>NC_141693.1:1525743962-1530543962 GCF_964263255.1 Lissotriton vulgaris
AACTGCTGCCTGTCTGACCGACTCACAGAGTCAGAACTACGAGCTGCATAGTAGCTCGCAGAGGAAGAGGCACAGTAGCGTACTAGCTTGCAAAGGTAGACAGCTGCGAGCCGAACGACTGCCTTTCTAAAGTCATACCTGCGAAGTGATGATGTTGGTCACAGGGAGCATGAAAGGGTTATCTTCCTACTGATTTTTTATTTTTTTTTGTCCTCATTTGCCAACTCCTCGCCTCTGATTTCGCGGTACCACCCTAGGGCAAATTATCTCATATAAGGGGTTTCTTAGCTCTTAGGAGGAAGTATACCACCTGAACCGGTCTTCCACGAGACTTATACCCACCGAGATCTGAGAAGTCTTAATCATAGGACTTCAAAACACCTTTACCTTTACCATAACTACCCAGCCCTAACCCAAAATATAAAGGGAAGGAGTCCAAAATGTATATCTCTTCTTTTGCCGATCTACAATATCCAGCCTAGCAGTAGCACTCAGTGCTCTCAACCAGTTCAATACTGTCGGAGGGTCTACCGACACCCAATTTCTACATATCTCTCTCCGGGCCAGCAATATGGCATAAAAAACGAATTTTGCTTTATCGTCTAGGCCTTTACCTTGTAGATTCCAATATTCCTGACATGACTAGTTCAGGGCTTACCTCAATCTGCTGGGCGAGTACAGCTGACAAACATGAACTTACGGCATCCCAGAAAGTTTTATCACTGGGCACGTGACGAACATATGAAAATCATCTTCATTGAAGCTATTACTTTTGGGGAATGCCACTATTCCGCCAGCCTTAAACTTCGAAAGTCTTTTGGGAGACCAATATGCCCCGTGGAGGGTGAACAAATGATTTCTTCTTAGGTTTGCAGGTTTTACCACTTTATATAAAGTAAACATAGTTACTTGCCATTGGTCTGCTGATGCGATCTTCGACAAGCATTCTCCCCACAGGGTCTCCGGCAAGGTGAGTGGTCCATTTTCCAGCTCTACTATTGACCAATACCACAGCGCAACTTCTTTTTTTATTGGCCTCTCTATCCCCAGCTTTTCTTCAAACATATTATACTGTCCAATTAAATCTGCCTTGCCGGCCGCCCAGATTTGGATCTGTAAATATTTAAACCTTGAAAATGTGTGCCTCCACTCTTGTTCGAAATAACTCCAGGGTACCAGGTCCCTCTCTATAAACAGTTCTCCCCACCTCTGAGGCCCATTGGTCTTTTGCACCAGTGCCAGCGCATCTTTAGGCCAAAGGGGAGCCCCTGGCATGTCCCAAATTGATGCCCTGAAACTAAAATATGGTATTTTCATTGCCCTCCTAATTTTGAACCAAACCGTTGCTAAATCCTTCAACACTTTTAATCTTATCTTTTTAAAAAATTGGGGATCGGCAAATTTATACATGTACCCCTGTTGCTTCAGATTCTCCATCCTTAACAGAGCATCCAGCATATTCCCAATATCCGAGCTCCCTGGGATATCCAACATCATCCTACAATTCTTCAACAGAAAGGCCCATCCGTAGATCTGGAAATCGGGGGCCGCCAGTCCACCCTTCAATAGTTTCCTCCTGATCTTTTTCCATGATAGGCGGGATCCTTTTGAAGCCCAGATAAAAGACCCTATCTCACGCTGTAGCCTGACGAGCCAGTCCTTTTCAAATAGAAGAGGTAGTGAGTAAAAAAAAAAGTTATCTTAGGTAAGATCATCATTTTCACCAGGCTAACTCGACGAAATATTTTTAGCGGGAGGTGTGCCCACCCCCGCAAAGCAGTGGATATCTCTTTCCTAACCTTGACAAAGTTAACTTTAGTAAGCTGTCTTATATCCTGTGTTATTCTCACCCCCAAGTAGCGTATCTCAGATTTATATTCTATACCCCCTGCTGCCACATTCCAAGACATAATCTCAGTCTTCTCAGCGTTTATACAATACCCCGAGGCTTTCCCAAATTCTTTAGTGATTTCTTCTAGACATTCCATCGACTGATGCAAATTTGAAGTGAGAATGACTGTATCATCAGCATATAGCCCGATCTTCCTTGCACATCCCTGGAATGTAAAAGGAGGGATCCTCTCTGCCTCTCTGATTCTGCAGGCTAGGGGTTCAATGTAGAGATCGAATAAAAGGGGGATCAGGGGGCACCCTTGTCTCGTACCTCTCATTATTTTTATTGGCTGAGTTAGTGTTCCATTGACTAGTACCTTAGATGTAGGAGCTTGATATATTTGTGCCAGAACCGAACTAAAATGTAGACCAAGGTTAAAATGCTTTATCAAGGCCTTTAAGTATATCCAATTAACCCGGTCAAACACCTTGGCGGCATCCAACGTGATGACCGCCAAGGGAAGGTTGTGGGTAGAGGCAATATCTATGCTCCCTATCAGAGAGAAAGTTAACTCCTTCAGATACCTGCCCTTAATAAAGCCCTTCTGATCATCATGTATTAAATAAGGGATGACTTTCCCAAGCCTTTCTGCCATAATCTTTGCAAAAAGCTTGTAATCACAATTTAATAGTGAAATCAGTCTGTATGATTCCAAATACTTCGGCGGCTTTCCCGGTTTCGGCAGTACTATAATATTTGCCTCGTTCCATGACTGCGGAAGAGTAGCCCTTCCCAGGAAAACATCGTTGAACACTTGGGTCAGTATGGGCGCTAAACTCATTAACAGAGCCTTATAAACCTCTGCAGAAGCCCGTCTGGGCCGAGAGCCTTCCCTTTCTTTACTTGCTTAATTACCGATTCCACTTCTCCCTGCGAAATCTCACAATTTAAAACGTCCCGAACTTCTTCTGTTACTGGTTTCAACACCTTGACTCATTTATCCATTGCCTGAGTATCTAGTTCAAGGTCTTCCATGTATACATCCTCAAAGTACCTGTGAAAAGCTCCCATGATGCCCTTATTATCAGTGACCAATTTCTCACCCACTTTAACTTCCTTGATTAAATTTCGAACCCGGTCTTTCCTCGCTTTCCACGCCAGCAACTTACTTGTCCCTTCTCCATACTCAAAATGCGCCAATTGGCTGGCTTCCCATATTTCCTTAACTCTAAGACTTAGCACCCTTGTCAGTTCTCCTTTTAGCTCAATAAATTCCTGGACCAACATTCCCTCTGACTCAGGGTCCCCTGAGCTCACTATATCCGCCTTGTGCTGGAGAATTTCTTTCTCCAAAACATCTATCTTATTAAAATAGGAAAATAGGATCTCCTCTTACCTGCTCCTAAAGCTCCTAGTCTTCCCCGAAGAAAAGCCTTGCAAGTCTCCCAAACTATATCAATTTTAGCTGACCCCACATTCTTTTCTAAAAAAAATTCCAGTTCTTCGCTTAAATTCTCCAGGGCTTCATGGTCGTATAAAACTGTACGGTCCAACCTCCAGACTGAACCCACATTACTGCTTTGTATCTTTAAAGCCACAGTTACCGCCGAATGATCCGATAAATGAACCCCTACATGTGTTATCTGAGTCACATTGTCCACCAACTCGAGATCTATCAAAATATAATCGATCCGTGACCTATGACTATACTTTTTATTATAATATGTATACCCTAATCGCAAGAAGTGAGTTCTGTAACGATAGCGCCGAGACACCCGTACAGGTATTTGCGCGCTTTAAAAATTGCACAAAATAAAATAAATAAATAAATAAATAAATAGCTGGCCGGACCTTTTTCGCCAAACATTACAAAGCCCTAGTTGGGCCATCAGATCTTTTACCCTATTCGGCATTTTCACATTTACTAATGCCCTGCTATTAGAGGATCTATATAACTTATGATCCAATACTCTATTGAAATTACCAGCTATAATAATTTTTCCAGAGAGGCCTATTAATTCCCTAGCCAATTCATCTAAGGGCCCCAGGTCATCTTGGTTTGGACCATAATAACCTATAATATTATACAACTGGGCTTTTATCTTAAGGCTCACAATCAACCATCTACCCTTTACATCCGCCACCATCCCCTCAACTACACACTCTACCCCTTGCCTTACCAGCAGCACAATGCCTTTTGTGACAGCAACTTGAGGTGTATAAAAATCATGACTTAACCAGCATTGTGATGCCAAAAATTGCTTGCTTTCTTCCCCAGTTAAGTGGGTCTCTTGTAAAATCATAATATGAACTGAAAGATCTCTCAAATACTTCAAAATCAGCTCCCTCCTTGACTTGACTCTGAGACCATTTACATTCTACGATAAACACTTTAATTCAGTCAAACTACCCCTTTCATAACATGCCCAATATAAATCCTTTCTTCCCCTGGTGAGAAGATAGCTCCTGAGGACTTTTTCAAATATCTTCCTACTGATGTCCTGGAATGGAAGTTGTGCTTCCTGGCGCTCACCTGTTTCTCCTTTATTGTTAATAAATCTTAAACCTTTGCGTCCAAATCATCATTACACAGAGCTCCAGTATATTAAATTGCCCCCGGAACATTTTTTGTATATTTTCACTCGATGTAAGGCACAAGATGGCTGCTAAAACTTTCTGGTTTGAAGTGTTAGCAGCCAATCAGAGGACACTACCTGCCTAGCAGAGTTAGCAGCCAATCAGAGGCAAGCTTGTACTCGGGAGTTAGACACCGACCAGATATATATAAATGTTTTCCCTTTAATATCTCAAAAACTACTGAATGGATTTAGACCATTTCTACAAAACCACACTTTCTGGAACAAGACCTCTCTCCCTGCCAAATTTGGTGTAATATCTGTTCAGCAGTTTCACCTGTAGCCTTGTCTAAACTTTCCTATGGAATCATCAAACAACGCCAAAGTTATGAGCAGATGGAGGGCTCCAGGAGAGGGGCCGCGCAACCCCCCTCCCAACATGAGTGAAGCCCCGAGACTGCGGGGACCCCACCCCCGCATCCCCAGCAAGCCCTACTATTGTTTTTTAAGAAAAACCCCCAGGACCTAGCCCACCCCGGGGACTCATTAAAATAAAACACAGGAACCCGTGACCCCAGCACCAATTGTGCCCATATATATATTTCTTTATGTTTTGTTTGGCTCTGGGGGTCCTTCTGGGACACCCTGAGCAAGCCTAGGGGGTCAGGATGTTTCTACCCTGCCCCCTTCTCTTGTTTTCTACCTTTGTTTCTCCGTTTTCTAGTGACTCGCTTCTACTAGGCCACAAGATGGCTGCCAACACTTCCTGGTTTGGAGTGTTGGCAGCAAATCACAGTGAAACTCGTGCACCGGACTTAGGCTCCGCCCAGATATCGAAACTTTTATTTTATTAATTTCTCAGCAACTACTGAACGGATTTACGCCATTTAAAAAAGGTCATTTTCTGACCCACGTTCTACCTTTGTGCCAAATTTGGGGTAATTTTGTTCAGTAGTTTCGGCTGTAGCCTTGCACAAAGTTTCCTATGGGAAATTGCTTTTTAGACTCTTACTATTAGCATTTCTCAAAAACTACTAAACGGATTTACACCATTTAAAAAAAAGGTTGCTTTTCAAATGTGGGGCAATTTCGTTTAGCAGTTCGGGCTGTAACTCATTGCAAAATGTCCTATGAAAATTAACATGGGGAAAAGGCGTTTTGGGACCTCCCTTTTTTCTCAGCCCTCCTTGACGAATCACCCCAAAGTTTTAGGATAGGAGCTGACCTGGATGGACTTTTTTGGGGGAGAACTTCGCAACGATTTGTCAAAGGACGCCAAAGTTACTAGCAAATCAAAAATATTGCTTTTCCTATAGAAACTAGGTTGTAACTATAACTACCTACTGGTGACTGCCAGTAGGTAATATATATATATATAAAACTAGGTTGTAACTATAACTACCTACTGGTGACTGCCAGTAGGTAATATATATATATATATATATATATATATAAGCAATAATCTCTCTTCACGAAGAAAAGAAGTTGGATCGCACCACAAAGCTTCTTTACGATGCTTTAAAGCATTTTATTTCAACAAAACTCCAAAGCACTCCAAACACCAACGCGCTTCGATCTCCCACTGAGATCTTGATCATGGTATATATAAATTTGTATGTATATATATATATATATATATATATTTGTATATATATATATATATATATATATATATATATATATATATATATATATATACACCTCCAATGCTCACCTCATTACAAAGCAAGCTGGACACATGCTCCGGGTCAGACAAAGGATTTATTCAACGTTGCAAACACACAGTCCTTCCAAGTCCGTGAAACGCTGTAGATTATAGTCAGACGCGTTTCTGGCCAAATGTGGCCGTCATCAGTGTCGGTCTCACAGAATGCTGCACATCCCTGGGTTTGGGTCGGTCACCACTCCCTGTGAAGTAGTTCCACGACTCCTCCTCCCGGCTGCAGGTGTGTATTGATTGCTGGTAGCTGTGGGTGAACTGCATGATGGTTAACGTAGTCCCTCGTTTTGCCAAATACAGTGACTGGTCCACCAAGCACCTCAAGGATGCCCTCAAAGTTTGGCGCTGAACAATGCTCCTTCCACACTGTACCCAAGTAAGTTGGTTCCGTTTCAACCTTTGTCTGTCCCCTTAATCAGGCAGCACAATGCCGCCTCCTCTCTCCCCTTGCGATAATTCTCGCCTAATAGCAATTTTTACGCATGGGGGGTGCCGCATTTAGCACTTGCCGTACAAAGTCCACAGTTTGCTTGCCGATACAAATGCGGTGCACCAGAACGAGAGGGCGTGCCCCCAACCGGTCTCAGCAAAACCTGATAACTATCCACCTCCAATGCTCACCTCGTTACAAAGCAAGCAGGACACATGCTCCGGTTCAGACAAAGGCTTTATTCAACGTAGCAAACACACAGTTCTTCCAAGTCCGTGAAAAGCTGTAGATTATAGGCAGACGCGTTTCTGGCCAAATGTGGCCGTCATCAGTGCCGGTCTCACAGAATGCTGCACATCCCTAGGTTTGGGTCGGGCACCACTCCCTGTGAAGTAGTTCGTTGACTCCTCCTCTCGGCTGCAGGTGTGTATTGATTGCTGGTAGCTGTGGGTGAACTGCATGATGGTTAACGTAGTCCCTCGTGGTGCCAAACACAGTGGCTGGTCCACCAAGCACCTTTCAGGCACTTGGATGACCATAAAGAAACGGCTGCCCTGCCGTTGAGAGCTGCACCATTTCGAAAACAGGAAAGGCTGCGTGGTTGGAACTTTGCATTAACCCCTTCAGCAGCACTGCAAATGGAAAATACAAACCTGCTCGGCATCCTAGGCCTACTAAGGTGAAGACATGCTTTTAATTTGGGAATGGAGAACTCTGATTTGGACTAATAGTACCAGCATGCAACAGAAGAACACGCACTAGGCAAAGGCCACTGGGGGAAATATGCAAATCAGCAGCATGCAATTAAAGGCGTAATCAGAGCACACTGTGTAAGATTCTCTAAAGCTGCCCATGAGTAAGAGGCTGGAAGCCTCAAAACGCGTCGGGCTTAAAAGAATAAAAGACACTGGAATGCTGCAGTTGGTCTTTCATGTGGAAAATAATTACATTTGTGGTCGTGTGCGCTCTCGAGCTTTCGGGCACTTGGAAAGATATATATATATATATTACCTACATGTAACAAAAAATGCCCAGAAGCTTGAGGCCGCACAGCACTGCAGGTGAGTAACAACTCTATTTAAACCAAGGAGGCAGCTTAAGATCCCTTTGAAGTCCATGGCCTGATGCATTTCGATGCCGCTGTTTGCATCTCCTCAGAGGCCGTGTCAGCGGAGAAGATTTGAGGCTACCGCTTCTCCCCTGCGTGTTTCCGTAATAGGGGGCTTCAGTGCTCCTCCTTTGGTGGCAGTTCATTTTTAAATGCACACTGGGATTTGAGGTCTCATTTTGCCAATTAACGCCCTCTAGTGGGTTACCTCCGCTGCAGCTAATTATGGACAATTTTTCTTGGTCCTCCATTGAGCCTTGGATGAGACACTGCCAGCTTCATTAAAGGTTCCCTGCAGCTTCAGAAAGAGGAAGCTTCCTCTCTCCTAATGCCCATTGGTTGTGGGCAGTGCGATCCCTCTGAGGCCTGGAACCACCACATAACATGTAACCAAAAATGCCCAGAAGCTTGAGGCCGCATAGCACTGCAGGCAAGTAACAACTCTATTTAAACCAAGCAGGTAGCTTAACATTCCTTTGAAGTCCATGGCCTGACGCGTTTTGATGCCGCTGTTTGTATTTCCTCAGAGGCCGTGTCAGCGGAGGTGATTAGTGGCTACCGCATCTCCCCTACGTGTTTCCATAATAGGGGGCTTTCAGTGATCCTCCTTTGGTGGCAGTTCATTTTTAAATGCACACTGGGTTTTGAGGTCTCATTTTGCCAATTAATGAGTGACAGACCTCCTTTTAGTGTAATGTAACCCTTGAAACACATATTCAAAAATAGAAATTAACATTTTCAAAAAAATGGAGATACCCATACCAGTTACAACAACCAAATCAGTAATTTCACCATCTATATACACATCCACTCATTCACCAACAGTTCTATATAGTCACTCATACATATACTCACTCATCATATGTAGTGATACACCTATACATCCTGTTACACACCGACAGTCATCCAAAAGTTACTCACACACATACTCACACATACAAATAAACTGTTGAACATCTATTTATTTACATATACAACTATACACACACTACCACCTTACTTCTAAGGAACCTTACAAATACTTACTCTCTTAAACAATCACTTATAGAAGCACATACTTATTTAAAAGGGGACTCTTACAATCTCTCACTCTCACATATACTCACTTATATACAGCAACACTCACATATACTAGATTAAAACATATGTCGTTACTGATAAACACACTAGTGAGACAGTCATTCACTCACTAACACACACATATACACACTCATCCACCCATACAGTCCTGCACATATGCTGTCTTCAAAACACATACAAACAGTGAGTCAGTCATTGATGCATCTATGTGCTAAGTAATACCCCCACCAAACCATACAGACACTCATACTGATACTAAAAAAACATCTAATAACCCATATATACACACGTAGCTACTCACCAACCCATTCAGCCACTTATACACAAAGTGAAACACTGATACATATATTTAAATATTTAAAAATTACTCGCTAATATATGTATTCACTAAGATACACTTGATAAGCCAGTTAACCAATATTTTTTTTTAAAAAACATCCATTTACACACTTATTAAAATTAAAACATTTATTCTTCCATCGACCTTTACATATACATATATAAAACATATTTATTTTTCAGAAAGACACACATTCACTGGATGGTGTCATCAGTGATATCATGAGTGATGTCACAGACCATGTCATGAGTGATGCAATATGTGACGTCATCAGCAGTGCATTGCAGGCGCGCAAGTTATAGTGAGTCCAACTAACTATAACGTGGGAATTTCAATGGTTTTATGTCAGTAAAATTTCCAGCTAACTATAACTGGTGTGAAACCTATGGTTTTTTCAGCGAATTTAATAGGTTTTTTAAATGCTAATTCCTAACTATAACTTGTGTGAAACCTATGGTTTTTTCAGTGAATATATATATGCCCGCTCACAGAAGGGTCCAGTAATGTGAAGACGAGGCGGTAATAACTAACGCGCGCCTCTGAAATCAAAACGTATTGTGTGTGTTACCAACGCGCACATATTATCCCAAAAGCATTCTCCAACTGCCCCCGTTTTTACACGCGGCCTGAGTAATTAGTTTAGCGCCGCTGGCCCAACACCTCGGAAACACAAATAAACAACAAAATTACTCGAATTGACTCGTGCAAAGTGGCCAGATTAGGCATAAGCGAGGCTCACACACAGCGACTGACAGGCAAGTGAGAAATGAGCAAATCACTAGGCTCATGTGGCAGGAGGGTTTCTATAGTAACGAAACAAAGCATGTGGGCGGATGATGTAACCAATTAACACTGAAAATGAAAGTAACTTGTTTATGTCAGTTTAAAGTGGACGACGCCTCATATTACCATGGTAACTGGGTGTGGCTAGTGTGTGATATGTGAAAAACAAGCTAAAATGTGCGTGGAAACAGGAGTGGAACATGCATGATGTAATGCAATGACTAAGGGGTATAAATACAATCACAGTCTGTCATGATGTTGTGAACAAGGCGGGTGCTTACCGCCGAAACGCGTCAAGCAGCCTTAATGAAAGAATAAATTTATTTGGAATCAACTAAAATTTCACGGAGTCAGTGCCTTACTTGGATGAAAGAGTTTGGAGTGTTCCAGATATATATATATATATATATATATATATATATATATATATATATATATATATATATATCCAAAAGTTGCTCCTTGTAGGGGGGCCTCCGACCCTGGCAGGGCAGCCTCGGCTGGCAGGGCAGAGCAGCCTGCTTGATGTACATGAGCACAGTAACACGCCAAGGCCAACATCAGGGGTGGAGCGCTTTTTAATAGACACAGGGCGGCAAAATACAACCACTTCCAGACGCGTTTCAGCATCAGCCTTAATCATTGGGAGGGTCCGTTCTCAAACCATGTGGTTAATTTAAAGGAACATGTCTCTGAGTTTGATAACACAAAGTCCTTCAATGCCCATAATGCACTTTGAGCGAATTATCACAGCAAATGCGTGCTCCTCGGTGCTACTAATTCCATTCAGTCTTAAAAGCGCTTTGTCCCCGATGTTATCAGGAAGAGGTAGAATACCCTTCTTGACTTCCATAACTCGCCTTGCAATTGTTAGGAAATCCTTCATCCATTTCTGGAAAGGCGAGCGAGTCATGCCCCCACCTTTTAACATCCAAAAGTTGCTCCTTGTAGGGGGGCCTCCGACCCTGGCAGGGCAGCCTCGGCTGGCAGGGCAGAGCAGCCTGCTTGATGTACATGAGCACAGTAACACGCCAAGGCCAACATCAGGGGTGGAGCGCTTTTTAATAGACACAGGGCGGCAAAATACAACCACTTCCAGACGCGTTTCAGCATCAGCCTTAATCATTGGGAGGGTCCGTTCTCAAACCATGTGGTTAATTTAAAGGAACATGTCTCTGAGTTTGATAACACAAAGTCCTTCAATGCCCATAATGCACTTTGAGCGAATTATCACAGCAAATGCGTGCTCCTCGGTGCTACTAATTCCATTCAGTCTTAAAAGCGCTTTGTCCCCGATGTTATCAGGAAGAGGTAGAATACCCTTCTTGACTTCCCTTACTCGCCTTGCAATTGTTAGGAAATCCTTCATCCATTTCTGGAAAGGCGAGCGAGTCATGCCCCCACCTTTTAACATCCAAAAGTTATATAGTTATAGAGTTATATATATATTACCTACTGGCGGTCGCCAGTCGGTAGTTATAGTTAGGAACTACTTTCCATAGGAAATCCGCAACATTCTATTGGGAATAACTTTGGCACTGGTGGACGAATCTTTGCGAATTTCTCAAAGTTCGTGGCCCGCTCCTTCCCTGAAAATGTGGAGGGGATTCATCAAGCGGGGTCCGAGATAAAATGGGGGTCCCAAAACGTGTTTTCCCCATGTTAATTTCCATAGGGCGGTTGGCCTCACTTTTAGCCCGAACGGCTGAATGGATTTTCACCAAACTTGGCAAAATTATAGGGACTGGTAGCCTGATGTGCCTGTGCTATGTCTCAAGATATGTGCTACAGTGGATTTTGAGTAATTTAGGTTCTAAAAAATATATATATCTATAATCGCGCCCCGGTACGCGCACCGGGGAGCGCACCGGGCGCGCCACGCGACTTGCGCATGGAAAGCTGATTGGCTTTTGGGTGTCTGTAAACATTCCAAACAGTCCGGAGCGGCCGCCATCTTGTGTCTCGGTAAAATCGAGACACAAGAGGTGGCAAAAACAAAGGGGGAAATGACCATAAGGGGGCTGAGTAGACCCCCCCTGACCCCCTAGGTTTGATGTGGGGGCCATAAAAGGGCCCTGCGGGGCAAAAAAAATTTTTTTTTTTCGCTTTGCGTGGGGGAGCGCCCAGTACGCGCACCGGGGAGCCTACCGGGGAGCGTACCATAGGGAAAAAAGAATGACAGAGTTTTCAAAAAATGTAGCATTTTTTTATAAATTGGAGGTATTCTTTTTGTTGTTTTATATTTTTTTTATTGTTTTTTGGAACATTTTTTACTTTTTTTGGCTTTTCTGAACACTTTTATATTTCTTTTGTATTTTTTATGGGGAGAAACAAAAAACAGGGACTTGTAAATGGCTCAACTGGAGCAAAAAAAAATCTAAACATTTAGGGTTTTCTTGGACACTTATGGTTATCACCAGCAACCATGATACGTTCGATACTTTGCTCACCATAGCAAAGTGTCTTGTTACAATATTTGCACACGATTTTGTAATCGGCAAACTTAGGTTGAATAGTAGCCAATGTGTCTCTTTCCCCCAGACCCGATGGAGTGGGTTATTTTGATGTTGAGGGTCTAGACGTTGATGGGGGTAGCTTACTGCAGAGGTCCCTTAACTCTGCATTAGAATAATTGTTTGGATGCAAACGCATCATGTGGCGAATCATTGTATGATTCCCGAAGGAATACTTTTTGTTAGGGTTCCCCCTGGACAACTCAGCACCACAAATTAAACAAGTCACCTTTGCAGCGTTGACTTTTTTAAAACCCCTTGGGATTTTGTAGAACTCCCAAATAAAGTGCTCTTTTGGTTGGCAGGGCTGTTTATTTTCAGGCAGGAATTCCCTTCTCTGTTCCTCCTCTTCATCATTATCCTCCTCATCCTCTCGACCACCAATATAATCTTCTGGTGGTCTTTTAGATGGTGGTGGTGGTGGTGGTGGGGCAGATCCTCCAGCTGCTGCTGCTAATGTAGCCATTTCAAACTAGTAAAGAGTAGAGATAGAACTCCAAAAAGGTCTTCCTCAGTCAAAAGACAATGTCAGAATAAGGAAAAAAGGTGGGGGCTTTCATCATTTGGAAAACAAAACTGTTCTGGACCAATGAAAAGTGTTATTTTCAAGTCACATGTTATATGTTATATGTTATATGTTATGTTATGACCCAGACTTTCATCATTTGGAAACCAAAACTGATCTGCACCAATGAAAAGTGTTATTTTCAGATCACATGACCTGACGCGCTTACGCTACGTGCCCCGGGGCGCGCCCTGGGGCGTGCAGCCTAAGCGCGTCGAGACGTTGCGCGATCGTATGCGATCGCGTGCTTCCGGGTGCGCTTACGCAGTTTGCCATGTGACGCATCACGCGACTGCGCAAAACGTCACAATGTTGTTTTCGTTCGCAGTAATAGCGCTAACGGGACGCTCCCCGGGACGCGCCCCCGGGCAAAAAAATAAAAAAAAAATTAAAAAAGTAAAAATATAAAAAATATTATTACATAATTATACAATATAAAATTCGTTATAAAAAATATTACTTTTCATACCTATAGAGATTTGCTATTAAAAAACCATTGAAATTCACTGAAAAAACCATAGGTTTCACACCAGTTATAGTTAGGAATTAGCATTTAAAAAACATATTAAATTCACTGAAAAAACCATAGTGAACACCAGTTATAGTTATTGGGAAATTTTACTCGCATAAAACCATTGAAATTCCCACGTTATAGTTAGTTGGACTCACTATAACTTGCGCGTGCAATGCACTGCTGATGACGTCACATATTACAACACTCATGACATGGTCAGTGACATCACTCATGACATCACTGATGACACCATCCTTGAGACAGAGTGACAGACCTCCTTTCACTGTAATGTAACTCTTGAAACACATATTAAAAAATAGAAACTTAAATTTTAAAAAAAATGGACATACCCATATCAGTTACAACAACCAATTCAGTAATTCCACCATCTATATACACATCCACTCATTCACCAACAGTTCTATATAATCACTCATACGTATACTCACTCATCATATGTAGTGATACACCTATACATCCTGTAACACACCGACAGTCATCCATAAGTTACTCACACACATACTCACACATGCAACTAAACTATTGAACATCCATTTATTTGCATATAGAGCTGTACACACACTGCCACCTTACTTCTATGGAAATTTACACATATTTATTCTCTCAAACAATCACTTATAGAAACATATACTTATTTAAAGAGGAACTCTTACAATCTCTTACTCTCACATTTACTCACTTATATGCATCAATATTCACATATTCTAGATTAAAACATATGTAGTTACTGATAAAGACACTAGTGAGACCTTCATTCACTCACTAACATACACATATACACACTATTCGACCATACAGTCCTGCACATTTGCAGTCTTCAAAATACATACAAACAGAGAGTCAGTCACTCATGCATCAATGTTGTAAGTAATACCCACACTAAACAATACAGACACTCATACTGATACTAAAAAAACATCTAATAACTCATATACATACACATGTAGTTACTCACCAACCCATGCAGCCACTTATACACAAAGTGAAACACTAATACATATATTTAAATATTTAAACATTACTCACTAATATTTATTTTTCAGAAATACACACATTCACTGGATGGTGTCATCAGTGATGTCATGAGTGATGTCACTGACCATGTCATGAGTGATGCAATATGTGACGTCATCAGCAGTGCATTGCACGTGCAAGTGATAGTGAGTCCAACTAACTATAACGTGGGAATTTCAATGGTTTTATGCGAGTAAAATTTCCAGATAACTATAACTGGTGTGAAACCTATGGTTTTTTCAGTGAATATATATATATATATATATATATATATATATATATATATATATATATATATATATATATATATATATATATATATATATATATATATATATATATATATATAGATATATGGATATATATATATATATATATATATATATATATATATATATATATATATATATATATATATATATATATATATATATATATATATATAAACTCAAAATACCGTCTCTTCCCAATGTAGTCCATTGGCAACAGTAAATCCAACTTTATTAGTCACCATTAGTTATTTATGTAGCAGCTGGTCCGCTTCAGTGGGCCTTGGAATTCTCAATGAGTGCCGGATCATGTAAATGAATATAACAAATCTCATGAAATCTTCACAGTCAAATCACTGCTTATTATTCAAAATTCCATTTTCCATGCACACAATCAGAAAATATAAATTGTGAGAATACAACCCTCCTTCATTTTATATAATTTCAATCCCGCCCTAGTGGGCTATTTCATACGTCAGTAAAGAATAACATTGCATGCTGGAACAGCTGCTTCATAACTAACTAATGGTGACTAATAGAGTTGGATTGTATCTAACAAAAAACACACACGCAGTAAACAACAACAAGGCCAATGTTATGTAACTGCTTGACTGCCAAAAATATTCAAAGCAAGCTCGTAATTGTAATTTGATTGTATTTCTTGCCATTATTTTGCCATTAAGTTCAAATGTCATTTTTGTGTTTTTGAGACCGCTACTAATGCACTTTCTTCACAATGATTTATAATTTAGTTAACAGCGGAAGTCTGTTCTCACTGTTTTTCGATTTGGAATTGTCACATGTTTATTTAACCCAAAAAGAAATCCGCTAACATTACTCGTGAGCAAGGGAAACTTTTCCGAAATGCGTAGAGTGGATTATTTGCAGATGACACACCCATGGACCCTTTTCTTGCAACTCCTGCAAGTTCGACGGCACCAAGAACAACTCCTCATCTACGAACACACAACAGATATCCAACCCCAACCACCTACAATGCATCCTGCTCAACACCCGCTCAGTCCACAGGCACGCCATCGACCTCTGGAATCTACTAGACACCATCTCTCCGGACGTCGCCTTCCTAACAGAAACATGGATGAACGCCACATCAGCCCCAGACATCACCATTGCCATCCCGGAAGACTATAAGATCATACGCAAGGACCGTACCGGCCACACAGGAGGAGGCATCGCTATCGTCCATAAGAAATCCATCCGCATCTCAACCAGCTCAGATGTCAATCTCGCCAACTCTGAACACCTTCACTTCCAGATCCACATCAACCCCAAGTCCACACTCAGAGGCACCCTCCTTTACAGGCCACCAGGACCCCGCACACAGTTTAGTGAAGACATCACGGACTTCATCACTCCACACGCACCAGAACCAGTTATCGAAAATGAAGCTGCCACTGCAATGATTGAAGTGGAAAGAGCCATGGTACATGCTCAGAAGGATGCAGTTAACTTAGAAGAATTGGAAAGACAACTCAACGTTGAGCAGAGGAAAATATATGACGAAGTTACCAGCCAAATTGATCATGGATTAAGTCATGAGAAGGAAGAGTGCTCATGTACGTCGTTGAAGCCTGTCCGACTGTACGTGAGTGGAGAATCAGGAACTGGAAAAAGTTTCCTCATTAAAGCAATTTCATGTTATCTGCAGAAAAGGACTGAATCATCGCTGTCTTGTGTTGTGACCGCTCCAACTGGACTGGCAGTTCATAACATTAAAGGGATTACTTTGCATCGGTTACTGATGCTGCCAGTGGAGCCTGATAACAAATTACAATACCACAAGTTATCTGGAGATGCTTGTTGTGAAGTCCTGAAGAAGATGAAACTTCTTATAATTGACGAAGTAAGCATGGTTTCAAATGTCATGCTTGCTTTTGTGCATTTGAGAATGCAGGAAGTTCTTAAAACAGAGTATGATGTGTTATTCGGTGGCAAACACATCATTGTTTTTGGTGATCTTCTGCAGCTGACACCAGTGAAAGGACAACCAGTGTTTAAACTGCTTACACATGAAGATACCAAGAAGTGCCTAGGGAGCATTGGCAACGTTAACATATGGTTAAACTTCAGTTATGCTGAGCTGCGTGAAAATATGCGTCAGGCGAAGGACGAAGATTACAAGAATATTCTGCAAGATATTAGAATCGGAAAAGTGACTGAGCGTGGTAAAGAAGCTTTACATGCACGCTTACTGTCAAATTTATATCCAGAAAAAGACGTTTTGCCAGAGGATATTTTTCAGAAAATTACTGAGAAGAAATCTGGAATATGTTTGATGCCAACTCTTGCAGAATGTTCCATCTTCAACAACAAAATGTTGAATTTAGAAAAACAAGACATTGTAAAACTTGAAGCTATTGACAAAATAGAGCATATGGAAGCAACAATTATTTTGTCAGAGAATTTGAAATCTAAATTGTATTCATTAGAGAAGACTATATCTAAAACTGCGGGTTTTGAAAAGACTTTGAATGTATGCTTAAATTGCCGAATCATTTTGAGAAGGAATTTACATGTTGAAAGAGGTCTGGTAAATGGATCAATGGATAATGTTGTTGATTTTGAGAGATACAGAAGTAGAGATGGAATTGAATTTTTAAAAATTAAATTTGATGGCATTGAGGAAGTACAGCTAATTGGTCGTTGCTCTGCTAGGTTTTTGCTTGTTAAAGACTTATATGTTCGCCGTAAGCAGTTTCCTGTTTGCTTGGCATATGCGGTGACAATCCATAAATCGCAAGGTTTAAGTGTAGACACTGCTTTGGTGAATATTGGCAGTTCTGTGTTCAAGGAGGGTATGGCTTATGTAGCATTGTCACGAGTCAGAACTTTATCGGGATTGTGCTTGATTGACTGTGATGTCACAAACATTTGTGCGGATCTAGATTGTGTTAAGGAATACAATAGGTTAAGAAGAGAGTATGCGCCACATTTGCCTCAATATCCTTTGTTTGAGAAACGTGTGGTAGGCCGGAAACGAAGAAATATCAGTAATAGTAGGGAGGTTGATGCAAAAAGACCAAAAGACGATGAACCCAAAAGTGGAAGCAGGAATAAAATGAATTCTGTTGAAAATGTTGTTGGTTTTAAATTTGAAAATAGTTCTGGTGTCAACTGCTATGCTAATGTAGTTGTTAATGTTCTCTTTTCACTAGAGACTTTCAAAGAACAGATTGTGATCAATTCGGAACAAAGTTTATGCTGTTTGTTGAATTCTGTGTTAGAGAAATGTAGTGCTGATAAAACGAGAGTAGAAAGTGTGTCTGAAATTCGTTTTCTGTTAGACGAATGTTCAGGTCAAACAGAATTCTCTGAAAATATTCAGCAGGATTGTCAGGAGTTTTTAATGTATATGCTTGATGTATTGCAAGATGAAGGTGTAGATGTAGATTATCTATTTGGCCTTTCTTATCAATGGCAACATGACTGCGAGAACTGTAGGCTATCAAGTACTAATAGTGTAGACTCAGAAAGATTTATATATTTAACTTTGCCTGACAGTAAATCAGTATCCTTCAATAAGCTAGTAAAGGCAGCCGATCAAAATATGGAGTGCAGCCAATGTAAGTCTGGAATGCTGTCCACGTTAATTTTACGAAGTTATGGCCAGTATGTCATTTTAATGTTCCAACGATGTAGGCCTGATGGAACTAAATTGACAACTTTAATTAATAATTTTGTGGCTTCGCAGTTGTCAATATCAGGAAGGACTTTTAAAACTACTGCAATTATATTTCATAATGGTCCTTCAACTAATTCAGGACATTATACAGCTTATTTGAAATCTGGAAACGGTTGGTCATTCTGCAATGATTCTGTTTTAACTTTCCAAAAAAGATTGCCTTTCCACCTTCAAAATTCTTACCTGGTGTTCTTACAACCAAAATTTTAGGAAAAAAAGCTCGGGATTTGTTCAGAGGAATTTCAAGATGTTCTAATGGCTCCTACTCTATATGGCCTTGTGGATAATTGTAGTACAGAGCGAAAACTGTTTGTTTTTATAAGCAAAGTCAAGTAGCAGATCAAAATAAGGAGTAGAGGAAATGTAAGTCTGCAATGCTGTCCACATTATTTATGGAAACTTATGGATGAAATGTAATTTTACAATTTCAACTATATAAACTGGAAGAAAATAAGTTGTCCAGTCTAATTAAAAATGTTTTGGCTACATAGTCATCGATTTCAGGAAGAACATTTGCAACTGCAGCTATTATATAATATACTGGTCCTTTGACAACATCTGGATATTACACAGCTTATTTAAAATTTATAAAATGGCTAGTCTTTCAGCAAACATTACTAATTGACTATGAAGCAATGTTGCCTTTTGACTTGTTTTTTGAAGTCAGAATTTAGGGTAGGTAATTGGACTAGAATGATTCTAGGTGTTGCTGTAATTTAGTGTGCTGTTTCAAATTGCTTTGTATGTCTCAGTTTTCTTAAAACAATTGAGTTTATCTTTCAGAAAGTGGCGGGCAGAAAATAGTAACAGCACAACAGAGTTTAAGCTGTTCATAGGACTTCCTTTGACGTCAAAGAAAGTAAGTTACTTTGAAGAAGTTCCTATTTCTGCTTATTTATATTATTTGGGTTTTTTAAACACAATCATTTTGATTGTGTTTTTTTTCCCCGCTGTTATATGATGAATACCTTCAACTCACTGTTTTCAGTGAAATTTGATATTTTCTGATAACAGCAAAAATAAACCATTAAATATGTTTAATTAATTTTCTACTTTGAATTGTGATTTCTAATATATATATGGATTGGTGTGGCTCACTGGTTAGAGGTGGTAGACCTGGAAGCAGAGGTCAACCCGGGACCAGGGTTCAATTCCTGACGTGGCAGGGTCTTGGGCCATGGTCAGCGGTCTCGATAATTCTCGCCTCGGTGCCTATTCCAACCATGGGTCCCACTCAGCAACTCTGGGCAATAGCTTGCTTAATCTCTACTAACGGCCCCATCAGCGCCGGGGATGCCTGGCTTCACCTTGGGGATGCCCAGGAGGGATCATCTCTCAGGGAAAGCCAGGATGGGTTCCCCAGCGGTATACAGCGCTGGGACGCCTCTTTGCTGGGGCAGCTGTGCACTTTACAAGTATACCACATTTAACATTTAACATTCAATTTGTCTCATGCTCACACTTTTTTTACCACCTTCTATTAATTTAAATTTTTTTGTTCTTTCTTACACAGATTAAAAGTATAAAAAAGATAATTTAGTACGGTAATGACAATTAAAAGGTAAGTGTTTAGTACTCTTTACGTTACATGTCTATCAGATTTAACTTTTATTAGTTCCACTGCTTATTTTCTTTAACACTTAGTTTCCTGTCTTTGCTACTTCCTTCATTTCTTTTTCTTTTACTTACTTATACTACTCTTTTCACTTCTTCTATCAGTCCCTCTTTCAACAGTAACTGTGTGTTACTCCCTCTATTTGTCTTTCTTTTCACATTACTCTCTGTTTATTTATTCGTCTTTTTAAAAAATATATTTTTTTAGTTCGCTCCCGGTTCGCGTACCCGAACGCAAACCGGGAAGCGAATCAAAAGAAATAGAGGATGCTAGAGTGCTAAACATTCTAGCAATTTTTTTAAAAAGGGAAGGTAGTTCTGAAAAGAACTTTTTTTTAATTCTTTTTAATGTGTTATATTTTTTTGTGTTTTTTTGAGGAAGGGGAAACAAAAATGATTCACTTCAAAGAGCTCAACAGGAGCAACAAAAAAAAAATTACTTTCTTGGACGTTTTGGACATTGATGATTTTCAAATGATGTATTTATTAAAGTAATACTCATCTCTCCGCATGAAATTAATTTTCCACATGCTAGACATGTAAATCTCATCTGCCCAAAGTTCTTTTGGAGATTTGGGACCGTTTCTCTTGCCTCTGACTCACTTATTGCTAAGTCATTGGTGGATATTTTAGCCGGTCGGGGGTTATCCATCAGATCTCGAAGTTGTGCTTTTGAATAATTAAGAGGTAGCTATATTTTTTTTCGGTCCCTCTCGAGAGTTTTTTTTTGCAGATGAGGCAGGTAACGTATCTGGCATTAACTTTCTTTTCATGAGAAGGATGAGAAAAAAATTGCCAGATAAAATTCACTTTGATATGGGACGTTCTTGGCATTTCTTTCAGAAAGCCACTTGTCCCTTGCTCCTGTTCCTCGTCTTCCTCTTCTTCTTCTTCCTGGTTGAAGATGACCTGGCTAGTCGATCCTCTCTTCTTTGGTGGTGATGGAGGTGGTGGAGATCCACCAGCTGCAGCTAATACAAATGTCATGTCTTAGCAAACAAAAACAGGTCTTTCTCTCATAAAAATGAAAGTCGGAGTGAGGAAAAAAGGTGGGACTTTCATCATTTGAGAAAAGAAAATGTTCTAGACCAATGAAAAGTGTTTATTTTACGTCATATGATCAAGCGTTCCATCATTAGGAAACTAAAAGTAAAATGAACCAATGAAAAGTTTTTTAAACAAGTCACATGACCTGTTATGCTTACGTTCCGCGTTCCGCGCTGCGCCTCGGATCGATTCCAAGCCTTTACGTTTCGCGCCTTGGTTCGCGTTCCAGAACGCTTCCGGGTGCGCTAATGCAGAACGTCTTAAGGGACATTACGTAGTAACGCGATATGTTGTGTTTACGGGACGCATCGCGATGTGCCTTTCTAACGCGGTATTTGCACTAACGGAACGTTTACCGTTTCGGGGATCGGCAGCGAAACAAGAAAAAATAATTTAAACTATAATATAAATTGAATTTAAAAAATATAATACAAATATATATAATATATATTTGTGAATTAGAATAGGAACATATGTTACAGTTATAGATATTTGCTATTAAAAAACCATTATACCATATATATATAGTTAGGAATTACTAATATATAGTTAGGAATTAGCATTTACAAAAACTTGAAAATTCACTGAAAAAAACATAGGTTATAGACCATATATAGTTCGGGATTAGCAGTTACAAAACCTTATTTTACTCACATAAAACCATTGAAATTCGCATATATAGTTAGTTGCGCTAACTATATATCGCGCACCCGCAATCCACTGCTGATGATGTCACATATTACATCATTCATGACATGGTCAGTGACATCACTGATGACATCACTGATGACATCTCAAATGACATCACTGATGACATCTCAAATGACATCACTGATGACATCACTGATGACAACATCCAGTGACTGTATGTTTCTGTAAAGTTGAAATATGTATTACATATTGAAGAATGAGTGGATGTATAAGTGTCTGGATGAAGGATTTAGTAGGTGCATGACTGACTGTATGAGAGAGTGATTAAATGTGTCTCACTGAGTGCATGGGTTAGTGACTAAACTGTCTTAATTTGTGCATCATTATGTCTGTTGTTCTGTAAACTGCTGCATGTGTTGATCAGTAGCTATATGAGTAACTATATGGGTTATTGATTGGTTGCCCAAGTATTTGTATGGGAGACTGAGTGTGTGTGTGGGTGGCTGGGAGGTGTATGACTCTGTGCATAGATGTGTGAGCCGTTGATTCACTAGATGTATGGGTTCAAAAGTGCATGTGGAAACAGCTGTATGGGCGGTTGACTGTGTGCATGAGTGTATTGGTGAGTGAATGGATATCTCAGTGCTACATGTCAAAGTAAGTACATATGTAAAACACAGTACATGTGAGAGTTGACATATATAAATAACTATGCATAAGAGCCATTGAATGTGTGAGTGGCTGTATGGATCATTGTGAACTTGTATCAGGGATTGTATAACAGAGTAAATATCTGTTAGTATATGTTTGAAAAATAAGGTGTGTATAACTGTATAGTTGAGGAAATGGAGGTGTGATTGATTCTTTGCATGACTGACTAGGTGTGTGAGTAACTCCATGGATGAGTGACAGTCTGTGAGTGTCTGTTAACACTGATTGTATCTAAGGTTATATTAGAGTCTGAAGAGGTTCATCGTATTATCACATGAATGATATCATCAGTGATCTGATCAGTAATGTCAAATGAGATGTCATCAGTGATGTCATCGGTGATGTCATTTGAGATGTCATCAGTGATGTCATTTGAGATACCACCAGTGATGTCATCAGTGATGTCATTTGAGATGTCATCAGTGATGTCATCAGTGATGTCACTGACCATGTCATGATTGATGTAATATGTGACATCATCAGCAGTGGATTGCGGGTGCGCGATATATAGTTAGCGCAACTAACTATATATGCGAATTTCAATGGTTTTATGCGAGTAAAATAAGGTTTTGTAAATGCTAATCCCTAACTATATATGGTCTATAACCTATGGTTTTTTCAGTGAATTTTCAAGGTTTTGTAAATGCTAATTCCTAACTATATATGGTCTATAACCTATGGTTTTTTCAGTGAATATATATATATATATATATATATATATATATATATATATATATGCAACAGTAGAATTCAGGTAAGAAAAAAGAATTCAGACGATCCCGTAGTCCTTTTTGGTAATTTATTATGGCACAGCAAACGATCGAGGACAACGCTTATATATATATGAAAATCCAAAGTCCAATGAAAACACCAATACAGAGTATCATCAACCACGGCGTTTTCCAAAGCAGGAACGGACCACAACTCAGGTTAGTTTTTCAAATAAAGTGCAAATTTATTTTCTTCGCACCAACATGACGCGTTTCGACTGGGTTACCCCGTTCTTGATCACATGACATGCTAGAACTCCTGCGTCCTTTAAATACCACATTACCTCATCATAATCCCTCCTAGTCACTTTCATAAAAGTAAAAGAAAGACTGTCTGGCCAAATGCATGAAGACATAATAGAACATAATATTCTAACACCAATTATGTTGTAAGTAATAACATGGAAAATATGTATAAATAATTATACAATATATATATATATGTATATATATATATATATATATATATATATATATATATATATATATATGAGCAACAACTCGCAATTCTTCACCGCTTGAGACGCCGAATCATGTGCGCAGACCAAGCTTTAGTGCAGCATTATTTTATTTTCCACACACGAATGTCAGGACGCGTTTCGGCCGTCCAAGCGGCTTGGTCACCTGACCATGCATACTACATCACTCATGTTTAAAGTGCTTGGGCATCAATTTGGTAATCGACATGGAAAAACTACCAATAACTGTATGAATACATTTTCACAGATATTTGACACCTGAAAAGGAGTTTTATGTAATAGCAGCTTAAATGCTTAAAACAAAAAACATTTAAGTGTTTAGAAAATATATATAAATAATTTGCAATTTAGGCAAACATTACTGCTTAAATGCTTTCTATTTCATTTCTCCTAAATCGACTTAGATGCACTGTCTTAATCCTTAAATCTATGTGCTCTCCATGAAAGTTGAAAAAAATATATAAATCTGAAAAATTAAATCTGTAAATTCTTAAAAACAGTGGCATACAGTCACTAAATTACTTTTTACGTAGTAAACATTGCATGATTTACATTTTTCTGTCATCAAATCAAACTGAAAGCAAATCCTTGGTAAATTACTACCAACAAAATTTAAAGAATGTATACTAGACACATCCTAACGCACCCACGTTCTTCACTAATTCTGTAAAAATAGAGACAGTCATATAATTAGAGAAACATTCAATTTAAAATTAATTGAATAAAATTCTTTGGTGCTGCAGTACTACGTATTTAAAGTGACTTGTTCCTTAGTGCTAAAATTTAAAGTGACTGGTGCCTATACAGTGCAAACAGGGAGGTAGATTGAAAAGATTTGCATCGAGAGTGTCATTTCACATGCCCTGATATCACAGCATGGACATCTATTCTGTTGCTTAGAGGATATACCTTAAACAGTGACCGTGATTATAAAACCAATATACACAAACATCACCCAGCAACACACCTAAAACAATCGATAAAAAGAAGCATAGATAAAAACGACCCATGACATCTTAAAACCACCCATTAAAAACAGCACCCCGCGGACACCTGAGCATACGGGATTCACCTTCAAATTCATATGGTATTCTACTAGGGATTCCTTTTCCAACAAGTGCAGAAATGATAGATTCTGACTTTTCACTTGGTACTCAAACATACTACAAGAACAGTTTCAAAAGATAATAATAAATAATACATAGGGCCACCCTACAATTAAAAGACCTTCAATAGAGCATTGTTTTCTCATAAAAAAGTATGAAGCTCCTTGGTTGCGTTAAGACCCCCGGCCACTAAGAGTCAAATTCAAGTATGTCGCTTGTCTCCAATCTGCGAAAACTGGCTTCTCTGTCCCCTCCTCTCTTCTTTGATGGAATTAACTCTATGGCATAATATCGAAGAA
Source organism: Lissotriton vulgaris (assembly GCF_964263255.1). Taxonomy (NCBI): domain Eukaryota; kingdom Metazoa; phylum Chordata; class Amphibia; order Caudata; family Salamandridae; genus Lissotriton; species Lissotriton vulgaris. Next base: position 1,525,769,110 of record NC_141693.1, read on the forward strand.
ATTTGGGGTCACTGTTATGTACTGTTTGAAAATGTGTACTGGCAGTTTGGTGCTGCCAATATACTTCAAACGACATTCACATTCTAGGACATACACTCAGTCTTGCATGTGAGATGATCTTTAATTTCTCTCATGATGTCAGAAAAAGCTGTCCTGTAAGTTTTAGTGTTGGTCCCAAACTGGCATGCACGACAGGTTAAACATTTATAAAATCCCTTTCTAGAGGACAGCCAACTTTCTTTCCTGAAACTCTCCTTGCTGTTGATGGCCAACGTATTGCCCATACTCTTAGATTTTCGAAAGGTAATGGCCGGGTTTGAGGGCATAAGGTCACCAATCACAGGATCATCCTGGATAAAGTGCCAATTGCGCCTTATAATACTCCTCAATTCTTTTTCTTGTTTGGAATATGTTAAAATCAAACTAACCGGCTCCACCTTTTTACTCTCTACTTCTTGGCTATTTTTGACTCTGTATTATAGGAGTTCTTCCCTAGGTTTTAATTGGGATTTTTTCATAGCGGCCTCCACTACTTTATGGCTGTACCCTCTATTTAAAAACCTTGCCAAGCTTTCCATCTGTTTTTCCTTCGCATCCAATGGATCACTACATATACAACAGATGCGAAGCATCTCCCCATAAGGTATACTCTTATTAAATGTGGGGGATGTGCACTTGTGGCATGTAATATTGTATTGCCCGCCGTAGGTTTTCTAAAAAGGGTAGTTGTTAAAATGTTGTTTATCAGTCAGTCATAAGCTTTTATTCGATATGCAAGATATCTTATAAGCACATATATAATACAAACATTGGCATTGTACAAAAAATACATCACTTTAAATAGTCAGTATACATTCATGTTAAAAAGGATAAAAAGGACAAAAAAATGCCATTAATAATTTATCTAAAAAGGATTAAACCGCTACTGACAGTCTCTTGCAACGAATAAGCCAACACTGTTTTAAAAATTTAGCTATTCCACATACAACAGGAGGGGATGTGTCCGTCATTAGGATACGTAGAGCTACTAAGTAGCTGCGTGTGCCCATATTTCGGCAAAGAGGTTTCAACCAAAAACTCCTGGGCTTTGCATAGTCCGGGCAATGTTGTTTAGTATTAAAACCTGTACATCTAAAAATGGCACTGAGTACCTACTAATGGTAAAGGTAAAATTTAGATTAAGATCATTGTGATTGATATCCTCTACAAATGTAAGCACACTCTCTTCAGTTCCACCCCAAACAATAAATAAATCATCAATAAAACGCAGGCAGTAGACTATGTTATCGGTGCAGCTCTGTTCGTACTTCCGCCTAAGGACCAGTTCCTCCCACCCGCCCATAAAAAGGCAGGCATAGCTGAGGGAGAAACTAGCCCCTATGGCTACACCCTGCACCTGTTGGTAGAATTGGCCATTAAAAAGGAAATCAGTATTCTCTAAACAGAAAGACAACATATCAAGTAACATCCTGGTATGTTCTGCATATTCCATTGGTCTAGTGTTCAGAAAATATTCTGCAGCCCTAAGCCCATCTCTATGCTTTATACAAGTATAAAGTGAACTAATGTCCAATGTCACTAATAATAAATCGGCACTCCATGGTATGTCCTTGATTTTGCCAAGGAAATCACAGGTGTCCTGTACATAGGAGTCAAGGGTTTTCATGTGGGCCTGTAGGAAACAGTCAATATATCGCAAAAGATTTTCCAAAGGTCCCCCACAGGCTGCAATAATAGGTCTTCCTGGCGGGGCGACTAAGCTTTTGTGGACCTTAGGTATAAAGTAAATGTAAGGTACCAAAGCATGTTCTTTTTTTATAAACTTGTATTCGTCCCAACTCAGGAGTCCCAACCCTTTCGAACCCAGCAGGCTTTTAAATAACACCTCCTGCGTTGCTTTGTATTTCAATGGAGTGCTTTTTCTGTAACAAGTCAAGTCGTTCAATTGGCTGTATGCTTCCTTTAGGTAATCCGATACTGGCCATAAAACAATATTTCCACCTTTATTACCTACATATCTATATATATATATGGTGGGAATGCAGCACCCCTTGCTCAAAAGAAACGCGTGCTCCCGCAGGAGGCGGGGAGCCAGAGGGACCATGGGGGAATTGGGACTCCCACCACGGTCCCCAACAGAGAGGCCAGGCCCCAGGGGATAGGGTCCCTGGGGCCAGAAGTGGCCCAGGCGAGGGCCACAGGCCACCCTCCACAATAATAAAAAAAAAGGAAAGGCCGGCCCCTGGGGATGGGATCCACGGGCCATAATTGGCCGTAGGAGGGGGGCCACTTGGCCCCCTCCAAATATAAATAGGAAAAATACAATTCTGACCATGCATTGGGGGATAGGGTCCCCGGAGCCGAAATTTGCATCGTGAGGGGAGCCACGCGGCCCCTCCTGATTAAAAATAAAAGAATCCAAAGGAGTAAGGCCCTTGGGGATGGGGTCCCCAGTGCCCTAAAATTGTAAAAGAAGGGGGGGGACCACACACCCTCCTTGTAAGAAAAATGTTTCTTTTTTTAAAGCCGGCATCAAGCCGAAGGCGAGTCCCCCTTTCTCTACCACACTGCAAACTCGCCCCCTGGTGCGTTGTTAGTTGGGGATTAATTCCCCTTGAATACTGAGGGTCCCTGGGGGCCGACTAGCCCACCAGGTACCTCTAGTTTGCGCCACAGAGCTGCATTGAAGAGAGGTGGTCTGAGACCATACCCCTTTTTACACCACTCTGCAACACAGCTCTGTGGCTCAAACTGGAGGTACCTGGTAGGCTAGTTGGCCACCACGGACCCTTAGGATTCAAGGGAACTTAATCCCCCAACTTACAACGAATCAGGGAACGCATTTGCACAGTGGTGCAGGGAGGGGGTGGGGTCTAATATAACAAGTGTGAAAAAAGGCCCCCTGGTGCGTTGTAAATTGGGGGATTAAGTCCAGTTGAATCCTGAAGGTCTCTGGGGGCCACCTAGCCTACCAGGTACCTCCAGTAAGCGCCACAGAGCTGCATTGCAGAGAGGTGGTCTGAGGCCACGCCCCTGTTTACACTTCTCTGCAAACGTGGCTTCTGGTGCACTGCTGGTTGGGTGATGAGCTCCTCTTGTGTCCTGAGGACCTCAGGACACAAGTGGACTTCATCCCTTGAGCAGCAGTGTGCCAGAAGCCGCGTTTGCAGTGTTGTGTAAAAAGAGGCTTGGCCTCGGAACACCTCTCTGCAACGCAGCTCTGTGGCGCTTACTGGAGGTACCTGATTGGCTAGTTGGCCCCCCAGGGACCCTCAGGATTCAAGGAGACTTAATAGGGACGTTATGGTTAGAAATGAGCATTTAAAAAACCTTAGTAATTCACTGAAAATAACATTGATTTAGGGACAATATAGTTAGAAATGAGCATAAAAACCGTTGAAAGGGGTTTTGAGGAGGGTCAAGATGGCGGCCGCTGCGGAGGCTGTGTGAGTAGCTAGTGGATTGCTCCTCTGTAGCGCCTCAACTGTGATCTTTCTCACCCATCTTCGGATTGCTGAAGATTGTCCTGGTCTTTTCCTGATGGTGGCTGTGCTTTGGTAGCTTCTTCGACCCGGCGTGCCTGGAATCTGCCTGGTTGTGATTGGCTTCCGCGTAGCGATACCTTCCGCGTGGCGTGACGTGGTGTGGAGCCACAGCGCTCTTGGCGGCTTCCCAGGTGGAGTGGAGCAGCAGAGTGAGCGGAACAGCGGAGCGGGCAGGAGTCTGCGGCTGAGAACGCCCAGAGTGGATCGGAGCGGCGTTCTCCTTGCGGTTTGGAATGGAGTTGAAATGGCTCCGAAAGGGAGAGGTGCAAAACCCCCGGGGCTGCAGCTTACGCTTTGGCTGTAATGCCCGGAGACGTGGACACACCTAACATGGCACCTAATACGGTGACATCCAGCACCTCACAAGTAGATAATGGTGGCGAAAATGGAGCTGAAATTAGATGGCGGCCGGAGGAGCAGGTACAAGACTCCTAGGGGTTAGGTAAAAGCGCTGGTGTCAGTGCTTCGGGTGTGGAGAAGTCACCATTGCAAGATGGTAGGAATGGGCAGCAAGGTACTCCGCAAAAAGGTACTCCGCAAATAGTGCCTGCAATTGTTTTTATAAAAACGGCAGCAAGAGGTAAGCCCGTGGCGGTCCTAGTGAATCAACCCCTGGTGTTGACATCGTGTGCGACTGTGGGCGACAATGTTTTAGTGGCGGACATGGTAGCAAATGTATCGGCAACAGAAGAATTGCCAGACAATGCCATATTGCGTGATGCTCTTACCTTAGGTGTTGGTGAGAGCTCAGGTTTGTTGATCACGGGAGGGCCACTAACTTCAGGTGAAGCTTTATTAGGTATATCAAATATAGAAAATAATGGGCGCTCTATGGCGGAAAAGTTGAATGATGCAGATTCCGCCGGATCAGGTGGCAAATTCTACTCCATGTCGGATCTCTCAATTGTATCAGAGAATGACAATGATACCGATAATGTGAGTGCAGTTGGCGATTGGGGGGGTGAAATGGAGTCACACCCAGAAAATGACGATTCCTGTCTGGTGCATTCTGCGAATCAAGAGACTGTAAGAAAAGTACCGGATTTTGGAGACTATATGCCGAATGCAATGATGATCCCTGTAGACCAGCCTATTTGGGTCGGCACTCTGCCTGTACAGCTTGGTCAGGTGGAAATCAATGCTAATAAGCCTGGGGAGGGTGGTGGTGAGGTTACGTTGAATACAATCTATAAGGTTATTATGGCCCACAGGGAGGAGACGAAGGCAGAAGGTCTACAAACAAAGGGGGCAGTGCGTAAATTACAAAACACAGTACTTCGCATTGCAAACTCTTGGGCAGAAATAACAAGGGTTGTGGAGGCGTATGAGCCAATCTCTGGTGTAGAGGATTCATTGGTAAACAGCAGTCATCTATTGTAGCTCTCCAAAAATGTAAAGAGGACACCGACTGGAAATTAACAGATCTTGAAAATAGATTGAGACATAATAATCTTTGTGTTCTGGGTGTCCCTGAGAACAGGGAAGGGCAGGATGTAAGAAAATTAATTGTTGAAATGTTTAAGGAGGCCTTCCCTGATTTGAAAGACTGGAACTGGGAGACTGAGGTTATCAGGGCACATAGATTCCCATTTGTCCAACACAGGAGAGTAGGGGTGTCTGGGGGAGAGGGGAACGTGCAGTCTAGAGCAATCTTAATCTGTTTTAACAACTATCTGCTGCGTGAAGCAATATATGATCTGGCTAGGCCAGATAGGCGTCAGTCTGGTAAAGGGGTGCAAACTTTTTGTGCGCCCCGATTTTTGGCAGACTACCGTACAGCAAAGGTGGAGATTGTGGCAGTTAATATCAGCTTTTTAGGCCAAAGGGGGGCAGGCTTTGCTCTTAAACCCCACTAAGTTAAAGGTGATCTATAAAGAACAAACCTAATACTTTACATCAGAGATTGCTGTACAAGATTTCCTGAAGATAATGGGCAGTCAATAAGCATATGTTGTTTATTTTTCTTCGTTCGGTTAGTACTTCTTCATCTGTTTTTCTTCTTTTGGCATATTACTAATATGTGTATAATATTAGGATACAAAGTGGTGTGCCTAAGATATTAGAGTTTCAGTCTTAGTGAATAAAACATTTGTAATTGTCGTAACTATTATTTTGTGAATAACAATCTAGCACACTGGTAACCAAAAGGGTGCATATCATAAAGGATGAACCTGATTAAGATAGGTGGTTCACGGGTGGGGGCTGTGGGGGGGCAGCTCACAAACACTCCACATCACTGAGGACATGGTCCTTACACCCCGTTTTGGGTGGAGGGTAAGGGTAGCAGTTGGGGAGGGGGTGTAGGTGGGGTGGGGGGTGGTATCGAGCCGGTGAAAAAAAATAATCCATGAGGACACTATCTTGCGATGTGTGATAAACAGGGGTCTTTGGCACATGTGTTATAGGGTCAAATGTACAGGGGATATAGATGGCGGATAAAGGTATTCGGCTAGGTTCTCTGAATGCTAGGGGCTTAAATCACCTTAATAAAAGACAGCGGGTGGCAAGTGAGTTGCAAATGCTTCAGTGCGATTTGATATGTCTTCAGGAAACTCACATAGCATGGGCCAAGAGAAAACTACTATTGGAGTTGGGGTATATGGTATTGACTAGCACTGAACAAGCTATTACATCAAGGGGTTTTGCAGTTCTACAGAAAAAACATATTGCTAGTACAGGTAGAACATTGATGGACAAACAGTGAAGATGGGCTATAGCTGAATGTGTTAGTGGGACGTTGAAATTTACGATATGTTCTATATATGGCTCAAATCTTGATGAGGCATTAGTATTAGAGTTGCTTAATGTAAAATTGGATTTATGGCCAACTCCAGTGATAGTGTGCGGTGATCTACATATTCACCTGGCCCCTAAATCTGTATGGGAGGTGAGCTACAGGTATAGTGGGAGAAAGCCAATTGTATTTAAGGCACTTCAATCTCTTGTAGAGGCGCACGGCTTGGCTGATGCTTGGGCTACCTTGAGGGGGGACGAGCCGGGGTACACCTTCTATTCTCGCACACACCAAAAACTTGTAAGGTTGGATTATTATTTGGCCCCGCAATATCTATTGAAGGATGCTCAAATTCAAGTGTACCCAAGGGTTATCTCAGATCATGCCCCCTTGGTACTAACCTTAGCATGTACTCAGACAGCATCTAAGCCACAAGGGTTTTCTTTTGACAGGAAATTGTTGTTAGATGTAAAGTTTGTTTCCTATATGAATGAATGGAATGCAGCTTTTTTTCGGATTAACCGGGGTAGCACGGAACAGGGTGTGTTTGGGGTGCTTTTAAAGCAGCATTCAGGGGGGAAGCTCTCAGTTTTGGTTTATATAGGCAAAAACAACTCCGGACCATGTTACAGGAATTATACCAGGCTCTGATGCTGGTAGAAGAAAAGCTCATGCTGGGTATACATGGCGGTTCAGATATTGTTGATCTTTCAACAGAAGTAGCCAGGTGCAAGGCTAAAATAAACCTCCATTGGAGTCAAGAGGCAACTAAGAAACATCTAATTAGGCAACAATTGAACTATGAATATGGGGAGGCAAGTGGTCGGTTTAGAGCAAAGGAAGCGGCCCAGAAAATCAGTTCAAATCTTGACTCTATGGGGAATCGTGTGGAAACTGAGGCTGGGATTTTGGAGGTGTTCAAAGATTTGTATAAAGCATTGTACACAGGAGAAAAGTATGATTTGCAAAAGGGTGAGTCTTTGATACAGTGCTTCTGTGAGAACAATTTGGGTGATTTAGAGGTAGAGATGTTGGAGGCCCCTATAACTATGGGAGAGCTAGAAAGAGCCATAAATGAGCTAGCATCTGGTAAAGCGGCAGGACCGGACAAACTTCCGCTCGAGATTTATAAAACTTTTTGGGGAGTTCTGCAGGAGGACATGTTGGCTACATTTAGAGTAGCCCAGACTGGTACATCTCCCTCAACTTGGGATGAGGCCAGTATTGTAGTAATTTAAAAAATATATAAGCCTGCTGAGCACCCGGCTTCATACCGCCCTATTTCTCTCTTGAACATCGACGGCAAAATATATTAAAAAATCCTCATGACTAGACTGGCGGAAGTTATAACACCTTCGGTCTCGACCCGACAACATGGATTTATTCCGAAGCGGGGGACAAAGAATCATGTCAATAGAGTAATAAAACTCTTGGATAATGCTAATTGTAGAGGGGATCCTTTTAGTCTCATTTTATTAGATGCCGAGAATGCTTTTGTGTTACATGGGGATTTCTGTGGGCGGTGATGCGGGGGCGTGGGTTTAGGCAACAGTTTTTATCTGCTTTGCAAACGCTACTTTGCCATCCATTCACCAGAATTTGTATAATGGGCCTTGAGTCTAAGCCTGTGTCAATTACACGTGGGACAAGACAAGGATGTCCCTGTTCCCCATTACTGTTCTCCTGGTATATAGACCCATTTTTAAAAATGTTAGAAAACAGCTCCAGGATTCAATCAGTAATGGTGCAGCAAGATCAATATCCTGTCTTTGCATATGCAGACGACATTGCCGTAGTAACAACTAATCCACCAACTGCTATGCCTGAAATAGAGCAATGGGCGGCACAGTATGGGGCGGTGTCTGGCTATAAACTGAATTCATCTAAGACACAAATTTTATGTGCCAATATAGGGGCATTTGCGGATCAAAGGGTCTTGCAGGAGGTGGTTTATTTGGGGATTAGGATTCGGGTCTGTTTGAGTGCAATGGTTGAGTTTAATTGGGGCGGTTGGTGGTGGGAGTTCGCAAACAATTGGACCGATGTGAGTGTTTATATCTGTCTATGGTTGGAAGGTTTAAGGTTCTTAAGATGTTGATATTGCCGAAAATACTATATTTTTTTAGATCATTTTTGGGGAGATTTCGCGAGTTCATCTTTCTTTATTACAATCTGTATGCGCTAGATTTTTGTGGGCTCAGGGCAAAGTACGCAGAGCTATGCGGTATGTGATTCTACCGCTAGAGCAAGGGGGCTGGGCCATCCCAGATTTCACGTTATATTACTACGTTTGTATGCTGCAGGATATGAATATACTGTTAACTGGGGCAGCACCAACTGCTATGGCTGAATCTCCCTCTATTTATCAAATGCTGCTGGGCAGCGATTCTAAAAATCGACTGTTCCTTAATGTGGACTGGGGATATTACAAGCAAACTTGATTTAAAGTTCCTTTTGCGGCTTATAAAATATGGACAGCGGTTAAAAAGAAGTGTGAGGTAAAAAGGGTATCTTGGTATACTCCGTTAACAGCAATCATCCTTCTCCCATTGCTATTTTGGGAACGGGTGGTAGACAATTGGCAGATTAAAGCGGTGCACACTGTTGGAGATCTATTTGCTGATGGGGGACTGAAGTCCTTTGAGCAGTTAAGGGATCAATTTCATCTGTCCAGGGCTGATTTTTTCAAATATTTACAAATTTGTGATTATTTGCTGAAAGCCCGATGGAAAATCCAAGTTAATCACCTTATTGAGGTGGTGAGGAAAGATGCACGGGTCGCCACACTTTATACTTTAATGCTGGGCACTTTTGACAATGATTTGGAAGCCCAAAATTGCAAATGGGACAATTGATTGGGGTGTCAGGGTATACAGGTGGAGACTTCTATAGACTTGGCGGGGCGATTGTTTATGTCTGCAAATCTCCACACCCAGCATTATTAGACTGTTTTTAATTTATATTATACACCAGCCAAAATATCTAAGTGGGGGGAGTCTATGAGGGAACGTGCTTTCACTGTGGGACTGATGCAGCTGATGTGGTCCATATCTTCTATATGTGTGGGCACTTAGGTACGTTGTTTGGACATATGGAGAAATTCTTAGCTGAGATTTTGGGTGGGCCTGTACGATTATCTGCCACTCAGGTCTTGCTGGGGGTGGAGATGGGATCGGCAGCGGATAAATTATCTGATTTTTCTTGCCACAGCTGTGGCTAGGCTATCTATTGCATCAATATGGCTGCAAAAGGACGCGCCTTCTTTTGAGGCATGGAGGTCAAGATTTTTGTCAATATTTAATATGGAATATAGCCTCTATGCTTTGAAAGGTAGACGGAAAATTAAATTAGGTCGTCAGATTTGGGGCTCAGTCAATGCCTGTATGGAGGCATCAATGTGCTCTATAGGTTATGTTATGCTTGCTTTTTAGAATGTTCTTTTGAAAGATTGGGTGGTCTGTGTGTATATACATCAGCCCTATGTTTTCAATTCCATTGACATAATGTTTGGATGTAATATTCTCTGCTATGAAGTTTTGATTTTCTGGTTCTGTTTTTTTTTTTTTTTTACGTAACATATGTGCCTTCCAGTGTACTTCACTGAAACAACCAAAGGATACAGGGACGTTATAGTTAGAAATTTGCATTTAAAAAACCTTAGAAATTCACTGAAAACCACAGATCTCAGGGATGTTACAGTTAGTTGGACATTTCACTCATACAAAACCAGAGAAATGTGGCTATCATAGTTAGTAGAGCTAACTATAACTCGGGCCCCCGCAACACACTGCTGATGCTGTCTCATATTACATCACTCATGACATGGTCAGTGACATCACTGATGACATCTCAAATGACATGACTGATGACATCATCCAGTAAAAGTGTGTTTCTGTAAAGTTTAAACATTATATATATATATATATTCACTGAAAAAAACATAGGTTTCACACCAGTTATAGTTAGGAATTAGCATTTAAAAACCTTTGAAATTCACTGAAAAAAACACAGGTTTCACACCAGTTATAGTTAGGAATTAGCATTTAAAAAACCTATTAAATTCACTGAAAAAACCATAGGTTTCACACCAGTTATAGTTAGCTGGAAATTCTACTGACATAAAACCATTAAAATTCCCACGTTATAGTTAGTTGGACATCACCTATTACATCACTCATGACATGGTCAGTGACATCACTCATGACATCACTGATGACACCATCCTTGTGACAGTGTGACAGACCTCCTTTCAGTGTAATGTAACCCTTGAAACACATATTCAAAAATAGAAAATAACATTTTCAAAAAAATGAAGATACCCATACCAGTTACAACAACCAATTCAGTAATACCACCATCTATATACACATCCACTCATTCACCAACAGTTCTATATAGTCACTCATACATATATTCACTCATCATATGTAGTGAAACACCTATACAGTCATCCAAGCGTAAGCGCGTTGGGTCATGTGACCTGAAAATAACACTTTTCATTGGTTCAGAACAGTTTGGTTTCCAAATGATGAAATCCCAGCTCATGTGACCTGAAAATAACACATTTCATTGGTTCAGAGCAGTTTTGATTTCCAAATGATGAACGCCCCCACCTTTTTTCCTCATTCTCACTTTATTCTTTGAGTGAGGAAGACCTGCTTCTATTGATAGAGAAATGGCTACAGTAGCCGCAGCAGCTGGAGCATCTGCACCACCACCACCACCACCACCACCACAAGGACCACCACAACATCACATTGGTGGTGAAGACGAAGAGGAGGAGGAGGAGGAGGAGGAGGAGGAGAGAAGGCAGTTCCTGCCTGAAGACAATCCCCCATATAAACCTAAGGAGCACTTTATATGGGAGTTTTTTAAAATCCCAAGAGGTTTCAAAAAAGTTAATGCTGCAAAGGTGACCTGTCTCATCTGTGGCGCAGAAATTTCAAGGATAAACCCTGCAAAAAAAGTATTCATTTGGGAATCACACAATGCTACGCCACATGCAACGGAAGCACCCCAATAACTATTCTGCAGCAGAGGTTGGAGAACTGACCAAAAACCCTCCCCAATCTTCTCCGAGCACCTCTAAACAACCCACTCCATCGGGTCCTGAAACTAGAGAGATGGTCCCATGCATCCAGCGCCAGTTTGGAGACTACAAGATTACTTGTATATTTTGTGGGACTGCCATTTCCTATGGGGAGCAGAGCATAAACTGTGCTGGAGACAACCAACGGTGCCGAAAGAAGCCTTAATTTTTTCCTGTTTTTTTTTGCTCCAGTTGAGCTGTTTACAATTCCCTGTTTTTTGTTTGTCCCCATAAAAAATACAAAAAAAATATAAAACTGTTCATAAAAGCCAAAAAAAGTATAAAATGTTCCAAAAAACAAAAAAAATATAAAACAACAAAAAAAAAAACAGTTCTTTTTAGAACTAACTCCAATTTATAAAAAAAAGGCTTCATTTTTTAAAAACTCTGTCATTCTTTTTTCCCCATGGTACGCTCCCTGGTCCGCTCCCCGGCGCGCGTACCGGGCGCTCCCCTCGCGCAAATTGAAAAAATGTTTTTTTGTTTTGCCCCGCTGGGCCTTTTTATGGCCCCCACATCAAACCTAGGGGATCAGGGGGGTCTATCCTGCCCCCTTTTGGTAATTTCCCTCTTTGTTTTTGCCACCTCTTGTGTCTCGATCCTACCGAGACACAAGATGGCGCCCGCTCCGGACTGTTTGGAATGTTTACAGACACCCGAGAGCCAATCAGCTTTCCGCGTGCGAACTCGCGTATCGCGCTGGTTCGCGCCTCGGTGCGCATACCAGGGCGCGCTTATAGATATATATATTTTTTTTAACCTAAATTACTCAAAATCCACTGGAGCACATATCTTGAGACATAGCAAAGTCACATCGGGCTACCAGTCCCTACAATTTTGCCAAGTTTTGTGGAAATCCATTCAGCCGTTCGGGTTAAAAGTGAGGTCGACCGCCCTATGGAAATTAACATGGGGAAAACATGTTTTGGGACCCCCCTTTTTTCTTGGCCCCCGCTTGACGAATCCCCCCCAAACTTTTAGGCAAGGACCGGAGCGCCGCGAGGCAAATTTGAGGAAATTTTCAGGCAGATTCCTCAACCGGCGCCAAAGTTATTCCCAATAGAATGTTGCGATTTCCCTATTGAAAATAATCCTAACTATAACTGTAATATATATATATATATATATATATATATATATATATATATATATATATATATATATATATATATATATATATATATATATATATATATATATATATATATATATATATATTTATATAGTCACTGAAAAAATAGGTAGGTATATGAGCTAAGACTGCACATGGAAACACTTGTTTGGGTGAGTGAATCTCTTTATTGGTGAGGTGATGAGTAAATATATTTCTCATTGATACATGTCTAACAAAGTAGAAATATAAAAGGCAGTGTATGTGACAGTTGTTGTTTATAAATAAGTATACTTAACACTCAGTGATTGTATGAGTGACTGTATCGAAAGCTGTATACTTCTAATAGTGATTTTATAAAGCACTAAGTATGAGTTACTATCGATATGAATAAATAAAGTGGTGTTTGTATACGTGTGTAGCTTAGTAAATGTAAGTATGATCAATTGTTTGCATAAGTGAGTAGGATGACTGCCTAAGTGAATAGGATGTGTGCTGGTGTGTAATGTTGATGTAGGTGTATAAGTATATTTAATAGTGTTCTATTGATCTTTGTTCGCATGTATGAGTGAATCTTTAGGTAAATGTTTAAATGTGTGTGTAGATGTAGGAATCACTTAGTGGGTTTTTAGAAACTTGTATTTGTGTGTCAATGGTTTCAAATATAGTACTCCATATTTTAGAATGAGTGTTGAAAGGGTATACTAGTGAATGATGAGTTGTATCAGATTGTCATGTGGATGATGTCATCAGTGATGTCATTTGAGATATCATCAGTATTGTAAATGACCATGTCATGAATGATGTAATATGTGAAATCATCAGCAGTGGATTGCAGGCGAGCAAAGGTATAATTAGTAGAACTAACTATAACAGAGGAATTTCAATGGTTTTGTACACATGAAATGGCCTGCTAACTATAACACCCCTGAAACCTATGTTTTTTGAGTGAATTTCTAAGGTTTTTTAAATGTTAATTCCTAACTATAACTTGTCTGAAACCTATGGTTTTTTCAGTGAATTTCAAAGGTTTTGTAAATGACAATTTTTAAATGTTATTTTTATTTTTTATACTGATTTACTAAATATTTTCAAACAATTTATTTTTAGATATTTTATTTCTTAAATTACATTATAATTACATTATACATTACTTTACAAAATATACTTTCTCAGAATGAATTACTTTAGTTTAAATACTTTGCAAATAGGCAATAGACTTTTAAGTACAGTAGTTACAGTTGTTGTAATGGGCAACACAATTTCAGACATAATGCAACATGGAGCTCAATGTGAATTTCTAGTTAAATGCAATTACCTACTTTTTGGATTACTTTTCTAACCACAGGACTGGATCCTAGATTCAGCCCTGGGACATCTCCTGTAAACCGTTGAGTAAAAAAGTTTTGGTTACTATAGTGATTTTTAAGGAATATTATTGTAGTTTAAAAGTTGACACTTACAAACTTTTTCACATAGAGTCACTAATGTTATCATAAGGGAGGAAATTCACTTATCAGGTAAGTAGTGCTAATGTTACTTTTTGTTACACAGTGGTGGATTCTATATCCAGCACGGGTGCACCTCCTGTAAACAGTCGAAAGAATGCGTTTAAGTCATACAGGCAATTTTTAAGGAATATTTTTAGTTTGTGAAAATTGAAACTTTTCTGGTGAAAACTACACAAGGCATTCCTATGGAAAGAAATACACGTTACTGGTAAGTACGGTTAAAATTACTTTTCAGAGTCAGTGCTGGGCTAAAAGATGCAGCACTGGGTTCTCTCCTGATAACAGGTGAGTAAATCAGAATTCATAGTTCGGCTGATTTTAGAGGTATATTTGTACTTTTCAAAATTGACACAAACTTTTCTGCTGAAAACCACATTATGGGTTCCTATGGAAGGAAATACAAGTTACTGGTAAATACACTTAGAATTACTTTCCAGGGTCAGTGCTGGGCTAAAAGATGCAGCACTGGGTTCTCTACTGATAACAGGTGAGTAAATCGGAATTCGTAGTTCGGCTGATTTTAGATGAATATGTATGTTTCAAAAATCGACATGTAGAAACTTTTCTGCTGAAAACCACACAATGGATTCCTATGAAAGGACATACAAGTTACTGGTAAGTACGCTTAGAATTACTTTTCAGGGTCAGTGCTGGGCTAAAATATGCAGCACTGGGTTCTCTCCTGATAACAGGTGAGTTAATCAGAATTCATAGTTCGGCTGATTTTAGAGGAACATTTGTACTTTTCAAAAATCGACACTTTGAAACTTTACTGCTGAAAACCACACAATGGATTTCTATTGAAGGAAATAGAAGTAACTGGAAAGTACACTTAGAATTCCTTTTCAGGGTTAGGGCTGGCCTAAAAGATGCAGCACTGGGTTCTCTCCTGATAACAGGTGAGTAAATCGTAAATCGTAGTTCGGCTGATTTTAGTGGAATATTTGTATGTTTCAAAATCGACACTTAGAAACTTTTCTGTTGCAAAACACACAATGGATTCCTATGAAAGGAAATACAAGTTACTGGTAAGTATGCTTAGAATTACTTTTCAAGGTCAGTGCTGGGCTAAAAGATGCCGCACGGGGTTCTCTCCTGATAACAGGTGAGTAAATCGGAATTCGTAGTTTGGCTGATTCTAGAGGAATATTTGTACAATGGTGAAGGAAGAGGGTGTTGCCAGCGGTGACATGTGTGCAAACACGCCCAGTGGTGCGTTTTAAGTTGGGGAATTCATTCCTCTTCATTCCTGCGGTCACCTGGGGGCCAACTAGCCCACCAGGTACCTCCAGTATGCGCCAGGAAGCTGTGTTGCAGAGAGGTATTCAGAGGCCTCGCCCCTTTTTAGAACACTCTGCAAAACAGCTCCGTGGCACTTACTCGAGGTACCTGGTGGGCTAGTTGGCCCCTAGCAGACTTCTGGATTGATTCCCCAACTTAAAACACGCCACAGGGAGTGTTTGCACACATATCACCGTAGGCCCTGCCCCCTACCTTCACCACTGTGCAAACGCGCCCGTGGTGTGTTTTAAGTTGGGGGATTAAGTCCCCTTGAATCCTGAGGTCCCCTGGTGGCCAACTAGCCCACCAGGTACCTCCAGTATGCGCTAGGGAGCTGCATTGCCGAGAGGTGTTCAGAGGCCATGCCCCTGTTTACAACACTCTGCAACGCAGCTCTGTGGTGGTTAGTGGAGGTACCTGGTGGGCTAGTTGGCCTCCAGGGGACCTCTGGATTGAAGAGGAAATAATTCCCTAACTTAAAACATGCCACAGGGTGTGTTTGCACACATATCACCTCATGCCCGCCCCCTACTTTCACAACTGTGCAATCGCGCCCTGTGGCGCGTTTTAAGTTGGGGGATTAAGTCCCCTTGAATCCTGAGGTCCCCTGGTGGCCAACTAGCTCACCAGGTACCTCCAGTAAGCGCCACAGAGCTGCGTTGTAGAGAGGTGTAAAAAGGGGCATGGCCTCAGAACACCTCTTTGCAACTCAGCCCCCTGGCGCATACTGGAGGTTCCTGGTGGACTAGTTGGCCCCCACGGACACCCACTATTCAAGGGAAATTCGTTCCCCCTCTGCAAACATGCCTAAGGGCGCTTTTGCAGAGTGGTGCAAGGAGAGGGCGTGGCCTCCGGCCTATCCCGTTTTTTATTTTCTTTTATTTTTAAAGAAGGGGGCTGTGTAGCCCCCTTATTTTTCTAATTTATTGGCCCTGGGGACCCCCTCCCCCAGGGCCTGCGCCCAATTTTTAATTAAAAAAAATCGAGAAGGGGGCCAGGTGGCGTATTTATTTTTTTAATAAAGCTGGGCTGCAGGGTGATTGTGTGCATTTGTTAAAGTTTGCAAGTTAAATTGCATCTCCTGGCGGGCACTGCGCATAACATGAAACATTTTACAAATGCACACAATCACCACGCAGCCCAGCTACATTAAGAAAAGAAATGCAGCAAGTCTACAAACACGGCTTGGGATTAGGACATGTGACTTAACTGCTGAAGCTGCAAGACTTTAAAACGCGACTCCCAGCTTAACTCAACGTCCTGTGATTCAGGGCAAATCACAAAATCTCCAGGTGGCTAAAAAAAACTGACATGAGAAATGTAATCTTGAGATCATGGAGGTGCTCTTATGGCCCTGGTCCAAGTTTGTGCTATATACAATTACACAAAATAAAGAAAGAAAATAGCAACAGTATTTGACTGTCAAGGAGGGTTGAGAAAAACGATTAATTGCTGCAGGAGCTGCGTTGCAGCCTAAGTTGCATGCTTGTGCAATAGGCAGTTCAGTGACATTTGTGTTGACAACTAATGATAGATGGTCTCGGGTATCAGGAGAATAATGAGTCAGCCTGGAAGCTACATCATGTGTCAATGTCTCCGAAACTGTGCCATGTGCACTTCCTCTGTAAAATGTATAGTGTGTCTCTAAAACAAATGTTAATGTTTAGAACCGGAACAACAAACACACTGACCCTCAAAGTGAGAGGCCTACAGTCACAGTATGAAAGTATACTTACTTGACATAGTATTTTGATATTGTCTTACTTCACACAGGTGAGGGAACAGGGCTTCATGCTTGTCTGGAATCTTTCAGTATGAATGCGCACTGGGAGTCAATAGGGTTTGCTTCTCCCTAAAGTGAGATCTAATACACTGGCTGATGTATGCACTTCTTGTTTTCTTTCTTTCTCTCTCCCACTATCTGTTACTCTACCTGAATTCAGAACATGTTACCATTTTTACAGCTCAAATTTTGAAAAATGCATGTCTAACCAAGAAATGTAACTGCAGGCAAAGTACTATTAAAAAATAGCAATTTCACACACTAAAATCTTAAAAGGCTGGTCTCGGGCTCATCTAGCCAGAGTTGCTTTATTTTCCTATCTGGATTCAGGCCCTGGGTACAGAGAGAGTGAGGGGGTGGACAGAGGGGAGAAAAAATACATAGAGCTAAGGGGTGAGTTAGAGAGAGAGAGAGAGAGACAAAGATGGGGCGAAAGAGACCAGGAGAGTGGCAGAGAAAGGGGGGGCGAGATGGAGAGTACAAGAGGAAAGTGGGAAAAAATACAATTTAACTCTTCCTCCAGCTGGGTCTCTCCTGCTTCTGGTGAGTCCTGAAACCAGGAAGCACCCAGGCTACCCATAGCCAAATCCAATGCTGCAATGCAGTGTTGTGATTGGTCTTAAGGTCCTGGATCATTGCTCAGAAGGGGACTGAGGTCCTGGGCATGTCTCCCTCCGGCTGTGTAAGGCAGCCTGGTTGGGAACATGCAAAGTGTGCATGACTGTTTGGTCAGGCCAAGATGGCCGGCAAAGGAGTCATGTGCACTTTGAGTGTGCAAACCACACCCCCTGTACCTCAAAGTTATTATCATTTTACTTTTTCTGCTCAAAGAGAGCATTTGTTAAAGTTTTCATGTTAATCGAAGCACCCGTCATAAGCTGTAATTAACATGAAAACTTTCACAAATGCATACAATCACCCCGCAGACCAGCTCTATTGAGAAAAGATATACAGAAACATAGCTGCCAAGGTTTGAAATTGCTATGTGGGACCTGCCTTAAGACCATTCATGTGGTGCTGTATCTGTGGAAATGCACCATCTTTTCACATTTTTAAGCAAACAATTGGAGTGATATTTGGTCAGAGACTTGCTCTCTCCCCTAGCAGCTCCGCTTCCATGCGGCTGCCACTGAGAGGTGTCTGGTAGGTGTTTAAGGCCCTCCTCTACCCCCAGGCTTCTGTGTGTACCTCATCCTAGGTGGACCAGTGGGAGATCCTTGCGCATCTGCTGTTCCACTGTTGTCTGTCGCCTTGTTGTGCCCGTTTTGTCTTTGTGTCTTTTGATTGTCTTCAGTGTATTTTTATGGTCATTTCTGTGCCTGTCTGACTGTGACTGTTTTTCGGCCCTTCTTCGTTTAGTGCCTGTGCCCTTGTTTTCTCCTCCATGCCTGTTTTCTCACCACCCTTTTCCTGTGACTGCTCCCCCGCAGCCTCTCCCCAGTGCCGTTCCTGCCTCCCAGCTTTTTTCCTCCCCCTCCCCGATTTAATGGCAGCTGCATGCAGCAGGTGCACAAAAGGTGCACCAAAGGCAAGCCCTTCTGTGATAGTTTACAACCTGACCGCAACCAGCACCAGAGACCCTGGATCTGTGACCACTCACCGCTATGACTCTACCGCCCTCCTCACACTCAACCCCAGTAGAAACGACAATCCCATCTGTCTACACTAAAATCCACCCATTGCCAGTTCTCCTGCCAACACTGCTGCTGGACCTTCACCACCCTCTACACCCCCAAAACCTATGCCACCATGCCAAACACCAGCACCCCCAAGCCTTGTATGCATCCTCCTCAATGTGCCCTCCATGTACAGACAAGCCGTAGAGATCTCGTACCTCCTTCACACCACCTCGCCTTGACGTCACTTATCTAAGGAAACCTGGACCAACTCCACCTCCACCCCCAACATCGCCACTACCATGCCCAATGGATATAAGATCCAGAGGAAAGACCACCCTGACCGCCCAGGAGGAGGACTCACCATCACACATATGAGCTTCCTCTGACTCAGCACCTGCACCATGAGCTACTCCCCGTCCACCAACGAGCACCTCCATTTCCATTTCCAGATACAGACCAGCCCCAGACCCGCCTTAAGCGTCACGCTCACCTTCAGAACCCCGGGACCTCGAACTGCATTCTCCACTACCATTGCTGACCACGTCACACCACACGCCATTGCCTCCACAGATTACATACTCATTGACAACCTCAACGACCCCATCTCCTCCACCCTCCTGGACAACATCACCAACCTCGGATTAAAACAGCTCATCACCACCCCCACTCACAAGGCAGGACACACACTCAACCCTATCTTCGCATGAGGCAACAACATCCATTTCAGCCACACCACGCAACCCCTCTGGATGGACCACCACTGGGTACACTTCCATGTCAACAAACCCACTGACCTCAAACCTACACCGCACCCACCACAAAGGAACTGGAGCAAGGTCAACAAGGACCACGTCAACTCCCCCCAACCGTTATGCCCCTTCCATGTCGACCGACACCAACCTTGCAGCCATAAAACTACACCGATGGTTCTCCAACTGCGCTAACGAACTCTCACCCCTTCGCAACCCCAACAGACAACGCCCCAGTAAAGCCACCTGGTTCACCACTGATCTCCAAAAATCCAGGCGCACCAGCAGACATCTCGAGAAGAAGTGGCAAAACAGCAAAACATCTGAAGACCGCACCACATAAAAGAATGCCATGACATCACCCCTTCCCAGGACCTCTGCAACAAGCTCCCCTCCTACTTCCATCTGAAAATCAAGTCCCTCTACAACAACGTCAATGAACGGACTCCAAAACCACTCCCCCTCCAACAACACCAGCCAACCCACCATCTCCGCCAGACCCCCAGCCAACACCAAAGACACCAAACCGACCATGAAAGGTATCCAGTGTTGAGCACCCATGTTCCCCTGCTCTCTGCACATCTTCCACAGAGCTGCCGCCGCCATCGCACATGAACTAAGTTGACTCTTCAAAACCACCTTCAAAACCAGCACCTTTCCCGATGACTGGAAATGCGCAGAAGTCAAACCCCTGCTCAAGAAGCCCTGGGCAGACCCTTCGCACGTCAAAGACTACTGACCCATCTCCCTCCTCCGCTTCACAGCCAATGTCATTGAGAAGACCGTCAATGCCCAACTAACGAAATTCATTGAAGAGAGCTCCATCCTTGACCCCTCCCAATCCAGAGTCCACAGCAGCCACAGATCTGAGACTGCCCTACTCGCTGCCACAGATGACATCCGCACCCTCCTCAACCAAGGCCACACTGCGGCCCTGATTCCACTCAACATCTCTGCAGCCTTCGACACCATCTCCAACTGCACACTCATCGCCAGACTCCACAACGCTAGCATAGGGGAACCCGCCCTCGAATGGCTCCGCTCCTTCCACACCGGCAGGACCCAAAGAATCAGTCTGTCACTCTTCCTCTACAAACCCACAGATATCAACTGCAAATACCTCAAGGATCATCACTTAGCTCTGCACTCTTCAACATCCCCTCCTTGCCAACATTCTCAGACAACATGGCTCAACATAGTCTCCAGCTCATCCTCTCCCTCACCAAGGATCCCATCACCACCAGACTCAGCTTTCAGGAAGGAATGAAGGACGTCTCATCCTGGATGAGCAGCAGCTGCCTGAAGCTCAACTTGGAGAAGAAGTCCTCGTCCTCGGACTCTCCCCCACTGCTTGGGACTAAACCTGGTGGCCCGCTGCCCTGGGCAGCCCGACCACCAACACAGACCATGCCCAGACCCTTGAGATCGACTCCTCCCTCTCCATAACCAGACAGTTCAATGCTGTTGCCTCCACCTGTTTCAACACCCTCTTCATCCTTTGCAAGATTTTCATATGAATCCCCCTGAATCAAGAAAATCTGTCACCCATGCACTCATAACCAGTAGACTGGACCACGCAAATGCCCTCTACACCGTAATCAACAAGTCTCCGCTCCACAAACTCCAGACTATACCGAACACAGCAGCTAGGCATTCCTGGACAAGAACACATCACATTCACTGGCTCCCCGTCGGGAAGAGAGTAACATTCAAGATACTCACCCATGCCTTCAGATGTCTCCACAACACCAGACCCCAACAAGAGAGTCTCCTTCCACATACCCAAGAGAGTCCTCCAAACCGTCAACCTTGCCCTCGCTGAAACCCCTTCGCAGCTGTAGAGCCAGAACACTCAAAAGAGCCTTCTCCTACATCGCTGCTAAGACCTCGAATGAGCTGCTGATCAACATCAGATGCCCCCCATCCATGAACACCTTCAGGAAGACCCTCACGACCTGGCTCTTTGACTGAATGCAGCTGCTGACTCACCCACACCCCCAGTACTTTGAAACCCTCATGTGTGAGTAGTGCTTTACAATTCTCTGATTGATTGAGTTGGCGCTGCACCCACTCTTGAGGTCTGGTTAGTGGTGCACATATCCTTGTTTACAGCGCACAAAGATCTTACATTGCCGCACACAGAGGAAAGAAATTAGAGAGAACATTGTTTGGGTGCTTTTAAACCATGTATGAGAGGTGTAACAATCTCTCTGATGAAAATAAATCATTTAATTCTAAACTTGCTAACTTAAAAAAGAAATGACTAAAAAATAATGTCTCTTAGTTACATCGATTAATAATGTTTTTAAACTTACCCTGCAGAAGCTTCATTATGGACACAATTCCTTAATGGGAGCTGACCTACAAATTTCAAATAGCAAAGCAAAGTTTTACTTTAATTCAAATAGTTCAGGGAAGTTATTAGCTAATTACCTATATATTGAAAGTAACGGACCTCAAATTCATGCTTGTGTTATCCACATCAGATATCATTAAAGAATTGTTAGCATTATATTCTTACTTATATAGTCAACCAGACACCATAGATAACTAGAGGATAGATTATTTTCTAGCCTCATGTAATTTTCCTCTAATACCACAGTCTAATAGATCTACTGTAGATGCACACATCTCTCTTGAAGACATTAGTGCAGCTATTAGCTCCTTAAAACCATGTAAATCCCTAGGACCAGATGGTATTCCTGCTGAATTTTATAAAAATTGTTCTGCTTACCTTACTTTATCCCCATTTAATTAATCCTAAAGTATCTCCTGATCTCCCTTATTAATCAAGATTGCAACATTTTTCAAACATGATTGCCACTAAGTTGTCAAACCTATTACCTAATATCATTCATACAGAACCAAAAAGGCTTTATCAAAAATAGATAATCTGTTAAGAATAACATATTATTGTTTCTTGTCCGTCAAGCTATTCCTTTATTTCCTTCTCCTCCTGGCCTTTACGCTCTTGTTGAAGAGAAAACTTCAGAAATGGTCCTATGGCAATTTTTATTCTGCCTTTCATTTTGGTGACTCATTTATTTAAATGGATCTTCCCTCTACTCCTACCCTTCAGCAAATCTTTTTATCAATGGGGACTTTTCCAATTTTTTCCTCTTTTTTAGGGAACAAGAACAGGTTGCCTGCCATCCCCTTTACGTTCTAGTATCAACCTAGAGCCCTTGTTCTCCACTATCCAAAATTCATATGAGTTTCAAGGATTAGCTATTAAAAATATTAATCTTACACCGTTTGCATATGCAGATGACATACTATCATTTATCAGTAACCCTGATATAACTATACCAAATATTCTCACTCTAATGCATATTTATTCTTTTGTTTCTGGTTATGCGTTAAATACTCACTCTCTGTGAAAACAAACCGTTACATTAAACTGTAATTATTTACTTAAAAAAATTACAGACAAAATTAGTCAGTGACCCTCCCTACATTTAACATGGCAGAGGAAAATGTAATCTATCAAAAGGACTATAGCTTCTCATATATTGTATGTACTATCCATTATTCCTTTACAACTACAACTTACTGTTTAAAAGAAAATAGACAGAATCATTTCAAAGTTTATTTTTAATAATGAACCTTCATGACTAGGTTGTGCTAAACTAAAAATTGTTAAAATTATTGATGGCCTTGAATTGCCAGACTTTTGTAAATATCATAAAGCTTCTATATTCAAACAAGGACCCTTGTGATTCAAGCAACAACATTCTACCACTACACCCAAATGGCTTCAAATGTAATAATTAGTGTTTCCATTACCTTCATCAGCATAAATAGCCATATCCAACTCACATTTGTGTGTACATTCCTCAACCAATATCAAATCTATTAGATTAACTTTACATGACTTTAATTCTCTATTTCAGTCACCTATCACTGCATATAACAAAAATATATTGTGACATAACCCATTAATAAAGTTTGATTACATTAGATTCTAGAAATCTTGGATTGATGATGGTATTTTTTATCTAAACTATATTTTATGTGAGAATGAATTTTTATATTTTCCATATTTACTGCATACATTTTGATTGCCATCGACAGATATCTCTAAATGTGACATTTTATGTAATTCCATCCTTAATGCTTTTCCAAACACTAAACCCACAACCACACTTTCTGATTAAGAAATGTGTTTGACTACTTTCAGTGTTTCTCCACATACAACTTCCATTTTCTTTTTAAAAACTAAATAATACCAGAGATCAGAATTTAATACGTAATAGTAATTTTTGGACTGAAGGACTTTCAAGAGTCTTTTCTTTAGAAACTTGGATGAAAATGTGGTTATAAAACATTTCTGGTTGGCTCACTGTTAACTTATACCAAACAAATATTTGTATTTTATTCAACTGTTTATGTGTGTGAGAAGTTGGTCAGGTATATGATGCTCACTAGTTCTAGTGATCACCTTGTACCATGCAAAGCAACCCTAATGATGATTGGTTGTAAGTCAACCTTATAGACCAGCTATCCTAGTAGCGTGGACAAAGCAGTCTTAGGCTAAACTCTGTAAAGGCATGTGAAGCAAGCTGTTTTACCACACACAATCCCCTTGAATACCAAATGAAAGGCCACCACACAGATATATATATTGAAAATATATATATATATTTATTTACTACAAATATCCCCTATACTCCTTATGAGCACAGAAGCAAATGCGTTAAAGCAAAACACAGTTTAAATATACAAAAGTTGCACTATATGGATGAGCCCTAGGGGCCACCTAAACCATATACTAAAATAGTGGTATAAGTACCACGAATCGGAAAGGAAGTAGGCCTAGGGCCTGGGGAATCGCTGGAGCTGTTCGGGACTAACAGTGAAGAAGTCGGGAAAGGCACGCAGGACTCGGGTGCAGCGCTTAAAGCACACGCATGCACCAATGCAACGTCAATGGTGCGTAAAAGTTACAACGTTAGTGAAAAGGGAACCTTCCGGATGACCTAGAACCTAGCAACTTGGAACATAGACACTAGAGGTGTATTGCTACACAGGGGCACCGGAGTGCCAGGTTTACCTCACCCACAGGAAGCGGGTGCATATGTCTCAAAGTGTGTCGGGTTTCGTCGCGCTGGTCTATGGAGCCTGTAGATGAAGATGCTGCAGGCGGGTCGTCGTGGAGAGTTCCGGTGGATCCAAGGGTGGATCTGAAGAGTTGAAGACCTGAAAGCAGAGGGGACAATGTTCAAAGTCACTAACCAATGACTACCATGGAACCAGGATGGAACCAGGCGATGTCGGGTGCAATCAGGCGAAGAGGTGAAAATTGTCTCTGTAGCCACGTGGACACGAAGAGGTCAAGGATGTCCAGGCGTTGGTCACGAGCTGGCCCACAAAGGCTCTAGCTGATGGCGGTGTCGGCTTCTAGATCAGAGCAAACAGGCATTGGCTAATGCAAGCCATGCAGGAATCGATGCAAGCTTCTCACTCGGACCAGCAAGGTCAGAGCGGTTGCTCCTTTTAAGGGGAGCGAGGGTCAGTCTGGAGCAACCAGACCAGCTGTGTTGTTTGTAGGTTTCGTTGACAAGATGGCCGCTAGCCACGTGGCAAGTGGCTGGGATGGCGTGTCAAGTGGCAAAGTGCAAAAGGGCCCCACGCAGATCGTGGGGATGCTGGGGGGCTGATCTTCAGTGCAAATGCTGCTCCGTGGTGGGGCTTCTCAAACCCCAAAGCACAGCATCGAGGGTGCCTCGGGTGCTGCGCAGTCGGCTTCTCTGGAGTTTTTCAAGGTGGCTGGTCCCACGTCTCTCGGTGCCTCCACAGGTCTCTTCTTTTCAGGGACTGTGGATCGGGCTCTGAGATGTCTGGGAGTCTGGGTCTCATTGGGCTCTAGGCTCGGGCTCCTGCAGGAGGCAGAGGCAAAGCAGACGTTGAGTTGCTGGATGGTGCCTGTATTCACAGGGTGGTCACTCCTTGGCCACAAGGGAGATGCTCTTCAGTCTTCTGTTCAGCAGAATGTCGAAGTCCAGTTTTCTTCTTAGTTTCAAGTCGAGTTCAGGATGATCTGAAGTCTTGGGACACAGCTCCTACTCTTATTCCTAATCTGGGGGCCAGATCACCTGCTAGGTCCCTCCTCTGGGTGGGACCAGGAAGGGGGGCGGTTACACCCCCTTTCCTTTGTCCAGCCCCGTGCCAGGACTGGGGCTGGAAAACACTAGCACCGGTTTGGGCTGTCTTATGCACGGGGACACCTTGTGTGCCCCTGTCATGTCTCATTCTATTCAGCCCTGTCCTACCCAATACACAAAATCCTGTCTGGAGTGGTGCTCGCACCTCCCAAGGCAGGAAACCCTTTGTCCAAGCCCCCCTCGCTGGAAGGACTCCCAGCAGCAGGAGGTCAGACTTGTGTCTGTGGTGGCAGCATCCATTTTGTGATGCTGAGGCTCGAGTTTAACTCTAACCGGGGTTCAGGTTATGTACATGTCGTGTCCCTGTAGAACGGTGGAATGCTACCCCCGTCGCCAGAATTGGCAAAGGGGGTAGTATCCCAATTCGTATGACACCTTACTCGACATGTTTTGATAAAGCCAAACCAAAGTTAGCAAATAACCGCGAGGATTAAAATGCACTTAAGAGTATATGGTATGGCAATATCCCGGAACAGATAAGGGAGTTGTTCCCGAGAGCTGCAGATGGGCTCAGCTCGTGCCAGAGCACCATCTCACATGAAACCAAGCACTCTGCCTCCAGGATTGTCGAGGCCTTCCATAGGAGTGGCTTATAGGTTAACATGTGTCCAGATAGGTTTAGATATAGGGATACTAAATCTAAGTAAGAGGTGATTACACTGACTTACCCCAGCTGAGTGATCAGCCAGTTGTGTCAAATATGGAGGCTAGGCCAGGGGTAGCACAATACATGCTGCAGATCCTGGTAGGCCTTGGATACACCTATGCCCTGGGTATCTGGAGTACACTGTTACAGGGGCCTATAAGGTGAACCAGTTCCAATTCGTAATGCACCTAGAGTGCATTGGCAGTAATTTAGAGAGAGAACAGCAGGCCGTGGGTCTGATTAGCAGGCCCACAACCACATTAAGTCAACCAGTGAAACAAAAAGCAACAATTTAGGGTGACCATAGGATAGCAGACCCTACTCTCCTACACAGTGCTCCACAGAAATTATTTAGAGCTATTTTAGATATTCCATTGTTTTGGCATTGTAATATGGTTCGGGTTTATTAGAAACAAGTTTTATTTGATTGTATTGTTATTTCAGAATTTTGGAAAACATTTCGAATGTTATTGTTAATATATTTTCTATCTCAGATACATTCTTTTATGAATTACTTCTTTGTGAATCATTTGCATTGACATATACTATCTAAAATTCATAGCAAATTATATTATTTCTTAGCATCGTCTGCTACTAAATCAATCACATCAACTTGGAAGAATGATGTTTTTTTAATCAGTACATACCAGATGGTCCGGGGTCACTTTCACGGGAAGAGGTTCCAATTTATTCCTCATGGATCATTCTACTAATACAGCCTAGTCTTTCCAAATGTTTTGGAAACCTCTTGATGATCATGTTCCAGTGCATATGCATTTATAAATGTATTTGCATGTTACTTTAGTGTTTATCTTAAATTATCCTCTAAGGTTACACACTAAAAAGTACCTATTATTCATTCCGTAATTTTTTGTTTCACATATACATTTTGTATGAATATGTACTGTGTTGCAGGTATATGACTACTTAGTATTTTTTAATATTCTAGTTATATGTACCTTTTCAGGACGATTTTTATTGTATATTGATTTTATCAATCAAAAAAAGGAATACACTATTTTGAATTCAAGTATCCATGGAACGTTTGCAAAGGGAGAGACGATTTATTCAGGGCCAAAGAAAAGTTGTGAGAGGAGGTGGAAGTTATGTAGAAATGGATGACAGAACAGTATGGAACAAAAGCACTGTTGTGAAAAGAAGGCTGGAAAGGATAGAGATGTCATAGGTTGCAGAGGATCGGGAATAAAGATGTCCTCACAAAGAAGGTTCCGAGGTATGCAAGCTCATGGGAAGCAGGTTTTGGTAGAAAGATAACCCTTATTTGCAGTTAATGAAACCTATTATATGGACGAAAGTATCCAATTTTTGGAATATAAACATGAGTACGGTTTGTAATACGTTTCAGTGTATTGTAGCTAAGTTAGTTACATAGGAGGAAACGTTGACACTGTAATATTGTTCTAGCAATGTTTTGGGGAGGGATGTGGAGTATGGGATGTTAAGGAAGAGCCATTCCGTAATGTATGGCCTGAAACACCATGTTTGGAGACTGTGAGCAGATACTATAATTGCTGCATTGGGGAGTATTTAGAATACATCTACATTCGAATTATGATGCTGGTTCAAGGCTCCTTCATGTGGGAAAGGGATTAGAGCAATTAGCAAAGGTGTAGTAGTCAAGGGTATAATGATTTGGTATGATGGTAGTTTGCCAAATGCCATTAACACGTGTTTTCAAGAGAGGCATCAGTAATTATTCACATTTTACAAATGATGACATCCTAAGGGAAATGGGCGAGTAATATTTAACTGGCAGATGTGTTTCTCTTCTCAACACACAAGAAAAGAAGGGATGTGACAGTCTCCGTCTGGAAGAAGATACAAGCTCTTAGAATTGTATCCAATGCAAGATGAGACCGGGGAAAATATTGGTAGTCAAGCAAAGTTGATCTATACATTACCTATTCATGCCAGGTATAGTCATGCTAATGGTTGTTGGCATTGTTATCAATATGAATAATTTGCTCTGTAGGCACAGCCTATACTCCTCTTGGCGACCCTTGGCGAAAGTCTCCAGCTGTGACTGCTTTTCTAATACCAAATGTGTACTACATTCAAGAGAATTTAGACAGGGGTTCTAAAGCTACGGTTGTATATTCAATTACAAAACGTGCAACAGGGTTGGGCCTTTTGCACATTCCACTCCTTTTGAAAGGAAACCATTGAGTTTTTGAATTGAGAAACACACATCTGTTGCATTGACCACAATGTGTGAAAATGCGCACCTGCTCTCTAGCCACAGGCCGTGGAGGGAGTTTCGGTGGGGCAGAGAGGCGGGGTGGAGGAGGGGCAGGATGGGCAGGATGGGTGTATGCTAAAAAACGGAATATGGACAAATGAAGGTAAGTAAACAATTTAATTAACAAAATTAATTTCGTAGCGCGCCCTGCATCGCATTTTAAGATGCAGGGCGCACTACGAAATTCGTTTTATTAATTAAATTGCTTACAAACCTCCAATTATACACATTCCGGTTTTTAGCACCCCCCACCCTGCCCCTCCCCTACCCTGCCTCTCTGCCCCACCGAAACTCCCTCCACGGGTCGCAGCTGCTGCTCTCTGTTCCTCTTGCACCTCCAAGGAGCCCCGTTCAATGCACACTGACAGAGGGGCAAGTAAGTACCATGCTATGGCAATTTGTGCTAGACACAGGAAATAACTCTTCAATTCGTAAGTGTTTTCTAGGTGAGTGTACAAGGGAGGAATTATGTAAGGGCTCATCAGCTAGCACACATCTTTCAGCGTTGTGGCTTTTGCTCAGCATGATGGGAGAGTTGAGCTGTGTCTTCGATAATGAAGGTAATTGTAGCTAATGTGAACAATTTAGGGTTAAGTGGTTAGGGTACCAGGGTTTTACCTTGAAACGCCCCGGTATCGCCCTATGTCTATGATGTGAAGCTTCATTACTTCTTTGACTCGCAGCCCAAAGTACCTGCCCTTTTCTCAGTCCAGGTACCCTAGGGTGGCAGCTCCTATGAATGATGGCCACCTCTGATAAACATCTGACCAGACTTTGGAGGTCCCATCTTCTGTAAGACAGACCTGTTAGATACTTTTTGAAATGGGTTACTAAAACGGTGCATGACTGAACCCACTTACATTTGATGGAATTTTCAATAATTTAATCAAAGTGAACACCAATGGAATCCTTGTGGAGAAAGGGGGTAATGACCTACCTAGCCACAAAGCCACTGAAGAAGCTCTAACCAGACCTGATGCTCGACCCTTTGCTAAGGGTCCTGCAAGCTAAATTTCAGCCTACAATAACTTATGGGAGCGAAACAATGAAAGGTAAAAACACAACAATTCTTGACATCATAATATCCAGCTCATACTGAGCGATCTTTCAACTCCCTAGAAACGTCTCCCCAGCCCAAATACAGTTGGAATTTGGGCTTCAAAATCAGTCATTGGAACGAAGAAGAGCATACGAGAAATTCTGGCATAAGATTAAAGGCGATGATAAAGGATCCCTGAATGACCAATTCTGGCGGGAACTGTCCCGCTCAGGAAAAACGTCAGCAAGTGACTACCTCCAGGAATCCATTACACTTACACTTCTAGGTCTTAAAGACTTGTGGAACACCTCGATGAATCATTTTGCCTTTAAAGAACTGTAACAAAGGTAACCCGATTTTTATCTGCCATAGAGGACAAAAAAGTATTGACCAAACGATCACACATCTGGGTGGTCCTAAATACATACAAAGCACTTAAACCCCAACCCTACTTGAAAACGGGAATTACAATTTATATCAAGGAAAATTTCCTAAAACTCTGGTTGGGGGTTGGGCCCTTTAATCAATTCCTATCTCCTTGGGAGAGAAAAGGAGGAGACCAGTCTTGTTGTTTATGTGGCCGCGGTGCTGAGGATGTCATACACAATATATGCATCTATAATATGTTAAACGATATAAGGATAACCTTGCTAAACCAAGTGTTTAGATAGTATGGAGTCAGGTCTTGCAGACAAGCGGTAATGTTGTGTTTCAATCCAGAGCAGGTGCAGCTAAATTTCCGGTTAAATACATTTCATGATATAAATGCAAAAAGATTGAAACATCGGACTGAGTTGTCCAATGACTAAATTACTTCAAGAATAGACATAATTTCTACAAGAACAGACACAGCTGAAACAAAACTTATAAGTCAAAATGACTAACGCGTAGAAATATTTAATAATTTGAGAACTCTTCTAATGATTGGAATGACTTTATTTATTCTCCTTATCTACTTCGACAAACATCGGGAATTTTTAATAATGCTTTTATCATAAAAGTGTAAGATATTTCATTTTATAATAATTTGTGCATGCAATGGTTTTAATTAATCAACCATAAAAAAAATATACTTCAAACTTCAAACTAGAGGTAGGGGGTTTCTGAGTGGGTATGATACTGATATGAACAATCCCATTATTCACATTAGTAGATTTTGGCCTTTTGTATAACTGCCAATCACAATGTGAAGTAGGAGAGAAGATGCTCCTAAGACACATATGTACCTGCTGCTTAGCACGAACCTAAATAAGGAGGGTCGAAGCAGGAGAACACTTACATTGCAGCAAGAGGAACTGTGCTTGGGGACTACGAAAAGATTGGGGGGTATAAGATCAATGAGAAGAAAACGGAAGTCCTTATTTTAAATTCCAATCTAGATTTTCTTCCACCAAACCTCCAGTCTCAAGCAGAAAAACGGGATCCAATAAGATATCTAGGAATTTATGTGACTAGAGACTACCAAGATCTTTTTGGGCTGAATTATATTAAGATGAAGCACAAAATTAAGAACATGCTGGAGCAGTGGGATTCCTTGCCCCTGACTTTGATCGGTAGAGTTGCTTTGATTAAGATGAACATACTCCCCTTGGTTTTATTCCTTTTTAGTAATATTCCAATAAAAGTCAACATGGCCTATTTCAAGGAACTCGATTCTATGATGAGTAGATTTATCTGGAATAAAAAAGCCTCAAGAGTTAAGCTCTCTGTGGTACAACTTACTGTAAAGCAGGGCGGACTGGCTCTCCCCCATTTTAAAACATATTACGAAGCAGCCCTTTTCGATATAGTGGCAGGACTATTAAGGACCAGACAGTCTAGAGACAATTTCTTTCTTGATAAAATGCTTGAGGAAGCAGGCTCTCAAATTTTTTTCTTTTTAAAAACTGCAAAGCTGCCCAAGAAAACAAGATATAAGACACTACTAGTGTACTCCTCAAGATTACGACTTTTGTTTAAAAAATGCGGCTCAGATGGTACCAGTTTTTTGAAATTACTGGAATGTGGTAAAATGGGACTCAAGATTTCTCAGAACCATCTGCTACAATGGGAATTAGCTGGTTTTTGTGAAATTAGACATTTACTCTCCCAACACAAGGTAATTAGCTGGCAAACAGTTGTAGATAGAGCATATCCTACGCGGCTTATGTTTTTTGATTATTTACAACTGGTTTATCTGATAAGAAAAGAGATAGGGGGCTCTCATACTCCACAAAATGCCTTGTTAGCAGCCTTATACCGGGAAAAACATAAGGGTATAGGATACTGGTACAAAAGGCTACTTCCTCCAGGACCTCCTCAGGCAATTCTTAAACATCTAGATAAAATAAGCCTCACGACACAATGCGTTTTGTCAGAAAAAGACTGGGAAGTAATATGTCAGCAAGGATATAAAACTCTCCGGGCAGCCAATTTTAAACGAATGTCCTTTCTCTCCCGCTGGATGGTATATTATACCCCGGAGGCCTTGCAGAGAATATTCCCTGGCTACGAGAATAAATGCTTTAGATGCAAAACAAATGGTCAGGGCGGCTGGCATCATGTGTTTTTCTCTTGTCCAAAGCTAGAATCTTTTTGGAAGGAGATTTTTACTGACATGGAATTGGCAACAGGTAAAACACTGCTACCTGAAGCAGAAGTGGCCCTTTTTGGCATTTGTAAAGATAGGTATAGGTTTAATAACTCAGAAGAAGCATTTATTTTTATTTCTACTACTGTAGCACGGTCCATGATTTTACAAAATTGGAAATCTGAGGTAATCCCATGTCAATTAAAATGGGTCAATAAAATGAAAAGAACATGTTCATTTGAGAGAGCTTATGCTGGCAGGGTGGGTGCGATCAAAAGATTTGAAAAGTATTGGAAATATTTTGAGAAGTTGAAATTTATAAAAGGAAATTGATATTTCACTAGCTGCTATCGCACTTTTTTTGCACTTATTCGGATATTTTGCACTTTATTGCAGCAGCACTTTAATAATTGTAATAAAAACTTTGCTGCTTTTTTTTTTTTTTTTTTTGATGGGTTTTGCCATACTAATATTTGATGAACCATTCAGCAACACTGATGTATATTTTTGCACTGTCACTTTAGAATTAGATTTTTTTCTATATAGGATGTTTCTGTACTTGAATTAATAGGGCTATAGGAACTAGAGTAGAAATTCGAATGTCCTTTTCTTAGCCCTCTATGTATTTTGTCAATTGTGCGGGTTCGAGCACTAGCACTTTAATATTGCTATAGCACTTTTGAAATTACAAATTAGCAGCTCATTGCAGTTTTCTTCTGCTCTTATATTTGATAAATTATAAAATAATTTAGTTAATTTTGATTATTATTTCATTAGTGGTAGTTTATCGTTTAACTTTCTATGATTCTGCTTTTTATACTCTAGAGAAGGGCAAAGATACCCTCGGGGTGTTAAAATGCTTTGTTTGTGTACAATGTAATACGGAATTTGACGTATTAAATTAATTGCTTTCCTTTCACCATTTTGCACTAGCACTTTAAGATTGACTTAATTTATTCGATAGAAGCAATGTATAGGGCTGGTTTGTCTCATGTTTATTGTATAAAAAATTGTATCTAAAATCGAAAAATCAAATGTACCTATAACACCCTACTGTCTTGTTTAATAAAAAAAAAAAACGAAAAAAAAGGAACTGTGCTTGGGTAGAAGCGGAAGTAATGAAATCCTACGTAAAATGAACAAAGTTGATGCAATAAAGTACGTGTGCGTATTTATTCTGCTTATAACTTTAAGCTTCTGTACATTATAGATAGAGGTGTTTCGTGCAATTTTCTAAATAGCACCCACTCACCCTGTGATCGCCTGACCGTTTGCCAAAATTCGTAAAATATGTACAACAAGATCACCAAATTCGTTCAATTGTGACTCGAATCTACTGCCACCCTGTCACCGCTTTATATCACCCCATGATTTGTCTGTCTTCCACAGCCATTCACCTCAGTGTATTTCAAAGATGGCTCATGTTGAAGGACAAGAGCAAAACCATGCACCCTAATACCGAAAACAATGCAACAATTAGCTTAATGTCACCTGTCACCCTTCTACTACATTGAAAGAGCACACACTGCACTGAATACCTTTTTTCTACTACATCCCAAACGTCAAGGGTCTGATTACAATAGTATACAAATGCAACATTAAAAAATCAACTAAGGGTCAGATGTCCAAAATAAATCGTAGTATTCGTTTTCTAATTTACTCATATTAAAGTGGATTGAGGTTTTATGTCTGGGAAACCTAAAATAAAGTTATTTTCATCTTAAGAAAAAGGAAGTCTCTTTCCTAAATCATGAGTCGACATGTATCGAGGAGCACAGAGGACACGTCCAGGTAGTTTGGGGAGGGTTGGGTGGTGCACAGGTGTTTAATGCCAATGAGGTTGCTTTTAGGGCTGGATGGGCTGACTTTCCCGCCCTAAAAGCCAACCTGCAGAGCATACGCTTTTGCTACCTATGCTCCACCCATGCCTTTGCCATTCTCTTGGAGCATAGAAATTCTGGCCTGTGGGTAACGTTTCACATATTGGGCTATCGTGTAAAGTAACTACTCGGATATTATGAATACTGACATCCAGCTGTTGTTCTTTTATAGTTAGCAACACTGATCTACCTATTGTGGCTTGATTACTGAGCAGTGGTAAAAGGTACAAAAACAGTGACAAAGGAAGAAAGGAGGAATGAAAATTAACTATTAAGAGTGAGATACAAAGACAGAAAGCCATGAGGTGGAATCAAAACAAGGCAGCTAGGCATACAACAACCCCGGCATTCAACTGCCTCGGGACCCACTCCTAAGAGAAATCCTGGGCCCCTGCAAATATCATTTTCACACATCAACTCGTGTGTTTCTGATGGCACGAGGTGTTTTCAATCAATTATTGGGATGATCATTTTCTCAAACCACCTGCAGAATGACTTGCTTTTCACATCATGGCCTTCCTGCATTAAATAAAATGTTTCTGAACTTCTCATTTTTCCTACTCCTACTAGAGATCATGCTGTGCTATGGTCTTGAACTGTGCTCTAATACCTCTGCTGTTAGTTCATGTTGTTATGTTAATGTTTCTGCAGCGCACGTCATCCCCATAGGGGTATTCAATTTTTTGCTGAAGCCAATCAGAGGATGTGCGGAGAGAATGATGCAGGAAGCTTGTTCCAGGCTGTTCGGGATAGATGACCCCAGATGCGGTGCGCTGGGTGAGGTGCTTCTGAGCGAGCACTAGAGAGGCAGAAGAGAGGAGTCTGGATAGAACATAGGAGGGAATTACTTTAGTAAGGAAGTGGTCAGCCAATGTTAGGCAGCGCCTTGTACGTATGTCAGAGAAGTTTGAAAAGAGCATGTATGTGGACAGGAAGCCAATGGAGGGTTCGCGGATAATTTGAGACTGAGACTCTGTGAGGTTGATTTAGTGGTAGCCTTGCGAACGCATTCTGAACCACCTGTCGTCTGTTGAGGTGGTGGCCAGAGATGCCATCATAGAGGGCATTACAGTAATCTAGCCTGCTAGTCATAAACACTTAGGTGACTACCTTTCCTGAGCCCAGAAGCAACAGCTAGAATATTTTATTTTGAAGCAGAAAGCAACACTGCTGTCATCTGCTTGGTCTTTGCAAGCTGACTGCCATTAATGGTGCTCACGTTCATAGCAGATTGAGTCAGCTGAGGAAGTGGCCCTCAATTTACAGGCAACCAGCCATTAGACCAGAGAGTTTTGTCGTTCACGAAAAGGACTACTTCAGTTTTGTCACCGATAAGTGTGAGGCAGTTACTGCTCATCCAAACAGCAATGGTTGTCGTGCATTGGTACTTTGACCTGGGTATATTGGGACATATTATCAAGGGGGTTTATCTCGGCTTTTTTTGGCTTTAAAAGCCAAGAAAGCGGAGATAAAATTATCTCCCTATTACCTAGCTGTTGCTAACACCAGTTAGCGACAGCTAGTAGGAGATAGCGGCCATCTTGGGCCCCGCTTTGCATGTCAGTGAAATTTATCATTAATGACATGCAAAGTGGGCGTGCCAAGATGTTAGCAACTAGAAACAGTCGCTAACATCGCTATCTCCTATTACCAACTTTTGGAGATATTCGCACTAAGCGCGAATATCTCCAAAAGCAAACACCTGCGCTGACTTTTCAGCGATATTCATGCATTTCGGCCGATTTTTATTGCTTAGGAGATAAACCTTGATAAGAGCAAGGCTCCTACGCGATAAAAATCGCCACAGCACGGCGATAAAAATATTGCCGCTAAGCTAGCATAGCGATAATTATCGCTAGTTGTTGGTAATATGGCCCATTGTCCCCAGAGTGTGTTTGTCCTTTCTATTCTGTAGTTCCATCTTCTTTCAAAGTCCTTATACAGAAGTTTAAAAGTGGAGCTGGAAAGTTTCAGAAGGTGAATGCCTATCCAATCCAAAGATGCCACATTACTTATCCGCTCCTGACAGAAACCTCTTAGGAGCAGCCTACAGATTGGCCATTCACCTTCCACAGCATCTTGGGTATTTTCAAATTGATAGACTTAAACTGTCGTCTACAAGAGTTCATTCTACAACACAGCACTTACCCAAAAATACACTGCAAAATTGGTTGCCTCCCCAAAGACAAAAAGGTAACCCCTGGTGTAAATGGTTTCAGAATGCTGCCTGTTCTCTCGTTTTCCCTGTGAGCTGGGCTTACCTAAGCTTGCCAGTTAGTGTCAAGTAATCACCTTCTGCAGATTCCCATCCACAAACTAGAACCGGCTACCTTTGCCACTATTTTAAATGCGTCCTTCCAGACTGGCCCACTAACTTAGAGGAAGCAGTACGGGATTGTGGTGGTAGTGTTTCTCAAGAGTGAGAAATAAGCATGGGCGGAAAATCCTTTTCGCTCGTGGATTTTGCGGATTTTCGGTAAATTCGCAATCCGCGAGATTCGATAATCTCCCGCAAAATCCGCAAATCCGCGAGCAGCGGATTTTATGGCTTGCTCGCACTGTTCGCGTGAGTTCGCGGCTTCCCAGTACAACTTCGCGCCCCGCGAATAAGCGCAAAATTGCAGAAATACGATCTTAGCAAAACTGAAACTACTTACCAGGTTCAAAAGTTCAGGCTCATCATTAGTAGCCATTTCCTGTAGTGCTTCCTGAGGGGCCCCTCCAGAGTTCAGTTGCCAGTTGCAACTATTATGTGACCCTGCTCTGAACCTCAGAATAGTTACACATATGCCACAAAGGTCCTGAATTACAGCTAAGGGAGACAAGCAGGAGCCAGGCTGGAAGTTCAAATCCATTAATCAGCCCCTAATTCATTATTGTCCGTTGGGGCAGGTGTTGTAACTAATTTTGCAACAATGAAAGCACTTAGCAAGTGCAAAAGATCACTAATCAGGAAGCACTAAGGAAGCAGGTGCCAGCTAAAAAAATATTCTGTGACACATTAATCAGCCCCAAATTAATTCAGGTCACTTGAGGCAGGGAAGGTGTGCTTGCGTTGCCACAATAATGTACACTGACTGGACAACCAGAGGGTGCTGTGATGAAACAGAGGATGGCATGGGTGGGCCAGAGGGTGGCATGAGTAGTCAGAGAGTGGCAGTGGTGACAGAGAGTGACAGTGATGAAGAAGAGTGTCCCAAACAGGCTGGACACGTAGAAACAACAAGTTCGCGAAACTTGCGACCCGACAGGTAAGTTCGCGTTTTGCGAAATTGTACAAAACCCTCGCGAACTGGCAGAAACCCGCGCGAACACAAAAAAAAAAATTCGCGAGAATTCGCGGATTTTGCAGATTGCGAGTTCGCAAATCCGCAAAATTCACGAACGCGAGATTCGCAAAATTCGCCCATGTTTAGTGAGAAAACGTCCGCACATATAAGCAACACAATTCTCTAAACACGTATACGTGTAATGTAAATTATATACAATTCTTAATGTGAGGTGCTCTGTTGTCCTGTCAAACACCCACCACCAGGAGTGTTAGATTAGCAAAAAATGATTTTTGCTAATATTAAGTACCAAAGAAGGAACAGGCATTAATCAGGTAGCTGATAGCAGTGGAGGTGTCAGGGTGACGCTGCGACACATGAGTGACTTATCATGGTTATCATTCAAATTTAAGAAAAGTTGATTCTACCTCCACGAAGCAAGATTTATAATTGCTTAAGTCTATCGTCTTTTACTCTGAACGATTACTCTGGATGTCACTCCATGCTATTCACCAGTGAACCTGACTATAAGGATTGTGTCCCTAAGATATATCTTTTTTGGGACTCATATTACTGGTGTGACCTTAGAACTCGGCTTCATCTGCATTAGATAACAAGATTCGTGGTGTTCAAAATCAGTGCATTATTTCCGTCTTCTTGGCCTTGAAAAGTCTCCAAAGAGAGGAAACACGTGTCGGCAGGACAAGCTGGAAATATTTTAAATGTTTATGAAATAAAGTTTTGAAGTCTAACGCTTGGCTCTGGATCCGTATTTTGGAAGTCCATCTCCTATCAATGAATTGTATTCTGTAAACTTGTGATAATTACTTGGATCACTACATATCTTGTGAGAGTGCTTGATTAATGCCTGTTCCTTCTTTGGAACTTAAAGGAAGCGGTTGGCGCCTTTAGGGGTTTGATCAAAAATTTGCTAGACCTCTGTATCCCTATGAAATTGACAGGGACCAAGCCTACACAAACTCATGCGCGGTTCAATGGGACTCTTCGCATAGAAAAGTAAAAATGTAACATTTTGGAAAGAGCCTAGAGGCGGACGTATGACGTTTCTGCAAAAATAACTGCAATCAAAGCCTACCATAAATTAGTTCAGAAGACTAAAACGGTGTTCTATCCCAGGCAACACTCTGGGATAGAGAAAAGGGACTAAGTGTGCCTACAATTAGTGCACTTTGCAATCTTATTTTCACTCTATTTATAATAAAATCCTTATTAGGCAAATAGGTGCTTGTACCTGTTTTCTTCATTATTTAAAGAAATATCTGCAATTTTTGGCTCCCCTCCAGACTTAGCCAAGACCTAATATGTGGGAAATATAACTTTCTAACTTTCTAACTTCAAGCCATCCAGAATCAGGCAGCCAGATTGGTGGTGAGCTCACCTACATTTAGTCATGTGGAATACATTTCCTTATTGCCCTAGACAGACTTCTTAATGAGGACAGAGTTCCTTTTAAGGTATTCTCAGTAGTCCACAGATTTGTTCATAAGTATGCTTCTTCTTTTAAAAAAGAATACTCTTACTAGGCTACTTAGGTGAGCTTCATACCTCCTTTTGAATATTCAAACATTCACAAACAAATGCCTTGAGGGGCTTATTTTCTCTGACCCAACAGATGTCCATACTGTCTGAGTTTCTGTGCTTTAGTATCCTTCCCCCTTTTGTAAAGCTGTGGATATGTGGCTTTTTGTGTCAGGGTTTAAGTTCAGTTCAGTTCAGTTCAGTTCAGTGCTTCTGCCTTGCGCTCAACCTAACACCAAGAACCCATTGTAGGTGTTTGTCTGCGGAACAAGCACACATTAGCATAATATAACGTAACAACATAAATTAACATCACATAACAGGAGAGATGATGACGCCGAGTACTACTGCACTGAGTGAGCATGAGGATCAAAAATCACATCAAGTGTGTAATAATTTAAGCTATTTGTTTCCCTTATGCAAATGATGTGGACAATCTGAATGCCACTGGGTACTATAGTGAAGTAGTGTGGCTCACTAGTTAGAGGCGGCAGACCCGAGAGCAGAGGACGGCCCGGGACCAGGGTTCGATTCCCGGCGCGGCAGGTTTCTGGACCAGGGTCAGCGGACTCGATAATTCTCTCGCCTCGGTGCCCACTCTGATCAGCGATCACACTCGGCAACTCTGGGCATTAGCTTGCCTCATCTTCACTAACGGCCCCACCAGACCGCCGGGGATGCCTGGTCTCACCCTGGAGATACCCATTAAGGGACCATCTCTCAGGAAAAGCCAGGAAGGGTTTCGCAGTGGTCGAAGCGCCTTGGGACCCTACGGGTAAGTAGTGCGCTATATAAATGCCAATACATTTACATTTACATTTACATTTAGAAGGTTTTATTCTTTCCTGTTGTGGAACTGAGAAGAGCAAGTAGGGATGCCTAAGATGACATTTTCTCAAGAGCACCAGTTTCATGTTTAATGTTATTTCCAGTGTGTCCCTCACATTCTCCATCCCTCTGTGTCCTCCCAATCCCGTGTGTGAGCCATATAGTGCATATGGTCCTTAAAACTTATATATGGAAAAATTATAAATGTAGTCCAAGATTAGTACTATATTCCACGGTGTACAGCCAGACACATAATTTAATCAATCAAATAAATGTTTTCAACAAAATGACCAGCAACCAACAATAGAGTGGGTCTCAGTCCTGCATCCAGTACACAAAACAAAAGACAAATACATATGAAACATAAAGAATTTCAAGCAAAAGAGAAAGGATGCTTGGAGTCAATCAA
Organism: Lissotriton vulgaris; assembly: GCF_964263255.1. Classification (NCBI taxonomy): domain Eukaryota; kingdom Metazoa; phylum Chordata; class Amphibia; order Caudata; family Salamandridae; genus Lissotriton; species Lissotriton vulgaris. The sequence goes on from NC_141693.1 coordinate 1,525,809,135, forward strand.
AATACATGACAAGCTATCCATGACAGTATTCACACTAATGTAACACAATGGTTTAAACGTGTCAATCTGTTCCATAGGTAGACGATGTTTCAATCCCTTTTAGAGAGATAGCCGTGCTGGAGCTGGCCGCCAGCGATGCGGCGGTCCTTCACTGCCAATTAGGATGTCAGCGCCAAAGTGACAGTGGCATCCTGCATATATTACATTGTGGCGGGCGGTGCTGTAAGCAGCACCCGCCACAATGCAATATTTGCATGTTGTGCATTGGCATGCCTGCCACCTTGTGCATGCCAAAGGTGGGGGGTACCATGGGTACCCCCTAAGTGCTGCCCTCCACAACCCAACACCTAGAGGCCCGCAACGGGCCCCCAAAGAAAACTCTGCATGCCTTTTCATGGAAAGGCATTGAAAATGTTACATCATAATATGGATGGCGGTACCTGCAAGGCACCGCCACCATGTTATGGGCCTTTCCACCCTGTAGGCAATTGGGACAATTGCCTCCCAGTGGAAAAGCGGCAGACGGTCTTTCCGTCCGCTGCTTTACCCCCGCCATGCTAATATGGCGGAGGGTAAGAGGTCGTCCGGTGGGGTGATTTGGCCGGTAGTGATGTCATCAGTGATGTCATCAGTGATGTCACTGACCATGTCATCATGATGTAATATGTGACATCATCAGCAGTGCACTGCGGGTGCATGAGCTATAGGTAGCAGAACTAACTATAACGGAGGAATTGCTATAGTTTGGTATGAGTGAAATGTCCAGCTAACTATAACACTCCTGAAACCAATGGCTTTTTCTGTGAATTTCTAAGGTTTTCTAAATGCTAATTTCTAACTATAATGTCTCTGAAACCTATGGTTGTTTCAGTGAATTTCAAAGCTTTTTTAAACGCAAATTTTTAAGTGTAATAATAGTTATACCTATTTTTTGTACTGATTTTCTACAGTTGTTTAACTATTTATAAATATTTTATTCATTAAATAACATTACATATTTTTCTAAAAATTGCAAAAACATTTTTTAAAACACATTCCAACTGAAATATTGTTTACTTTTTTGTTTTATTTCTTTATTTTAATATATCTATATTATTTTTTTTTTTCCCAAAACATTTCGGAGTCGCGCACCCAAAGCGTACACATCACAGTCGGTGTATGGATTATAGCTGCTATTTTAGAAAAGTCGTGAAGGATCCGCGTACGGTGTGCGACGGTTGCGTGTTTTTCAGTTATATCATATACATTTAATATTACGTGATGTAAGCAATTGGTATGCGACCAGTCCGCGATTCCTGCTCCCGTGCATTCGCGGCACATGCGCATTACGGTACGCGATACCTGCGCGGTTGCGGGTCCTGCGTGTTGTCATATACGTGCTGGGGCTCGCTGGGTGCACGACTCCTGCGAAAAAAAATAATGTTCTAAAATGATATGTATGTGTCTTTAAGATACATATTAGGGCAAGGGATTAATATGTAAGATATTCATAAAAATAATAAACTTATATTATTTTTAAATATTTTTTGGCGAAGTCACGTCGGGTGCGTGCTTCGTGAGCGCAGAGTGCTCGGATCCCATGTGCCCTAAAAAAAAATCGTTGGTTCATAACATTTCCCACTGTAACTAATGAAGGACCCCACCCATTTTAATCATTCTTGTTGGAGCATCTTTAGAGAGACATCTCTTTTCCTACAAAAACCCTTTTTCCTTTTGGAGTTTTTAAAAAAATATCAAACAAAATGGCATCTAGACAGCAGCAGCAGCAAAAGGAAGTATCTTCTGAAGAAGAATTCTTGCAGGAGGCACCACGTCCACAGAGGCCGGAATCTATTGTGTAGAAATTCTTCACCTTTCCACCTGGAGAGAAGAAAGTAAATGCGAGAAAGGTGACGTGCAAAATTTGTGACCAAATCCTTTCAAGAGGCACTGAAAGAAAATACTCTTGTGGCACTGCTTCTATGTACAAGCATCTCCGGACCACACATCCTCTCAATCTTGCTCGGGAGGAAATGTGGCGAGCTGCTTTGAACTCCTCACCTGCTGTGGCAAGTACGTTTGCAGCATCCTCAGGAACACCTGCAATGGACATTAGGCCGGAATTCTCCTTTCTCGAGCAACACTGCGTGAAGTGTAAGAAACTTATATGCTTTTGTGAGCAGTCAGTGAATGCAGTTTGTGCTGTGCAACGCACCCATCGTTGTTAATTTTTTTTTGTTTGTTTTTGGAATGATAAGTAATTCCAAAAGTTTCCTGTTTTATTTGTTCTTTTTTTGTTCATTTTTTTAAAAAAAGCACCCAAAAAATAAAAAATTGTAAAAAAAAAGAAGAAAAAAAAGTTCTTATCAGAAATACCTTATCTGGTTTAAGGAAGAACTATAAATGAAAGGTAATGTGTGAAAGTTTGGTTGAATATATGTATACAGCATGATTGACTGAAAGAATGCATTAGTAGTGTATGGTGAATTTATAGGTGAAGATTTATGAGGAAGTACTGCAGCGTGAGACTGCAAGCTCTTTAGCTGCACTGCACTGTGGCACTTCCAAAGCACAGGGATGTGACATATGTACATGAATATGTTGCAACTCTGTGATTCCCTCTGCACTGCTGCACAAACTTCAGCCATGCGCTGACACAGGCACCCTGGCACCATGGTGCAAGGATGTCTGTGTCGTGCAGGGATTGTTTTTGTGCAGGAAGGGACACCTTCCTGCACGAAAACAATCAGTAAAGGCATTTCCCTATTTCAATGTATGCTGTTGAATGCAGCATGCATTGAAAGACGAAAAATGAGGAGAAATGAAAACAATTCCCCTTGTTGCGCCTTGCAACACCAACTCTAGGATGACGCAGCATTCACACACATCTCCAGATTTACGATTTCTCATAAATCTGGAGAAGTGTCTTGTCCTATGGGTGTTGCTTGGGAACACCCGCAGCAACACCTATGGAACGCCCCTTCAACGCAAAGTTCTGTGTATGAAGGGGTTGTATTTACAAGGAGAGGAAAAACCATGCAGGGTGGCTTTTCCTCTCCTTGTGAATATGAAGGAGTCTCTGGTGCCATCAATACGTAACAAAAAGTGACGTACTTGTGGCGGAGGGTGCTTGTAACTCTGCCGCAGAAGTGCTTAGTTATTGGCAGACTGATACAAAAAGAACATAGTCCGGATGGTTGATTGAAGAATTACATGAGACTGACAGGAGGTATCCTATACTGCATGCGTACTACTTCAGTATTTCATGGAGTGGACCAATAGTATGTATCTGCTTAGAGATTTGTAGGGATTATGCACAGAATATTTTATGTGTACTTGTTTTGGTGCCTAGGTCATTTTATAAGAAAACCACTAGTAACTGGAATGATGACAGTGCTGCAAACAGAGTGAACACTTAATTTATAAGTGCTTACATATAGTTGGAGTGATAGGATAAGTAGATAGTGGTAGATAAGTGATTAAAGAAGTGCATGGGACAGACTGGACGATTCCTACACTGCATGAGTACTAACTGGGTATTTAGAAGAGTGTATCAATAGTATGTAGCTAGTTAGAGGTCTGCTTGGATAGTGCACACAATATTATAGCTGCACTTGTGTTAGTAGCTAGGCTATTCCATAAGTTCATGACTAGTACCTAGAATAATCACAGTATTACAAACAGAGTGTATAGTGAATTTATAAGTGCTTAGGTATTGGTGGAGTAATAGTATAAGTAGATAGTGCTGGATGGATTATTGGAGAAATTCTTGGGACAGACAGGAGGATTCCTACACTGCATAGGCACTAACTTGGTAATTAGAAGAGCGTGTCAAAAGTTTGTAGCTAGTTAAAGTTGTGCATGCATAGTGTACAAAATATTGTACCTGCACTTGTGTTAGTGACTATGCCATTCCTTAAGCATACGACTAATAACTGGAGTAATTTCAGTGTTGCAAAAAAAGTGTGTGCTGAATTTGTAAGTGCTTAGGTATTTGTGGAGTGATAGGATACGTAGATAGTGCTGGATGGGTGAATGTAGAAGCTCATGGGACAGACAGAAGGATTCCTAGACTGCATAGGTACTAACTGGGTAGTTAGAAGAGCATATCCATAGTATGTAGCTTGTTAGAGGTCTGTAGGCATAGTGCACAGAATATAGTAGCTGTACTAGTATTGATGTGTCTATGGTTTCGAGAATGGTAGTCTGTATTTTAGAGCGTGAGGAGGTGCATCAGAATATCAAGTGGATGATGTCATCAGTGATGTCATGTGAGATGTCATCAGTGATGTCATCAAGGATGTCACTGACCATGTCATGAGTGATGTAATATGTGACGTTATCAGCAGTGCATTGCAGGGGCGCGAGGTATAGTTAGCACAACCAACTATAATGGCCGAATTTCTCTTTATTTGTAAGCGTGAAATGTCCAACTAAGTATGACGTCCATGAAAATAGTGTTTTTTTCCGTGAATTTCCGAGGTTTTTTAAATGCTATCTTCTAATTATAATGTCCCAGTAACTTGTGTTTTTTTCAGTGAATTTTATATATATGTATTTAATCTCCTCTCACTCTTACAAGGAAATAATAAGCACTCAGGTTGTAGTGTGGAAGTATTTAATCTGCAAAGGACGTGATCCATACGTTTCGGATCGTCCAAACCTTGATAATGATACAAGACGTCCTTGTAGCATCCTTATTTAAATGTACAAATGCCAAAAGTTGAAAATATGAACTAAGGACTACATATTACTTTAATCCAAAAAGCTGGCGGACATATTGGCCTGGCCGCGATGTGAAAATTAAGGAATTGATACAATAAAGAAAAGAAAACAAGTGTTAATATGCACACAATGTCATTTCAGCATATCTTGCCCCGTGACCGCCATACCTGTATGTTTGTCAATGTGACCTATTCATAATAAACATATTTAGGATTGCAAGCATCAAAATAAACACTGACTACACATTACTTTAAAGTGAAAGGCTATCGGGCACGTTGCATATTATAATGGTTCTTACATGAAAGAAAAGAAAAAAGGGATGTTAATATACACACACTATCGCTAAATAGGGATTATAGTTACATTCCATTCACAGCTCATTTGAGATGTCATGATTGATGTCATGATTGATGTAACTGGCCATGTCATGAATTATGTAATGTCTGAGGTCATTAGCAGTACATTGCGAGGCAGGCATAATTTATAGTTAGCTCAGGTAACTATAACTGCTGAATTTCACTGGTTGTGTATGAGTGAAATCTGAGTCTAACTATACCGTCCCTGTAATCTTTGTTTTTTCAGCAAATGTCTAGGTTTTGTTTCAACATTAAGTAAGATGCACATCACAATGGATGGTGGGGGGTTGGAAGCAGGACCTGGCATTGTGCTGCCCTCACCCAAGCTTGCTGCTCCTGCCTTCCCTCCTCCTAGCCATCCATTGTCCAAGTCCATGTCCCTGTTCCCTTTTTAGAGCCCTCTGTGGCCGTTGTTATGCCACTAGCTTTCCTGCTTTCTCTAAACATTTAGCTTACTGCCTCATCCACCTCCTCCCTATCCTCTGCTGTCTGAATCCATAGACTAGCCTACTCCATCCTGCCAGGCATGGTCTGATGTGCTGCCACTGCCCTACATTTAGCATTATGTACCAGTCTACTCCTCCTGCCCTCCATTGCCCAATTCTATGTCCCATCATTGACCTCCTGCCTAACCTCTGTGGTTAGCTTGCTGTACCTATTCTGCTTCCACCTGCCCTCCGATGTCTGTGTGCATGCTCCTGCTCCATCCTTTTGGCCCACCATGCTCCATGGACCTGCCACTCATATCTACTCTGAGTGTTGTGTTGAGCTGTCACTCCCCTCCCACCTGCCTAGCATTGTCAGATGGCTGTAACCTGTCCCTGACACCTCCACCCTTTCTGTCCACATTCCATGTCCCTATCCCCTTACTCCTGTCCCCCATGGTCCCTTTTACTGCCACACCCTTATGCCCTCCCTGGTCTGTGTGCTGCAACTGCTTCACCTGCCTTCCCCACGTGGTCTGTTTTGAAACCCCTTGCCCTGAACTCTCTTGTCTGTGCCCAGGTCCTGACCCTCCCTTCTATCTTCCATGGTCCTTTGTGCATGCCCCTGCACACTCCTCTTGCCCAACTTAGCCATTGTGCTGCCACTAACCCTCCCGCTTGCCATGCATGGTCTTCTGTGCTGCCACGGCCCCTCCCACCTTCCCTGTGCGGTAATCCAGCTGCCCCTGACCCCCTCCCAGCTTCCCTCCATGGTCGGTGTGTATGCCATTATAGTTTCACTGTTGCTCTCCATAGTGTGCCTTGCTTCTAGTGCCCATCCTGCCTGACCTCCATGGTAATGTTGCTGCTCCTGCACTGCCCCCTAGCCCCCAGCCCTCTGTTTCCATGTGCAGACCCCAATTCCCTCCCTCTTGGCTTGTCTGTTCCATTGTAATGCCCCTGATCCATCCCTCCTGCCCTTTATTGTCCGTTATGCTGCAGCTTTCTCTCCTGTCTGTCCATTATGGTCAGCTAGCTACCATTGCCTCTTTCTCTTCTGTTCTCTGAATTCCATGTGCATGGTCCTGTCCCCTCCCTATTGTTTTCTTTGGATTCTTGTGCTGCACTCCCATCCCGCATGCCCTGTGTGATGTATTGTGCTGCTGCAAACCCTAATGCTTGGCCTGTAGGGTCAGTTTGGGGCACCTATCCATTTCCCTCATATCCTCTGTTATCCGAGTCCATGTCCCTACCCCAATTCCTCCTGCCTTCCATGATCCAATGTACCATACTTGCTAACATTTTGACTTGGTAGAAGGGAGATTTTGAAAAAAACTGGGGAATAGATTTTTCCCTTTGACTTACATTGAAAAAGAGGAGATTGTAGACAGGAGACAGATAAAATAAAGCCCATTTGGGTTTAACAACATTGGACATTTTCTGGCTGAATCGGGTCTGTTGGCATGTATTGTTGTACTACCAGTGCCTCTTCCTTCTGCCCACAATGGTCTATCATATTGCCACAGCCTCTCTTTCCAGTCATTTATTGTTGGTTTGTTGCCTCTGCCCCTATTTCCACTGCCCTCAATAGTCTGTTGTGCTGCCACTGCCCTTCCTGCATGCCCAGTGTGGTAAAATTGTTGCCTCTGCACCCTCCTACCTGCCTTCAATTTTCAGAGTCTGTGCCCCTGGCATCTGCTACTCACCAGTATCCTAATGATCAACTAGATTGCTAACATTCTATATTTATTACAAAAGTGTGGAACGCCTGACGTCATCTTGCTGTAATCAAAACTGTAATACCTAGAGCATTTCCTTTAGAAATTACATATATGAGAGGGTCTTATTTGCATCAAAATTATGGTTAGTGCCCTAGAAAACTAAAATGAGGACATATTTTCTGAGTTTTCAAATAGCGACAAAGCACTTTTAAATTATTTGTTATCTTTATGTTCTTTTATCCAGTTGACCACTTGATTAAATATTGCACTTAGGGGAGAGGATGTGGTGTTACTTACAGAGCTGTACACTTTGCAAATGGGGAACCAAGTTGGAGTTTCTGCTTCAGCTCGAAATTCTGTGATTCTGTGATTCTGGCCAAATCACTTAATCACCCCATGTATAAAACCAAAATGAATTTGTTCTTGTGCGATGTAACCAATGTTCATGTAAAGCATGTACCTGACAAGTCTGCACTATATAAAACTGCAAAAACACAAAAAATGAAAAGTGTTGTGCACACTTCTGTCATTGGGCTACATGTGAGCTACATCCGGGTGATATTTGTGCTACATTTGGGCTATTAGTTTCTGGTGGCCATCTTGGAAGATTTATTTGTTATGAAGTTTCCTTATTTCCTCATTTACTGCAGTCTCCTTAGTAGGAAATGCTTTCAGTTTTTTACTCTGATTCCATCAAGAATGTTAAGATATGTCACACATTTGCCATAAATTCTGAATGTTAGCACTCTAGGTGCTCATTAGATCACTGTAGTAAAGCTACTGCTCAACACAGACGTCTTCTGCTGGTATTAAAAGTGCATGTTTCAGTCTGCATGTCAGAATTTTTTAATGAAATAGAAGGGGATTTATGAAGTCATTCAAAATGTGCCCTAATTTTTCTTTCTTCCGCACTAATCATACTTTCTATGGCAAAATTAACCCCCTTCTTTTTGTTCCTTTTTAAATTAAATGTTTTAAGAGTTACCACTGTATTCCAATCAAGATGGCTTCAGGTCTGCAATACGTTTGTCATAAGTAGGACTGTTAGCGCTCTAGTTGTTCTGTAGAACACTCTGGGAAGGTGGAGTAGAACGCAAAGGAATCAACTGACAGTCTCTGCCCTTGTTGGATGTACATGTTTTACTGAGAATGTCAGACTTCATTCTCACATGACTGAGAAAATAATGTGAATTTACAGAAAATATGCTCTCAGTTTAGCTTATAGAACAAAACATCTGTGGGAAAAGTATGAGAAGATAGTTTACTCTGAAACATGATTCATGACATCCCAGCAGAAGGATTTTTCACATGGTAAATTCACTTTAGAACACAACACAATTACTAAAATGAGTATGGTACCATCAACAAATGATTTATATTGTAACTAAAGGCTTAAAACCTTCTATTAACTGCAATGCTTTTTAATGAGGTGCTATCATGTATATTGGTCCCAAGATGGCTGCCATCACTTCTTTGATGAAGTGCTGACAGCCAATCAGATCTCACGATAAGATGTGTGGTTAGGCTCGGCCCATATATATATTATATATATTACCTACTGGCGGTCGCCAGTAGGTAGTTATAGTTAGGATTTTTTTCAATGTTAAATCTCAAAATTCTATTTGGAATAACTTTGGCGCCGGTTGACGAATCTGACTGAAAATTTCCTATAAATTGCCTTGCGGCGTTCCGGTCCTTCCCTTAAAGTTTGGGGGGGATTCGTCAAGCGGGGGCTGAGATAAAAGGGGGGTCCCAAAACGCGCTTTCCCCATGTTAATTTCCATAGGGCGGTCAATTTCACTTTTAGCCCGAACGGCTGAATGGATTTACACCAAACTTGGCAAAATTGTAGGGATTGGTAGCCCGATGTGCCTTTGCTATGTCTCAAGATATGTGCTCCAGTGGATTTTGAGTAATTTAGGTTCAAAAAAATATATATATCTATAAGCGCACCCCGGTACGCGCACAGGGGCGTGCTCCAGTGCGCTACGCGAGTTCGCGGGCGGAAAGCTGATTGGCTCTCGGGTGTCTGTCAACATTCCAAACAGTCCAGAGTGGCCGCCATCTTGTGTCTTGGTAAAATCGAGACACAAGAGGTGGCAAAAACAAAGGGGGGAATTTACCATAAGGGGGCAGGGTAGACCCCCCCTGACCCCCTAGGTTTGATGTGGGGGCCATTAAAGGGCCCCGCGGGGTCTCAACATTTTTTTTTTCCGATTTTCACGGGGGGAGCGCCCGGTACGCGCACCGGGGTGCGCACCGGGGAGCGTACTATGGGCAAAAAAGAATGACTTTTAAAAATTGTATGTTTATTAATTGTTCTTTTTTTTGTTTTTTTTATTTTTTATTTAAGTACCAACATGTAGGTACCAATGCAGAGTCTATAATTTAATATACACCGTTTCCTTTGTAGATATATTGCATGTTGTTACAGAAGTTATTGTGGTATATGGAGTCCATACCATAGTCTGTCAGGAAAGCAGAAACAACAAGGAGGCAGGAGATGATAAAGAGATGTTAAATACACATTGGAGATAATATAGTGGGAGAAAGGAAGTAACTATGAGCAAACTTTCTATGTAACACAAAAAAATTGCACAGTATACTATAAGTCTCACTTTATATTTTAAACATTTTTGATCTACTTGATGAATTACATATAAAAATGAATAATGGCTCGAACAATTTTTGATTATTAAATATAAATGTATTCTTCTGATTCTTTTTCATAATTGAATAAAACTTCTAATAATATATTGTCTGGAATCTCCTCATTTACATTCTGTGTTTCCATTGATTCCACACACTCAAGTAATTCAAGGTCCAGAGACTCATCCATAAAGTCAATGTTATCATTTTCAGCATTTTTTCCAACATGGTTGTTGTCCAAAACAATTTCAAAAGAAATATTCTTTTCTCCTTCCATTTTGTTGCTGTAAATTGCATAAAAAATAATTATATCAGGAGAGATAGGGCATTGTTGGGTTTAAGTTCAGACATGTAGTTTGGATTTTTTAACAGTGAAGTTATCTTTGGGCAGTGTATGGTATCAGGCTGGAATTTGAAATATAAAAAAGAGTATGTGATGAAGCCTAAGTAAATTTATAATAATACAAGGGAAGCCTAGCTCAATCCATAACTATAACAGAGAAGCCTATCTCAATCTATAACTATTACAGAGGGATAGTATATAACTAACAGAATATTTTTTCTCCAATTAACTTAAAGTGCACAACATACTTCACTTTCCAAAATAACAACTTACCTTTGAGAAAGCAGTTGAAGTTGTCAGTGTTATTTCTTTTCAAATGTACTTCAGGAAGTAGTAGTCAAAATGGCTGTGTTTCCTTTTTTTTTTTATTTATACATGTACATAACCAATCAAATGTCAGGAAATAATCGTAGAAAATGAAAGAAACTTTTTAATTGGTTGTAAATTCTAACACTTCATATGTGTTTTGGTCATGTAATTTACCTCAGGATATTTAGACAGGCCTGTAGCCTAAATGTCTCAATGGAATTCCACCAAATTTGGGCAAATGGTAGGGACTGCTATGTAGTAGGGCCTATTCTATATTTGATGGAAGTGTCTCCAGTGGTTTTTCTGTAAATTACTTTCCCACCTTTTTTTATGGAACGCTTACCGGTGCGCGCCCCGGTACGCGCACCGGCAGCGTTACGGGAGTCCTCCATTTTGTGTTTCGGTACAATCGAGACACAAGATGGAGGGCAAATAATGTTCGGAATGGGTAGAAGGGGGCATGGTAGACACTTCCTGACCCTCTAGGTTTTCTGAGGGGGGCTTAGGAGGCTCATAAAGGCTAAAAAAAAAAAATTTTGAATTTTTCGCGGGTGAAGCGCCCGGTACGCGCACCGGGGAGCGTACCGGGAAGCGTACTTTGGTGAAAAATAGTGAAAAAAGTTAGAAAAAGATAAAAGTTTTGAATGATCAGAGGTAGGGTAGCTCTGAAAATGGAAAGGGGCGACCACTCGGTCCCCCCGAACGTATGGTAGGGTGCCCCGATCCCCCCGGGAAACCATCTTGGGCGGGGGGCGTGTCTCGGCTGGTATGCCCGAAGCGGCGTAGCCAGGGCGCGCCTTTTCCCGCCCAAGAGGGGTTGTCCTAGACACCTACACCGTTGACCACGCCCCGTAGGCGGATCGGAGGAGGGTACACGCCCTCCAGAGGAAGAATAAAAGGAGCAACAATCCAAGGAAGCATCCTCTTGTTCCTGTGCTTGGAAGCTGCACCTCCTCGTTGCACGTGAGCCCTAGACGGAACAAGGAGCCAATTTTGATAACGTTGTAATTTTTGTGCTTCTCTTTGCAGTGATTCCGAATCTCTGGATCCAGGACCTCGTCGGGCAGCAAGTGTCGAACATCCGAGAACGATGCCTGGCAAAAAGGTCGGGAAAAAGGTCGGGACCGAACAGATGCTTAGCATGCTAGTAAAAGACATGGCGAACATGAAAAAGCAGATGGCGGCAATGAATGGTACGGGGAGACCGAAGAAGGTCATCGGACCAGCATTGCCGGGAGTAGTCCCTGCCGGGAGAGGTAAAAGGGCCAGGAATAGGGCGACAGGGGGGGAGGCACCGGTTCCCGAGTCGCCTCCGGCGAGCCTGGTCAGTCCAGTGGAGGCCCCAGTCCCGATCCCGGACGTAGGACAACTGATCCCTGTGGTAGTCACACCTGTTAACGAGGGTGATATGCCTCCTGAGCTGGCCGCCTAGTTGGCGGCGTGGTTAGGCTAGAGCAGCGGGGGTGCCGAGGCACCGGGGGACACGGCCGAGGAGGCCAGATTAATAATTAAGCAGTTGCGGCAATCGAGAGATGCTGCGAAGGCACCTTGTCCTCTTGTTTCCCCTCAGGTTCCAGCGGAACAACCGGCGTCGGGCGTTAGAACAACAGCAACAACAGGTCCAGTTACCGATACGGGTAAGCAGCCATTACCAATGGCAAGGGAGGGGTCGTTACCCTCAAGGAGGGAAAAGGCGGTTCAACATATTCCAATGGCCACGAAGGAAATGATTTGGGCTGATAAATATGTGAACATGTTTTCACTGTTGACCGATCACCATGAGATGGAGCATGTTAGAAATCAGAAGGAGTTGTTGCATCCGAGTGTATGGCGTGCAAAAATGGCGAGTTTCAGAGTAGAAGAGACGATCGCTAATTGGGCCAGGGCGTTTGGAATGTTTACTGCAATCATGGGGGAACATAGGCCCGAGGTATTGCAGGAATTGGCTTGTTATCAGACACGTATAATGGAATTTCATGAAACATATGAAGGTAATCAATGGCTGGGTTATGATAACAAGTTTCGTAGGGCCAAGGAGCATGACTCATCCCTGACGTGGGATTGTTTCGACTCCATTTCCTGGCAGAAGCAGGTTATGCCGAACACGACGAAGTCGTCTTCGTTTGGCGGAAATGGGGCGGAGCCTTCCCGCCATTATGCGGCGGCACCCTTTCGGGCAGGCGCCAGCAGTGATCAACCCACAAGGAGTAATGGGAACTCAGGGAGAAAAGGGGTCTGTTGGAGCTTTAACAGAGGCAAGTGCTCTAGGCCACAAGGGACATGCAGGTTCAGGCATGAGTGTGCAGGGTGCGGACAGTCTTCACACCCAGAGAGTTCGTGCAGAGCCAAGAATGGTGATACAGGAGGTAGAGGAGGGGCCAAACAGGTCTAATATCGACCGAGGGGCACCGCTACCTACTCCCGTTGACATCATGGCAATGATCCCTTGGCTGAACGAATACCCTGATCATGGCTCCGCCGGGGTGTTGCGAGACGGTTTCTCATATGGTTTCCGCATCCCGGCGGGGGATTTTCAGGGGAATACACAGTGTAAGAACCAGTTATCGGTTCAACAAAATGCGGCGGTAGTTCAGGCAAAGATTGCAAAGGAGGTGGCCCGTGGTCGAGTTGCGGGACCATATGGGAACCCGCCGGTTTGCAACTTTGTTTGTTCACCGTTGGGAGTGGTCCCCAAGAAGGACCCAGGTGAGTTTAGGTTAATCCATAATTTGTCCGCTCCTAGGGGTCTTTCGGTGAACGATGCGATTGACCCGGGAGTGTGTTCGGTGCGGTATGCATCCTTTGATGAAGCTGTCGCCATGTTGAACCGCCTGGGGCCCGGAGCGCTGATGGCTAAATCTGATATCGAGTCAGCGTTCCGGTTGCTCCTAGTACACCCACTGGATCAGCGTCTCTTAGGTTTTGTGTTTCAAGGACGTTACTACATGGATAAATGTATGCCAATGGGTTGCTCCATCTCTTGTGCGTATTTTTAAAAGTTCAGTACTTTTTTGCAATGGGCGTTCACCAGAGCCACGGGCTTTACGCAAGTTATGCATTACTTTGATGATTTTCTGTTTCTGGGGGCAGCGGGGGACACGGAATGTTGACAGGCTTTGAGGGAATTTTGTGATCTTATGGGACGATTTGGCGTGCCATTGGCACCGGGCAAGACAGTGGGGCCATCTACTTCACTCGAGTTTCTGGGAATTGAGCTCGATTCTGTGGAGGGGTGCTTCCGTTTGCCCAAGGAGAAGGTAATGAAATTTAAGGCCTCGCTCGAAATATGCATCAGCGAGAAAAAAGTAACTCTCCATCAGCTGCAGCAAGCCGTGGGTCAGCTTAATTTTGCTCTTAGAGTGATACCGATGGCTCGCCCCTTATCCCGCTCTATCGCACAGGCCATGGTTGGCCTAAAGGAAGGGCACCACCGCACAAGACTGTCAGCAGAGGTTCGCCAGGACATGCGCATATGGTTGGCATTTCTGGCGGATTTCAAAGGTCGCGTCGTGTGGAACAAGCCACCAGCTTCTTCCGAGGAGCTGGGGTTGTGGACCGACTCGGCAGGGAGCGTAGGTTTTGGCGCCATTTTTGGTAATCAATGGTCGGCACGAACATGGCCGGCGTGGTGGCACGATAGTGGGCTCACAAGTAACATTGGGTTTCTTGAGCTGTTCCCCATTCTAGTGGCCTTGAACACATGGCCAGAGGGGTTGCGTGATCGCACAGTGGTGTTTTGGTCTGATAATATGACCGTGGTTGAATGTATCAATAATCAGGCAGCACGCTGCAAATGGATTTTGAGATTGCTGAAAGAAATTGTCCTGCTGTGTATGAGACTAAACATCTACTTTAGGGCAAGACACGTGCCTGGGGTACTGAACCAGGCGGCTGATGCACTCTCTCGTTCCCACATGCAGGCCTTCCGGGGTTATCTGCCCTCAGCGGACTTGGTGGCGGCACCATTTCCCGAAGCTCTCTGGTCTCTCGGTGCCTCGGATTACAAAACCTCGTGGGAGAGAGTCTAGCACCCAGGACAAGGAAAGCATATGAAGGAGCGTTCCGTTCCTATTGGTCATTTTTGGGTTCAGCTAGGGGGGAGCAGTGGGGGCAGGAGGAGTATGTTCTGAAATTTCTAGTATCACTACATCAGGCAGGCCGATCAGTGGCAACAGCCAATAGGCACCGGGCCGCCATTGCCTTCATGGCGCAGGCTCATGGCATCCAGGACCCCACATCGTCCTTTCTCGTAAGGAAGGCACTGCGTGGGTGGCAACGCCTTGAGGGTCATAGAGTGGACGAGAGGCGCCCGATAGGGCTAGCAAGGTTGTCCCTGTTAATGTCCGTACTCCCTGCGACATGTTCATCTCAGTCAGAGACAGTGCTGTTCCGGGCCGCTTTTGCATTAGCATTCCATGGGGCTATGCGGGTAAGCGAACTGGTAGCAAGGAACAAGCAGGATACGGGGGGAGGTCTGTGTCGAGAACACATTCAGATCAAGGGTGATACGATGGTAGTCACAATAGTCAGGTCCAAAACCGATCAGGGAGCGATCGGGGACAGTGTGGTGGTGCAGCGCATTCTAGGGTCCCCCATGTGCCCGGTGAAATGCGTGGAGGAATATTTAGCGCAGAGGGCAGTATCATGGGGGGGATGCTTGCTGAGACACACCGACGCCACCCCACTGACGAGGTTTCAGTTTCAGCGGGTGTTAACGATGGCAATCGCGGCAGCGGGCTTGAACCCGAGCGATTTTGGGACCCATTCCTTCCGGATAGGGGCTGCTACTGAGGCTACAGCCAGGGGTCTGAGTATTGAAAAGGTGAAACAGTTGGGGCGTTGGTCCTCGAATTGTTATAAAAGGTATGTGCGATTGCACATGTTGTGAAGCTAATGTCATGCACTCACGCTTCTGTTTTCTGTTTGGTTTACAGTTTCACGAGCAGGCTTTGTGGGGCGGACTGTGCAGTTGACCCGACACCTGGGGACCAGCGGTCAAAGATCACCGGCTGAGGGAGGAGTGGTGTGGGTCGTTGGCCACTCATACGTGAGGCGCGCCGCAGACGTATTCGAAGCAGGTGACATGATTCACGTGGCTGGGGAATACGGGTACAGGGTGACCTTCCACGGAAGGGGCGGGCTCTGTATTGACCAGTTTCAAAGTTTTATGGAGGGACTATTAGGGCGGACAAGGTCACCGCCGTCTGTAATCATAGTGCATCTTGGGGGCAATGATTTGGTGACCATTGGTCGGCGAGTACTTCTCGAGTTAATTTTATCCACAGTGAGTTGGCTGGCGAGAAGGGTTCCGGGGTGCACGATTGCATGGTCACACATGATTCCTCGGAAGGTGTGGCGGGGGGCCCTCTCTGTGTCAGCTTTGAATCAGTCGGTAAAGAAAGTTAATAGCAAACTGAGTAGGTTGTTTCGTTCAGGACAGTTGCATTGTATCCCGCATGGATGTATTCGGGGGGACCATATGTATTTGGAGGATGGGCTCCATTTGTCCCGGGAGGGGAATGTCTTACTCATAGGAGACTTCATAGCTTTGTTAAAGAGTTTGTGTAGCCATGACCTTTAGGAGGAGTTTGTGGGGGGTCCGGATAGCCGGTCAACTATCCGGCCTGTGGCGGTAAGGTCATGATCGGTGAGCAGTAATTGGAAGATCCCTAGAGGTGGGGCGCCACCCATTATGGATGGGAGCGCCCGGGGGAGGCGGCCATTGGCCCCTCACACGGGGAGGCGGTACCCTCTAAGGATAGGGCCGCCGAAAGGGAAGGCGGTCAAGGCCCCTCCCTGGGGAGGAGGGGCTACGGGCCCCTCCTGGGAATTTCCCGGGGCCAGGACATCCGCGGCGGCGGATGTGGTAAGCAGTGTGGGGTGGGAGGGGGGTCTACGCTACCTTCTAGACACCTCACACGAGTCCTCGGACGACCACTAAGATGGCGTCGAGTAAATATGGGGCCCTCGCTAGGACAAGGGAAATTGAAGTTGGCACAGAGGTACAGTCCTCTGTGCGCCCGCCCCTCACAAGTGAGGGGGGAGTTCTGGTATTAGGGATCTGACACCGGTTACGACCTTGCCGTTGGCCCGTAATGTTAGGATGTACAATTTGAATTTTGAGAATTTGCATTTACAGGATGTTTTAGAATCGGCTAGGAGAACCTTTGTATTAGAGATGTATTAAGGTTAGCCAATAAACATCATAATGTGTAAATGAAATAGTACATGATATGAAACTGTTATTTTAATGGTTTAATTTTGTTTCATATTTTAATAAATACGGCCGGGAGGGTAACTCCCTCCCGCCTTCCAAAAGTTCAAGAACTGTTTCCGTCTTCCCATTCTTGGGGATTGTGTTGGGAGGGGGTGATCGGTATCCCGGCCATATGGAAAGGGGCGACCACTCGGTCCCCCCAAACGTATGGTAGGGTGCCCCGATCCCCCCGGGAAACCATCTTGGGCGGGGGGCGTGTCTTGGCTGGTATGCCCGAAGCGGCGTAGCCGGGGCGCGCCTTTTCCCGCCCAAGAGGGGTTGTCCTAGACACCTACACCGTTGACCACGCCCCGTAGGCGGATCGGAGGAGGGTACACGCCCTCCCGAGGAAGAACAAAAGGAGCAACAATCCAAGGAAGCATCCTCTTGTTCCTGTGCTTGGAAGCTGCACCTCCTCGTTGCACGTGAGCCCTAGACGGAACAAGGAGCCAATTTTGACCCACCCACCAGCCCCTTACGGCAACGTTTGGTATTGCAATAAAGTCGATTAACGATGATACTATCTCTTTTTCAGGTTGTTTTTAATAAAGTCTGGATTGTTTGATATGTCAATAAAATGGTTGCTTTGTAGCATGTTCTTAAGCGAAGTTGTCCAGCTAAGTTGAAAGAAGTTATTTGTGTAGATAAAGGCTTATACTCTGAAATGCTCAGTATAACTGTTGTTTCCGTCCTCATTAGTTAAAAAATGTCGTATTTATTTTTTGGTCGGGCGGTAAGGTCATGATCGGTGAGCAGTAATTGGAAGATCCCTAGAGGTGGGGCGCCACCCATTATGGATGGGAGCGCCCGGGGGGAGGCGGCCATTGGCCCCTCACACGGGGAGGCAGTACCCTCTAAGGATAGGGCCGCCGAAAGGGAAGGCGGTCAAGGCCCCTCCCTGGGGAGGAGGGGCTACGGGCCCCTCCTGGGAATTTCCCGGGGCCAGGACATCCGCGACGGCGGATGTGGTAAGCAGTGTAGGGTGGGAGGGGGGTCTACGCTACCTTCTAGACACCTCACACGAGTCCTCGGACGACCACTAAGATGGCGTCGAGTAAATATGGGGCCCCCGCTAAGACAAGGGAAATTGGAAGTTAGCACAGAGGTACAGTCCTCTGTGCGCCCACCCCTCACAAGTGAGGGGGGAGTTCTGGTATTAGGAATCTGACACCGGTTACGACCTTGCCGTTGGCCCGTAATGTTAGGATGTACAATTTGAATTTTGAGAATTTGCATTTACAGGATGTTTTAGAATCGGCTAGGAGAACCTTTGTATTAGAGATGTGTTAAGGTTAGCCAATAAACATCGTAATGTGTAAATGAAATTGTACATGATATGAAACCGTTATTTTAATGTTTTAATTTTGTTTCATATTTTAATAAATACGGCCGGGAGGGTAACTCCCTCCCGCCTTCCAAAAGTTCAAGAACTGTTTCCGTCTTCCCATTCTTGGGGATTGTGTTGGGAGGGGGTGACGGGTATCCCGGCCATAGAGCTTTTGGGTTCTGTGGCTGATTTAGGTACCTACAAGTAGGTTCCAATGCACAGTCTTAAATTCAGGAGGAGAATTCTATTTCCCTCATCTGGGAAGTGCACACCATCTCCTCTGTAGATGTCTTGCATGTTGTAACGCAAGTTATTATTGTATATTGAACCCATTCCACAGTCTCTCATGTAAGCAGAAACAGATTTATTCACATGTTTCCGTGCTTTTTTCAAATTGTGGACAAAATTGGTTGAACCAGTTCAATTTCTGTCTTTGGCATATACCAAGGCAGTTTGTGGAAAAAGTGTCATCAATTGATCAAAGGTGTCCTTTAAAAGCATTTCCAGACCAACCCCAGTCATAGTGCCCAAATCATTTCCACCACAGTGCACTATTAAGAGGTCAGGGTTTGGCAGATGCAAAAAGGTTTTCACCAATGGTATCAATTGATGACAACTCAATCCTCTCTGGCCAATCCACTTGATTTCCACATTTGATAAATCAAGGTTGTGATAATTTCTGCTTGCTGCATACCTTTGAGCCCAGTGGATGTAGCTATGTCCAATAATCCATACAGAATATGATGTGAGAAGGTTCTGGTGCAGTCAGATGAAGTGTGGTAATGAAATGGCAGTTGGAACAGTAGGAGTTTACAAAAAAATAATTGTGGAGTTTCCCTGCTGTTGAATCACAAGCAATGATTGGTGGATTCAGTTAGTTGAAAACAGAAAGTTAGGGTGCATGGTTGTGTTGTGTGTAAGAAGCAATTTGAATTGTTAAGAAAAAGTCACTAAAAGCAATAATGCCCTGGATAAGCTGGTGTATTGAGAGGTCAAACATCCTTGCTGACTTAATTTGCAACATTGTAGAATAAACTTTTGAACCTGAGAGTTCAGTTAGAAGGGAGTTGCTATGGTAACAGATAGAAAGATCTGAGAGGGGGAAGGGTGTTGGTTTGAAAATAGTGAGGGAAGACTTTTGATTGGTTGAAATAAGGCATATGTGTGCAAAGTTAGAGATTTTCTATGCCAGTCTTGGTTTCGGTGTTTTGAGTGCACACATTTTGCTCTGCTAAAGAAAAATTGGTGTGTGTGTCTGACACTGTTTTCAATCTCCCCAAGCATTTGTAAAGGTAAGTAATGATTTATTTAATTTAGATAGAGACTTGTTAGCTCTATAGAGAATATTTGGAAGCAGATAGTTAAGTTTCAGTAGTGAAATTGAATGCCTGTACATAAGTTCTGTACAGTGTTGCTTAAATGTTATTCAAAAAATGATTTTGGGTGCAAATCAATGGTATTTTCATTTGGCCCTTATTTATGATTGCCTTGTGCATCCGGTGCATCACTTTAAACATGGGAAATAAGTGACACTCTGGTGGCGCAAGGCCTTCATAAATAAGGCCCTGAGTTTATTTGCTGTTGGTTTGTTTTTTGCTTTTTGATAATGCTTGATATCAACATTTGCAAGATAGAGAAAAGTGAAATTCTGTGCTTGTACATAGGTTCTGCAAAGTGTTTCTTAAATGTTATTCAAAAAACGATTTTGGGTGCAAATGAAAGGTATTTTCATTTGGCCCTTATTTATGATTGCCTTGTGCAGCCGGTGCATCACTTTAAACATGGGAAATAAGTGACGCTCTTGTGGCGCAAGGCCTTCATAAATGAGGCCCTGAGTTTGTTGGCTGTTGATTTGTTTTTTGCTTTTTGATAACACTTATTATGAACATTTGCAAGATAGTGGATTTGTATTTTGGGACACAGTGATGTTTCAAAAGTGATATTGAGTGGTTGTACATAGTTTCTGTGCAGTGTTTCTTAAATGTTATTCAAAAAACGATTTTGGGTGCAATTCATTGGTATTTTCATTTGGCCCTTATTTATGATTGCCTTGTGCAGCCGGTGCATCACTTTAAACATGGGAAATAAGTGATGCTCTTGTGGCGCAAGGCCTTCATAAATAAGGCCCTGAGTTTATTTGCTGTTGGTTTGTTTTTGGCTTTTTGATAATGCTTGATATCAACATTTGCAAGATAGAGGATTCGTATTTTGGGAAACAGTGATGTTTCAAAAGTGAAATTCTGTGCTTGTACATAGGTTCTGCGCAGTGTTTCTTAAATGTTATTAAAAAAACGATTTTGGGTGCAAATCAATGGTATTTTCATTTGGCTCTTATTTATGATTGCCTTGTGCAGCCGGTGCATCACTTTAAACATGGGAAATAAATGACGCTCTTCTGGCGCAAGGCCTTCATAAATAAGGCCTTGAGTTTCTTTGCTCTTGGTTTGTGTTCTGCTTTTTGATAATGCTTGATATCAACATTTGCAAGGTAGAGGATTTGTATTTTGGGAAACAGTGATGTTTCAAAAGTGACATTGAGTGCTTATACATAGGTTCTGTGCAGTGTTTTTTAAATGTTATTCAAAATACGATTTTGGGTGCAAATGAATGGTATTTTCATTTGGCCCTCATTTATAATTGCCTTGTGCAGCCGGTGCATCACTTTAAACAGGGGAAATAAGTGACGCTCTTGTGGCGCAAGGCCTTCATAAATAAGGCCCTGAGTTTGTTGGCTGTTGATTTGTTTTTTGCTTTTTGATAATACTTATTATGAACATTTGCAAGATAGTGGATTTGTATTTTGGGACACAGTGATGTTTCAAAAGTTATATTGAGTGGTTGTACATAGGTTCTGTGCAGTGTTTCTTAAATGTTATTCAAAAAACGATTTTGGATGCAATTCATTAGTATTTTCATTTGGCCCTTATTTATGATTGCCTTGTGCAGCCGGTGCATCACTTTAAACATGGGAAATAAGTGATGCTCTTGTGGCGCAAGGCCTTCATAAATAAGGCCCTGAGTTTATTTGCTGTTGGTTTGTTTTTGGCTTTTTGATAATGCTTGATATCAACATTTGCAAGATAGAGGATTTGTATTTTGGGAAACAGTGACGTTTCAAAAGTGATATTGAGTGCTTATACATAGGTTCTGTGCAGTGTTTTTTAAATGTTATTCAAAAAACGATTTTGGGTGCAAATGAATGGTATTTTCATTTGGCCCTTATTTATGATTGCCTTGTGCAGCCAGTGCATCACTTTAAACATGGGAAATAAGTGACGCTCTTCTGGCGCAAGGCCTTCATAAATAAGGCCCTGAGTTTGTTGGCTGTTGATTTTGTTTTTTGCTTTTTGATAATACTTATTATGAACATTTGCAAGATAGTGGATTTGTATTTTGGGACACAGTGATGTTTCAAAAGTGATATTGAGTGGTTGTACATAGGTTCTGCGCAGTGTTTCTTAAAAGTTATTCAAAAAACGATTTTGGGTGCAATTCATTGGTATTTTCATTTGGCCCTTATTTATGATTGCCTTGTGCAGCCGGTGCATCACTTTGAACATGGGAAATAAGTGATGCTCTAGTGGCGCGAGTCCTTCATAAATAAGGCCCTGAGTTTATTTGCAGTTGGTTTGTTTTTGGCTTTTTGATAATGCTTGATATCAACATTTGCAAGATAGAGGATTTGTATTTTGGGAAACAGTGATGTTTCAAAAGTGAAATTCTGTGCTTGTACATAGGTTCTGCGCAGTGTTTCTTAAATGTTATTCAAAAAACGATTTTGGGTGCAAATCAATGGTATTTTCATTTGGCTCTTATTTATGATTGCCTTGTGCAGCCGGTGCATCACTTTAAACATGGGAAATAAATGACGCTTATCTGGCGCAAGGCCTTCATAAATAAGGCCTTGAGTTTCTTTGCTCTTGGGATGTGTTCTGCTTTTTGATAATGCTTGATATCAACATTTGCAAGGTAGAGGATTTGTATTTTGGGAAACAGTGAAGTTTCAAAAGTGATATCGAGTGCTTATACATAGGTTCTGTGCAGTGTTTTTGAAATGTTATTAAAAAAACGATTTTGGGTGCAAATGAATGGTATTTTCGTTTGGCCCTTATTTATGATTGCCTTGTGCAGCCGGTGCATCACTTTAAACA
The DNA here is from genome assembly GCF_964263255.1 of Lissotriton vulgaris. Taxonomy (NCBI): domain Eukaryota; kingdom Metazoa; phylum Chordata; class Amphibia; order Caudata; family Salamandridae; genus Lissotriton; species Lissotriton vulgaris. Next base: position 1,525,831,376 of record NC_141693.1, read on the forward strand.
TGGGAAATAAGTGACGCTCTTCTGGCGCAAGGCCTTCATAAATAAGGCCCTGAGTTTGTTGGCTGTTGATTTGTTTTTTGCTTTTTGATAATACTTATTATGAACATTTGCAAGAAAGTGGATTTGTATTTTGGGACACAGTGATGTTTCAAAAGTGAAATTCTGTGCTTGTACATAGGTTCTGCCCTGTGTTTTTAAATGCTAATCAAAAAACGATTTTGGGGGCAAATCAATGGAATTTATATTTGGCTGTTATTTATGATTGTCTTGTGGCGCCAGTATGTCACTTTTAACATGGGAAGAAAGTGACGCACTAATGGCGCAAGGCTTTCATAAATAAGGCCCTGAGTTTCTTTGCTCTTGGTTTGTGCTCTGCTTTTTGATAATGCTTGATATCAACATTTGCAAGGTAGAGATTTTATAGTTTCGGAAACAGTGATGTTTCAAAAGTGAAATTCTGTGCTTGTACATAGGTTCTGCGCAGTGTTTCTTAAATGTTATTCAAAAAACGATTTTGGGTGCAAATCAATGGTATGTTTATTTGGCCCTTATTTATGATTGCCTTGTGCAGCCGGTGCATCACTTTAAACATGGGAAATAAATGACGCTCTTCTGGGGCAAGGCCTTCATAAATAAGGCCTTGAGTTTCTTTGCTCTTGGTTTGTGTTCTGCTTTTTTATAATGCTTGATATCAACATTTGCAAGATACAGGATTTGTATTTTGGGAAACAGTGACGTTTCAAAAGTGATATTGAGTGCTTATACATAGGTTATGTGCAGTGCTTTTTAAATGTTATTCAAAAACCGATTTTGGGGGCAAATCAATGGTATTTTCATTTGGCCCTTATTTATGGTTGCCTTGTGCAGCCGATGCATCACTTTATACATGGGAAATAAGTGACGCTCTTCTGGTGCAAAGCCTTCATAAATAAGGCCTTGAGTATTTTGCTCTTGGTTTGTGTTCTGCTTTTTGATAATGCTTGATATCAACATTTGCAAGGTAGAGGACTTGTATTTTGGGAAACAGTGATGTTTCAAAAGTGAAATTCTGTGCTTGTACATAGGTACTTCCCTGTGTTTTTTAAATGTTAATCAAAAAACGATTTTGGGGGTAAATTAATGGAATTTATATTTGGCTGTTATTTATGATTGTCTTGTGGCGCCAGTATGTCACTTTTAACATGGGAAGAAAGTGACTCACTGGTGGCGCAAGGCTTTCATAAATAAGGCCCTGAGTTTCTTTGCTCTTGGTTTGTGCTCTGCTTTTTGATAATGCTTGATATCAACATTTGCAAGGTAGAGGATTTGTATTTTGGGAAAAACTGATGTTTCAAAAGTGAAATTCTGTGCTTGTACATAGGTTCTGCGCAGTGTTTCTTAAATGTTATTCAAAAAACGATTTTGGGTGCAAATCAATGGTATTTTCATTTGGCCCTTATTTATGATTGCCTTGTGCAGCCGGTGCATCACTTTAAACATGGGAAATAAATGACGCTCTTCTGGCGCAAGGCCTTCATAAATAAGGCTTTGAGTTTCTTTGCTCTTGGTTTGTGTTCTGCTTTTTGATAATGCTTGATATCAACATTTGCAAGGTAGAGGATTTGTATTTTGGGAAACAGTGATGTTTCGAAAGTGAAATTCTGTGCTTGTACATAGGTTCTGCCCTGTGTTTTTTAAATGTTAATCAAAAAACGATTTTTGGTGCAAATCAATGGTAATTTATGTTTGGGTCTTATTTATGATTGTCTTGTGGCGTAGGTATGTCACTTTTAACATGGGAAGAAAGTGGCGCACTGGTGGCGCAAGGCTTTCATAAATAAGGCCTGAGTTTCTTTGCTCTTGGTTTGTGTTCTGCTTTTTGATATGGCCGGGATGCCCGCCACCCCCTCCCAACACAATCCCCAAGGATGGGAGAAGTCGGACACAGGTTTGAATTTTTGGAAGGCGGGAGGGAGTCACCCTCCCAGCCGTATTTATTAAAATATGAAACAAAATTTAAAACATTAAATAAAAGTTTCATAATTATGTACAATTTTACATTTATTACATTTCGATGAAGACATGTTCTTTGGCTAACCTTAACAGATCTCTAATACAAAGGTTTCCTAGCCGAGTCTAACATCCTGCAAATGCATCCATTCTAAATTAAAATTGTACATCCTAGCATTAAGGGCCAACGGCAAGGTCTTAACCGGTGTCAGATCCCTACTACCAAAACTCTCGCCCTCACGGTGTGAGTGGCGCATGCGCAGAGGACTCTACCCTCGTTGCCAACTGTAACTTCCCTTGTCGTGGTGGGGGCCCCCTTTCCACTCGACGCCATCTTAAATGTTGTCCGAGTTCCCGTGTGAGGTATCTGTAGGAAGGACAGCGTGGACTCCCCCCCAACCCCACACTCTCTATCCGCCATCGCGGATATCCGGCCCCCGGGAAATTAGTAGGAGGGACATCTAGCCGCCTCCCCCCTGGGAGGGGCCTATGGCCGTCTCCCCCTAGGCGACCCATCCTTAGTGGGTGCCGCCTCCCTGTGGGAGGGGCCAATGGCCACCTCCCCCCGGGCGCTCCCATCCATTCTGGGACCTTGAAATTACTGCTCACCGATCATGACCTTACCGCCCAACCAAAATAAATACGACAGTTGTTTACCTACTAAAGAAGGAAAACATTCTGAAATTTCCTCGATGTGTCATCGACTGCTCACTCCTACCAAGAAAAACATAATCCTACAGGCAGAAGTCACATCCTTATCTTAAACATTCCTTTACTTTTCTACAAAGGAAAAAAGGCCTATCTCAGCAAAACTTTATTTAAAACAAACATTGCCATAAGGGGCTGGTGGGTGGGTCAAAATTGCTGCTTGTTCCGTCGAGGGCTCACGAGCAACGAGTGGGTGCAGCCTTCAGAGCACAGGAACAAGAGGACGCTTCTTCGGATTCCCGCTCTATTTATTCTTCTGCGGGAGGGCGTGTACCCTCCTCCGGTACGCCTACTGGGCGTGGTCTTCGGTGTAGGTGTCTAGGACAACCCCTCCTGGGTGGGAAAAGGCGCGCCCCGGCTACGCCACTTCGGGCATACCAGCCGAGCCACGCCCCCCGCCCAAAATGGATTCCCGGGGGGATCGGGGCACCCAACCATACGTTCGGGGGGACCGAGTGGTCGCCCCTTTCCATAATGCTTGCTATCAACATTTGCAAGGTAGAGGATTTGTATTTTGGGAAACAGTGAGGTTTCAAAAGTGAAATTCAGTGCTTGTACATAGGTTCTGCCCTGTGTTTTTTAAATGTTATTCAAAAAACGATTTTTGGTGCCAATCAATGGTATTTATATTTGGGTCTTATTTATGATTGTCTTGTGGTGCCGGTATGTCTCTTTTAACATGGGATGCACTGGTGGCGCAAGGCCTTCATAAATAAGACCCTGAGTTGCTGTCGTATAAACTTAAATATGTTGCAATTTATTGCTTATATTGTCTGCTTTTTGTCATTACTTTGTTGTTTGCTAATAGTGGTCTTTAATGTGTTTTTTTTTCAGAACAACAGATTCGAATCAACTTTTGAAAAGCAAGCAAAAATGTCTTCAAGGCAAAGAAGTATCAAAAATACCATACGCAAAAGGAGAACATCAGCAACAGAATTTATGGAATCCTCTACAACAACTACTTCAAAAAACACCAGAAAAGCTCCTGGTAAGACAATTAAGTCTTTTCTTCGCAACATATGTCATACAAAAAGAAATGATATTAGTAATGTGAATATTCAGAAGGAGACAGCAAATCTAAAAAGGAAGGAGAGGCCCACAAAAAATGATAGCAATAGAAGGGTAAATCAATGTAGGGACATTCGTAGGCGAATGTTTTGTAATAGGGTAGTTTTAAATTTGCTAAAAAATGATAAGAAAGGTAAACAGAGAAGTGCTTTTTATAAGAAAAAGAAAAGTGTAGAGAAGATTGTTGATCAGGCTTTTGAAGTTAAGAAAAAATTATTTATTTTAGTAATCAATAGAATTAGGATACTTAATAAGGCAATTGATGTTTTCAAATCGAACAGTAGATGGAAAAGAATTATTAATCAGACTAATTTTTGTGAAGTATTTTCTGGCGAATGGATGCATAGTTCAAGTTCTGAGCCATCTTTCAATGAGGAGAGTTACTTTCAGGAAAATGATTTGGTGCATGCAGTTGACACCAGTGGTCGAGCATATGAGGTGAAAGATGGTTGTGTGATGGAAAAAGAGAAACTTGTGTCTAGAGATGCAGAAGAGGTGTTAGCTGATGAAGTTTTAGGGAGACGTACTAAGGGTCCAGTGTACACATGGAAGTGCAGTAGTATTTGTAGTGTGCGACAGGATTCAATCGATTTGCTTCAAAATTTCTTACGTACATATAGTAAGAAAAGTCTCAAACAAAAAATGAAGATCTTGCAAGAGTTAGATCCTTGCAGAGTGAGAGAAAGCACAGGTTTGCATGGGCATTCACTGGTTTGTCTTTCTAGAAAAGTATGTCAGAGTGTTTTTCATCATTTCAGGATGTTAGCAGTGCATCATAATAAGGTGAGGAAATTAGTGAGAAAGTTGTATTATGCAAAAAGTCCAACACTTAGGCTTAAACAGTTAAACAGTGCTCTTTTGCAAGGATCTGAAGTGGATGTGAAGACTATTTGTGAAGAAATTGAGTTTTGTTATTTTGGGAACAAAGAGGACAGTGTAGAAATGGATATAGTAATGGATGGTAATGTGGAAGACAATGGACAGATTTCAAGTACACAAAAGTTTGACGAGGAAATTAGCAAGTTTAAGGTGAAATCAAATGAAAGGCCTAATTTAACTTGTGTGTGTTGTCGACGGACTGATTATAAGATTCAGACTAGGTTAGTTGATTTATATGCAAAATGTGAATTGGAAAATAATAGTGAATGGAAGGATTTTGTAAGTTATTTGTTGGTGGAGAATTCTTTTGATTTGAGTTTTGATCAGCGTATTTGTAATTATTGTTTGAAAAAATTAAATGAAAATAGAATGCCTGCTAGAGCAGTTCATAATAATCTTCAGTTGATAGATATTCCTTCTGAATTGATGGATTTAAATACTTATGAATCAATTTTGATTCAATGTGTCCATCCTTTTCAAGCTATTGTTCGCATGGAGCCTAACATAGGGAAATTACCTCCTACAGATTTACAAAGAGGATTAAAGGGAAGAGTTGTTTATTTGCCTCTAGATGTCAAGAAAAATATTGATACAATTGGTGTAGAAAGAGTAGAAGAGGATCCTCTAGTTATTCTAGTTAATGGGGTTCCGACAAAGAGTAAGAAAATCTGGCAAGATTTAGTGGATGTTAGGAAAGTCAAAAAGACAACGTTGTATTTGGTCAAAAACAATGAGTACTATAAAGATGTAAGTGTTGGAGCAGAGGAAACAGCTACAGAAGAAGACAGTTATTGTTCAGTTGGCCAAATTGAAAAAGTTGATGTGTCTAGAAATGAAGAAATATATGAACATTATACTGTTCATCCTTTGCATTCCAAAGAAGTAATGGGGAATGCAATTGACTTGTTTCAAATGAAAGCAGCAAAAGGAAGTCCCATTAGTGTATGGGAAGAAAGTTTGGAAGCTCATTGTTTTCCACAGTTGTTTCCAACAGGTCGTGGTGGACGATATGACGATCGACCAGTTCAAATTCCTGCAGCTGAATACCGGACTTTAAGATTATATGCTGAAGATCCAAGGTTTCGGCAATGCATTCCGTATTTGTTTCATCTACTGTATGAAAGTGATTTGTCTGGTCTTTCTTATGCAGTTAATCATATATTGAAAAGTGGAGCTCATCTGCAAAATGTTTCTGCAAGGGACTTTATGGAGAAAGTCAATTTGCAAGATAGTATTTTGGAATCTCAGCTAATCAATCTCATGGCATGTCAGCGTGGAACCAATGAGTATTGGTTTCGTCGTCATGGAGAATTGAAATGTATGCTAAGAAACTTAGGAACTCCTACATGGTTCCTCACTCTTAGCTGTGCTGAGTATGCATGGGACGACTTACTTGAATTTCTACGAGAGGCAAATGGAAACATACAAAATATAAAATTGAAAACGCCTGGAGAACTGTGTTCTTTGGATCCAGTGAATGTTTGCAGATATTTTAATCATAGATTTGAAGCTATGATGTCTTTTATTACCAACAAAAAAAATCCTCCCCTTGGAGAGGGTTTGGATTTCTTTTGGAGGAAGGAATATCAAGCGAGAGGTGCTCCTCATATACATATGTTGTTATGGAATAAAGATGCACCCAAATTTGGATCAGATGCGGATTAAACAGTGATGAGTTTCATTGAAGAGTATTCAACATGTGCTGTTCCAAAATCTACTGAAGAAAACAGTTTAAGACAACAAGTTTTACGTTTTCAATCTCATCATTGTGGAAAGTACTGTCGTCGAAAATTTAAAAACAAGGAAAAGTACTACACGAAATGTTGTTTTGCGTTTCCACGAACAGTGATTTCTAAGGGAAGAGTAAATAATTTGATGTCATCTCTACGACATACTGTGACGAGGAAATCTCCCAAAAATACATACAATTTGAAAAGAAACAAAGAATCTAAGTACATCAACAATTACAACTCAGTGATTTTGTCCATGTGGAATGCTAACATGGATATTCAGTTCGTTGTTGACAACTCTATTGCTGAGGCTCGATATGTGACATCTTACATCACCAAAAAAGAAAAGACAGAACTGAAGGAAATGTGGGAGGACATTTCACATAAAAAGAGTCTAAGCAAGAAATTATACAGTTTCAGTCTGAAGATGTTGTTGCATCGAGAAATTGGAGCATATGAATGTTCTGATCGGTTATCATCAGCAAGTCTCTATGCCAAATCAAGAACAATCATTTGGGTGAGTCTAGGTCTTGCTGCAACACGAAACCAAGTTTTGAAATCTGTACGAAAAATTGAACATTGGGCGGAGAAAGAACCAAACAGTACAGATATTTTGAAGACAAATATGTTGGATAAATACTATCCAAATAGAAGTACTCACCTTGAGAACACTTGTTTGTATGAAGTTCTGCAAAACTACAGGTATAAGAGGAACATCACAGAAGATATCAATAATGGAAAATATGCAGTCATTGGCTATGAAGGATGTCTAGTGAAGCAGAAAAAAGGCCATTTGATTAGTCATCGAAAATTGAGTTGCGAAGTTCAAGACAAAAGAGAATTTTACTATTTAGCTCTTTTTCAACTCTTTACGCCATGGCGTACAGTAGAGGAACTACTTGGAGATTTTCTCTGTTATGAAGACTCTTTTAATGCAACTAAGGATACCATAGAATGTCCTATTTTTCTAAATTATCTGCAAATGTTGAACGAAGAAATAGAGCAAGAAACCACAATTGCTGAAGCGATTGCTAGAGACAGTTCTCAAGACAGTCAGAGTTCTACTTCATTGAGTCTGGATCCACTAGGAGGACCTATTAACCAAAATGAAGCTGCCACTGCCATGGATGAGGTGGAAAGAGCTATGGAACAAGCTCAAGAGGATGGAGTTAACTTAGAAGATTTGGTAAAGCAACTAAACTTTGAGCAGAAAAAGATATATGATGAAGTCACAGAACAGATTGAACATGGATTCAGACATGAGAAAAAAGAGTGCTCATGTACATCATTTGAGCCTGTCCGACTGTACGTAAGTGGAGAAGAGGGGACAGGAAAAAGTTTTTTAATTAAAGCCATTGCAAGTTATCTGCAGAAAAGGACTGATTCACCGCTGTCTTGTGTTGTAACTGCTCCAACTGGTCCGGCAGCACATAACATTAAAGGGATAACTCTACATCGTTTACTGATGCTGCCAGTTGAGCATGATAATAAATTGCATTACAACAAGTTATCTGGAGATGCGTGTTCTGAAGTTTCAAGAGTCTTGAAGAAAAAGAAACTTGTTATCATTGATGAAGTAAGCATGGTCTCAAATCTAATGCTTGCTTTTGTGCATTTGAGAATGCAAGAAATTCTTAGAACAGAGTATGATGTGTTATTTGGAGGAAAACACATTATTGTTTTTGGAGATCTATTGCAGTTGACTCCAGTAAAAGGACAACCAGTTTTTAAAATGCTCACGCATGAAGATACTAGGAAGTCCATTGGAAGCATTGGAAACGTTAATATATAGTTAAATTTTAAATATGCTGAACTGCTTCAAAATATGCGACAGGCAAAGGATGAAGATTATAAAAATATTCTACAAGATGTAAGAATTGTAAAAGTAAGCAAGCTTGGGAAAGAAGCTTTACATGCTCGATTAATTTCAAATTTGTATCCAAATGAAAACATTCTTCCAGAGAATATTTTTTTAAAAATGACTGAGAAGAAATCTGGGATGTGTTTGATGCCAACTCTGCAAGAATGTTCCATCTTCAACAGCAAAATGTTAGAGTTAGAAAATGAAGAGATTGTGAAACTGGAAGCAATAGATAAAATAGAGCATATGGGTGCAACAATTGTTTTGTCCGAAAATTTGAAAACCAAATTGGATTCATTAGAGAAAAGTATTTCTAAAACAGCTGGTTTTGAAAAGACTCTGAATGTGTGCTTAAATTGTCGTATCATGTTGAGAAGGAATTTAAATGTTGAAAGAGGTCTGGTAAATGGAGCAATGGGTTATGTTGTTGATTTTGTAAATTATAGAAATAGAGATGGAATTGAATTATTAAAAATAACATTTGATGGCATTGAGCAAGTACAACAAATCAGTTGTTGTTCTGCTAGATTTTTACTTGTAAAAGACTTATATGTTCGCCGAAAACTGTTTCCTGTTTGTTTGGCATATGCAGTAACATTTCATAAATCTCAAGCTTTAAGTGTAGATAATGCTTTATTGAACATTGGAAGATCTGTGTTTAGAGAGGGTATGGCATATGTGGCATTATCCCGAGTCAGAACTTTATCAGGATTGTACTTGATTGAGTGTGATGAGACAAAAATTTGTGCAGATCTAGATTGTGTTAAAGAATACAATAGGTTAAGAAGAGAGTATGCTCCACATTTGCCTCAATATCCTCTGTTTGAAAAACGTGTGGTAGGCCGAAAAAGAAGAAATGAGAGTAATTGCAGTGAGGTAGTAGCAAAAAGACAAAAAGTAGACGAAACTGTAATTGAAAACAGAAAGAAAAAGGATTGTGAAGAAAATGTTGTTGGATTTCAGTTTGAACATAGTTCTGGTGTCAACTGCTATGCTAATGTAGTGGTTAATGTTAGTTTTTTCTTCAATCTTTACAAGAACAGATTGTTGAAAATCGGGATCAAAGATTGTGTGGTTTATTGAATTCTGTGTTTGAGAAATGTAGCAGTAATAGAGCAAAAATAGAAAGTGTAACAGAAATTCGAAATATTTTAGATATGTGTTCTGGTCAAGATACATTTTCACAGAACATTCAGCAGGATTGTCAGGAATTTTTAATGTATATGTTTGGTGTTTTGGAAGATGAAGGTGTAGATGTAGATTATCTTTTCAGCCTTTCTTATCAATGGCAGCATGACTGCGACAATTGTAGTTCATCAAGTACTACTAGAATAGACACTGAAAGATTTATATATTTGACTTTACCTGACTGTAAATCAGTGTCATTTAAAAATATAGTTAAAGCAGCAGATCATAATATGGTGTGTACCCAATGTAACTATCCAATGCTATCCACACTATTTATACAGAGTTATGGTCAGTATATCATTTTAGTTTTCCAACGATGTAGACCTGATGGAACTAAATTGACAACTTCTATCAAAAATTTTGTGGCTTCTCAGTTATCAATTTCAGAAAGAACCTTTGCAACTGAAGCTATTATTTATCATGACGGTTCTTCGACAACCTCAGGACATTATACATGCTACTTAAAATGTGAAAAAGGATGGAGTTACTGCAATGTTTCTCATTTGACTTATAAACAGCGTTTGCCTTATGACTCTACAAATTCTTACCTAGTGTTTTTAAAACCAAAGTTTTAGTAAAGGAAATTGGCCTTTGAAGACGGGAATAGATAATAAAAGTTAGTTAGTTAGTTAGTTAATCTAATGTTTTAAATTATTTATCTCATATAGGTACTGTAAGTGGATCTCAAAGTAAAAAATACTGATATATCTGACACAAATTGGCCGTGAGGAAAGTGTAAAGTATGATGTTCCTAGATCTTTTTTCATAGGAAGTCGATGAAATGGAACTTATAGAGCACAGCAGACTTTTGTTCACCAAAAGGACCTTCACTATCTTCTATTTGGCCTCACGGAAAAGTAAGTGAATAAAAGATTAGTGTACATATATGAGATGTAAGTTTGAATGTTTTTTTTTAAACACAATCTTTTAGATTGTGTTTTTTTTCCCGCTGTTATATGGTGAAAACTTTGAACTCACTAATTTAAGTGAAACTCAATATATTCTGAGAACAGCAAAAATAAACAATGTAACATATTGTAGAAGTTATTCTATAGTTTGCATTCTGTAATTTATATTGTATTCACATTGTCTCACACTCATTTTCCTTTTTCACCCTTATTTACCTCTCATTACTCATTTACACTGCCTTTTTTAACTTTGTTTCATCGCTGTTCCTTTACTGCACTTCATTCACAACTTCTCAATCCAATTTGAACTGTCGGCATTTCCTCTCTTCCTTCCACCACTTTTTATCTTTTACACATGCTTTCAGTACCACTGCTTTAGTTTTCTTCCCCTCTCTTTCTTTTTTTTTCTCCTTTTTTTTTCTTTTTCACTTATTGTACTGTAGTTCACTCAGTCTTTTTCCTTGTTTTTCTGTATACTTACTCTCTCACTCCTTTTTCATCCATCGTTCTATATTAACCTCATTCCCTTCATCCCTTCACTCTGTGACTCCCATTCACTCACTCAGTCATCTTCTATTCCTCTTTTTTATTAATAGTTCCTCATTCAGACTTCTCTCTTTTTCACTCATTTTCCTTTTACTTTCTTATCTTTCCTGATTTAGTTTTGGTATCTCACATTCTTTTAGTATCTTACTTACCTTCAGTAATTTGTTCTCTTTCTATTTCTTTTTCCTTCTTTTTTCTCTTTCTACATTACTTTATTTCTGTTTTTGTATCCTTCACTATTGCTTTATTTCTTAGTAAACTTTTTTAGATTTTTTACCTCTTGAACTGTTTCTTCTATTTTAATATATATTTTTACTAATTATAACGTGTTTTTTCATTTGTCTTTCACAGATACAAGTAAGTTTTCATTAATTATATGGTAAGTGTGTTTACAAAATGTAGTTTGTTATCACCCTTTGCTTTAACCTCACTACTTTTCTCTCACCCTACCTCACCCTTGTTTCCTTACTTTGCTTCCCTCACTTATTCTTATCCTCCATGTTTACTTCCTACCACATTCAACTTCTTTCAGTACCTCTGCTTATCCACACTCCTTCACTTACCTTTTTTACTGGTTCACTAAGTCCCTTTTTGACACTCCTTCCTTTACTCTCTCTCTTCTTTCTCTCTGTCACTCCCCATGTCTTACCCTTATTCACTTATATACACCCTCTTTCACTCCTCTTTACTTACACTCACAGCTATTTTCTTTCCCTCCGTCACTACTGTTTTTTTTCTCTGGTTCCGTCACTATCTGTCATTCCCCATACTTAAGTCTCCTTCCTTTTACTTTCATCACCCATTCACATTTTCCCAGAACCTCTGCTTTAGTCTTCTTCCTATTTCTTCTCTTCTTTTGCTCCCTTATTCATTTTCTTTTTCTCAGTTACTTCCTCTTACACCTTTTCTCTGTCTTACTATCTATTACACAGCCCCTCTGTGTTCTTCCCTCTAGCTCTCTTTCTCTTAACACCACTCTCTCTGTCTCCATTCCTCATGCTCACTCCTTCATTATTTTTTTGTTTCTTTTTTTTTTTTTTGGTGCGCTGACGGGACGCGCACCGGTACGCGCACCGGGGCGTTCAATATTAAAAAAAAAACTATTTTTAAACAAAAATATTATCTTTATATACAATATAGGGTTAATTTTTAGAAAAACATACCTTTCTCAGCTAAAGACATTTGCGAAAAAATAACCTTAGAAATTCACTAAAAAGTACATAGGTATGAAGCCCTATAAAAAGTAAAAAATTAGCAGTTAAAAAACCTATGAAATTTGCAGAAAAAACCAAGGGTTTCACACCAGTTATAGTTAGGAATTAGCATGAAAAAACCTATGAAATTCACTGAAAAAACCAGAGGTTTCACACCAGTTGAGTGATGTCACTGACCATGTCATGAGTGATGTAATATGTGATGTCATCAGCAGTGCATTACACGCGCAAGTTATAGTGAGTCCAACTAACTATAACTTGGGAATTTCATTGGTTTTATGTCAGTAAAATTTCCAGCTAACTATAACTGGTGTGAAACCTATTGTTTTTTCAGTGAATTTCTTAGGTTTTTTAAATGCTAATTCCTAACTATAACTGGTGTGAAACCTCTGTTTTTTTCAGTAAAAATATATGTATATGATTGAAAATTTAAAAATACTCTGCCACAGGAGATTTGAAATTGCAAATGTATATATATTTTTTTATACAAAAAAACTACAGGATTAACTTATGTATTTGCACAGTTATCAAATATCCTCTGTACTGGCATTGATGAGAAACAAACAGCAAATGTATTTATACATGTAGTATTTTGTTTATGTCCATCACTGGAACATGTGACTGCACGATATCACTTTAAAAAGGGCAAAAGCAATCTGTAACGCCATGTGACCAAGGCCGCTGGGACGGCCGAAACGCGTTATGACTACCTGGCTAATGGCTAAATAAACAAGATGCTGAAAAAAGTTGGTCCTTGATTCGTGTTTCACTGAGGAAGCGCTGCTGCGAGGTATTTGCAGATAATTATCGGCATTGGATTGCTGCCGATGTTGGACCCCCTCCTCTGAAAGCCGGCTTCACAGCAAGCAGTCCATCGTCACCGGGTACCTTCCGAGCTCCTTCCTTGTGGAGGAGAGTTGGCGGGGACCCCGGAGGCACTTTGAAAATCCCATTCAAGGGAAGGAGTGGAGCCATCCGATTGTGCACCGCCCGAACACCGGAAACGCTAGAGAACGCTAGAGTAATCTCTCGCCCTGAGGCTACAACATACCGGGCGCAGAAAGGAGATCAGCGCGCTTTGTGGGCGCCGTGTGGCGCCGATATGAAAACAAGCAGTTGATCCCGATATGCGCTTTGATGGAAGCTTAGCCAGAGGCACGGAGAGGAGAAAGCACATGCGGTGACTATCGGATTGAGGAGGTACGTGTTTTACCGCTAGAGTCAGCTGCTGCTGACAGAGACTATTTAAGCAAAAAAATGCGCTTTTTTGCTAAACACGTTATTCAGCACTTTAATAATTCACAGCCATTAGCCAGAAAATGTCAGGCGATGTACGGAGGGCCCGTGAGCTCGCTGCGCAAGAAATGTTTTTTGATGACATTGAGCAGGAGGTGGTTACTGAGAAGGAGGTGGGGACAGGGGGACCAGAAGGTGCAGCTAATAGTACCGCCAGAGACTTGTTCAGGGAATTAGAAAAACTGAAAAGAAATGAACAGTCTAAATGGTGGGAAGCTCGCCAGATATCTGGATGTAGGGAGAGTCCCCAGAGGACTCCGCATCATGCTGGCCCCCAGTTACGAAACACCCAACCCCCTAATGATGGAAGAATGGGGTCAGTGTAATCTTGAATCCTCACAGAAACTAATGCAGATTTTGGTGAAGTTTGCTGAAATCGATGGTGAGGAACTCCAAAAAAAGATAGACATTCTTGAGGAGAAAATAAAAGCACTTCAGGGTGAGAAGGAAACCCCACTAACCACCAAAATGAGGAATGAAATGATAACAAGATTATCTAAGGAGGAGGAAAAAATCAAGACAAGAAAAATATATAAATTTAAAAGAGACCGGGACGACTACGCAAATGGCCAAATATTCACCTTTGTACGTCGCTTTGATAATCTAAGAAGAGCAACAGCAAGTAAGAGAGGAGCAGCCAGTACAGGGGCATTACCAGCTGAATCTGAAGATGTATCTATATACAGCTCTGCCGCAGAAAGTGGCTCTGACAACGAAGGTGCAAGAGGCAAAAGCAATGTTGTTCTGACAATGAGGGAAGAGTTGTGGGTCTTGAAAGACAGCAGAAAGGCAACCCTAAGATCGCACTTCCAGGGAAAATTGTCCCAACCAAGTCCCAACGCAGGAGGGGCAGAAGAAAAGCGGCCAAACAAAGGCGAGACAACCAAGCGGGGACGAGGCCGTGGACGGGGGAGGAGCAAGAAACCCCAGGCCTAGCCAGAGACAGCACTATGGATTCTTCTAACAATGTGAGCTGTGATGGACATCAAGCCAGCAAGGAGAAACAAGCTAAATCCATAATTAACCTAAGCTCAGTACAACTATCAGCTGCAGAAGAGCAACTCCTAAGCTTAGGTTTAAGCTTCTGCCCTGAGTCAAACTTCTCCTATACTACAATGAGGGCAGACATCTACAGATTCATAAGGAAATTGAAACTTAAGAAACAATTCTTAAATAAAACAGCCAGCACGGAAAATGCTCCAACAAGACCAGTGACAAGCATCTCTGAACTATCGTGATATGTGCCAGTTGGGGATTGATGAGACTATGGGGACACAGGAGATAGTGGCATCCAGTGTTCAGATGAAACCAATCACCCCATTTAAGCCGAAGTCCAAATATATTCCTCTGGCGGCACGTGATGGTCTTGACTCTTTTAGCGACGCTGTGGTGTAACAAGTGAAAAAGATGGCCTTAAAGACTGAAAATAATAAGCGACAATTCACGAATCAGGAAAGAAAATTAAAACAATTGTCCACTAAGTTGAAAGATGCTGAAGTTATAGTTCGGAATTCAGACAAAGGTGGTAATATTGTTTTATGGCCTACCACGGAATACCTTGAGGAGGCGCACAGGCAATTAGACGATCCACAATGTTATACTACGAGCAATCCCCAGAAATACAGGGCAATGCTAGAGGCCTTATTTAAGAACCTGGTGGCATGGAAGGGCCTTGGCATGTTAAGTGGAGATGAGTTTAAGTATGTTAAAAAAGATCATCCACTCACTCCATATATATATTTCATACCAAAGGTCCATAAAAGTATTTCCAAACCGCCAGGCAGACCAATAATTGCAGCTTGTGGTGGCCCGCTGGAAAACCTCTCAAGGTACATTGACTATTTTTTGCAGCCACACATGAAATCCCTAAAGTCATATGTACAAGACTCTACTGACTTTCTGCGAAAACTAGAGGATGTAGTGTGGAGCCCAGATTTGCTGTTGGTAACGCTGGACATCAGTTCATTATATACGTGTATAAAGCATAGAGATGGCCTGCGTGCTTGTGAATACTATCTGAGGCCTATCGAACTGGCCCAACACACTAAAATGCTTTTAGAAATGCTAACATTCTGCCTTAATAATAACTTCTTCATTTTTAACGGACAACTGTACCAACAGGTACAAAGGTGTAGCAATGGGGGCCAGTTTCTCCCCCAGTTACGCGTGCCTGTTTATGGGGTGGTGGGAGGAACTGGTCCTCAAGCGTAAATTTGAAAAATACTGCACCACAAACATCACCTGTTGGCTTCATTTTATTGATGACTTATTTATTGTATGGCGTGGTTCTGAGGAAAGTGTTTTAAATTTCATACATGAAATCAATGAAAATGATCTTAATTTGCATTTTACCTCTGATGTGAGCAGGAAATCGGTGACATTTTTAGATGTACAGGTTTTTATATCCAATAGTATTCTTACCAGTACCCTTTTTAGGAAACCGATGGCAGGTAACACTCTTTTACATGCCACGAGTGCTCATCCCCAACATCTAATCAAATCAATACCTTACGGCGAGATGCTACGCATCCACCGTATTTGCAGTAACCATG
This sequence comes from Lissotriton vulgaris, assembly GCF_964263255.1. Classification (NCBI taxonomy): domain Eukaryota; kingdom Metazoa; phylum Chordata; class Amphibia; order Caudata; family Salamandridae; genus Lissotriton; species Lissotriton vulgaris. The sequence goes on from NC_141693.1 coordinate 1,525,847,315, forward strand.
ATGACATGATTGTTAAACAACATGAAAGTTTTCTAAGATTTGTAGATAGGGGATACACTGCCAAGATACTGAACACTGCTATAAGGAAATCCAGGCTTAAAGAAAGAGGTGATTTGTTGATTGAGAAAGTAAAACAATGTGACAAAACTAATGAAGTCAGACTTATACTGACATACTCCAAGCAGGAGAAAGAAATCAGGAGTATAGTCAGAAGAAACTGGCACTTTGTAAAAGATGATCCCATGATTGGTGATGTGATGCCCCCAAATCCTTCCATAACTTTTCGTAAAAGTTTAAGCATGGGCTCCATCCTCTCAAAAAACAGTGAGGAATACATAGGCAAGGAGCCGTGGCGACCCACCAGCAGGGGCTTATACAAATGCCTGGCATGTAAGGCTTGCCAACATGGTGTCAACACCAAAAAATACACAACAGTAATTCCAAGAACTACGAGGGAGATAAAACAGCATTTAACCTGTAGAACTGAATACTGTGTGTATATACTGGAATGTGACTGTAAACTCAAATATATTGGTAGCAGTAAACTGCAAATCCACAAGCGTATCTTACAGCATCTCCGCGCCATTGTTAACAAGGATCAGAGTTATCCAGTGGCCAGACACTTTGAGGCGTGTCACAACAGTAAGCCTCAGTGTCTCAAATACTTCGCCATAGAATCGATCCCTCTTACAAAAAGAGGAGGCGACAGAGAGGCGTGCATGCGCAGGCTTGAAACCAAATATATTTTGGAGTTTAATTCAAAGTGGCCAGGAGGTCTTAACACCACGGAGGACCTCCACACATACCTTTGATCATTTCATGATAATGCCACATTATAGCCATATAGTTAACACCAATATACTATAGCACACCATATTATAAGAGAAGTTGGATCGTACCTTGCACTTTTTTGCACATATGTATTTATATTGTAATGTATTGTGCATAATTTATATATAGAGTGTGAAGTATGTGTATATATATGAATTGATTGATTTTAGCCGTCTTTTTAAATATTGGGGTAGTCTTTTTATCCTAATGTTTGTTATGATAGCTGATTTTAGTCATGTCACCGATTCCCTTTTTTATAGATTGGTTTTATGGTGTGACTTTTTCTATATGTGCTACATTGGTAATGTATGGTTATATCTTGTCTTGAATTCTATGACTATAACTCTTGTTGAATAGAGTTAAGATTTTCCCTCCTTCAACTACCTCACTCCAGTATAGCCCCCCAGCACCAGCCACTTTATCTGTATCTGCACTTTGTTCGCACAATGTCACTTTATGAAAAAATTATATATTTTTTCTAGTTGACACGAAGTCACTTTAAAAACAGGTGCAATAATATGGTTGAAGGTGAGAATGAATTAACAGAACTAAATAATATCTAGCGGTATTATATCCCCTTCCTCCGAGTATCCAATGGCTGGAAATATGTTCATTATGGATTCATCTTTTGTTGTATGGTCCTTATAGATAAAGTTATTTTCTTTTTTTGGATCTTCTTTTCTCTACTATTATGAAATAGTAGTGATTATTATTATTTTTTTGTATTATGATTTAATACACGTTGGTGAGCACTGACTATGCACAGTAGTTATCAATTGACTTGATGGACAAGGTTGACATAACTTTCTCAGTACAACATGAGGAGTTAAAGGCATTTATGCTGCTATGTATATGATTGAAAATTTAAAAATACTCTGCCACAGGAGATTTGAAATTGCAAATGTATATATATTTTTTATACAAAAAAACTACAGGATTAACTTATGTATTTACACAATTATCAAATATCCTCTGTACTGGCATTGATGAGAAACAAACAGCAAATGTATTTATACATGTAGTATTTTGTTTATGTCCATCATTGAAACATGTGACTGCACGATATCACTTTAAAAAGGGCAAAAGCAATCTGTAACGCCATGTGACCAAGGCCGCTGGGACGGCCGAAACGCGTTATGACTACCTGGCTAATGGCTAAATAAACAAGATGCTGAAAAATGTTGGTCCTTGCCTCGTGTTTCACTGAGGAAGCGCTGCTGTGAGGTATTTGCATATATATATATATATATATATATATATATATATATATATATATATATTACGTTTCACCACACGCTGACAAGCGTGAAAATGCACTCGAAATCCAGTAAATGTTCACCATCCAATTATACCATCCAACAAGGTTCGTGGGTATATATTTTTTTGGGTATATATTTTTATTCCAGCATGGAACACAGTTCATGGAACTAAACCCCCAACGCGTTTCAGCGACAACTCGCCTTGGTCACGGGTGAGTAGTGTTAGTAAAGTAAACATTTAAATAAAGTTTTCAAACCTTCGTGTATAAACATAAACAAAGGACAATGTGCATGAAGTAAAACACAGCGGCCATCTTGGCATGGTCAAGTACTAATGATAATGTGCCAAAGTAAAAGACATAGCCATTCGACTGTCTAACTCTTGCAGTAATAAATGCTGTCACCTCTAGCAAAATATCAACAATATTAAATAGTGTGTCGAATACCCACACCATAATAAATCAAATATTACTTGACCCAAGTGGGGAAAAAAACATTTCAGATTATGAAAGAATCCATGCTGCCATGTTCAAAAATGAAAAGATGAACACACAATCACATACAAGGCAGCACGAAGCACATATAATAATCAGGTGCATACTGGTGACAATGAGGAAACCGGGCTGTGTGGGCCCCCATAACCCAAGTGTCCTAAAACCCCACAGTGTCATTACCCGGCATCTCCTGTTCAACACAAGCTGCACATTTAGACAGCCCGCGGACCCATGAGGCTGCGAAGGTGGAACTCCTCGCAACTGACGCTCCATGGAATCCCTGCTCCATGTGGCCAATTCATCCAGAGGCACATGGACCTCCGATGCACAGGTGGTGGCGCCAGACCGTGACCAAGGGCTGGTCACTATTTTATTTAGCTGAGTTACCGCTTTGTTGGTCGGCACACCCAGGACTACTCCATTTCACAAGGTAGGTATGCAGGCACTATTTCCCATTTGGCCGACGCGTTTCGGGCGGTAAACGCCCTTCATCATGGGCAGGGTGAGACAAATGACGGCAAAGAAGCACTGAGCAGTATAATCCCTCTTTTTAATTCTATTATTGTACCATGTCCTGCAACCCCCCAGTGTCATTACCCGGCATCTCCTGTTCCACACCAGCTGCACGTTTAGACAGCCGGTGGACCGACGAGGCTGCGAAGGTGGAACTCCTTGTAGCTGATGCTCCATGGAATCCCTGCTCCATGTGGCCAATTCATCCAGAGGTACACGGACCTCCGAGGCACAGGTGGTGGAGCCAGACCGTGACCAAGGGCTGGTCACTCTTTTATTTTGCTGAGTTACCCCTTTGTTGGTCGGCACACCCAGGACTACTCCATTTCACAAGGTAGGTATGCGGGCACTATTTACCATTTGGCCGACGCGTTTTGGGCGGTAAACGCCCTTCATCATGGGCAGGGTGAGACAAATGATGGCAAAGAAGCACTGACCAGTATAATCCCTCTTTTTATTTCCATTATTGTACCTGTTGATTACACCCAAGGCATTCTGGGACTGGTAGTGCTCCAATCAAAATCCAAGTATGGGCGCCATCACAAAGTCACTCCCTCAAACAATCATGGGGAAAACCATGTCCTGCATACCCGGCATCTCCTGTTCAACACCAGCTGCACGTGTAGACAGCCGGCGGACCCACGAGGCTGCGAAGGTGGAACTCTTTGTAGCTGACGCTCCATGGAATCCCTGCTCCGTGTGGCCAATTCATCCAGAGGCACACGGACCTCTGAGGCACAGGTGGTGGCGCCAGACCGTAACCAAGGGCTGGTCACTATTTTATTTCGCTGAGTTACCCCTTTGTTGGTCGGCACACCCAGGACTACTCCATTTCACAAAGTAGGTATGCAGGCACTATTTCCCATTTGGCCGACGCATTTCGGGTGGTAAACGCCCTTCATCATGGGCAGGGTGAGACAAATGACGGCAAAGAAGCACTGACCAGTATAATTTCTCTTTTTATTTCCATTATTGTACCTGTTGATTACACCCAAGGCATTCTGGGACTGGTAGTGCTCCAATCAAAATCAAAGTATGGGCGCCATCACAAAGTCCCTCCCTCAAACAATCATGGGGAAAACCATGTCCTATAACCCCACAGTGTCATTACCCGGGATCTCCTGTTCAACACCAGCTGCACATTTAGACAGCCCGCGGACCCATGAGGCTGCGAAGGTGGAACTCCTCGTAGCTGACGCTCCATGGAATATATATATCTATCTATATCTATATATATATATCTATATATATATATATATATATATATATATATATATATATATATATACATATATATATATATTACCTACTGGCGTCTCGCCAGTAGGTATATATAGTTAGGATTTTTTGTCTATGGAACTTTTGAAAATTCTATGTCTAATAACTTTGGTGTTTGTGGACGGAATCGGCTGAAATTTTCAGGAAAATGGCACATTTCGTTTCTGAGCAGCCCCTGAAAATATGGGGGGGTTTCGTCAAGGGGGGGCCGAGAAAAAAGGGGGGTCCCAAAACGCGTTTTTCCCATGTTAATTTTCATAGGGCCTTTGGCCTCACTTTTAGCTCGAACGGCTGAATGGATTTGCACGAAACTTGGCAAAATTGTAGGGACTGTTAGCCCGATGTGCCTTTGCTAGGTCTCAATATATGTGCTCCAGTGGATTTTGAGAAATGAACGTTCAAAACAAGATATATATCTGTAACAGCGCTCCGGGCTGCGCTCCGGTCCGCTTACTTTTCGCGAAACGGAACTTTGCGATGCGAAGCTGTTTGGCTCCCCGGTGTCTGTCAACATTCTAAACAGTCCGGAGCGGCCGCCATCTTATCTCTCGGTAGGATCGAGAGAGAAGAAGAGGTGAAAAACGAAGGGGGAATTTAATGAAAGGGGGCAAGGTATACCCCTCTTGACCCCCTAGGAATGTTGTTGGGTTTATTAAAGGGTCCCGTGGGGAAAATAAAAAAAATATATATTTTTCACGGTAGAAGCGCTTCCCGGGCCGCGAACTGGGCCGCAAACTGGTAGCGAAACGGGAATTCGCCATTTTGTGCTTCGTTTTAATTAAATTACTAGGTATAAGGGGGTGCGGGAGACGTATCCTAATCCCTTATCTTTTCTGAGGGTGGCTGAGGAGGCTCATATATGTTGATATATGTCTTCCAGCGGCTGTGCATGAGCTTTTTTTTTTTTTTTGCTGCGTGACGTCTGTTAACGTTCGATTCGATGGAAATCAAGAAGTGTTGACCGCCAATTTGTCAGTGCAAAAAAATATTTTGTTATAAATGAATCCTTATTGATAAACATTGTCTGCGCCATCTTGCCTTTTTTCCAATGCCACAATTTTGTCGTGCACGGCAGCCATTTTAGATGCCAGGCCGGTCCCAGGCTATCACCTAGCCCTGCGGATGTAGTTTATGGCCCCAGCTGTAGAGAATCCAGACATGCCAACCCTCCTGATTCAGGCGTGAGACTACTGATTTCAGTGCTAGTCTCCCGCCACCCGATTTCTGCAAGCAAAAACCCGGGGGCATATTACCAACAACTAGCGATAATTTTTGTCTCTAACTTGTTTAGAGACAAAAATTATCGCCGCACATCGGCGATTTTTATCGCAGATAAACCTTGCTATTAGCAAGGTTTATCGCAAATGCGAAAAAAAACGGCCGCAATGCATGAATATCGCTGAAAAGTCAGCGATATTCATGCATTATCGAGCAAATGCTCTTAGCCATGTTATGCACCTCCCATTGGATAACATGGCTAAGAACTGCTCAGGTCAGGTGTTAGCTTTTGGAGATATTCGCGCTTAGCGCGAATATCTCCAAAAGCTGGTAATAGGAGATAGCGATGTTAGGGACTGTTTCCAGTCGCTAACATCTTGGCACGCCCACTTTGCATGTCATTAGTGATAAATATCACTGACATGCAAAGCGGGGCCCAAGATGGTCGCTATCTCCTTTTAGCTGTCACTAACTGGTTTTAGCGACAGCTTGGTAATAGGGAGATCATTTTATCTCCGCTTTCTTGGCTTTTAAAGCCAAAAAAGCAGAGATAAACCCCATTGATAATATGCCCCACGATTCCTCGGGGGTTTCAGCTGACAAGGCTTGGTATTGTGTTACGTGGTAATTTTTCCAGGAAACGTCAGAGGGTCGATGCAGGGGTTCTAGAAGGGGTGATAAACCATTTAAGCCTCATGAACAAGCGCATGGTCTTTTAAAGATCTGGAAAGTACTCGGGGCGGCGGTGTGTGTGTGTCCTCTTTCAGGAGCGGGCGGGGGGGGATGGGGGGCACTGCCAGCAACTTGCCAGGCCAGGCAGTGTTCAACACTTGCATCACCCTTTCTCTGCCTGCTATTGCGCTCCATGCTTCGGAAAGGTAAGAAAAAGAACGTGCATTTGAGTTTGAAATGTCCGATCCTGTAGCAGTACACTTGCAAATCCCACACATGACAATAACCCAATTCAAGGCCCCATTCACCCGATTTTTTAAAAATATATAACACTCCAACAAAATAGGATTATAAAACTTTATTAACTTTTAAATATAACGAACGGAACAAAAACTGTAAAAACATTTAAACATTTTTGACAAAAAAAGCAACAATGGTCAGAAGCTGTCTTTTGTGCGAATAGTCCCAAGGCAGCACAACGTGCTGAGTTCTGGACGGCACCCAGGTGATGTCACCTGGGTGCCGCACTGGTTTTTGGGATCCTACAATGCAGCTCAGAAAAACAGCGTGGGGCGTCCCGGGTGGTGCGGAGGGAGGCCTCGTCAGTAGCGGTCTGTTGTGCGAATAGTCCCAAGGCAGCAGAACGCGCTGAGATGTGGATGGCACCCAGGTGATGTCCAGTAAACTGCCGCACTAGTTTTGGTATCCTACAATGCTGCTCCGAAAATTGCCGTGGGGCGGCCCGGGGGGGGGGCGTGGGGGAGGCGGCGTGACTGGGCCTCCCCAGGTGGCGGCCATCCAGCTGAGTTGCGCCCGCTCTTGCGGCTACAGCGTCTCGCTCACCATGTTGTTGAGTTCCTCCCACTCTTGCAGTGCAGCGATAGGCGGCTGCCACAGGACTCTTAAAATGGCGGACGGCTCTTCGGTTTTGGGCCTGGTCCACTAAAATGGCCCTGGGACACCTTGGAACTCGGACGCTTGCCTGCTAGGGCTTGGGCTCCATTCTCGAAAGCGTCCCCTCAGCCGTGAAGATTCTACAAAAGTCTTGGGGGCCCTCGACTCCTGCAGGCTTCCGGTGGGGAGCGACTGCCATGATTGCTCGCGGAATGACCACGACGGAGCCATGAGATGGTGGTGCTCTCATGCTGACGCCAGCTTCAGTCTGAATCATCCAGAAACAAGGTGGGGCTTTCATCGTTTGGGAAAAAAAAATTTCTAAACCAATGAAAAGTGTTATTTTTAGGTCATATGACCAAGCCTTCCATCTTTAGGAAACCAAAAGTAAAATGAACCAATGAAAAGTTTTATAAACAAGTCACATGACCTGTTATGCGGCATAGGGCTACAAAAAGCGTAGAAAATCCGTTGGCACGTGAGGCGGCGTCAGTAGCGGACTGATGTGCGAATAGGCCGAAGGCAGCACAACGCGCCGAGATCCGGATGGCACCAAGTTAGTGTCCAGCAAGTTGCTGCACTGGTGTGGCTATCCTACAATGCTGCGCCGAAAGTCGGCGTGGGGCGCCCCATTGGCCTGTGAGGTCGCGTCAGTCAGTGGGGGCTGTGCGTCTCCCCCAAGATGGAGGCTCCTCGGCTGAAGTGCGGCGCCCCTTATCTTTTCACTCGCCATCCAACTGAGTTGCGTCCGCACTTGCGGCTACAGTAGGCCGAAGGCAGCACAACGCGCCGAGATCCGGATGGCACCGAGGTGGTGTCCAGCAAATTGCCGCACTGGTGTGGCCATCCTACAATGCTGCGCCGAAAGACGGCGTGTCCAGCTGAGTTTAGGTCACTCTTGCGGTACAGTGACTCGAACGCGCCGAGATCCGGATGGCACAGAGGTTATGTCCAGCAAGTTGCCGCACTGGTGTGGCCATCCTACAATGCTGCGCCGAAAGTCGGCGTGGGGTGCCCCGTTGGCTTATGAGGTGATGTCAGTAGTGGACCGATGTGTGAATAGGTCGGAACCAGCACAAGGCGCCAAGATCCGGATGGCAAGTCCTGGATGTTGAGTGCCATAGTTGAGAGTTCTGAGCAGTGCTTGTAAGACTATCTGAAGCTTATTTGCACCTGCTGCAGCTTCACTATTGCCCGAGGTGGTGTCCAGCAAATTGCCGCACTGGTGTGGCCATCCTACAATGCTGCGCCGAAAGACGACGTGTTCAGCTGAGTTCCGGTCACTCTTGCGGTACAGTGACTCGAACGCGCCGAGATCCGGATGGCATCGAGGTTGTGTCCAGCAAGTTGCCGCACTGGTGTGGCCATCCTACAATGCTGCGCCGAAAGTCGGTGTGGGGTGCCCCGTTGGCTTATGAGGTGATGTCAGTAGTGGACCGATGTGTGAATAGGTCGGAACCAGCACAAGGCGCCAAGATCCGGATGGCAAGTCCTGGATGTTGAGTGCCATCGTTGAGAGTTCTGAGCAGTGCTTGTAAGACTGTCTGAAGCTTATTTGCACCTGCTGCAGCTTCACTATTGCCCTGGTGTGGCCAAAGATCGCCCATGACATAGGCGGCCGGCTCCCGAGGTCCGGCGGTACTTTTTTCCTTTTCCTTTCTGCTTCTTGTCCCACAATCCGTTTCACCTGAAGACACGACCAGGTCCCTGAATGTGTGCAGGGGGACGCTATTGATTGAATGAAAATGGCGGCTTGACACAAAGCTGACTCAAGCGTTGCTGTTGATGCTATACAGACAAAAATTGGTTTTCAGTTTGTACATTCTTCAGGATTTTTTTTTCCATCCAAGGCTGATTGAGAGTTTGAAGAAAAATGGCTTCAGATTTTCCACATATTACTCTTCAACATTCTTCCTAAATGTAACAATGTGAGACTCACTAGGAGAACGGCTGTTTATCTTTCCTTTCAAAATGCTGCCAACAATATTTTCTGAATGGAAGACACCATCTTGTAGCATAAAGGGCCGAAAGGGGTTCTGGTCTGGCCGATGGTTGGTGGAGACATTTTGACTATATCTTGGACCTGCCCGGCCTCGCCCAAAATGGCGCCGGTATAAATGGGACTCGTAACTCCTTGTTGTGTACTGGTTGAACAACCTTGATATCACAAGATATGAATGCAGTTTTGATGCTCATGGCGGGCGGGGACGAGAATTGATTGAATATTTCGACATCCCTATTGATATTAAGTTCTGATGTGTTATTGATTACTGTACTATTGAAAGTTCGAATTAACGTCACCCATGGTACTTGCACGCAAATGTATATCTAGATAACTTTTTTGTAAGTGGCCCTGTCGTATTTTAATTACAAAATGTACGTCCACCGATTCCGCAACTGTTAGACACCTTAGTTCTTGCAACCTAATGGCTCGTTCGTTACGTTCCTCTATAATGTAAATGTCTCCTCATCATATACGATTTCAGTTTGCTCCGTGGCCGGCCCACGTGGTTATAGGCCCGTATTTGTATACTGACATTTTCACAATAAAGGTTTTTAAAACAAAACATGGTAGTAGTATTTACATTGGTAAAGTTTTTACTTTTAGTCACTGTTTTCGAATCAGTAAAAGGCAAGTGAAATAAAGCAGTCCAATTACATGACGGATAAAAGGTATAATATGTAGGAACGCAGTAAAGATAAATGGTCAAGGGCAGTTGTGTTTTCCACTCCTGCAACATAAAGTGATCGATAAGAATCTGATAATCAGGCGTATCGGCGACTAAGACAGCAGGCCGAGTCTCTTTTACTCAACGGCTCCGTCATGGAACGAAGAAACGCCCTTTTTCTCGAAAAAGGAATATATTTTACTTGCAGGACAGTTGTAAATTTTCCGGGAAAGTACATTAGCCTGGAATATTATAACATATATGTTTTAAAAAAAAAAGTTCGAAATCAATAAAAAGCTTATTTTTTAGGTCATATGACCAAGCTTTTCATTATTAAAATAACAAAAGTAAAATGAACCAATAAAAAGTTTTATTAACAAGTCACATGACCTGTTATGCTTACGTTACGCGCTGCGCACCGCGCCCCGGATCACTTCCGGGTGCGCTAACGCGGCGTGTCATATAACGCATTACGCGACAACGTAGGTCAAGAATATAGTCAAAATGTCTCCACCAACCAGCGTTCGGAACACAACCCCTTTCAGCAGTCCAAAAAGTTCTGTAAAATGACAACAGAGGGGACAGGCAACAAGAACCATCAGTCAAAGAGGGGAGGGCAAGTTCTTCTCTACCGGGTCATGTTGGGGCGCTACCGGAACTGATCGAATTGGTAGTCTACAGTGTTTCTGGATGTGTCAGACTAAAGCTGGTGTCAGCATGAGAGCACTACCATCTCGTAGCTCTGTCGTGGCCATTCCACGAGCAGACATGGCAGCCGCTCCCCACCAGAAGCCTGCGGGAGTCGGGGGCCCCCAAGACTTTTGTAGAATCTTCACGGCTGAGGGGACGCTTTCGAGAATGGGACCCAAGCCCTATCAGGGAAGCGTCCGAGTTCCAAGGTGTCCCAAGGCCATTTTAGTGGACCACGCCCAAATCTGAAGAGCCGGCCGCCATTTTGAGAGTCCTGTGGCAGTCGCCTATCGTTGCATCGCAAGAGCGGGAGCAACTCAACTACATGGTGAGCGAGACGCTGTAGTCGCAAGAGCGGGCGGTAAACAGCTGAATGGCGGAAGAGGCACAGTGTAGCAAAAGTGGGCGGAATGGCAACTAAAACGGTAAAGGGGCGCCCCACTACAGCGTGTCTTCAGGTCAAACGGATTGTGGGACAAGGTCCAGAATAGAAGAGTCATCAAAAGGCAAAAAGTTCCGCCGGACCCCGGGAGCCGGCCGCCTATGTCGGGGGCGATCTCAGGCTAAACCGGTGCTATAAGACTTGGGGAGGGGGTCGGAGCCAAGCGTCTTCTCCGAGTCCGTGCCATCACACCGCCCCTCGGGGGCCTCCGTCAAGCGGTTTAGGGAGGTACCATATCACATTGTTTTCAAATGCAGTCAGGTCCACAAACGACACTCACTTACTTTGAGAATAGTGAAGCTGCAGTAGGTGGAAATAAGCTTCAGACATTGTTACAAGCGCAGCTCAGAACTCTGAACTATGGCACCCAACATCCAGAACTTATGCCATTTGAGAATGGCAGTGACATTGAAGCAACTCAGGGACCAAAACCATTAACGTACTTTCACGTATGAAAATCTTACTTGGGGAGGGGGCAGGAGCGAAGCGCCCCCTCCCAGTCCGCGCCACCACACCGTATGTTGAAAATCTGAAGCCATCGTTCTACAAACTCAACCAACCTTGGATGGAAAAATCTAGAAAAATGTACAAACTGAAAACCAGTTTTGGTCTGCATAGCATCAGTAGCAACGCTTGCTATCAGAGTGCATGAGTTTCATGCTCGATCGATTGAGCTAGCTGGATCGGACAATAAAAAGTATAAAATAGTTATGTAAATAGTTATTTAATAAAATGTTTTACCCTGTTTCTTTGCCGGTGTGTTGTCTATATTTTTAATATTTGCATAGGGTTTGTCGTTATTTTGGGCGGGGTGGGTGACGGAGCCGAGCTGTCTTGCAGCCCTCATGGTGTGGAGCTACGTTCATCTCACTATTTTCGTATTTCTCATGAAGGGTTGTTCCTAATATTTCTATTTTAGCGAGGTCAAAAAGAGATCCAATTAGTGGCCTACTGATTTTGCTCGATTACTTTTATTTTTTTACACGATTTTTCACGATTTTTCACTGTCTGCAAAGACTAAACAGAGTATTGCGACTTTGTGCTTGTTTGTAAATAGAGAATGAACCAAAGAGAATCAATTGTAAAACAGTAAATGCTTGGATAACAATCAATCAAATGGAGAGACAAGCAGGCATGACGGATTACAACGGGGGTAAAGGCCTGCGTTAACTACTCTTCACTATCTGCAAAGAGAGAGTACTACTAAGAGAAAAGAGGGGAGGGGGGCAGCGTTCAAAGCACATCAGCGTGCATAAGCACGAAAAAGTTTTTACCTATCACGTACTTGACATTTTACAGCTTTTGATATTTGCTATTAAAAAACCAATGAAATTCACTGAAAAAACCATAGGTTATAGGCCATATATAGTTAGGAATTTGCATTTACAAAACCTTGAAAATTCACTGAAAAAACCATTGGTTATAGACCATATATAGTTAGGGATTAGCCTTTTCAAAACCTTATTTTACTCACACAAAACCATTGAAATTTCATATATAGTTAGTTCCACTAACTATATATCGCGCACCCGCAATCCACTGCTGATGATGTCACATATTACATCATTCATGACATGGTTAGTGACATCACTGATGACATCACTGATGACATCTCAAATGACATCACTGATGACATCTCAAATGACATCACTGATGACATCTCAAATGACATCACTGATAAAATCACTGATAACATCTCATTTGACATGACTGATCACATCACTGATGATATAATTCATGTGATAATACCATGAACCTCTTCAGACTCTAATATAACCTTAGATACAATCAGTGTAAACAGACAGTCACAGACTGTCACTCATCCATGGAGTTACTCACACACCTAGTCAGTTATGCAAAAAATCAATCACACCTCCATTTTCTCAACTATACAGTTATACACACCTTACTTATTCAAACATATACTAACACATATTTACTTTACTCTCTTATACAATCCCTGATACATGTTCACAATGATCCATACAGCCACTCACACATTCACTGGCTCTTATGCACAGTTATTTATATATGTCAACTCTCACATGTACTGTGTTTTACATATGTACTTACTTTGACATGTAGCACTGAGATATCCATTCACTCACTAATACACTCATGCACAGTCAACCGCCCATACAGCTGTTTCCACATGCACTTTTGAACCCATACATATAGTGAATCAAGTACTCACACATCTATGTACAGAGTCACACACCTCCCAGCCACCCATACACACACACTCAGTTTCCCATACAAATACTTGGACAACCAATGAATAACCCATACAGTTACTCATATAGCTACTGATCAACATATGCAGCAGTTTGTAGAACAACAGATATAATGATGCACAAATTAAAACAGTTTAGTCACTAACCCATGCACTCAGTGAGACATATTTAATCACTCACTCATACAGTCAGTCCTGCACCTACTAAATCCTTCATCCAGACACTTATACATCCACTCATTCTTGAATATGTAAGACATATTTTAACTTTACAGAAACATACAGTCACTGGATGTTGTCATCAGTGATGTCATCAGTGATGTAATTTGAGATGTCATCAGTGATGTCATCAGTGATGTCACTAACCATGTCATGAATGATGTAATATGTGACATCATCAGCAGTGGATTGCGGGTGCGCGATATATAGTTAGTGGAACTAACTATATATGAAATTTCAATGGTTTTGTGTGAGTAAAATAAGGTTTTGAAAAGGCTAATCCCTAACTATATATGGTCTATAACCAATGGTTTTTTCAGTGAATATATATATATATATACATATATTTATATATATATATATATATATATATATATATATATATATATATATCTATCTATCTATCTATATATATATATATATATATATATATATATATATATATATATATATATATATATATATATATATATATATATATATATATATATATATATATATATATATATATTCACTGAAAAAACCATAGGTTATAGACCATATATAGTTAGGGATTAGCATTTAAAAAACCTTATTTTATTTGCACAAAACCATTGAAATTCCATATATAGTTAGTTGCACTAACTATATATCGCGGACCCGCAATCCACTGCTAATGATGTCACATATTACATCATTCATGACATGGTCAGTGACATCACTGATGACATCACTGATGACATCTCAAATGACATGACTGATGACATCACTGATGACAACACCCAGTGACTGTATGTTTCTGTAAAGTTAAAATATGTCTTACATATTGAAGAATGAGTGGATGTATAAGTGTCTGGATGAAGGATTTAGTAGGTGCATGACTGACTGTATGAGAGAATGATTAAATGTGTCTCACTGAGTGTATGGGTTAGTGATTAAAGTGTCTTAATTTGGCAATCATTATTTATGTTGTTCTGTAAACTGCTGCATGTTTAAATCAGTAGCTATATCAGTAACTATATGGGTTATTGAATGGTTGCCCAAGTATTTGTATGGGAGACTGAGTATGTGTGTGGGTGGCTGGGAGGTGTATAACTCTGTGCATAGATGTGTGAGCAGTTGATTCCCTAGGTGTATGGGTTCAAAAGTGCATGTAGAAACAGCTGTATGGACAGTTGACTGTGTGCATGAGTATATTGGTGAGTGAATGGATATCTCAGTGCTACATGTCAAAGTAAGTACATATGTAAAACACACTCCATGTGAGAGTTGACATATATAAATAACTGAACATAAGAGCCAGTGAATGTGTGAGTGGCTGTATGAATCATTGTGAACTTGTATCAAGGATTGTATAAGAGAGTAAATATGTGTTACTATATGTTTGAATAAGTAAGGTGTGTATAACTGTATAGTTGAGGAAATGGAGATGTGATTGATTCTTTGCATGACTGACTAGGTGTGTGAGTAACTCCATGGATGTGTGACAGTCTGTGAGTGCCTGTTTACACTGAGTGTATCTAAGGTTATATTAGAGTCTGAAGATGTATTATCACATAAATGATATCATCAGTGATGTAATCAGTAATGTCAAATGAGATGTCAGTGATGTCATCAGTGATGTCATTTGAGATGTCATCAGTGATGTCATCAGTGATGTCATTTGAGATGTCATCAGTGATGTCATCAGTGATGTCACTGACCATGTCATGAATGATGTAATATGTGACATCATTAGCAGTGGATTGCGGGTCCGCGATATATAGTTAGTGCAACTAACTATATATGGAATTTCAATGGTTTTGTGCAAATAAAATAAGGTTTTTTAAATGCTAATCCCTAACTATATATGGTCTATAACCTATGGTTTTTTCAGTGAATTTTCAAGGTTTTGTAAATGCAAATTCCTAACTATATATGGTCTATAACCTATGGTTTTTTCTGTGAATTTCATTGGTTTTTTAAAAGCTAATATCTATAGCTGTAAAATATATTCTTTATTAGGTGACGTATCACGTAGCCCGTGAGACGCCTCATGATGCATCGCATAACCGTGACGTATCGTCTCTGCAGCGCAAACCAAACCCAAAACGTAAGCGCGCCAGAACACGCTTAAAGATATATATATATTTTTTTAACCTTAATTAGACAAAATCCACACGTGCACATATCACAAACGTTCAAAAAACACAATATGTCGGACTCCCGTTACGCTGCCGGTTAGCTGCCCGGTTAACGTACAAGGAAGCACCTTTACCGCGAAAAATCGCAATTTTTTTTTCTTTTGCCCCGCAGGGAACTTTAATAGCCCCCTCATCAATCCTAGGGGTTCAGGAGGGGTCTGCCTTACCCCTTTCATTCATTTACACCTTTTTTTTTCCACCTCTTGTCTCTCGATCCTACCGAGAGACAAGATGGCGGCCGCTCTGGACTGTTTACAATGTTGACAGCCAATCAGCTACTCCTCAGGATTTTTTTTTTTTTGGGCCCCGCGTGGTTTTATAATATCCCCCTCATCAATCCTATGGGGTCAGAAGGGGTCTACCTTGCCCTCTTTCCTTCATTTCCCCCTTTGTTTTGGTCTCCTCTTGTCTCTTGATCCTACCGAGAGACAAGATGGCGGCCGCTCCGGACTGTTTACAATGTTGACAGCCAATCAGCTACTCCTCAGACTCCCGTTACACTGCCGGTTAGCTTCCCGGTAAGCTGCCCAGTTAGCTGCCCGGTTCGCTTACCAAGACGCGTCTCTACGGCGAAAAAATCGGATTTTTTTTTTTTTTTTTTGGGCCCGGCGTGGCTCTATAATATCCCCCTCATCAATCCTAGGGGGTCAGGAGGGGTCTACCTTGCCCCCTTTCCTTCATTTCCCCCTTTGTTTTGGCCTCCTCTTGTCTCTCGATCCTACCGAGAGACAAGATGGCGGCCGCACCGGACTGTTTAGAATGTTGACAGACACCGGAGAGCCAATCAGCTTCGCTTTGCAAAGTTCCGATACGCGAAAGGTTCGCTAACCGGATAGCTGCCCGGAGCGCTGTTACAGATATATATCTTGATTTAAACGTTAATTTCTCAAAATCCACTGAAGCACATATATTGAGACCTAGCAAAGGCACATCGGGCTAACAGTCCCTACAATTTTGCCAAGTTTCGTGGAAATCCATTCAGCCGTTCGGGCTAAAAGTGAGTCCAACCGCCCTATGGAAATTAACATGGGAAAAACGCGTTTTGGGACCCCCCTTTTTTCTCGGCCCCCCCTTGACGAACCCCCCCCAAATTTTCAGGAGCTGCTCAGAAACAAAATGTGCCATTTTCCTGAAAATTTCAGCCGATTCCGTCCACAAACGCCAAAGTTATTAGACATAGAATTTTCAAAAGTCCCATAGGAAAAAAATCCTAACTATATATACCTACTGGCTATCGCCAGTAGGTAATATATATATATATATATATATATATATATATATATATATATATATATATATATATATATATATATATATATATCTTTTTCCATTAATATTTTAAAAACTACTGAATGGATTTACACCATTTAACAAAAAGGGCTCCTTCTTTACCAAGGGCTACCCTTTTGCCAAATTTGGTGTAATTCCGTTTAGCAGTTCGGGCTGTAGCCGTGTCTAAAGTTTCCTGCGGGAAAATTGCATGGAGAAAACACGTTTTGGGACCACCCTTTTTTCTCGGCCCCTGCTTGCCGAATCACCCCAAAACTTACAAGATAGGAGCGGACCGAAGCGGGCGTAAGTTTTGAAATTTTCGCCGGGATTCGTCAATATGGGCCATATGTATTGGGAATACACTGTTGCGATTTTCCCATGGTAACTAGGTCCTAACTATAACTACCTACTGAGTTTGTTTTAATGTTTTAAACTAAAAAAACACAGAAATTCATAGTTAGCGGAGGTACCTATAACTTGCACTCCTGCCATGCACTGAATATGATCTCACATATTACATCAGTCAGGACATTTTCTATGACTGCACTTATGACATCACTGATGACATCTCAAATTACATCATTGATGCCATGCAGCCCCACTCCCCGAGCCTTATTAGGCCCTGACGACCCAATGCTCCAGGGCCATATGTATTTTTAAAGGGGGATAGGGAACTTTTCATGCCTCAGGACACAATCCTCTGGGGCTTAATGCACTTAAAAAGGGGAGGGCGTGTCAAGATCTCGCCTGTATTTTCAGAAGGAGTGAGCAAATCATGCAAGATTATATACTAACTCCACTACTAGATGAAGAGGGCCCAACACACCAAATTAGTGCCACTGCTGTCTAATGGGGGAGAGGTGAATTGGAAGTTAACAAATACTGCTACTTTCTTCAGATATGTAAAACAGCTTCTTGAGAAATATCTGCTAAGCTGTGGTTGTCTCCTCTCGAATGCCTACAAGATGAATGGTAGTTAGTTGAGTGATAAAAAATGCTTCCGCTTCCTTTTATATGAATACCAAGTATCATTAAATGTACCTGAACGTCCCCATCTCCCACCTGTAGATGATTACGGAATAAGTTGAAGATTTTCCTAAGAGTGGGAGTTGAGACTGCTGAAATTGATTTACCCACTTATATGAGGAAACACAGCTGTAACTTGGGGATTGGTCTGCTAATAATTACACACATAAATAGATTGCTGCATACCATAAACAACACAATAGTTGAGGTAGAAGGTAATTAGTAAATTAGAATATAACAATAAACAGTCTTCAATTAGATAGAATAGGGAGAGCATTACTTCATGCTATTACAACCAGTAAACATAATTTTACATGTCAAAATTGCATAGGTCATTTGTCTTCTTTACAATATGACATTACATGATTGCACTATGTATTCAGCATAATATTTCTTTCTATTTTTTGGAAAGTACCCAAGGTCAAAGGTTCTCCAAATACCAAGGTTTCAAGAATTCCCAAAAACAAAAGTTATGTTTTTATTTTCTTGCGTGAACTGCATGTCATCCAAATGTTAAGTAATAATCTTTGCTTCTTGTTTTGTACGGTTTTTTTAACTTCATCAAACACCAATGTTCCAGAAGATCTCTAGTGCCACACAGGAACCGTCGCACACGGCTATCAAACCAAAAAACACAGAACTATCCGAGAATACCAATAGCACCAGGTAAGTTAGAAACATGAAGTTGCAGCCTTACTAGAGATGCTAGAATTACAAACAACTTCCTCCTTATTGTGCGCAGCTTTATAGCTGGCGCAACCTATTAATTAACAAGGCTGTTATACCTGTGAATAAGCAGTGAATCTAAAGCGTGCCCATTTCCTGCTTGGCCTCAGGATTTGAATCCATGGCACGCCATGCAAGCTCAGCAGTACATACCCCAAGACCCTCTTACTGGTTTTGGCTTGTTTGGATACCTGCAGTTAAATTGCCTTATCGAGCGGGTGCATGCACGCGTCCTGCATATGCTCAAGGGCAATCTTCTAGACTATATCCCTTCTAATTTATTAAATAAAATAAAAGATATTTCAAACCGGTTTGAGTTCCAATATCATTTTGACTTCGAATTCAGATTCATGGTCCACTAGTATTGCTGGTGGTTTCTTTGGGACAAACGTTCCTGGGGTAACTGGTTTCAGTAAGGATACATGAAATACAAGATGCATCCATAATGTTGTTGGTATTGGTAGTTCCTACTTCATAGCCATGTCATTTATCCTCTGAATGATTTTGTATGGTCCTAAATATGGTGGTTAGAACTTTCACGGACCTTTTATACAAATATTACCTGTGGACATCCATACTCCCTGATCTTCCTGATCCTTGGTCGATGACGCTTGTCAGAATATTTCATATATGAATCTTTGGCTTTATTAAGATTGTCTTGTGCCTGTAAATGCATTTCTCGTAGGTGGTTTACAAAATCCTGCAGTCCTGTTACCTTTGACACAGTTTCAAGTTCACCACTAGTATTTGAGGAAGGTAAGAGTAATTGCAATAAAACCGAGAAAAACTAGTTGGATTGTTAACTGCTTTGTTGTATGTGAATTCAGCCGCCTACAAAAATTCAACACAATCTGAGATATCATAAATTGATACTTGTATAGCGCTGTATAGCACACTACTCACCCACAAGGGTCTCAAGGCTCTTGCACAAATACCGCTGTGGAACCCATCCTGGCTTTCCCTGTGAGGCATCCACTCCTGGACACCCCCAAGGTGGAGGCCAGGCATCCTTAGCGTTGTGGGGGCGTTGTGGAGATTAAGTAAGCTATTGACCAGAGTTGCAGATTGGGACTCCATAATTAGAATAGGCACCGAGGCGAGAATTATCAGGTCCGTGGAATTTTGAGCCCAAGACCCGCTGAGGTGGTGAATTGAACCCTGGTACCGGGCTAGACCTCTGCATCAGGGTCTGCCACTCTAATCATTGAGCCACACTTCTCCATGACGTCTTATATATTGCTCCGTACATTCATTTACCCTCTCCATCTGTCCTTCAGTTTGAGGATGGTGACTGGGGAATAGACGAACATCCATCTCTAACAGGTTACTAAGGACCCGCACGAATTTTGAGATAAATTGAGGGTATCAATCAGAAATTAGTACAGATGGGAGCCCAAGTAAATTAACTACTGCTTGAAGGTAGATAACTGCTTGTTCTTTGGATCTAGGTATGTTTTTTAAGAGAGTAAAATGAGAAATTGTAGTCAAATGATGCACCGTAACCAATACATTGGTATACCTCTTTTCTGTTTCAGGTAAATCTACCAGAAAATCCAAAGAAACATTATGCATGTCAGGAGTTTGAACCCCTAACCACAAGTGAAGTGCTGGGAGGCCTCACTAAGATTAATTCAGGTTCCCCGGTTGACCCCCTTCTGCCCCGTTTTTGTCTAAAACTAATGCCCCAACTTGCTTAAGATGCTAACCGCAATCTTTAATATTTCACTACAGCAAGCCAAGGTCCCCACTAGATGGAAAAATGCCCAAGTCAAACCCATTCTTTAAAAACCTTTGGCTGACCCCAACCTACCAGCAAATTATCGTCCCATCTCATTGTTACCTTACTTTGGGAAGGTATTAGAACATCTAGTTAATAAACACCTCACTGTCCATCTTGAGAACCATGGTCTTCTAGACCCCTCACAATCGGGTTTCCGCGCCACTCAAAGCACAGAGACCGCAGTTGTTGAGATTACTAATGACATTAGGCCCACACTGAATAAAAGAGAATCAGCGATGTTGGTTCTCTTGGACCTGTCTGCAGCCTTTAATACCATCTCCCACAGTATCTTGAAACATCGACTGCAGGAGTTCGGAATCAGAGGGAAGGTTTGAGAACTATTTAACTGATCGCTCTACCACTGTTCTCGTAAACTCTATAGCTTTGTGCAGTCGACCAGTCAGTGTAGGTGTTCCACAGGGCTCCCTTCTTAGCCCTATGTTGTTTAATCTTTATTTAACACCATTAGCTGGTATCATCAAATCATATGGTTTTGAAACCATGTTGGATGCTGATGACACCCAATTGCTTGTCACCTTTGGTCCTGATTACGTTGACACAAAATCTTGTTTCAATAACTGTATGGTCCAGGTGAGTGACTGGATGGATAGAAATACATTTCAACTAAATGGTAGCAAGACCGAGATCATCCTGTTTGGCAGAGCAGAGGAACTCTGGGCACATGATTGGTGGCCACTGGAATTGGGCCCATGTCCTCTCCCCAAGCTAGCAGTCCGCAAGCTTGGAGTCACCATCGACAGTTCATTGTCCATGAAAGCCCTTGTCAACCAGGTTCTTGGTGTCTGCTATGTTATGATGCATAATCTTCGTAGAATCTTCAAGGGGCTACCCATTGGAGCCAGGAAATCTATGGTGCAGGGTCTTGTACTCAGCCAACTGGATTATGGAAATGCTCTGCTGGTGGCACTAAATGAGGATCTGCTTTCTAAGCTTCAAATTCTTCAGAACACTGCTGTCAGACTCATTCTCAATCTCCCTTCCAGATCGCTGTCCGCTCCAAATCTTAATACTCTTAATTGGCTTCCAGTGCGGCAAAGAGGCCATTTCAAAATCCTATGTCTTACATATAGGATAATGTAGGACACCGGCCCAAGATATCTAGCTAAAAAATGTCAATGGTATACGCCTGGAAGATCTTTAAGGTCTCTTACCAAATCTCTCTTTGTACAGCCTCGCATTTGAACTACTCAAAATGGCGGCCGATCATTTTCCGTCTTGGCCTCAATGCTCTGGAATAAGCTACCATCATACCTCCAGTCTATAGTTGAACATAGTTGCTTCCGTAGAGAAATAAAAACCTGGCTCTTTTCCTAGTATGTTCCTGTCCTTTTTGCTGCTGTATTTGCTCAGTGCCATGAGACCTCCCCGGTGAAATGTGTGCTTAACAAGAACATGTGATATTGACATTGACATATTATCTCTCTGTGAAAGAACCCTACCTACTGCAACCTGGGAGGCATCAGCTTCAACTATTTTATGTCTGTGTGGGATCCAGATTTTGTAAAACAGAGACACATACATTTCCCCTTCAAAACCTCGAAAGCTTGCTCTGCTTCTGAATTCCACTGGAACATGACACCTTTGCATAGTAATTTTGTGATTGGTGACACCAAGGTGTAGAAATATTCAAAAGATCTACGGTAAATTGGCAACATCTAAAAAACTCTGCACTACTTTTACTGTCTGGGAAGATGTTCATTGTACAATAGCTGACTCCTTTCGGGGGTCTATTTTGATTCCCTGTCATGATAGCACATAACCTAAGAAGCACACTTATGGAACATAGAACTCACATTTGTTTAATTTTACAAATAGATTATCAGTGACAGCCGGCCAAGGTAAGCACAGTGGGGCAGGGCAGGGTGCGGGGCTCGGGAGCTGAGAGTCGATAGAATAGGTATTTTTTATTTAATTATACCTATTCCGTTGACTTCCCCCCTCCCTCACCCGCCCACCATGTTTACTTGTGCCTGCCGCCATTGTAGATTATTTTAACACAGCTTCTGTAAAATGGAATTTTCATGCTTTTTATATTCAATAAGAGAGGAATAATAAATTAATATATCATCCATGTAAGCTACAACAAATGTACCCAAGAACTTCCTCAATACTCATTAAGAAAATATTGGAATGCGGAAGGAGCGTTGCACAGTCCGAAGGGCATCATGAGATATTCATAAAACACAAAATTTGTGCGGAAGGCAGTCTTCCATTTATAAATCTCCCAGACACACACTAGATGGTAAGCTACTTGCAAATCTGGTTTCATAAAGGCTCTAGCATCTTTGAATACATTTATCAGTGTAGGTATTCATGGTAGAGGGTACTGGTTCTTACATGTTCACCCCTTTTTTGGGATAAAATGCAAGGAAGAAGACGCCATTGAACGAGCTGACCTGATTAACCTTATTTTTAACATTACATTTAGTATTTGTAACTGGAGATTCTACTTTTCTTTCAAAGCCTAAATCTGACTGCAAGGAATTTGAATACCTGGTTGTAAGTCTATTGGGCAATCATAAGGCTGTTGAGGGGGAAGAGTAGTAGGTTTTCGCTTATCGAAGACATCTTCAAATTCACTATAACAAGGGGGTAAGTTTTGAATCTTGTCTGTTTGTTTCCTTAACACCTACCTGTGATACCTCAACTAGAGACGATTTCCAACAATGTGCGTTACAAAAGGCAGAACGTAATGTAAGAGTAAGTTTGGCCCAATTAGTGTCAGAATTATGAATCTGTAACCAAGGTATCACTAGTATTGCTTGAATTTGAGTGGCCTTTATCAAACCAAAGAAAACTGTCTCCCTATAATTTCCCTGTATGATTAATGTCAGATCACAGTCGATTAGATAATTGGTCCTGAAATCAAGGCACTACCATCAATAGTTTTTACCTTTTCAGATATTTTCCTAGGTAACAATGGGAGTCCACAACAGGCAGCTAGATAGATATCAATAAAATTACCAGTGGCTCCAAAGTCCTGCAAGATGTTAAGGGTTAGGGACCTGCATTCCCATCAGCCGATCTGGAACACAGAAATATTGACACACGTTATTTTCACTCGTTTGTGCTAAGGTTATGGAGACTGTGGGGCATATTATCAAGGTGGTTTATCTCTGCTTTTTTGGCTTTAAAAGCCAAGAAAGCGGAGATAAAATTATCTCCCTATCACCTAGCTGTCGCTAACACCAGTTAGCAACAGCTAGTAGGAGATAGTGACCATCTTGGGCCCCACTTTGCATGTCAGTGATATTTATCACTAATGACATGCAAAGTGGGTTTGCCAAGATGTTAGCGACTGAAAACAGTCGATAACATCGCTATCTCCTATTATCAACTTTTGAAGATATTCGCGCTAAGTGTGAATATCTCCAAAAGCTAACACCTGCCCTGAGCAGTTCTTAGCCATGTTATCCATTGGGAGGTGGATAACATGGCTAAGGGCATTAGCGCGGTAATGCATGATTATCGCTGACTTTTCAGCGATATTCATGAATTGCGGCGATTTTTATCGCATTTCCGATAAACCTTGGTAATACCAAGGTTTATTTGCGGTAAAAATCGCCGCAGCTCAGAGGTAAATTTTTGTCTCTAACCAAGCAATAGCGATAATTATCGCAATTGCTTGATAATATGCCCCCTAATTTCTATCTTGACCCAAAAAACTTCTCTCTGTGTTTTCGGGGAATCTAGTTTGCCCTTTCTGATTTTCTTTTAGGTTCCTCCTTGCCACCATGCAGACAGAGCTTCTTATCTCAACATCTTTGTTTTTCTTAATCACTCGTGGGACCCTAAATGCTACCTATCTGCATAGGCGCTGGGTCATCAGGTACCTACTCAGACTCTGACATTTTCTCTCTGATTACCACTACTCTGGTGTCTGAACACCCTTTATCATGTTGCCGTTCATATAGACGGTGATCTAATTTTACTACCAAGCCAATTAATCCTTGACATGTTTCAGGAGGATTCACCCTTGAGGTAATACATCTTCTAATTCATCCTTTAGCCCTCTGTAAAACAATGAATGACATTTACTTTCTGGCCACCCAGACTCGACTACCAGTTTATTAAAGGCTGTAATGTATGTTAGGACATCCTTACTTCCTTGACTTAAATTCAAGAGTTCAGTGTCCACCGATTTCATGAAAATATGACAATCATATCATTTCCTCAATTTTGCCTTAAAAGTGGCAATGATCATAAAGTATAGGATCATCTTGTTCAGCTGCAGGGAAGCCGTGCCACCTAGATAGGACAACAAAAATGCTATTGTTTGTTAGCATATTTGTCAGTTTACACATGAAATGTAGCTGGCACTGATTAATACATGTTGTGAATTTGTCTGGTCTTCCTGTAAAATCTTTCTAGGGGTGCTAATGGTATTGCCTGAGGTGAAGTAACATGAATTTTCAAATTCTCTTAAACCTGAGTATTTCCGGGTATGGTTTGTTGTGGAAAGGGACAACTAATTGCCTTTGCACCTTGCCCATTTTCATATAAACTTGTTCCTGCCTCAACTTGTTCCTGTTACGCATCCAATCTTGGTTCTAGAGCATGTGTTTCTTTCTGAAGGTTGCCTAATATATCGGCCAAGTCTTCCAGGGTAATCTCTTGTGCCTCCATCTAGGCATGAGCGGGAAATCCGTTACGCCAGCGGATTTTGCGGATTTTTGGGAAATCCGCAATCCGCGAATTTTGCGGATTTCCCGCAAAATCCGCAAAAAAAAATCCGCGGTTGTAACGGGTTCAAAAGTTGAACCCTCACTCATGTAACTATTTTACAATGGCACCAGCAAGCTGCCAGCGCCGTTGTAAAATAGTTACAAAGTTAGCTTGCGCAGGAACCACTGGATAAAACAAAGCAGGTGCTGCTTTATTTTATCTAAGTGCTTCCTGTGCAAGCTAACTTTGTAACTATTTTACAACGGCGCTGGCAGCTTGCTGGCGCCATTGTAAAATAGTTACATGAGTAGGCTGGGCACAGGTCTGCTTTCTTCCCAAATCTACTGTGGAAAATCAGCTGTGATGCTGGATAGAGGCCTTTGCATCCTTGACTTTCACGAGCGCAATACCCGTGCTGTTCCTGTGACCAGGAGCTTCTTTCTCTTCATCTGCTGAACTGACCTTTCTCTGACCTTTTATACACACAAGAGGCATGTGAAGTCGCATGGAAGCCCCCCCCACGACAAAATCCACAAATCCACGGATTCGCAAAATCCGCGGATTTTGTGAATTCGCAAATTCGCAAATCCGCGGATTGCGAATCCGCAAAATCCGCCCATGCCTACCTCCATCTCACTCAGGCAGAATGTTCACATGGGCTTGTCGTTCTGTCAAAATATCACAGTTTTTTTCTGCAGAAGCGAGGGGATCACGCAACATTATATTCCAACTCCACTAATAGATGAAGAGGGCCCCCGGAACCAAGGTAATGCAAATCCAATTCAACGGTGGAGCGAGGAATTGGGAGTTAACAAACACTGCTTCCATCTTCAGATGTGTAACACAGCTTCTTGGGAAACATCTGTTGAATCGAGCTCCAATATCTATAGGATAAATGGTAATTAGATGAGCAATAAATAACGCCCCTCCAATCTTTTATATAAATCCCAAGTATTATCAACTCTACCTGAATGTCCCCTTCTCCCACCTTTAGCTGATTACGGAATATGTTGAAAAGTTACTATGAGTGTAAGTTCACACTTCTAGAATTGATTAACCCACTTATATGAGGAATCAGAGCTGTAACTGTAAAAATTGGTCTGCTAATAAGTACTCAAATAAGTAGATTGCCACATACCATAAACAACACAATAGTTCAGGCAGAAGGTATTTGGTAAATCGGAACATAACAATAAACAGTCTTTAATTAAATAGAATAGTCAGAGCATGATTTAACGCTATTCTGACCACTAAACACAATTTTACATGTCAAAATTGCATAGCTCACTTATCATCTTCAAAATATGACATAATGATTACAATATGTACTTCAGTATAATGTTTTCTTTTCATTTTGCAGAA
This sequence comes from Lissotriton vulgaris, assembly GCF_964263255.1. Lineage (NCBI taxonomy): Eukaryota > Metazoa > Chordata > Amphibia > Caudata > Salamandridae > Lissotriton > Lissotriton vulgaris. Next base: position 1,525,873,741 of record NC_141693.1, read on the forward strand.
CGTTCCCAAGGTGAAAGGTTCTCCAAATATCAAGGCTTCAAGAATTCTGCAAAACAAAAGTTAAGTTTCTCTTTGTGTGCACTGTGTGTTACCCAAATGTTGAGGAATAATCTTCCTTTCTTGTTTTATACAGGTTCTTCAATTTCATCAATGTCAATGTTACAGAAGATCCCCAACTACGTACAGGAACCACTGCACATGCCATACAAACTGAGAAACGCCTAACTCGCTGAGGATGTTGTTAACTCCAGGCAAATTAGAAGCAGGAAATTCCTCATGGTCACACACAGCTTTATACCCAGCGTAACCCAACATGAACGTTATGCCCACGAAGCAGCAACTATTTCCTGCTTCACCACAGGGGTCGAAGCATGTACGGGCATGTTTTTGTCAGTAAAATGTGTTCTGTTTACAGGGCACTAAAAGTTTAACAGAACAAAATAGTACATCAATTACATCGGGAGCATTGGACGGGCACTGATTAAGTTGACTCAATCAGTGCTTGGTTCCTAATCCACAGAGAGGAATGGAAATCATGTTAGGCCTGCCTTGAAGAATTACAAGGCTGTAAAGAAGAGTGCCATGCAAGCCATGAAATGGTAAGCAACAGTGGGCTCCAAGCTCTTTTTGTTAACAACAGTGTCTCGCAAGCTAGACGCATGTGCTAGTGCACGCGTTCACAGGTTCGACCCTAAAAGGAGGGACAGCACCATATAAAAGTGGTTAGCAAGATAGTATCTCACCTAGGCAAGAACAATATCATTTATCCCAAAAGTTTGTTGGTGGTCAATCAGGATTTAGTGATTAATAGGGTAAAGACCACTGAAAGATCTGTTAAGAAGAAGATCTAGGTGCTAACACATTCTGACATAATCCGAGGCATCCAAATTAACAAAAAGGTGCCAATACTGAGTCTAACTTTCAAAACCAGCCTAATTATATTCAAAAAGAACTATTTTGCCAGGAGACACGCTTCCACACAGACCGTTTACAGATATCTTTTTCTCTTTAACATCTTCAAGCTTTGCACCACTCAGATTTTCTGTCTGGTCCTGATGAGAATCGGACAAAGGGTCCGACTCGAAACGCATCAACCTTATTTGTCTGGCTTGTTGTCAAAAATTGTATATATTTGCAATTTTCAAACTGTTTTATATTAAGTATTCTAAAAAACAGTCTTTCTTTTATGTTTTTTGTAAACAGTGTATGGATTAAGTCATTGACCTTTTTGCTTTTCATGTTGTCTATTGTGCTATATGTTTGGTATATTGTGAGTACAAAGGAGTGTAAGTATGTTTGGTTCACGTATGATGTCTGAGTGAGGGTGAAAGAATATATGTCTTAATTGTCTATTGTTTAGAGAATCTGTCCTAACCCCACAAAACTCTTTTTTCTCTTAATTGTTCGTTATACATATATATATATAAAGTTGTTTATTGTGGTTGTGTTTTTTCAAAAAATGTTCTCGCAAAAAAGAAATAAATAATGATGGATTAATTCCAATTTCTGGCTAATAATCGATTGTTTATTAGCTTTGAATATAATTAGGCTGGTTTTGAAAGTCAGACTCAGTATTGGCACCTTTTTGATAATTTGAATATTAGACTCTGCTTTACTGTTGGTGAGTCAAAGCCCTTGTTCGTTGTTTTGATAAACCGAGGCATGGCACTACCTTCACAGTGCAGCTCAAGTGAAGACGTCATCCACCATAGTGCTGGAGAAAAGCCTTCTGGTGCAAGCATCTTTTTATTTTTTTTAATGGATACAAGGGAGGAGCATTCTTTGCATCATGCTTTTATATATTGTATTTTATATGTATGATGTTCATTGATTCCCTGTAGCAATCCCCAAGATAGAAAGATGACAATGTCTCTGCCTCTTGAGGTCCTGTGGTGATACACAAGCAGGGATCCACACAATAGGGGAGGAGTGGCTTCGTAGGCTTGGTCGAGTGCCCCCCTCACTTAAACACTAATAGACGTGTTGCCCTCCTGGGGAGGCATTTGGGAGTATTATCCCCAATCTTCCACCTAAGTGGGCAGACGGCCCACAATATGCCAGAGAAGATTTTAAAAATATGGGCGAGGACATGCACCCTGGCATTGAGCAGTGCCCCTAGCCCTAAAACAGCCCCCACAGTCATTCTGCCCCACATATGTGTAGCCAATCTTGCCTCCACCCAGCGGACACATAGCCTACTATACACCAAAGAAAAAAAGGTGAGGGCAGCCTGCACCGGAATCGAGTCGTGCTTCCATTCCATAATGGGCAAAAGAGCATTTCTACCGCCACTGTGGAGGCACATTGTGGTGTTCACATTCTATTTGCTCCTCTGGGGGGAATACAAAGCCCACTACACCCTATATTTTTCTTTTTTTTAAGAACAGGGTGGGGTCCAACCTGCATTAGCCATAAGCCTCACCCATAAAGTCCAACAGTCTTTCAGCCCCCTGCCAGTTCATGGTTAGAGGATTTATCTCAATCTTCTCCAGGGGAAGAGAACCCCACTGGAAGCCAGGGAAATGAAAAGAAGGGGGTGGGAGACACCTGTCCTGACTTCGGGCCGTACCCTAACTTCTAAAGCCTCATCACTCATTCATTTTTCATTTGAATTCTTTATTCGATGATTAAAAATCACCATAAAAGTACAAACTATCATTATACATTGAATTCATTTCTTTAAAAACAATCAGTCAAATTAGCGTATAGCCCAATATGAATACAGCAACAAATCCCCGTAAAATTGATAAACATTATGATCCATTAACACCAACCACTGAGTTTTCATCATCATCGGCCCCCCTCCTCTAGTTACTCTTAATCGTACAGCTACTTTAATAAAATTAATTATACAGCACAATGTTAGTTGGTCCACAGCTTGTTGTAAAAAAATCAAAGCATCTTTTGCACCTTTAATATTTGATCTTTTTAAAATATCTACCAAAAATCTGCGTCTGGGTTCTGAATAAAACGGGCATATTAATACAAAATGAAGGGAATCCTGCGGAGACCTATTGTCGCAGCCACAGGTTCCCCTCTGCTCAATGGTAGGTAGGTACCCTAGTGGTGATCGCAATAAATAAGGTAAAAATTGAGCCTAAAACGGGTCATAAAAAACCTTTCCTGTGCATTATGTAGCAAATATCGGTACACAGACAAAATATCGAGTTTTAAATATCGATATACCAAAATATCGAAGTTTAAATATCGATATACAAAAATATCGAAGGTAAGTAATATCGACAGTCTAAATATCGATATTGGTATGATATCAGTAATATCGAAGTTGTAAATATCGATGTTAACAATATCGAAATTAATAACTTTGATGTTACTAATATCAATTTTTAAATACATTTAGTGTATATTATATTGTATTTATTATGTTTTATTATTGATTTTTAATGTCATTTAATTAAATATTGTCTTTTACTACTGTAGCGGGTTGTGGGTTTATAGGGGAATAGGGTGGGAAGTAATTTAATTATGTTAAATTAATTATTAATTAGTAGGAATTATTAATTAATTAATTGAGAATTAATTTTTAATTCTTTTAAAATGAATTGATTAATTGATAAATATGTTCTGTAGCGGGTTATGGGTTTATAGGGAAATAGGGTGGGAAGTAATTTATTAATAATTAATTAATTGATATATGTTTGTACATATTTTAATTAATAATTAATTGGTAATTATTTTCTATTAATTAGTTAATTAATTATTATAAATTTTACATATTTATAATTATTAATTAGTTGGTAATTAATTATTATTAATTATTTTATTACCTTAATTATAGTAATTTTTTTATATATAATTTATTGTTATTCTTAATTAATTAATTGGGCAAAATAATATTAATTATTAAATTAAATTAATTACAGCAAATGTGCTAATATATTTACTTTATTGTTATTGTTAATTAATAATTATTTGGTAATTAAATAATAATAATTAATTTTGGGTACAGGGGTATTTTTAGGGTTCAGGGTCAGTTTTCAGTTCATGGGTACAGGGGTATTTTTAGGGTTCAGGGTCAGTTTTCAGTTCATGGATAAAGGGGTATTTTTAGGGTTCAGGGTCAGTTTTCAGTTTTTGGGTAAAGGGGTACCCAAGAACTTCCTCAATACTCATTAAGAAAATATTGGAATGCGGAAGGAGCGTTGCACAGTCCGAAGGGCATCATGAGATATTCATAAAACACAAAATTTGTGCGGAAGGCAGTCTTCCATTTATAAATCTCCCAGACACACACTAGATGGTAAGCTACTTGCAAATCTGGTTTCATAAAGGCTCTAGCATCTTTGAATACATTTATCAGTGTAGGTATTCATGGTAGAGGGTACTGGTTCTTACATGTTCACCCCTTTTTTGGGATAAAATGCAAGGAAGAAGACGCCATTGAACGAGCTGACCTGATTAACCTTATTTTTAACATTACATTTAGTATTTGTAACTGGAGATTCTACTTTTCTTTCAAAGCCTAAATCTGACTGCAAGGAATTTGAGTACCTGGTTGTAAGTCTATTGGGCAATCATAAGGCTGTTGAGGGGGAAGAGTAGTAGGTTTTCGCTTATCGAAGACATCTTCAAATTCACTATAACAAGGGGGTAAGTTTTGAATCTTGTCTGTTTGTTTCCTTAACACCTACCTGTGATACCTCTACTAGAGACGATTTCCAACAATGTGCGTTACAAAAGGCAGAACGTAATGTAAGAGTAAGTTTGGCCCAATTAGTGTCAGAATTATGAATCTGTAACCAAGGTATCACTAGTATTGCTTGAATTTGATTGGCCTTTATCAAATCAAAGAAAACTGTCTCCCTATAATTTCCCTGTATGATTAATGTCAGATCACAGTCGATTAAATAATTGGTCCTGAAATCAAGACACTACCATCAATAGTTTTTACCTTTTCAGATATTTTCCTAGGTAACAATGGGAGTCCACAACAGGCAGCTAGATAGATATCAATAAAATTACCAGTGGCTCCAGAGTCCTGCAAGATGTTAAGGGTTAGGGACCTGCATTCCCATCAGCCGATCTGGAACACAGAAATATTGACACACGTTATTTTCACTCGTTTGTGCTAAGGTTATGGAGACTGTGGGGCATATTATCAAGGTGGTTTATCTCCGCTTTTTTGGCTTTAAAAGCCAAGAAAGCGGAGATAAAATTATCTCCCTATTACCTAGCTGTCGCTAACACCAGTTAGCAACAGCTAGTAGGAGATAGTGACCATCTTGGGCCCCACTTTGCATGTCAGTGATATTTATCACTAATGACATGCAAAGTGGGTTTGCCAAGATGTTAGCGACTGAAAACAGTCGCTAACATCGCTATCTCCTATTATCAACTTTTGAAGATATTTGCGCTAAGCGTGAATATCTCCAAAAGCTAACACCTGCCCTGAGCAGTTCTTAGCCATGTTATCCATTGGGAGGTGGATAACATGGCTAAGGGCATTAGCTCGGTAATGCATGATTATCGCTGACTTTTCAGCGATATTCATGAATTGCAGCGATTTTTATCGCATTTGCGATAAACCTTGGTAATACCAAGGTTTATTTCCGGTAAAAATCGCCGCAGCTCAGAGGTAAATTTTTGTCTCTAACCAAGCAATAGCGATAATTATCGCAATTGCTTGATAATATGCCCCCTAATTTCTATCTTGACCCAAAAAACTTCTCTCTGCTGTTTTCGGGGAATCTAGTTTGCCCTTTCTGATTTTCTTTTAGGTTCCTCCTTGCCACCATGCAGACAGAGCTTCTTATCTCAACATCTTTGTTTTTCTTAATCACTCGTGGGACCCTAAATGCTACCTATCTGCATAGGCGCTGGGTCATCAGGTACCTACTCAGACTCTGACATTTTCTCTCTGATTACCACTACTCTGGTGTCTGAACACCCTTTATCATGTTGCCGTTCAGATAGACGGTGATCTAATTTTACTACCAAGCCAATTAATCCTTGACATGTTTCAGGAGGATTCACCCTTGAGGTAATACATCTTCTAATTCATCCTTTAGCCCTCTGTAAAACAATGAATGACATTTACTTTCTGGCCACCCAGACTCGACTACCAGTCTATTAAAGGCTGTAATGTATGTTAGGACATCCTTACTTCCTTGACTTAAATTCAAGAGTTCAGTGTCCACCGATTTCATGAAAATATGACAATCATATCATTTCCTCAATTTTGCCTTACAAGTGGCAATGATCATAAAGTATAGGATCATCTTGTTCAGCTGCAGGGAAGCCGTGCCACCTAGATAGGACAACAACAACGCTATTGTTTGTTAGCATATTTGTCAGTTTACACATGAAATGTAGCTGGCACTGATTAATACATGTTGTGAATTTGTCTGGTCTTCCTGTAAAATCTTTCTAGGGGTGCTAATGGTATTGCCTGAGGTGAAGTAACATGAATTTTCAAATTCTCTTAAACCTGAGTATTTCCGGGTATGGTTTGTTGTGGAAAGGTACAACTAATTGCCTTTGCACCTTGCCAATTTTCATATAAACTTGTTCCTGCCTCAACTTGTTCCTGTTACGCATCCAATTTGGTTCTAGAGCATGTGTTTCTTTCTGAAGGTTGCCTAATATATCAGCCAAGTCTTCCAGGGTAATCTCTTGTGCCTCCATCTAGGCATGAGCGGGAAATCCGTTACGCCAGCGGATTTTGCGGATTTTTGGGAAATCCGCAATCCGCGAATTTTGCGGATTTCCCGCAAAATCCGCAAAAAAAAATCTGCGGTCGTAACGGGTTCAAAAGTTGAACCCTCACTCATGTAACTATTTTACAATGGCACCAGCAAGCTGCCAGCGCTGTTGTAAAATAGTTACAAAGTTACCTTGCGCAGGAACCACTGGATAAAACGAAGCAGGTGCTGCTTTATTTTATCTAAGTGCTTCCTGTGCAAGCTAACTTTGTAACTATTTTACAACGGCGCTGGCAGCTTGCTGGCGCCATTGTAAAATAGTTACATGAGTAGGCTAGGCACAGGTCTGCTTTCTTCCCAAATCTACTGTGGAAAATCAGCTGTGATGCTGGATAGAGGCCTTTGCATCCTTGACTTTCACGAGCGCAATACCCGTGCTGTTCCTGTGACCAGGAGCTTCTTTCTCTTCATCTGCTGAACTGACCTTTCTCTGACCTTTTATACACACAAGAGGCATGTGAAGTCGCATGGAAGCCCCCCACGACAAAATCCACAAATCCGCGGATTCGCAAAATCCGCGGATTTTGTGAATTCGCAAATTCGCAAATCCGCGGATTGCGAATCCGCAAAATCCGCCCATGCCTACCTCCATCTCACTCAGGCAGAATGTTCACATGGGCTTGCCGTTCTGTCAAAATATCACTGTTTTTTTCTGCAGAAGCGAGGGGATCACGCAACATTATATTCCAACTCCACTAATAGATGAAGAGGGCCCCCGGAACCAAGGTAATGCAAATCCAATTCAACGGTGGAGCGAGGAATTGGGAGTTAACAAACACTGCTTCCATCTTCAGATGTGTAACACAGCTTCTTGGGAAACATCTGTTAAATCGAGCTCCAATATCTATAGGATAAATGGTAATTAGATGAGCAATAAATAACGCCCCTCCAATCTTTTATATAAATCCCAAGTATTATCAACTCTACCTGAATGTCCCCTTCTCCCACCTTTAGCTGATTACGGAATATGTTGAAAAGTTACTATGAGTGTAAGTTCACACTTCTAGAATTGATTAACCCACTTATATGAGGAATCAGAGCTGTAACTATAAAAATTGGTCTGCTAATAAGTACTCAAATAAGTAGATTGCCACATACCATAAACAACACAATAGTTCAGGCAGAAGGTATTTGGTAAATCGGAACATAACAATAAACAGTCTTTAATTAAATAGAATAGTCAGAGCATGATTTAACGCTATTCTGACCACTAAACACAATTTTACATGTCAAAATTGCATAGCTCACTTATCATCTTCAAAATATGACATAATGATTACAATATGTACTTCAGTATAATGTTTTCTTTTCATTTTGCAGAACGTTCCCAAGGTGAAAGGTTCTCCAAATATCAAGGCTTCAAGAATTCTGCAAAACAAAAGTTAAGTTTCTCTTTGTGTGCACTGTGTGTTACCCAAATGTTGAGGAATAATCTTCCTTTCTTGTTTTATACAGGTTCTTCAATTTCATCAATGTCAATGTTACAGAAGATCCCCAACTACGTACAGGAACCACTGCACATGCCATACAAACTGAGAAACGCCTATTTCGCTGAGGATGTTGTTAACTCCAGGCAAATTAGAAGCAGGAAATTCCTCATGGTCACACACAGCATTATACCCAGCGTAACCCAACATGAACGTTATGCCCACGAAGCAGCAACCATTTCCTGCTTCACCACAGGGGTCGAAGCATGTACGGGCATGTTTTTGTCAGTCAAATGTGTTCTGTTTACAGGGCACTAAAAGTTTAACAGAACAAAATAGTACATCAATTACATCGGGAGCATTGGACGGGCACTGATTAAGTTGACTCAATCAGTGCTTGGTTCCTAATCCACAGAGAGGAATGGAAATCATGTTAGGCCTGCCTTGAAGAATTACAAGGCTGTAAAGAAGAGTGCCATGCAAGCCATGAAATGGTAAGCAACAGTGGGCTCCAAGCTCTTTTTGTTAACAACAGTGTCTCGCAAGCTAGACGCATGCGCTAGTGCACGCGTTCACAGGTTCGACCCTAAAAGGAGGGACAGCACCATATAAAAGTGGTTAGCAAGATAGTATCTAACCTAGGCAAGAACAATATCATTTTTCCCAAAAGTTTGTTGGTGGTCAATCAGGATTTAGTGATTAATAGGGTAAAGACCACTGAAAGATCTGTTAAGAAGAAGATCTACGTGCTAACACATTCTGACATAATCCGAGGCATCCAAATTAACAAAAAGGTGCCAATACTGAGTCTGACTTTCAAAACCAGCCTAATTATATTCAAAAAGAACTATTTTGCCAGGAGACACGCTTCCACACAGACCGTTTACAGATATCTTTTTCTCTTTAACATCTTCAAGCTTTGCACCACTCAGATTTTCTGTCTGGTCCTGATGAGAATCGGACAAAGGGTCCGACTCAAAACGCATCAACCTTATTTGTCTGGCTTGTTGTCAAAAATTGTATATATTTGCAATTTTCAAACTGTTTTATATTAAGTATTCTAAAAAACAGTCTTTCTTTTATGTTTTTTGTAAACAGTGTATGGATTAAGTCATTGACCTTTTTGCTTTTCATGTTGTCTATTGTGCTATATGTTTGGTATATTGTGAGTACAAAGGAGTGTAAGTATGTTTGGTTCACGTATGATGTCTGAGTGAGGGTGAAAGAATATATGTCTTAATTGTCTATTGTTTTGGGTATCTGTCCTAACCCCACAAAACTCTTTTTTTTCTTAATTGTTCGTTATACATATATATATATAAAGTTGTTTATTGTGGTTGTGTTTTTTCAAAAAATGTTCTCGCAAAAAAGAAATAAATAATGATGGATTAATTCCAATTTCTGGCTAATAATTGATTGTTTATTAGCTTTGAATATAATTAGGGTGGTTTTGAAAGTCAGACTCAGTATTGGCACCTTTTTGTTAATTTGAATATTAGACTCTGCTTTACTGTTGGTGATTCAAAGCCCTTGTTCGTTGTTTTGATAATCCGAGGCATGGCACTACCTTCACAGTGCAGCTCAAGTGAAGAGGTCATCCACCATAGTGCTGGAGAAAAGCCTTCTGGTGCAAGCATCTTTTTATTTTTTTAAATGGATACAAAGGAGGAGCATTCTTTGCATCATGCTTTTATATATTGTATTTTATATGTATGATGTTCATTGATTCCCTGTAGCAATCCCCAAGATAGAAAGATGACAATGTCTCTGCCTCTTGAGGTCCTGTGGTGATACACAAGCAGGGATCCACACAATAGGGGAGGAGTGGCTTTGTAGGCTTGGTCGAGTGCCCCCCTCACTTAAACACTAATAGACGTGTTGCCCTCCTGGGGAGGCATTTGGGAGTATTATCCCCAATCTTCCACATAAGTGGGCAGACGGCCCACATTATGCCAGAGAAGATTTTAAAAATATGGGCGAGGACATGCACCCTGGCATTGAGCAGTGCCCCTAGCCCTAAAACAGCCCCGACAGTCATTCTGCCCCACATATGTGTAGCCAATCTTGCCTCCACCCAGAGGACACATAGCCTACTATACACCAAAGAAAAAAAGGTGAGGGCAGCCTGCACCGGAATCGAGTCGTGCTTCCATTCCATAGTGGGCAAAAGAGCATTTCTACCGCCACTGTGGAGGCACATTGTTGTGTTCACATTCTATTTGCTCCTCTGGGGGGAATACAAAGCCCACTACACCCGATATTTTTCTTTTTTTTAAGAACAGGGTTGGGTCCGACCTGCATTAGCCATAAGCCTCACCCATAAAGTCCAACAGTCTTTCAGCCCCCTGCCAGTTCATGGTTAGTGGATTTATCTCAATCTGCTCCAGGGGAAGAGAACCCCACTGGAAGCCAGGGAAATGAAAAAGAAGGGGGTGGGAGACACCTGTCCTGACTTCTAAAGCCTCATCACTCATTCATTTTTCATTTGAATTCTTTATTCGATGATTAAAAATCACCATAAAAGTACAAACTATCATTATACATTGAATTCATTTCTTTAAAAACAATCAGTCAAATTAGCGTATAGCCCAATATGAATACAGCAACAAATCCCCGTAAAATTGATAAACATTATGATCCATTAAAACCAACCACTGAGTTTTCATCATCATCGGTCCCCCCTCCTCTAGTTACTCTTAATCGTACAGCTACTTTAATAAAATTAATTATACAGCACAATGTTAGTTGGTCCACAGCTTGTTGTAAAAAAATCAAAGCATCTTTTGCACCTTTAATATTTGATCTTTTTAAAATATCTACCAAAAATCTGCGTCTGGGTTCTGAATAAAACGGGCATATTAATACAAAATGAAGGGAATCCTGCGGAGACCTATTGTCGCAGCCACAGGTTCCCCTCTTCTCAATGGTAGGTAGGTACCCTAGTGGTGATCCCAATAAATAAGGTAAAAAATTGAGCCTAAAACGGGTCATAAAAAACCTTTCCTGTGCATTATGTAGCAAATATCGGTACACAGACAAAATATCGAGTTTTAAATATCGATATACCAAAATATCGAAGTTTAAATATCGATATACAAAAATATCGAAGGTAAGTAATATCAACAGTCTAAATATCGATATTGGTATGATATCAGTAATATCGAAGTTGTAAATATCGATGTTAACAATATCGAAATTAATAACTTTGATGTTACTAATATCAATTTTTAAATAAATTTAGTGTATATTATATTGTATTTTTTATGTTTTATTATTGATTTTTAATGTAATTTAATTAAATATTGTCTTTTACTACTGTAGCGGGTTGTGGGTTTATAGGGGAATAGGGTGGGAAGTAATTGAATTATGTTAAATTAATTATTAATTAGTAGGAATTATTAATTAATTAATTGAGAATTAATTTTTAATTCTTTTAAAATTAATTGATTAATTGATAAATATGTTCTGTAGCGGGTTATGGGTTTATAGGGGAATAGGGTGGGAAGTAATTTAATAATAATTAATTAATTGATATATGTTTGTACATATTTTAATTAATAATTAATTGGTAATTATTTTCTATTAATTAGTTAATTAATTATTATAATTTTTACATATTTATAATTATTAATTAGTTGGTAATTAATTATTATTAATTATTTTATTACATTAATTATAGTAATGTTTTTATATATCATTTATTGTTATTCTTAATTAATTATTTGGGCAAAATAATATTAATTATTAAATTAAATTAATCACAGCAAATGTGCTAATATATTTACTTTATTGTTATTGTTAATTAATAATTAATTGGTAATTAAATAATAATAATTAATTTTGGGTACAGGGGTATTTTTAGGGTTCAGGGTCAGTTTTCAGTTCATGGGTACAGGGGTATTTTTAGGGTTCAGGGTCAGTTTTCAGTTCATGGGTAAAGGGGTATTTTTAGGGTTCAGGGTCAGTTTTCAGTTTTTGGGTAAAGGGGTATTTTTAGGGTTCAGGGTCAGTTTTCAGTTTTTGGGTAAAGGGGTATTTTTAGGGTTTAGGGTCAGTTTTGGGTTTTTGGGTAAAGGGGTATTTTAAGTTTAAAGTATTTTATTAAGGCACAAAACACGGGGAGGGGAGCAGGAGGTCAAGCATACATACAATACAAGAAGCGGGACGTTGCAGCGAGTCAGAAGAAAGGCAGGGAGGCAGGAAGCCCCAGAGGGTAACTAGGCAAATACAGAAGGCACTAAGGCAGTGTGAACGACCCCCCTGTTGACCCCCACTCCCTAAGCAAGGCCATGCCCGAATAGCACCCCGCAACACAGTAAAGGAGAAGCATACCGTACCACCAACCCCCGACCCCAGAAAGGAAGAAGAAAGGAGAGCAAAGGAGGAAAAGAAAGAAAACAATACCCCAACATCCCCGTCCGAAAGGCAGCAATAGAAGCATATAACCCCTCTTCCCGCCCCCAACCCCCGGCCCCCAATCTGCACATTCACTCCGCCGCAGCCGCCGGCGGCGTCAGCCTAAGGAGGCGCAAATACCGTGGACACGTGAGCTCGTGGAATTCCGTGGACAGCAATACCAAAAAGGGGTGCCAGAGCTCCTCAAACTGGTCGACATTCCCAGCCACCGTTAGCGACATTTTCTCCATGCCCAGTACCTGCCAGAGTCTATGCAGCCAACCAGTGATAGAGGGGGCAGTAGGGGTGCGCCAGAGTATCAGTATGTTCTGAACGGCTGAACCTAGCGCAATCGCAATCTGCCTGCCCCTGCGGGATTTCAGCGGGTACATCAAGTCATTGGGGAGGCCTAGCAAGACATACGCGGGGAAGTGCGGAAGCTCGATCTCAAAATGCCTATCCACCTCATCTAAGACTTCCTTCCAGTAGGCCGACAGCACCGGGCACTCCCAGAGAACGTGCGTGAGGGTGCCCTCCTGTCCGCAGCCGCGCCAGCAACCTTTATCGCCTATTTTGCGCATCTCATAGAGCCACTCCGGGGTATAGTACCAATAGGTGGACACTTTAGTGAAGGTTTCCGTCAGCCCAGTATGGTACGCAGAGTGCCTCGCCCGATACGCAATCCTGTCCCACTCCTTGTGACTCAGGGTCCTACCTAGTTCCCTGTGCCAGCGCTCCCTCCCTGGGTTGTGGTAGTGAAACGGCGGGGGTTGGAGAAATTTATACAAATCAGTGATGAGCTTGGCGTCCGAGGCCCGGGTCACCAACCATCGCTCGTAGGGCGTGATTGAACGGGCAGCGACGTCACGCACTGGGGGTTGAAGAGCCCAGTGGCGGACCTGCATGTAACGCAGCCTGTCCCCCTCCGTCAGGCCAAACTCCTGTCGGAGCTGCTGGAAGGGGAGCACGCCCTCCGGCCCGTAGATCTGGAAAAGCGCCCTGCAGCCCGCGCTCACCCAGTGGGAAAAAGCTCCCGGCTCCAAACCCGGGGTAAAGTCCGGATTGCCAGCGATGGGAGTGAACGGCGATGGAAAGGTCGTGAGCTCACGCAGCTCACACACCACGTCCCACACTCTCAGCGGGACCCGGGTGATAAAAGAGGCGTAGAGATTAGGCGGGCGGTGAGCGCGCCGCAGGAACGGGACCTCCTGGAGGGTACGGCCTGCGACTGCCTGGTCCTGAAAGAGCCAGTGTTTATCCGATTCCCACCAGCTCCACTCCACCAGATACCGAAGCTGCGCCGCCTGAAAGTATCTCCGGAGGTCCGGGACTCCGAGACCCTCGCCTCCGGGGCTAGCATGGAGAGGACCCGCTTCATCCGAGGCTTACGGCCCTGCCACACAAAGCGAGATATGTCTGCCTGCGCCTGCCGTATCCAACCCACGGGGGGCTGGAGGGGCAGAGCGCGGAAGAGATATAGGATCTGAGGCAGTATCGTCATCTTCACCGCCGCAATACGGCCCAACCACGAGAGTAGGCCCTTGTTCCATCGGCCGAGTTCCTCTTTGATCTTTCTGCCCAGAGAGGAGTAATTAGCTGCAACCATGGCAGGCAGGGAGGGAGCAAGCAAAATGCCTAGGTAAGGCACCGTGGAGGAGGACCACTGCAGAGGAAAGAGACTCTGAAGGTCCCGCCTGGTGTCAGCAGAGAGCGACACATCCAGTGCAGCCGACTTAGACATGTTCATTTTAAAACCCGCCACACGGGCAAAAGCGTCCAGTTCCTGGACGCAGGCAGGGAGCGACCGCTTGGGGTCGTCCAGGGTCAGCAAGACATCGTCCGCGCATAAGCTGACAGTGTGCGTGTATTGTCCCATCTTCACCCCAATAGCGTCCGGATTATCGCGAATCCTCTGTGCAAACGGTTCCATATAGAGGGCAAAGAGGAGCGGCGAGAGGGGGCAACCCTGTCTCGTGCCGCGCTCAATGGCAAAGCAATTGGAGCTGCGTCCATTGACACGCACTGACGCCGATGGTCTCCTATAGCAGTTAAAGACCATAGTGCGGAACTTCTTGCCGATCCCCAGTTTCCCAAGGACCAGCTCGAGATATGGCCAATGAACCCTATCAAAGGCCTTCTCCGCGTCGACTGATAGCAACATCCGCTCCCCCGGAATGCGTGAGGCCTTTTCCAGCACGTGCGTCACCCTCTTTGTGTTGTCGACCGTCTGCCTACCGGGTACAAAACCGGCCTGGTCTGCCTCCACCAGACCTGGTAAGTGTAAACCCAATCTGGCCGCCAAAATTCCGGTGTAAAGCTTGAGGTCCACATTTAGGAGCGAGATGGGCCGGTACTAGCCGCACAGGGTCCGGTCCTTCCCCGGCTTGGGGATAACCGACACCGTCGCTGAGAGAAGGTCCGGCGGGATAGCTCCCGGCTCGGAGAAGGAGTTGAACAAGCGAGCCAGTAGAGGCGCGACAGTGGGACAGAAGGTCTTGTAAAACAAGGCCGTATAACCATCCGGACCCGGGGCTTTGCCGTGCTTTAGCCGTGCAATCGCGGAGATGACCTCCTCCACGTGAATGTCCCTCTCCAGGTGGTCCGCCTGGGAGGGGTCCAGGGCCGGAAGGGTCACGGACTCCAAATAGGCCTCAGCCTCTCCCGGTGGGGAAGGCTCCGCCGCGTACAGTGCCTCGTAAAAGGAACGAAAGGTATCTGCCACCTCCGCGTCATCGGAAACCGGGATCCCGTCCACTCCCACCAGCTCCTTCACCACATTGCACTGCTGCGCAGCCCTGAGCCTATGGGCCAGAAGTTTACCGCACCTGTCTCCGCCGGTGTAAAAGGCATGCTTCAGGCGCAGCGCAGCATACTCCGCCCAATCCAGATCCAACGCAGAGAGGAGTTTCCAAGCCGCCTTCAGCTGCTTCCAGATACGAGGAGCCCCCGTCCGGCGGTGAACCTGCTCGAGCTCCCGAACCTGCGCTGTCAGTTCCTCCCTCTTGCGTTGGCGTTCCCTGTTTTCCGCCGAGGAAATGGAGATAAACTCCCCTCTGACGACCGCTTTCAAAGCTGCCCACTGCGTCGCCAGGGACGTGGCAGAGTTGTCATTGTGGGTCAGGTAGTCCTGGATGACCTCCTCCACTCGCTTCACGACCGATTTCTTATGGAGAAGCGTGTCCCGGAGCCGCCACATCCCCCTAGAGGGGGGGGTCGCCGGCCAAGCAAAGATTCCGGAAACCGGTGCGTGGTCGGACAGGGACAAAACCCCGATGTCCGCCGCCGTGGCGGCTGAGCGAAGCGGTCCACTCACCAAGAGGTAGTCCAACCGTGAATACGTGCGGTGCGCGTGGGAGAAATAGGAGTAGTCCCTATCGGTGGGGTGCAGGACGCCCCAGAGGTCATGCAGGTCCATTTCCGCAAGCTGGTCCCGCACCGCCCCAGAAAGCTCCCCTGTCTGCGGAAAGCGTTGGGCAGACCTATCCAGGGTGGAGTCGAAGACCGTATTCAGGTCTCCCCCCAAGATGATATGGCGATCGGGCGAGGCAGTAACGTCCACCAACACTGATTCCAGGAAGCGATCCTGGTGGTCATTCGGGCTGTACGCCGAACCAACCGTAAAGGTAACACCTCCCAACCGCATGCGATATACCAGAAGCCTCCCTTTCTGTTCAGCATGTTTATGTAACACCTCCCCCCTGAAGGAGCTGGCTAAAAGAATGGCCACCCCAGCAGACTTAGTCGCAGCAGAGGAAAAGAATTGCGTGGGGAACTTGGCAGAGCGCAACCTATGGCAATCTTTGGAGAGCAAATGGGTCTCCTGCAGAAGGCAAATATCCGCCTGCGACCCCTCCAACAGGGAAAGGATCGCCCTACGCTTCACGGGGTTATTCAGACCCTTAACATTAAGGGTCACTACCTTCAGGGGCGGCATCGCCTCCAGGGAAACAACGCGCTATGCAGTGGGCGAGGGATCAGCGGAGGGGGCGCGCGGGGCAGGGGCGCAGGGAAGGTCAGAGGCAACATCGCACATGTTCGGACCACTTCGGACGGGACCCCCCCCACACCAAACCAACAGTTAAACCCCCCCAGAACCAACCCATGGCAACCAACCAAAGTAAGAAAAAACAGAAAACAACACCCCATAGTCTCAGTCTAGCCCAAATGGGCGAGTCTGTAGAAAAAAGTCAAGTGGACGTCCAGCCACACACCCCCCCCCGCCCTCCCAGCCCCAGCTCAGCACTGTTAAGGCTAAGAATCTCTCCCCCCGGAGAAAAGTTAGGCCGTTAGGGCCACACCAGTAGCTTCAGGCAAGTTCCTGGCCGCATTCCACAGGGCCTCCGCCATTTCTGCCCTGATGGTGGGCGAGTCCGGACGACTCGCCGGCGCTGACGATGGGCGCCTCCTCGACCTCCGTCGGCCCCGCCGCTCGGGGCGCCGCCATGCAGGTGTAGCCCCCTCCTCCTCTGTAGCAGTAAGGCCCAATACTCCACAGACATCCTGCAGAGAGCGCAGCTGATGCAGCACCCCATTCCATCGAAAGATAAGACGGAAGGGGTGGCCCCAGGAATAGGGTGTCTCATGCTCCCGCAGAAAGTCCGTCGCGATGCGGAAAGACCTGCGCTTCTGCAATGTGATGGCGGACAGGTCCTGATAGAGCGCCACAGGTCTTTCACGAAAGGTCAGCGGCTGCTTCCTGCGGGCCTCCGTCATGATGCGCTCCTTCAGGGGGAAATCCGGCAGGAAAGCTAGGATATCAGGCGGGGGAGCCGATGACTGGCGCTGGCGGCCCACCCTATGCGCTCTGTCAATTCGGATCGGGAAGTCCGCTCCTTCCTCCAAGATGTCGCGGAACAAGTCCTGCAGATACGCCACCAGGTCTCCACCCTCATCCGCGGACGGGACACCTCGCACCCGAATGTTATTCCGCCTGGACCTGTTCTCGAGGTCTTCCGAGTGGGCCTGGAGCTCAACACACTGCTCCCGGAGGCGGAGGACGTCCTGCTGGAGATGAGTTATCTCCTCATCACGACGCTGGGCCGTCGTCTCCACAGCATCGACCCGCTCGCCCAGGCCCTCGACCTCCTTGCGCACCTCCCGGACCTCTCCAGCCACCTCGGTCTTAAGAGTTTGAAATTCCTCCTTGAGGGAGCTGAATAAGTCCTCCATGAAGGACCTCGTGACTGGTGGCTCGCCCACGGCTGCATCCGTTGATGTCCGGGAGGCCCCCGGGGACGGCTGTGTCCTGTCGCGTAGTTGCTGGGACCTGCCGAGCATTTCCGGCAGAGTGCGATCTCCTCGAGCCGCGCCACGTCTCCCAGCCATCGTGGCCCCCGATGAAGCCTAGGGTCAGTCACTGTAGGCGAGCGCCACCGCTCGCGGGCACCAAATGTGAGGCCCTCGGTGGGGACAAGGGTAGTGCGTCACAGGCGACAAAATGGCGGCCCGATCCTGGGCAAGACGACCCCCGGCCAGCCGGGCAGACGGCAACGTCCAAAGTGGAGGCCTCCAGCCTCGTATTCCCAGAGAAGGCAGTAGATGAGCCGGTGCCAAGACAAATCGAGGCCCTCGTAGAAGATGGGTGCGGGCGAGGGCCACTGGGCACAGCTACACAAAGACAAGATGGCGGGAGGGTGGGACCCAAGAAGGCAGCCCGGGCCGGCAAGTCCATGGGCGACCCTCAAACAGCAACGGGTCTGGAAGGGGCGAAACCGGCGGCTCCCCTCGCCACCAGTTAATTCGCCCGGCACGGGCACAGCTCGAACTCCGCCATCCAGCGTCTCCGGGCGCGGAGTTCGCAAGGCGTCACCCCTCGAAGTCCAAGGCAGGGGGAGGGTCGCCGGCGCAGGGGTGAGGTCCGTCGCCCATCAGCGGCGTTCGCCACCAGGGCACCGGTCAGGAAGCTCCGGCACTCCGCGAAGTCCGTCTATTCCGCTCCCTCGGGAACTCCGGCTTCCAGCTGTTCAGCACTCAGCCTAGCCGAGGCGAGCGGACAGCGCCGCCGTATGCTCCACCTCCAAGCTCTTCTCCTCGGGACGACCCAGGCTCCGCTCCTCGGAGCGATCTTCGGGTAAACTTTTCGGGGACTTCCCCCGGGGCCACAAAAGTCAAAGTGGCATCAAAGTGTGCCCCAGGAATTCCGGCACAGTTCTCTCGCCCGCAGTGCAGCCGCGGGGGGAGAGAAGCACAGCGATCAGGGCTCGGGCTAAGCCGGGCCGGAGGAGCTACGGGAGGAAGCGTCCGCTCACCCCGCCATCTTGGCCACGCCCCCGTAAAGGGGTATTTTTAGGGTTCAGGGTCAGTTTTGGATTTTGGGGTACAGTCGTACAGGGTAAAAATAAAATAAATTTAAATTAAGTCAATTAAATGAAATTAAAAAATATAAAATTACATTAAATTATTAAGTTTCTAATTTATTTTAAATGTATATGTATTAGTTTAAATTTTTTAATTATGTTTTAATATTTTTATTTAATATTTGTAACATTATATGTATTTTATAATTATTTTTACATTATTAATAATACATTTAAAAAAAACGATATTTTTAATTTCGATATTTTTGTACTACGATATTATTTTTTCGATATTTTTGTACTTACCTTGTTAGGGATAGGATTCCTATATTTTTGACTTCGATATTTTTGTTCCGATATTTTTGTATTTCGATATTTTTGATTTCGATATTTTGTCAGACATTCGCAAATATCAATAGGGTTCCATACCTTCTGTTTTCTTTACAAGGTTGTAAGAGCCCACCGTGGTTTTAGCCAATTCTTGTTTTACTCTTTGTTCAGCTCTGTGCTCAAAGAACGTCTCTTTTACGGATGTCTTATGCTGAAGGATGATCGCAGTTGGGTCATTAAAGAGATTCCCTAGGCCCAGAGTTACCAGTACAGATTTTACATAACTGAACCACGGGATTTGTGACCATTTGTCTCTGCCCAAACAATCCTTCAGTATTTCCCTACTTAGGGTCGCCTCTTGATTCGTCCAGATCTTAAGCCACGCTAAAATTGGCTTAACCTTTATCAGATCTTCAAGATGGACGATCCCGAGCTCCCTATGTACTATTGAAGCAGTTACACTGTGTGGGACTTTCAGGATGGATCGTAGATGTTTATTCTCCTCCCGCTGCAGATGATCAACATTTGTAAAGCCCCACACCTCTGCCCCATTGGTCACTTTAGAGCAGCAAATTGAATTGTATAGGATCATTACCTGTTCGGGGCACCATCTCCCCAACCTTCTACCATAACCGGCTATTGCTCCTTTAGCCATAATCAATTTACGACTGCGCTCCTCTATCAGGGCGTTAAAATTTAATAGCCCATCAAACAGAACGCCTAAATATGAAAATGACTTAACTTTCTCAACCTTATGACTCCCTATTGTAAAAGCACATTTCTTAAAGGGTTTTTTCCCCACTGTTAAAACATAAGATTTGCTTAGGTTAACAGAAAGGTCTAAAGAACCCATAAAAGAAACAAACCCATCAATTAAAATCTGCAGACTCTTTGGTGTACGCCCGAGTAGGATCGCGTCATCTGCATACAATAACACAGGGACGTGTTGCGGCCCTACTCGTGGACAGTCGGCTCCCAACTGTAAAAGATGCTGTTCAAGGTTGTTGATATAAAGAGAAAATAAAAAGGGTGCCAGAATACAACCCTGACTAACCCCACTATTACATTGGAACGGGTCTGTGCATTCTCCATCGGTATTATACCTGACTTGTGCAGATGTATTGCTATGCAATTCTCTCAATATATTAATGAGACCAGGCTCTATCCCCAAGGAAATCATCATGTTCCAGAGCTTGCCTCTATTAACATGATCAAAGGCGGCAGCCAGGTCCATAAACCCCAAATAGATGGATTCATCACTAGCCATGGTGTATTTGGCTACTAACATATAGAGGTTCAAACATTGGTCACTCGTAGAACGACCCCTCCTAAAACCGTACTGCAAGTCTGAGATGATATAATTGGTTTCTGTCCACTCAGACAGCCGGTTTAGTATCCCCCTTCGAAGAATTTTTGCAGAGACGTCAATTAGTGAAATGGGGCGATAACATTGTGGGTCGCCCCTATTGCCCTTTTTAAAAATAGGGACGATAGTGGCCATGGACCAAGAAGGCGGTGGACCACAACGGATTGCAATATTAATGACTCTCGTCAATATAGGGGCCCATAAATCTACTGAACTAAGAAAGAGATCAGGAGGAATACCATATGGGCCTGGTGCTTTATTTTTTGATAACCCCTCAATCCCAACCTTAATTTCCTTTAAGGAGAAAACCACGGGCTGGACTTGAGCTGTATTTCCATTGTCATCCTGGGTATCTGTCTCGTGGTTATATAGGCCCCTATAGTGGGTAATCCACATATCGGGTGTAATATTTGCTCCTATTTTCGGGGCACAATCATTCTGGAATGTAGGTCTGTTAATGATTTTCCAGAATTCAGTCATGTCCTCTTTTCCCCAGTTTCTCTCAGGTCCGTCCAACCTTCTGCTTGTAAAACCTTTTTCCTTCTACTCAGCTCGCTTTTGTATTTTTTCCTGCAGGACTTAACCTGATTAGTATCCCTGGGTTTTGCTTTAATACTATCCTTAAGATCCCTCAGGGCTTTGGAGCAATCTTGATCGAACCATCTCAGCTGTCTATGAATCTCTTTTGTTGGGGCTCTGGTCCTTAACAACCCATCCACCAGGTGTACTAGTTGCTCAAATGTTGTAAGTAACTGGTTCCCTTCTATATTCTCATCTAAGCACATCTCAATGAGTGTTTTCCCTTTCTCGATGAGTGATTCATAAAACCTTTCCCCATTGATCTTAGACCACCTTAGGCATCTACCCTGATCAGTAACCTTCTCAACAACCGCTACAAGCTTCTCCCTAGTTGGGGAACTCTGGTATATTATATCCAGCGTCAAGGGGTTATGGTCACTAAATGGATTCCATTCTATGTCTGCCCTAGATACTCTATTTATCATAGTCCTTTTGGGAGTATTATCCTCAATCTTCCACCTAGGTGGGCAGACGGCCCACAATATGCCAGAGAAGATTTTAAAATAGGGGCGAGGACATGCGCCCTGGCATTGAGCAGTGCCCCTAGCCCTAAAACGGCCCCCACAGTCATTCTGCCCCACATATGTGTAGCCAATCTTGCCTCCACCCAGCGGACAGATAGCCTACTATACACCAAAGAAAAAAAGGTGAGGGCAGCCTGCACCGGAATCGAGTCGTGCTTCCATTCCATAATGGGCAAAAGAGCATTTCTACCGCCACTGTGGAGGCACATTGTGGTGTTCACATTCTATTTGCTCCTCTGGGGGGAATAGAAAGCCCACTACACCAGATATTTTTCTTTTTTTTAAGAACAGGGTTGGGTCCGACCTGCATTAGCCATAAGCCTCACCCATAAAGTCCAACAGTCTTTCAGCCCCCTGCCAGTTCACGGTTAGAGGATTTATCTCAATCTGCTCCAGGGGAAGAGAACCCCACTGGAAGCCAGGGAAATGAAAAAGAAGGGGGTGGGAGACACCTGTCCTGACTTCGGGCCGTACCCTAACTTTTAAAGCCTCATCACTCAGCATGGCATGCCCATGGCAAGCTGCAGGAAATGGAGATTCATTTGGGCAATGTGAGAAATTGGATTTGGTTGACTGGGCTGTGAGTCCTGGTCAAGCAACAGCCACAATCCATGGCAGGGTCAACCATGCAAATTCACTAAATGGACGTGTGCCTAATCCTGGGTAGCTTGGAACAAAAACCAGTCAGGCTTAACATAGAGGCAATGTGTAAAGTATTTATGCAGCACACAAACAGTAACAAAGTTAAAACACAGTACAAGAAAAATCTCACACCAATTTAGAAAAATAGAGTACATTTGAATACATTTTTCGACTCCAAAACAACAAAACTCCAATCAGTACCACCAAAGTTTTTAGTAAAAACTAGTACTTAGATGAAAGCGCCTACTGTGGAGATCTAGTCACGTGAGACTGGGTCGAAAAATATGGCCAACTGCGATGGAGTGTGGTTTGGCTGCAAGAGTTCAGTGGGCTACGGCTCCAGGCAGTGTCCAAAAAATGATCGTTGTTGTCGGAGTGCCTCTGGCCGAAGTTGAAGTAATGATTTCTACGTTCAGACGTAGTCACTTTTACTGAAGTCGAAAATCATCAGCAAGGCGATGCAGAAGGCTGTAGCTTATTAGAGTGCCAGGAGGTTGGAAACCCTTTTGGCTAAGGTCTGAGGAAGTTTAAAAACTAGTACTTTGATGAAAGCACCTACTGTGGAGATCTAGTCATGTGAGACCGGGTCGAAAAATATGGGCAACTGCGATGAAGTGTGGTTCGGCTGCAAGAAGTGGATTGGGCACGATCCGTACTTACCTTCAGACTTAGAAGGATTTTCAAGAAAACATTTCTGAGAAGGTAGAGTTCAGTGGACTACGGCTCCAGGCAGTGTCCAAAAAATGATCGTTGTTGTCGGAGTGCCTTTGGCCGATGTTGAAGTAATGATTTCTGCGTTCAGTCTTAGTCACTTTTACTGAAGTCGAAAATCATCAGCAAGGCGAGGCAGAAGGCTGTAGCTTATGAGAGTTCCAGGAGGTTGGAAACGCCTTGGGCTAAGGTCTGAGGAAGAGGATTTGCCGCTGCATATAAGAATGTAGCAGGAGCACTCACGAGGTCAGGCCTACCAGTGATGCACCTTGGGCAGACGCGTAGTTTGGTCTTGGTGTCCTCTCAGTTCTCATAGAACTTTAGCCAAAAAAAGTCTAAATCCCACATTTTGGTTTCTGGCTAACTGGGCACAATCAGCACCACCACCAATGGTCCAGGACTGGAAAGGCACCACTTGAGGGGGATTGGTCTCACTCAGGTTGGGTCCAGGTGTGGGTTCAAGATGATTAGAGCCTGTTATGGTATGTGGATAGTGCTGGTAGGTCAACTGGTTAAGTCAAAAACATATTGTGCATTGGACTGTCTAGAGTGGTAATAAGAGGTCTAGTTTCCGTCTAGTTGTAGAGTTCTAGCTCTGGTATCAGGTAACTTTTGAACTTTGTTTGGCATATAAATCCCAAGGTGTGCTTACTGGGCCAACAATTCCAGGGCTTTTGAATGAAATGTCAATCAGGTATGGGGTCTGCTAGGGGAGTTCCACAATAAGAACACTTAGGATTTAAGAAAGTAAAACTACATTTTGGAGGGTGATGGTAAAAGAAGATGGTATGGAAAAATGTAGCATGTGGGTGGATGAAGTAATATGAGATTACTACTACTAGGACATGTGGCAGGTAGAGAGTATGATATAAACTGACCTTGGTGTGTGGTCTGTGTAACAGCTGGTATAATGTATGTTGGAAATACATGTCTGCTTGGCAATAAATCAGTGATGGGAGCCGTCATATTAGGACGCAGGTGGGAGGGGAATTGAAAAAAGTGGGGAAGCAGGGAAAAGATAAAGAGAAGATAACCCCCTTTAAACACAGGAAGAGTAGATGTAAGAACATTGAATATTCATCGGAAGGATGTAAATCCTGCTCAATAAGTCAACATTGTGCCAGGTCTAACACATAAGTCAAGTCAAGGTCCAGTTGTTACTGGTCATATGATCATTTCTGGAAAAGAAAACTCTAGCAGCTTGTTGTGTGATGTATCCTTGGAGCCTAGCTGGAGGTCAGCCAATGTACACTTGGTCTTTGATTCTGAGTGAGATACCAGGTAGCCATACAGGTCACAGACAGCATGTACAGTCTTCTTCCATTCCTCTATAATCCCATTAAACTGGTTCTGAGATCATCTTCTCAACTTTACTTGGATACCGCCAAGTTGGTTACTGTTGCCACAGGGAACAAAAGCTTCTCTTCCCCAGGTTTCCCTTTGTACTTAACATGGATTAGCCTCACCCTGGTCCCTTTCAAGTTAACAAAGTTCCTGAACTCTCCCAAGCTGCCATTCCTGAGCTGATATCAGCCACATGCCTCGCACCCAGGTCTTCCTGTCTAATGTCTAAGCAATTGTTTCTGCCCTGGGAGAGGAAACACACTAACAGGGAGCAGCTGCTGGCAGTCTAATGGTATTTAGCCCACTGGTGCTTCAAGCAGGGAGTCTAACTGTTTAAACTTTGCTGTTTCTGTATATGTATCAAGAATCCAACTTCACCATTAACTGGCTTTGTTATAAAATTAAAAACAATGGGAGAATCAGTTCAGCAGCTTATCCCACACCAAGTTACTGGAAGTAGCATTTCAATTTCACTTCAGTTGTTCTCAAAGAATAAGTAACAATCTTTAGCAGCAAAAATAGCACTGTAGGCGCATGCCAATATGAAATTCTTACATGTTCCACTTTTAAATGCTAGGCTTATTTGCTAAAATGCTGACTTGAGGTCACTTACTTAATATTGAAAAGTAGGGTTCCTTTCTGCCCAAAAATATTATTTTGAAAGGTTCATCTGGAGATTTAAAAGCTGCAGCAGCTGAATCCAAGTTTTTCCTTCCTAGCCTACTGAATGATACACTAGGTTCTGTTGTACACACATGACATGTAAATTCCATGCCAGTGATGTATTTTCCTGCACCTTCAGGTATGGCCTTACTGGAAAGTTAAATATGACATTTGAGAAAAAGCCAATTTTACCATTTTTACCCCAGTCCCCCACTGCGCAGAATTCAAAGCAACAATACCAGCCATAAAAATAGAGGTGATCATAGAAAAATCGGTATTTTCTCACACATTGAGGTCCATTAGGATGGTGGAAGGCAAAGTCCGCCCACCATCCTGTCGGGGGCAGGTACCATCCGCCACAAGGGCCGAGGAACCTTGCCTCCAATTAGGATGCACCCGCCACAGTGGCGGGTGCATCCCGCATTTTTAACATTGGGGCGGACGGTGCTTAAAGCACCGTCCGCCGCAATGTGAAAAATGCATGTTGTGCGTTTCACAGCACAACATGGCAGGCACTGCTCGGGGCCTGAAATGTTGTGCTGTGAAACACAGGGGGGTACCATAGGTACCCCCCATGTGCACCCCAAACCCCCTTTCACCCTGGGGGCCCGCAATGGCAGGAAGGAATGCAGAAGGGAAGCAGCAGTCCTTCAATAGGGAAGACCTGATAACTTCACCAAGTCCGGCCCCAGTGGGCGTGTGCATGCAAAGCATGCTAGTACTTGAAGTTCCCCTAGAGATTGACCTTCGTGGGTGTCGCCGTCTCTCTTCTGATAATCCAAATTAAAAACCCCAGTGGGTTCAGAGGGAGCTGAAAAACCCAGCCATGCTGACTTGTAAATTGTCCCACAACACGGCTGTCCCTGGTTCCAACGTGTTTTTAGTGTGCAAACACAGGCTCTGCTCCTCGCAGCAGGGTGTCTTCACGACCGAGCTAGCCACCACAAAATCCATACAAACAGGTTGCCCTTGTGAAGACGCCACATACCAGGGAGTATGAACACCTTTAATTGCAGACTTCAGTATACAGAGTGCTTCCCTTCTCCATTTCGCCCGTGAACAAGAGCACAGGAGTGCTTGAAACGCGTTGGGCTACTGATGAAATTGGGTGGGAGACTGTCACTCTGTATTCTGAAGTCTGCAATTAAAGGTGTTCATATTCCCTGGTCTGTGGCGTCTTCACAAGGGCAACCTGTTTGTATGGATTTTGTGGAGGCTAGCTCGGTCGCGAAGACGCCCTGCTGCGAAGAGCAGAGCCTGTGTTTGCACACTCAAACACGTTGGAACCAGGGACAGCCGTGTTGTGAGACAATTTACAAGTCAGCATGGCAGGGTTTTCAGCTCCCTCTAAACCCACTGGGGTTTTTAATTTGGATTATCAGAAGAGAGACGGCGTTACCCACGAGGGTCAATCTCAAGGGGAACTTCAAGTACTAGCTTGCTTTGCATGCACACGCCCACTGGGGCGGGACTTGGTGAAGTTATCAGGTGTTCCCTATTGAAGGACTGCTGCTTCCCTTCTCCATTTCGCCCGTGAACAAGAGCACAGGAGTGCTTGAAACGCGTTGGGCTACTGATGAAATTTGGTGGGAGACTGTCACTCTGTATGCTGAAGTCTGCAATTAAAGGTGTTCATACTCCCTGGCCTGTGGCGTCTTCACAAGGGCAACCTGTTTGTATGGATTTTGTGGCGGCTAGCTCGGTCGCGAAGACGCCCAGCTGCGAGGAGCAGAGCCTGTGTTTGCACACTCAAACACGTTGGAACCAGGGACAGCCGTGTTGTGAGACAATTTACAAGTCAGCATGGCGGGGTTTTTCAGCTCCCTCTGAACCCACTGGGGTTTTTAATTTGGATTATCAGAAGAGAGACGGCGACACCCACGAGGGTCAAACTCAAGGGGAACTTCAAGTACCAGCATGCTTTGCATGCACACGCCCACTGGGGCGGGACTTGGTGAAGTTATCAGGTGTTCCCTATTGAAGGACTGCTGCTTCCCTTCTCCATTTCGCCTGTGAACAAGAGCACAGGAGTGCTTGAAACGCGTTGGGCTACTGATTAAATTTGGTGGGAGACTGTCACTCTGTATGCTGAAGTCTGCAATTAAAGGTGTTCATACTCCCTGGTCTGTGGCGTCTTCACAAGGGCAACCTGTTTGTATGGATTTTGTGGCGGCTAGCTCTGTCGCGAAGACGCCCAGCTGCGAGGAGCAGAGCCTGTGTTTCCACACTCAAACACGTTGGAACCAGGGACAGCCGTGTTGTGAGACAATTTACAAGTCAGCATGGTGGGGTTTTTCAGCTCCCTCTGAACCCACTGGGGTTTTTAATTTGGATTATCAGAAGAGAGACGGCGACACCCACGAGGGTCAAACTCAAGGGGAACTTCAAGTACCAGCATGCTTTGCATGCACACGCCCACTGGGGCGGGACTTGGTGAAGTTATCAGGTGTTCCCTATTGAAGGACTGCTG
The DNA here is from genome assembly GCF_964263255.1 of Lissotriton vulgaris. Classification (NCBI taxonomy): domain Eukaryota; kingdom Metazoa; phylum Chordata; class Amphibia; order Caudata; family Salamandridae; genus Lissotriton; species Lissotriton vulgaris. The sequence goes on from NC_141693.1 coordinate 1,525,901,210, forward strand.
CTTCCCTTCTCCATTTCGCCTGTGAACAAGAGCACAGGAGTGCTTGAAACGCGTTGGGCTACTGATTAAATTTGGTGGGAGACTGTCACTCTGTATGCTGAAGTCTGCAATTAAAGGTGTTCATACTCCCTGGTCTGTGGCGTCTTCACAAGGGCAACCTGTTTGTATGGATTTTGTGGCGGCTAGCTCTGTCGCGAAGACGCCCTGCTGCGAGGAGCAGAGCCTGTGTTTGCACACTCAAACACGTTGGAACCAGGGACAGCAGTGTTGTGAGACAATTTACAAGACAGCCTGGCGGGGTTTTTCAGCTCCCTCTGAACCCACTGGGGTTTTTAATTTGGATTATCAGAAGAGAGATGGCGACACCCTCGAGGGTCAAACTCAAGGGGAACTTCAAGTACCAGCATGCTTTGCATGCACACGCCCACTGGGGCGGGACTTGGTGAAGTTATCAGGTGTTCCCTATTGAAGGACTGCTGCTTCCCTTCTCCATTTCGCCTGTGAACAAGAGCACAGGAGTGCTTGAAACGCGTTGGGCTACTGATTAAATTTGGTGGGAGACTGTCACTCTGTATGCTGAAGTCTGCAATTAAAGGTGTTCATACTCCCTGGTCTGTGGCGTCTTCACAAGGGCAACCTGTTTGTATGGATTTTGTGGCGGCTAGCTCTGTCGCGAAGACGCCCAGCTGCGAGGAGCAGAGCCTGTGTTTCCACACTCAAACACGTTGGAACCAGGGACAGCCGTGTTGTGAGACAATTAACAAGTCAGCATGGTGGGGTTTTTCAGCTCCCTCTGAACCCACTGGGGTTTTTAATTTGGATTATCAGAAGAGAGACGGCGACACCCACGAGGGTCAAACTCAAGGGGAACTTCAAGTACCAGCATGCTTTGCATGCACACGCCCACTGGGGCGGGACTTGGTGAAGTTATCAGGTGTTCCCTATTGAAGGACTGCTGCTTCCCTTCTCCATTTCGCCTGTGAACAAGAGCACAGGAGTGCTTGAAACGCGTTGGGCTACTGATTAAATTTGGTGGGAGACTGTCACTCTGTATGCTGAAGTCTGCAATTAAAGGTGTTCATACTCCCTGGTCTGTGGCGTCTTCACAAGGGCAACCTGTTTGTATGGATTTTGTGGCGGCTAGCTCTGTCGCGAAGATGCCCTGCTGCGAGGAGCAGAGCCTGTGTTTGCACACTCAAACACGTTGGAACCAGGGACAGCAGTGTTGTGAGACAATTTACAAGACAGCCTGGCGGGGTTTTTCAGCTCCCTCTGAACCCACTGGGGTTTTTAATTTGGATTATCAGAAGAGAGATGGCGACACCCTCGAGGGTCAAACTCAAGGGGAACTTCAAGTACCAGCATGCTTTGCATGCACACGACCACTGGGGCGGGACTTGGCGAAGTTATCAGGTATTCCCTATTGAAGGACTGCTGCTTCCCTTCTCCATTTCTCCCGTGAACAAGAGCACAGGAGTGCTTGAAACGCGTTGGTCTACTGATGAAATTTGGTGGGAGACTGTCACTCTGTATGCTGAAGTCTGCAAATAAAGGTGTTCATACTCCCTGGTCTGTGGCGTCTTCACAAGGGCAACCTGTTTATATATATATATATATATATATATATATATATATATATATATATATATATATATATATATATATATATATATATATATATATATATATATATATATATATATATAACTAGGAAGGGGGGCAAGCAGCCTCCATCTCTGAGCATACTTGAACTTCATCCCCCTGGGCTGTAAGTTATTTCAAAGGGGAAGGGGGTGCACGGCCATCCACTGAGGAGTATTTTGCCCTGGGGATTCAATACCACAGGGTCTGCATCAATTAAAGGTGGGTGCCCCAGTGTTCACCTGTGTACATAGGAAAAACTAGAGTTCATGTCAAAAATAGAGAAATACTTAATTATAACCATGCACAATGGCAGATAATGCTATGAAAGGATGTTGAAGGAGAGATGCTCATACAGAATGCAATCAGGAGGTCAAGTCATATCTATTTTCGAAAACACATATAAAGAGTGCTCAGTGTCCCAAATGAAAGTAGAACCAACACACTTTAAGTGACGAAAATGTGGCCTTCAACGTTGTTTCTCAATACATGGAAACAACCATAATGAATTAAACAATGATTCAACAGTTTTGTTATTATTTTACAAAGACTGGAAATGGTTTGTTTTTTATGTAATTCATCTGGGGCATCCACCAGGGGCCCTGGGGCTGCGAGGGAAGCCCCAGGGCCCCTCAGCCCCATCCAGCTCCATGCATTGTGTAGGTGCCTGCATTGCTCCCGTTCACAGGTGCAGCTATTTAGGCTGCTGTCTCAGGGCAGGAGCAATCTGTTAATATGTTTATCTACCCGCATAAGTGCAGGCAGGGTCCGAACACAAGTCTACTCTCAGCCAACAGGAGCAATTTTAAAATCTTGTCGGTCGATTCCAGACCATAAGACGATACACGCGAGCAGTCCGTGACCCTGGAACATTGACCCTAATTATAAAAAGGATTCCAAACAAAACCACCGCAGCAACTAGAGGATATATGTAATTATTAAGAAAGCCCGTGTTTTTCTGGTGGCCATGATCCTGTATTTAAGGGGGTGATGTTTTCAAGCCTCAGTGTAAAACAAATATTTGTTTTGGTTTGGAACTTTAGATGGTTTGTCCGAACCTAGGCCTCTGAAACATGAAGTCTTAAGTTTCTACCCAGGGACACCTTTATCAACTGTGGGCATCCCCAAGGCATAAATAAATACCAAAAGGAAAAGATAGCCTGTCATACTTTTAAGGTGACTGTATGAACGTATATGTACAAGTACAGAGAGTGTATAACCTGGTCTTGAGAAAGATGGATATATAAGATTGACCCATTGAAACGCGTCAACGCTAAATTCTTATACACAATCCACCCCTCTGGCATTGGTTAAAAGTCGCACATTTTAACCATACATTTCCATGCTTTTGATGTTGTTGAAGGTGGATGAGTTAATCGTCAAGACACATTATACTTGTATGGCTTCTTTACTCTCCATATGTTTTTTAAGTTAAACTGGTAAAAAAGTTTTTTAATGTATTACGTTGTTTCATATTTTGAGAATGTTTAATTCACCAATTGTTAGGCCATTCAATGTGATGAAATTGTGTTCTATGCAAATAATACATGAATGTGACATTTTTATCTTTACGGTGGCTTCCCAGATACATTTGGTCCAATCTTCAGGTCTGGAAGGTGAGAAAGGTGGAAGGATGCAACTGGTTGATGTGTGAACTTGTGTTTATTAACTTGATATTAAAGTTTACCCATAGGGATTTTTTCCTTCTTTACTGTGTAAGTGCCCTATTCCCGTTGGGTTTACAAAGAGCCCCTCTCATTTGTCTAAGCATTTTTAAATCTCCAGCCCACTGGGAGCATTCTTTGTGTTTACTCCTGTTTGGCAGGAGATTAAAAAATGCTTAGACCAGGCAGAAGCAAACACAAGTTTCCCTGCAAGCAGAGAAACCACTATGCCCCCGTAACACAGCAAGTGATCCACCCATGGAAGAAGGTGTCAGCAGGGCCTGTCAATACTCAGGGAGGGGGGTAACTTGGCCCCCTCACCCATTACATTAACTCACAGCCCTGGGGTATGGGGTCCCCAGGAACTTTTAAAGGGTCAGGAAAGGGGAGGATTAAGCCCCCTCGCATTTAGAAATTCTGTGGACCCCTGGGAATGAGCAACCCTGGGCCAACTACGGATCAGGGAGGGGGGGCTGCACACCCACCTCCCCATAATATTCAAATTCGGCCTGGGAAATCCGGGGCAAAAAATGGCTCATGGGGGAGGGCCAGACAACCCCTCCCCTAATTAAAGAATGCAACCTGCTGCCATTGTTTTTTTATCTCACAGGAGTCCCATGCAATCACGGCAAAAATTACCTTTTTTGTCAATTTTGGCCGGGTTGGGTCCCTCTGGGTCCCACTCCTCCACCCCCTTATATCACTTTTTTTTAAAATGTCAGGACATGGAACTTATTTTCTGGGTCCTGTAGTGGCTGCTAGTAAAATTGTTATGAGGTTCCTGGAAGCCAATCAAAGCGTTCACTGCCACAGGAGTCTGACTCATGCAGGAAGTGAAAAAAGTTCCCAGGGCCAATTAGAACATTTATTTTTAAACTTGCTCTCATGCGAGTCTCTCAAGAGACTCTCACTGACCAAACGTTCCAGAAACACAAATATTTTTAAACCTTTATTTAAAAAAACTAATGAATGGATTTACACCAAATCACAATAAAAACAACCTGTGTGTCAAGATCGAGCTTCCTGCCGAATTTGGTATCATTGCCTTCAGCAGTTTTTGCTGTAGCTCTGCCTAAAGAAGTTTATTAAAAAATAAATGGGGATGTTGTGTTTTGAGACCCCCCCTTCTTTTCTGCCCCCTCTTGATTGATCACCCCAAAGCTTTTCATGCACAAACTAAGTAAAATGAGCACCTTTTTGGGAAAGGTTTTATGGAGATTAGTCAAACGGTGCCAAAGTTATTAGCAAAAGAAAATACACATTTCTTTTGGAAACGCTGACCAAACTATAACTACCCAGTGGCGACTTTGTATATTAGACATGTCAGCCTTAGGGTGGTGTTCCCCCAAATTGTTTGATCACCCTCCCAATTTGCAGATTAGTTTTTTTTGGCTCTAGAACAACTCTTTGCACTTTGCCACTGCTAACCTAAATAGTGCTAACGTTCTTCTGCTCTCTCCCTAAAACCAGGCCTAGTAAAGTTGGACTCATAAAATTTAGGGCTGGTAAAATAAATGCTACTAGTGAGCATGCAGCAATGATTATGCTACTCACTTAAGTAGCCCCTTAAATCATTTTCCAGACCTGCCATTGCCACCTGAATGCAATTTTAAATTGTTAATTTATCTAGAAAATATAACCCCCTTGCCAATCCTCAAATGTCCCTTTGACTGCAAGTATTCTTTAAGGTAGGCCCTAGGGCAGGGTGCATTGCGATTAATTGGTGGGACGTGTTTTCTAGGTCATGGCTGTAAAAACACTCCAAAATGTGTTTTTTAACTACTGTAATGCCTACCTCTGTCATAGGATAACATCGGGTTGCCTTATTTAATATTTAATAAGTGCTAAATTTGACTGGGGACAGGTAGACTTTTCGTGTTTTGTGTCTGAGAATTATGGATTTTAAAATACAATTTCAATCTTTGAAAATGCCACTTTTTCCTGCCTTAACTATTTGGTGCCTGCATCCTATTCCTAGGTTGCATGTCTGGGTGTAGCTGATAGTTCATCTTTGCTTATTCCTCCCAGACAACCCGACAAAAGAGGGATTAGGTGTACCTGGATGGGCCATCAACTGGCAGGATGGGGACGGAGCTGGCATAGCTTACTTTGTAAATGAATAGGATGTGCTCTACTTTCACACAAAGCACTTGCCACCCCTGTTCATGCTGCCAGCATTGAGTCAGGGCAGTGTAACCAGGAAATGTCAAGCACTTTAAAAAGAGAATTCTCTAGAAAGCTCTGCTACCTCAAAGAAAGCCCTGGGTATAGAAATAGGTCCCTCAGACCCACTTTTTGGACCTTCAGAAGGTCTCTCCGAGGACTGCCTGCTGAAAGACTGTTTAGCTGCATCTGGCAGGCCTATTCAGCTTCTTGAAGCCAGCCTGGAAACATCAGAGGCCTTCACTGCAGTTTGAGCCCTGGTTTCACTGCTGAACCCAGAACTATCATATTGACTCTGAGGGGTAGTTGGCTGACCTCTTGATCAAAGCCTCAGGGACAGAAAAGGTTCTGACCTTCTTAAACCCACACCATGCCTGAGTGAGTCCTAATTCCATATATGGTGCCCCTCCATTCCTGGACCCTTGGCAGTGGTGGTAAAAGTGCCCAGATAGCCAAAATCCTGAACTTAAAACATTTTTTGTCTAAAAACTGCCCTGAGAGCTGAAAGGAGACTGGGACCCAATGTGCATCACCGGTCGTGCTGACTTCGCAGCGTATCCAGCCGTGTAGAATTTTAGTCGGCTATAGCCTCCAGCCTCGTCCCACAGGACATTTCCAATTACCCAAAAAATATACTAAGCCTGAATTAAGAAATTTTCACCACTGCTTTGTCAGGCAGGTCCCCGATAACGACCTTCAAACCCAGAAAACTGCCCAGCGCCTTGCCCTGCTAAACTTCACCTTCTCAGAACATCTTCTTAAAAATGTCTTTTAAGTCGGAAAAGTAAGTGCCAAGCCAGACCAATCCACTCTTTGCATTCAATCTGCGGTCTATCATGGTCGGCCATGTTTTTTTACTTTGACCGAGTCTTGCATGACTTGATGTCCACGGATGGAGCTTTGTTCCTTTAGGCACTAGTTTTTATTTTAAACATTAAAAATTCAGAACTCGGGTTATACTGATGTCATTCTTGTATCAAATAATGTATTAATATGTACTCTATTTTTCTGAACTGGTGTGTTTTCACAATATTGCTGTTTGTGTACTACATATGTACTTTACACATTGCATCTAAGTTGAGCCTGACTGCTTTTGTGCCAAGCTACAAGAGGGTAAGGTGCACAGAATACATAGGTTTAACAGACATTATAGTTAGTACTTAGCATTTAAAAAACCTTAGAAATTCACTGAAAACAATAAAGGTTTCAGGGACGTTATAGTTAGTTGGACACTTCACTCATACAAATCTATAGAAAGTCCCCTGTTATAGTTAGTTGAGCTAACTATAAATCACGCCCCCGCAATGCACTACATATTACATCATTCATGATATCACTGATAACAACTCAAATGGCATCACTGATGACATCACTGATAACATCATCCAGTGACTTTGTGACTATGTGTTTCTATAAAATGTATATTAGGAGTGGGCGGAATTTGCGTAATCGCGTTACGCAAATCTCGGTGAAACTGTAAAAAATCTCCACGAACACGCAGTAATTCCGCAAACACATGCGGGATTGCTTGTTTGCGATGCTTTTTTACTGTTCACAATCTCTGTTTGCGAGCTCGGGGAATATATCTCGTGAACATGCATTTGAGAACACGAACAAGCAAAAAATTGCGCAAAGTCGCGGAAAGCAGAATTTTGGGCTGTTTCGCGTTCTCCGCAGAACGAGAAATTACCCTAATTCCACAAATTCCGCGGTCGCCAGTAGGTAGTTATAGTTAGGATTGTTTTCCATAGGAAATCCTCAACATTCTATTTGGAATAACCTTGGCCCTGGTTGAAGAATCTTAGCGAATTTCTCAAAGAAGTTGCGCTCCTTCCCTGAAAGTTTGGGGGGGATTGGTCAAGTGGGGGCTGAGATATAAGGGGGGTCCCAAAACGTGTTTTCTGCATGTTATTTTCCATAGGACCTTTAGACTCGGCTACAGGTCGAACGGCTGAATGGATTTATAAGAAATTTGGCAAAACTGTAGAGTCCGGTTCGCAGATTACGCTTTTTTTGGAATGGTGTAAATCTGTTCAGTAGTTGTTGAGAAAATTAAAGTTAAAGTCAATTATATATCTATAGGCGCGCATGCGTGCGCGCACTCAAGCGGCTGCGCGTGAGTGGAATTTTTTTTTGCTGCGTGACGTCTGTTAACGTTCGATTCGAAGGAAATCAGGAAGTTTTGCCCGCCATTTTGTCACTGCGAGTAAATATATTGTTCATTTCAAAGCGTTGAAACATGGAAAGGGGAGAAGGTAGAGATTGTCTTGCTGCGTAGGTTTTCTCGGGGTGTACAGTAAGGCCCTTAAACCCGGTCGCACACACCTATTTACAAGAGTGTGAAAATGGAGATAAATCAGAAGTTTGAGTGCTTAGATATAAGGTGGCTCTGAAAAGAGCCCTTGTGTTAATTGAGTGTTTTCTGCATTTATAAGTGAGTACCGATGCAGAGCCTGATGTTGCAGAGGAAGATTCTGTTTCCCTCATTCGTGAAATGAACACCGTCTCTCCTATAGACGTCTTGCACGTGGTATCGCAAGTTGTTGTGGTAAATAGAACCCATGCTATAATCTCTGAGGAACACAGAAACAGATTTATTTACATGTCTCCTTGCTTTCTCAAATTGTGCACAATGTTGATTGGACCAATTCCATTTCTGTCTTTGGCATATATTGGAATATACCAAGGCAGATCGAGGAAAAAGTGTCATCAATTGTCGAAAGGTGTCTTTTAGAAGCATTTCCAGACCTACCCCAGTGATTGTGCCTAGATCGTTCCCACCAGAGTGCACAATTATAAGGTCTGGTTCTGGGAGATGCATAAAAGTTTTCACCAATGGAATCAATTGGTGACATTTCAATCCTCTTTTGGCAATCCATGTTATGTGTACATTTGGTAAGCCGATGTTGCAAATTCATCTGCTTACTGCATATTTTTCACTCCAGTGAATATAACTGTGTCCTATTAGCCAGACCTTCATTTTCAAGGGATTTGTAGTCGTCCACCGATCGGTTCTGGAAGTGGAATGGTAGTTAGAAGTTGAAATTCTAAATAAAGAAAAAGGAAGAGGCTGGGTGTGGTTAAAAAGATAAAAATGATTGGTTGATTGTAATAAGTGGAGATTGAAGAGTACGTTGCATGTTAATGTTTATGTTAAACGAAAAGTACTATTGGGTGTGAAAAAAAAAGACATGTAACAGAGTTGTGGATTAGCAGGTGTTTCTGGAGGGAAAACAGTGTTCTTAGTTTGCTGTACATGAACTTGAGACATGAACTTTTGACCTCTGCCTTCAGCAAGGTGCAGAATGAGGTGTAACCATGGAAACAGCCGGATATGGCAGTTGGTGATGGGTTCACTCTTTGGTGCCTCTGCATCTGCACTCTGTTCTGTGGTGGCAGGCGGAGAACTGTTTGTTATTGTGGAGATGAAAGGGTGATAAGGAGAGAAATACGACATAGCGTTTGGCCTGTAGAAGCGTGGGAGCAGTGATTAACCTTGAGTGAAGCGGAACTGTGGCGGTGCTTGGTAACAGTAAAAAAATTTTTTTAACAGAGGTACAACTGTCTGTACGGTGCGCGACCTACTAAGAAAGAGTTCACGGGCCGTAATTGGCTTGCAGGTTCTAGTATCAGTAAGTGAGGTCGAGAAAAGAAAACATTCAGGACTTTATTTATGAAGGCCTTGCGCCACCGGTGCGTCACTTTTTCCCATTTTAAAAAATGAGGCACCGGCGGCGGAAGGTCTTCATAAATAAGGTCCACAGTGACTACAATTAAGGTTATGTGGAACCCATGAATAGTTTTTCAATATGAAATCATTTCAGTTGAGATTATGGATTAAAAGAGAAACCGTGAATATTTGAAATGTTTATTTAGAAATGTACTGTTTTAAAGGCAAATCATTATGTAATATGAGTACAGAAATTGCAAAAAACACAGTAATTGGTATTGTCAGTAGTGGAATACAAACGCTATAGTTGAAGAAAAATGAATATAGTTGGAAAAAAACATTGTACACTCTTATAAGGAAGTATATCATATTTTAAGAAATGGAAGGAGGTGTCTGGCCTTTCAGTTAGGGAACGATATATGAAAATGCAAGTGGTTATACATCAATACTTTATCAATCAGCTGTCTACATGTGAAGCACTATCAAGTTTGTGTTATGTCAGTGTGTGAGGGGAAAAAAAGGTGCCAAACGCGATAAAATGGTGAGAGGTGCATGTATGTAATCTGTTGGATGCTGCGCAAATCACTATTGAGGAGAACTACTGTATTGAGATATCTTTTGAAGGTTGCAGTATTGCATTTGAAATACAGCACAAGTAATAATGGCAATATTGTTGAAAGAACATATTTTTCTGTAAAGTATTTTAAAAACATAATTTTATAGGAAATTAAAGGAGTAGAGGCGTGTGAGGCGGAAATAAGCAGTTGAGATGCGAAATGGCGTTTACAGTTATAAAAAACTCGTTTAAAATGTGCACATTAATTAGGGCACATGTAGCATATATTAGCGAGTTTTGCATCGAGTACTTTTGAAATAACCTTAGATAAGATATGCAATAGAATTGTTGAGATTAGACTGTAAAAAAATAAAGTTGAAAATCGAGTAGCTGAAGAAACAAATGTAGTCCACATAAAAGACCAAAATTTAACCAGCACGAAATCATAATGTCCACTGTTAGTAAAGGCAATAGGTCTGTTCTTCAAAAGAAAATATGGAAAAGAACGTGAAGAATATAGGGAAGCAAAAGGAAATGAGGACGTCAATGGCTTGTATAAGAGTTATTGAAGCATTGTTTAGGCAAAATAGGTAGCTTCTGCTTCTAACAGGAAATCACTTTTATCATTTGAAAGTATGTCAGGTATCCAATGGAAAAGAGTAAAGCAGTACTCATGATCTGTTAAAATCGGAGCCTCTTTTATTATCAGAGGGCAGCTTGGTGGGTTTTCGATGTAGTTCTCTGTTAGGAAAGAGTTAACCGTCCATTGTGTAGGCAAAGTAGGCAGCAAGTGCTTCTAACACAAGGTCCCTAATAAAGAACCAGGTCAACATCTTCCTTTTCCTGACGGAAGAAAAACCAGATCTTCTGTTGTTGACCGAAACGTGGACCAACCCTCATTCCTTGCCGGACATTCTGGCATCACTTCCCTCAGACTACTACATTCTGACTGCCAACCGTGCACAAGGGAAGGCTGGAGGTGGGGTAGCAGCACTCATTTCGAAATCCTTTCATTTCCGGGAATTACCTTCTCTCACTCTCCCCAACACAGAGAATTTGGTAATCACACTAGACTCAGAGAGTGGGGCTCTTACTGTAATTCTGTTATACCGTCCTCCCCAATACATGGCCAATTATCCAGTACTTTTGGCAGAACAACTGGCCTCCCATGTAATAAAGCACTCTAAAACTGTCCTAGTGGGGGATTTAAATTATTGGTTCGATAGAACAGACACGGACACCCAAGCTGGAGAACTGAGGGATCTGCTTACAGATCTAAACCTGGTCCAACACATTCACTCTCCCACTCACCAGAAGGGTCACAGCTTGGACCAAATCTGGACATACAACGTACCACCATTCTCTCCTATTATAAGCCCTTGCATTTGGTCAGACCATTATCTTATCCAGTTCCCGCTAGAAATTCAAGGGCAGCACAAGGCCAAACCTCCCATGGGTAAAGAGTTCCGCAAATGGAAATCCATGGACCGCTCTGGGTTCATGGACACGTTGAACAACACCCTTCCCCCATTAGACGAAGATCTGGAGGTTGACGAGAGGGCACTGTCCTCCTGGCTTCTCCATGCAGCAGATCTGTTCGCCCCCTCTGTATACCTACCTAACATTAGAGGCAATGATGCCCACAAATGGTTCACTCAAGAACTTAGAGCACTTAAATTAGGGGTACGACAGAAAGAAAGACAGTGGAGAGCCACCTACTCTTCACAGGATAGGGAAACCTTCTGCGTCACTAGGAAAAATTATCAAAAATTTTTAAATCAACACAAACTTAATTACTTCTCCACAAAAATTTTATCGTCATCCAACAAGTCCAAAGATATTTTTAATATAGTTAATGAACTCTGTGACAACGACAGGACAGCCCCTTCAATAGCTCCTACGCAGAAGCTATGTGATTCCCTGAATAATTTTTTCTGAGAAAAAATTGTCACTATCAAATCGAGCATTGCTAGTTCCCCAACGTCACTTCCTTTGGATGACGTCTTTTACAATCCCTCTGTATTAGATACCTTCCCGGCCATTGATGGTAAAACCTTTTCTTCACTTTTGACGAGGGTAAAGTCCGGATCCCCTAACGACATCTGCCCCCCCCACATCTTCTCGGAAATCGGTCAGATTATCCCTCAGGGTATTCTACCCCTACTAAATAAATCACTGACCCAGGGCAGGGTACCTACTGGCTTTAAACACGCTCTGCTAATCCCTCTAATTAAAAAACCAGGTCTGGACCCTCAGGACTCATCAAATTATCGTCCTATATCCCTGTTGCCGTTCCTATCCAAGATATTGGAGGCTCACGTCTCCAATTGCCTTTCCAACTTTGTGGAAACCACTGGATTTCTGGAGCCAAATCAAGCTGGGTTCCGTCCAGGCCATTCGACCGAGACGGTAACCCTGGCAGTCCAGAATACACTTCGGTGTAACGCAGACAGGGATGTCCACCAGGCACTGGTGCTTCTTGACCTGTCTGCTGCATTCGACACGGTCGACCACACTATTTTGGTCGGCCGTGTCGAGCAGGCAGGCCTCAGAGGTACTGCCCTGAGCTGGGTGGAATCATTCTTGTCCGACCGGACTCAAGCAGTGAGACTGGGCACCTTCACAGCCCCTAGAATTAAGAACGATTGCGGGGTCCCTCAAGGCTCATCCCTGTCCCCCCTTTTATTTAATTTATACTTGCGTCCCCTTTTGTACTCCTTGAGGAAATTCAAAGTGTGGATCTTTAATTACGCAGATGATCTGCAATTGGTTTTCCCCCTGGGGTCGCCGGATGCTGTCACTGAGTTTAGGGAGGTCATGGCTCATATCCAGAGATGGATGGGCCTTAACCACCTAAAACTTAACCCAGGCAAGACTGAACTGATCTTGCCTGGGAAGAGCGAACTCAGCTGGGGACCTCAATTTTGGCCTCCGGAGATGGGAAACCCCCCCTCCAAATCCCGCACGGTTAAGAGCCTTGGAGTCACCTTTAGTGAAGACCTCTCCCTGAAAAGTCAGGTAGGGTCAGTTGTTTCCGCTTGCTTCTTTCAGATGCACAAGATTAGAAAGATAGCCCATTTCCTAACCCATTCTGCCCTGATACAGGTGACCATCGCCCTTGTGCTGTCTAGGCTGGATTACTCAAATAGTTTATATTTGGGCCTTCCAGCCGGGCAGCTCAAGAGGCTGCAGCTGGTTCAAAATCAGGCGGCCAGGCTGATCTGTGGGCTTCCTAAATGGCAGTCCATCAGGCCTGGCCTGGCAGACCTGCATTGGCTGCCGGTAGCCCAGAGGGCGGCTTTTAAAACCGGCTGCATTATCTTTAGGGCATTACAAAGCAAAGGCCCCAAATTTATCATCAACCTGCTTGCCAGATACACCCCCTCCCGCAACCTCCGCTCTGGTCACAAAAACTTGCTCACGGTGCCGGTTGTTAGGAAACAACGTCAGGGCGGCAGCTAAGCATGAGCGAATTTTGCGGATCTCGCGTTCGCGAATTTTGCGGATTTGCGGATTCGCAATCCGCAAAATTCGCGAATTCCCGCGAATTTGCGGATTTTTTTTTTTTTGTGTTCGCCCGTGTTTCTGCCAGTTCGCGAGGGTTTTGTACACTTTCGCAAATTGCGAACTTACCTGTCGGGTCGCAAGTTTCGCGAACTTGTTGTTTCTACGTGTCCAGCCTGTTTGGGACACTCTTCTTCATCACTGCCACTCTCTGTCACCACTGCCACTCTCTGACTACTCATGCCACCCTCTGGCCCACCCATGCCACCCTCTGTTTCATCACCACACCCTCTGGTTGTCCAGTGTACATTATTTTCGGCAAAGCAAAGCACACCTTCCCTGCCTCAAGTGACCTGAATTAATTTGGGGCTGATTAATGTGTCACAGAATATTTTTTTAGCTGGCACCTGCTTCCTTAGTGCGCCCTGATTAGTGATCTTTTGCACTTGCTAAGTGCTTTCATTGTTGCAAAATTAGTTACAACACCTGCCCTGCCCCAACTGACAATAATGAATTAGGGGCTGATTAATGGATTTTAACTTCCAGCCTGGCTCCTGCTTGTCTCCCTTAGCTGTAATTCAGGACCTTTGTGGCATATGTGTAACTATTCTGAGGTTCAGAGCAGGGTCACATAATAGTTTCAACTGGCAACTGAACTCTGGAGGGGCCCCTCAGGAAGCACTACAGGAAATGGCTACTAATGATGAGCCTGAACTTTTGAACCTGGTAAGTAGTTACTTTCAGTTTTGCTAAGATCGTATTTCTGCAATTTTGCACTTATTCGCGGGGCGCGAACTCACGCGAACAGTGCGAGCAGTGCGAGCAAAATCCGCTGCTCGCGGATTTGCGGATTTTGCGGGAAATTCGCAAATCTCGCGGATTGGGGATTTCCCGAAAATCCGCAAAATCCGCGAGCGGAACGGATTTTCCGCCCATGCCTAGCGGCAGCTCCTTTCATTTTCTTGCTGCCTCCCTCTGGTACTCCTTGCCAGCTTCTTTAAGGTCACACGAGGATATTCTAGCCTTTAGACTGGCCTTTAAGACCTGGCTTTTTAGAGAAGCCTATCCTTAGACGTTCTAAGTTGTCCTCCTGTTGTTGTGTTATGCTCTGAAAACTTCCTACAGCGCCATGAAGCCTACAGGCGTACGTGCGCTTTATAAGCTAAATTTAACATAACATAACATAACAGGAAATCACTGTCATCATCTGAAAACATGTCAGCCATCCAATTGAGAAGAGGAAAACAGCATTCATATTCTGTCATTATCGGAGCCTCTTTTACCATCATAGGGCAGCTCGGTGGGTTTTCGATGTAGCTCTCTGTTAGGAAATCTTGCGCCGCTGCGAATATATTCCAATGACCCAGAACTCCTTGTATCGCTGCAAAGGCCATAAACCCTCCGCTGTAACAAAGCTGTTCATGATCAAGTAACGAATTCATGAGGTGATTGTAATTCGCTTCAGGAGGTACCAAATTGCAGAGACATAAATCCAGGGCCCACGTGAAATCACAGCTCAGGCAATGAAATACAGGCTGCACACAGGTGAAATACGAATATCGAAATGATAATCGATATGAAGTATTCAAAGTTGAGAGTGCTAAGGTGCCGTAGTACAGAAGCATTCTCTGTCGAAATAGTTCTAAGTGGTCCGGCTCATTTGCGAAGGCAGGAGGGACATCCATTTTGAATTTCCCAAGATGGTAAAGGAAATGGCGCAGCACTGCCGGTTGTATAGCAACTCCACAGAATTAGGTCGCCGGCTATGCAGTGGAGAGGAGTAGAATGACTTGATAAATTTTCTAGGAGTCTAGTCACTTAAATATTGCTTAGTAGTTATCAAAAAAGTAGCCTGTCTTGAAGTGGAGGATGCGTTAAAAAAATAAGGGAGTCATTTGAGCAAGTTGTAAAGCAAGGTCAATTTTTTTTTACATCAATGCTGTTTTCTGTGAATGTTAGCTAAGTGAAAGATATGTGTGTGAGCAGATGCTACGTTCAGTTTTAAATGTGACAATGGAGCTCTTGTTCATGTCTTCCGATTCAAGGTCGGTATTCGCTGCCAAATGCAAATATCAAGAAACGCATGCGTGGGGTAGATAGTCTGCATTCTTAAAGGAAAGCAAATGGAGGGTTATTTTTAGCGCGTTAGCATTGTCGTTTAAAAAGTTACAGTGATTTTCATTATATGTTAAAAAAGTGTCAATGATGAAGACTGAAAATAAATCCTTATAAATAACAGGGACTGGTGTATTTTAGAAAAGGTGTGTAACATTACATGAATTGTAAAAAAAAAAAAATAATGTAATTGAAAGTGTATGGTTTGAAAATGAAATGTAGAGGTTTATAGTTCACGTTTTGAAAGCGGTTCTAGAGGGTCAGATGCATGATAGATTTATAAAAAATAGAACATGTTTTTCAATAGTATTATGGAAAAAATATGTGCCTTTATGTACTATTTAGATTATCTGCCTGTTGCCTATTCTTTGAGTTTTAGTAATCCTGTGTCTTATAAGTTTTCAATGGGCGGTTTGAGGTTCATGGTGGGCTTGGGCAGGAAGGGTAGGTTGGGGGTTTGTAATAGGGGGTCCGGGTGGGGTGGAGTACGGAGTTTAGTGAAGAGTGAGGGGGGAGGGGGGTTAGGGTGTTTGGTAATGGAGCAGAGTCAGAGGACGCCACATTTCTGTTATGGGGTGCCACGGAAATATGTATCCATTCTCAGAGGTTTATTATATTAAGGATATATATTAACATGGTGGCTCTTGTGGTTTTGTGGATCTGTGCATGTGTATAATGCTGGCCCTGTAGTTTTTGTCTATGGACCTCATTACGACACAGGGGAGCCACGTTGCACAGTTGGAGATCAGAGACTTAGGAAATAAAACTTTATAATTGTAAGGGCTCTAAGCGATACAAATCGCCTGTTCTCGGTGTAAAAAATATCACCGCTATTGGTGGTATTTTCTACGGTGTTAGTGCTCGAAGGAGAATAGTAACATATATGTGAAAGAAAATTCTGTAACAGGCTCAGCATTTCACATTATCGCGTGAAAACAAAAGTTGTTCTCACATAGCAATAAGTCTCTTATAATTAAGGGACGGAGTGTATATAGTGGTATTTACTACACTGCTATGTGAACGATGTCGAATGTTTCATAAGAGGAGGCTTTAAAAGTTTTTCGATAAACTGGTTTTCCAGGGAAGTGGGTAGAGTGTTCCGTGTAAATTGCAGAATAGAAACTAGTAAGAACCAATTGGAAGTGTTGTTCTAAAGTCACATGACTTCACATGCGTGTGTCGCTGCCTCTACGCGATACGTGGGTGCGCGCACCCGATCGCGCACTAAAAAAAAGCGGCGAGAAAATATCAGCTTATATGCTCTTGGAGCTCGTTTTGGTACTAAGAGTTAGTTCTGAAAAGAACTTTTTTTTTTTTTTTTGGAAACAAGTGTTATGATGCTTTTGATTTCTTAAAGTTGCTACAACATTTTTCAGTATGTCATACTATCCAAATAAAGTGAAGAAATTTAACTTTTCTTGGAGCATTTATGACTTTCAATTTTGTGTTTAATTAGAATAAAGCTTTGCTCTCCGTATACAAGAAGTTTTCCACAGTTCTTGCATTTAATGTGCACGTTCGCCAGATATGGTTTCAAGTCCATGTCAGCACTCGATGGAGATACAGGTCGTTCTGCAGAAGATGTGCTGGTCACTTCTGATGGTAATAGCGTGGCCTCCGTTTTTCTAGTCAAAGGTGGTCGCTCATTTCCTTCACATTCGGAAGATGAATGCGGAACGGTAGCCATTGCAGCAAAGTCTTCAGGAAGATGTTTGACGTTGTTCTCTATTGAGAGTAGAAAAGAAAGTGATGGAAGTGGGTGGAGTGCTGCGTGTAAATTCCAGAATAGAAACTACCAACAACCAATTGCAAGTGTTGTTGTCAAGTCACATGACTTTACATGCGCTTCTCAGGACGTGTAGGCGGTGACACTATCTAGTTATGAACGTGATTTGGAAGTAGCGATGTTCTTTAGTGAAGTTTAAAAACGTGAAAAGAAGTGAATTCAAACACATACGGATTTCACATATTTTTAGAGCTCAATTTAAGTATACAATTATTAAATTATAAAACCTTTTATATTTTTTAAAAAAAATATTAAGGTGTGTCAGTCACGCACGAACGATTAAAAAAAATTTGGCTCCATTTAATTAAAAGGTTTGTATGACAAAAAAAAAGCCTAGGTTCAGTGTCTTAATGTACTATAAGTTCTTTCATTGGTCTATGAAGAAATTCATTAGGTTTAAATTGGAAAGCTTTCATGAAATAAATAGGTGGGTGCGTGCACTCAGTTGTGCACGTAAGATTGGTATGTCGATATTTATTTCAGGTATATCTTTCATACTTAGGAACTAGCATTCAAAAAACCTATGAAATTCACTGAAAAAACCATAGGTTTTACACACGTTATAGTTAGGAAATAGCATTTCAAAAACCTATGAAATTCACTGAAAAAACCCTAGGTTTTACACACGTTATAGTTAGGAAGTAGCATTTAAAAAACCTATGAAATTCACTGGAAAAACCATAGGTTTGACACATGTTATAGTTAGCTGGACATTTTACTCATATAAAACCAATGAAATTCCCCGTTATAGTTACTTCAGCTAACTATAACTCGCGCGCCTGCAATGCACTGCTGATGATGTTACATTTTCCAGTGAATTTCATAGGTTTTTTAAATGCTACTTCCTAACTATAACGTGTGTAAAACCTAGGGTTTTTTCAGTGAATATATATATATATATATATATATATATATATATATATATATATATATATATATATATATATATATATATATATATATATATATATATATATATCTGTAAGTACTGGATCCCACCAAATAGAAGTAAGCAGAGACGGCACACCAGGAAACCTTGCACAAAGCCCTTTATTGTGCACTCGTTAACCCAAGACGACGCGTCGTCTTGGGTTAACGAGTGCACAATAAATGGTTTTGTGCAAGGTTTCCTGGTTTGCCGTCTCTGCTTCCTTCTATTTGGTGGGATCCAGTACTTACAGACATTAAGGTAGCGGCTGCTGCTACCGACGGCATCAGCGTTGTTTGGTTGAGGGTCGTTCAAGCAGCAGTGTGAACGTGATATATATATATATATATATATATATATATATATATATATATTACCTACTGGCGGTCGCCAGTAGGACTATATATAGTTAGGATTTTTTCTCTATGGGATTTTTGAAAATTCTATGTCTAATAACTTTGGCGTTTGTGGACGGAATTGGCTGAAATTGTCAGGAAAATTGAACATTTTGTTTCTGAGCAGCCCCTGACAATTTGGGGGGGTTTCATCAAGGGGGGCCGAGAAAAAAGGGGGGTCCCAAAACGCGTTTTTCCCATGTTAATTTCCATAGGGCAGTTGGCCTCACTTTTAGCTCGAACGGCTGAATGGATTTGCACGAAACTTGGCAAAATTGTAGGGACTGTTAGCCCGATGTGCCTTTGCTAGGTCTCAATATATGTGCTCCAGTGGATTTTGAGTAATTTAGGTTCAAAAAAAGATATATATCTGGGCGGAGCCTAACCACACATCTGATCTGATTGGCTGTCAGCATTTCATCCAAGAAGTGTTGGCAGCCATCTTGGGACCAATATACATGATAGCACCTCATTAAAAAGCATTGTAGTTAATAGAGGGTTTTAGGACTTTAGTTACATTATAAATCATTTGTTGATGGTACCATACTCGTTTTAGGAATTGTGGTGGGTTCTAAGGTGATTTTACCATGTGAAAAAACCTTCTGCTGTGATATCATGAATATTGTTTGAAAGAAAACTAATATCTCATGATTTTCCCACAGTGGTTTGGAAGGGGATCTATAAGCTAAACTGAAAGCATATTTTCTGTAAATTCACATTATCTTTCTCAGTCATGTGAAAATGAAGTCTGACATTCTGTCAGTTGATTCCTTTGTGTTCTACTGCAGCCTCCTAGAGTGTTCTAAAGAACAACTAGAGCGCTAACAGTCCTACTTATTACAAAGGTATGGCACACCTGAAGCCATCTTGATTGGAATAAAGTGGTAACTCTTAAAACATTTAATTTAAAAAGAAACAACACGAGGGGGTATATTTTGCCATAGAAAGTATGATTAGTGCTGCAGAATGAAAAATTAGGGCACATTTTGAGTGACTTCTTAAATCCTTTTCTATTTCATTAAAACATTCTGACATGCAGTCTCCCAAAATGGCCACCAGAGACAAAAGAGCCCAAATGTAGCCCAAATATCACCCAGATGTAGCCCAAGTATAGCCCAATGACAGAATGTCCCAGAGTGTTCTAAAGAACAACTAGAGCGCTAACAGTCCTACTTATTACAAAGGTATGGCACACCTGAAGCCATCTTGATTGGAATAAAGTGGTAACTCTTAAAACATTTAATTTAAAAAGAAACAACATGAGGGGATATATTTTGCCATAGAAAGTATGATTAGTGCTGCAGAATGAAAAATTAGGGCACATTTTGAGTGACTTCTCAAATCCTTTTCTATTTCATTAAAACATTCTGACATGCAGTCTCCCAAAATGGCCACCAGAGACAAAAGAGCCCAAATGTAGCCCAAATATCACCCAGATGTAGCCCAAGTATAGCCCAATGACAGAATGTCCCAGAGTGTTCTAAAGAACAACTAGAGCGCTAACAGTCCTACTTATTACAAAGGTATAGCACACCTGGAGCCATCGTGATGGGAATAAAGTGGTAACTCTTAAAACATTTAATTTAAAAAGGAACAAAATGAGGGGGTATATTATGCAATAGAAGGTATTATTAGTGCTGCAGAAAGAAAAATTAGGGCACATTTTGAGTGACTTTTCAAATCCTCTTCTATTTCATTAAAAAATTCTGACATGCAGTCTCCCAAAATGGCCACCAGAGACAAAAGAGCCCAAATGTAGCCCAAATATCACCCAGATGTAGCCCAAGTATAGCCCAATGACAGAATGTCCCAGAGTGTTCTAAAGAACAACTAGAGCGCTAACAGTCCTTCTTATTACAAAGGTATGGCACACCTGAAGCCATCTTGATTGGAATAAAGTGGTAACTCGTAAAACATTTAATTTAAAAAGGAACAAAATGAGGGGGTATATTTTGCCATATGAATTATGATTAGTGCTGCAGAAAGAAAAATTAGGGCACATTTTGAGTGATTTCTCAAACCCTCTTCAATTTCATTAAAAAATTCTGACATACAGTCTCCCAAGATGGCCACCAGAGACAAAAGAGCCTAAATGTAGCCCAAATATCACCCAGATGTACCTCAAGTATAGCCTAATGACAGAATGTCCCAGAGTGTTCTAAAGAACAACTAGAGCGCTAACAGTCTTACTTATGACAAAAGTATGGCACACCAGAAGCCATCTTGATTGGAATGAAGTGGTAAGTCTGAAAACACTCAATTTAAAAAGGAACAACATGAGGGGGTTAATTTTGCCATAGAAAGTATGATTAGTGCTTCAGAAAGAAAAATTAGGGATCATTTTGAGTGACTTCTCAAATCCTCTTCTATTTCATTAAAAAAATTCTGACATGCAGACTGAAACATGCACTTTGAATACAAGCAGCAGACGTCCCTGGTGAGCAGTAGCTTTACTACAGTGATCTAATGTGCAACTAGAGTGCTAACATTCAGAATTTATGGCAAATGTGTGACACATCTGAATGCCTTCTTGATGGAACCAAAGTAAACAAGCATTGAAAATGCAATAGATCTCGCCCTCGTTTAAGTTAAAGCCATTCTGTTTGTAATGAGGTGGTTTTTAGCTTTGCTTTTATTAGTGTTTTTTCAACTTTCATGTAAATAACATGCATCTGTATGCATATAAGTATATGTATGCATGCATTTATGTTTGTATTTATATAGATATACAGATGATATATGTTTATATATGTATGTATATATATATATTCACTGAAAAAACCATAGGCTATAGACCATATATAGTTAGGAATTAGCATTTACAAAACCTTGAAAATTCACTGAAAAAACCATAGGTTATAGACCATATATAGTTAGTAAGTAGCATTTACAAAACCTTGAAAATTCACTGAAAAAACCATAGGTTATAGACCATATATAGTTAGGAATTCGCATTTACAAAACCTTATTTTACTCACACAAAACCATTGAAATTCCATATATAGTTAGTTGCACTAACTATATATCGCGCACCCGCAATCCACTGCTGATGATGTCACATATTACATCATTCATGACATGGTCAGTGACATCACTGATGACATCACTGATGACATCTCAAATGACATCACTGATGACATCACTGATGACAACATCCAGTGACTGTATGTTTCTGTAAAGTTAAAATATGTCTTACATATTGAAGAATGAGTGGATGTATAAGTGTCTGGATGAAGGATTTAGTAGGTGCATGACTGACTGTATGAGTGAGTGATTAAATGTGTCTCACTGAGTGCATGGGTTAGTGACTAAACTGTCTTAATTTGTGCATCATTATGTCTGTTGATCTGTAAACTGGTGCATGTGTTGATAAGTAGCTATATGAGTAACTATATGGGTTATTGATTGGTTGCCCAAGTATTTGTATGGGAGACTCAGTGTGTGTGTGGGTGGCTGGGAGGTGTATGACTCTGTGCATAGATGTGTGAGCAGTTGATTCACTAGATGTATGGTTTCAAAAGTGCATGTGGAAACAGCTGTATGGGCGGTTGACTGTGTGCATGAGTGTATTGGTGAGTGAATGGATATCTCAGTGCTACATGTCAAAGTAAGTACATATGTAAAACACAGTACATGTGAGAGTTGACATATATAAATAACTGTGCATAAGAGCCAGTGAATGTGTGAGTGGCTGTATGGATCATTGTGAACTTGTATCAGGGATTGTATAAGAGAGTAAATATGTGTTAGTATATGTTTGAATAAGTAAAGTTTGTATAACTGTATAGTTGAGGAAATGGAGGTGTGATTGATTCTTTGCATGACTGACTAGGTGTGTGAGTAACTCCATGGATGAGAGACAGTCTGTGAGTGTCTGTTTACACTGATTGTATCTAAGGTTATATTAGAGTCTGAAGAGGTTCATCGTATTATCACATGAATGATATCATCAGTGATGTGATCAGTAATGTCAAATGAGATGTCATCAGTGATGTCATCAGTGATGTCATTTGAGATGTCATCAGTGATGTCATTTGAGATGTCATCAGTGATGTCATCAGTGATGTCACTGACCATGTCATGAATGATGTAATATGTGACATCATCAGCAGTGGATTGCGGGTGCGCGATATATAGTTAGTGCAACTAACTATATATGGAATTTCAATGGTTTTGTGTGAGTAAAATAAGGTTTTGTAAATGCGAATTCCTAACTATATATGGTCTATACCCTATGGTTTTTTCAGTGAATATATATATATATATATATATATATATATATATATATATATATATATATATATATATATATATATATATATATATATATATATATGTGAACACAAAGTTTGTAGCTGTCTTCCAAGCCTCTTTTTCTAATATCATAAATTTAGTTTGACAAATGTCTCCAGGTTAAATAATAATAACCAAAATGAAATTCAAGGAGAGACTCGTAGTATCCCATAAATGCTCATCAACATCATAAGAGCTTGTGCTTCATTTACGACAACTAAAGTATAATATACAATACTCTGTAGATATTTGTCATGTTGCACAATCGTTTTCAAAATTAATTTTGGAAGCAGTGGGTCCGGGGCGCGAACCCTCGATCTCAAGAGAGAAAATCTCTATAGCTATTTAGTACGATGTGCTATGTCAGTTGTAATTTTATTTCTGTCAGTTTTTCTTAGTACCTTAATACTGATTGGTCATAAGATACCTGGTAATCATGGCGATAACCATTGGTTCTATCCAATACAAACTGCTTTTGCAGACATGTTGACAACAAAGTAAAATAAATTAAATAACATGAGTAATGCCCAAGTGGGCCCAACATTCTAGCTTTATGTACATAGCAAAGTTCATAATTTTGAGATAGAGCCGAGTCTTGTGAAAAATCTTGCCCCAGTGGGCTTATTCTTAATACTAGTCTTGATCAAAAGCGGAGTCCATTGTCAATCTTTCTTGTACTTATATCTGTAACAAATGAGAGATGAGAAAGACAAAGCCATATTAAAATCTCTACAACCTAACAGAAGAGTAGTTGTAAAGTTTGAACACACAAATTCTGAAACAGCATTCAGAAAGTTATCCGAGAAGATGCATTTGATTAGCTACACATTTAATCACCCTGCAAGTGCACAAACAATTCTTCGTCCATATTCAACCTATGGGGTGCCATGGTGTTGAATCTGATAATAAATTTGGACTCCAATTTTCTAAGTTCCAACAATCTGTTCCCTCCTCGTATATTAGGGGTGATGCAGTCTATAACTGTAAATTTGACCAGATTAGCATTGCTCTTGTGGTGTTCTTGGAAATGACGGGCTACTGGGTAGGTTTTATCATTTTTGTTTATAGACCTGAGATGTTCCAACACACGTTTTTTACCTTTGTGGATGGTGCTTCAATTTCATATTTCAGGCATTACAATTAAGATGTTTCTGAATGATCCTTGGAGCTTCATTATTATTGAATTTCAAGGATTTAACATTGCAACTATATTTGCGGGCTTTACACTGGTTACAGGTAAAAAAGCCTTTTATGTCTGTACGTTTTCTTGGGTTTTGAATCATATTGCTACACAGATGATCACGTAGAGATTTAGGTTTTCAAAAGGTGAGTGAAAGGTGTTCTCCTATATATTCTTTCAAATCATCATCAGTCTTTAACACCTCCCGAAACTTTTTGAGGCTCCTTTTCACTTCCCAAGCCTGTATATTATATGTCATTATGAATCTTATCGATTCTTTGGGTTTACTCTGAAGTTGTTCAACTTTGGGGAAGATAAGATCATGGCGATTCAGAGTATCGACTTTTGTGATGGCCTCCTTGATACTCTTGGGGCTGTAGCCCCGTGTCAGAAATCTTTCAGTCATGATTTCTTTTTCCCTCTCAAATTTCTCATTAGTGCTGCAATATCTACGAGCACGTAATAATTCCCCTAATGGTATACTGTGTATCAGATTACGCGGGTGGCAACTGCCCGCATGAAGTAAGCTATTGCCAGCCGTGGTTTTTCTGTACAAAGAGCTCTCATTTCCATTATTTTGTATCTCTAGTTTGAGATCAAGGAATTCCATGGTGTCACTACTTATCTGATGTGTGAATCGGAGGGTAAGATCATTTTCATTGAGAACCTCCACTTGCATTTCTGTGCCACTCCATACACAGAAAATATCATCTAAGTAACGCAACCAGAGGACGGCGTGGTCTTTGAATAGTTCAATCTTCCAGACAACCTGCTCCTCCCACCAGCCGAGGTAAAGACCTGCGAAGCTGGGGGCGAAGCAGGTTCCCATCGCCGTCCCCTGGATTTGTTTGTAGATGTTGTTGTCAAAACCGAAAAAATTATTGCATAAACACAACTCGATCATTTTAAGTAGCATTTCGGTGTGGTGAAGGAAACTCAAGGGTCTGTTCTGAAAGAAATGTGTGCATGCTTGTGAACCCAATTGCTGTGGGATGCTTGTATAAAGGCTACAAACATCTAAGCCTAGCATAAGATAGTTGGGAGACCACTCAATGTCATTGATATGTCTGAGGAAATCACTTGTATCTAGGACAAAAGATGGGAGAGATTGAACCATCGGTTGTAGAAAAAAGTCTACATATTTAGAAGTTTTTTTCTAAAGCACTACCACAGGAAGAGACAATCGGCCTACCAAGTGGTTTCTGTGCATTTTTGTGCAGTTTGGGAAGCAAGTATAAAACTGGAAGTTTCGGATATTCTCGCAAAATGTACATCAAACAGAGTGACAAAGGTGGGAATGTGGTTATCTGGCCCCTTGATATGTACAGGGAAGAAGGGAGGCAACAATTATCAGATACTAGCAAATATTGCCTATCCACAAGAATACTATATGATCAAGCAATGTTGAATTTATCGAATCAAATCACGAAGTGGAAAGATGATTGTATAATAACTAATGATGAATTCTTGTATATGGCTTGCATCATCAGCAGACAAAGCAACTCCATATCTGACACTGATACATGGGAGGTCGTCAACACTCTACTAGGGTGCTTTTAGAAGAAACTACAACTTTGGCAGCCAATGCCTGTTTACCTAAAGCATAGTTGGTTGCTGATGCTAAAAGTGACTACATTTCCCCTCTTCCGTGCAGTTCATCATGTAATGCACAAGCAGCAGCAAACTGGTAAGAAAACCAATCCATGACAAACAAACTTAAAAGCTTCAGTGAACACTTTCAGACACCTATTCAGAAGGCATCAGAAACTCAGCACAAAGAGTTTTCCAAAAAGGCTGAAATTTCAGACAAATAATATATGGAAGATTGGCCTGGAACATAGGGACCATTGGCACTGAAACATTGCCCCTTAGGTACAGGATGAGAAACATCTTAATTAATTCATCTTTCAAACACACCCATTGACTCAGTCCTTGCCCACAAGTGACCTTCCAGGCACTACAGCTTTTAGGTCCTCCCCTTTAATACGTTTTTTATTCATTTCCAATCACACATCCATGGCCAAAAACAGACTGCAAATTAACTTCTCCTGCCTAAAGTGTTGCTCTATACACAGCCACTGTGTATGACTAGTATTTAAGTAAATTATATATTTATGGAATATTTTCATTTTCAGAAAGCAGAAGGGGATCAATTCAACATGCACATCACAAATCAATCAGCAGTGACCGAATTCTTCCTGGTGGGATTTCCAAACACACGGCTGGTGGAGATGTTTTTTTTCTTTGTCTTCGGTACCATATACATCTGGACTGTCACAGCAAACATTGTTATTATTCTTGTGGTGAGGCGGGACCGTCATCTCCACACACCTATGTACTTCTTCATCTGTAACCTATCACTGCTGGAGATCTGGTACACAACTGTAACAACCCCCAAACTAATGGATAATTTCCTAATGAGGAATAAACTGATCTCATTGTATGGATGTATATTACAGTTCTATGTCTTCTTCTCTCTTGGATCCACTCAGTGTCTTCTTCTGGCTGTAATGGCCTTTGACAGATATTTGGCTATATGTAACCCTTTGCGATACACTGCAGTTATGACTGGCACAGCATACACTTGGGCTGCTTTTTGTTCATGGGGCACAGGGTTTGTGGCTATGCTGGTACCATGTGTTTTAGTGTTGCAGCTATCCTTTTGTGGCTCAAATGTAATCAACCATTTTTTTTGTGATGCCGACCCTTTGCTGAAGCTTTCTTGCACAGACACCAAGCTGATTGAACTTCTGGACTTCTTTCTGGCTCTAATTATTGTTTTGAGTTCATTCATACTGACCGTGGTCTCATACATTTATATTATCAACACTGTGATGAGGATCCCTCGGTCCAGAGGCCGAGGCAAAGCCTTCTCCACCTGCAGCTCCCACCTCATCATTGTGGTCATGTTTTATACAACGGTGACATTCATGTACATCAGACCAAGAGCACAGTATTCAGAGATGAGCAAGGTGGTGTCTGTGTTTCATTCAGTGGTGACTCCTCTGCTCAATCCTTTCATTTATACTCTCAGAAACAAGGATGTGAAAAATGCCATCACAAAATTAATGAGGCAGAATACCTTGCAACAAATCATGCTTCAGTGGAGAAACAAAGATAATATAACAATATAATATAATGTAATATAACAATATATAATATAATGTAATGTTCATCATCATCAGATGGCAAAATACCTTGCAACAAATCATGCTTCAGAGCGGTAACATAGATAATATAACAGTTGTATTGTAATGTCATCAGAAGCTATGGGAAGGATAACACACCTGCGTTGGATGGTTCAGATGAAAAATTATTTGAATCCATTAGGGAATATGGTAATCTGCAGAAATTCCTCAAATAGAAGGTGCACTTGACACAAGGTATGCATTGAAGATTGCTAGGATTGTGTTTTTATAAATAATAGGTTTTTTAATGGTAGGAAAATAGAAAGTGTGAATAATGCAAAGGTGATTTAATAAGTTGACAGAGTTTGGTTGCAGTATTGACAGAAAAGTGAATTTTACGTCATCCCGAAAGTTAGCACCCAAATACAACACAACTCCACTACTATCACGTTCCTGTTGTCATGCACATAATTTAGCAGACCCACTTGCAGGCACAATCTGACATGCTCTATGCTACCCTTTGCCTCCCCTTGTCAGCCAGGTGCTGTCTTATAGTGCACTTTAGTTGTGGATATCCCAGTTTAGGCTACGCACAAATACAACGCACATAGTACTATATCACCCTCAATGGTGAGGTTTACTTCATAGAAATATCCCCAATGAACTAAATAAATAGATTAAATGTAAAACAGGCAACATACTTCAAATACGCTTGGTGTATGTTTGCTCTTAGAAAAGTAAACTGAATTTTCTCTCTGTCTAAGAATCTCAACTTTTTTCTTTTTAGGTCTTGTTATAGTCAGCTTTAGCTGTGTAGCAAGACTGTTGTTCCCACTATAGCACCTACTCCATAACACATAATTCAACTGTAGATGCATATAAACACCTCACGGCACGCAAAACACCTATGCACATACATACATAGATACATATTGGATGGGGCATTGGATAAATCCTCTTCAGCCATTGGCTGTTTTTTTCTTTTTTCTTTATAAAGTTTTATATAGCGCAAACATGATCCAGAGGGATATCAGAGCGCTTCACAATTATGGGAGGGAGGATGATCAGGGATGTACAGGTGTCAAATACATTTCAAACGAAACAGTTACAAAGGGCGCATTAAAACATCACAATAGCTCAAAATAGCGGGTCTGGGAGGGGAAGAAAAGTTATTTAAGGAAATATAGCAAATCAGTACCTTACATGCAGGTGTAAGTTCAATATCTTACAGCAGATGATCGAAACCCAAATTAAAGTAAGAACTTGCTCACAAGGAATCTTTTTACTTCCAGGTTGAAAGCAACAGTGGAGGTGAGTCTGCGAACTTCAGGAGGGAGAGAGTTCCAGATCCTTGGGGCAGAGCCGGAGAAAGCTCTTTGACAAGTTCTCTTTTTGCAAAAGATCTGTGGTTTTAGGAAAATCATTCATTTGCGATCGCAAAATGGCCTTTTGCGATGCCTGATAGTCTCTAAGAATGCACAATTTTGGTAATTGCAATTTTTTGCGATTAATCAAATTGCAATTCGCATTTAGGGAATCTCAATTAGCGGTTCCTTAAATGCAATGCAAGAAGCACTTTGAAATAGCGATTTTGTTATTTGGGGACACAAATTGCCAAAAATTAAACTGATCGGTAATTTGCTCAAACTTTGAAAAAATGCACTAAAGTGCATTTTTCAAAGTTTCATGTAACACACACAAATGCCCTTGGGGCATGTGTGTGCGCAACATGGGTGCACAATAAAATTTCTGGGGTGCAACAGGGTATCCCTTTGACACCCTTTCACCGTTGAAATCGCATGCACAATTTCCCATTCATTCCTAGACGCCTGTAGGCCCATAGGAATGAATAGGAAGCCATTCCTTATATGTGGCTCGCAATTTGCAAGTCGCAATTAAGGAATGTTTAGGAATCACTATTTTTATAGCGATTCGTACGTGCATAGGCTTTTGTGAGTCCTTAATTGTGCTTCTTTAATAATCCCAATTAAGGACTCGCAAAAGCCTACCTTGATGCATGTGCCACATAATGCTTGACAAACTGCTTAAGGAATGTGTCATTGTACACTCAGACTCCTCGGAGGGGGTAAGGCCCATTGTCTTGGTGCGCGAGAAGGATGAGGAATAATAAGACCTTCGTTGTGGGCTGTCACCCTTACCCAAGATAACCGAGTTATTGTTGAACATAAGAGGTGCATACGTTTTTTACATTGTTGGATTTATGCTACAAATATCACCAGATTCCACTCACATCAGATTTGCAAGACCTTACCACGTTTGTCACCCCTTTTGGGGGGCTTACATATTTTTAGTGTCACAAATTGGTCTCGAGTCTGTTGCAAGTGTTTTTCAGAAGGTAATGGATTCCGTTTTGTGAAACATAACAGGTACCCAAGCTTACCAGGATGATGTATTGGTGCTCTCCAATACTGTTGCAGAACATAAGACAATACTTAACAAGGTTTGAAGGTGTTTAAAGAAGTAACTTTCATGTTAAATCCTGAGAAATTTAGTTTTTTGAGACAGGTTTTAGACTATTTGGGTCACCATATTTCTGGCTATAGCATAACACCTGCATTTTCACTAGTACAAGCAATACAAGATGTTTCTCCACCAAAAGACAAGGGCACCTTGAGATCATTTATTGGGATGAGTGAGTACTATTCCAGGTTCATTCAGGAGTATGCTCTTTTGTACAACCACTTTGGAAGCTTTTGCAGAAAGGTGTAGAGCACATTTGGGATGATACAGCTAACCAAATCTTCTTTAGATTTAAGTCACTGAAGTTTCAAGAACAAAATTTTATTAAAAGAAGTTCAGATAAGGTAAGCATAGCATATCATAAAAACATGTTACATAAAAATGAATTCAAATATTCTTAAAGAAAAGAAATAAGTATAAAGCATTGCAAAGTAAGTCACTGATCCTTAATGCACCAGCCATGTCCTCTTATAGACCTGAAAGCATGTGTGTGCTTATGTTGGCTGCAAACCAGGTGCAAATAGCTGCAGTTGTCTCACAATTTTAGGATACAAGAAAACACACTGTAGCTTTCGCCTCCCACTCATTGAAGACTCCAGAGTCACACTACAGCACAAAAGAGAGGGAGTCGTTGGACTGCTCATGGGCCATTGAAAAATGTAAAACAAAATTCTTTGGGGCGTATGTTTTGATTCATAAACAGATCACAAACTCCTGATACATTTGTTTAATGGCAATGGCTCAGGGAAGTCATCGGCAAGGCTTGCCAGACATTGTTCTCGCTTGCAGGAATACAGGTTTAAAATTGATTACCTTCGTGGTGGGATGAACTTTAGAGAACATTTCCTGTCTAGGATGTCACTTCAGGGTGTTGATCAAATAAATGTACATGAGAATGTTGAGTCTGCTTGGACATTTTGGATGACATTTTGAGTGCTTCTGGTCTGCTCTCAGAGATGGCAATGTGTTATCTGCTGTTATGGATTTTGTCAAGAAAGGATGGCCCAGGGAAAAATCATTACCTGTACCCTCAGACATTTTTCACAGGTGGAAAGTGAACTTTACATTCTAGATGGTATCCTCTTATGCAAATATATCACTGTTTAGCCCTCTGCTGTCAGGACCAAACTCATTGAGGCCTTTTAGGGTTGGGAGCCACATCTAAAAATTAGAAATGATTTTTTTGGTGGCCTACATTAGATTCACAAGTTGCAACATGGATATCTGATGGCAGTACGTGTTTACTGACATATAAGCACTGGATCACTCACCAAACACCCCTTCACACTGTTCTGCTCCCTGATGAGGTTTTGTCTAAGGTTTTTTTGACTTTTCAGGAACTTTTGAAGTTTTGCCCACAGTTATATAATATTTTGATTGGTCTTAGTTGCTTAATTCTTGAATTAGTTTTTTTATGAATTTGTTCCCGCCACTAGTACTACTGTTGAAATCACATTTTTAAACAAGATCCTCAAAACTGAGGGGCCACCAAAGGAATCGGTCACTGATAATGGAACACCTTTTGTTTCTTCACAGGTGAAGGAATTTGTTCAGAACCATCACATCACACATTTGAGGGTGACTTTATACTCGCCTACCTCAAACGATCTGGTGGAAAGAAAGAACAGGTCTCTGAAGGAAGGAATAAAATCTGCTTTGGTGAGCAGGGTTCCAGTGGAAGAGTTTCTGAGTAAATAGGTTTGGGCGTACCATCTGACTCCACACTCTAATACTGGTGTATCCCCTTTTTTGCTTGTTGAGAAAGAGAAAACCCAAATCTCAGGTTCGACCTGACTGGGTCAAGGAAGTAGCTCCAAAGGAGCAATATTGCCAATGCACAATATCTAAGATGGTCATGGAGAGAGAGACTATGGCCCAGGTCATACATAAAGTTGACTGTGACAAAATACATCATGGAAAAAGGTATGATTTTAAGGTTGCTGATTGGGTGTTGATCAAACGTCCCACTAGAGTTAGAAAGGCACAATCAGTTTTTTTTAGACCTTTACAAATTGTAAATGTTGCTGTAGGCTCAGTTTTGATTAATGAGAGAGGTTAGTGGAGTAAGAGGGCACTTGTGAGGTTACCACCTGAGCAAGCTACCAAAATTTGCACACACAAAGGTCTCAACTGTGGAGAAGGAGGACAAGCCCATGATGATTGGTTTGTATTAGAGAGAATATCTCTTATTCAATTGCTACTCAATCTTCTTCCTCTGTTTTGTCTAGTGCTTCTGAGGTGGGTACAGTCAAACATCTCCGAGCCAACAGTGACAGGGTACTTGGAAGAACTCAGGTTTCCTGGTGGGACTGATGCATCTGCACCTGAAAATGCTAGAACAATTGGACCTGTCAGAGATGTTAGAACTTCTTGTAAAGTTTCTATGTCTGTTAGGTACAGATATTTGTATATACAAGGGGAAAGATGATGTAATGATACACTAAGGGGGTGATTATGATGGTGGGCGGAACGCCACCACCCGCCCGGGAGGTAACGATCCACCCGCCATCACAACCTGCTTTAACCCTCACCATAATACCATGGTGGGGGTTATTGTGGCAGATGCAAAGTGCGTCCCAACTTTTCCGCCGGTCGGGAATCGTAACATTTGCCGACCGGGTGGACTTGGGCACTAATAAGGTGGCGGTGCTTACAGGCACTGCCATACATATTAGGATGGGTGTTTTCAAAGGCCTTTCCATGGTGACGATGCTGCCATGAAAAGGCTGGTGAGGAATTGCTTTGGGGGCCTGTTGCGGGCCCCCAAAGCAATTCCCAAAAGTGTAGTCCCCCACAGAAGGGTAGGGGACTACACTTGGGGGTACCTATGGTACCCCCTACATTGCCATGCACAAGGTGTCAGGCTCAGCGGTGCCTGCCACGTTGTGCATGGCAAAGCACAACATGCCATTTTGGCATTGCGGTGGGTGCTGCTTACAGCATCACCCACCACAATGTCAAGATTGCGGAATGCGACAGCCAGGGTGGCGGTCACATGCTAATCCGTGGTGCGGAACCGCTGCAGGTCTGGCAGCCAGTCCCAGCATCGCTAGTTTGTCCCCCCGCCATTCTAATGGGCCCCGTAGTCCTTTATTTTTGCTTACTTTATGTAGTCCTCCATTAGTGTTTATATTTTAGTTATGACGGCTCTTGGGCATTCACCATCTCGCACTGTATTTATATTTATATATGTTGACATTTGTAATGCCTCATGCCCAGCATTCCTTCTCCATGACACTTAGCTGCAATAAAGTAAGTTGCAGCTGGGATTCCTTGGACGCAGGACATGTGGCAGCCTGTATTTCAGGGATAAAACTTACCTTGTTTGGCATTTGGAGTCTCCTGGTCTCTTTTATTCACCTCCCAACAACATGGCTCATTCAATAGCTATTGAAAATATACTCTGAATTTAGAAATGAAACAGCTACCTTGCCAGCAAATATGTATTAAAGAGTTTAGTCTCTGCAAAGAGCATATGGTAGATCGGTATAGATGGAGCCCAGATATGGATGCTCATGAACTTAAGCAGTAGTTATCTCTCACAAACGCATACATACATTACTCACTTTTGCATATAATTTTAAGATTTCTAGAATGTAGCACTGCATATTTATTTATTCACTTAAAAAATATCCATAGCCACATTGATTAATGAGTCTGTCTTTGGGACCTCTAGAAATCATCAAATAGCAGCACTTGAGCTTCAGTTGAGAGAACTCAAGTACCAATTTAAGATAGTGCTTCCACTATCATTTCTTATATATATTCCATTATATTGACTAAGGGATGGAATGGCTCAGTGCCCACAGGCACCATACATGTATATGACAGAGTAAATTATTACAGTCTCAATTGGCAGCCAGATGCAGTGCAAACTATAATGCCACTGTCCAGTTCATTTTCACTAAACACATAGGAGCAAAGGCCTCCTTCTCTTTCACCCATTCTTTTGGCCCAAGGGCCTTCTGCATTACTAGTACGGATGCAATTAATAAGGGTCATGGAGCTGTGCTGATTCAAGTCATTGAGGATGGTCATAAGCAAGTAATTGCGAATGGCTCTGGGTCTGTTTTCCCCACAGAGGAAAAATATTCTATAAAAGAGAGGGAGACTTTGGAATGTTCATGAGCATGTGACCATTTCAGAGCTTTTGATTTGGGCAAACTTTTCACCATTAGATGTGATCACAAGACTTTAGTAAGAATACATATCTACTGAAAGTAGTGAAAACGTTTCTTCCAGGTTAGTGAGACTTTCAGTTAAATTGCAGTATTATTACTATAATAAGGTCTATGTGCCTGGTAAAATCTACTTAATTGAAGATTTCCTGTCACGAATGGCAAAGCATTTGGAGGAATGTGAGGATGAGGTATTAAACGAGTTTCAGGTAACCATATTGATGATTTAGGACATGCAGCAATCACAAAGGAAAAATAATGTTGAGTGAGTATAATAAAGATGTTGTTTTGCAGTTTGTGATTGGTCACATACAAAAGGGTTGTCTTGGTGGGAGTACATTGGATCATCGTGTAAAGCCAGGGGTTAGATCAGAGTTGTCAATAGTGAATGAAGTTATCTTGAGGGGAGTAAGAGTTGTACTTCCAAATTCGATGCATCAGGATTTGTGAATGTCATAAAGGCCATTTCTGCATTGTCATAACCAAACATGTGGTGAAAGAAATTGTATTAGTGGCCTGGAATGAATGTTGCCATTTAACCCCTCCCATGCTCGTGACGGAGCCGTTCCGTCACGAGCCTCGGGTGGGTTATGCTGGTGACAGAACGGTTCCGTCACGGCCCGCTCGCCGAGCCTGCGCGGCGTGAATTCCGTGCCTGCGCTGGACGTTCTGAAGAGCGGGCGGGGCCGGGACGGAACCATTCCGTCACAAGCACAGCTCACCCGCGGGCCGTGACAGAGCAGTTCCGTCACAAGCACAGGACCGCCGCACGACCCTGCCTCCCCCTTAGCGCTGCGGTGGAATAGCCACCGCAGCGAAGGGGTTAAAGGTTTGTAAGAGCGTGATTATCTTGCGTTATGGCTGACAAATTGCATGAAATGCTTAGACCACCCATGTTATAAGGTGTTATACCCAAATATCCACACCCATGTTAGAATCCATGGTAATCCATAGCAATTAATATTACAGACCAGTTGGAAATTCTCCGAAATATGTCTTAGCCTTAATTGATGTTTTTCAAGGTGGTCGGTCATGGAGAGTATGAATAAAAATAACACATATTCTGTTTAAAAATTCTTGAAAACTGTATTTACTTCTGAAGGTATTCCCACAACTATTTTAAGTGAAAGTGATGCTCAATTTCTTTCTAAAAAGGCCAAAGAGTATTTTGACAGGATTGGGGTTAAGCACAAAACTACATCATTCAATAATACCTGTGGAAATGATTTGATCGAGGGTGTCATCAAGATTGTGATTCAGCTAGTACTTAAGAGGGGTCTATCTTGGAAAGTTCAATTAGAGAAACCCATGTGGTTAACCGAGTGTGTGAGAATGAGGTTACTGATTCGAGTCAGTTTGTGGTAATGAAAGGTAGAAATCCCAGACCAAAGTATAACCCAGATTGGTTGTTTAAACTGAATGTGTAACATTGGAAAGTTGAAGATGTTGAAGCAAGGTTTGATTTAGACCAGCAGTAGCAATAATGACTTATGGTCACAGAGCATAATTTCAAATCTGTGGCGCTTAATGTCGACCAGTGGGTTAGAGTAATGATCCTGGGAATATTCCCAAAGGTGATAGTAGATGTTCAAAACCATAAGAGGTTATCAAAACTTTATGCATTACAGTTTGGTTGAATGATGGCAAGATGCGGAATCTCAAAAGAATTGCTAAAAGCAGCTGATTGCAATGTGAAAAGGATGAGCGAGAAAGGAGGGAAGATCAAATGCATGACATATTAGAAGACGAAGATTTTCTTTTAGAGGAATGTATGGATGTTCAAACTGGACACCTGTGAACGTAAACGTGAGTAAGGATATGACCTGAATAATACCATTCATAGTAGCCATGTACTACAAGTTTTTGGCTCTGATGTACAGGATGAAGTATTACCTTTAGATGAAAAAGAATCTTACTTACAGGGAAATTTGATGCAGGGAGATTTTTCCCTATGTTCTTCCTTGGGGCAGCAGAAAGTGTAAAAAAGGATCAGGAAGTCTCCAGTGTGGATGAAGTATCTTACTGCTGTTTCATTCTTTGGAAAGGGGAGAGTTAGACTTGTCCTCCTTGGCTTGGTTTCCAATGCCTTTTTGCCTATACCACCTGTATTTTTGATGGTATGCCGGATCTCGTTTTTGCTGGCTTAAATGCTTTGGGCAGTGTGTAAGTATCAACCCAGGCGGTAACAAACAAAACTTGCCCACATAATAGTGATAGGACGCAACAACCTACTTCCGTAGAAAAGACAGTTTATTTTAATTAAACAAAGTACATAAAAATCCACCAAAGCAATTGTCTTTAAAAATATATGAGAAAATACAATACACAAAGTCAAATAAGGAAGTACAATAAAATCAAATAGGACACAATAATCACAATTTCATAAGTACATAGTATCAGTTCTTGAATTAATTATAAAATATGTTGTCGACGCGCGTTTCGGCGACCAGCGCCTTCTATAAGACAGACAAGTTTTCAGGTTCCTAAATATAAAAGCATAGTTACTGATCCAGAAGTGCATTCATTTACTTCAAACAATAGAAAAACAATGAATCATATTTAAGGTACAATACAATAATCAAAACAACCATCATATTATAACATCTTATGAAAACTGTCAAGGCATAACAATTGGAAGTAGGTGAAGGTATAATGCGAACCAAACGGATAAGCAAGTAATGGCCCAATTGGGGAGAAAAATGGGAAATACTGACTTCGGTGCTCATTTAAGGGAGTTAACGCAAAATTGGATGTCAAGGATAGAACAGTAACAATAAACTCATGGTGAACAAACGATGATAGACAGATACACAGAGATGAATATAGATTTATCATGGATAGTGAGAGTATAGGAAGAATATAAAGGCTATAGTTCTTTTGTCTCTCAGTTTATTCTGACTGATAATTGTAAATCGATTATTGATATTGATATATATGTTACACAAGCCAAATTATTTCTTACAAGATTATACTAAATGCTACACACGGTATGTTAATCTAATCAGCTACTTGTAAATTCAGGTTATAACAGACAAGCAGAGATATACTTACTTGTGAGCTAACACATGGACACAATTTGCGTTATTTGACACAACTTTTCACATAAGGGAGAAACCTCTGAAAAATGGAAAGGTGCTATTAATTAGGAGCAGCAATTAATCTTAGTGCAGAGGGCAGTGATATATTCACTGCAACATTAAGGGAGAGGGTAATATCTCCTAGTATATTGTGCTAACTAATTAGTTTAGCGAATTCTTATGATAAAGCCTAAAATGCCTTGCATTTCTCATGGTTTACAAAAGGCACTAGGTTATTTCTAACAAGAATATTAAAACGGCCAGATTAGGGAATTTACAGGACGTATTTAGACTGATGCGTGTAAATGGTTCAACATCATTAGATTTCGGTTGATGTCTGGATAATCTTTATAGATTTCGAGTCTCTAAAGGGCAAGATAAACTGAGGCGAAGATAACGTTAAAAACTAAAATTGT
Source organism: Lissotriton vulgaris (assembly GCF_964263255.1). Taxonomy (NCBI): domain Eukaryota; kingdom Metazoa; phylum Chordata; class Amphibia; order Caudata; family Salamandridae; genus Lissotriton; species Lissotriton vulgaris. Next base: position 1,525,938,385 of record NC_141693.1, read on the forward strand.
AATTTTTATTTTAGAGTAGTTTGTGGTACTAGCGAGGAATATTCCCTACCTCGAGAGGGGTTGTTTACGTGTTATATTTTGCTGGCGAAGATGGACAATTTGATAAAAACGCACTCTCTTGTATATCATTTTTTCAATTGGTCAGCTGTGAAATAAAGAACGGAGGACCATATCAAACAAGTGTTATCAAACCACAACTGGGTGGAAGGGACAATAATAAGCTGTTCATAATATGGAGAACATACCATAGATATAAAACAAATGTGCCTCGCCTCCACTCTTCCGAACCTGCATGGATAGGTTTGCTTTAGTTAGCTTTTTCCGTTACTAAAACGTGAAAGAAAACCGAGATGGAATTTTTTTTTTTAAAGGACCTACGAAGGAAACTGATAATGGGCCAATATGAATAAGACGGGACAATGTTTTTTAGTTGATTACAACATACCTTCTAGCGTATGTATTTGTCACATACAAGAATCATGAAAATAAAGGAAGGGCTCACTACATTTTGTATATAAAGAGCCTTGATTAGAGATGGAAAAATCTACAAAGAAACTATATCTGAATTACAAGGCAACCATTTAATTCAGGAATCTGACAAACGTTCCAAATAATAAAACAAAAGATGATTATTTTGAATTTATATAGGACTCAGACGAGTCACTATATAAGATATTATATGATTGTGTCTTGGTCACATGATTCCAATACAAGAATCGTGAAAATAAAGGAAGGGCTCACTACATTTTGTATATAAAGAGCCCCGATTAGATATGGGAAAATATACAAAGAAACTATATCTGAATTACAAGGCAACCATTTAATTCAGGAATCTGGCAAACGTTCCAAATAATAAAACAAAAGATGATTATTTTGAATTTATTCAGGACTCTGACGAGTCACTATATAAGATATTATATGATTGTGGCAGACTTGGATACACGTTTACATTGATGTGTACATATAACACTCATTAAACTAGGGTGTGTCACAATGAAGAAATGAAACTAAATTATCATGTAATGTGCATTTATGATGTGGCACAGAAAAGATTAGATGCAATTTTAAGTTAGAAAGACAGTAGCAGTTAAGTACCACATCATACTCAGACACTCGAGGTCATATGGCAAGGCGTACAATGACCCCGGAGCCCATGGTAACTCCATTTAAGTAATAGCGTTTTCCCAAGGGATTGCGCTGTTCAAACCTGAATGGAAAGTGTCCAAGGAAAATATCCAGAACACTTTTTTTGCGGATCTTCTCTCCACCTTTACTGTCTGGTACGTTAACTTTTTCTAAAATGCGCCACTTAAAGTCGTCAGGGCCATGTCCGACTTCCAAAAAGTGTTTCACCATGGGCGCCAAAGTTTTACCAGTTCAAATTGCAGAGCGATGCTCGGTTAGGCGTACCTGGATGGAGCGTGCAGTTTCTCCCATGTACCCTAGAGAACAGGGACACAATAGGAAATATATTACATTTGTAGTTTTGCAGTGCCACATGTTGTTAGCCATGGCTGTATAGCCATTGTGAATAAATGATTCTCCTTCTATAATATTGGGACATGATTTGCAGTTCGAGCACTTGAATATACCTTTCAAGGCCTGATTTGTATGTATTGATCTCTGGACAAAACAGTCAGGATTGGATTGGCCTTGAAATCTGGAGTGCACTATGTGGTCCTTTATGTTCTTGTTTCGCTTATGGGCGAACAAGAGCTTCTCCAGTTTAAGATTACCAGTACTGTTACTGTTCAAGATGTGCCAAGAGGAATTTATTACTTGTCTCACTTTGGCATCCAGAGTTGAATGCCTTGTTATACATACAAGTTGTTTCAAGTTTTTCTGGGGTTTGGATTTTAGCAAGTGGTCCCTTTCATAATAGCGAGCCCTTTTATAGGATTCCCTGACAAGCCTGTGAGGGTAACCCCTTTCAAGGAATTTTCGTTTCATTTCTATAGCTTGTCTATCAAAGTCCTTGAGGTTGGTACAGTTTCTTCTGATCCGTAAGAACTGGGAAAAGGGTATGCTTTGCCTTTGGCTATGGGGGTGGAAACTTTGGAAATGTAATAGGGTATTCCTAGCTGTAGGTTTGACATATAAGTCAACCTTCAGTTTGCGGTCATCAGCAAAGATCATAATATCTAGAAATTCAATCTTACTAGCACTGATATGCGAGGTGAACTTGAGGTTCAAATCACCAGCGTTCAACCAGGCTAAAAACTCTATAAGAGTCTCCCTCCCATCGGTCCAGACAAAGAAGATATCATCGAAATATCTTGACCAATGGGAGACAGACTCAAAAAAGGGCGCAATGTCATTGTAAGTAAACTTGGCCTCAAAGGCGGCCATATAGATATTCGCGACCGAAGGAGCCACAGAGGCTCCCATGCTTACCCCTTTAATCTGGCGGTAAAGACATGGTCTGAATTCAAAAATGTTCTCAGTCAAAACGATCTTTAGACAATCCAACAAGAAAGTTTTTGGGCACAATATCTTAAATAAATCAATGAACCAGTCTACAGTTTGCATGGCTTCAGTCAAGGGAATATTACTGTACAAGGATTCAACATCGAGAGTCACCAGGAGATCTGGATTAAAAGGAATGTTTTCAACCTTCCCAATCATTGCTCCTGTATCTTTTACATATGACGGTATGTTCGGAATATGTGGGCATAGATATGAATCAACAAATTTGCTTTGGGTACTTTGCCACCGCTGATCAGTGTCAAAGTGCAAGTGTTCCCTGTATAAATTGTTGTTGTAATTGGCTATCCAAGATTGGCATATTTGATTTCCCTAGTAATGTTCACTCAGTGTGCCAGGGTCTGGTGATTGAATGCTATGAATGGGCCTGCTGCACTGATTGTTCCACCCACAAGAGTAGCCCAGTAAAAGTATCTCGAACCTGCCACTGCAGTGTTTGTGCGCAGTTTTACATGGCAATGTCAACCTGGCAAGTGCCCCCACTTTCTAGGCCCTAACCTCCCCTTTCCTTACATGTAGGGCACCCCTGTGATAGCACCAAGGTACCCCCATGGGCAGAGTGCAGTGTATGTGAATGGTGGAATATGTACTGGTGTGTGTAACATGTCCTGGTAGTGAAATGCTGTGTTCTTTGTTTTAACTATTGAAATGCTATCCATCCCATATGCTAACATGGGTGTTGCTTTGTAACATCTTACAAGTATAACTTTACACAGGGACAAGATGGAGAAGTGGAGTTTAGGCTGTCTAACACATCTTTTTTAGGAGAATGGTTTTTACATTGTGCGTTTGAAAATGGCACTTTTAGAAAGTAGCTAAGAAACAACAAGGGTTTTGGCAAAAAACACAGTAAGGCTGCGCCAATATAAGAGTTAAAAAGAGAGAATGCCAGTACTGCGCACACTGGTTAGCAAGTTATAGAAATTGAGGTAACCTTCACTCAATTCCAATGACCACTTTTTCAGTCATCCATATCTTTGAATCAATCTTTTATTTTTTTTTTAACATATATTTATGAGTTTTTTCATGTACATACAAAAGTGTTCAAAAGAAATTTTTGGACTATATAAACATCATGTGATTGACATTTAATCGGGAATGGATCAGGGGAAGAAATTTTAACCCTGTTGGTTTTGATACGACCCTGTTGATTTTGATACCATTATAAATCGTGTCTACTTTTGTGACTTTGTTACATGATTTTGTTGAAATTTGTGGATTTTCTTTGACCGTATTGCTTGTGTTGATTTCTAACACATAGACTAATCGATTATCAATTTTGATTAAAAAGTGAATTATATCTCGATGGTCTAGTCTAATGTAAATGAAAAACCATTTTTTCCACGTATTTAATTAGGTCATCTGCCACAAAATCAACTCTGTGCAGGTCCCTCATGAATTAATTTATTGTTCTCTCTTTCCCAGAGTCACTCTCCCCCACCTTTCCTACCATTGGTGACTGTGTTTGTCTATCGTCAATTAGTGTTCACTAGTGTGTGTCATACACCGTTTTTGTGATTTGTCCCGCTGTCTCATAACTTTTGCCACGCAGCCCCCGTTCCCTCTCCCTTCAGGGAGCGCGGTAAAATTTCTTCCCCTGATTCATTCCCGATTAAATGTCAATCACATGATGTTTATATATTTCAAAAATTTATTTTGAACACTTTTGTATGTACATGAAAAAACTCATAAATATATGTTAAAAATAAAAAATAAAAGATTGATTCAAAGATATGGATGACTGAAAAAGTGGTCATTGGAATTGAGTGAAGGTTACCTCAATTTCTATAACTTGCTAACCAGTGTGCGCAGTACTGGCATTCTCTCTTGTTAACACTTTTAGAAAGTAGTCATTTTCTTATTTAACCATTCTGTGGGCCTCTGCTGGTTTGTAGATTGACAGTCTGGTTTTGGAGTGTCAGGGGCTACCAATGTGCATTCACTGTAGATGGCCACCAGGGAGGTTGAGGTGTGTCCTGCCTTTCCTGTGTGACTCATAACTGAGCTGAATAGACCTTGGCTTCATTTAGAGTGGTGGGAGGAGTTTCACTTGCACCTGAATAGTCGGTGGCTCCGTTGGACAATGCTGTGTCCACCTCCTGAACTGATGCTGCACCAGAAATGACAGAACTGGTTTGCACTGGGCTCAGAGGCCCTGGCCACAAAAAGAACACAGAGATGATGAGGTATGAGTATCGGACCTTAACTCCTTGAATGCGCTCAAAATGTTCCCGCAGTGCGGGAAAATTTCACCCGTGCGCAATTTGGATGGCTCCCAGCCGTCCGACTCACAGACCACCCATTGCGTCGGATGACCAGGAGCCGTCCGACATATCCAAAGGGTTAAACCACAGTGAATTAGAGTATTCTCCTGAGTCTAGAAGAAGAACCTCGGCCAAGGAGAAGAGCTGGAGAGCATTAGGGAGGAGTACTACCCATTTGCTGTGTTGCTTTGCTGGGTTGGCTTGCAGTTGCTGCGTCTGCCAAGAAGAGGACAAAGACTGGAACTTTGCTGTGAACCTGCTTGAGGAATAATCTCCAAGGGCTTGTGTGTGCTGGCCTCCAGTTCTGAATTCTCCGAGACACAAAGACTTTATCTGCATCGCACTGACCAGCACCTGGACTCTAGTGTTGACTCCTGCATTCAAAAGGGTGCCAATTCCAGTTCCTAGGCCCTTAGAAATGTATATTTGGTGTTGCAAAGCAAGAAAAACAACACTGATGCCATTAGCACCGCCACCAGTGATATTGCGATCCGCACAGAGGCCGGGGGCACCACTCGTGAAGTGCACTATACACCGCCCTGCCTGCACCGCAACTCCCACGCACTCCGACACCTGCTGATGACTGCAGCTATCGGCCTTCCCAACACCAGTGCTTGCACCAACACCATCACTGCCAGCGGCAGCATCCCATTATCGTGGAGGGGATAACCGATGAGGGTGACTTCAAAAACTCGTTGACTTCGCATTGCCTCACTGGAACAGACACCTCAGCGCCAAAGCAGCAGTCTTCCCTTATTCTGGACTCAATGCATTTCCTTCTCACAGACACGATACTTCGCCTACCCAGTGGCAACTAGGGAACCAGCCTCATCTTCAACAAAACCAACAAATCAACTCCATGACACCGTGCATCATCCAAGACTTTGTTTCCAGAGTACTGTTGTTTGTGTGTTCATGTGACTCTGTGCCTGATGCTGCACACCTTGCTGCTGGCGCCGTACTTCGGATTTATGCCTATCATGAAGTTGTATTAGCCTCAGGTGGAGCTATTCTGTCCCTGTAAGTTATATTTTTGCAATACCTGTTCTAAGGTGCTATTTAATCACATATATGTTGGATTTTTGTAGTTGTGGTCTTGTTTGTTGTTTTCCAAACTGGTGTGGTGTCCATTTGTGGGGCTTTCACTGTGTTACTGTGAGTGTAGGTACAAATACTTTACACACTGCCTTTGGGATAAGCCTGTCTCCTTTTGCCAATCTACCAAGGTGGTGAGAAGGGGTTTTCTAAAGTGTGTAACTCTCTTACCCTGACTAGAAAGAAGGGACCCTACTTGGACAAAGGTGCATACCTCAGCAAATTAGATACCACCATTTCTAACAGGGAGGATAGGTTATTGTGCTTTTATAAATATTGTGTGTTATCTACTTATAAGCCGTATTTTTTTATTTCATTTTCATAAACTGATTTTAAGATATAATACCATACTATAATAATAACTCATTATTGATTTGTATTTTATGTATGCCTTATATTTGTGTTTCCTAAAAGGTGTCGACCTTTTGTACCAATGTACTTGCATGTATTCAGTGATCATAAATCATAACATAATCTCAAAAATAACCATCTTATTTCGAGCCAAAACTACAGAACTGATCCAAAAACAAAAATCTACTGTTATAAGACCCTGCCAATGAAGACAGCAGGAATTGTAGGTTGTTTGAGATGGCATGCTTCTGAATCTTAGCAGAAATAATAGTAAATGGAGAACCAGTATGCACCTAAACTGCCTTTTAACCTCAGTCTCAAAAACATGGCATTAGCATTCATGGCATTAAACTAGCACTCACATTTATTATGTATTTAGCCTAAGGACTTCTTTTGTACATCTGTTTATGCCTTTTCACATATTTACACTTCTGCTAAGCCCCTAACTAATTTATAACTGTATTTACAATTCACAAGGAACAGTCTGTTTTTTTTCTCCTCATTTGCCTTAACCCCACTAAAGAGAAAAACAAATATATTCCATCCTTCATTCCGTGTCCTGTGATCTCATTGTTAATTACCACCAGTCAAAGGCACTAAATTCCAGAAGGGAAGATCGAGGGGGAGAGGATTTGCTCCGTCTAGCTTTTTACAAACCTGCCGGACCATTATAGTGGGAGACCCTTTTTCGATAGTCCATGATGCATCAAAGGCATAATCATAAAAAAAAGGATTCCTATCTCTACTGCCTCAATAGATCCCAAAATACAAGTTTATTCTTATTACAGGACCTAGCCAGATCAACCTTGATACTTCGTACAAAGAGGTCAGTCATTCTGAGTGGGTTGGTGCAGTTGAATCAACCAAATGCTTGCAAATTTGCCTTCTTGCAAGCAATATTGCATAAAAGAGTAAAGATCTTGAGGGGCCAATAATGTTATCATCAAGTCCGAAGATGATAAGCGACAAACTGATAGACAGTGAGACCTTCAGGATGGATTCCAAAGTTTAAAAACAGTATCCCAAAAGTGGCTGATGAGGGGCAGCCTTTAAACATTTGTATGTCCGATGCTTCTGGCACACCATATTTATTACATACTCTGCCCGACTGATATTTCGATAGCTTAAGCGGGGAGAGATATGCTCTATGAGATGTGAAAATGTGGTTACGCCTAAGCCAGGCAGGTTTAACTATTCTATAGAACGTGTTAAAAGAGTCCATCCAGATCGACTTGCATTGCATATTCATCTGCTCTCCCCACAACTCATCGGCAAGTCTAACTTCTCCATCAGCTTCCTCCTCAATAGTTAATGTTAATGTTAATTGGCTTTTGTATAGCACTGGTTCACCATCAGGTCTCTTCGCGATTCCAGGGGGAATATTACAACAGACAATGCTTGTGAGCTAGTGTAAACAAATTATTACGTAGGCAGTGCCTCCACAAAAAAGATAGTCTTGAGTTTTTTTCTCAACCAAAGGAGGACTGGTTCCTTGCGCAAGTTTTCAGGGAGGCTGTTCCAGAGCTGTGGTATCAAGGTGGAAAAGGCTCCGCCCCCTTTACGAGAAGAATGAAAGCGAGGGGCGACCAGGCAGCAAGCTACAGAGGAACAGAGGGTCCGAACTCATCAGGCGGTCCTTGATGTATGATGGGGCCTGACCGTAGTTGGCTTTAAGGGCAATGCAAAGGCGCTTGAAAGCTGCTCCCTGCCTGATAGGGAGCCAATGTAATTTCTAGTGGCAGTGAAGAAGCGTGAGTCCGTCTTGGTAGATCAAAAATCTGCATCGTTCTGCACAACCTGTAGTCTTCTTGTTATTTTCCAAGGGAGGCCGATGTAAAGGGCATTCCCATAGTCCAACCTGGACAAAATTGTGGCAGATACAATAGCCTTTAGAGAAGCTGAAGAGGGGAACGAGTTTCCGCAAACACCTCAAAAGCCTTGTGCAGGTACCAACCACTGCCGCCACTGCCGACACTTGATTGTTCATTTAAAGTTCAGCGTCGATTTTGATGCCCAAGCTTCTTACCACTGGGACTGCGGTAGGGATCAATCCCAGCTCCCATGGCCAGAACAGGTCACACCAAGGGTTATTGGTGTGTGGGATGGCCAGAATTTCCGTCCTGTCAGGGTTTTTTTTAAGTGAGTTGTCAGTCATCCAGCTCGCTGTAAAGCGCAACACCTCTTGTACGTGTTCCTGAGTAACACTGGAGTTGTTAATCCGTACAAGGAGCTGGGTGTCGTCTGCATAATTGAAGACCTGGCAGTCCAATTGGGCCAGAGTCTCCACCAGTGGTTGTAGGTATAGATTGAAAAGCAAGGCGGACAGCGCCGAGCCCTGCGGGACACCACGCGTCAAGGGGCCGGTGAACGATACCTGATTGCCTAGCTGCACCCTCTGCGTCCGATTGGACAGGAAGGATTCAAGCCATTGGTAGGCAGGTCCCTCTTTACCCACATTGGCAAGAATGGACAAGAGAGTTTTATGGCCGAATGCCATTGAAAGATCTAATAAAATCAGGGAACTCAATACTTTCTTGTCAGCCATAACCCTAATCTCATACAGAACAGATAGCATCTCCAGCTCCGTACTATGATGCGCTCTAAAGCCAGCCTGTCTAGGATGTAACAGTCTATGTTCCTCACGGAAGGTGGAGAGTATTTTGAGGACATGTTGTTCAAGTACTTTAGCCAAATATGTGACCTGGGAAATTGGCCTATAGTTTTTAAGGATAGAGGCATCCGCTCCTAACTTTTTAAGTAGGGGGATAACTCTAGCCCCTTTCAGCGCAGGAGGGAGAGCGCCTATTTCCAAGGAGGCATTTAGTAGCTTGAGAATGGAACCTTCTAAACTGGGAGCAGCCAATTAGAAAATTCTCGGAGGGCACGGGTCTGCTGGCGAGCCTGATTTTACCCGGTTCACAAGGGGGAGAAGAGACTGAGCATCCAAAAGGGGAAATTTAGCAAGGAGGGCATCAGGGGCAGGGGGGGCTGTAAGTTGAGGGGAGGAGCCACGACTAACTGAGGAGTTCTCTATTTCTAGTAGAATATCATCAACTTTTTGGAGGAAAAAGGCCTGGAAAGCGTTGCAGTCTATAGGGGGGGCTGATGACTTCGCCTCCGTATTTTGGCTGAGTTCTTTCAAGATTTTGAAAGTTTCTTTTTGCTTCTTTACCCCTTTCGATGCTCATGACGAGCTCAGCTCGTCATGATGCACAGTTGAGCTGTGCTGATGACGAGCTAGGCTCGTCATGAACAATGGAAAATCTGAGATTTCAGCACCGGAGGGGAAAACGCCTAGCAGCCAAGGTGTTAAAGCTAGCTCGATTCTGCCCTCATAATATTCTGCCTTTCTTTCTGTGATGGCATGTTTATAGGAGGAGGATATAGATTTATAGAAGTTGAGGTCCTCGGTCTAGTAGCCCAATCCCATATTGAGATCTCCTTTTTGCCTGCCGGTTTTGCCACAAGCTGTTCTTCTAAGTGGCTCTCCTTCCCTAAAAATGTATCACGCTTAGCCGGTGATTGTAGCCAACTATTCATTTGATAGTACTCAAATTTAGAGAGGCCCGGGCCCACTTTCTCACGGAGATCTTCCCAAGAGGGCAAGGTGGCCCCCTCCAACATGTGGAAAAAGGTAGGGCCGATGACCTTTTTCAGAGTTGCCCGGCGTTAACCGCCCCTATACCCACTCAAGTTACCAAACAAAGAGGCAGGCGCTGGAGACTGGAAGGCAGGAAACAGAAGCTTTATTCCGACGGAGCAGAACACATCAAATCAGACAACAGGGTATCTTCTTAAGGTGCTCTTCCCGCATCTCTGAGGCCTGGCCTCTTATACACAAGTTTATTGCTTTATTGCGTAAAACACATCTCTGTCAATACTTTGATGTACGGAAAGACATCCTCGGAATCCCCGCTTCAGGCCCGTTCCCACACACATTTACAGTTGAAGTCCCCACCCCGGTCACAACAGGTGATGATTATCGCGCAGCTGGACATTCCGCCGATTCACGGAATGTATGTGGTTGATCGGATCTCATGGGGTGGGGGCTTTGATCAACTTGTGGATCCTTTGATGGGGGAGGCTTCCTACTGTATAGGGGGCAATAAACAGTGTCCGCAGGGCCAGGTGGTGGCCTGGGAACGAATAAGACAAACGGGCACAGAGGAAAGGGGGTTTTATCAAAGGACCCGGGATCATGAAAGGAATGAAGGGGGGTGTCGCGCTGGGAACAGGAAGGGGTTCCGAGGCAGAGCTGTGCTGAAGAGGGGTTTATGACCCAAGTCATGTGAGAGCGGGGGCTGTCAGCGTGCGGGGGATGCTTGCGAGGTCAGGAGAGAGAGAGAGAGACGCGCTGGCTATCGGCCATGGGCAGAGGGGCCATGGTACTCAAAATGGCTGCCGCTTACGCGCACGAATGGGCTCGAAAAGGGGGCAAGATGGTGCCGATAATGTTGACACTGCAGTCTAGGTTTTAACAGTCCTCCCTTTTCAACATATCTAGCCAGCTTGCCTACTCAACGTTAATCTGCATTACATTTCCAAAGTCCACAGTCTTAGGGCAAATACAATTCACACATAATGAACACAGAGGCGGCAGGCATTGAATTCCTAAGCATAACCCACATATTACAATTACAGGAATCAGGATAATGGTAAACAGTCTCCAGCCCCAGTTCTTAACAGTACTCCAGAACCATCCACCAAGCGGCCATTCTTCCTGCTCCTGGTGGACTTCTGAGGAGAGTCTATGGAGGTGTTCGATGGCCTTGTACACTGAGGGTGAGTTGTCCGGTATATATATACAGCAGCTGGACCCAATAATGCGGCATGCTCCACCACGATCCGCTAGAACCACATCTAGAACAAGGCGGTTCTGGAGAGCCACCAGGCAGACCGCTTGAAGCTCGGCTGTGTTGTTAGCAAGGATACCAGCTGTGATGTTCATTGTTGTCTCGACTGCCTGAGTCAGATGTCGGATGGCACGGCTGTTTGCCATCGGGCCCCAGAGTGGAACAAGTCCCTTCATGGCATCGAGGAACTGTGCTCCTGTTGAGTCGGCTTGTTCAATGTCCTTGGCTCGTTTTTGTCTATGGTGATTCGCTGGAGCCACATAGGTCGGAGGAAGGATGAAGGAGATGAAAAAAGTGCCCCCCCAGCCTTTGGGGAGCCAGGTGTAAGCCTTTGTGCCGCAAACGAAGTACATGTTTGGAGAGGATACGAAGGAAGGTGGATCGGTAGAGTCCAAATTTCTGGTGAAACGGCAAGCACTGCGGCCTACCAGCTGTGTCCCAAGCCCTTCTATGCACATAAGGCCTGTGACGTTGATGACAGATAGAGCCAATGTCAGAGCGGCAGCTGTTCGCTTCCGTAGGTAGGAGAAGGTGGGTCTGGTTGGATTGTTGAACACCTGCATTTCAGTTAGTTCTTTAGCAGGGATGTCCATGTGGATAGAGTCGTTGGAGGTCTGCGGGCAGAAGTGTGTCTTTGTTTTGTTTCGCCAGACCCCATGAAAGAAATATGTCATGGTTTTGCTGGAGGTGGCATTGTCCTTATAGCTTTCTTGCAGAAGGATCAGCCAAGCAAGGCAGGAGCCGTGAATTGAGAAGGGTGAAGGGATGAAAGGTATCGAATGTCCAGTGGCGTGGGGTAGCAACCCACAGATCCAGCAGTTGGTGGCATTGGTGGCAAGATTGTGCTGGTGCAGCAGCTGCACAAAGGAGTTGTTCCAAAACTCCTTTCGCCTTTCTCTGAGTTGAGGAGAGAGCGAGATCAGATAATGTTCCTTCATGGTGGTAGGCTGTGCAGTGGTCAGGAATGTTTCATGAGCCGGTGCATTTTCTTCCACAATCCAGAGCGTGGTCATGAGGAGAAAGCAGAAAAGGATTGTGATGAAAAGTGCAATTGTCTTTGAGCTGTGGAGTCTGTCTGTCTTTGGGTTTCTGTAGCGAATTTTCGGATGTCCGTTTGCTTCCATCACCTTCTTATCGGGCGCTTCCATCACCTTCAAGGGAGCTCGGTAGCAGGCAGAACCAAAGACCTCGTCTGGCTTTCTCTCCTGACAGCCCTTGTTGTGTTAGGCCACCGATCTGAGAATTATGACTTAGTCAATGGTCTGCTTAGCCAAAACTCTTTCCTTTCGACGCAGGTTATACCCTTCTTTGGACGGCACGGTAGGGTCAGGAATCTTTGCAAGTTCAAGTGTCTCTGTGTCCGGGTAGCAATTCAGCGATGGTCGGTCTTTGTTCAGGAGCTCTTCCTGGGTGGTCGCGTCTTCAGTTGTCATCAGAGTCGGGGGAATCTTCTTACAATGGTGCGCATGCACCCAGGTCCGCTTTCTTTCCACTCGAAGAGGTGTTCGGGTGGTGAGTAGGACTTGCCAGGGGCCCGTCCACCGGGGTTCCAGACTCTTGGCGCGCTGGAAATTCTTTATGAGTATAAAATCCCCGGGTTGCAGGTTGTGTCCGGGACCCCTGGAAGCGTCAGGGATGGCATGCAGCACCTGTTGGTGAATGACAGACAGAGTTTCAGTCAACTTATACAAATAATCAGACATTAGGACGTCCGGGACGTCATGAATAGAAGTCGGTTTTGGTGCAGACCAGACGCTCATGGGTCGGCCGAAAACAACCTCGTAAGGTGTCAAGTGGTGTTTGGTGGGGGTGGAACGCATCAATAGCAATGCCAGTGGGAGAGCGTCTGGCCATTTTAGTCCTGTGGTAGCTACTATCTTGGCTAACTTTAGCTTTAGTGTGGCGTTGTGTCGCTCGACAAGCCCAGCAGACTGGGGGTGGAAGACTGCGTGGAACTTTTGCTTGATACCCAGCCCCTTTAAGATGAGCTGGATGACTTCGGCTACGAAGTGGGGGCCATTGTCGCTCCATAAAATTCGACAAAGGCCATAGCGAGGGAAGAATTCTTTTAACAGTACTTTTGCAGTGGCCATAGCAGTGTTATCACGGGTTGGGTATGCTTCCACCCATTTGCTAAATGCGCATACCACGACAAGTACATATTTCAGGCCTTGGCATCTGTCTAGTTGGGTGTAGTCCATCTGCAGGACTTCAAACGGGTGATTGGGGACCCCAAACCCTCCCCGGGGTACCACAGTTCCTTTCCCGGGGTTATGTTGCAGGCATATCAAGCATTGTTGGACCAGAAGTTTGGCGGAGTCTGTAATTTTGTCGTTGTGCCAAACTCTGGAGACAAGTTCAATCATGGGGGCTGATCCTATGTGAGCAGGGGAGTGTGCCATAGTCAGTATGGGAATCAGGTATGAGTCAAGTAGCAACCATTTGTTCGTGTCCTTTGTCCGCCAGCAGCCTTCGTCGTCTTTCAATCCCACCCGTGCCCATTCAGTCAATTCGTGTTGTGTGCTAGCCATTTGAATGTCCCTAATAGTGTCCCTAGCGTCGGTCCATTTCTCTGCTTGTGACCTGGTCACGTACATGCGTGTCGTCGTCCTATTTTCAGCTGTTGTTCGAGCAGTGAGGTCGGCTAGTGCATTTCCCTGTCCAATAATGCCTGTCACTTTCTTGTGTGCCTGGCATTTGATGACCGCAAGTCTTTTGGGGAGAAGGACAGCTTCGATCAAGGCGGAAACTAGATCTCCATGTAAGATGTGAGTGCCGTGTGAGGTCAAGAATCCCCTTTCCTTCCAAAGGAGCCCAAAATGGTGAACCACCCCGAAGGCATACTGGCTGTCGGTGTAAATGTTTGCTGTGGTTCCTGCTGCTAGGATGCATGCTCGTGTCAGGGCAATCAGTTCCGCTGCCTGTGCAGATCGTTGTGTAATGCGGGCTGTCTCCACTACAGTTCGGGCCGTGGTGACTGCATAGGCAGCTGAAGTGGTGCCATCGGGGAGTTTGATGCAAGAGCCGTCCACCCACAGCTCTCCGTCAGGGTCAGGAAAAGCCATGTCTCCGAGGTCAACCCTACTTCTAGTCTGTTCGTCCGTTAGGGTCACACAGTCATGTGCAGGGGGCACATTGGGATCGTTCTCTGGTAGGGGTAACAGAGTTGCTGGGTTCAGTGTGGTGCATCTTTTCAGGGTGATGTGGGGTGCGAGCAGAGTCAGTTTGTATCCAGTCAGTCGTGCACTCGTCAGGTGTTGCGTCTTGGTTTGGTTCAGGAGGGTGTCAACTGCATGGGGTACTAATACCGTGAGGGGATTCGAGAGCACGATCCCCTCACTCTGTCGGATAGAGATAGCAGCGGCAGCTACAGCTCGAAGGCAGGCAGGCAAGGCTCTGGCTACGGGGTCAAGAGTGCCAGAGAAGTAAGCGCACGGTCGTTGCTTTGGGCCAATGGACTGGGTCAGGACAGATAAAGCACACCCCTCCCTTTCGTGAGTGTAGAGGGAGAAGGGCTTTGTGTAATCGGGGGTACCTAGGACAGGGGCCGAACAAAGGGCATCTCGTAGCTCTGTGAAGGAGGATTGGCATTCAGGGGTCCAAGGGAGGGGGAAAGGGACATCTTTAGCTAGCAGAGAAAGCAGCGGTTTCACAATGAGGCTGAAGTTTGGTAACCACTGTCGGCAGAAGGAGGTGAGGCCTAGTAGGGAGCGGACCTGTTTCTGAGTCTTAGGGACAGGGGTTTCAAGAATGGTTTGGATCCGGTCGGGAGTAAGTTTCCTTCCGTCTTTGGACAGAAGGTGGCCTAAGTAAGTGACCTGGGGTTGGCAGAATTGCAACTTCTTTTTGGAGACCTTGTGGCCATTTTCCGCAAGGAAGTGCAGGAGTTGAATGGTGGCTGTGACTGCTAGTGGAGTGGTGTCGGCCGCCAAAAGGATGTTATCGACGTATTGTATTAACACCACCCCATCGGGTAACTGGACCTGATCCAGTTGTCTCTTGTGGGCCTGGCTGTAGATGCTGGGGCTTTCCGTGTAGCCCTGGGGTGCGCGACAGAATCTATATGAGCGGGCTTTTAGGGTGAAGCCGAAGAGATATCGGCTGTCTGGGTGGATGGAGATAGAGAAAAATGCATTTTTTAGGTCAATGACAGTGAAGGTGGTGGCAGTAGAAGGAATCAAAGTCAGGATAGTGGTGATGTCTGAGACCACGGGGTACTGGGGTACAACCACTTTGTTGATCTCTCGAAGGTCAATGATTAAGCGGTACGCTTTCTCATCTCCCTCTCCTTGTTTCTTGATGATGGGCAAGATAGGGCTGTTGCAAACGTTGCTAACCACTTCCTCTACCACTCATGCGTCTATCAATGACTGAATAATCTTTACCAATGCCTTCTCGCCCTCAGGCGATATCCGATATTGTGGAAGTTTTGGGAGTATTGCGTCCGGTCGAACAGTGATGTGCACTGGGTCGATCATCATGCGTCCTACGTCCGAATCTGTCTTGGCCCACAGAGCCGGAGGCAGAGTGTCAAGCAGGGACATGTCAGCGTCATTGATAGAAAACATGCGTCGGGAAGGGCAATGTCTGAGCAGAATGGGGTTGTCATACAGGAAAACTCGAACTCCGTCTTGGGAACATCTAATAGTCGCTCGGAAGTGCTTCAGTAAGTCAAGTCCCATAATGGCGTCAGGAGTATTGGCGGAAAGCAGAAACGTCGTGTCAGTGATATTGTTCTCTAAGTCGAAGGGGATCGGAGTGAACAAAGGGTTAGTGGAGGGCGTTCCATCGAAACCTATCGATGTCACAAGTGAGCCAGACAAGGGTGCCCTTGGAATCAGTCGTTTAGATAACGCACTACGTGTTGCGCCAGTGTCTACCAGAAATGGAGACTTTGTACCCAGGACCTTAGCAGTGACATAAGGACCTTGCTGGTCAACATAGAAATCGACTGGATCCCTCCCTTGCCCTTGGCAGTCCTATGCGAAGTCGTGGGCATTGTCACAGTCAGACTGTTGGTACTGATTCTGTCTGGGTCGGTCAAATGTATTTGGTCTGTTTGATTTATCGTTAGTCGTGTCATTTGCGGGCCCTCATTGCTGTCCTCTATTTCTCGGTCCACCCGCTATGTCCCTGGGGTCCCTATTCCTGATCATCTCCAACAGGACCGGGCATTGGGATTTCCAATGGCCGAATCCTTTACAGAAGGCACACTGGTCCTCGTTAACGTCTGTACGTCCAATGCGGGATGTCGGGGTGCGGTCTTTAGGAGGTACGTTCCTAGGGGCATTTGTCTGATAGTTTCCTTTGTATTGCTCTCTTCCTATAGTCACCCCTTGCAGTTGTGCAATCATCACCCTCTCTTTCAAGTCTTTCTTCTTTTTCTCTGTTGCTCTATCGTTTTCATTTTTCTGGTGTTCGTAATATTGGGCCATCTGAAGGATAGCCGCAGGTTTGGAGGCCGCCCAACTACTCTCGCTGGCCTGCAGTTTCTGGGAGACCTCCGGTAACAAACCCTTAACATAATTCTGGACAAACAAGTGGTGTCTGGTTGCAGTGGTCAGATCCTGGCCGCTGTAATCGGAGAACACCGTTTCAAACCGGGAGAAGTAGTCCGATACATCTTCCTGGGGTTTCTGACGACAAGCCGTTACTATCGACCAGTCCACTTTCTTTTCTGGAATCAGGGTTTTCAATTTCTGTACAATTTTATCAGGGAGGTCTAAAATGGATTTTAAAGGCTTCTGTCCAGGCTCTCGTTGTTTATCTATGCCATCGAGTTGTGACCAGGTATGTCCGAACAGCTCAAGGTGGTCGACTTTCCGGATTTGCTTCCACACATCAGCTGGTAGGCATAACCCGAAAAACAAGTCGATGTCAGCCAGGGTCATAATCGTTGAACCTAGGGCTGTACCTAATTCAGTATAGAAGGCAGTGGGGCATTTACCTAAATCAGGCAGAGATTTCCGAAACGTCAGAATATCTTGCCGATCCCATGGCTGGTAGACCCAGTTGTACACAACCCTCCCTTTTGCATCTTGGTGGTTGACGTCATCGTGAGTTCCTAGACCTCGTGGAGGAACCCAGTAAGGGGCAGCCTCTCTTATTGGCATCATGGCGCTAGCTCGCTCAGTTTGTGGTTCGGTTGCTACGGGTGTCGTGGGTTTAGCTTCCGATTCCTGTTCAGTGAGGTGGCAGAAAACCTCAAGCGTACGCGTAAGGAGGTCCGTCACATCACACTCGCCCTCATCCCCGATATCGATCTTCCTATACAGAGTCGTCAGGCTCTCGGGACCTTTTTCTCGATATCGGTCCTCGAACGCATTCAAGACATGATAACACAGTCGTACGGCAAAATGTCGTCTGTGGCTCCCTGCATATGAGTTGAACATATCCGTGATGTGCTCTTCACTTTCCTTCCTTTCTACCAATGTCCTCACTATTTTGTCAATCCCTGCTCGCTCATCCTTGCTTAATCTGTTTGTTCTCGTGGAATCAGCCTTTCGGGTCTCAGGGTCATCTAACGTTGCCGCTTGTGCTGTATTTAATACAAGGGGTTCGGCCGGCACAGAGGCCATGGGGGCCGAAGCTCTGGTACTACTCTCGTCTGTGCTTGGGGGTGGTGGGTGCTGTGCTAAGGGTTGGGAAGGGGCATATGGAGGGGGCATGTAGATGATCGGAGGACCTAACAAAAGATCATCGTTGGCTCGCTGTTTCAAGGGCAATTCAGGATAGAGCGTAGAGGGCGTTCTAACCGGACACTGGCTTGATGTTTCTACCTCTAGTTTCTGTTTGGCTTCCTCTCTTTCCTTAATCTCTTCTTCTAATTTCTTAGCAGCTAGGTGGGCTGCCTTTCGCAGCTCTTTTCCTAACCTACTCTCATTTCTCTTTTTACGCTGTTCGGTTTCTTTGTGCCACATGCCGAGATTATCAAGCATAGTGGGCGTTGTCTTGTGTTTCCCAAGGGCTGTTTCTAGCGCGCTTATTTTATCCTCATCGAAGGATCCTATCAGTGGCCACTGACTTTCTCGATCCCTTTTCGTATATTTATGCCACAGCTTGCTATAAGCTATAGCGATCAATCCATGCTTCATGAACATGTCCTTATTAGGGGTGCCTTCCAGTGGAGCCGGATGGTTCATCTCTAATAAGCGGTCCGGGCTAAACAGGCTACCAATCAGTGGGGAGAAGATAGGCATGACGGATTACAATGGGGACAAAAGTCAGCACTACCTATCTTATCACTGCGTGCAAAGACTAGACAGAATATTTCTATTCTTCGTTGTTTGCAGGCGGTGAATACCTCAAAAGAACCAATATCGAACAGTCAATGTTCGGTCAATCAAACAATCAATGGGGAGAATAAGTAGGCACGATGGGTTACAACGGGGGACAAAAGTCTGCGTTACCTACCCTTTCACTACCTGCAAAGAGAGAACCTGTTCTTCCCTGTTTGCAGACAGAGAATCTCCAGAAAACAATCCGCGAACAACAGTTTGGGCCAAACAATCAATCAGTGGGGGAGGAAGATAGGCACAACGGATTACAACGGGGACAAAAGTCTGCGTTACCTATCCTTCACTGCTTGCAAAGAGAGAGCCTGTTGTTTCTCCGTTTGCAGACAGTGAATCTCCAATCAAATCAACAAAAGAGTAATACTAGTATTTTCCAAACAATCAAACAATCATTTCGCAATTTGTCGCGTTTACACGACCTTACCCGGACCGCATGGACAGTTTCTTGTCTTCCGAATCCAGCGCCCGATCGTCCTCTATTCTTCGTGATCTTCGCGGCACTCCTGATGGTTCCCAGTCAGGACCGTAGATCACTCAAGAGAGGTCTGTTCGGAACCAGTGAAGTTCGGATGATCGGCTGTCAGACGAGGGTCTATCGGACAGGAGCTCTCCCGATCGTTGCAGTCGTTCACTCTGTCGTCAGGACCTCTCCCACTGGATCCACGAGTCGCTGATGGGCCCCACGTTTGGGACGCCAATTGTGGAAAAAGGTAGGGCCGATGACCTTTTTCAGAGTTGCCCGGCGTTAACAGCCTCTATACCCACTCAAGTTACCAAACAAAGAGGCAGGCGCTGGAGACTGGAAGGCAGGAAGCAGAAGCTTTATTCCGACGGAGCAGAACACATCAAATCAGACAACAGGGTATCTTCTTAAGGTGCTCTTCCCGCATCTCTGAGGCCTGGCCTCTTATACACAAGTTTATTGCTTTATTGCGTAAAACACATCTCTGTCAATACTTTGATGTACGGAAAGACATCCTCGGAATCCCCGCTTTAGGCCCGTTCCCACACACATTTACAGTTGAAGTCCCCACCCCGGTCCTAACAGGTGATGATTATCGCGCAGCTGGACATTCCGCTGATTCACGGAATGTATGTGGTTGATCGGATCTCATGGGGTGGGGGCTTTGATCAACTCGTGGATCCTTTAATGGGGGAGGCTTCCTACTGTATAGGGGGCAATAAACAGTGTCCGCAGGGCCAGGTGGCGGCCTGGGAACGAATAAGACAAACGGGCACAGAGGAAAGGGGGTTTTATCAAAGGACCCGGGATCATGAAAGGAATGAAGGGGGGTGTCGCGCTGGGAACAGGAAGGGGTTCCGAGGCAGAGCTGTGCTGAAGAGGGGTTTATGACCCAAGGCATGTGAGAGCGGGGGCTGTCAGCGTGCGGGGGATGCTTCCGAGGTCAGGAGAGAGAGAGAGAGACGCGCTGGCTATCGGCGATGGGCAGAGGGGCCATGGTACTCAAAATGGCTGCCGCTTACGCGCACGAATGGGCTTGAAAAGGGGGCAAGATGGCGCCGATAATGTTGACACTACAGTCTAGGTTTTAACAAACAGGTCCCCCCATGTTAAGATCCCAGCATCCTTCAGAGGGATACTCAAACTATCTTGGAGACAAGCAGGAGTGCCCGGAGAGTCCCATAAAGGTGCCCAATTTGAGAAGTATCCCAGCCCTACTCTTCTTCTTAATGCTACCCAGCTTCGGGCTATCGACTGAAGGACCTTCAGTTTAACTTTTTTAAAGAATTTCTGGTCCCCAAACTTAAACATATAGCCCGCCTCCGACAATCCAACTCCCCTTAGCATGGCCCTGAACATTTCTCCCACAGTTGTAGTGTTGAGCATTTTCAACAGCATTCTGGAATTAGACAACTGGAATGCCCAAGCATAATATTGCAGGTCAGGCATTGCCAATCCTCCTTTCTCCCTCTTCCGCCTATGCTTTTTCCAGGCTAACCTGGAAGTTCTATATTTCCATGCAAATAAATGTAATTCCCCTTGGCATTTCCCTTGTTGTTTTGTATCAAACGTGAGTGGAATGGAATTAAAAAGAAATGTTAGCTTGGACAAAAATGATATTTTAATTAAGTTTATCCTACCCAATATGGATAGAGGCAGGTGAGCCCAGGATCTCAGTTGTTTTTGGCAGATTCTAAAAGTACAATCAAGATTAAGTTCAGGGATCTTCTCAACATCCTGAGTTATTATAATTCCTAAATATCTCATAGTGGAGAAGATATGGTAGTGTGTAGTATCCATATTCCATGCCATTAACTCGGTCTTATTGGCATTTATTTCCTATCCCAAACTTTTGCCACATTCTTCCGCACAGGAAATGACTGCAGAGAGAGCTGTATCTAGGTCAGCTGTAAATAATAGGATATCATCCACATACAGGGCCACTCTCCTATCCCACTCTCCAAATTTAAGAGAGACAATGTTATGGTCTTCTCTAAGTACCTGTGCAAATGGTTCTATATACAGGTTAAATAGGAGAGGGGAGAGGGGGCAGCCCTGTCGGGTACCCCTAGTAATCATAAAAGAATCTGTCAATGACCCGTTAACAAGTAATCTAGCTGTCGGGCCTTATACAGCAGTTCTATAGCTTCCATGGCATTGCAGATGCGGAAGATATTGTACAAGGGGGAGATAGGGTCCTAGCGTTGTGGAAATTAGAAACCAAATGGTTGCTCAAACTTAGATCTGTAGATCTGATCCAGGGGCATATCTGACCACTCACCACTATGGGTAAACATACTCCTGGACTATACACGGGTGGGCAGGGTGGCCCCGATCAACCCCTGTTTCCTTCATCACCTAAAAAGTCGTAAGGGTCTGCTAACTAATATGGATAACTACTTCAGTGAAAATGATGGTTTTGTGACCTCCGTCCAGACGCTCTGGATGGCCTTTAAAACGTTGATTAGGGGAGAGGCCTTGTTCCTAATATCAGGTCAAAAGAAGGAACAACAAAAGGGGGTGTCCGACATAGAAGATGACATTTATAGATTGGAGAGAGAGTTGGAGCAGAGAGATGCCCCTGAAACACTCCATCTGTTACGAC
The DNA here is from genome assembly GCF_964263255.1 of Lissotriton vulgaris. Lineage (NCBI taxonomy): Eukaryota > Metazoa > Chordata > Amphibia > Caudata > Salamandridae > Lissotriton > Lissotriton vulgaris. The sequence goes on from NC_141693.1 coordinate 1,525,959,795, forward strand.
TTAAACCGGATGAATACAAAGCGTTAGTTACAGATGCAGCTCCAACACTCGGGAGGGAAAAACTTGGGAGACTTTACGATCTCAGTGATAAAGCTGGGAAACAAATAGCCCGGCTTGACAAACGGGAATGGGCAAGCAGACTGGTCCCGGCCCTCCATGACGCTACCAATACCAGCATAGTGCTCCCCCAAGAAATTGTAAATCAATTCGCTATTCACTTCAAGGCAATGTATACATCGGCAGCACCCTACACTGAAGCTGCCTCAGCTGAATTGTTGAGAGACACTACTTACCCCGCCCTTTCCCCGGTCGACAGGAAATTAATGGACAGTTCCCTGTCCAAAGACGAAATAGCACAGGCAATAAGATCGCTCCACTCAGGCAGGGCCTCCGGACCTAATGGGATCCCAATAGAACTGGATAAACTTAACCCTGATAAACTGACAGCCCACCTTAAAGTTATGTTTGAAGAGAGCAGGGAGAAGGGGGAATTACGACTGGATTAACGTATAGCTAATATTGTAGTTATTCACAAAGAAGGCAAGCCCAGGACAGAATGTGCCTCATATAGGCCTATCTCCCTTCTTAATGCCCAGCCTAAAATTCTTGCAAAAGTCTTAGCCAATCTTTTAGTTAAAATCATTCCAGAACTCGTTCACCCTGACCAGTCTGGTTTTATCCTACACCGTAACACGGGGGAAACATCCTAAACCACGATGTTCGAGCAACGACTCACCCGAACAACGAGGAAAGAACAACAAAGACTGCACAACATCGACGGACGGAACCACGACGGCCGGAACCACGAATTGACACCCACGTCACTTGTGAACGATGTCTTCCGCATACAAAAACCTTTACGCTTACTACAATTGAGCTGTTGGAGTAAAACGTCACTCATCTCTGCCCAATCAGAAACATTTTGATAACGCAATAGGTTAAGAAAAAAAAAGAAATGGGCATCGTTTAGAAGGCACCCTGGTTGGCGTAATCGGTTGTATGAGCATAGAACATGACAAAGGTAGGTCAAATACTATTTGGAGTAATATTTAAAAAATTAGTTGAATAACATTAGTATTTAAAATAACGTATAAACAATTAGACTTCAAGAAAAACGTAAATAAGGGAGCTTTGGGGGATAAATAAAAGATTTTCGTTGTACAGAAAGTCGTACTAAAAAAAAGTAGTTGTAAAGAAAAGATCGATGTATAAACTTTTGTGGTTTAGGAGGTCGTGGTTCAGGCAGTCGTGGTTCAAGCAGTAGTGATTAAGTTATACAACCGTAACACGGCGCTGAACCCGCGCCGTGTCCATGGAGTTCTTGGTAGAGCGGAAACTATACGTGAGGCTGCGGGTTTAGTATCCTTAGATGCCACTATGGCGTTTGATATGGTTGAATGGCCCATCTTTTTGCAGAGCTCCAGAAACTAGGGGTTGGCCCCGAGTTTATTCAATGGGTACGTCTTTTATATGCAGCTCAGTTGGCAAGGGTTGTGTTTAACAACAAACAATTGTACACATTTACTTTGAGCCGAGTCACCTGCCAGGGATGTCCACTTTCCCCTCTCCTTTTTGCATTGGCACGTAAACTATTGGTGGCCTGGATCCGATGGGATCCAGTGATTCGTTGATTTCGGTGGTTACCAGATTGGGAGGACCGTATATCACTTTACATCGATGACGTGTTGCTCTACCTAACCGATCCCTGAAAATCTTTGATTGCTCTAATCGACATACTGGCTGTGTATGGTTGATATTCAGGGTTCAAGATTAACTGGACCAAGTCACACCTATACCCCCTTTATGGGGGATTGCCAGCCCTACCCCGTGACTTTCCAGTATAAGTGACTACCTCAGGGTTTAAATATTTAGGGATATTCATTTCCTTAGACTCCACACTCCGCTACAAAATTAATCTTCTTTCCTCCTTGCAGCACTTAAAACGTGGCATAGCTTGTCACCACGAATAGCCCCCAGAAACCTCACATTGAAGTGTATGACGGAGGTATCGCTCTCCCTGAAATTAAAAAATATTATTGGGCCTCCCAATTGCCCACTATTAATCATGGCATTTACGGACCCCCTGGGGTTCCAGGCTATCAAATGGACCGATGGCTTTTTCCGGTGGGAAGTATGATAGATCACTGTATTCGAAATCCGCAAAGCCTCCACTATCGAGCCCTACTGGCCACTCGCTGCCTGTTTGGCATGCAGCCAACAGGTCCCTGGGATCGGAGGGTAGACTGACTTTGGAAACCCCACTTTGTGACTCAGCGCGGCTGGGGAATCTGTGGACGACAAAAGGATTTGATAAGTGGGATATGATTGGCATTTCTCACATCCAAGACCTGTGGGAAAGAGGCAACATTAAAACATTTGCTGCCCTCTAGGGCAAACATGAGCTGGCCAACTCCGAGCATTTTCATTATCTTCCATATGCTCGGTCTTTCCCAGAGGCTCCTCTCCCCTGAGTCCTCTCCACTAGAAAGTAGGCTACTGGATGGGCACCTCCCAGAGAAGACTATCTCGCTGATCTATAACAAATTAGTTTATAATATTGGAAGATCCCGTTACATTGTAACAACAAAAGTGGGTGGCGGACTGCATTGAGATGGATGACTAGGACTGGCAGGAAACTGTGTTGTCCCCTAGAGTGGTGGCGATACTAGGAAGACTGCGATTAGTACAACTTAAAATCCTACATAGGATGTACATGATGGGGCCTAAACTGGTACAAATTGGAAAGGCTATCACTGGAGATTTTCGTAAGCGCTGTGGCAAATTGGGAACTTTTCTACATATTATCTGGGAATTCACACACATTCAGTCCTACTGGAGGAGGATACACGGGGTGGTGGAGACAGTGGTGGGAGTGCCTCGCCTCCCGGAGGCTCGTAGATGTTTATTGAACATATGGGAACCAACTAATCTGAACACACATCAAACACAATGGGTCATGCTGGGATTCATGGTGGCAAAAAGAAACATTGCACAGGCTTGGGGGGCCTCAACCCAGCCTACTCTGGAAGCATAGAAGTCGTATATGGACTGGTGCATGTTCCGTGAAAAGACTGTATTTGTTGCCTGGGGCTGCCCCAAAAAGATATGGGGGCCCTGGAACGTGTATAGAGGGGACATTTGTACGGTGGAGAAGTGTGGCTCACTGGTTAGAGGAGGCAGACCTGGAAGCAGAGGTCAGCCCGGGACCAGGGTTCAATTCCCGGCTCGGCGGGGTCTTGAGTCCTAAAATGTCCATGGACTTGACAATTCTCGCTCCGGTGCCTACTCGATTCACGGGTTCACACTCTGCGACTCTGGGCAATAGCTTGCTTAATTTCCACAACGGCCCCTCGCGGCGGGATGCCTGGCTTTCACCTTGCGGATACCCTGCCGGGGTATCTCACAAGGGAATACTAGGACGGGTTTCCCTAAGCAAGCGACTTGATGCCTTCGGGTGATACGTGCGCTATATAAATCGCAATACATTTACATTTACATTTACATTACTCCACCGCAGCAACTTGCCCTAGACGAATAGCACTCTCCCTGATTTGTCCTAATGGTGTAAATTGTGTGTAATTATTGTCAGAAATTGCAGCGCCTGAGCAGAGCCTGTAATGACGTATTGTGTAAGTGTATGTCGATGACTGTTAATAAACAGATTTATAAAAAAAAAAAGATCTGTAGATCTAGTACTCAATGTTGGCAGACAATTGCATGTATTTCTTCATGACTAATGTCAAATTTTGTAAATGGAATACATTACTTGGTGAAATTGGAGAAAAGTTTGTGTGTTCCTCCTTATCTGTTATAACTGTATTTATGAACTGATATTGTAATGATATGCTTCCACCCAATATGACTTCATGCTATGTAGATTGCTCTATCATATGTCTCTCATTCTTCTATACATCTTCTTGTGCATGATCCTGTGCACTTTATTATTTCCCTTAAAACCTGGTGAGTCGTTTTGATCATATTTGTCGGGTACTCGTCGCTTTGCCGAAACAGTACCGTTCAATTGGTGAAAAATATTTTATTTTTTATTTTTTCATTTAATTTTATTAAGTTGAGCATCACAGACTGATATGAGTGGTACAACATAAACATAAACCTATAATAGAGTCCCAGTCGAGACAAGTAAAGTCCGAGCACAGGGCAGCATATATACAATCAGATTATTACAGGTCAGGGTGGCTCAACAAATATGCAGTAAGCGGGCCCAGAAATCTTTAGGATGCGAGGCCTCAGGTGGCTCTTCCGCATAGGCCCCCAACTGGTCTCTGTAATACTGTAAATTGCGAATCCATTTTTTTTACAGTGGGTACAGTTTTTGCCCCCCAGCACTGAGCTACAGCCCTTTTTGCTAATAGGGTCAAAACCACAACAATGTGTTGGATGCAAGGCTTTAGACTCTTCACACTACCTAGTAGACAAAGCTCCGTAGCAGAGTGCACCAGTTCCAGCACAATATCAGTAAGCACACTCGCCACCTTTGACCGAAATATAAATAGGGCCGCACACAACCATGCCAGATGCAAAAAATCGGCGTCTGCCTGTCCACATCTCATGCAACAAGCAGTTTCATGCAACCAAACCAACAGAGTAGCAGTGGGGTATAATATAGCTGGTGCAGATACTTAGAGTGGATTATGCAAAGGTTACAATTCGCCGTAAGGCAACCTGATAGCTCACAGCCAGATTTCCATTGTTCAGGCGTTAGTGAGGACCCAGGGAAAAATATTTGGACGTGCTCAGAACATGAGATAGCCTTTGGATGGATATTAGATTTCACCTTATTGTAACTAAGACATTTGGCCTTATAGCGGGACCAATAAAATCAAGCCAGCCATAAGGATCTAATATTAAATAGGGGCTACAAATTACACAGTAATGAACATATGTCCATTATCTTTTATGACTGACAAACCAATATTGGCGCATTACACGTATGGGGTTGTTTATACATAAATTTGTATTTTATTGATTTTTATTATAAAACTGATATGAGCATAACACCCTAAATATTTGTGAGGGTCCGGGTTCGGACTCGGAAGATGTACAATCTTGACCACGCCAAAATGGTGCTGTCATTAGGCCTAGGAATATGACTCAGCCTCTTTTTTTAATGCAAATTGACTTGTGGATGTGAAATTGACATGTGGGGGTAGCTGGATATAAAGGTCAGGGAAGCCTGGGCAGGATATTGTTGAACTGCCTAGATAAAGTCTTCTGATTAGGACGAAACACGTGTCGGCTGATGCTTGCTGGATTGTACAAATAATAAACCAACAATTGAAACATTGAACATTTTGGAATTGTAAGAACAATTTCTGTCAGGAGAAGAGAGAATATCAACTCTGGATCTCGGCTCTGAATTGGGCATATTGTGGACTATTGTATTCACATTGGTATTATACATTGGATAAAATGGTCCTTTGTTTTACTTCAAAGAGAAAAAGAGAATGCTGCAAAAAAAAAGTTCTAGTATGGTTAAACCACTCAAGGGTACATGATGCAAAATGTGTAATATTTAATGAAAGCTACACATATCACATATGAAAATATAACATGATTTTCTTTTGTGCAGTACTTGTGCCTCTTTTTATTTGGCACAACTATTCAACAATATACCCACTCCAGTGGCACAACAACTGCCTCTGCAGTGTGGGGGCGAGTTCCAGGGGCCCCCTTTGGCACTGTGCACAAGCAGCGTATCCCTGTTCGTCAGTCCTGCCAATAGTCACTCACCAAAAGTTAGACTATTCTTCTCATCACCTTAAGGTCTCTGAATGGTCACTCAAATCAGCTTATTGAACTGAGAGCCACGTTCAAATTTTCTGATTATATGTAGTCTCTTAAAAGTTTACTTTTTTTCCCGGTCAAAGTGCATTGATGGCCAAGCCTCCGGGTGTGCCTGAGGCCCTGATTGGACCTCTCCTGCATCTTCTATGCCTTGAAAGGGTAGACAGTCAAAATATCGAGTTGGAAATATCGACCTACCATAATATCGAGTCTGAAATATCGAAGGAGCATAATATCGAAGGCAAGAATATCTTAGGACAGAATATCGACCCAAGGTAAGTAATATCGAAATACTTAATATCGATGTAAGTAATATCGAAGTTAGTAATATCGATAGCATATATATCGATGTTAATAATTTCGATGACACTAATATCGATATTTGTATTATTTTATAGTTTTTTATTATGTATGTGTTTTATGTTTAATTTAAGTATTTAAAATAATTACTATTATATGTGTATACATTTTCTATAATAATATAGAAATTTATAAGGAAATTTGATGTTTTAGTACCGGAGCGGGTTGTGGGTTTATAGGGGAATAGGGTGGGAAGTAATTTAATTATGGTAAGTTGATTAATAATTAGTAGGATTAATTAATTAATTATAATTATTTGCTAATTAATATTGATTAATTGGGAAATAATTAATTGATTAATTGATATATATTTTCTGTAGCGGGATGTGGGTTTATAGGGGAATAGGCTGGGGAGTAATTTAATAATAATTAATTAATTAATATATGTTTTTAAATATTTATAACTAATTAATTGGCAAATAATTAATATTAATTAGTTAATTAATTAATATAATTTTGTACATATTTTAAATTAGTAATTAATTGGTAATTAAATAATATTAGTTAGTTAATTACATTATTAGAGTAATTTATTTATATATATAATTTTTAGTTACTGTTAATTAATTAATTGGGGAAAAATGATAATAATTATTAAATTATATTAATTACAGCTTATGTGCTAATATATTTACTTTATTGTTATTGTTAATTAATTATTAATTGCTAATTAAATAATATTATTTAACTTTGGGTTAAGGAGTATTTTTAGGGTTCAGGGTCATTTTTGGGTTTTTGGGTAAAGGGGTATTTTGAGTGTTTTGGGTCAGTTTTCAGTTTTTGGGTAAAGGGGTATTTTTAGGGTTCAGGGTCAGTTTTCAGTTTTTGGGTAAAGGGGTATTTTTAGGGTTCAGGGTCAGTTTTCAGTTCATGGGTAAAGGGGTATTTTTAGTGTTCAGGGTCAGTTTTCAGTTCATGGGTAAAGGGGTATTTTTAGGGTTCAGGGTCAGTTTTCAGTTTTTGGGTAAAGGGGTATTTTTAGGGTTCAGGGTCAGTTTTCAGTTCATGGGTAAAGGGGTATTTTTAGGGTTCAGGGTCAGTTTTCAGTTTTTGGGTAAAGGGGTATTTTTAGGGTTCAGGGTCAGTTTTCAGTTCATGGGTAAAGGGGTATTTTTAGGGTTCAGGGTCAGTTTTCAGTTCATGGGTAAAGGGGTATTTTTAGGGTTCAGGGTCAGTTTTCAGTTCATGGGTAAAGGGGTATTTTTAGGGTTCAGGGTCAGTTTTCAGTTTTTGGGTAAAGGGGTATTTTTAGGGTTCAGGGTCAGTTTTCAGTTCTTGGGTAAAGGGGTATTTTTAGGGTTCAGGGTCAGTTTTCAGTTTTTGGGTAAAGGGGTATTTTTAGGGTTCAGGGTCAGTTTTCAGTTTTTGGGTAAAGGGGTATTTTTAGGGTTCAGGGTCAGTTTTCAGTTCTTGGGTAAAGGGGTATTTTTAGGGTTCAGGGTCAGTTTTCAGTTTTTGGGTAAAGGGGTATTTTTAGGGTTCAGGGTCAGTTTTCAGTTTTTGGGTAAAGGGGTATTTTTAGGGTTCAGGGTCAGTTTTCAGTTCGTGGGTAAAGGGGTGGTTTTTGGGTTCAGGGTCAGTTTTCTCGACTGTTCCACTCTCTGGAGTAGGAATAGTAATGTTTACCCTTACGCTATCCAACGTTTTATATAATTAATTGTTAAAATATCACATGTTTATTTTATTTTTTATATTACTTACATTTTATGTATGTTATTGTTTTATGTTTGTACATGTATTAGTAAATTAGAATATATTTCATTAATTTAGAAATTAGTAAATTAATTATTAATACTTATTGTTCAGTACATATATATTATATATTTACTGTATATATTTAATTAATGTATTATTAATATATATGTTTTATTTATTAATTTTAAACATTATTAGATACTTTTAAATATGTATATTTTATTTATTAGTGTTATATACTTACTTTAACATTTATATATATTAAAAAAAAATCGATATTTTTAATATCGATATTTTTTACAACGATATTATTTTTTCGATATTTTTGTACTTACCATGTTGTAGATAGGATGTCGATATTTTTGCCCTCAATATTGTTGACTCGATATTCTTGTAGGTCGATATTTTTGTAGTCGAAATTCTGTCATAGATCCCCTTGAAAGCACTGTGATTGGTGCCCTTTCAGAATATTCTACAGGCTTGCCTAACCACTGTAGCTGTTTTCCTTCTCCAGGACAGTCAGCAGCTTATGCCAAAATACCATTGGTATCTTTTGAGTCATGCTAGAGCAGGGTTTTCGGAGGCGGTCCTGGAATGCCGGATCCATGCCAGATTTTTTACATATCTCCATTTAGATGAATGCAGTTATATTTAATATCTGGCATTCATCCGGCCCTCCATGATTCATTTGGGAGAACCCTGCTCTAGAGACCTTGATCAGAAAGTATTGAATCTAAAAACGGGACCTTCGTATCTGCCTTCCATTCTGAAAAACATGTCTCACAGGCAGCAGCGGGAAGGTCACATTGCTATTAAGTGACAAGGATATCAGTGTAAGAAACACATGCAACAGGCTGTAAACATTGCCTGCTTTTATGCACTTCTTTCTTACTTATCAGGCTGCTTTTTGTGAGTGACAGGCTGGTATTATGTATGCCCCCCTGCCCAGGTGCGTCCTTGGAAGTGTGCTGTGGTGTTTCTGCCAAAGTCATATATATGAAAAGTAACAACCTAGGCAATTAATGATTAAAATACCCTATTGGTAAAAGGTAATAAGTGATTGACTACAGCTGACTAAAAGACATTGTTTTTTTATTTAACAATTAAGAAAGTAAACAATTCATTCACATAACACAAAATTAAAATTCACAGTGTAATATATCATAAACATCATGAAACAAAGTTAAATAAACAATCTAAAAAGCTGATTCTTTATCTATAGTAGATAAGTGGCGAGATTATATGACTCTACGCGCGTTTCGGCGGCCAGCGCCTTCTTCCTGGAGTAGCCACGTAATATCTATAAAAATGAGAATGCAAATCAATACAAATTCACATACTTTTGCAAGTTTAAAAAAACATTGTTTTACAACAAAAAGGTTTGTGTCTTAGCAGCCACAGTTAATGAAAAGCACATGATTCATAAAAAACAATCTAGTTTGCAATTTCCTCTATTGTTGTCATTTCCTTGTAGTTCTCCATAACGTGGGGGGAGGGACAATTCATAAATGATATGTGGGAAAAATGGGACAGTTGACATAGATATCTGTCGCCCCAAATTTTAGGACCGCAGTGAGATTATCTCCGGTTCAGGGTATTCGATATGTGATAAGAGGTCAGATGTCTAATGAAAAGCAATAAATCATTCAGATATATAAAAGACTATCTGTGTTTACAACAAGATGGAGAGATAGATATCTGATAAACAGCACTATTATTATCCCTCATCTTTTCAATGTATAAAGAAATTACTAAGATACTTATTTTATCTCATCTTTTTGGAAACAGTATACTTACTAATAAAAAATGTTTTCTTGTTCTACAGAAACGAACAGGTAAGATGCCTCCTTCTTATTATGGATTCTTCAGCGTCAGATGTTGCCTACGTTTAAACCAGGAGAGGTGTGTTCACTGTTATTATTTTATAGAGTATTTTAGTTATTGTTACTATTCAAGGGATTGTTTTCAGGTAACTTTACCTGGTTAGTATAGATGACTGATAATTAGCGTCCGCCACCGGAGCCCTTCATGTAGATTACCACTCTGTCGTGTCTACGTTTGAGCAGTTTTCGAGGTATTATTGGTATCTATGTTTAAGGAGATATATACAAAAAAAGGAAGATACTGAAGTATTCTTTTTTAATGGTGGTAGTAGAGAACGGATTCTCGTGAGCATAACATAATGGAATAATATCCCATTGTTTATATTTAGTTTAATCTTACCTATTAAAAATTACAATGTTCTTTTGATATTTTGGGTGTATTCTTCAGTTCTGGAGAGTGATCAGTTGGCGAGGTATTGTGTTAGATAGCCTCCTATTCGCCTACAAAAGAATAATCAATATGGAGATTAACTATTTGTCTATTTTCTGGTAGCTAGGTCTTTAAGAGCGTCGTTTAGCCATCTTACCTAGAAAGCCAAAATTCTCTACTTCTATGATGTAGTGAAGTTAAAGTCACCATTTAAGAGAGAGAACTTTAGTTCACAAAGATGTCTGAACTGGGGTGGCTTGGTGAGCAAAATAACAATGGATTAAACCCAGATCCCTGACTGGGGGTGAATGTTTTGCTATTGTGCAACATTCCGTCCATCATCTTGTGTGTTTTGCCGATTTTGATTGAGCAGGTCTGACGGACGTACACGGAGGTTCATGGAGCAGGCAGCAGCAGCAGGCAATGGCAGCAGTGGCTCCAGCAGCTCCACCGGCAGGGAGACAACAGGGTCTGCGGGGAGCTGCTCTGGGGGCGTGTGAGGCAAGGAGCCGCAAGTAGCCGCAAGGTGCTGCATCAAAAAAGAAAAATAGTTCAGAGCAGGGAACAGGGAGCTGGACTGCCAGAAGTAAGATCATCAGCAGGCGTTGCGGGTGCTGAGGGAGCTAGAGGTGAATGAAAGGCAGCCTTACATCTAATGCTGACCCCCAAGCGCCTACCAGCTCCTGCCCAGAGCCCCAACTGCTCTCAAAGGGGTAAGTGGGGGCAACCACCAACCCCCAGTGGAGCACAACATCTGTGTCTCCTCACCATCCACAGAGCACCAGAGGGGGTAGGGCCTCAGACTTCTCCAGCTGGGGCCATCAAACATCAGCCGCCCATTACCCTGAGATAGCGGAGCTCCCTGGCCCTGCAAGGAGCATATCATCACTTGATGCCACAACCCTGCAGGATCAATAAAGCAGGGGAACAGAAGGGACAAGGGTGCAGCTGGCTAAGTCTTAGTGTGGGAAGCAGTCTGACATCTCCACCAAACAGCAAACTCTGTTCCAGTGGAGGGACATGGAGGGAAACAGATGGGTTTGGCCAGCAAGGGAGCAGTGGAAACCAACCTAAGGAGCGGAAGAACCCTTGAGGGGGCTAAGCCAGCACGACGCTCCCAGTTATTAAGGAAAATAAACTCCAGGCAGAGTCTCTAAACCAGCAAGAGAGGCAGCACCCAGACAAGCCAGCAGACAAGGCCTGCCAGTTTGGATGTAGCACATGATTTCCCCAGTGTTCAATATTCAACGAGCGCTACATCCAGACTACGGCCACCTTTCTGATTCCATCCACTAGTAGCAGTCTTCTCATCATTTTCCCAGCATCTGCCACCACCTGACTGGTGCCCGACTGGAGGTGAAAGAAACCTCTGTCACTGATTACAACATACAAAGTCTTCTACCGCACAATCAAATGGGAATGAAACAGGCAACAAGAAGGAGTGCGTGAAAGTCGTTTCAATCAGGAATGTCTTCATCGATCCCCGGAATTACAAAATGCTTCGTAAAACCAGGTACAGACAATGACCAAACTCAAAATCAAAATCAAAAAACACCAGAGGCACCTGAAAGAAGTACCCCAAGAAACCTGGACGAATCAACGACTAACTTCACATATCAGAACCAACAATACCTGAATCACTACAATTACAGCAAACTCAAGATTACGATATAACTTGCCCAGACATCAACATTAAGGACCTGATCTCCTTCAAGGAAGCTCATAAGGAGCCACAGAAGATTCAGAACAGTGCTCCACAAAAATAACAGACCCAAATGGATCTCTCAATCAATCACCAGATTTTTCACTCCTCAAAATTACAGGACTTTCCAACGAATATACTCCAGTATCCAAATCTTTGTTCACCTTACAACGAATCTTGGAATCAGTCCTTACTCATCTAGGAAATGTACTTGAAAACTCAGATTAGATGCTTGATACTCAATTAGGAATGTTAAAATACCTAGTGGAGAAAAAAAGGAAGAAAGATCAACTAATATGAACACCAACAGCAGAAAAACGTAACAACAAAGCCAGAAGGTCAAATTACAAAAAGAGCTCTATCCATTTAAGAAAGAAATTGCAACTCAAACTGGTCAGAATCCACCTCAAGAAAAAAAGGATAAACAAGATCTCAACCATATGTATTCCATATCTATTCCCTTAGAAAAATGTTCAAGGAGAACAAGTTGGTCATTCATCAACCGCCCATAGCATATTATCTAATTTTCACTAAAATAAAAGCTACATCCCAATCAACTTTGAGTATCTCATAATACCACATCAAAAAGCAATAGATACCAGTGAATTACTGACCACTGTCTCCCCGGCCTCAGTAACTCCAAACAAAGAAAGTAAACAAAAAAAAAACATACAGAAAATAAAAAAGAGAAAGGCTCTCAGAAGGATTGAGAAAAAGGAAATCTGAAAAACAAGGTTCCGGAATATTTCCACCACTCCAACTCAACCATCAGAAAAAGAGGAAAGATCAGAAATTGTGCAGAACCCGAAGGTAAAAGAGCAGAAATCTCCAGCCAAAATACAAAGGGTAAACTCTAACCAACTTAACCCAAAGGCGACAAGTTTCTCAGTAGTAGATCATGGTACAAAGATGTTGGCACTAAACAATATCCCACAAGGAACCTACACTATCGGGAAGATGTACACACAATCAGAGAATATCATGTCAAGCTATCTGGAAATCACAGACTTATTCCCCTCAGGAGACGCTATGCTTAGTCGCGATTGAATCATTAATTTACTACAAAAGATTCAGCTGTTACATTCCTTAGCTAGAAATGAAATAAAACTAGTAACGTTCCCTGAAAAACCTAAAACCACAACAGCGATTGTAGAATTCTGGTCTCCATAAATACGGCTATTTTAACGCCAGTGCAAAATCACGAAACTCAAAAGTCGGAAATATCAGAAGAATTTCTAAAAACTCAGCAAACGAATCAAAAGCTCAAGGCCACAAATAATCCTACAAATCCCTATGGGGAAAATATATTTGTTTCCATAAACAATGGTGAAAGGAGAAGCTGGAATAAAAATAGCCCAAATTTGGAAATAACATCAAGGGACTACTCATGGGCCTGGATCGCAGAGAATCAGAATACCAATAAACAGGACAAGGAAAATAAATGCCCTGTTTAACACAGGTATGACCATCTCTTCCTGGAACTTTGCCAGAAAAAACACAAGAAAAATTAGCTGTTATAACAAAAGATCAATCATGGATTGTGGCCTTACAAGAAACCTGGGGCCTTGTTTATGAAAAGTGATGCATCGCTGAGTGAAAACAGCGCTGCGTCACTATTCACTGCGCCCTCCGCGCGACACCAATGATGCGTCATATTTACATTATGACGTTCATGGCGCAAGAAGTTACAGATACGTCAGTATTTCTGACGTATCTGTATGGCACAAAAGTGACGCATTGCTGGAGTGTGTAACAAAAGTGAGCAACTCCAGCAATGTGTCCTTTCACATGGGGCAAGCCCCATGTGAAAGGGCCTGCGTCAATCTAACGCCTGTTGTGAGGCAGGCGTAAGAAATTGACACATTTACGTCCTAGAAATGGCGCAGTGAAATCTTATAGATTTCACTGCGTCACTTCTATGACCCTTTCTTGGGTCAGAACCCCCCCGAATACATTATGCCTGGCGTAGGTATAATGTAGCGCAGGGTTTTACAAAGTGACGCATCTACCTAGATTAGTCACTTTGAAAATATGGTGCTACAAGGAACATTTTTTACGCTGCTGGTGCGTCACAAAAAGTGACGCACCGGCAGCGTAAATGTGACACACGGCTTCATTAATGAGGCCCCTGGTCTATAACACATTTTGACCAAGAGGTATACTACATGTAGATGTCCCCGCAGAGCAGGTTTACCGGGGGCACGCGAAAGATGGGATAGCAATTCTTCTCAATGAAGACTACAAGTGGGACAAAGAAATAATACCAACTGACTCAAAGAATTTTCAATGCATCAAGATCAAATCTGAGATCGACCAACCAGAAAAGATCTCCTAATCTGCAATGTTTATATCTCCCCCAGAGCAAAAGGGGATGCACTTGCAAAAGAAACTCTTGAGGATATCAAAAAGATAGTAGAAGGATAAGGCTTTCCATCACTATTTATCACAGGCGATTTGGAAAAGTATCAAATGAGTTACTTGAAAAATGGGCAAATTGGGACAAAGAAGAAGTTCTGGCAATTTCCAATCCTCTATTTCCCAAAGAAATCAAAGCTGACAAAAGAGGGAAAATCCTATTAGCCTCACTCCCGATGTTAAACGTAGTAATACTAAACGGCAATGTAGAAGGAGACATTTCTGCATCACCCTCAAGACAAGGGAACTGCAGCTCCTCAATCCTGGACTACATGATCTGTAGCTTGGACTTGTTTGGCACTGTTTCACAACTCAAAGTTAACTTTGCAAGGGAAAGTGATCATGCAATCCTACAAGCAGACACAGAGTGGAAAACACAACTTGTATCACGAGGTCAGGTCATGTCATGTCATGTCAGTTATGGTGAATCAGGCATAAGGACGGATTCAGTAGAATACATTGACACTCAACAAAATTATTAAGGTAATTGATAAGACACAACAATTTCACTCTACAAATCGGATAACCATTTTTGAAATAGTTATCAAATAGCTGGTGCAAAAACTACAGGAAAAACTAAATAGCAGGGCACAATAAAGAACCGAAGCAAAAAAACAAACTCAAACACCTATACAAAGCAATTAAATAAACTAATAAGGTCGCAATTTCTTGAAGACTCTATATCAAAACAACTAGAAATCAATACATTTAAAAACCAGCGCAGGAGAGAAAAAGTAAAAAACAAGGAACAACCCCAGGATAAAAACTGGGTTGACATACAGGAAGCAGCAAAACAGAATAACCAACATGCATATAGGAATATAATTGCCAAAGAAATAGGCACAAAAAAACATTACAAGCAATCCCGGTTCCCCCGACAGAATGGGAATCATACCTAGGCAATCTTAACAAAATAAATACCACCTCAGAAAGGATTAATAGTCTGGCTAGAACTCAGGGAGTAAATACATTGGATATTGGAACACCCACTCCCCAGGAGCAACATGTCCAGACCAAATCCCGATCAAGGTCCTACAAAGCAAGTTCTTGTCTCCCCTCGTTTGCCATATATTCGCAAAAGGGGAAATCTCTAAATCTTGGAAGGGGAGTATTGTAATCCAAATACAGAAGAAGGGCTCAAGGCTGCTTCATGGCAACTACAGGCAGATAGCTTTCCTGGACACAAGAGGAAAGGTTTTTGCAACAGCAGTATTAGACCACCTTAAAGACTGGGCTTTTTAACACTATGGCTGCTACGGCAATTCCCCTCCTGTGCTGGAAATTGCCATTTTGCTGGTGTCATGACGAGCTCAGCTCGTCATGAGCACAGCTCCAGGCTACCTCATGACGAGCTGAGCTCGTCATGAGCATGGAAGGGGTTAATCAGATTCAATTCCATAATATCAAAGCGGATTCAGACCAAAGCATTCAGTCACCGATAACATCGCTGTGCTAGAAACCATATTAAACAAATATGTGCCCTCTAAATCTCAGGTTGTGTATGCTGCTTTTGTTGACTTTACCACTGAATTTGATAGAGTAGATAGAGGAACACTTTGGAGAAAACTAAGCAAAAGGGGTATCCCAGATCACTTACTCCACGTAATTACGTCACTATATTCTGGGACTTAGTGTCAGGTCCAAACGGGGAGGGAGAATGGTCTCACAAGCCCAATTCCGACCCCAAATGGCCTTAGTCAAGGATGCCTTCTTGCTCTCTTATTGTTTTCCCTATGTCTCAGCTATCTTCCTGAATGTTTTAAACAGATCTGCAATTTTCCACCTAAAATTGCTCTTCACAAAATTCACACCATGATATATGCAGATGATGTAATCATTTTAGACCTAACACCATTTGGCCTGCAAAGGAGTCTGCAAGCACTCCACAAATACATGGAGGATAATTATCTAATACCGAATATGACAAAAACAAAAATAGTTCTGTTCTCAGGAAGGAAACGGAGTGTCAAATTTAACTGGACTCTAGGGGGTAAATCGTTGGAAGTGACAAACGAGTATACCTATCTAGTCCGAATCTTTACAAAGTCCCTACAAAACCTGCTCAATATACAGAATCTAAATCGGAAAGCTGATGCTCACGTGAGGGCACTTTCATGTTTATATGCCTCGACCGGTCAAAGAAATTTTTCTTCGCTACTCCAGGTATATAGTGCCAAGGTTCTGCCAGTGCTCTCATATGCTCTTGAAGTTTTTCTTAAAAAACTTCACTCCAAAACTAAGCTTAGACCTTGACTCATAGCACTTCGCCAAACAGTCACTATATCAAAAATACACTAAAACTAAGGTCTACAGGAAAACAGAACAATATATTTATTTTAACCTAAAGCATGGAGTTAGGAGATCGATAGTATTACTCCGATTTGAGATACTACCTCTAAAATCTTTTACTTACAAGTGGCTACCAAAGGAAAAGTCTAGTAGTCTTTGTAACCTATCAAATGGCGGGAAGCAAGCCTTGGAACATATGTTGTTTACTTGCTCAAATGCGACAGTCATAAATGCAAGAAAAAGGTTTCCAGATCCAATTTTTATGAAATGTAGAATTAACTCAGTTCAGGACTTGATCTCGTTTTGCAAAGCTCCGCCAAATGAATTTGTATGCTACAATTTATTTAAATATTTTAAATCCTTTATAACTTTGTATAAGAATGTAAACTTTTATCATCTTATTGTCTACAGTTTTTTATCATGTATCAAATATTTGTGGTTCTCAGCTGAGAACTATATCAAATAAACTTAAACTTGAACTTGAGAGAGAACTTTCCACAGCTACAGAATTCCGAGTCAAAACTTTTAGCAGTCTCAGAAAAAGAAAATCCCCTGCGTGCAACGGTAACTCTGAATTATCAATAAATTTTTGTCTGCCTTGCTTTTACAAGTCTTTTGCTGTGCTTTTTTGTTGTTGGAGCTTTAGCTTCTAGTCTTTGAAGTATGGCCCATAAAATGTTGTATGTTACAAGACATTGTTCTGCTAAGACAGTAAAAAAACAGTATTAATCAACATCTAAGATGCCCTCGATAACTTTTTGCAAAATGTGCATCACTAACCTGAAAGGATGTAAACAGATTCCAACATTTTGAAACAAAGTGTACCTAATTCTGAATAACGTACATAATTGCTGCATTTCCAGCAAGAACCTCAAATGATCTAAGACATCTGAAATAATGTTCAATACCCCTCAGACTTTTACCTTCCACATGTAAATTAGGGAAAAATATTTCAGGTTATGTTCCACATTTTTGCCCAGAGACTGTTTTAAACATGGATCATCTGCATTAAATGAACACTAGTAGCGGTCAGTGGTGGGAGTGCTGCCAGGTGGTGAAGTGGGGTGGGGGAGGGGCAGGGTGGCGGGTAGTAAACTACGGAATACAGGTAAGTAAGCATATAAATCAATAAAAAAACAATTGATGCGTTCACTACTAAATGCGATGCAGTGCGCACAATGAAATTTGTTTTATTTATTTCTATTTTGACTTGCCTGTATTTGGCCGTATTCCGTAGTTTACTACCCCACACCCTGATCCTACCCCAACCCATGTCACAGCCCGGCAGCACTCCCTCCACTGACCGTTACTGATTAACACTTTTATTTATCACAAACTGTAAGAATATAATTTTTTTTATCAGAGGCTGGTTTCTAACACCAGTAGGCAAATATAACTTATAAAACCAATGCTACTAGAACTTAGGAGCCCCCTTGATGATGACAAATACAACTGCATGTCTCAGAATGCAAAGTAAAGACTAGGACAACTTGTGTCACACATGATATAGTGTCACTTGGGAGGTAGCTTTTCCACAAGGACAGAGACAGTTGATTTGTTTTGTACTCTTTTTAAAAGACTGGTCAAGTTATAAATTTGGTGCCATGGTGAGAAAGATTAAGGAACCCACATCACATGTTCATACCTATATTCTGAACAAGCTTGTGGCACGGGAGTACTGGACCCAGGCTCAGAGTATCAATCTTCAGAGTAGAGCATTGAGGGGTCTGTATTAAGGTCTTGTAAGCAGCAGCAACCCTCTCACTTTGGCTCTAGCCATTCAGTTTAATCATGTTTATCATGCCTCAAGTATCACGGTTTGATTTGTGGGAGGTGGTTTATGACCTGTTTGTGAGTGATGGGTGGCCCATTCATTAGCCCTCGTTTAGCATCATTACTCCTTCAGGTTAATGCAGTTTTGGTTCCCTTCTAATGGAACCTGCAAGAACCAGATTAAAAGAAATTGTGTTGTGGCCTATGCATTTACTGCGCATGCCACTTTAACTGTGATGTTCTTAGATCTTTATGGGCATCACATTTGAATTTCTATCTCTTTAATTTATAGAGGCATCTCAGCCCCAAGTAGGAGGACACATCATAACAGAACGGGAAGAGCGCCTATAAACACTTGTTTATCTAAAGAGCCAGGTTTTGATTGCTTTCTGAAAGGATAGTTCATTGTCTGTCACTTGGATGGCAAGGGGAGAGTGTTTCAGAGTTTGGCTACATTAAAAATAAAGGAGCGACCACCCTTTCTAGCTCTTTTGATAGCAGCCAGATGTAGATTTAAAGACCTATTGGTCTATCTGGGGTGTAGGGTGAGACAAATTGAAGTGCTTGGTAAGCAATGCATAGATATTTAAATTCCAATCTTTGGGGTTATGGAAAGCCAGTGAAGATCTCGAAGACCCTGTCTTACAGACTGCGATCTGAGAAGTCCAAGCGTTTGCGTGCAGCGGCATTTTGCACCATCTGCAATTTTGGGATAGTTCCTTTAGGGAACCCCAGATACAATGAGTTACAGTAGTCCAAAGGACCAGGTCTTGGATCACAACTTGTCTCGTCGTCTGAGGGAGCAATGGTAGAACTTTGCGCAGCAAACACGGTATTCCAAAGCAACTGGCTACCTTTTTAGTGGCTTGGGCTTACATAGTCAGGTTGTCTTCAAGCCACATCCCTAAGCTTTTTTAGAAGAGCCTTATTGGGTTGAGTAGGACCCAGGCCAGTAGGCCAGTAGGCCAACTCTGGCTGTGTTGGATAGTAGGGCAGGGGCGGCTTCTCTCTTAGGGTGTAGGGCGTTGATCCACTGCCTGCCTCCGAGGTGCCACATTACATTAAACTTGGCCAAAGGGCTTGCAGCGAACTCTGTTGTGTCCTTAACATGTGTAGTACGCATGTCAGGCTGGACGGTGTCTTGTTCTGTCCAGCCTGACATGCACACTTGAAGAGTCCTTAACTCACGCTGTAATAGCGAGTCTGCGGAACACAACATCTGCCTCCCATTCTCTCATGGAGCATTAGATTTAGCTGTCCGCTCCAATCCTGGTGATGCTGTCATGCTGTTTGCCTTCATAAACAGTATGAGAGCATTGCCTGGATTGGTTCTTCAGTTCACCTCATCTCTCCTCTCTCTCCCTCGCTTTCTCCTCCTGTGCTCTCTGCCCCGTCCCCCCTGGAAGCTAAGTTTTTATATGGGATTTCTGTTGATTCCACAAATCGTTCCCAGAGACCAAACGCACTCATAAATTTAAAAAGATGCGACCACTCAAGGCTATCAAAAGGTTTCTTGATGTCAACTGCCAGAATGCATGCCTCTTCCTTTCGGTAGGTATCGGCTGCCAAGATTCTTAAAAGTTTACGGATATTCGTCGCTGTATTCCTAGCCGGGAATGATCCTGCCTGGTCTATATGTATTAGGGTGGGCATGTGAACTAGCAGTCTGCTGGCCAGTATGTGGCTTAGTATTTTATAATCTAAGTTAAGCATAGGGAGGGGATGATATGCGGTCCAGTCCCAAGCCGGCATACCATGTTTTAGGAGTGGAATGATTACCACCTCCCTCGTTGAAGTAGGTAAATAGCCTTCCTGCCTTGCCCTGTTTTATAGTGCTACTAGCTGGGCAGCCAAGATATCTATGTATGTTGAATAGAACTCTATTGGTAGCCCATCATCCCCGGGGTTTAATTCCTGCCCATATGTTTGATGGAGACCCGTACTTCTCCAATTTCAACTGCCCTACCCAAGGTTTCTGCTGCATCGTCATTAATCTTAGGGAGTTCTACTTCTGCTGAGAATCTCCCCACTTCCGTCATATTAGCCCCTAGTTGCTCTGGTATGAGGTGGTGTAAAACTCCAAGAAATGGTCTTTAATGTCTTGTTGATTATAGTAGAACTCATCTTCCCGCCCTCGCAACTCAAGTATCGCTGTGCCTCTATGCGCAGGGTTGGCCTGCCAGGCCAGCAATGCACCAGATTTATCCCTCTCAGAATGGGCCCTGGCTAGAGAGACCTTACAATCAAAGCAACACAACTTCTCCATCTATGTCACCCATTTCTCCGGAGCTGCAAGTAAATCAGCCCGCTTGTCCACCCTTTCCAGTCTATCCTTCTCCATCTCCCTGAGTCTGTGTTCTGCATTTTGTACCTCACGCAGAAGGACCTCCGCACCCCCACCGCCTCCCGAATGCACCGTCCCTGTATAACAGTTTTAAAAGCATCCCATTCAATCAGTGGATTTGTCGCAGTGTTGGCATTGTCTAGGAAATAATTTTCGAAAGCAAACCCAATGAGGTCCAAAACACCTGGGCCTAGATGTAGCTAATTTTATTTTACCACTTCTTAAATACCGAATTTTACCGATTCGGTATTTAAGAAGTGGTAAAATAGAGGGGGGGTATGTAGGTATTACAGAATCGGTAAATACCGAATCGTTAAGATTCGGTATTTACCGATTCTGTAAATACCGATTCGGTAATGCCCATTGATTTCTATGGGCATTGAAGCCCATAGGAATCAATGGGCATTACCGAATCGGTATTTACCGATTTGGTAAATACCGATTTCAGCAAGGGTGCAGGGGGTGTCACTTTGACACCCTCTAGCACCCCAAATACAGGCATGTGTGCCATGTGGCACACAGACATGCCCTTAGGGCATGTCTGTCTGTCACATGGCATAGGAGTGCATGCACACATGTGCATGCACACCTGGATTCGGTATTTTACCACCCAATTGGATTGGGTGGTAAAATACCGAATCTGAAAGGCCTGTGGCACTGTAAACTGTGCCACCTACATTTGTAATTACAGAATCAGTATATTTACCGATTCGGTAATTTACCGAATCGGTAATTTTACCGAATCGGTATATATACCGATTCTGTATTTTTCAGCCCCCTACATCTGTAAACCCTAATACCGGTCGGAAACGGCCGAAATCGGCCGTTTCCGGACGGTATTAGGGCTCCTACATCTGGCCCCTGGTCTTCTAATGTTTCGGGTCGTAACCGCCAGGTAGCTATTTTAGGTCTAATCCAGATCCAATCTAATGACACCAACAGCGGGTTATGATCGGAGATTGTCCTAGATAGATACTCATTTATTCTTATGCTGCCATGCACGTCTGGGGTACCCAGTATCGAATCCAATCAAACGTGTAGCTCATGTAACGCAGAAAAAAGGTATAATACCGCTCTTACGGGTGTTGGGCCCTCCAAGTATCTATTAGCCCCCAGTGCTGTTTTCAGTCGCGTCTGGCCTCCGCAGTTCTATGTGTAGGAACGTGTGTAGGAGTGTCTGGGAGTGGCGGGTGAGAGCGGTCCAGCCTGACATTGGTAACACAATAAAATCTCCCCCTAGTAATACTGAGCCTGTTAGCACTGGTCCTAATATTTTTGAAAGGTGTGCGAAAAATCCAAGCTGGTCTACATTAGGGGCATAGATACTACCTATGACTATATCCCTGCCATCTAGGCGTCCTGAAAGCACCATAAACCTGCCCTCCGGGTCTAATATTTGCTTGGTATACTAAAATAGGGCTCCCGCCCTCACCCAGTCCGGAGTACCCCTTGCGAAGGCCAAAAAGGTTGTATAAAAGACCTGTCCCCTCCACCTTCTCTGCAATGCAACTCCCTCTTGCTGATATAAATGGGTTTCCTGTAAAAGGGCGATCTGTATCCTTCTCCTGACTAAGTATGCATGTATTTTATGGCGATGTAACATAGTGTGCATCCCGGCCCGAACGTTCCAGGATAGACATTAAAGATCTACGGCGGATCCCGAAGTGTGGCTCAGGGGTTAGAGGCGGCAGACCCGGAAGCTAAGATCGGTCCTGGACCAGGGTTCAATTCCCCGCCTCGGCGGGTCTTGGGCTCAAAAATTCCACAGACTCGATAATTCTCGTTCCGGTGCCTACTCGACTCACGGGTTCACACTCTGCGACTCTGGGCAATAGCTTGCTTAATCTCCACTACGGCCCCTCGCGGCGGGTTGCCTGGCTTTCACCTTGTGGATACCCTGCTGGGGTTATCTCACAGGGGAATACTAGGACGGGTTCCCAAGGCAAGCGCCTTGATGCCTTCGGGTGATACGTGCGCTATATAAATCGCAATACATATACATTTACATTTACATCCCATTGCGCTAACAACTCAATATTGATGCGTAGGGAAGTGGAACATGAATAGGAAAGATGTGCAGATATAAGATCATTCTATTGTATTATGTTAATAGATAAGTCATTATTAGACAAAATCTTTACATTATAGAAAGTGGCTGAGTACAGCATGACAACAGCTAAGCATGTGTTCATTGGTCATAGGCACAAAGTGGTCGGCAAGTGGGAACTTTCAGTTCATTGTTGCTTTTGTAATCTCGAATGTGCATTTCCTCTTCGTGCATTTAAAGGTGCCCTGGAAACACCCTGCCACTGCACTGTCTCATCTCTGGTGTGAACCATGAGTTACAGGCTTGTCCAGGGAGCCTCCTTCAGACTCCGGGTCAGGAGGGCTCGTCACTGTCACCTCACCAAGGCCTGCCTTTTGCTCGGTGGTGGGTTCTTTGGAGAGCTGTATAAGTCACTTTGTCGCCAAATTTATTTTGCATCCAAAGAAGTAATATTCAGAGGCCAGTGAAAATTAGAAGTAAGATTTATTCTCAAATAAGATACAGCGCTCCTGATCTAACAGAGTGTCTCTCTAGTACAGCCTCCTGTCTCCAACTGCAGGGAAGAAGAAGCTTAAAGAGATAAAATTCTATGTTGCCAGGTAACAGAGAGAGAATAAAATGCTAGTATATCTATCCTGTACATTCAATGACTAAACTTATAATGAAAGAAGAATGTAACAAAAGATGTGGGTGCAAAGAAACTAGAACGAAAATAAATGTCTAAAACTAACTTTGTAGCACAAGTGCATTTCTTTGCTTGTTCCTGGCACTTTGGAATCCAGAGACACCGTATTTCCCACCCGCTCCGCTCTTGTATTACACATTTACATACTTATAGTCGTCAGACTCAAGGGGGCATATTATCAAGGGGGTTTATCTCCGCTTTTTTGGCTTTAAAAGCCAAGAAAGCGGAGATAAAATTATCTCCCTATTACCTAGCTGTTGCTAAGACCAGTTAGCGACAGCTAGTAGGAGATAGCGACCATCTTGGGCCCCGCTTTGCATGTCAGTGAAATTTATCACTAATGACATGCAAAGTGGGCGTGCCAAGATGTTAGCAACAGGAAACAGTCGCTAACATTGCTATCTCCTATTACCAACTTTTGGAGATATTAGCGCTAAACGCGAATTTCTCCAAAAGCTAACACCTGCCCCTGAGCAGTTCTTAGCCATGTTATCCAATGGTAGGTGGATAACATGGCTAAGAGCATTAGCTCGGTAATGCATGAATATCGCTGACTTTTCAGCGATATTCATGCATTTCGGCCGATTTTTATCGCTTAGGAGATACACCTTGATAATGGCAAGGTTCCTAAGCGATAAAAATCGCCGCAGCTCTGCGATAAAAATATTGCCGCTAAGCCAACATAGCGATAATTATCGCTAGTTGTTGGTAATATGCCCCTCGGTTCTTTGAGGTGAATAAGTTTCACACATTTGGAGGCAGGGCTGAGCTGTGTCACTTGCAATTGCCAGGACAGACGTATTTCAATGTCATGGTTATTACACGCTTCTTTTCAACAGAAAAACATTTAGAGCGTTATAACAATAAATTTAGTACAGTCAAATATGCACTGTTAAGATATCATGTGAAAACATTCTCCTAGGTTAATCTAGTTTGTAGTGAAGGGAAGCAGAAATAGGGAAATACATTTTCCCAATAAGGAGGATCTTTGGCTTCAACTGAAATGAAATCCTGGAGTGAAAACCCAGCATAACGTGGAAAACATTCACTACAAAATGGATGAATAGACGGATGGACGGTTACATGGATGGATGGACGGAAGATTGTCTGGGGATGGCTGGATGCTCTTGTGATTCACCAGTGGTGAAAGAACATATACATACATGGATGGTTGGGTGGAAGACAGGAGAGTGTGTCTAGAAGGATAAGTGAATGCATACATGCATGAATGCTCCATATAATGGGCAAATGAATGGAAGCTTTTCTAGTGAATGGATACATTCATGGCTGGTACATTGATAGTTGGTACACCTCTACCGCTACACTCTCCGGTGTAACGGTGGAGGTGTATGCCGGCCGCATTGGTGCTCCTGGCAGGGCGTATGATCAATAACAGCCGGAGCTGAGATGAGGGAGATGGCAGATGTGGCCAAGCTCCTTTTGAGGCTAAAGAGAGCTTTATGGCAGCGCCGCTTCAGTGCGCTTCGGAGCTCGCACCAGGGTCCCATTATACCTCGATAACCTACTGCTGCCTACCGAGGACAGAGCTTACTGCACGCCGCGGGGGCACAGTGGCGGCCCAGTACGAGGTCTGTGGGTCACCAGCCATTTTGTCTGCCAGCCTGCCGGGGCAGAGCCTCCATGCTGGGAAATGCGGCGCTACATGCTCTAAAACTCACAGCAAGGGACCGGTGAACACACCCGAGTTACCGACTTGCCCCTGGACAAACGGTGCACCTCTACACCTGCAGAAGAGGACTTACAGGTGCATCCCTCATTAAAAGGAATACAAGGTCTCACTGGGCTGTGATGGGACCTGACTCTACACCAGCAAGTGATACCTAGCCTGGCGATCGCCAGCAGACTGCTCTTTAGTGACCCGCTCCTAGCTCAGGTGCTGGGTGCGGAGTTTATTGATGTGCCCGTGTAGCGCCCCGACGTCTATCTCGGAGGCCTCCGAACGGTGCAGATAGCCTCCAGGAGAGCTGGCGCTTCCCTTCTGCCTGATCCCCGAGCCTGTACAATTGGAGAGCCCTGTGCTCTGGGCAGCTTTCCCCCCATAAAGCATCACTCAATACCCTGGAAGACAGAAGAGGGGATCTCTTGGCCTCTGCTATTCGTCCCGCATGTCACCCTCTACCCCAAGTGCCAAAGTGCGGTTTCCATCAGCCCCCGCAAGGTACATCTCCCTACACACCGTAGGGGGGGGGTAATGCAACTCGCCATCCCCCACTCCACAATGCACCAGGTGTGCCTGGCTCCGCTCTAACATCCCGACCCTCGTGCAAACCGAGGGGGCTTGCCGTCGAACAGATGCGTCATCTGGTGATGCGACTCTCCGACCCCCACCCCACAATGCGTTGAATGTCCCACTGGCCTGGCTCCCATAATGGATACCCCCGACCATCGCCGCTGAAACCGAGGTCGGCTGCTCTCTCCCCCGATGGGCTACCCGCCAGGGGCTCCCTAGTGCTTAAAATCACACCTGATTTCCTGACACCACATGGTGCCTTGTAGCCGGGCCCACTACCGTGAGTGAGGTGGCTGTGCTGGGGAAAATATTACCCCCGCATCAAGGGCCATGCTAACAGGGATGTATGACGTTACAACGCATACTTTTACAACACATACCATTTCAATGCATTTTTTACAATGCAACATCCATTACAACGCATTCCATTACAATGCATGCCATTACAACGAATTTTAAAAAACTACCTTTAAAACGCATTCCATTACAACGCATACTACCTTTACAGTGCATATCATTACAACGCATACCATTACATTGCATGTATGGTCAGTATTGGATAGTGTAGGGGTAAAAATTACTATTCTAACTCCAGGGGGTGCAACAGTAGGGTAAGTGTTGGATAGTGTAGGGGTAAAAATTACTATTCTAACTCCAGGGGGTGCAACAGTAGGGTAAGTGTTGGATAGTGTAGGGGTAAAAAATACTATTCTAACTCCAGGGGGTGCAACAATAGGGTAAGTGTTGGATAGTGTAGGGGTAAAAATTACTTTTCTAACTCCAGGGGGTGCAACAATAGGGTAAGTGTTGGATAGTGTAAGGGTACTTAGCATTGTAATGGTATGCGTTGTAATGGTATCGATTTAATGATATGAGTTGTAATGACTGCGCTGTAATGACATTCGTTATAGTGGTATGCGTTGTAGTGTCATGCGTTGTAATGACTGTGTTGTATTGACATGCGTTGTAATGGATGACGCGTTGTAAAAGTTTTGTTGTAATGGTAGTGCGTTGTAAAAGTTTTGTTGTAAAGGTTGTTTCCTGCTAACAGCGGATGCCATGCAGGACTACCTGGTTGCCGTCTCCTTGCCGATTAATTCATGATAATTGCCCTACCTTGGGCTTTGCACCCAGCAGAAGGAACTGGACAACATGGGTGAAGTTCGTTCACATTTCCACATGTGAGGTGCAGGGGCTGGATCTGCTGAGACTGCGGGGATTTCTCCATTTAGGCTCTGTGTCCCCACTGGTGTGCTGTGCCTCGCCTTGAAATATCTGGATGTCTATGCACCTCAATGCTCATTCTCCTGCCACAGGCCATCTAACAGCTGGTAGCTGGCGACGGCCATTCCTGGGAGTACGGGCCTGACCTGGGTGAGGAGAGCAGAGGACAGTATTGTGCGAGAGGCCTACTAAAGAACTAGGAGCCGCTCCCGCACTGGGCTGGTCTAATTGAGTGGCGGCCTGCCCTGTGCACTACACGATACATAGCAGCATGTGACATTGTAGGTACCCTTTGAGTCTGCTGTAGTTGGAGGGGACTTCAGTATCTGGTGCTGGCAAGTGAGCTTCTTCATGACTTTGGTGTAGTGCTGATCATAATCTGAAGATGAGAAGCTGCCCGCAGCCCTGAGGAAAACGTTAACCCCTTACCTAGAGGGTTATCCTGCTGCAACATGACTGTCCCTAAGTCATAAGGAAATTGTTAACTCCCTACCTACACAGTTATCCTGCTGCAACATAACTGTCCCTATTAGCCTGGCAGAGGTGAAGATGAACGAGAACTGCCGCTGTGGGCGCCACAGCGACGTGGCCGCCATTTTTAACTCCCCCCCCCAGCTGAAAGCTTCCTAATATTCCTGCCAGAACTGTGCCTGACCTCAAGATGGCGTCTGGAATTCATTTGGTCCTTGTTTTCTTTCCCCGCCCAAATCTGGCAATCTCTAAGTACACCTGATCTCATCCTGACAGAGGAGTCCGAACAGGATGTCCGATGCCTGGTCGAGCTGCTCTGTTCAGCTATTGAGGGGATCGGCCTTGGTTCATCCCCTGACCATCACCTACCCAGCCGGACTTTGGGTACAGTTTTTCTCTCCAACTCCCTGTCTCGCCCACCTCCCCTCATCGTATTTATGTAACTCTGATTTTTTCCTTATCTCCTATCTATCTATCTGTTCCCATTTAGCACTCTTTTTTTGGTCCTACTTCCTTTACTCCTATCCCCTCTCACCTGAATCTTTCCCCTTGCCCGCTACACTACCTAGCTCCCTGTCCTTTTTTGCCCTTTGACTAAGCACTCCTTCTCCCCTTGTTGGGGAAAGATCCAATATTTATACTCTGAAGTCTCAGTGAACCCGCAGAGAGAGTTCACAGCGCCTAGGGAGCCACTCACAGTTGAGGTAGGGTATGGCACCCTTTGCCAAAGCACTCCCTTTCCCCTTTTTGGGGTAGGATCCAGTATGTAGGCCTTGGAGTCTCAGAGACCCCTCTGAGAGAGTCCACTGCGTATAGGGAGCCTATCCTAACAGAGATGGGGAAATGGTACCACTTCCCCTCGGATCACAGCTTACTGGACTTAATTTGTGTCCCCATCACCCCTCCCTCCTCTTACCATGCTGTGTCTCTCACCCTCCCCTACCTGCTCCATTCTCTGTCTACCTCCCCTGCTCTTTTCCCCTCCTCCCCTGAATCTCTCTCCTTGCCTGCTTTTACCCTTGCGTATAGGTCCTTTTTGTTTGTCTCGACCTTGCTTGTCACTATGTTGCCAGGCTCTAATAACTGTATAACATGTGTAACAATGTAACCTGCAGTTATGGTCTGATACTCATGTAAAGCCCTCTGATACCTCTGGGTCTAGCCAGCGCTATATAAAACCTTTAAATAAATAAATGACTAGATGAATTCAGTGTATGATGGAAACATTAATCAATTAATGGAGGATGATTGGGTGAATGATGCATGGGCTGAACACCATTATGTCAGCCATACTCGCTTGCTATGTATAGCTCACCCCCAACTTTTTGACTCCAACACTTTGAAATGTCACCAGCCGCCACTGTAGTAGGGTTGTTCCCAAGAATCATTTGTTCTGTTTTTGCTCCAGTGAGCTTTAAGCAAGACTTGTTCATCCAGGTTGCTCAGTGTTCCAGACAAGGTTCCAGTTTGGATATTGAAGGATCTGAGTATGGGGAAAGAGAGAACACCAGCTAGGTGTCTTCTTCATAGTAGGGATGAATGGGAAATCCGTTACGCCTGCGGATTTTGGGATTTTTGGGAAATCCGCAATCCGCGAATTTTGCGGATTTCCCGCAAAATCCGCAAAAAAAAATCCGCGGACGTAACGGGTTCAAAAGTTGCACCCCCACTCATGTAACTATTTTACAATGGCGCCAGCAAGCTGCCAGCGCCGTTGTAAAATAGTTACAAAGTTAGCTTGCACAGGAACCACTAGATAAAATGAAGCAGGTGCTGCTTTATTTTATCTAAGTGCTTCCTGTGCAAGCTAACTTTGTAACTATTTTACAACGGCGCTGGCAGCTTGCTGGCGCCATTGTAAAATAGTTGCATGAGTAGGCTGGGCACAGGTCTGCTTAGTTTCTTCCCAAATCTACCGTGGAAAATCAGCTGATGGACAGCTCACTCAAGGGACCCCTGCGCCCTTCGGGGCGATTGCATAGTAACACACACATGGTCGCTCGAACTAGTTGATGCTCAAATTCAGTGACTCATTCATTAGCCCAAAAACAATCGTGAGCGTCGTCGAGGCTGGACAGGTGTGCCTTCTTCCCAAATCTACCGTGGAAAATCAGCTGTGATGCTGGATAGACTTTGCATCCTTGACTTTCACGAGCGCAATACCCGTGCTGTTCCTGTGACCAGGAGCTTCTTTCTCTTCATCTGCTGAACTGTTCTTTCTCTGACCTTTTATACACACAAGAGGCACATACCCTACTGGGCACATTGTGTTCGCACGGGTTTCTGCAAGTTCGCGAGCGTTTTGTACAATTTCACAATTTGCGAAATTGTACAAAACCCTCGCGAACTTGCAGAAACCCGTGCGAACACAAAAAAAGAAAAATCCGCGAGGATTCGCGGATTTTGTGGATTTTCGCAATCCGCAACTTCGCAAATCCGCAAATTCGCGGATTGCCAATCCGCAAAATCCGCCCATGCCTACTTCATAGGAGACTATCAAAATTCCAAAGGAAGACGCAATCTCTTCTGAACATTGCAGGTATATATTAAACATTGTGGGGCTAAATGAGGACTCCTACGGGACCCCAAAAGCCATCGGCAACAATCCGAGAATTGTTTGAAAGTTTGCTCTTTTAAGAAGCAGCTAACCAATTCCCAGGCTTTCCCAGTGACTTTGGCCCTACCCACTCTATTTAACAGTATGTAGTGGTCGACCATGTCAAAGGCCACACTAAGATCAAGGAGTACAGTAGCCACTGTCGCTGCCTGATCCAATATCCTTTATGCGTCTTCTACCACCGCCAATAAGGAGGTCTCATTACTGTGTTTAGTTTGAAAAACAGTTTGTGTATGATGTAGAGTGGAGTTGTCTCCAAGAATCTCGACAAACATCTATTTACGTACTTTTCTACCACTTTACTTAGACCTAAGACTAGGGAGATGTTTCCCTGGTAGAGTTACCATGCCCATTTCGAAAGAAAGATTACCCAATTCTAATAAAATGGGAAAATAGTTTTCAGCTCAAGAGCAAGAATTCTTAGAGCTGCCGGATCGAGAGGGGATACAGACTAAGCATGGGCGGAAAATCCGTTTCGCTCGCGGATTTTGCGGATTTTCGGTAAATTCGCAATCCGCGAGATTCGCGAATCTCCCGCAAAATCCGCAATTCCGCGAGCAGCGGATTTTGCTCGCACTGCTCGCACTGTTCGCGTGAGTTCGCGGCTTCCCAGTACAACTTCGCGCCCCGCGAATAAGTGCAAAATTGCAGAAATACGATCTTAGCAAAACTGAAACTACTTACCAGGTTCAAAAGTTCAGGCTCATCATTAGTTGCCATTTCCTGTAGTGCTTCCTGAGGGGCCCCTCCAGAGTTCAGTTGCCAGTTGCAACTATTATGTGACCCTGCTCTGAACCTCAGAATAGTTACACATATGCCACAAAGGTCCTGAATTACAGCTAAGGGAGACAAGCAGGAGCCAGGCTGGCAGTTCAAATCCATTAATCAGCCCCTAATTCATTATTGTCAGTTGGGGCAGGGCAGGTGTTGTAACTAATTTTGCAACAATGAAAGCACTTAGCAAGTGCAAAAGATCACTAATCAGGAAGCACTAAGGAAGCAGGTGCCAGCTAAAAAAAATATTCTGTGACACATTAATCAGCCCCAAATTAATTCAGGTCACTTGAGGCAGGGAAGGTGTGCTTGCGTTTCCACAATAATGTACACTGACTGGACAACCAGAGGGTGCTGTGATGAAACAGAGGGTGGCATGGGTGGGCCAGAGGGTGGCATGAGTAGTCAGAGAGTGGCAGTGGTGACAGAGAGTGGCAGTGATGAAGAAGAGTGTCCCAAACAGGCTGGACACGTAGAAACAACAAGTTCGCGAAACTTGCGACCCGACAGGTAAGTTCGCAATTTGCGACATTGTACAAAACCCTCGCGAACTGGCAGAAACCCGCGCAAACACAAAAAAAAAAATCCGCAAATTTGCGAGAATTCGCGGATTTTGCGGATTGCGAGTTCGCAAATCCGCAAAATTCGCGAACGCGAGATTCGCAAAATTCGCCCATGCTTAATACAGACTTAATTTTCCCCATCAGAGTAGTGAACTCCTCCAGGGCAAGGAGAGGAAAGTGGGAGAGAGTGGGCGAACATCCTTTCTCATTAGCTTCCGGTGAAATAGGAATATTGCCATTATTGGCCTTTTGAAATGGAATGGAATGAGTCCTGGACAATGAGAAGGAGTTGCTGGAGGGTTGGTCCAGTTGTGGCTGTACATGGTAATAGTTTGTTGATAATAGATCTATGTTTGTAAAATGTGTGCATGTGTAGGAGTGGAGTGGTGGGGTTACGGTGATCCTATGTTATATCTATACTACTATTATAAAGAGAGAACACAAACCTTTTGACAAGGTAAACTCGGGAACCACAGCGCCAATCCACACACCCGATACATTGTAGAAATTGTCAGGGTGTGCAGATGGACATAGGCTATAAAAAATAACAATAAAACATACATTTAAAAATATAACTTTTTAAAAAAAGTAGTGCCCTGAAAGTAGCGCCAGCCGCGACGCTGCTCTGGCCGTGACATAGCGCTGGCCGCGACGTGCGTGATGACGAGAAGGAGAGACATGGAGCTGCGGTGAAGTGAGCATGGAGCTGCGGTGAAGTGAGGAGCGCGGGCGCGTCATGGTGAAGAGGAGCGGAGGTGAAGTGAAGATCGCGGGAAGGAGCGGCAGCTCAGGTAAAGTAAATGCTCATTGAAATCAGGACGGGAGGGAGTCGGGCCGGAAGGGGGGCGGGAGCGGGTGTGCACAGAGGGACAGGCGGGAGGAGTGGGGGCGGGAGGGAGTGGGGGCAGGAGGGGGTCGGGGCGGGAGCGGGTGTACTGCCCCCAGCTCCTTTCTGCCCCAGGAAACGCTGGGGCGGGCTGCTAGTTGGTCAATAAAGAAATGTTTTTTTTTTTAAATTATCAAGTGACAGGTGTTATTGGTACCTATACCAGTCATGGTATTTAAGACGAAATCACTTTTTGATGAATGCTTTTGCTTCAATGTTTTTACATTGCCGAAAAGATGCAACTGCGATTAAATGGTACCCATGCGGTCATACATAAGGAAGAAAATATCACACATAAACACACCAAAAACATGGAAATGTCACACATAGGCAAGATAAAAACTCAGCAGCTATGGGCCTGAAAGCTCCTGACTGGGTCCGGTGTGTGGAGGAGATTTAACTGGCCGCGTAGAGGAATGGCTTTAGTGCAGGTGGCGCCCGGTGTGACAATCGTTTTTGACACTCCCTCAGTACCACCCTTCAACAATGCCTCTCATCTCTCCATAGCACATCTATGCAATTCGTTTAGTTTGTTTTATAGAGCCACCCATATAAGGGAATAGCTATAAAAATGAAAGTACCCTCACTGGAAACATACCTCTAATCACATTGTGCATGCAAAGCGAGCAAACCTGACCTTCCCTAGAGGAGTTCCTTTCACACATTATTCCTCCTTCCATTCAAGCGGCCATTCAACCATACACCCTTCTATCTATTCCCTCTGTACTTCCCTTTACCTCTCCATTCACCCATCCACCCATTAATATATTCATGCATCCTTCAATTTATCCTTCAACCCATCCATCCTTTTACTCTTCTATTTTACTGTGCATTCTTTTATCATTTCATCCATGCGCTAGTTCATTTGTTGAGTCTTTCACTCGTTTATCCATACTTTTACACGTTCATTTATCAATCCTTTCCATCTATCCATTCATTCTTTCACTTTTCGTCTTACCTTCCCTTTTTTCTAAAAAAAAGTCACTTTTTCCCTCCTTTCACCCTCCTTCAATTCTATCTTTCACCTGTCAACCTATTTTTTTCTCTTCCTTACTTATTCTGTCTTATTCCCCTCTATGTTTCTCCTTATTGTGTTTCTTTGTTTATCTTGCTGTGTCTGGTAGTCCATGCCTTCAGCCCTTTTCATTGTATTCCAGAGTTTTGTTATTAGCATTTTCTCTGATACCCTGCTGACAGAAGAGGCCATAAACAACAAGTTTGGTTTAAGTGGGACACAGTTCGGCCGAACATCGGCCCACTGACAGCGCCGGCTTAAGCCGCTAGAGTAGGGGGGTTCCCTACACCACTGGGCTCACACCAGTAAGGGGTGTAAGAGCACTTTAGATCACTCCTACAATATACAGAGACAAGGAATCATACATGAGGAAATCAGACTATGAGGATTGCAATGTGTAGGAATCACATGTCATCTATACTAACAGGCAGTGTAATTTAACAGTGTTTGGTCTAGTAAAGCACAAACTCAGGATTTTAAACATATTTTTGTATGTTTTAAATCCTGAGTGGTTGGGGTTGGCTTTACTAATAAGAATGTATTTCTACCCCCCTATTTAGCAACAATAGGATACTGAAAGACAGGAAATCAACATAACGTTTCAACCTATGCCATGGGGTTTGCATTCAGCTCTTAGAGGACAGTTCATAGGTCACTGTGCTATACAGGTGTTGTCACTTATGAACTGCAAGTAACAAAAATATCTATGTGACAAAAGCAGTAACCCACTGAGCGATGCACAGAAAATACATTTTTGTGATCTGCATGGTCAAGTAACCCTTGGTAACCCTCTGTGCTACTTTATTATGAGTCAAAACTGCTACTAGACAAAAATATGATCTCTCTCCAGCAGAAATATTATTCACCTGAGTTTTCTTGACATTTTTATTGATGCCTGAAAACTGCTGGACACATAAGGAAGTGTGCAGCAGGAGCGCAGTATCAGGTGTTGCTGCATCAGTCACATTGCCTTAAAGCAGGCCCTGACTGTAGGGTCGAGGGCCCTGGGCCCTCATGCTAATAAGGAGCGAGACACTGACACACTGCTTGCATGGTGCAACTGGCCCAGAGCACGTGCGCTCTAGCCTCTTTTATTGGTACTGTGTCACATGACCTGTGACATCAGTGGTGGGTGGGTGTTCAGTGTAGTTACAGGCTCAGCACTAGAATGCTGACTTGTGCTGGGCATTACATCCCTCCCCAAATTGGTTAAAAATTAAACCAAACGTGAAAAGTCCAAAACCTGTGGGGGAAAGAAAACAGAAAATAACATTGGACTTGCGCTTTCAAAATGAGTCTCTTTGGCTGCTTGCAAGCCGCAGGCAGTATAGTTCTTGTGTTCTGGATTAAACAGTTCTTGGTGGCACGATTCGCAGTTGTTCGGCGGGTTCATTCTTTGTCTGTGCTGTCTGTCCGCTGTTCTCAGCCCTGCCTTTTTTGCTTTGCTCTCTTGGTGACGAATAGTTAAAGAGAGATGGATGACATGGTTGTTGTTTGTCTTCCAGCTTCTTTTCTCCATGCTGGTTGCGCGATGTTTCCGGGCAGGCTTCAGTGTGTTTCTTGGCAGGTGAAAAGAGTAGGTGCAAACATCCCTCTCACTAGGATGCCCCTCTCGCCGGTTTTCTTCTGCCACAAGATGTCCGGGAGGACCTCTTTGCCAGGTTTCCACTGGACTGGTGTTTTTGGTCGTGTTGCTCTACCATAGCCTTCGGGCCGTGAGCCGGGCGCTCCACGAGCTTCACCGTCGTGTCCTAGTTCCACCTGAAGGTTGAGTTGTTGACTCTTCTCATTGCTTGCGAGGCTTTCATCCTCTTGGGTCCTGCAGGCGTGCTTCTGTGGATCTGTCTCCCGTGCGGGACTTGCTGCCACCAGAGTCCCTTGAGGCTTCTGATACTGGTTTGCTACGGGCTGGTGTGAGGTAGGTCAGGTCCTCCACTTCCAGAGTCCTGAGTAGTCTCGCCATCCAATCTTCCGCTCAAACCCCAGAAGTAGATGTAGCCAACAGTCTATCTTGCTCTCTTCTGCGATCGCCATGTGGATGGGTGGCTCGTAGGTGGTTGTCTCTGTTCTGCGCTGCCGGTGTTCTTGCCAGGCTTGTCTTCCATTGCACTCAGGTGTTCCAGTGCCTGTCACCTTGCTTCTTTCCACAGGGCGGCTTCTTCTTGCAGTGGCAGCGTGCCATTCCGACTTCTCCTTTCTTCTTTTCTTAGTGGCGCTGGCCACTCTGTTCTTTCTTCCTTCTTCTTAACCTGACAGTCGTGCCACTCTGATTACTTCTTCCTTATTGTCTTCTTCTCTTCTTCTCGCGACGTACTCTGGTCCCCTCTTCTTCATCTTCTCTGGCCAAGCTTCCCTATGCAGCGCGCGCACTCCACACAGGTCTGCCTGGTCCTGTCCTAGTCCTAGGACACTGTCTTCTTGTCACTTAACTCCAGGGTTAGCGTCACGACCTTCACATCTTCTTCCTGTTGCTTTCGTTAGTTTGTGTGGTTGAAGTTCGTGGGTCCAGGTCCTCGGACCGCGCCTTGTCCGAACTTCTTGGACCTCGTGCTGGTCCCTTCTGCCGAGGTCTGGCAGGTAGGTTTCGTGGTGTTGAACTTCTTGGACCTCGTGCTGGTCCCTTCTGCCGATGTCCGGCAGGTAGGCTTCGTGGTGATGAGCTTCTTGGACCTCGTGCTGGTCCCTTCTGCCGATGTCTGGCAGGTAGGCTTCGTGGA
This sequence comes from Lissotriton vulgaris, assembly GCF_964263255.1. Classification (NCBI taxonomy): domain Eukaryota; kingdom Metazoa; phylum Chordata; class Amphibia; order Caudata; family Salamandridae; genus Lissotriton; species Lissotriton vulgaris. The sequence continues at coordinate 1,525,995,681 of NC_141693.1, forward strand.
GCTGAGCTTCTTGGACCTCGTGCTGGTCCCTTCTGCCGATGTCCGGCAGGTAGGATTCGTGGTGCTGAGCTTCTTGGACTTCGTGCTGGTCCCTTCTGCCAATCGCTGACAGGTAGGCTGCTCGGTGCGACCATCTGGCTGGCCGACCTCTTGCTTTGTGACCAGGCCGAGTGGTCGGGTTGCTTCTGTGTTGAATCTTCAGTTCTGCGGGTTGTCTGCACAACCATTTTCTTTTCATCTCAGTTCAATTGCTTTGGTGCGCAACTGGGTGCGCTCTTCGGGTGTTCCCTTGTGACTTGCTGCTTTGGGCTAGTGCTGGCCGCACTGTTGCGCATTTGCGTCATGCGCTTTCGCATTTCCTGGTGCTGGGTTCTAGAACCATTGTTGGTTCGTGTGGGGTGTTCTTACTTTCGCCATTCTGCTGCAGCGACGGCCTGTGGCCACCAGGCATCGCTGTCTTCTCTTCTGGCGTGGCGTAGATGCTTCTGGAGGGTTGCGTCACCGCTCCGTTGACGTTCTTCTGGTCTTGCTTCTTTTGTTTGGTGTTGGTTGCGATTCTTGTGGATTTTCTCTGGGTGCACTTGCGGCGTGCTTTCGAGTGTCTTCTGAGAAGTTCTTGCACTCCTGTTGGCGGAGTTGCTCTTTGCGTTCCTGGCGCGCTCCTGCGCTGTCGCCTTTGGCATCTGGGTAGCGTCTCGGTACTACTGTAGTCAGTGTTGCTGTGCATTTACTTTCATGCTTGGCTGTGTTCTCAGTTGTGATGTGGTCTTATTCAGTTAGTATGGTGAGCTTGTTCGCTTTCTACTTTCCTTGCCTGGGGGGGAGCTGGTTACTTTTCCTCTAGAATGTCCTGCGTGGAGTTGCTGCACTCCTGACGCGCTTCTGGGGTCCCTGGCGCGTTCTCGGGGTCGTCACCCTTTTATCTCCTCGGGCTGTGTGATGATTTGGTGGCGTTCCGGTGTACCAGTGTTCTTGCGCTTGGTCAGTTTCTCCTGGCGTTGTTTCGCAGTGACCTGGTGCAGAGTTCCTTCACTCCTTGCGCCGTCTTGTGCAGTGCTATGCTATGCTGTCCTGGTGGCGCTGGTGTGTCGCTGTGCAGCGTCGTTGGTCGGGCTTCCCTGTCGCAGTGTGGCGTTCCTGCGCCAGTCTGGCGTACTGTGTGTATCCTGTGGTGCTGGCGTGGCGCGGCGCAGTATCACTCTCTGTGTTCTGAAGTCTGGTGGTGGCGCGGCGCCATTGGCGTGTCAGATAGCACTGGTTTGCACTTTGCTTTGTCCTTTTGAGCGCTCCCCAGCTTGTTCTCCTCTGTTGGGCGTCTGCTTTCGTTTGGTGCGCTTGGGGCTATACTGCAGGGCTGCAGTGGTCAGTTAACCTTATCAGTAGGTCTGGGCTGCAGCAGCTTGCTCTGTGCTGCCTTATTTTCCTCCTGGCACCCGGTTGCCTGTTAGCTCGTGTCGCTCTATGGCATGTCATTTGCGGTCATAGAGTAGCTCCTTCGTGCTGCTGGGTGCAGTGTTTGGCAGTCTCCTCTGTGCTCTAGTGCTGCTAGAGTTCCTTTTCCTTAGGGGCGCAGTTGTGTGCTTTGGCCACTAGATGGCAGTGCTATATTGTCTTTTAATTGCTGCAGTAGCTTCCCAACGCTACGAGCTTCGTGGTCTCTCAATACGCTGCAGTGTTCATTTTTCCAGGCTCGGCTCTCGCTGGGGTCGTTAGAGTAGGGGACCCGGAGTGCGGCCTGAAGTGGTCACCGTTGGATGGATCACCGGAAGCCATCTCTTCAGTAAGGTGAGTTGCTGTGTTTGTTTCCTGGAACTTCACTCGGTTCCACAGTGTTTGCTGTCACGCTTTGTTCTGGGGTCGTTGGGGCAGTGTGAGTGGCACAGTAAGGTGGTTGTGGTGCTTACTGTGCGCTTCTGGACAGCGGATCGTCACAATGTCAGTTTTCCTCCTGCCACTCAGCTAGTCGCTCCGCATCTCACAGGGGTGCACTTTCTGCTTCGCTGGGCAGCAGCAATATTCTGGGCTGCGCAACCTGTCTTCACACTCTCACTCACTGCGGGCTCATGATGTGCGGGGTTGCTCCCGCTCACCTCGTCTCTCCAGTCGGCCAGCTACCGCGACCGATGCGGGTGGGCTCCGCTGTAGTTCTCCATTCATGGCAATGGTTGTGCCGGGTACATGCGCTGGCTCTCACCGTCTGTGTGCTTGGTGGGGGCTTCGTGTTGAGCGCGGGTGATCTCTGCTTTCAGTTCTCGGCGCCCGGCAGGTCTCCATGTGCTGTGGGCACTCCTCTTTGGAATTCATTCACCCCGCCGCCGCCTCACATCGCACATGTGCTCGGCGGGGGACACGGGACGCTGCAGGCAGGCCGCGGGTGGGCTCCGCTGGTGCTGCTTTAATTAAATGTCTTTCACCCTCGCCGCGGCCGCCTCTCGTCACACGCGGCGCGGCTGGGGACAGCCGACTTTGCCGGCAGGTCGCGGGTGGGCTCCGCGAGCCTTGCTTCCTTAATTGGACATATCAGGCGAGTCAGCGCTCATAGTCTATGGCGGGTGGGCTCCGCTTTTGGGTGCTTTACAGTTTGTGGCTCACCTTCGGCCGACGGGCCTGTTCTCATGCGGGTGGGCACCGCGATGGCTTCTTCGTCTTTCTCGGGGCACCGCCTCGGCAGGGCGGGCTACGGCAGGCTGCAGAGGTGCGGGGTGAGCTCCCGGTCACCTTCTCTTTTCCTTTCAGGCCCGGGGCTCGACACACGCCCCGTGGGCCTCTCGGCGGCTGGCACGCTTCAAAGGGGGTGTGCTGTCGATACAGGCAGCTCTCCTCTTCCCTTTTCCATGATGATTTCTTTCAGCTGCGGCACGCGTGGCTAGCGTCCGCCCTCGTCGCCATTGTAGGGTTGAGGGCCCTGGGCCCTAATGCTAATAAGGAGCGAGACACTGACACACTGCTTGCATGGTGCAACTGGCCCAGAGCACGTGCGCTCGGCCTCTTTTATTGGTACTGTGTCACATGACCTGTGACATCAGTGGTGGGTGGGTGTTCAGTGTAGTTACAGGCTCAGCACTAGAATGCTGACTTGTGCTGGGCATTACACTGACCACATGCAGGCTAGTACACTCAGGTTATGCTATCAAGACAAATACACGTGCACCATGGTTTCCCTCCCTGGATAGAATAAGGATGGTTACCACGGTTCTACAGTGCCATAAAGAAGATATTCTTAGGTTATAAGAGATAGAGTTAATCCTGTTCTCTGAAATATGCAATTTGGCACTATTTGTTTGCCAACATCCCTTCATTGGCATCCATTCCAGATTGTATATAATATATAGTCCCAGCACTGTTCCATATAAATGTAACGCAGCCAGAACTGGCCTTTAACTACGATAAGTTATAAATAGGTAATCCCACCGTCATTAAAGTGTGACTGTGTTTTTCTTGCCGAGAGCAATCCAAGCTACGAAAGGGTCGTCACTCAATGCCCTTCAGAGCTTTTTCGTGGGGGTGCCATCTTTCTGCAAATATCTGTGAAACAAGTAACTAATTAAAGGAACCTAAAAGGCTTTGGAAAATTGTGGGGAAGGTAAAGAGCAGCTGAAATGTACTGAATTTTTTTAAGTAGATGGGGCATTTTATACAGCATAAATGTATACTTCCGATGTAAGAATACTGTATATGATATTATGGTATAAATATTAATGTATGAAAAACGTATTGTTTTTCTATGAAATTCGATTTTTTTTTAATAATAAATTATTTAGTCTATAAAGACGCAGGCCCAAACTAACGATACAGTAGTTTATGGCACCAGTGCACTATGGAACACTTACTTTGTACATAAATAAATATCCCATTTTCAAAGGTTCCTATTTTGCTAATAAAGCGACAAATATAATGACACTAATTATCCAGGGAGTTAGTGGTAATTGCACTGCATTTTACAAAGGATACTATCCTTGGGGAAGTTTGAGTATATTATTTAACCAAGAGATTTTCTTCACTCCATCGACATATGCAGCAAACAAGCACGTGCTGCAGTCTCGACATGTAAGAGAGAGAGGCTCCCAGAGACCTGATCATGCGGCCTACAAGATGAGGCTGTGGACATCTTTGCTACTCACTAAGCAAAGATGATCCGCGCAGCAAGAATACACACGACAGGTACAGTACTGCTACAGCACAGTACTGCTGCCCATAACAGTTAACAATATTTGTCAATGCAAAGACAGCTTTTGGCCCTTGCAACCCAGCGGTGAGGCGTCATTTTGGTCTCTACTGTATGACCAAGTGTGTACGTCCTAATACAAATGATACACCTGTGCTGGGCTTTCAGCACTTCTGCCCTTAGGGGGTGCTGGTGGAGACCACTAAAGCTGCTGCATGGGCTACCTAGTGCTTAGGTGTTCCAATTCCCTGCTCCCCCCGGGCCACTTCACCGAACCCAAGGACAGCTATTCACTCCAGTTTGGCAGTGGGCAAGCTAGACAACCCCAGCAGAGCTTGGCCTCAGCTTGAGGGTTAAAATTAAGTAATGGATCATTTAGGTGTAGAATGTTTGAAGCTCTTTCTACTGTACCCATCACCATGTGTCTTGGACAGTTTCTTCAGCTGTGCGAAGTGACCAGTGACCTGGAGCCAGTGCAGCCATTAGGAGAGGTGAGTGCATCGGATCCATGGGCTTCGTTTGGAGGATGTGCTGGGCTGTGCTTTGTACTATACTCTGAAGCCTTTTCATTCATTTGTCTGGAAACTCAGAGCAGATGGCAGGGCTGTAGCCTAGCAGAAATAGTATGACGATGGCCATGCACATCCCTGGTGAGCATCTGCCCAGGCTTGTGTGAAGTAAAGTGCAAACACCGATAGATACTACCAAAGGGCTCCATGTTTTGAGACAGACTTTTTGTGAGAACTTCCATAACACAAAAGATTTCACAATGGAGCAGTGCAATGCGCTGCACGCCTTGGCGAGATCTATTGTTGTCGACTTGGTTTGTGAAGGGGGACATGATATGTCCATGCGTAGAAAAGACAGAAGTCGTGTGTGCAGGACTTGGAGGACAAGAGATGTGCACGTCTCCTTCTTACTTGCTCCCACGCATACAGCTGCCTTAGTATAACTCCGAGGACAGAAGATATGCACGTGTCTTGTAATACATCTTGTAATACTTACTGCTCGCTCTCTCCCTTCCGCTCCTCTCGCTCGCTTCCTTCCTCCCTCTTTTTAAGGCACGATCTGCTTTAACTACATTGCGCGCTTTTTCCGTTCCTCATACCATCGGACCCCTATATAGTTTTTTAAAATATACACCGTCCCATTTCCACAAATAATGCATACAGTCACCAAACTGCTTTTTGCATCCATGCGTACAGAGGCGTTAGCATAACTCAGTGGACAGGAGATGTACACGCGTCTTGTAATACGTCCTGCTCACTCGCTTGCTGCCTACCTGCTGTTCCTCTTACTCGCTCTCTTCCTTCCTCTTTTTTAGGCATGTTCTGCTTTAATTACATTGCGCACTCCTTCCATTCCTCACACCATCAGGCCCCTACGTAGCAACACCGCTTATCCAACTGCCAAAACAAAAAACTGCACTGCATATTAACGCAAGCACCAAAACTCTGCACCCCACACACCACACACTTACTCATCATTCTTTACCAGGGACTTACCATTTAAACTGCTACTCCAATGCTGCTCGGCTTCTCGCCACCTGCTAAAATTATGTGCACATGTACAAACAACAGCAGTTGTGCACGCGTATAACTCCGTTAGGAAAACACAAAGGACAGGACATGTGTATGCGTACAGCATGCGGCTCAGTAACATGCCCCCTCCTTCTTCCTCGCACACGTACAGCAGCCTTAGCCACTAAAAACACGAAAGAAATATGCAGCCGGCCTGGGATACCTTTTAATACACGTGTCCTGCGCACGGCATCATCACACTTACTTCTCGCTCCCTCCCTAGCTCTGTGCCATCCCTTAAGTGTTATAATTCAGCTACATAGCTGCCAAGGCATCGGATTGCTATGAGTGACATTTTCTTAATTTCAGTGTAATGATCAGTTCCATTTCAAGGACTATAAGTGACACTTTCTCGCCATCAAACTCAAACAGTGAAGATGAGAAAAACATAAATATCAGAAATAAAACCCGAGTAAGAAACAAGGAACTTTAATACGAGTCACATCATCAGCCACAACCTGTATTACTTTGTTGTGTGACCCTGTCCCGCATGCTGCCCATTACCTCCAAAGTGCCACCATCATACCAGTCACAGCCTGTCACACAGAGCAACACAACAGGCTCTTCTGACTCAGTGATGCTTGGCGCACTGATAAGTTTTGTTAGCAAGCACCACAGTGGCTCTCACAGTCACCTAACCCAAAACGAGCGACTACTAACACAACTCTTACCCAACTGCTACTCACTCGTTCGCTCCCTCCCTGTCTGCCTGTATATGTACTTTCAAGTGTTCCTTACCATACCCATTATCTAATCACAACACCATTTTCCAAGTCAGTGAGGACAGTTGTGGTTGGGGGAGAAAGCAACACATTATAGCACATTGCTTCAATTGGTTCAGTGCAACACAACCACATCTAACATCACTCTGATCTAAAACACTCTATCACACTCCACTCTACGAACCCTATACCACTCTAACACTGTATCACACTCAATTGCGCTCCACTTAATGCTACTCTTACACACTCTACTCTATGCCTTACAACGCTCCAACACTCTGCTCTATAACAGTCTACTCAACACCATTCTATACCACTCTCTGCCACTCGACTACAGTACACGCCACTTTACTAAACTCTGCACCACTCAACACTACACTACTTCACTCTAATCCACTCAATAAACTTTCCTCCACTTTACTCAAATCAACACCACACTACGCTAAACTACTCCACTCCACTCTATAATAATTTCCTCAGCTCTATCTATACTACACCACTTCACTGTACTACACTACACTTTATATTTCTCCATTACCAAAAAATTGAACTAGTTGTGTTGCATTAATTTTTTCTACGCCAAAAACTCAAACTTTTACTAATGCGAGACCTATTGCATTGCAAATGCTTGTTTTAGTTGATGCCTGGATCTATTTTTTGGCCCTGTCTGCTTCTGATTCCCTGAGCGAAAATGCTGGTGACCCTCTTTCCCAGAAAACGTTTCTCCAACTCATGTTTTTTGGTAATAAATGTGGTTTCTGCCTGAAAATAAAGGTATTCTAAGTCACTTAGAAGTTGGTGTGCCAAGCACCACAAAATGGCAGGCATGCCATCAAGCCTCCTCAGGATATCTCCACCCAGTAAGTGTGCTGAGAAAGGCAAAGTGTTGCATAATAGAACACTTAGGTTAGAATGGGATGATGTAAGTGGATTGGAATGTGGGGGCTGCCAGACTGGCATTCTTTGGTACAGTACTGTTCTATGAGATGTTCAGAAAAACGACTCCTCTTACCTTTAACCTTGGCTTGCCATCCCTAAAAGAACAGCAACATTTCCGGCAACAAGGATGGGTTAAGGTCATAATGAATCAATGGAGGAATTTGTCATTAAGCTGGCATCAATCTGCACATTCGGAGGAAATGTGGAGGAAAGAATTAGGGATCCGTTAGTTGAACAGTGCAATATGGACAAAATTAGGGAGGAATTGTGGATGAAAGATGAGCCGCCATTTGGAGAAGTACTCTTAGATGCAAAACATGTTGAACACATCCTGAAGAGTGTGGTAGAACCGAGTGCTAAGAAGGGAATTAATACCAGTGTGTAAGGAGGTATGTGTTGTGAAGGCACAGAACAAAATTATTCCAAAAAAGGTTGAAATGGAGTTTTAGGGGATAGGAGTCAGATGTGATTTTGATGACCATAGCGCCTATGACAAATCATGCCCTGCATTGTTTTATACATGTAATCTTGTGGGGCAAGGGACATTTTAGTGAATATTGCAGAAACAAAGCAAATAAAATACCCAAAAGTAAAGTTTTAGAAGTGTGTCAGGAAGTAGTATTACAGGTGGGACTGGGGGGAAAAGTATTTCCAAAAGATGTTGTACAGGTTGATGGAGCTCAGGTTGTTATGAGATTTGATTCAGGCTCATGCATATCCGTCATTCTACTCACACATCCAGGAATATTTCACAGAAGGAAGGAGTTTGATGGCAATGGACAACAGTCCAGAAGGCTATGGTGGTTCAGTGGCTAGGATATTAGGTTATTTTGAGGCAGATATCGGAGTCAGCACAAACACACCCAAAGTAAGATATATATGTCTTGACAGAGCGATGATTTGTTGGGGGTGGGTTCATCAGAAATAATAGGGTAGCAGTCTTCATTCCAACAAGAATCCACAAGTTCAGGTAGAGGAAATTCTTTCAGGCAGTGACAGGTTTACTAAGGAATTTGAAGGTTTGTTTCAAGACAGCCTGCATACGTTGGTGGGCAACAAGTACAATATCAGGATGAGGGATAGTCCACCCTGGGAGTGGGAAATGTCAGGGGTATTCCCTTGAGCATGCAAAATGCTGTGATGGATGAACTGGAGAGACTTTAAAAGAGTGGAGTGATCGAACCAGTGGAAGCTACAGAATCTCTTGCTCCCATTTTAGTGCCCCCAAGGGGAATGGCATCATTAGCCTGTGTATAAACCTACGAGCAATGAATAGGGAAGTAGTAGTAGATAAATTCCCTTTGCCCAAACATAAAAAAAATGGTTGCAACATTTTCAAGTGAAAAGGTATTTACTATCGTATATTTAGTGTTTGCATATAATCTGATTGAACTTGAAAAGACATCTCAAGAGCTGACAGCTTTTATTATGTCGAATGGAGTATTTTGATTCAAAAGGATGCCATTTGGGATGATTTCAGCTGCTGCAGTTTTTCAAAGGGTTATGATGGGGATCTTGAAAGGATGCCTGCTGTGAAGTGTTACCAGGATGACATTCTGATTTTTGGATCAATTATCAGTCAACATGATCAAAGAGTAAGATAAGTATTAGCACGGTTGCAAGACACAGGTCTAACGCATAAGGCAGGAAAGTGTAAGTTTGAGGTGAGTGAGGTTAGTTACCTGGGTTAAAGGATATCAGGTGATGAAATTTTCCCTCTTACTGAGATGTTTGAGGCAATTAAATCCATCAAAGAGGCAACATCCAGAGAAGAACTGCCATCATTCCTCGGGATGGTGGAGTACTATAGCAAGTTTATAAGAGACTTTGCAAGTACAACATTTAACATGAGGAAATTATTGAAGAAAAATGTGGAATTTCTTTGGGGAGTTCAGTATGAAGAGTTGGAGTGGGTAAAAGAGGAGCTATGTCAGCCCCCCTCTTTGCAGGCATATGATCCCTCTTGTGACACCAAAGTGGTGTGTGATGCCAGTGCCAAAGGTCTAGGAGCACATCTTATTCGGTTTAAGGAAGGCAAGAAATAGTTGATAGCCTGTGTCACATGTACTTTTAAAGAGGCAGAGTGTAATTATTCAGTAATTGAGAGGGAATCTTTGGCTGTCTACTGGGCTGACAATAGATTTATTGAAATCAAGGGTGGGGGGAGATAGAAGAAGCGATGATCCATTCAGCTTCCTAGTAGTCAGTCAAAACCAATAGGGAATGGATTACTTGTACCTGCAACCAGGGTTCAGGAGTTCTACCAATCGTTACTTAAAAAAACCCTCATTCAAGTACACAGGTCATCAGGTGGTATATCTTGATTCTCCGCTTTAACCAGATACGTGACAGCATCATCATTGAGTTTCTTTCATGCTTTCTCCACCTGGAGGGAACCACTGGTTATTTCAGTAGTGATCAGTGATAAAGAAAAAGTGAGGGTGCTCGAGTGGAGTGAATTTATTTAAAAAAGAGTCCTCATGCTACTTAAACTAACTTTATTACCTTTGGAGCACAGGGAAAGTTCCAAACAGTGTTGTGCATAGTAGGACAATTTATGAATCCACTGCACTTGTTAGTCCAGATAGGTGGTCGACATGTTTCAGCCCCTTCGGTTGCTCCTAGGGGTCGGGGGCTTTCGTCAGGACCTAGAAATAGTGGTGGAGATGGATATTTTCCAGTTCCAGTGTAATTAGTCAGAGATCATGACTCTGAACAGAAGGTCAGGAGTCCCTAGAGTGTGCAATCAAAGAAACAAAGGAGGCAAATAGAGTGATTCTAAATCGTAAACACATGTAAACATTTTTGTCTCATGATGATGTTTATGGTTGAACTTGAACATGTCATGAAGATAAGTAAATAAGAAAAATGGCAATTCTTTAGTACTCTGTCATGGGTTAGAAGATTCTGTATGAATATACATGATTGAACTCTAGCACATTGGTCTCCTGATGTTCATATCCTTCAACTGGGCAAGGTTTAAATAATGTATATCGTGTATTCAGCTCCACTAGGTGCATGGACTTGGCTTTAAATGATAAGGATTCCAAATAGTTAAAACAGTATGAGCCAGATGTAGGTCGCCCAATACCGGTTGGTAACGGACGAAATTACCGAATTTCGGCCGTTACCAACCGGTATTGGGCTTTTTAGAAGTAGGTGGCATTTTTTTAGGATTCGGTATTTTACCGAATCGCTAATTTAAGGATTCGGAAATACAAAGGGCCATATGTATCAAGGTCAAATGGGTTTGCAAACGCCAAAATTTGCAGAATTTTGGCGTTTGTGAACCCATTTTCGCAAAATGGTATGTATCAAACAATTTGGGTGCAAAATAAGGAATCGCAAAATTTGTCATTCCTTATTTTGCGATTGCATTTAAGGAATCGCAAATTTTGCGATTCCTTAAATGCAACGTATCAAGGGAAAAAAAATCCAAAATGCCCTTAAGGAATCACAAATTACCACCAAATTCTAGTAAGTTGCGAATTCTTTTAAAAAAGCATTTATTTGAAAATCCAATGGTTCCACGTGACGCTCATACATGCAGGGCATGTATGTGCGCCATATGCGCACACGTGTCATTTTCAGGGGTGCAGCAGGGTGTTCTTGAGACACACCTGCTCCCTTGAAATTATTCTAAATTTGTGATTAGCAAATTGCGAATCGCAAATTGAGAATCATTTCCCATTCATTCCTATGGGCCTCCTGGCCCATAGAAATAAATGGGAAATTATTCCTTAATTGCGATTAGCAATTTGCTAATTGCAATTAAGGAATTTTAAGGAATCGCTTAAAAATAGTGAATTTCTTCATACATACCATTTTGCGATTTCTAAATAGCGATTCCTTAAAAATCGCTATTAAGGAATCGCAAAAGGGTATGTTGATACATATGGCCCCAAATTCTTAACATACCGATTCGGTAAATTACCGAATCCAGGATGTAGGGAGCACTCAAGTTGGTGTATTCCTCAGTTAAGGATTCATTATGTACCACCAACTACAAGTTGGTGGTAAATAATGAAAACCTTTGAAAAAGCATTTTTTTTGCTTTTCCAACAGTGCGCTGTGGCATACATACATGCCCTTAGGGCATGTATGTGTGCCACATGTGCACCCATACACAATTGAGGGGTGCAACAGGGTGTCAAAGTGACATCCTGCCACCCTTCAATGTTTTCCGCCTTTTACCGAATCGGTATTTACCGATTCGGTATATGCCATTCATTCCTATGGGCCTCCAGGCCCTTAGGAATGAATGGCAATTACTGAATCGGTAAATACTGATTCGGTAATTACAGAAACTTACCGATTCAGTAATTTTTAACGAAACATTACCTACATCCCATTTACCTATTCTTAAATACCGAATCAGTGTGATTCGGTATTTAAGAATAGGAAACTTAAGATTACCTACATCTGGCCCCTATGTGTGTGCAGTGTTGAAGTCGATGAAAGCGCACCTTTAAATGATTTTAATATGGCGCGTATTATATTAGTGGTTTGGCTCTCTAATTAAAAAGTGTATGTATCAGGCTCAGCTTAATGAAAAAATAAGTGTACTCTGAGGCGATGCATTATGAGTGTTAAATGGCGCCAGGTGTGTTGTATTCATCGTATTGTCAGGAGTAAGTTAGTGCATATGTTTCACTCTTTAAATATGCACAGAACACAACCACTAATTGAGCGAGTCTAAAGGTGACGCGTCTTTTATATAGGGTGGTATAGGTATAGGATAAGCCTTAGCGAATGAAAATGTGCAAACGTCATATTGTTAAGCGGTGAGTTTGGCACCATGTTTAAGGAGAGATATGGGGAGAACGCAATGAGAGTGGGTGAATCAAACCTAGTTTGTGTTGAGAATATTCTGAATAAAGCGCATACCTTAAAAGTTCTAATTAGGGCTTCTTCGGGAATCGGAGGCGCAAAACACTGCTGTAGGGCTTTAAAAGAAAACATAGTTCAGTGTTGTTTAGAGGTAATATGTTACATGAATTTCTGCTGTAACGAATTCTTCCAGTCCGTCATACCGAGTGCATCAGCTTTCTACAACTTGTGCTGGCGCTGCCTTTCGGATCCCGGGTTTCTCAAGAGATGCATCGAGTGGCCATTAAATGTCGAAAATTGGCTGGTAGTGTAAAAAGACTATGAGATGTTAGCGTTTTCAGGTCATCTGGTGAAATTGGTCCAAATTTTATAAAATGGGGAAACTGTGACTTGATAGAGGAAAATTAGGAATAATAAGAATGAAAATAGAAAAATAAGTGTCATGACAACTCGTTGGTTGTGATACCAATAAAAAGGGGAGTCAGTCCTGGAAAGATCAGGTATGTTCTTATACTGGACAGGTATAGTTGGTCTTGGCATTGAATACTGTTTATGTAAATTGAGCCAAGGGATATTATCATTCAATCCTATGGAATTGGTCTTAGGATGGTGTAGCCATCTTTGCTCTTTTTCAAAGAATATTCTTTATGCACTTTGAGTGGTTCCTGGTAATGCTTTAATGATAACCCAGCCTAGGTCATCAATATTATGTTGTTGTTCAATGTTGTGGTTACTCATTTTGGTTGTTCCTCTTTTACACTTCACATTGCTCCTGTGCTCACAGTTCCATTGTTTTAATTTGCGGCAGGTCATTCCAATATATCTGAGGTTGCAGGGGCACATAATCATGTAGATCACATGTGTTGAGTTTCAGTTAATATGTTGCCTCATGGTCCATTTCAGTTCAAATGTTCGTTCAATTTCACCACATGACCTGAAAATGCTAACATCTCATTGTCTTTTTTCACTACCAACCAATTTTTGACATTTAATGGCTACTCACCGCAGCTCTTGAGAAACCCGAGGTCCGGAAGGCAGCATCAGCACAAGTTGTGGAAAGCTGCTGAACATGGTATGATGTACTGGAAGACTTCACTACAGCAGATGTTCACCTAACATATTACATCTAAACAACACTGAACTATGTTTCCTTTTAAAACACTACAGCAGTGTTTTGCACCTCCAATTCCTGAAGAAGGGACTTTTAAGGTATGCGCTTTATTCAGGGTTTTCTCAACACAAACTAGATTACACCCTTACTTTGATTCACCTGCTCTCTTTTTTACTCATGGCGTATTACTCATGGCGTTCTACCCATAGTCTCTCCTTAAACACCGTACCAAACTCAGCGCTTTACAATTCGATGTTTGCACATTTTCATTTGCTAAGGATATCCTTTACCTATAACACACTATGTGCAAGATGTATCGCCTTTAGACGCGCTCGATTAGCGGGTAGTGTTCTATGCATATTTGAAAAGCGAAACATACGCACTGGCTTACTCTTGACAATATGATGAATACAACACACCCGGCGCCATTTAACGCTCATAATGCATCGCCTCAGAGTGCATTCCGTTTTCATTAATCAGAGCCTGATACAAACCCTTTTTTTTATTATGTGGTTCGATTGACTTCAACACTGCACACACATAGTGTTTTAACTATTTAGTGTCCTTATCATTTAAGGCCAAGTCCATGCACTTACTGGAGCTGAGTACACGCCATACGTTATTTTCAAACCTTGCCCAGTAAACGGATATGAACACCCGGTGCCCAATGTGGATTGAGTTCAATCATTTATATTCATGCAGAATCTTCCAACCCATGGGGTTCTAAAGAATTGACATTTTTCCTACTTGCTTTTCTTCATGACATGTTCAAGTTGAACAATAATCATCATCATGATACAACATTTTTTACATGTATTTACGATTTAGAATCACTCTGTTTGTCTCCTTTGTTTCTTTTATTGCACACTCTAGGTACTCCTGACCTTCTGTTCAGAGACATGATCTCTGACTACACTGGAATTGAAAAATATCCATCTCCACCAGTAATTCTAGGTCCTGACAAAAGCCCTCCGACCCCTAGGGGCACCCAAAGTGGTTGAAACATGTCGACCACTTATCTGGACTAACAAGTGTAGTTGGCGCATAAATTGTCCTACTATGCACAACACTATTTTTCACTTTCCCCGTGCTCCAAACTGAATAAAGTTACAGTTTAGGTAGCATGAGGACTCTTTTTTAAAATAAATTAACTCCACTCAGGCACCCTCACTTTTTCTTTATCACTGATCACTACTGAAATAACCAGTGGTTCCCTCCAGGTGGAGGCAAAGAATCAAGATATACCACCTACCAACCTGTCTACGTGAATGAGGTTTTTTTAAGTAACGACGGGTAGAACTCCTGAACCCTGGTTGCTGGTACAAGTGTTCGATTCCCCATTGATTTTGGCCGTCGATAGATTTAAGCCATTTCTGTGGGGAATTAAATTTCATTACCAGATAGTCCACAAGCCTTTGGTGAGGATTCTATAAAGAAGGGACTGGATTGCATCACTGTATGTATTAGAAGGTAGAGTGTAGGCTTACAAGAGTATTGCTTGCAATACAGTATGATCCATGAGCTATCAATTTTTCTGCTAACTCCTTGTCAAGGTTAGTGGTTGAGAGTAATTCAGTGGTGTAAGAATTGGAATACTGAGACCAATTGGTTAGCAGAATTACAGACAGATGAAGAATTGAAACATGTGAGTCATGTTCTAATCTCAGAGAAACCTAATGCAGTAACATTGAAGGGCTACAAAGTGAAATGGGGAAAAATGTCACACGAACTAACATTTGAATGAGGGTTTCTGCTGAGAGAAACAAAAGTAGTGCTACAAAAAGGGTTGAGACGCAAAGTGTTGCAGTTAGCCCATGAAGGACACATGGAGATAGTAAAAACTAAAAAAAGACTTTGTCTGACTTCTGGTTGCCAGCCTTAATCAATGATGCGTAGTGCATGATCAGGAATTGTGTAGCATATGTGGTGTGTGAAAAGGGGCTCACAACTAGAAATATTCCCATGGTTGTCGGAATTTGCCAAAGAACCCATGGAAAGTAGTCACTATGGACAACCTTGGACCTGTAAAGGGGAAACATACTACTTCTTATGTGCATTATGGATACACCAATTTTAGCTCAAAGTACCTTTGATGGTGCAAAATCCAAGATGAAAAACAGCTGTAGAGGAGGTAAGCATCGAAAAACACAAGCAATGTATTAATTCTTGAGTCCCAGAGGAATGGAGTCATCAGTTCTGCTGCACGCAGGAGAAGTGGTGCCTCTATTCCTTAGTGTGAAGACTTGGCACACAGGTGCGATGCATGGAAAATCCAGCATGCTGGGTTGGTGCGGCGGCGATACAGGTGATGCATCTATTTTCACAACCATGGACTGTGGATGCATTGATTCCTTCATCCGTACAGCAGGGCCTGCATTTAAGTCAGAGTGGGGGTCTCCGAAATCATAGACATGGTGCTCAGGACTTGGGCTGCGGTGATTCCTCAGACGCACAACAGCACCTGCATCAATTTTTCATCTGCACTGTGGTGATATGTTTCAATTTCAACCGCACAGTGAGTCCGTGAAGCAGCAAACCCACCTCCAATGACCCATTTCTAGAGTTGGCACAACTTGGCAGGTCAGAATTTACCATCAGAGGAGGTCAGGAGGTCTTTGATGACCCTGGGATTTCAAACAAGATACAAGCACACACAAGCCTTTGAAGAAACCTTGATAAGCAGTTTCAGAAAGGACAGTCAGTCCTTCCTCTGGCCAAGACGGAATCAGCAAGCAGCAGGCCAGTGCAACATATCCAACAGCAGAGTGGCAGTTCTCCTGCTGTAGCTTTTCCAGCTCTGTTTATTGGCAGAATCTCCTCTTGATCCAGAGGTGTTATAAGGGTGTGGGGTTACAGGTCCAATACTTATACCTCTCTCCACCTTTGAAGTAGGTGTACTACAAAGCATAGTCTTTGTAGTGCACAGATCCTACCTTGCCCTAACCTGGCTCCAAACACATTACAGGAGGGTGGAGATAGCATTGTGAGAGGACAGGCATAATCCTATTCAGGTGTCAATGACAACTCCTCCCACCACTCTGTCTGAGGTAGGCCCATTAGCCTGGTGATGGACAATCAGGATATGCAGGGCACACCTCAGTTCCCTTTGTGTGACTGTCTAGAGTGAATGTCCAAACAGCCCAACTGTCAGTCTAAACCAGACATGGCTACCACAGGCTGTGGCACAGGATGACAAAGCAGGATAAATGCCCACTTTCTAAAACTGAAAAGGCATAGAGAGCCTGCACTCCCTCTCTTGTTTTGAGTAACTCCATCCTTAAGTGTTATCATATGATTGCGTGCTACCAGTAGTATGCGGATCGCCCCGAACCACAAAAGTAACATATTTATGAAACAACCAAGCACTATCCTTGTACTCTTATCCTGTTGCACTGCGCCAAGAGGGAACAACTCCCTCCAATAAATCACGTTCCTCCAAGTAATCCAGGGTAATCTATTAACCAGTTCAAAGATTTTCTTCTTAACGAAGAGGTTTGCACAAGTTTTACCAAGATGCTCTGGAATAGCAGGGTTAGCATATAAGGACAAGGCAGGAGGACACCAGAGTTTTTTGTAGTTAGATGTAATTATTACCACGGTTCCTTTCATAATGATTGATGACGGGAGGGGGCTTGATTTATGAAGGGAGGGGTCATGATTTATAGAGTGGTTCGTATTTGTATTTTTATTATGATTTGAAATAATAGAGACAGCACACATGGATTAGAATGGCATATTCAAGTGACACTGTTCTTTTTTACGTTTTAGATTCCCTGACGAAGAGCCTAATAGGCTCGAAATGCATTGGGATAATTCACATCACGCTCATTTTTACACAGAGATCAGTTTGTCCGTACTACTATATAAAGCTTGGAATGGCATACAGCATTTATTGAAAAATGTCTAATAAAAACTACAGATTGCATCTCACTGTCTCCGTTGTGGTGAAGAAAACTAAGAATTAAAAAGCAATAAGGAGCAAGAACATCATTGAACTGTTTAATAGATTACCCTGGATTACTTGGAGGAACATGATTTATTGGAGGGTGTTGTTACCACTTGGCGCAGTGCACCAGGATAAGAGTACAAGGATAGTGATCGGTTTTTTTCATAAACACTTTCTAAAACTGCCATTTCCAAACACACAATTTGAAAGCCATCTTCACAGAAAGATGTGTTTTAAAATCCTGAGTTCAGAGAACCCAAACTCCAAATCTCTAGCTCTTCCCAAATGGACGTTATGCTTGTAAGGGGTTACAAGGAAGCTCCAATGAGAGAGAGGTCATCCTTGCAAAAGTAAAAAACTCAATTAGCAGTATGTCACTATCAGGACATGTATAATACACCAATACATGTCCTATTTTTCACATACAAGGCATTCTCCATCGGGCTACCTTGGGCCGACCATAGGGGTGCTTTACAGGCACTAAAAGGGAAGGTTTGGGCCTGACAATAGGATACAGACCATTAGTAAAAAAGCAGCTCTCGGGGGCATTATCTGCAAAAAAGAACTGTAATATCTTAAAACTCCCAGTACCGGTATGTTTGGCATCTCTCCAATTGGCAAAGCAACTGAGCCACTTTCAAAATACATTGATGTGTTCCTTTAACCCCTTGTCGATCACCTACAAGCATACATCAAAGACAGAGGTCATTTCATTCTAAAATAGATGGTGTCCTATTCAATGTGCAAAGAAAACTCCTGGCCTTTATGGACATAGAGACCTTTTATACCAATGTTCCTCAACAACAGGCTTTTGAGGTTATCAAAGACATCTTCACAAAGGGAGGTTTCATTCCACACTATGAATTCATAATTCATTGTCTAGAGATTGTTCTTAGTGCAAACCTTTTTGAATTTGACAGAGAAATATATCAGCAAACCTAAGGAGTAAACATGGAAACGGCCTGTGCCCCCATTGTAGCGAACCTGTACATAGGCCATTTTGAATAAAGGTATATTTACAATAAGATAGCTCAATTTTTCGAGAATGTAAATGCCTAGTCTCGATACACTGACAATATATTTTTCATATGAAGGGGAGAAAAGGAGGAGCTCCACAAGTTTAGTCAATGTATCAACCTCTGTGATTGTAACTATTAGATTTGTGGGTCTCTAGTTGGCAGAGGTAGGTATCTTTGACCAAATAGGGACCCTTGCATCTAGTCAAGGTAAGGGGGAAAACTCCTTAAACAACCCCTGCTCACCCCCTTGGTAGCTTAGCACGAGCAGACAGCCTTATCTCAGAGGCAGTGTGCAAAGCAATTGTGAACACATACAGTAACCCAGTGACAACATTACAGATTGACACCACATCAGTTGTATATTGAAAATAAGTATTTTTTAAATAGATTTAACACAAGACCACAAACTACAAAAATCTACAATACTGTACTTAAAAATGGTAGAAAAAGCTCAGTTCTCTTAAGATGTAAAATGTAACACTTTGAGTTCAATGTATCTTTGGATGTTTAACGCTATACAGTGAAAGTGTTGCAGGGAAGGTGATGCGTCGGTTCCTTACACACAAGAACGGTGATGCGTCGCGTCCCTACTTAAGTGTAGGGGATGCGTCGGTTCTTCTCGGCGTTGGGAGGTGATGCGTCGGTTTCTTACTGAGCTTCCGCGGTGATGCGACCAGCAACGCTGTGATTCGATGAAGATCCGGTGCAATAAAACAAAGATGTCTGCATGCCCAACGATTCTTCTGAGCCACGACAGGCCTTGCAACACGCTTCTCCGGTGATACTGCAGTGTCTGATGTAATGTCGATCCTCTTCTCCAACGATGCGAGGTGCTTCGGCAATGCGATACGACAGCTGCAGCGACAACACCCTGCTTCAGCGATACGACAGCGGCGACACGCTTCTCCGATGATGCGGCGGCGGCGTCTGATGCGACGTCGATCCTTTCCTCCGGTGATGCGAGGCGCTTCCGCGTTGCGAAGGGACAGTGGCAGCAGCGGCGACACACTTCTTTTTCGTGAGTCGCGCTTCCAGCTCCTTGTGACACGCAGTCCCTCAGAAGGCCCAACACAACAGCGGGCACTTCAAAAGAAAGCTTGGGGAACTGGTGGGTGAAGTCTGTTGTCCCTGAGACTTCAGCAGGAAGCAAGCTCTATCTCAGGCCCTTGGAGTTCCTTTACAAGTTGAATGAAAGAAGCACAAAAGTATTTTCTCCTTTCTTTGGCAGGCAGGCAACCACTGCACTCCAATCCCCCAAACAGCACTCAGCTTAGGGATACTCTCTTGCTCAGTCTCTCTGGTTCCTCACCTCGGCAAAGGTTTCTTCTTGTTTCCCAAAAGTGATCTAAAGTTCTGGGGTCTGGGCCCCATCTTTTATACTCATTTTCCCTTTGTTCTCTGAAGTCAGAGAGGCCTTTGCCTAGTCCAAACCAGTTCTGGTCAGTCCTGGAGCATTTTGTTGACAAGACTTCCTTTCACAGTGTAGGCCAGGGACATCAGACACACCACAGGAGGTGGAGCCAGCATTGTGGAGGTAAGGCACAGCTCTGTTAAGGTCCCAGGTGCAACTCCTTCTTCCCATCTGCATGCAGATCTCTCTATTCAGCCCTGTGCAGACTCACCCTGTGTCCTGGAACTCCCCAGTCCCTTTCACTCAAACTCCAGACAAGGAATGCATAACCTAGCAGAGGCAGGCTTGGATGGTTAGACAAGAAAATACCTACTTTCTAAAAGTGGTATTTTCAAAACACAGAATATTAAAACCAACTTCACTAAAAGATGGATTTTATCATTTTGAGTACTTTCACTCGGGGCTTAAATAACGAGCTCCCATGGGAGAATGCAATAACGTAAATCTTTCCTCAAGTTTTTGTCTGCATTGACCTATTCAACATTCTCCTCTTTTTCATTTTATATTCACTGTATCTATGGTACTATTTAGGGTTGTGTAATAGCGAAGATAATTATACTAGCTATTACAAATAACTGGGATTTAATCCACCTCTATTTAGTGTTAATGATACCAGAGAGATAAATGATTTTCATCGATAGTCTTGCCGCTGAACGTGATATTTTATCATTGTTGCATACATCTGCGACATAACATCGCCTTGCCCTTTAACAGAGAAAGCTCTCACACCTGCTAATCATTCAGGAGGTTACATGCGTATAAAAACGCTTTTGGCTAGAGCATAGGAACCCTTCCGGACGTACGAGCCACTAGACGCCAGAGGTATCGCCGAATATCCAGCTTTTAGAAGGTATGTGCGTTAAGAAAGAGCGAACGATACATCCCCAAGAATAAAGTTTAAGTTTGCATAAGCGACTTTAATTCAATCTATTTTTAATTATCTTTTTGATAGGTCCAAGAAAACACGTTTTTTTATGAAATCTTACCACGCCATCAGGTATTTGTAAGACTCCAGAGTGTAAAACATATTTGAAAGGCGTTTTTATCAGGTAATACCTATCGCCGTTCGCTCAGAGCTGTAGGTAAATAGAGCCACCTCCATCAGCACTAAAATGTAAAACCCGGAAACTATTTCTTCTAAGGTCAGTGATAGCAGAGACCGTTCCCTTGACCTGTTTCTTCCGGCGTCTGTAGCTGCTTTCATCAGCTGTTTTCACCAAACGTGTAGTTTTCAAGTGCATGTAATACCTTTGTGTTTAACGTTATCGTACAACGATTTTGGTCACGCCGAGGATTTTTTGTCATAAGATGTATCGTTTTCATTTCTCTTCTTAGAATTTCGCAAATGAGAAGTGTTTTTAAAATTAGAATAAGAACACGTTAGGACCGCCGCATTAAACAGAGGATTTGGTGTTTTTTGCTTCGTGCATGAAAGGTAAATCTCGCGATAATATGCTGATTTCGAGTAATGGTGTGTTGTTGAGGGTGTGATCTGTCCCCATTACCGTGATCAGTCTTCTACAAGATTTATTACTTTCGCCAGTGTGAGTACTGATAATCGCTTCGATGGACAGTGTCTCCGACAAAATGTGGCACACTTTGTAAAACGCGCTATAAAAAGCGTGTGAAGAAAAGAAAAAGCACGCTTTTAAATAAAATCCATTTTATTAATTGAACTTTGAACAATTTTCTTGAACACACGTGTCGCCGCAACTGCCTCCCCTAGCGCGTAAAAACCGTCTTGACATCTATTTTTATTTTTATATAAAAAAAGCTAATTAAAATACGTAATTGTGTGGAGATGCCTTTACCAATTGTCCTTTAAAATTGTGTTACATTCGGGGCTCACTCAAAAAAAAGAAATATGTAGAAAAACGAAGGAGCGCCATAAGATAAAAAATACCTAGATAAAAAAGCACGACAGGACAATGTTGACCCTGACTTTAAACTTAAAATATATGAATCAGTTTTTCTGCATATTATTATTCTCTTGCAGCAATAAAGACGAAATTTCCATCCCTACAAGTCAGAACCTTTTTCAGAAAATCCATTTTTTCACATCCAAAGGTAAGAATCATAGATTCAGATAAGTCGTAGCCTGAATAATTTAGGTATAATTTAACTTTTGTCTATAACTGAAAAATAGGATTCACTCATGTTTTAAAAATAATCAATAGACAGTGCTATTCAGAGACATTAAATAGTGAGATTCATAGGAGATGTAAAATGTGTATATATGATAATTTAGGAATAGAATCTAAAATCAGTGAGGAGAAGAGCACCTCTAAAAATGACTTTTGTCATCTATGCTTTTATCTTAACTTTGCTCTTTTTTCTCACTCTACTGTTTTCTAAATAGTGACATAAGTCTTAATAATGCACATGATCCCTTTGTTGAGCACTAATATGTTTATGTATAAGAGTATATTTGTTTGTGCTTTAGCGATGTATCATGTTTTAATATTATCTCTCTGGCAGCAGATGGTAATACCACTGTATTTAATAGTGATGAATGTATTATAACAGACATATGGAGAGTTTTTGATTTTAAAAAAAATCATCTATTTACCTTTAGAATTTTGCTGAAATTGTCCTGATGAAGACACAATCTATGTGTCGAAACGCGTTGACAGGAATCAGCTTCTTCAATTAGTTTCGGGAATCATCAATGCTTTAATATTTCCCTGATTATTGTATATCCATTGAATTGAAGAATTGTCTTTTTTGAACAAACTTTTTAAATTTGTGTATTATTGAATATGTTCATATCAATTTTTATGAGTACAATTACATTTCTCATGTTATCATAATTTGTTTGAGTTTCTTTCTCCTTATGCTGTGTTTTCCTTCATTAACATCTCTTCTTGCCAGATATTCTGTTTTTAATTTGCCTGGGTTTTTACCTTTGCATATGTTTGCTTTACCCTGACCCAGGAAATGTATCCCATTCAGGGGGTCCTTGTTCATTTACCATAAATCATTCGGAGTTCATACATACTAAACTCAAATGTCTACATAGTTCCCTGAGTCAGTTAGGATTACAATATGTAATAATCAAACTGCCCATTCTGGCCTATGGGGAACAGGTAGCCTTGCAATAGTGAAAAACGAAAATGGCTTTAATTCACTATTAGGACATGCCACACACAACAGGGCATGTCCTTCCTTTTTCCTACCCTCGGGCCTACCATACAGGTTACTAATATGCAGAAAATGGAAGGTTTAGGGACTGGCAAGTGGGTGCATTTGCCCAGTCAGCATGGCAGTAACAGACTGCACACAGGCTCTGCAATGGCAGACCTGCAACACACTTTACAAGCTGCTTCTGTGGGTGGCACAACCAGTGCTGCAAGCTCACCAGCAAAAACCACAGTTGATGGACAGAATGCAGAACAATGTCATACATTCACCCCAGTACAGAGATCTGGCCTAAATCCATCGTTTTTTTGCACTCCAGACCACCTCAGTTCAGACATGGCCATATGCAAATCAGTCTGACCATGTGCCTCATGGGAACAGTCCAGCCCGAACTGCCAAGCCATGCCTTCCCTGTTTTTTTTACCCTGTGCCTCATGGGAACAGTCCAGCCCAAACTGCCAAGCCATGCCTTTCCAGCATTTGGTCTACACGTCCTGGGCACAGTCAGTACAATGTACTAGGTTCTGACAAGTAAACCAAACCAGCCAATCATTAAGTCATTTATCAATACATCAATTTACAATAGGGAGAGCATATGCACTTTAGGACTGATGAGCAGTGGTAAAGTGCCCAGAGTCATAAAACCAACAAAAACAGGTCAGACAAAATACAGAAGGAAGGCAAAAAATTCAGGGCCGGCCTTGCAAAAAGGGCCATGTCTAACAGTAACTTAAAGTTTGCTCCCAAAATCAGAAAAGAGAAAGGCGAATATCTATCCATTTCGATTGAACATAATAAACAAAAGTTACAGGTGTCCCTATATACCAAACCCATTTCCAGGAATATGCTTCTCCATTTTAAAAGCATTCATCCTCTCTGTCATAAACAGGGGATTCTTTTTAGTCAATGTTTACATTTACATAGGAATGGTACCAATCTCATGGATACCCTTTTAATTCATGATTCTTTCAAAAGAGTGAGATATTTTAATGAGGAAAGCATGTTTCAAAATAAAATTAAAGGGAGTGAAGAAAAAAATGTGTCTGTGGCATGCATCATTCTAACTTTGATCAAAAAATCTGACAAGCTGTTAACTCACAATGCCATCTCAAAACAAACTACCCAGACCAACTTTTGCATTCAGGAGGAACCGAAATCTGAGAAACCTTTTGTTTCAAGTCAAACATATGAATCAGAGCATTTTTGTCAAAAGTCAATCAATTGATTCAACCCGAGTAAGGGTAATCAATATTGTGGCTCTTGCCATGCATGCCATGGTGCCATTGTATCCTGAGAAAATTACAATTACAGACAAAACAATTTTTTTGAAAAACATGCCAAATTGCAGGACTGCAAACATCAGCTACCTGATCCTTTGTCCGTGCGTACTAGGGTATGTAGGAGAGACTGAATGCGAGTGCAAAGTGAGAACAGGGGAAATTAAATCCAACATTATTAAATAAAGGATCACTGTTCCACTTGTCCAACATTGGCAAGAATAGGACCATTTGGAAAAAGAGCAACGATAGACAATAATTTAAAAAATCTTTCCATAAAGAGACATTAGGTTGTCTATCACAAAAGAATAGACTTTTTCAGGATCTTTTATCTTGATACACAGAAGAAAGACCTCAAGGAGACATCTCCTTGAGAAAATGCTATCTAGACTCTTTGGGAGATCTAATTAAAGCAACTGAGTTGAGGAGTTTAGGACTTCCCATTTCCTACTTTGGAATCTCATCCTGTTTTGTCTGGTTTGTTATATGTATATATGTTTTCCTGGATTCTAACTTCATTCAGAATCCTTTTTTACCCTGGATACCATGTTTTATTCTTGGCATCCTTTCAAGGCAAGTTGAAGTTAGTCACTTTCATTATTTTTTCTTTCTTTCTTTGCTTTGGACCTCAACCCTTTCAAGATGGCACCCACCACGTGGTCTTCCATTTTCGAAATTCTGCCACATTTATTGGGCAGATTTACAAGCCAATTGCGCCACTTTTGCATCACTTTTCCCATGGTAAAAATGACACTAAAGTGGTGCAATGGGCTTGTACATTTGCCCCTATATGTTTAGTTCTCCCTTGTGCATTCTGTTGATTATGTCACACACGTGGCTGCGCTTTAAATCCGGCGTCCTCTCCAGGATTTGTTCACCATGGACATGTGCCCGGTCATGTGTATCTCAACTTATTACAGCTTGTGAGGCTTCTTGTCTAAAATATTGGTAAGTCTTGTATTTGAATTGCTCCAAGTAAAACGTTATGTTCCTTTCTCATTTTGGTCAAGAATGGTTTGAGCATCCTTTTCTATTTATCCCGATGAGACTTCCGTCTTGTTGGGTTCATACTTTTTCCAAAGTATTTGGGCTTGACTTCTGGTTTCGATGGTTACGGGGGGCTCTTTCTTTTATCTGGTGCATCCATCGGAAGCCCCCTGCTATTGACCACTGCGCCCTTGGCCTGGTCGCCCCCACCTGCTCCTCCTCACCTGCTGCTACCTGCTGCCTGTGCCTGTGCCATTGTACTGCACGTCGCCCCAGCCGCCGCAGGACTGCCGCTGAGCCGCACCAGCCACCGCAGGGCCGCCCCAGCGCCGCCCCAGCCACCGCAGGGCCGCCGCCGAGCCCCCAGGCTTTCCTTTTCCCGCCGGACTCCCGCGAAACCCGCCCCCCGCCCGCCGATTGGTTGCCGCGCTACCCGCCTCCCCGCAGACCCTCCCTCCCGGCTCCCCTCTTAAGGGGACCCACTGCGCTGCCCAGGAGTGACCACTGCGCCCTTGGCCTGGTCGCCCCCACCTGCTCCTCCTCACCTGCTGCTACCTGCTGCCTGTGCTTCGCACTGCAAGTCACCCCAGCCGCCGCAGGATTGCCGCTGAGCCACACCAGCCACCGCAGGGCCGCCCCAGCGCCGCTCCAGCCACCGCAGGGCTGCCGCCGAGCCCCCAGGCTTTCCTTTTCCTGCCGGACTGCCGCGAAACCCCGCCCCCCCGCCCGCCGATTGGTTGCCGCGCTACCCGCCTCCCCGCAGACCCTCCCTCCCGGCTCCCCTCTTATGACGCCCCCAGAGCGACCGCGCAGCGGACGCGCGCAGCGGGAGCACCGATTGAGTGCCGAAGGTGCGCCAAAGGTAAGCCCGTCTGCGCCCGTCCGTGCCTGGACCGCGTCCAGTGCCAGGACCCCTGGCCCTCGAGGACCCCAGCCCACCCGCCGGACGTACACCGCCGCCACCCTCAACGTGCTCAACACCGGCCGAATCCCGGGATGCTACCGAGCCACCCCGAGACGCACCCACGGACCCTTCAGCTGCCACGCCTACAAGTTCACCTGCATCCGGACCTGCCTCGCACCAGCACCCGCCAAGCCGAACACCAGCAGCAACCACCTCAAGTGCATCCTACTCAACACCCGCTCAGTCCACAGACACGCCATCGAACTCTGGAACCTCCTCGACACCACAGCTCCTGACGTTGCCTTCCGCACGGAAACCTGGATGAACGACTCCTCAGCGCCCGACATCGCCATCGCCATCCCAGAGGGCTACAAGATCACCCGGAGGGACCGCACCGCCAACCAGATGGGAGGAGGCATCGCCATCATCCACAGGGACACCATCCACATCACGACCAACACCGACGACACCCTGACCACCGCCGAACACCTACACTTCCAGATCCACACCGACCCGAAGACCACCCTCAGAGGCACCCTGATCTACCGACCCCCGGGACCACGCACACAATTCAGTGAGGACATCGCCGACTTCGTCAGCCCGCATGCCCTCCCCTCCGCTGACTACATCCTCCTGGGGGACCTCAACTTCCACCTGGAGAACAACAGCGACCGCAACACCATCACCCTGCTCGACAACCTCGCCAACCTCGGACTCAAGCAGCTGGTGTCCACCCCCACCCACCTCGCCGGACACACACTCAACGCCGTCTTCTCATCCAGCAAAGACATCGCCTTCAGCCACGCCACAGGACTCCACTGGACGGACCACAGCTGCGTCCACTTCACCTTCAGAAGAACGACGATCCACCACCACCAGCAACAGGTTGCTCGAAGTAGCTGGAACAAGATCACAGCCGACCAGCTCGCCGCTTCCCTGAGCCAGCACCCTCCCGCCAGCTCAGCGAACCCCAGCCAGGCCGCCGACAACCTCACAAAGTGGATCAGCAACTGCGCGGACGAACTCGCCCCACTGAGGACCCCGCCCAGCAGACCCGGCAGCAAGAAAGCCCCATGGTTCACCGACGAACTCAAGAGCTCCAAGAAGAACTGCTGAGCCCTCGAGAAAGTCTGGAGAAGGGAACCAACACCGGACAACATGACCACCCTCAAGCTTGCCACCCGGAAGCACCACCAACTGATCCGCGCCACCAAGAAAACTGCATTCAAGGACCGGCTGGACAACAACGCACACAACTGCAAGGAACTCTTCAACATCGTGAAAGAGCTCTCCAACCCCAACGCCGGAAACAACGACATCACCCCATCGCAAGACCTCTGCAACTCCCTCGCCTCCTACTTCCACAACAAGATCGCGGACATACACAACAGCTTCAGCATTCAACCGACGCACGCCACGACTGCAGCAACGCCCCCCACCACCACCCTCCGCGCCTGGACTCCGATCAGCACCGAAGACACCGTCCGCATGATGAACTCCATCCACTCTGGATCTCCGACCGACCCCTGCCCTCACCACGTCTTCAACAAGGGCGACGCTGTCATCGCACCACACCTGCGGGACATCATCAACACCTCCTTCGACACCGCCACCTTCCCGGAGAGCTGGAAGCATGCCGAACTCAGCGCTCTACTAAAGAAACCAACAGCGGACCCCACCGAACTCAAGAACTACCGCCCCATCTCGCTCCTCCCGTTTCCAGCCAAAGTCATCGAGAAGACCGTCAACAAATAGCTGGCCGCCTTCCTCGAGACGAATGGATCCCTCGACCCCTCACAGTCTGGCTTCCGAGCCAACCACAGCACCGAGACCGCCCTCATCGCTGCCACCGATGGCATCCGAGCCCTGATGGACAACGGAGACACAGCGGCCCTCATCCTCCTAGACCTCTCCGCGGCATTCGACACTGTCTGCCACCGCACCCTAGTGCAGCGCCTCAGCAACGTCGGAATCCAGGAGAAGGCACTGGAATGGATCATCTCCTTCCTCGACGGAAGAACACAGAGAGTCCATCTACCACCGTACAAGTCAGAGGCCACCGAAGTCATCTACGGCGTCCCTCAAGGATCCTCGCTGAGCCCCACCCTCTTCAACGTCTACATGAGCCCCCTCGTGGCCATCACACGCCAACACAACCTCAACATCATCTCCTACGCCGACGACACCCAGCTGATCCTCTCCCTGACCAACGACCCCGCCGCCGCCAGAGCCAACCTTCACGAAGGGATGAAAGATGTAGCCGAGTGGATGACGACCAGCCGCCTGAAACTGAACTCAGACAAGACGGAAGTCCTCATCCTGCGCTCCTCGCCCTCCGCCTGGGACGACTCCTGGTGGCCCCCCGCCCTGGGCACCGCACCCAAACCGAAAGACCACGCACGCAACCTGGGCTTTATCCTGGACTCCTCCCTCTCCATGACCAGACAAGTCAACGCCGTCTCCTCGTCGTGCTTCAACATCCTGCGCATGCTACGGAAGATCTTCCGGTGGATCCCCACCGAGACCAGGAAGACGGTCACCCAGGCCCTCGTCACCAGCCGACTGGACTATGGCAACGCCCTCTATGCCGGAACCACCGCCAAGCTCCAGAAGAGACTCCAGCGGATCCAGAACACCTCAGCCAGACTCATCCTCGACATCCCACGACACAGCCACATCTCTGGATATCTGAGAGACCTGCATTGGCTCCCCGTCAACAAAAGAATCACCTTCCGTCTCTTCACCCACGCACACAAAGACCTACACGATCAAGGCCTGAGCTACCTCAACAACCGCATCAGCTTCTACGCTCCCAAACGATACCTCCGATCAGCCAGTCACGCCCTCGCCGCCGTCCCCCGCATCCGAAGAACGACAACAGGAGGAAGGTCCTTCTCCTACCTGGCCGCCAAGACCTGGAACTCCCTCCCGACCGACCTGCGCCTGACCCAAGACCACCTCTCCTTCAGGAAGAAGCTCAAGACCTGGCTGTTCGAGCAGTAGCAGGACCCCCCCCCCCAAGCGCCTTGAGACCCTCCGGGTAAGTAGTGCGCTCTATAAATGTCTTTGATTGATTGATTGATTGATTGGATCCCTTATAGCATGTGTAGGTTATTTTCTTTCACAAAGTTCACCGTTTTGTATTCGTAAATAGTAAGCTGAGGCGACTCTTGATACATGTGCGTTTTTTTTGTCTCTGCATTTTTTACTCCTGAGGCAGAATGTTGTTATCTCGCTACTTGTTCAAATAGGGATTGGTGACCTAACGGCTAGAGTGGTTGTCTTCGAACATCCTGTGATTCTGGGCAAATCATGTATTTTCCCCGTGCCTAACAAAATGAATGTGTCCATCTATAAAACAACTGGTGCACATGTAAAGAACTCTGTTGTCTTCAAGCCGAGTTTGACTAAAGGAGGGAGCCCCGGGGGGGAGGACGCTGACACGGCCAACACTAATCTTTGCACACGAATTAATAAGGCATTAGATTGCACCGCCCCTCTCTTAAAAGCTAAACCGAGCGGCCGTGCTCATAAAACTGCCCCATGGTTCAATGATGAACTAAGAGTCCTGAAAACCGCATTGAAAAGAGCGGAAAGAGAGTGGCGTAAGACCCCCTCCAAACAAATCAGAAACGCCTACCTGACTGAGAGGCGACTTTACCATGGCCTAATTAGAAAATCCAAAACAGTCTACTTCACGTCCAGAATTAGTGAAGCTGGCAACTCCGCGAAGGAGATGTTTGCGCTCTATAAAACTCTTTCGAGTGGGAAATCAGCCACTGCCCCGGTCAACTGCTCTCCCGAAACGTGCGATAAAATCGCAGACTTCTTTGCAGAAAAAATAGACAAAATCTATTCGGCATTCCCAAAGCAGCCCATAAATGGGACTGAATTTGAGGAAGGTCCAAGGGATTGGGGAAACAGACTCAGACTGACCAACTTTGTCACCCCGCCTACAGAAGATTTCCTTAAAATCTGCAGATCGGTGAGGTCGGGTTCTCCCCGGGACCCTACCACCCCTAAACGTCTGGCAGATAGTATGGTGGTATTAGAACCTTACATCAGACACCTACTAGACGTGTCTTTTAGCACCAAGACCGTACCCAAAGACTGGAAAAAGGCGGTGGTTCTACCCCTAAGGAAGAAACCAACTATTAGTTTCGAGAAACTAGAAAACCTCCGTCCTATTTCGCTCCTACCCTACCTGGCCAAAGTAGCCGAAAAAACAGTCAATCTGCAACTGATGGACTTCGTGGACAAGGCTGCCCTATTACATGATACTCAGTTTGGCTTCCGACCGCGCCATTCTACGGAGTCTGCACTCCTCACAGCTGTGGAAGCCCTACGTCAGGGGGCGGATGAGGGCCATACCATGGCCCTCATCCTATTGGACCTGAGTGCAGCTTTCGACACTGTAGCTCACACCACCTTGCTACAGTGTCTGAATAACGGAGGAATATCTGGAGCTGCACTCCAATGGATTCAATCCTTCCTGACTGGGAGAAGCTTCCAAGTCCGCCAAGGTGACCACTACTCAAGAGACATAGGATTGAGCCAGGGCGTTCCCCAGGGATCGTCCTTGAGCCCAACCCTGTTTAATCTCTACGTCTCTCCAGTGGCTCCGATTGCTATGAGTCATGGATTGAACATTGTGTCATACGCCGATGACACGCAGCTGGTTATCTCCCTCTCACGTGCACCCGGACTTGCTATGGACAGCTTCAGGTCGTGCATGCAAGATCTTGCTACCTGGATGTCCACCAACTGCCTTAAACTTAATGGCAACAAGACCGAGGTGCTCGTGGTGGGGGGGAATCCATCTGTTTGGTCATCGGCGTGGTGGCCCCCATGCCTAGGAGAGGCCCCCATTCCTCGCCAGGAAGTCAAAAACCTTGGCGTTTGGCTCGATGCCGACCTGTCCTTTGGACCCCAAATAGACCGAGTGGCAGGCGTCTGTTTTGGCGTTTTAAAAACCCTTCGGAAGGTCCTGGCCTTCCTTCCTAGCTCTGCTCGTAAAACGCTAGTACATGCTCTCGTGACCTCACGCCTAGACTATGGCAACCTGCTGTACCTGGGAGCCACTGGCAAGGCAATGAACCGCCTCCAGGTATTACAGAATGCTGCCGCCC
Source organism: Lissotriton vulgaris (assembly GCF_964263255.1). NCBI lineage: Eukaryota > Metazoa > Chordata > Amphibia > Caudata > Salamandridae > Lissotriton > Lissotriton vulgaris. The sequence continues at coordinate 1,526,026,839 of NC_141693.1, forward strand.
GCCTTGTCTTAAAAATCCCTAAAAGATCGGACTCCAAAGCTGCCTTGCAGACCCTCCACTGGTTGCCAGTGAGAAGCAGAGTGGAATTCAAAGCCCTCTGTACCTGTCACCGCATTCTTGCTAACAAAGCGCCAAAACCTTTACAGAACCTAGTTACCAAGTATGTACCATCTCGAACTCTGCGCTCCTCAAACGGAGGCCTACTTGAGGTACCTAGGGTAAAAAGGGCCCGCATGGGAGGGCGCTCGTTTCGACATCTGATTGCGAAGAGTTGGAACGCCCTGCCTACCTATCTCCGCCTAGACCCATCTGAATCTAGCTTCCGGAAGAACCTAAAGACTTACCTGTTTGCAAGATAACAGAGCCCTCTTTTCTTCTGCTTGGAGGTTTCTTCTCAGTCTTAGCGCGGGGACACGCTTTTAGCGTAACCAGGCGCTCTACAAGCTTCCCTATTATTATTATTATTATAAAACGCAAAACGCAAAAAGAAAAAAAAATATGGTAATCAGTTGAGTTCTCTAATTATTGACATAATGGTGAAGAGTGCTTTTGTCAGGACTCAAGCTGTGGGTTCAGTCATAATCAACCCAACTGCTGTAGGAAGGCAACCAGGATGCTTTCCAGACACATGGACAGATAGAGTACGATCCTGGAGATGCAAGATGGCCGCCGTTGTGGCCAGCGTAAAGGACAATGAACGTTCTAGTCCTCCAGGTCCCAGTTGCTGAGATTCCTATGTGAAGCGCGAGCGTCACGAAAAACGCGCACTTCACTGAAGACCCCAGCCGAGGAAGTTCGTTGTGTCAAGATTAAAGAAGTAACCAAGTAAAAATCCATGTTCAGAGTATCGAAGCAATTCAGAGCGAGAGTGGAAACGTGAGGCAGACTCGGCGCGTTAATTCAAGCGCGAGTCTTAAGAACATTGCGAGCGTCGCCCTCAGGTGAGGAACTCTTGACGGCTGTCAAATTGCCTGAGGCGCGCTCTTCCAGAAGAGGTTCCAGTTATCCTCGTGTTGCCGCAGCTAAGCGTCTGGCTCAAAGATTACGCTTGCCGCTGACAGGAAATCCCAGAGGAATCTTCACCGGCATCTTGTCAAAGTTTTCAAGTTACCTTCTGAGGGCTGCACCGGGCGAGAAGTGCCTGCAACGCAAATCCTTCAAAGAAACTAAGCTAAGTAAAAGTCCGCAATTGTTTCATTAAATGAGTTGCCAATGTTGATGAATATATATATATATATATATTTGCTAAAGCTAAGAGACTCCAGGAGTTTACGCAAACTGAATAAGTGAAAGAATGAAACTCTAGTGAAGGAAAATTACGAAAGAGACTTAACCAAAGAAAGAGAGTATTCATCGTGCTGGCTGAGACTAGCTCTAAGAACTTAATGAACCTGTAAGGGAGAAAAAGGGACAGAGTAACTCACCAGTCAACCGTCAAGATTAAGAAAGAAAAAGACTATTAAAACAGAACCCCATTTAAAACGGATGCTCAATTGCCAGTGAACGTCAACTGGTAGCTGAGCAGAGGCCAACCATATTCATGAAGAGAAGCAAGGTCCTGCAGCGCTAGGGTTTTCTCTCACCTACTCAACTACCAGAAGGCAGTGACCAGAGAAAACTCTCGCAGGACCGTTCTCTTCTCTGTTTGTTATTTTATCCACACCCCCTTCCCTGGGAGTAATGAAGGAAGGGTTCAGAGATCTGACCCGCTGACATTGCTCAAAGGGATTTGGGTTCTAGCATCTCTGTTCCCGCGCAAGACCTTGGAGATCAGATAAGTAGATCCTGACAGAGTGAAGTGCCCAAGTAAGCTTTGCACCTGAACAGAGATGGCAGAGGGAATTGATGTCCAGTCCTTGGGTACAATTTTAGATGCTATACAGAAGGAACTGGGAGCAGTGAGGGAGGAGAATCGGAATTTGAGGCAAGAAGTGATTAGTGCCAGAAAAGAAACTGCGGACTTGGCGTTAAGACTACACCAACCAAGTAGTTTAGAGAGAGAAGCCATGAACCCAGTTTTAGAGACAACAAATAGGTCCACCACTCAAGTAATACATTCCCTCTCTCCAGTTATCCCACTGGCAGCTCCAGAGAGATTTAACGGGGACCCTCAGAAAGCGCAGATATTTTTGTCACAGTGCTCATTACACTTCATGTGCCGCCCTTCGATCTTCCCCGACGCGCAGTCTAGAGTGGCTTTCATACTCTCATATCTTAGCGGAGACGCCGCTGCGTGGTCTATGCCCCTAGTCTCTAGAGATGACCCATTACTGCGGAATTTTGAGAACTTTAAACAAGAATTTCTAAGAATATTCGACCGACGGAGGATTTCTCAGGTAGTGGATAACGAACTCTTAGATTTCCGACAGGGAAACCGGGACTTGATTGCCTACTTAGCCCAATTCAATAAGCTAGTAGTAGAAACCAATTGGCCGGAGAGTAAGAGAGCCGCAGTTTTTTATCGGGGCCTGAAAGATGAATTGAAAGACGCCTTGGCCCAGATTCCTAATCGGCCTACCGAAGTTTCAGCATTGATAGACCTAGTATTAGAGATTGACTTCCGTCAAGGGGAACGGCGCGGGGAGAAGAAAAAAGATTTTAGGACTATACCCCCAAGATTTGACCGGGCTCGGTCAGACGGTGCTAAAACCTCGGACCATCATACGGGAGTGGAACCGATGCAAATTGGAACAATACGGGGCCCTCTGACCAAAGAAGAGAAAGAAAAAAGAAGGGCGAACAACCAATGTATGTATTGTGGATCCGGAAATCATTTTGTCCGTGAGTGTCCGAAAAAGCCCAAGGGTCCATTTAAGCCGAAGGAAAACTAATGGCACCACCTGTGGAAGGAGTTGAACAGGTGGGTGCGACTCAGGAATTGACTCCACATGAACATCAAATCGCCAACACGTTACAGTCTGCAGAGCCGCATTTAATTTTAACCATGGAGGTTAAATTCAGACAAACTACCCTGACTGAAGTATCTGTGATGATAGACTCCGGTGCCACGGGAAACTTTTGCGATTTGAAATTTGCCGCAAGGGTGGGAATTCAAGCTATCCGGAAAGCCAAGAGTGAACCAGTACGTGCTGTAGATGGAACAAATCTTTCTTCAGGGCCCATCGTGAGTCATACCGAAATTATTCAGCTAACGACCGGAGAAGGCCATCGGGAGGAAATCCAGTTTAATCTGATAGACGCCCCACAATTCCAGTTAATCCTTGGTCTTCCTTGGCTCACGGAGCATAATCCTACCATCGATTGGAGTTCCAGAACAATAATAATGGATTCGAACTATTGTTGTGAAAATTGTTTTGGCTCACAGAATCAACCCGACAAGAACACCCTGGCGCAGGCCTTATGTTCTATCGAACATTCCTTGTGTGTGATAGATGTTCAAGAAATCCCAGAGGATTATAAGGAATTCGCCGAGGTGTTTAATGAAGTGGAAGCAGAACGTTTACCACCACATCGAGCTTACGACTGCAAGATAGAGCTGGAGCCGGGTTCAAATTTGCCGTGCAGCCGTGTTTACGCCTTGACTGAGAAGGAGCATCAGCATTTGAAGGAGTACTTGGACAAGTATCTTGCTAATGGTTTCATCAGGCCGTCCCAATCGCCAGTTTCCTCGCCTCTCTTTTTCGTGCCGAAGAAGGAGGGAGATTTGCGGACGTGCATCGACTACAGAGCCATAAATAAAATAACCAAGAAGAACAGATATCCTCTACCCCTGATCTCAGTGCTTCTAGATCAAGTCAAGGGGGCTCGAATCTATACCAAGCTTGATCTCAGAGGGGCCTATCATCTAGTCCGGATGCAGGAAGGAGATGAGTGGAAGACAGCATTTCGGACAAGATTTGGGCTCTTCGAATACCAGGTGATGCCATATGGATTGTGTAACGCCCCGGCCGCCTTTCAGCACTTCATCAACGACGTCTTGAAGGAGTTTATCGATCAGTGTGCAATTGTGTACATTGACGATATTTTGATTTATTCTTCTGACGTGGCAAGACATCATGAGCAAGTGAGAGGAGTGCTACGGAAATTGCAGGAAAATAAGTTGTTTGTGAAGTTAGAAAAATGCGCCTTTAATGTGACCCAAGTGGAGTTCTTGGGCTTCGTATTGTCACCTTCCGGAATTGTAATGGATCAACGCAAGGTGGAAGCGGTAACGAATTGGAAATCCCCGAGAAGCGTGAAGGAAGTTCAAGGCTTCATAGGATTCGCTAACTTCTATCGGAGATTTATTAGCGAGTTCTCCAGGAAGATCCTTCCCCTCACAAAGTTACTGAGAAAAGGGGCCAGGTTTGAGTGGTCAGAAGAAGCAGAAGGGGCCTTTCAGTCTTTGAAGAAGGATTTCACCACAGCACCCATTTTATTGCATGCCGACCCATCTGAGCCTTTCTATGTGGAAACTGACGCGTCAGATCAAGCAGTAGGAGGAGTGCTGTCACAAAGACATAAAACCACGGGACAGTTGCATCCAGTGGCCTACAGATCCAGAAAACTATCACCAGCCGAAGTGAACTACACAATCACAGAGAAGGAGTTGTTGGCTATCAAAGACGCCTTCAAGGAGTGGCGGCATTATTTGATGGGGGCCCAACACCAAGTAACAGTGTTTACGGATCATCGTAATTTAAAATTCTTGAAAACGGCCCGAACACTTACGCCACGACAGCTAAGGTGGTCGTTGTATTTCGCTGACTATGACTTTGTCATCACCTTTCGTCCTGGAGCCCAAAATGGAAAGGCGGATGCATTATCCAGAATAGGCACTGAGTTTCAGAGAACCCCCAACAACATCCAGCCAATCATCCCCAGTGAAAGGATTATCGGAGCCTTAACCACCATTCAACTACAAGAGTCGATTGGAGATGTCATGAGTGAGGAGGCCATGCAACTATGGGTGGAAGAAGACACCAACAGAAAAATAATCCAAGGTTTGCCCTATCATCAGGATGCCTTATACCTGCCAACAAGTGAGTTGCGTCAACAAGTACTGCAAGAGTGTCATGACGACAAGCTGGCTGGCCATAAGGGAGAAGCTAAAACAGAGGAATTAGTTAAGAGGCACTACTGGTGGCCTAAAATGGCGTCAGATATTGAGATGTATGTGAAGTCATGCGAGATTTGTGCGCAGGGGAAGTCGGAGCGGCAGGCACCAAAGGGGTTATTACAACCACTACCCACACCCCCCCATCCATGGCACACAGTTACATTAGACCTTATTACAGATGTGCCGGTCAGCCAGGGGTTCAACACCATACTAGTGGTAGTGGATGCTTTCTCAAAAATGGCCCATTTCACAGCTTTAAAAGGGGTACCTACAGCCAGACAGTTAGCTGAAAATTTTAGTGCCCAAATTGTTAAAATGCATGGAATTCCTAAGATAATCATTTCAGATAGAGGTCCTCAATTTGTGTCCCGTTTTTGGAAGGCCTTTATGGAAGGGTTGGGAACGGAAGTTAGGTTTTCCACTAGTTACCACCCTGAAACAGATGGACAGACGGAGAGGGTAAACCAGGAATTAGAACAATATTTACGACTCTTCCTCTTAAAAGAAGAAGGGAATTGGTCAGAGTATTTGTGGGCAGCAGAATTTGCTCATAACAATGCCAAGAACATCTTGACAGGTTTCTCTCCCTTCTTTGTAAATTATGGCAGACATCCACATGCAACCATTCGACAAATGGAAACGGCAGTTCCAGCAGTGAAAGAAGTCATGTCACATTTGTCTCGGATTCAGCTAGACGTAATGAACAATCTGCGATCAGCTAAAGAAAAGTACAAGGAATATGCCGATCGGAAGAGAAAAGTAGGACCTCTTTTGGTGAAAGGTGACCGGGTCTGGTTAAATACCAAAAATCTGAGACTTAAAGGAAACAGAAAGTTTCAACCTCGATTTATTGGTCCGTATCCTATAAAAGAACAAATTAATCAGGTCACTTACAGATTGGAACTGCCACCTAAGTTGAAAATACATCCAGTCTTCCATGTCTCTCTGTTAAAGAAGGTTTCCCCAAGCCTGAGGAGCCATCTACCGCCAAAACCGATTCAGTTAGACACCGGAACAGAGTTTGAAGTCAAAGAAATCTTGGATTCCAAATGCTCCAAAGGCAAACTGTATTATTTGATAGACTGGAAAGGCTATGGTCCAGAAGAACGATCTTGGGAGCAGGAAGAGGATGTTCATGCGCCAAGACTGGTAAAATCTTTTCATCAGAGATTCCCTACCAAACCAAGAAGAGAAGGACCTGCCTTGTTGGGGGGTACTGTCAGGACTCAAGCTGTGGGTTCAGTCATAATCAACCCAACTGCTGTAGGAAGGCAATCAGGATGCTTTCCAGACACATGGACAGATAGAGTACGATCCTGGAGATGCGAGATGGCCGCCGTTGTGGCCAGCGTAAAGGACAATGAACGTTCTAGTCCTCCAGGTCCCAGTTGCTGAGATTCCTATGTGAAGCGCGAGCGTCACGAAAAACGCGCACTTCACTGAAGACCCCAGCCGAGGAAGTTCGTCGTGTCAAGATTAAAGAAGTAACCAAGTAAAAATCCATGTTCAGCGTATCGAAGCAATTCAGAGCGAGAGTGGAAACGTGAGGCAGACTCGGCGCGTTAATTCAAGCGCGAGTCTTAAGAACATTGCGAGCGTCGCCCTCAGGTGAGGAACTCTTGACGGCTGTCAAATTGCCTGAGGCGCGCTCTTCCAGAAGAGGTTCCAGTTATCCTCGTGTTGCCGCAGCTAAGCGTCTGGCTCGAAGATTACGCTTGCCGCTGACAGGAAATCCCAGAGGAATCTTCACCGGCATCTTGTCAAAGTTTTCAAGTTACCTTCTGAGGGCTGCACCGGGCGAGAAGTGCCTGCAACGCAAGTCCTTCAAAGAAACTAAGCTAAGTAAAAGTCCGCAATTGTTTCATTAAATGAGTTGCCAATGTTGATGAATATATATATATATATATATTTGCTAAGGCTAAGAGACTCCAGGAGTTTACGCAAACTGAATAAGTGAAAGAATGAAACTCTAGTGAAGGAAAATTACGAAAGAGACTTAACCAAAGAAAGAGAGTATTCATCGTGCTGGCTGAGACTAGCTCTAAGAACTTAATGAACCTGTAAGGGAGAAAAAGGGACAGAGTAACTCACCAGTCAACCGTCAAGATTAAGAAAGAAAAAGACTATTAAAACAGAACCCCATTTAAAACGGATGCTCAATTGCCAGTGAACGTCAACTGGTAGCTGAGCAGAGGCCAACCATATTCATGAAGAGAAGCAAGGTCCTGCAGCGCTAGGGTTTTCTCTCACCTACTCAACTACCAGAAGGCAGTGACCAGAGAAAACTCTCGCAGGACCGTTCTCTTCTCTGTTTGTTATTTTATCCACACCCCCTTCCCTGGGAGTAATGAAGGAAGGGTTCAGAGATCTGACCCGCTGACATTCCTCAAAGGGATTTGGGTTCTAGCATCTCTGTTCCCGCGCAAGACCTTGGAGATCAGATAAGTAGATCCTGACAGCTTTCACCAGTTTACCAACGGAACATGGGAGTTCCCCTTCCCCGTCATGATCTATCTATTGTGCATTCTTTCTGAACTGTTGAGACGTACTGGACCTTGCTATGGTATGCTATTGACTATGCATTATCTGCTGGATACCCTATTTGGACTGACACCAGCCCTTATCCCCTGACGGGGTCAGACATTTCATGTCATTTCAAGGCCTGTGATGGAAAACAGCATAACAATAACCAGAAAGTGTCAATCTAAAATAGAAAGAAATCTAGTGCCAAGAGAAACACCATGAAATAGAGAAGAGATGTGAATACCTGAAGTGCCCATAAAAAAGACACTAAGACAAACCAAATTCTATACTAACAACTATAGGGCATTTCAAGAGTATATCAATGTCTGGTGAGACCAATGACGATGTGCATTGGAAGTTGTCCCTCAATTCCTGGGAGGTACGGGATTTACAAGTCTTCAATGTGTGTGTGACTGGTTCTGTCTGGTGTTGCTTACTGATGACAAGAGTGTTAAAAACATTCTCGACCTTTGTCTGAAAAATATAACTGACCGATTCTGAGATGGCGGTGAGTTTATTTGCTTTTGAGCGTTCTGGACAGAGTACTTGTGACCAATGCACTGTAGAATTTCATTTCACAATGCTACATATTTTCACAATGCAACTTTTACTTTGAATTCAGTGACACATGAGCATACAGCTAAACATTGAATAACAGCCTTGAAAAAGTCTTAGCGAAAAACTCATGTCAGCCACCACTCCTTTACCTTTAATGTCGTATGACATAGACGAGAAACTGGAGAATGCAAGTCAAGTCAAACAAGGTTTATTTGACAATTGTCATAAAAGCAACTGTACAAATAAATACAATATTAGATCAAATTATACATATGTACATTTAAAATCAAAATCCATTCCACATTTAAAATCAAATTATAGTACATTAGATAAGGGTTTTTAGATATGCACCATGAATACATATTAATCTTTTAGCCTTCTACTTCTAATAGTCCACGCCCAACCCAAGAATTTTGCCACAGCTATATAAACTGTTGTGTCTGTGCAGGAACAAATTATTCTAACTGCCACGACCCCCTGTCGGTGCCCATTAATCTGCATATTGGGCGTAGCCAAATTCTCCGGGGCGCAACATACTCGGGACATTCAAATAGTAGATGGCAAATGGTTTCAGAGAGCGCTGAGCAAGATGGACAAGCGTCCTTGGCTCCCCCAGACCATCTACTGGTGAACGCCCCGACCGGTAAACTCCCAATTCTCAGTTGAAAGTAAAGTTTACGATCTAAGGGTTTTAGGATAACGTCCCAGAAGGCTTCCAATTTTAGCGCTTCTTTAATGTCCATAAATAATCTGGTTAAGGACCCAGGATCAATAGACCTAAAGGTCCTGGAGACCACAAGCTGCCAATACAGTTTTTTTAAGAACCTTCTTAGGAGGGAACCTTACATTTGTTGGATCGTCCCACAGATCCCGTAACGCAAATCAATCAAGAGGCCCCAGATATGCCCTAGCCGCTTGATTTCATGGGAGATGTCACTTCTAATTATATCCAGCAGGCCCCTTGAGAAGGTTTCTAATTCCGGGGTGATCCAAATCCTCCTCCAGTATAAAACTGGTTGCAGAGATGCAATAAGCGCTATTGGGGACATCCCCAGATCATAGAAGAGTGGATTCAGAGGGGTACTCTGTGGTAATTTCATTAGGTTCCTAAGAAAGGAATTTTCAGAGACTGACACCCCCTTAGGATTTTCAGTTCCCCACATTTCAACCCCGTATAAAGTGGAACTAACCACTTTACCCTTGTAGACCGCCAATACCAGTGATATTGGTTTAGTGAGGGACTTAGAGTGCTCCTGGCTCAGGTTCCTAGAAACCTGCCTATGTTTTAGAGTGGCCAGCTCAATTTGATGTTTTCAGCACAAGTTGTGCTGAATTCAAACACCCAAATAGGTAAAAGCTTGGACCCTTTCCAGAGGACGCTTATTAATAATGACGTCACCCTTAAAAGATTTAGAAGCATTAAAAGTCATAAACTTTGATTTCTGCACGTTTACTTCTAGGCCCCGTGCGGTACAGAATTCTTCAAAGAGCCGCAGACCCTTTTGAAGCCCGCTAGGAGTTTTTGCTACTAAAAGACCATCGTCTGCGAACATTAAAATAGGAACTTTTGCTCCAGCAAGGATCGGTGCATTGATATTAGAGTCAATTAATATTTTAGCCACGTCATTAATGTATAAAGAAAATAGAGTTGGCGCCAGGACCCAGCCCTGGCGTACTCCAGTTTCCACTGGGAACTGCTATGCGAAACTCCCAGGACTCCGCCACCTGATCTGTGCATAATTTTGTTTGTGAAGTCTTTTAACCAATGATAGCAGAGGCCCAGGCAAACCCATGTTACTGAGGACATTCCATAGCGTGGAACGTGGAACAAGGTAGAATGCCGCTCTTAGGTCTATAAATGCGGCATAAAGACTACTGTGTCCAATTATCACGGTCTTCCAGTACAGCATAGCAAAATGAAGCACCTGGTTGACCGTGCTAATTGAGGTTCTGAACCCAGCCTGCAAATGGGATAAGATCTTGTTATCCCGTTCCCAGTCAAGTATTTTGTTTAAAATCAGCCTGCCAAAATTTTTTGAGAGGTGTCAATGAGGCTGATTAGACGGTAATTTCCTGCCTGGGACCTGTCCCCTTTTTTAAACACAAGTATGATTTCAGCCCAGTTCCAAGAACGAGGAATGGGGGCTCCCCTGGCAACCATATTTGACAGAAGGAGTATATAACAACCCCAGGAATTCTTATTCTGCAGAAATAGATCCGCGGGTATACCATCGATACCTGGCGCTCTACCAGGGACCACTAGATCTAAAGCACACTGAACGCCTTTCTGGGTAAAAAGATCTTCCAAGCAAGGTTCAAAGGGGACTTCCACGGTTGATTGCCTATCCTCCCCCATAGCATATTGTGGCTGGAAGTGTGCTACCCACTTTTCTTGAGGGACCCAATTCTGCGGTTTATCCGAGTTGCCATCCACGCCCCACTTATAGACATTCCAGAATCTTCGCGTGTCTTTGTGGGATCCTGCCTCCTTAAGGTCATTCCACCTTTTCTCATCCCAATCACGTTTAGCTCTGGAGACAGCATTTTTATAAATCAACCTGGCTGCCCTTATATTCTCAGCTGACTCAGTTTTGATAGCTCTTCCCAGGTCAAGGCGGGCCTTCCTTTATTCCCCTGAGTACCAACGTGGTGCCTCAGGGGTGCGGGAACCATTCCGCCCGCAGGGCTTAATAAAGAGACCTTTTTAGTTCACCAAAGAAAACCTCGTGAATCATAGTTCCTTCTTCTAATTTTAAAAGATTTTTGTCTACTTTAATTAGCAACCCTAAATCTAGTGTTGCCTGGGCAAGCTTGCCGATTATAAAATCCACATTCTCTTTATATAATGAAACTTTGGACCATCAGACGTGTCGCATATCATTAGATATCACAATATCTGGAGAGGGAGTAGGAACCATCTCAGCCCCAGGGTGGTCGGGAGATTCCCAATAGGTGAGGTTCATGCACAAAGGATTGTGATCACTCTCAACCCTATCTATATTTAGCATGTCTTGGAGATATCTCCACAGGCCCATGTTCAGCAAGATATAATCTATTCTACTCTTGTGAGTGCCTCTCTTAAATGTTAATGCCCAGGCCTTGTCACCTGTCGCCCTTCCATTAGTTGCTCTTAAAGTTTTATTTAAACAAAGAGAATTCATTTGGACCACTACATCGGACCATTTGCTAATCGGTTCAAGATCCAATTTTGGAATCCCCCACTCCCTATCCTCCTCGTCAGATACATCCCAACTTCCATTCAAAAGAGGTTCAAAATTAACATTAAAATCCCCCCAACAATTATATTACAGGGGAAATGGCGACTTTCAAGTAATTCTTCCAGGAGCAATAAGACCTTAGATTTTCTACCCCCAGTGCTTCTCGCATATACATTATAAACATCGACTGGTACCAAATTTGGAAACTTAAGTCTTAGTACCTGCAAATCCCTATGGTTGGTGGGTATGGTTTTTATTTCCACCCCAAGATCCTGTCTTATCCATATCGTTAGCCCTCCAACTGGTCGGCCCCTCCCTCCCTTCTCTGCAGGTATACTATAATTTAAATAACCAGGGAGATGTAGTTGGTCCATCGACCAGGTTTCTTGAAATAAGCATATTTCATATTCCCTGATAAATAGTACCCACTCCGGTGACTCTAGTTTAGACTTCAAGCCAGCTATATTCCAAGAAAGGACAGATACAGATTTACCAATAATAGGCGCAGGTTTATCTTGCCCTGCAAACTCTAAGTTGGTATCTGGGGGGATGGACTCACCAGGTGAACTACCTGGTAAAGATTGCCTTTTAAAAGGGTTTACTACAATACTACTTAAATCCTTCCCAGTTATTTCACTATTAGCTACTTCACTGGATATTTTTATTGGGACTCGTAATTGAAGTGGATTTATGAAGGTACAACGCGTACCGTCACAACGCATCCCTTTACACGGCAAGTCGTTACCACGACTTGCGTTGGGGGCGCGGATTTCGAATAGTATGATTTACAATTCTAACACCAGTCCCCGTGGACCCTAGGGAAGGTGTTGGGATAGTAAATTTACTATTTTTAATCCTTTAGCGCCCTCCAGCGCAAGTTGTGGTAACGACTTGCGTTGTAACGGCCGCGTGGTAAAGGTACTGCGTGGTAAAAACTTTGTGGTAAAGGATGTTTACCAATTGAAGTCAATCGTACAGTCTAGTCTCGAACGTTCCCCTTATAAGCCCTCATCCTGCTTCCCTCCTATAGGCTTCCAGGAATGCGGGGGGTTGCTCTCATCTGAATCCTAGAATAATCCGGAGAGCAAGATCTGAATTCTAGATTTAACAGTTCTCCGGCTACCATTGGATTTTTCAAAGTGAGTTCTATGCAATCATAGGCATCACCCTGAAAAGTAAGCCTACTTGCGCGTAGAATGTCCTCCCTAATCACTGACCTGCATCCACTTAAATGCCTAATCCAGTGAATTGCTTTGTTGGTCAGGGTATCAGGTGATTCGCGATCCCTACCAACAGGGAGCTTGGGTATATTAATCAGGTATACTGATGGAGACTTACTGCTGGGTGTAATCCAGGTGCTGTCGCTTCCAGCCCATTATCTAAGTGGGAGTGTTCAATTTGAGCTAGAACAGTGAATCTATTAGTTCACAGTAAGTTTAAAAAATCATCAGAGCTCTGGTTGTAGATTACAATAAATCCGCTCTGGCCTGAGTTATCCTCACTATTTTTATTCAATGACTTTTAAGCCCCTGGGGTTAATTTGCCCCTAAACATTTCAGGTATAACTGCTAGACCCCCTTTTTTACTCTTCCCACCCTTCACACCGCCAGTGCTTTCAACCTCACAGTTCTCCCCCCCTAGGTTGGGGGCGACTGTTAACAGGTCTGTGCAATCTTGCACATGTTCATCAATCCTGTCCATTACGCAATTTCCTCCTGGATGTGGCTGACACTTTCTGGTAAGCCTACACTTTTGTCTCTTTGCATGCTTTCCTCCCTTGGACGCCCCTCCAACAGAGTCATTGATGTCCTCAGGATTTTTTCTTTTCCCCATTTGGCCCATAGACAGTAGGCAAACAAATAATGAACAGTACCTTTTGATACCAGATGAAAGGGGGTGGCCCAGCCCTGCCTCCTCCTGCCCCAGACGGCAACAGATGGTCCGCCCTTTGTCCGGGCTTCGTCCGGCTCGTCCCGCACGCGTCCTGCGCTGCGGATTCCGGATTTGTTGATATACCCCGGTGAGCTGGGGGCGGGCCTCCTCACAGGTGCCAGCACGCACGGGCTCCTGGTCCCTGGAGTCCCGTGCGACGTGAGCTTGGCGTTCTGACTCCCTCGATAGCGAGTCAGCAGCAAGTAGAACCCCTCCAGGGGTGACAGCAGCACTGGGGGAGAGAGCATCCTACGTTCACTCCCCCACCCACATCAAAGGTCATACGCTTGACCAGATCTGGTCCCTGTACTGCCCTGTGGAATCTCTCTCCATCTCGCCTTGCTCATGGTCTGACCACCACCTGATTTCATTCTCCCTTCCTATCCACCCCCCAGCCAAGCCCCCCCGCCTCAAAAACACCTGGGTTCGATCGTGGGGCCGAGTTAACCCGGAGAGTCTCTCCTCCCTTCTTAGCTCCTCCCTCCCTTCCCTGCAAGGCCTTTCCACTCTCTCCCAGGTGGATGCCATAGACCAATGGCTCTCCTCTGGCCGCGACTCCGTTGCCCCGCTCAAGCGCATCACCTCCAAACTTGAGAAGGACGCCAACCGGTGGTTCAACGAAGAGCTTAAGGCCACCAAACTAAAAGTACGCCGTGCGGAGCGGGCATGGAGGAGAAACTATTGCCCCAATTTAAAACTGGAGTATACCAACATCCTTACCCAGTATAAAAAAGACATCTTGGAGGCCAAAACATCATATTTCTAGTCCAAAATCTTAGCCGCGGAAAACCAGTCTAAGGAGATATTCACAATCGTCCACAACCTGGCGTTCTCGGACAGAACAACCCTTAAGCCCGCCCCGTCCGAAGAACTCTGTCTCTCCCTCAACAACTACTTTATTCATAAAATTGCTACCATCAAGGCCAACATCCCTTCCCCTTCTCCCTCCTTTGTTGACCCCCAATGTCCCCCTCCCAAGGGTGAACTCACCACCCTCCCCCCATCACCAGGGAATGTCTGACCTCCTTAGTGCCTCTGGTCAAGTCTGGTTCTCCGCTTGACCCCTGTCCGGCCCACATTCTCCGCCATATCTTTGTTACCTGCCCAGACCCCCCCTTCACCTCCTCAATAGCTCTCTTGCTCAAGGCGTAGTTCCTAACCCCTTGAAGTCCGCGGTTATTGTGCCTATTCTGAAAAAACCCGGGGCAGACCCCTCTGTCCCTGGCAATTTCCGCCCCATCTCCCTCCTGCCATTCCTGGCCAAGGTGCTCGAGCGCCATGTCACCTGCGCTCTGAGCTCCTTTGTGGAGACGCATGGAGCCCTTGCCCCCCGCCAGGCCGGCTTCCGCCCCGCACACTCTACGGAGTCCGTTGTCATCTCGGTCCTGGACAACCTCAGGGAGGGTATGGATACCAATCAGCACCAGGCCCTTGTGCTCCTCGATCTCTCAGCCGCCTTTGATACGGTAGATCACACCATCTTGCTATCCCGTGTCAAGGCGGCGGGGATCGGGGGGACCGCCCTGGTCTGGCTATCCTCCTTCCTGAGCGACCGCACCCAGGCCGTCCGCCTGGGTGACTTCACAGCGGACGTCCGGAAAGTTCAGTGCGGGGTTCCCCAAGGCTCTTCCCTTTCCCCCCTCCTGTTTAATCTGTATGTCGCCCCTCTTATTTTTTCCCTCCAACAGATGGAGGTCACCGTATTTAATTATGCGGATGACCTCCAGATTGTTTTCAACCTATCCTCTTCCCCCTCTTCTGTTCTAAACTTTCAATCTGTCATGCTCCATATCAGGGATTGGATGAACCACAATCACCTCAAACTTATCCCCGACAAGACCGAGCTGGTGTTGACGGGTGGTTCATCCAGCCTCTGGTCCTCTCTCTTCTGGCCTCCCTCTCTTGGCCCCTCTCCTGCACCCTCCTCCTCTGTCAAAACCCTAGGCATAAAACTCAATTCTCAACTCACCCTTCACTCCCAGGTTAGCTCTGTGGTATCTTCTTCTTTCCTTTCACTGCGCACTATACGCAGAGTGTCTCGCTTCTTCACTTTCTCTGCTCTCCAGCTCATCATCCTGGCCATGGTGGTGTCCCGCCTGGATTACGGCAACGCCCTATATGCCGGCATCCCTGCATATAGCTTGCGGAGCCTACAGCAGATACAAAACCAGGCGGCCCGCCTGGCCTTCAAACTTCCGAAATTTCACCACTCTACCCCTCTTCTGAAATCTTTACACTGGCTCCCCGTGCGAGCCAGGGTCCAATTCAAGCTCGCCTCCATCACCTTCCTGGCCCGACTTGGCCTGGCACCGGCGTTCATCTCTTCCGAGATCGTTCCATACGTTCCCACCAGGGAACTACGCTCGTCCTCCCAATCCCTCCTCACCATCCCACGCTTCCGGAGAAAGAATTTGGGTGGCTCAAAATTTGCCACCCTTGCCCCGACCCTCTGGAACTCCCTTCCCTTTGAACTTCGTACCATCACTTTGTACTCACAATTCCGTAAACACCTCAAGACCTATTTTTTCATGAAGTCTTTTGAATAATACTCCTTCAGCTCTCCCAGTCTTTTAGCCCCGGATCCTGTTAGATTTAGCGCCAAGAAACCGCTGGTATACGTGCGCCCTACAAGTAATTTTAAACTCAAACCCAAACACACAGTGGACGCAGTGGGACCCGCGTCAGCAGGTCCGGCAAGATGTTATCAAGCCCCGGTGAGCTGGGGACGGGCCTCCTCACAGGTGCCAGCACGCACGGGCTCCTGGTCCCTGGAGTCCCGTGCGGTGTGAGCTTGGCATTCGAACTCCCTCGATAGCGAGTCAGCAGCAAGTACAACCCCTCCAGGGGTGACAGCAGCGCTGGGGGAGAGAGCACAGTGGATGCAGCGGGACCCGCGTCAGCAGGTCCGGCAAGATGTTATCAAGCCCCGGTGAGCTGGGGGCGGGCCTCCTCACAGGTGCCAGCACGCACGGGCTCCTGGTCCCTGGAGTCCCGTGCGGCATGAGCTTGGCGTTCTGACTCCCTCAATAGCGAGTCAGCAGCAAGTAGAACCCCTCCAGGGGTTACAGCAGCGCTGGGGGAGAGAGCACAGTGGACGCAGCGGGACCCCCGCCAGCGGGTCCGGCAAGATGTTATCAAGCCCCGGTGAGCTGGGGGCAGGCCTCCTCACAGGTGCCAGCACGCACGGGCTCCTGGTCCCTGGAGTCCTGTGAGGCGTGAGCTTGGCATTCTGACTCCCTCAATAGCGAGTCAGCAGCAAGTACAACCCCTCCAGGGCTGACAGCAGTGCTGGGGGAGAGAGCACAGTGGACGCAGCGAGACCCGCGCAAGCGGGTCCGGCAAGATGTTATCAAGCCCGGTTGAGCTGGGGCGGGCCTCCTCACAGGTGCCAGCACGCACGGGCTCCTGGTCCCTGGAGTCCCGTGCGGCGTGAGCTTGGCGTTATGACACCCTCAATAGCGAGTCAGCAGCAAGTACAACCCCTCCAGGGGTGACAGCAGCTCTTGGGGAGGGAGCACAGTGGATGCAGTGGGAGAATGCAAAAAAACAACTTTTGTTCACCTTCATTTCTGAATATACTATTGGACTCATTAAGTTGTTCTTGTTAAACTCAGTTGTGTGCTTCTGTACTATTTTACTCAGAAAATCCACTGTTCTGGGATTCTGCTCCAAGCCAGACTCATCACCCTTGGTGACAGGGCAATTGTACCAGGAGAGCACCAATCTAAGGACAGTTATCTTAATAACGGATACTGTTTCCCCATATTTTGCCTGCATTTGGATGTGCGAACATTGTTGCACAGTCATCATTCTTATTGTACCCTTTCTACTATTATTTCCCATCAAGTTATGCACTTGGTATTAATGCATTAAAGTGTCATATGTCTGCATCCATACTTGCAGGTGAAAAGACATCTAATGGGGATATCATGAACATAAATTAGATCCAAGCCAGAACACCGGCTTAGTGTTTCCTAGATTATTGGTATATCTACATCCTGATACTTGCATACCACCCTACAACATCATTTTACATTAGACATAACTTCCATCACCATAATGCACCCAAAATAGGTAGAGCAGGCAATTGCCAAGGGCCCCCACCGTCAAAGGCCTCTGTGTAAAAGTGAACTTTGTCTCTAGCTCACATCTATGTATTGCAGTATCTTAATCTTTAACTTTTAATTCAATATTGTTTTTTTATTTTTTTTATTTTTGGAAAACCTTTATTTTCAAATCAGTGCACACAGCTATTTAGCCTTACATCCTGGCGGCTAGGCAGCATATTATCAGTCAATCGGCTGGTGTACAAGGAGCATATTACCAAATCGTACAAAGGTTTTTTTTTTACTTTTTTGAAAAATAACTAAGATGAAAAAAGGGGGGAAAGCACCAAACTAGTGCTAAGGAACAAGGCAATTAATCATTCGTGTAACTGAGCCCGATCATAAGAAAGGCTAGGCCCAATAGCATAAAAACAATGTGATCAGCACCAATTGCAAAACCATGGAGGGGGCGAGGAAACAGGAGATATCAGCTAATAGGACGTATGTTGGTGCCATAGGCTACGGGGACATTCTTTCCTCCATGGGGGCGGTGTCAGGCAGCAGGCAAATATCGTCCCTATACTCGTTCCAGGCCCCCCATATCTTCTGCCACTTTTTGGGCTTACCCCTGGCCATGTACACCGTCTTTTCTCGGAATATGCACCAATCCATGTTGGCCTTCCACTTTACCACCTTTGGGGCTGTAGCTGCACCCCACATTTGAGCAATGTCTCGTTTCGCGACCATGTTCCCCAAGGTGACCCATTGTGTTTGTGCACTATTATAATCAGTAGGACCCCACACATTCAGGAGACAGCGCCGGGCCTCTGCCATCACGTCAATCCCAGTCACCTCACTCATGATCATATGTACGCGCCTCCAGTAGGTGGCAACCAAGTGACACTCCCAGATAATATGCATGAAAGTGGCCAATGCACCACATCCTCGCCTGTAGAGGCCGTCCACTGAATGACCCATGTGTATCAACCTGGGACCCGTCACATACACTCTATGGAGAATTTTTAATTGAACCAGCCGCAACCTGGCCGGGATCGCCACCTCCTTGGGGGAGGACACTGCATATTGCCAGTCCTCATCGTCTAGCTCAATCCCATCCCGCACCCACTGGTCTCTCACCCCAAGGAGGAGGTCAGTACGGACATTGATGAGTTTTTTGTATATTAAGGAAATGGCACTGTCCGGCAAGTGGCCATCCAGCACCCTGTCCTCCAACGGGGAAGACTCAGGGATCTTCTCGCCCGCTGGCATCACTGCCAGAATGGCATGACGCAATTGGGCGTACCGGAAATATTCCGTATCACTCAACGGGAACTCTGTCTGTAGAAGAGTAAAGGACTGTATCTCCCCTTTCACAATCATGTCTTCCATCTTGGATATGCCTATCATGTCCCATCTGTCGAATCTCTTTGTGTGCCATATTTTGCCCAGTATTTCAGATTCAAAAAGAGGAGTTGCCATCGTGAGCCTACCCTTCCACCCTTGTGATTTTGTGATTTCCCGCCATATGTGTACAGCCGTCTTCGTCGGCCCTGACATCCTACCATCCAGAGATCTTGAGTATAACGCTCTATGATACTTCCCGTCGTCCAGGAGCCACCGATCCATGGCATAACCTGGGCTTACTGCTGGACCCTAGAGGCCGTGATTAAGGGCCGCCAGCTGAGAAGCCCAGTAATATCTCGGGATGTCAGTTAACGCTATGCCTCCGTCATACCATGGGAGCGTAAGCTTCGTAATAGCGATGCGTGGCCTGCCATCCCAGAGAAGGGCCCGCTGTAAACCCTCGACCTCCCTAAAGTAACTGGATGGGACCGGATCCTGGGTATTTTGGAGAGCATACAGGAATCTGGGCAGGGACATCATTTTAAACAGTGCTGCACGCCCGGGCAGGGAAAGCGGGAGCTTCCGCCATCCCTCTACGTCATGTCGGAGACGTGCGAGAGGGGGGAGCAAGTTGTTCGTGTAGCGTACTTTGGGATCCGTTGAAATATAGATCCCCAAGTATTTGAATCCCTACCGCGCGACCTGTATGTTGCATTCCCTCGGAAGCCGAGGCGTCCCACCTCTCAGCACGTATAGGTGTGACTTTGACCAATTAATAACCAGGCCAGAGTGCCGACCAAAAAGACGTAGCACATCACACACCACGATGAGTGACTTACAAGGAGAGGTGAGATATAGCAGGATGTCGTCTGCATACAGAGACACGCGGTCCTCAAATCCAGGGGACCGACGTATTCCGTTTATATCCGGGTGGAGTCGCAGCCCCGCCGCCAGCGGTTCAAGCGCCAATGCAAACAACATGGGCAACAGGGGGCAACCCTGCCTAGTACCTCTGCGGAGAGCAAAAGACGCAGATACACGACCATTAACCGTTACGTTGGCAAGCGGGCTAGCGAAAGGAGCTTGACCCACCCTATGAATTCAGGACCAAATCCGAACTTCGCCAACACTGCCCACAGATAGTTCCTCTCAAGGGAGTCAAACGCCATTGTAGCATCCAACGACGCCAAAACGGCAGGTTCCCTGAGCGTGTGAACCCTCGCGAGGGCCCCATGTAGTCTCCTGAGGTTAAGGGCAGTGTTGCGGTGTGGAATAAAGCCCGACTGGTCCGGGTGAACCAAGTCGCTAATCGCACCAACCAAACGGTTGGCAAGCAATTTAGCCATAATCTTGGGTTCAGCATTCAACAGAGAGATGGGACAATACGATCGACACAGGTCTCTGGGTTTCCCTTCCTTATGAATGACCACAATGGTGGCCAGTCTCTGGTGCAAGGGAAGCATGCCCGTCTCTCCCGCCTCCAAGAACATGTTCCGCAGGTGCAGAGAGATGGCATCAGGCTTAATCTTATAAAGCTCAACTGGTATTCCATTAGGGCCGGGCGCTTTGCCGGACCTCAGGGAACGTATTGCGATGGCAATCTCATCGGCGGTAATATCTCTATCCATATCCACCCGCTCCGCTTCTGACAGGCATGGGAGCTCCGCTTCTGCCAGGAGCTCTCCAGAGTCAGTCACGGACATGTCGGAGACCGAGGTGAAAACGGTCTCGAAATAGTCTGCAAATGCCATGACTATGGCACTCGGGTCGGTGACTGTCATGCCATACTCCCCATGCACCTCCGGGACCACACAGCTTGCTCTCTCTTTCTTATCCAGCCAAGCGATGAGTTTGCCCGCCTTGTCCCCAACATCATAGATCCTACCCTGTTGCTCTCTTCTCATGACCTTGGCAGCATCGGTAACAGTAGCTCGGTATTCTGACTATTTGAGTGAGAGAACATGGAGTAGGTCCGGTGTCGGGTCGATTTCCAATTGGGATCCCAGGTCTTCAATTTCAGATTCAATCCGCACCACGTCCGCATCTCTACGTCTCCGAGCCTCAGCTATAAGGGAGAACGCCTCACCCCTCAAGACCGTCTTGAAGGCCTCCCATAGAGAGATAGCCGATGTAACTGACCCTGAGTTTTCAGAGAAGTAAAGGTCAATAGCCTTAGCCATGAGTCCACGAGTCCCGGGGTTGCGGAAGTACCACCGATTAACCGATACCACCCTCTCGGTCACCACAATGTCGAAGTCAAAGGACACCCAGACCGGAGAATGGTCTGAGATGCCCCTCGCCAGCAGTCGGGCCTCAGAGACTGCTGACGCGTGGGCCGCTAGAGCCAGAACATAATCAATTCTGGAGAGGCTTCCGTGTGCCCCTGAGTGGAATGAGTATTGACGCTGGGTAGGGTGCCTGAGCCGCAAGTAGTCAATAAGTCCCATGGTGTCCAGGAAGTCGGGAAGCCAGGATTGCGAACCTCGGAGATCTCTGGAAGGATGTCTGTCTAGGGTCCCCGAACAAACTGCGTTGAAATCCCCGCCTATAATAAGCAGACCCTCAGGGAGACCTAAGATGGCGCCCCGAATGTCCTGAAACGTGTTGTTTTGCAACCCAGGGGGAACATAAACCGAAACCAGAACCAGGGACCGTCCCTCCCATCTCCCAGAGATGGCGACGTACCGCCCCCTCTCATAGGCAACACTGAAGTCAATCTCAAATGGGAGAGACGCGCGCACCATAAACCCCACCCCCCTGGATCCCGAAGAGAACCCCGAGTGTGCCACCATCTTAAAACCTTTCCTGTTAAGAGCTTGGCACGTGTTCCCCACCAAGTGTGTCTCTTGTAGCAGAATAACGTCGGGCATACATCTTTTAAACAGTTGCAAAACCACACCTCTCTTTATGCGATCCCCCAGCCCATTGACATTCCAACACAATACCTTTAGGTTCCTACCCCCCATCGTCGAATTGTGGGCCTTCGCCAGTCCCGTCCGGCATCATAGTTACAGAACCAGAAGAATTACAGTTTTTACATTGCCTTGCAGAAGAAAAAGGGGAAAAGAGAAAAAAACATACAACCAACAACCAAACCACCCCCCACCCTGCACCCCTGCATCAGACTAAGTAGCTCCCCAACTAGCAGTGTGCCTGTCGCCCCATAAAACTACGCTACAGAAAGACCCTAGAGGAGAATGGAGATCACGCAGACCCCCCACCACCCTCCGTAACCAAGTAAAGGATATTCATTATAAAGTGCAAGAAAGTGATACCGGTTGTCACCAGCAGTCCCATTGTCCGACAATGTTCCAAAGATAAAGTCTACTCCTGTTGCTCAGGGTCTCCCGAGGCGCCCTCCGAATGTTCCTCACGTTCCTCGTGTCTCTGTGGCAACGTGTCCAACCACTCGTTCACCACTTCAGGCAAATCAAAGAATATGGCACGGCCATCATGTTCAATTCGCAGTTTCGCGGGGAACATCATCGAGTACTTCATCCCCAGTTCTCTAAGTCGCCTGTTCACCCCCGTGAAGCTTTGCCGCCGTCGCTGTACCGCCCGGGTGAAGTCCGGATAGAAGTTTATGTCCGCATTTTGGAACTTGAGCGGCCTGTTTCTTCTTGAAGCCTGCAGGATAGCATCCCGATCCCTGAAATTAAACAGCCATGCTATAATGGGCATCGGCAGAGCACCCAACTTCGGGGCGTCCCCCCGGCAGTCTATGAGCTCGTTCCACTAAGAAGAAACGGCTAAGGCCCGCAGGGGCCAGATGAGTTTGTATCAGGTCTTCCACGAAAAGATCGGTGGCTGAGTCCTCTGCCCCTTCTGGCACGCCGATGATTCGGACATTCTGTCGCCTGGCACGTCCTTCAAAATCATCCAGCCGTCTGGCGAAGAAATCGTTGGCCGATCTCAAGTCTCGGACCTCTGTTTGTAGGTCGGATACATCGGTTGTGAGGCTCGCGGTTTTAATGTCCAACGATTTGACCCTATCGTCGGTCTTGCCCAGATCGGCTCTAATCAAGTTGATCTCAATCGCCAGGGTGTCGACTTTATGTGTCAGGACCTCATGTTGTTTATGTATCTCTGTTTTGATGCCCGCGATGGTGCCCATGACGTCCCGGAGTGTTGGGTCCGAAGTGTCTGGCGACCCGTCCCGATTTGAGTCTTTAGGCCGGGTGGCTGAACCTGGCGAGCTCTTCTGCTGGGCATAGCGATCCATATTGTTCGATTGGGAATACGTAGTCTTCCTACTCCCACGAACCCTCGTCTTGTCCGGCTCGCCTCTGGCCGCCATGATGGTTTTGGGGACAGCACAATGGATTACACCCCGGGGTCACTCCGGCTCTTCGATGCGACTATCGGGTTCCGCGAACACCAATTGCTGATCAGTGCCGTCCCACTCCGCAACTCTGCGTGCTTCGTTGGGCCAGCGGAGTAGACACTCTCACACCACACCATTTCCGTGCAGCAATGTCATCGTCGTCACCCACAGCACGGGCAGCAGCACGTCCCTGGCACGGATCTTCTACACGGTGTAACTCCACATAGGAGTGTCGGATTTTGAATCGGACAACGAGTCCTGCCTCAGCAACCGTTCACCCACAATATTCCACTATCGCGGATCAGGATTCTTGTCAGGATTTATGTGGAGGGTCGGAGGGTCTCCGGAGCTCCGAGCTTACGCGGCCATCTTGCTTGCCCGCGAAGCTCCTCCTCTAATTCAATATTGTTATTCAAAATAGGGTGTGAATTAGAAAAAAAAAGTAATAACTTCAAAGTTGTTCCTAACTGAATCCCAAATATATTTCTCGATCAGGGTCCCTAAAAATCCTTAGGATGACACTGAGATTAAACCTGATAAAGAATTACCTTAGATCCACAGTGACAGATGAGCAAGTAAATAATTTGAAGCTCATCAATTGTGAAGCAGATATTGCAGATGAACTGAACTTGGCAGCATAGTTTCAAAGCTGTCCCGACCGACCAAAAATGCACCCTCTCTCCCAAGGAAGACCCATGCGTAACTTAGGCTAACACAGGATTAAGGGTAATGAGTTTCTCTTCTTGTAGAGGGTGGTGAGTAAGCAAGGAACCACAGCAGGTTAGGTCTTTGCACACAAATTCGATATGGGTGACACTTAGCACCCAGGACTATTGTTGGATGTTGAGCTTTCCAATGAAGCCCCTTTGGCTGGGCTGTGAGCGATAGTGGCCCGACAACTGAGAGCTGCATTAACAGCCTACTCAGTGTGGGTGATGTAGTGTTAAAGCGTCTGACCTAATTTGCCACATTGTGTCCTGACAACCTCCCTGCAAATTTCAGATGCCTTGCCACAATACGCTGCTGTGAGGCACCACCCCTGCAGTTCTCCCCCTTATGAAAATTCACGGTCCAAACTCCTTCTTCATCATCTTTTCCCTAACCTATCTATCTCAGCCACCAAAAATCTCAAACACAAACAGA
The DNA here is from genome assembly GCF_964263255.1 of Lissotriton vulgaris. Classification (NCBI taxonomy): domain Eukaryota; kingdom Metazoa; phylum Chordata; class Amphibia; order Caudata; family Salamandridae; genus Lissotriton; species Lissotriton vulgaris. The sequence goes on from NC_141693.1 coordinate 1,526,050,986, forward strand.
TGATACAAAACTCCGAATTGCTCATCGTCGACTTCTACTAAACGCCTCTAACAAGCACAAGAGAATGGACCTCCTCTTTTATGGTACCCGTCCTGTGAAATGGAACGCAATCCTAACACAATACTTCCACATTACCAAAGCCACTAACATCCGGTACAGCAGCAAACTAACATTATCTGACTTGCCCACGTTCTAAGGTAATGCTACCACAACCATCTTCAAAAATTGGACCGTCATTGCCAACCTCTGCACTTTTGAATTCATATTCCCTACACTGGAGAAATGCCACGTTGCTGCGGCAAAACAAATTCCTCTCTTCTGACTCTCCAACACAGGACACTAAACTAAATGAATCACTCCAAAATCACATCACTTACTCCACTCCCTCCCTTACTTACCCACCTTCCTCTCAATGAAACACTCATAAGTCACATCTCTAGCTCCACTCTCCCCCTCATAACTCATCTTACCCCCCCACCCCAGCTGGTACAAAACAGATTATCTGAGGAGGGCACTGGTACACACCACTGCCTCTAGATCACAAAATAGGGTATACTCACCCACTGACACACTTACACACCCAACTCAGAATACTAGCTTAGGTCAGCTGACTGCTATTAATCCCAGGGCTCAACTACTCCATCTGCCACCTCTCTGTACAAACCATACTCCCTTCTCCTCCCCTCCCTCCCAGACCTCTTTAGATGTCGAACAAGATGCTCATGCCCCCACCTCCTATACCCTTCCTTATGCGCACACCGATACACTGATGATGCCATTTCAAAGGGGCCAACTCCATTCATCCATCGGTCCCGCCTTCATAAAAACAGCCAATGAAACTTCCAGTCACTCCCTTAAAGACTCCCCAAATCTAGCTCCCACTGACATGCAGGATGTGACGCTGGAAAGCCCCACCACTTATAACATGAGGTGACTCACAGATTCAGCAAATAATACTAGTGATGGCCTTACCCTGTACAACATGAAGGGATCCTCCCGCACTCCCTCCTCACAAAAGCAAATGCTCATGTCTGAGCCAAATAAGCGACTAACGCATACAGAAAACCAACTAGATAATAAAGGGTCTCCACAATATTTATCCACATACCACCGATCAACCTCACCTCCTCCATTCATGCAACAGCACACAACCTCTAAAATGACCTAAAACACAGCCACACAGCTGGACCTCAACTCCTCTCACTAACAAAGCTCAGAGACCTTAAAGAATGATCTCCATGATGCTTCTGAGTGAGGCTGCAGAGCTAGTCAAGTCATACAACCTGACATCTATTCATCACAACTCCTCCTCTATAATCCAGATTATCATGGGACAGAAAGAAACCCCATACCGATGAGATCAACTCAAACCCCATCTCACCTCATCAAGATTCCCTTGACCTCCTCCCCCAAGATATCAAGAATTGCAATAAGCCCAAATGCATGCTCATAAACTACAGATTTGCAACCAAGCATGCAACAGAAGTAGCAGAATCAATCCTAAACCATTACATTGACATCGCATTCATTACAGAAACATGGCTAACTGAATTCTCATACACAGTCATTGACATGCTAGTCCTAACGGGGTTTTAAATCATAAAGACATACACAAAGGACTGCCATGATGGAGGCATCAACATTAGCCACAAGAACAATATCAATGGAAGTCAAACAGACACCTTCTCCTACAAAGCATTTGAACATTTCAGCACCATCATAAGGATGAAAGACAACATAGTCATGAACTGTCACCTGCTCTACCACCCACCAGGTAATGCAATATCCTGCAGCAAACAACTAGCAGACATGATAACACACTGATCACTCTCACTGACCAAGGCCAGCTGACCTCATCCTTCACTGGAATGATAAAAGCAATACTCAAATCCAATCATTAAATGAGCTCCTGCTAATACCCTCTCTTACTACTGCAAAGGTCAAACCCACAATAACGGCTCAACCCTGGATGCTATCATAGCTCATGAAGAAACACTAACCATTCTAAGCACCCTCCCTGTCGACTGGTCAGAGCACCACATCATTTTGATTCACATTAATAAAGTGTCTCCTCACCCAACTCGTACACAAAACACTCTCCAATGAATTAGAAACATACAACACCTTACTCTACAGGACTTGGAAGAAAGAGTGACATCACTTCTACCCACCTCATCAGAGAACCTCTCAACAACTGAACTCTGAACTCAACACCCACTACAACCCAACGATGTCCTCCATCCTGGACCAAGTAGCCCTCTGAAAAAGAAAAAGGTGGGAAGCACTCCCTAAAGATACTGGTTCAGTCAAGACATCTACTCTGAAAGAAGACAGCTCAGAGCAGTTGAAAGACTCTGACACACACATCCATCCACGGTTCACCTGGACTAACTCAGGGGGAACACAGAAAATATAAAAAACATATCACAAATAAAAAACCACCATCTTCTGCAACACTCTAGATGTGGCCAAAATAGCCCAAAAGAGCTCTTCAAATAATCAATCAACAATCCTCTGAGCCAGCCATAGAAAACCCTCAGATATGAAAAACATGGTGTAACAAATTTGTCATCTTCATCAATGATACATTTATGAAGAGTGAGCTCTCCTTTGATCCTAACCAATCATCCACTCCACAGCCAATCATCCACTCCACGGCCTCTCCAGCAAAGATCACCCATCAGGACAACAATGAGTGCTATAAAACCCAAAAATCCCACATAAAACTGAGCACATGAAAGGATTTCAGCACACTAGTAGAGTCAGACATATCTGCTTTGCTGGCTACAACCAGGCCCTCTTCCCACCTTGCAGACCCTCTCCCTGCACCCCTGGTACAAATAAAATCAACCACTCTAACTTCCCTCTGGACGAAGATTATTAACAGCTCCCTGAAGACCGGAGTGATGTCAGAGTGTCTCAAACTTGGAGTCACACCATTGATCAAAAACCGGGAGCAGACCCAAACCACCTTAATCATTTCAGACCAGTTTCCATTCTCCCATTCCTAGCCAAAACTCTAAAGAGATGTGTTCTAGCACAACTTAACCTAGATTTTGAAAACAACAATCTCCTGGCCGCTCACCAATCAGGCTTCAGAAAAAGATGCAGCACAGAAACAGCTATCTTGAACATAGTTAATTGCCTACACAAATCTCTGGATACAGACCAATGTTGCATACTCATACTGCTAGACTTTTCGTCGGCATTTGCCACTGTCAACCACAAGCTTCTCTTAGATTCCCTAAAAAATAAATTGGTGTGGATGGGGTGGTCCAATGCTGGGGTACATCCTTTCTACATAATTTTGCCCAACATATACAAATAAGCAATCAGAACTCGGATACAATGGCAGTAACCCCGGGTATCCCCAAGGTTCCATACACTCACCCACACTGTTAAATATTTACGCGGATCCCATCATTGTCATCCTCAACCAAGAAAAAGTCCCATTTCACTTATACACAGATGACATCCAGCTCTAAGTGGAAATCTTCTTGCTATGAGACATACCCCGATGAAATTCCACTCTTAAAGAAGTCCAATACTGCCTATCTTGCAACCACCAGTACTCAACCAAGACAAAATATAAATTCTGCTCACATCAAAGAAAGAGCAGCCTTTCCAGATGCAAGAATGGATAAAATCCATGGGTGCCATTACTGTACTCTAACACTATCCCACTCTTTCAAATCTTTAAGTATCACCCTGGAGTCCAAATTGATCATGAAAGATCATATAAGGAATAGAGCAGAGAGCACCTTTTACAGTCTGAAACTTCTGAACAAATTCAAACCCTACCGACCGGAGCAGGATCTCAACTATATCTCACAAGAGCTTGTACTGTCCAGATAAGACTATGGGAAAGCTACTAGGCGTGGGCGGAAAATCCGTTCCGCTCGCGGATTTTGCGGATTTTCGGGAAATCCGCAATCCGCGAGATTTGCGAATTTCCCGCAAAATCCGCAAATCCGCGAGCAGCGGATTTTGCTCGCACTGCTCGCACTGTTCGCGTGAGTTCGCGCCCCGCGAATAAGTGCAAAATTGCAGAAATACGATCTTAGCAAAACTGAAAGTAACTACTTACCAGGTTCAAAAGTTCAGGCTCATCATTAGTAGCCATTTCCTGGAGTGCTTCCTGAGGGGCCCCTCCAGAGTTCAGTTGCCAGTTGAAACTAGTATGTGACCCTGCTCTGAACCTCAGAATAGTTACACATATGCCACAAAGGTCCTGAATTACAGCTAAGGGAGACAAGCAGGAGCCAGGCTGGAAGTTAAAATCCATTAATCAGCCCCTAATTCATTATTGTCAGTTGGGGCAGGGCAGGTGTTGTAACTAATTTTGCAACAATGAAAGCACTTAGCAAGTGCAAAAGATCACTAATCAGGGCGCACTAAGGAAGCAGGTGCCAGCTAAAAAAATATTCTGTGACACATGAATCAGCCCCAAATTAATTCAGGTCACTTGAGGCAGGGAAGGTGTGCTTTGCTTTGCCGAAAATAATGTACACTGGACAACCAGAGGGTGTGGTGATGAAACAGAGGGTGGCATGGGTGGGCCAGAGGGTGGCATGAGTAGTCAGAGAGTGGCAGTGGTGACAGAGAGTGGCAGTGATGAAGAAGAGTGTCCCAAACAGGCTGGACACGTAGAAACAACAAGTTCGCGAAACTTGCGACCCGACAGGTAAGTTCGCAATTTGCGAAAGTGTACAAAACCCTCGCGAACTGGCAGAAACATGGGCGAACACAAAAAAAAAAAAATCCGCAAATTCGCGGGAATTCGCGGATTTTGCGGATTGCGAATCCGCAAATCCGCAAAATTCGCGAACGCGAGATCCGCAAAATTCGCTCATGCTTAAAAGCTACCCTCACAAGTACTTTGCGCTCCTTAGAACTGCGCTCAATGCAGCAGCGGGGATGCTCATAGGAATCAAAAAATATGACCACATCTCCCTGGCCCTGAAAGAACTGAAATGAGTTCCAATTGAAGATCGATGAAGCTTCAGAATGTATTGTCTTACCCACAAAGCCCTGCACACTGCAAAACCAACCTACCTCACCTGTAAACTGAAAAAGACAGGACAGACGAAAAGCCTCAGAAGCACAAACCCCCTACCCTCACCCTGCTCAACGCCTACCAACAAAAAACTCAGACACGCTCCTTCTTGAGCAATGCCCCTAAAATGTGGAACTCCATGACAATACCTATCAGGATGAACCGCTCCTTCTTGAGCTTCAAGAGCCAGCTAATGGATCACCTCCTCAACCATCACTGCAACTAACAAATCATCAATTGCCACACAACACATTTCTATCTGGACCCCTCCTTGTTATTTCTCCTGTCCTTTCTCCTTCACGTGCTTAAGAATTAAGTTGACTTGATCCAACTTAAATATTCTGACTATACCAGTTACTCTGGATGTGAAAACTTACTGTTTGATTTGACTTAATAGTTTTGATACTACTCCTTATTTTGATATTGAACATATACTGATGTAAAACGCTCTGATACCCTTGGGTCCTGCCAATGCTATATAAAACTCTTAAAACAAAAATACAAAGATAAATAAACAAAGTGGAGCATTCTTAAGAATTGACATGTTTCAGTTTCAGGACCCACTTTAAATTGCTCTTAGCCACAAACCTTGCATTATATTTCATACTTGTTCCAGATTTTATTTTGATCCTCTGTTCTTTTGTAGGTAATATGTCTATTAATACATGCCCACTTATCTTACCCAATACATGGTGGCAAACAGGCTAACTGTCCTAGTAGGTTCAAAGCCTTTGCTTCATTCTCTCACTGAACTTCAAATACTGGCAGACAACATTACTTAGGCCCAGCACTCTAACAATTTTAATTGAGTCCACACATCTTAATATTAATGCATGATTCTATTACTATTTAGAGTGTATTATGGAATATTTTTTACATGACTACAAAATATGTAATCTGTCATTTGGTAAATAGGAAGGGCATAATAATTACGGTTCTAGGTATTTCTGCAAAGGAGGAACAAAGTCATCAATTAATTGTGTTTGATTTCTGTCTTTTATTGATCACACAGACATTCAGTGCAGATCGGAAAGAATAATGACAAATCACAGCTCAGTACACGATTTTATCCTACGTGGGTTCTCAGATGTGCCTGAGCTGGAGATCATATACTTTGTGATATTCCTCATGATCTATCTGATTGCTGTACTGGCTAACCTGGCCATCTTCACCGTCACCAGCTTCAGTCGCCATTTACAGACCCCCATGTACTTCTTCATTGGGAACTTATCTTTCTTAGATATGTTATACATCTCCATTACCATCCCCAAAATGCTGGCTGACTTCTTTTCTACAACCAAAGCAATCTCCTTTTCAGGCTGCGTGGCCCAGCTTTATTTTTTCTTGACTATGGCCGCCACTGAGTCAGCTCTCTTAGCCTCGATGGCGTATGATCGATACCTGGCAATCTGCATTCCTTTGCGATACCTCACCATCATGAGTAGAGGGTCTTGTATCCAGTTAGCAGCTGCTTCATGGATTTTAGGGGTTGTTTATGCAACCATCCTGAACAGTAATGTATTCCGGTTGGACTTCTGTTCATCTAATGTGATTGACCACTATTTCTGTGACATTCCAGCACTGCTGAAGCTTTCCTGCACCAATACTCAGCCGACAGAGCTGGTGGTGTTTGTTGTAGGGAGCTTGCACATGCTGGGCTGCTTCCTGCTTATCATTGCATCTTACTTCCATGTAATCAGGTCCGTGATGAAAATGTCTTCCACAAAAGGAAGAAAGAAGACCTTCTCAACTTGTGCACCCCACCTCATGGCTGTGGCTTTATTCTATTTCACAGGCAGCTTTGTGTATTTCCAACCATCTTCAAGGCACTCACTGAAGCAGGGCAAAGTGAGCTCTATCTTTTACAGCATTATTGCCCCAATGTTAAACCCATTCATTTACAGCTTAAGAAATGACGAGTTAAAGAGTGCCATAAGAAAGGCTCTTAAGCGAAGGGGAATTTTATGGTAGCTGCAGAGCTCCCACCTGTCGCCTTTATTGAACATCTTTTAAAGTTTTCCTGAAAGGAATTATTTTGTGATTGACGGGGGAGGTTCCTCCGTAGAGGCGGAGGAGCATTGTCCCACAGCCCAGCACCAGCAGATGATAGATATAATTATAATAACACAATGTTATTATCACTTTATTAATGCGGTCTGAGCTGCCCAATGAGAATTCGGTGGGGTGGGGCTAGGCATGTCAGGCAGGAGGAGTAGTGTGCACTTATAAGTCTGCATGTCAGTTTGGCTGGCTGCCTTAGGCTGGCCAAACAGACATGCATACTGTTATTTCCCTAGCCCAATGGGTTGCACAGCCAGGTTGGAGAAATGTCACAGGCTCTAATGCACTGTCTGAGGGGCAAACAAGGCTGCTTAGACCAATACTGGCATTGCTCTCATCTGGATTGGGTAGGGAGGCTGTGCCTTGCGGGCCCATCCCCTTCCGGTCCAACGAGAGGAGCAGCAAGGCGGCTGGCAGCGGCAGCAGGAGCAGAGCATCAGGTAATTCTTTTTTCTTTTTATATTTTTTCTCCTCTCCTCCCCAACACCCCCGCCCCTCACGGCTGTCTTACCACTTTAGATAAGGGGAGGATGCCATTGGTGATATAACAGAAAACTGCACTATCAAATGGCTATTATTTAACAATACATGAGAGCCAGAAATCCCTTTATTAAATCTTATTACAGTTCTGCTGTCACCCTTCTAATTACCTGTAATAATGAAAATATATATTTCTTTCAATTGTATTACTATTGACTTGTGATATTAGAGTGCCTACTTCCAGAGCCAGCAGCAAGGTGAAAGGCAGGTCACAGAGCATAATTACATCTAAACCAGGTAAATGGGTTCTGCACTTATTCTTCTGATGTTTATCTAAAACAAAATAGTGATCAGCATAAAGGAGATAAGTATGGCAACATGAGTATTTTTGTCCACATTATGGGGTCTATTAGTATGGTGGGCAGATCGCCACCGCCCAAACGGCGACAACGATCCGCTGCCCGAAAGAGACCGCACAAATGCATTTTACCCCCGCCATATTATAATGGCGGGGGGTGCCACGGCAGACGGGAAGGCAGTCTGCTGCTTTTCTGCCCAGTCGACGAGTCGACTGGGCAGAAAAGGGTTGAATATGGTGGCGGTGGCTGCAAGACACTGCCATCCATAATACAATGCATGCATGCATATTACTTGCATGCCTATTACAATGCATGCAGGATGTTGGTGGATTGGGGGCACATTGTGGGTACCTATGGTACCCCCCTGCATTTACATCCACAAGGTGGCAGGCACTCCATGGTGCCTGCCATGTTGTGCATGCAAATGCACAACATGCATTTTTCACATTACGGTGGGTGTTGCATACAGCACCACCCGCCACAATGTGAAAAATTTGGGATGCGCCCGCCAGTGTAGTGGGTGCATCCTAATTGGATTTGCGGGACCACCGCACATATAGCGGGTGGTCCCATTTGCCGTTGTCCACCCGCCATTGTAATAGACCCCTATATGTCATTAAAGGAAAGATAAAATCTCTACATGTTTCTACACAATCCGAGCCACAGGCTTTTTTTAGCCTGACATATTTTTTGAACTGAATTTAATAATTCTTTGCTAAAGTTAACAACTGCTTTTTGTTTTTTGTTATTCTGTTCTGCAATGAACACAAAGGAGCAAGAAATCAAAGAATTAAGTCTTTTTTGTGATGGACGATGATGTCACAATTTGTTATAAGGAATAAAGTACCTCTTACCCAAATTCAGTCATCTTATAAAGGAACTCAGACTTTGTCCTCTTTCCCCTTAATGGTCCCTGGACTCTGCACTATCATTGGAATGTATGGAAGGGAAATGTATCACATTTATTGTTGCAAAAGTAAATACTGCAGTCGTCCTTAAATGCCTAAATCTTAAAATCAAAATGTTAGATGAAAAAACTTCAATGAATGGCCTTAACTTGTAGAAGTGACGACATACTACCCTGATTTGGAAAATTTAAATTATCTTTCAGTTAAACATAGAATCAGTCCTTGGAGTTTCAATGGCTCATAGACTTTGAATCCAACAAGCAATTACCAAAGATATGACCAAACCTAAAATTGCAAGCTGGCTATCTCATGATCATGTAAAACAGATTCTTCAGACTGCGAAACAGCATATTCCCCTCAATACAGAGGGCAAAAGATCTCCGTATCTATTTATTTTATTTATTTATTTTTAGCATTTGTTAAGCGCGAACAATTGCCCGCAGGCGTCTCGGCCTACAGACTTCTGGCCAGAAACTATTGGTGTACATTTATTTGAGCATCCAGAGCCCATTATGAAAAAAATATAAATATTGGGTTCAAGATAGCTTCACTAAGCATAGTCTGGCCACTAGCGAGCTAGTGGAAGTGGCTAAACCCTTGGTTAGAGATGACTATATAATCCAGACGTCACCTGCGATTGCTCTCTATTTACCCTTTGTGACAAACGTGTATGAGAGAATATTATTGGCTAGATTTAGGTTAGGTTTCATACAATGGCTGATATGTTTCTCATTGGCACAAAACTCTACTGCAGATATTGGTATTTGCCCATTTGATGAGCAATAAAGTCAATCCTTGTTGCATTTGTTTTTTTTAGGTATTACTTACTATTTACAAGGAGGTTTTGATTAACTTTGCTGCAAAGGTATACATTCTCTAAGTGTAAAACTGGCCTTTCTCTTTTTACAGCAACTCAATGACTAGATGTGTTACCTAGTTGCTTGCTTTCTGAAAAGCATTTTAACTCAAAGGAGGAGTATGGTATTTTAAATATAGTGTTTGCGTATATAATTGCACTATGTGATGCTAATTTTTCACTATGATGATGAATTTTGATTCATGTATTTATAACTTCCCCAAGTTGATGTTATGTAACTAATTTTATCGAGGAGAATAATCTCAATTTAATATATTGATTTGTGAGTTTATTCGTATTATATGCTGCTAGTTTCTCATTAAGCAGCTAAAACTACATCTACACACTTTTATCCCCTCCAAGTGGAAGTATTTTAATGAATTTTATTGCGGCTATTTTAATGTTTTCTCTACATTTCTATGTCTTTTTATTGTATTTTTTTATTTGTGTATCTTTTATGAGCTGTTTTTTGAAGATCAAATAAGGATTATTATTGATATTATTATCGATATTGAACCAATGTTATACGAAAAACGGTGCTGGTTCTTCTCCCTTTGCTCAAAGAAAGGACATCAGACCTAGGTTCCTTGACCCTGCTGTCAAGATTATTACTACTGTTTCAAGATTGCCACGACTCATTGTTATGAAGCGTCCCTTTGAGGGACTTGGGATGAATACCCGCGGCTACTTTGTACCACATACAGCCCTGGCCACAATTTAAGGGTAAGTAATGATAATGTAGTAGTGTGAGTTAATCTTAATCAGCGAGATTAAAGAATAACCTCTATCAAAGTTCTCATGCAACATCTCTGGATTTTAGTAAATTCACTTGTGAATAATATCCCAACATTTCTGCCTTTTAAGACATTGGCTCAAGAGAAGCATTTGGATTATTCAAGGAAGCATTTGGATTACATTCTAACACTTTGGGATCCATGTTTCATTTCACGAAAGAACCTGACAACTCGGGAAGGTGTCCTGAACTCGCAGAGGTCACACAAAACGTGACAGGTGACTGCAGTCCATCAAGTATTCCATGCATTCAGAATCTGGGTGCACTAAGAGCAAATAAACACAAACCTCTTGCAAATCGAAGGTACTCAGCAAACAGTTCCTCTTGTTCTACATTGATATTTTCTTGTTAATTATTCTGTATTATTGGATAGAAATGGAACAGACTGCAGTTTCTGCAGTTGAGCTTTCACTCTTAAAGCATGCAGTAATATTAAATACTGTAAGTTTCACTCAACATACACAGTGCAATCTTGAAATCTTTGGGCCTCATTTATGAGCCCTTGCGTCACTTTTACGCCACCGGTGCGTCACTCTTTGTGACGCGCCAGTGGCGTAAAAAATGCGCCTTGTTGCGCCAAATTTACAAAATGACGCATCTAGGTAGATGCGTCACTTTGTAAACCCCTGCGCCACATTATACCTGCGCCAGGTATAATGTATGCAAGGGGGGCGTATTGACGCAAGAAAGGGTCGTAGAAGTGACACAGTGAAATCTATGAGATTTCACTGCTTCACTTCTAGGACGCCGTTGGGTCAAAATCTTGCGCCTGCCTCACAGCAGGCATAAGACTGACGCAGGCCCTTTCACATGGGGCTTTCCCCATGTGAAAGGACGCATTGCTGGAGTTGCGTCAATTTTGTGACACACTCCAGCAATGCGTCACTTTTGCTCTTACACATACGTCAGAAATACTGACGTATATGTAACTCCTTGCGCAATGATGCGTAATAATGTAAATATGACGCATCATTGGTGCCGCAAGGAGGGCGCAATGAAAAGTGACGCATCGCTGTTTTCACGCAGCGATGCGTCACTTTTCATAAATGAGGCCCATTGTATGTAGCCAATAAGAAATATGATTGTGTGGTGAATGTTAACACAGGAAAATGAAATGAAATAACAGTATTTGTAAAGCGCACAGCTACCTCCAAAGTGGTGTCCCGGTGCTGGGGGCCCTCGGGAAGAGTAAGCAAGCTATTGCCCAGAGTCACATGGTGCTGGGCTAACCTGGCACCGGGGATCAAACCATGAACCCCATAGTCCAGAGTCAGGCACCCTGGCCGCTGCGCCACACCTCTTAAATATTGTTATGATTAAGAAACACACTTGGCTCTCTAGTTTTCATGATTATAGCTTTTTGAATCACATGCACAGGAGAGGGGCCAAATATGAAAGTGGAAACCTGGCTTGCGGTGAATATAGTACATAGTTCTAGCTCAGGCTTTAACAAGAAAGGGACAGTCCTTAATCAGGAGTTTCTATTAAGGAGGTTTATGGTTGTTCCAGATCAAACCAGATAAACATGCAGAAATAGTGAAGTCTTCATAGAGAATCTATAGTTGTGTCATATCTTACAATCACTGTCTAGATTTTGACTCTAAGGAACCTAATATGCTCTCAATCAATGCGTTCAAGATCTAATGTGGAAACCTGTCATTGTCCAACTCCCCCAGGGTAAAGACTGGATTCAAGATGGTTCTTAGTGCTAAAGGTTACATGGGATTCTCTCCTTTCTCTGGATTTCTATTTTGTTATTTAAATCTTTATGCAGGGCCTCAGATCTGTGTTTTAAATACCTACACAACGTAAAAGTGCAGAGCTAGGTCTTATGTGTGCTGACCACATCTTAGAAAGGATTTTGCCAGTCTGACTTTTAGAATGTGTTATAGGTCATCCTGATATCATTCTTCATAACTGGAACATAAGATATTAGCCTCTCTCTCCTTCAGTGAAACTGCAGGTTCTTAATTATTCCCCCACTGGGGCAAAAGGCTGATCGAGGACTGAAGGCGCTTCCAGCCAACTGAGGGGTGACTGCGACCATCTGTGTTACCTGCCTACATTCATCAAGCATAAAGGGTTTCTCATGTAGTCAGGGAGGTTCTGGTGCTGCCTCCACCGTACCAGGACCATGCAATCTGTCCTCATAGAGGGAGCGCTAGAGAGGAGCTTAAAGTAGGAAGGGAAGGGTGCAGTTGGTGTACTGAGCACTGCAACTAAAGAGCAGTTAGTGGCAGAGCTCTTCAGCTATATGAACATTGTACTGAGGATGTACCGGGGACTGTCCCTCATTTTGAACTAGGACCCACGTCTGATCTTGTCACCATAGAAAGCAAATGGTCGATGCACTCTCCACAGTTTCCCATAATGTTCCTACTCTACATAGACACCCTCTGCAAGTCACTGCCTTCAAAGCAAGCATTTGTCCTTACTGCTGAGTGCACAATTGGGGATGGTTTGATTGCACACACAACACCAGAATGGCACTTCTCCTGCTGCCTATGGGCTCCAATAGTTGCTAGTACTGAGGCAATAGAAGTTATAAGACGGCATACTTCTGGGTTGCCCCAAACAATTCTGTAACTTTGTTTTTATGGTTCTTCCACTGTTTCTATGTGTCATTAGGGAATACATATAGGCTGCTTCTCTTCTCAGAAGAACTTCAGGGAAAACACCAATGTACCATGCAACAACAATCTAGTTCTGATACTTCTTGGCTGCCTTGGAAGTGAATATGGGGAAACTTAAAACAAATAAATGTTCAGCAACTAATAGTAGAACAGGAAACAATGGACACAAATAAAGAACTTAAAACTATGCAAGTGGATCTAGTTACCTTCAGAATTAAAATAGACTCCACTGAGCAATGAGTGTTAGATATGGAACAGAAACTACTAATGATCCCTGAGAGGGGGAATTAAATTTGAAAACTCCAATAAAAAGTGATTGCACTGGAAGATGGAAGTATTAGGATCACATCTGTATCTTTGACATCCTGGAAAGAGGAAAGCGATAGTATGGAAGATTTTTTCAAGCTGTAGCTTACAAATGTTCCCAATAATAAATAATAATAATAAACCTTTGGAGTTTGAACAGGCTCAAAGAATTCTCATCCGTCGAGCAATTACCAAAGATATGACTAAATCTATATTTGTAAATTTGTTCTGTCATGTTCATGTGAGCTTTTTTCTTCAGACTGCTAGAAAGCAATGTTACTCTCAAAACAGAGGACACAAGTTCTCCATGTCTGCGAACTTCTGGCAAGAAACTAATAATTCCTGACCCTTCACCCTTTTCTCAAACAAAGGGCATCAGATATAGATTGCTTGGCCCTGCTTTCATGATTATTACTACTGGCAGCAGTACTAAAGATTATCATGACTTGGATGAGCTAGCAAAATTATTGGAGAACCTAGAGGCTAGAGGTTCAGAACTTGGACACAGTCTTTGCCCCACACACAAATGTACTTACTCCCAGACACATTCTCATGCTGAGGGATCTGGAAGGCAATGGAAATCCCAGTACATAACCTTCCTCCAAAATAGTAACTGAGAGTCTCGTTTAGAAAATCATCCTGGTTCCCATATTTGAAAAGGGCCTTATCAAGATTCCTCCCTAAATAATGGAAATATCCTTTTGGTGACCAATATTACTGACTATGCAGAGAATCCTCATAACTATTACACCTACAAGCCTGTATTCCCATTGCTTTGAAATTTTGGATTATCACCCACTCGTTATATTTATCTGTTGTCAGATGAGGCAGCCCTAGAATGAGTTGCCCACATTTAGTTGTTATTAGTACTAACTTTACCCTATAGAAATGCACACCCACGTCCTCTATCCTCTGCTCCCACAATATGTTGTTTTATTAGGCAGTTGATACTTGAGCCTTTATATATAGAGGAATACTTATTCATCCCTAATGGATTCATGTGTATCAATTGTATATCACACAGCAAACCTCTAAACTGAGGCCCTTAGCGCTCTTTTCAAATGTGAGCTGGACAGACAATCTTTTATCGGTAACCACATCTTTGACACCTGTCTGTTAAAAAAGCTCACTGTCTGTCAGGGATGAGATGTGGCTACCACTCATCAGAGTTCATCACCTTTAGACCTTAACCACATTTTCTTTGAATATCAATAGATTAAACAGTAATGCCTTAGAAAATAAAATCCTTAAGTATTTGGTAACCAAAAAACGGATGTTGCTGTTATGAAAGAGTGGCATCTATCAACTAAGGAATCTCCAAAACTCTGACAAGAATGAATCAGGAAAGTTTTCTATGCCACGAGTTGATCCTATTGAAAAGTTACTAGATTACTCCAAAAGAAAATGGCGGCCCATATTAGCAAGTCTTGGTTTGAATCAGAGGGCAAATAAGCCTTCATTAAACTGGTCTATCACTCTTCTCAGGTGATACTACGATCAGAATATGCTCCCATTTCCAGTAAATTCACCTTTTGTGCTGATGTGGGCAGACGTCTGACAGAATCCAGCCAATCCAAAGACTTTTTGGGAGGAAACAGGAACATTGCTCATGACCAGATAATCAACAGATCTGGTTCCCCAAGAAAAGCCATAACAATGACAGACAACTGTTGTAAGATGTGATTACAGATCATGCCCTTCTGGATCTATCAAAGTAAACAGAAAAGCAAGGGGCTTAATGCTTGAACTAATTTCAGCCACTGATAATTACCCGAAGCTGTATCCCTGTCCATTGTGTTTTTGCCTACCATGCTACCTGAGATTAGACCCAGCCATATGCAAATCAGACATGGTCTTCCTACATAAAAAAAATTCCAGCCCCAAATGCCATGCCACTCCCGTTTGAACTGGAAATCAAGCAACCCAAGAAGTCTGGGTCGATTAGGGATACTTTGAAGCCATTTGGTAGATTGAAGGAAACAGCTTTTATTCATACCCAGGAGATGTTTATCAAAGAAGATACGCTTTGTGGAAAGGATGATTGCGTGGCATAAACTGAAATGGAGCATTCATTATTATTTATACATAATCTAGGGTTTGCCTTACAAAGTTCCCTAGTTCCGGTCTTTTTTCGTACTACTCTGCTTATTTTTTCACTCCTGTTACCTAAACATCTTAATCTGAATTACATCAACTGGCTACTCATATCAAATTTTGCCTGAGGGTTTAGAGGTGTGTAGCATATTGATGTTATGCGCACTCGGACCCTGGTGGTTCTGCGTGGACTTTGAAGAGGAAATATGTAATATGAGGAGAGGTGTTAGGGTGTGGTTGATGGGAAGAATGAATAGTAGCTGAAGAATAAAGTAATGCTTGATCACAGCTCCCGTGTGTCATAATTCATCTGCATGCTTCTGGGCTGGGGGAAATGCAAGAACTGGCGACGAGTATGGGATACATGCCTAAGAAGACAAGACTGCTCTCCCTGAAAGCTTCCAAAGTTCTGTCAAACTGCTTGTGGGGCTACATGGGCCCAGAATCGAAACAGAGCAGTCTGTGACCAGCACATTTGGGGGCCGATTCCGATTCGGGAGAAAGCACTCCGATTAGCTGTATGGAGCGTTTTTCCCGTACGAATCGTACACCTTCAACGTCCCCGTATGAACAAGCAAGTACGATCCGAACCCAAAGCGCCACTCTGTACGACTCGTACCAAACACCATACAACTCGAAAGTACATACGGATTTTATCCGGCTGACGCGGTACACAACGTCCGAACGTAAATAGGCTGCCCTTTCCGAACCAGGAAGTACAATCCGTGTTGACAACACTCCGTACAGCCCTTTTGCTACTAGAGCTGAAAACTGCCGTAAAAGCAGAGTCCGGCCCGAACCGCACCCCGGTACGAGACATACACGACATGAACCCCATCGTCCGTGTCATCCCAGTCCTATACGCATACGACCTAGTACATCGAAACCGACGACGGCGCAGAAGGTGAGTACAACGTACCACAACAACCTAAGTATACCTGTACAGTACGCCACACACTCACATCACCATTGCAGTAGTGATACGTGCCGCACATACACCATCAATGTCGGGGTACGTTGCACCACATGCACGCGCATATCACCATTGCAGTACTGATACATGCCGCACATACGGCATCAATGTCGGGGTACGTTGCGGCACACGCCTGCACATATCACCATTGCAATAGTGATACGTGCCGCACATACGCCATTAATGTCGGGGTACGGTGCGCCACACGCCTGTGCATATCACGATTGCAATAGTGATACGTGCCGCATATACGCCATTAATGTCGGGGTATGGTGCACCACACCCCTGCGCATATCACAATTGCAATAGTGATACGTGACACATATACGCCATTAATGTCGGGGTACGGTGCGCCACACCCCGCGCATATCACCCTTGCAATAGTGATACGTGCCGCACATACGCCATTAATGTCGGGTAAGGTGCGCCACACGCCTGCGCATATCACCATTGCAATAGTGATACGTGCCGCATAAACGTCATTAATGTATATACGCCATTATTGTCGGGTTATGGTGCGCCACCCGCTAGCGTATGTTACCATTGCAATAGTGATATGTGCCGCACATACGCCATTAATGTCGGGTATGGTGCGCCACATGCCTGCGCATATCACCATTGCAATAGTGATACATGCCGCATATACGCCATTAATGTATATACGCCATTAATATCGGGGTACGGTCCGCCACACGCTAGCGTATGTCAGCATTGCAATAGTGATAACTGCCGCACACATGTCTGTAAAGTATGTGTACGATGCGTCACATGTGAGTGGTGGGTACACAGGACTCCTAGCAGTGCCCAGACATAGGAGGGGTGGCTGGATAGGACTCCCAGCAGTGCCCAGACAGTATGGGGGTGGGTGGATAGGACTCCCAGCAGTGCCCAGACATAGGAGGGGGGTGTAGATTGGACTCCCAGCAGTGCCCAGACATAGGAGGGGGTGTAGATAGGACTCCCAGCAGTGCTAAGTCATACGGTGTGCATTTTCAACAGCATACAACAAGTACATGCCTGTATGTGTACATCCCTAACCTGTAATGATAGTTGCATATCAACACATCACTCATAGCAGTGACCTACTTCATGTAGAATGGTATCCTGTCACACACTGGGTGACACACCACATGTGGTTTTCTTGTCAGATCCCACATGCATATCCACCCATATATTTTGCTTCCACCCCCGACCCCCTCCATCATGTCTCAATAGTGTGTAGTCATGTAACAGACCAACAAACAAATGAAGCACAAATGTACTAATAAATTGTCATGTACATCCCGGACATGATGTGAATGTCCAGGTGGTGAAACATGTACTCCCTCATGGAAGGAAGAGGCTACAAAACCACTAGATACAAAGCACTAAAATGTGTTTTGTGTGCACAAAGTTCTAAGTTTACAATCTGAATCATGCGGTCAAGGCGGATAACATTGTCATGCATAGTGTTAAAAATGATGAGGGACCCCCTGAAGTCAGTAATACACATTACAAACCCAAGCACAGGGAGTAGCACGGATGGCAATTACCAATTATCTGATTTCATTTGTGAGCACGCATGGCCATTGCCGAAGGGAATGTACAATCCTAGGGGAAATACATACAATAGTTACCACAACAATAGTGCAACTGTCTGTAGTGAAGATCTCATGTGACACTGAGGAAGGGATACTCTTTTGGATAATGTCTGTATGCAAAATGCACACACCCCAATCTAAATAAAGTGCTGCTACATTGGGATTGCACAGAGATGCCATGGTCCACCTCATTCCCATCATAAAAACAGAAATCTTGCACAATACCAAAACATCAACATTATACCACCTTGTAGGCACACAGCACCTAAAGCAATTGCCTAAAATGCAATAGTTTAGAACGAAAAATAAAATACTTTATTCAGCGCCATCATGTAAATCATTAAATAAATGAGTCCAGCCTCACAGAAGGCCCATGGCCAGTCCAAAATACTGTTCACAACAGTGGTGACGTTGTGGAGGTTGTCACCCCAAAACTTGCCGGCACATGGTGGAGTCAGAGGTCTGTGGACACATGGGGGGCATCATCGGAGTCATTGTCCGGCACCGCAGGACAGGATAGGGAAGGGTATGTGTAGTGGGTGCAAGTGGGGAGGATTCCTCCACAGTGCCAGGTGCAGCTCAAAAGGTGGCAACATATTCTGTGCTGCACACTGCTGCCAGTTCGGACAGGCTACCACCTGAACCCGGGGACATATTGGGAGTGGAGGTAGAGGGCCGTGAGTCAGGTGTAGTGTGTCTGTGGGTGGGTGATGTCTGTCCCCTGTCCCTGTGGGTGTGTGTACATGCCCCTGAGATTGGGTGCCTGGAGGTCTGCGTTTAGACTTACGTGTGGGTGGGCTGGGTGTTCCTGTTGGGGTGTGTGATCTGATGCGTCTGCGTGTATGTTGGACAGGTATGGGAGAGGGGTATGTGGATGGATCGGAAGGAGGGGGGGTTGACGCTGCAGGATGGCAAGTTCTGCCATCAGTGTTGAGTCTATGGACGACAAACTCCGACTTTGGTCAGACATGTTAGATGACATGCCCTGCATGAATGACAACAACTGTGTCATGATCTTGTTTTGTCCACGGAGGACAGTCAGCACTGACACCTGACCAATTTGAATCTGCCGGAGTATGTCCACAGACTCAGCACTGAGGGCAGCAGGGGAGACAGGGGCAGGGGTTGCGGTGCCGGGGACGAAGGAGACACGGGGGCAGCATGGACCGAAGGGGCCCTAGCAACTTGGAGGGTGAAGATGGGTCTGGAGGAGGAGGGGACAGACATAGTGGGTGCAGATGCTGTTGCTGCATATTCCCCCTACTCCTGGGAGTCCGAAGATGAGCCGTCCACATGGTATGAGGTGTCTTACTCATGACGTCCGGCTGCCTGACTCCCTTCACCCTCTGTGCCACTGCCTCCCTCCGACACCTCAAAGCTGGTAGCACTGTGGCTGGGCCCCTCTGCCTGGTCCGTGCTTGTGTTTCCTCCACTTCCAGGTGATGATGCTGTTGGCAAGGAGAAAGAAAAAATATATATCAGTCACCTGTACACATCAGACATATGATCAACAAATCATTTGGGGACATTTCTAATCATGGCATGCATCATGTGGCACATGCCACATAACTCAGCACATATTTGAGTCCAGTACAGCGCAATTGTAATTGACACAACGCCCCCTGTATAAAAAGATACAAGTAACAGACCAGGCCACAATTTAAATGAGAGTCACAATGATGAGCCACTGTATGTCAACAGCTCAGGTGTTGATCCATCACCGTTCTGTTGCCCACTCTGCCACCCCAGTCCATACATGGTCATGTGCACATCTGTCTGACCCTGTGCCACATGGGAACAGTCCTGCCCAAATTGCTATGTAATGCCATCCTTGGACCTGGAACAAGCTTCCTATCACCTCTCACTGGCATCAAAGCCGTCTACAGCCAGGCTTGCATGAAACACAGATGTGTATACAAACAAGCATGGCTGAACACGGCTGTAATGCAAGAGAGTGGTCCCAGAAACCTTGTTTGCAGTCCAGGGAAGGCATGGCTTGACACGTTTGACTGGACTGTTCCCATTAGGCACATGGACAGACAGATTTGCACATGACCATGTTTGAACTTGGGGGGCAGAGTGTGCAACAGAAAGGGTGTGGATAAAACCCTGACCTGTTGACTGGATGTGAGTATATGATTGTTACAGAGACACCCTCCATCATCACAAACTATTGTGACACTCCTCAACGGGGGCATCTATCACCAGATCATACAGTTCCTAGCACATAACACACACTGGCTGTCAAGTGAAGTGGCCCACATGTCCAAAACCATGAAAATGCCTAAGCTAATCTGCCTGCAATAGTGAATATTAAAAACATTGCTGCATTGCCGACACACCCTCAACCACATTGGAAATGTGAATACAGTAGTGTGCACACCAAGACAAAACTGCATTGCACAATCTATGTGGAACAATCATCTCTGTGAGCCAACAACATAGCCACTAAATCCAACAATGACAGGATTGTCCAGCATCACAGGGTAAGTGCATAGTGATGAGTTCACATTAGAAATTACATACACTGCTCACCATTGACAAGGTGAAACAGGCTGGCCCTTCAAACCTCCCCTGCACAACAACCCCATCCCCCCGTCAATGTGAGTGATACAGCTCAAGTAGTGAAAAGTCACTATCAGGGTATCAATAACTGGGCAGAAATTTAAATTAAACCAAGGTCACTTGGTGTGGCAGCCCATCCATATTAGTCACAAGCAACCAGCTACATATTCTTCTGATTATGCACACACACACTGCCCAGTGTGTGTATGCACAAGCCAAACATTGTCTACATGGACATTGTTCACATGTAGCTAACACAAGAGAAATATGAAGTATACCAGGTACAAAGGCCACTGAGGCAGACCCGTGCTCAACTCCATGTTGAGACTCATGATCAGTGCCAAAAAATCATGAAGGGCTAACACACAGCACAGGTCGTGGAACAGGTAAGGTACCAACACGTGTCACAGACCTCCCACCAACATGATGATGTGCTAAGCAACATGCATACTAACAAATTTCACCCTAGGAGTACATGCGCACAAATGAAATACCCAAAGCAGGTGACACATTAACAACAATACAATATGTTTTTATTGTTGAATTAATAAAAATCCTTACAATAAGAAAGGTAAGATTAACCAGGTTACATTATAAAAACAAGAAAATAACAATTTATAAAGGAGTTAAAACTAAATCTCTACTGGAAACCCGCCCCCTCTTACAAGATAAGGATTTGTAGAGTGGGCTGAGGGTCACTTGCAAAGAGGGTAGGGGCAAAGCAATACGTAAAATGATCATTGGGAGGCCTGTAGCTACTTTCTAATTTCCATCATAAATTTGAGACCCCGACAGGTCAGGATCGCAGATGAACCTCCCAGCCAGAAAATAATGGCCTGGCGACATGTTCCTATATTCAGGTTGTTCAATATGTCCCGTATAAAGCGTCTTCTAGATACCATAAGGGATGGACATACACAAAACAAATGAACTAGAGATTCAGTATGATATCCACAGAGTCGACATTTTGGGCAATCATCTTGGGGTTTCCAGGAAGGTAGTAAATCCTTAGATTCATGAAGGCCCAAAGATGGAGGCAAGATGGCCGCTGAGGGATGCAGTGAGTGAGTCGCACTTCCACCTCCTCCCCACTGCCGTGTTTCAATGGTGGAGCCTCGTCTGAACGGATTTGTCTCTGGACATTTTGAATCCCTTGGGGGTTACACAGCTGATATCTTAATCTCCAAGGACAGCCAAGGTAAAATTATAAAACAAGTAGTCTTGCATATCAAGAGGAGACTAGCTGAAGCTGCCGGGTTGATCCTAAGAACTTGGCTCAGGATGCCTCCCCGTGCGCAGCGAGGAAATGATGCAAAAGATGGCAAGGGGGGCAAGGTTACAGACTCGGATGCTGCGAGAGGCTCGGCCTCCAAAGAGAAAAGCAAAGTGGACCCTAAGACCCCTGCCTTAAGCTCCGCACAGAAATGAGCCGTCAGCTTTAAGAAGATAACGGCAAAAAGAAACGGCCCTGACATTGCAGTCTCTCTGAAAGAGCCGGGGAACGCCAACAAAGCAAAGGCCAAAGAAAGTACTCTGTGCCAACCCACAGTTACAGAGAGCTTTGCCAATGTACCTGCAGGCAGCGGGATACCGGGAAGCACTCTCGGAGATGTCGGCAATGCCGCCTCAGACGCCAGAGCGTCGGAACCGATGCTGGAGCGGGAGCGGGAGCTGTGGTTGCTAGGCAACCTGAAAGACCCGTGGAAGGGAAGCCGCCTGAGTCATTGCCTGCTGCAACTGCTACGGCTGGTGCCGCAGTTAGGAGAGTAGACCGAGTTCTGGAGGTGGGCTTGGAGGAACCTCGGGCTGGGTCAGCTGAAAGGTACAAGACTGAGTGTCACGACGAAAAGCATACAGAGAAGCTAAAAGTGAGTAATGGGATTGTGGATTTAATAGACAGCCGTGCTATGTGTACTGAGTTGCCGGATGAAAATGGGAGCATTGCCATGCCGATGCTGGGGTTGGAGTCGGAGTCAGAGCATCAGCCCCATTTACAAATGTCTAATAATGAAGGTGCTGGTTTGATATGTGCTGAACCCAGTACCTCAGATTGGGTGGAAATCATGGACTTAAATATGGAAAGCGGATTCACTAAATTAGGAGGCGAGTCCTCTGCCTCTGCCTCTGCTGAAGTGGGTATTGATAATGGAACTGCCTCCACAGATAAATTCTATTCTGTTGATGAAGACTCTCAATCTCAATCACAGTCCTTGCCCTCAGATGAAATTAGCACAGATGAGTCTATTGGTATAGATACAGGCAGAAGTTCTCCAGCACATAGAAACAGCCAGAAGAAACGTCTTTCTAAAAGAAAGCCCTCTACAGCAAGTAGTACCACCGACGCTACTAAAAAGTTAGCTTGGGACTACTCTACTTCCACCTTATCCTTTTTGGAGCAAGACAGTCCTGCTACATTGACTGGCGATCAAGGTTCCGCACAGCCGCCTCAACCTCTGGTTACACTCGATCTACTATTTAATACACTAAAACTAATGCAATCCGAGGCTAGGGGTGAAAGTAGGAGGGCAAGACAAGAGTCAAGGAAGATTCAGAACAAACTTAGAAATATAAGTAAAAAGGCAGGACGAGATGGTGGAGAGAGTCACCCACGTGGAGGAAAGAACTGGCAAAGTAGAGGATGAGTTGAGAGATTTAAAAATGTATAAACAAGTGCATCAAAAGGTGGCAGAAGACGTCAATTGGAAGTTGGAGGACTATGAGAATAGACAGCGCCGCAATAATATCAGACTGTTAGGCGTGGGAGAAGGTCTCGAAGGGGAGGATCCCAGAATGTTTTTTTGTGAACCTTCCAAAGGGGGCCTTTCCTGAATTAACAACTTGGCAGTGGGAAACTGAGATCCAAAGAGCCCACCGTTTTCCATTTTCACTCAAAAGGGGTCAAGCAGGAGCTCATGAAGGGCGCCCGAGGGCACTGTTAATTTATGTGGGGAATTTTCTTTTGAGACAACTTATATTGGATAAGGCTAAGCCAGAGTCCAGACGTACATTTATTAATGTCACTTTCTTTGCATGGCCGGACTTCTGCCACGCTACAGTTGAGCGCAGATGGAGGCTGAGGCAGTTGATACCGCATATTCAGGCCTTGGGTTCAGAGGCTTATTTGTTGTACCCCGCTAAATTGAAAATAGTGACCAAAGGCCAGTTTAAAATCTTTTTTTCCGAAATCAAAGCGAAGGCATATATGATGGAAGTTTTGGGGTACAAGGAGAAATAAATAAAGGGTCTCTTGGAAGTTGAAACGGCGGTGGGGAGGAGTGGCGACTGCTGCTCCCCCAGCGTCCACACATAGGTCATGACTGACCTATTTGCCTGTAGTGGAGGGTGGGGGTGGGGTAGTGTGGGGGGGGTTGGGGAGGGGGAGGGGGGAGAAGGGGGGGAGAAAATGGCACACGATGCACACACAGAGATACATGTAGAGACAGTTACAGATCTTACACATATGGTGGAAGGGGGAAGTAAGGGGAGAGTTCGAGAAATAGAATAGGGAGTTGGTACCAATTCTGGATGTTTTTTAATGGCTTGCCGTATTATGTCAATGAATGTCTGTGGCCTTAATGATCTTCAGAAATGATTACGAGTTTCAGCGTTTTGTAAGTCAATGTATCCAGATTTGATCTGCCTGCAGGAAACTCACGTGGAGGGAGGTAAGGGATATTTGTTAGAACAGGTGGGTTTTAAAGTATTAGCATATACAAAACAAGGCTCAAAAACATGTGGAGTAGCTATATTAGGGAGAGGTACGGAATGTATAGTTTTTAGGAGTAAAGAAGACATATGGGGGAGGTGGGCTATTGTAGAAGTAGGCTTTAGAGGAGCTAGGTTTACATTGGTTTCTGTATATGGCTCAACGGGTGATGATCCTGATATATTTCGCTTTCTGGATCAAGAGCTATCGACCTGGTTGGAACCCATTATCTGCTGTGGGGATTTTAACATCAACCGTCCCTCTAGTGTTGAGCTGCAATTGGGGCATTGATATATTGGGCGTAAGAAGAGAGTGCATAGGGCAATAGTAGACATGGCCGCACACAACGCCTTATCTGATGTTTGGGCTAATCTTCATCCACAGACAGATGGTGATACCTTTTTCTCTGCCCCTCATAGAATAATGGTAAGGTTGGATTATTTTCTAATCTCCAACTCTTTGCTCTCTAATACACAGATTAGGAAGCTACCCCGCTTGGTTTCAGACCATAATCCCCTAATCTTGACAGTTAGTTTAAATGGGATAGTAAGAAAGGTATACAAGTGGACATTCGAGAGAGCTTTGTTAAAGGATGAGGGATACTGTAAACATATGGAAATGTGGGTTAGAGAGTTTTGGCATATTAATAAGGGGAGTACTAGCAGTGGCAATGCTTGGGATGCATTTAAAGCAGGAATAAGGGGAGAGACGCTTAGCTTTACAACCTTTAGGCAGAAAATGGAAAGAGAATGGGTAGAACAACAAGTTAATTCTCTCTTGACTGCAGAGGCGGAGTTGGGCAGGTTAATTGCGAGTGGAAGCCCCTTGGATCAACAAATATTGGAAATGATGGTGTAAAAGGCTGAAATAGCTGAAAGTATTGCTAATAAAACAGCAGCAAACTACTTGGCAAAGAAAGAACAAGCATGCGAGTTTAGTGAGAGAGTGGGGCATATTCTTGCCGTCAGAACGAGACAGAAGATTACCGCAGGTGATATTAAGAATATGATAGATGCCTCAGGCAATTTGATTTCTGACCCTGCAGATATAAGAGATGAGTTTTGGAGATAATATTCAGAATTATACGATGTGGAAGCTGAGGTGTGTAGGGATAAAATCAAAGACTATTTAGGAAACATCCAACTTAACGAGCTAGAGGTAGAGGAAAAAGAATAACTAGACTCTACTATAACTATAGAAGATTTGACATTAGCCCTATCAGATCTTCCGTCATCCAAGGCTGCAGGACCAGATATGATCCCTGTGGAATTCTATAAAACTTTTTTTGCGGCCCTCAGGTCGGAGTTACTGGATACGCTCATTCAAGCTCAGAGTGAAGCTTCAATTCCTAACTCATGGGGTGGCACTGAAATCATAGTCATTTTGAAAAAAGGCAAACCTCCCACAGCCCCTGGGTCGTATAGACCTATTGCTCTAATGAATGCGGATGTGAAGTTGTATTCGAAAATCTTGGCAACAAGGCTGACTGCTGTTATAGAGAAGTTAGTTTCCCCAGTTCAACATGAGTTTATCCCAGGGAAGGGTACTACGGAACATGTTAGGACAGTGATTACCTCCTTCGATGCTATGGAGGTTGCGGGCGGCCCTGTTGCAGCTTTATTTCTTGACGCCGAGAAGGCTTTTGACAGGGTCGCCTGGGAGTATTTGTGGGATTTAATGAGACATTATGGTTTTGGTGAAAGATATATTAGTGCAATTCAGGTTTTATATAAGGCACCAACGGCTAGAATTAAAATTAATCGGGAACTAACGGCTGCGGTACAGATAAAAAGAGGGACAAGGCAAGGATGTCCGAGTTCCCCACTCCTCTTTGCACTTTATATGGATCCTTACTTACGTTATCTCAATCTTAATCCTAGTATTCCCCCCCTTTGTTCGAATGGGATAGAAATTAATGTGCTGGCGTATGCAGATGACGTCGCTATAATTACCCCGGATCCATCTATGGAAATTGGAGAAATCGAACAAGAGGCCCTTAAATTTGGCATAATCTCTGGCTATAGGCTTAATAGTGCAAAAACGCAGATTATCAAGAATGCAATGGTATGCTGTAACAATTCACGCGTGGTTTCGGCAGCAGTCTATTTAGGTGTTGAAATTTCGCCTAACTTAGAGACAGTGGTAGAACGGAACATTTCCCCCTTAATGAGGAAAGTAAGCTTAGATTTGGTCAGGATAAACAACCTTAGACTCTCACTGGTGGGCCGAACCAATGTCATCAAAATGCTTATACTCCCCAAGTTTCTTTATTTTTTCTGAACAATACCCCTAATGTTTGAGTCCTCTTGGTTTAATAAGCTTGAGTCAATCTTGAATAAATTTATTTGGTCATACGGGAAGACCAGGCGGGCTTACAAATTTATGACTCTACCAAGGGCTAGGGGAGGTTGGGGGTTCCAGATTTTAGATTATATTATTGGGCTCCGGCTCTGCAATATATTCAGGGTCTGATTGGAGCTAGTGGAGCGGATTTGAATGTTAATGCCTTTTCGACTATGATATACTCTATTGTACTGGGCTCTGATACTGCGAATGCTTTCCTAAACTGTGCTGATTTTTCTTACTATAAACACACTCGTTTTAAGACAGTTCTAGCAGCGCATAGCATCTGGTCAGCTGTAGCAAAAAAATGTGGGTTGGGAAGATACAACAGATACACCAGACTATACAGGAACAAGACTTTCCCACCCCTAATTTTTGCTGATGCTACTATGGCAGAATGGGCTAGGAAAGGAATTACAAAAATAGGAGATCTGCTGGTCCCAGATGAAAAGATACTGCAATTATCCGATTTGATGGCAAAATTTAATATTGCCAGACAGAGCTTCTTTAAGTATCTGCAGATTAGGAGCTTCCTCAGTAGGAAAAAAGGAGGCGAGGCAGGATTTGTAAAAAATAATATTATGGAAGCCATAGAACAAGGTGGGATGTGTTCTATTCGTCGTTTTTATGCTAACTTGGTTGAATTGAAGCAGGATGATATTGAAAAATATGGAAATAAATGGGCTGGGAAATTAGGGATACAGAGCCGATTTTTCTTGGACTCATTGGAACTAGGATGCTCTGTTTTCTGTTCTGCCTCGCTCCAATCCCAACACTACAAAACTTTATATCAACTCTACCATACACCGGATGGTATTGCACAGTGGGCTGGTATTACAGGGACTACTTGTCCACGCTGCAATACTCCGGCAGCGGATAGTATTCATATTTTTGCGTTATGTCCTCAATTAAGAACACTGTTGAAAGGTATCGAAGAATTTATGGATCGTACACTTGGATTGGATGTGATTTTAACACCAACTGTAATTATGTTAGGTGTTAGGGGATTTGATGGTGAACATTGTGATTTTTATTTGTAGAAATGGCGGTGTATAGATTGCTGATTGCCAGAGCCTGGCTGGATATACTACCTCCAGTAACTCAACAATGGATTGCTTTGTTATTGGGGACATTCAATCTTGAAAAAGGCATTTATGCTAGGAAAGGAAAAAGGGCAAGGAGGTTGGGAAGGCAAATATGGGAACCAGTTCATCGATGGAAAGAAAGGCTTAATGAAAGCCATAACTGATTTAACAATCTTTGTTATGTTTTGTAGGTTAAATGGAAGTAAAAGAGATGTATAATGCTATATAGAATTTTTGTTTCTTAGTACTTGTTTAATATATGTATTTATATTTTGTGTATTTTGTGTAGTGCTATATGTGTGCCCATAAAATTTTTAATAAAAATATTTTTTTTTAAAAAAGATTCATGAAGGCCCATACGGAGGTTGATAAGATATTTTTTTAAATAGTGGCTAAAATGGGTTGCCAAATAGGCCTGAGGTTGTTGGAATGAGTAAGAAGAAATGACTGACCAGGCATGACATCGATGGGACAATGTTTGTTCGTCTTCTAGAACAGACTTCCTTTTGGCAAAAGAATTTACTATTTTGCAGAAACTGGCTTGATCAACTTTTTTATTCCATGTAACTGGCAGATCTAAGTCCACAAGACATTTCTCCAAATGAATGGCCCAGGGCTGAGTGGGATCTGTATTGATTGCTTGCCAACAAAGATTATTTAGAGTGTCTGGATCGGCGGCACAAAGTTTGTGGCAAAATTTAACAAATGTTGACTTGGCCCTAAAATTTTGATTTTGAAGCCCAAATTCTAATCTCACCTGCGCTGGTGAGGAGCATTTAGGCAGTTTGAATACTTCTTTATACATTTTGTTTTGTAGAGTATTTAGTAGACCGGCCTCCCCTTCAAGCCATGTTACCAGCCCATACGATAATGTAGGTAAAACCTGAGCGGCCATTACTTTTAAAAGATGGGTATAATTTGGACCATCCAGTTTTTGCAAGAGACGCCTGTATCCGTGGATTAACGTCTGGGACTTAGCTTTTAACACCGCAGAGTGTTGTTTTTTTTAATTATCTTTGCCGATGGTGACCCCCAGATACCGATAGTGCAGCTGTTCCCCTATTGCAAGGTGGTTACATGTCCAATTGTAAAGCAGGTGACACATGTGGAGGAGGGGAAGGGATGTAAAAGAACATCAGCTGAATATGGGTCATCGAAATGACAATGCATACATTGCCTGTCTGACCACACCACCCCAACTGTGGGAGTGTTACCAGGCTTCTGAGCACTGCAGGTAGCATGTGACACACATGACAACAAACAGACATGTACCTACCCACTCCTTGCTGCTGTCCCTCCTGCAACTGCCTATGGAGGTCTGAGAAAACCACTTCAGGACCCGGAGCATGTGGGGGGTGAGGTGACGGGTGCCGCCATACCGGCGTGGAGCTTCAAGCTTCAGCTGGACCCGGGCGATACGGCGGGTCCAGCACCAGATGTCCTGCCACCTCTTCCTGATGTTATGGATCTTCCGGCGAGGGCCCCCCTCACTCCTGACAGCCCTGGCTATGTCCAGCCAGATCTCCCCCTTCTCATAGCCAGATACCTGTCAGGAAGATAGAGTGAAACAACATCAGTACACCTGGTACATGTCCCAAAGACACACACTTGCACCACATTGACGATGACAACAGGGCATAGGATGCTGACCGGACTTGCATCATTGTCCATGTGAACGTGGCCTATGAGCAAACACCAAAGCACTACATGCCTTTGAAAGGCAACAGATGCCATAAGGGGTGCAAACCACTCACTGAGCATGGCACACACTAAACAAGAAATGCTACTTCAAGGTGGTGGACAGCACGTGACATGCTGTCACATATCCCTCTACACCTAAGAACCCTCAGAAGACCACACATGCACACCCTGGCACTGATCATTTGCTTGTCATTGTCAACAGTGTATACAGCATCACTTTGCACATGTCGCACTTTAGAAAGATGTGACACAGGCGTCATGCAAACTGTCCAGGTCATGCACATGGCACTGCATACTTGTCACATCAGATGGGTACAGCTGTGGCATATGTCATGCATCAGTGTTGCAAAACATCACATACACAATGAGCTAGGTGACAAAGAACATTCACACTCTTCAATGTCCATGACTTTAAAGCATGCATTTGTCCAACATCCACAAAGGTCATGAAAAACATTCATAAACAGTGAGTACATTCATCTGTCACTCTGGGGGGAACACTGTTGCACCTCAGTAAATATTGCCCAAAAAACATGCAATGTGTGGCACAGCAGAAAGTGTGATTCACATTGCATTGAATGTCACAGTTACCACAATGCAGGTAAGCAGTAAACACTATTTAATCACATCATTCACTGCATGGGAGATACCACAATGTACACACCCGGCACTCACTCCAAACAGCATTGCATTCCTGTTCCATAAATACACAATGGCTGTAGTGTCACACATACAACAGGTGCACAGTCCAAGGTAGTGCAGTCATCACTCACCTGCTCCCCTGGTCTCCCATATAGCTTGCTGTCTTTTGGCAGGAGTAAAAACCACAGTTGATGGACAGAATGCAGAACAATGTCATACATTCATCCCAGTACAGAGTTCTGGGCCTAAATCCAACGTTTTTTGGCACTCCACACCACCCCAGTTCAGACATGGCCATATGCAAATCAGTCTGACCCTGTGTCTTATAGGAACAGTCCAGTCCGAACTGCCAAGCCATGCCTATGCAAATCAATCTGACCCTATGCCCATGAGGCATAGGGTCAGATTGATTTGCATATGGCCATGTCTGAACTGGGGTGGTGTGGAGTGCAAAAAACAATGGATTTAGGCCCAGATCTCTGTACTGGGGTGAATGTATGACATTGCTCTGCATTCTGTCCATCAACTGTGGTTTTTGCAATTGTCACCCCGAGTGGGATGGGTATGCTCAGACGTGAGTCTCATGCTCTCCACACCACTGGATTCAAGCAAGCCAGGCTGAAGACGGCTGGAATGCCGGAAACCGGTCCTCGGAAGCTTGTTTCCGGTCCTGGGAAAGCATGGCTTGGCAGTTCGGGCTGGACTGTTCCCATGAGGCACAGGGTCAGACTGATTTGCATATGGCCATGTCTGAACTGGGGTGGTGTGGAGTGCAAAAAAACTATGGATTTAGGCCCAGATCTCTGGACTAGGGTGAATGTATGACATTGTTCTGCATCCTGTCCATCAACTGTGGTTTTTGCAATTGTCACCCGAGTGGGATGGGTATACTCAGAGGTGAGTCCCATGTTTTTCATACCACTGGATTCAAGCAAGCTGGGCTGAAGACGGCTGGAATGCCAGAAACCGGTCCTCGGAAGCTTGTTTCTGGTCCAGGGAAGGCATGGCTTGGCACTTCGGGCTTGACTGTTCCCATGAGGCACAGGGTCAGACTGATTTGCATATGGCCATGTCTGAACTGGGGTGTTGTGGATTGCAAAATAACGATGGATTTAGGCCCAGATCTCTGTACTGGGGTGAATGTATGACATTGTTCTGCATTCTGTCCATCAACTGTGGTTTTTGCAATTGTCACCCTGAGTGGGATGGGTATGCTCAGACGTGAGTCCCATCCTCTCCACACCACTGGATTCAAGCAAGCCGGGCTGAAGATGCCTGGAATGCCAGAAACCGGTCCTCGGAAGCTTGTTTCCGGTCCAGGTAAGGCATGGCTTGGCAGTTCGGGCTGGACTGTTCCCATGAGGCACACGTTCAGACTGATTTGCATATGGCTATGTCTGAACTGGGGTGGTGTGGAGTGCAAAAAACGATGGATTTAGGCCCAGATCTCTGGACTGGGGTGAATGTATGACATTGTTCTGCATCCTGTCCATCAAGTGTGGTTTTTGTAGTTTGGCAGGAGGGCATCCAGCAGGGCCTTGTTCTCCTCCTCACTGAATGCAGGTGCCCTCTCCATGCTCAGCAAAATCAGGGTCCAGGGAATGCAGAGACAACAGCAATGTGGTCCACTCCAATGCTGTGCAGGCAAGTGCCCTCACACAGCCACATGCAGCCTTAAATCAGTGCTGCTGAGGGGCTGTCAGTCCAAAGAGTACAGTGTGATAGGCCAGATAACTTTGCATCCTATGTTTCATCCAATCCCATTACACATAAGGCCATGACACACATTTGCATGGTTTAAAAATTGAGCTTGAGCACCACAACAAATTTTGCAACATTGTATAGTTTTGCCATACTGAATTTTCCAGAACACCTGTAGAACACACTCAAATCTCTGTTTCCTTGACAACTAGCCTGCATTCTGGGCATTTTACTCGTCCCCTAAATGTTCCCCATGTATTTCCTGGGATCCCCACACAAGTACGGTGCGTTTTTCTGTCGCGAATGCAACTTATTCAATAGTGAAACGTCCTGGACACACACACGCAATGGCTGGGTACGCTCTGCTTGCCTATGGCTCAAATGTAAAAGTGAAACGACCCGTACACACGCACGAACTATTGGGCTACACTCCACTCACGTATGGCTCGAATGCAATTGTGAAATGACCCGTACACACGCACGTACTATTGGGGTAGGGTCGCTTGCGTATGTCTCAAATGCAATAGTGAAACAACCCGTACACACGCACGTACTATTGGGCTCTGCTCCGCTCGCATATGGCTCGAATGCAATTGTGAAACGACCCGTACACAAGCACGTACTATTAGGGTAAGGTCGGCTCCCGTATGTCTCGAATGCAATAGTGAAACGACCCGTACACACGCACGTACTATTGGGCTACGTTCCGCTCGTGTATGCCTCGAATGCAACAGTGAAATGACCCGTACACACGCACGTACTATTGGGGTAGGGTCCGCTCGCGTATGTCTCAAATGCAATAGTGAAATGACCCATACACATGCACGTACTATTGGGCTCCGCTCCGCTCGCGTATAGCTCGAATGCAATAGTGAAATGACCCGTACACACGCACGTACTATTGGGGTAGGGTCCGCTCACGTATGTCTCCAATGCAATAGTGATTAGACCCGTATACACGCACGTACTATTGGGGTACAGTCCACTTGCGTATGGCTCGAATGCAATAGTGAAACGACCCGTACACACGCACGTACTATTGGGGTAGGGTCCGCTCACGTATGTCTCCAATGCAATAGTGATTTGACCCGTACACATGCACGTACTATTGGGGTAGGGTCCGCTCGCGTATGGCTTGAATGCAATAGTGAAATGACCCGTACACATGCACGTACTATTGGGGTACTGGGCGTTTTACACGATCTAGTGAAGGCATGTGTGCGGTGCGTTTTAGGAGCTCAAGCATGGCACTATTGAAATAGTGATACAAGGAAAACACATGGCAGTGATGTAGGTGTATGGTCATAATGAGGATGTCGATGCATATATTGGCATGGCATCCTTACATCAGCAGGCCCTAGGTGTGGCAGAAAGTGATATAGCACAGGGCATGTGATCACGTGGCACAGTTGATGTGTGATAGGCTGTTGAGACATGTTATTTGTGATGGGGCACTATGTGGGTCACATGACCTTTACACTTGTCACATAAGTAACCTCATAAACATGTTGTGATGCACCTCAACACTGGGATGGCACACTGTTCAGTATGGGCACCTGTCGCATGATGCCAGGGACAGGGGACCTGTTTTTATTGTAAAATTGACGCCCAGCATGACCCTGTGTGACAATGTAATGTGTGTGCCATGTGAAAGATTAGGCATGATGTTTGTATCCTGTATACTTAATCTGCTGTTGGTGCATCTATGATGGGTCTGTGCCCTGATTGCAAGGGTTTCCCATGTACGCACACCATGCATAGGGCCATTTTAACTGCTCATGTGTGTGATGGCATCATAGAACTTTTGTCCACAAACATACAGGTCTGTATTATGATAATGGCTGCGGTGTAGTTTAGTCAAATGCACACCTCATTCACAATATTATAGATTTGTGCAATTGATGGCAAATGTGACGTGGGTGTGTGCCTTGCAGTCTGCTGTCTGGATGTGTTGACAACCTTCTCATGCAGGTTACGTGACGTGTGTCACGGACGTGACACATTGTCCTGGTCACTCAGACCTGCACAGCAGATCATTAGTGTACATGTCATGTCCATTTCACATACAACAGGTGTATAAGTTCCAATGGAGGAGTGCCAGCCAGCTGGCATATGTGTCCTTGATGTACAGCCCATGCCATATTCAATGGTGATTTGATGTGTTGATGCATTGTTGCTTGTGCTATGTACATTGTAATAGTTGTTTGCTGACAGTTGTACACCTTTTTCTACAAACATGTCGTGCAGGGCACGACTTGGATGCCATGAGGGAACGTGATTGCATCAGCCAATACCGATTCATGCAACAGTTGATTCAGGACTTGACGGAGCGGCTGGAACCACATCTCCTACCACGACACAGGTATCCAACCGCTCTGACACCCAAGGTAAAGGTGATGGTAGCCCTACATTTCTTTGCCACAGGTACGTTCCAATTTACCATAGTTGATGTGGGGGGGATGTCCCAGACCATGTTAAGCCGTGTACTACGTGATATGTTAGCTGCTATTTTGAGTCACATTGATGAATTCATCAAATTCCCCACTCCAGAGGAGTTGACAGGTGTCTAGGGTGATTTCTATGCCCTGGGTGGGATGCCACATGTAATTGGGTCCATTGATGGAACACATGTTTCTTTGGTGCCACCACAAGCTCACGAGCAGGCCTACTGCAACAGGAAACATTACCACTCCATAAATGCCCTGCTAGTGGGTCTTGCTAACATGATGATTTCACATGTTTGTGCACGTTTTCCATGATCGTGCCACGATGCATTCATCATGAGGCATAGCAGGGTACCACAGATGATGCTGCAGCTGCGCATCCATCGGGCATGTCTTGTTGGTGGGTAAACTCTGTTTCTCATGTATGTCTCAATTTTTTGTATTTATCTGATGGAATCACATTACACACTCATTGCCATTATGTCAATTTGTAGGAGACGCAGGATATCCCTACATGCCGTGGCTCATGACTCCGCTCCGCAACCCCAGAACAGCTGCAGACCAGCGGTACAACAATGCACACGGGCAGACCAGGCGAGTCATAGAGTGAACATTTGGACTCCTGAAGAGCTGGTTCAGGTGTCTTGACAAGACTGGTGGATCCCTCCCATACACCCGGCTCAAGGTGTGCAACATCTTCATTGTGTGCTGCATGCTGCACAACATGGCAGTTGAGAAGGCAGTGCCACTCATCCTCGATCCTGATGAGCTGGAACATCCACCGGTTGAGGATGAGGGCCTTGGCCAGGATGCTAGCGATGAGGAGGAGGACGAGGGTGATATCCGGAGTCAGCTCATATGCAACTTCTTCTCATGATGGTGAGTCCTAGTAAAATATTGTGCACGCTTGTACCATAGAGTGGCATGTGTAGCATAATTTGTGCCCAACTGACTGTATGCAATGTCACTTTGTTGTTTGTTTTGCAGTGTCACACAAGTGCTGATGTGATGCCACACACATACTTGCAATGTGTGAACATGGAATGTACAAGTGGAGTACATTGTTAGTGTACTATAAATGACCATGTCTGAATGGAATTATTCTGAACGTGACCCCTTGTGTTACTGTCATTCCCAGGTCGCCCTGCCTGTTGTCCGCTGGTGTCATCTTAGTTCTCCTGCTATTCCTCATGAAGATAGCAACGTCAGCCGAATCAACGGTACATGCACAGACATGTTGAAATGTCAGTCTGGGTAAGGATTACAAACAGGTTGTTATGTGTTGGTATGTTCACTAATGTGGTAAATGTTCATGCTCATATTGTCGGACCATACATACATGTAACATTACGATGTCTCTAATTTCATGTTGCCCTACTCCCATGACAGGACAGTCACCCTTCTTGACAGTCATCTGTAGTTGAGTTTTGACTCTGGTGAAGGCATCAATGTGTGTAAAGCTTGACCCTGACACATTGGAAATACCACGGCTTGACATTGTGTGGGACATCACAACCACGGCATCTGTGGGGAATTGCAGCCTCACTGTGTGCAGCAGTATGTGTCAGGATCATCCACTCAACCTTGTGGTCCAGTACAGTTTGATTTACCAAAAACCATGTTGTGTAGGTGTGGGCCAGTGTATGTCCCACATGTTCATTCAACTGCCCTGTGAGTCTGTTTGCATGGATGCATTGCCCATTGTGGCAGTATGTCATGTCACTGTCAAGTCGTTACCTCAGAGCTGGTGAAGAACCCTGCTTCGCTACCCTTCTCTGTGAGTTGATGTTAACTTTCCATTCCCATGATGCCAGGTATGCTGCGCTGATGTCATCACAACGTTGGGCTGTAGCAAATGTAGAATCTCAGTGGCACCAGTCGAGTGAGGTTATTCACAGGATTATCTTGTGGCATGCAGCATCTCATGGTCACGGTAAGCTTATTTTTGTGGCTTTGTTCCTCATTACTCGCTGTTGAGTTTGGTCCCACCTGCTTGTTAATTTTAGCATAGTGGGGCACAGTTGCAAGGGCCAATGAGTGGCTCCTGCGAAGCTTCCTTGTGTTTAGGTCATTCCCTTCCTCATTGGAGGAGCTGCTAACGGCTCTTGCGGGTGATGTCTACTTTCCCGTCGTGGCCCTTACGGATTCACAGGGCTAAATAAGGATTGTTGGCTTTGTGTCAGTAGCACTGCTATACATTACATTTTCTGGGATTAGGAAACTCAATCATACACTGTGAAAGATTTGATGGCTGCATGGATCTAATTGCATAGTGGCAGCCTTGTGAGCGTTACAAATGCTTTGTTTAGGTGTGAAACTGTACTACCTATTCATGTGTCGGTGTTTAAGCTGAGGAAATATAAATTTTATGGTCAAGTTGTGTTCCCTAGCGTGTACCCCACCGTCTCCATGTACCAGCTTAAAGTGCATGTAACTTCCCTCCTGTGCCAGCTATGAAGACGCAAATACATTTGCGTCCAACGTTAACATGTCCTCTTTCAGACCCACCCTGAATGGGTTGAATAGTCCGTTCCTAAGTATGCTATGCCAACGTCTTTTTGTGGTGTACTTTACACGTTTTTCAGCTCTGGCAAAGCAGGCCCTGAATTCTGCCATCGAGCCTTTTTCTCCTGCCTTCTGACTCTGAAAGCATCAGCCCAGGCTGTCTCTGTACCCGTGACCTCTGACTTACTTTCTGTGCGGCTCCCGGCGCTTGGCACAGCCTGCTGCCTGCCAAGACTGACTTCAACCTTCGAATTATCTGTTCCGCTCCTCGAAAATACATTCCTGCCTACTAGTTTAAGTAAACATCCCCCCAGCTGCAGAGCGAAGGGCCCGGCCTCACTGTCTCCGTGCAAGTAATTCATAGCTCTGTTACCATGGAAGGCCCATGACCCTTGCATTCTCATGTAGACACTTAGGCGCTTATACACGCACTCACAGTCAGTATAGAATAGCTTCTGCCCCAGAGACCTTTTCCGTTCAGATAATATGGTTCCGAAACATCAGATATCAGATATGATAGAAGTACGAGTTGATCTGACATGCCAGACTTCTGTCTCTTTCCGCCAGTGTAAATGTCAAGTCCCCCTGCACCCTCTGGTTTCACGTCAATCACACGTCATGCAGCTGCGCTCGCATCCAAGCCTCAGATTTCTGCTGACATTACAAGATTTCTGCTTTGTGCCACCCACTTGTGACACCTACCTATGACGTTTCTAACACACACCTCTAGTTCACGCCTAGTTCACGCCTTCTGATTACGTATTACTAACACGTGGATGCTGTTATCTTGTCTTCTCTCAGCTGTTACGCCTACTATATTGGTTTCTATGATGTGATTTAAGTATATAAGCTATGTATTGTCAATAAAATATTGCTCTATCCCTTCCTGAACCCCTGTGGTTGCAGGAACATGATATCCAGGTCTTGACCATTCCTTTTTAAGGAATAAAACCCCTAAGAACTCTAACACCACGGACTCTGCCTTTTTCTTTCCGATTGAGTTATTATTGATTAAGTACTTACCTGCATAGAAATTAAGACGGTAAATCAAATATTTACCACAAAGCATCTGATCTAGTCTCATTGCTCAATCTGTGATCACACATAGGGTACATGGCAGTGGTTACACTTCACAGATGTGACTGGTACAGTGTAGCGATACAAAAGGAGATGAAGGTCGGAGCGTTTGAGCCAATCAAACACTCACCCCCAGTCAACTGATTCTTTAGCTCACTCAGCCACCCCTGTTCAGACATGGCCATATGCAAATCAGTCTGACCCTGTGCTTCATGGGAACAGTCCAGCCCGAACTGCCAAGCCATGTCTTCCCTGGACCAGAAACAAGCATCCTGGGACCGGTTTCGGATTCATAATTATCATCAGCCAGGCTATCTTGAACCCATGCAACAGTGCAATATTTATTATGATTTAGAATTCCGAGGAATTCCACATAAAATACATAATTAAAACACCATTCCATACATATGAAAATTCAAATAAAATTACAAATTCAATTTTATGCTAAAAATCATACAATTTAAAGAGGAACAACTTCATTTCAGTGCAGATGGTCTTCCAGCATTAAACAGGGTTCTTTCAGATGGAGCACGCAATGGAATACGGGAAAATCCGATTAAGTGAGGTACACAGAATAATTAATATGCAGTTGTAATCCAAAAGTATATATATCAAACAACTCACTACAATTAAAAGGCTTCTTTTATAGAAATAATTCCAGTTAATACTAACAATACATCAAGGTCTGGCACAAAAACTTTAAGGCTAAAGAGCATTTTGTATAGGGTCATCCCACCCAGACATCTTCTAGGGAGAGTATTTAGTGCAAGTTGGATACCACACAATTGAGTCAGCCAACCCCTGCTAGTACCCAAGATTCTAGCTGTCAAAGATTGTTTTAAGTAATGGTTCAACCGCTCCACAACTGAATTGCCCTACGGCTGGTATGGACCCCCAGAGACTTAATTGCCTCCAGGTAAGCCTTAGACCTTGGTCAGAATGGAAGGTGCCACAAGCAAATGTACAGACAGAGGCATGCAAATCTTTAATGACAGTCCGAGCATCAGCACTACGTTGAGGCCAAACCTAAATGGTTCGAGTTCTTTCTTCAAGGCAGGGCTTCCACCCTTTCAATCTGCCTTCTCCAATGTCTCGCATGGCGTTCCACAGGGCTCGGCACTTAACCCAGTTCTTTTCAACATCTATATGAAGGCCTTAATAGCGGTCATCAAACATTTTAAGATTGAAATTGTCAACTACGCTGATGACACACAGCTGATTCTGTCCTTGGAGGGGGATGACCTTACCCCCTTGGAGGAATTCCACAGCTGTATGCGAGCAACTGCAGAATGGCTGGAAGCTAATTTGCTGCAATTTAACTCTGGGAAGACCAAGGTGCTGCATTGCCCTCGGCCTAGGATAAGTCCTTCCTTACCTGACAACTTCTGGCCGAAGGACTTCACCTCATTGGCTCTGCCAGTGAGAACAGTTCGAAACCTGGGGGTCATGTTTAACAGCGACCTTTCCTTGGAGGCGCAGGTCTCTAAGGTGGTAGCCAGCTGTATGGCAATCATTCGCCCTCTGAGAAAAATCCTGCCCTTGTTACCACCTACGGCACGGATAGAGGTGGTACGTTGCACTGTGCTAAGCAGGTTAGATTACTGCAACGCCCTTCTGCTGGAGTCCCAGATCTATCTTTTGGATAGGCTTCAGAGACTTCAGTCTGCAGCTGCCAAACTGGCTTTAAGTTGGCCCCCGATATCCTCTTCTGCTATGGCTTTGGCGCAGCGACATTGGCTCCCAGTGAGGGAGAGGGTGACCTTTAAGTCCTTGTGTCTGACACCGGCACAAGGACTCAACCCTTAATGGGTTGGGGCCGGTGCGCCTCCAACGGATGTTTTCATGGTATGTACCAGCCCGTAATCTGCGCTCCTCTCTGGCCAGGGTGGTAGCTGTACCCAGGTTTAAAAGATCAGGACCTGGAGGCAGATCATTTAGGGTGGCTGTGGCTAAGCTGTGGAATTCTTTGCCATATTGATGATCTACCTGTTTTCAGAAGGCAGCTAAAAACGTGGCTTTTTCCACGCGTGCCTTAATTGTCAGCCACCTCCAACTTCCCTTCCTCTCTGCTTTTTGCCACTACCAGCGCCAGGATGCCTCTTGAGGTGATAGCGCGCTTTATAAGTGCATTAATTAATAATAAATAAATAGTGCATGAATTCACTGCATCTAAGATGTGTTTAAATTGAGTGTCAGAAGTCAAAGAAATGCAGTGATCAAGATCAATACAGTCAAGTGGCTGATTGAAGATGTAAAGCTGAGTATGTGGTAGGCATGCAAAAGTAGAAGGCTTAATTTGTTGACAAATGTCACAAGAAAGAAAATATTTACGGGCCTGCTGGTATAAACAATGCCACCAAAAATGTTGCTGCAAAAGGGAAACCGTTGCATTTACTCTGGCATGGGCAGAAGCCACAACTTCATGAGCTGCAATGATCTAAGAAAGTCTGCGGTCCTCATTGGGAATCAGTCGATCCCCAATGGATGGAATAGTAGCAAATGGAATTTTATCAGAGGTCAAATGGAATGTATAACGTGAAGGAACACCTTGGGGAAATTCTGTTCCCAACTTTGTCGCAGCAATAGCCTCTAAAATATCCTCATCAATTTAAGTCATGGACTTTATGACTGCTGCTACAGAACAAGTGGCTCCTGCTGATTTGACTGCCTCATCAGCCAGTGAATTACCAACAGCGTGTGCTCCCAAACGTTGATGGTCCAAAGTATGGCTAACATGTGCGAGTGGCAAATGTTCCTTAAGACCGGCCACCTGAATCCAAAGCGTTTTATGCTGAAGTGCACTACCTTTAGATTCACGAAAATCATTTTGTTTGCAAAAGAATAAGTTGTCATTGCAGGATTGTACACAGTAAAACAAATCGCACACTAAAAGCGTAGGAACATCTTGATCAGCAAATTAAAGTGCCAAAACCAAAGCTTGTAGCTCTATCAATTGAGCTGTGCAGTCACCAAGAGACCATGTATGCACCAAGGAGGATTTACAATTCCCATCTACAATTTTTCCCACCACAATTCCGCACGGCCCCGAATAAGCATGTTTGGAACCGAAGAATAGCTGCGAAGATCCATCGATGTAAACAATGCATTTGTGCTGATCAAAAAGAAGCAACAACAAAGGAGGTTTGTGAACATGGTCATGTTGTAAAAACTCCTGCGTCTGCAAAGATGGGTCAAAAATAAAATTGACATCAGCCGACGTCAAAGAACTAGCCCATTGAATCCAACGTGGATGCAAGGCTATGGAATTCGGGACACTAGCCATCATAACTGCTTCCAGAGTAGGTACCGCCGAGATCATAAAAACACGTTTACCCTGAGCCAGAGAGCGTTTTTTCAGAATCGCCATCTGGACAGCGGTCAAAAACATTTCTGTAGAAGGGAAACGCATCCGAGCCGCAGTGTACAAATGCATTTTATAGGCAATGGGGAGCATGTCCTGAAGGACTGGGCTATTCTAAGGCCCAGCGGTGCCAGGGAACAACACCTGAAAAGTTTGTGGGTTACCTGTTCCGCCGTACAAATCACAGAGACACGGGACACTTCCTTCGGCGTCAAAGATCAAGGTTTATTTACTGCAGGGATACAGAAATCGCAAGAAGTACACGTAGTGTTGGTTCTGAGAGACTGCTTCGAATTGCAACAGTTGATCGCTCCTTTTATACATATTTAGTCATAGCACAACATGGCGAACAAAAGGTAACAGCTCGGTTCCCACAGTAAACTTAAAAAGGGTTGCTTTCATGTATTCAGGAGCCCGGAAAATAATTACAGTAGCATCGCCGGTTCCCAACTGTAAAAGTACGTTATCTCACCATTAAGTACATTCCATTCTGGCTGTAAACGAGTTAAGAGAAGAAACAGAAACAGGTGCACGGAAGACAAAGATAGACAACAGATTGAAAAAGAGTGTAGGGGGGCAATATCGGAAGCACGATTGCAGGATCAAAGGATTCGTGCCTAATGCATGCACGGCTGAAACAATAGACCGGCACGGCAAGATGAGCCTCAAGCGGAGCCATCTGCCTTTGCAGTGTCATCCCCCTCGTCATAAAGACACCCTCAAAGGAACACGTGTATTCCGCAAGAGCTTGGGAATCCCAGGGTCGCAAAGCGGACAGTGTCCGTTCGCTGGCTACTTGAGGGCAAGAGACAAAATGGATGCCGTATCTAAAATGGAACCCGTGGGTTCAGATGGAGAAACCCACGAATAAGACGAACGGTTCAGGCCAGCGTAGCGAAAACGCGTACACCCACTAAACTCGTCATTTGCGGTTCATAGATACCAAACTCGTCCATATTCGAACGAGTCAGAAACACCATTATGATTGTCACGGAACCTCAGACGCTCCTTTTGCCCTCAGGTATGCAAGCACTAGTCGATATCAGAATCGATCTCGATATTCATAAAATCATCCAGATGTTGCTGCAGCATTATTTTATCCATCAATGCTTCTCTGGTAACAGATGGCCGTCTTATACACGTCGTAGCACAAAGGCCTCATAAGGCAGGACCACACTGCACACAAAGACAACACGTGAACAAAAACGCTACAACAACCCAAATGATCATCAGAATCTTCCAACCCCACGTCGACATCAGGCCCCAAAACCATCCTAGTAGCGTCCAATCACCTACGTCCACGTGTATGGACTCAGAGATCTTATGCAACTTCGAGATGGCTTGATATACAGTTGGAGCGTTATCAGGGATGAAAATACAGCAACTCGAATGGATCACCTTACACACACCACCTCTATCTGCAAGAACAACGTCTAGAACCATACGGTTCTGCAACGTCATAAGCCTATCCGCCTGAAGCTCTGCTGTCAGATTACCAAGAGCACTCGCAGTTATATTAGCAGTCGATTCGACCACACGAGTCAACTGTCTCAGGTTCCTACTATTGATCATAGGTCCCCAAAACGGCAGGAAACCCTTAAAGAAGTCTCCTGCTTCTTGACCAGCAATGTCCTCTTTGCTAATAACGCCTCTCACAACTCTAGTCTTGTGATAGTCCGAGGCAACGGTAAAAGTTGGTGGCAACAGATTTGCAACATAACAGGTGCCCGAGAAGTCACGGGGCAACCATGTATATGCGGGATCATAACATACGAAGTATGTACCCTTGGCAGTCAGGAAAACAGGGGAAGAGAGCATTGGTAAAACATACGTTTCAGTGCAAGCACTCTTCCCAAGTTGAGCTCGCGGATTTCGTCCAAGGCCTTGCAAGCAGAAATTACCGAGATGAGGTACGATCCAGATCGGAGACGAGCTTTTAAGCTGTCTATCACCCACTGACATAGTATACTCAGCCTCACTCAGATCCTTGTATGATCGCACCTCTTCCTCTGGAATAAGCGATGCATCAAAAATATCTCTATCTAAGTCAGCAATCGCTCTTGCCAAAGGCTTGTGGTACGGGCCGGGACCAGAATCTGAA
This sequence comes from Lissotriton vulgaris, assembly GCF_964263255.1. NCBI lineage: Eukaryota > Metazoa > Chordata > Amphibia > Caudata > Salamandridae > Lissotriton > Lissotriton vulgaris. The sequence continues at coordinate 1,526,094,316 of NC_141693.1, forward strand.
GAGCGTGGCTCTCGATGGGGGTAAGAATCTAGTGCACTACGGAACATAGTTTGGAATGCTCGAGCTGACCCCTGGGAACAGTAAGGAAGAACCAAATACGGAATACCCCTATCCATGGTATGTGGCATTAACCCGCACACCCAACAGTTAGTAGTATTCATCACTAACTGATGCTGATGTAGGAGCTGGACAAAGGAATTGTTCATGAATTCCGCACGTCTAACCTGTTCATGTTGGGGCAGAGGATGAAAGGAATGTGGAGAAACAGTGGGAATAGATTTCGGTTCAGAAGAAGAAGTAGATGAAACAGAAGGCAATAACAACTGTATTCCAAAATACACTCCACCCACCAATAACATGGAAACAGTCAGAAACAGCAGAAATACCTGAAACAGAAAGCATTTTGTACGTACAACCCTATGGAGTTTCGATCTTTGAAACGGCATCCTCTCTACTTCCGACAACTTTGAGAATTCCATCCTCTAAAAACCGTCTGTAACGTTCTTGACGCACTTCGTTCTGAGTAGCGATTATCAATTCCCAGGAGTTCCCAGGAATCCACAAAAGTAACCGACCTAGTGTCAGGAACCTGCTAAACAGAAGGAAGTACCCGCGCGGCCCTACGCTCAACCCGGATGTGAGGTCTTTTTTTAATCAAACATCAATTTTAATGCAAATCTCCTAGCTGTGGAAAAAGAGGAACACACGTGAAAAGGAACTCAAAAATTAATAGAGGATGCAATTGTTCAAAAATGTTCGTGGCCACAGTAAGGGGTAATGTGAATTCAAAAAGGGAAAAACAAAAAGGAACTTCTTTATTAGTCTTTGTTATGAGAAGGGAGAAAATATCTGCTTCTTCCAGGACGAGTCTGCTCTTCAAATAATTGTTCAGATTGTGAAACAGTGTTCAATTGATCAGGTGACAGTTCAGGCCTCGAATTCTCCAACGCTGACAATTCAACAAATGTATCTGGCTGCAATGAAGTGTCTCCTACAGGTTGAGCATCACTAAACGGCACAAAACTTGCTGGGGTCTCTGTTTCCGTTGCGGCAATCCCAGTCCTCACCCAAGAATCTGCTGGCAGAGGGATCGGAACCTTTTTAGTGTAGGTGGCATGCACCCAATTCGTTCTGCCTTCCAACCGAACTTCAGTCCCTGTAGCCAGCAGGACTTGGAATGGACCCACAAATCTCGGCTCCAAGTTGCGCTTTCTGCCAAAGTTGCGGGTGACTACCCAGTCACCCGGTTGGAGCCGATGTCCAGGACCCTCAGTCTGTGCCGGTAGAGCTTCAAAGACCTGTTGCTGAATTAACCTCAGTTTAGCAGTCAGATCATAAAGATAATCAATCAACATTGGGGATTCGAGACTATCAGATGCCTTAGGCCTCGGGACTCCCCAAATGTTCGCAGGACGGCCGAACACAATCTCATAAGGGCTAAGCCCTACTCGAGAGTGCACAGTCGCCCTAGTCGACAAGAGAGCTAGAGGCAAAGCATCAGGCCATGACAGACCATTCGTCGCTTGAATCTTAGCAAGTTTTAGTTTCAGAGTGCCATTATACCCTTCAACTAAACCTGCTGACTGGGGATGATTGGCGCTATGGAATTTCTGTCGAATTCCAAGGCCCTTACACACACTCTTCATCACACTCCCCACAAACTCACTTCCGTTATCCGACCATACAATCCATGCCATTCCATACCGAGGAAAGTATTCCTTCAGTAGGACTTTCGCTGTGGACAGGGCAGTATTATCTTTAAGAGGATAGGCCTCAATCCATCTGGAGAACGCGCAAACCACAACCAAAACGTACTTCAGGTTATTGCATCTCTCCATATGGATGAAGTCCAATTGGATGACTTCAAAGGGACATGTAGGAGGAGCAAAATGGCCAGGTGGAGTGGGAGTGCCCTTGCAAGGATTATACATCATACATACCATACAATTCTTAACCACTCTCTCAGCACATTTAGCAATACCATCATTCTTCCATACAGGGGACAGCAACTTACATATACCTTTCGCGCTAATGTGTGACAAGCCGTGAGCCATAGTCACAACGGCTAGCACATATGCATCCGGTAACATCCACCTCTGACATTCCGACAAATCAACCCAACATCCATGAGCATCTAACTTTCCTGTGCTTTCTTTCCACTTAGTCTTTTCAGTTTCGGTGGCCTCATTCTGAATCGCTTTCACGCTCTCAACAGTGTCCTCACACATACCAGTCTCCGCCGGCCACCTTACTGAACTTGTAATGTACATTCGGGTTGCAAGGTTCTTAGCTGTCTCTTTAGCAACCTCATCCGCAAACGCGGTACCACGACCAACATCATCCGTAACCTTTCAGTGCGCGCTGCATTTAATGATTGCCACCTGCTTCGGCAATGTAAGTGCGTCCAAAAGATCATTCACGAGCTGTCCGTGTTGGATCTTCGTGCCATGCGATGTCATAAATCCTCTTTCTCTCCACAGACGACCAAAGCTATGTGCAACGCCAAATGCATATTGACTATCCGTAAACACATTCACTCGCTTTCCTTTAGACAAAACACACGCTCTCGTCAACGCAATCAACTCTGCCGCCTGCGCGGAATTCTGGCTCAATCTCGCAGTTTCCACAACTGTACTCAACGTCACCACAGCATACGCAGTCGTCACATCACCATTCGGCAACTTAAAACATGAACCGTCAACATACAAAGTACCATCGGGATCTGCCAATGGAGTGTTTTTTAGGTCAACACGACACTTTGTTTCTTCCTCACTTCGTAAATAGCAATCATGTGGTGGTACATCATCTGATTCCATATTAGTTGGCAACAACGTCGCCGGGTTCAGTACATTACAGCACTTTATTTGTATATGACTTGCCAAAGGCGTCAACTCGTAACCAGACAACCTTGCGCTCGTCAAGTGTTGAGTTTTTGTACGATTCAAGAGAGTGTCAACTGCATGCGGAACCATCACCGTAAGCATATTATCCATGACCAGTCCTGCAGATTGCCAGATGGACACCGCAGCTGCTGCTGTCGCTCTTAGACAACTCGGCAATGCTCTAGCTACTGGATCCAAGGTCGAGAAAAAATATGCACATAGACGCTGCTTTCCGCCAAATTGTTGCGTCAAAACACTCAACGCACAACCCTCTCTCTCGTGAATGTATAGTGTAGACGGCTTGCTGTAGTCAGGAGTACCTAACACAGGAGCCGAACACAACGCATCACGCAATTCAGAAAAACTTTTCTGACACTCTTCAGTCCATGGCAAAGGAGTCGGAACATCCTTGCACGTGAGGGCTACCAATGGCTTTGCTAGCAATGAAAAATTTGGAATCCATTGCCTGCAGTATGAAGTGATACCTAGAAAGGCACGCACATCTCTCTGAGTTGTTGGCACAGTCATTCGAGCGATTGCTGCAATTCTCTCTGGGGTCAACCTTCTTCCCTCCTTTGACAATAAGTGACCTAGATAGGTTACTTCTTGACAACAATATTGAAGCTTAGAAGGTGACACCTTGTGATGTAAGTCACAGAGATGCTGTAACAGCGATACTGTAGCAGCTTTGCAAATCTCTTTAGTGTCAGCAGCCACTAACAAGCCATCAACGTACTGAATCAAGGCCGCACCAGCCGGTAACACAAACGCATCAAGTTGACTCTTCAGAGCTTGACTGTAGATCGATGGACTCTCACAGTAGCCCTGAGGAGCGCGTTTAAACCTGAAGCTGCGACCACCTAATGAGAAACCGAATAGATCTCTGCTTTCCTCAGCAAATGGAATGCTAAAGAAAGCATTCTTCAGATCGATTACCGAGAACCAAGAGGCAGAGGCTGGAATCAGAGTCAGTAAAGCTGTAATGTCAGGCACCACAGGAAATTGTGGAATCATAATCTTATTCACCTCCTGCAAATCAATGACAAAACGGTACACAGGAGGCTTGGATGGATCAGTTCTTTTTAAAATAGGTAACACAGGACTATTACACACATTTCCCCGAGTTTCCTCGATAACATCCTTCTTGATCAAGTCATAAATGATCGCTAACAGCGCTCGTTCACCGTCAAGAGAGATACGATACTGAGGAATACGTGGTAATAGCACATTCGATTTCAATTGAACAACATAAGGTGATATGTCCAGCAGGCCCACATCATTGGGACATCATTGGGACCTGTTGCCCACAAAGACTCAGGAAGAGAACTCAATTCCGGTGGAAGCTTATCAGTTGACAAATACATAGGAGAGATCATTCTCTGACCCAATGTAAGCTCCACTCCCACAGGAGAACAATACAGAGTCGCATATAACCGCTTCAACAAATCCAGGCCCAAAAGATTCTCACCACAACCAGTAGTTAAAACCAAAGGAGCCTCTAGCTCACGAGGCCCAATTGTGAGGGGCAAAGGGCTAGAGACCGGATTGCTAACGGGGCGCCAGAGAATCCAACGGAAACATTCGTTAAGCCAGACAAAGGTGCGCCAGCAGGGAGTTTCGAATGCATGATGGAACTTTTCGCTGCACCAGTGTCCAACAGAAAAGGCTCAACTACGCCCGATGTGGCAACTGCGACGTAAGGCCCTCTCTGATCAACCGGAACTGATACTACTCCCTCTCTTTGTCTGTGGCTGTCCTTGTAATTACCATCAACATCGATATCATGCTCGACATAATAGTCGTCTACATGATACTGCGCAGATCTACCCGATGATGAATTGCGCTGATCAAAGCAATTGTTTGAGTCTGATGAAGTGGTAGAATGCTCATTCTCTACCACGTGAAGCCTGTTGAGGACCACTACGACCTCCTCGAGCCGAAACACCATTGTTTCGGTCACGTAAAACTGGACAATTAAACTTCAAATGGCCCTCACCTCTACAGTATGCGCATTGATTATACCCAAGCATAGACCTCGGTGTAGAGGAGTCAGTACGCGACTGAGTCCTAGAAGACTGTGATTGCGATCTATTTTGCTGCTGTGAGTCATTCTGATTCGAGCGCGGAGGATACGCTTGCTGTAATAGAACCTTAGTTTTAAGATCCTTTGTTTTCTTATCTGCGCGATCATTTTCTTCCTTTTCTCTGTTTTCATAATATTGAGCCGTAGCTAATATTTGAGCAGAGGTAGAAACAGCCCACGAACTTTCGAAATTTTTCAATTTGGTGCTGAGTTCAGGCAACAAATTCAATACAAATTTATCTACAAACAATCCCTGACCTCCCTCAGTGCTCATATCCTGACCACTGTGATCGATGAATGCCTCCTCAAATCTGGTAAAGATATCAGAGACACTCTCGTCCTTCTTTTGCTTGCACGCGGACAGTTTATCCCAATTAACTCTCATTGCTGGCATAAGTGTCTTCATAAGTGTAATTATCCTCTGGGGCAGATTCTCAATAATCTGTTTGGGCTTAGCCCCACCAACTTGTCGTCCGTCAGCCGCCGCAAGAGCAGCCAAATCACCGCCTAACTCGGCTACATGATTCTCTTGACGGATTTTTGCCCAAATTGGTTGAGGTACTACATTACCGAACAACATGTCAATATCGGCAAGGTTCATGAAAGTAGCATCCACTAATTGGGATAATTCCTTATAATAACAGGCAACGTTTGTTTCACCTGCAAAACCTCCGAACGCTTCCATGGGAGTTGTATCCAAACTCTCTGGAAATGGGGTGGAATTGCAGGGTTAGCAGCAGCATCACCTGGCATCCACACCGGGGGAACTTCTCGCATAGGATACTGACCAGGTTGTGCCATCCACTCCTCAGTGGAGTCATTAAATAATGCTCGAGGTTGTACTGTAGAACGGAAGGATAGGAGACGCTCTAAAGCACGTCGAACGTTATTACCCACAATCATACCGTTCGAAAACTGATTCTGGAGTTCAGTCATTTCGGGCGGTACATTATCTACCTCATCATTATCCCACTCCTCTCGTAAGGATTTACACATTTCCTCAAACAGGAATCTTTGTGTGGGCTCATTAAACTGAGAGAACGTTTCGAAAACTACACGCGGGGTGTATTTAGCAGGATGCCTAATCCATTTACGCGTCATTTTCACTAACGTCTCACTTTCCCTACCACCAGGAATTTGATTTCGTCTCTGAGAGACATCAGAAACATCGGACCCAAGGATCGGTCCAAATGGAGAGTAAAGATTAGCAACAGCATTAGGAATGCGGCTACGGACAGAGGGAGAAGAGGAGATAAGTACAGGGGCAACAACATGAGGGCTAAACGTAGGAGCAGTAGGGGCAGTAGGAGTAGCCAAAAGAGCAGAAGTAGCAGGAACAATAGACTGCGAAGGTATAGGCAGTGGAGCAGTAGGAAGAAGGGCAGGTAAGGGAGGAGGAACAACTTGAGGAACAAGAGGATTCGGGAGGACAGGAATAATGGCAGGCTGACCAGCAGCTGCCGGAACAACAGGTTGGGGAACAGGAGGAACCACAGGGGCTGTAGTATCCTGTGCGTATGGAGGTGGTGATTTCAGTAGATAGGACAGCAAAGGGTCCTCTACCGTTTCTTCTCCCTTCTTATCAGAACTCGACGGTAAAACAGGATAACACTTATCCACCGCCATATGTTGCAGTCTAGCAAAAACTTCCTTTTCCTTCTCTTCTTTGTCTCGCTGAAACTGCTCTGCATTTCTCATCACCGTAATGATACCTTCTCTCTTGTTTTTCTTAATCTGTTTGATTTCTTTTTGCTTGGCCTCTTTGCGCCATAACCGGAAGGAATCAAACATGGCCGGCCCAGCTTTCTTTTTAAACAATTTTGCCTCGAGATTGTCCAAAATTGCAGTTTCAAAACTACCATTGGGTGGCCAACTAAGGACACCATCACTTTTAGTATAGCGGATCCAACAATCATTATATACGATAGGACCTACTCCATGGCGACTATATGGCTCATAAATCGGAGTTCCAACTGGAGGTATCGGACATGAGTCCTCCAATCGGGAATCCGCACCGCGACATTTAAAGAAACCAAACAAAGTACTACGGCCAGGCATCGTGCACACTAACCGAGTTTACAAACTTCAAGGGTTATCGAATTACGATGTCCTCGCAAAAATGCAAGACCCTCGGTTTTTGGCAATTGCAATCGTCAAATAAAACCCAACAACTAAGAACCAACAACTAAGAACCACAAATGCAATGGAACCATGCAAACAACCAAGTTTCAACAACAACAACCAAGGACTCTGGGAGCGACCCACAAATACTTAACTGAAAGAGCAATGGCGTGACCAGGAAGGCCCGTCAATCGTCTTGCTGTACAAAGGACTACGCCAGGCGCCAAAAACAGGTCGACAGTCAGGGCATCAGTCCGTCGCAGCCATCAGGAGGCGGGTATCTTCGCGGGAAAAGTCTTTGGGCCACTTATTTCGACAACAGGATCGATGAAGCGGGGTGCACCTTCCCTCGGAGATTTCACACGAAGTTCCTCACGATCGTCAGGCTTTGGACCGGTACCGCTGATGTCGCCCCACATTGGGTGCCAACTGAAGGACGGGGCTATTTTAAGGCCCAGCGGTGCCAGGGAACAACACCTGAAACCTTCGTGGGTTACCTGTTCCGGCGTACAAATCACAGAGACACGAGAAACTTCCTTCGGCGTCAAAGATCAAGGATTATTTACTGCAGGGATACAGAAATCGCAAGAAGTACACGTAGTGTAGGTTCTGAGAGACTGCTTCGAATTGCAACAGTGGATCGCTCCTTTTATACATATTTTAGTCATAGCACAACATGGCGTACAAAAGGTAACAGCTTGGTTCCCACAGTAAACTTCAAAAGGGTTGCTTTCATGTATTCAGGAGCCCGGAACATAATTACAGTAGCATCGCCGTTTCCCAACTGTAAAAGTACGTTATCTCACCATTAAGTACATTCCATTCTGGCTGTAAACGAGTTAAGAGAAGAGACAGAAACAGGTGCACGGAAGACAAAGATAGACAACAGATTGAAAAAGAGTGTAGGGGGGCAATATCGGAAGCACGATTGCAGGATCAAAGGATTCGTGCCTAATGCATGCACGGCTGAAACAATAGACCGGCACGGCAAGATGAGCCTCAAGCGGAGCCATCTGCCTTTGCAGTGTCATCCCCCTCGTCATAAAGACACCCTCAAAGGAACACGTGTCTTCCGCAAGAGCTTTGGAATCCCAGGGTCGCGAAGCGGACAGTGTCCGTTCGCTGGCTACTTGAGGGCAAGAGACAAAATGGATGCCGTATCTAAAATGGAACCCGTGGGTTCAGATGGAGAAACCCACGAATAAGACAAACGGTTCAGGCCAGCGTAGCGAAAACGCGTACACCCATTAAACTCGTCATTTGCGGTTCATAGATACCAAACTCGTCCCTATTCGAACGAGTCAGAAACACCATTATGATTGTCACGGAACCTCAGTCCCCCTCATTGAATGTCAAGTAAGGGAAACCAAACATGTCTGGTACAATTCTTAAAACCAAATTGGTAGAATTGTCACGTCTTAACAAGAAGTTGGTCTTGATCCAGCGCTCCTACTAAAATTCTGCATAAATGATGTCACCATCTACCACCAAACTTACCAATCAAAACCAGGCTCATAAATAACAGAGCAGCTGAATCATGAGGCGAATGGATCTGATATGTTGTTTAAACTATCTACAATAAACAAGACCAGCTTGTCATTTTAAAAGTTTATTCAAACATATTAAAGAAAACTTTATTAAGCAAGCATTAGAAAAAGTCATAAAGAAAGTTTTATTCAGCATTTATAAAGAGAGCTTAATTCACGAAAATATTATTCATGAACAGAAATAAGTGAAAAAGAGCATTTCCAAACCGTAACTAATTCTCTGTCTCTACCCGCATCACCTGAAAACAAAGTCTTTTAAAAGTCACCTTTCCTTACATGTATTCATCGATTAGCAGAACACGTCCCTCTGGAATCAAGAAGCATAGGCAAAAATCTGCTCCTTGAGCTAATTCTTATACCCTAAAACTAAGGCTAAACTAACTATTTTCACATTCCAACAGCTGAATTCTGGCTCCCCATTGGCTGAACCACCTCACGCCACAGTAAATTGTGACATCTTCCACCTCAGGTCCGGGCTTTTACACAAAGCCATTGTTCATGCACAGAGTCCTGGCTGCACTTCCTTAGGCTGCTACATTTTGTAGCAAAGATTGTTCATGTAGTGCACAAAAATGCCGCGACTCACATTCCTGACCTTGAGCCTGTCCGTTCTGAGCTTCTTGTGGCACATTAGCAAACCTCTCCACAGAGTCGCCTTTTGCAGTTCTTTTAAAAAACTTTTCACAATCAAAGTTTATAGGCTTCTCATCTTTTTCAAAATAAGTTTTCTCTCGTGGCTTTACATCAGTAGGCCTCTTTCAGAAAGCGTCAATTTTCTGCGCCACTTTAGCTTGCGTCACTTTTTCAGAATGCATTATTTTTCTGCAGCCAATTCTATGCTTCTTTCAGTAAACTATTATTTAAACAAACACAAAACAGCAATTAATTAAAGAATTGACATTTGTTGTTACCCACCCCCTTTGCTAAATGATAACCCATTAATAAATGTTACCTAGCAAAAGCACAAAGATAAGCAGCATTTAATATCTACCATTCTTCATAATGGCCAGCAGGATTCTTCATGTATCTGAAAAAGATAAACAGACACAACATAGACGAAAGCACATATAAAATAAGCACATACCATCAATTAATCAGCCGCATTAGTGTTGACAAAGACAATAGGACAGACAAAACAACATTAGTTATGTATTATAAAACATACTTGCAAATGCAACATAAAGCACATAACGTTAGTCCCGTGTGTAATGATGTGGAAATCTTACTCTAGGTTGGTTTAGTTATAACAAGTCATGCAAAAACTCATTAATGTATTAATTCAAGTTGTGAGAGTATGACATCACGAGCCAGAATAAAATTATTTCTGAAACTCGCTCCATCAACAAAATCCCAAAAATGTTACTTAAAATTTTTATCTATTGAACATGTTTCAGGCTTACTCAGGATTAGTATATTAACTCTAATTTCATCTATATTTCTGCAACTCTCATATTGAGTATTAAGTCTTACATCCTACTAATTCTATATAATTTACCCTTTCTTTATTCAGCTAAGTTGGATCCTTTCCACCTTTGAATCCCCAACCCCCAATGAATTTATAGGTATCTACATTTTGAATTGCACCAACAAAACAAATATCAATCTGAGTATTATAAAACAAAACAAAAACAAAAAGTACATTTTGAAAAATTAGTATATAGTATATACCCCCTCTTTTTTTTTTCAAATTCTAAAACATGTTTTCTTCGACCTTGCATCTTACATAAAAGTGTTTCCAGCTAACACAATTTCTTCGACCTTGTGCCACCTAACACAATTTCTTCAGCCTTATGCCAAAAATAAACTTCAACTTAAAGAAAACGAAACCTAGTCATTGTCACTATTTCCTTCCAAATCTTTTTGGCTGCTACTGCTAACCTCAACTACTGGTGGAATCAAAATATAGGCCCACACTGGAGATTTGTACTTATGATTGGGCTTTAAGGGTCTTCTTCTTTTCCTGGTAATCATTTCAATTTTCTTTCCAGCTTGCTCTTTTTTGTCTGAATCACTTTTCTGACTTTACACTTTGTTGACTTGTTCTTTCAATTTATTCACGAATTTGAACTTTAAATCTTCTTTAGGCCAGACATCACCTTTTCTCAAGAGTTTCTTCTAAGGCTTGATTTTATTACACTCAGCTTTCCGAGTTCTTTTTCTGAATTTTCTTATTTCAGATTCTTCATCACTTTCATCAGAGTCAGTTTCAGAGATTTCAATACTGTATCTAGGAACTTCTTTACTCAGCAATTTCACTCCATTAGGAACAACATCTCTGTAGCTGGTACTTGGCAATTCGTCCTCCTCTTCGGGACTTGCTTCTAGCTTCCCAGTTCCAGAATTTCTGTTACTGCTTTCAGAGCTTCCAATCTGCTTTTCAATACTCTCCTGATCTTGAATCTCTTCAGTCACTGACTCTTTTTCTGCTTCTTTTTCTAGCAGATCTTCATCATTTTCTGAATCTAGAACCACAATCTCTAGATCGTTTTCATTCAATGTTTCATTCACATTGACATCATCATCCAGATGTCGACCACCTTGTCGATCTTCAAGATCTGGATTTTCTTCAGAACTTTCTTCTTCAGAGTCTGAATCATCTGTGGTATCTTCTTCATTTGGATCTTCTGGCTGTGGTACAGGCTGTGGTACACGCAAAGTAAGACTGATATGTATCCACCTTTTCATACCTTTGCACTTTACAGTATTTGTTGTGACTAGTATCACCTGTCTTGCTTTTTGCCTCCTGGGTACTAAACAGTTTCTCCTCCAATGAACCTTTTTTCTAACCCAGTCTCTTGGCAAAAGATCATAAGCCTGCTCCTTTTCTTTTGAAATCACATCTGTTCCCAACTGATGGAATACAGAAATTGTATCAATCTTTCTTGTTGGAAAAGCTTCCACCCATTTTGAAAATAAACAAATGATGACTAGAACATATCTCAGTTTGTTATGTTGGGGCATTTCAATGAAATCTATTTCAATACTTGTAAATGGACCACCCTCCCGACCTATGGTTCCCAAACTCTCAATTGTCTCTTGACCTGGATTGTCTTTCTGACATGTCAGACATCTTTGACCAAGTGACTCCTCAACTAATCTGAACTTTGCATTATACCATGTTTCCCTGAACAGTCGAATCTTTGTGTCTCTTTCTAAATGACCTGGACCATGATACATCCATGCCATGTCAGCAATCATGCAATTGGGCATAATAGGTCTGCCATCTTTGTAAACCCAAATTTCATCTTCCTCTTGCTGTCTGAAACCTTCTTTGTGTTTTCCCCTCATCATTTTCCTGATCTTGTAATTGTTTTAATTCTTGCTATTTCTGAATTACAAAGATTAATATGAGAATGCTTGAAACATGTTCTCCACATTTTTCCCAATTGATTGCAACTCTCTCCTGAGCACAGAATTTAGCAATGGTACCTGCGTACTCATTGCCTTTTGAGACATAATTATTTTTCTCTCCATTTGCAGCATATTTTATCACTGCTATTTGGTCAGGAAGCTGAATTCCATCTATCAACCTCTCTTGTCTAGGCTTTGTGCAAAAATCTAATACATCTTGACACTCATTGTCATTTTTAGGGATAATAATTTCTGTTCCAGAAATATCTGGCAATAAATGAACAGCTGAGAAATAGGCGATAGGCTTCCTTAATTCACCATATCTCTGAATGAGAACTGACAATGCACATCCTTCTTTCTCACTGCAGTAAAGCTCTTTGTTTAAGTCAGGCATGCCCAGAGCAGGAGCTTCATATAAACTCCCTTTTAACTGCTCAAAGGCCTCAAATTCAGTTTTTGTCAGGACAATTGGGTCTTTTATATCTGCTTTTGTCAGTCTCTGCAATGGTTTTGCAATTACTGAGAAACCACTAATCAATTGGCAACAATAAACAACCATGCCCAGGAACATACTTACCTGTTTTTGTGACTTTGGGGATTCCATTGCCTGAATCATTTTATTTCTCTCAATAGTTACCTGTCTAGGAATTCTCTCTTGAAACCTGAAAACAAAAATTGTTTGACTCTCTGGGTGCATTGGGACCGAATACCACTCAGCATCATGTGGTATCTGACAAAGGATCTCTGCTGGTTTGGGCACAATAGGACAACAAGGGATTACTATCTTGTTAACCTTTCTCAGGTCCTGTACTATTCTGTATGTTTCATCTGGCTTTCTAATATCCATAATTGGTGAGTTACAAGAACTGTTCTCAATCTCTTTTAGAACACCCTGCTCAATACATTTTTCAATAACAGGAATAACTCTTTCAATTGTTTCTGATTTCATTTTGTACTGTGGAACATTAGGAAATTCTATTCCCTGCTTGATTGGATCTGGTCTGTTTTTCAATAAACCCATTTCATTACCCGTAAAATCCCAAATTTTTACATTGACTGTTTCTTTCAACTCTTCAGGTAAATCTTTTTTCTCAAGCACAGGAAATAATCTGATTTCTTCTGCTTCAAACATTGACATTGTCAACTTGTAAAGACCATGATTTACAGGACTGCTGTCACTTTAGAGAGGGAGCGGCGGAGGTATCTGATTCTGCGGAATCACCACCTGTCGCTGAATTTGTAGCTGTTGATTCAGTAGCTGTTGCTGCTGATTTATCTCATTCTGCATCTTTGGATTTTTACACTCTCCTACAAAAGCTAAATTCGCTTTTTCCTTCTCCTTTTTCTTCGTCCATTTTGTTTTCCATTTATTCAGACTACCCCATTTTCTCAAAGTCCAAATTAAATCTTTTTTATGGGCAGGCGAAATTCTACCTGTATTGTTCAAGCCTTCAATGTCCTCATCATCATGATATGTTTCTAATCTGTCTGTACTCATTGTACCATTTATTAATTCTTCTATAACAACCTTAAATTTTGCAACATCCAGTAATTTGTACTCATCAGGCTGTGTCAGGTCAATCAGGTCAATATCAGAGTCTTCACTTTCTGAAGCTGAGTCATCACTCTCTCTTGCTGAGTTGGAAACATTACTAGACGATTTTCAGATACGCTAGAATAAAGTTTGTCAGCAAACTTTTGAATTTCAGAATTCAATGGGACCGTTAAAGCTGTGGTGCTAGTTTCATCTTTTCTAAGCACTGAGAGATCAGGTCCAATTGCCACAGGAACTGTCACTGCTTCCATGTTTCTAGTTAACTGCTCAATTAAATAATTTGTAGAATTTACATGACCAGGAATATTAATTCCAGAAGTACTGGGCATCTCATCGTACCTTTATGTTGTGACGCCTTGAGAAGGGGTCTGGGCTGGCACTCTATTAATCTGAACTGGGACTCTTGGCATTACATTAATCTGTTCTGGGGGTCTGCTCGAAATGTTGTCCTGATCTGTGTTTACAACATAATTTCTACACTGATCAATAAACTCTACTCTGACAGGTTTATTATTTAGATTTGCTGATTTGGGAATCGAATTTTCATTAAAATGTATTTCTTTTGGGGAAGGTGTTCTTTCAAAATATGTGTCCTTTAAAACTGGATCTTTATGCTTACTAGTTACTTTATTATTCACCTGCTAATTCATAATTTTGCTCTCACATGTAGCAATAACCTTTTCAACATGTTTAAATACATTTTTCATTTTCTGAAAGCAGAAAAACATTTTCTTCTTCTTTTGATAATAATTATCCATGTTTTAAAATAATCCCTTTTATTAAAATTAATCACAATATGAAAAATATTTTCACTTTATCGGCCTTATAGCATCTGCTATTCAATATATATTATTAATTATTCAACAAAGCCATGTGATGTTGTATTTTGCACTATAAACAGAACGTCCTGCTTAAATTAATATATATTTTAATTTACCTGCATTCACGTTTTAATTGAGGCAGGAAAATGTGCTTTGCGAATGCAGCAATGAAAATACTTAGACTGGTAGGAGTGGAAACACCTGCAAATGACTGGGTGTTTAAAAATGCTTATTTGAACACACACAGAATATCAGCTGTGGGGAAGGCATGCAGGATCCTCCGTTCTCCCCCTTTGTCAACCAGCTTTAAACCAGTCTTCCTTGAACTTAATTAAACCTACAAATCATTAATCACCAACTTCTTTTGTGACACAACGCTCGCAGGCTGCTACAACATGCACCAGCTGTGACACGCGTCCTTTCACTCGTGATGGAAACAACTCGACCTTTGACAGTAAAAGTGGTAACAATTTCGTAGAGAAAAATATAATCTATCAAGTAGGGGATACTTGACTGTCCACATATGCCTCAGTTAAAATAACACATCTGCTTTTGATTAGCTCAAAAACAAACAGTTTGTCTGCTGTGACGCTTCAGCCAATCAGAGCGTGGCAGCTATGACGTACACAGCCGCTGCAGTTTCCAGCTCTCTCCTCGGCTTTCACTCCTCAAACAGCCCCTCCCTTACAATTCTCAATCGGACACCTCGGAATGCTTTTAAAATAGCGCAGAATACTTTTAAATACATTTAAATAGCGCAGACTTTACCCGAAGGTTCCAAAGTGCTTTAAAATTACTTTTGGTACAATTTAGTGACTACACAAAACAAACCATTTGCCTGCTTCCCTAAAAAGCACAGTAACTTCTCGGACACACAGATTTTCCCTCAATCACTTGAAATAGACAACGCTACTTCTTCTGAATACTTTCTCTGCCACATTTACACATACATTTATACAAAGGAACTCCCTATTCATGCATACTTGTTTCTTCCTCAGGACTTTAACCTTAGAAGTAAACCTCTTTCGCCAGTAAGAAAACAACGCTTATCTTTTCCTTAGGACTCTAACCTTAGAAAAGAAACAACGCTTATTTTTCTTCCTTAAGACTCTAACCTTGGAAGAGAAAACAACGCTTACCTTTCTTCTTTAGGACTCTAACCTTAGAAGAAAAACAACACTTACTTTTCTTCTTTAGGACTCTAACCTTAGAAGAAAAACAACGCTTACACTTCGCACAAGCTTGGATAAATCCTATTACTCTTTTCACAGAGAGTTTTAAAACAAGCTCACCAGGTCCCTATACTCAATGCTACGATTTCATAGACAATCCTCACTATCATGCATACAATTTACTCAACACACCTAGGGCCCGATGTAGGTAAACGCGATTTTCCGATTTCAAAATACCGAGGCGGGCCGAATCGGTATTCTGAAATCGGAAAACGAGATGTAGGAAAAAAATACCGAATGAAAACCGATTCGGTCGGCATCGGTAATGAGATTCGGTACGTTCCGATTCAGCTCGGTCCGAATCGGAAATTACCGAATCGGCCAACAACGAATCGGAAAACACCGAATCGGCTACCACCGAATCGGATATTTCCGATTCGGCGAATACCGATTCGGTAAAAGCAGAATCGGTAAAAACCGATTCGGCAATCATAGACCCATGGCGAAAAAGCCCATAGGAATGCATTGCATGAACCGATTCGGCTTTTACCGAATCGGATAATACCGAATCGGATTTTACCGAATCGGATATTACCGATTCGGTAAAAGCCGACTCGGCAATAGGCGATTCAGCCAATGAGGAAACAGGGAGTGGCAACCCTGGCAGGTGCAGCCAATTAAGAAGTTTCTAGAAGTTTCTGGAAAGCCTGCCTGAGCCCAACACACAGTTAGCAGCAGTGGGAGAAGGAGGTTGCAAACTGAGCAGGAGAGAATGGCAGATCAGGCAGGAAGCCAGAAGTCCTCCCAAAAGAGGAAGCCCAAGTTCACCACCACCGAACTTCAGGTGCTGGTTGAGGAGGTGGTGAGGGTGCACCGCCAGCTCTTTGGCAAGCTGTCCCTCAACGTGCCAGACAGCACCAAGAGGAGATTGTGGGCCGACATCGCCCAGAAGGTCAATGCTGCTGGTGTCACCCCCAGGTCCATTGAGGAACTCAAGAAAAGGTTTTACGACCTCCGCAGCCTCACCAAGAGGAAGCTTGCTGACCTTCAAAGGCAGGCTGATCTCACCGGAGGAGGCAAGAACCCGGCGCCACCCCTCACCGAGCTGGAGGAAATTGTCTCCAGCACCATCGAGAGGGAGAGCATCGTAGGGATCGGGACCCTGGACAGCACTGCGAGAGCCACAGCTAAAGGTAAGAAGCATGCGCATCATGACACACCCTACCAGACACCTCCCCATTAGACACAATGCATAGGCAAACACCAGCACTGTACTGTCACCAACATACAAGAGACAAGCATCATGGTACATGTAGTCAGCAGAAGTTAGCCAAATATGTCAGTGCAGAATCACAAGACAGGAAACAGTGTGACACGGTGTAAGGAGATGCAAGGACATGTGGAATGCCATAATTGTACTGACTGTAATACATCGGCACTCAGTTTACAAATGCTTCTTTGTACCTAGGGGCACCATCAGGCGGCAACACTGTGACAGCAGAGGGAGCAGCAACATCAGGCACTGCAGTCGCAGGGCCGAGCACCAGCCAGGCTGCCCAGGAGGAGGAGGATGAGGATGAGGAAGGAGACACCCCAGGGCTTGGAATGGAGGGAGTCCTGGTGATTGATTACCAAGCAGTGCACTCCCCAGTACTGGCCAGCACACCCCCCTTGCAATTTTCACCTGAAAACTCCCCTACAAGGCAGACCATTCCGCCAACACCAGCACCTGCCACAACCGTGGCCTTGCCACCCGTCCTACCTGTCCTGGGAGCAGGGGCTCCGGGACCGGCCAGCACCACACCCCCACCAGTGGCACCCCTGCCCACTCAGCAGGCCGGAGGCAGCAGTGCCAGACGCCGTGCCACCACCACCACCACCACTGCTGCACCACCACGGGAGGGCAGTGTGTTCCTGGGCCTGGAGGGCCAGATGGTCAAAATCCAGCGCCAACAGGCCAGATCCACCATGGCCTGCCAACGCCAGCTCCTGCAGCACAACCTGCAGATGGGGGAGTTGGTGAAGGGTTTCCAGGCTGTTGTGGACAGCAACAAGGAGGTGGCAGCAGGGTTGGGCAGGCTGACCACTGCCATCACCCACTCCTCTGCCAGGCAGGAGGAGCATGAGGTTGCGCGCAGGAGGGATGCCCGGGTGCTCAACCGGGCCATGGCCCGCCTTGCAGCGGCGACCGCACAGCTGTGCCATCGCAGCTCAAATCAGGAATCGGTGCAAAGTCAGCATACAGCTGAGCTGACTAGGGGGATGGCCAGGATCACCACGGCCATGGAGGCCATGTTAATATCAAACGCCGCCTCCAATCCTGCCCTGGACCTGGGTGATGCTGGAGACAGCAGCAGCCGCAGCAGCCCGGCCAGCGCTGCATCAGAGCCAAGGAGGAGCACCAGGCGATCCGCTGATGCTGCTGGCCATTCGGAGGGGGCCGAGGGACACCCCAGTGGGTCTGGAAAGCGGGCCAAAAAATAGGCTGGCAAGGGGGGATGGGCAAACCAGAACCCTGGACTTTATTTGAGTTAACAATCTCCATTATTTGATGCACATCAGTGCTGTAACTGTGGTGCATCATTATTAAAACTTTTTTTTTCCAAGCAACATTTAGCTGTCTTTGCATCTGTACTCAGTCAGAAATAGTTCTCAGTGATCTCCTCACGTCTGTATCTGCCATCACATGGCGTACACACCCCAGCTGGCTGTGTCAGTGGCACAGCTTCGTCGTCGTCATAGTCCTCGTAGTCAGACAACTCCACCTCAGTGCCCTTCTTGACCGCAAGGTTGTGTAACATTGCACATACAGCTATGATCTTGCAGCAGGTGATGGGGGTATACTGCCTTGCACCTCCACTCTTGTGCAGGCATCTGAATCTACTTTTCCAGATGCCAAAGGTCCGTTCAACAACATTCCTGGTGCGTATGTGGGCCCGGTTATACCTCCTTTGGCTGGGTGTGGAGGGGTTGAGGTAGGGGGTGAGTATGAATGAGCGGAGGGCATATGCACTGTCGCCTGGAAGAGAAAGGGGTCACATTAGACACATGCATACATGTATTACACCTACCTAATTGTGTTATGGGGGTCTGATGATGTGGCTCACCTAGGAGGTATCCTTCTCCAAAATCGCCAGCCATCAGCCGTGCATATATGCCGCTCTGTTGGAATATATAGGAGTCATGGGTACTTCCTGGAAATTTTGCTACCAGGTCTGTGATGGTGCACTTGGCATTGCAGATCACCTGCACGTTGATGGTGTGTGTAGATTTCCGATTGCGATATATGTATTCGGTGTCCGCTGGTGGGCAAATCGGAATATGCGTGCCATCTATGCAACCGATGATTTGGGGAAAGTGTGCCATCTGGTAGAAGTCCGCTTTGGTTTGTAGCAGTTCTGCGTGGGTTGCAGGGAATGAGATGTATTGGTCCATCCTGTCTATCATGGCGTCAAGGAATATGTGGAAGAACCTTGACAGGCTGCTCTGGCTCACCCCTCCTGCTGCTGCCACTCTACTTTGATAGCTGCCAGACGCTACCAGGTGTAGGCTGCATAGCACCTGGATGTGCGCAGGGATGGCGTGTGCCCTTGGGGTGTGGTGGTCCAAGTATGGCTTAAGGTCCCTGATGAGCTCAAGTATGGTGTCAGAGTCCAGCCTGTATCTCTGTAGGATCTCAGCCTCAGTGAGCATGAACAGGGTTATCCTCTGTCTGTAGACCTGTTCATTTCTTAGCCATTCCCTCTGTCCTTCCTGCTGTAGCCGTAGCCGCCTCGCAATGACATAGAAAGCTGCCATCCTGCAAGTTGCAATGCATTTTGGGACTGTTTATATGGGTTGGAGTTGGTTACCACCTGATTGCAATCCATGGTAAATACCGAGTGAATTCTACCGATTTTGAGCCGATTTCGGTGTTTCTGTGCCTCCCTACATCTCCCCAACTGTCGGAATCGGGGAATTTCCCGATCGGAGATTCATACGATTCGGCATGTTTTCCGATTCGGCTCATGTCCGATTCGGTATTTTTTCCGATTCGGTACATGGACCGAATCGGTGATTTTCCGATTCGGTGTCACTAACGAATCGGTACAAGGACCGATTCGGTGATTTTCCGATTCGGTGTCACTAACGAATCGGTACAAGGACCGATTCGGTGATTTTCCGATTCGGTGTCACTAACGAATCGGTACAAGGACCGATTCGGTGATTTTCCGATTCGGTGTCACTAACGAATCGGTACAAGGACCGATTCGGTCTTTGTAACCGATTCGGTGTTTTTCCGATTCGTTACATATCCGATTTTCGGTATGTACGTATCGGATTCTTTCCCATTCGGTACTCATTCCGATTCGGTTTTCTATCCGATTCGTTCTGTTTTTGGTTCCCTACATCTCGCTGCCTGTTTACCGATCGGTAAGGGCCAAAAATCGGTATTTTCGGCCAATACCGATCGGTAAAGCCCTACCTACATCGGGCCCTTAAAACCCTAAACTTGTGTTGTACATCCACAACACAGTGATATGCGGAGATATCACCTTTTGAAGCAGAACAAATGCACTGTGTAACTCTTCTAGTCACACTACTCTTGCCATGGCAAACCAGGAATTGTTCACACTGCTGGAAAAACCCTTACAACTACATATAACCATCTGACAAAATAAAAAAAGTCAACATATG
Source organism: Lissotriton vulgaris (assembly GCF_964263255.1). Classification (NCBI taxonomy): domain Eukaryota; kingdom Metazoa; phylum Chordata; class Amphibia; order Caudata; family Salamandridae; genus Lissotriton; species Lissotriton vulgaris. Next base: position 1,526,114,525 of record NC_141693.1, read on the forward strand.
TTAAACATTAATCCTATGACTATACCAACATATATGTATCATGTATGTAGCATGTATGTCAAAAACAACATATAACCGTACGAATGCTACCATAAATTGATCCAGCGCTCCTACTAAAATTCTGCATAAATGATGTCACCATCTCCCACCAAACTTACCAATCAATACCAGGCCCATAAATAACAGAGCAGCTGAATCATGAGGCGAATGGATCTGATATGTTGTTTAAACTATCTACAATAAAAAAGACCAGCTTGTCATTTTAAAAGTTTATTCCAACATATTCAAGAAAACTTAGGTTTTGAAACTTTATTAAGCAAGCATTAGAAAAAGTCATAAAGAAAGTTTTATTCAGCATTTATAAAGAGAGCTTAATTCAAGAAAATATTATTCATTAACAGAAATAAGTGAAAAAGAGCATTTCCAAACCCTAACTAATTCTCTGTCTCTACCCTCATCGCCTGAAAACAAAGTCTTTTAAAAGTCACCTTTCCTTACATGTATTCATCGATCAGCAGAACACGTCCCTCTGGAATCAAGAAGCATAGGCAAAAATCTGCTAATTGAGCTAATTCTTATACCCTAAAACTAAGGCTAAACTAACTATTTTCACATTCCAACAGCTGAATTCTGGCTCCCCATTGGCTGAACCACCTCACGCCACAGTAAATTGTGACATCTTCCAACTCAGGTCCGGGCTTTTACGCAAAGCCATTGTTCATGTACAGAGTCCTGGCAGCACTTCCTTAGGCTGCTACATTTTGTAGCAAAGATTGTTCATGTAGTGCACAAAAATGCCGCGACTCACATTCCTGACCTTGAGCCTGTCCGTTCTGAGCTTCTCGTGGCAAATTAGCAAACCTCTCCACAGAGTCGCATTTTGCAGTTCTTTTCGAAAACTTTTCACAATAAAAGTTTATAGGCTTCTGATCTTTTTCAAAATAAGTTATCTCTCTTGGCTTTACATCAGTAGGCCTCTTTCAGAAAGCGTCAATTTTCAGCTCCACTTTAGCTTGCGTCACTTTTTCAGAATGCATTATTTTTCTGCAGCCAATTCTATGCTTCTTTCAGTAAACTATTATTTAAACAAACACAAAACAGCAATTAATTAAAGAATTGACATTTGTTCTGTTACCCACCCCCTTTGCTAAATGATAACCCATTAATAAATGTTACCTAGCAAAAGCACAAAGATAAGCAGCATTTAATATCTACCATTCTTCATAATGTCCAGCAGGATTCTTCATGTATCTGAAAAAGATAAACAGACACAACATAGACGAAAGCACATACAAAATAAGCACATACCATCAATTAATCAGCTGCATTAGTGTTGACAAAGACAATAGGACAGACAAAACAACATTAGTTATGTATTATAAAACATACTTGCAAATGCAACATAAAGCACATAACGTTAGTCCCGTGTGTAATGATGTGGAAATTTTACTCTAGGTTGGTTTAGTTATAAAAAGTCATGCAAAAACTCATTAATATATTAATTCAAGTTATGAGAGTATGACATCACGAGCCAGAATAAAATTATTTCTGAAACTCGCTCCATCAGTCGCAAGCAGATCAGACTGCAAAGACCGAAGAATTGCGGTATGTTCCGGAAGCTAACAAGAAGCAGAGAAAGAAGGTTGTATCAAAGAGTAATGTGGTTTGATACGCTTGGCATAAACAGGAATGTATGTCCTCCCTGGATTAAAAAACAACAGCAAAGATTGTAACTTTCTAAGAGAAGAAAGAGGTTGCAATTGAGCACATTTTCCCAGAAAGTGGGGGTGGGGCAACCCCCTACCTTCATTGGTGAGTTTGTAACCCAGAAAAAGAACTGCCAAATGTTGAGAGCGTCGACCACTCACCTGAAACCAAGGTTGTTGGCATGGGCGATGGTGAAGACTATTCCCTAGCCGGTCCGGACATTATCCCAGCCTCACTGTTTACAACAGTGGTTCTGGCAGATACTCCGAAAGGGAAAGGGCTTTGGGACAACTAACAAACACAGAAAAAAGAGAAGACACTGCAACTTTACTGCTGGACCTGCCGGGTTCTTGATGCAAAGTAGCTTGCGTTATTCTGAGCTGGGAAAGGAACAAAAGTTGTTATCAGACTTATTATTAACTGGGAGAAATCTTCTACATTACTTCTGCTATTAATGTCAATCACCTCATACTAGGAACTCCAAGCTCACAATGTTAGGGTGTGTCTTCTCTTGAGTTTCTTTTGTTAGGGATGAATTCAAGAATAGGCTAAAATGGAATAAAGAAGTAAAAAGAAACCTCACATAACAACATTGTTTTCCTTCTTGACTTTCTTTGTTATCGCATATTCATATGTTGTTTCTCTCACCTTCTGTTAATTTACACGGAGTACGTTACAACTGTTGATTTGAATACTGTTGGGACAATATGGCCGGGATGCCTGTCACCCCCTCCCAACACAATCCCCAAGGATGGGAAGACGGACGCAGTTCTGAACTTTTGGAAGGCGGGAGGGAGTTACCCTCCCGGCCGTATTTATTAATGTATGAAACAAAATTAAAACATTAAAATAACCGTTTCATATCATGTACAATTTTTCAGTTATTACATTATGATGCAGACACATTAATTGGCTAACCTTAACAAAACTCTAATACAAAGGTTTTCCTAGCCGAGTCTAAACATCCTGCAATGCATACTTTCTAAAGAAAAATTGTACATCCTAGCATTACGGGCCAACGGCAAGGTCGCAACCGGTGTCAGATCCCTACTACCAGAACTCCCCCCTCACGGTGTGAGGGGCGGGCGCACAGAGGACTGTACCTCTGCGCCAACTCCAATTTCCCTTGTCTTTGCGGGGGCCCCCTATTTCACTCGACACCATCTTAATGGTCGTCCGAGGACTCGTGTGAGGTGTCTAGAAGGTAGTGTGGACCCCCCTCCCACCCCACACTGTTCAGCACATCCACCGTCGTGGATATTCTGGCCCCGGGAAATTCATAGGAGGGGCATCTAGCCGCCTCCTCCCCTGGAAGGGGCCTATGACCGCCTTCCCTTAGGCGACCCCATACTTAGTGGGTGCCGCCTCCCCGTGTGAGGGGCCAATGGCCGCCTCCCCCGGGCGCTCCCATCCATAATGGGTGGCGCCCCCCCTCTAGGGACCTTGAAATTACTGCTCACCGATCATGACCTTACCGCCCGACCAAAATAAATACGACGTTTTATTCCCTATTCAAGAAAATCAAGTTTACATGGTAATTCTTATCCTATTAAAAAATTCCTTCAACTAAACTGTTATACTCCGCTCAACTACATAAGAAAATGTTTATGAAGTAAATCAATTTATTGCAGTACCAACATTAACAATGTTATTAACCTAAATCAGGAGAGAAAAGACATTATCAACAGTAAATCAATCTTATTGTAGCACTAACGTTGCCATAAGGGGCTGGTGGGTGGGTCAAAAATTTGCTCCTTGTTCCGTCGAGGGCTCACATGCTACGAGAGGGTGCAGCTTCCAAGCACAAGAACAAGAGGATGCTTCTTCGGATTCCTGCTCCTTTTATTCCTCTTCGGGAGGGCGTGTACCCTCCTCCGGCACGCCTACGGGGCGTGGTCAACGGTGTAGGTGTCTAGGACAACCCGTCTTGGGCGGGAAAAGGCGCGCCCCGGCTACGCCGCTTCGGGCATACCAGCCGAGACACGCCCCCACCCAAAATGGCTTCCCAGGGGGATCCGGGCCCCCAACTATACGTTCGGGGGGACCGAGTGGTCGCCCCTTTCCAGGACTGCTTTACTGTGAGTAGAAAGCTTCATTTCACCATGCGAGTTCTATGCATATTTCTGATTTTTACAGAACACCTTTTATCAACAGTGTTTTACTATACCTTGATGTCTGAGAAAAGCGCTTAACAAAAATCACAAGCAAAATCAAGAGCGCTATGTAAACATCACTGGAAGTGCTGCATTAACATCACTGGAAGCGCCCCATTAATATCACTGGAAGTGCTGTTTACATCACTGGAAGTGCTGCATACACACCACTGGAAGCACCTAACAAACATCACAGAAAACGCTAAACAAATACCACCCGAAGCACTCAGTTATTATCTCGAAAGCGCTCAATAACATCAAGTCTTGCATGAACACCTTCAAATTAGGCCGGGGCTATAAATTTGGTCAGCGCTATAACCACATGTCCTCCCAAGTCTTTAGAGGAGTACAATCTGAAAACACGCTTCTTGTGAAATCTTTCAGACAGGCAAGTCTTTTAAAAAATAAATGAAACCCAAGTACACAACAGTGTTCGCGGGATTTAGCTCTCCATTGCTCTGCAATCTCGTTGGAACCGGCTCTGACTTTCTCGAATCCTCGGGAAGGCGTCCTTGCTCGTGGTTTTAAAAGAAACGAAGTCAAGCAAAAGAAAGTTGACTTGCGGTTATTTATAGCTGCGGGGGGCGATGTCAGGCACGTGCCTTGAACAGCTGAAGACACGCTTCACAAAACGTCCTTATTGCACGTGGAGGCACAACAAGTGCAAGGAACAGATGCATTAGGCGTAATGATAAATATGTCCAATAAATGAAAAGTAAATGAAAAGAACACCAAATTATAAAATGAACAATGAAGAGAGGTTAAGCACTTCTTTCAGCATTTAGTTTTACCAATTTGAGGAAGGCAGACATGATTAATAATTCTAGGATGTGCAGAAAAACATATGAAACAATCAGTAAAATCAGCATCCTGCTGCTGATTCCTGACACCAAACAGGCAATATGCGACTTGGCAAAGTTGAATTTATACCCCAAGTCTGCAAAAGACATAATAATGTGGTCCACACACACACACAAGATGCTGTATCAAGTCATCATCCATCAAATAAATGCCATCGATGTAAGAGAAAGCATCAAGGTCAATTTCATGTAAAACAGACACTATGCATGCCTCAAAAGCATTGAGACTTATGCCCCATAGGTAAACATGTATACCTTTTGTGATTGCCGAGGGTGTTAAATTGTGACTGTAAAATCTATTGGAGATATCAATAGTCATTTTATATTTTTTACAAACAATGGTATCGTCTAACCCAGAGCAGTGGGTGTGCTGTACTGCAAAGGTACGAACATGACTGTTCAAATTACTGTAATGCCAAATTATGCGATATGAACAGTCCGGTTTCAATATCGGGAAAAGAGTATTAATTATTGATGAAACACAGGGTTCAATTACACCCTGATAATCCAATTGGGTCAAGATTTCACTGATGGATGCTTTCGTGTCATGTTTGATCGGATATCGTGGTTGGGGTTGTGGCATTGATCGTAATGGATTTTCATGTGCCGGGGACTCCATATCCCACCTCACTTGATTACGATACACAGATTGGGAAAGCGCTAATACCCACTCCTATGCGTTTGTGTGTTTAGCCTCCTCTGAGACATAATGTGAAAAACTTGGGAGAATAACATCTTCCCCTTTTGAAGAAGCTAGAACAAATGGGGAGGCCAATCCACCTCTTCCAACAAAATATCACATTAAGAAGTAAGGTTGTCCTAAAATATCGCCCTAATTGTGCATTTAATATCACCTTTAATTTGGAGGACTATTTAATAAAGCTTATCAAGGGGTGCAACTTGTGTGTCATCTGTTTCCACTGTAATGAACGTGTCAGTTGTTTTCGCCTCCAGACACTGGTGGAGTGTCTCCTGCACTATGGTAACTTCTGCAGCGCTGTCGAGGAGTGTTACCGCCCAGCTCTAATCAAGGAACAGGATTCTCACCACCTGAGGCAAAGCTGCAACTTTTTTGTTTTGAAAAGGTGCACCATATTGAGGTGCTCCCTCTGGTTTGGCTTTATGTCAAACTGGCACTGAGGGTCACTTCTTAGTTGTGCAGAGTCGCCTTCTCTGCAATCCTGACGTCTTCCCCAGCAAACTGTTGATCTGATGATTCCTAAAAGGAACCAGGAGAACGAGGATCAATGACCTGAAACATCTCTGGTGTTTTAATTTTAGAGCGGTTACACAAATCATATAGCTACAGTCGGAAGCGCCTGATGTAGACGAACCTGCATGAGAACTAGCCTTCTGCTACTGCTAACGCTGATTTTATTCCATGTCTTTTTAGGAAAGACTGGACAACCCTCCTTGTCTGGAAGGGGTTTACTTTGTACCTGAGTATAAGGTCGTGCCCCCCAAACTATTCCAACCCAATGATGTATGTACATCCACAATAATGAGCGGTAACTGTGGCTGCAGTTCAACATCCGCCACATCTGAAAGGCGTTGATGCAATTGCAAGCTAACTGCTTCACCTTTCACATTTGCCAGAATCATATCAGAGACAATAAGAAACATGGCCACTTATCCCATCCCCAATTCCAATGATGGACCAACCCAGTGTTCTTCTTGAACCTTCTTTAGAACGCTCAGAAGAATGCTCCTGGAAAGGGACCCAAGCACAGTGTGTACACCGCAGCAAACACCGTCCCTCGGGTGGTGCAATCAGGTAAAGTGGGAACAATACCACTCGGTAAACTCATCGTAAGGATCCTGTATTTCTCAACAGGTGTAGTATGGGGATAAACATTCTCAAGTTGCTCAAATTTTTCTAAAAGCCAGTAAGGGAAATAATCCCTTTTCTGAGGACACTTGCCCATCACTGATGTAATCATGATGGGACTAATGACAAGACCACCACCCTGTCCAGGTGGTTGAGGAGGTGGTTGAGGAGTGGCTCCAGCCGGAGCCACTTAAAAATTACATGACATAAACTGTATGACAGCTCTATGAATATGAATTAACATTGTATGTAATTGATGCAGCTCTGCAAGGGCATCATTAAGATAATTTGGAGGTGGTGTAAAACCAGCCAAAATGGGCCATGTTGACCCATCGGCTAATAAGGAGCCTAAATGGACCACAGTAACAGGGTGAGGAAAAAAGGCCATTAAACCATACGGTATGCTCCCAGGCTGTCAACGGAACTTCAAGTAATCAACCTATAATTCCACGGAACCACAGCCACTGTATTTTAATGAAAGATATTATCATTCCCAACCACTGCTGTAAATGTAACCCAAGGATAGAAAACTTCAAAATAGTCAGCTGTATCCGCCTCGACAACAAACATAATATCGGCCTCCGCATTAGGGACTCCATGTTGAGTCAAATGGGCTGTGACCGTAGCGCAGTTAGGTACAGCAATAGCAACCGCCATACAAATGCAGAATAATAAATCAAAAAAAACGGTAGCTCAAAAGCGGGTCAGTAGAGAAAGAATAACCTTTTAAATCTCAACCTTGAAAAACCTAAAAAATACAAATATAGGAGGCTAACCCCCACACCACGGAAATCTCCGGAAACCGGTGTGAGGGGTTTATGGACAAGCACAAGCACTACTCAGGGGTCTCGTGAATAAGTACCAGACCAATCAATGGTGGCGTTATGTTGCAGGGACTCTGCACAAAGACAGAACTATACACAGGAATATGGGACAATGGTGCATAGGGACTGAGTCTTCCTATCACCTTAGTACCCACAAACCCAGGACCGATTAGCTACAGTGTCTCACTTGCTTGCCTACTAAATCCCAGAGAAACAAATGATTAGACATCCCAGAACACAACACTCCCATATATCCCAGGAATTGTGGTAACAAGACACACCTTTTCGCTCACCCTCTTGTACTCGTCCACAGTAATATCTGACGGAGACACAAAACAGTTTAAAATATTAATTTTAACTAACGTGCCCTACTGTGCAATATGTGCCACAACAAGCAGGAAAATGCACAGTACAAATAATGTCAACATAGCAGTCAGTCCATAAATCATGGAGGGAGATGTCATCACAGAAAGACAATGGAGAAAGGACTATATTGCCTAACACCCCTCCCCTTGATAAGAAGAAGTATTATTATGTAATAGAAGATCTCAGGGCTTTGTCAGGAGACCCCATACCTTAGCCTATAGATGGGTAGACCTACATCATGGGCTCTCTTCACCCAGGAAAGGTCCCTCTCCAAGTTTGTCTCACCTATTTGTGCACCCAACGAAAAACCCAAGTATGCTGTCCAACTTATAGCTACATCTGTATGTTTTGTCTAAAGGATAAGGACTGGCCAGAACATGATAACAAGGGGCATTGTTGTTCGACCTTGCACATAATGGTCAGTCAAAATCCCAGAAACATGCAGAGAGCATGTAAAGCGATGAGCTCTCATGTGAAAGCAGTCTTTGAAACTATGGCAAAAAATAAATACACGCAGTAACGTGTGGAAAGCGGCAGGCAAGCTGCAATATGCCTCATGCTAAGTTAGTGAAAAACGACAATGACCCTATGGGCCAAATGACAATACAATAAAAACACCCCTCTAAAAGGAGCCCAAAACAGAAATTGAAAAATAGCCTAACTTTTAACATATAAACCAAGACCAAAATGACAAAAGAAGAACTGGGGATATTTAATTTTTTAAGTCACTAGAGAAAATAGCTTCAAAGGGTACAAAGTGCTGATTGTAAATATCTGTTCACGGCAGACTGGGACAAGTTCTGGCTCTGCACGATGCAGTGTGGGCTGGCTTCAGGGATCCAGTTAGGCCCACTCAGCCCACTGAGCAGAGTATCTTAATATTCTTGCATGCAGAGCATAGCATTTTTCTGTGTCGAAGATGCGTTGGACAGCTGAAGTGATAAATCAGTTCTGAGATGTGGGAGGCTGCGGTGCAAGGGCCTTCTTCACCATCGAGGATCCCTTTGATGGGGCTTGTGATAAAAAGTCCAGGGTCGAGGATACAGCGTGCAGTCGGGTGATACGTTTGTTCTGAAAGGCAGAGTCTGTCATTGTTAAGGCTGCATTTGTTTTTTGGATGCAAGGGCCTACACTGAGGATGCATTGCGCTGTATCAGTTCTAAAGGTGTTGTGGGTCGTGGCAGCAATGTGGGTCTTTGTGATGGGTCAAATCCACACAGCAGAGGAGATGCATCAGTTCCGCTGGTACCACAGAGGCAGGTAAAGTACCTTAAACCCATTTCACTTCGGACAGGATTAGCACCACTTGGCAAGGTAGACTAACAGATGGCAGAGTTTCTGTGCAGACGAAAGGTGGCTGGAATGTCCCAGAGACTTCAGATCAGGACGCCAGCCAACTAGCCCTTGGAGTCACTTTGGATTCTGGGTACAAGAGATGCAGGTCCAGTGCCTCTCACCCCGAGTCCAATCCAGCAAAGTGGCAGTCCTTCAGCAGCATGGCAGTACTTCTTCCAGGTTGATTATCCACAGGTCCAGAATTATACTGAAATTGGGGTGTATGTGGTCCACCATTTATACCCAGTTGTGCTTTTGAAGTGGGGAAGAAGCTTCTAGCGGTTTACCTATGAAGTCCCTAGGCATACCGCTTTCCTTGAATTGGCTCCAGACTAACTACAGGGGGCATGCATCCATTTGTGTGGAGACATGAAACAGCTGATAAAAATCAAAAAATTCCCTTTTCATTATTTTTGTGAGACTACTATCTCATGAAGATCTTGAGTGAAGGAACTAATCTGGGCAGGGCTTAGAGTTTCAATCAGGTTAACAAATTTGAATTTCACAAAGTATTTAAATTATAGATAATGAGCAACAGGATACAATAAGGGCGGAGAAACAAAGGAATAAATTGTATCTCTTTTTTATTTGTTGAACTTTTTGGATTATATTGATAAAAACATCATTTTATTCACAAAAACATTACATCATAAACAAATCATAAGAAGAAAGAATATATGTCGACGCGAGGTTTCGGTGAAAGAAATCGTCACCTTCTTCAGGACCTTTTTTCATTAAAAACAGTTTAAATTAAAACAAAAATTTAAAACACTTGTTACAAAAACTACTATATTAGCTCTTTAATTCTACACATTCATTTTTGTGTTAAAAGAGGAACCCTCTGTCTCTACTCCACAATCCAGTTTGATTTACAAATACAAAACATTTCTACGATTTGAACTTATTCTACCATCAGTTGTCAAAAGAGGTTTAAAAATACATTCTCGTTTGTTGTAAAGCATTAGTTGTTCTTGCTTACATTTCTTATATAGAGTCTAAACATATACTATTAATGAAGCTACATTATATCCAAGGTACATACATAATCATACAATATTTGTTAATCTGTAAACTCATATCATTGCCCTAAGCTTATATTGCAACTATAAATGAAAGCTGAATATCCTATTACAAAAATATGAGGACATACCTATATTGGATATTCGTTACCAGCTCTATTCAATTGGCTGTGTAGATTTTTGCAGCTTTTCAATATTTTCTGGAATGTGAAGTGAAAAGATTTAATCATACTCAAATAAGCAATCCTTGGAATTAACTATTGATTGTTAGTCTAAGGTCTGTTTTTATACCTGGAGTCTGGATTTATTTCCTTATTCTCACTCGTTTTGGAACTTTCTTATTTCTGTTGTTCCCCTCCTTACAGTTTTGAATTGTCACAAGTATAATCACTGTTAAGATAAGAAGCCATGGATTTATGTTAGGATCTTACTGGGCATTCCACTATCTCTAATTTTGGCTGTCGCTGTTTGTCTCAAAGGCTTACCGACAACTTTGTTTTTGCATTTGTTTATTCTTCAAGCCGGTTTTGTCACTCTAGATGGAACAACCCCTGCATGTAACTATCCCTGTGGCTCCTGCAATAATTGTAATTTGATAATAAAAGGACTCAAAATTACATACAAAGGAATAAGCGATAATCAACAGAATTTTGTAAACTGTAGGACACAGAATGTAATTTATAAAATCAAATGCCCTTGCGGAAAAGCATATATTGGAGAAACATCAAGAGAAATCCGGTTAAGGTTAAATGAACACAAATCGGCAATCCGAACCAAGTGCTCCAATGCACCGTTAGTTGAAAATTGGGAATCTGCTAAACACAAAATAGAGGAATTACAGTGGTGGATTCCAGAAGTAGTCAGATTGAATAATAGAGGGGGCAATTTGAACACAAAACGTAAGAAAAGGGAGCAATATTATATGTCCAAATTCGACACATACAAGAGTGGTCTCAACAGTCGAGAAGAATGGGACAAAAAAATATAAAACATGTATTTAGAACCTCTTTAGATAACAAACCATGAGTCTGCAAGTACCAGATGCACTATAAAAAGTAAAATATGGAAATAATGGGGGCCATCACATCAGGTTCTCCTCCTATATAGATATAATATTGTGATATCCATATCAGAGATATTTGGGGTGAACATAATGCAAAATAAAAAAAGTTATTTAGCTGAAAAATTAAATGTGACTAATAACAGACACAATAATAGACATTCTAATACCCACCGATGCACAATGGGCAATTAACAACAGCTAATCCAGTAGAATCCCCAGTATAAAAAACTGGTTACTATATTTATAAGGTTAGGGCATAAATAAATATAACCAAGTCGAGAGATTGAATGGTGGACAAGATATGACATTCAAAGAAGGCCACCGAAAAACGGCAAATGACAAATGCCACTTTATTGCAATGGGGAACTTTTAAATAATCATCTAAAGCTCAAATAGAATCCATATAGAAAGATGATACCTATCAGGTATGGTTTATTCATCATTTAAAAAGAATAACCAGAAAGCCGGCCGGAGAGTTGAAATTGAAAGTCCAAGATGGCCGCCTTGTAAATACATCGATCTAATAGAGTGCCCATAAACAAAACCAGACAATCGAGGCAACCAAGTAGACATCAATGATACCAACATGATTTAAATCACTTCCCTAATATATGTAGAGCCACCAATAATTCTTAATGCCACTGCAATTGTAATTACATATTTTAACAAAAGTCGAATGATACAACCTCGACATGAAATCGTTTTAAATTAAATTGTGGCTTGTAATTGAATCACTCAAATAAAAAAGGTTCGTACCCTGAGAATAAATTGGTAAACATGGGGCCGGTAATAACTGGTATAAAACAAAGTAGTGAATGTAATAACCGTCGCGATCTAATTAGACATTCAAAGATGGCCGCCACGAAACCGCTAGAAATCAGCTTGAGTTATTGCTAAGCCCCAGATGACCATAATTAGAGGCCAATTAAACAATCATAGAGAGTATATAAGACAGGCAAAACGAGAGGCACAGTCTATTGCAGCTCGAGAACTAAACAGGACAGCCCGTGGTGTCACTCCGTTACGCAAGAGCAAATCAAGTAAGTCTGAAAAGGACCAAACTACTAGATAGCTTACCAGAGAGAATCTTGAATTTTTGAATCTATAACAGATACATTGTCCTCTCCTTAGATTGAAGTGAGGAGCTCCAAAAAAAGTTTATTTATTTCCAAAGTGGATACGGTACATCAATAGAACAGAGCTTTTAAATTCAAGGTAAGGGAATGAAACATAAGATAACAGATTGTCTAACCAACATAGGTTCCATAGCAAAATAGGTTAATACAATCTGTTCATCCCCCCTAGTTTACCAAAGGACAGACGGCCGTCCTGCATATAAACCTCCTAAAAGCAATGAGGTAAGATTGTACAAATATCGCAAGCCCGAACCTAAATAAGATCTAGACTGTTGATCCAAAAAGAAATATTAGTATTCATTTTATATAAATCTGTTTGGTTAACAGATTACACAGAGCATTAACTGATGGAAGGTGCACCCTGTGAAAAATTCTAACCTTAAATAAGGGTACCTACTCTTGTTGAAATCACTTAATATCAAGGATATGATAATCCAAAATTAGTGGGGATTAAACACACATTTTGGCGTTTGATTCACTCTTAATAGTTTGCGATAATCTACACCAACTCACCAGGAGGTAAATTGACAAAACCGGCCTGAAGAATAAACAAATGCAAACACAAAGTTGTCGGTAAACCTTTGAGACAAACAGCGACAGCCAAAATTAGAGATAGTGGAATGCCCACTAAGATCCTAACATAAATCCATGGCTTTTTATCTTAACAGTGATTATACTTGTGACAATTCAAAACTGTAAGGAGGGGAACAACAGAAATAAGAAAGTTCCAAAACGAGTGAGGATATGAAATAAATCCAGACTCAGGTATAAAAACAGACCTTAGACTAACAATCAATAGTAAAATCCAAGGATTGCTTATTTGAGTATGATTTAATTTTTCCCTTCACATTCCAGAAAATATTGAAAAGCTGCAAAACTCTACACAGCCAATTGAATAGAGCTGGTAGCGAGTAGCCAATATAGTTATGTCCTCATATTTTTTTTAATAGGATATACAGCTTTCATTTATAGGTGCAATATAAGCTTAGGGCAATGATATGAGTTCACAGATTAATAAATATTGTATGATTATGTATGTTGCAAAAAACACAGTTGATGGACAGAATGCAGAACAATGTCTTACATTCACCCCAGTACAAAGATCCGGGCCTAAATCCATAGTTTTTTTGCACTCCACACCACCCTAGGTCAGACAATGGCTATATGCAAATCAGCCTTGACCCTGTGCCTCATAGGAACAGTCCAGACCGAACTACCAAGCCATGTCTTTCCTAGACTGGAATCAAGCATCCAAGGACCGGTTTCTGGCTATCAGCCTTCTTCAGCCTGGATAGCTTGACTCCAGTGATGTGGAGAGCCTGGGACTCACGTCTGAGCATACCCAACCCACTCGGTGTGAAAATTGCAAAAAACACAGTTGATGGACAGAATGCAGAACAATGTCTTACATTCACCCCAGTACAAAGATCTGGGCCTAAATCCATCTTTTTTTTGCACTCCACACCACCCTAGGTCAGACAATGGCTATATGCAAATCAGCCTTGACCCTGTGCCTTATGGGAACAGTCCAGCCCGAACTACCAAGCCATGTCTTTCCTAGACCGGAATCAAGCATCTAAGGACCGGTTTCTGGCTATCAGCCTTCTTCAGCCTGGATAGCTTGACTCCAACGATGTGGAGAGCCTGACTCACGTCTGAGCATACCCAGCCCACTCGGGGTGAAAATTGCAAAAAACACAGTTGATGGACAGAATGCAGAACAATGTCTTACATTCACCCCAGTACAAAGATCTGGGCCTAAATCCATCGTTTTTTGCACTCCACACCACCCTAGGTCAGACAATGGCTATATGCAAATCAGCCTTGACCCTGTGCCTCATGGGAACAGTCCAGCCTGAACTACCAAGCCATGTCTTTCCTATACCGGAATCAAGCATCTAAGGACTGGTGTCTGGCTATCAGCCTTCTTCAGCCTGGATAGCTTGACTCCAGTGATGTGGAGAGCCTGGGACTCACGTCTGAGCATACCCAGCCCACTCGGGGTGAAAATTGCCAAAAACACAGTTGATGGACAGAATGCAGAACAATGTCTTACATTCACCCCAGTACAAAGATCTGGGCCTAAATCCATCATTTTTTTGCACTCCACACCACCCTAGGTCAGAAAATGGCTATATGCACCTTGGATATAATGTAGCTTTATTAATAGTATATGTTTAGACCCTATATAAGAAATGTAGGCAAGAACAACTAATGCTTTACAACAAATGAGAATGTCTTTTTAAACCTCTTTTGACAAATGATGGTAGAATATGATGATGGGAAGAAGGAATAATAAGTTCAAATCGTAGAAATGTTTTGTATGTATACATCAAACGGGATTGTGGAGTAGGGACAGAGGGTTCCTCATTTAGCAAAAAAATGAATGTGTAGATTTAAAGAGCTAATATAGTAGCTTTTGTAACAAGTTTTTACATTTTGGTTTTAATTTAGACTGTTTTTAATGAAAAAAGTGTCCTGAAGAAGGTGACGATTTCTTTCACCGAAACGCAGCGTAGACATATATTCTTTCTTCTTATGAATTGTTTTATGATGTAATGTTTTTATGAACAAAATGATGTTTTTATCAATATAATCCGAAAAGTTCAACAAATAAAAAAGAGATACAATTTATTCTTTTGTTTCTCCGCCCTTATTGTATCCTGTTGCTCATTATCTTTAATTTAAATACTGTATGAAATGTAAATGTGTTAATCTGATTGAAACTCTAAGCCCTGCCCAGATTAGTTCCTTCACTCAAGATCTTCATGAGATAGTAGTCTCACAAAAATAAGGAAAAGGGAATTTTTAGATTTTTGTCTACATATAAACCCATTCCCTTTTTCTATAAAGCGTTCTTCCCAATATATTTTTACTATTATAAGCACAGTTGTTTAACTGGGGAGTACTTTCTCGGTCTCACTAAAAACAGTGAGGCGCCCTAAAGAGCGAAATAGTCCTAATTCAATATGAATCCATTTAAAATCTTTGGATTGTATGAAGACCATTTTAACAAAGTAATTAATGGTCCTACAAAAACCACGAACACAGTAATAATATCAGACAGTGATGAAGAACAGTGGAAAGAATTATAGACTTTAAAAAAGAAAGTAATAAGAACAGAATTGCACGCAGATTTCCTAGTGGAATAGTGTAAAAAGGGAATAATCCCTAAAGGCTTGCAAGTGAAGAACAAACCAAGTCTTTTCATTAATAACCATAAATTCATTGAAACATGGACCTTTATAGCAAATAGGTGCAGCAGAGACTGGTTATTATTGATAATTGAGACAGAAAATGAAACACTAATTATAGAAAAATGTGAAATAGACGAAATGGAGCAAAAATTAAGGGATAATACTTTTTTAGAAGATGCCAAAAAGAAACTAGATAAAATTCAGGGGGATTTAAATGGATTTAGGGATTATTTAGCAAATAAGAAGAGCAATAAGTTTAGAAAAGATGTAAACCTGAACTAACTTATCCCTATCTCCAAAAAGATTATTATGACAAACAAAAAGAAGAGTTCCCATACAAACGAAATTGGCAAAGGAACAAACGCAATGGCCCAAGGAAAAGAGTCACTTTCTCTGATACATCTTACACCAGTACTGACTCAGAAAATTAGCCAGTACAGGAAAATCAGATGTCGAGAAAAAAAGATAACAGCACTAAAAAAAGTAGAGACAGTTTGTCTTTTTTAGACAGACGCAAGCCCAATCCAAATATAAACACAAGAGGGCGGGGAAGGGAGAGAGGCTTCTACCCCCAGAACCAGGGCCAACAACGTCCCTACATGAAAACCAGGAGCCAAAAGAATTGGGATTAACCCCGAAAGCACTGAGATTAACCTTTCCTGTAGAAATCTAAGTGCAGACGAGTTAAAATTGTTAGAAAAGGGATTAGGTTTCGCCATATCAGGACATGTAGACAAATTCAATTTAGAAAGAGATCTCAGAAGCGTTTTTAGAAAAATAAGGTTAAAACAAATTTTTGAAGGCAAAGAGAAGAGAATCACATAAATCAAATCAGGACTTAGACCTAAATCCATGTGGATGCCTACAGGCCCCATGGTTGGCGAAGAAGAAGATATTTTTGAAAAAGTACTAGAGAAAGAGCAGGAAGACAAACTGACACAAAAGGTATGGATTAAAAATTATCTAACACAAAAAGAGAAAACAGCTTTAAGGGCCTTAGAACAGTGCAAAGAGATCCCGATACAACCAGGCGACAAAGGTGGCAGCACTGTCGTCATGGACAGAAATGATTATGAGAGAAGTATCAAAGATCTGCTTAATAATCCCACGCACTATGCAGTATCTCACAGACAAGAATGGCTAGATTTAGGAAAATTAATAACAGAAAGGTTGAATTTTGCATTGGAAGATGAAGTAATAAATCAGGAAGAATTCAACTATATGAAAAATGAAACACCTGGTATACCTGCCATATACGGACTGCCAAAAGCCCATAAAAATATATTAGATCCACCTATGAGGCCCATAGTGTCCAGTTTGAATTCTCTAACAGAACCATTAAGTCAGTATCAAGAAACCAGAAGATACCAGGTTACACAAGCACCCTCTAACAAGTCAAATATCAGGAAAATTTCCGTAGAGCATTAGTTATTTCAACATTTTTTTTTACACCAATATCAAACATGAATTCATCTGGAGTTGAGAAATTTCAAAGTATGGATCCAAGACAGTTGTTATACTTCAAGATCTTTATTTTAGACACATTAAAAGTTTTCCAGCTTTGCACTGCCGACACGTGTTTTGCCCACTCAGGGGCTTTTTCAAAGCTGGAAGCAATAAAAATTACAATAAATAAAAATAATAGATGTGAGCTAAATATATACAGTTTCCCTAAATATATACAATAGGACTAATTGCATGGTCTCATAGTTAGCAACATTTCTATCACCAATCAACAGTTTGTCCTAAGAAAAACCACTAAAAACAAACATTTCATACTACATGTAATTTCATTTTAGATACCCTAACAATGACAAACAATCCATGTGATAAGATGTGATAAGATAGCATAACCAAATTTGATAAGAATGTGTCCCATAGCTATTTAGAAAAAGGTTTCAACATGTTCAAAGTTTCAAGACTCAAAATATACCACTATTTACAAACATGGGGGTGGTATAGTGATTCCAATGGTTGTTAAAGCGTCCTTACTTGCACTACCATCCCACCATTTTAATTTACGATACTATGCAAGCATCAACCTACCAATCTTAGTCAGAATAGATAGGTCTGGCGGTCGGGAAGTTCTTATGGGTCAAAGGATGTGAGATGTGTCAGTACTAGGAATCCTAATGAAGTGAAGGAAGAAATAAAAAGACGGGAGGTATTTTTAGAAAGTGTGAAGTCACACAAGATAACAAGGAAAGTGTATAAAACATATTCCAAAACCCCTACCTATTAGTGATAATGATCCCGGCGAGCTGTTCAAGGTGTGGGTTCCACCTTACTAGTTTCCAGATGTTGAGTCCCACGCAGGATTTGGTAAGAAATATGAATAGTCAAGGAAGTATGTCCTGCAAGTCAAAGACACGCAGGAATGCTCGTCACAATCATACAACATGACTAGGAATCAAATGAGTGAAGTGGGGCGTATACGAAAAGGTGCTATTAGTTAGAACACGCTCCGGTTGGAAGACTAATGCCAAGAGTCCCCAATCGAGAAATCAGCTCAAACATTGAAAAGGGCACAAAGAGGTGTGCATACCCAAAAAGAAAATAAAGGGCATGGGCCAGTTACTCACTTAATATGGTAGCGCGAGTCGCTGCATGGAGATAAGTCTTTATTTTATATAGTCAAGACACCAGCGGACCTTGATAAGTCTGTAAAGTAATATAGGTAGTGATATTATAACCTGTATTTATTTAGACCATTGCACAGAAATAATATAGTCTGATATACATGGGGTCTCGAGTCCAGCGGACCTTGATAAGTCTGTCAGAATGTAAGCAGTCCTGACATGCCCTGTACTTATTCAGACCACTTCACAAGGCAATGTAGTGGACATATTATAATTAAATAAGAGCACTGGAGGTGACCTTACAAAAGGGGTACTTAGTGAGAGGATCCCAAGTAGTGATGGGTCAAGGAAAGTATTGTACTAGTACCTCCCTGCACTAGAGAGCAAAATTTAACACTTTTTAGAGGATGACAACACATGTCAGGGAAAACTTAGTAAAACTAAGTGAAAATCATAATAGTAGGTGGATATATATAAAAATATACGTTGACGGTTCCCCAAGCGGCAGTCCTATAAACTGCGTGTGGATTCTACCAGGTCGGGATTCCCCTTCTTACCTTCCAGTCATTTGCACGGGCCAAATCTCCACTGCTGGGCACTAACAATTTCGGTTCCCCGCCTAGCGTTTTAAATATACGCGCGGTGGTGAAAAACCGCGGGAAGAGTTGTCAGAAAACGTGTCTCTATCCGAGACAGTGAGTAAGGCGCCACTGTGGCGGCCATCTTAGAGTGACAGGAAGTGCATCCCCGTATATGCCTTCATATTAAATTAAAATAGAGTTACATCATAGTCGAAAAGAGAGACAAGTTGATTATTAAAGATATGTATTCAGGGCGAGTTCACGAAGGAACTCCACATTTAAAGACACATGTTCGAGTAAACAAAGAGGGCACTCATAAGTCCATTTTGTAAGAAAGAGGAAGCCCTGGTATTTTACCAAAGCATATTTCTGGTGGTCCTAGTATGAGAACATTTAAGCAGTGTTAATAAGAATTATGGAAAATTAAAGGCCAGTTCACTGTTAAAGTAGATACTACTAACCCCACATGATCTGGTATGCTAACGGTTTAAAGTGCATTAGAAAGATGTCAGGGCATGTTCGCCATCTCAGAAAAGGGGACAGGGAGACTATTGGTAATTATCACATACACTTGAAAATGAATTTGTCATGGACTACAGACACTCAGTATTCGGATATGTAAGGACAAAGAATATACATAGTAATTACATAGACGAGCATTATATCATGTCTACACAGGTTGTCAACACTTGTCATAGCAAACTAGTCAGCATTACCTACTTTACAAACAGAAGAGAATATAACTGTGTATTAAAAGGCAGCGGATCCACTAATTCACATGTATCTTTGACAAGTGTCAAGTGAAATATAGAACCATAAAACCATTTAGACAGAGTATCTTCACAATCCTCGAGCACTTTAACAGAATTAGATCTTATTCCTCCCAGGAACTCGGACTAATCTTTAAGGAAGACATGTAGTTCCCTGACAACATTGAGACCTGAGTCAACTGCACGGAGTTTGATTAGCCATTGAGATTCAAGTTTGCGGAGGGCCAGAGTGTCGTTACCTCCTCTTGGATCAGGTTTAATCACATCAATGCCATGAAAGCGGATACCCAGTACCTCTAATTCCAAATGTTCCTTGTTATAGTGGGCTGCTAATGGATATCTAGCGTCATTGTTTCGGATAGCTCTGATATGTTCTTGTAGTCTTTCTTTTAAGGGACGGATGGTGCTCCCCACATAGATCAACCCACAATAGCAAATAATACAGTACACTACCAACTTAGAATTACATTTGATAAAATGTCTGATGTAGTAGGTTTGCTTGGTGTTGTATGAGAAAGTTTTCTTTTTGTCTAGAGCAAATTGACAAACGTTACACATGGTACATTTGTAAAAACCACAGGTTTTAATGGGCATCCATTTGTTGGTGCTAGTCAACACATGATTATTGGATACGGGGTTCCTGATAATCGAAGGGCTCAGCCAGTTTCTTAATGTTTTGCCCTTCTTGTAGACAATACGGGGTTTCTTGCCTACATGTTTCTCCAGGTCTTTGTCAAGTTGTAATAGATGCCAATGTTTCCTGAACACATTAAAGATTTTAGAGCTGTTGGCATTGTATTGTGTTATTATTGCAAGCTTATTGGCAGTGCCATGTTTGGGTCCTTTTGGTTTCCTTTTTAGAGTCGACTCTCTGGAGATTTTGTCTATCTTTTCATGTGCATTATTCAGCAGTTGACTATCATATCCTCTTATCAGAAACCTTTTCTTCAGGATCTCAATTTATGCTGCAATTATGTCGTCTGTGCTGCAATTACGTCTCAGTCTAGTCATTTCACCATATGGGATGGCCCCAATTTGGGAGACAGGGTGGGCACTGCTAGCGTGCAGGACTGAGTTGCATGAGGTGCTTTTCCTATAAAGTTTAGATTCAATTCTGTTATTAGAAATGAACAGTGTGACATCTAGGAAAGAAATGCTGTTAATACTGGATTCATAAGTGAACTTTAGGTTATATTCATTATCATTCAGGTAATTCATGAATTCGTTTAGTGATTCGTCCCCTCCTCCCCATATCATAAACACATCGTCGATGAATCGACCCCAGTAAACAATATGTTCAGTAAGGGTCGAAGGGCCTTTTTTCCATAGATGGTGTTCCTCATAGAACCCCATGTAAATGTTCGCGAAGGAGGGTGAGAATTTGGCTCCCATAGCAACACCAGAGTGTTGTTGGTACCAGTCGTCCAGATGTTTAAAGAAATTATTGTTAAGAGCGAATCTCGTCAGGTCTATGATCATAGTAGAGTGCTCATAGAGTGTAGCGTCTCTTTTTGATAAAAAATATGTAAGAGCGGCCATACCCTTTTCTAAGGGTATGCTGGTATATAGCGCGCACACATCTAGTGTTACTAGTTTAAAGGTAGGTGTCCATTCCAGGTCTTCTAGTTTACATAGCAGATCCTTCGTATCCTCTAGAAATGAGGGAATGTTTCTTACGATAGGTTGTAGGGTGATGTCGATATATTCAGAGATTTTTTCTATCGGTCCCCCAATACCCGAGATGATGGGTCTTCCAGGGGGGAGGTAATGCTCTTGTGTATTTTTGGTAATACATATATGTAGGCGGTTTTGGGATCGGAAACAGTTAGATATTTGAGTTCAAGATCTGATAAAAGACCTGCACTATGCCAGTATTTCAAGATTTTGTTAAGGTTAGTTGTTGTGCAGTTAATAGGATTAGTTTTTAATTTAATATAAGAACTCGTGTCCTCCAATTGGCGATTGATCTCATTAATATAGTCGTCTCTGTCAAGCATCACTATATTCCCTCCCTTGTCCGCTTCCTTTATTACCAAGTTCTTTTTATCTTTAAGTAGTTTAAGAGCCTTTCTCTCATCGTTGTTTTAGGTTGTCTTTCTTGCCCAAAGGCTGGCCTCGTATCTTGTCTTCCAATTTGTAAAGTTCGTCTGTGACCGTTTTATAAAAACAATCTATGAGGGTATCAGCTGAAGTAATGGGAGAGAAGGTGGATTTGTTCCTAAGCCCACTGTCTGTATAGATATTACTCTCAATTCCCAAGTCCGACATGATTGTGCTAACAGTGGGGGTTTCTGTCAAGTCATCATCCATTTCTAGAAGCATTTGCACCTCCATGATGTCCTGTATACTTCTCCCGCTTTCACAAATATCAAACACCCTGATTTCTTTTGGTTTTTTATTTTGATCAAAGAACTTTTTTAATTTCAATTTCCTTACAAACTTGTAAAGATCTATATGTACAGACATAAAGTCAGCTTTACTCATAGGACAAAAACTCAATCCTTTTCTTAACAATCCAACCT
Source organism: Lissotriton vulgaris (assembly GCF_964263255.1). Taxonomy (NCBI): domain Eukaryota; kingdom Metazoa; phylum Chordata; class Amphibia; order Caudata; family Salamandridae; genus Lissotriton; species Lissotriton vulgaris. The sequence goes on from NC_141693.1 coordinate 1,526,136,465, forward strand.
CACTCTCACCCAATTCTGTTTGAGAGAGATTAATCACAGATACATCCTCACCAATTGTTGTAGAATTAGTTACATTGCCACAAGCAATAGTATTACATGACATGGTCGAAGTATCTTTTGGGTTATCCAATGCATTTACTTTCTCTGTTGTCGTGAGACTGACCTGGTGACTCTTTGTGTTGGATCTTCTTCTATTCTTCCTGCCCCCCCTCCTTGTTCTTTTCCTTGTTGTGGCTTACGATTGAAGCCCACCTGTATTCCCTTCCGGTACCTTTCTAGTTCGTTTAAAAAAGATGAACCTGGGATGGGGCTTTTAGATGTGCCTGCCAGTAAGGAAGAATCACTACGTCTGTCACTAATTTCTGTGAATTCGCTGTTAATGCTAGATATCTCAGATTGACTCACTAAGGTGATATTGTCTGCTCTTGGTTCAGCTAGTGTAGCTGTTCCCAATCTAGGTTTGGCTTTGTCGAATTTTTTAGCAAACGTGAAGACCCGACCATTTTTATAGTCAAGTTCATCCCGTTTCAGTTTTCTGATTTTTTTATCCCTTATATAGTTTTGGTGGGAACTAAGAACATCTTTTAGTACTTTGTAGTTATGTTCAACAATATCACCTTGATTGAGAGCACTTATATTTCTTTCTACTTTCTCTATTTCCTTAAGTAGTTTCTCCCTTTTACGTTCCGCATGGCGGATTAGTATGTCCATCATCCCAAATGAGGATCCAGCAATCAGAATCTCCCATTCCTTAAGCAGGTCAGGGTCCAGATCTTCAAAAGTTGGGAAAATAATAACCCTCAATCCTCTAGGGATTTGTTTAAGTTCAATGTACTTTTTAAGAGTTGTTAGGTCCCACCAACGGGGGAGTTCTGCCTTACGTAGGCGCTCTAGTTTAAGGAACAGTTGTTTTATATTTTGTGGTTTTTCTTCTACTGAGACCTTAGGTTTGTTTTGGATCCCCTGTGATTGAAAAATTTCATTAAACATTTTATCACGGTTGTCTTCAAACGTTGCCATGATAATATGGGAGGGCAAGAGTTTTCTAAGCTAGTGGATAGTGCCAGCCAGCTACACGTCAACAGAGAAAATATCACAAAAGTGCATGGACTCACTTGACAAAATTACACAGTAATACTGGTGGTAGTGTTTCTCAAGGAGAGAAAACGTCCGCACCTTCTGTTGATGAATATTTTCAATGAGCACAGTCTACGTGTGATATCAAAAAGAGGTGCACTGGGAACCTGGTGAGACACCCACCACCAGGGGTGTGAAACAAAGCAACTTAATGCTAGTATCAAGAAACCAGAAGATACCAGGTTACACAAGCACCCTCTAACAAGTCAAATATCAGGAACATTTCCGTAGAGCATTAGTTATTTCAATTTTTTTTTTTTACACCAATATCAAACATGAATTCATCTGGAGTTGAGAAATTTCAAAGTATGGATCCAAGACAGTTGTTATACTTCAAGATCTTTATTTTAGACACATTAAAAGTTTTCCAGCTTTGCACTGCCGACACGTGTTTCGCCCACTCAGGGGCTTTTTCAAGGCTGGAAGCAATAAAAATTACAATAAATAAAAATAATAGATGTGAGCTAAATATATACAGTTTCCCTAAATATATACAATAGGACTAATTGCATGGTCTCATAGTTAGCAACATTTCTATCACCAATCAACAGTTTGTCCTAAGAAAAACCACTAAAAACAAACATTTCATACTACATGTAATTTCATTTTAGATACCCTAACAATGGCAAACAATCCATGTGATAAGATGTGATAAGATAGCATAACCAAATTTGATAAGAATGTGTCCCATAGCTATTTACAAAAAGGTTTCAACATGTTCAAAGTTTCAAGACTCAAAATATACCACTATTTACAAACATGGGGGTGGTATAGTGATTCCAATGGTTGTTAAAGCGTCCTTACTTGCACTACCGTCCCACCATTTTAATTTACGATACTATGCAAGCATCAACCTACCAATCTTAGTCAGAATAGATAGGTCTGGCGGTCAGGAAGTTCTTATGGGTCAAAGGATGTGAGATGTGTCAGTACTAGGAATCCTAATGCAGTGAAGGAAGAAATAAAAAGACAGGAGGTATTTTTAGAAAGTGTGAAGTCACACAAGATAACAAGGAAAGTGTATAAAACATATTCCAAAACCCCTACCTATTAGGATCAGGCCATTGTGTTACCCATCTTGAAGAAGCCTAGCGCAGACCCTCTTGTGATGAGTAATTATAGACCCATCTCTCTCCTCCCCTTTCTGGGGAAGATCTTGGAGACATATGTAACCAAGTGCCTCAGCTCCTTTATGGAAACTTCCTCTTTCTTGGACCCTCATCAGGCTGGCTTCCGCCCACTACATTCCACAGAGACGGTGATTGCGGCAGTAATGGACACTCTCAGAACCGGCGCCGACAATAACATCCCCCAGGCACTTGTCTTGTTAGATCTGTCGGCGGCTTTTGACACGGTCGATCACACCATCTTGATCGACCGTGTCTACAACGCCGGGATCCGTGGGGTCGCCCTTGATTGGGTTCGATCCTTCTTACAAGGCCGCTCTCAGGCTGTCCACCTCTCCACTTTCTCCGCCCCTTTCTCCCCCCTCACCTGTGGTGTTCCCCAAGGCTCAGCCCTTTCCCCGCTTCTCTTCAATTTATATATGCAACCACTCCTGGCATCCCTTCGTCACTCCCCAGCCACCATATACAACTATGCAGATGATCTGCAACTGATTTTTCCCCTGGACACTTCCCCCACCTCCCGTCTTAACATCCAAACCACAATGCTACTTATTTCTGACTGGATGGCTCATAGCCAACTCAAGTTGAATCCGTCCAAAACGGAACTCGTCCTGGTGGGCGGCCCCACCAACCCTTGGGATGATAACTTCTGGCCACCTTCCCTTGGCGCCCCCCCTCGCCCAGTCAGTACCGTGAAAAGTCTAGGAGTGATCATCTCGGAGGATCTATCTATGAAACCTCAGATCTCTGCAGTCACATCATCCTGCTTTTTCCAGCTGCGCAGGATTCGCAAGATCTGCAGATTCTTAACCAGAGAGGCACTCATCCTAACCATCTTGGCCTTGGTCATCTCCAGGGTTGACTTCTCTAACATCCTGTATGCGGGAATTCCCGCCTACCAGCTTCAAAAACTCCAGCTAATTCAGAACCAGGCTGCCCGCCTGGTGTTTCGTCAACCCAAACATCAGCATGTTTCCCCTCTTCTGAAGAGCCTTCATTGGCTCCCTGTGGCCAAACGGTGCTCCTTTAAACTCGGTTGCACCTTATTCAAATCCCTTCACAACCACGCCCCTGAGTTCATTTCTTCCAAACTCAAGCGATACCTTCCATCCCGCAACCTTCGATCTTCTGCCGACAATCTTCTCTGCATTCCACTGATCCGTCGAAAAAAACACAGTGGCCTCCGGTTTTCTTTTCTAGGTCCCACTTTTTGGAATTCCCTCCCTGCTTCCTTTCGTCACTGCCCCACCTACGAATCGTTCCGAAAAACCCTGAAAACTCACCTTTTTAAGTTGGCCTTTGAGTAATGCTCCCTGCCTCAGTTTGTTATGTCTGTTATGAGCGCCAAGAAACCGTCTCGGTGTACGTGCGCGGTACAAATTTTTTAACATAACATAACATTAGTGATAATGATCCCGGCGAGCTGTTCAAGGTGTGGGTTCCACCTTACTAGTTTCCAGATGTTGAGTCCCACGCAGGATTTGGTAAGAAATATGAATAGTCAAGGAAGTATGTCCTGCAAGTCAAAGACACGCAGGAATGCTCGTCACAATCATACAACATGACTAGGAATCAAATGAGTGAAGTGGGGCGTATACGAAAAGGTGCTATTAGCTAGAACACGCTCCGGTTGGAAGACTAATACCAAGGGTCCCCAATCGAGAAATCAGCTCAAACATTGAAAAGGTCACAAAGAGGTGTGCATACCCAAAAAGAAAATAAAGGGCATGGGCCAGTTACTCAATATGGTAGCGCGAGTCGCTGCATGGAGATAAGTCTTTATTTTATATAGTCAAGACACCAGCGGACCTTGATAAGTCTGTAAAGTAATATAGGTAGTGATATTATAACCAGTATTTATTTAGACCATTGCACAGAAATAATATAGTCTGATATACATGGGGTCTCGAGTCCAGCGGACCTTGATAAGTCTGTCAGAATGTAAGCAGTCCTGACATGCCCTGTACTTATTCAGACCACTTCACAAGGTAATGTAGTGGACATATTATAATTAAATAAGAGCACTGGAGGTGACCTTACAAAAGGGGTACTTAGTGAGAGGATCCCAAGTAGTGATGGGTCAAGGAAAGTATTGTTCTAGTACCTCCCTTCACTAGAGAGCAAAATGTAACACTTTTTAGAGGATGACAACACATGTCAGGGAAAACTTTAAACCACTACTACCCTTCAGTTAGAGCCAGTATTCAAGCCATCGCTATTAACGAAAACATGAAAATCATAATAGTAGCTGGATATATATAAAAGTATACGTGGACGGTTCCCCAAGCGGCAGTCCTATAAACTGCGTGTGGATTCTACCAGGTCCGGATTCCCCTTCTTACCTTCCAGTCGTTTGCACGGGCCAAATCTCCACTGCTGGGCACTAACAATTTCGGTTCCCCGCCTAGCGTTTTAAATATACGCGCGGTGGTGAAAAACCGCGGGAAGAGGTGTCAGAAAACGTGTCTCTATCCGAGACAGTGAGTAAGGCGCCACTGTGGCGGCCATCTTAGAGTGACAGGAAGTGCATCCCCGTATATGCCTTCATATTAAATTGAAATTAAATCTAAAATGAAATTACATGTAGTATGAAATGTTTGTTTTTAGTGGGTTTTCTTAGGACAAACTGTTGATTGGTGATAGAAATGTTGCTAACTATGAGACCATGCAATTAGTCCTATTGTATATATTTAGGGAAACTGTATATATTTAGCTCACATCTATTATTTTTATTTATTGTAATTTTTATTGCTTCCAGCCTTGAAAAAGCCCCTGAGTGGGCGAAACACGTGTCGGCAGTGCAACGCTGGAAAACTTTTAATGTGTCTAAAATAAAGATCTTGAAGTATAACAACTGTCTTGGATCCATACTTTGAAATTTCTCAACTCCAGATGAATTCATGTTTGATATTGGTGTAAAAAAAAATTTGAAATAACTAATGCTCTACGGAAATTTTCCTGATATTTGACTTGTTAGAGGGTGCTTGTGTAACCTGGTATCTTCTGGTTTCTTGATACTAGCATTAAGTTGCTTTGTTTCACACCCCTGGTGGTGGGTGTCTTACCAGGTTCCCAGTGCACCTCTTTTTGATATTACACGTAGACTGTGATCATTGAAAATATTCATCAACAGAAGGTGCGAACGTTTTCTCTCCTTGAGAAACACTACCACCAGTATTACTGTGTCATTAAGTCAGTATGTTGACAAGTTTATCCAACCCTTAGTAACCCGTCAACATGCTTATATCAAAGACACCACAGATATGATCAGCAAGATAGAAAATATACCCTTTAATGCAGATAATGAGTGGCTAGTGACCTTGGACATAGAGGCACTATACACAAATATTCCGCAAAATGACACGCGGTTAATGATACAGAATCTCTTAAAAGGGGAAGAGGAAGAATTGTCTGACCATTTGAGGTTTATAGTAGACTGTGTGGAGATAATTTCAAAAAACAATATTTTTTTATTCAAATAGGAATTTTACAGGCAAACAAAGAGCACGAGCATGGGAGCCACCTGTGCTCTGATTCTTGCCTGCCTCTAGGTAGCTGCCTTTGAAGACCAACATATTTTCAATGAAGTGGCCCTATTTTTTGAAAATGTAAAAATGTGGTCCCGCTTTATTGACGATGTATTTTTTATATATAGAGAGGCAGCGAAGAGGAGATAATAGCCTTTATAGAATGGATCAATTTGGGCAATAACAATCTTAAATTTACCTCCTCTTACAGTAACCAAAGTTGTAACTTTTTAGATATAAAAATAAAAGATGTAGAAGGGAACTTAGGAGTGAAATTATTTACTAAACCCACGGATCGCAACACTATGTTGCACTACGAAAGCTATCATCCAACTAGCCAAAAAAATAACATAGCCTTTGGCCAATTTTTGAGAGTGAAACAAAATTGCACGGATAAACAGGAATTCAAAAAGCACGCAAACGTTTTAACAAAGAAATTCACAGAGAGAGGTTACCCAAAGAAAATAGTCAAAAAGGCATATAAGAGAGCAAAGTATTACAATAGAGAAAGCTTATTTGAACCTAAATGGCAAAAAGATGAAATAGATAATCAATTATTTTGTGTAACCAATTTTTCCAACATTAGCAATAAGGTTAGAAACCTGATTAATAGAAATGGAATTTACTTCAGAATGTGAATTCAGCATCCTTACCAAAACCTATATTTGCGTTTAGACGCAATAAGACATTAAGAAATTGCCTAGTACACACATATCCAGACAAAGGAAAGAGGAACAGGTTAGGGACTCAAGATGGAACAACCCCTGCAGGTAACTATCCCTGTGGCTCCTGCAAAAATTGTAATTTGATAATAAAAGGACCCAAAATTACATACAATGGAATAAGCCATAATCAACAGAATTTATTAAACTGTAGGACACAGAATGTAATTTATATGATCAAATGCCCTTGCGGCAAAGCATATATTGGAGAAACTTTAAGAGAAATCCGGTTAAGGTTAAGGTTGAATGAACACAAATCGGCAATCCGAACCAAGCGCCCCAATGCACCGTTAGTTGAACATTGGGAATCAGCTAAACACAAAATAGAGGAATTACAGTGGTGGATTGTAGAAGTAGTCAGATTGAATAATAGAGGGGGCGATTTGAACACAAAACGTAAGAAAAGGGAGCAATATTATATATCCAAATTCGACACATACAAGAGTGGTCACAACAGTCGATAAGAATGGGACAAAATAAGATAAAACATGTATTTAGAACCTCTTTAGATAACAAACCATGAGTCTATAAGTACCAGATGCACTATAAATAGTAAAATATGGAAATAATGGGGGCAATCACATCAGGTTCTCCTCTTATATACATATAATATTGTGATATCCATTTCAGAGATATATGGGGTGCACATAATGCAAAATAATAAAAGTAATTTAGCTGAAAAATTAAATGTGACCAATAACAGAAACAATAATAGACACTCTAATATCCACGGATGACCAATGGGCTATTAACAACGGCTAATCCAGTAGAATCCCCAGAATAAAACACTGATTACTATATTTGTACGGTTTGGGCATAAACAAATATAACCAAGTCGAGAGATTGAATGGTGGACATGAAATGACATTCAAAGAAGGCCACCGAAAATTGGCCAACTAACAAATGCCACTTTATTGCAATGGGGAAATTTAAATAATCATCTTAAGCTCAAATAGAATCCATATAGAAATATTATACCTATCAGGTATGGTTCATTCATCATTTAAAAAGAATAACCAGTAAGCTGGCCGAAGAGTCGAAATTGCAAGTCCAAGATGGCCGCCATGTAAATACATCGATCTAATAGAGTGCCCATAAAAACAACAAGACGATCGAGGCAACCAAGTAGACATCAATGATACCAACATGATTTAAATCACTTCCCTAATATATGTAGAGCCGCCAATGATTCTTAATGCCACTGCAATTGCAATTACATATTTTAACAAAAATCGAATGATACAACCTCGACATAAAATCGTTTTAAATTAAATTGTGGCTTGTAATTGAATCACTCAAATAAAAAGGTTCATACCCTGAAAATAAATCTGTAAGCATGGGGCCGGTAATAACTGATATAAAACAAAGTAGTGAATGTATTAACCGTCGCGATCGAATTAGACATGCAAAGATGGCCACCACGGAACCGCTAGAACTCAGCTCGAGTTATTGCTGAGCCCCAGATGATCATAATTAGAGGTCAATGAAACAATCATAGAGAGTATATAAGACTGACAAAATGAGAGGCACAGTCTATTGCAGCTCAAGAACGAAACAGGACGGCCCGTGGTGTCACTCCGCTACGCAAGAGCAAATCAAGTAATTCTGAAAGGGACCAAACTACTAGATAGATTAGCAGAGAGAATCTTGAATTTTTTAATCTATAACAGATACATTGTCCTCTCCTTAGATTGAAGTGAGGCGCTCCAAAAAAAGTTTAATATTTTCCAAAGTGGATGCGGTACATCAATAGAACAGAGCTTTTAAATTCAAGGCAAGGGAATGAAACATATGATAACAGATCGTCAAACCAACAAAGGCTCCATAGCAAAATAGGTTAATACAATCTGTTCATCCCCCATAGTTATACCAAGAGACAGACAGACGGCCATCCTGCATATAAACCTCCTAAAATGAATGAGGTAAGATTGTATAAATATCGCAAGCCCAAACCTAAATAAGATCTAGACTGTTGATCCAAAAAGAAATATCAGTATTCTTTTTAAATAAATGTGTTTGGTTAACAGAGTACACAGTGCATTAACTGATGAAAGGTGCACACTGTGAAAAATTCTAATGTTAAATAAAGTTACCTACTCTTGTTGAAATCACTTAATGCCAAGGATATGATCATCTAAAGTTAGTGGGGATCAAACACAAATGTTGGCGTTTGATTCACTCTTAATAGTTGGTGATAATCTACACCAACTCACCAGGAGGTAAATTGACAAAACCGGCCTGAAGAATAAACAAATGCAAATACAAAGTTGTCAGTAAGCCTTTGAGACAAACAGCGACAGCCAAAATTAGAGATAGTGGAATGCCCAGTAAGATCCTAACATAAATCAAGGCTTCTTATCTTACCAGTGATTATACTTGTGACAATTGAAAACTGTAAGGAGGTGAACAACAGAAATAAGAAAGATCCAAAATGAGTGAGGATAAGGAAATAAATCCAGACTCCAGGTATAAAAACAGACCTTAGACTAACAATCAATAGTAAAATCCCTGGATTGCTCATTTGAGTATGATTCAATCTTTTCCCTTCACATTCCAGAAAATATTGAAAAGCTGCAAAAATCTAAACAGCCAGTTGAATAGAGCTGGTAGCGAGTAGCCAATATAGGTATGTACTCTTATTTTTTTAATAGGATGTACAGCTTTCATTTATAGGTGCAACATCAGCTTAGGGCAATGATTTGAGTTCACAGATTAACAAATATTCTATGAATATGTATGTACCTTGGATATAATGTAGCTTCATTAATAGTATATGTTTAGACCCTATATAAGAATTGTAAGCAAGAACAACTAATGCTTTAAAACAAATGAGAATGTCTTTTTAAACCTCTTTTAAGAAATGATGGTAGAATATGATGTTGGGCAGATAGAATAATAAGTTCAAATCGTAGAAATGTTTTGTATGTATACATCAAACTGGATTGTGGAGTAGAGACAGAGGGTTCCTCTTTTAGCAAAAAAATGAATGTGTAGAATTAAAGAGCTAATATAGTAGCTTTTGTATAGTAGTGTTTTAAATTTTTTTTTTAATTTAGACTTTTTTTTCATGAAAAAAGTGTCCTGAAGAAGGTGACGATTTCTTTCACCGAAACGCTGCTTCAACATATATTCTTTCTTCTTATGAATTGTTTTATGATGTAATTTTTGTTATAGATGAAAAAGCACAGCTGCGAAAGTAAGTCTCCACAGTTCATTGGAGATTAGTAAATCGTTGAACAATTCTCACTATACAGACGCTGAATCGTGAAAAAGTGAAATTAAATGTTCTTTTAATAATCCATATAAACACCAGCCAATGCGTTTCGTTCTGTCACCAGAACTTCTTCAGGGCGCAATCAATTTCAAGGCGTAGAGTGTTTCCAATCCGAATTCCTCATCCAAGGTATGTACTTTTTATGTTCGGTTACTTCACTGCGATTGACCCATACCATTGAGTTTTATCAAGAGGTTTTTAAAATAAGAGAGAACTTGTTTGTTCGATACAGGGCAAGGTATTAACATTTTCCGTATGAAAAAATCTCTCTTTCACCGCATTACGATGGTCCCTCCTCTATTTCTGTTTCGAATCCCGAAAAGATATCACCTTATGGCAGTTGCCTGTTGGGTCAGTTCATAATCCCCCTTGTAGCGTCTACAGATTCAGACGCGCGTGTCTAGTCCAACTTAGGAAAAAAGTGTCCTGAAGAAGGTGACGATTTCTTTCACCGAAACACAGCGTGGACATATATTCTTTCTTCTTATGAATTGTTTTATGATGTAATGTTTTTATGAATAAAATGATGTTTTTATCAATATAATCTAAAAAGTTCAACAAATAAAAAAGACATACAATTTATTCCTTTATTTCTCCGCCCTTATTGTATCCTGTTGCTCATTATCTATAATTTAAATACTGTATGAAATGTAAATTTGTTAATCTGATTGAAACTCTAAGCCCTGCCCATATTAGTTCCTTCACTCAAGATATTCATGAGATAGTAATCTCACAAAAATAAGGAAAAGGGAATTTTTTCATTTTTGTCTACATATAAACCCATTCCCTCTTTCTATAAAGGGCTCCTCCCAATGTATTTTTACAATGAAACAGCTGATTCAAGTGTAAGTGGGACTGTGTCCAGCATCTCCCTCCGTTCCTGCCAGTGTTGGCCCACCCAGGCACATCTACACTTTGTATTATGTGTTACTGTCTAGAAGGAATACAAAAAGCCACACCCAGTCATGTGACCTAGAGACAGGCTGCAGGTACCAAATGGCTAAGGCAAGAAAATGCCAAATTATTATATATTTTTTAATGTTTATTGAGCAGCTTGTTACAAGTTACAAACGTATCCCACAGCAAGATGGGGAAGCAGTTGTTTCTGAAATATGACATCTTGAACAAGCATTTACATTTACATTTACAATGTAAAGTACAGTGGGAATAGTAATTTTTATCCCTACTCCATCCATCGCTTTCCCTACTGTTGCACTCACTGTAGTGGGAATAGTAATTTTTACCCCTACGCTATCCAACGCTTTCCCTACTGTTGCACTCTCTGGAGTGGGAATAGTAATTTTTACCCCTACACTATCCAACGCTTTCCCTACTGTTGCACTCTCTGGAATGGGAATAATAATTTTAACCCTACGGTATCCAATGCTTTCCCTACTGTTGCACTCTCTATGGTGGGAATAGTAATTTTTACCCCTACGCTATCCAACGCTTTCCCTACTGTTGCACTCTTTGGAGTGGGAATAGTAATTTTTACCCCTACGCTATCCAACGCTTTCCTTACTGTTGCACTTCCAGGAGTGGGAATATTAATTTTTACACTCCTGCTATCCTACGGTAATAATATTGTGTATTTTTTATTAATATTATGTTAATATATATATATATATGTTTTAACGGATATTATTGTATATTTTTGTTATAAGTTAAATTAATTATTTAATACTTTTAAGGTAATTTAAGTATTTTTAAGCATATTTTAGCTATTTATTTTTTATATTTTTTTAATTTTACATTATGTTGAAGAAATTTAATATTTTTACAAAGTATATATATTTAAACGATATTTTGGATTTGATATTTTGGTACTTACCTGTTTGTAGATAGGAATTCGATATTTTGTCTGTCGATATTTTGGGATCGATATTTTGGGTAGTCTATATTGTGTCCGTCGATATTTAGTCAGTGATGCATTTAAAATGGATGAGGCGGAGATTGCAATTTGCCGTCAGGCGCCCCGTTAAAATACAGCAAGACTGCCAAGCCTCCAATGTCAGTGGAGAGGACAGGAGGCCATTCCACCTCATATAAGAGGGGGATTCACTTATCTCTTGTTCCAGGAGAGATGCATTGTATAATTTAGTAATGAAGTGTACCCCTCCTAATACCGCCCACAAGGCTAGTAGCATTCGAGGTTCATCAGGGAACTCTGGATAAACGTCCCGAATTGCCTCACGCACTCTCACTTATGTAAATCCCAACATCATTCCAGTGTCCTGCCCCGATTGCATATCAGCCATGGTTTGGAATCAACCCTGTTTATATAAGTCACCAATATTAGTAATTCCGGCTTTACTTAGTGTCTTCAAAGCTGCCGGCTCCCTTGCGGCTGATATACCAGAGTGTGAAACAAGCGGCAGATTTGGTGTGTACCAATAGTCTGACTGTGCCCTATTCGCAAGAGCCTTCCACGCCCAGGCAGTACAATGAACTGGGAAAATTTCCGAGCTCGGACCACCTCCCCCAACCATCAATGCCGCCACTATCAGAAGCATCTGTAGCACAGAGTCCACCTCGATCGCAATGTGTGGTTGGGACTTCTGTGGGAAAAACTAGATGTGCTCAAACTGCGCCTGGGTGCATAAATAATATAATCGCAAGTCTCGGGCCTCAAAGCTGCCACAGTCAAATGGCTGAGTTATTACATTTTAACTGCAGCGGGGTTTTCCACACCCCCAGACAAACATTAATAGGGCCGACTGCAGTGTAGTGAACAGAGCTTCATTCAAACAAATAGGGATATTAACAAATAAATAAAGGAGCTTAGGCAGGAAAGACATTTTGATGACTGCAATGTGGTCAGCAAGGAAAGGTGCATGTTTAGCCCAGCGCGTAGCTTGATCTGTAATCTTATCAATAGCCTGGCAATAATTAGCTGTTATCACTACCTCTGGGTCCCTATGCAACCATATGCCCAAACATTTCACTTGGTCAAATGACCATTTCAAGAGATAGTCCAAGTCAAATTCCATGGTGCCTACCGTTAACAGAAATACAGCAGATTTAGTCAAATTTATGCCTAATCCCAACTACCTCTCAAATTTGACATATTCACGTAGAAGCGCTAGTAAGTAGGTGGCTGGTTCTCGGACATAGAGAAGAATATCATGAGCGCATAAGGACACCACCAAAGGTCTCTGTTGGAACCTCAGCGCCGCCAGCTTGCACGCCAAAGGTTCCAGTGCCAATGCAAATAACATAGGCGACTGAGGCAGCCCTGTCTCGTGCCATGTTTGATAAAAAAGGGATCGGAGACCCAGCCATTTACGTGGATCTGTGCCTCCGGTGCTGTGTACGGGAGGTGTATCCATTTTTTAAGGAACAGCGGTAGGCCCATGCACATGAGAACAGTGAACATAAACTCCCACTTAAGGAAGTTGAAGGCCTTACCCGCGTTTAAGAGCTTGGCCACTGCTGGGAAGTCCTGTTCAAAGTAATGAAGGGTTGACAAAATTGTGCAGATTCCTTATCCGGTTTCAGAAGCATAATGAGCAGAGCCTCCTTCAGGGAGGGAGGCAGGTCACCCGAATCATACGCTTCAGCAAAAACGTCTAATAATCACGGCGCTAGGGCATCCACATCCGCATTATACAATTCACTAGGGAGCCCGTCTAGCCCAGCTGCCTTGCTGGTCGGAAGGGACGTTGTAGCCTGCTTAACGTCTTCCACATTGAACGGTTACGTGAGGTATTCTCGATAGCTAGGGGAAGTCAACCTAGTGCCACATCGTCCAAGTAGGCGTGAATTTCATGTGCCCCGTCTGTTCCCTGTCCCCGTAGAGGTCAGAAGAATAGTCCAGTACCATTTTGCTGATTTGAGTGGTGCCGAAGTCCATTTCACTCCCCCCGTCCAGCAGTTCCGTAATGTGGGTCTGATTTTGCAGGCCGCCAATTTTTTGTGCCAATGAGCGTCTAGGGAGTCCTTCCTGTCTGTAGTAAAGAGCAATGCACCATTGGGACCTGTGTGCAATTTCTTGATCCACGGTCTCATTATGTTCCGTTACAGATAGTAGCCAATGTCTCAGGGGCTGGAGCGGAGGCATAGGCTTGCTCCAGTACTGTAATTTCCCCAGCCAGCTTTTGGATTCTGCGGTGCAGATTTTTAAGGACCCCTGCCTGGGTGCCAATACCCACTCCTCGAATTGTAACCTTAAATGCTTCCCACAGAACCCCCTGCTTGTCGACTGTCCCCTCGGTTTCCCTGAAAAAATTATGGATAGCCTCACCTACTGTGTGTCTGAAAACCTGATCTGTCAGGGATGACGGCTGCAATCTCCATGTGAATGGGGGTCTTTCGTAGCCCGGGACCTTCAGCTCCAGGAGGACGGGAGAATGATCGGACAATGTTTCACTAAGTGTTTCACGACAATAACCCAGGTACATGCAGCCTCAAACAGCAGCCAATAATCCAACCAGGACCAAGTACCATGCAGAGCTGAGATAAATGTACTCTTCTTGGGCCCCGGATGCCTCATATGCCACACATCCTTCAAATTCCTAGCCTCCAGTATGCCCAACAGCGAGGTAGTGGATCGTCTATGTTGCGTTGTCTCAACACCCAATCTGGTGGCTTTAACATTTAAGGAAGTGTTAAAGTCCCCCCCAGATAGTTTCGGCTATAGGGAATGCAGATACATCCACAAAAAAGGGGTGATCATCTATATTTGGACCATGTACATTCGCTAAAATCACACTTGTACCCTCAAGCGTACCGTGCACAATGGCCAGCCGACCCTGATCATACGTGTCTGTTCCATGAAATTGGAATGGGACTCCTTTCTTGACCAGAATCATACCCCCCCCAGGATTATGAGGAATAGGATAGGGTAATCCGCACCCCGCCCACCTTAGTCCCATGTACCGTTCAGAAAGGGTAGTGAGGTGAGTCTCTTCTAATATGGCCACGTGAACCTTCAGCCTATCTAGGCTCGCTATCACTGATCATATCGTTTTAGGGCTGTTGAGTCCTCGTACGTTCTATGTTAGAAATCTAAAGTTACCGCTTATGGGGCTCATACATAATAGAAATACCTACACATTGTAAATATTTTATGGTGAACATTGCAACGGGTGTCGATAGTGCAAAACATTTGGAAACTTAGGAGGCCACATCTATGCCAAATCAGGAAATCAAAGGACCACAGTATATTTCTGCTTAGATATGCTAACCACAACATTCGAAACCTTGTGCCAAATGGTAGATGTTAGTCATTCCAGTAGTGCTGACTGTGCACACCCCTCCCCCCCACCGACCCCCCACCCTCTTCGGCCACCCCAACTAGCAAAAGCCATCCCGGTGAAAAAGAGGCATACCCCCCCCATAGTAATGATCCCAAAATCCAAAAAAGCAAGAAAACCAGTACAAAGGGGTACTTCCATGTTGGAGGCGTCAGCACGCTCCTAGCCTCCCAACTAGTAGGAGGTGGCTGAACAACCATGATAGCTATGCCTTATATCCCTATTGCTCCCCAATGTCAGAGGCCACCTGTGATTCTCGCCTTGCCTGTTTCAAATGCTTAGCATATTGAAGTGCAGCCTTGGGATTTGTCAAGATTTTGGAGTCTCCCTCTGGACCAATACGCAGGCGAGCAGGGTAAAACATGGCATATGGGACCCCTTCAAGTTCAGACATTTATTCACAGCACCAAACTACCCCAACTGTAAAATCAGGGAAGAATGAAATAGAATTGCCCTGGTGCACAATGTTACTCTTGTCGCGGGCCATTCTGAGAATCACATCACGATCCCTGTAATTTAACAATTGCGCTATAATTGAGCTGGGTGGGGAACTCAGTACAGAGCTGTGAGGGATCTGTGTGCCCGCTCAACTATAAACATGGGGGATAACTGTTCAGCGCCAAATATCTCTTTGACCAAGTTCTCAATAAAGAGTTCCATCTTGTCAACATTTGTGGATTCTGGAAGGCCTGTTATGCAAATGTTGTTAAGTCGAGAACAGGCCTCCAAATCCTCATTCTTTGCCTGAATCAGGGATAGAACCTTCTCCATGTTCAATGCCTTCCCGGCCACTTCGCTCAGACATTACTCAATCGCTGACACGCGTTGCTCTACTTCACCCATACGAGCACTGTGCTTATCAAGCTGCGCCGACATGTGGTCTAGTAGGTGAGTGACTGCAGCCATTATCCACTCTATAGATTGCAAACTGCATTGCAAGACCAAAAGTCTTGTATCGAGGGTGGAGGTCTCAGCAGCTGGGGCATCGGCCTCCGTATCTGAGGCCACTCTCTGCGTGATCTTGGTAGATTTGCGGGCCTCGAATGTGAGGCGGTAGTGATTTATCTGTTTGCCCCATGGTTGTTACACAGGCTGGGCTGGTCAGCCCAATTGGTACAGATAGAGTAGGACTCACTGCGTGAGGGCTCAATAAATTGACTGCCGCTGCAATTTAGTCTCACGTGTTATATAATGTTGGCCACATAAGCAGGATATTAGAAGTCCTGGTGCAAGTGTCCTTCCAAGTGTGGCAGTTCATGGCTCAGGTGGTTCCGATATTTTACAGGCCCCCGCAGCAGTGTCCGGCCTGAACTCGTTATTGTCGATGGGAAGCCCTTTCTACTCAACAATGCGACCAGCCTTATGCAACATCCAGACAGCGCCCAACTTGCTTCTATGTGTAGCAGCAGTTGCGCAGGCCCTTCGGGCCCGTTCTCAGACTGGGCAAAACAATGTGGACCCCATGGCAGGCCTTGACGTCTCCTCGAGAATGTACCACAAGTGCAGTCAGCCACTCTCCCGGTGCACTCAGACTCTCATCCACAGCTTGCAGACCGCAGCCCTTTGCTCTGCCACTGCCTCCTCCGCAAACCCCGGTCTAAGGATAGGCCTCTCACCACAACCATCACCGAGCGTGCCGAGGGCCACCGCTCTCTTCTGCAGCATTAGGCCAGTCAGGCAGGATTCCCGAGCTGCCGCTTTCGTCCCTCCAGAGGCTGGTACAGGCTTGCCTGGGTAGAGCAGTGATCCAATGAAGTGGTTGTCTGGGAGCACCGAGTGTGCGCAGTCTTCTCTGGACAGCTCCACTGAAACTGCGAGCCGCAGGTTAGTCCAGGTGGACAGGTTAGTCCACTGCACAATGATTCTCAGGCTTCGTGGCCGTCGCCATTTTGGGGACAGTCTCCAGGAACGAATCCTCCGTGCCTGCTGATTCAACGGCGATTCTGGGCTGCAATTTCGGCTTCAATCCAGGCAGAACATAGCAGGGGTAGGAATCACTTTGGTTTCAGCGCTTACTGGTAGTGCTATCGGCCAATATAAGATGGTTTGTAGGCTCAGCCGGGCAGAGCCTCTCTAATGAGCGGTCATCTTGGCGTGCGCCCAAGCCATGCCGCACAAATGCCAAATTATTAAAAACTGCATTTTCAGCATTGCAATTTTAAATTTTAAATTTGACTAAAGCATAAATTAGGATTTTAAACTGTGATCCATAGACACCAAGCATAGACTGGTTTCTCTTCCCATTTGGAAATTACACATATATAATGTAATAAGGCAACTCCAATGTTATTCTAAGGGAGAGATAGAACTTGAAGTAGTTAAACACGAATTTAAGAGATCTTCACTATAAGGACATGTAAAACTTAAAATTAAATGTCCTAACATTTTACTACACTGCTCCATGCCCTCTGGGCTATCCAGGATCTACCCTAGGGGGGAGATACATGTATAAAAATGGAAGATGTAGGCCTAAAAAACGGTTTATTTTGCTATGTGGAAATACAATTACAGGCTTGAGACATAATTAAAGTGTTACTTAAGTGGGTGACACAGCCAGTGCTGCAGGCCCACTAGTCGCATTTAATTTACAGACTATGGGTACCTGTAGTGTAACTTTTCCGGTGACTTATAAGTTGATAAAATATATGCCAAATGGGGATTAGCCAATAGTTCCATGGTTAGAGGAGAGAGCACAAGAACCTTAGCACTGGTTAGCAGTGGAAAAATACACTGAGTCCTAGGGGCAGCAAAATGGAGGATGAAGGCAAAAATGTTGGGGGGGAAGAGCACCCTAATTCTGACAGGTATAATTGTTATCTGTTTCATAGAGGAGTCCAAAATACAAATGCGTCCTCCAGTTATTCATACTGATAGAGAATATCTGTAGTGTGTATAGGGTTTGGGAACATTTTTTATTTAAATCTCAGAATTTTATATAATTTGAGTTAAACTAACGATTGCCTTTTCCTACTCAAAGGCTCTCTTTAAAAACTCTTCTGCTGATTTTCCCACATGCACATTTGATCAAACATTGTTGACTTTATTTAAGCCACGAATGCATCTTATGAAGATCTGGTTCTTAATTTTACATTCATAAGTAAACGACAGTTGATTTGTTTTTTAGACGATGTAACCAAACAAGTTGATTGTGACCCAAGGTTTAATAATTGTCTTATTATCAGATATCTTAGTTATGAATTCAACCTAACCTACTCAATGCTTTGTATTCAGGATTGCTTTTATTATAGCTCAAACTATCAAACATGGTCTTATAAGCAGATGTGAGCATGTCATATTAATTTAATAGAGGCTCAGAAATATCCTCAAACCATATTTTTTCTGCTGAGATCGTACTGTATAAGTATTGTGAACAACTTGTCTTACTGGATGAGCTCATTGGTCAATAGTGATTTGTCATTTATTGCGAAGGTGGTCACTTTCAAATATTCTAATTTGAAGTGTATAATCTGGTAACTGTAACTATACATCACCGTCCTAATGAGATCGTGAAGCCCCACATGACTATGGCTATTTTAATAATGTGCTAAGGTAAAAGTATAATGACTTTCAATGGTACCCTTTCTCATTTGAGATGTAGGTAACGACAGCATATTCCCCAAAGGATAACATCTTAAGGGACATGTGGGCATGCTATTTAACCTGCAGATTTGATTCACTTTCCAACACACATGGAATTAACAAGGGCTTTTTTATGATCTGTGTGTTAAAGAAGAAACAGAATCTCAGAAAACTGATCTTGTGGGATGGAAGAAGATGCTGGAGATAACATTTATATTCATTGGGGAAAAAATGATCTAGGCAGTAATACTAAGCTTTACAGGCCAGGTATAGTAATGATACCCATTTTTTTTATTTTTATTAATGATTTTAATTTCAAAAGTCTGCATCTAGTACATAGCCTTCATGTTGGACTCCTAGTGTAATGACACATATATAGTGAATTTGCCACAGAATACAATCAAGAGGCTAAGTATCGTCATTTACAAGAAAGAATTTCCTACAAAAAGTAAGTTCTTTCTGATGCTGCCTCTCGGGAACTCTACCCTTCCAGCTAGATGAATACCCAGGATATTTTGGTGAAACCCAAGGGGAAGAAAGAAAGACCTAACTCGGGTGGAATATTAATTTTTAAATATGATTTTCCTTATCCATCATAGATGACATGCCTCATCATCGGGGACCTCCTTGCACCGTGATGCCTTGTCACAGTGCAAGCTACAACGCTCTCACTAATAGGAAGGAGCTCTACAGATGTTTTTAAGCACAGTGACGTGAGGTCAGGAGAGCAATAACAGAGAAAGAACTTGAAAGTAATACTAATTGCAGGGTCCACACTGAACTTTATTTGCATGTCCCTGGCCGGATTAAAAAAACAGGACAGTGCGGGAAAAATTAAACCTGCCTACTCATGTCACTAGGACGATTCAACATGCTTCTGCCTATAACCCTCAGAGGAGGGGTTGCGGTATTCATCAAGACCTATAGTGATGGTGCTACCGCTATGTTAGTACTCAAGAACAACAAATTACAGAATACAAACCGCCAAGTGGTCCTAATCGGGTCCTCTAAGAAAACTTGTGTAAATCTAGTATACCTACGTAATGGCTAGGTCTGAACATTACAGATCACACAAGGGAATTGTCTGTCCGCCCCTATGCTCCTATGCCAGCACCTTCTTTGCATACTTGTTATCCAATCATTATAAATGGACATTACACACTAGTGCTGTGGTGCAAATAACCTTGCAGATAGTGCATGGGGTCGGTCACTGTCCCATGGTACCCGCATTACCGTTCTGAACCTTACAGACCAAGCGAAGGAATAATCTGTCCCTGTGCCGTAGGTCTCATCCGTGCCACTCCTGCATTAAAACAGAGTGTAAAGCCAGCTGTTTTCTTTCCTTCGCATTCCTGCATACTGGGCAATAAGTCACCAACAGTGTCTTCACACAGTAGTAGTCCTGTGGATACATCTCTGCCTTCCTTAACACATTTACATATTTATTATGTTTTGTTTTCTGCCAGGTGGGATCAGTGGTATGAAAATATAAGGGCCCTTTACTGATGCAACTGCACACTCGCAGGTTTCAGTTTATGCATTGGGATAGGCTGGATGTGAGTCTTCCAGCCCCCTGTGCACATCAGCCCGTGTGGTCGACTCGCAGCAGGTCATTGATCACTGTGCGTCAGTGCACCTTTATTATTGGTTCTTACGGCCGTGCTTGCTGCTCCTGGACCTGGCGCTACTAGCTGCCACAAGAATAACGTGAGACTATTTTTCTCGATACGTTCACCGTGTTCTGGAGCCCTCCCTCTTATGACTATGTGCTTGGTATCACTTCCACAAGATCCTAGCCGGACACAAGGGGTTTCTGATCCTAATTCTGCATCCAGAGCGGCGCTTCCCTGCCAGATGACGGGGTAGTATTTGTTGTTCCGAGTCATCCACAGCACCCATGATTTTAATTCCGCCAATGCAATATTTTTAAACAAGCGATGCCTATTGCAAGTTACTGATTTTTGGCTGCACCACTAGTTTTATTGTATTAGAACAATTGTGCAGCACACAAAGAGATCATTTTGCCCCTCTAGTCCAGTGTAATTTTAGATTGCATCCATCCGAACCATTTTACCCTATATGACTGGGAAAATCAGGTTAGAACCAGTCACTGAGTTACTGTTGGGCGTTTCCCCGACCTGACTTGAAATTCTTTTACCTTGCACACTTACGCACACGTACGCATATAACTGCCCAGCTTTAACAGCCACTACAGGTGACCCTAATGTGGTTTTGGGGGTCCTGATGAATGTCTCAACACTTCTTATGAGGGTTAAGAGCAGAAGCTTGGTGACCCATCCTAGTAACAAGAGTGAGCAGGCTTCATTTTTCCTGCAGTGTCCAGTTTTTTAATCCTGCCCAGGAACAGACAAATAAAGTAACGGACCCTGCAGTTAGAATTACTTTCCTATTTTTTTTTTTTTATTGCTCTGCTGATCTCAAGACATTATACTCAATAGAGTATTCACCTCCCTTAAAAATATCCACAGAGCTCCTCCCTATCAGAGAGGGGGTTGTAGCCTGCACCATGACTAGGCATTCTGGCGCTAGGAGGTTCACGACGACGAAGCATGCCCATGCCGCCTATGGTGGGCGAGGGAAATTCAAGGGAATTTGAAAGGGAATATTCCATATGAGCTAGATCCTTCTTTTTCCCTCCTTCGCATTTGACTTGTCTATTCTTCCTCCTCTACAGACCCAGGAGTTATTTTATGGTTTGTAATGTTATACTGGGGAGACAAGCCCAAATGGTCTCTATATCTCCTGCATCCGTTTTACTGGCATTTGACAAACTTCGGATGTCCCATCTCCCAACGTACAAACAGACTCGATACTCTTTAATTTGGCTACTAAAATGGACTATTATTCAAGCCATACATTTTTAGGCGAATTTTCCATAATGGAGTGAAAACTGGAGGGAGAAAGTGCACTGGTATATCTGATGGTTCCAAAGGTAGTGCACATTACAAGCGGCTGCATTTTTCATTGGACAAGTTCCAGAATTGTCATTCAGAACATCAGATAAGCTGGAAGATGCTAATTAGAAACATGTGAATGTATTGTTTTCAAGAGAATTGAATGTTACTGATAGCATATAACCAAAGGTGAATGCTGAAATCAAGGGTATGGTACTAGAATATTGTTATCAGAATATTATTTTAAATAAATATCATGACCTAAGTACCACTCCTTGCTAATATTAGAAAACCTACAGCCAATGTGGAAATATTTTTTTAAATGATATTTAGGACTCATTATTTCAGTAATTACATGCTATGCTTGTTATGTGAAATTCCTGTAATTATGAAATATACCACAATTACACACCGTTCCTGGCTAAAATGTTTGGCATGAGGGGATGAAAGAAAGTGAGTGGTCAGAATGCGAGCAGCTGCTGTTTTCTGGGCTTGTCTATTTTGCACTATTCTATTAACACAAACTGTTCTCATAGCTCAAAAAGATAGTAAGATACATTTCTTGCTAGAAAATAGTGCCAAATGCTAAGTTGTGCTTTTTATGTAATTATGTAAAATGTTGCCTCATTGTTTCCAAAATGTCACCAATTAAACACAAAAGTAAAGTAGGCGCATTTTACACACTATTACATACAACTGAGATAATCCAGAACCTTTGCAAAGTCCTAATGTTTTTTTACAATCCATCATAAATAAATATAATAAAGATGTTAGCAACATAGACATAACATGAATACAACAAAGTCAGATTCTGTTGTTCAAATGTAAACCATAAAGGTTTGTTTCATTCATTTTATTTACAATTCATGTCCCATGAATCAGGTGGTTACTGAGTACAATGCTCTAAGCCCCTCTTATTTCGACCATCTCCAGAAATCTAGATTGCTTTGAGATTTAAAAAATACAGTAAACTGAAACTCTTTTCAGCCAAAAGATTCCCTAGGGCTGAAGTCTTGTTATGGTCCAATCTGTGAGAAGCATTGGTGTGTTGGTGGGGAATTAATCAGCTTAGAAAGTGCTTGAGAGGGTTGGGGTTTACCTTGCAAATTGAGCTTGAACAATTGGCCTATGTATTTACCACCTGGGGAGCTTGCATAGCAACCTAGCCATGTGGCACTACAGGTTGCAAGAGTTCCAATTCAGAGTGGAGTACATACCAGACTTTTTTGTCATGACTGCCTTTGAAATTGGAGACAAGAATGGAAGAGGATAAAGGCAAAGATTATGTGTTGTATAGTTTACAATGGCAGAAGAAATTGCATGCATAAAGGAAAAGGAGTGAAAAAAGGCAGTGAAACTGGATACAGTGCTACAAGAGTTAATATCACATCGAGATAAAGGATGGGCTAAAGGGAGAGTGGATAACTCACTGAAGGTGTACAAGGAGGTTTTCGAAGAATTAAGCGTATTTAACGGTATAATGTGACATGTAAATTTGTTGATGGTGCCTCTGGAAATAGGAGCAAAGGTACTGGAGTTAGTATATGGATGGCACATATGAGTGAAAGCAATTAAAAGGAAAATCAGGGATACTTTCTGGTGGCCAGGAATGGTCAGACAGGTGGAAAATTGGGTGAGAGATTACGTTGCTTGTGCCCTGGGTGCTAAGTTCTAATGTACGGTGCCAAGTTCTGTAGAGGTTGTGCCAGTGGAGGAGACACCGTGTATCAACCTGGGTATGGACATTATTGGAGCCATAGATATGGAATTGTATTGATAGATTATCATTATCAGAGATCCAAAATAAAATTTGCCGAGGCTATCAAAACATTGGAAGTGGTGATATTTTTTCACAATCTGTTTTTAAGGGAGAGGGCTCGACTGAGTTGGTAACGGCTAATGACGCACGAATTACTTCTGAAGAATTTAACAAGTTTATGAATAAGTATGCAACAACCTCCCTGTCCCATCTCAGGAGTACTCGTCTTGTGGAGAAGAACAACAGACTGATTAAAGACAACATCCAATTATAATTGGTGAGTGTGCTGGATTGGAACTAGGAGCTTCATGATTTGAAATAGTCAATACGCACTAAACCCAAAGTAGTCCCAGGTTTGTCACCCTGCTCAAGGGCAGGTCGGATGCAACCAAATTTGTGCTTCATGGATGAACAGTTTGGATATGTCAGGGGAAGAGTAGAAGAAAAATGTTACATTGCACAAGGAAAATGAGAACAAGGAAGTGTGATTGAGAGTCAAGGAGGGACACTGTATCAGAATCAGATAGCCATGCATAATTGTCAAATGACATGAAAAAAATCTGATCCTAAAAATTTAATATGTGTGAGGAGGAATGTGTTCAGGCTTGAAGATGGCAAATTGGGAAATTAAATACCTGTTATACAAAAGGGGGCCCCAACACAGAGGGCTAATACAGAGATACTAATTGTGTTAGAGTGCCAGCAATCCGGGGAAGCAGTGTGCTGGGGTTTGCAGAGACTAGAACCGTCCACACATAAGAAATACAATGGAGAGAAAATCATTGGTGTGGTTACATGACTATGGGCCAGATGTAGGTAAAATCAAATTTGCGAATCCTTAAAAGTGAATTTTCCTGATTCGCTATTTAAGACTCGCAAAATTGAATGTAGGTAGGAATCGCTGAAATATTAGCGATTCCTTAATATTTCTTAATAACGAATCACAAATTGAGATTCCCTAATAAGGAATACCTACCCATTTATTCCTATGGGCTACGAGGCCCATCTGAATGAATGGGAAGATATTCACTATTTGCAATTCGCTATTAAAGAATCACAAATAGTAGGAGCTATTTTAAGGGTGCCAGGGTGTCAAAAGAACACCCTGTTGCACCCCTGAAATGTGCATGTGTGCGCATGTGGCACATATACATGCCCTAAGGGCATGAATGTGTGCCACATGGCACTTTAAAAAATGCTAAAAAGTGCTTTTTTAAAGGAAATCGCTAATCACCACCAAATTGAAGTTGGTGGTAATTAGCAATTCCTTAAGGCTAAAGTGCACTTTCTTTTGTGCTACTTACATTGCATTTAAAGAATCGCAATTTGCAATTCTTTAAATGCAAGAGGAAAATACGGAATCGCAATTTCTCGATTCTCTATTTTGCTAGTAGGTTTAAACTCACCTAAATTGCTTGCAGCCAAATAGCGATCGCAAACGCTGAAATTCTGTGAATTTCAGCGTTAGCGCTTGCTATTTGGCCACCTACATCTGCCCCTTAGTAACATGAAATTTGCTTGTGTATGGTCAAATGTGTGTAAAGAGTAGTTAAAGTTTATCCGTTTTTTTGTGTTGTAAAAGAGGATGATGCATTGAGTTTATTTGAGAGGCACGCAGAGGGAATGTGGAATGAAGAGAGGAATGTGGAGTTCTCATGACTTCACTTTTGGGCCAATGTGAAATGAGAAGCTTTGGAACTCAATTGCTTCTCCTCTGGCTGCCCTGTTGGCTATATCTCTTACACCTGGTAGTAAACTTACCATAAGAAGCATTCCTGTTGCCTGTGTCATCCTTAAAATGCCACTTTTCACATAATTGTCCGAGATGTTGTTTACTGTAACTATGTCATTATCAGTGAGTACGAGAAGATATTCGCCATACAGGCACTTGCCACCCGGTGTGGAAAAACAAAAATAATTGTAGGTGGCCCTTAATCTGCAACTTCAGGATTCCACCCAGACTAACTACCCTTTTATAACCTTGGACACAGAAGCACAGTGATAGAAATGGGCCATCACCTGACTAAGATTTTATCTACCTCATACAAAACATTCACATTATGCACATGGTGTTACAGCATCCCATTACCCAGGACACTATCACAGCAGTGTATAACTGTTGGAAAACTAGGCATTAGTTGTGTGGTCTGCACAAGTAATGCGTCTACATTTGTCTAAGTATGGGCGAATTTTGGGGATCTGTGGTCCGCAAATTCGTGCGAAATCGCAAAAAATTTGCAAATTCACGGATTTCCCCGCAAACTCGCGGATTTTTGTGTGATTTGCACTCTACTCAACTGGAGTACCTTCTACTGGCTGATCAGTAAGTGCTACCTCATTGGGTAAATGTAAAGTGCTTTTCCTACACTGCAGCTGCGTAAAGGGCCAGAAGATTTGTCTGCACTGACCATGTGTGCCCATAACTTTGCCACTGCGCCAAAAGGCGCTGAGGTCCCCTGAGTGAGCTGTCCATCATAGTTGGGAAAGGGCGGGAAGACATTTGATACCGCTAGTGTGTGGTGTGGGGCCAAACGGGCGGGGCTTCTATGGGTGTCACTGTCAACATGCCTCTTGTGTATAAAGGGTCAGAGAGCGTGCAGGGTAGCAGGTGAGGAGAAAGCAGCCTCCTGGTCACAGGAACTACACGGGGGTTGCGCTCGAGAAACTCATGGATTCAAAGACCACCCTCGAGTATTACAGCTAATTTTTGACAGCAGATATGGGGTTAGAGCACACTTGCCCAGTCTCGACCGTGCTCACTAATTTTTTGGGCTGATTAAAATGTTACTGAATTTGAGCTTCAACTCGGGCACCTGCTATATCTGTAAGTGCTTCCTGTTGAGGTTCAATTTTTGTGACAGGAGCCTCGTGCCAGAATGAATCCTGCCCTGCATAGTTATCCACGAAGGTGCCGCCGTTTTGTGCAATACCTCTACTCAACTGGAATACTTTCAACTGGCTAATCCAGTAAGTGCTACCTCGTTGGGTAAATGTAAAGTGCTTTTCCTACACTGCAGCTGCGTAAAGGGCCAGAAGATTTGTCTCCACTGACCATGTGTGCCTGTAACTTTGCCACCGCGCCAAAAGGCGCAGAGGTCCCTTGAGTGAGCTATCCTTCATAGTTGGGAAAGGGCGGGAAGACGTTTGATACCGCTAGTGTCTGGTGTGGGGCCAAACGAGCGGGGCTTCTATGCGTGTCAACATGCCTCTTGTGTATAAAGGTTCAGAGAGCGAGCAGGGCAGCAGGTGAGGAGAAAGCAGCCTCCTGGTCACAGGAACTACATGGGGGTTGCACTCGAGAAACTCAAGGATTCAAAGACCTCCCTCGCGTATTACAGCTAATTTCCGACAGCAGATATGGGGTTAAAGCACACTTGCCCAGCCTCGACCGTGCTCACTAATGTTTTGAGCTGATTAAAAGATTACTGAATTTGAGCTTCAACTCGGGTACTTGCTTTATTTATATCTGTAAGTGCTTCCTGTTGAGGTTTAATTTTTGGCCCACAGGAAACACTTACAAAGTTAAGGCAGGTGCCCGAGTTGAAGCTAACTTTGTAACCATTTCAGAATGGCGCCGGCAAGTTGCCAGAGTTGAAGTTGCAACTTGCACACACACTACTCAATACTATGCAGTAATTTACAAATGCACACAAGTTAATGGTATTGCTGTTGAGGGACTTTGCGTAAACGTTCTCACCCCTCCCAAAGGAGGAGGGGGGGTCTAGTACTACAACTCACATGTGTAAACATTATCTTGTCCCTAAATGCCAATGGTTGAGCATATCTTGGTGTGAGGGCCCTTACCACTGACATCAAGTGAGTGGCTGCACTCTGCATTATTCCAACAAGCATTTCTTTACGGGAATAAATGCAATAGCTATATATACCCAGAACTGAGAGCACCCAATGTTGGTAATGAAACATACAACCTCTACTTTTAAGTGGCTGTCAGTCTCATTATTCAATTAATGCTTTAACAAGAGTACATGTCTAATTATGTCTGGGAGTGTTGTGCACTTATACCTGATAAGAATACAATCACGGCCCCTAAAAGGACAGCTTTGCCTACATCACTATGCAAAGATACATCTAACATCAAAGATATACATACATTGTAACGGATGCTTGCAACATTCTCTTGAAGATCACATTTAGACTAACATTCAATCAATCAATCAGGGTTTTGTAGAGCACACTAATCATCCGTGAAGGTCTTAAGGTGCTGGAGGGGGTTGGGTGGGGCATGAGCACCTGCATTAGGGTAATTCGAAGAGTCAGGTATGGAGGTCTTTTCTGAATTTGTGCAGTGTTGGGCTTCATCAGAGGTGAAGGGGGAGTTTGTTCCAGGTCTTCGCTGCAAGGTAGGAGAAAGATCTTCCACCTGCTCTGGTCCTGTGGAAATGAGGGACGGTGGCTAGGACAAGGTCAGCTGAATGGACGTTTCTCTTGGGGACGTGGTAGGAGATTCGGTCATTGAGGTATTTGGGTCTGGTGTTGTGGAGGGCTTTGTAGGCTTGTGTGCGCATCTGAAGGTTATTCTTCTTTCGATGGGTAGCCAGTGGAAGTTGCAGAGGTGTTGGGTGATGTGGTCATGTCGTGAGATGTCAAGAATGAGTCGGGCTGTGGCATTCTGGATGGTCTGGAGTTTGCATATGAGGTTTTTGTTTATTCCATAGTAAAGAGCGTTGCCGAAGTCCAGTCTGCTGGCAATGAGCGCATGGGTGACGGTTTTTCTGGAATTGGGGGGATCCACTTGAAGGTCTTATGAAGTATGTGGGGGTGTTGAAGCATGCAGAGGATAAGGTATTGGTCTGGCGATTTATGGTGAGTGAAGCGTCGAGTTTGATGCCGAGGTTGCGTTATTGGTCCAATGGGGTGGGTGGGTTTCCAAGGGTAGGAGGCCAACAGGTGTTGCCCATACAAAGGGATAGAACCGAGGATGAGGACCTCTGTGTTTTTTTCCGATTTGAGCCTCAGGCAGCTGCTGCTCATCAGGTTGGGACAGCTTTCATTCCTTCCTGAGAGTTGCACTTGGTGATGTTGGATTCTTTGGTGAGGAAGAGGATGAGCTGGGTGTCGTCAGCTTAGGAGACAATGTTGAGCCCATGGTTTCTGACAATGGTTATGGAGGGCCATGTAAAAGTGGAAGAGAGTGGGGCTGAGGGAGGATCCTTGGGGTACTCCACGTCTGATGTCTGTCGGTTCTGAGAGGAAGGATGGGAGTCTTATTCTCTGTGTTCTGCCTGAGGGGAAAGATCGTACCCAGTTTAATGCTTTCCATGAATGCCGGCGTGATGGAGTCTGGTGGCTGGTGTGCGGTGGGAGATGCTGTTAAAGGCTGTTAAAGGCTGCCGATAGGTACAGGAGGATGAGGGCTGCTGTTTGATCTTGGTCAAGGTGAGCGTGTTTGTCGTCGGTGACAGTGAGGAGCGAGGTCTTGGGGCTATGGTTGCTGCGGAATCCGGATTGAGAGGTGTCTAGGATGCTGTTGGTTTCTATGAAATGTGCTTGCTTGGTGTTGACGGCCTTTTCAATGACCATGGTGGCAAAGAGAGTAGTGAGATGGGCCTGAAGGTTTTGAGGTCTGTCAGGTCTGCATAGGATTTCTTTAGGAGGGGATTGATTTTGGTGCACTTCCACTTGTTGGGGAATTTGGCGGTCTAGGGGGAGCAGATGATATTTTGACATAGCTCGGGTGCGACAGCAGTGGCGGCCCTGTATAAGATGTTCTGCAGTCAGGGATCAGAAGGTGCTCCAGAGTAGATGTTCTTCATTGTCTTTAGGATGTCTTCTGTGGTGAGAGAGGTCTAGGTGAGAACGGTCTGTTGGATGGCGTCAGAGGGAGTTCCGGCACTTCCATGGTCTTGGTCCTTGAAGTTGTCATAGAGAGTCTTGATCTTGAGGTGAAAGAAGGCATTGGGTTTCTTGCAGAGGTCTTGGGAGCGAGGGACAGCAGAAGTTTCGCTGTTTGGTTTGGCAAATCCTGTATGATGGCGAAGAGTTCTTTGGAGTTGTGGGCGTTTGACAGGATTCTGTCTTGGATGAAGTTTTTCTTTGTTGATTTGATGCTTTGATGGTGTGCTGTGATGGCTTTTTTGTAAGAAAAGCGTGCTTCTGGAGTTGTGCTGTTTGCCCACATTTTGTCCAGTCGTCGGCAGCAGCACTTGGATTCTGAGAGATCTGTGGTGAACCAGTTGGCTTTCATTTTGTGTCGTTTAGTGGTGTTCTGGAGGGGGACGAGAGTGTAGCTGATCCTTTGGTGGAGGTGCTTGCTGCTGTGTTGGCATCTGCTGCAGTTGGGGAGGAGTGCAGGTGAGGTGTTCTTCTGAGACTTTTTTCCAGCTTCTGAGTGGGAGGTGGCAGGTGTGCTTGTGTGCGGTGGGTTTCATGAAGGAGAAGTGAATGCAGTGGTGGTCTGTCCAGAGTAGTTCTGTAGTGTGGCTAAAGTAAATATTGTTTCGTCCAGCAAAAATGGGGTAGAGTGTGTGTCCTGCTGTGTGAGTGGGGGTTGAGACTACTTGCTTTAGTCCTATGTTTGTGAGGTTCTCAATGGAGGGCAGTGGTGTTAGCGATTGCTGTGGTTACCCAGGTGGAAGTTCAGGTCTCTGAGCAGTATGTAGTCCATAGCAGTGAGGGGGTGGGGTGTGATGTGGTTGGTGATGCCGTTGATGAAGGGGGTACGGGGGTCTAGGAGGTCTGAAGGTGAGTGTTCGCAGAGCATCGTTATAGAGATTGGTTGGATCTGGAAGTGGATGTGTTCAATGATGGGCGAGGCCTCATCCGAGTTAGTGGTTGTGAGTTGGAGGGAGCTGTTGTGGACGATGGTAAGGCCTTCACCTGGGTAGTTGGGGTGGGCTTTTCTCAGGCTCTTGTATCCATCAGGGATGGCGGTGGTGATGTCTGGTGTGAAGCTGGCATTGGTCCAGGTCTCTGTTAGAAAGGATTCCTCGGGCATGTGCGTGTTGTGGAGGTCCCAGATTTCAATGGCGTATCTGTGCAGGGAGCATACGTTGAGGAGGATACGTCTCAGTGGCTTGAGTGCATTCCATGCCCAGAGAGAAGTCCATGAGGTAGCAGCAGGTGCAGCCCAGAGATGCGTCTGGACTCCAGAGACTGCAAGGAGGTAAGTCATGAATCTGGACCGGCTCTTAGTTGGCCTGGTAGCAATAGGAGTAGACTTGTGAGCAGGACCTGCCAGGCACCCTTTTGAGGCCAGATTCAGTGACCGGAAGAGCAGTCCCTGTGTGTGGGGCTCAACTTGTTTGGTGCCAGTGCTTGTTCTGCATGAGAGGAGCCCCGGGATGGAGGGACTCCCTGGGCACTTTGTTGCTCCATGATGAGGAAGGGGTGAGTTCCACCCCACGCCCCTAGCACAATGCGCACAGTGGTTTCTGTTGCATTGGCAGCCAAGGGACCAGTGGAAGGCCCCAGTTATGCCCTGACATTTTGGACAGAGGGCATTTGAGCCCCCGTGAAAGGCCAGTTGGCCTGGGGTCAGGTTTGTTACATGTGTGTACCAGGAGGGCACAAGCCCCTAAGGGAAGGTAATGTATGCACCTGGAGAGTGTCACTAAGGTGCCCTCCTAATTGTGATTTATGCGTACTTTGTTTATACCTAATGTGATGCACACATAATGTGATTATGTTGCAAGTGATAATACCAAGTACAATATTTTACCAGTAGTTACTGGCTGTGTTTTATATGTGCTACTAGGGCTTTCTAAAGGTTCAGACAGTGCCCTGATTGGTCCTGGCATGTATATAATCCCCTGTAAATTATTATCTGGTGCCAGTTGGCACAGTGTATATGTGTGATTGTGATGCTAATGTTTTTGGGATATTACAAATGCTATTTTTTTATATAACCGTGTGTGTAGTTTATTTTGTGGTATGGCTAGTGTGTTGCTGCTGTGTGTGTGTTGCCCAAACTCTTCCCACATGCATCTGGGATAAGCCTGACTGCTCATGCCAAGCTACCAAGGGGGTGAGCAGGGGTTATCTTCAGCGTGTAACTCCCTGTGTGCCCTGACAAAAGTGGTGGTTTCTGCCTGGCTTAGCCACATTCTCTAGCCAACCAGAAATCCCATTTCTAATAACATGAAAAACACATCTGAATGTATTACAATGCACACATTACTCACACACAATGTCATGCAAATAGAACATCACACACACATTGTACCTGTCGGTAGAAAGAGACAACACAGGTCCAACGCTTAATCCATCTACAACAAAAACACAACAGATGCACATGTCAATCCAATACATAGCCAACTAAGATGGACATCAGCACTGCATGCACAGTAAGCAGTTGTGAACACCAACCATACCAGTAAAAACACATATCTGAGCCCCCCACCATGAAGTCCCACAACATAAATCATCACAGCACACAGATCACATCATACACAGGAAGGGTAGCAGTACCTCAGCAAACAGACATACAGATTAGCCACCACCCATTGCTACACAACTCAGGAAAACCCAGATGCAAAGAACATGACTAGAGGACTGTGCTGCTCAAACATATGCGCTGCACATGAGCAACCATGACTGCAACCAAGTAGAAGAAAATACCACATTACTAATTGTGAAACTGTCCTAAGTGGCACATTGGTCCAGACACAGATCATCCTCCAACAGTATAGTGTCACACTATGATGTGGTGGGGAGGGTCCCACACTGCAAGGGATGGGGTGGAAGACATGAGATTGAAGTGGTATGGACATCAGTATTGGACAGGTGAGGAGTGCACAGTCCATAAGCACATTTAGGAGTAACTTACAATGTGTATGCATCAGAAGCACCTATAGGGGATGGTATGACTCCTCATACCACATAACGCACTCAACCCAAAAATATGTCAAGTGATAGCAATTCATGAGAAAACTCACAAATAATTTCAGTGTGGCTGAGCAAGTAAGTACAGTGAGCACAAATTTAAACAAGACACATGGCTGGTCAACAAAACATAACACAGACTTTGCAGTGACACACTCTGCATACTCACAACTGACAGTGACAACATGTAGGTGTCCCCCAGGAGTGCAGGGACACACCAACACACTCTTGGTGCTTAATCTACAACTCCTACATGTGCCCACAATCTGAAGCACATGTCTGACAATGTAACCGAACCGGCACACATTACCTGGATCATACATGTGTGTAGTTGGCATGTGCAGGGGCACATACACATCAACACTAATGACTATACATGGCAATCACCCTGTATGACTACTCAAGCACACACATTCAAATGTATCCATGTGGCCATGAAGACAGGTCTACACAAGATGACTACACATCAACACTGCTGTGCTCACATCATGAAAGAGCCCACAGATATGAAGGACCCTGGCCACCCCGCAAGTAATCCTGTGGATAGCATTCCCCCCTGTTCTGGTATTGCATCCTAACATGACATGTGTACAATTTAGCAAACCTGAGCATAGAATGATTAGGATAAGAGTAGATCATCACAAACAACTATCATTGCACCCTCAAGTCTCAGACTCAAGAAGAACAAAAGTGCCTGTTACTTCTGAAAACCTCTGAAAAAGTAAAACAAGTAATTGCCAATGTTAAAGTGCGATACAGAGCAAGTGTCAGATGAACCAATACCCATACATAAAACCTTTTAGTTAGCAAGGACATTGACAAATCAGATAACATGAGTAACAGTCCTATTTACATAATACCCAGATAGGCATCAAAAGAACAAAACAGCAAGGCCATTAATCAGTACAAATTCCTAGTATGCACATGTGTGCATGACAATCTGCACAGGAAATGGGCATCAAAAGTACAAAACAGCAAGGCTAATGGCCAGTACAAATTACTAGTATGCACATGCGTGCATTACAAACTGCACAGGAAATGGGCATCAAAAGTACACAACAGCAAGGCCAGTGCCAGTACAAATTCCAAGTATGCAGATGTGTGCATAACAAACTGCAGAGGAAATGGGCATCAAAAGTACAAAACAGCAAGGTCATTGGCCAGTACAAATTCTTCGTATGCGCATATGTGCATGACAAACTGCATAGGAAATTGGCATCAAAGGTACAAAACAGCAAGGCCATTGGCCAGTATGAATTCCTAGTATGCAAATGTATACATGACAAACTGTGCAGGAAATGGGAATCAAAGGTACAAAACAGCAAAGCCATTGGCCAGTACGAATTCCTAGTATGCACATGTGTGCATGACAAACTGCATAGATAATGGGCATCAAAAGTACAAAACAGCAAGGCTATTGACCAGTACAAATTCCTAGTATGCACATGTGTGCATGACAAACTGCATAGATAATGGGCATAAAAAGTACAAAATAGCAAAACTATTGGCCAGTACAAATTCCCAGTATGCACATGTGTGCATAACAAACTGCACAGGACATGGGCATCCAAAGTAAAACACAGCAAGGCCATTGGCCAGTCCATATTCCAAGTCCGCACATGTGTGCATGAGAAACTGCACAGAAAATGGGTAACACCGTTCACTCCCATGGGAATCACCACAGCTCAGGGGCAACATATGGGCAGTCCAGGCACCGCTGTGGGAGAAATGGTGTGGGGAGAGGCACTTGGCTCCAACTTTGGTTTGAAATTGAACTGGGAGGTGGCTGATTGTCGGGGCCAGTTGGAGGACTGGCCCTGGGAGAGAGTGACCCAGCTGAGCAAGAGGCATCAGTGGCTGTGGGAGCTTGAGGGATGCTTGGACTGGGTGGAGACATGCTGCGTGGAGGCACAGTGTGTGAGGGTGAATGTTGAGGGCTGGGTATCAACTGCTTGGGGATTCAATAGCCCACAAGTGTCTTGGCCAGAGTGGGAAGTGAGGTGGGCATGACAGCCTCACTCTCCACCAAAGGTGAATCAGGTGCAGGTGGCTCTCCCTGTGGTGATTTGCTGGACCCGATGGAACGCTTGGGGTGCTCTTGCCTCTTCCCCTGCATCCCCTGTTGTCAAGGTAAACCCCCCACTATGCTCTTTTGTCCCTCCTTCACAGGGGTGTGGGTGGGAGTTGACCTTGAGGGTGAAGCTGCCTTTGAAATCTGTTTGGGCTTAGTAGATGCAGGCACCAGGTTCACAGCAGACATGGCAAGTGTTTGTTTGTCTTTGGGAGCAGGTGTGGAGTTGGGAGTGCCCTTGGATGCGGGTGATTTTGAGGAATTGGATGTTGAGGCCTGCTTCTTGGCCCTTCTGCCCATGAGTGTCACGTGATGGGCTTTTGGTTTTGCACCCTTGTGTGCCTGTTTTGTGTTATGGGGATGGTTTCTCTGGTCTGGGCAACTTTGAGTGCTGCTGCTGGGTGCTGCATGTGGAAGACTTGGTGCCTGAGGGCTCTGGCATGAGGGCACTCTCGTCAGGTCCCTTCAGCAACCACTGGCAAGGTGGTTGCTGAAGGGACAGGAGCTGGACTGGGAGCCTGTGACAGCTGAATGGCTGCCGTCAGTGTGGAGGACAAAGACTGGACAGTTTCGTTTAGGCCACCCACGTACGAATGAATGCCCTCCATGAAGGCAACTACCTGTGCCAACATCTTGTCATGATCCTGGAAGGCTTCATGAGAGCAGTCTGACCCACACACAGCTGGTGCAAAAGGTCTACTGCCTCCAGACTGAGGGCAGCAGGGGAGACAGAGGCAGGGGCAGCGGTGCCTGGTTGAAGGAGACCCTACCCTTCCTAGGCCTGTAGGCATGGACAGCGCATGTGGGACACTGGACGATATGTGGTTGAAAAAGAGGCAAATTTTGAACTTCCTGTGCCAGCCAACTTAGAGGATTCACCGCTGGAGTCTGAGGATGTAGAGGTTAGTGTTTCCAGGCGGGAATCATTTAGGGCACTCCTGTCCACCTCCGAGGCGCTGGTCACATTAGTGTCAGAGAGCTCATGTGTCAGAGTTGTGCCAGAAACTTCCCCACTGGTGTCCGTCCCCATCCTTCCCTGCCCTCGGTAGATGCTGCAAGAGACAGAGACATAGGTTCAGTATAGTGCCATACTCACAAACATCAAAGCAAAAACTTGAAAATTATACTATCATGTTTGCCTCCTCCATGCACAGTCAGCATGTGCTCCATTTATGCAATCATCAGATGATGCATGGAAGCATGCATAGTTGATAGTAATTACCCATGTGGAGTTGACACAGCCAAATAGCTGGCCCTGTGCCTCCTTGTAACCTAACATACTGTGTTCTGTAAGCATACCTACGTGCCTGTAGGTGAGATAGATATACATTTAAAGGTGTTGTCTCTGTCACATATGGAGTCACTTTAAGGGAACACCACAGATACGAACTCCAAAATGTCCTTTTGCAATGGCTACAAGCTCCTGATTACAAGCATGTTATGCTTTGATGCACAACTAAAGTTGCACATTGGTGTCATCTGTGTAGTTGTCACAGATGTTATGTTGTACACAGCACACATCTATAAATGCACGGTAACATGATGCTCACTGCTGTTCAGTGCCATGCCAGGTGATGTCTATGACACTCATACTTCAGCATATGTTACAAGGCCACATCTCATCTGTCAATGACAAGGGTCATGGTTTTAAGCACATGAGAAACCACATGTTGAACAAATGCAGAGCAGCTGCACTCAACACTGAGGCCACTTAGAAGCCATTGTGTCACTTTAGAAACAACACAGAGCTTCGCACTGGCTCATGGGTGGGATTCATGCAGTCACTCACACCCAAAGTCACACTTAGCTGGATAATCACCCCCTACTTTTGATGCTGATGGGCCCTCAAGCGTCCATCCAGCTCTGACCGTTTCACTACCAAGATGCGGGCCATTAGTGGTTTCATGCTCCTCAGCGCCAACCTGCCACTCCGAGGGAGCACCCCAGCATCATCTCTGCCATGTTTTTGCTCAGCTGGCAGATGCCATTCCACCTCTTGTGACTGTGTGTGTCCCATCGTTTGGAGACACACAGAGCCCTCACCTTGTGTGCAACGGCCCTCCATATTGCCTTACTCCAGTGGACCTTAAGCCGCAGGTAAGGGAGACAAGAAGAAGAAGTTTCACTGACACTGTTATTTACTACTGAGTGTCAGTACAGGAGCATGAAAAAACATAGCACACTAATACATAAATGTTGAGCAGAGGCCATACAGCATGGCATGAAGTACAGTTGCATCAAATAATCTCATAGAAATGTATACATGTATGACGATGGACACAGTACATGGCCATCTCATACACATGCAGAGTGCCAGCACAGAAACCAATGTGAAAAACACCCTCATCTGTGATGCAGTATGTGAGTGAGCAATACATACCATACATTGGAAATTATGTGTCGGGCAGACTCACTGTGTCCTACACTACACACCCCTCAATGTCCTTGGCCAGTGAAAGGCTACATGTGTCATGGTGGTCATATTTAGGGCCAATATCTTACATTCCCAGACCCTTCTCACAAGGTGTAGTCCTGTCTTGTGCAATCCTCAGGCCTAAGATAGCTCATTGAGAAATAGGGTGGTCGACAGCACATATGTTTCACTCAGTCCATTTAAAGATGGGTCCTTCTAAAATTGGGCAGTTTCAGTTCAGGCCAGTGGGACTCACACTAATGTTAAATGTGGGCCATCAGAGAAATCGCATGCATGTACAATATGAGAGGGCAAACAGTGCCTACACATGCGAGACTGAACACATAAGGAAATCAATAGAAGGATGACATCTCCAAATTACATTTATGTGATGTGTCATAAGTGATTTACCACCAAAAGTGTTACACTCAGGCATTTTACTCTTGTGCATAATGCACACATCACGATAGGGGCAATTTGAATACTGTACACATTTTCTTCAAAATATATTTGTAATGTCACAAATGAGCATGTCAAGACTTAATGGACTATGATATCACATAGCACAGGCAATGTTTATTCATACTGTATGGCTGCAAAACCACTGCATGTCACTCCCATCCTTCAATGCAGCCATGGATCTGAGGAAATAAGGCTACACACCACATTGACATGAAGTCAGCATGCTAGGCAGTGTATCACACATTTACATTACCCAGTCTCAGACCAAAGTTTGTTTCTCTTTGCTGAAGAAGTGCTGTAGAAATGTCCATGTTGCCACCCTCCCCAAATACTCAAGTGCAATTCCTTCTATACCATGTATGGAGCATGACATGTGAAAAATATGGATGCATGCACATTGACTTGCACTCACAAGCACATTCTACTGCAGATCAACATCATATGGGCATTCTGAGCACACTCAAACCTTTACTCTGAAACACTTACTAGTACATCTGGTGAACAATACAGCCTTCCATACTGTGCAAGGATCTTGTCCACCAGGACCTCCAGCTCCTCTTTGGTGAAGGGACGGGCCCTGATGTTCTCAGTTCTCGCCATCACTGGGTCCAGAATCCAGGAACAGCAGCAGTTGGTGGTGAAAAATGGCAGGCAGCAGTGTCTGAATATAAGTGAAATATGTGGCTCTATCACAGACATGATCCTGGGGTTGTTTCAGTGGTACTCCGCTGTTGCAATTGGTCTTCCTGGTTAGCATTTTTCAATTGTAACCAATAACCGGGACCGCGGTGGCGGTGCACGCCTACAGCGAGTTTCAAAATTGTAATTCACTAGAGTGATAGCGGTTCCCATTGGCTACAATGGCATTGGCACAGGCCGTGTCAGACCACTGGGGCCAGGTGGTCTCTACCACGATTTTGCATCTTTCAATTGTAACCAATGACCGGGTCCGCGGTAGCAGGGCACGCCTACTGCGGCTTCCAAAATTGTAATTCACTACTGCGATTGCGGTTCCTACTGGCAGCATTGACATGGGCATTGGCGGTGGCACACCCCGGGGGCCTGGCGGTGGCTACAGCAATCCTGCCTCTTTCAATTGTAACAAAAGGCTGGGCCCAAGGTAGCGGAGCACGCCTTCTGCGGGTTGCATTGGCGGTGGCACACTGTGGGGTCCCGGAGGGTACTACCGCATTCCTGCATCTTTCAATTGTAACCAATGACCCGGTCCGCAAAAGCGGAGCACACCGACCGTGGGTTTCAAAATTGTAATTCACTACCATGATCGCAGTTCCCATTGGCTGCAATGGCGTGGGCATTGGCGGTGGCACACCATGGGGGCCAGGCGGTTGCTACCTCAATCCTGCATCTTTCAATTGTAACCAAGTTTCAAAATTGTAATTCACTACTCATCCTGAAGCTTGTTCTAATCGCCCTATTACTCAGGATACAGGCACCTTAAATGACAACACGTTGTCTGGACCTGAGGTTCTTATCGTGGATCGTGTAAATAACATAGACAGTGATTTGGACCAGGAAAATCATGTTGATCCGTCAGAAGAAGACTTGTCTATTTCTGAACAAGCATCTCGGTCAGACTCTGGTAAAGCTAAAACTCAGCCAAAACGGGGAGGATTAAGGTCGGGGACAAGGAGGAAGAGGGCAAACACCCCAAAAGTTAACTTGAAGGAAAATGGAGAGAGAAGAGCTAAGCCTAATGTTATTTTTGATGATGATTTGCTTGCTAGAATTGCCGATTTAATAGAAAGTAAAATTAAAGCCATTGTTAAACCTCTACTTACCAAAATAGACAAATTACAATCTGAGGTTAAAAAGTTAGGTGGGCAGCTGAATAAAATAACAGAGGGTGTTGATAACGTTACAATGCTGGTAACAAACTTGGACAATAACATTGGAGAACTTGATGATCAGGAGGGGGAGGATACAGACGAAGTATTACATAATAATCCCCCAACTCAGATACCAGTCTTAAAAGCTAATGAAACAAACAGTAGAGGGGATGGTCCTTTAACAGTTGAGATACCCCCTGCACAAGCTCAGCTAACTGACCCTCTACAATTTAGTACTGGCTAATGTGCCGCCCTTAGAAGCTGGTATTGAAGAATCCCCTTCCTCTTTGTCTAATAAGGCACTGCAGTGGCTTACAAATAACTTGAGGCTAGCCCCAGGGGGGGGGGGGCAACAGTTGGCCCAAGAGATTAAGACTGCTAAAAGGGTTGCATGGTTAGGAAATCGCCCCAAAAAGTTTAAGGGGGATTGTGTGGCAGTAAGTTTCTCACACTCTGGTGTGTTGCCAAACATCCTCATTAATTTACTCCTACCCCAACGTAGGCAGGGTTCTGTTGTACCATTAACATTAAAATTCTTTTATGGAGAACAGCAGAACGTTACCTACCCTAAGACACCAGCCTTTGGATGGGACAATAACTGGGATGTAAACAATAGATGGGGCCGTGAACAACATCTAAATATTGTAAACCATCCCGCTCCTTTAGCATATCAGAATCCTATTGCACAACCCCTTTTATTGTCCAACCAATTTGCCCCTCTATCCTTTTTGGACCAAAATGACTGACTTTTGTCAGAACATACTAATCAAGCAGAGAATATTGTGCCGGTACTCAGTATGCTTACTTGGAACATAGCGGGTATCAGGGCTTAAGTAGGTAACGCAATATGGACAGATTTTATAACTAAGTATGACATTACTGCATTGCAGGAAACCTGGGATACAAATAACAGTTTCTCTTTAGATGGCTACCGCCATTTCTGTATTCCAGCAGTGGCTAGCGCAGCGGGAAGAGCTAAGGGAGGATTGCTAAGCCTCTTTAAACTAGACATCAAAGGTAGCCTTAAGAAATGTGACTCAGGATCCGAGCAATGTTTAATTGTTGAACTGTCTTGTGTAGAATCTCCCAATATTTTGTTTATAAATTTTTACAACTCCAACGCATCAGACTGTACATCATATAGTCTAGATAGATTGGATCACTTCTTGTCAGTCTATAGTGAAGATGTTAATGTCTTTGAAATCATATTTTTGGGTGATTTTAATATACACCCTTGTTCACTAATGTGTGTTTGCGATGACTCAGAATCCCCTCCAAATTGTGCGCTGGTTCATCTTGAACATAATAAACAGGGGGGTTGCCTGGAGAACTTCCTAGCAAGATGAAACTTATACGAATCCAGTTGTGGGGAGGGGGGAAAGGGCCCCTACTTTTAAGGGAACAGACAATGGCTCTATTATTGATTACATTTTTATTTCAGCATGTTTTTTACCTAAGGTCTTAATGTATAGAACTGTGGTCTCCGCTTTCAGTGATCATAACCCTGTCTCCCAGGACCTAGTAGCTTCTGAGCTTATAGGGCGTACCTATGGCCCTTGTTATGACAAACGAGCACTTAAAGTTAAGGACCAGGGTCGTAGACTTAAATGGGATAGTATAATCCCAGAACCCTTCGTACAAGAGGTACTCTCTGAGGCCGAGGAGGAGGTTGGTGTGTGTTTATCCAGTGTGCCCAATGATAGGGAGGTGATTCTTGCATTTAGTAGCATATGTAGTAAGATAAATTGTAGGCTTTCTGTGACTACCAAACCTAAGTTGAAGCCCATTAAAAGATGGTTTGATCACAGATGCTCAAAAACACATTCTGCATTGCTCAATGCTTTAAAAACCGTTCAGAGAAACCGTGATCTCATTACCACTAGTAGAGCCCTATATAAAAAGGCTATCGCAGAAAGGAAAAAACAGCTCAAAGACGAAGCCTGGACACAACTCACTGATCCAGCAATACTAAAAAACAGTGGAGAATTCTGGAGGATTGTCAACCAACCCTTACTTACTGGGGAGGACAATTCCCCACTTGAAACTAACATCTCTGATGAGGGTTGGATTAAACACTTTAGTGACATCTACTCAGGTCACAGTAATGGTGATTCCAGGGAGCAGGAGGTGAATATCAATCCCACTGGGAACCAATTGCACTTTGAAGTAAAATAAGTATTATTTGCTATAGACTGTACCCTGAAAAAAAAGGCACCGGGACCAGATGGTGTTCCTGCAGATGCCTTTAAATGCTTCCCTAACTTTTGGTCAAGACTACTTTGCAGGGTCTTTAATGCTCTAAACCATGATAACATTCCAGAGTCATGGAAAACATCTATAATTATTCCTGTATTTAAAAAAGGAAATAGGCAGGATCCAGCATGTTATAGACCAATCTCACTGATAGATTCTTCAGTTAAGATTTTAGGGAGAGTTATATTAGCTAAACTGAACGAATGGGTTACAGAGAATAGTATCTTGACTAATGTGCAATATGGGTTTAGACCTAAAAGAAGCACCCTGGATCAATGCCTTAATCTCCACTTGTTGATCGAGAAATATACCAGGGCCAAGGAGGGGTCCATGTACCTAGGTTTCATGGACCTCTCCTCTGCGTTTGATATGGTTAACAGAACAAAGCTCTGGTTAAAATTACTGCAAAGATGAGAGTTTCCTCGAGTGGAAGGGGTACAGATGTTTTTGCCTCTGAAAAAGGAGTCAGACAGGGATCTATACTGGCACCACTGTTGTTCACGTTATATGTGAACACTTTGGAGCCTGCCCTTAGGGGCGTGACCAGCGACATCCCGCGTGCAGGGGATCAGGGGATTCCTGTTCTCCTTTACGCTGATGACGCGGTTCTTCTTGCACCCACCGGGGTGGGGCTTCAACGACTCCTCGACGCCTTTGAATCTTTCATGGGCTCACTTGACCTGAAAATAAATGCTAAAAAATCTCAGGTTATGCTGATGGGTAGGGCTTCTATGAGACCTTTTCACAAAATCTTTCTTTGCGGGCAGGAAAAGCTTGCTCGTGTATCCTCCTTTCCCTACTTAGGGATCACCTTTGATGAGAAGGGTAGCTGGGGTCCCCATGTTAATAGTAGAGCAATTATGTTGGCTAGGACATCTGCAGCCCTTCACGGGTTCTCTAAAAAACTTGGGGGTAGGCCAATTGCAGCTGTTAGTAAAATCTATAAGGCCAAATGTATCTCAGTTGCATCATATGGTGGCTCATTGTGGGGATATAGGGGTGTGGAACCTTTACAGTTAGTGGAAAACAAATTCTTTAGATCTGTTCTTGGCGTCCCACAGTCAACTCCGTCCTATACCGTCCATATGGAATTAGGGGAAGGCTACATCTCAGACCTGATAAAAATAGCACCTTTAGTTGCCTGGCTGAGGATGTGGCTTAACACAGAAATTCCTTTAAATCACATTATAATGAGAGACTGTCTGTCTCTAGACAAAGTGCATAAAATTAGGTGGCTGACGTATATTAAGGAAACCTTTTTGAGGTTGGGGAGGCCTGAGCTTTATACTGTCATTGACTCTATAACATCTAAAGATATTGTGTACACTAAACATGCAATGAAGGAGCTCCTATCCCTGGAGAGGGAAGAATCTGAACTGAAAAAACCCTGTGTCAGGGCCAGTTTAATATTGTCTATACCTAATGGTCCTGATAGCTATCTTAACGTGGTGACTCATCCTTACCACAGGTTTATTTTAACTTGTTTTCGTCTTAATTTGATACATTTTAATCTTGGTTTTTATCCTGTTTGGAGCACCCCAGAAAAGGCGCCACCCTGTTCCTGTGATCTTTCTCTGAGCAAAATACCATGCACTTTATAATGTTTTGTAGTTACTACATTGATGCTCGGAGACTGTTCCTTGTACCTATACTTAAGGAAGCTGGATTCATTTTAGTTAAACCTGCTCTTATTTATCTACAATTGTTACAAACTCCCAGGATTATGTGTCATGTGGCTAGTTTTCTGGTGAGAGCTATTAGAAGCAGGAATATTAGATTAAAAAATGTGTCTACCTCCCTTTGTAGTACAGACTGTGCACTTTAGGTAGACTGTTTGTAACCTTTCTGGGACTGTAATTATAGAAATCACTGTAACAGGGTCATTAGATGCCAGTAATGATTATTCTGCTGGGGATCTCCTTAGTATTTTTAAGTCTTTTTGCATATTAGCACTTTGCACATTAGCACTTTGCACTTTATATTTTTCTTGTCGATACAAACTGTGATATGAGGTATGATGATTTTTAACTTGTTGCATTCTAATTGTTTTTAAATTGTTTTTAATGTATGTATTGTATTGTTATTAATGTAACATATATTTGCCATTGTCTTTGTATGATATTAAGTTATCGCAATAAAGTATTTTGACTGACTGACTGACTGACTGTAATTCACTACCGTGATCGCCGGGCGTGGGCATTGGCGGTGGCACACCGGGAGGCCAGATGGTTGCTACCGTGATTTGGCATCTTTCAATTGTGGCCAATGACCATGATCGCGGAGCATGCATACTGCACCTATGGACACATTATGCGCTAGCAATGGCATTAGCCAATTTTCATCATTGAAATCTAGACCTTAAGAATATATCACAGCACCTTTTTGCAGAATTGAATGCTAGTGTGACATTCAACTCACTGACGCTTACACATGCCATGTCAGTGCACATGCTTTGGCATGTACTTCCTCACATTTCACCTATGATATTTGTGTGAATGTACACAGATTTGGTGTGTAATGGAGTATCATATTTGTGCACATGTCAAAGTGTGAGATGGCTAATCAACACACAGTAATGATTGCCTCACCACATAATGTGCCTATTTCACTGTGTACATTGCTGTGTCCATTTTGATAGTTGGCCAGCTTACACACACTGTGCTCATTGTGTAGAAAAGTTGTGCTCTATGCGACTTCAGCAAATAGTTGTGGCAGGTAAAGCAGCTACGTATAAGTCAGCAGTGTTGCTGTTTCCAACATGTTTACCATTTACCATTTACATAGGGCCAGCTGGTTCACCTCAGAACTCCTAGATTCCAAGCAAGCCTGCCGGAAACTAGAGAAGAAATGGCACAGTGACAAACTCCGGACAGCCATGCAGCACACAAGGACTCAGTCCGCAACCACCACCTCATCAGGGCTGCCAAGAAGACCACCTTCAAAGACGGCATCAACAACAACGCACACGACAGCAAGGAGCTCTTCAACATCGTGAAGGAACTCTCCAACCCCAGCTCCAACACCAATGACACCCCGCGCTTGCAAGCCCTGTGCGACTCCTTCGCCACCTCCTTCCACCGCAAGATAGCAGACATTCACAACAGCTTCAACACCCAGACAGCCCCAACAGACAGCAACACAACAGACCCTCCCCACACCATCGCCCACGTCCCCTTGCTAGCCTGGACCAGCGTGATGTTGGATTTCACCCGGCTTGACCCACACCACGGAAGCGAGGATGGCCCCAATCCTCTACCCCTATTCGGATCGCCACACGCCCATATGAATCACAGCGTGACAGCGGACCGAACAAAGGGAGAAGGTAGAAAAAAAAACAAAAAGAAAGAGAAACGCCAAGGCTCTTTCTATGTTTCAGCTAGGCAGAGCCTGTTCTTGCATATATGTATAGGTCTTCTAACCTGCAGCAAAACAAGAGAAGAAACAAAAGAGAAAACAGAAAGTCACTTCAATTC
Organism: Lissotriton vulgaris; assembly: GCF_964263255.1. Classification (NCBI taxonomy): domain Eukaryota; kingdom Metazoa; phylum Chordata; class Amphibia; order Caudata; family Salamandridae; genus Lissotriton; species Lissotriton vulgaris. The sequence continues at coordinate 1,526,181,120 of NC_141693.1, forward strand.
CCAGTGTCCTGTTACCTGAATCCTCCTCAATACACCCTTATACTGCCCAACACATCCCAATTCCTCTCCTTACCAGTGTGACATAGAAGAATCTTCAGAAGGGAGACTTGTGGAGGAATAGTCCAAACAAATTGAAGTCGACAGACTCCCTGTTGCCCAGCGTTTTGTTTAAAGAGGGGAAAAAATCATGATTCTGACAAAAAACCCCTTGAAAGGCTATTAACAGCAAAAACGCTGTAATTGCATAGCGTTTTTCCTACTTGTGGCCACCAACTAAAGCGCGTTCATTGAAAAACGCCAGTAGCAAAACTGCTTCGAAAAATAGTCCAAACAATTCACATAACGATGTGAATAAGGTTACACCAAACCCGGAAATCGGCTCCGCCGAGGGTCACCCAATAAGAAAAATAAACTTGGTCCAAAAGCAACTAGAAATGTCTCAATCCCTACCAGTACGCCCTCGATCAAGAATACAACGTAACTCTGGGGAGAACAGCTGACTGGCAGGCGTCCGACGCGCACCGAATCCTAAAGGCAGAACGAAGCCTCGTTCTGCTCGGCAATCTTCCCAGCGTCTATTTTCCGAACGCGGAAGAAAACACCCAGAGGGAGAAAATGCTAACTCCCCTTAACTCACTCTGGCTAGTTGAAGAAAAAACAACCAGGCTAGAAACCAAGCACCAAACACTGGCGCTGGAATCCAGATAAGGAAGGAGGGGAAAAAAGGGGCGGAGGCTACCAAAGAAGAAAGAAACAGAAAGAGGACACCGAGAATACCATGCACACACAAGCATAGAAGGAAGAAAAATCGGCTAATTCCTGACACGTGAGCGTTGATGACACCATGAAGACCATGAGCACAATCCACTCCAGCTCTTCGTCAGACCCATTCCTGCACCACATCTTCAACAAAGCAAGCAGCTCCATTGCACCCCATTTATGCAACGTCATCAATATCTCCCATGAGACTGCTACCTTCCCAGAGAGCTGGAAACACACAAAGATCAACACCCTACTCAAAAAACCCAAGGCAGACCCAAGAGACCTCAAGAACCGCAGACCCATCTCTCTGCTCCCCTGCCCAGCCAAGGTCATTGAGAAAATCGTTAACAGACAGCTAACCCGATAGCTCGAAGAGAACTGAATCCTGAAACCTTCCCAGTCAGGGTTCTGCAGCAACCACAGCACCGAGACTCCCCTCATCACCGCCACCAAAAGCATCAGGATCCTGCTAGACAAAGGGGAGAGTGCAGGACTCATCCTCCTAGACCTCTCTGTCGCCTTCAACACCATCTGCCACCGCACACTACGAGCACGCCTCCACCATGCAGGGATCCGATACAAGGTTCTGGAATGGACCACCTCCTTCCTCTCCGGCAGAACCCAGAGCGCCTGCCTCCCCATTCCGTTCTGAAGCCTCCGAGATCATCTGCGGCGTACCTCAAGGATCCTCCATCAGCCCGACACTGTTCAACATTTACATGGCCCGCTCGCACACGTTGCCCGACAGCACAACCTCAACATAATCTCCTACGCCGACAACACTCAACTGATCCTCTCCCTCACTGAGGTCCTCATCACCGTCAAAGCCAACCTCCATGAAGGATTGAAGTCCGTCGCCGACTGGATGAAGATCAGCTGTCTGAAGTTGAACTTGGACAAGACGGAGGTCCTCATCCTCGGCTCCAACCCATCAGTCTGGGACGACTCCTGGTGGCCAACGGCACTGGGGGGCTGCCCCGACCCCCACTGACCACACACACAACCTGGGAATCATCCTCGACTCAATGCTCTCAATGACCAAGCAAGTCAATGAGGTCTCCTCCTCCTGCTTCAACACCCTCCGCATGCTCTGCAAGATCTACAGATGAATCCCGACTGATACAAGAAAGACACTCATCCAGGCCCTCGTCAGCAGCAGACTCTACTACGGAAACGCCCTCTGCGTGGGAGCCCCGACCAAGCTCATCAATTGACTACAACGCATCCAAAACGCCTCAGCACGCCTGATCCTCAATGTACCACGACATGGCCACATCACCCCCCCACCTGAGAAACCTGAACTGGCTCCCCATCAACAAGAGGATATCTTTGAAGCTCCTCATCCATGCACACAAGGCACTCCACAAGTCCGTCCCAGCCTACCTAAACAACAGACGGCTCTCCTTCTACACCTCCCAACCGTCAGCTCCGCTCCGCCGACCTCTCACTCGACACCGGCCCACGCATCCGAAGAACAACCACCAGCGGGAAATCCTTTTCCCACCTCGCTGCCAAGACATGGAACACCCTCCCACTGAGCCTACAACAGACCCAAGACCTGCTGACCTTCAGGATGATACTAAAGACCTGGCTGTTTGATGAGCAGCGTCTCCCACCTCCCCTCCAGCACCTTGAGACGCTTGTGGGTATGTAGTGCGCTTAATAAATGACTGACTGATTGATAGTCAGAATCTGTTTTAGAGGTACCACATGTACAACTACACGAAATCAAGGTGTCTCTGCATGTGACTTGTGCATTAGGCTGTTGTTACAGTCCAGTCATTGTTGGCACTGTGTCAGTCAAGATGTAAGATGTTTGACACATCTCATAGGGAAATAAATTGACATGTGTCCCCTTTCATGTTATGTAGGAGAAGACGAAATGTGCATCGTCCATTCTCAGTGCTGGCGAACATGAAGGAAGGGGACATTATAAGGAAATTCTTTCTGGATTGCCTTGCCCTTCAAGACCTATGTGGTCAGTGGGAGCCCCATCTCAGACCTTACAGAACCTATCCGACTCCTTAGATACCATCAGTTAAGGTGATGGCGGGCCTGAATTTCTTTGCAACTGGTTTGTTTCAGGAAACAGTGGCCATCGCAGGTGGGATGTCTCGAACTATGTTTAGCATGGTGCTATGTGATGTTCTGTCCTCAATAATGACATACAAGGACTGCTACATCCACTTCCCAAGGAGACATGAATTGGCAGGTTTAAATGGTGTATTCTATGATCTTGAACACATACCTAATGTTGTTGGCGCACTTGACTGCACACATGTAGGCCTAGGTCCACCACAGGCACGTGAGCACAGATGTACCATGTTACAACGCATACCATTACAACTACCTACTGTTACAACGCGACCATTACAACGCATACCATTACAACGCATAGCGCTTTGAGGTGCTGGATAGTGGTAAGTATAATTTACTATTCTAACTCCAGTCCCCGTGGACCCTAGGGAAGGTGTTGGATAGTAAATTATACTTATTCCCTATCCTAGAGCGCCCCCCAGCGCAATGCGTTGTAATGGTATGCGTTGTAAAAGTTGCGTTGTAACAGTAGGTAGTTGTAAAAGTTGCGTTGTAACAGGTGTATACCACCAGAACAGGCAACATTTCCATTCCATTAATGTGCAAGTGGTACGCCAAGTGGATATGATTATCTCCCATGTCTTTGCCAAATTCCCTGGTTCTGTACATGACTCCTACATACTGCGTAGCAGCATCCCACATCTGCATCCGGATAGTGCATGGCTTGTTGATGAATACGCAGAGTCAAGTAGTGTACTGTATGTGTGACATGCTATTCTCAGCTACTGTTTATATTAGTAAACTGCTCCCTGTATCTCACACCTATGTGACTTTGGGTATCCTAACTAGCCTTGGTTGCTGAGCCCACTGAGAAATCCAAGGACCCCGGGCGAAGTCCGCTACATGGGAGGACACCTTGTGTGGTGGAGCGTACTTTTGGGCTTCTGAAGTCTAGATTCTGGTGTCTGGACAAGACCGGAGGTGCACTACTCTACTCTCCCCAAAACGTGTGTCAGATCATAGTTGCATGCTGCATGCTCCACAACCTAGCCTTGCACACAGAGATCCCTCTGCTCCTGGACGATGATGAGCAGCAGATGCCCGCCTGCCCAGTGACGACGATAGTGGGGATGAGGAAGGTGTTGACCTGTGTCAACAGCTCATCGACAACTACTTCCCTTGAGTGTATGTGACATTGTACAACAGTGACATTGTCTGTTGTCTTTGATTGTAGTGGCAAGGCATAGATGATCTTTTTGACTGCTAGATGTTGTTGGCTCTGTGCTAATGGATGATGTGTGTGGCAGAGAGAATTGTTATCCAGGTACCTCATGTCTATCTTGATGTTGTTGCTCATTGTTATGTGTGCTGGTTTGTGTACGTTGATGACTAGTGGTGTGTTCTAGCTGTAATGGCATTTTCTGACAAGTAGATCTCATTCTCTTGTGTCTTTCTAGGTCCCTTCACCTTCTCGATGCCTTGTCACAATCAGAGCTTGTGGTACATTGGAATCAGAGTTGACATTGTACGTACTGTGATAAACATGGACTAGACACAAAGACATAGGTGTGTAAAGAGTATTTATTTACAATAGTATTTGTGACAGAAAAGTGAATATTAATGAAATTGTGCTAAGTGAATTTATGAGTTGTCAGTGATGGTAAATGAGACAAATAGAGTAGTCACCACATTAATGTAGTCACTCAGTCCAACAGACTCCTGCAATCAAAATGGCAATGTGGGTAAGGATAGTTAACAAAGTCAATGTCAAGGGGAACACAGGTGCCATCATGGCTGGCTCAGCGACTAGCGTTTGTATGGTGCATTGCCATGTGATCCTCCCGTGGTGTGTCTCAAATGGCCCTTTGTGAGTTTGGCAGGGGGGGCTCTGCTGTAGGCTCAGCAGTGTCTGGGGAGTCATTGTGTTGCAGCTCACCCCTCTCTGTGGCCACAGCTGAGGTGGTATAATTATCAGCATGCAGGTCACTGGCGTGGGGTTGAGCTGACATTTGGACACATGTCTGTCCCTCAGAACACCCACAAGCTGGCCCATGAGGTCCACAAATTAGCCCATACGTATGTCCATGGACCTCAGCAGCAGGCAGAGTTCACACACTTCTTCCACAACCGGGCCCACCTGTCCCTGGGTCTGCTCATATGCCCCAGGGACTCTGGTGATGGTGGCCAGGGCTTCAGCCCCATTTTCCTCCTGTATTTTTCCCCTAGTTGCCCTCCCACCTGCCCTGCTGACCCAGACCTGTGGTGTTGGCACTCAACGCACCAGCAAACTCTCCCTGGCCTTCTCTGATTGTGTGGTGGTGTTGGTAACCACTGAGGCAGGGAGAGTGTTGCAGGCAGCAGTGGTGATGGTGGAGGTTGAGGCAACAAAGGTTGTTGTAGCAGGGTCCAGCACTGTTATTGTTGCTTGGGTGGTGGTAGTGATGGGGACAATGAGAGCCTGAGACGTGGTGCACCTGGCAGTCCGGATGGGCCAGGTTGTCGCTCCTCATCCGAGAAACGTAGGGAGTTTGCATCCGAGAGTTCATGTTCCGGGAGGAGACTAGCTTTGCAGGCTTGTGCTGTCTTCTGCTGCAGTTGCTTGTGGATCTTCTGTTGAACAGAGGTCAAATGGTCATTGAATGTATTCCACAGCTTGGTGTTAGATTTTACATGTGATACACATCACACTTTACATTGCAATCACTTGGAATGGCTGCAAGATACTTAGCATCATGGCATGATGTTTAGTTACATACTTTACTTGTCCATAGTGTGACATGTAAATAGAAACCATGTGCCACGTACAGATTGTGTGATTGCAAGGACACGTCGTCATCTAACGACATACGGCACAGCAACTTTCTGATGCGTCTATTTGGTTTGCTCTGCATTGAGTTAGTTTCAGCTAAGCAAGAACTAGCCACTGTAATGTCATACATCCCTTTTTCATATTATGTACTTTACTTTGTTTGTCCGATTGACAATGCATGTTTTGTGTTCATATGGGCCTTCATGCTCTTACACATTGCATTCGGTGCTGTGCATGATTGGGCCCTGAATTTCTTCCACATGCAACTCAAAGTTTGATTTCTGTCACCGTTACGCACACTTAGCTGTCTGCACACTGGATGTGGCTTTTGGATCTATGACAAGTTGTGAGGGCTGGTGTGGTCATATGTCTCTATGCATTTTGAGAATGATGTCAGGGTGTATGTACTGTCTACCTACCTGTTCGGTGACACAGTGGAGGGGAATAACTGCCACATGGTTTGAGTGGGAGGATGTACCATCCTGCTCAGCTTTGGGACAAGGGGTCCTTGTGGTAGTTATGGTTCTAGCTTCGTATCCACAAACATCCCGTCCTGTTAAGAACGCTACCTACCTGTAAGTTTTAGGAGAGCAATTCAATGGTTGCCACATGGTTCCGGCTGTGTGCAGTGCTTCATCCTACTCATCTGTGGGAAAAGGGGGCATGATGAGAATTGGAATGTTGGCTTAATTCCCACAAACTCACCCCTCCCTGTTGAGAAGGCTACCTCCCTGGAAGTGGAGCAGAGGAATGGTATAGGTTACACATGGCTCTTGGATGGGGGTTGTTTCATCCTGCTCAGGGGTGGTACAAGAGAGCATGAGAAGGCTACCTACCTGCTAGTTTGAGGATTGCAATGAAATGGCTGCCACATGGTTCTGGTTCTGGGGAGTGCTCCATCCTGCTCATCTGCGGGACAAGGGGGCCTGGTGGGAGTTGGAGTGCTGGTTTCCTTCCCACACACACCCCTCCCTGTTGAGAAGGCTCCCTCCCTGTGAAGTGGAACAGAGGGAGGGAATAGGTTACACATGGCTTTTGAATGGGGAGAGTGTTACATCCTGCTCAGGGGGGAGACAAGGGAGCATGAGAAGGCTACCTACCTTTTAGTTTTGAGGCGAGCAATGCAATGGCTGCCACATTGCTCTGGCTGTGGGGAGTGTTCCATCCTGCCCAGCTATGGGACAAGGGGGCCTGGTGGGAATTGGAGCGCTGGTTTCCTTCTGACACACCCCCTCCCTGCTGAGAAGGCTACCTCCCTGTGAAATGGAGCATAAAAAGGGAATAGGTTACCCATGGCACTTGGATGAGGAGTGTGTTCCATCCCACCCAGCTGCGGCACAAGGGGGACTGGTGGGAGTTGTAGTGCTGGCTCCAGCCCACATGCCCCCTTTGAAATATTGCTAGCTACCTTTGAGGTGATTCAGACGAAGGAAATGTTAGATCTGTCAGACGTGTGTTGTACGTATGTGCATTTGTGTCTAGGAAGTGTAGCTTTCTAGTTATGCAAGACAGTATATAGCAGTGTAATGTGAGACATATATTGGTACTTACCAGCCTCCACTCCCTCGGGTATTCCTGTGAGACTCTCTAGAGGTAGTATGGCAAGCACCTTCTCCTCCCACTCGGTGAATGATAGTGGTGGAATGGGAGGGCCACCGCCAGTCCTCTCAGTCAGTTCATGATTCTTATTGGCAAGCTCTTTCACCCTGGCCTTTGAAGTCATGCCATCTCCTCTTGGTGTCCTTCGGGGTGTGCTGGGTGGTCCCTACTGCATTGACTTTGTTGATTATCCTTGCCCACATTTGGTTTTTGTGGCTATTGGTGTCTGTTGGACCATGCTTCCAAACAAATGTGGTTCTACTCTGATTATCTCATCTACCATCACTGACAACTCATTGTCAGTGAATTTGGGCATCTTCTTCTGTGAACATGGTGTTTGATGTGCGTATGGGTGAAAGGTGAAGGTGTGAAGGTGGTTGTTGTGGTGTGTGTGGTTGTGATGATGTGATGTGTTCTGATTTGCCTCTTTTTTGTGCTGTGGGGTCGGGCTCTTCAGTTTTGGAGTTGTACAAAGGATTCTGGGCAGGGAAGAGGCTGGTTTTATTCTCAGCTATGAGGGTGGGTCAAAACGGAGTATTCATGTTAGGTGTGTTATGTGGGTTGACCTGGGATTTCTATTTTTTACTTGCCATCGGGATGTGTTATTGGGGTGTGGTAGGTGTTCTTTTAGGCTTAGCCATATATATATATAGCCACACATGATAGCCTTGTTGTGTGGTTGCCTCACACCTTATTTGTAAGCAGCTAGGGAGCCCAGCCACTCTCATTGACTCCCTGTTCTACCAGCACCCTCAAATGCTGCCACGGGAGCCACCCTTCATTCTGGTCTGCCTTCTCCTGCTGGCAGATCCAAGTACTGTCGCTGGCCTTCTAGTGACGTAGGGGAGAGCGGCTTCATTGGGGCCCAGAAATGGGATCCTGGGCCCCCTAGGTACCTTCACGGGGGGACGGCGCTCCCTGACTTTACTTCAGGTCACCTTCACGGGGAACGCAATAACACTCCTCGACTTTGTCTTCTTCAGAAGGGGAAGTCCCAGGAACCTGACCCGTGGGCACACTGGAGACCGGCGGTTGAGCCCCACGCACTTCGTCATTGGTCTCACCAGAGGTCAAAGGTTGCCAATCTTCTGGGAGGCAACTCGGGCTCCGATGGGATGATTTCAACAATCTTTGCCTATTTTTACACCTGATGCTCAGCCATAGCAACTTGGAACACTCTTCTTCTGCGTCCTGGCCTCCAAGAGGATGTACTCAACAGGGAGAAGGTCTTAATGGCTCCCTGCGCCAGTCTTACTCTGAATTTCCTCTTCTGGCTTCTCTCCTTGTGCAGAAACCCAGAATTTCCCTCACTGGTCCTGGTCTCCCTCCGGTCCTGGGGACAGTCATGGGATTCCCATGGCATCAGCCTCCACTCCCAGGGTTCCTCAGAAGACACACATCCCAGAAAGATCTCTCCTTCCTGTGTGAGACCTTTTAAGAAGGGGCTGAAGATGCTGGTAGGAATGCCTCACTGAGCCTTCCCGCCCTCGGGCCCGCCCTCGGGCCACGCCCCCCGCTCGCCGTTCTGCCGCATTCTGTGCCACTGTGTAGCCTTGCCTGTTTTTAACTGGATTTATTTGACTTTTTGTGACTGTTCCGTGCTGTTCATTGTTCCCCTGTGCTTGTATCCCCCCCTGTGCTGCTGTCCCCTGCACCCGCTCCCCGCTGCTGCTTCCTGCCGCCGGGGAGGGTAGACACGCCCCCTTCCTCTCCGCTCCCACCTCCCAGCTGCCCCTCCCTCCCTGCACTTGGACATAAATGGCGACAGTGCGGCACAGGTGAGTGTGACCTACTTGTAGGACACCCCCGCGCCGCACGGCCACCAGCTGCTGCGTGTGCCCCCGCCTGCCGCTACTCTCAGCCTCGCTGAGCCTTCCCGCCCTCGGGCCCGCCCTTGGGCCACGCCCCCCGCTCGGCGTTCTGCCGCATTCTGTGCCACTGTGTAGCCTTGCCTGTTTTTAACTGGATTTATGTGACTTCTTGTGACTGTTTCGTGCTGTTCATTGTTCCCCTGTGCTTGTATCCCCCCCTGTGCTGCTGTCCCCTGCACCCGCTCCCCGCTGCTGCTTCCTGCCGCCGGGGAGGGTAGACACGCCCCCTTCGTTCCCGCTCCCACCTCCCAGCTGCCCCTCCCTCCCCATAAATGCCGACCGTGCGCACGCGCAGCGGTGACGCGCAGCGGGCGTGCCAACTGAGCGCCGATGGTGCGCCAAAGGTAAGCCCGTCTGCGCCCGTCCACCCCTGGACCGCGCCCAGTGACAGGATCCCTTATCCCCGCAGACCCCAGCCCACCCGCCGGACGTACAACGCCACTGACCTCAACGCTCTCAACGCCAGCCGATCCCCAGGCTGCTACCAAGCCACCCCGAGACGCACCCACGGACCCTTCTGCTTCCACTCCTGCAAGTTCACCTGCATCCGGACCTGCACTACCCCAGCACCGACCAAGACCGAGACGAGCAACAGCAGCAGCCACCTGAAATGCATCCTGCTCAACACCCGCTCCGTCCACAGACATGCCGTCGAGCTCTGGAACCTGCTCGACACCACAGCCCCAGACGTCGCCTTCCTCATGGAAACCTGGATGAACGCCTCTTCAGCGCCCGACATCGCCATCGCCATCCCAGATGGCTACAAGATCATCCGGAGGGACCGCATCAACCAGACAGGAGGAGGCATCGCCATCATCCACAGGAATTCTATCCGCATCACGACCAACACCGACGACACCCTTGCACCCGCCGAGCACCTGCACTTCCAGGTCCACATCAACCCCAAGACCACCCTCAGAGGCACCCTCATCTACAGACCCCCGGGACCACGCACACAATTCAGCGAGGACATTGCCGACTTCCTCAGCCAGCATCCCCTCCCCTCCGCTGACTACATCCTCCTCAGGGACCTCAACTTCCACCTGGAGAACAACAACGACCGCAACACCACCACCCTGGTGGACAACCTCGCAAACCTCGGACTCAAGCAGCTGGTGACCACCCCCACCCACTATGCCGGACACACACTCGACCCCGTCTTCTCATCCAGCAAGGACATCACCTTCAGCCACACCACCGGACTCCACTGGACGGACCACAGCTGCGTCCACTTCAGCTTCAAAAGGACCATGATCCACCACCACCAGCAACAGGTTGCACGCAGAAGCTGGAACAAGATCACAGCCGACCAGCTCGCGACCTCCCTGAGCAAGAACCCACCCACCAGCGCAGCGAACCCCAGCCAAGCGGCCACCAACCTCACGAAGTGGATCAGCGACTGCGCAGACGACCTCGCCCTCTGAGGACCCCGCCTAGCAGACCCGTCAGCAAGAAGGCCCCATGGTTCACCGACGAACTCAAGAGCTCCAAGTAGAACTGCCGAACCCTCGAGAGAGCCTGGCGCAGAGACCCAACACCGGACAACATGACTGCCCTCAAGCTCGCCACCCGAAAACACCACCAACTAATCCACGCCACCAAGAAAACTGCATTCAAGGAACGACTGGACAACAACGCACACAACAGCAAGGAACTCTTCAACATCGTCAAAGAACTCTCCAACCCCAACGCCGGAAACAACGACATCACCCTGTCGCAAGACCTCTGCAACTCCCTCTCCTCCTACTTCCACAACAAGATCACGGACATACACAACAGCTTCAGCACTCAACCGACGCACGCCACGACCGAACCACCGCCCCCCACCACCACCCTCGGCGCCTGGACCCCGATCAGCACCGAAGACACCGTCCGCACGATGAACTCCATCCACTCCGGATCTCCGACCGACCCCTGCCCTCACTATGTCTTCAACAAGGCCGACGCTGTCATCGCACCCCACCTGCGGGACATCAGCAACACCTCCTTCAACACCGCCACCTTCCCGGAGAGCTGGAAGCATGCCGAACTCAGCGCTCTACTAAAGAAGCCATCAGCCGAGCCCACCGACCTCAAGAACTACCGCCCCATCTCGCTGCTCCCGTTCCCTGCAAAAGTCATCGAGAAGACAGTCAACAAGCAGCTGGCCGCCTTTCTCGAGACAAATGGATCCCTCGACCTCTCGCAGTCTGGCTTTCCGGGCCAACCACAGCACCGAGACTGCCCTGATCGCAGCCACAGATGACATCCGAGCCCTGCTTGACAACGGAGAAACAGCGGCCCTCATCCTCCTAGACCTCTCCGCGGCCTTCGACACCGTCTGCCACCGCACCCTAGCACAGCGCCTCAGCAACGTCTGAATCCAGGAGAAGGCACTGGAGTGGATCATCTCCTTCCTCGCCGGATGGACACAGAGAGTCCGCCTCCCCCCGTTCAGGTCAGAAGCCACCAAAATCATCTGCGGCGTTCCTCAAGGCTCCTCACTCAGTCCAACCCTCTTCAACGTCTACATGAGCCCCCTCACAGACATCGCACGCCAGCACAACCTCAACATCATCTCCTACGCCGACGACACTCAGCTGATCCTCTCCCTCACCAACGACCCCGCCACCGCCAGAGCCAACCTTCTCGAAGGGATGAAAGAGGTAGCCGAATGGATGAAGAACAGCCGCCTGAAACTGAACTCGGACAAGACGGAAGTCCTCATCCTGGGATCTTCACCCTCCTGGGACGACTCCTAGTGGCCCCCGCCCTAGGCAATGCACCCAAACCAAAAGACCACGCACGCAACCTGGGCTTCATCCTGGACTCCTCCCTCTCCATGACCAGACAGGTCAATGCCGTCTCCTTGTCGTGCTTCAACATCCTGCGCATGCTACGTAAGATCTTCCGGTGGATCCCCACCGACACCAGGAAGACGGTCACCCAGGCCCTCGTCACCAGCCGTCTGGACTACGGCAACTCCCTCTACGCCGGAACCACTGCCAAACTCCAGAAGAGACTCCAGCAGATCCAGAACACCTCAGCACGACTCATCCTGGACATCCCCCGTCGCAGCCACATCTCCGGACACCTGAGAGACCTGCACTGGCTCCCGGTTAACAAGAGAATCACCTTCCGTCTCCTCACCCACGCACACAAAGCCCTACACAACCAAGGCCCAGGATACCTCAACAGCCGCCTCAACTTCTACGCTCCCAAACGCCAGCTTCGATCGACAGGCCACGCCCTCGCCGCCGTCCCCCGCATCCGAAGAGCCACCACAGGGGGACGGTCCTTCTCCTACCTCACCGCCAAGACTTGTAACTACCTCCTGACCCACCTCCGCCTGACCCAGGACCACCTCACCTCCAGGAAGCAACTCAAGACCTGGCTGTTCGAGCAGTAGCAGACCCCCCTCCCCAGCGCCTTGAGACCCTCTGGGTGAGTAGTGCGCTATATAAATGCTATGATTGATTGATGGCCTTTACTTTGGTGCCACATCACCTCTCCGCCCCTTCTCCCACCTTCCCGCACAGGTATCTGTGATACTTAAAGATGGGGTCGTCCAGGGTTCCCATCCATGTGGACTCTGAAAAGGCAACTTTCCCCACTCACTGACATCACTGCTTGGGCCTCGAACAGGCTTGGCGCTTGGCACCGGGTGACAGTTGGCTGATTGATGCCCAGCAGCTTCACCCCATCTCTCCCTCCTGGAGAGAAGACCTTCAACCTGGGGAATGCTTGCTGTGAAGTGCTAGGTCTCTGCTTGGGCAGGAAGCTAATTTATTTGGCCTGGCAGGGCCACACAAGGCCTGTGCTCTGGCTCTGAGCTCAGTCAGAGGAATATGACATTTCTGGGTTACTCATAAGTGGTACAGATATGCTTTTGGACATAGCAGAATGGTTCTTTTCACCTCACTTGTAGTGTACTTTTATGTGTGTCTAGAGTTCGTAGGCCAAAGGGAAATGAAGCTATGCCATGAGGCCTCCTTTCCTACAGGCATAAAATGAGTGTTCCTACAGTAAAAATGTAAAGGACAATGGCTATCCCTTACATGGGTCCTTCCACATTATACGACCTACTCCCTGTCAACACCCAACACTCTGCATGGTCCCTTCTGCACCAGTCTATCAGTACACAGCTCCTGGGCTTCACACAACAGGAATCTCCACAGCACAGTCCTTAAACAGGTACACACAGATGTGCACACATGTCCGCATGTAACCATCCCAGTGCCCCTTACCCTCGCTGTATGGCAGCAGCCTTTTTTCATAAAGCAGACACTAGAGGAAAACCAGCCCAGTCCATATTACCTTGAGTTTACAGTGGGTGAGTACCAGGTCATAGGGCTCTGCCATAGTAAAATGTCAAAAATCATGTGATCAAAAAGCAAGAAATTGGGGTGCTCAGATGGTCAGAACCATGTAATTTAAACAAGGGTAATCCCAAAATTAAATTTTAGGTCTAGAGGGGGGAGTGAAAAGACAAAAACTAGGAACTAGAGCCTCTAAACTGACCTATTTATTTTTCAAAACGTAGACTAAATCTAATCAATTAACAGAGGATACAACATAAATAAAGATATTTATTGTTTACAATAATAAACTTGATATGAACCCCACAAAGGAACTATAAAGTGCTGTCAATCTATCCATCAGTCATTCCACATCATTCACTCAAAATCATGCATACTCATACTGGTGACAAAATACAATGGAAACAAACAAAGGACAACAGTACATCTGAGGACCCAAATGGTCTTTGCAGTTAAGTATCCACTTCTCTTTCACTTGATTATATCCAGTTTATGAGTTATTTAATCGTTAGCATCTTTCTCCTTTTTGTCTTTTGATATGTGGGTCTCAGGGTTCATATCAAGTTTATTATTGTAAACAATGAATTTTTTGCACTGAATTAATTTTCTGTTTTGTCTTAAAAAATATGAAACATTTTACAAATTTTTTATATCAAATTATGAAAATGAAAATAAATGGAAAACTAAAGAATACCATGTTTTATTGAATATCTTTATTTATGTTGCATCCTCTGTGAATTGATTTGATTTAGTCTATGTTTTAAAAAATAAATAGGTCAGTTTAGAGTCTCTAGTTCCTAGTTTTTGTCAGATGGTCAGAACCACCTTCTCACAATAACTCTTTACATTACACATGAAAGAGCAAATTTAAAAAATGTTGTTAAGATTGCTAAATTTGCTCTGAGGCAATGTAATAGGTATTTTATTATGTTACTATGTTTCAATAACTTGGAAATTGAAATATCTGATACATTTGAACAGCCCAACTTTGTTTATTAATGAATGAGTCACACTCAGATGGAATCTGCTGAAAAGAGATGACTCTGGTCCCGATTATGATTTTGATAGGAAAGGCTCTGGATGGGATTCGGTATTGCAGAATGAGATTCGGAACCCTTGTTTTGAAACGAATCGTACAGATTTCCCAACGACCGTTTACAAAACCCGGAGAATGTTTAAGCAGTCCAAATTGGTTCTAAAAGGCACGCCGACAGCCCAAGTCTTCCAGCGCCGATTCGTATAGCTCTATGGACAAGGTTTCCGGATGAGCGATTATGAAGACCGATTCGGACAGCTGTTCCGATTCGGTTTGGCCTAGACGAAAGGGCCCCCTTCCTTCAGAGATGTGCAAATGTAGCCCATGGGGGTACCCAACGGACTCCTATTCCCAACCATGCACAGGGTGCAAGGATGTCCACAACCACCCCTTTTATCAAAGGGCGGCTGTGTTCTCGCTCAGAACACAGGCTCCCATTGAAGTCAATGCGAGTGCGACCGAACAATGTTGGGAAGCATCACAATCGGTCCTCCGGACTTGCAGGACCAGATTCATTTGGAAAGTAGTCCGGAACTGACTCTTTTGGGACAGTTTCCTAATGACATTGGAATCGGGCAATTTGTCTGCAATATCTTTTTTGTCATTTCTGAATAGAAAGGTTTTACATTTCAGCACAGTGCTAAAATTATGTGTGCAATGACCTGCTGAAATGTTTTGGACTCTATGGATTTTTTCAATATAATGAGGGACCAGGATGCTCTCTAAAAATAATTAGGGGCTAATGTGAACGCTTTTATGAACTTTCCTCCGAAATGACACAGCTTGATTGTCCACCAAACCCAAATGTGTACCCGACCGAATATCTTACTTGTCAACTGCATAGTATATAACATGTTACATCATGACAAGAGTTGTTTGTTTGTTCCACGTCAATTTGCAGTCTTGGTTCACTTGCTGGGGTGTGAAAGCTACTGAATATCTCTAGTCCTGCTATAAGTGGGGACTGTAGAGGGCCTCAGCATTCCGCACTCTCTGACCATGTCATGAATGATGTAATATGTGACATAATCAGCAGTGCATTGCGGGCGCGTGTGGTAAAATTAGCAGAACTAACTATAACAGAGAAATTTCTTTGGTTTTGTACAAGTGAAATCTCCAGCTAACTATAACACCCCTGAAACCTATATTTTTTTCTGTGAATTTCTAAGGTTTTTTAAATGCTAATGTCTAACTATAACGTCTCAGAAACCTATGTTTTTTTCAGTGAACTTCAAAGCTTTTTTAAATGCTAATTTCTAACTATAAAGTCTCTGAAACCTATGGTTTTTTCAGTGAATTTCAAAGGTTTTTTAAATGCTAATTTTTAGTGTACTAGTAGTTATACCTTTTTTTGTACTGATTTTCTACAGTTTTTTAACTGTTTATTTATAAATATTTTCTTCATTAAATAGCATTACATATTTTTCTGAAAATGTAAAATAAAAATGTTAAAAAACAAATTCAAACTGAAATACTGTTTAATTTTTACTTTTTTTCATTATAATATATTTATAATATTTCCCTAACCCAAAGCCTACACATCACGGTGGGTGCGCGAATTCTTGCTGCCATTTTAGAAAAGTCGTGAAGGATCCGCGTACGGTGTGTGATGGCTGCATGTTTTTCAGTTACACCATATACATTTAATATTACGTGATGTGGGGGATTGGTCTGCGACCAGTCCACAACTCCTGCTCCCGCGCATTCGCGACACATGTGCATTTCGGTACTTGACACTTGAGCGGTGGCGGGGCACCTTCCTGCACAAAAACAATCAGTAAAGGCATTTTCCTCTTTCAATGTATGCTGTTGAATGCAGCATACAGTGAAAAAGGAAAAAATGAGGAGAAATGAAAACAATTCTCCTTGTTGCACCTTGCTACACCAACTCTAGGATGGCGCAGCATTCACACACATCTCCAGATTCAAGATTTCTCATAAATCTGGAGATGAGTCTGGTTCTATCGGTGTTGCTTGGAAACACACACAGCAACACCTATGGAACTCCCCTTCAATGCAATGTTCTGTGTATGAAGGGGACGTGTTTACAAAGAGAGGAAAAATCATGCTGGGTGGCTTTTCCTCTCCTTGTAAATATGAAGGAGTGCCTGGCGCCATCATTACATTACAAAAAGTGACGTATTGGGGGCGTAGGGTGCTTGTAAATCTTCCCCATGAGTGTTTAGGTATTGTCAGACTGATACAATAATAACATAGTGCTGGATGGGTGATTGAAGAATTGCATGAGACTGACAGGAGGTATCCTACGCTGCATGGGTACTACTTCAGTATTTAATGGAGTGGACCAATAGTACATATCTGCTTGGAGATTTGGAGGGAAAATGCACAGAATATTTTATGTGTACTTGTGTTGGTGCCTAGACCATTTTATAAGAATACCACAAGTAACTAGAATGATGACAGTGCTGCAAACAGAGTGAACACTTAATTTATAAGTCCCTACGTATTGGTGGAGTGATTAAAGAAGTGCATGGGACAGACTGGATCATTCGTATCGTATCGTATCGTGGTATATTTATAGAGCGCAGACCTGTCACCCCAAGGGCATCCTGGCGCTTCGAACGATGAGCCAACAATTTCAGCGACTTAGCCTATCCTGGGGAAAAGGTGGGTTTTTAACACCTTCCTAAAGGCTGCAAGATCCTCAAGACTCCTTAGAGATATCGGCAGGGAGTTCCAGAGTTTGGCCGCCGCAACTCTGAACGATCGGTCGCCCATCCTCACTCTCTGAAAACGCGGTACTACAAGTAGCCTGGATGAAGAGGAGCGTAAGGCTCGGGGTGGAAGGTTCCAGGCGAACATTTTCCGCAAGGGGACCGGGCCCAGGCCATGAATGGCCCTGAACACAATGCAAGCTGCTTTGTAGCGAACGCGTAGATGGACCGGCAGCCAGTGGAGTTCCTGTAGCGCTGCCATGGATGAGCTGTGGTAGGGGCGGGAGAGGGCGAGTTTGGCAGCCATGTTTTGCACCCTTTGGAGCTTGCCCAGTAGTGTTATCGGGGCCTCCAGAAGTAGTGCGTTACAATAGTCGAGTCGACTTAAAATGGTACTCCGCACTACTTCGGGTCTGGCTTGCTCAGGGAGGAGGGGCAAAACTTTGCGCAGCATGCGGATCAGCATCATGCACGTTGAGGTGGTCTTATTTACGTGCAGATCTAGCTGCAAGTTGGGCCCGAAAATGACACCCAAGTTGCGCGTCGATTGTGCAGCTGACACCGTCTCTGAAAATGACAAAGGCCAAAAGTCGTCTGGGAGATCCCGAGGGACTCGGTCGTTGGAACAGTACAGGACCTCTGTCTTAGTCCCATTAAACTGCAGCGAGTTCAATCGGAGCCATTCCGCTGTAGCCTGCATCCACCGGTGGAAGGTTTCTAATGGGACTGCATCCTGTCCCTCCAGTGAAAAGACCAGCTGGGTGTCGTCCGCATAGTTAAATGCGGAGATCCCAAATGATTTAATAAGCTGGACCAGAGGGCGGAGGTAAATATTAAAGAGTATGGGGCTGATGGCTGAGCTCTGGGGTACTCCTTGTCCTACTCTCCGCTCCTCTGAGCTGAAGGGAGGGAGCGATACCTGTTGCTGACGGTTGTCCAGATACGAAATCAGCCAGTCCCTGGCCTTATCTTTGACCCCGCACTCTTCCAGCCTCATGATCAAGGTAGGATGGCTGACCGTGTCAAACGCGGCCGACATGTCGAGCAGCACAAGAAAGGCTGCCCGACCACTGTCGACTCGCGGCCGCAGATTGTCTAACACGGTCACTAGCGCGGATTCCGTCCCATGAGCTGGGCGAAAACCGAATTGCGTCTCATCCAACCAGGTGTTACCTTCTAAGAAGCCGGACAGAGTGCGGGTGACCAGTTTTTCCATGATTTTAACTGGAAAAGGAAGCAGGGAAATTGGCCGATAGTTGGAAAGACAAGCGGGGTCAAGTGTAGATTTTTTTAGGAGCGGAGATACCACTGCCTTCTTCCAGCAGTCCGGTACAGTCCCTGTTTCAAACGACTGGCAGCAGATGGAGTGCAGAGGCTGGAAAAGTTCCTCCTGAAACACCCTCCAGAATTTTGGAGGGAAAGGATCAAGAGGCGAGCCAGATGAGATCGTGAGAGCCAGTCTGCCAAACTCCTCCAAGGAGGGGAGGGGAAAGCTGCTCAGCTGGGGTCGACTGGACTCTATCGCCGGAGCTCCCAGGCTGAGTGCATGATCTTCTGGTCGGGGTCGACTGGAAGGAGTGGCCGGAGCTTCCAAACAGAGGTGAGAAACCCTCTGCAGGGGTCGACTGGCCCTCGCCTCTGGAGCTCCCAAACCAGTAGTAGGATTGACTGGATCCTGCAAACCCTCCAGGATTTTGCAGATTTTCTCCTCGAAAGCATCAGCAAGCGAATCACATAGAGCTTGCGATGTGGGGACGGTATTGGCCGCATACATAGGGTGGGCGAGGTCCCTGACGATCTTAAAGAGGGCCTGTGCCTTGTTTGGGGCCTGGTTCAAGGTGGATTCAAGATAGGCCGCTTTAGCCATCTTAATCTGTGCCTTATATTTTTGTAAAGCGGTCCGGAACACAGTTTTCTCCGAGTCTAAATACTGTTTCCTCCACGCTCTTTCTGCGCGTTTGCAGCCAAGTTTAAGCTGGCGTAGTTCGCTCGTATACCAAGGGCTAGCTCGGTTCACCCTCTCTCGTGACTTCCGGAGGGGTGCCAACTTATCCAACGAGCTCGAGATGGACTGGCTAAAGAGAGTGTAGCTCTCTTCAGCTGAGCTGCCAAGCTTAAAGTCCTTCCCTAAGATATTCGGTAGTGGGGAGGTGTTGAGTATTCGGGACCAAGGTCTCCCTAACTTGGCTTGGGATAATCCGTGCCTCGGACGGGCCCAGGGCCAGCCACTCTGCTCGGCGACCTCTGGGGATGGCCATGATCTTTGGAGACTTGCTCCCCCCGCTAAGGGTTCGCCTTGTACACGGGCGGATCTAGACTGTGTTCTGGACAAATGTACCATCTGTGGTTTTCATCCCCAACCCCCCCCCCCCTCGTTCAGCCAATAAAGCCACTCTTACCAACATTAGGGCGGGACTGATCAATGCTAGATCTGCGGTTAAGCATGCCGCTGAGATCTTTGAACTACTGGTGGACGGCCAGCTGGAGGTACTGTTCCTCACGGAGACCTGGATGACCAGTACTTCCGCTCCCAGCGTGGAACTTGCTGTCCCCAGGGGGTTTAAGATAGCTAGAGTAGATCGACCCTTAGGTAGAGGGGGTGGATTAGCAGTGGTCTTTAGAGAGGGGTGGAGTTTTGATTCTGAGACCCCCGACTGCGGATGTAGGGGGGCTCAGGTGGATCTCTGATCTACAGGCCCCCGGGCCAGGCCACCCACTTTCTTGACGCTCTAGAAGATTATATAGTGCAGCGGGCCTTAGGTTTTCCTAAGTTTCTTTTGGTCGGCGACTTTAATATTCATATGGATGCTCCTGACTCCCCTGAAGCCCGCAGGCTTGGTGAAATTCTTGAGCTTGCTCAGCTCAAACAATGGGTGACTCTTCCGACGCATGCGGGTGGTCATTTGCTCGATCTGGTGTGCTCTAATTTTCCCATTCAGTCCGTGGTCGTTGAAAAAACAACCTGGTCCGACCATGATCTGGTCAGGTTTATGTGGGAGATGGCAGAGCCAAGTCTCCCTCCTTTCATATGTCATTCTCAAAAAATCAACCTTCCCGCGCTTAGACAGGCTCTGTCTAAAACCCGTCCAAAATCTAAGACGCTTCTGGACGATGCGGTCTGTGAGTTTAACGAGTGGGTACGGCAGGCGGCGATTGCTTCTACTAAGCAAATTATGCTGACTAGAGCCAGACGCTCTCCCTCTCAACCCTGGTTCTCCCCAGAATTGAGGGAGCTGAAACTGAGGTGCAAAAAACTTGAACGAGCGTGGAGATGTGCATATAGCTCTGAGGCTAAATCCGCCCTACGGCTCGCCCAAAAAGACTACTATGCAGCCATTAAGGTAGCTAAGGGGAACTACTATGCAGGGCGCATCACCAAGGCAGATAACAACAGCAGAGAGATCTTTGCTATTGTCAAAAGCTTTGTGTCTCCTGTCGCAGAGGCTGTTTCCCTCCCGTCCTCTGCACAATGGTGCGAGGAGTTGTCCACTTTTTTTATCACTAAAATAGCGAGGATTCAGCAGGGCCTTTTAGCGGCTCTTCCCGCCGACTGCTCTGCAGCTGGCCTCCGTCCTTCTTTCTGCCCATGCTCTGGACAGCAATTTACAAACTTCGTGCAAATTGCGGAGGGTGCTGTTCTCCCCCTTCTCCAGTCCCTGAAATCCGGCTCTCCAGCCGACCCGTGTCCAGCCCGAGTGCTTTCGGAGGTGGCGGAAACAGTCTGCGCTGAGATCACGCAGATAGTGAATCTCTCCCTGGCTGTGGGCGAGGTTCCTCTAGTTTGGAAACAGGCCAAACTTCTGCCGCTTTTGAAAAAACCGGGACTGGATGTGTCGGTTCCTGGGAATTACCGTCCCCTCTCCCTTTTACCGGCACTCACGAAAATCTGTGAGAAGGTGGTACTTCAACAATTGGAGAGCTTTGTTGAAACCTCCAACGCCCTCCACCCTGCTCAATCGGGCTTTAGGGCTGCCTACAGCACCGAGACGGCCCTGTTGGAGATGACCGAGGCAATTCGGGACTGTTTAGACGGAGGTGGCAGAGCGGTCCTAATTTTATTGGACCTCTCTGCCGCATTCGATACCATCCCTTATGAGCTCCTCCTCGGCCGGCTGTCTGCCATTGGCATTGGGGGGGTTGTGCTAGACTGGCTGTCCTCTTTTCTATCTGATAGGACCCAGCAGGTCTGGATGCCTCCCCATGCCTCTGAGCCCAAACCTCTGCTTACAGGTGTTCCGCAGGGGTCCACTCTTAGCCCCTTACTGTTCAATGTGTATATTACCCCCCTGGTTTATCTAGCGGAACAGTTTGGGGCTAAGATCCTAGGGTATGCAGATGATACCCAACTGCTGTTCACCTGGCCAGATGATAATCTGGATACATCTACTGTCCATCTGTGTTTGTCCTCTGTATTTCGCTGACTAACGCAGGCCCAGTTAAAATGCAATGAGGACAAATCTGAAGTGCTTTTTTATGGTTCCTTCCCCTCCTCGTTTATGAGCACACTGTGGCCTTCTAACATTCCCAGCCCGAAAGAGGTGGGGAGACCTGCCAAAAATATTGGTATTTGGTTCACAGAGGATCTCAGATTCGAGTACCATATTAAAAAGCTTACAGGCACCTGCTTTGCCACTCTGAGAATGCTCCGTAAATTTTTTCCCTTGCTCCCTAGGGAGGCTAGGGAGTCGGTGGCCCGGGCACTCATACTGGCTAGGCTGGACTATGCGAATGCACTGTTCAGTGGCATTCCGGGTTATCTGGTGAGACGCCTGCAAATCATCCAGAATGCGGCTGTCCGTCTATTATTTAACATCCCTAGATGGAAGAGCGTCCGCGCTGAGATGCGCACGCTCCACTGGCTTCCTGTTGCACAGCGCATTTTGTTTAAATCTTTGGTGCTTGCGTTCCGTGCAACTCATGATCAAGGCCCCCTGTATCTGAGAAAGAGATTCACCAGCTATGCCCCCGCACGCACCCTGAGATCTTCTACTCTGTTTAAACTGTCCCTTCCCCGTTTTAAACGTGCCAGACTTGGTGGCCAGTCGATATCTGTGATTGTGGCTCGGGCCTGGAACACACTCCCTCTCCACCTGTGCTCCACGCCAACAGTGGCTGTATTCAAAAAACACCTGAAAACCCACCTATTTAAGAGTGCAATCTAGGATGCTTTCCCTGTGTTCTGTTGTCTGCCTTACCTTTTTCCCGCGCCAGGATACTCTCCAGTAACGGAGCGCGCTATAAAATGGTTTATACTTATACTTATACTTATTCCCCAGGCTATTCCTTCAAGACTCTCAGGATGCAGGATGTCAAGAACCTTCTCCCATGCAGGGGAAATGGGTGGAATGGGAGGGCCTCTGCCAGTCCCCTCAGCCAGCTCACAGTTCTTGGCCCTCTTCTTCTCGACAACACTCTTCAGGTCATGCCACACTTCTGTATTTCCCGCTTGTTGTGGTGAGTGGTCCCTACTGCATTGACCTTGTTCACTATCCTCACACACATTTGGGTTTTGGTGGCTAATGGTGTCTGTTGCACCATGTTACCAATGAGTTGTGTGTGGTTCAACTCTGATCATCTCATATACCATTACTGTCAACTCTGTGTCTGTGAATTTTGGCATTTTCAGTGGTGCCATGGTGTGTGCTGTGCTGATGTTTTTGGGGTGCAGTTGTGTGAGTGGTGTAGGTGGGGTGTGTATGTGTTGTGGTGGTGGTGAGATGGTTGCAGGTTTGCCTCTCCTTTGTGCTCTGGTGTTGGACCCTTCAGCTGTGTAGTTTTGCAAAGGATTGTGGTTAGGAAAGGGGCTGGTTTTATGCTCAGCTATGTGGATGTGGCAAGCTAGTGTATTGCTACCAGGTGTGTTGTGTTGGTTTGCCTGTGACTTCGTAGTTTGAATTTGCCATGGGGTGTGTCATTGTGCTGATTTTGGTTAATCTGGGCGCAGGACTAGTTTCCTGTGTGCATTTGGTGGCCTTATTGTGTGTTTTGGTAATCAGGCACCATTTTTTTCACGGAGCCTCCGCAGCGATGGCTATGCTGCGGCCCTTCCTCCGCATATCACATTCATTATTGTTTGTGACCGCGCCGGTCGGATACAGCGGAACGTATTGCTGTGGAATGGGGGATATCATAATGTCATGGGCAGTTACTCCGCATGCCGGCGGCAGTTAGTTGATTTTTCGCTGCAAATCCGACTGTCGCGGTTGGATTTTCATCAGCTCCGCCGGGTACAGGCGGATTTTCAATGCCTCCAACCACGGCGGTCTGAATATGTTGGTGGTGTATCATAATTTCACCTGCCCTTCTCCCACTGGTCCAGAGGGCGGTCTTTTTCCGCTACCATGGCCGTCGGGATGGTTTTCCAACCACCATCTTAATCAGCCCCATTGTACTGTGTGAAAGGCCTTATTCACAAGGCGACATTAAGCAATGCTAAGTGGCTTACCGCCACGGTGTTCAGACAAATTTAAATTTTGTAATTCATGTTTTTAAAGTTCAAATAGGTGTGGGTCATGGGGATTATTGGGGTAAATGGATGGATGTTAATTATATTTAATGAATTATATCTTGGTTTTTAATGAGTAATATTTGTTTAATTGATAATTAATTATTTTAATTGTGCAACTATATATATCTTTTTGACATTTTAGATGTGGGATGTGGGTTCTGTAGTGGTATGTGGTGGGAAGTGAATCAATTCTGAGGAATCCATATTTTTAAATATGAGTTGTGTGTTTTGTGGGGGATTATTGTGTGAAGTGCATTACATATAATGAATCAATAATGAATATTTCATTGATAAAATTCATTGATTGATGAATATTTTTATTAATAGTGTAAATGAGTTTTTTAGTTACTGGTTGTGAGTTTTGTGGTGTTATAGGGTGGGAAGAAACTAAACTAAATGTGTGTAATGTATTTATAATAATATTTTTGGTACTTGAGATATTTATTTAACATATTATGTTTTTTTAAATATTAAATATCAATTTTGAAACATATTTATATTTTTTTTATTTACTTTGCTTTGAAAATATTTTTATTTTGTTGAAGATATTTTACCCCTCTGCAATCCAACACTTTCCCTACTGTTGTACTGACTGGAGTGGGAATAGTAACTTGTACCGCTCTGCAATCCAACGCTCTCCCTACTGTTGTGCTGTCTTGAGTGGGAATAGTACATTTTACCCCACTGAAATCCAACGCTTGTTCTACTCTTATAGTTGTTTTAAGAGTAGTGGGAATACTAAATTGTTGCATTTTATAATGTAATATTTTATGTAATTTTATATTTATTGTAGTTAGAATTGTAAATCTTATTTTGTGTGGTGTAGACTATTTTGTTATTGGTGTGTTTGTGTAGTGTTAGATGGAAGTGATTATTTTTATATGTATTTAGTTCAAATGTTTTCTTGTTAATGTGGTGGGAAATGAATATGTATTTATTTTAAAGTTGTAATCATTTATTTTATGTTGTAATTTATATAATTACGTGTTTGATTTATTATGATCCTAATATAATATTTTGCAATATTTCTGTTTGAAACGTATTGTTTATTAAATTGCAAAACATGTGTTGTTTAATTTTTAATTTAAATTAAATTGGATCGCCTTTTCAATATTTTGTATTTTTGGCACATTTAAATGTGTTTCTATATATATTTGGTAATATTATGCTATTTAAGATTTTTTTACTTAATAATTAAAAAATATTATTTTTTTTATTATATATGTATAATTATATATGTGTATGTGTTTACTTTTTAAAAGGAAGTTTATTTGTTGTATTTGTTAAAATATACATTTAATTATACTTTTTCGTAAATTAAAGTTAGTATTTATTTTATGTTTATTTTTACTATTTAAAATTATATATATTTTTTTTAATTGATATTCAATACAACTATTATTGTAAGCAATATTTTACTACAATATTTTTGTACTTACCTTTTGAAGTATAAAGAGTCAATATTTTTGTATTCTATATTTGTACCTTGATTATTGTTACATCTATATTTTTGTGGTCTGTATTCTGTCAGTGAACCTAACCTAAGGGTTTGATGCCACAGAAACGTCATAAAAAGTGATCTTCCTGTGGTGATAAATTCTTGTAAAATGCCCCTCTGTACTTCTGAGCAGTGCATTCTGGGAAAGCCAGCACATTTACAAACCTCCCACCCTTAGCCTGCGCAAAACCTTTTCTAGTGGGTTTGCATTTCTGTGTCTGACTTCAGTCCTCTTCTGGGTTTGCCTCCATCTTTCCCGCAGTAGCCCTCATTGAGAAGGGCTTCTTTCATATGTGGCAAGTTTCACCTATGCAGGTTTTTTGGAAAATTAGTTATTGGTTGAGGTAAATATTAATCATGGGGCCTCATTTATGAGAAATGACGCATCGATGCGTGAAAGCAGCGATGCGTCACTTCTCAGTGCACACTCCTTGCGATATTCCTGATGCGTCATATTTAATGTATGACGCATCATGTCGCAAGGAGTTACAGATACATCAGTATTTCTGACGTATCTGTAAGCGCAAAAGTGACGGATTGCTGGAGTGTGTCACAAAAGTGACGCAACTCCAGCAATGTGTCCTTTCAAATGGGGCTTGCCCCATGTGAAAGGGCCTGCGTCAGTCTTACGCCTGCTGTGAGGCAGGCGCACGATTTTGACGCAACGGCGTCCTAAAAGTGACGCAGTGAAATCTCATAGATTTCATTGCGTCACTTCTACGACCCTTCCTTGCATCAATACGCCCCCCTTGCATACATTATACCTGGTGCAGGTATAATGTGGCGCAGGGGTTTACAAAGTGACATCTACCTAGATGCGTCACTTTGTAAATATGGCACAACAACGCGTCACAAAAAGTGACGCACCGGCGGCGTAAAAGTGACATACGGTCTCATAAATGAGGCCTCTAGTATTTAGAGGCTGAATCACAAAATTCAATAAATAAGCCTGTGCCTAATCCCATGGTCGCAATGGTACAGAGTAGCCAGGCCTACTTTAGAGGTAATAATAAATAAATCAAATGACACCAAAATGACAAAAGTCTAATAAGTAGAACCGGAAATTTGAATTGAAATAGCTAGAACTGGTCAAAGTCAAACATTAAAGCCAGCCGGGATAGATCGCCAGTCAGCTACAGGGGCATGGTTTGTTGCAGTGTAAAGTTTACCTTCTAAACTTAGAAACTTTTATGGTGAAAAAGTGGTCATCAACGAGTTGCCAGAGGGACAACATGTAAGCTGGATCCACAGAGGGGCTCAATAACTTCAGTCAACTGAAGTCACAGTCGCTGGGTGGTTGACATGGAAGGTGGGGGAGCCCAGAGTGGGCAAAGGCTTCAACGTTGTTTGGATGCTACTTGACGTCAGTCCCGGTATAGTCTTCTATGTTTTGACTTAGAAACTTTTCTGGAACTCGTATCTCCTACAGCAAGGAAAACCTGCAAGCATCTGCCGGCCGGCTATTAAACATCAACATCTGAAGCTTTGGAAGAGACTGGCTCTACAGGCAAAAAGTTGACACAGTATTTGGTGATAGGAGGAATACACACTAACACCAGCCAATAGTCTAGGATCTGGGGGAACCACTTGGCTGGTTAGGGCTCAAACCAACAGAGGCCTACAACAGTGTTCAGGTCATGTCCAGTTGGAACTGGTCAGCTGAACAGTTGCAGGGAGTGCAGCCTCTGGAAGATTTTTGTGTCCATGTA
This sequence comes from Lissotriton vulgaris, assembly GCF_964263255.1. Lineage (NCBI taxonomy): Eukaryota > Metazoa > Chordata > Amphibia > Caudata > Salamandridae > Lissotriton > Lissotriton vulgaris. The sequence goes on from NC_141693.1 coordinate 1,526,207,922, forward strand.
GCTCATTCAGAAGGTCAGCCCCTGACACTTGGAGTCAGGTTTTGGATCCTGGGTTAAAGGCAGGCAGGTCTAGTCTTCCTTCAGGTTCTTCAGACAGAAGGGTAATCCTTCTTCTGATTCTTTGCAGGTCCAGGAGCGTTCTGAGCAGAGATCTGTATGGTCCTCATTTATTTACAGTGCAGGCCTGTGGGTGGAGGGCTAACCTTTCCCCCAAAACCAATTCCGGTCAGTTCCTTCCCTCCCACTAGGTCTGGATCCAGCCTGGCAAGAGATGCAAAATGAGGCATTGGTGTGAGCTTCATCTGCCAGTGACAGGGTAAGCTTTTTTCACAACTGAGGAAGGGGCTGGGCCGAGAACCCAGGCTATCCTGTCAAGGGAGGAGCCACCCTCCCTAACACCAAGCCCTTTGTCAGGCAGTGATTTACCTCTCACCAAAGAGATTGCATGAGATGTCAGGTTACAGCTGAATACTGGAAGGAAAACTGTCTAATTTTAAGCAAGAAAACAAAATCATTTCTAAAAGTGTCATTTTCAAAATAGTAACAAAATATGATTTGCCAATTTAGTTGGCTTTTTTTTTTTATCTATTCGGAAACTGAATTTAGCACTAAAGGCCCGATGTAGGTAAACTCCACTTTACCACTTCTTAAATACCGAATCATACCGATTCGGTATTTAAGAAGTGGTAAATTGGAGGGGGGAAATGTAGGTAATCCAGATGTTTTGATTACCGATTCGGTAAAAATCGGTATTTACTGATTCGGTAATTACGGAATCGGTAATGCCCATTGCTTCCTATGGGCTTTGAAGCCCATAGGAATCAATGGGCATTACCGATTCAGTATTTTCCGAATCGGTAAATACCGAGTCCATCAAGGGTGCAGGGGGTGTCACTTTGACACCCTCTGGCACCCCCAATACAGGCGTGGGTGCCATGTGGCAGGCATACATGCCCTAAGTTCATCAGAGGTGGGACTGTCTCCAGTCCCCGGAAAAGCACAGCAAAACGCCACTTTGGGCTGTACCTATTTACGAACATTTTTAACTTATTCCACATTTATCCCTAGTAATCCAAAACAATTGTCATCAGTATTCAGAATCTTCCACTGACGAGAAAACGCACTTCGTGTACACGTTAATTTCCAAGTTTCTACTATCCTCATGGTGTCACTCGGACTTTGACCAAGAATATGACGAAAAACGTGAATTCATTTCAGGCAATATTTATTATCACATAACCCAATGCATTTCGGGCATCCAGCCCTTCTTCGGGGGTCACTGTAAGTTATAAAAAGCAACAAGATTACCAAGCTGTTTGTCCCTGTGTATACATTTTACATTGTCTAAGCATGTCCGACCTTAATTTATCTTTTACTTCTCATAAGAAAGACATCCCAATTGTGTATAAACAATTATACACATGTTAACCCAAAAAAGTACAACCTCAGACTCGAACCCCCATTATTTGCACAATGTTACATGCTGCATTAGCGCGATAAGCCACCCCTTACCCTAAAGACGTATGCCCTTCTTTTCAAACTCAGTTTCAACTTTTTGCAATACTCTGACAAAGTGCGTGAAATCATGTTTATGAACAGTATAAACTCTGTGTTATATACCATGAACATATAGCCAATAATCTGACAAAAAACAAACAGTACATCTTATCTTTGACACGTTTAAAACTAACGGTATTTAACCTGAGTAACCTTGTCTGAGAGCCATGAAAAACAGTTCTGTGTCAATTGCATTCTTAAATAAATTGTTCTCCTAGCTTACACGTACCTGATGTCCCAACATTAACAGCTACATTGCCTCACTGCTGAAAAAAGAATTACCATTCCACTTGTTTTCCCTCTTTTTAAAGAGCATGCTTTGCGCTCTGATTAGTCCAAATTAAACGGAGGTTCCCACCCTCTCTCACCTGGTAAAATAATTATTCCTGAGATCTGTGCTTACAAAAAACTACATTTCCCACCTTTCCCTGGTTCCATGTGCAGTTAACCTTGACTAAAAAGACATCTGTAATCACAGAAGTTTTACATAAATCCGACAATGCTTGTTGAAATCATATTACTTATACATTCTCAAACAGTCCAATGTTAGAATGTTCGTAAATAGGTACAGCCCAAAGTGGCGTTTTGCTGTGCTTTTCCGGGGACTGGAGACAGTCCCACCTCTGATGAAGTTAGTACCTTGTGCTCAGGGCATAGCACTACGGAAAATTGCACGCACGTAAGGATTAAAATGGTTTAAAAATTAAAACTCAAAAACTTTGCAAGAAGAGGTGTGCGTCCTACCTTCATGAACAAGCATCATAACTATAGCCCAAAATCAGGACTGCACCCATAAGGAAACGATCATAATGTTCTGTGATTACACGAGATCGCGCACTAAGACCATCATCGTGGTTCATGGGGACGGCAGCAGGAGAACTGGATTCTAACATTGGACTGTTTGAGAATGTATAAGTAATATGATTTCAACAAGCATTGTCGGATTTATGTAAAACTTCTGTGATTACAGATGTCTTTTTAGTCAAGGTTAACTGCACATGGAACCAGGGAAAGGTGGGAAATGTAGTTTTTTGTAAGCACAGATCTCAGGAATAATTATTTTACCAGGTGAGAGAGGGTGGGAACCTCCGTTTAATTTGGACTAATCAGAGCGCAAAGCATGCTCTTTAAAAAGAGGGAAAACAAGTGGAATGGTAATTCTTTTTTCAGCAGTGAGGCAATGTAGCTGTTAATGTTGGGACATCAGGTACGTGTAAGCTAGGAGAACAATTTATTTAAGAATGCAATTGACACAGAACTGTTTTTCATGGCTCTCAGACAAGGTTACTCAGGTTAAATACCGTTAGTTTTAAACGTGTCAAAGATAAGATGTACTGTTTGTTTTTTGTCAGATTATTGGCTATATGTTCATGGTATATAACACAGAGTTTATACTGTTCATAAACATGATTTCACGCACTTTGTCAGAGTATTGCAAAAAGTTGAAACTGAGTTTGAAAAGAAGGGCATACGTCTTTAGGGTAAGGGGTGGCTTATCGCGCTAATGCAGCATGTAACATTGTGCAAATAATGGGGGTTCGAGTCTGAGGTTGTACTTTTTTGGGTTAACATGTGTATAATTGTTTAGAAATAATTGGGATGTCTTTCTTATGAGAAGTAAAAGATAAATTAAGGTCGGACATGCTTAGACAATGTAAAATGTATACACAGGGACAAACAGCTTGGTAATCTTGTTGCTTTTTATAACTTACAGTGACCCCCGAAGAAGGGCTGGATGCCCGAAATGCATTGGGTTATGTGATAATAAATATTGCCTGAAATGAATTCACGTTTTTCGTCATATTCTTGGTCAAAGTCCGAGTGACACCATGAGGATAGTAGAAACTTGGAAATTAACGTGTACACGAAGTGCGTTTTCTCGTCAGTGGAAGATTCTGAATACTGATGACAATTGTTTTGGATTACTAGGGATAAATGTGGAATAAGTTAAAAATGTTCGTAAATAGGTACAGCCCAAAGTGGCGTTTTGCTGTGCTTTTCCGGGGACTGGAGACAGTCCCACCTCTGATGAAGTTAGTACCTTGTGCTCAGGGCATAGCACTACGGAAAATTGCACGCACCTAAGGATTAAAATGGTTTAAAAATTAAAACTCAAAAACTTTGCAAGAAGAGGTGTGCGTCCTACCTTCATGAACAAGCATACATGCCCTAAGGGCATGTCTGCCTGTCACATGGCATAGGTGTGCATGCACACATGTGCATGCACACCGGAATCGGTATTTTACCATGAGGTTTTATTTCATGGTAAAATACTGATTCTGTAAGGCCTCTGGGACTCAGAAGAGTCCCACCTACATATGTAAAATACCGAATCGGTATGAATACCGATTCGGTATTTTACAGATTCGGTAACTTTACCGATTCGGTAAATATACCGAATCGGTAAACAAGGTCCCCCCACATCTCATTGACCCATTTCCCGGTCGGTAACGGCCGAAATCGGCCGTTACCGACCGGTAAAGGCCACCTACATCGGGCCCTAACTAACTTGAGTAGTTTAAAAAAGTGTTAACTTGTGGGACAGCCAATTTTGCCACAGTGAAACACAATTGTAGAGGTTTCTGGAAAGGGGCGACCACTCGGTCCCCCCGCACGTATGGCGGAGTGCCTCGATCCCCCCGGGAAGCCATTTTTTGGGCGGGAGGCGCGTCTCGGCTGGTATGCCCGAAGCGGCGTAGCCGGGGCGCGCTTTTTCCCGCCCTAGAGTGGGCTGGCCTAGACACCGACGTAGCCGGCCACGCCCTCGGGGCAGGCAGGGGCGGGTTTACGCCCGCCCTGAAGACGGATAAAAAGAGACGCAAGACCAGAAGACGTCCTCTTGTTCTTGTGCTCCGAAGCTGCACCTCCTCGCTACACGTGAGCTCGGGACAGAACGAAGAGCCAATTTTGAGCGTTTTGATCTTTTTCTTTGTCTTCTAGATACTTCGTCGGAGAGATGCCCAAGAAAGGCGCTAAGAGAATGACGACTGAGCAGATGGTTCGGGCCCTTTTCAAGGATATGTCCGACATAAAGAAGCGGCTGGCGGAGCGAGACGGGGAGGAGGGATCGGGCCAACCACCGGCTGGAGGGAGACCTAAGAGGCCGAGAAGGGTTCCAGCCGGGGGAGATGTCCCGGCTCCCTCTACCCCGCTCGAGGTGCCGACCCCGCTACCGATGGAGGGGAATCCGATCGCCGTTGTCATCACCCCGACATCCAATGAGGATATGCCCCCCGAGCTGGCAGCACAGCTAGCAGCGTGGTTGGGCGATAGTACTGAGGGCGCCACGGCTGCCGAGGCACAGGCGCTGATAAAAAAGCTGCGTAAGGAAAAAGAAGCAGCCAAGGTGACCGCGCCGGTGGCGGTGATAGAAAAGCCACAAGTGGCAGAAGCAGCATCCGGTTCAGGTAAGCGGCCATTGCCGATCGCAAGGGACGAGTCAGCACCCTCTCGTAGAGAAAGATTGGGGCAGCATGTTCCTTTAGCAATAAAAGAAAAGATTTGGGCGGGGGAATACGTGAATATATTCTCCTTGCTTGTCGATCATTATGAGATAGAGCATGTCAAGAGTCAGAAGGACCTAATGCATCCAAGTGTTTGGCGCGCAAAAATGGCCGCCTTTAAGGTAAATGAGAATATTGGCAACTGGGGCAATGCGTGGGGTATTTTTTACATCGATTTTGGGGGAACGTAGGCCCGAGTTGCTTCCTGAGTTTCCCATTTATCAGTCACGAATTATGGGTTACTCGACAACGTATCAAGGTAACCATTGGTTCTGTTATGACAATCTGTTCAGGAAAGAAAAGGAGCATAACAAGAGTTTGACTTGGGATTGTTACGATTCTGTGACATGGGATAAAATGAAAGAATCAGGAATGTTAAAAATGCCATTGGTTGGGAGCAATGTTGTTGATTACTCCCGCCAAAATGTGGGGACGCCCTTTCGGCCAACTACGAGCACCGACGATTATTCGAGACCTGCAGGCAATACAGGGAAAAGGGGTTTCTGCTTTAATTTCAACAAAGGGAAATGTACCAGGCCTCCGGGATCGTGTAAATTCAAACATGAATGTAGTGCTTGTGGGTCGTCCCATCCTGAGTCATCGTGCAGAGCCAGAACGAGTGAGAATGGGGGTAAGGGAGGCGCCAAACAGGTCTAAGATAGTCCGAGGGGCGCCTTTACCAACCCCGATTGATACCTTGGCAATGATTCCCTGGCTCAGCGAATACCCGGATCGTACTTCTGCCGGGGTGCTGCGGAACGGTTTTACACATGGTTTCCGCATCCCGGTAGGGGACTTTCAGGGTGTAGGGACGTGCAAAAACCAACTTTCCGTTGTACAGCATACATCTGTAGTGCAAGAGAAGATTCAGAAAGAGGTTAGCCGGGGACGGGTCGCCGGCCCGTTTAGTGTACCCCCGGTACCGTATTTTGTCTGTTCTCCATTAGGGGTGGTCCCCAAGAAGGACCCAGGTGAGTTTCGTTTGATCCATAATCTGTCTGCTCCACATGGTCTTTCGGTGAACGATGCAATTGATCCAGAGGTTTGTTCGGTGCGATACGCATCGTTTGATGAGGCAGTAGCCATCTTGAATCGCCTGGGGCCCGGGACGTTGATGGCGAAATCAGATATCGAGTCAGCGTTCCGGTTGCTCCCGGTACACCCAGACGACCAACGTCTTCTGGGATTCGGGTTTCAGGGGGCATTTTACATGGATAGGTGTATGCCAATGGGATGCTCTATATCATGTGCTTATTTTGAGAAATTCAGTACTTTCCTGCAATGGGTGTTCACTAAGAAAACGGGTTTCCGAAATGTAATTCACTACCTTGACGACTTTCTGTTCCTTGGCCCCGCCGGAAATCCCGAATGTGCCCAGGCCTTAGCTGAATTCTGTGTGTTGATGGGTCATTTTGGCGTGCCATTGGCACCAGGTAAAACTATGGGTCCCACGACTTGCCTCGAGTTTTTGGGGATCGAGTTGGACTCTAGGGAGGGGTGTTTCCGTTTACCAGCTAGCAAAGTGTTGAAATTCAGGGCAGCCCTCCAAGTATGTTTAACTGCATCTAAGGTTACACTGCATCAGTTGCAACAATTGGTGGGGAAGTTGAACTTTGCCTTGAGGGTGATCCCAATGGCCCGCCCCTTTTCCCGCTCAATCGCCCAAGCGATGGTTGGCCTAAAGGAGGGTCATCATCGCACGAGGTTATCGGCCGAGGTCCGCCAGGACATGCGTATTTGGTTAGCATTTTTGGCGGACTTCAATGGTCGAGTCGTCTGGAACAAGCCAGCCGTGTCCTCCGAAGAGCTGGGTCTATGGACAGATTCGGCGGGAAGCATAGGCTTTGGCGCCATCTTCGGCACAAAATGGTCGGCACAAAGGTGGCCCCCCTGGTGGCATGAGAAGGGGCTGACGAGTAATATTGCTTTCCTTGAACTATTTCCCATTCTGGTGGCCCTGAGAACCTGGCCTGAAGGGTTCAGAGATCATTCTGTCGTGTTCTGGTCTGACAATATGACCGTTGTAGAATGCATCAATAGTCAGGCAGCCCGTTGTAATCTGATGTTGAGGCTGCTCAAAGAAATTGTCCTACTGTGTATGCAACTGAACGTGATATTCAGAGCAAAACATGTCCCGGGGGTGATGAATCAGGCAGCTGATGCACTGTCTCGTTTTCACATGCAGGCTTTCTCGGGTTTCCTTCCTTCAGCGGACCCAGAGCCGGCACCCTTCCCCGAAGCTCTCTGGTCTCTCGGTGCCCCGAACTTCGTCACCTCGTGGGAGAGAGTCTAGCACCCAGGACAAGGAAGGCATATGAAGGGGCGTTTCAGGCCTATTTAGCCTTTTTGGGGTCTGAGAGAGGGGGACTTTGGGGTCAGGAAGAGTGGGTAGTACATTTTCTGATGTCCTTACGTAGGGCTGGGAAGTCGGTGGCTACGGCCCAAAGGCATCGTGCCGCCATTTCCTTTGTTGCCAGGGCCCATAACATCCAGGACCCGACAGCGTCTTTTGCAGTACAAAAGGCGCTGCGTGGGTGGCAACGCCTTGAGGGTCGCAGAGTAGATGTGAGACGACCGATAGGTCTGGATAGGTTGTCCCAGTTGCTGGCCACACTCCCTACCACATGCTCGTCTCCTTTCGAGACGTGTTTGTTCCGGACTGCATTTACGCTGGCATTTCACGGGGCTATGAGGATAAGTGAGCTGGTTGCAAGGAACAAACGGGATGTGGTGGGGGGGTTGTGCCGGGAACACGTTCAGATCAGGGGCGATGCGATGATTGTCTCCTTTCTCAGGTCCAAGACCGACCAAGATGGGAGGGGGGACTGCACGATCATTCGCAGGACCCCCGGGTCCTCCATGTGTCCGGTACAGTGTTTAGAAGATTACCTAGCACGAAGGGTGGCATCATGGGGGGGGACATTGTTGAGGCATGCAGACGCCACCCCACTGACGAGGTTTCAGTTTCAGCGGGTGCTTGCAATGGCCATTGCCGCAGCGGGCTTGGACCCGGGCGAATTCGGGACCCATTCCTTTCGAATAGGGGCTGCCACTGAAGCTACAGCCAGGGGTCTTAATGTAGAACAAGTGAAACGACTGGGGCGTTGGTCCTCCAATTGTTATAAGAGATATGTGCGATTGCACATGTTGTGAAGCTGTAATCATGTACTCACGCTTCTTGTCTTTTGTTTGTTTTCAGTTGCGCAAGCCTACGCGGCAGGGCGGACTATGCAGTCGACCCAACACCAGGCCAGCGGTCAGACATCACCGGCTGTGAGAAAGGAGGTGTGGGTCGTGGGCCACTCATACGTGAGACGGGCCGCAGACGTATTCAAAGCAGGTGACATGATTCACGTACCTGGGGAATACGGGTACAGAGTGTCCTTCTACGGAAGAGGCGGTCTCTGTATTGACCAGTTTCAAGCATTCTTTGAGGGTTTGTTAGGGCGGATGAGGTCACCGCCGTCCATAGTCATAGTGCATTTAGGGGGCAATGATTTGGTCACCACCGGTAGACGACTTCTCCTGGAGGCTATGCTTTCCACGGTAAGTTGGTTAGCGAGGAGAGTTCCGGGGTGCATAATTGCGTGGTCTCATATGATCCCACGAAAAGTGTGGCGGGGGGCTATCTCGATCCCTGCTTTGAATCATTCTGTTAGAAAACTGAATAACAAAGTGAGTAGGTTGTTCCGTTCCAAGACATTGCATTCGATCTCGCATAGTTGTATTTATGATGACAGTATGTATTTGGGGGATGGTGTGCATTTGTCAAGGGTGGGGAATGAGTTACTCATAGGAGACTTTTTAGCTTGGTTAAAAACGTTAAAACATGACCTTTAGGTAGGAGTTTTGTGGGGGGTCCGGATAGCCGGTCAACTATCCGGACCTGTGGCGGTAAGGTCATGATCGGTGAGCACTAATTAGAAGATCCCTATGAGTGGGCGTCACCCAACACGGATGGGAGCGCTCGGGAGAGGTGGCCATTGGCCCCTCAATGGGGAGGCGGTCCCGTCTAAGGATGGGTCGCCGGAAGTAAAGGAAAGGCGGTCAAGGCCCCTTCCTTTGTAGGAGGGGTTACAGCCCCCTCCTGGTGAATTTCCCGGGGCCAGTGTCATCTGCGACGGCAGATGCTGTAAGTTGTGTGGGGTGGGGGGAGGTTCACGATACCTTCTAGATACCTCACACGAGTCTTCGAACGACCTTTAAATGGCGTCGAGTCTTAAGTGCCCCCGTCAAGTCAAGGGAAATTGTTAGTAGTTGCACTTGAGGTAAGCCTCTGTGCTGTCGCCCCTCCCAAGTGGGAGGGGTAAGTCTGGTTAGGGATCTTGACACCGGTTATGACCTTGCCGTTGGCCCTTAAACGTTAGGATGTACAATTTCAGTATTTCTAGAGAATGTTTTTGTAGGATGCTAGTTCGGCTAGGAGAACCTCTGTATTAGAGAATATGTTAAGGTTAGCCAAACATCGCAATGTGGTAATGAAATTGTACATAACATGAAACGTTTAATGTTTTAATTTTGTTTTAATAAATACGGCCGGGAGGGTCACTCCCTCCCACTTCCAAAAACTTCAAGAACTGTTTCCGGTTTCCCTCCTTTTGGGGATTGTGTTGAGAGGGGGTGGCGGGTATCTCAGCCATATTACTACAAGGATATGTCAAACATTAAACATACATGCTCTACTTTTAAACACCAAGCACAATGCCTATGGACTTTTAAGGCCTACCTTAGGGTGACTTTTAAGTATCCAAAAAGACGGTTTAAGCCTGGTAAAAAGCTTTAGTTTGCAAGGTCATAATTATAGTTTAAACTGCACACCCAGTCTGCCGTAACCAGCCGACTTTGGTTGGTGACACGATGAGTCCACTAACAGCAAATGATTTGCAGGCCCTGGATACATGTTGTACCATGTACTAGAGAAAAGGAGGGCACAATATTTTGACCTCTGTTTTGTAAGGGTAAAGTGCACTAACTCTTATGGCCAACAAAAATGGGTTCAGCAACAGAAAAGGAAAATCTGGGGCAATACCACGCAAAAGAAGGACATTACAAACCCTTGTGATTCATGCAACTAGAGCACCAGATGTTCAACTGAAATTTACAGTAGAGCATCCCTTGTAATAATATGGATAGATACATTTTCCAGCAATATTTTCCCCATGAGATCACTCATAAAAATCACACTGTCAAAAGACTCAGAACGGGATACACACATGCTTTCGCTACAACCTAACATTAAACTAATTTCAAAATAAATCTTTCAACTTCGTCTCTTTTTCACTACTTCTATAGACTCCACATTTGCAACACTCTTTCATATTCTGATAACTTCCTCGTCACACCTATTCCCACCCCCCAAGGTACAACTGACTCATGGCATTCATTTGCATTCTGGTAAACAACAACCATATCCAACATGCCTTATCTACTTTAAACTACTGTGGCAATGCTTTCATTGTCATTATTCTTGCCATCGTCTTCCAATTATTACACAACTTTACCAAAGAGCCACTTCCATTTTGCTCTCCTATGTCTTCCAAAACAGCAGTGTTGGAAGTCAACTATCCTCAATACTCAGTGTTTGAAGTGTAAAATAAGAATATGAAATAGTAATCTAGGTCACAAAAGCAAGGGGGAGCTTGGTGATAGGTGTGGATAGATGGATGAGAAGTTCCGGCTGGCAGTTCCCCGGCCAGGGATTGCCTTTTGGTGATAATCCCCTTGAACATACCCCCTCCTCAAATCTTTTCACTCACCTGGGGTTCTAATGGACATTGGTCATTCGGCTTTCCGATTCCTGCAATTCGAGTCATAACCTCTGAAGAACAATGAATATTCTTCCAACCACAGGGCCCAAATCCAACATGGCCAATGCCGAGTGGAGCTGCCATTGCAGCTTCCACCAACCTTCATCCTCTCGCAATCCTGGACTTACCCTCCTTCCTAATCCTGCTCCGTGGAGTTAACCCCCTTTGTGGTTGTTTTTTCTTCCTCCCACCATTTTGGGTTTCTTATCGGTATCCGTAAATAGGATCCTCCATCTTGATGACCTCGACCACTGGACAGCTCCCTGTGTCACTCTTTTTCCTCTTTTCAATCTCCCCTTCAGGTCCCCTTGACCCTCTTAACTTGTTCAGTCACTGCAACACTGGATTTGGTGAATGCTGGTCCCCTGCCGGCTTGTCTGACTTTCTTTTCTGACTTTGGCTTTCTCTGAAATACTTTCCCCCTCATGTGTCTGCCTGATCCAATCATCTTTCCAATCCCTTTTTTACTTCCCCCCTTCTCTACACCCCTTCCGACATTTTGTCTTTGTTATGTTTTACTTTAGAACTCATGTTACTGGGTAACACTGTCTTTTCCTATTGGTATTTTAGGCTCCAGTAACTCGTGATTCCTCATGTAAAGCGCTCTGATACCTCCAGGTCTAGCCAGCGCTATATAAAACTCTTCAAATAAATAACTAAATAAATAATATGTGGTTGGCCTTCCAATGACCGATAACTGCTTAACTATTTATCAAGCTGTACTCTCAACTGATTGTACACACTTTGAACTAATGTTTAATGCAAGAATGTTTGGGTTGATTTTAAATTAACTCCGCAAAGTGGGTTACGTTTACAATCATTAATTATAATGTCCGAAATGCACTTATAGGTTAAATCATGAATTTTATACAATCAACCGCCAGATTCATCAAAGTCCTGTTTTGCGAGACCTTAATAGCGAATTTTAAGGATTCGCTATTAAAGACTCGCAAAACGGGATGCATGTAGAAATCACAATAATTTTAGCGATTTCTTCAGCTTCCTTATATTGCGATTCGCTAATTGCTAATCGCAAATGAGGAATGGCTTTTCCATTCATTCCTTATTTGCGATTAGCAATTAGCGAATCGCAAATAAGGAAGCAATTCCAAGGGTGCCAGGGTGTCCAAAGGACACCCTTTTGCTCCCCTGAAATTGGAATGTCCACTGGTGTTGCTCACACACCTGGCGGTAAATAGCGGCACCAGATTGCGATTTTGCAATTTTAAAATGGTTCATGAATTGCATTTAAAGAATCTCAAATTGAGATTCCTTAAATGCAATTAATCGAAATGTAGCGATTTCTACATTTTCGATTTTTGCATTTGGGATGATGCGTCCCAAATGCAAAAATAGCGCTCGCAAATGGCCAGATTCTCAGAATCTGCCCCTTTGCGAGCCGATTCGGGTTTGATGAATCTGGCTGCAAGTCAGGTAGAATTCTCATCTGCTCTTTTCCTTCCATTTTCTTGTGTTTTTATTTATTTCAAATTTTTAATCCATAACAAATGTTATAGATATACTTTAACACAAAACATAAAAATCATAGAGATACCATACAGAGAACAGTTGCCATCAAGTTTCAGTATACCACAACAAAATATAGATATAACAAAAGAAGGTACAGGAGACGGGCACCACAAAAAAGGGGAAGAAAAGAAAAAAAGAAAAAACAATACAACACATAATTCAGCCGAGGTATGGTACATCTTACTGGATACTTATATCAATTTATATGCTCGATCATGTAACCCCATATCTGTATGCCCAGTTTTTGTCTTTTAGTTGTTTGGAAAGAATAAAGACTAAACTCCAAATTAAAGATATTATACCATTTAGCCCTCCACATCTCAAAGGATTGAGCCTCCTGCTGCAACCATACTGATGCAAAACATAACCTAGCCACAGCTGTGGCCATGAAGATTAGATAGCGGAATGGATACCCCGGTTGTCTCCGTATGAGACTGTCCCCAAGCCCTAATATCATTACTTCCATTGTTATGTGGATACCTACTCCTGTAATTTCAGCCAAAAACCCCTCATTATGTCTCCTCAGTTCTGTTAGATAAGTGCACGTAAAAAAATATGCACAATGTCAGCGTTCTCCATTTCACACCTAAAACATTTCTCATCATTCGAGCCACCCCATTTCAGCATCCTCGCAGGTGTATGGTACAAGCTAAATAGTGACTTAAAATGTTGGGCTTTCAATTTGGCAGATACCAGAATTTTCTTAGCCATATCTATTGTGTGTTTGATGTGAAGACCTTCCCGCCCTAGCCGAATACTCCATTTGCAGTCTTGGGCATCCAAATCATACCGCTATGTATCCATTAGGGTACAATATAATATACCTATTTTAGCTGCCCCTTTTACTGCTTTAACCAGAGGACTAGCCTTTATCCTGCTCTCCTTCTGATGTTTATGTAGAAAGTCACAGACTTGCAGATATTTAAAAAAAAATCAGTTTTATGCAATCTAAATCTATCAGACAAGGCTGAGAAAGAGGAGAGTCCTTCTACATCAAATAAATTCCCTATCAGCGGTATGCCCTTGGCCCTCCATTTATCTATTCTCACATCCCAGAAGACAGGGGGCAACATTGTCGAAGTATTCATAGGGGTATAGAAACATATCCCCTTACTCTGTAATACACTCCGTACTGTTTTCCATACCTTATATGCTGCCACTACAACCTTAAAGTGAGTTTTTATTTAAATAGTTTGGCTCCATGCAGTTCTTAGCTGCTAAGCCCATCAGCAGCTGATATATTGATCCTTTTTCCGCCCTGAATGCCCACTTCCTCTGCTGTTAACAAAATGCTCATATTTTTTCGGAGACAAGCATAGTAATCAAATGTGATGTTAGGGACTGTCAGGCCCCCACGCTTGTGAGGTAACCTCATATATTTAAAGGCTCTATGGGGTTTGCCTTGCCCACATAGGAACCTATTACATAGAGTTTGTACTTTTGTAACTGTGGCCATGTCAGTTTGAGTGGCACTGCTCAAAAATAATACATACCTTTAGGTAAGACGTTCATTTTAAGGACATTACACCTCCCGACCAGTAAGAGATGCAGACACTCCAGACGGTATAATTTCTGCTTGTTCTTGGCCAAGATACCTCCCCAAATAACCTCCACTAGTTCCTGAAGTCACATCCTGATTTTAATGCCCAAATACGTAGCTTCCTCAGTTATGTGGACATCTCCTGGACAGGCCGTATTTGTGCAAATAATTTGTATTTTTGTTGGCTTTAGCTTATACCCTGATACAACCCCAAAGATATGGGCCAATGGCTCTATCTCTGGAATTGCTGCAGCTGGATCTGAGGTCACCAGCGCAATATCGTCCATGTAAGCTAATACCCGAGCCTGATACTGCCCACAAACTGTTGAGCTGATCTTATTTCTTCCTTCCAACATTGTCAGGAAGGGATTACAGGGCAAATAGAAGCGGGGAAAATGGGCAACTCTGCCTTGTCCCCTTGGTTATACGAACTGGATTGGATTCTTTGCTCATTATACGAATCCTAGCAGTTAGGGACTTATAAATAGCTTGAATAGCCTTAATAAAGCCTAGGCCGAATCCAATCTTGGGCAAAACTGCCCATAAAAAACTCCAGGCGACACGGTCAAATGCCTTTCCGGCATCAAATATTATTAACCCCAATCTATTATGTTATACATTGGCTAGATCTATCAAAGTCACTACTCTATTTATATGGTTAACCATGCCCCTGCCTGGAAAGAAACCGTGTTGGTGAATAGAAACCAGGAGCGTAATTACTTGTGCCATTCGTGTTGCTAAGATTTCCTCATAGATTTTGCAGTGACAGTTTAAGAGGGATATTGGTCTATAGGACCCTGGCGAGGACGAGGGCTTGTCTTTTTTTTTAAACACTACCATGTTGGCCTCGTCCCAGGATGGTGGAACCTTCCGAAGCTGTGCATCTTGAAATGTAACTAGCATATCCTCCTTAAGCTCCTGAAACAAAGCTCCATAGGCCTTGAGCAGTAGTTTTTCTGGTCCCTCTGCCTTTCCCCTGGCTAACAAACCTATTGCCTCCTCAATCTCCTTCATAGATATTGGGGTATCAAGTATTGCCTGCTCTTTTTGCCGTAGGCCTACCACATTTAAGTATTGAAAAAAAGTTGCAATAGCTTGATCATCACATTCGCTCAGTGTATATAGCTCTTTATAAGAAGCATGAAATAGTTCCAGAATCCCCTCTGTTGGTTCCACTGTATTTCCCCCAGAATCAATCATTGCGCCTATTCTTTGTGAAGCTTACTTAACTTGAGGTCATTGTTCCAAATAATGCCCAGTAGCTTCCAGATATTCACAGATTTCCTATTGATATATCTTGTATTTGCTAGCGATTTCCTTGCTTCATACCATATTGAGCTTGGCTTTACATCAGGCTACCCTGGTTTTTAATGATTTCATATCCACTCCAGTGGTGATTCCTTGTGTGAGCTTTTCCTCTGCAATTCTGAGATCATCCAGAAGCCCCTCCATAGTCCTTTGGAGTTGTTTCTGCTTAAACAATCCATAACTAATTGTTTTACCCCTTAATCATCTTAAACATCTACCAGTTCATGGTCAACAATTAACTGTCGCAGCTCTTTGAAAATATTAGGTTTTTGGCCCCCATAATTATTAGAGTTTAGCTCCATCTCCTGAGAGCCCATTTGATTGTTAAAGTCTCCACATAGAATCAAGGAGGTACACCGTGATGCCAGCTCAACATTCAACCCTTCCAATATTACTGCCTCATCAAAATTCGATCCATAGAAAGTATATATTATGAACTTAGGGACCCCACCAAGCATTCCTCTATAGCCCACCTGCTGAAGGTATCCACCAGCATCCTCCCCATACTTTGAATACACTGTTGTGCCAGAACACACACCCCTCTGTTTGTAGTGGTTTGCAGAGATGCAGCAATTAATATATACTCAAGCTCTTTCAGTAACCTGAGTTTACCCCATGTGATATGTGTTTTTTGAGGCACAGAATGTCTAGTTTTATTAACCGTAAATCCACACCTACTTGTTGCCTTTTTCCACTATTATTGAGACCACAAACATTAAAAGGATGTCGTCCTACCCCCATACCTTGCTACAGTGTTTGTCCAGATATATGTCTCTGCAATTATTTTTAAAACACCTAACGTAGCCCAGTTTCCTTTGCTATGGATAGATTTTTTCTCCCCAACACTACACCACTCACCTATACCACCCCCACACACTCCTAACCCTGTGCCCCCTCTACCCATCACCACTGAGACCCCAACCCCTCCCCTCCCTTCCTGAAAACAGGGCAATAGGACCTATGGTTCTTGTGATGGGAAGCTCTTACTGCCCGGTATACCCCCTCTTCGAACCCATACTGTGCACTGAAGAGAAGATAAAAAAACCAAGAAAGAGATAAAGAGATACAATATTTAAAAAACTGCTTCAAAGACAGATCCATATCATTTAAGACCCTTCCTCAGTATCTCCTAATATCACCCCTATAGAGAAAATCAAAAGATCAAGCGGTACACCGAAACATGGTTATTACATATCAAGACTAACAAGTCTATCCAACTCATAAGCAACTAAACACTCCTTATATGCTAAACTCCTTAACTATGAACTGGTCTTAAATCTAATGGGGATATTCCTTAGCTTGCACCATTGATGTGAAAAAAAAGTGTTTGCTCCTTATATATACTTTATTAGTGTAGCAGGATTCAACAAAAAGGCTTGCACTCACTTGCCTTGAAATGGAGTGATTAATTGGCAAATTTTCCACCTTTTTCCACCGTTGGATAACAAAAATCAGGCCGGACAAAAAAGTAGAGTACCCTTTCCCGCCCTCTTTCTATCTGGATGGGCTAGAGCATATAAGGCCAGGCGAGCAAAGAAATTATTCAAGCATATCAAGATCATCATAGGCTTAAGGGTTGGTTGTCCCACTTTTGCTGGTGGCTGTTTCAATGGAAACCAATTTGCCCTTTGGATTTCTCTAGTCCAATTCCACTTTGAAAGTTCTGCAAAGGCCTCTGTAAACAGTTCCACTGCGAATTTCCCAATGTCCTGTCTCTCAATTCCCTTTAGGATACCAAAAATTCTCAAAATATTGCATTGCAATCGATTCTCTAAGTAAACAAGCTTGAGTGTCATCCTTGTGTGCATGTGTTGCTTATGGGACTAGCTTTCGAGGATCCATGTCATCCTTGAGGGTAGATATACAAGCTTCTGCCTCGTTCATCCTTTCAGTGAATTCGGTACAGGCTTTGGCGATCGTCCTAACTGTATTCTGAAGTTTCCGACAGGCAGTAGGTGTTTTCTGGCTCTCCATTAGAGTCTCAACTCTGTGATCTAATATACTTTGATATATTCCTTCCAGCGAGATCTCTTAATCTGATTTTTATAATGAGCCTCCTGCCACATGAATAGGAGAATTCCCTCTTTCATGTGACATTTCTAGTGAAGAAGAGTAGTCCCAGAGCGATGTATTTACCTCTTCTTATTGTTGTGCCTTCTCCTTAGATGTCTATTTCTTACGCATCATCATTGGATCAGTACTGTCCTGCTCCAGATGTATACTGCTCTGCTCACTTCCACAATTACCGATTGACCCTTCTCGAGATTGTGCTCTAGAGCTTAACATGTCTTCATCATACACCATGTCTGAGGGGTCAGACATAGAGAAAACAATTTCCCCAGAGTCACTCTTCTTTCCTGCGCCAACAAATGTCATTCCACAATCCCTCTCGTCCGGGATTGCATCTGTGGATAATTCCACAGGCACAACACATTCTGCAGAATTGACTTTAACAACCATCCCATCTCCCACATGTAGAGATACAAGATTATATTCCACTGTTGCCCCCACCATCTACCTTGGCACCCCTCTCCTTAGGATTCAGCATAGACTTGGACTTATTTCTATTAAAGTGCTCAGGGGAATCCGGAGGATCTAACCCAGCCTGAGCACTTTCCAGGGGCATCTGGTATACCTTTGCGGGGTCAAGGTTTCCTGATGCCTCTTCCATGGATTTCCCAGCTCCCAATATTGAGTCCAGCAAGGCTGTGGATTTCATTTTCTTAGCAGCAAAAAATAGTGTGGGGACTTTTGTTTCTCCCTTCTCGCTCATCTCCTTGCAGGTTGTCCGTATTCCCCACTGCTCCCTCAAGTACCACGCGATGTGTGTTGAGCCGGGCACCACTTCCTCAGGCAATCGCAGCTGCATCTGAAGCTGCCCGAGTCTTCCCTCCTCTGGCCGACTTAGGGGGCATGTTGGAGGAGCCGTGGTCAAAGCGCAAGCCGGGGAAGACAAGCCACGCACAGGAGCCGGCACCAGCCGCAACAGCGAGTCCTTGATGGAAACAAGCAAAGAGTCACAACGTCAACAAATACTCTGAACGAAGCTGCCTAGTGAACACCACTACAGCCGCCAGGTACTTAACCCCTTACATTCATGGAACTCCACCAAGCCACTGCTTTAACTCAGAGCAGTATATTGATAATAGCCAAAGGGGGGGATGAAACCAGGAGCTTGCTGCTTATGCGTCCAACCCAGCGGACCCAATCTTGCCCCAAAGTAAAATCAAATGTCCTTCCATTTTCTAACAACTTATTAATGTATATGCAAATCTGCCTTAAATTATGTGACAGGAGGCAATATGATTTTAAGAATTAGATAGAGGACAGGCGACTGACAGATATTCTGTTATTTGATGACATGAGCACATCATTTAGAACACTGAAGCCACATTCACATTCTGCAGTGGACAAAGCAAATATGTCCTTCACCTGTTTTAATAGTTTCAGATTTTCAGTAATGCAACATTTATTTT
Organism: Lissotriton vulgaris; assembly: GCF_964263255.1. Taxonomy (NCBI): domain Eukaryota; kingdom Metazoa; phylum Chordata; class Amphibia; order Caudata; family Salamandridae; genus Lissotriton; species Lissotriton vulgaris. The sequence continues at coordinate 1,526,226,643 of NC_141693.1, forward strand.
GTTTGAATCCTTTAAAAACCATGATTTAATGTCAATCATCGAATATATGGGACCTACTAGCAGGATTTTGTAATTCTGCGTTACTGTAGCCTGACGGCTAGAGTGGTGGACGTCGAAGGAGGTGACTTGATTTGAGTTACGGAAATGGGCGCTCAACATCCGGGGATTCTTGACAAATCATGTAATCTCCCTGTGCCTTGAATGTGTTCATCTGTAACGTAACTGGTGCTCATGTAAAGCACTCCGATACCTATATAAATTTATGACAAAAACACTGTATAAGAAATCTACCCCAGATGGCCAATATACTGGCTCCAAGAGCTTAATTGCGTTTACAAACTCTTTCTACTCCATTCTACCACTGGCTATAGTTGTGTTTCGAAAAATATATATTGCATTAGCCATAGTCATCATTTTTTGCAGTGTGTTTGACAAGCACCTAATGACTTGTTCTGTGTTGATGCCATCACAGCGTTTGGTGTTAGCTGCTGTTTTTCAACAGCAGATTTATCAAAAATAAATAAATATATATATATATATATATATATATATATATATATATATATATATATATATTAATTACCTACTGGCAGTCGCCAGTAGGTAGTTATAGTTAGGATTATTTTGTATAGGGAATTCGCAAAAATCTATTCGGAATAACTTTGGCGCCGGTTGAAGAATCTGCCTGAAATTTTCCTCAAATTTGCCTCGCGGTGCTCTGCTCCTTTCCTGAAAGTTTGGTGGGTATTCGTCAAGCGGGGGCCGAGATAAAAGGGGGTCCCAAAACGTGTTTTCCCCATATTAATTTCCATAGGGCAGTTGGACTCACTTTTAGCCCGAACGGCTGAATGGATTTCCACCAAACTTGGCAAAATTGCAGGGACTGATAGCCCGATGTGCCTTTGCTATGTCTCAAGATATATGCTCCAGTGGATTTTGAGTAATTTAGGTTCAAACAAATATATATATCTATAAGCGCGCCCCGGTACGCGCACCGGGGCGCATACCAGCGCACTACGCTAGTTCATGCACGGAAAGCTGATTGGCTCTCGGGTGTCTGTCAACATTCCAAACAGTCCGGAGAGGCCGCCATCTTGTGTCTCGGTAGGATCGAGACACAAGAGGTGGCAAAAACAAAGGGGGAAATGACCAAAAGGGGGCAGAGTAGGCCCCCCTGACCCCCTAGGTTTGATGTGGTGGCCATAAAAGGGCCCCGCGGGGCAAACATTTTTTTTTTCTTTTACGATTTACGCAGGGGGAGCGCCCGGTACACGTACCGGGGAGCGTACCGGGGGGTGTACCATGGGGAAAAAAGAATGACAGACTTTTTAAAAAATGTAGCCTTATTTTATAATTTGGAGGTAGTTCTAAAAATAACTGTTTTTTCTTCTTTTTGTTGTTTTATATTTTTTTTTATTTTTTTTTGAACATTTTGTACTTTTTTTGGCTTTTATGAACAATTTTATATTTTTTTTGTTATTTTTGTGGGGAGAAATAAATAACAGGGAATTGTAAATGGCTCAACTGGAGCAAAAAAAAATCAGGAAAAAATTAAGGTTTTTTTGGGGCAATTGTGGTTGTCACCAGCACGGTTGATGAGTTTTATGCTTTGCTCACCATAGGTAATTGTTTTACCACAAAATATACAACTGATTTTGTATTGTCCAAACTGGGGTTGTATGTTTGAGACCATCTCCCTTGTCTCTGGACCCGATGGAGTGGGTTGCTTACTTTTGGAGGTGCTGGGTGAAGATTGGGGAGGGTTTCTGGCCAGTTCTCTGACCTCTGCCGCAGCATAGTTGTTAGGGTGCCGGCGTTGCATGTGGCGAATCATGGTGTTATTGCCAAAAGAGTACTTTTTGTTAGGGTTCCACCTTGAAAGTTCAGTGCCACAGATTAGGCAAGTAACCCATGGCGCATTTACTTTTTTAAGGTCCTTTGGGATTGAAAAAAACTCCCAGATAATGTGCTGCTTTGGCCTATATGAGGTATTATCTTCTTGCAGGGACCTCCTCCTCTCCTCCTCCTCCTCCTCCTCTTCTTCAGCTCCACCACTGTGGTGTTGTGGTGGTCCTCTTGGTGGTGGTGGTGGTGGCTGAGATGCTCCTGCTACTGCTGCTACTGAAGCCACTTCTGAGTACAAATTAGTAATAGCTCTGGAAACAGGTCTTTCTCACTCAAAGTACAAAGTGAGAATGAGGAAAAAAGGTGAGGGTTTTCATCATTAGGAAAACAAACTGTCCTGAACCAATGAAAAGTGTTGTTTTCAGGTCACATGACCAGGGCTTTCATCATTTGGAAACCAAAACTGTCCTGAACCAATAAAAAGTGTTATTTTTAGGTCACATGACCCGACGCGCTTAAGCTACCCAGGGGTGCGTCGCGTAAGCGTGTTGGATGGTTACGTAGCGCGATCGTATGCGCTCGAGTGCTTCCGGGTGCGCTTACGCCATGCGTATCACGCGGATGCGGCTACGTGATACGTCACAATGATGTTTTCCTTCGCGGCAATAGCGCTAACGGGACGCTCACCGGTATGCGCACCGGGGCGTGTCGGGAGACTGCGCTTACCGGTGCGCTCACCGGTACGCACACCGGGAGCTCTCCAGGGCAAAAAAATAAAACAAAAACAAAAACCATGAACAATATACATAAAGAAAATAGTATTACATAAATATACAATATAGGATTCATTTTAAAACATATTACATTTCACAGCTATAGAAATTTGCTATTAAAAAACCCTTTGAAATTCACTGAAAAAAATCATAGGTTTGAGGCCCAATATATAGTTAGGATTTAGCATTAAAAAACCTATGAAATTCACTGAAAAAACCATAGTTTTCACACCAGTTATAGTTAGGAATTAGCATTTAAAAAACCTATGAAATTCACTGAAAAAACCATAGGTTTCACACCAGTTATAGTTAGGAATTAGCATTTAAAAAACCTATTAAATTCACTGAAAAAACCATAGGTTTCACATCAGTTATAGTTAGCTGGAAATTTTACTGACATAAAACCATTGAAATTCCCACGTTATAGTTAGTTGGACTCACTATAACTTGCGCGTGTAATGCACTGCTGATGACGTCACATATTACATCACTCATGACATGGTCAGTGATATCACTCATGACATCACTGATGACATCATCCTTGTGACAGAGTGACAGACCTCCTTTCACTGTAATGTAACCCATGAAACACATATTGAAAAATATAAATTAAAACATTTTAAAAAATGGAGATACACATACCAGTTACAACAACCAATTCAATAATTCCACCATCTATATACACATTCACTCATTCACCAACAGTTCTATATAGTCACTCATACATATACTCACTCATCATATGTAGTGATACATCTATACATCCTGTTACACACCGACAGTCATCCAAAAGTTACTCACACACATACTCACACATGCAAATAAACTATTGAACATCCATTTATTTGCATATACAGCTATACACACACTACCACCTTGCTTCTAAGGAAACTTACACATACTTACTCTCTTAAACAATCACTTGTAGAAACACATACTTATTTAAACAAGAACAATTTCAATCTCTCACTCTCACATATACTCACTCATATACATCAATACTCACATATACTACATTAAAACATATGTAGTTACTGATAAAGACACTAATGAGACAGTCTTTCACTCACTAACACACGCATATACACACTCATCCACCCATACAGTCCTGCACATATGCCGTCTTCAAAACACATACAAACAGTGAGTCAGTCATTGATGCATCTATGTGCTGCTAAGTAACACTCCCACCAAACCATACAGACACTCATACTGATACTAAAAAAAATCTAATAACCCATATACACACACATGTAGCTACTCACCAACTCATGCAGCCATTTATACACAAAGTGAAACACTGATACATATATTTAAATATTTAAACATTACTCGTTAATATATGTATTCACTAAGATACACTTAATAAGCCAGTTAACCAATCATTTTTTTTTTAAAAAACATCCATTTACACACTTATTTAAACATTTATTCTTCCATCGACCTTTACATATACATATAAAAAACATATGTATTTTTCAGAAAGGCACACATTCACTGGATGGTGTCATCAGTGATGTCATGAGTGATGTCACTGACCATGTCATGAGTGATGTAATATGTGACATCATCAGCAGTGCATTACACGCGCAAGTTATAGTGAGTCCAACTCACTATAACGTGGAATTTCAATGGTTTTATGACAGTAAAATTTCCAGCTAACTGTAACTGGTGTGAAACCTATGGTTTTTTCAGTGAATATATATATATATATATATATATATATATATATATATATATATATATATATTACCTACTGGCGGTCGCCAGTAGGTATATATAGTTAGGATTTTTTCCCTATGGGATTTCTGAAAATTCTATGCCTAATAACTTTTGCGTTTGTGGACGGAATTGGCTGAAATTTTCAGGAAAATGGCACATTTTGTTTCTGAGCAGCCCTTGAAAATTTGGGGGGGTTTTGTGGAGGGGGGGCCGAGAAAAAAGGGGGGTCCCAAAACGCGTTTTCCCCATGTTAATTTCCATAGGGCGGTTGGACTCACTTTTAGCCCGAACGGCTGAATGGATTTTCACGAAACTTGGCAAAATTGTAGGGACTGTTAGCCCGATGTGCCTTTGCTAGGTCTCAATATATGTGCTTCAGAGGATTTTGAGAAATTAACGTTTAAATCAAGATATATATCTGTAACAGCGCTCCGGTTCGCGTACTTTTCGCTTATCGGAACTTTGCGCACGGAAAGCTGATTGGCTCTTCGGTGTCTGTCAACATTCTAAACAGTCCGGTGCAGCCGCCATCTTGTCTCTCGGTAGGATCGAGAGACAAGAGGAGGCCAAAACAAAGAGGGAAATTTCAATAAGGGGGCATAGTAGATCCTCCCTGACCCCCTAGGTTTTATGTGGTGTTTTTAAAAGGGCCCAGCAGGGTCCAAAAAAATATATATATTTTTTTTTTCGCGATGAGCGTCTAGTACGCGAACCGGAAAGCGTTCTGGGCAGCGTACTATAAGGATAATAGAATGATACACTTTTCAAAGACTGTATGTTAATTGTTTGTTTTTTTTTCTTTTTTTTTGTTGTCTTTATTTTTAAAGTTATTTTTGTTATTTTCATTGTTTTTCATACTTTATTAAATTTTCTAACATTTCATTGTCAGAAATGTCATAATTTATTATAGGGTGTAATTGTTTTTCATTTTCAAGCAAGTTGTCTACTGCTTGAACACATTGTAGAAGTTCGTGGTCTCTACTGTCATCCATAAAGTCATCAAGTTTGTCTTGGCTGCTCTCCTTCTGTTGATTCGAAAATGAAATTTGTTGTTCGCCTTCCATTTTGCCTGAAATTTTGAATAAGAAAATATATATTAGTAGAGATAGGGCACTGTTGGGATTAATTTTAGATAGTCATTTTTTATCAGTGAATTTATCTTTTGGCAGTGTATAGTATCAGAGTGGAAATAGGACTATAAAAAAGTGTATGTGATTTAACCAAGACAAGCCTAACTCCATTCATAACTATAACAGAGAAGTCTATCTAAATACATTAGTACTACAGAGGGATAGTGTATATGTAGCAGAAAAATTCTATTATATTAAGTTATAGTGCACAATATATTTCGTTTTTAAAAATTATATCTTACCTTCACAAAGAAGTTGAAGTTTTTGGAAGCTATTAAAAGGTGTTGTACAACAAGAAGTAGTAGTCAAAATGGCTGTGTTTTCTTCTCTTCGGTGATATATATTCAAGTATATAACCAATCAAATGTCAGGTAATAAAAGTAGATAATGAAAGTAACATTTTCATTGGTTGTCAATTCGAACAGTTCAGATGTGTTTTGTAAAGTAATTTACCTCACGGTATTTGGAGAGGTCTAAAGGCTAAATGGCTAAATGAAATTTCAATCAAATTTGTGAGAATGAAAGGGATTGTTATGTAGTATGAGGTAATTTATATTTGGTGAGAGTGTCTCTAGTCATTTTTCTGTAAATTACTTTCCCGCCTTTTTTTGGACCGCTTTCCGGATAGCGGTCCGGTCCGCGTACTTGGAGCGTAACGGGAGTCCACCATTTTGTGTTTCGGTCGAATCAAGGTATAAAATGGAGGGTAAATAATGTTCTGAATGGGTAGAAGGGGGCATCGTACAAGTATTTTGCCCCCCTACGTTTTCTGAGGGTGGCTGAGGAGGACTATATTTGCGAAGAAAAAACTTTTTTTGTGAAATTTTGCGCGGTTAGCTTTCAGTTCGCGTACCGGATAGCGCTCTTTAAGCGTAGTTTGTTGAAAATTACAGAAAAAAAGCTAGAAAAAAAATAATAAAAGTGTGTGATCAGATGAAGGGTAGCTCTGAGAAGAGCTTTTGGGTTTATGGTACATTTAGGTACTTATAAGTAGGTACCAATGCACATTCTTAAATTCAGAATGAAAATTCTGTTGCCCTCATCTGAGAAGTGAACTCCATCTCCTCTGTAGATATCTTGCATGTAGTAACGCAAGTTATTGTTGTACAGGGAACCCATTCCATGGTCTCTCATGTAAGCTGAAACAGATTTGTTTACATGCTTCCTCGCTTTCTCAATTTGTGGACAAAATTGGTTGGACCACCTCCATTTCTGTCTTTGGCATATATTGGAATATACCAAGGCAGTTTGAGGAAAAAGTGCCATTAATTGCTCAAAGGTGTCCTTTAAAAGCATTTCCAGACCTACCCCTGTCAAAGTGCCCAAATCATTACCTCCACAGTGCACTATTAACAGGTCAGGTTTTGGCAAATGCATAAAGGTTTTCACCAATGGTATCAATTGGTGACATTTTAATCCTCTTTGGCCCAACCACTTAATTTCCACATCTTGTAAATTGAGGTTAGGTAAATTTCTGTTCTCAGCATACCTTTGAGCCCAGTGGATGTAACTATGTCCAACAATCCAGACGTTAAACATGGTGGCTGAAGGTTGTTCTGTAGTCCGATGAAGTGTGGTAATGAAAGGGCAGTTGAAACAGTAGGAGTTTCTAAAGAAAAAAAACTGTGGATTTACAATGCTAATGATTCATTAGCAGTGATTGGTGCATTTCCATTTCTGAAAACAGAATGTTAGGGTGCATGGATGTGTTCTTTGAAAGATGTAATTTGAATGGTCAAGGAAGAAACATTTAATGAAAGATTGCACTGGATACGCAGGTGCACTGAGAGTTCAGAGTTCAATTGAAACATTGTTGTGTGAATTTGCAAACATGAGAGGTCTTCCAGGAGGTCGTTGCTATGGAAAAAAGGCAGAGAGGGCAAAAATTTTTTGGTACGCTCAAAGTACGCGTACCGGAGTGCGAACTAGTAGCGAACTAATAGAAATAGAGCTTGGCAGAGGTCAAAGAATTCTACCAATTTTTTTAATAATGGGGAGGTAGTTCTGAAAAGAACTGTTTTTTTTTGTTTTTGTTGTTTTAAATTTTTTTTATTAGTTTTCTGAACATTTTTTATATTTTTTTGTTTTTTTCTGAACATTTTGTATTTTTTTTTATTTTTTGGGGGGGAGGGGGGAAACAAAAATGATTCATCGAAGACGGCTCAACAGGAGCAACAAAAAAAAAAAGAATTTACTTTTTGGGGCGTTTTGGGCACACATGATTGGTGATGGCTCTCATTATCAGGGTAATGCTACTTTCGCGGTAGCAAAGTGTCTGGTTGCACCGCACACAGACTTGCTTCACTTCTCCCATGTTGATTTGGATGTTCGGGATCAGCTCCCTCGCCTCCGGTCCCGATACCTCCTGAACAACAGATCTTCTTGCCATTTCTGGCGGATTTTGTTGTTGGTCGCGAAGTTGTGCATTGCTGTAATTGTTAGGGTGCCATCGACTCATGTGCCTGTGCATTGTATGATTGCCAAAACTGTACTTTTTGTCTGTGCCCCTTGAAAGTCGTTCGTCGCAAATGCGACAAAAGACGTATCTGGCATTTACTTTCTTTTGGTCAGCAGGAAATTTAAAAAATTGCCAGATATAATTTTCTTTTCTATTATATCTTCTGGGCTCCTCTGGCAAAAACTCGTCATTTTCTTGCTGTTCTTCCTCTTCTTGATTTTCCTCCTCTTCTATAATTAGTGAAGCAGGTAGTCTTTTCTTCCCATGAGGAGGTGGAGGAGGTGGAGGGGGCACACTGGCAGAAGCAACCATTGAAGCCATTGCTGATGAATCAAAAAAGTTCTTTCTCTCACCAAGATGAAAGTCAGAGTGAGGAAAGAAGGAGGGGTTTTCATCATTTGGGAGAAGGAAAAATTCTAAACCAATGAAAAGTGTTAATTTTATATGACATGACCAAGTATTACATCATTAGGAAACCAAAAGTGAAATGAACCAATGAAAAGTGTTATTTTCGAGTCACATGACCTGCTGTGTTTACGTTTCGCGCTTTGCTCCGCTTTCCGGTCTACTTCCGGGTCCGCTAATTTGGCGCGTCCAACGACGTATTACGCGATAACGCAAAACGTCATGCAAACGTAACAGTTACGCTAAAGGAACGTAGACCGGTTCGCGTACTAAGCCGCGGCTTTAAATTGAGCTAACGGGAAGCAGACCAGTTCGCGGACTGGGAGCGGAAGAAAAAAAAATGTTTTAAAAAAATTGTCTAAAGAACATGAAAAATATATTTCAAAATTTAAAGAACAATACATTGTACAGCTACAGATATTAGCTTTTAAAAAACCATTGAAATTCAATGAAAAAACCATAGGTTATAGACTATATATAGTTAGGGATTAGCATTTAAAAAACCTTATTTTATTTGCACAAAACCATTGAAATTCCATATATAGTTAGTTGCACTAACTATATATCGCGCACCCGCAATCCACTGCTGATGATGTCACATATTACATCATTCATGACATGGTCAGTGACATCACTGATGACATCACTGATGACATCTCAAATGACATCACTGATGACATCACTGATGACAACATCCAGTGACTGTATGTTTCTGTATAGTTAAAATATGTCTTACATATTGAAGAATGAGTGGATGTATAAGTGTCTGGATGAAGGATTTAGTAGGTGCATGACTGACTGTATGAGTGAGTGATTAAATGTGTCTCACTGAGTGCATGGGTTAGTGACTAAACTGTCTTAATTTGTGCATCATTATGTCTGTTGTTCTGTAAACTGTTGCATGTGTTGATCAGTAGCTATATGAGTAACTATATGGGTTATTGATTGGTTGCCCAAGTATTTGTATGGGAGACTGAGTGCGTGTGTGGGTAGCTGGGAGGTGTGTGACTCTGTGCATAGATGTGTGAGCAGTTGATTCACTAGATGTATGGTTTCAAAAGTGCATGTGGAAACAGCTGTATGAGCGGTTGACTGTGTGCATGAGTGTATTGGTGAGTGAATGGATATCTCAGTGCTACATGTCAAAGTAAGTACATATGTAAAACACAGTACATGTGAGAGTTGACATATATAAATAACTGTGCATAAGAGCCAGTGAATGTGTGAGTGGCTGTATGGATCATTGTGAACTTGTATCAGGGATTGTATAAGAGAGTAAATATGTGTTAGTATATGTTTGAATAAGTAAAGTTTGTATAACTGTATAGTTGAGGAAATGGAGGTGTGATTGATTGTTTGCATGACTGACTAGGTGTGTGAGTAACTCCATGGATGAGTGACAGTCTGTGAGTGTCTGTTTACACTGATTGTATCTAAGGTTATATTAGAGTCTGAAGAGGTTCATCGTATTATCACATGAATGATATCATCAGTGATGTGATCAGTAATGTCAAATGAGATGTCATCAGTGATGTCATTTGAGATGTCATCAGTGATGTCATTTGAGATGTCATCAGTGATGTCATTTGAGATGTCATCAGTGATGTCATCAGTGATGTCACTGACCATGTAATGAATGATGTAATATGTGACATCATCAGCAGTGGATTGCGGGTGCGCGATATATAGTTAGTGCAACTAACTATATATGGAATTTCAATGGTTTTGTGCAAATAAAATAAGGTTTTTTAAATGCTAATCCCTAACTATATATAGTCTATAACCTATGGTTTTTTCATTGAATATATATATATATAAGTATAGAAAAGCAAAGCGCCCCAGCGCTTGTGGAAGAGCTACACCACGGCATTCAGCCATCCGGCTTGACAGCTAGCACCCAGCAACCTCATCTCCTCCCTCCTCTCTCCAAAGCGTTACTGAAAGTCCGACGCGTTTCGGGGCTGGAAACACCCCTTCCTCATGGACATTCTGTTTCAATTTGCAACCTCGGAACCCACCCACCGCTGCTTACCTAAGAAGTTAACTTAAAGACTTATTGCACACAATCACGCCGCCTACTTAAGGCAAGAATCATGTCGCCTTCAAAGAACTACAGTAACCAGCCTGCCTGGGAACCTGCTCTTCAGAAACCACACCCACTTAGGGTGCAACCGGTTCAAATAAACTGCATTTGAATCACTGAAGGTGAATTGGGTGTGAACTGTTGCTTTGTCCATGAGGAAGGGGCGTTTCCAGCCCCGAAGCGCGTCGGACTTTCAGTAACGCTTTGGAGAGAGGAGGGAGGAGATGAGGTTGCTGGGTGCTAGCTGTCAAGCCGGATGGCTGAATGCCGTGGTGTAGCTCTTCCACAAGCGCTGGGGCACTTTGCTTTTCTATATTCCACGCGGTCGGCTCCTACCGTGAGGAAGAGGCTCCACTTCATTTTTGGTGTGAGGAAACGCAACGCCAGTGAAGGCTGAGGTGAGATGACAACATCTCCATTTGCAGCGCGACATTCTGTTTCAATTTGCAACATCGGAACCCACCCACCGCTGCTTACCTAAGAAGTTAACTTAAAGACTTATTGCACACAATCACGCCGCCTACTTAAGGCAAGAATCATGTCACCTTCAAAGAACTACAGTAACCAGCCTGCCTGGGAACCTGCTCTTCAGAAACCACACCCACTTAGGGTGCAACCGGTTCAAATAAACTGCATTTGAATCACTGAAGGTGAATTGGGTGTGAACTGTTGCTTTGTTCATGAGGAAGGGGCGTTTCCAGCCCCGAAACGCGTCAGACTTTCAGTAACGCTTTGGAGAGAGGAGGGAGGAGATGAGGTTGCTGGGTGCTAGCTGTCAATCTGGATGGCTGAATGCCATGGTGTAGCTCTTCCACAAGCGCTGGGGCGCTTTGCTTTTGTATATATATATATGTATATATACATATATATTACCCACTGGCGGTCGCCAGTAGGTATATATAGTTAGGATTTTTTTGAATAGGGATTTCTGAAAATTCTATGTTGAATAACTTTGGCGTTGATGGACAGAATTGGCACATTTTGTTTCTGAGCGCCCCCTGAAAGTTTGGGGGGGTTTCGTCAAGCGGGGGCCAAGAAAAAAGGGGGGTCCCAAAACGTGTTTTTAACATTGAGTTTTCCATAGTGCGGTTGGACTCACTTTTAGCCCGAACGGCTGAATGGATTTCCACCAAACTTGGCAAAATTGTAGGGACTGGTACCCCGATGTGCCTTTGCTATGTCTCAAGATATATGCTCCAGTGGTTTTTCCGAAAATTAACTTTGAAAAATATATATTGGGCTACATTGGACTATATATATGTTAGAGCCCAAATGTAGCCCAATGTAGCCCAATGTAGCCCAAAGATGGCCACCAGAGACAAAAAAAAACAAATGTAGCCGAAATATCAGCCAGATGTAGCCCAACTATAGCCCAATGACAGAATGTCCCAGAGTGTCCTAAAGAACAACTAGAGCGCTAACAGTCTTACTTATGACAAAAGTATGGCACACCTGAAGTCATCTTGATTGGAATAAAGTGGTAACTCTTAATACATTTAATTTGAAAAGGAACAAAATGAGGGGTTTCATTTTGCCATAGAAATTATATATATATATATATATATATCAGAAGCCGCTTGAAGAAATCAGGTGCAGCGTGAAGTTTCCACCAAGCACCGAAGAAGCAGACAAGAGCCCAGAGTAAGTGCAAGCAGTAGCGTTTATTTCCTCATAAGTCCGCCATAACGCGTTTCACCACCGGACCGGAGTGGCTTGATCACATGACAACGTTCAAACATTCAATGGACCATTAAAACAGCTAGCACCCTATGCACGTGATTGTGAAAGTGATAAACATAAAGAAAAGGTGAAATGCAGCATATTTTTAACCTTAGAAGAAAGACTGTGCTTCGTATAAAGTAAAACTATTAAAGTAATTACTTTGTTCCAACTGATAAGAGGGAATTATCAAAAATAAATACATATAATGACCTAAGCTATAAACCATCGCAATTTACAATGAAAGAAAACTCATGGCATAAATGCATGATTAACAGTATAAATACATACAGCATGAATACATTCACCGTTGCACCCCATAAGGTTTCAAGGAAAAATTTGATAAAGTGCAATTAGAGATATAAATATATCCAGGGAAAGGGTGTTATTACTTTTCTATACAAAAATAGATTTGATAAAAAAATATCTATATATACACATTTCATATATTTACACACCAGCGGTTAAGGATTATAGGTCATGGCATAATTGTAGCATAAATGCTTGGTCTTAATATAAAAAGTGCAACAATTTAAACAGAACCCTCTTGTATGTCAATTGACCCAAGATTTAAACACAGTTCGATTTTCGTGAACAAATATGAATTAAAGTGCTGTTGAGTGCCAAAAGTAAATGAAGTGAATGTGAAATTAAAAAGCAATCCTGAATATGCGGATTGTGTGAGAGGCAAGAGACAGCTATATGGGGCAAGTCGTCAGTCAATCACATTTGTAAGGAGATATATTGACATATCATCTGACACGATAATCCGGCTAAAAGCATCGGATTGATAACACATGGGTTACAGTGAGAACAGGAAGGAAAAAGACACAGGGGGTAGGTTATCAAAATGTACTAGGAGAATGGAAAGGGGCGACCACTCGGTCCCACCGAACGTATGGTGGAGTACCCCGATCCCCCCGGGAGGCCATCTTGGGCGGGAGGCGAGTCTCGGCTGGTATGCCCGAAGCGGCGTAGCCGGGGCGCGCCTTTTCCCGCCCTAGAGTGGGTTGTCCTAGACGCTGACGCCGCCGACCACGCCCCCGGGGGGCAGGCGGAGGCGGGTTTACGCCCGCCCGAAGACGGATAAAAGGAGCAGCAAGCCAAGAAAGCATCCTCTTGTTCCTGTGCTCTGAAGCTGCACCTCCCCGCTGCACGTGAGCTCGAGACGGAACGAAGAGCCAATTTTGAGCGTTGTAATTTTGTTCTTGTTTTTACAGATATCTTTGTTGGAGAATGCCGGGCAAGAAGGTCGGAAAGCGGGTCGGTACCGATCAGATGCTCCGCATGCTCATAAAGGAGGAAGCCGAGTTGAAGAAACAGATGGCGGTAAAGAATGGGGAGGGAAGCCCGAAGCGAATCGTCGGACCAGCATTGCCGGGAGTAGTCCCTAGCGGGAGAGGCAGGAGGTCCAAGAGGGGGGCACCTGGGGGGGAGGCCCCGGTTCCCAATACACCGATAGAGGAGCCAATCCTGGTTCCAAAGGAGGGGCATCCGATCCCCGTGGTAGTCACCCCCCGTGAACGGAGAAGATATGCCTCCTGAGTTGGCTGCACAACTGGCAGCGTGGTTGGGAAAGGATAGCGAGGGCGCCACGGCGGACGACGCCAGGGCAGTGATGAAGCAATTGCAGGAATCTAGACAGGCTGGGAAGGCACCATCTTCTGTTCCCCCGCAGGTTCCGGTGGCTGAGATCGCAGCAGGCGCAAGTTCGGCAGCAAGTACAGCACCTAGTTCAGGTAAGCGGCTACTGCCGATTGCGGGGGAGGGGTCTGTACCCTCGCGAAGGGAGAAAGTGGCCCAGCATGTTCCACTCGAAATTAAGGAAAAGATTTGGGCTAATAAGTATGTGAACATGTCTTCTTTGCTTACCGACCATTACGAGATCGAGCATGTGAAGGCCCAAAAAGAGCTTATGCATCCGAGTGTTTGGCGCGCAAAAATGGCTGCCTTTAAGGTCGATGAGAACATAGGTACTTGGGGCAGAGCATTTGGCATTTTTACCTCCATTATGGGTGAGCGAAGGCCTGAGTTGTTGACGGAATTGCCTATTTATCAGACACGTATTATGGAGTATTCTCTAGCGTACGAGGGCAATCAGTGGTTTTGTTATGACAATATTTTTAGGAAGGCTAAGGAGCACGACCCAGCTCTAACTTGGGATTGTTATGACTCCATTTCTTGGCAAAAAATGGAGAACTCAGGCATGTTAAAGGTACCATTGTCGGGGGGTAGCGGGGGCGAGTCTTCCCGCCAAACCTCTGGGACACCCTTTCGGACGGGTGCAGGTAACGAGCATCACTCGAAGTCGGGTGGCAACGCAGGGAAAAAGGGGATTTGTTGGAATTTTAACAGGGGAAAATGTACAAGGCCTCAGGGGTCATGCAGGTTTAGACATGAATGTGGGGGTTGTGGACAGTCCTCTCATCCCGAGACCATATGCAGAGCCAAAACGGGTGATAACGGTGGTAGGGGAAGCGCCAAACAGGTCTGAAATAGTCCAAGGGGCGCCTTTACCTACCCCGGTTGATACCATGGCTATGATTCCTTGGCTCAATGAATACCCGGATCATGTCTCCGCTGGAGTGTTGCGAGACGGGTTTTCGTATGGTTTCCGCATTCCAGTGGGGAATTTTCAGGGTAAAACAAGTTGTAAGAACCAACTGTCGGTACTGCAGCATACGGCGGTGGTACAGGTAAAGATTGGGAAAGAGGTGACTCGAGGGCGGGTTGCCGGTTCATTCGATTTACCACCGGTTGCTAACTTTGTTTGTTCCCCCTTAGGGGTGGTCCCCAAGAAGGACCCGGGTGAGTTTAGGCTAATACATAATTTGTCAGCTCCACGAGGTCTTTCCGTGAATGATGCGATAGACCCGGAAGTGTGTTCGGTGCGGTACGCATCTTTCGATGAGGCCGTCGCCATGTTGAATCGCTTGGGGCCCGGAGCGCTGATGGCAAAATCAGACATCGAGTCAGCGTTCCGGCTGCTCCCGGTACACCCAGACGATCAACGTCTCCTTGGTTTCACGTTTCAGGGTCGCTATTACATGGATAAATGTATGCCAATGGGTTGCTCCATATCTTGTGCTTATTTTGAGAAGTTCAGTTGTTTTCTGCAATGGGTATTCACAAGAAAGACGGGTTTTTAGCATGTGATGCATTATCTCGATGACTTTCTGTTCCTGGGGGCAGCCGGGGATCCAGAATGTGGACAGGCTTTAACAGAGTTTTGTGTCTTAATGAATCACTTTGGCGTGCCATTGGCACCAGGTAAGACTGTGGGTCCCTCGACTTCACTCGAGATTCTGGGGATCGAGCTCGACTCGGAGGAAGGTTGTTTTCGGTTGCCCAAAGAGAAGGTGTTGAAATTCAGGGCATCCCTTGAAACATGTATTCGAGAGACTAAGGTGAACCTGCATCAATTGCAACAAACGGTGGGCCAGTTGAATTTTGCCCTTAGGGTAATCCCAATGGCCCGCCCCTTTTCCCGCTCGATTGCCCAAGCCATGGTCGGCCTTAAGGAGGGACATCACCGCACGAGGCTCTCGGCAGAGATTCGCCAGGACATGCGCATTTGGTTGGCATTCCTGGCGGATTTCAATGGTCGAATTGTCTGGAACAAGCCGGCGGTGTCCTCCGAGGAGCTGGGGCTGTGGACAGATTCGGCGGGGAGTATAGGTTTTGGCGCCATATTCGGTAATCAATGGTCGGCTCAAAAATGGCCGTCATGGTGGCATGAAGGCGGGCTGACGAGTAACATTGCTTTTCTCGAACTTTTCCCTATTTTGGTGGCCCTGAAAACATGGCCTGAGGGGTTCCGAGATCACTCTGTCGTGTTCTGGTCTGATAACATGACCGTGGTAGAGTGTATCAATAGTCAGGCAGCACGTTGCAAATGGATTCTGAGACTGCTTAAAGAAATTGTATTGTTGTGTATGCAGTTGAATGTGATCTTTAGGGCGCGACATGTCCCAGGGGTGCTGAACCAAGCGGCTGATGCGCTTTCTCGTTTCCGTATGCAGGCCTTCTGGGGTTTTCTGCCCACAGCGGACCCGGTGGCGGCACCCTTTCCCGAAGCTCTCTGGTCTCTCGGTGCCCCGAACTACAAAACCTCGTGGGAGAGAGTTTAGCACCCAGGACAAGGAAGGCATATGAAGGGGCGTTCCGTTCCTATTGGTCCTTTTTGGGTTCTGCTAGGGGGGAGCTTTGGGGCCAGGAAGAGCTTGTTGTAAAATTCCTGCTGTCTTTACATCGGGCAGGCAAATCAGTAGCTACGGCCCAGAGGCATCGGGCCGCCATTTCCTTTATGGCAAGGGCTCATGGGATCCAGGACCCGACAGCGTCTTTTGTGGTACAGAAAGCGCTACGGGGGTGGCAACGCCTTGAGGGTCGCAGAGTAGATGAGAGGCACCCGATAGGTCTGGATAGGTTGGCCCTGTTATTATCCATACTCCCTGCGACATGTTCATCCCGGTATGAAACAGTGTTATTCCGGGCCGCCTTTGCGTTAGCATTCCATGGGGGAAATGCGGGTAAGCGAACTGGTGGCGAAGAACAAGCGGGATACGGTGGGGGGACTGTGCCGAGAGCACATTCAGGTAAAGAGGGAGACAATGACTGTCTCGTTTGTCAGGTCCAAGGCCGATCAGGGTGCGATAGGGGATTGTGTAGTAATACATCGGATTCCCGGATCTCCCATGTGCCCTGTTGTTTGCTTAGAGGAAAAATTAGTGCAGAGGGCGTCATCATGGGGGGGGACCTTGTTGAGGCACGCTGATGCCACCCCAGTGACGAGGTTTCAGTTCCAGCGGGTGCTTGCAATGGCGCTTTCGGCCGCGGGTTTGAACCCCGGCAAGTTTGGGACCCATTCCTTTCGGATAGGGGCTGCTACTGAAGCTACAGCCAGGGGTCTGAGTGTAGAAAAAGTGAAACGTTTGGGGCGTTGGTCCTCGAATTGTTACAAAAGGTATGTGCGGTTGCACATGTTGTGAAGCTGCTATCATGTACTCACGCTTCTTGTTTTTGTTTGGTTTACAGTTTCGCAAGCTTACGAGGCGGGGCGGACTGTGCAGTCGACCCGACACCTGGGAACCAGCGGTCAAACATCACCGGCTGCGGAAAAAGTGGTGTGGGTCGTGGGCCACTCATACGTGAGGCGTGCCGCGGACGTATTCAAAGCAGGTGACATGATTCACGTGGCTGGGGAATACGGGTACAGGGTGACCTTCTACGGAAGGGGCGGGCTCTGTATTGACCAGTTTCAAAATTTTATGGAGGGTTTGTTAGGGCGGACAAGGTCACCGCCGTCTATAATCATAGTCCATCTTGGGGGTAATGATTTGGTAACCACTGGTAGACGACTGCTTCTCGAGGCAATGCTTTCCACTGTAAGTTGGTTGGCGAGAAGAGTTCCAGGGTGCACAATTGCATGGTCCCATATGATTCCACGAAAAGTGTGGCGGGGGGCGATTTCGGTTTCTGCTCTGAATCACTCAGTGAAGAAAGTAAATAACAAGTTGGGTAGATTGTTTCGTTCAAGTACACTGCATTCTATTCCGCATGGTTGTATCAAGGGGGACAGTATGTATTTGGAAGATGGGGTCCATTTGTCCCGGGTGGGGAATGAGTTACTCATAGGAGACCTCATAGCTGGGCTAAAGAGTTTAGAACATAACCTTTAGGCAGGAGTTGTTGTGGGGGGTCCGGATAGCCGGTCAACTATCCGGCCTGTGGCGGTAAGGTCATGATCGGTGAGCAGTAATTGGAAGATCCCTATTACGGATGGGAGCGCCCGGGGGAGGTGGCCATTGGCCCCTCAACGGGGAGGCGGTTCCTTCTAAGGATGGGCCGCCGAAAGAAAAGGAAAGGCGGTCAAGGCCCCTTCCTTGATAGGGCTACGGGCCCCTCCTGGGGAATTTCCCGGGGCCAGGACACCTGCGACGGCAGATGTGGTAAGTTGTGTGGAGTGGGGAGGGGGTTTACGCTACCTTCTAGAAACTTCACACGAGTCCTTTAAATGGCGTCGAGTTCATTGGGGCCCCCGTCAAGTCAAGGGAAATTGGTAGATGCATTTGAGGTACAGCCTCTGTGCGGTCGCCCCTCCCAAGTGGGGGGGGGTAATTCTGGTTTAGGGATCTGACACCGGTTATGACCTTGCCGTTGGCCCTTAACGTTAGGATGTACAATTTCAAGTTAAATGTTTTGCAGGATGTTAGTTCGGCTAGGAGAACCTTTGTATTAGAAATATGTTAAGGTTAGCCAAACATCGTAATGTGGAAATGAAATTGTACATAATATGAAACTGTTATTTTAATGTTTTAATTTTGTTTCATATTTTAATAAATACGGCCGGGAGGGTCACTCCCTCCCGCCTTCCAAAAGTTCAGAACCGTTTCCGTTTTCCCATCCTTGGGGATTGCGTCGAGAGGGGGTGGCGGGTATCTCAGCCATATGGAAAGGGGCGACCACTCGGTCCCCCTGAACGTATGGTGGAGTACCCCGATCCCCCGGGAGGCCATCTTGGGCGGGAGGCGAGTCTCGGCTGGTATGCCCGAAGCGGCGTAGCCGGGGCGCGCTTTTTCCCGCCCTAGAGTGGGTTGTCCTAGACGCTGACGCCGCCGACCACGCCCCCGGGGGGCAGGCGGAGGCGGGTTTACGCCCGCCCGAAGACGGATAAAAGGAGCAGCAAGCCAAGAAAGCATCCTCTTGTTCCTGTGCTCTGAAGCTGCACCTCCCTGCTGCACGTGAGCTCGAGACGGAACGAAGAGCCAATTTTGACCCACCCACCAGCCCCTGAAGACAGCAAGTGGTTTTTTGAATAAAGTTTTGATGTGGTAACTCTATTTCTTACAGGTTGCGATGATGGACGTGTTATTTGTGTATGCAATAAAGAGAATGATCATCTAGAGTATGTTTTTCGAATAAAGTTTTGCACTAGTGTTGATCAGTAATCATACGTGAAGTAGTTATGGTTGTCTTTAATTTAGTAAGTTAGTTAAATTGTCGTATTTATTTTGGTCGGGCGGTAAGGTCATGATCGGTGAGCAGTAATTGGAAGATCCCTATGGGGGGGGCGTCACCCATTACGGATGGGAGCGCCCGGGGGAGGTGGCCATTGGCCCCTCAACGGGGAGGCGGTTCCTTCTAAGGATGGGCCGCCGAAAGAAAAGGAAAGGCGGTCAAGGCCCCTTCCTTGATAGGAGGGGCTACGGGCCCCTCCTGGGGAATTTCCCGGGGCCAGGACACCTGCGACGGCAGATGTGGGAAGTTGTGTGGAGTGGGGAGGGGGTTTACGCTACCTTCTAGACACCTCACACGAGTCCTCGGACGACCTTTAAATGGCGTCGAGTTCATTGGGGCCCCCGTCAAGTCAAGGGAAATTGGTAGATGCATTTGAGGTACAGCCTCTGTGCGGTCGCCCCTCCCAAGTGGGGGGGGGTAATTCTGGTTTAGGGATCTGACACCGGTTACGACCTTGCCGTTGGCCCTTAACGTTAGGATGTACAATTTCAAGTTAAATGTTTTGCAGGATGTTAGTTCGGCTAGGAGAACCTTTGTATTAGAAATATGTTAAGGTTAGCCAAACATCGTAATGTGGAAATGAAATTGTACATAATATGAAACTGTTATTTTAATGTTTTAATTTTGTTTCATATTTTAATAAATACGGCCGGGAGGGTCACTCTCTCCCGCTGTCAAAGCTAACCACGTCGTCCCTTACCTTGTCTTGACTGAAGTTCTCTTGGAAGACGTGGATGATTTCGCAGGGACGCAAGGGACCAACTTCCCAAATCACTAACTAAAACTTACTGAGTTAAATATTAACAGCAAGATTTTAAACTAGGAATTAGGGAGGAGGGCCGGTACTGGGCGTTGAAGAGGAGACTTTGGTTCTTGCTGTCGACCTGCGAAGCAACAAGCACCAAGATTTTAGTGTTCAGTTTTAGGAGTCTGCTTTCCTAACCTCCTTAGCCTCCTTCACCACAATCTCTAACTAAACGGAACTCCTATAACCTAGTTTAGTTGTTCGAAAATCCCCCTACCTGCAATCAGCAAGTTGAAGGCCCTCGCCCAGTATGTCTTGGTAGGGATGTAGGGTTGTGGTGATAAAGTTGTCAGATGTCCTCTAGGATAGTTGGTTGTCCGATGTTAAGTCAGCTTGTTCGTCTGTAAATGTTCATAAAAGAAAGGAAGGATTAATTACTATTTTTAAGAAGCCCTTTGCATTCTTTCTGTCTCTTTCCTAACACTTACTTGGTATTAGCCTTTGCTTCTTTGTCTCGGGGTTTCTGTTCCTTTTTGTTAATGGAGCTAAAAAATAAGCTTTAAACAAGACACACCAAATCCTAGGTATCTTTCTTAAATCCCACTTTTCTTAAACAAAATCTAAAAGTTCCTTGTAAATCACTTCACAATTTTACAAACATAAGTTCTTTGTAATTCTCTTCACAAAATAACAAATATAAAGTTCTTTGTAATTCTCTTCACTTTCTAATAAACATAATGATCTGGCAAATAATCCTCAAAATTCTGTTAGGCCTTGAATGTCCGAAGTCTCTTCTTCATGAAGGCTTTCACAAAGTAAATGTTCCAAAAATTAACCTTTCTTGCGAAGGGCGCCTTAAATGTAGCAAAAGTACTTAGCTTTCAGAGTTAGTTCCTAAGACTTCAATCTCCAGGAAATAAGAAGCACCGCCGTGGAGTCCTGCCAGGATAGAATTCTCCTTCAGGTGAGTTCCTTCCACTGACGCGACCTTCTCCGAGGGAAACCTGAAGGCAAAGCGCCTTCCAGAAGGCTGGGTGCGGTTTAAATACCTGGCCGCACCCAGCCGCTCCCAGTCACGTTCTGCTAACGTGCGCGGGGACGCTGAATGCAGTCCCAGTTCTAGCGCGCACCAAAAGGCATCGTGTAGGGATGCGGGGAGAAATCAGAAAGACCTTCGCGAGGGCGTTGTCTTTCACGGAGCCACAAACGGAGCCTACCAAGCACATTAAATGAGCTCCAGAACTTCGACAAGCATATAAAACAATACCACAGTGTACAAGCAAAAAGGGGGATATGCAAAGTCAAGAGTAGTAAACCTTAAGAAGGTGACCATCATGTAATAAGGCACATATAAATGTAAGCACCGAATCACACTGACAAGAAGCGTGCGTGGAGCACGGGACAGGGGTGGGTTTTCTAAGGGGGATATCAGCACATGTCTTAGGACGTGTGTGTTAGGGGTAAGTGGAATCATGACAGTACTCCCTCCTCAAGATCCCTCCCAGAACGGTTGAAATGGGCTTTGGTTTCTCAGGATGCCTTAGATGGAAAAGTCGGATCAATCTAGGGGAGTTTTTTAGATGGTCTAAAGGTTCCCAAGACCTTTCCTCTGGGCCATAACCTTTCCAATCTATGAGGTAAAACAGTTTTCCTCGAACTCTTTTGGAATCTAGGATAGTTTTTACCTCGAATTCCGGGTGATCATAAATCATGATGGGGGATGGGGATTTGGACATGCGGGTCTGGGGATGGAATGGCTTAACCAGGGAGACATGAAAGACCGGGTGTATCAAATACTTATCAGGGAGATTCAGCCTTACACATACCGGGTTAATTATCTTCTCAATAGGAAAGGGACCAATGAATTTTGGATTGAATTTCCGATTTCCTTTGAGTTTCAGATTTCTTGTACTCAACCATACTTTTTCACCTACTTGGTATTGCGGTTGCTCAGATCGATGTCTGTCCTTGGCCTCTTTCTGAGATTCTTTCGCCTTTGCCAAGTTGAATTTGGCCTCTTCTTGGATAAAAAACACTTTGGATACATAGTCAGAAATTCCAGGTACTGAATCAGAGCTTAAAGAATTCTCAGGAATGCTTTTGGGATGGAATCCGAAATTGCAAAAGAACGGAGACATTTTGATAGATGAATGTTCTGAGTTATTATAAGCGAACTCTAGGGGGCTCAAAAGGTCAGACCATTCTTCAGGAACATTGGGTAACATACATCGGAGATATTGCTCGATTGTCTGATTAGTTCTCTCAGTTAAACCATCTGTTTGGGGATGGTAACTAGAAGACAAACGAACGTCCATTTGTAACAATGTACCCAACTTTTGCCAAACCTTAGAGATAAATTGGGAGCCTCTGTCTGAAATGACCACAGATGGGATTCCGTGTAATCTGATCACGTGTGACATAATTAAATGAGCCAGCTCTAAGGCAGTGGGAAGTTTCTTTAAGGGAATGAAATGGGCCATTCTTGTGAACTGATCCACTACAGTTAAAATTGTATTAAATCCCTTCTTGGTTTCAGGTAGTTCAACTATGAAGTCTAGCGATATAGTATGCCAGGGTTGAGGTGGGATAGGAAGAGGCATTAACAAACCACTAGGAGCTTGATGAGAAGTCTTATGTTGTATGCAAACACTACAAGTTTCTACAAACAACTGAATGTCTTTGAACATCAAAGGCCACCAAAAGGTTCGTCTTATTAGTTCCATGGTCTTCAAGATGCTAGGATGGGCAGATAACATTGTATCGTGGTGAAGCTGAATTATGGATTTTTGAATTTTTTCTGTAGGAACGTAAATCAAACCATGTACCATCATCAAATCATCTTTCTCCAGGAGATAAGGATGATCTCTTTTCAACATCTCAACATCCTTATCTTTCAAGGCCTCCTTAATATCATTAATGATGTTACTAGTGGTTAAACTTCCCTGAAAACAAGAAGTCGGGATTACAGGATGGATAACTTCAGTTTTTTCTGGGTCTTTATCACCAATTCTAGATAGAGCGTCCGCTTTCAAGTTCTCTTTTCCAGGGCGATAAGTTATCACAAAGGTATAGTCATTGAAGAACAGAGACCAACGTAACTGTCTAGCAGTCAAAGCCTTCACAGATCTTAGAGCTTGAAGATTACGGTGATCAGTATAAATTGTTACAGGATGTCGAGCCCCTAACAGGTAGTGGCGCCATTCCTCAAAAACTGCCTTAATTGCTAATAATTCCTTATCGGCAATGGCATAGTTCTGTTCTGCTTCAGACATTTTCCTGGAAAAGTAAGCTATGGGGTGCATTTGGCCTGTATCGGAATTTCGTTGTGAAAGAATCCCTCCCAATGCATATTGAGATGCATCTGCTTCTACAATAAACGGTAGATTGGGGTCTGGATGACACAAGATTGGGGCCATAGTAAATCTTTTCTTTAAAATTTGGAAGGCTTCTTCAGCATCAGAGTTCCACAAGAATTTCACTCCTTTTCTCAACAACTTGGTTATAGGTGTAATTATTTGAGAAAAGTTCTGGATGAATCTACGGTAAAAGTTTGCAAAGCCTAGGAAGCTTTGGATCTGCTTCACAGAAGTTGGACTGGGCCAGGTTGTTACCGCCTCAACTTTTTTGGGATCCATTTCAATACCTTCGGGACTGATTATATAACCCAGAAAGTCCACCTTGGAGGTATGAAACAGACTCTTTTCCAATTTTACATAAAGAGAGTTGGAGAGTAGTCTTTGAAGAATGGCGCGGACCTGTTGTACATGTTCTTCCTCAGTGTCTGAGTAGATGAGAATGTCATCAATATACACCACGCAACAGATGTCAATAAATTCATGCAACACTTCGTTTATAAAAAACTGGAAGGCGGCAGGAGCGTTACACAGTCCAAAAGGCATGACTTGGTATTCAAAGAGACCGAACTTCGTGCGGAAAGCCGTTTTCCATTCGTCTCCTTTTCTTACCCTGACTAAATGGTAAGCTCCTCGCAAATCCAGTTTTGTATAAATCTTAGCTTTCTTAATTTGATCCAAAAGTGTTGGGATCAAGGGTAAAGGGTACCTGTTCTTGATGGTGACATTGTTTAACTGCCTATAATCAATGCACGTGCGCAATTCCCCTCCCTTCTTTGGAATGAAAAAAAGAGCTGAAGATACTGGAGATTTAGAGTGCCTAATGAACCCATTTGCAAGATACTCGTCAAGGTATGCTCTCAGGTGAACGTTTTCAGCTTCCGTAAGAGCATAAATGCGACTGCAGGGTAAGGTTGCTCCAGGGACGAGATCTATTCTACAGTCGAAATCTCTATGTGGAGGTAGAGTGTTGGCTTTTCTTTTGTCAAATACATCAGATAAGTCGCTATACACCGATGGAACCCCTTCCAAAAGCAGGACATTGGGTGATTCAATTCCGAAATCAAAACCTTGAACTATGTCCTGGGACCTATTGATTAGGAAGCACTGCTCAGTACAAAAGGTGGACTTAAAGGTGATTAACCTGGTTACCCAATCTATGATTGGGTTATGTTTTATTAACCAAGGTATTCCTAAAATCATCTTGAATTGAGGGGCATCAATTATGTCAAATTGAATTCTTTCTCGATGTATGGGAGAACAATCCATCTCTAACAGTTCGGTTTGTCTGTTTACCAGCCCTGAAGTTAATTCCTTGCCATCAACTGCTCTGACTGTTTCTGGATGATCTTTTAACACAGACTGAAAGCCCAACTGTAAGAAAAATTTGGAATCAATAAAATTACCTGTAGCCCCAGAATCTATAATAGCTTCCACTTTTCTTGTGTTAGATTTAGGAAGCAAATCCCGGAGTTCTACTAAGATTGAAAAGTGTCTGAAACCTGCAGGGGGAAGAGTCGAGGCCAAACTAGAAAGACCACCCGATAAACTGACCTCTCCCTTTACCGAGTGTACTAGTTTTCCGACTTTTCCTGTGTGATGGCTACATCGGAAGTCTTGGTTTTAAGCTTGTTAGGTCGAGTAGGACATTCTTTCACGAAGTGTCCTGTCTTTCCGCAATATAAACACTGGTTTAAACGTCGTCTTTTATCTTTCTCCTCCTTAGTTAAGGGTCCACGGATCGAACCAATTTGCATGGGTTCGACGGAATCAGATTTTGGACCTGATTCTCGATTTGGGGTTGACCTTTCCTTAAAGAAAACTACTTTATGCTCAGTCTTCCCTCTTTCTCCCTTTCGTTCGGAAATACGATGATTAAGTTTTACCACTAAGTCAATGAACTCACTTATGTCTTCTGGGGGTTCAAGAATCTGAGTAATCATGTCCTTTAATTCTTCTCTTAGACCTCTGTAAAAGATGGAAACTCTCTTGTCGTATGGCCAGTCAGCCTCTAAAACCAGACGATTAAAGGTGGATATGTAATGTATTAGATCCGAAGATCCCTGCTTTAAACTTAGAAGCTCATTGTCTGCAGATTGAACGAAGAGATGCTTTGCAAACATTTTCTTTAAAGCCCTCTCGAAATCTTTAAAATTATACAAAATTCGGTCGTCCTTTTCTACTAATGGAACTGACCAAAGAGCAGCATCTCCACCCATATAGGATAACATAAAAGCTACTTTAGAAGAATCGTCTGGGAAGGCTGTAGTCTTGGCAATAAAATGTAGGTGACATTGCTGTAAAAATACAGAAAACTTATTACAATCCCCATAAAATCTTTCTGGTGGGGCTAAAGGAGTGGGGAACGGGGTTACCACTTGGATCTGGGTTGTGGTATCTGTACTGGATGAGGGACTCAGAAAAGTGGTTGGTTTTTGCTGAATAGAGTCTTGTAGAGAGGATAAATCTCTACGTAAGGCTGCATTATCCTGCCGAATAGCTTCTAAAACTGCTGCCAAATCCTGCATATTTACTTGATCCATTGCGTCCGGGCGAAATTATCAACGTGGGCTTTGCCTTCTGTCAAAGCTAACCACGTCGTCCCTTACCTTGTCTTGACTGAAGTTCTCTTGGAAGACGTGGATGATTTCGCAGGGACGCAAGGGACCAACTTCCCAAATCACTAACTAAAACTTACTGAGTTAAATATTAACAGCAAGATTTTAAACTAGGAATTAGGGAGGAGGGCCGGTACTGGGCGTTGAAGAGGAGACTTTGGTTCTTGCTGTCGACCTGCGAAGCAACAAGCACCAAGATTTTAGTGTTCAGTTTTAGGAGTCTGCTTTCCTAACCTCCTTAGCCTCCTTCACCACAATCTCTAACTAAACGGAACTCCTATAACCTAGTTTAGTTGTTCGAAAATCCCCCTACCTGCAATCAGCAAGTTGAAGGCCCTCGCCCAGTATGTCTTGGTAGGGATGTAGGGTTGTGGTGATAAAGTTGTCAGATGTCCTCTAGGATAGTTGGTTGTCCGATGTTAAGTCAGCTTGTTCGTCTGTAAATGTTCATAAAAGAAAGGAAGGATTAATTACTATTTTTAAGAAGCCCTTTGCATTCTTTCTGTCTCTTTCCTAACACTTACTTGGTATTAGCCTTTGCTTCTTTGTCTCGGGGTTTCTGTTCCTTTTTGTTAATGGAGCTAAAAAATAAGCTTTAAACAAGACACACCAAATCCTAGGTATCTTTCTTAAATCCCACTTTTCTTAAACAAAATCTAAAAGTTCCTTGTAAATCACTTCACAATTTTACAAACATAAGTTCTTTGTAATTCTCTTCACAAAATAACAAATATAAAGTTCTTTGTAATTCTCTTCACTTTCTAATAATAAACATAATGATCTGGCAAATAATCCTCAAAATTCTGTTAGGCCTTGAATGTCCGAAGTCTCTTCTTCATGAAGGCTTTCACAAAGTAAATGTTCCAAAAATTAACCTTTCTTGCGAAGGGCGCCTTAAATGTAGCAAAAGTACTTAGCTTTCAGAGTTAGTTCCTAAGACTTCAATCTCCAGGAAATAAGAAGCACCGCCGTGGAGTCCTGCCAGGATAGAATTCTCCTTCAGGTGAGTTCCTTCCACTGACGCGACCTTCTCCGAGGGAAACCTGAAGGCAAAGCGCCTTCCAGAAGGCTGGGTGCGGTTTAAATACCTGGCCGCACCCAGCCGCTCCCAGTCACGTTCTGCTAACGTGCGCGGGGACGCTGAATGCAGTCCCAGTTCTAGCGCGCACCAAAAGGCATCGTGTAGGGATGCGGGGAGAAATCAGAAAGACCTTCGCGAGGGCGTTGTCTTTCACGGAGCCACAAACGGAGCCTACCAAGCACATTAAATGAGCTCCAGAACTTCGAC
Source organism: Lissotriton vulgaris (assembly GCF_964263255.1). Taxonomy (NCBI): domain Eukaryota; kingdom Metazoa; phylum Chordata; class Amphibia; order Caudata; family Salamandridae; genus Lissotriton; species Lissotriton vulgaris. Next base: position 1,526,253,802 of record NC_141693.1, read on the forward strand.
AAGCATATAAAACAATACCACAGTGTACAAGCAAAAAGGGGGATATGCAAAGTCAAGAGTAGTAAACCTTAAGAAGGTGACCATCATGTAATAAGGCACATATAAATGTAAGCACCGAATCACACTGACAAGAAGCGTGCGTGGAGCACGGGACAGGGGTGGGTTTTCTAAGGGGGATATCAGCACATGTCTTAGGACGTGTGTGTTAGGGGTAAGTGGAATCATGACACCCGCCTTCCAAAAGTTCAGAACCGTTTCCGTTTTCCCATCCTTGGGGATTGCGTCGAGAGGGGGTGGCGGGTATCTCAGCCATAACAGAAAAAGATCATTTAGAGGGGGGCTCAAACGATAAACATGGTCATAGGCAGGTATGTAAATCTTCAGTGTTATTTAAACCTCCAGGGCTCTTACTATTGAAGTTCAGGATATACCTGGTCTCCAACATACGCATTTTGCGTTCTCGATCACCTCCCTGTTTAGTTTTGGGAATCGTGTCGATGACATAATATTTGAGGTCCATCAGGTTGTTGTTGTGGACCTCTCGAAAATGTCTCGCCACTGGGTAGGAGGGGTCAGAGTTGGTGATGGCCCTAATGTGTTGTAGTATCCTTACATTAGCTGGTAATTTGGTACTTCCTACGTACCGTAAGGGACAGGTATATTCCAAGATGTAGATAGCGTACTCGGTTTTACAGTGGAGGGATTTGGAAATTTTAATTTCCTTGTTACTGAAGGCTGTACGGTAACTGGTTTTATTGATACCGTAAGTACAGGCTTTACATGAATGACATTTTGTGAACCCCCGTGAGGTTTTCAGCCAGTCTTTGGACGGGATGACTTCTGGACAGCTGGATACTAGACTGTTGTAAAGAGAAGTAGCTCTCTTATAGGTAATGCTGGGTTTGGCTGGCATTTTGTGGCCTATTACTGGGTCAGAACGTATGAGGGCCAAGTTCTGATAGATGATTTTGTTTATCGCACCCTTTTGGGTACTATTGGGTACAATGAGTCTGACAGTGTTAGATTCTGGTGGTTCATTGGGTTCAAGGGTTGGAGAATTTCTGATAATTCTGGGAACAAGTAGATGATTTCTATCCAGTTCTGTTGTTTTATTATTGGCTGTTTGAATGATATGCATGGGATATCCTCTAGCAAGGAATCGCTCCTTGCATTCATTTTGAGCCATCAGTAAATCAGTGGGATTGCTGCAGATCCTTTTTATTCTCAAGATTTCCCCATAGGGGATGCTGCGAATAAGGTGTTTCGGATGGAAACTGGTATAATGTAAGATGGAATTGCCAGCAGTTTCCTTTCTGTAGAGCTTAGTTTCCAATGTACTGTTAGTGATGTACAGTTCTATGTCTAGGAAATGAATGCTGGTATGACTCATGGTACAGGTAAAATTCAGATTGATATCATTAACATTCAAGAGGTTGACCCACTCCTGGGCCTCTTCCCTGGTACCATCCCAGACAAAAATAAGGTCATCAATATACCTATAGTACATTTTAACATGTTTCTGATACCATTCACATAGAGTGCCCTTTAGGACCAGCTCCTCCCACCAGCCCATAAAAATGCAGGCATAACTGGGGGAGAAGCTGGCCCCCATAGCCACCCCCCTCACCTGTTGGTAAAAAGTTTGATTAAAGGTGAACAGATTATGATGTAAACAAAAAGTCACCATATCTAACAGCATGTTGTTATGCTCAGGGGAAGCGGGTCTGTTCTTGGTGAGAAAGTAATCCAAAGCTCTTATACCATCCTTGTGATCAATGCAGGTGTAAAGGGATGAAACATCTAAAGTAAGTAAAAGAACCCAGAATCCCAAACAAAGTCCTTGATTTTATCCAGAAAATCACTGGTGTCTCTAAGATAAGAAGCCAACCCAGTTACACAGTCTTGCAAAAAAAAGTCAATATAGTTTGAAGTGTGTTCCAACAAACTATTCCTACCGGAAATGATGGGCCTTCCGGGGGGGTGCAGAGAGTCTTTGTGAACTTTAGGAATAAAGTAAATGTTGGGGATAGTGGGATAATCATTCTTCATGTACAGGTGTTCATCCTTTGTAATCTATATATATCACCAACTGGCGGTCGCCAGTAGGTATATATAGTTAGGATTTTTTTTAATAGGGATTTCTGAAAATTCTATGTTGAATAACTTTGGCGTTGATAGACGGAATTGGCAGAAATTTTCAGGAAAATTGCACATTTTGTTTCGGAGCGCCCCCTGAAAGTTTTGGGGGGTTTCGTCAAGCGGGGGCCGAGAAAAAAGGGGGGTCCCAAAACGTGTTTTTAACATTGAGTTTTCCATAGGGCGGTTGGACTCACTTTTAGCTCGAACGGCTGAATGGATTTCTATAAAACTTGGCAAAATTGTAGAGACTGTTTGTCCGATGTGCCTTTGCTAGGTCTCAAGATATGTGCCCCAGTGGATTTTGAGAAATTAACGTTCCAAAACATATATATATCTGTGACAGCGTCCCGGTTAGCGCCCCGGTTCGCGTACCAGACGCGTAACGCAACTTCGCGAGGAGAAGCGGATTGGCTCTCCGGGGACTGTCAACATTCTAAACAGTCCGGAGCGGCTGCCATCTTGTCTCTCGGTAGGATCGAGAGACAAGAGGTGGAAATAAACGAAGGGGGAAATGAATGAAAGGGGGCAAGGTAGACCCCTCCTAACCCCCTAGGATTGATGTGGGGGCTATTAAAGGGCCCTGCGGGGCAAAAAAATAAAAAAAATAAAAATTGATTTTTCGCGGTGGAAGCGCTACCCAGTACGTGAACCGGGAAGCTCACCGGTAATGCAACGGGAGTCTGCCATCTTGTGTTTCGGACGAATTTAGTCACAAGATGGAGGATAAAGAATGTTGGGAATGGGTATAAGGGGGCACAGGAGACATATCCTTTCCCCCTAGGTTTTCTGAGGGTGGCTGAGGAGGCCCATATATGTAAAAAAAAACAGCCTTTTTTTTCAAATTTTTGCACGGTTAGCGCCCGGCCCGCGCACCGGGTAGCGTTCCGGAAAGCGGAACAAGGGGAAAACCAAGGGAAACAGTAAAATAATATTGGTGGGTTATCCTGGAGGTGACGCACCTCAGCAACGCTATAATTGATTGGATGCCACCTCGGCATGTGGCGGTGCATAGTATAGTTTCCAAAATGATACTTTTTGTCTGTGCCTCGGGACAGAACTGCATCGCAATGAGGCATGTCAGCAGCCGGGCATTGACCTTTTTTTGCCCTCGAGGGTAAGAAAAAAATTGCCATATAAAATGGTCTAAGCGGTGGGATTGCCGGGGCTCTTTTCGCAAGAACTGCCTCGGCTCTACCTCCTCTTCCTCTTCTTCTTCCTCTTCCTCTGTGTTTGGAAGGAACTTTGCAGGTGGTCCTTCCTTCCTAGGTGGTTGTGGTGGTGGTGGGGGTCCACCAGCTGCAGCTACTACAGATGCCATGACTGAACAAGCAGAAACAGGTCTTCCTCTCATAAAGATGAAAGTCAGAGTGAGGAAAAAAGGTGGGGGCTTTCATCATTTGGGAAAAAAAATGTTCTAAACCAATGAAAAGTGTTATTTTCAGGTCACATGACCTGTTACGCTTACGTTACGCGTCCCACTCCGCGCCCGGAGCACTTCCGGGGTGCTGCGTTCCGCGCCTCAGGTTGCGCTCCGGAGCACTTCCGAGTGCGCTAACGCGGCGCGTCATAAGACGCATTACGCGGCAACGCGATACGTCGCGCTTACGTGACGCGTCACGATGTTGTTTTCCAATGCGGCAGTTGCGCTAACGGAACGTTTCCCGGTGCGCGGATCGGGTCGCGGCACCAAATTGAGCTAATGGGAAGCTACCCGGTGCGCGGACCGTTAGCGAAAAAAAAATAGTTATATACATAAAAAAATTATATTAAATACATAAAAAATATATTTTTCCTTTAAAAGAAGAATACATTTTACAGCTTTTGATATTTGCAATTAAAAAACCATTGAAATTCACTGAAAAAACCATAGGTTATAGACCATATATAGTTAGGAATTAGCATTTACAAAACCTTGAAAATTCACTGAAAAAACCATAGGTTATAGACCATATATAGTTAGGAATTAGCATTTACAAAACCTTATTTTACTCCACAAAGCCATTGAAATTCGCATATATAGTTAGTTGCACTAACTATATCTCGCGCACCCGCAATCCACTGCTGATGATGTCACATATTACATCATTCATGACATGGTCAGTGACATCACTGATGACATCACTGATGACGTTATCCAGTGACTGTATGTTTCTGTAAAGTTAAAATATTTCATTGGTTTTTTAAAAGCTAATATCTATAGCTGTAAAATATATTTTTATTCTAATTCACAAATATATTTTATATATTTTTGTATTTTATTTTTTTAATTCAATTTATATTCTAGTTTAAATTATATTTTCTTGTTTCGCTGCCGGTCAGCGAACCGGTAAACGTTCCGTTAGTGCAAGTACCGCGTTAGAAAGCCACATCGTGACGCGTCGCGTAAACGCAACGTATCGCGTTACTACGTAATGCCCCTTATGACGTGCTGCGTTAGCGCACCCGGAAGCGTTCTGGAACGCGAACCAAGGCTCGAAACGCAAAGCCCCGGAAACGATCCGAGGCGCGGCGCATAACGCGCAACGTAAGCATAACAGGTCATGTGACTAGTTCATAAAACTTTTCATTGGTTCATTTTACTTTTAGTTTCCTAATGATGGAACGCTTGATCATATGACATAAAATAAACCCTTTTCATTGGTTTAGAACATTTTTTTTTCCCAAATGATGAAAGTCCCACCTTTTTTCCTCACTCCGACTTTCATTTTTATGAGAGAAAGACCTGTTTTTGCTTGCTTAGACATGGCATTTGTATTAGCTGCAGCTGGTGGATCCCCACCACCTCCACCACCACCAAAGAAGAGAGGACCAACTAGCCAGGTCATCTTCCAACAAGAAGAAGAAGAAGAGGAAGACGAGGAACAGGAGCAAGGGACAAGGCGGTTTTTGAAAGAAATGCCAAGGACGTCCCATGTTAAAGTAAATGTTATCTGGCAATTTTTTTCTTTTCCTCCTCATGAAAAGAAAGTAAATGCCAGGTATGTTACCTGCCTCATCTGCCACGATAAACTCCCCAGAGGGACCGAGAAAAAATATAGCTATGGTAATTATACCATGCATCGACACATGGAGAGGTGGCACCCTCTTAATTATAGTGCTGCACAACTTAAAGATTTGGTGGATAACCCCCGACCGGCCAAAACATCCACCAATGACCTAGCAATAACTGAATCAGAGGCAAGGGAAACGGTCCCAAATCTCCAAAAGAACTTTGGGCAGATGAGATTGACATGTGTAGCTTGTGGAAAATTAATTTCATGTGGAGAGAGGAGTATTACTCTAATAAATCGAGCATATGAAAATCATCAATGTCCAAAACGTCCAAGAAAGTAATTTATTTTTTGTTGCTCCTGTTGAGCCCTTTGAAGTGAATGATTTTTGTTTCCCCTTCCTCCAAAAAAACACCAAAAAATATAAAACATCAAAAATGATAAAAAAAAGTTCTTTTCAGAACTACCTTCCCTTTTAAAAAAAAATTCTAGAATGTTTAGCACTCTAGCATCCTCTATTTCTTTTGATACGCTTCCCGGTTAGCGTTCCGGTACGCGAACCGGAAGCAAACTAAAAAAAAACATTTAAAAAAAAAACTAGTAAATAAACAGAGAGTAATGTGAAAAGAAAGACAAATAGAGGGAGTAACACACAGTTACTGTTGAAAGAGGGACTGATAAAAGAAGTGAAAAGAGTAGTATAAATGAGTAATAGAAAAAGAAATGAAGGAAGTAGCAAAAACAGAAAACTAAGGGTTAAAGAAATGAAGCAGTGGAACTAATAAAACTTAAATCTGATAGACATGTAACGTAAAGAGTACTAAACACTTAACTTATAATTGTCATTACCGTACTGAATTATCATTTTTATACTTTTAATCTATGTAAGAAAGAACCAAAATTTTTTTATTAATACAAGGTGGTAAAAAAAGAGTGAGCATGAGACAAAATGAATACATATTATAAATCACAATTCAAAGTAGAAAATGAATTAAACATATTTAATGGTTTATTTTTGCTGTTATCAGAAAATATCAAATTTCACTGAAAACAGTGAGTTGAAGGTATTCATCATATAACAGCGGGGAAAAAAAACACAATCAAAATGATTGTGTTTAAAAAACCCAAATAATATAACTAAGCAGAAATAAGAACTCCTCCAAAGTAACTTACTTTCTATGACGTCAAAGGATGTCCTATGAACAGTTTATACTCTGTTGTGCTGTTACTATTTTCTGCCCGCCACTTTCTGAAAGATAAACTCCATTGTTTTAAGAAAACTGAGACATATAAAGCAATTTAAAACAGCACACTAATTACAGCAACACCTAAAAACATTATAGTCCAAATACCAACCCTAAATTCTGACTTCAAAAATCAAGTCAAAAGGCAACATTGAGTACGAGTATTGAGTAATGTTTGCTGAAAGACTAGCCTTTTTTAAATTTCAAATAAGCTGTGTAATATCCAGATATTGTCAAAGGACCAGCATATTATATAATAGCTGCAGTTGCAAATGTTCTTCCTGAAATCGATGACTGTGTAGCCCAAAAACTTTTAATTAGACTTAACAACTTTTTTTCATCCAGTTTATGTAGTTCAAATTGTAAAATGACATTTCACCCATGAGTTTCTATAAAAAATATGGACAGCATTGCAGACTTACATTTCCTCTACTCCTTATTTTGATCTGCTGCTTGACTTAGCTTATAAACACAAACAGTGTTCGCTCTGTACTACAATTATCCACAAGGCCATATAGAGTAGGAGCCATTAGAACCTCTGGAGATTCCTCTAAACAAATCCCAAGCTACCTTTCCTAAAATTTTGGTTGTAAGAACACCAGGTAAGAATTTTGAAGGTGGAAAGGCAATCTTTTTTTGAAAGTTAAAACAGAATCATTGCAGAATGACCAGCCATTTCCAGATTTTAAATAAGCTGTATAATGTCCTGAATTAGTTGAAGGACCGTTATGATATATAATTGCAGTAGTTATAAAAGTCCTTCCTGATATTGACAACTGCGAAGCCACAAAATTATTAATTAAAGTTGTCAATTTAGTTCCATCAGGCCTACATCGTTGAAACATTAAAATGACATACTGGCCATAACTTCGTAAAATTAACGTGGACAGCATTCCAGACTTACATTGGCTGCACTCCATGTTTTGATCGGCTGCCTTTACTAGCTTATTGAAGGATACTGATTTACTGTCAGGCAAAGTTAAATATTTAAATCTTTCTGACTCTACACTAGTAGTACTTGATAGCCTACAGTTCTCGCAGTCATGCTGCCATAGATAAGAAAGGCCAAATAGATAATCTACATCTACACCCTTATCTTGCAATACATCAAGCATATACATTAAAAACTCCTGACAATCCTGCTGAATATTTTCAGAGAATTCTGTTTGACCTGAACATTTGTCTAACAGAAAACAAATTTCAGACACCCTTTCTACTCTCGTTCTATCAGCACTACATTTCTCTAACACAGAATTCAATAAACAGCATAAACTTTGTTCTGAATTGATCACAATCTGTTCTTTGAAAGTCTCTAGTGAAAAGAGAATATTAACAACTACATTAGAATAGCAGTTGACACCAGAACTATTTTCAAATTTAAAACCAACAACATTTTCAACAGAATTCCTTTTATTCCTGCTTACAATTTTTGGATCATCAACTTTTGGTCTTTTTGCTTCAACCTCCCTACTATTACTGATATTTCTTTGTTTCCGGCCTACCCCACGTTTCTCAAACAAAGGATATTGAGGCAAATGTGGCGCATACTCTCTTCTTAACCTATTGTATTCCTTAACACAATCTAGATCCGCACAAATGTTTGTGACATCACAGTCAATCAAGTACAATCCCGATAAAGTTCTGACTCGTGACAATGCTACATAAGCCATACCCTCTTTGAATACAGAACTGCCAATATTCACTAAAGCAGTGTCTACACTTAAACCTTGCGATTTATGAATTGTCACCGCATATGCCAAGCAAACAGGAAACTGGTTACGGCGAACATATAAGTCTTTTACAAGCAAAAACCTTGCTGTGCAACGACCAATTAGCTGTACTTCCTCAATGCCATCAAATTAAATTTTTAAAAATTCAATTCCATCTCTACTTCTGCATTTCTCAAAATCAACAACATTACCCATTGATCCATTTACCAGACCTCTTTCAACATCTAAATTCCTTCTCAAAACGATTCGGCAATTTAAGCACACATTCAAAGTCTTTTCAAAACCCGCAGTTTTAGATATAGTCTTCTCGAATGAATCCAATTTAGATTTCAAATTCTCAGACAAAATAATTGTTGCTCCCATATGCTCTATTTTGTCAATAGCTTCCAATTTCACAATCTCTTGTTTTTCTAAATTCAACATTTTGTTGTTGAAGATGGAACATTCTGCAAGAGTTGGCATCAAACATATTCCAGATTTCTTCACAGTAATTTTCTGAAAAATATCCTCTGGCAAAACGTCTTCTTCTGGATATAAATTTGACAGTAAGCGTGCATGTAAAGCTTCTTTACCACGCTCAGTCACTTTCCAGATTCTAACATCTTGCAGAATTTTCTTGTAATCTTCGTCCTTCGCCTGACGCATATTTTCATGCAGCTCAGCATAACTGAAGTTTAACCATATGTTAACGTTGCCAATGCTCCCTAGGCACTTCTTGGTATCTTCATGTGTAAGCAGTTTAAACACTGGTTGTCCTTTCACTGGTGTCAGCTGCAGAAGATCACCAAAAACAATGATGTGTTTGCCACCGAATAACACATCATACTCTGTTTTAAGAACTTCCTGCATTCTTAAATGCACAAAAGCAAGCATGACATTGGAAACCATGCTTACTTCGTCAATGATAAGAAGTTTAATCTTCTTCAAATCTCTAGATACTTCACAACAAGCATCCCCAGATATTTTGTGATATTGTAATCATATTGTTATCATGCTCCACTGGCAGCATCAGTAACCGATGCAAAGTAATCCCTTTAATGGTATGAGCTGCCAGTCCAGTTGGAGCGGTCACAACACAAGACAGCGATGACTCAGTCCTTTTCTGCAGATAACATGAAATTGCTTTAATAAGAAAACTTTTTCCAGTTCCTGCTTCTCCACTCACATATAGTCGGACAGGCTTCAACGACGTACATGAGCACTCTTCCTTCTCATGACTTAATCCATGCTCAATTTGGTTGGTAACTTCGTCATATATTTTCCTCTGCTCAATGTTAAGTTGTCTTTCCAAATCTTCTAAATTAACCGCATCCTTCTGAGCATGTGCCATGGCTCTTTCCACTTCAATCATGGCAGTGGCAGCTTCATTTTCAATAACTGGTTCTCCTAGTGGATCCTGGCTCAATGAAACAGAACTCTGACTGTCCTGAGAACTGTCTCTAGCAATCTCTGCTGCAATTGTTGCTTCCTGCTCAATTTCTGCTTTCAACATTTGTAGATATTTTGGAAAAACAGGACATTCTATGGACTCCTTGGCTACATTGAAAGAGTCTTCGTAACAGAGGAAATCCCCAAGCAGTTCCTCTTCTGCACGCCAAGGCTTGAAAAGTTGCAAAAGAGCTAAATAGAAAAACTCTTTTCTTTCTGGAGATTCGCAATCCAATTTTCGATGATTTATCAATTGACATTTTTTTGCTTGACCAGACATCCCTCACTTCCAATTACAGCATACACTCCTTTATCAATATCTTCTTTAATGTTCCTCTTGAAAACGTAATTTTGAAGAACATCATACAGACAAGCATTCTCCAGGTGACTGCTTCTATTTGGATAATATGTATCCAACATGTTGGTCTTCAAAATATCTGTACTGTTTGTCTCCTTCTCTGCCAAATACTTAATTTCCCGTACAGGTTTCAGAACTCGATTACGCATTGCAGCTAGACCAAGACTCGCCCAAATGATACTCCTAGATTTGGCATAGAGACTTGCTGAAGATAACCGGTCAGAACATTCATAAGCTCCGATTTCTCGATGCGACAACATCTTCAGACTGAAACTGTACAACTTCTTACTGAGGCTCTTTTCATGGGAAATATCCTCCCACATATCCTTCAGTTCTGTCTTTTCTTTTTTGGTGATGTAAGACGTCACATACCGAGCCACAGCCATACAGTTGTCAGCCACAAACTGTATATCCATATTAGCATTCCACATGGACAAAATCATTGGGTTGTAGTCGTTGATGTACTTGGATTCTTCGTTTCTTTTCAAATTGTATGTGTTTTTGGGTGATTTCCTCGTCACATTATGTCGAAGCGAACACATCAAATTGTTAACTTTTCCTTTTGATATCACCAACCGTGGAAATGCAAAACGACATTTGGTGTAGTACTTGTCCTTGTTTCTGAATTTACGACGACAGTACTTTCCACAACGATGGCTTTGAAACCGTAAAACTTGTTCTATAAGACTTTTGTCTTCGTTTGTCTTTGGAACAGCACATGTAGCATACTGTTCTATGAAACTCATCACTAAGTCATCCGGATCTGTTCCAAATTTGGGTGCATCTTTGATCCATAGCAGCATATGTATATGAGGAGCACCTCTTGCTTGATACTCCTTTCTCCAGAAGAAATCCAACACCTCTCCAAGAGGTGGATTTTTCTTGTTCGTGATGAAAGACATCCTCGCTTCAAATATATGATTAAAGTACCTGCATACATTCACTGGATCCAAAGAGCACAGTTCTCCGGGTGTCTTGAATTCAATATTTTCAATGTTTTTATTTACCTCTCGTAGAAATTCAAGTAAGTCTTCCCAGCCATACTCAGCAGAGCTGAGAGTGAGGAACCATGTGGGAGTTCCTAAGTTCCTCAGCATACATTTTAAGTCACCATGACGGCGGTACCAATACTCATTAGTACCACACTGACAAGCCATGAGATTAATCAGGTGAGAATCCAAAATACTGTCTTGCATATTGACTTTATCCATAAAGTCCTTGGCCGAGATATTTCGCAGTTGTACACCACTTTTCAAGATGTGGTTCACTGCATAAGACAATCCAGAGAGATCACTTTCAAACAGTAGATGAAATAAATAGGGAATGCATTGACGAAACCTAGGATCTTCTGCATACAATCGTAAAGTCCGGTATTCTGAAGCAGGAATTTGAACAGGTCGCTCATCATATCGTCCTCCTCGACCTGTGGGAAATAACTGTGGGAAACATCGAGCTTCCAAACTTTCCTCCCAAACACTAATGGGGCTCCCTTTGGCTTGTTTCATTTGAAACAACTCAATAGCATTCCCCATGACTTCCTTGGAATGCAAAGGATGAACACTATAATGTTCATATATTTCTTCCTTTTTAGAGGCTTCTACTTTCTCAATTTGTCCAGGACACAAATCGCTGTCCTCTTCTTCACTTACGTTGGTCCGCTCCCAAATCAAAACAATTTTCTACCATCAAGTATGTGCCAAAATCCTTCTATTCACTATTGTTTTCCATATCACTTTTTGCATATAAATCCACTAACTTAGTCTGATTCTTATAATAAGTCCGTCGACAACACACACAAGTGAAATTAGGCCTCTCACTTGATTTCACCATAAACGTGGAAATTTCCTTGTGAAACTTATCTGTACTGAAAATCTGTACACTGTCTTCCACATTACCTTCTTCTAGTGGTTCAATATCAACATTGTTCTCTTTACCAGCAAAGTAACAGAACTCAATTTCTTGACAAATATTCTTCACATCTACTTCAGAACCATGCAAAAGAGCTCTGCTTAATTTTTTAAGTTTAATTGCTGGACTCTTAGCATAATACAACATTCTAACAAATTTCCTCACTTTATTATGATGCACTGCTAGCATCCTGAAATGATGAAATACACTCTGGCATACTCTCCTAGAAAGACAAGCCAGTGAATGACCATGCAAACCTGTCACTTGTCTCACTCTGCAAGGATCTAATTCTTGCAACAACTTTATTTTTTGCTTTACACTTTTCTTATTAAATGTCCGTATAAAATCACAAAGCAAATTGATGGAATCCTGTCACACACTGCAAATAGAACTACACTTCCAGGTGTACACTGGTCCCTTAGGACGTCTCCCTAAAACCTCATCACTTAACACCTCTTCTGCATCTGCAGACACAAGTACTTCTTTTTCAACCGGACGACCATCTTTTACCTCATTTGCTCGACCACTGCTATCAACTGCATGCACCAAATCATTGTCCTGAAAATAACTCTCCTCATTAAAAAATGCCTCACTATTTGAACTATGCATCCATTCTCCTAAGAAAACTTCACAAAAATTACTTCGATTAACTTCTCTCTTCCATCTACTATTAGATTTGAAAACATAGATTGCCTTGTTTAGTTTCCTAATTCTATTAATTACCAAAATAAATAACTTTCGCTTAATTTCGAAAGCCTGATCAATAATTTTCTCTACATTTTTCTTTTTCTTATAAAATGACACTTTCTGTTGACCTTTCTTAAATTGTTTTACCAAATTCACAATTACCCTGTTGCGGAACATTCGCCTACGAATGTCCCTGAATATATTTTCCCTTCTACTGCCATGCACAGAGTTATCTCCTGCTCTAGCACAAACTTTTTTGACGGGCCTTTCCTTTCCATTTAAATTGGCTCTCTTTTTCTGGACTAAAACTTGTTCTGTAGTTATACTTTTGTTTCTACAAATGTTTCTAAGGAATGATTTCGTTCTCTTACCCGGAGCTCTCTTCGCGCGTTGAGGTAATTTTAATGTAGAGGACTGCTGCAAGCTTTTAGTAAACTGCTGTCTTTGACGTTTCGTAGCCTTTCGAATTCTATCCTTAGACGGCATTGTCTAATTTCCAAATAATCTGTGGTAAAATATAATAAAAAATTTTATTAACCACTATTACCAAACAGTAAATCAATAACAGTAAGAATTAGATTAAACAATGCTATAAAAATGATTCAATAAAATATTTTTAATTTAACTGTGATATTGATAATATTACAGGGCTTTCATACAAATGACTGCCCACCCTGCAACGAAAAGCCCACATTAAACTTTACGCACATTAAATTGTATACTTACCTGCAATAATCCATATGCCAGTGTTTACGTCCCTCCACCCTGCCCCTCCCCCTCCCCGCCTACCTGCCCCACCGTAACTCCCTCCACGACCAGTGGCTGCTGTTTTGCAACCTGGTGCATCTTGTAAATCTCTCCTGCATTATAAAAGTGACGCAACAGCAACACAAAAGAGGCGCACAACCATCATAAATCTTTCCCTAAAACTTTAAGAGACAGATGTAGGTCGGTCGGTATCGGCCCAAAAACTGTATTTTCGGCCGTTACCGACCAGTTTACAAAATTTGTTATGTAGGGGGCAATATATTACAGAATCGGTAAAATTACCGAATCGGTAATTTTACCGATTCGTTAAAATAAAACATCTGTAAAGATACCGATTTCATGCAACCCATATGTTGGTGGGACTCTTCAAAGTGCCAGGAGCCATTACAAATCGGTATTTTACCATCAAAAACAATATCACCGATTCAGTAAATGTAGATTTACCTACATGTGGCCTTGGATTTAGGCCCCTACATACCGATTGGCCATTTACCGGTCGGAAACGGCCGAAATCGGCCGTAACCAGTCGGTAAATGGCCTGAAACGACCACCTACATCGGGCCATAAGTGTGCATGCATTTAATTTCAAAAAAAGTTTTTAAACCTTTTATGTAAAACAATTATACACCTACATTCATGAGGAACTGACTTAAAATGCCCTAATACACATCAAAACGTTTTTTTAAGATACTTGCACCTTTTTTTCAATAACTTTTAACATGGCTATGTAACTCAAACAATCAAAATGAAAATTTTACAGGCACACATAGGGGCGTATTTACAAGGGCCTTGCACCACGGGGAAAGTGACTTCAAATGACCAGACACACATGGGGACGTATTTACAAGGCCCTTGAACCCGGGGGAAGTGACTTGAAATTGCTAAGCACACATAGGAGAGTATTTACAATGCCCGTGCAACACTTATGCATCATTTTCTTTTAACATGGCTATGTAACTCAAACAATCAATCATTCCTATGGGCTTTGAAGCCCTTAGGAATGACTAGGCATTACCGATTCGGTATTTTCCGAATCGGTAATTAAAGAATTCACAAGGGTGCAGGGGGTGTCACTTTCACACCCTCTGGAACCCTCAAAACAGGCAGGTCTGCCTTTCACATGACATAGGTGTGCATGCACACATGTGCATGCACACCGGAATCGGTATTTTACTATGAAGTTGGATTTCATGTCAAAATACCGATTCGTTAAGGCCTTTGGGACTCAGAAGAGTCCCACCTACATAGGAAATTTACAGAATCGGTAAAATTACCGATTCGGTATTTTACCGAATCGGTAATTTTACCGATTCTGTAAATGTAGATTTACCTACATGTGGCCTTGGATTTAGGCCCCTACATACCGATTGGCCATTTACCGATCGGAAACGGCCGAAATCGGCCGTAACCGGTCGGTAAATGGCCTGAAACGACCACCTACATCGGGCCCTAAGTGTGCATGCATTTGATTTCAAAAAAAGTTTTTAAAACTTTTATGTAAAACAATAATACATCTACATTTATGGAGAACAGACTTAAAATGCCCTAATACACATGAAAACGTTTTTTTAAGGAACTTGCACCTTTTTTTCAATAACTTTTAACATGGCTATGCAACTCAAACAATCAAAATGAAAATTTTTCAGGCACACATAGGGGCGTATTTACAAGGGCCATGCACTACGGGAAAAGTGACTTCAAATGACCAGACACACATGGGGACGTATTTACAAGGCCCTTGAACCCGGGGGAAGTGACTTGAAATTGCTAAGCACACATAGGAGAGTATTTACAATGCCCGTGCAACACTTATGCATAATTTTTTACATATACACCGTAACAATAACAACACAAATGCATCATATATTGTTCCGCAAAACCGACGCATTGCAGGAGTCACATCACAAGTAAATAATTTCTCATAATTTTTTAAAGCATGCCTTTTCCTTAAAAACTATTTTCTGATCATAATTTGAAAACACAGCACAGCTCCTATGTACATACACACCTTGTCAGTACTAATACTTTCAATCAATCAATCATAGGCATTTATAGAGCGCTCTACTTACCCAGAGGGTCTCAAGGCGCTAGGGAGGGGGGGTGCTGCTGCTACCCGAACAGCCAGGTCTTGAGCTTCTTCCTGAAGGCGAGGTGGTCTTGGGTCAGGCGCAGGTCGGTCGGGAGGGAGTCCAGGTCTTGGCGGCCAGGTAGGAGAAGGACCTTCCTCCTGTTGTCGCTCTTCGGATGCGGGGGACGGCGGCGCGGGCGTGACTGGCTGATCGGAGGTGTCGTTTGGGAACGTAGAAGTTGATGCGGTTGTTGAGGTAGCTCGGGCCTTGGTCGTGGAGAGCTTTATGTGCGTGGGTAAGGAGACGGAAGGTGATTCTCTTGTTGACCGGGAGCCAGTGCAGGTCTCTTAGGTGTCCGGAAATGTGGCTGTGTCGTGGGATGTCGAGGATGAGTCTGGCTGAGGCGTTCTAGATCCGTTGGAGTCTCTTCTGGAGCTTGGCGGTGGTTCCGGCATAGAGGGCGTTGCCGTAGTCCAGTCAGCTGGTGACGAGTGCCTGGGTGACAGTCTTCCTGGTCTCGATGGGGATCCACCGGAAGATCTTCCGTAGCATGCGCAGGATGTTGAAGCACGACGAGGAGACGGCGTTGACTTGTCTGGTCATGGAGAGGGAGGAGTCCAGGATGAAGCCCAGGTTGCGTGCGTGGTCTGTCGGTTTGGGTGCGGTGCCCAGGGCGGGGGGCCACCAGGAGTCGTCCCAGGCGGAGAGCGAGGATCCAAGGATGAGGACTTCCGTCTTGTCCGAGTTCAGCTTCACATTATCTACATTACATTATCTACAATTACAATTGGTAAAAGAATCCAAAATCGCCTTTGAAAGCAGAATGCAAACACTTGACGCAAAACATCATTTGAAATACACAGCTGACTTTCTTATTTACGCAAAAAAGCATACTAGTCTTTATCTAAAATATATAAACGATAACTCACCTTCCAAATTCTTTTTGAAATTCAAAACAGACTCAGAAACACACCAATTATTCTTTAGCAGAATTAAAGGTATGCACACCAGAGGCTGGAACCATTAAAGGCACTGAAACGCTGATATTCATCACACATATCTCTCATGTCAGCCAATCAAAACTCTTCCCTCACTATTTTCAAATCAACACCCTTCCCCCCTCTGCCCTTTCTACCTCTTTTCCATAGCAACTACTGCCTGCCTGACCTCTCATGTTTACAAGTTCACACAACAATGTTTCAAATGAACTCTGAACTCTCAGTACACCTGCTAATCCACTGCAATGTTTCATAACAACATTTTTAAATAACCATTCAAAATACATCTTTCAAAGAACACATCCATGCACCCTAACTTTCTGTTTTCAGCAATGGAAATACACCAATCACTGCTAATGAATCATTTGCACTTAAACTCCACATTTTTTTTCATTACAAACTTCACTATTTCAACTGCCATTTCATTCCCACACTTCATCTGACTGCAGCAAAAACTCCTCTAGCCATGTTTTCAGTCTGGATTCTTGGACATAGCTACATCCACTGGGCTCACAGGTATGCTGATAACAGAAATGTACACAACCTCAATTTACAAAATGTGGAAATCAAATGGATTGGTCGAAGAGGATTGAAATGTCACCAATTGATACCATTGGTGAAAACCTTTTTGCATTTGCCAAACCCTGACCTCATAATAGTGCACTGTGGAGGAAACGATTTGGGCACTTTGACTGGGGTAGGTCTGGAACTGCTCCTAAAAGACACCTTTCAGCAATTGATGACACTTTTTCCTCAAACTGCCTTGGCATATTCCAATATATGCCAAAGACAAAAATGGAGGTGGTCCAATCAATTTTGTCCACAAATTGAGAAATCGAGGAAGCATGTAAATAAGTCTGTTTCAGCTTACATGAGAGACCATGTAATGGCTGCATCTACAACAATAACTTGCGTTACTATATGCAAGATATCTACAGAGGAGATGGCGTGCATTTCTCAGATGAGGGGAACAGAGTTTTCATACTAAATTTAAGAATGTGTATTGGTTCCTACTTATAAGTTTCTAGAACTTACAGAGAACCCAAAAGCTCTTTTCAGAGCTACCTTAACTTAAATTAGTCATTTGAAATTTCGAATGTACCTTTTTTCACTTATTTTCACTTATATTCGCTTCCCGGTTCGCTACCCAGTTCGCGTACCGGCAGCTAACCACGCGAAAAATTCAATTTTTTTTTCTCGACATATATGAGCCTCCTCAGCCACCCTCAGAAAACTTAGGGGGACAGGATACGTCTAAAGTACCCCAATCTACCCATTCTGAACATTATTTACCCTCCATCTTGTATCTCAATTCTACCGAAACACAAAATGGAGGACTCCCGTAACGCTGCAGGTTCGCGTACCGGGACACGCACTGACAAGCACTCGCCCAAAAAAGGTGGGAAAGTAATTTACAGAAAAACCACTGGAGACACTTTCACCAATTAAACATTAGCTCATACTACATACCAATCCCTAACATTTTCACAAATTTCGTTGGAATACCATTTAGCCATTTAGCATGTAGAACTCTCTAAAATCCCTGAGGTAAATTACTTCACAAAACATATCGGAAGTGTTGAAAATGACAACCAATTAAAATATTACTTTGAATTTCTACTATTATATCATGACATTTGATTGGTTATGTACCTGAATATATATAAACAAAGAGAGAGAAACACAGCCATTTTGACTACTACTTCGTGAAGTGCATATCCACTAAAAATCAACTGATAACTTCAAGTTATATTTAAAAGGTAAGATATTATTTTTAAAACTGAAGGATGTTCTGTACTGTAAGCTAATTAGAAAAACATTTTCTGACAGTTAAATTCTATCACTCTGTAATACTTATAGAATAAAATAGACTTCTCTGTTTTAGTTATGGCAGGGCCGATCCTAGGATTTGCGAGGCCTTGGGTTAAAAGGGAACGTGCGCGAGGCCCCCTCCAATTTACATAAGTTGCCCCTTGCAAGGAGAACATTCACAGACACTGTGGGGGCCCCATTGTCCAGCATTTTGACGCCCCCACAGTTTGAACTTTTACTCCACACGCATTTCTCACACCTTCATAGGTGTGAGAATTGATTGTGGTCTAAAAGTTAAAACTGTGGGTGCGCCAAAATGCTGGACAAAGGGCCTCCCACAGTGTCTGTGAATGGTCTCCTTGCAATTGAGGGAGCATCTCCTTCTCCCTCCCCTATACCTCCTGACACCATCCATGAGAGGCCCAAGGAGGGGGCCCCCTCCAATGGACCTTAATTGCAGGCGACACCTTTCTTTGTGATAGATCTCCAGGGAAACAAAAGGACACATCACCAGTGCGTGGCCCCATGCTGGTGGGCTGAGTGCGAGACCATGAGCGGCAGCCCACGCTGCCCATGCCTAGCGCCGGCCCTGAGTTATGGATGTCTAGTATAATTCAGAATTGACAGAGTTTATTTGATAATTTTCTTCATATTTCTACTTCCAATTTGATACCATACACAGCCCAACGAAAAAATCACTGTTTAAATAACCAAACTGCCTGTCTGTACTGAAACCCAACAGTGCCCTATCTGTACTGATATATTTTTAAAAAATTCATTTTTCAGAATACAAAATGGAAGGACAACAAGAAAATAACTTTCAAATTGAAGCAGGAACACAAAACGAGACGGAAATTGTCCATGATTTCTATGACGATTCAATGTGTGGATGCAGTAGATTTTCTACTGAAAAATGAAGAAAAAAATGATCATGATTTTTTAGAATTTCTTTTAAATTTTGAGAAACAATCAGAATAATAAATTATTTCCTAATTCAAAAATTGTTTGACACATTATTCGTTTTTATATGTATATTGTAAACTAGTAGCAAATTGATTATAACGTGAAGTCAGACTTTAAATTTACTGTGCAAATTTTTTGTGTTACATACTAACTTTGCTCATAGTTACTTCCTTTCTTCCACTATATAATCTCCAATGTGTATTTAACATCTCTTTATCATCTCCTGCCTCCATGTTGTTTCGGCTTTCCTGACAGACTATGGTATGAATTCCATATACCACAATAACTTCTATAACAACAGGCAAGATATTTACCAAGGAGACGGCGTTTATTGATTTGTAGACTCTGCATTGGTACCCACATGTTGCTAAGTAAATAAAAATAAACAAAAAAAACAACAAAACGAACAATCAATAAACATACAATAAGTTAAAAGTCAATCATTCTTGTTTCCTTATTGTACGCTCCCCAGACCACTTTCCGGTACGCGTACCGGGCGCACCCCACAAAAAAAAACATTTTTAAAGCCTCCACATCAAACCTAGGGGGTCAGGGAGGATCTACTATGCCCCCTTATGGTCATTTGCCCCTTCGTTTTGGCCTCCTCTTGTCTCTCGATCCTACCGAGAGACAAGATGGCGGCCACTACAGACTGTTTAGAATGTTGACAGACACCGGAGAGCCAATCAGCTTCGCTTCGCAAAGCTCCGTTACGCGAAATGTACGCGAACTGGTGCGCTATCCGGGACGCTGTCACAGATATATCTGTTTTTTAAAACGTTAATTTCTCAAAATCCACTGGAGCACATATATTAAGACCCAGCAAAGGCACATCGGGCTAACAGTCCCTACAATTTTGCCAAGTTTCGTGTAAATCCATATAGCCGTTCGAGCTAAAAGTGAGGCCAAACGCCCTATGGAAAAATTAATGGGAAAAACGCGTTTTGGGACCCCCCTTTTTTCTCAGCCCCCCCTTGATGAAACCCCCCCAAATTTTCAGGGGCTGATCAGAAACAAAATGTGCCATTTTCCTGAAAGTTTCAGCCGATTCCCTCCACAAACGCCAAAGTTATTAGACATAGAATTTTCAAAAGTCCCATAGAGAAAAAATCCTAACTATATATACCTACTGGCGACCGCCAGTAGGTAATATATATATATATATAGAGAGAGGTTTCGCACAGGTTATAGTTAGGAATTAGCATTTAAAAACCTTAGGAATTCACAGAAAAAACATAGGTTTCACACATATTATAGTTAGCTGGACATTTCACTCATACAAAACCTTTGAAATTCCCACCATTATAGTTAGTTCAGCCCGCAATGCACTGCTGATGACGTCACATATTACATTACTCATGACATGGTCAGTGACATCACTCAGAACATCACTGATGACATCTCAAATGACATCACTGATGACATCATCCAGTGAATGTGTGTGTTTTTGAAAAATAAACATTTTTATATATGTATATCTAAAGGTCGATGGAAGAATAAATAAGTGTCTAAATGGATGTTGTTTTGTAAAATTGATTGTATAACTGACTTATTAAGTGTATCTTAGTGAATACATGTATTAGCCAGCAATGTTTAAATATGTAAATATCTGTATCAGTGTCTCACTTTGTGTATAAGTGGCTGCATGGGTTGGTGAGTAGCTACATGAGTGTCTATATGGGTTATTAGTTGTTTTTTGAGTATCAGAATGAGTGTCTGTATGGTTTGGTGGGAGGAATTATGTAGCGCACAGATGCATGAATGACTGACTCACTGTTTGTATGTGTTTTGAAGACAGTATGTGTGCAGGACTGTATGGGTGGATTAGTGTGTGTATGGGTGTGTTAGTGAGTGAATGACTGTCTCGATAGTATCTTTATGAGTATTTAATATGTTTTAAACTAGTATATGTGAGTATTGATGTATATAAGTGAGTATATGTGAGAGTGAGCGATTGGAAGAGTTCCTGTATAAGTAACTATGTGTTTCTATAAGTGATTGTTTAAGAGAGTAAGTATGTGTACATTTCTGTAGAAGTAAGTGTAGTGGTGTGTGTATAGCTGTATTTGCAAGTAAATGGATGTTTGATAGTTTATTTTATGTGTGAGTATATGTGTGAATAACTCTATGTATAAGTGTAGGTGTGTAAGAGGATGTATAGGTGTATGAGTACATATGATGAGTGAGTACATGTATGAGTGACTATGTAGAACTATTGGTGAATGAGTGGATGTGTATGTAGATTTTGGAATTACTGAATAGGTTGTTTTAACTGGTATTGGTATCTCAATTTTTTTGAAAATTGTAGGTTCTATTTCTGAATGTGTGTATCAAAGGTTATATTAGGGTGAGAGTAGGTCTGCCACTCTTTCACAAGAATGATGTCATCAGAGATGTCATCAGTGATGTCATTTAAGATGTCATCAGTATTGTCATGAGTGATGTCACTGACCATGTCATCAGTGATATGTGACGTCATCAGCAGTGCATTGCGGGGGCATGAGTTATAGTTAGCTGAACTTACTATAACAGGGGAATTTCAAAGGTTTTATACTAATTTCCTACATTTTTTAAAAGTTATATTTCATATTCGTAATGTAAAATAATTAAACTAAATACATTTTTTTTGTCTATTAATTACATTTTTATTTCAAAATATTAAAAATAAATTCTATATAATTCCTTTTTCATTGGTTTCGTTTTTTTTGGTTAATCTTGCCATACATGTAAGATGATCGCACTATACTTTGTACAGTAATTTATACTCTGCGCATACACGTCACAAATGCGCTTTGACGTTACGGTTCGCATCTACACTTCCATGTGACGTCGTGTACGGTGTCCCGTATGTGAACGGCGCAAAAGTTTCTAGTTGTTCAAAAACATATATTTATGTATTTAATGTACATATTAAGGGAAAATATTATCTGAGATAATCATGAAACTAGTTTTTTTGAACTTATAATAAGTGTATATTACTTTCAAAAACAATTACGCAAATAGTGGAATTACATCATTCGCACTCGCATCTTAAGAGCACCGTAAACGCACCGTAAGAGTACGCAAAGGCATCTGACTTAAAAAGAAGAGATTAGATTGCTTCATAACATTTCCTATTCCAACTCTTGAAAGACCCCTCCTATTTAAATCATTCTACTTTGACTTTGTAAGAAGACGTATCTCTTCTCTGAAGCCTGTCAAATTAGAACAATGACAACACCTATGGACTAATTTTTCAGCCACTCTTCTAATGGAAAATTTACAGAAGGGGAAAAAAAGGTCAATGCACCTCTTGTGACCTGTAAAATTTGCCAAACTACACTTTCCAGGATCAATCCTGCAACAAAATATTTCTTTGGCAGTGCAACTGTTGTACGCCACGTGAAGATCTTGCACCCCAACAATTTTGCAGGAGCTGCAACACGGAGGTCGCAAGAGGACCCACCTGCTGCTGTAGCAAGTACATCAAGGGCACCACCTGTGGAAAACAGTCCACAACCACACATTGAACATGATTTTAGTGAAGTTACAATCCTCTACATTTATTGTGATGAACTTTTATGTTACGGGGAACAAACCATCGACCTCATAAAATGCAGGAAGTGTGAGAATCGCTCTCATCGTCATAATTTTTTTTTTTTCACATTCAATTTTGTTCCTATTGGACACTTTTTGGGTTCCTATTCTATTTTTTTAGCTTTCAAAAAATAGAAAGCGAAAAACACAAAAAAATGTTCTTTTTAGAACTACCTACACTGCTCAAAGAAAGAACTATATTTCAATGTTAGTCTGTAAAAGTTTGTCAGAATGAATGTGTAGTTCGTAAATGAATGAATGAATACATTACTACTGTATGGTGAATGTGAAACTGCACAACTATAAGGAAGTGCTACAGCATAAATCTATAAGGTATTTATAGTATAGTGTAGTACTTCCGAAGCACTTGAATGTTACATATCCATATAAATATGTTACAAGTCTATACTTCAAATTACACTGCTAGTGAAACTACCTGGGTGAATTTGTGTGTGTTAGGAACGGATCTAAAACACCCTTGTGCCTATTTTACACATCTGTTGCGTCACTTTCGTGATGCAGCGGTGGTGGAAAGATGTGCCATAGTGTGTGGTATTCACAATGACATGCATATGAAAGGTGCATCACATTCTAAAACCCTGCACCAGAAGGAGGCTTGCCTGCGCAGATGGGGGTTGGTGGAGGTGTTCTGGTGCAGGAACGCCTCCTAAAAGTGACTAAGTGAAATCTATAAGACTTCATTCAGTCACTTTTATGCTTATGCTGCATCAAAACCCTGCATCTGCTTGAAACAGGTGTAAGGATTGACACCCCATTGTAAGCATAGGGCCCCAAGAGCACTTCTGGAGCTGCATTATGTTTCCAACGCAAGTCAAGCAATGTGCCACCTTCACAACAGAAATACATCACATATCTGTACCGTTTTTGCCCCATAATACACCACATTGTAAATATAGTGCATCCATGGTGGTGATGTCACAGTGCACAATAACTGGCATATCTCTGGGGATGTACCACTTATTGTACATCTGATGATTACTGTTTGAATGTAGTGAATGGATTACTACACACTGATTATTGAGTCACTACAAAACTATAACAGGAATGACAGAGTGTTTCATGCAAGTGTAAGTATGAAGACTGGGGAATTGAACATATGAAAGATAAATGTGCAGGTGCATGAAACAGTGCATGCATAGTCTATAGAAGATTCAAGCAGTCCATGCCCTAAGGCCCACTTTGCACCAACAGTACTTAGGTACTGACTGAATTATTACAATTCAACAAGCAGAGTGTGTGGCTGAATGCATACCAGCTTTACTTTTGCAACAATGTATAGATAAACACATACTACTATATGGTTCACTACAATACTGAAACAGTAGTATGATAGTGTTTGCTGGAAGTGTAAGGATACCCATTGAGGAATTGAAGGTACAAAAGATAAGTTTGCTGGTGTAAAGAACAGTGCATGCACAGTCTATAGTGGTTTGAAACAGTCTATGGGCTAAGGCCTGTTTCAATCTATGAATATCTAGATAGTGAGTGGATCATTACAGTTCTGCAAAGAAAGTTCCTCACAAAATTTATAACAGCTCTGGCTCACTACAATACTAAGTAATAGCAAAAAGGAGTCAAGAGGGATATGGAACGGTATAGGGGATCGCCCTCCACTCTAACCAGTCAATCAACAACAAGATCCCTGTACCTGGGGCGCTAATAACTTAGCAAAGACATGAGTACACATTACTCGAATTGCGTTCATTTTTTTGCATAACGAGCTAGACCCCTGCTATCTATCGCAGTGTGGTATTGCTCCTCTAATGTCTAGTAGTCCCCACTCATTCTATGGTTCCAAAAAAAATTAAATACTGTGGTCTCAATTCAAAAAATGTCCAGCGTGATGTCCCATAGATGTCTGCTGTATAAACTAACAGTGCATCTATCCACACTTCACCATATGTGTCCACACCTTAAGAAGAAAAAATGTGTGGTGGAGAGGAAGACACCTCACGGGCGAACACCCTCGGGGATGTTGGCAGATGTTACCAACTCAATGCCCCTTTCTCATCATCGGTTGTCTTCCAATCCGAACAGAAAACAGAAAAAATTACAACACACAAAAAGAAATGCGTGTAGAGGTGCAACATAAAGAGTCCAACAACATTAACTCATAACAGACAGAGTGACATAAAATCAACAGCCACACCCACTCAATTACTTTATTCTTCGTATTAGTGTGAGCTGAAGAATTAAAAAATAAGGTTGGTAGCTTAATATCGCCTACCAGTACCTGATACCGACATGTTTCACTGCCCTGTAAATTTCGGCAGATTCATCAGGGTATAGAACACTCGGTCAATGCACCAATCTGTTGAACATCCGTTTTGGACACTATTGAATTGAGACACAAATAAAAACCAGAGACATGCCATATAGTCAAAATAGGTTCGTAGGTTTCCACATCAGTGTAATGGTGTATAGGCATATATTTAATTCTCATAATAGTTACCCCTAGTCAGCATGTGTAACTCATACCGGCTGACTGAATCACGATTTGACTCGATTAAAAACGATTGAGGTAGCAATCTAAAGAGGGTACAAAAGGAGGAAGGCGGATGAGCCCCAACATTTTCCAAGCTCAAAACGTTATCAAGTATGCCTAACCTAGTATAGCACATTGATGCCCTGCTTCCACCTGTAAAATGACAAATAGGGCGCGTTCCAGCACCCGTAATGTCAAGTTTCTCCGTGTCAATACCCGGGGCGTCCGGCACCCACTCTGTTCTATGCCTCAATGTTTCGCATTTCAAGTGGCCCCCAGCTATGTATCAGCACGTAGTCAAAAAAGGGAACTGCTCGTTGTTAATTATAGCTCAATGCCGCTATCTGCTCGCCCCCACTCCTCACCGTACGGTATGGAAACCGGGACCGTCTCTCATCCCAGGAACACCGCGCACCCGCCGGCGTTTGTTTTTAAACACCCCGGCAGGGTCCGGTCACCAGATAACCCGCGCATGCGCATACGCCGGCGCTCCAGTAGGAAACGTAGGCGCCATCTTAGAGTGGCAACAACCTGGTGTTTGAGTTCTATTGCCATGTTGTTGGCGGCTTCATCAGAAGGCCGCGAGGACAATGTCCTATCGCGAACTCTTTTTGTATATGTGCGCAGAGAATATTATTACATCTTTTAATATTTTTCAATTTTGTGTTTGTTTGCCATAGGTGATATTGGGCAAAGCCGTAGAGTCAATGCAGGTGTAATAATGCATTCTATGTGTATCCTAACCCATAGATACAACTATTCAGATGTGAGGTATAGATGCCAAACGAGGGTGAGTCTAGATGGTGTTTAATTCTCTCCCCGTCTCCGACCTCATAGTCTAGTCTGATCAGATACCATTGGAGTACATCCATGACAGAGCACAATCAGCATATTTCTAGGGCAACAACAACGCCCTCACGGGTGGCACATGATCAGCAAGGAGCACCAAGCAAAAAATGGGGATCAAATAACAGCTGAAGAGGTTATTTCACTCGGTTCCACTCCAGGATTTCATTAAGGCCTACAATGTCGCTGCGTTCACTGTGTATCCATCAGATGGATACACAGTGAACGCAGCGACATTGTAGGCCTTAATGAAATCCTGGAGTGGAACCGAGTGAAATAACCTCTTCAGGGTGGGTTAGCTGTTATTTGATCCCCATTTTTTGCTTGGTGCTCCTTGCTGATCATGTGCCACCCGTGAGGGCGTTGTTGTTGCCCTAGAAATATGCTGATTGTGCTCTGTCATGGATGTACTCCAATGGTATCTGATCAGACTAGACTATGAGGTCGGAGACGGGGAGAGAATTAAACACCATCTAGACTCACCCTCGTTTGGCATCTATACCTCACATCTGAATAGTTGTATCTATGGGTTAGGATACACATAGAATGCATTATTACACCTGCATTGACTCTACGGCTTTGCCCAATATCACCTATGGCAAACAAACACAAAATTGAAAAATATTAAAAGATGTAATAATATTCTCTGCGCACATATACAAAAAGAGTTCGCGATAGGACATTGTCCTCGCGGCCTTCTGATGAAGCCGCCAACAACATGGCAATAGAACTCAAACACCAGGTTGTTGCCACTCTAAGATGGCGCCTACGTTTCCTACTGGAGCGCCGGCGTATGCGCATGCGCGGGTTATCTGGTGACCGGACCCTGCCGGGGTGTTTAAAAACAAACGCCGGCGGGTGCGCGGTGTTCCTGGGATGAGAGACGGTCCCGGTTTCCATACCGTACGGTGAGGAGTGGGGGCGAGCAGATAGCGGCATTGAGCTATAATTAACAACGAGCAGTTCCCTTTTTTGACTACGTGCTGATACATAGCTGGGGGCCACTTGAAATGCGAAACATTGAGGCATAGAACAGAGTGGGTGCCGGACGCCCCGGGTATTGACACGGAGAAACTTGACATTACGGGTGCTGGAACGCGCCCTATTTGTCATTTTACAGGTGGAAGCAGGGCATCAATGTGCTATACTAGGTTAGGCATACTTGATAACGTTTTGAGCTTGGAAAATGTTGGGGCTCATCCGCCTTCCTCCTTTTGTACCCTCTTTAGATTGCTACCTCAATCGTTTTTAATCGAGTCAAATCGTGATTCAGTCAGCCGGTATGAGTTACACATGCTGACTAGGGGTAACTATTATGAGAATTAAATATATGCCTATACACCATTACACTGATGTGGAAACCTACGAACCTATTTTGACTATATGGCATGTCTCTGGTTTTTATTTGTGTCTCAATTCAATAGTGTCCAAAACGGATGTTCAACAGATTGGTGCATTGACCGAGTGTTCTATACCCTGATGAATCTGCCGAAATTTACAGGGCAGTGAAACATGTCGGTATCAGGTACTGGTAGGCGATATTAAGCTACCAACCTTATTTTTTAATTCTTCAGCTCACACTAATACGAAGAATAAAGTAATTGAGTGGGTGTGGCTGTTGATTTTATGTCACTCTGTCTGTTATGAGTTAATGTTGTTGGACTCTTTATGTTGCACCTCTACACGCATTTCTTTTTGTGTGTTGTAATTTTTTCTGTTTTCTGTTCGGATTGGAAGACAACCGATGATGAGAAAGGGGCATTGAGTTGGTAACATCTGCCAACATCCCCGAGGGTGTTCGCCCGTGAGGTGTCTTCCTCTCCACCACACATTTTTTCTTTTTTTTTTTTTTTTTCTTCTTAAGGTGTGGACACATATGGTGAAGTGTGGATAGATGCACTGTTAGTTTATACAGCAGACATCTATGGGACATCACGCTGGACATTTTTTGAATTGAGACCACAGTATTTAATTTTTTTGGAACCATAGAATGAGTGGGGACTACTAGACATTAGAGGAGCAATACCACACTGCGATAGATAGCAGGGGTCTAGCTCGTTATGCAAAAAAATGAACGCAATTCGAGTAATGTGTACTCATGTCTTTGCTAAGTTATTAGCGCCCCAGGTACAGGGATCTTGTTGTTGATTCACTACAATACTAAAACAGCAGTGTCAGAATGTTTGGTGCAAGTCTAAGAATACAGACTGGGGAATTGAAGGTATGAAAACACAAGTTTGCAGTTGCATAGAAGACTGCATGTATACTCCATAGGGATTTTAAGTAATCCATACCCTCAGACCCACTTTGCATATTTTAAATCAATACAAAAATGTAAAGAATGTATAACTGAATCTATAAGTGCTTCACTTTAAGTACAATGAATACATTAGTAGATAGTGCTCAAACCTTTATTATTTTTAAACAATAAATGTATTCTTCTAACATCTCATAATTTAACAGACCTTCTAAAATAAGTTCATCAGGTATTTCATAAACATCAATTCCCTCGTTAGCAGTTTCAGAATTAATATGTTCTAAAATTTTTACATATTTTAATGCTTCCAGAAAATCTGCATCAAAGCTTTCGTCTTCGAAATCATAGCTCAAGTCTGCAGCACTAATTTCCCCTTCTTCACTCTCATTGCCTGTGACAGATACGATTAGTTCTTCAATTACGCTGAAGGTAATATCCCAAATGTCCTCAGTATGAGGCTGTTCTCTTTCCATGATTTTTCCTTTATGTTGTTGCTCCTTGTATAAAAATATAAACAGTTCATTTTAGCAGTTTTCGTAATACATAATACAAAACTAGCGTTTTCACCTATTTTGGCATACAAAAAATATTATATAAATGCCATAGTCTAATAACATTCCATTAGTAGAGTTTTACTCCTTTACCTAGTTATATAAATATAATTACTTATAAGGATATCCTGTGCTTAGATTTTCTTAAATTTTGAAACCAGTCACTCCTTATGACTATAGGAAAGGACGCAGGCTGTTATAGTAAAATACAGTACTAAAACATTTAGAATAGGTCTATTCACCTTACCCATTCCAAAATACTAAATCTGTTTTAGTAAAATGCAAGAGATTCTATTGATTGTCCAGATTAACACTGTGTATCTATCTATATTTAGATATCATTATCACACTACTTTTTGAATACTTCATCTGTTTTCACACAAATAAACTCTTAAAGACCTATCCAGTACTCACCTTTTAACATAAATAGAATGTAGTAATTCCTTATGTAAGTCGAAAATACTCACAACAACAGGTATAGAACACTGGTACTGTCAGGAAATGTAAGCCCAGAAATTCTTACAGAATACTTGCACAGGAACAGATGACGCCACTTCCCAACTCCCCCTCCAGGATCCTCCAGAGACCAAACTTTTTAATCTAATCTCTAAAAAAAAACCACGGGAGAAGGCGGATGGGAAAAAATAGGAAAGAAGAAGAGACTGGCTCGTGACCTCTGCATTACCTCCTTTGACCTTCTCTCTGGCTGTCTTGTTTAATTCACAGACAATCCCTTGACATGGATACATAACGGAAACTAGCAAAGAACAAATATTTAATAACCTACCCTACTTTATCTCTATTCCTTATGTATAATTAAGTCTAACACTACTAATTACCTACCCCTTGGTCTTTCGAAGTAGCCTCCTCTCTACTGTTTATCTGCAACCTTGTAGCTTGCCGTTCTTTTCTTTATCTCACTTCTGATAACCTATAACTACATAACATTCATTAACCTAGGCCTCTCAGTTTATTGTCTAATTTTTATATTATTAATTTCCTTGTGTTCTTCTACCAACCTTTCTTTATACAGTTGCTTGTTATCTATTCTGTCAGTCCTTGAATATCTTGTATTTTTCAGTAATGTTCCATCTTAATTTTAGTTGCGGGCACGATAACTAAGGTAAGTTTAACCGGGAACCTTCTTTACCTTTCTCAGAAATATTTGTGCATTCTCTTCAAGAATATCTATGGAGCAATTGAAAACAGATCTGAACTTGGTAACGTCTTAGGTGAAGTGCGCACTCGTTAGGGAGAGCGCGTCTCACCAAGTATTCCCCACAGGTGTGTGGTAAATGACTAGACCGCCACAGCGTCTTTCCTCGAGACGGCCATCTTTGAATTCCTCTGTTGCACTAAAGCACTCCAAGTCTGTTTCCTTGTGGATTCTTCATCTCTCCTGCACCAGTTAGGGTTTAGATAGGTCATTATTGTATCCACTGATTAAGTAGGGGTTCTGACAGGTATACTCAGTATATCATTTTTTGAAATGTTTTTAAAAAATACAAACCATCTTAACACACTTATGTTCTCCAATCCTTGGTTTGTTACTTCAGCTCGGTTGAAGCACATTCCATCGATCATTTTTAACAGGGGGTCCCGTGGGGGGGTATTAGGATTCGCCCACCACCGTGGCGGGCACAACCTGCATTTTTAGCATTGTGGCTGGCGGTGCTCTCAGCACCACCGCCACAATGCTAAAAATGCATGTGACGAATTTGCATAAACAAAGCGGCAGGCACCGTGCAGTACCTGCCGCTTTGTTTATGCAAATGCTTGGGGGTACTACAGGTACCCCATGTGCACCCCCCCACCTCTCCTTCACTCTGGGGGCCCGCAGGGGGCCCCCAAAGTAAAGACCGCATGCCTTACATACACATTTCTGTAATATTGATTATTTTTTACCAGATACAACGTTGCCTTTTTCACTTTCCTAACATCCACTAATTCTTGCCAGATTTTCTTACTCTTAGTAGGAGCGTCATTAACAAGAATAACTAAAGGTTCATCCTCTACATTTTCTACACCAATTGTTTCAATAATGTTTTAAAAATCTCGAGGAAAATATACAACTCTTCCCTTTAATCCTCTCTGTAAATCAGAAGGAGGCAATGTTCCTGCTTAGGATCCATACGAACAATAGCCTGAAATGAATGCACACATTGAATAAGAATAGACTCATAGGGATTTAAATTCATCAGTTCAGAAGGAATATATTTACCAACTCAAGATTATTATGCACAGCTCTAGCAGGCATTTTGTTCTTGTCTAATTTGTTATAACAATATTTACAAATACGCTGATCAGAACCCAAATTAAAACAATTCTCTACCAACAAATAAGTTGCAAAATCCTTCCACTCATTAATATTTTCCTTTTCACTTTTTAAATACAAATCAACAGTCCTGGTCTGATTTTTATAATGAGTTTGTCGACAACAGACACAACAATAATTTGGCCTTTCACCTGAAATCACCCCAAACTTTGTAATTTCTTGCTCAAATTTTTCTGTACTACAATGTTGTACATTCTCTTCCACATTTCCTTCTATTAATATCTCAATTTCTGCACTGTCTTCCTCAGGACCAAAATACCGGACCTCAATTTCATCACAATTGTTCTTTACATTTGATACAGATCCATGAAAAAGAGCACTGTTCATCTTTTTTAACAGTAGAGCTGGACTTTTTGAATAATACAATCTTCTGACTAATTTCCTCATTTCAGAATGATGCACTGCTAACATCCTGAAATGGTGAAAAACACTTTGACATACTTTTTTAGAAACACAAGCCAGAGAATGACCTTGCAAACCAGTTTTTTCTCTCACTCTGCAAGGTCTAGTCCTTGCAACATCTTAATCTTTTGTTTAACACTTTTCTTAATATAGTTACGTGTGAAATTGCATAAAAAATCAATAGATTCCTGCCGTACACTACAAATACTACTACAATTCCAAGTGTACACTGGAACTTTAGAACGTCTCCCTAAAACTTCATCAGCTAATGCCTCATCTGCATTTCTAGGAACAATTTTCTCTTTCTCAATAGGAAAACCATTTCTAACCTCATAAGCACAACCACTACTGTCAAATCCATGTAACAAATCATTACTCTGAAGATAACTTTCTTCATTAAAAAAAGGCTAGAACTTGAACTATGCTTCCATTCACCCAAAAAAAACTCACCAAACTTCTGTTAATTACTCTTCTCCACTTACTTTTGGCCCTCATTAAATGGATTAGCTTATCTAGTGCTTAAATTCTATTGATTACCAAAATAAACAATTTTGTTTTCAATTCGAAAGCTTTCTCAACCAAATTTTCTATACATTTCTTCTTCTTATAAAATGCTGTTTTTTAACATCACTTAATTTCTTTAATTACATTTAACAGAACTCTATTATAAAATGTTTTTCCTAATTTCCATAAATTGGTTTTTCCTCCTTTTACTGTACACTATTTTTTCTGCAGTTGACTTTCTATGATTGTTTTCTTTAGTCTTCTTTTTCTTTTTCGTTGCAGATACACTAATGCCATTTCTCACTTTGTGCACACTACTCTTAGTCTTTAATATTTTCCTCAGAAAAGTGTTCCTTCTCTTACCAGGACTTTTTTTCTTTTTCTTAACACATGGTTCTTCGTGTAAGTCTTGTGGATGACTTCTCTTCAAATAAACACATTCTTTCCTCTTCTGAGAATTCGTAGGCATGATACAGTTTTTTCAGTATTGATAAACAGAATCTATTATAAAAAATACATATAACATTACAAAAATAAATATATGAAATATTCTATAATATTACTTATAAGAACAGAGGGAGGAATATGAGGACAAACATAAGACTATGAATATAAAAGTACTTAAACAAGAGAGGTAAGGAGTATGAAACAAGGAAAACTATAACAAAAAAGGGGAGTATAAACTGACACTGCAATATAACAGGATAAAAGAAGTATGAATACACTGGAAAGTATGAATAGGTAAGTAGACGTATAAACAAAAGATTGAAATATGAGGAGAGAAGAAAGAGTATCAAAAGAGAAAAGAGAGTAAGAGCACAGAGGGGGCACTATAAGAAGAGAGAGAAAGACTCTAAAGAAAAAAGAAGGAATATGTTAACAGATGCGCAACTATAAGAACAAAAAAGGAATATTAGCAAAGGACAGTGTGTATAAGGAGAGAGAGAACAGTACCAGAAGAGAGCACAGAGAATGTGAGAAAAAGTGGAGCATAAGAAAAAAAGGGGTGTACAAGAACAGAGGATACAGTCTGAGGAGAAAAGAAGGAGTATTAACAGATGGAGGATTATAAAGAGTGAAAAGTATATGACCAAAGAGACAGAAGTATGACAAGATAAACAAATATGAAAAGAGAGGTCAGTATGAAAAAACAAAGAATATGAGGAAAGTGCTGCAGAGTGTATGCAGGGAGTCAAGGAGGAGTAAGAGAAGAGAGAAAACAATATGAACAGATTTAAGAAGTATAAACAGAGAGGACAGAAAATGAAAATAGAAAAGAAATATGAAGAAAATAGGAAAATATGAACACAGAGAGAAGGAGTGTAGGATAAAGGGAAATATAAGAAAAACTCAGAAGTATGAGGAGACATGGAGAAGTAAGAGAGGAGAGAGGAGAATATGAAAACAGAGAGGAGTATAAGAACACAGGGTAAAATGAGGAGAGGAATATGACAATAAGAAAAGACAGCAAAATTAGTGGAGAGTGCAAAGTATAAGAAAAGAGAGGAGAAATGTGAGTACAGAGAGAAGAGTATTAGAACAAAAAGAAAAGAATTAGAAAACAATAGGGAGTACCTGCAAAGAACAGCGAGAATAAGAACAAACAGAGAAAATAAGAACAGAAGAGTATATATGAAGAAAGAGGAAGGAATGTAAAAAAACTCAGAAACAAAAATGTGGAGAAAAGACAAATATAAAGAAAGACTGACCGTATAAGGAGAGAGGGAGTAATATGAGAAGACAGTAAGAACTATGACAACAGTAGTGAATATAAGTACAAGAGAGAATATATACAGGTGGACAAATATGCAAAAAGAGGAGCAAGTATGAAACAAAAAGTATAAAAAGAGAGCAGAGTAAACGAAAATGAAGATAGTATAATGAGAGAGGAAGGAGTAAGACGAGAGAGGAGGGAGTATTACAAGAGAGTGTAGAAAATATGCAAAAAGGGGCGAATTCCCTTAATCTACACAGATGCACAGTGTGATATTACCCAAAAAATTATACGACCATGCATTTTACCAAAACACATTTACTACTGTAAAACATTTAAAAAGGGGCGACTATACGGGCATATTATTAAGACAGGAGATAAAATTATCGCCGCTTTATTGGCAGAAACCTGCAGATAAAGCGGCGATAATGGGCTTGATAATATGCTATCTAACATAGCCTTTGATTGGAATTCCAATTCACAAGGGCGTATTATCAAACCTATTATCGCCACTTTAGCGGCAGTTTTCTGCTGATAAAAGCGGCGATAAGGCATCGCTCTTTCTTGATAATATGGCCCATAATTCCTTAATGTACACAGACGGACAATGTGATATTAAACAAAAAAAATAACTGCATGCATTATAGCCAAAACACATTTACTACTATAAAACGTTTAACAAGGGACAAATATAGGGGCATATTATCAAGACTGGCGATAAAATTATCGCCGTTTTATCGGCAGAAAACTGCAGATAAAGCGGCAATAATGGGCTTGAAAATGTGCTTAATGGAATTCCAATCAAAGCCCATGTTAGATATCCTTCACATCTAACATGGGTTTCGATTGGAATTTCATAGAGCATAATATTAAGCCCATTATTGCTGCTTTATCAGCAGTTTTCTGCCGCTAAAGCGACAATAATTTTATCGCCTGTCTTGATAATATGCCCCATATTTCCTTAATGTACAAATATGCACCACATATATTCCCATACAACTTATCAACTCACCTTTCAAATTGATTTGTAGATTAAGAGGAATACCACTCACACAGTAGATATTCCTATACAGAATCTCTCTAGTTCAGTGTTTGCAGCAGAACCACAACATGGAACATTTTCCCTCTCATTTTACACATACATACATATATACAACCAATTAAAATCCTTCACACTTTAATTCAGTATAAAACACACATTTCTATTGCTTTAACATTTCAATTCTTCCCAACTGACATAACTGTCCACCCTACCCCCAACAAATCATACAAAAGCCAACTGTCAATAGAGGTTAAAAGTTCAGCACTGTATAAAACACTGCACCTCAACACATTTAGACTATGCATAAGCACTTACTTATAAGTACCAACAAAGAGAAAAGGTCACGTTACAAGCAACCAACATATAAACACATAAACTTGATAGATATCTGTGAAATATATATTTTTAATTGATTTTTTCTTGCTTACGTACGCTTATGAAACGACTTTCAGAATTCGCACGGAACGCGTACACTAAATATACGGAAAAAAAGTAGCATCTATCACTAATGTATTACAATCCCGGGGACCCCATCTTCCGTGGCTCAAAAATAACGTTCAGGACTGTGGGGGGAGCCCTAAAACACCCAAAGTCCCAGCTGGCTCCCTGTGTTCTTCGGGAGCCGGCATTGCTTTTTGTCAGAGAGACTAGTTACATGCTGCTCTCTCAGACGAAAAGCAATCTGCTTTCCTACTTGAAAGAGAACTCTTGCCCTACCATAGCAAACAGCAGTGTCCCAGGGATAGGCACCCCATAACACTACAGGAGCCGGCCCTAGGAGGTGGTGGTCCCCAGGGCCATCAAAGGCCCACCAAAGGCCATCAAAGATTTTGACCTTGGGGACCACTGTAAACACCCCTAAGCAGTCGTAGGAGAACAGGAAGTCCTATAGCAAATAGCAAACTTTTCCAGTCAATCTACACACTCAATCTACACACACATATACAAATAAATAAAAAATCACATTTATTCCCACATTAAATCAAAACGAAACACACGTTTATATTGCTTGAACTTTTCCACTCTTTCCAAATGAGAAAACTTTCAACCCTTCCCCCATTCCACAATCTGCCAGTTACCATAGAAACACTTAAGGGAACACCCAACTCAGCACAAAGGTGAAAAGTTCATCATACATTGTTGCAAATTAAAACAGCAAGTGTGCTTGACTTGAGAATATACCAGCTTATCTTATGTAACATTGTTTTCTATCAGTTGTTCTTAACCAATAAAAATCAGGCTTTTCAAAAACAGAAACATGCATCCTAGCTTAGTGTAGAATGTTCTCAAACAACCAATCATTTCTTTTCTTTTTTCAAAATCTTACTTTTCAAACTACCATTTCATTTACAGAGACCTTCAGAGGGCATCCAAACCTCTCTTCAAGATGTTTACAGTGTGGATTGTGGGACACAGCTATATTTTCCGGAGCCAAAGGTATGCACAACAGAAAAGAATTCACAAAGACCTACGTTTACCAAATGTAGACATTAAATGGATTGGACAGAGAGGATTAAAGTAAC
The DNA here is from genome assembly GCF_964263255.1 of Lissotriton vulgaris. Classification (NCBI taxonomy): domain Eukaryota; kingdom Metazoa; phylum Chordata; class Amphibia; order Caudata; family Salamandridae; genus Lissotriton; species Lissotriton vulgaris. Next base: position 1,526,290,152 of record NC_141693.1, read on the forward strand.
ACCTATTGATGCCATTGGTGAAATCCTTTTTACAACTCCAACACCCTGACCTCATAATTTTGCACTGTAGTGGCAATGACCTAGACATTTTGACAGGGGTAGGTCTGGAAATGCTTATGAAGGACACCTTTGCACAATTCATGACACCTTTTCCCAAAACTTCCTTTGTCCATTCTAATATATGCCAAAGGCAGAAATGGAAGAGGTCCAACCACTATTGTCCACAGATTGAAAATGTGAGGAAACTTGTGAATAAATCTGTTTCTGCCTTTCTCCGAGACTATAGAATTGGGTCCATATACCACAACAATCTGCGTTTCAATATGCATGACATCTATAGTAGAGACGTGTACATTTTACAGATGAGGGGTACAGAGTCTTCCTCTTGAACTTTAGACTCTGCATTGGTACTTACTTGTAGGTACTAAAATCTCCCAATAAACACAAGGGCTATTTTTAGAGCCACCCAACATCTAAACACATACACTTCATAAATATCTGAAAAATATTCTTCTTTTTCTTCCTTCAGTACGCTTATCGGACGACTTCCAATCTTCGCACCTTATGTCGTCCATACGTGCTTGGTACGCGCACAATAAATCTACCATAAAAAATAGCCTTTATCACTAATTTTTTATAATCCCCGAAGACCCTATCCCCAGGGCTCAAATGTAACGTTGCGGACTATGGAAGAGAGCCCCAAAGCCTCCATGCTCGGAGCCGACTCCTCACTTCCTGCGGGAGCCGGCAGTGCTTTTCGTCACAGAGAGCAGCTGACATGCTTTCATTCTACTTTCAAAGATAATTTCAACAGTTATACATTTTACAAAATAATATAGTACTGCACGCTAAAGTAGAAAAGCCAGCACAATTATGATAGAATAGAAAATAGAAAAAAAAATACTTCTACACTCAACAAACTTGTAAACAGAATACACACTTTAATTTAAAAACACCCTACCACAACTAGTTTTTAAAATGCATTATACAAAAAAATGCGTCACAAAATAAGCTACATACATGGTGACTGTATCGTAACGTCACATAGAAAAAAGAAAGCCACTCTTACACTACCAGGAAAACTCAACAACAGTACAAGCCCAAATTTCCATTGCACTGATTTCTTAGTTGCAAGATGGACACACACACTCCCTCATGGCTGGTATACACCCACACCACACCCATTCAGCGTATCCACTACACATGTGACCCTATGTATAAAAAAGACGGAGCGCACGTGTTGTATGCCATTTTAGAGTTGCTCCCAAAGCACCGAACAAGGGGCCCACTACTACATGCGTGGCTTCTTTGGTCACTGAGTTAGTGGTGCCCGAAGCACTGAGTGGGTGAAGAACCTGCGATGATGATGATGGGAGCACGAGTATGTCGTTATCCATAGCGATATCAAGACTCGGCACCATATATGAGACTTCTTTGTTGGAGATCGGAACTACATCATGAAGAAGGTGCCTTTTCCACGAAAAGGTGAGCAGTGAGACTTGAGTACGCATCGGAAGGAGTCAAAGGGTTGTAGCTGACTACATGCAAAAATGTGACTTACTATTTTAGACGAACGCACGCCTACATAATGAATTAATTTACATGTTTACATTTTTTTCTCAATAGCAGTAACGTTTTTATAATCGCTGAAATCTCCGAAATATATTCACAATACAAACAAATCGTAAAAATGTGACAATGAACATCTATAAAAGCGTGATATTATCTAGCTCCAAATTAATATTGCAACAATTACCAATCATAACATCTTTCTTTTAGATATACAGATTAACAATGGATTATGTAACAAGCATGACGGCAATAGCACAAGGTGAGCAAAGTACCTTGTTTCTGAAACAACAACAAATTATCTGTGAAACGAGAGAATGTGTAGTATGCAGCAGGCGCGCAAGACACACTTTGGTCTAACAGGGCTTCAGCTAGGATGAGATAGCTTCCTGGGCCCACACACAGTCGCACCCGAGTACGTCTCAGCTCTTTTAAAGACATTTTGCATGTCAATGAGGTTTTGATATCCCCCCGCTTACAGCCCCTGCAGCTCCACTCTTCTTTTTGCTTGAACTTAAGACCCCCCAAAATATTTTCTAGCCCCCCCATACTTTTGACTGTGGTTGCCCATCTGGCTTCAGGTACCCCCTCCCATGTTGTGTGTGTCTCCCATGTTTTAATGTCCTTTTCTTTTCTTTTCTTTTTCTCTTTCTCACTCTCTCACATCGTTTCTCTTTCTTTTTTAAAGTTTTGTACGATGCTATCTCCACTCTGCTGTATACAACCTTATCTGAATTGAAATGAATAACTCTCTTGATTACAGTGAAGGATTCTTCCCACATAGAACACCATCTTTCAATCATGCCAATGGCACTAGGTGACAAAGAATTTTGTTTCCGAAACAACAACAACTTATCTGTGAAAGGAGAAAGTGGGTAGTGTGCAACAGCTTGACTGTGCAGAAATGTATAATTACCTCCAAGCAGTGACAACAGATAGGTTACAACAGTCTGAGAAACAGATCTACAAGCTTATTGCGCCACTTTTGTGTCACTTTTAACATAGGAATAGTGGTGCAAGCAGCTGGTAAATCTGCGTTTCACTTTTCAAGAAAAAATCTCAACTCCAGACTCTGCGAGACACTTTTAATCTTCTTTTCTCTCTCTTTCTCTCTCTCACTCTCTGTGACATCATTTCTCTTTCTCTTTAAAAGTTATAGACACTGCTGTCTGCTTTGACATGTAGAACAACAGTTGAACTCAAGTTGTGAATTCCACTGGCCGCAGTGTTTAAAGAAGGGTAAGCACCGAGGCCTAGACATACAACGCCTTCATTACAATTCATTAGAAATAAGTCGGCATATTTACAATCCTGTTGTGCCACTTTTGTGTCAGTAACGCAGTAGGCACTTCCATATACACACCACTTGAACACAGCACTATAACAGAACTGAAATGTACTAGGCACACTACACACGTAAAACCATAGTGTTACCTTAATTTGTGAAAGAAGAGAGTTGGTAGTGTGCACCAGCTTCACTGGGTTGAAATGTATAATTACCTTCGAGCAGTGACAACAGATAGGTTACAACAGTCTGACAAACAGATCTACAAACTTATTACGCCACGTTTGTGCCACTTTTAACATGGAAAAAAGATGCAAGGAGCTTGTAAATCTACGTCTGACTTTTCAAAAAAAAATCTTGACTCTGCAAGACAGTTTTAATGTTGTTTTCTCTATCTTTCTTTCTCTCTCCCACTCTCTGTGACATCATTTCTCTTTCTCTTTTAAACTTATAGACACTGCTGTCTGCTTTGACTTGTAGAACAACAGCTAAAGTGAAGTTGTGAATTCCACTGGATGCAGTGTTTGGCCGCAGTGTTTATACAATGGTAAGCACAGAGGCCTAGATATAAAATGTCTTCATTGCAATGGATTAGAAAGAAGTCGGCATATTTACAATCCTGTTGTGCCACTTTTGTATCAGTAACGCAGTAGGCACTTCCATATACACACCATTTGAATGAGGCACTATAACAGAACTGAAATGTACTAGGCACACTGCACACGTAAAACCTTAGTATTACCTTTATTTGTGAAAGGAGAAAGTGGGTAGTGTGCACCAGCTTCACAGTGTTGAAATGTATCATTACCTCTGAGCAGTGACAACAGATAGGTTACAACAGTCTGACAAACAGATCTACAAACTTATTATTATTGGTGGAGTGGTGTGGCTCACTGGTTAGAGGCGGCAGACCCGGAAGCAGAGGACGGCCCGGGACCAGGGTTCAATTCCCAACGCGGCAGGGTCATGGACCAGGGTCAGCGAACTCAATAATTCTCACCTCAATGCCTAACCAGGGATCACACTCAGCAACTCTGAAATTAGCTTGCCTCATCTCCACAACGGCCCCCCACATATGCCGGGGATTCCTGGTTTCACCTTGGAGATACCCAGTAGGGACCATCTCACAGGGAAAGCCAGGAAGGGTTCCCCAGCGGTCTACAGCGCGGAGATACCCCATGTGGGGTGATTCATGCGCTATACAAGACATCATTACATTACATTACGCCACTTTTGTGTCACTTTTACCATGGAAAAGTGATGCAAGGAGCTTGTAAATCTACGTTTGACTTTTCCCAAAAAATCTCAACTCCAGACTCTACGAGACAGTTTTAATTTTGTTTTCGCTCTCCTTCTTTCTCACTCTCACTCTCTGTGACATCATTTCTCTTTGTCTTTTAAACTTATAGACACTGCTGTCTGCTTTGACTTGTAGAACAACAGCTAAAGTGAAGTTGTGAATTCCACTGGCCGCAGTGTTTGGCTGCAGTGTTTATACAACGGTAAGCACAGAGGCCTAGATATACAATGCCTTCATTGCAATGAATTAGAAATAAGTCGGCATATTTACAATCCTGTTGTGCCACTTTTGTATCAGTAACGCAGTAGGCACTTCTATATACACACCACTTGAACGCGGCACTATAACAGAAGTGAAATGTACCAAGCACACTGTACACGTAAAATCGTAGTGTTACCTTGACTTGTAATGCTTCAGTTCATTTACTCACATCTACCTAATTCAAAACTCGAATTTTTTGTTTTTCTTTTGCAGATTACCAATCGTACGTCTTTTGGAGTCCACTTCACAATTTGTTTATAATATTTTCTTTAAAGTTATTTTTCCAGTTCTTTATAATATACTTATCATTAAGTTTCGTATACAGTTATTGTTTTAATAACACTTAATAAAAAAACGACATACTTCTTTTTGTTTGTGGGGAGGTGACGGTCCACAATAAAAATAATATTTCTAATGTTGAAGTACTATAATAAGATATTCAAGAGTAGAATTGAAAAGTACTGAGTTATATTTTCTCTGGATAGACTACAACATGGTAAAGAAATCAAAGTAATGCGACACAATGTGTACCACATTTACAAACCTCTTGCAACATTTTCCCATGCAAACCTACCCCCCTACAAAATTAAATGTGCGGGCCTCAATATGGCTGAGATACCCGCCACCCCCTCTCAACACAATCCCCAAGGATGGGAAACCGGAAACAGTTCTGAAGTCTTTGGAAGACGGGAGGGAGTAACCCTCCCGGCCGTATTTATTAAAATATGAAACAAAATTAAAACATTAAATAAACAGTTTCATATTATGTACAATTTCATTACCACATTGCGATGTTTGGCTAACCTTAACAGATTCTTTAATACAAAGGTTCTCCTAGCCGAACTAACATCCTACAAAACATTTACTTGAAATTTTGAAATTGTACATCCTAACGTTTAAGGGCCAACGGCAAGGTCGTAACCGGTGTCAAGATCCCTAACCCAGAAATATCGCCCTCACTTGTGAGGGGCGGCCCAGAGGCGTACCTCAAGTGCAATTACCAATTTCCCTTGACTTGACGGGGGCCCCAATAAAACTCGCCGCCACTTAGAGGTCGTACGAGGACTCGTGTGAGGTATCTAGAAGGTAGCGTAGACCCCCCCCCAAACCCCACACAACTTACCACATCTGCCGTCGCAGACGTCCTGGCCCCGGGAAATTCCCCAGGAGGGGGCTGTAACCCCTCCTACCCAGGAAGGGGCCTTGACCGCCTTTCCTTTTCTTTCGGCGACCCATCCTTAGAAGGGACCGCCTCCCCGTTGAGGGGCCAATGGCCACCTCCCCCGAGCGCTCCCATCCGTGTTGGGTGACGCCCACTCATAGGGATCTTCCAATTAGTGCTCACCGATCATGACCTTACCGCCCGACCAAAATAAATACGACAATGCTAACTAAATGACTAAACTAAAAAGACAGTAGCAACTACACTTTTATTAAATGCATGCTTACCAATGAACACTAAAGCAGAATTTCTTTATTTGTGAAATGTAACACAAGTCGACCATTCTTTATTATATACTCAAAATCATCACGATAATAACACACAACCTGTAAACGAAAATCAGAGTTATCCATCAACTTTATTCAAAACCACTTGCTGTCCTCAGGGGCTGGTGGGTGGGTCAAAATTGGCTCTTCGTTCCGTCTCGAGCTCACGTGCAGCGAGGAGGTGCAGCTTCAGAGCACAGGAACAAGAGGATGCCTTCGGATCTTGCTTCTCCTTTTATCCGTCTTCAGGGCGGGCGTAAACTCGCCCCTGCCTGCCCCAAGGGCGTGGCCAGCCGCGTCGGTGTCTAGGCCAACCCACTCTAGGGCGGGAAAAGGCGCGCCCCGGCTACGCCGCTTCGGGCATACCAGCCGAGACTCGCCTCCCGCCCAAGATGGCTTCCCGGGGGGATCGTGGTACTCCGCCATACGTTCGGGGGGACCGAGTGGTTGCCCCTTTCCATATGGCTGAGATACCCGCCACCCCCTCTCAACACAATCCCCAAGGATGGGAAACCGGAAACAGTTCTGAAGTCTTTGGAAGACGGGAGGGAGTAACCCTCCCGGCCGTATTTATTAAAATATGAAACAAAATTAAAACATTAAATAAACAGTTTCATATTATGTACAATTTCATTACCACATTGCGATGTTTGGCTAACCTTAACAGATTCTCTAATACAAAGGTTCTCCTAGCCGAACTAACATCCTACAAAACATTTACTTGAAATTTTGAAATTGTACATCCTAACGTTTAAGGGCCAACGGCAAGGTCGTAACCGGTGTCAAGATCCCTAACCCAGAAATATCGCCCTCACTTGTGAGGGGCGGCCCAGAGGCGTACCTCAAGTGCAATTACCAATTTCCCTTGACTTGACGGGGGCCCCAATAAAACTCGCCGCCACTTAGAGGTCGTACGAGGACTCGTGTGAGGTATCTAGAAGGTAGCGTAGACCCCCCCCAAACCCCACACAACTTACCACATCTGCCGTCGCAGACGTCCTGGCCCCGGGAAATTCCCCAGGAGGGGGCTGTAACCCCTCCTACCCAGGAAGGGGCCTTGACCGCCTTTCCTTTTCTTTCGGCGACCCATCCTTAGAAGGGACCGCCTCCCCGTTGAGGGGCCAATTGCCACCTCCCCCGAGCGCTCCCATCCGTGTTGGGTGACGCCCACTCATAGGGATCTTCCAATTAGTGCTCACCGATCATGACCTTACCGCCACAGGCCGGATAGTTGACCGGCTATCCGGACCCCCCACACTACTCCTACCTAAAGGTCATGTTATAACGTTTTCAGCCATGCCAAGTAGTCTCCTATGAGTAACTCATTCCCCACCCGAGACAAATGCACACCATCCCCCAAATACATACTGTCATCATTAATACACCCATGTGAAATAGAATGCAGTGTCTTGGAACGGAACAACCTACTCACTTTGTTATTAAGCTTTCTAACAGAATGATTTAAAGCCGGAACCGAAATAGCCCCCCGCCACACTTTTCGTGGGATCATATGGGACCATGCAATTGTGCACCCTGGAACTCTCCTAGCTAACCAACTTACAGTGGAAAGCATTGCCTCAAGGAGAAGTCGTCTACCAGTGGTGACCAAATCATTACCCCCAAGATGTACTATGACTACAGCCGGCGGTGACCTCGTCCGCCCTAGTAAACCCTCAAAAAATGATTGAAACTGGTCAATACAGAGACCGCCTCTTCCGTAGAAGGACACACTGTACCCGTATTCCCCAGCCACGTGAATCATGTCACCTGCTTTGCATACGTCCGCGGCACGTCTCACGTATGAGTGGCCCACGACCCACACCTCCTTTCTCACAGCCGGTGATGTCTGACCGCTGGCCTGGTGTTGGGTCGACTGCAAAGTTCGCCCCGCCTCGTAGGCTTGCGCAACTGAAAACCAAACAAAAACAAGAAGCGTGAGTACATTGTTACAGCTTCACAACATGTGCAACCGCACATACCTTTTATAACAATTGGAGGACCAACGCCCCACCCGTTTAACTTGTTCAACATTCAGACCCCTGGCTGTAGCTTCTGTAGCAGCCCCTATCCGAAAGGAATGGGTCCCAAACTCGCCCGGGTTCAAGCCCGCAGCGGCAATCGACATCGCAAGCACCCGCTGAAACTGAAACTTTGTCAGTGGGGTGGCGTCAGCGTGTCTCAACAAGGTCCCCCCCCATGATGCCACCCTCTGTGCTAAATAATCTTCTAGACACCTTACCGGGCACATGGAGGACCCGGGAATCCTGCGTATGATTACGCAGTCACCCATCCCACTTTGATCGGTCTTGGACCTGACAAATGAGACCGTCATCGTCTCCCCTCTGATCTGGACGTGCTCCTGGCACAATCCTCCTGTCACATCCTGCTTGTTCCTTGCCACTAGTTCGCTTACCCGCATAGCCCCATGGAATGCCAGCGTAAAAGCGGCTCGGAATAACACTGTCTCAAACTGAGATGAACACGTAGCAGGGAGTCTGGATAATAACTGGGCCAGCCTATCCAAACCTATCGGGCGCCTCTCGTCTACTCTGCGACCCTCAAGGCGTTGCCACCCCCGTAGCGCTTTCTGTACTACGAAAGACGCTGTCGGGTCCTGGATCCCATGAGCCCTAGCAACAAAAGAAATGGCAGCCCGATGCCTCTGAGCCGTGGCCACCGATTTCCCAACCAGGTGTAAAGACATCAGAAAATTTACCACCCACTCCTCCTGTCCCCAAAGCTCCTCTCTATCAGTCCCCAAAAAGGCTAAATAGGACAGGAACGCCCCTTCATATGCCTTCCTCGTCCTGGGTGCTAAACTCTCTCCCACGAGGTTACGAAGTTCGGGGCACCGAGAGACCAGAGAGCTTCGGGAAAGGGTGCCGGCTCCGGGTCCGCTGTGGGAAGAAAACCCCAGAAAGCCTGCATACGAAAACGAGACAGTGCATCAGCTGCCTGGTTCATTACCCCCGGGACATGTCTAGCTTTAAACAACACATTCAATTGCATACACAGTAAAACAATTTCTTTTAGTAATCTCAAAATCCATTTGCATCGTGCTGCCTGGCTATTGATACACTCGACCACGGTCATATTGTCAGACCAGAATACCACGGAGTGATCCTTGAACCCTTCGGGCCAAGTTCTCAGGGCCACTAAAATGGGGAAAAGTTCCAGGAAAGCAATGTTACTTGTCAAACCACTGTCATGCCACCATGTCGGCCACTTTTGTGCCGACCATCTTGTGCCGAAGACAGCACCAAAACCTATGCTCCCTGCCGAATCCGTCCACAGCCCCAGCTCCTCAGAGGACACGGCCGGTTTATTCCAGACGACTCGACCATTGAAATCCGCCAGGAATGCCAACCAAATGCGCATGTCCTGGCGGACCTCAGCCGAGAGCCTCGTGCGATGGTGGCCTTCCTTCAGGCCGACCATGGCTTGAGCAATCGAACGAGAAAAGGGGCGGGCCATTGGTATAACCCTCAGGGCAAAATTCAACTGGCCCACTAGCTGCTGTAACTGGTGTAGTTTGACCTTGGATCCATCTATACACATTTGCAGGGATGTCTTGAACTTTAACACTTTTTCGGTTGGTAAACGAAAACAACCTTCATCGGAGTCCAACTCGATCCCCAGAAACTCGAGGCAAGTGGACGGCCCCACAGTCTTACCAGGTGCCAATGGCACGCCAAACTGATTCATCAAGACACAAAATTGTGCCAAAGCCTGCCCACATTCCGGATCCCCGGCTGCCCCCAGGAACAAAAAATCATCAAGGTAATGCATCACATTTCGGAAACCCGTCTTCCTTGTGAAGACCCATTGTAGAAAAGTACTGAATTTTTCGAAATAGGCACAAGATATAGAGCACCCCATCGGCATACACCTATCCATGTAATAATGACCCTGAAACATGAAACCTAGGAGACGCTGATCGTCTGGATGTACCGGGAGCAACCGGAACGCTGACTCGATATCAGATTTTGCCATCAGCGCCCCGGGCCCCAGGCGATTCAAAATGGCTACGGCCTCATCGAAGGATGCGTACCGCACCGAACACACTTCCGGGTCTATCGCTTCGTTTACGGAAAGACCACGTGGGGCTGATAAATTATGTATCAGCCGAAACTCACCCGGGTCCTTCTTTGGGACCACACCTAAAGGGGAACAAACAAAGTTAGGAACCGGTGGTACACTAAACGGACCGGCGACTCGACCTCGAGTCACCTCTTTCCTGATCTTATCCTGTACCACGGTCGTATGCTGGAAGACCGATAGCTGATTTTTACATTTCGCTGCACCTTGAAAGTCCCCTACTGGGATGCGGAAACCATAGGAAAACCCGTTCCGCAACACCCCAGCAGAAGTACGATCCGGGTATTCACTGAGCCAAGGAATCATCGCCAAGGTATCAATCGGGGTAGGTAAAGGCGCCCCTCGGACTATATTAGACCTGTTTGGCGCCTCCTCTACCCCCGTTATCACCCGTTTTGGCTCTGCACGTGGACTCAGGATGGGATGATTGCCCACACCCACTACATTCGTGCCTAAATTTGCACGATCCCTGGGGCCTGGTACATTTACCCCTGTTGAAGTTCCAACAAACCCCCCTTTTTCCTGTATTTCCTGTATTTCCTGTATTTCCGGCAGGCCTCGCATAACTGTCGGTACCTGTACCTGATCGAAAGGGCGTCCCCGCATACTGGCGGTAGGATTCGCCAACGTTACTTCCCACCAATGGCACTTTCAACATACCAGTCTCCTTCATTTTATCCCAAGACACAGAATCATAACAATCCCAAGTTAAGCTTTTATCATGTTCTTTAGCCTTTCTAAACAGATTATCATAGCAGAACCAATGGTTACCCTCATGTGATACCGAGTACCCCATGATTCGAGACTGATAAATCGGCAATTCGTGCAGCAGATCGGGCCTTCGTTCCCCCAAGATCGATGTAAAGACCCCCCACGCTTTGCCCCAATTGCCAATATTTTCGTTCACCTTAAAGGCGGCCATTTTTGCGCGCCAAACACTCGGATGCATGAGATCCTTCTGGCCCTTAACATGCTCCATTTCATAGTGATCAGTAAGCAACGAGAAAATGTTTACATATTCTCCCGCCCATATCTTCTCCTTAATAGCCAAGGGAACATGCTGACCCACCCTTTCCCTACGAGAAGGTGCTGACTCATCCCTTGCAATCGGCAATGGCCGCTTACCTGAACCGGACGGCGTCTCTGCGACCGAACCTGTCCCCTGTGGCTTCTCTACTACCGCAGCCGGTGTGGATACCCTCGCTGCTTCCCGTGACTCACGCAGTTGCTTCATCAGCACCTGCGCGTCGACAGCCGTGGCGCCCTCACTATCTTTACCCAACCACGCTGCTAGTTGTGCTGCCAGCTCAGGCGGCATATCGTCCCCGGACACGGGGGTGACCACAACGGGAATCGGATTCCCTCCCTCCGGCACGGGGGTGGGTGCCTCTAGCGGCGCACTAGGGCCCGGGATGTCTTCCACAGCTCTCCCTCTCCTGGGCCTCTTGTTTTTCCCTCCCGGGGCTGCTCCCGCCAAAGGACGTTTCGGTCCCCCTTCCTCGTTTTCATCCATTCGCCTCTTTAACTCAGTCATCTCTTTCATAAGAACGCGCAGCATCTGGTCAGTAGTCATGCGCTTTCCCGCCTTCTTCGGCATTCTCCAACAGAGTATCTGGAAAACAAACAAGAAAGATTACAACGCTCAAAATTGGCTCTTCGTTCCGTCTCGAGCTCACGTGCAGCGAGGAGGTGCAGCTTCAGAGCACAGGAACAAGAGGATGCCTTCGGATCTTGCTTCTCCTTTTATCCGTCTTCAGGGCGGGCGTAAACCCGCCCCTGCCTGCCCCAAGGGCGTGGCCAGCCGCGTCGGTGTCTAGGCCAACCCACTCTAGGGCGGGAAAAGGCGCGCCCCGGCTACGCCGCTTCGGGCATACCAGCCGAGACTCGCCTCCCGCCCAAGATGGCTTCCCGGGGGGATCGTGGTACTCCGCCATACGTTCGGGGGGACCGAGTGGTCGCCCCTTTCCATGACACCCCTTAAACTAGGGAAACCATCACCCACAAAGATTTCTATATTGTGTGAGAGGGGCTGTGTGCCCTCCGCCTGGTGCCCTGGAGTCCGCCACGCCCAGACTCGGTTGCTGCAGTGTCCATTGGGGGGAAAGAGCCATTACAACGCTGTCATAACCACGCGTGACCGTCACCACAAAGCCATTAGCACGCATATGGCTTTACCACGCATGCCTTTACACGCATGCTTTTACAACTTGTAAAAATGTATTTACCACGCATGATAAACGCATAATCATATATAATAATGTCCTTGTGTTGACGAACACGCATTGTAATTGCTGTGGCTTACATGCTTTAAATTAGTTTTTAGGTATACATGTGACCAAGTCTGATAACATCAGGTGCCAAGGACAAACACCGTGGTGTCTGTGGAAGGAAATCCCATCAATCACAGAGAAGATAAGCGGAGGGTAAAATGAAAGTAACAGATATAATAAAAATAACAGAGGAAAACTACTGAAATGGCGGTGCAAGAAGTATGTAATCAACGTTTGGAGCCTCAACACTACATTTTAAATAAATATAGATAAAATATGTTTATTAATATATTACAAAAGTATAGCAGCGGATGACACACACGGCCTGGGAAAAGAAAATGGCAAATTTAATACCTGAAAAGAGGAGAGGTTTGCTTGGCAAACTTGAAGAAAAAAGAACAAAACATGGGCTTGGAAATGAGGCTGCGCATGCTTAGAGAGTACAACTGGTGCACAAAAAAACCTGTAATGTTTTACATACTATCATAGAAATATAGCTCTTTTTTTTACCACTAAACTTAGTTCTCAAAAAGAACTCTTTTTATTTTAGCCCCAATGCCTCCACAATCCCAGACGGCTCCCCGCGTCCTTCGTGAGCCCGCATTGCTTTATCAGAGACCGCAGCTTATATACTGCTCTCTCTGACGAAAAACAATCTGCTTTCTTACTTGAAAGAGAGAACAGTTTAGTTTGTTCTCTTTTTCAAATAGGAAAGAGGTTTGCTGTGGTAAAGTGGAATCAGTGATGATACCACCCTACCATACCAAACAGCAGTGTCCCGGGAGTACGCACCCCTAGACACTGCAAGAGCCGGCCATGGGAAATGGTGGTCCCCAGGGCCATCAACGGTTCCAGTAAGGGAGCCGCATGACCCCTTCCGCACTGCCCCAGGAAGGTGGTGGTCCCCGCGACGTGTAGGGGGAGCGAGGGAGGGAGAGCTGAAAACTAGCTCTGGGTGTAGCACTTCGCTACGCCCACGGAGTGGACGTAGTGTTGCCTACTTCGCCATTTGCGAAGTAGGCGTAGCAGGCAACACTACGCCCACCCCGTGGGCTTAGCAAAGTTGCCCGCCAGTTGCCCACCACCCGCCTCCCTCCCGCCCTCCCTAAATACTTAAATTGCATTTTATAAAATGATTAAAAACCACTTACCATGTCCGCCGCTTCCCCGGGGCTCCCTCTTGTCATCGCGCGATTCGCGCCACCGTCTTTAATAGTAATGCGCATGCGAGGCCGCCCGCGCATGCGTATTTTTCATGCGAAATGCGCATGCGCGGGCGGCCGTGCAGGCGCATTACTATCAAAGACGGTGGCGCAAATCGTGCGATGGCGAGAGGGAGCCCCGGGGACGCGGCAGACAAGGTAAGTGGTTTTTAATCATTTTATAAAATGCTATTTAAGTATTTAGGGAGGGCGGGAGGGAGGCGAGTGGTGCGTAGTGGGGCTACGTGAAGTGCGTAGGTGGACGTAGTATCTCGCCCACTTCGCGTAGCTTCGCGAAGCCTCACTACGCCCACCCATACTTTAAAAATAAAAATAAAAATTAAAAGCCCTGACGGGGTGCCGGTCCCCGAGACTTAGGGGAGGAGGACCGTATCCCCACCACATACTTCAAAATAAAACCACAGAGGTACTCGGGGCACCATACAAGCCTCCCATTATGGAAAAAAATGCCCCCGGAATTTGCCCCCCCAGGACCTAATGAATAAATGTAGTTTTTTTCCCCTTTTCCACCACATACGAGTAGGATACGTGTACCCGGTGATTTTTTTATAAAAAAAAAAAATACAAATCTTGGGACTAAAGATCCATGTACGACCCCCTGAGCAAGCATAGAGGGTCAGGATGTTTCTACCCTGCTCCCTTTCCTTATTTTTCAACTTTGTTTTACTGTTTTCTTGTGACTTGGTTCTAGCGACGAACAAGATGGTTGCCAACACTCCTTGTTTGGAGTGTTGACAGACAGTTAACAGCCAGTCAACATGCAGCTCGTGCTCGTAATTGAAAGGATCTCCTTACGCGTACAGTATTTAGTCTCTAGATATCGCTATGATTTTACTTTTAATTTTCTCAGAAACTACTGAAAGAATTTACAGCATTTAACGAAAAGCACAATCTACGAACCGAACTCTAATTCTCTGCCAAATTTGGTGTAATTCCGTTCAGCCGTTCGGGCTGTAGCCCTGGCTAAAGGTTCCTACGAAAATTGCATGGGGAAAACACGCTTTGAGACCCCCCTTTTTTCTCTGCCCCCACTTGACGAATCACCCCCAATCTTTCAGGGAAGAAGCGTAACCGTGCAGGGCATTTTCTTGGAGAAATTCGCAAAGATTCGTCCACCAGCATCAACGTTGTTCCAAATAGAATGTTGTGGATTTCCTATGGAAACTAGGTCCTAACTATAACTACCTACTGGCGACCGCCAGTTGGTAATATATATATATATTCACTGAAAAAACCATAGGTTTCACACCAGTTATAGTTACCTGGAAATTTTACTGACATAAAACCATTGAAATTACACGTTATAGTTAGTTGGACTCACTATAACTTGCGCGTGCAATGCACTGCTGATGACGTCACATATTACATCACTCATGACATGGTCAGTGACATCACTCATGACATCACTGATGAGACCATCCTTGTGACAGAGTGACAGACCTCCTTTCACTGTAATGTAACCCTGGAAACACATATTCCAAAACAGAAACATTTTTTTAAAAAATGCCGCGTAAGCGCCCAGGCGTATACGATCGTGCAACGTAAGCGACCCTTTTTTTGCCCCCACATCAAACCTAGGGGGTCAGGGGGGGTGTACCCTGCCCCCTTTTGCTCATTTCCCCCTTTGATTTTTGCCACCTCTTGTGTCTCAATCCTACCGAGACACAAGATGGCGGCCGCTCCGGACTGTTTCGAATGTTTACAGACACCCGTGAGCCAATCTGCTTTCTGTGCGCAAGTCGCATGGCGCGCCCGGTGCGCTCCCTGGTGCGCGTACCGGGGCCCGCCTATAGATATATATATTTTTTTGAACCTAAATTACTCAAAATCCACTGGAGCACATATTTTGAGACATAGCAAAGGCACATCGGGCTACCAGTCCCTACAATTTTGCAAAATTTGGAGGAAATCCATTCAGCCGTTCGGGCTAAAAGTGAGGTCGACCGCCCTATGGAAATTAACATGGGGAAAACTCATTTTGGGACCCCCCTTTTATCTCTGCTCCCGCTTGACGCATCCACCCCAAACTTTCAGGGAAGGACCGGAGCTCAACGAGGCCATCTTGAGGAAATTTTCAGGCAGATTCGTCAACCGGCGCGAAAGTTATTCCAAATAGAATTTTGAGATCTAACATTGAAAAAAATCCTAACTATAACTACCTACTGGTGACCGCCAGTAGGTAATATATATATATATATATACATATATACATATATATATATATATATATATTACCTACTGGTGGTCGCCAGTAGGTATATATAGTTAGGATTTTTTCTCTATGGAACTTTTGAAAATTCTATGTCTAATAACTTTGGCGTTTGTGGACGGAATCGGCTGAAATTTTCAGGAAAATGGCACATTTTGTATCTGGGCAGCCCCTGAAAATTTGGGGGGTTTTTGTCGAGGGGGGGCCGAGAAAAAGGGGGGTCCCAAAACGCGTTTTTCCCATTCATTTTTCCATAGGGCGTTTGGCCTCTCTTTTAGCTCGAACGGCTGAATGGATTTACACGAAACTTGGCAAAATTGTAGGGACTGTTAGCCCGATGTGCCTTTGCTGGGTCTCAATATATGTGCTCCAGTGGGTTTTGAGAAATTAACGTTTTAAAAAACAGATACATCTGTGACAGCGTCCCGGATAGCACTCAAGATCGCGTACTTTTCGCGTAACGGAGCTTTGCGAAGCGAAGCTGATTGGCTCTCCGGTGTCTGTCAACATTCTAAACAGTCCGGTGCGGCCACCATCTTGTCTCTCAGTAGGATCGAGAGACAAAAGGAGGAGAAAAACGAAGGGGGAATTTAATGAAAGGGGGCAAGGTAGACCCCTCTTGACCCCCTAGGAATGATGTTGGGGGTTATTAAAGGGTCCCGTGGGGCAAATACATTTTTTTTATTTTTCGCGGTAGAAGCGCTTCCCGGTTCGCGAACCGGGTCGCAAACTGGTAGCGAAACGGGAATTTGCCATTTTGTGTTTCGATTTAATTAAATTACAAGATGGAGGTAAAACAATGTGAGAAATGGGTATAAGGGGGTACGGGAGACGTATCCTGACCCCCTATGTTTTCTGAGGGTGGTTGAGGAGGTTCATATATGTTGATACTTGTCTTCCACCGGTTGCGCGTGAGCGTTTTTTTTTTTTTTTTGCTGCGTGACGTCTGTTGACGTTCGATTCTAAGGAAATCAGGAAGTGTTGACTGCCATTTTGACACTGCGAGTAAATATATTGTTAAAAATAATTGTTATAAATTAATCCATATTGATAAACATTGCCTGCGCCATCTTGCTTTTTTTCCAATGCCACACTTTTGTCGAGCACGGCAGCCATTTTAGATGCCTTGACCAGACCCACTCTCTGCACACCGCCGATCCTCAGCATGGCTCCCCACCCTCGCAAGCATCTCCCCCATGCACTGGTCACCCACGCTCTATCTCTCATGTATGGGCCATAAACCTCCTCCCATATGCGCTGCTCTTCCCTGAGAATCACACCCTGTGCTGAGGAAACTTTAGCCCAGATTACAACCAATGCCCAGGCTGCTGGCACAAGACGCCACTTAGTTCCCATCTTGAACGGTTACCAAATAAAGAGACGGGCGCTGAAAGCAGGAACACAAGAACAGAGTTTTATTTCTCATGAGGAGAGCTTGTCATTTCACTCTACATATCATACAAGTACCACTCAGCCCCCCGGCCCCCTAATCCTGAGGCAGAATTGCCACTGCAACAAAGGACTTAAACTCCTGCAAAGAACACCATGTAACATTTAATATCATTTACCACTAATATTTTCATATATCAGTGTTGCTGAACTCACTCAGTGAAATGTCGCTCATTTCATTAAATCACTTTTAAAGCATGCCTTATAACAATGCACCCAATCCTATGTGGAAGTGCTCATATTAAACATGACATTGCTTTAACCAGGATAGACAAAGAAATGACACAGTGATGTAAAAGTTTCTGAAAGAAATGCCAAGAACGTCCCATGTGAAAGTGAATTTTATCTGGCAATTTTTTTCTTTTCCTTCTCATGAAATGAAAGTTAATGCCATGTTTGTTACCTGCCTCATCTGCAAAAAAAAAACTCTTGAGAGGGACCGAAAAAAAATATAGCTATGGTAATCATACCATGCATCGGCACATGGAGAGGTGGCACCCTCTTAATTATTCTAAAGCACAACTTCGAGATTTGGTGGATAACCCCCGACCGGCAAAAACATCCACCAATGACTTAGCAATAAGTGAGTCAGAGGCAAGGGAAATGGTCCCAAATCTGCAAAAGAACTTTGGGCAGATGAGATTGACTTGTGTAGCATGTGGAAAATTCATTTCATGCGGAGAGATGAGTATTACTTTAATAAATAGATCATATGAAAATCATCAATGTCCAAAACGTCCTAGAAAGTAATTTTTGTCATTTTTGAGGAAGAGAGATAACCTACAGTGGTACGGGGTCGTTTTCGTTCGTACTAGGGGGGCCAGGTGACATTCCTTCGGGGTGGCTTAGGGGCATTTAAAACAACTTCCCTGATACAGGTAGCATATAAAGTAGAGGCTAAATACCAGGATCTTTATCGATTGCTTTTGCTGTACAAAAATGAAAAACACATACAACAAACCTGGACCATTCATATTTTCAATGTTTCTGCGTACTATACTTTTTAACCCTTAACTAATTGAGCTGCTTCATTTCACCTGCTTTTTAAAAAAAAAAAAAAAAAACGGAAACAGTGGCCATTTATTCGAAACTTACCAATCTACGCGTTACAACTACATTTGCTTTTTCAAAAACCTTTAATAAAAATGTTGGTGCCCAAATACGGGCCTACAACCCCGTGGGCCGGCCACGGAGCAGGCTGGAACTGTAAATGGGGGGGGGGGGTATTTATTTGTGGAAAACATAACAGAGTCAGTGGTCGTTGATTTCATAGTAAAAAGTGCGACAAGTGCAACAAAATCATATCGATAATTCATTGTGAGCAAGTACCAAAAGTGTCGACAATTCGAACCTTCAATAATAAATACAGTAATCAATGATGCATTAGAACTTAATATCAATTCATGTGCTAAAAACTGCATACATATCTTATGATATCAAGGCTGAGCAATCGGGGTACAACAAGGAGTTGAGAGTTTCATTTGTACCGGCGCCATTTTGGGTGAGGTCAGGAAGGACCAAGTATAGTCAAAATGTCTCCACCAACTCGTGGTTGGACCGGGACCTCTTTCGGCAGTCCAAAAGTTTTTGTTGAAGGGTAGCAGAGGGGACTGGCGACATGAACCATCAGTGAAAATGGGGTGGGAGGCAACAATCTCTCCTACCGGGTCATACTGGTGTCCCACCGGAACTGATCAAGTTGGTAGTCTTGCAGGATTTTGGTCATTTCAAGACTGAGGCCGGCACCGGCATGAGCGCGCCGACGTCCCGCGGCTACGTCGTGGTCGTTCCGTGGGTGATCATGGCAGTCATTCCCCATCGGGGGTGTCTGCGGGGGTCGGGGGCCCCCGTGGCTCTTATAGAATCTTCAAAGTCGAGGAGAAGGTTTTTGGACGCAGGACTCATTTTCAGGCTGAACTCAGAAGCGCCGTTGCACCGCAACAGTGGACGAGACCCCCGCTGGGTGAGCGGAGCATCATTGCCTTGCAATAGTGGACGAGATCTTTTGTTGGGTGAGTGGAGCGTTTGGGGTGCAGCTGAGGAGCCCCCACCTGGGGGGGTGGGAGAGGCTCGTTCGCACCGCCTCTCCCTCCCAGCGCACCCCACGCCGACACCTGGCGTTGATATCCGTGATGTCCGGACCAGGCGATAAGAGGGGGGGGTCGGAGGCAGAGGCAAGACATCCCCCCCGTGGCCTGCAGGGCTCCGCTTCAGGGCCGAACGGGGAGCTCATGCCAAGCCAGGGCCAAACCAGGAGATACGAAGGCAGGGGGGGGGGGGGTCGGTGGCATGTGCAAGACATCCCCCCATTGTCGCAGCCATTATTGAAGAAAGAAGAGGGATCCCGTCGGCCTCAGGTCCTCTCCTGGCCCAGGGGGGGGTCGGTGGCATGTGCAAGAGATCCCCCCCCCGTTGTCGCAGACATTATTGAAGAAAGAAGAGGGATCCCGTCGGCCTCGGCTCCTCTCCAGGCCCAGGGGGGGGGGTGGGTGTCGGTGGCATGTGCAAGACATCCCCCTCCAGTGTTGTCGCAGCCATAGAAGAAGATCCCGTCGGCCTCAGCTCCTCTCCTGGCCCAGGGGGGGGGTTGGTGGCATGTGCAAGACATCCCCCTCCAGTGTTGTCGCAGCCAAAGAAGATCCCGTCGGCCTCTGCTCCTCTCCTGGTGCACCTTACGCGACAACCATTTTGTTGGGTGAGTGGAGCGTTGGGGGTGCAGCCGAGGGGCCCCCACCTATGGGGGTGGGAGAGGCTCGTTCGCGCCGCCTCTCCCTCCCAGCGCACCCCACGCCGACACCTGGCGTTGATATCTGTGATGTCCGGACCGGGCGATAAGAGGGGGGGGGGTCGGAGGCAGAGGCAAGACATCCCCCCTGTGGCCTGCAAGGCGGCAGAAGAAGGGAATCAGGAGACCAGTACATTTCGGGCCATCCACCCCACGGCTGATGGCGGTTAGCTGGGCCCCGCCCTGCACGTGTGGGCGTAACCGTGGCCCTGTTGCACTTCGGGAGTTTCCGGAATGGGGGTAGGTATCTGCTGATTTGTATCTATTTCATGTTACCGTTAATGGGCGTGGCGGGCGGTGGGACAGACATGCTTGGAGCAGTGGGGGGGGGTGGCGGAGCCTAGCTACCTCGTGGCTGCCGTAACGTCAAGCTTGGCTTCTTTCACCACTTCCATGTTTCTTATTTCTAGCGAAGTTAAAAACTCATCAGTGGCCTACTGATTTTGTTCGATTTCTTTCCCTTCCTTTTCAAGTGTGTTTCATGCTAAAGTTTCTGTTCAACAGGATACAGTGATTACTTCGTATTTTACATATGTCTTCTTTATTAGGGGTACTCTCCGGTTGAGCCAGATGATGTACCTCTAATAAATGGTCCGGGTGGAACTAGTTTCTCAATCAGTGGGGAGTAGATGGGCATGACAGATTACAACGGGGGACAAAGGTCCGCATTACCCACCCTTCACTACTTGCAAAGACTAGACAGAATATTTCTATTCCACGTTATTTGCAAACAGAGAATACCTCGAAAGAACTATTCCTTGAACAATAAATGTCCAGCCAATCAATCAATCAGTGGGGAGAAAAACAGGCATGACGGATTACAACGGGGGACAAAAGTCCGCATTACCTATCCTTCACTATCTGCAAAGGGAGACAGAATATTTCTATTCTCTGTTTGTAGACAGGGAATATCTCAAAGAGCAATGATCGATAAAAAATTAGTAGGATTATAACACTTTAATACCTTATAAATATATACATCGCAACAAAAACAGTAAACACCTTAAAACATTTTAAATTAAAACAGAAGCAACAATGACAACTAACAGTAGTGATCTTCCAGTGGATCCCCACCGAGACCAGGAAGACCGTCACCCAGGCCCTCGTCACCAGCCGACTGGACTACGGCAACGCCCTCTATGCCGGTACCACCGCCAAGCTCCAGAAGAGACTCCAGCGGATCCAGAAAGCCTCAGCCAGACTCATCCTCGACATCCCACGAACCAGCCACATCACCGGACACCTGAGAGACCTTCACTGGCTCCCCGTCAACAAAAGAATCACCTTCCGCCTCCTCACCCACGCACACAAAGCCCTACACGACCAAGGCCCGAGCTACCTCAACAGCCGGATCAACTTCTACGTTCCCAAACGCCACCTCCGATCAGCCAACCACGCCCTCGCCGCCGTCCCCCGCATCCGAAGAGCGACTACAGGAGGAAGGTCCTTCTCCTACCTGGCCGCCAAGACCTGGAACTCCCTCCCGACCGACCTGCGTCTGACCCAAGACCACCTCTCCTTCAGGAAGAAGCTGAAGACCTGGCTGTTCGAGCAGTAGCGGCACCCCCCCCCCCACCCCCCCCCCCCAGCGCCTTGAGACCCTACGGGTATGTAGCGCGCTCTATAAGTGTCACTGATTGATTGATTGATATTCTGGGCGGGTGATGGAACTGGGATTGTTAATGGAAAAAGATCTACAGAGAAAGCTATTGGTGAATTATACCTCTTCGGAAATTTAAAACTCAGAAATGTTTTATTTGTGTAATCGTTTCTGGTCAAACGGATTGTGGAAAAATGTTCAGAATGGAAGAGTCACCAAAAGGCAAAAAGTACACTCATTTATGAAAATCTTACTATTAATGCTTGACTGAGGCCAAGGAGATCAGAGTGCATGAGTCTCATGCTCGATCGATTGAGCTAGCCGGATCGGGGAACAAAAAGTATAAAATAGTTATGTAAATAGTTATTTAATAAAATGTTTTACCCTGTTACTTTGCTGGTGTGTTGTATATATTTATAATATTTGCATAGGGTTTGTCGTTATTTTGGGTGGGGTGGGTGGTTGAGCCGAGCTGTCTTGCAGCCATCATGGTGTGGAGCTCAGTTCATCTCACTAGTTTCGTATTTCTCATGAGGGGTTGTTCTTAATGTTTCTATTTTAGCGAGGTCAAAAAGAGATCCCATTAGTGGCCTACTGATTTTGCTTGATTCCTTTTGTTTTTTAAAACGATTTTTCACTATCTGCAAAGACTAAACAGAGTATTGCGACTCTGTGCTTGTTTGTAAATAGAGAATGAACCAAAGAGAACCAATTCTAAAACAGTAAATGCTTGGATAACAATCAATCAAATAGAGAGAGAAGCAGGCACAACGGATTACAACGGGGGCAAAGGCCTGCTTTAACTACCCTTCACTATCTGCAAAGAGAGAGTACTCCTAAGAGAAAAGAGGGGGGGAGAGGGGGGGGGGCAGCGTTCAAAGCACATCAGCGTGCATAAACAGGAAAATGTTTTTACCTATCACGTACTTGACATTTGACAGCTTTTGATATTTGCTATTAAAAAACCATTGAAATTCACTGAAAAAAACCATAGGTTATAGACCATATATAGTTAGGAATTAGCATTTACAAAACCTTGAAAATTCACTGAAAAAAACATTGGTTATAGACCATATATAGTTAGGAATTAGCATTTACAAAACCTTAATTTACTCGCACAAAACCATAGAAATTCGCATATATAGTTAGTTGCAATAACTATATATCGCGCACCCGCAATCCACTGCTGATGATGTCACATATTACATCATTCATGACATGGTCAGTGACATCACTGATGACATCACTGACATCTCAAATGTCATCAGTGATATCTCAAATGACATCACAGACAACATCACTGATGACATCAATCATCGTTGTAGTTCATTGTTTTACTCAAGTGAGCTGTCATGTCACTACTTAAATGTTAATTGTATAGAAAAACCCCAGTGGGTTGCGATGCAAGGCTTGGGTCCTCGCTTGCACAGTGATTCCTACAACAACCGGCACCTGTCTCATCAGCAGCGGCATCGTTTGGCGTCGCTGCAAGATGCTGAATGCAGCAGCGGGGCTCACTCCGCTGCCCAGGCTAAGCCGCACAAATTCCACCAAAGAAGTTGTCTGCTATGGAGGGAGCTACACGACAGGTGAGTCTTTCCCATCAATATTTATTGCAGGGTACAGCGAGGGAACAGCCTTGGATCACATAGGTATTGTCCAGTTTCACCTGACGCGTTTCGTGTGGAGATGCACTTCCTCAAAGGCACCTGGACAAGTAAATGACACAGCATCAGTACCGCTATTTCAGCCAAACATCCTGCCATGATGGGCGTGGCCTCTCTAGGCCTTCCGGACGTTGTAGTTCATTGTTTTACTCAAGTGAGCTGCTGTGTCACTACTTAAATGTCAATTGTATAGAAAAACCCCAGTGGGTTGCGATGCAGGGCTTGGGTCCTTGCTTGCACAGTGATTTCTACAACAACTAGCACCAAATTCCACCAAACAACATCGTCCAGGAGGCCTAGAGAGACCTCAATTTAATTTGCATTAAAGAGGGGCGCACTGCCCCCATCTGCCCCGGGGGACCGCCACCCCGCCGGGGTTTTTAAAAAAAAAAATACCCTGTGTGGGGAATTCAAGCCTCCCCACATGCCCAGGGGACCACCATTCTCTGGAGCTTTGAAAATGTGAGGAGGGGGCTGTGCGGCCCACCCTCCTGGAGCCATTGATGGCCCTAGGAACTGCCGCCCCCCAGGGTCGGTTACTGCATTGTCATGGGTTACCCACCCCCAGGACACTGCTGTATGCATGCCTGGCGTGAGCCTCCCGGCTCACACCCTGTCATTGCAAACCTGCTCTCGCTTCAATGAAGCAAAGCAGATTGCTTTTCCACATTGGGGGCAGCATGTTAGCTGCTCCCCATGTGGAAAAGCAATGCTGACTCCCGCAGGAGGAGGGGAGCTGGCTGGAACTGTTGGGGGATTGCGGACACCCCCACGGTCCCCAACGAAGAGGGGCCGCCCTGGGGTAAGGGGTCCTCAGGGCTACAAGTTGCCCGGGAGGGGGGCCACGTGGTCCCCCTCCCCAACAGTTAAAAAAAACAGGAAAAGGCCATGCCCCGAAGGATGGGGGAGGGGGCCACGCGGTCCCCTTCCACATTTGTTTTATATTTAAAAAACCATTAGGGGGCAGGCCCTGAAGGATGGGGTCACCAGGGCCCAAAATATAGAAAAAGAAGGGGGGCTACACAGCTCCCTTTCTTCAATATATATTTTTTAAAACACTGGCATCGCGCCAGATGCCATGGCCCCTTCTTTCATCACCCTGCAAATGCACCCCCTGGGTTAGTGAATAAACTGTGTGAAAGTCTGTGTAAGTCTCGCCTTTGGTGTGTAGGCAACTGCATGGGTTGACGAATAGCTACAAGAGTGTCTATATAGGTTATTGACATATTGCATGAGTATCTGTATGGCTCCCTGAGTGTCTGTGTGGGTGGGTGCATGGGGGGTGTATGAGTCTGTCCATAGATGTCAGAGTGGGTGATTCAGTGGTTGTATGGATTAAAAAGTACATTTGGGATGGACTGTATGGGTGAGTTAGTGTGTGTATGGGTATGTTGATGAGTGAATGAATGTCTCAGTGGTATATCTGTAACTAACTACTTATGTGTTAATGCACTATATGTGAGTTTTGGAGTATATAAATGAGTATACGTGATAATAAGTTATTTGAAGTGTTCGTGTATAAATAAGTGTGTGCTTCAGTGATTTTGTAAGACAGTAAATATGTGTTTATGTATAAATAAGTGATGTGATATGTCTAAAAATAACAAAGTTTACATGAGTAAATGAGAAAAGTGCTTTACTGACTAAGTGCGTGAATAACTCTATGGATGAGTGGCAGAGTGTGACTGCATGTATAGATGTATGAGTGCATATGTAGACCTGTATTGATGAGTAACTACAAGTATAAGTGACTGGATGTGTGTGTAGACACTGGAAATAGTGAGTGCTATGTAGTAAATGGCATTCTTGTCTGCACGGTTTAAAAAATAGTTATCTGCATTTTAGAACTGGTATATCAAAGTTTATATTAGAGCATCAGTTTGCGCATCAGATTATCATGTGGATCATGTCATGATTGATGTCATCAGTGATGTCGTTTGAGATGTCATCAGTGATGTCACTGACCATGTCATGAGTGATGTAATATGTGACGTAATCACCAGTGCATTGCGGGCACCCGAGTTATAGTTAGCTCAACTAACTATAACAGGCGAATTACTCTGGTTTTATATGAGTCAAATGTCCAACTAACTATAACGTCCCTGAAACTTATGTTTTTTGTTAGTGAATTTGAAATGTTTTTCAGTGAATGTATATATATGTATTACCTACTGTCGGTCGCCAGTAGGTAGTTATAGTTAGGACCTAGTTGCATAGGAAAATGGCAACATTCTATTCCAAATAACTTTGGCGCCAATGGACGAATCTTCGTGTAATTTTCAAAACTAAATCTTTGTTCGGATCAGCTCCTATGTTAAGAATCACGGGGGGCTGAGAAAAAAGGGGGGTCCCAAAACGTGTTTTTTCAATATTAATTTCCATGGCAAACTTTAGACAAGGCTACAGGTTGAAGGGTAAATGGAATTCCCCCAAATTTGGCGAGGAGAAGGGTCTTGGTCTAGAAAGCCCGCTTTTGTTTATTTGGTGCAAATCCGTTCAGTAGTTTTTGAGAAATATCAAAATTGACAGATATAAATATTCTGCTATCTGATTGGCTGAGGCGTTACGAGCACGAGCTTGCTGCTGATTGGCTGCGAGCGCTTAAGGGGAAAATAGGGTGAACAATGTGGGAAAGAGGAGGGTAGGAGCACTGGAACCTTTGTTTGTGGTTTAGGGTGGGGTATAGAGGGGGTGCGAAGTGAAGTATTCACCCCTACCTGTGTGAAAGTGCTGGGCTACTGAAATTTGGTGAGGTATTGCCTAGTGTGTGATGTTGCTACGGTGAGCTAGTGCACGACTCTGGGATCAAAGCGTGAGCCCAAACTGTGTGTCTTATGCTGTGAAGTCATGTTCCCTGCCTGCTGCAGTAGAGTTGTGGAAGTAGTGTCAGCATGTCTTTATAACTAGTAGTAGTAGAACATCTTTATTTTGGTTGAAAAACCATAAAAGACAGCATTTCATGGTAACGATTAAAAAAATTTTTGGTAGGAATATTTAAAAGAATAAAATACATTGATAACAGAAAAAGATCTTTTGCAGTTTGTCAATGACCGCAGATAAAAAATACATTTCATTAAAGTTTTAAAAATTGCAAACGAGCCCACCACATTGCAGCAGGAAAACGTGAGGTTGAAAATACTATATGCATGCTGGTGTCATGTTTTAAAAGCCTATTCATATCTATGCAATGGATAGCACCAAGATTCTTACATAATTGCTGTAATTTTCTTCTTCTGATCTTAGAGTAGACTTGGCAAACAAAAAAAAACATGCAGTTCTGTTTCCTCAGCTAGACCACAGGCAGGGCAGCCCATGGGAACATCCTTAGACCATTTATTAACAAATGAATGCATAGGTAGACAACCATGAAGAAACTGCAAATAGAGTTTCCTGGCAATGGTTGGACGTATAAAGTCCAAGCCGGCTCTAGTTGGTAAATGGCTTTTATATCCAGGAACTGGCGAGTCAGAGAGCCTCTGAGATGTTGTCAAATTTTGCCTTCCAGTACATGGTAAATAAATATGTTCGCGTGACCCTGGTGTGGGCAATTAGAGGACTTGCCCATAGTTCGGGACAGCCTATCTCATTTAAGCTTTTCTTAATATGCAAAAGCAAAGGAAGCTTCCCTGCCCCAGGTAGGCTGAGTACCTCTTGCAGCTCGGCTCTGTACTCCGCCAGCTCGTTTGTTGCCCACAGACATCACCAATACAGTAGCAGGCGCTTTTCAATTTCTTCTGCAATAGGTCTCACCCCCAGGTCCATATCCAAGGGCAACAGAGGAGAGGTTCGCGGAAGCCCTATCAATTGCCTCAGAAAATAATTTTCGGTATGTGTAATTAGCCTAAGGGTTAAGTGCCCCCATATTTCAGCCCTGTAGAGAGCTGAGCTTTTGGCCTGCGTCTTATATAGCCGGGGTCAGGGGTTTGTGGAAGGACTTTCTATAGTGTTTAGCCAAGCTCCAGCTGCCTGTATTAATTTCAGATTAGATCTGGCCACTTGGGGTTTCCATATTATGTTTTCATTTAGGGTAAGACCCATATAATCAAATTCTGATGCCCTTTCTAACGGTACACCATTCATGCAGAGATTAGAGCGGACATTCTTACTGGGGTTGAAAACCATACATTTTATTTTTGTATGGTGTCGTCTGCAAACATCATTGCTGGTATACTCTTGTTTGCTAGCTTAGGGCATTGATGTTCTGACATGTATTTATGACAGCCACTAAGCCATTAATGAAGATGCAAAACAGTGTGCGGGCTAACACGCAACCTTGCCTCACTCCCCCATTTAACCGGAATGCGATTAGTGTTTTCCCACAGCGCCAGAGCAGCGAGCAGTGAGGAGAACACCGGGGTGAGCGCGAGAGGCACCAGCGCTACCTGGCCACGCCCCCACCAAGCTGGGCCCTTTAATTCAACCTCACGTCTCCCGTATCACGCAAGACGCAGCGCCAGAGCAGCGAGCAGCGAGGAAAACACCGGGGTGAGCGCAAGAGGCACCAGCACTACCCGGCCACGCCCCCACCAAGGCGGGCCCTTTAATTCAACCTCGCGTCTCCCGCTTTGCGGGAGACGCAGGGCAAGAGCAGCGAGCAGCGAGGAGAACATTGGGGTGAGCGCAAGAGGCACCAGGGCTATCCGGCCACGCCCCCACCAAGCCGGGCCCTTTAATTCAACCTCGCGTCTCCCGCTTCGCGGGAGACGCAGCGCCAGAGCAGCAAGCAGCGAGGAGAAACCGGGGTGAGCGCGAGAGGCACCAGCGCTACCCGGCCACGCCCTGCACCAAGCTGGGCCCTTTAATTCAACCTCGCGTCGAGACGCAGTGCCAGAGCAGCGAGCAGCGAGGAGAACATCGGGGTGAGCGCAAGAGGCACCAGGGCTATCTGGCCACGCCCCCACCAAGCCGGGCACTTTAATTCAACCTCGCGTCTCCCGCTTCGCGGGAGATGCAGCGCCAGAGCAGCGAGCAGCGAGGAGAACACCGGGGTGAGCGCGAGAGGCACCAGCGCTACCCGGCCACGCCCTCACCAAGCCGAATATTACCAGCACAAGGTTCCGGCCCGCGGGATGAACGCGGACGGCGCCGGGCTAAGCCCGGGCAAAGGGCGGGCCATCTGTGGCCGTCCGGGGCTGACCGAGGCCGGGCTGGGCCACATCCCTAACAACTATGTAATTAGAAGATATCCATCATCAATACTGTAAGTGGAACTTCTCGGGATTTTGTTGATATTGTAGCGGATGTTTCCATAGGCTCCATGGAGAAACGTAAAGCAATGGAGGGGGGGAAGGGATCTGGTAATCCCTCGAAGCTTTGTAAGGGGAAGAAATCATCAAAAAAGACAAACCAATCAGCCGGAAATAATGTAATGGTCCGTATTGAAGCTCTTGTGGATGAGTGCAGGGATATTCTTGTGACTGATCAAGGAGGTACGAGTGAGATTGCCCCGAGCCCAAAGGGATGAGTTCCCTCAAAGCAAGTAAATGACCCCGCTGCACTACCAACAGCAATCCCAGAAATGTTTAAGGCCAAAAGAAAACTCAAGGATAGCATGATTAACCTATCTGGGGATTGTTTAACTCCATCTGTTGAGACTCTTAATAATGATGATTTGTCTATCCACCTTGACCCCGAGAGCGTAAAGCAGCCTCTGCCACCCGTCTCGCAAGTACTTCTTGGCAACAGGTTTGCGGTTCTGTCCGAAATCCACAATGAGCCTCCTGTCCCTTCATTCATTGATAATAGCAGGGACAAGGCACCACCCGTGGAAGTCGGTGCTCTGATTAACCTTATTATACTTTTACTGGATGAAATAGAGTCCCTGAGGGCCTTGGTCATTAATTTAACTTCTATTGTCAATGACAAATGCGAGGGGGTAACTAGCTTAACATCTAATGCTATACCTGCTGCGCGAAATTTTTTCCCCACAAAAACCCACGATGCAATTAAAGTACCCCTAGCTAAAAGCTTGAATAAGCGCAGTGAACACAATACGGGGAAAGTCGCTGGTTTGAGTACTGGCCCGCCACTCCCGAAAGACAGGAAGGAAGGGTTTTCAACTCAAGCCTGGGGAAGAGAGGGCAGTAGACAAGAGGCAAGGGAAAAAAAGCTTGGTCTAGCTAGTCTGCAATCAAAACCATTAGGGGTGGTTGTGGGCCCGACAAATGTTGAGGACAATAACCCCCGGAACAGGGGAAATTCATTCTCTAATTAAGCTTACTATAAAAGGAACACAATATATATGACCAATGTTCCCAAACTAAGGCCTTCGAAGTTAGGTACCAGTGAGCGGCAAGACTCCCTAACTAACAAGGCTATCCACTGGCTACGCTATGTTAGAGGATGCCGCTCGGTAATTAGGGAGGACATCTTAGAGGCAAAAAGGTTAAATTCACCGAATTTCTCATGTGACTCTATAGAGTTAACTTTGAAATCTGCATTCCTTGCTGACAACCTCTTTACATTGGAGTTTAGATCCAGTGCCCCATCTCAATCACAGATCCAATTAAGGAAAACCTATCCCCATATTTTGTCTCCAATTCCAAACATCGTAGGAAAAGTAAATGTAAGGAATTGTTCGGGTTAGACAACAATGATTGAAAACTACTGATGTCAGACAGCGGAAATCGGGTGGTACCGAATGGTGGGGAATATATGGAAGTCCCGGTAATTGCAGAGGCCGCAGGGATTGCATTGCGGGATGTTACCTCTCCACTGAGCTTTATTTCAGAGAGTGATACCACAAATAGGGCTGGTTTTAAAACTAATTCACATCTAGAGATGCCAAGTTTATCCGATCAAGGCCAGTCCACACTTACCCCTGTAATTATTACATCTAAATCCCCTGGTGGCAACAAGGAGGGTCTGGGGAGGTTGGTCTCATGGAACATTGCAGGGTTGCGTTCCAAACAAAACTCTCAGGATTGGGTAAGCTTTGTTAATAGTTTTGATATGTGCATGTTTAAGGAGACATGGTTATGTGAACCATATTTTGTCCAGGGATACCTAAATTATTCTGTGCCTGCATCCAAGGGTGCAAAGGGGATACCTATGGGTGGCTTACCATTTGGGTCCGCCAGAGTCTTCCGTTAACTATCAAGATCATAGATACCAGAAACAGAGACATACAACTCATCAGAGTAGACTCAGGTATTTTGGGTCATCTTGATATCTACAATGCTTATGTTAGGGGTAGCAGGGGTAGCAGAAGCGGCCGCTCCACACGCTGCTCCCAGCCTCCTCAACTGGTATCGTTGTCCACTGAGCGCCTATCTCACATTCTGCCTTAGCCTGCATAATCATATAATCATCTAGCTAGTTCGTAGCGCTAGATTGCCCCGCCTGCTTCGCATTATTGATTAAATCTGCCAAGGCTAATTAGATTGTGACGCTCGACTGCCAAGATGCGCTTGTGCGACATCAGTTCCTGTGCTGTGCTGCCTGAAATTGTATTTGTGCCTGATTGCCCGCGCCTCCGCCATTGACACCGCGCTAGTTTACATTGTGCCCCAGTGTTGTTTCGATATTGCCTGCTTGCTGCCATTTTGTTTGTTGTTGTTCTGCCTCCTTCCCCTGATCTCCACCCCGCCTCCCAGCTGACCCTCCCTCGACCCACACCAAATCCACTTACTCCAAACACAGCTCCGACTCTAACCACCTGAAGTGCATCCTGCTGAACACCCGCTCGGTCCACAGACACGCCACTGAACTCTGGGACCTACTCGACACCGCCTCACCGGACATCGCCTTCCTTACAGAAACCTGGATGAACGCATCATCAACACCCGACATTGCCATAGCCATCCCGGACGCTCACAAGATCATCCGAAAAGACCGCACCAACCAAACAGGAGGAGGCATCGCCATCGTCCATAAGAACACCATCAGAATCACGACCAGCCTTGACGATAACCTTGCAACCGCCGAACACCTCTACTTCCAGATCCACACCGACCCTAGGACCACACTTAGAGGCACCCTCATCTACAGACCACCAGGAACCCGTAAACAATTCTGCGAAGACATCACTGACTTCATCAGCCCACATGCCCCCACCTCCGAGAACTACATTCTACTGGGAGACCTCAACTTCCACCTGGAAAAGAAAAACAACAGCAACACCACAACCCTTCTGGACAACCTGGCCAATCTCAGACTCAAACAACTTGTTGACACCCCCACCCATGTAGCCGGACATACGCTCGACCCAATCTTCACCTCCAGCAAGCGCATTTCCTTCGATCACACCACAGCTCTCCATTGGGCGGACCACAGCTGTGTTCACTTCAGCTACAAAACTACCTCGACCCACAACCCCCCACAACCTATTCCGCGAAGAAACTGGAACAAAATCACCACCGACCAACTCTTCACATCGCTCAAACAAAACCCTCCCGCCCTCTCATCGGACCCAAACCAAGCTGCCACCAAACTCAAACAATGGATCACTCACAGCGTTGACGAACTAGCTCCCTTGAAAAACCTCCAAACCAAACAGGGCAGCAAAAAGGCCTCCTGGTTCAACCATGACCTTAAGAAATCCAAGAAACTATGCAGTACTCTCGAGAAAACATGGAGAAAAAACCCAACCACAGACAACCTGACCACCTTCAAGACAGCCACCCGCAAACACCACCAATTGATCCGATCCACAGAGAAATCAGCATTCAAGGATCGACTCGACAACAACGCCCAAAACAGCAAGGAACTATTCAACATCGTCAAAGAATTTACCAACCCCACCGCAGCCTCAAACGACATTACTCCCTCCCAAGACCTCTGTGACTCGTTATCCTCTTTCTTCTACAACAAAATCGGCGACATACATAACAGCTTTGAGAACATTTCCAAAGAACACTCCACTCCACCCACCTCCGAACCTAAACCGCCCTCTAACAACCTTAGCGCCTGGAACCCAATCATCGCACCCCATCTCCGTGATGTCATCAACTGCTCCTTCAACTCCGCTACCTTCCCAGAAAGCTGGAAACACGCCGAACTCAGTGCCCTCCTGAAGAAACCCAGAGCAGACCCCTCTGAACTCAAGAACTACCGCCCCATCTCCCTCCTCCCATTCCCTGCCAAAGTAATTGAGAAAGCCGTCAATAGCCAGCTTGCTGCCTTCCTTGAACACAACAACCCCCTCGACTCCTCACATTCCGGCTTTCGAGCCAAACACCGCACCGAAACCGCCCTCATTGCAGCGACAGACGACATCCGAACACTACTGGACAACAGAGAAACAGTTGCCCTCATCCTACTCGACCTCTCCGCCGCCTTCGACACAGTCTGTCATAGCACCCTCATACAACGCCTCAGCAACATCGGCATACAAGGAAAAGCCTTGGACTGGATCATCTCGTTCCTCGCCGGGAGAACCCAGAGAGTCCGACTCCCCCCATTCAAATCAGAGGCCACCGAAGTCATCTGCGGAGTACCACAAGGATCATCACTCAGTCCCACCCTCTTCAACGTTTACACTAGTCCCCTAGCATCCATCGCGCGACAACACAACCTTAACATCATCTCTTAAGCTGACGACACCCAGCTGATCCTTTCCCTCACCAAAGACCCTAACACTGCCAAAACCAATCTCCACAAAGGCATGAAAGCCGAATGGATGAAAAACAGCCGCCTAAAACTTAACTCAGACAAAACGGAAGTCCTCATCCTAGGATCATCCCCCTCTGCCTGGGACGACTCATGGTGGCCATCGGCCCTGGGCACGGCACCCATACCCACAGACCACGCACGTAACCTAGGCTTCATCCTAGACTCCTCCCTCTCAGTCAACGCCGTCTCATCCTCTTGCTTCAACGTACTTCATATGCTCAAAAAAATCTTTCGCTGGATCCCCACCGAAACAAGAAAGACTCACCCACGCACTGGTCACTAGCCAACTGGACTATGGAAACACCCTCTATGCCGGAACCACAGCCAAACTACAGAAAAAACTCCAACGCATCCAAAACGCCTCAGCCAGACTCATATTAGACATCCCACGCCAAGCTCACATTACTGGTCACCTGAAAAAGCTCCACTGGCTTCCTGTCAACAAGAGAATAACGTTCCGTCTCCTCACCCACGCACACAAAGCCCTCTACAAACTAGGACCCGAATGCCTCAACCCACGACTGTCCTTCTACACACCCACCCGCCAACTAAGATCCTCCAATTAAGCCCTCGCCGCAGTTCCGCGCATCCACAGATCCACCATGGGAGGAAGATCCTTCTCCTACTTGGCGGCCAAAACCTGGAATTCTCTTCCCACTCACCTCCGCCTTACACAGAACCACATTTCCTTCATAAAGGAACTTAAAACCTGGCTATTCGATAAATAATGCACCCCCTCCCCAAGCGCCTTGAGACCCTCTGGGTGAGTAGTGCGCTATACAAATTCCTGAACTTGAACTTGAGGTCAGAGGTTTTAGCGGCCTTGGGTTCCCTCCTTGACACCCTTTCCCAAGATAACAACATTGTGATTACTGGTGACCTAAACAGAACCTTTGAACCCTTGTCAATCGACGATGATTTCCTTGGGGATGAAGAGGATAGGCAATGGGGAGTCCCTAAATTAGAGTTAAAATCAGTTTCCTGTTGGTCCGAGGATGTCATCTGTCCGAATGCCATTTGTTATGAAAAGGGTCTGCGAGCATTAAATGGGAGGACTCTGAGTGATAAGGTTGGGTCCTGTACATTTGACAATGGGTGGCACAGAAGTAGAATTGATTATGTTTTATGTAGTTTAAAAATATGGTCCATGGTTTGTGACATGGAGGTCAAATGGAGGATTGAGAGCGACCACAACCCACTGTGTGTAGAGCACAAATGGTGGACTTCTACTAATGTGGTCTCTTACACTGAGGGCGCTCTTCCGTCTCCGATTGTCCCTTCAAACGACATGGGCAGGTTAAGATGGGCTCATGTTGTGACTAACCAACAGGCTATTGCTAGCATTAACTTTGAAGCTGACAAAGCAATATTGGCCATTGAAAAAATTAATTTGTCCAACCCAGGCTCAAGCAGTGTGGCTGCAATTCATGATTCTTTCTTTTGTGCCATTAAGAACCATTTTGTAAAACCTGTGAGAAGCAAGGAAGAAGGACCCCGTAAGCAGGCAAAATGGTATAACACCCAATGCAGGAAAGCCTGTTTAGTCCTAGGAACCGCTATTAAAGGGAGGCAACCTATGGCTATTCGATTTGCTAGCAAGGAATACAAGGAGAGTATAATAAAGGCAAAGAAAGCATGGGACGAGCTCCACTGGTTAAAACTAAAAGTAGCAAGCGATAGGAAAGATTCCAAGCCTTTTTGGAATATCGTAAAATGGGGCAGAAAGGGACTACCCGAACCTCCCAATAATAATGTGCCAGAAGAGGAGTGGGTCAAATATTTTAAGCCCCAGTATGCTGAGACCCACCATGCCACTGTGGTGGTTGACTTAAGTCCCGTTTACTGTAAAGATGACTCTTTTACTACTAAAGAAATAATGACGGCCCTCAACACAGTGTCCAGTGGCTGAGCCCCAGGATTAGACGGTGTTCCAGCTGACATCTTTATTAATGACAAAGAGCGATGGTGCAAGTATATTTATCTCCTTATCAACGCAATCGCTCGGGGCACAATTGTACCAACATCCTGGCAGGGTGCAGTAATAATACCTGTTTTTAAGAAAGGTGACCAATCCCAGCCGGGCAATTACAGGCCCATAAGCCTTATTAACACCATACAAAAGGTAGTTGGTCGTCTAGTTGTAAACATGCTCCTTGACTGGGCCGAGGAGAACAACGCCCTGTCCCAATTCAAGCAGGATTTCGAAGGTCTACTAATACGGTCGATCAGGTGTTCCGCTTCACCTCACTCCAGTGGTGGACTGTGTTGCTGGGCGGGAGCAGCCTGTAATCGGCTTTTGTCGATTTGCGGGCTGCCTTCGACCTAGTACCTAGGTCCAAGCTGTGGCTGGTGTTTAGGAATCAGGGAGTACCAGAAGAGCTGTTGACAATGATAATGAGGCTCCACGAAGCTAACTTCGCTAAGATTCAGTGGGGGGGACAGGGAATGGTGACTGCAGATTTCCCAGTTGAGCGTGGCGTCAGGCAAGGGTGTTCGATGGCGCCCACACTTTTTACACTATATATCAATGGGGTTGTTGCACGTATGTTGTCTTCGAATGTGGATGCTCCCTCATTAGCTGGCATTAAAATTCCTATTTTAATGTTTGCAGATGACACATTGATTTTATCTAAGACGCCAAGCGGTCTACAGCGTGCTCTGCCTATTTTCGACCAATTTTGTGGGGAGCATGGTCTAGAAGTTAATGTGACCAAAACAAAACTTGTGATTTTTAACCCCCACCGTAGCTTTAAATCCAAGTTAACTATGAATGGTCGTTCTTTAGAGGTAGTGGATGCTTTTACATATCTGGGAATCAATGTATCTAACGATCTCAGATGGTCCCAGCATATAGATATTGCTTCATTAAGGCATAGGCAATTGGCTGGCGCTCTTGGTCTAGAACATAGAAAATCTTTGACTAGACCAATAAAACCAGCATTGCAGGTATTTGAAGCTAAGGTTCTCGGCTCTGCACTTCATGGTGCTGAGCTGTGGGGATTTGAGAAGGTAGCACCACTCCAAACCTCGGAAAACAAGTTTTTCCGGGCCATCACTGGTGTCCCCAAGAGTACCCCACTGGTGCCTCTCAGGTACGATCTGGGCAGAAAAGCGGTGGGAGACTTGGTTAGACTTCTTCCGATCTTGTACTGGCGATGGCTCTGGACTACGCCTGAGCTTTCTCATTACGCCGAGGGTTTCCTAGATATCATCAAAAGGGATGAGTTCCACAAAATCGGATGGCTTAAAACTCTTAGTCTAACCCTGAGCGAACTTGGTCTTCAGGCACTGTGGGAAGATCCAGCGGGTAGCCCCTTCCCAACAAAAAGAATCATAAAAGAAATCTATTGGGAGAAGGTAGCTGTTTGTACCTGGAGTAGTTCTAGTGCAGTGTCCATGGCTGGAGGATTTCTAGAAGCCAAGCTATATCCCTGCCTTGAACCGTACTGGGATGCTAGAACAAGACCAGGCGACAGAAAGCTTCTTTTCCACTTAGATCACTGACGGAAAGGTGGGGAGGTGGATTACACGATAGTTGCCCTGCTTGTGGTGCCACCAAAGAAACAGTCGGTCATTTTTTTATTTTCTTGTACAGCGTACTCTGACCCAAGACGTATTTGGCTAGCAGCAACATGCAAAAATCTGGGTACCACCAGTAGTACCGTTGCCTTACGTATCATTCGCACAAGCACTTTAATGGCTTTAGCGATAGCTACAGCCAAGTACCTTGGATAGGCGTGGTCTATTAGACAGAGACTGATAGCCACTTAATTTACATTTGTTTCTTCTAGTTAGTCGGTCTGCATTTTATACTGTTATTTTTATCTAAAACTTTTTATTCTCACAAATTTTTATACTTATACCTTTTTTTAAACATTTTATGCATAGAATTTTACATTGTAAATGCATCTAAATTGTATTTTATTATCAAGTCTTAATTTTAATTGAAAGTCTTATTTTTTAATAGTAACAATTGTAAATGATTGTTAATTTTCGTTCTATGTACTTGCTTTAATGAGTGAACCTAGAATAAAGCATTATTTGACTTGTTTTCCACGTTCTTACCAAATCTAATTTGGCCAAAGGTGCAAGTGTGTAATTTCCTAAGTAGAAGTAAGAGATAAGACGGAAGTCCCTACTCTTTTAGCACCTTCCATAGCGCCTATCTGGGAACCAAGTCGAAGTTGCTTTTAAGGTCAACGAAGACCAGATACAGACTGCCGCCTCCCATCGGTATTGCCTTCCAAAAGAGGAGCTACAGCCTGAAAATAGGGTCTATTGTTGGCATTTTGGCCCTGAACCCCGCCTGGAGGGGGGGAGAGGATGTTATTGTCCTCCATCCATAATTGTAGGCAAGAAGAGGCAAACCCTTTTTAAATATTGGTATCACCGCTGTGCCCAGCCAAGTCTCAGGGGGATCTATCCCTTCCAGAATGGCAATAAAAACTACCCATAAATAAGGGCCCCTGAACTTAGGTTCAGCCCGATACAAGTCACCAGGAACCTTATCAAGGCCAGCTGCTTTCCATGGGACTATTCTGTCTAAGGAATTATACACTTCCTTCAAAGTGTTTCTGGGAGGACTGTAGTTTCCTGCCCCTGACCAGTGCATTCATCTGGACTTCGTGCATACAGGAGTTTGTAATGAGCTTCCGACTTTTCTGCCGCTATATTAGGTTCAACAGCACCCTGTCCTCTTGCAGTCCGTGAGCTCACTATATTCCAGAAAGATTTAAGTCTTTGTTTTCCAGAGCCTGTTTAAGATTTGCACACTGTTCTTCTCCCCACGAGATTTTAGCAGGATTAATGGCATTTTTATAGACAATCCTTGCCATTTTTATGAAAGGATTACATTTTGATTTTATGGCCTCTATTAAGGCACTTTTTATTTTCCTGCAATTGGAATCGAACCAAGATTGCTGTGGTTTGTGGGCACCAGTCCTACAAGGTTCCTTCCAGAAGACATCTTTCAGTCTCAGAAAAGCTTGGCGAATGATTTCAGCAACCTTACTCACATGGGGTACTAAGATATCATAAATAATAAATAAATAAATCCACATTTGTAAAGCGCATGATCGAACCGTGATCCCCAGAGTCTGGAATCAGTCGACCTAGCCACGGCGCCACACCTCTTCCTAGTGCAAGTATTCTAACATATAACCTCTAGGTCTGAGATAAACTCCCTGTATAATGTTGCCATTTTGTCCTGGGAGTTCTCCAACCATGGCCACTTCACTCTCTTCCTATTGTTACTGAGGAGAATCCCATTGTCATGGTCGATATGATCCGGGCTATGTTCAGCCCCGGGGGAGATTGTAAGATTTACCATCAGCGCATTATGGTCACTATCCTCACGTGGTATAACACTGAAATCAGAGGCTAACAACCATACTCTGGTCTCCAGAAGTCTATAGTCTAGAATTGAGGAGTGGGCCATCCTATTGTAGGTAAAACGACCTGGGGAATCTAAGGGAAACCGCCCATTGCATGCTTTCAGTGAATATCTGAGAGTTAGCGCTTTAATTTGAAGAGCTAAGGGGGACCATGCTCTGAGCCGAAGGATTTGGGCTCCGGAATAGCCCATATCTCATCCTCTTCTGCGCTATCCAAATCCCCAGATTCCAGTAGGGGCTCAAACTGACAGTTCAGATCGCCTCCGAGAATTATTGCGGCATCCAGAGGGATATCCGAGAGGAGATCTTCTAGGTATGCTAATGCAGGGGACGCCTTACCTGTCTTAACAGGCCTAGAATAAATGTTAATTAAAAAGAATTTAAGATTGTTAGAAAAGGATAAAATAAGGCAAAGGATGTCTGGACTATGTGAGTCCACTTGCCTAACATCGCAGCTCAGATGGCATCCCACCCACGTGCTGAGTCCACCTGAAGGCATGCTCCTAGTTCCAGCAATGGCAGGGATATGGAATGATGCGAAGCCTCTATGAACAGGGTGGTCTGTGACCCATGTTTCCTGAAATAAGCATATGTCACAGGAGTCTACAAAGACTCCCCATTCTGGACAATGTAGTTTGTTTTTAATACCAGCCACATTCCAGAATTCTATGGCGAGAGGTCTGGTTGTCAGCTGAGGCCTTCATAACTAGTTCTCTTGTGGGTGGGACCACAGGATTATTTACAGAATTTTGATTAGGGGAAGGACCAACCGGCACTGCAGTTACTATGCAATTTATTATCTGCTCAAGGGTAGGTGGGAACTTGCATGCTTCCCTTCCACTATCAATGACAATCATCAATTTTCCCGCTGCCCTCACTGTGTTAACTTCAGCCGTTGCTGGCCCAGCATTGCTACATGGGGGCCCTGGGATCAAGAGTCAATGCACCTCCTCCAGGCTCTCAAATCTGTTAAAGAGGGGTAAGTTAAATGGTTGGGGCCATTGCAAGCCTACCACCTGACCCCTCCCAGATCGATGAGAAGGCCGTACTCTAGTACCATAACGTGACCCGACCCCTGTACCACAAGCAAAACCATTGTTGTAAAAATAAGTGAGGGGAAGAATTCTGATGATAGAACTTGCTGACCCCTTGTCTGCAGTATGGGCTGTAGAACCTTCCCCTCTGCTTTTCTCAGCAGATGTATTTCCCAGACTTGTGCACAAAGTTGAAGCCGTATTTCTCCTGTGTGTGTTGGCTGGGAGTGATGGATTTGGAAGAGCCAAGACTGTGCATGTGCAAGTCTTAGACATGGTGTCCAAACGGGCATGGATGAGGGCAAATTCTTCTTTTAGAAGCCCGCTGATTTAATTGAGTAGAATGGTGGAAAATGAAGCAGCCCATGCAGGAGGCGATCCATATGAATTGGAGGCTCACAAACTCTCTGGTCGGCTACTATCGACACAGCAGTTCCATTGTTTGTTTTCCTCTTTTTACCCCCCACATTCTTGGGTTGTGGATGTTGATTGGTCACACTTGAGTTAGCGGGGGTTTTAGTGCACCCTTTACTTCTAGTAGTTGCCCTGCATGTGGCTTCTATAATTGGAACAGGCGACTTAGGGGTAGAAACCTGACTTTGTATACTGTCACCCCTTTCAAGGGGAAGGGAAAGGTAAGATGGTGACAAGGCCAGGGGAAGGTCCGGAGTTATAGACAGTCGGCGCTCAGTTCGCTGGATTTCTGTGGCCACCACTTCAATCGCCCTTTGCAACATCTGATCAATTGATGTCGTCTGGGGGAGAAGTTGGGGGGTGGAACAAGGGGGGGCATGGCATAAGGCTTTTACAGTTTGTTTGCCCATACTCAGCTCTGTGGTGTCTTCTAAAATTGTAGGGGCTTTCTTAATACTAACAAAAACAAGAAACACCAAACGCTGGCAAAGTAAATTGTAGGACTTACAGTTGTAGTGGTTAGTCTCTCCTACTTCTTCATTACCTGACCCCTGTGCAGAACCCTCACTTCCTGTTACTTCTTTCTAGGCACGATTTTCAAACCAGGGGGGGCGGCCCAGCACAGCCTCCTCCGGCCTCTGACAGGCATGTACCTGCGTGCGTTCCGCTGAGCAGGTGGTGCGAGGAGTGATGTAGCTGCTGGTAGTGGGAGGGGCTGATGGAGGACAGCTGGCATGGGCCCGTAGTATCCTGGGTCCCGTAATCCTTAGAAGCTGCAAATTTGCCCCAAGCGAGACTCCTGTTGGGAAGCGTCACCAGCAAAGCGGCTGGCGCAAGGAGTGATGTAGCTGGTGGTGGTGGGAGGGGCTGATGGAGGACAGCTGCCGTGGGCCCGTAGTATCCTTTCTGCCTGTAATCTTTTGCCTCACAGGGCCAATGCTGACATTGAAAAATCACCACAGCTGTCCCGCGCCCAGCCGCTCCCGCCTCCTCGCAGCCGCTACACAGATCTCCTGTTCCGGAGCCCGGGGAAGGAGTGCACCAGCCACAGCAACCTCCAGAGCACCAGCAGCCCGGAGGGGCACCACGGAACCGAAACAGACCCCCTCCAATGTCACAGCATCAGGCAGGTAAGTTTAGCATCTGTTAGCGTCTCGCCCCAATAAACAACACCCCGTGGGAGGAATCGGGGAAAAGAGGCCCCGCTGAGAAGCTGTATGCTGAAGTAGGATGAACTACTGACCCGTACTTGCACATTAAAAAAACTTGATATGGAAAATTAGAAAGACAGTAATAGAGAGAAGTTTTGAAACCTAAAAGAATCAAGGAACTATTCTAATGTGTTCTTTATGTCTACTTATGTGTGGAGGAGCAAAATTATAGAAAGTAGAGCAGCATGAAGAGGAAGAAGCAGGGATTGAGGGGCCGGGGAAGATGGGCACAATGGCATACATGTACAGTGAAGTACAGCAAAAGTATAGACAAACAATAGCCAGAATGAAACACACCAACAAGGAGCATAAGTCACAGAACTCAGCAACATCACAGCGCTGAATGAGCATAGAAGTGAAAACCACACTGCATTCATATAGGATGTGTACAATTGCTGATCGTGGGTGCAGTTGGATGTGTGCAAGTGTGGTCATCATGGATGAGATGTCCAGCACGTGGCATATGGGCAGATTCATTGTGTGTTTTGTTACCAAACAGATGCTACTCCTTCCCTTGAACCTCCATACTTTTGTACGGTGCGCTGTTGTATCCCGTGCACTTGTATGGCATAGCATTGTAATGCGTACTTCGACATGTTGTGCGGTATTCCAACCACACCGTGACACTGCCGTTTGGAGGTGGTGCATGCCACTTTACAACATTGCCAGCTGCGGCCCTTGTGGCAGGCTACATCAGAACACAGAGACACACTTACTGCACTTCCTGCACACAGACATGTGGGAGACACCCCGTTTCCCTTGCTGGAGAGGCACACCCCTGCGCTGACTTGTGTAGGCCAGACCAGCACACGTGTGTTGTGCTTGGAGGAAAATGCATTTGTAGCTACATGTCCAGGGTCACTGCTAACGCTGAGGTGACATGGGAACATCTGCTGAAGACAGCACACTGTGATGTTGTAGTGCATTTGCTTATCATGCTAACACAATGAGCACACGAACACACTTGCTAAAATGCGGGTTTGGTCGGCGTTGGTGGTCCTTGGGTTGTTGCAATCAGTCTTGTGGCCCTTATAGGCATCCCTGTATCATTGACTCTATGGCACCTGTGGGTGTTCTGGTGTGTCTCTTCGCTGTGTTTCTTTTCATGGTGCAGGTAGTCATCTGGTTTAACACTAGTATAAAGCACGTGTAAAATTCATGGTTGTAACGTGGGTTATCGCCGGAATTAATTTTGCATTGTAGTTGTGAAAGTTGTGATCTCATTTGTTTGTGTGCAGAACAATATACGGACTGGGTAGTGTATCCCGTTAAGATCCAGCATCTGATGCACTATTTGTAATCAATATGAATCGAATGAGATTTCTTCATTGATTTTGTGTGTGATCACTGTAAGTGCAGGGACTACCTCAGTGCAATTCAATACAGGATTTTAGTATTTAGATTAAATTGCAAAGGTGCACCTCGTGTCTTTTTGCACGGGTACGGCTACTCTGCATTTCATTATTAGCTTTTTACTGCAACAAAAATAATATAATAGATAAATCTAATACAGTACTTAGAAGTTGGTGCAAATTGGAGAGATTAATAGTATTCCTACGATAAGTTTTCTAAAATTTAACATCATGGTGGATACCACCAAATACCAGAAATAAGAACAAGAAAGAGTCACACAGCAGTTAAAAAAAAAATGAAAACGTTTTAAAAAACAAAATTTGTCAAACTTTATTTTTAATAAAGTTATATAAACCATAAACAGTTCACAAATTTTATTTTTGTATTAATATATTTATAAAAATAAAGCAATAAATACAATTTTATAAATATAATAGAAAACAACAAGGTGGAAAATTCCCCTGGGGACCATGGATGTCGACAACAGAGCTTGGAAAATAAAGCACAAAATAAGGACATGTGTAATGTGCATTTGAAAGGACTGAGGGAGAGAAACAGAGAAGGCAAAACAAGCCAGAGAGAAAAAGAGAGGGAAGGAAAGAAAGGGAGTGAGAAAGGGAGAAGGGAGAGAGAGATAGAAGGAAAGGAATGAAGAGAGTGAGAGAGTGAGAGAGAAGAGAGGGAAGAGATTGAGTGAGTGTGAGAGATTGTCGCCTCAGCTCATCGATTAGCAAATATTTTTTGTGGTATCGGAGTGTGCAGCAGTGGGGTGACTGCACGTGCCTGTCAAAATCCCGCTGATCTCTTATGTTTTGCAGAGTCCTGAGTCCTAAATGGCGGACATCACCTCACATTGTGCGGGCATCTTACAGATGTCGTTGAGTCTTGAATGGC
This sequence comes from Lissotriton vulgaris, assembly GCF_964263255.1. NCBI lineage: Eukaryota > Metazoa > Chordata > Amphibia > Caudata > Salamandridae > Lissotriton > Lissotriton vulgaris. Next base: position 1,526,333,267 of record NC_141693.1, read on the forward strand.
GGAGACCACATAGCTTCTTCCTGGATCTGATAGATGTCGTTGACCACTTGTACTTCTGCATGGCCTGGCATATCTCACAGATGTGTTGAGTCATGAGTCGTGATTGGTGGAGAGCACCTTAGGGTTTGGTACCCCTCAGCTTGTGGAATTCAACTTAGTGGCATGTGGTGGTAGGCTCCTGATGGCCACATGAGTTTGGGGTGGCAGTAACTCTATGTATATGAAGTCCGTGCCAAGGGAATGGTAGGCTGCTGATGGCCATATAGTTGAGGGTTTGACTAACATTATGTGCAAGCTTTCATGGAGTCTTTATGGTTGAGACACGTGGACCGTTCGCCAGCTAGTGAGCACCGGTAATAAAGGATGTGACGTTGTCGATCTATTATATTTGCGTGGTCTCATGGCCTGTGCTACATGTGCCGGATGAGTGTGGTGTGTGTGCAAACCTGTCATCAGGGAGTGGGTGTGAGATGTTGAGAGCTAGACCACTGACCTGCATACCAACAGCGAGTACGCCTGCGACAGGTTGCTATGTGGGCCAACGTCGGAGTGGCATGGCATGGCATGGCCTACGGCGGAACATGGCAGGGATAGACACAATGACGGGGACGGCTCGTAGTACTGCGTCTGTGAGTTTAGCGGATGGGCCGCAGCTGTTGGTGTGCGAGCCTGAGTCCGAACTGTTCATAGCTCACACTACATAAGTATTGAAAAACTATTTTGTGATTCAGTCCGTCAGCTGACATCTGTCCGAGGCTTTTGTGAAAATATATCGGTGTTCTTTCTGTGAGGGAAACCCCTTTGGACGCTTCCTCTCCCACATTAGGAGGTAACATACCCTTTTTTCACATAATCACCATACCCCAAACAACCTTCTTGGGCCCAGAAGTATCTCTGTACGGATGAACAAAAATCTTAGTCATGTATCGATGTACATATAAAAAAAATTGAATTAAAGAAAAGAAGAACAAATAAGACTGAAGGGAGTCACGAAGTTGGGGTCACTGCTGTTCATGACTCAGGACACAGTTAGATATATGGGACTTGTTTGTGTTAAATGGGGTTAGTGGTACTAGAAGCATTGAGAATGTAGGAGCTTGTGATGATGTTTGATGTGGACGGGTCTCACTGGAAGCAATGTGTCTTGCATACTGGAGTGCGTCATGTGGAATCGGGACTGTATTTGAATTGTGAGGACTGCTGACCATAGTGTAGGTCAGCGGTAGCGTTGAGGAAGGGTCTACAGCCTTGTGCATACGTTGGTGGCATCACCTGCCTGTGTAGTAAAGGTTCAGTGCCATCACTTGTCGGCAGACTTGAATTTGAAAATACTCCTCACTAATTGATGGGAGTGAGGTGCTGTTGTCGGTTGGGTCACTGCTGTTAAGGACTCAGGACACAGCTAGACATGTGAGATTTGTTTGTGTTCAATAGTGTTAGTGGCACCAGAAGCATTGAGAGTGTAGGAGCCTGTGAAGATGTTTGAAGTGGACTGGTCGCACTGAGAACAATGTGTATTGTGTCATGTGGAATCGGGACTGTATCTGAATTGTGAGGACTGCTGACCGTAATGTAGGTCAAACGCAATAAGGACGGGCCTAAAGCCTAGTGCATACATTATTGGGGTCACCGGCCTGCGTATTGCAGATTCAGTGGCACCACTTGTCGGCAGATTTCAATCTGTAAATACTTCTCACTAATCGAAGGTAGTGAGGTGCTGTGGTCGCTGCCACGAAGTCGGGGTCACTGCTATTTAGGACTCAGTTACACATGTGGGATCGACTGGTGTTACAGAGGGTTAGTGGGACTAAGTATCGCCAGCCTTGCATATGGAAATTTGGTTGTGATTGAAGGGAGTTTGGTGCTGTGATCGCTGCAAAGAAGTTGTGATCACTGTCATTCAGGACTCATGACACAGTTACACATGTGGGATCGGCTTGTGTTGAATAGAGTTAGTGGCAGCACGTGCCTCCAGCCTTCCATATGGCAATATGGCTCAGTGATCGAAGGGAGTCTGGTGCTGTAGTTGACTTATGGATTTGGGGTCAGTGCTATTTAGTACTCAGGACACAGTTTGACCTGTACACTTGTGTTGAAGATGGGTAGTGGTCTATGTGTAGACGGTCTTCCACAGTGTAGGTTAGAGGCAGCGGTGAGGAAGGGCCCACAGCCATGTGCATACGTTGGTGGCTCCTCTGGCCTCCATAGTAGAGGTTTAGTGGCACCACATTTCGCTGCCTTTCCATATGCAAATATCATTCACTGATTGAAGGGAGTTTGGTGGAGTAGTCAGTGCCACGAAGTTGGGGTCACTGCCATTTAGGATTCAGGAACCAGTTACACATGTGGGATTGGCCTCTGTTGAACAGAGTTAGTGGCATCACGTGTCACCAGCCTTCCATATGCCAATATGCCTCACTGATTGAAGGGAGTTTGCTGCTGTAGTTGTCTCACAGAGTTCGGGGTCACAGCTATTCAGGACTCAGGACACAGTTACACATGTGGGATCATCCTGTGTTGAAGACGGTTCGTGGTCTATGTGTCTACGGTCTTTCACAGTGTAGGACAGAGGTAGCGGTGAGCAAGGGTCATAGGCATGTGCATACGTTGGTGGCCCCACCGGCCTGTGTTGTAGAGGTTCAGTGGCACCACGTGTCCATATGAAATATCCTTCATTGATTGAAGGGAGTCTGGTGCTGTGGTCACTGCCACAAAGTTGGGGTCTCTGCCATTCAGGAAGCAGGCACCTGTTACACATGTGGGATCGGCATGCATTGAACAGTGTTAGTTGGCACCACTTGTTGCCGGTCTTCCACAGTGCAGGCCAGAGACAGCGGTCAGCAAAGCTCCACAGGCAGGTGACGCTGACTTGAGCTGCACAGATTGGGAGCATCTGGTCTTCTTAACTCATTATAGTCTCTTAATTTGCATTGCTACTAATCTTGAATTGTGAACCATGAAACCCTAGTGTAGGGTGCAGGTAGCGGTCAGGATGGGCGCAGAGTCACGTGGCATTGAGTTGAGCTGTACAGTTAGTGGCACCTGGACCACTCAACGTGTGCGCACACTGTGGTAATTCGTTGTCCTGGAGGGTCGCACTGGGAGCAATATCTTTGTCTAATTAATACTGCCTTAATAGGGGTTTGTGGCGATGACTTATGGTGCAGTGAGTTAAAAGCACCTTAAGCACAGAGCGTGTGTGCACCCTGAGATGATGCGTGGTGCGGGCGGGCTGCACTGGAGGCAATGTGTCTTGCGAACTGGACTGGGTCATCTGCAACCACCACTGCATCTGAATTGTGAGCCCTGCTGTCCGCAGTGTAGATCAAAGGCATTAGTCGATACAGACATAAGTCTGCAGTGCTGTGCCGCTGGGTTTGCAGGGGGCCTGAGTCGAGGAGGCCACGGTCATGGAGGCAGGCAAGTGGCATGGTGAGGGCCGCCGCTCTGGCAGAGTAGTTGGTCTTCCCACAAGTGAACCAGGCACAGATTGGGATAATTTGGTCTTCTTATTCCATATTAGTCTCTTACACAATTTGGGTTGCTACTAATCTTGAATTGTGCTGTGTAACCCCAGTGTAGGGCGCAGGCAGCGGTCAGGATGAATGCACAGCCACGCGGCATTGAGTTGAGCTGCACAGTTAGTGGCACCTGGAGTACTCGGCGTGTGCACACATAGAGAGACGCACTGGGAGCAACGTCTTGACTTGATAAGGCCCCGTGGTGATGATTTATGGTGCAGTGAGTTAGTAGCAGTTGAAGCACACTGCGTGGCCGCACTGGGAGCAACGTGTCTTGGGAAGTGGACTGCGTCATCTGCAATCGCCACTGCATCTGAATTGTGAGCCCTGCTGTCCGCAGTGTAGATCGAGGACAGTAGTTAGCATAGACATCGAGCAATGCTTTTTGTTACTTCTTCTAGACTAAATCCGATGGCACAGAGTAAAATTCTCTCTGCATTTAATAAATCAAGGCTGAATTCAATGCTCTCCATAGTGTAGATCCAAAGCTGAATTCAAGTTGTGAACCCTGCTGTCTGCAGTGCAGATCGAAGGAAGTAGTTACCATAGACTTCGAGAAATGCTTCTTGTCACTTCTTCTTCACAAAATTCGAGGACAGAGAGTACAGTTCTCTGTGCAATTAATAAATCATGGCTGAATTCAAGTTGTGAACCCTGCTGTCCACAGTGTAGATCGAAGGCAGTAGTCGATACAGACATAAGTCTGTGGTGCTGTGCCGCTGGGCTCGCAGGGGGCCTGTGTGGAGGAGGCCCGCAGTCAAGGAGGCAGGCATGTGGCAGGGTGAGGGCTGCCACTCTGGCAGAGTCATTGTTCTTCCCACAAGTGAACCAGGCACAGATTGGGATCATTTGGTCTTCTTAACTCATTACAGTCTCTTACACAATTTGGGTCGCTACTAGTCTTGAATTGTGAACCGTGTAACCCCAGTGTAGGGAGCAGGTAGCGGTCAGGATGGGCGCACAGCCATGTGGCCTTGAGTTGAGCTGCACACTTAGTGGCACCTTGAGTACTGGGCGTGTGTGCACACTGCGATAATACATGATCTCGACGGTCCACAGTGGGAGCAATGTCCTGACTTGATAAGGCCCCATGGTGAAGATTTATGGTGCAGTGAATTAGTAGCAGCTGAGGCATACAGCGTGTGCGCATCCTGCGATGATGCGTAGTCTCGGCGTGCCGCACTGGGAGAAACGTGTTTTGGGAACTGGACTGAGGCATCTGTAATCGCCACTGCATCTGAATTGTGAGCCCTTCTATCCGCAGTGTAGATTGGGTGCAGTAGTTAGCATAGACATTGAGCAATGCTTTTTGTTACTTCTTCTTGACAAAATCCAAAGACATAGAGTACAATTCTCTCTGCATTTAATAAATCAAGGCTGAATTCAATGCTGTCCATAGTGTAGATAAAAAGCTGAATTCAGGTTGTGAACCCTGCTGTCTGCAGTGCAGATCGAAGTCAATAGTTAGCATAAACAGTGAGGAATGCTTTTTGTCACTTCTTCACAAAATTCGAGGACATAGAGTAAAATTCTTTGTTTAATTAATAAATCAAGGCTGAATTCAAGTTGTGAACCCTGATGTCCACAGTGTAGATCGAAGGCAGAAGTCGATACAGACATAAGTCTGTGGTGCTGTGCAGCTGGGTTCACAGGGGGCCTGTGTCGAGGAGGCCGGCGGTCATGGAGTCAGGCACATGGCAGGGTGAGGGTCGCCGCTCTGGCAAAGTCATTGGTCTTCCCACAAGTGAACCAGGCACAGATTGGTCTTCTTAACCCATTATAGTCTCTTACACAATATAGGTCGCTACTAATCTTGAATTGTGGACCGTGTAAACCCAGTGTAGGGTGCAGGCAGCGGTAAGGATGGGCAGACAGCCACGTGGCGTTAAGTTGAGCTGTACAGTTAGTGGTACCTCGAGTACTCGGCATGTGCGCACACTGCGATGATAGGTGGTCTCAGTGGCCCGCAGTGGGAGCAATGTCTTGACTTGATAACCTACCAGAATCCATGAGAGACAAGACACAGAGAGGCACCAGAGCTGCATGCTGTAAGGGAGAAAACTGAAGGAATCCCCAGTGAGACTCCAGATGTAAGGAAAGAAACAACCTTACTCAGATCAGCTAATCACTTTTAACATTGGTGCCCTCTTGTATGCCAAAGAACTTATTCGCCTACCACGAGGACGTAAAGCTTCTAATAACAAGAATTTACGTCGGTCATTATCCCTATTAGAATTATAAAACCATCTGGAATCAGCGCCTCAATTTATTAGGAGGTTTATGATTTAAGCTGTATAAAGACAACCTAAAAGAACTGTTTAAATATTGTCCTGAAGAAGGTGGTGCGCACAGCGGATATCCACCGAAACGCGTCAACTTGTTTTTTAAAAAAAATCATTTTAAAATAAATGTGTTTGAATGTATTGCTTACTAAAATTCCTGCCATGAAGTAATATACTTGTGAAGTGACAGAGTGCTTCAAAACCAACAGTACACTGATGCAAATAATAACAACTGTCATAAGGAATATATATATATGTGTATGTTTTTAACTAAAAGGCATTTTTTATATTTGGTTTTGTTTTTATAAATAATAAAAATTAATTTGCTTACAACATACAACTTACCGGCTATGTATTACATATGATTTTAGACTGTAAGTGCTCTTTTTGATGGTTCCATGGAAGTATGAAGTAATTGAATGCTTGCGGGTCACATATATGATAGTGGACTGATCAGTCCAAATTAAGAAAGCAGGAACTCAAGGGAACTCTCTTTATTTGTTTGACTTGATAAGGACCTGTGGTGATGATTTATGGTGCAGTGAGTTAGTAGCAGCTGAAGCACACAGCGGGTACGCATCCTGCGATGATGCGTGGTCCCGGTGGGCCACACTGGGAGCAACGTGTCTTGAGAACTGCGCTGCGTCATCTGCAATTGCCAGTGCATCTGAATTGTGAGCCCTGCTGTCCACAGTGTAGATCGAGGGCAGTAGTTAGCATAGACATCGAGCAATGCGTTTTGTTACTTCTTCTTGACAAAATGCGAGGACATAAAGTACAATCTCTCTGCATTTAGTAAATCAAGGCTGATTTCAATGCTGTCTATAGTGTAGATCCAAAGCGGAATTCAAGTTGTGAACCCTGCTGTCCGCAGTGCAGATTGAAGGCAGTAGTTAGCATCGACATCGAGGAATGCTTTTTGTCACTTCTTCACCAAATTCGAGGACATAGAGTACAGTTCTCTGTGTTATTAATAAATCAAGGCTGAATTCAAGTTGTGAACTCTGCTGTCCGCAGTGTAGATCGAAGGAAGTAGTCAGTACAGACATAAGTCTGCGGTGTTTTGGCGCTGGGTTTGCAGGGAGTTTGTGTCGATGAGGCCCGTGGTCATGGCGGCAGCCACATGCCAGGGTGAGGGCCGCGGCCCTGGCAGACTCTTTTGTCTTTGCACAAGTGAACCATGCTGAGGGTGTGGCCTATAGATTTATACTCTTACACTGGAGTTGCGTACATTGAACCAGCCCACTCAGCTTCCACTTTAAAGGGGACAACACAGCTACATGACCAAGATCTTTCCCAGTGTCCAAGGTAATATGGTTGCATCTACTGTGCAGTGCACTGCACTTATCACTACTATATCTCCACATGGAGAGGTTTGTGGTTTGTATAGTGAGTTCTCTGCAGCACATCACTGGTACACTTTGGATTGTGTGAATTATTGTTGATGGGCGTGTTGCCTCCTTCACACATAGTTTATTGCCACATCTCTGAACATTCAGCTATTGTGCGGTTGAGGGGATATGGTATTTTGGGAAGGTCCGTTGTCCTGTTTTGCCCTGCCTCGTGGTAGTAGGGGTAGTGGTCTTGGGACGTTCATGTGGTGGTGGCGCCGGGTTTTTTGGCTTTGCTGGGTGTTGGAGTTGCATGATTAGTACATCTATAATGTGTTGGTCTTTAAATGTGGGTGTGAGTTGGGTCTAACTCACGCAGTAGATAGTCATCCTTCTTACACCAGTTAAAAGTTGATGTTAATTTGTTACTGGTAAGTGAACTATCACCTGTTTTTAGGTAGTATTGCAGATTTGGTTGGCTGTTAAAGATATTGGGAAGTGGTGTTTTTGTGTTTATTTTGGACGGGAACACCAAGGGGGACATTAGGAGGACGATCCTATTGGACAACGGGACCGCCCGCCATAAGGGCAGGGGTCCCATGGGGAGAATTAGGATGCACCCGCCGCAGTGGCGGGTGCATCCTGCATTTTTTTCATTGTGGCGGCGGTGCTCTCAGCACCGCCCGCCACAATGATAAAAATGCACGTTGTGCTTTTCAATGCACAACGTGACAGGGCCCCCAAAGTAAAGACCGCCTGCCCAATGCCGCCACGGAAAGGTATCTCCCAAAGCCCATCCTAATATGAATGGCAGTGTCTGATAGACACTGCCAATATATAAACCCTTTTCCGCCCCGGCCGTAAGGCGACCGGGGCGGAAAAGCGGCGGACAGTGTTTCCATACACCGTGCACCCCCACCATAGTAATATGGCGGGGGAAATGGGTGGCGGGCGGGCAAGGATGTCGGGCGGATCGCCACCACCCGCATGGCGGTGGCGATCCGCCCGACATCCTAATGTGCCCCCTAGTTTGTATAATATTAGCTTTCATTGTGGCTTTGGTTGTGGTGATTTTGTTGGCAGAAGGTATCAATGGAAGAGTGGTAATATTTGCAGTTTTTGCCAGGCTAATAATGGGATGGTAATTAAAAAAGACAGAAGAAAAAGTTATGTTTAATGAACATTATAATTAGGAATTAGCATTAAAAAAAACCTTTTGAAATTCACAAAAAAAAAAAATTCAGGGAAGTTATAATTAGTTGAACATTTGCCTCATATAAAACCAGAGAAATGTGCCTGTTATAGTTAGCAGAGCTAACTATAACTTGCGTGCCCGCAATGCACTGGTGATTACATCACATATTACATCACTTATGACATGGTCAGTGACATCACTGATGACTTTACTGATGACATCTCAAATGACATCACTCATGACATCACTCATGACATCATCCACATGATCATTCCTAGGTCTACACACATCCAGTCACTTATACTTGTAGTTACTCATCAATACAGGACTATAATAGGCACTCATACATCTATACATGCAGTCACACTCTGCCACTCATCCATAGAGTTATTCACACACCTAGTCAGTAAAACTGAGAATCAATCACTTACCCATTTACTCATCTATACAGTTATACACACCAACTTCGTTATTTTTAGACATACCACATCACTTATTTATACAAAAACTAACACATATTTACTTTGATATACAATCACTGATTGACACAGACACTTATTTATACACAAACTCTTCAAATAACTTAGTCTCACGATACTCATTTATATACTCCAACACTCAAATATAGTGCCCTAAAACATATGTAGTTAGTCACCGATATACCACTGAGAAATTAATTAACTCACCAACACACCCATAGACACACTAACTTACCCATACAGTCCTTCCCAGATGTACTTTTTAATTCATACAACCACTGAATCACCCACTCCGACATCTATGGACAGACTCATACACCCCCATGCACCCACCCACACAGACACTCAGGGAGCCATACAGATACACATGCAACAAATCAATATCCTATATAGATATTCATGTAGCTATTCAGCAACCCATGCAGTTGCTTACCCACCAACGGAGAGACTAATGCAGACTTTCACAAAGTTTAGTCACTAAACCATGCATTCAGTAAAACACATTCAATCACTCACTTATACAGTCAGTCACGCACATACAAATTAATTTCTTTAGTCACTTGTAAATGCATTCATTCTTTAATACACCTTGGCATATTACCCACTGGCGATAGCCAGTAGGTATATATAGTTAGGATGTTTTCTCTATGGAACTTTTGAAAATTCTATGTCTAATAACTTTGGCGTTTGTGGACGGAATCGGCTGAAATTTTCAGGAAAATGGCACATTTTGTTTCTGAGCAGCCCCTGAAAATTTGGGGGGGTTCCATCAAGGGGGGGGCCGAGAAAAAAGGGGGGTCCCAAAACGCGTTTTTCCCATTCATTTTTCCATAGGGCGTTTGGCCTCACTTTTAGCTCGAACGGTTGAATGGATTTGCACGAAACTTGGCAAAATTGTAGGCACTGTTAGCCCGATGTGCCTTTGCTGGGTCTCAATATATGTGCTCCAGTGGATTTTGAGAAATTAACGTTTAAAAAAACAGATATATCTGTGACAGCGTACCGGATAGCGCACCAGTTCGCGTACTTTTCGCGTAACGGAGCTTTGCGAAGCGAAGCTGATTGGCTCTCCGGTGTCTGTCAACATTCTAAACAGTCACGGTGCGGCCGCCATCTTGTCTCTTGGTAGAATCGAGAGACAAGAGGAGGCCAAAACAAAGGGGGAAATGAAGGAAAGGGGGCAAGGTAGACCCCTTCTGACCCCCTAGGATTGATGAGGGGGATATTAAAGTGCCCCGCGGGGCCCCAAAAAAAAAAAATTGCGTTTTTTTGTCGTAGAGGCGCAAATCGGTACGTGAACCGGGCAGCTAACCGGGCAACTAACCGGCAGCGTAACGGGAGTCTGAGGAGAAGCTGATTGGCTGTCAACATTGTAAACAGTCTGGAGCGGCAGCCATCTTGTCTCTCGGTAGGATCGAGAGACAAGAGGTGGTGAAAAATGAAGGGGGAAATGAAGAAACGGGGGCAAGGTAGACCCCTCCTGACCCCCTAGGATTGATGAGGGGGATATTAAAGTGCCCGGTGGGGCAAAAAAAAAGAAAAATTGCGATTTGTCACCGTAGAGGCGCGTCCCGGTACGCGAACCGGGCAGCTAACTGGGCAGCTAACCGGCAGCGTAACGGGAGTCTGAGGAGAAGCTGATTGGCTGTCAACATTGTAAACAGTCCGGAGCGGCCACCATCTTGTCTCTCGGTAGGATCGAGAGACAAGAGGTGGTGAAAAACGAAGGGGGAAATGAAGGAAAGGGGGCAAGGTAGACCCCTCCTGACCCCCTAGGATTGATGAAGGGGATATTAAAGTGCCCCGCGGGGCAAAAGAAAAAAAAAGAAAATTGCGATTTTTCGTGGTAGAGGCGCTTCCCGGTACGCCAACCGGGCAGCTAACCGGCTGCGTAACGGGAGTCCGACATCTTGTGTTTTTGGAGCGTCCGGTTTGCGTACCGGGTAGCGTTCCGGTAAGCGTAACAAGGGGAAAACCAATAGAAACAGTAAAATAAAATTTAAAGGAATAGATTTCCACCAAACTTGGCAAAATTGTAGGGACTGTTTGTTTGATGTGCCTTTGCAAGGCCTCAAGATATGTGCACGTGTGGATTTTGTCTAATTAAGGTTAAAAAAATATATATATATCTGTAAGCATGCTCTGGCGCGCTTACGTTACGGGTTTTGTTTGCGCTGCAGAGACGATACGTCACATTTATGCGACGCGTCATGAGGCGTCTCACGTGGCTACGTGATACGTCACGTAATAAAGAATATATTTTACAGCTATAGATATTAGCTTTTAAAAAACCAATGAAATTCACTGAAAAAACCATAGGTTATAGACCATATATAGTTAGGAATTTGCATTTACAAAACCATGAAAATTCACTGAAAAAACCATTGGTTATAGACCATATATAGTTAGGGATTAGCATATACAAAACCTTAATTTACTCGCACAAAACCATAGAAATTCGCATATATAGTTAGTTGCAATAACTATATATCGTGCACCCGCAATCCACTGCTGATGATGTCACATATTACATCATTCATGACATGGTCAGTGACATCACTGATGACATCACTGATGACATCTCAAATGACATCACTGATGACATCTCAAATGACATCACTGATGACATCACTGATGACATCTCAAATGACATCACTGATGAAATCACTGATAACATCTCATTTGACATTACTGATCACATCACTGATGATATCATTCATGTGATAATACGATGAACCTCTTCAGACTCTAATATAACCTTAGATACAATCAGTGTAAACAGACACTCACAGACTGTCACTCATCCTTGGAGTTACTCACACACCTAGTCAGTCATGCAAAGAATCAATCACACCTCCATTTCCTCAACTATACAGTTATACACACCTTACTTAATCAAACATATACTAATACATATTTACTCTCTTATACAATCACTGATACAAGTTCACAATGATCCATACAGCCACTCACACATTCACTGGCTCTTATGCACAGTTATTTATATATGCCAACTCTTACATGTACTGTGTTTTACATATGTACTTACTTTGACATGTAGCACTGAGAAATCCAATCACTCACCAATACACTCATGCAGACAGTCAACCGCCCATACAGCTGTTTCCACATGCACTTTTGAACCCATTCATCTAGTGAATCAACTGCTCACACATCTATGCACAGAGTCACATACCTCCCAGCCACCCCCACACACACACTCACTCTCCCATACAAATATTTGGGCAACCAATCAATAACCCATATTGTTACTCATATAGCTACTGATCAACACATGCAGCAGTTTACAGAACTACAGAAATAATGATGCACAAATTAAGACAGTTTAGTCTCCAACCCATGCACACAGTGAGACACATTTAATCATTTTCTCATACAGTCAGTCATGCACCTACTAAATCCTTCATCCAAACACTTATACATCCACACATTCTTCAATATGTAAGACATATTTTAACTTTACAGAAACATACAGTCACTGGATGTTGTCATCAGTGATGTCATCAGTGATGTCATTTGAGATGTCATCAGTGATGTCATTTGAGATGTCATCAGTGATGTCACTGACCATGTCATGAATGATGTAATATGTGACATCATCAGCAGTGGATTGCGGGTGCGCGATATATAGTTATTGCAACTAACTATATATGCAAATTTCTATGGTTTTGTGCAAGTAAATTAAGGTTTTGTAAATGCTAATCCCTAACTATATATGGTCTATAACCAATGGTTTTTTCAGTGAATTTATATATATATATATATATATATATATATATATTGCAACACAATTCAACTATGTAGTCGAAAACGGCAAGCACGCTGGCATCCGGATTTGAAATATTTTAATGCAAACCCCCCTCACCCCAGACAGACGCGTATCGCTATTCCAGCTTCGTCAGTGTCAGTTTCTGTGAAAAATCGATCGCCATTTTAAACCCACCGGTCACTGCTGTATTCATTGACATAGATGATGGTAAATGTTGTCAAAAAACGGTGGCCATCTTTAAACATATGTCTCTACATATATCATAAGTGTTTATCATGGCAAAAAATAAAGTACTTAGTGCACAATTAAAAACATTTCTACAGCAAACAATTCATAATTCATGTATATACTATCATTATGATACAGAAGGGATAGATAATCAGATCCAATATGGCCACAATCTAATAATGTATTTTATTGATGTCTTTCCTTGTAGGGGTGTATCCCCAATTGCATTATTTTAGTAGTGCCAAGGACCAGAATGTCTACCCTTATTGTTCTATTTTGTTTTGTAGCCCTGTATGGGAAGAGGTATCTTACTATGTGATCCAGTAAGCAGTTATGTCAGCTTTCGGATATATGGTTGTAGGCAGACAGCATCTCTATTTTTCAGTTATAGTTCGGACATATGAGGATGTTAATACACATGATCCCATGTGTATATTCAGAGGTGGACCCACTTCATTATTAAGGACCCATGAGGTCATAGTTTTAAGATCGATGATATACCTAGATTCTAGGACCCGGAGTGCCTTTTCTCTGCCCCCCCCCCCCTCGTTCCAGACGTTTTACCTGATCTATACAGTAAAAACTCAGAAGATCCCTATCGCTATGATGGCATTCTGCGAAATGGCGAGCAACCGGATAGGATTTATCCTTATTCACGATTGCTCGCATATGTTCTAGGATTCTGAGTTTAGTGGGGTTAATGTATCTTCTTTTACACAGGCACTCTAGACAGTAGATGGTATGGTCTGAATTGCAATTTAGGAGTTTCTTTATTTTCCTATTTGGTCAATCCTCTCCTGTTCTGCCCGGATACTCTAAGACGTTCTTACTGCCTTTACAGGCTTTACAGCACAAACAGGGGAAGAACCCTTTGATGTTGGTAAGGTCAGTGGGCTGGGCCCTTGAGGAAAAATGGCTACGGACTAAATGATCAGATAATGACTGACAGCGTTGATAAGTTATTAAAGGCTGCTGAGGGAGATGCCCTTTCAAAACACTGTCAGTAGTCAGAATGTGCCAAATTTTCTTTAAAATGTGGACTAGATCTCCAGATTTGGTGTTGAATTTGGTAATTATTCTCACTTCATCTCCCACCTTTGACACTTCCTTTGCCACCAGGAGATCCCTCCTGTTGACTATAGATGCCTTATAAGAAGCCTGTTGAAGTATGCTTTTGGAATATCCCCTATTTTGAAATCTCTCACTGGCATCAGCTTTAGCGTGTTCGAAATCAGTTTCTATTGAGCAGTTTCTTTTTAAGCGCAGTAGTTCGCCATAAGGGACATTTTTGATTAGACTCTTCGGGTGGTAACTAGCCGCGTGTAACACGGCATTCCCCGCCATATGTTTTCTATAGAGTCTCTTTTGGAGAGTGTTGTCATATATAAAAACCTCCGGATCCAAATAGCAAATACTGGTTGCACTTATTGTGCTGGTGAATTTCAGGTTCCAATTATTATTGTTGAGGACAGCGATGTACTCCTCAGCCGAGGTGCGATTGCCGCACCACACAATAAAAAGGTTGTCTATGTACCTAGTCCACATTAAAATTTTATCTGTCCATGCCTCATTGATCTCACCCCATGCTTCGTGCCTCTCCCACCAGCCTACCAACAGGTTTGCGTAGCTAGGGGAGAAGCACGAGCCCATAGAGGTACCCCTGATTTGTTTAAATAATTGGCCAGAAAAAAGGAAAACGTTATGGTATAAACAAAATCGCATCATGCTCAACAACATATTGCTGTGTGACTTGTTTCTCTCTGGTTTTCTATCTACAAACCACTTGGTCGCCATTAAGCCATTCTCATGGGCTATACAGGTGTATACATTTACCACATCCAATGTTATTAAGAGCATGTCCGAATCCCAAGAGATATCGTGCATAATACGGAGGAAATCTTGTGTATCCCTCACGTATGACGGTAAATCGTTTACAATGGGAGCAAGATACGAGTCAATGAAGCGTGACATATTTTCCAAAAGACTCCCAATCGAAGACACGATCGGGCGCCCTGGTGGTCTTTTGGCATTTTTGTGGATCTTCGGAAGATGGTAGAAGGTGGGTAATATTGGTGATTCATATTGCAAGAAAAGGAACTCATCCATATCGAGCATGCCATCCTCCTTCCATTTAGTCAGCATTGATTGATATTCTACTCTTGACATACTCAGTTCTTTGTATGATGGTATAGCACTCTTTGTTTTTTAATAGTCTTAGTGCCTCCTGTTCATACTGTTCCTTGTTACAAATCACAATATTTCCCCCTTTATCCGAGGGTTTAATTTCAATGGTTTTGTCATTTTTCAGGGACTTGATTGCCTCCCCTTCTCTCCTCGTGATATTGGACGATTGCATGTCCATTTTTTCTTTTGACAGTTTTTCCAAGTCCATAAGTACCGCTTCATTAAAAACATCAATTGCATTGTGAGGTGCAACAGGCAATTTTTTAGACTTCTTTTTCATTTTACTAGGATCTCGCACTTGTATTATAGATACATCTCCACCCTGTGGTTCTGTTAATCCCCTTTCCAAAATTTCTTGAGTTGGGGTCAGTAAAAAATTTGCAAGAGTATTAGGGTGTTGTTCTATAGATTCCGATGTGGTGTTTCCCAAATGTGTTCCCACACCAGTATCTTTGGGATGTAGAAGAAAGATTTTCTTAAACTTTAGTTTTTGGATGTATCTAAAGAGATCTATTCTTGTGTCCACCAGGTCAAACTCACTTGCAGGACAAAAACTCAGTCCTTTCTTAAGGAATATTATCTCATCACCTGTTATCTCTCTTTTAGACAGGTTGATGACATTATTATCGTCCGCTGTTATTGTCTTCTCCTGCGGCTTGACACACTCCGGGTCACCCTTGGTGAGGCAGTTGCCTGTATGCCTCCTCTTGCCCCTCTTGCCCCGCCTTATCCTCCTCTTTGGCTTGGTTGGGGGGGGGGGGTGATTCCTTTGCTGTGGTCTTTGGGGTGTCTCCTTTATGACCTGATATTCGTTGAAAAAAGGTTTCACGCTTGTTTTTTCTTTTGTTGCAGGAGCTGTGGGTTGTTCGCCATCAGACACCTCTGGCTCTTCAGTGTCTGCATTGTTGGTACCCACTGTCCCTTAAGCAAGTCGTTTTCTGGTGGCATCAAATTTGCGAGCAAAAGTCCATCTTCTGCCTGACAAATAACCCTGCTCGTCCCTTTGGAATTTGGTTTGTTTTCTTTTGCAAGTTCCCAATTCATAATCCTTGATTCTTTTCACCATGGCGCTTCTTAGATCTTCACTTGCCTTTGAGTCTTTTTCTTTAGTGATTAAATCCTCCAAGTCCGCAATTTCTTTAATGCTTTTGTCATGATCACTCCATACATATTTTATTAATAGGTGTACCATCCCTTTTGATGATTCAGCTGTGTATTCCACCCAGTCCTTCAATAATGCAGGGTCGGGATTTTCCTAGGAGGGTATCGTTATAATGCGGAGACCCCTGGGTATCCTGTTACATTCTATGTAGCGCTGCAGAGAGGTAGCCTCTCACCATTTTCGCACCTCTCTTTCTTCTAATTTCTCCAGTTTCTGAAAGAGCATTTTTAAGTTGCTAGTAATTGCCGGCATTGTCACGGTATTATCCGCTCTCAGGGGTCTGTCCGTGGTGGATCTAAACATAACATTTGCAGCAGACTCTCTTTCACCCGTTATATCCTCATTTTCCGACATCTTCGCTTAATAAAGTATGTACTTATTTTAACTTCCCCCCCCCAAAAAAAAATATATATATATATGAAATATATTTACCTTTACAGATGTCACTGACATGTCATGAGTGATGTAATATATGATGACATCACCAGTACATTGCTCAACTAACTATAACAGACGACTTTCTCAGGTTTTCTGTGAGTGGAATGTCAAACAAACTATAACGTCCCTGAAACCTATGTTTCATTAAGTGAATTTCAAAGGTTTTTTAAATGCTAGCTCATAACTATAAAGTCTGTAAAAACTATGTTTTTTTCAGTGAATATATACATATGGTGGTAGGCTGAAACGCGTCTTGGCGGTGGTGACGGGAAGAAAATAAACTAAAATCTGCACTGCAATTTGGGTCTGTTCTCGTCTGTCTGTGCATGAACTGTGACAGTGCGTGTGATATATATATATATATATATATATATATATATATATATATATATATATATATATATATATATTCGGTACGTTGTCGTCCCATCAACCAGTGGTTCGGTCAAAAGACGAGGCAAACGCAATTTCTGGTGCGTGTTAATTTATTTTAAACCCAACACCACTCTGCCATGACGCGTTTCAGCCTGGCGAGGCCTTGATCACATGACAACGTCATGGAGGCGGACTAGCAAATTTAAAGTGCACAGTGCCGTCAGTAAACATAGACATAGAGAAAATACTTCATGACTTAATGTCTTTAACATCAAATGAACATGCGTGGCAATTGTTATGGACACCATTTCTCGCTATTGTACATAATTTACACAGTGTATGGTTAAATTATCATTTGCAATTAAGAATATTGATAAAACATAATAAATATTATTCTAAAATGCTTTAAAATATAAATATTCAAATTCATTGCAAAAAAAGAGACTTTAGCTCCCTAAAACCATGGTAAAATGTGTATGAAAACTCTGGTTAGTCGTGATAAAATATCAACTTATCCAACCAATTTAAAACACATACTTACAGGGAGGCTAAAAACCGAGTCTGTCAATACTTCAAAGTGGCTGCAAAATAACGCAAGTCATATCAAATACATGAATATGTCTATTAGCAACGGCATATAAATAAAATGATGTGAAATACATTCATATGTAGTGAAATAGAAAGTGCTACCAGTGAAATAACAAAGAATAAATAGTGTGCTAAAAATCTAATATGGACGGCATCGTTTCATTGTAACGGGAAGAAAATAAACTAAAATCTGCACTGCAATTTGGGTCTGTTCTCGTCTGTCTGTGCATGAAATGTGACAGTGCATGTGATATATATATATATATATATATATCATATATCTCCCAACAGTGTTTGACGAAAAACAAACCGGCGCCAACTTGGTTACGGTGGGCCTCAGCGGGGTTCACCAACCCCAAATTAATCCAGCCAACAATTGTTCCTTAGATCATATCAAACAACACGCTGAAGCCCATATCAGTTTCCATGTTGATTTTTAATCTGGCTCAATCACCCGACGCGTTTGGCAGCATCCCCTGCTTGTTCACGGGTAGGGGTGCATAATCATTCAATAAAGTTATATTCAAAATTTACACCATATGACACTTTTTTTTCAAACACAAGTCAAGACAGACTTTGGAGACATATAAATTGCTCTTACTGTGGCACAAACTTATATAAATTGTACGATCAACCAAAGTATATACATTGTAATTTATCAACACCTGTGACAACACAAATGATACTGTCCGTCACGGTTCTTGGTAAACATCGTAAAGCATTTGTTGCAGACTGTTGCAGGAACAGATTAATTACTATTTTAAATGTTCCACAACATTATTGCTATAATGTGCATACATAATATCAATGTTAAATAAACAACATTATCGGGAACAGAACCCCAGTTTTTTCAAAACATTTGCTGCAAAAACCATGCTCCTTCGTGTTTACCTACGGAGACACGATAAATCTCCCTGAACATGAATCGGTCTTTGCTCTATTGAATATCAAGCCCCAGTGGGCAATAGTAATTTAATGCAATCTCATTCTGATACAACTTAATCTCAGGACATTGACGTAAAACATCATTAATGATCCAACATAAGATGTAGTATTCCTGATAACCTTTTGCCACCATAATGTTACGACTGTAATAAGCCCATATGGGCGCATAAAATAACTCCATTGATGCTTCACATTGATTTCAGCCCCAATGGGCAAATGTTCTCTCAGTTAATTGGTAGTCAGTCTTGGTTACCAGTTAGTGTCATAACTAACCTATCAAAAAATAAATGCTAACATACGTCATTTTTGAATGTACAAAAAAACCACAGAGCATGTGAAATTTAAAACAAAGAATGTCACAATTAAAATCTCATAAAACAGTGATGATAATATGCACACACCTATCAATGGATAACAAAAGTGAATCAGATAAAATCATTGTACATTTTCAGTTCGTATTGCTTATAAAAGACAGACATTCATTTTTCACATTAACCTAAATGTACGGCTAGTGCCTCGTCACCATTTTGACCAGATGGTTGCAACGTTTGATATTTGATTATCATTTTTGATTCAAGTAGACGCAGTTCCTTTTTTCCTATCACCCTCTCTTTCTCATATTGGAACACAATCCAAAAAGACAAATGACAAAAGATTTGTATTCTGTTTGTGTTCGGCAAAAACATGACGTGCAATAGGGTATTGCTTGTCATGGAGGGTGATAGCCCTCAGGTGTTCGAAATACTCTTTTTTTTGCCTTGTGAATAGTGCTACCAATGTAGTACTTATTGCATGGACACCTGAGGGCATATACCGCGTACTCTGTCTCACAAGATAGATGTTTGGTAATCCTGAATATGTTACATTCATTTGATAATTTCACAGCCTTGCAACTGGAGGCCTTGCACCTGCCACAAACAAAGAACCCTAGTACAGCTCCAGTGCTTCTCTTGGCTGTTTTTGGAAGTAACGCAGGGCACATCAAATCTTTGAATGATTGTGCCTTCCTATATGTAATCTGTGGGAAATTACTGATAAATGTTTCCAAATCTGAGTCTGTTCGTAGTATACTCCAGTGTTCAGCTAGACACTTTTTCTGTTCCCACCATTTATTACTGTAGGTGGTGAAAAACATTATTGTATCCGTCTCTTCTTTTTTTAATGGTTCACCTTTGACTTTTAACAGATCATCTCTATTCCTGCTGTCTGCTTTTTTACACGCTCTTGTTATACATGCTTTACTATAGCCTCTTTCCCTGAAATGTTTTGTCATGACCTTCTTTTCTATTTCATAACTTTCTGGGGTACTGCAATTTTTTTCCCCTTAACAGTTCTCCATAAGGTATACTTTGAATTAAATTCTTAGGATGGCAACTTTGAGCATGCAACATGCTGTTGCCAGCTGTATTTGTACAGTGCAACATAGTTTGAAGTTTACACTTTATGGACCGCTAACATTACATCTAGGAATTACATCCTTGTCGCACTTATTTGGCATGTGAAGAATAGATTTAGGTTGTTATTATTTAATGTAGTGACAAACCTATCAGCTTCACTTAATGAACCATCCCAAATACAGAAAATGGTGTCAATATATCTTAACCATACCTTTACATGTTTTATGTGTGCCTCTAGGACCTGGACAATCTGCTCCTACCACCAGCCAAGGTAGAGACACGGAAAGCTGGGGGCGAAGCAGGTTCCCATCGCTATCCTGAGCACTTGACCGTAGGTCAAGTTATCAAAAATTAAAAAATTATTGGTAAGGCAGGTGAGCATCATATCTAATACCATCTCTGTGTGTAGTAAGTATGACAGGGATCTCTCTCCGAGAAAGTGTCGACATGCTCGAATTCCCAATTCATGTGGGATGCTCGTGTATGGTCTTGTAACATCTAAACACAACATCATGTACTTCTCATTCCATTTCATTGTCTGTACATTTCGCCGAAAATCCCCTGTATCCTTAATAAAGGGTGGCAACTTTTTAACCAGAGGCTGCAGAAAATTGTCCACATATCTCGAAGTATTCTCCAATGTACTACCCCTAGAGGAGACAATTTGTTGTTTCATACACAGCTTTTTTGGTAACTTCATATTTAGTGGTATCACTTAATTGTCTTAAGCCTTCCTCCACATATTGGTCCCTAGACTAAACCACCATGTTACCCCCCTTATCGTTTTTTTTGTTCATTAATGTTTTATTTGCATTCCCCTGTTGGATTGTAAGGTTGTAATAACCTTACAATCCAACGGAGGAATGCAATTAAAACATAAAAGATTGATACCACCATTGTTATCAAGAAAATTCCATCGTCACCCCTCGGGGCAAAAAATAAAATGATGCGGGAGGGGTCCAAGGTCCCTAAAGCCGCCAGGACCACCACCCCCCGGGGCTTTATGTTTTGTGGGAGGGGGACTGCGTGGCCCCCCCTCCGGGAGCACTTGAGGGCCCTCTTACACCTCGGAGCTACAAAAAAATTATTGGGGGGCTGCAAGGTCTCCAAGGCCCCGGGGACCACCACTCCCTGGTACTTTATGTATTGTGGGAGGGCCGGCTTTTGCGGTGTCCCGGTGGGGGCCGCACTGAGCGCTGCGGTGGGAGCATGACTTTTAATTTTACCGTAAAAAAATAGCCCCTATCAGTAATTTCTAATATCCCCGGGGATCCTATCTCCAGGGATATTAGGGGGAGGGGTCCAAGGTCCCCAAAGCCTTGGGTACCACCACCCCTCAGGGCTTTATGTATTGTGTGTGGGGGACTGTGTGACCCCCCTCCTATCTCCGGGAATATTAGGGGGGAGGGGTCCAAAGTCACTAAAGCTGCGGGGACCACCACCCCCTGGGTCTTTATGTATTGTGGGAGGGGGACGGCATGGCCCCCCTCCTGGAGCACTCGAGGGCCCTGTTACCCCCGGGGCTACAAAAAAAATGGTTGGGGGGATGCAAGGTCTCCAAAGCCCTGGGGACCACCACTCCCCGGGCCTTTATGTATTTGTGGGAGGGCCGGCTTCTGCAGTGTCCCGGGGTGTCCAGCCCACCCTCCCATAGCAAGGAAATCTGTTCTCTCTTTTGAAATCTAAATCAGATTGCTTTTCCTCATTGTGAGCTGCATGTTAGTAGCTCCCCATGAGGAAAAGCAATGCCGGCTCCAAAATGTGTAGAAGTTGTGCACCAAAGGCGATGGAGTCGCGCACCCTACAGATTATGAGTCATGTATCCAGCATGTGCACACCAGGGGGCCGAACTGAGCGCTGTGCTGGGAGCACGGCTTTTAATTTTACCGTAAAAAATAGCCCCTATCAGTAATTTCTAATATAACCGGGGCCCTATATCCGGGTCTTATAAAAATGTTGGGGACCGTGGGGGGAGCCACAATTCCCCCACGGTCCCGCTGGCTCCCTGCGTCCTTCGGGAGCCAGCATTGCTTTTCTGCATGGGGAGATGCTACCTTGCATTTGGAAAAGCAATCTTGTTTGGATTTTGAAAGTGAGAACAGGTTTCACTTCTGTGTCTTTCAAAATGCAAACTAAGTTTGCTATGGGAGGGTGGGTGCCACGAGACTCCCACCTTCTCATAGCAAACAGGAGTGTCCCGGGGTACTGCAGGAGCGTGGTGGTCCCCAGGAGGGGTCCAGGCAGAGGGTCACGCCGTGTGCCTTCCACAATACACAAATCCCCAGGGGTGGTGGTTCCTGGGGCTTGAGGGGGGTCGTTGAGGTCCCCATACTTCTCATTTTTGCAGGGGTGGCCAGTTACTGTGCTGGAGTTTTAAAACTTTTCCAAAGGAACCATTAGTCGTAGCTATAGACTCTGGTAAAGATCTGGTAAAGAGTTTGCCTAAGTATTATACTTCAAGTTATAAATATAATTTATATTTTTAAATGTTTTCTAACTATATCATTATCACACTAAATAATAGTGAAATGTTGTCAGAAAAAGAAGAGGTATATACTTTTTATTATTAACTTTTATTAAAACAATCAATAACTGGAAACTTAAAGATAACAATGTAATAAATAACTAGAAACATAACTTTAAAAAAACAATTCAGCAAAATGTGCTATGGACTCCAATAGAAGTAGGGTAGGTAATCTGCAAAACAAAAATGAAAATAAGTGTTCAAAATTAGATCGATGTGAATAAATGAGTTAAAACATTAAAAGTTAAGGTAACACTTGGCGAAATTTAGTTATTTGCATGTCTGCAGTGTGCCTGATACATTTCACCTGTCTTATAGGCCCGCGTTCAAGAGGTGTCTGTATGGAAGTGCCTACTGCGTCAGATTTACACTATGGACCAACAGGTCTTTAAAATGATTCAGAGATGAGACAGAATTAAGTGAGAGATCAAGTCATTATGCAGGACAATATTCTTTAGGGCTTATTTACAAGATTCTTGCGCCACTTTTGTGTTACTTTTCCCATGTTGAGAGTGATACGAAAGTGGCGCAAGGGGCTTGTAAATAACCTCTTTTATTTATAATACATTTAATCGGAGGCATTGTATATCTAGGCTGCTCTGCTTACCTTGTGTAAAAACAGTGACCAACAGAGTTAACAACTTGAACTCAGATTTGGTTGTACACGGCAGAGTGGACAGCAGCGTCCATAACTTTAAAAGAGAAAGAGAAATGATGTGAGAGAGCGTGAGAGAGAGAAAGAGAAAAAAACTACATCAAAACTGTGAGAGAGAGAAAGTTATAGATGGATCAGTTAATACTGGAGAAAATACTCGTAGCTCACCTTTTGCCTCCGTTGTGTGTCCAAGCATGTGCTGGTTCATAGTGCACCCTCCAGTTTAGTGATCTGAAAGACAGAATATAGAGATAGTAATAGCCTAGTACATACAACTGCACATGTATATCTTTGTTTTTTTATTTGTACACTCAGGATAATGTATTTCATCAAGTTCCACTGGAAGGAGGTGTCTGTGCGCTGTTTTTCTTCCAAAGTAGTGTATCCCATGCACTCCGACTGCATAGCGATGAGTTCTCAATATTGCGTACCTAGACTGTTGCACTCCATTGACTCGCAGACTCGGAGGTGAGTGTTTTTCTTGGGAAGTCAGAGGCAGATTTTAGAAGCTCCTTGCACCTTGTCATGTTAAAAGTGAAACAAAAGTGGCCCAAGGGACTTGTAGATATGCCCCTCCGACTGTTGTAACCTATCTTCACTGCTCGGAAGTAATTGTACATTCCCACCCAGTGAAGCTGCTGCACACTACCCACTTTCTCTTTTCAGAGATAACTTGTTGTTGTTTCTGAAATAAGTTTATTTGCTCACCTTGTGCCATTGAGGTGATTCAAACAGGGTGCACCACGTGTCGAAGTAGGCTTCTCTGACGTTGTTACGATGGCCACACATCATCGCAGAATACACAAACATAGAGCTTTGTAGGTTTTTGGGGGGGGGGGTGATGCCAATTTGTGAAACACAACCTGTAAGATTAAACGGAAGTTAAGATTGTGTGTCATTTCCTTATGAAAGGAGGGAGGAAGTGAGAGAGTGACTGAAAAGAATATTCGCAGCTCACCTTTCTGTCACTGGTGTGTTTTTCACCACGTGCCGGGACATAATGCACCCTGATGCTCTACATCTGAAAGATAGTAAAAGAAATATGTTATTATTGATATTTGTTACTATCTTAATGTGGAGTACAATAACATCGCCCTTTCACACACCTTCCCTCCCGCATTTTAAAACAACTATTTGTACAGTGTATATTCCGGACGTTTGACCAATTGTAGAAACCTTCCTGCTATTGGAAAATATATATATTAATGGAATAAGATGCAGTATATAGGACTGCGTTTGTCTAAATCACTGTGTCATTTTTTGTATCCAGTCTGCTTCAGCCCATCGACTCCCACCCAGGCCTCACTGCTCACCTTTTCGTGGACATGTCGCTATGGCTAACGACATACTTGTGCTCCCATCATCATCGCAGGTTCTTCACCTGCTCAGTCCTTCAGGTACCACTAACTCAGTGACCAAAGAGGTTACGCACGTAGTGGTGGGCCCTTGTACTCGGTGGATAGGGCCTACATGAGGCGTCCGAACCTCTAGGACGGGCCATCACAGTGCTTGTGATAGGAGCAACTCTTAAATGGCGTACAGCACGTGCGCCCGGTCTTTTTTATTGGTAGGGTCACATGTGTAGGGAAGCATGTGCTGGATGGATGCGGTGTGGGTGTACCAGCCATGAGGGAGTGTGTGTGTGCCGTTCTGACAACTAGACCTGGAATCATGAAATCACTACACTGGAAATCTGGGCAATGTTTTGTTTTAGCTTTTTTCCAGGTAGCGTAAGTGGAGTGGGCTGGCCTGACGTATGCCAGTGCTGTGCGAGGCTCTAAACTATGATTCCGTAGCTATGGGCATGGTCCCGTCATGAGCTATATGAGGAATCAAGTGATTCGGGTGTCTGTTTTGTACTGCTGACACCACCCGGGTCTTAAACGCAAATGTGTCATTATATCTGTAAAGTTCCACAACTTGGCCAACATGGAAGGTACGGGGTATTACTGACTATATATTCGTTCATAGTAAAAGATGGTGGACATGACGCATTTCTGTGATTATGAATGTTTGTTGTACATTCAGTGGAGTGTTGTAGCTGTAGTAATACAGGTCTGTGAAAGGTTTAAGTTGCAGTTTTTGGCACATGAAGGGCAGATAATATATATATACGTATGTGGTTATTCAGGTACACTGTAGAACTTGGTGCTGGAAATCAGTGTTCGAGGATCGGATTTGCATCCACATCCTGTTATTTTAGAGTAATGACGTAATGTACACATGCCTGAAAATATATTGTAAATATGGTGCTCATGTAAATTGCTGATATAGTTTTGGGTTGATTTTTATTTTTTATTTTTTTATTTTTTATTGAGCAGATTCGAGAAATACAAGTAGAAATACATAATTAGATAAATAACAAAAATGTGAGAAGCTTGCAAAATTCAGAATGGCAGATATTTAAAAAACCAGCAAAGAGTACATTCAGTTTTCAAGTCTTTAAAACCATAACATATTAACTCGACATATCTTTAGAACTCAGATTTAAAAAAGATCCAAATCTTTTAAATGAAGTGTAACCTTAAACTAGAGATCTTCTATTTACATGCATTATACTAGCGTAAACTAGTTTTAATTCCTTTGTTGTTCATACCAATTGGCTACTGGAGACCAAATTAGTTCCCCATGTGATCGAGGTTTTTTCCCTCTGGTTCTATAGATGGCTACTTCTTGTTTGTAAATTGCTAGAAGTCTATTGAGCCATCCCTGAAAAGCTGGAGCCTCAGAGTCCTTCCATCTGGTTGCTAAGATAATTCTATAGATGGCAGTACCTATATAAGTAATAGAAATTTCTGGGTTACTAAGATCTAGAGAACTATCATAGCCTAGCAAGAACAGAGTTGTTGATGTTCTTATTTCATGGCCAAAAATCTCAGCCCAGTATTTTGCAATGCTTTTCTTAATTTGTTCTAAGTTGGGGCAGTCAGAGAACATATGTATCAAATTTGCAGGTCCAAGTGTACATCTGGGGCATTTATCATGAGTGATCTTACCCCAGGTAAACAGTTTGGAGGGTGTATAGTATAAGTTGTATATAGTTTTGTAAATTTGGGCCTTTAGATTACTCGCTAATAACACTTTAGAAGATAATTGTAAAGACATATCTATGTCGACATTAGGATTATTCAATTTGTTGGCCCAGTTAGTTTCTATAGTTTCAAGGTCATCGGGGTGGTTGCTCAAGAGAATGTCATATATATTGCTTATTCTGGTTGTTTGTTTTTGTATAAGATCTATGAATGGTATGGATTTTAAGTCTATATTTGAAATATTTTGTCTAAGGGATGTATAAATTTGGATAAATTTTAGGTAATCTGTAGAGTAGATATGATATTTGGTATATAAGTCGTCGAATGTTGTTCTGCCATCTTGATTTAAGAAGTTGCCAATACTGACTAGACCTAAATTCTCCCAACGTTTAGTTATGTTGTCGTTAAGGTAGTGGGGTATTACTGAACTGTACCATAGAGGTGTATATTTGGTATATTTAGAGATTATCAGTGTTTTAGTGGTTCTAGTCCAAATTTTAAAGGCATCTGTAATGATTTTGAATGTAATCTTTTTGAAATATGAAGGTTCGATTTGTCTTAATAGCAGACCTCTGGCTTTACTGCCCAGCGTTAGTTCATAAATAGATGGTATGGATTGTTGCAAATCATTATAATCATTGCAACTGGGTGTAAGCAGGAACATCATTTGCTGTAAAATGGTTGCCCATAAGTAGTATGTTAAATTTGGGACCGCTAGGCCACCTCTGGAGACTGGTAATACTAGCTTAGGTAGGGCTCTTCTTATCTTCCCGTAATTCCAAATAAACGAGGATATTGCTTGGTCCAGCGTTTTCATAGAAACATTATTAATTAAAAGGGGAATTGCTCGAAACAAATATAGAATCTTTGGGAATACTGTCATTTTGACATAGTTACTTCTACCAATTATGGACAGATGAAGGTTGTTTACTCTGAGTAGATCTGCTTTTATTTTTTTAATTAGAGGATCGTAATTTAATGCATTAATATCATTGGTATTTGACGAGATATTCACTCCTAGGTATTTTGCATTTTTGACTCTGTATTGACTTATAAATGGTGTATTCTCGGTGCATATAACCATAGTTTTGTCTTGATTTAGAGAGTATCCAGAATAGAGCCCGAAAGATTTGGTAGTTTCTTCTATCTCAATTAAGGCCTCTGTAGGGTTAGTTGTTACAACGGCCACGTCATCGGCATACGCAAGGACTTTCGTGTTGTAGATGCCAACTTTAATTGGTGCGTTTGCCGGTGATGTTAATAGTTTGATAATTAAGGGATTGATGTAGAGTGCGAATAATAATGGAGAGCACGGGCACCCTTGTCGCGTGCCACTCTGAATATTTATATTTTCAGATTCGCAGCCACCAGTCAGAATTCTTGCTTTTGGATCAACATAAAGGGCTTTTATTGATTTTATGAATACCGGGCCGATGTTGTTAATGGCTAATATTTCCCAGAAAAAACTGCCAGGAAACCCGGTCAAAAGCCTTTTCGGCATCCAGCAAGATCATCGACATCTGACCCCCCTCTACTTTCATGATGTCAAAAAGAGAGATTACTTTGCGTGTATGATCTGTGATGCTCTTGCCTGGTATGAAACCGTGTTGCCAGGGAGAGACTAGATGTTCGACGATCTTGCCCAGGCGGTTAGCAAAGATTTTAGCATATGTTTTGGAATCTGAATTGATCAATGAAATTGGCCGATATTATGTTGTTAGTTCAGGTGGTTTATCTTTTTTCCTGAAAATAGCTATATTGGTTTGCTTCCATGATTCAGGGGGTTTTCCATGCCACTGAATCCCTAAGAAGAGATCATGCAAGAATGGGACAATTAAATTACCCAGTATTTTATACAGGTCTAGGGGTATCTTGTCTGGTCCCGCTGCTTTCCCTGCGGCTAATTCAGCTAGGGCCAACTCTACTTCTGTTCTAGTAATTTCTTTATCTAACTCTTTCTTTGTATCTTCATCTATGGTTTCTGCCATGTTTGTCTCTCTGAGCCAGTTGACTAAAAACTCTTTGGTTTCATCGATCGATTGCTTATTTTCATTATGATATAGTTTTTGATAATAATCATGAAAGCATATGGCTATATCCTCCTGGGTGGTATATTTCTGACCGCCGTAATCAATACCTTGTATGAAGTTACGAGATTGAGTTTGTCGAGTTTTTAGGGCAAGGTGTCTCCCTACATTTTCTCCTGTCTCATAGATTTTATTTCGGTTAGCTTGGAGAGTTTCCGCTGCTTTTTGAGTTAGGTCATTATTGATCTCGGCTTTAAGTTCTAAGATCTTCCTCAAAGTATCATCAGCCTGATCACCATGATGTAATTGGTTAGCATGTAGGTGTTCTAAATTTAGTAACCTGTTTGTTAGTTGGGTATGTATCTTTTCCCGTTCTTTTTTACGGCTAGCAACAAAAGTGGCAGTCTCACCCCTTAACGCAGCCTTGAAACAATCCCATACAATCATGCGTGAAGCGCTATATTGGTTAATATCGAAGAATTCTTTGGTCCATTGTGTAATGTGTGCTATGTATTCTTGATTAACCAAAAGTTTTCGGTCAAATGTCCATTGTGGGTAAACCCGGTTATATCCAGGAGCCTCAAATGTAATATAGATAGGGTTATGATCTGATAATGTCTTGGGGGCTTTAAAGATAAGAGCATTCAGGGCAATTTCCATGGTTGTAAATATATAATCTATGCGTACATATTTTCTATGAGGATACGAGAAGTAGGTGTATCCAGGATCTCTTTTATTTTTTAAAGACCATATGTCTCGAAGATTATAGCTGCGAATCAAGTTTAGCACTGCCCTGAATACTCTCGGTTTTCGGCCTGTATAGTTGTATTGATTCTGATGACATTGTAGTTGATTAAATGTTAAGTTAAGATCTCCACAAAGAATTAAAGTACCTGTCCATGATGCTAATTCTAATTCTAACTCGATATATAGTGCAGGATCATCAAGATTAGGACCGTAGATAGAACAGATAGTAATGCCAATATCTAGTTGAGCAATGGCCCATCTCACATGGGTATCAGCTTTTTTACGTGTTGGGGTACCTAGTCTTGTTCTCGCTAAGATTGTGACTCCTCTAGTTTTTGAGGTTTGTGTAGTTGTGACCAATAAATTAAAGCCTGGAATTTTTATTTGATTTATCTCTCCTATAGGAATATGAGTTTCCTGTATACAAATTATATCCCAGGAGCTATGAACCATTAGATGAGTAAATTGGGCCCTCTTTCCTTTGTCATTGAGACCTGCCACAATCCAGCATCCTAATGTTAACTTCCCCATTTAATTGTTTTATGTTTTAGACGGTATTCATGAACCTTGCATAATGTTGTGCTGTTCCTCAATATTCCTTTGGTAATCTCGAACCTGCTCATTTTACACTGCATTTCCCCCCCCCACCCTGTCCGCCGTGATTCCCACCCAGCACCCTCCCCTGACCCCTCCTTGAACCCTCCAACACCCCAAAAAAGGCAACAAGACTCCATAAGAGTCTATAGTGATGGATTAGCATATTCTAACCAGAGCCAGCGAAGCATGCAATCCTAAGTGCATAGCAAAAAAGAACAAAACAACAAATAGAGAAAAGGTAAAGTATAGAAAAAGAAAATAGGAGAGAAGACATAGTATTGTATACCAATTCATAAGTAGTTCATAAGTTCATAAGTAATTACTTGAGTCCACCCAAAGATACAGAGATCCAGTAAGTCTTTACATCATTGGCTAATAGGGCTTAATGTGTTGTTTGTTTGTTTAAGAATCTATCATTAGCTCTCTAGGTATTCTTTAGCCTTGATCTCGGATGTGAAAAATTTTGTTTGACCCTCATAAATTACTTTTAGCTTAGCTGGATTGTTTAAGTATACTACAGCCTTCTTTTCTTGAAAAGGCTTGATAAGCTGTCTGAGTCGCCATCTCCTTTCAACTGTCCAATGGCAGAAGTCAGGACGTACAAAATAGGATATAGAATCCTTGCTGCGATGTTTATCCGGTGTAGCTTTTTCTGATGTAGCTTGTCGAAGCAAAAAGTTCCCAAAGTAAACTAGGATTGCACGTGGATATTTGCCTATGGGTGTTGAAGGTTTTATAGACACGGGGACCCTATGCGCTCGCTGTACCTCATAGCTCCAGTCCCAGGTGTTAAGTTCGGGAAGGGTATCACGAAAGAGTTGTATGATAAAGGAACGACAGTCTTCACCCTCCGCTTTTTCTGGCACACCAAGAACGCGCAGGTTATTTCTACGAAGTCTATTTTCATAGTCTTCTAGTTTCCATCTAATATCCTGGAACTGTGCTTCATGTGCTTCAACTCGCTCATTTGTGGCAGCAGCTTCGGTTTCGTTTACTACAATCCGGTCTTCGATGTCATTTAATCTTTCTGTGAAGGTACCCATTGTCTTGGAGAGTTTGCGAACTACACCTTGAACCTTCTGTAGTGCCGCTCGGGCTTTACGACTGTCTTTTGAAGTCTCCTCCCGGTGGGATGCTATGCTTGTAAAACTGTTTCCATTACTTGTGTCAGTGTAGCTCCCGGCGGATCAGACTGCTCTCTATTTGGGACCTGATCTGAGGATGATGCTTGAGATTTTGCAATAGGTATCTGATTCTGATTTAGGGACAAAACGGTCGGAGTATAATCCCATGATAATTCATTAGCTCCATGGTGTCCACCCTTTTTCTTTTTAAGTATAGTTCTCCTCCTATCGCGTTGCTCTTTTGGGGGGTTAAGATCTGATTCTGAGCTTATGTTGGAGTCTGTGTCATTCTCGCCTTCGTCTGCTTCATCAATATCATCATCTGTATCACCTGACCAGCTAATATCTTCTGAGAAGGAATACAAATCTGTTATGTCCTTATCTGCTTACAGAGCCTCAATAGAGTCTATGGGGTGATCATTTATCGCTTTTACTGCCCCTACATTTGATTTTGCAGTCTCTGCAACCTCTTTCTCCTTAGCAGTTGATTGTGTTTTATTAGCCCACTGTTGTAAGTCTGTATTTAAGTCTGCATTTAAATCAGGTGTCATATTCAAAGGCGAAGTGTTTATCAACATCTCCCTGTTCGGCTCCAAGTTCGGTTCAACAGTATTGTTAATGTCGTTATTGCTATTACTACAAGTGGGGGTGTTGGTCGACCCAACAGGCTCAGTAGTATCATTAGGAGTTTTTGCTTGCATCTCTGGGGGGTCTGAATTTTCTATTGTTTTGGAGGAGATATCGCCAACCCCCTGTTTATGCATAACAGGTCTATCAAAGGGAACAGAAGCAGAGTGAGGTGTTTGGCTTACCTCTGTGGTCGTGGTATCAGTAGCATCAGATCTCTCAAGGGAAGGGACAGTCTCTTGTCCTTCACTCGGTTCAGGGGCATTCTGATCTTCAGTTGTCTCCGTCTGCTCTGCAATAGCTGCATTATTTTCTTCGTTCCCCCCAGCTGCTAATATTGTAACTCCTTCAGTGGGAATAGTTAAATGTTCTTTCTGATTACTTTGTTGCGCCGTTTTAGTCAATTGCTTCTGACTGGCGGCACATTGAAACATTGTAATCACCGTTTGGGCAGCCTGTGCTGAGGTTGTGGCAGACAAAGGTGCAACAGGAGTTTTGCCGGAGGTAACGCCTCTCCGAACCGGTGTTTTCTCGGCTGTCACTGCAGCTGAAGTATCATGCAGTTCTCCGCGTGTAGTGCCGCGCCTATTGCCTGCTTCCTGGTCCCGCAAGGCTTGACGTGCTGCCCTTGTCTTGGCTGCTGCGGAAGCTACGGCGGCTGCATTTTTCGGGGCCATTGAGAACTGTATGTCGGAGAGGTTTGCTGACACTTCGTGGTCCGTGCTGCTAATGGAGTTCAGTCGCACAGGAAAGGTTGATCACCTGACGAGGGGCGGTTACCGACCAGCAACCGCAGGACTGCGTATCCGATTGCCGAGGCTAGCAGTGAGAGCGACGCCCTTGCAGGGATCAGGGAGTCGGAAGGTACAATCCTAGAGTTAGCCGCCTGTGTGATTTGGCCCGATTTCGACATCTCTTTACAGTGGTATAGACGCTATATTGATCATAGCGACAGATTTCCCATCTCTCTTCCCATCTTTCTTCCTTGCAGCTAGATGATAACTCGTTTTAGCAGCATGCTCCGCTGCGCTGGTCAGAGGCTGCTACCGGCGTCTAGCCTGACGCCGCCATCTTGCCCCAGTTTCAAGTCGTGCTTTACTAGTTTTGGGTTGATTTCGCGCTATATAAATATGAAAAAAAAGGAGAAATAGCCCCCACTTACTGTCACAGGTAAGATGGTTGCATACGCTATTTATAGCACAATATAATGTGGTAGGGCGGAGGAGCAGCATTTTACAAACACAAAAAATACACAGACACAGATACATGGTTGAAGTGGGTATGGCCATATGTGCTCGACTTCATTTTATTATGTTGTTGTTGGTAACAAGTAGAATAGTAATCATGATATCTGTGGCGCCTGCGATGATGCGTATTCCGAGCAGGACACAGTGGTAGTAAAGTCTTTAAAATCAAGTTTTGTTATAAATATTGGTTGTCCTTTCACAGGAGTAAGTTGGAGTACATCTCCAAAAACTATGATATATTTTCTTCTAAATAAGACATCTGACTCAATACGGTCACGTGGCGATGATTTGAGGTGCACTGAGTTAGTAGAACCTTTGGCGCTTAGTGTGAACATACCCTGCGATGATGCGTGGTGGGGGGGAGAGGCACAGTAATGGAAGTAATTTCTTTTGTCGATTGAATTCTGCATGAATTCCATTTAAAAGTGATACTATGCCTCATTGCTGACATAAAACTGTTCACCATTCTTTGCGATGATTTATGGTGTACTGAGTTGGTTGTATCTTTGGCGCTGAGCTTGTATGTACCCTGCGATAATGAGTGGTAAAGGGGGGCCGCATTTGTAACAATGTCTTTTCTCTATTGAATTCTGCCACATCTCTGTAGATTGAGCTAGTGTACTGTTTAGGGGATATTTTATTTTGGAAAGGTCCGTTGTCTTGTTTTGCGCTGCCTCTGAGGTAGTAGGGGGAAGGGGTTCGGGGGGGTAGTTGTGGTGGTGGTGGCGTTGGGTATTGCGATTTTCTTTGGTGTCGGAAGTGTATAATTAGAACCTCTGTCACATATTTATCTTTAAAAATATGGGTGTGAGTTGGATGTAATTCACGCAGAACATAGTCAATGTCCTTACACTAGTTAAATGTTGATGTTAATTTGTTAGTGGTAAGTGGAACTATTATCTTTTTTTTAGGTAGCATTGCAGATTTTGTTTCTTGTTGAAGATATTGTGTATGTTGTTTGCGCTGCTTGCCGCCATCGTGCTGCTTTGATTTAATAAGGCGAAGTTTTAAACAAATTGATTTGGAATTTGTGGTTCTATTGTCAGACTGTGTGTTTTTAAAACTAAAACTGCCACCTCACCTACTTCCTTTCGAATTGCGACCCCTTAGCTACGGCTAGAACTCCCCCTGCTCTCTCCCCTCAGGCCTCAGCCAATCGGCCTTTAAGGGGCAGAGCCTGGAGGCGGGACACTTGGGCCAAATGCAGTCCTTCCCACGGGAGCGCAGCGGACAGGCGCAGCGGGCACGCCAAAGGCAAGCCCGTCTGTGCCCATCCGCGCCAGGCCAGGCCCAGGGGCCGGGAGCGCTGCACAGCCCCTCTTTTATCCAGCGAAGACACTTAGAGAGCTACAAAACTCGAACATACCGCCCCCCCAGGCGCGGTCGATCAAATCCGGGCCGCGGTTATCCATCACAGGGCTCTGAGCCCCCTGATAGCAGGGAGCGTGAGACTACCCCCCTCCCTCTAACACCCTGCCTTTGGCACCAGGGAATGACACATCTCTTCGGGTGATGTATCTCAACACGGGTTCCATGGTAAAGCACCAGTTGGACTTATTCATCTTATTGACTACTGATAAACCTGATGTGCTACTAGTCATCGAAACCTGGCTCACCTCAGACTCCCTCCAACACATTCTAGCGGCTCTCCGCCCGGATTTCTACATCCTCAACGCCAATCGCTCATCCAGCCGCCCGGGAGGTGGGGTAGCAGCCATCATACAGAAACAATTTAAATTCATCGCCATTGCCTCCCTGGCTTTGCCAGAGGTGGACAACTTAGTCATCAACCTTGAAACAGAGGCAGGGGCCCTCACTTCGTACTTATTTATCGGCCCCCTCAACCCATGCCCTTACTTCCCATCTCCCTGAGTGAACAGATGGCAAACTTGATGATGCATCACACCAGAATTGCTCTCTTTGGGGACTTTAACTACTGGTTCAACGATGTCCGAGCTGGACCGCACGCTATGGAATTATTTGAGGCCTTAACCTGCCTTAACCTGGCTCAACAAATTACTGTACTTACTCATATCAAGGGTCACACTCTTGACCACATCTGGACACACGATTAAACAATTTCTAGACCAGTCATTTCCCTCAGCATCTGGTCGGACCACCATCTGATCGATGCTAACATCACAGTCAGAGGAAGGGTCAAGGCCCCTACCCTGGCAGGTGAGCTGTCTCGTAAATGGAGCTCTTATGACTGCCAAGTCTTCCTAGATTCTTTAGCCAATACTCAACCCACGATCTCTCCCGACTTTAGTGTCGACTCGATGGAGGGAGAAATCTCCAACTGGCTGCAGACAGCTAGTGACCGGTTTGCCCCCCTCACCAAATTTGCATGCACTAGGCATGGTAACTCGCATAGATGCTTCTCAAGTGACCTTAAAGCACAGAAATTGAAGCTCCGCCAGCTAGAACGGAACTGGAGACGTGACTACTCCAATTCCAATAGACTGCTCTTTGTAGTGGCCCGCAAAGATTATAAAAGTGCGATCTCCATGGCCTAATCCACACACGTCTCAGATAGAATCCTCTCAGCCAACAATAAATCAAAATAAATTTTTAAAATCATGAACGACCTCACTACTGATGACAGAACTCTCCCTGTCCATGCTCCCACACAAGAGACTTGTAACGCACTGAACACCTTTTTTATGAAAAAAATGTGGATATTAAGAACACTATCCCCTCTCTCACTCCCATCAGGTCACCGGACTCCTCTCCCCCTAACCCTTTGTCTCTGACTCATTTTCCCGCCCTCTACCCCAGTACCCTCTCAGAGCTCTCTATTCGTATCAAATCAGGGTCTCCTAACGACTGCTGTCCCCCCTCGGTTCTCAGGGATGTCTGCCTCTCCATACCAGACAGCATCCTCCCCCTTCTGAATGCATCCCTCAGCACTGGCATGGTCCCTAGCTCTTTTAAGGAGGCCATATTAGTACCCCGATTAAAAAAGCCTGAAGCAGACCCCACCAGTCTCTTCAACTATCGTCCTATCTCCCTCATGCCCCACTTGTCCAAGCTCCTCGAGGCCCACGTAACCACCTGCCTCTCAAAATTCATTGAGAGCTCCTGCTATCTCGAACCCAATCAAGCTGGTTTCAGGCCGGCTCACTGAACCGAGGCCATCATTCTAGCAGTACTAGGGGGAACGCAGACAAAGGAGCCCGCAGGCATTGGTGCTCCTGGATTTGTCGGCCGCGTTTGACAAGGTGGACCCAAACATCCTTATCCACCGTGTCGGACAGGTCGGCATCCAGGGCCCTGCCTTTGAGTGGATTAAGTCCTTCCTCTCAGGCAGAGCGCAAACGGTTTGCCTGGGCCCCTTTACTGCGACCAAGGCACCTATGGTATGCGGAGTCCCTCAGGGATCTTCCCTCTCACCCCTACTATTCAATCTGTACCTCCGACCACTGATCAACTCGTTAAAGAGGTGGAGGATCACCGTCTTCAATTATGCTGATGATCTGCAGATCATCTTCCCTCTTGATTCCCCCAACGCTGCAACTGGATTTCAAGCAGCGATGCTCCACATACAGCAGTGGATGAATCTTAACCAATTAAAGCTTAATCCAGGGAAAACAGAGCTCATCCTGCCAGGTAACAGCTTGGCATACTGGGGCCCTCAGTTCTGGCCTGACGAGCTGGGCACGTCCCCAGTAGCGTCTGGCTCGGTAAAGAGCCTTGGGGTGATTATCGATTCGGACCTCTCCCTCAAAACTCAGGTGGGGGCAGTGATCTCTCCCAGTATGTTCCAGCTGTGAAAAATCTGTAAGATTTCCCACCTGCTTTCGCAGGCGGCAATGGTACAAGTTGTGATCTCCCTGGTACTATCCCGCCTCGACTTCTCTAATTCCCTCTATCTAGGCCTACCACAGTCATTGCTTCGCCGCCTTCAAATCGTGCAAAACCAGGCAGCAAGACTAATCCACAAAACCCTGAAATGGCAATCAGCAAGACCTCTGATGCGTAAATTGCACTGGCTATCAATTGAACAAAGAGCAGCCTTCAAGACCGGCTGTCTAATTTTTAAAGCCCTTCATTGCAACAGCCCAGACTTTCTGAAAGCCCTCATCGTGAAGCACCACCCTGCTCGCAATCTCCGGTCGGCCCACCTCCATCTGCTGGCCGCCCCCATTGTCAAACTCAAAAAATTAGGTGCCCGCAGATTCGCCCACCTAGCACCTAAGCTGTGGAACTTTCTCCCTGTATCTATCAAGACCAGCTGCTCCCTACTGAACTTCAGAAAGTCCCTAAAAACCTGGCTTTTCTCCCAAACCGGCTAGCCTGCTCCGCCGCAACCTCTGCACTCTCTCAGCGTCAGGAAGCTTATGGTGTCAGTGCGCTTTATAAATTCAGCTTGAGATAAGATAAGATAAGATATCGGGAAGTGGTCAACATTATAATTAGGAATTGTCATTTAAAAAACCTTTGTAATTCACTGAAAAAAATCATAGGTTTCAGGCAGGTTATAGTTAGGAATTATCATTTAAAAAACCTTTGAAATTCACAGAAAAAAAACATAGGTTTCAGGGGTGTTATAGTTAGCTGGACATTTCACTCATACAAAACCATTGAAATCCTCCATTATAGTTAGTTGTACTAACTGTAACTCTCGCGCCCGCAATCCACTGGTGATAATATCACATTTTACATCATTCATCACATGGTCAGTGACATTACTGATGACATCTCAAATGACATCACTGATGACATCAATGCTGACATCATCCACGTGACAATCAGATACACCTCTTCATACACTACTATAAGCTCTCATCACTCACTGAAAAATAAAGAATAGAATATTCGAATCCATTGACACAGCAATACAGGTATCTAAAAACCCACTCAGTAATTCCTAGATCTACACACACATCTAATCACTTACCTATAGATTCACTCATACATGTTGTCAATAATCAATAGAACACATTCAAATATACTTGTACACTTATATTAACATTGCACACCAGCACACATCCTATTCAGTTATGCAGTCATCCTACTCACTTTTGCAAACAATGTACCTTATATATATTTACTCAGCTACACACTTATACAAATATCACTTTGTGTATTTATATAAATAGTAACTCATACTTAGTGTGCTATGAAATCACTGTTGCAAGTATACAATTATCTAGTCACTGATGCAATCAATGAGTTTTATGTACACTTATTTATATACAAGAACTGTCACATACACTGTCTTTTATTTTTTCTACTTTGTTGGACAAGAACTATTGAGAAATGTTTTTGCTCATCACTAAACCCATAAAAAGATTCACTCACCCAGACAAGTATTATAATATGTAGTTTTAACCTCATATACGTACTGAATTAACTATTCACATATCACTCACAGATCCCCCACCGAAGCACACACACATTCACTCTCCATTGCAAATAATTAGTTAACCAATAACTAATATAGAGTTTCACGTAGCTAGTAACCAACTGGTGCAGCAGTTTACACAACAACTGACCAAGTAATACAGATATTCTCACAGTTTAGTCACTATCCAATATATTATTACTCAAGTAAACAATCAATCATCAATCACACTGCTACTAAATCCACTATCCAGATTTTTATATACCCACTCATTCTTCAATGCAGATTGCTATATATTAATACATATTTAAATATGAAACCAAACCACATTCACTGGATGATGTCATCAGTGATGTCATCAGTAATGTCATTTGAGATGTCATCAGTGATCTCACTGACCATGTCATGAATGATGTAATATGTGACATCATCATCAGTGGATTATGGGGCACGAGAGTTACAGTTAGCACAACTAACTATAATGGATGAATTTCAAATGATTTGTATGAGGGAAATGTCCAGCTAACTTTAACACCTGTAGAAGGTGGTTTGGACCTGCTATTGCCACCAAAACGTGTCACTTCTTGGTCTCCGTCTATATTAGACTGGTGTACATCTATCTTGACTTTGTGCATATATAGAATTTTTGTCAATTACAGTTTCCAATTGCAAATGAATTATTGACCATGTCTTAAAAAATTGCTATGTATTTTATTTAGAAATTGTTGTTATGTATATTGTACAAAATTGTTTTTAACTATAAGATTATTTGCGTTTTATTAAGTTGATTCATTTTTCTGTAATTCATAGAATACATTCTTGAATAAAAATGTTTTTACGTTTTTTTAACATTTTATGTATTCACTTGGTGAATAAAGCATTCATATGTTTGATTCCTTTGCTACTGTTACACGTTGTATGTGTAAATAGGTTTTGAGTGAGGATTCTTTGACATTGAGTCAGTGTGGTGTCCTGTCCCTTTGGCAAGTAGGGTTTGGCGAGTAGGACTCCTCTGGAATTTTTTGGAGTATTTAAGTACGGTCCTTGTGACTGGAGAGTCTTCCCTTTTACTGATAAGGCAAAATCCATCATAGTTAATTTTAACATATGGATCAGTTTAAAACTTCTGGTTTTAATGATGACCAATATAACAAAATTATTAACACAGGAATGCATTTACGGTTATCACTAATAAGAATGAAAAATGGGGTACTCTGATAAATCTTAAAAATAAATTGTTTAGAACAGAGGCCCATGCAGATTTTTTAATAGAATATGTTAAGTCCGGAGTGATTCCTATTGGATTGCGAATTCGCAATGAACCTGGGGCGATAGAAAAACTGTGAATTAACCCAGTTCATGTTCTCCCAGATAGTGCTGTGCATGATGATATTTACTCCTTTGTC
This sequence comes from Lissotriton vulgaris, assembly GCF_964263255.1. Classification (NCBI taxonomy): domain Eukaryota; kingdom Metazoa; phylum Chordata; class Amphibia; order Caudata; family Salamandridae; genus Lissotriton; species Lissotriton vulgaris. Next base: position 1,526,372,515 of record NC_141693.1, read on the forward strand.
GCCTATGCTTACCAAAACAACCGCATAGCAACACTCCCATTGGGCTATTTCTAATGTCATTTTGATGAACCCCAAGCCATTAATAGAGGCTTGTTTAATTGGTGGATAAAAAACTCTCAACTCATTACAAAATACTTTCTATAGAGTCCTGGGCCCAGAGTACCAAACCCATGTCCCCTATGTATCTACTGTAAATATGTTTAGCGCCTTATCAAGCATGGAAGAACTGGATTGACTGGGGCAAGAGCAAGGGGATTTTGACAGGGGTGATTATCTTAGGGATTCCTCAGCCCCAACTAAGGCGGCTGCTTCTGAGAGTTGAACTGTTACTAACCAGCTGATGTTAATTTCCTGGAATAATGCAGGGCTACCACTCAAACAGGACGATCCAAATTGGTTCTCTTTCATTTCAAAATTTTACATCATCATGCAGCTTGGACCACAGGGGAGATCATTACAGGATGGATTTTAATCTTTTACTTTACCTGCCTTACATTCAACGGAAGGGAGGACCGGTGGTAATGGGGTTGATGACCATGGTATGGACAACATTGTTCTTTACAACCTTTCCCATTGCCTTATGGATTGTTCATCTCTCTAAATGACATTTTTTGTGTTTAATATTTTAGAATGCTGTTGTGGAAATGGGCTGCCAAATAAGGGCACTTTTTAATGCTATTAGGATACTCAAGCACAGAGCCGAACATAAGTTGGATGGATTTTTTGCAATTGTGAGGGGGAATTTATATGCCAAATTTGTCTTATTTGACACCACCTCGATTCTTTCTCTGTGACCACCACGACAGGGCATAGCAGATAGGTCGAATGCATAGGGCACACCCTCATGGAAAAGTTATTGAATTTACTTTTTTGCTACTTGGCTGAAATTGGAGGGAGCCAAGAACCACATTTGCCAACATTTATAGGCTGGGGCCAAAAATCCACCATAGATGTTTTTTTTTTTATCCCAGGAGATGGTCAACTAGAAAGTGTCCAGGGGAGTCTATTCACATTGTTTTAGTGATCAGAACCCTATAGTAATGACTCTTAAACTCCACCTTGCCCAACAACCTGTCCTGCCGAACGGTATTACTAACCTGCCCATTAAGGACAAGGGAATAAGGCTGAGATTGAAGGGTATAGACATCCCCAGTGTCACAGCCAAGGTAGTCATGGTTAATCTGAGCCTGATCATGGACTACCTCATGGATGTAAATTGTTCAACCCTACACATTATTACTTCCTTTAAAATGCTTAAAAATAATATCAAATGTTCTCTCTTAATTACAACTACTTGTGCAGTTACAACTGAGGGTTGCCCTAAGTTCCAGGCCCAGAGACCAGGTTAACGTTATCATTGTTAGACATTATTATAAATATGCCATTAAAAAACATGAATCAGTTATCAAGGAAAACGCCTGGAATGGCCTTGTAACTGCATGTGAGGAAAGGAATTTGCAAACATTCTGGCCAATAGTTAATGATAAGCAGCACCCTGTAATTAAGCATGAGGGTCTGGTCTCAAATATTACCCATCAGAGTTGGACTGATAATTATAAGTGTATCTATGCCTTTGAGGATCAAACGTCTGTTGGGTCTGTAGACTCTTGTCCGATCTTCCCTCTAAAAATTAAGCTTGATCTTGAGGAAGTAATTGAGGCCATCAATGTAAGCCCCTCCAATACAGCTCTGGGAGGTCTCAGCCAGGTTGAGGTATGGAAGAAATGGAGAATGTACTCTGCTGTTCTCCTTAGCTCATGGCATTCATCAAGGGCGTGTAATGGTCCCCATCGTACTTCTTATATATATATATATATATATATATATATATATATATATATATATACATATATATATATATATATATATATATATATATATATATATATATATATATATATATATATATATATATATATATATATATATATATATATATAAATGATCTAGATTTCTCTCTTTTCAGCAATTGCATTGACCTACTTAGAATTAAGGCCACCCCCATCCCGGCACTACTCCATGTTGATGATGCGGTGCTGCGTGCCTGCAAACATGATGGGATTCAGGCCTTTGTATCGTTCATGGATAAATTAGGCCTGGATATCAACATAACAAAGTGAGGCCCACAGCTCAGTAAGGTGGGACCAATAACAATCAAAGGTGCTCATATCACCAAGGTCAGAGAGTTCCCCTACCTGTGTGTGAATTTAGATTCTAACAATAGCTTTGTGCCCTGTCTCTCTGACAAAAGTTCACAATTTACAGTGCAGTGGGGGCATTACTTAATGTATCCACCAGAGTAGCCAGCAAAACTATCACCCTCTGTTGGAATCTATAAACTGAGATACCTACCTGTTCTCACTTTTGGGGCTGGAATTTGGGGTACAGAGTCTGCAGTAACCTTCAGCCGGAGAAAACATTATTTTTGTAAGTGGTTACTTGGACTTGGCCCTGGCAGTTCACAGCACTTTATACATGATGAACTAGGTCTGGCCTATGTGTCAGATCTGGTGGGGCTCGTCTCTCTTCTTCTGTGGATATCTATTTGGAGTAACCAAGAGTCCCCCTTTAATTGTGAGAGCATTGAGGAGTATCTGTGATTATGGCCTAAGAATCCCATGGCTGAATTATTCACTAAAACTGTGAAAGACATAGGTAGGTCTTACCTGTTTTTTGATTGGGAATCCAACTCAAAGGTTGAATCTATAAAACTAAAAGACCTGTCCCTACAAACAGGAAAGACAAGCAGATTATGAGACCCAACATGGGAGAAGTGATGGCCTTACAACCAGCAGATGGAGTCGAGCTATACTTCTTATACGTCAACAGTATAAGGGAGAGCGCTTTATTGATTAAGTTTCAGCTAGGTACCATTAGGTGTCATCTAAGCTTCCCCCTTGGTCAATTTAACCCCAAAAAAATCATGCTATGTCCCCGCAATGAACTCTCACCCCAAACCCCAACACATTTCATGTTGGTCTGGAAATTTTAAGAGGCACAGAGGAAATCTCTATCACTGCCGATACGCAGCAGCTTTGGTTTTCGTCAATACAGAAAAGGTCATACATTTCTTGTGGAGGCTCCCAAATTTTATTCTGTGGGCTTCTTTTTGAAACATGCAATTTATGGGCGCAGATCTATAGCCTTTTAGAATTTTTCTAGTTGACTAGAGTTTGCACTGAGTTGTCTTTTACAGGTTCCATTGCACTTTCAATTGTTTTTCACTTTCTAACTTTTCCTTACCATTTTTATCATGTATTTTAAATCAAATTACTTTGCTTTTAGCTACATTTAATGATGACTGTAACCTGGTGTTTTTAATTTGTCTCTTTGCATTTTTATGATTATATATTGGAGAACCGGGCCTCATGGGCCTGGCGGCCCAGGGCAGGCCTTAAATCTCCGAGTTCATCTGCCTTGTCGAACAGAGACACAAGACACTCTGTTGAGTGTGGAAACCAGGTTTATTAGCTGCAGCCAAGCACAGTTATCCGAGAAGTTACACACAAGGTGGGTTCTGAGGAGACTGCCACTTCAATCTGTGGCGCACAATCTTTTATAGGAAACACATTTACGAAATTCACTCCTTACACATACAAAACAGACCAATGAGAAAAGTTGGAAAGCAAGCTATCGAGTATCTCAAATACACCCCTTTCTCAGCCCCCCGTGTGTTACCCCTCCCAACAAATTAATCAGTGATGGTTCTAACAATCCAATTTACAGGTGGCAGGACGTATTTGTGTGCCTCAAAGGATAGCTGTGTAACAAGAGAATACAAGGAAAGAATAGTGAAGGCCAGTCGGATAAGATAATGTAAGGAAACAATAGGAGAAGGCAAATAGTCAGTCGAGACGGGGATCAGTCAACCCAGACATAGATTAACGAACTCGGCCAGACGCTGACATCGGTTTCATAAACAAGGGCAATGGAGTTACTCTTTAACTGAAAGGACACGCAGCAGCTGGGAAAAGCAAAAACACTCCGTTCGCCGTGTGGCCTGAGTGAGGGCAACACAAAATGGCGACGAGACACAAAATGGCGGCTAGATACGGGACGAAGTCAGAAATCAAAGAACCTCAATATTATAATCTTAATAAAGTACGTTGATGATGATGATGATGTTTTAGTTTATGAAGAGTTGTCACATCTTATTTCCAACTTGTTAAATCGAAAACAACATCTTTTACCTGCTAAACCAAATGCATTTTTTAAATACTCATTGGGAACCTTATTTGTTAGCATGTAGCTAAGGGTCTGATTCCGATGTTGTTACAAAGGCCTACAAACTGCATTTGGCTTTCTGGGATCTGACTCATTCGTAGCAGCGCTATTAAGCAGAATTCCGACCAAGCGAGCACAATGCACAATTCAGAGAGCCGCTTTGCCTCAGTCTCATTGAGACAAAATATCTGTCAGAAGCATACATAAGGGGGCCGTAGCAAGCCCCCTATACCCTGGGCCCTCCGAATCTGTCATGGGGGATGCACATGGGTGCCCCCGATCCAGGCATGCACAGTGTGAGGGGCACCATGGTGTGCCAGCTGCAGGGTGTACACTTTTCCCCACCCAACCCTTTTTTGCTATGGGAGCCTGTGTTTGTGTCTGTACATAGGCCCCTATAGAGTTCAATGGGATTCCGAGCAAAGCAAGTCTGTAAGCATACGGCTGCATCATACTCGCTGGTTCAGACCCCCAAAGCGCGTTTTGCTCGGAAAGCCCTCCAGATCCACGTCGTACAGAGGGCTTTCCTAGCAAGATCCGAAACGGGCCTTTAGATGTCCAAATGCTTTTACCAGGAAGACTTATCATGTTTATCAATATATGTTCTTATATGAATAATTATTGACTTCAATTTACTAAATGTGCTCAGAGCAGTTATTTTTTTTACTAATTCTGCAAGAAACAGTTAATCAGCTTTCACCTCATTCAGCAATATGGCCCTTTGTGGAATCAAAGCTGTGTTTCACCTTTTTAACATTTAACTTTGAAAGGCAAATATTTATCAGGACAATCATATTTGCCTGCTTTTTAAGCAATTCTGAAAATTTGAAATGTGGCTTCATGTACTTTAGTTTTTTTTTATAGATTGTATTTTTATTGTTTCACAGTTCCTTTGTTCCAAAATAGCCAGCACCTTCTCGTGACAAGAGCAGCTGATGGAAGAAATATATTTCCTGCAGAATAATTTGCACCACCAAAAAAATAAAGTCCCTTGTATGCAAACTTTTTAACCTCCCTGCACACTTTTACACCCACAATTGCCATTGCAGCACAGAGCTTTACAGCTACTTTCCAATTGGTCCCTCAACCTCCAGTCTTAATGATTGATATGATCCACTCTCTCTGACAATGTACTTTCAGGGAGAAATATGAGATTGTCGTTCTTACTACAGCCATCTAACAACACTTTCATTTCGTTTTCTCCCATGCCATATTTTCTGGTTATTCTTTAAACACCCATTAGGTCTACTAGTTTGGAGCCTGGAGTTTTGTATTCTAATGCGGCAAATGGAGATGAAACACTTTTCTTCTACAACTACTGAGGCTTCCCTATAAACAATTGTGTAAACAATTACACTGTACAACAGGCTCCATAATAATACTCTCAAGTTAGTTCAAATGCTGTTTGTAAAAAAGTGTTGGGATTTGCAACACAATAGAACAAAAGATCCATGTCAATGATTTAAGGCTACTAACTGGTCTATTTATCTTTTCATTAGACTATATTATATATGGTGTCCCAAACTATACACATGGCATTGAAAGTTAAATGTCCCCTATGGATTCCAGTAAAATAGTGTCATCCCCTAAAGTGAAAAGACAAAAGGAATTCAAGCCTACCACTATAGCCAGGCTGCTGTCGGTCCAAATGACTCTTTTTTAATTGAGAAAACCTCCCTTTTAAATAATATTAAATTACCCATAGACAGTCATTGTAGCCCACAAGGTAGGTTGCATAGTATTTGGAAAAGGACATGTAGACGTGTTTATCAAAAAAAGGACAGACTTAAGCAACCAACAAATAGCTGAAAGCAGGAATCAGTGAGGGTGTTAGGAAATAAGGAAATACAGACAAAAGTGATTGTGTAAAGAAAAGAAGAAGAAAGAGTGAAACAAGGAAGAAAAGTGAGAAGAAGAAGAAGAGAGAAGAAAAGAGAAAATAAATAAATAACATGGAAATAGGCTTACAGCCATCAGGTTGTCATGCCTTCACCATCTTCTAACCCCCCTATTTATCTAAAAACGCAGCCAAGAATTATAAACACAGAATATTGAAATCGCACCCGGAGACACTGATATCAGACCCCTATTTTTGCACAAACAAGGGCATAACATCGAATTACCTCATCTTCCACACCAAAAAACCTGCACAGTGGAGGAACACCCTCTACTCCTTGCTTTGAATATCAAATACCAAAAAAAACCCTCATGCCCTCAAACTGACGGTTATAGTTTCGGACTTCTGCAAGGCGAATGCCACCATGTCCATATACAATTATGGTAATATCCTCATACAAGCTTCTGATAGTAATCTAGCACTCATAGACGAAATCTTTCCTACTCTTAGAAGAGCAGCAAACAGCAAGAAAAAATCTCTCCCTGACTCAACTCCTCCCGTTTTTCTGGAAGACATGCAACCTCTGCGACTTAATCAACTAATGACTGCCAAACCCCCAACGACCCCCACACATCCCTCACAACTGACTCAACCACACCAGGGCCCACGGGTCCAACTCAGGCAGTCATAAGCTCTGATAACGACCTCCACAATGCATGCACTCATCTGAGTCACTAGCTGACCAATGGAAAAATCAACAACCGAAACTACACCCCTGACATTCCAACTGCCCAACTAGCAGGCGAGCTATGTATGTAAATGTATGTATAGGCATTTATATAGCGCACTACTTACCCGTAGGGTCCCAAGGCGATTCGACCGCTGCGAAACCCTTCCTGGCTTCCCTGAGAGATGGTCCCTTAATGGGTATCTCCAGGGTGAGACCAGGCATCCCCGGCGGTCTGGTGGGCCCGTTAGTGAAGATGAGGCAAGCTAATGCCCAGAGTTGCCGAGTGTGATCGCTGATCAGAGTGGGCACCGAGGCGAGAGAATTATCGAGTCCGCTGACCCTGGTCCAGAAACCTGCCGCACCGGGAATCGAACCCTGGTCCCGGGCTGTCCTCTGCTCTCGGGTCTGCCGCCTCTAACCAGTGAGCCACACTACTTCACGCTATCTGCCAAATCTCCTCTTGATCTGACTCTTACATTGATCCCCGGTCAACCCCTAACACCTTTGATGCATTACCCACTCACCCAAACTCCACACGCAGCGACAATACCCCCTTCACATGCAGCACCCCTTCTCATGTTAGCACCTCTTAAGACCGTCCCTCACATCTACTCTGACCCACCTACTACCCTCCTTACTCAACTAACCCCGTCAAAAACTAATAATGATATCCCCACACAATTTGATATCCAGATCTCAACGCTACCAGGCCATAATGGAGGAACTACCACTATAAGGAGCACACGCCCAAACACTTAACTAAGTGTCCTAACTAGGACTGGACCACTCGATTCAATGAGTTAACCCTAGGTCTAGCCCAGCTCAAGGATGAAATGCAAAATCTATCATCAATCACCAATGAACTCCTAAACTCTAATAAAGCCACTAGCGCCACAGTGAACCGAATTAGTCAGCACACCAGCAGGTACTTCACCACGAATCCATACCCAGACTATACAACACAGAGTAAAATACCCTCCCTCAATGACCCGGATCATGCTACGAGGGCATTGGATGGTCTATCTGACAATGACTTCCATGACCTTCTCATTTCATACACAAGCCATAATGACAGCAGCAAGCCTCTAGATGGCACCATCCAATCAATCTGACCCAACCCCTACAGACAACTCACTCACAACTTCAGATCCATAATTAGGGAAAACCTAACAAAGTCAATATAATGCAATCTACCCTCACTCACCCCACTAGCAAATTAAAGGGTGCACTAATCAATTGCAGATCGGCTAACAAACATGCTACGGTCATTTATGATCTAATTCTCTTGAATGATTTGGACATCATCATCCTCACCAAGATTTGGCTAAAGAGTTCCTCTGCTCCCATCCTTGACCTACTGGTCCCCTCAGTCATGATATATTTAGCATGGATAGAACTGAGAAACCCAGAGGGGTTAGCCTGCATCTACCGAAACACAATTACAGTTAATCAAGCAGACTCCATCTCCTTATCCTTCTGTGAATATCTCTGCACCAACATCTCGGACGACAAGGGATCCATCTGCCAACTTCACATAATATACCACCCCCAGGGTGCCGATCTGAAGTTCATTGATGAGCTAATGGAAGTCATTACAGCCAACGCCAACTCACAAGTGCTGCAGATCTTTCTGGGAGACTTTAATCTCCATTGGAACAATACCGGTGATCATGATGTAAGCGGTCTCAAATCCTTTCTGGCAGACCGGGAACTGTCCCAATTCTGAGACAGCCCAACCCATGACAAGGGGGAGACATTAGACCTCATCATAGCAAAAAGAAACACTATATCACTAGAATCCATCTCCACATGTGACTTGACTGATCATTACAGCATCATCTTCTCTATCAACAGTGAGGTAACTCCAAAATTAAACCAACCTACAAAAACAAAACAATGGAAAAGGAATATCCACAATATCAATCCCAATGCTTTGATATCCCAATGCAATTCCGCCCTAATCCCGTCAGCAGACATGGCTGACGTACATGATCTTATGGACTTCTACAATGCCACTATACTTGAAATCCTTGATACCACAGTGCCCCTTCAGGAAAAAAATGTCTCCACCAAAATCTCCAAACCATGGTTGAATGAGAATGTTAATTCGTTCCGGCGCAAGTTGAGACTAGTTGAGCGAGCATGGAAATCCACACCCTCCAATGATTATCTATGCCAACTTTGGGCACTGAGAAACACTTTCAACTGAAAAATCTTTAAAGCTAAAGCAGACTTCTTCAAAACACAGCTGAACCAAGCCATTAACCATCCCAAAAAACGATTTAAAATCGTAAAACAACAATTGCGTAACTCTACAAACGTAGTGGAGCTAAGCAACCCGGCTAACCCTAACTGCAACGAGCTTGCCAAATTCTTCCCAGAAAAGACTAGAACCATTGAAAATGACACTCAGTCCAAGAAAAAAACCAACTATCTGATCACCAAGTGTCTACTCTTTACTCACAGATCAAGGACCTTTTCAGCCTACCAATCGAAGTTCCAAAAAACAATGCCAACCTGCACTAATTCTCACCCATTCCTTAACACAAAATCTATAGCACCCTTCTAGCAATCAACCCAGCCAATCATTTCTCCAATCTGTATTTAAAATTATAAAGACCTCTATTCTACCAAAATGGGCAAAAATTGTCATCAAGGTTCCATACCGGACCGCCTTAAAATAGGGAAGGTCACATCTATACTAAAGAAAGCCAACTCACTCTCCACAGACCTCAACAAATATCGCCCTATATCCAGCATCCCCACTCTGGCAAAGTTATTGGAAAAATGTGTACAAATTCAACTTTGCAACCACATCGAGAACTTCAACCTCCTAGATAAACACCAATCCGGCTTCCGTCAAGGTCACAGTACTGAATCAGCACTCACCCATATAATGGATTACATTTAAAAAATGTTAGATCATAACAAATCATGCCTATTGATACTTCTTGACCTATCTTCCGCTTTCAACACGGTTAAACACAACAATCTATTGTCCCTACTTGAACGAAGGATGGGCCTAACCGGTCCAGTGTTTCAATGGTTTACCTCCTCCCTAAGCTACAGAGTCCAAAGAATCAAGTTGAAGCAATCATTCTCTTGACCCTCCATGGTCACACTAGGAGTTCCACAGGGATAAGCAATTTCACCAATCCTTTTAATCTACTCATGGAACCCCTGGCTAATGCGTTTAGTAATGCAAACATTCTATATCACTTATACGTGGACGGCACTCAACTAAATATGAAAATCTCCTCACCAGATGACTTCATCTCCCTCAACCCCATTCTTCATAATATCCAATGTTGACTCAATGGCAACCATCTCATGCTCAATACCAAGAAAACTGAGTTCCTCCTCATCTCCCATCCCAATAACACACCCAAGATAGACTTATGGCTGAAGCATCTTACTTCATTTGATTGCATCCCACACATCATTGACTCCGCAAAATTCCTGGGAGTTACCCTTGACAAACATTTAAATATGCAGGGACAAATCTAAAATGCCACCAAGGGAGCCAACTTTCAGTTGAGTATCTTAACGAAACTTAAACCCTTCCTCCCACAGACTAATCTAAAAATGGCGGTGCAAGCTCTAGTACTACCAAGACTGGACTATGGAAGCACCACTTCACCCCGGCCTTGAAGGCTTTGAACTGGCTACGCTACGAGTCTAGAATACAACTAAAGATCATCTGCATGACACATAAAGTCCTACAAAGCAACACCCCCAGCTATTTAGCACAAAAGCTAGAGAGGTCGGGAGGATGTAGAAATTTGCGAAGTGCGAGCTCACTACTACTAAAACCCCAATCCTTCCATAAAAAAAGATCTGGGTGCAGAGCTTTCTAAGGTATCGCACCGAAGATTTGGAACATCTTTCCCCCAGACGTACGCAGAATCACTTCTTTTACGGCCTTCAAAAAAGAAGCAAAAATGTTTCTAATGAACAAATTTACATCCTAAACCTTTAACCACTTGGCTGCTAAGGCTCATTAGGCCTCTATAATGAGATTTCCATTGAAATGAATGGGAGGGGCATGACGAGTTACCCTTGTCATTAGCAGCCAAGTGGTTAACTCTTTGATGCCTACTTGCCACTGATTTCATCCAAACAGCAATGTCTACCTCATTTGTATTATATGCGATTCCCGATAGTATGTATAATATGTGATAATTATGTACTGTAAATCGCCCGTGTGTCATGTTTGTGCTCTATAAAACGTAATAAATAAATAGACATTTAGGTCGCTCCAAGCTTTAGGACCGGGGGAGGAAAAGGCACGACTCTTGGTGAGTAGGAGGCTGTCTGAGCGAAGGTGTCCAGTAGGTGTGTAGAGGTTTATGCGGTTGTTGAGGAATTTGGTGATATTGATGAGTAAGGATTTCTGTGTGTGTGTGAGGAGTGTGAAAAATGCTGTTTTGTGGATTGGGAGCCAGTGGAACTCTGAGGTGCGGGGTGGAAGGTTGAGGGGTGAAATCCGCAGATGAGGTGTGCATGGTCTGGATTCTTCTGTTCAGTGCTGATTTAAGCTTGATCCTGATATAAAGGTATATGTGTCAGTACTGCAAGTGTTGGTGAGAAGCTATTTGAAGATCTTGTTGAGAATTTTGTGTATGTAGAAGCAGAAGATCGAACTCCATTCACTACGGCAGTCATAGTGAGTTTGTTGTCGATTTCTATTCAGTGTTTTTTGTACAATATATTCCAGGAGGACTGTGGGCCTGAGTTTGACAGGCCAACAAGTGGGTCCCTGTCTGAGCAAAATATCCTTGCCAAAGATTATTAATTTTGTCTTGTTTGTGCTGAACTTGTCGCAGTTGTGTTTCATCCATTTGGTTGCTTCAGTCATGCAGATGGAGAAATTGGTCCAGGTATTTTTTTTTTTTTTTTTGGTGTAAGACATTTATTGACACAAAAGAGATAAAAGTCACACTGCGTCACGCCAACAACCCAGAGGCAGGCCGCTATCAAAGCAAACAACACACAAAGAGTGTTGAACCATCAGGTGTCACATAAACAGTCGGGTGGCATGACTATAGGAGAAGAAGCACGCGGTATAGGAATAAAACACAGAGCAGCAGTATGACATTAGCACGGTCTTACATTTTGTTCAGCGCCGTAGACAACCAGACAGATCTTCAAGAGATATTGCTGCCTCACAACCCTGTAGAGAGCAACAGGCCACAGCCTGCTGCATCGGCAGTATGAAAAAAATACGTCCACGGTCACTGTTTTCACCCGTCCCACCCCAACCAACAACAAAAAAGAAAAGCAACGAACATTGGTGCACGTCTGTAACTTCAAGCACACATCATTGCGCGCATACAGAGGGTCGTGTGCGCCCGTGTCGGGCTACCATAATACAGCATCAATTAGTGGCAGAGCCAGGAGTCAAACACCTGGAGGGGGGGTGGGGGGGGGGAGAGGGGGAAGGAGGAACAAAGCAAAATAGCGACGCGCGCTGTCACAGAGGGGCCCGAGAGGGTCATACAGGACAGTATCAGAGCGTCCAGGGGGCAGGAATAGGGAAGCGCAGCACCGCTCCAGAACAAACTCACGCAGCCCGAATTTACCAGACCAACAACAGCACCCATACATTCACAGGATCCTATCCCATGTCATCAGAAATGCCCACATCAGGTGACATTCCCGCAGCCTCCGAGCCAGCGCGTTCTCTAGTCCATTGCAGGAAGGGCTCCCAGATGTCATTAGGTCTAGAAGCAGTAGGCAACGTCTCCCAATAGTGTGTGAGCTGTGCATGACCATACGTCACATCCCGAACCCACGCTGCAAATGTTGGCAGAGCCTTCCGGCCCCAGTGCAATGCCACCTGTCGCTTGGCGTAAAGGAGCAGCAGCGCGTGTAATTTTCTATCACAGGGTTCCGTATCTTTGACATAGCCTAGCAAGCCCAGCAGTGGAGAAGGTGTATCAGTCCTGTGCAGTATTTGGTTAATGGCAGCGAATACGTCCGACCAGTACTCTCCTAATCTGGGGCAGCTCCACGCCACATGAAGGAAGGACGCATCCTCTCCGCCGCATTTCCAGCAAGAGGCATCAGCACGAATGCCCATGCGGTGTAGCAGTATTGGCGTGCGATAATAGCGATGTAGAAATTTAAAATGAATTAGCCGTAAACGGTAATTTGTAGACAACGCCGTCAATTGCTTACAGCAGTACTCCCACACCTCATCTGTCAGAAGGTCTATCAGCTCAGCAGACCAAGCCTGCTTGGCTGTGGGTACCGTTACCGGGGCCTGCTCCTGCATGCAATTATAAAGTCTCGACACCAGTTTTTTGGGCGAGGGTCTCGGAAGCAAATTCTGGAGGGCGTCAAGTGTCGGTGGTTCCTCGGGGAAGTGGGGCCACATTTTCTTGCAGGATTCCCTAAGAGAGTGGTATAGGAGCGCATCAGCAAAGGAGTCAGGTTGGTCAGCCTCACTAGCGCCCAGCTCCTCGAATGTGCCATCAGGATAGACATCCGCAAAAGTATGCAAACTCTTCCCACAAAGTGTGAGGGAGTCACCCCTGACACACAAGCAAGGTAACATCGGGTTGCCTCATAAGGGGATAGCTGGTGCGTAGAGTATGGTGAGTCCAGCCCTGTTTCTCGATTCACGCCATGACCAGCGAATCATTTCTACGGTGTCTACGTCTCTCGAGGGGCGCAAGACTTTTCCATAGAGCGCCACGCGTAGTGGCGAAGGGGCTACAGCTGCCAGCTCCACCGCCACGTGCGGCTGGTAGGGAGTGGGAAAGACCCAGAAGTGTAAAAATTGTGCCTATGCGCATAGGGAGTACAACTTCAAATCCGGCGCACCAAGACCACCCTGCCATAGTGGGAGCGTGAGCAAGTCCCAGGAGGTCCTCGCCTGTCCCCCAGACCACACCAAATTCAGGAGCAAAGATCAGACGCGCGCGTGAAAGTGAGCCGTCATTGGCAGTGGAATGTTGACAAATAGGTACAGAAATTTCGGGAGAACCACCATTTTGGCCAGCGCTATCCTCGCAACCAGGGAGAGGGGGAGCTTATTCCAGACCTCTATTTTCCTCTCCAGCCAGTCCACTGCCCTGCCAAAGTTAAGAGACCATAATTCTTGTACATCTCTACTGACCCAGATTCCCAGATATTTAACAGCATCAGTTTCCCAGCGCAGGGGATAGTCAGGTGGTGGCCGACCAGTCACGTCAGTCAGAGGGAAAGCCACAGATTTCAACCAGTTTATGGAAACTCCCGCCAAGCCCTCAAAGCACACGAATTCGCGAAGGAGGGGGTTCATGTTGTCTGTGGGATTGGTGACATAGAGTGTGACATCATCTGCGTATAGCGAGATCAGCAAGCTACGGGAACTAAATCCAATCCCCCTCGCTGTATGGTGCTGCCGAATCCTGGCCGCCAGCGGCTCCATTGCTATGGCAAAGAGAAGAGGAGACAGTGGACACCCCTGTCTGGTCCCTCTAGTGATGTCAAAGGGTGCCGATACAAGGCCATTCACACTCACTCTGGCTCTGGGTGTGTCATACAGCAGTTTGATGAGGGTTATGAAGTTGCGGCTAAACCCCATTCTACTCAGGATCCTGAACAAGTAGGGCCACTCCAAGGAGTCGAACGCCTTATTGGCGTCGAGGAACACCACAGCAGCCTGAACCGAGGGATGTAAATAATGTAGGATAGAGAAAATGGTCCTGAGATTGTGGGAGGTGGCTCAGCCAGGGATAAACCCAGACTGGTCAGGGAGCGCTATGATAGGTAACATTGGCTGCAGTTTGTCTGCAATAACCTTGGCATAGATTTTTGCGTCCACGTTTATTAGGGAGAGGGGCCGATAGGAGTCAAGGAACAGCTCATCTTTGTCAGGCTTCAGCAGCGTGATAATTAAGGCTTCGCGCATGGAGTCTGGGAGGGAATTCAGCTCAAGGGCTTCCACAAACACCGAGTGCAGTTTCGGCGCCAGTTCCTCCGCATATGTTTTGTAAAAGGTTGTTGTCAAGCCATCAGGGCCTGGGGCCTTGTTGGCCGGCATACTTTTGATTACCTGGACAATATCCTGTACGGTCACTGGGAGGTCCATGTATTGCCTGTGGTGATCATTAAACCAGACCAGGGCAATGGAGTCCAGGAAGCTTTCCAAGGATGCAGGAACACTGGGCTGTCTGGAGGTGTATAGGGACGTGTAGAATTCAGTGAAGGCATGTAACACAGCTTCCTGCCCCATGACCAGGGAGCCCTCGCTATTATGGATAGTGTGTATGTAATGTGTCTGTGCGAGAGGAGCTATCAAGCGAGCCAGGGTCCTACTAGGCCTATCCCCTTCCCCATCTCTGCGGGCCTCAGCCTGTCTTCCCAGGAACTTAACCTCATGTTGCGCCCCCTCATTAAAGGCCAGTATCTTGGATTTCAAGCTGCCCGCAAGCTCCAATGTTGGCTCCCGGCAGAAGGCCAGATCTAAATCCACCAACTCCCTCTCCAACTGGGCCAGCGTCTGTCGGATAGTGCGCAATACCCCAGCCTGCCTCGCTATACACTGGCCCCTGATAACCGCCTTGAAGGCGTCCCACACAATGGCCTCCGAGGAAGCAGAGCCGTCGTTTTCAGCAAAGTATTTGATAATATCCCTTCGGATCTCATCAGTGAATACCAAATCTGTGAGCGCGTGAGGGGGTAGGCCCTATGTGAATGCCCTGTGTATAGTATCTGGAATGCGCAACTCCAACATGCAGGGGGCGTGATCCGATAGCGATCTAGCCTGGATATCTACCTCTACCACCCACGTCACCACCTCAGGTGACACCAGCCAAAAATCTAAGCGGGACCAGGCAGATTGATGGCATGTATAGCAAGTCCCCACCTTTTCCCCCGGGTGCCTAACCCTCCACACATCTGAACAATCCTTCTTCCATAACATCTAGGACAGCCTGACGCACTCTAGCATGTGTGGGCCTGCTCACCCCTCTCCTGTCCATGTCATCATCCAATACAACATTAAAATCACCTCCCACAACAATCGAGTGACAGTTCATCATTGCAATTTGCGCCCAGACGCTTCGAAAGAAGTCTGGGTCATCCACATTCGGACCATAAATAGCAGACAAAATAATCGGTCTCCCCTGCAGCGATCCATGTAGTATAACATAACGCCCCTCCTTGTCCAGCACACAAGTATGTTCACGCCGAATAAATGCCAGAATAAACATTTGACCACCTCGAATGTTTCAGCCTGGGCGAAGGGGTTGTATTAAGGTGAGTCTCTTGCAAAAAACAGATATCTACCTTATGTCTAGTCAGCGTACTATGCAGCAGTTGGGCTTTTTTATAATCCCCAAGGCCTCGAATGTTCCAGGTCCACAATTTAACCCCCCCCATGTCTGAAGTGACTCAAAATCTACAAGGTCACCCCTAGGCTATGCCATCCCGGTCTCTTGAGCATCGCACACGTTCCACACACCAACCCCCCGCACAAAACGGAAATTATAGGACAGATCACTGTGCACCATGTTGGAACTAGTAATAACAACCCTTCAAACACCCCCCACTCCCCCTCACCCTCACCAACCCCCCAACCAGGTTGTGACATATCCCATAGAAAGACATGAAAAATAGAATGGGAAACTAACGACAAAAACAGTGGGAGACACCCCATGAGGGCGTGGCGCTCCTGGCTTACACCCCTGTGTGAACAGGGTGGCTGCATTCAGGTGTACAGCTCCAGTACCCGGAGGTTACCCATTCCCCAGGGCCAATCAGCAGTTCCCCAGCATTGTCAAATTCAGACAGCAAAGTCTCCGTAGCAGCAGGAGATCGGGGGGAGGTCACCCCAAGTCCCCTCTCCCGCCATAGGCAGTGTGCGCCACACAGCAGAGGGTGCCGGGGACATCGGAGCCCCGAAGTAGGGCATGAGCAAACCGCAGTCACAGCACAGTACTTACAGGCATAGCACAATCAATCATTGTCACTGAGTCGAGCAGAGTCGTCTTCCAATCTCGGCGATTTCCGTCGCGCCCCCGGTCCATTGATGTGTTTAGCAAATTTGAGGGCGGATTTCGCATCTGTGAAGAAGTGCGTAGTGTTGTCATGAAGCACTTTTAGTTTCGCCGGATATAAAAGGGCATATTGTACCCCAGCTTGCAACAGCAGTCTCTTAGCTGGAATGAATTCCTTACGGGCCGCCTGCACCAGGGGGCTAAAGTCTGGAAAAAAGGAGATGGTGTTCCCTTTGTGCGTAATCTTGCCCTTTTCTCTAGCCAGACGGAGGATGAGATCCCTATCCTGGAAATTGAGCAATTTTGCAAGGATTGGACGAGGCGGTGCCCCCAACGGAGGTTTCTTGCCAAGCGACCTATGTGCTCTCTCGACTGTGAAGACCGACGAGAGGTCCGGGTCGAAAAGTTCATGTAGCAGGTCTGTTACATACACCTCCATTTTGCCTATATTCGTCGTCTCCGGAATGCCAGTAATTCCAATGTTGGACCTGCGGGAACGCGCTTCCAAATCATCCGCCTTAGCTCGTAGGCTGTCCAGTTCCCTCTCCAGAGTTGTGATATGTTGTTTGGTCTGTTGCTGAAATTCGCAGCATTCAGTCTGTCTATTCTCTAAGCAATCCAGCCTGGTTTCATGAGCGTCAACCTTGGTTTTCACCGACTCTAGCTGGGAGGACATTGCATCCAGTTTGGAGTCGATGCTCTTTAGGCTAGATCGCACCTCCATTATGAGCGCCCCAAAGTCAATGTCCGCCGGAGCAGACTGCGACGACAGCTTTCCTCCATCCGTCTCAGTCGCCAACTGTTTAGGCGAGCATCTGTTCTCAAAGCTTATCTTGGGCTGTTTAGCTTCATTCTTCCCCATTATGGCGGTAGAGGCCCGCCAAATATCACCTTTCAGATCGTGCTGTGCGCAGTGACCAGCGGGGAGCAGTGCTCGCAGTTACTGAGCTCCGACGAATATACTGGCAGGCCACCTCGGACCTGTAACGATGTGTCGGGGCGCCTGCCGACTGCAGAGAGGAGTCCGACGAGCTTGCAGTTCACAAAATGGCGGGGTCACCAATTCCGCAACTCGTGTTCACAGCAGCAATCGGGCCCCACTGAATCAGACCGGCCCAAGCAGCCGCGCAGCGCAGGCAAAAGGAGTGGAAATGCCAGCTTGGGTCAGTAGTGGAAGCCAGAGCAGCCGCACGGCTATAGAACAGGCAGGCCGCGGCCCGGCTGCAGAGTGCCAGTATCTCCAAGATGGCCGACCTGGTCCGGAGTTTCAGCAGAGTTGCCGCCCAAGGGGGGATCTGCAGGTCTGCTTCGCCCGCCGGCCTCACCACGCCGCAGGCCGAGTCCTCAAGGCAGCGGGGACTCACCGATGTGCCTCACAGCGGCGACTCCCTCGAAGGCAGGCAGCCGCGTCTCGTCCCGCCCGGTTCCCAGCGGCCTCACAAGCCGTGGTCTGTAGTAGGTCACGGCGCCCAGTTTCCGGCTCCGCAGCCGCGGGGCCCAGCAGGCACGCAACCCGGGCTATCGTCTCTCAGCGATATCTCCGGAACTTTGCAAGGTTTGCGTCTCAAACTTCGGTGGCAGGATCTAACGGGCTCGTGTCATCGACTCCCGGTCAGATCAGGGGTCTCCAGGGTCTCGGAGCAGGATTAATGCAGGATTAGATGATGCAGCCGGCGGAGCTCACTCACAGAGCGGCCATTTGGCTGCCCGGCTAGCCACGCCCCCCTTGGTCCAGGTATTTGGCGTCTTGTCAGAGAGGGAGTGTATGAGCTAGGTGTCATCAGCATAGGGTATGATGTTAAATTAATAATAATTATTGTACCTCAGAGTAAGAACCACCTAGAAAAATTATTCAACAACTATTTTTAATATTCACTTGTCGGCCACTGGCTCAAGCTGGAGAGGTTTCAAAGGAAACTTCCAGTGCATGGGTGAAAGTGAGGCAGAATTGCTTCCGCTCATATGTGATTTTTCAAGGTCTGATACCTCCCTGCATTTTAGGGGAGCATCTTTGGAAAAGGCAGTATCCCTTTCTAGAGATACATGCCTAAAACATTTTTCTGTTAGTGGATCACGGTCATGCAGCAATCCACATGTAGGAAACCTACTCGGTACTAGGGGATTTCATGTTTTTGGGGTCATCCCTTCTAGTATACATGCCTACCCCCTTTGGGGCGCATATTTGTTTATTACCAAAGTGGTTTAACCCTGGATGGGCTTTTACCCTCAGGGGAAAATAAATAAAATAATAATAATAAATTGTCAGGGGATTGGCCCTCCTGACATATGGGTCAAACCCCCTTTCGGCTAAGTTTTTACCCCTGGGTAGCTGATAGCACCCTCTAGAGGAAAATACACATTTCATTAAAAAACCAAAGGGGTTTGTCGCCAGCCCTCTCAATCTAATAGTTTGTTATGTCATTTGAATTATTTGTCTGCCTACTGGACCAAGGGGCAGTGGGTCAGGCTACTTCTGCCGTTGGCTAACTTCAGAATGTATGATAGCATTGGGAATATTCACAAAGAGCATGCCCACATGCAAAGTACGAGTATTCAGTTTACGCTTCTTGAGATGAAAGCTAGATTTTTGTCTTCCAGAAATTATTTATATACTGCCAATGGCCCAGGAACTCCATATCACTAAAGATTTGCATAATCCATGGCAAGAGAAGCGCTGACAAAACCATAAAGCTAGCAGCAATTGCAAAACTTATTGGCTGTGCAAATGGTTGTTTTGCTCCCTTATTGGCTAATGGGAGACAATTTTATAGACGTGTCAGAGCCTAGTCTTTGGCCCTGTCTGACTTGGATATGTTTGTTTTTTTGTATCCCACCTAACACTGTCTCTGATTCATGCCTGTGCCATAATTGAACAGTGGATGTAGTGGGCTTGCATATTATACTTTGAAGCACATGGGTATTACCTATATAGCAAATAGAAGCAATAATTGGGTTTTTGAAAATTTTTAGAACTTTGGAGAATCTGCATTGATAAAGCGAAATGCTTTTTTGCTTTCCAGTTGTCACACACATCTCACACAATCCCCCATTAATATGCTAAGTGCTTTTACACTTTGTCACACACATCTAACAGTTGCACACACCCACTAACTCTTTTAGAACTATACTTCTTCCTTCTATGCAGGAAAATTATTTTGAAAGACGATTTTAGACAGTCAACAGAGAAAGTATCTCAGTGGCTGACTGCTACCAAGGTCTTAACTTGAATTATGGATTACTGCTCCAGGCAGGATCAGAAATTTTGACAGCATTTGAGAGAAAAGAAAATGGAGAAGAACCTCAATGTGATTTTTCAGCCAATGGAGATCCATGCTATG
Organism: Lissotriton vulgaris; assembly: GCF_964263255.1. Taxonomy (NCBI): domain Eukaryota; kingdom Metazoa; phylum Chordata; class Amphibia; order Caudata; family Salamandridae; genus Lissotriton; species Lissotriton vulgaris. Next base: position 1,526,392,633 of record NC_141693.1, read on the forward strand.
ACTTGTCCTTGAGTGAATCCGAGAAGCATGGTCATGGATGTTGACATGCCCTTAGAAATGTTTTCTCCCCCCAAAAAGGATCTCCTTTTTGCTGGCCTTGGGACTTTGTGCACTTTACCACTGCTAGCCACTTCTAGCCAGCGCTAATGTGCTTGTGCTCTCTCGCCTAAATATGGACGCATTCGCTTACACCCAGTTGGCACATTAAATTTACCTGTAACTCCCTAGTAAAGTGGTAATACATGTATATAGCACCTGTAAATTAAATGCTACTACTGGGCCTGCTGCACATATTGTGCCACCCACTTAAGTATCTCTTCAAACATGCCTGAAGCCTGCCATTGCAGCGTGTATGAAAGGTTCTAGACTGCTGTTTCGAACTGGAAACATAAACCTTTTCTCAGGCTCAAACATTCCATTATAATACATTTAGGTCACACCTTGGGAATCCTCTGAACAGCCCAGAAGGCAGGGCACAGTGTGTTTAAAAAGGTGGAAATGTAGTTTTAAGCTTTACATGTCCTGCTAGTGAAAAACTCCTAAATTAATTTTTCACTACTGCAAGACAAACCTCTTCCATGGGATAAGACTGGGTTACCTTATTATGCGTAATCATTGCAACTTTCAATTGGGAGCAGGTGGACTGTTTGAGTTTGGCATCTAAAGAACTGTAATGTAAAGCCCTCTTTAATGACAAAGGCAGAGTGCAATTCGAGATTCTGAAAAAGCCACTTTTAGAAAGTTGGTATTTTCTTGTCCCAACCATTTAATGGCTGCAGCCTGTCCATGTGTTACATGACTCGGTGTAGACTAATGTTTGAATTGTTGCTGAAACCCTTGCAAGTAACTGCTATATTCACAATATTAAGTAAAATCAAAGTGTCTTGACTAACAAAGACCTAACAAAGTCAAACAGTCTGGTATTTCAAAAAAGAAAGAAAAGGAATGGAAAGTAAAGTGAAATAAAAGAGAAAGGAAAAGGAAAGAGAATGAAATGGAAAGAATAAAACGGAAATAAAGAGAGAAGGAAAGAGAAGGACAGAAAGCGACTAAAGAGAGAAGTAAAGAAAGGTAATGAAAAAGAAGGAAGGGAATATGGGAAGAAAGAAGGCAATATGAATGAATGCAAAAGGAAGAAATATCAAGAAATGAAAAGAAAGAAAGAAATAAGGAAAAAAAGAAAGAAAGAAAGAACGATAGTAAAAAATGAAGGAAAGAAAGAGAAAAAATAAGGCAAGAAACAAAGAAAAATTATTAAGGAAAGAGACAATGAAAGAGAAAGAAAGAAGGAAAGTAAGAAAGAACGTATAGAATGAAAGAATAAACAAAAGAAGGAAAGAAAGAAAACAAGTGAAAAGAACATATCTTAATACAGAACAGTTTCAAATTGACACAATCTGGTATGCAATATGGTATGCTGTGCAACAGCAGTAGCCAGACAAGCAAAACTCTCCAAAAAGCTAATAAACAACAGCATTGGCAGGAGGTTAGGCTCTACTAACAATAAAATGGTTATCAGAATCAATCTGCTATCATTACAGGTTCTACACATAAATGCCACACTAATTTAATTTCTAATTTCTAGGTTTGGTAAAGCGCAACAGCTACCCCGGCAATGGGGTGTCCCGGCGCTAGCAGACAAACTAACTCCTACAGAACGGGGAGGGGAGGATAAGAACCCTAGAGAGCGGGAAAGAGGTGGGTCTTGATAGCTTTGCGAAAGGCCGGGAGACAGTCTATGGAGCGGATGCTGAGGGGGAGATCATTCCATAGTTTGGGCCCTAGGACGCTAAAGGAGCGGCCACCAGTGCGACTAAGTCTGATTCTGGGGACTGTCAGGAGAAGTTGATTAGAGGAGCGAAGGTCGCGGCCAGGGACATAGGGTCGGGCCAGATTTCGCAACAGAGGGGGATTTCCCAGTTTGACGATCTTAAAGATCGTGATAAGAGCTTTGAATTTCACTCTGTGCTCCACGGGCAGCCAGTGTAATTTGCGGATGGTAGCTCTAGCTGAGCATCTACGTGGGAGACCGACCAGTGTTCTGGCCGCCGTATTCTGGATACGTTGGAACCTAACCGTTTCCGCTTTGTTTGCTCCCAGTAGAAGAACGTTGGCATAGTCCAGGCGGGACAAGATGGTTGCCTGGATAATTAGCTGGTGAGCTTTAGAGTCAAATAGTCCAAGTATAGGCCGGAGGTTCCTTAGGAGCCCTATGCAGGTGGCTGCCACCGTTTTAGTATGTGACTGGAAGCTGAGGTTGGCATCCATCCAGACTCCCAAATTTTTAACACAGTTTTTAGGGGATGGAGTGGTGCCAAGGGATGACGGCCACCAGTGCTCATTCCATAGGCAGGTGTTACGGCCGAGGAGGAGCACCTCGGTTTTCCCGGCATTAAGTTGGAGGTAGTTGTCCGTCATCCATTGTGCCACTGATGCCATGCCCTCTCTAAACTTGGATGCCGTGGTGGACGGGCTTTCCGAGAGGGTGACGACCAGCTGGGTGTCGTCGGCGTATGAGACCAGCGTGAGTCCCCACTCTTTGGCCACATCTGCAAGGGGCTGGACATATAAGTTAAAGAGGGAGGGACTCAACGCTGAACCCTGGGGGATTCCTTGGGCTATGGGATGAGATTTAGAGAGAAATGGGGGGGCTGACACCTTGAAGGATCTGTCCTTAAGAAAGGATTGGAACCATGAAAGAGCGAGGCCAGTCACTCTGGCCATCTCCAGACGTTCCAGAAGGATGTCATGTGATACCGTGTCAAAGGCTGCGCTAAGATCTAAGAGAATCAGCGCAGCACTTTGCCCGGAGTCAAGGATCGTCCTGAGATGTTCGGTGGTGGCCAGTAAGGCAGACTCAGTACTATGGCCCGCTTGAAAGCCATTTTGGGATGGATCCAGAATTCCGTGACGGTCCACATGTTTCGAGAGAATGCCGTTGACATGGGCCTCTGCTATCTTGGATATCCAGGGTAGAAGGGATATTGGTCAGTAGTTTTCCGGTTTGGAAGGGTCGAGGGTGGTTTTTTTGATTATTGGTGATACCCACGCTTGTTTCCAAGCGATAGGTACTAAACTAATTGTAAAGGGAAAACAAAAACACTGGTACTGAAGGGAATTAGCTTGTGTGCTGATGTGCTCCTTGAGAGAGAGCAAAACACGGTCACTCAATGTAAACAAGACCAGCGGCTTAGGTATGCTGACCTACTGCCACATGCTACCTGCTGTGCAACAAAATGTGAATGACACAACAACAGTCTAATGGGTCAAGAAAGACGGCTGAAAGGTTCTATATGAAAGCATATTATATTTATTTTAGTAAAATCAAAAAATCTTGGCTAACACCAGGTCCAAAAGCTGCTCGGTCCCTAGCTTGCATGCTTAGATAACTTGTATTCTAAGAACAAGATATCCAACATAAACCATTAAACATTGCTTGGCTACTTAGCAAAAGACAGGAATCTTCTTTGAAAGCTGGGGCTTAAGATAAGACTTCAAAGTGCAAAGTACTCTAGGTCAGAAATTTTAGACCAGATAAAGAGTCTTGAAATGCAATGTACGATTATCTGTGTTACACATTCATCCTGCCACAAGCTTTTCCACTAGGCACCAGCTTTACAGTTATTATGTCTTGCGTTCAAGAGTCTTTTTTCATCTCCAAAGTCAACATAGTATATTTGCTTTAAATTTTCCTTTGACATGCACACCTCTCTGAACAAAGCTAAACATGAATTACTCATGACTTGGATGATGTGGTATAGAGATGAACTATTAAGGATAAGCTTTTTTTGGTTGAATGAATGTTTTACATATGGAATATGTTCCTTTTCAGAAAATGGAAGGCAACAGTTAAACATGGACTTCACAAATCAATCAGAAGTCACCGAGTTCATCCTGGTAGGATTTCCAAGCACACCTCAGCTGGAGAAGTTGTATTTCTTTCTCTTTGCTGCTATGTACTTGTGGACTATCACAGCTAATACTGTCATTATTCTTGTGGTGAGGCTGGATCGTCACCTCCACACACCAATGTACTTCTTCATCTGTAACTTGTCAGTACTGGAGATCGGGTACACAACAGTGACAACCCCCAAACTGATGGCCAACTTTCTAATGAGGAGTAAAAGCATCTCATTGTATGGCTGTATAGTACAATTTTACCTCTTTTTTTCTCTTGGATCCACTCAGTGTCTTTTGTTGGCTGTCATGGCATTCGACAGATATTTGGCAATATGTAATCCACTGCGATACAATGCAGTTATGACTCCTAGAACATGCACTTTGGCTGCTTTTTGCTCATGGGGCACAGGATTTCTGGCTATTCTGGTACCAGTTGGTTTAGTTTTACATCTCTCTTTTTGTGGTTCAAATATAATCAACCATTTTTTCTGTGATGCAGACCCATTGTTGAGGCGGTCTTGTTCAGAAACCAGACTGATTGAACTACTTGACTTTGTTCTAGCTCTCATTATTGGAATGAGTTCATTCATGTTTACAATTGTCTCATACATTTACATTATTAGCACAATTATGAAGATTCCCCGCTCCAAAAGCCGAGGCAAAGCTTTCTCCACTTGCAGCTCCCATCTCATCATAGTGGTCATATTCTATACAACAGTTTTGTTCATGTACATCAGACCCAAGGCAAGAAATTCAGAGATGAATAAGGTAGTATCCGTGTTCTATTCAGTCGTAACTCCTGTACTCAATCCCTTAATTTACACTCTGAGAAACAAAGATGTGAAAGATGCCATCAATAAGTTAGTGAGGCATGACACCTTCTGCCACACCTTTTTCACCAATTGTGTTATTTTGTTGAAGAATTAATCATTTGTAGGAAATAAAAGAATAATAGAGAGCCCGAACTAGATGTTTGAGTAGCCAGAGTATTAGGGCTACATGTATGACCATTTCTGTTTGTGAATTTTAGTGACTCGCAATTGGTGAGTCGCAAATGGAAATGTAATAATGTATCCCAGACACATTTCGCGATTCGCAATACGGTCGCAAATGACCTGTCTCATCAATATTCAAGAGGCAGGTCGCAATTTGTGACCCATAGGGAATGGGTAATAAAACAGTAATGGAGTCTAATGGGGATAGCAAACCCAATGTCTGTGTTTGTTTTTCAAGTAAAGCAACTTTTTTTTTTACATGCATCCCATTTTTTAAAGGAAAATGGGATGCATTTCAAAAACAAAAATGAAACTTTTCAGCTACATTTTTTAAGAATGGGCAGTGGTCCATGGGATGGTAGACGGAGATTGTTTTTCAACTGTATTCTGGTTCAAAAACAATTGTACGTACCCATGAAACTCACTAGTTGTCAAAAATGGCTCAAATGACCATTTGCAAACGCAAAAATGGACGTACTTGGGGCCCTCAACATAACACCAGGGCTATCTATTATGAGTTGGCAAGATAGCAATTAGTGAATTAAAGGTACTTGCATCACCACACTGACAGTCACCGCACTGCTAAATCTAGGGCTGTCCATCTGATCAGTACATATGTTTATCCCAAAGCACTTTCAACATTAATTGTATTTGCTAGTTCTGAGAATTAACAGTGGTGGCTTGTCTTCACTTCTATGTAGGCTTTGGTGGACCAGTCATCACCCATTTTTTTCCAAGCACAGATACCCAAGAAGGAGTCCTTCTGCAGATTATAACATTCATTGCTGGGACTTATTTTCCTAGCACAGCTAGGAAGCTCCTCTGGGAGTGACAGTCATGCTTTATAAATGCCAGATTTCATTTAATTTCATTCATTTAATTTCATTTCACATGGAAGATCATGGCAGAATGAACATCAATGAGAATGGTGCAAGCAGAAATGCGCCGAAGTTGGTATGAGTAGGACCATCTTTCAAATTCATTCTCATGATCATATGGTCTGATAGGCTGGTTGCAGCATTGATGTAAGAAAAACAATGATCAATTACTTCTAAAAGAGGCAGACGACTCTAAGCTGCGAGTCAAACCGACATCTGACAATTTTGGGTTCATGTCATGTTAGCGCCAGGCACTAAATGAAGACCAAGTACCCTGTGGAAGTACCATGAATGGAAGGTCTACTTTACCAAGGCCAGTCAATGAAGATTGCTGGAATAATGTCTTACACAGTTATTTTTACACTCCTTATAAAAATCTCCTTTCTCCATCAATGACATGTGGTGCATCACATTGGAATGAGTCCTTCTAGGTGGGGCTTTGGCTAACACATTCCCTACTAAAACCTCACTCATGAACACAAAAACATATAAACAGGGGATGGCCGAGCACTCAGCTAATAAGTTGTGTAAATGGAACTTGGTAATACTCCACAGGTATTGAGCTCCAACAATCAAATAACAATATACAAATCTTCCCAAAAAGTAAAAAAACACTGATGGATTTTGATTGCAGTTATGAAAATCTTTATTCTTTTTCCAATTCCTTAAAATTCATAATCGCCAATCACCAACGCGTTTCGTCCTCATACTTCTTAAGGGCTAAAATGAATACAAAAATTAACATTATTTCCTACTTATGATTATAAATCACTTGTGCACATACATGAATCAGACATTACCATTAATCAACTAATATATAACAATGTATTTGAACCAGACATTAATGTTCTACAACATAATTTGGGAAGAGCATGATACAGATATTATGAAGACAACAAGATCCTACAATGACAATGGAAAACACTAATCACATTATGATTGATAAGACATAAAGGGGTCAATTCCGATTTGGTAAAATCCCCTACGAATAGCCGTATGGAGCATTTTTCCGTACGAATCGTACACCTTCAACGTCCCCGTACATACAATGAAGTACAATCCAAACCCAAAGCAGATCTCCGTACGAATCGCATGAAAGACCATACAACTTAAAAATCTGTACAAATCGCATTCAGAACACGCAATACGTGACGTCTGTACGGATTGAAGCAGCTTTTTCCGACCCAGCATGTACGATTCTTTACGACAACACTCCATAGACTCTTTTTCTACGGGAGCTGAAAACGTCTGTAAAAGCCTATTTCGACTTGAACCGCATACGAAACTGACCCCCCCCAGGGTATGCGAGTACACCCCATGATTAAAGGGGTACAGTGCATAGGGGTACGTTGCATCGGGATACAGTGCGTAGGGGTACGGTGCATAGGGGTACGTAGCATCGGTGTACAGTGCATAGGTGTACGGTGCATAGGTGTATGGTGCATAGGTGTACGGTGCGTAGGGGTACAGAGTCTAGGGGTATGGTGTGTACCCCCATGATTGCAGGGGTACGGTGCGTATGTGAAGTGTGGCTCTCCATATGAATTACAACATTTTCCGTACGAATCGCGTTCTTGGTCCCCGGTCCGGATCGTACTTGTCGGGTTGTACAGTATGTTTACGATTCGTATGGTTCACGGTGAGGTTCCTGTATAGTATGGATTTTCCCTTGCTTTTCGTACAGTTCGCAAAGGTTCGGACACATTTTTTTCCTACAGATCGTACTACACAATTCGGATGGATTTGTACGATTCGTACGGAAACGGCTACAAACTCGAATCATCGTACGGATTTGTTTCCCGAATCGGAATCGACTCCAAAGTGTTTATGACATTCATGATAATACAGTTCATATTATTTTCAAAGACATAACCAACATATGATGTTCTATTGAAATTTAAAGATGGCACAGTTTGACATTGTACAGTATGGCTGATGTTCTAAATAAAACCCAATATATGGACATCCTTTTAAAAATAATTGTTGTCATTATGCCCCATAATCTATTACATCAATATATCACAAAAACAATTTTTTCAGTTAAAAAATCTGAACACACTGCCATAATACATGATTGCGATGACCCCAAAATGCATACAAAACTCTTAACATACCTCAGATATATTGTAAGTACTTTATTTAGTGTTTAAAGGATTATTTTACACGATCCATTTGAGTTTTTTGAACAACACAATCTGGAGGAGAGGAGGAAAGAATAAAGCCAACCTTCAACTTGTGACTATAGAATATGCTCTTCTCCACTGTTTTTACTTTAAAATATTTTCTATGTAACAATTGTATTTTTTAGTTTATTAGTAGTGTTCTTTTACCTATATCAATATTAAGAATATTCTGTCTAATAGCTAATGCTAAAGTCATTACACATATGTTATTCAAGTAAAGGGGACCTCATTCGATAAAATAAAGGAAAATAAATAAAGCTAAAAAGTCCATAGTAGAAAATCTGTAACGTATTTAATGAAAATCGGCATAAAAATGTTAAAAAACATGATTTTATGTAGTCCATGCTGTCTAACCTATTAATAGCAAATTTAGTCAACGCACTTACATGCTACGAAAGCACAGAATATGTGTATTTGTGTCGCTCCTCTGGATCCAAAAGGATCTAGTTTCTATTCATGTTTTTGGAATGTATTATTTCTGAAATATAAGTATAAACACAATACAATAATCAAAATCGTAGCCATACTTCAAAACCATAATAATTACAACAGCACGCAATGTACATAACTTATTTGCTGCCAAAATTTAGACTTATATAGGTCACAAAAGCAATACTCCATGGCGCTAACAAGCCCAATGTTCTCGAGTACCACATCATCAAAGCGTAAATCTAGAAAAAACAAATGACTTATTTTTAAAACAACCAGCAAACTCTAGCTACAATGCGTATTTATTGCAAAAGTGATGGCAAGATATTAATGTCAAAACACCATTACAGGCGAGCGCAATAGGACAAGCACAAAGGGCCTCATTTATGAGGCTGTCCGTCACTTTTACGCCGCGGGTGCGTCCCTTTTTGTGACGGACCAGTGGCGTAAAAAATGCTCCTTGTTGCGCCACATTACAAAGTGACGCATCTAGGTAGATGCGTCACTTTGTAAACTCCAGCGCCACATCATACCTGCTCCAGGTATAATGTATGCAAGGGGGGCTTATTGACACAAGGAAGGGTCGTAGAAGTGACGCAGTGAAATCTATGAGATTTCACTGCGTCACTTTTCGGACGCCGTTGCGTCAAAATCTTGCGCCTGCCTCACAGCAGGCGTAAGACTGATGCAGGCTCTTTCACATGGGGCCTGCCCCATGTGAAAGGACGCATTGCTGGAGTTGCGTCACTTTTGTGACACACTCCAGCAATGCGTCACTTTTGCACTTACAGATACATCAGAAATGCTGACGTATCTGTACCTCCTTGAGAAATGATACGTCATACATTAAATATGACACATCAGGAATGTCGCACAGAGTGCGCACTGAGAAGTGACGCATCGCTGCTTTCACGCAGTGATGCGTAATTTCTCATAAATGAGGCCCAACGCATTTATTAAAAAGAGACGGTGCGATGTTTGGGCAAATTCGAAATGCCCATATCGTTGGACTTGTGTAGCACCGCAATTGTTGGTGCATACGAATGTAAAACTTTAATCAAACAGCATACTGACATATGAAGATATTATAAATATTATTTTCCCCCAGAAATGTGTGCAGTCTCTAATAGAAATGTCAAAGTTATAATAAAATTTCGGAAAACATGCACTTATGAGAGGACGCACTAGGGGTACGAAGCGCATTCATTTTAAAAGATAACAGTACACATAGTACTCGCGGGATAATCCCCAGGGCGCAGTTGTTTTGAAAGGTGACAGCGCGCTTAGTTAGTAAAGCGCATTCATTTTTAAAAGTGACAGCGCGCTAAGATTATAGAAGCTGACAGTGTGCTAAAATTGTAAAGCGCATTTATTTTAAAAGATGACAGAGGGCATTCACAACTCTACCTTCTAGCTCTCCAGTTTGCTCATTCTTGCCCAAACATTTCATCACATTGTCACCTACCCCCACAACATTTTCTTTAAATAAATAATTGAAAAATTAATAATGTGTCATTAATATGACAAAGCGTAAACATTTTTCAATTAATTGCTCTACACTTTATGATCTGATTGAGGGACTGAACACTGAGCCTACCTCCATCGAAGATTCTCATGGAGAATTCTTAATTTTCCCATCATGTCTGAGGTTGTTGAGTTGGGGGTCTGATATAGCTCCAGTTCATCACACTAAGAGGGGATTGTGGGGCAACACTCCAAGTTCTGCCAAAGCACCATTCGGTCTACTGTTTCAGATGAGTCTAAACATGTTAAGTGAAAAAATGAATAGTCTGTGAAATACAGAGATTGCTGACAATGTGATTCCTCATGTGACTGCAATGCAGAATGGTTCCAAAAATACTTTTTTTTAAAAATATACAATATATATCTACTACAGAAAAAATTATAGAATTGGTCAAATGACAAACTTCCCACTAAGAGAACAAGTAGGTGCAATGCTCTTGAGAATCCATAAATGTCCCTCATTAGTTACAATAATGGAAAGATTCTACTGAGAAAACCAGTTTTCAAACTTTTAATTCTCATGTATCAAGATGCAGCACATTAGTGGCTTGGTGAAGGGCAGATCTGGTAACACCAAGTTAGGATTAGCAAATAAAACATGGCAGTGTCTTTTACGGTTAATCTAAATAGGTGAACACAATAAAACTCCTGTTACTTTGCAGACATTATTCCAAATTTTCTAGCCACTCCTATTTGCCATTCCACATTTTAAATATAACTAGTTCTATACGCAGTTCTGTACATTTTCGCAGTAAAATCCATATGTGAGAGATATGATTTTTATTCTATATCATCAATCTGCACAGAAATAGACATCAATGTATTTCCCATCATCCATCTGCAGCGGAAGCGGCATAAAGTTTCCCTCCAACATCATCTTTAAGAGACAAAGGGCCATATGTATCAAGCCAATTCGCATTCGCAAACGCCGAAATTCACAGAATTTTGGCGTTTGCAAATGTGAATAAGCTAAATGGTATGTATGTAAGAAAATCTGGTGCAAAACAAGGAATCACAAAATTTGCGATTCCTTATTTTGCAATTGCATTTAAGGAATCGCAAATTTTGCTATTCCTTAAATGCAATGTATGAAGCAAAAAAAAATTCAAATTGCCCATAAGGAATCGCAAATTACCACCAACTTCAAGTTGTTGGTAATTTGCGAATTCCTTGAAAAATGCACATTTTTGCATTTTTCAAAGTGCCATGTGACGCACATACATGCCCTTAGGGCATGTGTGTTCACCACATGTCACCCATGCTTATTTCAGGGGTGCAACAGGGTGTCCTTTGCACACCCCTGCACCCTTGAAATTATCGCAAATTGAGAATAACTTCCCATTCTTTCCTATGGGCCTCCTGGCCCTTAGAAATGAATGGGAAAGTATTTCTTAATTGCGATTCGCAATTTGCTAATCGCAATTAAGGAATTTTAAGAAATTTAAAAAAAATGCTATTTTCTACATACATACCAATTTGCTAATCTCAAATAGCGATTTCTAAAAAATCGCTATTTGAGATTCGCAAATCTGGATGTTGATACATATGGCCCAAAGCTAGGAAAGTTTCCCATCATCCACCTTAAAAGGAAGGCACATCACTGTAAGTAAGCAGAATAATAAAAATCTTAGCAATATCAAGCCACCTAAAAAGGATTAAAGGAATTGCTGGGAATGTAGTGGATTAAAACAACTCATTGTTAAAACATCATACTGTAAAGAAGAGGTGATGTCAGGTGTAAAACTATTTGTCCATAAGAACACTTAATAGCCGAGAACATCCAGTGTTTGCAGATATATTTGTGCAAGCTGCAGGTGGGCAGTCGCGTATGTTTGCATGCTAGTCATGGGTGGATTAGTCCAGGTGGAGATTTAAAGGTCAGGTGGCCCCTGGTGGAATATGGGCTACCTGTTGGCTTGTGATGTGGGTAGTGACATCACTGGTTTTCAGTCTGAACAAGTTTTATGAGAAGCCAGGGACAAGGACTCAATTTCCTATCATTCATCCATACAGGAAGTGGTATAACTCACTACCTGCTCCCCACTTCCATCAACAAGTCAGTGCATCCCGTCTCCCTGGTGTCACCAGTGAAAGGCAGACAAAGACAATGGTATTGCTTGTTAGGGCCAGGAAGGGCCTTGAGCCAGAGTCCCTATTCCTATTAATCTTACAAGGTAAGAAAAAAACATGTGCCTCACCTAGCACCCAAAACTGCCAATTCCCACAATCACACCCAAACACAGACAACCCAAACACTCACATTGCATTTACACAACACATAGATCCATATACCAGTAACTATCAGACACCCTCAAACTACAGAACACACATTCCAACTCATGCTAAATAATTCACAGTATTCCATACACCAGACCACTTACTCGCACATCTTATTCTTTCTTTCTAAACGCCCCAACATGCATTGTGTGGATGTGCACATGAGAAAGGAAAAGGTATCATTGTAATCTATACGTCCTTCTTCTCCAGCACCCTACGCAAGGAAACACTTAACTCCATGGAGCTTCTGACATAATGCTTCTTACTCTCTGCAACTCAGACCAAATCTTCCAGATTATCTGCAAGCCTCCTGGGCAGAACAAGCATTTCATTGATGAATTTTCAGATCTTCTCACCGCCTCATCCATTTGACATGCCTACACCACCTTCGTGTATGACTTTAACCTCCCAGAAAACACAACCTGAAAAAACAAGAGCAATTCTCTACAACCTTATTGACACACTCAACATAGTACAGTATTTCACACACAGATGACAGTCTAAAGGCCATATTTTCGACCTTGCCTTTTATTTTCCACAGAACTAAAAAATCAATTACAACCACATATACCTCTTAATTGGACTGGCCAGTTTGCCATTCCTATCTTCCTGTTTAGGGTCCTACCAACAAGCAAAGATCAACACAAAAGATAGGATGAATCCTGCATATATTTCAAAGACTTCTCGATAGATAACCTACTGCTTGAACTCACCTCTTACCCATCAGCTACACATCTGACACAAATACCTTTCTAAACAACTTTAAAATGTTTTAAATACTATGTGAACATTCATGCCCCAATAAAAACACTCAAGTGCAAGCAAAAGGCTTCAGTACCCTGGCATCTACAGTTTACTGACAACTGCTCATCACGTCAGCAAATACCTATACCAACACCATCAATAAAGCCACCAACAGAAGCAGAACATTGTTTAAGGCATTTGAGCACTGCATCAAACCTTCCAGACCCACCAATGTGTCACTACAAAGGAAAGTAAAATGATATCAACCTCTTCTTCAGTGAAAAAATACTGAAGATAAAACAACACACAAGCAACATCAAGCCTGTTCCATATCTGACCCCCACACCTTCCCATGGAATCCAATAAATGTTCAACCTTCAAAGACATACCTTTTTGCACATCTTGCCAGCATACTGAAATCCCTTAAAGCAACTTCTTCCCAGAAGCTCACAGAGGCCATATACTCTCACTCCTAAAGAAACCTACACTAAACACTGTTGACCTCACCATTTAGTCTCTCACCATCTAGTCTCCCATAACTCACCTACCATTCGATGACAGGATAACTGACAAAGCAGTCTATGATCAACTCTAATACAGTATAATTGCGAATCATCTACACGACCACTTGTTTGGCTTCAGCTCATACTGCAGCACAGAAATTGCTGCCTCACACATAATAGATGATACACTCCTGACTACAGATGGAAGATGACACTTCCCTCTTGATACTGCTAGACCTTTCAGCTGCCTTTGGCCTAGCCAATCATCCAATCTCATACAAACCTCAGAGTCTTGACTGAGACTCACAGGCAATATCATTCACTGGTTCTCCTCCTGTGTTTCCAACTAACACCTGTTTTGTTCGGATAGATACCTCCAGGATCCAAAAGTCCCTGTCAACTACAGAGTCCACCAGTGTGTGCCCCATCATCTTGAACCACTACATGTAGCCGCGTAGCACTCTGCTCACAGATAATAGCACCAAAATGCACCCATATGCCGATGATACACAAATATGTTTAAAGGTACCCCTACATCAGGCATCAAACACTGCAAAAAATACCTGAGCATAATCAACTTGATGTCCAGAATCTATGTGAACCAAAACCCAGTTCCTGTTATTTGTTAAGAACAACAAACATGAAACAGTACACACCTTGCTCAGTGACATGATCTTGGAGGTCTTCAAACCCCCACTTTTACCCAATGCCATTTCACTTGGATTCACAATAGACAGCCAACTCACCATGAAAGCACATATTTCCCCCCAAAAATATGGCCTGGTACTAGCTTTCTCTTTTAAAGTAATTGAAACCTTTTCTTCCAGAGACTGACCGCAGAACTGCTGTTAAAGCCTTTTTCTTGCACCTATATTGTGATAACACCAAGCACCCACTCTACAAACTATCAGTCCTTAGTAGCACATTTCATTAAAAGGCCTAAAGAAATATGATCCCATCTTTCTCATCCTAAAAGAACCTCATTTTATTTTTTTATTTTTTCAGAGTTTAAATAGTGCAAACTTGACCCGAAGGTATCCGTTATCAGAGCGCTTTACATGAGCACCCGTTGTGTTGCACAAGTCACATTAATTTTTGTTTGGCACAGGGAGATTAAGTGATTTCCCCAGAATCACAGGATGATGAGGGGTATTGCCAAGACTCGAACCCAGTTTCTCAGATTTGATGTCTACCGCCCTTGTTGTTAGACCGCATCCTCTTACCTCATTGGCTCCCTTTGCCATCAAGCAAAATCTTAAAAAGCAACTGTATCATTTTACAAAGGCATACCAACTAGCACCCCAGATTACCTTGCAGACAACCTCCCCATCTCTTGCTCACCTACATTCAGAAAACCAATGAATTTCAGACAGAGAAATGTAAAAAAGGATAGAATAAGGCAGCAGTCCTTTTCCATCTGCAAGAACATTCCTGTACCCATCTGGACAACCCCCCCACAGCCCTGCTCCTATGTAAGACAGAGTCGATAATGCTCATCATCACAATTGATTACCTGCCCATTAAACAGCTACCTCTTCTATTGATCCTTAACTTTACACTTGTTCTGGGCCCTGTTTAACACTCCGCTGTCTTTTAGCTACTTTTTTTGCAATTGAAATTCCACATCCAGGAGCAGCATAGGCATAATTCTCTGCTAAATGATATGTGGATTGCATTTAATATTATGTATAGTAGTACTACATGAGTATTACATGTACTAGGAAACACCTTTATTTGGCCTACATTTGAGCTCCCGCACATTATTTTAATTTCACTTAACCGCTTCACTGCCAGGCCTTTGCCCCTCTGTGTTAAGTTTTTATCTGCTATTTGTGGTAGTTTGTGCTTAGGCCCACAAAACATTTTGTCCACATAAGAAAACCAGTCCAATTTTACGTTCTCTTTTCCCAACATCCTGAGGGTTCTAATGGAACCCAGGGTTTGTGGATTCCCCTGGAGGAGACTGAGAAATTTGTCAAAATACAAAATACCTTTGGGTTTTTGGGGAAAAATGGAAAAAATTGCTGCATAAGAAAGCATATTTTTTTCCCTTCAAATGTTATGAACGAAGGGATTGTGGTGCTCAAATCACCATCTTCCAGGAACAGGCAGACTGTTGTCAAAAACCCAAAATTAGCTACACAGTTTTATCCTTATCCTGGGAGATACACTATTTTTCCTATTTTTTGTGCTTTCAACTTCCTTCCACTTAGTGGTAGAAATGGGTGTGCAACTAATACAGGAACCCAGAAAGGTATACATTCCTGTAAAGTAGCAAAATTGTGAATTCAGCAAGGAATCATGCATATCCTTCCAGGTTTTCCTATGGAAAGCAACAGTTGAGATAAAAAGAATATTGAAATTGAGTTTAAGAAAAGAGGTATTTGTGCCTACGGTTTCATCTCTAACTTATTCCAAATATGACAAATGTTTGAAAACAATATACTGTACACTGGGCCCTTCTAGTTTCAGGGATATTTAGGGCTTGTAGGTTCACTAAGAACTCAATGTGCCGAGAGCCAATAACTGAGCTGGTTTTTCATTTTTTCTGGGTATACAGGAAAGCATTTGGTAAAATATAAATAGTGATATGGCTGAGATACCCGCCACCCCCTCTCAACACAATCCCCGAAAGGAGGGAAACCGGAAACATTTCTTGAAGTTTTTGGAAGTGGGAGGGAGTGACCCTCCCGGCCGTATTTATTAAAAACAAAATTAAAACATTAAACGTTTCATGTTATGTACAATTTCATTACCACATTGCGATGTTTGGCTAACTTTAACATATTCTCTAATACAGAGGTTCTCCTAGCCGAACTAGCATCCTACAAAACATTTTCTAGAAATATTGAAATTGTACATCCTAACGTTTAAGGGCCAACGGCAAGGTCATAACCGGTGTCAAGATCCCTAACCAGACTTACCCCTCCCACTTGGGAGGGGCGACAGCACGGAGGCTTACCTCAAGTGCAACTACTACCAATTTCCCTTGACTTGACGGGGGCACTTAAGAACTCGACGCCAGTTAAAGGTCGTTCGAATACTCGTGTGAGGTATCTAGAAGGTATCGTAGACCTCCCCCCAACCCCACACAACTTACCGCATCTGCCGTCGCAGATGTCCCTGGCCCCGGGAAATTCCCCAGGAGGGGGCTGTAACCCCTCCTACACAGGAAGGGGCCTTGACCGCCTTTCCTTTACTTCCGGCGACCCATCCTTAGAAGGGACCGCCTCCCCATTGAGGGGCCAATGGCCACCTCACCCGAGCGCTCCCATCCGTGTTGGGTGACGCCCACTCATAGGGATCTTCTAATTAGTGCTCACCGATCATGACCTTACCGCCTACCAAAATAAATACGACAATGCTAATCAAACCTACGAAAACATTGGTCACTACGACCGAAAGAGCATGCTCAAAATTCAACACTATATCGAATCACTTTAATTGCAAAAACCTACACAACATACACCATTCTTTATTATAATCAACATCAACATGATACTATCACAACCTGTAAACGAAACAGAAACATAATTATAAATTAACTTTATTACAAAACCACTGGCTGTCCTCAGGGGCTGGTGGGTGGGTCAAAATTGGCTCTTCGTTCTGTCCCGAGCTCACGTGTAGCGAGGAGGTGCAGCTTCAGAGCACAAGAACAAGAGGACGTCTTCTGGTCTTGCGTCCCTTTTATCCATCTTCAGGGCGGGCGAAAACCCGCCCCTGCCTGCCCCGCGGCCGTGGCTGGCTGCGTCAGTGTCTAGGCCAGCCCACTCTAGGGCGGGAAAAAAGCGCGCCCCGGCTACGCCGCTTCGGGCATACCAGCCGAGACGCGCCTCCCGCCCAAAAATGGCTTCCCGGGGGGATCGAGGTACTCCGCCATACGTTCGGGGGGACCGAGTGGTCGCCCCTTTCCATATGGCTGAGATACCCGCCACCCCCTCTCAACACAATCCCCGAAAGGAGGGAAACCGGAAACATTTCTTGAAGTTTTTGGAAGTGGGAGGGAGTGACCCTCCCGGCCGTATTTATTAAAAACAAAATTAAAACATTAAACGTTTCATGTTATGTACAATTTCATTACCACATTGCGATGTTTGGCTAACTTTAACATATTCTCTAATACAGAGGTTCTCCTAGCCGAACTAGCATCCTACAAAACATTTTCTAGAAATATTGAAATTGTACATCCTAACGTTTAAGGGCCAACGGCAAGGTCATAACCGGTGTCAAGATCCCTAACCAGACTTACCCCTCCCACTTGGGAGGGGCGACAGCATGGAGGCTTACCTCAAGTGCAACTACTACCAATTTCCCTTGACTTGACGGGGGCACTTAAGAACTCGACGCCAGTTAAAGGTCGTTCGAATACTCGTGTGAGGTATCTAGAAGGTATCGTAGACCTCCCCCCAACCCCACACAACTTACCGCATCTGCCGTCGCAGATGTCCCTGGCCCCGGGAAATTCCCCAGGAGGGGGCTGTAACCCCTCCTACACAGGAAGGGGCCTTGACCGCCTTTCCTTTACTTCCGGCGACCCATCCTTAGAAGGGACCGCCTCCCCATTGAGGGGCCAATGGCCACCTCACCCGAGCGCTCCCATCCGTGTTGGGTGACGCCCACTCATAGGGATCTTCTAATTAGTGCTCACCGATCATGACCTTACCGCCACAGGTCCGGATAGTTGACCGGCTATCCGGACCCCCCACAAAACTCCTACCTAAAGGTCATGTTTTAACGTTTTTAACCAAGCTAAGAAGTCTCCTATGAGTAACTCATTTCCCACCTGCGACAAATGCACACCATCCCCCAAATACATACTGTCATCGTTAATACAACTATGCGAGATAGAATGCAATGTCTTAGAACGGAACAACCTACTCACTTTGTTATTAAGTTTTCTAACAGAATGGTTCAAAGCAGGAATCAAGATAGCCCCCCGCCACACTTTTCGTGGGATCATATGAGACCACGCAATTATGCACCCCGGAACTTTCCTTGCTAACCAACTTACAGTGGAAAGCATTGCCTCTAGGAGAAGTCGTCTACCGGTGGTGACCAAATCATTGCCCCCTAAATGTACTATGACTATAGACGGCGGTGACCTCGTCCGCCCTAACAAACCCTCAAAGAATGCTTGAAATTGGTCAATACAGAGACCGCCTCTTCCGTAGAAGGACACTCTGTACCCGTATTCCCCAGGTACGTGAATCATGTCACCTGCTTCGAATACGTCTGCGGCACGCCTCACGTATGAGTGGCCCACGACCCACACCTCCTTTCTCACAGCCGGTGATGTCTGACCGCTGGCCTGGTGTTGGGTCGACTGCATAGTCCGCCCTGCCTTGCAGGCTTGTGCAACTGAAAACCAAACAAAAGACAAGAAGCGTGAGTACATTATTACAGCTTCACAACATGTGCAATCGCACATATCTCTTATAACAATTGGAGGACCAACGCCCCACTCGTTTCACTTGTTCAACATTAAGACCCCTGGCTGTAGCTTCAGTGGCAGCCCCTATCCAAAAGGAATGGGTCCCGAATTCGCCCGGGTCCAAGCCCGCTGCGGTAATGGACATCGCAAGCACCCGCTGAAACTGAAACTTCGTCAGTGGGGTGGCGTCTGCGTGTCTCAACAATGTCCCACCCCATGATGCCACCCTTCGTGCTAGGTAATCTTCTAAACACTGTACCGGGCACATGGAGGACCCGGGGATCCTGCGAATGATCGTGCAGTCCCCCATCCCGTCTTGGTCGGTTTTGGACCTGACAAAGGAGACAATCATCGCTTCACCCCTGATCTGAACGTGTTCCCGGCACAAACCCCCCACCACATCCTGTTTGTTCCTTGCAACCAGCTCACTTATCCTCATCGCCCCGTGAAATGCCAGCGTAAATGCAGCCCGGAACAAACACGTCTCGAAATGAGACGAGCATGTGGTAAGGAGTGTGGCCAGCAACTGGGACAACCTATCCAGACCTATCGGTCGTCTCTCATCTATTCTGCGACCCTCCAGGCGTTGCCACCCACGCAGCGCCTTCTGTACCACAAAAGACGCTGTCGGGTCCTGGATGTTATGGGCCCTGGCGAAAAAGGAAATGGCAGCACGATGCCTTTGGGCCGTAGCCACCGACTTCCCAGCCCTACGCAAGGACATCAGAAAATGTACTACCCACTCCTCCTGACCCCAAAGCCCCTCTCTCTCAGTCCCCAAAAAGGCTAAATAGGCCCGAAACGCCCCTTCATATGCCTTCCTCGTCCTTGGCGCTAGACTCTCTCCCACGAGGTGACGAAGTTCGGGGCACCGAGAGACCAGAGAGCTTCGGGGAAGGGTGCCGGCTCTGGGTCCGCTGAGGGAAGGAAACCCGAGAAAGCCTGCATTTGAAAACGAGACAGTGCATCAGCCGCCTGATTCATCACCCCTGGGACATGTTTTGCTCTGAATATCACGTTCAGTTGCATACACAGTAAGACAATTTCTTTGAGCAGCCTTAAAATCAGTTTACAACGGGCTGCCTGACTATTGATGCATTCTACAACGGTCATATTGTCAGACCAAAACACGACAGAATGATCTTTGAACCCTTCGGGCCAGGTTCTCAGGGACACCAGAATGGGAAACAGTTCAAGGAAAGCAATATTACTCGTCAGCCCCTCTTCATGCCACCATGGGGGCCACTTTTGTGCCGACCATTTTGTGCCGAAGATGGCGCCAAAGCCTATGCTTCCCGCTGAATCTGTCCATAGACCAAGCTCTTCAGAGGACACGGCTGGCTTGTTCCAGACGACTCGACCATTGAAGTCCGCCAAAAATGCTAACCAAATACGCATGTCCTGGCGGACCTCAGCCGATAGTCTCGTGCGATGATGACCCTCCTTTAGGCCAACCATCGCCTGGGCAATTGAACGGGAAAAAGGGCGGGCCATTGGGATCACCCTTAGGGCGAAATTCAACTTCCCCACCAATTGTTGCAACTGATTCAGCGTAACCTTAGATGCATTTATACATACTTGCAGGGCTGCCCTGAATTTCGACACTTTGGTAGCTGGTAAACGAAAACAACCCTCACTAGAGTCCAACTCGATCCCCAAAAACTCGAGGCAAGTCGTGGGACCCACAGTTTTACCTGGTGCCAATGGCACGCCAAATTGACCCATTAACACACAGAATTCAGCCAAGGCCTGGGCGCATTCGTGATTTCCGGCGGGCCCAAGGAACAGAAAGTCATCAAGGTAATGCATTACATTTCGGAAACCCGTCTTCTTCGTGAACACCCATTGCAGAAAAGTACTGAATTTCTCGAAATATGCACAGGATATGGAACATCCCATCGGCATACACCTATCCAAGTAATATGATCCCTGAAACAAGAATCCCAGAAGACGCTGGTCGTCTGGGTGTACCGGGAGCAACCGGAACGCTGACTCGATATCTGATTTCGCCATCAACGTCCCGGGCCCCAGGCGATTCAAAATGGCCACTGCCTCATCAAATGATGCGTACCGCACCGAACATACCTCTGGATCAATTGCATCGTTCACCGACAGACCATGCGGAGCTGACAGATTATGAATTAATCGAAACTCACCTGGGTCCTTCTTGGGGACCACCCCTAACGGAGAACAGACAAAATACGGTACCGGGGGTACACTAAACGGGCCGGCGACCCGTCCCCGGCTAACCTCTTTCTGAATCTTAACTTGCACTACAGATGTATGCTGCAAGACGGAAAGTTGATTTTTGCACGTCCCGACACCCTGAAAGTCCCCTACCGGGATGCGGAAACCATATGAAAAACCGTTCCGCAGCACCCCAGCAGAAGTACGATCTGGGTATTCACTGAGCCAGGGAATCATCGCCAAGGTATCAATCGGGGTTGGTAAAGGCGCCCCTCGGACTATATTAGACCTGTTTGGCGCCTCCTCTACCCCCATTCTCACCCGTTCTGGCTCTGCACGAGGACTCAGGATGGGACGACCCGCAAGTACTACATTCGTGTTTGAATTTACACGATCCCGGAGGCCTGGTACATTTACCTTTGTTGAAATTGAAGCAGAAACCCCTTTTCCCTGTATTGCCGGCAGGTCTCGAGTAATCGTCGGTGCTTGTACCTGACCGAAAGGGCGTCCCCGCATTTTGGCGGGAGTATTCAACAACATTGCTACCCACCAACGGCATTTTTAACATTCCTGACTCTTTCATTTTATCCCATGTCAAAGAATCATAACAGTCCCAAGTTAAACTTTTGTTATGCTCCTTTTCTTTCCTGAACAGGTTGTCATAACAGAACCAATGGTTACCTTGATACGCTGTCGAGTAACCCATAATTCGTGACTGGTAAATTGGAAACTCAGGAAGCAACTCGGGCCTACGTTCCCCCAAAATAGATGTAAAAATACCCCACGCATTGCCCCAGTTGCCAATATTCTCATTTACCTTAAAGGCGGCCATTTTTGCGCGCCAAACACTCGGATGCATTAGGTCCTTCTGACTCTTAACATGCTCCACTTCATAATGATCGACAAGCAAGGAGAAAATATTCACATACTCCCCCGCCCAAATCTTTTCCTTTACTGCCAAAGGAACATGTTGCCCCAATTTCTCTCTACGAGAGGGTGCTGACTCATCCCTTGCGATCGGCAATGGCCGCTTACCTGAACCGGACGCTGTTTCCGCCACTTGTGGCTTGTCTATCACCGCAGCCGGCGCGGGCACCCTGGCTGCATCTCTTTTTTCCCGCAACTGTTTCATCAGCGCCTGTGCCTCGGCAGCCGTGGCGCCCTCACTACTATCACCCAACCACGCTGCTAGCTGTGCTGCCAGCTCGGGGGGCATATCCTCATTGGATGTCGGGGTGACGACAACGGGGATCGGATTCCCCTCCATCGGTACCGGGGTCGGCGCCTCGAGCGGGGCAGGGGGAACCGGGACGTCTCCCCCGGCTGGAACCCTTCTTGGCCTCTTCGGTCTCCCTCCAGCCGGTGGATGCCCCGATCCCTCCTCCCCGTCTCGCTCCGCCAGCCGCTTCTTTATGTCGGACATCTCCTTAAAGAGGACCCGAACCATCTGATCAGTCGTCATTCTCTTTGCGCCTTTCTTGGGCATCTCTCCGACGAAGTATCTAGAAGACAAAGAAAAAAGATCAAAACGCTCAAAATTGGCTCTTCGTTCTGTCCCGAGCTCACGTGTAGCGAGGAGGTGCAGCTTCAGAGCACAAGAACAAGAGGACGTCTTCTGGTCTTGCGTCCCTTTTATCCATCTTCAGGGCGGGCGAAAACCCGCCCCTGCCTGCCCCGCGGGCGTGGCTGGCTGCGTCAGTGTCTAGGCCAGCCCACTCTAGGGCGGGAAAAAAGCGCGCCCCGGCTACGCCGCTTCGGGCATACCAGCCGAGACGCGCCTCCCGCCCAAAAATGGCTTCCCGGGGGGATCGAGGTACTCCGCCATACGTTCGGGGGGACCGAGTGGTCGCCCCTTTCCAAAAATAGGTATCAAGGAATCCTATGAATTTTCAAAATGGGAAGAACATATGGAGTTTAGAATCAGTAGTTATTTGCACATCTCTTAATTTGTGGGTACCCATACTAGCATGTGAATTAAAGAGCATTTTTCAAAATTACTTTTTTTTACACACTGTCTTTACATTTGGTAGGCAGAAATGCATAGAAAAACAATTGGTAATAACAATTGTTCTACTACTGTGTGTTCCCTTAAGTCTCCGGATAAATGGGGTACCTTACTTGTGTGTTAGGCCTAGTGCCACGACAGGAAGTGACCCAAAACATACCCTGGACACATCACATTTTTCCACTGAAGACTGACCTTTTTTCTGCAATGTTCCTAGCTCTGGGTTTTTTAGACCCTAACTCAGCTAGTGCCTATTAAAACCTAGCAAAAATTTACATTTGTGAAAAGTAGACACCTAGGGATATGAAGGGTGAGATTATGTGTGTGGCTCACAAAAGGGTTTGTTACCCAGAATCCCTTGCAAACCTCGAAATGTGTCTAAAACACATTCTACTCACATTTATGTGATGAAAAGCTCTGGAATCTGAGTTGAGCCACACATTTCCTTCCACCCAGCATTTCCGCAAGATATGGTACCACAGTTGTGTGGGTAGACTTAGTGCTTGTGCCAGAAAATGGACCAAAACGCAACATGGACACTGAAAACTGACCCTTTGTTTGCAATGTGCCTTGCTGTGGGTTTTGGTCCCTAGCGCAGCTGGCAAAATGCAAAAAAGACAGAGTTGGTTCTCTTTGGCCCTTTGAGCTCATGATAGGTGGCAGGCAAAATTTGGCTTATCACCCTCTCCTGTTCAGCAATCATGGAATCTTGTGTTAACTGTAAGTTCAAAATTATCCTTCACCACACACATCAGTAAGCTATGCTCAATTGATATTGTATTTTTAAGAGTTATCAAAAAGATTCTTCCTTTGCTTCAGAGCACATCAAGAAAGAACCTGATAAGGCTTTAATCCTTTCAAGAATCGATTCCCACAATTCCCTGATGATGGGTTCACCCAAATATTTAATATGAAAAGTAAAAGTCCAACAAAACACTGCAGTCAGACTGATCTTAGGAATTAGAGGTGTTACACTTGCATGCAGTTCAAAAAAGATATTTGTTTAAAAACAATCTGCCTACGTCATAAATACATCTGTAACAAGATGCAATGGTTCATACATGGAATCTCTTTTTTCTTGGTCCTGCCCATCTTGTGCCCTGAGGTCACAAGCCACCTGTTTGGCAAAGGTCCCAACCTCCAGGTAAGCGATAATGGGGGGGGGGGGGAATTCCTGGAAATGTTGCAAACTCGAGCCATGCCTGCCACCAGAACTCACAGCCAAGCCGTGGCTGGTTGGAGCCTCCTGGCTGCATCGGTGGGCCGGCACTTCCCTGTCTTAGGTCTACCTTGTTTTGGGTCCTCCAGTGCATGCCACATAGTGGTGTTCAGGGCTTTGGTAGGATCCTGCTTGGAGCTTCCTAGTGTCCAGAAAGGGGTAGCCCACACCTCTGTCGGACTAATACCTGGACAACCATACACTGATATGACCAGAACAGCGCAAACACTGTAGCTGTGACATGAATAACTTCCACTGGATCTACATTCATAGGAAGACATACTTCCTTTCAGATACTATCTAAAACTTTTTTTTATGACCAATCTGACCTAGCTTCTGATGTGGGAAGCTAATATGGTCTCTTTTCTCTTACACTTAATATGATAAGCAATTTCTTTGTGCCGGGACACTCCCTTCTGAAAGTAACTGCTTAGCACCACACAAACGCTTTATTAAATCTAACAATTTTCTCACTTCGACCCATTATATAATTTCCCTCTCTCACAGCTTCAGACTCAGAGGTGTTCCTACGATGAAGATCACAGGTTTGGAAATGGAAGTCACCACCTCTAGGTGGGATACTGTTGTGCTTCACAAAGACAGATTGATTGATTGACCAAGTACTCTGTGCCCACATTACGTCCGCTCCACCAGCTATTTCCTGGAGTCTGAGGGCTGGCTACTGATAACAGTATTAACGTTGGGAATGCCATGGCATATGGGATTCCATATTACGTTTTTTAAAAACATTTTTTACTTTGATATTAGTCTCATGAGCTTGCGCTCTATTGATTTCACATTAACAATATTGGTTTAAGGGTCCATGTCTACTGAGGTGTAATTTCCAATTACTTATTCCATGTCATGTTTTCTACTGTAATTGTTGTAGTCTTTATCAACAAAACCTATGCATCATGGTGCATCATGTAACAAAATCTCAGCATTGGAGCCACAGCGTAACATCACCTCACCAAACTTGCTATTGGGACTGCTGCGAGATACATCCTCGGACCAGGACTTTATGACACAGCCTCCAGCCTCCAGCCTCCCAGGAACCAGCAGAGCACAACACATCCTCAATGCAGGCCTTTGCATCACAAGCCACTCGTGGACAGCACCCTCCACAAAGACAAAGGAACTTAGGAACTGCCACTGCATGAGACATCCTTGATGTGCACTTCGTAACCAGGATTTAAGGCACTCTTGTTCTCTTGGCCCAAGCTCGATCCCTGTAGCTGGCCCATGCACCATCGCAGTTGGCCTAAACTTATGAATGTTTTCCCAATCCGGTATGGCCAAACAACCACACTTGGTGCTTTGTGATTTTTAGCGCTATATTAACTTAAAACATTAAAATTGCATATTAATCTGGTCCAAATGATTGGATTTGACTCATTCTTAAACAGTGCATTACATTTTACTCTATGTTTCTAAATTGGTGTGGGATTGGTCTTGTGGTTTGTTTTGCTTTATTACTGTTTGAAGTGCTGCATAAATACACTAAAGATTGCCTATAAATTAAGCCTGCCGGATGTTCTGCCAAGCAAGCAGAAGATTAAGCACAGGCTAATTTAGGGATTGCTTGCGGCTTCACCCTAACAAGAACTTTGTTTACTGCTAAAGTAAGGTTTCACCACCCCAACCAATAATCCAATGTACTACATTGGTGTTTAGTGGTGAGGATTAGGACTTGTCTTTGTTCAGTGTCATACTGTGATTTTTATTACACTGAAATTTCCACATAAATAATCTGAGGCCAATTTGTGACTTTTTAAATTCTCCCGAGTTTTCTGATTGGTTAGTTTTCCTTTTTTTAATGTAAATGCTTACCTTTTTGTTTTATACAATGGAGATTCTTAATGTTGATATACCCTCAGCAGGGCTGAGCTACAGAAACTCTGCAAGGAGAGGGGCTACACGCAGGAGAGAAGGGCACAGAGCTGGACCTTCAAATAGCCCTCCACACCCATAAGGAGGTCACAATGTTCCAATTCAATTCTGAGGAGTGTGAGGAGGAAGATCTTAATGAGGATGGTCCTAATAAAGGGGAACTTGAATTGTATGTGGTGGATGGCCTGGCTGTGGGCACTGAGAAGGAACTCCCAGAGGAGGGAGATCATCTGCCCACTGAAAGAGTGTTCAGGGTGAGGGCAGGGAGCAGTATGTCTTCAAGGAATTGTCCCCAGAGGAGCTGGAGAATAGGAAGGACCAAATAGAGTTCCAGTGGCAAATTGTGAATCTCAAGATGGAACAGAGGAGAATGGTCCATGAGTGAAGACTCAGGGAGCTTGACATAAGAGCTAGACAAGCAGAATCCAGCCATATTGGTGGCAACACACTTGCAATGTCTGAAGGAGACAAGGAAGTCGGCATCCCTAAAGATCTGGCACCCATCTATGTGGACGGAGGTGATATAGACAAGTAGTGTTGTGCCTATGAGTTCGCTCCAAGGATATACAAGATCCCAGAGGAGTATTAGGGGGTATATTGTAGAAACATATGCCTACTATGTGTATGGATACTCTTCTCATACTAGAGGTAGGTGACCAGACAAAGCATGCCCCCATAAAAGCCATAGTTGTTCCAAATTTAGGATGATCCCTGAGTAGTGTCAGAGGTTCAGGGCCCGACACAAACTCACAAACCAGTCTTGGATGGATGGATCTCTTGGATAACTCCAGCAGGTCACTGAATAGCTAGATGAGGGGCGGCCAAGTCAATGATTATATTGGGCTTTACAATTTGATTTTAAGGGTGCACATTGTCAAAACCTGCTTTATACAGGTGCACTAACACCAAGTGGAAAGCAACTTGATCCTGGAAAGCTTCCTGAGGAGGTGGACCTCTGGGTCAGTACCAGAGTATCCAAAAAGCCATTGTTGGTGGGGACTCCCTAAAGGTTTCTGAGGGTTCCCACCAGAACAAGAAAGGGGAAGCTACACACAAGAAAGAGCTCTCATAAGGATGCTAAAATAGTTCACAGTGGAAAGGAAGACATTCCCAATATGGTCACCAGAAAGAACGGTTTCACAGATAAGAATACTGGTAAATTTGTCCCCAAGTGCTATGAGCAGGGCCACCAGAATTATGTGATTGTGCTGTTGCTGTGATTTTTGCATAATGTTAGAGTTGCTACATTTGCCGTATAATCCGTCATCTGCCTCAAAAAATGCAATGACACTTGTTGTTGTGCAGTGGAAAGCCCTTTGCAACGCTGGACTGGACCCCCTTTCTGTTTCTTATTGCTAAGTTTGGGTGTTAAACTAGTACTAATGAGGTGCAACCAACTTTACAAATGTCCAAATGGTGAAGCAGTACAATTGCAAAATGTGGCGCATTATGCTTTATAATTTGCTTTTTCTCGCTGCATAATTTACTCAACACGGACACATAATTTGGCCTTCTTCCGGTGCATAATTCCAGTGAGCTTGGCTTTCAGGGCTATTAGTATTGCACCATGTGAACTACAGGGCACAGCCCCCCAGTAATGGCTAGTCAATGGGATTGGCCAGTGTAGCACTTGGAGAGGAAATGTTGCCAGCTAGCTTGGGGGGCAGCTAAGGTTACCTTAATGCCCCTGGGTGACAGCGAGATGGTGCCTGAGGACCACATGCCTGCCAATACTTGCAAGTATAGTTAGTGGGTCACTATCAAAGCGTGGAGCTCTGAGAGACACAGGAACCAGTATGCTACCCTCAGTACATCACAGCAGTGTAACGTAGAAGACAATCGTGAGAACCACTAACTGGTGGCTCTGCCTCACTTTCAGTTGGGGGGGTACTCAGGTTCTCTTAGGGTAGCTGTGAGCTAATCTTTGCCTGTGGATTGTTTGCTAGGCAATGACTTGGAGCACACTGTCTGAAAGTAAATGGAACGCAAGTCTCTCCTCGAAAAGTTGAGGTTGACTGCGGGATCTGTGTGACTACTCAGTCCATGGCTGCTCAGGAGGAGAGTAAAGAGAGCCTGGAACTTGAAACAATGGCCCAGGGAGCTGTAATTAAGGAAAAGGGCAGGGGGAGTGGGAAAACAGCACCTCAAGTTGTTGTGGTATCAGAGGATTGTGTTCTGGAAGAGGCAGCCCTAGAACCTATAGGAGACCTGTCTGAGCTTGCTGAACGGTGAGTTGAGGATGAGCCTCCAGGGAGCAGTTCTGCAAGGTACATAGAGAGTGCCTAACCCTAGAGAGGCTGTTATGACAGGCAAAGCCTAGGCGGCTAAATACACCTCTGTAGGTCATCCTATTTGCTAGGGGAACAACCTACTTTGCAGTGAGCCTAGGGTGCCGGTACATGGAACCACACATGTGCCTGTGGTCCCACAGTGTTATAGAGCATTCCTACGAGGTTTGACTCATGAAATACCCCTGCAAGGACATCTGGAGGAGGTTAAGACCTTTGACAGGCTCGCCACCCACGTCTATTTCCCCTGGATGAAGACAGTGTTAAGATGCTCTTTATAGGACTTGTTTCACCTACCAGGCCAGTGGGTAGGGAGGTATAGAAGCTTAAGGCTCCCCTGATTCCAATGCTTGCCAAAGGCACCCCTTTGAGCAGGTGTACATCAACATTGTTCATAACCTGGACTACAAAATGGCCCTGTGTAATAGGTTCATCTTAGTATTGGAGGATCATGCCATCTCTCTTAGGACTATAACTGCAGATGTGAGCACTCCAGTAGTCCCTGCTCCAGTTCAGAGGTGGTCCCACGGGGCACCACCTAGGAATTCCAGTTCTGTGTGGACTACCCGGGGCTGAATTCATTCATGAAGGCTGAAGCTCACCCAATCCCCCAAGCTGATGAGCTTATCAAATGGTTGAGGACTGCCCAGTTCCTTAGCAAATTTGACCTAATGTCTGGGTGCTAGCAGATCACTCAAGCTGAGGAGGTAAAAGGAAGATCAGCCTTCTCCACTCCTGTGGGCCAATTCAAGGCCAATTCAAGGTTAAGGTAATGCCCTTTGGACTTAAGAATTCCCTGCCACCTTCAGTTAGTGAATCGGGTCCTGGCTGGGAATGAGGCCTTCAATACTGCTTACCTGGGTGGCAGAGCTGTCTTCATTAGCAGCTGGAAGAACGACCCGTTCCATCTCTAGGAAGTGCTTCATGCTCTGCAATAGGCAGGCCTGACTATCAATGCCAGTAAGTAGTAGGGTATTCAATCACAATATTTGAAATGTAGACTTACACAAATATTACGTTTTAAATATCATGACACACAAATATCAACAGGAAGAATATCATGGTCAAGAATATCGACTTTAGGGTAAGAAATATTGATTTGAAAAATATAGAAGTCATCAATATTGTTTGCAAAAATATAGGGCTAGATGTAGGTAACTGGGTAATACTGATTCCTAAATACCAAATTTTACCGATTCAGTATTTAGGAATCGGTATTTCAGATGTAGGTAAGAATTCGGTAAAAAATACCGAATTCTTAATATTCGTTATAACCGAATCTGTAATTGAGATTCAGTAAAAATGAATATCTACGCATTCATTCCTATGGGCCTAGAGAATGTGAATAATTGGGAAGACATTCTGTATTACCGATTCCGTATTACCGAATCAGAAATACCGGGACGTATTTCAAGGGTGCCAGGGTGTCCAAAGGACACCCTGTTGCACCACTGAAATGCCAGAAACCGGTCCCCGGTAGCTTGTCTCCTTTCTGGTGAAGAATTGGCTTGGTAGTTTAGTCTGCCCTGTTCCCATGATGCACTGGGCCAGGGGCAGACTGATTTGCATATAGCCAGGTTCTGAGCTGGGATGGGGCAGTGAGATAAATAACGGTGATGGATCAAGCCCTGATCTTTGGACTGGGTAAGAGTGGTCTGTTTAACTCAGACACTCTGTTCATCACCACCCCCTTTTGTAAATCGTTTTTGGCCACTATAGGTGTGGCAGGGTATACTCAGACATGAGTCCCTTTCTCACTGCTCCATCAGGATTCAAGCAAGCCGGGCCGAAGAAGGCTGAAATGCCAGAAACCGGTCCCCGGTAGTTTGTCTCCTTTCTGGTGAAGAAATGGCTTGGTAGTTTAGTCTGCCCTGTTCCCATGATGCACTGGGCCAGGGACAGACTGATTTGCATATAGCCAGGTTCTGAGCTGGGATGGGGCAGTGAGATAAATAACGGTGATGGATCAAGCCCTGATCTTTGGACTGGGTAAGAGTGGTCTGTTTAACTCAGACACTCTGTTCATCACCACCCCCTTTTGTAAATCGTGTGTGCACATGTGGCACACATGCATGCCCTAAGGGCATGGATGTGTGCCACATGGCACATTTCAAAAAGCAAAAAAAGATGTTTTGAAAGTAAATCGCTATTTACCACCAACTTGGCGTTGGTGGTAAATGGCGATTCCTTAAGGCGCACTGTTTTAAGTGCTACCTACATTGCATTTATGGAATCGGTATTACCGATTACTTAAATGCAAGGCTATAAGGAATCGGTATTAAGGAATCGGTATTTACCGATCGCTTAATACCAAATCCTCCCTACATCTCAAATGCCTAAATAGCAGTCAGTAACGGTTGAAATGTAATGAATTTCACCATTACCGACGGGTATTGGGCCACCTATATATGGCCCAAAGTTGTTTAAAAGATACATTTTTTAAATTATTGCTATGTATTTTAATATATATTTTGAATGTATGTGATTTTTTTTCTATAAGTATTGTTTATACTGTTAAATATGTATTACATTTTTGGTAGTGATTCATTTTATTTATACTTTGCATTTATTAGTTCCGTAGCGGGTTGTGGGTTTATAGGGGAATAAAGTGGGAAGTAATTTAATTATAATAAATGAATGAATATTTCATTGTTAATTGATAATTCATTATGGTAATTGTGTAATTAATTATAGGTTTAAGGTGTGGGGTTTTTAGGGATAAAGAATGGGAAGTAATCAATAACTAGTTGTTAAATAATATTGATTAATTTACAATTATAGTAATTGTATAATAAATTGTAGGTGCGGGTTGTGGGGTTTGTATGTGTAAAGGGTAGAAAGTAATTTATATTGAATTAATAATAATTAGTTGTTAATTAATATTCATTATTAGGCAATTAATTATGGTAATTGTGCAATTAATTTTAGATGCATGTTATGGGGTTTTTAGGGGTAAAGGGTGCGAAGTAAATTATTTGTAATTAATTACTGATTCGTTGATAATGAATATTAATTAATGAATTGATAAATAATTATTGTAATTTTTTATAATTTTTTGTGGGGGTTTTGGGTCTATAGGGGTTAGGGTGGGGAGTAAATTATTCTTATTTTTTTTAATTAGTTGTTAAACACTATTTGTTATTTAATTTAAATAGTTTTTTAATCGTGCAATTCATTTTTTTTACAGTTTAATTTTAGGCGTGGGTTTTGGGGATTATAGGTGTAAAGGGTGGGAAGCTAATTGCATGTTATTTTTTCTATTTTGTTTTTTAATAATAATATTTGTTTAATTGATAATTAATTATGTTAATTATGCTTATTTTTTTTCTCCATATGGATTGTGAGGTGGGTGGTCTTATAGGGTAGGAACTATATAGACTGAATCTATGTAATATTAGAATGGCTAATTTTGCTACTCTGCAATACAACACTTTCCTATTGATGCACTCACTGGTGTGGGAATAGTTAATTGTGTCCCTCCTCTATCCAACACTTTCCCTATTGATGCACTGGCTGAGGTGGTAATAGTAAATTGTATCCCTCCACTATCCAACACTTTACCCACTTTCTCTACTAGTGCACACACTGGAGTGGGAACACTTTCCCTACTGTTCCACTCACTGGAGTGGGAATAGTAATATTTAACTCTCATCTATCCATCACTTGCCCTACATTTGCACTCATTGGAGTGGGAATAGTAATTTATACCCCTCGGCTATCCAACACTTTCCCTACTGTTGCACTGACTAGAGTGAGAATAGTACATTGTATCCCTCAGCTATAAAATAGTTTCCCTACTGTTGCACTCATTGGAGTGGGAATAGTAATGTTTACCCCTCTGCTATCAAACAGGCTACTGTTACATGCATTGGAGTGGAAATAGTAAATTTTATCATTCTGCAATCCAACACTTTTCACACTTTCCCTACTGTTGCGCTCACTGGAGTGGGTACATGTTCCCTACTGTTGCACTCACTGGAGAGGGAATAGTATTGTTTAACCCTCCATTATCCAACACTTTCCCTACAGTGGCACTCATTGGAGTGGGAATAGTAATTGTTACCCCTCCGGTATCCAGCACTGAAACTGGGACAATGGAGTGTCTCAGTTAAGTTTAAAGATTTTTAAATAGTTTGTTTTAATTTATAATAGAAAGTTTTTTAAATAGATTTTGTGGTATTAGTATATATTTTTATATGTCCTTCATCAAAAATTGGGTGCTGATCCTTCATCAAAAATTGGGTGCTGAACGGATGTACTTGAGTGGGCTCCCTCATTTGCAGGCAACTTCTTTTGGATGTATTGTGGCACCGCCTGAGCTGCGGGGAGAGCCCTGCTTCATGTTTGTGAAGACCTGCTTCGGCGCCACATGACGCAGAAGCATCAGGAACAGGTACCAGGTAATGGGGGCATAAGCAGGCATTTGAGGCGACGGAAGTACTCACTGCAAATCCACTTGGATGAATATTCCGGCAATAACCATAAGTAAGGCATGACAACTCACATGAGTACGATTATCGGAACTACGACTATCAGAGGGCCAAGTGGGTGGCCATGCCCACTAGGTCGGGGTGTCAGGATATTTGAATGAGTGCTGTTGGAAACTGTCAATTTCCTTACCTGCAAGCCCAGAGCCCATGAGGAAGTGCTGCCAGGCATGAAACGCATCGAGCGGGACTCTTGAACTATGCAAAGTACCATGCTGCTTCTCATGCCATCCTTCAATAAAAATTGGGTGCTGAATGGATGTACTTGAGTGGGCTCCCTCATTTGCAGGCAACCTCTGTTGGATGTATTGTGGCACCGCCTGAGCCGCGGGGAGAGCTCTGCTTCATTTTTGTGAAGACCTGCTTCGGCGCCACATGACGCGGAAGCATCAGGAACAAGAACCAGCTAATGGGGTTGTAAGCAGGCATTTGAGGCAGCGGAAGTACTCACTGCAAATCCACTTGGACGAATATTCCTACATTAACCATAAGTAAGACATTACAACTCACATGAGTAAGATCACCGGCACTACGACTACCAGAAGGCCACGCGGATGGACACGCCCACCAGTGTGGGGTGTCAGGATATTTGAAGGAGTGCTGTTTGAAACTGTCATTTGCATTACCTGCAAGCCCAGAGCCCATGAGGAAGTGCTGCCAGGCAAGAAACTTGTCAGGCTGGACTCTTGAACTATTCAAAGTACAACGCTGCTTCTCATGCCGTCCTTCAGTAAAAATTGAGTGCTGAACGGATGTACTTGAGTGGGCTCCCTCATTTGTAGGCAATTTCTGTTGGATGTATTGCGGCACCGCCTGAGCCGCGGGGAGAGCCCTGCTTCATTTTTGTGAAGACCTGCTTTGGCGCCACATGACACGGAAGCATCAGGAACAAGTACCAGCTAATGTGGGTGTAAGCAGGCATTTGAGGCAGTGGAAGTACTCACTGCTAATATACTTGAATGAATATTCCTGCATTAACCATAAGTAAGGCATGACAACTCATATGAGTAAGATTATCGGCACTACGACTACCAAAGGGCCACGCGGGTGGCCACCCCCACCAGGGCGCGTGTCAGGATATTTGAATGAGTGCTGTTGGAAACTGTCATTTTCCTTACCTGCAAGCCCAGAGCCCATGAGGAAGTGCTGCCAGGCACGAAACGTGTTGGGCTGGACTCTTGAACTGAGCGAAGTACAACGCTGCTTCTCATGCCATCCTTTATTAAAAATTGGGTGCTGAACGGATGAGCTTTAATGGGCTCTCTCGTTTGCAGGCAACTTCTGTTGGATGTATTGCAGCACTGCCTGAGTTGCGGGGAGAGCCCTGCTTAATTTTTTGTGGAGACCTGCTTCAGCGTCACATGATGCCAAAGCATCAGGAACAAGTGCCAACTAATGGGGGTGTAAGCAGGCATTTGAGGCGGCGGAAGTACTCACTGCAAATCCACTTGGGATGAATATTTCTGCATTAACCATAATTAAGGCCTAGCAACTCACATGAGTAAGATTATCGGCACTACGACTACCAGAGGGCTACACAGGTGGCCACGCCAACCAGGACGGAGTGCCAGGATATTTGAATGAGTGCTGTTGGAAAATGTAATTTTCCTTACCTGCAAACCCAGATACCATGAGGAAGTGCTGCCAGGCACGAAACGCGTCAGACTGGACTCTTGAATTGTTCAAAGTACCAGGCTGCTTCTCATGCCATCCTTCGTCAAAATTGGGTGCTGAACGGATGTACTTGAGTGGGCTCCCTCAATTTACAGGCAACTTCTGCTGGATGTACTGCGGTACCGCCTGAGCCACGGGGAGAGCCCTGCTTAATTTTTGTGAAGACCTGCTTTGGCACCACATGACGCGGAAGCATCAGGAACAAGTACCAGCTAAAGGGGATGTAAGCAGGCATTGCAGGCAGCAGAAGTATTCACTGCAAATCCACTTGGATTAATATTCCTGTATTAACCATAAGTAAGGCATGACAACTCAGATGAGTAAGATTATCGGCACTACGACTAACAGAGAGGGCTACACGGATGGTCACGCCCACGAGGGCAGGGTGTCAGTATATTTGAATGAGTGCTGAGGGAAACTGTCATTTTCCATACCTGCAAGCCCTGAGCACAGGAGGAAGTGCTGCCAGGCACCAAACACGTCAAGCTTGACTCTTGAACTGTGCATACTACTATGCTGCTTCTCATGTCGTCCTTCATTAAAAATTGGGTGCCGAACAGATGTACTTGAGTGGGCTCCCTCATTTATAGGCACCTTCTGTTGGATGTATTGCGGCACCGCCTGAGCTGCAGAGAGAGCCCTACTTCATTTTTGTGAAGACCATTTTCGGCACCACAGAATGCGGAAGCATCAGGAATAAGTACCAGCTAATTGGGGTATAAGCAAGCATTTGAGGCGGCGGAATTACTCACTGCAAATCCACTTGGATGAATATTCCTGCATTAACCATAAGTAAGGCATGACAACACACATGAGTAAAATTATCAACACTACCACTAGCAGAGGGCCACGCAGGTGGTCACGCCCACCAGGGCGGGGTGTCAGGATATTTGAATGAGTGCTGTTGGAAACTGTCATTTTCCTAACCTGCAAGCCCAAAGCCCATGAGGAAGTGCTGCCAGGCACGGAACGTGTGCAAAGTACCACGCTGCATCTCATTCCGTCCTTCATTACAAATTAGGTGCTGAACAGATGTACTTGAGTGTGCTCCCTCATTTGCAGGCAACTTCTGTAGGATGTATTGTGCACCGCCTGAGCCTTGTGAGGTGGCGGAAGTACTCAATGCAAATCCACTTGGATAAATATTCCTGCATTAACCATAAGTAAATATACCAAAGGGAAGACCTGGTATCCTGATTATTTATGAATTATTTACAACAACCACACTATATTCTTTTAGTGATTGGGTTATTTTTTCAATTATTTTACGTATGTTTGAGAGGTCCTTTTCTTGGAACATATAAACAATAACATATACATAATGACATACATGAATATTTACACATAATTTGTCACAATATACAAAACCAATATTTTTGCACAAACATCAATTTGATGCAATTTCACATAAACATGAATAACACATTAACCAATGTGCCATATGCACTGCACTATGACACTATGAAGTTTCATTCAATACTCTAATAATAATTCAGTCCCAATTATTTTACTGAATCAAATGAATTTCCTTTTATTTACACTTCAACTAATTAAATAGCGATTGCTAACGCGTTTCGAGCCTCACAGATTGTCACTGGGCTCTCATCAGGGCTTCTTATTCTCAACACATTGGTACAATCTATAATACAAATGAAAACAGTCTGTCACTTATAAGTCGCATGCCCTCTATTTTTCTTTTTTGCATCTTTATTCCCCTTTCTGATCATACCTGCCAATGTTCTTAGGATCTTTTTCAATAACCATACGTTTTTTACTCTTTAGCGAATTGGCTGATGTTGTCGCTCCTGTATGAACAATAAAATTCATTTTTAAAAAACCACACTGGAGTAAATATTTTCTTAGCACCCTTAGGACTGTTTACCAAAGCAACCAACATACCTTTCTTATCTCCCTAGGCTGAGGGGTCACTATGCTGGGCATCTAATTATTATGGGCTGTTTAGCCGGTCCATTTCTGTTAAAGAAATCAACAAGCTTTGTCACATTCTAGCACCAAACAATTCCATATAAAAATGTACCCAGGGTTAGTTGGGACCACATATCTGTAAGTCATGTAACTGGTAAAACTGTTCCACCACCGGTTCCTCACTCCATTTTTTTCTAATTACAACAAATCACATAACGGGACTTGTTAATACCGCGTGCAAAGCCGAATGTCCTTGCTATATTATTGCCCCCGAATTTGCCAATTCCTCAGCTTCTTTTCTTTTTGCCACAAGTTTACTATTCGTCCTCGCGTTCTCCCATCAATTCAACAAAGGAAGTCCCCGTACACCTTGACCTTCGGTAATCGTGCTCGTGCTCCTGGGCAATGGAGTGGATTCCAGCCTCTTCCGTGTCATGTGACACCGCGGGGCTTTGAATCTCTTGGCTTATTGTTATATAAAATTGAGTGTATCTGCCTTAAATTATAATATTGAATTCATCACTCTATGGGGCCCATTAGGATGGCGGGCGGATTGCCCCCGCCAGGCTGGCGGTAGCCACCGCCGGCCTGGCGGGGGCAATTCGCCTGCCATCCGCACCTAAATGACCCCGGGAACTGCGGCGGACAGAAAGACCCTCCGCCGCTTTTCCGCCCAGGTCGCCTTGCGACCGGGGCGGAAAAGGTCTAATATGGTGACAGTGTCTAATATACACCGCCAGCCATATTAGGATGGGCTGTTTCAGATGCCTTTCCGTGGTGGCATAGGCATGCGGTCTTCACTTTGGGGGCCCCCTGTGGGCCCTCAGAATGAAGGAGGGCTGGGGGGTGCACACGGGGGTACCTGTACTACCCCCAGCATTTGCGTAAACAAAGAGGCAGGCACCGCACGGTGCCTGCCGCTTTGTTTATGCAAATACGTCACATGCATTTTTAGCATTGTGGCGGGCGGTGCTGAGAGCACCACCCTCCACAATGCTAACAATGCAGGATGCGCCCGCCACAGTGGCGGGGGCATCCCAATACCCCCCACGGGACCCCCGCCCTTTTGGCGGGCGGTCTCCATCACCGATAGGATGGCGGGCGGACATCCTTTTGACCCCCTATATGTTCTATAATATGTAATGTACTATCTAATGTACTATAATATGTTCCACTCTTTCCCTTTCCACATCTTCCGATCTAAATCCACTTTCACCCTGGCTTCTGGGAATTGTAGTTGTTTCTATCCTTTCTTATGTCATGTGACCTTAATATCACATTTTCGGATAAAATCTCGCGAATTGTTTCCAATTAATTAGGATTTCTGCAATGTTTTAACATTAATAGCGATCTAATTATTACTTGTGACACATAATTGAGCTGGGGCATTCTATGCACTGAATATATCAATGCGCTTCCCAGCGTAGTTTACCTTTTCTCCCAGACTTACTCTCCTGACCTTCTGGGAGTCATGGTTGCTTTGGAAAACAGACAGGTCGTGTGTATGTTGTTCAATAGAGCCACCATATTGGACATATGATTTCTTACAAGAGCAAAAACAAGTAAAGACATGATTATTAGTCTTGGACAAGTTAAACATTGTTAAAACATTATTGGACACTTCGTAGAATCACATCCTGACCGCACTGTTTCAACAAATTTCAATGAAAGCATTATATTCTTGACACTTCTGACATTTCGTTCAGGCCTTAGTGAACACTGTTAAATCTCATGATTAAATATGCCTCTTTTGCCAACAATAAAGACTCCACATCTGCTGTTTTTCTATGTGAGTCTAATGCACTTAACACAATCCATTTAAAATCACGTTCTGAGTTCATTGACTTCAAAAAGTGATCCACCATAGGGGCAGTAATCACATTAATTTTAATTCTGGATCTGTGTTGTGTTATCCGCTGGTTAATGTGTTGATTAGTCTTGCCTATGTACAGCATGGCACATGGGCATACTATAGCATATACAACATTTTAAGACTTACAATTAGTAAACATTCCATCTCACTTCTCTGTGTACTAATTCAGTTCCCTCCTTCGTAGAGTCGCGAGCTACGCATGTACCACACTTATTATGGCCTTCTATGGGTTTCATACCCCACTAACTTCGTAAATCTCTTTTGCTTTCCATTGAAAAGATATCAGACCGTACTATCTCTTGGCAAATGCTCGTATTCTTTTTCATTGCGAATAGCGGCCAAGGAAAGGGGCGGTCAAGATTTTCCAATAAATGCCGATTTTGTGGCTCAATCTGTTTGAATTTATTGGTGTCTGACCCAAACGTTGAGACACATACCAACCTGTCTAATGGCTTTTTTAGTAGTTTTTCTAACAATGTTTCTCGTGCTGTGAACCATGCATGCTTTTTTGCATGTTTAAGCATTTTCTTGGGGTATCCTTTAGCTGCCATTTGGTCACAAAAATTCCCCTCATGATGTTTGAAATCATATTTGGTTGAACAATTTCTACATATGCTTAGTAGATGACTATAAGGGAGATTCTCCTTTAAGCTTTGAGGGTGTGTGCTGTTGAAGTGTAATATCTTGTTTTTGTCGGTCTCTTTTTGATGTAGTGATACTGTAAGTACTTTTTCTTTTTGGATAACATCCACATCCAGAAATGTTAAACTGGTCTTACTCTTTGTGTAACTAAATTTGATGTCAAGGTGCCTGGAGTTCAGCCACCTGAAGAAACTCTCCAAAGTTTCGACAGTGCCAGACCACAGGCACCAAACATCGTCTGCCTGGACTCTTGAACTGTGCAAAGTACCACACTGCTTCTCATGCTTCTCACACTGCTTCTCTGCTTCTCATGCCGTCCTTCATTAAAAATTGGGTGCTGAACGCATGTACTTGAGTGGGCTCTCTCATTTGCAAGCAACTTCTGTTGGATATATATATATATATATATTCACTGAAAAAAACATAGGTTTCAGCCACGCTATAGTTAGGAATTAGCATTTAAAAAACCTTAGAAAATCATAGGTTTCACACATGTTATAGTTAGCTGGACATTTCACTCATACAAAACCATTGAAATGTCCCCGTTACAGTTAGTTCAGCTAACTATAACTTGCGCGCCCACAATGCACAGCTGGTGACGTCACATATTGCAACACTCATGACATGGTCAGTGACATCACTCATGACATCACTGATGACATCTCAAATGACATCACTGATTACATCACTAATGACACCATGCAGTGAATTTGTGTCTTTCTAAACAATAAATATTAAAGGTCGATGGAAGAATACATTTGTAAATAACTGTCTAAATGGATGGTTTTTTGTGTAAAATTGATTGTATAGCTGACTCATTAAGTGTATCTTAGTGAATACATGTATTAGCAAGTAATATTTAAATATGTAAATATCTGTATCAGTGTCTCACTTTGTGTATAAGTGTCTGCATGTGTTGGTGAGTACCTACATGAGTGTGTATATGGGTTATTAGTTGTTTTTTGAGTATCAGTATGATGGTCTGTATTGGTTTGGTAGGGGTATTACTTAGCACATAGATGCATGAATGAGTGACTCACTGTTTGTATGTGTTTTGAAGACAGCATGTGTGCAGGAGTGTATGGGGATGAGTGTGTGTATGGGTGAGTTAGTGAGTGAATGACTGTCTCAATAGTATCTTTATGAGTAACTACATATGTTTTAATCTAGTATAAGTGAGTATTGATGTATATAAGTGATTATATGTGAGAGTGAGAGATTGGAAGAGTTCATGTATAAATAAGTATGTGTTTCTATAAGTAATTGTTTAAGTGTGTACGTTTTTGTAAAAGTAAGTGTAGTGGTGTGTCTATAGCTGTATATGCAAATACATGGATGTTTGATAGTTTATTTGCATGCGTGAGTATGTGTGTGAGTGACTCTATGGATGAATGTCGGTGTGTAACAGGATGTATAGATGTATGAGTACATATGATGAGTGAGTACATGTATGAGTGACTATATAGAACTGTTGGTGAATGAGTTGATGTGTATGTGTATGGTTGAATTTCTGAATAGGTTGTTGTAACTGGTATTGGTATCTCAATTTTTTTGAAAATTTTAGTTTCTATTTTTGAATGTGTGTATCAAAGGTTATATTACGCTGAGAGGAGGTCTGCCACTCTTTCACAAGGATGATGTCATCAGTGATGTCATTTGAGATGGCATCAGTGATATCATGAGTGATGTCACTGAGCATGTCATGAGTGATGTAATATGTGACATCATCAGCAGTGCATTGCGGGCATGCCAGTTATAGTTAGCTGAACTAACTATAACGGGTGAATTTCAACGGTTTTGTAATACTTGGCTGTAACCTATCTTTTTTTTACTGAATTTCTAAGGTTTTTCAAATGCTAATTCCTAACTATAACGTGGCTGAGACCTATGTTTTTTTCAGTGAATTTCAATGGTTTTGTAAATGATCATTTTTAAATGTATTAATTGTTATATTTTTTATACTGATTTACTACATTGTTTTAAAGTATTTAATTTGAGATATTTTATTTTTTAAATTACATCACATATTTTTAATACAAAATGAAAAAAAAATGTTTTTAAAAATATTGAAATTGCAATTTTTTATTCTACTTTATATATTTTTAATTTATATATATTTTATATAGCAGGCAATGATATCCTATGGAAGGAAATTCAATTACTTTTCAGGATCAGTAGTGAGCTGAAAGATGCAGCACTGACGTCTCTCCTAATAACAGGTGAGTAAATCGGAATTCGTAGTTCGGCTGACTTTAGAGGAATTTTTTAAAGTTCCTAAATTCCACACTTAGAAGAATTTCCAAGTGAAACCAGTCAATGTTAGCCTATAGAAGGAAATTCAAGTTACTGTAAGTATGGAAAGAATTACTTTTCATGATCAGTAGTGGGCTGAAAGATGCAGCACTGAGGTCCCTCCTGATAACAGGTAAGTAAATCGGAATTCGTAGTTCGGCTGATTTTAGAGGAAGTTTTTAAAGTTCCAAAACTCCACACTTAGAAGAATTTCCAAGTGAAACCAGTCAATGTTAGCCTGAGGAAGGACATTCAAGTTACTGTAAGTATGGTTAGAATTACTTTTCAGGATCAGTAGTGGGCTGAAAGATGCTGCACTGAAGTCTCTCGTGATAACAGGTGAGTAAATTGGAATTCGTAGTTCCGCTGATTTTAGAGGAATATTATGCTCAATAGTGAAGGAAGGGGGCAGGGCCTGAGGTTACATGT
Organism: Lissotriton vulgaris; assembly: GCF_964263255.1. NCBI lineage: Eukaryota > Metazoa > Chordata > Amphibia > Caudata > Salamandridae > Lissotriton > Lissotriton vulgaris. The sequence goes on from NC_141693.1 coordinate 1,526,434,412, forward strand.
GTGCAAACAAGCCCTGTGGTGTGTTTTAGGTCGGGGAATTAATTCCTTTTCAATCCTGAGGTCCCCTGTGAGCCAACTAGCCCACCAGGTACCTCCAGTATGCGCCCAGGAGCTGTGTTGCAGAGAGGTGTTCAGAGGGCATGCCCCCTTTTTACAACACTCTGCAACACAGCTCAGTGGTGCTTACTGGAGGTACCTGTTGGACTAGTTGGCCCCTAGGGGACCTCTGGATTGAAGAGGAATTAATTCCCCAACTTAAAACACGCCACAGGGCATGTTTGCACACATATGACCTCAAGCCCCGCACCCTACCTTCACCACTGTGCAAACGCGCCCCGGAGTGCGTTCTAAAATGGGGGATTAAGTCCCCTTGAAAACTGGGGGAACCTGGGGGCCAACTAGCCCACCAAGAACCTCCAGTATGCGCCAGGGGGCTGCGTTGCAGAGAGGTGTGAAAAGGGGTGTGGCCTCATTACACCTCTCTGCTTTGCAGCCCCCTGGCGCGTTTGCAGAGGGGGAACTAATTCCCCTTGCATACTGGGGATCCCTGGGACCAACTAGCCAACCAGGAACGTCCAGTATGCGCCAGGGGGCTGCGTTCTAGAGAGGTGTATTGAGGCCATGACACTTTTTACCCCTCTCTGCAACGCAGCCCCCTGGCGCGTATGCAGAGGATGGACTAATTCCCCTTGCATACTGGGGGTCCCTGGGGGGCAACTCTCACACCTGGAACCTCCAGTATGCGCCATGGGGCTGCGTTGCAGAGAGGTGTGATGAGGCCACGCCCTTTTTTACAACTCTCTGCAATGAAGCCCCCTGGCGCGTTTGCAGAGGGGGAACTAATATCCCTTGCATACTGGGGGTTCCTGTGGGCCAGCTAGCCCACCAGGAACTTCCAGTATGTGCCAGTGGGCTGTGTTGCAGAGAGGTGTAATGAGGCCACGTCCCTTTTTACACCTCTCTGCAACGCAGCCCCTTGGCGCATACTGGAGGTTCCTGGTGGGCAAGTTGGCCCCCAGTATTCAAGGGGAGCTAGTTCCCCCTCTTCACTTTTCCACCTGGAGAAAAGAAAGTAATTGCAAGAAAGGTGACGTGCAAAATGTGTGACTGAGTCCTGTAAAAAGGCTGTGAAAAAAAATACTCCTTTTGCACTGCTTCTATGTACAAGGATCTCGGGACCACATATCCTCTCAATCTTGCTCAGGAGGAAATGACACGAGCTGCTCTGAACTCCTCGCCTGCTGTGGCAAGTACATCTGGGGTGTCCTCAGGAACACCTGCAATGGACATTAGGCAAGAATTCGCCTTTCTTGAGCAACACTGCGTGAAGCGTAAGAAACATATGCTTCGGTGAGCAGTCGGTAGATGCAGTTTGTGCTGCGCAATGCAACCATCGTTGTTAGTTTTAGTTTTTTTTTGTTTTTGGAATGATAAGTAATTCCAAGTTTTCTGTTTTATTAGTTCTTTTGTGTTCATTTTTTTAATAAAACTCCCAAAACAATAAAAAAATATAGAAAAGATAAAAGAAGAAAAAAAAAGTTCTTATCAGAACTACCTTATCTGGTTAAAGAAAGAACTATAATTGCAAGGTAATGTGTGAAAGTTTGGTTGAATATATCTATACAGCATGATTGACTGAAAGCATGCATTAGTGGTGTATGGTGAATTTATAGGTGAAGATTTATGAGGAAGTTCTGCAGCGTGACACTGCAAGCTCTTTAGCTGCACTGCACTGCACTGTGGCACTTTGGAAGCACATGGATGTGACATATGTACATGAATATGTTGCAACTCTGTAAGTCCAATTCCTCTGCACACGTATTCGGATAACGGGTTTTGAAGTCAAAACCAAATAAATGTAACAGTATTTGAGGAAGAAGTCTCCACCATTTGGATTGGCAGAACGCCATTACCACGCGCTACACTTCAGCAAAGACATCCGACACCTTTGGACGCACCCGTCCGCGATGTTTCTGAGTTTGGACACATAGTGAGTAGGGGAATTGTATTTCTTGACCCCTTCACCTTTACCCATGCAGCAGCCGGATTGGAACTAACACCGGTGTTGCTATGCCCGACCCTTTCTACAAACACACAGCCCTGAAGAGTCATATCTTTTGCACGGTGTGACGAAACACGTGTCGGCTGGTTTGTTTCTTTTGTACTGACCAAAATTGAAATATAAATCTATTCTTTATACAACCCTGGATATCGAACTCTGTTACTTCTTCCTCAAATATTGTTACATTTATTTTGTTTAGACTTCAAAATCCATTATCCTTAAACGTGTGTAGAGGACTTGGAATTATATGTATAGTGTGGGTCTTGACCCACACCATTTGCAGGGGTTGTTTCTTGTCTGGGTTTGTTTCCCCTGACCTGTTTGCTCTGTGTGCTCCCAAAACTGTTATCTTCAACTCTAAATCGCACACGCTGAGCGCCATTTCTTCCTGTTTATAATCAAAACCCATTATTGTTACTCTAACATGTTGCAACTCTGTGGTTCCCTCTGCGCTGCTGCACAAACTGCAGCCATGTGGTTACACAGGCACCCTTGCACCATGGTGCAAGGATGTCTGTGTCGTGCAGGGATTGTTTTTGTGCAGGAAGGGACACCTTCCTGCACAAAAACAATCAGTAAAGGCATTTTCCTCTTTCAATGTATGCTGTAGAATGTAGCATGCATTGAAAGAGGAACAAATGAGGAGAAATTAAAACAATTCTCCTAGTTGCGCCTTGCTACACCTGTTCTAGGATGGCGCAACATTCACACACATCTCGAGATTTACGATTACTCATAAATCTGGAGATGTGTCTTGTTCTATGGGTGTTGCGTGGGAACACCCACAGCAACACCTATGGAATGCCCCTTCAACGCAAAGTTCTGTGTATGAAGGGGTTGTATTTACAAGGAGAGGAAAAACCATGCAGGGTGGCTTTTCCTCTCCTTGAAAATATGAAGGAGTGCCTGGCGCCATCACTATGTTACAAAAAGTGATGTACTGGTGGTGCAGGGTGCTTGTAAATCTGCCACAAGAGTGCTTAGGTATTGACAGACTGATACAATAAGAACATAGTGCTGGATGGGTGATTGAAGAATTGCATGAGCCTGACAGGAGGTATCCTACGCTGCATGGGTACAACTTCAGTATTTAATGGAGTGGCCAAATAGTATGTTTCTGCTTAGAGATTTGTAGGGATTATGTACAGAATATTTTATGTGTACTTGTGTTGGTGCCTAGGTCATTTTATAAGAATACCACAAGTAACTCGAATGATGACAGTGCTGCAAACAGAGTGAACACTTAATTTATAAGTGCTTACGTAAAGAAGTTCATGGGACAGACTGGAAGATTGCTACACTGCATGAGTACTAACTGGGTATTTACAAAAGTGTATCAATAGTATGTAGCTAGTTAGAGGTCTGCTTGGATAGTGCACAACATATTATAGCTGTACTTGTGTTAGTAGCTAGGCCATTCCATAAGTTCATGACTAGTAACTAGAATAATTACAGTATTATAAACAGAGTGTATAGTGAATTTATAAGTGCTTAGGCATTGGTGGAGTAATAGGATAAGTAGATAGTGGTGGATGGGTGATTGGAGAAATGCATGGGACAGACAGGAGGATTCCTACACTCCATAGGTACCAACTGGGTATTTAGAAAAGTGTATCAATAAATTGTTGCTGGTTATATGTGTGCTTGCATAGTGTAAAAAATATTGTACCAGCACTTGTGTTAGTGGCTAGGCCAATCCTTAATTATATGGCTAATAACTGGAGTAATTTCAGTGCTGCAACGACAGTGCATGCTAAATTTATTAGTGCTTAGGTATTGGCAGAGTGATAGGTTACTAGATAGGGCTGGATGGTTAAATGGAGAAGTGCATGGGACAGACAGAAGAATTCCTAGACTGCATAGTTACTAACTGAGTATTTAAAAGACTGTATCAATGCTATGTAGCTGATTAGAGGTCTGCTTGCATAGTGCATAGAATATTGTATCATTACTAGTTTTACTGGCTTGGTCATTCCTTAGGTACATAACTAGTAGCTAGAGTAATTTCAGTGCTGCAGAGTACACATTGAATTTATAAGTGCTTAGGTATTGCAGAGTGATAGGATACGTAGATAGTGCTAGATGGGTGATTGGAGAAGTGCATGGGACAGACAGGAGGATTCCTAGGTTGCATGGGTAGTACTTTACTGAGTAGCTGGTTAGAGGTTTATATATAGTGCACAGCTGAATGTAGTTGTGTATTGATTGTGTTTGGATTACTTAATCCTACCTTGACAGTAGTACATATCAAAAAAAGCTAAACATTTGGATGGTCAGAGTCTTTAGAGCCAGATAACTAGGTCAGCAGAGCTGCTTTGGAGCCAGAGAACCAGGTCACAAGAGCTGCTCTAGAGCCTAAGAGCTAGGTCAGCAGAGCAGCTCTAGAGGGAGTGAACTAGGGCAGCAGAGCTACTTTAGAGGGGGATACCCAGGGCAGCAGAGCTGCTTTAGAGGGAGAGAACCAGGGCACCAGAGCTGCTCTAGAGCTTAAGAACCAGGTGAGAAGAGATGTTCCAGAGGCAGAGAACCAGGTCAGCAGAGCTGCTTTAGAGGGAGAGAACCAGGTCAGCAGAGCTGCTCTAGAACCTACGAACCAGGTCAGCAGAGCTGCTCTAGAGGCAGAGAACCAGGTCAGCAGAGCTGATTTAGAGCCAGAGAACAAGGTCGGCAGAGCTGCTCTAGAACCAGAGACCCAGGTCAGCAGAGCTGCTCTAGAGGTTGAGAACAAGGTCAGCAGAGCTGCTGTAGAGCCAGAAAAACCAGGTCAGCAGAACTGCTTTGGAGCCAGAAAACCAGGTCAGCAGAGCTCTTTAGAGAGAGAGAACCAGGTCAGCAGCGCTGCTTTAGAAGCAGGCAACCAGGTCAGTAGAGCTGTTTTAGAGAGAGAGAACCAGGTCAGCAGAGCTGCTTAAGAGCCAGAGAACCAAGGTCAGCAGAGCTGCTCTAGAGCCAGAGAACCAGGTCAGCAGAGCTGCTTTAGAGCCAGAGAACCGAGTCTTCGGAGCTGCTCTAGAGCCAGAGAACCCGGTCAGCAGAGCTGCTTTGAGCAATAGAACCATATCAGCTGAGCTGCTTTAGAGCCAGAGAACCAGGTCAGCAGAGCTGCTCTAGAGCCTAAGAACCAGGTCAGCAGAGCTGCTCTAGAGCCAGAGAACCAGGTCAGCAGAGCTGCTGTAGAGCCAGGGAAAACAGGTCAGTAGAGCTGATTTAAAGCAAGAGAACCAGGTCAGCAGAGCTGCTTTAGAGGGAAAGAACCAGGTGAGAAGAGCTGCTTTGTTCAAGGGACCGATTCAGCGGTCTTCTCTAGAGCCAGAGAACAAGGTCAGCAGCACTGCTTTAGAGCCATAGAACTGGGTCAGCAGCTGCTTTAGAGCCAGAGAACCAGGTCAGCAGAGCTGGTGTAAATCCAGGGAACCCCGGTCAGCAGAGCTGCTCTGTGGCCTAAGAACTGGGTCAGCAGAGCTGCTCTAGAGCAAGATCAACAGGCCAGCGGAGCTGCTGTTTAGCCAGAGAAACCAGGTCAGCAGAGCTGCTTTAGAGCCATGGAACCTGGTCAGAAGAGCTGGTTTCGAGCCAGAGAACCAGGTCAGCAGAGCTGCTGTAGAGCCAGAGAAACCAGGTCAGCAGAGCTGCTTTAGAGGGAGAGAACCAGGTCGGCAGAGCTGCTCTAGAACGAGAGAACGAGGTCAGCAGAGCTGCTCCAGCTGACACTGACTGACACTGATTGACTGACACTGGCACTGACCAACACTGATTGACTGACTCTGACTGACTAACACTGACTGACTGACTGACTGACACTGACTGACACTGATTGACTGACACTGACTGACTGACACTCTCTACCTCTCTCTACCTCACTCTACATGCACACAAAGGCACATATATATATATGCATATATATGCATATGCATTTATATATATGTATGTGTATATATTACCTACTGGCGGTCGCCAGTAGGTAGTTATAGTTAGGACCTATTACCCATAGGAAATCCGCAACATTCTATTGCCAATAACTTTGGTGCCGATTGATGAATCTTCTCAAAATTTTCCGAACTTTTAACCAGTTCAGTTCCGCTCCTTCCCTGAATGTTTGGGGGTGATTTGTCTGAGAAAAAAGGGGGTCCCAAAATGTTTTCTCCAGGCGATTTCCCATAGGACCTTTAGCCATGGCTACAGCCCGAACGGCTGAACGGAATTACACCAAATTTGGCAAAGAGGTAGTCCTCAGTTCTGACCTGTGCCTTTTGCTTATATGGTGTCAATCTGTTCAGTAGTTCCTGAGAAAATGACAGTTAAAGTCATTTATATATCTATGGGAGCGGTGGATCCACAGATTGTTTGAGGATTGGCGTCGTAGCATAAGCGCACCATCCCGATCACGTGCTCAATGCTAATTGGCTGTCAAGCCGTTGTAAACATTCAAAACCAGGAACTGTTGGCAGCCATTTTGTGCGTCGGTAGAAGCGAGGCTGAGGAAGTTAGTGGAATATGTGTGCAAAATGGAGAAAGGGAGCAGGGTAAAAATAATGTTACCCTCTAGACCTGCCTGGGGGGGTCCCAGAAGGACCCCCAGGGTGCTCTTTTTAAAAAAAAATCAGCAGGTGCATGTAGGGTGCGCGAACTGTGCCGTAAAACTAATAAAATAAAACAGAGCTTTTTATATAATTAGCCCATGGGGGGGTAAATACAAGGGGCAAAATTATGAAATTTTATGGGGGGCCCTTATAAATAGACCTCGGGGGATAAATAGCGGGAGCAAAATTATTACAATTTATGGTGGGCCCAGAGGGGCTCTCCAGCCCCGGGGATCATCATCCCCGGGGCTAAAAAGTATAAAAAGTAAAAAATGGAGGGGGGAGAGGTCCAAGGTTCCTAAAGCCACTGCGACATCACCCCTCGAGGATTTATGTATTGTGGGAGAGGGACTGCATGGCCCTCTTCCTGGAGCACTCAACGGCTGTTACCCCATGGGCTACAAAAAAAATGGTTGGGGGGACGTCAGGTCTCTAAAGCCCCGGGGACCAGCACTCCCAGGGGCATTATGTATGGTGGGAGGGCCGGCTCCTGCAGTGTCCTGGGGTGTCTATTCCACCCTCCCATAGCAAGGAAATCTTTTCTCTCTGTCAAAATGTAAATGGGATTGCTTCTCCACATGGCGAGCTGCATGTTAGTAGGTCACCATGTGGAAAAGCGATGTCGGCTCCCAAACGGGTAAAAGTTGTGCACCACAGGTGCTGGAGACCCGCACCCTACAGATCATGAGTTGTGCATCAAGCGCGTGCACACCAGGGGGCCGCACTGAGCTGGGTATGCGTCTTTTAATTTTACCGTAAAAAAATAATCCCTATCAATAATTTCTAATATTCCCAGGGACCCTATCCCCCGGGTCTTATAAAAAATGTTGGGGACCGTGGGGAAGAGCCACAATGCCCCCGCGGTCCCGCTGGCTTCCTGAGTTCTTCGGGAGCCGTCATTGCTTTTCTGCATGGGGAGATGCTATCTTGCATGTGGAAAAGCAATCTAGTTTGGATTTTGAAAGTAAAAACAGATTTCACTGTTGTGTCTTTTAAAATGCAAATTAAGTTTGCTATGGGAGGGCGGAAGGCGCGAGACTCACGCCCTCTCATAGCAAACAGCAGTGTCCCGGGTGTAGGCACCCCCGGACACTGTAGGAGCTGGCCCTGGGGCGTGGCAGTCTCCAGGGCCTTCGAGGGCTTTAGGCATAGGGTCACGCAGTCTGCCTCGCACAATACACTAAAAAAGTAGAGAAAGTGACAAGAGATGATTTGTGATGTGTTTAGGCTTGAGAGCCTGGATAATCATTAAATGGGGGTCTGGCAGTGAAGTGCGTACTTTTTCTGGAAGAAGTCTTTCGGGGTCTTGCGAAAGCAAGTCATCTTTAATAATTACCTCTCGCTGGTGCACTTGCAAGGTTATCTGATTTGCTCGTCTGTTAAAAACAGAAACTTTTAACACCTCTTTTTGATTGGCTGTGAAGCATTGTAAGAAGATGTATTAGCGACCAATCCCGTTTCTTGCACAGATTTTGAAAAATATTTGATTGGCTGTTGTGTGGTTGAGTCTACCTTCCTGATCCTAATGTTAATTGACTTGTTTTTTCTATGTGACGTTACGATACACTCACCATGTACGTAGCCCATTTTGTGACGCACTTTATTTTACTATGCTTTTCAAAAACTAGTTGTGGTAGGGTGTTTTTAACTTAAACTGTGTACTGTGCTTATGAGTTTGATGACTGTAAAAGTATTTAAAAATATTATTCTATTTTCTAGTCTATCATAATTGTGCTGAATTTTCTCCTTTAGAGTGGAGTACTATGTTCTTTTGAAAAATGTATAATTCTTCAAACCATCCTTGAAAGAAAAATGCTCATTTTTTCAAAATAATTTTATTGACTCTTATATTCATCATATGGGTGAAATGCAAAAATTATTTTACATTCATTGGTATCACGCGTTGGACCATATTCATTTTATTTTATCATAAGCACTCTTTCCTTATGTTTACATTATGTAAGTGTTGCCCCGTCATCTTTTTATAAATGTTTGTGCTTTTTTTACTTTTAGATAAAGTAGAATAGAAGTGCTATGACAGACACTCCCTCACTACTTCATCTTTCATTTTATATGTACATTTCATGCCATTATTACATTTAACAATCTTTTTTAAAAAAGGAAAGAATTATTAACATTGAAGCCACAATTATATTACTTCTTTTCAAAAAAAGTGCTTGCGAAGATAATACTCCTGTTCTTCACGAGTGAAAATTGGTAAAAGGACTACTCAATAAAAATAGTTTTAACCAATTTTCACCCTAGAAGATAAAGAGTATTCTTTTTTATTTCAAAGTATTTTGTTGTATGAAATTCTTGGTTGTAAGTCATCCAACTCAAGTTGAAGGATCATAAAGGTAAATATAAATTAAAATATACATTAACAATATGATCCCTCTGTGGAAATGAAAGATAAATTAAAGATTATGACATCGCTCCTAATCATGACTTTGCACGTAGTAATTCCTTAAATAACCTATATTTCGTGTAATGGTTTTTTACTGAACTCGTTATTATATTATATTTAAACATAATCATACCACATTCTATAATCATTTAAATATTTTTGCTTTCTTTCTTATATGTATATAGAACATATACCCATTAAGATAATTTACCTCTCTTTGATATTCTTTCCTTCCTCAGTTGAAATTCATCCAACTCCTCTTGAGGGCACTTAGGGCCAGATGTAGGTAGCCCTTTACCGATCGGAATCGGCCGAAAATACCGATTTTCGGCCGTTTCCGATCGGTAAAGGGCTATGGAGATGTAGGGGCACATATTCGGCAATTTTACCGAATCGTTATTATTACCGATTCGGTAATAATTACCGATTCGGTAATAATTACTGATTCGGTAATATTTACCGATTCGGTAATATTTACAGATTCGGTAAAATTACCGAAAATGCTATGTGGGTATCCAATTTTCCATTGGCACATGGCTTACAGAATCGGTATTTTACCATGGAATACAAATCCATGGTAAAATACCGATTCCTGTGTACATTCACATCTGTGCATGTACACATGTGCCATGTGACAGACAGACGTGCCCTTACGGCATGTCTGTGTGCCACATTGCACACATGCCTGTTTTGGGGGTGCTAGAGGGTGTCAAAGTGACACCCCCTGCACCCTTAACAAATTCGGTATTTACCGATTCGGTAAATACCGAATCGGTATTTGAATTGAATCCTATGGGCTTCAGTAACATATCCAGATGTTGGGACCTACATCCGATTTACCAATTTTGAAATACCGAATCGGTAAAATTCGGGTATTTCAAAATCGGTAAATGGGATTTACCTACATCTGGCCCCTAATGTTTTATGTATTTTTAAATATACTTTGACAATATGTTCCCTAGATTCTTCTGCAGTCCCGAATCATTACCTTGCTTGTAGTTTCTTTACCCGTATTGATTCTCTGAAACAAAACTATTTATCCCACGGGTGTGGTTTATATACTTTTTGGTTACTTATCAGTCTATGGGATCAAAGTATTGCTCCTCCCACTTTTAAGTCATTGCTTTTCAGTTGACAGGTGTTCTCATTTGCACTGTTTTAGTGCGTCACGTATTCATGTTAATGTGCCTCTTTCCACACTTTTTAACTTTAGCATAATTTCTTAAATGCTTCATTTAAACTCGTTTTTATTATGGGAGTATTTTTTTTTATTCAAGTACTAACATTCCTTACCTTTTTTTTAAACTTATTGTTCTAGTAACTTTCCTTTTGTTGTAAAACTATTTTTTATATTCGACATTACCCTAAACCCCTATTTTGTATACACTGCAAAGGATACTGTTATTTGTCTAGAATAACACTATAAATCAGTGTCTATTTGACAAAATTGAGTGGGAATGAAATGGTTGGTTGATTTGTTTGCAGTTACATAAGTATATAAACTCTTGCAGTAAGCCAGGCTTTAGGGTATGCAGTGCTTCAAACTCCAAAGGCCTACATTTCCCCAGTCAGTATCTATATACTCCCGCTAACATATTGTGACTGCTGTTGCAATTTGAAAATGACTCTTTTTGTACCATGTAGTAATTCATTCAGAAAAGTAAAAGTGAACCAATTAAGAATTCACTCAGTGTTTTTACTTTTATTGAAGTAATCATTCACTCAGTAAGCATGTACTCATGTAGTGAGGCAGGCTTTAGGGAATGGAGTGCTTTAAAGTGCTATGCATTATGCATGTAGTGGTGTAATGACCTTCACATTTGTGCTTCAGGACTACAATTCCCCACTCACTATTCATACCAGGGATCTCCAACTAGTAGCTTGGGAGCTAGTGGTAGTTCAGCAGCGCCATGAAAGTAGCTCTCAGAGGTGAAGCCAAACCAAACCAATCTCAGGGATTCTGTGTATCTTAAAGAAGGTACCACTGCTCATTTCACTACCCTTAGGAGTTACAGAGAGCCAATCAAATGGCAGGGCCTGTTGATAACACTTAAACACACACTTTGGTGGCTTATCAATCAATCAATCAGGGATGTATAGAGCATCCTACTCACCTGTGAGGGTTTCCAGGTGCTTGGGGAGTTTGTGGTGGCGATTTGTGCAGCTTTGGTCATTCGAAAAGCGAGGTCTTATGGATTTTCATTTCTCCTTGTTTTTTTCATTCAAATATACGCTACAAGGAGCAGCATACATTGTAGGAGAAAAATGCCTCTACTGATTGTTTTTGTGCAGTAAGGTGTGTCTTCCTGCACAAAAAGAAACTCCACACAAGACAGATATTCTTACACCATGGTGCAATGGTGCCTGTATCACCCACCACATGCGTGCAGTTTAAGCAGCAGTGGAGAGGGAAGGACAGACTTCCAACATATTTATTTTCATATGTTGCATCTGTGTCCTTCGGAAGTAACTGAGCATGCTGTAGCTAAAGAGCTTACAGTGTAATGGTACAACACTTCCTTATAGTTCTGCAGTTATACATTCATCATATATGACAAATGCATTCTTTAGACAATTATGCAGTACGTACCCATTTATGAAAACTTTCACACACTAGCATATAGCTGCATTACAGAGTGTTATAAAAAGGGGTGTGGCCTCAGAACACCTCACTGCAACGCAGCCCCCTGGCATATACTAGAGGAATCTGATAGGCTAGTTGGACCCCAGGGGACCTCAGGATTCAAGGGCACTTAATCCTGCAACTTAAAATGTGCCACAGGGTGTGTTTGCACACATATCACCTCAGGCCCCGCTCCCTTCCTTCACCATTGTACAAATATTCCTGTAAAATCAGACAAACTATGAATTCCGATTTGCTCACCTGTTATCAGGAGAGAACGCAGTGCTGCATGTTTTAGCCCAGCACTGACCTTGAAAAGTAATTCTAAGCGTACTTACCAGTAACTTGTATTTCCTTCCATAGGAATCCATTGTGTGGTTTTCAGCAGAAGAGTTTCTAAGTGTTGATTTTTGAAACATACAAATATTCCTGTAAAATTAGCCAAACTACAAATTCCGATTTACTCACCTGTTATCAGGAGAGAACCTAGTGCTGCATCTTTTAGCCCAGCACTGACCCTGAAAAGTAATTCCAAGCGTACTTACCAGTAACTTGTATTTCCTTCCATAGGAATCTAATATGTGGTTTTCAGCAGAAACGATTCTGTGTTGATTTTTGAAACGTACAAATATTCCTGTAAAATCAGCTGAACTACGAATTCCAATTTACTCACCTGTTATCAGGAGAGAACCTAGTGCTGCATCTTTTAGCCCAACACTGACCCTAAAAAGTAATTCTAACCATACTTACCAGTAACTTGAATTTACTTCCATAGGCGAACATTGACTGGTTTCACTTGGAAAGTGGAGTTTTTGCACTTTAAAAAATTCCTATAAAATCAGCAGAACTACGAATTCTGATTTACTCACCTGTTATCAGGAGTGACCTCAGTGCTGCTTCTTTGAGCCCAGTACTGATCCTGAAAAGTATTATGGCTGAGATACCCGCCACCCCCTCTCAACACAATCCCCAAGAATGGGAATACGGAAACATTTTCTGAACTTTTGGAAGGCGGGAGGGAGTTACCCTCCCGGCCGTATTTATTAAAATATGAAACAAAATTAAAACATTAAAATAACAGTTTCATATCATTACAATTTCATTTCGACATTACGATGTTTTGGCTGACCTTAACACATTTCTAATACAAAGGTTCTCCTAGCCGATACTAACATCCTACAAATGCATTTTCAAATTGAAATTGTACATCCTAACGTTAAGGGCCAACGGCAAGGTCGTAACCGGTGTCAGATACCTAAACCATAACTCCCCCCTCACTTGTGAGGGGCGGCCGCACAGAGGACTGCACCTCATGTGCACATACCAATTTCCCTTGTCTTGACGGGGGCCCCAATTAACTCGACGCCATCTTAGTGGTCGTTCGAGGACTCGTGTGAGGTGTCTAGAAGGTAGCGTAGACCCCCCTCCCCACCCCACACAACTTACCACCTCTGCCGTCGCAGATGTCCTGGCCCCGGGAAATTCCCAGGAGGGGCCCGTAGCCCCTCCTATCCAGGGAGGGGCCTTGACTGCCTTCCCTTTCCTTTCGGCGTCCCATCCTTAGAAGGGACCGCCTCCCCGTTTGAGGGGCCAATGGCCACCTCCCCCCGGGCGCTCCAATCCGTAATGGGTGACGCCCCCCCCTAGGGATCTTCCAATTACTGCTCACCGATCATGACCTTACCGCCCGACCAAATAATAAATACGACAGACTAAACTAGAGATGCTAATTACTAAAAGAGGGAAAAACAAAAGATCAAAGTATGAACTGTCTAAACATCACTGATCAACTCTGGCGCAAATACTTTTATTCGATAAAGCATACTGTAAAGAAGTATCAGAATTATCCACTTTATTGCATACTGAAACACAACTTTATTCAGAACAACCTGTAAGAAAAGTGAATTACCACGTCAATAACTTTATTTCAAAACAACTTGCTGTCTTCAGGGGCTGGTGGGTGGGTCAAAATTGGCTCTTCGTTCCGTCTCGAGCTCACGTGCAGCGGGGAGGTGCAGCTTCAGAGCACAGGAACAAGAGGATGCTTCCTTTGCTTGTCGTTCCTTTTATCCTTCTTCGGGCGGGCGTAAACCCGCCTCCGCCCGCCTCCGGGGGCGTGGCTGGCGGCTTCAGTGTCTAGGACAACCCACTCATGGGCGGGAAAAAGCGTGCCCCGGCTACGCCGCTTTGGGCATACCAGCCGAGGCTCACCTCCCGCCCAAGATGGCTTCCCGGGGGGATCGGGGTACTCCACCATACGTTCGGGGGGACCGAGTGGTCGCCCCTTTCCATATGGCTGAGATACCCGCCACCCCCTCTCAACACAATCCCCAAGAATGGGAATACCGAAACATTTTCTGAACTTTTGGAAGGCGGGAGGGATTTACCCTCCCGGCCGCATTTATTAAAATATGAAACAAAATTAAAACATTAAAATAACAGTTTCATATCATGTACAATTTCATTTCGACATTACGATGTTTTGGCTGACCTTAACACATTTCTAATACAAAGGTTCTCCTAGCCGATACTAACATCCTACAAAGGCATTTTCAAATTGAAATTGTACATCCTAACGTTAAGGGCCAACGGCAAGGTCGTAACCGGTGTCAGATCCCTAAACCATAACTCCCCCCCTCACTTGTGAGGGGCGGCCGCACAGAGGACTGCACCTCATGTGCACATACCAATTTCCCTTGTCTTGACGGGGGCCCCAATTAACTCGACGCCATCTTAGTGGTCGTTCGAGGACTCGTGTGAGGTGTCTAGAAGGTAGCGTAGACCCCCCTCCCCACCCCACACAACTTACCACCTCTGCCGTCGCAGATGTCCTGGCCCCGGGAAATTCCCAGGAGGGGCCCGTAGCCCCTCCTATCCAGGGAGGGGCCTTGACCGCCTTCCCTTTCCTTTCGGCGTCCCATCCTTAGAAGGGACCGCCTCCCCGTTTGAGGGGCCAATGGCCACCTCCCCCCGGGCGCTCCCATCCGTAATGGGTGACGCCCCCCCCTAGGGATCTTCCAATTACTGCTCACCGATCATGACCTTACCGCCACAGGCCGGATAGTTGACCGGCTATCCGGACCCCCCACAAAAAATCCTACCTAAAGGTCATGGTGTAAACTCTTTAACCAAGCTACGAGGTCTCCTATGAGTAAAGAATTCCCCACCCGGGACAAATGGACCCCATCTTCCAGATACATAAGGTCCCCCCTGATACACCCATGAGGAATCGAATGCAAAGTACTTGTACGGAACAGTCTACCAAGCTTGTTATTCACCTTTTTCACGGAATGATTTATAGCAGACACTGAATTAGCCCCCCGCCACACCTTTCGTGGAATCATATGGGACCATGCAATCGTGCACCCTGGAACCCTTCTCGCCAACCAACTTACTGTGGATAGTATCGCCTCGAGAAGTAGTCGTCTACCAGTGGTCACCAGATCATTGCCCCCAAGATGCACTATGATTATAGATGGCGGTGACCTTGTCCGCCCTAACAAACCCTCAACAAAAGGTTGAAACTGGTCAATACAGAGCCCGCCCCTTCCGTAGAAGGTCACTCTGTACCCGTATTCCCCAGCCATGTGAATCATGTCACCTGCTTTGAATACGTCCGCAGCACGCCTCACGTATGAGTGGCCCACGACCCACACCACTTTTTCCGCAGCCGGTGATCTGTGACCGCTGGTTCCCAGGTGTCGGGTCGACTGCACAGTCCGCCCCGCCTTGTAAGCTTGCGAAACTGTAAACCAAACAAAAACAAGAAGCGTGAGTACATGATTACAGCTTCACAACATGTGCAACCGCACATACCTTTTGTAACAATTCGAGGACCAACGCCCCAATTGTTTCACTTTTTCCACACTCAGACCCCTGGCTGTAGCCTCTGTAGCAGCCCCTATCCGCAAGGAATGAGTCCCAAAATCGCCCGGGTTCAAGCCCGCGGCCGAAATTGCCATTGCTAGCACCCGCTGGAACTGAAACCTCGTCAGTGGGGTGGCATCAGTGTGCCTCAACAGGGCCCCCCCCCACGATGCCGCCCTCTGCGCCAAATATTCCTCAACGCATACGACGGGGCACATGGGAGATCCGGGACTCCGATGGACTACGACACTGTCCCCGATCGCACCCTGATCGGTCTTGGACCTGGGAAACAAGACCATCATCGTATCCCCCTTAACTAGAACGTGCTCTCGGCACAGTCCCCCCCCGTATCCTGCTTGTTCCTCGCCACCAGTTCGCTTACCCGCATAGCCCCATGGAATGCTAATGCAAAAGCGGCCCTGAATAACACTGTTTCAGACTGGGATGAACAAGTCGCAGGGAGAACGGAGAATAACAGAGCCAACCTCTCCAGACCTATCGGGTGCCTTTCATCTACTCTGCGACCCTCAAGGCGTTGCCACCCACGCAGCGCTTTCTGTACTACGAAAGATGCAGTAGGGTCCTGGATCCCATGAGCCCGCGCCATGAAGGAAATGGCGGCCCGATGCCTCTGGGCCGTGGCTACCGATTTGCCTGCCTGATGTAACGACAGCAAAAACTTTACGACATATTCTTCCTGGCCCCAAAGCTCCCCCCTAGCCGAACCCAAAAAGGACTGATAAGAACAGAACGCCCCTTCATATGCCTTCCTCGTCCTGGGTGCTAAACTCTTTCCCACGAGGTTTTGTAGTTCGGGGCACCGAGAGACCAGAGAGCTTCGGGGAATGGTGCCGACACCGGGTCCGCTGTGGGCAGAAAACCCCAGAAGGCCTGCATACGGAAACGAGAAAGCGCATCAGCCGCCTGATTCAGTACTCCTGGCACATGTCTTGCCCTAAAGAGTACGTTCAATTGCATACATAGTAACACAATTTCCTTGAGCAATCTCAGAATCCATTTGCATCGTGCTGCCTGACTATTGATACACTCGACCACGGTCATGTTATCAGACCAGAACACCACAGAGTGATCCCGAAACCCCTCAGGCCATGTTTTCAAGGCCACCAGAATAGGGAACAGTTCGAGAAAAGCAATGTTGCTCGTCAGCCCACACTCGTGCCACCATGACGGCCATTTTTGGGCCGACCAGTGATTACCGAATATGCCGCCAAAGCCTATACTCCCCGCCGAATCTGTCCACAGCCCCAACTCCTCGGAGGACACCGCCGGCTTGTTCCAGACCACCCGACCATTGAAATCCGCCAGAAATGCCAACCAAATGTGCATGTCCTGGCGAATCTCGGCCAAGAGCCTCGTGCGATGGTGCCCTTCTTTAAGACCGACCATGGCTTGAGCAATCGAGCGGGAGAAAGGGCGGGCCATTGGCATTACTCTAAGGGCAAAGTTCAACTGACCCACAGTTTGCTGCAATTGATGCAAGTTCACCATGTTTTCCCGAATACATGACTCAAGGGAGGCCCTGAATCTCCCCACCTTTTCTTTGGGCAGCCGGAAGCAACCTTCCAGTGAATCGAGCTCTATTCCGAGAAACTCGAGCGAAGTTGATGGCCCCACCGTCTTACCTGGTGCCAGTGGCACACCAAACTGATTCATCAGACCACAAAATTCATTTAGAGCTTGTGCACATTCTGGATCCCCAGCTGCACCCAGGAACAGAAAATCGTCAAGATAATGCATAACATGTTGAAACCCCGTCATTCTTGTGAATACCCATTGCAGAAAACAACTGAATTTCTCAAAATAAGCACAAGATATGGAGCATCCCATTGGCATACATTTATCCATGTAATAGCGACCCTGAAACATAAAACCGAGGAGCCGCTGATTGTCTGGGTGTACCGGGAGCAACCGGAACGCTGACTCGTTGTCTGATTTGGCCATCAGCGCTCCGGGCCCCAGGTGATTCAACATGGCGACGGCCTCATCGAAACATGCGTACCGCACCGAACACACCTCCGGGTCTATCGCATCATTCACCGAAAGACCTCTCGGGGCGGACAAGTTATGTATTAATCGAAACTCACCCGGGTCCTTCTTGGGGACCACTCCCAAGGGGGAACAAACAAAATTAGCAACTGGTGGCGTGTCGAATGGTCCGGCAACCCGACCCCGGGTCAAATCTTTCACAATCTTCGCCTGTACCACCGCCGTATTCTGCAGGACCGACAGTTGGTTCCTACACTGTGCCTTACCCTGAAAATTCCCCACTGGGATGCGGAAACCATACGAAAACCCATCTCGCAACACCCCAGCGGAGACATGATCCGGGTATTCATTGAGCCAAGGAATCATTGCCATGGTATCAACCGGGGTAGGTAAAGGCGCCCCTCGGACTATTTCAGACCTGTTTGGCGCTTCCCCTACCTCCGTTATCACCCGTTTTGGCTCTGCACATGGTCTCAGGATGCGAGGATTGCCCCCCCCCCCCACAGTTGTGCCTAAACTTGCATGACCCCTGGGGCCTCGTACACTTTCCTCTGTTAAAATTCCAGCAGATGCCTTTTTTGCCTGTATTGCCACTCGATCTCGAGTGATGCTCGTTACTTGAACCTGCCCGAAAGGGCGCCCCAGATGAATGGCGGGAAAACTCTCCCCCGCTTCCCCCCCACCAATGGTGCCTTTAACATGCCTGATTTCTCCATCTTTTGCCAAGAAATGGAGTCGTAGCAATCCCACGTCAGAGATGTGTCGATTGTCGAACTCCTTGGCCTTCCGAAAAACTTTATCATAACAAAACCACTGATTTCCCTCATATGACTGAGAATACTCCATAATACGTGTCTGGTACACGGGTAACTCGGCCAACATTTCAGGCCTTCGTTCCCCCATAATTGAAGTGAAAATGCCAAATGCTCTGCCCCAATTTCCTATGTTCTCATCGACCTTAAAAGCGGCCATCTTGGCGCGCCAAACACTCGGGTGCAAAAACTCTTTTTGACCCTTCACATGCTCGATCTCATAATGATCAGTTAGCAAAGAAAACATGTTCACATATTTCTCAGCCCATATCCTCTCCTTGATTTCAATCGGAATATGCTGAGCCACTTTCTCCCTTCTTGAGGGTACAGACCCCTCCCCCGCAATCGGCAGTCGCTGCTTACCTGAACTAGAGGCTGTAACCGTAGTCGCTGCCGAACTCGTGCCCGCCGCGGTTTCACCCACTGGAGCCTGCGGGGGAACAAAAGGACATGGTGCCTTTGCGGCCTCTCTTGACTGCTGCAACTGCCTCATTACTGCCCTGGCGTCATCCGCCGTAGTGCCTTCGCTATCTTTCCCCAACCACGCTGCCAGCTGTGCAGCCAACTCGGGAGGCATATCCTCCCCGTTCACAGGGGTGACTACAACAGGGATTGGTTGCCCCTCCTTCGGGACCGGGATCGGGGCTTCAGTCGGTGTATCAGGGAGCGCCGGCGGCGCCTCGGGAACCGGGGTCTCTCCCCCAGTTGCCCCCCTCTTGGACCTTCTACCTCTCCCGCTAGGGACTACTCCCGGCAATGCTGCTCCGACGACTCGCTTTGGGCCTCCTACACCGTTCATTGCCGCCATCTGTTTCTTCATCTCGACCATTTCTTTCACGAGCATGCAGAGCATCTGATCGGTACCGACCCGCTTTCCGACCTTCTTGCCCGGCATTCTCGAACGAAGATTCTCTGAAAGAACAAAGACAAAATTACAATGCTCAAAATTGGCTCTTCGTTCCGTCTCGAGCTCACGACCACGTGCAGCGGGGAGGTGCAGCTTCAGAGCACAGGAACAAGAGGATGCTTCCTTGGCTTGTCGCTCCTTTTATCCTTCTTCGGGCGGGCGTAAACCCGCCTCCGCCCGCCTCCGGGGGCGTGGCTGGCGGCTTCAGTGTCTAGGACAACCCACTCATGGGCGGGAAAAAGCGCGCCCCGGCTACGCCGCTTTGGGCATACCAGCCGAGGCTCGCCTCCCGCCCAAGATGGCTTCCCGGGGGGATTGGGGTACTCCACCATACGTTCGGGGGGACCGAGTGGTCGCCCCTTTCCATTCTAACCGTACTTACCAGTAACTTGTATTTCCTTCCATCGGAATCCACTGTGCGGTTTTCAACAGAAAAGTTTCTAAGTGTCTATTTTCACAAACTAAAAATATTCCTTAAAAATTGCCTGTATGACCTAAACGCATTCTTTCGACTGTTTACAGGTGATGCACCTGTGCTGGAACCAGGATCCACCACTGAGTAAGAAAAAGTAACGTTAACACTACTTACCTGATAAGTGAATTTCCTCCCATAGTAATACATTGGTGATTCTATGTGAAAAAGTTTTGAAGTGTCATCTTTTAAAATACAATAAAATTCCTTAAAAATCACAACTGTAACCAAAACGCTTTTACCCAACTGTTTCCAGGTGATGTCTCAGGACTGAATTTAGGATCCAGCCCTGTGGTTAGAAAAGTAATTAATTACATTTAACTAGAAATTCACATTGACCTCAATGTTGCATTGTGTAGAAAATTGAGTTGCCCATTGCAACAAGTGTAACTACTGTACTTAAACGTCTATTGCCTATTTGTAACCTATTTAAACTAAAGTAATTCATTCTGAGAATGTATATTTTGTAATGTAATTTCTAATGTAATTATAATGTAATTTAAAAAATAAAATATGTAAAAAAACAGTTCAAAAGAATGTAGAAATTCAGTATAAAAAAATTAAAATAACAATAAATGCATTTGAAAATTGTCATATACAAAACCTTTGACATTTACTGAAAAAACCATAGGTTTCAGACAGGTTATAGTTAGGAATGAACATTTAAAAAACCTTTGAAATTCACTGAAAAAAACATAGGTTTGATGCCTGTTATAGTTAGGAATTAGCATTTGAAAAACCTTAGAAATTCACTGAAAAAAACATAGGTTTCAGACATGTTATAGTTTGGAATTAGCATTTACAAAACCTTAGAAATTCACTGAAAAAAACATAGCTTTTAGGGGTGTTATAGTTAGTTGGACATTTCACTTGTACAAAACCATTGAAATTCCCACGTTATAGTTAGTTATACTAACTATAACTTGCGTGCCTGCAATCCACTGCTGATGATGTCACATATTACATCATTCATGACATGGCCAGTAACATCACTGATGACATCACTGATGAGATCGCAAATGACCTTACTGATGACATCATCATCCACGTGCGAATCTGATACATCTTATCATACACTAATATGATCTTTCAACACTCATGATAAAATATGGAGTACCATATTTGAAACCATTGACACACCAATACAAGTTTCTAAAAACCCACTCAGTGATTCCTACATCTACACACATATCTAAACACATACCTATAGATTCACTCATACATGCTAACAAAGATCAATAGAACACTATTAAATATACTTATACACCTACATCGACATTACACACCAGCACACATCCTATTCACTTATGCAGTCATCCTACTCACTTATGCAAACAATTGATCATACTTACATTTACTAAGCTACACACTTACAAACACCACTTTATTTATTCATATAGTTTGTAACTCATACTTAGTGTGTTATAAAATCACTATTACAAGTATACAGTTGTCCATACGTCACTCATACATTCACTGAGTCTTGTGTATAATTATTTATATACAACAACTGTCACATACACTGCCTTTTATATTTCTAGTTTGTTGGACATGTATCATTGAGAAATATATTTACTCATCACCACACCCATAAAGAGATTCACTCACCCAAACAACTGTTTCCACATACAGTCTTAACCTCACATACCTACGAAATCAACTATTTACACATCTTTGGACAGTCACACACCCCCAGCCAACCACACACACATTCATTCACTATCCCGTACAAATACTCACTCAACTAATTATTAACTAATATAGACTTTCACATAGCTAGTAACCAACTTATGTAGTAGTTTACACAACAAGAGCTAGAGTGATACAGGTATTCACACAGTTTAATCACTATCCCATACATTTAGTGAGACACTTTAAATTCGTCACTTAGACAGTCAATCACATTGCTACTAAATCCTCCATTCAGACATTTATACATCCACTCAGTCTTCAAGGCAGATTGCTATATATATATATATATATATATATATATATATATATATATATATATATATATATATATATATATATATATATATATATATATATATAATACTTATTTAAATATTGAAGCAAACCACACTCACTGGATGATGTCATCAGTGATGTCATCAGTGGTGTCATTTAAGATGACGTCACTGACCATGTCATGAGTGATGTAATATGTGACGTCATCAGCAGTGCATTGTGGGCGCACGAGTTATAGTTAGCTGAACTAACTATAACGGGGAAATTTCAATGGATTTGTATAAGTGAAACATCCAGCTAACTATAACATGTGTGAAACCTATGGTTTTTTCAGTGAATTTCTAAGGTTTTTTACATGCTAATTCCTAACTATAACGAGGTTAAAACCTATGGTTTTTTTCAGTGAATTTGCAAGGTTTTTAAATACGAATTCCTAACTATAAGATGCCTAAAACCTAAGTTTTTTCAGGAAACATTATATATATATATATATTCACTGAAAAAACCATAGGTTTCACACCAGTTATAGTTAGGAATTAACATTTAAAAAACCTATGAAATTCACTGAAAAAACCATAGGTTTCACACCGGTTATAGTTAGGAATTAGCATTTAAAAAACCTATTAAATTCACTGAAAAAAACATAGGTTTCACACCAGTTATAGTTAGCTGGAAATTTTACTGATATAAAACCATTGAAATTCCCACGTTATAGTTAGTCGGACTCACTATAACTTGCGCGTGCAATGCACTGCTGATGACATCACATATTACATCACTCATGACATGGTCAGTGACATCACTCATGACATCACTGATGACACCATCCAGTGAATATGTGTCTTTCTGAAAAATAAATATTAGTGAGTTATGTTTAAATATTTAAATACATATATTAGTGTTTCACTTTGTGTATAAGTGGCTACATGTGTTGATAAGTAGCTACATGCGTATGTATATGGGTTATTTGATATTTTTAGTAGTATCAGTATGAGTGTCTATGTGGTTTGGTGGAGGTATTACTTAGCACATAGATGCATGAGTGACTGACTCTTTGTTTGTATGTGTTTTGAAGGCAGCATATGTACAGGACTGTATGGGTGGATGAGTGTCTATATGTGTTTGTTAGTGAGTGAATGACTGTCTCACTAGTGTCTTTATCAGTAACTACATATGTTTTAATCTAGTATATATGAATATTGATGTATATAAGTGAGTATATGTGAGAGTAAGAGATTGTAAGATTTCCTGTTTAAATAAGTATGTGTTTCTATAAGTGATTGTTTAAGAGAATAAATATGTGTAATTTTCAGTAGAAGTAAGGTGGAAGTGTGTGTATAACTCTATATTCAAATAAATGGTTGTTCAATAGTTTATTTGCACGTGTGAATATGTGTTGTGAGTAACTTTTGGATGAATGTCGGTGTGTAACAGGATGTATAGGTGTATCTCTTCATATGAGGAGTGAGTATATGTATGAGTGACTATATAGAACTGTTGGTGAATGAGTGGATGTGTATATAGATAGTGGAAGTACAGAATTGCTTGTTGTAACTGATATAGGTATGTCCATTTTTTAAAAATTTCAGTTTCTATTTTTGAATATGTGTCTCAAGGGTTACTTTACACTGAGAGGAGGTCTGTGACTGTGTCACAAGGATGGTGTCATCAGTGATGTCATGAGTGATGTCACTGACCATGTCATGAGTGATGTAATATGTGATGTCATCAGCAGTGCATTGCACGCGCAAGTTATAGTGAGTCCGACTAACTATAACGTGGGAATTTCAATGGTTTTATATCAGTAAAATTTCCAGCTAACTATAACTGGTGTGAAACCTATGGTTTTTTCAGTGAATTTAATAGGTTTTTTAAATGCTAATTCCTAACTATAACCGGTGTGAAACCTATGGTTTTTTCAGTGAATTTCATAGGTTTTTTAAATGCTAATTCCTAACTATAACTGGTTTGAAACCTATGGTTTTTTCAGTGAATTTCATAGGTTTTTTAATGCTAATTCCTAACTTTTTATACAGACTCATACCTATGTGTTTTTTAGTGAATTGCTAAAGTATGTTTTTGTAAAAATGAACACTATAATGTATATTGAGATATTTTTAATTTAAAATATTTTTTTTTATATTTCACTCTGGTGCGCTTCCGGTGCGCGCACCGGTGCGCGTACCGTCAGCGCACTAACAAAAAAAAAGAAAAAAAAATAATGAAGGAGGGACTGTGTAATAGATAGTAAGACAGATAAAAAGTGTAAAAGGAAGTAACTGAGAAAAGAAAAATGAATAAGGGAGCAAAAGAAAGAAGAAATAGGAAGAAGACTAAAGCAGAGGTTAAGGGAGAATGTAAATGGATGTTGAAAGTAAAAAGAAGGACAGTTAAGTATGAGAATGACAGGTAGTGACGGAATCAGAGGAAAAGAATAGCAGTGATTGAGGGAAAGTAAATATCAGTGAATATAAGTAAAGAGGGGTGAAAGAGGGTACATGTAAGTGAATAAGGGAAACACATGGGGAGTAATAGAGAGAAAGAAGAGAGAGAGTAAAAGATAGACAAAAGGAAGAACTAACTGAACTACAGTACAATGAGTGTGAAAGAAAAAAAATGGAGAAAGAGAAAGAGAGTTAGGAAACTAAAGCAGTGGGACTAAGAGAATATGAAAAAGATAAAAAGTGGTGGAAGGAACAGAGGAAATGCAGATAGTTCCTATTAGATTAAGAAGTTGTGAATGAAGTGCAGTAAAGAAACAGCGATGAAAAAAGAGTGTAAATTAGTAAAGAGAGGTAAATAAGGGTGAAAAAGAAAATGAGTGTATAACAATGTGAACACAATATAAATTACACAATGCAAACTACACAATAACTTCTACAATATGTTACATTATTTATTTTTGCTGTTCTCAGAATATATTGAATTCCACTTAAATTAGTGAGTTCAAAGTCTTCATCATATAACAGCGGGAAAAAAAAACACAATCTAAAAGATTGTGTTTAAAAAAACCCATTCAAACATACATCTCATATATGTACACTAATCTTTGATTCACTTACTTTTCCATGAGGCCAAATAGAAGATAGTGAAGGTCCTTTTGGTGGAAAAAAAGTCTGCTGTTCCTTATAAGTTCCATTTCATCGACTTCCTATGAAAAAAGATCTAAAAACATCATACCATACACAATCCTCACGGCCAATTTGTGTCTGATATATCGGTATTTTTTACTTTGAGATCCACTTAAAGTATCTACATGAGATAAATAATTTAAAATATTAGATTAACTAACTAACAAACTAACTTTTATTAACTATTCCCGTCTTCAAAGGCCAATTCCCTTTACTAAAACTTTGGTTTTAAAAACACTAGATAAGAATTTGTAGAGTCATAAGGCAAACGTTGTTTATAAGTTAAATGAGAATCATTGCAGTAACTCCATCCATTTTCAGATTTTAAGTAGCATGTATAATGTCCTGAGGTGGTCGAAGATCCATCATGATAAATAATAGCTTCAGTTGTAAAGGTCCTTCCAGAAATTGATAACTGAGAAGCCACAAAATTTTTGATAGAAGTTGTCAATTTAGTTCCATCAGGTCTACATCGTTGGAAAACTAAAATGATATACTGCCCATACCTTTGTATAAATAATGTGGACAGCATTGTACAGTTACATTGGGTACACACCATATTATGATCTGCTGCTTTAACTAGATTTTTAAAAGACACTGATTTACAGTCTGGTAAAGTCAAATATATAAATCTTTCAGTGTCTATTCTAGTAGTACTTGATAAACTACAATTGTGGCAGTCATGCTGCCATTGATAAGAAAGACTGAAAAGATTATCTACATCTACACCTTCATCTTCCAAAACACCAAACATATACATTAAAAATTCCTGACAATCCTGCTGAATGTTCTGTGAAAATTTATCTTGACCAGAACACAAATCTAAAACATTTCGAATTTCTGTTACACTTTCTATTTGTGGTGTACCACTGCTACATTTCTGAAACACAGAATTCAATAAACCACACAATCTTTGATCCCGATTTTCAACAATCTGTTCTTGTAAACTTTTAAGAAAAAAAACAACATTAACCACTACATTAGCATAGCAGTTGACACCAGAACTATTTTCAAACTGAAATCCAACAACATTTTCTCCACAATTCTTTTTCTTCCTGTTTTCAATTACAGTTTTCTCTACTTTTTGTCTTTTTGCAACTACCTCACTACAATTATCCTCATTTCTTCTTTTTCGGCCTACCACACGTTTTTCAAACAGAGGATATTGAGGCAAATGTGGAGCATACTCTCTTCTTAACCTATTGTATTCTTTAACACAATCTAGATCTGCAGAAATCTTTGTCTCATCACACGCAATCAAGTACAATCCTGATAAAGTTCTGACTCGAGATAATGCCACATATGCCATACCCTCTTTAAGCACAGATCTTCCAATGTTCACCAAAGCACTATCTACACTTAAACCTTGAGATTTATGAATTGTCACCGCATACGCCAAACAAACAGGAAACTGTTTTCGGCGAACATATAAGTCTTTTACAAGTAAAAATCTAGCAGAACAACGACTTATTTGTTGTACTTGTTCAATGCCATCAAATTTTATTTTTAAAAATTCAATTCCATCTCTATTTCTGTAATTCACAAAATCAACAACATAACCCATTGCTCCATTTACCAGACCGCTTTCAACATTTAAATTCCTTCTCAAAATGATACGACAATTTAAACACACATTCAGAGTCTTTTCAAAACCAGCTGTTTTTGAAATACTTTTCTCCAATGAATCCAATTTAGTTTTCAAATTTTCTGACAAAACAATTGTTGCACCCATATGCTCTATTTTATCTATTGCTTCCAGTTTCACAATCTCTTCATTTTCTAAGTCTAACATTTTTTGGTTGAAGATGGAACATTCTTGCAGAGTTGGCATCAAACATATCCCAGATTTCTTCTCAGTCATTTTTTTAAAAATATTCTCTGGAAGAATGTTTTCATTTGGATACAAATTTGAAATTAATCGACTAAGCAAAGCTTTTTTCCCTTTCTCAGTCATTTTTCCAATTCTTACATCTTGTAGAATATTTTTATAATCTTCATCCTTGGCCTGTCGCATATTTTGAAGCAGTTCAGCATATTTAAAATTTAGCCATATATTAACATTTCCAATGCTTCCAAGGGACTTCCTGGTATCTTCATGCGTGAGCATTTTAAACACTGGTTGTCCTTTTACTGGAGTCAACTGCAATAGATCTCCAAAAACAATAATGTGTTTTCCTCCAAATAACACATCATAGTCTGTTTTAAGAATTTCTTGCATTCTCAAATGCACAAAAGCAAGCATTAGATTTGAGACCATGCTTACTTCATCTATGATAAGAAGTTTCATTTTCTTCAAGACTCTTGAAACTTCAGAACACGCATCTCCAGATAGCTTGTTGTAATGCAATTTATTATCATGTTCAACTGGCAGCATCAATAAACGATGTAGAGTAATCCCTTTAATGTTATGTGCTGCCAGACCAGTTGGAGCAGTTACAACACAAGACAGTGGTGAATCAGTCCTTTTCTGCAGATAACTTGCAACGGCTTTAATTAGAAAACTTTTTCCTGTCCCCGCTTCTCCGCTTACGTACAATCGGACAGGGTCAAATATTATACATGAGCACTCTTTTTTCTCATGTCTGAATCCATGTTCAATCTGCTCTGTGACTTCATCATATATCTTTTTCTGCTCAATGTTTAGTTGCTTTACCAAATCTTCTAAGTTAACTCCATCCTCTTGAGCTTGTTCCATAGCTCTTTCCACCTCATCCATGGCAGTGGCAGCTTCATTTTGGATAATTGGTCCTCCTAGTGGATCCTGGCTCAATGAAGTAGAACTCTGACTATCTTGAGAACTGTTTCTAGCTATCTCTTCAGCAATTGTAGTTTCTTGCTCCATTTCTTCATTCAACATTTGCAGATAATT
The DNA here is from genome assembly GCF_964263255.1 of Lissotriton vulgaris. Lineage (NCBI taxonomy): Eukaryota > Metazoa > Chordata > Amphibia > Caudata > Salamandridae > Lissotriton > Lissotriton vulgaris. The sequence goes on from NC_141693.1 coordinate 1,526,462,117, forward strand.
TAGAAAAATAGGACATTCTATGGTATCCTTAGTTGCATTAAAAGAGTCTTCATAACAGACAAAATCTCCAAGTAGTTCCTCTTCTGTACGCCATGGCTTAAAGAGTTGCAAAAGAGCTAAATAGTAAAATTCTCTTTTGTCTGGAACTTCACAACTCAATTTTCGATGATTAATCAAATGGCCTTTTTTCTGCTTCACTAGACATCCTTCATAGCCAATGAGTGCATATTTTCCATTATTGATATCTTCTGTGATGTTCCTCTTATAACTGTAGTTTTGAAGAACTTCATACAAACATGTGTTCTCAAGGTGAGTACTTCTATTTGGATAGTATGTATCCAACATATTAGTCTTCAAAATATCTGTACTGTTTGGTTCTTTTTCCGCCAAATATTCAATTTCTTGTACAGATTTCAAAACTCGGTTTCGTGTTACAGCAAGACCAAGACTCACCCAAATGATTGTTCTTGATTTGGCATAGAGACTTGCTGATGATAACCGATCAGAACATTCATATGCTCCAATTTCTCGATGCGACAACATCTTCAGACTGAAACTGTATAATTTCTTGCTTAGACTCTTTTCATGTGAAATGTCCTCCCACATTTCCTTCAGTTCTGTCTTTTCTTTTTTGGTGATGTAAGATGTCACATATCGAGCCACAGCAATAGAGTTGTCAGCAACGAACTGAATATCCATGTTAGCATTCCACATGGACAAAATCACTGGGTTGTAATCGTTGATGTACTTAGATTCTTCATTTCTTTTCAAATTATATGTATTTTTGGGAGATTTCCTCGTCACAGTATGTCGTAGAGATGACATCAAATTATTTACTCTTCCCTTAGAAATCACTGGTCGAGGAAATGCAAAACGACATTTCGTGTAGTACTTTTCCTTGTTTTTAAATTTTCGACGACAGTACTTTCCACAACGATGAGATTGAAAACGTAAAACTTGTTGCCTTAAATTGTTTTCTTCAGTAGATTTTGGAACAGCACATGTTGAATACTCTTCAATGAAACTCATCACTGTTTCATCTGAATCTGATCCAAATTTGGGTGCATCTTTAATCCACAACAACATATGTATATGAGGAGCACCTCTCGCTTGATATTCCTTCCTCCAAAAGAAATCCAAAACCTCTCCAAGGGGAGGATTTTTTTTGTTGGTAATAAAAGACATCATAGCTTCAAATCTATGATTAAAATATCTGCAAACATTCACTGGATCTAAAGAACACAGTTCTCCTGGTGTTTTCAATTCTATATTTCGTATGTTTTCATTTGCCTCCCGTAGAAATTGAAGTAAATCGTCCCATGCATACTCAGCACAGCTAAGAGTGAGGAACCATGTAGGAGTTCCTAAGTTTCTTAGCATACATTTCAATTCTCCATGACGACGAAACCAATACTCGTTGGCTCCACGTTGACATGCCATGAGATTGATTAGCTGAGATTCCAAAATACTGTCTTGCAGATTAACTTTCTCCATAAAGTCCCTTGCACAAACATTCTGCAAATGAGGTCCACTTTTTAATATATGATTAACTGCATAAGAAAGCCCAGACAAATCACTTTCAAATAGTAGATGAAATAAATATGGAATGCATTGACGAAACCTTGGATCTTCTGCATATAATCTTAGAGTCCGGTATTCAGCTGCAGGAATTTGAACTGGTCGATCATCATATCGTCCACCACAACCTGTTGGAAATAATTGTGGAAAACAACGAGCTTCCAAACTTTATTCCCATACACTAATGGGACTTCCTTTTGCTGCTTTCATTTGAAACAAGTCAATTGCATTTCCCATTACTTCTTTGGAATGCAAAGGATGAACAGTATAATGTTCATATATTTCTTCAGTTCTAGACACATCAACTTTTTCAATTTGACCAACTGAAGAATCACTATCTTCTTCTATAGCTGTTTCCTCTGCTCCAACACTTACATCTTTGTAGTACTCATTGTTTTTGACCAAATACAACGTTGCCTTCTTGACTTTTTTAACATCCACTAAATCTTGCCAAATTTTCTTACTCTTTGTTGGAACCCCATTAACTAGAATAACTAAAGGATCTTCTTCTACTCTTTCTACACCAATTGTATTAATATTTTTCTTTACATCTAGAGGCAAATAAACAACTCTTCCCTTTAATCCTCTCAGTAAATCTGATGGAGGCAATTTCCCTGTCTTAGGCTCCATGCGTACAATAGCCTGAAAAGGATGGACACATTGAATCAAAATAGATTCATAAGTATTTAGATCCATCAATTCAGAAGGAATATCTATCAACTGAAGATTATTATAAACTGCTCTAGCAGGCATTCTATTTTCATTTAATTTTTTCAAACAATAATTACAAATACGCTGATCCAAACTCAAATCAAAAGAATTCTCCACCAACAAATAACTTACAAAATCCTCCCATTGACTATTATTTTCCAATTCACTTTTTGCATATAAATCAACTAACCTGGTCTGAATTTTATAATGAGTCCGTCGACAACACACACAAGTTAAATTAGGCCTCTCACTTGATTTCACCTTAAACTTGATAATTTCCTCATCAAACTTTTCAATACTTGAAATTTGTCCATTATCTTCTGCATTACCATCCATTACTATATCTATTTCTACACTGTCCTCTTTGTTCCCAAAATAACAAAACTCAATTTCTTCACAAATAGTCTTCACATCCACTTCAGATCCATGCAAAAGAACACTATTTAACTGTTTAAGCTTAAGTGCAGGACTTTTTGCATAATACAACTTCCTCACTAATTTCCTTACGTTATTATGATGCACTGCTAACATCCTAAAATGATGAAAAACACTCCGACAAACTTTTCTAGAAAGACAAGCTAGTGAATGCCCTTGCAAACCTGTGCTTTCTCTCACTCTGCAAGGATCTAACTCTTGCAGGATCTTCATTTTGTGTTTGAGACTTTTTTTACTATATGTACGTAAGAAATTTCGAAGCAAATCGATTGATTCCTGTCGCACACTACAAATACTACTGCATTTCCATGTGTACACTGGACCCTTAGTACGTCTCCCTAAAACTTCATCAGCTAACACCTCTTCTGCATCTCTAGATACAAGTTTCTCTTTTTCCATCACACAACTATCTTTCACCTCATATGCACGACCACTGGTGTCAACTGCATGCACCAAATCATTTTCCTGAAAGTAACTCCACTCATTGAAAAAAGGCTCAGAACTTGAACTATGCATCCATTCACCAGAAAATACTTCACAAAAATTACTCCGATTAATAATTCTTTTCCATCTACTGTTCGATTTGAAAACATCAATTGCCTTATTAAGTATCCTAATTCTATTGATTATTAAAATAAATAATTTTTTCTTAACTTCAAAAGCCTGATCAACAATCTTTTCTACACTTTTCTTTTTCTTGTAAAAAGCAGCTTTTAGTTTACTTTTCTTATCATTTTTTAGCAAATTTAAAACTACCCTATTGCGAAACATTCGCCTACGAATGTCCCTAAAAACATTTACCCTTCTATTGCTATCCATTCTCTTCTCTCCTGCTCCAATGGAAACATTTTTTGTGGGCTTCTCTTTCCTTTTTAGATTTGTTGACTTTTTCTGTATATTCACATTAGCAATATAATTTTTTTTTCTACGACATATGTTGCGAAGAAAAGACTTAATTGGCTTACCAGAAGCTTTTCTGGTGTTTTTTGAAGTACTTGTTGAAGAGGATTCCATAAACTCTGTTGTTGATGTTCTCCTTTTCCGTATGTTATTTTTGACATTTCTTTGCTTTGAAGGCATTTTTGCTTCCTTTTCAGAAGTTGATTTGAATCTGTTGTTCTGTTAAAAAAACACATGAAAGACCACTATTAGCAAACAACAAAGTAATGTTAAAAAGCAAACAATATATACAATAAATTGCAACATATTTAAGTTTATACAATAGCAACTCATGGCTTTATTTATAAAGGCCTTGCGCCACCAGTGCGTCACTTTTTACCCATGTTTAAAGTAATGCACCAGCTGCACATGGCAATCATAAATAAGGGCCAAATGCAAATACCAATCATTTGCACCCACAAATCGATTTTTGAATAACATGTAAGAAACACTGCGTAGAACCTAAGTACAACCACTCAATATCATCAAACAAAGTCAGGGTCTGATTTATAAAGGCCTTGCGCCACCAGTGCGTCACTTATTACCCATGTTTAAAGTCATGCATCAGCTGCACATGGCAATCATAAATAAGGGCCAAATGCAAATACCAATCAATTGCACCCAAAAATCGATTTTTGAATAACATGTAAGAAACACTGCGCAGAACCTATGTGCAACCACTCAATATCATCAAACAAAGTCAAGGCCTGATTTATAAAGGCCTTGCGCCACCAGTGCATCACTTATTACCCATGTTTAAAGTGATGCATCCGCTGCACATGGCATTCATAAATAAGGGCCAAATGCAAATACCAATCAATTGCACCCAAAAATCGATTTTTGAATAACATGTAAGAAACACTGCGCAGAACCTAAGTACAACCACTCAATATCATCAAACAAAGTCAGGGCCTTATTTATGAAAGCCTTGCGCCACCAGTGCGTCACTTATTACCCATGTTTAAAGTCATGCATCAGCTGCACATGGCAATCATAAATAAGGGCCAAATACATATACCAATCAATTGCATCCAAAAATCGATTTTTGAATAACATGTAAGAAACACTGCGCAGAACCTAAGTACAACCACTCAATATCATCAAACAAAGTCAGGGTCTGATTTATAAAGGCCTTGCGCCACCAGTGCATCACTTATTACCCATGTTTAAAGTCATGCATCAGCTGCACATGGCAATCATAAATAAGGGCCAAATACATATACCAATCAATTGCACCCAAAAATCGATTTTTGAATAACATGTAAGAAACACTGCGCAGAACCTAAGTACAACCACTCAATATCATCAAACAAAGTCAGGGACTTATTTATGAAAGCCTTGCGCCACCAGTGCGTCACTTATTACCCATGTTTAAAGTCATGCATCAGCTGCACATGGCAATCATAAATAAGGGCCAAATACATATACCAATCAATTGCACCCAAAAATCGATTTTTCAATAACATGTAAGAAACACTGCGCAGAACCTAAGTACAACCACTCAATATCATCAAACAAAGTCAGGGTCTGATTTATAAAGGCCTTGCGCCACCAGTGCATCACTTATTACCCATGTTTAAAGTGATGCATCAGCTGCACATGGCAATCATAAAAAAAGGCCAAATAAAAATACCATTCATTTGCACCCAAAATCGATTTTTAAATAACATGTAAGAAACACTGCGCAGAACCTAAGTACAAGCACTCAATATCATCAAACAAAGTCAGGGCCTTATTTATGAAAGCCTTGCGCCACCAGTGCGTCACTTATTACCCATGTTTAAAGTCATGCATCAGCTGCACATGGCATTCATAACTAAGGGCCAAATGCAAATACCAATCAATTACACCCAAAAATCGATTTTTGAATAACATGTAAGAAACACTGCGCAGAACCTATGTACAACCACTCAATATCATCAAACAAAGTCAGGGCCTTATTTATGAAAGCCTTGCGCCACCAGTGCGTTACTTATTACCCATGTTTAAAGTCATGCATCAGCTGCACATGGCAATCATAAATAAGGGCCAAATACATATACCAATCAATTGCATCCAAAAATCGATTTTTGAATAACATGTAAGAAACACTGCGCAGAACCTAAGTACAACCACTCAATATCATCAAACAAAGTCAGGGTCTCATTTATAAAGGCCTTGCGCCACCAGTGCATCACTTATTACCCATGTTTAAAGTGATGCATCAACTGCACATGGCATTCATAACTAAGGGCCAAATGCAAATACCAATCAATTACACCCAAAAATCGATTTTTGAATAACATGTAAGAAACACTGCGCAGAACCTATGTACAACCAATCAATATCATCAAACAAAGTCAGGGCCTTATTTATGAAAGCCTTGCGCCACCAGTGCGTCACTTATTACCCATGTTTAAAGTCATGCATCAGCTACACATGGCAATCATAAATAAGGGCCAAATACATATACCAATCAATTGCATCCAAAAATCGATTTTTGAATAACATGTAAGAAACTCTGCGCAGAACCTAAGTACAACCACTCAATATCATCAAACAAAGTCAGGGTCTGATTTATAAAGGCCTTGCGCCACCAGTGCATCACTTATTACCCATGTTTAAAGTCATGCATCAGCTGCACATGGCAATCATAAATAAGGGCCAAATACATATACCAATCAATTGCACCCAAAAATCGATTTTTGAATAACATGTAAGAAACACTGCGCAGAACCTAAGTACAACCACTCAATATCATCAAACAAAGTCAGGGCCTTATTTATGAAAGCCTTGCGCCACCAGTGCGTCACTTATTACCCATGTTTAAAGTCATGCATCAGCTGCACATGGCAATCATAAATAAGGGCCAAATACATATACCAATCAATTGCACCCAAAAATCGATTTTTCAATAACATGTAAGAAACACTGCGCAGAACCTATGTACAACCACTCAATATCATCAAACAAAGTCAGGGTCTCATTTATAAAGGCCTTGCGCCACCAGTGCATCACTTATTACCCATGTTTAAAGTGATGCATCAACTGCACATGGCAATCATAAAAAAAGGCCAAATAAAAATACCATTCATTTGCACCCAAAATCGATTTTTAAATAACATGTAAGAAACACTGCGCAGGACTTATATACTAACATACAATTTCACTTCTAAAACATAACTATCTGCTTCCAAATATTCTCCATAGAGCAAATAAATCTCTATCTAAATTAAATGAATCATTACTTACCTTTACAAATGCTTTTGGAGATTGAAAACAGTGTCAGACACACACACCAATTTTTCTTTAGCAGAGGAAAAGGTGTGCTCTCAATACACTGAAACCAAGACTGGCATAGAAAATCTCTATCTTTGTACACATATGCCTTAATTCAACCAATGAAAACTCTTCCCTCACTATTTTCAAACCAACACCCATCCCCCTCTCAAACCTTTCTATCTGTTACCATAGCAACTCCCTCCTAACTGAACTGTAAGGTTCAAAAGTTTATCTTACAATGTTGCAAATTAACTCAGCAAGGATGTTTGACCTCTCAATACAGCAGCCTATACAGGGTATTTTTGCTTTTGGTGACTTTTTTTAAACCATTCAAATTGCTTCTTTCACACAACATAACCATGCACCCTAACTTTCAGTTTTCAACTATCTGAATCCACCAATCATTGCTTGTGATTCAAGAGCAGAGAAACTCCACAATTATTTTTTTGTGAACTCCTACTGTTCCAACTGCCATTTCATTCCCACACTTCATCTGACTGGACCAGAACCTTCTCACATCATGTACTCTGTTTGGATTATTGGACATAGCTACATCCACTGGGCTCAAAGGTATGCAGCTAGCAGAAATTTTCATAACCTTGATTTATCAAATGTGGAAATCAAGTGGATTGGCCACAGAGGATTAAAATGTCACCAATTGATACCATTGGTGAAAACCTTTTTGCATCTGCCAGAACCTGACCTTATAATTGTGCACTGTGGTGGAAACGATCTAGGTACATTAACTGGGGTAGGTCTGGAAATGCTTTTAAAGGACACCTTTCATCAATTGATGATACTTTTTCCCCACACTGCCTTGGTATATTCCAATATATGCCAAAGACAGAAATGGAACTGGTCCAACCAATTTGGTCCACAATTTGAGAAAGCACGGAAACATGTAAATAAATCTGTTTCTGCTTACATGAGAGACTATGGAATGGGTTCAATATACAATAATAACTTGCGTTACAACATGCAAGACATCTACAGAGGAGATGGAGTGCACTTCTCAGATGAGGGGAATAGAATATTCCTCCTGAATTTAAGAATGTGTATTGGAACCTACTTGTAGGTACCTAAATCAACCACAGAACCCAAAAGCTCTTCTCAGAGCTACCCTACCTCTGATCATTCAAAGCGTTTATTTTTTTCTAACTTTTTTCACTATTGTTCACCAAAGTACGCTTTCGGGAACGCTTAACGGTGCGCGCACCGGGCGCTCCCCCCGTGGAAAATTAAAAATTTCTTTTTTTTTTTTACGTTTATGAGCCTCCTAAGCCCCCCTCAGAAAACCTAGAGGGTCAAGAAGTCTCTACAGTGCCCCCTTCTACCCATACCGAACATTGTTTACCCTCCATCTTGTGTCTCGATTGTACCGAAACACAAAATGGAGGACTCCCGTAACGCTGCCAGTGCGCGTAAAGGAGCGCGCACCGGTAAGCGCTCGATAAAAAAAGGTGGGAAAGCAATTTACAAAAAAACCACGGGAGACACTTTCATCAAATATAGAATAGGCCCTACTACATAGCAGTCCCTACCATTTACCCAAATTTGGTGAAATTCCATTGAGACATTTAGGCTACAGGCCTGTCTAAATATCCTGAGGTAAATTACATGACAAAAACACACTTATAATGTTAGAATTTACAACCAATTAAAAAGTATCTTTCATTTTCTACGATTATTTCCTGACGTTTGATTGGTTAAGTACAAGAATATATATAAAAGAAGAGAGGGAAACACAGCCATTTTGACTACTGCTTCCAGAAGTACATTTGAAAACAAATTTCACTGACAACTTCAACTGATTTCTCTAAGGTAAGTTCTAATTATGGAAGTATATTGTACACTTTAAGTTAATTTCTGAAAAAATATTCTGTTAGTGATATGCTATCCCTCTTTAATAGTTAGAGATAGAGATAGACTTCTCTGTAATAGTTATGGATTGAGTTAGGCTTCTCTGGTATACAGTACCCTAACTCTACTAATATAGTTAATTTGTATGCAATTTTCAGAAAGAAAATGGAAGGAGAAAATCAGGCAAATGATACTTCTATCAAAGTAAAGGTGGAAAAACCAGAAGATCAAAAAAAAGAAGTTGATTTCATGGATGACTCTTTGGATGAACAGTTTATAGAATGTTTGGAAGAAATGGAATCATGTACATATAATTATGAGAAAATTCCGGACAATATTATGTTAGAAATTTTATTAAATTATGAAAAAGAATCAGAGGAATAAATTTATCTTTAATAATTTCAAATTGTTTCAGACAATATTCTTTTTTATATGTAATTCATAAAATATTACCAAAAATGTTTAAAATATAAAGTGAGACTTATAGTATACTGTTCAACTATTTTTCTGTTACATAGTAAGTTTACTCATAGTTACTACCTTTCTCCCACTATATTATCTCATATGAATATTTTACACCTCATTTTCATAAGTGAGCAGGATAGACTACTCATGATCCCCTAGAAATTCTCAGGGAGTGCTTAAAAGATCTGTTTCTCCTTTCCAGACAGACTATGTTATGAATTCCATATACCACAAAAACATACAATAACAACATGCAAGATATCTACAGAGGAGATGGTGTACATTAAATGAAAGTCTCTGCATTGGTACCTGCATGTAGGTACTTACATAAAATAAAAAAAAACAATTAATAAACATACAATTTTTTAAGGTGATTATTTTTCCATAGTACCCTCCTTGGAGCGCTTCCCGGTGCGCGCACCGGGCGCTTCCCCCGCAAAAAACGCAAAAAAAAAAATTTTTTGGGAGGCCCCGCGGGGCCCTTTAATGGCCCCCATATCAAACCTAGGGGGTCAGGGGGGGTCTACCCTGCCCCCTTATGGTCAATTCCACCCTTTGTTTTTGCCACCTCTTATGACTAGATTTTACCGATAGACAAGATGGCGGCCGCTCCGGACTGTTTAGAATGTTTACAGACAACTGAGAGCCAATCAGCTTTCTGCGCGCAAGTCGCGTGTCGCGCCTGGAGCGCTCACTGGTGCGCGTACCGGAGCGCGGCTACAGATATATATATTTTTTTGGACGTTAATTTCTCAAAATCCACTGAAGCACATATCTTGAGACATAGCAAAGGCACATCGGGCTACCAGTCCCTACAATTTTGCCAAGTTTCGTGCAAATCCATTCAGCCGTTCGGGCTAAAAGTGAAATCAACCGCCCTATGGAAATTAACATGGGGAAAACGCGTTTTGGGACCCCCCTTTTATCTCGGCCCCCGCTTAACATATCCCCCCCAAACTTTCAGGGAAGGACCGGAACCCCGCGAGGCCATTTTCAGGAAATTTTCAGGCAGATTCGTCAACCGGCGCCAAAGTTATTTCAAATAGAATTTTGAGATTTAACATTGAAAAAAATGCTAACTATAACTACCTACTGGCGACCGCCAGTAGGTAATATATATATATATATATATATATATATATATATATATATATATATATATATATATATATATATATATATATATATATATATATATATATATATATATATATATATATATATATTTATATTCACTGAAAAAAACATAGGTTTTAGCCCATATATAGTTAGGGATTAGCATTTTCAAAACCTTAATTCACTCGCACAAAACCATAGAAATTTGCATATATAGTTAGATGCAATAACTATATATCGCGCACCCGCAACCCACTGCTGATGATGTCACATATTACATCATTCATGACATGGTCAGTGACATCACTGATGACATCACTGATGACATCTCAAATGACATCACTGATGACATCTCAAATGACAACATCCAGTGACTGTATGTTTCTGTAAAGTTAAAATATGTCTTAGATATTGAAGAATGAGTGGATGTAAAAGTGTTTGGATGAAGGATTTAGTAGGTGCATGACTGACTGTATGAGTGAGTGAATAAATGTGTCTCACTGAGTGCATGGGTTAGTGACTAAACTGTCTTAATTTGTGCATCATTATGTCTGTTGTTCTGTAAACTGCTGCATGTGTTGATCAGTAGCTATATGAGTAACTATATGGGTTATTGATTGGTTGCCCAAATATTTGTATGGGAGAGTGAGTGTGTGAGTGGGGGTGGCTGGGAGGTGTGTGACTCTGTGCATAGATGTGTGAGCAGTTGATTCACTAGATGTATGGGTTCAAAAGTGCATGTGAAATCAGCTGTATGGGCGGTTGACTATCAGCATGAGTGCATTGGTGAGTAATTGGATTTATCAGTGCTATATGTCAAAGTAAGTACATATGTAAAACACAGTACATGTAAGAGTTGACATATATAAATAACTGTGCATAAGAGCCAGTGAATGTGTGAGTGGCTGTATGGATCATTCTGAACTTGTATCAGGGATTGTATAAGAGAGTAAATATGTGTTAGTATATGTTTGATTAATTAAGGTGTGTATAACTGTATAGTTGAGGAAATAGAGGTGTAATTGATTCTTTGCATGACTGACTAGGTGTGTGAGTAACTCCATGGATGAGTGACAGTCTGTGAGAGTCTGTTTACACTGATTGTATCTAAGGTTATATTAGAGTCTGAAGAGGTTGATCGTATTATCACATGAATGATATCATCAGTGATGTGATCAGTAATGACAAATGAAATGTTATCAGTGATGTCATTAGAGATGTCATCAGTGATGTCATCAGTGATGTCACTGACCATGTCATGAATGATGTCATTTGAGATGTCATCAGTGATGTCATCAGTGATGTCACTGACATGTCATGAATGATGTAATATGTGACATCATCAGCAGTGGGTTACGGGATATATAGTTATTGCATCTAACTATATATGCAAATTTCTATGGTTTTGTGCGAGTAAATTAAGGTTTTAAAAATGCTAATGCTAACTATATATGGGCTAAAACCTATGGTTTTTTCAGTGAATTTCAATGGTTTTTTAATAGCAAATATCAAAAGCTGTAAAATGTCAAGTAAGTGATGGGTAAAAACTTTTTTGTGTTTATGCACGCTGATGTGCTTTGAACGCTGCCCCCCCCTCCCCTCTTTTCTCTTAGTAGTACTCTCTCTTTGCAGATAGTGAAGGGTAGTTAACGCAGGCCTTTACCCCCGTTGTAATCCGTCGTGCCTGCTTGTCTCTCCATTTGATTGATTGTTATCCAAGCATTTACTGTTTTACAATTGGTTCTCTTTGGTTCATTCTCTATTTACAAACAAGCACAAAGTCGCAATACTCTGTTTAGTCTTTGCAGATTGTGAAAAATCGTGTAAAAAAATAAAAGTAATCGAGCAAAATCAGTAGGCCACTAATGGAATCTCTTTTTGACCTCGCTAAAATAGAAACATTAGGAACAACCCTTCTTGAGAAATACGAAAATAGTGAGATGAACTGAGCTCCACACCATGAGGACTGCAAGACAGCTCCGCTCCGCCACCCACCCCGCCCAAAATAACGATAAACTCTATGCAAACATTATAAATATATACAACACACCAGCAAAGTAACAGGGTAAAACATTTTATTAAATAACTATTTACATAACTATTTTATACTTTTTGTTGCCTGATCCGGCTAGCTCAATCGATTGAGTATGAAACTCATAAACTCTGATAGCAAGCGTTGCTGCTGATGCTATGCAGACAAAAACTGTTTTTCATCAAAATTTTTCCATCCAAGGCTGGTTGAGAGTTTGTAGAACGATAGCTTCAGATTTTCAACATACGGTGTGGTGGCGCGGACTGGGAGGGGGCGCTTGGCTCCTGCCCCTCCCCAAGTCGTGTTGCCCTGATTTGGCCTAAGATCGCCCCCGACATAGGCGGCCGGCTCCCGGGGTCCGGCGGAACTTTTTGCCTTTTGATGACTCATCCATTCTGGACCTTGTCCCACAATCCGTTTGACCTGAAGACACGCTGTAGTGGGGCGCCCCTTTACCGTTTCAGTTGCCATTCCGCCCGCTTTTGCTACACTGTGCCTCTTCCGCCATTCAGCTGTTTACCGCCCGCTCTTGCGACTACAGCGTCTCGCTCACCATGTAGTTGAGTTGCGCCCACTCTTGCGGTGCAGCAATAGGCGGTTGCCACAAGACTCTCAAAATGGCGGCCGGCTCTTCAGATTTGGGCGTAATCCACTAAAATGGCCCTGAGACATCTTGGAACTCGGACGCTTGTCTGCTAGGGCTTGGGCCCCCTTCTCGAAAGCGTCCCCTGAGCCTTGAAGATTCTACAAAAGTCTTGGGGGCCCCCGACTCCCGCAGGCTTCTGGTGGGGAGCGGCTGCCATGATTACTCGTGGAATGGCCACGACTGAGCTACAAGATGGTGGTGCTCTCATGCTGACGCCAGCTTCAGTCTGAAACATCCAGAAACCCTGTAGACTACCAATTTGATCAGTTCCGGTAGCGCCCCAACGTGACCCAGTAGGGAAGAACTTGCCCTCCCCTCTTTGACTGATGGTTCTTGTTGCCTGTCCCTTCTGTTGTCATTTAACAGAACTTTTTAGACTACAGAAAGGGGTTGTGTTCCGACCGCTGGTTGGTGGAGACATTTTGACTATATTCTGGATCTACGTTGTCGCGTAATGCATTATACGACACGCCGCGTTAGCGCACCCGGAAGTGCTCCGGTGCGCGAAGCGCAGCTTCCCGGAAGCGATCCGGGGCGCGGCGCGTAACGTAAGCATAACAGGTCATGTGACTTGTTTATAAAACTTTTCATTGGTTCATTTTACTTTTGTTATTCTAATGATGAAAGGCTTGGTCATATGACCTAAAAATTACGCTTTTCATTGCTTTCGAACATTATTTTTTCTTAAACATATATGTTATAATGTTCCAGGCTAATGTACTTTCTCTGAAAATTTACAACTGTCCTGCAAGTAAAATATATTCCTTTTTTAGCAAAAGGGCGTTTCTTCGTCCCATGACGGAGCCATTGAGCAAAAGATGCTCGGCCTGCTGTCTTAGTCGCCGATACGCCTGAATATCAGATTCTTATTGATCACTTTATGTTGCAGGAGTAAAAAACACAACAGCCCTTGACCATTTATCTTAACTGCGTTCCTGCGTATTATACCTTTTATCCGTCATATAATTGGACTGCTTTATTTCACTTGCCTTTTACTAATTCGAAAACAGTGACTAAAATTAAAAACTTTACCAATGTAAATACTACTACCATGTTTTGTTTTAAAAACCTTTATTGTGAAAATGTCAGTATACAAATACGGGCCTATAACCACGTGGGCCGGCCACGGAGCAAACTGGAATCGTATATGATGAGGAAACATTTACACTGTAGAGGAACGTAACGAGCGGGCCATTAGGTTGCAAGAACTAAGGTGTCTAACAGTTGCGGAATCGGTGGACGTACATTTTGTAATTAAAATACGACAGGGCCACTTACAATAACATTTTCAAAATATACATTTGCGGGCAAGTACCATGAGTGACGTTAATTCGAACTTACAATAGTACAGTAATCAATAACACATCAGAACCTAATATCAATAGGGATGTCCAAATGTTCAATCAGTACTCGTCCCCGCCCGCCATGTGCTTCAAAACTGCATACGTATCTCGTGAGATCAAGGTTGTTCAACCAGTACACAACAAGGACTTACGAGTCCCATTTATACCGGCGCCATTTTGGGCGAGGCCGGGCAGGTCCAGGATATAGTCAAAATGTCTCCACCAACCAGCGGTCGGACCAGAACCCCTTTCGGCAGTCAAAAAAGGTTCAGTTAAATGACAACAGAAGAGATAGGCAACAAGAACCAACAGTCAAAAGAGGGGAGGGCAAGATCTAAAGCCATTGTTCTACAAACTCTCAAGCAGACTTGGAAGGCAAAATCCTGAAGAATGTACAAACTGAAAACCATTTTTTGTCTTTATAGCATCACCAGCAACGCTTGAGTCAGCTTTGTGTGAAGCCGCCATTTTGATTCAATCAATAGCGTCCCCTTGCACACATTCAGGGACCTGGTCGTGTCTAAAGGTCAAACGGATTGTGGGACAAGATGCAGAAAAGAAAAGGAAAAAAGTTCAGCTGGACCATGGGAGCCGGCCGCCTATGTCATGGGCGATCTTTGGCCACACCAGGGCAATAGTGAAGCTGCAGCAGGTGCAAATAAACTTCAGACAGTGTTACAAGCACTGCTCAGAACTCTCAACTATGACACCCAACATCCAGGACTTGCCATCCGGATCTTGGCTCTCAACTATGGCACCCAACATCCAGGACTTGTCATCCGGATCTTGGCGCCTTGTGCTGGTTCCGACATATTCACACATCGATCCGCTACTGACACCACCTCATAAGCCAACGGGGCACCCCACGCCGACTTTCGGCGCAGCATTGTAGGATGGCCACACCAGTGCGGCAACTTGCTGGACACCACCTCGGTGCCATCCAGATCTTGGCGCGTTGTGCTGCCTTCGGTCTACTGTAGCCGCAAGTGCGGACGCAACTCAGCTGGATAGCGAGTGAAACACCAAGGGGCGCCACACTGCAGCCAAGGAGCCTCCATCTTGGGGGCGACGCACAGCATCACATTGCTTTCTCAAACAGCCCCCACTGACTGACGCGACCTCACAGGCCAACGGGGCGCCCCACGCCGACTTTCGGCGCAGCATTGTAGGATGGCCACACCAGTGCGGCAACTTCGTGAACACCACCTCGGTGCCATCCGGATCTTGGCGCGTTGTGCTGCCTTCGGCCTATTCGCACATCGGTCCGCTACTGACGCCGCCTCACGTGCCAACGGATTTTCTACGCTTTTTATACCAGCGCGTAACGTAAGCATAACAGGTCATGTGACTTGTTTATAAAACTTTTCATTGGTTCATTTTACTTTTGGTTTCCTAATGATAGAAGGCTTGATCATATGACCTAAAAATAACACTTTTCATTGGATTACATTTTTTTTTTTCCCAAATGATGAAAGCCCCACCTTGTTTCTGGATGTTTCAGACTGAAGCTGGCGTCAGCATGAGAGCACCACCATCTCGTGGCTCCGTCGTGGTCATTCCGCGAGCAATCATGGCAGCCGCTCCCCACCGGAAGCCTGCAGGAGTCGGGGGCCCTCAAGACTTTTGTAAAATCTTCAAGGCTCAGGGGACATCCGAGTTCCAAGGTGTCCCAGGGCCATTTTAGTGGACCAGGCCCAAATCCGAAGAGCCGTCCGCCATTTTAGAGTCCTGTAGCAGCCGCCTATCGCTGCACCGCAAGAGTGGGCGCAACTCGACTACATGGTGAGCGAGACGCTGTAGCCGCAAGAGCGGGCGATAACCAGCTGAATGGAGGATGAGGCACTGTGTAGCAAAAGCGGGCGGAATGGCAACTGAAACGGTAAAGGGGCGCCCCAGTACAGCAGACGAGCCTCCACCTGGGGAGGCCCGTTCACGCCGCCTCCGTCCCCCCCGGGGCGCCCCACACCGTTTTTCCGAGCAGCATTGTAGGATGCCAAAACCAGTGCGGCAACTTACTGGACATCACCTGGTTGCCATCCACATCTCAGCGCGTTCTGCTGCCTTGGGACTATTCGCACAACAGACCGCTACTGACGAGGCCTCCCCCCGCACCACCCGGGACGCCCCACGCCGTTTTTCGGAGCTGCATTGTAGGATACCAAAAACCAGTGCGGCACCCAGGTAACATCACCTGGGTGCCGTCCAGAACTCAGCACGTTGTGCTGCCATGGGACTATTCGCACAAAACACAGCTACTGACCATTGTTGCTTCTTTTTAAAAAAATGTTTGAATGTATTTACTGTTTTTGTTGAGTTGTATATATTTATAAGTTATTAAAGTGTTATAATCCTACAACTTTGTTGGAGTGCTATATATTTTTAATGTGACACATAATTGTGAAGACTTTGATGTACAAAAAGGCATCCCTGGAATCTTCCGCATCAGGCTCGGACCCACACACCCTCACAGTGAGAATCCCCTCCCCAAGCACAATACAGGATCGTTATCAGATAGTAGGAACGCATGTGGTGTGACGGATCTCATGAGGTGGGGGCCTTGATCTACTGTAACTCCTTTGAAGAGGGGTGATTCTCTACAGCTGGGGCCATAAACTACACCTGCAGGACTAGGTGATAGCCTGGGACCGGCCTGGACAATCGGACACAGAGGAAGAGGAGTGTCAGAGGGTGCGGTAGTGAATAGGGTGAAAGGGAGGTGTCGGGCGGGCACAGGGTGTGATTCTCAGAGAAGAACAGCGCAGATGGGAGGAGGTTTCTGGGCCATGCATGAGAGAGAGAGCGGGGGTGACCAGTGCGTGGGGGAGATGCTTGCGAGGGAGGGAAGCCATGCTGAGGATCAGCGGCGTGCAGAGAGTGGGTCTGGTCAAGGCATCTAAAATGGCTGCCGTGCTCAACAAAAGTGTGGCATTGCAAAAAAGGCAAGATGGCGCAGACAATGTTTATCAATAAGGATTAATTTATAACAAATATTTTTAACAATATATTTACTCGCAGTGTCAAAATGGCGGTCAACACTTCCGAATGGCGAATTCCCGTTTCGCTACCAGTTTGCGGCCCGGTTCGCGAACCTAGAAGCGCTTCTACCGTGAAAAATCAAATTTTAATTATTTGCCCCACGGTACCCTTTATTAACCCCAACATCATTCCTAGGGGGTCAAGAGGAGGCTACCTTGCCCCCCTTCATTAAATTCCCCCTTCGTTTTTCTCCTCCTCTTGTCTCTCGATCCTACCGAGAGACAAGATGGCGGCCGCACCGGACTGCTTAGAATGTTGACAGACACCGGAGAGCCAATCAGCTTCGCTAGGCAAATCTCCGAAAAGTACGCGATCTGGTGCGCTATCTAGGACGCTGTCACAGATATATCTGTTTTTTTAAACGTTAATTTCTCAAAATCCACTGGAGCACATTTATTGAGACCCACCAAAGGCACATCGGGCTAACAGTCCCTATAATTTTGCCAAATTTCGTGTAAATCCATTCAGCCGTTCGAGCTAAAAGTGAGGCCAAAGGCCCTATGGAAAAATGAATGGAAAAAACGCGTTTTGGGACCCCCCTTTTTTCTCGGCTGCCCCTTGACGAAACCCCCCCAAATTTTCAGGGGCTGATCAGAAACAACATGTGCCACTTTCCTGAAAATTTCAGCTGATTCCGTCGACAAACGCCAAAGTTATTAGACATAGAATTTTCAAAAGTTCCATAGAGAAAAAATCCTAACTATATATACCTACTGGCGACCGCCAGTAGGTAATATATATATATGCACTGGAAACTTAAACACCCACTTCCCTTACAAAGAAATGGAAAGTTTGCATCTCTGCAGCCTCTCTTATTTTTCAACATATTCATTTTCTGCTCAATCAACACATAATCCACAAATACACATACCTACTTACTGCCTTTCCTTTCTTGGCTGGGCCTATCAATTATTCTTCTTTAATTCAAATTCAAAGTGCAGGCCCTTTATTCAGCCTTCTTCGTAACTACTACCCATCAATAGCAGTGGGTAATTTCCACACTTCCGTCCTTTCTTGCGTCCTTACTACCGCACACTATGTGTGCTTTATGCACTAGCTTGCTTCCTTAGATGTGCTACTCATTTCTCTTGCTCCCACTGCGGAATTTCTTCAAATGCATTCAATATCCCTGTGTATCTATGTTATTTGAAACATATTATTTTATGCCAATCGATGTTATTATGCACTTTATCTGGTTTTTCATGGGTGGTTGAGCTTGCTCTTCACTATTTATTGTCCTATTTGCTGTGGGCGCATCATGTGATCAAGCTCCTCTGTAGGAGCGAAACGCGTCAGGGAAGAGCATCAGCTCTATATTTTCTTTGTTTTAATAAATTTGCCACTGGATAAGACAGTGTGATGGCGTTTTGACTTTGCGCTGAATCAGCTTGCCAGAGAAGAGGTCCGCGCCTGTTGTTTTGCCGCTTCGAAAGCGGTCAGGAGTGTTTTCGATTCCTATCACCGGATTTTGGCTGTTTCCGGTTTCGCAGGACCTGCCCAATTTCCAAGAGGATTGGCGGTTTACAGTCAACTGCCCTTCGGAGTATTGGAATTAAACTCGGATGAGTTTCGTGCTGAGCCCCCCGCCTTCCAGTAATTTCCTGCACAGAAAACGGCAGTGCGGTGCAAATCGGCGTGGCATTCGAGGAGTCAGTGAGGTCGGCCGACCTGGGTGAGCCGAGAACGCCGACATCGGTAAGACATTGCCTGCCGCAGCGTCTGCAGTCTAGCGCATGAGAGCGGGACACTGTTGGGATAATTCTCAAGAGATAGACACACTATAAATTTGATATTTCACCGTCTTCTACCTAGTGAAGTGGCTACATTGATTCAAATAGCCAACACACTTTATACATTTAATTATGCTTTCCAGTGATGCGCTCAAGAGCAGAGAAACGGCAGCTGAGGCACTAAATGAAAATTTACCGGCGGTTAACGAAGCTCCGCCTAGACCCAATCAGGGTACTGCCACAAGTAATAATGTGAAAGACTTATTGAAACAGTTGGAGAAACTACTTCGAAGTGAACTCTCAAAATGGTGGGAAAAAAAGTCTTTAGAGAAGTACATTGACGCAAACCGTGTTCCTAGAGGCTTGCGAGTATTGATAGTTCCCACCTACGATAATCCGGACCCCAAAATGCTGCAAGAATGGGCAGACAATAATCTACAAGCCTCCAGAAATATGCTGCACATTCTCATTAAATATGCCCAATCTGACAGAGAAACTTTATTGTTGGAAATTGAAAGAATTAATGGGTTAATAGAAGCTACTGGTGAAGCAGATTTAATTGCCAAATCCAGGAAAGAAATTGAAACCCGCCTGAAGAAATATGAGGAGTCTATTCAAGAACGCAAAATTCAGAAATTTGCGGGAGACCAGCGCAACTATGCAACAGATCGCATTTTCACCTTTGCTCGTAAATATGACTCCTATAAAAGAAAGGCTATGTCTGGACTGCAGAAAACCGGGCAGTCAACAGTTCCACCAAACAGTGCTAGTAATGATGCCATAGAATTAGACAGTGCATCCTTGACTTCTGGCAGTGGTTCTGAAGAAAATTTTTCTTTAGCCTCTATGGATACTCCAGAATTAACCGACTTCTCTGTGGTAGATGAGCTGAATTTTGTCAGCGAGGACCGGAGATACTCCCTGTGCCTCCGCAACCCTCAGCAACAAAACCAAAGCAGAGCAGCAGCCAAAAACGGCACAACAGGAGGCGCAATTCCAAAGCGAGGTGCTGCAAGGGGCAACCGGAGGAATTGGAGAAAACCCCAGTAAGAGAGAACAATACAGTGATCAACTTGACTGACTTTGTCCTATCTAAAGCAGAGGAACAACTGCTAATGTTAGGACTTTCATTTTTCCCTAAATCGGATTTTTCCTACACTCAGGCACGCGTAGACGTTTTTAAATTCATCAGGAAGATCAAGTTGATGAAATATTTTCAATTACATCCAAAGCCTGTTGTGCCAGCGGTAACGAACATTAACACAACATCAGATGCTACTGATGCCTTTCTACAAGTGAGAAATCTGGAGGGCCTACAGACTTTATTGTCCTTGGAAAACAATGATAATGAGGACGATACACCTTCTGTCAGCCCTGTTAATAAGCCTGCACCTAGTCCATTTCAAAGCAAATCAACCTTTCTACCTCTCATGCCAAAGGACGCGGTTGATGTTTTCAGTGACCGAGTGATATCAGAATTAAAACAACTGAATAGAACTACTTTGGGAAAGAAGAAACAGTATAACCATCACAATGAACAATATTGGCAATTGATGAAAAAAATTCAAAATGATCAATCTATAATTGTCAAAAACGCTGATAAAGGTGGTAACACAGTACTATGGGCAAAAGTGGACTACATCAAAGAAGCTCATAGACAATTGAATGACCCTCTATGTTACACCAAGACAACTAAATTTGCCATGTTAAAGAGCAATGACATTACTAGAAAAAAGATCAATTATTGGCAAAAACAAAGCCTCATAACTAAAGAAGAGGCTAAATTTCTCAGCGTTCCTCATCCAATCACCCCTGTTTTTTATCTCCTTCCCAAAGTGCACAAATGTATCACCCCTGTTCCTGGTCGTCCTATTATTTCGGCATGTGGGAGTATGAATGAAAATCTTTCCAAATATATTGATTATTTTCTCCAACCACATATGATTTCACTTCCATCTTATCTCATAGACACTACAGATTTTTTGGTTAAAATCAAAACTGTTGATTGGTGTTCTGAATTTTGTTTTTTGGTGATGGACATTGAATCATTATATACTAGCATTAATCATGTGGAAGGTTTGGAGGCAGCCAAATATTTCCTAGATTTTCGTAATTCCATTCTACGTAATCACAATATCATGCTAGTTGAAATGATGAATATCTGTTTTTTGCAATAATTATTTCCAATTTGAAAATGAATTTTACCATCAAGAGCGAGGCGTCGCCATGGGCTCGTGCTTCTCCCTCAGCTACTCATGTCTACATGTTGGCTGGTGGGAGGAGCACGTGCTGGGTAAAACCCATGGACATTGGCTTTCACATCTTGCCTACTACTGGCGCTTCATCAATGACATCTGCATTATTTGGAAAGGGACACAAACAGAGGCCCAACAATTTGTTAATGAAATTAACATTAACAATCACAATCTGAAATTCACTGCCACTATCTCAACAGAATCAGCTGAGTTTTTGGATGTTCAGATGTATATCAAACAGTGTAAACTCCACACCAAACTTCACAGAAAAACAACAGCCGGCAATACAACTTTGTATGCCCGCATCGCCCATCCCACACACACAATCAACAGTATACCTTTCAGTGAGTTTGTCCGAATTAAGAGAATCTGTAGTGATCCGATCTTTTCAGATCAATGCCTTAAAGAATCCATCCTAAGATTTCAAGAACGTGGTTACAGCACATATTTACTACAACGCGCTCTCTCGAAAGTATCTTTACTTTCAAGGGATGATTTACTGACTCCCAAACCTATGACCCTAGCTGAAGAAAATGACAATAAGTACGTCTTATCACTACGTTTTGCTCACAACAACGCAAACTTAGACGTATTATCAACTCCGAATGGCCCATAATTTTGACGGACGTCATTTTAGGTCCCATTTTACCTAGCAAACCAGATATCACCTTCAGGAGAGCTCCCTCCATGAAGGATGCTTTAGATCACGCTCAACCAGAATTGACATCCAAGCGTACCTGGTTAGCTAAAACTGACTTTTTCAAATGTACGTCTTGTCGTGCCTGCACGTTTGCTGTAAATGGTAGCCATTACAAGTCAGCGTTTAATGATAAAGCCATCCCTATTTCAGAATATCTAACTTGTAGGAGTGACCATGTCATTTATCAACTCAAGTGTACTTGTAATCTTTCCTATATTGGCAGCACAAAGCTACCCGCTAACCAACGTATTTTGCAACATATAAGAACAATTGTAAATTCAGCCAGCAATTACCCGGTGGCTCGCCATTTTAAGGCTGTGCATAACAATAGATTGAAGGATTTACAATACACGCTTCTAGGTTCTGTTCCAAACCCCGGATGGGGAGGAGATAGGGAGAAACTCCTAAGACAGAAGGAAATGTATTTCATCCTGTTACTTGATTCTAAGGCACCAAATGGCCTAACTGCCACGGATGAATTGCATAATTTTTTGTAATTCTGATCTGATTTTGAATCTTTGAGTTTCATGATCAAATTACCCATAATTAAATGAGTAATTTTTGTGCAGATATATAATGAATTTAACTGTTTTCAATTATGAACTATGTAAATTTCCTATTATAGTGCTCCAGCTTTAACCGTTACATATAATTTATTGATTTTCAAGTCTTTCACTCAAATCATTATAAGCACGTTTTTTATTTGGTTGGCATTCAATGAAGTTTGCTGGATATTGTTTGGAAAATAGTCTTCTGGGTCACACATGATTTCATTACAGTTTGGTTGAAACTTGTTTATCATCTGTTAGTTGGCAATTCCTGAAATGATTTTACATATCTTTGTATAATTGATTCTTCTGTATTATATTGGATTAATTGTGATCTATAGGAGATTCCAACTTATCAATCTTTAACAATATGCTTCAACCAACTGTTATATATATATACACTGGAAACTTAAACACCCACTTCCCTTACAAAGAAATGGAAAGTTTGCATCTCTGCAGCCTCTCTTATTTTTCAACGTATTCATTTTCTGCTCAATCAACACATCATCCACAAATACACATACCTACTTACTGCCTTTCTTGGCTGGGCCTATCAATTATTCTTCTTTAATTCAAATTCAAAGTGCAGGCCCTTTATTCAGCCTTCTTCGTAACTACTACCCATCAATAGCAGTGGGTAATTTCCACACTTCCGTCCTTTCTTGCGTCCTTACTACCGCACACTATGTGTGCTTTATGCACTAGCTTGCTTCCTTAGATGTGCTACTCGTTTCTCTTGCTCCCACTACGGAATCCAACACCCTATCTGTGTAATGAGCTGGAAATCCAAAGATTCTCTTCACTGACAAGGCAGTGGGTAATTTGTGTGTCTCCAGCCTTTCTTATTTTTCACCTTTTTCATCTTCCACTTATTCAACACATCATCCACACATACACACAACTACTTGCTGCATACCTTAGCTGTGATTATCAACTATTCTTCTATTTCATATTCCTATTTAAAGTGCAGGCCTTTATCAAACATTTTTATTGTAACGAGTACCCCAGCCGAAGACATTGTAAATTTTTACACTTACTCCCTTTCTTGGCTGGGGTTATCAATTATTCTTCAATTTCATATTCTGATTCAAACTCAAGGCCCTTTATCGAGCCTTTTTGATGTAACTACTGTTGCAGGAATTCTGCGCCTACACAGAACTGTGCATAAAGACTTAGGACCTCAATGAATTATGGTGTACCAAAACCCACCTTCGCACCCAAACCCCCTACCAGACTAGCAATCAGTGACTCATTGGTTCTTCGTCCTATAGCAAAAACACCAATGACTAGTCAACCCAGAACATGCAACTTAGATTACCTCAATTAAGGTAGATAAAAAGAGCATGATTTCTTTCTAGTCTTACACCAGTCCAAAACAAAGAGTAAATAAAGACACGTGCAAGTTTGAAATGTTTATTTCTAACGCCGTAATCTCATACACAGTACATTAGATAATACAACCAAACATATTATCAGAAACAAGGTTGTCAGCATTGTTACTATTCCATAAAATACAAAGGGAGAAAGAATCTTGTATTGCTAACAGGAAACAGGTTTAAACACCAGGTTAGTTTATAACTACAGAAAGTCTAATAAGATTACATAGAAGGCCCTATACCTCTGGTACTCAGCAGTAGTGGATCACATTGCATTCTGCACAAACTGTTAGGATACCAGTGTTCTCCAACTGTGTCTGAATATGCCTCCACAATACATTATTAAACGCGCCAGTATCAGACGTGGCCACAGCTGCATATGTGTTATAGGTCGAACATGCGAGGATGATTCCGAATAACAGACACAGTATCCAAGATAACCTTGATGTTCCATGCTCTCACTATACACACTAAACTAGCGAGGCAGTCTAGAAATGTAGCATAACAAATTATTCTCATGTGAAACAAAATACTCAGCCTTCTCTAAACAATATCAAAATTACGTGTCATTTGCAAAGCAGAGCAGGAAAGCAAAAATGGCATTTAAGCTTCTAATAAACCCATGCTAACTTAACACGGTGTGAATGCAAGGCTCAGCCCACGACACCCTCCCTTGATAGAACCACGTGATATAAATGTGGGCGAACTAGGAACGCAGGGTCCAAGCCTGAAAAGCAGAGTCAAGTTCAAATTTGCATAAAAAATGATTAGCTGTTTGATAGAAAACAGTAACTAAATAATAAAGAATAGGTAGAAAAATCTAAGAGTCTTAATCCAACAGCGTATAAGCACAGTATGTGGCAACCGCCTCCAAGAGGCAGTCATTGTTCTCATCTGAAAACATTTCAGCCATTCAATTCAATAGTGGGAATGAACATACATGTTCCTCAATGATGGGAGCCTCTATCACCATCGGAGTAAAACTCGGGTCATCTTCAATGTAACTGCGTGCCAAGAAGTCATGCGCCACTGCAAAAACATTCCAACGTCCCATTATTCCATGTATCGCTGCTAAAGCCATAATCCCGCCCTCAGAACAGAGCAAGTCATAAACCACTAAGGGGCTCATCAGCTGGTCATAATCCGCGTTGGGAGACACCGCACTGCAGACACACAAATCCAGGGCCCAGTCGAAATCGCAGCTCAGGCAATGGAAGACAGGTTAAACGCATGTGAAAAAGGAAAATCGAAACGAAAATCCATAAGCTGCACTCAATGTTGTCAGAGGCAGCGCTCCGTAATAACTAAGCATTCGGTTGCGGAGCAGCAACAGCCGGGACATATTGTCATGTACTGCAGGATGTGCATCCATATTGAAGTAAACAAATTAATAAAAGCACACCGGCAACCAATGCGATTCTTAAGACGAATTCACCAAAGATGCTGGAAAACATCGAATGAAAAAATGCAGAGAAGACACAAAATATACTTTGAAAAGAAGTCACAAGACCACTGCTTCTAACTTTAAAAAAGTAAAGTAACCCTGTAGTCAAGGACGCATTAAAGATACTCTGAATTAAATCCCCAAAATACAGAGGCACGTCTGCATTTAATAAATCATACACTTCTGTGCGGGTGTTTGCTACATGAAGGACAAATGTTTTTCTAGCAGATGTAAGAGCGACCTCTTTTTGAGACAATAGCGCTCTTATACGGCTCATTTGGTTGACTCATCTTTCAAGGTCGGAATCGACGGCCAGATGGAAACATCCAGCTTCCCATGCAGAGGAGTAAACACAACTTTTTTTATAGCAAACCACACGCTCAGTTACCGTAATCATGTAACTGATGCCTGGTAACATTGCACAACAATCTGCATTATTTCAAATTAAATAACTCACGTTTCCAGTAAACTGAACGTTGGTATGATAGCAGGTGTCGCAGCGCCTTTCAAAACTCACACCAAATTAGGCGCATCTTGATTACAAGAACCATGCAATTGTATGTGTCTACAAATTAAGGAGTGATCTGGTGTTATTGTACAATCCTCGCCTTTCACATAGACTTCTTTTCCCTCCCTCAGACACCTATATGTACATGATAATAACCAAGCTTCATAGAGATAAGCGCTGCCTAAACATCCACATCTGCCTATAGCATAGTTTTACATGCAAACCTCAAACTTAAACAGGCTAAAAAGCAACGTTCTGATACTGTGGATGAGCCACACAGCTGAATCGGATTTCCAATGAGTGTCCACTTGTAACCATTCGCATAGCGCGCCCTATGCTCTGATTTGACAGTGAGAGAGTGATCGCACCATAGTTTGTACTGCTAATCATTCTCAGCATACGCTACGAATACGCTTTCACGTTACACGTCGCATCAAAGCTTCCGTGTGACGTCATGTTTGGCGCCCCGTACGCAAAGATGCGAATGTTTTTAATTGTTTAAAACATATATTTATGTATTTATTGAACATACTAACAGAACACATTATCCAGAATAATTATGAAACATTCCAATAATCCTATATTACTTTTAAAAGCAATTACACCAATCGTGGTGAAACGTCATGCGTACTCGCCTAATAACATTGTTACCGTACGGAAAGCCATGTGACTTTAAAAGAACGAGATTTGATTGGTTCATAACACTTCCTATTACAACTGTTGAAACTTCCGTCTCATTTGAATAATTCTACTTTGACTTTCTAAAAAGAAGCATCTCTTCTGAGAATCTTGTCAAATTGAACAAAGTTTACAATAATAACAGCAATGGATTCATCTTCCAGCCATTCTTCAGAGGAATATTTCATTCCTAAAGAACCTCCAAAGAAGAGGAAAGAAGCTCTAATTTGGCAGTTTTTTACTTTACCAAATGTGCAAAAAAAGGTTAATGCTCCAAATGTAACCTGTCAAATTTCCAAACTCTCTCAAGGGGTGATCCATCTCAAAAATACTCCTTTAGCACAGCAAATATGGAGCGACACGTGAAGAACTTACACCCCAACAACTTTGCTCGAGCTGCAACACAGAGGTTGAAGGACAACCCACCTGCTACTGCACCAAGCACATTAACTGCTGCACCAGCATTTTCAGCAAACAGTCCACACTCACAAATCCATCCTGATTTTGCTCAAGTTAAAATTCTATACATCCATTGCAATAAACATTTGTGTTATAGGAAAGTCTATTGACCTGATAAAATGCAGGAAGCAGGAGCATCGCTGTTCTCGACATTACTTTTTTTCCCATTCTTTTCTTTCTGTTGGACACTTCCAAGCCCCCCATTATAGAATAAAAATTACCCCGGGATTTGGCCACCTCCCCCCCCCCCCCCGGGGCTAATTAAGAATAAAACAAACTTCTAGTTTTTTTCCCTTTTCCACCACGTACGAGTACAGTACGCGTACAACAAGGTTTTTTTATTTTAAAAAAATCATGTTTGCGCCTAAAGATCCATGTGAGACCCCCTGAGCAGGCCTAGAGGGTCAACATGTTTCTACCCTACCCCCTTTCCTTATTTTTCAACTTTGTTTTACTATTTTCTTGTGACTCGGTGCTACCGAGGCACAAGATGGCTGCCAACACTTCATGGTTTGGAGTGTTGACAGACAGTTGACATCCAATCAGCATGCAGCTGAACAGATTTACACCATTTAACAAAAAGCACAATCTGCGAACCGAACTGTACCTTTCTGCCAAATTTGGTGTAATTCCGTTCAGCCGTTCGGGCTGTAGCCCTAGCTAAAAGTCACTATGGAAAATTGCATGTGGAAAACACGTGTTGGGACCCTTCTTTTTTCTCGGGCCCCACTTGACGAATCACCCCCAAACTTTCAGGGAAGGAGCGGTGCGAAGCAGGCCATTTTCTTGGAGAAATTCGCAAAGATTTGTCCTCCGGCGCCAAAGTTATTCCAAATAGAATGTTGTGGATTTCCTATGGAAACTAGGTCCTAACTATAACTACCTACTGGTGACTGCCATAAAATTCATACAAATTATTAGTTTAATAATTGTTTTAAAGTAAACAAATCTATATTCATTATTATATATGTGTTTCATTTTTTAAATTAAGTTTATTTTGTTATATTTGTTAAAATGTATATTACATTTAATTTATTTTTAAATTAATTGTAGTCTTTAACCCCTTACATGTTCATGACGAGCTCAGCTCATCATGAGCTACAGTGCTCCTGTGCTCATGACGAGCTGAGCTCGTCATGGCCTTTAGAACGCTTGCATTCTGGGCTAATTCCCCTGCTGTGCTGAGCGTTCTAAAGAAACGGGTGTGGCCATGATGAGCTCAGCTCGTCATGAGCACAGGAGCACTGTACTGCATGACGAGCTGAGCTCGTCATGAGCATGGGGGTGCTGTGCGCGCCCCCGCCCACCAGCACAGCAGGGGAATGTGTGCAGCAGGGAAGGGGTTAATATGTTTATTATTTAATAACGTATTATATATATATATTAATATGATGTTTTGTACAACTATATTTATGACATCAATATGTTTTCTCTCAATATTTTTGTACTTACCATTATAAGAATAGGATGTAGATATTGTTTACATCAATATTTGGTCACAATATTTTGTATGCGAATATTTTAGGTGTCAATATGGTGTCAGTGTACCAAGTGCCAGATAGGGCTGGGTTCAGAAGTGTACTTGCTTCATTTGCACAATCGCATACATTTTTCACAACCATGAGATGGATTGTAATTAATTTCAACAATCTGTTTCTCTATTTGTCATATTTAGGATTTACTTTTTAACCAAAATTGTTTTTATTTACAAAGTGTTTTTTTAGTATATTCCTAAAAGCTTATTTGCTTTTTTAAATTACTTTTTGATTGTGCTTTTATACTTACAACTATTTGGTTTTAATTATTTCTGTAAACCTGTAAGTATTTTCTTCTGGTTTTAGTGACAACCAATTGTGTGTTAGGTTTCATGCACTATGCACTTTAAAAGCAGTATGTTTCTCACTGGGCGTCATGTGACCAAGGCCTCTGAGAAGGCTGAAACTCTTAATGTGGGCAGGCTGCTGAAAATTGTAATAAAAAAACACTCACCTGCACCATTGGGTCGGCGCTCGTTTGTTCCTCTGGAGTCCCGGGCACAGGGGTATTGCAGGAGCGGAAGAACGGATTCCTTGGTGTGTATATATATATATATATATATATATATATATATATATATATATATATATATATATATATATATATATATATATATATATATATATATATATATATATATATATATATATATATATAAATAAATATAAATATATATATATATATATATATATATATATATATATATATATATATATATATATATATATAAATATATATATATATATAAATATATATATATATATTTCCGCACTTGCGCCTTTGCTGCGACAGACTTGAATTCTTGACCATCAACAGGAAAAACACGGAAGACCCAGAGTGCAGGTGAGTTTCTTTATTCCTCAGCACACCACGCCAGCATAACGTTTCGGCCTACACAGAGGCCTTGGTCACATGACGCACTGAGAGAGTTGCAAGAAATTTAAAGTGCTCATGCAGGAGCGGCGGTCACATTTGATTGGTTACATTTGAAGCAGTGGGAGTGTTTAACTGCGTTTGAAACTGATTTGTTTGCAATTGCAAAAGCGGGGAAACCAAGTATGTTAACGCACTTGCCCTTAACTTTGATAGCTGTTTAAATACATTTATAATATCCGACAATTCAAATGGGTTATTTAAATTCATTCATGGGCACGCAAGGTATTTACAAACTTCATGTGAAATTTCATATATTTACAAAATGTGCAAAGAGAAACCCTTAATCAAAATACATTGGGATTAAGTGTTCGAGAGCTGACGGCATGAATGCCTTAGATATAGCAAACATCAGTGCACAACATACCTAAAGGTCCCACATATATAAAATATATACACCAAATTTCATATATTTACACTATATACATCATGAAAACTCCAAACTACTACCATCTAACTAATTAAATGCGATGTGGTAGTGTCATAATCGGATAAAAAGGGCGCAATTATGCATACATTTGGGCACATCCCCATACCTATTACAATGTTAGGTGTTCACAAATGATCATACCAAAAACCATCGCTATTGAAATGTGCTAAATAAACAAGTGCAGTTAAAATTACAGTGTTTTTTTCTCGAGATAGTAAGCTTAAAGATAGTTACATAAAACTTCTGAGGTGTGCAGCAACCATATAAATCGACATTATTCTTATGACCTAGTATTTTTTATCTTATATAGTCATATTTGGTCACCCAAGGAACCAACACTGATATCTGAGGCAGGTAACATTTCTTCATATAGCCAAAACACTGTATGCGAGAAAATGGTAAGAGTACAGCAGGAGGCTTTCAGATGTTGTGTTTTTTACAAACAAGTGTAAAAATCCTCCGTGGACTTGCACGTAAGTTGCTTATTGATCTTACGAGGCACTACCGAGAATGCTGTAAGGAACTCGGACTTATTGAGCCCCTGAGTGCAAGCTTTACAGCTAGAGCACTTCCTGAATCCCCGACTGGCAGCTAGCCAATTTTTTGGGGGTATTACCTCAGGGCTAGATTTAACTAGTGCGTCCTGTAAAGAGAACGCCTTCCTGTAAGTAATGGCTGGTCTATTGGGCATGTGTTCACCAATGACTGGATCTAATTTAATCAGGTTCCAGTATTGGTTAACGATCTTTCTGAGTGCCCCGTGCTGGCTACTGTAGGTCCAAATGAGCCTGATAGGTTGCTCAGTGCTAGCATTGGTGTTTTTCTGTGCTTTCTTGTGGGTCAGTGCTTGAGTACGTGACAAGGCATTGGCTTTTCTAATAGCTGTATCAACTAGCTGCTCACTGTACCCGCGGGCAAGGAACCTTTGTTTGCTAGCTTCCTGCGCAACTTTACAGTGGGAGTCCGTACTACACACCCTACGGATTCTAAGCATCTCCCCATAGGGGATGCTTCTAATCAAATGTGGGGGGTGATGACTTCCCGCATGCAAAATGGTATTGCCCGCTGTAGGCTTCCTATAAAGCTTAGTTTCAAGCCTACCTTGACTGACCTCCAATGTAACGTCAAGAAAGTGTGCTACCTGCTGACTGATGTGAGACGTGAAAGACAGGTTGAATGAATTGGAATTCAAAACCTCAATGAAATTAACCGCTTCTTCATATGTTCCATGCCAAACCATCAGAATATCATCGATATATCTGTACCATCTGATGATATGATGGGTACAGATATCGTGGTGAATGCCTTTGAGGACCTGTCTCTCCCAGTACCCCATGTGGAGACAGGCGTAACTGGGAGAGAAACAGGCCCCCATGGCAACACCCCTGACTTGTTGGTAGTATCGATTTAGGAACATGAAATAATTATGGTGCAGACAGAAACCGATCATAGCCAGCAACATTTTGTTATGTTCGACTAATTCTATGGGTCGCCTACCCAAAAAGAACTCAACAGCCCTTAACCCATCTGCATGCACTATACTTGTGTATAACGATAACACATCTAAGGTAATCAACCAAAAATCATCTTTCCACTCAAACTCATCCAATTTCCTCATCAAGTCACTTGAATCTTGAATATATGAGTCAAGTGACAAAACATGCTCTTGGAGGAACAAATCAATGTACATGGTGGTATATATATATATATATATATATATATATAATGATGCAGAAATGTGGGTTCACCTATGAAACAGAACTGGGAACTACTCTGTGTGTACACACTGTTTAGATAAAGGTATCTCTCTATACTTGCAAGATCCCTGGATAATGCCTTGTAAATATGTAAATATTTGTATCAGAAACACTTTGGATTCTAGCCCAAACAGGACCTCACAAAGAAAAGGAATATGCACTGTGAAACTTTGGGAGTCGTTATATCCCATCTAAAATTAGGGGATACACCCCTACATAACTAGCTATGTGAATCCAAATGTACATAATCTTTAAATGTACATATATGAATTGATACAATATGATACATGAATATAGTGTGCATAAGAATAATGTAATGTTTATTGTTGTCAACGATTTTAATTTTGCAATAGAGCACTATATTTTCGCTGTTTAAACTAATGTACAATCCTTGTAATACTAAACTACAAGATGGCCGCCATTTCCATGGAATTTACCATCTTCTATGTTGATGAAATGAAAAAGTGCGATGGGTTTAAAATGGCGATTGAATGTTTGCACAAACTGACACTGACGAAACTTACTTGCGAAACGCGTCTGTCGGGGGTGAAGGGGGTTTGGAAAATAAATAGACTTTAAAACATCTTGACATCGGAGTGCTTGCCGTTTTTCTCGACCGAATTGGTTGGATTGTGTGGTTGTATCGTAGCGTCTCACCAGCACTGGCTTCAAGCACCCGGGACGCAGTGGAGCGACGACGGTGAAGGACCTGTGCTTAAAACATTTTTTGGTCGTCTGCCCCGAGGAGAACTGAGCGGAGAATGGAATGAGGAGGGACGAATGTCAACCTCTGGGAAAAGCACATTGTAACAGCGAATAGGACAACTGATCACCCGCATATCGCGTGAGGGCGAACCGAGGACGCCGACGGTTTGTGGGTGCCCAACGATCACCGACAGCGAATGCAGTGAGTGAATACAGTATGCTCCTGTAACGCTCGATTTAAAAGACACGCTCTTCCTCTGTCCCGTATGGTGTTAAATTAACTTTCCAAACCCCCGTAAAAGCACGTGTGGTACTCCACCGACCTGAAAATAGAAATAATCAACGATTGCACACTCTAGAACTTTTTTCAATGGAAACCATGGGAGAACTCACGGGCGAAAGGGAGGCAGCTGCCAATGTGATGTTTATGTCGGTAACAGATAGACCGACAAGCACGAATAGCACCCCAACGATAACAGCAGTAACCACCAATCTGAAAAGCCTGTTCCAAAAATTAGAGAGGCTACAAGAACGAGAAGTAAGAAAATGGTGGGAGGCTACCTCGCTTGAAAGATACATTGATTGCAATAAAATCCCCAGGGGTCTTCGCATTTACACAATCCCTTCATATGAAAACCCGGACCGAGCCTTCTCGAAGGATTGGGCGGAATACACCGCAGAGTCATCAAAGGGAATGGTCAGAATACTCATCAAATATGCTTGGAGCGACCATGATAAATGCTTAAAATGCATAGCGGGCCTGGAGGAAATTATTGCTAAAGAGAAGGACACAAAAGCCAGTGAAGAATTAAGAACGGCCCTGGCAAAGAGACTTAAGGAATATGAACTGGGAATACGCAAGAGAAAACAGACTAAGTTCCAAAGGGACGAACAAGACTATCTGTTGGGCAGGATTCTGACATTTGCTCGCAAATATGATGCAACAAGAAAGAGACTCGCTCAAGGCAATGAACAAACAACTGCAATCGACACAAGGAATCAGAAGTAGAAATATCTGACGGGGAACAAAATGCAGCCCCGGGAAATAAAGAAAAAGAAAAAACGAAACCTTTTTTCGACAAGTTCCAAGTTATGAAAGAGACCCGTCAAAGACCACAGTTAAGGAACCATCCCCCTCAACAAAATCAAAGAGGGGGACGAGGCGGGGGAAGAGGCACAAGGGGAGGTTCTCAGGCTACAACCACCCCGATGGTCACACGGAGTGCCTCCAATCGAGGGAGAAGATAACTGAAATGGAAGAAAACAACATCATCAACCTGTCTAAAAGGAACTTGACGATTGATGAAATCAAGGTACTTAAAAAAGGACTCAGTTTTTGTCCGACAAGTGAGTTCAATCTTGTGGACACAAAAATAGACTTGTTCAGATATATTAGGAAACTTAAATTAAAAAAAATCTTACTACAACATCGAAAAATAGGGCAAGAATCAGCAAGCCCAGGAATGACAGAAACAACACTAACGGAGGAAACAATAGAAGATAACCTCCTTAATATCTTGCTAACTCCCACGCAGGAATTGCAAAATCAGGAGCAATACATGGAGAGAAATAATGTAACCCCCATAACACAAGTCAGAGATCCATGCAATTTAAAGAACAAATCAAGGAAACTGCTGAATGCATCTCACAATGCGATTGATGTTTTCAGTGAAGCAATAACGGCAGATCTTGAAAGAATGGCTAACAACAAAATGGATATGAGAACATCTAATATCACAAGGAAGGAATGGGAAGCAATTAAATCTCTACAGAATGATAAATCGATTGAGATCAAGCCCTCGGATAAGGGTGAGAACATTGTTATCTTCAGTAAGGATAATTATGAACATGAGGCACTAAGACAATTGAGAGACATAGAGTGCTATGCTATGGTAAAGAGAGAACAATATGTAAAGAGCACCATAGAATATAGCACATTGTTGAATCAATGGAAGAGTGATGGCATGATCAGTTCATAGGAATACTCTTTTCTTTACTGTGATTCCCCGGTTCTTCCCACGTTCTACCACCTGCCAAAAATCCATAAAAATGCCAAAAGACCACCAGGGAGGCCTATTGTCTCGACAATAGGTAGCCTAGTCGAGAACACTTCTCGCTTCATTGATACATACCTGGCCCCAATTGTGAAGGATTTACCCTCCTATGTGAGGGACACGCTGGATTTCCTTCGCATCATGGACAGCGTCACTTGGGAAAATGATATGCTACTAACAACACTTGATGTTGTTAATCTATACACATGCAACGATCATGAAAAAGGGCTAAGTGCCACAAAGTGGTTCCTGAACAGGAAACAAGAAAAATTTCGGGCACATAGTGAAATGCTTTTGTGTATGATGCAATTCTTGTTTTATAATAACTTCTTCCTTTTCTCAGGCCAGCTGTACAAGCAAATAAGGGGGACTTCAATGGGCTTGTGCTTCTCTCCCAGCTACGCAAATCTATTTGTGGGCTGGTGGGAGAAGCACTAGGCCTGGGGAGGCAATAATGAAATGTGGAATGAGAGAATTTTGATGTGGACAAGATACATCGACGATCCCTTTATTGTCTGGCGCTGAGATAGAACCTCGGCTGAGGATTATATCTCCGCGCTTAACAATAATGATCTGAACCTAAAATTCACTAGTACAATTAGTGTTAGCAGCGTGTGTTATCTTGACTTAGAAGTATTTGTGGACAACAACACCCTCCACACCATACTTTATAGGAAGCCCACGGCAGGCAATGCCGTGCTACACACGGCTAGGCATCACCCTAGGGGGCCCATTAGGATAGCGTGCGGAAAACCACCTCAACCGCCATGGAGGCGGAAACCAACCGCCCGCCATGACCGCGGCAAAACCGGCATGCGAATTAGGATCACCCGCCACGAAAAACTGACTGTGGCGGTTGCGGCCTAAATAAAACCGCCCGACGCGTGCGGTGATGGCAAAACTCCGACTGAGGCGACCGGAATAGCAGCGGATAACACAAAACCGTCCACAGGTCCATCGGAGACACCGCAAGGGAAATTACAATTACTTCGAGGGTGTTGCGGGCGGAACCGCCCACACCAACCGCAGCGGACGCACCCAGGAGTGACTCGGAGAAATGTGGGACAAGCAGCAGCAAAGCCACCGCTACGGACGAACATGATAAACATGGGGGACGATGTGAAAAGACCGCAGTGATGCCTAACACTTCATAAACAAAATAGCCCTGCACCCAAAACATACAACACACATACACAGAAACATAAATAACAAAAATAATACACAGAACCACTCCCACAACACACCTGACCACCTAAATCCCATTGGACACACCCACACAGCTGAGTATAAAGCCACCCCCTGCACTGACCACAATCCTTTGCATCACTCCTTAAGACAAGGCCATACACCACATCTGACAGGAGAGGCAAAAGACCACAGCACACCCATCCACCAACCACCACCACCACCACCATCACACCATCACAAACAAACCCCCACCACACAACACCCCACACATATCATCACCACACCCCTGCACCCACACACCCCTGCATCCACAAACACCTCAACCCCCCCACACCATGACAGCACAAAAAATGCCCAAATTCACTGACACTGAGTTGACAGTCATGGTCAACGAGATTGTAAGAGTAGAGCCACAACTATTTGGTAGCCTGGTCCAACAGACACCATTATGCACCAGGACAAAAATGTGGGAAAGGATAGTCCAAAGGGTGAATGCAGTAGGGGCCGCCCCAAGATCCAAGACGGAGATCCAGAAGCGGTGGAATGATCTCAAGAGGGTTGTCAAGAAGAGGAGCAAGAACTGGACGCTGGCAAACGTGACTGGCAGTGGCCCTCCCGTCCCACAAAAGACATTCACACCATGGGAGGATAAGATGCTTGCCATCCTTCTACATGAGAGTCTCACAGGAGTAGCCGGGGGAGCGGAGGCTGGTAAGTACAGACAAATGTCCTACACCACAATGACAATTAGCTCCTTGCAATATCCAAACACCATTTTAATGTCCATCCCCACCCAACATGTAGCCAGCCAGCCTGCTTAGGAGTCCTGTATGGGCGAGGGAGGTCTGTACAACAACTCACACCATAACCCCTCTATCAAAGCTGAGCAGTATGGAGGCCTCCCCCACCCAGCAGCATGTGTCAGCCATTGCACTGTTTGACAAACAGACTTACAAGTTGGTAGCCATCTTGTATTGGAGCACTGTTTTAGGGTGGGAGGGTTGTATCACAACTCCCACCATCCCCCCTGTGCCACACCCCAGCATCATGCAGGCCTCCCCCACCCAGCAGCATGTGTCAGCCATTGCACTGTTTGACAAACAGACTTACAGGTTGGTAGCCATCTTGTATTGGAGCACTGTTTTCAGTTGGGAGGGTTGTATCACAACTCCCACCACCCCCCCCCTGTGCCACACCCCAGCATCATGGAGGCCTCCCCCACCCAGAAGCATGTGGCAGCCATTGCACTGTTTGACAAACAGACTTACAGGTTGGTAGCCATCTTGTATTGGAGCACTGTTTTCGGGTGGGATGGTTGTATCACAGCTCCCACCATCCCCCCTGTGCCACACCCCAGCATCATGGAGGCCTACCCCACCCAGCAGCATGTGGCAGCCATTGCACTGTTTGACAAACAGATTTACAGGTTGGTAGCCATCTTGTATTGGAGCAATGTTTTCGGGTGGGAGGGTTGTATCACAACTCCCTCATCCCCCCTGTGCCACACCCCAGCATCATAGAGGCCTCCCCCACCCAGCAGCATGTGGCAGCCATTGCACTGTTTGAAAAACAGACTTACAGGTTGGTAGCCATCTTCCCTGGGAGTGTGTGGAAGGGACGGAGGCCTGCACTACTACTCCCACCATCCCCCCTGTGCCACACCCCAGCATCATGGAGGCCTCCCCCACCCAGCAGCATGTGTCAGCCATTGCACTGTTTGACAAACAGACTTACAGGTTTGTAGCCATCTTGTATTGGAGAACTGTTTTCGGGTGGGAGGGTTGTATCACAACTCCCAACATCCCCCCTGTGCCACACCCCAGCATCATGGAAGCTTCCCCCACCCAGCAGCATGTGGCAGCCATTGCACTGTTTGAAAAACAGACTTACAGGTTGGTAGCCATCTTCACTGGGAGTGTGTGGAAGGGACGGAGGCCTGCACTACTACTCCCACCATCCCCCCTGTGCCACACCCCAGCATCATGGAGGCCTCCCCCACCCAGCAGCATGTGTCAGCCATTGCACTGTTTGACAAACAGACTTACAGGTTTGTAGCCATCTTGTATTAAAGCACTGTTTTCGGGTAGGAGGGTTTTTCACAACTCCCAACATCCACCCTGTGCCACACCCCAGCATCATGGAGGCCTCCCCCACCCAGCTGCATGTGGCAGCCATTGCCTCCTGCACAGTGACTTAACAGGTATGTATCTACAGTAAATCTGCAAGTGTTAGTTTTAGTGTGACCTGCATCCAGTAAACCTACAACAATCTAACCCAAAGCATTGAGAATCAATATGTATGACTTCATGGTGTCCCCCAGCACTATTAAATGTTAGACGGTGTAGCCATTATTACTACAACTGATGAATGCACATGTAAGTAGTGTACAGACAGATGATGATACGCAGATGACACTAACACTGACCACTCCCCATCTACTACACAGGTGATGAAGAACTCACTGCTGAGGACAACACCAATGACCAGCAGAGCCAGTCTCCACCCCCGGCCCATGGACTCTCAGAAGTGGACTCCCAGGACAGCTTGGATGATGAGCTCCTGGCCGGCCCATCAGGTGTGCCACAGACCCAGAGGTCCCATGACCCCATCCTCCCCACCACCACCTCTGCTGCCACTACAATGCAGCAGACCCCTGCAGCCACAGCCTCTACCACCCCAACCACCACAGCCACCACCGCCACTGCCACCAACACCACCAGGACCACCAGTACCACCTGCAGCAACCTCCCTGTCCCCAGGGATGAAGAACCCACACCAACAGCTGTGGAGGGCAGGTAGAGAGTGCGTGGTCTTCAGTGGCGAGGGAAGAGGTCTGTGGCGGCAGAACAAGTGGGAGGGCCAGGGTCACCACCAGACCTCGGGAGGAGTGGACACCATCCCTGGACCACTTCACCAGAGTTGTGGAGACCTACCAAGAGGTCCAGGGACAAAGTGGCCGGTCGGATGAATTCATGAGGGAGCTCATCCAGCTGATGAGGTCCATCGATAACCATCTGGGACAGATGGTGGACCTCATGGGCCAGCAAGTGGCGTTGCAGAGGGACAGGCCTGTGTCCCAACCACCACCTCCGTCCCCTCCTGTTGTGCCGCAGGATGACAGTGCTCCATCCTCCCCTGCGCCAACAGAGAAAGACGAGTCCCCTGACATCGCTGGCCAATCAGCAGGGCCCCCCCCCAAAAAAAGATCTAGGGGGCATCCTAAGAAGAGCCTGGGAGTCTCTGGAGGCAATGCACCTACCACACGCCAGTCACGGAGCCAGCTGTTAAGACAACCCTCTTCCCAACTGCATTCACAGTTTGGACTATCCTTCCCCACATTGTCCTGGCAATGGCACCTCACTGTTGGACTGGGTCACCACATCCATGTGGTCTCTACACTTACAACTCATTGAACTGGACTGTCAACTCAGTGCACATTCCACACCTTCCTGTAAATATCACCGCACCAATCACATGTACACTCCAAAAATAAAATACCTGATGGCCAAGATTTTATGTTGTGATTTTTATAGTGCAGTATTTACATAGTTGCAGATGTCCATGATGTGTACCAATGATGTACAGTATGCAGGCCAGGAACCCTCTGTAGCACCTAGGGAGACACAACAGAACAACAGTCACTGGTGTCATTGTGGCAGCACACAGATCATAGCACACAAATTAACCTAAACTTCACAGCCATAGTACACAATGTCTAGCAGATGTGCACAAATACAGTCCTATACACATCTCGGCACTGAAGTTCCAATTCACAAACTACACACATGGGTGACAGTACATGTGGCCATTGGTTATTGCCACGCATAGCCATTCATAACAAGAACAACAACATCAGACAATGTTCACATTGTACCTAGTCACCCACCTTCAAGTGAAGTAGCGTTCGATGAGCTGCTGGCGCTGGTCAACTCCTTCCTCCTCTCCACTGTCTTCATCACTGGATTTTGGTCCCTGAGCAGGTTGTGGCCTTGGGTCATCACCATCATCCAGGAGCAGGGGGACCCTCCTGCGGATGGCCAGGTTGTGCAGCATACAGCATGCCACAAAGATCTGGCATACCTTCCCAGGCGAATATGCCAGTGCGCCTCCGGTCCTGTCAAGGCACCGGAACCTTGACTTAAGCAGTCCGAAAGTCCGCTCGATCACCCGTCGGGTCCTGCCATGGGCATCATTGTAGCGGATGTCTGCTGGTGTCCGGGGATTCCGTAGTGGGCTCAACAGCCATGGGCGACTGAGATATGCTGAGTCACCTGTGAACGGAAAACACAAATGTGAACGGAAAACACACATTGCAATGTTGTACAGCCAGAGTGCAGCAAGTGACACACAGCACACCATTGCAGTAGTGAAACTCACCCACAATCCAGGCACCTTCAGGATGCAGATTCTCCATCATCCGTGGCACCATGCTGTTCCTCATGATGTAAGAATCATGGGCCGAACTGGTAAACTTAGCACACACATGTGAAATTGTCATGTCTGCAAGGCACACCACCTGCACATTCATGGAGTGGTAGTGTTTGCGATTACAATAAATGTGCTCCGTCGCCTGCAGTGGCAACAGACCTACATGTGTGCAATCGATGGCACCGACTACATGTGGGATGCCCCCAAGGGCATAGAAGTCAGCCTTCACAGCAGCCAATTCACGTCCCCTGGGGAAATGTATGTATTGATTGCGATATTGCATCATAGCCGCAAGAACATCTCTCAGCACCATGCTGAACATGGGCTGCAACATACAGCCAGCGTTGGCCACTGTCTCCTGGAAGGAACCAGTCGCAAAAAAGTGGAGTGCCGCCATCACCTTGTAGGTGGGTGTGAATGCCGTAGGATAGTGACGGCGAGGCTGCGGGTGGGGCTCCAATAGATCACACAGGATATTCAGTGTTGCTCTGTCCAGCTTGAATTTTCTGGTGATTGCCTCATCCTCCATGTCCTGCAGCACTATCAGGTGACGGAGTAGATTCGGCCTCCTCATAGTCAAGGAGTGAAATGAAAATGTCAGTGACAAGCAACATGTGATGAGCATGGCACAGAGCATAAATGATGTAATGTGAAACAAAGGAGTACCAGAGAGATGCATGGCACTTCAGGTGACTTGGCTGGCCAATAGCTACACACAGAGGGCACGCCTCTCCAGTGACAATACACAAGTGCCACAAACACATCTGGGACAGTTGAAGTGGAAATAATGGAAGAACAATTCACATGTGCATACAAGGTGCAGCAAGACCCGCCAATTTATTGTGATCCGCCATGTCTATCATACCCATCTGGTGTACCAGCCACACCTCAAAGCATCATGTGAGGTCGGAACACATTCATCAACACAATGATCACAGTAGCAGGGACACATCTGGTTGTGTGCATGAGCAGTTGTGAAAGCAGAAGTCTTGTCCGATACAATGCAGTGACAACTTCCAGGTGAAGGTCTGAAATGAGCCACAACACATTACACATCACTACAACATTTACACCAGCTGGAGTCTGTCAATCATCATCAGCCATCAAATTCCACACTAATATGGATGAACAACAGGCCAAAGTGTATCACACTGAACGTGCGTCCGCCTGTGGATGACATGGCTGTGTGGCATCGTGTGTACAATGATGTGCCCTTCACCATGTTGCTGCAGGGTGCTGATACAGTGGCCCTGATTGTAATACACAGCAATATGTACGAACATGGCAGTAACTACCGCCGGTCCCCGGCGGTGTGACCCCAGCACCACCCCCTTCAGGGGTGTGTTAGCCATTGGCATATGGACATGTGAATATGGCGCTGGCATGCTCCGCAGCATGATTCGCGGTATCTATCGCCAGTCCCCGGCGGTGCATCACCGCCGTGGAGCATTGCATCCAGCCAATGGCATCGATGATGGCGTTGGCATGATTCAGATTTGAAAGTCGCAGGAGGTGTGCTCCGCTACCGCGGAAGCGGTCATTGGATGCTTTTGAATGATGCACCATCGCGGAAGTACACTCCGGGCACCCGCGGAGCGTGACCGCCTTGGAGCATTTCATCCAGCCAATGGCATCGATGATGGCGTTGGCATGATGCAGATTTGAAAGTCGCGGGAGGTGTGCTCCGCTACCATGGAGGCGGTCATTGGATGCTTTTGAATGAGGCAGACCCGGACTACCAATTGAAGCAGCTTTCAAGCTTCCTAACGACCACAGGGGGCTATAAATCTGTGGGAGTGAGCCTCACATTCCCACTGCTCCAAGAGCCTGCTGCCTGCGACTATCTCCTGCTGCCTGAGACCCTGTCCTGCTGCCTGAGACCGTGTCCTGCTGCTCCAAGAGCCTGCTGCCTGCGACTATCTCCTGCTGCCTTGGACCCTGTCCTGCTGCCTGGGACCCTGTCCTGCTGCCTGGGACCCTGTCCTGCTGCCTGAGAGCCTGTCCTGCTGCCTTGGACCCTGTCCTGCTGCCTAGGACCCTGTCCTGCTGCCTGGGACCCTGTCCTGCTGCCTGAGAGCCTGTCCTGCTGCCTGAGAGCCTGTCCTGCTGCCTGGGACCCTGTCCTGCTGCCTTGGACCCTGTCCTGCTGCCTGAGAGCCTGTCCTGCTGCCTTGGACCCTGTCCTGCTGCCTGGGAGCCTGTCCTGCTGCCTTGGACCCTGTCCTGCTGCCTGAGAGCCTGTCCTGCTGCCTTGGACCCTGTCCTGCTGCCTGAGAGCCTGTCCTGCTGCCTTGGACCCTGTCCTGCTGCCTGGGACCCTGTCCTGCTGCCGCCTGAGAGCCTGTCCTGCTGCCTTGGACCCTGTCCTGCTGCCCTGGACCCTGTCCTGCTGGCTGAGAGCCTGTATTGCTGCCTTGGACCCTGTCCTGCTGCCTGGACCCTGTCCTGCTGCCTGAGACCCTGTCCTGCTGCCAGGGACCCTGTCCTGCTGCCTTAGACCCTGTCCTGCTGCCTGGGACCCCTCACAACTCACAGGTCTGCCATATACACAGTGATATCAAGAACAGAGAAGATCCATGCCAGTCCATTCATGAGTGAGGAGCTGGATGTCCTTGTGGACGGGGTGCTGGCACAGTACCCACGGCTGTTTGGTGGTCCCAATGTTGTGGTAAGTCGCCATGAAGGGAGCTGCAGGGCAGGGTGATGTCAGACGTGTAGTCTTGATGCTGCAGTACATGCTTGGGGATGTGGGGTGATGACTTACACTGACAGACAGGCTGTTTCCTGCTCACGGTAGTGTGTGTGTTGCAATGTGAGTCTTTCCTAGGCCTGTACTCGTATGTGTGAGTGGGGGGTGTTACATGGCCGCCCATACAGAACCAACGGTTGTTAGCCTTTTAGATGCCAGGACAGTGAACGCTTTTGAGGAAGTTTAAGGGTGCCCCTGTAGTCAGAGTCAGTGTGAGCCACAGAGTGGGTTCAGTGGCAGCATAGCCAAACCTTGAACATCAGCCAACTTACATGCTACAGTTGCTTCACACTCATTAGTGGATATATCCCATCGGTGCCCTGTGCAATTTCGATTTACACACTGCTGTCGATGCATTTTTGTTGAGGCATTATGCTTTTGTGTGCATATCATGGAGACTAGGGACCACAATGTGTGCATGCATACACTGATATTTATGCCATGCAGAGGGTACGCCCAGTTCTGGAGGGAGGGAGGTTACTGTGAGTCCAGAGTCTGTGTCTGGCTGCTGTAATGATAGATGCTGACATCTTACATTGTGTAAATGTTCTTTTGCCCTTCTTTACTCTCATGCCTGCAGCTCAAGGTACACCAACATAAGGCCGTGTGGAGGGCCATTGCAGCAAAGGTGCGAGCCCTGGGGGTATCAAACAGATGACACACACACTCTCACAAGAGGTGGGACGACATCAGCCGACTGGCTAAGCAAGTGGCAGAGATGACCTTGGGTATGGTACCACGCACAGGACGTTTGGAACGTCGCACCATGACTCCGCTGATGGCACGCATACTGGCAGTGACCAATCCAGACCTGGATGCAAGTCTGAAGGGGCATCAGCAGCAAGACAGAGATGGTGAGTATCTGGTGAGGGAGAGTTTGTCTGGGAGTGGATGCATGTGTACAGGGCCAGTGCCAGCGGTGACACATGTGATGTGCGTGTGTTGCCATGCTGTGTC
This sequence comes from Lissotriton vulgaris, assembly GCF_964263255.1. Taxonomy (NCBI): domain Eukaryota; kingdom Metazoa; phylum Chordata; class Amphibia; order Caudata; family Salamandridae; genus Lissotriton; species Lissotriton vulgaris. The sequence goes on from NC_141693.1 coordinate 1,526,505,974, forward strand.
ATGTGATGTGAGTGGCGACTGTTATGTGTGCCTGTATGAGGCATTGCGCCACCATGGCCTTACTGTTCTGCCCATGCATGCAGTTCTCAGTCCTTGACAGATTTTATGTGTCCACATGGTCTCTCTGCTCTGTGATGGTGTGGGGAGTCCATATTCTGCCGAACTGCAGTGTCCATTTGATGAGTGTCACACCATGTCTGTGTACTTTGCATGCATCCATGATGTTTGAGGCCCACTCATCCGACGATATTGTGTAGCCTGATTGGCACATGGTGTTTGCTATGGCCTACTTGGCATTGTGGCATGTGTAGTCAATACAGGTGAGTGTGGTCCCCTCTGATTCCCTGTAGGGGTGTAAGTGGTGATGTGTGTTGTGGCTACATCATGTCCATGGGGATGGTCAATGTGGGCTGGGGGAAGACCATCCATGGGCAGGGTGTGGTGCTGTGTGGCATAGACATGCCTCACTCCAGGAAGGTTGTCTGCATGACAGGCACTGTTATGGTCTATATCGTGTGTAGATGCACAGTGTTTGCAGGGTGTGTTGGTTCTCATGTAGCTCTAGGCATCTACTGTGCAGAATTGATCAGCTGTGGTGTGTACAGATGATGACACTTACACAAACCTGTTTGTCTCACTAATGCAGATTCGCAAGACAACACAGCGGTACATGATCCTGAGACAAGTGTTGGCGAGACCAGCACGACAGCGGCAGCAGAGGCAAGTGAGACTGAGCCAAGTGACACTGAGAACACCAGCGCTCCTGAGGGTGACAGGAGTATGCATGAGGAATCTGTAGCTGAGACACAAAGTACCACTTCATCTGATTCCGGCGGGGATGCATCCCTGTTTGCAGGCACAGGGGATGTGGAGTGTGCCACAGCATCTGACACCCAGCGGCCAGTGCCCAGCCTCCCATCCACTGCCTCTGGTGCTGCCCGTATCTGTGTTACTAAGAGGGGACGTGTGACATTCACACATGGCACCGCTGCCCCTGCACCTGTCCCCCTGCTGCCCTCAGTGCAGAGTGCGTAGAGCTCCCGCGCCAAATTTGCGTGGGCCAGTCCGCCCTGCTCAATACCTTCAGTACCCACGATAACAAATTGGGCCAGGTTCTAGCTTTCATGGAGGGCATACAGTCTGACGTGGGTGGGCTACACCGCACAGTCCAGTCATTATCAGCCACAGTCACAACAGGCCTCCAACAGGCACATGGTCCCTTTGCAGCTCAGGTGCCAGTGACGTCCACCCATTCAGGGGACACATCAGATCACATTGTCCACTTGGGACATACGTCCACTAAACGGTACAACACTAGGAGCACAGGTCAGACACAAAGCAAACAATCCCGTCCACAGACTCCATCCCCGAAGAAGACAAGGGCCCCCCCAATTTGCACGGACAAGGTGAAGTCACAGAAAAGTAAGGCCACAAGATCATTGTCCAAAACATCAGGCTCACATGCTGCAGAGGCATCACCAGATTATGACTCAGCGATGACCACAGAGGATGTGTGTTGAAACAACAAGGGGACCCAAAAGATACAGTCATGGACCTTGGGAAAGTATTTTGTCAACAACAGTGGTCCATTGCAAAAAGTAGTTTTGGAGAGAAACAATAAAATAAAGACACAGTCGTAGCTATATTTAGTAAGTAGACCGGCCCAGCCGGGCGAGGGTCTTGTGTATTAATGTAAATAAAATTTGGAGACAATGTTACAATATTATAATAATAATAATAATAAACTTTATTGCGTGATTAATAAAAATCTTTGCAATGACTCTTTTAAAAAAGCATTGGAGTAGATACATAATCAAAAGTTTTTTAAAAAAAGTTAAAACAGTAAAAGAGGGTAAAAGATATGGACGAAAGATCCGTGCAAACTGATGCAATACATTGTGTTTGTAAAAGAGAAAAGCATTTTGAGATTTACTGAATCTTTGTTAATCAAAAGAGAGTTTCTTGAGATGCAGAAGCAAGACTTATTGAGTCAAGTTCAATCGCTGACCTCTGGGTTTTGGATTGTGTTAACTGTTTTCATGAAGCGCACTAGGCTGCAGGCTAATTGAGTATCTTCTCCCTTGAAGCTGATCAGCAAGGCTTGCCTGCGAGTTTGCACACCTTTTTGATTCCAGAGCTGTGTTAATTTGCCGCTTCGAGCACTGTCTAGAGCTTTGCAGCTACATAACAAGTGCAGAACGTCCTCCTTTGGATATTCGCAAAGCCTGCAATTGGAATTCAGTTCCAAGCGTTTCCATGGGGGAAGATGCACTTTTGACGGAATTACCCCCATCCTCAGCCGCAGGAAATCTTCCTTCACCTTCCTTGAGAAGCTGGTGTTGAGGTATGGCTGAGGTAGGGCGCTAGTGTAATCTTGGATCACAAACCACCAATGTGATCTCCTGGTTAGGGCGGCTTTGTCTTCTTCCAAGGAAAGAATTTTTACTGACTTATTGACAAGGCGCTTGAAGCACTTGTGTGAGCAGCTCGAGTGCCACAGGTCTTCCAGTGCAAGGGATTTTATAGCTGCTTGAAGGTACACTATTGCGGGGGATCCCTTCTTTGTCTCCTGCTCTTTCCAAAGGTGGGCGTTCAAGGAGTCTGGTTCAGCATTCTTTATTTTGTGCCAGCATTTAGCATATGCACCTTTACGTGCTATTTGCTGCTTCTGTAAACCAAACTCCAACCTTAACTGTGCTGGGGAGGTGCAGGGGGGGAGTGAGAAGAGTATTCGGAGTGTTTTACTGACCACATTGTCTAGAGTGACCTCATCTCTCCCTCTCATGCATTCACTGCCGTATGTTATTGATGGTAGTAGTTTTGCGCGCAGTATATCCAGCAAGGGGATTAAGCTTGGGCCCGCTATTTTGTTCTTAATGTTTTTTAAAGCGATGGCCAGTGAAGTCCCTCTGTTTTTTATTGTTGTTGCGTGTTGCTGGAATGAGCCGTTGGAATCAAAAGTTATCCCCAGATATTTGTATTCCTTAACTGTTTCCATTTTTAGGTCGTGCAGAGACCATTGAAATGTTTGCTTTTTTGATTTTTGATTGAAAACCATTACTTTTGATTTTTCCATGTTTATGGTCAGGCCGTTTTTATCCGAGAATGTACTTGTTGTATTAATAAGATGTTGCAGGCCTACTGGGGTGTGGCTGATTAGTATCAGGTCGTCTGCATATGATAAGTTTGACAGTGTAAGCCCCCCTAGCTTTGGGGAGTGATGGTTGCAGTTGTCCAGATCTTTAGAAAGGTCAGACACAAAAAGGTTCAACAGGGTCGGTGCGAGGACGCAACCCTGTTTCAGTCCTTTTGTGGTCGGAATCTCTTTTGATAAACAATTGCCGGCCCCCAGTTTTATTTGGATCCAAGTATCTGAATGTAGTAAGATCAGTAAGTTGAGCAATTTGTTGTCCACCTCCCACTTTGAAAGTTTTGACCACAATTTCCCTCTATCAATGCTATCAAAAGCCGCTGAGAAGTCGATGTAGCACGCATATAATGTTTTTTTGTGTTTGATGGCGGCATCTATCAGCAGGGAGAGGGCTAAGATGTTTGTCGAGGTCCTTAGATTTTTTTGGAATCCAGTCTGGTTGATGGGGATTAATTTTTTGTTTGATGCCCAGGAGGTTAGTTCTTCCAAGAGCAGCCCTGAGAAGTATTTTGCATCTATATCTATAAGAGCTATCAGTCTGTAGTTCTTAGCCTCATTCTTGTTGCCTTTTTTATAGATTGGAGCTATTATTGAACCCCTCCAAGAGGACGGAAATTGTTCAATCTTCCAGATTTCTACAAAGAGCGGGAGGAGTTGTTCCGCCAATAGGTTGGGTCTTGTTTATAGACAATGGGAGGGATTCCGTTTGGGCCTGGGGCTCCCTCTTTCCGTCCTTTCGCAATTCGTCCCTTCAGTTGGTCAATCGAACTTGGGAAGTCGGTGTCAGCAGTAGGGGCTTAAGGGCCATTGCGATCGGCTTACAGAGTTCCGGGTTTCGGTGGCCAATGCTTGGTACTTCATCATTAAAGTGTTGGAACAGATAGTTTACCCAGGATGCCTCTGTGATGTGGGAGTTCACTCCAGGGGCATTCGGATTATCTATTTTATTAACAGTTTTCCAAAATCTTGCACTGTTATTATTTTTTGAGTCGTAGAGAAGTTTTGCCCATGTTTTTTCCGCGGCTTCTTGTTTGATTCTCCACAGGATATTATTCTTTTTACACTTTAGTGATCTCAGTTTAGATGCTAAGTCATTGTCGCTCCCGGCTTTCCGCAGCTCACGAAGTGTTCTGTTGATGGCTGTTTTTACTGCCCTTAGATTAGGCGTTAGAGAGGATTGAGAGTAATTTTTTGGGTTGCTTGTCGGGCTAGACGATGTTTTGTTTTAGCTTGTCCGTACCCTGTTTTCTTTAGCGACGTTATGCGTAGTGTTCTTTAGGCCAAAGGATTTCAAGAAGGACTCCCAGGCGAGTATTTTGCTATTGTTCAGCTCAGCAGCACTTTCCCAGCACATCTTTGCTTCTTGCATTAATCGTACTGGGTCGCTAGTGTTGCACTTAATTCTGTTGTGTTTTGCTGAGGTCGTCAGCTTTCGACCATTTGCTAAAAGTGTTAGCGCTGTCCCTTGTGCCCTCAGTGACAGTTCTTGCGGGAGATGGTCACTGCAGTCAGATATTCCGATTTTAAAATCTTGTACTAATGCGAACAGTGAAAAAGACAAGAAGGTGTAGTCGATCGCCGATGATGTAACCGAGTTGTGGAAGGTTGCTGCTTGGGGACGGTCCCCCGGTGTTCGCCCATTTGCCGCAATCAGACCCAAATTGGTTAGATCTTCTGTTAAGCTTTTTGATAGATTAGTTTGTTTGCCCCAGGGGCACACTTCCAGAGGTAGAATCCCCCTGACATGCAAATAATCTTCCATTGGATAGTTCTTCCCTGATGATTTTGAAAGGTACATATTAAAGTCTCCTGAGACAATAAGGTTCGGATTATCCACTACCGTTATTAGTTTGTTCAGTTCTGTCACCAGGGCAGTGGCCCCCTTTTGTTTTCCCTTTGGGTGCAGATAGGTATTAACCAGGATAATTTCTTGCCTATTGGAACCCGGTATTGAGATTTCCAGCTGAACTGCAGTGATCCCGTTTTCAGTTCCCGAAATATTTTTATTTAGCAGTTTTTTTACGTGGTTAATTGTTTGTATCGCGGTGTATATCGTTAAACCACCTTTCTCATGGCCAAATTTTGATGTTCTCCTTGCTGGGAGGTGGTATGTTTTGAATCCCTGAAGATGGAGCGGTTCTGCTGACCAGGTTTCTTGTAACAGTATTAAGTCATACTGCTGAAAATATAGCAATAGATCCTTGTTGGTGATTTTTGCTCTTAGACCGTTTATGTTCCAAGAACACAATTTAAGCGACCGATTTGTATTTAAGGGGGTACCAATTCGTTCTTCAGATTGTCATTGGCTGCACTGTCTGAAGTTAATTGTTTTTACAATCCAGTCCCATTCTTGTTTTTGGGTCGGAAGACCGTTGGTTATTTGCAGAGGGGGTGCATCAACCTTTCGTTCAATTGAGCATCCTCGTGCTCCTCTGAATATTGATTTTGTGGGAATATCTGGACGGTGTTTGCTCAAATTCAAGTTGGCATTTTCTTGTAGATTGCGGAGTAGTGGAGCTGGGTAGCCTGGGTTGTAGAATGGTTTGATTCGAATCCCCCATGCCTTTAATTGCTTTTCCTCTCTTAAGATTTTTTTCACTGATTCTCCAGAGTTCCAGATTGTTTTTGTTATTTCCTGCTCAGAAAGATGTTTGAGAGTGATGAATTCGACAGCCTCCAAGTCCTGAGTAGTTAGCGTAGCTAAAGATGTAATAAAGTTCAACACTCGTAAGATATTTCTTCGATTTAAAATATCTTCGCGCCCTTTGGATCTGTAGTCAGGAATGAAGAGTATTATTTTGGGCTCTTCGTGGTTGGTGTCCTCCTGCCTCTGTTCGGGATTTAATGCCCATTCTATGCTTTTGCAGTTACTGTATTCATGAGAGCTTTCTTGGGAGTATGGTTCTCTTTGGTTCGGCGGGCCCGAGTTGGCTGTTGATACCCGTGCTGTATTCATGCAATTGCTGTAGACTGAGGGGGCTTGCTCACTTTGCGTCAGCTGACCCAAGTTGGCAGTAGGATCACAGGGTTGCGTCAGCTGGCCCAAGATGGCAGTGGGGTCACGGGGTTCGTGCTTGTTGTTGTCCTGCCTTTGCCCCAATGTTAATTCTAGGGCTGTACTATGGGTTGAACCTGGGTTTTGCTCTCTCTGAATGCGGGGTACCTTGTCCGCAGTTGTGTGATGTTCGTGTTTCATTGCTGGTGTGGAGATACAGATGGTGGAATTCCTAGGATTAGTTCCTCCTGTTGATTGTACCACCAGGTTGTCCGCAGTTTGTAACCTCATTGACTTGATGTAGAAGGGGTTTTTTGAATACTTGCTTGTCGCCCCTAAGTCAACTTGTACACGAGTCGGGTTAGCAGATTTAATTGGATATCCATCTTATCCGAGTGATATTCCATTGCTTTTGTCGTGAGGTTCATGGTGTTTAACAGTGATGACAAAACACAAACGGTAGGGGAGGGCCTTAGGGGATCGTGTTTATAGACCGCCTTGGTATCTTGTCCCCCAACTTAGTATAAGACAACACGAGAGATACCAGAAGTCTACTTACAGGAACCTGAAAAAGTGTTCACTCTGTAAAACAAAACCAACAGGTTAATGTATAGGTCATAGCAATCCTAATAGATGTATGGCTACAGGAGAAGAAGAGATAGCCTCAATAAGTGCTAGAAAAATCCCCATCAGCCCGCTCAATAGCGGAGCATCGTCATCTGGGTAGTATGGTTGACACTTGTGGTATCCAGTATGCCCTTCCTTAGGAACAACCCAAGGCTAGCAAAACTTGGACCAACATGTTGACCCTCAACCAAAAAGAGATGTGGACTGAAAGGGTTAAGTTACAGTGCTCGAAGAATTGTGAAAAAGGAAAGCGAAAACTTTATATCCAAGTGTTCTAAAAATACCTACCTTGATGTCATTGGAAAAACTTTATTGGGTCTGACCATCAAGGTGGTATGGTTAAAAGCAGTGTGAAAAATAGCATGCAAGGAATTGCTATTCACCATGAATCTTATTTGGTCGACATGTTTCAGCCTAGATAGGCTTTCTTCAGGACCTATGATGCACTACTGCAACAACAACTTACTGTGTAAAAAGAAACTAATAAGTGATACCAACTCCTTAATGTTAGAGAGTCGGAGTGTCTTCTCCTGCATGTGAAAAAAATGAAAAAATATATAAATGGCAACCATTATTGCTATTCTTCATGAAGCTATCAGGTGTATAGTACACTGATTACTCCTTTGGTAATCTACTCACCCAAATTGTAGGGAGGAATTACCTCACCTCACCTGGCACTAGCTCACAGTGAAGGAGGCCACGCACTAGAAAGAAAAAAAGAAGAAAAGAAGTGATAGAGTACATACGTTTCATTAGAAGACCCATATCAAGGACAGGTAGTCCTGCAGTCTAGCCTGTGATGGCAACTGCAGTGTGGCAAAAGCGGGGGGTAGAGGATAGTCATAACACACCTTAACATAAAGGCATACTGTTCTGGTCAATAGTGAAAAGCCCGTATTTTAGGGTGACTGATAGACACCCTCTCTGGCTGATTGAAAAAGAGAGAGGGGGGGTTGGGGGGTGGGGCGGGGCAAGTTGCCCAAGCAGTCAGTGCCTCCCATCAGGACATCCCACTCAATAATCAAGGACAAAACTAGTTGGAGTTTCCTTCAGAAAGAAACTGCAGAGATGCAAAGAGTAGAAAATGCAGTTCCAAAAGAGTCTTCCTTGTGTCCAGACTCTTAGCGAGGGAAAGGCAGAGTCCTGATCTAGCTGAATGCTTTGCCTCCTCTCCTAGCATAGGGAAACAAGCAAAACCAGGAAAAAACGGAGAAAACAGGGAAAAACAAGCGAGAGACCCCTGTCCTCACCTCTCCGTCGTTACCTCGCTCCGGGTAGTGAGCCGAGGGGGAGGTGAAGACAGCGTGTGTCAAGCATCAATAAGTATGCAGATAGCGGACGTAAAGGAAAACCGTGTGTTGCCCCCGCATCCAATCGTAAAATGCAATACAGAAGAAGAAAGCCCAACTCTGTTGCAGCCATCCATACAGGGAAAACAGTCCCGATTGGATGGCGTAATGCACGGAATCCCGCTATTGGTTCGCGTGTGGCCAATAGGAATCCCGCCAATGTTTTCTGCGCGTGTGATAACTTTGTTCTAAATGCCGGGTTTCATCAATGTACGGATTCCGGCTGGCCAAAATGAGAGAACGGTTAAGCATTGTTCTCTAATCTAGTGCCACTGCTTTTCTGTAGATGAAAAACGGAAAACCCCAAGCCGTATGTGGACCGAACGGCTTTCGAAGTCATCACACACAAAGCTGCACCCTGATTGGGTACCTCTGTCAGAGGACCCAACCTATTGGGTAGCGAAGGGCCAATCGGCATGGCGGGATACATTGTTTGTGTACTCCACTACCTCCGGTGTCTTACGGACATGTAGCAGTGTAAACCGATAAGTAGCAACGGGTATGCTGCACTAAATCAATCTATGGAGCCTATTTATATGTTGATCCCCACAATAAACGGACCATCCGATGTGAAAATACACTCAGACGATCCGAGTGTTTGAAAAAGTGTGTAGCTCCCATGCAACCTGGCGCCAAGTTGTACTAGTGACTTGAAGAGCCAAACACATATCCGACATTCCCATCTAGGGCTCATGCCTTTCCTTTTTCACAATTCTTCGAGCACTGTAACTTAACCCTTTCAGTCCACATCTCTTTTTGGTTGAGGGTCAACATGTTGGTCCAAGTTTTGCTAGCCTTGGGTTGTTCCTAAGGAAGGGCATACTGGATACCACAAGTGTCAACCATACTACCCAGATGACGATGCTCCGCTATTGAGCGGGCTGATGGGGATTTTTCTAGCACTTATTGAGGCTATCTCTTCTTCTCCTGTAGCCATACATCTATTAGGATTGCTATGACCTATACATTAACCTGTTGGTTTTGTTTTACAGAGTGAACACTTTTTCAGGTTCCTGTAAGTAGACTTCTGGTATCTCTCGTTTAACAGTGATGCCCAGAGCCCGCACTCTTCTGTGTTTAGAGTCTTTGGGGAATCAACCGTTTTGGTTTCTGTATCATGAGGGAACGTGGCACCTTTACCATGGGCAGGTGTTTCCGCCTTTATCTCCCGTTCTTCAATTATCACGGGAAATGCGCTGTTTGCTAATGCTAACTCTGAGTGCTGAGTTATAGTTGAAACCGAGAGTCTTGTTTGAGGTGAGATGTTTGACTCCAACGCAGCGGTGTGTACGGGACTTGCTGGCACATACTGGGTTGTATTCAGACCAGGATAATTTGTTTGGTGTGAACTGTTTAACTCCAAAGCCAAATCAGGGGACTCCCGCTGTGATTTTTTTGCTGAGGTGGCGTGGAGTGAATAGTTTAGCGATGATGACTGTTCTAAGTGCTCCTTGGGAGAATGCTCTTTGTCTTGATCATCAGGCTCATCTGCTGGCTCATCTTCTTTATGTTCTCTTATCACGGTTGTGTCCTTGTTCACTTCAAAGCTTTTATTTTGCCACCTGGGATTCTTTCCGTCGGTTTCAGAACATTGAAGGCTCTTTGCTACTGTAACTAAGTTAGGCGTTGAGTTTCTGTAAGGTTTAGGTGGACTTTCATTGACCAAATGGCTCGCCAATACCGAAGCCGGTTCGCTATTTTAGATCACGGGAATCATCATCAGGACATGAATTTATGCCTAAGATAAGCCATAATAGCCTAGAAAAGAAGGGAAAGGAAAGAGTAATTACTGGGAAGCCCTGGTAGCACCTGTAGGGGAAGGGGCGTAATTACAAGCAATACAAATAACATTTCTGATATGTCATACTAACTGTGTGTTAGTTCTGATAGTTTGTGAACATCCTATATGCAGTATAAACTGCTTCCAATAGTTGTACTTGTGTCATTAAGGAGCTGTGCCCGGAGGCATACTTCAAAATGTGACATGGACCATAGGCCTGCTGTTCCCCAGGAGACATGTGGCCTGGTAGTGAATGTGGCGTGGGGGTTAAGCAGTGAACAATGCTAGTGGTTGGGGGGAGTGTGACTCCGTGAGTTGCATGTAGATAAGGAGACTAAACGTTTGCATTTGGTGCAACGGTGCCTAGTGACAGGGAATCGTGATCGGAGGAACCTCGGCGGTGAAAGTGCGAGTGAAAGAACTACCACAGGTGGTGAAGGGTGCCTGTAGTTTCGATCTTAGCCGAGTGAGAGAGGTGACCCCACGGCATCGGTAAGCATAAAGAATGCACAGGCTTACCACGGGACCGGAGATTGTCAACAGCACAATTGTGGCTACGAGCCTATGAAAATTCAAAGAATGGTGTAATTACCGATCATGACCTCCGGGATATAATTACTCATATACTGTATTCCCAATTTAAGGTGCATTCGGCAGGCATGTGGGAACAGAAGTAACGCTTACCTCTAAATAAAGGCAAAAAGAAAACAAATCTCGTGGGCTGCTTGGACGATACCTGTGGAATAATGCAGTAGGCAGTAGCCGATTAGTAACGTGGTCCACGTAGGGGTCCAAGAGTAAGGGTGCCTAACGGGAATATTGGGCTTACCGGTATAGCAGGGACGAGTTCCCTCAATGTACGGCGGGCTCTCGGGTCGCGGTGATTCTACTCCGCAGCCAGTGTTATTGTATAAGAGGCACTTCCTGTTGGATTCATGACGCGGGAGACGCGGGGGGAGGAAAGTGAGGAAGGACTAATCGTGAATGATACCCAGTGAATGGGGCTGCCATTTTGAGATGGACCAGCGAATGAATACAATGAATGGGTACAATAAGGCATGCCTACAGAGATTACCCTTGTGGCGCCTAAATAAGTCCAGTAAAGCTTACAAATAACAAGGAATGGGTCAGCCTGTGAAGAAAAACAATGAGACACACATTTGGTCGAAACCAGCAGTATAGGTACTAAGAACCTTTAGCAGAGCGATGTAATACATTAAGCAGAGAGGTTAGACAAGAAGGAAATCAAATCAGCGAATTGCGATCCTCCAAAAGATTTAGTCCCGTATTAAGACTGTCTGTTTTGAGGATCCATTTAAGTTCCTCTTTGTTGAGGATTCTGGAAATGTCACCTCCTCGTGCAGGAACTTTGACTGCAGTGATGATTGTCCACCTTAAGTAATTTTCCGAATGTCCTTTTTGTAGATAGTGTTCGACCAGTGGCGCCTTTGCAGTCTTGCACCTTATCCGACTTCTGTGTTGTGAAATGCGCAGACGGATTTTTTGGGTGGTCTGTCCCACGTAGATCTTATCGCATGGGCAAAATATGGCATAAACAACATTACACGAATTACAGTTGGTGAATGTTTTCAGTTCAGTGCGAATGTTGTTAAACACAAATTACTTGCAATCACTCGTGAATTCACACACTACACAATTGCCACACCGTGCATGGCCTCGTAGTGGTTCCATATGCCAAAGGTCATTCAGTGTGGGGTTTGTGTTCTTGGTCCAGGGGAGGGCAGCTCTGACTATTTGGTCCCTGATGTTCTGACTTTTTTTGAAGGCAAACAGTGGTTGGTCTAAACTGAGATTACCCGCATTCAAAACCTGCCAGTTTTTCTTTATTGTTTTACGAATGCAGTTTGAGACCGATGAGAATGTGTTTACACATACCAATCGGTCAGTATTGGTCTTAATTTTAGGTTCTAGGAGGGTATCGCATGGGCAGTACCATGCCCGTTTCATGGCATTCCTCACTAGTCTTTTGGGATAACCTCTAGAGATGAGTTTCGAACAAAGTATTTTGGCTTCTGAAAAATAGTCTTGTCTGAGAGAGCAGTTCCTACGTATTCGCAGAAATTGAGAATAAGGCAAACTATCTCTCAGGGCCCGGGGATGACTGCTGTTATAACTCAACAGAGTGTTCCGTTCTGTTGGTTTACGGAACAAACCTGTGATCAATAATCCCTCCGAATGTTTTATATGTAAGTCCAAGAAGGGGATTGACTCCTTGTCATGTGTGACTGTGAAGCTAAGGCCGCCACAGTTGCTGTTTAGCCATTGACGAAAGACTTCCAGATTCTCAGTTTCACTTTTCCAGATAAGGAAGATATCGTCAATGTACCTCTTCCATTCCACTATGCATGGTTTGAAAGGGTTTGAAGATGTTAGGACGATGTTCTGTTCCAAGTGATCTACATACAGAATGGCCAACGTGGGAGCAAAAATTGCTCCCATTGAGGTCCCCCGGACCTGTATGTAAAATTGACCCTCAAAAACAAAGAAATTATGTGTGAGGATGTGTGGCATGTCAAGGCTACACCTAGGGAGAGCACAGGGACACAACCACCCACCACATCGACACCAAGAAAAAGTAAATCGAGGCAGGTGGAGGAGGGCCCTGTTGGGACCAGCCCAATCATTGGGGCAGAGGAGAGCCCTGTTGTGACCAGCCCAATAGTGAAGGCAGGGAAGCCCAGTGTTGTGCCAGCCCTGGCAAGGTGGGACAGGAGGGCACTGTGGATACCACCCCTGGGGGTAGTGGTAAGGTGGTCACTGTGAGGGGTACACCTTCCGGAGAGGGTCGGGTGGTCCGGAGGCGTAGCCAGCCAAAGCGTGATGCAGGATCAAGCATATCACCTGACGGAGTGCCAGGGTGTGCCCCTGATGTGGGACAGTTGGTGTGGGTGCCTATTCTGCCATCTCCACTTCCCATCAACCAGAAGACAGGCAAGCCATTTCATGTACCAAAAAAGTGGAAGGGCACCCCTCCAACCTCTCCCACCCACACTGTGTCAAGGTTGTGCATGACTCCACCTCCATGTGCCACGGTGCCACCTGGTCCACACAGCCCTCCACCTTGCAGGCCCTCTGTTATTGCCACATCACATGGCCCTCTGTCACACCAGTCAAGTAGTCCTGCTGTCCATGACACGCAGCCAGGTCACAGTCCACATGACAGCCTGGAGTGAGTTGACAACACCCTCATACGCTTGTGCCACACACAGGTGTGCTAGTAAGGACCATTGTTTGCAACCTGGGTGTGTTGCTAACCCTGTTGCTCTGATGTGCTGTGCTGTCCCCTGCCAAGGACTCTGGGCCTGTTGCTCTGATGTACTGTGCTGTCCCCTGCCAAGGACTCTGGGCCTGTTGCTCTGATGTGCTGTGCTCTCCCCCACCAAGGACTCTGGGCCTATTGCTCTGATGTGCTGTGCTGTCCCCTGTGCAGCCTCTCATGTACTTGCTGTCTCCCCTGCCAAGGACTCTGGGCCTGTTGCTCTGATGTGCTGTGCTGTCCCCTGTGCAGCCTCTCATGTACTTGCTGTCTCCCCTGCCAAGGACTCTGGGCCTGTTGCTCTGATGTACTGTGCTGTCCCCTGCCAAGGACTCTGGGCCTGTTGCTCTGCTGTGCTGTGCTCTCCCCTGTGCAGCCTCTCATGTACTTGCTGTCTCCCCTGCCAAGGACTCCGGGCCTGTTTCTCTGATGTGCTGTGCTGTCCCCTGTGCAGCCTCTCATGTACTTGCTGTCTCCCCTGCCAAGGACTCTGGGCCTGTTGCTCTGATGTGCTGTGCTGTCCCCTGCCAAGGACTCTGGGCCTGTTGCTCTGATGTGCTATGCTGTCCCCTGCCAAGGACTCTGGGCTTCTTGCTCCGATGTGCTGTGCTCTCCCCTGCCAAGGACTCTGGGCCTGTTGCTCTGATGTGCTGTGCTGTCCCCTGTGCAGCCTCTCATGTACTTGCTGTCTCCCCTGCCAAGGACTCTGGGCATGTTGCTCTGATGTGCTGTGCTCTCCTCTGCAAAGGACTCTGGGCCTGTTGCTCTGATGTGCGGTGCTCTCCCCTGCCAAGGACTCTGGGCCTTTTGCTCTGATGTGCTGTGCTCTACCCTGCCAAGGACTCTGGGCCTGTTGCTCTGCTGTGCTGTGCTGTCCCCTGTAAAGCCTCTCATGTACTTGCTGTCTCCCCTGCCAAGGACTCTGGGCCTGTTGCTCTGATGTGCTGTGCTGTCCCCTGTGCAGCCTCTCATGTACTTGCTGTCTCCCCTGCCAAGGACTCTGGGCCTGTTGCTCTGATGTGCTGTGCTGTCCCCTGCCAAGGACTCTGGGCCTGTTGCTCTAATGTGCTGTGCTCTCCCCTACCAAGAACTCTGGGCCTGTTGCTCTGAAGTGCTGTGCTCTCCCTGCCAAGGACTCTGGGCCTGTTGCTCTGATGTGCTGTGCTCTCCCCTGCCAAGGACTCTGGGCCTGTTGCTCTGATGTGCTGTGCTGTCCCCTGTGCAGCCTCTCATGTACTTGCTGTCTCCCCTGCCAAGGACTCTGGGCCTGTTGCTCTGATGTGCTGTGCTGTCCCCTGTGCAGCCTCTCATGTACTTGCTGTCTCCCCTGCCAAGGACTCTGGGTCTGTTGCTCTGATGTGCTGTGCTCTCCCCTGCCAAGGACTCTGGGCCTGTGGCTCTGATGTGATGTGCTCTCCCCTGCCAAGGACTCTGGCCCTGTTGCTGATATGTGCTGTGCTGTCCTCTGTGCAGCCTCTCATGTACTTGCTGTCTCTCCTGCCAAGGACTCTGGGCCTGTTGCTCTAATGTGCTGTGCTGTCCCCTGTGCAGCCTCTCATGTACTTGCTGTCTCCCCTGCCAAGGACTCTGGGCCTGTTGCTCTGATGTGCTGTGCTGTCCCCTGTGCAGCCTCTCATGTACTTGCTGTCTCCCCTGCCAAGGACTCTGGGCCTGTTGCTCTGATGTGCTGTGCTCTCCCCTGCCAAGGACTCTGGCCCTGTTGCTCTGATGTGCTGTGCTGTCCCCTGTGCAGCCTCTCATGTACTTGCTGTCTCCCCTGCCAAGGATTCTGGGCCTGGTGCTCTGATGTGCTGTGCTGTCCCCTGCCAAGGACTCTGGGCCTGTTGCTCTGATGTGCTGTGCTCTCCCCTGCCAAGGACTCTGGGCCTGTTGCTCTGATGTGCTGTGCTCTCCCCTGCCAAGGACTCTGGGCCTGTTGCTCTGATGTGCTGTGCTGTCCCCTGTGCAGCCTCTCATGTACTTGCTGTCTCCCCTGCCACGGACTTTGGGCCTGTTGCTCTAATGTGCTGTGCTGTCCCCTGTGCAGCCTCTCATGTACTTGCTGTCTCCCCTGCCAAGGACTCTGGGCCTGTTGCTCTGATGTGCTGTGCTCTCCCCTGCCAAGGACTCTGGGCATGTTGCTCTGATGTGCTGTGCTGTGCTGTCCCCTGTGCAGCCTCTCATGTACTTGCTGTCTCCCCTGCCAAGGACTCTCGGCCTGTTGCTCTGATGTGCTGTGCTGTCCCCTGCCAAGGACTCTGGGCCTGTTGCTCTGATGTGCTGTGCTCTCCTCTGCCAAGTACTCTGGGCCTGTTGCTCAGATGTGCTGTGCTGTCCCCTGTGCAGCCTCCCATGTACTTGCTGTCTCTCCTGCCAAGGACTCTGGGCCTGTTGCTCTGATGTGCTGTGCTGTCCCCTGTGCAGCCTCTCATGTACTTGCTGTCTCCCCTGCCAAGGACTCTGGGCCTGTTGCTCTGATGTGCTGTGCTCTCCCCTGCCAAGGACTCTGGGCCTGTTGCTCTGATGTGCTGTGCTGTCCCCTGTGCAGCCTCTCATGTAATTGCTGTCTCCCCTGCCAAGGACTCTGGACCTGTTGCTCTGATGTGCTGTGCTGTCCCCTGTGCAGCCTCTCATGTACTTGCTGTCTCCCCTGCCAAGGACTGGGCCTGTGGCTCTGATGTGCTGTGCTCTCCCCTGCCAAGGACTCTGGGCCTGTTGCTCTGATGTGCTGTGCTGTCCCCTGTGCAGCCTCTCATGTACTTGCTGTCTCCCCTGCCAATGACTCTGGGCCTGTTGCTCTGATATGCTGTGCTATCCCCTGTGCGGCCTCTCATTTACTTGCTGTCTCCCCTGCCAATGACTCTGGGCCTGTTGCTCTGATGTGCTGTGCTGTCCCCTGCCAAGGACTCTGCGCCTGTTGCTCCGATGTGCTGTGCTCTCCCCTGCCAAGGACTCTGGGCCTGTTGCTCTGATGTGCTGTGCTCTCCCCTGCCAAGGACTCTGGCCCTGTTTCTCTGATGTGCTGTGCTGTCCCCTGTGCAGCCTCTCATGTACTTGCTGTCTCCCCTGCCAAGGACTCTGGGCCTGTTGCTCTGATGTGCTGTGCTGTCCCCTGCCAAGGACTCTGGGCCTGTTGCTCTGATGTGCTATGCTGTCCCCTGCCAAGGACTCTGGGCTTCTTGCTCTGATGTGCTGTGCTCTCCCCTGCCAAGGACTCTGGGCCTGTTGCTCTGATGTGCTGTGCTGTCCCCTGTGCAGCCTCTCATGTACTTGCTGTCTCCCCTGCCAAGGACTCTGGGCATGTTGCTCTGATGTGCTGTGCTCTCCTCTGCAAAGGACTCTGGGCCTGTTGCTCTGATGTGCGGTGCTCTCCCCTGCCAAGGACTCTGGGCCTTTTGCTCTGATGTGCTGTGCTCTACCCTGCCAAGGACTCTGGGCCTGTTGCTCTGCTGTGCTGTGCTGTCCCCTGTAAAGCCTCTCATGTACTTGCTGTCTCCCCTGCCAAGGACTCTGGGCCTGTTGCTCTGATGTGCTGTGCTGTCCCCTGTGCAGCCTCTCATGTACTTGCTGTCTCCCCTGCCAAGGACTCTGGGCCTGTTGCTCTGATGTGCTGTGCTGTCCCCTGCCAAGGACTCTGGGCCTGTTGCTCTAATGTGCTGTGCTCTCCCCTACCAAGAACTCTGGGCCTGTTGCTCTGAAGTGCTGTGCTCTCCCTGCCAAGGACTCTGGGCCTGTTGCTCTGATGTGCTGTGCTCTCCCCTGCCAAGGACTCTGGGCCTGTTGCTCTGATGTGCTGTGCTGTCCCCTGTGCAGCCTCTCATGTACTTGCTGTCTCCCCTGCCAAGGACTCTGGGCCTGTTGCTCTGATGTGCTGTGCTGTCCCCTGTGCAGCCTCTCATGTACTTGCTGTCTCCCCTGCCAAGGACTCTGGGTCTGTTGCTCTGATGTGCTGTGCTCTCCCCTGCCAAGGACTCTGGGCCTGTGGCTCTGATGTGATGTGCTCTCCCCTGCCAAGGACTCTGGCCCTGTTGCTGATATGTGCTGTGCTGTCCTCTGTGCAGCCTCTCATGTACTTGCTGTCTCTCCTGCCAAGGACTCTGGGCCTGTTGCTCTAATGTGCTGTGCTGTCCCCTGTGCAGCCTCTCATGTACTTGCTGTCTCCCCTGCCAAGGACTCTGGGCCTGTTGCTCTGATGTGCTGTGCTGTCCCCTGTGCAGCCTCTCATGTACTTGCTGTCTCCCCTGCCAAGGACTCTGGGCCTGTTGCTCTGATGTGCTGTGCTCTCCCCTGCCAAGGACTCTGGCCCTGTTGCTCTGATGTGCTGTGCTGTCCCCTGTGCAGCCTCTCATGTACTTGCTGTCTCCCCTGCCAAGGATTCTGGGCCTGGTGCTCTGATGTGCTGTGCTGTCCCCTGCCAAGGACTCTGGGCCTGTTGCTCTGATGTGCTGTGCTCTCCCCTGCCAAGGACTCTGGGCCTGTTGCTCTGATGTGCTGTGCTCTCCCCTGCCAAGGACTCTGGGCCTGTTGCTCTGATGTGCTGTGCTGTCCCCTGTGCAGCCTCTCATGTACTTGCTGTCTCCCCTGCCACGGACTTTGGGCCTGTTGCTCTAATGTGCTGTGCTGTCCCCTGTGCAGCCTCTCATGTACTTGCTGTCTCCCCTGCCAAGGACTCTGGGCCTGTTGCTCTGATGTGCTGTGCTCTCCCCTGCCAAGGACTCTGGGCATGTTGCTCTGATGTGCTGTGCTGTGCTGTCCCCTGTGCAGCCTCTCATGTACTTGCTGTCTCCCCTGCCAAGGACTCTCGGCCTGTTGCTCTGATGTGCTGTGCTGTCCCCTGCCAAGGACTCTGGGCCTGTTGCTCTGATGTGCTGTGCTCTCCTCTGCCAAGTACTCTGGGCCTGTTGCTCAGATGTGCTGTGCTGTCCCCTGTGCAGCCTCCCATGTACTTGCTGTCTCTCCTGCCAAGGACTCTGGGCCTGTTGCTCTGATGTGCTGTGCTGTCCCCTGTGCAGCCTCTCATGTACTTGCTGTCTCCCCTGCCAAGGACTCTGGGCCTGTTGCTCTGATGTGCTGTGCTCTCCCCTGCCAAGGACTCTGGGCCTGTTGCTCTGATGTGCTGTGCTGTCCCCTGTGCAGCCTCTCATGTAATTGCTGTCTCCCCTGCCAAGGACTCTGGACCTGTTGCTCTGATGTGCTGTGCTGTCCCCTGTGCAGCCTCTCATGTACTTGCTGTCTCCCCTGCCAAGGACTGGGCCTGTGGCTCTGATGTGCTGTGCTCTCCCCTGCCAAGGACTCTGGGCCTGTTGCTCTGATGTGCTGTGCTGTCCCCTGTGCAGCCTCTCATGTACTTGCTGTCTCCCCTGCCAATGACTCTGGGCCTGTTGCTCTGATATGCTGTGCTATCCCCTGTGCGGCCTCTCATTTACTTGCTGTCTCCCCTGCCAATGACTCTGGGCCTGTTGCTCTGATGTGCTGTGCTGTCCCCTGCCAAGGACTCTGCGCCTGTTGCTCCGATGTGCTGTGCTCTCCCCTGCCAAGGACTCTGGGCCTGTTGCTCTGATGTGCTGTGCTCTCCCCTGCCAAGGACTCTGGCCCTGTTGGTCTGATGTGCTGTACTGTCGCCTGTGCAGCCTCTCATGTACTTGCTGTCTCCCCTGCCAAGGACTCTGGGCCTGTTGCTCTGATGTGCTGTGCTGTCCCCTGCCAATGACTCTGGGCCTGTTGCTCTGATGTGCTGTGCTGTCCCCTGTGCAGCCTCTCATGTACTTGCTGTCTCCCCTGCCACGGACTCTGGGCCTGTTGCTCTAATGTGCTGTGCTGTCCCCTGTGCAGCCTCTCATGTACTTGCTGTCTCCCCTGCCAAGGACTCTGGGCCTGTTGTTCTGATGTGCTGTGCTCTCCCCTGCCAAGGACTCTGGGCCTGTTGTTCTGATGTGCTGTGCTGTCCCCTGTGCAGCCTCTCATGTACTTGCTGTCTCCCCTGCCACGGACTCTGGGCCTGTTGCTCTAATGTGCTGTGCTGTCCCCTGTGCAGCCTCTCATGTACTTGCTGTCTCCCCTGCCAAGGACTCTGGGCCTGTTACTCTGATGTGCTGTGCTCTCCCCTGCCAAGGACTCTGGGCATGTTGCTCTGATGTGCTGTGCTGTGCTGTCCCCTGTGCAGCCTCTCGTGTACTTGCTGTCTCCCCTGCCAAGGACTCTGGGCCTGTTGCTCTGATGTGCTGTGCTGTCCCCTGTGCAGCCTCTCATGTACTTGCTGTCTCCCCTGCCAAGGACTCTGGGCCTGTTGCTCTGATGTGCTGTGCTCTCCCCTTCCAAGGACTCTGGGCCTGTTGCTCTGATGTGCTGTGCTGTCCCCTGTGCAGCCTCTCATGTAATTGCTGTCTCCCCTGCCAAGGACTCTGGACCTGTTGCTCTGATGTGCTGTGCTGTCCCCTGTGCAGCCTCTCATGTACTTGCTGTCTCCCCTGCCAAGGACTCTGGGCCTGTGGCTCTGATGTGCTGTGCTCTCCCCTGCCAAGGACTCTGGGCCTATTGCTCTGATGTGCTGTGCTTTCCCCTGCCAAGGACTCTGGCCCTGTTGCTCTGATGTGCTGTGCTGTCCCCTGTGCAGCCTCTCATGTACTTGCTGTATCCCCTGCCAATGACTCTGGGCCTGTTGCTCTGATATGCTGTGCTATCCCCTGTGCAGCCTCTCATTTACTTGCTGTCTCCCCTGCCAATGACTCTGGGCCTGTTGCTCTGATGTGCTGTGCTGTCCCCCGCCAAGGACTCTTCGCCTGTTGCTCCGATGTGCTGTGCTCTCCCCTGCCAAGGACTCTGGGCCTGTTGCTGTGATGTGCTGTGCTGTCTCCTGTGCAGCCTCTCATGTACTTGCTGTCTCCCCTGCCACGGACTCTGGGCCTGTTGCTCTAATGTGCTGTGCTGTCCCTTGTGCAGCCTCTCATGTACTTGCTGTCTCCCCTGCCAAGGACTCTGGGCCTGTTGCTCTGATGTGCTGTGCTCTCCCCTGCCAGGGACTCTGGGCATGTTGCTCTGAAGTGCTGTGCTGTGCTGTCCCCTGTGCAGCCTCTCATGTACTTGCTGTCTCCCCTACCAAGGACTCTGGGCCTGTTGCTCTGATGTGCTGTGCTGTCCCCTGCCAAGGACTCTGGGCCTGTTGCTCTGATGTGCTGTGCTCTCCACTGCCAAGGACTCTGGGCCTGTTGCTCTGATGTGCTGTGCTGTCTCCTGTGCAGCCTCTCATGTACTTGCTGTCTCCCCTGCCACAGACTCTGGGCCTGTTGCTCTGATGTGCTGTGCTGTCCCCTGTGCAGCCTCTCATGTACTTGCTGTCTCCCCTGCCAAGGACTCTGGGCCTGTTGCTCTGATGTGATGTGCTCTCCCCTGCCAAGGACTCTGGGCATGTTGCTCTGATGTGCTGTGCTGTCCCCTGTGCAGCCTCTCATGTACTTGCTGTCTCCCCTGCCAAGTACTCTGGGCCTGTTGCTCAGATGTGCTGTGCTGTCCCCTGTGCAGCCTCTCATGTACTTGCTGTCTCTCCTGCCAAGGACTCTGGGCCTGTTGCTCTGATGTGCTGTGCTCTCCCCTGTGCAGCCTCTCATGTACTTGCTGTCTCCCCTGCCAAGGAATCGGGTCCTGTTGCTCTGATGTGCTGTGCTCTCCCCTGCCAAGGACTCTGGGCCTGTTGCTCTGATGTGCTGTGCTGTCCCCTGTGCAGCCTCTCATGTAATTGCTGTCTCCCCTGCCAAGGACTCTGGGCGTGTTGCTCAGATGTGCTGTGCTGTCCCCTGTGCAGCCTCTCATGTACTTGCTGTCTCCCCTGCCAAGGACTCTGGGCCTGTTGCTCTGATATGCTGTGCTCTCCCCTGCCAAGGACTCTGGCCCTGTTGCTCTGATGTGCTGTGCTTTCCCCTGTGCAGCCTCTCATGTACTTGCTGTCTCCCCTGCCAAGGACTCTGGGCTTGTTGCTCTGATGTGCTGTGCTGTCCCCTGCCAAGGACTCTGGGCCTGTTGCTCTGATGTGCTGTGCTCTCCCCTGCCAAGGACTCTGGGTCTGTTGCTCTGATGTGCTGTGCTCTCCCCTGCCAAGGACTCTGGGCCTGTTGCTCTGATGTGCTGTGCTGTCCCCTGTGCAGCCTCTCATGTACTTGCTGTCTCCCCTGCCACGGACTCTGGGCCTGTTGCTCGAATGTGCTGTGCTGTCCCCTGTGCAGCCTCTCATGTACTTGCTGTCTCCCCTGCCAAGGACTCTGGGCCTGTTGCTCTGATGTGCTGTGCTCTTCCTGCCAAGGACTCTGGGCATGTTGCTCTGATGTGCTGTGCTGTGCTGTCCCCTGTGCAGCCTCTCATGTACTTGCTGTCTCCCCTGCCAAGGACTCTGGGCCTGTTGCTCTGATGTGCTGTGCTGTCCCCTGCCAAGGACTCTGGGCCTGTTGCTCTGATGTGCTGTGCTCTCCTCTGCCAAGTACTCTGGGCCTGTTGCTCAGATGTGCTGTGCTGTCCCCTGTGCAGCCTCTCATGTACTTGCTGTCTCCCCTGCCAAGGACTCTGGGCCTGTTGCTCTGATGTGCTGTGCTCTCCCCTGCCAAGGACTCTGGGCCTGTTGCTCTGATGTGCTGTGCTGTCCCCTGTGCAGCCTCTCATGTAATTGCTGTCTCCCCTGCCAAGGACTCTGGGCCTGTTGCTCTGATGTGCTGTTCTCTCCCCTGTGCAGCCTCTCATGTACTTGCTGTCTCCCCTGCCAAGGACTCTGGGCCTGTTGCTCTGATGTGCTATGCTCTCCCCTGCCAAGGACTCTGGGCCTGTTGCTCAGATGTGCTGTGCTGTCCCCTGTGCAGCCTCTCATGTACTTGCTGTCTCTCCTGCCAAGGACTCTGGGCCTGTTGCTCTGATGTGCTGTGCTGTCCCCTGTGCAGCCTTTCATGTACTAGCTGTCTCCCCTGCCAAGGAATCTGGGCCTGTTGCTCTGATGTGCTGTGCTCTCCCCTGCCAAGGACTCTGGGCCTATTGCTCGGATGTGCTGTGCTTTCCCCTGCCAAGGACTCTGGCCCTGTTGCTCTGATGTGCTGTGCTGTCCCCTGTGCAGCCTCCCATGTACTTGCTGTCTCCCCTGCCAATGACTCTGGGCCTGTTGCTCTGGTGTGCTGTGCTGTCCCCTGCCAAGGACTCTGCGCCTGTTGCTCCGATGTGCTGTGCTCTCCCCTGCCAAGGACGCTGGGCCTGTTGCTCTGATGTGCTGTGCTCTCCCCTGCCAAGGACTCTGGCCCTGTTGCTCTGATGTGCTGTGCTGTCCCCTGTGCAGCCTCTCATGTAATTGCTGTCTCCCCTGCCAAGGACTCTGGGCCTGTTGCTCTGATGTGCTGTGCTGTCCCCTGCCAAGGACTCTGGGCCTGTTGCTCTGATGTGCTGTGCTCTCCACTGCCAAGGACTCTGGGCCTGTTGCTGTGATGTGCTGTGCTGTCTCCTGTGCAGCCTCTCATGTACTTGCTGTCTCCCCTGCCACGGACTCTGGGCCTGTTGCTCTAATGTGCTGTGCTGTCCCCTGTGCAGCCTCTCATGTACTTGCTGTCTCCCCTGCCAAGGACTCTGGGCCTGTTGCTCTGATGTGCTGTGCTCTCCCCTGCCAAGGACTCTGGGCATGTTGCTCTGATGTGCTGTGCTGTGCTGTCCCCTGTGCAGCCTCTCATGTACTTGCTGTCTCCCCTGCCAAGGACTCTGGGCCTGTTGCTCTGATGTGCTGTGCTGTCCCCTGCCAAGGACTCTGGGCCTGCTGCTCTGATGTGCTGTGCTCTCCACTGCCAAGGACTCTGGGCCTGTTGCTCTGATGTGCTGTGCTGTCTCCTGTGCAGCCTCTCATGTACTTGCTGTCTCCCCTGCCACGGACTCTGGGCCTGTTGCTCTAATGTGCTGTGCTGTCCCCTGTGCAGCCTCTCATGTGCTTGCTGTCTCCCCTGCCAAGGACTCTGGGCCTGTTGCTCTGATGTGATGTGCTCTCCCCTGCCAAGGACTCTGGGCATGTTGCTCTGATGTGCTGTGCTGTCCCCTGTGCAGCCTCTCATGTACTTGCTGCCTCCCCTGCCAAGTACTCTGGGCCTGTTGCTCAGATGTGCTGTGCTGTCCCCTGTGCAGCCTCTCATGTACTTGCTGTCTCTCCTGCCAAGGACTCTGGGCCTGTTGCTCTGATATGCTGTGCTGTCCCCTGTGCAGCCTCTCATGTACTTGCTGTCTCCCCTGCCAAGGAATCTGGGCTTGTTGCTCTGATGTGCTGTGCTCTCCCCTGCCAAGGACTCTGGGCCTGTTGCTCTGATGTGCTGTGCTGTCCCCTGTGCAGCCTCTCATGTAATTGCTGTCTCCCCTGCCAAGGACTCTGGGCGTGTTGCTCAGATGTGCTGTGCTGTCCCCTGTGCAGCCTCTCATGTACTTGCTGTCTCCCCTGCCAAGGACTCTGGGCCTGTTGCTCTGATGTGCTGTGCTCTCCCCTGCCAAGGACTCTGGCCCTGTTGCTCCTCTGATGTGCTGTGCTGTCCCCTGTGCAGCCTGTCATGTACTTGCTGTCTCCCCTGCCAAGGACTCTGGGCCTGTTGCTCTGATGTGCTGTGCTGTCCCCTGCCAAGGACTCTGGGCCTGTTGCTCTGATGTGCTGTGCTCTCCCCTGCCAAGGACTCTGGGCCTGTTGCTCTGATGTGCTGTGCTCTCCCCTGCCAAGGACTCTGGGCCTGTTGCTCTGATGTGCTGTGCTGTCCCCTGTGCAGCCTCTCATGTACTTGCTGTCTCCCCTGCCACGGACTCTGGGCCTGTTGCTCTAATGTGCTGTAATGTCCCCTGTGCAGCCTCTCATGTACTTTCTGTCTCCCCTGCCAAGGACTCTGGGCCTGTTGCTCTGATGTGCTGTGCTCTCCCCTGCCAAGGACTCTGGGCATGTTGCTCTGATGTGCTGTGCTGTGCTGTCCCCTGTGCAGCCTCTCATGTACTTGCTGTCTCCCCTGCCAAGGACTCTGGGCCTGTTGCTCTGATGTGCTGTGCTGTCCCCTGCCAAGGACTCTGGGCCTGTTGCTCTGATGTGCTGTGCTCTCCTCTGCCAAGTACTCTGGGCCTGTTGCTCAGATGTGCTGTGCTGTCCCCTGTGCAGCCTCTCATGTACTTGCTGTCTCCCCTGCCAAGGACTCTGGGCCTGTTGCTCTGATGTGCTGTGCTGTCCCCTGTGCAGCCTCTCATGTAATTGCTGTATCCCCTGCCAAGGACTCTGGGCCTGTTGCTCTGATGTGCTGTGCTGTCCCCTGTGCAGCCTCTCATGTACTTGCTGTCTCCCCTGCCAAGGACTCTGGGCCTGTTGCTCTGATGTGCTATGCTCTCCCCTGCCAAGGACTCTGGGCATGTTGCTCTGATGTGCTGTGCTGTGCTGTCTCCTGTGCAGCCTCTCATGTACTTGCTGTATCCCCTGCCAAGGACTCTGGGCCTGTTGCTCTGATGTGCTGTGCTCTCCTCTGCCAAGGACTCTGGGCCTGTTGCTCAGATGTGCTGTGCTGTCCCCTGTGCAGCCTCTCATGTACTTGCTGTCTCTCCTGCCAAGGACTCTGGGCCTGTTGCTCTGATGTGCTGTGCTGTTCCCTGTGCAGCCTCTCATGTACTAGCTGTCTCCCCTGCCAAGGAATCTGGGCCTGTTGCTCTGATGTGCTGTGCTCTCCCCTGCCAAGGACTCTGGGCCTGTTGCTCTGATGTGCTGTGCTGTCCCCTGTGCAGCCTCTCATGTAATTGCTGTCTCCCCTGCCAAGTACTCTGGGCTTGTTGCTCAGATGTGCTGTGCTGTCCCCTGTGCAGCCTCTCATGTACTTGCTGTCTCCCCTGCCACGGACTCTGGGCCTGTTGCTCTGATGTGCTGTGCTCTCCCCTGCCAAGGACTCTGGCCCTGTTGCTCTGATGTGCTGTGCTGTCCCCTGTGCAGCCTCTCATGTACTTGCTGTCTCCCCTGCCATGGACTCTGGGCCTGTTGCTCTGATGTGCTGTGCTGTCCCCTGCCAAGGACTCTGGGCCTGTTGCTCTGATGTGCTGTGCTCTCCCCTGCCAAGGACTCTGGGCCTGTTGCTCTGATGTGCTGCGCTCTCCCCTGCCAAGGACTCTGGGCCTGTTGCTCTGATGTGCTGTGCTGTCCCCTGTGCAGCCTCTCATGTACTTGCTGTCTCCCCTGCCACGGACTCTGGGCCTGTTGCTCTAATGTGCTGTGCTGTCCCCTGTGCAGCCTCTCATGTACTTGCTGTCTCCCCTGCCAAGGACTCTGGGCCTGTTGCTCTGATGTGCTGTGCTCTCCCCCACCAAGGACTCTGGGCCTATTGCTCTGATGTGCTGTGCTGTCCCCTGTGCAGCCTCTCATGTACTTGCTGTCTCCCCTGCCAAGGACTCTGGGCCTGTTGCTCTGATGTGCTGTGCTGTCCCCTGTGCAGCCTCTCATGTACTTGCTGTCTCCCCTGCCAAGGACTCTGGGCCTGTTGCTCTGATGTACTGTGCTGTCCCCTGCCAAGGACTCTGGGCCTGTTGCTCTGCTGTGCTGTGCTCTCCCCTGTGCAGCCTCTCATGTACTTGCTGTCTCCCCTGCCAAGGACTCCGGGCCTGTTTCTCTGATGTGCTGTGCTGTCCCCTGTGCAGCCTCTCATGTACTTGCTGTCTCCCCTGCCAAGGACTCTGGGCCTGTTGCTCTGATGTGCTGTGCTGTCCCCTGCCAAGGACTCTGGGCCTGTTGCTCTGATGTGCTATGCTGTCCTCTGCCAAGGACTCTGGGCTTCTTGCTCTGATGTGCTGTGCTCTCCCCTGCCAAGGACTCTGGGCCTGTTGCTCTGATGTGCTGTGCTGTCCCCTGTGCAGCCTCTCATGTACTTGCTGTCTCCCCTGCCAAGGACTCTGGGCATGTTGCTCTGATGTGCTGTGCTCTCCTCTGCAAAGGACTCTGGGCCTGTTGCTCTGATGTGCGGTGCTCTCCCCTGCCAAGGACTCTGGGCCTTTTGCTCTGATGTGCTGTGCTCTACCCTGCCAAGGACTCTGGGCCTGTTGCTCTGCTGTGCTGTGCTGTCCCCTGTAAAGCCTCTCATGTACTTGCTGTCTCCCCTGCCAAGAACTCTGGGCCTGTTGCTCTGATGTGCTGTGCTGTCCCCTGTGCAGCCTCTCATGTACTTGCTGTCTCCCCTGCCAAGGACTCTGGGCCTGTTGCTCTGATGTGCTGTGCTGTCCCCTGTGCAGCCTCTCATGTACTTGCTGTCTCCCCTGCCAAGGACTCTGGGTCTGTTGCTCTGATGTGCTGTGCTCTCCCCTGCCAAGGACTCTGGGCCTGTGGCTCTGATGTGATGTGCTCTCCCCTGCCAAGGACTCTGGCCCTGTTGCTGATATGTGCTGTGCTGTCCTCTGTGCAGCCTCTCATGTACTTGCTGTCTCTCCTGCCAAGGACTCTGGGCCTGTTGCTCTAATGTGCTGTGCTGTCCCCTGTGCAGCCTCTCATGTACTTGCTGTCTCCCCTGCCAAGGACTCTGGGCCTGTTGCTCTGATGTGCTGTGCTGTCCCCTGTGCAGCCTCTCATGTACTTGCTGTCTCCCCTGCCAAGGACTCTGGGCCTGTTGCTCTGATGTGCTGTGCTCTCCCCTGCCAAGGACTCTGGCCCTGTTGCTCTGATGTGCTGTGCTGTCCCCTGTGCAGCCTCTCATGTACTTGCTGTCTCCCCTGCCAAGGATTCTGGGCCTGGTGCTCTGATGTGCTGTGCTGTCCCCTGCCAAGGACTCTGGGCCTGTTGCTCTGATGTGCTGTGCTCTCCCCTGCCAAGGACTCTGGGCCTGTTGCTCTGATGTGCTGTGCTCTCCCCTGCCAAGGACTCTGGGCCTGTTGCTCTGATGTGCTGTGCTGTCCCCTGTGCAGCCTCTCATGTACTTGCTGTCTCCCCTGCCACGGACTTTGGGCCTGTTGCTCCAATGTGCTGTGCTGTCCCCTGTGCAGCCTCTCATGTACTTGCTGTCTCCCCTGCCAAGGACTCTGGGCCTGTTGCTCTGATGTGCTGTGCTCTCCCCTGCCAAGGACTCTGGGCATGTTGCTCTGATGTGCTGTGCTGTGCTGTCCCCTGTGCAGCCTCTCATGTACTTGCTGTCTCCCCTGCCAAGGACTCTCGGCCTGTTGCTCTGATGTGCTGTGCTGTCCCCTGCCAAGGACTCTGGGCCTGTTGCTCTGATGTGCTGTGCTCTCCTCTGCCAAGTACTCTGGGCCTGTTGCTCAGATGTGCTGTGCTGTCCCCTGTGCAGCCTCCCATGTACTTGCTGTCTCTCCTGCCAAGGACTCTGGGCCTGTTGCTCTGATGTGCTGTGCTGTCCCCTGTGCAGCCTCTCATGTACTTGCTGTCTCCCCTGCCAAGGACTCTGGGCCTGTTGCTCTGATGTGCTGTGCTCTCCCCTGCCAAGGACTCTGGGCCTGTTGCTCTGATGTGCTGTGCTGTCCCCTGTGCAGCCTCTCATGTAATTGCTGTCTCCCCTGCCAAGGACTCTGGACCTGTTGCTCTGATGTGCTGTGCTGTCCCCTGTGCAGCCTCTCATGTACTTGCTGTCTCCCCTGCCAAGGACTGGGCCTGTGGCTCTGATGTGCTGTGCTCTCCCCTGCCAAGGACTCTGGGCCTGTTGCTCTGATGTGCTGTGCTGTCCCCTGTGCAGCCTCTCATGTACTTGCTGTCTCCCCTGCCAATGACTCTGGGCCTGTTGCTCTGATATGCTGTGCTATCCCCTGTGCGGCCTCTCATTTACTTGCTGTCTCCCCTGCCAATGACTCTGGGCCTGTTGCTCTGATGTGCTGTCCTGTCCCCTGCCAAGGACTCTGCGCCTGTTGCTCCGATGTGCTGTGCTCTCCCCTGCCAAGGACTCTGGGCCTGTTGCTCTGATGTGCTGTGCTCTCCCCTGCCAAGGACTCTGGCCCTGTTGGTCTGATGTGCTGTACTGTCGCCTGTGCAGCCTCTCATGTACTTGCTGTCTCCCCTGCCAAGGACTCTGGGCCTGTTGCTCTGATGTGCTGTGCTGTCCCCTGCCAATGACTCTGGGCCTGTTGCTCTGATGTGCTGTGCTCTCCACTGCCAAGGACTCTGGGCCTGTTGCTGTGATGTGCTGTGCTGTCTCCTGTGCAGCCTCTCATGTACTTGCTGTCTCCCCTGCCAAGGACTCTGGGCCTGTTGCTCTGATGTGCTGTGCTCTCCCCTGCCAAGGACTCTGGGCCTGTTGTTCTGATGTGCTGTGCTGTCCCCTGTGCAGCCTCTCATGTACTTGCTGTCTCCCCTGCCACGGACTCTGGGCCTGTTGCTCTAATGTGCTGTGCTGTCCCCTGTGCAGCCTCTCATGTACTTGCTGTCTCCCCTGCCAAGGACTCTGGGCCTGTTACTCTGATGTGCTGTGCTCTCCCCTGCCAAGGACTCTGGGCATGTTGCTCTGATGTGCTGTGCTGTGCTGTCCCCTGTGCAGCCTCTCGTGTACTTGCTGTCTCCCCTGCCAAGGACTCTGGGCCTGTTGCTCTGATGTGCTGTGCTGTCCCCTGTGCAGCCTCTCATGTACTTGCTGTCTCCCCTGCCAAGGACTCTGGGCCTGTTGCTCTGATGTGCTGTGCTCTCCCCTTCCAAGGACTCTGGGCCTGTTGCTCTGATGTGCTGTGCTGTCCCCTGTGCAGCCTCTCATGTAATTGCTGTCTCCCCTGCCAAGGACTCTGGACCTGTTGCTCTGATGTGCTGTGCTGTCCCCTGTGCAGCCTCTCATGTACTTGCTGTCTCCCCTGCCAAGGACTCTGGGCCTGTGGCTCTGATGTGCTGTGCTCTCCCCTGCCAAGGACTCTGGGCCTATTGCTCTGATGTGCTGTGCTTTCCCCTGCCAAGGACTCTGGCCCTGTTGCTCTGATGTGCTGTGCTGTCCCCTGTGCAGCCTCTCATGTACTTGCTGTATCCCCTGCCAATGACTCTGGGCCTGTTGCTCTGATATGCTGTGCTATCCCCTGTGCAGCCTCTCATTTACTTGCTGTCTCCCCTGCCAATGACTCTGGGCCTGTTGCTCTGATGTGCTGTGCTGTCCCCCGCCAAGGACTCTTCGCCTGTTGCTCCGATGTGCTGTGCTCTCCCCTGCCAAGGACTCTGGGCCTGTTGCTGTGATGTGCTGTGCTGTCTCCTGTGCAGCCTCTCATGTACTTGCTGTCTCCCCTGCCACGGACTCTGGGCCTGTTGCTCTAATGTGCTGTGCTGTCCCTTGTGCAGCCTCTCATGTACTTGCTGTCTCCCCTGCCAAGGACTCTGGGCCTGTTGCTCTGATGTGCTGTGCTCTCCCCTGCCAGGGACTCTGGGCATGTTGCTCTGAAGTGCTGTGCTGTGCTGTCCCCTGTGCAGCCTCTCATGTACTTGCTGTCTCCCCTACCAAGGACTCTGGGCCTGTTGCTCTGATGTGCTGTGCTGTCCCCTGCCAAGGACTCTGGGCCTGTTGCTCTGATGTGCTGTGCTCTCCACTGCCAAGGACTCTGGGCCTGTTGCTCTGATGTGCTGTGCTGTCTCCTGTGCAGCCTCTCATGTACTTGCTGTCTCCCCTGCCACAGACTCTGGGCCTGTTGCTCTGATGTGCTGTGCTGTCCCCTGTGCAGCCTCTCATGTACTTGCTGTCTCCCCTGCCAAGGACTCTGGGCCTGTTGCTCTGATGTGATGTGCTCTCCCCTGCCAAGGACTCTGGGCATGTTGCTCTGATGTGCTGTGCTGTCCCCTGTGCAGCCTCTCATGTACTTGCTGTCTCCCCTGCCAAGTACTCTGGGCCTGTTGCTCAGATGTGCTGTGCTGTCCCCTGTGCAGCCTCTCATGTACTTGCTGTCTCTCCTGCCAAGGACTCTGGGCCTGTTGCTCTGATGTGCTGTGCTCTCCCCTGTGCAGCCTCTCATGTACTTGCTGTCTCCCCTGCCAAGGAATCGGGTCCTGTTGCTCTGATGTGCTGTGCTCTCCCCTGCCAAGGACTCTGGGCCTGTTGCTCTGATGTGCTGTGCTGTCCCCTGTGCAGCCTCTCATGTAATTGCTGTCTCCCCTGCCAAGGACTCTGGGCGTGTTGCTCAGATGTGCTGTGCTGTCCCCTGTGCAGCCTCTCATGTACTTGCTGTCTCCCCTGCCAAGGACTCTGGGCCTGTTGCTCTGATATGCTGTGCTCTCCCCTGCCAAGGACTCTGGCCCTGTTGCTCTGATGTGCTGTGCTTTCCCCTGTGCAGCCTCTCATGTACTTGCTGTCTCCCCTGCCAAGGACTCTGGGCTTGTTGCTCTGATGTGCTGTGCTGTCCCCTGCCAAGGACTCTGGGCCTGTTGCTCTGATGTGCTGTGCTCTCCCCTGCCAAGGACTCTGGGTCTGTTGCTCTGATGTGCTGTGCTCTCCCCTGCCAAGGACTCTGGGCCTGTTGCTCTGATGTGCTGTGCTGTCCCCTGTGCAGCCTCTCATGTACTTGCTGTCTCCCCTGCCACGGACTCTGGGCCTGTTGCTCGAATGTGCTGTGCTGTCCCCTGTGCAGCCTCTCATGTACTTGCTGTCTCCCCTGCCAAGGACTCTGGGCCTGTTGCTCTGATGTGCTGTGCTCTTCCTGCCAAGGACTCTGGGCATGTTGCTCTGATGTGCTGTGCTGTGCTGTCCCCTGTGCAGCCTCTCATGTACTTGCTGTCTCCCCTGCCAAGGACTCTGGGCCTGTTGCTCTGATGTGCTGTGCTGTCCCCTGCCAAGGACTCCGGGCCTGTTGCTCTGATGTGCTGTGCTCTCCTCTGCCAAGTACTCTGGGCCTGTTGCTCAGATGTGCTGTGCTGTCCCCTGTGCAGCCTCTCATGTACTTGCTGTCTCCCCTGCCAAGGACTCTGGGCCTGTTGCTCTGATGTGCTGTGCTCTCCCCTGCCAAGGACTCTGGGCCTGTTGCTCTGATGTGCTGTGCTGTCCCCTGTGCAGCCTCTCATGTAATTGCTGTCTCCCCTGCCAAGGACTCTGGGCCTGTTGCTCTGATGTGCTGTTCTCTCCCCTGTGCAGCCTCTCATGTACTTGCTGTCTCCCCTGCCAAGGACTCTGGGCCTGTTGCTCTGATGTGCTATGCTCTCCCCTGCCAAGGACTCTGGGCCTGTTGCTCAGATGTGCTGTGCTGTCCCCTGTGCAGCCTCTCATGTACTTGCTGTCTCTCCTGCCAAGGACTCTGGGCCTGTTGCTCTGATGTGCTGTGCTGTCCCCTGTGCAGCCTTTCATGTACTAGCTGTCTCCCCTGCCAAGGAATCTGGGCCTGTTGCTCTGATGTGCTGTGCTCTCCCCTGCCAAGGACTCTGGGCCTATTGCTCGGATGTGCTGTGCTTTCCCCTGCCAAGGACTCTGGCCCTGTTGCTCTGATGTGCTGTGCTGTCCCCTGTGCAGCCTCCCATGTACTTGCTGTCTCCCCTGCCAATGACTCTGGGCCTGTTGCTCTGGTGTGCTGTGCTGTCCCCTGCCAAGGACTCTGCGCCTGTTGCTCCGATGTGCTGTGCTCTCCCCTGCCAAGGACGCTGGGCCTGTTGCTCTGATGTGCTGTGCTCTCCCCTGCCAAGGACTCTGGCCCTGTTGCTCTGATGTGCTGTGCTGTCCCCTGTGCAGCCTCTCATGTAATTGCTGTCTCCCCTGCCAAGGACTCTGGGCCTGTTGCTCTGATGTGCTGTGCTGTCCCCTGCCAAGGACTCTGGGCCTGTTGCTCTGATGTGCTGTGCTCTCCACTGCCAAGGACTATGGGCCTGTTGCTGTGATGTGCTGTGCTGTCTCCTGTGCAGCCTCTCATGTACTTGCTGTCTCCCCTGCCACGGACTCTGGGCCTGTTGCTCTAATGTGCTGTGCTGTCCCCTGTGCAGCCTCTCATGTACTTGCTGTCTCCCCTGCCAAGGACTCTGGGCCTGTTGCTCTGATGTGCTGTGCTCTCCCCTGCCAAGGACTCTGGGCATGTTGCTCTGATGTGCTGTGCTGTGCTGTCCCCTGTGCAGCCTCTCATGTACTTGCTGTCTCCCCTGCCAAGGACTCTGGGCCTGTTGCTCTGATGTGCTGTGCTGTCCCCTGCCAAGGACTCTGGGCCTGCTGCTCTGATGTGCTGTGCTCTCCACTGCCAAGGACTCTGGGCCTGTTGCTCTGATGTGCTGTGCTGTCTCCTGTGCAGCCTCTCATGTACTTGCTGTCTCCCCTGCCACGGACTCTGGGCCTGTTGCTCTAATGTGCTGTGCTGTCCCCTGTGCAGCCTCTCATGTGCTTGCTGTCTCCCCTGCCAAGGACTCTGGGCCTGTTGCTCTGATGTGATGTGCTCTCCCCTGCCAAGGACTCTGGGCATGTTGCTCTGATGTGCTGTGCTGTCCCCTGTGCAGCCTCTCATGTACTTGCTGCCTCCCCTGCCAAGTACTCTGGGCCTGTTGCTCAGATGTGCTGTGCTGTCCCCTGTGCAGCCTCTCATGTACTTGCTGTCTCTCCTGCCAAGGACTCTGGGCCTGTTGCTCTGATATGCTGTGCTGTCCCCTGTGCAGCCTCTCATGTACTTGCTGTCTCCCCTGCCAAGGAATCTGGGCCTGTTGCTCTGATGTGCTGTGCTCTCCCCTGCCAAGGACTCTGGGCCTGTTGCTCTGATGTGCTGTGCTGTCCCCTGTGCAGCCTCTCATGTAATTGCTGTCTCCCCTGCCAAGGACTCTGGGCGTGTTGCTCAGATGTGCTGTGCTGTCCCCTGTGCAGCCTCTCATGTACTTGCTGTCTCCCCTGCCAAGGACTCTGGGCCTGTTGCTCTGATGTGCTGTGCTCTCCCCTGCCAAGGACTCTGGCCCTGTTGCTCCTCTGATGTGCTGTGCTGTCCCCTGTGCAGCCTGTCATGTACTTGCTGTCTCCCCTGCCAAGGACTCTGGGCCTGTTGCTCTGATGTGCTGTGCTGTCCCCTGCCAAGGACTCTGGGCCTGTTGCTCTGATGTGCTGTGCTCTCCCCTGCCAAGGACTCTGGGCCTTTTGCTCTGATGTGCTGTGCTCTCCCCTGCCAAGGACTCTGGGCCTGTTGCTCTGATGTGCTGTGCTGTCCCCTGTGCAGCCTCTCATGTACTTGCTGTCTCCCCTGCCACGGACTCTGGGCCTGTTGCTCTAATGTGCTGTAATGTCCCCTGTGCAGCCTCTCATGTACTTTCTGTCTCCCCTGCCAAGGACTCTGGGCCTGTTGCTCTGATGTGCTGTGCTCTCCCCTGCCAAGGACTCTGGGCATGTTGCTCTGATGTGCTGTGCTGTGCTGTCCCCTGTGCAGCCTCTCATGTACTTGCTGTCTCCCCTGCCAAGGACTCTGGGCCTGTTGCTCTGATGTGCTGTGCTGTCCCCTGCCAAGGACTCTGGGCCTGTTGCTCTGATGTGCTGTGCTCTCCTCTGCCAAGTACTCTGGGCCTGTTGCTCAGATGTGCTGTGCTGTCCCCTGTGCAGCCTCTCATGTACTTGCTGTCTCCCCTGCCAAGGACTCTGGGCCTGTTGCTCTGATGTGCTGTGCTGTCCCCTGTGCAGCCTCTCATGTAATTGCTGTATCCCCTGCCAAGGACTCTGGGCCTGTTGCTCTGATGTGCTGTGCTGTCCCCTGTGCAGCCTCTCATGTACTTGCTGTCTCCCCTGCCAAGGACTCTGGGCCTGTTGCTCTGATGTGCTATGCTCTCCCCTGCCAAGGACTCTGGGCATGTTGCTCTGATGTGCTGTGCTGTGCTGTCTCCTGTGCAGCCTCTCATGTACTTGCTGTATCCCCTGCCAAGGACTCTGGGCCTGTTGCTCTGATGTGCTGTGCTCTCCTCTGCCAAGGACTCTGGGCCTGTTGCTCAGATGTGCTGTGCTGTCCCCTGTGCAGCCTCTCATGTACTTGCTGTCTCTCCTGCCAAGGACTCTGGGCCTGTTGCTCTGATGTGCTGTGCTGTTCCCTGTGCAGCCTCTCATGTACTAGCTGTCTCCCCTGCCAAGGAATCTGGGCCTGTTGCTCTGATGTGCTGTGCTCTCCCCTGCCAAGGACTCTGGGCCTGTTGCTCTGATGTGCTGTGCTGTCCCCTGTGCAGCCTCTCATGTAATTGCTGTCTCCCCTGCCAAGTACTCTGGGCTTGTTGCTCAGATGTGCTGTGCTGTCCCCTGTGCAGCCTCTCATGTACTTGCTGTCTCCCCTGCCACGGACTCTGGGCCTGTTGCTCTGATGTGCTGTGCTCTCCCCTGCCAAGGACTCTGGCCCTGTTGCTCTGATGTGCTGTGCTGTCCCCTGTGCAGCCTCTCATGTACTTGCTGTCTCCCCTGCCATGGACTCTGGGCCTGTTGCTCTGATGTGCTGTGCTGTCCCCTGCCAAGGACTCTGGGCCTGTTGCTCTGATGTGCTGTGCTCTCCCCTGCCAAGGACTCTGGGCCTGTTGCTCTGATGTGCTGCGCTCTCCCCTGCCAAGGACTCTGGGCCTGTTGCTCTGATGTGCTGTGCTGTCCCCTGTGCAGCCTCTCATGTACTTGCTGTCTCCCCTGCCACGGACTCTGGGCCTGTTGCTCTAATGTGCTGTGCTGTCCCCTGTGCAGCCTCTCATGTACTTGCTGTCTCCCCTGCCAAGGACTCTGGGCCTGTTGCTCTGATGTGCTGTGCTCTCCCCCACCAAGGACTCTGGGCCTATTGCTCTGATGTGCTGTGCTGTCCCCTGTGCAGCCTCTCATGTACTTGCTGTCTCCCCTGCCAAGGACTCTGGGCCTGTTGCTCTGATGTGCTGTGCTGTCCCCTGTGCAGCCTCTCATGTACTTGCTGTCTCCCCTGCCAAGGACTCTGGGCCTGTTGCTCTGATGTACTGTGCTGTCCCCTGCCAAGGACTCTGGGCCTGTTGCTCTGCTGTGCTGTGCTCTCCCCTGTGCAGCCTCTCATGTACTTGCTGTCTCCCCTGCCAAGGACTCCGGGCCTGTTTCTCTGATGTGCTGTGCTGTCCCCTGTGCAGCCTCTCATGTACTTGCTGTCTCCCCTGCCAAGGACTCTGGGCCTGTTGCTCTGATGTGCTGTGCTGTCCCCTGCCAAGGACTCTGGGCCTGTTGCTCTGATGTGCTATGCTGTCCTCTGCCAAGGACTCTGGGCTTCTTGCTCTGATGTGCTGTGCTCTCCCCTGCCAAGGACTCTGGGCCTGTTGCTCTGATGTGCTGTGCTGTCCCCTGTGCAGCCTCTCATGTACTTGCTGTCTCCCCTGCCAAGGACTCTGGGCATGTTGCTCTGATGTGCTGTGCTCTCCTCTGCAAAGGACTCTGGGCCTGTTGCTCTGATGTGCGGTGCTCTCCCCTGCCAAGGACTCTGGGCCTTTTGCTCTGATGTGCTGTGCTCTACCCTGCCAAGGACTCTGGGCCTGTTGCTCTGCTGTGCTGTGCTGTCCCCTGTAAAGCCTCTCATGTACTTGCTGTCTCCCCTGCCAAGAACTCTGGGCCTGTTGCTCTGATGTGCTGTGCTGTCCCCTGTGCAGCCTCTCATGAACTTGCTGTCTCCCCTGCCAAGGACTCTGGGCCTGTTGCTCTGATGTGCTGTGCTGTCCCCTGCCAAGGACTCTGGGCCTGTTGCTCTAATGTGCTGTGCTCTCCCCTACCAAGAACTCTGGGCCTGTTGCTCTGAAGTGCTGTGCTCTCCCTGCCAAGGACTCTGGGCCTGTTGCTCTGATGTGCTGTGCTCTCCCCTGCCAAGGACTCTGGGCCTGTTGCTCTGATGTGCTGTGCTGTCCCCTGTGCAGCCTCTCATGTACTTGCTGTCTCCCCTGCCAAGGACTCTGGGCCTGTGGCTCTGATGTGATGTGCTCTCCCCTGCCAAGGACTCTGGCCCCGTTGCTGATATGTGCTGTGCTGTCCTCTGTGCAGCCTCTCATGTACTTGCTGTCTCTCCTGCCAAGGACTCTGGGCCTGTTGCTCTAATGTGCTGTGCTGTCCCCTGTGCAGCCTCTCAAGTACTTGCTGTCTCCCCTGCCAAGGACTCTGGGCCTGTTGCTCTGATGTGCTGTGCTGTCCCCTGTGCAGCCTCTCATGTACTTGCTGTCTCCCCTGCCAAGGACTCTGGGCCTGTTGCTCTGATGTGCTGTGCTCTCCCCTGCCAAGGACTCTGGCCCTGTTGCTCTGATGTGCTGTGCTGTCCCCTGTGCAGCCTCTCATGTACTTGCTGTCTCCCCTGCCAAGGATTCTGGGCCTGGTGCTCTGATGTGCTGTGCTGTCCCCTGCCAAGGACTCTGGGCCTGTTGCTCTGATGTGCTGTGCTCTCCCCTGCCAAGGACTCTGGGCATGTTGCTCTGATGTGCTGTGCTGTCCCCTGTGCAGCCTCTCATGTAATTGCTGTCTCCCCTGCCAAGGACTCTGGACCTGTTGCTCTGATGTGCTGTGCTGTCCCCTGTGCAGCCTCTCATGTACTTGCTGTCTCCCCTGCCAAGGACTCTGGGCCTGTGGCTCTGATGTGCTGTGCTCTCCCCTGCCAAGGACTCTGGGCCTATTGCTCTGATATGCTGTGCTATCCCCTGTGCAGCCTCTCATTTACTTGCTGTCTCCCCTGCCAATGACTCTGGGCCTGTTGCTCTGATGTGCTGTGCTGTCCCCCGCCAAGGACTCTTCGCCTGTTGCTCCGATGTGCTGTGCTCTCCCCTGCCAAGGACTCTGGGCCTGTTGCTCTGATGTGCTGTGCTCTCCACTGCCAAGGACTCTGGGCCTGTTGCTGTGATGTGCTGTGCTGTCTCCTGTGCAGCCTCTCATGTACTTGCTGTCTCCCCTGCCACGGACTCTGGGCCTGTTTCTCTAATGTGCTGTGCTGTCCCTTGTGCAGCCTCTCATGTACTTGCTGTCTCCCCTGCCAAGGACTCTGGGCCTGTTGCTCTGATGTGCTGTGCTCTCCCCTGCCAGGGACTCTGGGCATGTTGCTCTGAAGTGCTGTGCTGTGCTGTCCCCTGTGCAGCCTCTCATGTACTTGCTGTCTCCCCTACCAAGGACTCTGGGCCTGTTGCTCTGATGTGCTGTGCTGTCCCCTGCCAAGGACTCTGGGCCTGTTGCTCTGATGTGCTGTGCTCTCCACTGCCAAGGACTCTGGGCCTGTTGCTCTGATGTGCTGTGCTGTCTCCTGTGCAGCCTCTCATGTACTTGCTGTCTCCCCTGCCACAGACTCTGAGCCTGTTGCTCTGATGTGCTGTGCTGTCCCCTGTGCAGCCTCTCATGTACTTGCTGTCTCCCCTGCCAAGGACTCTGGGCCTGTTGCTCTGATGTGATGTGCTCTCCCCTGCCAAGGACTCTGGGCATGTTGCTCTGATGTGCTGTGCTGTCCCCTGTGCAGCCTCTCATGTACTTGCTGTCTCCCCTGCCAAGTACTCTGGGCCTGTTGCTCAGATGTGCTGTGCTGTCCCCTGTGCAGCCTCTCATGTACTTGCTGTCTCTCCTGCCAAGGACTCTGGGCCTGTTGCTCTGATGTGCTGTGCTCTCCCCTGTGCAGCCTCTCATGTACTTGCTGTCTCCCCTGCCAAGGAATCTGGGCCTGTTGCTCTGATGTGCTGTGCTCTCCCCTGCCAAGGACTCTGGGCCTGTTGCTCTGATGTGCTGTGCTGTCCCCTGTGCAGCCTCTCATGTAATTGCTGTCTCCCCTGCCAAGGACTCTGGGCGTGTTGCTCAGATGTGCTGTGCTGTCCCCTGTGCAGCCTCTCATGTACTTGCTGTCTCCCCTGCCAAGGACTCTGGGCCTGTTGCTCTGATGTGCTGTGCTCTCCCCTGCCAAGGACTCTGGCCCTGTTGCTCTGATGTGCTGTGCTGTCCCCTGTGCAGCCTCTCATGTACTTGCTGTCTCCCCTGCCAAGGACTCTGGGCCTGTTGCTCTGATGTGCTGTGCTGTCCCCTGCCAAGGACTCTGGGCCTGTTGCTCTGATGTGCTGTGCTCTCCCCTGCCAAGGACTCTGGGTCTGTTGCTCTGATGTGCTGTGCTCTCCCCTGCCAAGGACTCTGGGCCCGTTGCTCTGATGTGCTGTGCTGTCCCCTGTGCAGCCTCTCATGTACTTGCTGTCTCCCCTGCCACGGACTCTGGGCCTGT
Source organism: Lissotriton vulgaris (assembly GCF_964263255.1). Lineage (NCBI taxonomy): Eukaryota > Metazoa > Chordata > Amphibia > Caudata > Salamandridae > Lissotriton > Lissotriton vulgaris. The sequence goes on from NC_141693.1 coordinate 1,526,544,188, forward strand.
TGCTCGAATGTGCTGTGTTGTCCCCTGTGCAGCCTCTCATGTACTTGCTGTCTCCCCTGCCAAGGACTCTGGGCCTGTTGCTCTGATGTGCTGTGCTCTCCCCTGCCAAGGACTCTGGGCATGTTGCTCTGATGTGCTGTGCTGTGCTGTCCCCTGTGCAGCCTCTCATGTACTTGCTGTCTCCCCTGCCAAGGACTCTGGGCCTGTTGCTCTGATGTGCTGTGCTGTCCCCTGCCAAGGACTCTGGGCCTGTTGTTCTGATGTGCTGTGCTCTCCCCTGCCAAGGACTCTGGGCCTGTTGCTCTGATGTGCTGTGCTGTCCCCTGTGCAGCCTCTCATGTAATTGCTGTCTCCCCTGCCAAGGACTCTGGGCGTGTTGCTCAGATGTGCTGTGCTGTCCCCTGTGCAGCCTCTCATGTACTTGCTGTCTCCCATGCCAAGGACTCTGGGCCTGTTGCTCTGATGTGCTGTGCTCTCCCCTGCCAAGGACTCTGGCCCTGTTGCTCCTCTGATGTGCTGTGCTGTCCCCTGTGCAGCCTGTCATGTACTTGCTGTCTCCCCTGCCAAGGACTCTGGGCCTGTTGCTCTGATGTGCTGTGCTGTCCCCTGCCAAGGACTCTGTGCCTGTTGCTCTGATGTGCTGTGCTCTCCCCTGCCAAGGACTCTGGGCCTGTTGCTCTGATGTGCTGTGCTCTCCCCTGCCAAGGACTCTGGGCCTGTTGCTCTGATGTGCTGTGCTGTCCCCTGTGCAGCCTCTCATGTACTTGCTGTCTCCCCTGCCACGGACTCTGGGCCTGTTGCTCTAATGTGCTGTAATGTCCCCTGTGCAGCCTCTCATGTACTTTCTGTCTCCCCTGCCAAGGACTCTGGGCCTGTTGCTCTGATGTGCTGTGCTCTCCCCTGCCAAGGACTCTGGGCATGTTGCTCTGATGTGCTGTGCTGTGCTGTCCCCTGTGCAGCCTCTCATGTACTTGCTGTCTCCCCTGCCAAGGACTCTGGGCCTGTTGCTCTGATGTGCTGTGCTGTCCCCTGCCAAGGACTCTGGGCCTGTTGCTCTGATGTGCTGTGCTCTCCTCTGCCAAGTACTCTGGGCCTGTTGCTCAGATGTGCTGTGCTGTCCCCTGTGCAGCCTCTCATGTACTTGCTGTCTCCCCTGCCAAGGACTCTGGGCCTGTTGCTCTGATGTGCTGTGCTGTCCCCTGTGCAGCCTCTCATGTAATTGCTGTCTCCCCTGCCAAGGACTCTGGGCCTGTTGCTCTGATGTGCTGTGCTGTCCCCTGTGCAGCCTCTCATGTACTTGCTGTCTCCCCTGCCAAGGACTCTGGGCCTGTTGCTCTGATGTGCTATGCTCTCCCCAGCCAAGGACTCTGGGCATGTTGCTCTGATGTGCTGTGCTGTCTCCTGTGCAGCCTCTCATGTACTTGCTGTCTCCCCTGCCAAGGACTCTGGGCCTGTTGCTCTGATGTGCTGTGCTCTCCTCTGCCAAGGACTCTGGGCCTGTTGCTCAGATGTGCTGTGCTGTCCCCTGTGCAGCCTCTCATGTACTTGCTGTCTCTCCTGCCAAGGACTCTGGGCCTGTTGCTCTGATGTGCTGTGCTGTTCCCTGTGCAGCCTCTCATGTACTAGCTGTCTCCCCTGCCAAGGAATCTGGGCCTGTTGCTCTGATGTGCTGTGCTCTCCCCTGCCAAGGACTCTGGGCCTGTTGCTCTGATGTGCTGTGCTGTCCCCTGTGCAGCCTCTCATGTAATTGCTGTCTCCCCTGCCAAGGACTCTGGGCTTGTTGCTCAGATGTGCTGTGCTGTCCCCTGTGCAGCCTCTCATGTACTTGCTGTCTCCCCTGCCAAGGACTCTGGGCCTGTTGCTCTGATGTGCTGTGCTCTCCCCTGCCAAGGACTCTGGCCCTGTTGCTCTGATGTGCTGTGCTGTCCCCTGTGCAGCCTCTCATGTACTTGCTGTCTCCCCTGCCATGGACTCTGGGCCTGTTGCTCTGATGTGCTGTGCTGTCCCCTGCCAAGGACTCTGGGCCTGTTGCTCTGATGTGCTGTGCTCTCCCCTGCCAAGGACTCTGGGCCTGTTGCTCTGATGTGCTGCGCTCTCCCCTGCCAAGGACTCTGGGCCTGTTGCTCTGATGTGCTGTGCTGTCCCCTGAGCAGCCTCTCATGTACTTGCTGTCTCCCCTGCCACGGACTCTGGGCCTGTTGCTCTAATGTGCTGTGCTGTCCCCTGTGCAGCCTCTCATGTACTTGCTGTCTCCCCTGCCAAGGACTCTGGGCCTGTTGCTCTATTGTGCTGTGCTCTCCCCTGCCAAGGACTCTGGGCATGTTGCTCTGATGTGCTGTGCTGTGCTGTCCCCTGTGCAGCCTCTCATGTACTTGCTGTCTCCCCTGCCAAGGACTCTGGGCCTGTTGCTCTGATGTGCTGTGCTGTCCCCTGCCAAGGACTCTGGGCCTGTTGCTCTGATGTGCTGTGCTCTCCTCTGCCAAGTACTCTGGGGCTGTTGCTCAAATGTGCTGTGCTGTCCCCTGTGCAGCCTCTCATGTACTTGCTGTCTCCCCTGCCAAGGATTCTGGGCCTGTTGCTCTGATGTGCTGTGCTCTCCCCTGCCAAGGACTCTAGGCCTGTTGCTCTGATGTGCTATGCTGTCCCCTGTGCCGCCTCTCATGTAATTGCTGTCTCCCCTGCCAAGGACTCTGGGCCTGTTGCTCTGATGTGCTGTGCTGTCCCCTATGCAGCCTCTCATGTACTTGCTGTTTCCCCTGCCAAGGACTCTGGGCCTGTTGCTCTGATGTGCTGTGCTCTCCCCTGCCAAGGACTCTGGGCCTATTGCTCTGATGTGCTGTGCTTTCCCCTGCCAAGGACTCTGGCCCTGTTGCTCTGATGTGCTGTGCTGTCCCCTGTGCAGCCTCTCATGTACTTGCTGTCTCCCCTGCCATTGACTCTGGGCCTGTTGCTCTGATGTGCTGTGCTGTCCCCTGCCGTGGACTCTGCGCCTGTTGCTCTGATGTGCTCTGCTCTCCCCTGCCAAGGACTCTGGGCCTGTTGCTCTGATGTGCTGTGCTGTCCCCTGCCAAGGACTCTGGGCCTGTTACTCTGATGTGCTGTGCTCTACCCTCCCAAGGACTCTGGGCCTGTTGCTCTGATGTGCTGTGCTGTCCCCTGCCAAGGACTCTGGGCCTGTTGCTCTGATGTGCTGTGCTCTACCCTCCCAAGGACTCTGGGCCTGTTGCTCTGATGTGCTGTGCTCTCCCCTGCCAAGGACTCTGGGCCTGTTGCTCTGATGTGCTGTGCGGTCTCCTGTGCAGCCTTTCATGTACTTGCTGTCTCCCCTGCCAAGGACTCTGGGCCTGTTGCTCTGATGTGCTGTGCTCTCGCCTGCCAAGGACTCTGGGCATGTTGCTCTGATGTGCTGTGCTGTGCTGTCCCCTGTGCAGCCTCTCATGTACTTGCTGTCTCCCCTACCAAGGACTCTGGGCCTGTTGCTCTGATGTGCTGTGCTGTCCCCTGCCAAGGACTCTGGGTCTGTTGCTCTGATGTGCTGTGCTCTCCCCTGCCAAGGACTCTGGGCCTGTTGCTCTGATGTGCTGTGCTGTCCCCTGTGCAGCCTCTCATGTACTTGCTGTCTCCCCTGCCAAGGACTCTGGGCCTGTTGCTCTGATGTGCTGTGCTCTCCCCTGCCAAGGACTCTGGGCATGTTGCTCTGATGTGCTGTGCTGTGCTGTCCCCTGTGCAGCCTCTCATGTACTTGCTGTCTCCCCTGCCAAGGACTCTGGGCCTGTTGCTCTGATGTGCTGTGCTGTCCCCTGCCAAGGACTCTGGGCCTGTTGTTCTGATGTGCTGTGCTCTCCTCTGCCAAGTACTCTGGGCCTGTTGCTCAGATGTGCTGTGCTGTCCCCTGTGCAGCCTCTCATGTACTTGCTGTCTCCCCTGCCAAGGACTCTGGGCCTGTTGCTCTGATGTGCTGTGCTCTCCCCTGCCAAGGACTCTGGGCCTGTTGCTCTGATGTGCTGTGCTGTCCCCTGTGCAGCCTCTCATGTAATTGCTGTCTCCCCTGCCAAGGACTCTGGGCCTGTTGCTCTGATGTGCTGTTCTGTCCCCTGTGCAGCCTCTCATGTACTTGCTGTCTCCCCTGCCAAGGACTCTGGGCCTGTTGCTCTGATGTGCTATGCTCTCCCCTGCCAAGGACTCTGGGCCTGTTGCTCAGATGTGCTGTGCTGTCCCCTGTGCAGCCTCTCATGTACTTGCTGTCTCTCCTGCCAAGGACTCTGGGCCTGTTGCTCTGATGTGCTGTGCTGTCCCCTGTGCAGCCTTTCATGTACTAGCTGTCTCCCCTGCCAAGGAATCTGGGCCTGTTGCTCTGATGTGCTGTGCTCTCCCCTGCCAAGGACTCTGGGCCTATTGCTCGGATGTGCTGTGCTTTCCCCTGCCAAGGACTCTGGCCCTGTTGCTCTGATGTGCTGTGCTGTCCCATGTGCAGCCTCTCATGTACTTGCTGTCTCCCCTGCCAATGACTCTGGGCCTGTTGCTCTGATGTGCTGTGCTGTCCCCTGCCAAGGACTCTGCGCCTGTTGCTCCGATGTGCTGTGCTCTCCCCTGCCAAGGACGCTGGGCCTGTTGCTCTGATGTGCTGTGCTCTCCCCTGCCAAGGACTCTGGCCCTGTTGCTCTGATGTGCTGTGCTGTCCCCTGTGCAGCCTCTCATGTACTTGCTGTCTCCCCTGCCAAGGACTCTGGGCCTGTTGCTCTGATGTGCTGTGCTGTCCCCTGCCAAGACTCTGGGCCTGTTGCTCTGATGTGCTGTGCTCTCCACTGCCAAGGACTCTGGGCCTGTTGCTGTGATGTGCTGTGCTGTCTCCTGTGCAGCCTCTCATGTACTTGCTGTCTCCCCTGCCACGGACTCTGGGCCTGTTGCTCTAATGTGCTGTGCTGTCCCCTGTGCAGCCTCTCATGTACTTGCTGTCTCCCCTGCCAAGGACTCTGGGCCTGTTGCTCTGATGTGCTGTGCTCTCCCCTGCCAAGGACTCTGGGCATGTTGCTCTGATGTGCTGTGCTGTGCTGTCCCCTGTGCAGCCTCTCATGTACTTGCTGTCTCCCCTGCCAAGGACTCTGGGCCTGTTGCTCTGATGTGCTGTGCTCTCCACTGCCAAGGACTCTGGGCCTGTTGCTCTGATGTGCTGTGCTGTCTCCTGTGCAGCCTCTCATGTACTTGCTGTCTCCCCTGCCACGGACTCTGGGCCTGTTGCTCTAATGTGCTGTGCTGTCCCCTGTGCAGCCTCTCATGTGCTTGCTGTCTCCCCTGCCAAGGACTCTGGGCCTGTTGCTCTGATGTGATGTGCTCTCCCCTGCCAAGGACTCTGGGCTTGTTGCTCTGATGTGCTGTGCTGTCCCCTGTGCAGCCTCTCATGTACTTGCTGCCTCCCCTGCCAAGTACTCTGGGCCTGTTGCTCAGATGTGCTGTGCTGTCCCCTGTGCAGCCTCTCATGTACTTGCTGTCTCTCCTGCCAAGGACTCTGGGCCTGTTGCTCTGATATGCTGTGCTGTCCCCTGTGCAGCCTCTCATGTACTTGCTGTCTCCCCTGCCAAGGAATCTGGGCCTGTTGCTCTGATGTGCTGTGCTCTCCCCTGCCAAGGACTCTGGGCCTGTTGCTCTGATGTGCTGTGCTGTCCCCTGTGCAGCCTCTCATGTAATTGCTGTCTCCCCTGCCAAGGACTCTGGGCGTGTTGCTCAGATGTGCTGTGCTGTCCCCTGTGCAGCCTCTCATGTACTTGCTGTCTCCCATGCCAAGGACTCTGGGCCTGTTGCTCTGATGTGCTGTGCTCTCCCCTGCCAAGGACTCTGGCCCTGTTGCTCCTCTGATGTGCTGTGCTGTCCCCTGTGCAGCCTGTCATGTACTTGCTGTCTCCCCTGCCAAGGACTCTGGGCCTGTTGCTCTGATGTGCTGTGCTGTCCCCTGCCAAGGACTCTGTGCCTGTTGCTCTGATGTGCTGTGCTCTCCCCTGCCAAGGACACTGGGCCTGTTGCTCTGATGTGCTGTGCTCTCCCCTGCCAAGGACTCTGGGCCTGTTGCTCTGATGTGCTGTGCTGTCCCCTGTGCAGCCTCTCATGTACTTGCTGTCTCCCCTGCCACGGACTCTGGGCCTGTTGCTCTAATGTGCTGTAATGTCCCCTGTGCAGCCTCTCATGTACTTTCTGTCTCCCCTGCCAAGGACTCTGGGCCTGTTGCTCTGATGTGCTGTGCTCTCCCCTGCCAAGGACTCTGGGCATGTTGCTCTGATGTGCTGTGCTGTGCTGTCCCCTGTGCAGCCTCTCATGTACTTGCTGTCTCCCCTGCCAAGGACTCTGGGCCTGTTGCTCTGATGTGCTGTGCTGTCCCCTGCCAAGGACTCTGGGCCTGTTGCTCTGATGTGCTGTGCTCTCCTCTGCCAAGTACTCTGGGCCTGTTGCTCAGATGTGCTGTGCTGTCCCCTGTGCAGCCTCTCATGTACTTGCTGTCTCCCCTGCCAAGGACTCTGGGCCTGTTGCTCTGATGTGCTGTGCTGTCCCCTGTGCAGCCTCTCATGTAATTGCTGTCTCCCCTGCCAAGGACTCTGGGCCTGTTGCTCTGATGTGCTGTGCTGTCCCCTGTGCAGCCTCTCATGTACTTGCTGTCTCCCCTGCCAAGGACTCTGGGCCTGTTGCTCTGATGTGCTATGCTCTCCCCAGCCAAGGACTCTGGCCATGTTGCTCTGATGTGCTGTGCTGTGCTGTCTCCTGTGCAGCCTCTCATGTACTTGCTGTCTCCCCTGCCAAGGACTCTGGGCCTGTTGCTCTGATGTGCTGTGCTCTCCTCTGCCAAGGACTCTGGGCCTGTTGCTCAGATGTGCTGTGCTGTCCCCTGTGCAGCCTCTCATGTACTTGCTGTCTCTCCTGCCAAGGACTCTGGGCCTGTTGCTCTGATGTGCTGTGCTGGTCCCTGTGCAGCCTCTCATGTACTAGCTGTCTCCCCTGCCAAGGAATCTGGGCCTGTTGCTCTGATGTGCTGTGCTCTCCCCTGCCAAGGACTCTGGGCCTGTTGCTCTGATGTGCTGTGCTGTCCCCTGTGCAGCCTCTCATGTAATTGCTGTCTCCCCTGCCAAGGACTCTGGGCTTGTTGCTCAGATGTGCTGTGCTGTCCCCTGTGCAGCCTCTCATGTACTTGCTGTCTCCCCTGCCAAGGACTCTGGGCCTGTTGCTCTGATGTGCTGTGCTCTCCCCTGCCAAGGACTCTGGCCCTGTTGCTCTGATGTGCTGTGCTGTCCCCTGTGCAGCCTCTCATGTACTTGCTGTCTCCCCTGCCATGGACTCTGGGCCTGTTGCTCTGATGTGCTGTGCTGTCCCCTGCCAAGGACTCTGGGCCTGTTGCTCTGATGTGCTGTGCTCTCCCCTGCCAAGGACTCTGGGCCTGTTGCTCTGATGTGCTGCGCTCTCCCCTGCCAAGGACTCTGGGCCTGTTGCTCTGATGTGCTGTGCTGTCCCCTGAGCAGCCTCTCATGTACTTGCTGTCTCCCCTGCCACGGACTCTGGGCCTGTTGCTCTAATGTGCTGTGCTGTCCCCTGTGCAGCCTCTCATGTACTTGCTGTCTCCCCTGCCAAGGACTCTGGGCCTGTTGCTCTATTGTGCTGTGCTCTCCCCTGCCAAGGACTCTGGGCATGTTGCTCTGATGTGCTGTGCTGTGCTGTCCCCTGTGCAGCCTCTCATGTACTTGCTGTCTCCCCTGCCAAGGACTCTGGGCCTGTTGCTCTGATGTGCTGTGCTGTCCCCTGCCAAGGACTCTGGGCCTGTTGCTCTGATGTGCTGTGCTCTCCTCTGCCAAGTACTCTGGGGCTGTTGCTCAAATGTGCTGTGCTGTCCCCTGTGCAGCCTCTCATGTACTTGCTGTCTCCCCTGCCAAGGATTCTGGGCCTGTTGCTCTGATGTGCTGTGCTCTCCCCTGCCAAGGACTCTAGGCCTGTTGCTCTGATGTGCTATGCTGTCCCCTGTGCCGCCTCTCATGTAATTGCTGTCTCCCCTGCCAAGGACTCTGGGCCTGTTGCTCTGATGTGCTGTGCTGTCCCCTATGCAGCCTCTCATGTACTTGCTGTTTCCCCTGCCAAGGACTCTGGGCCTGTTGCTCTGATGTGCTGTGCTCTCCCCTGCCAAGGACTCTGGGCCTATTGCTCTGATGTGCTGTGCTTTCCCCTGCCAAGGACTCTGGCCCTGTTGCTCTGATGTGCTGTGCTGTCCCCTGTGCAGCCTCTCATGTACTTGCTGTCTCCCCTGCCATTGACTCTGGGCCTGTTGCTCTGATGTGCTGTGCTGTCCCCTGCCGTGGACTCTGCGCCTGTTGCTCTGATGTGCTCTGCTCTCCCCTGCCAAGGACTCTGGGCCTGTTGCTCTGATGTGCTGTGCTGTCCCCTGCCAAGGACTCTGGGCCTGTTACTCTGATGTGCTGTGCTCTACCCTCCCAAGGACTCTGGGCCTGTTGCTCTGATGTGCTGTGCTGTCCCCTGCCAAGGACTCTGGGCCTGTTGCTCTGATGTGCTGTGCTCTACCCTCCCAAGGACTCTGGGCCTGTTGCTCTGATGTGCTGTGCTCTCCCCTGCCAAGGACTCTGGGCCTGTTGCTCTGATGTGCTGTGCTGTCTCCTGTGCAGCCTTTCATGTACTTGCTGTCTCCCCTGCCACGGACTCTGGGCCTGTTGTTCTAATGTGCTGTGCTGTCCCCTGTGCCGCCTCTCATGTAGTTGCTGTCTCCCCTGCCAAGGACTCTGGGCCTGTTGCTCTGATGTGCTGTGCTCTCCCCTGCCAAGGAATCTGGGCATGTTGCTCTGATCTGCTGTGCTGTCCCCTGTGCAGCCTTTCATGTACTTGCTGTCTCCCCTGCCAAGGACTCTGGGCATTGTTAGAATTGGGGGTCTCTGGTTGGCGCAAGTATGCACTTGTGACAAGCAGGGACCCTCTCCTCTAAGTCAGGGCGAAGGATGACCCCTTTAGAATGACCCTTACTCACCCTCTAGGTGCGTGGCGTGAGCAGACAAGGCTATTCTCCGGGCGTTGTTTAGTTAAGCATTTGTAATCACACACACAGTAAAATACACCAATCCCCCCACAAATGGACACCAGGCTGTGAGTATATAAAAATACGCTTCTTTATGTAAAATATATATATCTCTTAGATCAGACTTATCACAAGACCAAATAACGTTTCTGGTGCACCACAGGTTGTAAATAGGCAAAGATTCTTAGTTTCAGTTCAAAAGGCTTTCCACAGGGTTCCCTTATGAATTTACTTCTTTGCAGCTCTAATGTGGATTTCTTCTTGAAATGTCCCACCAACAGTTTACAGTTCCAGGGGCAAAGGTTTCTTTGTTAAATGCGGCTTACTTTCTCACAAAATGAAACCTCTCCCTCAGTTTGATGGGTTCTGGACCCACCCCGGGCCTTCGGCGTGCCTTGCAGCGCCTCTCCTGCTCTCCACAGTGAAATTGACTCGGCCCCTACCAACTCTCACGCATCGGGAGTGAGCACTCCTGTGCCGGTCCCGGCCCTTCAAGGGTGAAACTGACTCGGCCCCTACCAACTCTCACGCATCTCGCGGTAGGCCTGGAATGGAGACCAGATAGGGCCTCGGGGAAACCCTGGGCCTTTTCCAGAGGTGGGGGCTGAGCTGCGGAGCGGAGCAGCAAGCAGGCGATGAGAGGAGCTTCTGGGGCCAAGGCACAGGGAAGGCTGATGTCGTCTCCAGGAATGCTTCTCTGCTCGGCTCCAAAGCAAGAACGAGGGAAACACAAGTTGCGGGCCCGAGCCCGGTGGTGATTGAGGAGCACTTCACGAACACTTCCTCTTCTTCAGCGGGGGTCGGCACAGGCTTGTGCGACTCCGGTGATTGGGGGCACTCTTGGATCTTGACGCCAGCGGGCGTGTGCAATCAGGCAGGCGCGGCCCGCGACCCTTGGCACGACGGTGCGGGGGTCTCCTCAGCGGGGGCGGCGCGGCCTGACGAGCCTCCAAGATCGCGAAGCGGGGTCACAGGTCACGGACTGTGCAGCTGTCGACCAGGCGTAGATCGCAATCTGTAGAGGGAATTCCGGCGGGAGGGGGGAGAGCGTCTCAGGGCACTCCAGTAGTAGGCAAGGGGCAGAGGAGCAGGAAGCCAAGCCTGGGGGCAGAGAGCGACTCCGGTCGGAGCGAGGCTCTCACAGGACAAAGGCAGGCAAGCTCCCGAGTGCCACAGCCTTAGGAGGGGCGATGAGGGGCGCAGTCTGGCTCCAGCGGGATGCACACACGGCTCGAATGTCAGGACGAGCAAAAGCACCAAGGACCCACTAGTCCTGGGGTCCAGATCAGGGGGCAAGCTCAGTCAAGCCCTTGGAGAATGTTTAGAGCACAAAGCAACAAAGTCTTTCCTCAGTAAGTCTTCTCCTCTCCTTTCTCAGCAAGGCAAGCAGCAGGCCAGTCCTTCCGGCGTCTCTTCTCCTTCTAGTCGGGCAGAGGTCCTTTGTGGTAAAACAGGATTCTGATTTACAAGGAGCAGGGCTCCTACTTTTATACACAGTTTCTTTTGTTCTCACAGGCCAGGGGGGCCTTTGCATAACTGCTCTCAGCCTCTGAGCACTTGTTGGGGGTACTTCTGGCTTCTGCATTCAGTGTGAGGGCAGGCACATCAGACGCTCCACAGGAGGTGGAGCCAGCATTGTGTGGACAGGGGCAGCCAGGAGTACCTTGATGATGGGGCTTCGCCCTTCCTGAGTCATCAGTCGCTCCCCAGGGGGGCGGAGCCAGCATTGTGGTGGCAGAGCACAGCCAGATTAAGAGTCAAGGGGCACTCCTACCTCCCACTAAGGTGTAATCCTTGCATTCACCACCTGTCACTCCCCAGCCCTGTCACTCACACATCCCAGACAGTCAGATACACATACCAGCAGAGGCGGGCTGAAATGGTTAGGCAAGCAAATGCTAACTTTCTAAAAGTAGCATTTGCAAACACAGGATATTAAAATAAACTTTACTAAAATAAATATTTTATTATTCTGAGTTCAGGCATACTAAACATTAATTTCTACCATGCTCCCTGAGCCTGCTGGGATTATAGAGTGTAATAATTCCAGCAGCCCATCCTGGCCTAAGGGGAGCAGGTAGCCTTACAATAGTGAAAAACAAATTTGGCTGTAATTCACTATTAGGACATGCCACACACATCAGAGCATGTCCTACCTTACACTTACAATGCACCCTGCCCTAGGGCCTACCATAGGGGTGACTAATATGAAGTTAAGGGAAGGTTTAGGGGCTGGCAAGTGTGTGCACTTGCCCAGCCAGTATGACAGTACCAGACTGCACACAGGTTCTGCAATGGCAGACCCTAGACACATTTTAAAGGGCTGCTTCTGTGGGTGGCGCAACCAGCGCTGCAGGCCCACTAGCAGTATTGGCATTTACAAGCCCTGGCACTCCTGGTGCACTTTACTTGGGACTGACAGTAAATCCAATGAACCAATCAGGAACATCAATCACAGTTACATTTTATACAGGGAGAGCATATGCACTTTAGCACTGGTCAGCAGTGGTAAAGTGCCCAGAGTCATTAAACCAACAAAAATAGGTCAGAGAGAGTATTGGAGGAAGGCAAAAAGTTTAGGGATGACCCTGCCAAAAGGCCCAGGTCCAACACAACCCCCTTCCAGCCAAAACGCAGGATAGACCAATCACCACTGTGATGGGCTTCCCTGCTTTGGGCGATAGAACCTGGACCTGGCCCGCAACAGCAGGGGCACATTCCAGTTCTACGCCAATCTGAACCTATTTCAAATCCTCTGTCCATACTCTCAGGGTTCACCCAGCTAATCCATGGGGCACCCTTTTCTTCCTCTGTGGACACCACCTGTGCAGCCTCTAACCTTAACTTGCTCACAGGTGTGTCCCAACAGACAATCATTAAATCACAGTGGCCACTGACAGTAGTCAGGGCTGAGACCCAGGCCTCATGCCTCTCAGGGCTCTCAAACCTCTGTGGCCTCAGAGAGCGGGGGACAGTAGCCCCAGGTGCTTGGCACCCTTTATCCACTCTCTCTCCTGTCAGGTCAGGTATGACATCCTGGCACTGACCCACCAGCTCCAGGCCTGTACCTGGCAGCTGGACCAAACACGGGGGTGGCCTCTCCCACACTCGGTCCTCCTCCTTGGGGCTCTGTACCCTCCCACCTGGAGTGGTACCCCCTTCCAGAATTGTCAGGGCACCTGTGGCAGGTGACCTGCACAATTCGCCCACCAGTTCAGGGGTGCTATCCTGCAACTGGGGTACCAGGTCAGGGGGGACACCCTGCACCTGGCCCTCTATCCTAGGGTCTAAACCCTCAAACTGCACTGGAGTCAGAGGCAAGGACTCCCTCCCTCTGCACCCCCTTCCAGAGTACTGCCCACTCCCCACTGGAGTGGTACCCCTAGAAGTGACATGGGTCAGGACACTGATTACAGTGGTCCCACCCTCCAGGTCAGACAACACCTGAACCTGGCTCTCCAATTCAGGGACCCAACCCTGCAGTTGAACCCTTGCCTGGCGCACCAGGACTTCACGGGGAGCACGCATGCCCCCCCTGAGGGTGGCACATAGCTCATGTGCCGTGCGACAGTCTGCCTGGCGCAGATCTCCCAACCTCTGTCCCTCTGACAGTGTGGGAAGATCCTCCAGGACAGAAGTGGTGTCCCCATGGTCATTCACTGGGGACGCAGCCCTGCTGGCTGGCCCCTGACCCACTGGTTCTTCCACTGGGGACTCTTTCCCCCTCTCGCCCCTCCATCTGGACCTCTGCACCCTCCCAACTGGAGCGGTACTGCCAGATACCAGAACTACTGGACCTCTGTTTACAGAGGCTCCACGTTCTCTAGCCACTGGGGGATCCCCCACAGAGGGTGACTCCTCCGGACAGCCTAGGCTCCCCACCTGGTGTTCCCTTAAAGAACTATCCAGGCTCTGAGACTGAGGTTGGGCACTACCGGGACAAAACCCATTCTCACTCCTTCCCCTCAAGGACAGGACGTGAGGCCCTACACCCCTCTCACTACTACAGGACCTAGCTGGGCTACTCTGCGCCACTTCCACCACTCTGGGCTGGAAGATACCTGAGCCATTCCTCACAGGATCACACCCCAATGCCTCTCCAGACCCTCTGGAATCCACCACAAGGTCTGCCTCCAATGTGAGCTCCCTGGGGTCAGAGAACTCACTCTCAAACAGGTGTTGGCATAGCTCTGGAAAACTGGGACTTAAAGTATGCTCTCCCAGAATTGGATCACACAGCCCTCTAGCAGGGTTAACCAAACTATCCTTCACCTCTCCATTCAGCGCCTCACACACATACTCCACACCATTCTCCTGAGACTGGCCAGACAGTAGACTGTCTCTGTCACACAACCCACACTCTTCTGGGCGGTCCTTACACTCACCCACCAGGACCTCAACCATGGGGGAATCCCTCCCACCACTAGGACCATGAACTCCTATGCCAGCCACCCTATTCCCTTCAGGGACGCTGCGCACTACTGGAGCTACCTCATGCCCTTGAACCTCCTGGAGTAAATTAACCCCCTCCAAGTCAGGTGCCATATCTCTAGGTGCGCGCACTATGCTGTCAGCACTAGATACCTGAATGTTGCTGCCACCAGCTGAGCTGGACTCCACCTCCAACTCAGCAAAGCTCCATCTGCGAGCTACACAAATCTCTGGATGTTGGGCTGAAGCCCTCCTGGCTTCAAGCTCCAAATCAAGTTCTCTCATCCTCAAGTAGTGAGCTCTTTGGCGTTCTTGCGCTTCCATTGCCAATTTCTGCTTCTCCATTTCCAATTGTCCTTTTAATCTCGCCATCTCCATTTCATGTGCCCTGGTTGCTGCCCTGTCTGCCAACTCCTCTGGCGACAGGCATCTGGTTGCTGCCTTTTCCATCCTCACTGAACCAGGCATGACGTCTTCAAAAACACATGGAGATCTCCCAGCAAAATTAAACAAAATGGAAATCTGTGGCTGCGTTATAGGTCTGCTCTCACTATGTGGTGATCAGCAATTCACTGTATGTCAATCACAAATGCAAATTCGCAAATCCTCACCGCTGCGTCCAATGTTAGAATTGGGGGTCTCTGGTTGGCGCAAGTATGCACTTGTGACAAGCAGGGACCCTCTCCTCTAAGTCAGGGCGAAGGATGACCCCTTTAGAATGACCCTTACTCACCCTCTAGGTGCGTGGCGTGAGCAGACAAGGCTATTCTCCGGGCGTTGTTTAGTTAAGCATTTGTAATCACACACACAGTAAAATACACCAATCCCCCCACAAATGGACACCAGGCTGTGAGTATATAAAAATACGCTTCTTTATGTAAAATATATATATCTCTTAGATCAGACTTATCACAAGACCAAATAACGTTTCTGGTGCACCACAGGTTGTAAATAGGCAAAGATTCTTAGTTTCAGTTCAAAAGGCTTTCCACAGGGTTCCCTTATGAATTTACTTCTTTGCAGCTCTAATGTGGATTTCTTCTTGAAATGTCCCACCAACAGTTTACAGTTCCAGGGGCAAAGGTTTCTTTGTTAAATGCGGCTTACTTTCTCACAAAATGAAACCTCTCCCTCAGTTTGATGGGTTCTGGACCCACCCCGGGCCTTCGGCGTGCCTTGCAGCGCCTCTCCTGCTCTCCACAGTGAAATTGACTCGGCCCCTACCAACTCTCACGCATCGGGAGTGAGCACTCCTGTGCCGGTCCCGGCCCTTCAAGGGTGAAACTGACTCGGCCCCTACCAACTCTCACGCATCTCGCGGTAGGCCTGGAATGGAGACCAGATAGGGCCTCGGGGAAACCCTGGGCCTTTTCCAGAGGTGGGGGCTGAGCTGCGGAGCGGAGCAGCAAGCAGGCGATGAGAGGAGCTTCTGGGGCCAAGGCACAGGGAAGGCTGATGTCGTCTCCAGGAATGCTTCTCTGCTCGGCTCCAAAGCAAGAACGAGGGAAACACAAGTTGCGGGCCCGAGCCCGGTGGTGATTGAGGAGCACTTCACGAACACTTCCTCTTCTTCAGCGGGGGTCGGCACAGGCTTGTGCGACTCCGGTGATTGGGGGCACTCTTGGATCTTGACGCCAGCGGGCGTGTGCAATCAGGCAGGCGCGGCCCGCGACCCTTGGCACGACGGTGCGGGGGTCTCCTCAGCGGGGGCGGCGCGGCCTGACGAGCCTCCAAGATCGCGAAGCGGGGTCACAGGTCACGGACTGTGCAGCTGTCGACCAGGCGTAGATCGCAATCTGTAGAGGGAATTCCGGCGGGAGGGGGGAGAGCGTCTCAGGGCACTCCAGTAGTAGGCAAGGGGCAGAGGAGCAGGAAGCCAAGCCTGGGGGCAGAGAGCGACTCCGGTCGGAGCGAGGCTCTCACAGGACAAAGGCAGGCAAGCTCCAGAGTGCCACAGCCCTAGGAGGGGCGATGAGGGGCGCAGTCTGGCTCCAGCGGGATGCACACACGGCTCGAATGTCAGGACGAGCAAAAGCACCAAGGACCCACTAGTCCTGGGGTCCAGATCAGGGGGCAAGCTCAGTCAAGCCCTTGGAGAATGTTTAGAGCACAAAGCAACAAAGTCTTTCCTCAGTAAGTCTTCTCCTCTCCTTTCTCAGCAAGGCAAGCAGCAGGCCAGTCCTTCCGGCGTCTCTTCTCCTTCTAGTCGGGCAGAGGTCCTTTGTGGTAAAACAGGATTCTGATTTACAAGGAGCAGGGCTCCTACTTTTATACACAGTTTCTTTTGTTCTCACAGGCCAGGGGGGCCTTTGCATAACTGCTCTCAGCCTCTGAGCACTTGTTGGGGGTACTTCTGGCTTCTGCATTCAGTGTGAGGGCAGGCACATCAGACGCTCCACAGGAGGTGGAGCCAGCATTGTGTGGACAGGGGCAGCCAGGAGTACCTTGATGATGGGGCTTCGCCCTTCCTGAGTCATCAGTCGCTCCCCAGGGGGGCGGAGCCAGCATTGTGGTGGCAGAGCACAGCCAGATTAAGAGTCAAGGGGCACTCCTACCTCCCACTAAGGTGTAATCCTTGCATTCACCACCTGTCACTCCCCAGCCCTGTCACTCACACATCCCAGACAGTCAGATACACATACCAGCAGAGGCGGGCTGAAATGGTTAGGCAAGCAAATGCTAACTTTCTAAAAGTAGCATTTGCAAACACAGGATATTAAAATAAACTTTACTAAAATAAATATTTTATTATTCTGAGTTCAGGCATACTAAACATTAATTTCTACCATGCTCCCTGAGCCTGCTGGGATTATAGAGTGTAATAATTCCAGCAGCCCATCCTGGCCTAAGGGGAGCAGGTAGCCTTACAATAGTGAAAAACGAATTTGGCTGTAATTCACTATTAGGACATGCCACACACATCAGAGCATGTCCTACCTTACACTTACAATGCACCCTGCCCTAGGGCCTACCATAGGGGTGACTAATATGAAGTTAAGGGAAGGTTTAGGGGCTGGCAAGTGTGTGCACTTGCCCAGCCAGTATGACAGTACCAGACTGCACACAGGTTCTGCAATGGCAGACCCTAGACACATTTTAAAGGGCTGCTTCTGTGGGTGGCGCAACCAGCGCTGCAGGCCCACTAGCAGTATTGGCATTTACAAGCCCTGGCACTCCTGGTGCACTTTACTTGGGACTGACAGTAAATCCAATGAACCAATCAGGAACATCAATCACAGTTACATTTTATACAGGGAGAGCATATGCACTTTAGCACTGGTCAGCAGTGGTAAAGTGCCCAGAGTCATTAAACCAACAAAAATAGGTCAGAGAGAGTATTGGAGGAAGGCAAAAAGTTTAGGGATGACCCTGCCAAGAGGCCCAGGTCCAACAGGCATGTTGCTCTGATGTGCTGTGCTGTCCCATGCCAAGGACTCTGGGCCTGTTGCTCTGATGTGCTGTGATCTCCTCTGCCAAGTACTCTGGGCCTGTTGCTCGGATGTGCTGTGCTGTCCCCTGTGCAGCCTCTCATGTACTTGCTGTCTCTCCTGCCAAGGACTCTGGGCCTGTTGCTCTGATGTGCTGTGCTGTCCCGTGTGCAGCCTCTCATGTACTTGCTGTCTCCCCTGCCAAGGACTCTGGGACTGTTGCTCTGATGTGCTGTGCTCTCCCCTGCCAAGGACTCTGGGCCTGTGGCTCTGATGTGCTGTGCTGTCCCCTGTGCAGCCTCTCATGTAATTGCTGTCTCCCCTGCCAAGGACTCTGGGCGTGTTGCTCAGATGTGCTGTGCTGTCCCCTGTGCAGCCTCTCATGTACTTGCTGTCTCCCCTGCCAAGGACTCTGGGCCTGTTGCTCTGATGTGCTGTGCTCTCCCCTGCCAAGGACTCTGGGCCTATTCCTCTGATGTGCTGTGCTCTCCCCTGCCAAGGACTCTAGGCCTGTTGCTCTGATGTGCTGTGCTGTCCCCTGTGCAGCCTCTCATGTAATTGCTATCTCCCCTGCCAAGGACTCTGGGCCTGTTGCTCTGATGTGCTGTGCTGTCCCCTATGCAGCCTCTCATGTACTTGCTGTTTCCCCTGCCAAGGACTCTGGGCCTGTTGCTCTGATGTGCTGTGCTCTCCCCTGCCAAGGACTCTGGGCCTATTGCTCTGATGTGCTGTGCTTTCCCCTGCCAAGGACTCTGGCCCTGTTGCTCTGATGTGCTGTGCTGTCCCCTGTGCAGCCTCTCATGTACTTGCTGTCTCCCCTGCCAATGACTCTGGGCCTGTTGCTCTGATATGCTGTGCTATCCCCTGTGCAGCCTCTCATTTACTTGCTGTCTCCCCTGCCAATGACTCTGGGCCTGTTGCTCTGATGTGCTGTGCTGTCCCCTGCCGTGGACTCTGCACCTGTTGCTCTGATGTGCTGTGCTCTCCCCTGCCAAGGACTCTGGGCCTGTTGCTCTGATGTGCTGTGCTCTCCCCTGCCAAGGACTCTGGCCCTGTTGCTCTGATGTGCTGTGCTGTCCCCTGTGCAGCCTCTCATGCACTTGCTGTCTCCCCTGCCAAGGACTCTGGGCCTGTTGCTCTGATGTGCTGTGCTGTCCCCTGCCAAAGACTCTGGGCCTGTTGCTCTGATGTGCTGTGCTCTACCCTCCCAAGGACTCAGGGCCTGTTGCTCTGATGTGCTGTGCTCTCCCCTGCAAGGACTCTGGGCCTGTTGCTCTGATGTGCTGTGCTGTCTCCTGTGCAGCCTGTCATGTACTTGCTGTCTCCTCTGCCAAGGACTCTGGGCCTGTTGCTCTGATGTGCTGTGCTCTCCCCTGCCAAGGACTCTGGGCATGTTGCTCTGATCTGCTGTGCTGTGCTGTCCCCTGTGCAGCCTTTCATGTACTTGCTGTCTCCCCTGCCAAGGACTCTGGGCCTG
Organism: Lissotriton vulgaris; assembly: GCF_964263255.1. Lineage (NCBI taxonomy): Eukaryota > Metazoa > Chordata > Amphibia > Caudata > Salamandridae > Lissotriton > Lissotriton vulgaris. The sequence goes on from NC_141693.1 coordinate 1,526,562,576, forward strand.
TTGCTCTGATGTGCTGTGCTCTCCCCTGCCAAGGACTCTGGGCATGTTGCTCTGATCTGCTGTGCTGTGCTGTCCCCTGTGCAGCCTTTCATGTACTTGCTGTCTCCCCTGCCAAGGACTCTGGGCCTGTTGCTCTGATGTGCTGTGCTGTCCCCTGCCAAGGACTCTGGGCCTGTTGCTCTGATGTGCTGTGCTCTCCCCTGCCAAGGACTCTGGGCCTGTTGCTCTGATGTGCTGTGCTCTCCCCTGCCAAGGACTCTGGGCCTGTTGCTCTGATGTGCTGTGCTGTCCCCTGTGCAGCCTCTCATGTACTTGCTGTCTCCCCTGCCACGGACTCTGGGCCTGTTGCTCTAATGTGCTGTAATGTCCCCTGTGCAGCCTCTCATGTACTTTCTGTCTCCCCTGCCAAGGACTCTGGGCCTGTTGCTCTGATGTGCTGTGCTCTCCCCTGCCAAGGACTCTGGGCATGTTGCTCTGATGTGCTGTGCTGTGCTGTCCCCTGTGCAGCCTCTCATGTACTTGCTGTCTCCCCTGCCAAGGACTCTGGGCCTGTCGCTCTGATGTGCTGTGCTGTCCCCTGCCAAGGACTCTGGGCCTGTTGCTCTGATGTGCTGTGCTCTCCTCTGCCAAGTACTCTGGGCCTGTTGCTCAGATGTGCTGTGCTGTCCCCTGTGCAGCCTCTCATGTACTTGCTGTCTCCCCTGCCAAGGACTCTGGGCCTGTTGCTCTGATGTGCTGTGCTGTCCCCTGTGCAGCCTCTCATGTAATTGCTGTCTCCCCTGCCAAGGACTCTGGGCCTGTTGCTCTGATGTGCTGTGCTGTCCCCTGTGCAGCCTCTCATGTACTTGCTGTCTCCCCTGCCAAGGACTCTGGGCCTGTTGCTCTGATGTGCTATGCTCTCCCCAGCCAAGGACTCTGGGCATGTTGCTCTGATGTGCTGTGCTGTGCTGTCTCCTGTGCAGCCTCTCATGTACTTGCTGTCTCCCCTGCCAAGGACTCTGGGCCTGTTGCTCTGATGTGCTGTGCTCTCCTCTGCCAAGGACTCTGGGCCTGTTGCTCAGATGTGCTGTGCTGTCCCCTGTGCAGCCTCTCATGTACTTGCTGTCTCTCCTGCCAAGGACTCTGGGCCTGTTGCTCTGATGTGCTGTGCTGTTCCCTGTGCAGCCTCTCATGTACTAGCTGTCTCCCCTGCCAAGGAATCTGGGCCTGTTGCTCTGATGTGCTGTGCTCTCCCCTGCCAAGGACTCTGGGCCTGTTGCTCTGATGTGCTGTGCTGTCCCCTGTGCAGCCTCTCATGTAATTGCTGTCTCCCCTGCCAAGGACTCTGGGCTTGTTGCTCAGATGTGCTGTGCTATCCCCTGTGCAGCCTCTCATGTACTTGCTGTCTCCCCTGCCAAGGACTCTGGGCCTGTTGCTCTGATGTGCTGTGCTCTCCCCTGCCAAGGACTCTGGCCCTGTTGCTCTGATGTGCTGTGCTGTCCCCTGTGCAGCCTCTCATGTACTTGCTGTCTCCCCTGCCATGGACTCTGGGCCTGTTGCTCTGATGTGCTGTGCTGTCCCCTGCCAAGGACTCTGGGCCTGTTGCTCTGATGTGCTGTGCTCTCCCCTGCCAAGGACTCTGGGCCTGTTGCTCTGATGTGCTGCGCTCTCCCCTGCCAAGGACTCTGGGCCTGTTGCTCTGATGTGCTGTGCTGTCCCCTGAGCAGCCTCTCATGTACTTGCTGTCTCCCCTGCCACGGACTCTGGGCCTGTTGCTCTAATGTGCTGTGCTGTCCCCTGTGCAGCCTCTCATGTACTTGCTGTCTCTCCTGCCAAGGACTCTGGGCCTGTTGCTCTATTGTGCTGTGCTCTCCCCTGCCAAGGACTCTGGGCATGTTGCTCTGATGTGCTGTGCTGTGCTGTCCCCTGTGCAGCCTCTCATGTACTTGCTGTCTCCCCTGCCAAGGACTCTGGGCCTGTTGCTCTGATGTGCTGTGCTGTCCCCTGCCAAGGACTCTGGGCCTGTTGCTCTGATGTGCTGTGCTCTCCTCTGCCAAGTACTCTGGGGCTGTTGCTCAAATGTGCTGTGCTGTCCCCTGTGCAGCCTCTCATGTACTTGCTGTCTCCCCTGCCAAGGAATCTGGGCCTGTTGCTCTGATGTGCTGTGCTCTCCCCTGCCAAGGACTCTAGGCCTGTTGCTCTGATGTGCTGTGCTGTCCCCTGTGCCGCCTCTCATGTAATTGCTGTCTCCCCTGCCAAGGACTCTGGGCCTGTTGCTCTGATGTGCTGTGCTGTCCCCTATGCAGCCTCTCATGTACTTGCTGTTTCCCCTGCCAAGGACTCTGGGCCTGTTGCTCTGATGTGCTGTGCTCTCCCCTGCCAAGGACTCTGGGCCTATTGCTCTGATGTGCTGTGCTTTCCCCTGCCAAGGACTCTGGCCCTGTTGCTCTGATGTGCTGTGCTGTCCCCTGTGCAGCCTCTCATGTACTTGCTGTCTCCCCTGCCATTGACTCTGGGCCTGTTGCTCTGATGTGCTGTGCTGTCCCCTGCCGTGGACTCTGCGCCTGTTGCTCTGATGTGCTCTGCTCTCCCCTGCCAAGGACTCTGGGCCTGTTGCTCTGATGTGCTGTGCTGTCCCCTGCCAAGGACTCTGGGCCTGTTACTCTGATGTGCTGTGCTCTACCCTCCCAAGGACTCTGGGCCTGTTGCTCTGATGTGCTGTGCTGTCCCCTGCCAAGGACTCTGGGCCTGTTGCTCTGATGTGCTGTGCTCTACCCTCCCAAGGACTCTGGGCCTGTTGCTCTGATGTGCTGTGCTCTCCCCTGCCACGGACTCTGGGCCTGTTGCTCTAATGTGCTGTGCTGTCCCCTGTGCCGCCTCTCATGTACTTGCTGTCTCCCCTGCCAAGGACTCTGGGCCTGTTGCTCTGATCTGCTGTGCTGTGCTGTCCCCTGTGCAGCCTTTCATGTACTTGCTGTCTCCCCTGCCAAGGACTCTGGGCCTGTTGCTCTGATGTGCTGTGCTGTCCCCTGCCAAGGACTCTGGGCCTGTTGCTCTGATGTGCTGTGCTCTCCCCTGCCAAGGACTCTGGGCCTGTTGCTCTGATGTGCTGTGCTCTCCCCTGCCAAGGACTCTGGGCCTGTTGCTCTGATGTGCTGTGCTGTCCCCTGTGCAGCCTCTCATGTACTTGCTGTCTCCCCTGCCACGGACTCTGGGCCTGTTGCTCTAATGTGCTGTAATGTCCCCTGTGCAGCCTCTCATGTACTTTCTGTCTCCCCTGCCAAGGACTCTGGGCCTGTTGCTCTGATGTGCTGTGCTCTCCCCTGCCAAGGACTCTGGGCATGTTGCTCTGATGTGCTGTGCTGTGCTGTTCCCTGTGCAGCCTCTCATGTACTTGCTGTCTCCCCTGCCAAGGACTCTGGGCCTGTCGCTCTGATGTGCTGTGCTGTCCCCTGCCAAGGACTCTGGGCCTGTTGCTCTGATGTGCTGTGCTCTCCTCTGCCAAGTACTCTGGGCCTGTTGCTCAGATGTGCTGTGCTGTCCCCTGTGCAGCCTCTCATGTACTTGCTGTCTCCCCTGCCAAGGACTCTGGGCCTGTTGCTCTGATGTGCTGTGCTGTCCCCTGTGCAGCCTCTCATGTAATTGCTGTCTCCCCTGCCAAGGACTCTGGGCCTATTGCTCTGATGTGCTGTGCTGTCCCCTGTGCAGCCTCTCATGTACTTGCTGTCTCCCCTGCCAAGGACTCTGGGCCTGTTGCTCTGATGTGCTATGCTCTCCCCAGCCAAGGACTCTGGGCATGTTGCTCTGATGTGCTGTGCTGTGCTGTCTCCTGTGCAGCCTCTCATGTACTTGCTGTCTCCCCTGCCAAGGACTCTGGGCCTGTTGCTCTGATGTGCTGTGCTCTCCTCTGCCAATGACTCTGGGCCTGTTGCTCAGATGTGCTGTGCTGTCCCCTGTGCAGCCTCTCATGTACTTGCTGTCTCTCCTGCCAAGGACTCAGGGCCTGTTGCTCTGATGTGCTGTGCTGTTCCCTGTGCAGCCTCTCATGTACTAGCTGTCTCCCCTGCCAAGGAATCTGGGCCTGTTGCTCTGATGTGCTGTGCTCTCCCCTGCCAAGGACTCTGGACCTGTTGCTCTGATGTGCTGTGCTGTCCCCTGTGCAGCCTCTCATGTAATTGCTGTCTCCCCTGCCAAGGACTCTGGGCTTGTTGCTCAGATGTGCTGTGCTATCCCCTGTGCAGCCTCTCATGTACTTGCTGTCTCCCCTGCCAAGGACTCTGGGCCTGTTGCTCTGATGTGCTGTGCTCTCCCCTGCCAAGGACTCTGGCCCTGTTGCTCTGATGTGCTGTGCTGTCCCCTGTGCAGCCTCTCATGTACTTGCTGTCTCCCCTGCCATGGACTCTGGGCCTGTTGCTCTGATGTGCTGTGCTGTCCCCTGCCAAGGACTCTGGGCCTGTTGCTCTGATGTGCTGTGCTCTCCCCTGCCAAGGACTCTGGGCCTGTTGCTCTGATGTGCTGTGCTCTCCCCTGCCAAGGACTCTGGGCCTGTTGCTCTGATGTGCTGTGCTGTCCCATGAGCAGCCTCTCATGTACTTGCTGTCTCCCCTGCCACGGACTCTGGGCCTGTTGCTCTAATGTGCTGTGCTGTCCCCTGTGCAGCCTCTCATGTACTTGCTGTCTCCCCTGCCAAGGACTCTGGGCCTGTTGCTCTATTGTGCTGTGCTCTCCCCTGCCAAGGACTCTGGGCATGTTGCTCTGATGTGCTGTGCTGTGCTGTCCCCTGTGCAGCCTCTCATGTACTTGCTGTCTCCCCTGCCAAGGACTCTGGGCCTGTTGCTCTGATGTGCTGTGCTGTCCCCTGCCAAGGACTCTGGGCCTGTTGCTCTGATGTGCTGTGCTCTCCTCTGCCAAGTACTCTGGGGCTGTTGCTCAAATGTGCTGTGCTGTCCCCTGTGCAGCCTCTCATGTACTTGCTGTCTCCCCTGCCAAGGATTCTGGGCCTGTTGCTCTGATGTGCTGTGCTCTCCCCTGCCAAGGACTCTAGGCCTGTTGCTCTGATGTGCTGTGCTGTCCCCTGTGCCGCCTCTCATGTAATTGCTGTCTCCCCTGCCAAGGACTCTGGGCCTGTTGCTCTGATGTGCTGTGCTCTCCCCTGCCAAGTACTCTGGGCCTATTGCTCTGATGTGCTGTGCTTTCCCCTGCGAAGGACTCTGGCCCTGTTGCTCTGATGTGCTGTGCTGTCCCCTGTGCAGCCTCTCATGTACTTGCTGTCTCCCCTGCCATTGACTCTGGGCCTGTTGCTCTGATGTGCTGTGCTGTCCCCTGCCGTGGACTCTGCGCCTGTTGCTCTGATGTGCTCTGCTCTCCCCTGCCAAGGACTCTGGGCCTGTTGCTCTGATGTGCTGTGCTGTCCCCTGCCAAGGACTCTGGGCCTGTTACTCTGATGTGCTGTGCTCTACCCTCCCAAGGACTCTGGGCCTGTTGCTCTGATGTGCTGTGCTGTCCCCTGCCAAGGACTCTGGGCCTGTTGCTCTGATGTGCTGTGCTCTACCCTCCCAAGGACTCTGGGCCTGTTGCTCTGATGTGCTGTGCTCTCCCCTGCCAAGGACTCTGGGCCTGTTGCTCTGATGTGCTGTGCTGTCTCCTGTGCAGCCTTTCATGTACTTGCTGTCTCCCCTGCCACGGACTCTGGGCCTGTTGTTCTAATGTGCTGTGCTGTCCCCTGTGCCGCCTCTCATGTAGTTGCTGTCTCCCCTGCCAAGGACTCTGGGCCTGTTGCTCTGATGTGCTGTGCTCTCCCCTGCCAAGGAATCTGGGCATGTTGCTCTGATCTGCTGTGCTGTCCCCTGTGCAGCCTTTCATGTACTTGCTGTCTCCCCTGCCAAGGACTCTGGGCATGTTGCTCTGATGTGCTGTGCTGTCCCATGCCAAGGACTCTGGGCCTGTTGCTCTGATGTGCTGTGATCTCCTCTGCCAAGTACTCTGGGCCTGTTGCTCGGATGTGCTGTGCTGTCCCCTGTGCAGCCTCTCATGTACTTGCTGTCTCTCCTGCCAAGGACTCTGGGCCTGTTGCTCTGATGTGCTGTGCTGTCCCCTGTGCAGCCTCTCATGTACTTGCTGTCTCCCCTGCCAAGGACTCTGGGACTGTTGCTCTGATGTGCTGTGCTCTCCCCTGCCAAGGACTCTGGGCCTGTGGCTCTGATGTGCTGTGCTGTCCCCTGTGCAGCCTCTTATGTAATTGCTGTCTCCCCTGCCAAGGACTCTGGGCGTGTTGCTCAGATGTGCTGTGCTGTCCCCTGTGCAGCCTCTCATGTACGTGCTGTCTCCCCTGCCAAGGACTCTGGGCCTGTTGCTCTGATGTGCTGTGCTCTCCCCTGCCAAGGACTCTGGGCCTATTCCTCTGATGTGCTGTGCTCTCCCCTGCCAAGGACTCTAGGCCTGTTGCTCTGATGTGCTGTACTGTCCCCTGTGCAGCCTCTCATGTAATTGCTATCTCCCCTGCCAAGGACTCTGGGCCTGTTGCTCTGATGTGCTGTGCTGTCCCCTATGCAGCCTCTCATGTACTTGCTGTTTCCCCTGCCAAGGACTCTGGGCCTGTTGCTCTGATGTGCTGTGCTCTCCCCTGCCAAGGACTCTGGGCCTATTGCTCTGATGTGCTGTGCTTTCCCCTGCCAAGGACTCTGGCCCTGTTGCTCTGATGTGCTGTGCTGTCCCCTGTGCAGCCTCTCATGTACTTGCTGTCTCCCCTGCCAATGACTCTGGGCCTGTTGCTCTGATATGCTGTGATATCCCCTGTGCAGACTCTCATTTACTTGCTGTCTCCCCTGCCAATGACTCTGGGCCTGTTGCTCTGATGTGCTGTGCTGTCCCCTGCCGTGGACTCTGCACCTGTTGCTCTGATGTGCTGTGCTCTCCCCTGCCAAGGACTCTGGGCCTGTTGCTCTGATGTGCTGTGCTCTCCCCTGCCAAGGACTCTGGCCCTGTTGCTCTGATGTGCTGTGCTGTCCCCTGTGCAGCCTCTCATGTACTTGCTGTCTCCCCTGCCAAGGACTCCGGGCCTGTTGCTCTGATGTGCTGTGCTGTCATCTGCCAAGAACTCTGGGCCTGTTGCTCTGATGTGCTGTGCTCTACCCTCCCAAGGACTCAGGGCCTGTTGCTCTGATGTGCTGTGCTCTCCCCTGCAAGGACTCTGGGCCTGTTGCTCTGATGTGCTGTGCTGTCTCCTGTGCAGCCTCTCATGTACTTGCTGTCTCCCCTGCCACGGACTCTGGGCCTGTTGCTCTAATGTGCTGTGCTGTCCCCTGTGCCGCCTCTCATGTACTTGCTGTCTCCCCTGCCAAGGACTCTGGGCCTGTTGCTCTGATGTGCTGTGCTCTCCCCTGCCAAGGACTCTGGGCATGTTGCTCTGATCTGCTGTGCTGTGCTGTCCCCTGTGCAGCCTTTCATGTACTTGCTGTCTCCCCTGCCAAGGACTCTGGGCCTGTTGCTCTGATGTGCTGTGCTGTCCCATGCCAAGGACTCTGGGCCTGTTGCTCTGATGTGCTGTGATCTCCTCTGCCAAGTACTCTGGGCCTGTTGCTCAGATGTGCTGTGCTGTCCCCTGTGCAGCCTCTCATGTACTTGCTGTCTCTCCTGCCAAGGACTCTGGGACTGTTGCTCTGATGTGCTGTGCTGTCCCCTGTGCAGCCTCTCATGTACTTGCTGTCTCCCCTGCCAAGGACTCTGGGACTGTTGCTCGGATGTGCTGTGCTCTCCCCTGCCAAGGACTCTGGGCCTGTTGCTCTGATGTGCTGTGCTGTCCCCTGTGCAGCCTCTCATGTAATTGCTGTCTCCCCTGCCAAGGACTCTGGGCGATTTGCTCAGATGTGCTGTGCTGTCCCCTGTGCAGCCTCTCATGTACTTGCTGTCTCCCCTGCCAAGGACTCTGGGCCTGTTGCTCTGATGTGCTGTGCTCTCCCCGGCCAAGGACTCTGGGCCTATTGCTCTGATGTGCTGTGCTTTCCCCTGCCAAGGACTCTGGCCCTGTTGCTCTGATGTGCTGTGCTGTCCCCTGTGCAGCCTCTCATGTACTTGCTGTCTCCCCTGCCAATGAATCTGGGCCTGTTGCTCTGATATGCTGTGCTATCCCCTGTGCAGCCTCTCATTTACTGGCTGTCCTCCCTGCCAAGAACTCTGGGCCTGTTGCTCTTATGTGCTGTGCTGTCCCCTGTGCAGCCTCTCATGTACTTGCTGTCTCCCCTGCCAAGGACTCTGGGCCTGTTGCTCTGATGTGTGGTGCTCTCCCCTGCCAAGGACTCTAGGCCTGTTGCTCTGATGTGCTGTGCTGTCCCCTGTGCAGCCTCTCATGTAATTGCTGTCTCCCCTGCCAAGGACTCTGGGCCTGTTGCTCTGATGTGCTGTGCTGTCCCCTATGCAGCCTCTCATGTACTTGCTGTCTCCCCTTCCAAGGACTCTGGGCCTGTTGCTCTGATGTGCTGTCCCATGCCAAGGACTCTGAGCCTGTTGCTCTCATGTGCTGTGATCTCCTCTGCCAAGTACTCTGGGCCTGTTGCTCAGATGTGCTGTGCTGTCCCCTGTGCAGCCTCTCATGTACTTGCTGTCTCTCCTGCCAAGGACTCTGGGCCTGTTGCTGTGATGTGCTGTGCTGTCCCCTGTGCAGCCTCTCATGTACTTGCTGTCTCCCCTGCCAAGGACTCTGGGCCTGTTGCTCTGATGTGCTGTGCTGTCCCCTGTGCAGCCTCTCATGTAATTGCTGTCTCCCCTGCCAAGGACTCTGGGCGTGTTGCTCAGATGTGCTGTGCTGTCCCCTGTGCAGCCTCTCATGTACTTGCTGTCTCCCCTGCCAAGGACTCTGGGCCTGTTGCTCTGATGTGCTGTGCTCTCCCCTGCCAAGGACTCTGGGCCTATTGCTCTGATGTGCTGTGCTTTCCCCTGCCAAGGACTCTGGCCCTGTTGCTCTGATGTGCTGTGCTGTCCCCTGTGCAGCCTCTCATATACTTGCTGTCTCCCCTGCTAATGAATCTGGGCCTGTTGCTCTGATATGCTGTGCTATCCCCTGTGCAGCCTCTCATTTACTGGCTGTCTCCCCTGCCAAGAACTCTGGGCCTGTTGCTCTTATGTGCTGTGCTGTCCCCTGTGCAGCCTCTCATGTACTTGCTGTCTCCCCTGCCAAGGACTCTGGGCCTGTTGCTCTGATGTGCTGTGCTGTCCCCTGCCAAGGACTCTGGGCCGGTTGCTCTTATGTGCTGTGCTGTCCCCTGTGCAGCCTCTCATGTACTTGCTGTCTCCCCTGCCAAGGACTCTGGGCCTGTTGCTCTGATGTGCTGTGCTGTCCCCTGTGCAGCCTCTCATGTACTTGCTGTCTCCCCTGCCAAGGACTCTGGGCCTGTTGCTCTTATGTGCTGTGCTGTCCCCTGCCAAGGACTCTGGGCCTGTTGCTCTGATGTGCTGTGCTTTCCCCTGCCAAGGACTCTGGGCCTGTTGCTCTGATATGCTGTGCTGTCCCCTGTGCAGCCTCTCATGTACTTGCTGTCTCCCCTGCCAAGGACTCTGGCCCTGTTGCTCTGATGTGCTGTGCTGTCCCCTGCCAAGGACTCTGGGCCTGTTGCTCTGATGTGCTGTGCTGTCCCCTGTGCAACCTCTCATGTACTTGCCGTCTCCCCTACCAAGGACTCTGGGCCTGTTGCTCTGATGTGCTGTGCTCTCCCCTGCCAAGGACTCTGGCCCTGTTGCTCTGATGTGCTGTGCTGTCCCCTGTGCAGCCTCTCATGTACTTGCTGTCTCCCCTGCCATGGACTCTGCTGTTCCTGTTAATGTATGACCTCTGCATAGTCGCTCCCATGTGTACATGGTTGTGTGGCTTGTTGTTGTCTACTAATGTTGTATTGCTACATCTGTGCAATCTATGAATACAATCTGAAACTTCTGGTGTGTGTTTTCTCAGTCTCTTTGCTGATTGAAATCCTTTTCTTGTTTGCATTTGCTTGACAGTTTAACATTCTCTATTTTTCAGTTCAACATTGCTAGGCTGTTTGTGGCCATCTTATTTTTATACAGGGGTGACGGGCTCTTCAGTCCATTCTGGCCCAGCTGATTTTGTACTCTGTAATGGCTATTTCACAGACAATGCTATTTTCCTGTTGGGGATTTGCTATTGCTGCATACACTGTTCACAGGTCACCTTGGAAGGACACTGGCAGCACAGGGTGTGCAGCTGTTCAGTTGTTGTGTAGCTGTGTGTGATGTTATGGGGTATGTGTGTGTTTTCCTTTCTGTGTGCCGAGGCGTGTATGTGTATGGTCATCTTGTGTTGGCCCTTAGTCCAGGTTGCATGGCTTACATGGCATGTGTGGTGTTGTGTGTGGCAGAGGTGTGCAGTGTGAAGGGTGTTGGTTTGTGGTGTATGTATGTGTGCCCCTGTATGGTGTGAGGCACATATGTGTGAGCCAGGAGTTGTATGCCTGTTTTTGGTTTTGTCTTGCCCTGTGTGGATTATTGTTTGAAATTGTGTGGGCTATGGGGAGTGCACTGGTGTTGTGTGTTCATTCTCAGCCACTCCTGCAGTGCCTGTGTCCCTAGTTGTGTGTTGTGTGTTGCAGTGTGTGTGTATTGGGGTTCTTGTTGCTGTGCTTGTTGGTGTGCATGGGGGTGCACAGGATTGGTACCTGGCCTGTGGCTAGCTCGGGTGGTGTGCAGTGTGGTTTGGGGTGGTGTGTTTCAGTGATGTAGGTGCCCTACCCATGCCTTGGTGTGGCCCTGCCTTCTGCATTGTGCGCATGTGTCGACCGCGGCGGTGACGTGACCGTGACCGGGCCGTTCCTGCTGGTTGGCGGACGTTCTGGGTTCCGGATGGTGTGGAATGCCTTGTAGTGAGGTAGGTGATATGTGGGTGCCCTTGTGGATGTGTTGTGTCCCCTAGCAGGATGCCAGTGTGGTGCTGGGGCACGGTGTCGGCATGTGTGTTGTGCAGTGCATATGTGTAGTGGTGTACCTGCGGCGGCGTCGGCGGCGGCCCATCTGGCGATAGTGTTGCAGCAGGTACATGACCGGATGCATGTGGAGGGCTGGGTCCATGGGGTTCATGTCGGGGCTCGGCATTTGTGCTCCGCTGTCGACTTTCCGCCTGCTTCAGCTGTGCGGTGTCCCCACTGCGGTGCGTCTGCTTGTTTGGCCCATCATAATTTGTCGGACGGGCAGGACGTCATCGGGCGCGGCGGATCCTTTCGATTGGCTCCCGCCGCCGCGCTGGCGGGTGCTGTTTGATGGCGGTGTGCGGCGTGCCGCGGCGGACGGGAAATGACTTGTGTTTACCTATCCTAATGTTGAGGACGTGTGTTCCGCAGCTCGCGGGTGGAAAAAGCTGTTTTTCCGCCCCGCCACCACCGCGGTGGTGCCACCGCCCGCCATCCTAATGGAGCCCTAGGAGTCTAGTCAGGAACTAACCTTACGGCGAATATCTGTGCCTCAAAAGGAACTGCTCAGCGGAAACAGATTTTAGAGATGCCCAAAAAGATGCTAGCAACAGATTTTAGGCTAGGGGCTACTCAAAGAGTGTATTAAACCAGGCAACCACTAAGGCAGATACCATCAACAGGAGGGATCTCCTGTTGGTGAAGGAGGCGCAGAAGGAGAATGACCAAGTCAGAATGATCACCACATTTAACATCAAATCAGGCAATCTTGTCTAGACGTTTAAGAAAAACTGGCATATATTAAAAACAGATAACATCCTGAAAAAACATAACTCTGATAGGCCTATGATTACCTATCGGAGATGCCAGTCATTATCAGACCACCTGATTCATAGCCACTTCTCCCCCCCAGCTGCAACCTCGGCTACCAATAGAATCACAGGCTTCTTCCTGTGCTTGACCTGTGAAGCTTGCAAGTATAGCAAGAAAGTAAAAGAATACCCAGGAAGATCAGGAGAGGATAAACCTAACAGGGTGATCACGAAACACCTAAACTGTAATTCAGAATTTACAGTATATTGTCTGGAGTGCCCATGTAAAAAGCGTTACATAGGCAGTACCATCAAACCCACCAAACTGAGAATCCTGGAGCATATGAGGGCTATCGCGAACAATGATAAGACTTATCCGGTAGCCCGTCATTTTGCTGAATTCCCCAAAAGTAACAGGGATCTACTCAGCTATTACTGCATAGACCAAATCACAAAATCAGAACTTGGTGGAGACAGGGAAAAAGCACTCCGCATCACAGAGTCAAGGTATATTTTGGACCTCAAAACAATGACACTGTGGGGCCTCAATAATGATGCAGCAATGTGGGTTCACCTATGAAACAGAACTGGGAACTACTCTGTGTGTACACACTGTTTAGATAAAGGTATATCTCTATACTTGCAAGATCCCTGGATAATGCCTTGTAAATATGTAAATATTTGTATCAGAAACACTTTGGATTCTAGCCCAAACAGGACCTCACAAAGAAAAGGTATATGCACTGTGAAACTTTGGGAGTGGTTATATTCCATCTAAAATTAGGGGCTACACCCCTACATAACTAGCTATGTGAATCCAAATGTACATAATCTTTGAATGTACATATATGAATTGATACAATATGATACATGAATATAGTGTGCATAAGAATAGTGTAATGTTTGTTGTCAACGATTTTAATTTTGCACTAGAGCACTTTATTTTCGCTGTTTAAACTAATGTACAATCCTTGTAATACTACACTACACTACAAGATGGTCGCCATTTCCATGGAATTTACCATCTTCTATGTTGATGAAATGAAAAAGTGTGGTGGGTTTAAAATGGCGATTGAATGTTTGCACAGACTGACACTAACGAAGCTTACTTGCGAAACGCGTCTGTCAGGGGTGAAGGGGGTTTGGCAAATAAATAGACTTTAAAACATCTTGACATCGGAGTGCTTGCCGTTTTTCTCGACCGAATTGGTTGGATTGTGTGGTTATATATATATATATATATATATATATATATATATATATATATATATATATATATATATATATATATATATATATATATATATATATATTATAGTCGCCAGTAGGTAGTTATAGTTAGGATTTTTTTCAATGCAAAATCCTAAAATTCTATTTTGAATAACTTTGGCTCCCGTTGACAAATCTGCCTGAAACTTTCCTCAAATTTGCCTCGTCGAGCTCCGGATCTTCCCTGAAAATTTGGGGGGGATTCATCAAGCGGGGGCCGAGATAAAAGGGGGGTCCCAAAACGTGTTTTCCCCATGCTAGTTTCCATAGGGCGGTCGAACTCACTTTTAGCCCAAACGGCTGAATGGAAAGATATGTGCTCCAGTGGTTTTTGAGTAATTTAGGTTCAAAAAATATATATATATATGGCAGCGCCCCGGTATGCGCACCGGGGAGCGCACCGGGCGCGCCACGCGACTTGCGCACGGAAAGCTGATTGGCTTTCGGGTGTCTGTAAACATTCGAAACAGTCCGGAGCGGCCGCCATCTTGTGTCTCGGTAAAATTGAGACATAAGAGGTGGAAAAATCAAAGGGGGAAATGCCATAAGGGGGCAGAGTAGACCCCCCCTGACCCACTAGGTTTGATGTGAGGGCTATAAAAGGGCCCCGCGGGGCAATAAACCAAATTTTTTGGGGGGGGGGGATTTGCGCGGGGGGAGCCTCCGTTACGCGCACCGGGGAGCGGACCGTAGAGCGTACCATGGGGAAAAAAGAATGACAGACTTTTCCAAAAATGAAGCCTTTTTTTCTTCTTTTTGTTGTTTTATATTTTTTAAATGTTTTTTTGAACATTTTGTACTTTTTTTGGCTTTTATGGGGAGAAACGAAAAAACGGGGAATTGAAAATGGCTCAACTGGAGCAAAAAGAATAATATGAAAAAATTTGGGATTCTTGGGGCATTTGTGGTTGTCCCCAGCAAGGACGATGAGCTTTATGCTCAGTTCACCATATGAGATTGTCTTCCCACAATAAATACATGTTATACGGAAATCCGCAAACCGTGGCTGAATGGAAGGAATCGTCTCACTTGCCTCTGGTCCCGACGGAGTGGGTTGCTTTCTTTTTGAGGTGGTGCTTGTGGATTGGGGAGGGTTACTGGCCAGTTCCCTCATCTCTGCAGCAGAATAGTTTATTGGATGCTTGCGCTGCATGTGGCGAATCATCGTGTTGTTTCCAAATGAATATTTTTTATTAGGGTTCCCCCTAGAAAGTTCCATGCCACAGATTAGGCAAGTCACCTTGGCTGCATTTACTTTTTTCTTCCCCTCTGGGATCGAAAAAACTCCCATATAATGTGTGGTCTTGGCTGGTATGGGGTATTTTGTTCTTCAAGCCATCTTCTCCTCCCCTCCTCCTCCTCCTCCTCCTCTTCCTCCTCTTGTTGACCACCAATGAAATCTTGTGGTGGTCTTCTTGGTGGTTGTGGTGGTGGTGGTGGTGGTGCAGATGCACCAGCTGCTGCTGCTACTGAAGCCATTATAAAGATCAAAAAGGTACAGAGACTCTGAGGTACAAACAGGTCTTCCATAGTCAAAGGACAAAGTCAGAATAAGGAAAAAAGGTGGGGTCTTTCATCCTTTTGAAAAAAAAAATGTATTGAACCAATGAAAAGTGTTATTTTCAGGTCACAAGACCAGGGGCTTCATCATTATGAAACCAAAACTGTTATGAACCAATGAAAAGTGTTATTCTCAGGTCACATGACCTGACGCTCTCAAAGCTACGCGCCCCGGGGCGCGCCATGGGGCGCGTATCGTAAGCGCGTCAGATGCTTACGTTGTGCGATCGTATTCGCTCGAGTGCTTCCGGGTGCGCTTACGCCGTGCGTATCACGCGGACGCAGCTACGCGATACGTCACAATCATGTTTTCGTTCAAGATATTGGCGCGAACGGGACGCTCCCCGGTACGCGCCCTGGGGCGCTTCATAATACTACGCTTTCCGGGGCGCTCCCCGGGGGCGCACCGGGAGCGCTACAAGGCAAAAAAAAAAAACAATATACAAAACAAAAAAATTGGCAAAATTGTAGGGACTGGTAGCCCGATGTGCCTTTGCTATGTCTCAAGATATATGCTCAAGTGGTTTTTACGAAAATTAACTTTGAAAAAATATATATTGGGCTACATTGGGCTATATATATGTTAGAGCCCAAATGTAGCCCAATGTAGCCCAATGTAGCCCAATATAGCCCAAAGATGGCCACCAGAGACAAAAAAAACAAATGTAGCCCAAATATCAGCCAGATGTAGCCCAAATATAGCCCAATTATAGAATGTCCCAGAGTGTTCTAAAGAACAACTAGAGCGCTAACAGACTTACTTATAAACTGAGACTTATAGTTAGGAATTAGCATTTAAAAAACCTTTGAAATTCACTGAAAAAACCATAGGTTTCACACCAATTATAGTTAGGAATAAGCATTTAAAAATCCTTTGAAATTCACTGAAAAAAACATAGGTTTCACACCAGTTATAGTTAGGAATTAGCATTTAAAAAAACTATTAAATTCACTGAAAGAACCATAGGTTTCGCACCAGTTATAGTTAGCTGAATATTTTACTCATACAAAACCATTTAAATTCCAACAGTTATAGTTAGTTGGACTCACTATAACTTGCGCGTGCAATGCACTGCTGATAAAGTCAGATATTACATCACTCATGACATGGTCAGTGACATCACTCATGACATCACTGATGACACCATCCTTGTGACAGAGTGACAGACCTTCTTTCACTGTAATGTAACCCTTGAAACACATATTCAAAAATAGAAACAATTTTTTTTTTTAAATGGAGATACCCATATCAGTTACAACAACCAATTCAGTAATTCCACAATCTATATACACATCTACTCATTCACAAACAGTTCAATATACTCACTCATACATATACTCACTCATCATATGTAGTGATACACCTATACATCCTGTTACACACCGACAGTCATCCAAAAGTTACTCACACACATACTCACACATGCAAATAAACAATTGAACATCCATTTATTTGCATATAGAGCTATGCACACACTACCACCTTACTTCTATTGAAATTTAAACATATTTATTGTCTTAAACAATCCCTTATAGAAACACATACTTATTTAAACAGGAACTCTTACAATCTCTTACTCTCACATATACTCACTTATATACATATACTAGATTAAAACATATGTAGTTACTGATAAAGACACTAGTGAGACAGTCATTCACTCACTAACATACACATATACACACTCATTCACCCATACAGTCCTGCACATATGCTGTCTTCAAAACACATACAAACAGAGTCAGTCAATCATGCATTTATGTGCTAAGTAATACCCCAACCAAACCATATAGACACTCATACTGATACTAAGAAAAACATCTAATAACCCATGTACATACACATGTAGCTGCTCACCAACCCATGCAGCCACTTATACACAAAGTGAAACACTAATACATATATTTAAAAATTTAAACATTACTCACTAATATTTATTTTTCTGAAGACAAACATTTACTGGATGGTGTCATGAGTGATGTCACTGACCATGTCATGAGTGATGTAATATCTGACGTCATCAGTAGTGCATTGCACGCGCAAGTTATAGTGAGTCCAACTAACTATAACGTGGGAATTTCAATGGTTTTATGTCAGTAAAATTTCCAGCTAACTATAACTGGTGTGAAACCTATGCTTTTTTCAGTGAATATATATATATATATATATATATATATATATATATATATATATATATATATATATATATATTACCTGCTGGCGGTCGCCAGTAGGTAGTTATAGTTAGGACCTAGCTACCATAGGAAATCCGCAACATTTTATTGGGAATAACCTTGGCGCCGGTTGAGGAATTTGCGTGTAATTTTCAAAAATGTTGGCCAGCTCCGCTCCACTCCTTCCCTGAAAGTTTCGAGGGGATTTGTGAACTGGGGGCTGAGAAAAAAGGGGCATCCTAAAACGTGTTTTCCCCATGCAATTTTCCGTAGGACGTTCTGACACGGCTACAGCTCGAACCGCTGAACGGAATTACGCCAAACTTTGCAAAATTGTAGGGACTGGTACGCAGATGTGCCTTTGCTATATTTGGTGAAATTTGCTCCAGTGGTTTTTTTTTAAATTAACTTCAAAAACACAAATATATCTATAGGCGCGCTCCAAGCCCTCACCGGTACGCGTACCTGGGAGCACACCCGGCGCGCTACGGGAGTGCGCGAGCGGAAAGATGATTGGCTGTCGGATGTCTGTCAACATTCTGAACAGTCCGGAGAGTCTGCCATCTTGTGTCTCGGTAGAATCGAGACAGAAGAGGTGAAAATAAAAAGGGGGAAATGTTTAAAAGGGGGCAGGGTACACACCCCCTGACCCCCTAGGTTTTTTGAGAATGGCCTAGAAGGACCCTGAAAGGCAAAAAAATGTTTTTTTTCAATTTTCACGGGGTAAGTGCTGGTTGCGTTCCCATGTACGCTCACCGGTACGGGCACCCAGAGCGTACCACAGGGTAAAACAGTGAAAGAAAATAGTTTTTAATAAGAATTTGGATTTCATAGAGGTAGGGTAGCTCGAAAAAGAGCTGTTGTGTTATGTGGGTGATTTAAGTGCTTACAAGTAGGTAGCGATGCAGAGTCTAAAATTCAAGAGAAAGACTCTGTTCTCCTCATCTGAGAAATGTATACCGTCTCCTCTGTAGATATCTTGCATGTTTTAATGCAAGTTATTGTGGTATATGGAACTCATACCATAGTCTCTCAGGAAAGCAGAAACAGATCCTTTTGGGACCCCCTGAGAAGGTCTAGGGGGTGAGGGGCATCTACCCTGCTCCCTTTTCACGTTTTGAACTATTATATTTCACTCTCTTCTGTAACTACACAAATTGCGGCAAAAGGGTGTATCAGAGACAGACAGTGAGAGAAAGGAGGCAGGAGATGAAGAAGAGATGTCAAATATGCATTAGTAAAAATACAGTGGGAGAAGGGAAGTAAATATGAGTAAAGTTACTATGTTACATAAACATTTTGCACTCTATACTATAAGTATCACATTATACTACAATCACTTCGCTTCTACCTCATAAATTAGAAATAAAAATGAATAATATGTCAACTAATTTTTAATTTGTAATTAATAATTTATTGTTCAGAACCACCCTCCAGCTAAGGCTGCCGTTGGTGAGGCAGCTCGTGTGGTGGATCACCCTGAGAGGCTCCTGCCCCCCCCCCTTATCAAACATCATTGTGCATACTAAGCAAAAATTAAATAAGAATGGAACTCAATAAAGATTTGTCATATACTAAGGGGTGACCCTCTATTAAGCCCTCTAAACTAATTTCAGTTCCTAAAAAAAAAAGAAAAAAAAAATCTTTCCCTTTCTTCTTCTTTCTTTCCCCTTTTCTTTCCTTTTCCTTCCCTTTCTTCTCACTTTTGTTTTTCCTTTTCCTTTCCCCCCTTCTTTATGTGTATGTGCCCCCCATCCTCACTTTTGATAGATTAATCACCACCCTTGGGGCTAATTGTAGTTATTTTAAGTCTGACTCTGGCTCTGACTAGAACTGATAATAGAGAGATAAGCCTCTGCTTCCTTAACGTCATTAAAGATATGTGTTCGCCCGTTTCTAGTAACCTTAAGGCGGGCGGGTTCTTGGAGGAACACCTGCCCTCCACAGGCCTTAATGGGATCCATCAATTTATGGAGCTGCCACCTCCTATCCATGGTGTCCCTGCTTAGATCTGATCGTACAAAAAACGAAAACTCCCCTATAGCTATTGGAGAGTTAGTGTGGGCTCTCTGCCAGACCGCCTGATGCAAAAGAAAGTTGCCAAAGTAAATTAGAAAGGGACGTGGGAACTGATTCTCTCTATTTCTTTGAAACAAAGGCAGACGGTGAGCCCGCTGAATTTGTGAGTCCCAATCCCAATCTGCCAAGTCAGGAAAGGCCTTCTGGAGTACCCCTACAATGTACGCCCTAGGGTCTGAGCCCTCGGATCACTCCGGAATACCAAAAAGTCTTAGATTAGATCGTCTCTGCCTATTTTCCAAATCCTCGACCTTTAACTGTAATGCAGTAAGCTGGCCATCGTTTTTTTTCACTACTCCTGTTATTTTAGTGGTTGACTCCTCCACCTGTACCACCCGTTGCTGTAATTCCGTGGTTTCTTGTGAGATCCCCCCGATTTTAGTAGTATGGTCGCATAGAGAGGATTGCATCTTGTTGTTGTCCTCCCTAAGTTGGAGATAGTACTCCTGTGCTTCTGCACGTTGGTTGCTCAACTACTTACTCAGTATCATTAGTATTTCATCCAGAGGGGAGGTGTTGGCTGCTTCCGTTCTTGAGTCTTGACTCGATGATCCCTCATCTGGTGGGTTGCCCCTGTTTTTGGCCCTAACAGGTGAAGAGGAGGCTAAAGCAGAACCGGAGGCTAACCCCTCCAAAGAAGGAGAGCTGGCTATTGTATGGGCGGTTAGTTGAATGTTAGGGTGCAAAACGTCATTTGTGTAAACCGGTGTTGGTTCCGAAATATCAGACGAAGCAGGCAAATTCCCCTGCTCTTGAGACTGTGCTTCTTCTGTCAAGTCCTCAAGGGGCAGATTATCAGGGTCAGTTAAAATGCTCTTATCCGGAGTGATCAGTACTGGTATAGAGTCTGTGGGGCTCGCTCCTGAGAGCCTTAGCGTCATGGTTTTGACTAAGCCCTTTGCTTCGATCCATTTTCTGAGTGGGCTTTTGTCAGGCATGTTCTTCCTTAGAGCTAAATTATTGCTTGGCTTTGACCGTTTAGAGATAGCGCCGGCCTGCTACCTCTCCTTGCCTTTTGTTTGCCCTTAGCCTTAACCTTAGAGATACATCCCCCACAGGAGGGTTGGCAGTGAAGTCATTCTCGGTCTCTGTCTCAGCCTCGTAATCCTCATAAGAGTCCAGCTCGATATCCACTGTAGACATTGTAGACATTGTATGCGCTACATGCTCGTTTTGTGCCCTGTGTTCGACATCCGCCGAGTGGGTTTCTGGTAGCCCTTCTAGACTGTTTGAGGTCGGATCACAAGGTGCTGGCTGGGTGGCACTTATGGGATCAGGCCGTGGTACGTGGGCTGGAATAGAAGGGTCACCCCCATTGAGCAGCGACTGTTCAACATCATTACTGTCACCATTTCCGTCACCATTGCTATGCCCCAGTATCAGTAGCTGCGCACCCGAGGGATCAATAGAGAATCCTTCCAAGTCAGCATCAGCATTAATATCAGCATCATGATTATGTGCAAGCATTGCTGTTGCTCCCCCTCCTGAGTTGCATTGGGGTTTATAGGCACTTTTATTAAAGGTTGTGGAACTATTTCTCCTGCAGCCCCCCCCCCGTTTTAGCAGTCAACTTAGGCCCCGTTTTGGCTGTCTTAGGGGTAGAGCCCTTAGAGCCTTTAGGCTGTGTCCCTGCTAAAAGAGTAGGTGGTCTCAGTACCTGTTTGTCTTTGGCCCTATCTTCAACCGGATTCAGCTGCTTGGTGGTAGCAGCTGGCTCCAGTGCTACGAACGATGTGACAACTGTAGCTTTCTTTCCTCCTGGTAAAGCGAGGCCCCTGCTGTCTTCTGATGGGGTGCCCTCAATCATAGCCTCCGCAATCGGCGGAGGAGGTGCTGCTGCTGCCGCTGTAGTTACTGGAGCGGCTGTAGCGGCTATAGCGGAGGGAGCTGCGGGGGGGACCGCTACCGCCTGTTTGCTATTCCTCGTCAGGCGTGGCGGATTCGGGTTCTTGGGAGACATTCTCCTAAACCGCAAGACGCCGGCAGTCACTCGCCGGCCAACACTAAGCCCAATCCAGCCGATCCCCGAGTTGCTGAGCAAATCGTGGAGCACCCGTCAGAGCAGCCAGGCCGGATCCGAGAGCGGGAGCATCGGCGTGCTATAAGAGGAGAAGCCACCAACGTAGTTTTATTTTTAAAAGATTTGAGAGTTCTGACGTTTATTGATTCAGCGCTTGTACGCTCATTTCAGTTCAATTCTGTTTTAATTCCATCCGTTCAGTCTCGTATCCTTAGTGAGCTCGGGAGAGGAGAACGGAGCCCCCAGGTGAGCCGACGGCACGAATCCTCACTCCGCCATCTTGGATCTGCCCCTCTTCCCCGGCCGGGGTGAGAGCCAGGGGGGTGGGAGGGGGGTTGGACCCCTTCTCCGCAGGTTAGGGGCAAGGGGAGTTGGGGGGGGGAAAAATCACATAAAATCTGTTTGCTGGCTGACAGGGGAAAATGTGATGAAGAATTTGATAAAGACATCAAATCACTGTTTATTGAATGGTTTATCGGCTTTGTTAGGTGTTTGAGGGACCAAGACCTATTATTTGATTATCTGAAAAGGGGTTTGATTTTTCTGCTATTTTTTAAATGCATGTAATAAAATGTCTAGCTTGGAACGTAGCGGGGCTCAACAGTAAAAACAAAAGATCTTTGGTGTCAGAAGAGCTAAAACTACATAATCCCCATTTTTGTTTATTGTCAGAAACTCACATTATATGGAAGGATAGGAAAATATTAAGTCAAATGGGCTATGACATTTTGGTCTGCTCTACCTTTGGGAGCCCCACAAGAGGGGTAGCTATCCTTAAGGATAGGCGATTTAGGGTTGAAGTAATGCAAACTGCCCACGATAAGGACGGTAGATGGGCTATTGCGCAAATTAACTATGAAACAATAAATATGTTTTGTGCGTGGTTTATGGTTCAAACTTAGATGAACCAATGTATTTCGACCAATTAAATATGAAACTTTTGGATTGGGAGGGGGAAATTATTATAATGGGGGATTTTAATTGCATCATGGACTATAAAATTGACACAACTAAGCCGTATACTCATCAGAGGATGCATAAGACCAGGACATCTATATTAGACTTATGTCGGACTCATAATATTAAAGACTCTTGGCGACATCTGTACCCAAAAACACCAGGGTATACATATTACTCAGCGCCCCACAAGGTGTGTACCAGATTAGACATGGCATTAGTTAGCGATAATTTACTGCAAACCAGCTCCATGATTCTATGCCCCCGAATTACTTCTGACCATAATGCACTAATATTGATATTTGATACACCAAGCATTAGGACACCCTCTAGACCATTCTCTTTTCCTAGACACTTAATTTCAGACTCAACTTATATGACGCAGCTTAAAGTCCATCTCAATGAATTCATAAATATTAATAAGAACTCAACTGGGTGTTGTATGGTATGGGATGCCTGCAAGGCTAGTATCAGGGGTTTTACGCAGGCTTATGTGATCAGGCAAACGCAGAACGAAGGCAGCACAAGATCATGCTGCTAGCAAGTATAAATAAACAAGAAGAACTGCTGGCCACAGCGCTTCAGCTTAATCTCCCAACAATTATAGAAATCAGCCTTAAACTCAGTGCGCTTACAAATGACATAAAATCAAATTTTATTAAAAAAAGTAGCGCAAAGATTCATAAATTTAAAATTGCATATGGCTGAGATACCCGCCACCCCCTCTCAACACAATCCCCAAGAATGGGAATACGGAAACAGTGCTGAACTTTTGGAAGGCGGGAGGGAGTTACCCTCCCGGCCGTATTTATTAAAATATGAAACAAAATTAAAACATTAAAATAACAGTTTCATATCATGTACAATTTCATTTCCACATTACGATGTTTTTGGCTGACATTAACACATTTCTAATACAAAGGTTCTCCTAGCCGATACTAACATCCTACAAATGCATTTTCAAATTGAAATTGTACATCCTAACGTTAAGGGCCAACGGCAAGGTCGTAACCGGTGTCAGATCCCTAAACCAGAACTCCCCCCTCACTTGTGAGGGGCGGCCACACAGAGCACTGTACCTCATGTGCACATACCAATTTCCCTTGTCTTGGCGGGGGCCCCAATTAACTCGACACCATCTTAATGGTCGTCCGAGGACTCGTGTGAGGTGTCTAGAAGGTAGCGTAGACCCCCCTCCCCACCCCACACAACTTACCACATCTGCCGTCGCAGATGTCCTGGCCCCGGTAAATTCCCAGGAGGGGCCTGTAGCCCCTCCTATCCAGGGAGGGGCCTTGACCGCCTTCCCTTTCCTTTCGGCGTCCCATCCTTAGAAGGGACCACCTCCCCGTTGAGGGGCCAATGGCCACCTCCCCCCGGGCGCTCCCATCCGTAATGGGTGACGCCCCCCCCTAGGGATCTTCCAATTACTGCTCACCGATCATGACCTTACCGCCCGACCAAATAATAAATACGACAAACTACAAGAGGCTAATTACTAAAGAGGAGAAAGACAATAAGACATTCACAGTATGAACTGTCTAAAACATCACTGATCAACTCTGTTGCAACTACTTTTATTCAATAAAGCATACTGTAAAGAATTATCCACTTTATTGCATACTGAATCACAACTTCATTCAGAACAACCTGTAAGAAAAATTAATCACCACGTCAAATACCTTTATTTCAAAAACAACTTGCTGTCCTCAGGGGCTGGTGGGTGGGTCAAAATTGGCTCTTCGTTCCGTCTCGAGCTCACGTGCAGCGGGGAGGTGCAGCTTCAGAGCACAGGAACAATAGGATGCTTCCTTGGCTTGTCGCTCCTTTTATCCTTCTTCGGGCGGGCGTAAACCCGCCTCCACCCGCCTCCGGGGGCGTGGCTGGCGGCTTCAGTGTCTAGGACAACCCACTCTTGGGCGGGAAAAAGCGCGCCCCGGCTACGCCGCTTTGGGCATACCAGCCGAGACTCGCCTCCCACCCAAGATGGCTTCCCGGGGGGGTCGGGGCACTCCACCATACGTTCGGGGGGACCGAGTGGTCGCCCCTTTCCACAATACGAGGGGGGGATAAAATCAACAAAATCCTGGCTTATAAAGTCGCCGAAGATAGAGCAGACACCCTAATCTCTAATATCCGGGGGCATGGGAACAAACTATACAACCAGCCACAAGATATACTTGAGCAATTTGACGATTACTATAGAAATCTATATACTCCAGACAACTCTGTAAACCATGATCTAATTCGGGAATATGTTGAAGAATACTCAATGAGCACAGAGAACATATCAGGCATGGGCTCACTGTCCGACGATATAACGTTGATAGAATTACACCAGGCCATCAACTTCCTGCCTATTGGAAAAGCGGCAGGAGAGGATACTATACCTTTGGAACTTTATAAAGCCTGTAGAATGGAATTGGAACAGCTACTTCTGGAAGTTAAGTAATCAGTTGGGCTAAACGGAATGGCTCCCAAATCTTGGAACAGGACAAAAATAGTTTTCTTTTTAAAGAAAGATAAACCCAAGGAGGAGAGAGGGTCATATCGACCGATCTCCCTGATAAATACTGATGCGAAAATATTCGCCAAAATTATGGCACTTAGAATAGCCCCAGTCATGCCCCAAATTGTTAACCCACAACAACACGGGTTTATCTCCGGGAGAGATACTATGACACATGTAAACATGGCCATTACGGTGTTCGATGTTGCGGAGACTTAGTCGACCCCACTCGGCATGATCTTATTTGATGCTGAAAAAGCTTTTGACCGAGTGGGGTGGGACTATCTCTGGAGCGTGCTGTCTAAAATGGGTTTCGGGGGGAACTTCCTGAAGGGTATACAGGCACTCTATGATAAGCCTACTGCCTGCATCAGCTACGGGGGCTTGACCTCTTCAGAATTTCCAATTTTGCGTGGGACCCGTCAAGGTCCGCTCTCACATCTTTTATTTGCCCTTTCGATAGAACCTTTTTTGCTTGCCCTTCACTCCCAAATCCTGATTGTACGTTTTAGCTCCGGCTCACAGGAGCTGAAAATGACAGCTTACGCGGACGACATTGCCGTTTATACTTCCGACATCGCTGAAGCGTTGAAAGGGATTTCTATAGAGGCTGGGAAATTCGGGAAGGTGTCTGGCTATAAGCTTAATCCACAGAAGACACAAGTCATAGCCAACTACTCCCCTACCGTGGCTGTCCCCGAGATCTGTGAAGATGCTACCTACTTAGGGGTCAAAATAACGGCCAAATTACAAGATATTAACAATATAAACTACAACGAGCTGATCAAACAAACTATTCTACTATTAAAAAAGTGGAACAGATTGCCCCTGAATTTGATTAGTAGAATCAACCTCATAAAGATGAAGGTTTTGCCAAAGTTTATTTATTTATTCCGATCCATCCCACTGGCACTAAATAATCAGTTCTTTCAACATCTAGATGGAGTATTGAGTAGCTTTATATATTAGTTATAAAAAGGCCAGAAGGTCATTAAAAATGCTAAAAAATAATACAAATAAGGGAGGGCTGAAATTTCCCGATTTTAAATTGTATTTCTGGTCTGCGTTCTTTACACGTTTGCGTTCCTTACTTCAAGGAGAAAGAGCTCTTTTTTTCACTTTTTTATGTTGAAACAAGACTCACATCTGTTTTTGCTTAGAGTTAGTGACCCGAACTATTACAAGAGGGTGAGATTTAAGACCGCTAGAGACATTGTTAGGATCTGGGGCAATGTACTAACATTCTGCAAAACAACTTTTTTTCACCCGAAGCTTCCGCTATGGGGTAACCCAGGCCTCCCGGCTATCTTCACAGATAATATTACTCATAATTGGGTGCTGCTTGGGATTAAGGTTTTGGCGGATCTGTACGGCACGCAGGGGTTCTTGGAATTTAATACACTCAAACAGATATATGACTTACCGGAAGCCACAAGATACAAACATCTACAGATGCACGATTACTTGATTAATAAAAAAAAGATCCAAAATATTACTGAATGCGATGTATGGACTTGTCTATATTCAAATAAGAACAAATCAGTTATAAGTGAGGCATATAAATCACTTAGTAACTTTAAAGTGAATGATGGTGATAAACTGGCTGCGAAGTGGGGCACTCAACTAGGCTTAAATATTACCCCAAAACAAATTGAGCACTCTCTGGCTAATATCAATAAACTTGTACGGTCATCTAGCCTTAGGCTACAACAATTCAGAACAACCTGCATGCTCTACTACACACCGGAAAGAATTTCTAGATGGTCCCCTAACGCCTCTTATAGCCATCGCACTAAATGCCCTAAATGTTTAGCCGATGCAGCTAATCTAGTACGCATGTTGTTCTCATGCCCCAAACTTAAGACCTTTTGGGGGGACATACAGAATGTTTTGAGACTGAACAACATTTCACTACCTACCTTCACGGCTGCCTCGGTTTTACTAGACTCCTACCCCCTGTCATCTCCACAATCTGCCTAAGTCACTATACTTATGTCCTGTGCCAAATTAACCCTGGCCAGGGCCTGGACCGGTACGGAACCACCGACAGTTTGGGACTGGTGGGCACTAGTAACAGAGATACATGCCATGGAGCTAGCCTTAGCAAATCTTAGGGGAACACGCTCACTGATCAAATTTAACAGAAACTGGGGCACCTTTTTAGAGTAAAACTCTGCTCAATGTTGTACAATTGTTAATTTTCTCCCTTTTGTAAAGAAACTTATTTTTATAGTTTGATTAAGAATTTGGAATTCTCTCATTGTCTCCATATAGCAATTCATTTCCTATATAACATACTCACTTTGATGTCTTTTTATACATGTATTTTATTTATGTCAGCTGGCTAACAATAAAAATATTTTAAAAAAATATAATTTATTGTTCAGATTTTTCATAATTTAATAGAACTTGTAGCATGTCCTCATCTGGAATTTCCTCTTCAATCATATAATTAATCTCCTCATGAAAAGTGTTCAATGATGTTTGTTGGAATTCTATTGTATCCAAACATTCAATTAATTCTTCATCTAGAAATTCATCCAAAAAATCATTTATGTCTTCTCCTCCTTGTGATAAAATGGTGCTTTCAATATCAATATATGTTTTTGTAATTTCAAAAGAAATTTCCTTGGTCTCCTCATTCTGATCCATTTTAATTTCAAATTTCTTGCTGTAAATTGCAGAAAAAAGTAATCACTTTCATTTATCGTTTTAATAAATACATAATATAAAAGTAGCTTAATCAAGTATTAATTGGTAGTGTTTAGTATGAAGCAGGAACAAGAAATATAAAGCACTGCATGTGATTAAGTCTATCTTAATCCATAATTAGAACAGAATGATTGTAAATAGCTAACAGAAAACATTTTCCAAATTATCTTAAAGTGTACAACATAGTTCCTCTTACATATTAACAACTCACCTTTTTGTAAGTAGGAGAAGAGTTAAAACTGTGTAATTCCAAGTCCAGAAATTGAGCACCCAAAATTCTTCTCAGAAGTACCTCACACAGGAGTAACACAAAATGGCCGCATTTTCCTCGAATTTAAGATATATACATAACCAATCATACTTCATCACATGCAAATTCAAAACGTAAGTAACATTTTGATTAGTTCTAATTTTCAATACTTTCAAATGTGTTTTCCCCATGCAGATTTCCATAGGATATTTAGACACGGCTTCAGCCCGTAATGCTGAATGGAATTACACCAAACTTGGCAAAATGGTAGGGACTGGTACGTAGTAGGGCCTTTTCCATATTTGTTTAAAATTGCTCCAGTGGTTTTTATGAAAAAAAACTTCAAAAACACATATATATCTATAGGCGCTCTCCGAGCGCTCGCCGGTAAGCGTACTGGGGAGCTCACCCGGCGCGCTACGGGAGTGCGCGAGCGGAAAGCTGATTGGCTGTCTGATGTCTGTCAACATTCAAAACAGTCTGGTGAGTCCGCCATCTTGTGTCTTGGTAGAATTCCAGCATGTAATCTGCAGCGCCGGGAAACCCCCTTCTGGGGGAAGATGTGCGCTTTATAAGCTTCATAAAATAAATAAATAAATAAAAGTTAGATTAGAGTGTGAGGAGGTGCATCGTATTATCACATGAATGATGTCATCAGTGATGTCATCAGTGATGTCATTTGAGATGTCATCAGTGATGTCATCAGTGATGTCATTTGAGATGTCATCAGTGATGTCACTGACCATGTCATGAATGATGTATTATGTCACATATATATATATATATATATATATATATATATATATATATATATATATATATATATATATATATATATATTCACTGAAAAAACCATAGGTTTCACACCAGTTATAGTTAGCTGAACATTTTACTCATACAAAACCATTCAAATTCCCACGTTATAGTTAGTTGGACTCCCTATAACTTGCTCGCCCGCAATCAACTGCTGATGATGTCACATATTACATCATTCATGACATGGTCAGTGACATCACTGACGACATCACTGATGACATATATATATAACAATTCCAAAATGACCCGGTAGCCGCCGAGCTCCGCTATGCTCACAGCCACTTACGAAGGCGGTCCATGTGTGGGTTGCGAGCCCGTAAATCAACTCCAATTTCTGTTGCTTTCACTTTCCAGAAACACATGGAGACTTCTTGATGGAAAACAGCCTTTATTTTAATTCAAAGGCAACCAAATTCGACGCGTTTCGGGAACTCTCCTCCCTTGCTCACGAGTAATGGTGTGTCATTACTGATAGGTTTTAAATAAACATGTGACATTTGCTAAACAGACAGAAGTAAAAAGCAGACTGAAACTGCTAAAATATAACGTGATTGACTCCAATGGAAGACAG
Organism: Lissotriton vulgaris; assembly: GCF_964263255.1. Lineage (NCBI taxonomy): Eukaryota > Metazoa > Chordata > Amphibia > Caudata > Salamandridae > Lissotriton > Lissotriton vulgaris. The sequence continues at coordinate 1,526,591,195 of NC_141693.1, forward strand.
AGAATTTTTATAAATTAAAGATTTAGTTTTGCTTCATAAACATCATAATAGTAAATGCGCTATTAATTAAATTAAATTGGTGCATTTCAACGTCTGCTTGTAAAATTCTTAAGCGTTTTTTAACAGCGTTCGTGTTTATTCAACAACAAAAACTTTATCAAACAGCCATCCGCTGCCATTAATTTAAATTTTGCAATTATATATAATAAATTTGGCCGATCTCTCTCTCATGCCAATCTCTATTTATCTTTGCTATTCACTCAAAGGTATCTCGCCCTAGTGGGCTAAACATGCAAACATGGTATTTCAACTCCAAGGCTTCATGCCAAAGTGATTCTCAACGTTAGTCCATTTTCAATTATCACCTTCTTCATTCATTCAACTTGATTCATAATGAAGACTCCCAAAATCTCGTTTTCCTCTTCTTCTCCTACTCGCCTTTAGAATCTATAAAGAATACACAAATAGAGATAAAATGTACTATATGAAGTGCATTAAGTTCAACATTATGGATAGTGTTAGCTAGCGTACAATTAAAATATATTCTTCCCACTATAGCGAGTGAAACTATAATGAAAATGATCAATTTTGGAGGCTTCAAATGTAATTTTTACAATACAATTAGAAAACCAGTAGTAAAAGTGTTTCCAACCGGAGGAAGTACAGTTAAGTAGTAAAACTACATCCTGCGCCACATTAATGACAGTGTTAGAAACAGTGGACTAAAAATAATATTCCAAATTTAGTAAGAGCAACATTTTTGAATTTTAAGGATAGTTAAGGTTTAAAAAATACTGGTCATACAGTAAGTAAAGCTACAGTAGTGCAATTATAGGGTTGGAGAGGGTTAGCAATTAATATTATCACTAAAGTGAGCTACACAGCAATTAAAAAAATAAAAAGATAATCCAAATATATTTATATATCTTAAAAAAGGAAATTTTAATTTAATAAAATTATATCTAATACATTTAAATATGTATATATGATTTTTAAAATGTAAATACAAAATAGTATAATGTCTAAAGCATATGACGCGAACTTATAGATGTTGGATAAATAAAAATTGATTTGTAAAGTAAATATATATAATTTGAAATGATTTTGAAAATAAATGTTATACATTACTATGCTATTGTTAGATATGTCCTGAAGTGTAAGACTCCAAAATATTCATAACAACAGTAATTTAAAAATTTAAGAAAAACACATAATTAGGATGTAATTATTATTTCACAAATTAGTAATAATTCAAAGTCTTTGAAATGATTAATCTTAACAAACGTAAACCCTACCTCAAAAGGTAACGTCATAGAAAAGTACATTTCTGTAAAAGAAAAAAAAGCATTACAATTTCTTTTTAATAAAAAGTATATGAAATTAAAATAAAATGCTGTCAATTTAAGTTAATCAACACACTTTTAGACATAGTAATGCAACACACACAACACAATATAAATAATTACCACTATGAAATATACAAAAGAAGTTAATATGAAGAAAACTGATTTTTTTTAATATTAAACTTTATTGACTATCTTTACTTAAGGCACATACACAAAACTTCACAAATGTAACATAAAAATGTAATATTTTACATGTATAATATTCACATAAATTATTATTATGTAAGAAAAATAAATTGCTGAAAATATTTAATTCACGCCGTTTCAAACTATAAAACACTTAACATGCAAATAAAATGAATTCCACAATGTAAAATTACTTTTAGAGTTAATTAATTAACAATAAATGAACAAGGATTTGGTTATTACCATTAATAATACCAAATAGTCAATTAATATTAACAAACTTGAAAGTAGTGAACCATTCATGTCAAAATTAATTAACTACATTAAAAAAGTGAAAAAATAATGAAAATGTATTAAATCAACAAAAAATTATAAATGAAAAGATTTTCATCATATTACACCATGATTATAAAATTGAAAAACAAAAGTAAAATTCTAATTAATAAAATAATAAAATTAAAACACTTCTTCAAATTAATACGTAATTATTATTTCAAAACAAGTGCCTGAGGTGTAAAATATATACCAAAATACATAACTCTATTTAAAAATGTAACAAACATTATATCTAATTAACATTGTATATTTCTAATTAAAAAAAATACATAAAAAAAATTAAAATTGATGTCTATAAAAATATTATTCTTAATGTAGAGATTTCTGACTCCCAACATTTCAGGGCAATTAGTATGATGGGTGGATCCCCCCACCGGGTCTGGTTAGTCTGTCTGCACAGAAATGACAAGTGTAAAAAATGAAACAAATGAATTCTAAGATATAATTAGAAAAATATTGAAATCAGAAATCTGAATATAGAAACCAACCAAGATGTGCCATCTTTTTAACATGTAAAATATTACAGAGTATAATTTCATTCTAAAAATTCATGTATATGAAATAAAATATGCAGTTGTATGTTTTCTTTTGTAAAAACAAGTATTCCATAGTTTTAAGCAAAAAGAAAAAATAACACATTACACCCACCCCAAAAGAATATGTATATGCACGTAACTGAAATAAATATAACTAATAAAAGTAACAACTGTGGATTTTAACTATAATGATGTAATGTAATGTTCAACAAGACCTTCGCATCAAATAAAAAAAAAGAAAAACACAATTTATGCAAAAAAATGTTTGCAAACTTGAACTTTAGAGGAAGATTTTGAAATTACAAATGACAAGGCTAGTGTATTTAAATCCATGTGCAGAATTTTCTATAGCAAATGGGACAAGGAACACTTATTACATTTGAAAAAATTCAATAGAATTGCCATTAAAAACATAATTCTTTTTAAATTTAAAAGAATTTTTAGTAGTACATAAATAAAAAGTGGTTAACAGTTGTAAAATATTAAAAAACAAGCAATAAATCACAATTAAACAAAAAATATATTCAATTAACAAAAATAAAAATTAATATTTTGTGCATTACGCCCATACACATACAAATAGAAATAAAAGTTGATAGAAACCTAAACACCCAAAAAAGTTTTAAATCTAAAAAAAACATGTATCCTTGAAATATATGTGTCCCTATTCCAATGTGGGCCATAGTTGCCTTTGACTGAAAAAGGTGTAGTGTGTGAACTGGGCAACTGTAGATCCACAGAACTGATCTCCAGAGAACATAGCGAAAAAACATAGGGGGGTCATTAGGATGCCACCCTCAAGGAAAACGGGACCGCCCGGAAGCTGAGCGGCGGTCACACTCTGAATATTACGATGCAGTAGCCACAGAGGGGGTGCGCATCATGGATTTTTAACAATGTGGCAGTCGGTGCTCTCAGCACCGCCCGCCATCATGCTACAAATGCATGTATGCATTTGCATACACAAAGCTGCAGTCACCGCGCGGTGTGTGCCACATTGTGTATGAAAATGCCCGCCATCCTAATGGGCCCCATAGTGTGGATGCAAAAACCTATACCCATAAGGAAGAATGTGTAGTGATCAAAAAGAGAGCGTAAATAAATGTATCTTAGAGAACTGCTAAATTGTGAGAATATAAGCAACGTGTGAGTAGGAGCATCGAGTACAAAGCACACAGTGCATGGATTTCATGGGGGGGAACATTGCCAAACCCAACAGGCCTCCAAGTATAGGGGGCCCTGATACAGGACACAAAAGAAAGTTCATGACAGCCCTTGAAATTCATAAAAACATGAATGCAAATAATGACAAGCATTGTAATGCTGATAATGAAAACAATGCCCTTAAGGTTTGAATTCAGTTTCCAACTGGCCAATGGGCTCCTTAGTCACATTGAAAGCAACCTGGAACAATCAAGTATTTCTCAACTGTAAAGCTGACATGTTGGTCAGCAAATCTTCAATTAGCATTCAGAGGCTTAACACCTGACATTGTAATAATGCCCATAATATTAATTTACAGTATGAATATAATGTAATTGTATTTAAAGTACTTCACACATTTAAACCAGCCAAATACCAACAGGGTCAAAAAACAACTATATAAAAGAGAGGAAATGATAAATTAAACTTAAGTATTATCAAGGATAATTTAAAATTAAATATAAACATGAATAAATACTGAAAACATATATAGAAATGAACTAGCATGTCAGCCTTCGAAACACAAAAATGAAAAGAAATTATAACTAATCAAAATATTATTGAAAAAAAATAATGCTAGTAAATATTATACAAACATTTGTAATAATAATTTTGATAAAGTAACAAAGATAATTTTAAATAATTGTATGAAAAGTAACTTATAAAAAAAGTATTTTTTAGACTATATACATGTTTAGGGGAACATTAATATGTAAGAGGGACTTTGTCTAACCGCCAGCCATAGCTGTCGGAAATACAACCGACCGGTAAGGGTGCGGCGTTCTTGTACATCCCATTAGGATGAACACACAAAAGTGGCTGGAGCATCAGATATTAATAAGATTGCGGCGGGTGGTGCTGTTAGCTGTTAAAATATAATTTTAATGATTTATGGGAATATTAACAAAACATAACATACTGCTAATTTTAAAAAAATGGAGTGGAATTAAAAATACATTTTTGTTTTGTAGAAACAAAGTATATGATTCGAAATTGATGGCAAAAAATTCTTAGAATTTCTTTAAAATTTATATGACTGGTTAGGTATGTTCTTTGGTAGATGTATGGTTTATATTAACTAGTAACTCATAAAAAAACCTAACCCATGCACTCATCATTAACAGAGTGGACTACAGCAACACTGTGTAAGCCAGTAATAAAGTGAAAACTCTTCCAGAAACGACAGACTGTCTAAAACGCCAAAGCTTGAGTCATCATCAAAAATTCACAACACAACCACATTACCAAACAACTACAAAACATACACTGGGTACACACTGAAAGAAGAATAACATTCAAGGTGCTGACACATGCATACAAAGCCCTCTATAAGAACGGACCACAATAGCTACATGACCGGACCTCCATCAACCCCTCACACAAAGACATCCCCTCAAATGGCCTGGACATAGCAACCGTCCCTCGTTACCACAGGACAAGACCAAGGGGTAGATGATTCCCCTACCTCGAAGGCAGTAATTGGGATGAACTCAAAGTCCCCCAATGCAACAAAGAACAAAGGTTGAAGAAAGAAAATAAACAACTTGCAATTCAAAAAAATCAGATAAGAAATGCTCACAGCTGCTGACCACCACCACCCTAAACATGAATCACACTCAGCCCAATGGAAGACAGTGTGATCTTAGGCACACAGTAAGTTTTGTGTCGTTGGTATATTTAGTGAACACAAAGGCCCTCATTAGGATGGTGGGCGGACTTTGCAAGCCCTCAATCCTCACGGTACTTGGGACCGCCCACAATAACGGAGGAGACGAGTGACAGAGCGATCAGAGGAGCAGGAGAACGAGAGTCGGAGGTGTGTGAGGAGCGGAGTAAGAGAGAGGAGGCGACCATCAGAGGAGGAGACAAGCCGGGTGAGGATTGGAGTGCAGAGCAGGAGGTGTGGCAGATATAATGGAGCGTATCGGCTGGGGGACCACGTACACTGTGCACACCAGGTGGGGAGAAGGAGGTGAAAGACGACCCGGCTCCAGACGCCACGGCCATGATGGGGCGTTGTGGGTCAAGGCAAGTACCACTTGGGGGATCTTTTTGGTGAGGGTGGTGGGGAGGTCAGTGAAAGTAGGGCGGCTGGGTACACAGGAGTTGAAAATGTGGGTTTTTTTCATTTTCAGATCCCAACACGCTCCTTTTATCTGATCACTCCCCACCTTGGTGACGGTTGCACTGCCTAACAGTTTAAGTTCCCGGTACTGACCCCATCACCGCTCTTTGTTTGCTACCCTTACCCGTCAAATGAAAGAACGAGAGAAGTCTCAAAAGACCCTGATAGCAGCAGCAACGCAGGACTGAGATGACGTGGATCCCTGACTGCTTAGGTGCTTGGAACTGATTGGACGCCACACAATCCGGAACGAACATAGAGACTGGTGTTTTTGAAGAATTGTATCTCCAATAAAGGAGTCACTAGAACTCATCCATGGTCCTTGTCTTCCCTCTCAACATCGTGACTGCACAGGCGGTCACAAATATTCTTCCCCGGACCTGGTAGGTGCACTAGCGCTGAACTATGCCGCCGGTTATCGAAAGATTTTATAAAGACCAACTGAAGGCTGCGATTCGTTGAGCAGAAAGCATCGAAGGCGCTAAAGTGCTGGGGGCAAAATTTTCCTAACAGACCATCTGTCGAGTCTTCCAGATAGTGTACTCCCCCCACAAAAGTCGCACAGACTCATTGAGCTGTTTACAGAACTACTATCTAAAATCCAATCACGAGACAAATGTATTTTGGTGATGGGGTATTTTACTTTCAACTAGGATCATGTACACAATGTGTGTGTTAAAACAACATGCGTCCCCGTAATATCAAAGCACAAATCTCCAACAGTGCAGCAATGTTTAGCATATTTTGTCTAGGTGCTAGGGACTGACCAGAACAGAATAACAAGGGGCATTGTTTATCGACCTTGAACATCCTGTTCAGACTAAACTCCAGGAACTTAGCAGAGAACGTAAAAAGCAGACAGTTCTCATGTGAATAGAGTCTTGCGAAATAAAGCCATGTAGTAATGTGTGCAGAAGCAGCATCATGGCAGTGAAGCTCATGCTAACGTAGCGATGTCAACAATGACCCTAATGGCCATATAACACCCTCCCCTTGGAAAGGTTTAGGACATAGACAAAGGACCAAAACAGAGTTCAACAACCAAGCAGAGTTCAAAGGCGTTAGAAAAAAACAAAATGTAAAAAAATGAGAAAGAGAATTTTTTTTTTTTTTTTGACGTGCAAAAGAGTGTTGTCTCCAGGAAAATGGTATTATGAAGGAGGTGGTAAATCCATCAAAGGCACAGATACATTACAAGCGCTGTGCATTTTAACATGTTTACAATCCAGGGAATGTCCTACTGTGGAATCGCAGTCCTCCCCTGTTAGGAAAACGTCCTTATCCTCCCTTTGACATCTGTAAGTAAAAGGTAGGGGCCATAGTTCATAGAGAAATGCACTTCCCCGGGGATCAAAGCTGCCAATTGGAAAATGTTGCATACATGATTTAAATTGAAACAGTGAGATAGGGAGAGAGATAACCCCTTAAATTAACCAAACGGCAGAATCCGTCTCCGCCACAGAGAATGGCAACAGTTCCAATTGTTCAATATGCAACAGTGTGTATGTGGCATCTTTCATGGACATAAATCTCTGATTATCAATCAGATTAAATGATAGAAACAAAGCAGAAGCATTCAAATAATACTTTTCCCATTTTGAGGGTCTGTAACATCCATGCAAACTGCATAACTGATTGTAATTGATTTTGACCATGGTATAACACAGATGCATCATTCTGAACAATATCAACAACAGAAGAATCATCCCAATCATCAGAATGTATGGTGTACTGTGTCATTTACAAATAAAATTGGAGTTGAAATCAGACCGGCACAATGTAACGCATCAGTTTCCTGAACCTGCCACTGTTTAGTGCCCAGGTTGATTTTAAAATCAATGGTCTCTTTCCAGTGATAAAAACCCGGTGTGGTCAATTTATTCCTAAAAGAGTTGGTTTAAATCAATTTAGTGTGGGTCAAGATAAATTTGTAGTGAGATGATTATAGCAGTTTAAACAAATAGGATTCCGGATTAGATTTGTCATAATCTGTACAATATGTGAACTTATCTCTAAGAGTTTAAGAACCCTGCTGCACTGGAGTAGGACACTGTTCCTATTGAGTGTAATTAAAAACAGGTCTTAATGTGTTTGTTTTGTGCAGAAAACAATGACTATATTGTTGACAACAAAATAAATCAGCATAATTGGCGGAATTTAAATGCAAATCTTCAGTATCAAAAACTGCATAATATTTTAAATCGGAAAACAATGAATGTACTGCTTGTACATCCTAATCATCAGAATGTATGTCCCATGTTACCACATCTCCTAATGAGACACAAAACATGTATGGCACCCTGAGCACCTCAGTCGGGCCGTGAATTTCGAAAGCTACTTTATCCCAAACGATGCCATCTGCAACCAGGGATGCTGAAATGTTCACAAGAGTCTGATCACATTTCATGATATGGGACAAAGTGTGTGGGGCCAGAATTCCATCGACTAAGTTCACAGCAGAGTGTTCAGGCAAATAATGACCATTGATGAGTTAGAAAAAACACAAATCCAATCGACATCAAGAGGAAAAGTAGGATAAGCACCTACTAGATGTAGGTCCATGGGGGGACAAAGTAAGTCTTTTTTAACCAAGAGATGAAAACACTTAGTTTAGTTGGTGGAACTGCCAAACTGGAAGACGAGGAGCATGAGTCGTAAGAGAAGCTGGCATGGTCCCCAAAATAACCGCTTGCACCCATCGGTATGAGAGGTCGGTGGGATGTATCAGCGTGATGTTGTCGATGACCACTCTGCACTTCCGTCTGTGACTCATCTGTGGAATAGGTATACTTGACATCTGTGGTGGAAGAGGATGAAGGCAGAACAGGCAAATGTTCAATAGTAGTTTTCATCTCACCCTCAACGCTACAGGCATTAGTCATAGAGGTTGAGGGTACCGTAATCAAAGATATAGCGTTGTGCAAAACTACAGGTGTTATACTATTCAGAATCGGGCAGACGGTGTAACTTGACATTGTCCACTGAGATATAACTGTTGTCTTTGCGACCAGGTAAAGGTGGTAAGATGACTGTACGAGTACCCTTCAATCTAAGTACTGGAACTGGTGCATGATAAGAGGGATCAAATTATTTTTTGTTCCCTAGCTTTTCTCGTACCAGATCTCCAATCTTCGGAAGTCAGCCGGCACCCGGAATCAGCAGTGCTGCATCATTGGAAGAGGGTAAATGTTTAGTTGCTTAGCTGTCACTGTTTTTTATAGATTCTGTACCACAGTAGAATGATTATGTATGTCAAAGGTTACAGCCCCTGCCACAAAATCTAGACCATCAAGGTCTGTCACAAAGATTTTAATGCCAAAGAGCATTTTGTATGGGGTACTCCCACCCGGAGATCTTCTAGGGAGATTATTGACTGCACGTTGAACACCATACAAATGGCCCAGCCAATTCCTGTCAGTACCTAAGACCCTAGCTGTCAAGGATTGCTTTAAGTCACGGTTCATTCGCTCCTTAATTGAATTGCCCTCAGGCCTGCATGGAGACGGAAACTGCACCAGCACCCCATTGACTGCATAGCGTACTTGTACACCTTAGTGATGAATGCTGGACCTTGGTCTGAATGGAAGGGGCCACAGGCAAACATCCTGACAAAGAGACGCAAATCCATGACATTTAGAGCGTCAGCACTGCGTTGTGGCCAAACACAAAGGAATCTAGTGCACAAATCAACGGCAACAAATATATATTTGTACGCAGTATCAGAAGAGAATGGACCGCAGTGATCAAGATATACACAGCCAAATGGTTGATTAGAAATACACAGCTGTGTTTGAGGTGGGCCTGTAACCGTAGAGGGCTTAATTTGTTGACAAATGTCACAAGAAAGTACATAATTAGGGATTTTTTTTATATAAACTCTGCCACCATTAACTTTGCTGTAAAATCAATACTGTTGCAGACACCCCAGCATGTGTAGAAGCCATGCCCTTGTGCGTGCCTTTGATAAAAGCAAGTTTGCGGTCCATATTGGGAATCAGCCGATCCCCAACAGATGGAATCTTAGCATAAGGAACTTGTTTGGAAGATATATGATAGGAGTATTTTGAAGGGAAACCCTGCGGAGGAGCAGCTCCATCCTTCATAGCAGCAATAGCTGCCAACATTTCATAATCAATCTTAGTCAAAGACCTTGTAACTGCTGCAATGGAACACGTGGCTACTGCAGATTTGGCCGCTTCGTCCGCCAAAGAATTACCAAGAACATGTGCTTCCACAAACTGATAGCCAAGAGTATGTATAACTTGCGTGAGTGGCAGACGTTGTTAAAGGTCTGTCATGCAAACGGAAAGCGTTTTATGCTTAATGGCGCTTCCTTTAGAGTCTTGATAGTCATTTTGAGACCAAAAGAATAAGTTATCATTAAAAGATTGAACACAGTAGTAAGATTTGCATACAATAAGAGTATTTACAGTAGGATCAGCAAACTTGAAAGCAAGAACAAGAGCATACAGCTCTGCCAATTGTGCATTACAGTCCCCAAGTGCGTGAGTATGCACTATGGAAGAATTAAATTCTCCATTGACAATCGAACCAGCACAATAGCGCAAGCTGCCTAATAAGCGAGTTTAGAGCCGGTGCCCAGTTGAGCCGAGCCATCGGTATAAATGATACATTTGACTCATGTAAAGGAAGCAACGACAGCGGAGGAGGATTATCATGTTCATACTGTAAACACTCCTGTGTCTGACGTGCCGGATCAAAGATAAACCTGATATTAGATGATGTCAAAGATGAAGCTCATTGTATCCAACGTGGATGTAGTGCCTTAGAGTTGGGTACACTTGCCATAGTCACAGCCTCCAAAGCAGGGAAAGGCGTGACCATAAGAATAAGTTTACCTTGCGCCAGTAAGCGTTCTTTCAGAATCGCCATTTTGACCGCTGTCAAAAAATGTTCAACATTTGAAAAACGCATTTCAGCTGCAGTGTACAAATGTGATTTGAATGCAATAGGTGCTGTGTCCCCTTCATTGAACAGCAAGTAAGTGAAACCCACCTTCCCTGGTACCATACGTATCACCAGGCGTCAACAAGTAGTTTGTTTCAAGCATATCAGATTGTAAAGATTGTGTATAGCGGTATGTTCCGTAAGCCAGCTGGAAGATGAATGTGATAGTTGTATCAAAGCATAAAGCGGTTTGATGCACTGGGTATAATCGGGAATGTATGTCCTCCCAAAATTTAAAAATCCCAGCAAAGACTGAAGTTTCTTCAGTGTAGACGGGGATTGCAATTGTGCACATTTCTTCAGGAAGTGGGGGGCCAACCCCTTACCTTTAATATTAAGCTCATACCCCAAAAAGAGTACTGCCAAAAGAGTTATGTGTGATTTGGCAAAATTTTACTTGTATCCATAGAGGTCAAATGATAAAATGATACGGTCTACTCAGATGAGATTCAGCATAAGTTTGTCGTCCGTCAGATAAATGTCATCAATATATGAGAACGCATCCGGATCTATGTCGTGCAACAAAGACACAACACGTGTTGCAAATGCACCAGGGCTGTTTTTATACCACATAGGTAAATGGGTAAAGTTTTTCTGATTTCCGACAGCGGTAAATGCTGTCGAGTCACGGCTCTCAGGAGCAAGATTATGACTGTAGAAACCATTGGAAATGTCCAGTGTAGTTTTGTAGTTTTTTACAAACAAGATTGTTCACCAGTACAGAGCTGTGTGTGTTTTGTACTGCAAAAGTGCGGCGTTGACTATTCAAATTTCAGTAATCCAATACAATACGTTATGAGCCGTTGGATTTTGATACCGGAAAAATAGGATTATTCAACAGTGATATGCAGGATTCAATCAATCCTTGATACTTAAACTGTGTTAGAATGTCACTAACATGAGCCTTAGCTTCACGTCTGATTGGATATTGCGGTTGTGGCATAGATAGTAACGGTATCACATGTGCTGGTGAATCAATATCCCAGCCTACCTGATTACAGTACACCACTGGGGCAAATCAAAGCCCCTTCAGCTGCGAAAACCTTTGCATGCTCCTCAGGTTTGTAATGCGAAAATCTTGGAAGTATGACGTTTTTCCCTCTAGAAGAAGCTAACACAAAAGGTGGAGGTCAATCTGCCTCGGCCAACAAAATGTCATATGAGGGGTTGAGATTTTCCCAGAAAACCACTTTGATTGGACGTAGTATATCACCTTCTATTTGGAAGACAATCTCATAGAGTCCATCCAGTGGGGCAACTCGGGTATCTGCAGTTTCTACTGTAATGAATGTATCAGCTGCTGTCACCTCCAGACAAGGACGCAGTGCCTCCCACACTGTAGTAACCTCCACTGCGCTGTCGAGCAGAGTGACTGCCCATGTCCAGTCCAGGAGTAGCATTCTCAACGTCTGAGGCATACCTTGCTGTTAAAGTGGCTACAGGGGTCGAAAAGAAGGCAAGTCCTCCTGTTTGGCTCTAATGTCAAACTGTCAAGGTTGATCTCATCACAGTTGTTTAGTTGGACCTGTGCCTCGATCCTGGGGCTCCCCTCCACCAACATGAGAGTCTGTTGTGTCCTTTAAAGAATGAGGAGAGCCCTGATCAGGGACTTGAAATATATCAGGAGTCTTAATTTTCGCACGGTTGCGCAAATCATAAGTACGCTCAGAATACTCACGTGTCGGTGAACCAGCACGCAAACCTTGCTTCTGCTTTTGCTATCCCAGTTTCTTATTTTTCCAGTTCTTTTTATGATAGAACCGGCGCCGGACTTTATCAGCTTGAGCCTTTTGATTTTGAGATTGCATCTGAGTAAAAGGGTTCATTCCCAGACCTTTGCGGCCTATGGTTTTATAAGCCTTTGCAATAATCTTCGGTATTTCGTGTGGGTTGTCAGAGTCTGCAACAACCTCCAAGCAGTTAGCCCTTTGTAAGCGTACCACATCACCCTTGACATTAACAAGGATCATATCAGCAACCACGTCGAACACCCCCACTAGTCACATCCCCAATTCCAGAGCCACCTCGGCTCCATGTTTATCCTGAACTTGTTTTATCATGGAAGGGAGTACGGTCATGGAGGGGGTGCCAAAATATTTGAATATACTGCTACAAACACCTTACCCCAGGTGTTACAATAAGCCAATTTGGGAATTAAGTCTTATAGTTATGCATAATACTAGGAAGTGTGCCTGTATAACCCCGGTAATTGGGCATCACACATTTTAGCGATTAACAGTTTCAAGAGCACATAGCTCTACAGCAGAGGTCTTCAATCTATGGGGCGCGACCCCCAGGGGGGCCACGGAGTCCTCAGAAGGGGGTCGCGCATTCACCAGTCTCATGTCTGCCTTGAATCCAAAACGTTTCCTCTTCGTTTTGGATTAGAAATACTTGCATCTTAGGAGGCTCTCTGATTGGAGGACTAGGTAAAATAAGCCAATCATAATGTGGCTATGTCATCAAAACCTGTCCTCCAATCAGAGACTGCAGCATGCATACTGGGAAATGCCCGCAAACTTTGTCCACAAAGATTTGCAATGCAGCCTGTATTTCGAGGGAGTTCTGCAATATTTCACGCAGTCCCTGCTGCCTTCCTTGGCCATCCCTGCTTTCACCTCGTGCTTCATAGCTCGTTGCTGCCTCTTCCTTGTTACTTCCGCTGATTTCCAAGGCAACCCAAAGCTTCCCAGTTTAATTAGGTAACCTGCCTCTTCCCCGCTGCAGACATACACTGAAACTATCTTGCGCACTCACACACGCACACAGATCCTTATTTGTTTCCCTGAATGAGCCATGAGGGGATTTGGGCAAAGGCTCCGGTTAATTTTTATTTTCTGTGTTCTGCCCGTTTTCTTATTCATTCCTGCATGTGTGTCCATTTATTTATGCTGCCTGAACTCCGTGGTCTATGTCATTTATTGCTTCAGAGAAACACCATGGAAGAGAAAATGTTTGTCTTTGAACATGGCACGTCCGTGTGGTGCTTGATGCTGCTGACAATGGACATTCATTGTGAAATGCTTGAAAAGATGTTAACTAAGCAAAATGATGCTATACATATTTATTTTTTTACTTTTCAACTAAGCATATAGAGACTAACTTGTTTGTAAATTAAGAGACTAACTTGTTTGTAAATTAAGTGCAGTGAATGGACTACTGAAGATGACAAAGTTGATGTCTGAAACATCATTGCTTTTACGTTTGCTTAAATATCACTGCAGAAAGATTCAGGCAGCATGGTTAAATGAAAGTGTCAATGCTCGTGTTATTTGTCTGAGCGGAGAATGTATTTTTTCAATATTTGACAAAGCCAAATATTTTAACAGCATCAGGGTCAGCCTTAGGCATGTGCAAGCTGTCCAACTGCACAGGGCCACCAAGCCAATATATATCCTTAATATAATAATCCTCTGATGATGTATATATATTTGCGTGGTGGCCCCTGGCAGGGATTTGCCGGCCTCTGACTCTGTTCCGTTTCCAAACACCCGAACCCCCCCTCTTCACTGGCCTCCGCGCTCCACCCCGCCTGAACCCCCTCTTCCAGGGCCCCCTACCTACGCTCCATGAGCCTAGAGCCGCCCCTGACAGCATCAAAATATTACATGGTAAAGCCTACACAATTCCAATATTCCAATATTATTAAACACATTTGGTTGTACAGTCTTTGCTCAAATAAGCAGCACCACAATGTAGCGGTGTGGGTTTTGATGGTACTATTATGTTGCCCACTAAATTGTCTTAATTTGGAGCAGATTAGGATAAACCACATTTACTTACTCAAATTATAACTTTTTTAATTGATTTGTGCAGATCAAACATCTAGGTCTCACGTGTGGCTTTGAAGCTGAAATGTACTTCAATATAAACTCCATGGTTGGGGCAAAGGCTCCAGTTCATTTTTATGACTTTCAAATGTTTATTTTCAGTGTGCTCCCCGTTTTCATTCTTGTAGCAGCAGTTTAATATAATACTGGTTGCCACCATTTCCAAAGAAAAGTGCTGGCCATTTGTTCATGTGTAGAACTCTGCAAAGGCTTGGGTATGGTATTTCAAATTGAGCTATTTTAACATTGTGTGCAGTTAATCTTAACATAATGAATTAATGCATGGGATTGTGAACCATTTCATATAAGCTTTACCAGACAGGGATGAGCAGTCATGCTGGAAAGAATAAAGGGTGAAGACTGTGTACACCTTCCATTCTGTGTGGCTGTAAAACAGTTTCCAACAAGATATCATTAACGCACTGCAGCAGTGAATGCTTTGTGAGTCTTCAGCTCATTTAGAACACATGCTACCATTAATCAACCAGGTACCGGGGAGAAGGAGAAGACAATGGTGTGCGGTAAACATTTGTCCGTCTCATGTCAAGGCCAGGCTCTCACAGAATCACTGTGTGTGCTGATTTGGATGCTATCCAGCTCCTTGCTGACAGCCTGTGTGATCTTAAATAATCTAGTTTACCTTTCTCTGTTAGATATCATGTGGTTGGTAGATGCCTCTGAGTACAAGGAACGTCACCCACAAAAATGAAACATTTGTCTTTTGACTTCCATCTCAAGTCAAGTGTATTTTGCTACCTTTCACAGCCTCTCTTCTGACCCTCACCCTGCGAAGGCCTTCCCAAGACGAAGGCTCAGTTGAGCCAGTCTGACCATGAAAGATGTTGCCCTGCACCAAGTGCATGGGCACACTTGTTCACAATGGATGTCATTCTTCTTCCAGACACTAAGCCCCTCACTTTACTGAACGTATGGCCTGAAAAGAAGGGCACTTCTAGGGGCACTGATGTGAAAGAGGTCATAGGTCACCTGCTAGGGACAAGAGACGCACCGTGACCATAGGTAGTCTGCTCCAAAATGGCCTTTGAGTGTAGCCCAAGCACAAAAATCACAAGGGCATACCCCATGGCTGTACTTATACCACGTGAACATAATAATAGCCTAGGTGACTGGACACCACGGCAGCCAGCCGCTTAGCATTTTCTCGTGGCCTTCAGAATTTATTGTTCACTTGGCCAAGGTGGTTACCAAAAACCGAAACAAATAACAAAACCCAAAAGACCACGAACCACAGTCACCCACAAACCTTTGGTTTTGCTAAGCACTTTTTTAATTCTATTTCCCCACCATAAAATGATTTGCCGTGGGAATTTGGGGCGCTTTTGGTTGACGATGATGGTGAGTACCAAGTTATTGATATTTTGGTCGGAAGGGGGTCCTTATTCCAAAAGTTTTTTGACAGGGGGGTCTCAGCATCAAAAAGTTTGAAGACCTATGCTCTACAGTAACGTGTTTGCACCAACAAGTTTTGCTGGAGAATTCATGTACTTGCTACATTATGCTTAATTTGACAGTTATTTACACAATAAGGATCTCTGTTAAATTAGCAGTTTTAGATTTTCTCATCACGCCTGTAACATGAGAGCATGGTCACCAACGCAATTATTTATGTTGGCTTCCTCAAGAAAAATAATTTTAGAGGTGTCTGCTGTCCTGCACAGTAACGGAGGTTCACAAAGTAAAAGAAGTGTTGTGATCTCTATGACTTATTGAACACAAGCTTGCTAAGACAAGAAACACAAAGGAGCCATTGCTTTGAAATTCCCTTTTGAGATTATTTAGATAAATAGTATAGGAATAGACAGATCGTATTGTTTTTCTTTATTCTTTCAGAGCTTGTTAACTGAAGTAAGGCTTACCCTACTACTTGAGATTGGGAGAGAAAAAAACTATTGTTAATCATGTAATGTTTTACTCTTGCCAGTTCACTAAATGTTTGTTTCATACTCGCTAATAGGTCCGGGATGCCCTTCAAGCCCATGGAGAAAGAGAGGGGTCGGTTGTGCTTGCCTGTTTGTTATGGAACATCCATGAATATGACTGAGACAGAGCTGCAGAGCAAAGAAGTGCTGAACAACACAGTCCCACTGGAAAAGAACACAGAGAGAGGGGAGATCCAGGAGCCCCAGCCTGGTGGCTCACCTGTGTTTGAGTCTCTACCCCTTGGTCCGTCTTGAGTCTGGCTCCCCTTCTTCCTTTTGTGTAAGGTACAATGTTCACCCGACGGAGGAACAGTGCACCAAGGTAGAATAGGGTTAGTAGGGATGGACTTCATGGATGAAGAATAGGGTGTGGGTACCCTTTCTAAGGTACCAGCGAAAGAGTAGAGTAAGAGAGTTTGGTGCTTTGTTTGTCCAGTCAAAAAACGAGGCAAGGGGACTGTGATTCCAGAGAGAGAAATACCTTGCCCTGTAACATGGGATCTGGATCCAAACTGGAAGCACAGCTCCACCGCCAGTGCTCAACAGCGCCTACGCCAGATTAACAATAGGAGCCTACCAGTGATGTCTCACTGAAAGACACTGGAAAGAGTTTTGTCCATCCTGTTCCCTGGTCACCAATTTTATCTCCCAATCACCATATATGTGTTTGGTCACCCAATTGAAGTGCAAGTTGTATCCCTAGTTGTTATTGTACCAATACTAGTATTAGGAACATCCTACTCCCTTAATGAAAAGTATCCAGATTAATCCCAAGTTCATACAGTACCAGTTTCTCTTGTCACCATGTGTGTTACTTTGACTTCTCGCATAAGGAAGTACTGTTTGGTTTTTTTTGTATCCAGGAATGGGGAAGAGCATATGACTTTATTTACAAACCAAACATGACAAAATGCCTGTCTTAAATTCTGTATCATAATGTTCACTTCACCTGTGGATTATTAGTTCATACTTAGCATCCGAAGGGGTGGTTTACAAATGTGGCCTTTCTTTTTGGTTGTTCTCACTGTATTTATTGCCCCTCTACATACTGCGCTTTCCATCAGCTACAATGTAAGAGTATGTTACATGACAAACAGGCCCTTCTATGCATTGTCTTCTAGCCTGTTGTGTCTGCTGAATAGGTACATTGACTCCTAAGTAAAGGATCTCCATGCAATATAAATTCCAAAGACCATATTTCAGAAAGAAATAGTAGAGCGTTGGCGTAGATCTATCCTTAGGTCAATATGTTTTTTAAAGTTTTCCTGCTTCATAATAATGAATATTTGAAGAGTTTTTTCTTGTACAGTCTGACTATGATATAGTGTTGAAGAACATAGTAGTACACCGAGGGCATACACCTAGATCACCTGAAAAGGAGGGTGCCTTACATCCAGAACATTATATACATGTTGATATACCTGTGCT
Organism: Lissotriton vulgaris; assembly: GCF_964263255.1. Classification (NCBI taxonomy): domain Eukaryota; kingdom Metazoa; phylum Chordata; class Amphibia; order Caudata; family Salamandridae; genus Lissotriton; species Lissotriton vulgaris. The sequence goes on from NC_141693.1 coordinate 1,526,609,093, forward strand.
GTCTTGTTTCCTTTTACGATTTGAGTGACCATGCATTTTCTTTCCCCCAATTAGACCCTGCCAGATAGCAATAAAGCTTTTAGCCACAAATACTAAAAGGAGGGTCTATTAAGTTTGAAATTCCCCTTTCCCATAATGCACGTGTTATGCTATATTAGATTAGCAATATGTGGCTAAATAGATGCCATTTGTATTCATGCTATGCAACCCACTGAGTTATCTTCACAGCATGTAGGATTTAGTTAGCTTGTGTGACTCCATTTTGTATTTCGCAATCCATATTAGACTGTGGCTGAACTAGATTCTATTATATGTTCTCCTTGCTTCAGCAGAAAACTGCCTGGGTGCATTTTCTCCTAAGGTTGGGACTCACTGTACTAATGGATATATTGTTTATACTTCTGCATACCTTTCCCATGAGACAAGCCTGCTCCCACAGAATGACCTTGCCAGGGAGAGATAGTGCGTATCCAGCCTCAGACTCTTAGCTCATCCTTGTGTGCCCCTATTTGTCTCCTACTGCCGTCTGTAGAAAGTTACTGGGTGGGTGTGTCTTGTGCTTCTGCTGAAATGGATAATTGCTATTTGTATGCCTGGGAGGGTTAGTCCCTCTCCAGTCTTCTTAGGGTGCAGGTCATGACTGACTCCTCTGCAGAGAACTGATAATAAATGTATGTATGTATTCTCTACTGTCTAATCGACTCTTCATTTGGGAGGGCATAGCAAGTGGTTCTGTGTACAACCTGGGGGGCCCTAGAGGGCCCCGTCCTTGAACACGTATCAAGGTAGTATGTATTTCGCGGAGTTCAGCAATCGTTGCAGTTGGTAGATAATGTGGGTGTGGGGTATACCCAGGCAAAACGGGCCACATGCCCCCCCCCCCCTATCGATAAAGGGCATAAACTGACCGGCGTTATTGGGTGAGGAAGGGCACCAATAAACAAAATTTAGCGTTGCCACACTGTGAGTGTAACCTCAAGGATTCTATACAGTCTATACCCCAGCGTAGTCGCGTGGCAGTATAAGAGTGAAACAAATTGTCTGTTCCATTGAATGCCGGAAAGGCGACCCAAGAATAAAATACCTCAAAGCGGAAAGCTGGATCTGCCTCTACAACAAATATAAGTTTAACACCTTCATCAGGTACTCCGTATTGATTCAAACAATCCTTGAGCAGTGTGCAGTTAGGAGCTGTTATGGCAACCTCCATAATGAAGAAGAAAGGATAACAACCTACATGTGGCAGACACAAAGGGTTAAAAGAAAAAGTAAAACCTTTTAAAATTCAAGCTTAAAAAAACAATAATATATAATCACAAATATAGGAGGCTACACCGTCACAGCTGCCTCCGGAAACAGTGAGGGGATTGCGGACAAGCACTACTTAAGAGTCTCACAGATATGAACCAGACAAAACGTTGCGGGGATTCTGCACCTACACAGAACTATGCACAGGAAAACAGGACCTTGTGTATAGGGGTGTACCAACCTACCACCTTAGTACTCAAAATCCCAAAACCGACTAGCTATAGTGTCTCATTCGTTCTTCTCTAAAATCACGAAGCTACAACACTCCCGACTCTCTCAGGAATCGTGGTAGCAAGACATACCCTTTCGCACACTGACACGTACTTGTCCAAATTAAGAATTGGCAGAGTCACCATAATAGTTTAAAATATTTATTTTAACTATTGTGCTCTAAATATACAGTATACAAGCCACTTCTGCATAAAAATAGCATGATTATCATTGTTACAATTCTATAGAGTACGAAGGGGTATGTCATTATATAAAGACAGTGGAAAAAGGAGGACTATAAGGCCTAACCACTGTCACCTTGACTGGAAGAAGTTTATTATATAAATGAAGATCTCTGGGCTTTGCCAGCAGACCCCATACCTTAAAGCCTGGATAGAAGGTTTACATCATAGGAACAGCATAGCTATTCTCCATCGAAGGGACTCTCTCCAAGTGTCTGTTAAACCAACATGCATCCCTGTAATATGAAAGCACGAGTTTCCAGCAGTGCAGCTGTGTTTAGCATGTTTTGTCTAGGTGCTAGGGACTAACCAGAACAGAATACCAAGGGGCATTGTTTATCGACTTTGCACATCGTGTTCAGACCAAACGCCAGGAACTTTGCAGAAAAAGTGCAAAGCAGACAGTTCTCCTATGAAAGGCATAAACAGATTCTTGCAAAATAAAGTAATGTAGTAACGTGTGTAAAAGCAGCATGATGGCAGCAAAGCTCATGCTAACTTAGCGATGACGACAATGACCCTAATGGCCAAATAACACTATCTAGTACATTACAATATCTCCTACAGGGAGATAGACATAAGGCTCACAACACTTTAGCAACAAAATTACAGTAAACAGCACTAACACACAGCGGGCCCCGGGAGGGATCAAACCTTATACTAAGAAAGTGATATAAGATCAAGTCAGGACGATGTCAAAAGGACGTAGAATTGCTGGGACCCCAAGGAACCACCCATGGTGAATAGATAGGGACCCCACGGATTGCATGTGGTGTGTGTGTACATTACTGAGTGCTCCATACAGGTCTATGTGCAAGTCGCAGTTGGATTTTTAAAGACTAAGGACCCTTCGTAGTGGACCCTGAATAAATGCTGTGGAATACAGAAGGATAGAGAGCCACTATACCGGTGTATACCATGGTACCCAAGTGACCTAACCCAGGAAAGCCGGGTGCAAAGGTGTGATGTGGTGTTGGAAACCACTGTCAAACCCAATGGAGGACTTCAGGAAAGTGTCGCTGCTGGAAGAGGAGGAATGTGGATTCTTGATGAAGAGTACCTGAAAGCAGAGGGGACAGAATCTGGGTCACTTGAGAGTGACCAAGGGCTCGGTAGACGAATGCCCACCTATGTTGGGTGCTTCTAGATAGTTGATAGGGACCTTGACCATGCAGCTGCAGGGACCAGGCAATGTTGAGGATAACCAGGAGCAGGATGTGAGCTTTATCATGAAGGATGTTGAGTGCTGTGGGGTCGGTGTCCAGCGGAAGCACCAACAAGCCTTGGCAAAAGCAATCCATGAAGGAAGTCAAGTAAGTATACGGTTCGGACCAGCAAGGTGCAGGAGACTCCCAACAAGCTGGGGCATCATGACAAGCAAGAGCAATCAGGAGAGCCCAAGGAAAACAATGATGACCCTCAAGTGTACCCACAGGCCGGAGGCACAGCAGTCGCGAGAGGAACTCAAGTAGCTTCACAAAACAAGAGGCCACAGAGCACACGGTGAGAGGTGGTGGAAGATCTTTGTGGGAAAAATTGCGAGAATTTGGGGCTACTTGGAGCTCAATGCCCTTGTCACAGGATTGCCAACAACCACATACTCTTGCAAAAGTATGCAGTGCACAGGGGTTTGGGTATTTATTTCAGCCCCCACGAGGGATACTGGCCTCAAACTCAGAGATAGGGCAGCTCGGGCCTCAAGGGACATAGAACCCATTCTCCTGTATTGTTGAGCCTTCCAGAGTTCATAGGAGCTTGGGATCAGCAGACCTGTCAGCAGTGTTGCATTACCTAAGAATGCAGGGGAGTGACTCCTTCACTCCAAGGTAGATTATCTTCAGGTGTCTTGGATGCTCCACAGTTCCTACAGAGATCCTGTATGATGCGCAGGCACAGACGATGCAGCAGACTGAGAGGGAGACAAAGTCAGGCCTAAATGAAGTCCAGAGTGCCCAGACACTTGAAGTGCAGTGGTTTCATCTCTGAATCTTGTCCATGATGAATCTAAGGTCATACAACCAGGTAAGCCATTTGGTACCCATGGGAGAGGGTTGGAATGATTCAGGGGACCCTCCCACTGGAGGGTCTGGACAGAGGGGAGGTTAATCCCATGTCTTTTGTCTAGTTTCATGCCAGGGTGTGAGCCAACTGCTCCCAGGAGTGGTTTGAACTGGACTATGCACATGGACACCAAATGTGCCCCTCCTGTAGGTTTTTAGGCGCTGGCAAGTGCACCCATCTAGCCCTAATACACTAAATCCTGTCTGGGAAGTCGTCACACCTCCCTGTAACTGGATGCCTATTGTTCTGCTTTCCGCTGCTCTTGCTTGGATCAGAACCAGAACCAGGAGGCTAGAAATGTGTCTCTGGTCGGCAGCAACCATTTTGTGCAGTCCGGCGCTAGAAGGCTGGTACTGGGAACACCAAGGACCTCATGAAGGGCCTTCCTGGTGGGTGGAATCATACCTCCCACACTGGTTACCCATGTAGGGGTATGATTCCAATATGTTTGACATCAAGCACAATAGCTGTTTTGGAGGTTGTCATCACGGGGTCACATAATGCTCATCTAATCTAGTATATGGCTGTTTCACTGAGAACCCGGGAGACTGGACTCTGTAGGCTGCAGGGGTGTCCTGCTCATGCAAGGGCACCCTCTCACTTAGAACCAAGCACCCTGCCCTCAGGATTGTAAAGGCCTGGTAAAGGGGTGACATAGGTTTTAAGTGCAGTGACCCTTAGATATAGTAAACCTATATCGTAAGTAAGTGGTGCATGCACAGACTTACACAGGCTGCAATGGCAGGCACGTAGTTACATTTTTAATGGTCTCTTGTGGGTGGCATAATACATACTGCAGCCCATTTGAGCTCTTTGGGGTACCTATACCCTGGGTACATGTGTACCATATACTAGGAACTGACAAGGGTACCCCAGTATTCAATCTGGGGTGTACCTAAGTACATGCATAATAGTTTAGGTAGAAAGCAGAAAGACTGGGGTCCTGATTAGTAGGATCCCAGTCAGACTAGTCAAAAACAGCATTACATCCAGCAAACAGTGGGGGTAACTGTTGGACCTGGCCCTTTTGGCAGGTTCACCCCGAAACTTTTTTTTGCGTTTGCCTAGCCTGTTTCTGTAACCTGGTGTTGGTGATTTTAGGTCTCTGCGCACTTTTTCACTGTGGTCCAGTGTAAAGTGAGTGCACTCTCTGTGTGAGTGGTGAGAGTGACCTGCCCTCCCATAGGAATGCATGGGGAATATGCGTGACCATGGTAGTTCCTGATGTGTGGGGAGTGCAGGGTCGAGTTTGGTGTGTGCGAACTCGTGAGATTGAATGCTGCCCAATGATGTATGCAGCATAATTGTGTCTAGTGTGGAAGTGCCACTTCTAGAAGTTGGCATGTTTGTGTAATTTGTGTCTGGCGTGTGATTGGCTGGAGCTGGCTGGTGAGCCTGGCTCCTGGAGTCAGGATGGGTCTTCCCCGGTGGTGAATGGAGAGATTAGCATGCTGATGTGAGGGAGGGGTACACCAGGGACCTGAATAGGGCTGGGCTTTCCCCACAAAATGCTGGCTCCACCCCCAGTCTGATGTCCCTAGCCTGGCCAGTGAAAGGAGTTCCCCATAACCAGTTGTAGCTGGTTCTCACATTGCCTGCACCCTGCTAGACAAAGGATTTTGGGTATAAAAAGGGTGCTGTGACACCCCGAAAATGTTCTTGTCTTGCTGCTTGAATCTGCCAGGGGCGTGCTGCTGCTGGGGCCCAGGGGAAGGCTTGCCTCCCTGCCCTGCCCTGCCCCTGGATGCCTGATGGATTCCCTGAAACTTTTGTGGGCTTTGTGTCTTTGTTTAGGGACCTTTGTCCCTTTCCTTGGAACCCTGTCTGCTGCGCTTTTGAAATGAGGGGCTGGTGAGTGCTGGATCTTCCCTAGAGGTGCTTTATTGTCAGCCTTGCAGCGCTGGGCTGCATCGTGTGCCTGGCGGGTGCCACCACGCTTATTCCATTACCCTGAGGGTGCAGGTGCCCACCCTGCATCTTGCCACGTATTTTTCAGCGTGGGGATGCGGACTTGCAGTTTATTTTCATTTAAGGAAGGAAGCCTACGCCTCTGTGATGCCGCCGAGAAATGTTGCCGCGGCCGCCCAGGAAGCCAGGCCAGCTTGCCTGTGACAGGGGTGGGGCCGCGGCAGTACAGGAAGCGTGGAAGGAGGAAGTAGAGTGAGAAAGGGGGGCGGGAGCCTACCCCGCCTCCCCCAGCATGGCGGAAGAAGAAGAGAGAGTCTTTTTTAAACGGGGCTCCTGTGTGCCGTTGGGAGCCCTGTGTGTGCCCGCAAGAATGGTGAGCAGAGACGGAGGGGACGCGGGCACATTGCCGGTGCCCGCCCCCGCCGCAAGTCAAGGCCCAGCTGAAGGAGCAGCTGTCCGTGGGGCTCCCAGGTGTCAGGGAGAGCCCCGTCTTTGCCCGCGAGAGAAGCGCTGCTGCCGGGTGAAGAGGAGAGGAGCACTGCATTGCCGGTGAGTGAGGGCTGAGGGGGGCATCGGCAGTCCTAGAGCCAGGAAGCTCCCGCGAAGTGCTTGTGCAGGGTACGTCCCTGTAAGGGGCTGGGTCCATATTTGGTTACTGAGTCACCCGGGAGGGGCTCCAAAGAGTGGGCAGTTTGGTTACTAAAAAGGGACAGAGTGGCCCAGGAGCAGTGTCAGCCCCCCCAGTTATTTACAGAGCCTGCGGGGCTTCAGTGTTTGGGGGCATGGTTATTTCAGGAGCCAGATTGCTCCAATTGGCACAGCTGATCTTAGAGCCTAGAGGGCTCCAATGTTGGGTACTCTGGTTATTATCAGAGCCTGTGTGGCTGCAGCCTGTGCATATTTTCTTTAGAGTCTGTGCGGCTCCAACCCCTGCGGCGCAGTTTGTCTAGGGCCAGTGAGAGCCCATGCCGCAGTTTTCCTCACAGCTGCCCAGCAAGTAGTGGGCAGCTTCACCGTTTAGGCACAATTTGAGAGAATGAGTCCCTGGGAGGGACAGAGATGGTACAGTGGTGCCAGGCCTGCTACAGCTGCACAGCACTTAGTGCCAGCTTCAACGTTTAGGCCCTGTTGTCGCTCCCAGCTGCCCAGCAATTAGTGGGCAGCTGCAACGTTTTAGGTTTGCGCCGATGGTGCATCCCTGACTGGCGTTGCAATGGCAGCGCGCCCTGACATTCTGGACACAGGGCATTTAAGCCCCTTCTTGAGATGGCCAGTTGGCCAGGGGGCTGGTATGTGGGTAGGGCGCAAAGCCCTAATGTGATTTCTGCGCAATGTGATTTTACTATGGTTATAATGGTAATTGCCTAATGTGATTTTTGCGCAATGTGATGTTACTATGATTATGAAGTTATTTTACCTATGTAGGTTTATGTTAGTGAGAGTTTACTTCACTGTGAGTTACGCCCCTAAAAGTGATTTATTCTTAGGAGGCAGAGTCTAATGTGTTTAGACTAGTGAGGAGATTGCCTACTGTATTTTTCTGGTTAGGCCTAAATGTGATTGCTGCGTAATGTGCTTTGCCTTTATGCTTGTGTTATACTTCTAAAGGAGCTCATGCTTAGAAGTTTGCTTTGCCTAGTATGTTATACTAGAGAGGTTATGTGTCCATGCGTGATCTAGGCCTATGGTTATTAGTATTGCGTAGTGTGTACCTACCTTCTACCAGTGGTTACTGGTTGTGGTCTATAATTGTTATTTTGTGCTACACTTATTCTATGTTCTAGAAGTGCTATTTCTGCTAAGTGTTGATTCTGACAGTGGCCCATGTTGCCCAGACCTGGTGTAAATAATCCCTCGTGAATATTGCCCGTGCCAGTTGGCACAATGTATCTTGTGCGATTACTGTCTGATGTGTTTTGACAATACAAATGTTATTTTTATATAACCTTGTGTGGAGTTTCTTTTGTGGTGTGCCTAGGATGTTGTTGCTGTTGTGTGCGTGCGCAAATGCTTTACACATTGCCTCCGGGATAAGCCTGTCTGCTCGTGCCCAGCTACCAAGGGGTTGAGCCAGGGTTATCTTGGCGTGTGACTCCCTTGCTCCGACTAGAATGGTGGTTTCTGCCTGGCTTTGGAGTAAGCCTTAGCCAATTAGAAATCCCAGTTCTAATATTGTTGGCCAGCGGTGAGGATTAGGACTTGTGTTTGCGCAGTGCCAAAGCGACAACTGTCTACATTACAAAACTCTGCATTTTTAGATAGTCACATGTTTGGGATTATTGTTTTTGATTTTGTTTTTCCTTTAAGAGTGTCATTTTCAAATGGTCTTCCTGCGCTTTTATGTTTAGTGGCAGATGAGAGAAAATGACAGGGCGGGACGCCAGTAGAGGGTGAGGTTCCCATACATAAGGAATCCCTTGCTGGGTCCAGTGCCCAATCCCTGTCCCTGTCCCCAGATGTGTGGGTAGATGGAAGAGAGGGAGTGTGGAGGAGAAATGGCTTGCTCGGGAGGGTGGTAATCCCCTAAGTGTAGTGTGTGTGTCTGGATTCCCCATTATGGTAGGATCCAGTGGTGGCAGCTAAAAAATGTCCAGTGCGTGAAGTCCCATTCCCAGTTCCCAGAGTATGGTGCCTGGTGCTCAGTAAGAGTGGTACAGGTTGAGAGTCAGGGGCAGGGAGGAACTGTCTCACCAGTCTGGAGGGGGAGTGTGTAGATGAGTGGTGTGTTGAACTGGAGGAGTTGGCGTGAGTTTTCTTTGAAATAAAAGGAGCTTGCACGGTGTACCTCTGGTGGTGTGCACATGGTCCTGCAGATGCACTGGATAAGAAGGTGGACATCTGGCGGTGTGCTAGATGTCTTGCAGAGGCATTAGGAGTGATTCTAAAAGTAGTGGCTTGTGTATCTGATGATCCTGTGTAGGGGAAGAGGTTCATGTGTAGCCCAACTAGGTCCCAGTAGGATGGTAGGGTGTAGGGGCTCACGTCCTGTCTCAGTGGAGGCGGAGTGAGTGTGGGACGATGTGTCCCACGTTGGCCCGAAACTCTGTCTCAGGGCCTGGAGGGTTCCCTAAGGGAGCGCCAGGTCAGAGGCCTAGGATCTTTCGGTGTCTAGAGGACAGGGAGTGTCTGTAACCAGAACTCCGGCGGTCCTGGTGTTGGGTAGTACCACCCCTAGTGGAGGGTGCAGAATTCCTGGTTCGCTGGGCATTTGACCGTCTAGAGTGCTTGACCATTTGTGTGGCCTCTGGAGGTCGTTCCCCGAGGACGGGGGAGGCCACTTTCAGGTTCAGCCTGAAGGGCATCTGTACTCAGTGTCCTGACCGGTTTTGGCTTCCAGGGATACTGCTCCAAGGTGGGAGGGTGCAGAACTCTGGAAGGGGTGCAGAGGGACGGTGCCCTTACCTCTGACCCCGGTGTAACCTGAGGGTTAAGATCCTAGGTTGGGAGTTTAGAAAACTTCCAGGTCAAGAAGGAATCTCTGCCAAAGTAGATCAGCTGAAGAGACTGAGTGGGCTGCCCTTGCTGTGTGATCTGGGGCTCACCTGCAGTTGTTGTTTCCACTAAGGTAGAGGAAAGGAGACTTTGCTGTGTGCTGGGTCCCCCCACCTGCTTGAAGAGGGACTGTGCTGTGTGCTTTGTACCTCCGAAGTGAAATAGTTTCCAGATCCCAGGTGGTAGACCAGTTGATGGAGAGAGGTCTTGAACTGGTGGGAGAGATGTGTTCTGGTGGGTGCTTCCCTGGGAGGGTGCGGAACCCCAGAAGTAGAGGTAGAGTGGGGCATTCTTGCCCGTGACCTCTGGTCAGCCTGAGGATATGGTCCCTAGGTTGAAGGATCAGTGGTAGTTGTAGCTACACTGAGATGAGAGAGTGGAGAATGGCTATTGTGTGCCAAGGTTATTGCCCCCCACTCTGTGAAGTGGTCAGGACCTGAGACATTTGGATGGCCTAGGGCCTGGTCTTGGCCGTGGATGACTAGAGAGTGCCAGTGGGGTATCCTAGTTGGGCCAGAGAGCTCTTGTTGAGAGAAATCCATGTGGGTTCAGAGTGGCATAGAACTGGAAGGTGTCCCTGCCGTGCAGGCCCGTGTCCGTGTTTTGTCACCCAAAGCAGGGAAGCCCATCAGGGGAATGATTGGTCTACCCTACGTTTTGGCTGGAAGGGGGTGGTGTTGGACCCGGCCATTCGGCAGGATCACCCCTAAACTTTTTTTTGCTTTAGCCTAGCCTGTTTCTGTAACCTGGTGTTGGTGATTTTAGGTCTCTGTGCACTTTTTCACTGTGGTCCAGTGTAAAGTGCGTGCGCTCTCTGTGTGTGTGGTGAGAGTGACCTGCCCTCCCATAGGAATGCATGGGTAATATGTGTGACCATGGTAGTTCCTGATGTGTGGGGAGTGCAGGGTCGTGTTTCGTATGTGCGAACTCGTGAGATTGAATGCTGCGCAATGATGTATGCGGCATGTTTATGTCTAGTGTGGAAGTGCCACTTCTAGAAGTTGGCATGTTTGTGTAATTTGTGTCTGGCGTGTGATTGGCTGGAGCTGGCTGGTGAGCCTGCTCCAGGTGTCAGGATGGTCTGCCCCGCTGGTGAATGGAGAGATTAGCATGCTGATGTAAGGGAGGGGTACACCTGGGACCTGAATAGGGCTGGGCTTTCCCAACACAATGCTGGCTCCACCCCCTGTGGTCCGTCTGATGTCCCTAGCCTGGCCAGTGAAAGGAGTTCCCCCTAACCAGTTGTAGCTGGTTCTCACATCGCCTGCACCCGGCTAGACAAAGGATTTTGGGTATAAAAAGGGTGCTTTGACACTCTGAAAATGTTCTTGTCTTGCTACTTGAATCTGCCAGGGGTGTGCTGCTGCTGGGGCCCAGGGGAAGGCTTGCCTCCCTGGGCCCTGCCCTGCCCCTGGATGCCTGATGGATTGCCTGAAACCTTTGGGGGCTTTGTGTCCTTGTTTAGGGACCTTTATGCACTGTCCCTTGCCTTTGGAACCCTGTCTGCTGCGCTTTTGAAATGAGGGGCTGGTGAGTGCTGGATCTTCCCTAGAGGTGCTTTATTGTCAGCCTTGCAGCACTGGGCTGCATCATGTGCCTGGCGGGTGCCACCCTGCTTATTCCATTACCCTGGGGTGCAGGAGCCCACCCTGCGTCTTGCCACATATTTTTCGGAACGGGGATGCCGCTTCGCGGTTTATTTTCATTTAAGCAGGGAGCCTACGCCTCTGTGATGCCGCCCAAAAATGTCGCCGCCCGGGAAGCCAGGCCAGCTTGCCTATGACAGGGCGGGGCCGCGGCAGGACAAGAAGCGTGGAAGGAGGAAGTTGTGCGAGAAAGGGGGGCGGCAGCCTACCCCACCTCCTCCAGCATGGCGGAAGAAGAAGAGAGAGTCTTTTTCAAACAGGGCTCCCGTGTGCCGTTGGGAGCCCTGTGTGTGCCCGCAAGAATGGTGAGCAAAGGCGGAGGGGGCGGAGGGCACATTGCCGGTGCCCACCCCCGCCGCAAGTGAAGGCCCGGGTGAAGGAGCAGCTGTCTACAGGGCTCTCAGGTGTCAGGGAGAGCCCCGCCTTTGCCCGCGAGAGAAGCGCTGCTGCCAGGCGAAGAGGAGAGGAGCCCTGCATCACCGGTGAGTGAGGACTGAGGGGGGAACGGCAGTCCTAGAGCCAGGAAGCTCCCACGTAGTGCTCATGCAGGGTACGTCCCCGTAAGGGGCTGGGGGCCATATTTGGTTACTGAGTCCCCCGGGAGGGGCTACAACGAGGAGCAGTGTCAGGCCCCCCAGTTATTTACAGAGCCTGCAGGAATTCAGTGTTTGGGGGCATGGTTATTTCAGGAGCCAGAATGCTCCAATTGTCACAGCTGATCTTAGATCCTAGAGGGCTCCAACGTTGGTTACTCTGGTTATTTATCAGAGCCTGTGTGGCTGCAGCCTGCGCATATTTTCTTCAGAGCCTGTGTGGCTACAACCCCTGTGGCGCTGTTTGTCTAGGGCCAGTGAGAGCCCATGCCGCAGTTTTCCTCACAGCTGCCCAGCAAGTAGTGGGCACCTGCACCGTTTAGGCGCAATTTGAGAGAAAGAGTCCCTGGGAGGGACAGAGATGGCACAGTGGTGCCAGGCCTGCTACAGCTGCGCAGCACTTAGTGCCAGCTGCAACGTTTAGGCTCTGTTGTTGCTCCCAGCTGCCCAGCAATTAGTGGGCAGCTGCAACTTTTAGGTTTGCGCCAGTGGCGCACCCCTGACTGGAGCTACATTGGCAGCACGCCCTGACATTCTGGACACAGGGCATTTAAGCCCCTTCTTGAGATGTCCAGTTGGCCAGGGGGCTGGTATATAGATAGGGCACAAGGCCCTAATTTGATTTCTGCGCAATGTGATTTTACTATGGTTATATTGGTAATTGCCTAATATGAATTTTTCACAATGTGATGTTACTATGATTATGAGGTTGTTTTACCTATGTAGGTTTATGTTAGTGAGAGTTTACTTCACTGTGAGTTACGCCCCTAAATGTGATTTATTCTTAGGAGGCAGAGTCTAATGTGTTTAGACTAGTGAGGAGATTGCCTACTGTATTTTTACTGGTTAGGTCTAAATGTGATTGCTGCGTAATGTGCTTTGCCTTTATGCTTGTGTTATACTTCTCAAGGTGCTCATGCTTAGAAGTTTGCTTTGCCTAGTATGATATACTAGAGAGGTTATGTGTCCATGCGTGATCTAGGCCTATGGTTATTAGTATTGCGCAGTGTGACCCTACCTTCTACCAGTAGTTACTGGTTGTGGTCTATAATTGTTATTTTGTGCTACACTTATTCTATGTTCTAGAAGTGCTATTTCTGCTAAGTGTTGATTCTGACAGTGGCCCATGTGGCCCTGACCTTGTGTAAATAATCCCTTGTGAATATTGCCTGTGCCAGTTGGCACAATGTATCTTGTGTGATTACTATCTGATGTGTTTTGACAATACAAAAGTAATTTTTATGTAACCTTGTGTGGAGTTCCATTTTTGGTGTGCCTAGGATGTTGTTGCTGTTGTGTGCGTGCGCAAATGATTTACACATTGCCTCCGGGATAAGCCTGTCTTCTCGTGCCAAGCTACCAAGGGGTTGAGCAGGGGTTATCTTGGCGTGTGACTCCCTTGCCCTGACTAGAATGGTGGTTTCTGCCTGGCTTTGGTGTAGGCCTTAGCCAACCAGAAATCCCAGTTCTAACAGTAACCATAAGAAGCAGATCCTACTTTCCCACCCATATGAACAGTGTAATCACAGTTAACCTGTCTATCTATATTGGTAGGAGGTTACTCTCTGGGAAGAGAGCTGGAATGCTATCATGAGAGAAGCCTTTGCTGTGGTCTGTGCACTGAAGAAGTTGACGCCGTACATATTTGGGAATCACTTCTAGGCTCAGACAGACCACAGGTCCTTCAGATGTTTCATGCAGATGAGGGGTGAGAATCCCAAATTGTTGAGGCTGTCAATCTCCCTACAGTGAATGAATTTCACATTGGAATTTTGTCTTGGGTCGAACAACACCAATGCTGATGGTCTTTCCGTCTTTTTCTGCATTAGAAATGAGAAGTCCCTTGACGTTGAGCAGCTCTTCACACTTTCATCTAGAGGGGGATACATGCTAGACCTGCCAGCCTCAGAGTTTTCTTCCCTCATACCTTTTGCCTTCTCTCCTCCTATTTTTGCAGGTCTCATTTTTGTTGGCCTTAGGACTCTATGCACTTTACCACTGCTAGCCAGTACTAATGGGGTAGTGCCCTCTCCTCTAAACATGCGAGAATTGGCTTATACCCAATTGTCACATTTAATTTTTCTGTAAGTCCCTAGTAAAGTGGTAATACATGTATATAGGTAGCGTAAATTGAATGCTACTATTGGTCCTACAGCGCGTATTTTTCCAACCACTTAAGTAGCTCTTTAAACATATCTCAGGTCTGTCCATTGCAGCGTGTGTGTGAAGTTTTAGAGTGCCGCTTTGACCTTGCAATATAAACCATTCAACAGGCCCAAAACGTCATTTATAATCCATTTAAGTCATATCTAGGGTAGCCCTTGAACAGCCCAGGGGGCAGGGTGCAGTGTATTTAAAAAGTTCGAGATGTAGTTTCACGTTTTACCTGTCCTGGTAGTAAAAAAAAACTAAATTCATTTTTGTCTACTGCCTGGCCAACCTCTTCCATAGGATAAGACTGGGTTACCTTACTGCACTTAATAAGTTGTAACCTTCAATTTGGTGCAGATGGACAGCTTGAGTTTGGTGTCTAAAGAACTGTAATGAAAGGTCCTCCATAATGGCAAAGGCAGATTTAAAGTCTCAAATTGAAAAATCCACTTTTAGAGAGTTAGCATTTTTTTGTCCCAACAATTTGGTTCCTGAAGCATGTTTATGTGCTACATAAATAGGTGTAGCTGTCAATTGGTCTTTGTGTACAGACTGTGAGACAAAGGAAAGCTAGGTGTGGGCAGGATGGGTTTATCTGGCTTGCAACAAAAAGGCTCTGCCTGAGCACTCTCACAAAGGGTTTGTCACTAGTCATTTCTATCTCCACACATGCAGGGGTCAAGGCAGCCAGGAAGGGGATGTCTGACACCTCAGAGGGGTGAAGGACTCTGTAAACATCTCCTTCTTCAAAGTGGACACCAGGAATAAATACTGGACCGCAGACCCCAACTCTTTAGCACACATCTGGTACTGTTGCAGACTCAGAAAACTGTTGTGTTGCTTTTCTGCAAGTAAGACTGCTACTCTGCTTTATTGTTGTGCAGCCCTGCTGCCGTCCTGCCTCAGTGAAAAAGACTGGACCTGCATCTTGAACCCAGGACCACCAGAATGACTCCAAGGGCTAGTTGGCTGACCTCCTGATAAGAAGCCTCAGGGAAAGAACTGGCCCACTCCATCTTGAATGCAGCTCCTGGACTCTGCCAGTTGTGAGATCTATCCTCCCAAGAACCAAAGCATAGTGACACATCCCCTCCCAAAAAAAACAACTTCAGAGCCGCTGTGTGATGCATCCCAGGCAGATGATTTCAAATTGCTACCCCGCAGACACTCAAACACTGTTGGTTTGCAGTTACTGTGCCACCATGTTACTAGTTAGTATAAATCATGTATGTCCAATATATAATAAAGTTGCTGCTTGCATTGTGAGCACTGTGAACACACATTGCCAGAGTCAATACATCTGTAATTGGCATCTAGCCTTCTAGCAGTTTTTGTTTGTTTATGATTTTAGCAACACTTAGGGGTCGATTCCGATTCGGGAAACAAATCCGTACAACAATTCGAGTTTGTAGCCGTTTCCGTACGAATCGTACAAATCCGTCCGAATCGCGTAGTACGATCCGTAGGAAAAGAATACGTACGATTGTTTGCGAACTGTACAAAAAGCAAGGGAAAATCTGTACGATACTTGACTCTCACGGTGAACCATACGAATCGTAAACATGCTATACGACCCGAAAAGTACGATCCGGATCGGGGAATGGAAAACGTTGTATGAGCAATTCGTATGGACAGCCACACATTCACATACTCACCGTACCCCTGGTTTCATGGGGGTATGCACCATACCCTGATGCACCGTACCCCTACACACCGTACCCTTGCAATCATGGGGTGTACTCGCATACTCGGGGGGGTCCGTTTCGCACGCGGTTCGAGTCGAAATCTGTTTTTACATACGTTTTAAAATCACGTAGAAAAAGAGTCGTACGGAGTGTTGCCGTAACAAATCATACTTGCTGGTTCGCAAAAAGCTGCTTCAATCTGTACTGATGTCGCATACTGCGTGTTCCGAATGTGATTTGTACGTATTTTTAAGTCATATGGTCTTTCGTACGATTCGTACGGAGATCTGCTTTGGGTTCGGATCGTACTTCATCGTACGTACGGGGACGTTAAAGGTGTACGATTCGTACTGGAAAAATGCTTCATACGGCTATTCGTAGGGGATTTTACCAAATCAGAATCGACCCTTTCATGTATGAAAATGTGCTGGTCCTCATCAATCTAAAAAAAAAACATTTGCTGCAGGTGTTCTTGTGAAAGGGCGGCATGCTGTAACCCATACTACAATAAGACCAATGACTGAAGTGGGCTGAAACACTTCCCCTCAATACATGAAACCAACCACAGACTAATGTGTAAAGTTAGGCTGAATTCCCTATAAGTAACTATCCTACACATCATTTTAAGTAAAATGAAATGTCTTGGCTAACACAGACCTAAAAAAGGAATTCAGCCTGGTATTTCTTGCAAGCCTCGAGAAATAAAGAAAGAAAGAAAGTAAGAAAGAAAGAAAGAAAGAAAGAAAGAAAGAATGAAAGAAAGAAAGAAAGAAAGAAAGATCAAAATAAATACATCAAATACAATTAAAAAAAGAGTATATCTTAATACAGAACAGTTTCAAATTGACACAATCTGGTATGCTGTGAAACAGCATCAGCCAGCCAAGCAAAACACTCCACAAAAGGAATTCATAACAGTATTGGCAAGAGGATAGGCTCTACTAACAATGGAATGGGTATCACAAGCATCCTGCTATCATTGCAGGCTCTAAACACAAATGCCAAACTAAACTAATTAGAAAGGGAAAACAAAAACACTGGCACTGAAGGAGCTAGCTTGTGTGCTGATGTGCTCCTTGAACAAGAGCAAAATACAGTCATTCAACATACCCATAAGCAGTGGCTTAAGTGGGATGACCTACTGCCACGTGCTATAGGCTGTAGTGGGCGGGAGCAAAAGTGAATGACACAACAACAGACTAATGGATCAAGAAAGGTGGCTGAAAGATCCTATATGCAAGCCAATTATATGTAATTTAGCAAAATCAAAAAGTCTTGGCTAACATCAGACCTAAAACTGCTCACTCATTAGCTTGCATACTTACGTGCTTGTATTATGAGCACAAGGTATCCTACATAAATCATTAAACATTGCTAGGCTCCTTAGCTGAAAACATCAGAAACTTAGCATCAGGAATCTTCCTTGATAGCTGATATGTGCGACGGACCAGAGAAAGGTGCTTGAGATATGTCTGCAATAGAGGCCTTTCAGAGTGCAAAACACTCTAATTTAGAAATTTCGAACACGGACAAGAGTCTTGAAATACAGAGTAAGATTATCTGGGTTACACATTCACTCTGTCACAAGCTTTTCCTCTAGGTATCAGTCTTTCAGTTGTTATGTGGCGCCTTCAAGAGTCTTTTTTTCATCTCCAAAGTTAACGTAGTATATTTGCTTTGAGTTTTCCTTTGGGATGTACACCTCTCTGGACAAAGCTAAAATTGAATTACTCCTGAAAAAAATTTAGTTACTCCTAACTTGGACCGTGTATAATAGACATGAACTACTCAGGATACGCATCTTTAGTTGAATGAATGATTTTTTTATGGCATATTTTCTTTTTCAGAAAATGGAATGGAACAATTTAACATGGACTTCACAAATCGATCAGAAATCACTGAGTTCATCCTGGTGGGATTTCTAAAAACTCCTTTGCTGGAGATGTTTTGTTTCTTTGTCTCTGCTGCCATGGTCTATCACAGCTAATGCTGTCAGTCTTGTTGTGAGGTTAGATCATCACCTCCACACACCAATGCACTTCTTCATCTGTAACTTATCAGTACTAGAGATAAGGTACACAACCGTGGCTACCCCCAACCTGATGGACAACTTCCCAATGAGGAGTAAAGGCGCCTCATTGTAATGATGTATAGTACAATTCCATCTCTTTTTCTCTCTTGGATCCAGTCAATGACTTTTGTTGGCTATGATGCCATTTGACAGATATCTAGCAATATGTAATCCACTGCGATACAATGCAGTTATGATTCATAGAACATGCACTTCAGCAGCTTTTTGCTTATGGAGCTCATGCTTTCTGACTATGCTGGTACCAGTTGGTTTAGATTTACATCCCCTTTTTGTGGCTCAAATATAATCAACCATTTGTTCTGTGATGCTCACCTGTTGGTGAGGCAGTCTTGTTCAGAGACCAGACTGGTTGCATTACTTGACTTTGTTCTAGCCATCAGTATTGGACTAAGTTCATTTGTGCTTACAAAGGTCTCATACAAATACTCTATTAGCACGATTATGAAAATTCCCCTCTCCAGAGGCCAAGGCAAAGCTTTCTCCACCTGCAGCTCACATCTCATCATAGTGGGTATATTTTATACAACAGTTATGTTCATGTACATTAGACTCAGGACTCGATATTCAGAGATGAATAAGGTAGAATCCGTGTTCTATTCAGTCGTAACTCCTGTACTCAATCCCTTAATTTACACTTTGAGAAACAAAGCTATCAAAAATGCCAAGAATAAGTTAGCAATTTGCAAATGTTAATATTATCTCTCAGACATAGTTTGCATTTCACAATGGGGTCACAACTTACCAGCCTAATCAATATTCAAGAGGCAGGTTGCAATGTGCTATCCATTGGAATGGGCAATAACACAGGAATGTAGCTTTCTGGGGACAGCAGACCTCCATGTCTGTGTTTGCTTTTTAAATAAAGATACAGAAAGTATGCTGTTCTTAATTACGAGACAAGGGAAAACTAGGAGAACCGGTTTTGCGTGGTCATGATATGTAGGAGGACGGGGATTCCTCCTCTTGGAATTTGGGGCACTCACACACATGGCTGGGTGTCATGCTTCATCATAGAGCTGCTCCTTATCAGGTCAGTGCTGCAATTCCTGATGGGCTCCGTATGAGGGGCTCAAGTAGAGATCTTTTATTCCAAATTGCCATTATGTGTGTGTTGTTGCGGGGCCTAACCAGTGTAGATGAGTGAGTGGAGGTTTGTAACCTGAAGGAAATTTAAAACAGGTTTGGAAGAACAGAAAAAAAACAATTTTAATCAATAGGTCTCCCAACCTGATTAAAACAGCCAGCGATGCATGTCTGCGTTTATGTCTCAGGAAGGGTGCTTTATTGTGTGGTCAACATGTTTCTCGCCTAGTGGTCAATTAATCACGGGGGCGATTCATAAGGACCTTATAAAATCAAATCTATTCACACACAGGAGGAAGAATCCTTGTGCTCCTACATATCATATCCCACAACCCGCACCTAAAATTAATTGCAAAATTACTGTAATTAATTGTCAATTAATCAATTCATATTAATTATTAACTAATTATTAATTAATTAATTAAAAACAATATTACTCCCGGCCCTTTACCCCTATAAACGCCACTACCCGCACCTAAAATCAATTACACAATTACCATAATTAGTTGTCATTTAATGAATTATTATTAATTTACAACTAATTATTACATGATTAAAACTAATTAATTCCCACTCTTTACCGCTCTAAACCCCACAAACCGCAAATAAAATGTACCCAAAAAATATTTAATACACAATTAACATTATAAAATCTCAATAAAAAATATTAATTAATACATTTATTCAATAATTTGTTATAATTAAATTACTTCCCACCCTATTCCCCTATAAACCCACAGCCTGCTACAGAACTAAAAAACACAAAATGTAATTATAATAAAATGAATAACTACTAAAATATATTAAAAAAACATAAACAATACTTATATAAATAAATACATCACATATATTTAAAGAGGATATTACTAACTTATATATTTTTAAAATCTATATTTCTTGCCTTAAAGTTGATATTCTTGACCCCAATATCGTTGCTGTCAATATTTCAGTCACAAAATTTACAACTCGATATTAGTGTAAGTCGACATTTCAAACTCGATAGTTTGACTGAATTCCTTCTCAAACCATATTTTGTGAGTCGGTAACAGTTTACTAAGCATGGGCGGAAAATCCGTTCCGCTCGTGGATTTTGCGGATTTTCGGTAAATTCGCAATCCGCGAACGCTTGCGAATTTACTGAAAATCCGCAAATTCGCACGCAGCGGATTTTTATTTCTTGGTGATACAATTTTGCGGCGCGCGGCATTCACTTACTGTCATTCAGCGTTTGCCGAGTTGTTTTTCTCGATATTTTGCAAGTGCTGCGCCATTTTGGATCTTGCTGCGGGATCCCGCGGGAGTTTGGCAACCGCGAAATCGTCATCGCGGCGTGCCACCTTGCACAGCGAGAGTTTGTCAACGCGAGTACGCCGTGATCACGTATCGCAGGGGGTTCGAAATTGCGAACACGTAGATGCGGCGGGCAGCAACAATCTCGCACTCGCGAAAATACAAAATTTGCAATTCTGCACAAGAAATCCACCAGCAAGCAGCATAAATGGAAATGATGATTTTTATCAGAATAACTTCTCAGGTTGACATTTGCCTCCACTTTTTTTTGCAAGGAGTCCATTTTGGGGGGGGGAGGAAGGAAGTGCCCCACAGTCTCCAACTTCCTGTTCCTGTCCAGCAGGATCCTCCCAGTGCTTTCTTCATGTGCTGGTCACTTTCATTCGGATTCTTCACCTGGAAGGATTACTTTTTGTGGATGCTGCTGGATATTTGAATTTGAGGCCTTTTTGACTTTCTTTGGATCACTTTTGGATTAGAAATTTCACAAGTAAGTTTGTTTGGGGCATTACAGTTGCTCCAACTACAATTTTGGAATTTTAGATTTTTGGGCTGTTTTGGGGCCTTTTGCCCAGGGGTACTCAGTGGTGGGTGGACTGAGTCTTTCTGTGGGGTGTCTTGAATTTAAACATCATGGAGGGCCTGGATGGCTTGGGATTGTGCTGATTTTTCTGTGATTTTCGTTTTTTTGGGCTGTTGTTGTGGCCTTTTCACCAGGGGTAGTGAGTGGTGCATGAGCCTAGTCTTTCTGTGGGGTGTCTTGAATTTATACATCATGGAGGGCATGGATGGCATGGGATTGAGCTGATTTTTCTGTGTTTTTCGATTTTTTGGGGTGTTCATGGGGACAGGCCATGTGGGTGGGGGCCATTTTGAGTGCTGCTACAGGCAGGCCCTGGTCATGTGCTGGGAGGCAGGGACCATTTTGAATGCAGGCAGTGTTCTTAGGTCTGCAACCATTTTGCCTAGCTTTCAACCTTTATGCCCAGGGGTAATGAGTGATGCATGGGCCTAGTCTTTCTGTGGGGTGTCTTGAAATTAAACATCATGGAGGGCCTGGATGGCTTGGGATTGTGCTGATTTTTCTGTGATTTTCGTTTTTTTGGGCTGTTGTTGTGGCCTTTTCACCAGGGGTAGTGAGTGGTGCATGAGCCTAGTCTTTCTGTGGGGTGTCTTGAATTTAAACATCATGGAGGGCATGGATGGCATGGGATTGTGCTGATTTTTCTGTGTTTTTCGATTTTTTGGGGTGTTCATGGGGACAGGCCATGTGGGTGGGGGCCATTTTGAGTGCTGCTACAGGCAGGCCCTGGCCATGTGCTGGGAGGCAGGGGGCCATTTTGAATGCAGGCAGTGTTCTTAGGTCTGCAACCATTTTGCCTAGCTTTCAACCTTTATGCCCAGGGGTAGTGAGTGATGCATGGGCCTAGTCTTTCTGTGGGGTGTCTTGAATTTAAACATCATGGAGGGCCTGGATGGCTTGGGATTGTGCTGATTTTTCTGTGATTTTTGTTTTTTTGGGCTGTTGTTGTGGCCTTTTCACCAGGGGTAGTGAGTGGTGCATGGGCCTAGTCTTTCTGTGGGGTGTCTTGAATTTAAACATCATGGAGGACATGGATGGCATGGGATTGTGCTGATTTTTCTGTGTTTTTCGATTTTTTGGGGTGTTCATGGGGACAGGCCATGTGGGTGGGGGCCATTTTGAGTGCTGCTACAGGCAGGCCCTGGCCATGTGCTGGTAGGCACGGGGCCATTTTGAATGCAGGCAGTGTTCTTAGGTCTGCAACCATTTTACCTAGCTTTCAACCTTTATGCCCAGGGGTAGTGAGTGATGCATCAGCCTAGTCTTTCTGTGGGGGGTCTTGAATTTAAACATCATGGAGGGCCTGGATGGCTTGGGATTGTGCTGATTTATCTGTGATTTTTGTTTTTTTGGGCTGTTGTTGTGGCCTTTTCACCAGGGGTAGTGAGTGGTGCATGGGCCTAGTCTTTCTGTGGAGTGTCTTGAATTTATACATAATGGAGGGCATGGATGGCATGGGATTGTGCTGATTTTTCTGTGTTTTTCGATTTTTTGGGGTGTTCATGGGGACAGGCCATGTGGGTGTGGGCCATTTTGAGTGCTGCTACCGGCAGGCCCTGGCCATGTGCTGGGAGGCAGGGGGCCATTTTGAATGCAGGCAGTGTTCTTAGGTCTGCAACCATTTTGCCTAGCTTTCAACCTTTATGCCCAGGGGTAGTGAGTGATGCATGGGCCTAGTCTTTCTGTGGGGTGTCTTGAATTTAAACATCATGGAGGGCCTGGATGGCTTGGGATTGTGCTGATTTTTCTGTGATTTTTGTTTTTTTGGGCTGTTGTTGTGGCCTTTTCACCAGGGGTAGTGAGTGGTGCATGGGCCTAGTCTTTCTGTGGGGTGTCTTGAATTTAAACATCATGGAGGGCATGGATGGCATGGGATTGTGCTGATTTTTCTGTGTTTTTCGATTTTTTGGGGTGTTCATGGGGACAGCCATGTGGGTGGGGGCCATTTTGAGTGCTGCTACAGGCAGGCCCTGGCCATGTGCTGGGAGGCATGGGCCATTTTGAATGCAGGCAGTGTTCTTAGGTCTGCAACCATTTTGCCTAGCTTTCAACCTTTATGCCCAGCGGTAGTGAGTGGTGCATGGGCCTAGTCTTTCTGTGGGGTGTCTTGAATTTAAACATCATGGAGGGCATGGATGGCATGGGATTGTGCTGATTTTTCTGTGATTTTTGTATTTTTGGGCTGTTTTTGTGGCCTTTTCACCAGGGGTAGTGAGTGGTGCATGAGCCTAGTCTTTCTGTGGGGTGTCTTGAATTTAAACATCATGGAGGGCATGGATGGCATGGGATTGTGCTGATTTTTCTGTGTTTTTCGATTTTTGGGGGTGTTCATGGGGACAGGCCATGTGGGTGGGGGCCATTTTGAGTGCTGCTACAGGCAGGCCCTGGCCATGTGCTGGGAGGCAGGGGACCATTTTGAATGCAGGCAGTGTTCTTAGGTCTGCAACCATTTTGCCTAGCTTTCAAACTTTATGCAAAGGGTTAGTGAGTGATGCATGGGCCTAGTCTTTCTGTGGGTTGTCTTGAATTTAAACATCATGGAGGGCCTGGATGGCTTGGGATTGTGCTGATTTTTGTGTGATTTTCGTTTTTTTGGGGCGTATAACTGAACTGATGTTCCTCTGTCTTCCATTGCTTTTAGGTGCACAAGACTCAAGAGAACCACCAGTGCCAGGAAGAAGTCCTGCAGCGGTGTGTGTGTGCAGCATAACGTCACGCGACGTCACGTCTGGCCACAGACAACTCTGCAACTCGTGCAACTGCGGCCTGCTGTTCTGACCTGCTCTGAAGAAGATGGCCCCAAAAAAAGTTCCCCGTAGCTCCTCTAGCAAGAAAGTTGCCAGTAAGGAGCAGAAGAAGCAAGTTACCAAGGATACTGGTGTGCCGCCCGCCACATTTTTTGGGAGTAAAAAAAAAAGTACGCCTGCAGCAGCAGCGGGATCTGCTGGGGACCAAGCTGGGAGCAGCACCCCCGCTCTATTGGGCTCAGTGCCACCACCACCACAACGCCAACTTAAGTCCAAGCCCTTGAGTGCTGCAGAGGCAGCCAGTCTACTTGTTCAATCACCATCGACCAGTGATGTTGGCTCATCGCAAGAAAGTAGCAGCAATGTCCCTCAATCAACACAGGTTGTTGTAACTCATCTGACGAGTGTTGTACAACCACAGCCGCAACAACAACCACATGTGCAAGTACAAGCCCAAGTACAAGTGGAAGGAGAGGCAGCGCAAGGAGATGTGCAAGCAGAGGTGCATGGAGGGTCACAAGTGCCCACAATAGTTGTTCCTCCTGAAGTAGGGGCACATCAGGAAATCAACAATCAAGGCGAGGTATCATTTGAGGAAGCCACTCCTCCTGATGATCATTCATTGTCTTCCACACCCCTAGCAAGGAAGAGATCAAGGGTGGTGTCTACATGAAATGAAATGAAATGAAATTTGGGACTTCTATAGCGCATAGCTGCCCGTGAGCGTCCCAGCGCTGAGATTGCAAAACCTCTGGGGATAGAAGCAGGGGGGTAAGGAGGAAAGGTTATTGGGGGAAGAGGTGTGTCTTGAGTAGTTTCCGGAATTTCAAATAGTTGAGCTCGGAGCGAAGATGGGATGGCAGAGCATTCCAGGTGGAGGCGGCTGTGACCGAGAAGCGACGTCCTCCAGTTCGGGCTTTTTTGGTCCTGTGGACTGTGGCCAGATGACCTTGGGCTGAGCGTAGTGGCCTGTTGGGTTTGTATGGGAAGATCATGGTCTTTAGCATTGGGGGGCCTTGATTTTGCATGGCTCTATGAGTGGTACAAAGGGCTTTAAATTTGACCCTTTCGCGGATCGGCAGCCAATGTAGGGCCTTAAGAGCGGGTCGGGCTGAAGCTCTGTGGGAGGTCCCTGTGAGGATCCTTGCAGCGGCATTTTGTGTTCTTTGAAGAATATTGATCATAGATTCTGGGGCAGCCAAAAAGAGGGCGTTGCAGTAATCAAGTCTTGATAAGACTAGACCTTGGATGAGCATTTTTTGTGAGGGTACCGGGAGTAATGGGAGGATCTTTCTGGTGGAACGCAGTAACCCCACACACGTACCTGCTGTTTTTTTGGCATGCGTTTTCAAAGAGAGGTCCTATTCAAGCCAAAAACCCAGACTTTTGAGTTCCGTCTTGGGTTGTGGGAGGGGTCCTAGGCATGCTGGCCACATAGCAGAGGGAAGAGATGATATTTTGTTTCCCAGCAGCATGAGCTCAGTTTTCGAGCCATTGAGCTTGAGCCTTGAAGTTGACATCCAAGCATGAATTCCTTCGAAACAGTCATGGAGGTTTTTAAGTTTGTCCTCTTTCAGTGAGAAAGATACGATCATTTGGGTGTCGTCAGCGTATGTGATGGCTTTTATCCCAAAGGGAGAAACCACATCTTCCAGGGGGGCCATGTACGTGTTAAAAAGTGTAGGGCTCAATGATGAGCCCTGGGGGACCCCACACTGAAGGGGAAGGATATCGGATCGCATATTCCCTTCGCAGACCTGAAATGTTCTGTCTTTTAGAAACGATGAGACCCAGCTAAGTGCTCTGCCCCTCACTCCCAAACTGAAGAGGCGCTGGATCAGAGTTATATGATCCACCGTATCGAATGCAGCGCTTAGATCCAGGAGGATCAGTAGTACCGATCCTCCCGAATCCAAGATGCATCTGGCCTCCTCAACCACTTTCAGGAGGGCTGTCTCAGTCCCCTGACCTAGACGGAAACCTGTCTGTGTGGGACGGAGGAGATTGTTGGTTTCAAGGAAGGCTGACAGTTGCTGGTTGACCACCTTCTCTGCAATCTTACTTAAGCCTGGTAGGAGAGAGATTGGGCGGAGGTTGGTCAGATCTGCGGGGTCCATGCCTGTTTTTTTTCTGTAATGCCTTGACAATGATGTGTTTCCAGTTGGGGGGGACCACTCCTTGACTAAGACAGGCGTTGATAAGGCTGGTGGCCAAATGAGAGATGGTAGGTCCGACTTGTTTGAGGATGCGGATAGGTGCTGGGTCGTTGGGGGAGCCACTTTTCAAGTCTAAGAGGGCTTTCAGAAAGTCCTCATTGGACAGCTGATTGAAGCTGTCCAGAGTTGGGCTGGTGATGGGGGCTGGTGGAGCGTCCAGGGGGTTGTTATCAGCTTTGGGTGGGAGTGAATGCAAAATATTAGTGATTTTGTTTTGAAAGAAACAGGCTACTTGGTTGCATCTGGCAACTGTGGGTTGCTGATTCGAGGGGGGAATGGGTATTTTGAGGAGATCTTTGACTATTTTGTAAGTCTCTCGGGATGAGTTGGAGGCAGCTTTGATTTTTTTATCAAAGAAGGAGGCTTGGGCCGCTTTTCGTGCAGCTTTGTATGTCCTCATTGCTGATTTGTATTCTTCCTTGATGAGAGGGTCCCATTTTTTCCTCCATTTACGCTCATGAGTTTTGCAGATTTTTCTTAGGTTCCTGAGTTCTTGTGAGTACCATAGTGATTTAAAGGTGGTACTTTTTTTCTTTAGATCTTTCTTGGGGGCGACTATATCCAAGGTGGAGGTAAGCCAACTGGTATCGTCAGCTATCACGGGGTCAGGGTCTGCTAACGGAGCGGAGCGTGTTAACTCCTGTGTCCAGCATTCAAAACATATTCTGGACCATAGTCTGTCACATTCTCTCGGGATTGGTATATGACCAGTATTTATGATGGTTTGCCAAATAAAAGGGATGAGAAAGTGATCAGACCATGGGAGGGGGAGTGAGGGTCGAGCTTCAATTGTTGGAAGATTGGCGAAGAGAGGATCCAAAAGGTGTCCCTTGGTATGAGTTGCCTCTGAGTTAATCAGTTGAAGGTCAAGTATTTTTAATTCTGAAATGAGGTCCCCAACAGTTTTGTTTGTACTGTCCTCAAAGTGTAAATTTAAATCACCAAGCAGGATGAAATTAGGGGTCAAGGTACAGGTACATCTTCTTCAAGCACACCTCCTTCTGATGATATGGATCAAAATTGGGAACCAGCCCCACTGCCGTCTGAGAGTGAGGCACACCATGATCTGACAAAGGTAGTTAAGCGTAAAAGGAAGCTCGTCCAAAGACTCATAGTTATTGAGTGTGATGAGGCTCAACAAGAAGTGGCGGATACTGCTGCTGATGAAGACTCTCACGACGATGACGCAGTCATCATAGGCTTCACTCCAGCCTCAGCGGGCATGCAGCAAACAGACATTTTGACCCTAGCCCGAGAAGCTGCTGAGCGTGATGATGATGATGTTGTCGACGAGAAAGCAATGGAAACACCACAATCATTGAACTTAACTAGTACACCAACACCTACCGCTTCCATATTTCTTCCTCGCCAGAAGGGACCTCCATCCACCTCGACCTCAATTAGTGGTGGTGAAAGTGCACAACGTAGTAAAGTTCAGCAATCCACATCCTCCACTTCATCTGGCATTAGCAGCATGACCACCAGTATCGCCGCCTCCTCCGGCCCCCACAGACAATTCAAGTCCCCAGTTTGGGACTTCTTTAGTGTTTGCCCAAAAAGGGAAAACTTCGCCATTTGTAGCATTTGTAAGCTTGCAGTTAGTCGTGGTAAGTTTGGTGCCAACTATCGTACCGGAAGCCAGAGAGGTCATCTTAAGAGACAGCACGCTGTCCAATGGTTTGCGCACCTACAGGCGATCAAGGAAGCCCGAATTGCACGTCAAGAAAACGTTGATGTTTCATCTGATGATGACGAGGAGGACGAAGACGTGTCAAACACTTCACTTACACCCAGTACCCCTGTCAGCAGCACACCCCATGTGAGCCACACTAAGAGTGTGGGAGAGAGTGAGACACCAATGCGAAAAAGTTCATCAGCGAGCATAACTGGGTCGAAGAAGTCATCATCATCATCCCGTAAATGCTTGGTCCAGGGTAACATTAGAACCATGTTGTTTACAGAAGCGCCATATGAACACAACCACCCACTGACGCGTCTGTATAACACTAAGCTGGCTAAAATGCTAGCACTGGACCTTCTCCCTTTTTCTTTTGTAGAAGGGATTGGTTTTCTAGAATTAGTGGCAGTGCTCTGCCCTAAATGAAAAATTCCTAGCCGGTTCTATTTTGCCAGAGTTGGGGTTCCAGCACTACATAAAGATGTGCTGGAGGTGATTGGGGCAGCTTTGCAGAAGAGTGCTGTTCACACTATACATCTGACAACAGACATGTGGACCAGTGGCACAGGCGCTGATTACATGTGCATCACTGCACAGTGGGTCTCTTTTTCAGAGGTTAAAGCAAAGCTAAACACAGGTGTTGACCCGGACCAAGTTTTTAAAGCTGCTAGGAAACATGCACCACTAGCCATGTTTGGCTTGGAGAAACGTCACACAGCAGAAAACATTTAGAATGAGTTTAACACAAAGGTCTTTCACTGGCTGTCCCCCAAAAAAAGCCAGATTGGTTATGTTTCCACGGATAATGGCGCCAATGTAGTTAAGGCCATGTAGCTGGGTGAGTATTTCAGAGTGCCGTGTTTGGCGCACTGTATAAACCTGGTTGTTAAAAAATTCTTGAGTGATGAAGACAGTCTAGCGTGCGAGTTAGTGGCCACCTGCCCAAGAATGTGCAACCATTTCAGCCATTCTTTTAAGGCCCGGAAGCATCTGAGGAGCCTGCTACATGAACATTAAATGCCAGTGAAAGGACTCATCCAGGAGGTGGCAACACGTTGGAACTCAACCTTCTACATGCTTGAGTGTCTGTATGAGCAATATACGGTACTCGATCACTACTTCTTAACACTGGGTACAGCTCAGAAGGACCTGAGGCTAGATGCGGCGCAATGGAACCTAGTTAAAAGCCTGACAGACATGCTTCGTCCTTTTGAGGTCTTCACACGTGCAGTCAGCAAGGAGGACTGTAATTTGGGAAAAGCTATCCCATTGTTGCGCATGCTGGAGCACCAACTGAAGGCGGTGTCTTCTATGTTTCAAAAAGATGAAGAAAAGAAAGACGCTTTTCTTTTGGCGGAGAAATTATTAGAGCGCCTACATGGTGATGAACGTCTTAAAATGATCCACTCAGAACAGCATTACATTTGTGCTACTATTCTGGATCCACGCTACAAAAAGGCGCTGGCAGGCCAAGCATTCTTTCCTTTCGATGATCAAGATGTTACAAAGTACAAACGTTGGCTAGCCTTCTCAGCCAAGAGGTTTGAAAGAGAACGGCAGAAAATTGAAGGAAAAGGCAGTACATCAGCATCAGCAGGCCATCCCAAGTCAAAAGAATCCACTTCGGCACCTGTGGCTGTGGCACAAGTGACCTCTCAGCCGTTAAAGACACCGGCAACCGGATCATCTGCACCAGACACAACAGTAACATTGCATGCAGAAGAGGATTGGCTAACTCAGCTTGGGTTTGGTTCTGAAAAGGTCACAGCAAAAAGTAAGCAAAGTGGAGGAACCTTGGAGGACCTTGAGTCGATGGTGCACGACTATCTGAATGACTCAACAGAGGTCTATGTTAATGCTGACCCATTGGCGTATTGGCATGGGAAAAAAGAATTGTGGGCACAGCTCTCCAACCTGGCTATAAACTACTTATCTTGCCCACTCGCAAGTGTGTTTTCTGAACGTGTTTTCAGTGCTGCTGGTGGCATTGTAACTTCCAAACGGAGCCGCCTATCGCCCAAAAATGTGGAGAGGTTAACAATGATCAAGATGAATCAGCACCTCATACCACCAGATTACAAAGTACGAGAAAGCACGTCGGATGAAGACGAGGTGGACAGCAACGTAGATGAGGGAATTTCTTCTCTGTTAAGTGACACTGACCTCACCCTGCCTGAATTCGCAGTGTATGATGACAAAGCTTTATTCTTACTCACTGACACTGACCCCTGAAAATTAGACAATGAATCAATAACTTTATTTTTTGTCCTTATTCACTTTAATTCCTGTGTGTCTGTCTTTCTTT
The DNA here is from genome assembly GCF_964263255.1 of Lissotriton vulgaris. Lineage (NCBI taxonomy): Eukaryota > Metazoa > Chordata > Amphibia > Caudata > Salamandridae > Lissotriton > Lissotriton vulgaris. Next base: position 1,526,638,383 of record NC_141693.1, read on the forward strand.
GTTGTGCACAGTTAATATAATTCAAACTTTAATCACCTAATCACAAAAACAAGCCCATTAGCAGAACTGTCTTCACTTGTTTGCTTATTGATTTGAAGGTGCTGCAGTCTGCATTCCTCAGGTTCCCAAGTTCACAAGAACATGCTCCTCTATCCTCTTCCTCCAGTCCAGACTCCTATTTCCCTCAAAGCAGAGGGCTGTATTACGCCCAATGAAGAAAGACTCTGCACTTGTGGGGGTGTTCTACTTCTTTGCGGGTGAATTGACGGCTCTGGGGCCATTGCTGGGAAGCTCTAATACCGGATACAAGTGGTTTGGACCAAATCGGAGGCAAAACATTTTTGGGTTTTTTGCTGACTTGCTTGCCTTTGAGGTGCTCTTTGGGGGGGTTCCGGGTGTTTGTGGGGGAGTTTTGGGGTCTGGGAGCACTGCTGGGACAGTCTAATTTTGATTGCATTTGCTTTTCAGGAAATCCGTGGTGGAAAACGGGAGTTATGACCTAGCTGCACAGCGCGTTTGGACCGAAGGCCGATAAATATTGTAAGTATGAGATGTTCCTTTTTGGCTGTTTGGGGGTGTTGTGCTTTTTTGCGGGTGGATTGGCTGGTCTTGTGGCATTGCTGGGAAGGTCTAATACCAGATAGAAGTGGTTTGGACAAAATCCATAAGGAAAAGCCTTGGCACTTTTTGTAACTTAGTGTTCGTTAGGGTTAGCCCTAGCAGCAGGATTACATGTGTTTCGGGGTGTTCTAGATTTTTGCAACTGAGTTCTGGAGTCTTAGAGGACTCGTGGGAATGTGTAATTTTGGTTGCAAGTCATTTGAAGAAAATCCATGGTGGGAAAGGGGGGATTTGACATAGTTAAAAAAAGCCTTTTCCACTATTTTTAACTTAGGGCGCGTTAGGGTTAGCAGTATTTCTATTGCATGTGTTTGGGTGGGGGGGTTTTCCAGTCTTGGAGCGATGCTGGCTATGGATACCTTTGCTTGCTTGCAAGTGGTTTGAATACAATCCACGGTGGGTAAGGGGGTATTTGGGCCTACTTTTACTTTCAAAGTACGTTTTGTCACCAGTTTTCTGCTAGGCCTCGTTTTTTGAGATCTGATTGGGGGTCTTCTACATTTTTGCGACTGGCTTTAGTAAGGGTCTGGGTGGGAGCACTGCTGGGAAGGTCTAAAACACAGTTTACAGTACACTTAGCTTGAGGGGAAAGATCTGCTAAATTAATTTGCCCATACTTATTTATCCTTCAAAAGGAGACTCAGACAGACTACGCACTTTCAAAAATATTGTACTGTCTATTAGGAAACTGAAAGTGTGATTTTTTGCACTAAACAGCGTACATACCTTATACTTATTTATCAGTGGTGTTGTAATATCACTTCCTGTTTTTCATTCAATAATTACAGGCCGGGTTTCAGTCTGTGCAATGGGGAAAAAAGGATTGAGTCAGGCTTCACATTAGCGAGCCGCAATTCAGCATCCGCAAGGCAGGCAGTGGACAGGGTGTCTTCTGGTCACCAACATTGATGGACGAAGCGTCAGCTGGAATGGAGGAGTGCCGCTAATAAGAGGAATTGTTTGCTGCATGCAACTTACTTACCAAATTCAACAGGACAACTACAACAACATACAGATACAGTATCCATTGTTTTCTTCTATGAGTGTGACTGCATTTCTTGGATCTCTCTCTGCTTCTAAATTGATCAATACAGCCATTCTATAGGTTTTACTTTGGCTATTTTTTAAACCTAATTAAATGTAAGAAGTGTTTCTCTGAGTGCAGAGATAGGCAAGTGAAAATGCTGCAGCCCTGTACGGTCGCATTCTGTCATTCACGGTTGTCGAAAGTACTACTTACTTTTCAGTAACAATGCATGAAGTAGTGCATGCACTTCCTTTATGTCACTTAAAAGATTTATGGTTAGCTTTGTACCCAAAGATTTCTTTATCTTCAATTATTGTTTGTCCATGCAGTGCTTTTTTTTTCTTCTCTCAACAAAACCTACCCAAAAAGAAACCACCATTCCCATCCATTTTCCAAACCCTAACCCTCTTCCCCCGGTCTGTGTGGTTTTGATTGATGTGTGACTAAATGACATCAATAATTCCACACACTTGCTGGGGAGGATAAGGTCATAGCAACAGGCTGGTGAAGGAATCCGAGGATATATTCTAGACTTACTCAGCTTCAGTACTATTTCTTGTAGTAGTAGCCAATGTCAAAGAAATTCAACGCAAGTACTAGTTATACTTTCAATACTTTACCATTTGTTAGGCTACATTGTGGCACTTTTCTAGTGTAGTGTCACCTGCTATATTCTCTATCGTACCGTTGTAATGCTACAGTAAGTGCAAACCAGGTTTCATTTTCTTTTTTTCCATAGGCATGCAACTGCCACTGTGTCACACCACTAGTACCACCAAAATGAGGAGGACATTACATCCGCCCAGGATTGCTAACCTTAATCGCCATTTCCCGTGGAGCCAGCCCAGGGCCTAGCCCTACTTTCAAACACAAATTGCAGGTAAAATAAGCGTTTGGTGGGAGGTAGTATAATGGAGTATTAGGAGAGACGAGAGATTGACGGTAGTACTACTAAAGTCCTAGGACTCTTGAATTCACTTACTCTGTGAGAGGTACTTAGAGTTGAAAACATTTAGCCATTTACATTTAAAGGAAGAAAATGACACAGACTTAAGTTTCAGGGACACAAACTTTCTGTTAAACCCCCACCCACCAGACTCAAAAGCAGACTCCCCCACCACACAAATTGCAAACATTTTTATTTTGCTAAAGTACACTGTCAAACACATACTCTTTTACTTATTCACACTCACCCTCACCTTCATACCCACCTCCACCTCCATCTTCACCCTCACCTTCACCATGCCCCCAAAGAGCCAACCAAGTTTCACGGAGAAGGAGTTGGAAGTGCTTGCAAATGAAATTGTCAGAGTAGAGCCACAGTTATTTGGGAACCTAGTCCAACAGGCACCCCTGTCTGAGAAAAATAGAATGTGGGAGAGGAAAGTCAACAAGGTTAACTTTCAAGCAGCTTGGCTGCACACAATGGATGATATCAGGAACAGGTACTAAGACGTTCAAAGGAGGGTCAAGAAGCTGATTTCAAGAGAACACGCCATGAGTCAGCAGACTGGCGGTGGCCCTCCTGCACCACACGTGCAGTTACCTTCCTGGGAGGAGAAGGTGTGTGCCATCCTTCAACCAGAGGGCATCTATGGAATAGCAGGAGCACAAGAGTCTGGTGAGCACCTACTCAACTGTACACTAATATTACCAATTACACATCCACAGACATCACTGTCAAGGAAACAGTGATACAAATGACTGTTAGCAAAGGTACAAACATATAGAGTAAATGAGCATGTGATGTGTATTCCAGATTGACAAAAACCATTCCTGCAATGTAATAGGAAATTCAGCTATTTTATAACATGTACATACTTCCTACAAACTCACAGCAAGGTGTTTTGCTCCAAACATCACTCCACAGTGTCAGCCATCTGGCCAGTACTTTTCCATTCACTCTCAGGGTCTGCATAATTCTAGGTATGCTGTTTGGGCTGGCTGGGAAGGTGTGTGGGGACAGCGCATGATGGAAGTTGAAGTCAGTGCAAATAATCCTCCTCTCACATAGTCCAACAAGCCCACCTAGTCCTATGCCTGCCTCACAGTGAGTGGAAAAGTACTCATAACCTGGCTGAAACTTGGGACTTATATTCTGGCCCACTAGGCCCTGCTGGGAGTAGTGGACAAATAGCCAACACTCATCAGCGCCACACTTCTTTCAAGTACATTCCCACTCACTGTCAAGGAAGCTGAGTTACAGGTAGGCTTTTGGTACTGGGTGGGAAGGTGTGTGGGAGACAAGGCCTGAAGGAAGTTGTAGTCATTGCAAATACTCATCCACACCCAGGCCAAAGACGTCCACCGGCTTCATACTTATCTCAGAGTGAGGGTAAATGTACTGGCAAGGAGGGTGACACTGGGGCCTGTGGTTAGCTTTGCACACAACTCCCATCAAGGCTCCATCAACAAATATCCTGCAACAGTGTCAGCCATCTTGCTAGTACACTTCCATTCACTGTCAGGTAGCAATAGGCACAGATGACCACATTTGACTGGTTGGGGGTAGGAGTGTTTGCACTGACTACATCTACCATCAGGCTCTGTCCTACACAGACTATCCCCACCTACCACAAACAGCACACAGGGAACTCAGCTTGCTTGATACTGAGTGGAAATGCACTGCTAATATGGATAATACTGGAGAACAGTGTTTTGAGCACAAGGCCAAAGGCAATCCCGTCTGCGCCCTTCCACGACTGTACGTCGCCTCTCGCCAGGACCCCTGGTCGGAAGCAGCCTGGGCTACTGTCCTATGGTAGGGAGGAACTCTTGGCAATTAACTCTGGGATTGCTACATGTGGTGCATAACTGTTTAACTTAGGGGTCAAACAGCTGAAGTGTCCGGTGTGTAGCTTTGTCATCCCCACCCCTGTACCCCCTCTATGTGTACTGGGTAGGCAACCTCAAGCTTGGTTGAAAATATTCCAATTGTATGTGAGGTCATTGGCTAAACACTATTTGGAAATATGTGACCTTGTTACAGAGAAAGCTCCTGACTTATTTTTTATGAGCGAGACGTGGTTAAGGGATGACATGATAGAGGAACCCAATCTAGCTTTACCCCCGGAATACTCCATTTGCACTATCAATAGGGACTCCAGGGGTGGTAGCATTGCTGTAATTTTTTAAATCCTGCTACTCTTGTTTGCTTATTAAGGAAGCTATTGAGGGCTGTGAATGTGCTTGTTTTAGGGTATCCATGAGCCTGCACTTGACTTTATCAGGACTTTTGGTTTACCGCCCCCAGGGTCGGCTGCCAAGTTCAATGATGCTTTCCTGGATGTGGTTAGTAGGCTCGTGGTGGGATCTGCCAACTTTAGTATCTTTGGAGATTTTAACCTTCATTTTGATCTTATCCATGATAGTGCTATTTACAGTTTACTTCCAGACTTGGCTGCATTGCAGCTTGACCAACTAGTGTCAGGCCCCACGCATGTAGCTGGTCATTTATTAGACCCAATATTTTCCAACATGCAATCTCTTAAGGTGGAGATGCCTAAACCCATGGGTCAACTGACTATTCTCTGGTAGAATTGTCTGTTTCACTCACAGAGCCTCTTAATTCAGATACAGGAAAGCCGGTCTTTAGACGTCCGTGGCGTAAGCTGTGGCCAGAGGATTTCCACGCCTTCCTTGCTGCCAACCCTTTGGGACCCTTGGATGATCCTGAGTCAGATTATGGCTTGTTCTGTGACTGGATTAAAAAGGGTTTAGATACTCTCATCCCTGCTAAATGGTTCAAGGGGTGTACCTCTACCACCAGTCCTTGGTATAATGACTCTCTGACTGTTCTAAGGAAAGCCTGTAAAAAAGTAGAACGAGACTGGAGAAAGGACTATGAGTCTTAGGAAAAATTATGCTATCTCACTAAAATTAAGCTCTATCATAGATCCATTTGTGAAGCTCGTGCGGCCTACTATGCGAATAAAATCATGTTGAGTCCTAATCCAGCAAAATGCAGCTTTAAGATTCTCAAAGACCTTAGGACTAAGAAAGCTACGCTGCCTGTCATATTGTACACGCAGCAGTGTGATGAGCTTGCAACTTTTTTTGTGGAAAAAGTACGTACCATCTATCAATCTTTTCCACATGTCTCCACGTATTCCATCTCATCGCCTTTTGATGGTGGGTCCCGTCCAACCTTAGCAGCAATTTTGAACATGTCTGAGGAGGAGTTTACCAGGTTGAGTGGTAAAATTAAAACTGGCTCACCTTCTGACCCTTTGAGGCCTGCGCAATTTTGGCAGTCACTTTCGATTTTCCGGGCTCCGCTCCGCCAAATAATCAATTCGTCTTTTTCCACTGCTATTGTTACGGCACTATGGAAACAGGCATGGATTTCACCCATTCTTAAAAAACCTACGCTGGATTCAACTAAACCCGAGAATTTTAGACCTAATTCCCTCCTCCCTTGGGTGGCCAGATTGCAGAAGCACATGTCAACAACGTGCTTACTCAGTTCTTGAGCTCTAATAATATTCTGGACCCATCGCAGAATGGATTTCGACCAGGTCATAGCACAGAAACGGCTCTTCTGGCCACTACTGAACATCTGCGGTCGATTCTTGATGCCGGTCAAAGTGCAGCACTGTTTTTGCTCGACCTCAGCACCGCCTTTTATACAGTGTCCCATGGCATCCTTCTCCAGCAGCTAGAGGAAGCTGGGGTTACTAGGTCGGCCTTGGATTGGTTTGGATCCTTTTCGACTGAAAGATCCTTCCGAGTGTCCGCCCCCCCGTTCCTCTCCCAGACCCAGTCCATCGGTCAGGGGGTACCCCAGGGCTCAGCGTTGAGCCCATTATTGTTCAATCTTTATGTTCAGCCTTTGGCTGCTCTCGCTAAACAGTGAGACCTTATTATGGTCTCATATGCGGACGACACGCAGCTTGTTGTTACCTTGGCTCAAGGGTCCTCTACAACCGCCTCCAGATTTAGAGAAGGGATGACGGGAGTAGCCAAATGGATGGCCACCAACTGCTTGCAATTAAATGCTAACAAAACAGAGGTTTTGCTGGTTGGGAAGAACGCCAGTTTGTGGAGCGAGCATTGGTGGCCGTTGGCTCTGGGGGATATCCCAACTCCTAAGGCAGTGATTACAAATCTTGCAGTCTGGATGGATTCATCCCTTAGTTTCCAGACCCATACAAGGAAAGTAGCCGCCACGTGCATTGGCCTGCTGCAGGGTCTTTGCCTCTTCTGAAGTTTTTTGATCCACCATTCCGACAGCTGATTGGGCAGGCGACCATTTTATCGTGCCTGGACTATGCCAGCTCCCTTCTTTTGGGGGCAAATAAGCGGAAATACTTCGGATCCAACGTGTCCAAAATTCTGCTGCGTTCTTACCCCGTTGCTGCCACTATTTGGGGGCTGCATTGGCTTCCTATGGAGAAGCGGATCCTTTTAAAATCTTCATGTATATCCTTTAAGATAGTGAAAGCTGCCAGCCCTGACCTATTAAGCAACCTACTCACCCCTTATGTCCCCCCCACCAGCTTCGCTCGGCGGGGCACCACTTGGTTGTTGTCCCACGGGTTAAGCTTTGCTGTGCGGGTGGGCGTTCTTTCCGCTGTCTTGCTGCTAGGCTGTGGAACTCTTTGCCTGAACATATTTGGGGCATAGACTGCCTGCTTGCCTTTAGGAAAGCTATTAAAATGTTTCTTTTTCCCTCAGTGTAGTTTTCTGGTTATGAGACGGCTGCTATGGCATTGAGCTGTTGTGTGTTTTATTCCACCTAGTTGTAAGCACCGGGACGCCCCTTTGCTGGGGCAGTTGTGAGCTATATAAAACATTTTAACATAACATAACATGTTGGGAGTTGTGGTCCACTCTGGCAACAGGCCCAAGTGACAGACACTTTTACAGTACGCTTCCCACTCACTTTCATGAAACCACAGTTCATGTTGGCATGTATGTGCTGGCTGGGAAGGGGTTTGGAGGACAGGGTGTGATGAGAGTTGAAGTAATAGCAAACATTCCTACCCATACCCAAATCAACCAGTTCATCTGGGCCTATGGCTACCTGAAAGTGAATGAAAGTGCACCAGCAAGATGGCTGAGTCTGTTGCATGGTGTTATGTGCACAAGGCCTTGTTGGGAGTTGTCTTCAAGTTTAACAACATGCAGCAGTGTCAGCCTCCTTGCTACTACACTTCCCCTCACTGACAGTTGGCTGTCATCTCAGAGGAGTTAGCTGGGCTGAGTGGGCAGAGGAGTGTGGGTCAGCAAACAGCACTAGTAGGAGTAACGTCAGCATCCTCTGCGACCAGTCCTGCCTCAGCTAACCCCTACCCTCACAGAAACACCAGCCTGAGCTACCAGCGAAATCACAGCAGCACGGGGCATTCTGGAGCTAGGGAACAACACCGCCACTGTTAACAAAGAAGGAAGCTCAATGTTGACTCTGCCAGCAACAATTGGTTCTGCTCAAGAGAGTAGGGGTGGTGGGAGGGGCCATGGGGACATGCACCATCATGCAGCTGGTGCTGCTGATGAAGAGACCCCACACCTATCTAGAATTCTCCATGGCCAGGTAGTTGGGATTCCCAGGACGGTGTACCAAAAGTAGGCAGTCCACTATGACTGCATGGACACATACATGGGCAAAATTGATGACGTGACTGCGGTGCATAGGGATATTCTTACCTTAAATCTACCAGATTGCTTCCGACATGTCCACACCTCCCTGTGTGCCTACAACATCTGGTGTATCAACATTTGCACCTGCCGCAGAGAGGGATGTGGACTCTGGTGAAGAGCCACCTGCAACGCCGCTTCCTGCACCTGACGGTTCCCCGAAAAATAAAAGAGGGACTCATGAGAGACCAATGGCTATGTATCGCCCCAGGAAGTAACAACCTGCTCCTAATATCCACCATTGTGTGACAAGTGTTCTCTTTGTTAATTCTCATTAAACTGTCCTACATTGGCTGGAGAGTCTAAGTTGAACTTTCGACCTAAATAACTGTGGCTTTACTTCTGAAGCCTTCATCTACAAACACTACACGCTCCTCTCTGAACTTTGTTTTCCATGTTTTCTTTGAGCACTGCCCCATTCTGTGATTTTTTATCATCCCGTCATGCACTAACAAATAATCACGTTGCACAAAATACTTGCTCATGTCGTGACTTTGAAACACAAATGTACAAATTTAAATGACGCACAAAATAACAAAGGAGAAAGTGTCTACAACATTTGATAAGAAATCACTTCAGAAACGTTAACTACTGGCTTGGGAGTAAATGTAACCTGTCACTGCATGATAGATAGACGTAACCAGGTTATCACATAACCCAATTTTAGTCCATTGTCTGCAAACATATCATGATTTGTAAGCACAAACAACAATCATTGTTACCAAAGCAGATCAGCATAGAGTGTTTGTTTGAGGATAACCTTTGGATGTATGCAATCAAACAAGGCACACCTCAATGTGAAGCACATTTGTATTCAACTGATACAACCTTGCACCTAATCCAAAGTGTATTCACATCCCATAGTAACAAAAGACTCACAAGTAGAAAGAAATTACCATTTGTTCAGAAGGAAGTGCGGTCCAGGTATTTCCATAACTGTTCATAGTTGGAGAATGGCACAGTAACATGGGTCTGATGGGGTCACACCTCTGCAGTGCACTTGGCAAAGTGTCCTGGTAAGGAGAGACATATAGCAGAGTCAGAAACTCAGGAATGATGTTCCTTATGTTGCTAACTATCTCAGCTAAAGCATGTAAATGTCAATGTGATAACAAGCCAGTATTGAGAGTAGCAATGTACATGTCACATGCAAAATTTGATATAAGCAACCCAGTACAAAGCTATTGAAGAATAACATACACCGAGCAGCATACATACATATAGACCAAGGCAACATACAAACAAACATTTTGGGGTGACTCCTCCAATTGAATACTCACATTCAGGTGAAGAAGTTGCAGACAAGTTGTTGAAAATCCCCACCATTATCCTCATCATTACTGGCATCATTTCCCATGTCTGACATATTTTGCCATTTACAGATACCCACTTAGGTATCTTATAGATGCATTCTCCCTTGGATTGCGATACATGTGTTTCTTTGTACGTTTCCTTTAGATAATTCCCCCTGAAGAAGAGCTACGGCTCGAAATGCATCAGGGAGATACTTTCAATGCATTTACATGATGATAATCGATTATTGAAGATTCTATTGATTTTCCTTAGCTGAATGAATCTCCTGATGGAATATTTATCATATGACGCAATATGATTCATATTAAAGATTGAATAAATATGGCATCAACTTAAGAAAAGTCTATTGGCTTTCTCCACCATTTTTTGGAATACAGTGATCTGTGTTGCCAAAGGAGTGTTTTACATTTTAACATCAATCCAGACATGGTCACATTGTAGCTGAGACATCACATGGGAGATGACGCGGTTCCGCAGGATGTAGGCATCATGTGCCCAGCAAGGAAAATGTGCACAGACATGGGAGATCGACAAGTCCGCCAAATACACCACCTGGACATTGATGAAGTGGAAGTGCTTCCTGTTGCATTAGACTTGTTCATTGGCCTGTGGTGGTACCAAAGCAACATGAGGTGCATCAATTGCTCCAATGAAGTAGGGTATATGTTCAAAAGCGTAGAATTTGCCCTTGATGCCAGATGTCTCCTTGTGTGGGGAGCTTGATGTACATATCCATGTGATGGAGCAATGCCTCCAACACCTCATGCAGGACATGGCTGAACAGCATCTGTGACATTTCACCAGATGTTGCCACAGTATACTGGAAAGAATCAGTGGCAAAGAAATGTAAGTCAGCTATAACTTTACCTTGGGGGTCAATGTAGTTGGATATGTGCGACCCGGCATCAAATCTGGTGTCAACTGATCAGCCAATTGTGCAGTTATTGTCCTGGTGAAACAGTATTTGCAAATTTGGTCATGTTCCTCCATGGTCTGCAGGTCTAGGAAGGGCCTGTAGACTGGTGCTTTTCTGAGATACCTACGGTTAGAGTGTAAACACAATTGTTTTTAGATATAAAAATACAAGATAACTTCCATCAATACATACAAAATAGAGTATAGAACATTTGTAATACATAAAATATTTATGGTTGATCTTCGAAACATATCACAGCATAATGACTCTTACCAGATCTGTTACAGGGGTTCACTGAGACAACATCAATGTAAAAAAAATAGAGTACAAAATATAGAGAACAAAAATATCGACTGCTATAGTTAAACAGATAAGTACAAAAAATCAACTAAAAATATCGATGTATACAATATTGACTACATATAAATATAAAATGAAATAATATATATTAAATATAATTTTAACAAAATAAAATACATTTAATAAACATCATTATAATATATAACAAATTATCTTAATAAAAAAATAAACATAAACATAAGCATTAATACATATATATTTACTTGAAAACAATGAATAAACTATTATATTTTATTTATGTTAACGGTTTAGAAAATTATAAAAAAAAACAATCAGTGCAACAGTAGGGAAAGTGTTGGATAGCCAAAGGGTCAAAATAACCATTCCCACTCTAGTGAGTGCAATAGTAGAAGAAGTGTTGGATCGCAGAGGGGTAAACATGACTATTCCCACTCCAGTGAATGCAGCAGGAGGGAAAGTGCTGGATAGCAGAGGGGTAATAATTATTTTCCCACTCCAGTGAGTCCAACTGTAGGGAAAGTGATGAATAGCGCAGGTGTAAAATTTCTATATCAACTCCAGTGAGTACAACAATAGGGAAAGTGTTGGATAGTAAAGGAGTAACACGTACTATTCTCACTCCAGTGAGTGCAACAGTGGAGAAAATGTTGGATAGCGGAGGGGTAAAAATTACTATTTCAACTCCAGTGAGTGCAACATTAGGGAAAATGTTGGATAGCGGAAAGACAAAAATTACTATTCACACTTAAACAGTTAAAACTAAAATAAAACATATTCAAAGTAAAAAAAAATAATAACAATGGATAAACAATATTTAAAAATGAGAAATCAGAGATATGAAATATATAAAGAGAAAACATATAATATTAATAACATATAATAAAACATACTAATAATGTGTAAAATAAAATAATAAATACATTTATATATTTTTTTATTTAAACTAGAAAATATTTACAGACAAAAAAATGTATTAATACATACAAGTATCTATTTTATTTTCCACCCTACAACACCACACCAATAACATAACCCTTCAACATTTTTTATTAAATTCATTTCCATAATTACATAATTAATAATCAAATACAAACAAATTACTAGTAAAGAAAATTAATAAACATTGTTTAACTACACACACTTGAACACTATAATATCCACAACACACACCTACTTTAAACTATAAAATAATAAAACACATAATTAAAACGTAATTTTAAATTTAAAACTATTTACTATTAACAACTAATAATTAAGTAATTAAAATGTATTTAATAGCCTCACTTTACAACTTTAAAAGAAAAACAACACACAAAAAAACAATGACCCAAAATAAATATCAAATGTTTAACAATATATTGATTAATTAAAAACAAATTACTTCTCACCCTTTTGTCCTATAAACGCTTTAACACAATCCTAAAATTAATTACAAAATTATTTAAAAACGATCAATAAAATCCAATTATTAATTCATCAATTAAAAATAAATTACTTGCCACCCTTTACACCTATAAAGAAACACCACACACCTAAAATTCACTATATAATTACCATAATTTTTTACCTATTAATTATTAAAAACATATTAACAACAAATTATTCAATCATAAATTAATAATAAATCACATCCCACCCTTTACATCTATAAACACAAAAAAAAACTACAATTAATTACACAATTACCATAACTAATTACCAATTAAATATTTAAAATTATTTAGCAACCAATTATGATTAACCCTGGGCGTATGTCATGAATTTCCCACGTAGCAGCAAAAAAAATTGCTGTGCTACACGGAGCTCCGCAAGCGGTGGAGTACATTAGAAAAATGCTGTTTGTGGTGATTTACAGTGCCGGATGCTTGTCCACACTTTGCAATCATCGCAAAAGGTACCATGCACAACTCAAGCTGGCGCTGCTTTCCTTTTTGCCACTCAAGTAGATTTTTATTGGAGCTGCAGCTTTCTCAACGTAAATGGACAGTTTCTCAATGCGAGCGGTCGCGAGCATACTCAACTGCTCATAATGAGAAATTTGACCTCCACGCGTTCAGAAATGTCGCCGCTAGTGCAGAAATAGGCAAGAGATGTGCAGAAACAGGCAAGAGAGGTGCACAAAGAGGCACAAGGGGTAAAGAAATAGGCAAGATGGGTGCAGAAAGAAGCACAAGTGGTACAGAAAGAAGAAAGAGAAATGCAGAAAAAAGCAACTGGGGGAACAGAAAGAGGCAACAGAATGGCGGAAAAAAGTAACAGAAGTTCGGAAGGAGGCAGGAAAATTGCAGAAACAGGCAAACAAGGTGAGAAGGATAGAACAGGGGTGTAGAACAAGACAATAGGGGTACAGAACGAAGCAAGGCAAAATTGATGTGGAAATTTACAAGAGAGTTCTAGTAAGAAGCAAGAGAAGTGCAGAAAGAAGAAACAGAGATGCAGAAGGAGGTGAGAGAACTACAGAAAGATGCAAGATAGTTGCAGAACAGACAAGAAAGGTGCAGAAAGATCAAACAGGGGTACAGACAGAAGGAGAGAGGTGCAGAAAGAAGCAAGATAAGTATATACAAAGCAACAGAGGTCCAGAAAGACACAAGAGAAGTGCAGAAAGACTCAAGAGAGGTGCAGAAACAGGCAAGAGAGGTGCATAGGGAGGCAAGAGGGGTGAAGAAAGAGGTAAGTTTAATGCAGAGAAAAGCACAGTAGGTACAGAAAGAAGAGAGAGCAGTGTAAAAAAGGCAAGAGGGGTACAGAAAGAGGCATGAGGGATGCATAAAGAAGCAACAGAAGTGCAGAAAGAAGCAACAGAGATGTAGAAGGAGGCAAGTAAATGGCAGAAACAGGCAAACAAGGTGAGAATGATGGCACAGGTGTGCAAACAGAGGCCAGAGAGTTACAGAGAGAGGGAAGGGGGTGCTGAAAGAGGCAAGATTGATGCAAAAATTTGCATGAGAGCTGTAGTAAGAAGTAAGAGAAGTACAGAAAGAAGCAAACGAGGTAAGATGAGTGCAGTAAGAGAGGTACAGAGAGAGGCATGAGATGTGCAAAAAGGGAACAGGGGTACAGAAAAAGGCAAGAGAGGCTCGGAAAGAGGGAAGAGGGGTACATAAAGAGGCAGGAGGGGTGCTGGAAGAAGCGAAAGAAGTGCAGAAAGAGACCAGTGTGTCGCGGAAAGTGACAATAGAAGTGCGGAAAGAAGCAACGAGGGTGCAGAAAGAGTCAACTTAAGTGCTGAAAGAATCAACAGAGGCGCAAAAAGAGGAAAGAGAATGGCAGAAAGAAGCAACAGAGGTGCAAAAAGAGGCAACAGAAGAGCCGAAAGAGGCAAGAGAGTTGCACAAAGAGATAGAAGAGGTGCACAAAGAGACAAAAGAGGTACATCAAGAGGGAAGCTGATTGCAGAAAGAGGCAACAGGGGTTCAGAAAGAGGCAAGAGAGGTGCATTAAGAGAAAAGAGAGGTACACAAAGAGACAAGAGAGGTACACAAAGAGACAAGATAGGTGCACAAAGAGACGAGAAGTGCATAAAGAGGGAAGACAAGATCAGAAAGATGAAACAGGGGTACAGGGAGAAGCAAAAGAGGTGCAGAAAGTAACAAGAGAAGTACAGAAAAAAGCAACAGAGGTGCCGAAAGAGGCAAGAGAAGTGCAGGAAGACCAGCCACCAGCAGAGAACATGGCGGCTAGCAGTTGCAGCTAGTCGGGAAGCTCCGGGAAGCTCAGATATCCGGCTGACTGCGGCTCTTGGATGGAAATTGCTATGTGAGGAAAGAAGCTACTGTAAAGGCACCGCTTTTATTGTAATGAATTTCATTTAGTCCAAAACTATAGCGGCACTGGGAGAGACGGCGGCGTCTCGGGTCCGTAGTCTGTGGTCTGCGGTCCGCACTGTTTGCTGGGCGGAGAGAGAGCTGAGAGAGTTGCCGGTGGCTTTCTTTGATCACGCCGCTTGTTTTCCTGGAAGTTGGAGACGGGTTTACTCCTGCGCTGTCTCTGGATCTGTGGACCTGGAGAGAGCACACAGTTAGGGAGAAGTCGAAGCCGCCATAAGCAGCAGCCCACACACGGACTGCCTAAAGGTGAGAGAACAGAATATCAATAGCGCTGAAGGGGGGGTTGCACGGTGGGCAAAAGCAGCAACTGAGGTGAGAAGGGGTCGGTCATAGGGCAGCATCAAGGATCTCATATATGGGGAGAAACTCTGTGTCAACGCAGCAAGGACTATCTCACCCAGAATGCACCAGGGTGGCTGTCCATAAAAGCTTTATAAAATCAGTGAGTACAGTCACAGAAGAGAGCTCGGTTGTAGAAGCTTCTTCGCATATGTCCGATAGTGACTCGCAAGGGGGAAGGCTTCCCGATACACGCTTAGAAGCAAAGGCTGAAAACAAGGAGGTGGAGGGACAAATATTTCACCGTTTGCACCACCTAAATCCAAGACCAAAAATAACAAGAAGACTGGCAGAAAAAATAATAACCCCAAAGCACAAAAGACTGTCTATAAAGTTAAAACACCCCCTCTTTAAAAACATACTTTAAAGCAATCCCCTCTGTTTTGGAGCTTAAACCCTCAAAGGTGTCAACGGCCCCTACTGCTCTTGATTTTCCAGAGGGCCTCCTTAGCCCTAATAGGTATCATCTTCTGGGGGAATTAGATCAAGATTAAGATCAAGATCAAGAGTCAGATCAAGCAGATATTTTAAGGATGCAGAGCCCAGAGATGGACGAAAATGCGTGCAGGGTACAAAATAGCAAGATAGCAAGATCCGATAATGAGGATTTAGTAATTAATGCTAATTCTGTGAAAGATTTTCCTGCTATTCCAGTCTTTATGTCTTCCGAGGCTGAGGACAAGGTTGTTGAGTCAATGCTTAGTGATCAATCTGTTTTGTTAATGCTTCAGTCCTTAAGCGGTGAGGTGAAAAATGGGTTTACGGCTTCACAGAAGAATCAGCAAGAAATAAAGGTATTCTGTGAGAAGCTAGAGGAAAAGTTTGATTCCTTTGAGGTTAGAACCACTGCATTAGAATCTACTGTTACTGATCTAAAAACGCTTGCCCTCCAACATACGAAGAAAATAGACGATTTACGGCAGCGTGAACAGGGATACCAGGAGAAAATGGAGTTGTTAGAAAATGCACAAAGGAGGAATAATCCGCGCCTTCGGAAGAAGGAAGCGATATTAAGGAGTTTGTTTTTAAACTTATTAAGCAAGCGACTGCAGTGGATGTCTCAGAACAAGATCTGATGAGAGACATTCAAAGAGTTCACAGGAATCCATTTAGATTAAATCCGAGAAAAACCAGACCCAGTAAAATGTTAGTTCACTTTCTGACTTACACTTTAAAGGACGAGATCCTGAATAAGGCGCTAAGAAGCACTTACCTGTCAGCAGAAGGAATTATCTTTCAGATCAGGTCAAATGTTTCTTCTATTGCAGCCTCTAGACAGTGGGAGCTTGGCAAACTATTAGATCCCTTTAGGCAAGTGGGTGCTACAGCTCAATTGAAATTTCATGCATCCTTAAAAATAATGTATAATTGTAATTGTAATTGTAAAAATATTTATTAAGCGCGGTTGCTGCCCGCAGGCGTCCAAGCGCTGGGTAAAAGGGAAAGTGGCTGGTAAAAACATTTGAAAAAATTGGTAAAAAAAATTTGTAAAAACAAAATGAGAACTTTTAAAAGGGTAGATGAGGCGGAAGCTTATCTCCAACTGATAACAGAGGACTGCAGAGGAGACCCGGGGAGAGGGGCTAAGGAATTTGGCGTCTTGCTCTCCCGAGAATATCTTTTTGTAAATAGCCGTACTCTCGTTATTTTTTTCTGTTTTTGTTTTTCCTTTCCTCACTAATATCATAGATGTTTCAGTCCATCCAGATTTCTGGGGAGGGAGCCTCAAGGCCTTGACAAGGGCCAAGAAGAAGAAGGGGGGTTCTCCAGGGGTGCACGGGGGCCAAAGATAGGGATGGGCAGAGTAGGGGGGGAGAAGGGCACTGGGTGACGAGCATGTGGGGAAAAAAAAGAAAATAAATGTCCAAATCGCCAGATTAGGATACTCAATAGTTTACGCCTACACAGAAAACTATGCCACAGGCTAAATTAGCCCCGCAGGTATATATGAAGGTTTTGACATGGAACTTAAATGGCCTGAGGGTAAAACATAGAAGAGAGAGGGTATTTGAAAGATGCGCCCGAACATATTTTTATCGTGCAAGAGATGCATTGTACATAATATGAGTTACGGGAAATTTCCAGCAGTAAAAAATTGATCCAGCACGTTATATGCACATCACAGCAAAGTTCTATTAAAGGGGTTGCAATATTGATTAAAACAAACCCAGCTATTATAGTGGAAGAATCAAGAGTTGATAAAAAACGGAGATGGGTCATAGCAAGAATAAAACATCACTCTTATAAATTTACATTAGCTGGATACTATGGTCCGAACTCAGACAATCCTCTTCCCCTTAGGGAATTGTTGGTCGTACTATTAGATTTTGATGATCCATTAATTTTAGCAGGGGATTTTAATCTAGTTTTGGATCCCCAAATGGATAAGTCATATAAACTTAAGTCTACTCATAACCCTAAACAAGATCTCTTCTAATACATGCAATTCATCAGTTAGGCTGGAAAGATATTTGGAGGAAAAAATGGGGCACAAAAAGGAATTCACTTTCCATAATAAAAAGCTGGGGCATAAGTCTAGATTAGATTTTTTTCTAATCGCAGATGAGGTATGCGGTGCTGCTCACGAAGTTAATAATGTAGGAGCGCATATTTCAGATCACTCGGCAGTCTCCTTAGTTTTGAAACTTTTGGGTTCGCAAAGCAATAAAATATGGACTATGGACAGAAGTATCTTGCTTGAGGAGGAGTTACTACAGAAACTGACAGGAGAGTCAAAACGTTTTTTTGAGATTAATTTAGGGACGCCCGTATTTCAAATTATATGGGACTCTTTTAAAGCTTTTTTGAGAGGGATAGTGGTCGCCATTCAGTCCTCTAGGCATAAAACGTTTAGGGCGAAGATATCTGAGATTGAGACCAAAATTATCAAACTAGAGCATGATCTCTTAGACCCAAACTCAGCGGCGGAAGCTAATACTCTGAAAGAACTGTTAGTTTGTAAATTACAATTGGAAGAGATTCTTGATGCCAGACTCAGAAAGCGACAGCAGGCCAGTTCCCTCGCTCATTTTGAATATGGGGAAGCTAGTGGAAAGCTGTTAGCTTGGAAAGCAAAAAAAGAGCAAAGCAGGAATAAGATCAAAGGAGTTCAGCTGGGCAATACGAGAGTGATCTCAGAAAATATTTCTGATATTGAGAAAGCTTTTTTTAACTATTTTGATCTGGTATATAAGGAAGACTTAGCTCCACAGGATGATTTGATTTACTCATGGCTTGAACAATACGCAGTACAGCAAATTGATGATGAGGCATCTAATAACCTAAATAGATAAATCAGCTTGAAAGAAATAGTGGGTGCAATATCATCATCATCATCAAATCACTTTATTCGATTAATTAAAATCATAAAGGTACACAGATAAATCACTTTCAATATACAGTATAAAACAATCAGATGGTAATAAAAAATCCATATGATAGTTAATAACTTGTTTCATATATGTACAAATAAGAAGGGCTACAAAAAAATTCATAGAATAGTTATACTCCGGTCTCTTAATTTCTTACATCTTATGGCTGCAACAAGATAACTAGCAATATTAAAAATGTTCCATGTGTTATTTAACAACTGCAAATACATTAAGGCAGGTTTAACCTGATGCAAACTCAAACCTCTGTAAAGAGAAGTAAGGCCCCGGGCCCGGACGGGCTACTGGCCGAGCTATATAGAGCATTAGCTCCAGTAATCTCCCCCGTTCTTCAGATGCTTTTTGCATCTATTTTCGAGGATGGAGGTGAAATCCCCTCTTCTTGGAATGAGGCCACGGTCGTTCTTATTCTTAAACCCCTTAAACCAGTGTCGCAGTGTGATTCTTATAGGCCCATCTCGCTGCTGAATTTGGATTATAAGTTTCTTGCCAAAATATTAGCAGAGAGATTAAATGGGGTAGCTGGCAGATTATTACACTCGGATCAAAAGGATTTTTTGAGGGGGCGGTCCATACAAGATCTGACTCAAGCATTAGTAGGGGCAATTGATGTCACATCTCTATATAAACTTCCGATGGCGATCATAACACTAGCTGCCACCACGGCATATGATCGCTTAAACTGGGTATATCTGGCAAGAAGCTTGGAAAGATGTTATTTGGGCAGGAATTTTTGTAGATCTATATCATCTTTTTATCATGGGTCAATAGCTAGAGTCTTGATAAATGGCAGCCTCTCAGAACCCATAAAAATTAATAGAGATACAAGACAGTGCTCTTTCACTCCTGCTTTTTGATTTATACAGAGAACCATTGGCTGAAAAAATCAGGCAGAATCAGAATATCCCCTCTTTCAAGTATAAAAACTGGAAGAAAAAAGTATCTCTTTATGCTAACGATATGATGGTATACACCTCAAATCCAATTAAAGCAATCCCCCTTATTTATAGTGCTGCTGCTCAGTTTGGGCAAATATCAGGATACCAGATTAACTAGTCTAAGTCTGAATGTATGGCCTGGAACCTAACGACTTCAATTTCAATATTGAAACACGGGATAAGATACCTCGGGGTCCAAATCACGCAGGACATAGAACAATTAACAGATAGAAATTTGGCTAAAATTGAGAGAGAATCTGCGGAATCCTTGAAGAGTTGGTCACTTCTTCCCCTTACTCTAATAGGGCAAGTTAATATCATTAAGATGATGCTGCTGCCCAAACTAATATTTTTAATCCAGAACATCCCGTTAGCCTTCAAGGAAGGTAAGCTAAGGAAAATCCAAGCTAAATGGAACTCTTTTGTATGGGCCTCAAAGGGTATAAGGATTGCATGGAAGAAGTTGCGAAGAAAGAAAAGTAAAGGAGGACTGTGTGCTCCAGGTCTGAAATTTTATGCCTGTACCTTGCTATTGAAGGCAGGGATAATGCTATTTTACACTCCAAATACTACAGAAACAGGTATAATGTTTGAGACAATGATATCAGGAATCCAAGGAGGAGCTCATAGTTTTTTGCTGAAGTTCGGAGATCCGCGTTTTTTCAAGAAGGTTTGTCTAAAGATGTTGAGAGATATGGCCTACGTTTGGGCCAGAGTAAGGAGATTGTTGAGCATTCCATATTACTCAGCCATGGCTCCTATCTGGGAATCGCCGGGTTCTCCAGAGTGAACTAAAGATTCTTTGGTTATACCCCTGTTGGATGTTAATTTAAAATGTTGGGGTCAGCTGATGCCCGAAGGGGTGCTGTTAAGTTGGGATGAGATCTGCATTCTGACCGAGAACAATTTATCGAAGTTTAAATATTTACAAATTAAGAGTTGGAGTCAGGCGACTGGATTGGAAATCGGAGTCAAAACAGTGTTGGAGGAACTTCTTCCGGGGAAGAGCAGGAATATCAAGACATCAACTCTGTACTGGACCATCCTAGAAGCAGATGACGGTGATTTTACCTTGCCAGTTCAACTATGGGGCGAACAGGTTCCGGATGCGGAGTTGGAGGAGTTATGGCAAGTATCCTTTGACCTACTATATACCACAGTCTCTCCCGCCAATTTAAAGCGCAACCATCTTTTTTTCTCTTCACAGAGTGTATTGGTCTCCTGCTAGGCTGGCTACATTTCTAAAGGCCCAACTCCCTGTTGTCCAAAGTGTAAGCAGGAAAAAGCGGAAGACCTTCACATGTTTTTAACCTGTCCTGTTCTAAGTCATTTTTGGGCCACTGTAGCATAAGGTATGAAAAATGTGTGTAAGTTTGATATATAGGTCAGTATATCGCTTGTATTTTTTGGTATTTTTAGTAATTATGAGGAACTCCCTCAAGATATAAATAAATTGTCTTTCTATTTAAATATTCTGGCACGCAGAGAAATATGCAAACTTTGGGTTAAAGATATTGCAACGTCATACCTAGATTGGATAAATGCAATTAAACACACATTGAATTTAGACAAGGCAGTTTGAAAGAGAAGGAGGTATTTCTGGATTACTTGTATCAATTGGCTGGATAGGATGTAACTGTTGAGGTTCAATGATTATTCCTTTTTGCAGAGTGAATTACCCCATGATCAGTTCTAGGGCCTGGAAAGATAGACAAACTGAATTGACTACCTCTCTTCTGGTACTTTGTGGTTATCTGCAGAAAGTGCATCCATTAAGATCTTCAGAGTTCAAGGAGTGGGTGGCATCGACTTGGTACTCTGAGAATATCTTCTGGCGTATGAGGACAAAAAAAAAAGAGAAGTGCAGGAAGAGGGAAGAGGAATGCCGTAAGAGGGACGAAGAACACGACAACTGGGGTGCAGAAAGATGCATGAGTGGTGCAGAAACAGGCAAGAGAAGTACAGAAAAAGCCAAGAGAAGTGCTGGAAGGAGCAACAGAAGTGCAGAGAGAAGCAAGAGAAGTGATGAAAGATACAAAACAGTTGCAGAGAGAAACAGGAGAGGGGCAGAAATAGGCAAGTGAGATGCAGAAAGAGGCAAGAGAGGTAAAGAAAGAGGCAAGAGAGGTGCAGAAAGAGGTAGGCAAGCTGCAGAAAAAGGAAGTGAGGTGCAAAAACACACAAAAGGGGTATAGAACGTGGCAAGAGACATGCAGGAAGAAGAAATAGAGGTGCAGAATGAGGTGTGAGAACTGCCGAAAGAGGCAAGATAGTTAGAGAAACAGGCGAAAAAGGTGCATAACGATCAAACAGGGGTGCAGAAAGAGGAAGAGAGGTGTAGAAAGAAGCAAGGGAAGTACAGAAAAAGCAACAGAGGACCAGAAAGAGGCAAGATTAGTGCAGAAAGTGATGAGAGGTTCGGAAACAGGCAACAGAGGTACATAAATATGCAAGAGGGGTAAAGAAAGAGGCAAGATGGGTGCAGAGAGAAGCACAAGAGGTACAAAAAGAAGAAAGTGAAGTGTAAAATAAAGCAACGGGTGTAGAAAGAGACAAGAGGGGTGCAGCAAGAGGCAACAGAAATGCAGAAAGAAGCTACAGGGGTGCAGAAGGAGGCAAGTGAATGGCAGAAAGTGGCAGAAAAGTTGCACATACAGGCAAACAAGGTGAGTAGGATGGAACAGGGTTGCAAACAGAGGCAAGAGAGGAACAGAAAGACGGAAGAGGGGTGCAGAAAGAGGGAATAGGGATGCAGAAAGACAAAAAGAGGCTCAGAAGGAGGAGAGAGGGGTGCAGATAGAGGCCAGAGTGGTGCTGAAAGAAGCAAGAGAGGTGCAGAAAGATATAAGAGGGTCACAGAAAGTGACCATAGAAATGCAGAAAGAAGCAACAGAGGTGCAGAAAGAGGCAAGAGGGGTACAGAAAGATGCAACAGAAAGTAATTAAAAAAGCAACAGAGGTGCAAAAAGAGACAACAGAAGAGCAGAAAGAGAAAAGAGAGGGGCACAAAGAGATAGGAGAGGTGCACAAAGAGACAAGAGAGGTGCATTAAGAGGGAATACAAGTACAGAAAGAGGCAACAGGTGTGTTTAAAGAAGCAAGAGAGGTGCAGAAAGAGGGACGAGGGGTGTTGGAAGAGACAAGAGAGAAGCAGAAAAAGTCAATGGGGTACAGAAAGAAGCAACAGATGTGCAGAAATAGGCAAGAGAGGTGCAGAAGCAGGCAGGGGAAGTACAGAAATAGGCAAGAGAAGTGCTGAAATAAGCAACAGAGTTGCAGAAAGAAGCAAAAGAAGTGATGAAAGAGAAAAAAGAGTTGCAGAAGGAAACAGGAGAGGGGAAGAAATAGCCAAGTGAGGTGCAGAAAGAGGCAATAGAAGTACAGAATGAAGCAGGAGAGGTACATAAAGAGGAAGGAGAGGTGGAGAAAGAGGCAAGTGAGGTGCAAAAACACGCAAGATGGGTGCAGAAAGAGGCAAGAGAAATGCAGAAAGAAGAAACTGAGGTGCAGAAGGAGGCAAGAGAACTTCAGATAGAGGGAAGATAGTGGTAGAAATAGGCAAGAAATGTGCAGAAAGATGGAACATGGATGCAGAAAGAAGCAAGAGAAGTGCAGAAAGAGGCAAAAGATATGTAGAACAGGCAAACGAAGTGCACTAAGAGGCAGAAGGGTGCAGAAAAAGCCAAGATGGTGCAGAAAGAAGGAACAGATATGGAGAAAGAGGCAAGACAAGTGCAAAAACAAGCAAACGAAATGCGGAAAGAGGCAAGAGAAGTGCAGAAATTGAGGTACAGAAAGAGACAAGAGAGGTGCCGAAAGCGACAAGAGAGGTGCACAAAGAGACAAGAGAGGTGCACAAAGAGAGAAGAGAGGTGGAGAAAGATGGATGACGAGTGCAGAAAGAGGCAACAGGGGTGCAGAAAGAAGTAAGGGAGGTATAGAAAGAAGCAAGAGAAGTCCAGAAATAAGCAACAGATGTGGGGAAAGAGGCAAAAGAATTGCAGAACAAGGCAAGCAAAGTACTAAAAAAGCAATAGAGATGCAGAAAGAAGCATTGAGAGAGACACAAGAGTCCCAGGAACAAATGAGTGAGGGGCAGAAAAAAAGAGAAGAGCAGAAGAGGCAAGCGAGGAGCAGAAAGAGGCAAGAGAGGTGGAGAAAGGGAAATGTGAAGGGGAGAAACAGGCAAGAGAACTGCAGAAAGAGGTAAGGAAACTGCAGAAACAGGCAAGAGAGATACAGAAAAAGGGGAACAGGGGTGCAGAAAGAGGTGAGTGGTACAGACAAAAGCAAGAAAGGTACAGAATAAGGGAACAGTGGTGCAGAAAGAGGCAAGAGAAGTGCTAAAAGAAGTAGCAGAGGTGCAGAAAGAGCCAAGCGAAGTACACAAAGAGGGAACGGATATGGAGAAAGAGGCAAGAGAAGTGCAGAGAGAAGCTAATGAAATGCAGAAAGAGGCAAGAGAAGGTGAATTAAGAAACAGGAGACAAGATGACGGAGACAAGAGAGTTGCAGAAAGAAACAGGAGATGTGCAGAAAAAAAAGAGAATTGCTGAAAGACACAAGTGAGGTGCAGCAAGAGGCAAGAGATGTGTGGAAAGAGGTAGGAGAGGTCAGAAAGAGGCAAGTGAGATGTAAAATTGCACACGGGGTGCAGAAAGAAGCACTAGAAGTACAAAAAGAAGCAACAGAGGTGCAGAAGAAGGAAAGAGAATTGCAGAAAGAGGCAGAAGAGTTGCAGAAACAGGCAAGGGAGGTGCAGAAAGAGGGAACAGGGGTGCAGAAAGAGGTAAGAGAAGTGTTAAAAGATGTAACGAAGGTGCAAAAAAAGGTAAGAGAGGTGCAGGAAGGGGGAAGATAGTTGCAGAAAGTTGCAAGAGGGTAGCAGAAAGAAGCAAAACAGGTGCAGAAAGAAACAGCAGAAGGACAGTAAGAAGCAAAAGTAGTACAAAAAAAGGCTCCTGGGGTCCAGATAGAGGCAAGAGAAAAGCTGAAACAAGAAACAGAGGTGCATCAAGAGGCAAGAGAAGGGCAGAAAGAAGCAACAGAGGTGCACAAGGAGACAAGAGAGGTGCAAAAAGAGGCAAGAGATAAGCAGAAAGAGGGAAAACGCATGCATAAAGAGGCAACAGGGGTGCAGAAAGAAGCAAGAGAGGTACAGAAAGTAGCAATAGAGGTGCAGAAAGAGGCAAGAGAGGTACAGAAAGAGGAAGGAGAGGTGCAGCTAGAAGAAGGAAAGGTTCAGAAAGAGGCAAGTGAGATACTAAAACATGCAAGAGTTGTGCAGAAAGAGGCACGAGAAGTTCAAAAAGAAGCAACATAGGTGCAGGAGGAGGCACGAGAACTGCAGAAAAAGGCAAGATAGTTACAGAAACAGGCAAGTGAGCAGCCAGAGGCTAAAGAGGTACAGAACGAGGGAAGATTGGCGCAGAAATAGGCAAGTGAGTTGCAGAAAGAGGCAGGAGAGGCATATAAAGAGGCACAAGAGATGCAGAAAGAGCAAGGAGAGGTGCAAAAAGGCAAGTAAAGTGCAAACATGCATAAGAGGGGTGCAGAAAGAGGCAAGAGAAATGCAAAAGGAATCAGCAGAGGTGCAGAAGGAGGTCAGAGAATTGAAGAAAGAGGGAAGGTAGTTGCAGGAACAGACAAGAGAGGTCCAGAAAGATGGAACCAGGGTGGAGACAGAGTCAACAGAGGTGCAGAAAGAGGGAAGATGGGTGCAGAAATAGACAAGAGGGGTGCAAAAATGTACAAGAGAGCTGCAGAAAGAAGTAAGAGTAGGGCAGAAGGAAGCAGCAGAGGTGCAGAAAGAGGCAAGAGTGGTACAGGAAGAGGCAAGTGTAGAGCAAAATGAAGTGAGAGATGTAGAAAGAGGCAAGAGAACTGTGGAAAGAAGCAAGAGGGGTGCTGAAAGAAGCAAGAGAAGTGCAGAAAGAAGCACAGAAGCTATAACATTTCAGCAGAGTCTGTCGGTTTTTGGTAAGAGCTGGTGCTCCGTTTTCCATCTTCAGCAAAGGACAGTGACTAATCCTTTATCCAGAGTATGAATACATTTCAAGTTTGGACCCTTCTCATTGATCCAAGTTATGAAGAGTGTGATAGGCACCCTTTCTCTTTTTCAGATTACAATTATATAGTAAATATAACCTCTCCTTAGAAGTATGTTGCTACTAAAAGGCTTTTCATTCCATAGTACATGTTTGGTTTAAAAAATAAATAAATACAGCTCAGCCACACTTGGGGCAAAGGTGCTGCCCACAGAATTCACAAAAGAATCTAAATACAGTGTTTCCTCAAACTCAAAACAATTGCTCATGAACAGTAGACTTGCGCACTTGCCCTGATGTAATCCCATTATCCTTGATCCGGGAATTCTTTGATCACTGTGAGTGTGCCATCTTGGGGGAGCTTACATATAAGCTCTCTACATCCATACCCAGTAGTAGGTTTTCTTTAGGATCATAATCCATATCCTTCAGTAGAATCAGGAAGTTCTTTGTATCCTTAAGATAGGATGAGGTGCCCTGTACCAATGGTTTGAAGTAAAAATTGCTAAAGCGTGATGATGCTTCAAAGAGAGAACCAGTGCCTGATAATATCAGGCTTCCCAGAGGAGGAGGTCTGTTTTTGTAAATTTTGGGTAAAGTCTAGAAGTTTGGGATTTGTGGTGTTGTAGTCACTAGAAATTCAGCTTCCTTCTTTGAGATCTAATCCTTTGTTACTGTTGTCTCCACCAAATCTTTGATTTCTCTACTCAGTTCCTGCGTCAGATCCATGCAGATAATTTAGCAGTTGTTCTTGTCATCTATGAGGCAGATTCATTCAGTAGTGTATGCTTGTTTATCATGTATCACTACTCTCCCTCCTTTGCCTGCTAGTTTAATGACAATTTTTTCTTCATCACGATGTTCTTTGGACACGTCGGCAGGCAAGATGGCGGTTGTCTGAGACCATAGTGCGGGTCGCTTAGTGCTCTCAATCGGAGAATAACTTTACCCCTAAAATGTGGCAGAACTTTGCAGCATGAATAATTTCTGAGTGAATATCCAGTACGATACCGGCAAAAAAGATGTAAAAAGAAGCAACCTGGCTCGCTTTCAACTCATTAAGGTCTGGTCTCAAAGCCTTTTCTCTCTTTACGATGGTCCCTGACACCTCCTCTACAGAACAGATAGCTCAAGAGAAAACTTGAATCCCTGCACTCGCTACAGCAGTTGGACTCGCTATAATACAATATTTTTGTCAGCTCAATAAGAGACACCGCGGCTGCTACGTACCTTACTTGCGTTGCTACAGAGATTCGGAGCCGGAGCCGGAGCTGGGCGGCTGCATTGGGGATATGGTGCCGAAGAACGCTGCCTCGGTGGCGGCTGCAGCGAAGACAAGGGCTGCAAAACTCGCTCTTCGCGAGAATGTGGAGGCAACCATGAGGGGCTCCGCGGCGAGGAGTCCAGCTTTCGTGGGGGCCACAGAGAAAACGCCTGGCAAGCCAACCGCAACTGCTGATGCCCGGAAGGGTGCTCCGTATGCCCCATCGGTGGTTGAGCTTCTACGAAAGGTACCCGGGAAATCCCTTCCGGGTCACGATACACAGAGTCAGCTAAGAGTTCAGCACACTGAGACTGAAATTGACATACACGTGGGGGTGCAAACAGAAGGTGAGAGTGCCCTGGACAACATGCTGAGCTGTGGTGATGCAGAGAATGTGGGGGGAATGGACAGCAAAGTAAAAAAAGCATTGGCAACGACAAATGTACAGATTAGTGCAAAAGGGCAATCTGATTTAACGACATCACCCCTTTTATCCATGGAATCTAACCTGCCTAGTACATCTCCCTCAGTTGTAGCTATTGGGATCCTTGAAGGCACCCCTGGGGGCATAGACAATATATTGGATGAACCCACAATACAACCAGAACCAACAATACAACCACAACCAGAACCGCAGGAGGTGTTAGAGGAGGAGGGTGTAATACTGGTACAATCTAATACGTCCTCTGTGCCTATTATAAGCCCTGTTAATCTTCGAAACACAGCAAATGCAATCCCTCGAATCCCTGCTGAATCTGGGGCTAAAAGCCTGAAGTACCTAGATGCAGACCCAGTCGCTGTTATCTCCATAGAGGTCCAAACCGATACTCGACCGGAAAATCAGGGTATTCCGCAGTTGGACCAAAGGACTATCCTCTCTGATGATATATGCATTCAAAGCGACGATGATACAGATAGGGATAAAGATCGGGATAAGGAAAGGGATAAGGACCCAAACGACTTCGATTCTTTCTCGGATGAGATGGGTTGGTCAACAGGCACAGGCTCAGATCTAAACGATTCTAGCGATGATGAAACCAGTAACAAGATTGTGAAAACTGCTCAAAAAGTTTTATCAAGACATAGAAGGAGCCAACATGATACAGCTGAGCTGACATGGGACTATGCATCAACAAGTAGTATGCCGCCAGTAGCAACAACAGTAAACTTATATAGTCCAACCCAGCAGCCGGAATCAGGACCCTCAATAGACAAGTCTGCCCCTACTATTGAGACTGTGTTGCTGGCCATCGCGGCACATCGAGAAGAGACCTCTCATGATGGGCGGAAGGCGCAAGCCGAGTTACGGAAGGTCCAGGGAGTGGTCCGCAAGCTTTCAAGAAAAATTACCTCATTCAATGACCGTATGGCTGAGATGGAGACGAGAGTGTTTGTTAACGAATCGGAGATTGCTACAAATCGTAAACAGATCAACACTCATGAGAAAGGGTTATGTGACGTGATGTGGAAGCTCGAGGACATGGAGAACCGCTTACGTAGAAATAATCTGCAGGTTTTGGGTGTCCCCGAGGAAGTGGAGGGGGCGATGTTCGTCTCTTTATAGTAAAACTATTACAAGACTCTTTACCTGAATTCTCTGCTTGGAATTGGGACCTAGAGGTGCAGCGAGCACATCGAGTACCTCTTACCATGCGAAACACCCCGAACCCAGGTGCATATCCAAGAGCTTTACTAGTATATTTCGATAACTTTATACTGAGACAAGCAGTCTGGGAGAAAGCGAGGCCAGAGGCAAAAAAATCTAGTGGTCACATAACCTATTTCGTACGCCCTGATTTTTGTCATACCACAGTTGAGCGGAGGTGGCGCTTGCGCCAACTCATAAAACCTTTCCAAGATAAGAAGCTTCAAGCGTACTTAAATAATCCTGCTAAGCTGAAAGTAATTAATGGTGATCAAACAAAGTTTTTTACCTCTGAGGTTCAGGCTAAGGAATATTTGGATAGCCTCACATGAGGAAGATAAAGTCAGGATAAAAGTATATCTCACAGCTTTCTTTATTCTCTTTATTCTTTTCTCTTTATCTTAGGATCATTTCACTTATGGGTCTGGGGTTTTTTCTTTTTTGGACTGTTAAACATTAATTGAGAACACTAAAGCGACAGTGCACATACATCACTTCAGACTCTAACGGAGTCTAAATGCCTTCTTTCTGGGAGGGTGGGGGGAGGACAAGGGTCAAGGGTCGCGGGAGGGGGTGGGGGTGGGCGCAACAGGGGGAAAATGCATAAAAATGACAGTCATGAATGTAGAAGCAGAATCAGAAAAATAAGCAGTAGTACTAGTAGTAATATTGTGTATAAAGGTAGGTGCAATGATATAGTAGAGCAGGGATGGGGAAAAAAAACAGAGCAAAGTATGGCTAGGGTAAAACTTTGCTCCTGGAATGTGGCTGGCCTCATTGACAGGGCGAAAAGGGATCAAATGTGTGGAATAGTTACTCAAAATGCATTTGATATTATATGTCTCCAAGAGACTCATATCCCTTGGGCTGAAAGGGGGATGTTAATGGTTCCTGGGTTTAATCTACTTGGATGTACATCTCATACCTTAAGGATTAGAAGAGTTGCTATACTTGCTAAACCATTCTTGGGAGAGGCCAAACGATTAGCTGCCGATTCTCTGGGTAGGTGGGTTATCGTGGAACTTAAGTTTGGGATCACAATTTTGTTCTATTTATGCCCCCAACGAAGATGACCCCTCTATATTCAATGATCTGGAGATAGAATTATCATCTTGGCCTCAGGTACTTATATTCTGTGGTGATTTTAACATTTCTATCCCAAAAATGGATTTAGCACACAATCAAGTCCGAAATAAATATGCTGGCCGTAAACCTAAAGTCTATAACGCTCTTTCCCAACTAAAGGAAAGTCATGGTTTGTCTGACATATGGGAACTAAAGCAGCCACATGACCCAGGTTACACGTACTTTTCACACCCTCACAACAAATATGTACGTATTGATTATATCTGGATGACTAGTAACCGGACAAGCCAGGTAGGAATCCTCAAACTACCAAAGATTATAGCAGACCACAATCCTTTAGCACTTTCTCTTTGCATAGACAATATGGTTAGACCCCTCACAAGCTGGACCTTCGATCGAAAACTCCTAGTCAACAGGGGATATATTGAACGCATTAAAGTATGGACGCAAGGCTTCTTGGACTGTAATCGATATAGCTCATCTAGGAACACGGTTTGGGATTGTTTCAAGGCGTCAATCAGGGGTGAGACAATTAGCTATGTAGCTAGGCAGAGGAAAGAGAGTGCTATTTTAAATGATTCCCAGCTTCAAAGGTTACCTAGAATAGAAGAGAAGCATACCGCTATAATTGCCCAGGCCGGTGCTGGTGGTGAGGGTGAGGGGGCTCTAATTCTAAAAGAAATGGCGATTCTCAAGGCAGAGATAAATACTAAATATACCCAAAAGGCAGCGGAGACCTATCAATCACACCGTAACGAGATCTACGAAACAGGAGAGCGGGTGGGGAAGCAGCTCGCACTCAGTACCCGACAAAAACAATCTCTTAACTCAATTGTTTGTATCAAGTCGAAGGGCAAGAATTTAAAACACCGGAAACAATTTTAGAAGTGTTTAAAAAGTTTTACGAGAAATTATATGAAAATGAGGACTTGTCTGACCCTGATACAATTAAAAACGAAGTGGGTAGATGGGCTGTCGAGTCAGAGAACACTTTGGGGGTCGATAGGGCTACTAGGCAAGATCTAGAAAGAGATATAACCATGAACAAAATACAAATTGCTCTAGGGGAGCTAGCTTCGGGCAAGGCAGCAGGACCAGATAAAATTCCACTAGAACTGTATAAGATTCTGGGTGATACCATAACTCCCTTACTCCTCGATCTATTTATAGGAATACAGTTCAGTGGTATCCCACCTAGGTCATGGTTGGAAACGGATATAGTGGTTTTTCCCAAAAAAAAGAAACCTCCTAAACTACCCTTATCTTATCGCCCTATCTCACTGATAAATTCAGACTCGAAGTTATATTCGAAGATTTTGGCTAATCGACTCAGGGGGACTATAGAGCGACTGGTCTCCCCGTGGCAGCATGGCTTCATCCCGGGTAAGGGCACTACGGACCATACTAGACGTGTTATTGCCCTCTTTGATGCCGTGGCTGTCGCGGGGGCCGGATGTCGGTGGTCCTCCTGGATGCAGAGAAGGCCTTTGATCGGGTCTCATGGGCCTTTTTGTGGGCAGTCCTTGAACAAAATATTATGGGACCAAGATTTTTAAAATCTCTAAAAGCAATGTATTATTTACCAAAGGCCAGAGTTCTGGCGCTGGGTCAGGAGTCGAGCCTCTTTGATATATCCCGGGGGACTAGGCAGGGTTGCCCATGTTCCCCTATTCTCTTCGCGCTTTATATAAGTCCGCTTATCATAAAATTGCTAAATGCGGAGGCAATTAGACCAATTACTCTCGGCCCATTTGACACCAAAATACTAGCATATGCCGATGACGTGGCGGTTGTTACATCACACCCCAAGGAGGCAATAATTGAAATCGAACAAATTGCTTATGCATTTGGACAAGTTTCGAGGTATTCCTTAAATAGGGATAAAACGATGGTAATTTGCACTGAAAATACACAATTTATAGATCCTAGGAGAGTAGAAAGTGCACTATACCTTGGAGTTCATATATCCTCCAAAATTGACGAGATTATCAAAATAAATTTTGACCCTCTTATACAAAAAATTACAACAGATCTAAAGCGGATAGATAGCATGCATCTGTCAATTATCGGAAGAGGTAATTTCCGTAAGATGAACATACTTCCCCGGGCTCTCTATCTGTTCCGGGCGATTCCATTGCTGGTGGATAATGAGATCATTAAGACTCTTCAATCTCAGATGATGAAGTTCGTATGGGGGTATGGGAAGATAAGGAGATCTATCCGCTTTCTTTCTCCCCCATTTACAAGAGGAGGCCTCGCAATTCCTTATTTGGAATTTTACATGCTGGCAGCGCTGCTTCAGCAGATGAAGCCTCTTTTCTATATGAAATCGTTGGGAAGTTTAACAGGGGAGAATTATATTCCTTCAATATTTGAGTTGATTATCGGAGATAGGGCGAGAGGTCTCCTAGTAAGGCAACTCGAACCCTCATACTTCAAAAAAGTAAATTTTAAGATTATATCGAGCGTGTTGGGTATTTGGAAGAAAATTAGAAGACAACTGAGTATTAACAAACACAATAAATATATTTCTTTATGGCACTTTACCTTATTACCACCATTAGTATACGATGTGATCGCAAGGGCATGGGAAACTTGTGGAGTTTTGACTCTGGGCGATTTTTTATTGTCTTCTGCTGATCAAAGATTCCAACAGTTACTGCTCAAGTTTCATATTCCCAGTAATAGTGTATTTAAATATATTCAAATCAACACGATTTTAGAATTAAAAAGTGCAGCTATTTCATTCGAGAATATTCCTCTGTTTGACTGCCTATTAAGACCATCAACCAGGATCGGCATGATCTATGATGTTCTAATTGACAGCCAACCAGACGATGTAGCTGTGACCGAGCAGGCTTGGACTCGGAAATTAAATAATCCGGATGTTGATATCGATAAGGTACTCATAATGTCAACGAAATTGTTTATGTCTTCTAATTTAAAAGCACAGTTGTACAAGACTATGTATGATTTATATTTCACACCCGCCAAACTATACTCTTGGGGGAAAAGAGCCAACTCAGAATGTCCCCGATGCGGAAAAAACTCAGCACATCTAATCCACATGCTTTATGCGTGTGAAAAATTGTCGGCCTTGAAAGAAATGATAATGAAATTCTGGCAGGAAGTGTTTAAACATCCAGTGGCCGAATCCCCCACCTTGTATATTTTGGGATATGATAATACACTCTCACATACCACTGAAGAGGAAATTCTGCTGTTCTTGGGGACAGCTGTGTATCGTATTATATTAGCAGCTCGTTGGAAAGACACTGATCCTCCAAACTTTCAGGTATGGATATCAAGACTTTTGGGTATCTACAACCAAGAGAAGGCGATCTTTGCTTGTAAAGGGTTGAGGGCTAAAGCTTGGGGTAGTAAGATTTGGAAACCTATCGAGAATTGGAGCCATGATTTCAGAATTGCTACCTAGATTCTGCATACCTCTGTAAATAATAATGCGGCTTTCCCCGATATTTCCTTGCTATATATATCAATCATTGTCTTTATTTTTTGTATTCTCTGCTTTCAACTTGTTGCTGACTGAAATGCTGTTTCTTTCTCTCATTAAAAATGTTTCTGCAATTTATGAACTGCCAAATAAAAAACTTTAAAAAAAAAACGATGTTCTTTGAGAGCTGTTGTTTCTGTTTTGCTCATATTGTGGTAGATAACCTTGTCACGTTCTTGTAGGGATTCAACCTACTTGAACCCTGCCTGTTTAAAAGTTTAAACTGCTATTGGAATAAAGGCTGTAGGAGGATAAAATGTAGACTTCAGCTTTAGCCCTGTATCATTCACCTGGATTGTATATCCCATCAGTACCATCTTCTCAAAGAAGGCTTCAGCTTTAGCTTCTATCCATTGTTCAATAGGCGATCCTCTTGCCCCCCTTTATTGGCAGGAATTGCATACTATTGAGGGGATAGCTGGCATTGGGGAGAGCACCTCCAAAGCTGCATATGGCAGGGAGGTGCGGATGCTTTGCTTATTGTCTTTGGGATAGGATTATCGTCCTGGGCCTAGTCAAAGATGGCCCACAGTTCTAATAGTGCCTCCTGTCCGGCATATTTAGTCTGTATGTGTCTCCTTGTCTGTTCTATTATGTTAGTGTCAAAGGTTTCCTCTTCTGGCCAGGGAAACATGTGCACCTCAATGTGTGTGTGCTATTCATGGCAATACTTGTTAAGTGGTTTTGCCTGTGTGGGGAACCTGGTTTTGCATGACTGCATGATAGGGTGGGTACTTTTTAAGAGGCACACCTTAGTTTTGCTTAAAGTTTTGGGGAATTAAGTTCTACTCTAGTTGTACACAAGGATTGCTATTCTAATCTACTTATTATGAGCTCGACACTATGTACAGATGCATCTATATACATTTCACAACACAAAATGGCAATGCATATGAAAGGTCACAGCCAGGAAGAAAGTGCAGCTTTTAAAGAGTCATGAAACTGGCAGAAAATAGTAGAATTTACTTTGATATGAAATAACGAATACAAAAATTGTAACACAATATTTAAACAAAATACAGGAGAGTTTTTAAGGCATGGCAAGTCGTTTTAAATGCCCAGTCGAAGTGGCGGTAAATTGCACACACAGCACTGCAGTGACAGGTTTGGGACATATTTGAAAGGCTTCTTCTGTGGGTGACACACTCAGTGCTGCAGCCCACTAGTTGCATTTTAAAAACAGGCCCTGGATATATGATAAATCACTTTATAAGGGATTTACCAGTACAACAAATATATGCAAATCAGATATACACCAGTGTCATCATGTTAAGGGGAAAACACATGCACTTTGGCACTTGCCTGCAGTGGTAAAGTGATCAGAGTTCTACGGCCAAGAAAAAGAATCAGCAAAAATGGGAGGCAAAACATAAAATGTCTGCAGAAAGACCACTTTAAGAATTAGAGGTCTAGCAATTGTGCAGAATTGTTTAGGGGACATGAGTAATGCAGACTTCATTAGGAAATTGGTTGGCAATACTAAACCAGTTGAGTCTGACATAATACCTGAGCTGGATGAGCACAAGGATGGCCGAGTAAAGAGCAAACAGCAGCCTTTTGGCTGATCTTAAATTGAAACCTTAGATAAAGTGCATAAAAATAATTCAAGTGCAAGCACACAATTGCTTGAAGAAATGCAAACCAACAAGATAATTGAAACAATGATAGATTTTCCTCAATCTTGCAGATTGAACGAAGAGATGCCCAACAAGTTATTAATATGCAGGCTTAGCACCAAACACTTACCAACAATTAAATTATGAGAACTAAATTCCTGACTATGAGGCTGCGGAATGGTTGCTGCCAAGATCTGATACCCACCAGACTTGGCCAGCTCTAGGAAAGTGTGACCAGTAAAGCGGGACATGTGGTTGACCTAGGGCGGTTGCCATGTTTAGAAAAAAAACTAATTTTAAGAGCACCTGCTGCAGAGATACTTGTGTATCCAGCAGTTTTCAGGCAACAATAAAAATGTCATGGTAACTATAGTGATAATTGTTCTTGCTTTAAAGACATCAGAGTGTTGTCTATTAGTAGTTTCTATTTATGGCAAAGTAGTAAATAGGGCTAACATGTCAGCAGCAAATAAAGTGTATCCTGCAAATCTCCAAAGTGTATTTTAAGCAGATATATCGGAACATTACTGCTCTTGTCACAGAGATCATTTAGTTACTTGCAGTTCCTTCGTTACAACCATAATAAAACACAGTGAGCTATGAATTGTCATCAAAGAGCTGCATGCAAACCACAAGTATTGTTTTGCTACTATGAAGTGCACACGTTGTTTATGTTGAGTACAGTGACTACATTCTGTAATTGTTTCTTTACCACAATTGTGAATTTACATGCTAGTTCCTGTGTTCTTCACAGTGCATTACTGTTCTGTATTTTGTTTGTTGCTGAGTATCCTCATAGAGTTATAGTATAATGTATGGCAATGTCCACCTCTTTCTTTTTTTCAGCTCGGTCGGACTGCCCATGGACTGGGAAACATGAGAGTCTGTGTTTTTGGCATATGTGGATATTTTATAGGGGCAAGAGTGAGGACCAGAGAGAAAATTAGCTGTACTGAAACCTAGTTTGGGAGGTGCTGGGTTGAAAGAGTTTTAAAGAACCACCCAGTTTCGAATCCTGGCAGTATTAATGTTCATGTGTTTGCATTTAAGCAATTGTCTTTGTGTATAGTAAGAACATTAATGTGGTGATCGAAAGGTTTATATTGTATTCAAGGAAACAACATCCGGATGCATCCAAAGAGGATTATGTTTCCACTCTCAGGTCACTTGTTGTGACTCGTGATTTCAAACATGATGCATTTGAGCAGGTTTTGAGGGTTCAAATCCTTATGAGGATGAACAACATGAAGATACAGTAGAGACTGTGGACCACTTCACATTTGTCACTTAGCGCTGCTATTGAGATGGCTTAGGCAATTGAGCAAGAACCAGAAGTTTGTAGGGGAGATAAGGGGTAATGAGAAGAATAGAGTGCATCTTGTGTGGAAAGATGGGGAAAAGTGAAATAAACCTTTGGTACAAAAAAGCGAATTCACTAATAAGCCTGAAATGAGGTCCAAATGGCAAAAGCCTGATGGAAAAAAAACTATTGCTTTGTGCTACAGGTGTAGCAGTAGTAGTCATTTGGGCATTTCGAAAATGTGTCCTGCAATAGACAAGGTTTTTTCGAGATTCAGTAAGAGGGGGCATTTTGGAAGGGAGTGCAGATTGGTACCCAGGAGAGTTAATGTTTTACAAAGTTGTGACGATTATGATTCACTTTATGAATATTGTGAACAGGATATCAATACCGTTTTGAGTATTAGTGGGAGAAAATGTGTGACTAGATTTCCCTCATGTGACAGTGTTGTGGACAGTGCGAGTATACAGGTGCTAGTGAACTTGTGTGCTTGGTACACCATTATAGTCCATGATGTAGTCAAGGTGAAATGGCCAAGTAAGGTTATTTCCTCATGATGTTGAACCTGGAGCGTGTACAGGCCATAGGATTCATTTGATCTGGACTTTTGGGCTGACATAAAGTTTGGTGGAAGTGGCATTTATGGAAAAATGTATGTAGCTAGGATAGAGCAACCCTTTTTAAGTTGGACACACCAGGAGGAAATGGGTATTAAGTTGGACCCAAGGGTGGATCCTCCTGTGTTTGTCATTCAGTCAATTTCCAAAGTCAAATATGGGAATTCTGTGGGTGTAGGTACCGGTTGTGCTTCTGATTTTGGGTAGAAGCTGAAGCAAAAATTTCTTCACATGTTCAGTGACAAATTGAGTGAGTACCAGGAGTTTAAGCATTATATCAGATTGCATGACAATGTTGTTCCTTTTTACCATAGGGTGAGGAATATTCTGTTGTCATAAAAGGGCTACCTTAAGGATATGTTGAGGGATCTATGTGCGGAAGAATATTATAGAGCCCCTGAAATCTTCACCCTTGGTGCATCAATTTGTGATTTTGGAAACATTTTCTGGGCAATTGAGGCTCTCTGTTGATTTGTGCAGTCTAAATAATGGCATCTGGGTGGATGCTCATTCTTTCCCCACTATTTGTGGGTTGGTGACCACTCTAGCTGGGGCACAGGTGTTTTTTTTATCTGGATCTGGCCAGTGCATACTACACGGTGTCCTTAGAGGAAGAGTCTAGAAATCTTACTGCATTCATCACTCCAGAGGACATGTTTCGGTTTTGCTGCATGTCATTTTGCCTGACTATTGCAACATCTGTCTTCCAAAGACTGATGAAAGAAACACTGGAGGGTTTTAGTGGGGCTGTCACTTACAATGAAATATGTGTGTCTGGTAAGGATGCAAAGGAGCATGATTGCAATTTGAGGAAGGTTACAACTTTCTAGATTCTCACCAATTGGGCTTCTGAAAACGCTGCAGCACAGAGACAGCGATCCTGAATGTCATAGATGTCTACAAATCACTTGATACAGACTGATGCTGTCTACTCCTTGACCTATCAGCAGCCTTCGACATGGTAGACCACAAACTGCTCATTAATGTATTCTGAGAAAGGGTTGGAGCAGACGAGGTGGTCCAACAGTGATTTACCTCCTTTCTTCAAAACCGCTCCCAACAAATACAATTTAAAAACTTCACATCTGACCTACTCCCCATAATCAAGGGTGTCCCTCAAGGTTCAGTTCTCTCCCCATCACTGTTCAACATCTACATGGAGCCCCTCACTACCTTACTCAAAAAATCCAACATCCCCTTCCACCTCTATGTTGATGATCCCCAGATCTACATAGAAACTTACTCCATTGGTGACATTCAGAGACTAAATGACACTCTAAGAGAAGTCCAACACTGGCTATCCCTCAACCACCTGAAACTCAACCAAGATTGTAGTGTACTTCCTATTTTCCCTATAGGCCCTGCACATTGGAATAACATAAACAGCAGTGTAGACGTAGAAGTGCGGTCTTCCAGGTCTCTACTGACTATGTTAGACTTAATTGGGTTTGTACCAGCTAGCTCGGAGGTC
Organism: Lissotriton vulgaris; assembly: GCF_964263255.1. Lineage (NCBI taxonomy): Eukaryota > Metazoa > Chordata > Amphibia > Caudata > Salamandridae > Lissotriton > Lissotriton vulgaris. The sequence goes on from NC_141693.1 coordinate 1,526,676,277, forward strand.
ACTGGAAACTTTCTTGACTGAATAGGAAGTGATCAGCTTCCCTGGCTCAGACAAGAAGGGATTCGGTTTTCCAACAACCGCATAAATATGACAACTTTGCTCCTTAGAATAAGAGTCAATCTCTAGAGTCGTGTGAAACAATAAACAGCTATTTCACTTAGTAAGTTGTGCAGAATTACATTCACCGGGATGCAGAGAATAGAGAGACGGGCGTTTTCAATAAAAGGTATTATTTATTGAACAGTCTTCCTTCTCATGCAAGAGAAATGAATTGCCACAATTGCAAGACTTGTTATTATAAAAAGTGCGTACAGTAAAAGGAGTATTGCGAAATAATACTGTAAAAGCATTGATATGGATTCTTAGCCATACGAAAGTTAAAATGAATAAAATATATACATTCATATATACATTTGGCTAACGTCCTCAACTGGTGCTTCTAACTACTCCTACCCCGGTGTACCTGACCTAAGCCTAATACATGGGAGGGAGTAAGTAAGTAGCAGTTTAAGTTAAGTTAAGTTTTGCCAAGGGTTTGCTTCAAGAATTCTCTCCAAGGGTTTAGTCAACACCGTACCTCTGGAATAGAATGTTGGAGGTCTGGTATCTCCTCTCAGGACTCGATATTCCAGTCACCCGCAAGGGTAGGCTGGAAACGCCTGAGCTGGATTTTCTTGGCAGGAGAAAAGACAGCGTCTTTCTCAGCGCGTCAAGGAGGAGGAGGGGCAGCGTCCGTGGGCTTCTCGCATCTGCTGGGCTCTGCAAGGGACAGCTGTTCTGCTCCTGTATTCACCACCACCATCGCATTTGCTTAAGGCAATATTGGTATTATTTATACCTGAAAGGTGCCTTGTTTGACGTAAGTTTTTGGACATAAGACGTCAATAAAGATGTCACTAAGAACTGGTTGTTCTTACAGTGCTCATTAGAGTTCTATTACTAATAAAAACAAAGCAAGCAGGTCTTTCCCAGGTTGCTGGGGGTTTTATCTGTTGAAAGAACTCGGTGTGTAATCTAGGAATCTAAGATAGTGGCTTCTGCTGTGTCATGTACTGTAATGAGCTGCGGAGATGAGTTTTCTGAAATATGGCTCTGATCGTTTATGCCATTATAGGGGTATGAATTGAATATAGCCGTATAGGGGCATAAGGTCACATATTCATCGGGGTCCTATATTGATCGGGGTCCTAGATAAAACACAACACCCACTCCACGAATTAATGTCCATCAAATTACTAAAAACTAAAGCAATAAGATGCACGTGTAACACTTCCCACCCCAAAATACATATTGCATCTGAAATGGCATATTTGAAATACATGAGAGTATAGGTATTGTACGTCTTTAAGCATAGGAATCATTCAAAAATTATTGCATATGTAATTAGTTGAACAAGTTTGCGAAAAACATTTACACATGAAATGTCTCTTAATACAGAAAAGAAGGGCGAGACTATTTCATCACATATAAATGCAATTGCTGTAAAATGTGCTAGAGGCCGAGGTAAAGTTATTCTGTTTCTAGATGTACTAAAAATAGAAGTTCTGTTCTTTATGAATAGTTCTACTTTAAGGAAAAGTATTTGTGCCAAAAGAAAAAGGTAAATATTTTGAAAAAATGTTCAATTAAAAAATATTTCATGGTGAACGGGGGAATAGAGTTCCAAACACTTTGCAGTAGTGTTTGTTGTTCAAAACTGAAGGCCGAAATCAGAGTTCATGGGAACGCTGTGCGCCGGAATGCTTTCCAAAAATCATTGTTTCTGTTCAGGGGAGAACATCATATCAGACGAGCTCTCAAAGAATAGGTCTACATATTCAGGTGACAGTTCGACCAAGTTCGATAATGCTGTAACTTGGCAGGTGTGAGAATGATTGCTATCATCGGTGTCTGGATCAGCAATGCTCACAGAAGGCCGTAGCTGGGTGATGTAGCTTTTATGCATCGCTTCACTGCCACCACCTAGTTGTAGCGCAGGAGTTTCAAAGAATGCCGTCATCAGGATTGGTAGCCGCTGCGGACAACACGATGCATGAGCCGTTACAGGACTTAGCAAAGTATCGATATCCATTGGTACTGCTGATGGTAGTGCAAGACCGGTGTCTAACACGCATTCCTCTCCGCATAGCATACATCGAAGCACAGGTAAGATGCAGGTCTGCCATATAGGTCTGAATGAAAGAAAACAGGTCATGTTCAGATCTCTCAGCCTGGCCAATCCATGGACTCTAATTATGCGGTCCCGGTAGCGTACTGCTAGGATCGTTTCTTCCATCCTTGCGGGAGTCATGTCTGTATTTTGGCTTGCCATATCGGAGCAGTAGGATCAAAAATAAAATGCCTGCTACAAGTCTCAAAATCAAGGGTATGCCGCCAAAGACTGGATGGCCAAAATTAGGAATAATTCCCAGGATTGCTTTGAATGGTGTTAACAGCTCCGAAAAAATGGTCTTAAATACGTTTGAGATACCTACAGCATCCGACATATTTAGAATTTGGCTAAGCATTTCTGTGAAATGCACGGGGCAATTTGTTGATAAAAGGTCATGTATCTCTGATGTTGTCCTTGCAACTTGGAGATCGTACGTCTCTTTCGATGACGTGATGGGCACTGTTGTCTGTAAAAGCACAGACTTCATTCTGCTTAAAGTATCAATCCGTATAGAAGAGACATTCAAAGGAGGCCAAATTGGAGTCTCGGAATCTCCAGGGCCGTTTGGAAACAATGCTTGCATACAGCAAGTGACCATGGAAGTCACGCTTACGAGATATGCTTTCCCTGGCACCAAGCCACAACAGCTGTGATCCGTTATTAGAATGTAACTCCCGTTAGAAAGCTGCCTAAAGAAGGGCTCTATCTGCGTTGCAGGTGTGACGTGTTGGTGGCATGAAAGGTTGTTTGAAACTCCTTCACAGGCCCCGTGTAAATTAATACCCTGGCACAAAAGTATACCGCTTAGTGAATGTTTGCAATTTTCACCACTAAGAAATACATTTTTGTTGTTGTCACTGTAGCATGTGTGTGTATATGGTAATTTCCATGATGACTTAATGTACCCTTTACCCAATCGTTCATACTGGCCAGTAGGTATATACTCAAGGCAATTTTTAAATCGGAAAGTTTTTATCGGAATAGTGATAATCCCGTGTATTATCCATTCAATGACAGGTCTTCCTGACATTGTCAATGGTAATCTCTCAAGTTTTTCGATGCTCAGGATTGTATAGTCTGCTCCTTTCTGTGCCAAACTGATTTGTGTATCAGTAAGGTTAAAGATGGAAAACAATGACGTTGTGTTGATTAAACGCCAAGGCACATAGCCTAAACAAAGATTTTGCAGCGTCCAGCCTAGCTGTACAATAGAACGCAATTGCGACTGGCCATGTTGTAACATTAACAAGTCTTTATCTATTATATCGATGGCAGATGATACAATACTGTCCAGTGAATATATTCTGGAGGACAGAGTCATTAACCCATTGTCCACAACAGAGAGTGATTTTTCCAAATTAATACGATCAATTTCTCGTATTTTTTCAGCTGTTTCAATTTGCATTACTTTCCATGCCTCGTTGTATCCCGCATATACACTTGCCGCTATGAAACGTTTTTAACGCTGCTTGCGTGGTCTCAAAATGAAATTGCGCAAATCAGCCCCATCTTTAAGTAAAGATAAGTGTTGCTTAATGTGTGCCAGTATGGATGATTCTAGCCATTCAAGGCACAGTTTCCCTACACTGTATGTTGTTACTATCCCTGGATGTTGTCTCTGGGAGTATCTAGAGTCTGGTCTGGTCATTTTTAACCCCTGTGTTTTGTTCAGGAATCTATCTTGACAGTTATTCGTGTCAGTAGGCCAGATTAACCACTTTTTCCAATCAGGATGTGTTCTGTTTAAATGTAAAATTGTTGATACGTCTATTTCAATATCTGTGGTTGTAGTATCAGGTATTGGCTTTGGAATAGATGGTTTACGATATTTTAAAATTGTTTACTTTGGTTTAATCATTGTTTTTAAAACTTATTCACCTACCCTGAGCTCTTGCTGAAACTCTGACTACCGCTTCTCACAAACAGCGGATTTAGCGCTGCTTTGTGAAGTTGTTTTGGACGGCGCCATCGCCAGTCGCGAGGCCACGCCCACCGGACAGGCCACGCCCACCCCGCCCACCTATAAAAGCACTGAACAATAGTGCGCCCATCAGAAAACACTACCTCTGAGGCGGAAGCCGGAGGAATTGAAATACGATATTTTAAAATTGTTTACTTTGGTTTAATCATTGTTTTTAAAACTTATTCACCTACCCTGAGCTCTTGCTGAAACTCTGACTACCACTTCTCACAAACAGCGGATTTAGCGCTGCTTTGTGAAGTTGTTTTGGACGGCGCCATCGCCAGTCGCGAGGCCACGCCCACCCCGCCCGCCTACAAATGTGCCTTCCACACAAGCGCAGCGGACGAGTGCAGCGGGAGCGCCGTTTGCGCGCCGAAAAGCGCGCCTAAGGCAAACCCGTCTGCGCCCGTCTGCGCCCGTCTGCGCCAGTACACGCCAGGAGCCAGGCAAGAGGCCTGAGGTAAGGTCTACCTATTCAGGGGATGCTCTTCGCTATCTCAACAGGCCCGTGCCATCTCCATGCTCCCAAGTACTAAAGGGAGACTCCCGCCTTACTCACTGTCCACATTGCTCCTTTAAATACACCCTCTCTATCATCAACGTTCCCACCCAGACGACTATAAACATGGCAATGATCAATTGCAGATCGCTACCCAAACACGCCCTTGAAATAAATATGCTTATTGAAGACCTTAGTCTTGATATACTGTTCCTTACAGAAATGTGGCTGACACCCAACTCAGACGCCGACATAGTCCTAGCACTTCCCCCAGGATTCAGTATCCAACATCTTGACCGTCCCAAAGGTAAAGGTGGTGGCATTGCTGTCATCTCCAAGGATTCAATACCATGCCGCTTCCTTGACAGTCCTCTGGTAGACTGTGAAAACGTCCACTTTACCTTGCAGATCTCCCCTCGCTCCTCTCTTTCCGGACTCCTTATCTACCGTCCCCCTGGTTCCATGGGAAAATTCCTTAATTCCCTCCTAGAATGCTCCTTGGCCAGATCTAGCGCTCGGACCAACTTCCTCATTTTAGGGGACTTTAATGTCCATTTTGAAGACAGCAAAGACAACACGGCCTCAGAACTGATCCAAGACTTGGCTACTCACCAATTGCACTTACAGAATTCCCTCCCTACTCATAATCGGGGGCATTTGCTCGACCCCATATTCTGTCATTTCCAGGACCTTGTGACCAGGTCCCCCACTCCTGTGCCATGGTCCGACCACCTTCTTATTCCTTTCAGTTGGCACACCTACCCCAAACCGCCGCAAACCCAAGCCCCCGGCAGACCATCCAGACCCTGGGCGAAATTAGACTATGTTATATGGAAACAAGCCCTCGAGGATACAGTCCCCACCCTTAGCTCAACCATCGACCTCGCAGATAGGGAATTCTCATCCTGGATTACCAATTCTCTAGACTTAGCTCTCCCAAAAAAACCTCATCGTAAACCAAGGACAAAAGCTACCTCTCCATGGTTTACCCAAGAAATACGCCTTCTAAAGAAAACCTGCAAGAGAGCAGAAAGAGTCTGGAGAAAAGACTTTAATCCCATCAGCAAAAACAACTACAGACTGATGATTCTCAATTATAAAAAAGCTCTGAAAAACGCACAAATCTCCTTTTACAGCAAGAAAATTAGCAAAGCAGCAAATTCGTCGAGGGAGACGTTTCTCACTTTGAAAAAGCTTCTAAAACCCCCCACTCCCCCAGCTGCGCGAGACCCTACAACCGAACACTGTAATGAGTTAGCCAACTTCTTTGACTCTAAAATTCAAACTATACTCAAACAACTTCCGCCTCTTTCCCCCTTAGACCCCTCCCCCCCTTCCCACCTCCCAACATCAGAGCAAAGGCATTGAGCTAAGCAAATTCCAACCCATCAACGCGGAAACTCTTGGTTCTATATTACAAGCCCTCAAAAGCGGATCGCCCCATGACCCAGCCCCGATGAGACATCTTAAGCAGGTGGCTCCGAGCATCCTACCTCTTATGACCAACTTACTAAATACCTCCTTTGAATCTGGAACAGTGCCCACAAGCTGGAAAAAAGCGGTGGTGAAGGCACTCATAAAAAAACCTAACCTTGACCCGGACTACCTGGCTAACTTCAGACCTATATCTCTCCTCCCAGGTATCAGTAAACTGGTGGAAAAATACATAAAATCCCAGCTTTCTCATTATCTGGAGTCCAATGAGCTGCTAAAAACCTCTCAAACGGGCTTCCGCCCGGGCCAAGGGACAGAAACAGCAATAGTGGCGGTAGTCGAAGAAACCAGGAAAGTCATCGATGCAGGAGGATCAGTGGCGGTGATCCCCCTGACCTCAGCGCAGCATTCGACACCGTCAACCATAGCATCCTTGCCCAACGCCTGGAAAACCTCGCCATCTCTGGGACGGCCCTCAAATGGCTAAAATCCTTCCTCCACAACCGCTCCTTTCAGGTGGCAGATGGAGACTGTATCTCTAGGGAAACCCCGATACGTTGCGGAGTGCCTCAGGGCTCCTCTTTGAGCCCGACACTCTTCAACGTATATATGGCACCTCTTGAACAAATCGTCGTCCCGTATGGCATTAAACTCCTGACCTACGCGGACGACACACAGCTGGACGTTTCCCTGAGCCAGTCAGAACCCCCCACCATCGATCTGTATTCCTGCCTGGAGAATATAGTCAGCTGGATGAGCGACTCCCATTTAAAGCTCAATGGGGAAAAAACCGAGCTAATGGTACTAGGCAACCAGTCCCTTTTCCGCCCGGAGTCTCTATGGCCTCCCAGTATGGGCCCACCACCTATCCCCAAAACTGATATCAAAAGCCTAGGGATTTGGCTGGATGATAAACTTACTCTCAACACTCAGGCCAAAAAAACTGCAGGAACTTGCTTTGGCCTGCTCCGCTCCATCCGCACAATTCTCCCACTCTTACCATTCCAGTCAAGAAAATTGGTCATCCAGGGCCTCATACTGTCCAGACTGGACTACGGCAATGCCTTATATCTTGGATCCCCAAAGAAAGTCATCTCTAGGCTTCAGGTGGTGCAAAATGCGGCCGCCAGAATCCTCACTGGCACCAAAAAACGCTGCTCTGCCAAACCTGCACTCAAAGAACTCCATTGGCTCCCTGTGGGACAAAGGGTGCACTTCAAGGCCATGTGCCTAACCCACAAAATCCTGCACGGAAAAGCCCCCCGGTCCTGAAAGACCTCGTGACCCCCCACACGACAACCTGAACCCTACGCGTTACCAATGCCCACCTGACCAATATACCCAAGATCAAAAAATCACGTTTTGGAGGTCGACAATTCTCATTTCAGGCGTCCAAGATGTGGAATACTCTTCCACCGGCCCTCCGGGCCCAACCTAATCTCCTAGCATTCCGTAAATCCCTGAAGACATGGCTGTTCCCTTGATCCCTTCCTTCCCCACCGGCCCCCTCCTCTGGAGATCATAGTGGATTTCTGTCAGCGCTGGGACGCTCTCGGGCAGCCATGCGCTCTACAAATCTCCAAAATAAATAAATAAAAATTGCTAAGGTCTTTAATCTTAGCTAGGCCAAGACAGGATGTTTGGTGAATCGTGTCATTTAAGAACATTATTTGTTCTGGGATCATGCAGGCTCGAAATAAGGCTTCTACACCTTGTACCTGCCAATATTTTGTACCCCAGATGGTTTTTGTTTCAATATTGTTTTTCCAGAAATCAAAACCAAATGTCATCATTTTTTCATAAAATGCTTCTGAATGTATCAATTTAGTATTTGTCAGCATTGTTTTCGTCCCTGTTTTATCCAACAGTTTAAAATAAAAAGTTTCTGCATCACTGATGTTAAACCCTGAGAAGTATTGGAATTTCCCATAGAATGTTTTCGAACTACTTTTAGGTGGAGTAGCACAAGGTTCCCATTGGTTATATTTAAAAAACATTTCTAGGTTGTGCAGATTTATGTAAGTAGTGGTCTGCGTAATGTGAAAAGCAATACATCTGTTCATAATTAGACGAACCTTGTAAATAATCATGTTCTGTAAATTTTGCTGACAACACTAAATCTGACTTCATATTATTTATACTTTCAAAATCCCAATCATCAGAGAATGTACTTGGTTTTACAAAGTCACTTAACGAAACCTTGAACTGGTGAGGATATTTCAAGATCTCGACTGGGCCATATACTTCATAGTCAGTCTTGTCCCATACTACCCCGCCGGGTATTGGAATAGCTGTGACATTTACTGATGATAGTCCTCTTTTCTTGACGTGAGATGATTTGTGTGGTTTCAGAACTAAGTTGATGTTCTGACTTGCTGTGTCCATTGAACTGTATTTTCCCTCAATGAATTTTCCCAAACAAAGTACCATGATGAGCCAAAGCAGAAGGAAAAATACTCCTAACCCAAACCAAAATTCTAACCATGGGGAAATAAGATAAGTTTCCTTGAGTTGATGAAAGAGTTCTGTTGCCTTTTCTTTAAAAGTCTTTGTTTCTGGCGTCACTTCAGGGTCGCTTTGATCTTCAGAAAAGTTATCGAATTGATGAAGTAGCCAGAGGCAGTTCTGTCGATTGTTGGTATTGTTTTCTCCATTTGCTTTTCATTAGCACACTCTGATGCCACATCATTGTAGACTGGAGTTTCATGACAAACTGTTTCAATCTGTGTTTCAAGAGGCACGAGTTCCATGGCATCATTGCATAGTCCTTCTCGGTGCACTGCAGGTTTATCAAATGTGATTAGTCTTTCAGTTTGAACCTCTTGGATTGTTGCAAATTTAGGTATTCTGTTATATCTTGGGAGTCCACTTGGCCTACTGTTGATTATAGGCCACATGATTGTGGTTTTACCAGGTCGATTGATACAACTCTGTTCTCCTTTTTACCAGCAAGGGGCGGTAGTACTACTGATCTTGTTCCGTTGATTGCTAAGACAGGTACTGCTTTTCTGTAAGAATGCCCAAATTCCTTCTTCATCGCTATTTTCTCCCTGAACAGATCACCAATCTTTGGAATCCAGACAGGTCTTGCTTGGGCTGGTGGTGTGTCTTCAGTGGTAGTTGGCTGTTGCTTTATTTTTATGTTGCTTAATGATTTTCTTGTTTCATTCAAGTCCTGTAAAACAGCCAAACGATCTTTGATGTCAAAGTCTTTATTCTTATCTTTTAGCACTGAAGCCTGACTATCAAGATCCTGAATATGAATTCTAGTTCCGAACAATAGTTCGTACAGGCTGAAACATTTTAGAGAATTTCTTGGCTAATTATTTACACTACGTTGGACACTTATTAAATGTTTGACCCACCCATCACCCGAACCTAATACCTTCGACGTTATAGATTGCTTTATGTCTCGGTTTTTTCTTTCCACTACACTGTTCCCCTCAGGGTGGAATGGACAAGAGAATCGCAACCCAACGCCCATACTGGCCATGGCCTCCCTATAAGCTCGAGAGCTGAAAGCAGGACCCTGGTCAGAATGGAACATGGCAATTGCGTATGTGCCGATAAAGACTCTCAAATCTTTTATAACAGTTTTGGCGTCAGCCGAGTGCTGGGGCCACATTTTATAGTGAAAGTAGTCTTAAAATAATTAATAGGACGCTGGATTGCATATAGACAGCATTACCCTGTCCATAAAGGGTGTCTGGGCAACAGACTGTACCTATTCACTACTGCAATCTCTGTCGCAGTCCGGACAGTTTTTTACAAATTTGTAATGCTGTATGCTCATTCCTGGACAGCAGTACTCTGATTGTAATTCTTTCATAGAATGTTTCATCTGGTTGTGCCTTGCACCTTCTTCAAAGTGTGCATCTGCTATTAATAACTTTCTCCGGTTCATGTTTGGAATTACCCTATCCCCCACTCCAGGGATTCGAGCAAAAGGAACGGAGTTTGCATCAATTACGTATGTATAATTGAGTGGATAGTTCAAGGGCAGTGCTGCACAGTTGCCTTTTAAAGACGTTACTGCCAGCATGGTTTCCCCGTCTATGTATTTTTCTGAACGCTTTTTTGCGGCTACGGAAGCCGGTTTAGTTGCTTCCGCTATGGCTGTATTAGCCAATGAATTCCCTGCAACGTGAATGCCATCACGTTGATGGCTCAGAGTGTGTATCACGTGAGTCTTTTGTAGTTCTTTCTGTAAAAGAACTACTTGTTTCCAAAGCATTTTATGCTTGATTGTGGCACCTGTGTCATCTTTGTAATCATTTTGAATCCAGCTCTGCAACTCATTATTGTAAGAGTTGACGCAAAAATGCGAATTGCACACGATTAGTGTCGGGAATTTACGTTCTGCATTTTCAAGCGCCATCTTTAAAGTTCTGATTTCAGCTCGCTGAGCCGAACATTTTCTAAGTGATTCAGTTTTTGCTATTTTCGGTCTGAATTTACCACAGAGCCAGCGACCTTTAACAATCACGCAAGCTGCATCGTAGGATTTATTTTCTACATTGTGATGCTGTACAAATCTGTCTGTATAGATTATACAGGAGTACTGTTGTAGAGGAAGAATTTCGATTGGCAGAGGATATTCTTTTTCATAAGTTAAATCATTCCGTTTTTTCATGTGCGGGGCAAAATACTATTTCACGTCTTCTGCAGCAAGAGAATTTTCCCACTGTATCCATTTCGGATCCAGTGATACTGTAGGTAGGTTTACTGGGATGAATAGTGCCTCGAAGGCGGATTCCGCTGTGACAACAGTGATCCTTTTGCCTTGTGCTAGTTCTCGCTCCTTTGCTATAGCAGTTTGCACTGCTTTCACAGTTTTTTCTGTGAGACTGAATGTTTTTTCTGCTTTTGTTACAAGTGAGTTTTGTAAGCTATTGGTACCGTTTCTCCCTCATTAGAGGTTAGGTACGTGAATCTGCATCTTCCTGGGATGACTGGGATTACAAGGTTGCGTGTATTGTCACGTGTTTCTAATTTTGTTTTTGCTAACATGTCCGTTTGCAGTGATCTCAAAATTTCTGTGTGTTTTTGAGTCCAATTGATTGGTTTAAAATCAGGTTTAATTAATTCGTAGAGAGGTTTAACCCTCTCGGCGTAATTTAGAATGTAAGTTCTTCCGAAATTCAGGAAGCCTAGAATCGATTGTAAGTTCTTCAGCGTTTTAGGTGCTTGGAGTACAGCGCACTTCTCTAAGAAGTTATCCACTAGGCTTTTCCCTTCACTTGATAATTCGTATCCTAAAAATAATACTGTCAGATGGGCAATTCTTGACTTTTTAAAGTTGAATTTGTAACCCTCTGCGGCGAACCCAAGTATTATGGTGTTCACCCTTTTCAAGTGAGTATCCAAGTCGTCGTCTGTTAGATAGATGTCATCGACATAAGATAATGCCTCATCAGCATATATTTGTAGTAACTCTGTTACTCTGGCTGAGAATAGTCCTGGGCTGGTCTTGAATCCCTGTGGGAGCCTACAGAAATTTTTCTGTGACCCCATTATTGAGAAAGCGGTCAAGTATCTGCTTTCTGGTGCGATATTTTGACAAAAGAACTCATTAGATATGTCTAATGTTGTTTTGTATTTTTTGCGAACTATGTTATGCATTAGTGCAGCACTATGCAAATGTTGTACTGCAAATGTTTTGCGACATGAGTTAAGGTGTCTGTAATCCAAGACTAGATGATACAAATCGTCCGGTTTGGAGACAGGAAATAAAGGATTGTTCATTTGAGAGGTGCATGTTTCAATCACCCCCTGGTATTGAAGTTGATCTAAAATCTCCTTGACCTGTTTTTTAGCTTCTTGCTTAATTGGGTACTGCCTTTGTGCAGTTGGTTGACTTTTTAACTGGATCTTGTGAGGAGGAGAGTCCTCATCCCATCCTACATGATTCTTGTATAATGCTGGTGCCTGGGCTACTGCCCATTTCCTTGCATATATATATTTAGTGTGAATTGGAATGTGATTTGAGAAGGCAGGCATAATCATTTCTTCGCCATGAGGGCACTCCCTGACAAACTCCGGGGGCCAATCTTTCTCTGCTAACAGGATGTCATAGCCTTTTGAGAGGCTATTCCAAAATAGACCCCTTATTTTCCTAGTCTTATCTCCCTCTATACGCAGTGCTATTTCGTATATCTTATGAGGTTCGCTAACTCTGGTGTCGGCAGTTTCCACTTGAATGTATTCATTCGTGTCCACTGTCTCCAGATGACTCATCAGGATCTTGCGAGCTATGGTGATTTCTGCTGCACTGTCTAGCATTGTCTGTGCCCACTCCCCGTTTTTCAGCTGTGTCCTCAGTATTCTCGGCATGGTTGATTACTCCAATACTGGCTACCTTCTTTTTTGGAAATTGTAATTTTTTACTTTGAGCAGGATCCTTGTCTTTGGACTCTCCTGGGTCTGACCGTCCTCTTCTTTCCGATTTCTGCGAAAAAGATTGAGAGGGACGTGTATCAATACTTTGATATCTATCAGGCTTTTTCAAGCTATCCCTATTTCTAAGGTTATATCTTTTCTCAGAGGGCTCCCTCTGGGGAGACTGGTGTTCTCGAGTCGGAGTCATTTCCCTCCGTCGAGGAGACCTTCCTCTGAATTGGAAAACTTTTTCTTTGGGAGTGGATTGTTTATTTCCATCCCAGCTCTTTTTAGGAGTGTTTGAATTATTTTTAATAAATAACTTCTCAGGATTTTTGAGTAGTTGGGGTTTTACTGGTTTCCCACCCAAACTGTCTCTACCTAATTCTTCATAACATTTTTCTATAATTCTGGCAAGCTCAATTGGTTGATCTGTTATATCTGTTTCCTTCAATTTCTGGCGGATCGCCACAGATGCTGCTTCTCCTTTTATATTGGCTAATAATATAGCCGAGAACTGCTTGAAGTCTTTCAGTATTTTCATACCAAGAGTTAAAGCAGGTTCTGGACCGTATTCATTCTGAATCTGTTTTAGCACATCTGGTATTACCGCCATTGATGGAACACCATGTGTTTTTGTGTAAATGGAAGCAACAACTGTACCCCAAGTGTCACAGTCCTCCACATGTGGTGCGACCCCCATTGGAAGGCAGATGGTCAGAATTCTGTGTTTCTCAATATGGGTAGTATTTGGAAATACTGCCTCTATTTGAGTAATTTTCTGCGCTAACCAGAAAGGAATTTTTTCCCGTTTTATGGGTGTTTTACCAAGACATGATTGTATGTTCTGTGGTGTAATTTTATTTGTGTTCCCCTGATGAGGGGTCAGATGTAGAACATTAACAGCTGTTTGGACTGTTGCAGTCCGCATTACATATTGGACTAGTTGTCTATGTATTTTAATTAATGTTTTTAGCTGTGCTAAAAGTTCTTCTTTTGACATTTTTGCAATGTCCGGATGTGGTGTGTAGCTGGCTAGAACCGGCCGCGTTGCTCCTGGTCTTCCTAGTGGACCGAGCCTGGTAATGTGATCATTGTGTTTTAGGGCGCCTTTAAACCAGAGCAGGTGCTCTTGGTATTTTAATGGGATTTCAATCTCCTCGAAAGGAGCGTACTCATCCGGTGGATCCTCTATTTTGTAATAATGGAACTCGTGTGTTGCAGCGTTTGCCGCTGGAAATTTTATCCAAGAATAGAATACCTCTGTCTGCCGATATTCGTGTGCCTCTATCATGAATACGACTGTGACACCTTGTGTGGTCAGTCCATTTTCTATAAGTTTTAACGTTATAGTTTTTATTATGTTGACCTGGATAATTATTGCACCCGGTTCATTAATTCCTGTAACATTGGGACCCTGCTGAGTCGCATTTACTGCAGCGTCAGCGGTTCCGTTGTCTTCTACTGACATTGTATAATGAAAGTTTATGCAAAGCCTGTCTCCAAGGAGACAAAGATTAGGTGCACAATATTTTGGAACACTGTATCCTTCAATGTTGAATAAACCAGAGCTTTACATAGGAATCTCTTCCTACTAAGTTCGTGTGGATTTTAACCTTTCACCCACTCCAGGCGTCTATTGGAGTATTTACGGGAGAAAGGGTCTGTGTGAAAAAGCACGACTGAGTTACTCTAACGTCTTGCGTTAGTTTTATCGCCTTACCAAGCGTTGGGCGCCATGTGGTGTAGTTCCTATTTTCCCTATAGGCCCTGCGCATTGGAATAACATAAACAGCAGTGTAGACGTAGAAGTGCGGTCTTCCAGGTCTCTACTGACTATGTTAGACTTAATTGGGTTTGTACCAACTAGCTCAGAGGTCACTGGAAACTTTCTTGACTGAATAGGAAGTGATCAGCTTCCCTGGCTCAGACAAGAAGGGATTCAGTTTTCCAACAACCGCATAAACATGACAACTTTGCTCCTTAGAATAAGAGTCAATCTCTAGAGTCATTTGAAACAATAGACAGCTATTTCACTCAGTCAGTTGTGCAAAATTACTTTCACCAGGATGCAGAGAATAGAGAGACGGGCGTTTTCAATAAAAGGTATTATTTAATGAACAGTCTCCCTTCTCATGCAAGAGAAATGAATTGCCACAATTGCAAGACTTGTTATTATAAAAAGTGCATACAGTAAAAGGAGTATTGCTAAATAATACTGTAAAAGCATTGATATGGCTTCTTAGCCATACGAAAGTTAAAATGAATAAAATATATACATTCATATATACATTTGGCTAACGTCCTCAACTGGTGCTTCTAACTACGCCTACCCCGGTGTACCTGACCTAAGCCTAATACATGGGAGGGAGTAAGTAAGTAGCAGTTTAAGTTAAGTTAAGTTTTGCCAAGGGTTTGCTTCAAGAATTCTCTCCAAGGGTTTAGTCAACACCGTACCTCTGGAATAGAATGTTGGACGTCTGGTATCTCCTCTCAGGACTCGATATTCCAGTCACCCGCAAGGGTAGGCTGGAAACGCCGGAGCTGGATTTTCTCGGCAGGAGAAAAGACAGTGTCTTTCTAAGCGCGTCAAGGAGGAGGAGGGGCAGCGTCCGTGGGCTTCTCGCATCTGCTGGGCTCTGCAAGGGACAGCTGTTCTACTCCTGTATTCACCACCACCATCGCATTTGCTTAAGGCAACGTTGGTATTATTTATACCTGAAAGGTGCCTTGTTTGACGTAAGTTTTTGGACATAAGACGTCAATAAAGATGTCACTAAGAACTGGTCGTTCTTACAGTGCTCATTAGAGTTCTATTACTAATAAAAACAAAGCAAGCGGGGCTTTCCCAGGTTGCTGGGGGTTTTATCTGTTGAAAGAACTCGGTGTGTAATCTAGGAATCTAAGATAGTGGCTTCTGCTGTGTCATGTACTGTAATGAGCTGCAGAGATGAGTTTTCTGAAATATGCCTCTGATCGTTTATGCCATTATAGGGGTATGAATTGAATATAGCCGTATAGGGGCATACGGTCACATATTGATCGGGGTCCTATATTAATCGGGGTCCTAGATAAAACACAACAAGATAAGATGGAAATCCTTCTCATATCCAACAAAGAGCAGACTCCACAAGTTACCGAATGGCTAAAAACCATTGATCCTCTCAACAGCAATCTCACCCCGGCCGACTCCGGAAAATCCCTGGGAATCACGCTGGGTCCAAACTTAAACATGGACAAACATATCAAGAACACCGCAAAGAGCGCTTTCTTCAGCCAAAAATTACTCAACACAATAAAACCCTCCATCCTTCCTAATGACCTTAAACAGACTACACAATCCCTGGTTTTGTTCAGATTGGATTAGGGGAATGCATCCCTCACAGGCACGGCAAAATCTCACTTAGCTCCCCTCAGATCAACTCTAAATGCAGCAGCCAGGATGGTCACTGGAGTAAAGTAATACAAACACATCTCTCCCTCTCCCAGAGAGCTAAAATGGCTCCCAATCGAAATGTGTTCCAAATTTAGAACTGCATGTCTCATACACAAAGCTCTGCACACTGGTAAACCTGCCAACCTGTCTTCCAAACTCAATAAGGAAGGCCAGACAAGGAATCTCAGGAGTACTAACACTCTACTTCTCATTTCTCAAAAATCTCGCAAACATAAAACCATCTCACGCTCCTTGTCTGGAAATGCGTCTAAAATTTGGAACTCCATCCCAGTCCATACCAGGACTAACCCCTCCTTCATAAACTTCAAAAGCCGGCTCAAAGCCCTCTTCCTCAACCAACCTCATCTCAATGGATAGCTGCCGCCTACGGCGGAATCTTGCCCAATGCAGTATATTGTCACTTTGATAAGAAGGCTTTTACATCACCTGCCTTTTGACTCACTCCTTTGTCCCCCCTCCCTAACCAGGTTTCGTCATGAGTCAGTGATGTTTATTGATATACTTTGGGTTCGATTGCATCACGATAAATGCTGTAAAGCGCTCTGATACCTTTGGGTCTTTCCAGCGCTATACAAAATTCTTAAACCTTACTCTTAAATGATAGATTTGTCAACTGAATGACTTACACTACACTCAGACAAATGCAAATTTAAGAAATGTGAGGTGGAGTATTTAGGTCATTCCATCAGTAGGGTTGGCATTACACCCAAGAATAACCATGTGGAAAACATTACCAAGGCTTTCATTCCCAAGTGCAAAGACCAATTAGTTACCTTTCTTGTGTTAATGGAGTTCTATGCTAAGTTTATTCCGAACTAAGCTTCCAAAGTTGATCCTTTCACATGCTCCTGAAAAAAAATATACTAAGTTTGAATGGATTGAAAGTATGTCCACAGCATTTAATGTTTTTAAGGGTCTAATTATAAATGCTCAATGTCTCAAACTTTTTATTGTTGGGAAGCAGTGTATGGTGATGGTGGCTACCAGTAATTGTGGGTTAGATGGAGTGCTAATGAATGGGGAGCTGAACATTTTAGGACCATTTTGTGGGAACTAAACTCATCATTAACACGGATTACAAGCCTTTTGTACACATAATGGCCCTGAGCAGAGGGAGTACAATGTGTGCAATGTTAGCCAGATTAGGTACTAGGTTGCAAAATGTTCAGTATCAGTTAGACTATGTGCTGGGTAAAGTCAATGTGCATGCAGATAGCATGTCAAGGTTAGGTTACCTTTGCCAGTGGGTGATCTTAATGAGGCAGACACTGATGGACGTGAAGTTGCTTTCACAGTACAGGATGCCAATTTAGTTGGTGCTCAGTTACTTATTGTCCCATAAAATAAATGGGAAGAGGAGATGGTGAGCTTAACAGGGTGTTACAGTGTATTTTAGGTGGTTCGCAAGGAGAGAGAATAAATGGGTTGTTTCAAAATTTGTTAGGAGTTGGTTGTGGCGACTGATATAGTAGTATGAGGATACAAGGTTCTTCCTCCGTTTAATATGAGGGAGATGATTGTGGATATTGGTCATGATAGGCATCTGGGTTTTTGAGGTACAAGGAGAATAATGGAGGTGAATTTTTGGTGGCACGGATAGATAGGTTTTTGAAACACCAGGTGAGGATGTGTCAGAAATGTGCGGCTATTGACAAGTCGACCAGGGCTTTATAATATGTTCCTCAGAAAGTTGACTTTAATTTGGCACCGTGGCAGAAGTTGGGTCTGGACATTATTGGTCCATTTGCTGTGTTACTGAAACAAGTGTTTTTTGGTATAATATTGGAGGACTACTACTCAATATGGACAGAGAATAAAATGGTAAAGGAAGTTACTTCAGAGGTGGTTGTGGACTTTCTGGATGACGTTTTTGTAGAGTGGACATTCCTCATGAAGTTGTGACTGACAATGGGCCCCAATTTGTCAGTAAGCATATGGAGAGTTTTTGGGAGAAGTGTGGTGTGACGTATAGTAGAATCGCTTTCTTCTATCCTGAGGTGAATGACCAAGTTGAGATATTCAACCACGTGGACAAAGAAACAATGCAGCTGGCTATGAAAGGGGGTTGAACTGGAGGAATAATTTGCAATCTATGTTGTTGGCTTATAGAACTTCTTTTTTTTATTTTTTTTATTTATTTTTGCAAAATACATGAATTAGTCGTTAAAGAGTCATAATTTACAGAGTACATAGATACTATTGACAATCATTACATCAATTCATCAATAAATCAATAATCCTGGAGCCAGATACATAATATATATCAAAAAAAAATTCAAAAGATTATATGTTACTCACATTGGATTCATGAAAAATGCCATTGGCTGTAGAATAAGATGGATACATATAGAGCTGCTAAGAAAAGCAATTAACGGAAACAGACCATCAAACAGTAGACTCTAGATGATTAGTGATCTTGCCCCAAATCTGTTGACCAAGCTTCTTTTTTCTATGCCCTTTAAGGGCGTACAGACTATGCTCCATATTATGTACTGCAATAAAACGTGCTCTCCATAGTTCAAAAGAAGAGGGTTCCTGCTGTAGCCACCAAGATGCTATTAAAAGTCGGTATACCGCTGTAACTAAGAATATTAGTTAAACATGTTGCTGTAATAAATCTGGTATTACCGGCCCCATTTCTGCACCTAGCATTATCTGTGTAGCACTTAGTTTAACGGGAAACCCCAAAGTGGCTGTTAGTTAATTCTCTATCTGTGACAGTAAAGATGATAACTGAGGGCACTCAAAAAAAGTATGGAGATCGTCCGCAGATATATATCCACACCTATAAAATTTCCCAATAATATCACCCTGCCATTTAGAAATCTTGTCAGGTGTATAATATAAATTAAAAATGGATTTATAATGCTGTGCAGATAATTTTGCCCAAAAGAATGCGTTTGTTGCCATCTCCAGTGAGATTTCTATTCGTATATCCTGCCTACCAAGTTTATTCCCCCATTTAACATTTTGTTGCTGTAAATCATACGCCTTAGTATTCAGCAAATGACCATGTAGCACCTCTATTTTTGCAGCGTTGGTATTATCCTCTATCAGAGGGTTAGCTTGTAAATTGCTAGCTTTTTGAGATAGAAAATTCCTAATTTGCAGATACTTCACAAAGTTCTCCCTGGGCAGCTGATATTGCTTACAAAGTTGCTCAAAAGATTTTAGAGATCCATCACTAAAAAAATCCCCCACCAACCTTAATCCTTTTTGCCACCATACATAAAGCACCCAATCCCATAAATCAATTGTCAGAAATATTGGAGACGTCAAGGGTGTATACCAAGACATTTTTCCTATTCCAAACATTCTCCTTAATGTTCGCCAGATTTTATATGTGGCTAGCAGTACCTTAAAGCGTGTGCGTTTGTAATAGCTCCATTCCTGACAATTTTTTGCCTTCACACCTAATAGCATCTGATAAATTGACAGGCACTCTGCCACATTCAGAGGACCGACACCTGTTAGCAAAACATTCCTCCCTTGAAGCATACAAGTATAGTAGTAGAGAGTAAAATCTGGTACTGACCCGCCTCCTACATTTCTTGGTAAGATCATAAAACACCCGGCACGGCTGGCATTACCTCCGGACCACATAAAACGCATACAAAGAGCCTGGAGTTGCACTAAGCTAGTAGTAGCAACTTCTAAAGGAACACACCTGAAAAAATATAATACTTGTGGCAAATTCATAATTTTTAGTAGACTACATCGCCCTACTAAAGAGAGATGAAGACATTCCGCCTGATCCAACTGTTTCCTCACCCCTAATGTTCAGTCCTCCAAATTAGACTTGACCAGGGCCATTGGAGAGACCCTTAATTTAATCTCCAGATAGGTGACTTCTTCACAAACCCATGGATCAGAGTACTTAGGCAGGTTGGCACACAGTAACTAGGTTTTAGAAGCATTCAATTTATAGCCAGCAACTGCACCAAAATTATCGGCAATAGATTCGATCTCCACCATTGCAACTATAGGGCATGTCGTGACAACTGCCACGTCATCGGCATATGCTAGGACCTTAAATTGATAGTTTTGCATCACCACCGGTGGAATCCTAGAACAAGCCTCCAGCATTCTTAAAAAGGGCTCAATGTACAATGAAAATAAAAGAGGAGAGCAGGGGCAGCCCTGCCTGGTGCCCCTCTGTATTTGTACTACGTCAGACACGAGTCCCATGGTACTAATACGGGCCGTAGGTTGCATATACAATGTCTGCAATGATTTTATGAATTCGGGGCCAAACCCCCTTCGCTTCAATACGTCCCATATAAAGCACCATGAGACCCGGTCAAAAGCCTTTTCGGCATCCAATAAAATTAAACATAATGGCTCCTGGGTAACATTGACAAAATCAAATAAAGTGATCACACGACAAACATGATCCGCCGTTCCACGTTGCAGGATGAACCCATGCTGTATAGTGGAAACTAGATTGGTAATTACACTAGACAACCGATTCGCAAGGATCTTCGAATACATTTTTCCATCTGCATTTAAAAGCGAAATAGGACGGTAAGACCCAGCTAAGTTTGCAGGTTTTCCTTTTTTGTGAAAAATCACAATGCATGCTTCACTCCAGCTCCCTGGAGGAGCCCCTTTCTGAGCATTTCTCATCGTCTCTAGAAGATCTGTTTTTAAAACAGAAAAAAAGGTCTTATAAATTTCCACGGGTAGCTTATCCGGGCCTGCCGCCTTTCCCCTGGCTAATCCATTAACTGCCAATTCTAGTTCTTCAGCCGTAATAGGTGCCTCTAGGCTTTCTCTTTCATCCTCAGATAAATCTGCCGTACAATATCGCCCAATAAGCACAGTAGCCCTATCTATGTCATATTCATCTCCTTTATACAATAATTCATAAAATTGTCTAAACACCTCTAATATTCCAGATTCGTTGTCTACTAAGTTTCCTCTTAAATCTACTAAATTATCTATCCGCTGTGATGCTTCCCTCGACTTTAATCTCTGGGCTAGACATCTACCACTTGCTTCCCCTTACTCATATTGAATTTGTTGTTTAATAAAGAAAGTTTTTGGACTTTCCTGCGAACATTTAAGATTTATCTTCGCTTTAAGCATGGCTACTGCCGTCATCTGATCATTAAATCTGCCCCAACCATATACCCTGCGCTAATAATTCCACAGCCTTTGTTAATTCTTGATAAAGTTCTGGGAGTTTTATCGCCTGCTGTTTTTGATTGTATAATCCAAAGCTCAAGGCCTCCCCCCTGAATGCTGCTTTGAAACAATCCCAGACATTGCCCACACTGCTAGTCCCTCGGTTAATAATAAAAAATGTTTCAATCCACTGTTTCATATATTCAGTGAATTGTTGTTCTAATAGTAACTTGCGATCAAAGAGTATGGCCTGTGTCTTTTAGCAGTTACTATGTCCGTTATAGACAAAACCACCGGTCCATGATCAGACGTGATTCGAGGATAGATTTGAATAACAGCAGATTTCAACAATAACTGAGGAAGAAAAAAATAATCCAGACGAAAGAAAAGAATGTATACCCAGGAACTGTTCCCCTTAAGAAAGCCCATGCATCCACCAGCCCATGTGCCATGATTAATGCCTGCAATGCCTTAAACACACATGGCTTCCGACCATTATACTTTTCATCTTTATTACACCGAATGTTCGGGGCTAAATTTATATTTAAGTCACCGCACAGAATCAACGGTGTAGGCCAAGTAGCTAGCTCGACATTTAGGAACTCCAAAGTTGATGTTTCATCAAAATTTGCTCCATAAACTGCACAAACTGTAAAATTAACCAGACCTACAACACATTCTGCGATTGCCCATCTTCCTAAGTCATCAACTAGAGTTCTGCCGGTTTTACCTATATGCTTTTTTCCCAAAATTGTCACCCCTCTCGATGAACCCAGATATCTAGTACAAGCAATAAGATTGAATCCCAGCTCTTCGAGCAATCAACGTTTTGACCCTACAATATGAGTCTCTTGGAGACAAATTATATCCCAAAAAAGAGCCCTTAATTCCTGTGCTACCCGTCGTCTTTAATCTACTGAATTCAGCCCCCTAACATTCAGTGTACCTATCCTGATACCCCTACCTGCCATTTAATTAAATCAAATCTGACTAGACTAGCTCCATCTATTAACTGAAAAATAACAATGTTTTCACCAAAGTGACTCGTTTCCGACCAATTTTCATGTATTATTTTAAGTTTTTCCCTTCCCTTCCCAATGGTGCCCCTCCAACTCGACCCCAAGACCCCCTGTCCCCTTCCCCCTTGCCCCTCCCACCCAATATGAGGCTTAAGGACCATGTCCTCTGTGATGTTGAGGCGCTGTGACCAACCCCCCTCCTATTGACTCTCCCCTCCACACTCTTATGCACCATTTTCCCTCTCTCCCTCATCTCAACAGTTGATATCTCATTATACCCTATACAGATATAGAAAATAAACAGTCTGTTATCCTGTCTTTCTCCCAATGCTATTTTAAACAATAAATTCACGTCATTTCCAATAATTTCAGCAATTTGGAAAACTATCCCATACATTTGCAATAATATGTTATTCTGTACACCCACTTCCAACTTATGCAATTTCATCATTGCTAGAAGAAAAGGAAGAGAGGAAAGACAGAGTATCCATCTATATCTCAGAGATAAACAAAAACCTTTACGCAACCAGTACAAAAAAAAAAGAACTACAAATTACCACATGGTGACCACCCCCTCCCATCAACAATAAGCAAAATCAAGCCTTCTCATAGGGCAATGTGCCCATTGTAGCTAGAACATATACTGTACTTTCATTTTTAGGACTTCTTCGCTTATAGAACTTCTAATGCTGTGACTTCTGTAAGTTTGTTTGAGTTATTGAGAGGGTGTAAACCCAGCACTACTTTAATACCATGCTGGTTGAAGATCAAAAAGATAATGGAGGGTGAGTTTGGTGATGTGGATTTAAAGGTATTTGCTGTAGAGTGAAGGATTACGGAGCAAGAATGAAAGAGGTCTTAAGGGAAAGGAAAGGAGCTGTAAGTGAGCATTTGGTGAAGGCTGGTGACGTGGTTCACCTCAAGAAGGGTGCTATGGTTTGTAAGGGATACGCCATTTGGTCATACCCGGTTTTTGTTATTGAAGTTTTTAGGAGTGCTGTACGTAAGGATTGTGTGTGTGTTTGAAATCTCAAGAGGTTGTGCTTGTTAAAGGAATGGGTTTGTGCACAGACGATGATGCTAGAAATGTTTTTTTGTATGTGCATGGCAAGGAGTGTGTCAAGAGCACAGGGTTGGTGATATATGCCATTATTAAAAGAACGGAGATTGTCAAGGTGGCTTCCAGAAGCATGAGGCTACGATTGCCACCTTTGAAGTTTAACGGCATGCGCGCTAGCGGGTTTTCCCGCTGCGCACTGAAATTTGAAAATCGCGGCTTTCATGACAAAGCCAGCTCCTCATGCGCGCAGGGCAGGTAACGCCCATGACGAGCTGGCTTTGTCATCCGCATCGAAGGGGTTAAGGATTTCGTGTTAACATAAAAAACAAATGTAAAGGGGTAATGTGTGTTTTATGCTCAAGCACGACATGGAAATGCCACGCTTTTGCATTTCTGTTGTGATACGAAGTAAACATGAGTTGTACACGCCGTGTGGCGTTCGTGACTATTTCATGTGTTGCTGCTGGGGGGGTGGGAGGGGGGGGGGTGTTGGGGGGGAGTTGTGACGGTTTGGCTTGCTTGTGTAGTGTTTTTTAAACTAGGGTGGAAATGTATATATGAGTGTGGGTAGGTGGTAAGTATGACTCACAGTCTGGACCTGCTACTGCTGTTCACTCTACAAATAAAAAAAATTGGAGTTTCAACTTTACCTTGGCTGCATCTTCTTTTGAAAACAGCTTTCCTCCTGGCCCATCTTACAACAACCATGTGCAGAGTGGCCCTCCGGAGCAGAACTATGATAAAGCAAAGGAGCCACTATTCAGGGAAGGAGCTACAGATAACTGTTCAGGTAATCACAGAAATTAAAGAAATGAGAGCACGCCGGTGTTGTGTAATATGTGGTATCCCCACGGGATCAGGTATCCCCTGTCCTTCGGCAGACTCCGGAGGTCCTGCCTATTGGCCATCTCGGACGAGCCTCCAGCCGCCCCTCCCACCCCAGAAGAAGCGAGCCTCGGCTCTAGTAGGCAGAAGCAGCTGCGCACCGAACAAAGCTGCTGATGGAAATAAACCTTTCTGCTTTAGAGCCGAGGCGCCACCAAATTCACGGAGGGACCGGGAGGGTTAAAACCGTATGTCAATTTCCTCGGGGACTATTGTTAAAATAAATCACCAAATCTGTCCATTGTAATGTATTTACAAAATGCGATGATGAAAACAGTGCACGTGACCTAAAAGGTTTGGTGGCATGTCTTCTATGCTTGTATTATTTTACTTTGAGCCCTTATGGTACGAGTTGTTTTCCCTCTAACTTGTATTTAGGATAGGCCTGTCACTGATTAAAAAAAACAGCAACAGGGGCAATTCACATTAGCACTATGAAATGCGTGCTCCTTGCTCAAGTTTTGAAACTCTCTGGCAGACATTCGTTTTATAATTAATTAACTCGAGGGTTTTACATCGGTGTAGCACAGCGCTACGTTGTATATTGTCATATGTAGAATGATGTTTTATCAGGTTATTTTAATAAGGGCTTTTGTTAAACACTACTAGACATCAGACCCCTACCCCAGTGTGCTTTGTGAGTGGGCATGTTCAAAATAATCTGTCCTAAGGCAGAGCAGGTAGACCATCTATCTATCTATCTATCTATCTATCTATCTATCTATCTATCTATCTATCTATCTATCTATCTATCTATCTATCTATCTATCTATCTATCTATCTATCTATCTATCTATCTATCTATCTATCTATCTATCTATCTATCTATCTATCTATCTATCTATCTATCTATCTATCTGTCTATCTATCTATCTATCTATCTATCTATCTATCTATCTATCTATCTATCGGTCTCCCTATCTCCCTGTCTGTCTCCCTATCTATCTGTCTGTCTTTTTGTCTCTATCTATCTATCTATCTATCTATCTATCTATCTATCTATCTATCTATCTATCTATCTATCTATCTATCTATCTATCTATCTATCTATCTATCTATCTATCTATCTATCTATCTATCTATCTATCGGTCTCCCTATCTCCCTGTCTGTCTCCCTATCTATCTGTCTGTCTTTTTGTCTGACTTTCCCTCTTCTATCCCTCTGCTACCATTTCCAATCCAAATAACTGACCAACATATCCACCACTCAAATTACTTTCATATTTCACTATACAAATTCACCACTAATCCTTTTATGGGTTCCTGAGTAGTATGCTGCTCGCTGAAGAAAGCAAATCAACACCCCATCAGTGGTAAACAAGCGCTATACAAATGCAAACTTTTTTCCTCTTCTGTCCCTCCATTATCCTTCTCAATCCAAATAACTGACTAATATCACCACTCAAATTACTTTCATATTTCACTATACTAATTCACCACTAATTCTTTATGGGTTCCTGAGTAGTATGCTGCTCGCTGAAGAAAGCACTTCAACACCCCATCAGTGGTAAACAAGCGCTATACAAATGCAAACTTTTTTCCTCTTCTGTCCCTCCATTATCCTTCTCAATCCAAATAACTGACTAATATCACCACTCAAATTACTTTCATATTTCACTATACTAATTCACCACTAATTCTTTATGGGTTCCGGAGTAGCATGCTGCTCACCGAAAAAAGCCAATCGGGGGTAACAAGAGCTATATAAATGCTAACTTTTTCCCCTCGTATATCCCTTCACTATCCATCTCAATCCAAATAACTGACAAATATCCACCACTCAAATTACTTTCATATTTCACTATACTAATTCACCACTAATCCTTTATGGGTTCCGGAGTAGCATGCTGCTCACCGAAAAAAGCCAATCAGGGGTAACAAGAGCTATATAAATGCTAACTTTTTCCCCTCGTCTATCCCTTCACTATCCATCTCAATCCAAATAACTGACAAATATCCACCACTCAAATTACTTTCATATTTCACTATACTAATTCACCACTAATCCTTTATGGGTTCCGGAGTAGCGTGCTACTCGCAGAAAAAAGCACTTCAACATCCCATCAGGGGTAACAAGCGCTATATAAATGCAAATACAATACAATACAATCTATCTAGCAATCTATCTGTCTGTCTGTCTATATGTCTATCTGTCTATCTGTCTATCTATGTAGTCATCACGAAACAGAACACTGTATAGAACTCGGAAGGATGGGAGCCTAACTAGGCCCATCGTGCCGCTACTTTGAGGCACAATGTATCAAGCTCGGAAGGGTGGGAGGCTAGCTAGTCCCGTCATCCCTCCTGCAGACAATCTTGCTGTTGTAAGCATGAAGAAGATTGCCAGAAAACTCATGCACACTGTACCTCAGAATGAAGGGGGTCGGAATAGCCCTTCGTGCTAGCACTCTGATGCACACTCTTTCAAGCTTAGTAGGATCAAATGCTGACTAGGCTCCTCGTGCCAGGACTCTGATGCAAATTGCATCAATCTTGGAAGGATAGAGGGCTGACCAGGCCCATCGTGCCAACATTCTGATGCATACTCTATTTAGCTCAGAAGGATAAGATGCTGATTAGGCCTCTCGTGCCAGCACTAACATGCAAACTGAATCAACCTTGGAATGACGGAGGGCTGACTAGGCCCATCGTGCTTCACTCTGATGTTAACTATATCCAGTTTGGAAGGATAAGCTGCTGACTAGGCCTGTCATGCCACCACTCTGATACAAACGTTACTGTTCTCAGAATGAGAAAGAGGTGTGGCGCCGTGGCTAGGTCGACTGACTCCGGAAACTGGGGATCACGGTTCGATCCCCGGCACCGGTGGCAGCACGATGTGACTCTGGGCAATAGCTTGCTTAAACTTCCCGACGGCCCCCAGCGCCTAGAGACCCTTACGGGTGATTGTGCGCTTTACAAATGTGGATTATTATTATAATGATAAGATGCTGATTAGGAGCCTCATGCCAGCACTCTGATGCAAACTGTATCAACCTTGGCAGGAGGGAGGGCTGATCAGGCCCATCTTGCCAGCACTCTGATGCACACTCTATTGAGCTCAGAAGGATGGGATGCTGATTAGGCATCTCGTGCCATCACTCTGAAGCACACTATATCCAGCTCAGAAGGATAAGAGGCTGACTAGGCCCCTCGGGAGAGCACTCTGATGCACACTCTATCGAGCTCAAAGAATAAGATGCTGACTAGGCCCCTCGTGCCAGCACTCTGAGGCACACTGTATCAACCTTGGAAGGATGGTGGGCTGACCAAGCTCATCATGCCAGCACTCTGATGAGTACTATATCCAGATCTGAAGGATAAGATACTGACTAGGCTTCTCTTGCCAGCACTCTGATGCGTACTATATCCGTACAGAAGGATTAGATGCTGATTAGGCCCCTCGCAGCAGCACTCTGTTTGTACTAAATCCAGCTTGGAAGTATAAGATTCCGACTAGGCCCTTCATGCCAGCACTCTAGTGAGTACTATATCCAGCTAGGAAAGATAAGATGCTGATTAGGCCCCTAATGCCACCATTCTGATGCACACTCTGTTGAGCTCAGAAGGATAAGCATGAGAGTAAAATTGAGAAAGTTAACCTTTTGGTTTTTTAATAATAAAACATATTCAAATCTTTAGAGATAGTACAGGGACAGAGCAGTAAAGGCCTTCCATTATTGCAAGTAGATGTGCCTTGTGATGATATCTCATATGACTCTGACTCCCTATTGAACTCAGAGCTAATGAAAATCATCCAACAAAGATTGTGTAAAACATGGTAAAGTCTGATCAAAACTCAAAGAAGTGTATTTCTCTAGCCTGTGGAAGCTTTGACATTAATATGCCACATTATAGAGCTGCACTGAGAAGTACTTAACAGTGACAGCTTTTAAACATGGCTACAGAACCATTCCTGCCTCAGCCTCCACAATGGTGACAGTGAACTGAACCCTGTATAGAAAGCATTCACTAAATAGCTATGTATTTGTCTCATTTTATGTTAAGACTTTGTTTTTACCTCTCTGCGTTTTTCTGCAGTTTTTATATAGTACAACCACTTAACATCTGCATCAGTTAAATTACACAAAGTCATATTTTTTTTAATGTTGAGCCAGTGTTGAGACTGCCGGTTACCCAGTTCCAAAATCAACAGCTCTAGCCATAAAGCCACATCCTGGGCTCAGCAGTGGATAGTAGGCAGAAGCCATTTGAAAGCTCAACTTGTTACAGGCTCAAGGTTCCAATAGTACCTCGAGCTGGACAAGAGCCAGTCTTCAGGTTTGAGCCTGGCTTGAGCTTTCTGCTAATTACCCACCTCTAGTTCAACCTGCTGCAAGTTGCATTGCGGCACGTGAAGGCTTTTCTTTCAACCAGTGCTGCATGTGGAAAAAATGCCTAAAGAATCCCATAACCTGGGGCTGACATTATGGTAGATGAACGGACTGGAGGGGCCCTGCCAAGTTTCCCTCGCCCCCAGGGATTTTTTTTTTTTTTAATTCTGGGACTTGTAGTCTTGTTTATTTCATTACAAAACTGGACTACAAATCTGAGAATTCAAGAAAAACTTGGCTAGAGCAGCACATCATGCATGTATCAGGGGAAATTGGCAGCATTGCTGGAGTCATAAGTGAGAGAGATAAGTGTAGCATCAGATCCAAAGAAATTGACAGATTACAGTAAATGTGTACTTGGGTACTTTTTTGGTCAAAAGTTGTCTACATTTTATATATATTGTCTCACAATAAGGCACTTGCTGTGGAGATCACAGTGTAAGCAGATTCCAATGTATAGCATTGATGAGATATCTATGAAGGTTAATGCACTTGCTGAACAGATGTGTGTACAATCTAGTTACAGGTTTTATTTATCATAAAATAGCATAGACTTCTCACCAGGTCTTGCTCCAACACTACTAGTAGAGGGCACGACCCCCGTAGGCTGTTTGCACCTTGACAAGTATGCTGCGTTGTATACCAAATTGTGACCCAAATGCATTATTTTGTATTCATTGTATTTTCTGTTTAAAATATACAATAAAAGATTTTTTCTGGGGAGCGGAGCTTGCTTGAGACCAAGATGGCTGCCTAGGTCTCGAGCTCCGTAACGCCGAACAACAATCCTTAAATAATCCGACAGCTCACCACTGAAATATAGCCCAAGTATAGCAATCCAAATATCGGAGCATGGCCGCTCCCCGAGGAACTGCCCCCGAACTCCCCAGCCCCAGTACTTAAGGAGTTACAGCCGAGGCAGGCAAGCGATACACCAGGCCCTGATCCCCGGGCCAGAGTGCAGTGACGGGCGCAGCGACGTCTGCGCGCGGATCGCTGATCGCGACCGGCTCCCCGGTCCTGGGGGTCTGGTACTTGCGACGATCGTCTAGGAACAGGCGGGCTACTGTCGGCGTCGGGGGAGTCCGGGACAGGAATGCAGGATGCCCGAGGTTGCTCGCTGAGATATCCGGAGCGGAGGATTGCACAACGACCCCTCGACTTAGGCTGGGTGGTGAAGGCAGGAAGAGGCTCTAGACGGGGGACCTCGCTAGGTGGCAGAAATGAGCCCAGAACAACAGGACTGAGCGGCCATCCGCAGCTGTGGGGAACCACCATTTTGTGTGCTGGTGTAGGCTCTGCGCTAGGAGAGATAGCGTCAAGACGG
Organism: Lissotriton vulgaris; assembly: GCF_964263255.1. Lineage (NCBI taxonomy): Eukaryota > Metazoa > Chordata > Amphibia > Caudata > Salamandridae > Lissotriton > Lissotriton vulgaris. Next base: position 1,526,705,912 of record NC_141693.1, read on the forward strand.
GACCCATTCCTGAGGCCCTGCACCGCCCTGCATGGAACAACTTGGGCAGCGAGGAGCAGCACAACACTGCGCATGGGGCTGAACAGTTTGTACAGCCAGACTCCAGGGGATATTAAGCTGCAGAGCCGGCCTGAGCCTCGCGTGCGGTCACGGCAATGAGACACCTTTAAGGGGTGAAGCCGCAGACAAACGATCTACAGGTCAGCTGTGAACAAGGCTAAGAGGGCAGAGTTAAGGCAACATTGAGAGACCTATCGGAGTGCGGCACTGGGAGCAAGAATTAGTGTGGAATCAGAGAAAGGACGTTCTTGGAGACAGAGCAGCACGGCAAGTCTGAGGTCAGTGGAGTGGTGGACTGGGGATAGGCGGAAGCTTCCACAGTGACTAACACAGCTCCTCGCTGCGGGTGCCAGATGGCGTGCCGACACAGGGAGGCGCCTTCCCCTGGTAAAGGACTGCGACGGTGTACACAGCCAGAGAGGTAATAGACCTCAGCTCGGTCCCTACTGAGTAGCCCATTGCGATGACACCTAAGATAGCCCTGATACAATGCCCTAAACAGGAGAAAGTAATGAGAAGTACGGAAAGGACGCAACCCAAACTCATTTTCCAGCAAAAAAACGCTTTAAGTTGCATGACACCGCAACAGAGGAAGCCAATAGGAGTTCTGCCCCTATGGAGGATGCGGTACAAAAGGGGGTGGTGATGGACGGCGCATCTGAATCAATCAAACACTCACACCCAGTCAAAAGATCTGGGTTTAATCCATCACCGTTCTTTAGCCCACTCTGCCACCCCAGTTCAGACATAGCTATATGCAAATCAGTCTGACCCTGTGCCTCATTGGAACAGTGCAGCCCGAACTGCCAAGCCATGTCTTCCCTGGACCGGAAACAAGCTTCCGAGGACCGGTTTCTGTCATTCCAGCCGTCTTCAGCCCGACTTGCTTGAATCCAGTGGCAAAGTGAGCAAGGGACTCACGTCTGAGCATACCCTGCCACACTTATGGCAGCCAAAAGCGGTACAAAAGGGGGTGGTGATGGACGGAGCATCTGAATCAATCAAACACTCACACCCAGTCAAAAGATCTGGGTTTAATCCATCACCGTTCTTTAGCCCACTCTGCCACCCCAGTTCAGACATGGCTATATGCAAATCAGTCTGACCTTGTGCCTCATGGGAACAGTGCAGCCCGAACTGCCAAGCCATGTCTTCTCTGGACCGGAAACAAGCTTCCGAGGACCGGTTTCTGGCATTCCAGCCGTCTTCAGCCCGACTTGCTTGAATCCAGTGGCAAAGTGAGCAAGATACTCACGTCTGAGCATACCCTGACACACTTATGGCGGCCAAAAGCGGTACAAAAGGGGGTGGTGATGGACGGAGCATCTGAATCAATCAAGCACTCACACCCAGTCAAAAGATCTGGGTTTAATCCATCACCGTTCTTTAGCCCACTTTGCCACCCCAGTTCAGACATGGCTATATGCAAATCAGTCTGACCCTGTGCCTCATTGGAACAGTGCAGCCCGAACTGCCAAGCCATGTGTTCCCTGGACCGGAAACAAGCTTTCGAGGACCGGTTTCTGGCATTCCAGCCGTCTTCAGCCCGGCTTGCTTGAATCCAGTGGCAAAGTGAGCAAGGGACTCACGTCTGAGCATACCCTGCCACACTTATGGCGGCCAAAAGTGGTACAAATGGGGGTGGTGATGGACGGAGCATCTGAATCAATCAAACACTCACACCCAGTCAAAAGATCTGGGTTTAATCCATCACCGTTCTTTAGCCCACTCTGCCACCCCAGTTCAGACATGGCTATATGCAAATACATGGCTATATGCAAATCAGTCTGAACCTGTGCCTCATGGGAACAGTGCAGCCCGAACTGCCAAGCCATGTCTTCCCTGGACCGGAAACAAGCTTCCGAGGACCGGTTTCTGGCATTCCAGCCGTCTTCAGCCCGGCTTGCTTGAATCCAGTGGCAAAGTGAGGAAGGGACTCACGTCTGAGCATACCCTGCCACACTTATGGCGGCCTAAAGCAGAACAAAAGGGGGTGGTGATGAATGGAGCATCTGAATCAATCAAACACTCACACCCAGTCAAAAGATCTCTCCACATCACTGGAGTCAAGCTATCCAGGCTGAAGAAGGCTGATAGCCAGAAACCGGTCCTTGTATGCTTGATTCCGGTCTAGGAAAGACATGGCTTGGTAGTTCAGGCTGGACTGTTCCCATGAGGCACAGGGTCAAGGCTGATTTGCATAAAGCCATTGTCTGACCTAGGGTGGTGTGGAGTGCAAAAAAACGATGGATTTAGGCCCAGATGTTTGTACTGGGGTGAATGTAAGACATTGTTCTGCATTCTGTCCATCAACTGTGTTTTTTGCAATTTTCACCCCGAGTGGGCTGGGTATGCTCAGACGTGAGTCCCAGGCTCTCCACGTCACTGGAGTCAAGCTATCCAAGCTGAAGAAGGCTGATAGCCAGAAACCGGTCCTTGGATGCTTGATTCCTGTCTAGGAAAGACATGGCTTGGTAGTTCGGGCTGGACTGTTCCCATGAGGCACAGGGTCAAGGCTGATTTGCATATAGCCATTGTCTGACCTAGGGTGGTGTGGAGTGCAAAATAACGATGGATTTAGGCCCAGATCTTTGTCCTGGGGTGAATGTAAGACATTGTTCTGCATTCTGTCCATCAACTGTGTTTTTAGCAATTTTCACCCCGAGTGGGCTGGGTATGCTCAGACGTGAGTCCCAAGCTCTCCACATCACTGGAGTCAAGCTATCCAGGCTGAAGAAGGCTGATAGCCAGAAACCAGTCCTTGGATGCTTGATTCCGGTCTAGGAAAGCCCTGGCTTGGTAGTTCGGGCTGGACTGTTCCCATGAGGCACAGGGTCAAGGCTGATTTACATACAGCCATTGTCTGAACTAGGGTGGTGTGGAGTGCAAAAAAACGATGGATTTAGGCCCAGATCTTTGGACTGGGGTGAATGTAAGACATTGTTCTGCATTCTGTCCATCAACTGTGTTTTTTGCAATTTTCACCCTATGGAGGATGAACCAGACATTCGAAGTATGCTGCTGTCAATCGAAAAAGGCCTACATAGTGGCATCACCTCATTGGGCACAAAAATCGATGCTCTTTCATATCGGATGGACAGAATGGGAGAAAGGCTGGATAAACATGCCAAGAGGTTAGACATGTCTGAGCAGCGGCTTACAGAGGTAGAAGAGGCACAAACTACGCTAGACTCTGACCACAAACAGCTTGGAAGGGTCATACTTGTTTTGCAGGACAAAGCAGAGGACTTGGAGGCCGGCTCAAGGCGCTGTAATCTACAAATTACGGGCCTACCGGAGTTGATGCATACTGGTATCATAGAGCAATTTGTGGAGAAGTTGCTAGTGAGCCTCCTGGAGGCAGAGACATTCTACAACATGTTTGTAGTGGAGAGAACGCACCATTCTCTGGGGCCCCGTCTGGTGCCAGGTGCCCCGCCGCGCCCAATTATAGCGAAACTGTTGAATTACCGGGACAGAGATGCTGCCCTGTGGACGGTGATGGAAAAACAAGAGTTGAACTATGAGGTGTCATCTATAGCACTTTACCAGGATTTTACCGCCCGAGTGCAGGAGGCATGTAGACAATTTGCACCCATGAAAAAACAGCTGCGTGACCTAGGCCTGGACTATGCCATACTGTACCCGCTCAAACTCCGGGTGAATAAACAAAGACGCTCCCACATTTATACCGATCCAAAGGCACTACAGAAGGCAATGAAAGACTGGTCCAAAGAACAGTTACGGAGCCTGGAGTGACAACTTTTGGACGAGGCGTCAGGCGGATCACTTGAGGAGCAGGACTGAGACTCACCAATTTACACTGAGCCGATAAGTATTGTGGGGATGGGGTGGGGCGGGACGCAGGGGATAGAATCGGAATTGTGCATATAGAAGTAGAGGGATTGCAACCTGTCGCCCTTCCTATAAAGGGGAATAGGTTTGACTCCACCATACAGTTCTAAAAAACACACAGAAGCAGAGAGCTCTATCGCTGGAGCTGTGGCGCTAAAAAGTCAGTGTGCGGAGGACGGGACGAAAGAGTGCCTGTAATTGTCAGATAAGAGTAAAAAGAGCAACCTCTGCCTCAGAGTGTAAAACACCACTATTGTTCACTAAATTCGTGGGGGAGGTTGGGTGTAAGGGGGATTCCTAAGGGGATGCTGCGTGACCGAGTTGTGGGAGGTCTGCTGTGGGTAGGTGGAGGGTGGGGTTCGGTGTTGGTTATGTTGTTCTTGATGTTGGAGATGTCAACTGAGTTGCTGCACATTGCACGTTGCGTAAGCAAGCTACATGAGACAGTACACGCTGTGATACTTGAGAGTCCTGATGGCTATGGCTAGTAGAGCTACTGCCCCGAGAGCTATAAATTCCCTTAGGGCAATGTCGCGGAACGTGAAAGGCCTAAACTACCACCGCAAACTACGTAAAGTGCTGAGTTACCTAAACAGGCAAGATATTGATGTTGCATTGCTCCAATAACCCAATGCTGCGCCACAGGGGAATCTCGGGCCATATCAATGCCGCTGGCTTTACAACGCACACTAGAGGGGTAATGACCTGTGTAAATCCCAGATCTGACCACACGATAAAGAAGCTGATGGTGGATACGGGGGGTTGGTTTGTGATCTCTAAATTACAGGGTAGAGGATTAGACTTGCTTATAGTGAATGTATATGGCCCCAACTATGACTTCCCAGAGTTCTTTGCAACTTTAGCTAACACGATAGACAATGAAGAGGAGACACAAATTCTTTGGGGAGGCGATATTGATCTGGTCAGAAATCCGGATTTAGACAGATCTGGAAGACCGGCGGCGGGCAGGACTATTGAAAGCGTTATGATTAGCAAGGGCCTTACAGATGTATGGAGAGAGATTCATCCATATGATGGTGGCTTCTCACATTCCTCAGCATACCATAACCTACATACACGCATAGATTAGTGGCTGGCATCAACGTCAATCATGTCACGGATCCGTGCTTGTCAGGTGTTGTCGCGTACTTTGTCCGATCACTCACCGCTGTTACTGGTCTTGTCCACACCTAAGAAAACAATACCACCGTTTACATGGCGGTTCCCCCTTACTCATTACTAGACCTGGTTTTCAAAGAAGAGATGGCAGAAGCTATAGATACATAATTTGCCACTAATATTGGCTCGGTGGATAGCTTCTAGGCGGTATGGGAAGCTTTTAAAGTATACATCCAGGGGGTAGCCATGTCAAAACATTCGGGGGTACTTTGCTCCATACAACAGCGGTTATCGACCCTGGAATGAGAACTGGAGGATTTGGAGTCATGCCAATTGTCTGGGGAAGGCGAGGAAGTTGCAGATGCAATGAAAGGCTTATTGGCGGAGGATCAGGAAGCGGCGGATAGTGAAGTGAAACATTTAGGCAAATATGCTATTGCGCGCACATATGAGAAGACTGACAGGCCGGGATCCGTGCTGGCTAACATGCTAAGGGCCAAACGCAGCAAAACTTTGATTACTGCAATCCGGTCGGAAGGGGACGAACTGCTAACAGACGAAAAGGACATTGCGCACAGGTTTAAACAATACTACTCGGAATTGTATGCTTCTCGCTCGCCGTGCTTGGACGACGAAATATTGGACTACCTGGAGGACATCAAGTTGACCTTCCTATCTGACACGCACAGAGAGTTCCTCATGCATCCCATTGAAAGAGATGAGATTATGGATGCACTGGCGGGGATGCGGTCGGCCAGCGCCCCAGGGACGGACGGCCTAACAGTAGGTTTCTATAAGACCTTTATGGAAATATTGCTTCCCCACATTTCAATGTTATTTGATGATTTATGTGTGTCAGGTGTGATGCCACAATGTAAGAGAGAAGTGATATTAGTGACCATCCCTAAGCCGGGTAAGTCCCCTGAGGAGTGTGGCGCTTACCGGCCGCTCTTTCTACTGAACTTGGACACCAAGTTGTTCGCCAAAGTGTTGGCCAACCGCCTAGCCCTGTTATCCCCGGAACTTGTTGCACCGGAACAGGCGGGGTTCATACCGGACAGGAACCTAACTTACAATTTACGTTCGGTTTTTGGCATGTATGACAAGACACAAAAGCTATTGCAATATTCTTGGACATGGAGAAGGCCTTTGACTCGGTAGATTGGCCTTTTATGCAGCTGGTACTGACCAGGATGGGACTAGGCCCCGTTTTTCTGCAATTGATCAGAGTGTTGTACAATTCCCCAATGGCTCGCATACGGCTGAAGAATCTGGTCACTGGAGCCATTACTATATTCAGGGGGACCCGGCAGGGATACCCCTTGTCGCCGACACTATATGCCTTAATTGCTGAGCCTTTGGCATGTGCGCTCCGATAATATCACAGTCATAGAGGCGTTCAATTCCCTACCTACAGCATTGTGGTCTCTACGTACGCCGATCACACATTGCTATATGTGAGGGACCCATAAAACAACCTCTCCCGGGTTCTTAGAGGTAGTGCACTTCGAAGCATTATCTGAGTTAAGAGTAAACTGGTCCAAATCCATAGCCTTTCCGCTCACCCAGGCCACTTCGCAATTTGAGATGGAATATCCTCTTCAATTGCCGGAGGACTTGGTCAGGTACCTTGGCATCAGATTGCATACAGACTCAGAAATTGTGTTCCGTGAGAACTATGGTACTGCTGTAGCCAAACTAGAGGATGACGTTGATACTTGGATTGGTCTGCCACTGTCTTTCATTGGCAGGGTCTCAATTATAAAGATGGTGGTGTTACCCAGGTTCCTCTTCCTGTTTGTAAATATCCTGATAGTGCAGCCACGCTCCTTTTTTGTCAGAATTAATAAATCATTAATAAGACTGGTGTGGTCAAGCAAGCAGGCACGAGTGCAATGGTGAGTGCTCACCCTGCCATATCACTTGGGAGGACTTGGCGCCCCCGACTTAGAGTTAAATTACAGGGCGGCACAGGGAGCGTAGGCCCCATGTTGGTTCCACGGCGTGGATGACATACCGTATCTTAGGCTCGAGAAGCTTTGATTCTTGAGCCGGTAGACCGCAGGACATGGATTCTGGACTCTCTCAACTCCACAAGACATGCATGACACAGTCTGCTACAGGGTGCTGTTATATTCTCCGGAAATGCCAATAAGCTCAATGGTATGGCTTGCCCCCTGTAGAGACGGAGGGGTCATGCGGGCATTGCAAGCGTTAGATATACATAAAGCAGGAGACCTGTTCTTGGGCGGGGTCGTGAAGACATGGGATGAGGCCACGGCCACTGCTGAAGCTCCCAGTGATGCAACATTTACTGAGTACGCAGGGCGCTGCATCAACAATTGGGAGATGACATGAACGAACCACCAAAGGTACAAGAAATGTCATATGTTATTAAAACTGAGTCCCCTCGCAAAATTTTCTCGAACATATATAAGTTAGCATTGTCCCACAGAGCAAATCAGTATAAGAGGGCCAGACTAGCCTGGCAGCGCGATCTGGACATGACGATGGACAATGCCATGTGGTCTTATTGCTGTAACAACACAAAACGAATATCATTACACGGCAAATACAGACTTATACATTTCAAAGACATTAACAGTACTATATGCCGGAGAGACTGCAAATATACGGGCTGAGGGAGGAGGCGACCTGTGATATATGTCACTCCCCAGCAGCAGATTTCATGCACTTAGCATGGAACTGTCCGGGTGTCTCACAGTACTGGGAAAAGGTATTTAGCGAGCTGAGCACCATAGTTGGCTCTGTGATTTCTCCTGACCCGGCCGTGGCACTGCTGGGGTATTCCAAAACATTGCAGAAGTCAAGCTGGAGATTGGTGGACATGGGCCTGCTGATGGCAAAACGTAGAGTAGCAATGTGCGGGATGAGGGGTCCCCTGCCCACGGTGTCAGAGTGGTCACACTATGTCCTTTACTGTTGCACACAAACAAAAACCTTCAGCAAGCTGCTTCCTCCTCGGAGCAGACCGAATAATTACTGAGGGCTATACACAACATACTTGAATAGTAAAGGTGAGAATACTACTGCAGATGCAATGACGGAGCCTGAAGTAGATACTAATACCCCTGTTTCATAGACAATAGCGCTGTACAGCGACCTCTAGCACACACGGCCTGCAGGGTAGGGGGATGCGCCCAGACTGATAGATGGTATAGAAGACTTGGACGGGAATCAGACGGCATTGGGATAGCTTGGCGGGAGGTAACGGGTTCAGAAAGGCAATGTTACATAGGCGGTAGGTAGTGTTGATGTCTCCTTGTTTGTCATAAATGTTTGTGCACTGTTTATGTTGCTGATGCGCAGCAAATGCGTACGATATAAGGAAGAGAGCTACAATCCTTAATAGTGACGCTGCCCTGCCTCCGGGATGTGGGCTATGAAGCTGTGTAAAATGCCTTATATTGACTAGCTACCGGCCCCTCTGTTGTCAGATGAATCTTTCTGAGTCATTATTAGGATGCGGGTTGTAGGCGTACAGCTGTGTATTTCATTGACAACTTTTCTAATAAAAATAAAAAATGAATAAATTAAAAAAAAAAAAAATTCTAAAATCACATTAAGGTTTAATATGCCTGTTGCAGAGTACAGTGTGTAACATGCAAGTATGTATTCTTGTGTGATAGCTTTGTGTTTTACGTTGACAACTGAGTGGGTTACTACTTTTTTGTGAGGTGATCCTATAATCAGACAGATACATCTGACATTCTAATAAAGATTACATATGTCTTGGTTTTGAAATATCAATCATCACACCAAATGGGAGATTGGTCAAACATCTTCCACCTCTGCCATCAAACATCTACTCTAGTTTACCTCTTGAGTACTTCTGCCAGCCGTCTGGTGGTCTTCTCCAAACATTTTGCTTTCCTTCTCCATGGACTCTGAGCACTTTACCTCTGCTAACCAGAGCTAAAGTGCATGGCCTCACTCCTTTGAAACATGGTCACATTGGTTTATCCCTAATTGGCATATTTAATATCCTTTTAAGTCCCTTGTAAAGTGGGACTACCTTTGCTCATGGTCTGTAAACTAAATGCTACTTGTAGGCCTACAGCACTGATTGTGACACACACTTAAGTAGCCCTCTGAACATGTCTAAAGTCTGTCATTGCAGAATGTGTATGCTCATTTAAACTGCCATTTGAACCTGGAAAAATAAACCCTTTTCCAAGCCCACACCACCCCCAGGGTAGACCTTGGACGGCCCAGAGGGCAGGGTGGAGTGTTTACATGTCCTGGCAGTCAAAGACTCCTAAATTCATGTTTCACTACTGCAAGGCATACCTCTTCCATAGGATAGCATTGGTGTTATTTTATTACATTTAATAAGCTGTAATTTCCAAATGGAAGCAGGTTACCAGTTTGTGTATGGTGGCTTTGAAACTGCATTTAAAAATCCTAACTCATGATGAAGTCAGATTTTAGTTTACGATTTTGAAAATACCACTTTTGGAAAGTTGGCATTTTACTGCTGCCTTAGCCATTTGGTGCCTGTAACATTTCTCTTAGTCACATGACTGGGTGTAGCTGACTGATGGGCTTTGTGTGTTCCTTCTAGACAACCACATCCAATAGGACGCAGCCCCAGTAACACTTAAATAGGCCATGTCCTGACTCCACACAAAGGGCTCCTTACCCCAAGTAGTTAGTCCGGAGCCAGGGCAGGGAAGGCAGGATGCCTGGGGACTTTAAAGGAAAACCTCTAGTGGTTCCTCCCCACTTTAAAGGCTCAGCTTTATATAGTCAAGTCAAAAGATCTTTATTCGGAATAAAAACATCCATAAAAGTACATGCAAGTGCAGTTTCAAAACAATACAGTACAATAATGTGACAGCTGGCAAAAAGACATAAACCAATCAATCAATCAATTTCACAGTAAAACACAGAATGTCCCTCCTTGCTAAAAACAGCGTTATATACAATTAAAAATATTTCCTAAAAAAAAAAAACAGAGTAAAAATGGATGAAGGATAGCAGCAGCATTAATGGGTCCACATCAGGAATGTGCAAAAATGCAAAATGTACAAAAAAGAGTTATAAAGTGCATAGAGAGTACAATGTGCGGAAGTTAAACATCAATATATAAAGTGGCTCGTGATCGAACGGCAGCTTTGAGAAAGCAGCTCACTCTAAATATTACTTCATCTGATCCCAGTAATAAAAAAGACCTCAGTGCTTTTCTAAAGTTAGTCAACTTATGTTTTCTACAATAGGGCATTAAGTAATGAACGGAAAGAATTTTATAGAAATCGCAGAAAAACAAAAAGTGCATAAGGCTCTGTTTCATATTAAAGTTACAGGGACAATACAGAGTTTCTAGATGTTTGTTGTAACCCAAAGGGAAGTTTAGTAAGTTTACTATACTCCCATCTCGAAAGCGAAACAGTAAGCTCCTATTCCATCTGCCAAGGTGTAAACGTAAATACCTGTGTGGGGGGCCTGGATATTTAATTTGAGGTTCAGAATAGCCCATGTATTTTATAACGGTACACTTTGACAGGTTCTTCCTTTCCCGCTCTTCTCTGTACAGGTGATATAGTGCCCTATGAATAATAGTCTTATGTGAGCGATTTATTAAACTGGGCGAAGAAAACAAATTACCATGCCCTACGCTATCAAGGCATTCTTTTACAGCTTTTAACCATGGTATACAGTGTGCCCTATCAAATTTTAAACAGTCCAAGATTATATCACGGGTCAGAGTGGCAGCCGGTTTAATCCATATCTTTAGCCAGAAGAGTGCTGGTCTGGATCTTACAAAGTCTTCTATATATGGGATGTTCAATTCACTATGGCATATATAGTGAGGGGAACAAATGACCCCACATAGCACCTTCCGACAGAACCTATTTTCTTCGGTCTGGATATGGATACAGTTTGTGTAACCCCAAACCTCGGCACCATAAGTACCTGTTGGGATGCATTGGGTTTGGTAAATCTTTACTAGTGGTGTAATCACATCAGCGTGGTTGGGTTGTCTTAAAGAAGTGACACAATTTATAGCTTTACCCAACTTATTCCTAGCGTAAGAAACATGTGGTTGCCACAAACCAGTATTTGAAAATAGCAACCCCAGATAGGGAAAAGTGCAAGTGCTATTCAGAACATTTGACCCTGATTTAATCTCAACAATTTTATATTTTTTGGGGCCACAGCTCATGATGAGAGATTTTTTGAAATTAGTGGTCAAGCCTAGATCTGCCATAAACAGGACAAAGCCTGAGATTAAAGTGTGAAGTGCCTTTGGTGTGCGGCCCATTAGGACCGCATCGTCAGCGTAAAGGAGGGTGGGTATGGGGACTCCGTTCACATGGGGTACATCTTTTGATAAAGTACTCAGCGAGCAACTCAAATTGTTAATATAAAGAATAAAGAGGAGGGGGGCCAGCACGCACCCCTGTCTGACCCCCTGCCAATGCTGATGTCGTCAGAAACTTCGCCAGATTGGTTAAGGCGCACACGTGCTCTTAGATCACTGTGTAAAAAAGCTAAAAAGTGGACCAAATAATCATTAAACCATAATTAAGAAGGGTGGACCATAAACGGGAACGGTTAACAAAATCAAATGCAGAACTTAAGTCCATGAAACCAAAATAAAGGGGGGATTTTTTAGCGGTGTTATATTTTGCCATAATCAAACTCAAGTTCAGACATTGTTCCACTGTGCCAACATTGCTGCGAAAACCAAGCTGGCTAGGATGTAGAATCTTACTCTCATCTGCCCAGGTTCTAATCCTTTTAAAGATAACCCTCCCCAGGACTTTCAAGGTGTTATCGATTAACGATATAGGGCGGTAGCACCCGGGATCCAGCCTGTCGCCTTTTTTAAAAATAGGCACGATAGTACTACATGACCATGTTTCTGGGATTTGTTCATTCGTTAAGTTATTGAAGACGTTACATAGCAGTGGGGCCCAGAAGTTAGGTTCACACTTTAATTGATCAATTGAGAGCCCATCGGGACCAGGCGCTTTATTTCCTGTGCTTTCAGCTATAGCATCCTCGATCTCAGACACAGAGATGTTAAGGGGACTTAAGAGGAGGGAGGTTAAAGCGGGGTTGTCCGGTGTGGCATACATTTTAGCAAAGTGTTCAACCCACGCAGATCCGGTGATAATACAATTAATTGCCGTTAAGTTTGAACCTATGGATCTTAGGTTCTTTACCTCCCTCCAGAACCCAGTGGTGTCTTTCAATTCTGCCGAGCGTGCCAGGGAATCCCAGTGAGTCTTGACCAATTCATTGGTTCTAATACGTAGGGTAGCTTTGTACTCTGCTCTGAGTAACCTTATTTGAGGGATGTCCCTGGGTTCAGATTTTAGGGCAGCCCTTAGCTTCCTATTTGCCTTAGAGCAAGAGGCATCGAACCATCTAGGTGTTTCCTTAGATTTCCTCGAAGCAGGTCTGGAAATCTTGCTTTTTATCACAGAGCAGAGTTCACTAAATGATGTAATTATATTACCCCCTTGGTCATCAATGGTGAGACAGATGTCAATCAAAGCTGGATGTTTTTTAATAACTTTTGCCAGAATTCCCCTGTTATCCACACCCCTCCAAATTACCCTCAATTTATCAGTTGAAACTTCCAAGTTTCTTGCACCTATTTCATTTTGTGGGCACTTACCCCCTGGAAGTAGAAGGTGGATTACAATAGGGTAATGGTCGCTATATACTTTACACACAACCTCAGCCTTTGTTAGGACATTAGCGATAGAGGGTGAAACAAATACATAATCAATCGTAGTACCGCTCCCATGACCAATAAAAGTGGGAAACGGGGCAGCGCTGATTTCGGTACCAACATACTCCATGCAATTTAAAAGTTGTCCTTTTAGTGTATGCCAATGCCATAAAACTTGGGCAGTTGGTTTGAAGTGTATCGACTTTGGCTTCTGCAGATATTTTGACCCAAATAGAGAGACCCCCACTAGGGCGGCCTAAAGGGGGGGCCGAAACAGTCCTGTTATGACAACTGTACCCCTCAAATAGCAGGTCTTCAGTGCACCAGGTTTCTTGGAACATTAGTACGTCATGACAGTTGACCCAGTCCTTCCAAGATGTGATTTCCATCTTAGCCTTCAGGCCGGCAATGTTCCAGCTAAGGATTAACAGATTTTTATCGGACCTCAAGCAAGGGTCCCGGTCAGTTCCTAGGGAAAGTCCTGTTGTAGTATTCACCTGTGGTTCGCATGGTGTTTCAGGTAGAGAAGTTACAGGTGATGACGAGGGTACCTCGGATGGTGTTTCCGCTGTGTGATCAAGGGCCGGACACACAGAGACAGATTCTTCACTAGTGGGAGACAGTCAATCCAGAGTGCCCAGGTCATGAAGTGTTGAGAACCTGTTATGCAGTGGGAATACAGGTGGTGGCTGCATCATTCTGTGTGGGGGTCGGTAAAAATAATTTAGCGGTAAGGGGGTCACCACAGTGGATGGGCCATGTTGGACAGAGTTTTTGTTTAACAGAAATTTCACAGTGCCAGGGTTCCTGAAGTTGACTATAATGCAGTCCCCGTTAATGTTTTTAAAAAGGGGACCAACCCAGGTTACTCGGCGTGTGGATATAATTTCTTTGGAAATGTCATAGCCGACCCCCTTGTGCTTGGTTAGCCAATCAATACATTTATTGTGCAATTGAACCCACGATTCTCCTTGCCCTTCCCTGAGGGGTGGGATGCCAGCCAGAACCAGGACATAAGGACACGCCTCAGGTGGAAGATGTAAGGCAGGGCCTTGATGTTTGAAAGGCCTGCTGTCTTCATCTGGGGTCGTATTCTGGCGCTGGTTGGAATTTGAGGAAGCCTTCTGTATTGTCGTGCCTATAGCAGAGTTACATTTATGATTGTTCTTAGGGGCACTAGTAACAGTGGAGGGCAAGGAAGATTTACTTGAGGAGACAGGGGGATTGCTTTCCATTGTGCTTGCAACCGCCACAGATGTTGTAGTCGTGGGCGGGTTGATAGCAGCCTGTGATTCCTTAACCCCATTTGTTGTGGGCAGATTGCAGTTTTTTGTATGATCGCCACTAGTGAGTGCACAGGTGGTAGATTCCAGGTCTTTTAGCAGACGTTCGCCTCTTAATTTATCCAGGCACACTGTGCCTTTTCTCTTGGCATCATCATTTTTGATTAAATTTTCCAGTCTGTCAAGTCTCTTAAAAATATTATTAAATTGTCTGATCATTTGACCTTCGAGTTGTTTAAAAATTGTATCCGCAATGGTCTCAATGAGATTCCCCTTTGATTTAGAATGGGGACTATTTACATTGGGGAATTCAGTCTGAGTGGAAATAGTCATTGAATTTAAACCATCATTATTTATAACAACGACATCACCCAGATGAGATTGATCCTGCACGGATACAGCGTGTTGTTTTTGTTTCTTCCCCCTGGTCCACATGCTTTGTGGTGTTGGTTGATTAGCACTCCTAGGGGGCTGCTTCCTTTTGTTATGTGTTAATTTTACTGGGCCCCTTTTTCGCTTAGCTCCTGTATTCTCAGTGATCTCAGTGACCTCAGTGAGTGGTGAAGATGAGGTAGAGTCCGGAGCTGCGGCTGGGACTATGTGCGTAGTAGTGTTTTCGTCTTCAAGGACAATGGGCAAACTGACTGCAGGTTGTGGTTTTACCACGATCACTTCAGGAAATATATGCATGTTACCACTTAAACTGCCTGTTGTACTTGGTTGGTTAGTGGTAAGTGAACCCATAGAAAGCCTCCTCTCGGTTTCGGCAATCTCATTAAATGCAGTGTCTATTAATGTCTCAAAGGACGTAATGAGAGATGCAGAGGTTTCAGCGTCCTGGGTGACTAAATCTGTAGTGTTGCTAGTAACGTTACGTTTGCCCATTTCAACAGTCAAATCAAATGCTCACCTTTTGGAGGGGAAGTTAGATGGATGGCCCGCCCGACCACTGATGACCTCTGAAGGCCTCAGAGGGCCCGCCCTTTGCCCGGGCTTTGCCCGGCGCACGCCCGCGTACGTCCTGCGACGCGGACGAAGCCTTCTCCTTTTGAAGCGCCTCCGGGCGCGCTGGCAGGCGGAAGTGGGCGGAAGTGCTGGCCGAGCACTCTGGGAGCTGTAGTCTCCCCGCGGCGTCCACAGGCTTCACTGGACTACTGCGGCGGGAGAGAACTGCAGCGTATGCACCCCAGAGGTGGCGAGTCAACAAGCTGGTGAGTGTCCCCAAAGCCGGCGTTTCCTGTCCTGCACCTGCTCCGTTGGTTTTTGAGAGTGACCCCGCTCCTCCGATGGAGCCTTCTCCTTTTGAAGCGCCTCCGGGCGCGCTGGCAGGCGGAAGTGGGCGGAAGTGCTGGCCGAGCACTCTGGGAGCTGTAGTCTCCCCGCTGCGTCCCCAGGCTTCACTGGACTACTGCGGCGGGAGAGAACTGCAGCGTAAGCACCCCAGAGGCGGCGAGTCAACAAGCTGGTGAGTGTCCCCAAAGCCGGCGTTTCCTGTCCTGCACCTGCTCCGTTGGTTTTTGAGAGTGATATATAAATACTGGACCTCAGACACCAACTCTTCAGTACACTTCTGGAACTGTGGATACTCTGCCAGGAAGAAGGACTACTGCCCTGCTGTGCTGACCTGCTGGCATCTTGCCTGAGTGAGAAGGGCAGGAACTGCATCTGTTGAACCCAGGACTCCAAAGTGACTGAATGGGCTACTTAGCGGTCATCCTGACCTGGGCCTCAGAGACAGACGACTCCAGTAACCTTGATCTCAATGCCTGGAATGTGCCATTTGTGAGTATACCCTGCCAAGTGGTGCCACCTCAGTCCTGGAGCCTTGTAAGTGGGCCTAAGGTGCTCTGCCAGGTTTTGTGAATCCAGTGGAATTGATGCATCTTCGCTGCTTCTAAGCATAACTCTGAGCAGAACCAATGTTTGTCATGCTGCTTGGATCAGTACCGCGACAAAGAGCTGCATTGCGTCCCAGCCCAATGACGCATCAGAACTGCTAATGTGAGACACATTCTTGGTGCTGGACTTCTCATCTCTCATCGAAGGCAGCCTCGAATACAATGCCGAGAGGAGCATCACAGCCTCTTAGCTCCTCAGTACAGAGGCATTGCTCTAACTGTGCAACGCTTCTTTGAAAATGGAATTTGCATGCAAGCCCTCATCAATGGTATCATCAATGACCTTGCAGGGCCTTGCACCGCAGCATTGCTGCACCTCAGAACCGATGCATCCCTTCAGCGGGTGATGCATCTCTGACTCAGAAACACACAATCCAGGAATGAAGGTACTTTTTTCACCGGGCCTAACTGGGTCCCTGTAGCCGGCCCACGCTTCATCGTGGTTGGCTTGAAATAGTGACTTTGTCCCAGTCTGAAGCAACCAGATATCCACAGTTGGTGCTTAGTGAGTTTTAATGCTATTTTAGCTGAAATGTTAAAACCTGCATATCTCCATTGATTGGATTTTTGTTGACCTGTACTCTATTTTTCCAAACTGATGTGGGATCCTTTTATGGAGTCTTTTCACTCTGTTACTGTTTGAAGTGTTGCACAAATACTTTACACATTGCCTCTGAGGTAAGCCTGACTGCTCTGTGCAATCTATCCATTCGTCTTTATCCGTTCTCCCGAAGGAAGATCATAAAACATACATACAATAAAAAGAATGATGCAATATAAGACACATATGTTAAGTATGTAAAGTGACAGTGCTAAATTTTAAATCCAAGCACAGCCAAACTATAAAGACAATAAAAGGGGGAAAAAGTAAGATGGCAAGGAAAAATGTACGCCTTACAATACAAGACCGCAACACTTTTTAAAATGGAAAAAAGAAACTATTTCATCCAAACAATATGCTCCTTCTGTTAGCTAAGATACACTTCAAGAAGCTGGCAACTGCATGGCATACATATTGGTCATTGAGTTGCAGCAAGTAAAATAGGGCGGCTTTACATTTCAAACATGTATATCTACATAATAAGGGTAATAAAAATGTCCTTGTGTAGGTAAATAAAATTGACAAAAGAAGACAAAGTGTAAGATAATTTGGTTTGAATGCTCATCACATGGACAAGTACAAATAGAATCTGAAGAATACTGGCAGAGGGGAAAACAAATTAGCTAGAGGAAGGAGCCTAACCTGAACCTTGCCAGCACTGTTCTCTCATACATATTAATCATGTATAATAAGTTTGGGGCAGTAGTTTGCATCATTTGAATGACGCAATAATCTCAGACTGCAGACTTGGCCACTTCTGTTAGTTCTCTAGTTGCTTGTTTATGCTTAAAAAACAGTCCAGGACCCAGTTTCTATCTTTCTTCATGATTATGTCAGGGTGCTCAAACAGGCAGGCACATCCCAGCACCAAGAAACTCTGATCGATATACTTTAACCATGGGATGGCCGAGCCTTGCTCACAGGATAAGCAATCTCTGATGACTACCAGATTAAGTTCAGCTTCTTTCTTGAACCAAATAGAAAACCAAAGGGCCCAGGGTAAGGCATTAATAGTGTCTTGAGCATAACCCAAGCCCAAGTCCAAATGCAGTGGGGAAATGCGGGGTAGAGGGAGGGACACCAAGTAACCAACAACAAAATCTATTCTCTACCATGTGCATTGGAAGGGCATCCTTATATCCCCAAATATCCATTCCATATGTCCAGATTGGCAAGCATTTCCGATTATAGATCTCTAGAATCGGTGCAATGGTTTTTTTGCCGATAGACATGGCAAGCGAGGAAGTGGTACCAACAGCTTGAGTAAAACACATTATCCTATTTTTGATACAAGTAGACCAAGAAAAGCCATCATCAAAGTCCAAAACCCAGGTAAGGGAAGGAACTAACCCTGTCTAATGTTTAGCCAGCGATATTGAAGGTGCATTTTTTCGTGTTTCTGGGTTCGCAGACCATAGTAAAGATTTTCTTAAGATTTGTCTCCAAGCCCAGCTCTTTCATGAAGTTGACATAACTAAATATAAGACTCTTAAGGCTGTTGGCCGACCCTGCCAGGAGCACTGCATCATCAGCATATAGAAGTGCTGGAACTGACTTTTTCTCCACACACTGCACGTCTGCCCCAACGGATACCAGAGTTTTTTCTAGATCATTTGTATAAAGGAGGAAAAGAATTGGGGCGAGCACGCATCCTTGGAGCACCCCTAGCTTAATACTAAATGATTCTGTGCATCAATTAGCACTAGCATACCTAACTGTTGCCGTAAGATCATGGTGAAGAAGTCTTAAAATTGAAACTCACCCCTCGGTGACGCCCATATTCTCTAAAATAGACCACAGCTTTGTTCCAGATACGTAGTCGATGGCTCTTGACTGGTCTATAAAAGCCAACTGTGTAGACTCCTTTAGCAGAATGTATGTCGATACTTCGCATAATTTTAGTGCAATGTTTTTACTTAGCATAAACCATTACTTTGCAAGTTTTAACTGCGCATGCATTTATAACGCAAATGGTTATAAATGTGCTATAGTTTATGCTAATTAAAAACATCGCACTAAAATCATCTTTACACTACTTAAACACCACTACACTACCCTAAACCCTAATACACTAGCCCCTTCACGACCATCCTCCTTCCCCCTGTCTGGAGCCTACACTCTAACTCTACACTTCGTGACCCCCCAACACTACCCTAAACCCTAAAACACTGCCCTACACTACACAAACACCACACCACTACCCTAAACCCTAAAACACTACTGCATGCATGACCCTTACCCTTCCCCAGTCCTCTCCCTACACTATAACACTACCCTGCACGACACCCCAACACTACCCTAAACCCTAAAACACTACTCTACACTACACAAACACCACAACACTACCCTAAACCCTAAAACACCACCCCCTGCACAACCCTCCCCTGACCCCCAGTCCTGTCCCTACACCCACACACTACCCTGCACCACACCTCAACACTACCCTAAACACTAAAACACTACCCTACACTACACTAACACCACATCACTACCCTAAACCCTAAAACACTGGCCCCAGCACAACCCTGCCCCTACCCCCAGTCAGGTCCCTACACTAAAACACACTACCCTGGACAACCCTCCAACACTACCCTAAACCCTAAAACACTAACCTACACTACACAAACACCACATCACTACTCCCCAAAACTACCCTTCATGACCCCAGACACTACCCTAAACTCAAATACACTACACTAGACTACTCAAACCAAACCCTACAACCTAGAAGACTACCACTGCACGACCCAAAAAACCTACACTTACCTCTCTCTCCTCCGTGATTCCTTTCTTCTGCGGCTTCCAGTGACATCAGAACTGCACGTCGTTGTTTGGAAACGGAAGTGCCTTCCAAACAACGATGTGGATAGCGCATACCATTACAACTCATGCATTGTAACAACGCTTGCGATGTAACAACTTGCATTCTTATGGTACGCGTTGTAACATCGGAAGCGTAGTAACGCTTGCGAAGTAATGGTATGCGCACTAGCAGCAACCACGTACTAATGGCTGTTTACCCCTTTAGCATTCTTATATTTGGCCACAATGAAGTGAAGGTTGAGGCACTGCTCAATAGTCCCAAGCCCCTTTCTGAACCCATACTGACATGGGGCGAGTATTCTATTTTTATTAGTCCAGTTGAGTAAGCGATCTAGGACTAATCTCCCAATAATTTTGGCTGTGGAGTTCAAGAGGGATATTGGGCTATAACATTTAATGTTGTGCACATTACCTTTTTTAAAGATAGGTTATGTTATGTTATGTTATAAAGTACTTATCAAGCGCACGTTCACCAAATGATTTCTTGGCGCTGGAGTGGAAGTAATGCAGCAACAGAGGGGTAAGCTTAATTGTCATATGCCTGGGAGAACAACCATGTCTTCAGCTGTCTTCTAAAAGGTAGATAAGAGGTGAACGACCTCAGCTCCACGGGGAGCGAGTTCCAGAACTGAGGAGCTAAGACTGTAAATCGGGAGCCACCATGTTTCTTAGTAGGAGTGACTAATAGATTCAGATGGGAAGATCGTATATTACGAGCGAGGACATATTGTAGAATCTTGGATGAGATGAAGGCTGGACTGTTGCTGTGAAGAGCTTTAAAAATCGCGCATCCCATCTTAAATAAGCCACACATAGCCACAGGGAGCCAATGAAGGCTTTTCATCAGTAGTCTGAGATAATGCCATTTAGGTTGGTGAAAGATCAGTCTAGCAGCCTGAATCTGGACTAGCTGGAGGCGTCTAATTTGTTAAGCCAGGATGCCTACATAGTGTGAATTGGTACAGTCCAGTCGGGAGATGACCAAGGCTAGGATCACTAAGGTCTGAGCATCCGGAGACAGTAATCTGCTGATCTACTTAGTTTAACACAGTTGGAAAAACCCAGCAGAAACTACTGAGCTGATCTGGGCCTTCATCGATAGGTCATTGCTTACCACTATGCCCAAACATTTGGCTGAGCTAACAGGAAGGGGAGGGTTTCCCAGGGTAGAAGCCAAAAGTTGGTGTTCCATGGATTAGCAAATCCTCCAGTGAGGATTAGCTCGGTCTTTTCAGGGTTGAGCTTCAGTTGATTTTCATTCATCCACCCACTTATGAAGGTTATAGTGCCTTGAAAATGTGACACAGAAGATGGAAGGAGATCAATGTTGAAGTCCAGTTAAAGATCATCCGCGTAATTATATGTCTCAACTTTCCTTTCCCGCAAAGAAGAGATTAGAGGAAGGAGGTACAGGTTAAAAAGAAGCGGCGAAAGGGAGGAGCCCTGTGGAACCCCACAGGTCAGTTCCATTTTCTTAGAAGAGAAGTTGAGAGACGTACCATTTGAAACCGGTTACTAAGGTCTAAATGGAGGTCTATAAAAAAGGGCGCAAGTGAAAGATGACTGGGGGATTTCCAGTTTAAGAACTAAACTGTCGACAGAAGGTAACCCCTAATATCTTAAACTGGTGATCCTTATGAAGGATAGCTGCAACCCCACCCCCCAATTTCCCTGGGGAGCGATTAGCTTTCAGGATGTAGTAATTATCTGGTACTGCCGTTAAAATATCAGAGGTGGACTGTTCGGTAAGCCATGTTTCAGTAAGAAGAAATAAATCGAGCTTCTCAGACTGTAAGAGTTGATAGATTTCAAGTTGGTGTTTCACCAAGGACAGTGTATTCAAATACATGACTGAGAAACCCATTATTTCTTTACTGTGGAAAGTACTGAGGGCATGCAATAATGTGGGGGAAGCGGGGAAAGAGTTGTGTAGAATATCAGGGCAAGTTAGTCTCTGCTTAAAAATACCCAACTCATTTGGACTGAGGCAGATATTATCAGCTAATTCATGCTTCCCATACAATTCTTTCAACTCCATGGCTGGGTAACTCAAGAAAAGGGCATCGTGGCTGGCCTCTGGACCCGTACGGCCGCGGACCAGCGCAGATGGGCTTGCCTTTGCAACACCTTTGGCGTGCCAGCGGCGAGCCCGCTGTACATGTCCGCTGCGCGGCCGAGCCCCCATCTGATTAAATACACGTCAGAGCCGGCAGGCAGGAAATGAGGGAATACTGGGGAGAAGTAGCGTCCCCTCCATTCAATCAGCACAACAAGCCGTGACAGACCGGGGGACAGTGAGCATAGAGTGCCAGGTGAGTAATTCCACAGTTAAAACACACAATCACCATTTTGTAGAAAGATTAAAGGGTGAAGGTACTATTATGGATGAACACTAAGACCTGGGCACCCCTAAACTACTAACAGAGGGGCATATTATCAAGAAACGGTGTTAAAATTATTGCCGCTTTAGCGGTAGGAAACTGCTGCTAAAGCGGCGATAATGGGCTTGATAATATGCCTTTGTGAATTCCCATAGAAGCCCATATTCTGGCGTGAATATGGACTTCTATTGGAATTCTCAAGGGCATATTAGCAAGCCCATCATCGCCGCTTTAGGGGCAGTTTCCTGCCACTAAAGCGGCAATAGTTGTAACGCTGTTCTTGACAATATGCCCCAGAGTTTAATACTCTGGGGCATATTATCCTCCTGTCCAGAGCTGAGGACAGGAGTCCAGAACTCATGGTCCTCCCTATACAGATCAAGCTGGACACCATCGGGTTCTGGAGCCTTCTTACACCTACTATCCACAATTGGTTTCAGGACCTCTTCCTCATTAAACTCCAGGTTTAACACCAGGGGGACCAGTGACTGCAATACATCATCTGCCCCATCGTTAGAGGAGTACATCTGAGAAAAATGCAACAAGCAAGCCTCCCCCAAGTAGTGAACTGTAACTCTATCATCCTGTGATGGAGGAGACAAAACAGAATGCACGGTTTCCCAAAAGGCCTCTAAGTCCCTTTGTATTTTCCAGGCTGCCAACTGTGAGTTTGGGAACATTCACCAGAACAATAACGTAGGGGCAGAGGCAGGAGGTAAGTCAATTACAGGAAGCGTGTTTGCGCTGGAATCACATGCTACTGGTGGCTGGGCAGCTTCCTTATCCCTGATGGGGAGTGCTTAATTGATCCTGGATGTTCTGATAAGAACTGGGCCAGTGTCAAAGTCAGGGACTTGGTTATCAGCTGCCCCTCCACCCCTAAGTTTGGAAGACTGATTTATATGGGGAATGGGGGTGCACTGAGTCTCCTGAGAACAAGTGAATGACCTGAAGGCTGGTTGCGTTACTATTTTGGCTTCCAATTGGTCTAAACGATCAATAATGGGGCGCAGTTTCACATCCAATAGCTCGCCTATGCAACAAGTAAGCTGGGACCAGATGTTCACGGCGGCAGTAGATGCTGGCACAGGTACCCTCTCATTGCAGGGACTTTTCGGGGGGCCATTTTAACTTTAGCAACAGGATATTAATTTTTGTAATTTTAACATATTTACTTCTACGCTTATATTTGGGCTGCCCCCCGGATCAAACTCATGGTGTTGATCACTCCCTTTCCTATTGCTTGAGGCACCTCCCCCCCTCCGGGCAGGCCATTATAATGTTTGTAGATAGCCCTCTCTTCCCTTGTAGAACATCTCCAGGTAAGCTAGCAGGCAGGCTTGAAGCCGAAGTACTAGGTGTACTCAACCGGGCAAGTTCAGGTAGACTTGCCCGGTTGAGTACTAGGCTGGAGCGGAGGTAACGCTAGGGCAAGCTCCTCAGGTGTAAGGGAGGGGCATCATTCTACCAGCCTTATTTAATTTGTGATCATATCTACAGCCCAAGTTAAATATTTTTCAATGTTTAGAGCGAGTATGAGGTGGTGGCAGCGCACCAGTAGCACCGGGGGACCCCGTCTTTTTGCCCATGCTTGAATACAGCAAGTAACACAGTTCAAAATATAAGGAGTGACCAAGCAGATGAAGATGGAAGGGTAAAAAGCTCAAAATGTGCCCTTGTTCATGCACCTGGGATATCCAAGGTCAAGTTCTGGGAAGGTGGCCCAGCCCAGCCTCACCCGGACAAAGCCAGGCCCGTCTTGGCCAGGTGTTCGCCCAGGCCGAGTGTGCGTGTTGTCCGTGCAGCGGAAAGCCAAAATGTATTTTGTGGCGCTCCTGCACCAAATCCCGGTGTCATAGCCCCTCCTCTAGGGGCTGCAGCTAGTGCAGCAAGTTACTGCGTTCCCGCGCAGTGAGAAGCCTCAATGCTTTTTATGGCGCTCCAATGCCAAATCCAGGTGTCACAGCCCCTCCTCCGAGACTGGAGCTAGTGTGGCAGGTTACGGTGTTCCAGTTCAGCGGGAAGCCTCAATGCTTTTTTTGGCATTGTGCCGCCAAATCAAGGTGTCATGGCCCCTCCTCTGTGGCTGAAGCTAGTGCAGCAGGTTAGTTTAGGGTTTGAGTGTGACTTGTCCCTGAGAAGAATTGTGGCTGCTGCTTGAGAAGGGTTTCACCCCCCCCACTCATTCATCAACCCAATATCTTACAAACTACTTCTAGGGTGCTCTTAAAGCAATAGGATAAAAAATCAATGGCATCAGAAGTGGGATTGAAAAAGATTTTTTTTTAAAGTGAATTTAAAGCTTGATCTGTCCTATGTTATTACTATCAGAATTTCATCCAGTTGACATTGAGACTCTAACAAAACTTATTTTGAAAATGACATCCGG
Source organism: Lissotriton vulgaris (assembly GCF_964263255.1). Classification (NCBI taxonomy): domain Eukaryota; kingdom Metazoa; phylum Chordata; class Amphibia; order Caudata; family Salamandridae; genus Lissotriton; species Lissotriton vulgaris. Next base: position 1,526,730,029 of record NC_141693.1, read on the forward strand.
TCCTCTGCTAGACCTTTGCCCTTACACGTTGAGAAAGCAAGTATGGTCAGCTGCCTAATGACTTCACTGAAGTCCTCTCTCAATCAAGGTACCTGTTGGACCTGGCCCTCTCTGTAGGGTCACTCCCAAACTTTTCGCTTTATCCCTTATGTTTTCTTAATTCGTTTTTTTGTTGGCGTTAGGACTCCCAACTTTACTACTTCCATCCAGTGTTAAAATGCTTGTGATTTCTCCATGAAATACCATGCATCTAATTGGTAAATGTAATTTATTTCTAAGTCCCTAGTATATGCACATCCAGACAGTGAACAGAAACCGGCCCTGGCACACAGCTTGACCAGCCCCTCAGGGAGGGAGGCTAAGCTGTTTTCCAGAGCGGATTTTGAGCACTTTTGTGACAGGGGGCTTATATTGCGAAACCAGCCCTGGTAACAAAAACGGCCTCCCAGTGGTCCAAAACCGGCCCCCGTACTGGCAGCCGACTGGGGAAATGCCTGGTGCCCACTTTGGCCAGTCCGGCTCTGAGTATATGGTACTAGATACCTGTATATTAAGGGGCATATTTATGAAAGGTTTTGCGTCACCCTAGAGCCACACAATGGGACACAGGGTGAAGCAAAATCTAGACTAAGATTTACGAAGCCATGCAAGGTCAGCTTGTTGACCCTGAGCGACTTGGTAATTCTGGAGTAAGCCTCACAGTATTGTTTTTGTGCAGGAAGATGTCCCCTTCTGCACAAAAACAATATTGCTTGCTGCGCAGTTCCCTGTGCAATGGTGCAAGAGTATCTGCATTTGTGCTAGGCAGACACAAGGGCACCAGCGCAAGGAAAGAACAGGAATGCACAATATAATGTTAAATATGGTGCATTCCTGTCACCTACCTGTCATGCAGCACTGCAAGGTGTCTTGCTCCAATGTTTTGCATGACATTTTGAGAAATCTAACCCAAGATGCTATTAGTGGGCCTGTGGCACTCCTTGTGCCACCCACTAAAGTAGCAGTTAAAAACACATCTCTGGCTTGCCATTGCAGTTTTCAACAGCCAATCTGACCTGGAAAAATACATGTTTTGCCAGGCCTAAACCTTCTTTTTTTAATACATATTGCCTTCCTTGTCTAGATCCTAAAAAGCCCACGGTGCATTCTTAATAACAAGTAGGGCATGTGTTTTTAAGTTTGCATGTCCTCTGAGGGAAAAACTCCTAAATTAAATTTTTTACTACTATTAGGCCTGTCTCTCCCATTGGATAACATTGTTTGCCTGTATTACATTTACATGTTACCTTTTGATTGGGAACATATAAGGATTTCAACTTTTGACTCAAACTAATTGTAACTTAAAATCCTCTTTAATGGTAACTTTTGATTTTAAGTTTAAATTAAAATTGTCACTTTTTGAAAGATGACATTTTTTTGTCCTGATCATTTGGTGCCTTCTGCCAGTGTACTGGGTCACAAGAGTAGTTCAGCTGGTTAGCTTTGTATATTCCTCCGAGTGAGACAAAAAGGGATTAGGTGTTGGCAGGTTGTGCATTGGTGATGGGATAGCTGGGGGTTGAGCTGTTCCCTGCCCCACCTATACTTCAAAAGGACTGCCTCCAGCATACACACACAATGAAACCTGACTGGCCTGAGTCTTTTTCACCACAGAATTCTTAGAGCCTTTGAACCAGATGTATGGGTAACATAGGAAATGCCTCCACTTCAAAAGCTGGCACCAGGTGTAACTATTAGAACACTGGATCATCTTTTCAGTACGTTTCTGAACCCATGGAAGACTTCAGAAGGATTTCATGGACCGACTGATCTGATGGTTGAGACCCACCTTGCTTCCCAGACATTGCCCTGCTTCTAGAGCCCAACCTTTCTGCTAGTACAGAACTTCACCATCTCCTTGAAAGCAGGACCACCAGATGTGACTCTAAGGGCTAACTGGCTGGCCTCCTGTATACGATACAGGGGCATAACAATCTCCAGAGACCTTGAACCCTGCACCTGGTCACTCTGCTGGAGTTAGTCCCTACAGCCTCCAAATGCTACCACCCATCCTGCACCTTTAGAAGTGGTGTTATAGGTGCTGCTCCCACCTATCCTTAAATTTTGGGGCCTCATTTATGACCCATCGGAAGGTCACTTTTTGTGATGTTCCGTGGCGCAGAAGCCTGCGTGATATTTATCAGGCAGCACTAAGCCACTTTTTTGGGCTTAATGCTGCCTGATAAATATCAGTCCATCAGTGTTAAAGGGGCGTGCAATGGGGGTTGCTGGGGGCATTCCCAGCAACATCCATGACCTTTTGACACTGCCCCAGATTTACGAGAAATCGTAAATCTGAGGCAGTGCCAAAAGCTTACCCTTCCCCAGGGGAGGTGAAAGGGAGGCGCAACGGGGAGAAATATCTTTATTTCTCCTCGATTTTCCTTTTTCAATGTGTGCTGCATTCTGAAGCACACGTAGAAAGAGGAAACACCGCTTGTGATTATTTTTGTACAGAAAGGTTTCCCTTTCTGTACAGAAATAGTAATCCCCGCAACATAAGGCACCCTTGCACCATTGTGCAAAGGTGCCTACGCTGGCGCAGGCAGCCCATTGTGCGCCAGAGCAGGGGAAAAGGACAGGAATGCGCCGTATCTTATAGATACGGCGCATTCCTGCCTTTTTCTTTTGCCTTAGGGAAGCGCCGCAGGAAGGCCTACTGCGCTTCCCCATGGCAAATCCTCATAAATTAAGCCATTGGACTTCAAAAAACGTTCACCAAAAAGTGCCAGAAGAACCAACAGAAGACTGGAACCTACCTTCCATATGATCCGCCAAAAGTGCATTGCAGTCGGTCTGACATTGCAGTAGCTCCAGCTAAGGTCTTCACCACAGCACCAGATCCTGTTCACCAGTACCTCTCAGTGATGGCATCTGGCCTTGTGGAGACCTATGGAGGTTTTCGACCCCCAAAAGGTTGTCTAAGTTGAATGGAAAACGTCTTCACCAGGCTCAATGTCGACCAGCTCCTCATCAATAATGACAAACGCATCAGCCTGGAAATTCTGCTTTTTCTGCTCAGAGCTTTTCCCTGCCATTGGCATTTGCTACACCAAGACTACATTCACCACTCCCCTGCGATGATGAATCCTCTTTGGGCACAGCTTCCTGCCTTGCCTCTTTGAGCTCTACCTTCTCTTTCTTCTTTTCTTCAAAATTTCTTCTCAGTCCAAAGGTAAGCCAAGACCAGGCCCAATACACCTTTTGTATCGGACTTGTGCAGCACTGCAGTAAACCTAAACTTTTAACTTTTTACCGGTCTTGCGCAACCAAATAACAGTGATCTTTTAGGTTCTACATTTTACTGAAAACTTTTAAAAATTATAACTTGAGTTGTACTGATTGGATTTGTTTTGGTGTTATTACATTTATTAAAATATTTCTTATTTTTCTAAATTGGGTTGGAATTTTTCTTATGTTGTGTTTCACTTTATTACTGTTTGTATACTGCATAAATACTTTACATATTGCCTCGAAGTTAAGCCTGACTGCTTTTGTGCCAAGCTACTGGTGGATTAAAACAGATTAATTTATTACCTTTTAAGGTTCACACTGACAGGTATTTTGACTGTTGCTGCAGAAGGGCTTACCTCCCTTCCCCTCAACCAGCAACCCTGCTTCCCACAACAGTGATATATAACTTTCATCTTGTAGATATGCAACACCAAGATCTGGGGTGCTGCTGTGGTCAGTCTCACCAGAAAAAGTGGAACACCCTCTTTTACAAAGCAGAGAAAATGTTTAGAGAAAGGAGTGCTCAGGGGAAGGGACAGAATAGAAAGAAAGCACTGCTGAGAGGAGAGGGGTTAAGAGAAGGCAATACTGAGAACTGAGCGGGTAGGGGGAGGGATAGTGAGAGAGCATGCGCTGATGCGGAGAGAGGGGTCAAAGGGAGGAAAGGGATTAGAGCAGGAGGTTAGAAGGCGAGAATTTTGGGAGGAAGAGGGAGAGTAAAGACTGCTGGGAAAAGAATGTCCAGGATTGCAGCACATGGAGAGAGTGAGAGCAACCGCTGCTGGGGAGAGCGGGACTAGAGAGTGGAAGGCTGAGAAAGCAGGCATTGCTGGGGACAGACTGGAGCTCAGTCATAGTCTGACTCTCACACTGGGGCATGCACTGCGCTTTCCCTGCTGTGAGAAGTTGGCCAAGTATATGCTGTCCACTAATTAAAGTGGGCACCTTGCACCAGTGCAAACAACCCGTATGGTGATTTAGGAAGTCAAAGATAACCATAAAAAACTATCCAAGTGGTAGCTGTGGAGAACAACCTTCAGGCTTAGTCTTGAAGGAATGTTAAGCAGCTTGTTTTACCAGAAGGTAGCCTTATAGTAGGAGGCGCTAGGTGGTGCACTGGTGAATGGCCGCCATTGCGTGAGGCTCTCACTGCCCGGCGTCCGAAATCCTACATTTATCCGGCTAAACGAGCTTTCCAGAGGCCCTCAATAGCAACGATCCCAGCTGCGAGCCCCCAGAACATGGTGGGGAAGTTTGAAGGAGATTGGCACAGTGGATCCCCATCTATCACTCCGTGAAGACGGAGGGGGTCCGATCACGCAGCGCGAGCAGCGCACTGGCCAGCCCTGCAGGGTACGTGAGACCGAGGCAAGGCGCGGGAGCACAGGCCGCCAAAACCATGAAAAAAGGGACTACAGCCCGGAACGCCCAGTCAACATCGCAAGCCAGATCGGTGGTGGGCGGCAGGCTTGAGTGACCCCCCTCGAACCGGGATCGGGAAACGGGGACGTGCAGAACAGTGCGGAGAACAGCGGTACGGAGGAGGGGTGAACAACGCCCCCGTGTAGTTAAAATACCGGCGCGGGCTCTGGTAATGGTGGCGAATATCCCCCCCGGCGCATTTGGAGACGGGGGAGCAGCGAGGAGCGATAATAGAAAGCTGCTAAGGCTGACTCCCTGAGGAATCACCCATTACTCTGGGCCTGAATAGGAGCTGCACGAGTGGTACCTGGGCCCCAACACGCGACGCTTGCCTGCTTGACTGCCTGCATTGCTGTGCAAAAGTTTGCCAGATTACATTAGACTGGGGAGACCTTCCAGAACAGCACCCACACTGCTGATCTCTGCCTGCCCCCCTCGCCCTGCGCTGGTTTGGCCCTTTGGACGGCCTGGTGCCGAGGTTCGAACTGAGCACCCACGTGGCTGCGCTGGAGGAGTTACCCCCCCCCGAGTTGAATTCTGCCCCTTGCTGTAGAGACTATCAGTGCTTGTGTGGCACCACCAGGATTTGGTACGTAGGTTCACCTTGACGGCGCCATGGGCAAGAACGATGCAAAGCAGCCTAAACTCAGCTTTGAGGCACCCCGGCGTAACGTCCGATCGGGGCAGGAACAACCTGCGGCCCTGTCGGCGAGCAAGACCACCGACACTGCCGGGGCGTAACCAACGGAGATACAGGACATTCTACGAGAAGTGTGCCAAGGATTTTCGACAATTGCAGACAAGGTTGACAGATTATCCTCCTGTATGGATGCTATTGTCCACAAAATGGATATCCACGAAGAACGCTTAACAGAGGCAGAGAGGCGTATATTGGATTTGGACGACAGGGTAGCAAGGCATACCTCACAGCTCTCTAGAATGGATAATCTACTCCGCGACATAGCTGTCAAGAATAAAGATTTGGAAGCGAGGAGTCGAAGGAACAACATACGCATTGTAGGGATTCCGGAATCCACAAACACTGGGCGAATAGAGGAGTATGTTGAGAGGCTTCTGCTGGCCGCGGTGGGGACCGAGGCCTTCTCCTCCCAATTCATTGTAGAGCGGGCGCATAGGTCATTGGGACCTAAACCCAAGCCTGGTGCGACCCCGAGGCCTATAATTGCCAAGCTGCTAAATTACAGGGACCGAGATGTTGCGCTGTGGACGGCCCATGGCAAGCAGGCACTGTCATTTGAGGGTAATTCCTTCACACTGTTCCCAGACTTCACCCCAATAGTACAGGCAGAACGGCGGAAATTTCTAGACGTTAAAGCAAAATTGCGAAAGCCCAAATTGACTATGCCCTCCTGTACCCGGCACGGCTGCGCGTGACCCATCAGGGTCACCAGCATTTCTTCACCAAACCACAGCAGGTGGATGAGTTTCTTAAGCATCTTAGCAAAACAACCCGGTCGGCAGAGAAAGAGGATGGAGAACGACAGCCGCCCATAGAGGAGGAGGGGGAAGGAGAACAATAAGATACCATACACTAAGTTGGGCTTCGCACAAGCATCATTATGGTTTATGCGGTTAACTCAGACTGGGATTGAGACTATTTGAACTGTGTACTTCTAAAGATGGGGTCCCTCTGGACAGCTGGTGGACGCTTCGCTGGGCCCCCCAATTACCCATAAGAGTTGCAGTGTGTCTCAACACGGACTCGGAAGGTATGGGAAGGTTTGTGTTGCCACCTAGATGACCTTCACAGGGTGTTCCCCTTTCCAAGCCTGGTTTTATGAGCAGGCGGGATATTTTCTTTGTGTTGGTTTGAATAAATGGGTAGGGAGGGGGAGTGGGTTCACTGTGCTGGCGAGTTGGGGTTGCTTCAGTGGGAGGGGGGGAGAGGGGGCAACAAAGTATAACAGTAACCAGTTTTAGTTTCACTGTTAGGTTCATGGTGGGTACACACGAAGTTCGGCTACTAAATTGTGATTTAAAGTTGATGGATCAAAATGCACTACATGCTCAGCGACTTCTAAACTGTGATTATTTTGTTACATTGGGGAGGCAGGCTGTGGGAGGCTTTTTCCTTTTTTTCTCGAATATCGCATGGTGGCTGATAATGCGTCACTAGTGAACATTGTCACATGGAATGTAAGAGGGCTGGGGGATCCTCGTAAGAAGCGTCAAGTGCTCGCATATTTGGACAGACATAACACGCATGTAGCTATGCTGCAGGAAACTCATTTTACTTCCCAGCGGGCGGCTTCATTCGCCTCGAAATGGGCTCTGCACAGAGTCTTCTCCTCGTTCTCCAACTATGCTAGGGGCACGGCTATTCTGATTAAAAAACAGGTACCTTTCCACGTGGTGGGTTCGGCCAGTGATGATCTGGGTAGATATTGCATGGTGTGGGGAAGCCTGGGTGCTGAGTCGGTTACATTGGGCCTAATGTCGATGACCCAGATTTTTTCTTCCGGTTGTGGGAAGCAATGAGAGCTGTTGGATCGAACCACATTGTATGGGGAGGGGATTTCAATGTCACATACGCTCCCACCTGGGACAGATCCCACCCTGCCCCACGACACCACACGAGAGCGTGCAGATTCCTCAAGGATATCGTCTCAGATCACCAATCACTGGACACATGGCGCCATTTAAAACCCTCGTTGAAGGAGGGCACCCACTTTACAGCACATGCAGCAACTTGGGCGAGGCTTGACTATTGTTTTGTCTCCAGAGGGCTGGGACCTGCCATCCGTGCCGTACAGCACTTAGCCCGAACGTATTCAGATCATGCCCCTGTTAAGCTGACACTCTCCTCAGCAGACTTTGGCCCTCCACGCAGTGCTTGACGAATGAATCCCCGCATGCTGATGGATGCAGTCTTTCAGTAAGAACTGCAAGAGGAAATACTTTTTTATGCACGCAACAGGGGCTCAGTGCATAGTGTAGAAACCATTTGGGAGGCCTTCAAGGTGACACTGAGAGGATTCTGTATCTCTAAGGGCTCTGGGGTACTACAGCACATACTTAATACACTCCACAGGTTGGAACGCAAACTACAGACACTTGAACATACACTGCATCACACGCCAGACATGGACACGAGGGAAAAAATCAGGTCCAAACTCACAGAATACACTGAGGAGGCGCTCAGGGAAACCAACTTCCGGGGGAAACATTGGCTTGCCCGTCGATACTGTGAGGGAGAACGTCCCGGGAAAACTCTAGCGGACGTGATCCGCAAACCGCGCTACTCCAGTTATTTTGTGGCACTCGAAGGGGCGGACGGTACACGCTGCTGTGATACAGCCAGTATATTGGCTGGATTCGCACAGCATTATGAACAGCTGTACACCACATTCACCCTCCGAATATAAACTTGGATGAATTTCTGGGTGATGTAGCTCTTGGCTGGTTAAGCAATGTGGATCGTAGATTCCTTTGTGCCCTGTTTGAATTAGATGAGGTCTGGGAGGCCATAATTGGGATGCAGTCTGGGAAGGCAACGGGAATGGAAGGTATCCCCATAGAATTCTACAAGACGTATGGCCCTGGTCCTTCGTGAAGTCTACAAAGAGTCACTAGAGGTGGGAACACTCCCCCCATCTATGCGAGAAGCCTTGATAATATCCCTGCTGAAACTAGACAAGCCGGCTCACCAGTGCGGGTCGTACCGGCCGCTTTCCTTTATCAATTCCGATGCAAAAATTTTAGCGAAAGTCATAGCCAACCGCCTAAACCTGTTACTTGACTTTCTCGTCCTTCCGGATCAGTCTGGATTTGTCCCCGGGAGGGCTACTTCGCATAACTTGAGAACCCTATTCGCCCTATTGAATAATGTCGCCCCGGAATTGCCTTTGGCTGCAATATTTCTGGATGCCACTAAGGCTTTTGATTCTATCGAATGGCACTACATATTTGCGGTAATGAGCCGAATGGGTTTCCCACCCCTTTTCTTATCCTGGATCCGTCTCCTATACCACAAGCCAGAAGCCAAGGTGCTAATTAACGGCCAGGTCTCCCCAGCGTTATCGATTACCCAAGGGACGCTTCAGGGGTGCCCTTTATCCCCTTTACTCTTTGCTCTGGCTATGGAACCGCTAGCAGCGCGTTTACGACAACATCACAACGCCATGGCCCTACAATGTAACATGAGGCCCATATTAATCTCAATGTATGCAGATGACATTACCTTACATGTGAAAGACCCACAGCACAATCTCAACACGCTCCTGCAGGAATTCATTGTTTTCGGGCAATTATCAGGGGTCAAGATCAATTGGGGGAAATCGTGCCTCTTCCTTCTCACTGACTCAGTGATACGCTTTCCTTTAGACTACCCGCTAGAGAGGTGTGAGGATGAACTCCGCTACTTGGGAATTCGGATCAGTAGAAATAAGGAAGAACTCATGAGACTCAATTATGGAGTGGCCATCACTCGTATAGCAGAGAGGGTTGATCGCTGGGTGAAGCTCCCACTGTCTATGTCAGGAAGGGCATCACTGATTAAAATGGTGCTCCTACCCCAGTTATTGTATCTTTTCTTGAATATTCCTTTCTTTCCGGGGGGACACTTTTTCAAGATGCTTAGATCTGAGATGATTCGGTTGGTATGGGGGGGTAAGCAAGCTAGAATACAGTGGGCTATACTAACCAGGCCTTACTTGACCGGAGGGTTTGATATACCGGACTTCGAACAATATTACATCAGCGCTCAGGCACACTATTTATATTTTTGGGTCCATCAACCTAAATATTTGCCGCAGTTGGCAGCGGAGCATTGGTTAGCACAACCTACACCGATAGAGGGCTCTATCTTTACAGCGGTGCCGACCATGGAACGCACCCAGACTACTGTAAATGCCACGATCACGGCCTGGCAGCAGACTGCACGACGGTGTGAGATCCCAATACCCTACTCACCACTTTTGCCACTAGTTTATCACCCAGATATGCCCCTACTCCAGGAAACACTCTTTCATAAACTGCGAGACCGCCTATTCCTGAACACTTGGGGGGATTTATATGAGAATGGAACTTTCAGGAAGGCGGCTGACATGTTTCGAGGGGTGCGGGGCACTCCAATGGATATGTTCCTGTACACCCGTCTGCGACAGGGGGTAAGATCCTTACACGCAGACCTACCATGCGAGCCCCCAACTCTGCCGCCACTACAGACACTCCTCCTACAGCCCAGGCTTAGGCGACTAGTGTCCTTGCTATACCGTACAATGCGTGCCCAACACACTACCGGAGCCACACCATCACACTCCAAATGGGGAGAGGACTTGGGACAGCCCATAACGGAGGAGCAATGGGAGTACCGCTGCTCACAAACGGAACAAATCTCAGCCAGCAGCAGGTTGAGGATAATGCACTATAAATATGTTCATAGACTGTACCACACTCCGGTTAGCATGCACAAGCGTAACCTCAGAGAGACTGATAGATGTGACAGATGTGACAGATGCAAGGCACCACAAGCATATTTTTTAAACCTGGCTTGGAACTGTCCGGCAATGCATGATTATTGGGGCAGGGTCTTTTCAGCATTGCATCACATGACCAATGTAAATATAGAAGCCTCACCACTGGTGGCTTTGCTGAGCTATGTGAAGCAGGTCCCACTGGCATTCCGTCGTTATACGGCACTGGCACTTTTGATGGCTAAAAGACGAATAGCTTGCAGATGGGCCAGAGGGAGAGCCCCTAAGTTCAAAGAGTGGCTTAATGATATGATATTCTGCCAGGAACAATCAGCACTATATGCTGAACTCTTTCCTATTACATCTCGGCCCAGGGATATATAGGTGCCCTTGCTGTCTTACTTGCGGAACGAGGCTGGGGGCGGAGGCCAGTAATACTCCCCTTCAGTACATCAATTGAGGTTCATTGCGGTTCCCTCCACCCGTGGTCTAGAGGTCCAGAATGCTGCCCTATTGATAAGGGGATGTGAATTGTTTGTACTACCTGAGATGCCTTACCACGTGCACTATCTTCACGAATGATGATTATCTTACTGAGCAATGTGATATGTTATTTTTTACTTACCTGACATTATTGCTTTGACCTATAGCCAAACACAGAGTTTGTATTATTTATGCTGTTCATTATTACGCGGCCGGCCCGATGCGGTTGTAGGCGGCTTGCTGTGTTAATTTCACTGTATGCTACCCTCATTGGGCTGCCCTCATGCATAGGAGATAACAACGCTGCCGGCCAAGATTTGGTTGTAGGCACGATGCTGTGTAGCCGTATGTCCTACCAATAAAAAAGTTAATTATTTTTTTTTAAAGTAGCCTTATAGTATTGGTTAAATAAAAGGCGAACTACACAGTAGTTATAAAAACATGTATTTATTAATATAATACTCTCTAGTGCAATAAGGTATCTGCCACACGCAGATAATCACAAAGCACACAATACTGTAGCAAACAAACAATAGTAAATAGCACGTATACACAGTCAGATGATAAACTAAAATAGTGGTAAAAGAACCACAACTTGATTCGAGACAGTGTCTAGAGTACGTAGAATCGCTGGGACACCAAGGAACCACCCAAGGTGAGTAAGTAGGGACCCCACGGAGGACGGGTGCAGTGTGGGAACACGACCATGTGCTCCGTACAATTCTGTGGGGAAGTGGCAGTTGAAGTTTTAGAGTTTAAGGACCCTACTAAGTGGACTTCAAATAAACCCTGTGGAACTTAGGAAGTTAGAGAGCCGCCCCATCTATGGATACTGTTGTACCAGAGTTACCTATCCCAGGGAACCTGAACGTCTGAAGTGGCATCAGCTAGACGAATGCCCACTGATGTCGGGTGCTTCATGTGCGTAGAGGGGATTCTTAACTCTCCAGCAACAGGGACCATGAGACGTTGAGGACAACCAGGAGCTGGATACGAGCTGACCTACAAAGGATGTCGAGTGCTGAAAGGGCCAGTGTCCAGCCGAAGCACCAACAAGTCTTGGCAGAGGCAACCCACGCAGAAGGTCAAGGGCGGTTACTGTTCAGACCAGCAAGGTCCAGGAGACTCACCAGATACAGGGATGCCAGGCCTGGAGCAACCAGGAGAATCCAAGAAAAGCAGTGTTGACCCTCAAGAGGACCCGCAGGCCAGAGGCACAGGAGTCACAAGGGAACCTTGAGCAGTTTTGCAAAGCAACAGCCAACGGAGCACTCAGTGTAAGGAGGCCGAAGTTCTTTGGTGGAAATGGTGCCAGCGGTTTGGGGGTACTCGGAGCCCATTGCACTTGTATTGGAAATGCCAACAAGCATATGCACTTTTAAAAGTACACGGTGCATAGGGGTACAGGTACTGCAGCCTCCATGAAGGATTCTGACCTCATACTTAGTAGGAGGGCAGCTCGGGACTTGAGGGACTTGAAAACCCACAGCCTGTGTTGCTTGAGCCTTCAGAGTCCATAGGAGCTCAGGAGCAGCACACTGGTCGGTTGAGATGTGGTGCGTGCGGTTGCAGGGGAGTGAATCTGTCACTTCAAGGAAGATGTCTTCAGTTGTCCTTGATGCTCCACAGGTCCTGCATGGAGCCTTTATGGTGCATGGGCACAGATGATGCTTTGGATGGAGAGGGAGATGAAGTCAGGCCCAAACGAAGTCCAGCAAAGTCCAGAATGTCCAGAGTGTCCAGACAGTCGAAGTTCAGTGGTTTCATGATCGGAAACTTGTCCACATCAAATCTAGGGTCCTACAGCAAGGCCCTTAAGTACCCAAGGAGAAGGTTGGACAGATTCAGGGGACCCTTCCAGGGGAGGGTTTGGACAATGGGGAGGTCACTCCCATGTTCTTTGTCCAGTTTCACACCAGAGCAGGAGCCAACGGTTCCCAGGACTAGTTTGAACTGGAATATGCACAGGGACACCAAATATGCCCCTCATGCAGACTATCGGTCGCTGGCAAGCGCACCCACATAGGCCTAATACACTAAATTTTGTATGGGAGGTAGCCACACCTCCCTGTGAAAGGATGCCTATTGTTCGGCCTTCCCCTGCTTTAACTTGGATCAGCAGAGGGAGGGCATAAATGTGTCTCTGGTCGGCAGCAACCCTTTTGGGCTGCCTGGGACTATAAGGCTGGGGCCGGGAACACCAGGGACCTTACAAAGCTTGGTTCTGAGGCGTGGAATTATACTTCCCACACCGGTTACCAGTGTGGGGGTATGTTTCCACGATGTTTGAATTCAAACACAAAAGGGTTACTTTCAGCTAATTTAGAGTTGGTCATTACACGGTCAACCTAATGCCACTCTATATGTCGTAAATGGCTGCAGTACTAACAACTCGGGAGAATGGACTTTGTAGGCTGCAGGGATGTCCTGCTCATGCATTGGCACCCTCCCACCTAGAACCAAGCACCCTGCCATCAGCATTGTTAAGGGAAACAATGGCTCCTGTGGATAGATAAGAAACTTTTCTTTATAGATATAATGCACAATGGCAATGTGGGTGATTTAGAGGGATGTCAAAGAAGGAGGCTGCGCATACACAGTGAGAGTTCACAAAGTTTATGTAAATATGTATCAACAATATATACAGATTATCAGCAATATTATGTACAAACATTTAATCACAAAGGCGATAGTGTGTCCCAAGTGAATAATACCAAAGAAGAACCTAAATTGCTAAAGTGAGACATAATACTGTGTAAAAAAAGGTTTCACATTTTAAGCAACTGCTCTGCAGAGTCTGTCTCTTTTTTTCACTGACAGTGAAAAAAAGAGACAGACTGTGCACAGCAGTTGCTTACACTTTCCAACTGTTGTATTTTTATTGCTTATAAATGACTTGGTCGTCTCTTTCAAACTGAATACAAATGTGAAACCTTTTTTTACACAGTATTATGTCTCACTTTAGTAATTTAGGTTCTTCTTTCGTATTATTCACTTGGGACACACTTTCACCTTTGTTTTTTGTTTTGTTTTTAAATATTTTTTATTGAAGTTGTATTTAGTATTATACAGTATATGTCACAAAGTAAAAATTTCACAAACGCTTATAATTCCATTCATTTTGAATTCACCCCAATATATAGCAAGTTACTCAAAATAACAACCCCAAATGTGCTTGAACTTTTTTATACTACCGACTCTTTTAGCATATAATCTTTCACTTCTCCTAACCTTTTTCATTTTTTCGAGCCATTCCAAAAACGTTGGAACTTTTGTTGAACGCCAGTTCTGTAACAATAATGACCTAGCAACGGCCATTATGATATAAATCAATTTTTTCAAATAATCTGTAAATGTACATTCGGGATCATATCCAAATAAAAGCATTTTTGCATTACATGGGATTAATAACATATAGAAAGTTTTTAGAAAAACAAAAATTTCTTCCCAAAAGGGCTTAATTTGGGGACAATACGCTATAATATGAGACCAATTGGCCTGCACACAGTTGCACTGTCTGAAACAACTGGCCGACGCATTATTGTACATTTTAGCAATAATTACTGGTGTGCGGTATAACAGCCATTTGCTATAATAAAGCATTCGACGTCAATTTGCGCCACGCAGAACACAGAAATTAAATTGGTTAATAGTTTTCTATATCTCAGTTGATAGTACTTGATTTTCCTGTTTTTCCCATTTACGGATAGCTTTAGAGGTCAACTCCTCCTCCCTACTCTGTGCGAGGCACTGTTTCCATGCCCCAGGTTTCTTCATCTCATTATTAACAAAAAGATCCAATGCTAATGGAGAGGAATTATTAGTAATAATACTGGGGTCTAATTGCATCAATGTAGGATATATCAAGTTAGTATAGGACCCGATTAACAAAAAATTGCCGGAAATCAAACATATCATATCGTTGACAGAGAGCCAGGTCCCATTTCTTAGGAAATCAGATTGTGTTTTAAACCCTGCCTGCCCCCAGTTTTCTATAACAATTGGATCGATCTTAATCTTTAAAAATGAAAAGGCGCCCATTAAGGGAGTTGTTAGGTGGATAGGAGGAAGCGAATATTTCTTTTGCATTGCATCGCGCCGTTTAAAAAAACAATTTAAAGTCTTGTAGCTAACAAATTTGGGTGATTTCGGTATAAGCAAAGGGGATGGGATTTGAATTTCTAAACATATTAAATCGAAAAAAAAATTTATGAAAAACTCAGTGCCTGGGTTTGTATTTTTGAATCTCTCTAGGTACTGCGCAAAGTGTGCGTAATAGTAATCTTTCAAATTTTGTAAAGAAAGACCTCCATATTCACTTTCTGCAGTTAAAGTTCGTAAGTCTACTCTAGGCGTTTTTTTGCCCAAATAAATTTAGAAAACATAGATTCTATTTTTTTTTAAAAAGAACCTGGTAAATAAACTGGAATTGATGAAAATAAGAAATCAAAAAGAGGAAGGATCGACATTTTAATCAAAGCAGTGCGGCCTAGAATAGATAACGGTAAAGGGTCCCAGCGGGCAAACATTGATTGAACTTTTTTAATTAATGGAACGAAATGTAATGTATATAGGTCTAGGATATTGGGAGAGAACAAGATCCCCAAATATCTTTTCGGTTTTGAATTGATGCAACCTTGTAGATCTCTATGGAGGATTGGGTCTGCCCCCCCACAAACGAATATTTTTTTATTTTTTTATTAATGCGGTAACCTCCCAGAGTTTCAAACTCTTCGAAAATTTTAAGTATGTGTGTCTGTGATGCAAGATCGTGTTTGATTAGTAACATGATATCATCTGCGTAGAGTTTGATCTTGGCCATGGTAGTGACTGGCGGAGTGATCTGAAGACAATTCCTGATGGCAACAGCTAGTGGTTCAATAAAAAAAGCAAAAAGAATAGGTGACAAGGGGCAACCTTGCCTAGTGCCGTGTTGTACTGGTATTGAGCCTACTGATGATTTATTTATAATTATGTTTGCTCTAGCACCCGGGTACAGATTCTGTATTAAATTAATAGTATGTTGTGGAATCGCAAACTTTCTTTAAATAAAGAAAAGAGTGTCCCAAACCACCAAATCAAAAGCTTTCTCTGCATCCAGTACAAGAACTAAGGCCTGTATCCGCCATGAGTCAAAGTAATCTAATGCTTCAACTAAAAAATGTGTGTTTGTAAATAATTGTCTACCTATGATGAACCGGTTTTGTTCGGGATGGATCAACTCCGCGGTGAAATTATTGAAGCGAAGTGAAAGCAATTTGGTGGTTATTTTGTAATCTGAGTTTAGTAAGGTAATTGGCCTATATGAGTTCGGATCTTTGGCTTCCTTTCCCTTTTTAAAAAAAACTAATGACTGTACATTCAAGGAAGGATTCAGGGATTTGCCCTCCTTTAAGCATTGAGTTTAAAAATAATAGAAAAAAATCACTAAAGGAGCTAAAAAAACATTTAAGAATTCTGAAGGAAGGCCATCAGGGCCACAAGCTTTACCTAATGGCAGATCTTTTACCACTGCTTCCAATTCTGCTTTAACAAATGGTTTTTGCATATGCTTCTGATCTTCCAGAAATAGACTTGGAATTTCATGACGCCCCAAGAAATCAGATAATTTTTGGTGATCGATAGTGTTATTTATAGAATAAATTCTATTGTAGTGTTAAAGCATAATAGAATTTATTTCGGCCTGAACGAATGTATCGATGTGAGTGACAGGATCTTTTAAAGAATTAATCATATTTGAAGCCGCCTGCTCTTTTACTTGCCAAGCTAGAAATTTTCCAGTAAAGTTGCTCTCTTCGTATACTTTTTGTGATTGTTTTCGGAAGGCCTTCTCACTTTGTTCATAATAGTGGGTACTAAGTTCATGTTTGGCCTCTCTCAGTTGATTTAATACATCGCCATTTTTGTTTACAATGTTGGCGTAATGTAAGATCCTGAATTTTTTGTAATAGAGTGTTCCTAGTGATTTTCACAGCAGACCAACTGTTGTATTTTTATTGCTTATAAATTACTTGGTCGTCTCTTTCAAACTGAATACAAATGCGAAACCTTTTTTTACACAGTATTATGTCTCACTTTAGTAATTTAGGTTCTTCTTTGGTATTATTCACTTGGGACACACTATCAGCTTTGTGATGATATGTTTGTACATAATATTGCTGATAATTTGTATAGTCAAGTCAAAAACTTTTATTCGATTGACATTTAGTGAATCATAAAAAGTACATCATAAAAATTCAAATGTAATTACTTAAAAACACAATGTTACTATACAGATGATAAAAACTAAAGGTTGTTTAAAAACGTTTGATAAAACCATTTTTCAAATTAATTCTAATAAACATAGAATCAGGGAGACGATAACCCAATTTTACAGCGTATTTTCAAACATGATTTTAAGAAAAGAGCTACATATTTGGCTACATGTTGTGAGTCTAATAGCTGAAGTTTCAGAAAGGCTGGCCGGCAGGCGCTGTTATGGGTTAGCAAGGTGCCCGGGTTTTAGGGTGCCTTGATGTGGACGGAGTAGGGCTTAGATCAGCCGTGAACTCACGGGTGAGTCCTCCTTGGTAGTCGGGCTCAAGATTGGGAGTGCGTTGCTCCTAGGGTTGTGGAGTCACTTTGTTTGGGTGGTATTCTCGCTGACTGAGATGAGGAGAGAGACCATCGAGTCTCCACCATCAGCCTATTGCCGAGCAAACTGCGACGAAAGCAATAATACCGCCCAAACAAAACAAGGCCATTTATTTTTATTAGTAGTAGCTAGTAGTAGTACCAGTTAGACAGTCAAACAAATCATTGTTGGCTAGGATGGCACACAAAGAAATGTATATCGACGTTTCGACACCCAAATCAAGTAGGCTGTTTAGATCCTTACATCAGGGTCTTCCTCAGAACTGAGTGTGGGGCACCATGTGCCACCTACAAATGGTTGGCGTGAAAATGGTAGGTGGGCTCACTAGCTCCAAGGTCAGAGAATTAAAGGAGGGCACTGGATATAATTCTTGAAGGTTCCACCCTGCTGTAAATCACGCCAAAATGCAGGGAAATCAATCATAAATATTGAAAACGATGACAGGGGCCAGATAAATTCAGTTCTAATAATAGCTTACAAGGGGAAGCAACTTCCCAGTTTACTTGAAGCTCCCCGCATGTGTCTGTCTGCTGCCCTCTTTGTGTATCTGTCTCTGTCAAATGAAAAAAATGGAGGGGAGGCACCGACCAGTGGAGGGAGGGGCCCCTCCCTCCACTGTAGGTTGGTAGTATGTGAAGATGGCAGTACGAATTGTGTGACCTTGCAAACAAGTAAACTAGAACCACTAACTCCCAACCTCAATTGTCCAAACAATCAACAAGCTGACCCACAGTTGGGATTATCCTTGTGGCATATTGGAATGCAAACCAATATCTAAGGAGAGTGTGTAGGGGGCAATTGTCATACCGTGATCAGATACAGTACATGCAAAAATCAGCTCGCCATCAAGGTGGTACAGTGACCCATTGCAGCTTAGTGATAGTCAGTAACATAAGAATCTGCTCCACCCAGTCCCAAGCATTAGCTGTCTCAGTAAAGAAATAGCTGGCGTTGCTCACCATTATCTTCAATTTTGCTGGGAAGAGTAGCGAGTAGGCCAGTCCCGCCAGTTTCAAGCATTTCTTTACTCCCAGGAAGGAGGCCCTACGTCACTAGATGGCTAGAGTGTAATCTGGGAACAGGAATATATATATATGTTGTCATAGAATAATGGCTCTGTGGCCCTACAGCTCTTTGAATGGCATTTTTATCCCTGTAGTTCATACGTCTGGCCACCACCGACCTGGGAGCTACTTGTGGCGGCGGTCACCGTGCCGCCACTCGATCGGCGTGCTCCACAAGGTACTCAGCTTATAGTTTCAAAGGTGCCACTGCTTGCGCCAACCATGTTTCAAAAAATAGCAGAGGGTTGGACCCTTACTCCCCTTTGGGGATGCCCATCAAATGCAGATGAGAGATAGCCCTCTGATGATACCGCTGGCACTATATCTGCACCTTTGCTATCTGTAGTACAGAAGGGGCCGTACAATTGTCTGTGACCCCTTCTGCAATATCAAAGTGCCCTGGCACAAACACACGTTACTCCACTGGGGTACTTTGTACAATATAGCCCCTGGAATAATTTGTTTCTGCTAAGTAAAATCAATGACATGGGTACACGTGGCAACTGTGGGTGCATAAGTGGAAGAGTCTTTCACTGAATTTCAATTTAATTTATATTGCATTCGATTTATCAGAGTCTTTTCAAGAAAATGTCTATAAATGATAAAGCAAAAATGTAGTGTATGGCATGCAAAATGTATAACATAAATGGAAAAAATATTGGCAGAATTCAGGATGAAAATTGCAAAACACAGCTTAGTTTCTTTTACGTTTGAGAATGTATGGAGGAAGGTGAAATTAAACCAGAGTTTCGGATATGAAGTGAGCTGGTGAGGAATTGTTTTCCTGACTTGTCATGTTGGCCAGTTTTACCAGAAAACTTGGGCAATAATCCCTTCTTCTCTCTTCAATATGCACTCATCTTTCAGCTGCAGACCAGTATCCAATACCGGTATAGAACGTGATTTAGTTAGGGCCTTATTCATGGCAACTAGTTAGTTGGACAACCAGGTTATAGGGCGCAGAGTAAAGGAAGAAGAGTTCACAGAAAAGTTTGGAGCAACATTTTACTTGCTTGAGTGTATTGCCTGCATTTCTGAGGCTGGAGAGTGCATACCCACACAATGACAGGTGGGAGGATGGAGACTGGAATTATCTTGTAAATGTTATGAGGACCTTTTACCAAGGGATTTCTCATCCTGGATACTACTATTTGATGGTTAGTAGGGTAGAAGAAGTGTGCCTAGAGATTCTATTGCTAAAGGTGAGCACATTTCAAGGCAGGGCCTGCCTTTTTCTATGTCCTTATTGCTATTTTAGGAAAGAGGCTGACGGATGGTAGCCAGTTGAAGAGACTTCAGACTTCACTATGCCGGTGTATTAGATACTGCTGCTTTGAGCCAGCATCATAACTACGTGTTGTGAGAGACATTAACTTCAACAAAGGCTATGTGGTATCTGCATTTTGCTTGTACTACAGTCAAAGAAGACATAAACAAAGGAACACCTTAGGTAGTAGATCCACGTCCTGTCTGGAAAATGAGTATAATGGTTATATCCAAAAAAACGATTATGTAGTTTCCAGTTCCTCTTGACCATGAAAGAGAATATTTTGCAGAGTACTCACAGAGGTGCTATGATGCAGGCCTGGTATCTGCATGTCACCCAGTCTCACAGAGGTGAGTCTGTATCACCAGAAGTCTTTAAAACTAGCTGGAGAAGCTGTGGGTCCGCCTAGCACTAGGAAGACTGTGTGACTGCTCAGAGAGTGAAGGAGAGAGCTTAGGCCTAGACGTACTGGTGGAGAGGCTGTCAAGGAGGAAAAGGCCAGCTATGTTCCCAGCTGTGGAGTGATCAAAAGAAACCGAATGACACTGGAAACCAAGCCTTTGCTGTCTGAAGTTGTGTGATGTCAACCGTTTCCCTGTGCGACTCATGTTTGAAATTGCATCAAGAAACTACAAGAGAGCCAATGGTGTGCTATCCAGCAGACTTGCAGTGTGCCTGAGGCACTTGTCCAGGTGCTGCCCAATTTGTGGTACATCCTGTGAGAGCCATCATCACTGCTGTAGTGGTACATGGAGTCTGCAACTGGCAATGCCGTATATTCACCCTACTGGTTTATCATGCTGTTCATTCAACTCTGCCCCCTCCCAAGCCTTTTGTAACTCTTTCAACTCTTTCTTCATTGATAAAAACATAAAAATAAAGTCCAGTATCCCGGCTTGCAAAAACCTGGACTCTAGTCCGCACATCATTCGAAATCTCAGCACCTTTAAGCAATTCCCTAAAATCTGTGAACATACCTTTGTGAATCTGCTCTCTAAAGTTAAATCTGGATCCCCCACTGACTGCTGCCCTCCCAGCTTTTTGAAAGACATTTTTACTGCCCTCCCCAGTCCTGGCCTTCATCTCTTAAATTAATCATTGTCTCAGGGTATTCTCCCTGCAACGTTTAAAAAGGCAATTGTTATCCCCCTCTTGAAGAAACCCGGCGGGGATCCACAAGTCTTATCTAACTATCGACCAATCTCTCTGCTTCCTTACCTAGCGAAGGTTTTGGAAGTGTATGTCACAAGCTGTCTCACTGACTTTCTGGAAGAATCTGAATTTCTGGATTCTCATCAAGGGGGGTTCCGTCCATCCCATTCCACCGAGGAGGTAATCCTCACAGTATTGGACACTCTCCGCGGCACTCTCCGCGGCAGGGTCGATGGCGGCTCATCGCAGGCTCTTGTCCTGCTTGACCTCTCCGCGGCCTGACACAGTCGACCATAATCTTTTGGTCGACCGGGCCAGAGACTCGGGAATCATGGGCCCTACTTTGGGCTGGATCAGCTGTTTTTTGGAAAATCATTCGCAGACAGTCTGCAGAGCACCGTTCACCGCCCCCAGAATCAGTATCCCCTGCGGAGTCCCCCAGGGCTCCTCACTTTCTCCTTTGTTATTTAATTTATACCTTCTTCCCCTTGTCCGAGCCCTGAAAGAGCGTCAAGTCTGCACATTTAACTATGCTGACAACTTTCAACTCATTTTCCCTATTAGTAACTCTCTAGAGTTTTTTCAATCCACCATGCTGTTCATCATCCAGTGGAGGAACAGCAATCATCTTAAGCTTAATCCGGACAAGACGGAGCTGGTTCTGACTGGTGGTATTGCCAAAAACCCTTGGGGCCCTCACTTTTGGCCCAGGGAACTGGGTCAGCCCCCTTCTCCCTCTAATTCAGTCAGGATCTCACAATGAAGCCACAGATAGGGTCAGTAACCTCTACCTATTTTTATCATCTCAGGAAAATAAAAAAGATCTGTAGATTTCTCACCTACGTAGCCCGGACTCAGCTGATTATCACCATGGTCAAGTCCCATATTGACTATGCCAACTCACTCTATTTCGGCATTGCGCTCTATCTATCCAAACACCTACAGTTGGTTTAAAATCAGGTGGCTCCCCTGCTTGCTGACCAACCTAGGCACCTTCATGTCACTCCTCTCTTGAAAAAACTTTACTGGCTTTCAGTAGTCCAGCATTGTGCCTTCAAGGTTGGGTGCCTTATTTTTAAATCACTCAACGGGAGAAGCCCCAAGTTTGTGAACGACCTGATTAATAAGCATGTTCCCTCACACAATCTTCGGTCAGCACACAAGTTACTCTTGTCCACCGCCTCTTTTAAACTGAAGTGCACTGGAGGTGCTAGGTTTGCTATTTTGGCCCCCATGTTCTGGAATTCTCTTCTCTCTGCAATACACCTTTGTTCTAATCTTCTCAGTTTCAGAGGTCACCTTAAGGCCTGGCTCTTTCGTCAAGCCTTTTAACATGCATTAGAATTTGGGTATCTTTCAAAGTAGCGCCATGAAACCTCCCCGGTGTATGTGCGCTTTCAAATGTATTTTAACATAACATAACATAACATAACATTACATTTGAGTGGCCTTAAGGATGTGGGAGTCTGCCACCTGATGTCCAAACTCAACTCAACTCAACTCTATTTTACTCCAGTGTACAACACTGTATTACAGTCTATACTAGTGCACACCACAGCAGTTTGCTCTATGCCACTGTACACCACTCTACTCCACTCCGACACGCTCTGCCCCTCCACACTACCACAGAATACTCCACTGTATGCTACTCCACTGTACAATACTGTACTCCAGTGTATGTCAATGTTGAGCACTGTAGTCCACTGTATGCCACTCTACCACACTTTACTCCACTCTCTTTCACTCCCTCTACACTACACCACCCCAATTTATTCCACACTTCTCAATGACACACTACTCCACTGTATTACTCTACTCCACTCTATGCCACTCCATGCCATTCCATGCAACTCAGCTCTAAGACATTATATGCAACTCCACTGTACCACACTCCACCACACTGTACTCTACTCAACATCACTTAACTCTACAAGACTAGACTTTATGCCATTCCTCTCTATGAGTTTTCTAGACTATATGACATGCCACACCACTCCACTCTATGACACTTTACTACACTCTATGGTACGTACTCTATGGCACTGTACTGTATGGCATGGCACTCCACTCTATGACACTCTATTTCACTCCACTCAATGCTGCTTCACTATACAGTGCTCTACTATACTCTAATCAAGTTCACTATACAACACTATACTAGGCTCTATGCCACTGTACAACACTATACTACATTGTATGCCCCTACACTCCACTGTACAACACTCTACTCCAATCTATTCCACTTTACAATGCTCTACTCTATGCTTATCTACAACACTTTAAGACACACTACGCAACTTCCTCTGGGCCACTCCATCCCACTTTACTCCACGCTACACTGTGACACACTACTTCACTCTACTCTATGACACACTACTCGCATATACTTCACTCTACTGAATGCCATTGCACTCTACTCTACTCTATACAACTCCACTCTACTCCCCGCTATGACACTCTACTACACTGAACGACACTCTGCGTCACTTCACTCTGCCATACATATCCCCACTCTGTAGCATTTCCCTGTACACTAGTGTAATCCAGTTTATTACTTTAACATCCACGCATATGAATGTGTGTCTTTTTATATACAAATATATTTATATAGTGCTAAATAATTAGTGGAATGTATTTACGTTACATATTAATTTTATATTTTACTACTTTTTACTACTTTAAACTGTATGCATATGACTAAATTTAGATTTTAGGATGATATTACTGTCTACAATATTTTTTTTATATTTTGACACAATCTTCATTTTTATAGGAACACAATATTATGGCAAACAATATTTTTAACACAATATTTTTGTTAACAATATTGTTCACCATAAAAATGTGTCATCGAACCCAACTTCCAGGGATGTGGCCCAATGGCCATCAGATAGGAGCCTGAAATGATGAATACTTAGGTCTTCCTATTGAGTGCTAAATTCAATTTGATCTGTCTTGAGGCCCACTAGAGGTAGTTTGTATATAAGGGCTATTGAAGGATCCTTTGCGTAATCTGCATGTCGTGATGTTTCATAAACTAAGGCACTGGCTTAGATCTACAAGAGTTGTTTTCACACTAACAGGTGACACAAGTGAACTTATTTCAATGCACCAGAGCTTGAATGTAAAAGACAGGTTGTAGCGTTGCACAACCCTATACATGGTTGGAGATGTGTCTGGCTTTTTGGTTACTAACGGTCAGCAGCAGCTGGTGTCAACATAAAATGGTGTGGCAGCGCGGGGGCAAATAATTTTAAAAAGCACTTACCTGCTAGTCCCGCTGCTGCTCCCACTACCTGCTACCTCTGTGCTTCTCTCTTCCGGAAGTCCCTGGTCCAGCACAGCCACCCAATCCAGGTGCTGGTCTGATGCTATGAGAGCAGCACCTGGATTGGTCTCAGCGGCCTGGTTACGTGCTCACTAGATTTGGAGCCTATGTCATTACACCACCAAACTGTACATACAGCTGGCTTAGAGAAATCTAAGTGCGTATGTCTATTTGGATGGCCTAAGATGGCGGACAAAACTGGCATGTCACATTCAAGTGCCCTCCACTCCTCCTCCCAGGCACGGCACCGTCACAAAAGGATTGCTTGGTCCACCCCTAGACTTGGCAGCGTTGGCTACCAGTGAAAACTAAAACGATAATAAAATAGTTTTATTATCATTTTATTTCTTATTCTGCAGTGGGGGGATTCTCCTCCTCTATTACAGAGGAGCCGCCCCTGCTAACAGTCCCTAAACAGGGATTCAGAGACACAGTGGTGACTTGAGAGACCAGCGTTGTTCTTTTCAATATTACATACAAACACTGCACTAAGAAGAATGCTTTTATGGCATCTCTAACAGAATATCGGAAATAAATATGGTGTGGACAGAATCTAATGTCAAAAATATCAAGGACGAAACTATTGAGAAGGTAAATGCAAATAGGTAAGTATAAATTGACTATTCTTAACTCCAAGTCTATGTACTTTGATGCTAAATGATATTGTAAAGGTACATATATGTGGAGTTATAAAGTCAAACGTTGCTTACCTATAGACAACGTTCCTTATGACATTTTTGTCCTCAATATTCTTTATAGGATGGTAAATAGAGAGGGGCCCCCGGACCAAAGGGACAAGGCTCCATGTAAGACTAAAAAGTCAAAAGAAATCTCCTTTTGGGACTTCAATCAACCACAACTTTGTTTCTACAAACATTTGTTCAAACATTCACCGCATTGGACACAGACCTCATTCCATAACAACCGCAACACTGATCAAGTCAAATACCATAAAAATTGCCAGATTGTTCAGATCTTTTATTGACAATCTTTACACATTATATTTAGGGCAACAAATAAAATGTATGAAAGCTGTACAAAAGTGAACCAAATCTCTTGAAATCATCAATTAAAAAACATATATATTACATAAAAATAACCAAAATTCATACACAATAGAAAGATTTTTTCACATAGAGGAAGGAACCACTTGTGTGATGGAATAAAAAGTGTGAAAAATATTGTAATATGCTATAAAAATGCAACTTGAATTGGTCACTGGCTAAAAGGTAACCCTTGAATAGTAGGGGATACCAGACATTACAGCAATGCAGGAGCCTTAATATTTAATTTCTCCTCAGTAAAAGATGGTGGAAAACACAGGGAAGGGTGCTATTTGGCAGGAAAATACTGTGTTGACCCAGACAGCCATGTCAAATTGAATCCTGGTAAGAACTAACCCGAGAAACATAGGGGATACCAAATCGTATATAGCTCCTATGAGGCATTACATTCGGTATCTCCTAAAGGAACCACATGTAAAAGCTTGCGGAATTAAATCACAAATGTGAAAATTGACTGTAGTCTGCTATCAAATAAAAGATAACTTGAAATGGTCAACGGCTAAATGGTAACCCATAAAATGTAGGGGGCATGAGATTTTACAGCAGTGCTTGACTCATCATATTTGGTATCTCCATAGTAAACGATGTTGGGAAGGAGAAGGAAGGGTGCTATTTGGGATAGAATTACCGGGCTCACCCATCCAATATAAGAACATGTCAAAATGAATCCTGGTAGGTTCTACCCCAAGAAACAAAGGGCATAACAAATATTATAGATGGTAGTGCTCATTTTATGTAGTATCCCTTAAGGCAACCTGATGTAAAATTGTATGGAATGATGTAAAAAATGTGGTCAATGGCTAAAGAGAAACCGAGGAAACGTAAGCGACACAAGACATTACAGCAATGCCTGAGCTATAATATTTGGTATCAACTTAGTAAATTGTGTTGGGGAGCAAAAGGAAAGCTGGTATTTGGCATAGAAATACCGTACACACTCATCCAACATGAGAACATGTCAAATTGAATCCTGGTGGGTTCTACCCCGAGAAACACAGGGGATACCAAATATATTAGGTGGTAGAGGTCACTATGGGTCAGATGCATCAAAGAGTTTTGCCTATTGTGTGTTTATGGGAAAATGTGTTGATGCATATGGCCTCATTAGGTTTGGTATCCCCTAAGGGAACCGGACGTACAATCTTGTGGAATGATGTAAAAACTGCGAAAAGATACTGTTGTCTGCTATTATACTGTTGTCTGCTATCAAATAAAGCCAACTTCAACTGTTGAACGGCTAAAGGGTAACCTTTGAAACATAGGGGATACGAGATATTACAGCAACGCGTGAGCCATAATATTTGGTATCCCCATAGTGAACGATGTTGGAACGCAAGAGGAAGGGTGATATTTGGCATAGAAATACTTTGCTCACCCATTCTACAAAAGACCATGTCCGATTGAATCCTGGAATGTTCTAACCCAAGAAACACTGGGGATACCAGATATTATAGCCAGTATAGGCCATTATATTTGCTATCCCTTAAATTGTGAAATTATGTAAAAACTTTGAAAAATTACTGTAGTCTGCTATCAAATAAAAGGCAACTTCAAGTGGTCAATGGCTAAAGGGAAACCCATGAAACATAGGGTACACAAGATATTAGAACAATGCGTGAGCCATAATATTTGATATACCCATTTTAAATGATGTTGAGAAGCAAAAGGAAGGGTCCTATTTGTGATAGAAACACTGCACTCCCATCCAACATAGGAACATGTCAAATTGAATCTTGGTATGTTATAACCCGAGAAACACAGGGGACACCAAATATTATAGACAGTAGAGGTCGTTATATTTGGTATCCTCTTAGGAGTGCAGTTTAAAATGCGAATAGATATTGTAGTCTGCTAACAAATAAAAGGCAACTTTAACTGGTGAATGTCTAAAGGGTAGCCTATGAAATTTGGGGGATACGAGATATTACAGCAATACGTGAGCCATAATATTTGGTATCCCCATAATAATCGATGTTGAAAAGAGATGGAAGGGTGCTATTTGGCATAGAAATATTGTGCTCACCTGTCCAACACAAGACCATGTCAAATTGAATACTGGTAAGTTCTAACGTGAGAAACACAGGAGATACCAAATATTATAGATGGTATAGCCCATTATATCAGGTATCTCCTAAAGGAAAAGTATGTAAAATGTTGTGGAACGATGTATAACATGTGAAAAGATGCTGCAGTCTTTTAACATTCAACAGGTGAATGTCTCAAGGGTAGCCCATGAAACGTAGGGGATAGAAGATATTACAGCAATACATGAGCAATAATATTTGGAATCTCCGTAGTAACCAATGTTGGAAAGCAAAAGGAAGGGTGCTATTCGGCACAAAATAGTGTGCTCACCCGTCCCACATAAAACCATATCAAATTGAATCCTGGTAAGTTCTAACCCAAGAAACACAGGGGATACCAAATATTATAGCTGATATAGCCCATTACACATGCTAAGGAAACGTATGTAAAATGATGTGGAATGTGAACAGCTACTGTAGTCTGCTATCAAATAAATGTCAACCTCAACCGGTCAATGGCTGAATGGTAGCCCAAGAAATGTAGGAGATAGGAAATATTACATCCATGTGCGAGCCACAATATTTGGTATCCCCATAGTAACCAATGTTGGAAAGCAAAAGGAATGGTGCTATTTGCCATAGAAATACTGTGCTCACCCATGAAACATAAGGCAAAGTCAAATTGAATCCTGATAACTTCTCCAGAGAAACACTGGGGATACTAAATATTATAGGCCGTATAGGCTTTTATAGTTGGTATCCCCTAAGGGTACAGATACAAAATCCTGTGGAATGATGTACAAAAATGTGAAAAGATACTGTTCTCTGCTAACAAACAAAAGGCAATTTCAGCTAGTCAATAACTAAAGGTTAACCCATGAAACATAGGGGATACGAGATATTAAAGCAATGCGTGACCCATACTATTTGGTGTCCCCATGGTAAATGATGTTGGAAAGCAAAAGGAAGGGTGCTATTTGGTATAGAAATACTGTGCTCCCCCATCCAACATAAAGCGATATCAAACTAAATCCTGGTAGCTTCTAACCCGAGAGTCTCTGGGGATACCAAATATTGCAGCCGGTAAAGGTGATAATATAAGTTATCCTCCAAAGGAAACAAATGTAAAATCTTGTTCAATGATTTAAAAATATGAAAAGATACTGTAGTCTGTAATCAAATAAAAGGCAATTTCAACTGATAAATGGCTAAAGGGCAACCCGTGAAACATAGGGGATACAAGATATTACAGCAAAGCATGAGCCATAATATTTGGATTCCCCATAGTAAACGATGTTGGAAAGCAAAAGGAAGGGTGCTTTTTAGAAAAGAAACACTGTGCTTACCCATCCAACATAAGACCATGTCAAATTAAACCCTGGTAAGTTCCAACCCAAGTAACACATGCAATACCAAATATTATAGGCCGTATAGGCTATTGTATTTGGTATGCCCTAAGGGTACCAGATGCAAAATCTTGTGGAATGATGTACAAAATGTGAAACAACACTGTAGTCTGCTATCAAAGAAAAGGCAATTTCAACTGGTCAATAGGTAAAGGATAACAAATGATACATAGGGGATACAAAATATTACAGCAATGTGTGAGCCATAATATTTGGTATGCCCATTGTAAATGATGTCTGAAAGCAAAAGGAAGGGTGCTATTCGGTTTAGAAATACTGTGCTCCTCCATCCAACATAAATTAATGTCAAATTGAATCATGGTAGCTTGTAACCGAGCATCTCTGGGGATACCAAATATTATAGGCCCTATATTCTATTATATTTGGTATCCCCTAAGGGTACCGGATGCAAAATCTTGTGCAATGAAGTAGAAAATGTGAAAAGATACTGTAGTCTGCTATCAAATAAAAGGTGAATTCAATTAGTCAATGGCTAAAGGGTAACCCACGAAACATAGGGGATACGAGAAATTACAGCAATGAGTGAGCCTGCTATCAAACAAAAGGCAATTTCAACTATTCAATGGCTCAAGGTAATCCATGAAACATAGGGGATACGAGATATTACAGCAATGCGTGAGCCATAAGATTTGGTATCCCCATATTTAATGACGTTAGAAAGCAGAAGGAATGGTGCTCTTTTGTATAGGAATACTGTTCTCCCCAATCTAATATAAGGCGTAATCAAATTGAATCCTGGTAACTTCTAACCCGAGAAACACTGGGGATACCAAATATTATAAGTCATATAGGCTGTTAAATTTGCTATCGCCCAAGGGTACTGATACAAAATCTTGTGGAATGACGTAAAAATGTGAAAAGATACTGTAGTCTGCCATCAAATAAAAGCCAAATTCAATTGGTCAATGGCCAAAGGGTAACCCATGAAACATTGGGGATACGAGATATTACAGCAATGCGTGAGACATAATATTTGGTATCCCCCTAGTAATTGATATTGGAAAGCAAAAGGAAGGGTGCTATTTCGTATAGAAATACTAGGCTCCTCCATCCAACGTAAGGCAATGTCAAATTGAATCCTGGTAACTTCTAACCCGAGAAACACTTGGGATACCAACTATTATAGGCCGTATAGGATACTATATTTGGTATCCCCTAGGGGTACCAGATGCAAAATCTTGTGGAATGAAGTACAAAATGTGAGAAGGTACTGTAGCCTGCTATCAAATACAAGGCAAACTCAATTGGTCAATGGCTAAAGGGTAACCCATGAAACATAGGAGATACAAGTTATTATGGCAATGCATGAGCCATATTATTTGGTATCCCTATAGTAAATTATGTTGGAAAGCAAAAGGAAGGGAGCTATTTACTATGAAAATACTGTGCTCCTACATTCAACATAAGGTGACGTCGAATTGAATCCTGGTAACTTTTAACCCAACAAAACACTGGGGATACCAAATATTATATGCCGAAAAAGCTATTATAGATAGTATCCCCTAAGGGTACAGATGCAAAATCTTGTGGAATAATGTACAAAATGGCAAAACATACTGTAGCTGCTATCAAACAAAAGGCAATTTCAACTATTCAATGGTTCAAGGCTAACCCATGAAACATTGGGGATACAAGATATTACGGCAATGCGTGCGCCCCAATATTTGGTATCCCCATTGTAAATGATGTTTGAAAGCAAAAGGAATGGTGCTATATGGTATAGAAATACCTTGCTCCCGCGTCCAACATAAGGCGTATTGAAAATTGAATCCTGATAAATTAAATCCTGATTAATTCTCACCAAAGAAACACTGGGGATACTAAATATTATAGGCCGTATAGGCTAATATAGTTGGTATCCCATAAGGGTACGGATGCAAAATCTTGTGGAATGATGTAAAAAATGTGAAAAGATACTGTAGTCTGCTTTCAAACAAAATGCATTTTCAACTATTCAATGTCTCACGGGTAACCCATGAAAAATAGGGGATAAGAGATATTACAGTAATGGTTGAGCCATAAGATTTGGTATCCCCCTAGTAAATGATGTTGGAAAGCAAAAGGAAGGGTGCTATTTGGTATATGAGTACTGTTCTCCCCCATCCAACATAAGGCAAAGTCAAATTGAATACTGTTAACTTCTAACTTGAGAAACACTGGGGATACCAAATATTATAGGCCGTATAGGCTATTATAGTTGATATCCCCCAAGGGTACAGATGCAACATCTTGTGGACTGATGTACAAAATGTGAAAAGATACTGTAGTCTGCTATCAAACAAAAGGCAATTGCAACTTTTCAATGGTTCAAGGGTAACCCATGAAACATAGGGGATACAAGATATTACAGTAATGCCTGAGCCATAATATTTGGTATCCCCATATTGTATGATGTTGGAAAGCAAAAGGAAGGGTGCTATTTGGAATAGAAATACTGTGCTCCTCTATCCAACATAAGGCAATGTCAAATTGAATCCTGGTAACTTCTAACCAGAGAAAAGCTGGGGCTACCAAATATTGTAGGCCTTAAAGGCTATTGTAATTGGTATCCCCTAAGGGTATCGGAGGCAAAATCTTGTGGAATTATGTACAAAATGTGAAAAGATACTGTAGTCCGCTATCAAATAAAAGGCAAATTCAATTGGTCAATGTCTGAAGAGTAACCTATGAAACAGGGATACCAGATATTACGGCAACGCATGGGCAACAATATTTGGTATCCCCAGAGTAAATGATGTTAGAAAGCAAATGAAGGGTGCTATTTTGTATAGAAATACCTTGCTCCGACATCCAACATAAGGCAATGTCAAATTGAATCCTGGTAACTTCTAACCCGAGAAATACTGGGAATACCAAATATTATAGGCCATATAGGCTATTATAATTGATATCCCCTAAGGGTACCTGAGGCAAAATCTTGTGGAATTATGTACAAAATGTGAAAAGATACTATAGTCTGCTATCAAATTAAAGGCAAATTCAATTGGTCAATGGCTAAAGACTAACCCATGAAACATAGGGGATACGAGATATTACAGCAATGCTTGAGTCATAATATTTGGTATACCCCTAGTAAATGATGTTTGAAAGCAAAAGGAAGTGTGCGATTTGGTATAGAATAACTGTGCTCCTTCATCCAACATACGGCAATGTCAAATTGAATCCTGGTAACTTCTAGCTCGGGATACCAAATATTATAGGCCACTTAGGCTATAATATTTGGTGACCCCTAAGTGTACCGGATTCAACTGTAGTCTGCTTGCAAATAAAAGGCAAACTCAATTGGTCAATGACTAAAGGGTAATCCATGAAGCATAGGGATACAAGATATTACGGTAATGCGTGAGCCACAATATTTGGTATCCCCTTAGTAAATGATGTTGGAAAGCAAAAAGAAGGGAACTTTTTTCTACAGAAATACTGGGTTCCCGCATCCAATAGAAGGCAAATTCAAATTGAATACTGTTAACTTCTAACTTGAGAAACGCTGGGAATACCAAATATTATAGGCCATATAGCCTATTATAATTGATATCCTCTAAGGGGTACCGGAGGCAAAATCTTGTGGCATGATGTACAGAATGTGAAAAGATACTGTAGTCTGCTATCATATAAAAGGCAAATTCAATTGGACAATGGCTAAAGGGTAACCCATGAAACAGGGGATACTAGATATTACAGCAATGCTTGACCCATAATATTTGGTATCCCCACAGTAAATGATGTTGAAAAGCAAAAGGAAGGGTGATATTTGGGATAGAAATATTGGGCTCACCCATCCAACATAAGACTATGTCAAATTGAATCCTGGTAAGTTCTAACCCGAGAACAACAGGGGATACCAAATATTATAGCTGGTATATCCCATTATATATGGTATCCCCTAATGGTACTGGACGTAAAATGTTGTGGAATGATGTATAAAATGTGAAAAGCTACTTTTGACTGCTATCAAACAAATATGAACCTCAACTGGTCAATATACCAAATATTATAGGCCATCTTGGCTATAATATTTGGTATACCCTAAGGATACCGGATGCAAAATCTTGTGGAATGATGTACAAAATGTGAAAATATACTGAACTCTGCTATCAAATAAAAGGCAATTTCAACTGGTTAATGGCTAAAGGCTAACACATTAAACCTAGGGGATACGAGATATTACAGCAATGCGTGAGCCATAATATTTGGTATCCCCATAGTAAATGATGTTGGAAAGCAAAAGGAAGGGTGCAATTTGGCATAGAAATACTGTGATTCCCCATTCAACATAAGGCAATGACAAATTTATTCCTGGTAACTTCTAACCAGAGAAACACTTAGGATACCAGGATATATACTTTCTTTATTTAGATATATAAAAACATATCTTTAAAAGATTCTTCCAGCACATTAATACAATCTTACAACTTAAAAGAAATTAAAAAATGAAAAAAATAAAAACAGAGTGCAATGTGGCTTTCTTATCAGTGCTTACTGCAACGTCAATTTAGAAATTAGCACTCCCGGACAATGCAGGTAGAGTTAAATGCACATTATTCTGCACAGTGGTCCACTTTTTCTAAGAGTCTGTAGGCATACTGAACAAATTTGGCCAATTTTATGTTTAAGTCAGTGTTCTCTAAGGACAGAGCAGCAGTAATGGCGTGCCTGCAAGTCCGAACTCCCAGCCTGTTCCATTCCGGCCTGAGTAGACGTCTGCGTTGGGAAATGAAGAAGGGGCATATACAAAGCACGTGCAAAAAAGTTTCGTTTGCTGACCCACACCCTCTGCACGTTTGATCAACCTTTTTTTGACGCCATGCAGGGAGATTTTGTAGGAAGCGCCAGTCTCCCAGTCTTAGGGCGATCAGACATCGCTTTAGATGATAAGAAAATGTTATTGACAGATAATTTGCCGGATGAAGTCGTTTATAGGAGTTGGCTACTGCCCAAGCATGGCTACGTTTCGCAAGGAGAGCTTTATCCATGATCAGGGATTTCAGTCTTATCACTTTTTTGATTGTGTTTTTGAAGGCAGTCTGGCTTGGGTTGAGGGCCCAAAGGTCTGTAGCAGACGTTTGTTGGATATAGTCGTTTAGGAGACGACCGTAAGTTCCTTCCGGATTGCTCACACTAATTTCATTCCAGACCAGGAATTCCAAGGTACCAGCTTCTGCCTTCCTTAGTTTGTGGATCAGATTAAGATATGAGCCAACATTAGAGGATTCATAGTTTGTTAGGCCCAGCTCTAGTCTGACCTGTGCTGGTGAAGAGGACCTTGGCAGGTGAAGCAATTTCTTATAGAGTTTGATTGTCAGTTTGTTTAGGGAATTGTTCATTTTTCCCTTGAAGATCTCTATACCATGCGAAAGAGTAGGCCCGATCTTTGCTCTAAGCACTTCCAGTAAGGGCAAAACCGTGGGGCCAGAGAGTCTCCTCGATAACTTAGCCAGGGATATCATTAACGCTGTTGCCTTCGCTGCAATCACAGTGCTCTGTTTAGTAAAACTGCCCCTGGAGTCCAAATGGACCCCTAAGTATTTATACGATTGGCCAATTAAAATGCTTTCTTTGTTTATAGTCCAGCCTCCACCTCTGTAGCGTTTTTTGCCAAACGGGACAACCATAGTTTTTTTCATGTTAATTTCTAACTGGTTGTTAGCCGTGTATTGCGTTAAGGCGTCCAGAAGTCTCTGTAGCCCCACTCTGGTGAGACTGAACAGTGCCAAGTCGTCGGCATATAAAAGATTGCATAATGCCGTGCCTCCTACTTTTGGTGGATGACTGATTACTTCCTCTAGGGTGCTTGATAGGTCCGCAATGAATAGATTGAAGAGAAGGGGAGCCAGCACGCATCCCTGTTTGACTCCACGAGAGGTCCAGATTTTCCGGGAGAGATGCGTGCCAGACCCTAGCTTCACTCGGACCCATGTATTAGAGTACAGGAGGATGATGGGGTTCAAGATGTTGTCTGGGATTCCCCACTGCTTCAGTTTTTGCCACAGCGCTACCCTAGACACCCTGTCAAATGCTGCTTTGAAGTCGACAAAGCAGCAAAAAATCGACCTGGAATTTGTGAGGGCTTTGTCAATGATGGTGGAGGTTGCCAGTAAGTTTGTCATTGTTCCTGATTTGGCAACAAATCCTGTTTGATTGAAAGGAATCAGATTTTTATCCTTTACCCATTGTCTCAGATCCTCCAAAATGAGGCCTGCAATATGTTTTGCCTCTATGTCCAACAAGGCAATTAATCTGTAGTTGTTTGGGTTGCCTCGTGGACCGCCTTTGTAGATGGGATGGATAATTGCACCTCTCCAAGAATCCGGGATGGTTTGGTAGGTCAGGGTGTAGTTAAAAAGATTTAGTAGCACTTTGGACCATAAAGGGACATCGGACTTGAATAGCTTCTGCGGCAGGCCGTTCGGGCCTGGTGCTCCATCTTGTCTTCCTTTGGTAAGAGCTTTAACTACTCTTTCTTCAGACAGTTCCTCAAATGAGGGAGGCCCCTGCATTTGATCGAATGAAGAATTCGGTATTGCACCCGTGCCAGTGTCAGAAACCCATGTTAATCCAGGGCTGTCAGGGTTATCTTGTGCCTGGAAATGCTCTGTTAGGTACAAGATCCAGTCTGCTTCCTGAATGTTCGCTGATCCGAATGATGTTGTGTTTCGATCGATATTGTTGATAAGTGACCAAAATGACTTTGAGTTTTGTCGTTTGCTTTCCCATACCAGTTTGACCCAGAATTGAGATTCCTGGTCCTTTCTCTCTTGGGTAACTGCCCTCCTAAATGCCTTTTGGGCATGACGATATGTGTCAAGGAGGTTGCTGTTCTCTGGAGATTTTAAGAGCAACCTCAGTGCGTTGTTTCTCGTTCTTTTTAATGTTTGTATCATGGCCAGTGCTGTTGCTCCTACTGGTGGTGTGCGGTTAAGGCCCTGCCTTGTCGCTGGATAAAGTCTGATCAAATGTGTACATAGCTGCGACCATATTGCTGTTGGGGAGGCCATTTGGACAAGAGCACACGTAATAAAATCCTTGCTTGTTTTTAGGATACACTGTCCGTTAGACTCATTCCATTTCAGGCGTTTTAGGTTGTCGGAATGTATTCCTTTGTATGTGAATGGTGCCTTTTTGTGGAGAATTAAGTTTGTGGCAAAGGAAACGACCAATGGCCTGTGGTCGCTCTCAAGTCTTGGCAGAACGGAGAAGCTGGTCAAATTGGACAGGAAATTCGAGTTGCAAATAGCGAAATCCAGGTAGGATTTTGTTCTTCCATTTGACCAGGTCCAGTTTGGGGGGGAATCGCTTGCTGATCTTCCATTCACCACCAGATATCCTGCGTTGTAAAGTCTTAACACAGTGGTCTCGCCTAGTGTATTGGAAATTTGCATGGGGGGTTTAGATTGGGGGACATCCTCAATAATACTGGTCAGATTGGGGCCTTCTGGGACTGCTGTATTCCCATGGAAAAGGTTTGTGTTAAAGTCTCCAGTGATGATGCGGTCCGAGTTGGGATAATCTGTAGCTATATCATTCATGGTTTCGCAAAATCTGGCCAGGTGGTCTTTTTTTGTGCGGGTGTTAGGATTGATATACACATTTAAAAGTAGGAGCAATCGCTGTCTGTTCCGTAGTTTAATTTTGACCCCCAGTAGCCAGTCTTCTTTCAAGTTAAGTTGACTCAGTTCGCCTTTTAGATTGTTGGATATGTATATGGAGAGCCCTCCTTTGGGGTGGCCGAAGCGGCTATCCCTCAGAGCCTGCTTCCGAAATTCAATGAATCCTTCAATGGGGCGACCCTCTAGCTCCCATGTCTCCTGCAGGGCAACTGCCACGTGTTCCCCCAGGAAGGACATGGTGTCTTAATTTAGGATTTTTTGGTGTAGGCCACAAATGTTCCATGAGCACAGTGAGAAAAGTGGCTCCCCCTTGCCACTGGCCTCATTGTGCTGTTGTACCCCTGGCAAAGGGAGTGGTTTTAGTGAGTTGTGTGTTTTTGCTAATGGTCTTGTCACAGGTGGTCAGATTCTACTTTTTGTGGCCAACACTGCTGGCAGCCATCCCCAGGCGTGGTCTGGTTCATTGCTTCTCGCCGCTGTTTCAGGGCATTTAAGTTCTGTATCCGGCCCTGAGGCGTTTTTTAGAACAGAGAACGGCCTCCCATGCTCCGTATTTTTTTTTGTAAAATTTTTATTTTGTAGTATGCAAGGTGAAACAGAAAAGGGGGAAGGGAATAGAGCAAGGGGATCAAGAAAGAGAAAGAAAAGAAGAACAGGCGACAGGTCACCACAAATCCCCACACAGGTGGAGCAAAAAATGGGGAGGGAATATGTTCGCAAAGGAAGGGGTAGTAGAGCTCCAGAATCCACAACAAGATGGCAGTAGCCAGGCAAAGCAACGGAGGCGCGGACAAGAAGGTCCGTCCATCACAGCGACCAATTTATGCCTGGGACTCCAACAGCGGATGCGGTGTCCTCGGTCAGGAAGAGCAGCCCAAGCTCCATCCGAGATCTAATGTCCATCCCAAAAGCAGAGCAAGTCGCAACAGGAGAAGAAAACAAGAAATAACTTCCCCCACTATCCCCCCTCCCTCGTCCCTCCCCAACACCTGCCTCCCCCCAGTGGTGGCGACCATCAAACACACAATCCATCACAGTCATACCCGCAATCAAATTTGGAAAAGATGAAGGGCCCGCAGCGCTGATGGACACACTGCCGAAGGCAGGCCTCGGGACAGAAATCTCACAAGTGGGCCCCAATTGCACATAAAGTTCTTAAAATTCCCCAGGAAAATGTCAGAGAGACGTTCCATGCTCAACAAACGCCACAACCGGGCATGCCACAGGGAGACAGCAGGGGCCGACGGGGTCTTCCAAGCGGCTGCCAAAGTCATCTTAGCCGCACCCAAACACAACCACATAACGCGCTTATCCGCCCTAGTCTGATGCTCGAGCAATGGGTCCCTAAGGCCTAATAGAACAAAGGCCATGGAGTCAGGGAGTGGGTAACCCAAAATATCCTTAATGTGGGAGAGAATCTCGGCCCAAAACGGCCCAAAATGGCTAAAGTCCCCTAACATCCCACAGCCTCGCCAACACCTATCTGAAGCTGTTGGAAATATGCGGCGTAATTTAGACGGATATAAGTACCAATCGAAGATGAGTTTCATATGGGCCTCCCTGAGGTCAGTAGAGTGGTTATGTGCCGTCACGTCCCGCTTAAGCCCTGCCACTCGTTGTCAGAAATGTCCCTCCCCAATGTGGACTCCCAGTGATCCTGATATCGCGGCCGCGGAGACATAGTAGTATCTAATAGCAACCTATACAGAAAAGAGATCGCTCCTTTCATGGTGGAGGTGCGAAGGAGGAAGGATTCGAATTTCGTCAAGGGTCTGGTAGCGGCATCCACTACTGCAGGCGACGTCGCCCAGTGCAGGAGCTGAAGATGTCTAAATCGCTCCGTTGGCAGAACTCCATAGTCCCTCAGTTGTGGAAAGTGAGGGGTTCGTGCCATGGAACAGGTGGGTGAGGGCTCTGCAGCCACCCTCCCTCCAAGTCTCAAAGGGACCCTCCGTCAGAGCCGGGGGAAAGGCCGGGTTGAAATGAATCGGGGTGAATGGGGATGGGAATGTGGTCCATCGGTCATCGCCACTCACCGTGTCCCAGACCTTCAACACCGTGCCTGTGGGGGTGCTAATGTACGCGTTTCTGGGCCGGTCCATCTTAGGCTTCCAGGCCAGATCCCAGATGGAGCGGCCCGCAACACTCCGGTCCATGTGGAGCCAATGCTTCTCCGAAAGCTGTTGGGGCCACTCCACAAGAACTCTCAATTGGGCGGCCTTGTAATACAAATGCATGTCCGGAAAGCCCACTCCCCCCTCTAAGCGCGGGCGCCGAAGAACCGCAAACGGAAGCCGCGCCCGGCCACCCTGCCAGACATATTTCAGCAAGGGAAAGAGAAAAAGGCTGGGTCCTGTCTCTGACCGGCTGGACCACTCTTTTATAACAAACACAAGAAAGTGCCGGACAGTCTGGATAGAAGCAAACAAATGCACACCTAGTATAAGTAATTACCAGGTGGACAACCCATTCGTGATTGATCACTTGTATTTTATAGAAACCTTTTCTGAAATGTTTTTGGCATCAAAAGTTACACACCACATTCACAGAAAGTACACAAATGCATTGAAACCAAAATACAATACATAACATAACATTATAACATACAAATATAGTGATTATGAATACAATAAACAACTGTGCTATGCCTCACAATGCAGTGTTATACTGAGGCACCAATCCTGAATTACAAATGAACAAGTGGACAGAGAAATGAAATACTAGCCTACTTGTTTCCACCACCCTAGACACGTGTTAGTTTTAACAAATGGTACAAAAATAGGAACACACAAAAAACTAAGCAGACATGTCAAATTTGTGCGAATCCTGTTCCTATTATGCCCTAATATTCGCAGTGTCTGGGTGGAGCAGGACGCCGACGCGTTTCGAACCCATAGAATTAGTGGAGGGTTCTCCTCAGGACAAGGATTGGGGGTCGTTGTTGCTGTGAATTTAAAAAAATGGAATCAATGGAATGTTGACTACCACCTTACTGAAACTACCACACTGTACAGACACGTAAGGGTACCTTAGACTTGCAATGTCAGGAAACTCTCTGTGGGTTTTCCTGTGGGTGAGATGATATAAACCCTAATTAATCACTAAGCCACAAACAATGCGTTGTTTATTGTATTCATAATCACTATATTTGTATGTTATAATGTTATGTTATGTATTGTATTTTGGTTTCAATGCATTTGTGTACTTTCTGTGAATGTGGTGTGTAACTTTTGATGCCAAAAACATTTCAGAAAAGGTTTCTATAAAATACAAGTGATCAATCACGAATGGGTTGTCCACCTGGTAATTACTTATACTAGACATATTTCAGCATCACGGTCTTCTATCGGCGAAAGTAGTCCAGCCCTATCGGGATAGGCAAAGCTTGAAAAAGGTACAAAAGCTTGGGAAGAGGAACCATCTTGAGTGCATGAATCCTACCCAGCCATGAGATGAATTTGGGCTTCCATCGTTCCAGTTCAGCCCGGATCGATGTCAACATCGGGGGGAAGTTAGCTTGGAACAGGGCACCTATGGTGGAAGTCAGTCGTACCCCCAGGTAGAGCAAGGACGACGACGCCCACGCAAGTGGAGTAAGCAGCCTGGTCTGTTGCACTTCCCCTGGTGACAGGGTCAGATTTAAGATGTAGGACTTGTCAAAGTTAACCTTAAAGCCCGCTACCTCCTCATAAGTGGAGAGTACCGAGTGGACATGGGGTAGCGACAGCGCTGGGTCACGAATGGACAACAGGACGTCGTCAGCAAAGAGCGAGATCTTATGCTGCTCGCCCGTAAACGGAAGCCCTAGAATCCGCTCATTCTCCCGCATCGCCAACGCCAATGGTTCTATGCTGAGGGTGAAGAGGAGGGGCGAGAGGGGACATCCCTGGTGCGTCCCTCGGGAATGGCAAAAGCTCCCGGACCTATGGCCATTGACCAACACTCGGGAGGTAGGGCTACTGTAGTTGGCCTCAATCATCCGTATGAAATGGGGCGAGAACCCGAAGGCCACCAGCGTCTGGTGCAAAAACCCCCAGTCGACGCGGTCGAAGGCCTTCTCCGCGTCAAGTCCTACCAGCACCGCAGGTATGCGGAACCGTTCCGCTTTTTCAATGAGGTGGACGACGCGGCGCAGATTATCATGAGTCTGCCTACCCTTAATGAAGCCAGATTGATCAGGATGGATCAAGGCAGGCATCAGGTCTTGCAGTCTGCCCGCTAAGATGGAGGAGTACAGTTTAGCGTCTAGATTGAGGAGCGCTATCGGGCGGTAAGATGTACAGGAAGTAGGGTCCTTCCCCGGCTTGGGGATAATAGTAATCAACGCTTCGGCCATGGAGTCCGTGGTCCTACCATCAGTCGCCATTGCATTGAAGAGGGAGACTAAGTAATCGCAAATGTCAGAGGCGAACGTCTTGTAGAAGAGGGCTGTGTAGCCGTCAGGCCCAGGGGCCTTATGCAGCTTCAGGGTCTTGATGGCATCCAGGACCTCCTCCCGAGTGATGGGGGAGGACAGCAAGTCATTCCATTCTGTAGATACTTTTGGGAGAGGCAGACCCTCCAGAAACCTGGATTGAGCCCCCGGGTCGAGAGCGTCGCTCGAGTAAAGCGCTGCATAGAAGCGACCAAATATGGCCGCCTTGTCCGCGTCTCTGTGCTGAACAGAGCCCGTATGGTCACGCACTCCCCCTATATAATCCCTTTCGCGTTTGTCACGAAGTTGCCGAGCAAGATGGCGCCCAATCTTGTTGCCTTGGGAGTAGGAGGTACGCCGAAGGCGCAGAAGAGTAAATTCCGCCCTGTTGTTATAATGGGCCCTCAGCTTCCCTCGCACCGCCGTCAGGGGGCGCAGAGTCACTCTGGAGGGATTCGCCTTGTAGGCCTGTTCTAAGGCGGCAAGTTCCGATTCAAGAGCCTCCCTCTCTTTGCGCCTCAATTTGTTCAGGTTCGCGTTGAGAGCGAGGCACGTGCCCCTTAAGGAGGCCTTGCACGCGTCCCACGTGTTATACACCGACGTGTCTGAAGGAGGATTGAGGAGAAAGAAATCACCAATAGCCTTGCGTAAGGCCTTACAGGACATCTCATCCCTCACCAGAGCTGCTGGAAAGTACCATTTACGCCAACCGTCCCCCCCCGGCAGACCAATGTAGTCCCAGAACCACCAGGCTATGATCCGATAATGAGAGTGGAAAGATATCAGACAGTTGTATATTCCCCCGAAGAGCCTGGCCAACCAAGATATGGTCAATGCGGGAGTACGAGCGATGAACGTTAGAGAAGAAAGTGTAGTCCCTAGCTTGTGTATGGACAAAGCGCCAACTGTCTACTAGCCCCATATCACTTATCTGACGCTTAGTTTCCTCTGAGAAGACGCCAGTGTCCGCTCTGCGCGCTCCAGAACTATCCAAATCTCTGTCCCACACCATGTTGAAGTCACCCAGCAAGATTAGGTGCCCCTCCACAAAGTCCCCCATCTTATCCTGCAAATCCTGCAGAAAGCCATTCTGACCCGAATTCGGAGCATACACTACAGCAAAAGTACATAAGCGGCCATGCAACATCCCCTTCACCATTAGCCAGCGGCCCTCCTTATCAACACTCACTCCCAGGGGCTGAAAATGTAGGGAAGCCCGGAAGAGAAGGGCCACCCCTCTATGCTTCGTGGTCGCGGACGCCCTGTAGATAAGAGGGAACTGCCTATGACGGAGCCTCAGCTCGTCCCTCCTAGCCAGGTGGGTTTCCTGAAGAGCGACCACATCTAAGTGATGGTCCACAATGTACTTCCAGAGTTTCTGCCGCTTCTGCGGGGAGTTGAGGCCTTTTACGTTCCAAGTTCCTATGCTAATAGGCATAATGGGGAACTAAAACTCCACGCCATGCATACGTCCAGACAGCCACGCACCCCGTTCAGATCTCCGACACACACTGGAGCCCAAGCCCATCGAAGATATTCAGTCAAAGGGACCCAAGGGAAAGACCCCAGCCACAACCACACCAAGGGGGCCACATGTCTACTCCCCAAGCCTCTCAGGACGGCTCCTCTTCCAGAAAGCGCAAGAGCCAAGGGGGCCGCATCACAGAGCAAAATACGAAACGCAGGAGTGAATACCATTGAAGTCACCATCATCACACAGCCAGCACGCACGGTCGCCACCACAACCCCCCCAGTCCCCACCCCCAACCTGAACTGCTCTGCCATTACAACTACACTCAGAGCACCAACTGACCCACCCCCCTGCAACAACCCAAAAACCAAAGAAACAGAGCACAAGGCCCGCAACCTGAATTGTACGTTCGGCAGTTCCAATGGGCCACAGGTCACACGGTCCACATCAGACTGGTATCGGGGTGGGGGCACCAGATCAGGGGCCCCCAGGGCCAAGGCCTGGGGTGTCTTCTCCAAAAGTACCATAATACCCAAGGGCCGTAGGAACAGAGGCGCCCCGGCGCCCAACCATCAAAGAAGGCAGGGGTCATGCCGCTCCAGAGGACTGCTGAGAATCCGCAAGGGTGGCCGAGGCCACCAACGCCACCGCCGATCCCCTCTCCTGCAGGCTGATAGAGTGGTCCGGTCGCAGCCGCTCCGGGGAAGCTCCAACCCGGTGCCAAGATGAAGAGCGACGCCGTCGCCGCGAAGGTGAGGACTGCGCCGCTTGCGATGGTGGGTCCTCCTCCAATCCTAACAGCTCCCTCGCGGCCTTCAGGGAGCGGATCTGCACCAACCTGTTCTGCCATCGGAATATAATCCGGAAGGGGTGACCCCAGGAGTAGGAGATGCCCTGCTCCCTCAGATAGGCAGTCACCGGCCGGAATTCTCTCCGTTTCTGAAGCGTGGACGCCGCCAAATCCTGGAACAGCTGTGGTCGATGGTCTCAAAAGCTCAAGGTGGAGAGGGCGCTGGCCTTCCGGAGGATGCGTTCTTTAGTCTGAAAATCATGGACACACGCAAGGATGTCTGGAGGGGGGCCTCCTCGCCTGGGCAGGCCAACTCTGTGCACCCTGTCCAATTTGATCTCCTGAACGTCCTCCTCGTCCAGCACCTGTAGGAAGAGGGCCTGCACATATCCCCTCAAGTCACCAGCCTCTCCGTCCCAGGGGACCGCTCTGATATGGATGTTGTTTCTCCTGGAGCGGTTTTCCAGGTCCTCGGCGTATGCTTGCAGGTTCAAGTTCTGGTCCGTAAGGCGAAGAACATCCTGTTGCAACTGGTGAACGTCATTCGCCATACTCAGATCATGATCTTCTAACACAGCCACCCGCTCCCCGATTCCGTCCACATCTCTCCGGACCTCACGCAGGTCATACGCTAGTTGAGCACGTAGCTCGGAGATGTCCTCCTTGATCGAGGCAAAGAGTTCCGACATGAAAGCCTTGGTGGCAGGCGCCTCCTCGTCTGATTGTCTAGCCGAGCCACTCGCCCCAGGGGAGTTTGGCGGTTGCGATGCTTTAGAGGCTCCCTCCTTCACTGTCCTCCCTTTGCGCGGCAGGTTGGACATCGTGGCGGAGCCGCGGAGGCAAGGCCGTCTAAAATGTAGGCCGTGCAAGAGCACCTGCGTCACAAGTAGTAGCCGCCCGAGAAAATGGCGGCGTGAGGCCTCCCGTCAAAGATGCCGAGGTATGACAGCAGAGCCGGAACTCCGTCTCACGGAGCCGGGTAGTGGTCAACCACTCGACACAATGCACAACTGAGTCCTCCGCCTCTGGATCGTGTAGGCTGGATAAATGGATCGCGTGGCAGAGCAGGGTTCCGAGGCAGCCAATGTCCAATCCCGGGTGCTCCGTACAAGACAACAACCCCAAGCTGCAGGCAACGCAGGGTACGGGCCCCCCCCCCCGAGCAGTACAGTGTTCACAAAGACGGGGAAGACCCTCCGGCAGCAGAGGCCGTCGAGGGTGCCGATACGTCGGGCAGGGATAGCCACGTCCAGGTCGCTCGATTCTGCCAGAGCTCCACAGTCCAGGTTCCACGTGGTCAGCCGTCTGTCGAGCCTTCCAGACGTTCAAAGCAAGGGGTGCAACACCAAACCAACGTCTCGCTGTAGTGGAGGGAGCCTGATGGCCGGGGACGGCAGAAGACGTCCGTCGTTCCGCGAAGCCACGCCCAGCCTTTGCCGAGCCACTGCCCCCCACGGCGGCCTCGTTCTCACGCAAGGCCG
This sequence comes from Lissotriton vulgaris, assembly GCF_964263255.1. NCBI lineage: Eukaryota > Metazoa > Chordata > Amphibia > Caudata > Salamandridae > Lissotriton > Lissotriton vulgaris. Next base: position 1,526,774,365 of record NC_141693.1, read on the forward strand.
GTGCTCAGCAGGCCCGATGTTGAAGAGCTCCTGATGGCGTTGTACGACCACTCCGGGATACGCCGAGGGCACCGGACCACCCCGCTCAGTGCCGCTGGCTTCTGCGGTCGTTTCAGAGCGGATTGGAGTTCCGTAGGCGATGCTGTACAATGCTTAGCAGGTCGGACGCCGGAGCGACTCAAAAGCACGTCTTACTCCGACGCCATCTTGGCCACGCCCCGCTCCGTATTTTTAGTGCAGGCCGGCTTGTTGGATGTAGTTGCGCCTGATAGCAGCGTGGTTGGATACCCTGGCGTTGAGTAAGGGTGCACTCTAATCCCCCAATTCCGCAGTGTGGCCTTGTGTTCGAGAAAGGCTCCTGCCCATCCTGCCTGCGTGAAAGTAACAACAGTGACCTCAGAGGGTTGATTTCCTCGTGGGGGAAGAAATTCAATGGATTCAATGTTATTCGTATCCAGGCCCACTAGCCCCGGTATGGCTTCTGCTAATTTCAGCAGATTTGATCTGTTGAGAATATTGTGCCGCCCCTGAGATTTGTACTCGGGGGCTAATAAAATCCGGTGATACGATTGGTTGTCACTCCGCGGCTCAGTTGGGATTGTGGGTTTGGGAATCAGTTTTTCAATTGTTGCTTCAGATCTATTTTGATGTGGCTTCTGCGGTGGTTGGAAGAGAGCCTGTTTTAATTGAGAAGTATGTCTGATCCGTGCAGCTATGTCGTTGCAAATGGTTTTGGTAAGACTCAGTTTTGACGTTGTTTTTTTTATTCCCAGAGAGGGGAAGATCCATTAGGGGCTGAGATTTACCTGCTGCAGTCTCTTGCTCAGTGTTACTTGACCTAACTGGGCTCACCCTTGTGCTTGACCTGGCTGGGCTCACCCTTGTACTTGTTGCAGGATCACTACTCTCTGTTTTCATTGCCGAGGCGATTGTTGATGTGCTTAGGATCTGAGGGCTCCTCGCCCGTTGTTGAATGGGTAAGTCCACAGTTGGTCCGTTCGAAGTTGTTGTTAGCCCACTGTGCTGGGCTCTAAAGAGGATTTTTTATTTTCGGCTATCGAAAAGATGGGGAAGAGGTTCTGATGGGCCACGTTGGGGTTAGCCCTGAGTTTGTTCCTCGCTTTTCGTTGACGTTTGCGCTCTCTTTTGCTGCAGGGGGGAAGAGGTCTGGGAGAGACCAGGACTGACGGATCGGGCGAGGAGTCAGGACTGTTGATTCGTCTGTCCTCAGGTTTAACATGCTGATTTATGAGCCCGGTTGATGATGGAAGAGTACAGTTTTCGGCCAACGGGGTTGGATTTATTAGAGCACTATGAAAGTTATCTTTCATCGATGGAAGGCGGTTGGTGGATCCTTTAATATCTGCTTCTTCTTCCTTTGTTTTTGTATTTTTGTTTTCGCAATCCTTTGATGGGTTGTCCTGTTCTTGATGTTTAGTGGGTTGCAATATGGCTGACACGTTACCCCCCCTCAGCTGCTTTACTTCCCTGATAACTGTGGAAAGGCAATCTGGGAGCAGGGAAAGGGAGTTGATAATTGGAGAGCAGCAGCACGCTGGTTGTGCGAAATTTGCGGATGCTTGCGCTCTTAAAATTAATGAATTCAATTGATCTAGTTTACCATCAATTCCTGACGTAAAGAGTGCCAAGGTGTTTAGTAAATCCACTTGGACCTCTAATTGTATTGAATGATAGTTGAGTGCGGTCACAATTTGTTGAAGGGTCTGCAATAGTTGGGGCCAAGCGCTGGTCGTGGTGTCCTCTTCTGTGTTAGGTTTGTCATCCAGAGTGAGACTCGGGTTTAAGGAGTTTGGGGTGGTTTTAAAAAAAGGTGACAGATTCAGCGTGGGTTGGTCATTTGCTGACTTCTGCGCTGATTGGCTTTGGCATAGAGTTCCTATTAGGCCAAGAGGTGAAGATAACTTGTGTAATGGACTTTCGTTTGTTGGTTCTATTAATGTTTTAGTTATTGGTGAGGTTGGCTGGTTTGGAGCTTGACAGCTATTATTAAATTGCGGTGGCCCGACTTGCCCGTGGATTTGGGCTGTCGTTGTTTGCTGTGGGGGGCCCATGGGTGGCTTAATTGGGAAATGTGGAAGTTGTATCAGCAAGGGAGAGGCTTCTGTTGAACACATTAGATCTTACAGCTGTGTTTGCAGTGGAAGGGCAGTCCCGCCGTCATCTGCCAGAGGGGTGGAGGGCAACTCTGAAGTGAGAGAAACTGTTTGGGTATCTACCCTGTTTTGATTGGTGCAGGTGGACCCAAAAAAATAAGTATCTTGCGGCCCTTTTGCTGGCATTGTGTTAAATGCCCAATTTTTCAGTGGTGCTTTAAAGTCAATCCCTTGGTGGTCTGAGGTTGTAGAGGTGGATGCCTCCAAGACTTGCGGGTATTGCTCTAATTGTTGTATTAGTTCTGCGGTTTTAGACGGGGTCTTTCTAAAATAATCCTGTAGAGTTAGGCTCTTGGGTTTCTGAGGATTTGGGGTGTGCTTGACGTGGCCCTGAACCCCAGCTACGTCAAGTTGCTTGGACTTCCTTCGCTTGGGAGCAGTGTACTTTCTTACTTTGCCGGATCTCATTGCTCCGGCAGGATCTTGGTTTGAACTCTTTTTCACCACTGCATGTGAATCAAGGGGAGTAAGTCTATTTCCCAGTGGAAGTTTGTCTAATTAAATTGTTTAATAGATGAATAACAGTCGGTGTGAGCCACTTCAGGTTGTAATTTCATTAAAGGTAAAATAATCAGTTAGATGTTTGTGGGCTCCAAACAGTTAGTTAACAGTTGGTTGGTCAGTTTCGTGGACGGCAGAAAAATGCTTTCCTACTGGGGTAGCTTTGTCGTGTAGCCACGTACCTGGGTCAGTTGGTGTGTTCTTCGTGCCCCAGGTCCTCTTTGGAGACGGCTGTCCCCCGCTGGTCGATTCAGGCCAGTTCTCTGCCTCCCGTGAGTCTCACTGTATCACTGTATCACTGAATCACTTGCGGCTTGCGGCTCGTTCCGGTGTCACCCCTGCCGTTTGGATGCGTCTTCACGAGGAAGGGAGGAGAGGGGACAAAACTACCAAACTGCCAGCAGTGTCCGCAGCGGCCCCCGCAGTTCGTGGCTATGTAGTGCCTCGATAGCGGTGTACACTCCTCACTCCTCTCCTCCACCTCTCTCCACCTCTCTCCTCGGGCACCTCAGCTAAACTTGTCTCGTCTCAGCAGCGCCACCTCCTGTCTCCTGATCCAGCCCTTCAACCTATGGTGTATGGAGGTGTATGGAGGTGGTGGCTGTTAGTTGGAGGACGGAGCAATTAAGACCTAGCCACTGCTCCTTACAACTGGGCACCTGACTGGGGGCGTAAGCACCGGGGGAAGAGGCACCGGCTATCAAGGAGTGTGGCCTCGGCTGAGGTCCAAATAACACCCGTGGAGCGGGGGCCGGTAGTGCAGGCAACGTCCAGGGCTCAAAGCCTCAGCAGTCCCAATTCGCCCACCAGATCGCCTCCAGATCAGGCTCGGGCGTGTGGGCAAAGGAAGCGCTGCTGCTGATGAAAAGTGGGGGAGGGGTGGGGGGTGGCTGGCTGGCTGGCTGCGAGCGGAGCACGCTGGGGGGACCGCTGGTCAATCAGACCTAGTCGGACTGCCTATCGGTCGACCCCCGGGCTCTTACTTCGCAGCCACCTCTATCGGCAGCCGCGCTCGCGTCTCGCCACCCCCCGCCGATACCTTGGTCCTTGTGCTGTTCGCCGTGCCCTGTGCGCGTTGGTGAGTTGCCTGCACTCGCAAACTCACTTTCGTCCTCCTTAGTTCCTCCTTTCTGCAGGGCAGGTCGGCGGGTGATGCAGGGAGTTTTCGGCAGTGGCTGCGGGTCCCGGGCTGGGGGGAAGCCCGATGTCCTCGTTTGTGAACTCCCAGTCGGCTCCCAGGCAGCAGGCAGCAGCAACGGCGAGCAGCCTCTTCACCTCGCCTGCTCCCGCTGCTCTCTCGCTCTCTCGCCTCGTGAGCTGCTTTGCCTCGCCGCCGCACCTCGCCTGCTCGCCTGCTCGCCCGCTTCACACGAGAGTCAAACTTTATGATGACCATGTGATTTAGGATACCAAATATTGTAGCCCATGAGGGCCATTATATTTGGTATGCCCTCAGGGGACGGATGTAAAATCTTGTGGAATGATGTAAAAAATGCTAGAGCGATTGCAGTCTGTTATCAGACAAAAGGCAACTTCAGTTGGTTAATGGCTAAAGGTTAACCCGTGAAACATAGGGGATATAAGATATTGCAGCAATGCGTGAGCCATAATATTTGGTATCCCCTTAGCAAATGATTTTGGAAAGCAAAAGGAAGGGTGCTATTTGGTATAGAAATACTGTACTCCTCAATCCAACATAAGGTCAAGTCAAATTGAAACCTGGTAACTTCTAACCAGAGAAACTCTGGGGTACCAAATATTATAGGCCGTATAGGCTATTATATTTGGTATACCCTAATGGTGAAGGATGTAAAATCTTGTGGATTAATGTACAAAATGTGAAAAGATACTGTAGTCTGCTATCAAATAAAAGGCAATTTCAACAGGTCAATGGCTAAAGGGTAACCAATGAATCATAGGTAATACGAGAAATTACAGCAATGAGTGAGCCATAATATTTGGTATCCCCTTAGTAAATAATATTGGAAAGCAAAAGGGAGGGTGCTATTTGGCATACCAATACTGTGCTCTCCCATCCAACATAAGGCAATGTCAAATTGAATTCTGGTAACTTCTAACCTGAGAAACACTGGGGATACCAAATAATATAGACCGGATAGGCTATTATATTTGGTATCCCCTAAGGGTACTGGATGCAAAATCTTGTGGAATGAATTACAAAATATGAAAAGATACTGAAGTTTGCTTTCAAATAAAAGTACATTTCAACTGGTCAATGGCTAAAGGGTAACCCCTGAAACATAGGGGATACGAGATATTACAGCACCGCAGGAACCATAATATTTGGTATCCCCCATAGTAAGTGATGTTGGAAAGCAAGAGGAAGGGTTCTATTTGGTATAGAAATACTGTACTCCTCCATCCAACATGAGGCCATGTGAAAATGAATCCTTGTAACTCCTAACCCGAGAAACGCTCAGGATACCAAATATTATATGGCATATAGGTTAATATATTTGGTATCCCCTAAGGGTACCGGATGCAAAATGTTGTGGAATGATGTACAATATGTGAAAAGATACTGTAGTTTGCTTTCAAATAAAAGTACATTTCAACTGGTCAATATCTAAAGGGTAACCTGTGAAACATAGGGATTACGAGATATTACAGCAATGCAGGAACCATAATATTTGGTATCCCCATAATAAGTGATGTTGGAAAGTAAAAGGAAGGCTGCTATTTGGTATAGAAACACTGTACTCCTCCAAGCAACATGAGGCCAAGTGAAATTGAATCCTTGTAACTTCTAACCCCAGAAACGCTGGGGATACGAAATATTATAGGCCATATAGGCTATTATATTTGGTATCTCCTAAGGGTTCAGGATGCTAAATCTAATGGAATTATGTACGAAATGCAAAAAGATGCAGTAGTCTGCTGTCAGATAAAAGGCAAATTCAACTGGCCAATGGCTAAAAATTAACCCATGAAACATAGGGGATTAGAGATATTTGGCCAATGTGTGAGCCATAATATTTGGTATCCCCATAGTAAATGATGTTGGAAAGCAAAAAGGAGGGTTCTATTTAGTACGGAAATACTGTGCTCTCCCATCAAACATAAGGCAATGTCAAATTGAATCCTGGTAACTTCTAACCGGGGAAACACTGGGGATACCAAATATTATAGGCTGTATAGGCTATTATATTTGGTAGCCCCTAAAGGTACCAGATGCAAAATCTTGTGGAATGTTGTACAACATGTAAAAAGATACTGTAGTCTGCTATCAAACAAAAGGCAATTTCAACGGGTCAATAGCTAAAGGGTAACCCATGAAACATAGGTGATACGAGATATTACAGCAATGCATGAGCCATCATATTTGGTATCCCTTTTTTAAAAAATCTTTTTATTGAAAGTTTTTACTATTACATACAGGGCACGGCAATATTACTAACAAAATACATCACATTGAGAGAAAAAGCAAATAAAGCAACAACAATAATAATAAAAGGAGCAACATCCAATTGAAGAAAAAGAATGATCAAAAATATCAATCCAGGTTCTAAAACATAAAACTAATCAAGCAAAGTTTCCATTCTATAATATTTCCATAAAGTCACTTGTATCTCTCAGAATATAACCCTCATAGCAATTAATACCTTATATATTGTCCTAAATCACCCGAGTTTTACTCACATCTAGGTTTTATTATATTGCACCCTCCTTCCATCGCGTAATAGGATCCCATATTAGCTTACCCAGCTTCCTTCCCCTTTTTCCTTTCCCTGCATAGATCTCTTTCTCCACATTATATGTTATTATTAATTTGGCCAACCAATTATGAAAGGTGGGTGGTATAGGGTCAATCCATGCCGAGGCTATACATAATCTCATAACTGATAATGCTACAAATAAAAATTCCCTCCCGCTTGATAATTGTTCGTCCTCCAGATTTACTCCTAATAATATAGTTCCGGGAGTTAACACAATTTCGGTTCCTAAAATATTATTTATGAAACCTTCAATATCTTTTTTTAGTGAATATAGATGAGGGCACGTTGCAAATACATGTTTTAGATCAGCTTCCAGACTTCCACACCTATAACACTTAATACCCACAGTACCTCCCCATTGTGCTATTTTTGCAGGGGTATAGTATAAATGATACAACGTTTTATAATGTTGCGCCTGCAAAGGTGCTGAGCATAACAAAGAGTATCCCTTTTCTAAAGAGATACCAAAGCTTTCCCCGCTTATATTAAGATTGTCATTCCATTTTTCGTAATCATCCTGTTTTGATTTTATCAATTCAGCATAAAACCTCTTAATAGTACAATCTTCCCCTCTTTGAACTACTTCCATAATAGGATCGCGCCTAAAACCCAAAGCACCTCCCTTTTTATTCAAAAGGAAACTCCTAATTTGTAGGTATTTAAAAAATTGCCTGGTATCTAACTTAAATCTAGCCTGTAATTCTGAGAATTGAAAACACCCCTGATCCCCCATTACATCCCCTATGCTTCTAATTCCCTTGTTTTCCCACTCAATAAATGTGGAACCCGAGAAAATCTCTTGTGGAAGATTTGGGTTATGTGAGAATCTGGTATACACATTATATTTCCCCAAACCTATTCTTTTAACAAAACTTTTCCAAATTATACATGCTGCTATGAGCGTCTTAAACTTTGTCCTCTTGTAGTAACTAGCCTCTGTAAACTTCAATAACACATTCTGCACTTCTATTCCCAAAGTTAGTCCATAAATTGCCAGTGTTCCAAATTTACTCCAACCTTCTGACTCTGCCCCTCCCAGCAAGCCAATCATATTTTGGAGAGCTGCTGCCCAAAAATAGAGTTTTAATTCTGGTACTCCCCAGCCTCCCCTCTCTCTCGGGAGTGTCATAAATCTGAGGGCTCTTCTCGTTTTCCCTTTTGCCCAGATGAATCTATTAATTATGCACTCTAATTTTTTTAATATTTTGACTTCAAATAACAAAGGTATAGCTCTAAATAAATATAAGAATTTTTGGAGGACCAGCATTTTTATTATATTTGTCCGCCCCACAATTGACATGTGCAAGTTGTCCCACCTGTCCAGATCTTTCTCTACTTTCTTAATTAAGGGAATAATATTCTTTTCTACTAACACGTCCAAATCTGCCAAGATAATAACCCCTAAATATGTACCTACCTGCGTCACTCGATTATCTATACAGGGAGTAAAAGAGTTTTTAATTATCTGCATTTTGGATGTATTTAATTTATAACCCGATATCTTTCCAAATTTCATCGCCTCAGTTTTCAGATATTCTATAGATTCAGTAGGATTTGGAGTGATTACAGCAATATCGTCTGCATAGGCTAAGATTTTACAATGCCCGATAAGTGTTGTTAGAGGTATAATCATCTCAGATGCCTCTATTCTACGGATTAGTGGGTCCATATATATAGCAAACAAAAGCGGTGAGCAAGGGCACCCCTGTCTAGTACCTCTTTTTATTCGAAATTGCCCCGTATTCCCACCATTCACACGTAAAGTTGCTACCGGATTTAAATATAAAGTCTGTAATGCTTTAAGATATCCTTGTTTAATGCCTGTTCTTTCTAAAGCATACCAAAGATAGTCCCAGGAGACCCGATCAAATGCTTTTTCCGCATCGAGTAACATTACTGCCATCGGGTCTCCTGTGACTGATGTAACATCAAATAAAGTTATTACTTTACGTCTGTGGTGAGTGGTCCCTCTCCCCGGTATAAAACCATGTTGAGAACTACTAACTATTTTGTGGATTACTCTGGCAAGTCTTGATGCCAATGCCTTGGAGAACACTTTCACGTCTGCATTCATTAAAGTGATGGGTCTGTAAGATCCTGGTTCCTCCGGATTTTTCCCTTTTTTTAATATTACTACCACCTCAGCACTCCCCCATGACTTGGGTGCTGATTTACCCAACTGTGCCAGTTGCATGACCTTTATTAGCTCTTCTCCCAACATATCCCAAAACACTTTATAAAACTCTATAGGTATTTGGTCAGGGCCCGCTGCTTTACCTGAGGGAAGTTTCCATACTGCCTCCTTAATTTCTTCTGTCTGCAAGACCCCCTCTAGACCATCTGCGTCATCCTCCTCCACTATATCTACCGTGATCTCTTGAAGATACTCCTTCATATCCTCTTTATCTCTTCGGATGTCTCGCCCCGCTAATTCATCATCATATAACTTCTCATAAAAAGTCCTAAATACTTCCCTTATTTCATTCGACTCTGAATGCACCCTGCCTAATGTATCCCTAATTTCTCTCACTGTTCCCACCGCTTCTTGTTGCCTTGTCCGGGTAGCCAAGATTCTCCCTACTGACTCACTCAATTCGTAACACTCCCTTTTAGTATTGTAAATTTTTGCTGCTTTGCTAGCTATATCGCTCTCTGCCTCGTCTTTTGCTTTCACTAGTTCTATCAGAGCCTTATCCATTTGACTCCCAGTCAAAACACATTTTTCTAAATTCTCCTCTGCCTTGAGTACCTTCTCGGATAGCTCTAAATTCCTGAGCTGCATCTGTTTCCTTTTATAAGAATTATAACTCCTCGTTTCCCCCCGTACCCCTGCTTTAAAGGTATCCCAGACCACCCCCAATTCCGCGGTATCCCTATTAAAGGAAAAAAATCACTAATCCATTTATTGATATGTTCTATATATTTATCCTCTTTTAACAGCCCTCTTTCGAAGGTCCAATTTGTATATTGTCTAGCACTTGTTTTTGTTACCATTGTAAGTACTAAGGGGTTATGATCGCTAAGGATCCGTGGCAGCGTTTCAATCTTTGAGTTCGATATAGTAGTACTTGAAACAAAAAAATAATCCAATCTTGCACATGTTCGGTGTGGGGCTGAGTAATATGTAAAACCTTTGTTATCCAGTCTCTTTTTCCCCCATACATCTGAGAGAGCATTATTTAAGACTAAACTATGTAGTGCCTGATTAACTCTCTTTTTCCGACCTTTATATTTTCCAAAGGAACCCAATCCTAATCCATCTGCTCCGTTTATATTAAGGTCACCTGCCAGTATAATTTTCGGCGCCCAGGTAGCTAGCTCCACATCTAAAAATTGAAAAATCTCAGGGTCATCCTCCGTTGATCCATAAACAGTTACAAGCGTTGTCCACTCCCCATCTATAAAACACTCAACCATGGCCCATCTTCCCCATTTATCCTGTGCTTTCTTCCTAGTCAAGGTATTATTATTTCTAGCTAGGATAGCTACCCCTCTTTTTTTAACTTCTTGACTTGAATTTACTAATAAATGAAATCCTAAATGACTAAGAAAGTGTGTTTGTGTTACCATAATATGTGTTTCTTGGATAAATACAAAATCCACATTCATTTGTTTCAAGGCTACCGAAATTTTTGCTCTTTTTTGAGCATCATTTAAACCACATACATTCCATGTTACACATCTAACACCCATAGTTTAACTTATCATATGACTTTTCCCACCTACAGTCTCGTATGCACTCTAACCATATTATCGTCCAACATCTTATCAATTCTCCAGTGTCATTATTTCTTATATTACCTCCTTTGAATTTTCGCCGCCCTAACTGTTCCCCCATTTTTGCAAGTGCCCTTTCTAAGCTACATCTCTCTCTTATTTGTCCTGCCGTGCCCTGTGCCCCCCCTAACTCCCCCCCAGCTCCCTCTTCCCCCTCCCCCACCCTCCCTTACTGGCAAATAGGTCAATCCTGACCTATGTGTGACAGCCGAGCCCCCCCCCCCCCCAGGGGAGTTTCCCCCAGCCACTCCCCCATGGTCCATCTCTTTGAACCTTTATTCATGGTATTAAAGAACTCGATCCCATCTTCTTTATTTCTTTGTTATGGAAGCTACTTGTCTTATGCCTTCAATCCGATCAGATTGTACATTCCGTTCTCTATGTGTTCTCTCTTCTCGAAGAAAAGTCAGATACTCCTGCGCAACTATTTCAGAAAAAAATACTCTGAACTGACCATTAAGTCCTACTTTAAGGCGAGAAGGAAACAGCAGATACACTTCACACCTTACATTTTGAAATGGTATTATAAGTTGCCTCATACGCCATCTTCTTTCCACTGTTGTGTGGCAAAAATCTGGGCGAGCAAAAAAAGTTATATCCTTAAATGTTCGTTTCTTCATAGGTTTAGCCTTCATAATTACTTCCTCTCTTAATAAATAATTTCCCACATACACGAGAATAGCTCTTGCTCTTGACCCCACATTGCCCTTTTTCTGAGTGAGGGGAAATCGATGCGCTCGTTGCACCTCCTTATCCCAGTCCCATTTATCCATCTCTGGGAAGGCACCTTTCAGCAAATCCACAACAAAGGCTCTTATATCTCCTCCTTCTTTCCCTTCCTCCACTCCGAGCAGTCTTATGTTGTTTCTCCTCTGCCGATTTTCAAAGTCTTCCAGTTTCCAAAGTATGTCAGACTCTGTTTTCTCCTGCCCCTGTCTAGATTCCTGCAGCTTTACCATCTCATCTTCCATTTTACCAGTCCTCTGTTCAACCTCCGTCAATCTACCGGTAACTTCAGCATACATTTCATGTACTTTGTGGAGAGATCTCTGTATTTTCTTGTTAGCACGCTTGGCTCTTTGACTCTCCAACCGGGCTTCCCCTTGTATCTGTTGCATTGTGGAGAGTAGAAGGTCAAATTTATCTTTGTGCGACTCTACAAAGTTTTGGTGTTGGTCCTTAATCTGCTCCTGTTCATTCACCTCCTGCAGACTACCACCTCTGGTCCCATCTTGTAGACTCTGCGATGTAGCTGTACCTGTCTTATCCCAATCCAGCTTTTTAGCTACTCTTCTTTGTAGCATACTTCCTACTCTATTATTTTGCATGCGGGATCTTCCCCTAGATTTATAACGCAGCTGAGGCATCAGAAGTGGATGTGGGAACGGTGACTGCAGCGAGCACAGCACGCCCTGCTCCAGTCGAAGTTACAGAGCGTATGACCGGAGCCTCTTTAGTAGGCGGGGCTGCGGCGGGGGCGGAGTCAATGGAGTCAATGGTGTGGAAGACGAGACCTACGATGGAGACGGAGGAGACGGAGGAGGGGCTGAACTTGTGGAAGAAGCTGTGGAAGAAGGCATTAACGTTGGGTTGGATGCAGTACAACGCGACGATGTACAACTTTTGCAACTTGCTGTAGAAACCAGTGTGCTGGCGAATGGAGAGTTTCAAGAAGGAGCAGATTCTATGGCTAATGAAAAGGAAAAGGATTTAGATGTGAAAGTGAGCGATCTCGCTATAACAGCTATACCAGCGTCTGAATTTGTGAATGAGCAGCAAGGCGATCTACAAGGGGAAAGGCTGGCTGTAACTATAGGACATGCTGAGCAGTTAAACATGCAGGTGGATCTCACAGAGGGGGGGGGACACCTTCTATGCAAGCAGGAGTCCCAGCAGGAGTCCCATATACAAGTGCAAGTGTATATGTAAGCGAGCAGGAAGCAGAACACAACGGTCAGCAAAGTGCAGCCACTGATGTTATTATAAACACAGAAAATGCGCTAACTACAATAACTACAGTAAAAGTAGTAGCTAGCCCAAGCAGTGGAGCTATTCCTAAGGAAAATGTTAAAATGAAGTCTTTTAAACTGAGTAGTTCTGTCTCATTACCAGATCCTAGGAGGACAAAACAGGAAAGAAATATAAATATCATCAGACAATCATCTCCCACAGGGCCGCTTAGCAATGATGATGGTGATGGTGATGACATGGAGGAAGAGGAGGATAATGAAACGGATCTAAGTACCACCTCATCGGCAGAGTCAGAGCATTCTTCATTGAGTGATTCCGAAGAATCAGACATCTACTCCCCACGATTAGAGACGGAGCAGATCACTGCTTTAAAAAAAAGAAACCTGAAAACCAAAACATATTTGGTATCCATATAGTAAATGATGTTGGAAAGTAAAAGGAAGGCTGCAATTTGGTATAGAGATACTGTACTCCCATATTCAATAGAAGGCAATGTCAAATTGAATACTGGTAACTTCTAATCCAAGAAACACTTAAGATTCCAAATATTGTAGCCAGTAAAGGCCATTATAATTGGTATCCCCTTAGGGAACCAGATGTAAAATCTTGTGGAAGATGTAAAAAATGTGAGAAGTGTTTTTAGTCTGTTATGAAACAAAAGGCAACTTCAATTGGTCAATGACTAAAGAGTAACACTTGGAACAAAGGTGATACAAGATATTACAGCAATGTGTGATCCATAATATTTGGTATCCCCATTGTAAACAATGTTGGACAGCAAAAAGAAGGGTGCTATTTGGCATAGAAATACTGTGCTCACCCATCCAACATAAGACCACAGCAAATTGAATCCTGGTGAGTTTTAACTCAAGAAACACAGGGGATACCACATATTATAGCTGATATAGGCCATTATAAATGGTATCCCCTCAGGGAACAAGATGTAAAGGGTAACCCGTGGAACAAAGGTGATACAAGATATTACAGCAATGCGTGATCCATAATATTTGGTAACTCCATTGTAAACAATGTTGGAAAGCAAAAGGACAGGTGGTATTTGGCATACAAATACTGTAATCACCCAGCCAGCATAAGACCATGTCAAATTTAATCCTGGTAAGTTCTAAACCAAGAAACACAGGGGTTACCAAATATTATAGGCCATAATGTCAATTTTATTTAGTATCCCCTAAAGGAACCAGATGTGAAATCTTTTGGAATGATGTACAAAATGTGAAAAGATTCTGTAGTCTGCTATAAAAATAAAAGGTAACTTTAACTGGTCAATGGCCAAAGGATAACCCATGAAATGTAGGATATGGAAGATATGAAAGATATTGCAACAATGAGTGAGATATAATATTTGGTATCCCATTAGTAAACAAGGTTGGAAAGCAAAGAGAGGGGTTCTATTTGGCATAGAAATACTTTACTCCATCATCCACATAAGGCCATTTCAAATTGAATCCTGGTAAGTTCTAAGCCGAGAAGCAAAGGGGATACCAAATATTTAAGGCCACATAGATACTGTAGGCTCCTATCAAATAAAATACCATTTCAACTGGTCAATGGCTAAAGTGTGATTCATTAAACGAGATATAGTAGATCAATGCATGAACCATAATATTTGGTACTCCCATAGAAAGAGATATTATAAAACTCAAAGTATAAAAATAAATACTGTGCTCACAAGCCAGCCAGCATAAGACCATTTTCAATGGAATCTTGTTGTGGTTTTACACTAAAAACATAGGGAATACTAAAAATTATAGTCTGTATGGGCCTATTCGGATCCACAAAGTGAAATCAATGTAAAAGCGTGTGAAATGCATTAAAAACTTCAAAAGTACTAATAGATGCTGTAATCTGCTGTCAAATAAAAAACAATTTCAACTTGTCAATTGTTAAAAGGTAATCCTTGATAGGTAGGAGATGCCACACATTATAGCAAAGCATGAGCCGTAATAATTGGTATACATATAGAAAGTGACTCTGGAATACACCCTGTATTGCGAAATTCACCTTCCTGAGGAGCACCGCGGACCTGCCGACCTGCTGCCCAGCGGACTTTTCATCCAGCTACTTCTCTGCACTCGGCGCTGCAACTCGCCGGACCCGCTTCGCGGGTCCCGCAGCGCGCTACCTTTCTGGGGTCTGTGTCGAGGATCAGAGGATCAGAGGAGGAGCGCGGGGACAGGCAAGTGTGCTAGCGGGGCTGCGAGCTAGGCAGGGGACTCCAGTGACCAGGAGCCCCTGCGCGCCCAACCAGCAACACCTGGGCTGCTCTCCCCGCTGGCCACGCCCCCCGCCAACGGAGCCAAAACCGCCTCAACCCCAGCGCTTGTGGGACACCCTGTATTGCGAAATTCACCTTCCTGAGGAGCACCGCGGACCTGCCGACCTGCTGCCCAGCGGACTTTTCATCCAGCTACTTCTCTGCACTCGACGCTGCAACTCGCCGGACCCGCTTCGCGGGTCCCGCAGCGCGCTACCTTTCTGGGGTCTGTGTCGAGGATCAGAGGATCAGAGGAGGAGCGCGGGGACAGGCAAGTGTGCTAGCGGGGCTGCGAGCTAGGCAGGGGACTCCAGTGACCAGGAGCCCCTGCGCGCCCAACCAGCAACACCTGGGCTGCTCTCCCCGCTGGCCACGCCCCCCGCCAACGGAGCCAAAACCGCCTCAACCCCAGCGCTTGTGGGACACCCTGTATTGCGAAATTCACCTTCCTGAGGAGCACCGCGGACCTGCCGACCTGCTGCCCAGCGGACTTTTCATCCAGCTACTTCTCTGCACTCGACGCTGCAACTCGCCGGACCCGCTTCGCGGGTCCCGCAGCGCGCTACCTTTCTGGGGTCTGTGTCGAGGATCAGAGGATCAGAGGAGGAGCGCGGGGACAGGCAAGTGTGCTAGCGGGGCTGCGAGCTAGGCAGGGGACTCCAGTGACCAGGAGCCCCTGCGCGCCCAACCAGCAACACCTGGGCTGCTCTCCCCGCTGGCCACGCCCCCCGCCAACGGAGCCAAAACCGCCTCAACCCCAGCGCTTGTGGGACACCCTGTATTGCGAAATTCACCTTCCTGAGGAGCACCGCGGACCTGCCGACCTGCTGCCCAGCGGACTTTTCATCCAGCTACTTCTCTGCACTCGACGCTGCAACTCGCCGGACCCGCTTCGCGGGTCCCGCAGCGCGCTACCTTTCTGGGGTCTGTGTCGAGGATCAGAGGATCAGAGGAGGAGCGCGGGGACAGGCAAGTGTGCTAGCGGGGCTGCGAGCTAGGCAGGGGACTCCAGTGACCAGGAGCCCCTGCGCGCCCAACCAGCAACACCTGGGCTGCTCTCCCCGCTGGCCACGCCCCCCGCCAACGGAGCCAAAACCGCCTCAACCCCAGCGCTTGTGGGACACCCTGTATTGCGAAATTCACCTTCCTGAGGAGCACCGCGGACCTGCCGACCTGCTGCCCAGCGGACTTTTCATCCAGCTACTTCTCTGCACTCGACGCTGCAACTCGCCGGACCCGCTTCGCGGGTCCCGCAGCGCGCTACCTTTCTGGGGTCTGTGTCGAGGATCAGAGGATCAGAGGAGGAGCGCGGGGACAGGCAAGTGTGCTAGCGGGGCTGCGAGCTAGGCAGGGGACTCCAGTGACCAGGAGCCCCTGCGCGCCCAACCAGCAACACCTGGGCTGCTCTCCCCGCTGGCCACGCCCCCCGCCTATCACTAAATCAACACAAAGCAGCAGTGTCTTAAGGAGGGTAGGATCTCCGCTTCGCGGGAGCGAGCGGGAGCGACCGGGAGAAGCCCGGGACAAGGGCGGGACCGTTCTAGGCCTGAGAGGCCTGGGCTGGGCCACGCCATTTGGCCCGACGATTAGCCATTGCACGTGAGTCTGTTACCATCATCCAACTACAAGCCACCCACTAACCATCATGTGCACACGAACCACACGAAGTAAAACCGCAAGGGGTCTTGGCGGCTCAAGTGGGACATTGGATGACTTTTTATTTAAGACTAATATGGCGATTGACCACGAAATTAACAAAATGCAACATAGGGTCTCTCTTGAACTTGAAGCTGCCCGCAAACTGTCTCTTAATATTGCTTCCTCAAAAAAATCGTCACTTGGGAACCTTGCATTAGCACTCACCCCCGAGAAGACAACTGGCCCTCGCCCCCTGATAGCCACAGCTGATATACACTATTGCCCATCTCAGCCCTCAAGTGACCTGGTTAGGGAATCTCCATCTAACCTGGTGGAGGACATAGTGCCAGTTAAACCTGTAGCCAGCTCATGCTCAAAGATGAAGAGCAAATCACCTAGGGCTGCACCAAAGGCTAATACCACTGCGAACAAAAAGGCGCTGCGGCAAAAAAAGAGCTTGGCCAGATCCGCCTTTGCTCGTAAAAAGGCAAAAATTGCGAGAGCCCAGTTCTTTAATTGCCGCCGCCCTTTGTCCGCCTCAGCTCATGGCGAATCCAACGATGGCACCCACACTGACAATATTGTTTGTGCCACCACCCATGTTCCAGATGGAGCGTCGCCCGTAAATATGGCGGCTGCCTCCCCGGGTCCATACGTTGAGGGATCACTGGGGGAAAGTTCAGGTGGGGCAGAGGGGGACTTGGGGGATGATGAGGGATTTATACGCACCGTCTGGGTCACTCTCAAGAAACTACTCACCCCCTTGGAGCTTAAACTTGCTAAAATAGAAAACCATCTGCTTGAGATGGATAAGACGATAGTCACACTTGCCAGTCTTAGCCTCAAGCAAATGGAGTCTAGACTCTCACAGGGGGGCTCATCATCATTACAATGTATTGAAGTAAGTGCACCTGCCTCGCTTAATGAACGACCAAAACCAGTCCCCAAACCACGTACAATAATAGGAAATAGCACCTCCAACATCCCAAGTGCTAAAGCGGGCTCCACCATGGTGCCCCCTGTACCACCCAAACCTATGCCTATTGCCAACCCCAAGCCTAGTGCGCCCCGAGCAGCGGCCGAATTACATCCTGTAGGACCAAAACCCAAACCCCCATCAGATCGCCAAACTATTCAGCCAGCCCCCAATGTCCAACAATCGCTTGAACATAGCAGACCAAACTTCCGTGGGGGTTATATAGATCTACCCCCAGAAGCTAGTCCATATGTTGCTGTCTTAGCCGGTGTACCGACCCTTGATCCATCTACAAAAGAGGACCATTGGTCCCTCAAAAACAAGGTCACACACTGGCTAAACACAAATAGACAGCTCCCTAGCCATCAAAGAAGTCGGGTTTTAATGGTCCGAAGAGTACCTTGGATTGGACCAAGCCACAAATCCATTCCGGGCGATTGTATAGTGGTGACATTTGCTGATCCCAACACGGCACACCATCTCTGCTCGTGGTCCCCCTGTATTAATGACCAGTCGGTTGTCATCAGACCCCTCACTTTTTTCTATCCCCCTAGGAACTTGGACAGGACAGGAGGGACTTGGTCCACAACCCAAAAGTCTAGAAACAGGGGTTATAGGTATGCAGGACCTAGTCAGAGTAGTTGGTGGCAGGAAGTTCCCACATCTAATATGTTTGGCTGCCTAGAGGAGGTTGACTGACTCGGGGGGGACACCATTACCAAAGGGGATTTGACATTTGCCAGCATGAATGCCATTAGCGATGATAGTATGGGCTGCCATTTGTTGACCACACCTGACCCAATCTGTGTCTCCACTGACCACCATCCTCAACAAGCAGATATAGAAACCCTGGCCCACCCTGCCACCCCTAATATCGATAGCCCAGATAGCCAACTCAATATAATATCTTGGAACATCGCGGGTCTTAGGGGTCGCTTGGACAATGACGACTGGGCCGAATATATTTCTGCCCATGATATCATTCTGTTCCAAGAAACTTGGTCAGTTGGCCCACTTCACAGACAAGGCTATCTCAACTTTTATAAACCAGCTATTCAGGGCATGAAGGGTAGGGCGTCGGGTGGCCTTTGTATTTGGATAAAAGCTAGCCTGGGTTTTAGTATCAGAGAAATTGCAGGGATAAATCCCGATATACTCTGCATTTCACTAAGGAAGGCAAACTGTAAAGAATTACTCCTTATCAATATTTATGCGAGAGGCTGCCAAGGAGGCAAGAAGCAACCAATCCTTAACGATCTGGAAGCCCTCTTGCATGAGCACAAATGCGACCAACTCACTATAGTGGCAGGAGACTTAAACTGCTCATTTGAGCCTATTATGAACCTTGCCGAAGATGTTGGTTTAGACGAGGATTCTGCATGGGATATTCCCCCGTTAGCAATTACTAAGGCAGTCAGGGGAACAGAGGCTGCTCTTCATTGGCTTGGGCTGTGCCTGGAATGGGGATTCCGAGCCGTAAATGGCCGCAGCCCATCTGATAAGGATGGGATGCCAACTTTCGATAACGGTGCTCGCACTAGTCGCATTGACTATATACTCATTAATGTCGAATCTTGGGCATCCATGGCTGACATGATTATAGACAGTAGGCCGGAGAGCGATCACAACCCTCTCTCTCTAGCACTTAAGGTCCCTGGGCTAGCACCATCCCAAGAGGAATCAGACTGTATCACATCCGACCTCGTCTTATGTGATAACAGAAGACGGGTCAAATGGTCCAAGGTGATATCTGACCCTGAGCTTGTCAACCAGATTGAAGAATTGGTTGTTACCACCAAAGAAAAGATGATGGTACCCCCTTCCAGCGACCTTCATATGACAAGTAATGTTGATCTACACGTGGCATGTTTTGAGGCAATTAAAGATCTCCTCACTAGACCATGCCGGAAATCAAAAGCTAAGCAAAGTAAGGGCTGGTACAATAAAAACTGTAGGGAAGCCCATGCTACACTTATTGCTGCAGTCAAGTCTAGGAACTCCCCGGCTATTAGAACAGCTAGACAGATTTATAAGCGCATCATTTGGGAAGCCAAAAGGGATTGGGACGACTCATACTGGCATGATCTTCTTCATGCATGTGAGTCTTCCAATCAAATTAGATTCTGGGAGATAGTCAGGCGAGGAAGGGGTTTGGATATATCATCTCCTCAAAATCATGTCCCAGCCGAAGAATGGGTGAAATTCTTCTCTGCTCAATTTGCCAACCAGAATGCCCCCCAGCTGGCCGAAGCGCACTCACCAGGTAACCAATCTGTATTACATGAGAATAGTCTTGTCTTTAGCTGCACTGAAACCAAACACGCTATAGGATCTATCCAGTCCGGGAAAGCCCCAGGCATTGACGCTGTTCCAGCCGACCTTTTCAAGCTAAATTTAGATTTGTGGGTCCCCTACATTACTACTTTAGCTAATTCAATAGCTGCCGGGGAAAAAATACCGCAGTCTTGGAAAGGGGCTGAAATAATACCGGTTTTTAAAAAGGGGGATCGATCCTTACCAAAAAATTACCGTCCAATTAGTCTGATCGACACAATCCAAAAAGTGGTAGCACGAATGGCCCTAGCTAGAATACAGGGGTGGATTGAGCAAAACAACATACTCTCCCCCCTGCAGGCAGGGTTTAGGGCTGGCACTAGCACTTTGGATCAGGTCTTTCGGCTAACTATGCTATATTGGAAGGTGGTTTTTTTGGGTGGGGGGGTCATATATGCGGCCTTTGTCGACCTTCGGTCGGCATTTGATATGGTTCCCAGGGCCAAACTCTGGGAAGCCCTTAAAAGTATGGATTGCCCCCCAGACCTTTTAGACCTGGTGAAACGCCTCCATGAGGAAAACTTCGCGCGTGTAAGATGGGGTAATCAAGGTCAGGTGACTCCTAGCTTTCCTGTAGAACGTGGAGTCCGGCAGGGCTGCGTGTTAGCCCCTACATTGTTCCTCTTGTTCATCAACCGGGTGGTTGCTTTTTTTAATGAAATTCAAACTGATGCACCCACCCTAGGAAACACAAAATATCCGCTGTTAATATTTGCGGATGACACCCTGCTCCTCTCAAGGACCCGTAGTGGCTTGCAGGCGGCCTTAAACAGATTTTCTGAGTTTTGCACACAAAACGACCTCCAAATTAACACAGACAAAACGAAATTTATGGTATTTAACAAAAATAAGCCCATCACCAGCTCATTCACTCTAGAGGGCGTTCCGATTGAACAAGTTACAGTGATGTCCTATCTGGGTGTAACCTTAGACCATCAGCTCACATGGAAACCCCAGCTGGAAGTGACAGCCCTTAAGTTTAATCGCCTTTCTGGATGCCTGTTAAAGGAACAAAAAAAATCACTAACAAAACGTATTACACCTGCCCTAAAAATACACGATGCTAAAGTGAATGCAGCTACACTGTATGGTGCGGATATTTGGGGATACATAGGTTTGTCTGCCCTTACCATTGCTCAGAATAAATTCCTCAGGATGTTAGTGGGTGTCCCCCAATCTTCCCCCATTACTCCCTTGCTTTTAGACTTAGGATGCAAACCGCTGGGTGAGATGGCCCAGTACCGCCTTGTTGCTCTTTGGCGTCGCCTTTGGACGACTGAAGAACTAAGTTTATTTTCTCAAGAGCTTGGAGAAGTTAGAGCATTGTGGGGTGCCCAAAAAATCCCTTGGCTCAGGGAGGTAAAACGCATATTATACCTGATGGGCCTCCCAGAACTATGGCTACACCCAGAATGCTCAAGCTTCCCATCAAAACTTGAATTCAAAGAGCTCTACTGGGCTGCTAAAAAATCTGCTCTGGTCTCCCTCTCAGCTGTCGACAACCTAACAGGCCAGTTTCTGACGCATAAATTAACCCCTTTTTTGGAACCATATTGGGACTTGATCGGTAAGACGCTTGATCGCAAGCTGTATCATCAGTTCCGAGTGGGAACCTTACCGATCAAGTCCTTCACTGCTAAGTGGGCATTGAATTCAAGCGATAAATGCCCCTTCTGTCCCGCCCATGCAGAAAGTCTGGGCCATGTATTTTTTGCATGCCCTGTATATCATCAGCCCAGACTAAAATGGTTAAAACCAATTTGTCAAACTTTTAATTGTGGGGATAGCTACACAGCCCTTCTCAAATTAAGAGATCTGCGCTCCACTAAATCTGTCATTTGTGTAGCCAAATTCTTGGGATGGATGTGGCTCATTCGCGCAAAGAATCTGTAAACTGTTTTATAAATTTTAATGTTCCACATGAATTTTAATGTAAAGGGGGTTTTTTCTTTTTTTTACTTGTATAACATTGTTATTTGGAATTGTTGGTTTTATTTGTGTCTTTTATGAATTTTATTCGAAATAAAGACTCTGAAACTGACTCTGGAATACACTGCTGCAATATGGCTGACAAACACTGTGTTCACCATGCCATCGTAAGCACATCAAATTGTATCTTTGTAAGCTTTAATTCTAATAACATATGGACTAGCAAATATTACATCCCGCATTGGCCATTATATTTGGTAGTCCCAAAAGGGCCTGGATATGAAAGCTTGTGGAATGCATTTAAGGATGCTTAAAGATAATTTCATCTGCTGTCATATAAAAGGCAATTTTAACTTGTCAATGGTCAAAAGATAACGCTTGACAAGTAAGGGATAGCAGATATTACATCACTGCATGTTCCATAATATTTAACATCCCCATTGAAAGAGACAGTGGAAAACATAAACAAGGGTATGATGTGTCAGAAAATTACTGTGTTTTCCACATCACTATAAGACCATATCAAATAGTATCCTGTTACGTTTTAACCCAAGAAAAATGAGACACAATCTAATATAGCCCGTATGGGCCATTATATTAGGTATGGCTTAATGGACCCAGAAGTGAAAGCTTGTGGAATGGTATCAAACGTGCTAAAAGATATTGTGATCTCCTATCAAATAAAAAGCCATTTCAGCTAGTAAATAGCTTAAAGTTAAGCCTTGCATTATAGGGGAGACAAGATATAGCAATAAATGAGCCATGATATTTGGTGTCCCAGTAGAAGAAGATATTTTAAAACAAAGAAGGATGTGAATTGGCTGGAAAATACTGAAGTCACCAGGCCAACATAAAGCTGTTTCAATCTTATCAAGGTAAGAGTTAACTCTGTAAACGTAGGTGATACAAAATATTATAGCAACGTACAGGTACATGGTATCCTTCACAAGAACTGCATGTGAGGGTGCACTAAAAATGTCAAATGTAGATAGACCTACTGTGCTACCCAGCCAAATAAAATGAAATTTGAAATGGCCAATACCTAAAAGGTAACCCCTGAGAGGAAATTACTAGTAAAGGTGTGATTTGACAGGGAAGTACTGCGCTCACTTAGTCAACAGGTGAAGAGCATGTCAAATTCTATTCTGGTAAATGTTAACACTTGGTATGTAGGGGCTACTAAATATAGCCGGTATGGACCATTATTTTTGGGACACTGTTCACTTCGCCTATATGGACTCATCGTCCTAACTACAAATTTGGAATTTTTGCAAAATATAAAATACACAATGCTATAGTGCAAGGCAAGCATGTGCTCTAACCAGTAGCAAACCAGACTTGCTGACATTAACTAACTTGGCACCATAAGCAAACCAAATAGATGATGCATCCAACCCAGACTTGGGATTTCTACTTATTTCATGTTTTTTTTTAATTTTAAAATGTTTCCCTCAAATTTGTATGCAATTCTCTTGACTCTTTAAGAAGTAATGATGCACAGGTGTACTAGTGTACTTACTGTAGCTATTCTGTGTGTGACTGGGGCTTATGCTGCAGGTGCCTGGGAAGTACTGATTCTCACAAACAACTACAAACTTAGGGGTCCAAATGAGGATTCAATCGTAATCCTCTGCTCGTCAACGCCCTATCAATAGTACAAGGGTACGAACACAATAATAATACTAACAAACCAGATCACAAGATGTGAAGAACCAGTAACGTGAGTCACCCCTGGTGTAGGATCCTCGCAGCTATTTGTTTGGGCTGCGATGACGATATTATACTGTTCTGGTTTTTATTAAGGAAGGGGCCAACAATTATTAAAGTTTTCTGGGTTGAGTTCCCTATCCTTTTTTAAGATCACCACTTACCTTTGTTTTGCTTACACTGCACTTCCCATCACATCAACACTATGTGGCAGTACCAAGTGATTGTGGGTCGCTACCCCGCATCTGGTTATCGGGATATGCCGGTCTCAATGATCTAGAGACACAATACCCGATAAGGACTTCCAAATGATAATATTGATCATTACAAGACTGTTGATGGGAATCCTACACCAGGGGTGACTCACGTTACTGGTTCTTCACATCTTGTGATCTGGTTTGTTAGTATTATTATTGTGTTCGTACCCTTGTACTATTGATAGGGCGTTGACGAGCAGAGGATTACGATTGAATCCTCATTTGGACCCCTAAGTTTGTAGTTGTTTGTTTGATTCCTACGGGGGATAATACTTAGGCCCGGTCGGTAAACATCCCTCTAGCCCTGTATTAGATTGGCTTTTTTCTAAGTACTGATTCTCCTCAAGCTATTGACTATTGCACTGATGATGCCCACACATAATATTTAGTGTCCTTCTCATTTAGCCACATCAGCACTTTGCTTCCAATTATTTTTCAGTTGTACTGTCAATTATAACAGATAACCTTTTCCAGTCCCAGAATGCAACATGGTGTAAATTAAAAAGTGTAGACTGCTATCTCACATGGTATACAGCTCCTTGATAATCGGGTTACACTAGAAAAAATATTTCATTTGCTTATGTTTGCTATTTTGGAACAGCCAAGAACTGGTAGGTGAAAACAAGTTTGTGTAAAATGCTAAGTCCACATTTGTAACAATCATGCCTCCATTTCCTTAAATAAGTATTGAAAAATTAGACACTTTTAAATGATTTATTCACATACTTGCTCTTGTAGTTTTATGTCAAAAGAAAACATACAGAATTGTATGCATTTGCTGTGTAGGTTTCACCAAGCAGCGCATGTGCTGCGAATTTGAGATATTTTGTTTTCTAAAAGTGGGCTTAGAGCCTGCTCATTGCTTACCATTTGTTGGCTTCATTGTCAATCTCATTTGTTTACTTTTTATTGGTAAGATGCTGTAAGCTTCCTTTCTTTTTACGTATGTGTCCCTCCACTAGAGCATGCACACATTACTTGTATCCTTTCACTGATAATGTTATTTAAACATAACTTTTTCTTTGTGTTTAAGCACTGTAGCAGAGTGAATCTTGTTCAACTGGCTCCTTTGTGTACTTCTCCCCCTGAGGGTTCCTCCCTCATACATGATGCTCCTGTCCCTCCTTCCACTGTTGTCCATGTTGTTGCTTGCCCCATCCATCCAACTTCCTTTTGTTGTTGTCCGTAATTTTACTCACAACACCCATTGTCCCACCTCTCACTTTTGCTCATGTTGTAGCGTCCTCCACGCACCCTCCTTCTGTCCTTCCATTGTTGCCAGTGGTGTTTCTCTCTTGCCCCCACCCTCCCTCCTTCAATTGTTGTCGTGTTATTGCTCGTTTCTACCTGCCCACCCAACTTCCATTATTGCACTTGTTGCTTGACCCTTGCTCTCCCTCCTTCCGTTGTTACCCGGGTTTTTGCTTGCAACATCCACACTCTATCCTCAGTCCATTGTTGCCTATGTTATTGCTTGCTTCCACCCACCCTCCCTTTTTCCATGGTTGCACCACTTATTGTTGCTTCCCCCCCTCCAATTCTCCTTTCTTCTGTTGTTGCCTGTGTAGTTGCTTTCAACACCTACCCTCCTTTAGTTGTTGCTTGCCTCCACCAATACTTTCTTCTTCCGTTGTTGCTTGCAACCCCACCCACCCTTGCTCCTTCCCTTTTTCTTGTTTTGTTGCTTTCCCCACTCACCCTCCTTGGATGTTGCTCGTATTTTTTCCTATCTGACCCACCCTCCCTCCTGTTGTTGTACATGTTGTTGCCAGTGTTTGCTTGCACCCACCCTCCCAACATGCATTGTACATGTGCTTGCTCTGAGGCCCTCCCTTCCACCATCTAGTGTCCGTGTTGTCCCCCTGACTCACCCACCCACGTTGCCACCACAACAGCTTATTTGCTGCTTATGTGTGACATTTCAATGGCTTAAGCTTACTTATGAATGACATTCAACAACCAAATATGTGACACTCAGAGTGACACTTTCTCGTAAAACCAAGCACTGAAGTGCATAGAATGCAAAATGACTTACCTTTGAGCAATAAAAAGTTCTAAAACAATCTTGAAACAGTTGCCAAGTACCTCAAATGGAAGGTTACTATGACAACCACCTTCCATTATAAAAACATGAGAAACTCGTGGATTAGCCCCTACTTACCAGGGCTACTTTGACCCTTGCAGCAACATGGACAAATTATGGCATTACTGTCTCCGAAAAGAGTGGAATTGCCTGGCCATGATGTAATGTGGCTACATAAACACATCTTTTATCACAACTTAGACATTTTATTTGAAATCTCCTTTTCTCATTGTTTCAGAAAACCGCAATGACATGCAAATATGATCACCACAAACAGCACAGTGACAGACATATCACTTTGTCTTTCTCTTAATGGTTGCTCTGCCTGCAACTTGCCAACTCTGTCTGCTGGCTCTCAGCGGACTGAGACCCATGCCATAGCTGCTCCAGTGTTGACTCACACTGGCTGCCTTTTGACGCTCAACTAGTGCAGAGATGCTGCTCCCTAGTTTGCTGGCATGTTCTGCTGAACTCGACCACTGCTATTGGAAACTGAGCTACTGAATATTAATATTACAAATTAGGATTGCTGAAAACTTCACCCTTACTAGGGTACCCGGCTGGGTCCTCTAGTATGTTTTGTAAAAATTGGTTAATTGAATTTTGGAATACAATTCTAGATATAACTGAATCAGTGTATGAGTTTTCCTTTCTCTTTGACATCCACTTAAAACCCTGGCCAAATGCGATTCTCGCCTTCTCTGCCTTAATTAATATTAAGTATATATGCCACTGGAACCACTGTTTCTTAAAATACTTAATCACCCTGGTACCTTAGTGAGTAAGGTTCCCTTGTTTTCCTTTTTCGTTTTTCTCATGCCAGCAGGTAGGCTCAGTGTGCCCTGTCCACTGGCAGTGATGCCTTCCAGGGGGAAGTCAGGAGGATTTTGAAAAAAACAAACACAGCACTGCCAAATGAGGCCAGGGGTCTGAAACACGGCATGGTCCTGAGAGGTGCCAGCAGATACACTCACTCTATGCCTGCGGGGGAGCACACGGCATCCAGCGACACAAAAACATAGTTTTGCCCGTCAGTTGCAAGGTCACTGGCCAATCATCATCCAATCACTGACTTCTTTGTGGACTTGAGTTAACTGTCACTGACGGTGCCATGCAGGGTGCGTCAGTTTTTAAAATACAACAGGGCAAGTCGCCGCCCCCTGGATGGATCATCACTCTCTGTCTCAGTCTGGGCAAGGGGCAGTGCACGGCTGGGTGGTATCAGGGTGAATATTACTTTCCAGAGAGTGTACAATTTTCAGAGTCTGTTTGACTGCCTTTGCAATGGCATGTCACGTGCCTGAGTACCTGAGGACCGGCTTTGTTGTGCACTGCAGCCAGAGCCTGAGGCAGGCACTGCACCATGTGATGACAATTTGTGTTCATTATTGGAAGTGAAGAAATGGAATCTTGAATGGCAGCACGGTATGCACAGCATTGCCAGCAGGCAGCCCACTACTTGTGATTTTGCAATGTCCTGCACCTATTTGCAGTAATTGTGCCTCACAGTGCCACTGTGTTAGGAGGCACTGTAAATGCATAACTAAGCATTTTAGTGCAGTGATGAGGACTACCACACAAACTGTATTAGTCTACCCACTGATGTATAATACTTGGCAGAACTGTGCCACCAGCCTGGAAAAAAACGAAACGTTATTTTTTTTACCAACCCCTCTATGTTGTCCATGTTGCCTCCCACACCCCTTCCTTCCATCTATACCTCATTGTGTCCCTGCCCTTCCTCCTACCCCACCAGCAATAAAAAAAGGGTTAAGTCTGTATCATATTTGCTTTTTAGGTCGAGCCTAGAGTCAGCGTGCATGAGTTGCTCTGCGAGCATGATGTATCCACAATATGGGCTTTAACCAAGCCCATCGGTGGCATTAGTTCTTTTTTGTGCCTTTCAGAAATACATTTCTGCTCAAGCAAGCGTTATTACAAATCAGGTTTCCTTTTTTTCACAGATGGCTATTGTGAGTTTGACACTGGTCTATTGTTGCCCCAGACAAGCTAGGGCCAGGGCAGTGAGGCAGGAAATTCCAGGCACCTCTGGGCTAGGGGTGGAAACCTACACAGTAATATCAGCAGAGAACATATAACCTACTGAACAGACATGCTGACTAGGGTTCATTGTGTAGAGAGACTAGAATCATGCTTAAATAAGACTATTTCTCAGGAAGTACAGTAATAATAAAATCTCTTGTTTTCCGAGCCCTTGGGAAGAAAGTGCGATTTTGTTTTATTTTTGCAAGATGATCTCAGTCACTAGTGGTGAATGGCCACCCAAAAACACCAGCCTTAAACACATGACGCAATCACATTGGCGATGTAGTGGGTCAGGCACGGGTCAGCATCATTATTAAAGAAATGGGACTGCCCCCAGCAAGATCCCCCCATTTCAGGTCTGATAAGGTAAACAAGGCAATAACAGCTTGAGAATGCAGAGAGGAAATGGCCAGGTACAACAGTAACCCTACTCTGCGCGGCCAGATGCAATGAGGCAGGTGTCTGCCCTCTTTTATCTGACATACATGTTTTGCTTGTTTATTTATCTCACTCAATAGCTATCCAATGCTGAGGTGTTGAATACGTTTACAGTTTCATGAGCAACCCACTTGCTGCCTGCTGAGCAGTGAATTAATTCAAAATCCAAGGAACCACATACAAATATATGGGTGCATGGTTTGGGCCCACGGAATCAGAACTCCTCTGTCAAATGTGCCAGGCTGTGTTTAGATGAACATGGTTTGGGTCCCACCCCCCACAGATGTGCAGAGCCCTAGCACCATTTGCAACTCAATCAGCACCCCACATTGTTCAAGCCTCCTAAAATTCATCAACAAAAATGTCACTGGGGATTTACTCTGCATTTTTCCATTGAGATATTTGGACAAGTCTTTACATATTATTATAAAGTTTTGTAAATGTGTGCGCAATGAAAGGCCACCATTCTTTGTAATTATATGTCATCATTTTAAAATTTAGTAACACAGTCAACACAAATACACTCCACACCATGCAACACAATTACCCTCAGCACCACACACTTCCATGACACACAATTCAAAACTACATATTTTTATTTCACACCACATAATTCAACAACAAACCATATATTTCAACTCAACAACGCAATTACACAACACACCACATACATCCAAACAATGCCCCAGAATTCCAAACTATGCCACAAAATTAAACAGCACACCACATAATTAAAATCCACAACATTTCACCTCACAACACAAAATGCCATTCCACACAATTACACTCTGTGACATACTATTACACTCCACATAATTTCAGTACACTTAATCCCATATAATTATCCACATATTTCAACTGCCCACCATTCCACTACAAAAATCCACTCCACACCACACAATTCCACCACATGCAATTCTACAATTAAGAATTCCAATCCAAACCACATAATTCCACTCCACACCACATACATCAAATCCATGCCTATCCAAAACACAAGGATCAATCAATCAGAGTACTTGTAAAGCGCGCAACTTACCCGTGAGGGTCCCAAGGCGCTGAGGGTGGTGGGGGTGTGGGTGATGCTACTGCTCGAAGAGCCAGGTCTTGAGGAGTCTTCAGAAGGCGAGTAGGTCTTGGGTCTGCCGTATGTGGGTGGGGAGGGTGTTCCAGGTCTTGGCGGCGAGGTAGGAGAAGGATCTGCTGCCAGAGGTCGTTTGTTGGATGCGGGGGACAGCGACGAGGGTGAGGCTGGCGGAGCAGAGCTGGCGGGTGGGGGTGTGGAAGCAGAGTCTGCTGTTCAGGTAGGCTGGTCCAGCGTTGTGGAATGCTTTGTGTGCGCAGGTGAGGAGCTTGAAGGTGATTCTCTTGTCGACGGGGAGCCATTGTAGGTCTCTCAGGTGGGGGATGATGTGGCTGCGGCGGGGGACGTTGATGATCAGTCGGGCGGAGGCGTTTTGGATGCGTTGTAGTCATCGTAGGTGTTTGCCTGAGATTCCTGCGTAGAGTGCGTTGCCGTAGTCCAGTCTGCTGCTGACGAGGTCCTGTGTCACCATTCTTCTTGTTTCGGTTGGGATCCACTTGTAGATAATGCGGAGCATGCGGAGGGTGTTGTAGCAGGAGGAGGAGACGGCGTTGGCCTGCTTAGACATGGAGAGGGAGGAGTCGAGGAGGAATCCTAGATTGCGTGCATGGTCGGTGGGTGTTGGGGCTGTTCCCAGTGTGGCGGCCACCAGGAGTTGGACCTCAGTCTTGTCCGAGTTCAGCTTCAGACGGCTGCTCCTCATCCAGTCGGTGACAGCCTTCATTCCCTCGTGGAGGTTGGTTTTGGCGATGTGTGCATCCTTGATGAGGGAGAGGATGAGCTGGGTGTCGTCAGTGTAGGAGACGATGTTGAGGACGTGATGGCGGGCCACTTGTGCGAGGGGAGCCATGTAGACTTGAACAGCGTCGGGCTGAAGGATGAGCCCTGGGGGACGCCGCAGATGATGTTGGTGGCTTCAGATCAGAAGGGTGGGAGGCGGACGCTCTGGGCTCTGCCGGAGAGGAAGGACGTGGTCCAGTCACGAGCCTTCTCTTGGATTCCAGCTTCTAGGAGGCGTGTCTTTAGAGTGCGATGTCAGACCCTGTTGAAGGCGGCTGACAGGTACAGGAGGATGAGGGCTGATGTTTTGCTGTTGTCTAGTTGGTGCCAGATGTCATCTGTGGTGGCGATGAGGGCTGTCTCAGTGCTGTGGTTTCGTCTGAATCCGGACTGGGACGGGTCCAAGATGTTGTCTTCCAGGTGGCAGGCCAGTTGCATGTTGGCCATTTTCTTGATGAGCTTTGCCGGGAACGGGAGCAGGGAGATGGACCGAAAGTTCTTGATGTCCTTGCGGTCCGCCGGAGGCGTAGCTAGAGCTTGTGGCGCCCGGGGATATCCCTCAGATTGATGCCCCTTGTGGGGGGGGGGTGCTGGAGAAAAAGGACGGCGAGCACTTGAAAGATGTCCGAGAGACACGTAGTATTGCCGCTAATAGTTACCTCGATCATCCAAGTTACATGCACATAGATGACACGGTCAAAGGCTACACAGTTGGATACACCGGTGACTGGCAATACAAAAGAGAACACACAGGCTGCATGATCTATCTGTGGACTCAGAAAAACCGCATGTGACATCCATCAGAGAGCTGCGTGAACAATTACCTGGTAATCCCCTCAGCACAGTGCAAACATGCACATACATGACACTGTTCAGGGATCCATCATCTACAGCTGACATTAAATGACCATACATCATAGTCCCCCCATTAAAGCAGTGGGGACCTGCACAAACATGATGTGCTCTGGGACCCAAAACCAACTTAACAGTGCTGAAGCCTGTGATTCTTTATCTTTCAAAAAAAGCAAATTAATTATTCACAAGGAATGACTCACTGTGTGCCCTTAGAACTAAACACAGCACAAAGGGGTCAGTCAGCTCCACCTTGTCAATATGTGTATATTGTACCTCTTCATTGAATAACAAGGGCGCAAACAGCCATAGGTGTATCTCATACCTCTTTATTCAATAACACTGGTGCAGACAGGCTATCCATGTATCTCATACCTCTTCATTGAATAAGAAGGGCGCAGACAAGCCACCCACGTATCTCATACCTCTTCATAGAATAACAAACACGCTCACAGGCCACCCATGTCCTTCATAACTCTTCAATGAATAGCAAGGGCGCAGACAGGCCACTAGTGTCTCTCATACCTCTTCATTGAATAACAAGCATTTGCAATGCAATAGGTCTCACATTTGCGAGAGTTTAAATTATTGCCATTGTAATTGACAATGTCTTTTATTTACGTTTTAAAAACCAACACATAAATAAAAGGCACTGCCATTTACAATGCCAATGGCTCAAACTCTACAACCGCGAGACCTATTGCATTGCAAATGCTTGTTTATTTCAGTTCTACTGTCTATCCTATGTCAGCTCCCCTGAACAAATAATCTGGGAGACGTTTAAATTAGGTTTTAAATTCTAAATAATGCATTGATTTCAGATCCCAAAAATTGGCAAAGCTCAACTAGTTTAGTCAAATATATAAGTATTTGAGACACTGCATGGCAGAAATAGTAAGGCACCAAGGAAACAACCAGTGACATAATATTCTTCATGTGCTTTCCATAAACCTTTGTAATGTATGGCGGTAATGAAATATTATTTAATATTTGAAGAGTCTTGACCAGTGATTACGACTGAAACTTAGAATGCCACCTCTCTCTATTCAGTGCGACTAGTTTGATATAATTTACTAACTAGGTGCAACACAGCAGTAAAAACGCTAACATGAAACACCATGGGCATGCTTACCCCACTGCTTGCCAGACAAGTCCTCGAATTCCGCAATAGAGCCTTCTGGGTGTTGGCTGTCGTTTCCGGCACTAGAATCATCTGCAAGAGCGTAGCGGTGAAGCGCATAACGCGTCACTGCTACGTTCATTGCGAGGGCTGGCCAAAATATCACTGTACAGGGCCGTCATTAGTAGCGCTTGCGCACGCCGCTTATGCTACAAGATTGACAGCCCTGGACTCTGTCTGAGACTGTGACGGGGGGCACCAACGGTCGAGGAGTCTTAGGAAACACAAGCGCGGGACTTCGTTTTGGTCAATTTAATTGAAAGCACTGCGACCGCCTGTCTGCAGTGCTTTCGATTAAATTGCCAAAAATTAAGTCCCGCATTTGTGTTGTGTGCAAAGTCGCGCTGCACTCCACTCCTTCTGACCTGCTTTGGTAACAGCTGAGCTGCACAAGCTCAGCTGTTACCAAAGCGGGTCAGAAGGTGACGGAGTGGTGCAGCCTGGCTTTAGACTTTTAAACTGAGCCCCGGGTGGCCGCGGCACTGGAGGGCATTCTGTTTGTTTCCAAATAAATTATAAAGGCCGCTGCAGCCGCAACGGGCCTCCAGTGCCTCCAAAATGATGCTGCCTTAGGCGGACCGCCTCCCGCCACCCCCTAGCTATGCCACTGGGGTCCGCTTTGGGCTTCTGGAGGAGGGCGTTGATTTCGGCGTGTTTCCAGCTTTCTGGTAATGTCACTGTTTTGAAGGAGATGCTGACCTTTCGTAATTGGGTGCGATGCCTGCGTCTGCTTTGGTGAATACCTGGTGTGCGCACGGGTCAGACGGAGATCCTGAGTGGATGGAGTTCATGACCTTGCGTGTCTCGTCATCGTTGACGTTGGACCAGGAGGTCAGGCGGTTGGCGCTAGTGGTGTTCACAGGGGAGGTGGAGTCTGGCATAGTCGGGCGGTTGTGGTGTTGAAGCTGTCGTGGATGTCAGCGATCTTGCGGTGGAAGAAGATGGCTAATAATTAGCAACAGTTCTTCTGAGGGCAGGATGTCGTTGGCATTGGCGCTGGGGTTGGAGAGTTCCTTTATGATGCTGAAGAGCTCTTTGCTGTTGTTTTCGTTGTTATCCCAGGGGACTTTGAAGGAGGATCTCTTGGCTAATCTGATGAGGTGGTGGTGTCTGCGGGTGGCGTCCTTGTGGGCTGCGTGGTTGTCCGGTGTGCTTCGTGGAGCGATGTCTTCTCCAGTTTCCGGCATGCGCGTTTGGAGGTCTGGAGCTCGTCGGTGAACCAGGTGGCTCTCTTGTTGGCGTGGTTGTTGGTGGGTTTCTTGAGCGGGGCGAGGGTGTTGGCGCAGTTGTCGATCCACTGTCTGAGGTTGCGGGCTGCGGCATCTGGGTTGGTGGGGTCAGTGGGTGGGTTCTTGGCGAGGGAGAGGTGATCATCTGGTCTTCGGTGACTTTGCTCCAGCTTGGCGAGGCAGATGTTGGGTGCGGTGGTGCGTGGTTGGTTTCTTGAAGATGAAATGGATGCAGCGGTGGTCAGTCCAGTGGAGTTCGGTGGTGTGGTCGAAGGCGACGTGGGAGCCTGTGGAGATGATGGGGTCCATTGGCATTGTTGTTGTTCTTGAGGTGGAAGTTCAGGTCCTCGAGAGGATGTAGTCTGTGGAGGCGAGTGCGTGGGTGCTAGCGAGGTCAGCAATGGAGTCGCTGAACTGAGCCCGGGGTCCGGGTGTCTGTAGATGAGTGTTCCTCTGAGGGTGGTGTTGGGGGTCAGTGTGGATCCGGAAGTGTAGTGTTGAGGGTGTCGTCAACGTGAGTGGTGATCTTGAGGGTGGACTTGTGGACGATGGCTATTCCT
This sequence comes from Lissotriton vulgaris, assembly GCF_964263255.1. NCBI lineage: Eukaryota > Metazoa > Chordata > Amphibia > Caudata > Salamandridae > Lissotriton > Lissotriton vulgaris. The sequence goes on from NC_141693.1 coordinate 1,526,807,893, forward strand.
CCTCCGATTCCGTTTGGGCGATCCCTGCGGGTGATCTTGTAGCCGTCCGGGATGGCTATGGCGATGTCGGGAGCCGAGGAGTCGTTCCACCAGGTCTCGGTCAGGAAGGCCACGTCTGGGGCGGAGGTGTCGAGCAGATCCCAAAGCTCGACGGCGTGTTTGCGTGCGGAGCGGGTGTTGAGGAGTATGCAGCGGAGGTGGTTGGGTCAAGTCATTGGAGGTTTGGCGGTTCTGTCACAGGAGAAGCTGCAGGTGTGGCAGGAGAAAGGTCCGTGGGTCCGTTTCGGGGCAGCCTGGGAGCAGGTGTGGTTTTGGCCGGCGATGAGTGTGTGGAGGGTGCTGGCGTCGTAGTGTATTCTGGTGTTGTGGCGTTCGCAGGGTCCACGGCTTCTGGCGCTGGGCGCGGTCAAGGCACGGACGGGCGCAGACGGGCTTGCCTTAGGCACTTCTCGGCCTGCATATGAGGTGGCTTGGGAGGGAGGAGCAGCTGGTAGGCGGGAGCGGGGAGGCGAATGGGTGTGCAGGGGGGCGGGCCGCAGGGAAGCAGCAACGGGAAAGGGCCGGATCAGGAGCGGCGGGGGAACCTGGCGCACAGGGCAGAGGGGAAGGGAAAAAAAACAGGAAACAAGGAGGCAGCAAGGGAGGCAGGAACCAGGCAGTCAGGTGATGAGCAGCGGCGTGGGGGCGACCTGCCTGCAAGCAGGGTCAGAGGATAACGACACTGTCATTAACAGCACCAATACCTCTAACTCTAACAAATGTGAGACCAATTTGCATTGCAAATTCTTGTTTTATTTTCATTCTGCTGCACTCCAGCCATGCTCCTACACAAAATTACTTAAAGACTAAGACAAATAAGTTTCTCATAGGCAAACATATTGGCTTTGCCAATGCTTGTTTTAATTGGCACAATCACAGAAATATAATGCAAGCTGGTTATATGCCAGTAAGGTGGCAGCCTTATTATTGTATGTATATAATAAAAAAAATTACTGTTGTTGCACTTACACCTCCACCTTTCTGTTGTTACTTGTAATTTCCCAAAACCCTCCCGTCATTGCTTCCAGACCTTCCCCTTCCATCTCGCTAGAAAAAACGCATTGGTAGACCTTTGGAAATGCTGTTCATTTATTATTTTATTTTTTTGCAGCTTTATATAGCGCCAATTCAATACAAAGGTATTGGACTACTTGCCATGAGCACCAGTTACATTGCCTCTTCCACCTAAAAAGGACCTGTAAAGTGGGTAGCGGTGGCCACTTTATAATGTTCTTTAAAATCACAAGCCTTATCTACCCCTCTACACCCCGCCCGCTAGCTACCCCACTAGCCACTCCACCAGATTGCCTTTAACAATGCTGCTTTACCTAAATCTCAGCCTTGATGCGCATGGGCAGCACTCACTTCTTAGAATGACAGTTCAGCAAACAGCCCACAGCGTGCTCGGGTAAATAAAAACAAGAGGCAGGGTACTAAACAGCAGAGACAGTGTAACTGATATGAGACGGGGCACTGAAGTTCCTGCACTGCGGTCTATTGTTAATTGATAGCAGCTGTGCGGTACAGACCAGTCAGTGCCTGTTGAATTCCCTGTAAGCAAACAAATGTTGGTCTTTTGCTACCTCCTCCTGTCTACCGTATGCAGATATCTTGGCTAGTGGGAAAGAAATTTGAAAGGCTATATCTGAAAGTACTACCAGCATGACCACAACCACGTTAGCAAACCGCATAGGACGATTTTTGGTGCTGAGCATCCCATTTGACCAAACACACAGTCAGTATTTGTTGTATAATTGCAGCTTTGTTTTACTATTGTTCTTTCTGTGAGTGGCGCATGGCAGGTTTCAACACACAATGTGGTGCAGTGGATTGATTGTTGTGTGTTAATTATTAGCACAGTATCTTTCTTAAAAACCTGGTCATTAAAAAACAAGACGTCTGATTTCTACAAAAGAAATGCACTTCCCTTCAAACTTCACCACACGGAAGTGCCCCAGTCTGGTCATGCAATATCAGAGCTGGAACCTTCCTTCGCACAGTATTTTGTACATGTCATGCAGTACTGTCCCTAGAAAGATAGAATTACTGTCACTTTCCTGTGTAACGTCTGTTCACACTTGTCAGTTCTCCAGTGTGACAGCACTGCTGGCAGTTAACTCGTTAAATAATTGTTCTCGGTTTCCTTGTCCACATTTACGTGCCATTTAACATGTTACATACTGTTGTCAGTTTTTAGGTCTCTCCAACGCAGCGCGCATTCGTTGCTTAGGAGGGGACCTCTTGGAATCGATCAGCATTTTGGCCAAAAACGTGCAGGTTTTGCATTGCTTTGTATTGCAACGCGTACACGTTGGCGTTTCCCTTGCGGGAGCGGGCAGCGGGAAATCTGTTAGCAATTATCGTGCCTTGCTGCTCGCTCCCGCAAGATACACGCCAGACATTGCTTCTCTCTCGCTCGGCTTTGCCATTGTACCTAGCAGACTACCCAGTGCAGCGTCAGTTATCAATTAATATACAAACAATAAAGTGCCTTGCAAGTTTAAAGCACTATATTACGCTCAGCTCAGCTCTGAAGTTGGCCGCAGTTTCGCCTGCAGTAAAGGTAGAGCTCCGTTGCGTAGCTCGGCTGAAGTCTTCCCTGGAATGAATTGGTGAATTCCAAAGTTTTCTTAAGGTCACTGGGGACATGTACTTTTCACACGGCGTTGTCCTATGCCGGTGGCCCGCCAGGATTAATGTTTAACGCATTGCTGAGAATGGGCTGAAATACGAGTGGGAGAAGATCATCGCCCACAGCTGGGAACGAAGCCTGGGCTACTCAGTGACTAGAAATCAAAAGAGGACTTACAAGTGAGTACCTCTACTTAGCCCTGGCGCATACATATGACAGAATTAAACAAGGCGGCCATTGCTGTAGGATTCACTTTTCTAAACATACAATAAAATTTGACAAAAATGCCTGTAAACTCTTTCGCACTTTACTTAATGGAGAAATCTTTGTGGTTAAATCAGTGAACAAGAGTAAGTCTGTAAATTAACCTCCAAAGTGTTTTTTTAACCCCACTGTAGCCCTTATTCTGTTCAATGGCGTACTATTATTTTAGTGGGATTCTAACGTACTTTACCTCAGTTCTCGTACAAAGGCACAATTAACTCCCAACTCCAGTCACTCGTTTGTAAGATGGCCTCAGCAGTCACTCATCTGTTGCGCAGACTGCATGAGTGGCACGAGCGCCTATTCTGTAAATCCTAGTTAAAGGACGCTAGGGCGGCGCTCTAGTAGGAGTTTATCTGCCAAAACTCAGCTTGCCGCAGACAAAAACGTTATGCAGCTGTGGGGGAAGGGGGTGATGTTGGGAACACAATTATTCCCGGTTATCTAGCTAAACGTTGTTCCATCTACACGTGTCAACAAAACAGTACAATAAAACCTCTCTCTGTTCCCCCAAAATACTGCAGTGCTAGTTTATGTCAAGGCGCCCGCCTGCCGCTCGCTGCTTAAATTTATTTATTTATTTATTTATTTGTAAAATTTCTAGAGCGCACAAATACCTTTCGGTGTCTCGGCGCTAGAGTTCGTTAAGATTACAGGGGGCTCTTACATGCATTTCAAGGGCAAGTTGGTGTTTTTTTAGGGAGATAACAAAACAATCTACATTCAGGCTGAGTTTTTAGTCACGGTTTTTAGAGTTCCATATTTTCTAACTTAAATATGTTAAACAATTCTGGGACTGTCACTGCTCACCCTCACAGTCCCACCCCTCGCACCCTCACAGCCCCCACCCCTCCATGGCTGTGGACCCTAACAGCCCCACCCCCTGCATTAAACTACTGCTTTAACTCTGTGGTGTCTCTTCCCATCCTCTTCTTACGCTTTCTTCCTCTCAACCCCCCTCACAGTGTCACCCCTGCATCACCACGGACCGTCTGCCCTCCGACACTCCTTCCCTGCATTCCACCAGCCTCACATCCTCACCGTGTGCAGCCTCTCCACCCCTTCGACCTCTCATCTCCCACTCCTCCGTCACTCACCCTCTGCCTCACCCCACCAGCTGTCTCACCCCACCCTGTCATACCTGTCAGCCACGCATCGCCCGCCCACTCACTTCACCCTCACAGTCTTATCCCTCACTTGTCACCCACATCTCTCTCCGCATACTCTTGATTCCTTCCCATTGTATCTCACCCCTGCATCACCTCGCCCCCTGCCTCATCCTACCTTCATTTCACCATCCTGGCAGTGTCACTCTGTATTATCCCTGCCCATCCTATCTCCCACTTGCTTAATCCCTCGCTGTGTCTCACCCTACCTTCACACCATGAATCACCCCCCGCAGACTCATAGCGCTTGACCCCATTCATGCTGAAAGCTGGCAGTGTTTGCTGTATCTCGTGATTAACCCCTTCAAGCCCTCATCGTGCCTGTCGGTGCTGCTGGGACCCATGCATGCCCTCCTCCAGGAGCAGATTCCTCACTCAGCCTTAAACATCAGCCCCAGTACTCGGCACCACTGCCCTGCATCTACACATGGGGCAGGGGGACCCCAACGCCAGAGGAGCCCGCTTTTGGGACCTTATAAGTATTTTGTTATGCAGCACAACATCCTTGGTGCACCAACATTAACTCTTGCATAGTTAAACACTTGTAAGGTCCCAAAGGTGAGGCCTATGGGCTATGCCAATGCTTGTTATGTGTGACATTGATCTAGAAAACTTCACCAGCATCGCAAGTGTTACTTGGTCACATGAGGTTTTTGGGGGGTCTACTGTGTCACTGCCAGTTGCCTCATGTGACATCACGCTATCAGTCCTCATGTATATCACCGAAGTCAATTTGACCAAGTAGTGTCTTCTCTTTCAGTTTTCCTTTTTGACATTAATACAAATATGTCCTGATGTAATATCACTGTTTGTCAGCTGCTGTGCCTGATATCGCTATTTTTGTAATTGCCTCTGATGACTTCACATTTGACAGCTGGTTTTCTTGGGTGACATCAGCATTCCCGTATATAGAATGTTATATCTCTGCTGCCTATTTCCTTGTGTGATATCACTAATGTCAAAGCGACTATGTTACATCACCTCTGTCAGTTTCCTCATGTGAAACCACTGCTGGTAGTTCATTATTGTGACATCGCTCGCTCTTAGGTGCTCCGTGCTTCGTGAGGTGTCATCAATCTGTGCCATATTGTGAAACCACCACTCCACGGGACTACGTCTTTCCCTGCTTTCTCATGTGTGTGCAGCATTCGTTCAGAAATGCCCCACTGATAAACGGTCTTTTACTTTTTCTGTTGATGCTGAACAATATCGGCAAGAAACAATGACAAAACGAAGAGGTCTGCATTGGCATGCAAAATGCGGGACCTATTGGCTTTTCGAAAGCTTGCTCTACCCTATTTTCGTTTTCTTAATCTCTGACATTGTTTCCCTTCTCGGTCATTCTTGCTCCTCGTGTTTTTTTTTTTACAATCTGATTCCATTTCATAAAAAATAAAAAAAATACCATTCTTTCACTTCGACATGCATTATTGTTAATTTATTATCCTTCTTTTTGCTGCTCCCGTTTTGCTTCCTGTGCAGCTGTGGCTCCGCGATTAAAGAAACGTCACGTAATTTATAGCGTGAACCTGTCTGGTATCCCATGAAATCGTGTATCCCCTCGCTCAGCCCGAGCAGAGATCGACTGCTTCTGTCTAAACCTGCCCGGGCTGAGTTTGTTATCCGAACACAGCCGAAGAGAAGGGGATACATGATCCCAAGGGGATACCAGATATTACACAACACCGGGACCTAGATTGTTAGTCCGACAGCATCACTTGAAGACCAGATTTAGAGCCTCATTTGTACTATTCTCATATCCACCCAGGAACGTGCAATTTAAATTTTGACTGGTTTGTGTTGCAGCCTGTTATTTGGGCCTAACAAAAACTGTCCATTCACAGGGGCTCACAAAACCACCTGTCTAATGGATGTTAAGGAGACTGGAAGTAACTTGGAACCCCCTGTGATGGACTGTGAGTGGAAGCATATAGGCCTGCAAGGGATATTTGCATTGTCAAAAGGGAAACAGTTTTTAAAACATCCCATATAGATTAAAAGAATGTTTCCTGCTTGATAACACCCTAGGGACAGCAGGTAGAAACCGCCCAAGACAACCAACATGATTCCAAAACTCAGAACCATGGAGACAGCTTCTCTTTTTGAAATCACTTACCACCCCAATTCTGGGGTTAGTACCTGATCACTGGTTTGCCACTGCAATTGTGATTGCATTTTTATTGATATAGTTTGTTGCAATTGCTAAATAAAAGGGCCAAACCTTTTTCATTCTCATTCCTATTTACAAGTCATAACGGATCACAAATGTCCTTTTTCAAGTCAGAACAAATTATCAGATTCATTGAAGGGCTTGGATATGTTTTAAAAACATGTTTGAGGTTACAAACCATGTTTTTCTGAGAATAGCAGCCATCTGCAAAAAAAAAAAACACCTTTTCTGCTTGAGACCATTAGTTGCTAGAAGGCAATCTGGCGACTGACTGTTTTGGGTTTTACAGTTCTGAGGCTAAAAATATCCAAAAGGATCATTTAGGCATCCAGGATATTTAGTGTTTCCTTATACGTACCCAACTAAACACATATGCTCGAAACAGAGTCTCTTCAAATTTGTCATCAGTTGTATTTTGATTGCATCCCTATGTTAGGTGTATACTTATCCTGAGTATGAATTGTATTTGTATTTGGAGTCACCAAAGAGACCAAGACAACAAATGTCTGATGAGAGGTACCCTCCAATTGCAAGGTCTATGTAGGGCTGTGCAGGGCACTGCATGCTTCCCTCTTCTCTTTCAGATACTGTTATAACAATGCTTTTGTTATGAATACACCGTGTTTCTCCTAGGTAAATGGCACCAGCATGCAAGAGCATTTTTTTCCCAGTATTGTTTCCGATCTCGTTGCTGAATTTATAGACATGATTCTTACTTAACTTCTGCAAAATGACTAAGAATAACTGAATGATGAGGATTTTATACATATCATTTGGCCTTCAAATTGCAAAGTATGAGATCGTATTAATATGGCAAATTTATACCAATGTATAAGTAGTCCCTGTTGGGTGTGCACACATAGCCTATCCAGACTGAGAATAGAGGCTGGGAATTGGCCCTCATCAGGCTATGGGAGACTGACAGTTATTGGAAGCTGTTTACCAGTAAAGGGCCACATGTCTTTCTGACTGTATGGGGATACTGACACTTGGATGTTTCACCAATGGCTGCTGGTTTCATATTGGCCATCCTAAATTGTGTAGTACCCTAATGCCATTCCTTTTACTGTCAGGTTTGTCTTGATATTTACCTTAATGCAGAAGCCAGCAGCAGCTCTGCCTTTGGAAAAAACACATTCCATTGAATTTTAAATCAGATCGGCAAGCTAAAAAGAGAGAAATCAACTGTTTTTCTATTTTTCTGTTATTTGTGCAATAAACATATCTGGAAAGGCCAGAGACTCGCATTCTCTCTGTTCCGATTAGCTGTTCTTTCAGCAGGTTGTATATCATCAGCCTTTTCCCCTCCGCACTTGGATCAGCACTTCAAAAATTGTTTACTGATTTTTGTTAATCTTTTCAGCGTCCAGTATGCCCTGTACACTATAAATAAATGGTATTTTCTAAGAGGGGCTGAGCTGATAGTATACCACAACATAGATTTTGTACACCCAGCGAGAGTAGGCTATTACCCCTTGATTCTATAGGCAAAGTAAAATCATCATCCTCAGCAATTATTAGCATCCAATACCAATATGAGATTTCCTTTTTCCGTATTAGTCTTTCTAGTAGCTTTGCTTCCAGTTTACTATTCCCTTCTTCATCCTTCCCCAGTGATTTTACCCAACTCACGAGCTGGAGATATTTGAATCTGGAGAGATAACCATCAGTTCTTAGTGACAAATGCTCCCAATCTGTTAAAATGTTTCCTGTAAGTAGTAGCCATCATCTTAGTATTTCCCCTTCTAACAATGGCTTTGAAAGTTTGTCTTTAAAGCCTTCCGGTGTTCTAGGGGAGTTCCATATGGAGGCATAATCACTGTAGTATGGTATTCTTAAAGATCTTCCAATTGAAACCAAAGTTTACATGCTAGAAGCATCTTCAAAATGAATTTTTTTAACAATTTTGGATGCCCAAATTTGTAAAGGAAAAAATCCCCCTTCTTCTGTGTCATCGCTTGAAGATGCAGAGCTTATACCAATGATTCTTGAAGAAGTGATCCCATATTTTTGAATTGGAAAGCTCTATAATATTGAAATACATTGGGACTGGCTATCCCTCCCCATTCCTCCTTTCTTCAAAGTTTTCTCCAGGCTATTCTTCTTACTTTGTAAGCCCATATAAAACTATTTAGCTCTCCCTGTAGTTTCTTAAAACAGTCTCGTTTAAATTCATAAGGGAATTGTGTTGCATAAAAAATGAATTTTGGTAATATTATCATCTGTAGAATCTTCACTCGACCCAAAAATGACAGTGGGAGTCTGGTCCAAATTTTAAAAAGTTTCCTGGTCTCCAATACCACTTTTTCAAAATTTGGCATGCTACTGCCTCAATATCTTTTTTTCACGATAATACCTAGGTATCTTATCTTTTCTTTCAATAAAGGGTAGTTACTTTGGGAATTCCATTACATAATTTATGTTTTCTGACAATTTGCTTGACAATCTAAAATCTGTCCGAATGGTTCTAAAATATCTAATATTGTTGGAAGTGAAGATGACAATTCTTTTGTAAATATCATTAAATCATCTGTATATAAGGCAACTTTCTTCTCCCAGCCCAGATATTCAAAAGGAGAGATCTGTTGGTTAGCTCTGATTTCATTAGCTAATGGTTCAATATAAAAATCAAAGAGGAGCGAGGAAAATGGACAGTCCTGCCTTGTACATCCAGAGTTCTCTATCTTGCCTGTCAGGTTGCCAATAACCAATGTTCTAGAGGTGGGATTTTAATATAAAGACTTTATTGCTCCCAAGAAACCCACACCTAATCCATACTATTCTAGAAACCTATATAGGAAAGTCCAGCTCACCCTGTCAAAGGTATTTGCTGTATTCAAAAGTAAGTAATGACAATTGAGATTCAAACTGTGTTGCCAGATCAATCGCCCTGAACAAATTGTGTGTCGATTAAAAAATCTGCCTTCCTTTACTAAATCCCTTTTGATCTTAATGTATCAGTTGATCTGCTACTTTCCCCAATCTTCCAGGTAGAAGAGTGTAAACTTTATTTTGCTATTTAACAACGAGATAAGCCTATATGACTCACAGCATTTTGGGTCCTACCCTGCTTTTAGCAGAACACAAAAAGGTGCTTCTTCCCATGACTTCCGCAGATCTTGCCCTTTTTGGAAAATCAAAAATGGTTCAGAAATGGGCTACCTCCTTTTCTAGGGGTAAATAGATTTTATTTGGTTCTGGGCTAGCTGCTTTCCCTCTTTTTATTTTCCTTATTGCCTCCCTCACCTCCATAATTGTTATTTATGAATTCAGTTCCTCCCTTGGCTTAAATGACATAGTGGGGAATTCAAACTTCACAATGTAGATATTAATTTGATCCTTTGTTGCAAATGTGTCCACCTTATATACATCTTGGGAGAAATTGACAAAGGCATTCTCTTTCTCTCTACAGATTGTGCTAGTGATTCTCTGCCCCGCCATCCATATTACATTGATCCTATTGTGTTGTTTTCTTCAGTTCTAAGTGTCTAAGCTAACAGTTTCCCGCATCCCTCTCCATACTCATAATTTGTGAGTTTACTTGCCGCCCATTTCTTCCTGAAAGCTGTCTCCAACATTTTCGACAACTTTTCCTTTTTCATTTCTACGTCAATCTTAACTACATCATGTGAGCTATGACTTATTTCTTCCATCCTCTCTGTTGTCATCTATTTTCTAGTAAGCTTATTTTAGTTCCTACAGTTCTGATCTTAAAACTTGCTAAGTTTATCAGCTTCCTCCTAATAATTGCTTTCATATGAATCCCATATAACTTGTGTAGAGGTGCCATATTTGCAAAGATGATGGAGCGGTGCACTACCAGAATATTATAGAATTAATAATGAAGCTTGATCACTTCCTCCGTAGAAAAAAGTCTTTATTTAGGTAAATCCAAATGCATAGACATATACATCAGCCAACGCGTTTCGTTCTTGAAAAGAACTTTGTCAGGGCTGGAAAAAAAAACATAAATAACATACATAAGTGCTAAGGAAGGTGCATTGTTGGAAACCCACAATCCATCACTAACAATTGAGACATTTATAAACATTCGACAGGGTACGGTCATCAGCATCAGGGCCGTGGTACCCAGCAACCACATATACTTTCCCTCAGATTTTTACTTTTGCCATGATCCATCTCCCTTAGGGTCTATATGTAATGTAATGTAATGTAATGTAATGTATGTAATGCAATTCCTCTACTAATGCTTTAACTGATTTCTTAACCAATATAGCTAACCCTTTAACGCAGCAAGCCTGATTAGTGCAACCATAATTATCTACCCACCTTTGATTTTTCATGATTTTCCTCCATTCTGCCTTTAATAAGTGGGTCTCCTATAAAATAATAACTTCACTATCGGCCATTCTCAATTACTTCAAAATCCTCTGCCTTCTGCTTCCAGGATAAAATGTTAACCGACATTCAATGAGTTATGTTAAAACATACTATACCCTAATCTTTCCTTGCCTGTCCTTCACTTTTTTATACAAGCTTTGACAAGTCTATTTTTTTAAATGTTTCCCTATATGGTCCAACACTCTTCGTGCATGTACCAAATAGCTATGTGCAGTCACCCCTCCATCCCCCCTGGAATACACTCCCTTCCTTCTTTGGGTGAACCATATTTGCCCTTTTGAGAACCCTTTTGCTCAAACCTTAAATTTTACTGATTTTATTGCAGTTTAATCTTTTTTATTAGAGCCGCCACCTCTTTGGGCTCTCTGATGTTATGCGCCTGCTTTTTCACATAAACTTCAAGAAGGCAGAGAAAAACATCTGTGCTGTTGCACCTAAGGACCTTAACTCCTGAATATGCTGCACAATTTTGCATTATATGTCCTGCTTGGCTATAGAGATATCAGATCGAATTCGAAACAACTATTCTTCCCTATATGGTTCCAAACTCTTTGTGCATATACCAAATACCTACGTGCAGTCACCTCCCTCCCCCGGAATACCCTCCCTTCTTTCTTTGGGTGAACCATATTTGCCCTTTCAAGATCCCTTTTGCTCTAACCGTAAATTTTAATGATCCTCTTGCAGTTTAATCTGTTTTATTAGAGCCTCCGCCTCTTTAGGCTCTCTGATGTTCTGCGCCTGCTTTTCCACATAAACTTCAAGAAGGCAGGGAAGCGCATCTGTGCTGTCGCACCTAAGTACCTTAACTATTGAATATGTTGCCCAATTTTGCATTAACTGTACTGCATGGCTATAGAGATATCAGATCGAATTTGAAATGACCAGTCTTGTTTCTAAACACCAACTTTAAGTGCTTCATTCAGAATCCTCTCCTTTGAAGTTTAGCTCTTAAATTTAATCAGAATCTTTTGTGGATTTTTCCTCATTCTTGCCTTCCTAAATGGGTCACTGTGTACCCTTTGTATATAACCGTCAAGTTTTGGGCAAATGGTCCATTGCTAGAGTCCTCCTGATTAGACTCTTCGTCCCTTAACTGTGAACTATCATTCCCCCTGCATGCATTCTGTTTGATTGTGCTTACATGTGGATTACAAAAATGTTAAATCAACTGTATTCTCCATTTCAACAATTTGAATGCTCTAACAGTACTAATTCCCTGCACATTTTGGGAGACTGTTCTAGCTACTTTCCTTTACAGCAGTTCATATGACCTGTCCCTCCAAGAAATCATAGATGTTTGATCTGTGTATAGTTTCTTGATGGCAATAATTATTTATTCTGCCAGATCTGCCTTGAAGAATACATCTAGTAACATTGATTGACTGCCTAGGCTGCCCTCCTGCCAGATATGGCCAGCTCCATCTTATAACTGTTTGGGATATCTAGCCTGTTCTTCTCAGTTCACACCCTCCTGACCAATGTGTGCTCCACTTTCACTGTAAGACGCCCAACAAAGCCTCTTGCTGTTCTGTCATGGGTTCACGCAAGATCCCATAGTGCCTATTTAGAAGTTTGGGAGTAAGGGTGCCACCATCAAAATGGTGTTGGATTCCTGCCTGCTAGTTAGAGGTTCTCCTGCTCAATTATGATGCATTGGGTTTCAATGATGAAAGGCCACTGTGACACCGCCCACACCAGCAAGAAGTCTCAACGACAATGGTGGGATAGGTCAATGCGACTGTCAGAGAGCAGGCCGACAGTTTTCTTGCTGGCCCAATCACAATGTGCCTTCTCCAATATGTGATGTGGCGATCCAACCTCCACTATAACAACAAAAGATGTTGACTGGTCTCCTGCTTTAAGTCTTAAACCTGTGTTTGGCTTAAAAACAATCATCAAGTCACGTGTGGCAACAGAAAGAGTATCTCTCAAGTATGAAAAATACCCTTCAGTTTCTGTCTGTTACCGCCCTTGTCATCATTTGGGCTTCATCATTCCAAAGAGATGGTAATAGTAGCTATCAAGCTGTGATGTCAAATTGTAAGGTGCTACACATCCTGTGATGCAAGATTTAAGTAGGCGATAACGACAATCATATGGGTTTTGTAGCCACTCATGTAGATGACCCCTTCCAAACACGTATAGAGATGGCTATGTTTTTTCGAAAAATAAGATTACATTTTTTCTTCGACAAAAGCACCAATGAAGCGAGTGACAAAGTCGATACCAACACTGGTCTCAAAAAGCCTTCCAGTTTCACTCCACCTACAGTGGGTCTACCTGCCAAGGTTTTGGCATTTGAACATCTAGTGGAGAATGATGTCCTCAGATTACAGCAAGAGGATAACCACCCATTCATGAATTTACCCAAAATGGAACAAAATGCGCTTCGGGGCCTTATGTCTGATGAGAACCTCACTATAAAGCCAGCCGACAAAGGTGGGGCCATAGTCCTTCTAGATACAACTACGTACCAGACAGAGTGCCTTCGACAACTCCAAGATAAAAGATCATACTTGGTGCTAGCTGAGGGCTCTACGGAAAGACTGAGCACCACTATAGGTCACCTAGTAGAGGAAGCTCTTTCAGAAGGTTGGATCACGGCCCAAGAAGCCAGTTACCTACGAACTACCCATCCAATAATGCCTTATTTTTACATTGTGCCAAAGGTTTATAAGGAGCAGAGTCCTCCTCCAGGACGTCCCATAATATCAGGGATCGGGTCTCTGTTAGAACCTTCGACCTTTGGTGAAGGAGATGCCGACATTCCTGCAGGAAACAAAGGATCTTCTGCATATACTGCCGGATATAGAATGTGACACTAGAACGGATTTGCTAGTGTCATTCGACGTTGAATCGTTGTACACCTCGATTCCCCAGGATGATACCCTTGAAGTGATAGCAACTCTACTAGATGAGAGGGATTTGAATTCCATCACCCGACACAATTTATCATGTCCTGCGCAAGTTTAGCAATTAAATAATTTTTTTTTCACTTTGAGGAAACCATTTTTTTGCAAATGTCTGGGACCAGCATGGGCAGCATTTTTGCCCCAAGTTTAGCACATTTATACGTACATCATTTTGACCAAGAACATTTCCTCACCACAACAAATCCATACTGCAATTCCCTGCGAGTGTGGAAATGTTACATCAACAATATTTTCGTCGTATGGCGTGGAACTACTGAGGACTTATTGCTCTTCCTGCAGTGGCTCAACACTAGGAATATTGTTTACATTTCACTGTAGAGTACGATAAACAAAAACTGGCCTTTTTGGATCTTCTCATATCAACTACTTATACTGGACTGATGTCACAGCTATAAGAAACCCATGGCACGCAACTCCTTATTGTGTTTCGACTGCTGCCATCCCAGGGTGCTTAGAAACAATCTACCGTATGGACAGTTCCTACAGATTCAGAGGAATTGTTCCACCAAGGAGACCTTCCAACAGCATGCCAAAACTTTGGAGAAGAATTTGCTGGCGAGAAAGTACCCCAAAACATTGGTAAGACAGTTATTTAAAAGCGCTGCCAACAACAATCGTGAGGCTCTTCTTGAACCTGCTATTCCAAAGGAGAAAACCTCTAGATTAACCTTTGTAAAGACGTTTAGTACTCTGTCTAATCAAATACGAAAGATCGTAAGGAAACGAGGGTCAATCTTGAATACAGGCTCGGACATCTTACCACCACCTCTTTTTGCGTTCAAACGCGGTCCGAATTTGAAAGACAAAATTGTACACACTAGACCGCAAAACAAAACACCACGAGCTGTAGGAACATTATGGGACCTTCCGGCGGTTGAAGGTCACCATCCGTGTGGCATGTGTGCCCCCTGTCCTCAGACTTGCAAATCAGTCAGCATTGACATCGGTACCACCCGCCCTTGGCAACAAAGAAAATTCACTAAATGTAATAGTGAAAAGTTGATCTATATGATCACCTGCCCGTGCCTATTGAAATATATAGGCATGACTACGAGGAAGGTAAAGCTCTTAATATCCAAGCATAAAAGCACCATAAGGTGCAAAAAGCACGCAACATGCCTCAACAGTCTTTTTCTATCTGCTGGCCATGGACCGACTGGCTTCACGTGGACAATTGTTGAACAACCCTCCATTCCTGAACACGTGGTCGACATCACCACATACCTGTTTTCCAAAGAACAGAAGTGGATTTATAGACTAAATAGTGACAAAGAAGGTCTTAATGTGGACATCCCGTGGATGTCTTTATGGGAACAAAGTGAGATTCCACTGTGCTCATTCATTGCATATTCCACATCTGTGCCAGTACTTTTTCCAGTAGAGGACACAACATACTTAACTAATATTAGAACATCATAGATATACATCATTGAGAATGAGATCACTGTTAGCTTATTGAGTAGGTGGGATGTACGCCACATTAGACACAAGAAATAGCTACCTTTGGAAGAAGTTGCAAGACAAAACAGAGCTCTTTATTAACCTCAAGAGGTTGAACTACATTCACACAACGCCCTTTGGTAGTGTATGAAGTAGCACACTGAACAGAAGGAACATGCTCCTTTTAAACCCACACAGGGGCTCAGAAGAAGGAGGTACTAGTACAGAACAGAAGATTTACATACATAAAAGGTCATACAGAAACGCACAGTCAACAATAGGGTGGAGCTTAGCAGTACACTAATTACAGTAAAAATACCCTGACAGTTATAATTTATAACATGTGTGAACAGTTACAATCTCCTCTGCGCATGCGCAGAGTAGCAGAGCCTAAATATAGTCTGTTTCTAAGCAGAGTACAAGAGCAAACGACAGCAAGGAAGCCCAGAGCACATGATGAGCATATGGCAGACAAGATGGCTGCCGAATACAAGATGGCTTCAGCTAAATTCTAACCCCGATCGCTGCCAAATTACAACACCTTGGTAACAGAATAACCAGGTATTAGCCATTCCGCCATGGCAGCCACAAACATATTGAGATTGTAAAGCCATTGCACCACTCCCACAAGGGTTGGGCTTCTTCCCTTCGGGGCGAGCCAGGGAATGCTGCTCACAGTCAGAGCTGCACCCGAAACAACGTGTCACTCTGACGCATGCCTTGCTCCAAGACCACCCCACATCAGGGGGCCCTTTTACACTATGTGGCCTGCAACTGCCCTGGAGGCATGCCACAATGATGATGAGGATGAGCACAGTTATATTTTAGTATGTCTTTATCTTATCCTGACTACAGTGGTGATTCCTACCTGGCCTGATTGCATACCTCAGCCAACCACAAATCCCATTTCTAACTACTACCCTTTCTGAAGCAGTTCTTTTTATGTTTTGCTCCCATCAAGAACTGCAGTTAACCTATGACAAGCTCTTGGTGTTTCCTGTTCTCCATATATTCTGTCACCATGGATTTTCCTTTTGTTTTCTTTTATAAGAGGGCCAAACATTTTGGGTATGATCACATTTTATTCCTCCGACCCTTTTTTCATGCCCTTGGTGGCAAGTTAAGTCAGTGCCTAGTGCAGACATCAACTTATTCAGAAATCAGAATTGCAGAGCTGATAAGATGCTAAAGGAGTGTTTTTCGTGTTGGTTGTGCTGCATTTTTTATGCAGAAATGTGTTGTGCTTTTGTGTCAAATGTTTGCATTTTTGTTGCTTTGTTACACTGTGGTGGCTCTGTTCCATTTTTTTCACCTGCTAAGTTGTGTTGTGTACTCGTATATTTTTGTCATGCCTTTGTTTTTCATCATGTTACATCATGTTGTGCTGTGTTGAGAAGCACATTCCCTTGAAGTGTCTGTGACATGCAACCATTCACCACTGTCTAAAATGGTTCAATGCCCTTCCTTGCTCCAGCTCAGTACTTTGTGAGAGCCCTGACTTAAATTAGTATTTCCATGAGCATTTCCAGGCCTCACTTCATTAAATACTTCCCTACTACTCTACCCTTTTCCAGCAGTAGGCAGTTAAATCACGTTGCATTTCACAAAATGCTGAAAACATGGGTCTTTTTAATCCTAGATTACATTGTGCTAGGGAAGAGGCATGGCCAACAAAATATATAGAGTTTCTGGCATTAAGTTAGTCAACTTGAGGGCGTTGTCTGCATTAAGGAGTCAGACTTAGGGGTAGTTTAAATGAGTTGGGGAATGAGAAGGCCAGGTGACATTTGCTATGTTTTTTCCACTATATTACCAAAAACTTGCACTGCTCTTTGGGGCTGCAGCAGTAGTCACTAGTTTGCAATAAGTACACAAGCCATGTCAGTGGGAAAGTATATTTCAGCAACAAAGAAGCACTGTTCTGGTTCACTGTAAGGCTGTAAGAATGATTATTGTGAACATATATACCTATTCTCTAGTGTCAGTACTAGTAGAGGGTGAATGTAGGCAAGGAGAAGTTTGTTCTCATGATAATCTAATGTCTAATACTCGAAGTAAGCTATTGTATTAAAAATAAAAAGAGCTGCAGGGACAGAACAGTATGTCAGTCTATTACTAAGCAAAACTTAATTCAAGAAGGGAAACGTGAAATGTATTAAAGATTGGTTAATTTCAATCCATTGCAAGGAGTAGAAGTTAAAATACTGAAATGGATAGTGTTAAAATGTAGACACAAAGAAGTAAGGGGTAACTCTTCTTTATTGTTCTTCTCACCACCAAAGGTTGCAGGCAGCTCTCTGGAAGACGCTGTGGAATGGTGGCAAACTCTAGAGGGGAAAGACCAATAGGAGGTGCAGGAGGGGGGGGACGGAAAGTACCAAGTGGGAACGATTACAAAACACCTCCCTCCATAGGGTGAAAAAGAAATGGCGGTAAAGATGAAGGAGGAGAGGGGAGGAAGGAGGAGGAGGGAGCAGGGCGAAGAAGAGCAGGTACAGGAAAATAGAGAAAAGGTAACAACAAGCAAGTACAATAACCATGTGAATTCAATACCATGGTCTGCAAGGGATTGCAGGAAGACAAAGAAACAGCGTCTCTCACTTTACCAATAGTCTCTGGCTCACTGAGCTTCTTGTTCTCAGAGATCTTCTAGGACCGAGAGACTATGACTCTTTCTCTAGATTCCTACCGTTGACAAGATCACCACCTTGTTCACAAGGGATGATTGTGTCCATGGTCCATATTTGGCCATTATCAAGATGGACTACATTTTTGCCAACCCTTGAAATTCTGCATGGACCCGAAAATCTGGATGCTTCTTTCCTGCGTGCTCTGGGTAAGTCTACACGGACCCATTCTCCTTCTTTTAACATTTGGTTTTTGGCGTGTTTGGTCATATCTGACTTTGTATTTGACTTGATTTCTCCAACTCTTTTAGAGATTTTGTTACAATTTACTACATATGTATCATTCCTTGGCAATACAGGTGGTGTAAGTTTTGTTTTCTGAATCCTCCCTTTGAGAGAGGTGAACGGGGAATACCCAGATACAATATTGGGAGAGGTGCGATAGGCCCAAATAGTGTCAATCAAAGCTGAACTTGCTGGTGTCCCCATTCTTCTGCCCTATCGTGACACTCTTTAAACACATGGTTGATCCGCTCAACTAACCCATTTGCATGGTCACAATACAATGCAGATCTGTGAGGAGTAACTCTTTTATACTGTCCAAAGTGAACTGCACCCCATTGTCTGTTATGAGGGTGTCAGGTAATCCTTCCTCAAAGCACACACTTTCTAAGAACAGTATGAGAACTCTTGTGTCGATTTGATGAACACATTTGTAGACCACCCAAAGTGTGTGATAGTCCACTAGTACCAAAATAAATCGTTCATTCAATGTTTTCAGGTTGAGTGGACCTATAATGTCCAAGGCTAACTTTGACCATGGTCGATCAGGCACTTCGATAGGAGAAAGAGGAGGTTTGCTGGTTTGGTGAGTTTTGTCACTGCAGCTACAGTCCAAACAAGATTTCACTACATTTTCGGTCATGGCATCCATGCCTGGCCACCAATATTCCAATCTGATTTTGTTCTTAGTAAGACTGCACCCTAAATGTCCTATGTGTGCTAGTCCACAATCTTCTCACTCAAGTTCTCTGGTGGAATCAATTTTTCCCCTATGCAAACCAAGTTTCCTTGTATATTTAATTCATGTCTTACGTCCCAGAATTTACATAAGGTTGTGGGAATGTCACTTCTATTGTCAGGCCAACCATTTTTGATGGATTTCATCTCTGCATACTATTTTCCCTTTCCTCCTTATTCGAGCAAGTAAGTTGCAGTATCACCTCCTCACATTCACAACTCACTACAATTTGTCCTTTCCCATCCACCATTTGGGTAAGACTGCCTCCCAAACCTTTATTAATTGCGTCTGTGCAAAGGATCGTGGGTTTGCTGGGATCAAATCTACCCAGGGATGGGTCAGAAATGATGCTTTCCTTGACAGCCTCAAAGGTATTTTGACAGTCATCACACTACACAAAAGAAACTCTGGATTTGAGTAAATTACGTAAAGGTTCAACTGTAGAGGCATAATTTCTTACACATTCGGAATAATATTCGGATAGGCCCAAAAATGATTTGAGATCTTGGACACATTTAGGAGCCACTGTGTCGCAAATAGCTTTCACCAAGTCCATTTTGGGTTTAATACCATCTTGAGAAATGGTGTGCCCATGGTACTCAACAGATCCTACTCCAATACAACATTTTTCTTTTTTAAGAGTGAGACCAGCTTTTTCTAAGTTTGTCAACACCGATCTGAAGGTGACATTTTGTTCCTCCAGATCCTTCCCGTAGATTAATGTATCATTTTGAAAACAGAGAGTTCTGAGAAGATCTTTCAGAACATGCTGCATGATCCTCCGGAAGGAAGCCACAGGGATTGTCAACCCAAAAGGCATCCAAAGGTATTGGAATGCTCCCAGTGGTGTCACGAAAGAGGTAGATGGCGTGAGTTAAGGTGAAGCTCTACCTGGTGATGGCAGCTAGATAGAAGCTCTGCTATATAGCTCCCGGGTTGAGTATTACGGAAATCAGAAAAACTCCCTGAAAAAAACCTGCCATCCACCTCCCGCTACAGCACCCCACGGAAGCACTACATGCTACGACTCCGGATAACAATAACATCGAGCCCTTGGATTCAGTGGGATTACCTCTACTGAAGGTCTCTGCAGGGGGGGTCGCCACTCTTCGCCCCCTCACTGACCATCTTGAACACAACGCAACGCCTCAATCGGATCTGACTGGAGGATCCTCCAGCGAGACTTCGGTAGGACTTGTGGTGCCCTGGCGTGGAGCTGGCACTGCATCCTGCTGGGCTTGCGCGGACTTCAGCGTAGTCCGCAACTCCGGGTTGAACAGGGCGAGACTGGGGCTGGTGGGGAACCAGCCTCCCACCCGCCTCTGATGCTAAGGCTGGCCGCGTTTCTGAGGTGAACAGGGTGCTCGCGCCGAGGGGGGAACCAGCCTCCCATCCACCTCCGATGCTGAGGATGTCTTTCCAGCCTCCGCCCACCTCATGAGGCCGTCTCATGCTAGAATTGCTGCATGGGCTGGGCCCGCCTTCACGCTGAACTCCGTAACCGCTCCTCCTCACGGCGCGGCAGCGAAAAGCCAGCTGTTGCATTAACAGGCTTGGGCTTTTCCCCGAGGATGCAGAAGAGGAAAGCCTGCGCCCTGCATCAGATCGAGTCTGCAAGGAATATGTGGGGGCGCCTTGCGGGGCACCTCACCTGTGACCCTTTGACTCCTGGCTCGCAGGACGCGACGGATGACTGCCAGATCATGCAAACGGTGAGCCCCATGCTAAACTCTACATTTTTCGTTTTATTTGAGCCTATGGTGGCGGACCCTATGTGTGTGGCCTAGCCACTTGTGAGTCGCCTATCTCTTCTCACTCCTACAATTTACTACCGAATTGGACGGCCATCTTAACTTTTTCTGTGCTGTCCCATCCATTTTGAAGGCACTGCAGTGCACAGTGGAGTTGTCCTCACATGCCCTGGTCATAGAAAGGGAAAGAGGACTGAACTATGCCTTCACTAAAACAGAAAGAGGACTGAGCCTGAACCTCACCAAATGTAAAGAAATAAGATTTTCTTAGCGGCAATCTTGGCATGGGCATAGAATTTATAGCCCTCTCAATCTATTCCACTTCAGAATCCTAGTAAACCTTCCACCCTAGCTATGGGCATTTGATAAACAGCCCTTGCAAGTGTTCCTGCTGTCTTAAGACTTGCCACATAGCGCAGGAGCACTTTCCCTAAAGCAACGCTTGACAGTAGGGCAGACCCTCGGACTGCTGGGGCAGTAATCTCACTACTCCCCCCAGCATGGCAGAGCCTGCCAGCAACAACTACTATACCAATAACTATCCTCCTAATCTCTCCAAATCCACCTCTAAATCCCTCAAACACTCCATCCTGAAATGCCATCCCGAGACCTTGATATCAGATCACCGTCTCTGCGTGAACCTTGGGACCGTCATCAACGATCTCATCTTCCACTCCACAAAAACGTCGCTCTGGAGTAATGCCTTCTTGAGACTGCTCAAAGTACAGAATACCCAGAACATCCCTCACGGAAAAAACTCCCCATCTCTCCATCGGCAATCCTGCGTGCTAACCTCACCATCACCTTATATAATAGCGGCATTATCCTGATTCAAGGCCTTCTCAAAGACCTCATCAAATTTGCAGTCCTCTTTACCCTCCTCAAACAATCTGCTCACAACCCTTCAAAATCCACGCTCCCATCGCTCCACCTATTACCCATTCCGCCAAATGTACCTAACCTCTCACAAACCAGGGATCAAGTCACTAGGCGACCTGATCTAGTCACACATGCCAAATACTGCACCCCCATACCACTGAACTTAGGCTACCAAAACGCCCCCTAGGACCCACATCTCAAACCAATCTAGACGTGCAAACACTCATCCTGCACTAGTTATCAGAAGCGTTCCCAAACCCATATCCTCCTGCCCGCGTAATCCTCCCATACTCCAGACAATTGAAATGCCTATGAGGGCCCACAGCACCTCCTTGGATACATCCAATAGGGCCCTAAACTACGGACCTACAAACCCACCCCTGGCACTCTTATCCCGCCAGACCTCACGGAAAAAGAAGTGGCTGACCTCCTCTTTAGCTACTAGTCCGCCTTGACGACCCCATGCCCCTCAGTCCTGAGAGAAGAATATCCTATCCGCTCTGTGGCAACCAACCCCAACAGATCTGCCACTCTACGGGCCAGAGGGGTGGTCAATAACAACCTAGCTAGAGTCCCCATCTCTGCATCTACCCATGACACTCACTCCTAGCCTTCCTTAACTGGCCTCCTAATAAACTGCCGATCAGCAGTAAAGCATGCATCTGATGTCGCCAACCTCATCATTAGACATAAATCAGACTTAGCGATCCTAATGGAATCTTGGCTCAAGGAATCCTTCTCGCCCTACCTAGACCTCTTAGTCCCACCCAATTACAACATCGTCAAGGATGGACAGGCACTCAAAGAAAACAAGGGGTGGCATTGCCGGCATCTACCGCTCTAACCGCCTGGTTACGGAACTGCTGGGAGTCGCTATAGACTCCTGCGAATACCTTGCACTCTCCGTCTCCAGCAACACCTCTCAATTGTGCAAACTTCACATATTTTACCACCCCCCAGGCAAGAATGAGACCTTCATGGACCTCCTCATTGAAATCATCACAGCCACGGTCTCTTCAAACTCTAATGACATTTTCCTTGGTAACTTCAACTAACAATGGAACGATCCCAAGGACCCTCAGGTTAATGCCATCAGTGACTTCTTGGCCGACCTAGCCCTTACCCAAGCGTGTTCTCTGCCTACTCACTTGAAAGGTGCCACCCTAGACTGGATCATTGCTAAGGAATCAGCTGTCAAAATTATCTCTATTGACCCTTGTGATTATTTAGACCACCACACCATTACCTTCATCCTGCCCAGCTATCACACGGCATGGACACCGCAACTTGTGATTCCCAAACGTTGGATTAGAGACACCAAGAACCTTGATCAAGGGAAACTAGCAGCACATTGTGAGACCTGCCTCCACCCCTTCGGTGCACCTCGGTCGATAACCTAGTAAATCACTACTACTCAACCATATCCGACATTCTCGATGACCTGGCACCACTGAAATTAAAAAGAACCCAGATCAAGTACAGGAATACCTGGTTCAGCGGATCCTTCAACAAGGACAGGAGATCCTTTCACATCCTGAACAAAACTGGAAACAACACCCATCAGAAGTCCATCTAAAACTTCTCTGCCAGGCCAGAAATGCTTATAACAAGAAAATACTCAATAATGATTTATGACCCGGCCCGAGAAGGTGTCCAAGGGAGTCGTACAAAGAGGACGTATGTAATGATTAATAAACTGCGTCCAACAACCACCACAACAATGACTGTTGGCTGTGGGTAGTAATACAGATACACAGGTATGGTAGGGTTCCTGGAATGGGGACAGTGAGGCTGTTATGGCAATGAATGCAGGCACAAAGCCACACAAAGCTCTGTGTGCGACGTATGCCAAAAGCGGGGTGCATCCAAACGCCCACACACATCAGTAACACACTGCTTGCTTCTAAGAGAATGAGAGTCCTCATACCCAATGTGCCGACAGCAAGAAATCAAATCTGCGCTCCACCAGCACATTAGCTGCAACAATGCTCCTTCTGAGCTGACACTGCTCAATAAACAATGCCAATATCAAAACAGTCATGTAAGCTGAGCCCAAGTGAGGAAACGTGAAGGCAGAAGACGACACTGGAGATCCTAAAGGCACATCCTAAGGCACAGCAAAGCCAGATGAAGAGATGAGGCAGGTAGACAGGATGAAGAAATAAGAAGGACACTCACTCGTATGCTCTAGAAACAGAACTGCTGACCTGGGGTAAGCATTGGGGGTTGTGGTGAACCGCCCCACCCGGTGAATTGTCGCCAGTGTTATAATGAAGACTCAAAAAAGTAAGGAGTAACTCTTCTTTATTGTTCTTCTCACCACCACAGGTCCCAGGCAGCTCTCTGGAGGGCGCTGTGGAATGTTGGCAAACTCTAGTGGGGAAAGACCAATAGGAGGTGCAGTAGGGGGGGACGGAACGTACCAAGTGGGAAAGATTACAACAGATAATTCTTAAAGAATCCTTGTTACTGGGCATATGGTACCAAGGGCAACTGATACCAATACATTCCACCTTGAAAACAGTAGAATGATCTTTTTGAAATAATGAATGAGAAGGTGGAAAATATAAATCATGCCAAACCATATTGCATTACTAAGGATGAGAAAAAGGGATATCACTTGGAATATGGAAGCAAATGACAAAATCAGGTCCGACATCGGAGCCAGAAAGAATGTCACTCATGCTCATTAAGAATAAACCTTGATTGGTTCAACATTTATGTACTTTCTTTAAATTAGCATTGAAAAGTGCAAATACCCACATTCAATAAAAAGGTTATTTATGAACTCAGTTTTTAAGAAATGAAAATCTATTGATTTTACTATTGGAACTCAACAGTAAAAACACGATTTTGGTACTAGAATCCTGAGAGCTGGAATTTACTAGTTTTTATTTTATCTTGCATATGTGAAAGAAAATCTAACAATAGAATTATATATATCCTGCCTTCTAATGTATTGCTTAAGGTTGTTGGATTTGTTGCTAAGATATGGGTTCTGGTGGCAGACTGGTACATTTGTATCTAAGGAAATCCTAGCCAATGGGAAATAGGCAAGTTTAATTCACAGTCATAGCATGATCTCCACAACACGCAAGTTCTATTTAGCAAGACCTTGGACAGACTTAATGTATCTTACCATTTGAAGATCTTTGCAAAAGGGAACTGGTAATTCCAATACACTTCTTGAATCGTTAACAATTGTCCAGCAAGGTATGAGGGATGACTGGGATAAATCAATAAATATGCATGTATATCAAAAATAACCTGTCATCTAAGTTAACAGCTCATCGCTCACCTGGACATGCTCACTCAGATACCATGCAATTGTTACAAATCAAGTAAGTATGTGAGGAGAACAAAAGTTATCATTTGAAGTTGTTAAATGTAAGTTTAGTCACCTAAGGTCGAGAACAAGCACTCAGATTAGAGAGTTTGGATTCGAAGGCAGGTTTTATTTAACCCAGGATTGGGTCTGTTCTCTTGCTAATTACTGGTAGCAGAAACCAATTTAGCAATTTATAAAATATATATAGAGCTCTCAGAACCTAGGAATTGCAATGTTTGAGTGGTCCACTGATAGGAGTAAGGAGGTATGCTTAAAGGACACAGCACTCCTAAGTGTTCTACTAAAACACGTTTATGCTGTGCGATTAAATGTGGAACTAAGGGCCATATGCATAAGTAGCTGGTTGCAAAATACTGATAAGGGTTGAACATGAAGCCCAGTACTTTTGTGATCAGTAAAGATTTTTGAGAACCGACCAGTGTACTAATAGGTCGGTTCATAAAAATCCCAATCATACTGAATCAGAATCTGACCTACTTAATGAATAAATAAAGTGGGTCGCAAATTGTTCCTCATTACGATTGAAGAAAAGTATAGGGGGCAGCGGTCAACAGACCACCATGTCTGTGATTGCTTTTTAAGTAAGCTAGCTTTTAAAAAAACAAAATTCAGCCCATTTTCTTTTAAAGGGAACAGGACTGCTTTTAAAAAGAAACAATTGCTTTTCTTTGTTCAGGAGATGGCAGTTGTCCTTTGGACTGTCTCTTTTTCGACACATTGTTATTTTTACATTCACTAATAGGAACGGGATCCACAGTAGCCTGTTAAATTATTTGGATGCATTATTACCTCATTTGAGGCGGACGTAAAATATTAATGCTTTATGACTGAAGTACGGCTAGATAACTTCAAAACATAAAATAGAGATTATCTATATGGCAGGGGATCCAACAAATAGGTCCTTCCAGATACCAAAAAGTAATTTATTCATAATTCCATAAAAAAATCATTTTAAGGATCACAAACTCATTTGTGACCCCTGTGCACCTTTAAAAAGGTCATAATTAATTATGGGACTGTGGGTCTGTAATAGGTGGATACAAATATATCATCATTGAATGTGAAAAGATATATGACTTTTGAAAATACTTTAAAGCTAAAGCAAATCTAATACAGGTAAAACACATTTAATACAGGTATATTAAATAAGTTAAGTGAGGCAAAAGAACAGTTAGGTTTCATTGAGAGCAAAGTTAACTTGCAATAGTAAAATATTTTGGGAAAAATACAATTAAAGACTGTACCAGTGCGATGACATTAAATCCATTGTTATAAAGTATACAGATTTAGATCCAAAACAAAACGAAAAATACATTTTTACGTGTGGTCCATCATTTTATATTAAGAAAAAAAGTAGTCATAACTCTGATGTGAACATACTAACATCAAGTAGTACTAGGACTGCCCCGGTTTCGAATGCGGTATTAAGAAATATACAGAATCTAAGCATAGCTTATAAAAAAAACATATGAAATATGCTCCTGTAAAATTGTTCACATACACTCAAACAATACTATGCAGCATACAATGGGTATGCAAACATACAATAATTATTACAATTACATTTTTCAATTAACTTAATTTCATAATTTAAAATGTGTAGTGAAAAGATGTACCACAATCTATAGAAATTAGAATAACAACCTTTGCTGGAACTTACTTTTATAAAAAAAATAATTGCTCAAACATTTTTTCCGCAGCTCCGGGCTAATCAAATGTGCCACTGAAAGTTCTACTACAATTGTTTAGCTGAAAAAGAAATGTTTTATTACAAATAGGTTTCCAGTGTTTCTGCCCCTACTCAAAAAAAGTAAGTGCAATACTTAACAACTTAATTAAACAATAGCAATTGTTATTGGCAATTCCCAAAACACAGAATTGATAGCCTTCTTTACAATTTTGATCCCACTGACTTTATAGATATCAAAGAGGAAGCTAATTAAAAAATATGTATGATATGTCTTTGAGTTGTGTTGGCAAAGACAGAAATTAAATACTTTAATTAACATTGCTGTTTTACTAATACCCACAGTTCAGTCAACCAGAGATTTTTCTTTAATTCTTTTTATTGAAAACACAACACAAGCATCATACAGCATTTTGTGGATACAGAAATTGACAGTCATTGACCATGTATTGACCATTAGTTCGATACAGGTCTAAGCATGGGTGTCCCAGCAGTTCAAGAGTGTTGCTTTTATGGACCAATACCATTTAGAATGCACAAATTTACCCTAGGAATCCCACCTACCCCCTTGGTGGCCCACCCTCAATACTTCCCACAGCTCTACCCCCTATGCTCATGTCAATCCCTCCTTACTTTCTCCCACTTTTTGAGATACACTCTGGTTTTGTATATCACTTGTTCCGCTCACTGACAGCACCCATCCAAATCTGCTCTCTATTCTGCTACGTCCTGGGGGTGGGGGAAAAAAAGTTCTATGTGCCTACCGAAGTGAAATACAAATCTATGGTGTAGGATTTGTTTCCGAATATTGACATTTCTAAATGTGGCATTTTCAAAATTGTAACTTAAAATCTGAATTTATCATTAAAGAGAATGTTTAATTACAATTTCTCACAAACCAAACATCAGATGCTTACCTGTTCTAATGGAAAGTTAGCACTTATTCAATGTAATAAGACAACTTAATCTTCTGGTCAATCAATTCATGATATTTTGTCTCAAAAACAGCACATAAAATAAACATTATTCAATATAAAGCTTAAATAATTAAGTACATAAATGTGGTTAAAATATAATATTATTCGCGTTATAAAAGTTATGAGTATGACAGATTTTACATCATTAAAAGACTGTTGGTTAATGGTTGCACTATAGTGACGGCTGTGGAAAGATAACAGTAGGGTCAGGTATTAGGATCCAAGACTAAGCCTACAAAGTGCAGTTTATCATGTTGCTATATCAACCACCAGTGGGTTTCCAGTTACTCTGCAAAGATTTATCCACATAGACATTAGGTAACTTATTGTTGCAAAAATTAATGGCTTACTGAGATCAGTTTTTAATATCATTATGGCAACTTTAATATTCAGTAATACCTACTGCTCTCATTCCCCAGACAGAAAACCTGGACATGATAAAGGGGGCACCAAATGACAAGAATGCTTCTCAACCTCGCTGAGTACTGTAGCCCATCTAGCTGTAAAGGGCAGGAGGGAAAGAGTACCGTAGCAAAACAGCAGGACAGGCGCCTGGCAATAGGAGATTCTATCTCATCTTTGATGTTTTTTCTACTATACACATCCTTAACTACAATGAATGCATCGATCAGAGAACCTCTGCTGTCCTTGGTTTTTGCTGCAATATCTATGTGCTGCCAATGGGCTTTTTTGATGCTGTTCTTAGAGGTCCCAGCTGACTTGTTTGTGATACTCCACATAGTTGAAAACCACATATTCTCCAGGAGGAATCTCACATATCAGATCCAGGGAATTTTATTAAAGACTGCAAGACTGAGGATCTGTACTAGGCCTTCCCGTTACTGTTGGAGCTCCGGGGTAGTCCAGAGCCTCTTCTAGTACAAGATCGGGCGTGTACCAGTTTTAGCAGATGAGGGTCTCATCACAAAGTCGAGTCTGCGATGATGTTATGCTATGGGAGAGATAACTCTCACAGTAGTGAAAAACTCATTTTGGGCTTTCTCACTACCAGGACATGTAAAACTCAAAAGCACACATACAACTATTTAATTACAAGGCACCTTGCCCTATGGGTTACCTAGGACCTGACTTAGAGGACACATGTGCAATAAGAGGGGGTTTAAGGCTTTGCAAGAGGGTTACATTGAAAAGTCGAATTGTCATTTTAAAACTGCATTCAGGTGGCAATGGCAGGCCGGCAACATGTTATAAGGGACTACTCAAGTGGTTGGCACACTAAATACTGTAGGGCTACTAGAACCATTTACTATACAAGCCCTAGGTATATGATAGACCACCCTATAAGGGACACAACCAATATTCCAATCAGATGTAAGACACATTTTCCATATTGAAGGGAGAGAGCAGAGGCACTTTAGCACTGGTTAGCAATGGTAAAGTGCACAGAGTCCTTAAGCTTACATGCCAGAAAAAGGAGGAGGAAAGGGGAAACATGTGGCGTAAGAATGCCTTAAGTTTGACAGCTTTAATACTGTCTAAATTGGGAGCGTTCCACACTGCCAAACTTTCGGTTCCCACAGTATATTTAGAGATGGGGACTTCTAGGTTTACACCAGTAAATACTCTTTGGGCTCTGCTTGTCCGCCAAGTAGCTTGTCCACCAAATAGCAGTCAGGCTATAGTTGTTCTGCCCTACTGAGAACAAGGAGACTGTTCCTCATTTTTCCTGTTTGTGTATGCCATGCAATGCGGATAGCCCCGGATGCCAGAAAATATACTCCCTGCATTTTAAGGCCATTTGCTTAGAGATTGTTAAAGTGTTTTGCCAAATAGGCACTTTAAATACTGCACCTCTCTCATATTCCCGCCAGTTATGCAGGATTCTATACTTCAGGCAAATGATCCCCTGCATGGGTCTTTAAATAAAGCGTCTCATTTTTAAATTGGTCTTTATACAACTCATGTGCATACAGTTCTTCCTGGAATGCTAAGTGGCCTACCTTTTTTTAAGTTAATGTCCGAATCAAATTTGTAAAGGTATTATTCTGACTACTGCACATCTTATTGTGGGGTAAGTTCTGGTTAGTCTCAGCAATATTGATACCGTTGATATACCCTTCTACGACTGGATAAAAAATTGTTCAGTTGTGAGGATCAGGTTGAATACCTTTTGTGAAGGTTGGCAATCATTCACATCAAGAGCTTTCAATGCTGGTTTGTCAAAAAGTCGTGTACAGTAAAATAATACCTATACAAAGGTGCAATAATCTATAAATCACCCTGTGCTATGAAAATAATATAATACAGGTCCCACATGAGAAGTCTTTGTTACTAACCTAGTTACATGAGGTTCCCAGTTCATTATTTGAGTAAACGTCATGGAACAATTGTACTATCTACTCAGGACAATATTTGATTTCCGCCCGACACCTTTGTGATTTTTGCTCCAAAGAAAAACCTTGATTTAATCTTTGCTATATTCATAGCAAAATTATTTGCTACACTATATTCAGTCAAAAGGTTTGTTTAACAACCCCTGGTGTTCACAGGAGTCTAATCCAATCTGAACACATAAATATATTCTGAATAGATCATATTAGACATGGTTGTGCCTCCAGGTTCTGATGGAAAACAATTGATCAATCAATTCAATGTCATATCTTCTACATGTAGACTGAATGATGACGATTGCCAGGATGAAACCCTGTGTTAGCCTGCTTTGGGCACCAAACAGTTTGAGAACTCCCGTAACTGATCTGTATCTGTAACAATGTTGTGCTGTGCAATGCACTGATCACAAATAACATCTCAAACTGTCTGCACACAGCAGTGAGCTTCTACCACATCAGGTGGCATGTTATGCAACCTAAGACCGTACTGTAATCAAGTCAAGAGCAGTAAATCCTCCTCCTCCCTAGCCACCACTGCAGATGTTAACAATTTCAGAGGTTCAATATTGTCCAAGAAGAGGCCTCCTCTCCTAAATACGGTTCACATTTGGGGAAGTAGAGGTTTCATATACATCTATTCAATCATGGTTTTCAAGAAATCTGTTGCAAAGATTTTACTTTGCAATTTAAGAGCACTGTGAGGTTATCATGGTTTGCCCTACATTATGGTCTTTTCTAAAAAACATCATTTAGAACGCTTCTCAGCAATGAGAGTAGAAGAACATCCTTAAACAGCAGTAACATAAAATGGGTGATCTATCATCAGTATGGTGATTCAAATCCATTTTGAACCAGGCAGACAGGACATTTTTACTTGATTGTTGGAAGTTGGTTTATTAGATAGGTACCTACCACCAGTAATAATTTCACAATCACAATATAAGGTCCAGTCAAGGTCTCAATAAATTATTCCCCTGCTCACCTCTTGGTAGCATGGCAAGGCAGGCATAAATTAGGATACAAGTGTGTAAAGCATTGAAAAATACCAATGTATTAAAAAAGTAAGACACAATACACCATAAACATTAAAGACTGGTTGATAAAAATAGGAAATATTAGTCACTTTTTTGGTTTTTTTTCTCTCGGCATCGAGCAAGGCTCCTTAACAGGGTGGGTTTGGGTTAGACGGATTGCTTCAACTGGCTGCCTCAGTAGATTCCTGGAAATCTCTTCAACTATGAAGAGCTCTGGAGCCTCAGCGACGTCTTGAGGTCTCAGCACCAGGTATTTCTTGGTCTTCCTCTTTTCCTTTTCATTTGAGGGTTCTAGGTCTGGGTGTTTAATGCAGGCTTATGGAGGGTGAGAACTATCCAGCCCCTGTGTCTTTTCCGGATTTCTTCATGAGCACATAATTGGAAAGTCTACTGTCAAAAGTTGTTTTGCTGATAGCATTTGCCCAGCAGATGTGGAGGATGTTTCTCAGGCAGGTGTTGATGAAAGTCAGACTTGTTGGTGGTGGCCACTGTTGTCCTCCAACTTTTGGCTCTGTTAGAACAACTGATATTATGAAGGTGTAAAGAAGTCGGATTTGGGTGTGCAGTTTTTGGTCCTTGATTAACTTCACAACTTTAGATACTGACCTATCCAAGTTCCAGGTTGTCCTAAGAAGTGTATGTTAGAAAGTAGATTGATGATTGGAGTGGATAGTGGTCCACCACATGTGATAAGACACTAACCTGTTAGGCCCAGGCAAAGACTTTAGTATTTAAAACTTAAGCTCAACCCCTGATGTCTGTAGCTCAGAGCAGACAGGCTTAGAAAATGTACAAAGCATTTAGAAGTACCAAAACAGTTAAAAACAGACAACAATAAGAATCCCATTCCAACCTAAAACATAGAGTCCACTTTAATGAACAAAAGGAAACCAAACCAACACACATTGAACAAAGGGAACCACAGATATAAATTACTAAATATGTTACTGAAAATAGCACGAAAAAAGCAATAAGCACCAATGACAATCTAGGGAAGCAGTAGAGTAGGACCTGGGTGCAATTTAGGCTGATTGGGTGGTTCAGCTACACCAAGCAAGTGCATCCAGGTCTGAGGTTTTACCTTGTGATGAAAGTCAAAATCTTCTTATGGGTCAAGATTGCAGGCTGTATCCAATGATGAGCGCCATGGGGCTGGATACCTTAATCGTGTTGAGCCTGCTAAAGAAGACTTGATTGTGTTGAGAAGCTCCAAATGGGAGAGTCCCAATTATTCAGACCAGCACAGTTGCACCTTCATAGGATCAGCTCTTTTGATTTGTCCTGGTCCTCTATGATTTCAAGTCAGAAAGAGTTTAAGTTCCACAGACTTTTAGAGATTATAGGAGAAAACCAGTTAGACACAGCCAAGGGGCCCAGGACCTTTTGACGTAACAATTCACTTTAACAAATAAATAAATAAAACCAATTACCTTGCACTCGCCACATCGTCGACTCAGCCTGGTGTCTGAAAGTATTACGTGAGTGATGACAGAGCTGTCTCACCAAGTGTCTCATGTCTCCTTTTACCTAACCTGTGCAAATGCAACAGTAATTATAAGGATATAGGCTCACTGTAGCACATGGAATGCACTGAGAAGAGTGCATTCTGGGACCGGTCGTTTTTGGAAATCACCAGGGGGTAAGAGCCACACACATGCATTTGTGTGTAAGATTGCACTGGCAGCACCATTACTAGTGAACCAAGGGGCTTATTATAACTGATGGGGGCATTGGGGAAGGAATGGTACAAAGACTGTCCAGTGCGTGGATGAGAGGCCTTTGGGTGTTGGATGCTGTGATTTGCACAACTTTGGTGTGTGTCTTAGGTCTCAATTTACCTAAACTGCGCAAATTCGTCAGTCATTTTATGGCCAAAGGCTCACTCTAGGACATAGAATGCAATGAGCAGAGTGCATTCTGGGATCTGTAGTTTTTGGAAGCCACCTGGGGAAAAGAGCCACACACATGCATTTGTATTTTAAATTGCAAGGGCTGCGCCATTACTAGTGCATCTAGGGCCTTTCAACCGATGTGTGTATTGGGAGGCAAATGGTACAAACACTGTCCAATATGTGGATGAGAGGCCTTTGGGTGTTGGATGCTGTGACTTACTTGGCCTTTTGTGAGACTGGGTGCTGATTAAGACAGAGCATCATGCGCCATGGAGTAAAGACAGACTTTGAGCTCCTTGCCTCAATCTAAAGTGGTAACAACTTCTGTAAGGGGGTCCACACACACACACACACACGTCTTCCCAACAGTGGCTTGTTAAGCATTTGTACATTTAAGATAGCTGTAACAACTATGAAAGAATGATACTTTATTGTTCAATTAATTAAACTTACAATTTGACGCTCAATGTATTACCATATAACACATCATAAATCAATATACATTTTAGAGAACGGTTTATAATTTCAGTTAAGACCTTCATGTATATATATTTTCATATCTACACAGTAAAAACTGGCTTTAGCTTTGCCAATCATTAGTTGTAACATTTCATAAGGTCTTATTACAATTAATAGGACGACTACACCTTAAGTTTCCTATTTACACAGTTGTAGTTTATTCCACAATTCAATTAGTGCATAACAATCAATATAGTACTGTAATAACCGACTTTTTCTGGCCCTTTTAGAAGGAGGATGATGGAGAATGACTCCAGTCTATTATCTTTGTAGTATAGGGATGAGGACTATAAGTAGGACCTATTCATAAGGCACAGTAGTGCATTTTCGTACCCTTTTTCTTAGATCAGGGCTTATGAGCTTAAGCTAGGGAATAGACATATAAGTGCTAGTGATGATTCATCCTTTTGCAAGAGTATTAGCATATTTTCCATGGAGTTATGCGTATTTTGGGCCTCGTAGGTCTTAAACGGGACAGACTCCATCTTGCCTTCTGCCCGGTAGCTGGAGAGGCTTTCTAGGTCAAGTGTAATGTTTTAGTTTCAAGGTGTTGTTCGCTTGGAGAGAACCGGCTCAGGCTGGCCCTTATCGAAGGAATGTATTTTTCTCCACTCCGAAGACACAACTCCAGGCCGGCCGGCTGGGAACGTGTCCTTGGTACGGGGAGGTACAAGAATTTGGTGGGCGGCAGGTTACTGGCCGTAACTTTCCATGAAGGGACAGGCTTTGATATTAGCGAAAGTGTTAGGCAATGAGTTAGTTAGTCCGTAGGCGGCAGCTAGCCGTTAGCATCTATGCTATTAATTATCTTCAAGGCGGACAGTCGCCATTTTGAAGTCCGAGAAATATTCCAAGACCGAGACTCTCTGAGAAAGACTGGAGGAGAAATAGCGCGGAGCGCATAGAGCCAGAGAGAGAGAGAGAGAGACGGTAGCTAATAGCGAGCGAGGTTCCAGTGCCTTGGAGGGAAGCAGAGGAGGTTGAGCCTAGCGGTGCAGACGTGTACTTGTGACGGCTGAGGTGTGACCCCGAGACGAGCCAAGACACAAAGACGAGAAGGGAACCTAGATGACTACCGAGCCCCGACTTCATATTAACCAGGTGACCTCCGCCCTTTCCCATATTGAGCGCTCATCCTAACCCCTTTTGTCTTTTTCTTTGCAGAATATATACATATTGCATAGTATTGTGTTTGTGTTAACTGCTAATAAATACCCCGAGTTCTTAGTGAACTGACATGTGCCTTGTATTCTTGTTCAATCGAGGTAACCGCACTTTCTAGTCAAGCATTGTTTGCATGAACGGTTGTGATTCCCGATCAGGTAAGGAATGAATGAACAATGAGGGAAGGAGGGTATGTTTGATGTCAAGAGCAGAAGGTACATATATACACATCAATTTGACCAGTCGTGCTGATTTCGATTATTGTAGTTTTATCCCGAGTAGACAAGTGAGAGAATTCCTTCTTGAGTACTCATAGGAAAGTGGTCGTCGTTAGTGAACGGCGTTAGTGAGAACACTGGGGGGATACAGTGTGGAGGTTCGCTGGATTGTGGACCGTGTGTATAAGTGAGAGCACTGGGGGGACACAGTGTGGAGGTTCGCCTGATTGTGGACCGTTTGGAAAATGAGAGCACTGGGGCTGCAGACCCATGTGTGTAGACACGCCAGATTGTGTGTCGAGTGAGCACTGATAGTGATCAGTGTGTAAGGGTATATATTCAGACCTGCCCTAGGGTAGATTAGTCTGGGCCGAAGTGGCCGCGAGGCTAGTTGGTATAAATAGGATATTGTAGAAAACCTATGCATGTTTATTGCTATCTTCCCCATCCTTAGGTACGAGATGTACGTACATATATGTCTATACCCATTGTAAATACGTCCTGAGGTGGGAGGTGATTACGTTCCGGCTGGGTTAGAGGGGCCCCTAGGGGCTGATTCCATCTGAGCGGAAAATCCGGTCGTTACAAGTACAAAGTGCCTTGCTGGACTCTTTAAGGATTTTAAAGTGCCATGTGCCAATTTTATAAATATCATCCCAATTCTTTAAAAAAACAAAAAACTTAAAAGACCCAGCGTGTTTTTTTGTTTGTTTTTTTCCCCTCATAAAGCAAACCACTTGAGCAATTTTATGTCAGGGAACCCTTACTATCGGAGTGTATCATTCCTCTCAATATAAGTTGGGGTAAATAGCATAAGAAGATCGAAAATCTCTATTATCCACATTTAGCTAGTTTACCTTCCGCCAGCTCAATAAACTTTAAAAATGGAGCAGTAAATGGTAAATCTTCTCCCAGCAAGCCAAACATTACTGCTTGCCAACAAGTGTGAATGGCATGATGGTTAATCCCCTCTCTTAGCAGGCTTCTGGTGACTGGTGTCTTCTCTGTGGTAGTTACAGAGGTGACATGACATTGAATTGCCCAGCTTTTTCCAAACTGGCAAATTGTTATGAAACTGGAAATTGCCTAACCGGAGTCTAATAAGCGTTTGCTTTGCTTTTAGAGCCCATTCTGGGGTTTTAGTTGGCCTATGATGCATTTACAATCTAAGCATGGGATCTTTTTGCGAGGGCCTCTCTGTCCAACAGGGATGGCTTTTGTATTCTGGTCCATTTAAAAATTCTATTAAAAGTGCATGTGAGAGGGGCAGAACCCCTAATTGTTCTGTGCTATATGTGGTCATAACCATATTAAAATATTCATGGGCTACCTTATTTCTGGGGCCACTTGTAGTTCTTATCAGAGTAGAGTTTCATTGTTTTTTTAGTTTTCAGCGAAATTTCAAAAATGCTCCAAGACTTTATACATTTGGTCCCCTGAGGCCAAACTCTAGTCGAATTTGTGCAGCCGAGGCATGTTTGGGAGATTAAATAGGCGATAGGTCCCCAGCATGAGCTTGTCTATTATATCATCAGCTTTCCCTCTCAGGATCTCTACGCCATATGTCAGAGATGGGACGTGTTTAGCTGCCATCATCTGTAATAGTGGTTTAAGGGACAAGCCTCCAAAGGTGTTCCGGAGTGAGGAGAATGCAACAGTTAATGCGTTGTTCCTTCTCTGCATCACAATACAGTGAGTCTTGAATGAGCCTCTTGTAACACATGTAACAACTAGCCACAACTGTTCACCAGGGTACAGCACTAACTGAGCAGTCTATGAAGGCAAATTGTGGCACTAGACTGTCTGCTGTTGTGAGGGAATAACACATTATTAGACTCACTTCTTAGAAAAGCTAATAGTGTAGCCTTATTTTGATTGTACACCCAAACCTGCATTTGTGTTGTGTTATACAGAGCTGCACAGCAGATGACATTAGTTACTGTAAGAGTGTTGATACTCTATATAAGAGAACCATCCCACAATCATCCTGACTGTCTCCCATCTCCTTTTGTAGACTGCCATTGCAAGATGCCTATGTAGCAATGACAGGAAACACATTACAAGAATGCCAAAGGTGAGGGTTGGTCAGTACAGAAGTTTATGCCATCAAAGCTCTAGTCATTTGTCAATAGGTGGTTCAAATCAGGACATCCCAGTGAATGTACAAGTACTTTAGGCTTCAAGTCACTTCCATTTGGATAGTGTGATTAGAGGAGAACACAGTCTGCACTTGCTTTGTGCATTTATGTGTGTCGTTCTGATGTGTACAACCACTACATAATGATTTGTCTTCCATTTCATTGGGCCCAGCTGGCCAGAATAACAGGACCATGGGCAGAGCAAAAAATCATTGGGGCACCAGAAGCAAAAAACCCCTCTCCACAACTGAACAGGAGGAGGAGGGGCCTTCAACATCTGAAGGCAGGGTAAATGCACTCACCCTGACAGAGCCAGAACACACCCAAGCGCTACAGACTGGGTGGAGCTGAAGACATTGTAGGAGGGTGAAGAAATGGACACCTCTGGCAAAGGAGAGAGGAGATCGACCCTTCTCCTGATCATCTATACTTTTTTGGGGGGCGGTGTCCCCGAGGCAGGTAAAACCACAACCTGGGTCTGCCACAAGCCCCTCTCCGACTCTAGAGGTCCCCATTGCATCATGGTTTCCAGCTGCAGCTCCTGCCACTAGTCCCCATCCAAGTGGCTGCCAGGAAGACCCTAATGAAGGAACTGACCCCAAAACACCACACTCCTCATGTCAAACTTATACCCCTCCCTGTATTGTGATGTGCGTGGCTGCATCCCAGAAAGTGATGTGGTAATGTGAGGGGCAGCTAGATATGTCCTCCCGTAGCATGCAGCAGGTCTGTGATGAGCTGCGTATGTTACAAGAGGAACATGCAAGATCCATGGCCACCTTCACTGACTATCACTTCCTTGTGTACAGACATGTTGTCTGCCCGTGTCAAACGTCCTCCCAAACCACCCTCAACGTTTCATCCAGTATGGTGCCTCACACTGTTTACCCCGTACCCCTCGTGTGTCCCAACCCCTTGTGGTGTCTGGTCCTGCACTGGCCAGCCCCGAGCCTGCATTAGATTCTGAGGATTTGAACATTTTGGAAATTGAGGATGACTAGAAGGACAGTTTACTTGCTTGACTATGTCTTTCCTTTTGACATTTACTTTGCCCCTTGTACATACTGGTTCCTCTAAAGCTTCCAGACATGTTTTATTCATGTTGCCCAACCCCTTCCAAGTCTCTTGTCTATTATTTGTATTCCTATCTCCCTTACAAACGGACTGATTTTTGCTGAATCTTATTCCTTCCATTCCTTTATACATAAAGTTTTACAAGCTATCTCTATCTTCTTTATTTCATTGTAATGTTGTGTTCAAAGTATGGACAGATATATTGTGCATTATAGCTTGTTACACTGATGATATCACACTTTTACATGTGTCATTCACACACATTAATCCTCACCTCTCTAGGCCACAAAAGGGTAAATAATTGACCATCAATACATAACACGCAACTTTGTCTTGACTTGTGAGGACATTTATCTTTTTTTACATATATTGGGAAAATAAATACTTCCTGTGATCATGAGGGAGTGTGCTTCCGACTTTGGAAATTGCGGGTGATGATCGCTGTACGTACATTTGCAGTGTTGTTGCCAAGGTGCAGGAATGTTGTGGTGCATCTACCTGTACAGGTGTGGGAAGTTTCTGGGCAGGCATTTAAGGTGCTTGTACAGATGGGGGAGTGCCTGGACAGAGGCTGATGGTATCTGTACAGTTGGGGGAGTACCTGGACAGGAGCTGAAGATGTCTGTGCAGTTGGACGGAGTGTCTTTACAGAGGCTGAAGGTGTCTGTACAGGTGGGGGAGTGCCTGGACAGGTGGTGATGAAGGATGTGCAGTGGGGGGCGGGTGCAAGGCTGGTGGTGACTGTGAACATTTGCAGCGAGTCTGTTCAGCTTGTGGTACAGGTGGATGAGTGTGATGTGCTGCAGGTAGATGGCTCCTCTCCCTGCCTTGACCTTGAAAGGAAACTTTGGATCTATTTCAGAATGCTCTAAATCATCTTCATGGCCACGGCTATGTTGTCATTTATATTCTTGGGCATGTCTTGTCAAGTATTATACATCCTGTCCAACACCTGGGTCAGTCCATCCACCAATTGAAGAATTTGGCACATGCCCTGCATGCTTCTGACATGTCTGACAGAATAGCCCCAATGACCTTAATGTCCTGCCTCAAATCAGCCTGCAGTTGGAAGAACTCCTCCTCCGCCACAGCCATCTGCTAGCCTCTGCATGGGGCGGCTATGGATTCAACCTTAAGGTCCACTAGCGGGATGTGGCAGGTGGTAGGCTATGGACAGGAGATTGTTGCCCAGGGCAGGCCTGCACTGCACCAGGGGTGGTAGGTCCCTCAGATGGGGGAGAGAATGCAGGGGATGTACTGTACTGGGAGGAGTGTGTAGGGGGACCACGTCTGTCCTGGATGTGAGGAATCTGAGGGAGTGATGTCTATGTTAGTGTATGTGAGAGCTGCAGCTGGTTAGTGCTATGCTGAGAACAGGTAATCCTTGGCTATGGAAAATGAGGCATTTTGCTGGGTGGAATGGGGTGTCCTTAGACAATTTGTCCAGTGGATCTAATATTATGGTCAGTGCATCTGACTCCTTATCCTCAGTATGAAGGGCCAGGTAATCATCATCATCATCCTCCAATTCCTCCGCCGCCTTCTGTACTCCCTACTCCTCCTCCTCCTCCTGTGCATTACTGGCAGCTGAAATGGCTGCTTGTAAGAGTAGTGGGTTCACCCTTTCAATTGCCTGTCATTCATCTCTGGGGGAAGGTCCATTGTCCTCATCACCCTCATCACCTGCAAGACAGAGGTTGCAACATGATTAATAACTGACCTAGTATATGATGTGGTGCAACACAAGGGTGGATTCTACTGTACCTTGCATCACTGGATGATGCACATTTGACCTGGTTTGGATACACCTACACTTGATAGCTCACACCATAGCACTGAGGTGTTGAACGGAGATGTACAATGCACACAAAAACTCATCAGCTCCAACCACAGCTCTGTGTTGCTCCGAGATCCATCCTGGTGTCAACTGCTGAACCTTGCTCCTCTTAGGTGTAGCCATAGATGTGGTCCTCGATACAGCAGCTTGAGAGGGAAGTGACACCATACTTAATGATCTGTATGACTAATAAGCTAACAGGCACCTTCCCAGGCTTCCCACTGGCAGCGGATCGAGCCCTGCTCCGTGGGCAAGTTCCCAGGGCCGCCATCGCATCGAACGCGAGGCCACGCCCACACGTCAGGCCACGCCCACTTCCTAAACCAATAAGAAGCGCTGATTGATAGCGCTCTCATCAGGATTATTTACCTCTGAGGCGGAAGCCGGAGGCTTGTTCACTCGTGTTTTAAAATTTGTAGTATTCTGTGTTGAAACTTTTTAAAATTACCTGCACTTTATACAGAGCTTTCCTCTGTCTTGAGCACCTTCCCAGGCTTCCCACTGGCAGCGGATCGAGCGCTGCTTCGTGGGCAAGTTCCCATTGCCGCCATCGCATCGAACGCGAGGCCACGCCCACACGTCAGGCCACGCCCACTTCCTCTCTCCCTAAATGTGTCTTCCACATAAGCGCAGCGGACGAGCGCAGCGGGCGCGCTGATTGCGCGCCGAAGGCGCGCCTAAGGCAAGCCCTTCTGCGCCCGTCCGCGGCCGGACGGGCCTAGGGGCACGACCCCATGCCAAACTTACATCGTACTCTTCTGTGGAGATCACCACCCTCCAAGGCCACTGGCCACTCTCAGAATATGTCCGCAGGCACATTGCCTCATTAGGGCTTGCCCCTTCTTCTACTCCATCATCGCCGCCGCCGCCTCTGCCGGCCTCACCGCCGCCTTGCTATTCCCCGCCTGACCCCCCCCTTCTCCTTCATTATCTGTTCTCTTACTCAACACCAGGTCAGAGGTCAAGCACCATCATGAGCTGTTTGTCCTGCTCGACTCCGAGAAGCCTGACTTACTGCTCTTGACCGAAACCTGGTTCTGGGACTCTTCCCTTCCCGATCTTTTGGCTACCCTCCCCCCTTCCTACGTTGCCTTGCGCGCTGATCGCCCGGCAGGCCGGGTAGGCGGTGGTGTGGCATTAATCGCTCGGTCCGAATTGAACTTTCAAACCCTTCCCTTCCCCCCCATCCCCCCCACTGAATTTCTTGTAGTCCGTTCCCTCTCCTTCTCCCCCCCTATCACATGACTCCTGATGTATCGTCCACCCCAGTCTTCGCCTTTGTTCCTACTGGCATTTCAAGACCTACTGGCCACCCTGGTGGTCAACTATGCTTCGGTCCTGGTGCTTGGCGATTTTAACTACTGGCCCTCGGACCCTTCTGAGTGTACTGCTTCGAAAGAATTCACCGAATCTCTTCTTTCTCTGAACTTCGTTCCGCACATATCTGTCCCCACTCATTCTCACGGTCACATACTCGACCAGGTTTGGTCCCTCAACCTTCCAGTTTCCCCGGCAACTGTATCTCCCTGTCCCTGGTCCGACCATGCCCTTATCTCTTTCTCTATTTCTTTCAACCCGGTACCTAAAGTCCCACACGCCAAAAACACCTGGGCGCGGAATTGGAACAGAGCTGATCTTCCCTCCTTGACCTCCCTGCTCCGGAACTCCATTCCAACCCTCTCTGGTCTTTCATCCGACTCTCAAGCCAACGCTATTAATGCCTGGCTGGAGGTTGTGACTCAGTGGCTCCTCTGCGTGGTTTTTCCATCAGACGACCCAAGGACTCTAACAGGTGGTTCAACGACCACCTAAAAGAGCTAAAACTGACCGTACAACAGGCAGAGAGGCATTGGAGGAAAACTTATTGCCCCTCACTAAAAACCCATTATCTCACATCACTTGCTGAATATAAAACAGCAATCCTCGTCACCAAAACCACCTATTTTTCAACTAAAATAACGTCTGCTGAAAATAAACCTAGGGAGATCTTCGGTATAGTGAATGACCTAGCCTTTTCCGACAGAGCCTCACCCCAAATCCCCCCATCCCAGCCCCTGTGCGACCAACTAAACACCTACTTTTTGGACAAGATCACAACCATCAAGGCCAACATCCCCCTCCCCTCGTCTGCCTTTGTCGATCCTTCCCCTCCCATTGTTCAAAGCCATCTTACCTCCATTCCCCCCTTCACTGAGGAAGTATTTCTGGAGATACTCCCCAAAGTAAAATCGGGTTCCCCGGCAGACATCTGCCCGGCACGAATCCTACAACAAATTTACTCCTCCTGTCCCGAACCCCCCATTACTTTCCTCAATAGTTCTCTAACGCAGGGAGTAGTGGCCCCTGCGCTCAAATCAGCCACTATAGTGCCCATTCTTAAGAAGCCTGGCGCTGACCCGTCCATCTCAGCCAACTACCCCCCATTTCCCTGCTGCCCTATTTGGGCAAGGTGCTTGAGCCCCATGTCACCGCGGTACTCAGCGCCCACGTAGGGGCCAATGGGGGTCTGGCTTCCCGCCAGGCCGGCTTCCGCCACAGGCACTCGACCGAATCAGTCGTGGTATCGGTCCTAGACAACCTCAGGAAGGGTATGGATCATAACAAACACCAGGCGCTGGTGCTCCTCGACCTCTCCGCCGCCTCTGACACGGTGGACCACACCATCTTACTGTCCCGTGTCAAGGCGGCTGGAATTGAGGGATCAGCCCTGGTTTGGCTTTCCTCCTTCCTGAGGGACCGCACCCAGGCGGTTCGGCTAGGAGACTTCACGACCACCTCACTCCCCATCACCTGTGGTGTTCCCCAGGGTTCCTCTCTTTCCCCCTTACTGTTCAACCTTTATATCTTTCCTCTCATTTTCGCACTTCAGCAGCTGGAGGTCACCGTGTACAATTATGCGGATGACCTCCAGCTCATCTTTGACCTATCCTCTTCTCCCCTTTCTGTCTCTAACTTCCAGTCTAATATGATCTTCATCAGGGACTGGATGAACCACAACCATCTCAAGTTGAACCCGGATAAAACCGAGTTGGTTCTCACCTGTGGTTCTTCCAGTCCCTGGAACTCTCTCTTTTGGCCCTCTTCTCTCGGTCCCGCCCCCACTCCTTCAACCACGGTCAAAACACTGGGTGTCAAAATGAATAACCAACTCACCCTCCATTCACAAATCAGCTCTGTAGTCTCCTCCTGCTTCCTCACCCTTCGAACCATCCGCACCGTCTCCTGCTTCTTCTCCCCCCAGGCACTCAAGTTGATCATGGCCGCACTGGTGATATCGCGGCTGGATTATGTCAATGCCCTATACAACGGCATCCCGGCATACAGCCTGCGGAGGCTCCAGATGGTCCAGAACCAGGCGGCCCGGTTGGTCTATGGTCTCCCACGCTACCACCACTCCACACCCCTTCTCAGGGAGCTCCACTGGCTCCCTGTTAAGGAACGTTCCCTTTTTAAAACCGGCTGCATGGTTTTTCAGGCCCTCCAAGGCACTGCCCCCACCTTCATTTCCTCGTTGATAAATGAATACGTCCCCACCAGAGAGCTTCGTTCCTCTTCTAAGTCTCTCCTGCAAATCCCACGTTTCAAACGTAAAAAGTGGGGTGGAGCCAATTTTTCTACCTTGGCTCCTACATTCTGGAACTCCCTCCCCGACCACCTTCGTTCTGCCACTCATTATGTTTCTTTCCGCAAAGACCTAAAAACGTTCCTTTTCAAACAGGCTTTCTCCGTGTAACTGGCCCTTTCTTGCCCTACGACAGGTTTACTTTGCCTCAGCTGACGGACTCTCCATTAGCGTCAAGAAACCGTACGGTGAACGTTGCGCTCTATAAATGTTTTAAATTGTTTTAAATTGGAAATTAGGCACACATGGCACACACATAACCTCAAGAGTATGTATGTTACTTTTTACACACCAACCACCAAAGCTATGCAGAAGGGGATACATCTGCTAAAGTCCTTACTCAAGGATTTAGATTGCCTACATGATATTGGAATCCATAATTGGGAACACTTTATGACACGCTTACCTGATGGACAGATGCGAGTGGGTTTCACTGCTGCAGCCAGGATGCCTCAAATACTCAGGGATAGTGTGTGCAACACTGAAGAAATCCTACCAGCAGCTGTAGTGAGACATATAAGTCCATATTAAAGTATAAAGAAAGGATAGCTATAAGTCAACATATATGTCATTGTCATAGACCAGTCATATGCTATTTCTTGCCAGTGCGCCACATGTTTTCCTCCTGACCTTTACATGCAGGCCCCTGGTCACCAGCAGTGGTTGCCATCTGCTACCTCCACACAGCACTGACATCAACGAGTTATCACGTTAACATACACACGTGTATTCAATGGTAACTGATATTTGAAGGAAGGGGTAATTATAGTGAACGCCTCCACCTACCTTTTGATACACCTTCATTGTTAGACTCATCATGCATCATGAGAATGATGCTGTCTGTTGGCAAATCTAAAGGAGTGTACCTCAGCATGCAGACCAGTTTCTGCTTTGCACATCAGATCATATCACTGAAGTGGAGAGTTAACATGTGAGACCTCTAATAGTCAGGCACATTTTGGAGAACATTTTTGATTCCCTCACCACAGAGTCACAAGGCCCATTTAGGGCTGGGAGATCACACAATTGTTCTGTGCATTCTTTATGTGACCTATGTTCGCATTATAAATGTACAACATCATGGTAGACTTTAGCTGTCAATGGATGAGGTCTAGAACAGCACACATCATGAAATCATATATTTAGCCTATCACTAAGTGCAGTAGAAGAGGAGGCAAGCTGAATTTAACATTTGACTAGGATCATACATTGTGGTAGAAGTGTAGAAGCTTGGATGGTTGCTACCTGGACTGGATTTACGTTGTGCAGTTCAAACCCCAGTATATATTTCACTTCCTCTACATCTACCTTAGTAGCCCCTACAACCCTCCCCAAACAACTCAACCCAACTGACATCAGTGCAA
Source organism: Lissotriton vulgaris (assembly GCF_964263255.1). Taxonomy (NCBI): domain Eukaryota; kingdom Metazoa; phylum Chordata; class Amphibia; order Caudata; family Salamandridae; genus Lissotriton; species Lissotriton vulgaris. Next base: position 1,526,852,406 of record NC_141693.1, read on the forward strand.
CCCTCATCCACATCAATTTCCATAAATTTTTGGCCCTAGGATATTGCTTGAGAGTTTTCATGTCATGGACTTACAATCCAGTTGTAGCTACTTCATTTCATATGACACAATATAGTCAATTATGTACATACTGCACTCACTTGCCATACATTTTGAATCACCCTTTCACTAGCCAACATGGTTCGATATGGTATGCTGTAATGCACTATATATGGGAAGACTGAGATGAAGGACAACAATTATGCTATATACGCAATGAGGGATAAAATAAATTTCCCATACATAAGGAGTATCGGACTTATAATATGTTAGCATGATGCATCTATATGTACTATCTTCTGCTTGATATATATAGATATGCTTTTTCAGGGAGGAAAGTGTTTATTCGCTCTTTGCATATCTACTGTTAACAAAGTAGGCCAGGAACCATACAGACGCCATTTTTCGAACTTATGCTTGAACACGGGCTGTGATCACTTGTTAATCTCCGGCAGTTGTCAAGCCCCAGTTCATTTGAGTTACTTAGAGCAGCAGAACGAAGGCTGTCTACTCGACTGTCCTAAAACTCAAGGTCGCATCTGGCTTTGGGTATGATAAGCTCATTCCTGGAGGACCGTGCCTGCACTCCCGGGCACCAAGACTAAAGGAAGTCACCCCTTTCCAGTAATAAATAGTTAAGCTTTGAACTAATCATGTGTGCCATATATTGTCCTTCCCTGGAGCTCGAGGGCCAACTGGTGTTTTACCTTTTACAATGATTATATGTGTTGAACCGAAAAGTATATAACCTCGTGTTTGAATACGAGCCAACAGTCTTCTCAGCGCACCTGATGGGTGAGGGTTGGAGAGGCTCCTCTATAGAGTATTTTGCTTAATAAACGATTAACTTTCTTTCCCTCCCGCAACCCCCCTTCTTTTGCCCCCGGACCCGCAGACGTAGGGATCCTAGCGCTGGGATACCTCCGGGTGACTACGCGCTCTATAAAATGTTTTAATAATAATAATACTGCCAACTGACTGAATATTTGGTAAATGGGATTGGGGCTATTAGTAGGTATAGCCCTTTATGTTTACAGTACATCAGTTGGTGACTCTGGTTGGACTCCGTGATAGGGTTGTCCTCCCTGTATGCGGGTTGAAAGGACAAAGAAAGGGAGCTCTGGTCGAGCGGGTGGACGGACCGGAACATTTTTTACTTACTCCGCTCTCACGATCAGAATACCCCAGCTGGAGTCCTATGGGCGTAACCCAGGAACTGACCATGTTGGTCTTCAGGAGTTGGCAGTGGAGAATACGCAATTGTACCTGCGTGCACCAGGTCAGTGGATTGTTTTTGGTGTCTTTTGGAACGCGCTGTTGAGCAATGCTTTTGAAGCAGTTAATTGTGTAGGATTTGGTGGTCAGTGTACCACGGAGAATCTTGGGGGTCTGACGGGGCAGCATTGTGGCTGCATGGGTAGATGCTCCACTGTCTTGTTTTGTGAACAATAGAGATGCCGATCAGACGCTCTGGTGTGGCTCGTGTGGTGCGCACCCAGCCAGTCTGGTCTCGGAAAGGCTTGTGGTTGTACCTGGGTAGCCTTGGAGACATATCTGAAGTGGTGCTAAGGAAGCAGGCCTAGTCAGACTAGTCCCAAAGGTGAACCAGGAAGACTTCAGGATGGTCTGTAGGACAGTCTATGGTTATACCTGTCCGACGGTCTCTTGGTAGTCTTTGGACTGCTTGATTTTGGTATCTGTTGGTCTGGAATCTGAATTGATTGATTCTCCATGAACAAGAGTCGACTGGCTCTGGTTTTTGTTTGGAAAGAAAAAAGAGACATGTCGTTTTCAATATCTTTGTATGTACATATAATACTGCTCTGTGTATGTTCGAATAAGAGTGAGGTTGAATATGTTGTGAATGTTTGAACATGGCCATGTTTGAAAGTTTGTCTTTATGATTGAATGAGGAATAATTGACAACAATCACTATTCTGTGTATTAGCAAATTCTGTTGTTTTGGATGTTGTTGCCGCCCTAATGATACGCGCTTGGCTGAAAGTCAACCTGTCCCGCCTGAGGGCAGCCCGAGTAATGATATATATATGTAAAGCATGGAATTACACCTCTCTTGTTTAATACGCTATGGCATAAATACACTAAGGATAATGTAGAGTTGCAATGGCCCTTAACCGTGTCATTTGACGAGAAAAATATACATTTTCTGCAGGATCGATTGTTTTCTAAATCTAGTCGACAGTCAATGTTTGATTCCCTAAACTTGTGGCAGAAGGAAGCAAAGCGTAGATGTATGCGGGAGTAGAAAGTATGTAGAATGAAAGGAGGTCAGATGATTACGCAGAAAGCCATAGCTTTTAATAAAGCTCAAACCAAGCAGGGAATTGATTGTGCAGACAGGCAATTTAGATTGCAAGTGGATAAGACCTATGTGGCTAGGACTGAAGTGGAGGATGAGATGGAGGATTTATTGGATACTTGTCCACCTCCCCCCTATGCTCCACAGCATATATATCCTGTTGTTTCCCCAACTCCAGTACAGGTCCCTTCAGCCTCTGCCCTTGTTGTTTCCTCTTCCCTTGTCTCTCAAGGAACGTCCTCTGTTTTATCTCCCTCTGTGTCTGAGACGGCTACTTTATGGCCTGCTATACCGCTATCTTCTGTTATGTCCACAGCTGTTTTTTTCTTCCCCTACCTCTGTGTGGGCTTCCCATTCCGCGAGCAAGACCCCGTCCCTAGCTGATCCAACTCCATCTCGTGCTGCAGGGGATTTCGACACACAAAAGTTGTTTACTCGTTCGACTGTAGGACTAAATGAGAAACCAATGATTGAAAATCAGTCATCCCAGTGGATGCGACAGCCTATTTATACTGTATCTGATATATGGAGCACGCTTCGAGACTTTGAGCCTGTTATGCAGTAAAATGCCCTGAAACATATGGCCACATGTCTTATTACTTTATGGGAACCGTGTTTTGTGGGAGGGATGGCCCCCTAAGTATTGTATAATATTCGGGACAGGGCTCATAAGGCTGAACTTAGACCAGAGGAAGTAAACAAAAATGTTGAGGTTCTATTAAGTTATCGAGGGCGGATGCACCAAAAATGTTCCTCATGGGACTCTCAGCACCCTACGCGAGAAGTCCATCCTATTTTTCATCCTAAAATACCGGAATTAAAAAATGATCGGGACGAGGTTACTAGACCTCGTGTAGTAGCACGAGTACAGGAACAATGGGTTTACACCCCCTGGAAAAGGAGTGAAGTCCACTCGCTAAAATTACAACTACCTTACCCCCATAAGAATCCCACGGCTTATTATGAAGAACTCACAGAAGCGGCTTCCTCATCAGTTATGACCCTAGCTGGCATAGAGCTATTTTTTGCGTTGTTAGGCTCTATTGATGTATGGAGTCAGGAGCATGATCAGGACCATGTTCAAGAGTTGGGCGGAACATGGGATCAGATAAAAGATTGGGATAAGGAACGTAAGCCTAGTGATAAACCGAAACCCAAACTATTGGCGTTACTTGGCTTTATTATTACTTACATGCATTCCTTAATTCCGCCTCGTAAGGTGGATTGGGATAAATTGACAGCATGTAAGCAGAAGAAAGATGAAAGCGTTTCTGATTTCTTCACTAGATTTGAAGGCGTATTCATTGATTTTATTGGAAAGGATTTATCATTGGAAGGCGGTATACGATTATTTGTTAATCATTTTGTGACCAATTTGCTTCCGGAAGTCTCTGCACGGCTTCAAGCCACTGAAAGTACCTGGTCCACTTCTAAGCCCTCTGTTATATTGAGTATGGCCCAATATTACGAACATGGAGAAAATGAGAGTAAGGATAAGACAGAAAAGAAAACAAAAGATCTTAATACACAAGTGTTGTTGCAACAAGTTGTTTTAAGATGAGGCAGAGAGAGAGGTGCTAGAGAGTTCGTCCTGAGGGGGGCGGGAACCAGATGAGGCAGAGGGCCTGCTGTTGTTTTGGGACCAAACCAGTGCGCTTACTGTAAGGAGGAAGGGCATTGGCGATTTCAGTGTCCATTGTTGCTGGCTCAGAATGGAGCTATGAGAGGCAGAGGTCGAGGTGGTGTAAATCGCAGTGATATGCGACGAGAGGAGGCGACGCACGTTGGATCAGAAAATAATTATTTTGATAATCCAAGAGGTAGGCAGTATTATAATGAGGACTGTGCAATGGCTGCAACCGAAGGGTATGCCTATACATAGGACAGCCAAGGACAGAGTGGGGGCCGATGTCAGTGCCCGTTGATCAGCAAGGTCCTTATGTAAAGGCACATTTGATGGTGACATCTGATACGTTCTTAGTTGATACTGGTGCGATGAATAGTTCTATTTCTCGTTCTCTGGTCCCAGGGGCTGCTCTGTCCGGGCAAAATAATGTTTTGGTGGGATTCTCGGGAATTCCGGTGGTGAGCCCCATTTCCAAACCTATTCCTTTTGCAATTGGTCCAGTTACGGTAGACTCCCCGTTTCATTTGACTTCCCATTGTGGTGAAAATTTATTGGGCTTGAATTTGTTGAAGAAATTACCTGCTAAAATTCATTGTTCACCTGATGGTGTTTATGTGACTATCAATTCCCTTGGCAAGCATACTTTGCAGTGTTTCACCAAAAATGAACCCCTCCCTCCTGAGTTGGCTGCTCTCCCGGCGACGCTGTGGGCAACTGGAGACACAGATGTAGGATTATTAAGGATTCCACCCGTTTCTATTACTTTGAAGCAAAATGTTTGGCTTCCACGTATACCTCAGTACAAGATTTCTCCGGCCAGCAAGAAAGCTTTGCTCTCCATGATACAAGATTTGATCAAAAGGGGTGTGGTGAAGGAGACAGCTGCTAATAGATGTAACAGCCCCATTTTACCGATCTTAAAAAAGGCCCCTGTTGGAAGTGATCCTGATATTGTTGATACTTATCGTTTTGTGATTGATTTGCGTGAGATTAATAAAATAGTGATGCCCCAATACCCTGTGGCTTCTGACATCACTACTATTCTGACTATGATTCCTCCCACTGCTAAATATTTCTCTGTGATTGATTTAAAGAATGCTTTCTTTAGCATTCCGATACATCCTGACAGCCGTCATATTTTCGGCTTCTCATTATCTGGTCGCAGCTCCCGGTTTTGTCGCGCTCCCCAGGGGTACACAGAGAGTCCTAGTATTTATAGTCAAGCTTTGAAAACATTGTTGGATGATTTGGTCCTGCCCCCTGGTAATGTGCTTTTGCAATATGTCGATGATGTGTTAGTGGCCTCTGACACTGAGGAAGGTTGTAAGGAAGCCAATGTACAATTATTGTCTCATTTGGCGGCTAATTGCAATAAAGTATCTCTTTCTAAATTCCAATTTTGTCGACAGGAGGTGACCTACCTCGGTCATCTACTGTTGAAAGAGGGAAGGAGACTAACCCCTGAGCGTGTGACTACTATTTTTAATATGTCTGTTCCTCTTACTCAGCGTGATGTTCGTGCATTTCTCGGTGTAACTTCTTACTGTCGCCAATGGATCCCTAATTTTTCTCTTCTCACTAAACCTCTCCTGTATTTAACCACTAAAGATGTGCATGAACCTTTATCCTGGACTGATGCTTGCCAAAATGCTTTTGACTCTTTAAAATCTGTGCTTTGCTCTGCACCCGTTCTTGGTACTCCCGACTACCAAAAACCTTTTGTGCTTTTGCTTCCTGTGTTAACGCAAGGATTTGGTGGTAAGCAGAGACCTTGTGCCTATTTCTCGCCGGTGTTGGATAATGTCGCCAGAGCACTCCCTAGCTGTTTAAGGGCTACTGCTGTGTTGCAGTGGCTATTCGACAGTCGGAAGGGCTCGTTCTGAACACTGATCTCACAGTGATAGTACCGCACGCTGTTGATACATTATTGAACAAGACAAAGACCCAGCACTTTACAAGTGCGCCTCTTACAGGGTAGGAATTGACTTTGTTTGCTCCACATATTACGATTAAACAATGTGCCACTCTGAACCCTGCTACGTTACAACCCCTCCCATAGAACGAAAAGAACAATGATGTTCATTTTTTTTAAAAATATCTTTATTACATTTTTTTTTTATAGTTTCCAATACAATAGTGTACAGGCATCCATATGCATTACTCTTCAGTTACATTAGCGTTTACGCGGCAGCATTGTAAATGTAAACCAGGATATCACTGCTTCGCTGTTTCCGTGCCATTTCCTGTTATGGCATGATGCCACACGTGTACTGATAGGTTACCTTGGGGTCCTACAGCCCGTACAGTCTGTTATCTCCAATGGAGGACCGGAGTAACGGTATATTGTGCATCATTTTGTAGTTGCGCATAGAAATATATGAAAGCGATAGTACATGCATATCAAGGCTTTACATAACTGGTCTCAACCCTTTAACAGGGGCAGGCATTATGTCAGAAGCAATTACACAGTATAATTGGAAAAGTCAGGCCTGTGTGCTTAGAAAATGTTTCTTATAACAAGATAACTACATTTAACTGTAACCTATACTAAATCTAAACCTAAGATGGGGGATATTACATGATCAAACGTATATGTGGCAGGTATTTAGTGTGTCAACTGAGCGGTCTCGCAGCTAGGTTATCGTGCTGGTGTAAGGTGTGGGCTACCATTCCCACCTCCTATGCTGTAAGGCATATCTATATATTTTTCACTTTTCCTCCTGTGTTCTTTTTTTCATGCCTCTTCTGTGTGGGAAAGTGGCGTTTGATAGGTGATATAACTGTAAAATGTCTCCAAAGGATAGGGGGGGGCATCGCCTAGTTCAACATCAACAGTTGAAGTGACATATAAAGGTAGTGTGTCATCTACTTCAGAGCGGTTCCCTAAGTGTCTGGTCTTGCCCGTTGCGTAGGAGGCGGCTGTTGTCATGTGGCGTCAGGGTGTGTGAGTGCCCTAAGCATACCGTTCCAGGTCTGCGCGATGGGGTATTTGCGCAGCCCCACAGTTTCTTCCCTATAGAGGAAGGTGCTCTCCGCTCGTGCCCAGACCTCAAAGGATTTAACCCAATACGATGCTTCTGGTGGGTCCTTGCGTTTCCACCTTTTAGTTATCAGGCGCTTCGCTGTTATGAAGCCTTGGTCCCAGAACCTGGAGCTTACCTTGTTCACTTTAATCCTCCTGTGTAACCCCAGAATGCAGACCTCCCGTGTAGTAGGTGCCTCAGTGTTAGTGCATCTGGCAAGTGTTTCCAATATTGTACGCCAGTAATGTATAAACCATGGGGCAAGACCATAGCAGGTGTAATAGATCTACTCATAAAAGGCGATACCTTGGGCTTTCGGAAGTAATAAAATATTTGTTCCTTTTATCCGGTGAAAGGTATTCCCTGTGCAATATGTAAGTTTGTATAAGCTTGAATCGCGCATTTCGTGGTATATGTGTGGCACCAGCCAGGACTCGATCCCACTCTTTATCTGTCCAGGAGCGACCTCTGTCCTCAGTCCAGTGTGTGCGGAGTTTGTGCAATGGCATAAGTACATGGACAAGCAAGGCCTGCACCAGCTAATGTATCACATGCGACCCCTCCCCATTACATGCAGGTATTGCATAAACTGATGTGTCGGCGGTTTGTTAGTTAAATCACCCTACGCTAGTGTGAGCATCCACGTAATGGCTGCAAGCAGAAAAAACGGACCTACCGGCAGTCCACTGTCAGACGATAGTGTTGCAAACATCTATAGTGTACCATCCGAAAATAGGTCCCCCAGTGTCTCCAGCCCTGCCTCTGCCTAGGATGTCAGTGCCACATCCGCTACAAAGTCCCTGGCTCTGGGCATACGGGATCACGTCCTTCATAAGGCAAAGGCTCCGAGTTACACATGAATTTGGGATGGGCGAGAAAGTTTCGCTAGCGGGTGAAACAATCCACAGGTTCGGGCTTGTGTCCAAGTTGTCGTGCCAGTGGCAGTATCTGCCAGGTTCCTGCCACTAAGCCACCGCGCAGCCCATTGCAATTCCGCCGCCAGGTAATATAATACCAGGTGTGGAACCGCCAAGCCACCTCTTTCCAGGGGTGCATATAGTTTCTGCAGTGCTACCCTAGGCTGCCCCACATTGCAGATCAGACACCAAACTAATTCTTCTAATTCCCTAAAGAGCCTAACTGGATCATACACCGGAAGGTTTGCAAAGTAATATAATAATCTGGGCAGCACTATCATTTTGGTTAAAGTGACACAGCTCATCACATTAAGCAGCAAGGACTTCCAGAATTGTACTTGGAAGCGTATGGAGGAGATGGCATGTACCAGATTACCTTCTAGCATGTCCGCTGGGGCCCTGTAAACATGTATACCGAGGTATCTGAACTTCGTCGGATACCAGCTAAGTGCAGTGCCGTCTATAATTATTTCAGTCGCATATACGTCCTCGCGAAAGGAGTAAGCGCCTGACTTTGCCCAGTTTATTCTGAGGCCCGATACTGCCTCAAACCTAAAAAACAGTTCTGATATCTACGGCAGTACTGCGTGGAGATCTCGCATGTTCAACAGCAGGTCGTCAGCGTATAAGGACATCGTGGGCAACCCATCACTCAATGGGATGCGGCAGTCCGCGCCACCCTCTCGGAGGAGCGCTGCCATTTGCTCCATGGCAAGGGAAAAGAGTAATGGGGACAGAGGGCACCCCTGTCTGGTCCCTCGTCTTACCCCAATTTCGTCCGATATGAGCCTGAACTATGGGGCGCTTATACAACAGTTGCACCAGTTGTAAGTAGTCATCTCCCAGCTCGTATTTGCATAGGACTGCTGCAAGGTACGGCCACTCAAGAGAATCGAAGGCCTTCTCCAGGTCTAGTACTAGACAGCCAGATCTGGGCCAGACTACCGTAACATATTTTTGAACTCTAAAGAGTCGAGAAATGTTTAGGGAGGTGCTTCTGGTGGGCACAAATCCATTCTGGTCTGCATGCACCAGGTTTGGCATGAATGGAGCAAGTCGTCTGGCTAAGGTCGAGGCTAGGATTTTATAGTCAGTGTTGAGCAGGGCCAATGGGCGATAAGAGCCCAGGAGAACAGGGTTTCTGCCCCGTTTCAAAAGGGAGACCAGTGTTGCCTCGTTTTGTGTGTGGGTGAGCATTGAATGTTCTAGCGCTGCCTCGTATACTCGTATCAGCTCTGGTACTAGCACATCTGGATACACCTTGTAGAATTCAGCCGGCAGTCCATCAGGACTCGGCGTCTTTCCATTAGATAGAGAGAAGATACTATCTCTAATGTCTTCCGGCGACAGAGGAGCGCCCACCTCTTCCTGTTGACTATCCGAAAGATGCAGCAGTGTTATTGTGGAAAGGAAGCTCTGTATATCCGCATCTGTAGCTCTCAAACAGGATTTGTGTATTGTGGAGTAATGTGTCACAAATGCACGGTGGATATCATTGTGAGTGTACACCATGACTACCTGTGTGGTCCGTATTGCTGTCACGGGTGCAGTGGTCAAGTCTTGCCGGATCAACAATGACATCAGTTTGCCAGATTTGTCTCCCATGTGATGGGTGCACGCTGAGTGAGCTGCATAGTTTAGATTACGGAGCCGCTCAAGCAACCTGGAGTGTTCGTCCCGAAAGTGTTCCAGAGGCTCATTATTTCCTTCCAGCGCTTCCCCCTCCCTGCAAAGCGAGTCTGCCTCAAGACGTGTGATGTCAGCCTCCAACTGTTGCTGCATGCCTGCTTGTGCACCTAGGCATTCCCCCCTTATCACAACCTTGAATGCGTCCCATTCCATCAGAGGCGTCGTGGCCGTGCCAGCATTGTCCTCAAAATACTGGTAGATAGCAGCAGCTAGCAAGTCCCGGAAGGGTGCATCCAAGAGTAAGTCCGGCTGCAGACGCCATGTTGGAATTGGTGGACAGGGGAAAGAACAATGATGTTCATGATTGTAAATTTTGGACGGACGAAGAAACGAAGGGACGGGTAGACCTGACAGACAATTCTCTATCTGACCCTCAAGAGGACTTGTATGCCGATGGCTCTCGTTTCAAATTACCAGATGGCATGACAACTGCTGCATATGCGATAACTACTCTACACACTGTATTTGAGGCTTCTCGAGTACCCTATCAATCAGCACAGGCAGCTGAGTTAGTGGCATTGCTTCGGCGCTGTGCGTTTGTAGTGTTTATATCTAGGACCCTAATTCGATATTCCCGATTTATGCCCTTGTGAGGTTATAATCAATAATACCCTGATAAAGGCATAAGAATCAGATGCATATTCAGTAATAGCCCATGCAGTCCAAAGCACAGCACGGCTACTCCCATCGACTCCTAGAAAGCACAACGCGTTCTTTAAACAAACCAAGTCTGCAGCAGCCCGGGAAATCCCCCCTGCTTTTGTTTTGATTTGAACAAGAACTCCTGAAGTCCAGAAAGAACTGCTAGTTCTTAGTGACGTCTTATGTCCAACCTTACGTCAAACCCGGCACCTTCCAGGTATTTAATACCAACAGTTGCCTTAGGCAAACACACGGTGGTTTGGAGCAGAGCGGCCATCTACTTGCCCGAGAGCCCAGCTGATGCGAGAAGCCCACGGAAGCCGCCCCTCCCGTTTGACGCACTGAGAGAGACGCTGTCTTTTTCTCCAGCCGAGAAAATCCAGCTCCGGTGTTTCCAGCCTACCCTTGCGGGTTGCTGGGATATCGAGTCCTGAGGAAAGAGATACCAGACCTCCCACATTCTATTACCAAGGTATGGAGCTGACTAAACCCTTAAGAGAATTCTTGATGCAGATTCTTGGCAAAACTATCTTAAACCAACTTAACTTAATCTGCTACTTACTCATCCCCTCCCACGTGTTAGGCTTAGGTCAGGTACACCGGGTAGGCTTAGTTAGAAGCACCAGATGAGTACGTTAGTCAATGTATTTATGTATGTATATATTTTATCAATTTTAAAGTATCATATGGCTAAGAAACCATATCAATGCTTTTACAGTATTATTTCATAATACTACGTTTACTGTATGCACTTCACTTTACTTTAAGTATTGCAATTGTGGCAATCCAATTCTCTTGCATGAGGAAGAAGACTGCTCAATGAATAACACCTTTTATTGAAAACGTCCGTCTCTCTATTTCTCTGCATTCTGGTGAAAGTAAGTATGCACTGCTGACTGAGTGAAATAGCTGTCTATTGTTTTCACACGACTCTAGAGATACACTCTTATTCTGAGGGCGCAAAGTTGTCATGTTTATGCGGTTGTCGGAAACTGAATCCCTTCTTGTCTGAGCCAGGGAAGCTTATCCCTCCCTATTCATTTGAGAAAGTTTCCAGTGACCTCTGAGCTTGCTGGCGCAAACCTAAATTAAGTTTAACATAGTCAGTAGAGACCTAGATGACCTCAGTCCTACGTCTACACTGCTGTTTATGTTATTCCAATGCGCAGAGCCTATTGGGAAAATAGGAAGTAAACTACACGTTAAGTGAAGGATTGAGAGTAAATATTTACTCCAACAGCCAGTACGACTTCGGCGTGGCTCATCGTTTTGGTCCCACTGTGGGCCGAAAGAGGTTTTCTCAATTTCCATGAACAGCGAATACAGCATGGCATCTTGATTTTGCAGTTGCTGACAGCATGGACGTTACCAGAGATGGTGGCTGTAGTTAAATGCAGTGCGCACAAGGCAGTCGTTGATGCAGTGGGTGAAGGTAATGCCTTTGCTGATCAAGTAGCTAAGGAAACTGCGAAATCCAAATTGACCTCAATGTTTGTGACTAGCTCTGCGAGGTGGGTGGCTGAAACATAGATGTTTAATAACACCATGGAGAGCGTCCGAGAAATACAGAAAGAAGCTCTCCCCTATTGAGCTGCCTAACTGGAAAGAGTTGGGAAATTAGATGCAGACGATTGTTGGATTGATTTGACAGAAAAACAGCGGTGGTTGTTTCCTAATGCATTAGTGAATGCGGTGGTGACAATGGCACATGGTTCAGCTCATATTGGGGCAAAGGGTATTTGTGCATTATTAGATCCTGTATGGTACAATCGCAGTATTCCAAGGACCTCTGCTCATTTGGTGCAATATTGCATGGTTTGCTTACGACATAATCCTGGGGGCAGGGGGCATGTTCTGAGTGGAAACTTTGCACCACCATCTTTGCCTTTTAAGGTGCTCCAAATGGATTATACAAGTACGTCCTGGTTGTGGTGTGCGCTTTCAGTCAATGGGTGGAAGCCTACCCGACCAAAGAAAATAATGCTTTGGCAACGGTAAAAGCGTTGGTGAAGGAATACTTCCCACGCTATGGATTGCCTCGGGTGATCTGGAGTGATTACGGGGGACACTTTAAATCAGAATTCATCAGTCACATTTGTAACGGACTACAGATTAAACAGAAATTCCATGCGGCTCGACACCCCCAGTCCGCTGGGTTGGTTGAAAAGTATAATGGAATACTGAAGCTCAAATTAGCAAAAATTCAAGAAAGTACCGGATTGAAGTGGCCAGATGGTCATTTTTTAGGTGCCCTGCTAATGTTTGGGGCGTCCTGAGACCCCGAACATTTTGTGATATAGACTATCCTATGTTGACAGACTATCTGTATGCTTTGACTAGAGATCTCCGTTCCATTCATCAACAGGTCTCAGCAGTTTTGCAGCCCCTGCTGGAGGGTCCTGGACATCACTTGGAGCCAGGACAATGGGTTCTGGTCCGTAACTATCAGCGAAATTCCAGCTTGGATCCCCTTTGGTCTGAACCGTTTCAAGTCTTGTTGGCCAAGCGGACGGCAGTAAAGGTAAATGGCAAGAAACACTGGATCCATGTGTCACATCTGAAAAAACGACCCCTCCCGCTTCCATATGATCAGTGAATCCAGGTAGGGGTTTTAACCCAGGAAGGTAAGTGAGTTCCTTGTTTTGTTTTGACGCCCAGGTAATTGGAGAAGGGCAAGGAGAAGGTGTCCAGGGCTCGGGAGAGGCTCTGTCATCAGCACAAGTGATTGCCCCAGATTCTGTTGCCCCTACAGTCGAACAAGAGGCTCGCAGTACCCATGTTTCACCGGATTCATCATCCTCTGTTTTGTTCTCTGATCAAGAAGTCCCTGGCTATGCTCGATACAACCTGCGGGCCAGAAAACAACGCGGTACCCCAGGTGAATATGGTAGGAGATAGGGAGAGACTTGAGTGATAGGGTACAGACCTGTTCCACAAATGTCTGTTAGATACGCTTCTGGGGTACTGAGCGAGACACCGGACTGAATGCACTGAGAGCCTGGAACATTTGCTTGCTCTGTGAGAAAGAAAGACTGAATTACTTGTTTAAAGAGACCCAGGTTGTGTTTTCTTCAAGGGTTGTGTGAGAACATAACTCCAACGTGAAAGGTTTGCTTTGATATTATTTGTGATGAATAATAGGAGCCTGCCTGTGAGGCTCTAAACGGACACAGGAAAGAAGGACCCTCAGACAGGTCGGACTGCATCGCCCTAGTTTATTTTTGGGCTTTTAGTTAGTATGTATCCCTGAAGAGGAACGTCCTTTTGTACCACACTATTTCCCTGCATATATGTCTGTCTTTTCTAGTTGGACCCAACGTGTTAAAATTGCATTTATAGTTATTATAGCAATATTGCTAATCACATTAATGGGAGTATTCATATATTTAGAATTACGCAACCCGATGCATACTGTTTTAGGAACAACTGCCCCACCTCCGGTACCTGTGTTTTATATTGTAGCCCCACATAGGGAAAGGCATCATCAGACCTATGTGAAAAATGTATTTGTTGAAATGCTTCAAGCGCTCAGTGTCACCAATACTAAAAATTGTTGGGGTTGTGGTCTTTTAGATCTGAATGCATGTATGAATATGTATTCAATGCATGAAAATGCCACTTGGTTGAAAAATGAGATTTTGGATTTTGTTGAGTTAAATTTCACTCAGTATTTTCGACATTTTCAAGACCGTGATGTTACTGAAGATAGGGCGATTTCAGTGCCTATACTAAATAGTACCTCTGCGTTCTATGTTCAGGGAGTAGGGTACATATCAGTAGGAGAGAGCCGATGTAATTACACTTATCAGTTGCAGCCCTCCATTGTTAGCCCCTTCTAATGTATATTTTGTCTGTGGAGGAAATGCCTATACTTGGCTTCCATGAGGTTGGGCTGGACATTTCTACCTGTCCTTCGTGTATCCTCCAGTCTATATTGCCCTTCTAATTATCACAAGGATCACCGATTAAATAAACGAAGTGTGCTTGTTAGGAGAAATAAAAGAGATAGATACTACCGGTGTAGATAAGACAGATACTCCGCTGCAGGATTTTACCAATATTATAAAAGGAGTGTTTCCCATCTGGGGGCCTATAATAACCAGCAAAGAAGTACAACGTTTGTCCAGAGTATTTAATGGGGTAATTAACACTACTGCAGGAATATTGATTAATATAACAGTAGAGATACAAGCGTATGGTTTTAGATGTTATCTTGGCAGATCGAGGAGGAGCATGCCGTGTGATCGGCAGTTCTTGTTGTGTTTATATTCCTGACTCCGCCCCCTCTGTTCAATTGGCTATCAAAAAGCTACATCATTTGGCTTCCAAAATACATGTAGAGACTGGTACGTGGTCCCTCTCTGGTTGGTTCTGGGGTTTGTTGTCTACTTGGGGATTTAAAATTCTGATAGTGCTGCCATGTATTGCCGGTATCATATTCACATGCTGCCTTTGTGTACAATGTGGACCTGCATGTTGCTCTTATTGCACAACTTTACTCACCTCCTCTGTGGCCGGTCCATCCCCAGCAGCAGTAAAGGCTCAGTTAGTTCAGCTGGAGCTCAAAGATTTAATGCAGATTGATGAGGGAATATTTGAAGATTGAGCTGTTTGTTTTAGTTAGCTGCATCATGCTAAAAGGGCCGTTCTGAGGGATAACAAATGGATTTCCATACATAAGGAGTATCGAACTTATATTGAGTTAGCATGATGCATCTATTCATACTCTCTTCTGCTTGATATATATATATATATATATATATATGCTTTTGCAGGGAGGAAAGCGTTTATTCGCTCCTTGCGTATCTACTGTTGACAGAGTAGGTCGGGAACCATACAGACGCCATTTTTTGAACTTATGCTCGAACACGAGCTGTGATCACGTGTTAATCTCCGGCAGTTGTCAAGCCCCAGTTCATTTGAGTTACTGGGAGCAGCTGAACGAAGGCTGTCTACTCGACTGTCCTGAGACTCAAGGTCACATCTGGCTTTGGGTACCATAAGCGCATTCCTGGAGGCGCTGTGCCTGCACTCCCGGGCACCAAGACGAGAAGGAGTCCCCCCTCCAGACCTTCCCAGTAATAAATAGTTAGGCTTTGAACTAATCATGTGTGCCATATATGGTCCTTCCCTGGATCTCGAGGCCAACTGGTGTTTTTCCTTTTACAGTGATTATATGTGTTGAACCGAAAAGTATATAACCTCATGTTTGAATACGAGCCAACAGTCTTCTCCACCCACCTGATGGGTGAGGGTTGGAGAGGCTCCTCTATAGAGTATTTTTCCTAATAAATGATTGAACTTTCTTCACTGCCAACTGACTGATTATTTGGTAAATGGGATTGGGGCTATTTATAGGTATAGCCCTTTATGTTATTTTTATAGTACATCACAATATACTGAGGTCATTTTATGAGCATTCATGTACATCATTCTTAGGTTACTTAGCAGGGTTCTGCATCTGCCCAGTGAGTGGTTCCTGACCAGATGACACAGTCAACCTTTTTGCAAATATTTGGGTGGCCTCGATTCCTGGACAACATCATTAGGCCTCCAAATATATGTGTGTTTGCCAGTTACCATTCCAGTTGCCACTTGTGATGCCGTAGGTTTCAGAGTTCAATTCACTGGTCTGGCACTGTCGATGGGATATATGTAATATGTTAATGAGTTGTCTTCTAACATTGCATGCTTTTGGACCCTCTCCTGACCATTTTTACTTGCCAGTTTGTGATGGTGGTATGGATTGCTGAGGCAGGGACCTCCACTATAGTAGATTAGTGTACTCTGGCTGCATGTATCAATGGATGAGAACAGAGAAAAAGCCAGCAAACTAAAATGTGCATTTGCAACTTGCCCCAAATGTCCTCACTGCATCTGCATGCGAACAGTAATGCTAAGTGGAAGGGGTGGTTTGTCTATTGGCATTTACCAGTGTTAGGTGTATACACCAACATAGCTGGGCCCCTGTTTGTAATAGAAGAAATGGGATTTGCCATTTACATCACAAAGGATTCTGGGATTTGTAGTCCACTGTACAAAAGGAGACACATGAGGCTCTGACTCATCATGCTTCCTATACATACTTGGGACAGCTTCCATAGTCACAAGTGTGATGCAACACAGACAGACATTTCATATCCATGCTATAGAAATCACATTTACCTGGTATCCCATTGCGGACATCACTCACTTCTCCTTCACCCACCTCTTCTCTTAGTGACACTTCTTCTTTATCTCAGTTACAGCGCGGACATAATTTATTTTTTTTATTTTATTTGATAGTTTTGTATATCGCAAACAAGACCCTTGCGGGTATCAGAGCACTTTACAAGGCACATAAAGGTGATTTGACAAATACATAAGAATACAATGACTTAAGCAAAGACATTCATGGTAAAAGTTAGCGACTAGCACATATCAGCAAGTACTTATAAGAAAGTTCAGGTGAATCTAGCTAAGAAGATCGCTTTCACTTCTTTTGTAAAGAAAGCAGAAGATGTATTCCGTCTTGTTTCTGTGGGAAAGGCGTTCCAAATCCTGGCGGCCATTCCTGAGAAGGTACGGTTGGAAGTTTTTTTCTAGGAGAAACGTTTTGGTTTAAGTAGAAGTTTATCAGAACTCCTAGTTGTTCTGCTACCATCCAGTACCAGTTTCTCCTCAAGGTATCTTGGTGTTTTTGGTGCAATGCCTTGTGAGTCATACAGGCAATTTTCAAATGAGTTCTGGCCTCAAAAGGTAACCAGTTGAGGGCACGAAGGTTGGGGGAAATGTGGCAGTTTCTTCCGGAGCCAGTGATGAGTCTAGCAGCAGTATTGATTGAGGCTCTCAGCGGAGCGGTTGTTGATCTGGGAAGGCCGCAGAGAGCGACACTCCCATAATCCACTATGGGAATTACTAGGGCTTGGACTGCCTGTTTAAAGTAATTCGCAGTTATGAATGGTTTCAGTCTTCGCAGGGTGTTCATCTGGAAATTGGCTCCTTTAGTTGCAGCGGTTATGTGTTTCTGCATGTTTAGATTATTGCCCAGAGTTATTTCTAGGGATTTCGCAGAGTCAATAATGTGAGGTTGACGATCGAGTGCAGTTAGATGCTGCATCCATTCGCGGATTATGTCTGTTTGTTTGGGGGGAGCGATGAGGAGGAATTCGGTTTTTAGTGTGTTAAGTTTTAGATGGTTATTTGCCAGCCAGATATGTGTTTTTTAGAGCATGGAGTTAAGGGACTTGATGTCTTCAAGAGAGTCGACCTAAATGTAGAGCTGTGTGTCATCAGCGTATGTGTGGTATTGGATGTTTGAGGAGTTGAGAAGCTCAGTGAGTGGTTTCATAAACATATTCTAGGGGAGAGGGAAGATCCCTGGGGTACTCCTAAGGTGACTGGGGTGGGGTTAGATAAAGATTGGTTGACCTTGAATCTTTGCGTTCTGTCTTGGAGGAAGGAAGTGAACCAGTTTAATGCTGTTCCAGATAAACCCATTCTATGTTTTAGGTGTTATAGTAGGTTGCTGTGTTTGACTGTATTGAAGGCTGAGGAGAAGTCAAGTAGGATTAGCAAACAGGCTTTATTTTGATCCAGAATTTGAAGGGCATCATCTATGATGTGGGTCATGGCTGATTCGGTAATATGCCCAGATCGAAAGCCTGATTGGGATTGATCTAACAGATTGAAGTGGTCAATATGGTTACTAAGCTGCATGTGGACACATTTTTCGAGCAGTTACGCAAGGGTCAAAATGTTGGATATGGGCCGATAGTTGTTTAAGTCTGACGGGTCAGCTGACACTTTCTTTAGGATGGGGGGTACCTGACCTGCTTTGAGGATGTCGGGGATGGTTCCTTGCACAAGAGAGGTGTAAATAATCCTGGTCCATAGGGGCACTAGCTGTGGCATGAAGCTCTTAAAGTGGGTAGCAGGGAGAGGATCTGTGAAATGGGTAGAGGGATTCAAAGTCATGAGCGTATTCAAGATAGCCTCTTCGCTGTAGAAGTTGAAGGTGGCAAAGGCTGCCTTCTGTGTGCCACTGGTGCTGTAAGGGGGGAAACTATGGAGCATTTTGTGGTGCCTAACAATGAATTACAGGATCATGGTGGCCTCCACCCCAGTATAGTTTTTCTTCCTTCTCCGGAGAAGGACTTTTCATGGGAAGGCACAGAGCAAGCATGCATGCAAGAACTCTGTTTGGCCAAACCTGGGCCTAGTTTGTGTGCTGCTTTTATTTGGTTTGTAGTGCAGGTCTTGCAGGTGGCGTCAATTGACTGCAGG
This sequence comes from Lissotriton vulgaris, assembly GCF_964263255.1. Classification (NCBI taxonomy): domain Eukaryota; kingdom Metazoa; phylum Chordata; class Amphibia; order Caudata; family Salamandridae; genus Lissotriton; species Lissotriton vulgaris. The sequence goes on from NC_141693.1 coordinate 1,526,870,928, forward strand.
TGTAGATGATTAATTTTCATCCAGCCCAAGCTGGATATTCCGCTGTGTGTTTGGCGATTCTGGCCCGGGAGCAGAGATTCCGGCCTAGGTGTAGAGATTTTGCCCCGAGTGCAAAGATTCAAGCCTGACTGCGGACGTAAAGATACAACTCATAAATCACTTCTCTGAATACCAAGAGTCATAAAGTTAGACTTTTGTCTCAGATTACTTTTGTGAATTGGCCCCAGTGTGTCTTCTCAGAGGTGGGGCCAGGGAAATGGGCAGTCCCCTCCTCTGTGGTCACTTGAAACCAGTTCTGAAGGTAGGTCTACTCCCACTAAGTTTGAAGCCAAACCTACTGGAATAACAAATGTTTATCTTCTGCAGGTCTCATATTACAGCTACTTGTGAAAGGGCAGGCCTTTACATGTTGATGAAGTTTCTGGGCCCACTCTAACTGGTCTTCTTGCAAGGGGAAAAAAAATACATCCCTACACCTAGTCCATTCTCTCTCCTCTGGGTGCAGTTTTCCCAACACATTGAGGCCAAACACTGGTTTGGAAGCTGCTGGAGAGCTAATGCCCCAAGAAGCTTAAGCAGGGTAAGGATAAATATCTAAAAGTTACTTTTCCTAAATATGTATTCAAAACCCAACTCAACTATTGAATTGAGCATTTAATAAATATTAGAAATAGTGGTTGAATAATTTTTCTAGCTGGTCCCAAAATATCAGCAATAATATTTCATTCTGTATTCTAGTTTTCATCACAGGACAGCCAATGCCTTCTACAAAGAAAATAGGTTTTGGAGTTGTGTCACTGTAGGGACATGGCAACAGTTAACGTTTACATGCCCCACTTTGAAATACTGTACATCCTACCTTGTAACATACAGGCCTACATCAGTTGACGTATTACTATTGAAAAGGAAGATGTTTACCCGTCAAAAGAGTTATTTGAAAGGTCCAGCTACAGGTATAAACTGCAGCAGTCAGGCTACATTGGTAGGCCTGAAGCCATGTTTTTCTTGTTATTCTACTGGATGACAGCATTCCGAATGCTGTTCAAAGGATACATTTAACTTTGTATGTTGTGATTTCCGTTTCTAAATCGTATACTATGCCTTTACAAGGGAGTTCAATAAGCCATTAGACAACTTTTACATGTCATGTTTTAATGGTCAGAGCACTTACACTGGGGACTAGATAACAGTGTCCTTGTATGCAGAGCTTAAAATAAAAAACTTTTTACACGAAGGAGTTAGGTCCTATTGTCGGGACTGAGGGTGGGCTGGACCATTATAACTAGAACAAAAACCACAGTTGCCCACACTCTCTTTGTTTATGATGCAATACTTATATAGACCAAATGAAAAAATTCATTAAATCTGGTCAGGTACTTTTATTTATACCCATCACTTGTATTTTTTCGCAACACTTTTTTTGAGATTTTCTTTTTTTGGCAAAAGGAAGAATACATATATACAAATCACATAGATCACTGATTTACACATATATAACCATTACATATTAGACAAAGCAAACATTACGAAAATTACAAATAAAGCAAACATCCAAATGACAAAAGACATTAAAGTTTCCGTTTTTTCACTGTTTACAAATCAATTCCTAATCAAAGGCAATAATACAAAGCAACGTCAAATGACAAGAGCAACGAAACATATGTCTATTTTTCTATGACACTTGATGTAGTATTTAGCTCTCGTGGATATGCCGACGCGTTTCGGGTTCGAGTAACCAGTTCTCAAACCCTCATGAGGGCTTTGTTATTTTTCTGTATAGGATGCAAAAAAACAATAAAGTTTTATTGACAACCTGTACGCCTCATGTCTACCTTTCATTATTTATTGAATCATAAAAATGTACCTGTATATTTCTGATCTGGGGGGGAATTTTTCATGTGTCTTACTGGGTCTCTGTATTGTACCTTTGTTTCTAAAAATGAAGCGCAAGCCATGTCAGAGTACAGACTAAAACACAACGTTTCATGGCGTTTGAATTCTCATTTCTTAAATTTACATACCTCCATGTGCACCCACCGGCGCCGCTGGAGGGGGTGGATGAAGTCGTGGTCACTATTCTAGTGATCCTATTTGAAAAAAGATTCATACACAATAGACTGGCTACAACTTGAATGTCAATAAGCATTTGGTTGATTTAAGTAGAGAGTAGCTTTACTGTGCTTTAGCGGATAACGTTCGATGAAGCTGGGTCCTATCCAAGTAAAAAAAAAACTCATTAGAGTCTCCACACACCGAGGACACTTAAAGACAGTATTCTGAATTAAATCGCCATGTAACTATTTTAAAAAACATTGGCGTACCTGTTCTATGAGTGGAAAGGCTGCTCTTCTCTCTTCGTGCTTCCCGTAGGCCCTGTCGGGCCGTTTCACAAAAAGACTTTCCTTCTCCCGCACTGCATGATAACAAATATGTGCGCTCTATTAATGCCACTTTTTGATTCCCATAAACAATGAAAGGTAATATGAAAAACGGGCGCGTTATCATCCCAATGCCTACCTCAATGCACGTACTGGCCGCATGTAGTATCAAACACCCTCTGACTCGCCTGATTTACTGCGGCAGCCATCTTGGGTTACATAAAAAGCCCGTAGTATGTTACAATGCCTTGTGGGAAGTGTAGTTTGAATTGTGGTGGGATCTTCATTGTTATGGACCAACATCCTGAATTTGACATTACGATCCATGCTGTCAATAAAAAGCGCTCACGTGTGTGGTGTGAATTAATCGAGCTATCCTACTTTTATCTATCCGCCATCGTTGTATTAGTAGCAGGTACTCTGACAGGTGCTATATATTGATGAGGTTGTGCCTATATTCTGGACATATGTTTCGTTGCTCTTGTCATTTGACGTTGCTTTGTAATATTGCTTTTGATTAAGAATTGATTTGTAAACAGTGAAAAAAAGGGAAACTTTAATGTCTATTGTCATTTGGATGTTTGCTTTATTTGTAATTTTCGTAATGTTTGCTTTGTCTAATATGTAATGGTTATATATGTGTAAATAAGTGATCTATGTGATTTGTATATATGTATTCTTTCTTTTGCCAAAAAAAGAAAATCTCAAAAAAAGTGTTGCTAAAGTGATAGGTATAAATAAAAGTACCTGACCAGATTTAATGATTTTTTTCATTTGGTCTATATAAGTATTGCATCATAAACAAAGAGAGTGTGGGCAACTGTGGTTTTTGTTCAAAAATAAAAAAAACAGCAATATAATTCATCCAAAAATAGGGACAATCATACAGAAAGTTATGTTTTTTCACATATTATTTGTCCTGATTGACAGTTTATTGTACGAAACTGTGCTGTTGGTTGATTGGGATGTGGGCCCTGGTCAATAAACAACCACAATCCTTGTCAGGGTAAGTCAAAAGCAAACCACAAATAAACCTGTGCTCAACCCCCTGTTAGCTTGGCATACAGCAGTCTGACTTAACTTAGAGGCAATATGTAAAGTATTTGTGCAATACCTCAAACAGCAATAGAGTGAAAACACCCTGCAAAAAGGGCCCACAAAAGTATTAGAAAAATAGAGTGCTTTTTAATTAATAAAACAAGACCAAAACAACAGAAATCCAATTAGAAGAACCAGCAAAATTGAATTTTAAAGTTTTTAGAAACATGAGCTCCAAAAGGTGAAAAAACGCTTAGTGGAATATATCGTCACAGTGGACTGGGACAAAGTCCCAAGTTCAGGCCGACCGTACTGCAGTGTGGGCTGACTACTGGAATTTAGTTAGGTCCACTGAGCAGAGTATCTTAAATCCATGTTGAAGATGCGTTGGGACGCCAAAGGGATAAATCGGTTCTGAGATGCGGGAGGCTGCAATGCAAGGACCTCCATCACCATCGAGGATCCCTTCAATGGGGCTTTTGTTGAGAAATCTAGCATTGAGGATGCAGTGTGCAGTTGAGGAGATGCATCATTTCCTAGGGGCTGTGAACCTGCAGGGCAGAGTCTGTCATCGCCGTCAAGGCAAAGCACCTTAAGGCAACTTCCAATCACTCAAGACTGGAGTGTCACCACAAGATTTTAAACTGTTATTCCAGAGACACCAAACAGGACCTGGATTTCTCTAAACACTTTGGAAAGTACATATATAAAATGTAATAAGGCAACTCCAATGTTATTCTAAGGGAGAGATAGAACTTGCAGTAGTAAAAAATGAATTTAAGAGATGATAACTACTAAGATATGTAAAACTTAAAAGTATATGTACTACCATTTAAATACTTGGCACCCTGCCCTTTGGGCAAACAAGGGTCTACCCAAGGGGTGACATTAATGTAAAAAAATGGATGGTTTGGACTATTTTGCCAGGTGGAAATGGCCATTTAAAACGACGCACTCAGACTCTGCAATGGCAGACCTAAGACATGATTATACACATGGCTAAAATGGCCGCAGAGTAGGTCTGGGGATTACCAGTTTGGTATTAATCCCTGTTTAAACCAACTCACCAACCCACCCCTCCACCTGCCCCCTGGACTGTCCTGTGAACTGTGACTCATACACATCGATGATGCTGTTTTGAGTTCCAACTCACCCGATGGATCGATCGCCATGGCTACACAGGTCCGTTATTGTCCGGCCTCGTCTCCAGCCCTCCAGTAAAAGATATCGCTATTGCCGGGACCAGTTCCGTTTTGGTGCGACTGTTCTCAATGTTGGCTAGCCCGTGTCTCGGCCGCTGCTGGCTCTATTATCCCACTCTTCCTGCAGAGCTTCGGGACCCTCTAGGAACCGGTGGATGACCATCCTGGCTGGCGACTTTTGCGGGGACTCTTCCGCTGCATGAGGGATACGGTGCCTTGTTCCGGCCTGCGGCTGGTGATCTCCGGTAATGTGAGCTTGAGGAGAGTTCACCAGCTGCACCGATTTCCCTCTCCTCCATACTGAAGGTCTGTCTTACTGCTGAAGCCTTCGAGTGGACTGGGGGTACGGAATTCATGCTGCTACTGATACCATTTTACGCACGAACAACACTGATGCTCTTTGTCCTGCTCGGAGCTCCAGCGGCCCGGCATTGGCCTTCGACCTTACTTGTGACTTCTCATCTGCACCATGATTGCGTGTGTGGCATGATGCAGACGCTTCGCTAGAAATTTCTTCCCGGGTTCTTGAGCTCAGTTTCTGATTCAGTAACAGCTCACTCCCTGACTTTTGAATGGTGGCTACATGAATGACGGCACTCTAACAGCATCATGAGTAGTTTTTTCTACACCCTTTTCTCTTTCAAGTTTTGTAAACCAGGAAAAAAGTTGTCTGAACGTTTTAACCGACTATGCCACTGTTCACTGCCTGACCTTAAAATGGCACCCATATGAAGACATTGGCTTAAAGATCACTGTGACCTCAAAATGGCGACTATATGATGACATCAGGACTATCATTCTCTGGCTGACTCCGATTCTCTGACTGACCTTAAAATAGGGGGCCTTAAAAGCAGAAAGATTATTGACCCCACTCGATCTCTATACGGCTTGCAAATAGTTGCTTTAATATTCCACACGGTCTCACTAACTCTTAATTTTTGCACAGCAGCGTGGTTTTGGGGGCGGCTTTCACCTTTAAACCACTGAAATTATCTGCACAAACTGCCCTTTATATTGTTATTCATGCCCTAGGTTAGCACTACTTACTAGTTTTGCGGCCTAGCTGGGTGGTTGTTGTCGTATGTCCTGGCGTCAGGCTTTCCTCTGCCTCCTTGGCTGGATCTGACTTTTGCCTACTTGGTGAGATCTGACTTTTGCTCATAAGCTTGTTCAGAGACTACACGCTGGTAGTAATGGATCCCAATATGTTGATTCTCATCTCTCCCAACCTGACGCCGTCTAGCGGTAATGCTTTCCGAATTGTTTACCCCCCCAATCTTTCTAAAAACTCTGCAAAAAACTTGAAACATAGATTACTTGAATCCCATCCTGAAACACTTATATCTGACCCTGCCTTCTCCTTCGGAAAGGGTGCTATCATAAAAAATTACCTCATCTTCTACACCAAACGCCATGCTCAATGGCGGAAGGCCATGTTCTCTCTACTCAAGATCTCTGCTACCGTGAAAACTCCACATGGTCCCAGACTGTTGCTTGCACCCGCCCTGTCCTTCAAGGCTGAAGTCACCATCGCCCTTTATAAAAACTGCACCATACTTATACAAGCATCTGATCGCAATCTAGTGATTTTTGATAATGTTTTCCCTACCATCAAGAATGCAGTGGCTAACTCCACTTCCGACCTTCTCGGTGGGGCAGGCTCCCAAACAGCCCCGCAGTCTTTGCTCAGTCTAACACCTGCCCCCCTCCTCTTCTTGCTGAATATAGCTCTTCTATGAAGGGACCACCTGCGGCTAGCTCAATGCTTATTAATCACTCCCCCAGGCCTGTTTTAAATGAGGCACAAATTCTTTTTCCCACCCCTCGGCCTCCTCTCTCTGAACCCAGCTCCTCTCCAAAGGGACCACCACCAGCTATCTTAATGCAAAATATTAATTCCACATACATACCTGCCCTGATGGAGTCACAACAGTAAAGTCCTTGCTCCAGCCCTCTGCCACCCCACCTCACCGGTAGGTATTTCTAACTCACCATGTTCCTCTGGTCACAACACAGCCCTGCCTAGCCCCAAGATACCTGCCCACAGTCCTAACCGCAAGTCCAACCACTGCCCCCACCCTCTATGGGTCCTCATCCTATGGACCCCTCCTCCTCCATCCTTACCAGTCCTCCCTGCCCTCCCTGTTCCTCGGCTCACAACACCGCCCTGCCTAGCCCCAAGATCCCTTCCACTGTCCTAACCGCACATCAGACCACCTCCCCCCAGCCTCTATGGGTCCTCATCCTACGGACCCATCCACCCCCATCCTTTCCAGTCCTCCCTGATCGCAGCTCCATTCCCCATAACCGCTTTCGTCTAAACTCATTCTCTTCACACCTGATAGTCTTTCCCCCGACCCCACTAGCTCTGCTCTGCTGCAGGGCACGCAAACATTCCCTCCCATCCGCTTTCTCTCAGTTCGCTGGAAGCTCGACTAAATGAGATCACACTCTGCCTCCAACAACTTAAGGCGGAGGTACCCAGCATTCTGCTTATCACTAAGGAGCTGTCAGCTGATCATAGATTCAGTCACCCCATTCCGTACAAGCATCAATGCCGCCTGCCTACAACTAAGGGGTCTACCCTGCTACCCTCTCCTGAATATTCACAGCAGTCTCCATCCCACTTCACCCACTCACACAACTGGGCCTATGCCCGCACCGTAATGACCCCTCTCGCCTGTACAGATGTAGAGCCTCATTGTCTGATATAAATATTCATGCTCACCAGCCCTCTTACAGCATGGGTCACCCCTCCTCAGCATCATGCGGGCAAAAAATTGAGCCCATCCTCTCAGATCCCTTTAGGGAAACAAGGCCTAACTCAAGATATTTAAATGAGATCAACCTCACAAGAATCCCACCACCCTACCTCCACCAACGGACACCAACATAAATCTCAAATGCCTGCTCCTTAACTGCAGGTCGGCTGTTAAACATGCAGCAGACATTGCCGATCTCCTCCTTGACCAGGATCCCAACCTTGTTATGCTTACGGAAACCTGGCTAAATGACTTAGCTGCCCCCATCCTTGACCTCCTATTGCCTCCCAATTTCGATATCATCAGGTTGGACAGAGCTACTGACCAAGGGGGAGGCATTGCATGTTTACACCATAGCAATCTATCAGTGAAGGTATTACATGCTGACCCACTGCCTTTTTGTGAATACCTGTGTATTGAAATATCCGGTCAAAATAAGCACTCATGCAAATTGCACACTTTTTACCACTCACCTTGAGATAACCTTCCCTTCATTGAACAGCTCATGGACATCATTGCGGACACTGATGATTTCCATGGCACTCAGATATTCCTTGGAGATTTCAATCTGGTTTAGAATGAAGGAAATGATGAATGTCAATAGCCTCAACTCTTTCCTTTCTGACCTCAACTTAATTCAATTCTGTGACAGTTCAACTCACATAAAAGGAGCTACCTTAGATCTTGTCATTGCCTTACCCAACGCCATTCTTCTGGAGTCTCTTGTGATTGGACAGATCACTTTTGCATCACCTTCCTTGCCCTGACTGCGGGAAGTGCAAATGGAGCCCAGACTAAGAACCCAAAACAGATGAAAAGATGTCTACGGAACATCAACTGCCAAGATTTTACTGACCTTTGCGATAAATGTAAATGTAAAATGTAAATGTATGTGTCTTGTAAAGCGCACTGCTGCCCTGAGGCGTTGTGGCGCTGTAGACCGCTGGGGAACCGTCCTGGCCATCCCTGAGAGATGGTCCCTACTGGGTATCTCCAAGGTGAAACCAGGCATCCCCGGTGAATGTGGGGGGCCGTTGTAGAGATGAGGCAAGCTAATACCCAGAGTTGCTGAGTGTGATCCCTGGTTAGAGTATGCACTGAGGCGAGAATTATCGAGTCCGCTGACCCTGGTCCACGACCTTGCCGCGTCGGGAATTGAACCCTGGTCCCGGGCGGTTCCCTGCGTCCGGGTCTGCCGCCTCTAACCAGTGAGCCACACCACTCCACACCAGTGAGCCACACCACTCCTAACATCCTGCTCCCGCCATCAAACATCAATGACCATAATGACCACCATAACAAGACTATGCTTAATATACTCGACTGCTGCACCGGTACAGCTTAAAAGACAGTCTGTTAAAGCCTACAAACCTGGGTTCAATGAGAGTCTTAATTCTGAAAGAAGAAACTAAAGACTGGCAAAAAAGCGATGGCGTTCCCATGCCTCCCGCGAACACCTACACCAATTGAGATCCGGGAGATGCCTCTACAATAAACACAGCAGGTGCTAAAAGGATACCTTCCTCAGAACGCTACTTGACCAAGCAAAAAAATGGCTAAAGAAACCTCATCAACGCTCAAACTCATTCATTCTAACCTACCACCACTGGCTCAAGGTTCGCTGCCGAGTTGTGAACAGTTTGCAGACTTTTTTCTTGGAGAAGTCCTTGAAGATGGAATCTGACTTACGTGCTGCCCTTGAGCAACTGTCGAGCTGACCCCAGACCTCCCTTCGTCACCCGAGTGCAGATACACTCCATATGCTCCCCTACCTCCCCAAAAACAATGCTTCCTGGAGCTCGTTCCAAATGGTGGATGAATTCACTATTCTCAAAATGCTGATATCCTTGAAACCTTCCAATCATTACACCGACCCTTTGCCTGCAAACCTGTTCACAGTAGTCAGATCCTTCTAACTAACATTCTGGACCAGGATCGTAAATGCTTGTTACCCCGATTCTAAAAAAATCATCAGCGGATCCCACGGATCTTCATAACTTTTGCCCAATTTCCATCATCCCCACTTTGGCAAAGCTACTGGAGAAATGGGTGCTCGCCCAACTCTGTAACCATATCAATCATTTCCAACTCTTGAACTATTGTCAATCTGGTTTCCGCGCTGGGTCATAGTACAGAGTCAGCTTTGAAGCACATCATAGATGATGCACTTAGAATGTTGGACCATAATGAGGCCTGCCTTTTGATCCTTCTAGACCTGTCCTCAGCCTTTGCTACTGTCAAACACGATAACCTAACTGTCTTCCTGGAACATAGGATGTTGTCGTCAAGGTGAACCAATCCCCATCTCACCTGGCCCCGGTTACTCTTGGAGTTCCACATGGGTCAGCATTATCTCCCACGCTCCTTAAATTGTTAATGGAGCCTCTGACAGAAATCTTGAAATCATCCAACATTCGTTATCACCTGTATGCGGACGGTACCCAAATTTATCTGAATATTGCTTTCAATAAGGATCCTCAATCCGTCAACTTAGTCCTGCTGGAAACACAATGCTGGCTGACACGCAATCACCTGAAGCTTAATGCTTTAAAAATGTAGATCCTCCTAATCTCTGCTCAGAAAATATCCTTGGACATGTACCAATGGCTGTCCCAGACTACTGCCTTGAATTGTAGACCTCACCTAGTGGACTCGGCATCCTCTCTGGGGATCATCTTAGACAAAAGCCGAAACATGCAGAAACACATCAGTTACCACACTAAAGGAGCAAACCACCAACTCAACATCCTCAGAAAGCTCAAAGACTGCCTTTCTGCTCCTGACCTTAAGGTTGCAGTGCAAGCCCTACTGATCTCAAGGCTGGACTATGGTAGTGCTATGCTGTGTCCAGAGTAAAGATGGCTCCTCTTAGGGATGCCCTCAATTTTTCTGTGAGGCTCATAACTGACACAAAAAAATCAACCATATCTCTCCGGACTTGTTAGCCCTTAATTGGCTTCCTTATGAAGCCCGGATACACAAAATAAATCGCATGCATGGCACACAAAGCCATCCACCACCAGACTCTACAATACCTCGCGCTGAAATTGGTGCCCTCATGTGGTTCGAGAGCCTCCAGATGTGCTAGCACCCTATTACTCAAACCCTAAAAATTCAAGAAAAAAAGACCTACATCGGCGCCTTCTCGGGTATGGCACCAAGGATCTGGAACTCCCTTCCCCCTTAACTCAGGACAAATCCTTCCACGCTCCTCCCTCTTCAAGAAAGAATGAAGAAATTCTTACCTCAATCTGGCCTCACCACTTGATGCCGTGGCTTAACTGTCTATCCGTCGCCCGGCAGCCTGGTCCATTTAAATGCTAGGCCTTTTTCATGTCGGTGAATTGTCGCACTGTATATTACGGCCTTGACATTTTACAACTCAGCAGAATGTGTGATCACTTTTGACTGTGAAATTTTAGCTGTGCTTACCATGTTGGACACTTAAGGTTCTAAAGGAGGTTCGGACACCTGTGACTGGGTCATTTTTTACTTTGTCTATTTTCTCCTGCTGTGATATTGTATTGTATGTATATGTCTCCTCTCTGTAGTTACTCTTGGTTGTTTAGATGTACCCTCTTGTCTCTTATATTGTAAAGCGCTCAGATACCCCCGGTAGTCATGTTCGCGCTATATAAAACTTTATAAATAAAAAAATACAATGTTATTTAAGGGGATGGCTCAAGCAGTGCTGAAAGCCTACTAGTGACATTTAATTTTCCACCCCAGGGTATCTGTAGTAAAAATGTTCTGGGGACTTATAAGTTAATCAAATATACCAATTTGGGATAAGCCAATACTACCATGTTTAGAGGAGAGAGAACACACACTTTAGCGCTGGTAAGCAGTGGCAAAGTGTAAAGAGTCCTAAGGCCAGCAAAAATGGAGGAGGGAGGCAAAACAAATGGGGAGAAGACCACCCTAATGGTGACAGGTCTATCTGTTACATATAGGAGTCCAAAATATAAATGAGTCATCCAGTGTGTATACTAATTGAGAATACCTGTGGGATGTATGGGGTGTGGGAAAAGTTTACATTTGAAGCTCAGAATTTCATATCATTTCAGTTCATGTCAGAACTAACAATTGCCTTTTTACTGCTCAAAGGCTCTATTCTGCTGATTTTCACAAATTGACATTTGAACACACATTCTTGACTTTATTTAAGATACAAATTGATCTCATGAAAATCTGGTTCTTAATTCTACATTCATAAGTAAAACACAGTTGTTTTGAGATGATGGAGCCAAAATGTATTTTTGTGACCCAAGGTTTTGTAATTTTCTTATTATCAGATATCTGAGTTATTAGTTCAATTAAACCTAGTCAATGCTTTGTATTCAGGATTGCTTTGATTATAGCCCAGCCTATCAAACATTGTTTTATATGCAGACGTGAGCATGTCATATTAAACTAATAGGGGCACTCAAATATTCTCCAGCCATTTAATTTTCTAATGAGATCGTACTGGATCAGTATTACAAATAAGTAGAGTTAATTGGTCATTACTGATCTTTCATTTATTGGGAATGCGATCACTTTCAAATATTTTAATTTAAAAGAATAAACATTTTAGGGTTTAATCTGGTCAATGTAGCCATACATCTCTCTCATTAAGAGGTTGTGAAGCCTCATATGGCTATTGCAATATCATAATGTGCTAAGATAACAATTTAATGAATCTCAACGGCACCCTTTCTCCTTTGAGGTGTAGGTAACTACAGCACATTTCCCAAATGATAAAATCCCAAGGGACATGGGCACATTTTATTTAACCTGCAGATTTCCTTCACTATCCAACACAGTTGAAATAAACAGGGTGTTTTTTGCCACCCTTGTCTCAAAGAAGAAGCAGTCTCTCGGAAAAGTGATCTTGTGGGATGGGAGAAGATGCTATTCACTAGGAAAGGTTTATGTAGGAACCAAGAATAAGCTACACAGGCCAGGTATAGTAATGTTACTCCTTTTCGTATTTTTATGAATGATTTTCAATAAACAAAAACAGCGTTTCTGGATCCTAATTTCAAAAGTCTGCATTTGGTGCAGAGCCTTCATGTTGGACTCATGTTGTCATGACAAATATTCAGTGCACTTGGCACAGAATATAATTCAAAATGCTGAGTATGGTAATTTACAATATATTTCCCACAAAAAAGCAAGTTATTTCTGCTGCTGCCTCTTGTGTGCTCTACCCCTCAAGCCAGGTGAATACTCAAGATATTTTGGTGGAACTGGTAATGATTGGGTATGGATGGCCAGAGAGACCTGTTCAGTTTTCATTGAAAAAGGCCAAGCAAAACCACAGCCATACCAGTTTGTGCTAGGCATAGGAGAGGCTCCATGCACAATGAAGGAGTGTATGATGGACTAAGGGTTGCCATTTAAATTGGGTGGTAAATAAACCTTGCTTTTAATGTCTATCCAGCATGTTTCATGTTCGGTACAGAATGTCTTAGTTTGCTTTTATGTTTAGGGTGTCTTGCGGTCTGAGTAGCTGGGACTGACATAATCTAGGTGCAACCAATGATGGCTTTTATAAGTGATGTACATTCCTAATAATTATCTGGCCAAACTTTGGATGTGAACCACAAAAGAAATCCTGGACATGTAGAGAAGCAAAAGCAGAAAAATCAAAGGTGAAGGAAGGAAAAAGAAAGACCCAGCTCGGTTGTTATATTCCTTTTTAAGGACAATTCCCCTCACCCACCATAGGTGGCATGCTTCATCTTCGGGAACCTCCTTGCACTGTGATGCCTAGTCATGGTGCAGGCTACAACCACCTCACCAAGCAAATAGGCAGCTACGTTCTGACGACCTCCATTTAGCTTCAGTACTTAGAATCAAGAGGGCCAGAAGTGGTGGCTGACCCTTTTCCTATAATGCAGCTAAACTCTGGAATGCCCTCCCACTTCAGCTACAAAAGGAACCTAGCAATGGGAAGGGACTGAAAACCTGGCTCTTTCCTAACTGAACCTGCTATGGTGTTAGCTTGGTACCCATCAGCGCTGGGATGCCTCAGGGTAACCACACACTTTACAAATGTTGATTCACTCACTCACTCCCTAGGAGGGAGGAGCTCTATGGATGCATTTAAGGGCGGTAAATACCCTTGTTTGAGCACAGTGTGGGGAGGTTAGCAAAGCAATACAAGAACCATGAGATTAAAAATAACTACAGGTTCCCCAAGGAACTTTATTTGTCTATCCCTGGGCCAGGATTAAAAACAGGACATTGCAGGTAAAATGAAATATGCTTATTCATGTCACTTGGAACGGTCAACATGTTTCTTTCTACAATCCTCAGAAGAGGTGTTTTGGCATTCATCGGGACCTATAATGATACTGCTGCTGCTATGTTTGTGCCAAAAAACAAACAATGTAGAACAAATTACAGAATTTAAAACTGTCCAGTTGTCCTAATCATAACCAAAAGGGTGAGGGGATCCAGTGGCGGTTACCTGTAAGAAAACATGTGTAAATCTAGTATAGCCCCTCAACGGCTAGGTCAATCTTTAAATAGCTGAAATGTATAAATGTCATCATTCACATATACTCTATTGAATGTGACACCCTGCAGATGGCACCCATGCCGCAAAATCCTCCCATTTATAGTGTGACATAATAGGGAATAGATACATGCCTGATGTGCCACCCTAGGGCAAAAAGACAAAGACAGAAGTTTAGGCTATATCTTACCCACAGACTTCGGGCGTAGTGCCTCAACTCAGGCCCTGATGTAAGGCTCAAGATACTTTCTACCCCTACAAATCATTTAAAGGGAAGAATCATAGGTAAAGAGATCAGAAAAAAAGACAAGCATTTGCAATGCAATAGATCTTGCATTGCTTAGTTAGAGCTATTGGCGCTGTAAAGGTAAATCTTTTATATTTATGTTTATTGTAGTGTACGGATGGATTGGATGGCAATTGTGTGTTTTACAACTAACCCAAAAGGAAGGTTGTTGATTGTGGGTTCTGGTGTATGGAGCTTACTAGGATACAGTCTAAAGTCATTCTTTTTAGCAAATCAACACTATGCAGTCATTGAGGACACAAAGAGAATGCTTTATTATATAAAAGAAAATGCTGGCCATATTGAGTCCAAGAGAACAGGAGTCACCTGAATATTGTAAATACCCCGCACCATGGCACATGTTTTGCACTGCCGCTGCATCACAAAAGTGACGAAACGGCGGTGTAAAAGAGTCGCAAGGGGCTTGTAAATCTGCCCCTAAGTACTTACCTGGAATGTCTTATTGCGGTTACGTTAAAACTTGAGCTTCTGTATGCCTCACACATACCTCCCACTAAAACAGCCTTAGATTGCTCGACCCACGCTACCACTGACAATCAGGTGTTGTAAGGGGGTAGTACTTGGCCCAGTTATTCAGGAGCCCCCCAGCAGGTCAGGCTCCAGGAAAAGCACCTGGAGCCTCAACCCCCACAGGTATGCCCAGTAACTCCTCCTTACTTTGAGGCCCTTATAAATGGGTTGGAATATACCATGATAAGGCTTTATTCAGAAAAGAAGGGCCTAAATCGTGGAGGGCTTTATATGTCAGACAGAGGGCCTTAAACTTGATTCTATTTCTGACTCTAAGCCAATGAAGATCCTTAAGAGCAGAAGAAACAGAGTGGTGCCCAGGCATATCCAATAGGATTCTGTCTGCTGAATTTGAAAGAATGTGCAAGTCGTTCAAGTATTGAGCTTGTAGGCCAATGTAGAGGCCATTGTAGTGGTCGATCTTGGACAATTCCAGAGTGGAAATAACGGATTTCCTGACTGATTGGCAGAAGGATTAATATATTGTAAGTATTCTCAAGGTATTATAGGAAGAGGAGACCACTGCATTGATTTAATTGCCTAGGAGTAAACGTTCATCAATCCTGACACCGAAACTCTTGGCTTTCCTGGTGGGAGTAGGAAGGGGACCTATGTCAGCTGTCCAGCAAGGAGAAGTCCAACAGTTGAGATTATTGCCGAGGTTTTTACAGCATTGCGCTTAAGGCGGTATTTGGTCATCCAGCCATAAATAGATTTCATGCAATCGTGGTGCTGTGGAGTTCGTAATGACAAACTCCCAGCACTATATACTCTTAATGGTATTACTGCACTTACAATGTCGAAGGATTGGTCTAGACATTGTAGGGGTACAGGGCTCATGCACATGTACCTTCACCACTGGCATATTGGTATTGCACCCAGCTAAAGGGGTGGCTGACCTATGCTAGGGCAGTGGGTCGTAGGCATGGCATATAGGGATGTGTGCCATGTCGCCTCTTCACTTTGTTCTGCACCAAAACACGCAGCCTACAATAGCAGTGTGTGCATGTAAAGGTACAGGGCCTCTAAGGGTGGCACAATAAGTGCTGCAGCATTTAGAGGCTTTCCCTGGCCACAGTGCCCTTGGTACCCATGGTACCTTTTACAAGGGACAGGCATGTGGCCAGAGAGGTGCCAATTGGGGCACAAGGTACAGTTTTGGGAAAGACCACAGGCCCTGGGAACCTGATTTGCAGGGACCCAGGGCACATCAAGTCAATGTGCATCAGTAGTCTGGCAGAAAGTGGGTGGGGGGGTTACTGCAACAGAAAACCAGCTTCCTACACACTTATATGGGTGGTGGTATGCTACACGAATATCCTCACCTTCCCCATGATTTTTCCATGGTGGTGGGCTCATGAATTGTCTGATAACTGCATTACACCTCCTTATCAAACTGTTCAAGCTGTGGCAACCGAGCAGATCATGGAGGGTTGCGAACTGTATGCAAACAGACAGCGTCTTTGAATAGTTTCTGAATTACAACGGAATCTACCTAACTAGGTCAGTTTCACTTGAAAACAGTTTGTAAACAGCTCATAACAGCGGTCCAAATATTCAAAATGTTAATTCTTTCTGTTTCACCAAGCACCTTTTTGTCATGCGAATATCTTGAAGACTACTGATTGGATTTCACCAAACTGAAAGAACGATAATTTTCAGGTTGGTTCCACCATCATGCCAAATTTGGTTTAATTACCATCATCAATTTATGCTGGTTTGATAAGTAAAAGTAATTTTAGAATCAAAATGTGAAATCTACTGTCAAATTACCCACAATAATGTGTGATGTGGCATTGATCCCTTTCAGGATGGCAGGTAGGCACTAAGGGGCCGATTAGGATTGCAGTGATTCAGCATCCTCCGGGCTGGCGGAAGCCACCGCAGGCCCGGAGGATGCGGAATCACCGCAGAAGTGCCTTCAAAGACCCCCCGCCAGATTAGGATGGCTGGGGGGTCATCGGCGGACAGGAAAACCGTCCGCTGCTTTTCCACCGCGGCGCCTTCTGACCGTGGCAGAAAAGCTCTAATATGGTGGCGGTGTCTATCATATTTGGATGGGGCAGGAAACATGCTTTTTTACTGCAGCTTTTCTGCCGTAGAAAAGCATGTGGTCTTTTGAGTTTGGGGGCCCGTTGCGGGCCCCCAGGGTGTCAGGGGGTGGGTGGTGCACATGGGGGGTGGCCATTAGGATGTGACCACCAGGGTGGCGGTCACATCCTAATTTCTACGGAGAGACCGCCGCTGCTGCTGCGGACAGTCCCTCCACCTCGGGGGTGGCAGACGGACGCAGGTCCATCCGCCATCCTAATGGGTGCCTAAGTTAGTGCTTGAGGCGATTTCTCTACTTATTTTACTTCGTTTCAGCAGGATACTGGGGGCAACGTGCTGATTTAGTCAAATAATGACTATTTGGGAGCTGTTTGTTCAGAGGAGATACCCTCATGGGCCCCAACATCAGGTTTGCATATCTGAAGCTCTAGGAAATAATCTTTCTTCACAGTATTTATTTATTAAGGATGTAAGCCATACAAGTGTCTCGGTGTATTCTCCAACTAAGTTGGAGAGTTTATCTAGTATCATACCACAGAAACAGCACCGAATCGTGGAAAAGGAGCTGAGCTCTCCATGTGGTACAGCGGTCCTGCAGTGATTTTGCATTAGTTTTACTATTTACCTGCAAGCTATATTGGTATTTACTCTAATGCATAGCTGTAACCCAGTGAGCTCTCAGGGGTTATCCACGACCGAAACAATACACCTTTTCAGAATCGTTTTTTTAATGCAAGTTTATGGCCATAAAGTTACACCTGATGTCAGAAAAGGGAATTATGCCAGATTAGCGTTACATAGCATTTAAACTTTTTAAATGAGTGACAGTTTTTATTTAAAAAAAGAAAGAATACTAACTGAATAGAGACTCTTTCATTCTAGAACATACTAGCTATCTGTTTGAATACCATTCACAAGCACAGTTGGTGATATTACAAATTCAGATTCTTTTGCAGGATACCAAAAAAGGGTATACGAGTAGAATGGAAAACGTGTTAGCCTGATGAAAGCAAAATCCCGGTACTATAGATTTTTTGATCCAGTTTTAAAACTGATTTTTCATCTGCACAATATGCTATTCTCCTTGCCTCATTAATGAATGATTTTGTTAAATGTACAATGTTTATCTTCAACTGTGCTCACAATCCTTTCCATCTTCTACACTGTATTTCTTGAGCGGTGATAAAATAAATGGAGAGGCAATGTCCTTATCAGGTCAGCTGCCCCAGAATACTCCTTTCCATTCCATCCAGTGTCCACAGCTGTAAATCAGTGTTTACATAACACGCTGCACCCCAGGACAGTATGCAGATTCAATTCACCCGCACAGCATGTTTTTGCAATTCTGGAAGGATAACACATGATATTTAAGCAGCTTTGGGGCATATTCACAAGAACAATTGATAACTACTGCATGAGTACCGTAACGCAACTTTCAACATCGCACCCCATCGTGGGAAAATAACCCTGTGTCAACGTGGAATTCACAACAAGGCGGTAGCATTTGATAGACACCTGACAACGTGGCAAAGGTCTGAGTGAAAGTCAACGCCACAGCGCAAATATGTGATAGGCAAAGGCAAAAAAAATACGATGAGGTCAACCACGGTATAAAAAGTAGCGAAAACCGGCCACAGGCCTGCAAATCCCACGCATCTGGCAGGACAATGCACCATAAAAACCCTGGTAAAAATACACCAGAGATAAGCTAAAGAAAGTAGCCACAAGGGTGCACCCTGACCCAGCCCAGAGCCCAACTCGAACCCCACAAACCCCACAGACTACCAGCAGGGAACAACAGGGTCGGGGAAGGCCAAGGAGAAAAGGGAGAGGAATGCAGGTGCAGACCGCAGGAACACAAGACCAGCGTCAAGGAGGTGACAGAACACTACCAGCAACTGATCCACAAGCAGAGGAATCCAGCACCCGCCAAACAGACACAATGTACACCGCCATACAGTCTGCAGGCAAACTAGCACTGTTACAGGTTTTCTGCTCATGCACAGAACTATGGGCAGAAAACCATGACCTCAGTGTATTGTGGTGTACCAAAAACCCACCTTAGTGCCCAGAACCCCAATTTGACTAGCATAAGTGTCTCAATCATTCTCCTTACTACAGCAAAGCTACCAATGATTAGACAACCCAGAACAAGCAACTTAGTGAACTCTCAGGAATAGTGGGAATCAAGAACACTCTTTCATTTTTATTCTCATACAAGTCCACAACGTGAGTATTCAGAGACACAGCATAATTTTAAAAATGTTTATTAGAACTACGTGCTCTAAGATGCAGTATTTTCGCCAACATTAGTAAAAAGATGCATAAAACTAATACAATCAGCATTGTTACAATTCCATAAAACACAAAGGGAGAAACCATATTATAATGATAGTGGAACCAGGTCTATAGCCCCTTGTGTACCGACCACCCATGGCTAGTTTTATAATAATAGAAGCTCTCTAGGTTTAAACGGAGGACCCCATAACTCTAAGATCAGATGAAGTAATTCACATCCCAGAATCAGCACAGCTCTCTGTAGATGGAAAGGTTTTCTCCAAGTGTCCCGGACATGCATGCAATGCAATATTAAAGGCACCCGAGTTTCAGTTATTTGCAGCTGTGTGCATGTTATGTCAATAGGGTGGGCTGATCAACCTGAATCAACAGCATACACTGATATTTAACATTGAACATTGTGTACAGACTTTTCATCGAGGTGTAAGTCTAGAGATGTGAAAAACAGACCGTTCTCATGTGAAGAAAAGCAAGCAGTTTGACTTTTAAGAACAGAGGCATGTGGTGTTGTGTGCAAAAGGGGCAAAATGGTGTTTAAGCATTTAATTCAATTATGCTGACATAGGAATGTGTGCAAGCAGACTCGTGTCTTCACTACAGCACAATGCGCCAACATATATGCCAATACAAAGACAACAAGCACCACCCCTTCACAACACAGAGGGGCACACAACACCTGCAGCAGAGCACATAATACAAAGCATCAGTGATGCCGGAGAGGACCACCACACCGTCAACACCGACGCCTTACAACAGCCCATGGATATCCCACGCAACCCCCCACCTGGAACCCGACAGCCAAGATACCCAGAGGAGAACACCAAGCCTGCAACAGTCCACACAGCAGAAAGCACCCGCAAGCACAGATGGCTCACAACACTTCACCAACCCACACATGGCATCCCAATGTTATGTGTCAGAACGCCAAAAGGAGGTGGCCCAACATGTCGTGGAGCGGGGCGACCCCAAGGAATGCGAACCAGAACACATACATGGGGGCCAACACTCTACAGGGCCCACCCACACCCCACAAAGGAGTCCCACGCTGGTTCTGTGTTGTATATGTGCAAGTGCAGATGCCTAGGGGCGCGCAATTAGCAGTCACACACCCACGTTGGCTGTGCGTACGATGGCCCTGGCCACTCCCCTCACAAATGGAGTGGGTGACAACAAAGCTACATGTCCAAACCTCAACCCGCTGCCTCTGGTGACATGTCTGCATCCGTGGTACACCACACAATGTAAAGTCGTAGGGCCCAGGGACCACATGCATACTACAAACCCACAACAACACACGCAGAGATCATGTTGAACTGGCTACAGGCACGTGCACCCGGCCCCTTTATTAGCAGGGCCACATGTACAGTGACACCTGTGCTGGATGTGTGTGGGGTGAGTGTGAGCCATTCCTCACGGAATGTCTGGTATTGGCAACCACTTGGACATTGGACACTAGTGCAACGCTAACAGAGAACACATGCAATACAGAGTAAACTGATGAGCAACATGAGGTGATCCGGATAAAGTCCAGAGGACAGCCAACATGCAAACAGAAGTGTCTGTGAGTAACAGTGAACTGGGCTGTGGACACTAGAGATGAGCGTGCTCATGTGCAGAAAAAGTCTTGGATTGTGTCCCTACGATTCATTCATGATGCAGATGACCTGCATCACCTTCACCATCAACATCTCAGGGCCCCCACACTGTCTGAGGTGACATACCTGCAGAACTGCTCCACAGCACAAAACACAATTAACTACGGATAATGGCCTGCGGTGCACAGAATCACTGGCACCTGGATTGCTGAGCAGGGTAACAGGCCGATGATGGCAGCCACGACAGGCCTAAGCAACCACAAAGTCTGTCAGGACCACCCTTCAACTCTGACAGATGGCGTTTGGAGGTGGTCCTTGCGGTGATGGTGTATGCCTCATGCGGTGATGAATCGTCCAAGCAGGTCTGGACTAGCTTTGGTATGTGAACCCTGGGCTTTGGGCTCAGAGTCAGCGTACAGCTCAAGGTCCACAGAGTCCTGGCATTGATGAGCCCAATGCCCACGCCTCAGGGGCCAGCCTATGCCTCCGGAGAAGGGGTCCCGGACTTAACCAGCACAGAGCTAGTGGCCCCGGATGCACTGCGGCCGGCACAGGCACACAGCCATGGGACGGTGACTTACGGTGCAGTCAGCTTGGCCATGGGACCTGAGCGGGTAACCATCAATGTCAGAAGTGTATGTTTCTGAGTGTTTCGGGGGCCAGTGGAAGGTGTCCTCCACGTCAAGAATCCAAAGGTTTTGATTTTATCAGGAAGCAGCAAATAGAGGAGTGGAATGTGACGGCCCCTTGCCACCACCAATTCAGTATCAGCTATTTGGAGGTGGAAACTGCCTCCTAGTCCATATGCTCCGACGTCACCACTATTCAACCAGAGAGTGTCCATAAATGTCAGGGAACAGACTTAGTGGCACCGTGGCGGAGTGGGGATTCAGACTGCGAAGATGCCGGTACACTGAAATGGACTCTGCCATTGCTGAATCATGACTCTGTGACCTACTGGACCACAGTGAAGGCATTTTGCGATGCACAGCTCTCTACGAAATTCGTATTATTTATTACATTGTTTACTTACCTCCAATTATCCATATTCTGGTTTTAAGCACCCCCCAAACTGCCCGTCCCCCGCCCGCCTTTCTGCCACACCGGAATTCCCTCCACAGGCCTTGGCTGTTCTATGGTGACCACAGGCATTTTTTGAGCCAGAAAACAATTGAGATTTGGATAAGCCAAACAGTGCCATCTACAGACAGAAGTGTACAGTGTAAGAAGTTTTTAAAAAATATAAAAAAATATTTCGGAAATACTAACAAGTAATTATTTAAACTGATTTACAGCATATTCTGAATTTCAAAAGCAGCAAGAAATGTAAAACAGATACTACACAGCAAGAAAATATACTTACTAAGTAAAAAAATCTTGATTTTATCTGAAATACATAAAAATAAGCTTTTTTAAAGAAAATATAAATTAAAATTTGAACATGAATATTTAAAAGACAGCTGTGAATAAAATGCTAAACCAATATCAATGGGGCTTACCTCTTAAATAAACTAGATGTTGGTGGGGTGCAAATTTACTATACCTGCTCAGACCTGTGCTGACCTCAGGGAAAGTGTTGGACGGTGGTAGGGGCAAATTTACTAATCCTACTCAAACATCTGCTGGCCTCAGAGAAAGTGCAGGATGGTGGCGAGGACAAATAAACTATTCCTACTCCAACCTGTGTTTTCCTCAGGGAAAGAGCTGGATGGTGCGGGGGTTACATTTACAATTCCAACTCCGACAGGTGTTTGCCTCAGGGAAAGTGCTGGATACTGGTGGGGGCAAACAGATTAATCCAACTCCAACAGTTGTTTGCCAAAGGGAAAGTGCTTGAAGGCGGTGGGTGCAAATTTTCTATTGCTACTCCGACATGTGTTTACCTCGGGGAAAGAGCTGGATGGTGGTGGGGGCAAAGTTACTATTCCTACTCTGACCTGTGTTTTCCCCAGAAAAAGAGTATGATGCTGGTGGGGGGAAATTTACTATTTCTACTCCAACCAGTGTTTGCCTCATGGAAAGGGCTGGATGGTGGTGGGGGTAAATGTACTATTCCTACTCCAACCTGCATTTGCCTCAAGGAAAGAGCTGGATGGTGGTGGGATAAATGTACTATTCCTACTCTGACATGCGTTTGCCTCAGGAAAAGAGCTGGATGGTGGTGGGGCAAATTTACTATTCCTACTCCAACCTGCGTTTGCCTCAGGGAAAGAGTTGGATGGGGGCAAATTTACAATTCCTACTCCAACCTGGGTTTGCCTCAGGGAAATAGCTGGATAGTGAAGTGGGCCTAATATACTATTCCTAATCCGACATCTGCTGGCCTCACAGAAAGTGTTGGATGTGGATGAGTGCGGAGTTGTAGTATGCCAATTAAAGGTCCAAAAACTTTTATTAGCATGTTTATGTGAAATATGTTAAATACAAAAAATACAACATTCATGAAACTATTAATTTTCTCCACAGAATAAAGATTAAACAACACCAACAGTGGAGGACACACCCGCCAGCCAAAACAAACGACAAGCCTTAATTATCCAAGAAAATAAACAAGAAAGCAAGGTAATAATATTTTCTTTTTCTTTTTAGAAACATTTGCAGGTTATAAGTGCACAAGTATTTTTAAGTAGTGTTTATGTAACTTTGCATCTCAATAATTAAAAAAAACTTGCATTGGAAAAATGTTTTTCAATCATATGTTCAAAGGAAAATCCTTTTGTTTCACTCTTTTGGAAAATCTGAACATTACATAAAGAATACATCTAAGCAAACAAAAACAACAAATTAAATACAGCAGAAGTGCTCTCTAAAATGTAAAACTGTCCAACCAAAGCAAAATGTCCCAAAAAAACTAAAGTTAAAATGCACGAACATTGCAAATCACTAATCTTTTCAATTGTAGGGTAATAGAAAATATTTTAAAAATCCCAAAATTAATTCCTATTTACTAATATTTTTATGAGACCCAACAAAACATCGAAAAGAGCCAAATTGATGCACTGCCTCCAAACACAAAACCATCCGCAAAGGACATCAGACATTTCTGAACAAAGAAAAGAAAACACTCAAAAAGGTAAGCTTTGCAAATAACTCATCTGTACATAAACATTATTACTTTGTAGGTAAAAATAAGAAGCAAACTATTCCAAAGCAACAACAAGAAGCTTAAACAAAAAAACAAGATTCATAATGCCTAATATTTTTGCTTCAGAATTTTGTGCATTCATTTTGCACTAACGTATTTTTTTATATGAAAAGAAAATTTCAAATAAATTAAACAATATTTTTCTCTTTTTCAATACTTTCCAGATAATGGCATCCAAAAAACAAGCCAAAGACAAAGTCCAGCTGAGGAAATAGACTATTAAGTCACAGTGGGTACTTTTATTGTAAGGAGAGATTAACTGAGCCCAGGTGTCATTGGAGGTGTGTGCAATATTACTCATCCCATTGCACAGGCTACTCTTGGTGACTCTGTTGAAAGAACCAGAGAGTATAACCACTCTGCCTCTGCATGGAGATATAGGTTCGATAAAACATCAATGAAATGAAAGCACTTGCATCCACCTCCATTGAGCCCTGTGGCTCAGTTTTGAGGGAGGTTTCACGACACATTCTTTCACATATTGCAAGTTGTATGTCCACAAACCCCAACCTACACCGAATTCAGCAAAAAAACAAGCAAGTTACCCCCTACGAGTAACACCCCAAACCTTTTCTGACATTAACATCGCTCGTGAACTTTCTATAGCAGTTAGTAATGAACCCTGTCTTTACCATAGCAACAAAAACTCTCTTTGGAGAGTAGTGATATTGGGATGATGGATGGAAAGTTTAAATCCACACATCCTGTCATCCAAATATAAGCTATTCATGCCTATATTATTCAAACAGTTGTTCCCTTAGTGTACAGTTTACTCCCTAATAAACAATCCTCAACATATACTGAATGTGTGTCTGTGATAAAAACTAAAACAATGAAAGAAAGTCCTAAAAAAGTGTACATTTACTTTGAATTTACCTATGAGTAACAGAATTACCAAAATGTACATTGATAGCCAAATTCAAGGATGTTTTTTTCTCTTTTCACAGGCACATCAGTGAAAAAAAAACATCCTTAGTTGAGGATTATATACCAGACAGCAACTTGCAATTTGAAATAAAATAACTAACTGTACTTTGTTCTGTTCCTCCTGACAGTGCAGATGAATACTACACATCTGTTACAGAATCCAAATACTTTACTGTAAAAGAAGACAAAATGCCACCCCTTCTAAATTACTTTGAAGACACATGGATTGGCCATCTAAGCATGCCAGGTCGCAGGAGGAAACCACGTTTCCATGTGAAGTAGTGGGACTGCTTCTCGACCTGCTTAGAGGGAGGACCAAATACAAATATTGCCATAGAGGGAAAGCACAACTCCTTCAATAAATCAATTGGGGAACCACATCCTAACTTCTATAATTTCTTGGAAATTTTAAGGAAGGAGCAAAGTTTCCAAGAAATGAGAATTTCACAATCATTAAATGGTAGTCTGAACACACAAATTTCTAAAAGAACAAATGAAATGTCTGAGTGACTATTGGGTGCAATTCAACAATTTTCGTTGATGGTGGCTTCAGACTACGTAGATAATATTGCAAACATCCTCTATATCTCCTCTACCCTAACTTCTATAACTCCTTAATTGCCTGTTTTAACAAAATTCCCCCTAATTCAATTGTCATTCCCCTAAAAAATAAAATCAATGATAATAAAAAGTTAAGTTTTCCTACCTTCAGATGTCTTCTTTTTTCAACTCTTGGACTTACCTTCAATACGGTTTTTCACCAAGAGACATGAACAGTCATTTAAACCATTGCAAACAGTCCATAATCCTGGGTTTAATACACGACTGAGTTAAACTATCAAAAAGGTGCACAGTTCTTCATGAACATATTTTTACAGTTAAAAAATAACCTGTAAAAAATACTGCGCACACCCAAATCCTGAAACAAATATTGTTTGGCAAAAAATGCAACAAAATTCCATTGGTGCAATCCAATCTCGTTCGAATTCCATTTCCAAACCAACATGAAAAAGTAATAGTGTTTTGAAAAAAAACACCATCCAAAAATCCACCCTTGCAATCCTGTCTCGTCCTAAATCCATTTGAAGTCGAAAATTCCATATAGCAATGGTTTAAAAGTGGGCAAAAAATTTTTTTTAAAACACAAAGGTGGTCACTATGATGGCTGTGGCGAACTGCCCACCTTCACAACATGATTTACCCCTGCTACAAAAAGTACGTCCGCCGCTTTTCCGCCGGTCAGCAATCGTTACGATTGCCGGCCGGACAGAGCGGGCGCACTGCCAACCATATTATGTTGACGGGTTTATATGGCAATGCCGCCATAGAAAGGCTGGCGGGAATTGCTTTTGGGGTCTGTTGCGGTCCTCCGGGAGGGTTAGGGGGCTGCACTTGGTACCCCCCTTCATTGCCATGCACAAGGTGGCAGTCACAGCACAGTGCCTGTCATGTTGTGCATGGCAATGCACTGCATGCTACTTTGGCATTGGGGCGGGTGCTGCTGTAAGCAGCACCCGCCGCAATGTTAATGATGCAGAAAGCAAACTAATTGGCGGTGCGGGAACACCGAACCCCTGGCGGCTATCAATCAATCAATCAAGGACATTTATAGAGCGCACTACTTACCCAGAGGGTCTCAAGGCTCTTGGGGGAGGGGGGGTGCTGCTACTGCTCGAACAGCCAGGTCTTGAGCTTCTTTCTGAAGGAGAGGTGGTCTTGGGTCAGGCGCAGGTCGGTCGGGAGGGAGTTCCATGTCTTGGCGGCCAGGTAGGAGAAGGACCTTTCTCCTGTTGTCGTTCTTCGGATGCAGGGGAAGGCGGCGAGGGCGTGACTGGCTGATCGGAGATGGCGTTTGGGAGCGTAGAAGTTGATGCGGTTGTTGAGGTAGCTCGGGCCTTGATCGTGTAGGGCTTTGTGTGCGTGGGTGAGGAGCCGGAAGGTGATTCTTTTGTTGACGGGGAGCCAATGCAGGTCTCTCAGAAGTCCAGAGATGTGGCTGTGTCGTGGGATGACGAGGATGAGTCTGGATGAGGTGTTCTGGATCCGCTGGAGTCTCTTCTGGAGCTTGGCGGTGGTTCCAGCGTAGAGGGCGTTGCCGTAGTCCAGTCGGCTGGTGACGAGGGCCTGGGTGACCGTCTTCCTGGTCTCGGTGGGGATCCACCGGAAGATCTTCCGTAGCATGCGCAGGATGTTGAAGCACGACGAGGAGACGGCGTTGACTTGTCTGGTCATGGAGAGGGAGGAGTCCAGGATGAAGCCCAAGTTGCGTGCTTGGTCTGTCGGTTTGGGTGCGGTGCCCAGGTCGGGGGGCCACCAGGAGTCGTCCCAGGCAGAGGGCGAGGAGCCCAGGATGAGGACTTCCGTCTTGTCTGAGTTCAGTTTCAGGCGGCTGGTCGTCATCCACTCGGCTACGTCTTTCATCCCTCCGTGAAGGTTGGCTCTGGCGGCGGCAGGGTCGTTGGTCAGGGAGAGGATCAGCTGGGTGTCGTCAGCGTAGGAGATGATGTTGAGGTCCCAGCCCCAGCAATGCCAGAGTGGCAGGCGGACATCAGTCAGACGCAATTCTAATAAGCCCCAAAGTCTTTCTCCATGTGCCTACAACCTATCCCAAAAACCACAACAGCGCAAGTTAGGATTTTCAATAAAAACATGTAGCTTAAAAAACAAAACATAACACGATTTCCTTCATGACACTTTTGTTTAATAGAATTAATAAGCTATATTATTTAATATAATCAATTAAACTAAAAGTGTTACATAAGCAATCAACCCAACGTGGGCCTACAACTTGTACCTGTTTTGGAATGAATTTTTATGTTAAAAGACACAATATGTACTAAAAACACCCTTTTTATTTTTGTCTACCTGCCTCATCTCTCCTTACAATAAACTTTGTCACCATTAAGCTATTTTTAATATTTTAAAAAATTGCCTTACCTGGACGGAGCTCCCCCTTGCATTTGATCCTGTGCGCTACAATCCCTTGCAATGACAGAAGTTATGTGTACATAAAAACGTCATGTCTTTCCTTAAAAATGAAAAAAGGACTATTTTACCTATTGACTTCAATGGGAAACCATGGGAAAACCTACCAAGAAATTAAAATATATATATATTATAATACATTGAAAATTCGATATTTTTTAAATAAATTATATTGCAAATAAAATATTTTTACGAACATTTTTGCATATTTATTTATAATGTTTTATCTTTTTAATAAATACAATACAAATATTTACAATATCAGTAGTCTATTGATTAATTTTTATATTTCATATTTTGTATATTCAAAAATGTCTTTTTAAATGTATTGTGTTTTTACAAAGTTATGTTGTACTCATTTTTAGATTTAACAAAATATTTATTTATGTTATATTCAATTTTTTATCATATTAATTACCTACTTTTATTTTAATAAATATAATATTTTTTCCTTAATATCAACTCACCCCCTTTTAAAAATCACCATTTAATTATGAGCACATAAATTAATATTTTGTAATATTTTTAATTTTAAAGTTCATTAATGTATATGCTTTAAAAATAATCATAATTAATACTATAGTATTAAAATTAATATCTGAGTAGTAAAATACTCCCCCCACCCTAAACCCCTGTTTCCCTTGCACCCTTCCCAAAGACTATATTAAAACGATTTTTTTTATATTTCCCAATCATAAAATAAAATAACGATATCAAAATGTATTACAATTTATTTTTACTCCTGTGTATTAATACTTTAAATCAACTGTATTAAAATACTCCCCTCCTTCTTACATTTTTTTAATGTTTTAATATTTTACAAATTTAAAAATGACAATTAAAATGAATACACTTCAATCTAAAAATGAGCATGATTATTATTACTCACCCCCTCCAATAATCATTCTGTTATAAGATTTGATTTCTTTTAAATAATATTCAAATATTTATTTTTAATGATCAATATAATAATTAACTACTATCATTAAATACTCTAGTATTCAAAATATTATCAGAGTAATGGCACATGCGTTGTAATGAAATATGATATAATGGTAGTTGAGTTGTAAAAGTTGCATTGTAAAGACATTACAATGTAATGCCTGCATTGTAATGGACGTTTCCCAGACAAACACTACGTCTGTCTCTGTGCAAAGTGCACCATCGGCACATCAACTCAAGCAATTGCTGGCATTCTAAGCCATGTGACAAAACACTCCACGAGGTAACGCAACAAAACCACCAGATATGGCCAGGTCACCCAAGCTGAACAACACCTAGCAGGGCTGCGGTCCCACCGGGTGCAACAACTTTCTCATTCCGCCCCACTCACGGACCCCTGACATGGAGGCACGTTGAACCACGAGGAAAAGGACACAGAGCCATTTTGGAGAACCCAGCTCCAGCCTAGAGAGCAGTGTGTTCAGTGGAGGCGGAGCTGCCACTTTGCCTATTCCATCTTGCAGATGGAATGCACAGAAACAGCCATGCCCCTCCCCGCAATAGCAAAGGTTTGTAAAAGGGCCAAAATCCGATTTCACTGACGGCGACGAGTGTAAAGAGAAGTGGCTGCAGCTGAAGTCGTGGCACCCAAGAAACAGGCAAAAGAGTACTCACGAAAAAGACATTAAGAATGCAAGAGAAAGGTAACAGTAATTGGTCGGGGCTTTTCATCGTAAAACGGAAATGAGATATCACTACAGGAACCATTAATGAAGCAGCAAAAAAAGCAACAATGAATTAAACCAATGGGAAGGCAGCAGGCGGGACATAAGTTGTTTTTAAACTACTGCAGGTCTTCTAGCGCAGCGCTGTCTTGGGCCGATTTTAAAAAAGGAAGTCTATTCTAAAAAGACACAATATGTTGTGAAGGTAAAAAAATGTAGTCACTTCTCGTGTGGATTTTTAGGAAGCAAGGGTCCCCTATATAACGACTAGCTAAACATAGGGAGATTCATAAAATAAAGAAAAATGTTATTATTGTAAATGAAATATAAAGATTTAAAAAGTTAAAATACAGTTTATATACAAGACAATAAAATTAAATGTTTTGATACATACATGAGTGAATAGCCATTTTCTGTTATAATATGGTGGTTTGCCTGTTCTAAATCACTTTCACTTCAGAGAAATATATTAGTGATGTACTGTTGAGTCAATGCCTAGCTAATTTTTTCTTTATTGTGTCACTTCTGGTGTGGGACAGTCAAAAACACAGCAAAGGGTCACATGTAGTGGTTATTAAAGCTGGGACGTTATATGTATAGGTTTGGAAGATAAAAATTTCAAGCCAGGTCTGGGAAACTCCCAACATCAGCTCCGGTCAGGTTATAGCCATATTTTGCCAGTCACATAGGGTAAAATGACTTTGTTGGATGCAATTAAAAATAACACTGAAGGGGCATCATGATCTACTAGTATTGTTTATTTATTTATTTATTAAAAAGTTTTGTATAGCGCGTACAAGACCCGTGGGTATCAGAGCGCTTAACATAGAAGAGGTAAAGGATTAACAAATATATTAACAGTTAAAGTACAACAGATGTGAGGTAGATGATATATATTCATAACACATGTGACGTTAGAGTTAATAATATGCTATGGCTAAACTTATAACAAAAGCAAGTATATATAACATATATGAGGTAGATCGGTATAAGTTCATGTGGGATGCAGTTCTCAGGTTCAGTCAAAATATCCATTGGTGGTATCCTTTAGGTCGTTCTCGTATCTTAGAATACGCGTTCCTTATAGTATTGACTATGCTTCCCTTTCTCATGTCATACATGTTCTGTACTAGGGCAGTAATATATCAGAACAATGAACAATGATCTTCACTAAGTAATGTATTTATTCATTGAAGGCTCTTCACTTCCCGCTTCAATGTTACCAGATTCTGGATCTTCCTGATGTTTGGAGGGAGTGAGTTCCATATTCTGGGGGCAGCTCCTGAGAACGCTCTGTCATAGGTTTTTTTCTTTCGGAAAATGGCTGGCCGTAACAGCAACTCCTCAGCACTCCTAGCTGGTCGGTTGCCACCGGACAGTTGAATTTTCTTGGCTAGATATCTTGGGGTGTTGTCGTGTAGCGCTTTATGTGTGATACATGCTATCTTCATTTGGATTCTGGCTTCATAAGGTAGCCAGTTTAAGGCTTTCAGGTGCGGGGATATATGATCATATTTCCTGGTTCCGGTGATAAGTCTTGCCGCAGCGTTAAGGCAGGCTTTTACTGGTGCAGTGGACATTTTTGGTAAGCCAGCTAAGGTGGTGCAGCCATATTCAATCCTCGAGATAACTAAGGATTGGATTGCCAATTTGAGGTCCGCCTCTGAGATGAATGGTTTCAATTTTCTTAAGTAGTTCAGGTGGAAGCGGGCACTTTTCGCCATTGAGTTAATGTGGGCTTTCATGTCTAGATTCTCGTCTAAGGTGATTCCTAGTGATTTAGCTGAGTTGACCAGGGTTGGGGTGCAGTTTAGCGCAGTCACGACTTTCGTCCATTCCTTTATTTCCGTATGGCTCCTTGGCGGTGAGATTAGAAGGAACTCTGTTTTATGTGCATTTAGCTTCAGATGATTTGTGGTTAACCATTGTAGTGCCATTTTTAGTGTCTCGTTCATTAGTTCAATGTCTTTTAGGGATGCGATCTTTAAGTATATTTGCTTGTCGTCAGCATACATGTGATAGGATATCTGTGATTTTTGGAGAATTTCTGTGAGTGGTTCAACGTATAGGTTAAACAGATCTGGGGATAGTGTCGATCCTTGAGGGACTCCTATTGAGATAGGGCATGGAAGTGAGATTGATTGGTTAACCAGGAAGCGCTGCTTTCTGTCCTGTAAAAAGGAATCGAACCATTTCAGCACAGTTCCCGACAATCCCATCCTGTCCCATAGCCTGGTCAGTAATGCTTTGTGATTTACCGTGTCAAATGCCGAAGACAGGTCAAGGAGAATCAGTAAGCATGCTTGATTTTGGTCAAGGGCCTGTAGCGCATCATCAACAATATGTAGGATCGCTGTTTCCGTGCTGTGCCCTGCTCTGAATCCTGACTGGCATTCATCTAGCAAGGAGAACTTGGTGATGTGTTGGCTCAGTTGGTTCTGCAAACATTTCTCAATCAGCTTGGCCAGTAAAGGGATGTTGGTCACTGGGCGAAAGTTGTTTGGATCTGATGCATCCGCTGAGGGTTTTTTGATTATGGGAACAACTTGACCTGTTTTTAGGCAGTCAGGGAGGATCCCCTGTGAAAGTGAAGCATTTATTATTTCGGTCCATATTGGAATCAAAATGTGATTGATTGATTTTAAGCATTTTGCGGGCAGGGGGTCTTGGTAGTGGTTGTTTTGGTTTGATTTCTGAGAGCGTCTTGGCAATCATGTGCTGGTCGTACAATCGAATGATTCCCAAATTGCCTTGTTTTTTGCCTTAGTGCATTCCGTTGTAGAGTCGGTATTGTTCGTATACAGTGGTTCGATGGGAAGGTTCACCACGGCGTTTCTAAGCTCTACTTCGAGTGATTTGGCCTTTTCCGTGAAAAATGTGGAAAATTAATCCCAGCTTAGAGGTGTTTTTGAGTTTTCTTGCATGGATTTGGCTAGTTTGTTTGATTGCTCCTTTAGGATTTCAAAGAGTTTTCGTGGTCTTTTTTTGGCATTGTCCAATTCTGATCTTATAAATTCCTTTTTTGAGTTGATGATCTTTTTATTATATTGGTTCCTAATTTTTCTGAGGGCTTTCAGTTCAGGGGATGACGGGTGTTGCCTCCATTTTCTTTCGGCCATTGTCAATTTGCGTCTTTCTTCGTTTAGTGCTTCGTTAAACCACAGATTTTTTGTCTTCTCCGAGATTCTTTTCAGTTTTAATGGCATGGTGTTATTGACGATATTTTCAACAGCTGCTATGTAGTGATCAGTCAGCTCGTTGACGTTCTCCAGGTTGTTGGGTGGCTTTAAGTCTCTTTTGCAGCTTTCGACCTATAGTTCCATATTTGCTTCTTTTGTGTCTCGAGTCCATTTTTTGGACTTGAAAGGTTGCCTGGTCCTGCCTTTTCCCACTGTGGATATTACGAATGTTATGGCATGATGATCAGACCAGTCACATGGAGTTATGGAGCAGATTATTGTATCTTTGTTTCTTGAAATAATCCAGTCTAATGTCGCTCCTTTTGAGTGTGTGGGTTGTGTGCACGCTTGTGTGAGGTTTAGTTCAGTGAGGAAACCTTTAAGCGTGTTGACCAGTTTGTCATTGCAGTCCTCCCAGTGAAGGTTGAATTTGCCTAGAAATATGTTATTGGCTTCGTTGTTAGAGTTGGCTGTTATGATCTCCGTTAACTCTTCTGTAAACTTTGCGTTATCTCCTGGTGGGTGGTAAAATGTATGCAAGTTGCATAGTTGATTGTTAGTTGATCTTATATTAAGACCTAGATACTCACAGGATTCTAGAGGGTCGGCTTGAATTTGTTTGACCTCTATGTCTGATCGATAAATACAGGCTATCCCTCCCCCTAGCTTTCTGCGTCTATCGAGTCTCAGAATGTTAAATTGCGGTGGTACTAAGAGATCCATGGTTGGGGATGAAGATTCCGTAAGCCATGTTCCTGTAAGGACTGCCAGGGCAATGTCCTTGTTGATGATGAGGTCCGCTATGTCCGATGCATGTTTGGTTGCCGATCGACAGTTGAGTAGTAGACAAGTCAGAGGTTTTTCTTTGTTACTAGGGTTCGCATTTTCGGCTTCGTTTGGTGTTAGCTGTATGTGCTGTAAGTTGTGGGGGTTGGATGTTCTATCATTTTTTCTCGATGTTCTGTTAGAGTCTAGTGGTATTGTTTTGATTCTTTCCTCTCCCTTGCGGTCCGGTAGTTCATATGTTCGGATTAAGGCCAGAGTTTCCTCTTTTGGCACTGATTTTGTCCTGTCTGGTCGGTTGTCTCTATTTTTTAAAGGCTTGGCCGTCTCGTTACTCTTTCTTTGTGAAGAGTGTACAAGGTTTTGGATATGCGTGACTTTAGAGTGAATGTTCGCCGTCATCTCTTCAATTTTCTCAATCGCCTGTAAGGTATTAATAGGGGCTTGTGCTAGCTTGCTCACTAGATTCTGAAGCTTATTAATATCTTTCTTGTTCTGATGAGATTTCTTAAGGATGACAGATCTGTTTATCTGCTCAGCTCTTCTCCTTTTTGGATCTGTTCTTAGTTCCGCTGCCATTTTCTTTCTATCCTCTTTTTTATTGTCGGTTCCGTATCTATTGGAGGTGACGTCGGTACTAGATAAGTTCTGAGTTGCTAGGAGTGTGTTTGTGGGTGAAGGTCTGCACGACGCTGGTAATGTACTAGCAAGAGGTATAGGAAGGTTGATGGTGTTAGATAAGTTCTGTGTTGCTGGGAGTTCGTTTGTGGGTGGAGGTCTGTACGACGCTGGTATTGTGCTAGAGAGGGTAAAGGGTATAGGAGGGCTGATGTCTTCTGCCTCATCCAATTCCTGATTGTCATAGGGTACTACACTCGGTGCCGATGTATGCTCTACGTGAGGAGTCTCATAGTTTGGGAGTGAGGACGACTCTTCTCTTTGGAGCTGATCTTGTTCTTTGTTTGCCTGATAGGTAGACCTCTCAGCTCTTTCGGTCGCGTATGCATTCTAACACATCAAAATGATCTGTGCTGACAAAAATCAATAATTTGGAACAGGTATCGCTTGTTTAAAAACATTGGTATGCTGGTATTAAAAACATGGGTTCAGTGATTCAGTGCAGACCTCAGCCAAAGCTGATGACCTGGAACACATACTATCCCGTCATCCAACAGGGAGGTCCACTCTTGTATGCCCAGTTAGGATAAGAAATCCCACGTATCAGGCTAGAATTGTGTGGAAATAATATAAACCACATAGTCATTAAAGGGGAGTCAGGCACACAGTGAAAGTATCTTAAAAAAACAGTCACACTTCCTACAGCCACTTCTTGTGGTTGCTAATAACACCATGTCTGGGGGCAGCAAACACGGCCATGAGAACCAATAATAAAGGCGCACTGACGTGTCATAAAGACCAGCTGGGAGTCAAACTCATGGTCACAGGTGCACAGAGGGCTGCTGGAACTCGTAGTAGAGCCTCTCTCTATGCATGAACTGAAACTTGCAAGTGTGCACTCATATCAGTAAAGGGCCACTAATGTTTTCATACCACTGAGTTCACCTGTCAGAAAATAAAACATAAGAAATATGTAAGTGTGTGAAGGAAGTTAGAGATGTTTCCACAGAAATACTACTAGGTGAAGTACATTGTTGGTGACTGAATGCCCAGTATGTAGGAACCGCATTAGCATTAAGAGAGTTGCAATTTATACATTAATGAAACTTCAGGGACAGATTATTCCTTCACTTCAGAACAATATTGTAGGTACCCATAGGACAGTGACTGACTGCATGTATTATCTGAAAGGTTATTTGCACCACAGGACTAGTGTGCAAAGTTCATTTATAATGACCGGATAAAATGTATGTAAGAGCCAGAGCATAGGGACAAACAGACAATTGCTTGAGTGGTATGTATTGTAGGGTTGTGAACGCTGCTCCAGAAAAAAGCGCATAACTGACTTCAAAGGTACCCACGGGGCAATGACTACCTTAAGGATAAAATGTGATAAGGAAAAAACTCATTGTCCTTCTTAAGGGATGGACGTCCAAGGGATATCATCATTTAATCCATTCTTGTCACTGTGTAGTAAATACACACATTTGTATTCCTCGATAAAAAGGAAATGTGAGATAATTGTGACTGATAATGGAATGTGGGGCTTATCTAACACTGTCCAATGTAGATCGTCATCTTTGTGTCCCTGCTCAAGAAATTGATTGGTTAATTTGGTAGCTTGCCTTCTGCATCTAATCATGCTTTCATATTCAGTAATGCTAGTTTTTATTTTGCACATCATGATGTTGACAAACCACAGGGAGAATCGCCTTGAACAAGTGGTAACCCTTAGAGTGCATTACATCTGTTGACATTGGTCAATGTCGACCTTGTGTGTACCAATCTGTACTTTTGGACTGCTTTTAAAGGCAATCAGTTGATGTGTACTAGATGTGCCCCCTGTTTTCAGGATTTGCCAGTTCTTACAAATGGATTTTGTAATCAGCTTTGAAAAGCTTCAAAATGTGTTCACTCACACCTGCCTGTCAATTGGTGGTTTAGGTGGTCTGATGTCAGGAAGTGATTCACAGCTGTTGTTCCCGCCTCTTTTGGCTGATTTGCATATAAGTGAAGCTAGATATTGTTGATCTTGTCGATGAGAGTTCAAGGTCCTGTATGTTCTTTATATTTCTGAAGATGAGAGCAGTTGCTCTGAAGGCACAAAAACTGTCCTAAGGGGAGACTTTCTCTCAGCGATTTGGGGTGGTAAGTTGTGCAAAACAAGAGTACATTTTGTACCATAGGTTTCTTATATAGGTCAGCTCAAGGGAACCACCAGACAGATAGATAAGTAGGTCCAGAAAAGCGAGATACCACTTGCTTTACTCACAAATTAACTTTAAGAAGGGGCTGAGTGTGTGCAACCATTGGTGAAAAGCATCGATAGACGAACTGTCACTAGGTCAAATGAAGAAGATGTCGTCAATATAGCGCTTCTACATACCTATGTTGGAAAGGTATGGGTTGTCAGGAACAAGGACATTTTTGGTCTCAAAAGAGTGCATATATAGGTTTGGCAGACTAGGGGCAAATGTGCTGCCCAGTGAAGTACCGTATGTTTGCAAGTACATGCAGTCCTCAAATTGAAAAAAAAATCCATCATAGCCATATGGGCACATTTTATGATAAAGGAAAGTGGAGTGAGAACATCCAGGTCTTTTGCACAGAGTAGAGACTCCACAGTACTGAGAGTCAGGTCTTGTGGAATACTTATATACAGTGAGTCAACGTCAAAAGATAGTTAGTCTCTGTGTAAAATCCTACATTCTCTAGATAGTGTAGGACATCCTTGGTGTCCTGGAGGTAAGTGTGCATTTCATAAACCAAAGGCCTTAGAAAAAAAGCCCACAAAATGGAAGGAGGTTCCAAAAGGTACCCAACCCAGAGATAATTGGTCTGCCCGGAATGGTTTGAGAACCTAGGAGGATGTAGAAATACGACATGACAGGATCGTTAGCTACTAAGAAGTCAGCTTCCTTTGCAGTCACCCAGCCACTAGCCTTGGCTTTCTCCACCATTGCTTTGAGGCCATTCAATAGCCTTTTCATTTGGTCACATTTGAGGGGGTAATGTGCACCACTTACTGCAAGTTGTTTTTAAAACTCTGCCATATACATAGTTGTAGCTAGAATGACCATGGCACCACACTTAACAGCCCGTTTAATGGTAACAGACGAATCCTTAATGAGGGTGGTAAAGTCATTCTTGTTTCAATAGGTTATAGAAGGGCTCTTTGATGGTGCCTCTATTTGACATACAGGTCCTTGACGACTGTTTTCTCCAAAGACAGTAACTCGGGGAGAACCATGTGTAAAGGAGGATTGAAAGTAAATTTCCAACACAGGTTGGTTTTGAGTTGCAACACCTCTGCTCACACCTCAGTATTCTCAGCAAAGAAATCTTGCAATCTTATCCTATGAAAGAATTGCTAGATCTTCTTATGGATCTGGAAGGCATTGCCCTATGGGTAGGGAGAAAGTGCAGACCTTTGTTCAATACACACATCTCTGTTGGTGGCGAGGTCCAATTGATAAGATTCATCATGCTCCGCATGTGCTGTGATGATAGAGTAGGGATTCAATGTACATAGGATTGTTGGTGTCATCTTCTGCCTCGCGATCTCCCATGGCCCTGCTCTAAAAATTACAGATTGTAAAAGGGAGGTGGCAGAGGCTGGGACTCTGGCATTGGAGGCTGATAGGGCAGCCCCAAGGTGATGGGGGCTGTCTATGTGTGCTGCCCCCGGACCTGACGTTTATTAGCGGTTGAAGATGGGACTATTTTTCTCGATACTTTCAATTTGTGGCTGAGCCCTCTCTATGAGTAGGTGCTTGATATCTCTTCCACAAGATCCTTGCCTGATACAACCTATTTTACCCCTAGTCCCTGAGCTACTATTGAGAATTTCCCAGACCTGACTTGAAATTTGTATCCTGCACACCCATACATATACCTGCCCAGCTGTAATAACTATTACATGAGACCCAAATGTGGTTTTGGGAGCTTTCCAAAGACATCTGACTCCCAGCTTGAGTAACACCTACATGTGATAACCTTTGCCATGTTTTCAACAATCCCACACCAGAGGTGACTACATGTGTTACCTTCACAACATATTTTTCTTTTTAGCATACTGTGAGTCTTCTTTTTTCTCGTTCCTGATCTGTTTTTATTTGATTCTTCATTCTAAATAATTTGTAGGGCAGGGCCTTACTCCAGTCCAGAGTGTAGGCGCTACTCTCAACATCTGTGGGTAAGATGCAACCTACAATTTAATATTTGTCTTTTTGCCCTCGGATGGCACATTGGACATGTACCTTTTCTCTATTATGTCACACTATACAGGGGAGGTTTTTGCAGCATAGGTTGTCAGCTTTTTTTAAAAATGTTTTTTATTAACAATGCAAAATACATACATCATCTCTCAGTGTGGCATTTGCACACGCAAACTAACAAGCATACACTAGTCTTGTAACTAGCAGCCATAATCTACATGAAAATCAATCGGTTATATGAATGGCCCACTGCCATATGACAAAATAGGGGGAACAGAGGGGCAATGAGAGACAGAAAAAAAGGAAAAAACAACATTTGAAATGTGCGAGAGCTTTACGGTCCATGAAGATTATGGAATGAGATTGAAGAGTATGCAAATCTACCTGTCTCAGTTACAGCGTGGGGCTGTGCTGTGGGCAGTCCTATGTGAGTATCATTACCCATTGGGGACAAGGGGGATGATTCAGTGGTCACCAGTTACATCAGGAATGAGAAAGTGAAGTGGTCGGAGCTGGCCGCGCTAGGAAATGGCCGCGCCGTAGGCAAGCTCTCCAGATCAAGCCCCTATCCTGCAAATAATCCTGGGTTACTAGCTGTTAGCTGCTAATAATTTTTAGCCACCCTGAAAGAGGAAGGTCTGCGCTTTCCATCGATACCTTCCTTGAGAGGATCGGCCGACGTTGCCGAAAAAGCTCCAGCACTCATCGGGAGCTTCTGAGACCTTGCCCTGCTGTGCATGACAGCGCCACAACAACGCAAGCCCATGGTTGCGGTGTCGGAGACCAGGCCGTGTCGAGCCTCAGAAACCCAGACCAAACTGCACCCCCTGATGGAAAGGCCGGTCATCAGATCTCCATGAACCTCCTGATAATGGGCTGTGACAAACACTTAAAGAACTGCGCACTCCTGATTCAACTAAAGTGTACCTTTGCACAACGTGGGGCTACACTCTGTTACCTGCAGCTGGCGCAACTAATTTGACACTAGAAGTTTGAGGCCTACTAGGCCCCGGCCACGCGCTACTCCTGTGGCTACCTCTCCTGAGGCACTGGGATCGCGCTGCTGGGGTGCAAAGCGCTAGACACCGGCAGACACCATCTTAAATATTGCCAATAAACAGAAAAAGCATTAGCAAGCCGGAGAAAACACAGTCGAAGCTTCCATTTGATAATCAGAGGAGAGTAACTGCACCGCCTGCTGACCGGCCCACACCGACTCGAGATGCCGCGTCTTCCCCGACTGCGCAGACTGCGGCAGATGTACAGGTGATGTTTGCTACTATTCAATCCACCCTAACCAATATTGATGGTAAGATTGATCTTTAGCATATAGGGTGGACCCCATTTCTGAGCAACTGGACAAACACACGGAGCGCATAGACATGGCGGAACGCCACATATCTGACTCAGAAGATGCGGCGGTCGGGGCAAAACCACGTCCAATTGTGGCCAAACTATTAAACTATAGGGACAGGGACGCAGCGCTACGACGAGCCCATGAACTTGGGACCCTAATGCATGAAGGCATGAACATTTCCATCTACCCAGACTTTACCTCACAGGTCCAAGAGGCGAGGAAAGCATTCTTGGATATCAAGCGGAAGTTGAGAGAGAATGATGTCCAATACGCTATTGATTGAGCAAGACCCCCTCTCGGATGTAGAATGAGGATCCACCTTCCTTGGATGTAAAACACTTAGACTGAGATTATTATTGCAAAACGAATGCGAAAAATCTGTTGAATTTTCTTTCCTCTTCACTGAGTATCCTTTGCCAACTGTCTCTCTTCCCTCCTGCATTTGACTCTGGCAGTGTGTTAGAGAAATGTGAGACATGATCACATACCTGCATGGTGTGGTACGAACTCCTGACTGAACATGTAGGCTTATACGCTATACTAACCTGTCACTATTCACTCACGATGTAGAGAGTAAGGCTTGATCCCCCAGCATCTCGATGCTGGAATCTATGGCGGGCGGCTACTGGCCCCCCTTGTGTGATCCACATTGTTTGGCCTACTTGAGGGACCCATGAATGGACAACTTGTAACTTATGGGTACTCACTTGTTTTTCTCTTAGTTTTGGGCAGAAGATCGGGGTACTAGGATTTGTCATGATTGGGATGGCAAAGTGGGCGGGGGGAGGGGGAAGGATTCTGGTTGCGATTGAAACAGGCACTGCATGTTACTATCACATCACTACTTATAGTTCTAGCAGATTCTATACCCTTATGAAATGCACAAAGTGTCTCTATGTTGCACGGTGGTGGTTCAGAAGCGATGGGTAAGCGATTGAAACTACTGACATGGAATGTTCGAGGTCCTAACAGTCCCAAGAAAATCCGTCAGATATTTGCATACCTAGATAGGCATGCTATAGAAATAGCGCTTCTGCAGGAGACGCATTTGCTTCCCAGTAAAGCTAGGACAATTGGGCATCGTTGGGCAGAACACTCAATATCGGCCACATACTCCTCCTATGCCAAAGGGGTGTCACTCCTTATACGCAGGGGGGTCCAAGTCCAACTAGATCACACTGCAACGGATCCACAGGGCAGGTTTATTATTGTTACTGGTACACTGAGGGGCACAAGAGTGGGTATCGTAAACACATATGGTCCTAATATAGACAACCCAGATTTTTACATGTCCTTATTTGACAAGCTGCGCGATCAGCCGCCTTTAGAATGGATCTGGGGTGGGGACCTGAATGTTGCTTTGAATACCACTCTAGATCGATCTAATGATACGGTTGAACATCACACGCGAGCAGTAGATGCTCTTCTCAATGGCATAGATGAATTTGGCTTACATGATGTCTGGAGGGAACGACATCCCACATTGCGAGAAAGCACACACTCATCCACTGCACACAACAGTTGGTCAAGGCTTGACTATTGGTTGCTAGCTGACTGAATGTCCACATGGGCTACTGACATATCACATCTCCCCAAAACGTTGTCGGACCATAAGCCAGTTCTCTTGACATTGGATATCCCCACATTTGTGCCACCTCCCTTTATATGGCGCTTCAATGTGATGGTACTGCTGGACCCTTTGTATAAAGAAGCATTACATACAGCTGTGGAGGATTTTTTTACCATCAACAGTAAGTCGGTAGATAGTGCATGCACACTCTGGGAAGCCTTCAAAGTAACGATACGTGGGGTATGTATTAGGATGTCTGCAGGAATATTAAAGGACATAGGAAGGCAAATACAGAACTCTGAACATGATATCAAAACGTTAGAAGCCGATTATGATATCACGCATGATGCGGCTACACTAGGGGCGATACCCGAGGCAGTTACACAATATAATGACTTAGCGGAGGAGGAAATAAGTTACACATCCAAGCGTTACAGAGCACGCAGATTGGGCGAGGGTGGGCGGCCGGGTAGAAATCTAGCGCAGAAAATACGCACGAGCCACAAACACCACGTAATTACGCAGATTGAGCATAATGAGGGGAAACTCTATTATGACACCCCGGGAATTCTATCCACGTTTGTTAAAACTTATGGTTATTTTTACACTGCACAACACACGGCCACAGAATCTGAAATTTTGCAATACATTGAGGACACAGTGCTGGTATGGCTCTCTGATACACATCGAGAATACCTAGCACTACCGATAACGGAAGAGGAGATACTTGCGGCCATTAAAACCTTACCGAACGGAAAGGCGCCAGGACCCGACGGGTTTACAGGAGAATTTTATAAAGCCTATGCAGAAGATATCATTGCCCATCTACTCAAAATGTATGAAGAGGCACATAACACTGGCGCCCTCCCACAAACGCTAAGAGAAGCGCTCATAGTGGCACTTCTAAAACCCGATAAGGACCCATCAAGGGCGGACTCATACCGACCTTTGTCCTTATTTAAAACAGACGTGAAAATATTAGCCAAAATCATAGCCACAAGACTCCGACTACTTATGTCCACGATTGTCCTGCCAGACCAATCGGGCTTCATCCCAGACAGATCCACCACCCATAACTTGCGAACGATATTTGCATTGCTACATCAGTTAAATCCAGAACTCAGAGCCGTGGCTGTACTGCTGGACACGGCCAAAGCATTTGACTCAGTGAAGTGACCATACACGTTTGCTATTTTGCGACATATTGGCCTACCCTTGCGACTGTTGACATGGATTAACCTACTTTACAAAAACCCACAGCCCGTATTAAAGTGAACGGCCATATATCCGAACCGATACCTGTCCAGCGAGGTACACGGCAAGGCTGTCCGCTTTCTCCCTTGCTATTCTCAATAGCTCTGGAACCCCTTGCTTACAAAATATGCCAAAAATATGCCCATACGGCACTTCGATTCCAACTGCGGCCCATTAGTTTTTCGCTCTATGTGGATGACATGGTCCTCTACATCCGGGACCCCGAGGCTAACCTCTCCCCTGTGCTACGCGAAAACGTGAAATTCAGTAGACAATCAGACCTACATATAAATTGGAGTAAATCTGCAGTGCTGCCTCTAACTGATAGCACCAGCGCACCACAACTAGACCTCCCTCTGGTGTGGCAAGCTGACCCAATTAAATACTTAGGAATTTGGGTACACAAGGACGTAGAACTAGTGATTAGGCAAAATGAAGGCACAACTATTGACCGCGTTGAAGAGCAGATACAGAGGTGGATAGCCCTTCCCCTCTCCCTGGCTGACCGGATCTCATTGCTAAAAATGGTGATACTTCTGAAATTATTGTATTTATTTGTAAATATACTGATCACCCCTCCTGCATCAGTTTTTGCTAGGCTACGCACGATCTTTGTGAGGCTGATTTGGGCAGGGAAGCAGGCTAGGATTGGCCTCCGCACACTTACCCTCCCTTATCATGCAGGTGGTTTCGCTGATCCCAGATATCTAACTCTACTATCTATGCACACAAGCACAGTTTGCGTACTACTGGCATCACCCAGTACCGTATATGCCGCATTTAGCAGTGGAACACGTAGATGCATATCCGATACCACTCACGAGCATTATATCACATACTAGCCCTCACCTCACACTGCAGGAGATAAACACCGTACGCACCACATCTCAGGCATGGGAG
Source organism: Lissotriton vulgaris (assembly GCF_964263255.1). NCBI lineage: Eukaryota > Metazoa > Chordata > Amphibia > Caudata > Salamandridae > Lissotriton > Lissotriton vulgaris. The sequence goes on from NC_141693.1 coordinate 1,526,914,177, forward strand.
AGACTCGGGCAGTGTCCTATTTATGCCCCGACTCTTCCATTAGCTTACCATTCTAGGTTATCAGTTATGATGGAAAAGAACAATATGGCGCTCTTGGAGCAAGTGGGCATATCGCTGCTAGGAGACCTGTACCCAAATGGAAAATTTATCGCACAAGAAGACTTAGCATATGTCAGCAACCAGACACCGCTCTTTCGCTTTCTGTACCATAGAATACGAGCAACTGCTCGTGAACTGTACACTTCCTTCCCTGATGAACCCCCTACTCTGCACTCGCTACAATTGCTGCTAACTTCACCAAGTCATGCACACATAATATCCAGACTATATAAACAAGCACAGGTGGAGATAGGAGCTGATACACTCCGAACGCGAAACAAGTGGCCGGCTATGCTGGATTCACCTCTCTCAGAGGATGACTGGACGGCGTGCTGAACACTGATCACTCTCTTGACACCCAATGGAAATCTACGTCTTATTCATTATAAATATCTTTATCAAGTATACCACACTCCTCTGAAATTGTTCAAACTTAAGCTGCGTGATAATGTAAGATGCAAGCGATGTGGGGCAGATCAGGCGGATTTCGCCCATCTTGCTTTGTGCTGTGAAAAGGTAGGGCAGTACTGGGCCGCAGTGACCACCACTCTGTCACTCATGATGTTGTGCAACATCCCATGCACACCCAGGGTGTGTTTGCTAGGCCTGGATGTGCCGCTAATAGCAAAGAGAAAGAAATTGGTGTCCATACTATTATTTTTAGCGAAACGTAGACTATCCATGCACTGGGACAGCAAACGCACTCCAGCGATTAGGGACTGGTTAGTTGACACAACCTATTGCAGAGATAACTTTCTACTGTATGCTGAGGAGCTACCTACAGGCTCTAGACCATCTGATATCTGGGTGCCGCTATCTGACTATTTACGTAGCAACCCAGATCTGCCAACAATGGTCTCTGACACCACGCTCCAGCCCTAGACCTTAATATCTGTTATCATCGCTAAACATGACTGAACTGTTAGGATCAATGCTTGTGCTATAATTATGACACTGTGCTAACTTTATATGTTACATATTAGATCTAAAGATGGAACTCTGAGATATGTGTAATTGGTGCTCATGACTGATGTATGATCTGCTTGTTCTTGTTGTATAAGACAAAATCAATATAAAAAAAAAAAAATAATGAGAAAGTGAAGTGCTAGTTGGGGACCTGGGGTAGCTGTAGGAGTAAGTGATTGCGCATTGTGGGGGCATTATGCAGGGGAATGCATTAGAACGGAGTAGAGGTGAAGTGGCCCTGGGTGCAGAGAAGAGTGACATCACGATCTTCAAGCTGTCGTACATCACTACTTCATCAGGGAAAGTGCCCGGCACCCGGTTGTTCATGGTGGTGGTACATAAGTCTTGGCTTCAACTGAAACCAAGAATGCCTCCCATTCCACACCTCCCATGTGGGAATCACCCTTCATGCGGTATTATGAGAGTGTTTGCGTAAGCACTGGTTCATGTCAACAGTGTTTGGAGCCATCCCCCAATCTCCGGAGGAGCAAGGGATTTCCATGCCATGGCTATGTTCTGTTTAAGTTGATGAAGCAGTGTAAGTGTTTGTCCCCTTTCGCATGGGGTTGCAATCCCATTAAGCAGGATTCAGGAGAGGGGGGTAAGGGGATATACGTATAGCTCCACCACCATTAATGTTACTTCTACCCACGCCTGTCATAATGGTGCGCAGGTCCATATCATATGCATGAAGTCTGCGTTCCTTAGTTTTCAGGGGAGACATTCCAAGGAGAGTGTTGGGACAATGCGGTGGATGCGGTCCAGTGAAAGATGCGTGTGGTGGATGCGGTCCAGTGAAGGTTGAGTGTCGTGTATGTTATAAATTGGGTGAAACCAAATCTGGTGTGCGGGAGACATCTCTGGTCAGCTGTAATGCACAAGCCCATGCTGTATCAGTGAGAGGTTGGTGGCGCACTTGTGGCCCTCGTGGCATGGTCAGGCGGAATAGTGTTAAATGCAGAAGACAGGGGAAAAAGATGACTAGCCAGGGTCTTACTTAGGACCTTACAAACTACGTTGATGAGGAATAAGGGACAATATAAGCTAACATCCAGGGGATCCCTGTCTGGTTTGGACAGAACCACTATGAAACCTCGCAAAGTGTATCTGGCAAGCAACCATGCTCCCTGGCTTTGTTAAAGTTGTCCAGAAATCACTGCCTGGTCTTGATGAAGAATGCAGCACAAAACTCAACATGTAGGCCATCAGAGCCCGGAGTCTTACCTCTGGCGATCTGGGACACGGCTGTGAGTACCTCCTCCAACCACAAGCGTTTGTCTAATTCAGCTCTCAGTAATGCATTCAGATGCATCAGATGTATTGCGTTGAGGAAGTCATGCAGGTTGTTGGTTTGCACTGCAGTTAGGGTGGAATAGAGCTCGCTATAGAAATCCTGTGTTTTGTGCAGTATAAACATATTAACCCAATGTTGTTGACAATTGTAGGAATATAGTTGGGAACTAACCGTTTCCTTTCTGAAACATGTTGGGGATATTGCAAAGAGTACACTGTGGCCCTTGTCCTAATGTAACGTTGCAACATTTCAAATTATACAATCCAACCTATTTGGGCAATACTGTCCTGTTGTTGTACTTATATTTTCAGATTGTCTTGTCTTTGAGTATGTTTAAATTTGTCATTAATTGTTGTATGTTATATGAGGTTTAGGTCATTTTGTGTTTCCATTTATGTTGATTAGTTGTTTTTCAAAAATTGTGGCTGTGGATTAGCAAAAATTTATAATGTTTGTACAGTATGTTGATTCTTTTGAATAATAAAGAAAAAAGGAAATTCAAAAATAAAAATAAAAGAAAGTAGAAAGTAGAAAGTGAAATAGAAGTTACGGAGTCACATTGAGTGGGTCACGTGTTTTAATGAGAAACTGACTAGTATTGGCGTGTGTGTTGTTGTTTATTGATTATTTGACTTAGCCTTACTGATTAACCGCATGCGCTCTAGCGGGTTTTCCCGCTGCGCGCTGAAATTTAAAAATCGCGTCTTTCGTGACAAAGCCAGCTCGTCATGAGCGCAGCGCAGGTAGCGCCCATGACGAGCTGGCTTTGTCATCCGCATCGAAGGGGTTAAGGGCCAAAGGCCTCTTTTGCTAGTAGATACACTCAACTCCGGCCAGTTGAGTGCTGCAGTGGGGCGTAAAAAGCAGGTGGTTCAAAAGGTTCAAAATTGTTTATCTGCGTAGTTAATTAAAACCATTGCAACATAGATATCAAAAGTTCTTAAAACATTGTTATAAAACACTTAAAACAGGTCATAAAATAGAAAATTCCTTTGGGTTATGAGGAAACTCGGCAAAGCTGGATAGCACTTCTTCTTTTGTTTATCACTATCTGCAGTTCATTCCTGGTCTTGTGTTTAGAAGCTCTCATTCTGTTCAGCCTATTACTATGATTGCCGCATGGGCTCTGCTCGCTCGACCGGTGTAGTGCTAGTGCCAGACAGTAAGATGTCATTTAGTGTCCGTCTGCTGATCGGACTACTTTTGTACTGTGCTCCTCCAATTTTGGCATTCTCTGTTCGGCCACTCTCAAGAGTTTCACAAATCTGTAGTTTAGGTGCGTATTTGATGGATTCAGACAGCCTTCTGGTACCAATCCCTCTCTGATTAAATTAATGTTTGAGAAGCAATTGACGTGCTTGTTGCAGGTCTTCACATAGGCAGGTTACGTGAAGGATGTCACCATTGCTGGAATTACATAGCCTGCAGGTCTTGTTGCCGTCCTTCCTCAGCCACCGTGGTAAGTGCTCTGTGCATGGCAGAATCCCTAGTCTGTGCTTTAAGAAGCTCATTTTTATGGCTCTGGGTACCCTTGGTTAAAGTATGTTTGTGGCGTTAGTGATTTGTAGAAGTTTAGAGTCATCCATGCATGCAATCTTATTGAGAATAAAACCTTGTCCTCCAGTAAGGAGAGTGATTTGACTTTTTTCCAGACTATTTTTTGAAGGTGCTATGCCCAAGCTGTTTGTCCCAGAGCTCTGAGAGCTTGGTGACCTCCAAAGCTGACTGGAGGTACTTACTTGCCTCTGAAGCGTCCCTGCTTTGTATATCTCTCCATAACAGAGAATTTAGTGTGTTTGTGGTGGCGCTTCTTAATTTGTGGCAGCAAATGATGTATGCTCCTTGCTTGGCTAGTTCTTGTTTTTGCAGGCCGAACTCCAACCTTATTTGAGCTGGAGATGTATAAGTCGGGACCGAGAACATTGCACTGTAGGCCTTAATCTGTGTGCTGTCCAGGTCCTTGGAATCCCTTCCCCGCATTGCCTAACTGTCATAAGTGATCGAGGGAAGCAGTTTTGCCTGGATTACCTTCAGAAGTGGGGTCATGGTCGGGCCCATCAGTTGGGTTGCCAGATTTTTCATTGTCAAGGCAATCAATGAGCCTCTCCTTCTTATTTCCTGCTTCTGGTACGCAAAAGAGCCTTCTTTATCAAATATGACTCCCAGGTATTTATACTATCAGGCTTGGTCGATTTTTGTGTCTCCGAGCAGCCAGCTCTTACGTTGTTTTTTGTTGGCATTAATTGACATTGTGTGTGTCTTGCTGAGATTTATTTTTAAGTTATTTTCCTTGGCGTAATTCTGCATTACAGTAAGGAGACATTGAAGACCAATGTAAGTGTGACTGAGTAGCAAAACATTCTCTGCATACAAAAGGTTTCTCAAGGTTTATCCGCCTATCCTTGGGGAGTGAGAGTTGCAGGCATCAAGTGTTTTTCAGTAGGTCCGCCATAAAAAGATTGAACAAGGTTGGCACAAGCACGCACCCTTGTTTCAAGCCTTTAGTTGTTGGTACTTTTGCGGATAGGTGAGTGCCCCTTCCTAATTTCCCCTTCATACTAGTGTTCGTTTGCAGGAGCATCAGCATGTTTAGGGTTGACTGTGGTAGGCCCCATTGCGCTAGTTTCCCCCAGAGTCTGCATCTCTCGTTGCTATTGAATGCGGCACTAAAGTCGATATAGCACAGATGTAAGGGAATCTTTGATGCATAAATATTTACTGACATGGCGAGAATGTTTGTTTATGTTCCAGTAGTTTTTCAAAAGCCTGTCTGATTCAGCGGAATTATCTGATTTGACTCAGCCCAAAGTGTAAGCTCCTCTAATATGGTGCTGGCAAAATATTTTGCCTTGTTGTCAATAAGGGCTACTAAGAGCTAGTTGTTTGGATCTGCCTTGTCTCCCTTGTTGTGGATTGGGACATTCGTTGAGGCCTGCCAAGATTCTGGCATTTTGTTTAATGATTTGAGTTCCAGGAATAGAGGTTGCATAATGTCGGACCACTATTTGTTCTTTGCTGTAAAAAGGGCGCGTGGTATGCCGTTTGGGCCTGGGGCGCCTACTTTTCTGCCTTTTGCTATCTGTTTTTTTATTAAGTCTGACTGCTGACGCCTCGATATCTCTGAGTGGTAGATGTTGATGCCTGGGAGGGCATGTCCCCTTGATTCTAGCTTGCCTGTTTTCCAATTTCTCTCTGGGATCTTGCTAATTCCCCTTTGAGCTCCTGGGTGCTCTATGTCATCGTTGAAATGGCTGAAGAGATATTTTGTCCAGGTCTCTTCAGAGATATGAGATCCTATTTCTTTGTGCCGTGGGCTCATGAAGCCAATTACTGTTTCTCAGAAACGGGCACTGTTGTTACTGTTGATGTCATGTAGGAGTTTGGCTCATGCTTCGTTTTTTCCCTCTCTTTTGGTGTTCCATTTAAATCTTTTTAGAGCTGCTCTTGGTGTTTCAGAACCGCGCGTAAGCTGGTGTTTTTAGGAGCTTTTCTCAGTTTGCGTAGAGTCAAGTTTGCTGATCTTTTGAGGTTCCTAAGTTGTGCTCTCTGATCTTTGTTTAGATTGTATTTGCTGCCCTCTATGCAAAGGTAGTCTTTTGGGGAATAGTTAACTGCGAGCTTCTGTAACAATATTGTTGTGTAATGAGCCCAGTAGGTAATGTGTGTCGCTGCAGTGGATGCTTGGGTGTCGAAAAGTTGAAGTGCAGCTTCAGCTTGAAGGTTCATATTGGTGATCGTACATTTGATCCTCTTTTGGTTCAAGGAATGAATCGGCCCCAATGTTGTGTCAGGCCTGATTGAGATTGGCGTGTTTGATCTTATGTGACATTCCTGGGGGCAATGGTCACTATTTCCCTTATCACCCATTCTGAACTCCAAGATATAAGAAAGCAGTGCAAGGCTTGCGAACATGTAATCCAGTATGGAGCTTATTTTTGTAGAGTAAAAGCAATTGACTGGAGGAGAGTCTACCGGAAATCTACCATTAAGTACCTAGTGATTTTGATGTTCTAAGTCGTTAAGAAAGCGGTTATTATGGCGTTTTTTCTTGTCTAAGGGGACGCTTTGTGGTGGGACATTATGAATTCTGTTTAGAGCCAATACCTCCTCCCCTTCTGCCAAGCCCATTAGATCTTGATTTAGGTCCCCTGTCAGAAGGAAAAGAGGGTTTTCCATCTGGGTGGTGAACTCGGCCAGTTGATTTGTAATTTTAGTTTAATCGTTCGCTTTATTTTTTTGGTGTACGTATGAGTTAATTATGCATACCTCCTCATCTTTCCCATCAAGGGCAATTCTTGTTTTTACTGCTAATGTTGAATTTGAACTTGAAACCATAATGGCTGCTGATGCTATTGTTACGGTGGAGACATAGATAGTCTTAAACCAAAGAGAGGGACTCTGTATAACCCTGTATAGCCCCCCAAAGGAATACTTTGTTTTTACCTAACAGAAGACATAGATAGCCAATCTGCCTGATTGATGGCCAAACCTGCTAGTCCTTGAGGCTGGTGTGGTGAAGCATGTGTAACCCTTGATATGCTGTGGGTCCTTGAGCCAAGTTTCTTGGAGCGCTATTATGTCAAAGAGGGAGACATACTCCAGAAAATCTGGATCGTTTATTTTTGTGTTTAGACCGTTAATGTTCCAGGAGCATAAGCCTATGATTGGTTCCCTTCCCCCACTGTGATCTCTATCTTGTAGGTGGCATCAGACCTCTTTGGAGCGTGTTATGATGGTGCGGGACAGTGTTTCCCTTTTTTGACTCGAGGTAGCTCATCTGTTGCTACCGACCAAGAGTATAGTGGATCCCATGGGCTGCTTATGCTCCTTTTTAGTGAGCTTTCTGGGCGCCTCTAAGTACACTGATAGGGTGTACCTGATGTGTCTTTGATGCTGGACTTGGCATACTCATAAATGGTAGCGGTTAAGCTGGTTTTAGAAGGGGGATAATCCTGATGCCCCAGGTGTGGAATAACTCCCGTTCAGCTAAGATTGTGTCCACTATGTTGCTTGACGTCCAGGTTGTCTTGGTTGCCTCAGAGCTTTGATGATTGTCTGTGGGTAGGAATTCGACGGGGGCTAAGTCCTTTGAGCTTATGCCCTCTAACTTTGGAATTAATTTCATTAGTCTGAGGATTTCACCGTGATTTAACAGGTCCTGTTGTCCCATTGACATGTATTCAGCGTAAAAACACAGGATCTCTGTAGACTGTCAACTGATTTCAAGTTTTTGTTGTATCGTTGGTAATGAGTGTTTTATTGCGGTTTGTTCTTTGTGCAAGTTTTCTTCTTTGGTATCCAGACACTTGCTTGCTCCAAATGCTAAGGGGATGTTTGCATTTGATATTGTTGTTGTGTATTTTGGAGATGTTTGTTTTAATTCTATCCCCTTATCGTATGTATGTTTTACCAGTTTGTTCTCCATTGGTTTGGACGTGGTGCGTGTGTTCTTTGTTTCTTTCTATCTTGGCAGGGCTTCCTGATTTGGCCATGTTGTTGGACCACTAATTTCCCTTCTGTCCCTTATATAGGGATTTGGCAATGAGGATGTTTGCTTAGTTTCCCATGAGCTTGTTGCCTGTAAGTTGCGTGTCTGGCCTCCTGCTTGCCCTGAACAGATAGATTTGGTAATTGGAGAACCCAAATCACTCTTTAAAATTTGACGATGTTGTCCCTGGGTGGTCTTTCTGCTGGAGGTAAGCAATTCTTAAGTGTTTCAGAGTTTTGTCCTTCGTTTTGGTTGTTTTTGTCTCTTGTTGGCAAGATTTGAACCTTTAATTCGTCATGATCCGTGCTTCTTCTATTTAATTTATGTTGTTGTTCGGATTTTTTTAATGCCAGGGTTGCCTGATGTGTTTGCTCTGCATCCCTGGTGTTTGATACTTGTTTTTACTGAGGGCCTGTAAAGATGGAAAAGTATTTTATTGTATTTGTTTGCATTTTATGGTTGCGCGCTTTCCTTTTTTGTTGGCGACGTTGTTTGGCATTAAGTTTTTACAGATTTCCGTTTTCATATGAGCCGTCTTGCCATTATGGGCCTCGAGCTTTGCCTTTAAGCCTTTGCCGGTTTTTTTGCTACTAGGTATTCCCTCCTCGATTTCGATGGTGCCCAAGTCTTTTGTTGCATTTGCTGCTGTAGAATTTTTTACATCACTTATGAGACCAGTTAGCATTGAGGGCAGCGTAGCTAGTTTATCGGCTACCTGGTTGCAGTTGCAAGTGAGGTAGGTATTTGTCTGTGCTCTCATTATCAAGCTATTCAGGTTGCCCAGTTTTTCCTCAATTCCGACTGGAAATACTGCCAAAGTATTCAGAAGTGTGAGTTGTAGCTTCATTTTTTCTGATTGCAATTGTAGGGCTTCGACAGCTAGTTGGATTGTATTTAGAAGAGAGATCCAGGTGCCAGAATTGTGTTCTTTCCTGATTTCCTCCTCCTTTTTGCTTTTGCTTTAGTTAGCACTATTGGCATTGTTAACTGCCTGGTTAGTAGCCCTGGAGGATTCTTGTAAGAAGTTTTGGTGAGGATACTCCTCCTGGTCTGGGTAGTAGATAGCGACTATGTTTTCCCATTCAAGTGTGTTTAGGTAGGACACCATAGCCCTGGCATCTTCTTTCTGGCTTGGGTCCTGAGAGCCTGCCTCTGGTCCTCCCAGTTTATTAGGCACCTTGCCTTGGTTGTATCCGTGCAGGTCTGTGATTGCTGGAGGACTTTTGGTCTTTAAATCTATTTTCTTGATCGGCGTACTATGACTTCTGGTCAGCCTCTTGGCGGAGGTGTGGAGATTTATATCCACGATTTGTTTCTCCGCTGTTGTCCTTGGGTCGACCCCGGACGCCTGCATGGCATCTTTCCTTTTGGGGGGAGCCAATTTCCCGGTTTGTCGTCTAGTTGTAGTGTTGAAGTAGCTTCTTCATTCTCTTTTTGTCCTGCCGTTGTAGGCCTCGAGCTGGTGCCCAGGCAGGCATTTTCCCCACTGTTTGTGGGTTGTGATGGAGAAGCTGGCGAGTTGTCTGCTGACTCGTGGGACTTCTTTCCTATTGTCGGAGACTTCTGGTCTTGTTGCTGTGAAGCATAGCCTCGCTATGATGCTGTGGTATATTTGCTTTGTCTTGAGGTAAGAGGCTTGTGTTCGCTGCTAGCTTTTGTGAAGGTGATAAAACTGGTAGCAATGGGGTTTGCAGGCCTAACAGAGATTTGTTGCTGGAGAAAATAGCTGAGCCGCATCCCTCAGAAAGCTGAATTTTGTGTATATTTTTGGTTGCATACAGTGTGTTGTGCTTACTGCTTGCTGTTTTGCTGCTGTCGTGCTCTGATCCTCAGCCATATTGTGCTCGATTGTAACGAGATTTGGCTCTACGATGGTTTTTCCACTATGGTTTGAATTCTTCCCTTTATTTCCCCTTGGTTTAGACGCAAGGGGTGCCTGAGTCCTTCCCGACCTCATGATTTTACCTGCTGACGCTTTAAGACCGACTGAGGACCGGCTGAACCCCAAAGACGCGTGGGTGTCGACTCGGTTTGGCAGTTCTACTACACGAGCCGTCCTTTGCCTTCTGTAGATCAGGCGTTCCGGTTGCCTGGGTGGATGAGCATGTCTAGGTGGCTGTCTGCTGCATATATCAATTTCGCCGGATATGTTCTGTAGGTGGATAGTTCCGAGCTTCTGCCTCGTTCGAGGCAGAAGCTCGGAACTATTCACCTACAGAACATATCCAGTTCCAAGGTTGAACAAGCAAAATTGATATATGCCCGTTCAAGAGAGCGTTTTAACCACTCAAAGGCTTTGTTTACCGGTTGATTCTACAATAACCGAAGAGAGATGGAGATTCACAGTCTGCCTAGACATACAACAAAAGAAAGACCCTCCTATCTTCGAGCAGGTCCACCACTTTTAAGGCATAATTAAAAGAACCCACTGAGTTTATCTATAGAAAGCCTCATGAGGACGGCACTTCCAAGGAATTCTTCGAATATTTAAAGGGAAATTACTTAAAAATAAATTTAGAAGCCGGTGACCCCAAAAGAGACGGCATGTTCTGACGAAGGTGTCACAACATCAAGTATAAGAACACCGAAACGCGTCGACGCTTTTTGTGGCTAGAATCCCATATTGGTCAAGGAGGTAGCAGATATCTATAAATTATAGTTACTGTCTACGGTACCAGCAACATTAAAGGAAAGACCAAAGGATCTATAGAAGTAGTGGCAAAAAGTATCAAGGCCACAAGTAGAGGGGGTTTGTGAAAAGGATCCAATTGTTGTCTTTGTGAAATTGTATTGTCTAATAATTTTGTCTGATGAATTTCATATTATGTTTCCCATACATGATGAACTCTTTTTAATTGTTTTTTGATATTTTACTGTATTGATCCAAAGAGTTGTACTTTGGATTTTTAATTCATTTTTGTGTGACAAGGAACTGTATTATTTTTTAATTAAAGAGATTGTAAACGTTTACTTTTAGTGTGGAACTTTTTATATAACAAAAAATCTTTTCCTTTACAAAAATGTCTTTCTATTGCACTTATATGAAATGTCTGTTTGACTGTCTGTTTGATTGGCTATAACCCATGTAGCGCATACATTAGATGTAGTTCAGCGTACACCCAGAGATCCCTCTTTGACTATCTAATCTCATACACACCTGTCTCTGTTTCTTTCTTTATGACTTGCTTTAAGATGGGGAGGTGCCCGTTTTTATTAGTGGTCCGTCGATATCTGATGGAAATACTGGACCTTGCCGGATAGCTGATTGTGGGCTGAACAAACTGAAATATGGGCTTGTCATCATGACTCTGCTTTTTCTTTGTATTGGAAATATGTGAATGGTGAACTGTAAAATAAGGAATGTTTGCCTAAAGCATAATATTTTGTATAAAAGAGAAGGCTGGCTTTGTAAGATTGAGCAGTCTCCTGAGAATATACACGTTGTTGTACTTCTAGGATACCTGTTACTGGCTGCAGCCAATAAATATGATCTTTGACTTCACCTAGAAGACTCTGTGTTTCTCTAGTCCGAAACAGGAGAACTCGAAGCCTTCCGGTGTTGTACCCTGGCACTGCTGGGTTCTTAAAACCCGGTACTTCAAATTATGTACTGTGAATAAAAACAACAAAGTGGTTTCAAAATAGTTCCAGAAGATTGTTATTCATTTTCAATTTTTGCGGAAACCACTGTGCGAAAGGCGCCTAGAATCTTGCTGGAGAGTCGACGGCATTTCGATCCGTAAGACTTAGGATCATCATCAGGACAAAAGCGGGGTTGGAGGCAGTGCGTTTGGCCACAGATAGGTGGCAGAGTGCAGCAGGAAAATTCCTTAAATGTAGGGTTTGAACGGGTGGCAGGATGGACGTCCCCTGGAGCGGCAAATTGCGAGGAAAGGTACTTCTGATTCAGTACAGCACGAGGAGAGTTTGAATGTCAACCTGAATCACGTAGTCCATGTACAGGTGAGCGCTGATTCCAGCGTGATCAGCGGGGGTGGGGAGGGAAGGTAAATCAAGGGTTAACAAATTATCCAGAACCAACATGGTCCAATAGTGCGTCTACGCTGAGCCCAGCCTAATCGGTGGCAGGAGAGGGATAAATCGGAAGTAAACAAGTTACAGCCCGTCATCTACATAAGCCCATTGGAGTCTGACACTCTCCCTGATGACAAGCGCATGTATCGAATGCAAATGGTGAAGTTTTACGGAGTTATACAAACTTCAGCTGTGTGAATGAGATTTCGATTTACACTGCATAATACTTGATGTAACTGCCAGCTTTTAAAACCTACGCGCACTAAACGATCTATGTTTAGGTAGCACGAGTAATTTTTAAAACGCTCTGCGCCGCTTGATTCAATAATCTGCACTGTGTACTCTGTTGTTGTTACTTTTATTCTGACTCACCTGTGACATTCTTCACTGCTGCTGCCACGGTCCACCGCAAGCGCTAGGCTTGTTTGTGTGGAGGGCGCAGGGAGGTACCTTCTTCGGGCTTCACGGCCGAGGCAGGCACTGATTGGCCCAGCACATAGAGGTGGAGCTGATTAACAGCCCGTCATCTACATAAGTCTGACGCCCTCTATGACGCGCAGCGAATACGCGCTGCGACTGCGCCAGAGCCGCGCCAAAGACAAGTCTAAGACCTGCCCGTCTGGGCGCGTCCGGGACAGTACGGGGCATGGGGCACGGGGCTATACCCCTCCTATACTGGAAAAACCAGGTATGAGCACCAGCTTTTTAATGAGCCTACGCCCCGAAAAACACAAAAATTGCACTATACTATCACCTTCACAAAATGTTACCAACACCTGTTGTAACTGTAATTTTACCCTCTGTAACTACCAGCCCTACCCTGAGCCTACACTCCGCAATCTAACGTCAAAACAACAACCAAAACAAGTGGCCCACTATTTCTCATTTTATAGCATTAACTGTAGATCTCTACCCCAGCACAAATTAGACATTTTTAATCTTCTACTTGATAACAACCCCAGTGCATTATTTTTAACTGTAACCTGGTTGCACGAAAGCGCGGGTCCCGACATAGCCATGGCTCTTCCCTCTAACTATGCTATAGTTAGAAGAGATCGTGAGGGTCAAATGGGCGGGGGAATCACTATTATATATATTAGAGAACTCACGTGCACTCCAGAACCCGTCAGCATCCCTGACTGTGAAGCAGCATTTTTTTAAATCACTATTTTACTGCCTCAGGCATTCTAATATACAGGCCTCCTGGGAACGGCAACACTTGGGCCGCGAATTTGGCTAACTACATTACACCCTTTCATCTCTCCTCTAAAAACTTTTCTCTTTTAGGAGATTTTAATCTGCATTTCGACGACCCCGCTAACGCGGCAAGCACTAACCTACTAGATGATTTAGCTGCAATGAACTTAATGCTACTTAACTCCGGGCCTACCCATCGGGCAGGACACCTGCTGGATCCCATTTTCTCTGACATTCCTGAAATGAAATGGCTAAACACGACCCCCACATGTTGGTCTGACGACCATCTCATTCAATTCTGTCTAAAATTGCCAACACCTTCTAAATCAAACAACACTTGGCCTATATTCTCCATGAGAAATTGGAAGTTACTTGATGTTGAAAAACTCAACAAAACCCTAGCTATAAACCCCCCAGCCCCTGTCTCGGATATAAAAAGTATTGCCATAGCCACACATTCATGGCTTGAAAATGCCGTCAATGACTGCCTCCCCCTATCCCGGCAAAAAGGTAACACACACCGCCCCCCAGCCCCTTGGTTTACTGAGACCCTGAAGATCGAAAAAGCTAAATGCAAATCCCTTGAAAGAAAATGGCGCAAGAACTATGCCCATGAAAATAAAGTGACCTACCACAAAGCCAGAAATGCATACCACTCTGCCTGCACTAAAGCTTGTGCCTTTTACGTGGCTAATACCTTTGACATGGCGCCAAACAAGGCAAAAACACTTTTCAACACAGTCAAAGACCTGGCAGGCGCAAACACGACTGCTACGGCTCGCCCTTTTCACAGGAAACAATGCCAAGACCATGCGTCCTTCTTTAATGACAAAATTGAAAAAATCATCTCAGATATCACCAGTAACACCCCTGCACTTGACCCTGGAGAGGTAGTACCCCCGTGGTCAACCGATATTAACATCCTTGAACATTGGCCTCCCATCACCCTGGAATCACTTAAATCCACCCTCAAGACAATCAAATCTGTCTCCCCATGCGACCCATTACCAGCTACCGTTTTCAGACAGATTGACGACCCCGCCCTGACCATTATTGCTGAAACTCTTAACTCCTCACTTCTGCTTTCCACAGTCCCATCACTCTGGAAACACGCCATGGTCTGTCCGCTCTTGAAAAAACCTTCAGCCAACCCCGAACTCCCTGCAAATAACTGACGCATATCTCTCCTTCCGCTCTTTTCAAAAGTACTTGAAAGACACATTCACTCCGCCCTCACTCTTTTCACTGAAGCAGATTCCTTCCTCCACCCGTCACAGTCTGGTTTCAGAGCAGGTTTCTCCACCGAAACAGCTCTTCTGGGCGTGACCGAAACCATCAGGAAACTCCTAGACGATGGTCAGACAGTCAAATCTAACATTCTGTTAGATTTGAGTGCGGCTTTTGACACCATTTCTCACACCAAACTTCTGGCCACACTTGGGAGAAATGGTATACGGGGAAAAGCACTTAAATGGATCGAGTCTTTTCTGTCCCAGAGAACATTCCAGATCACATCATCTATTGCCTGTTCTGACACAATTAGAACTCCGCACAGTGTACCACAGGGCTCCATTCTGAGCACTTTGTTTTTTAATCTCTACCTCAGACCTTTGGCTGATTTAGCTGACAGGTCGGGACTGTAGCGGTTAGTAACCCCCAGATATCCCAAGAAGAGAAACCCTAAGCCACTAACCTTCAGGTACTGGCCAGCGGGGACCACAGCGCGAAGAATAGTATCCCAGTTCCCAAATAATGCCCACTCTCCCTGCACGAAACACATGCAAGGGACAGAAGGCACTCCAGGAAAAAGGGAGAGAATCAACGAAGGAGGATGTTGTTGAGAAGTTCCCCTCTTGGTCTGGTCACAAGGGAAGGATGTCTTCAAGTCACAACAATACTGGGAAAACATAAACGAACAGACCATTAGCTCCCTGCCTATAGGTCGGGCATTACAAGAGATTAAGGAGAAAACCGTACTTACAGAAATTAACAGGGGAGGTGCCCAAAAGGATTCTGGGTGATGTAGTAACGGGTCGATAATCCTGAGCCTCAAGAGTTCCTTTATTACTATGTACCCATAAAAGTTTATAGGGGTGACTTCGATAGAACCTACTAGTTACTGTCACTGGAGGTAGTAACCGAAGTTCAATTACAACGGACTGGTACTCCACCTCTGGAATAATGGAGACAAAAATAAACAGTTTCTCTAGCACGGCCGTGCTTCAATAATTCCTACCTCTAAATGTTCGAGATGGAAAAGATGCGGCGTCCTCCTAGCGGGAAGGCAAGCGTCCGCGCACAACTCTGTCCGGCGTCCTCCTAGCGAAGGCAAGCGTCCGCGCACAACTCTGTCCGGCGTCCTCCTAGCGGGAAGGCAAGCGTCCGCGCACAACTCTGTCTGGCGTCCTCCTAGCGGGAAGGCAAGCGTCCGCGCACAGCTCTGTCCGGCGTCCTCCTAGCGGGAAGGCAAGCGTCCGCACACAGGCTCTCTCTCTCTCCTGAAACGATGGAAGGATTGATAAGCACTGAGCTACGCAGGAGGATTGCTTATATCTCTGGTCCCACAACCACTTCCGGTTTGCCAGCACCCAGGTCCTTCTGGGAGTTGTAGTGCCCTGGCAGTTTCCGCGTATTGCGTACCTGTTTCGACCTCTCGAGGACAGCAGCGCTACAGAGCCCCCTCTCAAGGACTGCCGACTCGGCGGTCGACCCGGCTTCCCCGGATGCTCCTCGTGGAAGCGAACCACCAACTCGGGACAATGGAGATTCTGTTCAGGTTCCCATGTCCGTTCCTCAACACCAAACCCTTTCCAATGCACTAGATACTGAACCCTTCCCCGTACAGCCTTGAGTCTAACAGTTCCTGCACCTCATATTCCTCCAACCCGTCCACTAGTACTGGAGGGGGTTGAACGGGTAGTCTCGTCTCTACGGGACATGGCTGGAGAAGGGGCACGTGAAACACAGGGTGGATATGCCAGGTGCGGGGAATAGACATTCTCATGGCTACAGGGTTAATCACTTCCTCGATACTGTAAGGACCTATGTATTTGGGTTTTAGCTTGCTGACACCCCTGAGATGGATATATCTCGTGGACAGCCATACCTTGTCCCCCACCTCGTACACCGGCTCAGGACTGCGTTTCTTGTCAGCATGTTTCTTCTGCGTTGCTTGTGCAGCCGACAGATGATGGATGGCGTCGATCCTAACCGCATGCAGATGAGCATGATGTTCTTGGATGCTCGGCAGCTGCGATGCTACAGGCCATTCAAAAGGAAGAATGTTCGGGTGATATCCCAAAAGACAAAAGAATGGGGAGCAGCCCAGGGTGGAGTGATCGGTGTTGTTATAGGTGAACTCTGCCATCCAAAGGAGGGTGACCCAGTCAGTAGAGTTCTGCAGGGAAAAACATCGCAGATACTGCTCTATGGTTTGGTTGAGGCGTTCTGTTTTTCCGTCTGTTTGAGGGTGGTAACTCGTCGAGAGCCGGGCATCGATGGTTAGCGTTTTGCAAAGGGCTTTCCAGAAACGGGATGTAAACTGCGAACCCCTATCGGTAATGAAGACGGATGGGATGCCATGGGCTCTCACAAGATGTTGCAGGATCACGAGTGCCAGTTCTGCGGAGGTTGGTAGTCCCTCCAACGGTACAAAATGGCCCATTTTGGTCAGATGGTCAACGAGGACCAAGATCGTAGTCTTTCCTTGACACAAAGGCATTTCAACAATGAAGTCCATTGATACAGTGTGCCAAGGTTTGGGAGGAATGGGAATCGGGCGGAGCAACCCAGCTGGTCGGTTATGTATCGCCTTACTTTGTGCACACACCGAACAATTCCGGACGTATTTCTTTACGTCGTTCCTGAGGTTGGGCCACCAGAAAGACCGTTCTATGGTGGCAATAGTTTTATATACACCCCAATGTCCTCCTAGTACAGAGTCGTGAGCCCACGTAAGTACCTGCATCTTTAGGCCAGGGTCCGGGACATACAAGGCATGGTGGTAATACAAAAGGTCGTTGTTTTGTGATCGCCCTAGGGGTTCTTCTTGGAGCCAAGTTGGAATATCGACGTCCGTCAACGACACCCTAATGTCCTCGAGGAAATCGGTGGATGTGAGCAAGGCAATGGTGCTTTCGGGAAAGGCACCCTCAGACAAGATAGAAGGAGGTTCACTGTGGTCAATGGTGTCTGAGTCAGGGATATCCTGGTTCCTGGAAAGGGCATCGGCCTTCCCATTTTGAGGGCCGGGACGATACTTGATCACAAAATCGTAATCCGAGAAAAAGAGTGTCCATCGGAGTTGTCTTGGTGTGAGGGCCTTCGCCGTTTTCAAGAACAAAAGGTTCCTGTGATCCGTGAATATCTCAAAGGTATGCCGGGCCCCCCACAAGTAGTGTCTCCATTCTTCGCAGCCTCTTTTGATGGCGAGTAATTCTTTATCCGTGATGGAATAATTGATCTCGCTCGGGCTCAGTTTCTTAGAGTAATAGGCGACGGGATGTATTTGTCCGGTTGTCGGATGTCTTTGGGACAAGACCCCTCCCAGAGCGTATTGGGATGCATCTGTTTCTAGTATGAATGGTAGTTGGGCAACGAGATGGTGCAAAATGGGGGCTTGAGTGAATCGCTCCTTGAGGGTGCGAAAGGATAGGTCTGCTTCCTCCCCCCACTTGAATGGCACGTTTTTGCGCAGCAGGCAGGAGATGGGATGGATAATCCTGGAGAAATCTTTTATAAATCTCCTGTAATAATTTGCAAAGCCCAAAAAACTCTGCACTGATTTGACGTTCCGTGGCGTAGCCCAGTTCTTGATGGCCTCTACCTTTCCATTTTCCATTTGGAATCCGTGAGCGTTGATCACGTAGCCTAGAAAGGACACCTCTGGGACATGAAACAGACACTTTTCAAGTTTAGCGTATAATTCGTTTTGTTGCAGGCGTTCTAGCACTTCAGTGACGTGTTGTACGTGGTCTTGCATGGTCTTCGAATAGATGAGTATATCGTCTATGTATACCATGCATATGGTATCTAACAATCCCCTTAGCACCTCATCCATGAAATATTGGAAGGCGGCAGGGGCGTTGCATAGACCGAATGGCATTACCATATACTCAAAGAGCCCAAACTTGGTGCGGAATGCGGTCTTCCACTCGTCGCCTTGTTTTACCCGCACTAGATGGTAGGCCCCACGAAGGTCCAGCTTGGTGAAATAGCGGGCTCCTTTGATTTGATCCATCAGCACGGATATCAACGGAAGGGGGTACCTGTTTTTGACCGTGATACTATTCAGTGCTCTGTAATCGAAACAGTGTCTCAACTCATCGCAGTCCTTTTTTGGAATAAAAAATAAAGGGGATGATGCAGGGGAAGTGGAATGGCGGATGAATCCGGAGGCCATATTTTCATCAATGTATTTCCTCAAATACTGGTTCTCCTTCTCTGCTAGAGCATAGACTCTACTGCAGGGTATCGCTGCCCCGGGTAGAAGATCGATACAGCAGTCGTACACACGATGCAGGGGTAATCTTGTTGCCTGCTTTTTGTCAAAGAGTGCGTGAAATCCTTCATATTCTATGGGTAACGAGCTGGCCTTCTTCGGGGCTTCCGCACAGGATACAGCCAAATGATGCGCACAAGGGATCTCTTCGTTTTCTGCTGCCTCCGGGAAACTTTTGCAACAATGTTCCTTACAGTAAGCCGAGTTCATCGTCACCGTACGTGCTGACCAGCTCACATCAGGATCGTGGAGTGTCAGCCAGGGCATGCCTAGGATGAGGCGGAATTGTGGCGCCGCAATCAAGTCAAATTGGATGAATTCCTGGTGTTCTTCGTGCTGCATGCGAAGAGGCACCGTATGTTTAGTTACTGGCCCTGAGGTCTAGGAAGAGCCGTCGACCGTTTTTACGTTTTCTGGCTCATTCTTCCTCTCCCAAGCAATCCCAAGGGAGGCAGCATACTCGAGGTCTATGTAGTTCCCTGTGGCTCCCGAATCCAACAGGGCTTCCACGTGAGTGACATTGTTCCCTGCTATAAACAAGGTCACCGGCATGTTTATATGGGCCACTGCTGGCATCATCGTGTTGGCAAGGAGGGAGGAGATCGATGTCTGTCTCACGTCCAACCCAGCGACCTCCGTCTGGGCCGGACTTTTTAGTTTTCCGACGTCTCTTTGGTTCCCATTATAACGGGTTTTCTTGGCCCCAGGTTTCTCTCGGGTTGTTGGGCCCTCGCTCTACATTCACGTATGAAGTGCCCCCCTTTACCACAATAAAGACAAAGCTTCATCCTTCGTCTGCGCTCCCGCTCTTCCGTTGTCAGAGGGCCTCGGATCCCACCGATCTGCATCGGCTCAACCCCCTCTGGATTCTTGGGGCCTTCCTCCGGCGACGGTTTTGGTTTGGGATACCATCCTTTCATGTTGCTCCTATTCCGGTCTCCCCGCCTTTCCAGAAGGCGATGGTCGAGTTGCACTGTAAGATCTATCAAGTCCTCACAGTTGGCAGGCATTTGGACTACTTGAGACAAGACGTCCTTTAACTCACTTCGAAGTCCTTGATAGAACAAGGAGGTGCGCTTCTCCTGTGGCCAGTCAGTTTCAACCACCAGTCTGTTGAAAGCGGTGATATAGGTCAATAGGTCCTGCGACCCCTGGCGTAATGTGATAAGTTCTTTGTCCAAGGACAACATATGAGTCTTGCGGTCAAACAACCTCCGGAGGGCCGAACAGAAATCAAGGAAATGATGTAACACCGGATCATTCTTCTCCATTAACGGTATTGTCCAACTAGCCGCGTTCCCACTCATATAGGACATCATAAATGACGTTTTGGAGGCGTCGTCCTGAAACACCGCAGGCTTGCACAAAAAGTGGAGCCGGCATTGATTTAAGAAAGTCTCAAATTTCTTTGGATCCCCATGAAAGCGTTCAGGTGGGGCAAGAGGGATGCCCGTGTTCTGTATGACATGCACCGTAGGAGTGTGGTCGGTGGAGGACTGAGGTATGGCATTGGGGACAAAGAACCCACCCCCTGATGCTCCCTGGGGAGGGGATTGCGTTACTGGGTGTCCAGGGGGAGGTAGCGTTGCTTCCCTTATGTAGGATCCTGTTCCCTGCCCTTTACGCACCATGTCCGCTACCTCTCTCCTCATAGTATTCATTTCTTTCTTCATCTCTTGATTTTCTACATGCGATGCCTGTACCTCGTGTTGAAGCGCATTAAGGCTTTCTACCAACGTGGCTAACATAACATTTGGCTCCATGGTCCAGGCTAGGCTTGTCTACTTGGGCTTATCAATCTGTGGCGGTTAGTAACCCCCAGATATCCCAAGAAGAGAAACCCTAAGCCACTAACCTTCAGGTACTGGCCAGCGGGGACCACAGCGCGAAGAATAGTATCCCAGTTCCCAAATAATGCCCACTCTCCCTGCACGAAACACATGCAAGGGACAGAAGGCACTCCAGGAAAAAGGGAGAGAATCAACGAAGGAGGATGTTGTTGAGAAGTTCCCCTCTTGGTCTGGTCACAAGGGAAGGATGTCTTCAAGTCACAACAATACTGGGAAAACATAAACGAACAGACCATTAGCTCCCTGCCTATAGGTCGGGCATTACAAGTCTCTGAATTAAGCAGAAAACTCTCACCCAGTCAAGAGATCAGGGCTAGATCCAACACCGTTTTTTAGCTCACTGCACCATCCCAGTTTCAGAACCTGGCTGTATGCAAATTAGTCTGTTTCTGTCCCAGTGCATGATGGGAACAGGGCAAACCAAACTACAAAAGCCAATTCTTACACTGGGAAGGAAACAAGCTCCCGGGGACCGGTTTCTGGCATTACAGCCGTCTTCGGCCCGGTTTGCTTGAATCCTGATGGTGCAATGAGCAAGGGTCTCACATCTGAGAATACCCTTCCACGCTTAGGGTGGACAAAAATATTTACAACAAGGGGTGGTGAGGGACAGAGTCTCTGAATTTGCATATAGCCAGGTTCTGAGCTGGGATGGGGCAGTGAGATAAATAACGGTGATGGATCAAGCCCTGATCTTTGGACTGGGTAAGAGTGGTCTGCTTAATTCAGACACTCTGTTCATCACCACCCCCTTTTCTGTATCGTTTTTGGCCACTATAGGTGTGGCAGGGTATACTCAGACATGAGTCCCTTTCTCACTGCTCCATCAGGATTCAAGCAAGCCGGGCCGAAGAGGCTGAAATGCCAGAAACCGGCCCCCGGTAGCTTGTCTCCTTTCTGGTGAAGAATTGGCTTGGTAGTTTGGTCTGCCCTGTTCCCATGATGCACTGGGCCAGGGACAGACTAATTTGCATATAGCCAGGTTCTGAGCTGGGATGGGGCAGTGAGATAAATAACGGTGATGGATCAAGCCCTGATCTTTGGACTGGGTAAGAGTGGTCTGCTTAATTCAGACACTCTGTTCATCACCACCCCCTTTTCTGTATCGTTTTTGGCCACTATAGGTGTGGCAGGGTATACTCAGACATGAGTCCCTTTCTCACTGCTCCATCAGGATTCAAGCAAGCCGGGCCGAAGAGGCTGAAATGCCAGAAACCGGTCCCCGGTAGCTTGTCTCCTTTCTGGTGAAGAATTGGCTTGGTAGTTTGGTCTGCCCTGTTCCCATGATGCACTGGGCCAGGGACAGACTAATTTGCATATAGCCAGGTTCTGAGCTGGGATGGGGCAGTGAGATAAATAACGGTGATGGATCAAGCCCTGATCTTTGGACTGGGTAAGAGTGGTCTGCTTAATTCAGACACTCTGTTCATCACCACCCCCTTTTCTGTATCATTCTCAAACAAGGGCTCCAAAATATCTTCAGCTGGATGTCCAAAAACCAACTGAAGTTAAACGGTGGCAAAACTGAAATCCTCATTCTGGGAAAAAATAAAGATCTATGGACCACCGCTCTTGGCAGTATCCCCACCCCTGCTACCCATGTAGGAAATCTGGGGGTTATCATCGACAATGCCCTCTCGATGAAACAACAAGCAAATAAAGTGGCTGGCCTTTGTTTCACCATCTTGAAATGGCTGAAAAAAATCCTATGGATGCTGCCCCTTGCAACGCAAAAGACCGTAGTTTACGCACTCATTACATCCCGGCTTGACTACGGCAACATTCTCTATCTGGGCTCAAATCAAGCAGTTATCAAACGTTTACAACTGGTCCAAAACTCGGCGGCAAGGCTACTTTGCCAAATTACGAAAACTGCCAGTGTAACGAAACATCTGCATGACCTACATTGGCTCAACGTAGAAAACCGCATCAGGTTCAAAGCCCTGAGCTACATGTTTAGGATTAAATACGGCACTGCACCAAAGTATCTACAATCCCTAGCGACCCCTTACATCCCGGGTAGAGAACTGCGCTCTCAGACCACAGCAAACTTTTCGACCCCGAGATTCAAATTAGCAAGAATGGGAGGTAGATCCTTCTCTGTCCTAGGACCTTCCCTGTGGAACAAACTCCCTCCCCATATTCGCAAGGAAGAAAATTACGCCAAATTCAGAAAGAACATAAAGACCTGGCTCTTCCAGAAATGAGTAGAGTTCCTTCACCTTCTTGCTACTGTCCATCGACGAGTCATCGGCGCCGGGAAACCCTTTTTGGGTAGCTGTGCGCCATACAAATGTAAAAAAAAAAAAAAAAAAAAAAAAAATAATTCAGAGCCAACCTGGTCTGGTAGTACTTGTGTTGCCAACGCAAGGACAGCACTTTATTCGCCCGTACCGATACTGAGGACAGATTTACTCTCCTCCTGCTGCCGATCACGCTGGGATCAGCGTAGACTCACTACCGGACCAGGTTGGCTCTGAATAACTTGTTTACTTACGATTTATCCCTCTCCTGCCACTGATCACGTGGGCTCAGAACAGGCGCACTATTGGACCACGTTGGTTCTGGATAATTTGTTAACCCTTGATTTACCTTCCCTCCCCACCCCCACTGATCACGCTGGAATCAGCGCTCACCTGTACATGGACTACGTGATTCAGGTTGACCATCAAACTCTCCTTGTGCTGTACTGAATCAGAAGTACCTTTCCTCTGAGCCCGCAATTTGCCGCTCAACGGGACGTCCATCCTGGCACCCGTTCAGACCCTCCATTTACGGAATTTTCCCGCCACACTCTGCCATCTATCTGTGGCTAAATGCACTGCCTCCAACCATGCTTTTGTCCTGATGATGATCCTAAGTCTTACGGATCGAAACGCCGCCGACTCTCCAGCGAGATTCTAGGCGCCTTTCGCACAGTGGTTCCCTGCAAAAATTGAAAATGAATAACAATCTTCTGGAACTATTTTGAAACCGCTTTGTTGTTTTTATTCACTGTACATAATTGTTCACTACACACCTTGCGCTGTCCACGCTGCTCTCACTGTCACTCATCTTGCCCTCGTGCACCTTGCACAACCTTGGGCTGTTACATTTTATTTAATAATTGCAGTGTTGATATTAACTGTTAATGACGATTGTCCTCCACTTCTTGGAATGTTTATAAAATGATGCCTTGAGCACATAGATAATCAAATTGAGTCTCCTTTTTCTGTCTGGATAATACTGTACAGATATCCTTAATAACTGTCTGCAAATAAATACCGGTTAGGATATTGTTCCTTATATATAATCAGTGCCATGAGGCCAGTCACCACCGAAGGCTGAAAAGAGATTTTCCGTGGACATGCCCACACTGCAAAATAAATGCAGGACTGCTCACCTCATGACCTCAATCCCCTGCTGGGTGGTGGTGGGCTCCTCTTTCCAGCACCGGCCGTGGAGAAGGGCCGTTGTGCAGCCAGTGAGGGTTGTTCAGGCCCCAGCGCTGTAGTAGAGATCCAGTCGCGGCAGGCTCCTAGGCTCCCGGCCTGCCCTAGCAGTCCACTGCAGTCACTGGCTGAGGGCATAGGGAAGTCTTTACCGCCCGCGCAACGCCCCACAGCTAGCCAGCCTGGCCCCGAGAAGCAGTGGCAGCCCATGCAGTGGAAGCACCCTAGTAGGACCCACAGGACACGCAGGATGGCAGCAGTGCCCGAACCCGCTGGCAGACCCCGCCAAGCCCTGGTTGTAGGAGTCCACGTAGTCAATGCAGGTAACTGCCTGGAATGCCAGATGATGCAGTGCACGTGGCTCACAGGTAGGCTTCCTCCCTCACATAGGGCAAGGTCCTTCATATTTCTTGGAATCCTGTGACAAATGGGAGACATAGGTGTGAGCCCCCACACACCCGGCAATCACACTCTGGCAGGCAGGAGCCAGGTCCGCAGCCCACAGCGAGTTGCCAGCGGACGCCCTGTGGTTAGCCCCTGATGGGCCACGACTCAGGGCAGGACTCGTCCCACCTCAGCATTCACCGGCGTGGTCGGAGAATGAGAGCATCATAAAAGGTGCTCGTTTCAGCTTGCTACTGATATTGTTCGGTGTGGCCGAGATAACTGCTGGATAATCGCTGGGCCCACTGTGGAGCTCCGATTCACATATCCGGCTCCATCCCCATCTAGGCCATGCCCCTATAAGTTGTCACACTTGATGGAATATGTGTAAAATGGTGACCTTTATACATTAGAGAAGACAATCCTGCAATAGATATACTCATGTTTTCTTACAGGTGACCACCAGTGGATACCCTCACCATATGGATCTGATTAGGACCACTGGATAGTTTGTTATTCTTTGTTTTTCTTTACATGGTTTGTTCTTGAGCGCTAATATAGTAGCAGCACTATCACTATTGGTCATGGTCAGTGCCACAACACCTTTTCTGAGGGTTAAAGGCAGAAACATGTTGACCCTTCCTAGTGAGATGCGTAATCACGTAGAGCTGTTCCTGCAGAGTCCTGTTTTTTAAATCTTGGCTCAGGGACGTGCAAAGAAAGTTCTTTGTGGATCCCGTAGTCAGTTTTACTCTCACTTTTTTCCCTGATATTGGTCTGCTAATCTCACCACACTGTGCTCATTAGAAGGTGTTTACCTCATTTAAAAATATCTGTAGAGCTTCTCCCTTTTAGTAAGGGAGATGTAGCCCACACCATGACTTGGCATCATGGTCTGAGGAGGTTCCCGATGATGAAGCATGCCGCCTATAGTGTGTAAGGGAAATCTTCCTAAAACGGGATATTCTATCTTAGCTAGATCTTTCTTTTCCCTCCTTCAATGTTCTTTTTTTTAACTTGTCCTCCTCTACAGTCCCAGGAGTTCTTTTGTGGTTCATAATGTTATACTGTGGAGCTAACCTCTGTTGATCTCTAAATCTCCCTCATTCATCTTACTTTGATCTGGCAAACTTTGGATGTACCATCTGCCAATGTACTGAGACAGGATGGATACTCTTTAAGATGGCTACCAAAATAGTGCATTATTCCAGACATATACGTTTAGGTGAAAATTTTAGAATTCAAATGGAGTGAACACTAGAAGGAAGAAGCGTACTGGTAGATCTGATGGTGATGGTATTATTCCTGAAGGTAGTGCACAATATGAGAGGCTGCATTTTTAATAAGACATGTTCCAGACCTGTCATTCAGAACATTAAATAAGACAGAAGGTGCTTGCTAGAAACATGTGAATGTATTTTTCCGAGGAAATTGAATATTATTGATAGGAAATAGCCAAAGGTAAATGCTGAGATCATGGGTATGGTACTAGAATATGTCATCAGAATATTATTTTATGTAAATATCATGCCCTAAATACCACCCCTTTAGAGATAATATTAGAAGACCTGCCCCAATGTGCCAATATTTTTTAAAATGGCATTTTGGACTTAATATTTATGTATATTGCGACAAAGAAGAAGGCAGGGGCCAATAATTTCAGTAATTTCATGTTATGCTTGTTATGTGAAAATGCTGAAATTATGATATTACACCATAGTTACGCACTGTTCCTAGCTAAAAAGTTTGGCATGAGTGTGTGAAAACAAAGTTTGTGATCATAATGCGCACAGCTGTTGTATTCTGAGCTTGTCAGTTTTGCTCTATTCTATTAACACAAACTGTGCTTTCTTATCCGAAATGGATAGTAAGATGCCTTTCATTCTGAAAAAAGTGCCAAATGGCAGTTTTGCATTTCATGTAATTATGTAAAATGTTGCTTTATTTTTTCTGAAATTTCACCTAATTAAACAAAAGCAAATAATAATCCAGAACCTATGCGAAGTCTAGAAAGTCCTAATGTTCTTTACAGTCTATCATAAATAAAGATAATAAAGATGTTAGCAACATATACATAAAACAAATAGTACAAAGTCGAGTCTGTTTTTCAAATGTAAATCATAAAGGTTTGGCTGGTTCATTTAATTTACACTTCATGTCCCCATGATTTAGCTGGTTACTTGGTACAAGGCTCTGATCACCTCTCTTTTCGACCATCAATGGAAATCTAGATTGCTTTGAGGTAAGAAAATAACTGTGCACGGCAACTCTACTCAGCCAAAAGGTTTCTAGGCGGTCACTACTTACATAGGCCTGGAGTCTTGTTATGGATCAATCAGACCATGGTACTGCGGCAAGCACAAGACCAGGTGTGGGTCTTTGGAAACTCAAGAGAGAGCGCTATAGAAGGTGTTATATTGTTGACGGTCTAGTAGTTGGGGTGGGAGGAGCTAGGTGGGCTGAGGGGAAGAGGTGGGGTCAGGAACAGGAAAGGGCAGTTAGAGTAGGGACGGGGACCAAGTAAGAAGCATCAATAAAGAGCTCCCAACTAGAAGTCAGTGTCCACGTGTATGTGTGGGTTGGGACACGACAGCTGGCGACGAAGGTGGGATCTGAAGAAACCCCACCTCACGAGTGCCCCGTCCCGCAGCGTGGAGTGCACTCCGCTGCAACGTGGCCCCTGCGGCGCCGGTAACGAGCCCCCCAGGAGTGGCCTGATCTCCCCTCACGGGTGGACGAGGGTCGAGAAGAAACGCAGCGACACAGCGAGCGAGCGCTGAGGTGTCCTGGAAGCGCTGAATCGGAGCGCAGAAAACGCGGCAGAAAGGGCGCCGAGTGAAGAGCGCCAAACGCCGACCGCGCTAGACGCGCTGACGAGCCCCCAGTGCGCCGACGCTGACAAGGGACCGGAGACTCCCTCCGATGCTGCCCAGGTGAGCCTGATGTGATGCGGAGGCGAGAGGAGGCGAAAAGAGAGCCCCAGACACGCGCTGCCCCACACAGAAGCCAGCGCTAACCCGGCCAGGGACAGCAGAAGCGAGACAAGCAGCAGGCAATGCGCGAGACCAGCGCTGGACAAGCAGTCCTTACCTGAACGCGCTGTGAGAGCGGAGGTCGGCCCAGCTCCACTGTGAGTTCCCTACTATCGAATGTGTGTGCCCGGAGAAGGAGAGGAACCTCGTGTTGTGCCAGAGGAGGCGGCCATTACAAGGTCAGGCAGCCTTAGGGACAAGCCCTGTCAAAACTGAGGGCGGCCATCTTTGAGTCAGGCAGACTCTTCAAACGAGCCCTGGCAGCCCCAAAAGGACACCGCCAAGCGCCAACAACTAGTGAACAGTGCTCGTGGGGCACAGCAGCAAGCAGCAACAAACAAGCATTGGCCAAGAAACAGCAGCAAGGCGCAACAAACAAGCATTGGCGTCTACAAAGTCTACCGAAAACGCCAGAAGTGAAGGGAGCGGACGCCCGCCCCTGCAACCAGAGTCAAGCGTCAGGATTGAACCCACCTCCTCAGGATGTCCAACAATCGCGCGACAGACGCACAGGATGCTCCCGCTGGAAAGGAGATCAAAGGCACGCATCTGCGAGCGCCAGAACCCCTAACAGTCACGACAGGGAGCAGCATGGGCCTCAAGTGGCAGGAATGGTTGGAGGATTTTGAGGACTATGTCAAGGGCTCCAGGATTGAGTCAGACGAGGACAAAATAATAACCCTTCGCAATTTAGGAGGGCGCGAGATCAGCAAGATAGTGCGAGAAATCCCAACCGCCGATGGCGACACCTATGTCAAGGTAAAGGACATATTGAACAACCGTTTCCTGCACAAACGAAACGTTGATTATGAGAGACACAAGTTTCACCAACAGCACCAGGACAAGGATGAGCCACTAACGTCTTTCATACACCGGCTAAGGCGTCAGTCCCAGTACTGCGACTTCACAAACTTCTCCCCAGATGCGGCCATCAAGTCTCAAATTATCTCGGGATGCCATTCAGAGTCGCTGAGACGAAGACTACTAAGGAAGCCACAAGAGTTGGCAGAAATCGAGGAGAACTCACGAATATATGATCAAGCTGAAGAAAATGCAGCGGAAATCGAAGTTAAACCCAGCACTAGCCGAGAACATGCCAACCGCGTCTCCGACCGACGACACGGCCGACAGGCTTACCGAGGCAACCCACGTGACCGATCACGCCGATCCAAATTCTCACCCAGACGCCGGACAGATTACCGGCCCAGAGACTCAGAGAGGAGAGACCGACGACCCGAACGCACAAGACGGTGCTACAGGTGCGGGTATGATTACCCCCACATTGACTCGTGCCCTGCCATGGGCCAACGCTGTCGAAAATGCGGACGATCCAATCACTTTGAGGTCATGTGTAGCGAGTATCACCGAGAACAACGTAGCGGTGCTGATCGACGCACCAGCCAGCCAAGATCTTCAAGGACAGAAACCAAGCGGCACCACGCCAGAGCCGTTCAGGATGAACCCGCTCACTCCCCAGCGTCGTCTCACTCCAGTCGTGAGTCCAGACGGTCCAGATGGGATCGCCGATCCCCCTCGAGAGAGTCCAGATCCTCCTCCTCCAGGCGATCGGGCTACACCACCGAGTATGTCAACATTGCTGACAACGACCAGCTCAAACGTTACCCCCGGCTCGACATCATGGTGGGCAATCATGCAGCGAAGTTCGTCATGGACAGCGGTGCCTCTCTCAATTACATCTCTGTTGCTGAGCACGAGCGCATGGTTCCCAAGCCTCACCTGCGCTTTGCACCCGTTCGAGTATACACATGGATGGCGAGGAAACCACTCCCATGCCTGGGGAAGTTCGACACCACCCTCACACACGGCGATATCACCATTCCCGCCGTCATTCACGTTATCAAGGGACCTGATGCCGACTGCCTGCTAAGTCTTCCGACTGCGGAGCGCCTACGCCTTGTTCACATTCTTTTCAACATAAACGACAGCTCCAACTACGTTGTGAAGTACCCAGCCCTCTTCAAAGGCCTGGGCAAACTAAAAGGCCGACAAGTACACCTGCATATCAACGAGCGAATCAAGCCCATTGCTCAACATCCACGGCGAGTGCCGTTTCACCTGCAATCCGCGGTGGCTCAAGAGCTGCAAGACCTTCTGGATGCCGACATCATAGAACGCACCGAAGGACCCACTCCCTAGGTGTCCCCGGTAGTTGTCGTGCCAAAAAAAGGGACCCCCGAGAAAGTCCGTCTATGTGTAGACATGCGCCTCCCAAACACAGCAATCGAAAGGGAGAGACACCCCGGCCCACACCTGAGCGATATGATTACAGCCCTCAATGGAGCCACGGTCTTTTCCAAGCTAGACCTCAACAAGGGCTATCACCAGCTCGAGCTAGATGACAACTCTCGCTCCATCACCACGTTCGCCACACACCTCGGCCTCTTCCGATACAAACGCCTCAGTTTTGGTGTGTCCTCAGCAGCTGAAATTTTCCAAGAGACAATTCGACTTATCATCCACCACATTCCAAATTCTCTCAACTACAGCGATGACATTCTGGTGTATGGCGCCAATCTTCGAGAGCACGACATCGCCCTTGACCGCGTCTGCAGGGCTCTGCTGGACGCAAATCTGACCCTCAATAAGGACAAGTGCGAGTTTCATCAATCGACACTGAAATTCTTTGGACACATTTTCTCATCCAACGGCATGAAACCAGATCCCGACAAGGTGGCTGTGCTCAACAATACCAAGAGCCCTGAGGATGTAAACGATCTACGCTCCTTCCTTGGGATGGCGAGCTACTGTGCTCGCTACATCCGCGACTACGCCACAATAAGTCATCCTCTGAGACTCCTCACGAAATCCAACCAGCCCTTTGAGTGGACCTCCGACTGTGAGCGTGCCTTCAGAGACATCAAACGGGCAGTTGAGTCGTCCGACTGTTTGTCCTACTTCAACCCCAAACGCAAAACAGAGATCACCGCAGACGCCAGTCCCGTAGGCCTGGGTGCGATCCTGGCTCAATATGACGACGAATCTGACCAACGGAGGATAATCGCCTACGCCAGCCGCAGCCTCACGGACCCGGAAAGGAAGTACTCTCAGCCTGAGAAGGAGAGCCTGGCGGTCGTATGGGCGTGTGAGCACTTCCACATCTTCATCTATGGGAAGCACTTCACGCTCATTACTGACCATCAGGCACTCGTGACAATATACGGTAACCCGAAGAGCAAGATGCCCCCCAGGATTGAGCGGTGGGGCCTCCGGCTGCAGGAATACACCTTTACAATCATTCACAAACCGGGGAAGGGTGACAACCCTGCTGATTACATGTCTCGCCACCCCCGAGACTCTCCAGCACCGACTTCATCCATAGCAGAGGAATACATCCACTTCGTCTCAAACCATGCTCGCCCCCCAGCCATACCAATGGACACCATCCGCGAAGCAACCAACAAAGACGCCGTTCTGCAGATCGTGATGAAGCGAATACTGTCCAACAGGTGGAGGCATCATCCGCAAGATGATGAGGAAAACCCCGATGTCAGAAGTGAACTCCAAGCGTTCCGACACGTCGCTGACGAACTTTCAATCACTGAAGATGGCCTTCTTCTAAGAGACCACCGGATAGTCATCCCGGCCACCCTCAGACAAGGCGTAATTGATCTAGCTCACGAAGGTCATCGTGGGGTCGTCTCCACCAAGAGAGCGCTCCGAGAGCGCGTCTGGTTCCCTGCGCTAGACCAGATAGTCGAAGCCACTCTGAAGGACTGTCATCCCTGTCAGCTAACTGGTCCCAGTACGCCGCCGGCACCGCTCCAAATGACCCCGCTACCTGACGGTGTATGGCAAGAAGTTGCAATGGATTTCTACGGGCCCCTACAGTCAGGGAAATATGTGATCGCCATTGTAGATGAATATTCCCGGTTTCCAGTGGCTCAATTCATCCCGTCCACCAATGCCGCCTGTACCCTTAAAGTACTTGAGGAAGTCTTCGCAACCTGGGGTGTTCCCAGAATCATCAAAACGGACAATGGGCCCCCATTCAACGGGCACGAATTCAGTGACTTTGCGAAACAGATGGACTTCCAACACCGTAAGGTCACCCCGCTCTGGCCACAAGCCAATGGAACTGTCGAACGTTTCATGTCCACCATCAAGAAAACCTTCCAACAGGCCACTGCCGAAAAAAAGGACCTGCAAGCAGCATTGAATGAAGTCCTCTGTGCATACCGAACCACTCCCCACTCCACGACGGGTGTCTGCCCTGCCACTCTCATGCTCGGGAGGACACCAAGAACTCGGATCCCAACCTGGGAAGGCGCACTGAGGAAGCCCCTCTCAGACCATCAGATCAAAGACATGGCTGCAACAGATCGATATCACAAGGAGAAGATGAAGGAACATGCTGATCTCAAACGGAGGGCCCGATCCCCTTCCCTCAAGGAGGGCGACAGAGTCCTTGTTAAACAAGAACAGCGCCAGAAAACTGACTGTCGTTTCAGAAACGAACCTCTTACAGTGGTGCAGCAGAAGGGCACAATGGTGACTGCGGAGTCAGAGAACAGGCGGGTCACTCGGAACGCATCCCACTTTAAGAAATGCCCCCCTGAGAAGCGTGACTGCACGCCCCCTGCCTCCGTGCCGGAGAACTCTGAGCATCCCGAAACAGGCACACCTGACTCGGCACCCTGCATGGAACCAGAACCCGTGGTCGAGACCGCTGTGACCACCTCAGGTCGCCCACGACGACAGGTACAGCCTCCAAAGAGACTGATTGTTGAAATGGACTAGTTTCACTTTGCTGTTTTGTTAAGAAAGGGGGAGATGTTATATTGTTGACGGTCTAGTAGTTGGGGTGGGAGGAGCTAGGTGGGCTGAGGGGAAGAGGTGGGGTCAGGAACAGGAAAGGGCAGTTAGAGTAGGGACGGGGACCAAGTAAGAAGCATCAATAAAGAGCTCCCAACTAGAAGTCAGTGTCCACGTGTATGTGTGGGTTGGGACACGACAGAAGGGTCTTCAGGTAAAGATAAACATTTAACACAAACTCAGAATTGAAAAACCAGAGTTTACAACACTGCATTAGCGTGCATTCGAAACACTGGAGTAGCATGTCTTTCTCGAATTACAAACAAGAAATTACATTCACTTACACACTGAAAAAGACAAAAAGAGGGGGCGAGAGCATTTAAAAAGGTCATCCAAAATTCGGAGTTTATTACACAATTTAAATGGAAACTATATAATGTCAATTCCACGGGTTATTGCTTTGCCAGCAATGGAGTAGTATGGCTCAGTCGTCAGCTCCTTTCTCTGGCTGCATTGCTCCGCATTTAACTGCTGTGTGTGGGCCGTTACCAGCTGAGACCATCCCAGGGGCAATCCCTGACATTCCAACGGCAAAGCGGGGAGCCAGAAGTCATGTAATCCAGCTTTGGAATGAGGTGACAGAGAGCATCCCGTGAAACCTGGCAGGATGAGATAGGTGAGGCTGGGGATTGGCTCCACCCTCTGGGCCTCGACCGACACATATTGCTCTACAGACTGCCCGAATTCGGCCCTTCCAGGACTTAGGAGGAACAAAAGTAAAGCGCCACCTGAACCTACAGAAGTGCTCTTCGCTTGCAAACCCACCAGACTTGAGGCCGCGGCACTGACTGAGGTGCCCAACGTGAGGTCAGTAATCGGCTCGGCCTCCTGGGCCCAATAGAGCAAGGTAGTGAGGATTCAGCACACTAGCGTCTGCAAGATGCGGAAGCATTGCGGCTGTTGACAAGGTCCCGGTGTGGAGACGGAGTGCAAGACCCTTCGTATTTAAATAAATAAATAATAGATAAAGCTTGACGCAGTATAAATTAAGCTTGATGCAGTATTGGCAGCAGTCAAGAAACTTGGTGAGACGATGAACCAGATCTGCACCTCCCTGGGGGGGTAAAATAAATAAGGTGGCACTTGATCTCATACTGCTGCTGGCGGACTATGGGAAACTCACATATCCTACAGCAGCCACTGAATGGGAAATTGCAGAGGGCTCACCACGAGTGTCGAGGGCCGAAAAGAACATTTGCGATCTGCTGAATCATGTGGAATTCCTGGAAGACAGAGCTGAAGATGCAGAAGGCAGGGCCCGACGCAATAACATGCGCGTGGTGGGCCTTCCGGATGGAATGGAAGGAAGAAATGCAGTCACTTACGCAGAAGATTGGATCCAGTCGCTGCTGCCAGAAGAAGCCCTGTCCCCTCACTTTGCCATCGAGAGAGCACACAGAGTTTCTGCCAAACCCCCACCCTTGGGATCAACCCCGAGACCACTTTTAATCCAACTGTTGAACTATAGAGATAGAGATGTTATCCTTCAAGGGATTTGAAAACTGCAGGAAATACAGGTAGACAATCATAAAGTCATGATTTTTCTGAACTATACTTTTCAAGTTCAGAAGCAGCGACATTCTTATCGTGCGATGAAGAGGCACCTGCGACAGCATGATATTAAGTATTCTCTATTGTTCCCTGCGAAACTGAGAGTCATTGTAAATGGGAAGACACACTTTTTTGCTACACGGGAGAGTGCAGAGGAGTGGCTGGAAACCTATATTCACCACAAACTGGGCGGAAAGAGCTACTGCTGGAGACTTCATTACAACGACGCCGGAGGTGAGGAAGAAAGCCGCAATCCCAAGCCTCCCAGACCTCTGGCCCAACACCGGAGTTAATACTGAGTGGACAGCTCAAAGTGGTGCAAGCTGTGGCCAACATCAGTGGCTCACCGGAGGAAGACTCAAACAAGGACTCTGAGTGACGAGGCCTGCCCAGTGACGATGAACTCTCAATCAATCAATCAATCAATCACTGCATTTGTAAAGCGCGCTACATACCCGTGAGGGTCTCAAGGCGCTGGGGGGGGGGGCAGGGAGTGCCGCTACTGGTCGAAGAGCCATGTCTTGACGAGTCTTCTGAAGGCCAGCAGGTCCTGTGTATGTCATAAGCTGGTGGGGAAAGGGTTGGTGGCGAGGTAGGAGAAGGATCTGCCACCGGCGGTGGTCTTCTTGATACGAGGAACTGTGGCGAGGGCGAGGTTGGCTGAGCTGAGGTTTCGGGTGGGGGTGTGGAAGCTGAGACAGTTGTTGAGGTATGTGGGTCCGGCGTTGTGTAGTACTTTGTGTGCGTGGATGAGGAGTTTGAAGGTGATCCTCTTGTTGACTGGGAGCCAGTGCAGGCCTCTCAGGTGGGGTGTGATGTGGATGCGTCGGGGGATGTCGAGGATCAGTCGTGCCAAGGCGTTCTGGATTCGATGGAGTCATCTCAGGAGTTCGGTTGTTGTTCCTGAGTAGAGGGCGTGCCCGTAGACGAGTCTGCTGGTGATGAGGGCCTGGGTGACGGTTTTCCTTGTGTCGGAAGGGATCCATTTGAAGATCCTGCGGAGCATGCGGAGGGTGTTGAAGCAGGATGCGGAGACGGCGTTAACTTGCCTGGTCATGGAGAGGGTGGAGTCGAGGATGACCCCTAGGTTGCGTGTGAGGTCTGTGGGTTCCGGGGCTGTGCCTAGTGATGTGGGCCACCAGGAGCCTTCCCAGGCTGATGGGGAGAGTCCAAGAATGAGGACTTCCGTCTTGTCTGAGTTCAGCTTCAGTCTGCTGTCCTTTATCCAGTCGGCTACGGCCTTCATTCATAACCAAGTATCACGTATGGCAAGTCTAGTAACAGTGTGGCAGAAACACGTTATACCTGCCATTGCACATTTTACACGTGGCTTCTATTAGAAGTAATGTTATGAAACCCGGTTTGTCTGCCACGGTGTTCTCACTGCGTGGTGGCCTTTAATGCCGTACTAATGTTGTTCTAGGGGGGAGAAACATTTATCGCTTATAATAACCCATTAATAGTATTATCTGTTCCCTAGATCTGATGACAGCACCGTTGGTGGACACAAGAGCGTTCTTTTAAAGAATAAGAGATTAAGATTGAGCCAATTTTAAAGGTTTGTTTGTTACTTACACACATCGCATTATCCCTATGGTGCCTTGTAACACGAGAATCTTTTTGGATTCACAGTTTGTCTCTCTTTTGATATTCAGACAGCCATGCTGATGGCGTTAAACTTTTAACCCGAATAAGCGTGAGACTGCGAGCCACCTCGAAATAAGGTAAAGAGTGGCACATTGGAGATAGTATTTAATGTAACTCCATTTCCTACAGTAGATCTCAGTTGGTGAGACAAAACATGGCTCTAGTATGGAAACACATATGCCAAACATGAAATTGCATAGTGTCTAATATTACCCAATAAGAGATTTTTAAATGTGACCATAGGTCTGTGATGAAATATGCAAAGAGGATATGTATGTAAGATTGATGTATAGAACTTATAATGTGGAGCATATAGGATCTGGTTTCTTAAAAAATTGTTGATGGCTTTAAAGTGTGCAAAATGTTGTGTTTATGCCTAGCTAAGACATCTTTCTTGTATTACAGATGGTTTATATATGTGTGGGATTCTATCAATATTATCCTGAAGAAGGTGTTGGCTTCTAAATACTGTGCCCACCGAAACGCGTCAATGCCCCTTTCGAGTAGAACTATATAAAGCCCTGGTGACGACATTTCTGACTGAAAAAATTAGTTGTACATCGGAGTGTGATTACTTTTGAGGCTATTACACTAATCTCAAGCCAATAGAATTCATCAATTTCTTTGGCCCTGTTTCCCACCTATGACAATTTGATTGTTTCTGAAATGAGATTTCCAATTTGTATATCCTCTGTAGTTTTTTACTATTTCTGATGTCTTAAAATGATGAGTTTTTAATGAATTGAATAAATTGTCAAGAGTTTTTTAATTAATTTTTCCTTCTTTGCTCTGGTCTGAATGAATGGTTGTGATAAGAAATTGTTTCTGTGATTCAAGTTTGTACCCAAAAGGGAACTTCTTTTTGACACTTGTCTTTTGGTACCCTACCCTTTTGGGCTGTGGGGTCCCTCTCTTTTATTAGAGATACATGGCTCATCCGCCAAAATGAGTCATCAGCGTCTAACACATCGGTGAAAATGGCAAATGGAAATGTAGCATATATTCAGCGAGACATCCATGGTGCGTTTGTAATGCACTATCAAGAATTGTATAAATCATGAGCACGAGTCACACTCCAAGAAGTACAAATTTACCTGGAGGGCCTAGATCTGCCAAAACGTATGCACACTAAAAGTGAAGAACTAAATGCCCCTATTCAATTAGAGGAAGTAAGGGATAGCATTTTGTTGTTGTCTAATGGGAAGTCGCCGGGACCAGTTGGTTTACCAACTGAATTTCATAAGGCATATACTCACATCTTAGTGCCGCAGGTATTAAAAGTATACGAGACTGCACTTGATGACTCTACTCTTACTGCTATACAGAACAAGGCCCTGCTTGTATCTCTCCTTAAATCTGATAAAAACCCCGATCTCCTCGGTTCCTACAGCCCGCTGGCACTCCTCAACACGGATTATCAAATTTTTGCATCAATACTGGCAAGGCGTTGTTCAACCTAAGTAAAGACACTGGTACACCCTGATCAGAATAGTTCTGTTCCTGCACGGTGAACATCTCATAATATTCGTAGGTTTTTTAGAATGCAGCATTAATGCCACACAGGTCCTGATCGGGCTGCTTTGTTCTGGACCTGGAGAAGGCCTTTGCTTCTCTAGAGTGGCCTTATCTAGCAGCAGTGTTGGGCAAATATGAATTGGGGCAGCACTACTTAAAAATGGTACGCCTACTGTATCAACGCCCCACTTTTTGGGTTCGCATGGGCAGGCTACCCTCAGGTCCCATCAGAGAACAGCGAGGGACACGCAAAGGCTGCCCCTGTCCCCGTTGCTCAGGAGAGATGGGGAGGTGTGGTGGATACGGTTGGGTGATGGGCTACACACCATTTCCCTATAAGCGGACGATTTATTGTTATATCTCCGGGATGTCACAGCAATCTCGCCATCCATTGCGGACATACTTAGAACCTTTGAGGAGCAATCTGGACTCCGCGTCAATTGGGCTAAATCGGGGATCTACCCTTTCAATAACGACAAAGCAGTGGAAGATGTAGCTCTTAATGGCTCGCCCCTTACATGGTATACCACCACCTTCCGATAACTTGGCGTCTTCATATAACAGATGACTGACAACTTATTAGAAGGTAACCTGACAAGAGCAATCTCGGCAATACGAGCTCAAATGTAATACTGGAAAACACTTCCATTGAATGTTATGAGTCGCATTGCCCTGTTGAAGATGATCGTAATCCCCAAATTACTTTATTATTTTTCAAATCTCCCACTCTGTATCCCACCCAGGACTTTCTGGGAGGTAGACCGGCTTCTCCGGGACTTAATATGGAACAAGGGGAGGCCACGAGTTGCAATGTGGAAGATGTATGCCCCAGCTAGTCAAGGCGGGCTAGCTGTCCCCAACATGGAACTGCATTACTTAGCTGCCCAGCTTCAATGGGCGATGAAATGGCTATATAGTAAGTGTCTGGAAGATACAGCGACTATGCACCAGCCCTGGACCCACTCACCAATATGTCATCTGTTCCATTCCATTGCCAAACTCCAGCGACCACTACAATTACATCTGGGTCTGGCACACAAATGCTATAAGAGGAGTTTATATCTGACACGTGTGACCCTACCATATGCCCCGGTTATGCCACTGATGGGGACCCCAAGGAGTAGACTGGGTACATCAGACACAGCCCTGATGATCTCACATGCTGTGGTGTTGCATACCTTGAGCGATTTATATAAAAACGGCATCCTACCGGCAGGCCAATTCCTTTTACACGCCTCACTTCTGAAGGCTTTATCGGCCACCTGGGGGGGACAAAACAGCTGAGCCCCAGACACATTTACTATTACTATACCTACACGTAATGGGGGCGGGATCACATGTGGTGCATTGGCTGGTAGAGGCACTCTTTGTACATACGTTGAAACCAATGCAGCGACTCCTAGCGGATGGGAGGTGGATAGGGGCTGGCCCTGAAGCGATAGAGAGTGGGACACTATCTTGGGGTTCTAGATTCATACTGAGGAACTCCAGGTTCAAACTTATACAAACATTCATTATACAAAGGGCATATCTCTGACCCGACAAGGTGAATAGGTATTTTCATATTACCACTTCTGCATGCCGGCATTGTCAGCAGTTAGATGCAGACTTGCTACATATGCTCTGGGCTTGTGCTTCCCTTTGGTGTTATTGGCAGGAAGTGGTCAAGACCCTGGCCTTATGTTCAGACACTCCCCTGCCAGCGTCATGGGAAATTTGTCTGCTAGGACTTTACGCCAGATCTAAGAAAAAAAGGTTATCATGAGATTCTTAGACCTGGGTTTAAGTACTGCGAAATGGTTGATAACCAAGAAATGGAAACATGTGGATTGACCAGAGGCTCTTAGCTGGAAGCACTCACTAGTGATATGGGAACACGCGGAAAGTAAGGCATTACACAGAGAAGAGACAGCAGGGCTTCGCAAATATCCTATTGTGCAGAGCTGGGATACGCTACTCATTGCCGTTCAGCATGGTGATACAGTAGTAGGAGATAATACCCCAGCCAATGATCCACAATAGACACTTGAATGGCGTGCCGCTCAATTCAGAGGTAAAGATGCATATCGAAGCGTGCAGAATAGAAAACATATACACCTGATGAACCGTTGTGGGTGGCTGCCTTTGCCCTGTATAATTTTAGATCTAGAGATGCCCTTGTCTGTGCTGCACTTCTATTTAGACACAAACACTTACTTGATTCCTGACAAGGTGGACCGCTGGATGGCACTGTGCTGACAATGCACCCTCACACCCAGTCATGTGGTACTGACCCTACTCCTACTCCACAGATAAAACACGCAAGGCTATGGACGGAATGTTGCACAATGGCAAAACATTCACCCCCCTGTCACAGATCTGGGTTTAATTCATCGTTATTTTGCTCACCAAGCCACCCCAGTTCAGACATGGCCATATGCAAATCAGTCCTGACCCTGTGCCTCATGAGAACAGTCCAGTCCGAACTGCCAAGCCATGTCTTCCTTGGGCTGGAATCAAGCATCCTAGGAACGGTTTCTGTCTATCAGCCGTCTTCAGCCAGGATAGCTTGACTCCAGTGGCTTAGTGAGCACGGGACCCAAGTCTGGGCATACCCTTCCCACATAGGGTGAACCGCAAAACACACAAGAAGATGGACGGAATGTTGCACAATGGCAAAACATTCACCCCCAGTCACAGATCTGGGTTTAATCCATTATTTTTTTGTTCACCAAGCAACCCCAGTTCAGACATGGCCATATGCAAATCAGTCTTGACCCTGTGCCTCATGGGAACAGTCCAGCCCAAACTGCCAAGCCATGTCTTCCCTGGACCGGAAGCAAGCATCCTAGGACTGGTTTCTGGTTATCAGCCGTCTGGGCATACCCTTCCCACATAGGGTGTACAGCTAAACACACAAGATGATGGACGGAATGTTACACAATGGCAAAACATTCAAGCTCCTCACCCATGCACACAAAGCACTCCACAAAGCCGAACCACCCTACATGAACGGTAGACTCAGCTTCTACACCCCCACCCACTAGCTCTGCTCCACCCGCCTTGCCCCCGCCGCTGTCCCCCGCATCCAACGAACAACCTTCGGATTGCAGATCCTTCTCCTACCTTGCCGCCAAGACCTGGAACACCCTCCCTACCCACCTACGGCAGACCCAAGACCTAATCACCTTCAGGAGACTCCTCAAGACCTGGCTCTTCGAGCAGTAGCGGCACCCCAGCCCCTCAGCGCCTTGAGACCCTCACGGGTAAGTAGCGTGCTTTACAAGTACTCTGATTGATTGATTGATTGATTGATTGGTTTACATATGGCCATGTCTGAACTGGGGTGGCTTGGTGAGCAAAATAACAATGGATTAAACCCAGATCTGTGATTGGGGGTGAATGTTTTGCAATTGCGCAACATTCCGTCCATCATCTTGTGTGTTTTCCTACTCCACAGATGGCAATTTTTATAGTGTAAGTTTCACTTTTGTTTGAACGTTACAGAAAATATGTCTTATTGGTGTTTTCCAATGGTCCCCTTTTAAATTTTTGTCGCTATGTGACTATTTATTTGCAGAAAAGTGATGATTATATACAGTAGATAACATTTACATGCTTAGACCACACACATATTAGATACTGTTATATTAGATTTGAGTGGATGCTCTATAAACGCGTAATGGTTAAATAAGGACACATTATATGCAGCATGATGTAGCAGCACATGTGAGAAATGGCACACAGGAACCCTAATAACGCATACTTGCATTCAATGAGAATATTTGTAATCGAGAAAGGCATATCAGCCACGATATAATGCTGTTTACAAATGTACTGCTATTATTTATATATGTTCCATGATTCTGTTGTATACATTTGAATATTCCGTATAAACTTGAGATGATAGTCATGATAAAATCAGAAAATACCAATAAAGATATTTAAACAAAAAAAATATATTGTCAATTTCACGTATTGTACAGCATTGCTCAATCCTGTGCATATATCATATTGCAACATACTTAAATCCCTTATAGAGATGTATTTGAGCATTAAGAAATAGAGTATGCGCACTACACTACAGCTCCTCACGTCAAGGCTCACAGATTTTTGGGTTAAGAAAATATTATTAAAAGTACATAATACCACTGGATCATGGAAGGATTGATAGGATCAGGCATAACCATCATTTAATAAAAACTCTTAGACTAACCAATAGAATTGATTTTGAGGCGTCCTTGTTCGCCTTTCATTTTCCTGGCATCACAGCTACTCATTATTCTGAAAATATATTGTCGTCTGAAAACATTCAACTTGCCATTTCCTGTAAATTCACTCTTTTTGTCCCAGAAAGAACTGGGAAGTGGGTCTATTATCAGAAGCTTGCAATGCAGGGGTCAGCTCCAATATCTCACACCGGTCACCAGTAACTCCCAGTGCCTCAAAGCATTTGGCACCTTGCATAGCCCGCCAATATATATATCCCATAGCCCTTATGTAATTGGTTCTCTGGGTAGAACGTATATGGGGTCAATATTTTTTAGGCATGCATTTAATGATATTTTTAGGCATGCATTTATTTTGAGAGGCACAGTGTTTCAACAAAAAGACAAAAGATATATACTCTGTGGTGAAAGGGCACACAATCAACCTTCAGAAAGGGAAATACTGAAATTATTCACGCTATATTTGATATAGGAAAACAAACAGAACGAACGAAGGGGCATATTATCAAGCGGCAGCGATAATTATTGCTGGCCGTGCTTAGCATGAGATTTTTTATCGCTGGCTATCGCTGGAAATTATTGCCATGCTAGTAGTGTATTAACTACGCGTAGCTCAATGGCGATAATTATTCCAGCGATAGCGTTGTTTTCCATGGAACATCGCTGGTTTTCCAGCGTATTTCCATGGAAAACAGCGATAACCTTGGTGAAGTATAGGTAATTCATCATTTTAGCAGATGTTAGTTTTTGGTGAAAACCACAGGTTTTGCCAAAAACTAATATCTGCTAAAATGCATGGGCCTTTTTGTAAATATTGAGATGTGCACATCAGCGATAATTTACAAGCAGTACTGCCCAGTGACGCCCACTTTGCATCTCATTAGAGATGCAAAGCGAGGAGTTGGGAAAACGGGTGCTAACATGGGCTAATGCATGTTAGCACCCACTTGTAAATAGGGCGATAGTTTTATCTCTGCTTTTTTAGGCTTTTAAAGCCAAAAAATGCAGAGATAATGCCCTTGTTGATATGCCCCGCATTACTCAAGTAGGCATATAGAAAACACATATTCACACACATATTCACTTTACTGAAACGTTCTTAATGCTGGTAAGCATCAGAAACACGAATATTGAGTTGAGATTATTAGCAAAAACACTCTCCTGCTTTGAAATGAAATGTAAAATATACATTGCGCAGGAAGATCCTCCCAACATGGTTTGTTTCAACAACAAAACATGAACAAGTCCTTCTGCGTTAAGAAAGCTGAATGGAAACTATATCAATTACTCCCAACAATCCTTGGTGTGAGCTTTTTTGGCCCCCCGAACTGGGTGAGGCACCTACTCCTGGGAAAGTAGTGAAGAGCCTGGGCCTAAAAATTGACTCTGAGTTGTCTATGGTCCCCCCAAGTCACCTCGGTGGTTGGCACCTGAATTGGCTTCTCAATCAAAATGCGCTGTCATTTATGGAGGAAGCAGACATAATTTGTACACAAGAGACTTGACAACTCCACCCTCTCTCCCTGAGAGGTTATGCTGAGTATGGAAAACCAGCAAAAAAGCTTAACATCTTCGGTAGACCCTCGGAAGGGATATGTGTCTACATCAAACACGCACTAAATTTGGAATTTGCAGAAATCTCCAATCTACCAGATTTCCTCCAGACAGGCATTCTGAAAGGCTGCCGCCTGGTAAACAGTAACTTTTCAATATTGTTAATTAATCTTTACCACAACCCACATGGGCCTTCATCTAACCCGGCTATGTTGATGCGCCATATTGAGTGCTTACTGCTTCAATTCGCGGGCCTTGAATGTATCATTCTCGGTGACTTCAACACTCATACTATAGGGGTCTTGACCAAACGCAGCCACCAGGCAGGGGCCACTGATGCCCTAAATGATCTACTAAAATCCTATAACCTGGCGACGGCTCACTCAGTCCTCTTAAAGAACAGTCCGGGGCAGACGGTCGGCCCCACATTTAATAACCAAACCACCGTTGATTATATAATATTAAGCGGCAAACTCCAACTCTTGATGTCAAATTTTACAGTCCATCCGTGTAGTGACAGCGATCACGCTGCCTTAACCGTCACCTTTAACCTCATCAGGGACCAACGCCACAAGCTTGAATACATCGGAGTGGCCGATGGAGAAGAACTAATAAAGTTGCCCAGAAGGATTAAATGGGAACAAACCACCATAACGAAATTCAATAGCTGGGCAAATCAGTGGACAGGCTGGCCACCGAGTGTACAGAAAAATGGCGCAATAGAAAGCTGGAATGCCATATCAGAGACCCTGGCGGTGATCCTTCGTGTGAAGCAGAACAGTGTGTCGCACAGGTGTCCTCTCCCTAAATATGGTTTTAACACATAAATAAAAACAAGTGCCAAAACACTAAACAAGGAACGTAAACGGTTCCATAAAAGCGGGACAAAACAAAACAAGAAGCAATTACAAGAAGCTAAAAAAAGTCATGCAACAAAAGTGTGGGCCGCAAAACGTGCTCACTGTGAAGCACAATAGTTAATTATATTTGATTTGCTGAGCCCGGGAAAATCACAGGAGTTTTGGAACTATATATGCAACATGGGATGAGGCCCAAACCACAGAGAAAATGCCCTTGAAGCCTCTATTTGGGTCGCCCATGTTAAGGCATTATATACTAATGATGGCTCTGTAAATATGCAAAATGTTACACCCATTCCTGGAGACTACCTTGATCCTACCATGGAGATGACGGCCCCACCGGGAAAATCGTTGGTCTCCAAAATTTTAAAAAACATTAGGCAAAACGCCACTCCAGGCCCTAATGGTCTTCCTGGGCACTTATTTAAGGCAAATATTGATTTTTGGACCAAAAATCTGACCTATCTGTGCTCCGAATGTTGGCTCCTGGGGAAAGTTTCAGATTCGTGGAGAGGCTCTTTGAAATGGAGGCTAGGCAACCTTTTGCTGGAAAGCACACAGCGCTACATCTACTTGGGCATTTGTTTTCAGGAGTCGGGGCTCCCAAGTGCCCATCTTAAGTCAATCCAGGCCAAAGGTAAATCCATCACCTATGCCATCTGCAAGCTGCAAGCCTCCCTACACAGCCCGACTACTACGGCCATCAGTAGAGTGCTTAAAGCCAAGCTTATGCCGGCACTCAACTATGCCCTCCAGGCAATCCCAGGCAGACTGAGCCATGAATTAGAAAAAATTTATTGCAGGGCATATAACAGACTTTTTCACCTGCCAAGCTGCACCAGAAACATCCTCGTTTGACTGGAGTTCTCACTCAACCAGCAAAACCTGGAAGAGCTCGCCGCCTTAAGCAAATACTATTTTCTAACAACGGCGGCACAAGAGAACACACTGAAGGCAGTCCTGAAATGCATTTTCAGAGAGCCAGGTAACCCTTGGTCGGCCACCTTCGAAGTGGCTAAGGCCCATCTTAACCTCGCCATGGACTCCTAGAATCCTGAATATGTTACATATTCTGCCATCAAAAACGCGATTAAAAAACAAGTGCGTGCGCGGTCACGGGAACTGGATCTGGAGTCCCTGAGGAGAAGAAAAGACCTGCATGAGACCCTGTGTTTCCCGCACACCCTGCACACTCCTAAAGAGCATCTCTCGCAGGCAGTGGGCAGGGCGGCCCT
Organism: Lissotriton vulgaris; assembly: GCF_964263255.1. Taxonomy (NCBI): domain Eukaryota; kingdom Metazoa; phylum Chordata; class Amphibia; order Caudata; family Salamandridae; genus Lissotriton; species Lissotriton vulgaris. The sequence continues at coordinate 1,526,958,856 of NC_141693.1, forward strand.
CCATAAGATCTTGACCTATAGATTACACCCATTGCTCCTTAAAGAACTATACGCGTGAGGCAAGGCCAGCCTAGGAGCATAGGAATGCAGGCTCTGCAGCTATAAACGGGAGTCATTGACACATCTTCTCTTCTGTTGTCCTGCCCTGCGGTTGCCCCACAGTCTTTATCTTCGGCCACTACTTAGACACTCTGGGTTACGCTCTGCAAAGAATGGGATTTTTCACCTTTACACCCTGTCCATGGTAATGCACATGGCCGCTTTCGGAAAGTTCATCTTCCAAGCACGGGCAATGCTGATGTCTTCTACTGGTCGGATCACAGAGTGTTTTGCCGGCCCATGAACCTTTTCCCTGGCATCTCCTCATTCTTGGAGTAACTATTTAAGTCGATTTTCGAAATGTTCTTGATTTTTTTACTTTTGTATAGTGATGACTTTTGTATTTCTGGTTTTATGTAATGGTTTTCAGTAACCAACAATAAATATCATTCATTCATTCGAAACCTGAAATTGGTACCTATTCTTTCAGTCCCGGCGCTTCAATCCATTGTGTCTGCCACTGTCATAGCCCGGCTGGACTACGGTAATTCCCTCTACCTGGGCCTCTCAAGAAAACTCATCAGGAAACTGCAGGTAGTCCAGAATGATGCGGCTAGGCTCATCTTCTCTCTTCCGAGAAGACCTCGTGCCACTCCTTTGCTGCACAAACTACACTGGCTACCTATTGAATATCGGGTGCAGTTTAAATGTCTTTGTGTAGCTCATAAGGCCATCAATGGGGAGGCCTCCGAATATATCAAGGATCGACTGATGAGGTACGCCCCAGACAGAGCTCTACGCTCCTCTAAAGCTGTGAATTTGACGTCATCAAATTTAAACTTAAGACTAGAGGAGGGAAAGCTCTGTCGGTCCTTCTCCCTGAGCTCTGGCATGAGCTTCCTGCCTTCTTGTAAGGAGACCCAGGGCTTTTGTCTTTCAGAAAACATTTGAAAACTCATCTGTTTTAAGACATTCCCCGCAATATATGGTCAGGCTGTGAGGAGCTCTTAGTGGCAGGGTGTTCTGTTCCCTCTGGAAAGCGCTTAGAGACCAGTGGTGATTTGCGCTATACAAAAACAGGGTAACATAACAATTGAAATGATCACCGTGAGAGTCTATTTAGGGTCGATTGAAAATGAAGTGCCTATTGATTTGCGTGATTGTTCTTCATAAGTGCTTGATAACTGCAGACTTGTGACAGGGAAAGGGGAAGGTTAACTCTGAATAATTCTACAGATACTTACAATGTGTTGGGTAAAGTAAATATAAAGGTCATGTTGGGTTAGGCTGGGATGCACTTAGTGGGAATTTTAAATGAAGGCAGGAATATGGAGTTCTCATGACTTCACTGTTGGGGGAATGTGGAAGGTGATGCTTTGAAACTGTGGCAGTTGCTGTTCCTCTGGCTGCCCTGCTGCCTGTATCTCTCACATCTAGAAGTAAACTTACCTTAAGAAGCATCCTTGATGTCTGTGTCATGCTTAATGGGCCACTTTTCACTTAATCGTCTAGATCTTGTGTACTGTAAACATGCCATTATCAGTAAGTACAAGAAAATATTCACCAAACAGGCACGTGACACCCTGTGTGGAAAAATAATAATAATCGTAGGTGGCCCTTAATCTGCAACTTCAGGGTTCCACCTGTTACTGGCAGACTAACTACCCTTTTCATAACCTTTATTTATGTGTATATAGTGCTTTTATTCCCCTGTGACACAGAAACACTGTGATAGAAATGGGCCCTCACCTCACTAAGATATTATCTACCTCATACAAAACATTCACCTTGTGCACATGGTTTTACAGCATGGTATTACCCAGGGGACTATCACAGCAGTTGTGTATCTGTATTACTCTTTACATTACACATGATAGAGCAAGCACAATAAATTTGCTCTGAGGCAATTGAATAGGTATTTTGTTATGTTCTTATTTTTCAACAACTTTTGGAAATTGTTATGAATGATGTATCTGAACATCCCATTTTTGCTTATTAATGAATGAGTCGCGCTGAGATGGAATCTGCTGAAAAGAGACAAAGACTCCGTCGGCATTATCTATTTCCTCGTTTCTGACTACAAAGGTCTTATATTTCAGCAATGTAGTAAAATGAGGTGTGCAATGACCTGCTTAAATCTTCGGAACTAAATGGATTTTTAATAGGATGAGGGTACAGGCTGCTCTCTGAAAATTATTAGGGTGTAATCTTAACGCTTTTATGAACTTTCTTCTGAAGGGCCATGGACAAATGAATCCCATCAGTACACCACATAGCCCACCAAACACAAACGTCTACCCGACCGAGTATCTAACATGTCAACGGAATAGTATTTCACATGTTATATGACAAGAGTTAATTTGTTACACGTCCATTTGCAGTCGTGGTTACCTTGCTGGGGTGCGAAATTTGCTGAATATCTCTAGTGCTACTACAACTTGAGATTGTAGCCGGCCTCAGCAAAGCGCGCTGTCTTTGCTTCTGAGCAGTGCATTTTGGGAAAGCCAGCACATTCACAAACCTCCCACTCTAGGCCTGTATACAACTTTTGCTAGTGGGTTTGCCTTGCTGTGTTTGACTGCAGTACTTCTCCGGGCTTGCCTCCATCTTCCCCACAGTAGCCTTAGTTGAGAAGGGTCTTTCATATGTGGCAAGTTTCACCTGTGCGGGTTTTTTGTTAAAAATTGGATTATTAGTTGAGGAAAGGTGATAACCCACCTCAAATAATATTCACAGTCTTTGCAGGGTAAATCACAAAAGTCACTTAACAAACCTGTCCTTAATCTCCTGGTAAAAATGATACAGAGCAGCCAGGCCTACTTTAGAGGTAATGTGTAAAGTAGTTATCCAGTACTCTAACAGTAATACAGTGAATCCAACAGCACAAAAAGAAATCCCAAACCAATTCAGACCATGGAGTCACATTTGGGATCCTGTTTTCAAGGCAGGCAGATCCAGGCTTCCTTCATGCTCTTCAGATAAAAGGGTTGTCCTTCTTCTAATTCGTTACAGGTCCAGGAGTGTTCTGAGCAAAGATCTGTGTGGTTCTCATTTATGTACAACGCAGGCCAGTGGGTGGAAGGTACACCTTTTTCCCCCTGAACCAATTCTGGTGAGCCTCCCCTCCCCCCATTGGGTCTGGATCCAGTGTGGCAAGAGGCGCAAAATGGTTGGAGGCATAGGTGCAAGCTTCATCAGCCAGTGACAGCATAGGCATTTTTTGAAACTCATGAAAGGGCTGGGCACTGATCCCTAACGATCCTTTCAAGGGAGGAGCTGCCCTCCCCACCGCTGAGCCCTTTGTCCACTTTCTGGGAGTGATTTATATCTCATCAAAGGCATGCTATCAGGGGTGATATTAAAGATGGACACTGGCAGTAAAGCTGCTTAGCTTTAGGCAGGAAAATGAAAACTTGATAAAAGTGTCATTTTCAAATTAGTAACAAAATCCGACTTGACCATTAGGTTGGGTATTAGATTACTTTAAAAACCACTTCCATGCTTGTGACAAGGTCAACTCGTCATGGGTTTTACCTGCCCTGTGCTTATGACGAGTTGACCTTGTCACAAACAATGGGATTTTCGAAATTGCAGCACCCAGCGGGAATATGCGGCAGCTTTGAAGTGGTTTATAAAATGAATCTTTAAAATAGTTTTCTAGCGATTTACAAGCTGAATTTAGCACTTATTAACTGGAATAGTTGAAACCAGTGTTAACCTGTGGCAGAGCCAGTTTTTCCACCATGAAAAACAATTTTAGAGGTCAAACTTTCAAATACATGTCCTACTTTAAACAACATGAGCACTGCCTATGGGCTATAAAGGCCTATCTTAGGGGTGAAATAAGTATTAGAAAGGAAGGTTTAAGAGTGGTAAAAGCTTTATTTTGCTAGGTGGCAATTGCAGTTTAAACTGCTAACCAGTCTTCAGTGATCAGATTAGAGACATGTTTTACAGTGCTGATCTGGTGGGTGACACAATGAGTGCTGCAGTCCACTAATAAAAAAACAACAATTGAATTGCCATTGCTGACAATCATTTAATATATTTACTTGTTACATGCGCATGCTGCTACCGCCATTTATTTTTTCCTATTCTGAAAAATTCAGAAATAATTTTTGCATCAATAACTTATGGACAGTTCACCAGCAACAAAAGGATACCAGCATATTTTCTTCAACCACATTAATAACCCACAACACATTTAATGAAAATTATAACTAACACATGTGAAAAACATCAACAAACAATCGACATCTGTGTGTATACCTAAATAACCTAGTATCCTGTTTTTGAATTCAATAGTCCACTGGGAGCCAGAGTAATTTAATCATGATGGTAATTTAATAAGCGCGACAAAAATACCTTGAATTCGGTGCCAGGGATATATATTCTTTACATCATTTCAACCTAATCGCGTTCCCCGTACACCGATAATGTCTTTGAAAGACGCTCCCTGGTGTGCAACACTGTGGACGCATTTAGAACCCTAATAAATTTGGGGGTTCTCCTCAGGACACAGAATGACTTGATACTATAAAAGAAAAAATAATAAATTGTTTTAGTGTATAGTGAATTGTGTGTGTTGGGATTAACAGGATTGCCTGTGACCCTAAACTGTTTACCTTAATTTTACTATAGAACTGATAGTATGGTCCTTCTTTCTGTGCGAATGTCCCAAAAATGTTATAAAACAAATGCTTTGGTTTGATTAATTTCCGGGCTAAAAATTACCTTGCAAAAAACTGGAAATTCAAATAATCAAGACAAGCTAATGTGGACTCTAATGTAGTAGTTTACAGCCAACTTGACAGGGATGTGCTGTATCTTGCAGGGAAAATCGATTTGAAGGAGATCTGCAAATTTATGCATCTGCCATTAAGTGTTCAAAGCAGCAAATGATTCCATAAACCTGAACACAGATGAACAGAAATGATTTGATGTCTGCCGGCATCCACTAATAGCATTTAATTTGCAAGCCATGAGTTCAGGTGGTATAGTAGGGAAAGGGAGGACACAATCATTTTACCTCTGGTTAGTAGGGGTAAAGTGTTCCGAGTCTTATGGTCAACAAAAATAGGTTTAGTAACAGAAAGCAAAAATCTGGGGGGATACGACCTAAAAGAGGAACATTACCAACCCTTGAGATTCATGCAACCAGCGCAGTTGCACAAAATGTAAAAGTATACTTGTTTAGCATAATCACAAGACTGCTCTTGAAAATGCACAAGAAGTCCAACTGAAAATAACAGTGGAATATCCCTTGTAAAGATATATATATATATATATATATATATATATATATATATATATATATATATATATATATATATATATATATATATATATATATATACACACACATATATATATATATATATATATATATGTATATTTATATATATATATGTGTATATATATATATATATATTAATATCCGTTTCACTCCGTCCACCAGCCGTCGCTCCTCTCAAGGACCTCGGGTGCCTCCTTACCACACGGTGGGGTGCGTCAATATTTGCCAACACACGCTCCAAATTCCTCATACCGCTTCTCAATTAAGGGCACTCCAAGCCATATCAGATAGTTTTTAAATGTCAAATTTATTAGCAGTGCTGCAAAATCCAGTTGAACATTACACTTTTGACATGTTTAAATAAGATAAACAGTGACGTTCCATCACGTGATTAAAAGCAAACATAAAAAACGGCACATTCAATTTCTTTCATTAATGTGGCAGCCATCTTATAACATCTAAACGTCTCTCAATTGTGGTCATTTTATCACATTTCACATTGTTATATATTGTATAGACATAGATCACTTTTTACACCTTCCATGCTATGGCTTTTCCCGTCCTGTGCTGGAAAAGCTTGAAAGGCATTATTTCATGACGAGCTCACCTTGTCATAAGCACAGCTCCAGTGTGCTTCATGACGAGCTGAGCTCGTCATGAGCATGGAAGGGGTTAAATATTCATCCATATTTAATTCACATTTCATTCTGATCTTATTATTCTGCCCTGAATGGGCTTTATGTTCTTGTTAATCATCACAAGAATTAATTTTGTCACCACAATCGTCACAGCTTTGCGGCCTGTTTTAGGGTGCCCTGTTGTATCAAGCTTAAACGTTCCCATCTTGCCTTGAATAGGCATCATCCCTTTTGATATAAGCTTTATGATACAGCTAACTTCGTTCTCAAGAGTGGAGAGGGAAAAGGCATGAGGAAGACAGAGGGAAGAAAGTCAGTAAGGAAACAAGGAGAAGCAGAAGAAGAAGGAAAAGAAGGGTACATTCCATCCAATATGCACCCACATCTCCTCTTCATTGTTCAAACCCATTGGTTTCTTAGTTTGAAGCATTATGATGTATCTCGATTCTAGATTTCTAAGCTTTTTGACCCAGTCACCACCTCGCTCTGTTCGTGCTAGCTGGTCCAGGATGAAAAAGGTTAGTAAATTACTGTTAGTTTTGTGCACTTCTTCATAGTGTCTGGCCACTGGGTAACTCTGATCTTTTGTATTTATCAGTGATGTCATCAGGGATGTCATTTGAGATGTCATGAGTAATGTCATGAGTGATGTCACTTACTATGTCATGAGTGATGTAGTATGTGACGTCATCAGCAGTGCATTGCGGGCGCGCACGTTATAGTTAGCTGAACTAACTATAACGGGGGAATTTCAATGGTTTTGTATGAGTGAAATCTGCAGCTTACTATAACATGTGTGAAACCTATGTTTTTTCAGTGAATTTGCAAGGTTTTTTAAATGCTAATTCCTACCTATAACGTGGCTGAAACCTATATTTTTTTCAGTGAATTTCAAAGGTTTAGTAAATGATAATTGCAAATGTATAAATTATTATATTTCTTTCTTTTTAAACGAATTTCTTACATTTTTATTAAAAATATTCATATATATTTTTTTATTTATATTTCATATTCTTAATGTAAAATATTAACATACCTAAATCCCAATTTTTTTTATATAACAAAAGTTTCTCAATTTTTTACAATTAAAATCTGTATAATTCCTTTTTCTTAATTTTTTTTAATAATCGCACCATACGCGTACAGTAATCGCACCACACTTTGGGGCTCATTATGATCGCGGACGAACTTGAGTCCATCCGCGACCATAGAGGAGGAGGGAACCTCCGCATGGGCTGCGGAGTTCCCTCCTGTCAAATTAGGATGTGACCGCCACCCTGGCGGTCACATCGTCTATTTTTACCATTGCTGCGGGTGCGGCTTCAAGCTGCACCCGCCGCAATGGTAAAAATGCATACATTGCATTTGTATGCAGAAGATGGCAGGCACCATGCGATGCCTGCCGATTACTGCATACAAATACAGGGGGGTACCATAGGTACCCTCCATGTGAACCCCCCACACCCCCTTCACCCAGGGGGCCTGCAACGGGCCCCCGCAGTGAAGTTACACATGCTTTTCCACGGCGGAAAAGCCGCCGTGGAAAGGCATCTGTTTTACACCATCCTAATGTGGCTGGCGGTGTCTGATAGACACCGTCAGCCACGTTACAGCTTTTCCGCCGCGGTTGTAAGTCAACCACGGCGGAAAAGTGGCAGACTGAAACCAGGACCCACCAGCCATCCTAATGTGGCGGTGGGACTTTGGTGGGTCCGCAGAGGATTTTCTGCATCCTCCGGGCCGGCGGTGGCTTCTGCCGGCCCGAAAGATGCGGAAAATCCTCCGTCATAATCAGCCCCTTTGTACGGTAAACGGTCCTCTGAGCGTAGCTGCGTACTCGTTACGGATACGCTTTGACCTAGCGCATCGCATCAACGCTTCTGCGTAACGTCATATATGGCGCCCCTTAAGCGTACGGCGCAAAAGTTTCTAAAGGTTCAAAAACATATATTTATGTATTTAATGTAAATATTAAGGGAAGACATTATCTAGGACAATCATGAAAATTAATTTTTTTACTTTTAATAAGCGGTTATTACTTTTAAAAGCAATTACGCAAATCACAGAGGTACGTCATACGTACTCGCATCTTAAGAGCACCGTAAGAGCACTGTAAGCATACGCAAAGTCATGTGACCATAAAAGGAGAGTTTTGATTGGTTCATAATACTTTCTATTCCAACTGTTGAAAGACCACTCTCATTTTGATCATCCTACTTCGACTTTCCCAAGAAAAACATCTATTCTGTGGAGCTGTAGTCTTTTACAACCAAACTCTACAATGGCTGCTCTTTTTGAGACTTAATCAGTACATTCATCAGTACATTCCTCTAAGGAAGATTTTGTTACTGAGCCACCTCAGAAAAAGAGAAAAGAAGCTTTCATTTGGAAGTTTTCTTCATTTCCGGAGGGACAGAAAAAGGTGAATGTACCGAAAGTAACATGCAAGATCTGTGAGGTTACACTTTCCAGGGCTGACCCCTACTAAAAAGTACTCTTTCCGGACAGCCTCAATGGTTCGCCATGTCAAAAATTTGCATCCAAATAATTATGGAAGGACGCCAACACAAAGGTTTCAGGAGAACCCTCAACATGCAGTTCCTTCTACCTCAACTGCACGACCACCTCCTCCGAAGTGTCCGCATCCTATTATTGTGCCTCAGTTTGAGGATCTTACAATTCATTGTAAATTTTGCAGAGAACTCCTTTGTTACGGTGAGCAGTCTATTCAACTCATTGTGAAGAGCAAAGACGAGCACCGTTGACCAAAACAATATTATTTTTTTCTTTTTTCTTCCTGTTCCACAGTTTTTTTGTTTCCAGTTTCATTTTTTTGGTTTAAAAAAAAAGCAACTAAAAACTTGCTGAAAAAATACAAAGAAATAGAAAACTAAAAAGAAAAAAAAAACACTTCTTTCTCGGAACTACCTCCACTGGCTTAAAAAATAACTACATTTCTATATTAGTGTGTAAAACTTTGTCAGAATCAATGTGTAGTGCATACATGAACGAATGAATCAGTAGTGTATGTTGAATGTGAAAGTGCAACACTATAAGGGAGTGCTACAGCATAAATGTATAAGGTGTTTACCTAGAGTATACTGTAGTACCTCTGAAGCACTTCAATGTAACATATCCATATAAATATGTTAGAAGTCTATACTTCAATTTGCACTGCTAGTGAAACTGCCTGGGTGAATTTGTATGTGTTGGGAGCAGATTTACAACCTCCTTGTACCTCTTTTGTGGTGCAGCGGTGATGCAAAAGATGTGCCATAGTGCCTGATATTTACAATGCGATACATATGGAAGGTGCATTACATTCTAAAGCCTTGCGTCTGAAAGAGACTTTCCTGCGTAGAGAGTGGGGGGGAGGGAGTGGAGGTGTTCTAGCATAAGAACACCTCCTAAAAGTGACTGAGTGAAATCTATAAGATTTCATTCAGTCACTGTTAGGCCTATGCTATGTCAAAACCCTGCACCTGCTTGAAACAGGTGTAAGGATTGACACAAGTTTGAGAGCATAGAACGCCAAGAGCATTGCTGGAGCTGCGTTGCACTTGGAACGCAAGTCAAGCAATGCACCACCTTCACAACACAAATACATCACATATCTGTGCCATTTTTGCTCCATAATACACTACATTTTAAATACGGTGCATCCATTTTGCTGATATCACAGTGCACAATAACTGCCATATCTCTGTGAATGTACCACTTTTTGTACATCTGCTGATTACTGTTTGAATGTAGTGAATGGATTACTACACACTGATCAATGAGTCACTACAAAACTATAACAGGAATGACAGTGGTGGAAGTGTAAGGATAGAGACTGGGGAATTCAAAATATAAAAGGTAAATTTGCAGGTGCATAGAACAGTACTTGCATAGTAAATAGGAGTATGAAGCAGTCCATATACTAAGGCCTACTTTGCTCCATAATTACTTGGGTACTGACTGCATGATTACAGTTCTGCAAACAGAGTGCATGACTGAATTTATAAGAGCATCAGTTTTACCACAATACATATATAAGGAAATACTGCTGAATGGCTCACTACAATATTGAAACAGTAGAGTGAGAATGATTGTGAAAGTCTAATGATACAGACCGGACAATTGAATGTATAAAAACAAATGTGCAGCTACATAGAAGAGTGCATGCATACTCTATACAGGTTTAAAGCAGTACATGGCCTAAGGCCTACCTTGCACCATGATTACTAGAGTACTGACTGACTGGATAATTACAGTTCTGCAAGGAGAGTGTCTGTCTGAATTTAAAATAGCTTCATTTTTAGCACAGTGTATACATAAGGGCATTCTGCTGAATACTTCACTACAATACTAATCAGCAATCACAAAGAGTTTGCTGGAAGTGTAAGAATATAGACTAGATAATAAAAGATATAAAAGACAAGTTTGCCCATGCATAGAAGACTGCATTCATAGTGTATAGGAGTTTGAAGCAGCCCATGCCCTAAGGCCCACTTTGCACCATGACTACTTAGGTACTGGCTGAAATATTACAATTCTGCAAGGAGAGTGTCTGGCAAAATGTACAGCAGCTTCACTTTTAGAACAGTGTATACATAAACACATACTGCTGAATGGCTCACTATAATACTAAAAAAGCAGTACCAAAATGTTTGGAGAAAGTGTAAAGATACAGACTAGGCAATTGAAAGTTTAAAAGCCAAGTCAACAGGTGCATAGAAAAGGGCATTTATTATTTAATAACCTTCCCAAAGCCCCAAGCGCCAGCACACCTTTCCGAGGGTAGGATTACGATTTACAAATGCTAAAAAAAATTAAATTAAGAACCATAAAAATAACAAATATTAAACCTTTTTTTCTTCTTCTAATGATAACAATTTTTTTTTCATTTGTCTTCTATTTAGATGCTTTTAATCATGAAAATGCAAAGAACACATTTTACCGAGTAACACTTTTTAAACTCTTCAACGTATGTAGATAATAATACCTTATACGTGTTACTATCAAAATCGAAATCTTTACAGCTTCACAGTTTGTAACTTTTCCGAACACGTGCAGATGAACAACAGTTAAAACGTGAGCACGTGTAAACTGCAAAACGTGCCATCTACATAGGCGGAGCCACATCTTCCTTCCATAGACTACTAAACAACAAAAAACTTTATAAACCACACCTACTGTGCAATTAATTTCGTTTTTTCCCCCGAGTTATTTCTGAATCGCCACTCTCTGTTGCAGGTTCCGTTCTCTAGCATTGGATTCTCTTTTTGCGTCAGCAAATATATTCCGGAGTTGTAAGTTGTTTCAAGATGGCATAGGCATAGTACTTAGTTATAAATTGTGACTGTCAATATTTAAACATTTATATGTAGAAAAAAATGTTACTGCATGTTTTTTGCTTTTTCCCTGTAAGGTCAACAGCTTGCTCTTAGAAACAGATGTATTATAACAAATATTACTCCTTTTCTGGCTCCTTTTACCTTATATATAGTGACTTTTTATATTATAATATTGATACTGTACTTCGCTCGAGAGGTGTTGCTAACCCGCCGACGCAAACCTTAAACATTTACAATCAAAGTCACAGTGATACACTTGTTATTATGTTTTCCCGTAGGGATCACATACTGTTAATATGTATATTATAACATTAACAGTGTTAGTGATCCTAGCGGAATTCGCAATCCATCGTCACAAACAGTAACGATAAGTAAAACGTTACCAGCTTGTGGCTTTCAGTCTATTTTCCCCTTGTGATCATATGTTGTGAGAATATATACATATTATTATTCTCACCCTCATGATCTCAGAGGAGTTTATGACCTGTCACCACGAAGATCTAATTTTTTCACCTCCTGGAAAAAAGAAGTTCAGTAAATAAGTACCGCTCGAAACTATTCCATTATGGATGTTCTGTTAAATACATAACTTTATTTTCCTTTTTTTTTCACTGTAACAATGGCATCAATTGTTATATTATAATAGATTGTCCTATTGCTACAGAAGAGGAATGGGAGATTTTTCAGCGGCATCTGTAATATAATGATCAAATATTTATAAGTACTTGATCAGATCTTTTTATGTATATTAAAATATAGCTATCATGCATACTTTGTTACTTTAAATATTTAATAAACCCTACATTTCTGAATGTTATTTTCTAATTTCTATTCTTATTTGCGATTCCTATTCACCTTCTCCCTAAAAAATATATAGGACCTGTACTATATATTATAAGAGTAACAGTCTATATATTCTTTGGTGAGTATGTGATTTATTAGCGGAACATTCTGCAACTTGTAAACACTACGACAGCATATTTCTGAATTGTACAGAATGCAAATTTTTAAAATAATAATGGAAAGGGGCGACCACTCGGTCCCCCCGAACGTATGGTGGAGTACCCCGATCCCCCCGGGAGGCCATCTTGGGCGGGAGGCGAGTCTCGGCTGGTATGCCCGAAGCGGCGTAGCCGGGGCGCGCTTTTTCCCGCCCTGGAGTGGGTTGTCCTAGGCACTGAAGCCGCCAGCCACGCCCCCGGAGGCGGGCGGAGGCGGGTTTACGCCCGCCCGAAGACGGATAAAAGGAGCAACAAGCCAAGAAAGCATCCTCTTGTTCCTGTGGGTTCTGAAGCTGCACCTCCCCGCTGCACGTGAGCTCGAGACGGAACGAAGAGCCAATTTTGAGCGTTGTAATTTTGTTCTTGTTCTTACAGATATCTTCGTTGGAGAATGCCGGGCAAGAAGGTCGGAAAGCGGGTCGGTACCGATCAGATGCTCCGCATGCTCGTAAAGGACATAGCCGAGTTGAAAAAGCAGATGGCGGCAATGAACGGGGCGGGAGGCCCAAAGCGAATCATCGGACCAGCATTGCCGGGAGTAGTCCCCAGCGGGAGAGGCAAGAGGTCCAAGAGGGGGGCACCTGGGGGGGAGGCCCCGGTTCCCGATACACCGATAGAGGAACCAATCCCGGTTCCGAAGGAGGGGCATCCGATCCCCGTTGTAGTCACCCCCGTGAACGGGGAGGATATGCCTCCCGAGTTGGCTGCACAACTGGCAGCGTGGTTGGGAAAAGATAGTGAGGGCACCACGGCGGATGACGCCAGGGCAGTATTGAGGCAATTGCGAGAATCTAGAGAGGCTGCGAAGGCACCATCTTCTGTTCCCTCACAGGTTCCGGTGGGCGAGACCGCAGCGGGCACGAGTTCGGCAGCGATTACAGCTCCTAGTTCAGGTAAGCGGCTACTGCCGATTGCGGGTGAGGGGTCTGTACCCTCACGAAGGGAGAAAGTGGCCCAGCATGTTCCACTCAAAGTTAAGGAAAAGATTTGGGCTGATAAGTATGTGAACATGTTTTCTTTGCTTACCGACCATTACGAGATCGAACATGTGAAGGGCCAAAAAGAGCTTCTGCATCCGAGTGTTTGGCGCGCCAAAATGGCCGCCTTTAAGGTTGAGGAGAACATAGGTACTTGGGGCAGAGCGTTTGGCATATTCACCTCAATTATGGGGGAGCGAAGGCCTGAGTTGTTGCCCGAGTTGCCCATATATCAGACACGTATCATGGAGTATTCTCAATCATACGAGGGCAATCAGTGGTTTTGTTATGACAATGTTTTTAGGAAGGCCAAAGAGCACGACCCAGCTCTGACCTGGGATTGTTATGACTCTATTTCTTGGCAAAAAATTGAGAATTCAGGCATGTTAAAGGTACCATTGTCGGGGGGTAACGGGGGTGAATCTTCCCGCCAATCCTCTGGGACGCCCTTTCGGACGGGTGCAGGTAACGAGCATCACTCGAAGTCGAGTGGCAACACGGGTAAAAAGGGGATTTGTTGGAACTTTAACAGGGGAAAATGTACGAGGCCCCAGGGGTCATGCAAGTTTAGGCACGACTGTGGGGGGTGTGGACAGTCCTCCCATCCCGAGACCATGTGCAGAGCCAAAACGGGTGATAACGGTGGTAGGGGAAGCACCAAACAGGTCTGAAATAGTCCGAGGGGCGCCTTTACCTACCCCGGTTGATACCATGGCTTTGATTCCTTGGCTCAATGAATACCCGGATCATGTCTCCGCTGGGGTGTTGCGAGACAGGTTTTCGTATGGTTTCCGCATTCCAGTGGGGAATTTTCAGGGTAAAACAAGTTGTAAGAACCAACTGTTGGTACTGCAGCATACGGCGGTGGTACAGGTAAAGATTGGGAAAGAGGTGACTCGAGGGCGGGTTGCCGGTCCATTCGATTTACCACTGGTTGCTAACTTTGTTTGTTCCCCCTTAGGGGTGGTCCCCAAGAAGGACCTGGGTGAGTTTAGGCTAATACATAATTTGTCAGCCCCGCGAGGTCTTTCCGTGAATGATGCGATAGACCCGGAAGTGTGTTCGGTGCGGTACGCATCTTTCGATGAGGCCGTCGCCATGTTGAATCGCCTGGGGCCCGGGGCGCTGATGGCAAAATCAGACATCGAGTCAGCATTCCGGTTGCTCCCGGTACACCCAGACGATCAGCGTCTCCTTGGTTTCATGTTTCAGGGTCGCTATTACATGGACAAATGTATGCCAATGGGATGCTCCATATCTTGTGCTTATTTTGAAAAGTTCAGTTGTTTTCTGCAATGGGTATTCACGAGAAAGACGGGTTTTCAGCATGTTATGCATTATCTCGATGACTTTCTGTTCCTGGGGGCAGCCGGGGATCCAGAATGTGGACAGGCTTTAAATGAATTTTGTGGCTTAATGAATCATTTTGGGGTGCCATTGGCACCAGGTAAGACTGTGGGTCCCTCGACTTCACTCGAGTTTCTGGGGATAGAGCTCGATTCGGAGGAGGGTTGCTTTCGGTTACCCAAAGAAAAGGTGGTAAAATTCAGGGCCTCCCTTGAAACATGTATTCGAGAGACTAAGGTAAACTTGCATCAATTGCAGCAAACGGTGGGCCAGTTGAATTTTGCCCTTAGAGTAATGCCAATGGCCCGCCCCTTTTCCCGCTCGATTGCACAAGCCATGGTTGGTCTTAAGGAAGGACACCACCGCACGAGGCTCTCGGCAGAGATTCGCCAGGACATGCGCATTTGGTTGGCATTTCTGGCGGATTTCAATGGTCGAATAGTCTGGAACAAGCCGGCGGTGTCCTCCGAGGAGCTGGGTCTGTGGACAGATTCGGCGGGGAGTGTGGGTTTTGGCGCCATATTCGGTACGCAATGGTCGGCTCAAAAATGGCCGTCATGGTGGCACGAGTGCGGGCTGACGAGTAACATTGCTTTTCTTGAACTCTTCCCTATTTTGGTGGCCCTGAAAACATGACCTGAGGGGTTTCGGGATCACTCTGTGGTGTTCTGGTCTGATAACATGACCGAGGTTGAGTGTATCAATAGTCAGGCAGCACGTTGCTAATGGATTCTGAGACTGCTCAAAGAAATTGTGTTATTGTGTATGCAGTTGAATGTGCTCTTTAGGGCAAGACATGTCCCTGGGGTACTGAACCAAGCGGCTGATGCGCTTTCTCGTTTCCGTATGCAGGCCTTCTGGGGTTTTCTGCCCACAGCGGACCCGGTAGCGGCACCCTTTCCCGAAGCTCTCTGGTCTCTCGGTGCCCCGAACTACAAAACCTCGTGGGAGAGAGTTTAGCACCCAGGACAAGGAAGGCGTATGAAGGGGCGTTCCGTTCATATTGGTCCTTTTTGGGTTCTGCTAGGGGGGAGCTTTGGGGCCAGGAAGAGCGTGCCGTAAAATTCTTGCTGTCTTTACATCAGGCAGGCAAATCCGTAGCTACGGCCCAGAGGCATCGGGCCGCCATTTCCTTTATGGCAAGGGCTCATGGGATCCAGGACCCGACAGCGTCTTTTGTGGTGCAGAAAGCGCTACGTGGGTGGCAACACCTTGAGGGTCGCAGAGTAGATGAGAGGCACCCGATAGGTCTGGATAGGTTGGCCCTGTTATTATCCGTACTCCCTGCGACATGTTCATCCCAGTATGAAACAGTGTTATTCCGGCCACCTTTGCGTTAGCATTCCATGGGGCAATGCGGGTAAGCGAACTGGTGGTGAAGAACAAGCGGGATACGGTGGGGGGACTGTGCCGAGAGCACATTCAGGTAAAGAGGGAGACGATGATAGTCTCGTTTGTCAGGTCCAAGGCCGATCAGGGTGCGATAGGGGATTGTGTAGTCATACATCGGATTCCCGGATCTCCCATGTGCCCTGTTGTTTGCGTAGAGGAATATTTAGCGCAGAGGGCGTCATCATGGGGGGGACCTTGTTGAGGCACGCTGATGCCACCCCACTGACGAGGTTTCAGTTCCAGCGGGTGCTTGCAATGGCAATTTCGTCCGCGGGCTTGAACCCCGGCGAGTTTGGGACCCATTCCTTTCGGATAGGGGCTGCTACTGAGGCTACAGCCAGGGGTCTGAGTGTAGAAAAAGTGAAACGTTTGGGGCGTTGGTCCTCGAATTGTTACAAAATGTATGTGCGGTTGCACATGTTGTGAAGCTGCTATCATGTACTCACGCTTCTTGTTTTTGTTTGGTTTACAGTTTCGCAAGCTTACGAGGCGGGGCGGACTGTGCAGTCGACCCGACACCTGGGAACCAGAGGTCAAACATCACCGGCTGCGGAAAAAGTGGTGTGGGTCGTGGGCCACTCATACGTGAGGCGTGCCGCGGACGTATTCAAAGCAGGTGACATGATTCACATGGCTGGGGAATACGGGTACAGGGTGACCTTCTACGGAAGGGGCAGGCTCTGTATTGACCAGTTTCAATCTTTTTTCGAGGGCTTGTTAGGGCGGACGAGGTCACCGCCATCTATAATCATAGTCCATCTTGGGGGCAACGATTTGGTGACCACTGGTAGACGACTTCTTCTCGAGGCGATACTTTCCACAGTAAGTTGGTTGGCGAGAAGGGTTCCAGGGTGCACAATTGCATGGTCCCATATGATTCCATGTAGAGTGTGGCGGGGGGCGAATTCGGTTTCTGCTTTAAATCATTCTGTGAAGAAAGTGAATAACAAATTGGGTAGATTGTTTCGTTCAAGTGCACTGCATTGTATTCCTCATGGTTGTATCAAGGGGGACAGTATGTATGTGGGTGATGGGGTCCATTTGTCCCGGGTGGGGAATGAGTTACTCATAGGAGACCTCATAGCTTGGCTAAAGAGTTTAAAGCATGACCTTTAGGCAGGAGTTTTTTGTGGGGGGTCCGGATAGCCGGTCAACTATCCGGCCTGGGGCGGTAAGGTCATGATCGGTGAGCAGTAATTGGAAGATCCCTATGGGGGGGGCGTCACCCATTACGGATGGGAGCGCCCGGGGGAGGTGGCCATTGGCCCCTCAACGGGGAGGCGGTCCCTTCTAAGGATGGGCCGCCGAAAGGAAAGGGAAGGCGGTCAAGGCCCCTTCCTGGATAGGAGGGGCTACGGGCCCCTCCTGGGAATTTCCCGGGGCCAGGACACCTGCGACGGCAGATGTGGTAAGTTGTGTGGGGTGGGGAGGGGGGTTTACGCTACCTTCTAGACACCTAACACGAGTCCTCGGACGACCATTAAATGGCGTCGAGTTCATTGGGGCCCCCGTCAAGTCAAGGGAAATTGGTAGATGCACATGAGGTACAGCCTCTGTGCGGTCGCCCCTCGCAAGTGGGGGGGGTAATTCTGGTTTAGGGATCTGACACCGGTTACGACCTTGCCGTTGGCCCTTAACGTTAGGATGTACAATTTCAAGTTAAAATGTTTTGTAGGATGTTAGTTCGGCTAGGAGAACCTTTGTATTAGAAATATGTTAAGGTTAGCCAAACATCGTAATGTGGAAATGAAATTGTACATAATATGAAACTGTTATTTTTTATGTTTTGATTTTGTTTCATATTTTAATAAATACGGCCTTGAGGGTCACTCCCTCCCGCCTTCCAAAAGTTCAGTACGGTTTCCGGTTTCCCATCCTTGGGGATTGTGTTGAGAGGGGGTGGCGGGTATCTCAGCCATATGGAAAGGGGCGACCACTCGGTCCCCCCGAACGTATGGTGGAGTACCCCGATCCCCCCGGGAGGCCATCTTGGGCGGGAGGCGAGTCTCGGCTGGTATGCCCGAAGCGGCGTAGCCGGGGCGCGCTTTTTCCCGCCCTGGAGTGGGTTGTCCTAGGCACTGAAGCCGCCAGCCACGCCCCCGGAGGCGGGCGGAGGCGGGTTTACGCCCGCCCGAAGACGGATAAAAGAAGCAACAAGCCAAGAAAGCATCCTCTTGTTCCTGTGGTCTGAAGCTGCACCTCCCCGCTGCACGTGAGCTCGAGACGGAACGAAGAGCCAATTTTGACCCACCCACCAGCCCCTGAAGACAGCAAGTGGTTTTTGAAATAAAGTTTTGATGTGGTAACTCTATTTCTTACAGGTTGTTACGATTGAAGTGTTATTTGAGTATGCAATAAAGTGACGTTTTTTTTTTTTTTTTTTTCAGTATGTTTTTTCGAATAAAGTATTTTGCACTAGTGTTGACCAGTAATCATACGTGAAGCGTTATGGTTGTTTTTTAATTTTAGTAATTCTAGTTAACTGTCGTATTTATTTTGGTCGGGCGGTAAGGTCATGATCGGTGAGCAGTAACTGGAAGATCCCTATGGGGGGGGTGTCACCCATTACGGATGGGAGCGCCCGGGGGAGGTGGCCATTGGCCCCTCAACGGGGAGGCGGTCCCTTCTAAGGATGGGCCGCCGAAAGGAAAGGGAAGGCGGTCAAGGCCCCTTCCTGGATAGGAGGGGCTACGGGCCCCTCCTGGGAATTTCCCGGGGCCAGGACACCTGCGACGGCAGATGTGGTAAGTTGTGTGGGGTGGGGAGGGGGGTTTACGCTACCTTCTAGACACCTCACACGAGTCCTCGGACGACCATTAAATGGCGTCGAGTTCATTGGGGCCCCCGTCAAGTCAAGGGAAATTGGTAGATGCACATGAGGTACAGCCTCTGTGCGGTCGCCCCTCGCAAGTGGGGGGGGTAATTCTGGTTTAGGGATCTGACACCGGTTACGACCTTGCCGTTGGCCCTTAACGTTAGGATGTACAATTTCAAGTTAAAATGTTTTGTAGGATGTTAGTTCGGCTAGGAGAACCTTTGTATTAGAAATATGTTAAGGTTAGCCAAACATCGTAATGTGGAAATGAAATTGTACATAATATGAAACTGTTATTTTTTATGTTTTGATTTTGTTTCATATTTTAATAAATACGGCCTTGAGGGTCACTCCCTCCCGCCTTCCAAAAGTTCAGTACGGTTTCCGGTTTCCCATCCTTGGGGATTGTGTTGAGAGGGGGTGGCGGGTATCTCAGCCATATGGAAAGGGGCGACCACTCGGTCCCCCCGAACGTATGGTGGAGTACCCCGATCCCCCCGGGAGGCCATCTTGGGCGGGAGGCGAGTCTCGGCTGGTATGCCCGAAGCGGCGTAGCCGGGGCGCGCTTTTTCCCGCCCTGGAGTGGGTTGTCCTAGGCACTGAAGCCGCCAGCCACGCCCCCGGAGGCGGGCGGAGGCGGGTTTACGCCCGCCCGAAGACGGATAAAAGAAGCAACAAGCCAAGAAAGCATCCTCTTGTTCCTGTGGTCTGAAGCTGCACCTCCCCGCTGCACGTGAGCTCGAGACGGAACGAAGAGCCAATTTTGACCCACCCACCAGCCCCTGAAGACAGCAAGTGGTTTTTGAAATAAAGTTTTGATGTGGTAACTCTATTTCTTACAGGTTGTTACGATTGAAGTGTTATTTGAGTATGCAATAAAGTGACGTTTTTTTTTTTTTTTTTTTCAGTATGTTTTTTCGAATAAAGTATTTTGCACTAGTGTTGACCAGTAAT
This sequence comes from Lissotriton vulgaris, assembly GCF_964263255.1. Taxonomy (NCBI): domain Eukaryota; kingdom Metazoa; phylum Chordata; class Amphibia; order Caudata; family Salamandridae; genus Lissotriton; species Lissotriton vulgaris. The sequence continues at coordinate 1,526,978,654 of NC_141693.1, forward strand.
CATACGTGAAGCGTTATGGTTGTTTTTTAATTTTAGTAATTCTAGTTAACTGTCGTATTTATTTTGGTCGGGCGGTAAGGTCATGATCGGTGAGCAGTAACTGGAAGATCCCTATGGGGGGGGTGTCACCCATTACGGATGGGAGCGCCCGGGGGAGGTGGCCATTGGCCCCTCAACGGGGAGGCGGTCCCTTCTAAGGATGGGCCGCCGAAAGGAAAGGGAAGGCGGTCAAGGCCCCTTCCTGGATAGGAGGGGCTACGGGCCCCTCCTGGGAATTTCCCGGGGCCAGGACACCTGCGACGGCAGATGTGGTAAGTTGTGTGGGGTGGGGAGGGGGGTTTACGCTACCTTCTAGACACCTCACACGAGTCCTCGGACGACCATTAAATGGCGTTGAGTTCATTGGGGCCCCCGTCAAGTCAAGGGAAATTGGTAGATGCACATGAGGTACAGCCTCTGTGCGGTCGCCCCTCGCAAGTGGGGGGGGGTAATTCTGGTTTAGGGATCTGACACCGGTTACGACCTTGCCGTTGGCCCTTAACGTTAGGATGTACAATTTCAAGTTAAAATGTTTTGTAGGATGTTAGTTCGGCTAGGAGAACCTTTGTATTAGAAATATGTTAAGGTTAGCCAAACATCGTAATGTGGAAATGAAATTGTACATAATATGAAACTGTTATTTTTAATGTTTTGATTTTGTTTCATGTTTTAATAAATACGGCCGGGAGGGTCACTCCCTCCCGCCTTCCAAAAGTTCAGTACGGTTTCCGGTTTCCCATCCTTGGGGATTGTGTCGAGAGGGGGTGGCGGGTATCTCAGCCATATGCATTCTTTTCTATGTAATTTGAAACAATTTATATTTTACTGTTTTACTTGTTCTCTTGATCTGAGATAATGTAGTGCGGGAGTGTTTGTTTTAGCACTTCTATTCTACTTTATCTAAAAGTAACTGATGCCCTCTTACATCAACAAGAATGTAGGCAGCACTTTTACAAACTGTAGCACAAAAAAGAAGTATATAGACAAGCTTAACTGATATTTTATGAAATTCAATTTTTAATTGTCACCCCTTTCATATAACTGCGTCAGTTTCTGAAGAAAGTTTATTTGTATTTGCTTATTAAAAACTGTTTCAAACCTAGATGGAATTTTTTGCTGCGCAACCACACCTCCCCATCAGGAAAGTAAACACCACATTATAAGTAAATAGTACTACTAAGTATGTCACCTACAAACTTGATAAAAGAAAACAGTGCAAGACACTGTCATTTTTATGCCGTGATTTATACACCACATGGCAATTATATACATGGCCCTTGAAACACATATAAAAAATTGTTTATCTCATTATGGGCACAGTTAACAGTGTTCCTAACCTGCCCTCTACTACGTTCTTTCCCCATACTCCTTTGGAAAATACATCGCAATATCACTGACTACAGTGAACCGTTCCCACCCAATAAGGAGCAAACTTGTGTTCTGAACACTTTAACCAATAAAATGTCCATGTTGTTCCAAAGACGAGCAAGGAATGACTGCTAAGCCTTCTACTTTTAATAATTTACAGCCAATGAACATTAAAGTTCGTAAAGTCCCACTTGGAGCACGTTACCCTAATACTCCCCGAACAGGAAGGAATCCTTAATAAAACTTTTCCACGGACTACTTCTACGACTAACGGTTCCTATGAAAAAAATAAATATAAATCTCCAGCACAGTAACTATTTCACTTAGCAACATATTGTCCTGAACTTCGAACATCTGTACTCACGCGAGTGGTCCATGAACTGTTACTATGGTAACAGGCCGAATGGTAGTTGCTGTACAAAAAAACATTAGATTTACTTTGGATCCTCTACAAGTCAGAAATAAAGCCAAAATACCACATTTGCAACCCCTTTGCACAGTTTTTTTTTTATAAAAAGAGGCCCCAGGGGTGGGGCGGGATCAAATGGAGGAGAAGGCGGTCCCCGGAACTCCGGGGGACCATGAGCCTCCCCACTTACATATAGATAAAGATCCGGGGGTAGCAATCCCCACTCGGGGGAGACCCTCTAGGCCCCCGCATTATGAAAAACAAATTGCCCCAGAGATTTGTCCCCCCCGGAGGCTAATTAAGAATAATGCATGCTTTGAGTTTTTTTTCTTTTTCACCCAAATGCGTACCCTGCGTTTAAAAAATATATATATATATATCCAGCGTGACGTCATATACGGCGCCCCGTACACGTACTCCGCGAAAGATTCTAATTGTTCAAAAACATATATTTATGTATTTCATGTACATATTAAGAGAAGACATTATCTGGGATAATCATGAAAATAGGTTTTTAAAACTTTAAAAAAAACGTATATTACTTTTAAAATCAAGTACGGAAATATCGCACGTACGTCGTAAGAGTTAAGATAGTTTGAATACATTTTATAAAACAATATAGCACTGCACACTAAAGAAGAAAAGTCAACACAATTATTGACCTCTCTCCTAACATTTAAAAGCCCCTGGGGGAGGTGGTAAATTAATCGAGACTGAATACGTTAGTACAGCCTAATGTGCTTACGCTACTAGAAAAACACAACAACAGTGCAAAGGCCAGATTTCCATTGTAGTGATTTCTTAGTTGCAGGTCTAGTTGTCAGATCCACACACACTCTCTCATGACTGGTATACACCCACACCACACCTATCCAGCACATCCGTCACTACACATGTGACCCTATGTATAAAAAAGACAGGGTGCACGAGTTCTATGCCATTTTAGAGTTGTTCCCAAACTACCAAACAAGGGGGCCCACTACTACATGCGTGGCTTCTTTGGTCACTGAGTTAGTGGTGCCCAAAGCACTGAGCCGGTGAACAACCTCAGATGATAATGATGGGAGTACGACCATGTCGTTAGCCATATACATTTACAACCCATGATAAAGGCATAAGCCAAATAATGGCTTTCTGGTGACGGACACGCGTTGTAATGGCTTTGGCTTACGTGCTTCAAATGACTTTTTAGGTATGCGAGTGACCAAGTCTGATAACATCGGAGGCCAAGGACAAACACAGTACATCTCATCAATCACAGACAAGATAGGTGGAGGGTAAAATGAAAGTAACAGGTATAAAGAAAAAGTGGAGGAAAACTACTAAAATGGCGGAGGACGGAGTATGTAATCAACGTTTGGCGCCTCAGCAATATGATTATTAATACATTACAAAAGTATAGCAGTGGATGACACACACGGCCCGGGAAAAGAAAGCGGCAAATGTAATACCTGAAATGAGGACAGCTCTGCTTGGCGAACTTAAAGAAAAAGAAAGAAAGATGGGCTTGGAAACAAGGCTGCTCATGCATAGAGAGTACAGCTGGTGCACAAAAAAAACCGGAAAGTTTCACATACTATCATAAAAAAATAGCTCTTTTTTTCACCAGTAAAGTTAGTTCTCAAAAAGAACTGTGGGGCATATTATCAAGCCTGGGCGATTAAATTATCGCCGCTTTATCAGCAGGAAACTGACAATAAAGTGGAGATAATGGGCTTCATATTATGCTCTATGGAATTTCAATCGAAGCTCATGTTAGATGTTCTTCACATCTAACATGAGCTTCGATTGGAATTCCAAAGAGCATATTATCAAGCGCATTATCGCCACTTTATCGGCAGTTTCCTGTCGATAAAGCGGCGATAATTGTATCGCCAAGGCTTGATATTATGGCCCTGTTTATATAGCCCCAATGCCCCCACGATCCTTCCCGCGTCCTTTGAGATCCGGCATTGCTTTGTCAGACAGAGCAGCCTGCATACTGCTCTCTCTATCGAAAACCAATCTGTTTTCCTACTTGAAAGAGAGATCAGATTAACTTGCTTTCTCTTTCAAATAGGAAAGCGGTTTGCTATGGTAAAGTGGGAACAGCGACGCTCCCGCCCTACCATAGCAAACAGCAGTGTCCTGGGGGTAGGCACCCTGAGACACTGTAGCGGCCTGCCCTGGGAGGCGGTGGTCCCCATGGCCATCAAGAGCTCCAGAAGGTGGACTGCACGACCCCCTCCCAACATTAAACAGCCATGGGGGGGTCCAGGTTCCCGGAGCTAAAAGGTCTTTTTCATATTACTGACCCTAGAAGGTGGCGGTCCCCGGGGCTTGTACGGGGGAGGGGAAGCTGAAAACATACTATAAAAAAAAGGGCGTGGTGGTCCCCGGGGCTGTGGGGGGCCTTACAAGCCCCCGTTTATAGATAAAAATGGCCCCCGAGATTTGGCCCCCTGGGAGGCTAATTAAGAATAAAACGTATTTCTTGTTTTTTTTACCTATACTGGTACGCCACAATTTCTTCTTCTTATTTTTTTTTAAATTGGGGGCCAAAAGATCCATGTCAAACCCCCTGAGGAGGTTAGAAGGTCAGGATCTTTCTACACTGCCCCCTTTCCTTTTTTTTTCAACTTTGTTGTACTGTTTTCTTGTGACTCGGTTCTACCGAGGCACAAGATGGCTGCCAACACTTCCTGGTTTGGAGTTTTGACAGACCGTTGACATCCAATCAGCATGCAGCTCGTGCTCGTAAATTGTACAGATTTCGGTACGCGTGATGTACTTCGTCTCTAAATATCGCTATGAATTTACTTTTACTTTTCTCAGGAACTACTGAACCGATTCACACCATTTAACAACAAGCACAATCTGCAAACCAAACTCTACCTCTCTGCCAAATTTGATGTAATTCCGCTCAGCCGTTCGGGCTGCAGCCCTGACTAAAGGTTCCTATGGATAATTGCATGGGGAAAACACGTTTCGAGACCCCCTTTTTTCTCGGCCCCCACTTGATGAATCACCCCCAACCCTTCAGCGAAGGAGCGGAGCGGAGCAGTCCATTTTCTTGGAGAAATTCACAAAGATTCGTCCACCGGCACCAAAGTTATTCCAAATAGATTGTGGTGGATTTCCTTTGGAAACTAGGTCCTAACTATAACTACCTACCGCCAGTAGGTAATATATATATATTTTTTTATTTTTTATTTTCCCCCATTATAGTTAGTTGTACTAACTATAACTCGTGTGCCCACAATCCACTGCTGATGATGTCACATATTACATCATTCATTACATTGTCAGTGACATCACTGATGACATCACAGATGACATCACAGAAGATGTCATTGATGACATCACTGATAACATCATCCAGTGAATGTGGTTTGCTTCGATATTTAAATAAGTATTATATATATATAGCAATCTGTCTTGAAGACTGAGTGGATGTATAAGTGTGTGAATGGAGGATTTAGTAGCAATATGATTGACTGTCTAAGTGAGGAATTTAAAGTGTCTCACTAAATATATGGGATAGTGATTTAACTGTGTGAATACCTGTACCACTCTTTCTCTTGTTGTGTAAACTACTACATAAGTTGGTTACTAGCTATGTGAAAGTATACATTAGTTATTCATTAGTTAAGTGAGTATTTTTTATGGGATAGTGAATGAATGTGTGTTTGGTTGCGTTGGATGTGTGTGACTGTCGAAAGATGTGTAAATATTAGATTTAGTAGGTATATGAGGTTAAGACTGTATGTGATAACAGTTGTTTGAGTGAGTGAATCTCTTTATGGATGTGGTGATGAGTAAATATATTTCTCAATGATACATGTCCAACAAAGTAGAAATAGAAAAGGCAGTGAATGTGACAGTTGTTGTATATAAATAAGTATACATAAAACTCAGTGATTGTATGAGTGACTTTATCGAAAACTGTACACTTGTAATAGTGATTTTATAACACACTAAGTATGAGTTACTATCTATATGAATACATAAAGTGGTGTTTCTATAAGTGTGTAGCTTAGTAAATGTAAGTATGATTAATTGTTTGCATAAGTGAGTAGGATGACTGCATAAGTGATTAAGATGTGTGCTGGTGTGTAATGTTGATGTAGGTGTATAAGTATATTTAATAGTATTCTATTGATCTTTGTTAGCATGTATGAGTAAATCTATAGGTAAGTGTTTAGATGTGTGTGTAGATGTAGGAATCACTGACTGGGTTTTTAGTAACTTGTATTGGTGTGTCAATGCATTCAGATATGGTACTCCATATTTTATAATGAGTGTTGAAAGATTATGCTAGGGTATGATGAGGTGTATCAGATTGTGAAGTGGATGATGTCATCAGTGATGTCATTTGAGATGTTATCAGTGATGTCATCAGTGATGTCACTGGCCATGTCATGAATGATGTAAGATGTGACATCCTCAGCAGTGGATTGCGGGTACGCAAGCTATAGTTAGTACAACTAACTATAACGAAGGTATTTCAATGGTTTTGTACGAGTGAAATGTCTAGCTAACTATAACACCCCTGAAACCTATGTTTTTTTGGTGAATATATATATATATACATTTGTGCATAATAAATCGAAGGAGATTTGATCTACTGTGCGTGCTAGTCTGGTCTTTCTTGGGCCATGGAGCGAGATATATATAAGTAGCATTGTATATAATAATGATTTCATCTCTTAGATGTCGAATATGTTGCACACTGTTCTTCTTGTTCACTTCGTGTACACACATTTGCACCATCATTAGCACTTTATTATCCATGGCTGCTGAATTCTAGTTTTGCACATGAATCTTATGAGGTTTAATAAGTTTCTTTCCTTTATTACTCTTTAAACAAGATTATTAATATGTATTTATACAATGGTTTCTTGCTTAGCTGCTATGTGTATCTATTGTTTTAACTATCAATGGATTTTATCACTCGCAGTAGATTTTCCCTTTTTTATATGGGAAATTGTTTCAACATGTATGGATTTATCCAGTAACTTTATTGTGCGATCTTAGCCGCAACATGCCTAGTGATAGTATTTTTTCACTTTTTGTTTTAACACATGATATATGATGTCACCACTAGGGGGTGTTTACTTAGCACTGCACATGTATAAAAAAGCATTTCGCTTATTGCACTGTTGCAGCGTGATCAATGGCAACCCGCCTGAAACGCGTAGCTGCTGGTCTCTGTAGAGGTTGCAAATAAAATTCCATCTTTGTTGACTTTTGTGGTCCGTCTCCCTCGTCAGCAAGCGTGCGCTGCTGCGGCTTGAAACGCTGTGAGAGCCGAGGAGGAGGTGAGTTTTCATATGCCCCTTACAAATACATATACCTTTCAAAGATGGCCACCACAGTAGGACTTGGTTACCAGTTAACAAACTTTTAGTCCTTTGTTTATGTCGTTTACCTATGTATGGACCTCCTGTTCCAATATGCAAGTGTGTGAACAAGACAGCTTTGCTGTCGAAACGCGTTACTTTGCTGGAATAAAACTGCGGTGAACTTTATCCTGAGTGCGAGCTTTCCTGTGAAGGATTATTGTGTGGTGTATATATATATATATATATATATATATATATATTTATATATATATATATATATATATATATATATATATATATTAAAATCCTCGTTCCAAATTTCTTTGCACAGCTATGGAAAAACGAGCACAGACCCAGAAGCTTGTGCAGTTGTTTATTGCCACCTAATTCAGTCCACCATGATGTCTTTTGGCCAATAAGACAGACTTGATCACATGACAGGGCTAGGATAGTGAAACCTGTTTGTAAAGTGCAAGTGCTACCAAAATGTTTCGTAAACATAGACAACATACTACACTTGGGCAAATTAACATTTTATGGCTTGAATGCTCTATATGGTGTCATAATGTTAAAAGTCCCACTAAAAACCTTTTGAGTAACAGATTTAAATATCTACATATACAATTGTTCCCATATACAGTTAGTTGACACAGAATGTGTTCGGAACATGTGCATATCCTAAAATAAAAGGGCAATTATACTTGCATAAATGCATAAAGGCCCTAATTAAAAAACACATTGGCAGCTTAAGAATATATCTAAAAAAGTTTTGAAAAAGTGCTTCCCCATGTAAAAGTGTGAACAACGTCACCCTCTGTTATTACAGTATTCCATAGCTAATGTGTCGTGGTAAAAGACAATTTTTAAAAAACCTCTTAAAAACGACTAAATATATCAATTATAGAAGGTGCATAATTAGATGAGAAAATGAACAAATATATACATGTTAATACATTCATTTTAACGAACCACATCAACTATGCGGCTACTCTATGAGTTTAATATCCAATTTAACAATACTTGTTTTTATGCCGCAATTTGATAAAGTGCTTGAGTGAGAAATGTGCAAGCAGGCATAACAGGGAATTACGTAACTCGTAGCAACGGTTTAAATTATTTGTAAATACATTGCAACGAACAGCAGCTGATTTTAAGACCATATAATAAATAACATGTTGTATTTAATATATACATACATACATACTTTTATGGAATAAATAATCGCCTAGCTAAAATTGCATAAATATGTACAAAAATGTAAAGCTCATGCTAATAGTATGTATATTCTCCTAATTTTCTGATATAGATGTTTATTAATTTCTAGTTCTTAGTTGATAAGTTCTTTGTTCATTATTTATCAATGTTCAGATTGGTACCTAGCGTCAGTGAGAGTAACTGACTTGATGGTTATAAAAATGTATGTAAGTCCTCTGTTGTATTGATTAGTTGTTTAGAATCAAATTCAAGGACGTTTTTGGTTTCTAGGCGTCTTAGCATAGCTTCTCTATCTCCCCTTTATTTATTTTTGTGACGGTATTGTGTCTATTACATAATACTTTAGTTGCTCGAGGTCACTGTTGTGATTTTCTTTAAAGTGCCTGGCCACTGGATAGGTGGGGTCTTTGTTGGTTATGGCCCTTATATGTTGTAATTTTCTCCTATGTACGGGTAGTTTGGTGCTACCTACGTACTTCAATTTACAGCTGCATTCTGAAACATATACAGCATTGTCCGATTTACATGTTAGATGCTGTTTTATGTTTTGCAATTTTGTGTTGAATGTCATCTGAAATGAAGTCAGATTCGTGCCATATTGGCTGGCTTTGCACGTGGGGCATTTAAAAAATCCTTTCCTGGCCATCAGCCATGTGCCCTTCTTTTCTTCCTCCATATTTCTTTTTACCAATGCTTTGCCTAAACTGGCTGATTTTTTAAAAGCTATAGTTGGACTTGGAGGCATTATTTTGACAATATTGGGATCATCCAGTACAATGGACCAATTGCGCCTAAAAAGTATCCGCAATTGTTTTTCTTGTTTAAAAAAAGTGAGAATAAGCCTGGTCTGTTCCTGAGACTTGCCATCAGATCTCTTTGTTGTAGGGTATTTTAAAAGCTCCTCCCTAGTTCTCTTTTTAGATTTTGCTACTGCCCCATCAACTGTGTTTGTGGTATAGCCTCTAGTTAAGAAAGAGAGCGGCATTCAGCTTGTTTATTGTCTGAATCCTTTTCATCCCTGCAAATACGTCTAATGCGCAACATTTCCCCATAGGGGATACTATTTTTAAAATGTAAGAGATGTGCGCTTGATGCATGTAGAAGCGTATTGCCGGCGGTGGGCTTTCTAAACAGAGATGTAGAAAGTTTATTGCCTGTCACTTGGAATTGTACATCTAAAAACATTACTTCATTCTTGCTATTAGTTGAAGTGAATTTCAAATTAATATCATTGTTCTTTAGAAGATCTATAAACTCTTCTGCACTTTGTTTGGTTCCCTTCCATACAATAAAAAGGTCATCTATATATAAATGTGTGTGTGTGTATATATATGTGTTTGTGTATATGTATATGTATATATATATATCTAGACTACTATTATAAAGGAAGAACTTTGAACCTTTGAGGTGGGTAAACTCGGGAACCACGGCGCCAATCCACACACCCGATACATCGTTGTAATTGTCAGGGTGTGCAGATGGATATAGGCTATATAAATTTAAAAAATAGAAGTTATTTAAAAAATTTACGAGAAAAAAAAAGTAGTCCCATGGAAGTAGCGCCGGCTGCGACGTGCGTGCTGACATCAGGAGCGCGGGCAGGAGCGGCGTCCAGGAGCACGAGAAGGAGCGGCGGACAAGAGCTTGGGGAGGAGCAGCGGACAGGCGGGGAGGAGCGGTGAGGAGCGGCAGACAGGCTGAGAGGAGCGGCGAGGAGCGGCGGACCGGTGAACTCAGGAGCGCGGGGAGGTGCGGCGGATGAGGTAAGGCTCTGGGGGACCCACGGACAATGTCGGGGTGGGCGGGGGCCCTGAAGCCAAGGTCGGGACGGTCTGCTACTCCGGGGGACCCACGGACAATGTAGGGGCGGGCGGGGGCCCGGGCGGGCAGGGGCCCTGAAGCCTGATTGCTTCCGGACAAGGTCGGGACGGGCTGCTAGTATTGCTAGTATATATATATATATCTATACTAATATAATAAAGAGAGAGCCCAAACCTTCGAGGCGGGTAATCTCAGGAACCACAGCATCAATCACAACACCCAATACAGCGTTGGAAAGGGCAGTTGCAGCAGAAGGACATAGGCTATGCAGATGCCCACCATATGCATATAAAAGGTAAAATAACCGTGCCAGCAAAGTAGTCCCTTGTGAGCGTGTCTGCGTTGTTCTGTGGGCGTGTGCTGGGGGCATGACAAACGCTGGGGGCATGTGGTACATTCCGCCCTTCATGCCATGTCTCATATTGTGTGCTAATCCCACCCTGCTCCCTTTAAATACCCCTGCACCCCATAATCCTAACCCACCCTTACTCCTTAAAATACTCCAACACCCTTAAACACTAACCCATCTTAATCCTATAAATATACCCTGCACCCCAAAACCCAAACCTATCCCTAAACCCTAAAAATACCCCTGTACCCCTAACCCCAAACCTAGCCCCGAACCGTATAAATACCCTTGTAAAACAAAACCCAAACCTACTCCTGAATCCTAAATATACCCCTTTACCCCAAAACCCAAACCTAGCCCTGAACCCTAAAAATACCACTGTACCCCAAAACACAAACCTACCCCTGAACCCTAAAATACCCCTGTACCCCAAAACCCAAACCTAGCCCTGAACCCTCAAAATACCCCTGTACTCCAAAACCCCAATCTACCCCTGAACCATAAAAATACCCCTGTACCCCAAACCTAGCCCTGAACCCTAAACATAACCCTGTACCCCAAAAACCAAACCTACCCCTGTACCCTAAAATACCCCTGTACCCCAAAACCAAAACATAGCCCGAACCCTAAAAATACTCCTGTACCCCAAAACCAAAACCTAGCCCTGAATCCTTCAAATACCCCTGTACCCCAAAACCCAAACCTACCTCTGAACCCTAAAATATCCCATACCCCAAAACCCAAACCTAGCCCTGAACCCTAAAAATACCCCTGTACCCCAAAACCCATACTTATCCCTAAACCCTAAAACTACCCCTGTACCCCATAACCCAAAACTATATCTGAACCCTTAAAATACCCAAACACCCCTAAACATATACCTCAGTACCCCAAAACATATACCCCTATAACCATACTTACCTTATCCAAACATTAAAAAAAACATACTTTTACCATTCATGCATTTACAACGAATTTCGTTGTAAATGTATGTGTGGTAAAAGAATATAAAATGTAATGCCATGCGTTATAATGACATTGCGGAGTCATGGTACTTTTGTAATGAAAGTATGCGGAGTGATGGTATGCAGAAAGAAAGTTGCAGAATAATGGGTGTTTACCCTCCTCCAGTAAGTACATTGGTGGCACGGCGGCCCACATCTCCAGCAACATACCCATATTTTTTCACCACCCATTTGAAAAATGCACAGGTCTATCTCATTGATGGCCAGCACCGACATACACTTTTAGACACACCTCCCGCCACAAGTTCTAGAATTGCGAACTTTAGAGCTGGGGAGCTACGTTCGAATCTCGGCATCAGCTCAACATCCTGTGATTCCAGGCAAATCGCTTTGTCTCCCTGTGCCTACCACAAATGAATGTGTTCTTCTGTAATGTAAATTGTGCTCATGCCATGTTGTCAAGTTCGCGCTATATAATATTGCAAGGGAAAATAAAGTAGGGAAACTCAAATTCACAAACTACTGAAAGCGCACTCTTAAGTGCATCAGCAGTGCACTGTGAATCGGAGCGTTTCACAGGCCTGTCAGAGATAAGAAATGCTATCAAAACGAAATCCTACAAAACGATATACTACTGGCCGGCAGCAATTCATACCCGGACAACGTCGGGACGGGCTGCTAGCATATTCATATATATATATATTCCAACACAGTCCACTCGGTTGAGTCAAAAAACGGCAAGCACTCAGGTGTCCATTTCACAGATGGTTTATTGCAAACCCCTCACCCCCGACAGACACGTTTTGCCTTGTGGCTTCGTCAGTGTCAGTTTGTGTGCAAACATTGCCGCCATTTTAACCATCAAAGCAACCATGGAATTTCATCAACATAGAAAAGGTACTAGAATGCAAGTGTTACGAATGCAGCATCCATATGTAAGCGTATATGTACAATTTCATTTCAGTGGGTTAAATGGCAATATAATAAAGTGCTCAAGTGCTCTATTTAAAAAAACTTACAACAACAAACATTAATGAAAGTGCATACATGCTTAGTACAGTAACGGGGACATTAACTTTTGAAGAAATATGACATCGTCTCTCAGTTGTTATGCCATATCGTCATGACTACTCTTCAAAAGGAAATGTGGAAATATGTCCCTGATGTTAATATCGACATCAATACTTTTTCTTATGATGTTGTATTTATTTGAATTTATATAAATTCATGTCTCTATTATGTCAATTGTGTAGCCCTGTATGGGCAAAGCTTCTCATTTTATTTTTTATTGTTTCAAACAATCTAATATTACAGGTTGATGTTACATGGTGAGTGATGCTCTATATTACAGACTCATCACTCCGTACAGATAGGCTAGTCCCAGAAGTCCTGTCTACATGATCCCATGTAGGAATTAGAGGTGTACCCACATCTCCTCATCGTTATTCAGTCCCCAAGGGGCTCTGGTTTTCTAATCGATGATGTACTTTGATTCTAAAATCCAGAGTGCCTTGATCCTATCTCCTCCCCGCTCTTGATGCTCTGCCTGATCTATGCAATAAAAACTTAATAAATCCCTATTGCTCTGGTGGAACTGTGAGAAATGGCGAGCTACTGGATAAGTCTTATCCTTCTTGGTAATGGTTCGCATGTGCTCCAGTATTCGTAATTTGGCAGGGTTAATCATACTCCCTATATACTGTTTTTTACAAGGGCACTAAAGGCAATAAATAGTGTAGTCCGAATGACAATTTAGAAACTTTTTGATCTCTCTTGTGGGTTTTACCTCATCTGGTCTTCCTGGGTAGTTTGTAACCTTTTTACTACTTTTGCAGGCTTTGCAGCGTAAACAAGGGAAAAATCCCTTTACATTAGATAGCTTGTTCGTCTGCAATTTTGAAGAGAAATGGCTGTGGATTAAATGATCCCCTAATGATTGGCACCGTCGGAATGTTATTGGTGGTCTTTCCGGAAGATGTTTCTTGATCACATTGTCTGTTGTTAGAATGTGCCAATTTTTCTTAAAGATGTGTACCACCTCCCCTGACTTAGTATTGTAATTGGTGATCATTTTAGTTGGTTCTTCATTCTTAGGTACTGATTTGACCTTCAGGAGATCCCTCCTGTTGATCTTTGCTGCCTTGTCTGCTGCTTGATTGAATATGTTCTTGGAGTATCCCCTTATCTGAAATCTTATATTCGCTTCCTTCCTGGCCTGTTGATAGTCTCCATCTGCCGAGCAATTACGCTTCAGGCGCAGGAGTTCGCCATAGGGGACATTCCGTACTAAGCTTTTTGAGTGGTGGCTCGCCGCGTGCAACATGGCGTTCCCCGCCGTAGGTTTTCTATACAATCTGGTCTGAAGAACCTCGTTGTCTACAAAGATCTCCAGATCCAGGTAGAAAATAGTTGTGGAGCTTATCGTATATATATATATATATATATATATATATATATATATATATATATATATATATATATATATATATATATATTCACTGAAAAAACCATAGGTTATAGACCATATATAGTTAGGAATTCGCATTTACAAAACCTTATTTTACTCACACAAAACAATTGAAATTACATATATAGTTAGTTGCACTAACTATATATCGCGCACCCGCAATCCACTGCTGATGATGTCACATATTACATAATTCATGACATGGTCAGTGACATCACTGATGACATCTCAAATGACATCACTGATGACATCTCAAATGACATCACTGATGACATCACTGATGACATCTCATTTGACATTACTGATCACATCACTGATGATATCATTCATGTGATAATACGATGAACCTCTTCAGACTCTAATATAACCTTAAATACAATCAGTGTAAACAGACACTCACAGACTGTCACTCATCCATGGAGTTACTCACACACCTAGTAAGTCATGCAAAGAATCAATCACACCTCCATTTCCTCAACTATACAGTTATACAAACTTTACTTATTCAAACATAAACTAACACATATTTACTTTCTTATACAATCCCTGATACAAGTTCACAATGATCCATACAGCCACTCACACATTCACTGGCTCTTATGCACAGTTATTTATATATGTCAACTCTCACATGTACTGTGTTTTACATATGTACTTACTTTGACATGTAGCACTGAGCTATCCATTCACTCACCAATACACTCATGCACACAGTCAACCGCCCATACAGCTGTTTCCACATGCACTTTTGAAACCATACATCTAGTGAATCAACTGCTCACACATCTATGCACAGAGTCATACACCTCCCAGCCACCCACACACACACTCAGTCTCCCATACAAATACTTGGGCAACCAATCAATAACCCATATAGTTACTCATATAGCTACTTATCAACACATGCAACAGTTTACAGAACAACAGACATAATGATGCACAAATTAAGACAGTTTAGTCACTAACCCATGCACTCAGTGAGACACATTTAATCACTCACTCATACAGTCAGTCATGCACCTACTAAATCCTTCATCCAGACACTTATACATCCACTCATTCTTCAATATGTAAGACATATTTTAACTTTACAGAAACATACAGTCACTGGATGTTGTCATCAGTGATGTCATCAGTGATGTCATTTGAGATGTCATCAGTGATGTCATCAGTGGTGTCACTGACCATGTCATGAATGATGTAATATGTGACATCATCAGCAGTGGATTGCGGGTGCGCGATATATAGTTAGTGCAACTAACTATATATGGAATTTCAATGGTTTTGTGTGAGTAAAATGAGGTTTTGTAAATGCGAATTCCTAACTATATATGGTCTATAACCTATGGTTTTTTCAGTGAATTTTCAAGGTTTTGTAAATGCTAATTCCTAACTATATATGGTCTATAACCTATGGTTTTTTCAGTGAATCTTCAAGGTTTTGTAAATGCTAATTCCTAACTATATATGGTCTATAACCTATGGTTTTTTCAGTGAATATATATATATATATACATACATATATAAACATATATCATCTGTATATCTATATAAATACAAACATAAATGCATGCATACATATACTTATATGCATACAGATGCATGTTATTTACATGAAAGTTGAAAAAACACTAATAAAAGCAAAGCTAAAAAGCCACCTCATTACAAACAGAATGGCTTTAACTTAAACGAGGGCGAGATCTATTGCATTTTCAATGCTTGTTTACTTTGGTTCCATCAAGAAGGCATTCAGATGTGTCACACATTTGCCATAAATTCTGAATGTTAGCACTCTAGTTGCACATTAGATCACTGTAGTAAAGCTACTGCTCACCAGGGACGTCTGCTGCTGGTATTCAAAGTGCATGTTTCAGTCTGCATGTCAGAATTTTTTTAATGAAATAGAAGAGGATTTGAGAATCAGTCAAAATGATCCCTAATTTTTCTTTCTGAAGCACTAATCATACTTTCTATGGCAAAATTAACCCCCTCATGTTGTTCCTTTTTAAATTGAGTGTTTTCAGACTTACCACTTCATTCCAATCAAGATGGCTTCTGGTGTGCCATACTTTTGTCATAAGTAAGACTGTTAGCGCTCTAGTTGTTCTTTAGAACACTCTGGGACATTCTGTCATTGGGCTATACTTGGGGTACATCTGGGTGATATTTGGGCTACATTTAGGCTCTTTTGTCTCTGGTGGCCATCTTGGGAGACTGTATGTCAGAATTTTTTAATGAAATTGAAGAGGGTTTGAGAAGTCACTCAAAATGTGCCCTAATTTTTCTTTCTGCAGCACTAATCATAATTCATATGGCAAAATAAACCCCCTCATTTTGTTCCTTTTTAAATTAAATGTTTTAAGAGTTACCACTTTATTCCAATCAAGATGGCTTCAGGTGTGCCATACCTTTGTAATAAATAGGACTGTTAGCGCTCTAGTTGTTCTTTAGAACACTCTGGGACATTCTGTCATTGGGCTATACTTGGGCTACATCTGGGTGATATTTGGGCTACATTTGGGCTCTTTTGTCTCTGGTGGCCATTTTGGGAGACTGCATGTCAGAATTTTTTAATGAAATAGAAGAGGATTTGAAAAGTCACTCAAAATGTGCCCTAATTTTTCTTTCTGCAACACTAATAATACCTTCTATTGCATAATATACCCTCTCATTTTGTTCCTTTTTAAATTAAATGTTTTAAGAGTTACCACTTTATTCCCATCACGATGGCTCCAGGTGTGCTATACCTTTGTAATAAGTAGGACTGTTAGCGCTCTAGTTGTTCTTTAGAACACTCTGGGACATTCTGTCATTGGGCTATACTTGGGCTACATCTGGGTGATATTTGGGCTACATTTGGGCTCTTTTGTCTCTGGTGGCCATTTTGGGAGACTGCATGTTAGAATGTTTTAATGAAATAGAAAAGGATTTGAGAAGTCACTCAAAATGTGCCCTAATTTTTCATTCTGCAGCACTAATCATACTTTCTATGGCAAAATATACCCCCTCATGTTGTTTCTTTTTATATTAAATGTTTTAAGAGTTACCACTTTATTCCAATCAAGATGGCTTCAGGTGTGCCATACCTTTGTAATAAGTAGGACTGTTAGTGCTCTAGTTGTTCTTTAGAACACTCTGGGCCATTCTGTCATTGGGCTATACTTGGGCTACATCTGGGTGATATTTGGGCTACATTTGGGCTCTTTTGTCTCTGGTGGCCATTTTGGGAGACTGCATGTCAGAATGTTTTAATGAAATAGAAAAGGATTTGAGAAGTCACTCAAAATGTGCCCTAATTTTTCATTCTGCAGCACTAATCATACTTTCTATGGCAAAATATACCCCCTCATGTTGTTTCTTTTTAAATTAAATGTTTTAAGAGTTACCACTTTATTCCAATCAAGATGGCTTCAGGTGTGCCATACCTTTGTAATAAGTAGGACTGTTAGCGCTCTAGTTGTTCTTTAGAACACTCTAGGAGGCTGCAGTAGAACACAAAGGAATCAACTGACAGTCTCTGTCCTTGTTGGATGTACATGTTTTACTGAGAATGTCAGACTTCATTTTCACATGACTGAGAAAGATAATGTGAATTTACAGAAAATATGCTTTCAGTTTAGCTTATAGATCCCCTTCCAAACCACTGTGGGAAAATCATGAGATATTAGTTTTCTTTCAAACAATATTCATGATATCACAGCAGAAGGTTTTTTCACATGGTAAAATCACCTTAGAACCCACCACAATTCCTAAAACGAGTATGGTACCATCAACAAATGATTTATAATGTAACTAAAGTCCTAAAACCCTCTATTAACTACAATGCTTTTTAATGAGGTGCTATCATGTATATTGGTCCCAAGATGGCTGCCAACACTTCTTGGATGAAGTGCTGACAGCCAATCAGATCAGATGTGTGGTTAGGCTCCGCCCAGATATATATCTTTTTTTTAACCTAAATTACTCAAAATCCACTGGAGCACATATATTGAGACCTAGCAAAGGCACATCGGGTTAACAGTCCCTACAATTTTGCCAAGTTTCGTGCAAATCCATTCAGCCGTTCGAGCTAAAAGTGAGGCCAACCGCCCTATGGAAATTAACATGGGAAAAACGCGTTTTGGGACCCCCCTTTTTTCTCGGCCCCCCCTCAATGAAACCCCCCCAAATTGTCAGGGGCTGCTCAGAAACAAAATGTTCAATTTTCCTGAAAATTTCAGCCAATTCCGTCCACAAACGCCAAAGTTATTAGACATAGAATTTTCAACAATCCCATAGAGAAAAAATCCTAACTATATATACCTACTGGCGACCGCCAGTAGTTAATATATATATATATATATATATATATATATATATATATATATATATATATTAGAAAGCAATGCGCCAAGCGCTTCAGGAGGGCTACCCACGGCGCTTCAGTGCCATCCAGCTTTGTTGTGCCCCAATCACTCTCACAGCCTCCCTCCAGCTTGAAATCCGAAGTCCGACATGTTTCAGGGCCGACACGCCCCTTCTTCATGGACGTACGAAACAGTGCACAGGACACACACCATTGCGCTTTAAATGCCATTTATTCAAAGCGAGGCCGCCCTAAGTGGGAGTGGCTTAACTGTTGCTATGCTCCCAGGCATTCTGGGAGCTGTAGTCAGTGATGGCGAGTGTAACATTGTTCCTTAAGTAGGTTGTGCATAAGTGTTCAAATTAGTCATCTTGGTCATTTTTCCTTGTTGGTTAAAGGTGGGGGGTAGGCTCTGGGGTGATAGTCATTTCTCGCGAAGCATTGCGCTATTCAGGCAAAGATGAGTATCTTCGCTTTAGTCCTCGTCATGTTGTTAGCTCCAGGCGTGTGACAAGGCGGAGCTCCTCCTACGATCCAGGCAGAACGGAGAAATGTTAGAAAGCAATGCGCCAAGCGCTTCAGGAGGGCTACCCACGGCGCTTCAGTGCCATCCAGCTTTGTTGTGCCCCAATCACTCTCACAGCCTCCCTCCAGCTTGAAATCTGAAGTCCGACGCGTTTCGGGGCCGACACGCCCCTTCTTCATGGACGTACGAAACAGTGCACAGGACACACACCATTGCGCTTTAAATGCCATTTATTCAAAGCGAGTTCTTTTTTAGTAAATTCAAATGTTGGTTTTGCACGAATCAAGACTGTACCAGCACAGTGCCTGAATATGCTCAATTTGTCTGCCGAAAATGCTCACAACCTACTATAGGATTTAAATGTGCCATGACAATGTAATGAACATTTGAATTTACTAAAAAATAACAAAAATGCTCGCACTCAGGACTCTGTGTCCCAGCATACACCAAAGACTTCCACCAAGCACACGCCCACTGGGGGCAGTGATGTAACTTAAATAAAGCTGCAAAGTGAAAAGAGTGCGAGGCTCAAGTGCTTTCATTACCGGCAGCCCGAGAAGAAGAGGTTGTTCCTCGAAACGCGTTGGCAATTGAAATTAAGAAAGAGCAGGAAAGGCAAGCTGCATTAAGGAGCCGCATGGCGACGCGCTGTCGCGTGACCTTCTATCGCTTCAGGGCACTTTGGATTACAAATATATATATATATATATATATATATATATATATATCGAAGCTCGTTGGGGTGACCACAAATAGAGCAACACTCAAACACGGCGTAGCTTTTCCCCAGTAAAAGCATTTTTTTGGTATGCAAGGTTTCATTCCTCAGTTCAATCAAGCGTATGACTGCCGCCTGACGCATTTCATTTTACACTTCCTCAGAGGCACAGCAGTCAAAGGGAACAAATCGGGCCACATCCGCCTTTACATCTTATGTCCCATCACGTGCTGCCATTCAGCTGCTTTGAATAAGCCAATGCGAGGTGGTCGATGGGAGGTGTAGTCCGTAATAATATCCATAGATGGTTGCTTCTTTAATGTTTGCCAGTTCAAAGCTCCAAGTGAGCCCCAAGGAACGAAGTCGCGCTAAATCCATGTGCCGTGCTCCAAACTAAAGGCCCCCATCACATCGGGTGGTGCCCACCCAGCGGCTGGCCTGCCGCCTTAACATCGAAATCTCGTTGGGGTGACCACAAATAGAGCAGCACTCAAACACGGCGTAGCTTTTCCCCAGTAAAAGCATTTATTTGGTATGCAAGGTTTCATTCCTCAGTTCAATCAAGCGTATGACTGCCGCCTGACGCGTTTCGTTTTACACTTCCTCAGAGGCACAGCAGTCAAAGGAAACAAATCGGGCCACATCCGCCTTTAGATCTTATGCCCCATCACGTGCTGCCATTCAGCTGCTTTGAATAAGCCAATGCGTGGTGGTCGATGGGAGCTGTAGTCCGTAATCATATCCATAGATGGTTGCTTCCTTAATGTTTGCCAGTTCAAAGCTCCCAGTGAGCCCCAAGGAACGAAGTCGCGCTAAATCCATGCGCCGTACTCCAAACTAAAGGCCCCCATCACATGGGGTGGTGCTCGCCCAGTGGCTGGCCTGCCGCCTTAACATCGGAGCTCGTTGGGGTGACCACAAATAGAGCAGCACTCAAACACAGCATAGCTTTTCCCCAGTAAAAGCATTTATTTGGTATGCAAGGTTTCATTCCTCAGTTCAATCAAGCGTATGACTGCCGCCTGACGTGTTTCGTTTTACACTTCCTCAGAGGCACAGCAGTCAAAGGAAACAAATCGGGTGTGGCGCCGTTGCATTTTGTCCTGCAAACACCCTCTGAGGAAGAGAAATTCGAAATGCATCAGGGTGCGGACTGCCTTTTCAAATTCTGGTACGTGACTGCTGCATCAGAAATAAAGCTTATGGGGAAAAGCTCCTGGCGTCTGAGTGCTTCCTACTTGTTGGTCAACCCCCATCGAGCTTGATATACATATATATATATACATATAATGTCATGAGTGATGTCACTGACCATGTCATGAGTGATGTAATATGTGATGTCATCAGCAGTGCATTACACGTGCAAGTTATAGTGAGTCCAACTAACTATAACGTGGGAATTTCAATGGTTTTATGTCAGTAAAATTTCCAGGTAACTATAACTGGTGTGAAACCTATGGTTTTTTCAGTGAATTTAATTGGTTTTTTAAATGCTAATTCCTAACTATAACTGGTGTGAAACCTATGGTTTTTTCAGTGAATATATATATATATTTATATATATATATATATATATGGCAGATTGGTGTTGGGCTAAGAAATAAATAATTTGCACCAATTCCTGGGTCTCGCTTCGTCTGTTTGGCTGAGTTGCTGAGTTTGGTCGTCTACATACTGCATATTACCTACTGGCGGTCGCCAGTAGGTAGTTATAGTTAGGATCTACTTTCCATAGGAAAACTGCAACATTCTATTGAGAATAACTTTGACGCCGGTGGACGAATCTTCACAAATTTCTCTAAGAAAATGGCCCGCACCGCTCCGCTCCTTCCCTGAAAGGTTGGGGGAGATTCGTCAAGCGGGGGCCGAGATTAAAGGGGGGTCCCAAAACGTGTTTTCCCCATGTTAATTTCCATAGGACGGTCGGTTTCACTTTTAGCCCGAACGGCTGAATGGATTTCCACCAAACTTTGCAAAATTGTAAGGGCTGGTAGCCCGATGTGCCTTTGCTATGTCTCAAGATATGTGCTCCAGTGGATTTTGAGTAATTTAGGTAAAAAAAAATATATATATCTATGGCAGCCCCCGGTACGCGCACCGGGGAGCGCTCCGGGCGCACCACGCGACTTGCGCACAGAAAGCTGATATGCTCTCGGGTGTCAGTAAACATTCGAAACAGTCCGGAGCGGCCGCCATTTTGTGTCTCAGTAAAATCGAGACATGAGAGGTGGAAAAATCAAAGGGGGAAATGACCATAAGGGGGTAGGGATAGACCCTCCCTGACCCCCTAGGTTTGATGTGGGGGCCATAAAAGGGCCCAGCGGGGCAAAAGAAAAAAAAATGTTTTTTGATTTGCGCCGGGGGAGTGCCCGGTACGCGCACCGGGGAGCGGACCAGGGAGCGTACAATGGGAAAAAAGAATGACAGACTTTTCCAAAAATGAAGCCTTTTTTTATAAATTGGAGGTAGTTCTAAAAAGAACAGTTTTTGTTCTTCTTTTTGTTGTTTTATATTTTTTTTATTGTTTTTTTGAGCATTTTGTACTTTTTTGGGGTTTTCTGAACAGTTTTATATTTTTTTTGTATTTTTCATGGGGAGAAACGAAAAAACAGGGAATTGAAAATGGCTCAACTGGAGCAAAAAAAAGAAAATAAATAATTAGGGTTGATTGGGGCATTTGTGGTTGTCCCCAGCAAGGACGATGAGCTTTACGCTCTGTTCTCCATAGGAGATGGTTTTCCCACAATATTTACAGATAATTCTGAAATCTGCAAATCGTGGCTGAATGCAAGGCATCGTCTCACTTTCCTCTGGTGCCGACGGAGTGGGTTGCTTCCTTTTTGAGGTGGTGCTTGTGGATTGGGGAGGGTTACTGGCCAGTTCCCTCATCTCTGCAGCAGAATAATTTATTGGATGCTTGCGCTGCATATGGCGTATCATCGTGTTGTTCCCAAATGAATATTTCTTATTCGGGTTTCCCCTGGAAAGTTCCACGCCACAGATTCGGCAAGTAACCTTGGCTGCATTTACTTTTTTCTTCCCCTCTGGGATAGAAAAGAACTCCCAAATAATGTGTGGTCTTGGCTGGTATGGGGTATTTTGTTCTTCAAGCCATCTTGTACTCCCCTCCTCCTCCTCCTCCTCTTCCTCCTCTTGTTGACCAACAATGATATCTTCAGGTGGTCCTCTTGGTGGTTGTGGTGGTGGTGGTGGTGCAGATGCACCAGCTGCTGCTACTACTGAAGCCATTATATTGATCAAAAAGTTACAGAGAGGTACAAACAGGTCTTCCTAAGTCAAAGGACGAAGTCAGAATAAGAAAAAAAGGTGGGGTCTTTCATCCTTTTGAAAAAAAAATGTATTGAACCAATGAAAAGTGTTATTTTTAGGTCACATGACCAGGGGCTTCATCAGTATGAAACCAAAACTGTTATGAACCAATGAAAAGTGTTATTTTCAGGTCACATGACCCCACGCGCTTACGCTACGCGCCCCGGGGCACGTCCCGAGGCGCGTCACGTAAGCGCGTCGGACGCCTACGTTGTGCGATCGTATTCGCTCGAGTGCTTCCGGGTGCGCTTACACAGTACGTATCACGCGGACGCGGCTACGCGATACGTCACGATCATGTTTTCGTTCGCGATATTGGCGCTTACGGGACGCTCTCCGGTGCGCGCCCCAGGGCGCTTCATAAAAATATGCTTTCCGGGGCGCTCACCGGGGCGCGCACCGGGAGCGCTCCAAGGCAAAAATGTTTTTTTAAAAAAAACAATATTCAAAAAAAAAATTACAAAATTGTAGGGACTGGTAGCCCG
Organism: Lissotriton vulgaris; assembly: GCF_964263255.1. Classification (NCBI taxonomy): domain Eukaryota; kingdom Metazoa; phylum Chordata; class Amphibia; order Caudata; family Salamandridae; genus Lissotriton; species Lissotriton vulgaris. Next base: position 1,527,002,015 of record NC_141693.1, read on the forward strand.
ATGTGCCTTTGCTATGTCTCAAGATATATGCGCAAGTGGTTTTTACGAACATTAACTTTGAAAAAATATATATTGGGCTACATTGGGCTATATATATGTTAGAGCCCAAATGTAGCCCAATGTAGGCTACATTGGGCTATATATATGTTAGAGCCCAAATGTAGCCCAAATGTAGCCCAATGTAGCCCAATGTAGCCCAAAGATGGCCACCAGAGACAAAAAAAACAAATGTAGCCCAAATGTGGTCCAAATATCAGCCCGATGTAGCCCAGCTATAGCCCAAAGACAGAATGAACCAGAGTGTTCTAAAGAACAACTAGAGTGCTAACAGTCTTACTTATAAAGTGAGACTTATAGTTAGGAATTAGCATTTAAAAAAACCTTTGAAATTCACTTAAAAAACCATAGGTTTCACACCAGTTATAGTTAGAAATGAGCATTTAAAAAACCTAAGAAATTCACTGACCATGTCATGAGTGATGTAATATGTGACGTCATCAGCAGTGCATTGCAGGCGCGCAAGTTATAGTGAGTCCAACTCACTATAACGTGGAATTTCATTGGTTTTATGTCAGTAAAATTTCCAGCTAACTATAACTGGTGTGAAACCTATGGTTTTTTCAGTGAATTTAATAGGGTTTTTAAATGCTAATTCCTAACTATAACTGGTGTGAAACCTATATTTTTTTCAGTGAATATATATATATATATATATATATAAATATATATATATATATATACATATATATATATATATATATTTACTCTTACAGTCATTCACTCACCCATCCATATAACAATACATTTACCCTGTCCCACATCCATACAACCACTCACACACAACACAAAAACAAAAACAGTTTAAGTTAAAATTAATTTTTTATTGCATAGTTAACTAAACCCACTGCATACCACAACACTTTTTCAAGTACATTCAAAGAGCAGGGTGTAGGGTGCATTCTGAAATTGTACTAAGATGTACTACAAAAAACAATACTATTATAAAAAACGCAACTAAGCAAGTGCGCAAAAAGTGCTGAGCATTTGTTTAGTCAAAGGTGATACCACTGCACACTTCTTGTCAGTGGCATTACCAAAGGCCCACGCTGCCCCGCGAGCTTCATTGGGCCCCCTCAGCACAGCACACTGGCCTGAGAGCTCCTGAAAGAGTGTGGAGGGAGATACATCTCTGCAGGGGGGGGCCTTTACATTCCATCACACCACTGCTTCTAGTATGGGAAATGTGCAAGTGCTTTCAGAAAGCTTATAATCCAGACATCGTAAAACATTACTGATTCATTTGCATCCTGCTAGCGGTATGGCAATACAGGCCATTCAGTCAATTTGTAAGTTGAAATGCAACGCCTGGTGCAACCAAAAACTCCAGAATTCAGTTAAGTTTGTGACGCAAATCCAATTACCTATAAAGATCAGTACTTTTGATTTATCCATACTAAATTGCTTTGATTGTACCGTAGCTGCATAATGGAAATAGATGGTTGTTTAAGCAGTTTAATGTCCAGAATCAGACTGTGCTCATACCCTTGGTCTTAAGGGTTACTGACTTGTCAGATTTGAAAATGACTGATCATAAAATTCTGTTCTTGTAAGGTGTTCCAGTTTCACACCAGACCATAAATCATTCTTTTGAATAATTTGTTAAAAAAGGCTTTAAAATAGTGACCCCCTTGCAGGGTAAGGGAATTGAAGTGTCACATAACCAAGCAATTACCACTTGCCTACAAGAGTGAATGCTAGGTTTCCAAAAACTAATTTCAGGTGTTATTTCCTTAGTTCTAAAGGCATCAGACAGGGGGCGTGGCCAAGATGGCGATGAGATAGGACGTGTTATATATCTCTCCCGTCGGTGGCCCAGCAAAGCACCAGCTTTGAGACATTTATAGCAGCTGGACCACCTACAAGAAGTGCTCCAGATTTGTGACTGGTGCAGAGACTGGCAAAGCGGCAGGCAGCCAGTGAGACCGCTGCCTGCAGTGTCACAAGTAGCGAAGACGTGGCACCCCAGACCATTGGGGTAGGCGCCTAGCGCTACTGCAGCAGCAACCGGGAGAGCGAGACTCGAGTGCAACCCGCCTGAGAGAGACTGAAGCGACAGGTGCAGGTCGAGCTACAGGCCCGGCAGCAAACGGAGATCTGAGAACAGCACTGAGCATGTCCCAGGCCGGGGCTTGCACCCTCAGGCTCCCACTGAGGCAGTGCTGGCAGTGCCGCACCCATCATGGTGAAGTGTAGCCCTGCGGCGGACCAGCGATCCAGAGACTGGCTGGCCCCTCAGCATACTTCTGGAGAGCTCCACGCTCTGTTACAAGGCGAGCAAATGAGCGGCCCCCTGGGGAAATTCGCAGGGCATGATTGGCATTGGGACGGCCTGGAGAGCGTGAGGCTTTGCAGGGCAGTCAGGGAGGCATGAGGTGCTACTGTGGCCTACCCCTCTCAGAGCATGTTCTATGATCTGGCCCCAGTGCAGGGAGTTGTGAGAGGCGCTTCCACCTCTGTACATAGCTGTTCTTCTGGGAGGGCCTTAGGGGACCCCGCCCGCCATCTTGGAGAGTGGCCTTATGATGGATGGACATCGGGGGTCTGACTGGGCCCCAAGCCTGCCCACTGAAGCCTTCCCACACTGTGCGGAGCAGTGCGGGCTCCAGAAGGGAAACACGTGGTGCACAATCGGCACCGGGAGTGAGAGCCCCGGTGGGCGAGTTGGATTTGTCCTGCAGCCTCTCCCGGGGGGCTTGGAGAGCAGTCCCCACATGCACGACCCAGGGGGTGACTCCCACATTGACCCAGGGACAGAGAAGTGGGTGAAACTACCCAGCAGTTTGCATTGACAAGCCCTGCAACATTTACCATCAGCCCACGGGCAGAGATATATCGGGGAGGCACTGCGCCCGGTGGTCTCCCGGTGCCTTACACTAGACTTCCCAGGCCCCATCAGGAGATGGCCCGACACGCCTGAGATGAGCAACAACAAAGCAGACCACTGTGCCCACAGGGGGACATCACATAGAGTACCCCAAGTTAACACCATAGTCCAGGAGCTGGGAAAGAACCCTGCCCGACCCATCCTGTTACGACAAGGCCTCTTTTGCGGGGAGGCAGCATTTCCTTCACTCGCAGGAAAAAGGACAAAACATTAAAAGATCTATCCACACAAGCCCTGAGTGGGGGCCTGATGGGCGCCGCGCCACCAGGTGATAATTCCTCCTCACAAATGGGTGGCGACGGAGAGGAACCGGTAACATGGGTCTTCCTGGGGTCCCTATACATGGCATTGCGGGACGACCTGTAGACATTCAAACCCAACCTCACCTCTGAAATTACAGATGTCCACAGAGATATGGACAGCATTGGCGAGAGGGTCACTGCGCTGGAAGATAAAACTGATGAAAGACACGGAAATGACGGCCCTCCAGCAAGAGGTCATCAGTATCCATGACCAACAGGTGGACTTGCATGTACACCTTGAAGACATGGAGAACCGCTCCCATTGCCACAATGTCAGAATCGGCAGGGTGAGGGCCAACTAAGAGGCTGGTGACATTTTCAAGTATGTCAGAGAACTTTTTAATCATATCCTAGGTAACCCACCTGACGCAGAACTTAAACTGGACAGATAGCACAGAGTGGGTCTACCACGCTCCAACAATGCTCCGCCGTCAGACATATTGGTCTGTGTCCAGAACTTTCAAACCAAGGAGGACATCCTCCAAAAGGCCAAACTGATGCACCCGCTCATGTTTCTGGACCAAAACCCTGTCCAGTACCAAGACCTAGCAGCACTCACCCTGCAAAGGCAGAAGACCATCCGACCCATCACCGCGCATCTACGCCAACGCAACATTTCCTATAGCTGGGGAAAACCATTTCGATTTCTGTTTGAAAGGCAAACTCTACCAACTCCGCTCACTCTCAGAGGCAAGCCTCCTGTTAGGAGTCCACATCCCAGATGAAGAAGATGGCAAATACAGCCCGCTCCTGAAGCAGAGGATGCACAACTGTGATGGAGACAAAAAGTACGTCGGCGCTGACCCAAGTGACCAGACCCCGCAGAAATCCTGAAAGGACAGAGAGCAGCTCTGGATGCCCTACCTGAAGCACTGGCAAAGACACAGCCCACTTGAAAGATACATGGCACACTAACCTTGCTGGTGGGTGGCTGGCAGGGAGAGTGGAGGGACGTCCTCGGCCACACCATGACCCCCATGAAGATCTTCAGCCCATCATCTATGGATGATGAACTAAACTACAACTTAAAAAACAATTCTCATTGATTCCGCCTTGTTTGGATAGTTTCCACTTGGAACGTTGTTTGGGGTTATTTTCTCTGGATTTTGGGACCCCTCGTCCACCCTTTTTTGTTAATCACATAGCTACACAAAGCGGCCCTGTCTTGCCTTGAGAATGCCAAAGCCGATATCTGCCTTTTACAGGAGACACATCTCTTGACAAAGGACTGCCACTGTCTAAAATCCTGCATGTTTCCGAATTAGATGTTCTGCTGGCGTGGCCATCCTATTCTCCCATACATTTCAGGGTAAGGTCATTCAGAAAAAGGCCAAAATTAAGGGGCGGCTTCTCACCTATCGATTTACACTGGGTGGCATGTCTTTTACCATTGGGTCGGTGTATGCCCACAATGAGGGATAGGAGACATTTTTACATTAAGTGCTCAAAGAAGCTACAGCGACGGCAGAGCACAGGATCTTGCTGGGGGGGGGTGACTTTAACTTGGTCTTTGATAATATCATGGACAGATAATGCCAGCGCATAAGTCAGACGGGCGCAATCTCTGCGACAGGCCTAGTGTGTCTGCAGGACTTAGGCTGCAAAGTTCTCTGGCGCTGCTTTCATCCCCATGCCCTTGAGAACTCTTTCTATTCTAGTGTACACAAAACGTACGCTAGGCTTGATTACCTTCTAGGCTCTTTGCCTATACACATGCTCAAAACTGGCTTAGAGATAGGTGTTGCCTCTCTATCTGATCATGCCCCAGTAATTGCTGTCTTTACGCTCCCTTCTTTGCAGCAGCCCACCCGTTAGTGGCGCCTTCGGAACACCATCTTGCACAGCACAGAAGTTGTCGAACAGATACTGCGCTCCATAAAGGACTACCTTTCACATAACCCTAATCATGACATTTCCCTCTCTACACAGTGGGCAGCACTCAAAGCGGTCATACACGGGGAATTTGTTGCCATATCTTCAGCAGACAATGTGGAGCATAGGTGTAAGAGGGACGATCTCACTCAGAGAATGAGGGAGTTAGGACAGATGCACCAGTGGACAGGAGTGCCCAGAGTGTGTAGTCAGTTGAGGGCTATGCAACAGCAACTTGTGGCACTAGACCAGGACAGGGCTGACTATGGGGCTCCCCGGTTACAACACTCATATTATACCGGAGGGGATAGGTGCGGTCGCCTTCTCGCCCATAAACTTCTGTAAGCCAGGCAGTGACAGGGGGTCCTGGGGATTCGTCGAGGGGATGGTCTGCAGGTATCGGAGGACTCCGAAATCACTGAGGCCTTCCGGGATTTTTATGCTCATCTATATACAGGCCTGCCACTGAACAACACTGACAGTGCTGACTACCTCGCAGAGACCGATTTACCTAACCTGACCAAAGCTCAAGCAGACCATTTGGAGAGAGAAATAAGAATAGAAGAGGTTATTGCAGCCATTTCACGCATTAAACCACCTAAGGCCCCGGGGCCTGACGGCTACTCCGCTGTTTTTTATAAAACGTTTTGCGTGCTAGTGGCTCCCATTCTGACTAGCCTTTATAACTCCTTTGACAAGCCAGGGGCTATCCCGGAAGACATGCTCGAAACCTCCATAGTGGTCATCCCGAAGCCAGGGCTAGACAGGAGCTTTCTCGTCTCATATTTCTCCTTAATATTGATATTAAATGATATACTGGAATCTTAGCTGCTCACCTTGCTCCCTACATGCCGGGGCTGATTGACCAGGATCAGGTAGGTTTCATCCCCCAGCACCAAACCAATCAACAACACCAAACGGGCCCTCCACCTCATCGAGAAGGCCTCCTAGACTCAGGGGGAGTGCATGTTGCTTTCCATTGACGCCTGAGAAGGCCTTTGATAGTGGCCATTGGCCATACCTGGAACAGGAGCTCGCGCGAGGGGGGATGAGAGATAAACTCAGAACACACATCTTAAACTGCTACCGCTTCCCCACAGTCGCTGTCCGGGTGAACGGCCACACGTCGTCCCGCTTCCCAATAGGTAGAGTTACTAGGCAGGGGTGCCCCCTCTCGCCCCTCCTGTTTGCTCTCTATATGGAGCCTCTGGCCCATCAATTCCGGCATAACCATGCGAAAACAGGGATCAAATCTGGTTCCCACACTGCAAGCTTGATTCTTGGATCTAGAACCCTTTGTGCAGGCTTTGGAATTTATGGTCAATATGGACAAGTCTGTATCACTTGACCTTTCCCTGTCGACTTCCACCCGGGCATGTTTGCAAGAGCAACATCCCATCCAGTGGGTGACGGACACAGTTCCCTACCTACGGTTCCAGTTAGCCCCCTCTATCCCAGCCATAGCCGCCACTAATTATGCTCAGCTGTGATTGAGAATTTGCAAGGAGCTGGGTCAATGGAAACATTACCCACTCTCCTGGCTTGGCAGAGTAGCTGCCGCTAAAATGACAATACTAGCCCGATCTTATATTTGTTCCAGACCCTGCTGCTTCGTCCACCCCCTAGTTAAATCCAACAAACCCAATCCGAGCTCGTGCATTTCATATGGAACGGCCGCAATCCACGGATGAAGCATGCTCTAGTGGTCCTCCCACTGGAGGAAGGCGGCCTTGGTGTCCTAACTGCCACCTCTATTTCCAAGCGACACAAATATGCCACTTGGTTGAATGGAACCGGCTACAATCGGAGAAACACTGGCTATTTGAAGACCAAGCGATAGCTGCTACACCCCTCCAGAAGGTTTCCTTTCTTCAGAGGGTGCACAGACTGCCCAATCTCTATGCGTCCGACATTACTCAGGTCACCTTGGAGGCCTGGGATTGCACTAACATTAAACATACCTTGACCACCATTCCCTCCCCGCTCACCCGCTATTCTATAACCCTGACTTTCAGCCGGGCATGGGTGTAGCAGCCTTTGTAAGGTTGCGATCTTCGGAGTGGTTATCTCTGGGCCATCTTTTTGATGTTGACAGGGTCATACTGTTTCAGCAGGTCAAATCGGTGTATGGGACCCCTGAAACTTAACGACTACGATACCTCTAGATACCTCTAGATTATGCACTGGGCACTACACCCTCAAATTAGGCTACATGCTACAGGCACATGCATCAAGCGATTTTGATATAGCAAACGGTGCGAATCGCAAAATTCGGCAGTTTGCAATTCCAAAATCACTTTTTGGGATGCATCATTTATTTATCATGTATCGCAATTTAAGAATTCACAATTTTTTGCGATTTCTCAAATTGAGATAGCATTTGAGGAATCGTAAATTTTGCGATTCCTTAAATGCTATGCATGAATAATTTTAATTTGCGAATTCGCAATTTTGAAGGGAAAAATTACCATGAAGTAAACCTTCATGGTAATTTGCGAAAAGTTTCAAAAATGAAAATAAATGCATTTGTGAAACTTACATGTTACACACACACACATGCCCTTGGGACATGTGTGTGAGTAAAATGTACTTACATGACATTCCAGGGGTGCAGGGGGGGTCCTTTGGACCCCCCTGCACCCTTGAAATTGCATTCTCATTTTGCGGTTCCTTAATTGAGAATTCGCAAAATGAGAATGCCTTCCCATTGATTCCTATGGCCCTTTAAGCCCATGGGAATCAATGTAAAGCGTTTCCTTATTTGCGCTTCGCAATTAAGGAATCGCAAATCAGGAACATTAAGAAATCGCTAAAACTTTTGCGATTTCTTGATGCATTGCCGTTTGCGATTCCTTAATTGCGATTCCTTAATTTTCGCAATTAATCATTTCTCTCGCCAGCATTTTTTTTATATATTGTGTTTTCGAATTTAGTAGCACCGTTTTATCTGGCATCTTACCTAGGCTCAGCCGCTTTACACTTTTTTTGTTTCTTGTGTAATTTGAGATTTTAGGTATCGCAGCTCATTGTTATAAAAACAATTGCTTTCTGTGACCCCCATTTTTTATTTGCTCCTTTTATATTTATAGGAGGTTGTTTTTTGAGTAGAAAATGTGTCAATAGTGAGCCACTTAAAAGTAGCCATTCCATTACTTTCTCGCCTACTTCTGTTCCTTCTTTCTCCTGCGTTTCTTAATCTCTTCTTATAACCTCAATAGTTCAAGCACAGCTGTAGACCTCCACTATTAGCTTCTCTAACTCTGCACCACACCATTTTAAATGTTTTAAATTGTAGATGACTGAGGCGGAAATTAAGTTGTTTGTTGAACACAGCTGATTTAATTTACAGAAATCGGGATGGATTGTTGAAAATTATCACTTTCTGTGCGGGGAAGTTTTGAAAAATGACCAAACTGGGGCAGTGTTCGTTGCTAATTAGTGTTGAACTTTTTCTGCCGCTTAAGAAACTAATTGATGTGGATGAGTCCTCTTTTATATTGTCGTTGAGTAGCTTGAGCCCAAGTCTATCCCAAGCCTATCCAGCCATTTTCTGAAGTTGATTCAGTGATGAGTGCCCCATTTTGTAATGGCGTTGCGTAGATCGGTGTTAAAGTCACATGAGATGATGAAGATTGCATGCTTGCATTGCTTTTGTGAAGTTTTTACCTAGCTTTTTCCTTTTTTTTACTTGTTCGAATACATATACGTTTATACAAATCACAAATACAGTTCCTAACATACACATTCAATTAGTTAACACTAACTTACATGCCAAAACATAGAATAAGATGTAGTCACACTATTACAAACATACATATAACATTAAATTATTCCTCTTAAACCATAATAGGTCGTTCTAGAAGAACCGTGGGCCACATTATCAAGAACAGGCGATAACATTATCGCCGCTTTATAGTCAGGAAACTCCCGGTAAAGCGGCGATAATGGGCTTGATAATAGGCCCTTGTGAATTCCCATAGCAGCCTAGGTTCTGGTGTTAACCTGGGCTGCTATAAAGCGATAAACCGGCGATAATTTTATTGCCTGTTCTTGATAATATGCCTCCGTGTTTTTTTGTGTTTTGGGATTTTTTTTGTATTTTGTATTTTGGGATTTTTTTAACCTTTCCTAAAAAAAGTTTCAAAACATGTTGCAATGCAATGAAACAGGAAAACTTGCAGCAGGAACTGAGGAAAACTGTTCCCTTCTACAAAAAAGACTCTGGCATTTTTGGCAATGCGCAACAGCTTCGGCCAGTTTAGGAAAAGTGAGAGGCTGTTTAGAAGTGAGCACTTGATCAGATGATATGCTTGGTTGCCCTGGAGCTCCAAATGCAGTTTGCTGTCTTCTCTCCCTTTCAGTTTCTTCCCGTGCAAGACGTGTTGAGTACATTGCTTGTAGGTGCTGCATCATGGAAGACATCTCACATGGGTATTTTCTCTACAACCCTCTAGATAAAACATTCTTGCGCAGGGAACAAGTCACCTTCGTAGCACTTACTTTCTTCTCTCCTTCTGGAATGGTAAAGTAGGGCCAAACAATACTTTCCTTTCTTGCCTTCACTGGCTCTTCCTCTTCATGAACATTTTCATTCTCTTCTTGGCTGTCTGCACAACCAGATGCCATCTTGAATTCCAAAAAAAGTAAATCTGAACACAAAAAAAAAAGAAATGTCAGAGACAACACAAAAGGTATTAAACTCAAAAGACACACTCCAAAAAATAAAAACACGGGCGGGATATTCCTCCTTTGAAGGCAGATAGCTTTTTAACAAATCAGATGAATTTGTTCTATACCACATAGGGTATCAATGGTGTCACGCTCACGTTGCAGTGATATAGCGTAACCACAAAATGTGTTAAAGCCACCTTTAAAATGAGGGTTCACAATAATTGCACTAGTTTTATAATCTAATTAACCAACATCTAATTCTGAAAAAAACATTTAAACTGCATACATACATGCTTAATACTACTTAAAAACATCCAGAAATACATGCCGGCAAAGTGTGCAACAGGGTCGCGACTTCGTTAAAAAAATCCAAAACACCTTTAAAATGGTTTTAGTCGATGATCATATTACTGTTAGGACTTTGTTGGAAAACCACTTACTCTAAAATGATCTTTAAATAAGTCTATATATGTATTTTACACTACCAAATCTGCGCTCCGGTGCGTCCCTGTGGCGGATCTGGAAATAATTGATGAAAAAATGTGCGACGGGGTTGTGACTCCGTAAATGTACTAAAAACATAAATAAAATATTTTACCTCTATAGTAATATTACTTTTGGAACTTTATTAGTAAACAACTTGCCATAAAGTGACCATTTAAACTGTCTGTATATGTATTTTACACTACCAAAAGAACCCAGTGCGATAAATCATTACTGATGAACAACTCTTACTTTTTTACATCCCCCCAAAAAACATATTATTACACACACCTCACATCCATCTATTATTTCCCAAGATGATGGCTATCAAAGCAAAACACCCCCAGAAATAAAATGTGCAATCTTTTGGTAAAGGAGCAGGTGCAGTTCTATTGTGTCAAAGTCACTAATACTAAAACACTCATACAAACCTTTAACGATTAAAAACCTTAAAAAACACTGAATGAACTGATGTTATAAAGATATTATACTTAGGTCATAAAAACCTTTAAAAAAACACAGAAAGAATAGAGGTTACAGGGACTTTATAGTTAGAAAATAGAATTGAAAAAAGTTAGAAATTCAATTAAAAAAACAGGTTGCAGGAGCACAATAGTAAAGAAATAGATTTTTTTTTAAACCTTAGAAATTCATTAAAAAATAAAGGTTACAGGAACTTTATAGTTAGAGTCACATTTTACTTGTACAAATCCATAGAAATACAGCAGTTAAGTTACATCAGCTAACTATAACTTACACTCCTGCAATGGAGTTGGAAGGTTAGGCAATTCCAGGTTTTGGCAGCGATACAGGAGAAGAAGCATACACAGCTGCAGCTACTATGGATGTGAGGTCTGTGTGCAAGGCCAAGTGAAGAGGAGCGCAGGTGTCTGGAGGGCTGGTGGAATCAGTTGATGGTTGAGGTAGGCCAGTCCTACATCATGAAGGGCTTCATAGGCATGCGTGAGGATCTTGAACTGCCATCTCTTCTAGATGGGGAGCCAGTGAAGGTCTCTCAGGTGGGGGGTGATGTGGGTTTACTTGGGTAGGTCCAGAATGAGCCTAGCTGCTGAATTCTGTATGGCCTGTAGTCTTCTGAGGAGCTGGGTGGAGAAGCGACTGTAGAGGGCATTGTCATATTCGAGATGGCTGGTCAGGGAGACAGTCGGATGCTCTGTGTGGAGGGTGTCTTGCTGTATGCCTTTGTTGTAGAGTCTGTTGATTAGGGTGTTTTGGGAGACTATGTTGAATGTCATTTAGAGGTCGATGATGATCAGGCCCACTGATTCTCCTTAGCTAAGGAGTGTTCTGATGCCATATGTGGAGCAATCAGAGCTGTCTCGGTTCTGTGGTTGCCACAGAAGCCTGACTGTGCGGCATCCAGTAGGTGGTTTTGTTCTAGGAATTTGGTAAGCTGCTAGTTGAAGGCTTTTTTGAGTACTTTGTCCAGGTAGGGGAGTAGGGAGATCAAATGATAATTTCTGAGATCGTAGAGGTTGGCTGAGGCTTTTTTTAGAAGCGATCTATTGTCTGCGTGTTTCCATCTGTCCGGGAAGGTTGATGTGGAGATGAAAGTGTTGCTGATTGGGTTCATTTCACGGTTGTAGAGGTGGTGGGGGCAGGGGTGCGTGAGCACCCCCGAGTGGATGGAAGACATGGCGGCTGAGGTGGTCAGGGCAGTGAGTGGTGACCAGGTGGTAATGGTGTGGCTGGTGTTCCCTCGTCGGTTGAGGAAATTGGAGTTGAGGGTGGTGGTGGGTTGGATGCTGAAATTGTTGTAGATGTTGATGATCGTGCTGTGGTAGTCGTCCAAGAGGGTGTCACAGAGTTCTTGGGAGGGGTGTATGGTGTTCTCTATGGCTGTGTAGAGCTGTGAGGTAGGTGTCAGAGCACATTGTCATGAAAGCTTGTTTTTGAATGGTGAGTTTGCAGTTAGACGCTGCAGAATTAAAGGCATGTAATACTAAGCTCCGTATGTGTTATGGTCATTGGTGGGTACTGATGCTAGGGAGGATGGTACAGCAGGAAGACCTGGTTTGAAGTATGGGACTCATTTCTGCTCAGGAAGAGAATCTGGGAAGGATTCATGAACTTAAATACCTTGAAAGGCTCCAGCTCGAGGCTTGCTCTATACAGTTAAGTGTAAAGGGAGACCCAGAGAAGAGAAACCCTTTGATCCCAGTGTTCAGTGTTGTCAGCCTGGCATCACCCAGTGGGAGGGGACGCTGGTCCCAGAGTCAGTTTGTTGTAGTTGAAGAGGAAGGACTGCTCATTTCCCTAGGCACAGCCTTGACTGTGAAACCAGCTACTTTCAAGGTCAAAAGGGTTCTGCCATGTTGGATTTAATCCAGGACAGTTTACTGTGGGATTGTTTATAGTGAGGCAGATACAAAGTTCTACAATGGTGGGAAGGGTTTTTTCTCATTGGTTAGGGAGTCTCTAGGAGCCACTCCCACACACTGGCTAGGGGTTCTTAGGAAAGTGTCACCTCACCTCGAGTTCATCAGGACACTTTGTGGACCTGTGGAAGAACCTTGAGAGGTTGCCTGATGTACTTTCTGCATTTTTTGCAAACCTTGCTATTATTTCATAATTAATTTTAACACTGGCATTTTAAAATCTATTTTAACGTTTTAGTTTATTGTGTGATACTGTATGAATTTGTTGCTTGGGGCTTTGGTGACAACACGCTAAACTTTTCTACCCTGATCCGGGCAGTCTGGGCTGGTAGCCACTTCCTGATTCCCTCCTCTCAACCACTAGAGATGCCATTTTTGTTCAGTGCGCACTCTAGTTGTCGGAGCAGAGTTAACTTATAGAATGCACACTACGCAGACACGCAGTTGACACGCACATCAGGTGCACCAAAGGCACGCATAAGGCAAGCCCGTCTGCACCCATCAGCGACCCGGCAGCTAGAGCCAGCCACGCTGTCCTTTTCCAGTGGACCTTATTGTTTGTAAAGTATATAACCGGAATGAACTCCTCTCGCTTCTCCCTTAACCCTTTTGCCCAGTTAGCAGGTGGAAGGTTTTAGAATACCCCCACCCCAGCAAGTAAGAAATGCAGCTTCAGCCTGGGCTTGGGAACTGTCCGGCTTGTAGGTACTGTTTCTAGTGGCAGGGGAAGGGGCCTATGGTCAAAGTAGTTCTGATTAACACTTGCTCTATAAGCAGGCACCACCAGGATATTTTTGATCTCCTCTCCGATAAACAGGTGGATCTGCTATTTATAACTGAGCAATGGCTTAATGTTTCCTCAAACCCTATTATTGAGATGGCGATACCCATTGGATATAAGATCTCCCAGGTTGATCGCAAAGTTCGGAGGGGTGGTGGTGTTGCGGTCTTCAGAGATAAGTGGGCCTTCTGCTGTGAGGAGTCCCCTTAGGTTGGGGAGGGTAAAGTGCTTGATTTCAGTATCACTTTCTCCCCACACGCCTCGTTGGTCGGAACTTCGGTCTACAGACCCCCTGGGCCTTCAGGGCCTTTTCTCAGAAAGTTGGCAAATGTCATTATTCCCTGCGCCTTGTTGTTCCCGCATTACCTTTCCTGGGGACCTCAATATCCATTTAGATAACAATGATGTTGGGGATACCAGGGAATTCTCTGACTCTCTTAACCTTGCCCAGTGGGTCAGAGCACAGACGCATTAAGGTGGTCACATCCTTGATCCTATCTGCTCCAATGTCTTCATTAAAGTGGAGGATCTTTTACCGGTGCAATGGTCTGAGCATTTTCTGTCATATTTTGCCTGGGACCTGGACAGCAATTGCCCAACAAGTAGCACAGGGCAAGGTTTGACCCCTGCCAAAATTGATCTATTGGCATTTAGTTGTGCTCTTACTGAGTCCAGACCAGCCTCCTTGGATAATCTGGAGGAAGCTCTTGAAAGCTTCTCCACTGGGATCAAGAAAATGGTGGACTGTTTTGCACCTATGGCCTGCCGTAAACGCTCCAGGATATCTCCGTCTAAATCTTCATCCAACACTTGGTGTGAGGAACTCTCTAACTTTTTCATTGAGAAAATTCGTACCAACCAGCTGTCCTTTACTTCTGGCAACCACTCCACTGTCAGGCCCTTGTCCCTGGCTGAGCCACACATGGAGTATCTCTCTCTCACATCTTTTTTTACTATTGATCTGCCTGAGTCACGAAGGGTCCTTAAGGCACTGAAGTCAGGCTCTCTGGGCGATCCTTGTGCAGCCAGACTCCTGGCTTCCGTTGCTGAGGCGGTGAATTCTGAAGTCAACAGACTTATTAATCCGTCCCTTCAGGAGGCCGGTGTCCCCTTAGTCTGGAAGCAGACCAAGATTTTGCCCATTTAAAAAAAACATTTGCTGGATCTGTTATACCTAGTTAATTATTGCCCGATCTCTCTTCTCCCTATTTTAGCGGAAGCCTGTGAAAAAGTGGTCAACAAACAAATTATATACTTTTTGGAGAGCGCTGGCCTACTCCACCCTGCTCAATCTGGGTTTAGAACCTCCTATAGCATGGAGTCAGCCTTGGTGGGAGTCTCGGAAGCTATTCAGGAATGTTTGCATTCAGGTGGTAGGGAAGCCCTTATCTTGTTAGATCTCTCAGCAGCATTTGATACTCTTCCCCACTCTCTGCTTCTTACCTGCCTCGAGGAAGTGGGGATCTCAGGTGCTGCCCTGAGCTGGCTGACATCCTTCTTGGAAGGGCATAACCATTAGGTTTGGCTCTCCCCATTTTCTTCCTCACCTCAGGAGGATACTACAGGGGTGCCTCAGGGGTCCTCCTTGAGCCCCCTTCTCTTTATCTATATGGTACCCTTTTGATTTATTTGGCGGAAGAATTGGGAGCCAAAATTATGGAATATGCCGATGATACTCAGCTATTATTTACACAGGGCAAAACATAGTGCTCTACGTCCCTGGCAAGAAACTGTTTGTCCGCGGTTTTCCAATGGTTTTCCGCAGCACAGCTTAAATGCAACAAAGACAAGTCTGAAATCCTTCTCTATGGGTTGTTTCTTCCCCAATTTAGAGACAGCCTATGGCCTGCCAAATTCCCCATGCCAGCATCAACGAGTCAATCCTGCCAAGAATCTGGGTGTTTGGTTCGAGGAAAACCTTTCCTGTGCGACCCAGATCAAGAGGTTAGCGGAAAATTGTCTTCGGGTACAAAAAAACCTTAGGAAATGTATCCCGCTTCTTCCTAGAGCAGCAAAGGAAACTGTGACTTGAGCCCTGATTCTCACATGGATCAATTACGTGAATGCGCCGTGCGACGGCCTGTCAGGCAATCTTCTTAATAGGCTTCAAGTGGTCCAAAATGCGACTGCAAGACTCGTCTTTAACATCCTGATAAGACACAGTGTCGGCCAGCACTTACGTTCACTGCATTGGTTACCTGGGACCCAAGAGTTAAACTGAAAGCCCTGACCCTGGCCCTTCGGGCTTTGCACGCATGTGGTCCCGGCTATCTGCGGAAGCCTTTCAGATTTTAAACCCCTGCTAGATACCTCCAGTCATCATCCCAGCTCCTGGCTCATATTCTTTGCTTCCAGCTTACAAAAATGGGGGCAGTTCACTTGTGTTTAGAGCTGCCATTGATTGGAACACCCTCCCTTTTGCTCTTCGTAGTATTCAAGACCATTGCTTATTTAAAAAAACTGAAGACCCATCTTTTTGTTTGATCCTTTCTTTCCCAGGTTTCCCCTCTCTCCAGGTCCATGCCGAGACACTCTTTGAGTATCCGTTTGTGCTACAAATATAAAATAACATAAGAAAATTGGACCTGCTGTCCATGACCAGTGGGTTAGATCTGAAGGACTGGACCTGATCCCAAATGTACCAAGGACTGAGAAATGCACTGCATGGCTACAGGGACATAACAAGTTACAAGATACACTTCATCCTAGTGGCCTCTGCTTAAGTGAGTCCTTGCACCTAAGTGAATGTCCTGAGGTATAGGAGGCCTTAGAAGAGACCAAGAGAAACTGCACCAGAAAGTCTAAAAAGTTGGGACCAGAGCTATAGCAGAATCTCTCAGCAAAGGTGTCTGATTTCTGCAGGAACTCACCAGATACAATTCATGCTTGACCTACTGGAGGATTTTGAGCTCCAATATTTTCATGGTTTTACTTTATAATTGTTTTGGTGCTGCTAAATACTTGGCAGATGTGTTCTTAATTTAACTTGTCTGCTCTGTGCCATAACTGCCGGGGGTTCAGCCCAGGTTGATTTATTGCACTTGAATGTTGGATATGACAAATTATGAGTTTATTAATTAGGAGGGACTCACATCTGTCTATACTAATAACTAATTTCTTACCATGATCATCGGGAAATGGAACATAGTCACTTAATGAGGCTCCCACTGACCACAGGTAAAATGTCAATGAGGATATCAAGCAAGGAAAAACACTGGGGAAAGATTATATGGGAAAACAGTAGTGCATATGATCGCCAAACAAATTAGATGATTTTAAATAGGGCATCCTTGTTTAATATAGAGAGGGGTAGTGTTGTCCAAGTATTGGTGTTGTTTTTAACATATCACAGTAAACACGTGATATTCATGTCCCAATCTACTTGTGTTTCTACTGGTGTGTAAATGCCTAAATATTTGATAGTGACATGCTTGACATGGCTTAGATGTGCATGAGTTCTTTGGTTGGCTGTTTATCCTAATTTGGACATATGTTAACTTCTCTCTATTTCTTCTGGAACCAGACACACTGCCATAAACATAGGGAATCAGCATCATTCTTAGTATGGATAATTCAGATTTTTGGATATACAGTAAAATGTAGTCTGTGTATGGAGGGATTTGGTCCAAATCTCCTCTTTCCATTTAAATCCACAGATCTGGGCATCTCATCTGATCAAATAAGTGATTATTTGCATGACAAGGGCAAATAAAATAGGGCATGTTTTGTACCCAAGGAAAAAGAAGGGAGAAGGTACTCTGTTAATACAGATATAGGCTAAGAGTACAGGGTGTGTAAATAAATCAATAAGGAGGGTGTCAAACTTGATTTTTTTTCTGGGACCTGGTGGAGTAAGTACCAATCAATTAAGATAAATACTTAGTTCAGTTACACCAGCACAGAGGAAATTTGATGTTCATCTGAACACTTCAAGCCTTTGAAACAGTGGTGTGTTTGATAGAACACATAATGCTATTTTGGTCTTGATGAATAAGTGATTACAATTATTTTGCCCAATCCATTAGTGAGAATATTTTCAGGATTTTACTTTCAACATGAATTAATTAAATTGGCCCTTATGAGTTATACTCATTTGGGGGCTAGATCAGATCAGACCATGATGGCTGCACTGTGTAAGTTCTTGGGTATCAAACCTAGCTGTAAAGCCTCCTCAAACTTTGTTAATATGTGTAAGGTTGGATATGAGACATCTTGAAAAAACTATTCTTCAGGAAAACTCACTGGGACCTGGTAATTTTGCTGTTGACTTATCAAGTATAGCCTCTATAAAATCGACTTCCATGTTTGTGAGGTCCAAGGTCAAATTGACCTCTGTGCAATTTACTGTCTATTAGATGATTTATTATTTGACATTTAGCATCTGTTGTTGGTGGAGTTGACCTGCAGCAATGTTGTGTGTAGCAGTGTGTGAATAGATGCGCAACTGAGGAAGAATTTGCTACTTTCCAGTAGGCATCTAGGTGCTCAAACCTGATGGAAAGTAGAAAGTTACCACGCAATCAAGGACTGCAAGTTAATTTACAAAAAGCCACGTTTTTACAGCTTTTCTAAAGGCCACAATAGTTTGACAATTCTTTATCTCACCAGGAAGCACATTGCAGGTTTTAACGGTTCCCGACATTAAGCTTCTTCCAGCCTAGCAATAGATATTATTCTAGTTTCAACCAAAAATTTGGACAATCAATGGTCTGGCTTTTTCACCTGCTTCATATGTCCTATAATGGAATGCAGCCCAGGCCAATTTTGCAAAAGCCAGAAGGCACTGGTTTAAAGATAATCTAGTGGGTTCCAAATGACAAAGTGTTTGTTCATTGTGCGGAAATGCAAATTTATTTTCTAGTGAGCTGCTTGTTGGCTTCTGGGATATAATCTATGGTGTTCTGTCTTAGGCACTACCAGTCAAATGAAAATTGTTTTCTAGAAAATTAGTTTTGATGTCTTCCTATAGTGTAGGGTTAGATGGTACTGAGTGCTGGATCAGAATGAAATATATTTCCATTTCTTACCAGAGAAATTCTGAGACATTTTCATCTAATAGCAACCTGGCTGAAATCTGAACTGTTAAAATGCATCTTTTGAGATACAGTGTTTGAAGGTTAGTTCTGCTTCATAGGATGGAAGATGTCTTTCCCATCAGCCTGAGTTATCCTAGACACCTTAAATGTCCCCCAGAGGAGTGCCGTGCAACAAAGAGGGACAGTGCACTTCTTTTGTAATACAGGCCCTGATTTATAAGGAACATTGCTGACTGAAACACGTTGTGAGATTCATAAGGAATAAAGTTATATTTTGACATTCTATCAAGTGAGGGATCAAGATCATTTTTAAATTCAATCCCAAAAATAAAGCAAATATTTCCAATATTAGAAAGTTTGCATCTTAGACACAAGAAAATAAGAATCAATTGCACAGAACCATACACATTCAGTAAACTCAAAGGTTTTTGTATGCATAATAACATCAACATCTGCCCACTGTTTCAGATTTCTGAGACAGACTTTCTACACAAAGTCTATTATGAAAAAGGCATTGCAACATTCTGTTTCCTTTCAATAGAAGGTAAAACAGGATATCCCCAACTATCTTTTTAAATTTCAAATATTTGATTTTGCTACAATGATTTTTTGGTAGAAAAACAATATTAGCATTTAACATGGAAGGCAATGTGAGCTAACACCTTTTTTCTTTTAACAGGGGTGCCAAGACAGCACAAATTCCTGAAGACAATATTAACCATATATAAAAAACTTATTCAGGATGACAACGTCAACTAGAATGATCTGTAGGGAAGATAACATTAAGGGCCAAATGTAGGTAATTTCCATTTACTGATTCATAAATACCGACTCATACCCAATCGGTATTCCTGAATCGGTAAATGGTATGTAGGTAAAAAATCGGTAAAAGTTACCGAATCGGTATGACTCGGTAACCCAAATTGGTAATTACCGATTCGGAATAATCCGAGTCGGTATATTCCGAGTCGGTGAAACCCAAGCAACCCTATGGGCCACATGTGGCCCATAGGAATGAATGGGATTCACGAAACGGAAAAATCAGAATTGGATTTTACCGAATCGGAATTTACCGATTCGGTAATTACTGAATCGGGAGTTTGAAACACGCCATTTGAGCCTGCCAACCAATCAGGGACAGCCTACACACCCCACAACCAAGGCCCTGTGAATCCAACCAATGAGAGTGAAGCACCCCACCCGAGTACCTGGGAGTGGCCACACCCATGCAGGTGGAAACCAACAGAACAAACAATTCTGCAGAGGAGAGAGGAGCAGAGCATCCACGGGCAAGCAGACTGACACAATGGAGGCACAGGAAGGCCAAAAGGATGGTGGTGAGAGGAAAAGGAAGATAAAGTTCAGCCCAGAGGAACTACAGGTGGCTGTGGCTGAAATAGTCAGCCAATACAGCCAAATATTTGGGAGACAGTCTCTGCATGTTGCGGAGACTGTGAAGAGGAACATTTGGCTAGCGATTCAGGCCAAAGTCAATGCCACAGGTGTCACCCACCGGGAGATTGAGGACATCAAAAAGAGGTGGTATGACCTGCGCGTAGTGACGAAAAAAGAAAATTGCAGCACAGAAAACGGATGCTGGTGTGACTGGAGGTGGCAGGAGCAAAGCACCAAAACTAACACCAATAAAGGAGCAAGTGGAAACCAACATGGAGCCTGAATGCATCCATGGGATAGGAGACCTGGATAGCACAGAGAAAGCAGCCAAGAAACAAGGTTCCCATATCCACCCCCAGCAATCCCAACCCTGTACCCCACTGTGTACACACATCACACTGCAGGAGAGCTCAGACTTTGTGGCAGCAATGCATCATGGTAGAAGTAGTCAAGTATACACAGATGCAAAGTACACCACACATGACTCAGCAAGGCATGCCACACACATCCCCAAACAAGCAATGTGGACTGTGCAGAGGTGTTCAGACTATTTAATTAAGAAAGACACACAGACAAACAACAACATTGACCCTATGTCAATTTGATTCCACAGGAGAGTCGTCACGCAGTTCTGCACCGCCAAGGGAGGAGAGGGCAGCACCAACTAAAAGAGGGGAGAAAGAAAAGAGGAAAAGTTGTCACAGCGCAGGAGAAGGAGGAAACGACCCCACCCAGGAGCCCTCATCTCCAGACCCACCCACTACACCTGTCCCAATGTCCCCTGTCTTGTTTGGATATCCTGACCTCACAAACACACCCAGTGCAATGTCCAGAGGGTCTATGCTGGGAGGGGAAAGTAGCCATGCGGAGCCCCCGCAGAGGATCCTGCAGACCTCTGAATCAGAGGATGAGGAAGATGTCCCCCAAAAGAGTGCGCCAGTGGATGACAGGCCAAGACCAACTATTGCAGCAGGCGCAGCGCGCACCAGTGTCCTTGGCAGGAGGGCACGTGAGTGTGGGGAGGGCCAGGAAGGGGAGAGCGTCTTCTGTGGGCTGGAGGGCACGATGGTTAAAGTTCAACGCCAGCAGGCCAAATCACTGCAAGCCTTGCATAGGCAGGTGCGCTGTATGAACACCAGAATGTCCAACATGGACAATGGCATAAGCCAAATGGCATCTAGCCTGGAGCAGATTGCACAAGGGATCACAGACATCTCGACATACATGGGAGTCCTCTCCGACAAGTTGGACCGGGATCATCTCCAGCGTGCCAGGGAACGGCAGTACATGCGCCAACAGACCAAGGCCATGAATAGGTTCGCTACCAATACAGCACTCCTCTGCAGACGCTCCATAGCAATGCAGGAAGCAATTGTGCACTGCTGCACAGACTTAACATGGGGCATGGGTAGAGTGACCTCTGCGATGGAGCAGATGTTGACGTCAAACACAGGCAATGCTGGTGACACGGGTGTGCAGGAGACTGAGGGGTCAACCAGCAGGAGTGGCTCCAGTACACCTGTACCGGAGGTGCGCAGGAGCGGCAGGCACAGCCATGCAGAGCCAGGCACCAGCAGGGAACCTGAAGGACAGGCACCAAAATCCCGCAATGTAGTGCGAGGACGCAAGCACTGACCTATGCGGGAGACTGACTCAACTGCACACAGTGACAGCAACTGAGAATGTGCAGCCAGTGACATTGACGTACCTTCATGTGACAATTATGATGTAGTGCTGATTAACTACTCATGTCCTGAAGTATACCAGTGTATGTGTTATACTTTACCTAGAAATATCGTCTTGTTATTTCTGTCCGTCTCAATCTGCCATCTAGTGCGGCTGGTCCTGTTGCCTGGGGCTCTGCATGTTCTTGGTCGTCATCTATGTTCTCATGATGTGTCAACTCCACCTTTGTGCCTTTCTTGGTAGCAAGATTGTGCAATATGGCACAGGTCACTATTATTTTGCAACACAGGATGGGGGTGTACTGTCGCGCACCTCCACTTTTGTGGAGGCAACGGAACCTGCTCTTCAGGAGTCCAAAGGTTCTCTCCACTACGTTGCGGGTGGACCTGTGTGCCACATTGTATCGCCTTTCTGCTCTGTTGGTTGGGTTCAGGTACGGTGTCAGCACAAAGGAACGCAGGGCATATGCACTGTCACCTTGGAGGGAACGAGAGGTACATGAGTTACATTCACATTTCACATTCAGCTGAGATCCATTTCAGGGTGTGTCCAACATTTTTACCTAGCGGATATCCATCTCCAAAATCTCCATTCAGTAGCCGTGTGTATATTCCGCTGTTCTGGAATATGTAGGAGTCGTGCGTGCTCCCTGGAAATTTGGCACCTATGTCGGTGATGATGTTCCCTGCATTGCATATCACCTGCACGTTGATGTAGTGCGTAGACTTACGGTTTCTGTATATGTGTTTGATGGCTGCAGGTGGGCATAGGGGAATGTGGGTGCCATCAATGCAGCCTATCACATGCGGGAAGTGTGCCAGTCCATAGAAGTCTGTTTTTGTTTTGGCAAGTTTCGCAGGTGTGTCAGGGAACTGTATGTAATGTCCCATTCTCTGAGTCATGACATCCAGGAGCTTCCTGAAGAAACTGGACAGACAGCTCTAGGATACACCTCCTACTGCAGCTATCACACTCTGGTAGCTCCCAGAGGCAAGCAGGTGTATGCTACACAGCACCTGGACATGGGGAGGGATGGCGTGGGCCCTGGGTGTTGGATGATCCAGGTATGGGTGGAGGTCCCTTATTAGGTCCATGATGATATTGGAGTGCAGCCTGTACCTCTGGAGTATCTCAGGCTCAGTCAATTGGAACAGAGTGATCCTATGCCTGTACACCTGCTCCTCCCTTTGCCATACCCTCAGCCCTTCTGCCTGTAGCCTTCGCCTCCTCGCTATCACATAGAGTGCCGCCATTTTGACAACAGTGTTGCATTTTGGGCCCTTTTTTATAGCATGCACATGGTTACCACCAGCTTTCAGTCCATGGTAAATACCGACTCTTAAATACCGAATTTCGATGAATTCGGTATTTTTGGGCTTTCCTACATCTGGATGGGCATGTTTTCCGATTTCTTATTTACCGATTCAGTGTATGAGGACTCGGTAATTTTCCTATCGGTAAATAACGAATCGGTAAATATGTACTCGGTAAATACCGAATCTGTATTTTTCCGATTCATATTTACCGATTCGGTATTTTTTTGTCACCTACATCTCTTTCTCGCTATACCGGTCGGTAACGGCCGATTTTACCGAATTTGGGCCGTTACCGACCGGTATTTGGCTTCCTACATCTGGCCCTAAATATTAAATAAACAGCATATAGAGAAATATGACTGCAAACATGAGAAGTGTAGGAAAGAGCCTCTTTTGACATGGTTACCCCGACTTTTTGCTTAATGCCTGCTTTGATTTTGAACTGTAAGTTAACTGGGTCCCTGATAACTAGATTTCCAGTGCCAGATCTCTTTCTCAAAACCGTACCACGATTGACTCACCTTCAGCCACCACTGTAAGTCCCTAGTAAATGGTACCCCTGGTATCTAGGGTTGCAGCACAAAGTTTGCCACCCTAGAGACCCCTCACCAAGACTATCCACACTTCCACTGCAGGCTGCTTGTATTTGAGCAGAGAAAACCGAAGACTCAACAAGTCACACAGCCATGTGTGCCTTGCTCTCATACACTGCCTAATATATAGTTAAGTCACCACTAATACAGGCCGTACAGCCCTAAGGCAGGGTGCAATATATCCCATGTTTGAATATAGCTGCATGGGGAGATGTGACCCTGCATTATCTGAGCCAATCATGGATATTGTAAGTGCACAGGGAAGTCATAGAGAGTACATTGGCTGGATACTTGTCATTGTGAGTTTCCTAGCTCCATGATGGTTTTACCGTACCATAAATCGTTTGTTACCAAATGGCTTGTCTTAATAAATCCTTAATGAAACCAGTGTTTGATACAGGTGATGCTCTAGAGGGTACCCATAAAATCTAGCAAGCACTAGTGGGGTCTTTCACTAGTCAAAGCAAGCCTGCCGCCACCAGACATGTTTATGACCTCATGGGATGAAAGCCCGCACTTAAAACAAACTAGGTTGCAGTCGCAATCCTTGTTCAAAAAATATAGTAATTGTAAGATGGTACTCTTCTTGGGTGCTGTTGAGTATCACCTCCGTATCCTGAGGTATATACTGTAAATTTTACGAAAGCGTTCTCCACCAAGGGAAGTATGTACTCAATTAGCACTCCTTGCGAATGTGTCGCTTCAACAAAATTATCATTCACTTAGTGATTTTCAAAACTGATTCATTCCTCACATATTTCGATGATGTAATTTCAATCAATTTCATTCTTCAAGTGATTCATCTCATATGTACATGAAGGGTAACTGTAATCATCTTAATTCACAAAACCACCAGGGACCCCAATGCATTTCGGGCACACATTCGCAAGGAGTTCTAATTGAGTGCATCCTTCCCTTATTGGAGGACGCTTTTGCGAAAGCCCGCACTCTCAGAGGCCAGAAACAAAGCCTGCTCTAGGCAGAGGTGTTTCACACCTCTTACTGGTTGGAATGATCTTCCAGAGTGGGAAGCTTCGAAATCAAACCTACTTTGAAGGGCAGCTCATGCTTTTACTGGTAGTAGGGATGCCAACCCCCCTGTCCAGCTCCACATTTGGTGGGAGGGCAGGAGGGAAAATTAGTTAGGTGAGGAGGAGTGCCCACATTTAGCCAGATCCACCCCTAATGTGTTCCAGGTGATGTTTACAACTCTCCTGAAAATACAGCATCTTGGGATGGTGGGAAAACAACCTATCAGGGCTATGGTAGTTCCCCTTCCCACTGGAAGTGGTCACTTAGAGGGTGTAGACACCCTAAAGGTAGGTAGCCTATTGGCTTCTATCCCTTTACTGCTTCTAAAGTTTGTATTTAGGTGGCATCCCAGGACCTTGAACCTGAGATTTGATGGACAAAAATAAGACATGGACAAAGAAGAGCTGCTCCCTGAGAACTGAAGCCCTGCTGCAGACAAAATTGTCCCCAAACCCTGCTTGCTGCTTCAAAGACTTGACAATCGTAACTGTGAAGTTCTGTCTAGAACCTGTGAAGACTCTAAGAAACTCTGAGTTCCTCCAGCCTTTGAGAAATCTCCAAGCACCTCTCTTGAAGTGAAGGTATCACTCCCCTGCACGCCACAGCCCTAATCCCTAATTCTGGTTTGTCGACTTGCTACTCTCTGGTGTCTTCAAAACAGCACCTAAACCAGAAGAGGTACATCACCTTCGGAGGGTCGGATTTGTCTCCCTACTAAGTTTGAAGACACCAGGACCCACCGGAGCCACACCGTACTAATACTGTGGGTACTGGCCCCTTCAGCAAACAGCAAGGCAAAGAGTCCATGCCAAACTCCAACTACCCTAAAATTAAGCACCCGTTAAGGAGCACTGATACCCCTGATACCCATATCATGAGTGGCCCAGCTGTCCCAAAATCAGCTCTACAAGTTGCCTGCTCCTAACCACGAGGACATCTCAACGCACGGCACCCGGCTGACCTACCTGCTCTGCACCAGACCCGACTAGACCAGGTAACGACTATCCAGCTGTGCTATCTTGGTCCTGAGACCCTTGCAACCTCTTTCCTCTAGTGGGATCCACCAAACTTACCTTTAAGTCCTCCTGTGCCGCGTATTTTCAAGTCCCCCCTTCATTGGGGGGACCACCACCTTCAGCACCCTGCTCCGGGATGAATCTGGGATGTTCCTAATCTTCTGCTGCTGGAACTTTGGACCTGGTCCTGCTTTCGACTTAAAACTAGAAGATGAATTTTGTGAAAGCATTGGCTGATTTTGTTTGCATTTTTCTGCTTTACCCATTTACTTCAATGGTGTGTAATTGCGCACATTTCTCTTAAAAATCGTAACATTGAAAGTAGTTACTGTAAATCGAGATTCTTTTTTCAAAACAAAATTTTATTGTTGTGTTAAGTAAGATTGCATGAAATCCACAGTACTCCGAACACCGGGGGAGCTGTGACCATAAAATCAAGATGCAGAGAAAAGCAATCAATATAGTAATCAATTTCGCCCATTGTTATCGAACAATCCTTATTCCCCCCACCCCTTAAGAACTACCCCCCACCCGGTCCCCCCTAGCCCTGTTCACGATGTCCATCCATGTCAGGTAAAATAGTTCATATGAAAACAGCAATACACTCTTACCCACGCCCTGGTTCTCAAAGCAATTGTTCAACAGTTACATCTTGTTGCATCGGCGACTTTAGCCACAGCCCCCTGTAGTCCGCCCATCTCTTCTAAATTTTGTGGTGCTTTCTGGGGCAGCCGCGGGCCTCAAACACCGGACGTTCCAGTCCCATATAGTAATCCAATCCCTGTTTTCAGACCTCTAACGGGGGAGCTCTAGGGTTTTTCCAGGCACGGGCCACATCCCTCTTAGCCACCGTAAGGCCCAGGAGTAGTAAGTGTCGTTTGTAGATGTTACCACCCACCTGCTCCAAAACATGTAAAAGGCCCAGCTGCGGTGTACGGGGGAGCTTCCAACCCAGCACCTCATCCAAACAATCCCAAACACACTTCCAGTATCTCTCCAATGCCCCGCAGGACCATACCGTGTGTATGAAAGTGCCAACCTCTCTGCCACATCCCAGGCAGTCAGGGGAGGCAATCAAACCAGCCCTGCTCAGCCTCTCTCTCGTGTAATAAGCCCTGTGCAGGTATTTAAATTGGATAAAACGCAGTCCTACAACGGTGGCCGCCTCCCTCGGGGCCGCGAGAGCCTCCCTCCAACCCTCCTCATCCAAGTCTCCCACATCTCTCTCCCCGGTGGACCGTAAGTTATCCAGAGAGGGGGAGCAGTGAATAACTAGTGACTGATAGATGCAGGATATTTTCTTTTCTACTAGTTCCCCGATAAACAACTTAGCTTCTAGAGGGCTGAATTCCGGCAGGGAGTCCAGTCCCTCCAGGGCAGGGGAAATGGCATGATGAAACTGCAAATATTAAAAGAATTGAGTATTAGGCATATCGTACTCGTCCCTCAGTTCCTGGAATGATTTAAGGGTCGTGCACTTCATGACATGGCCCAACGCCGAGATCCCTATCGCATCCCAGCCGCGAAACCCCTGCAAGGCCGCAAGAGCCGGTAAACGGCCATTGTGCCACAGCAGGGTCTCCTCCGTCAGCTTTTTCCACCATCCCATGCGGCGAAGCGCCCAACGCCATATTTAGAAGACCACCTGTGTAACCACCGGGTGTCTCCTCCTCTTTCCCGCCGAGTATAACAACGTATGTAAAGTGTCGGGTTCCATCAAATACCTCTCAAGGGCATAGGCCGGATCACTCCGATCTCCATACCACCACTCATTTAACACCAATAAATGGGAAGCTTGGTAGTAAGATAAAATATCCGACGACGCCAGGCCACCACAATAAGTGGAAAGGAAGCAGGTGCGAAGTGCCACACGGACAGCACCCCCAGCCCAGAGGAAGCGACCCAGTGCGGAATTGACCTGACGAAACCATTGCGGCAAGACAGGGTAGGGGTGGTTCTTTAGCTGATAGAGCAGACAAGGGAGGGCCACCATCTTAAAAATGGCCGAGCGGCCATACAGATTCAGGGGCATGCGGGACCATGTTTTCATATCGGACCGAACCCTGTTCCATACCGGAACGACGTTGCGTTCCCACGAGACTCCTGGTATGTCCGTTAAGAATACTCCCAGGTATTTAAAGCCCCCCACTGCTTCCTGTAGAGTCGAAGCCCAGTTGCCCAGTGCCACGCCATTCCCCAGGGTCCATAGAGTAGATTTCTTCACATTAAGATGAAGTCCCGAGACCTCTCCAAGCACCCTCATAATTTCGAGGACTCTTGGGCCTGACCTATTTAGGTCTGTGAGAAAGAACAGCACATCGTCTGCATAGAGAGCGATCCTGTCGGATGGCCCAGATTCCCATGCAAACCCCTTCATCTGTGCGTCTATGCGTACCCACGCCGCAAGAGGTTCCATGGCGAGGGCGAACAGATACGGCGAGAGAGGGCACCCCTGGCGGGTGCCCCGTCCAATAGGGAAGGTGTCCGAGATCGCACCCGCTACCCGCACCGATGCCGTCAAGTCTGTATATAGCAACCGTATATATGAGAGAAAATGGGGTCCAAGATTAAAACGAGGCAGGAGCGCGTGTAGGTAAACCCAGCTCAGCGAGTCAAAGGCTCTGTCTATATCAGCCAACAGAAGCACCGCCTGAGTTACGGCAGCTCGCATCATTTCCAAAGCCACTGGGGCCCGCCTAATATTATGCGTGGTAGCTCTGTGCGGCATAAAGCCGGCCTGGTCCGGGTGGACAAGGGTGGTAATTAGTGGGAGGAGGCGGTTAGCGAGGGCCTTGGCCAGTATCTTCACCTTGATATTCAGAAGTGAGATAGGGCGATAGGATTCATGGCGATCTGGAGGCCTCCCTGGTTTGCAAAAGACCACTATCTCAGCGTGCCTCCAATCTCTCGGCAGGTGGCCAGATTCTCTAGCAGCATCCAACGCCTTCTTATAATGTGTTCCTAACTGGAGATGATATTTCCGAAAAAACTTGCACGGAAACCCGTTAGGCCCTGGGGCCTTCCCAGCATTTAATTCTCCAAGGGCCTTCCCCAGTTCTTCTGTGGACAGTGGGAGCTTAAGACTACTGCGCTCTTTGTCAGAGATCCCCCGTGGTGGGAGATCCACCAGAAATTTATCGACGGCTTCTGCTGGGAGGGATTCCCTAGGGGAGTACTGCTCGGCATAATAGCACGCGAAGCTATCAGCAATTACCCTTGGATCTGACAGAGAGCCTCCGGCCTCATCCTGTAACGCCGGCAGCGTCGGTGCCTGGAACATGCCCTGGCAGAGTCTATACAACATCGTGCCGGACTTATCCCCCCACTGGTAGATTCTGCTCTGTGTTGCGAGCCACACCTGGCATGACTCCTCAAGTTGTAAGGATGCAGTGTCTCATTGCACCTGCAGCAGTAGTGTGATATCCTCCTCCTCCCCCGTCTCCGTGCATTGGCTCTCGAGGGTGCGGACACGGTCCGCAGCCTTCTCCAGTTCCTCCCCTCGCATCCTACGGGCCCTCGCGCACCAGGCTATATCCACTCCTCGGAGTGTGGGCTTCAATGCTTCCCAGAGAGTCACATCATCTACCCCTGACCCCACATTATCAGTCCAATAGTGGGCTATGGCCTCTCGCATATAAGACTGATAATCGTCCTGCTGAAGATGACAGGTGGAGAGGCGCCATCTAAACGACTGCCGTCGCCTATCTAGAAGGATATCGATTGCGATGGGGGAATGGTCAGAGAGCCCATGCGGCAGTATAGCCGTCGACTCCACTCTCCCTATCTTGGTGCAAGGAACAAACCGGTAATCTAACCTTGAGAAGGAGTTATGGACCACCGAAACATAAGTGAATTCCCGACTATGTGTATGTTGATAGCGCCATGCATCCGTCCAACCCAAGCCCCTCACAATATCATTCAACTTCTCCACAAGAAACGATTGCAGTGGAGGGGGGTCATATACACTGCCAAAGACTAATGGCTCGCCACCAATCGTTCCCCTGACAATTACATATCTACCCTGGGCATCAATCCACTGTGTAGAGTGAACATACGACACCCTACGGTGAATCATTACTGCCACTCCCCGGGACCCTCTGACAAAACCAGCGTGGAACACCTGTTGATAGCCATAGCGTTGCAGGCTAAGGGTCTTGGTACCTAGGAGATGGGTTTCTTGCAATAGTAAAACATCTGCCTTCTCCCTTTTCCCCTGTCGCAGCACAGCGCCCCTTTTGATTTTATCTAGCATGCCCCTTACATTCCAGCTCACTATTCGTAGCGCCGCCCTGGGGAGCTCCGGAGCAGGACCTCTAGCCGCCATCAATTGGGTAAGTCTGCAATCGCCTGGGCGCATGGGAGTGTAGTTGCCTATATATCGTCAATCGAACCTGGCGGACCATCGTTGTGTAAAGAGCCGCCCCTAATTTCCCCAAACTAATGTGTCCCCCCACCCCCAAACCCTGAACCAGACCCAACTCAACTCCCCAAGCACCAGCCTCCCCCCCATACCTCAGCAACATTGAAGTATCTGTTGTGGTGTAGGAGTACCCCAGCCTCCAACGGGAGGTCGGCGGCCACCCACTCCAATGGATCCCCATTAACCACTCCCTCAAACCCCAACTAGCCCCGTAAGGGGGCAATCAATACCCGTGGAAAACTGGACTGCTGCTACCCTGAGGCAAGTGCCCGCCCTGCAGTCTGCCCCCCCATCCTCCCTCGTCCCACATCCCATAACTGAAAGTCAATGTCCATAACCAAGGATATCGGTGTTTCCAGAGCACGCCCACCACCCCCGGCTGGGTAGCCTGAGTCCGCATGCCGATCTCACCTCGCAGCTCCGCCCAAAGTCCCATCACCTTTCACGGATCCACTGTCTGAGTATCTCATTTATCACCTCTATGATTACAGCAAATACTTTGCACTACCCTCTGATAAACCTAACTGCTTGCTCACACTACAACAAGGAGATCATTAGTAGGATCTACTTTCGCCTCTGTAACCAGTAAGGGACTCATTGAACTCTCTGCACAGTGTACTTATTTTTAGTACACTATATAGAGATCCAGCTTCCCACAAAAAGAATTAGAAATTGGCTGAGAAATTAAAAAAGGTAAAAGTAGAAGGTGAAAAGAAGAACCAAGAGGGAGAAGGCTAGGAACAATATTAAACACATAGAGGAAAAGATAAAAGCATTCCGAAGTAGATGACCCTGACCTTTTGCCAAACAATAGGACCAAATGTACTGGGCGCAAACCAAAAATGATGAGAGATCAAACAAACATACAGAGGAAAGAAAACAAAAATAGTTAAATGTATAACATCACTATTTAAAAGAAAAGGCCATCATCAAAAGAATGTGTAAGGGGTTTGATGTAGAGGTGTCCACGGAAATAGAACAGTTTTTATTGTTGTATTCTCTGAGTTTTCCTGGATCCTCAAAGGATTTGAAAATTCGATTAGTTTTAATTTTAAAATACCATGGCTGATTAATGTTATAAAGTATAGTCAGCTGATGGAGACTTGGCCTAATGGAAAGGAATAGCTTTCGTCTGCTATTATTAGCATTGGGCATGTCTTGGATGATGAATATTCGGTGATGTGGTCAGATGACCTTCTTTTTTGTTATGATAGCATGAATGACTTGTAGAAGATCAGTGTAAAAAATAAGAAGAAACACAGTAAGACTCAGCAAATCTATTCAGTACAATACAAGTCATCAACATAGTTGGGGTAGAAAAGTTCTTCACATGAAAATGGATGTGCACCCCTGCACTGAGTGCCCTAGGTGTGGTGATATGTGGATCCCTGGTAACTATTTTTGGTCAAAAGGAAACACAGATCATAGGTATGCACCATTACCAAGACCTGGCTCATGGCCTGCAGGCTGCTTTGACTGGCAGACGCACCCGAATCACTACCATCAAGTGATTGCCTGTGTCACAAAAATGGGGTTGCCTAGCACACTCTAGTAAAGTTCTGCTACTGTGTGTTTAACTCATCCTTGACCTGTATTGGATTGTGTGCACTGCTGGGGTATATGTGTGCCTGTGAGAAGGTAAAGTGTATCAGGATACGATGTGAATGGTTGCATGTGTGTTGGGACATGTGTGCCTCTGAGAAGATAGAGTGGATCAGGAAAACGGCCACATATTTACATTGCAGGGGTAGATGTGGGCCTGTGAGCTGTACTATATGTTGGAAAGAGCATGTTGTATTTAGTAAGCTCACGACAATGTATGAATGACCATGCAAGGAACAGTACATTGAAGGCCGAACATATGTGTATACATGTGTTTATTTATTTTTATTCAATTTTATTTAAAGAGTTTTATATAGCTCTGGCTAGACCCGTAGGTATTAGACCGCTTTACATAAGGATCAACAATATTACAACAATATTAACAATTACATGTTACATTAAATAAATGCGACACCTTAAAGAGCGAGAGGGAGAGACAAAATAGAGCGGAAAGGGGGAGAGGTGGAGTGAGAAGGGAGAGGGAGAGGAGGTATGAGAGTTGAAGGGAAGGTCTGCCCAATGAGCAACAAGGTAGGTGACGGCCGAGGAGGGAATCCACAGTCAATCATCCCTATAGCTCTCACAGTAGCTCCATTGGGCATCGGTCAGATAGATAGATAGAAAGATAGGAGACAAGGGAAAAAGCAGAGTCACAGAAAACAATGAGGGGTGAATGGGCGAAAACAGGGAGACAGGGAGGAAACTGTGCCCAAAGTCTGGCTGGGCAGGTGAGGGTCATGGGGGTGAGCTGAGGCCGATCTCCTCAATAGCTGAACAGAGCAGCTCCACTAGGCATTGGACACAGTGCTCAGACTCTGCTGTCAGGGATAGGCATCGGTCAGATAGATAGATAGATAGATAGATAGATAGATAGATAGATAGATAGATAGATAGATAGATAGATAGATAGATAGATAGATAGATAGATAGATAGATAGGAGATAAGGAAATAAGGAAAAAGCAGAGTTGCAGAAGAACGATAAGGGTGGAATGGGCGAGACAGGGAGACAGGGAGAAATGGTGGAAGACGTGGAGTTTGCCTGCACCTGCGGAACTGACAACCCAAACCTCCTAACATTCACTGAAACGGAAACACTTAGAAGACACTGGGTTAGGCCCCACTACAGGAAAACAATTGCCAAAGGGTAGCGGTTCACGCAGTTATCAGCAATTACTACATGGTGGAAAATATCATGGACACCCTGTCCTACACACACTAGATAATACCTCACAGTCATACTAGAGTCATACTGGCTCATAAGTTAGACAGATTGCATAAATTACTCTCCAACCTTTTAACAGCTTCATTACACTAATCAATTTCTTCTTTCTCATCTTCAGAAACACATGGAGGTAAATGTGCAAAAATATCTTGGCCCTCTAAACCTAATGAATGTTCCAACAATCATGTTTTCCTTTCCTGTTAGAATTTTAAGCCATCAATAGCACAAGAAAAGTATTACATTCCCTGAATCAGTCTTTCCATGCAATGGGTGGTTCACCTGGAGACAGTAGGAAAGGAGGAGGAAGACTAGTAGCTTACAAGTTAGAAAATGATTACATTCAATGTAATAATGTTGCCAGAACTAAAGAATTTTGTAATAAATATAGTACAGTAACTGTAGCTACTCAAGTGCCAATTAAATAGTAGGCATGAACATAAATCTTCTCGAAACAAAGTACATGGCTATAGCAGAACAACAGAGTCAACCAAGATCAAGGATGACCGGGAAGCAGCATTTACAATGCTGTCATTTCATCACGCTACCATAACATGCGGTCGTTATAGCAACTGTGTTGTTCGTATGCAATACATTTACATTGTAAGTCATTACAACGACTTGTACTAGGGGGTGCTGACGTATTGGAAATTAATTACAACACCTTCCCTACTGTTGCGCAAACTGGAGTAGGAATAGTATTTAATACTATTCCTAAATCCAGCAGCCCCCTAGTGTAAGTCGCTGTAATGACTTGTGATGTAATTGCACTGCGTACTAACAACGCAGTCGTTGTAATGACTGGGTTGTAAAACACATGCGATGTAATGTATTGTGATGTAATGAGACATATTCAGGATGAACACCAAAATAAATGTGTGCATGCAACAGTGTATCAACTTCACTGAGAATCAAGTGAGATGCATAAAGAATGGTGTCTTGGAACATCTGCACTGGTAACGGTTACAACCTACAGCAGAGAAAGCAGCAGCTCGACAGATTTGGCAACAGCAGCAGTGACAGTGCATAAGGGAGCCTGTAAAGTGCGCTCAAATGGGTACAGTTGCTCTGAGGAGCTGGTGAGATGCTCTTGCAGTACCCGGACACACCCTAATGAAACAGATGCCAGAACTACTTGCACATAAGTGTCAGATGTGGAGCCTCACTTATCTCCAATGTGGTACAGAGGAAGATTTGGAGTCACTGGTAGGTACAGATGTCACTAGCTTTATGTAGATCAATTAAGATATATTGTTCAGTTACGGTCATAGACAGGAGAGGGAGATAACTATTTCCTCAGAGTTTTGTGTCTATTCCTCCTGTGTCTAAAATCCTTGCTCCGACACAGAATGATAGACATGAGATTTTATAAAAGACATAACATTTACTAAAACATTGAACTAAGGAAAGGCGCTATATATATTTAAAAGTGTTTTATTTCAACAGACTAATTATGTTGCTAGTACATAAGTTATGAGACAGGACAGGGGAACCCTACTCACTATGGAACCAGGATAAGTATAGATACAAAAGACTGTGGTTCCTGTGGAATAATACTATCAATCATGGGACACTGCCGCATGAGTCTGCACCAACACAGCAGACTCACGCGGCCATTTTCCACGTTCCTCCATCATGGGTTGGAACTCTTCTCCATCCTGGATTGACGGCAGCTTTGACCTCTTCCCATTCTTTACTGAGTGGCACGTAATCATTAGATCACGTCCTGACACATACTCACAAAGTGTATTGAAGTTATACAATCGCTCTAACCACCTCGTGAAGAAGATTTCCTTGCAACACTATTGGCGAACCAATTCTGTAGTGTACCAAACTCCTTTCTTTATATCTGCAATTCTCAATACGGCCAACCCTTCCTCTACTCATACTAGGGAACATGGCTGGGTCCCATTGTGTGTATTCTTTTCTTTTCCTTTCACTCACATGTGGCACGCACTACAGCTGGACACGGCTGCGCATCCCTTCCATCAGAAGTCCCTACAATCTTAGGTCCTGATGAGACCCCACATCCCTTAGTGGGTCGAAACGTCATTGACACAAAGAAAAGCAAACCATTACTCAGCACATATTATTCTATATAGTAGCTGTCCATTTTGTATTTATTTGTTAATGGTCGGCTATGAAAACCTTGTAAAAATGTCACAACTTCCACTACCTGTTTAGGTTCCTTTTCAATTGGGACACCACGCACAAGTGCTTTTTATTTCTCCTTTCATTGTACATATCCTCGTTTGAAATATATAAATATTACTATGCCATATTGAATCGTTGGTGTATGTGGTTTCTTCCCCCTCTGATATCAATTGAGCCCTCCATTGTGATTGTGCATCCAGGCACGGCCCGTGCCGGGCGTTATACTAGGGCGGTGACGTCAGGCAGGGGGGGTAAGGTTGGGGGTATGTAAAATACGGGATAAGGACCATTAGAGGTAAGTATCGAAAAAAAAAAAAACGAATTTCGTTGCCCACTCTGCATCGCCAAATGTGATGTTTTTTTTGATACTTACCTCTAATGGTCCTTATCCCGTATTTTACATCCCCCCACCCTGACCCTCCCCTGCCTGACGTCACTGCCCCAGTATAACGCCCGGCACGGGCCTGGCCTGTGTGCATCCCAGTATCAATATTGATAGTCTTATTCCACAGGAACCACTGTCCTTTTGTATCTAGTTTATGAGTTATAACAAGACAGAAAATAATTTAAATAGCACTTATGCATGTTACTAGCAGGGAGAATAAACTACACTATGAGAGCATGGAATAGATAACTTGCCTCTAGAGTGTCTTGGGACCCAGCATACTGCCTTCCTGTTCACAGCAGATCATGTTTGGTTAGCAGGAGAGAATTTTCCCTCAGAAGGAAAGCACAGGATCCACTGGCCTCAGCTCCTCTTGTCACTGTACTGACTTGTCTCTAGAGGCGATTTTTGGCTTTACACATACACACACTCTAGGTTAAGCATGGGCGAATTTTGCGAATCCGGCGTTCGCGAATTTTGCGAATTTGCGAACTCGCAATCCGCAAAATCCGTGAATTCTCGCGAATTTGCGGATTTTTTTTGTGTTCGCAAGGATTTCTGCCAGTTCGCAAGGATTTCTGACAGTTCGCGAGGGTTTTGTAACAGTTCGCAATTGCGAACTTACATGTCGGCTCGCAACAGTCACGATTATGTTGTTTCTACGTCTGGTTCATCATCACAGGTTCCCAGCACCCTCTGTTTCACCCCTGCCACCCTCTGTTTCACCCATGCCACCCTCTGGTACATCAATGCCACCCTCTGGTTCATCATCACTGTAGATTATGGGGGGAAAAAGCAAGCACACCTGCCTGCTTCAACTGACATGAATTAATTTGGGGTTGATTTATTAATGTGTCACTGTTTTAAAATTCCAGTCTGGCACCTGCTTCCTTATCTGTAATTTGCTTTCTGTTGCAGTGCAATTTTTTTTTCCAGGACCTTTGTGGCCTACTTGTAGCTATTCTATGAGCCTGCTGTGAGGGTCAGAGCAGGGTAATACAATTGTTGCAACTATCAACTGAACTCTGGAGGGGCCCTTGTCAGGAAGCACTACAGGGAACGGTTACTAATGATGAGTTTGAACTTTTGAACCTGCTTTCACTTTTGCAAAACTCGTTTTTCTGCAGAACAGCATTACAGCAACTGTAATGCCCCACCAAGCTTATATGAGAAAGTTGACTTCTAATCCAAAAGTTATCCAAAGAAAATCAAAAGGCCTCAAATCCAAAAAAGTGCAGGCAAATGTCAACCTGAAAATCATCATTTTCAGAAGGTCTATGCTGCTTGCTAGTAGATTTCTTGTGCAGAATTGCAATTTTTATAATTTCGCGAGTGCGAGATTGTTGCTGCCCGCCGCACCAACATGTTCGCAATTGCAAACTTACACCGCGGATTTTCGGTAAATTCGCGAGCGTTCGCGGATTGCAAATTTACCGAAAATTCGCAAAATCCGCGAGCGTAACGGATTTTCCGCCCATGCTTACTCTAGGTACACTCAGAGTAGGATTTTGCATAGTAAGTGTATGCCAGATTACTGCCTTGCTTCTATGCCTGCTTATATACACTGTTTTATCACCATGGTAGCCCTGTATCTACTATTTATGCTTTTGGTGCTTGTAATCACTTTCATCTGCTTCTGTCCACTGATTATCACAGCAGATGTATTTTATACAAGCGTAACTTTGGTTCAATAAGTATTTTGAAAACATCCAACTGTGAATTCTGTATACACCTCTGAGCACAAGTAACCACGAGTGACTGAGCAAAAGATTTTGATCTATTTCCATGATCCTGCAGGGGTCAGAGTAGTCATGTTCAGGGGTTGCCATAAACCATTCACTCCCTGATAAGGGTACGGGGGTTTACGGGGGCATTATGAGCTAACTGGAATAATGGCCAACATATCCTGCTGGAGTGTCCGTAATCAGCCTGGGCACTAAGCTTCTAATTTATGTTGTCCAACAAACACACAGATCCTACATATTGGTAGGAACTACACGACAGTAGCATGTAGCAGACTTTTGTTGCCTCATATAATAGCAACGCCATTGTTTAGATGAAATGACATTTTCTGTTCTCTGACATTTTGAATTTGGGCCAAAAGTAGGCAGGCTAACTCAGTGTTTGAAATGGAATCTGACGTTTGGAGTTTACTACATCTTGGGGGATATTTCTAGTTTTGGTAATGCCAAATGGGTTAAAGAATGCCCCTGACAGCTTCAGATGGTTGGCCAACCAGGACCTTGATGACTTGGAGAACTTCAGTGCTGCCTCTCTGGATGAAGGTTCTGTCTTCAGCGCAAGCTGGGAGCACCACCTGATCCACTTGAGGGAAGTGCTTCAGGCCATGTCATAAATAGGCCTGACTTTCAATGCCAGGATGTGTCAGATAGGGCAGGAGCCTATGGTGTTCTTAGATTGTAACAATTCTGGCGTTGGAGCCTCCAAAAACATAAACTCAAGTGAAAGCATTTCTGGGCTTCACTTGGTAGGACAGGTGGTTTCTGAAGGGGTATGGGACCATTACTGAGCTGACGTCCAAAAAGCACCCTAGAAATGTGATCTATATAGAAAAGGAATCCTAATGTTATCCTTTGGAAGATATAGGCCTTGCTGTAGGGAAAAAAGATTTTGAGAGTTTTTCACTGCCAGGACATGTAAAACCTAAAAGTGAATGCCCTGTCTTTTAATCGGACTGCAACCAGGGCCTACCTTAGGGGTGACTTATATGTATAAAAAGGGAAGATTTGGACCTGGCAAAGGGTTTATTTTGCCAGGTTGATATGACAGGTGGCACAATATGTGCTGCAGGCCCACTAGTAGCATTTAATTTACAGGCCCTGGGAACATGTCGTGTACATTACTAGGGGTGTATATACAAATTAAATATGGCAATTGGGAATGAACCAACATAACATGTCGACAGGAGAGAGCACAAGCACTTTAGCATGAGTCAGCAGTGGTAAAATGCTTAGAGCCCTTATCCCAGCAAAAAAGGTCAAAAAAGTGGAAAAGAAGGCACATGGTCGTGTGGGGGAGATCACACTAAGACTGTAAGGTCTAACAAGTGTCCCCCCAGCTGACAGTGGTGAGAACTACCCAATGCATCGGAAGTTCTCTTCACTAAGGCGAAAGACCCCAGAGAGACCAGCAGCATTGGTGTGGTCTGACCCCGGACAGTGCTCCATCATAAAATATATTCCCTGCAGGAACATGGACCACCTCAACAATTTGGGATTCTCACACCTAGGGGCCTATTATGATTGCGGTTTTCCCTCATCCTCCGGGCCGGCGGAGGCCACCGCCGGCCCGGAGGATGCGGGAAAACCGCCGCGGAGCCTCGAAAGACCCACCGCCAAATTAGTATGGCTGGTGGGCCTGGCATTCCGTCCGCAGCTTTCCCGCCGTGGTCGCCTTCCGACCGCGGCGGAAAAGCTGTAACATGGCTGGCGGTGTCTATCAGACACCGCCAGCCATATTAGGATGGTGTAAAAGGCATGCTTTTCAGCAACGGCTTTTCCGCCGTGGAAAAGCATATGGACCTTCACTTCGGGGGCCCGTTGCGGGCCCCCTGGGTGAAGGTGGGGTGGGGGGTGCACAAGGGGGGTACCTATGGTACCCCCCTGCATTTGCGTGCACAAAGCAGCGGGCACCGCGCGGTGCCTGCCGCTTTGTGCATGCAAATGCGATGCATGCATTTTTAAAATTGCGGCGCGTGCAGCTTGAAGCTGCACCCGCCGCAATGTTAAAGATAGAGGATGTGACCGCCACCCTGGCGGTCACATCCTAATCAGCTCGGAGGGAACGCCGCAGACCATGCAGACGTTCCCTCCTCCTCAGGGGTCGCCGACGGACTCAAGTCCGTCCGCGATCCTAATTGACCCCCTAATTTGCATTAACCATCTGAGTGGTCTGTGGTCTGTTTGAACCAGTGCTTAATCTGTCAAAATGGAAGTGCCGGGATCTTGAGAGGAGGCCAATACAACGTGTGCCACCCATTGCTCCCACTAGCACTGCCAATGACAATACTAGCAATCACACTTTAAAAGTGCATTAAAATGACTAATACATGTTGCCTAAGCTATTTTCATAGCTTTGGGAGTTAGGTATTAGTGATTTTAATGCACATTTAATTATTAAACTACAGTCATTAAGAGATCAAGGAAACTACCATCTAAAAATATTATTAGAAAGGT
Source organism: Lissotriton vulgaris (assembly GCF_964263255.1). Taxonomy (NCBI): domain Eukaryota; kingdom Metazoa; phylum Chordata; class Amphibia; order Caudata; family Salamandridae; genus Lissotriton; species Lissotriton vulgaris. The sequence goes on from NC_141693.1 coordinate 1,527,041,518, forward strand.
TTTCCAAGTGTTGAAAAATATCTCCTGTCTGGAAGCTGATAGAAACACTCCAAAAGTATCTCAAACATTATGCAATATTCTAATCAACTTCTTTGATAACACGACTATAGATCTTGTCCAAAGTGTTCAGTGCAAGCTACTTGAGCAAAGGTCATAGACACTGACCCCTCCTGTGACAGCAGGTGCCCTGTGTTCAGCCCCATCTCAAATCTAAACTTGTTATCAAGATTTGCTCTTGTTTCCTCTCTGGATGTAGGTCCAGTTCAGTAGCTTGAAAAAAAACAGGAATATAATCATTAATATCCTACCCAAATATGTAAATCACCCTTTTTTTCTGGAATAGTATAAGACATATGGAACGCAGTGATTGTATCTCCACCTTTGAAAAAAAACCTTTGCTTGACCCAGCCATCTTGGCATATTTTCTATGTCATCCCCTTCCACTCTTTGCCTAGATGGCGGAAATTGAGGCCCACACTCAATCCGAAAAGTAACTTGAGCCCCATATCGTAGTAGCCAAAACCCATTCGGGCTTTCACAAGAGAGTCTCAGCAGAAACTGTTGTGGCTAAAGCGCTGGAGGATCTATACTCTATTTTGGATAGTGATGGAACAGTTATCCATATTATTAGATCTTCCAGCAGCCTTCAATTCCATCTCCCATACCATTAGACTGCATAGGCTTGAGGCTGCCAGGATCTCTGGTACCATCCTAGCCTGGTTCACCTCATTTCTCCAAGGCTGAACATGTGTTTTATATATCGCTAACATGACTCGTTACGGTATGAGAGCGCTTCACAGTGATATAATATTCCTGATTGTAACGGTTCGGGAGCAAGCATTTATACATAACTCTCTGGCGTAAAATTAAACATTATGAGCAAGAATAGACATATATAATTACAATATTAACTAAGCCCAAAGGATACATAGCATATCAATGTTTTACATTTGAATGAAAATCATAAAAATTCTATATTTTACAGTTATACTGGGTATCTGACTCTGTAGGTTAAGTGGTTGGACTGTCTGATGAGGGTTCTATAGTTCCCAATATGCTTCATTTTGGTAGTCTTGTGGGGCTATCAGATTACATACCCATAGTGAACAGGTGATAATCACCAAGCAAACATTTAGGTGCTTGCTCTGAAGATAGTTATGGTAAGAATGTGCTCTTGAATCTTGACAACGTCAGGATCCTTCTAATGTTTGGAGGCAGCAAATTCCAGATTCAAGGTGTGGTACTAGAGAAAGCTTTGTCGTTGGTTTTCTTCTTCGGGAAGAATGGAGGTTTCAGTACTAGATCTCCGGTGCTCTGGGAAAATCTGCCTTCTCGAGAAATCTCATTTCTCTGAGCTAGATACGTCCGTGTTTTTTAATGTAACGCTTTGTGTGTAATGCAAGCCAGTTGGAGTTGCATTCTGACTTCATATGGTTGCCAATTCAGAACCTTCAAGTGGGGAGAGATGTGGTCGAATTTTCTAGAACCTGTTATGAATCTCGCAGGTGCATTGAGACAAGCTTTTAGAGAAGCGATTGGGATCTTGGGAAGTCCTGATAGTGTTGTGCATCCCTATCTGATCCTTGAGATGACTAATGACTGAACTGCCATTTTGAGGTCTGAATGTTCTATGCATGGCTTCAGTTTTCTAAGACATCTTATGTGGAACCGGGCATTTTTAGCCAACGCTTTTGTGTGCGTTTGCATGTTCATGTTCTTATTCTGCATGATTCCTAGTGATTCAGGTGTAGTTTAGTTCAGTGATCAACTTGGTCCATTCCTTTATATCAGAAGAACTTTAGGGGGGATATTAGTAGGAATTCTTTTTTTGCACTTTTAGTATAAGATGATAGCTTGCTAACCATTAAACGGTCATCTTAATGCTTCAATATTGTCTTGATCTCCATTTTGTTTTGAATTCCCTCTGTCAAGACACTGGATACATTTGACGTCGACTCGTTGGATAGTAGTAGGGCTTGGGTTTCATCCTCCAATAGATGCTTAAGGTGTTTGCAAGGGCGATATTGCCAATTTGATTGAGGCATGGGTGGAGGTTTTAGCTTGCTTTGTAGAGTGAGTACTGAGTCTTCAATATGCTTGATTTTTGAGAGAGAGTTTTCTGTAAAGTGTAAAATGTTCTTTATTTCGAGAATAGCATTTTGAATGTTCTGAAATACACTGTCGGTTTGAAGGTTAAGTGATACTACTTCCGTTCATGGTGATGATAGATTAGAGGCTCCCAAGGGTTGTGAGCTACTTTTGCTTAATAATTCGATGCTCATGTGAATAGGGCTAGAGATTGATCTACCAGTCATTTGTTTTCTATTCAGATGAGTCACCAAGGTGTGGTATTGTAAACGTTTCTAGTAGCTGGGTGGGCGGAGTTAGTGGGCTGGGGGAAGAGGAGGATCCAGGGGATGGGCTAGTCAGTTAGGGTAGGGAGGGTGAAGGACTGGGCTTTCTAAGACCCAGCGGTGCCAGGGGACAACACCTGAAACCTTTGTGGGTTATCTGTTCCGGCGTACAAATGACAGAGACACGGGACACTTCCTTCAGCGTCAAAGATCAAGGTTTATTTATTGCAGGGAACACAGAAGTCACAAGAAGTACAACGCATGTAGGTTCTAGGAGACTGCTTCAAATTGCATCTGTGGATCGCTCCTTTTATACAGTTTTTCGTCACAGAACAACATGACAAACAAAAGGTTACGACTCAATTCCCACAGTAAAGGTCAAAAGGGTCGCTTTCATGTATTCAGGATCCCGGAACATAATTACAGTGGCATCGCTGGTTCCCAACTGTAAAAGTACATTATCCCACCATGAGTACATTCCATTCCGGCTGTAAACGAGTTAAAGCAGAAGACAGAAATGGATGCCGTATCTAAAATGGAACCCGTGAGTTCAGATGAAGAACCCACAAACAAGATGAATGGTTCAGATTAGCGTAGCGAAAACGCGTACACCCACTAAACTCGTCATTTGCGGTTCATAGATACCAAACTCGTCCATATTCGAGCGAGTCGAAAACACCACTTACAATTGTCACGGAACCTCAGACGCTCCTTTTGCCCTCATGTAGGCAAGCACTAGTCGATATCAGAATCGATCTCGATATTCATCAGACCATCCAGATGTTGCTGCAACATTATTCTATCCATCAATGTTTCCTTGGTAACAGGTGGCCGTCTTATACACGTCGTAGCACAGAGGCCACATAAGGCAGGACCACACTGCACACAAAGACAACACGTAAACAGAAATGCTACAACAACCCCAATGATCATCAGAATCTTCTAACCCCACGTCGACATCAAACCCCAAAACCATCCTAGTAGCGTCCAATCACCTACGTCCACGTGTATGGACTCGGAGATCTTATGCAACTTCGAGATGGCTTTATAGACAGTTGGAGCGTTATCAGGAATGAAAATACAGCAACTCGAATGGATCACCTTACATACTCCACCTCTATCTGCAAGAACAATGTCTAAAACCATACGGGTCTGCAACGTCATAAGCCTGCCCGCCTGAAGCTGTGCTGTTATATTACCAAGGGCACTTGCAGTGATATTAGCAGTTGATTCCACCACTCGAGTCAACTGTCTCAGGTTCCTACTATTGATCATAGGTCCCCAAAACGGCAAGAAACCCTTAAAGAAGTCACCTGCTTCTTGACCGGCAGTGTCTTCTTCGCTAATAACACCTCTCACAACTCTGGTCTTGTGATAGTCTGATCCGACGGTGAAAGTCGGTGGCAACAGATTCGCAATATAACAGGTGCCTGAGAAGTCACGTGGCAACCATGTATATGCGCGGTCGTAACAGACAAAGTATGTACCCTTGGCAGTCAAAAGAACAGGGGAAGAGGCCGTTGGTAAAACATACGTTTCAGTACAGGCACTCCCCCCGAGATGGGCTCGCGAACTTCGGCCAAGACCTTTCAAACAGAAGTTACCGAGATGGGGTACGATCCAGATCGGAGACGAGCTTTTAAGCTGCCGATCACCCACTGACATGCTATACTCAGCCTCACTCAGATCTCTGTACGCTCGCACCTCTTCCTCTGGGATAAGCGATGCGTCAAAAATATCTCTATCTAAATCGGCAATCGCTCTTGCCAAAGGCTTGTGGTACGGGCCAGGACCATGATCTCGATGGGGGTAGGAATCTAGTGCGCTACGAAACATAGTTTGGCATGCTCGAGCTGACCCCTGGGAACTATAAGGAAGGACCAAGTACGGAATTCTCCTATCCATGGTATGTGGCATTAAACCACACACCCAACAGTTGGTAGTATTCATCACCAACTGATGCTGATGTAGGAGCTGGACAAAGGAATTGTTCATGAATTCCGCACGTCTAACCTGTTCGTGTTGAGGTAGAGGGTGAAAGGAATGAGGAGAAACAGTAGGAACAGATTATGGTTCAGAGGAAGAAGTAGGTGAAGCAGAAGGCAATAACGATTGTATTCCATATTATATTCCACCCACCAATAGCATAGAAACAGTCAAGAATAGCAGGAACACCTGAAACAGAAAGTATTTAGTCTTTACAACCCTGTGTAGTACTAATCTTTGCGCTAGAGTCTTCTCCACTTCCGACAACTTTGAGAATTCCATCCTCTAAAAACCGTCCGCAACGTTCTTGACGCACTTCGTTCTGAGTAGCGATTATCAATCCCCAGGAGTTCCTAGGAATCGACAAAAGTACCGACCTAGTGTCAGTGTCAGGAACCTGCTAAACAGAAGGAAGTACCCGCACGGCCCTACGGTCAACCCGGATGTAAGGTTCTTTAATCAAAACGTTCAATTATAATACAAAATCTCCTAGCTGTGAAAAAACACACACGTGGAAAGGAACTCAAGAATTAATGGAGACTACAATTGTTAAAAAATGTTCAAGATGATAATGAGGGGGTAACGTAAATTTCAAAAAGGGGAAAAGGCAAAAAGATATTTATTAGTCTTTGGTATGAGAATGAGGAAAATATCTGCTTCTTCCAGGACGAGTCTGCTCTTTAAATAATTGTTCAGGTTGCGGAACAGAGTCCTGTCGGTCAGACGATAGTTCAAGTTTTGAGTTTCCCACTGGTGAAGGTTCAACAAAGTTATCTGATTGCACTGAAGTGTCTACTACAGGCTGAGCATCACTGAACGGCACAATTTTCACTGGAGTTTCTGTGTCTGATGCGGGGATGCCGGTCCTCACCCACGAGTCCGCTGGTAAAGGTTTTGGCACCTTCTTTGTGTGGGTGGCGTGCACCCAGTTTTTGCGGCCCTCCAGACGAACTGCAGTTCTCGTGGCGAGTAGAACCTGATAGGGTCCCACAAATCTCGGCTCCAAATTCCGCTTGCGGCCAAAATTCCTGGTAACCACCCAGTCTCCTGGTTGGAGCTGATGTCCAGGACCCTCTGTCTGTGCCGGCAGTGCTTCAAAGACCTGTTGATGAATTAACCTCAGTTTAGCAGTCAGATCATAAAGATAAACAATTAACATTGGGTACTCAAGACTGTCGAAGGACCTAGGTCTAGGAACCCCCCAAATGTTTGCAGGACGGACGAACACAATCTCATATGGGCTAAGCCCTACTCGAGAGTGTGCAGTCGCCCTGGTCGACAAGAGAGCCAGGGGCAAAGCATCAGGCCATGACAAACCAGTCGTAGCCTGAATCTTTGCAAGTTTCAATTTTAGAGTACCATTGTACCCTTCAACCAAACCCGCTGACTGGGGATGATTGGCGCTGTGGAATTTTTGTGTAATTCCAAGGCCCTAACACACACTCTTCATCACACTCCCCACAAACTCACTTCCATTATCAGACCATACAATCCGTAGCATTCCATACCGAGGAAAGTATTCCTTCAGTAGGACTTTCGCTGTGGACAGGGCTGTATTATCTTTAAGAGGATAGGCTTCGATCCATCTGGAGAATATGCAAACCACAACTAAAACGTACTTCAGGTTATTACATCTCTCCATATGGATGAAGTCCAGTTGGATAACCTCAAAGGGACATGTAGGAGGAGCGAAATGGCCAGGTGGTGTAGGGGTGCCTTTGCCGGAATTGTACATCATGCATACCATACAATACTTAACCACTCTCTCAGCACACTTAGCAATACCATCATTCTTCCATACAGGGGACAGCAACTTACATATACCTTTCGCGCTAATATGTGACAAGCTGTGTGCCATAGTCACGACAGCCAGCACATATGCTTCCGGCAGCATCCACCTCTGGCTTTCCGACAAATCAATCCAACATCCGTTCGCATCCAACTTTCCTGTGCTCTCCTTCCACTTAGTCTTTTCAGTTTCGGTGGCCTCATTCTGAATCGCTTTCACACTCTCAACAGTGTCCTCACACATACCAGTCTCTGTAGGCCACCTTACTGAACTCGTCACATACATTCTAGTTGCAAGGTTTCTAGCTGTCTCTTTAGCAATCTCATCCGCAAACGCATTACCACGACCAACATCATCCGTCACCTTACGGTGCGCACTGCACTTAATAATTGCCACCTGCTTGGGCAATGTAAGTGCATCCAAAAGATCGTTCACAAGCTGTCCGTGCTGGATCTTCGTGCCATGTGATGTCATAAAGCCTCTCTCTCGCCACAATCGACCAAAACTATGCGCAACGCCAAAAGCATACTGACTGTCAGTAAACACATTCACTCGCTTTCCCTTCGACAACACACACGCTCTCGTCAACGCAATCAACTCTGCCGCCTGCGCAGAATTCTGATTCAACCTCGCAGTTTCCACAACCGTACTCAATGTTACCACAGCATGCGCAGTCGTCACATCACCATTCGGCAACTTAAAACACGAACCATCAACATACAAGGTACTATCGGGGTCTGCCAGTGGAGTGTTTTTCAGGTCAACACAACCCTTCGTTTCTTCCTCAGTTCGCAAATAACAATCATGTGGTGGTACGTCTTCTGATTCCATATTAGTTGGCAACAATGTCGCCGGGTTTAGAACATTACAGCGCTTTATTTGAATATGACTTGCCAAAAGCGTCAACTCATAACCGGACAACCTTGCGCTCGTCAAGTGTTGAGTTTTTGTACGATTTAAGAGAGTGTCACCTGCATGCGGAACCATCACCGTAAGCATATTATCCATGACCAATCCTGCAGATTGTCGAATGGACACCGCAGCCGCCGCTGTCGCTCTTAGACAACTCGGCAACGCTCTAGCTACAGGGTCCAAAGTCGAGGAAAAATATGCACTTGGACGCTGTTTACCGCCAAATTGCTGCGTCAAAACATTTAACGCACAACCCTCTCTCTCGTGAACGTATAGTGTAAACGGCTTACTGTAGTCAGGAGTACCTAACACAGGAGCCGAACACAACGCATCACGCAATTCAGAAAAACTTTTCTGACACTCTTCCGTCCATGGCAAAGGAGTTGGAACATCCTTGCACATGAGGGCTACCAATGGTTTCGCTAACAAGGAAAAATTCGGAATCCATTGCCTGCAGTATGACGTGATACCTAAAAAGGCACGCACATCTCTCTGAGTTGTTGGCACAGTCATTCGAGCGATCGCTGCAATTCTCTCTGGGGTCAACCTTCTTCCCTCCTTTGACAATAAGTGACCTAGATAGGTTACTTTTTGACAACAATATTGCAGTTTAGAAGGTTATATCCTTGTGATGTAAGTCACAGAGATGCTGTAACAGCGACACCGTGGCAAATTTGAAGATGTCTTTTGTATCAGCAGCCACCAGCAAGTCATCCACATATTGGATCAAAGCCGCACCAGCTGGTAACGCAAACGCGTCGAGTTGACTCTTCAGGGCTTGGCTGTATATCGATGGACTCTCACAGTAGCCCTGAGGAGCGCGTTTAAACCTAAAGCTGCGACCTCCTAACGAGAAACCAAATAGATCTCTGCTTTCCTCAGCAATCGGAATGCTAAAGAAAGCATTTTTCAGATCGATCACTGAGACCCAAGAAGCAGAGGCTGGAATCAGAGTCAGTAAAGCCGTAATGTCAGGCACCACAGGAAATTGTGGGATCACAATTTTGTTCACCTCCCGTAAATCAATAACAAAACGATAAACAGGAGGCTTGGACGGATCAGTGCGTTTCAAGATAGGTAACACAGGACTATTACACACGTTTCCCCGAGTCTCCTCGATAACATCTTTCTCGATCAAATCATAGATGATCGCTAACAACGCTCATTCACCATCAAGGGAGATACGATACTGGGGAATACGTGGCAATTGCACATTCGATTTCAGTTGAACAACATAAGGAGAGATGTCAAGCAGGCCCACGTCATTGGGACCTGTGCCCACAAAGATGCAGGAAGAGAACTCAATTCCGGTGGCAGCTTATCAGATGACAAGTACATGGGAGAGATCACTCTCTGACCCAAAGTAAGCTCCACTCCCACAGGAGAACAATACAGAGTCGCATATAACCGTTTCAGCAAATCCAGGCCCAAAAGATTCTCACCACAACCAGTAGTCAAAATCAAAGGAGCTTTCAGCTCACAAGGCCCAATTGTAAGGGGCAAAGGGCTAGAAACCGGATTGCTAACAGGGGCGCCAGAGAATCCAACGGAAACATTTGTTAAGCCAGACAAAGGTGCGCCAGGGAGTTTTGAATGCATGATGGAACTTTTCACTGCACCAGTGTCCAACAGAAAAGGCTCAACTACGCCCGATGTGGCAACTGCGACGTAAGGCCCTCTCTGATCAACCGGAACTGATACTACTCCCTCCCTTTGTCTGTGGCTGTCCTAGTAGTTACCATCATCAGTATCACGCTCGATATAAAAATCGTCCACATGATACTGTGCAGATCTACCTGACGATGAACCACGCTGATCAAAGCAATTATTAGGATCAGACGAATTATCAGAACGTTCATTTTGATTCTGAGTAGCACCACGACCTCTACCTCGCGAAGCCTGCTGAGGACCACTGTGACCTCCTCTAGCTGAACCACCATTATTTTGGTTGCGCAAAACCGGACAATCAAACTTCAAATGACCCTCACCTCTAAAATATGCGCATTGGTTATATCCTAGCATAGATCTCTGCGTAGAAGAGTCATTCCGCGACTGTGACCTTGCAGATTGTGATTGCGATCTATTCCGCTGCTGAGAGTCATTCTGGTTTGAGCGCGGAGGATACGCTTGTTGTAGCAGAACTTTCGTTTTGAGATCTTTTGTCTTTTTATCCGCACGATCATTTTCCTCCTTCTCCCTATTTTCATAATACTGAGCCGTGGCCAATATCTGAGCGGAGGTAGAAACAGCCCACGAGCTCTCAGAATTTTTCAATTTGTTGCTAAGGTCAGGCAACAAATTTGCTACAAATTTATCTACGAACAGCCTCTGACCTCCCTCGGTGCTCATGAATGCCTCCTCAAATCTCGTAAAGAAATCGGAGACACTCTTGTCCTTCTTTTGCTTACACGCAGACAGTTTATCCCAATTAACTTTCATGGCTGGCATAAGTGTCTTCATTAAGGTAATGATTCTTTGAGGCAAAGCTGTGATTAACTGCTCAGGCTTAGCCCCACCAACCTGCAATCCGTCAGCCGCTGTAAGCGCAGCCCAATCACCGCCTAACTCAGCTGCGTGATCTTCGTGACGTATTTTCGCCCAAACCAGTTGAGGTACTACGTTGCCAAACAACATGTCGATGTCGGCAAGATTCATGATCGTAGCATCCACTAATTGGGACAACTCTTTATGGTATCCTGCTGGATTTTTGCGAGTGTCAGGCAAAGATTGCTTAACCTGCAAGACTTCCGATCGCTTCCATGGGAGGTGTATCCACACTCTCTGGAAGTGTGGCGCAATAGCAGGATTAGCATTTGCATCACCTGGCATCCACACTGGGGGAACTTCACTCATGGGATACTGACCAGGCGTTGCCATCCACTCCTCAGATTCGTCTTTAAACAATGCTCGAGGTATTACAGTGGGACGAAAGGATAGAAGATGTTCTATAGCACGTCGAACATTGCTACCCACAATCATACCACTCGAAAACTGAAGCTGTAGTTCAGTGACATCGATCGGTACTTCGTTTACTTCATCATTTGATATCGCTTCACGTAAAAATTTGCACATTTCATCAAACACGAATCTCTGTGTGGGCTCATTGAATTGAGAGAAGGTCTCAAAAATTATGCACGGGGGATTTTTAAGGGGATACCTAATCCAATTACGCGCCATACGAATTAACGTATCACGTTCCCTACCACCAGGAAGCTGACTTCGTCGTTGGGGAACATCAGGAACATCGGACCCAAGAATCGGTCCAAAAGGAGAATAAAGGTTAGCAACAGCATTAGGAATGCGTCTTCGAACAGACGGAGAAGAGGAGAAAAGCAGAGGAGCAACAACATGAGGACTAAATACAGGAGCAGTAGGAGCGGTAGGAGTAGCCACAAGAGCAGAAGTGGCAAGAACAGTAAGTTGAGAAGACATAGGCAGTGGATCAGTAGGAACAGGAGCAGGTAAAGGAATAGGAACAAGAGGATTTGCAAGAACAGGGCCAACGACAGGCTGACCAGCAGCCGCCGGAACAACAGGTTGAGGAACAGGGGGAACCACAGGCACTGTAGTATCCTGTGCATATGGAGGTGGCGACTTCAATAGGTAGGATAACAAGGGATCCTCTACTGCTTCCTCTCCCTTCTTATCAGTACTCGATGGTAGAGCGGGATAACACGTGTCCACCACCATACGTTGCAATCTATCAAAAACTTCTTTTTCCTTCTCGTCTTTATCTCGCTGATACTGCTCTGCATTTCTCATCCTCGTAACGATACCTTCCCTCTTATTACGTTTAAGCTGTTTTATTTCTTTCTGCTTGGCTTCTTTACCCCATAACCGAAAGGAATCAAACATGGCCGGACTTGCTTTCTTTTTGAACAATTTTGCTTCTAGATTATCCAAAATTGCTGTTTCGAAACTACCATGAGATGGCCAACTAAGGACACCGTCATCTTTAGTATAATGGACCCAGCACTCATTATATGCGATAGGACCCACACCATGGCGACTATGTAACTCATAGACCGGAGTTCCAACTGGAGGTATCGGACATGAGTCCTCCAATCGGGAATCCGCAACACAACTTTTAAAGCAACTAAACCAAGTACTACGGCCAGGCATCGTGCACACTAACTGAGTTTCACATACTTCAAGGGTTATCTATTTACGATATCCTCACAAAAATGCAAGACCCTCGGTCTTTGGCGATTGCAATTGTCAAATAGAACAACTAAGAACAAAAATACGAAGAATCACAAATGCAATGGAACCATGCAACAACTAAGCACCAACATCAACTAAGGACTCTCGGAGCGACCTACAAATACTTAACTGAAAGGACAATGGCGTCACCAGGAAGGCCCGTCAATCGTCTCGCTGTACAAAGGTCTACGCCAGGCGCCAAAACATGTCGACAGTCAGGGCATCAGTCCGTCGCAGCCGTCAGGAGGCGGGGGATCTTCGCGGGAAAGGTCTTCGGGCCACTTATTTCGACAACAGGATCGATGAAGCGGGGTACACCTTCCCTCGGAGATTTCACGCGAAGTTCCTCACTATCATCGGGCTTTGGACCGGTACCGCTGATGTCGCCCCACGTGGGGCGCCAACTGAAGGACTGGGCTTTCTAAGACCCAGCGGTGCCAGGGGACAACACCTGAAACCTTCGTGGGTTACCTGTTCCGGCGTACAAATGACAGAGACACGGGACACTTCCTTTGGCGTCAAAGATCAAGGTTTATTTACTGCAGGGAACACAGAAGTCACAAGAAGTACAACGCATGTAGGTTCTAGGAGACTGCTTCAAATTACATCTGTGGATCGCTCCTTTTATACAGTTTTTCGTCATAGAACAACATGACAAACAAAAGGTTACGACTCAGTTCCCACAGTAAAGGTCAAAAGGGTCGCTTTCATGTATTCAGGATCCCGGAACATAATTACAGTGGCATCGCCGGTTCCCAACTGTAAAAGTACATTATCCCACCATGAGTACATTCCATTGCGGCTGTAAACGAGTTAAAGCAGAAGACAGAAACAGGTGCAAGGGAAGACAAAGATAGTCAACAGATTGAAAAGAGTGTAAGGGGGGCGATATCGGAACCACAATTGCAGGATCAAAGGAGACGTGCCTAATGAATGCACGGCTGAAACAATAGACCGGCACAGCAAGATGAGCCTCGAGCGAGGCCATCTGCCTCTGCAGTGTCATCCCCCTCGTCATAAAGACACCCTCAAAGGAACACGTGTCTTCGGCAAGAGTTTGGGAATCCCAGGGTCACAAAGCGGACAGCGTCTGTTCGCTGGCTACTTGAGGGCAAGAGACAAAATGGATGCCGTATCTAAAATGGAACCCGTGGGTTCAGATGAAGAAACCCACGAACAAGATGAACGGTTCAGGTTAGCGTAGCGAAAACGCGCACACCCACTAAACTCGTCATTTGCGGTTCATAGATACCAAACTCGTCCATATTCGAGTGAGTCGAAAACACCACTTACAATTGTCACGGAACCTCACGGGGACCTTAGAGCACATGTTGAATAAAGCTCTTAGATACATAAAGAAGTAGTCGACCAGGTGGGATGCACAGCTTGCTGTCCCTGAACCCGCAAATGACATTCGGTCCCGTTCCTAGAAATTGGGAACAAAGTCGCTGTTGCGACGCAGGTGCCCCAAGAAGAATTGCCGCCCAGAGAAGAAAGGCCAGCAGTTTGTATCTGTTCCGTGATCGGAAGATTGCGTAGAGCCCCAGCGAAGAAGCGCAGTCGAGCATTGGTGAAGTTTTGAATTTGGCGCCGGTCCGTGCCTGAAGCGGTGAGAAGCTAAGAGGCCCGCCATGGTGTGAGGCCTACTGACAAGCTCTGAAGTCACCCAGTACCACTGTGCTACGAAATCGTAAGAAGTGTGAGATCAGGATGAATGCGTGGAAAAGTACTGAACAGATGAGATAGCCCACCACGAGAGAACCTCACCCCAAAAGCGTGCAAAGTGGCATGCGCGCGAACAGCCGAAGTTTGAATTGCGGCCCAAGCGTACCTGGTGAAGCTGAGAGGCCGGCGAGAGACAAGAGGACGATTGGAGAGATCGTTGTGCCAGCAGTGTGGTGGCGGCCGGTGAGTCCCTGTTGCAACGCATCGTGCGAGTGAAGAGTGCATGTCGTCGGACATCGCAGAGTGAAAGCTGTCAGTCAAGCGGCCATTTGGAAGTCAGGCAAGACGGGAAGGACCTCTCTGGTCAATAGTGAAGAGGCCATCTTGGAGTCAGGCATCAGTGCGCGCCATTCAGTTAAAGAAATTCGCGCACAGTACTGATCGAATAACGGACTGTACCAAGAGCGCATTCCCCAGAGAGACAAGACAAAGAAGGGCACGAGTGTTCGTAGTGTTTCACAGAATTGCAGACATAAAGTGTCATGATTACAGTGTACCGACGAGTCACATGAATGAGGTGACCCTGTTGCATGAAGACAAGCCTGAGACAAGCCCGAGACATTCCAAGCCACGCAGTAATGAACTGATGAAAACATGAATACCATGAGATGATTGCTCAGCGTGAATAAGGGCATCACTTGAAACTGTGAACAGTGAAGCACACGACTGCCCAGAGGCAGCGACAGAGTTCTTGAACAAGCACACGACAATCCAAATGACCACACGTGGTCATTTGGTTTGAGTTACAGGAAACAGGAACGTTCGATAAATCATTCATCATGTCAACGCACCACTCACCACAAAGAGAAGCCAAGCCAATCCTGGTGGTCATGACCCCTCTGAGGCCCCCAGAGTCATGGACTCTGATAGCTGGTGGAAGCATGGGTCCACGGTGGCAGGAGTGGGTTGAAGACTTCGAGGACTACATCAATGAGTCCAAGGTGACGGTGGATGAAGATCAGTTGATTGCATTGCGTAATTTAGTTGGAAAAGACATTAGCAAAGTGATAAAAGATCTGCCCCCGGCTGAAACCGGGACATATGCCAAGGTTCGTGAGGCCCTAAAAAAAAAGTTAATGCACAAGCGTAATGTTGATTACAAGAGATATATGTTTCACCAGGCTAGTCAGGACCCAGAAGAGTTGATGAGCACGTACATAACACGACTTCGTCGGTTATCCCGATACTGCGATTGAAGATGCCATACGGCTTCGAATCATTGACGGGTGTCAGTCTGAAGCACTTAGACGGAAGCTGCTAAAGAAAAGTCACAATCTTGACGAAATCGAAGAGATGACAAGAGTGCATGATCAGGCCGAGGAGCACGCCAAGAAAATGGAGTCAGGGAGTGTAGGAAAAAGAGAACAGGCCAACCGGTTTCAGAATGTCCGATCCCGCTGGCGTTCAAGCAAAAGGCCCAGAAGAACCAGGCCATCCTTGCGGCGCCAACCAGCCAGACGCTGGCGTCATGCAATCAGTTGGCACGACCAAAGGGTGGATCGTGCCAAGAAATGCTATAGATGTGGCTATGACTTTCCACATACAGACGCCCGCCCGGCGATGGGCCAGCAGTGTCGGAAGTGTGGGCGCCAGAATCATTTTGTAGCGATGTGTGGAGATCACCGACGTGAACAGGAAGGTGACGCCGCACGAGCGTCCCGGCCGGGCGCTCGGCGTCATTATGCGCGAGCAGTGCAAGATCGCACCAAATCCTTGTCCGGATCATCAAACTCCAGCAGGAAGTCGAGACGATCTCAGTGGACCCGCAGACCGTCGTCACGAGAGTCCCGGTCAGGATCCAGAGAATCTGAATACACGGATGAATACGTGAGCATGGTGACCGACCGAGATCAGTTAAAGAAGTATCCCCGCCTTGACATCTGGGTAGGGAGTCACACCACCAAATTTGTGTTAGATAGCGGAGCGTCATTAAACTATATATCAGTGAATGAATACAACAAAAATGAAAGCATCACCGCAGTTAAGCCCCGCTTACGTCCGGGTGTACATGTGGATGGCCAAAGAGCCACTTACCTGTCTTGGAAAGTTTTCCACGACACTTCAATATAAAGCAATGTCAATACCAGCTGTCATTCATGTTATCGAGGGTCCAGAGGCGGACTGTCTCCTCAGCCTGCCAACTGCCGAGCGCCTTCGGCTGGTAGAAATTCTGTATAGAGGTGGTGATGACCCAGGCATAGTGCACCAATTTCCAAAGCTATTCTCGGGTCTGGGAAGGATGAACCAGTTTCAGTTTAAACTTTGCATAGATGAACAAATCCGCCCTGTAGCTCAACAACCCCGAAGGGTGCCCGGGCATCTCCAACAAGCTGTCGAAAAGGAGATACAAGAACTATTGAAAGATGACATTATTGAGCAAGCACGTGGTCCTGTCCCCTGGGTGACACCAGTACTTATCGTCCTCAGGAAAGGGACGCCTACAAGAGTACACCTGTGTGTGGATATGAGAGCACCCGGCATGGCCCTTGGCGAGGAGCGCCCTGTAGGGCCCCATCTGAGTGACATGAGATGAACACTAAATAATGCTAAAGTGTTTTCCAGACTTGACCTCAACTGTGGGAATTCCCAGCTAACACTGCACGACAAGTCGCGATACATCACGACTTTTGTCACACACATGGGACTATTCCATTACAAACGATTGAGTGAAGACATCCTGCAGCAGCAGAAATACTGCAGGAAGCGTATACCCAATACTCTGAACCACAAAGATAGCATACTAGTATATGGGTCCAGCACACAAGAACATGACAAGGCACTGGATAGAGTATGTCTCGCTCTGGTGGAAGCTAACTTAATGCTAAACAAAGAAAAATGTGAGTTTCATTGTTCCACCCTCAAGTGCCAGTGACCAGGTGGTTATGGCTGATGACTTTTATGCAACTACCCTTCAACCCCAGGAGTCAGCAGACACTGGTGATCATGTGCCACACTCTCTGCTTTCATCTCCTGCCACTGATTTAGCAGCAGCGGTAGAATGCTATCATCGTGCGGCAGATCAAGTCAAGTCACTGGCAGTTCCCCTGGAGGATGTTCGGCAAGCCACCAGAGATGATGCTGTTTTCAAAAAACTCTTATACTGTCTACGAAACAACCGGTGGAGAGACATTAACAAAGAAGGGGAGAATGATCCACAACTTCAGCAGGAACTGCAAGTGTTCCAAAACATTCAAAGGGAATTGTCTGTCACCCCTGACGGGCTTCTGTTAAAGAACCAAAGGATTATCATTCCCAGTAAATTACGTCAGAGAATCATCAATTTAGGGCACATCAGTCATCGTGGTGTGGGGGCCACCAAGAGAACTGCGAGAGAATGGGTCTGGTTTCCCTCACTCGATCACATGGTTGAACTAGCACTGCAGGATTGCCATCAATGCAAAGTAGTCAACGCTGGAGGTCCACACCAGCCTCTGCCAAAGACTGCACTACCTCAAGAGGTGTGGCAAGACTTAGTCATAGACTTTCATGGCCCGTTACCTGTGGGCCAGTATGTCCTCGTGGTGATGGACGAATTTTCCAGATTCCCAGTTGCTCAGCTTGTGTCCTCCCCGAGTGTGCTCAATATTATAGCAATGCTTTACGAAGTCTTTGATGCATGGGGTGCTCCCAAAGGGCTGAAAATAGAAAATGGTTCCCCATTCACTAGTCCAGAGTTCGAGGATTTTACAAAGCAGCTAAACATTCACCATCAAAAGATCACCTCGCAGTGGCCACCAGGTAATGGCACCAGTGATCGGTTCATGGCTATCCTTCGGAAAACGTTTCAACAAACCGCTCTGAACGGGAATGACTTTCAGGTGACCCTTGATGAAGTAGTGAGAGTCTACCGAAACACTCCGCATGTCACCACGGGCAAGTGCCCAGCAACATTAATGTTGAGTCGACCCCTCCCGACAAGAATGTCCAAAAGGGAAGGCGCACTGAGACACGTGTCAACGACTGGCTGTGTCTCCGAAGTCAGCACTGCCCAGAAGGCCAAGACTGAAGAAATGAAATTGCGTGTAGGGGTGCCTTTGCCGGAATTGTACATCATGCATACCATACAATTCTTAACCACTCTCTCAGCACACTTAGCAATACCATCATTCTTCCATACAGGGGACAGCAACTTACATATACCTTTCGCGCTAATATGTGACAAGCTGTGTGCCATAGTCACGACAGCCAGCACATATGCATCCGGCAGCATCCACCTCTGACTTTCCGACAAATCAATCCAACATCCGTTCGCATCCAACTTTCCTGTGCTCTCCTTCCACTTAGTCTTTTCAGTTTCGGTGGCCTCATTCTGAATCGCTTTCACACTCTCAACAGTGTCCTCACACATACCAGTCTCTGTAGGCCACCTTACTGAACTCGTCACATACATTCTAGTTGCAAGGTTTCTAGCTGTCTCTTTAGCAATCTCATCCGCAAACGCATTACCACGACCAACATCATCCGTCACCTTACGGTGCGCACTGCACTTAATAATTGCCACCTGCTTGGGCAATGTAAGTGCATCCAAAAGATCGTTCACAAGCTGTCCGTGCTGGATCTTCGTGCCATGTGATGTCATAAAGCCTCTCTCTCGCCACAATCGACCAAAACTATGCGCAACGCCAAAAGCATACTGACTGTCAGTAAACACATTCACTCGCTTTCCCTTCGACAACACACACGCTCTCGTCAACGCAATCAACTCTGCCGCCTGCGCAGAATTCTGATTCAACCTCGCAGTTTCCACAACCGTACTCAATGTTACCACAGCATGCGCAGTCGTCACATCACCATTCGGCAACTTAAAACACGAACCATCAACATACAAGGTACTATCGGGGTCTGCCAGTGGAGTGTTTTTCAGGTCAACACAACCCTTCGTTTCTTCCTCAGTTCGCAAATAACAATCATGTGGTGGTACGTCTTCTGATTCCATATTAGTTGGCAACAACGTCGCCGGGTTTAGAACATTACAGCGCTTTATTTGAATATGACTTGCCAAAAGCGTCAACTCATAACCGGACAACCTTGCGCTCGTCAAGTGTTGAGTTTTTGTACGATTTAAGAGAGTGTCAACTGCATGCGGAACCATCACCGTAAGCATATTATCCATGACCAATCCTGCAGATTGTCGAATGGACACCGCAGCCGCCGCTGTCGCTCTTAGACAACTCGGCAACGCTCTAGCTACAGGGTCCAAAGTCGAGGAAAAATATGCACATGGACGCTGTTTACCGCCAAATTGCTGCGTCAAAACATTTAACGCACAACCCTCTCTCTCGTGAACGTATAGTGTAAACGGCTTACTGTAGTCAGGAGTACCTAACACAGGAGCCGAACACAACGCATCACGCAATTCAGAAAAACTTTTCTGACACTCTTCCGTCCATGGCAAAGGAGTGGGAACATCCTTGCACATGAGGGCTACCAATGGTTTCGCTAACAAGGAAAAATTCGGAATCCATTGCCTGCAGTATGACGTGATACCTAAAAAGGCACGCACATCTCTCTGAGTTGTTGGCACAGTCATTCGAGCGATCGCTGCAATTCTCTCTGGGGTCAACCTTCTTCCCTCCTTTGACAATAAGTGACCTAGATAGGTTACTTTTTGACAACAATATTGCAGTTTAGAAGGTTATATCCTTGTGATGTAAGTCACAGAGATGCTGTAACAGCGACACCGTGGCAAATTTGAAGATGTCTTTTGTATCAGCAGCCACCAGCAAGTCATCCACATATTGGATCAAAGCCGCACCAGCTGGTAACGCAAACGCGTCGAGTTGACTCTTCAGGGCTTGGCTGTATATCGATGGACTCTCACAGTAGCCCTGAGGAGCGCGTTTAAACCTAAAGCTGCGACCTCCTAACGAGAAACCGAATAGATCTCTGCTTTCCTCAGCAATCGGAATGCTAAAGAAAGCATTTTTCAGATCGATCACTGAGACCCAAGAAGCAGAGTGTCAAGCTGTCTCCCACTCAGAACCACGCTGCAGGAGCGATGATAGTCCCCTCTCTCTACCCCCGCACAGACTGCAGGCCACGTATGAATACCAATGCACTCTACAGCCTGGGCCAGGAGAGAGGGAAGGGTAAAAATAACTACCCCAGGGGAAGGGGAGGTGAAGAAGGCTTGTAGACCCAGGAAATCTCCTGACAGCTCTCCTAAGCTTCAAGAGCATACACGGAACCTCGCACCCTGCATAGGAAACATAAGCAGATACGAGCGTTTATAAATATCACTTCTAACGTCAATCTCTCTTTGCACAGTCAATTACCAGCATCAAACACAACCTCTTCACTCCTTCTTACCCAATAAGAGCTTTAGCAGGGCAGCATAGGAGACCCCGTTCTTCATATGCAATCCGGAAGCCTTCAAGAATAAACACCCATCCGGGTTAGTTTTCTTTTCTGTGTGCTGCACCTTTCTTGGGGAAAAAGTCCTCGGACCGAAAAAACCCCGTTCTTCATTCAGTGTGTGCAAAACAAAATCCCCGCTTCCCCACTGCCCGAAAAACCCGTGGCCACGTTAGTGAAAAAATGAAAAACAAAACGTTAGCGTTCAGCTGGTTCGTTTCCTGAACCCAAAAGTCACTTACAAGAATGCCGAGGGTCATAAAACACCCGGAAATGATTGCACCGGCTAGAATGCAATGTTCGTGCGCAGCCGCGCACCGGAGTCCAAATACTTTGTCTTTGTGCAAGTTTACAAATCACTTGCGGTGTCCCCGTCCAGTTTCCCGAAGACGTCCTTAAAGGTCAGAGCGAAGCCTCGCTCTGACTCACACCAGATCCGTCCTTCCTTGGAATAAACACGAATTCAGCCAACCGATCAGGTACTCGAATCCCAGATAGACAAACTGACCGGAAATAAAACCAAGCACTGAAAGCCCGGTCACACTGCCTTAAAAACCATCACATGGGCAAAAAAAGGAGGGGTGTACCTTTGAACGTGTGCATAGAGAGAGGACTGAGCGCCGTTCTTCCTAAATCCCAACAGTACCTCCCCGCAAAGGCCTCCCTACCGGACGGGGCTTGGAAGGGTGACGTAGATGGAAAAGTCTCACCAATCTAGGGGCATGTACCCCACTAGCAGCCTCCCAGGTGCGATCCTCCGGGGGATATCCCTTCCAGTCTATCAGATACATAAGTTTCCCATTTCTTCTCCTGGAGTCCAAGATTGCACTAACCTCAAACTCCTCTTCCTCTCCTATCATCACAGGGGGAGGAGGGGGCAAAACCTGAGTGGTAACTACATAGGGTTTCAGAAGGGAGGTGTGAAAGACAGGATGGACCCCATACTCATCAGGTAACCCCAACTTCATTGCTACTGGATTGATTACCTTGAGTACTGGAAAAGGACCCACAAACCTTGGCTGTAATTTACGTGACCCCCCTAATCGCAAGTTCTTGGTGGAAAGCCACACCTTATCTCCCACCCGATAGGAAGGAGCAGGGGCCCTATGTTTATCTGCCTGCTTCTTCATGTCAACCTTTGCCTTTTCTAGATGTTCCAACGCCGTATTCCAGATCTGAACCAACGAAAGTCCTAAGGCAGTTACAGCCGGTACCTGGCCTGAAGGCTGAATGGGAATCGCTCGGGGTGAAACCCCATGGAACAAAAGAAAGGGGTCATTCCCACCGCTGAATGCACACTGTTGTTATAGGCGAATTCAGCCAGCGGGAGAGCCACCACCCAACTACAAGCTAATGATGTACCCAGACACCTCAAATACTGCTCCATGGTCTGATTGGTGCGTTCCGTCTGACCATCCGACTGAGGATGATATGCGGAGGACAGGCATAACTTCATCTTTAAAGCAGCACACAATTCCTTCCAAAAATGAGAGATAAACTGAGCCCCCCTATCGGAAACAATGGCCAGAGGCAATCCATGCAGGCGTACTACTGAAGACAAAAAGATCGTGGCCAATTCTCCTGCCGTAGGCAACTTGGCCAAGGGTATAAAATGTGCCATCTTAGTGAAGGAATCCACTACAACTAATATGGTTGTAAAACCAGACTCCAGAGGTAAGTCCGTCACAAAATCCATACTTATTGTTTGCCAGGGAGCCCTAGGGACAGGGAGAGGATGCAACAATCCTGAGGGTTTAGCATGTGTTGGTTTATTCACTGCACACACAGGACAGGCCTTTACGTACGACTGCACGTCACTTGCCACTGACTCCCACCAGAACCACCTCAAACAGAATTCCATGGTCTTGGTGGAACCAGGATGCCCAGCCAGAGAAGAAGAATGACACCATTCCAACACCATATCCCTGAGATTAGGGGGAATAAACAGTTTGTCCTCATGATACAGCAACCCAGTTCTTAAGGATATCAAGGGTTGAGACATCCAAGGTGTAAGATCAATCTTCGCCAGTTCTACCCGAACCAATTCATTAAAGTCATCAATGGAAATGCTGCCCACTATTCTCTCATGAGCTATAAAGGAACACTTCACTTTCTCACTTGACAGGCCAAGGTGTTTCACATGGATACGGGACAAAGCATCCGACTTTACTTGCTGCGCAGCAGGCCTGTAAGTAATGATAAAATCGTACTCATTGAAAAATGAGACCCACCTCATCTGACGAGGGGTTAAGGCGCGCGCTGACCGGAAGAACTCCAAGTTTTTATGGTCAGTGAAGATGGTTATCGGATGCCGAGCGCCCCATAAATAATGGCGCCACTCCTCAAAAGACAACTTGATGGCCAGCAATTCCCGTTCCGCCACGGTGTAATTCCTCTCAGCGGGCAGCAAGGTCTTAGAAAAAAAGGCGATCGGATGCATATATCCGTTCTCCACATCTCTCTGAGACAACACCCCCCCTACAGCACACAAGGAAGCATCAGCCTCCACAAAAAAGGGCAATGAAGGGTCAGGATGAACCAAAACAGGTGCCGTTGTGAACCTCTCGATTAACAGATTCAAAGAGGCTTGAGCATGATAGGACCACACAAAGGGCACCCCCTTCCTTAGCAATACTGTCATGGGGGCTATGATCTCAGAAAAGTGCGAAATAAACCGCTGGTAGAAATTGGCGAACCCAAGTAGAACTTGAATATCTCTCACACAAGTCGGCGACGGCCAAGAAGTGATAGCTTCTATTTTCTTGGGATCCATCATGATCCCCTGCTCGGAAATCACAAAT
Source organism: Lissotriton vulgaris (assembly GCF_964263255.1). Taxonomy (NCBI): domain Eukaryota; kingdom Metazoa; phylum Chordata; class Amphibia; order Caudata; family Salamandridae; genus Lissotriton; species Lissotriton vulgaris. The sequence continues at coordinate 1,527,063,642 of NC_141693.1, forward strand.
CCCAAAAACTCCACCCTAGGTGTGTGAAAGCTACACTTTTCCAATCGGACATACAGCTGATGTTCCTTTAGGCGCTGCAAGACCTGCCCTACATGGACTACGTGTTCCTCAACAGTGTTGGAAAACACGAGGATATCGTCAATGTAGACTATGACGCTCAGATCCAAATATTCCCTCAACACCTCATTGATGAAAAACTGAAAAGCAGCCGGAGCGTTACATAGCCCGAAGGGCATAACGCAATACTCATAAAGGCCGAATTTGGTCCGGAAGGCAGTTTTCCATTCATCGCCTTCACGGACGCGGATGAGATGGTACGCACCCCTGAGATCTAACTTGGTGAAAACCGTTGCATGCTTCAGTTGATCAAGCAACACAGGTATCAAGGGAAGAGGGTACTTGTTCTTAATCGTACCCTTGTTGAGCGCTCTATAGTCTACACACGCCCGAAGTCCACCTTCCTTCTTCGGAATAAAGAAGATAGCCGATGACACTGGCGAGGAGGAGGGACGAATAAACCCTTTCTCCAGCATCTCCTCGATATACCCCTTCAAATGTTGTTCCTCAGGGCCTGACAAAGCGTAGACACGACTACAAGGAAGCGTAGCCCCTGGCATCAAATCAATCCGGCAATCAAATGAACGGTGTGGGGGTAGTTCTCTAGCTTTCCCTTTATCAAATACATCGCTAAAGACCAAATAGGATTCAGGGACTCTCAACTCATCACCCATCTCACCGGAACTAGCAGCGCAAGACAAGGGGGTTATCCAATCGGTTGCGACCTTGTAACAATCTTGCAAACAATGAACAGAGTCAAGGGTCACTGTTCTCCTAATCCAATCTATTTTGGGATTATGTGTCTGCAACCACGGTACTCCCAAAACCACACCGAAAGAAGGGGCATCGATCAAATCAAATCCTATTTCCTCCGAATGACCATTGTCTCCCACCATACACAGAGGTTCAGTCTGACGTGTGATTGTACCAGATGACAACTCAGTCCCGTCGATAGCCCTTACAGGTTCTGGTTGTTCCTTGTAAACCCAGGGAACTCCGATTCTCTCAGCCAACTTGATGTCCATAAAGTTTCCCGTAGCCCCGGAGTCCAATAGAGCAGACACCGGAGCCCTATGGTTGTTTGATATCACCAAACAGACAGTGATAGTAAAATGTCTGGGGACCCTCTTCACTATGCCAGGTATTTGATACGGAGTACAAGGAACCACAGAGTCCACATGCAGGGCGTCCCGATGCACACAAGCCACCGCCTTACGTGGAGGTTCTTTAGAAGGCTTCACGGGACAATCCCTTGCATAATGGCCCGCCTGGCCACAATACAAACACAGGTTGTTAGATCTACGCCTTTCCTTTTCTACTAAGGTTAACGGGCCTCTAACACCACCTATCTCCATCGGTTCAGGGGTCGGTTTTAAGTCCCCCCCAACGCCCCGAGAATCACTCCGAAAAGACAGAGGGCGTGACAGAAAGGGTCTAGGTCTTTCTCCCTTCCTTTCCATCAACCTGTGATTCAACTTCACTACCAAATCAATGAACTCAGTACAATCCGAAGGAGGATTAACCACCTGGGAAACCACATCCTTTAGCTCCTCACATAATCCCTGATAGAAAATGGAGGTACGTTTATCAACAGGCCAATGAGTTTCCGACACTAATCTATTGAAGGTAGATATATACGTAAGGAGATCCTGTTTGCCTTGCCGTAATTTCAATAATTCTGCGTCACTGGCCTGCATAAACGCATGTTTAGCAAACAAGGCATGCATCATTTCCTTGAACGTATCATAATTGTTCAAAACGGGATCGTCATTCTCCACCAAAGGCACGGCCCAAGTAGCAGCAGTCCCAGCTAAGTAAGAGATCACAAACGCCACCTTAGCGGAATCATTAGGGAAAGCTGTGGGCCTACATAAGAAGTGTAGATGGCACTGGTTCATAAAAACAGCGAATTTATTCGAGTCACCAAAAAAACGTTCAGGAACCGCCAAAGGGACAGGAGTAGGGGTGTGAACATTCACTGTCATGGGAGCGGAGCTGGTGCTAGCTCCCCTCTCAAATTGAAAAGTAGCCGGGTGTATCACAGGTTTACCTGCTCCCCAACTCCCCTGATCACGGGACCTAGCCACATCCAACTCCCTACGCAATCCCTGATTCTCATGTTTCACCTCCTGCAATTGTGTTTGTAAAGCCGTGATGGCCCCCATTAACTCCTGCATAGTGGGAACCCTCTCTTCCTGCCCATTATCCTCATTCTTTTCCACGTCCATCCTCGCTCGGGCAGCGCAACTATTCGTGGGCTTGGTTTTTTGTCAAGCTGTCTCCCACTCAGAACCACGCTGCAGGAGCGATGATAGTCCCCTCTCTCTACCCCCACACAGACTGCAGGCCACGTATGAATACCAATGCACTCTACAGCCTGGGCCAGGAGAGAGGGAAGGGTAAAAATAACTACCCCAGGGGAAGGGGAGGTGAAGAAGGCTTGTAGACCCAGGAAATCTCCTGACAGCTCTCCTAAGCTTCAAGAGCATACACGGAACCTCGCACCCTGCATAGGAAACATAAGCAGATACGAGCGCTTATAAATATCACTTCTAACGTCAATCTCTCTTTGCACAGTCAATTACCAGCATCAAACACAACCTCTTCACTCCTTCTTACCCAATAAGAGCTTTAGCAGGGCAGCATAGGAGACCCCGTTCTTCATATGCAATCCGGAAGCCTTCAAGAATAAACACCCATCCGGGTTAGTTTTCTTTTCTGTGTGCTGCACCTTTCTTGGGGAAAAAGTCCTCGGACCGAAAAAACCCCGTTCTTCATTCAGTGTGTGCAAAACAAAATCCCCGCTTCCCCACTGCCCGAAAAACCCGTGGCCACGTTAGTGAAAAAATGAAAAACAAAACGTTAGCGTTCAGCTGGTTCGTTTCCTGAACCCAAAAGTCACTTACAAGAACGCCGAGGGTCATAAAACACCCGGAAATGATTGCACCGGCTAGAATGCAATGTTCGTGCGCAGCCGCGCACCGGAGTCCAAATACTTTGTCTTTGTGCAAGTTTACAAATCACTTGCGGTGTCCCCGTCCAGTTTCCCGAAGACGTCCTTAAAGGTCAGAGCGAAGCCTCGCTCTGACTCACACCAGATCCGTCCTTCCTTGGAATAAACACGAACTCAGCCAACCGATCAGGTACTCGAATCCCAGATAGACAAACTGACCGGAAATAAAACCAAGCACTGAAAGCCCGGTCACACTGCCTTAAAAACCATCACATGGGCAAAAAAAGGAGGGGTGTACCTTTGAACGTGTGCATAGAGAGAGGACTGAGCGCCGTTCTTCCTAAATCCCAACACAGAGGCTGGAATCAGTGTCAGTAAAGCCGTAATGTCAGGCACCACAGGAAATTGTGGGATCACAATTTTGTTCACCTCCCGTAAATCAATAACAAAACGATAAACAGGAGGCTTGGACGGATCAGTGCGTTTCAAGATAGGTAACACAGGACTATTACACACGTTTCCCCGAGTCTCCTCGATAACATCTTTCTCGATCAAATCATAGATGATCGCTAACAACGCTCGTTCACCATCAAGGGAGATACGATACTGGGGAATACGTGGCAATTGCACATTCGATTTCAGTTGAACAACATAAGGAGAGATGTCAAGCAGGCCCACGTCATTGGGGCCTGTGCCCACAAAGATGCAGGAAGAGAACTCAATTCCGGTGGCAGCTTATCAGATGACAAGTACATGGGAGAGATCACTCTCTGACCCAAAGTAAGCTCCACTCCCACAGGAGAACAATACAGAGTCGCATATAACCGTTTCAGCAAATCCAGGCCCAAAAGATTCTCACCACAACCAGTAGTCAAAATCAAAGGAGCTTTCAGCTCACAAGGCCCAATTGTAAGGGGCAAAGGGCTAGAAACCGGATTGCTAACAGGGGCGCCAGAGAATCCAACGGAAACATTTGTTAAGCCAGACAAAGGTGCGCCAGGGAGTTTTGAATGCATGATGGAACTTTTCACTGCACCAGTGTCCAACAGAAAAGGCTCAACTACGCCCGATGTGGCAACTGCGACGTAAGGCCCTCTCTGATCAACCGGAACTGATACTACTCCCTCCCTTTGTCTGTGGCTGTCCTAGTAGTTACCATCATCAGTATCACGCTCGATATAAAAATCGTCCACATGATACTGTGCAGATCTACCTGACGATGAACCACGCTGATCAAAGCAATTATTAGGATCAGACGAATTATCAGAACGTTCATTTTGATTCTGAGTAGCACCACGACCTCTACCTCGCGAAGCCTGCTGAGGACCACTGTGACCACCTCTAGCTGAACCACCATTATTTCGGTTGCGCAAAACCGGACAATCAAACTTCAAATGGCCCTCACCTCTAAAATATGCGCATTGGTTATATCCTAGCATAGATCTCTGCGTAGAAGAGTCATTCCGCGACTGTGACCTTGCAGATTGTGATTGCGATCTATTCCGCTGCTGAGAGTCATTCTGGTTTGAGCGCGGAGGATACGCTTGTTGTAGCAGAACTTTCGTTTTGAGATCTTTCGTCTTTTTATCCGCACAATCATTTTCCTCCTTCTCCCTATTTTCATAATACTGAGCCGTGGCCAATATCTGAGCGGAGGTAGAAACAGCCCACGAGCTCTCAGAATTTTTCAATTTGTTGCTAAGGTCAGGCAACAAATTTGCTACAAATTTATCTACGAACAGCCTCTGACCTCCCTCGGTGCTCATGAATGCCTCCTCAAATCTCGTAAAGAAATCGGAGACACTCTTGTCCTTCTTTTGCTTACACGCAGACAGTTTATCCCAATTAACTTTCATGGCTGGCATAAGTGTCTTCATTAAGGTAATGATTCTTTGAGGCAAAGCTGTGATTAACTGCTCAGGCTTAGCCCCACCAACCTGCAATCCGTCAGCCGCTGTAAGCGCAGCCCAATCACCGCCTAACTCAGCTGCGTGATCTTCGTGACGTATTTTCGCCCAAACCAGTTGAGGTACTACGTTGCCAAACAACATGTCGATGTCGGCAAGATTCATGATCGTAGCATCCACTAATTGGGACAACTCTTTATGGTATCCTGCTGGATTTTTGCGAGTGTCAGGCAAAGATTGCTTAACCTGCAAGACTTCCGATCGCTTCCATGGGAGGTGTATCCACACTCTCTGGAAGTGTGGCGCAATAGCAGGATTAGCATTTGCATCACCTGGCATCCACACTGGGGGAACTTCACGCATGGGATACTGACCAGGCGTTGCCATCCACTCCTCAGATTCGTCTTTAAACAATGCTCGAGGTATTACAGTGGGACGAAAGGATAGAAGATGTTCTATAGCACGTCGAACATTGCTACCCACAATCATACCACTCGAAAACTGAAGCTGTAGTTCAGTGACATCGATCGGTACTTCGTTTACTTCATCATTTGATATCGCTTCACGTAAAAATTTGCACATTTCATCAAACACGAATCTCTGTGTGGGCTCATTGAATTGAGAGAAGGTCTCAAAAATTATGCACGGGGGATTTTTAAGGGGATACCTAATCCAATTACGCGCCATCCGAATTAACGTATCACGTTCCCTACCACCAGGAAGCTGACTTCGTCATTGGGGAACATCAGGAACATCGGACCCAAGAATCGGTCCAAAAGGAGAATAAAGGTTAGCAACAGCATTAGGAATGCGTCTTCGAACAGACGGAGAAGAGGAGAAAAGCAGAGGAGCAACAACATGAGGACTAAATACAGGAGCAGTAGGAGCGGTAGGAGTAGCCACAAGAGCAGAAGTGGCGAGAACAGTAAGTTGAGAAGACATAGGCAGTGGATCAGTAGGAACAGGAGCAGGTAAAGGAATAGGAACAAGAGGATTTGCAAGAACAGGGCCAACGACAGGCTGACCAGCAGCCGCCGGAACAACAGGTTGAGGAACAGGGGGAACCACAGGCACTGTAGTATCCTGTGCATATGGAGGTGGCGACTTCAATAGGTAGGATAACAACTGCTTCCTCTCCCTTCTTATCAGTACTCGATGGTAGAGCGGGATAACACGTGTCCACCACCATACGTTGCAATCTATCAAAAACTTCTTTTTCCTTCTCGTCTTTATCTCGCTGATACTGCTCTGCATTTCTCATCCTCGTAACGATACCTTCCCTCTTATTACGTTTAAGCTGTTTGATTTCTTTCTGCTTGGCTTCTTTACCCCATAACCGAAAGGAATCAAACATGGCCGGACTTGCTTTCTTTTTGAACAATTTTGCTTCTAGATTATCCAAAATTGCTGTTTCGAAACTACCATGAGATGGCCAACTAAGGACACCGTCATCTTTAGTATAATGGACCCAGCACTCATTATATGCGATAGGACCCACACCATGGCGACTATATAACTCATAGACCGGAGTTCCAACTGGAGGTATCGGACATGAGTCCTCCAATCGGGAATCCGCAACATAACTTTTAAAGCAACTAAACCAAGTACTACGGCCAGGCATCGTGCACACTAATTGAGTTTCACATACTTCAAGGGTTATCTATTTACGATATCCTCACAAAAATGCAAGACCCTCGGTCTTTGGCGATTGCAATCGTCAAATAGAACAACTAAGAACAAAAATACGAAGAATCACAAATGCAATGGAACCATGCAACAACTAAGCACCAACATCAACTAAGGACTCTCGGAGCGACTTACAAATACTTAACTGAAAGGACAATGGCGTCACCAGGAAGGCCCGTCAATCGTCTCGCTGTACAAAGGTCTACGCCAGGCGCCAAAACATGTCGACAGTCAGGGCATCAGTCCGTCGCAGCCGTCAGGAGGCGGGGGATCTTCGCGGGAAAGGTCTTCGGGCCACTTATTTCGACAACAGGATCGATGAAGCGGGGTACACCTTCCCTCGGAGATTTCACGCGAAGTTCCTCACTATCGTCGGGCTTTGGACCGGTACCGCTGATGTCGCCCCACGTTGGGCGCCAACTGAAGGACTGGGCTTTCTAAGACCCAGCGGTGCCAGGGGACAACACCTGAAACCTTCGTGGGTTACCTGTTCCGGCGTACAAATGACAGAGACACGGGACACTTCCTTTGGCGTCAAAGATCAAGGTTTATTTACTGCAGGGAACACAGAAGTCACAAGAAGTACAACGCATGTAGGTTCTAGGAGACTGCTTCAAATTGAATCTGTGGATCGCTCCTTTTATACAGTTTTTCGTCATAGAACAACATGACAAACAAAAGGTTACGACTCAGTTCCCACAGTAAAGGTCAAAAGGGTCGCTTTCATGTATTCAGGATCCCGGAACATAATTACAGTGGCATCGCCGGTTCCCAACTGTAAAAGTACATTATCCCACCATGAGTACATTCCATTGCGGCTGTAAACGAGTTAAAGCAGAAGACAGAAACAGGTGCAAGGGAAGACAAAGATAGTCAACAGATTGAAAAGAGTGTAAGGGGGGTGATATCGGAACCACAATTGCAGGATCAAAGGAGACGTGCCTAATGAATGCACGGCTGAAACAATAGACCGGCACAGCAAGATGAGCCTCGAGCGAGGCCATCTGCCTCTGCAGTGTCATCCCCCTCGTCATAAAGACACCCTCAAAGGAACACGTGTCTTCGGCAAGAGTTTGGGAATCCCAGGGTCACGAAGCGGACAGCGTCTGTTCGCTGGCTACTTGAGGGCAAGAGACAAAATGGATGCCGTATCTAAAATGGAACCCGTGGGTTCAGATGAAGAAACCCACGAACAAGATGAACGGTTCAGGTTAGCGTAGCGAAAACGCGTACACCCACTAAACTCGTCATTTGCGGATCATAGATACCAAACTCATCCATATTCGAGTGAGTCGAAAACACCACTTACAATTGTCACGGAACCTCACGGGGACCTTAGAGCACATGTTGAATAAAGCTCTTAGATACATAAAGAAGTAGTCGACCAGGTGGGATGCACAGCTTGCTGTCCCTGAACCCGCAAATGACATTCGGTCTCGTTCCTAGAAATTGGGAACAAAGTCGCTGTTGCGACGCAGGTGCCCCAAGAAGAATTGCCGCCCAGAGAAGAGAGGCCAGCAGTTTGTATCTGTTCCGTGATCGGAAGATTGCGTAGAGCCCCAGCGAAGAAGCGCAGTCGAGCATTGGTGAAGTTTTGAATTTGGCGCCGGTCCGTGCCTGAAGCGGTGAGAAGCTAAGAGGCCCGCCATGGTGTGAGGCCTACTGACAAGCTCTGAAGTCACCCAGTACCACTGTGCTACGAAATCGTAAGAAGTGTGAGATCAGGATGAATGCGTGGAAAAGTACTGAACAGATGAGATAGCCCACCACGAGAGAACCTCACCCCAAAAGCGTGCAAAGTGGCATGCGCGCGAACAGCCGAAGTTTGAATTGCGGCCCAAGCGTACCTGGTGAAGCTGAGAGGCCGGCGAGAGACAAGAGGACGATTGGAGAGATCGTTGTGCCAGCAGTGTGGTGGCGGCCGGTGAGTCCCTGTTGCAACGCATCGTGCGAGTGAAGAGTGCATGTCGTCGGACATCGCAGAGTGAAAGCTGTCAGTCAAGCGGCCATTTGGAAGTCAGGCAAGACGGGAAGGACCTCTCTGGTCAATAGTGAAGAGGCCATCTTGGAGTCAGGCATCAGTGCGCGCCATTCAGTTAAAGAAATTCGCGCACAGTACTGATCGAATAACGGACTGTACCAAGAGCGCATCACCCAGAGAGACAAGACAAAGAAGGGCACGAGTGTTCGTAGTGTTGCACAGAATTGCAGACATAAAGTGTCATGATTACAGTGTACCGACGAGTCACATGAATGAGGTGACCCTGTTGCATGAAGACAAGCCTGAGACAAGCCCGAGACATTCCAAGCCACGCGGTAATGAACTGATGAAAACATGAATACCATGAGATGATTGCTCAGCGTGAATAAGGGCATCACTTGAAACTGTGAACAGTGAAGCACACGACTGCCCAGAGGCAGCGACAGAGTTCTTGAACAAGCACATGACAATCCAAATGACCACACGTGGTCATTTGGTTTGAGTTACAGGAAACAGGAACGTTCGATAAATCATTCATCATGTCAACGCACCACTCACCACAAAGAGAAACCAAGCCAATCCTGGTGGTCATGACCCCTCTGAGGCCCCCAGAGCCATGGACTCTGATAGCTGGTGGAAGCATGGGTCCACGGTGGCAGGAGTGGGTTGAAGACTTCGAGGACTACATCAATGAGTCCAAGGTGACGGTGGATGAAGATCAGTTGATTGCATTGCGTAATTTAGTTGGAAAAGACATTAGCAAAGTGATAAAAGATCTGCCCCCGGCTGAAACCGGGACATATGCCAAGGTTCGTGAGGCCCTAAACAAAAAGTTAATGCACAAGCGTAATGTTGATTACAAGAGATATATGTTTCACCAGGCTAGTCAGGACCCAGAAGAGTTGATGAGCACGTACATAACACGACTTCGTCGGTTATCCCGATACTGCAATTGAAGATGCCATACGGCTTCGAATCATTGACGGGTGTCAGTCTGAAGCACTTAGACGGAAGCTGCTAAAGAAAAGTCACAATCTTGACGAAATCGAAGAGATGACAAGAGTGCATGATCAGGCCGAGGAGCACGCCAAGAAAATGGAGTCAGGGAGTGTAGGAAAAAGAGAACAGGCCAACCGGTTTCAGAATGTCCGATCCCGCTGGCGTTCAAGCAAAAGGCCCAGAAGAACCAGGCCATCCTTGCGGCGCCAACCAGCCAGACGCTGGTGTCATGCAATCAGTTGGCACGACCAAAGGGTGGATCGTGCCAAGAAATGCTATAGATGTGGCTATGACTTTCCACATACAGACGCCCGCCCGGCGATGGGCCAGCAGTGTCGGAAGTGTGGGCGCCAGAATCATTTTGTAGCGATGTGTGGAGATCACCGACGTGAACAGGAAGGTGACGCCGCACGAGCGTCCCGGCCGGGCGCTCGGCGTCATTATGCGCGAGCAGTGCAAGATCGCACCAAATCCTTGTCCGGATCATCAAACTCCAGCAGGAAGTCGAGACGATCTCAGTGGACCCGCAGACCGTCGTCACGAGAGTCCCGGTCAGGATCCAGAGAATCTGAATACACGGATGAATACGTGAGCTTGGTGACCGACCGAGATCAGTTAAAGAAGTATCCCCGCCTTGACATCTGGGTAGGGAGTCACACCACCAAATTTGTGTTAGATAGCGGAGCGTCATTAAACTATATATCAGTGAATGAATACAACAAAAATGAAAGCATCACCGCAGTTAAGCCCCGCTTACGTCCGGGTGTACATGTGGATGGTCAAAGAGCCACTTACCTGTCTTGGAAAGTTTTCCACGACACTTCAATATAAAGCAATGTCAATACCAGCTGTCATTCATGTTATCGAGGGTCCAGAGGCGGACTGTCTCCTCAGCCTGCCAACTGCCGAGCGCCTTCGGCTGGTAGAAATTCTGTATAGAGGTGGTGATGACCCAGGCATAGTGCACCAATTTCCAAAGCTATTCTCGGGTCTGGGAAGGATGAACCAGTTTCAGATTAAACTTTGCATAGATGAACAAATCCGCCCTGTAGCTCAACAACCCCGAAGGGTGCCCGGGCATCTCCAACAAGCTGTCGAAAAGGAGATACAAGAACTATTGAAAGATGACATTATTGAGCGAGCACGTGGTCCTGTCCCCTGGGTGACACCAGTACTTATCGTCCTCAGGAAAGGGACGCCTACAAGAGTACACCTGTGTGTGGATATGAGAGCACCCGGCATGGCCCTTTGGGAGGAGCGCCCTGTAGGGCCCCATCTGAGTGACATGAGATGAACACTAAATAATGCTAAAGTGTTTTCCAGACTTGACCTCAACTGTGGGAATTCCCAGCTAACACTGCACGACAAGTCGCGATACATCACAACTTTTGTCACACACATGGGACTATTCCATTACAAACGATTGAGTGAAGACATCCTGCAGCAGCAGAAATACTGCAGGAAGCGTATACCCAATACTCTGAACCACAAAGATAGCATACTAGTATATGGGTCCAGCACACAAGAACATGACAAGGCACTGGATAGAGTATGTCTCGCTCTGATGGAAGCTAACTTAATGCTAAACAAAGAAAAATGTGGGTTTCATTGTTCCACCCTCAAGTGCCAGTGACCAGGTGGTTATGGCTGATGACTTTTATGCAACTACCCTTCAACCCCAGGAGTCAGCAGACACTGGTGATCATGTGCCACGCTCTCTGCTTTCATCTCCTGCCACTGATTTAGCAGCAGCGGTAGAATGCTATCATCGTGCGGCAGATCAAGTCAAGTCACTGGCAGTTCCCCTGGAGGATGTTCGGCAAGCCACCAGAGATGATGCTGTTTTCAAAAAACTCTTATACTGTCTACGAAACAACCGGTGGAGAGACATTAACAAAGAAGGGGAGAATGATCCACAACTTCAGCAGGAACTGCAAGTGTTCCAAAACATTCAAAGGGAATTGTCTGTCACCCCTGACGGGCTTCTGTTAAAGAACCAACGGATTATCATTCCCAGTAAATTACGTCAGAGAATCATCAATTTAGGGCACATCAGTCATCGTGGTGTGGGGGCCACCAAGAGAACTGCGAGAGAATGGGTCTGGTTTCCCTCACTCGATCACATGGTTGAACTAGCACTGCAGGATTGCCATCAATGCAAAGTAGTCAACGCTGGAGGTCCACACCAGCCTCTGCCAAAGACTGCACTACCTCAAGAGGTGTGGCAAGACTTAGTCATAGACTTTCATGGCCCGTTACCTGCGGGCCAGTATGTCCTCGTGGTGATGGACGAATTTTCCAGATTCCCAGTTGCTCAGCTTGTGTCCTCCCCGAGTGTGCTCAATATTATAGCAATGCTTTACGAAGTCTTTGATGCATGGGGTGCTCCCAAAGGGCTGAAAACAGAAAATGGTTCCCCATTCACTAGTCCAGAGTTCGAGGATTTTACAAAGCAGCTAAACATTCACCATCAAAAGATCACCTCGCAGTGGCCACCAGGTAATGGCACCAGTGATCGGTTCATGGCTATCCTTCGGAAAACGTTTCAACAAACCGCTCTGAACGGGAATGACTTTCAGGTGACCCTTGATGAAGTAGTGAGAGTCTACCGAAACACTCCGCATGTCACCACGGGCAAGTGCCCAGCAACATTAATGTTGAGTCGACCCCTCCCGACAAGAATGTCCACAAGGGAAGGCGCACTGAGACACGTGTCAACGACTGGCTGTGTCTCCGAAGTCAGCACTGCCCAGAAGGCCAAGACTGAAGAAATGAAATTGCGTGTCGATCACCGCCGGAAGACGAGACACTCCTCCCGGCCGGCAGGGGACACTGTGGTGATAAAGCAAGAGCAACAACCAGAAACAGATTACCCTGTGGTGATAAAGCAAGAACAATCAGCGGAGGCAGACTGTCGATTCCGGGACGATCCGTTGACTACCACATGTCAGAAGGGCGCCCTAGTGACCACAGCACCTGCCGGTCAGCGATTCCCCAACAGCATGTCGCATGCACTCAAGTGTGCCCCAGTCCTGAGAGACGCCCTCGCTACAACCGTTGAGCCATCCAATGGTGAATGCAGTGAGAGTTCTGTTCTGAACATTAACCCTATTCATACGGACACCCAGTCTGAGAGTGAGTTTGCCAGTGGAGGAGGCTCCCAACGGCCCCGACGAGCTGTTCATCGGCCTAAATGACTAATTGAGGAACTGTGAATTAATTTGTTATTCCGTTTTGTCAAGAAAGGGGGAGATGTGGTATTGTAAACGTTCTAGTAGCTGGGTGGGCGGAGTTAGTGGGCTCTGGGAAGAGGAGGATTCAGGGGATGGGCTAGTCAGTTAGAGTAGGGACGGAGACCTGAGAGCACATGTTGAATAAAGCTCTTAGATACATAAAGAAGTAGTCTGTCATTATTAAGAGGAAGACACGACACAAGGGACCTTTGGTAAAATTATGTAATGAACTCCGGCTGTCCTGGGCACTTGATGCTGAGGCTGCAGTAAGGGGAATTTGTGTGGTTGATGAAGTTATAGATGATGATTTGCTGTGAGGTTTAGCAAATGAGCTAATCATTACTCGCTTAGCTTCTGGCAATTATTACTGTGCGGAATGGAAATTGTGTTTGCGGGTACAGGGACAGACCTTTTTTTGTGGGTTGGAGTTAAGAAGCTTTTGGTGATACGTGATGGATTGCCTTCTAAATGCGCAGTGCCGCTCTCCTGTGACTCTTAAATTCTTTGATGTAAGTTTAGTCTGTTGGGGTTCTTGTGACATCATAGGGTCTGATTTAGAAGAAAGACTTCTTAGATGTGCGTTTGTTTGCATACTAGGGCGGTGATGATGTCTTCAAAGAAGATTGTCATGAACATGGTCCTTTCAGGTGGTAAAGTAGTCGTCACATTTTTTTAGATCATTGTTAGCCGCATGAATCAGTACAATGCTATTTTTACAGGTTGATATATTTAGATCGGCTCTTAGTGTTTGTGAGGGAGTGAGTGCCATACAGAAATATTCTTCTTTATTGTGTGTTTAATAACTTTGTTATGTGCGAGCGCCATTTTGCCATTCTTCTTGTGAAGAATATTAGGTTCTTTACAATGATGCCTTTGTGTTATGTTAAAGAATGGATCTGAGATGCCTCTGTGTATCTTCTCACTAGATTGCGTTGATAAGTTGTAGTTGCAGTCATGGAAAGGCTAGGGGGTATACTGTAGTTTAGGAGTTACTTATGGCTGATTTCAAACTAGTTCCGGCTATATTAGAGAATGCACTTTTAATGATTTTATTGTCTGTCTAAACCTCGTTCCACTTCCCTTAACAATCTGAATTCCCTCGAAACTCGATGTGCAAACGGTAAAAAGAATGATTAGAATTTCCAAAAAATGCAAAGGTTAATACAAAAGATCTCCAATATGGCCATTTCTTTGCACGTTGAAATCACCTTAACCTGCAGTCCTATTTTTGTTTCCAGATTCGGAAGTGTTGGTCCTCTTTCCACTACGATTACCTAGAGGGCTTACTAAGTCACCTGGCATTTTTATCCTGGCTGGTCTGTACATGAGAGACGGAAAGTGGAAAAAAGGGCAGGGGCAACTTTGGCCAACAATACTCCATTCGGTTTGAGATTACTCAGGGATCATTATTGAGCCCAGCACTCTTCAATCCTCATATGATAATCCTGTCCTCGCTCCCTGAGTCCCTTGGAATTTCCTTTCATACGTGGACAGACACAGACAAAGCACTGTTGATTATTAGACTGGATAAACATCCACTGGGGACTGTGGCAAACTTAAAATGATGCCTTAGTAGCATTGCCAAATAGATGAATGTGAACTCTTTGGTTTTAAATGCTAAAAAGACAGAGTTTGTACTCTTTGACCCTGTGAGCTCATGATTGGTGGCAGGCAGAATTTGGCTTAGCACCCTCTCCTTCACTGCGCACATCAATAAACTATGCTCAATTGATTTTGGACTTGTAATCGTTATAAGAAAGATTCTTCCTTCCATTCAGACTACAGCACGCGAGGACCCGAAACCGCCTTTAATCAGTTCAAGAATGGGTTACTGTTATTCCCTTTTGGTGGGTCCACCCAAATATTTAACAAGAAAAGCACAAGTCCTACAAAACCCTTCAGCCAGACGGATACTTGGACTGAGGGAATCCAACTCAGTGATTATGGAATTAATGCCCACATGCATCAAACTCCCGTTTTGCGATTCCAAATTTGCAATTTTTACCAAATCGCAAATAAGAAATCGCAAAACGGGATGCATTATCGAAAGTGCATAATATTTGCGATTCGGTAAAAATCGCAATTTTTCCGAATCCCAAATATTATGCGAATTCCAATTTGGGATTTCGCAATTCCCATTGATTCCTATGGGCCAAAAGGCCCATAGGAATCAATGGTAATTGCGAATTTGCAAACTGGAATTCGCAAAATGTTGATGCATTCCATGGGTGCAGGGGGGCTCCAAAAAATGGATGTCTCACACACACATGTCCTAAGGACATGTGTGTCTGTAACATGACAGTGTTTAAAATGCTAATTTGAGCATTTTAAACATTTTTCGCAAATTACCACGAGGTTCAACCTCGTGGTAATTTGCACTTGCAATCTTCAAAATCGCAATTTTTTAAAGAATGATGCATTGCATTTAAGGAATCGCAAAATTGCGATTCCTTAAATGCAATCGCATTTTAGAAAATCGCAAAATTAGCGATTTTCAACAAAAACAAATGATGCATCTCAAAAAGCATTTTTGGAATCGCAAACAGCCGATTTTAAGGAATCGCACCGTTTGCAACTCCAAAAATGCTTGATGCATGTGGGCGTAAATGTGTTGCACTGGCATGCGGTCCCAAAAAGATATCTATTTAAGAAACATACCTATGTCATAAATACATCTATAACAAGATGTATGGTTCCTACATTAAATCTCATTTTTCTTGCTTCTGCCTATTTCGTATCCACTTGTCACAGGCCACCTGTTTGGCAAAGTCACCAACCTCCAGCAACGCGATAATCTTGTCATAGCCTAGAAATGTTGCAAACCTCATTCCAGGCCTGCCAGCCTCAGGTTAGTGGTGCCTTCCAAATCCTTGGAGAGTGGGTGTTGGGAGCTTCCTAGCAGCACTGGTGAGCTGGCGTTTCCCTATATTAGGCACACATAGTGCTGGGTCCACCTGTGCATGCCACACATGCCTCTGGTCTGTGGAGGGAATCTGATTGGCGTTTCCTGATGCTGGTGGTAACGTGGTTACCAGAAGGAGTCACATATACCTCTGGCAGACTTAGACCTGAACAGCCAGACACTGATATGACCCGGAAGAGCTAGCCAGATGCCAAAGCCATGACAGAAATGACATCCACTGGCTCTGCATTCACAGAAAGACATACAGCCTTTCAGACACTATCTAAAAACTGTTTTCTGAATGACCTATAAAACTTAGCCTCTGATCTGGGAAGCTATTATGGTCTCTTTTCTCTTACACTTAATCTGACAGGTACATTTTAGTCCCAGGGCACTCCCTCCTGGAAGTAACTGCTTAACGCTATAAAAATGCATTAATCAATCAAAACCTCCTTCACTTCCACCTACCATACAATTTTCTTCTCTGATAGCTTTAGAGGTATTCCGACAATTATACTTTCCTTCTGGATAAATATCGCAGGTTTGGAAATTGAAGTCAAAACCCTTAGGTATGAGAGTGTTACACAAACACTGATGGATTGATTAACTAAGTACTCAGTGCCTACATTATGGCAGCTCCACCAGCTAGTCTCTGGATTCTGAGGGTTGGTTACTGATAACAGTAGTAATGTTCTCAATGCCATGGCAGATGGAATTCCATATGTTTTCCAACCATGTAATACTTCGAGATTAATTTCAGGAGATTGATCTCTATTCATTTCACATTACCAATCTTGGTTTAATGGAATGGTAATTTATGTTTTTTATATATACCTGAACATGGCAATTTTTCAACATTACTGAGGTGCAGTTTCCAATTAATTTTTCATATAAAGTTTTCCACTGTAATTGTTGTACTTTTTCTCAATACATTGTCCTTTACCTTGTTTTTAAATAACCCCTTTCCTTTATCCTTTTTTCACATTATGCAGGGGTACGAAATGTTATGTCACTCCTGTTATATAACATTTTCTTTTTATATATTGTTTGTGTTAAATTTCCCTTCCTTTTGCTATTTATACATTATATATTTGCATATCTTTCCTCCCTATAGGTTTGCTTCCTCAATTAATGTTATCTGAAATTGTTAACATCTAATGCTATGTGTTAAAGTAGATTGTCAAAATTCTAATTTGTAAAACTTGAAAATGCGCTTCAACTAGCATAGGACAACTTAGATTGAATGTGACACGGCTGTAGACCACATGACCGTAAGAAGGAGACTTTCTCAGCTGAGTCGGAGAAAATGTACATTTCAAAGGCCAAGGTAACTGCCTGAGCCTGAATAACATACTATGTAACATTTCATTTTCTATATGAAAAAACTGTAAAACACCCAAACCAATGTAATGCAATGATGAGAAAATCACCATATATTTATTATATATGAAAATGTTCTCTTTGCTTGCCTCTCATTGGTTAAAAGCATGTGAACCATGTACTAATGTAGTGAATGCAGGATTTTTTTTGTCTAAAGTCCTATGAAAGAGAGAGATTATTCCATATACGTAGTAGACCTTTTTCCCATTCTGTGAAGGTGAATCTGTGTCGGATTTTCCCTTTTGCGAGACCATTATAGAGTCTTTTGACTTTCTGCTCTTTATGGACCTTTTATTAATAATTCATAGCCCAGCTTATGCATTTCTGTAATTACAATACTTTAAGGTAACCGTTTCAATTTCTAGCGTCTTGTTTGTCGTTTGTTGGGCAAAAAGGATTTCTGTTAATTATTTCATGCTTAGACATTTGACTACAAGAAAGTCGGGTCCCTGATGGAGAATCAAAGTCTGATAGGAACTACTCAACTCCCGGTCCAAATTGCCAGCGTCCTTGAGAAGGTAATTAGGTAAATGAAAGGCAGTTTAGTCTCTGACATATGTCACTGATGGGAAACACCGTTTACAACGCTGTCAATATCAGGCGGTAGGTTGCATCGTCCGCGTTGTTACCACGCATGGCATTTACATCGCAAGTAATTTCTACGACTTGCACTAGATGGCACGCAACACCAGGGAATGTGTGGGATTTTAAATCCCACACATTCCCTGCTGTTGCGCTAACTGGAGTAAGAATAGTAATGTATACTATTCCTAAATCCAGCACACTATCATGTGCAAGTCGTAGAAACGACTTGTGATGTAAAGCCATGCGTGGTAACAACGCAGACAATGTAACGTCCGCATTGTAACCTACTGCATGCTAATGTATGGCGTAGTAACGTCATACATTCATCACTGATAGACGGTGGTTATTTCTTAGTATTCTGTTTTGCTCTGTTTAGCACCTGAACTCTGCCAGCTTGAGTGCTGCCCTCCCAATTGCTGCCAGCCAAGTCCTGGACCCATGGACATGTGCCTGAAAGTGCTCTGCTGGCCCAACTGTGGTGCCAGCAGAACCAATGCATTATGGTGCATCATGGTGGATCATCTTCCAAAACCTCAGAATTGAAGCCAGTGTGCAACATGTCACCTCACCAAATTCCGCATCAAGACCGCTGTGCAATGCATACCCGATGCAGGACTTTGCATCGCAGCCCATGGCCTCTGAGGAACCACCACTGCACGACATGTCCTCAATTCAGGACTTTGCATCACAAGCCCCTCGTGCACGGCACCCTCAACAAAAGTAAATGTAAATGTAAATGTATAGGCATTTATATAGCGCACTACTTACCCGGAGGGTCCCAAGGCGCTTCGACCGCTGCGAAACCCTTCCTGGCTTCCCTGAGAGATGGCCCCTTAATGGGTATCTCCAGGGTGAGACCAGGCATCCCCGGCGGTCTGATGGGGCCGTTAGTGAAGATGAGGCAAGCTAATGCCCAGAGTTGCCGAGTGTGATCGCTGATCAGAGTGGGCACCGAGGCGAGAGAATTATCGAGTCCGCTGACCCTGGTCCAGAAACCTGCCGCGCCAGGAATCGAACCATGGTCCCGGGCCGTCCTCTGCTCTCGGGTCTGCCGCCTCTAACCAGTGAGCCACACTACTTCACACCAGTGAGCCACACTACTTCAACAAAGACAAAGGAACTTGCATCGTAGCCTTGCCACACCTAGGAATTTCCAAATTGGTGTGGGATTATTCTTGTGTTTTTTTCTGCTTTATTTCTGTTTGAAGTTCTGTATAAATACACTACACATTGCCTCTAAGTTAAGCCTGCCTGCTGTTGTGCCAAGCTACCAGAAGGTTAAGCACAGGTTAATTTGGGCCTGAGGACCCAGAGGAGGGAGATAATCTATCCACTGAAAGCCAGCTCTGTGAGAGGGCAGGGGCAGTATGTCTTCAAGGAACTTGTCCTCAGATGAGCTGGAGATCAGGAAGACACAAAGGGAGCCGCAGCAGCAAATGGTAAAGCTCAAAGTAGAAGAGAGGAGAATGACCAATGAGTGGAGACTTAGGGAGCTGGACATAAGAGTTAGACAAACAGATGTCAGCAATATGTGTGGTAGCATACTTGTAGTGTCTGAGGGAAACAAGTAAGGCCCATCCCTAAAGATCTGGTGCCCAACTATGAGTTAGGTGACGATAAAGACAAGGGATTTTATGCCTATGAGATTGCTCCGAGGGTACACAAGGTCCTAGAGGAGTACTGGGGGTGAGCCTGTGGAAATATTGGTCTACAATGGGGATGGATACTCCTCTCATACTTGAGGTAAATGGCCAGACAAATCATGTCGCAATGGAAGCTATACTTGTTCTAAATTTGGGTTTACCCATGGATAGTACCTTCAGCCACAAACTCCCAAACCAGTCTGGGTGGATTTCTTTGATTATTCCAGCAAGGCACTGAATAGCCGGATGCGGAGCAGCAAAGTGAATGATTATGTTGGACTTTTACAGTTTGATTTTGAGGATCACATGGTCAATTCCTGTTTTACAGAGTGGCCCCAGCACCTGGGGGATAGCAAGCTGATCCTGGGAAGCTTGCTGGGGAGGTGGACTTCTGGGTCAGTACCAGAGTGTCCAAAAAGGCATTTGGGGTATGGACTCCCTAAAGGGTTTTTAGGGTTCCCATCAGAAGAAGAAAGGGGGAGATACAATTAAAAAAGCGCTCACAGGGAAAAGGGAGACATTCCCAATCTGGCCAGCAGAATAAAAGGCTTCTCAGATAAGAATACTGGTAAGTGTTATGAACAGGGCCACTGGATTTATGCGATTGTGCGGCAGTGGGAATTTTTGCATATTTATAGATTTGCCATATTTGGCACATACTCTCTTTCATCTGCCACATAATCCGCAGATTTGAACAAAAAGAATGTTACTAGCTTGAACAATTCAAAATGTAATGAAAATAAGATGAGAAGTGTTGCTGTGCAGTAGAAGGCCCTTTGCAAAGGTGGGTAGTGCCAGGGAGTGGCCAGAGTAGCGCATGGGGGGAGACATTTTCCCATTTAGTAAGGGGGACAGCTGAGGTGACCTTAATGTCCCTGTGTGACAGTGAGTTGGTGCCCAAAGCCCACGTGACTGCCATCACTTCCAGGTATAGGCAGTGTGTCACCATCAATTGGTGGAGGCTCTGAGTGACACAGGGGCCATTATGGCTACTGTCAGGTGTCATTTGGTGTCCTCAGAGCAGGTGATACACAATACATTTGACAAGATTGTGGTAGCGGACAACCATGAGATCCACTACCCTGTGACTCGGCTTCACTTCCTGTAGGGAGGGGTCCTCATGTTATTTTAATGTAGCCTTGAGCCCTGCTGTCCCTGCAGATTGTTTGCTTGCGAATTATTTTGAGCACACTGCCCTGAAGGAAGTGGAGCTCAAGTTGCTCCTGGAAATGTTGGAGTTGGCTGAGGGGGGTCTGTGTGGATATTCAGTCGATATCTGCCCAGGAGGAGAGTCAAGAGAGCTTGGAAGAAAGACCCAGGCAGCTGCAAATAAGGGGTAGGGCAGTGGGCGTGGGAAACTAGCCCCTGAAGATTTCATCGAAACGGTTGATTGGGTACCAGAAGAGGCAGGCAAGGGAGGACATTGCCTCTCTAGGAGACCTGCCTGTGCTTGCTGGAGGGCAAGTTGTGAATGGGACTTCCAGGTCGGAGTTCTGCAAAGTGCAGAGAGAGGCCCAACCCTAGAGGGGCTAAGATAGCAGACAAAGCCCGGCAGCTGAAGACACCTTTGGAGATCATCTTATTTTCTGGGAGAACAACCTCCATTACAGTGAGCCTAAGGTGCCTGCATGTGGTGTGGCACATGTGCTGGTGGTCGCCTGGTGTTCCAGGTCCTTCCTACTGGGTTAAGCTCATGAAATATCCCTGGCAAGACATCTGAGGCAGGTCAAGACAGACTTGTATCTCACTTTTATGAAGACAGCCTCAGATGCTTTCTGTAGGACTTGTTTCACCTGCCAGGCCAGTGGGAAGACAGGGTAGAAGCATAAGGCTCCCCTGATTTCAATGCCTACCATTGGCACCTTCTTGGAGAGGATGGGCATAAACATTGTTGGACCCCTGTATCCCAAAACTGCCCTTGGAAATAGGTGTCTGGTTCTGATAGATCATGCCATAAGGTACCTAAACACCATCCCTCTGAGGATTATAACTGCACCTGCAGTGACTACGGCCCTTATCATGATTTTTAGCCTAGTGGGTTTCCCACAGAAAGTGGTGTCAGAAAGGGACACCAGCTTATGTCTGCGTACATGAAGTATATGTGGAAGGATGTGGAGTAACTTACAAGTTCTCCACACCCTATCTTCTCCTCAAGGGTATGATTAGGGGCCTCCCCAAGCCCATGAGGCAGAAGTGGAACGTCCTCTTGCCTTGCCTGCTCTTTGCATAATGGGTGGTACCACAGGAGACAGTAGGATGTAGCGTTTATGAACTCCTATATGGTCACCCTGTGAGATAGGACCTCTCAGTTTGGTGAAAAGAGGGGTGGCTCCCAAGAAGGCCCCTCAGGATATGGTTAGCTAAATGCTAGCCGTCCTCGGCACATGCATATGTTCTGGAAGGAGTCTTCTGAGAAGCTAGCCAGAAGGTGATAAAACCTGGTATGGCAAGAAGCCCACCCTGGTCGAGTTTTAGACCAGCCAGAAAGTGTGTGTGATGGAGCTGGTTAAGCGCAAGACCCTCCAGGTTCATTTAACAGAGCCCTATGAGTTGCTTAAGAAGAAGGGGAGCCACATACCTGGCTGACCCAAAGAACCCCAGAAACTGTTCAAGGATCCTCCATATCAATTGCCTCAAGTCCCACTGTAAGAGGTCTGAGATCACGATGCTGCTGGTGACAGGCGATGGAGTAGAGATGGAGAGTGAACCTCTCCTGGATCTCTGCCATTCAAGGAGAAAGATGGGTCAGAGGAGGATACCTACCTCACAACTAACTTGACGCCAGAGCAGCAGAGGGGCTATTACTAGCTGTTTAGATTCCTCTCCCCTGGGCTTATGCATTTATGCAACCATGACATTGATACAATTGGCAAACCTCATGTCAAATACAATATCTGCAGACTGTCAAACAAGGTGAGAGCCAGCATCAAGGAGGAGCTCTCCAGGATGCTGGAGTTGGGAGATTCAAGCACCCCAATAATCCCTGGTGAATCCCAGTGGTGCTAGTTCTTAAGGCTGCCCCACTGGGCTACACCCCGGAACACTGTTTCTGCGTGGACTGCTGGGGTCTGAATTTAAACATGAAGACTGATGCTCACCCCAAACCGATGAGGGTATTTATCAGTTGGGGCTGCCCAATTCCTCAGCACATTTGACCTGATGCTTGGAAGCTGGTATTCTAGATCACCCTAACTGAGGGGGTGAAAGAGAGGTTTGCCTTTTCCAGAGGGCCATTTCAAATTAAGGTAATGTCCTTTGGACTCAAGAATGCCCCTGTCACCTTTTAAAGGTTGGTGAATGGAGGCCTTAGGTATTTCTTACCTGGATGACACAGCTCTCTTCAGTAGCAGCTGTAAGGGTGAGCTGTTACATTTCTAGGAAGTGCTTCAGGCTCTGCAACAGGTAGTCCTGACTATCAATGGCAGTAAGTGTCAGATTGTTCAGGATTCATTGGTGTACTTGGAAGACCAAGTGGGTGGTCGTAAGGTACAGTGCCTCCAGGCCAAGATATAAACCATCATGGCCTGGGAACCCCCCAAAAGGCAGACAGAAGTGAGGGTCTTCATTGGCCTTGCTTGATATTACAGGAGGTTTATCAAGGAGTATGACACAATTGTTTCACTCTTGACTGGGCAGAAGAAGCAGCCAAAGAAGGTAGTCTGAAAGCAAAGGTATCAGACAGCCTTTGACTCCCTCAAACAGGAAATGTGTGCAGCTCTGTACTCAAGGCCCCTGACTTTTCCCAGGAACTTATTGTGCAAACGGATGCGTCAGAGAGTGGCATGGAGACAGTATTGTCAAAGTTACCCTGTAGTCTTCATTAGTAGGAGGTTACTTCTCTGGTAAAAGAGCTGGAGTACTATTGCGAGGGAAGCATTTGCTGTGGTCTGGGCAATGAGGAAACTGACACAATATTCTCACATAATCGAAGGGGGGGACAGGGAGCAGGTTATGAAAACAAGGTCCAGTGCCAAAGCTCCCATAGATATACGTGTCTACACTGAGGTGGCTAAAGTTCCTCTGGAGTAAAGAAAGGTAAACCTAAAATTTGTGGTCTACCAAAGAAAGAAATTGTTGAAATAAGTAAGAAAAACAGCGTGTTTGTCACACTCTTGGGAGGTTGGAATGTGGTGTAGTAGGAGTATTTCTCCTGTTTTCTCAAGTGCCCTCAGACAACCTTGCGAGTGTCAAATATCATCATAGGGCGTTGCTCCTCGTGTGGGTGGTGCTGCAGGCCCTCACGGGCCCCGCAAAAGGGCTCTTTGATGGAGATCTTTTGAAGGAGATGCTGCAGTTGTGCTGTGGGTGTGGGGCCCTAAAGGAAATGTGGTGAGTTAAAATGATCTTACAGTGCCGGGAACCAGTTTATTCTAGGGTCCGTATGATCAATTAAAAAGGGGTGGGTCCTGGAGAAAACCGCTAGAAAAACAAATCAAAGGGGTGGTTGTGCAACTAGCCACTACTCACAGGACAAGGTGGCAAGGCCTATCTCTTAATAAGTGCTAACTATCAATTGGGATCAGGGAGACAGGTCGGGTTTGTTGTCTAAAGACGTACACTGTAAAGCGCTCTTTATTGCTAAAAGCAAATTTTAAGTCCTGGATCTGAAAATGCCCATTTAGAAAGATGACATTTTCTTGCCCCAACTATTTGGTGCCAGCAGCCTGTTCATGTGTTACATGACTAGGTGTAGCTGGAAATTGGTCTTTGTGTACTGCTCCCAGACAGTGAGAGACTTGCACATCACAAAGGTTCTGCCAGAGCACACTGACAAGCTGGTTATCCCTAGTCTTTCCTATTTTCTGACAAGCTGGGGCAAGCACAGGTAGGGAGGGGATGCCTGACACCTCGGTGAGGTGGAACCCTCTAGAAACGTCTCTTACTTCAAAGTGGGAACCATCTATAAATGCTGGACCTCAGACTCTCACTCCTCAGAGCACATCTGGATCCGTAGTAGACTCAGAAGACTGCTGTGCTGCTTTGGTGCTTCACTCAATGAAGGTGGATATGTGGAACAGGTCAGAGAGAGGAGCTTAAGCTCAGGCTGGCTATAGGGGTCTTTCAGGGTGCAAAAGATGCAAATTCATAAATTTCAGACAGGGCCACGAGTCCTGAAAAGCAGAGTAAGATTATCTGTGGTACACATTTATCCGGCCACAAGCTTTTCTACTAGGTGTCTGCCTTCCAGTTATTATGTCTTCCCTTCAAGAGTCTTTTTGTATCTCCAAAGTCAACATGGTATATTTGCTTTGAGTGTTTCTTTGGCATACACACCTCTCTGAACAAAGCTAAAAAGTAATTACTCCTGACTTGGATGATGTGGTATAGACATGAACTATTCAAGATACCTGTTTTTGGTTGAATGAATGATTTATTTATGGGATATGTTCCTTTTCAGAAAACTGAACAATTGAACATGGACTTCACAAATCGATCAGAAGTCACTGAGTTCATCCTGGTGGGATTTCCAAACACACCTCAGCTGGAGCTGTTGATTTTCTTTGTCTTTGCTGCCATGTACTTGTGTACTGTCACAGCCAATGCTGTCATTATTCTTGTGGTGAGGCTGGATCGCCACCTCCACACACCAATGTACTTCTTCATCTGTAACTTATCGGTACTGGAGATCTGGTACACAACTGTGACAACCCCGAAACTAATGGCCAACTTCCTAATGAGGAGCAAAATTATCTCATTGTATGGATGTATAGTACAATTCTATCTCTTTTTCTCTCTTGGATCCACTCAGTGTCTGTTGTTGGCTGTCATGGCATTTGATAGATATTTGGCAATATGTAATCCACTACGATACACTGCAGTTATGACTCATAGAACATGCACTTGGGCTGCTTTTTGCTCATGGGGCACTGGGTTTCTGGCTATGCTGGTACCCGTTGTTTTGGTGTTACATCTCTCTTTTTGTGGCTCAAATATAATCAACCATTTTTTCTGTGATGCCGACCCATTGTTGAGGCGGTCTTGTTCAGAAACCAGACTGATTGAACTACTTGACTTTATTCTAGCTCTCATTATTGTACTGAGTTCATTCATGCTTACCATGGTCTCATATATTTACATTATTAACACAATTTTGAAGATTCCCCTCTCCAGAGGCCGGGGCAAAGCTTTCTCCACTTGCAGCTCCCATCTCATCATAGTGGTCATATTCTATACAACAGTTATGTTCATGTACATCAGACCCAGGGCACGATTTTTAGAGATGAATAAGGTAGTGTCCGTGTTCTATTCCATAGTAACCCCTTTACTCAATCCCTTTATTTACACTCTGAGAAACAAAGATGTGAAAGATGCCATCAATAAGTTAGTTAGGCATAAAACCTTCTGCCAAAACTTATTTCAGCATAGAAGCAATGATGCTGCAACAATTGTGTTGCAGAAAGCATCATTCGTAGGAAATAAACGAATAAAGAGACCAAATTAGATGTTTGAGTAGCCAGAGACTTAGGACCACATGTATGACCATTTCCTTTTGCGACTCACATTTTGCAAATTTTAGCGACTCATAATTTGTGAGTCACAGTAGGAAATGCACTAATGTGTCTCAATGACCTGCCTCATCAATATTCATGAGCTAGGTTGCAATTTGCAACCCATTAGTAATGGGCAATAACACAGGGATGGTCATCAGCCGGAACCAGCAGACCACCTGTCTATGTTTGCTTTTTCAATAAAGCAGCATTTTTTTCAAATGCAGCCCGGTTTTCTTAAAGGAAAACAGGATGCATTTAAAAAAAGAAAAGTAAAGTTTTGTTTCATTTTTTGAAGGGTAGTCTGCACTTTAAAAATATTTTTGCTGTCAAACATCAAGAGGTAGAGGCCTCCTGGGGATCCATTCCCATTTGCAAATTTGAAATCGGTGGTAACTGTGATTGCTTTGCGACCACATTTGCGGCCTCAAGACAAATTGTACATTCCCCTGCAACTCGCTATTAGGCAGGGATGACTTTGACACACCCCTTCCTGATTGCGACTCACAAACCCTATTTTGAAAATTGGTAATTGGTTACTGACTCGCAAAATAGGGTTTGTTAATGCTACTTCCTTGGTAGACGTCGTAAACGGACAGATTTTCCATTTTCAACACTAGAATTGATCGTACATCTGGCCCTAAGAGTTGTAGCTTGTCTGCCATGTCTCTTTTGCTACACTGGTGGTGCATTACATAGGTATGAGTCCTTCTAGGTGGTGCTTTAGATAACACTTTCCCTACTAAAATCTCACTCATTAACAAAAAAGCATAAGTAGTCTGCCACTTTCAGCTGCAGCTCACCCCCATGGAGGTGGTGGGGGAAGATAGAGGGAGATGAGGGGCCACATCCTAACTGCTGTTCCCAGCAAGCTACATGCAAGGAATATCAGAACATATGCTCTGACTTGCACATTGGCCTTGTTGCAACTGTACACCTCCAGTCACAGCTGTAAAAGCACACAGAGTCTGTCTGGGGCAACTGAACCAGAGTGTCTCCTACAACCGATATATGTTATATGGTCTTCACTAGGACCTAGGCAACTATAGTTATCCTTTCTGAGTTGTATGCGCAATAATGTAGATTTATAGTTCTCTAGCTTGCCCATTCTTGCCCAATAGTTTCATCCCATTGTCACCTGCCTCCATAACATTATCCTTAAATAATATAATAAAATAATGCATAATGTGTATTTAATAAGCACCAAGGTAACTATTTTTAAATACATTGCTCTAGACTCTTTGGCCTGATGGGGGGAACGGAACACTGAGCCTGCCTCCATCCAAGATTCTCATGAAGAATTCTTAATTTTTCCTTCATGCCTAGGGTTGTTTAGTTGGGGTCTGATATAGCTCCATCTCTTCACAGTGAGTGGGGTATTCTCGGGCAACACTCCAAGTTCTGCCAATTTAAAATTCCTTCTACTGTTTCAGATGCCTCTGAAAGGGTTTAGTGTAAAACGTGATTAGTTTGGTAATTACAGACATTGTTGGCAAGGAGATCCCTCATATATTAGCAATGCAGAATGGCTCGAACAAAACAAAAGCCCAAATATATATCTGCTACAGAATCAGTGATAGAATTGGTCAAATGACAATCTCCCCACTAAGAGAACAGGTTAGTGCTCATGAGATTTGGAAAGCATCTTCATGAGTAACAATAATGTAAAAATTCAACCTAGCAAACCAGCTTTCAAACTTTTAATTATCATGAGCCAGGATGGAGCACATCTGAGGCTTGGTGATGGGCACATCTGGTAATGCCAAGGTAGCATTAGCAACACAGCATGGTTAAGCCCAATAAGCGAACATGTTAAATTCCTACTACTTTTTAGATGTAATTCCCTATTTTCTAGCCAGTCCCTATTGCCATTCCACATTTATAAACCAAACCCAGACATTTGTATGTATATTTCTGTATGTATTTCTGTACACTTTCACAGTAAAATCCACAAGGGATCGACAGGAATGGATGTATAATCCCCATCATCCACCTGCACCGGAATAAACATCAGTGCATTTCCTATCATCCATCTGCAGATGAAGTAGCATAACTGGTTTCACACCAACATCATCTTGAAATGATAAAGCCAGGAAAGAAGACTTTGTTTCTCATCATCCATCTGCAAAGGAAGGGACATCACTGGTTCCCAGCCTAAACAGGTTTTAAAAGAAAAAGCCAGGAACAAGGACTTGAATTCCTATAATCAATCTGTACAGGAAGTGGCATCACTTCCTCCCTTCTTCCTAATTCAATTAACAAGTCTGTGCAGCAATCTCCCTGGTGTCCCCATTGAAGGGCAGACAGAATCAGGAGTGTTGCTTGTTAAGGCAAGGAAGGGCCTTGAGCCAGAGCCCCTGTTCCAATGAATCTTACATGGTAAGGTAAAAATATGTGCTTCACTCAGCACCCAATACTGCCAATTCCCACAAACACACTGAGACACAGACAATCCAAACATTCACTTTTCATTTACACAACACATAGATCCATATCCGACTAACTACCAGACACCCTCAAACTACGGAACATACATTCCAACTCATGATCATAAATTCTCACTCTGCAGTATTCCACACACCAGACTTAGCAAACCTCATCACCTTATCACAAGCTAGATGTCCTCTTCTTCACATAAACATGGTTGACCACCACATATTCGTACATCTTATTCTTTCTTTCCAAAGACTCCAACTTGCTTCATGTGGATGCATACAAGAGAAAAGAAAAGGTATCACTGTATTTGGTGAGTCCTTCTTGCCCTGTACCCTAGGCAAGGAAACACTTAACTTCATGGAGCTGCTATAATGACGCGTCTCACCATCTGCAACCCAGGCCACATCTTCCAGATTATCTACAAACCTCCAGGGCAGAACAAGCACTTCATTGATGAATTTTCAGATCTTTTCACCACCTCATCCATCTGACATGCCCACACCACCTTCTTCGGAGACTCGCAGACGACACTACCTCAAAAAACAAGAGCCATTCACTTCAACCTTGTCGACACACTGAATGTGGTATAGTGTGTCACACAACATGGACAGTGTAAAGGCCATATTTTTTACCTTGTCTTCCCTTTCCTACAGAGCCAACAATTCAATAAAAAACACAAATACCTCTTAATTAGGCTGGCAGGTTTACCATTCCTATCTTCCTGCTCAGTGTTCTACCAACAAACTAAGATAAATACAGAAGATAGGACAAAATCTGCAGATCCTTTAAAGACTTCTCCATAAATTACCTATTGCTTGAACTCATCTCTAACTCATCAACTACACATCTGACGCAAATACCTTTCTAAACAACTTGAAAGCTTTCTCTAACACTATGTGAACATTTATACCACAATTAAAACACTCAAGTACAAGCCAAAGCCTTCAGCACCCTGGTCTGTAGAGTTTGCTGACAATAATTGATCCATCCACAAACAGGAAAGAAAACAGAAGAAAATTGAAATTCCAATGAACTCATGATACTGAATTTTCTCTGCTCCTCACATCAGCAAAAGCAAATAATTTTACCAACATCTTCAATAAAGCCACCAACAGAAGCAGAACATGTTTTAAGGCAATCAAGCACTGCATGAAACCCCGGCCAGACCCACCAATTCCTTACTCCAAAGGAATGTGAAATGCTATCAACCTCTTTGTCAGTGAAAATAAACTGAAGATACAACAGCATATCAACATCAAGCCTGCCCCATATCTGATGGCCACACCTTCCCACATAACCCCACAATATTCAGACTTCAAAGCCATTTCTCTTGCAAATCTTGCTGACATACTCAACACCCTTAAAGCCACTTCTTATAAAGATGATGTCTTAACCTCCTCCTTCATTAATGACCTCTCTGGGGATGCTCAGTCTCTCCTACTCACTATTGTCAATGTCTCCCTCACTCAAGGTAACTTCCTAGAAGCTCTTAACGCAGGCCAAATACTCTCACTCCTAAGGAAACCTACCCTATACCCTGTTGACCTTGCCAACTAGTGGCCCATCACTCACCTGCCATTCATTAACAAGATAACTGAAAAAGCAGTCTATAAACAACTCTAATACCATATGATTGCTAACCACCTACTGCATGACCACCAGTCTAGCTTCAGCTCACACTCCGACACAGAAATTGCTACCTCACACATCACAGACAATTCACTCACATATGAAGATGACTCTTGGCTCCTGATATTGCTGGACTTTTCAGCTGCCTTTGGCCCAGCCAACCATCCTACCTCATTTGTACCCCAAAATTTTCAGGAAATGCCATTCACTGGTTCGCCTCCTCTGTTTCCAACTAACTCCAGTTTTTTTCCACAGGGACACCTCCAGGACCCAATAAGCCTCTATCATCTACAGAGTTCACTAGTGTGTGCCCTGTCATCTTGGACTGTTACATGAAGACACTCAGCACTCTGCTCACTGATAGCAACACCAAAATGCACCAATATGCAGATGATACACAAATGTGTTTGGAAGTCTCCCCTACTTCAGGCATTAAACACCTCAAACATCACCTGCATGTCATCAACTTGATGTCCAGAATCTACCTGAACCCAAAACCCAATCAAGACAGAGTTCATGTTACTTAATAATAATAATAATACTAATACTAATAATAATAATAATAATAATAATAATAATAATAATAATCTTTATTCAGTATATAAAAAGATAACCATTAAGACGCATTGTTTATGACAAACACCAACATCACAAAAACAATCTTTAAAAGAGTTGCCATGTACATGATTAAAACCAATTGTATATACTATCATTCTCCCTCTTGATCACTTGCTGTAAATGCCTGTCCTTCCAAATTTAAAACAAATTAGCAATTGTAAAAATAAAACTGTGAGATAGTCTGCCATAACAGTTGAACAACACATAGTGGAGCGGCATCACAAAAATGCATCTAAACTTCAAACTACTCTCCTGGTTCTTAACTTTAGGGTAGTTCTCAACACCTTGGCTGCTATGACTTTTCCCCTCCTGTGCTGGAGATCCTAGATTCCCATTCTTCATGACGAGCTCAGCTCGTCATAAGCACAGCTCCAGTGTGCCTCATGACGAGCTGAGCTCGTCATGAGCAGCGAAGGGGTTAAAAAATTGGAAACACAGAAAAGTGTAAAACCATCTTACGACAATTTTAAAAACAACAAGGCTACACGTGCCTGCCTAAATTTGAAATTTCTCAAAAGGCCCTCAAGAACATCTTTCTGGGATAGGCATAATATGGGCAAAGTGGAACTAAGTGTAGGGTATCCCGTGGAGACCTATTGTCTCCAAAGTATACCCTATTCTGAATTCATAATAAAAACCTGCAGGTACCGCCAGTAAATGATTATTAAGATTTAATCTAAAACGTGTAATTAAAAATCTGTTGTGTGCACTGGTGATTAGTTTTAGATATGGTTCTATACCTTGGGTTGATTTGACTAATATGTGTTCTCTCTCTGTGTTTTTAGAAAGTTCATTGGCTTCATGATGCTCCATGGCATACTTAAAGTACAAGTCTTTGATAGCTACCTTATCCTGGGTTCTCATTATTTCAGGTTTGGTGAACAGGTCTCCACGCCCTAGTCTAGAAAAAGAATCCCTGGTGTATTTTTTCCAGGGAATTTTGAGCGTGTGATCTAAGGATTGGCAATCCTGGATTACCAGCCTAGTCAAATCCGCGTCTGTGTTTGACCAAGCCTTCAACCAACAGAGTAGGGGTTTAAGTGCCACCAGATTGGAGATGTATTTGACCCCCAGTTCTTTGTGAACACTAAATGCCGGGGCACTATGAGGGACTTTCAGTAAATGCCTAAGATATTTGTTCTATTTCCTTTGCAGATATTCAGCCTTAACATATCCCCACACCTTGATTCAATTTAAAACATTGGAACAACAAATTGAATTGTATAGCTTCAAAAACATTCCCGGAGTCCAACATCCTAGCCTTCATGCAAAATTAGCAATAGAACCTGTAGACCTAATTGGGGCCAGGTACTTCTCCTCTAGTGAATGTTTAAAATTCAACTGTCCATCAAAAAACATGCCCAGATAGGAAAAGGCTGGGACTTTGCCTAGAGTATGTGAGCCTATAGTTTAATTAAAGGAGTTGCTTGGCTTCTTCCCCATTTCCATAATATACGATTTTGTGAGGTTGGGGGACATATCCAGATTTTTGATAAAAGTCACAAAGCCATCAATCAGACTATGCAGGCCGTTGGGGGTGCGGTGCAAGGAGGACCATGTCATCTGCATAAAGCAGAACCCGGACCACTCTTGAGCCTATCCTCAGGGAATCTGCTTTGATAGCTCTCAGGGTAGAATCTAGGCCATTAATATGTAGTGTGAACAGGAACCGCGCTAGTTTGCATCCCTGTCTAACCCCACTTGAGCACACTACAATAATCCATTGCCTTCCCTTCCTGCGTATATCAAACAGTCACTGAAGTATTAAAATGTAACAATTGTAGTATATTGATTATTGTCAGATCCACCCCAAGTTCGCCCATAATTAACCACAATTCACGGCGATACACACAGTCGAAGGTCGCAGTGAGATCCATAAAGGCTAAATACTGTGCCCCTGACTAGCTAATGTATATTTTGCAGTTATAAGGTACAAATTGAGGCATTGATCTGTGGTGGATTTACCTGGGCGGAACCCATATTGGACATCCATGATAATTTGTTTATCCTCTAATTTTTCCATCAACCTGTTTAAATTCACCCGCCCCAAAACCTTCGCTGAGACATCGATTTGAGATATGGGGCGTTAACAGTGTGGACTATCTCTATCGCCTTTCTTAAAGATGGGCACAATAATGGCAGAAGACCAGGATGCTGGCATTACTGAGTTTATTGCCGCATTTAGTACCCCAGTTAAAAGTGCGGCGCAGATCTCTGCATTACAGCGAAGGAGGTCTAGTGAAATCCGGTCCCGGAACCTTGTTCCTCGTCAGACCCTCAATTCCTAAACTCACTTCATTCAAAGAGAAGGTAGAGAAATTATGATTTAGTATTGAATTTGGGGTCTGTGGGTCTTCCAGACTATTTGAGTGGTTATACAAACCCTGAAAATGCTGCTGCCATTGCTCTGGTAAAAGGTTATTGCTAAGCCCAGGTTTATTCAAATCCTTAATGCAAGGGTTATTGATTACTCTCCAAAAACGGGTAGAGTCCTTCAACGCTGGCGCCTCTGTGAACTCCTTCCAGGCTTTGCACTAAAGTTGGCCCTTCTTTCCCTTGACTGCTTGCCTGTAGCTTATACGGCACACCACCAATGACTCCCTGTTCCTCAGGACCTGCTTAAGTGCCACTTTAGCTGTCTTACGGCCTGTGAGCATTGGCTATCGAAAGCTCTGGGGGTACCCTGACTGGGCGCATGTGTTGTGGATTTCAGTAAGATATCCACTAGCTTTGTGATGTTCCTAAAAGCATCTAATAGTTCTACCCCTTGCACTCTAGATCTAAGCATTTCAGGATATCCTGCTTGTCTCTCTCAAACAGGGAAATGTTGAAAGCAACAGTGTCAACCTGGGCCCAACGCTGCCTCCTGCCTTGGTCCAGTACAACATTCGTCAATCCCCCATTAATCTATTTAGTACTGGTGGGTTTTGCTGGACAACAAGAGATACAGTAAGTGGGTTATGAACGCTAAACACGCTATATTGAATATTCAAATTTGAAATGCACCTTTTCAATATAAGTGAAACAAAGATAAAATCAATATGCAAATGACATCCTCTCCCTTTAAAAGTCAGATGGGCCAGGATACCCTTAATGTTATCAATCAGATCCATTGTGTGTGTTAAACCATAAGTACATAATAGACCAGTCAGTTCCCGCCCCACCTGGGTGTGCTCCAAGTTTGGTCCCTTTCTTAGTGAATAGGATGACCAGTCACTCTGGGCCGCTCTCAAATATGGGCACAGATGGCAATTAAAGTCAACATCTAAAATCAATTGTGATTCTGCCAGCCCTCTCTCATGTGTGTGTTCCCGCCGTGTATTTAATTCTTGGAAATTGCAAAAACCTGCACATTTGGTTTTGCATTTTAAAAAAGTATTAAAACAACCCTATAGGTATTATTCAAGAATTTTAGTCCTTGGGCGACATTCGAGTTCCATGCCAGGTTCTTCCAGCTGCCATGAATTCTCAAATCTATAAATGTAATCAATCCCCCCTTTACTCTCCCGAAGACCGATCTTATTGCTGGGTAAAAGAAGGTTTCATATCCTTCAATGAAAAAATTGTTACCTGTCTCAAGGCATATTATGTGGAACCTCCTCGTGCAGATGAGCCATTGCTCATCCCCAAATTTGCAAGACAAACCTGCTATATTCCATGAGATAATTTTTATGTCTCCCTTGGTGCCCCCTTCGCTAGGATCAGCAAGCACGGTGCTACTGAGCAAAGTGACAGCCGTTTCAATGTGATTTGTCCCCGAATTACAAGAATCCCTACACTCTGCTGGAATTTGTGATATTGTCCCCGGGTAGAGCTCCTCTCTCCTCTCTACTGTGCCAGTGTTAACCAAAGAGATACCACTAACTCTGCCCACACCCTCCCTGTGATGTAGTCAGTCGATATTGTTCAAATCCCTGAGGGAGTCAAATGCATTACTTTTTTTCTGTTCAAAGATTTTTATTAGGAGCTACAAAGAGATAAATCGGTACAGGAATAAACATTTACATTAAAATTAAGTACATTAAGAAAAACATAAAAATTAGGTACTATAAGATGGTACAAGCAAAGCAAATCAAGTCCAATAAAGCAAACAAAGTTCCACATATAATGTCCAGCAGGCAGATAGAGGAAAGTTGCATCCAAGGTAACCCGGCGGATTGTATAACATGACCTGGAGAGAAATTGGCGCCACCACACAGGAGCAGTAGCATCATGAGCTATACAGTTGTGTAGATGGAACAAATAAGACCTAGGAAAGTTGGAATTATCAAACTGTGGCGATGAGTATACAAAGCTTAGGATGACAGCTGTATAGCGGCATAAACATTGAACCCTACGGCAGGCTACATTCTGAGTGCCAGGAAATCAAGTTTAAAGGAGGTTTGTATGAATCAAAGTGATCGTCTAGTGAAGACCAGATTTTCCTGAGTGGCGGTCGCCATGGGGTAAAAGTTAATGCTATGTTGTCAGCACCTCTTAAGTGAGAGACCCAGTTCAACCAGTGGGGAAAAGAGGCTTTGTTTGTGCTTTTCCAGTTGTTAAGTATGATGTTGCAGAATGTGGGCTGGACAAATGTCAGCCGGGGAACCAGATTTAACTTTGGGAAGTATTGCCAAGAACACTTCTTCGGTAATCGGAGGGATAAAAGAAAGAGAACCGTGAACAGTTGGGGGAGAAGGCTCAAAAAAAGTAGAAGATGGGGTGGAATATTGGCTCTAATATTGGCAATTTTTTCTAAAAAGTAGGTATTTAAAGAATCACAGAGGGACTGGGAAGGGGGGGGCTTGAGAATGGCCCTGTCAGAATAGGCCAATTCCTGGAAAATGGAGAAAATCTCCCTGGATTTGTTCTCCGCTGCAAGGATTTTTGCAGAGAAGTGTGTGGTTTTAGCACTCAATATAGCCTTTTTATAGTCACTCAGCAAGGCCAAATAACGAGTTTTTTGTAGAGGGCAATAGTCCTTTCTCCATTGTCTCTCGGCCCGCCGGAGGGTCAGTTTTTTTGCCTTCAGGTCGTCGCCAAACCAACGATTTGACTCCTTGGATCTTCGGGTAGATATCCGTCGTAGTGGGGCTACCGTATCACAGCTTCCAGCAAACCAGGTGTCAATCGCTGCAGCTTGAGAGATGGATGATAGGCCCTCTAAGTTAGGTGCTGAGTCCAAAAGATGCAAGTGAGTCAGAGAATTGTTTAGAAGCAGTGCATTCCTGAGGGTCTAAAGGCCAATAATTAAAATCCCCTAATACCAAAACTGAAGCGTGGTTAATCGCTAAAGTGGCCAAAAGGTCCTGAAAGGCCGGCAAAAACAGGTGGGATGGCTGGGGCGGGCGATACATTAATAAACAGGTGAGTGGGGAAGAAAATGCGAGTGAACGAGCTACCAGGTGCTCGGTAGGATTAATCGTGGAGGAAGGAAGAAGTTGAAAATTATACTCTGAGCGGGCTATAAGAGCCACACCACCTCCTGCCTTGCCCGCTGGTCGGTCGGCACGGAGGGCCACATAAGAAGGGGGGAGGGCAGCCAACAGAGAGGGCAGGGAGGAGTCACAGAACCATGTCTCTGTTAACAGTAACATGTCAGGCTGGTGAGTATCAAGCAGCACAAATAGCTCCTGGTGGTGTTTTACTGCCGACCTAGTGTTGAGTAAAATAAGGGACAGGGGAGGGGAGAGGGGTGGGGGGCCAGGATCCGGGAAGTGAGGCAACAGAGGAATCGTATTGGTAGGAGTAGGGTAATGGGAAGTGGGATCAAGGCCACAAGCAGAGATGCGCCTGACAATGGGTGCAGCCAGGGGCCAAGGGCCCTGAAGAGCATGTAAGTCCATAGAAGAATAAGGGGGGACATGAGGACGCGCCCCTAGCCCCGTCCGGCCGCGGACGGGCGCAAACGGGCTTGACTTAGGCTCGGCTTCGGCGCGCCTTCGTCGCGCCCGCTGCGCTCGTCCGCTGCGCTTCCTCATTGGATGACGTTTAAATAGGGGCGGAGCGCGGGGGGTGTGGCGCCGAGCTAGGTCGCCTGACCAGCCCAAGCAAAGATGGCGCCCACACTCCACCGAGCTTTGAAGAATAAAGTTAAAAAGATTGTCTCCTGTTGACTCTGGAGATTTTAAAACAAACAGCAATGATCCAGCGCCGCTGGTCTTGTTCAGCAGGGCGTCAGCAAGCACAGTCTCGTGTCCCACTGCAGGCGCGAACCCTCTGCCACCGGGGTCGCCTGCCTCCAATGTCGAGCACTGAGGAAGCTGCTCCTAAATAGGGGCGGAGCGCGGGGGTGTGGCGCCGAGCTAGGTCACCTGACCAGCCCAAGCAAAGATGGCGCCCACACTCCACCGAGCCCTGAAGAATAAAGTTAAAAAGATTGTCTCCTGTTGACTCTGGAGATTTTAAAACAAACAGCAATGATCCAGCGCCGCTGG
Organism: Lissotriton vulgaris; assembly: GCF_964263255.1. Taxonomy (NCBI): domain Eukaryota; kingdom Metazoa; phylum Chordata; class Amphibia; order Caudata; family Salamandridae; genus Lissotriton; species Lissotriton vulgaris. Next base: position 1,527,100,555 of record NC_141693.1, read on the forward strand.
TCTTGTTCAGCAGGGCGTCAGCAAGCACAGTCTCGTGTCCCACTGCAGGCGCGAACCCTCTGCCACCGGGGTCGCCTGCCTCCAGGCTAATGTTACACCAAAAGGGCTGAAGTGTCCCGCAGCTCCATACTGTGTATAGAAAAGTTCCTTTTGCCTCTCAGCATTTGAGGCAGGTGGAGGACAGAACGACACCCACACCCCAAAGGCGGCGCCTCCTGTAGTATGCTATATGCACATGTTTAAATTGGATTAGGCATTGTTGTGTTGCAATTGGTGCACCACAGGGACTTGCCAGAGCCTCTGTCCAATCATCATCAGTAAGATCTGAACTACTACTTTACACACTAGGGGTAAGTGGTCCATGTTTATCTGACTATATAGATCTATCAAAGTCTGGGAACTCATTGACAATCTCCCAACTGCAAATGCTAGGTCCCTCTGCCCATTGTACCACCAATCATTTATGTTGAGTAAGTGAGAGGATGAGTCATAGGCATATACGCGAGCCACAGGGATTCTCCCACAATAGTTGGACTGCCTACAGGTCCGGAGAGCCAACCGGACAGGCCCACCCCCCAATAGGAGGTTACTAAGGATTGCATTAACTTGCTGCAGCCATGATTGTGGGATAGCGTAAGGTATAATTTGGAGCGGATACAACATCTGCGTTAGGTGGTCATCTATTCTCGAAGAAACAGTAATAGTGACCGAATATTATGTGAACAGGGGCTGACTGGACAAGGTGAAATAAATACCCCCTGATATTGGAACCCTCCCGAAGCATGGGTCAATTGGGTCACCCACATGACCCTCCCCTGGTTTCCACAAACTGGAAATGTGAATGTGTCTGTGTGAAGACGATCTGCCAAGCCTTATCCAGGAGTTTAGATTCCTAATTCAGTAGTGAGATAGGGCTATATGTGGAGGGTTCCATAAGAGGACACCAAGAATTGAGAAACACCACGATTTCTGGGTGCAGCCATTCAGGGGGAAGGATCCGTTGCTCAAGGACTTCATGGAGCGTATTTAGAAGGTGTGGGCCTAATTGAGTCATATGAGATCATGTAAATTTGCTCGGAAATCCTTTCAGTCAGTACTGAGTTCTTCTACTGTGATTGGCTACTTGAGTTGTTTGCAAATGTGGTCGGGCAGCGAGTTTTAGGTATGACTCTCAGAAATTCACCAATTTGATCCTGGGATATAACTGATTTTGCATATAAACTGGAATGATATGATGCAAAGCGACTGAGCTAGGAGTAGTGCATAGGATGCCCTCTGTGTTCCGCAACACCAGCACCGGGGTGGGGATCTGCGCAGCTTGACAGAGACGTGTAACATCCTGCTTGATTTGTCTCCCCATTGATATATTCTGGATTGGGTCACTTGCCACACACCTTGTGCCTCGTTTGTGAGCAACTGGTGCAGTGGCTGTTGGGGGAGGAGGAGACAGCACTTGGCTTTGCCTCCCTTGCCCTTCCTCAAGAGCACGCTGGTGAGCCTAGCTCCTCATCTCTTTTGGTTCTTGCACACCTTTATTCAGCACACCAATGAACTGCAGATTAAGAAATGTAAAAAAGGAAAAAATAAGGCGGCAGCCCACTTCAACCTGGAACAACATTCCTGTACTAATCGGAACCATCTCCCATAACCCTGCTCCAATTTAGGAAACAAATGATGATCCGCATCTTTAAAAAACACTACATGACAATGCATTAACTGCCCACTAACCAACTACCTCTACTATACTCCTAAACTTTAGGCTGGTATTTGACACTGTTTAACACTCTGCTGCCTTTTAGCTAGGTGTTTGCAATAGAAATACCACATCCTGGAGCAACATAGGTATAACTCTATTCTAGAAGTTTTGGGAATTGTATTTAATAGTAGGTAAAGTGGTACTGCATGAATACTACATGTTCTAGCAAATGCCTTTATGATTTGCCACCAAGGTGCTTCATTAAGAGATAAGTCTTCAGCGCATTAATGATTTGCAGAATGTTTGTGACAGTTTCATGTTGATTGGAATGTTGTTTCAAAATATGGGAACATAAATGTAGAAAACTGATATTCTGAATGTCTATTTTTTCAGTTTCTAAAATCATTGTGGACTTTTGCGCAACATGTGCATGAGGTTAGTCATAGCATAAAAATACATTGTGGCTTGTAGTCATTAGTGTGTCTTTTAGCCATACAATTGAAAGTGTGCAGGTTTTCAAATTAATCTTATTTATTGTTTATGGCCCAGAATGATGATACTATATAACGCGTTAAATAAATGTTGTATTGCATGCTGAATTTAGTTATCCTTTATTCTGTAAGACTATTTATGAACTTATCAAATATGCTCTTAGATATATAGGCCATGCCTCTTGTATAAGATTCTGAGGTCAGCATTTATGGTTTTTGGCCCACTAGGGAAGACCCATGATATCGTGGCATGGGTTAGCAAATTCAGACACACAAATATGGAAATTTAGCAGCATTTTTGGGGCACTTTATTCAACTCATAATCATCCATTTTCAGCATTAAAACAATGGAAACTGTTTTAGCTGAGTATTCCACTTTAGCGGAAGAGCCGCCGATGATCTTATCACTGCCTGGATGTTTTGTAGTCAACCCTTATTTTTTAAGAGTGTATGTGCATTTTCTGAATAAACCTTGAAATTCGAAAGGGTTACAGAACAATGATATGTCATGGACATGCATGGTTTGCACTATATATATTGCTCTTTGACCACTATGGCTCGAAATACTGCATTAGTATTTTCACACTTGTAATTAAAAAAAAAAAATCTTTTCTTTTTCTGTGTTTTTTTATATAGCTCGAACGTGACCGTAAAGTATCTGGTATCAGAGCACTTTACATGCACACCAGTTACGTTACACAAGGACACATTTATTTTTGTTATGCAAGGGGAGATTCATTGATTTTCCCAGAATCACAAGATGTTGAGCATCGTTGCCAAGACTCTAACCTGGTTCCCCAGATTTGAGGTCGACCCCCTGGCCATTAGGCCACATCCTCTCATTGAGGGTATTGGTAATTCCAGGAATGCTGTGGTACTCCGAGTTGAAACCTCAGAGTCTCATTAGAAATGGGTGATGGAAAATGAATCACTTACTTCACCTGATTAACAGGGTGAGTCTGCATTCTGGGGCATTTTCCACTCAGATATTTTTTCAGATTTTAGTTGGTGTAAGGTCCAGCTGGAAAAAACAGGGAACGTGGTATTCCTTAACCCAGATTCAGTCGGTATCTTCTGCATTCCGAATGAATCAAGGATGCCCCTTTTTTGGAAGTTTAATATAGGTATTGGAGCACTTTTTCAAGATGGGGGCCTAAGGGTAGAAAGCATATATAAATAAATTGGGGTAAAGTGCCATCCGCAGCATCCTCACAATATATGTTAAGAGTTAGCTGATTCGGTATAGTGGGTTGGTATATACGAATTGTCTTTTTGAGAATGCAATGTTATAAATCAGAGATGTGCTCGGTTCTTTTTTCCAGTGGAATAAAAACTGCTACTTGGTTAAAGTGCTTAATATAGGACATGGGAGTGTTTACGTCAGGCTGAATTGGGACAAAATGTTTTTTTTCCAAACCGACATGGGCAACTGTCAAGTAACCGACGTACACCAGCCTGTCAAAGGCTTGGTTAGCCATCTTTCCGAAGTCTTAGTGAGTGCTAAAAGATTAAAGGGTCTCAGACACATAACACTTGTAGTTTAGTTTGACATATTCTGGCAGAAACGTGTCTAATCTGTCCCTTGGTTTCCGAACCTCACAGATGTGACTGACTTCAGCTTCTGTGCAATAACAGTGATCTTTTAGCACTTTATTCCTCTTTTTTTCTACCTATAATAATTTTCTGAACTGTCTGTAGATACCATGGTTTCTGTCAAAGGCAATTAACTTTCCACAGACAGCTAATACGATCCGGCTGTACAGAGCCGTTTCACGGGGTCACGTAGGTGCGTACAGCCAATAAAATGGCATCATTTTTTTCATGCCTTCCAGTAGACTATTTTTCCCCAGAACATTCTGAATGCACCCCACAGACCTCAGCCCAAGATGGAGAAGAACACCCCTGCACACTGGCCGGGGAGGAGAGCCAGAAGCGCAGTAGGCCAACATGATGACCTGCTTCAGCCACTGACCAATGGAAGAAGAAGAAGCCAACCCCCACAAGAGGAAACCCTGAAAGACACAAACAGGGGATCAGACTTCGAAAAAGGACGTGTGTGATTCAAATAGATCCGCAAGGCCTGGCAAACATCCAGCTAAGCCCAAGGAGGAGCATTGTCCGCCCCTGCTCTGAGCGCAAAGCAGATAGAACTAGCTCCTGGGAGCAATGGATCTGAGATAGAACTTTGGGAACAGAGGAAGAATCCAATTGCAGGACCACGCCATCGGCAGGTTCATGAGCCATCAAAGCACCCAGCTCACCAAGGCGCCTGGCCAAAGTAATGGCCAGCAAAAAGACAACCTTGGAAGTAACATACTTCATATCAACCTCCTCCAAACGCCCAAAGACAGAAGCTACCAAAGCCTGTAACACCAAAGGGAGGTCCCAAAGAGGAAAAGAAGGCCACACCACAGGATGGGACAGGGAAAAACTCTGCAGCAACCGAGAAATCAAGTTGTACACATCAGACAAATACCCCCAAGTGGAAAGAAACGCACTGGTAGCAGCCCACTGAGCATGCAAAGTGGAGACAGAAAATACCTTCTCAAACCCCTCCCAGAGAAACTCAAGGCAATCAGGCAGGGGAAAAACCAGAGTTGACAATGCCAGAGCCTGATACCAATGCTGGAAATTACCCCAATTACGACTGTAGGACTCTGAGAGGAGAAGGCTTCCTGGACCACTGAATAGCCATAGCTAAATGCTTGGGGAGACCCCAAATCCTCCACCCTTGCCTCTCATCTTCTAGACCGATAGTCAAAGTCGCTGGAGGGACAACATCAGGGAGAACCATAGGGTCGATGGTAAGAACGGGAACAACCAAGGACCATGAACTGCCAACAACTGAAGAGTCGGAACCCTAGATAGCCGCGGCCAAAAAGGCACAACTGCACAAAGACAGAAACCTGGGCATCAGAGCAAGAGGTGAAAAAGCAAACAACAGGTGAGACGGCCAAGGGATGGTTAGAGCATCCACCCTTTAAGCCCCCACCTTCAAATCCAGGACAAGACAGAACCCTTCTGTCACCTTGGGCACAAGGAAAATTAGGCAATAAAAGCCCTTCCCCATCTCCAGAAGAGAAACCTCCTGAATAGCCCCCTTTTCCAACAGAGCATGGATTCCCAGACACAGCTCGGATTTCTTGGTCAGACAAGATGACCAAGGAGTCGGACGGATTCCAGAGTCCCGAGGAGGCTCAGAAAATTCGATGAGATAACCCAGTCTCACAATGTACAAGACCCACACATCTGAGGAGTATTGCACACAAGCTGGGAGAAAGTACTGAAGACGACCTCTGACCAAGAATCTGGTGTCGGCCACCAAATAGTCAATAACAAGGATTCGGAGAGGATTTTGCTTTCTTGCCCCGGCCCCTACCGGAAGAAAACCTCTCATGGCCAGGAGAAAACTGCCTCCTAGAGGGGGGATGGAAGAAGAATTTGGGTTTAGAAGGAACTGCAGTGGAGGATGAATGCTTAAAGGAGGCAAAATGCTTCTTTTCTTTAAAAAGTCTATGTAGTTTGCCATCCACTTCTTCCCCAAGCACCATGGTTCCCTAAAAAAGCAAGCAAAGGGTCGAAGACTTCTCAGCAGAATCTATCTTCCAGTCCTTCAGAACCAAATTGCGGTGGGCCACAACACAAGCCCCCACAAAAAAGGCCCGACGCTGTCACCACGTTCAAGGAAACATCAGCTAGGAATTCCACCTGCCTCCCAATATGTTCGAGAAGTCCTGAACAGTTTGAAGTATTATCCAAAGACCCATAAAGAGCCTTAATATCTGAAATAAGTGACTAAGCAACATGAGTCCCATTAAGGACTGCCCTGAGCACCTGATGGGGACCAGAATAAACTTTTTGAAGAGAAGCATCCACCTTCTTGTCCATGGCAGCCCAGACCACTGCATCCTCAGCCAAAGAAGTACAATCCAACACACTCACCACAGAAGAATCAATTGGAATGGAGTCTGGCAATTCTTTGGACATATCCTGAAGAGGGTAGAGCTTCGCCATGAATCTGAGAAGCATTATACCATCAGGCTATTTCCACTCCCTCTTTAGAACCTCATGGATGTAGGGATGGACCGGGACATTCACCACAGCCGTGTTCTGAAATTGGCACTGCAATGACCCGCCAGCAGTACTGGGGCATCATCGCAAGGAAACCCCATGTTGGATTTGACATTGTCAGCAAGTCCGGCAAAATTTCTTTGTCAATGTACTTGCCCTTATGCTCCCCAACACCCATCTAATCCTCGTCAAAGTCAGAAGAATGTGAAAGTGGAACATGCACAGATCCTTTGGAACATGGACTGCCCCCCATCTCCTCAAGGTTTCTTTGATCAAACGCTTAATCCTGGCATCATCACCGTCCCTGAGAATGGTACAGGTATGTACTTCCAGAGGGAGGGGGAGAGGAGGTACCAGCATTGCTTTGATCTTTTTTCTGTTGGTGAGTTAGGATTATCTCACTTGTTAGAATGAAGGGGACGAGGACAGGAGGGACCTGGGGTAATAAAAAATATACATATCCTTGGCGGTGCTGTGGGGGCACGGGCTCGGTGTTTAGAGCCCTTGTGTGCTCCCGGCAAAACCTTTCATTTTTTACTATTTACTCACACCAGTACTGAGACATGAGAACATCCTGCAGTATCAGTGATATTTTGTTGGCAGCCAGCTAACTGTGACTATCGTCATCAGGATAAAGAAGAAGTAAAAAACAATGGTATTAGTATAACTCTGGCTGCAGGAAGCGAAAGAATAGAATGGTTCTACATTTTCCATTTTGTTTTTCAAATAAGAATTGACTTTAATTCAGGCTGCTCCAGCATCTATGGATTAATGGAAATTACATTTTTTCTGAGGGCTGGAGCATGCATAAGAACTGCTTTGTATTTCATGATTACATGACGCATTGGCAAGGACCTTAAAACATTTGTTATAATGTAATTTCAATGACTGATTGGATATTATTTTTACTTCAGTATATAAATGCGGTCAGGGACAAATGTCGAACACCACTAAAAAAAAAAAATAGGAAAGCTATCTTTGTATGTTTAAATTGATGTAAATAATGATTCAGTGTTTGGTTGTGTAAATTAACTTTTCAACCCGAGTGCTGGCAATTGCTAGTAAACGCTGTGCAAGAAAACGAACAGTATTTTGTTCATGTTTATTTCGTAATCAGTATATATAGTGCACTCAAAATGGTGCTTTTTCGGTGATAAAGGTTGTTGAGCAACCGAAACACGTCCTATCTGTAGTGTTTTGATGGATTAAAACAGTGGGTACACTCTTCCATCTTGGAGTGCATTTTCATTCTTTGAAGGGGAAAGTTAGTGGTGTCACTTTAAAAGTGCTAAAGGTGGTGCTCTCATGTGCGCCACCAGGGTTTTGGAGTCGATCTATCCGCAACTCCATGTATATATATATATATATTCACTGAAAAAACCATAGGTTTCACACCAGTTATAGTTAGGAATTAGCATTTAAAAAACCTATACAATTCACTGAAAAAACCATACGTTTCACACCAGTTATAGTTAGCTGGAAATTTTACTGACATAAAACCATTGAAATTCCCACGTTATAGTTAGTTGGACTCACTATACCATGCGCGCCTGCAATGCACTGCTGATGACGTCACATATTACATCACTCATGACATGGTCAGTGACATCACTCATGACATCACTGATGACACCATCCAGTGAATGTGTGTCTTTCTGAAAAATAAATATGTTTTGTATATGTATTTGTAAAGTACGATGGAAGAATAAATGGTTAAATAAGTGTGTAAATGGATGTTTGTTTTTAAAAGAATTGTTTGGTTAACTGCCTTATTAAGTGTATCTTAGTGAATACATATATTAGCAAGTAACTTTTAAATATTGAAATGTATGTATCAGTGTTTCACTTTGTGTATAAGTAGCTGTATGGGTTGGTGACTGACTCACTGTTTGTATGTGTTTTGAAGACAGCATATGTACAGGACTGTATGGATGGATTAGTGTGTATATGTGTATGTTAGTGAGTAAACAACTGTCTCACTATTGTCTTTTTCATAACGACATATGTTTTAATCTAGTATATGTGAGTATTGATTTATAAAAGTGAGTATATGTGAGAGTGAGAGATTATAAAAGTTCCTGTTTAAATAAGTATGTGTTTCTATAAGTGATTGTTTAAGAGAGTAAGTATGTGTAAGTATTCTTAGAAGTAAAGTGGTAGTGTGTGTATTGCTGTATATGCAAATAAATGGATGTTCAATAGTTTTTTTGCATGTGTGAATATGTGTGTGAGTAACTTTTGGATGACTGTCGAAGTGTAACAGGATGTATAGGTGTATCACTACATATAATGAGTGAGTATATGTATGAGTGACTATATAGAACTGTTGGTGAATGAGTGAATGTGTATATAGATGGTGGAATTACTGAATTGTTTGTTGTAACTGGTATGGGTATCTCCATTTTTTTGAAAATGGTAAATACTATTTTTGAATATGTGTTTCAAGGCTTACATTACACTGAAAGGAGGTCTCTCACTCTGTCACAAGGATGGTGTCATCAGTGATGTCATGAGTGATGTCACTGACCATGTTATGAACGATGTAATATGTGACTTCATCAGCAGTGCATTGCAGGCGCGCAAGTTATAGTGAGTCCAACTAACTATAATGTGGGAATTTCAATGGTTTTATGTCAGTAAAATTTCCAGCTAACTATAACTGGTGTGAAACCTATGGTTTTTTCAGTGAATTTAATAGGTTTTTTAAATGCTAATTCCTAACTATAACTGGTGTGAAACTTATGGTTTTTTCAGTGAATTTCATAGGTTTTTTAAATGCTAATTTCTTTCTATATCGAGTTTCTAACCTATGGTTTTTTTTTACAATTTGCTGTTTTGTGTAAGTATTAATTTTTAAGTAATTTTTTTTTTCTTTTATCATTTTCTTCTGGGGCGCTCTGGGTGCGCGCTCCGGTAAGCTCTCCGGTAAGCTCTCCGGAAAGCGCACCCAGAGCGCTACTTTCGTGAAAAAAATATGAATGAAAAGTTAATAAAAACGCAAAACATTTCGTACCATAGAAATAAAAGCAGTTTTTTTTTTTTTAACGAAATGAAAATGATTTTGCATTTCCATAAAACTATGATGACGTCACTTCGGCGCGCAATGTAAGCGCCCCCCGAAGCGCCTACGTTTGCGCCGCGTATGCGCCCCCGGAAGCGCCTACGTTCGCGCCGCGTATGAGGCCCAGGAAGCGCCTACGTTCGCGCCGCGTATGCACCCCCGGAAGCGCCTACGTTCGCGCCGCGTATGCGCCCCCGGAAGCGCCTATGTTCGCGCCGCGTATGCGCCTCAGAAGCGCTCCGGTGCGCGCAGCGTCAGCGCGTCAAGTTATGTGACCTTCAAATAACACTTTTCATTGGTTGCTAACCGTTTTTTTTACAAAGAATGAAATCCCCACCCATTTCCTTCACTTCTTCTTTCACTTTTGTGACTGCAAGGCCTGCCTTTTTGCTCCTGGATCTTTCTTGGTTTACCATGGCTGCCAGAGAATCCAGCAGTGATGAAGAACCTGAATTCATCAATGAAGAGCCTCCTCAAAGAAAGGTGAAGGAACATTTTATTTGGAAATTTTTTAAAATACCAACTAACCCAAAAAAGGTGAATGCTCCAAAAGTGGAGTGCAGGATCTGCAAAGAAGTCCTGTCACGGGGTAACCCCTTAAAAAAATACTCATTTGGAAACTTCGCGATGATCCGGCATGTGGAGAGGAAGCACCCCCAGAATTTTGCCCGGGAAAGTGTCAGGGCTCTGGCACAAGAGGTTCCCAGTGATGGGGCCTCTACATCCACCGGAGGAGCAACTACTTCTGGGAGAGGGCAATCGCAGGAGCTCGTGCCAAATATTCAACCTGCTTTTAACCATGGTGCCCTCAGATGCACATACTGCAATCAACTCCTTACCTTTGGGGAACAAAGTGTACAGCTCATGGTTCGAGCATTGGAAAACCATTGCTGCCCTTTCCACCCCTAATTTTTTTTGTTCTTTTTGCTCCTGTTGAGCAGTTTCCATTCCCTGTTTTTGTTCCTGTTTTGAAAAAAGAAGAAAACAAAAAGTTCTTTTCAGAACTACCTCCAATTCTCATCAAAGAGCTATATTCTTTAAAAAATGAAAAAGAGTAAGTGAAATGGAGTGCATTGATAATGGAAAGGAAAATGAGTAAGAAAGAACAGAAAGGTATGAGAGGAGAAAGGAAGTGAAGTAGGGGGATTGAAAGAAGGTGAATGTTGGGAAGAAAAGTAAGGAGAAGAAGAGTGAATATAGGGAATGTTGATATTCAAAGAAAATGTTGAAAAGGAACGGGGGTGTGGAAGGGTAAGAAAAGATACATTGCTGGAGTTGAAGGCTCAAGGCCTCATTTATGAAGCCATGCGTCACCTTAACACCACCAGAGCGTCACTTTTTGTGACGCATCAGTCCAGTAAAAAATGCACCTTATTTATTCATATTTACAAAGTGGCGCATCTAGGTTGATGCGTCACTTTGTAAGCCCCTGCGCCACATTATTCCTACGTCAGGTGTAATGTATGCAAAAGGGACGTATTGACGCAAGAAAGGGTTGTAGAGATGACGCAGTGAAATCTATGAGATATCACTGCGTCACTTTTATGACGCTGTTGCGTCCAAATCTTACGCCTGTTTCACAGCAGGCGTGCAGGCCCTTTCACATGGGGCTTGGCCCCATCTGAAAGGATACATTGCTGGAGTTGCTTAATTTTTGTGACACACTCCAGCAATGCTTCACTTTTGCGCTTACAGATACATCTGAAATACTAATGTATCTAAAAGAACTTCCAACATAATACGTCATAACCTGTGTGCAGACTACGGCAACGGCTACAGCAACAGCGGTTAGAGAAATTTAAAATTTACACCGGCGGCTGCAGCAGAGGGCCCTCACGCCGCCGCGGAGGACAGTCTCCATCTCCTTGCTTTCCCAGCAGTCGCCGGAGCCGGAGCAGTGGTAGCTCCCACGAGACAGCCCCCCCCGCGCCGCCAGAGCTGCATGTTGTTACGACCACCGCCACTGCTACTGCCATGGGAGCCCTGTACAAGCCTGCTCCTGCCTCCCACCTCAAAGCCTCCATCGTCACCGCCAAGAGCCGATAGACGGTGAGAGTCAAGGGGGGGGGCCGGGGGAGTGCAGAGGTGCGCAGAGATGCACAGAGATAAAGAGATAAAGAGAGATATAGAGGCACAGAGGCTCACCGTGTTATCGGGTAGCACTGAGTAGGAAGTGGAAGGAAGCTATCCACAGTCCAAAAAGTCTGACTGCCTGCTAATAATTGTGGTGTTACGTTTACATGTTACACCACGACTGCTTACCTCTGACACAAGGATTCATACATAGCTACATAGCTACATTACCTCTGTTGAGATGAGTCTGAGCCGAGGTGTCCGAGGAGAGAGGTGAGAGGAGAGGAGAGGAGAGGAGAGAGGAGCGTACTTCGCCATCGAGGTACTACGAAGCCACGAACTGCGGGGGCCGCGGTGGACACAGCCTTCTCCTCCCTCCCTCCCCCTCGAAGGCACAGTTTAACAGCGGCAAGCGGCAGCGGTGGCAGTGGGACGTGACGCGAGCCGCGAGGAGACAGCGGAGCGAGCTGCCACCTGTGAAGAGCTGCGAGGAGGGAGCAGCTGTGCCTTGGTGAGTGGTGAGGGGGGGCCGTGAGAGGGCTGCCTGGCCCGTGAGCGCTGGCATTAGCGGCTGGGACATCCACCCCTACCTCCACTGTACCCACCTCCACTTGCTACGCCCACAGAACAAAACGCCAGAAGCCAGGGCCGCTGCTGTTAGAGGAGGAGTGCCCTCCAATGAGATCCATGTGCTCCGCGCCAGATCAGGATTTACCATTCCCTTCAAAGGAGCCGCAAATTATTGTTCAACGCAGCAAAACCCCTGGGCACATTTGAGCGTGTTAGAGAGCCGCGGAGAGCCGCGAGTCGCCCCACAGCGCGGCGGAGAGCCGCAATCTGCCCCACAGCGTGGCGGAGAGCTGCAACTTGCCCCATAGAACACCGGGCACGTCTGAGCACGGCAGGGAGCCGCGAGCTGACCCTCAGCACGGCGGAGAGCCGCGTCAGGACCCACAGTGTGGCGGGAGTCTCAAATCGCTTTCCAGTACACTCTAGTGTGGCAGGACCCGCGAGCAGTCGAGCTGTCGAGCGAAACGAGGAGTCTAGAGCTCCCAGATTGAAACGCCGACGAGACAAAGCAACACAGTGGGACACACGGGAGGCAGAGGCTTGGTCTGAATCGACCAGCTGGGACAGCTGTCTGTAAGGGAACCTGGGACACGAAGAACACACTAACTGACCCAGTGGTGAAAAAGAGCTCAAGCTAAGACCTTTCTGGAGCAATGAGATCCGGAAAAGAAAGAAAGTACACTGCACCCAAGCGAAGGAAGCCCAAGCAACCAGACGCAGCTGGGGTTCAGGGCCACGCCAAGCACACTCCAAAACCTCTGAAACTCAAGAGCCTAACCCTACGGGATTATTTTAGGAAGACCCCATCAAAAACAGCAGAACCAATACAATTATCAGAGAAGCACCCGCAAGCCTTGGAGGCAACCACCTCTACAACCTCTGACCACGTAGGGTTTGACCTTAAAGTACCACCGCAAAATTGGGTATTCAACACAATGCCAGCAAAAGAACCGTCAGAGGTTTTTATTTTTGGGTCTACCTGCATCAACCAAAGTAGGGAAAACACCCAAACAGTTCCACTCAATCTGGAGAAGCCCTCCACCCTATTGGCAGACGATAACACGGTTGCACCTCAACCGCAATCACAGCTGGAAGATATCATGTGTTCAATAGAGGCCCGCCTCTGCCGCTACAACGTACACATTTCCCGATTAAGCCACTTATGGGCTCTCCACAGCATACGACGACGGCCCAAATCCATGGGCAAGCCGGGTCACCGCAATCCAATGGTAGTTGCCCACCTCTAAACTCGCTAACTTCACCAATAATAAAAACATTATCAGCATCAACAGACTCAAGTCCTTTACACAAGTTATCTCCGCCTCTTGGTCAAATGAGGACTCTATGTCAAAGTCAATTAGCGCAGATGGCACCAAACGACCAATCCATGTCGAATCTGTCCCTTTTCTTTAAAACTACCTCAAATCCCACAAGCCCGAGTCTCACTCCGGATGACAAACCTAACACAGAAGGGGACACTACGACCAGTGTTTAGCCTCATCTACTGCAGACCCTCCAACAAATCGTGACCGCACTTAACCATCATTCAATAAAACTAGAGGTGCAAGTTGATTTACTAAACACCTTGGCACTCTTCACGTCAGGGATCGACGGCAAACTAGATCAATTGAACTCGTTAATCATAAGAGCGCAAGCATCTGCAAACTTTGTTCAACCAACGTGCTGCTGCTCTCCAATCATTGACTCCCTCTCCCTGCTCCCAGATTGCCTCTCCACAGTTATCAGGGAAGTAAAGCAGTTGAGGGGGGGATACGAGTCAGCCATACTGCAACCCACTAAACATCAAGAACAGGACAAACCACTGGAGGACAGTGGAAATAAAAACACAAAAACAAAGGAAGAAGAAACGGACACCACAGGATCAATTAACCGCCTTCCATCGGTGAACGATCACCCCCATAGTGTTCCAACAAAACCGACCCCGACGGATGAAATCTGCACGCTCCCATCATTACCCGTGCCTACAAACCAGCATGCCAAATCTGAGGACAGACTAATTAATAGTCTTGTTTCTTCGCCCGTTCCATCAGCCCTGGCCTCTCCCAGGCCTATTCCCCCTTTCAGTAAAAGAGAGCGTAAACGTCAACGCAAAGCGAGGAACAAACTCAGGGCTAATACCAACTTGGCCCATCAGAATCTCTTCCCCATTTTTTTGATAGCCGAAAACAAAAAATCCTCCATAGAGCCCAGCGCAGTGGTACCAACAACAAACCCAACAACAATCTTGAATGAACCAACTGTGGACTTACCCACTCAAGAACTGGCGAGGAGCCCTCAGAGCCTAAGAACATCAACAATTGCCTCGGCAACGAAAATAGAGGGTAGTGATCCTGCACCAAGTACAAGGGTGAGCCCAGTTAGGTCAAGCAACACTGGACAAGAGACAGCGGCAGGAAAATCTCGGCTTTTAATGGATCTCCCCCTTTCTGGGAATGAAAAAATAACGTCAAAATTGAGCTTTACCAAAACCATTTGCAATGACATAGCTGCTCGGATCAGTCACACTCCACAATCAAAACAGGCTCCCCTCCAACCCCCACAGAAGCTACATAAAAACAGATCTGATGCAATAATCAAAAAACTGATCCCCAAACCCACAATTGCACCAGAGCCGCGAAGCGACAACCAATCGTGTCATCGGATTCTATTAGCCCCTGAGTACAAATCTAAGGGGTGGCACGATATTCTCAACAGATCAAATCTGCTGAAATTAGCGGAAGGCATACCGGGGCTAGTGGGTCTGGACACGACCAACATCGAATCAATTGAATTTCTTCCCCCATGAGGAAACCAACCCTCTGAAGTCACTGTTGTAACTTTCACGGAGGCAGGCTGGGCCGGAGCCTTTCTCGAACACAAGGCTACATGTCAGGAACCTAATCTTAAGGTTCACAGTTTTCTTTTTTGTTCCTCAGGAGCAGTACCCAAAAGCCCACCTTCCAGCAGCTCCGACCCTGCACTATGAGTTCCGCAGGGGATCGAAGTGGCTAGACGAGGGGAGGTAAGGGAGGGTACTGCGGGGAGGGAGATCTGGAACGAGATAAACACAAAACACTGGAACTCAGGAGGGACGATCCACTGTTAAGAGTATGTTGAGATTCTTGACACCAAAACTCTGAATACCTGAAATAAAAGTTTGGGTTAAACATAGGAATATATGTTCTTTTCCTTAGAGAAATTCTTCTATTCAGAATAAAAGAGGAAAAGTATTCAAAGTATACTCTTGCAAATCAGATCTACTATTTAGATTATCAGATCTACTAACACATAATTAAATATATTACATAACCATTGTAGGTAGTATTCAAAAGACTCTAATTACTGAAAGAACCTAAAAGATAATTTGTTCTGCATTAAAAGATAATTTGTTCTGCATTTGGACCATTTGTCACAAAAAGTACTTCTCATAAAATTAACCTTTGCCCAACACTGAGTGCCAAGATTATTCATAGGGAATGAATATCAGTAAAACAAGAATGTAGCTATTGCCAGATTAAAGCACAAAAAATGAATGTTCACAAATGCATTGCTTTGATAATCTCTCTCAAAAGGAAAACCTCTAGTCATTTGCAGTTAAAATGTGCTTCATAATTCTTTGACAGTTTTACTCATGAAATATGACCAAACTCGGGGCTGAAATGAGCCTCATAATTCTTTGACAGTTTAACACATGAATTATGACCAAACTCGGAGCTGAAATGACCCTCGTAATTCTTTGACAGTTTAACACATGAATTATGACCAAACTCGGAGCTGAAATGAGCCTCGTAATTCTTTGACAGTTTAACACATGAAATATAACCAAACTCAGAGCTTTCAGCTGAAAAACATCCGCTCTTAACCAAGCGCCAGCAAGGACTGAATCCTTGCACCAAAACAGGCCAAATGAAAGTCTTCAGAAATCGAGCCTGCACCAAAACACGCAGGTTAAAAGCCTCTTCCTCCTTCCTCGATGCGAGTGAAAGAAAATTGGATGGATCCTACCTGTGACTTCTTTTAATGAAACTCTGTGGTAGGAAACCACCAAATGCAGGAAACAGGAAACAAAGTTCACAGAAGATGACCGGAGCCTCGTGGAGCAGCGCTGGGAGAAGTCAACTCTTCGGAACACTCCAGAATAATCCGCAAGGTTCCAAGGGTTTGGCCCTTTTTATAGGCCCAAAAGCAACTACGGTGGCTGCGAAAGAACAAAAGGTTCTTAGCAGCATCTAACTCAAAACAAGCATTGGCCCACATGAAGAATGAACAGACCAGATACTAAACAAGCATTGGTCAAAACATGAATAGCGTACCAGTGTCAAATAAGATTGCATGCATTGTTCTTAGAAATCAAAGGTGCATACATTAATGCAATATAGCATGAACTAGCCCAATATGAATCAGCAAAGTACACCAAGGCCAGGTGAGGTACTAGGAAAAGGTCAAAGGTCATGGAACTGAACAGATCCTGACACTACATTGCGGAATTGGGGGATTAGAGTTCACCCCTATTCAACGCCAGGGTATACAATCACATTGCTATTGGGAGCAACCACACCCAACAAGCCGGCCTTCATCAAAAATACAGAGAATGGGAGGCCGTTCTCTGTTCTAAAAAATGCCTCAGGGCCGGACATAGAACTTAAAAGCCCTGAAACAGCGGTGAGAAACAATGAACCTGACCATGCCTGGGGATGGCTGCCAGCAGTATTGGCCACAAAAAGCAGAAACTGACCATCTGTGACAGGTCCACCAGCAAAAGCATACAATTCATTAAAATCACTCCCTCCGCCAGGGATACAACAGCACAGTGTGGTCAGTAGCAAGGGGGAGCCACTTTTCTCACTGTGCTCATGGAACATTAGCGGCCTCCATCAAAAACTTTCAAATGAAGACACTATGTCTTTCCTGGGGGAACATGTGGCAATTGCTCTGCAGGAAACATGGGAACTTGAGGGCCGTCCCATTGAAGGTTTCATTGAATACCGGAAACAGGCACTGAGGGACAGCCGCTTCGGCCACCCTAAAGGCGGGCTCGCCACATACATAGCCAATAACCTAAAAGGTGAATTCAGTCAACTTAACCTGAAAGAAGACTGGCTACTGGGGGTCAAAATTAATCTATGGAGCAGACAGCGATTGCTCTTACTTATAAATGTGTATATTAATCCTAACATCCGCACAAAAAAGACCACCTGGCCAGATTCTGTGAAACAATGAACGATATAGCCACAGAATATCCCAACTCGGACCGCATCATCAGAGGGGACTTTAACACAAACCTTTTCCAGGGGAACATAGCAGACTCAGAAGGACCCAACCTGACCAGCATTATTGAGTCTGTCCCCCAATCCAAACCCCCCACGCAAGCTTTCAATATATTAGGCGAGGTCACCGTGTTGAGACTTTACAACGCAGGGTATCTGGTGGTGAATGGAAGATCAGCAAGCGATTCCCCCCCAAACTGGACTTGGTCAAATGGAAGAACAAAATCCGACTTGGACTTTACTATTTGTAATTCGGAATTCCTGTCCAATTTGGCTAGCTTCTCCGTCCTGCCAAGGCTCGAAAGCGACCATAGGCCATTGGTCGTTTCTTTTGCGACAAATTTAGCTCTCCATAAAAAGGCACCATCTACATACAAAGGAATATATTCCGATAACCTAAAACGCCTGAAATGGAGTGAGTCCAATTGTCAGTGTATCCTAAAAACAAGCAAGGATTTTATCATGTGTGCTCTAGACCAAATGGCCTCCCCAACAGCAACATGGTCGCAGTTATGCGCACATTTGATCAGAATTTACCCAGCGACAAGGCAGGGCCGAAACCACACACCACCAGTAGGAGCAACAGCACTCCCCATGATAAAAACATTAAAAAGAACAAGAAACAATGCACTGAGGTCGCTTTTAAAATCCCCAGAGAACAGCAGCTTCCTTGATAAATACTGTCAAGCCCAAAAGGCATTCAGGAAGGCAGTCACCCAAGAGAGAAAGGACCAGGAATCTCGATTCTGGGTTAAACTAGTATGGGAAAGCAAACAACAGAACTCAAAGACATTTTGGTCACTTGTCAACAACATCGATCGAAATTCAACATCCTTGGGATCAGCGAACATCCAGGAAGCAGACTGGCTCTCATACTTAACAGAGCATTTCCAGGCACAAGATAACCCTGACCGCCCTGGATTAACATGGGCCTCTGACATTGGCACGGGTAATACATCGAACCTTTCACCCAATCAAACGCAGGGGCCCTCCTCATTCGAGGAATTATCTGAAGAAAGAGTAGCCAAAGCACTGACGAAAGGGAGACAAGACGGAGCACCAGGCCCGAATGGCCTGCCGCAGAGACTATTCAAATCCGGCGTCCCTTTCTGGTCTAAGGTGCTATCAAATCTCTTTAACTACACCCTGAGCCACCAAATCATTCCGGACTCTTGGAGAGGTGCTATTATCCATCCCATCTTTAAAGCCGGAGCACGAGGCAACCCGAACAACTACAGATTAATTGCCCTGTTGGATATAAACAAATTTTGATGGATGTGGACTCCAAAAGTCGTTCAATAGGTAATCTGCAAAATAAAAAAGAAAATTAGAGTTTATAATTATGTAGATGTGAGTAAATGAGGTGAAACATTGCAGGTCAAGGTAACACTACGATTTTACGTGTGCAGTGTGCCTGGCACATTTCACTTCTGTTATAGTCCCGCGTTCAAGTGGTGTCTATATGGAAGTGCCTATTGTGTTACTGACACAAAAGTGGTGCAACAGGATTGTAAATACGCAGATTTATTTCTAATGCATTTAATTGGAGGCATTGTATATCTAGGCCGCTGTGCTTACCTTGTACAAACATTGTGACCATCAGAGTTCACAACTTCAATTGAACTCTGTTTGTATACGTCAAAGTATATTCAATACGTTGCGGACAATTCCATTGCTGTTGCTCGATATGGCTTGATTTATCCTGAAGGATGTTTGGTGAAGCAAACAAAAAGACATTTGATTAATCATCGTAAACTGAGTTGCAAAACTCCTGTCAAAAGTGAAGTTTAATGTGAGTACTTAATATTGCGTACCTATATTGTTGCACCCCATTGACTCGCAGAGTCTGGAGTTGAGAGTTTTTTTTTTAAAGTTAGACGCAGATTCACAAGCTCCTTGCGCCACTTTTCCCATGTTAAAAGTGACACAAAAGTGGCACTATAAGCTTGTAGATCTGTTACTCAGACTGCTGTAACCTATCTGTTGTCACTGCTCTGTGGTAATTATACATTTCTACACAGTCAAGCTGCTGCACACTATGGACTCTCTCCTTTCACAGATAGTTTGTTATTGTTTTGGAAACAAGTTTGTTTGCTCACCTAGTGCCATAGACATGATTTAAAGAGGGTTGAAGCAGGCTTCACTGTAGCCAAAAGAGTTCACCTCTTAAACTCGGGTAAGGTTTTATACGGCACAGTGGAGACAGCAGCGTCCATAACTGTAAAAAAGAAAAATAAATGATGGGAGAGACGGTGAGAAAGAGAGAGATAAAAGGACATTAAAACATAGAAGAGACACAGTCGATGGGTGGGGGGCTGAAGCCCCGTTAGCCTAATGGGTATTGCTCGCCTGTTGCATACTACATATTCTCTCCTTTGACATATAACTTTTCGTTGTTTCGGAAACAAGCTTTACGTTCAGCCATATACGATCAATTAGAATAGAGGCCTGGGAAGGCCACATGAGGCAGTAATTAATATTAAAAGTAATGGGTGGATTAGGAGGGAGCAAATACGAAGAAGCACAAAGCATGTTGCACACACAAATAAAGTAAAACAGCTGGGAGGGGTACGTGACGCAGTAAAAAAATTATACTATAATGAGCGCACAATTTATAAAAATACAGGCTAATTCACGTGACACCGTTCAAAAATACGACACAGAAATTCATGCACACACAATTTATTTTAAAAAGGCCTGGGAGGGCCCTGTGACGCAGTTGGAGATATTCCGATCAGCAATATACAAACAATAAGAATAGAGGCCTGGGAAGGCCACGTGAGGTGGTAATAAATATTAAAAGTCATGTAAGGATTAGGAGGGAGCAAATACGACGAAGCACAAAGCATGTGGTGCACAAAAATAAAATAAAACAGAGCTGAGAGGGCCACGCGACGCAGTAAAAAAAAATATTATCATTCAGGTTGATGTGACGGGTTCTCTTACCTTTGCTTCTGTCATCTCTTGTCTTGTCTTCAAAGGTTGGGGCTTTGGCTGGGCTGGGCGTGGGCGCTGCCGCAATCGT
Source organism: Lissotriton vulgaris (assembly GCF_964263255.1). Taxonomy (NCBI): domain Eukaryota; kingdom Metazoa; phylum Chordata; class Amphibia; order Caudata; family Salamandridae; genus Lissotriton; species Lissotriton vulgaris. Next base: position 1,527,120,809 of record NC_141693.1, read on the forward strand.
GCCTATCATGGCCTGGCTGCAGCAGCAGTGACACCACGTTGAGTGTCACGAGTCCTCCTCCACTCGAGCAAACAGTTTGTAGTACAATCGTCGATGACAGTCTGTCTGTCACCGCAGCACAGGCAGGCAAAAGAGAGCGTGCTCACGTCAGTGCCCACATTAAATGGGAACTGCAGGGGCTGACCAAACCAAGCCCAGGGCCGTCATTGGTAGCGTTTTTGTGCTCTACACGAATGACGGCCCAGGACCTTAGCTCATGTATTGGCTTCCAGGCTTAGTAATAGCAAGAAAGCTAGGTGGTGACATCTGGGGAGTGTGAGCGGGAGTGCACCGCGCTTGTGCAAGTGTGAGTGTGTCCACCAACAATTAATAACAGAGAGAGATGGGGGTGGGGTTATCATGTGCGCAGAGGTAGGCCCAGAATCGGATCTCAAATGAGTAACCACTTGTAATCATTCTCGTAGCGCGCCCTGTGCTCTGATTTGACACTGAGAGGGTGATCGCACCATACTTTGTACTGCTAATCATACTCAGCGCATACCCGCGCATACACAACAAATACGCTTTGACGTTACGCGTCGCATCAAAGATTCTGAATGACGTCATGTACGGCGCCCTGTGCGCGAAAGGCGCCAATGTTTTTAATTGTTTAAAAACATTCATTTATGTACTTAATGTACATACTAAGGGTAGAAATTATCTGGGATACTTATGAAAATAGTTTTTTAAAACTTTAACAATCGTATATTCCTTTTAAAAGCTATTACCCAAATCGCGATGGAACGTCATGTGTACTCGCATCGTAAGAGTACTGTAATCCCACTGTAAGGGTACGCAAAGCCATGTGACTTTAAAAGAAGAGATTTGATTGGTTCATAACACTTCATATTTCCAACTGTTGAAAGTTCCTTCCCATTTTAATTAGGTAAAGATTAGAAATTGTATATAGATCAATTCATACATTCTTGTATTTTTTGTAATTGTGTTCAAAATTTCAATGAAATAATAGAAAATAGTTTTTTTTATGTATAACCACTTTTACTATTAAGAGGGTTGTTTCCACATTTTTTAAAATGTATTTAACATTTTATATTAGATTAGGAAGTAAAACAAGACAGTTTTTTACAGCAGTCTGTTTACTGTATCACATATTAGCGTTAAAATCAAGTATTTTCTTTATGGTTGCACCGCACTAGCAATCACGTGTTTAGGTGCAGTTATTTAACTGGTCTAATAATAGTTTGCCGTTGTCATGTGATCAAGCCACCGTGGCTGGTGAAACGCGTAATGGCGGACTAAATAAACTTACCATCTAGCACTAAGAAATGGGTCCATGTCTGCTTGCTCAAGGGAACTTCGGAGGCAGCGTTGGAGCAGTGTTTTCGGATATATATATATATATATATATATATATATATATATATATATATATATATATATATATATATATATATATATATATATATATATATATATATATATATACATATAACGCTCCAAATCCCTTCAAACTTCCCAGAAAGGACAAAACAGCACTCGAGGATGGAGGTATCAACGCGCTAGATTTTATTCAGCGGAGGGGTGCACACAGACGCGTTTCGGCGTTCTGCCTTCGTCAGTGTGTGATGCACTGTGTTTACTGCCTCCCACATTCGATAAGGCATGGACATAAACAAGGGGACTCACACCGTGCATGGAATGGGGGCAGCCATCTTGTAGTGTGTGTTTATGTATAACACTGATTAACATTATACAAAGATCAGTTTTATGTAACGCTAATTAACATCAAGCTAGAAATAGCGAGAGTGATCAAGCCCTCAGATGGGCAGGCGCCTTATTCCATGCATGGTGTATCATTTATAATAGTCATAAGTTAGACAAAAGCATACAGCCGTGGATCGGCTGATGTCCCCAGGTAAGGTACATAGTCAAAAACGCCTATATCCAAAATAAGATAAGATACTTCCAATTCAGCAACCATGTGATAGGAGTAACTTATAAATGGAGTGTGGGAGTTCTATAGTGGGATGCATCGCGTGCAGCAGCAAAAAAACATGTAAGATTATTCATAATCTACTATTCACATTTCATTAGAAAACATAAATCATTAGTAAAACGAGTGTAGTGAAAATCAAAATTATGTACAGTGGAAAAATAGATATATGAGAGTCTCTTATAGTGAACCCATGTGTTACTCCAAATCAAAATAGACATTCTTTCAATCTAGAGCACAAAATGCATTCCAAATTTCTCTTAAATTCATAATAGAAAATTCTAAAGCAAATCAGATGCTATGGGTCATTTAGCATAAAAGGGTCTCTCACACAATTATATGTATATGACATAGGTCCAACAGAATTTCTAGAGCTGTTATATACACTAATGTACAGTTATTCCATACAAGATGATACTCACAAAGTTAATTGGGATGAGCTATCATAATGGAATCATGTGTACCTAGTGTTGTTCTCCGATCTTATGAGCTATATATATACATATATAAAGAAAAGAGTCCGGTATTGCAGAAGGGCGGTCCGTGAACAGGGCGGTCCGTGAACAGGGCACCAGTAGCCTTGCTCAATACCGCAATGCCAGTAACTTCCGAATACAGAAATCTCACGGACACCTTGAGTAGTTTGCAGGTGATTTATTCCACGGCTATGCAGTCTTGGAATAAATCACCTGCAAGTACTCAAGGTGTCCGTTAGATTTCTGTATTCGGAAGCTACTGCCATTGTTGTATATAATTCCATATAATATATATATTTGGGGGAGTTGGGATTGGGCGATGCATGGGTTACTCGCTCCGCCCCTCCCAAAGCCACCTTAAAGAAATTGTACTGGGACTGGGTCTCTTCTAAACTTATTAGCAACCCACGTCACTGTAATTCAAAGACGTGGTGGCATACGAACCCTATCTTGATTTGATTTCCATCGCATTCGATAGGGCTCTGTACTTTAGACTTAGGATGGGTACTCTACCAGTAGGCTATTTGACATCGAGATGGTAATCTACCTCCCAGCACTCCCCCTATTGTGTCCTATGTTCCACGAGGGTGGAGACGGTTGCCCATATCTTTTTTGAATGTCCAGACTATTGTAACCCAAGAAAGCGGTGGCTTAAACCTGTGTGCAGATCATTTGGCACCCGCCAATATTCAGTGGCCCTACGCATCTTACTTACAGATACCACCCCCCTTGTAGTATGTGGCGTTTCAAAATTTTTTAAAATGGTCTTGGTTGATCCGATCAAATAGGCTTTCTGTATCCATTTAATTCCCTTTTAACTGTACATACTAATTCAATTCTTTTTAATTGTACATATTCCAATGTTTTATTGTCTTTTTATCTCATGAATGTATACTTATGTATATTTGTTGCATATCTTTTTTGATTTCCATTGTATGTACTGCATTTAAGATATTTTTATGTATCGAAATAAAGCATATCAACCATATATATATTTATTAATTTATTTATTTATTCACTGAAAATCCATAGGTTTCAGGCATGTTATATTTAGAGATTAGCATTTAAAAAACTATTGAAAATATATATATATGAATATTACCTATAATCAATCAATCAATCAATCAAAGACATTTATACCGCGCACTACTCACCCGGAGGGTCTCAAGGCGCCTGTAGTTAGTAATAGTTAGGACCTCGTTTCTATTGAAAAAGCATTTTTTGTTTTCTCAATATCTTTGGCGTTGTTTGACGAATCTTCGCGAAATTTTCAAAACTAGTGGGGCGCTCAGGTGAGCTACTGTCTCAAAAGTGTTGGGGTGATTCAACAAGCAGGGGACGAGGAAAAAGGAGAGTCCCAAAATGCGTTTTCCCCATGTAATTTTCCATAGAAAACTTTAGACAAAGCTGCAGCCCGTACTGCTGAACAGAATTACACCAAATTTGGCACAAAGGTAGGGCTTGGTTCAGAAAGAGCCCTATTTGTCAAATGGTGCAAATCCATTCAGTAGTTCCTGAGAAATTCAAAAAAGAAAAAATATCGATATCTGAGCCCCGAGGAGGAGTCGCGACCCGTCCCGACCACAAGCTTAATTCTGATTGGCTGCCAACACTCCAAACGAGGAACTGTTGGCAGCCATTTTGTTACTCTGTGGAACCGAGTCAGAAGAAAACTGTGGAGAAAAGGATAAAATACAAGAAATGGGGGCAGGGTAAAACACCCTGAACCCCTAGGCCTCCTCAGGAGCTCCCACAAGGACCACCAGGGTGAAAAAAATATTTTTTTTCGTTAAAAATGGCAGAAGTCGTCCTGCCAAGAAATTTGAAAAAAACAAAGTGCGGGCTAATGCACTTTGTTTTCAAAAAGCCCCTGGGTGGGCCAAGTCCCAGTGGCAATCATTGATTTATTTGCTGGGGCCTGTGGGGTCCCGTTGCCCTGGGCCCTGCAGCGCTGGGGAATGCTACCCCCCTGGGGGTTTGTTGAAAAATTCTTGGGCGGGTCCCAATTTTTAAGTTCAAGAAAATTTTATTTGGTAGTGACAAAAGAGAGAACCAGGTGTCAAAACAAAGTACAATGGAATATCAACTTAAAGACTCTAAGCAGAATAGAATAATCATACAAGTGCAAGCATTATAAAATAAGAAATCCGGGTACAAGATAAAAGAAAAGGTAAAAAGGAAGCATGTTAAGCATAAAATATAAGAAGCATGAAAACATTAGAAAGGATTAGAAAAATGGTACAATGGAGGATAAGTGGAATGTATCGAGCTGTTAAGGAGGTTTAGGAACTTCCTGTTGTGGAGGTGGAGGGTGAAACAAGCGTTTACTACATGAATCCAAGTAAAGCGTGACGGGAGTCCATAAGTCCATGCGTTTAGTAGCCATACATGCCGGAAAAACATGAGCAGTGTCAAGTCTATGGTTGTGGCAAACATTAAAACACCACGCCTTAAAGGAAACTTTGGAGAAGTCCTTCCAGTTGACCGTTATTTGTTGAAAGGCAGCGGCAAGTAATAGGTCCACAATCTGAGGCTTGAGATCAACGTTGTCCCAGCAAGGGGAGAGGCTACCCATGAAAACATGTGTGTGAGAAAAAGGGATAGAAGTGTGGAAAATTAAATTAATTTGAGCCCAAACCTGTAACCAAAAACTACGAACATGAGTGCATAAAAATAACATGTGAAATAAATTAGCTTGTGGTGATGAACAAGACCAGCATGTGTGGGGGGTGTTAGGAAATCGTTTGTGAAGGTCAAAGGGTGTGAAGAGGAGTCTATTGTAAATAAAAAACAGAGTCTGCGTGAGGGTTGCTGCTCTGGAAGATTTGCGAAGCTTGGTCCAGATTTTGTCCCAAAAGGAAACTGACCAGGAGACAGACAAATCATGTTCCCAGGAATCCTCCACTTTAGATTTAGGTCTTGGAGTCTCACCAGCGTGGAGGTACTTGTAAATAGCAGCAGCCTTTGGTGTAGTGCGTGAAAAGGCATGAAGTGAGGAAGTGAGAGTAGATGAAGTAGTAGGAGGGCTGGGCCGAGAGAGGGCATTGTATTTCGCTAGGACTGTATTTTTAAGCAATTGATACTTGCGTTGAAAGGAAGGAGGTAAGTCGTAGAGGGAGCGAAGGATGTCAAAAGATAAGAAAGAGGGGTGAGAAAAGAGTTGGGAAATCCACTGTAGACCTCGAGTATGCCAAGATTTCCAAAAAAAGGGTCTGTCGCGGATGAGTAAGGAAGTGTTATGCCATATGGGGGAGGAGAGGAAATCAGCAATGGTTGTGGGAGGTGAGTGAGTGGAAGATAGGAGTAATTTAGTAGTAAATTTATGAATCGGAGTAGAGATAGAGGCGGGTTTGCGAGAAAAGGAGAGGTATTCAGCAAAGGAGAAGGGAGAGAGAAGGAGGCGTTAGAATTTAGTCCAAAGAGGACATGGGGTATCAGGGTCTTGTAACCAAAAGGAGGCTTGCCGCAATTGGAACGCCTTATGGTAAGCTGGGAAGTCAGGAAAGTTAACTCCACCTTCTGATTTAGGACGAATCAGACGCGCTAGAGACATTCGTGGTTTCTTTTTATGCCAAAGAAAGGATGTTAGAGTAGAGTTGATCCGTTTGAAAAATTTGGAGGGGACAGGGACCGGAATATTGGAGAGGGTATAAAGGACAATGGGGGACAGCATCATTTTAATAGTGTCAAGGCGACCCCACCAGGATAGGTAAAGAGGATGCCACTTGGATGTGAGATCCGTTAATTTTTGAATGCATTTGGACATGCACAAGGAAACAGTGTCTGGGATGGTAGGGGTAATGTGCATTCCAAGGTACTTGATATTGGAGGCTTTCCAAGTTAAATTAGAGGCGGCAAAATCGGATTTGAAAGTGAATTTAGTTAAGGGGAGGATCTCACATTTATCATTATAGAGTTTATAGCCAGATATTTGGGAATAGGCGTGGACTTCAGTGAGAAAGGCGGTAATTGAAACTGAGGGGTTGGAAACAAATAGCAGAATGTCATCCGCATAAGCGGCTAGCTTGATGTGGGAGTCTGACAGTTGGAAACCTTGGATGGAGGTGTTTTGAAGAAGCTTGGAGAGGAAGGGTTCTAAGGCCAAATTAAAGAGAAATGGAGATAAGGGGCAGCCTTGGCGAACACCTCTTTTTAAATCAAAAAAAGAAGGTATTTGGCCATTGGCACAAACCGCAGCGCGTGGGTTAGAATAAAGTAGCGAAATTAAGGATATAAAAACAGGACCGAAACCAAACCAACGGAGGGTGTGAAATAGATAGGTCTATTCGACCCTATCAAACGCCTTTTCAGCATCCAGGGCAATGGCCGCAAGGGGATGGGATAAAAGGCGAGATTTAGAGAGAATGTTGAAGAGAAGCCTAGTGTTATCTGTGATAAAGCGACCTTTAACAAAGCCCGATTGTTCCTCACCCAAAAGATCTGGGAGAAGAAGATCAAGGCGTGCTGCAAGAGACTTTGCAAATATTTTATAGTCAATATAGACCAAAGAAATTGGCCTATAATTTTTGCAGTGTTGAGGATCCTTCCCCTCCTTGGGTATGAGGCAAATATGAGCATCTGAGAAAGAGCCTGAGGAGGAACCCAAGGAGAGAAAAGTGCCAATAAGGGAGTGGAGTCTGGGGAGAAGAAGGTTCGAAAAGTGGAGAAAAAATTCTACCGTGAAGCCGTCCGGCCCAGGGGCTTTGTCTTTTTGGAGGGTTTGAAGTGCTTTGAGTAGTTCTTGTTGAGATATAGCAAGTTCTAAGTGAGAAAGGTCAAGTGGAAAGTGAGGTGGTTTTTGAATAGTGGAGAAAAATGCGTCTAGAGAGTGAGAAGAAGGCTGAGTTTCAGAAGAGTATAAAGTCTTGTAAAAGGTAGAGAATTCAGTCAGGATGTCTGCGTCTGTATGTTTGAGGTTGGAATTGGCGTCGTAAATTGATTCAATGTTTAATTTATTGTGTTTAACCTTTAGATAGTTAGCTAAGATCTTGCCAGCCTTATTTTTGCCCCCATAGAATTTGGCACTTGATTTCAATAAGTACAAGGATGCATCGTCTGTAGACTTTTTGTTAAATTTCATTTTAGCATTAACCAAAGCGGTTAGGGTTTGCTGTGAGCGGGAAGTAAAATAAGAATGCTCCAATTTCTTAATATCCAGAAGGATAGCCTTAGTAAAGTCGCGAGCAGCTCTACGTTTTTTAGCAACAAAGCCAATGATGAAATCTCGTGCTGCTGCTTTAAAGGCATCCCAGATGGTGTGTTTGGGGACAGGGGAGTTGTCGTTTAAGGAGAAAAATTCATGGGAGAAGGAAGTGAAGGAGGTAGTAAATTTAGGATCTAGAAGGAGAGAGTTGTTGAAACGCCAACGTTTAGGACCTATTGATTTGGGTAAGATGTCCAATTGAACTAAAGTAGGGGCATGGTCAGAGAGTAAAATTGGACCAATTTCTGCATGGGTGAGAGTTTGGACAATGTTGTGGGTAACGAAAATGTAGTCGATTCGGGATTGGGAATGATGGCATGGAGAATAAAAAGTAAATTCCTGGAGTTCTGGGTTACAAAGACGCCAAGCGTCAGTGAGTTTATGTTGGGATATAGTTTGATAGAAGGATTTATGAGATTTGTTGGGGATGAAGTGCGCTTTGGAGTTTCTATCTAGAAAGGGATCTAGGGGCTGATTGCAATCACCTGCCAGTATAAAATTATCGTCAATGAATCTGGTAATGTGCTGGGAAAATGAATGCCAGAAAGTGGGATCACCAGTGGTAGGGGCATAAACATTCAGAAGAGAAATTGGAACATTCTTGATAGAGAGTTTAGAATACGTCCATCGGCCATCAGCATCTGATTCCTGAGCGAGCAGGGAATGGGAAAGGGCTTTATGACACAAAATGGCCACACCATTGCGTTTGCCATCCCCAGGAGAGTAGTAAACATCACCCACCCAGCTTCTTTTCAATTTAAGAGATTCTTCAGCAGATAAATGAGTTTCTTGTAAAAAAGCAATGTCCACATTTAAACGTGAAAGGTGAGATAAAATTCGTTGTCGTTTGATAGGAGAATTGATGCCCTTAACATTCCATGTGATTACTTTCAGAGACATACCATATCAGAAATAAGGAAAGAATCAGAGGAAGAAAAAGAAGTGCAGAAGAGACTAAATGGGGTAGAAAAACCGAGGAAAATAAGAGAATCGATATGAGTCAATGCAGTGTAATAGTGAGCAAGAGAGTGAGAAAAGAGGAGGTAGGTTGAGGGAGAAAAAAATAGAAACAGTTGATATGAAAAATATGAGGAGGTAGTCCAAGAAATAGTAAGGATGATGAGAGGAAGTCGGTAGTTGAAGAGTAGTCGAAAAGCGAGAGAAGAAGACACCTGTGAAACAAGGGAAATTGGTGAGCTGAGGAGTGAGAAAAATACAAGAAGGAAAGCGAACAGTCGGGAGGAAAGGGAGAACATACTTACGGAGGGTAGAGATGGGGAGGGATGATCACCAGGGAGAGGATACGAGAAAAAATGGATGAGGGGGGAGCACCAGGCAAAGGAAGCAAACGTCCAATGCAAACCAACCAACAAGTCGGGGGAGAGACGCCATACGTATTGTAAAACCTGCAAGGAAAGGGGAGGAAAGACAATAATGAGTAAGACGAATGAAAGAGGATGAGAACAAAACAACAGTAAATGATAAGAAGGTGTATGAGAAATAATATTAAGCAATACTTAACCAACCAACAGGGGTACAAGAAAAAGGGGTACAAGAAAAATGATGGAGAGTGAGGGGGAGAACATAAAAACTGAAGTCGTTGAAAAACGTAATATAAACAAACAGTAAAACAGTCAACAATGCACAGTAAGCATGCAGATTAGGTGAAACTTCGATGCTGCGTCACGCAGAAATCATGGCTGGAAAGCTGACGAAGAGCTGGAAAAGTCCATATCAGAAGCTTGAGTTGCGTTCAAAAAACTTCGGAGACGAACCGGATCCTCGTAAGTCGTTGTCTTGTTGTTGTAAGTCACTCGAAATAGGCAAGGGTGGAAAAGGCCGTATCTGGCTCCAATGGCACAAAGTTCTGGTCGCATATCCAAGAAGGCCTTGCGGCGACTGGCTGTAGCTCTTGCATAATCCTGCGCGAAGAAAAGGTTGAGCCCGACCATTGCAAACGAGGTGAGGCACGGGCCGCTGAGATGACTTTGAGTAGGTCAGTATATTCTAAAAAGTACATGATGACACCTCTCGGCCGTGAAGAGGGGGAAGAAGTAGTGGGAAGGCGACCTGGCCTATGTGCACGCTGGATGTTAAGCGTAGTGCCTTCAGGCAAATGAAGAAGCTTGGGAAGAAATGATTGGAAAAAGGCAATAGGGTCGGTCCCCTCACAGTTCTCCGCCAGGCCGTAGAGACGAAGGTTATTGCGCCTGTTACGGTTCTCCAATTCTTCAACTTGTTTTTGGAGAGACGAGATCTGAAACTGCATGTGTGATGCTTTGGAAGATGATTCTTGAAGAGATGTGAGAGACTGCTCTACAGTGGTTACTCTGGCATCCATCTGAGACCAGTTGTCAGTGAGAACCTGCAATTTGGAGTTAGTCTCTTCCATGAATGGTTTAAGGGCACGGATCTCTTCCAGTAATAACTCCATGGAGACAGCAGATGTGGATCCAGTCGGTGACGGAGGGTCTTTTTTGAGACGTTTCGAGGTCACTTTCCCTGAAGGTGGAACAGGCCGTTCCGTACTTGACTGTGACATCTGGTTGTCGGACTCTTGGGAGGCCTCAAGGTGCGCCAATGCAGAGAAGACTTTCGAGTTTTTGATGAATACACGGCGCGGAGCCTTGGGAGTGCGAGTGATTGCCCTCCGTTCCATAAAAGGAGTTATTGTAGGGGTGAAGAAAGTCTGACAATAAGCAGTGCGTGCTTGTTAATGTTCCAAAATAAGCTTAGGAATTCTCAAGCGAAGAAAGGTGCGCAGAATGCAGGTTGTGTGAGGAAAGCTCAATGACACAAAATGGCCGCCAAGATCATACTGTCTCGAAACGCGGATAATACTCACAAAAAAACAGCGTTCTTTAACCCCTTCCATGCTGGTGACGAACCCCAGCCGTCATGCACTACGGTGCTCGTGTGCTGATGACGGCTGGGGTTCGTCATGGCCCGCCCGTGTTCGTCCAGCGGCCGCACACGGGAAAAATCGCGGCCGCACGGAAGGGGTTAAAGATATGTAGCAGTGTTGGATAGCTGAAGGCAGTAGCTCACCAGGAACAAGTGGAATAAAGTGAAGCGTCGTGGTAGGCAAGCATGATCTGCAAGCGGATGCTCCGTAGCGTACGCTGTGAGGAGACAAAATGGCGGTTGTGACTATGAGAGAATCGCGTCCGCCAGAAAGTTGAAGAAAACGGACATTCCGCCGCTCAGGTGCTGCTTCATTCAGGAACACGATGTTGTCCTTGAGTTCCTTTTGTGGAAAATGAGGTTTGCAGGTACCGGGAATTGAGAAAAAGCAGCGAAATCCCCTGCCGACCCGGAGCGTTCACATCGGAGCTGCCGTCCTCGCCGGGTGCCAAGCCACGCCCCTCCGGGTCCCAATTTTTAACATGAGGGGGCCCTGCTGGCTCCCCAAGCCCCAGGGACCGCTACCTCCCCGGGGCTGAAATAAAAAAAAATGTGTGATGGGCTCCTGTTCCTCCCCACATTGCCCCGGGGACCACCAACTCCCTGGGGCATTCAATATTTAAATGCAGGACTCTGTTGCTGACCCCCAGCCCCAGGGGACCACCACCTCCCTGGGACTATGAAATGGAGGGAGGGGCCACATGGCCCCCCTCCAGGAGCCCTCAATGCCCCTGGGGACCACCAACCCCCAATGCCTGCTCCTGCAGTGTCCTGGGGTGCCCACCACCGGGACATTGCCGTTTGCCCTGCCATAGGAAACTTTTCTTTGCTTCATTGAATTGAGAGCAGGAAAACCTGCTCTCGCTTCAATGAAGCAAAGAAGGATTGCTTTTGTGCAAGGGGAGCTGCATGTTAGCAGCTCTCCTTGCTCAACAGTAATGCCGGCTCCCGCAGGAGGCGGGGAGCCGTCGGGACCATGGGGACATTGGGTCTTCCCCCACTGTCTAAAACATGATTCCAGGTCCTGGGGAATAGGGTCCTCAGGGCCTGAAGTAGTCCGGCCACAAGGCCCCCCTCAATAAAATATATTTTTTTAAAAGAGGCACACCCCTGGGGTATGGGGTCCCCGGGGCCAATAAAGGCCTCAGGAGGGCCAAGTAAATATGTGGCCCAGGAGGGGTGCCACGCTACCCCTTTCCTTTAAAAAAAAAAAAAGAATTGGCAGTGCCCTGTGGGATGTGGTCCCCGGGGCGAATGTAAATTAGTTAAAATTAAGGGGGGTTTTTGCAATAATTTTGAGTTGCAACCCTAGCCCGGCCCTAGTGTTAACGCGATGGGTGCGTGGCTCTCAGCGCAGCTCCCAGTATGAATGCGATGGGTGCATGGCTCTCATCACGTCCCCCTAGTGTGAAAGCGATGGGTGTGCTGTTTCAATAGGTGCGATGGGTGCGTGACTACAAGAAAAAATTGTTAAGATTTTTTTTATCGGAAGCATGTTGGGTTATTGGGTGACTCTAAAATGAGCCCTTGTTTTGATTGGGAGATTCTTGTAGCTACATGTAAGTGCAGATGCAGAGCTCCAGGTTGTTGAGAGACAGTCTGTTGCCTTGATCAGTGAAGTGTACTCCATCACTTCCGTAGATGTCATCCATATGGAAACGTATATTATTAAGCGGAAAAAATGTTATTGACATTTTTTCTAGCTTTTTCAATGTGTGGACTGAATTGATTGGACCATTTCCATTTCTGTCTTTGGCAAATGTTAGAGTATACAAAGACAGTTTGAGGGAAAAGCAACATCAATTGTGCAAAGGTTTCCCTCATGAGCATTTCCAAACCTATCCGAAACAATGTACCTAGGTCATTGCCACCACAGTGCACAATCATGAGGTCAGAGGGTTGGAAATGCAAATGGTTTTAATCAAAGGCATCAATTGGTGCCACTTTAATCCTCTCTGGCCAATCCATTTAATGTCTACATTTTGCAAAGCTAGGCCTTTGTCAATACCTCTACGTTCAGCATACCTTTTGCACCAGAAAACATAGCTTTGCCCAACAATCCACACTGTAAGTATCTTGAAGGGATGTCTGTAAGTAATGAAGAGATGCCTGTAGCTGAGGTAGTCACTTGGTAGAATGAGTGGTATGTAAAATGGTGTACAAGATGTAATTTAAAAAAAATTAAGAATTGATTGGCTGTTTCAAATGTAGGGTGCCTTTTACTTTTTTTTAAAGCATTTTTCTTATTGGTTACTAAAACATGTTTGAAAGGTACAATAGAAAGGATAAGATCATATTGTGCCACGTCAACCACACCTGCTGTTTGTATTTGCAACTTACCTCAACAATATGGTGAACTTGTGACCTGTGAGTTCAGTTGAATGTTCCATGAACTGTTACTATGGAAACTGGCAGTAAGCAGAATGGGAGAAGGGTTAAAAGTTATATGAGCTTTTAAAATGTGAAATTGTAATTTATATATAAGTAATAATTTTCTTTCAATGAATTTTCCCAAGTCAGTACTCTCTTTAGAAGTGGTGTTTGATTAAAAAATAGTGTTGAATTTATTTGTTATATCTTTTTGGATGCCCGCAAGAATTCGCAAATCCATCGCGGTGGTGCACAATGGGGTCGTGACTTTCTTTAAAAAAATTAGGAACAGTTTGGGCATCTTTAGATGTCAGTTGCTAAGGTTTATTATGTGTAACACATTGAAATGTGTTTTAGACTTTTGAAAAATCTGGGAAGCAATGTGATTTGTTACTTATGTGTATTTGTGGGGAGAAAGAGAGGGAAATGTTGCCATTACTGGTTTAACCTTGCTGAGTTTGGTGCTTTATATTGATTGTGTGTAAAAAAATCCTGGCAGAGTTTGTGAGATTTTGAATTGAATGCCATTGCAAGGTGAGTTATAAATTTTTGAGGTTTATTTTAAATGTTTTAACATTATTCAAAAACTGTGTTGTTTAAAATATATTATTAAATGTAGAGATGTATATTGTACTTTGTTTTATTGTACTTAAATGTTCTTTAAAAAAGAGTCCGTACTAGTAATATGTCTATTTTTTAAGATGATTACTGATGATCATAAAAGATGTTATTAATTAGGCTGCTTTTTTAAGTCTTTACAAAGGTATAGTTGAATGATGCCGCATAATTTTAGATAGTTGGTTGAAGACGCAGCAGAAATGTGTAATTTGAAAGATGTTCATACAAGGTGTAATTAATTAGGATTCTTTTTTTGTTGTCTCTACAAAGGTATAGTTGAATGATACTGCATAATTTTAAATAGTTTGGTAAAGATGCAGCACGACTGTGCAGTTTAAAAGATGTTCATATAAGGTGTTATTAATTAGGTTTCTTTTTTTTAGTTTGTATAAAGGTAAAGTTAAATGATGCCACACATTTGTAGATAGAATGGTGAGATAAGGTGCTGTTAATTAGGCTTCTTTTTCTAGTCTGAACAAAGGTACAGTTGAAAAGTGCCACATAATTTTAGATACAAAGGTGAAGATGTAGAATAAAAGTGTGGCTTTAAAAATGCTTATAAATGGTTTTAATTAACCTTATTTTTTAAGTCTGTTGAGAGGTATATTTTAATGATGTTGCATATTTGTAGATAAAATGAGGAAGAGGTAGCTCAAAAGTAAACTACTACATATTACCCTTACAGGTATGTTGTACTTATCTACTTAACTAGATAATACGAAATGACTCATCATTGTCTTCAGATTGTATTTATAGAGTATGCTTAGTGAACTATTGGGAGGCTGTCTGACCGATTACAGGACTGCAAAGTAATGTAATGTAAATTGATACTTGTATAGCGCACTACTCACCTGCAAGGGTCTCAAGGCGCTTGTACGAATACAGCTGTGGAACCCATCCTGGCTTTCCCTTTGAGGCGTCCACTCCTGGGCACCCCCAATGTGGAGGCCAGGCATCCTTAGCATTGTGGGGGCCGTTGTGGAGATTAAGCAAGCTATTGCCCAGAGTTGCAGAGTGGGACTCCATGATTGGAATAGGCACTGAGACGAGAATTATCAGGTCCCTGGAATTTTTGAGCCCAAGACCCGCCGAGGCGGGGAATTGAACCCTGGTCCCGGGCTAGACCTCTGCATCAGGGTCTGCTGCTCTAACCATTGAGCCACACTTCTCCACAAAGGAAGTGACTGGGTGGTTTTAAAACTACATGAGTAATGATTAACTGATTCCATATTCTCCAATCACCCAGTTAGTATGCTAGCACTCATGAAATCACTCCATCACTACCCAAGCACTTATGAAATCACCCAGGCACTACCCTTGCACTCTCCCAATCACCCAAGCACTACCCATGTACTCATGCAATATCCCAAGCATTACCCTTGGACTTATGCAATCACACATGCAGTACCCATGCAATTCCACAGTCACCCAGTTTGTATCCAAGCACTCATGAAATCACTCTGCCATTACCCAAGCACTTATGAAATCACCCAGGCTAGGTTTTCCTATATTTCAGAAATTATGTTTATATATTTCTTTTACATATCATGATGATTTGGGAAGGTAGTCCCATACGAATGTGTGCTTTTAGCAATATGGGGACACTTATAGTTGAGGCATTTAATAGTGTGCAGGTTTATATTTGGCTAGGCCCAACTGTCATGTACCTATAACAACACCCAGGTACTCATCACCATGCAGTCTTACAATGGGATAGGCACAACATATGCTGTGCTGTAATCACTCTGCCATTGCTCTTGCACAGATGCAGTACAAAAGGGGGTGGTGATGGACGGAGCATCTGAACCAATCAAACACGCACACCCAGTCAACAGATCTGGGTTAAATCCATCACCGTTGTTTAGCCCACTCTGCCACCCCAGTTCAGACATGGCCATATGCAAATCAGTCTGACCCTGTGCCTCATGGGAACAGTCCAGCCCGAACTGCAAAGACATGCCTTCCCTGGACCGGAAACAAGCTTCCGAGGACCGGTTTCTGGCATTTCAGCCGTCTTCAGCCCGGCTTGCTTGAATCCAGTGGCAAAAGTGAGCAAGGGACTCACGTCTGAGCAAACTCTGCCAACTTATGGCGAACAAAGCGGTACAAAAGGGGGTGGTGATGGACGGAGCATCTGAACCAATCGAACACTCACACCCAGTCAACAGATCTGGGTTTGATCCATCACCGTGCTTTAGCCCACTCTGCCATCCCAGTTCAGCCATGTTTGATTGGTTCAGATGCTCCGTCCATCACCACCCCCTTTTGTACCACTTTGTTCGCCATAAGTTGGCAGGGTATGCTCAGACGTGAGTCCCTTGCTCACTTTGCCACTGGATTCTAGCAAGCCGGGCTGAAGACGGCTGAAATGCCAGAAACCGGTCCTCGGAAGATAGTTTTCGGTCCAGGGAAGGCATGGCTTGGCAGTTCGAGCTGGACTGTTCCCATGAGGCACAGGGTCAGACTGATTTGCATATGGCCATGTCTGAACTGGGGTGGCAGAGTGGGCTAAAGAACGGTTATGGATCAAACCCAAATCTGTTGACTGGGTGTGAGTGTTTGATTGGTTCAGATGCTCCATCCAAAACCACCCCCTTTTGTACCGCTTTGTTCGCCATAAGTTGGCAGGGTATGCTCAGACGTGAGTCCTTTGCTCACTTTGCCACTGGATTCAAGCAAGCTGGGCTGAAGACTGCTGAAATGCCGGAAACCGGTCCTCGGAAGCTTGTTTCCGGTCCAAAGAAGGCATGGCTTGGCAGTTCAGGCTGGGCTGTTCCCATGTGACACAGGGTCAGACTGATGCATATGGGCATGTCTGAAGTGGGGTGGCTGAGTGGGCTAAAGGATGGTGATGGATCAAACCCAGATCTGTTGACTTGGTGTGAGTGTTTGATTTGTTTAGATGCTCCGTCCATCACCACCCCCTTTTATACCGCTTTGTTCGCCATAAGTTGGCAGGGTATGCTCAGACGTGAGTCTCTTGCTCACTTTGCCACTGGATTCAAGCAAGCCGGGCTGAAGATGGCTGAAATGCCAGAAACCGGTCCTCGGAAACTTGTTTCTGGTCCAGGGAAGGCATGGCTTGGCAGTTCGGGCTGGACTGTTCCCATGAGGCACAGGGTCAGACATTTTTGCATATGGCCATGTCTGAACTGGGGTGGCAGAGTGGGCTAAAGAACAGTGATGGATCAAACCCAGATCTGTTGACTGGGTGTGAGTGTTTGATTGGTTCAGATGCTCTGTCCATCACCACCCCCTTTTGTACTGCTTTGTTAGCTATATGTTTGCAGGGTATGCTCAGACGTGATTCCCTTGCTCACTTTGCCACTGGATTCAAGCAAGCCGGGCTGAAGACTGCTGAAATGCCAGAAATCGGTCCTCGGAAGCTTATTTCCGGTCCAGGGAAGGCATGGCTCACAGTTCGGGCTGGACTGTTCCCATGAGGCACAGGGTCAGACTGATTTGCATATGGCCATGTCTGAACTGGGGTGGCAGAGTGGGCTAAAGAAAGGTGATGGATCAAACCCAGATCTGTTGACTGGGTGTGAGTGTTTGATTGGTCCAGATGCACCGTCCATCACCACCCCCTTTTGTACCGCTTTGTTCACCATACATTTGCAGGGTATGCTCAGACATGAGTCCCTTGCTCACTTTGCAACTGGATTCAAGCAAGCCGGGCTGAAGACGGCTGAAATGCCAGAAATCGGTCCTCGGAAGCTTTTTTCTTGTCCAGGGAAGGCATGGCTTCGCAGTTCGGGCTGGACTGTTCCCATGAGGCACAGGTTCAGACTGATTTCCATATGGCCATGTCTGAACTGGGGTGGCAGAGTGGACTAAAGAACTGTGATGGATCAAACCCAGATCTGTTGACTGGGTGTGAGTGTTTGATTGGTTCAGATGCTCCGTCCATCACCACCCCCTTTTGTACCGCTTTGTTCGCCATAAGTTAGCAGGGTATGCTCAGACCTGAATCCCTTGCTCACTTTGCCACTGTATTCAAGCAAGCCGGGCTGAAGATGGCTGAAATGCCAGAAATCGGTCCTCGGAAGCTTGTTTCCGGTCCAGGGAAGGCATGGCTCGGCAGTTCGGGCTGGACTGTTCCCATGAGGCACAGGATCAGACTGATTTGCATATGGCCATGTCTGAACTGGGGTGGCAGAGTGGGCTAAAGAACGGTGATGGATCAAACCCAGATCTGTTGATTGGGTGTGAGTGTTTGATTGGTTCAGATGCTCCGTCCATCACCACCCCCTTTTGTACCGCTTGCACACATGCAATCATGTAGGCACTATCTGTGCACTTATGCAATCACTAAGGTATAACGCATGCAGTAATATAATCACCCAGGCACTACTATTGCACTCCTTCAATCAGAGAGGTATTATCTTTGTACTCTTGTAATCACTCAATCAATCAAACAATCATAGAATTTGTAAAGCGCACTACTTACCTGTGAGCAAGGCGCTGAGGGGAGGGAGCTGCTGCTACTGCTCGAAGAGCCAGGTCTTGAGGAGCCTCCTGAAAGTGAGCAGATCCTGGGTCTGCCGCGGGTGGGTGGGGAGGGTGTTCTAGGTCTTGGCGGTGAGGAAGGAGAAGGATCTGCTGCCGGACGTTGTACGTTGGATTCGCGGGACAGCGGCGAGAGCGAGGCTAGCAGAGCAGAGCTGGCGGGCGGGGGTATAGAAGTTGAGTCTGTTGTTCAGGTAGGCTGGTCCGGTGTTGTGGAGTGCTTTGTGTGCCTGGGTGAGGAGCTTGAAGGTGATCCTCTTGTTGATGGGGAGCCAGTGCAGGTCTTTTAGGTGGGGGTGATGCATCTGCCTCGAGGGACGTTGAGGATCATGCGGGCCGAGGTGTTGTGGATGCACTGCAGTCGCTGTAGGTGTTTGTTTGGGACTCCTGCGTAGAGTGCGTTGCAGTAGTCCAGCCTGCTGCTGACGAGGGCTTGGGTCACCGTTCTTCTGGTTTCGGTTGGGATCCACTTGTAGATCTTGCGAAGCATGCGGAGGGTGTTGTAGCAGGAGGAGGAGATGGCGTTGACCTGCTTAGACATGGAGAGGAAGGAGTTGAGGATGAATTCCAGGTTGTGTGCGTGGTCCGTGGGTGTCAGCGCTGTTCCTAGTGTGGTTGCCCACCAGGAGTTGTCCCAGGCCGAAGGGGTGAGGCCGAGGATGAGGACTTCCATCTTGTCCGAGTTCAGCTTCAGGCTGCTGCTCCTCATCCACTCAGCGACGGCCTTCATTCCCTGGTCGAGGTTGGTTTTGGCGGTGTGTGGGTCCTTGGTGAGGGAGAGGATGAGCTGGATGTCGTCGGCGTAGGAGATGATGTTCAGGTCGTGTTGGCGCGCTACTTGTGGGAGTGGGGCCATGTAGACGTTGAACAGGGTCAGGCTAAGGGATAAGCCCTGGGGTACGCCGCAAATGAGGTTGGTTACTTCGGATCGGTAGGGTGGGAGGCGGACTCTCTGGGTTCTGCAGGAGAGGAAGGATGTGGTCCAGTCCAGGGCCTAATCCTGGATTCCGGCTTCTTGGAGGCATGATCTTAGTGTGCAGTGGCAGACCGTGTTGAAGGCGGCAGACCGGTCCAGGAGGATGAGGGCTGAGGTTTCGTTGTTGTCTAGTTGGCGCCGGATGTCATCTGTGGCGGCGATGAGGGCTGTCTTGGCGCTGTGGTTCTGTCTGAATCCGGACTGCGACGGGTCCAGGATGTTGTTGTCCTCGAGGTGGCGGTTCAGCTGTATGTTGGCGATTTTCTCAATGACCTTCGCCGGAAAGGGGAGCAGGGAGATGAGCCGGAAGTTCTTGAAGTCCTTGGGGTCCGCCTTGGGCTTTGTGAGAAGGGCGTTGATTTCGGCGCGCTTCCAGCTTCCGGGAATGGTGCTGTGTCAAAGGAGATGTTGATGACCCTCCATAGATGTGGTGCGATGGTAGCATCTGCTTTGTTGAACACGTGGTGTGGTCAGGGGTCTGATGGTGAACCCGAGCGGATAGAGTTCATGACCTTGCGTGTCTCGTCGTCATTGACGTGGGGACAGGAGGTCAGGTGGTTGGTGTAGGTTGTGTTCGGGGTGGGGTCTGTCGTAGTCGGGGTGGACTGGGTGTTGAAACTGTTGTGGATGTCGACGATCTTGCGATGGAAGAAGGTGGCCAGTGAGTCGCACAGTCCCTGCGAGGGTGGGATGTCGTTGGTTTTGGCGCTGGAGTTGGGGAGTTACTTCACTATGCTGAAGAGCTCTTTGCAGTCGTGTGCGTTGTTATCCAGGCGGGATTTGAAAGCGGAGATCTTGGTTGTCCTGATGAGTTGGTGATGTCTGCGGGTGACGTCCTTGTGGGCAACGTGGCTGTCTGGCGTGCGGTCATGGAGCCATTTCTTCCCCAGCTTCCGGCATGTGTGTTTGGAGGTCCGGAGCTCTTTGGTGAACCAGGCGGATTTCTTGCTGGGGTAGTTGATGGAGTGTTTCTTTAGCGGGGCGAGAGTGTTGGCGTAGTCTTCGATCCCCTGTCTGATGTTACGGGTGGTGGCATCTGGGTCAGTGGGGTCGGTGGGTGGATTCAGGGCGAGTGTGGGGATCAGCTGGTCCTCTGTGACTTTGCCCCAGCAGTGGCAAGGCAGCTGTTGCGTGCGGTGGTGTGTGGTTGGTTTCTTGAATGTGAAGTGGATGCTGCGGTGGTTGGTGCAGTAGAGTTCGGTGGTGTTGTTGAAGGCGACGTGGGTGCTTGTGGAGAAGACGTGGTCAAGCGTGTGGCCGGCGGCGTGGGTGGGTTCGGTGATGAGTTGTCAGAGGCCAAGGTTGGCGAGGTTGTAGATCAGGGTGGTGGAGATGGCATTGTTGTTGTTCTCGAGGTGGAAGTTCATGTCCCCGAGGAGGATGTAGTCCGTTGAAGCGAGTGGGTGGGTGCTGGAGAGGTCGGCGATGGAGTCGCTGAACAGGGCTCGGGGTCTGGGTGGTCTGTAGACAAGTGTTCCTCTGAGGGTGGTGTTGGGGTCGGTGTGGATCTGGAAGTGGAGGTGTTCGGCGGTGTTGAGGGAGTCGTCTGTGTAGGTTTGGACCTGGAGGGTGGACTTATGGACGATGGCAATTCCTCCTCCAATTCCGTTGGTGCGGTCTCTGGCTCTTGTAGCACTCAGGGATGGCTATGGTGATGTAAGGTGTTGATGAGTCGTTCCACCAGGTCTCGGTGAGGAAGGCCACGTCTGGGGCGGATGTGTTGAGCAAGTCCCAGAGCTCGACAGCGTGTTTGCATGCGGAGCAGGTGTTGAGGAGTATGCATCGGAGGTGGTTGGGTTTGGTCCTTGGAGGTTTGGTGTTTTTGTCGCATGTGAAGTCGCAGGTGTGGCAGGAGAAGGGTCCGTGGGTGAGTTTCACTGCGGCATGAAAGCAGCGGTGGTCTGGGCCAGTGTTGAGGGCCTGGAGGGTGTTGGCGTTGTATCGGAGTCTGGCGTTGTGGTGTGCGGGGGGTCCAGGTGTTCTGGCGCTGGGCGTGGTCCAGGCGTGGACAGGCGCAGACGGGCTTGCCTTTGGCGTGCCTTTGGCACGCAATCGGCGCGCCCGCTGCGCACGTCCGCTGCGCTTCAGGCTGGGGCCCGCCATTTAAGGCGGGGAGGAAGGGAGGAGCAGCTGGGAGGCTGGAGCGAGTGGTAAGGGGGCATGGTCTCACGAGGGGGGCGCGGGAACCACAGGGGATACAGAAGGAAAAATTGGGGGTGGGGGGATGTAAGGCAGGCGAAAAGCGGGGAAAAACACTGGCAATGACTCAAAAACAGAGAAATAAAACTGTACAGCACAATCATGACGTCAGCTAGGAAATGGAGAAAAGCAGCAGCAGGGTCACTGCGGGCGCTAACTCACGCTGGGAGGCAGCGATGGGCTTCAGCAGGGAGAGCTGGGTGGCGGTTGGGGAGCGTCTCGACCTGCAAGCAGGTCAAAAGTCACCCCGAGCATCCAGCAGCAGGCACCTTTAAGGCGGGGAGGGAGGGCGGAGCAGCTGAGAGGCGGGAGCGGGGCGGCGAGGGGGCATGGCCTCACAAGGAGGTCACAGGAATATCAGGGGATACAGAAGGAAAAAGGGGGGTGGAGGGGGGTGTAAGGCAGGTGAAAAAGTTGGAAAAACACTCGCAATGACTCAAAAACAGAGAAATAAAACCATACAGCACAATCAGGGCGTCAGCTTGGAAGCGGAGAAAAGCAGCAGCAGGGTTACTGAGGGTGCAAACTCGGGCTGGGAGGCAGCGACGGGCTTCAGCAGGAGGAGCTGGGTGGCGGTCAGGGGGGCATCTCGACCTGCAGGCAGGTCAGAAGTCACTAGTTATGCTGTTATGAAATTATCCTGTCACTACTTTTGGAGTCTTTAACACCTTCCGTGCTCATGACGAGTCCAGATCATCATGAGTCACAGTGGAGCTGTGCTCATGATGAGCTGGGCTCATCATAACGCGGTGGTCCTCCCACGCGCCATTGATTCCCTACCTGTGCAAAATAATTAATCAGTGGGCTGGGTTGTGACGAGCCCAGCTCCTCGTGAGAACAACTCCACTGTGTCTCATGACTAACTGGGCTTGTCACGAGCAGCGTGGCGCCGTGGACCCCTCCACCCCCTCCGCACCGTGGGGGAATTTCCCCCGCAGCAAAGGGGTTAAGTTAGTCAGAGTCTACCTCAATAGTCTTGCAATTAACCAAGAAGTATCCATGCACTTTCAAAATATCCTAGTCATTTTCAAAGTAATCATGTAAATCCCCAGACATAATCCCTACAGTTATGCAATTGCTGAGGTGTTACCCATATACTCCTTTAATCCCTTTCTTCTCTTTCAATCATATATCCACTTTTCTTGTACTTATGGAATCAGTCAATCATTACTAATGTAGTTTTAAAATAACCCAGTCACTACTGTAATCAGTGAGGCATCATCTTAATAGTTCACTAAGCATCCAGGCAGTACTCATGAACTTATAAAATCAACTACTCACCTACTATGTACTTCAGTAATCCTCCAGAAATTACCCATGCAAGCATGTCTTTATCCAGGGTCTAGTAATTTACTTTACCTAGAGTCATGTAATCATGTAGGATGTGCCTATGGAGTCATGTAATAACCTACATACTACTGTTGCAGTCGTAGAATCACCCACGCCCTTCTCTTGCATTCATCAATTTTCCTAGGCAGTACTCAATAACTCATAAATCCCTTCAGGTGCTATTTTGACACTTAACTATGCAGTGAAAGTGTATGCACTTAGGAAATTATCTAGCCACTATCTGTTTTAAGGAATGCGGACATGGATGTATAGTTTGTTGTAGAAAACTTTATTGCTGTTGCTCGGTAAGTTACATCGTATATAACAAAGTCAGAAAAAACGGAGAAGAAAGAGATGTGGTAGGAGATTTTGGCAGAAAAGAGTCTTACAAAGACATTGTACAGTTTTAGTTTGAAAATGCTTTCTCACAGAGTGATTAATGTGTAGACCGGTCAAGCTCAGCTTCTTTGTTTTCTTAATCTAGAGGAGCTCTATGTGTGAGTTTAGAACTTGCTAACACTCGTAACAGAGTACTGAAGTATTTTTCTGAAATTCAATATCTTGCAGAATTTGAGCCACAGAGTACAGATATTCTGTAGAGAAACATGCTGAATACATACAAGAAAAGAAAAAGAAAATGAAGGAAAATGGAAGAATCTACATCCCAAAAATGGTGGCCCATGGGGAGAGCCAAAATTGTATGTAAGAATAAAGGAAGGAGAAACTCAATGTCTTCCCAGGACACCCACAGCTGGACACCAATAAAAGTGTATAATGGGTGAATAAAGACACACCGAGGGATAAGAGTACAACAATGGGAGAATAGACTCAGTGCTGTGAAAAGCAGAAACAAAATGGTATAAATAAATAAGGAAGAATGAGAATGCAAATATATATGCATCCTTGAAGTACATTAATTTAAGAGGAGAAGAGGGATCATCTGTAAGGTGGAATTCACAATGTGCAGGGTGCTGTTTGTGGAATCTCAAAGAATAACGACAACGAGGGTACAAGCAGTAATGTTCATCCAAAATATGGCAGCTTCACATATACATAGTGAAATAGAAATATAGAGACCCGCAATATTAGAAGTCCAATTCAATAAGATGCCAAAAGATATATGTGGGAGAACAGATTGGGAGACAGATCATAAGAGTCTCATCCTTTGCTAGCAGGAATAATAACAAGGAAAGGGGAGGCCAGGAGGGACGCATCATCTGCTAGCCTCAAAAGAGTCTGAAAGAATGGCATTTTCCCATGGCAGTATCTCATTAAGACCATGGTCAAAGGTCCCCAAGGAAAAAATCCAGTATACTTTCATCTTTTTTCTTTATACATCAGCATCCACACCTCTTGGACACTTGATCTTCTCCAAGATGATCCTTCTGTATGCTGCTTAGAAGACCAATGTTCGACTAGGGGAGCCCCTTTTCTGTTGTTCCTTATGGCCGATTTGTGTTTGCTAAAGCTTGTTTTGAAGCTAGTATATGGATAAGCTTTTACCGATGCATCTTTCTCTTCCAGTCATATATATTACATTTCACCCAACTTTCTCCTCCCATTCTTCTTTACCTTTTCCATCAACCCATAGTTGAAGGTCTTGTTCATGAAACGTTCTCTGCTGAGTTGACGATAGAAGCGACTATTAGTTACTCAGCTCAACTCCTGCTGTGTTCACCTGTTGTTCACAAGTCAATACTACAATATTACTGTGAGTTTATAATTAATTGTCAATAAGCAAACAATATTGCTTACCACAGCCCATCACTGCCGCTGGCTCACCCCCTACCGCTGCCACACCGCCAGACTGGCTGGTGCCATTACTGCTAGCCCCGGCAGTGCTGGTCGGTGTGGCTAGAAGAAAACTTACACATTTCTTAGTTGCCAGATATGTCTCCCCCAATAATTTTTAATACACCACACACATCACTACAATTTGGATACATTACTGGCAGTATCTTCTATCAAAAATATCAGTTTGGGCATTTTGATGGTGGCTATTTTTAAAAGCCTCAAGACAAACCGTTACAGAGTGGATAGAGATATTGATGAATCTGATGATTTGAGAAAAAAGAGTACATGACTTGACATATGGATTTAGTTGGTAAATGCAATGGGGCTGTCCTCCTCGTACGTCCTCCCAGCCATGGTGCATGGGCACCAGTTCACCAACTGCTAATAATAATGCTAAGCCTAGCTAAGAAGACAACAACTTTGGGGTGTCCAACATGACCATGGCCACTCCCTTGTTTTAGTGATTGAGCCTTCTCATCTCAACAGAAAATGCGTAGAATACCTTACTTGGACAATAGGCATGCAATCTGCATAGTAGTGTAGCAGTAGAAGTAGTAGTAGTAGCATGTGACCAATTGGTTCCCTTCTCTGAGTCTTGGAGTACCACCACTAGGCAGTCCTCAACATATAAGGGGAAAGGGAAAGCTGACTGACAAAGTAGAAGAAAGGAAGCCACAGTCAGGCTAGTGAATAGACTAGAGGCAGTTTGAAGTAAAGAACGGAAACTGGAAATGTAGAAAATAAATAAATAGGAAAATGCAAGGATAACAAGAATTTAGAAATGGATTGATCGAAGAGGATTTGGGAAAAAATATAAAACAGGTAGAAATAATTAAAAAAGGAGCGTTAAAAGTTAGGGGAACATATATTTCATGTTAACACCAGGAGGACTTACTGGGGCCAGCAGAGCCATCGACAGAGGAACTCTGGAAGGCACCTCCAGCTCTCTCACTCGCCTCAGTCCTCTTCTTGCCCCTGGATGTTGATGCAAGACATAAACGCAAAAACCACAGTTGATGGACAGAATGCAGAACAATGTCATACATTCAACCCAGTACTGGTCACGCGTGAAAAATACAATATCGCGCGTGCGGCGTTGACTCTGAGCGTGCCGAGTTGTTTTTCTCCCGGTTTTGCGTGTGTTGTGCCATTTTTTATCTAGCTGCGTGATCTTACGAGAGTTTTTGGAACACAATTACGTCATCGCGGCTTGCCATCTTGCACGAAGAGAGTTTGACAACGCGAGTACGTCATAAATGCCCGCGACAGCATGCAGCTGACTTCCGGCGGGAGGTTTGAACAGCTCGAGTTCCCGAAATTGCAAAAATTGCAATTCTACATAATAACACCTCAGATTGACATTTGGCTGCACTTTTTGGGGCAAGGAGTCCATTTTTGGGGGGGGGGGGTGGGAGGAAGGAAGTGCCCCAGAGTCTGCAACTTCCTGTTCCTGTCCAGCAGGCTCCTCCCTGTGTGTTGTCCATGTCCTGGTCACTTTTCATTTGGATCTGGAGCTGGAAGGATTACTTTTTCTTGCTGCTGGTGGATATTTGTATTTGAGGACTTTTTGGGCTTTGGAGTTTGGATCACCTTTGGACTTGAGATTTTACAAGTAAGTTGGTGTTGTTTGTTTGGGGCATTGCAGTTGAGGCAACTCCAGTTCTAAAACTTTTTTCACAACTTTAACACAATATATATTGTGGTGGGTAGCTAGCCACAGTATCCAGTAGGCCCAGGGGTAGTGAGTGGTGCTTGGGCCTAGTTTTTCTGTGGAGTGTTTTTCGATTTTTTGGGGTGTTGATGGGGACTGGGCATGTGGGTGGGGGCCATTTTGAGTGCTGGTACAGGTAGGCCCTGGCCATGTCCTGGGGGGCAAGGGGCCATTTTGAAGGCAGGCAGTGTTCTCAGGCCTGCACCCATTTTGCCTAGCTTTCATCCATTATGCCCAGGGGTAGTGAGTGGTGCATGGGCCTAGTCTTTCTCTGGGGTGTCTTGAATTTAAACATCATTGAGGGCATGGATGACATGGGATTGTGCTGATTTTTGTGTGTTTTTCGATTTTTTTGCCTGCTGTTGGGGCCTTTTGCCCAGGGATAGTGAGTGGTGCATGGACTGAATCTTCTGTGGGGTCTCTTTAATGTAAACATCACGGAGGGCATGGATGGCATTGGATTGTGGTGATTTTTGTGTGTTTTTCGATTTTTTGAGATTGTTGATGGGGACTGGCCATGTGGGTGGGGGCCATTTTGAGTGCTGGTACAGGCAGGCCCTGGCCATGTGCTGGGGGCAAGGGGCCATTTTGAAGGCAGGCAGTGTTCTCAGGCCTGCGCCCATTTTGCCTAGCTTTCATCCATTATGCCCAGGGGTAGTGAGTGGTGCATGGGCCTAGTCTTTCTGTGGGGTGTCTTGAATTTAAACATCCTTGAGGGCATGGATGGCATGGGATTGTGCGGATTTTTGTGTGCTTTTCGATTTTTTTGGCTGCTGTTGGGGCCTTTTGCCCAGGGGTAGTGAGTGGTGCATGGACTGAGTCTTTCTGTGGGGTCTCTTTAATGTAAACTTCAGGGAGGGCATGGATGGCATTGGATTGTGGTGATTTTTGTGTGTTTTTCGATTTTTTGGGATTGTTGATGGGGACTGGCCATGTGGGTGGGGGCCATTTTGAGTGCTGGTACAGGCAGGCCCTGGCCATGTGCTGGGGGGCAAGGGGCCACTTTGAAGGCAGGCAGTGTTCTCAGGCCTGCACCCATTTTGCCTAGCTTTCATCCATTATGCCCAGGGGTACTCAGTGGTGCATGGGCCTAGTCTTTCTGTGGGGTGTCCTGAATTTGAACATGATTGAGGGCATGGGATTGTGGTGATTTGTATGTGTTTTTCGACTTTTTGGGGGTGTTGTTGGGACTGGCCATGTGGGTGGGGCAAGGGGCCATTTTGAAGGCAGGCACTGTTCTCAGGCCTGCACCCATTTTGCCTAGCTTTCATCCATTATGCCCAGGGGTACTCAGTGGTGCATGGGCCTAGTCTTTCAGTGGGGTGTCTTGAATTTAAACATCATTGAGGGCGTGGATGGCATGGGATTGTGCTGATTTTTATGTGCTGTTCGACTTATTTGGGTGTATAACTGATGTTCCTCTGTCTTCCATTGCTTTTAGATGCACAAGAGAACCACCAGTGCCAGGAAGAAGTCTTGCAGCGGTGTGTGCAGCATAACGTCACGCGACGTCACATGTGGCCACAGACAAGAAAACTCTCTAATTCGTGCAACTGCGGCCTGCTGTTCAGACATCTGAAGAAGATGGGTCCAAAGAAAGGTGGCCGTAGCGCCTCAGCGAAGAAAGTTGCCAGTGCCACTGCCAGTAAGAAGGAGCAGAAGAAGTAAGTGGCACCACCTACCAAGGAGACGGGTGTGCCCACCGACACCTTTTTTGGGAAAAAAAACTACGTACCATCCAATCAACGCCGGGTGTAACTCAGCTGGCGAGTGTTCAACAATCACAGCCGCAACGACAACCACAAGTGCAACTAGTACAAGCGCAAGTACATGGGCAAGGAGAGGCGCAAGTACATGGGCAAGGAGAGGCGCAAGTACATGGGCAAGGAGAGGCGCAAGTACATGCACAAGGAGAGGCGCAAGTAGAGGTTCATGGAGAGGTGCCACTAGAGGTTCATGGAGCGGCACAACTGCCTACAACGATTGTTCCTCCAGAAGTAGGGGCACATGAGGAAATTGATATTCAAGTGGAAGAAACTTCCTAGGAATCCACTCCTCTTGAGGATGATCCATTGCTTTCCAGATCCCCAGCAAGAAAAAGGTTAAGGAGGGCTGCTACTACTACAAGTTCTTCTTCAAGCCCCCTTAATTCTGATGACCTTGATCCCGATTGGAACCCAGCAATGCAGTCTGACAGTGAGGCACGCCATGAACCGACAATGGTAGCTAAGCCTAAAAGGAAGGTTCCCGCAAGGCTTCGACTTATGGGTGATGACTACGAACAAGAAGTGGTGTCTTGTGCTGCAGATGAACAGTCTGATGACGACCCAGTCATCACAGACGTCACTGAAGCCCCAGCGGGCATGGAGCAGACAGACATTTTAACCCTATCCCGAATGGCTGCTGAGCGGGATGATCATGTTGGCGGCGTGGCACTGGCACCACCACCAACGCAGTTAACTACAACACCAAAACGACCTACAGCTTCCATATTTTCTCGTCAGAAGGGCCGGCATGGACCTCCATCCAGCTCGACCTCCATTACCTCAAGTAGTGGTGCTATAAGTCAACTACAGAAACAAATTCAGCCACGCCCATCCTCCACTTCATCTGGCATTGAAAGTCAAAGTAGCTCCTCCACCACCAGCATACATCTCCAGTCCCCAGTTTGGGACTTCTTTACTGTTAGCAAAAAGGCGGAAAACATGGACGTTTGTTCGATTTGTAAAGTATTAGTTAGTCGGGGTAAGCTTGGTACCAACTATGGTACCGGAGGCCAGAGAGGTCATCTCAAACAACACCACCCTATCCAGTGGTAAAAGCGCCTAAGTGACATCGAGGAAGCCAAAACAAATCCAAATGTATCCCTTCATATTGCATCTGATGATGATGAGAGTCTGATCATGCAGGGGGAAGTGAAGAAGCGACAGCCATATTTTCTGGTACACCCAGTACCCCTGGCAGCAGCACTGCAGTGGTAGCGCCCACACCCTCTACCCCTGCAACATGTATGAGGCCCACTAAGAGTCTGGGACAGACACCAATGCAAAAAACTAAATCACTGAGCCTAACTGGTTTGAAGTCTGCATCATCATCATCATAATCATCATCATCATCATCACGTAAAATGGTCCAGCCCACCATTACCAGCATGTTGGTCGGAACCGCAATTTGAACGCAACCACCCAACCGTGCGTCTGTATAACGCCAAGCTGGCTAAAATGCTAGCGCTGGACCTTCTCCCTTTCTCTTTCGTGGAAGTCTGCCCTAAATGGAATGTTCCTAGCAGGTTCTATTTTGCAAGGGTTGCTGTTCCATCACTACATCAAGATGTGCTGGAGGTGATTGGCGCAGCTTATTCTGAAGAGTGCTGTTCACACTATCCACATGACAACAGACATGTGGACCAGTTGCTAAGCACTTGATTACATGTGCATCACTGCACACTGGGTCTCTTTTGCAGGGGTTGAAAACAGTTAAAACACAAAGATGTTGACACGGAGGAAGTTTTTAAAGCTACTCGCAAACATGCAACAGTAGGCATGTTTGCCATGGAGAAATCTCACACTGCACCTAACCTTTTGGATGAGTTTAACAGAAAGGTCAAAGAATGGCTGCATCCAAGAAACCGCACAGTTGGTTATGTTTCCACAAATAATGGCAGTAATATAGTTAAGGCCATGGACGATGGTGGCTACTTCAGAGTGCCGTGTTTGGCGCACAATATTAACATCGTAGTGCAAGCCTTCTTGAAAGCAGAAGAGCCAGTCATCAAAGTACTGACCACCTGCCGAAAAATCTGTACCCATTTCAACCATTCTTTTAAGGCCCGGAAGCAGCTGAGGGGCCTCCAATATGAACGTAAACTGCCAGTCAAAGGACTAATCCAGGAGGTGGCAACACTTTGGAACTCAACCTTTTACATGCTTGAGCGTCTGTCTGACCAGTGGGAGGTAATGCATGAGTTTGTCTTTAAACTGGGTGCTGCTCACAAAGACTTGATGCTAGAGTTGGAGGAATGGAAGCTAATTGCAAGCCTGACAGACATGCTTCGTCCTTTTGAGCTCTTCACAAGTGAAGTCAGCAGGGAGGACTGTTCTTTGAGCAAAGCTATCCTATTGTGGCGCATGCTAGAGCACCAACTGAAGGAGGTGTCTTCAACGTTCCGAGATGATGGTGAAAAGCGAGAAGCATATGGTTTGGCGCAGAAGTTATTATGCCGCCTCCTTGACAATGAAAGGCTTAAAAAGATACATACAGAACAACATTACATTTGTGCCACTATTCTCGATCCACGGTACAAAAAGGCAGTGGCCAGCAAATCATTCATTCCTTTTGATGAAGCAGATGTTTCAAAGTACAAACATTGGCTAGCTTTGTCAGCCAGGCGGTTCGAAAAAGATCGGCAGAAAATTCAAGGAGGCAGCACAAGTACAACTGAATCAGCAGGCCATCCGGCGTCAAGTTCCACATCTCAATTCGTGGCCGAAGGGAGTCACTTTCCCTCACAGCCGTTAGCGACACCAGCAACCATATCATCATCCTCACCTGCACCAGGCCGCAAACCAATATTGTCAGAAGGGGATTGGCTAACTCAGCAAGGGTTAGCTCGGTCCACTGATGAAAAGGTCGCAGATGGTGCGCAAAGTGGATAAACTCTGGAGAACCTTGAGTCGGTGGTGCAGGCCTATCTGGATGACACAACAGAGGTCTGTCATAATGAGAACCCATTGGGATATTGGCATACGAAAACTCAAAATGGCAACTGATCGCCAACCTGGCTCTAAATTATTTGTCTTTCCCACTCGCAACTGTGTCTTCTGAACATGTTTTCAGTGCTGCTGGTGCCATTATTACGTCAAAAAGGACCCGCCTTTTGCCCAAAAATGTGGAGAGGTTAACAATAATCAAGATGAATCAGCACTTCATACCACCCGATTACAAAATTTGTGAATGCGCGCAGGAAGAAGAGGACACCAACTTAGGTGACAATGATGACGGAAGTTCTTCTCGGTCACCAGACCTACTCCTGTCTCAATTCATAGACTTGGAGGACGAGCTCTGCTTCCCTGACAATGAGGACTGAAAATTACTTCCTTTTTTTCTGTACTTATTCACTTTCATTCCTGTGTGTCTGTCTTTGTTTTGCTATTTTCACCACAACAAAACTCTAATCAACTAATCTTAATAAGTCCATCATCAGCACTGTCTTCATCTTATTTTCCGTATTGATTTGAAGGTGCCGCAATCTGCATTCAGATGTTCACAAGTTCACAACTCAATCATGCTCCTCTATCCTCCTCCTCCAGACTCCCCCTATCCATTTCCCTCAAGGCAGATGGATGGATTATGGAGAAAAAACAAACTTTGTCTTCGTAGACGAGTCCCCTCAAGTGGGACTGAAATAACTGACTGACTACATGCTTGCTGATTGTTGACAGACCTACTTCTGAAACTTACAGGAGAGGCTGCCCTGTGGGCCCTCACTTTCCGAAGAAGATGCGGACATTAAGTAGAACAGGTAATGAATAATGAGAAGATGGCATGCAGTGGACAGCAATGGCTGTCTGTCTCTGTTGAAACCAATTGCTGTTTGTTTTTTGTGAACAGCGCAATTTGCCATGTTTTCAATATACCAGTATTGGAGATTTTTGGGTTTATTTGGGTGTGTTCTAGATTTGCGGTGCTGGGTCGGGGAGTCTGGGAGCACTGCTAGCACAGTCTAATATTGATTGCATTTGTTTTTCAGGAAATCCATGGTGGAAAACGGGAGTTAGTGCCTAGCTGCACAGCGCATTTGGACAGAATTCCAGGTTGGCCCGAAATTTGCTAAGTCTCACTTTTTAAGGTTTTGCTTTTTGGCTGTTTGGGGGTCTTCTACTTGTTTCCGCCTGGGTTGACGGGTTGACGGGTCTGGGGGCATTTCTGGGAAGGTCTAATACAGAAAATCAGAGTTGAAAAAGTTTTTGCCTTTTTGCTCACTATCATGTTTTCGGGGGCCTGTTTGGGGGGTTCCTGGTGTTTGTGGGTGGGGTTTGGGGTCTGGGAGCACTGCTGGGTATGGATACTTTTGATTGCAAGAGGTTTGAAGCAAATCCATGGTGGCAAAGGGGAGTAAGGGCTTAGCTGCAGAGCGCGCGCGGAGTGATTTTGGAAATTTGCCTGAAAATTTCTAAGTGCCCATTTTTTAAGTTTTGCTTTTTGGCTGTTTGGGGGTCTTCTACTTGTTTCCGCCTGGGTTGACGGCTCTGGGGCCATTGCTGGGAATATCTAATACCGAAAAAAGTGGTTTAGACAAAATCGGAGGCAAAATGTTTTTTGCGTTTTTGCTGACTTGCTTGTCTTTGAGGTGCTGTTTGGGGGGGATTCCGGGTGTTTTTAGGTGGGTTTTGGGGTCTCGGAGCACTGCTGGCACAGTCTAATTTTAATTGCATTTATTTTTCAGGAAATCCATGGTGGAAAACGGGAGTTATGGCCTAGCTGCACAGCGCATTTGGACAGAATTGAAAGAAGGCTGAAAAATATTGTAAGTATGAGATTTTCCATTTTTGCTTTTTGCCTGTTTGGGGGTGTTGTGCTTTTTTGCGGGTGGCTTGGCGGGTCTTGGGGCATTGCTGGGAAGGTCTAATACCGGATAAAAGTGGTTTGAAGAAAATCTATGGTGGGAAAGTGGAGTTAGGGACTAGCTGCACAGCGTATTTGGATTAAATTGAAGGTAGTAGGCCCATTTTTGCTTTTTGCCTGTTTGGGGGTGTTCTACCTTTTTGCGGGAGGCTGCAGGGATCTGGGGGCATAGCTCGGAAGGTCTAATATCGGAATCAAGTGTTTTGGACCAAATCCATGGTGAAATGTTTTTGGCATTTTTGCTCACTTGCCTGTGTTTGGGGTGCTGTTTGGGTGGATTCCTGGTGTTTGTGGGTGGGTTTTGGGGTCTTGGAGCAATACTGGGTATGGATACTTTTGATTGCAAGTGGTTTGAAGAAAATCCATGGTGGTAAAGGGGAGTTAGGGCCAAGCTGCAGAGCGCGCGCGGAGTGATTTTGGAAATTTGCCTGAAAATTTCTAAGTGCCCATTTTTGAAGTTTTGCTTTTTGGCTGTTTGGGGGTCTTCTACTTGTTTTCCCCTGGGTTGACGGCTCAGGGGCCATTGCTGGGAAGGTCTAAACCGGATAAAAGTGGTTTGGACAAAATCGGAGGCAATTTTTTTTTTGCGTTTTTACTGACTTGCGTGTCTTTGAGGTGCTGTTTGTGGGGGTTCCGGGTGTTTGTGGGTGGGTTTTGAGGTCTGGGAGCACTGCTGGCACAGTCTAATTTTGATTGCATTTGTTTTTCAGGAAATCCATGGTAGAAAACGGGAGTTATGGCCTAGCTTCACAGCACGTTTGTACAGAATTGAAAGAAGGCCGAAAAATATTGTAAGTATGAGATTTTCCATTTTTGCTTTTTGCCTGTTTGGGGGTGTTGTGCTTTTTTGCGGGTGGGTTGGCAGGTCTTGGGGCATTGCTGGGAAGGTCTAATACCGGATAAAAGTGGTTTGGATACAATCCATGCTGAAAAGCCTTTTGGCACTTTTTGTAACTTAGGGTTCGTTAGGGTTAGCACTAGCAGCAGTATTCCATGTGTTTGGGGGTGTTCTAGATTTTTGCAACTGGGTTCTGGGGTCCTACAGCACTCGTGGGAATGTGTAATCTTGGTTGCAAGTGGTTTGAAGAAAATCCATGGTGGGAAAGGGGGGATTTGGCCTAGTTAAAGAAAGCATTTGCCACTATTATTAACTTAGGGCTCATTAGGGTTAGCAGTATTGTATTTCATGTGTTTGTGCAGGGGTTATAGGTTTTTATGACTGGGTGGGGTCTTGTAAAACTTGTTGTAATATCTAATTTTGATTGCAAGTCGTTTGAACATAATCCACGGTGGGAAAGGGGGGTTTTGGGCATACTTTCTGAGTGTGTTCTGACACGATTTGAAATTAGGCCTCTGTGAGGTAGCAGCAGCATTCTGCACGTTTTTGGGAGGGTAATGTGGGGTGTTCTAGATTTTGGGGATTGTCATCTCTGAAAGTGATGGTATAATGTTTGCACTACACAGCATGCCTTACATATTTTTTTCTCCGAGGTGTCTTTAACACTTACTGTTGTATTTTTCCATCATCAATTACAGGCAGGCTTTTACCCTGTGCCATCGATGTACTACTCAGGCTTACAATTAGCGATCCGCAAATCCGCATCAGGCAGGCAGTGGACAGTGTGTCTGGTCACCAAGATTGATCGACGGAGCATCCGATGGAATGAAGGAGTACCGCGAATAAGAGCAATGGCTGGATGCATCGACTTCACAAATTCAACGGGACAACTACAAAAAACAGTAACAGCGTCTCCGCGTGTAAACTGTGAATGACTTCCGCATTTACACGCGGAGACGCTGGAAAGCAGTACGGCTTAACCTGCCGCTCACACGGATTCTCCTATGGTGTGTCGCATCTTTAGTATTACCCATCACACGGACGGCTTAGATGAATCAGCGAGAACCTCAACAGTACCCGGTAGCCGGGTCGGAATTAGAACCAGCTGAAAGCACATAGCCATTGTGGCAATAGCTTTGGAACCGCTGCCCGCGAGAGCCCTGATGAAGTCGTGGGCTACTAGTCCTAACGAAACATGTGTTGGCTGGGCGTGGTGGATAAAATCTGAATTGAAGAAAAACTTCTATCAAGACTAATTCCACATTGTTTGTCTATTGGTTGTGTTGTTTGATTACCTACAGCATTTACTCTGTAAAAGGCGACGTGTGCACAGATACCTGTTGTAACAGTATAACATTTTGGCATGTATCTTTCCGCCGTCTTTGTAAGCCTGTGACCTTACCGGGAGTTTCAGGAATTCCACTAGCAGCACTATGAATGGGCTCACTACTACATACATAGTCAGAGAGTCCTAAAAAAGGCCTTTTTTTACTTTTTTTACTCTTGAGTCTCAAAAGAAACCACTGGTACGTGAACTTGTGCTGGCCGCCATAATGGTAGCTCACTCAGCTTTCACCAAAGAAATACAGACACAGGCAATGATGATGCAGACTCGCAGTACTTTAAGCAGTACATGCAAGTGGGGATCTGAATGTCTTACTTTTCTATACGGGTGGCACTGCCACTGGCCATACTTCTTCCACTTAGCGTCTGCTCTACTACATCATACACCTCTGCTATCAACGAGGAGGATAAAGCAGATAACATCCAGGCTTCGAAAGTACGTCTATAATTCTTCTTAATGTCTCAAATGTACCAAAATGTCTTTTTTGTCAAAAACCAACTAACACCCTTTTCATTATATTTTGGAAACCGCTGTCTTCTTATGTTGAATTGCATTCAACAAAACTATTCTTTACAGTCATAAATATTAAGACTCGCTAGTCCTTCGTTTCAGCCTTCTTTAACTTTTCGTTCTTCACATCCCTAAACTTCATCTGATATGACTTGGCTTCACAATAAAAATTTGCCAGCTGAGTTGAAGTGAAATAGAGGGGGCCATTGGTTACCAGAGAAGTACCGCCGCTAATGCTATTAAAAGTCAAGGTTGAATGCCTTCTCCGTGATAGCCCAAAAAGTAGTTCTAAATTAGTAAATGTTCTTGACAGTACAGAGTACTTATACTAGTGTACTGTGTACTACTGTACAGTACATCATACGCTCCTTTGCGAGGCTACTCAAAAAAAATTCAATAAGTAAGGAGTATAATAACTTACCACCGTCCGCCACCGCTGAGTCTTCCCCCCCAGCTCCTCCTGTTGGCGCCACCGCATCCTAAGTGGACCCCTCCACACTGCTGGCCCCGGCACTGGTGGTCATCTGTGCCGTGTCAGATGTTGTGACGTCTAGGAAAAACATGTCATATTTTCAGATGCCATACACAACTCCCTATTTTGTATCGTAACGGAAGAAAATGTTACATAACACATTTTTTTATTACTGGGATTGAAATAAAGGAACGGTTTTGGGGAGGGTGTTAACCTTTTATATGCTTATTCCATTAAATGCTACACTTCTTCTTATGACAACTGATGAATGCTTGCTTAACGGGCACCATTTTTTTCATTACAGAAAGAAGATTCCATTGCCCTTCTGCCAGACAATTCACCAACTACTACTAACTCATCACCAGCAGTACTTTAAGTACTTTAAAGAAGGTGGGGGCTCCCGCACACTTATTCTAATAATTTCATGTGTCTGTTAACTATTATTAATTTTGAGTCATACTAATTTCATTAATGGGAATGTTGTTGCAACTTTAACGTCATCTTCATCCATCAGAATACTACACTATTAAAAATAAAGAATTAGTGTTTTCATTTCTTAATTGAAAATAAAACTTTAAAACTAACAAACACTGTGTGGTTATTGTTTACGAGTGAGTGAGCGGAAAGGTTTGAACTACTGCACTTGGCAGTCATGTTTCAGTGACTCAGATAGGCTGGGACTCTGAGGTAGTCTTCTTCTGTTCTTCTGGGTCGTATAATCATTTTTCAGACATTCTAGATAGTCGGTCAGGGGATTGGGGGTTCAACTTCGGTTCGGACTGAGGTATGTCGAAAGTCGAACTGCACCTATCATCTTGTCCATACTTCTTTGTGTGCAGAATAGTCCCTGAAACACTAGCGCTATGGGGTATGCTCCTCTCAAATCAAAAAGGACACTGCTACCTTTTACTTGGGGTAAACAATTACATTTTGTTGTTGCAAATTGTCAAAGCACTTACATTAAGAAGACTGGAATAGACAGCAATGGCAACCCAGAGGACTGCACTCAGTGCCTAGAGCTATTGCTGTATCAGAGTTTTGTTTCACACCGTTTGCCAAATGGGCAAGCTTAGCTACCTACACAGACCGACTCGTAATTCTAAATAGTAGTAGCACAGAGAGTGATGGTAGAGGCAGGATAAGAATGTAGAAAGTAGTCTACATTAGAAGAAAATCAAAGACTATTTTGTAAAACATAGAATTATTAGGAACCAGTTTATAATGAATAGGAGCTGTAAAAGTTAGGGAGGTATAAGTATTAATATAACAATAAAACAACTTACTGGGGCCAGCAGAAGAGCCTGCAAGGGACTTCTCCTGTCCAACTTCTGCCACCGGAGTCTCTGTCGCCGCCGTCGCCTTGCCCCTGGGAGTTGCTGGTGATTATGAAATAAAGAAACACAACATGGATAATTGTTTTTTGGGAAATTTTTGATTTGTTTGTACTCAATCTAAAATTATGTTGGGGAAACAAATCAACATCAATTGCATCTGATATGGTCAACTAAGAGGATAGTAGTACAGTATTGCAGGATTCGCAGACCGTCTAATAGGAAAGTTATGTAATTCACTAACTACATCAACAACAAAAAGGTTCTACTACGACTGCCATCAATCAGCAGCACGAGCCATCGCGTGACAGACACAGTCTGTCATCATGATTGCAGACAACTAACAAATGTCCTAGAACAAGTAATAAATAATATACTCAACGTATCAATCCACCACTATCTCTTCAAAGTGGCAGCAGCAGGAGTACAAAGAAGGACTAGACTTGAGTCTACTGTCTCTAGCATTACGTAGTAATGCTCACAAAGGACAAAAAAGTTGCAAACAAGTAAGCATAGTAGCAACACCAATAACCAGGCGAGCACCTGCAATGACAGAAGCTATTTAAACATTAATTTACCTGCAATGTAATCTAAGCAGCAGCATTCGTACTCTTCAGGAAAAAAATAGATAAGCAATATAACAGAGCAGAAGGAAAAAAAGTAGTTATTAAATAGCTACTTACCAAGCCCAGGGATCTCCACACCAAGCAGGTCGAGCATGTCATGCTCCTGGTCCAAGATGTTACTCCACCAGTGCGTCACTTGGTAGTAGGTGCAATTGACCCCAGACTCCTTACACATCGCAAGGGAGCCGGGTACGGGCTGCTGGGCCCTTCCCCTTGCCCTTGTCGCCTCCCTTAGCCATGGTCCTGGGCACAAGAAGAAGGAAAGAAGAATAGGTGTGAGAAAAAATAAGAGAGAGAGCGAAAGAAATAAAGTAGGTAATAAAGCAACAAAAAGTTTTTAAAAACGCAAAATATAGATGTAGGAAATTGAAGAGAGAGATAATAAGCAAAAAAAAAAAAAAAAAGTTCAGAAAAACATAGGATTACCAAGATGTAAGGTGGATAGAAAGGTAGCATGCCCAAAACCATAGCAGTGAATGAAAAACAAGATGGCCGCGCCCATAGAGGACCGCGTGGGTAAGTTTGCGCGATATTTCCCCCGCGAGCACGTAAAAACGCCCACGGATACGTAATCGGGCGCCGTATACGACGCAAGCTTGCAACGAGCGCCCGGAAACACGTCACGCAAACAAGATGGCTGCACCCGTACATGACCTCATGGGCAACCTCGGTGCCGGTGCGCTGCAAGCGGTTCACGAATAAGCAAAAAAACGCCTGAACACGCAAAAAAAAAGAAAAAACGCCCGAACACGCAAAAAAAAGATAAATCAACAAATTCGCACTAATTTGCGGATTGCAAGTTCGATTTGACGTACCGCAAAATCTCGCAAAATGGTAGAAAAACACATTTTGGAAAAATGAAAGCACTTAGCAGGAGCAAAAGTTCAAGCTAATTTGTAACCATTCCCTGTAGTGATTCCTGAGGGGCCCCTCCAGAGTTCAGTTGCCTACTTTCAACTATTCTCTGACCCTGCTCTGACCCTCAAAGCAGGGTCAGAGAATAGTTACAAGTATGGCACAATGCGCCTGTAAAAATAATAGCTGCAACAGGAAGGTCTTACAGCTACCGAAGGAGATGCTAGACTTGAGGCACAAATTCAGTGACACATTAACCAGCCCCCTAATAATTCATCTCAGTTGAGGCTGAGAAGGTGTGCTTTGCTTTCCCCCCATAATCTACTGTGGTGAACAAGAGGGTGGTAGTGGTAAACCAGAGGGTGCTGTGATAAACCAGAGGGGGAAAGTTATGATCCAGAGGGTGGTAGTGGCAAACCAGAGGGTGGCAGTGATGAACCAGAGGGTGGCATGGATGAACCAGAGGATGGCAGTGATCAACCAGAGGGTGGCAGTGATGAACCAGAGGGTGGCAGTGATGAACCAGAGGGTGGCAGTGATGAACCAGAGGGTGGCAGGGATGAACCAGAGGATGGCAGTGATCAACCAGAGGGTGGCAGTGATGAACCAGAGGGTGCTGTGATAAACCAGAGGGTGCTGTGATAAACCAGAGGGGGACAGTGATGATCCAGAGGGTGGCAGCGGAAAACCAGAGGGTGGCAGTGATGAACCAAAGGGTGGCAGGGATGAACCAGAGGATGACAGTGATCAACCAGAGGGTGGCAGTGATGAACCAGAGGGTGTTGTGATAAACCAGAGGGGGACAGTGATGATCCAGAGGGTGGCAGGGGCAAACCAGAGGGTGGCAGTGATGAACCAGAGGGTGGCAGGGATGAACCAGAGGATGGCAGTGATCAACCAGAGGATGGCAGTGATGAACCAGAGGGTGCTGTGATAAACCAGAGGGTGCTGTGATAAACCAGAGGGGGACAGTGATGATCCAGAGGGTAGCAGTGGCATACCAGAGAGTGGCAGTGATGAACCAGAGGGTGGCAGGGATGAACCAGAGGGTGCTGTGATAAACCAGAGGGGGTCAGTGATGATCCAGAGGGTGGCAGTGGCAAACCAGAGGGTGGCAGTGATGAACCAGAGGGTGGCAGGGATGAACCAGAGGATGGCAGTGATGAACCAAAGGGTGGCAGTGATGAACCAGAGGGTGCTGTGATAAACCGGAGGGGGACAGTGATGATCCAGAGGGTGGCAGTTGCAAACCAGAGGGTGGCAGTGATGAACCAGACGGTGGAAGGGATGAACCAGAGGATGGCAGTGATCAACCAGAGGGGGGCAGTGGCGAACCAGAGGGCGCTGTGTGTCAGAAGTTGGCCTGGTATATGATGATCACTATTCTAGTGAGCACCTTGCACCAGTCCAAACGACCCTTATGGTGATTGGTTGTAAGTCAACCTTATAGACCAGCTATCCTAGTGGTAGCATGGACAAAAGCAGTCTTAAGCTAAACTCAAGAGGGCATGTGAAGCCAGCTGTTTTACCATATGCAATCCTTTAAATCCCAAATGAAAGGACACCACACAAATTATATATTATAAAATATATGTATTTATTTCTAGAATAATCCCCTTGACTCTTTATGAGGACAGGAGCACAAGCGTTAAACAAAGAACACAGTATAACATACAATAAGATGCACACTTATGGATAGGCAGGGTGGCCACTCAAACCATATATTAAGAAAGTGGTATAAGTACCACGTCACGAACAATGAACAGGCCTAGGGCCTAGGGAATCGCTGGGCCTACACTGGACTAACAAAGGTTAGGACATAGGAGGCTCACAGGATGCGGGTGCAGTGTCTATAGGCAAACGCGTTTACCATGCAAGTCAATGGTGCGTAAAAATCAGAAAGTTATAGGTTTAGGAGTCTTCCGACTGGATTAGAACTTAGCCACTAAAAAGTAGGACGCTAGAGGTATAAACCACTATAGGAGCACGGGTGTAATCTCGTTAACTCACCCACAGGAAGCGGGTGCATAGGTGCCAAAGTGTGTCGGGTTTCTTCATGGAGTTCTATGGAGCCTGGAGGTAAAGATGCTGCAGGCGGCCAGGAGAGAAGAGTCCGGTTGGATCCAAGGGTGGATCGAAGATGCAGAGTACCTGAAAGCAGAGGGGACAGAGTCTAGGTCACTAGCCAGTGACCTGGATGGAACCCGGACGGAACCAGGCAGTGTTGGGTTGCAATCAGGTGCTGTTGAGTAGTTTGTCTCCGCTGCCACGTGGACCAGGAAGGATCGAAGATGACCAGCTGGTGGACAAGAGCTGTCCCACAATGGCTCTTGCTGTCGGCGGTGTCGGTTCTCGAATTGGAATCACCAAACCTTGGCAAATGCAACCCAAGCAGGACTCAAAGATGTCTTCTGGATCAGACCAGGAAGGTCAGATCGATGGCTCCTTTTCAGGAGAGCTAGGGCCAGTCTAGAGCAACCAGACCAGCAGTGTAGTTTTGATGGATCGTTGTCACAGAGGCTACTAGCCAACGGGCAAGTGACCGGACAACATGTCAAGCAGGAAAAGTGCAAAAGGGCCCCACGCCGCACTCGGTGAGTGTGGAGGGGTGATCTGTGAAGCACAGGCTGCTTGGGGATGGGGCTTCTCAAACCCCAAAGCACAGCGTCTAGGGTGCCTCGGGAGCTGCACAGAAAGCACTTTGTCAACTCTTCAAGATGACCGGTCCCACGTCTCTCGTCGCCTCCACGGGTCTCAGCTTTGCCAGGACTGTGGATCGGACTGTTGGATATCTGGGAATCTGGGTCTTGTTGATCTCTGTTGTTCGAGCTCTGGCGGGAGCAACAGCAAAGAAAGTCTTGATGCGCTGATGGTGCCTGCTTGCACAGGATGGCCACTCCTTGACCACAAAGGATATTCTTCAGTCTTCCACGTCAAGTGGGATGTCGAAGGGTCCAGAGTTTCATTTCAAAGTTTCAGTCAGGATGATCTGGTTTGCATTGGCACAGCTCCTACCTTTATTCCAAATCTAGGGGCTGGATCTCCTGCTAGGTCCCTCCTATGGGTGGGACCCAGGAAGGGGGTGGTGTTTACACGTTTGTAACAACAAAGAAGGGGGGGTCCAAGGGAATATTTAATGACCAAGCCGTGCTACAACCCTTATGACTACGTAATTACCAACTAACTAATAGCAGGGGGTCGAAACGAGAAACAGTGGTGTGTGTCTGTAGGTGGCGAACTCAACTGTGACGATTTGACAGCAAAATCTATCACTGTGTTCTCTCTTGGTGCATCGAGGTATCCCCATCAGACTCCCGACCTTTACCGCCCTACATCATTTGGGAACCTTCACATGGCAAGATGGGAACACATACCCAGTAGAAGATTTGGCCATATTAAGCCGAATCTACCATCTATGTCCCAATGTATGTATGTTCTTAACTCGGTATCAGGTGGTAACTGAATAGCAGTGCAAAGAAGTGAAAATCAAAAAGTGTTGAAGGTGAAACAATATAAAATTGGGTAAGAAGGAGGAGGAGTACTTTAATAGGCACCTCCCTTTTCCCAATGTTAAAAAACAGTGCAAGGGTAGTGTTAACAAATAACTACCTGGATGGAAGTAATGGTCGACATGTTTCTGCAGTTTACCTTGGGCCCATAGGTCACCTACTGCTTCATCAGGACCTAGTATGCTACTGCTAAGTGTTGTGAAATAAGTAAATGTGAAGTAACATATTAATTGTCACCTGAGATTCTCCTGTTTTCAAAATCCCAGAGTACAACAAGTCGACAGACACACACACACATAAAGAGAGAAAAGTATGTACATATCGTTAATAGTATCATTGTGTCATCATATGCCTGCTAGTTAGATTTAACAAGTCAGGAAAGTAAACTGCAAAGTATCATGTTACCTATAATAGGTATACCATGAGAGCGATACTGAAAAAAAAGAGTTTTCACTCACCCAATTTGTAGGAGAATGTAGCCCCACCTCACCTGGCCACAGCGCAGGTAAAACGGAGCACCGCTCTATTCAGGCAAAACAGAAGAAAGAAGTCAAAGGATGCACTTGGAGGCTGCGAATTAAAACCACTAATCGCCTATGCTAGGCTGACGATAAAATTGAATCATGCGGGTTTGTCAGGTTGTTATAGCTTATCCCGCCATTCAAACTGCCCATAGTCTGATGAACATGTTGCTTGAAGAGCATATGTAATGTCTAACATGCCGTATTGTCTGGGCAAGTATCGTTGCAACAGGGTGCACGTAGCTGGGTGTGGTATATACAAGTCTAACCCTAATTGCGCTGCCTGTCGCTGTGAGCCAAGCGTGTCTGTTAGAAGTCGGCTATGTGTTGTGGGTTACATCCTTACTATGAAACTGTGTTCAGATTCAAGCACTATCAATGTTTGTAGTCGACAGGGGAGCCAACTAATCTCTCCTAATCACACCACTTTCATGTGCTTACCTGTCCGTCGGTACTCCGGACGTCCTTCTGGGCTTTCTGTGGGAGGTACCGAGTGGACAAGTAAAGGTCTATTTACAAGTTCGTGTGGTTGGCTATGGTGTGTACGGGATGACAACATACACCCGCGCCATTAGGAATGTAGGGAAATGTAGTCTCAAACGGTACATGTCCCGCTGTAAGACAGGTAAAGTAGTTTGTCTTGCGTGAACTCGTCGTGCTTGAGGAAAGATGGAAGATGTAGTTCATCTAAGGTGAGCGTGTATGTAGTTACGATCTTGGCAAGCGATAATCTTGTGAACCGCTACTAGTGTTGCCTATGGTCTCATCCTGCTACTGGGCTGGTCAGTAACAGGATCATCACGAAGGACCCTATGCTGTCAAATGACATACTGTGGTTCATGGGGTTCTGATTATGATGACATTCAACGGACCTAATTATAATGACATCCAAGAGATTTCCTCGTTAAGTCCGTGTTTATCAGTCTGAAGCTTATATACCCATTTTTGTTCCTGTTTGAACAGGAAACCGCTGATATCTGTAACATGTGTGGGTATTAATGGCTGTTCGAGTACTGTCCAGTGTAGGTCTGTGGGGGTGTGTTTGGCTTCTATGAAATGATTCATCATTCTGGTCGACTGTTTCGAGCATCTAATTGAACTTTTATGCTCTGAGATCCGTATTTTGATTTTTCGTGTGGTCATTCCCACATATTGTTT
Organism: Lissotriton vulgaris; assembly: GCF_964263255.1. NCBI lineage: Eukaryota > Metazoa > Chordata > Amphibia > Caudata > Salamandridae > Lissotriton > Lissotriton vulgaris. Next base: position 1,527,164,680 of record NC_141693.1, read on the forward strand.
ATTGCAGGGACAGGTGATCAGGTACACGAGATTAGAACTGTTACAGTCTGTGATCCTCCGTTGTTGCCACGGTCGGTCCGTACCAATGTCAATTGTCAATGATTTTGGCGTCTGTGGACAAGCCGCACAGTTGCCACATGGGTGATGCCCTGTTGCTGCTGGCATATCCCACAGAGTCGCTACTGCTCTTGGGATCTCACATTTGGGTCATGTGTGGACTAGTTTGTCCTTAAGATTCTGACCTCTCTTGAATGCAAATAGTGGGGCAGGTATGGTATTCGTACCAGTTTTTAAAATGTTCCAGTGTTTCCTCACTATTTTTTGTATCTGATTTGATTGCGTGCAAAATGTGTTGACACAGGTGATTTGATCCTGTTTAGCCTTAGGAGGCAACATTTCTAGTAAACTCTCCCTGTTATTGTTAGACGCTCTTTTTTTGTATTTAGGAATCAGCCGTTTGGGATAATTCTTCAGTGATAGGTCAGTTTCTAGGCCTTTGGGCAATTCCTACGAATACAACGGAATTGCTCAACCAAACAAGCGTTTGAATATCATGCCAAAGGCCTAGAAACTGACCTATCACTGAAGGAAATACTGGTTAATTTTAGCCGGCCTGTGAAGTATAAGAAATTGGATCAATTGGAACCTAGCATTCCTGGTGCTCTTCCATGCTCTTTTAATTATTTGCGCCCAGGCCGTGTCGGGTATTTCTTTATCTAAGTCCGTCGCCCATTGCTCTCGTACCTTCTGCAATGGGTTCAGCCCTTCTCCCAACATGCGTTTATATAAGCACGTAAATGCTTTATACGTGCCCGCTGCCATCACCACATATTGGCACGCCTCGCTTGCCGGCGGCTCTGAGAGGCCAGTGCCCCAATGCTCCTGGATAGCGGCAACCAGTGCTGCATGCAGAAGGAAGGGACCGCGCGGGAGACCAAAAGTCTCTTGCAATGGGCAACAGCTCACCATCTGCATACAGATCGCCCACCATCCGTAGGTCTAGCTCCTCCCACTCTGCGAGGATGGACCAATCCCCTCCATGCGGCAATGCCGTGCACATGCCCAGCGGTATTTCGGGAGCGTATGGTCGCTGCACCCCAATTCTATTATGGAACCGTTTCCAGCAATGCCTTAGGGTGCCTTCCACTATCGACAGACCAGTAGTCCGCAGTCTCTGTTGAAGGACCACGAAGGATAGAACATGCCACGGCACATCCAGCTCGGATACCCTGTCTGTCCATCGAAACTCCAATGCCGCTGCCTGAGTAAGGTGTTGGAATTGTGCAGCTAGATAATACAATTCATAATCAGGGCCTGCAAGGCCCCCTTCAGCTCTTGGCTGCATCAGAGTGTCTAATGCTACTCTGCTCTGCCCTGTGCTCCAGATGAAGCCCCCAACTGCAGAACGGAGTTGCTGTAAAAGTGCAGCTGGGATCCGTATCGGCAGGGTCCGGAAGAAATACAAGAGCCGAGGAAGCACCACCATCTTCAGCAGTGCTGCGCGACCTGCCACCGACAAGGGTAGAGTCTCCCAGAACTGCATACTACCCTTCAGGCCCCTTAACGTTCTGCTGATATTGCCCTCCAGGAGATCCTCCTGAGTATGGTACATGTGCATCCCCAAATATGGGAGACATCTAGGCTCCCACGCCAAATCAGGCGGTAGTGTGGGCGGGTCGCATGTTCTGATCACCGGAAATATGCAAGTCTTTGCCCAGTTAACCCGTAGCCCAGAGATGTCGCCGAACCAGCGGAGAAGGGAGCGTGCTCCCTCCAGGGCCTCCCCCCGTCTTTCAGAAACATTAGGAGGTCGTCCGCATACAGCGAGATATAGTGCGTCTGGCTGTTAAGTCGCAAACCTTGGAACACCCCCCCGTCCAAGCACGCGCTGCTAAAGGCTCCACCGGAAGGGCAAACAGCAGCGGAGAGAGCGGGCAGCCCTGTCTTGTGCCCCGCCCCACAGACTGAGAGGAAGAAACAACTCTACCAACTCCAACCCTAGTGGTCGCTGATGAGTACAATATTTCAGTCCAGCGGACATAACCGTCTCCAAGCCCGAATGCTTTCATGACTGAGAACAAATAGGGCCATTCCAAGCTGTCGAATGCTTTAGCAATATCGACCGAAAGGAGCCTTTCCGCTCCATAGTCTCCATCCAATATTCTTATCAGCCTACGTATACTGCTAGCAGTATTGCAAGTCGGGATAAAACCGGCCTGATCAGAGTGAACTAACCGTGTCATGAAGGGGAGGAGCCTAGTGGCCAACACGCGACTCAATATCTTATAATCAGTGGTGAGCATAGATAGAGGCCTATACGCGGTTGGACCCGGGGGTTTACCTGTTTTAAGGAGGGGAACAATGATAGCCGCCCTAGTAGAGACCGGCAGCATCCCCCGCTGTTTAGCTTCTTTATACATTGCCAGTAATCTGGGAGCCAGGAGGTCAATATATGCGAAATAGAATTTGATAGGCTGTCCATCGCTACCCGGAGTTTTGTTACGTGCCAACTGCTTAATGGCGCAGCGAATTTCAGCTAATGCAATGTCCTGACCAAGGGACTCCGCCTCCTCCTTCTCAACCATAGGCAACTCTAGGCCCTCCAAAAACGTTTGGACATCCACCCCCCCAGTCTGCAATTTGCTTGTGTATAGATGCGCATAAAAGGACCGGAATTGGTCATTTATCTGATGTTGCGTATATTCCAAGCGTCCCGAGGACGAGGTCAATGCCAGTATAGATACGCATCTAGGAACGGGGTCAGCTAGCCAATCCAGCAACGTCCCACCTTATCCCTTACCGCATGTGCACGGGCTGAGTAAGCTCTGTGATCAAAGCACCGTAAGCGCTCAACAACCACTGCTACTGCTTCCTTCCAGGATTGGACCGTATCCCGCGTCTCAGAACAATCAGAGTGGGCTCTTTCAGCCTCACTAAGGGCCCGTTCACCAGCCTCAATTTCTTGTAACAGTAGCTTCCTCACCCCCACCCAATTAACTGAGTTGAAGTCTCCCCCCATCAGTACTGGATTTGTAAAATAATCCAGAAGAGCGACAGACAGAGCCTCCAGGAAGGGCGCCTGTTCCACAGTAGGGGCATAGACTCTACAGAGGGTCACCTCCTGCCCATAAAGGCATCCCCTAACCACCACGTAGCGGCCCTTGGAGTCCACCTCTGAATGTGTGTCCCCCCCCCTGGTTTCCAGGTAATGGGCCCACAAAACAAATGCAAAATATGCAAGAGCTCCATATTCGCAATTAGCCACGCCGGCAGGCAATATCCCCCAGACAAAACAATCCCATCACCCAACAATCCCGCCCCACCCACAACAGCACCCTCCCCCCCAAGAACAGGCACCAACGTAGTGAATCCCATCCAAATGAACCCAACCATGCGCCCAAGCAAAGCTAAGGCAATCTAACTGGAACCATCCGTTGGGGGGTGGATAGAGCCTGGCAAATAACCTACAAATAATCGAAACCGCACCCATTGTCTGCCCCAGGTCCCCCCAGAAAGGTATTCCCCCCAGAGCCCCCCACCATTACTGTTACCATCCCAACCCATCCAAGATCAGCCCAGTGTCCCGTCCCTCCATACATCCAATACACCATAGGAACCCTCCACCAGCGACCATCAATGTAGCACCTCCAGTCACATCAGATCTCCCAGTCCCAAGAAAAATACAAAGTCTACTCATCCAGTAGTCCGTCCGCCGTTCCTGGGGTAACCAGCGGTAAACCCAGACAGTTTACTCATCTAGCAGTCCATCTGCCGTTCCTGGGGTGACCAGCGGAAGATGTCCACTGTCCGACGCTGTAGAGTCCGCTTCCAATTGACCCTTGTCAGTGTCCAATCCAGAGCCTTTGGGGGAAGTAAGCAGCATTTCGCCGGATATCGCTGTCACTGCTTCCAATGCCCCCCTACGCTCCAGCTCCTTCAGTGAGGTAGACGGTTTCCATAATACCCGTCATCGGCGCCTTATACGTTTCGACCTGCGGGGCTGTGAATCCGCACCCATTTCTCGTCTCTCCTGCTCCAATTTATCTTTGCCAGCTCTGTAAGACTCCAGCCAAGCCCACGAATCATCCGGCGTGTCATGAAAGTGGGTTTTCCCATCCAGGATTATACGCAATTGAGCCGGGAAGAACAGGGAATATTGAATCCCCTCCGCCCGCAATTCCTTCTTGACCGCCTGGAAGGACGCGCAGCGCCGCTGGGTGTCTAAGGAATAGTCCGGGAACAGAGTGACCGTACTATTATCAACCTGGAAAGGGCCGTCCGTGCTTGCCTTCCACAGAAGCAAGTCCCTGTTGCTGAAATGCAGCAGCGCCACCACCGGTCTGGGAGGACGCCCCTGCTGCGGCGGTCTCTCAGGAACCCTGTTTTGCGTGTTCCAGGGTATTGAAAGAAGACAACCCCTCGTGGGCCACCACCGTTCTCAGCCAGCCTTCCAAGTAGCTCACCTTATCCGATCCCTCAGTTTTTTCCGGCAGGCCTACCAGTCGGATGTTGTTCCACTGATTCCTCCCTTCCGCGTCCTCAGCACGCTTTTCCAGCGCTGTAATCTGGTCCAATGCTCCCGCCATCGCTTCGGTCAGCGCGGTCTGCGCCGGCGCGACCTCTTGGACAGTGTCCTCTACGTGTTTGCCCCTATCTGACAATTTTGAGTGGTCAGCCTGAGGAAGGCCGAGCCCGTCACCAGCTGCGCGATGTCCTGCTGTAGGGCTGTGCGAGAATCAGCGATAGCAACCAGGATCTTGTCGAGCTGCTGCTGAAGCCCTGGGTCATGCGACAATCCATGCAGCTCTTGCTCAGCCTGGGGCGGGGGCTCAGCATCAGAGGGTGTGTGTTCTTCCTCTTTTTTCCCTCTGGGCTTTTCCATGGCTTCAATCACTGGAACCCTCCCGTAGGAGCCGCCCCACTGGAGCACCCGGCTAATTGCAGGCAGCAGTTAGGGCCCGCCCCCAATCCGAACCAGGCAAAGTAGCACCACCTCGCTGCTAAATCCGTCCCCTTTCAAGCTCACTTCCAGCAAGGCAGTTCAACAACCGCAGACCCTTCAATAGAACTGTCTCCCAAACTTGGAGGCCGCGTCACTCCCCACAGTTCAATTCTCAATGACTCACTGCGCCACAGGGGCCCTCCAGCGCCACTCCAGCCCAAACACCAGCTCACTGTAGCACCACCAAGTCGCCGTCGCCACTCTCGGCGCGTCCCCCGTTTCACGTGTGAAGCCGCCACCTTGCGTTGCCCAAGCCTTCACAGAGTCACCAAGGCTTATCACAATGTCTCTGGGCCAGGTCGCTCATGCCTCCTCGCGGTGGTCAACAGGAGGTCCAGGTCAGGGTCTTCGCCTTGTGCTGCGCAGCAGTGCCTTCCATCCTCCTCTGCCCCTCACAGTGCCAGTATTGCTGCCTCGCCCCGTCCAGGGTCAACTGGCCTCCGTTCTCCACCCGCCCCAGGACCCAGCTGCTGCCTCACGCTCCCTTTTCTCACCAGGGCAGTCCTGGGCGGGGGGGGGGGGGGCTCCAGGCCCGTGCGTCAGCAGCCCTGGCCCCCGTAGCAGAACATCAGGTCTCTCCGGGCCACGAGCGCCCACCGATGCAGGCCGCCTCTCCCTCTCCAGCCACAATGTTCACCTCTCCCTCAGCTCCGCCTCCAGCCCATGTCCGCTCCGTCCCACAGCGCCGATCAAGCAGCAGTCCTTAGCTCGACAGTCCCAGGGCTCCAGTGCCGGCGCATCCTCACCGTCTCCGCAGCGGGCCCCCGCCGCCAGATCACCAAGTCCAGATCAGCAGGGCTCCTCACCCGCGATGTCGCTCCTGAGCTGGCGCAGCCCTCAGAGACCCCATTTTTGGGTCCCCGGCAGTCCCCGGCGTAGCACCCTTCTCCTCGTCTATAGCCCAGGGGTCACTGTCTTTTGGGGCGAAACCATCCCGGGCCGGCTCCCCCTTGCTCTGCCCGTCCCCAACAGCGCGTGGGGTTGTCAGGGGGTCAAGTATTCAGGAGAAGAGCGGGGTTCTTCAGTGGAGCTTGGCGCTCACGCTTCCTCTCGCTTTGGCATCCAAGCCATGACCCCATAATCACTAATCATCAGCCAAAGCCACCGCCAATAAATGTGATTACTAGGTAAGGTAGAGCCAAGCATCAGTCTAGAATAAGAATCATATAATATTTGCAAACCTAACTTACCTGCATGTGAGCAGCACGCTTGCTATTTGGGAAAAAAGATATTAGCAATAGCATAGACCACACAAGTAATAATATTTTATTAATTTTAGAAATTGCCTACTCACCTAGCCCTGTAATCTCAACCCTTAGCAGGTGCAGCAAGTCCTGCTGTCTGTCCAGAATGTCAAACCAGCAGCGCGTTAGCTGATGATGGGAGTGCCAAACCAAAAAGCAGCGTTGAACAGCCCGGCGCACCCTCACCCAGTGCTCTTGTTGCTCCCGCATCCCAAACCCAGGCCTGTCACTTGCTTCCAGGATGGAGGGGAGGGGGCACTGGATATAAAAATACGTGAAAAAGCAACACTGGGTGTGGGCTTCCCACAGCAAGGCCAAGCATCTTTATCACGACCAAACAAAACACCTGCCAGTACTGTGATTACTATTTAATTTCAATAACCTGCGCGCAAAGAATTAAACTGAGTGCGGGGTGGAAAATAAATTTCATAGAGTTAATCACTTTTATTTTAACAAAGGATTTTTAGAACAATTCGTTGGTTAGAGTTCACCAAGATTTCACAACAGTACAAAACACAAACAATACAAAAAACCATATTCATAAAAATGACATTATCATAAAAGACTCATTAATGAAGGGACACAATCATACCTGGTTGATCAACATTTGCATTCAAACACTCACTCTCTCATCCAAACCATACATACAGGCAATAATATTTACAATTTACAATGTCACAAAGCGAAATTAACCAAATTTAATTGTAACTTTTTGGTAACAATGGACGTGGTGTCATTGTACACCCAAATACCACAAGAGGAAGGTCTCAATGTCTTGCAACACTTCTTAGACACAAGAGACCATCCTCATAAAGTCCCTACTGAATTCATCCTGAAATTGGCAAGTTTTGCCATGAAGAAAAATTATTTTAAATTTGATGAAGACTTATACTATCAGACAAGTGGAGTGGCGATGGGGTGTCCTTTCGCCCCAGAACTGGCCGTCCTGTTCATGGCGTCATATGAAGAAACATTTGTCTATAAAAACAATCCTTTTGCACAGTATATTAAATATTGGAGCAGATATATAGATGACGTCTTCTTTGTATGGACAGGACAGGAGGAAGGTCTCAAAGAATTTCATCTATGGCTCAATCATCGGACAGAAGAGATCCAATTCAGTCTAAACTATTCTAAAGACAGAATGCCTTTCTTGGATGTGGTGGTTTACCCTGTCAATGGTGGACTAGTAACCACCCTATATAAAAAATAGACAGACCGCAACAAATCACTCCATTTCAAGAGTAATCACCCCAGGAGTATGAAAGACCACTTACCCTTTGGACAGTACTTACAGATTCGCCGTAACTGCCATTTCAAGGATGAATTCATGGATAATGCTGCTAAGTTGACCGACAATCTCCTGGAAAGAGGGTACCCCAAAATACTCCTAAAGAGATCTATCAAAAGCGCATGGTGGACACCTCGCAAGAGTTTGCTAGAAAGGAAACCAAAAAAGGAAACTAACAGATTAGTTTTTGTCTCTACTTTCTGTCCAAATTAGAATCTGCTCAAGAAAGCGGTAGCTATAAACTGGAACCTAATTAAAAACATCAACACTGGATTCAATGTGAAACCTCTATTCGCCTTCAGAAAAATCGGACCATTGGAAACCATCTGGTAAGGGCAGCCATGCCACAAAAAAGATGTTATATCAGTCAGAAGTTACTTTGGCCTCCCTCCAGTGGTAGGACATAAAAAATGCGGAACCTGTGCATGTTGTCCATCTACAGAAGAAGGATCAGTGTTCCAACATAAAAATATCTTCTGGAAACACAATTTGTTTACCAATTGTAAGTCACGCAATGTAATCTATGGAATTAAATGTCCATGTGACTTGTTATATATTGGTAAAACCAACCAGGAAGTGAGGACCCGATCACACAACATAGGTCACGGATAAGAAATAAGGTCCTTACAGCGCCATTGGTGAATCATTGGTTGACAATGGACCACAAGGAATCTGAGCTGAAATGGACAGTCATCCTGAAGGTTGACAAAGATCAAAGAGGCGGAGACTTAGATAAGAAACTACTCCAAAGGGAAGCAATGCTTATCCTAAAATTCAACACGGTAGTAGAGGGACTGAACGAAATGTCAGAATTATATAAACTCAGCTGAATTGTCCAAACAGTTTTTTGTCCTGTGAAGCTACGGCCAAAATATAACCTGTTTGTATTCCTTAGGTTGCACTAATAGATTTTCACTTTTCGCAACCGCGCTCAAGTTGCTAACAGTGTCCGGATCAGCAAATACAAGCTTAAACCGTCCGAGCACTACAACATCCAGTGTACCCCAGCCGATGGACGCCTGTAACAACCTAATAAAACACCAACAAGCATTTCCCACACGCTCGCTTTTGCATGTTTACAGCCATCTATTAATGTGGCCGGCTCCCAAAAACACCCTTTAATCCAAATTAGCCAACAATCTGCTTTTTCGCCCACCCGCGGGCCCGAGCAAACACTACATCACCCAGAATTCCCAGCAACTCGAATGACAATTCTTAACATCCAATGGGCACGCCCATCAAACGAGTTTGCCTTCCGAGGATTGCAGAGACTCAAGCAGAGGCAGAGACGCCGGTTGCACGAAGGTAAGCCCTATCCGCCCAGGACGACGCGCTAGAACAAAGTTCTTTTAGTGATTTCCAACAATTTAAGAAATTAACGCAGGACTCCGTTTACAGGTCTTTCATTGACCCGTGACCCCCGCCAGTGTTGTGAACATATACAGCTCGACATTGGATTTGAATACAAGTAAGCAAAAATCGTTTGTGGCATGCTTTGTCCCGCCCTTTGCTCCAAATTAGTGCTAAAGCTCACTCTAGCCCTCTTTTCCCTGCAGACCTCGGACACACCCCACCACCTGAATTCCTGTAAGTAGCACTCTAGAAGGCTTCATGAGCCGTGTTGTAGATGGTTGTACATACATAGGTCGACTGACAACAAGTTTCTTTACATTTGTGTTACAGTGGTACCTCGCCCGGTTTTTCTCATTTACAGTGTACATTCTCATTCAAGGTAAGAGGTGGTACATGAGTGGTGGTAGCTAGTAATCCCCTACGCTAGTAGTTCTCATTAGTGACATCTCCCCCATTTCTCTCTTATTCAGTCATAAGGTCCTGATGAGAACCCTCTCACTGTCCAATGGTTCGAAACGTGTAGACCATTCTTCTACACCATAGGACTTTTGAATTGTAAAAAGTATTTCAAGAAAACCTTTAAATAGGATACTCAATTCCTAAAAAATATTTCTATGGTGTATGCTTTTGTTTTTGATTTAATTTCGCTTTTTGACATTGTAAATTGTAAATATTATTGCCTGTATGTATGGTTTGGATGAGAGAGTGAGTGTTTGAATGCAAATGTTGATCAACCAGGTATGATTGTGTCCCTTCATTAATGAGTCTTTTATGATAATGTCATTTTTATGAATATGGTATTTTGTATTGTTTGTGTTTTCTACTTTTGTGAAATCTTGGTAAACTCTAACCAACGAATTGTTCTAAAAATCCTTTGTTAAAATAAAAGTGATTAACTCTATGAAATTTATTTTCCACCCCGCACTCAGTTTAATTCTTTGCGCGCAGGTTATTGAAATTAAATAGTAATCACAGTACTGGCAGGTGTTTTGTTTGGTCGAATGTAAAAATCCAGCACAGCCACCTCTACCTCAGAAAATAGGGCATGGGCTCCACCCATGCGTGTCCCTGCTTCGGCAAGAAAAGTGTCTGCTACTTTTGCCCCTTGGTGCGTCCTTATCTGCCTTGGCTCTGAGAGCAAAGAGAGAAAAAAAAGAAATCGGAAAAAAGAGAGTAATAAGGAAGTAGTAAAGCTAAAAAATACAAAAAGTAAAAAACTAATGCAGAAATACAAAACAAATAGAAAAAGGCAGTAAGTAAGATAAAAAATAAAAATGATCCGAAAAAAAGTTTTGAGGTAGAAGGATTGAAAAGATTTAGGGAGGATTCAAAAGATAGGCCCTAGCACCACAAATAGAGTAAGAAATAAGATTGCCGCGCCTATGCACGACCATGTGGTGCAGTTTGCGTGATAAATCTGCCCAAACACACACTCCACGTTAATGTATGGCAGAAACATCACACAGAACTCTGCATAGCAAGGCTGAGTTTTTTACCATGTGAAGTGGACCCAGGGAACAAATCTTGCTAAGTCTAAAAGGTGAAGGAAAAAATCACCCTCAGGAAAAAAATGATCAGCCATCATTACCTAGGCCACCAACATTGTAATTCAGCACAAAAATATTCAAGCGTAATAGTTACAGATAAAAAACACTCCCCAGTGTCACTGCCTACCACCATATGAATCATCTCACACATTCACAAACAAAGATCACTCAGCGTGCAATGCATGCCATTTACCTGTTCATCTAATTCAGGCATGTTCACTGTGGTACATTGCCAATCCATTGTTCACGAAACAGACATGGGCCAGTCTTAAGTAGTAAATCAAATAATGTGGGGCAGTCCTGCTAGTGGAATAAACTAGGAAAGAATAGATAGGCACTGGATGGAGGCAGGCACACATTTGTATCTCCAATCATGTCCTTGAGGGAAATGGTTTTGGGGAGATTCTTCACTACATTAAGGTGCAACTCCAATCTGGCAATAGAAATGTGTCTAAGAGCGTGGGGCAGCATTAGTCATCTAGGCGTAAACCAATAAAATAAAATCATGTCTTCTAGCTATATCTTTTTTTGGGGGGCGTCAAAACAGATCAGTGACTGATGAGAAAATTCTATGGTTGGTGGCCCAGATTTAGTAGTCAGGGAAGTAGAATTAATCCTCAAACTCAGGTGGAACGGCCAAAGTAGATCAGCTAACACAATACTTTAATGACCTGAGTCTCACCAATCATCATCATCTTCCTCTTGTTGTACTTCAGGTATGGAGTATTTCAGTGATATAAGAGCAGATTTATTTTGATCATGATATTTTGGAGTTAGAGACTGGTCCTTTCCACTGTGACAACTGTACCAGCAGCACTGAAAATATGCTTAGCGGAGATACTGACTAACAGGCAATCAAGAAAGTTTATGAGCACTGGCCATTGATGCCTCTTTTCATACCTATACACCAATGGGTTTTGATCACTATAGAACTCTGATGGGTCATCCAGATAGACCTACACAATCTACTCAATAGTCATTGGTGCTCCAACTTGCTCAACCTCTTTTGCCTTCACCTCTGCACCTGCCAGTAGAAAACAATCATGCAGATTTTGGGGCTATTGCTCATGTTCCTATTGTTGCTGGTGCTCTTGTTGGTTTTTGCTGATGTGAGGCAACAGCACTTCCCGCAGGGTCTTAAGTTGAAGGCTACGCTGCTGAACTTGTGTCCTGGAAGAGTGGGCCTCTAATTCCCAGCCATTCTTTTTCTAGTTCACTGGCTTGCTCAGCAATCCATGCTTTGTAGTTTGCAAAATCCCCATCTGAAAAAGGAATGACATCGGACAGTAATGGTTTGTAGCATGGATCAAAAATTGTGGCACAAATTTAATGTTTGTATAAAACAATGTATTTGCACCCTCACATTAATAGATAAGCAAAGGGTTAAGCTCTGTTGTGTAGATCCTAAAGAAAATATACAGGATCTGCACGTTTAGACATCATACACTGTAGGATTGGTGTCAGGCGAGCTCAGATCACCCCCACTGGGTATGTTAGCCTTTCTGTATCAGCTAGCTTACAGTGACACAATAATCTCCTCTTACCAAGTAGAGAATAGTTTCTGGCATCCTCAGAACATGACAACCCTGATCCCTGTGGACTGTGGAAACAATGTACTACCTTTTGCTCAGTCACTCGTGCTTACTTAGTTTCTCTCAGAGAAGTACACTGAATAATACAAGCTGTGTGTTTTCAATAATCATTTATTGAACAGTTGTTATTCTGGTGTAGAATAGATGTGCTGCAACAACCGTTAGCCAGTATAAGATATAAATGATTAACAGTACTATGAAGGTAATGGATAGTATAGTTCTACCGACTTACTAAAATCATGAATACATTAAAATGTATAAAACACATGATAAAAGATGCGTACTCCCTATCTAGATATACCTAAGTGCACTTAGCATGGGTGAAGGTGTTAAGGTGTTAAGCCAAGAATTCCTCCAGGATTTACTCAACCCCATTACCTTAAGTGAGACTGTGGGCCTCCAGCCTGGTCTCGAGTTTCACACCACGCGAGGGATGCTAGACCACTGAGAGCTAGAGTGTCAGCATGCAGGAACCTCAGCGTCTCTGGTCAGTGTGTCGGCTGGGAAGTCTCGATCTCCTCTAGCAATCTTAGCAAGATGTGAGGTCTCCCCATGGTCTCCCCATGGGTCCTACCTTGCTGTAGGACTGTGTCGGCCTAAGGATGACATCAGGCATGTACTTTGTACCTAGATTTTATACAGGAGATGGCAGTCCTGCTGTGCTTTCAAGAACCCTCATGCATAATGTATGAGATTTTGAACTAGGGAAACCCGTGTTCTGAATGCAGTGTAATATCTAGGTAAAAGGTCATTCCCTGTAACCCGTCACAAGTGTAATGTAGGGAGAGAATATAGGTGAAGGGTAACAAGTTTACTGAGGCCTATATTATAGTACCTATATGGAATATAAGTATAACAGCTCTCCACCAACTCATATGCATCTGTTTTCCCTCCAAACCTGCCTCGATTTCAGACACCTCCTTTGAGCTGTACCTGTAGCAGGTGCAACAACGGGAAAGCTTGGCCCATAGTGCTGTCCTCCTTGCTGAATTCCCACTTGAACACCTCAATAGGAAGTAGCTTAAAACACAGGCACTTGACTAGGCCCCGTTGGTCCATCTCAATATTTATGCCTTTCACAGGTGCATCCCCTCTTTGAGTGACACATTTGTTGATCGGTCTTTACTTCTCAAACAGACGTTGTGACATGCAATAAGTCGATTTCCAACATGTTGGCACTTCTGTATGAGGCTGGCATTCTATTATCACACTGTATGACCTGAAGCTGCTTCTGGGATTTAAAAGAATGGCTAAAGGGGGTATGGACAAGATGGCGGCCGTGTAGCAGCTCAATCCTGGAGCTCTGCCAGGCGAGGACCCTCATATGGAATAAATCCAGATCCTCTGATGCTGCTGATGCACCCACTGGGGCTGCTATCATTGTAGCTGGAGGCCTTGGAAACGATCGCCTCAGCATCCATGACAAGAGCACAAGATGGCAGTTGATGATCCAGCCAGCGGGGAAAGGCAGCAGCTGGACCGGCTAAGAAGCCCAACCAGGACAGCCTTGGCTGACCCGTTTGACACTGTGAGGTACCACGGGTGGAGCACAAAATCCCCAGTGCTGCAGGTGGAAGAAGGTGGGGCAGGCAGCACCCACTGGGGCTTGCAATGTCTGGAGGGCTGACCGGAGTCCGCTCCAGGGCCTTGGTAGAGGCAAGGTATATCTTGGCATGTGGTGGTGGCAGGGAGCCTCAGTGAAATATTGGTAGCTGTGGTTTGGTGAAGGGTATTGGAGGTTTAGGGTCAGGAGTGGGAGGGACTATGTCTGCAGACCTTATAGCGGGTGAATTCGAGCATTTTACTCTGCACTTTACACTGCAGACAAGTTGGATGAAATGGCAGCCGTGAGCTATGTCACAGAGACCCCAGTGACTCCGCTCACAAACTAAGAGGCGGTCAAAATGAACGCTGATATAAGTCCTGAGGAAGTACTCCGAGCTATTCAAAAACAAGGCCCTGAGAAGATGGCTTTGCTTCTAAATCTTATAAAATGTTTGCACTTATTCTCAACCTTGCTTGTCTCTACAACTCGTTTAGCGATACCAGATGCCCTACGCCATCCATGCACAAGGCCACTATTTTAGTTTTCTTGAAGCCTTGCAAGGATCCAAGGAGATCTGCCTCGTATCTCTATAATTAACATTGACTAACATTTTTTTACCCAGATGCCTGGCCTGCACCGGAGCAGTCAGATCAGACCTCTGCAGCAGTGAGGGGAAAGGAGAGAGCGCTGGGCAACCCTGGCGTGGGTTGAGGCAGACGAAGGAGGGCAGTGCTTGTTGAGACTGGCCGAGCCACCCGAACCAGTCTGCGAGACAGGACTGGTGGGGTCTGACTGGTGAGCAGCAGTGGGCCAGTCCATGAGATATAAAGCTTGATCTGGTGTGTGGTGGTCCCAACTGCAACGGTGAGTTACAGAGGCCAAATCAGAGACCTGAACTGCATGGGAACAGTACTCGCCCTCCTAAGTTGGGGGAGGGTGTGAACTGGAGTGTGCATTGATTCAAAGGCCCTGAGTACCTTCTGTGTTGTGCATATGGATGTGAGGTTCCTCACAGAGGCCTGGAGTATGGAGGATTAGTATTTCCCCCAGGCATGGATAGCTCAGCAGGCCTCCAGCATCAGACGCCTTTTGTCCAGTTGCGGGCAGGGTGTGTCTAAGAAAATTGCTGCCGACAGCTCCCGGTATGATAGGATCCCCCAGGATGACTTCAGGACAGTTGAGATGAGGAACTTAATGACCATGCATGTGAGCTGCTGGAGCTGATGGACAGGAGCAAAGAGCTGTGCTACCATCCGGAGGATCTGGAAAACATGTCCAGATGCTCAAACATCCATATCCAGGGGGTTTTGCTTCAGGTGGATGCGGGAAGACGGGAGGACTTAGTGGTGCAGCTCTTTAAGCCGGTGGCACCAGTGTTATGAGATAAATATATCCCTCTAGCTCTCACTCACAGGGCTGGTTGCCCAGCCACGGACCTGGGAAGGCTGCAGGACATTCTCAGCAGTCAGTCAGTCAGTCAAAATACTTTTATTCGATTATTAGAAATAAAAAAAAAACATAAATACAAATACATCACAGGGAATAAACAGCAGCAGTCCATTGAATACAAATACAGAATAGATATAAATTACACATAAATTAAAGTTAGCATGATTAAAAACTTACTCAGTATTTCATTTAAAAACAACCAATGTGCAATTATTTCATATACTAAAAGGGATACCCCGTAACCTACATCGCTTCTTATTGATACGGACACACGCTACCAAATAACTCGCTACATGGAAAGTGACACGTGCGCTAGATAGGAGTTGCAAAAACAAGAGAGCGGGCCTCACCTGGAGAAAACCCGCCTCCCTCAGGATCGGCAACAGATATTTTTTCCTAGTTTCTGCATAGTGATCACAAAACATCATGACATGTTGCGTGTCCTGTATTGACATCACAATCACAAGGTTTAGCCTTTTCTGGTGTGTCCCAGGTTAAAAAAGAGCCTAGCATAAAATGTATTAAATTAAAACTAAATCTAGTTAAAAGAAACCAATGATACGGTCTCGTTATCAGAATAAGATAAGGTTCAAGGCCAGGGGCAGTTATTAATGCATAGTTTCTTCTTACAAATGGTTTTTCCATCTCCGTTGCCTCCCGCTCAGCAGTAAACAAATTTAAAAGGGCAATTTTAATCTCCCTAACATCTTCTCTTTTTATACACCCTGGAGAATGAAAGAGCTCTGGTCTGCCGAATTTCGTGAACATAGCCTTAATATAGACCAGCCATGGGATCTTGTGAGCTCTATCCAGAGCAAGGCAGTCCTTAAGAATCAAGTGGTTTAGGGAGATTTCCTGGTTGAGCTAGGTTTTAATCCAGCAGATTACGGGGGCGGATTTCAATAGGTCTGTAACAAACCAAGCCCCAGCTCTGAGTGAGTTGAAAAGGTAGGAGTGGACTGTGGTACGGAAAGGAAGGATCTTAAGAATTTATTCTCTACCTTCTGGATGTTATCCTGATTTATATATCCCCAAATAGCAGTGCCTTAAGTGGCTATTGCCAAGCATTTTGCTTTGTATACTTTAAGTATAGCCTCCATTGGTCTCGCTCCCATCCGTTTGGCGAATTCCAAAAGGGCCGCAGACGACCTGGCTACTGCGTTGCTTTTGGACTTCTGTTGGGGGCCCCAAGTTCCTTTATCATCAAAGATGACACCCAAATAAGAAAAGATAGGAACCCTCTTTACTTCCTCCCCCCTACAAAAAAAAGATTTACATTTCCTTTTCCAGCTAAACTCTCCCACCACCATGACCTGGGATTTTGAGGTGTTAATTTTCAGATCTAGCAATGTCATAAAATCTTCAAAGGAGGCCATCAGTCTATTCAGGGCCACACCTGATCGTGCTAAGAGAACTGCATCGTCCGCGTGTAGGAGGACCGGTATGTTGGTTGCTCCTACATGCGGTACGTCCTCAGTTGCCTCTGCTAAAGCTGGCTCCAAGGCATTTATATATAATGTAAAGAGAAGGGGGGCCAGGGTACATCCTTGCCTGACCCCCCTCTCTGACGTAAAGTGACTTTTGCACCTCCCCACTTGGGTGACTCTGACTGAAGCTAAGAGACCACAGTGGAGGTCGGCTAAAAATCCAACTAAAGGGGGATCAATGCCTAGTCCCAGAAGGACCTTCCACAGTTTTGACCTATTGACTAGGTCAAAAGCTGAGGAGAGGTCCATAAAGGCCATATATAGAGACCCCTCCTTAGCGATTGTATATTTGCTGATTAAGAGTTGGAGATTCAAACACTGATCCAGGGTGCTTCTCCTAGTCCTGAAGCCGTACTGAGCGTTAGACATGATCCCCCTGTCCTCAAGCCAGTCTGTCAGCCTACCTAGTATGACTCTGCCTAAGATTTTGACGGCAGAGTCAATTAGGGAATTAGGGAGACAGGCCTGTAACAGGCAGGGTCTCCCCATTGTCCCTTTTTGATGATTGGTATTATATTAGACTTAGTCCAGGACTCAGGTAAATTATTTACTCTTATGGCGTTGAAGACATTTGTAAGGATCTTGGCCCAGAATTTCGGAGCACTCTTATACAGGTCCGCAGGGACCCCGTCTTGTCCAGGGGCCTTATTTTTTTGTGTTTCATTAATTGCTTTTTCAACATCTGCCTCCCAAAAAGCCATTATAGGCCCTAATTGACAGGAAACTTGGGCCACTTGAGAGGGCTCATGGCTCGGCTGGGAATAAATACTTTCAAAGTGGGCGAGTCACAGCTCATCTGGGATGGTACATTCCAGGATATTATTCTCTACCCCAGAGAAAAAAGGCTGGTTGATAAAGGCCCAGAATTTAACGCTATCCCGCAAGGCCTCTTCTGATAGCAAATCAGTCCAGGCTTCATTTTTAATCTGGGATTTGCGAGCACGAATAGCTTGTTTATATAATTTCCTTTATATTGCTATTTGTGTTCTATTTCTGGGCGATTCTTTCAGTGCTTTATAAAGGGCGGAGTGTGCTTTAGACCAGTTATGATCAAACCATCTTTTACCTCTTTGACTGCCGGATTTATTTTTAGCCCTCAGGTCATTATTTACTTGTTGGCATATTACATTAAATGCCTCAACTGTCTTGGTGTTAGGGGCTAAGTGGTCCAGACAAATTCCCTCCTCCAATTCGACCTTGCCCAAAACATCATGTAAGAAGTTTTCCGGGATCAAGTTAGCCCATTTTAGTCTTCTGCCCTGATTTTTAGGTAAGTCCGTAACAATTAGAACATGCATATCTTTAAAACTCCAAAGCCCCCCTGGGACCACCTCTAGTTTATTTATTTATATAGAGAGTTTTATATAGCGCGAACATGACCCTTGGGTATCAGAGCGCTTCACATACAGTATACATTCAGTAGAGCTGTTTCAATATAACATATCCTTACACAATAACATATGAATGAGGTAGATAAGTGTAGAATTATAAATGAGTGAGGTAGATAAGTGTAGAGTGGCTTAATTCTATAAAATATCATTATCTATAATATATTGAGTGAGGTAGATAAGTGTCTTATAGTCAATATTCCCGTACATCATGTTCAGCATCGCCCATTATTTAAGTATTCTTCATCCCAATTCAGTCAATCTCCTCCAGTTTTCGTGGTGACGGCGAGATCATATCTTTCTTAAGTCAGGAACTTACTCATTAAGAAGATCTTAGTTTCCCTTTTGAATGTTATCGTATTTGTAATTTTTCCGATAGTTGGAGGGAGCGAGTTCCATATTCTGGGGGCTTGCCCTGTGAAAGCTCTGTTGTATGTTTTCTTTTTTCTGAATATGGGTGGTTTTAGCATCAGCAGATTGGCGTTCCTTACTGGTCTGCCTCCTCCTGACAGCTCAATCTTCTGGGCCAGGTATCTCGGAGTTTTGTAATGAATAGCTTTGTGGGTGACACATGCCATTTTGAATTGGATTCTGGCTTCGTATGGTAGCTAATTTAATGCTTTTAGATGCGGGGAGATATGGTCGAATTTCCTTGATCCAGTAATGAGTCTTGCTGCCACATTGAGGCATGCTTTCAGCGGAGCCGTGGAGATTTTTGGTAGTCCTGCTAGGGTTGTACAGCCGTATTCAATCCTTGAGATTACTAATGATTGTATAGCTAGTTTTAGGTCTGCCAGTGAGATGAATGGTTTCACTTTCCTTAGGTAGTTCAAATGAAAGCGGGCATTCTTCGCCATTGAGTTGATGTGAGCTTTCATGTCTAGGTTCTTGTCTAAAGTGATCCCTAATGATTTTGCGGTGTCAACTAACGTAGGGGTGCAGTTTAACGCTGTGATCATTCTGATCCATTCTTCCGCCTCTGAGTACTTCTTTGGAGATGAAATTAAAAGGAATTCCGTTTTTTGTGCATTGAGCTTCAGGTGATTACTTGTCAGCCAACTTAATGTCATTTTTAATGACCCATTCATTAACTTGATGTCTTCCAGGGATTCTATCTTGATGTACACTTGCGTGTCATCCGCGTACATGTGATAGGATGTGTTAGCGTTTCGGAGGATTTCTGTCAGAGGTTTGACGTACAAGTTAAAAACTGAGGGTGATAGTGCCGATCCTTGGGGGACTCCGATTGAATTCGGACATACTGTGGAGAGTGTCTGGTTGACCCAAAATCTTTGTGATCTGTTATGCAGGAAGGATTCAAACCATTTCAACACCGTTCCTGACATTCCCATCCTGTTGTGAAGTCTTTCAAGCAGTTTTTCATGGTTGACCGTGTCGAATGCCGATGACAGGTCAAGAAGGACTAGTAGACACGTCCTATTGCAGTCAAGGGCCTGTACTGCGTCATCGACAATATGTAGGATCGCTGTTTCCGTGCTGTGTCCAGTTCTGAATCCCGATTGACAGTCGTCCAGCAGCCTAAAATTTGCGCTGTGCCGGCTCAGTTGGCTTTGTACGCATTTCTATATTAGTTTGGCCATTAGTGGAATATTGGTAACAGGGCGGAAGTTGTTAGGATTAGCTGGGTCCGCTGTTGGCTTCTTGATGATTGGGATCACTTGTCCCGTTTTTAAGCAGTCTGGAAGGGTTCCTTGTGATAGGGAGGAGTTTCTTATTTTTGTCCATATTGGGATGATGATTTAGCGGGGAGTGGATCATTATAGTGGTTATTCGGTTTGATATCCGCTAGTATTTTGGCGATGATGGTCTGGTCGTATAGCTCGAAGGTATCCCACTGTGCATTGTTTTTCCCTCCATTGTGGTTGACTGTCGGTGTGGCAATGGTCGGTCTGTGTGGTTGTCTGTGCAGTTGGTCTGCTGCCGCCTTGAGCTCTATTTCCAGCTTGTTAGCCTTCTCGGTGAAGAATTTTGAGAATTCTTCACAGCTTAGCTGGGTTTTGGTGGTTTCTTAGGTTGATTTTGCTAATTTGTTGGATTGTTGCTTTAAAATTTCAAATAGTTTCCGAGGTCTGTTTTTGGCGCTGTCCAGTTCCGATCTGATATATTCTTTTTTGGACCTAAGGATCTTTTTGTTATATTCATTTCTGATTTTTCTAAGTGATTTCAGTTCTGGTGTTGCCGGGTGTTCTCTCCACTTTCTTTCGGCCATTCTTAGTTTCCTTCTATCATCATTCAGTGACTCGTTAAACCATGGGTTCTTGTCCTTTTTCGAAACTCTTTTCAGTTTTAGTGGCATGGTGGTGTTAACTATGTTTGCTACTGTTGTAGAGTAGTGCTCCGTAAGTTCATTCACATTCTTCAAGCTGTTAGGTGGCTCCAGATCATTTTCACAGTTTTCCACTAATCGCTCCATGTTCAGGTCTTTCGTATCCCGTGTCAACTTTTTGAGTTTGACGGGCTGTGATTTATTTTTCCTTTCCAGTGTTGGAATAAGGAAGATTATGGCATGGTGATCCGACCAATCGCATGGCATCACCGACTGGACCATTATGTTCTTGTTTCTGGATAATATCCAGTCAAGTGTTGCTCCTTTTGAGTGCGTTGGTTGTGTGAAAGCTTGGGAAAAATTTAGCTCATTCAGGAAGTTTTTTAGAGCGATAATCTGTTTATCTTTCTTGTCTTCCCAGTGCAAGTTGAAATCACCCAGGAATATGTTGTTAGAGTACGTGTTATTGTTCTCTGTTATAATCTCCATTAGTTGGTCAATCAAGGTCTAATTATTTCCTGGCGGGTGGTACATGGCATGTATGGTGAATCTTTCAATGTCTATTGATTTTATATTAAGGCCTAAATATTCATAAGATTCCTGAGGGTCTGATTGTATTTGTTTGATTTCTATGTCAGATCGGTGGATGCAGGCTATTCCACCACCTTTCTTCTTTGGTCTATCTAGTCTCACTATGTTGTAGTGTGGGGGCACTAGCAGATCCATGCAAGGAGACGATGATTCCGAGAGCCATGTTTCTGTTAGGATTGTTAGGTCAACTTCCATGTTAATGATGAGTGCAGCGATGTCTGACGAGTGTTTTACTGCGGATTGACAGTTGAGCAGAAGGCATTTCAGATGATTTTTTGTAACGTTCTGCTCCCTATCACTTACGTTGGTGGATAGCTGAACCTGTTGTAGGTTTGGTTTCCTTATCTTCTCTTTCGATGTTCTGTTCGGATCAATCAGAACTGTTTTGATTTTCTCTCCCCTCACGTATTCTGTCGGCTCATATGACTTTAGTAGTGATAGTGTTTCTTCTTCTGTTATGTACCTAAGGTTTCTGTCTGGCCTGTTTTGTCGATCTGTTGATGGCT
The DNA here is from genome assembly GCF_964263255.1 of Lissotriton vulgaris. Taxonomy (NCBI): domain Eukaryota; kingdom Metazoa; phylum Chordata; class Amphibia; order Caudata; family Salamandridae; genus Lissotriton; species Lissotriton vulgaris. The sequence goes on from NC_141693.1 coordinate 1,527,185,963, forward strand.
TGGTCCTCTCCTTCCTTTTTTCTGACGTTTTCATCATTACTTCTTGGATGTGTTCAATTTTAGATTGCGTGCCTGCCATGATTTCTAGGATCTTTGCCATTGTTTTCATAGTGATATGGATGTCCCGTGCCATGTTGTCAATTTGTGTCTGTATTCCGTCAGTTTCTCTCCTGTTCTGATATGATGTGTTAATAGTGTTCAATCTCTTAGTTTTGTCTTGGTAGTTTGCGTAGTCATAGTGCACGTTTGGCGTGTTCCTAGCTAGTCTTTGTATATTACATGATGAGTGTGCAGGAGGGATGGTCTCTTCCATATCAATTGACGTTGTGATCCTCTTTATTATTGCCCCGTTGCTAAGCGGGAACATCTCCTGTGGGTGCAGGATCTCCTGTGGTAGCATTGTTGGTTCTTCCCTACCTGCTCGCTGTGTTGTGGTATTCTCCGGTGTTATTGCTATATTTCTTCTCTCTCTATCCTCTTCAATCAGTTTATCTTCAGACTTCGTTAGATTTACTGGTGTCGTTGCCTGTTTTGGCCACGTTTTTTCTTTGCTCTGTGCCTGAGCCGCCATAGTGTTACCACGTAGACCCCGTGTATCTGAGCTCTCTGAGACCTCTCTGTTCTGGCTGTCTCTTATCTCAGTTGTGTCACTTAGTGGCGTTAGGTATTGCGCTTTCTGCTTCTCTCTGGGTCGGCTGATGATGTCTGTTACATCTTGTGTTGTTCGGGGATGTGGATCTTGCGCTTGTATAGGTCCTGTGTCCTGTTGTGTTAGCCTTTCTGGATTCTAGGCACTCTACATTTGCGGTTAGAGGATGTTGCTGTTGTTGTTGTCGTTGCTCCCTAGTGTTCTCTACCCATTTTTTTAACATAGGGAATATATTGTCAAATTTCTCTAGATCGTCATTGGCTGCTTGTACAAGCACTATTCTGTTTTTGTATACCGGTATGCAGAGGTTTGCTCGCAGTCTTGGCGAAGGTGTGCTCAGTAGTTTTGTGCCATGAGGTATCTTGTTAATAGTTTTTATGTTGATTTTCTTTGTGATGACCGTGCGCCATTTAGCTGTTTTTATGGTGAAGAAAATCAGATTGTTGACGATTCTGCCTTTGTTTAGGTTGAACGAGGGGTCTGAGATCAAGGTGTCAGGGTTTTTCCTCAGTAGGTTGTGTTTAAATTTCTTGACTGCTATTTTGGATAGATGCGATGGATATTTTATGGCAAGTGCATTTTTGCCTGCAGCTTCTAAATTTTTATCATCCATCTTCTCTCTTTGATGTCCGGTGGTATGTGTTATGGTATATTCCAGCGTGTAGTTTCCCTTAGACGTCAGCACCTATCTTCTGATGTTTTCCGTTTTGGTTGAATTCTTGGGTGTTTCTCATTTCCATGTGTTGATTCTGTCAGTGTTTCTCACTCTGGGTTGTTCTATTCAGCCCCACATTAACTCTGCCTAGAATTACCATCTAATTCTTCTCTATTTGTGATTTGTCTGCTATTTTTTGTTCACCCGGGGCATGTTAAGAGTAAGGCAGGTCTAATTTCTATCTTGATGGTGTTGCTACCCATTGAGCTCACATCCTTTGTAGTTCATGTTCAATGTTCAATATTCAGTGAAGGGTTAACCCTTCGCTTCTGACCTTTCAACTTATTCGATGCAGCCAATGTATCCAGATCCCTTAACTGATATTGTTATTAGCCTGCTGTAGGAGCGGACTTTTGTCTGCGGTGGCCGCCATTTTGCGGTCAGGCTGGGCAGGTCTCACTTTACTCGTTTTCCGAATATCTCTTTGATGTACTGATGTTGTCTTTATCGGCGGATCTAGGAAGTGGGGCTAGCGCTGGAGGGTTGGTGATATTTGCTCCATAGTTTCTCAGTTCGCTGTTGTAAACGCAACCTAAATGTCCGCGACGGCCGCCATTTTGAGTTCAGGCGTGTCGGAATCCAATATTACTCACTTTCCCCTCGATTTCACTAAACCGCTATGTTCTCAACAGCGGCTAAAGAGGATAGTAAGGGCGAGGTTGAAGATCTTTGCTCCAAAAATCCTCGTGTCACTGTAGTGGGACGCTAGCTAGTCGTCCGATATGGTCGCCATTTTCAGGTCAGGCGGGTCGGACTGTATCTTTTCTCTCCCACTCCGTATAATAACAGTGTCCCGTCTTTATTCTCATCTTCATCTAATGAGGTGAGGGGGGGACTAGCACCGTATGGGTGAGGATGTCAGTACCTTGTCTGGCCATATTCTCCTTTCTCCAGCGTCGATCGGCACTTCCCCGTCCGCGATGACCAGTCCCAGTCCTCAGTTCCGGCGATGCAGCCGATGCTCCCTCAGACTTCTTCCGAATCGGGCCGTCGCCGCTCAGGGTGAATCCAATCTACTGCTGGTACTGCCGATGCCTCCCTCGTGTCCACCAGTGCAGTTTTGTCTTTTAGTCATCCGTGTCCACCATACGTCCCTGCCTTGGAGTCCGAAGAAGAGAGGCAGCCTTTTTTATTGTCCAGGTATGTTGTTTTCCGATTGCCTTCTTTTCATCTCTGTTTTTTTTGTTTCACTGCTTTCGGTGAGTCCTCGGTCGCAATAGGGTTTGTTCAGGGATTTAATCCAAATTGGTGATCCCTAATCCCGGAGCTCTTGTCTAGAGCTCCTATTCAGCGGCCATCTTGGTATTGAGTCACAGGGTAATGATTGCTAAAAACTGAGGGGCATATTATCAAGGACAGGCATATTATCAAGGACAGGCGATACACTTTCACTTTAATTAGTCTTTATTCGATATGTTTCAATCATAAAAGACATTTTACAAAAAATGTGTTGTTTTGTCCCACCCCCTCCCCCCAGCCCCACAAGTATACAGGATCCACAGTGATTTAATTCAATAAATAAACAAAATAAAAACGTCTTCCTATCTCATCATATTTACATTTCTACATAATCTTAAAATATCCTATTTACATCTTTACATGATCTTAAAATATCTATTAAAATACCAAAAACGGTAAGATTTAGAAAGCTAAGTTCATTAATGCCAAAAAGAAGGGTAAGAAAGGAAAATAACAATTACTTATATGGTTTGCATAGTTTGTCATTAAAATATACTGATTAGCAGTTCAAATAATCGCAGACAGTACGACAGAAAGTAACAATCCTGAATTTATACCAGACACATTTTACGTGCCCGAATTATCCACATCCAGTGGAGAAATTTTGCCATAGCTATAACAACGGGCTGAGAGGTATCTGTTCTTAAGATCCTAACAGCCTCGTTTGCCGTTCTTAAACCTAACTGAATACAAATTGGTTTAAACCATGAGCGTCTGGGCATTCTATATTCAGGACAGGCAAACAACACATGTCCGATGTTTTCATTATGATCCGGACAAAAGGGGCACCTTGGGGTTTGTGCCTTATTCCATTTCACCATTAGGGCATTTAGAGGTAGTGTCCCCACCCTCAACTGATGGTACCTCTTCCGGTCCCCTGGGACCGTGATCCAATCCCAATAGGATTCGAGGGCCGGTGAGTGCTTGAGCTCCAAGTAATCGTATGTGAAGGAGCGATCAATATGATTCCTAAAACACTTAATCTCTAAAATGCTCCAATAAAGTTCACGGAGTGTCTTTTTAGGTGGAAATACATTATTTAGGGGATCATCCCACAATTGGGATAAACCCAGTGCCCTATATAAAAGTTTAACCTCTTTCATCCAGACTATCTTACAGCCAATATCCAGGGTTCTCACCTCTAGGAAGCCTTGGGCATACTGGGAGAGTTCTGGGGTTACCCATAACCTTCTCCAGTAGGCCACGATTCTGTACCTGGCCATGTCCCTAAAACTATAAAATCCTAAATCATAGTTTAAAGGTATCAGTGGGGTTGACATCGGTAAACCAGTAATGTTGCGGAGAAATTTATTCTGTGCTACCGTCAACTTAGTAAGATTACTGGACCCCCAGAGTTCAGCTCCGTAAAGAACTGCTGCTCCAACCTTGGCGTTATACATTTTTAGGACAGGTCTAATTGGTTTGGTATGAGATGAAAAAAGCTCCTTTGTGAGGACTCCTGCGAGTTGTGCATGTTTTGTATCTAGCTCATTTGTGTGCTGTTTCCAATCTAGATTGTAGGACAAATTAATACCGAGGTACTTAAAGACCTGGGTCTGTTTAAGCTGGACCCCATCCATAGTAACTCTGCCTCTAATGTGTTTCCGCTTGTGCATAACCATAAATTTTGTTTTGCTTGTATTAATTACAAGTCCATGGTCAGTGCAAAATGCTTCAAAAACCCTGATGGCCCTTTGGAGTCCCTGCTGGGTCTTTGATATCAGCAGGGTATCGTCCGCAAACATCAACAGGGGGATCAGTCTTCCTGCCAACCTTGGGGCATCAGTAGGCTGATGTTCAAAATAACTGATCACCCTGTTGATGTATAATGAAAAAAGCGTTGGTGCGAGTACGCATCCTTGGCGTACTCCCCTCGCAATGGGGAACTTCTCAGTGGCACTACCCTGCTGATTCCACCGTACTTGTGCGAAATTATTTTCATGCATTCTAATCAGTAAGGACAGGATTTCTTTCGGGATAACCTGATCATGTAGGATATTCCACAACTTATGGCGGGGAACTAAATCAAAAGCTGATTTTAAATCAACAAAAGCCGCAAAAAGCATCCCGCCCCCTAGTAAAACTGTGCGCCAGTACAATAAAACAAATCTAAAAACTTGGTCAATGGTGCTGGTATGGCTACGAAAACCAGCCTGCAGGGGTGATAGTATGTCGTGGTCTTCTATCCACCCATGTATTCACTGTAGTAATAACCTTGCCACTACTTTTTGTATACATGCAATCAGGCTGATAGGCCTGTAGTTGCCTGGATCCGAGCATGCCCCCTTTTTAAAGATGGGGATAATCTCGGCTCCTTTCCAGGTCTCAGGGATAGGCGAGCCCTTTGCAATAGCATTGGCTAACAGCTGGATGTAAGTGGCCCATAGGTCCTTGTCGTGCATAAACAAGTCAGCAGGGATAAAGTCTAAGCCCGGAGCTCTGGCTTTAGGTATATTGTTCAGAGTTTTTAGGACATCATCTTTGGAGAAGAGTAAGGGGCTCGTTAAAGTATCTACTAGGGCTAGACACTCCTCTTCACCTTCATCCTCAGCGGCAAACTGAGTAGCATAATGGGATACCCAGGCTTCTGGTGACACATAATTCATGGGTTCTCCTCTATTTGCCCCCCTTCCCCATTTAACAATATTCCAGAAGGGTGTCATGGATCTTTCCCTACTGGCTTCGAGGAGATCCCTCCAGTAGCCTTCCTCCCTATCCCTTTTTGCACTAATTTGCACTTTTTTATACATGACTCGGGCCTCCCTTATCTTGGTTTTATCTCTAGTTTTTACTGCATCTGACAGGGACCTATAGGCAGTCCTACAGGTTTTATCGTACCACTGATCCTCCTTTCTTATTGGTCTACGTGGCTTCTTCTTAGTTTTCTTAACAAAAAACGGTTTTAACTTGTTAAAAAATTCATCATGGATCCTGCTAATTTCAGCTATCGGGGTATTTTTGTCAGTTATACCCCGAACTTCTTGGATGGCCTGGGTTGTTAGATCCCTCATAGCTATTATGCTTTCCTCATTGGCTACACAAGTTGCCCATCTGACGTGTCTTTGGTCGTTTGAGAGATTTATTTGAACATTTTCCCTCTCTTCCTCTTTTGTCATCAGATCAAACAATTTAAAAGTTAAAATCAATGGGTCATGGTCACTTTCCACCCTTGACTCGATCCACATATCAAGAACATTAGCCCAATTCTCTTTGTTAGTCAAGATGTAATCAATACGGCTATGTGTAATTCCGATAGAGAAGGTAGGGGCACCCTGCTTATCTGAAAATGTTCTTCCATTAGTGGCCCGGAGCCCAGACTCGACACAAAGTACTTTTAACTGTAAGGCAGCCTCAGACCATTTTTTAATGGGTATCAAGGAAAGCTGTGGGATTTCCCAGGTGAAATCCTCCTCAGTAGTGAGGTCTACATCCTGATTATCAAGTGGTTCAAAACAACAATTAAAATCACCACCAATAATAATGTTGGCATTCAAACAGTGCTGTTTTAATAGGGTATCCAACAGGTCAACCGCCTTAGTGGGTTTGCCACCCGGTAGGCCCCTTGAATAGATGTTAAAAGTAAAAAGATCCCTACTGGGCGGTCGCTGTAGTTTGACCAATAATATATCAGAACTATTGGTATCTATTTGTAACACTGAATGATCGTTGTTCTGCTTAATCCATGTTACCAAACCACCTTTTGCCCTTCCCCTTGAGCTCGGGGTAGCTGGAATGAAATAATGTAAATATCCCTGGATTGGATCTGGTTCTAACTGCCAAGTCTCCTGTAAAAGGATTATGTCCTTTGAATCCAGGAAAGTTAGCAAGTCCTGTGATAGAATCTTATTTTTTAACCCTGCAACATTCCAGGACATTAAAGTGCATTGTACATTGATATTGTCAATGGTAGATTTGATACTACCAATTTGGCCCTCACACTGTTGCTGGGTAAGATCATATTCACTTGTGTTATCATCTATAACAGCCACTTCAAGCGATACATTTCCATTTAACTCATTTATATCATTATTATCAGCATGTTTGGAACATTCATTACAATGGTAAACATTATTTGTAGTACCAAGTTCCTCCTGTATATTGGTTACATTAATCAAAACATCAGTTAGTCCAGTATTTGGCTGGGTGACCATTTCCCTGGCAGCATGATCACCAGAAGGAATTGGAAATTTTTCAGAACTATTGCCCAGTCAATCACAATCATTTAGCCCTGATAAGGCTTCATATCTATTGCCTAAAACCATGCCCCATTCATTAAGGGGAGCCCTTGGACCTCTGTTATTTCTCACGGTGTTCCACACAGGACCCGGAGTCCTCGCAAAAGTCACATTCTGTTGCTCTCCGTAAAAACATTTTAAGGTAAGAGGAACAACAGATCCTGCTCTTCTTTGGGGGGGGGGGGTAGATATGATTTAAGAGATTGGGCAAAACACCTGGATGGGAAAAAGTCACTATAGCGCAGTCTCCCTTAAATCTTTTCGGTCGATTTCCAATCCACGCAACCCTCTTTACGGATTTTATTTCGGATGCAAGTTGGTGTTTTCCTCCCGGTGCCATTTGCACGTTGTTTGTTAGCCAATAGAGTGCCTTACTAGACAAAGATGCTGGCGTTTCAGTTTGTACATCCGTTGGCGGGGGAACATTAGCCAGGACCAAAACAACTGGGGAGGCTTCTTCAATAAATTGAAGGGGATCTGTTTCCTGACAGTTTATTGGCGCAATACCTGTTTGCCCTGGTACCCCAGCAGTATTCAAGGGTCGGTTGGTAGGGTGAGTTTCATTTCGGGCTGGGCTTCCAGAGAGCGTTGGACTGCTCTCTTTTTCTATCGAGCTCCTCGCCTTAGGTTCAATTGATTTCGCCATTTGTGTCACTAAGGTATTAACCATCTCAACCCCTTCCACAGCTTTAGTTTGGAGACCACTCATCTTTTTTACCTCCGCATTCAATTTGTCGATCTTGGCAATTAAAGGCTTAATGATGGTTTTGATTTTAGAGTCAATATTGTCTGCTATTTTCTGAAGCAAATCGTCCTCATTATAGCTTTTGTCGTGGTAACTTTTATCAAGAACATTATTATCGCCATCATCATAGTTTTTTGCCTTGTTTTTTCCTATCGGAGTAGCTTTTTTCCTCCTATTTCCTGAGCGTAACCCCATCCGCCTTTGCTGGGTTTTTCTATGCTTTCTTGAAGGTCGAGTTTCCTGCTCAGGGGATTACAGTTCGTCAATATTATGCACCAGGGTCTCGTGTTCGTGGTCAGTATTTATTTCTTGATCTGGTGGCACTGTATTTACTACATCATCCAGCATAAGACTATTCTGGTAATCCAAATTTTAAGTTGGATGAACCGTAATGTCTATTAGGTTAATGGAGTCATCAGGTGCTAAAGAACCTGAGTGTTGAGGACTTTGGGTTGGGCTTAGTAACTGTAGATTAGGCGACTGACTCAGTCCTAATGATTGTCTTCTTTCCTTATTTATTTTAGTTACGACTTGAAGCATATAGTTTTCTATGGGCTTGGAATTAACAGGTGGCTGTTTTTTTGTTATTTTTTTAGACATGTTAAGGGCTATGTTGTTGATTTGCCCAGTGTAGAGGAGAATAGTACACTTCCACACCTACTCACCAGACCTACTGTGTAGCTGTATAATAATAAATGCAGGGTGCTGTGTAGTCTTTGGCGGTAGTCACTTGTTGCTTAGCTGAGACGCGGGTATCAGTTAATTTAGATTAGCAGCAAGCAGTAAGCCTTTCTCAATAACATTGCACAGAGGAGTTAGTAGAAAGGAGATTTTCTTACTTGCTTGGGTTGCAGATGTTAGGGGGGTTGCCCAGTCCAGTCTCGGCCAGTCTAGGACTGTCTAAGACTGTCCCGCCCTTGTCCCGGGCTTCTCCCGGTCGCTTCCCGCGCGCGACTCGCGGGGCGAGAGGGGGCGTCTCCCTTTGACCGCCTCCTGGCGCTCCCTCGCCGTCACGGGCGCGACGCCCCTGGTGCTGCTGGGGGCTGTAGTCTTTCCTGGATTGCCCCGCTACGCTGGTGCTGCCGTTTCCCTCACGGCGCTGGTTAGAGCCTTCGCGTCTCTCCTCTGCCGGTAAGCCCACTCTCAACTGTGGTGTCGATTTCCACAGGGCTCCCGGCGGCGTCTCCCTTTGACCGCCTCCTGGCGCTCCCTCGCCGTCACGGGCGCGACGCCCCTGGTGCTGCTGGGGGCTGTAGTCTTTCCTGGATTGCCCCGCTATGCTGGCGCTGCCGTTTCCCTCACGGCGCTGGTTAGAGCCTTCGCGTCTCTCCTCTGCCGGTAAGCCCACTCTCAACTGTGGTGTCGATTTCCACGATACAGTATCGCTGCTTTTTATCGGCAGGAAACTGCCGATAAAGCGGCGATAATGGCCTTGATAATATGAATTCCAATCGAAGCCCATGTTAGATGTGTTCATATCTAAAGTGGAGGCACTGAAGTCTGTTGCACTTATAGCGAGTGAATTTGAACGTTTTACTCCATACTTTACACTGCAGAGACATTGAATAAAACGGCAGCCATGACCTTTGTCACAGGGTCCCAAGTGACTCCACTCTCAGACTCAGAAGCGGCCAAAACGGACTTTGAAAGTAGTCCCGAGTAGGTACTCCGAGCTATTCAAAAACTCACTATTGGCAAAACCCCATAGGAGATGGCTTCACCTCTGAATTTTATAAAATGTTTGCACTTATTCTCAACCCCCTCATTGCCCGTCTCTACAACTCGTTCAGCGATACCAGGTGCCTTATGCCATCCATGCAGATGGCCACTATAATAGTTCTCCCAAAGCTGTGCAAGGATCTGTGGAGATATGCCTTGTAACGGCCTATCTAAGCATGAGCAGAAAATCTGTTCCGCTCGCGGATTTTCGGTAAATTTGCAATTCGCGAATTTCCCGCAAAATCCACGAATTAAAAAATCCGCAAATTGCGGATTGCCAATTTGCAAATCCGCAAATTTGCGAATTGCCAATTCGCAAAATTCGCCCATGCTTAGGCCTATCTCCTTACTAAACATTGAGTTGAGCAATTTTACTGGTGTGCTGGCTGCCCTCTTGGAGCATTATATGCAGTGCCTCATTGACCCCGGATCAGTCAGGGTTCCTCCCTGAGAGGCATTGTAGTGATGGAACCGCACCACTTTGCCACCTCCTCGACAAATCAAAACGCTCCCAGATGCTTGACCTGCTCTTTTCGGTGAATGCTGAAAAAGCCTTTGAAAGAGTACATTGGCCCTACCTGCAGGTGGTAATTGCTAGAATCGGGCTAGGTGGGAGTTTAAAGGTTGGGCCAGCTGTAGCTACGTTCACCCGAAGGTCAAGGTCAATGTGAATGGAACCTCGTCCTGCCTGTTAGGACTTCCCGGGGAACCCGACAAGGGTGTCTGCTGTCCCCTTTATTATTTGCATTCTACATGGAGCCCTTTGCAAAGCATATTCCTCACAACACTGATATCTCAAGCATTCACATGGGAGACAGGGAGCATAAAATATCTCTTTACGCAGGCAATGTGCTATTAATTCTGACACATCCTTTCCCCCTCTTTTAAAGGAAATGGCAGACTTTGGCAAAGTGTCCAGGTTTAAAGTCAACCTACACAAAACACAGGCGCTTAGCTTGACAATCCCGAGGGAAGATCGGGACGATTGATGGCATGTTTCCCTTTGATTGGGCTTCTGATGGGTGACATATCTGGGCCTCTGGATTTTCTCCACACCCGAGTGCACGGTAAAATAAAACTATCCCACCCTCCCTGCTATGACGAGTTGGAGCTCTTGACCTGGAAAGGATACACATTGTCTTGGTTGGGTAGATTGGCAGTGGTTAAAGTGACCCTACTCCCCCGATTTTATACGTCATGTAGACGCTGCTGCTACAACCAAAACTTCAACATCTAATAGGTGACTTCGTATGGGGTGGAAAGAAAGCTCACATGGCTCGTAACTAGACATATCTTAATCAAAATGATGGAGGTTTGTTTGTTCCCCACCTAGAGAGGTATTCTTAACTGGCCCAACTATGCTACATGATAGAATGGTACAGAACGGCATCCCAAAAGCACTAGTGTTTTTTCGATCGCTCGGTTGGTGGGATACATGTACGGAAGATGTCTTGGCTCCCTAAGAAACACCAACCTGTTGGAGTATATATCTCACCTATAACCAGGGGGACAGTGGGGGTTTGGGACACAGTGCAAAAAGCAAGACGCCTCACCACACAGACATCTCCTCTGACCCCTTTTATAGGCTACCCGGAATTCCCTTTGACAGAGAAAGTGGATCGCTATGTTAAGTGGAAAGAAGCTAATTGTAAGGGACAATGGGATATTTTCGATGAAGAGGGAGTGATGGATTTCACACAGCTTTGTTCCGGGTATGGACTGCCCCTACTAGCAATACACTGCCCTGAGACATTGGGTCCGACAGCCCCACAAATGCCCCCATGCTAGCCGCCCCCTGACGGATTTCAAAAAATGGTTTGTCACCCATCACTCTGACAAACTCCAGCTTTCAGACATAGACACTTTTCCCACTGTACCGTTACACCACTCTAAATTACCCCTGCTCTGATTCAGACTCTCAAAAAGTCAAATGTGGGAAGCTTGAGGATAAAAACGACATACTGCCATCTGAAGCCCCTCAAACATTTCTTCAATCAACAGTTTAGTACATTATAGTTCCTATAGAACCCCCCACAATGGCTTTTCAAACCAGGCCAGGACATCACCCAAAGAAACATCTAAAGACACAAACTTAAACCTTGTGGCCAATATAAGGCTGGGCCTGGTAACAAACAATATAATCACAATAGAGGGCCCCTGTCAACGGAAGAATCCACACTTCTAGCCCAAGAATTACACCAAATCTGCATTTCTGAAAGATCCGGGCACCGTAATATTTTCAAAAACTAGTGATATCAAAGAATTGCAACCCCCTCTGCAACCAAGCAACTTCGATTTATTCTTTCAACCTGAAACAAAAGCACATTCAAATCAAACTGTAGCACAAATCCACACAATAGAGCCACAACAACTGGAATCAAATAGAACAAGTAACAGCAACTTAACCACTAACAGGCCTACTCAAGACCAAGAACCAAAACATAAACTTGAAGGGACCAGAAGTCTAAAGACAATAGCGGACTTCGCTAACATTAATTATAAAGTAGAATTATGGGATCCCGCAAAAATTACTGATAATGTTCAAACACAAACGCTAACATATTCACAGGCAGGCACTGGGACCATCCGGTCCCACTGCAAATAAATCTGACCAACTCTTCCAACTCTCCGTGATCACTGCAAGAATAGAACCCGAGGTAGTCATGCCAAAATCTTGCCAGTAAAAAGGCCAGAAAATGGCACAACTATTAAACCCAAACAGCGTCTCTCACACACAGAGGAAAGCTATCCTCTGACTATCTCTCAAAAAGTTTCCAAAGGGTGACACCGCCCCCCTCCGTGACCATGAAGTGCTATCACGCACTAACTCAAGTGAATATTGAAAGCCTTTTTTCTACATGTTATGTATATAAGTGTGTCTATCGTACTCGTCACATTAAGTCCTGTGTTATTTATATGTGTGAATTCACGACCACTTTGCATGATTTTTGATATACACTGGACCTGAAAGCCTGCACGCACCAATATGGGACAAAAAAACACTATATTGAATTAAGTGTGCGGCATGAAGGAGCATTATGCAACCCTTTCTTCCACTCATGGAAGGAGGGTATGGCCACTAATCATATGTTATTATTTTTCCAGAACCAGGATTGAGCACAATCGTATGTATTGCACTTAATAACGCATGCCATTATTCCTAGCAGCATTACATGTTGTTTTATATTAATCCCTATCTAGGGCTTATAGGAGTGGCATATACAGGGCTGGCTAGGGGTAGCTTGAAACATGTCGACCGTACAGTGATCAACCCCATATTACAGGTTGGAATACAGTGACAACCCCCATTTTTAATATACGGACCTAGGAGCAGAATAAAATTGTTGAGGCCCACTAGGACGGTATTTTTAATTTACTCACACCCACTCCACCACACCTTTTTGCACCACACATAGTCCTTCACAAAAAAAGTGCTCCTACGAAGTTCGTAAGTCGCAGCACGCCCCTTTTCGTAGAGAACTGGGATGTCCCCAATGATAAAGCAAGTCACCGTGGGGCAACCCCGGTGAGTGAGGGGACTCTAGAAAGAAATGTTTCTTTCTTTTGGATTTACTGATCAAATTGATTAGCAACCGTTACACAAACTAGGTCTCGTAGCCCAAAATTTTGGGACTATCATTTTCTCATGCCATGTCCTAGGAGGGCAACCTAGTTGTTTCCTCCTTCTCCCCCCTAGATTATACATGTTCATAGCAGCCGCTGAGCTGCGGAGTGTTTACAAAGATAACGGGATTCTCTAATCCCTAAAACCTCAGTGACCAGACCTGAGACACACTTGAAAATTCACAAATTCTTTATATGAAAAATGGCGGGAATCACAGACTGTCTTACTCGGAAGAGGACGTTGACAGAATAATAGCCTCTATATTACCACACACAGGGGCCCCTAATAGAGACAACAGTGATGCAAACCAGATTTGGGACGAATTAACAGAACTGAAAAGAACACAAATCAAGACCTTGATTCACGGGGTGATGATGGCGGAATATCTTAAAATAAATGCAGCACCAAGGGGGTTAATTGTTAGAAACAAACCTTTTATCTTTCAACAGGACAAACAATTTAAAAAAGATTGGTCACTTATATCATGGCATTGTACCAGGGATTGGTTGGTGCTGATAATAAAAACAGCGGCACGCCTCTCCGAAACATTGAAAGAAGAGATTCACTCTTTGGAGGTACGCCTAAAATCCTTCCAAACCCCAAGCGAACTAAAAAAGAGACTTTATGAGCTTAACAAGAGTATGACTGATTTTGAAATTAGCCTGAAGGATACAAAATATGTCAAACTAACCAGAAATCATTTTCTCATGAAAAAGTGTACACTTACATCAGGGATGACTACAAATTAAGCAACAGAAACCCGGGATACAAAACAGACAGCGAAGGGTCTGATTCAGGATCTGATGGTTCAGGATCCCCTGGCACTTTTAACTATCCCATGACCAGAAGACCCAGAAGAGGGAGAGGAAACTTCAGAGGGTATCGAGGAAACCAGGCCTCCATGTGGCCCCCATACCAAGGCCCACAAACATACGGCCCACCTCCACCACAATTTTATTATGGCTTCCCTGATGTATCATCAACAACCTTTTCAAAATTGGGGCAATAACTAAATTAACCAAGGCCAGCCTTTTTTAGGCAGAGGCAAACCTCCACAAAGGGCAAGAAACAAAACAGGCCAACACTTGCAATGGGCACAACCACTGGTGACAACAGGATGTCACACTCGCAGCAAGGGGCCACCGGAACCAACGACCAGCAGCAACAAGGCTTAGTTGTCAATCTATCTACCATGGCCCTGACAGCAGTACAAACACAAGGACTTAACAAAGGTTTAGGTTTTGTACCAACACCGCACACTGACAAGTTCAAACTTTGTTGTGAACTGAAAGAATTTCTTAGAAAACTAAAACTCCTTTAGGATAATGTCCCAAATGACCAAACCAAGAGTGACACAGGATTGAAGAAGAAATCTACGTTTGTCCCTCCATCTGTCCAGCTACCAGTTGAGCTACTAGCTTTTGAGAAGGCCATTATGAAAGAAGTTAAAGACCTAGACCCCAGCACGGTTAAGGTGTTTAAGAACACAAGCAATGTGGAATTACAAGCAATACACGAACTGTCCAAGAATGATGTAATTACAATCAAACCGGCAGATAAAGGGGGAGCGATCATCCTGCAGAATACTGCAGACTACAGACAAGAATGTCTGCATCTACTGGCGGATGCCAGGAACTACACCATCATAAAGGAGGACCCAACTGAACGACTGAGGGTATCCATTGCATACCTGATTGAAGAATCACTTGCTAATGATTGGATGAGTAAAAAGGAAGCAGATTTTTTAGTCAATATGAAACTAGTCACACCATACTTCTACACAATTCCCAAAATTTACAAACAATTGGACAACCCACCAATGAGACCAATTGTCTCTGGAATAGGGTCAATTTTAGAACCCCTTTCAAAATACGCAGATACATTCCTACGACCCTTGGTCCAAAAAAAAGACACTTACCTCCAAGACACAAAAGATGTCCTCTGCCTACTGAAGGAACAAAGTTACGACCCCACTTCCAGTATCCTCATCAGTTTGGATGTGAAAAGTTTATACACAAGCCTCCCACACAAGGAAACTCTGGAAATATTAGAAGAAGTACTGTTCGAAGATGATTGGACATACCACACACCGAGACATGTGGTGTTGGAGTGTTGCCGCCTTGCTCTCATTGAGAATTTCTTTCGCTTTGAGGGGACACTATACCGCCAAACACACGGGACCAGCATGGGCAGCACGTTTGCGCCGAGCATTGCTGGACTGTACGTCTACCATCTGGAGAAGAAGAAGATTCTGAACAACATCAATCCATATAGGCACCATATAGTATTATGGAAGTGCTATATAGATGACATCTTACTGATTTGGGAAGGAAGTGAAGACGCAGCCAATGACTTTTTTAATTGGCTCAATGAGCAGGATAGATTTCTCAAATTCACGAATGCGATGAGGAGTTCACATCTAGTGTTCCTTGACCTACATATTTGGGCTGATTCGGGCACACTAACTACAACTACTCATTTTAAGCAAACCATGAGGAACTGTTTACTTACCTATGATAGCTTCCACCCGAGGCACCTGAAACAAAACCTTCCATTTGGACAATTCCTGAGGCTGAGAAGGAACTGTACAAACAAGAAAGATTACCTGACACAAGCAGAAGATCTGAGCAAAAAATTGAAGGAGAGAAAATATCCTAACAAATTGGTCAAATATGCAAACAAGAGAGCAAGCAACAATAATAGAGACATCTTGTTGGAACCCAAAGTAAAGAACATATCTGATAACAAAAAAAACATTTGCATTACCACTTTCAATAAAGTATCAGACCAAGTAACCAAGATAATAAAAAAACATTGGCCAATAATCAACAGCGGTGACCTCAACATACCTGTGCCAATGTTCAGTCATCGCCGAGGTATGAACCTAAAAAACTATGTAATACATACCAGACCGAGACCAGCTGACACCACTATCAGACTACATCCATTACCAAATGGTCATTACCCATGCAATAATTGTAGTGTGTGCCACTTGACATCAACGATAAAATTGGTAACTTTTAATAACAACATGACTTGGAACTACGTCAATTTTCAAACTGTAACACAAGTGGTGTGGTATATTTGATCACCTGCACCTGCAACCTACACTTTGTAGGTATGACCACAAGGAAGGTGAGCACACGCATAGTTGACCATAGGAGCAACATCCGATGTAAACGAGCAACCACACACATGACGACCCACTTCATTGAGAAACACCATACACCCAATGACCTCACGTTGGTGGTATTGGAGTGTGTAAAAAACAAAGAGAATCTGGAAAGAATCCTACATGAACGTGAACAAAGATGGGTGTTCAAACTTCGTACCGATACGCAGGGGCTTAACAATCACATCCCCTGGAGTGCATTCACTAGGTAACTTGATTAAGAGGTGAACTCTGCCAAATTGTGAGTAGCCACAACACACACAACCTTTTGGCAATCTCTGTGTCCGTTAATAACCATAGCCTATTCCTTGAGTCATGAAGATATGTATCTACATCCATTCAACCCCAAGGATGTAGTTACTGTGAGAAGTTGGCCTGGTATATAATGCTCACTAATTCTTAGTAATCACTTTGTACCATGCCAAGCAACCCTTATGATGATTGGTTGTAATTCAACCTTGTAGACCAGTTATCCTATTGGTAACGTGGACAAAGCAGTCTTAGGCTAAACTCTGAAAGGCATGTGAAGCCAGCTGTTATACCATACACAACCCCCTTGAATACCAAATGAAAGGGACACCACACAGATATATATTGAAAATATATATTGATTTATTAACTATAAAATCCCCTGGACTCTTTATGAGCACAGAAGCACAAGCGTTAAATCACAAGACAGTTTAAAATACACAAAAGTTGCACAATATGGATAAGCCCTAGGGGCCACCTAAACCATATACTAAGAAAGTGGTATAAGAGATACCAAAAGGAAAGGGAACAGGCCTAGGGCCTTGTGAATCGCTGGAGCTATTCGAGACTAGCAGTGATTAAGTCGGGAAAGGCCTGCGGTACTCGGGTCCAGTGTTCAAAGTGCACGCACTTTCCAATGTAAAGTCTATGGTGCGTAAAAAGTACAAAGTTAGAAAGTTAGGAACCTTCCGAGTGACCTATGGAGCTGAAACTTAAGACACAGGCCCTTGAGATGTGTACCAGTGCAGGAGCACCGGCGGAGCGGAGTTACCTCACCCACAGGAAGCGGGTGCACAGGGTCGAAGTAGTGTCGGGTTTCGTCACGCTGGTCGATGGTGCTTGGAGCTGGAGATGCTGCAGGCGGCTCGATGTGAAGAGTTCCGGTGGATCCAAGGGTGGATCTGAAGTGGTGAAGACCTGAAAGCAGAGGGGACAATGTTCAAAGTCACTAGCCAGTGACTACTGTGGAACCAGATTGGAACCAGGCGATGTCGGGTGCAAACAGGCGTTGTCGGGTAGCTTCTTTCTGCAGCCACGTGGATACCCGGGGTCAAGGACGTCCAGGAGTCGGTCACGAGCTGTCCCACGCAGGCTTCTCGCTGTTGGCGGTGTCGGCGAACTGATCGGAGCAAACAGGCTTTGGCTAATGCAAGCCACGCAGAAATCAAAAGATGCTTAACACTCGGACCAGCAAGGTCAGAGCGGGTGCTCCTTTTCACAGGAGCTTGGGTAGGTCTGGAGCAACCAGACCTGCTGTGTAAATTGTCGGTTTCTTTGCCAAGATGGCCGCTGACCACATGGCTAGTGGCCGGGATGGCGCGTCGAGTGGCACAATGCAAAAGGGCCCCACGCAGATCGTGGAGATGCTGGGGGGCTGATCTTCAGTGCAAGGGCTGCTCGGTGGTGGGCGTTCTCAGTCCCCAAAGCACAACATCGAGGATGCCTCAGAAGCTGCGCAGTCAGCATTTCGAGTGTCTTCCAAGAGGTCCGGTCCCACGTCACTCGGTGCCTCCACGGGTCCCTTCTTTGCAGGGACTGTGGATCGGGCTCTGAGAGGTCTGGAAGTCTGGTTCTTGTCGGGCTCTGGGCTCGGGCTCCGGCGGGAGGCGGCGGCAAAGCAGACGTCGAGTTGCTGGTTGGTGCCTGTGTTCACAGGGTGGCCACTCCTAGGCCACAAGGGAGATTCTCATCAGTCTTCTGAACAGCAGAATGTCGAAGTCCAGTCTTCTTCTTCGTATAAAGTTGATTCAGGATGATCTGCTGTGCAATGGCACTGCTCCCACTCTTATTCCCAATCTGAGGGGTGGATCACATACTAGGTCCCTCCTCTGGGAGGAACCAGGAAGGGGGGCGGTTACACCCCCTTTCCTTTGTCCAGTTCCGCGCCAAGCCGGGGTCTGGAAAGTCCCAGGACCGGTTTGGACTGGCCTATGCACGGGGACACCTTGTGTGCCCCGGGCATGTCTGATTCTATTCAGCCCTGTCCTACCCAATACACAAAACCCTGTCTGGGGTGGTGCTCGCACCTCCCAAGGCAGGAAACCCTTTGTCCAGGCCACCATCTGCCGAGATTCGGTCAGCAGCAGGAGGCCAGACTCGTGTCTGTGATGGCAGCATCCATTTTGTAATGCTGAGGCTCTGTTTAACTTTAACCGGGGTTAAGGCTACACACATGTCGTGTCCCTCTAGAAGGGTGGAATGCTATCCCCGTCGACAGAACTGTCGAGGGGATAGTATTCCAATTCGTATGACACCCTACTCGACATGTTTTGATAAAGCCAAACCAAAGATAGCATATAACCGCGAGGATTATAATGCACTTAAGAGTATATGGTATGGCAATATCCCGGAACAGCTTAGGGAGTTGTTCCCGACAGCTGCAGACAGGCTCAGCTCATGCTAGAGCACCATCTCACATGTAACCACGCACTCTGCCCCCAGGATTGCAGGGGCCTTCCATAGGAATGGCTTACAGGTTAACATGTGTCCAGTTTAAGGTTAGGCACAGACATACTGTACCTCAGTAAGAGGTGATTACACCAACTTACCCCAGCTGAGTAATCATCCAGTTGTGTCAAATATGGAGGCCAGGCCAGGGGTGGCACAATACATGCTGCAGCCCCTGGTAGGCCTTGGATACACCTATGCCCTGGGTACCTATGGTACACTGTTACAGGGGCCTATAAGGTGAACCAGTTCCAATTCGTAATGCACCTAAAGTGCATTGGCAGTAGTTTAGAGAGAGAACAGCAGGCTGTGGGTCTGATTAGCAGGCCCACAGCCACATTAAGTCAGAAACCAGTGAAGCAAAAAGCAAAAAAATGTGGTGACCATAGGATAGCAGACCCTACTCTCCTACATAACCCCCCACCCCCCAAACGCAGGGACATTAGACTAACCTTGACCAGTTGTGTCTTCATGTTCTAAGTGGAAGTACCTGGAGAGACCATCTGCGTTGCCATGGTCAGTCCCTGGGCGGTGCTCCACTGTAAAGTCCATCCCCTGTAGGGAAATGGACCACCTGAGTAGTTTGGGGTTTTCACCCTTCATCTGATTAAGCCATAAGAGGGGCTTATGGTCGGTCTGAATCTTGAAGTGAGTGCCAAACAAGTATGGTCTCAACTTCTTCAGGGCCCACACCACAGCAAAGGCCTCCCTCTCTATAGCTGACCAACGTTTCTCTCTGGGGGTCAGCCTTCTGCTAATGAAAGCAATGGGCTGGTCCTGGCCATCTACATTAAGCTGTGAAAGCACTGCTCCCACTCCCAACTCAGAAGCATCTGTTTGGACAATGAACTCTCTTGAGTAGTCAGGACTCTTCAGGATAGGTGCAGAGCACATGGCCTTCTTCAGGTCATCAAATGCCTTTTGACAGATTTCTGTCCACTGAACCTTTTTGGGCATCTTTTTAGATGTCAGATCATTAAGAGGAGTCACAATGGACCCATAGTTCTTAACAAACTTCCTGTAGTACCCAGTCAGGCCCAAGAAAGCTCTGACCTGAGTCTGGGTAGTTGGAGGGGACCAGTCCTTGATGGTCTGGATCTTACTCTCCAGTGGTTGAACTTGGCCTCCACCTACAAGGTGGCCCAGGTATACAACCTTGCTCTGCCCTATCTGGCACTTTGTTGCCTTGATAGTGAGGCCTGCCTTTTGCAGAGCCTCAAGCACTTCCTTCAGGTGGACCAGGTGATCCTCCCAGGTGGAGCTAAAGACAGCGATATCATCCAGATAAGCTGCGCAAAAGTCATCCAACCAAGTAAGGACTTGATTCACCAACCTTTGGAAGGTGGCAGGTGTATTTTTCAAACCAAAGGGCATCACCACAAATTGATAATGCCCACTAGGGGTAGAAAATGCTGTCTTGGCTTTAGACTCCTCAGCTAACCTGATTTGCCAGTAGCCAGCTGTCAAGTCAAATGTGCTCAAATATTTGGCAGAAGCCAACTTGTCAATGAGCTCATCTGCCCTTGGAATAGGGTGTGCATCTGTCCTGGTGACAGCATTGAGTCCTCTGTAATCCACACAGAACCTCATCTCTCTCTTGCCATCTTTGGTGTGAGGTTTGGGGACCAGAACCACTGGGCTAGCCCAGGGGCTCTCTGACGGCTCAATAACACCTAATTCCAGCATCTTTTGCACCTCAGTCTTTATACAGTCCCTGACGTGGTCAGGTTGCCTGTAAATCTTGCTCTTTACAGGAAGACTGTCACCAGTGTCCACCACATGTGTACACCAGTTAGTCTGACTGGGTGTCAATGAGAACATATGCCTGTATACCTGTAGAACTTGTTTACAGTCATGTTGCTGATGTTCAGTGAGGCTGCCACCTAAGGCCACACCATCAACTGAGCCATCCTCAGGGTGGTTCTGAGTGAGCAGGTCTGGGAGAGGGTCACTCTCTTCCTCCTGTCCCTCATCTGTAGCCATGAGCAAGCCCATGTCTTCCCTGCTGACATATGCCTTCAATCTATTTACATGGAGCACCCTGTGGGGGCTCCTGGGAGTTCTTAGGTCCACCAAGTAGGTAACCTCTCCCTTCTTCTCCAGAATTGTATGGGGTCCAGACCATTTGTCTTGGAGTGCTGCTGGGGCCACTGGCTCCAACACCCATACCTTCTGTCCAGGCTGAAACTCAACAAGGACAGCCTTTTGGTCATGCCAAGCTTTCTGTAATTCTTGGCTAGCCTCAAGGTTTTTGGATGCCTTTTCCATGTACTCTGCCATCCTGGAGCGGAGACCAAGTACATAGTCCACTATGTCTTGCTTAGGCTTTTTGAGAGGTAACTCCCATCCTTCCTTCACCAGACACAGGGGTCCTCTTACAGGGTGCCCAAACAACAATTCAAAGGGGCTGAAGCCAACCCCCTTTTGAGGGACCTCTCTGTAAGCAAACAAAAGGCAGGGCAGTAGGATATCCCATCTTCGCCTGAGCTTTTCAGGTAATCCTTTAATCATGCCCTTTAGGGTCTTGTTAAATCTCTCAACAAGACCATTACATTGTGGATTATAAGGGGTGGTGAACTTGTAGTTGACACCACATTCCTTCCACATAGCTGTCAAATATCCTGACATGAAGTTGGCATCTCTATCAGATATTACCTCCTTAGGAAACCCCACTCTGGAGAAAACTCCAAGTAAGGCCCTGGCCACAACAGGAGCTGTTTTGGTCCTAAGTGGAATTGCCTCTGGGTACCTGGTGGCATGATCCACTACCACCAGTATGAATCTGTGCCCAGATGCTGTAGGGGGATCCATTGGACCAACAATATCAATCCCCACTCTTTCAAAGGGAACCCCACCACAGGTAGTGGTATTAGGGGGGCCTTTGTGGTTCCACCTGCTTTACCACTGGCTTGGCAGATTTCACAGGAGCGACAAAACTCCTTGGTGTCTTCAGACATGTGAGGCCAGTGACAGTGAGGGACAAGCCTGTCCCAGGTCTTGTTCTGGCCTAAGTGTCCTGCTAGAGGAATATCATGGGCTAAGGTGAGAAGGAAACCCCTAAATTGCAGAGGTATAACCAACCTCCTGGTTGCACCAGGCTTGGGGTCTCTACCCTCTGTGTAAAGGAGTCCTTCATCCCAATAAACTTTATGGGCACCTTCAGCATTCCCAGCAGCCTCAGCAGCAGCCTGCTGTCTGAGGGGTTCAAAAGAAGGACAGGTTAACTGAGCCTGCCCCAAGTCTGCCCTAGAAGGTCCCCCTGTCCCCAGAAACTCAACCTGGTCAGGTTCAAGTTCTTCAGAGACAGTTCCTTCAGGGGTCTCAAGACCAGCTTCCTGTGAAGCTTGATCCTCACTTGCAGGCAGTTGGGAAGGCACCGCCTTAACCCTCCTGTTCTTCTTCTTGGAAGGTGCTTGGTCCATTGTTCCAGGATCCAAGACCTGAGGTTCAGAGAGGCACTTTTTGGCCTGTGACCTGGTCACAGCAAGGACATGTGATGATATCCCTAACATCTCTGCATGAGTCCTGTACTCAACTTCTGACCATAGAGAGTTCTCCAGGTCATTGCCCAACAAACATTCTACTGGGAGATCAGCACTAACCACAACTCTTTTTAGGCCAGTTACCCCTCCCCAGGAAAAGTTAACAAGTACCACACTATGTGTAGTAGTGACATTGCTGGAATTGGTCACCAGTTAATTATCACCTGGCATGTATTGTCCAGGGTCCACAAAGTTAGGTGTCACCATAGTGACACTGGCACATGTGTACCTGTAAGCTTGAGCCACTTTATTGTTGATCAAAGGCGTCTGTCTGTATTTGCCCAGATTACTGGGACTTATGTCAGGGGTCAAATCTATGTCCCCTTCACAAACCAGAACAGCCTGAGTAAGGGTTCTGACTAGGTCAGAATCTCCTTCAGTTCCCAAAGTGATACCCACTACCCCCTTGGCTTGTGGTCCAGCACTGCTAGCTCTACTAGTGGGTGCAGGTGCCTTAGGGGCTGCAGTGCTGGGGGCTCCACCCTTTTTACACTCACTTGTCCAGTGAGAGGTGTTTTTACAAGTTTTACACCAGGGTTTCTTCTGACCTTCTTTCTTCTTCTTCTTGGAAGTTTGGGACCCACCCTCTGTTTCATTTTGGGGCACTGTTGAAGACTTCTGGTCTTTAGCTTTCTGCTCCCCACCCTTCTGGTCTGTTTTCTTCTGGTCACCACCCTGGTTCTGGTTCTGGTTCTCTTGCTTAACTCTGGTTCTTACCCATTTATCTGCCCTCTTTCCCAATTCTTGGGGAGAGGTCAAATCTGAGTCAACCAAATGTTGATGCAACTGCTGGTTCTGACAATTATTTAAAATTTGTTCTCTCATCAGCAAATTATACAATCCTTCATAGTCTGTAACCTTGCTTCCCAGCAACCATCCCTCCAGAGCCTTAGTGGCACAGTCAACAAATTCAGACCAGTCCTGAGTCTGTGTCTTCTGGGTATCTCTGAACATTAACCTGTACTGTTCAGTGGTTAAGCCTAACCCATCAATCAGGGCACTCTTCAGGACCAGGTAGTTTCTAGAATCCCCATCACTAACTGTGAGGAGTCTGTCTCGGCCTCTACCTTCAAAGGAGAGCCACAAGATTGCTGCCCACTGCTCTTGAGGGATCTGCTGTACTCTGCAGGCTCTCTCCATTGCAGTAATCCATTTATGGATGTCATCCCCAGCTTTGTAGGGGGGCACAATCTTACTCAGGTTTCTGTTATCAAAAGACCTGTCTTTATCCTTGTGGATATTGCTGCCACCAGTGGGTTCTATTACTCCACTCTCTCTAGGCTGTCTTGCTCTAGCAAGTCTCTCTTGGACCAGCGCAACCTCTAGTTCTCGCTTCTGGATCCTAAGCTCAGCCTCTCTCATTTTGGCCTCATGTTCCCTTCTTTGAGGGCTAGTCATCTCCCTCCTGGAGTGTCCATGAGAGCCTCTAGAAGCATGGGAGTTGTCAGAGTCACTTGAGTGAGTCCTTCTCCTCCTAGGCTTCTGGTTAAGTCCACCTGGGGGTCTGAATGGGTTGTTACCTGATTCATTCCCAAGTAAGCTTAAGTTAGCCTGGTTCAGTCTACTGACCAGCACCTGACTGTTTCTGTCATCATCTGACTCACTGCTTCCCCCTCCTCCTCTTCTTCTTCTTCCTCTTCCTCTTCCTTCTCATCTACCTGAGGAGCTCCAGTGATGGGGGCTTCCTCATCTACCAGGATGATAGGACCAGGGGTGTCTACAGTGTCATCCTCTGAAGGATGGCCTCCTTCAGCATTCCCTGTGGGATTTGCCTTAGAGGGCTTTAGAGTCTCAGACTGGTCTAAGACCTCTCTTAGGTGGTCTGTAGTAGGGGAAGGCCCTGTCTTCAGACCCCTTAAAACACAAAGCTGTCTTAATTCCTTAAAGGAAAAAATAGCAAATTTGGATGGTGCCCTTGGAGGGTCACTCTCAACAGGGATGTTCCCAGTGGAACCCTCTGCTCCAGACATTGCTCTAGTGTGGGTGGATGTGTTGCAATATACCTACACTGGTGTTTACCTACTAAACCTATCTAGTAGTTGTAGCTAGGGTGTGCTACTCCCTTTACTCTACAACAACTAAGTTCAGTGGAACTTATGTATACTAGTCTTGTTTTATATGTACCTAGCAGGTACCTGTATGATCTTTCAAATGATAATCTCAAAGATTGTAATGGTAAAACAACAGCAAGCTCAGATCCCAATCCGCTGCTCACCAATGTGAGAAGTTGGCCTGGTATATAATGCTCACTAATTCTTAGTGATCACTTTGTACCATGCCAAGCAACCCTTATGATGATTGGTTGTAATTCAACCTTGTAGACCAGTTATCCTAGTGGTAACGTGGACAAAGCAGTCTTAGGCTAAACTCTGAAAGGCATGTGAAGCCAGCTGTTATACCATACACAACCCCCTTGAATACCAAATGAAAGGGACACCACACAGATATATATTGAAAATATATATTGATTTATTAACTATAAAATCCCCTGGACTCTTTATGAGCACAGAAGTACAAGCGTTAAATCACAAGACAGTTTAAAATACACAAAAGTTGCACAATATGGATGCGCCCTAGGGGCCACCTAAACCATATACTAAGAAAGTGGTATAAGAGATACCAAAAGGAAAGGGAACAGGCCTAGGGCCTTGGGAATCGCTGGAGCTATTCGAGACTAGCAGTGATTAAGTCGGGAAAGGCCCGCGGGACTCGGGTGCAGTGTTCAAAGTGCACGCACTTTCCAATGTAAAGTCTATGGTGCGTAAAAAGTACAAAGTTAGAAAGTTAGGAACCTTCCGAGTGACCTATGGAGCTGAAACTTAAGACACAGGCCCTTGAGATGTGTACCAGTGCAGGAGCACCGGTGGAGCTGAGTTACCTCACCCACAGGAAGCGGGTGCACAGGGTCGAAGTAGTGTCGGGTTTCGTCACGCTGGTCGATGGTGCTTGGAGCTGGAGATGCTGCAGGCGGCTCGATGTGAAGAGTTCCGGTGGATCCAAGGGTGGATCTGAAGTGGTGAAGACCTGAAAGCAGAGGGGACAATGTTCAAAGTCACTAGCCAGTGACTACCGTGGAATCAAATTGGAACCAGGCGATGTCGGGTGCAAAAAGGCGTTGTTGGGTAGCTTCTTTCTGCAGCCACGTGGATACCCGGGGTCGAGGCCGTCCAGGAGTCGGTCACGAGCTGTCCCACGCAGGCTTCTCGCTGTTGGCGGTGTCGGCGACCTGATCGAAGCAAACAGGCTTTGGCTAATGCAAGCCATGCAGGAATCAAAAGATGCTTAACACTCGGACCAGCAAGGTCAGAGCGGGTGCTCCTTTTCACAGGAGCTTGGGTATGTCTGGAGCAACCAGACCTGCTGTGTAAATCGTCGGTTTCGTTGCCAAGATGGCCGCTGACCACGTGGCTAGTGGCCGGGATGGCGCGTCGAGTGGCACAATGCAAAAGGGCCCCACGCAGATCGTGGAGATGCTGGGGGGCTGATCTTCGTTGCAAGGGCTGCTCGGTGGTGGGGGTTCTCAGTCCCCAAAGCACAACGTCGAGGATGCCTCAGAAGCTGCGCAGTCAGCTTTTCGAGTGTCTTCCAAGAGGTCCGGTCCCACGTCACTCGGTGCCTCCACGGGTCCCTTCTTTGCAGGGACTGTGGATCGGGCTCTGAGAGGTCTGGGAGTCTGGTTCTTGTCGGGCTCTGGGCTCGGGCTCCGGCAGGAGGTGGCGGCAAAGCAGACGTCGAGTTGCTGGTTGGTGCCTGTGTTCACAGGGTGGTCACTCCTAGGCCACAAGGGAGATTCTCTTCAGTCTTCTGAGCAGCAGAATGTCGAAGTCCAGTCTTCTTCTTCGTGTAAAGTTGATTCAGGATGATCTGCTGTGCAATGGCACTGCTCCCACTCTTATTCCCAATCTGAGGGGTGGATCACCTACTAGGTCCCTCCTCTGGGAGGAACCAGGAAGGGGGGCGGTTACACCCCCTTTCCTTTGTCCAGTTCCGCGCCAAGCCGGGGTCTGGAAAGTCCCAGGACCGGTTTGGACTGGCCTATGCACGGGAACACCTTGTGTGCCCCGGGCATGTCTGATTCTATTCAGCCCTGTCCTACCCAATACACAAAACCCTGTCTGGGGTGGTGCTCGCACCTCCCAAGGCAGGAAACCCTTTGTCCAGGCCACCATCTGCCGAGATTCGGTCAGCAGCAGGAGGCCAGACTCGTGTCTGTGGTGGCAGCATCCATTTTGTGATGCTGAGGCTCTGTTTAACTTTAACCGGGGTTAAGGCTACACACATGTCGTGTCCCTCTAGAAGGGTGGAATGCTATCCCCGTTGACAGAACTGTTGAGGGGATAGTATTCCAATTCGTATGACACCTTACTCGACATGTTTTGATAAAGCCAAACCAAAGATAGCATATAACCGCGAGGATTATAATGCACTTAAGAGTATATGGTATGGCAATATCCCGGAACAGCTTAGGGAGTTGTTCCCGACAGCTGCAGACAGGCTCAGCTCATGCTAGAGCACCATCTCACATGTAACCATGCACTCTGCCCCCAGGATTGCAGGGGCCTTCCATAGGAATGGCTTACAGGTTAACATGTGTCCAGTTTAAGGTTAGGCACAGACATACTGTACCTCAGTAAGAGGTGATTACACCAACTTACCCCAGCTGTGTGATCAGCCAGTTGTGTCAAATATGGAGGCCAGGCCAGGAGTGGCACAATACATGCTGCAGCCCCTGGTAGGCCTTGGATACACCTATGCCCTGGGTACCTATGGTACACTGTTACAGGGGCCTATAAGGTGAACCAGTTCCAATTCGTAATGCACCTAAAGTGCATTGGCAGTAGTTTAGAGAGAGAACAGCAGGCTGTGGGTCTGATTAGCAGGCCCACAGCCACATTAAGTCAGAAACCAGTGAAGCAAAAAGCAAAAATTTGGGGTGACCATAGGATAGCAGACCCTACTCTCCTACAGTTACTACAATATGCACATCACGGAATGATATCTACCCCTCTTGAGGCATAACTTCTAATTCCCCGTAACATAAATTCCCATTTTTGTGTTTTTGAAAAAAACTACATGGTTAACCAATACTACCACAGAGTAGTGTACAAGGTTATAAGCACCTATAAATCACACCATAAATACGAAATGATAGCCCCTTTTTTCTACATCATTTCGAATCATATTGGGAATATGTTTTTATAAATACTACATCTCCCTTTATTCACAAAAAGGATAATTTTACTATTGTTGGCCAGCATACGGGGCTACAACCGGGAGACTCGTCTGCACCGACGGTCTTTTTTATAACAACCTAGATGAACAACCTTTATTGAACGTTAAAATAGCATACTTCCAATATGGTGGCCCCCACGATACAGGGTCTAGTTTATCCGCGTCACCATTCCGGAAGTACTAGGCTTACATAATCACCGCTCACGGAACGCACATCAATATGCGGTCCGGAGAGGTTAGCAGCTAGGTAATTCCTCGCGGCATCACCGATAAGGAAGTAAGTGTTTTCAAATCCCCTCGAGACAAGGTTTTCAACTTTGGAATACGTCTCGAACGATTCCCTCACCAAACTTGATTTTACCATCACGCGGCCACACGTATCTTTCATTTAATCTTCCTGCGTTTCCCAGCAGAGTTTCCAAAGGGTGACACCGCCCCCCTCCGTGACCATGAAGTGCTATCACGCACTAATTCAAGTGAATATTGAAAGCCTTTTTTCTACATGTTATATATATAAGTGTGTCTTTCGTACTCATCACATTAAGTCCTGTGTTATTTATATGTGTGAATTCACGACCACTTTGCATGATTTTTTATATACACTGGACCTGAAAGCCTGCACGCACCAATATGGGGCAAAAAAACCACTATATTGAATTGAGTGTGCAGCATGAAGGAGCATTATGTGACCCTTTCTTCCACTCATGGAAGGAGGGTATGGCCACTAAACATATGTTATTATTTTTCCAGAACCAGGATTGAGCACAATCGTATGTATTGCACTTAATAACGCATGCCATTATTCCTAGCAGCATTACATGTTGTTTTATATTAATCCCTATATAGGGCTTATAGGAGTGGCATATACTGGGCTGGCCCCTGTATGGTCCTGAAGAAAAGCTAGGGGTAGCTTGAAACATGTCGACCGTACACTGATCCATCCCATATTACAGGTTGGAATACAGTGACAAACCCCATTTTTAATATACCGACCTAGGAGCGGAAGAAAATTGTTGAGGCCCACTAGTACGGTATTTTTAATTCACTCACACCCACTCCACCACAACATTTTGCACCACACATAGTCCTTCACAAAAAAAGTGCTCCTACGTAGTTCGTAAGTTGCAGCACGCCTCTTTTCGGAGAGAACTGGGATGGCCCCAATGATGAAGCATGTCACCGTAGGGCAACCCCGGTGAGTGAGGAGACTCTAGAAAGAAATGTTTCTTTTGGTTTTACTGATCAAATTGATTAGCAACCATTACACAAACTAGGTCTCGGAGCCTAAAATTTTGGGGCTCTCATTTTCTCATATCACTCAAAATTCATCCGAACAATTAGGATCAATTACCATGTCAGACTCAAGTGTCCATCAGGCGAGTCTAAATAATACCGTACAAAGAGCAAAACAAAAATCCAAGGCTCCTAGTGTGCAAGTTACCAGCTCCTCCCCTCAGCATCGGCCAATTACTCAGCAGAACGAAGCAATAATCTTGATGATTGCTAGGGAATTTGAAGGAAACACCCCACTGGGGCATAGTCAGGCGACCCCCCACGACAACCACCACAATTCCAACTGTGACATGTCCTTTCTAGCTTCTCAAGAGTAGGAGGAATAGGTTGCGTTATACAGCCATGATCCAAATAGTACAATAAATAGCGCAAAGACAGAACCTAGCGACAAAAGCAAAACAACTAAAGACATATTTTGGGCAACAGTATTAAGCACAATGCAATATTCAACTGCAGCACTACACAATCAATCCCGCAAAATTGATTTACAGCTGACAGTGCTTCAAACCTTAGCAGACTTCACTTCTGCAATTGACAGCTAAATGGCAGACTTAAATAGATTGATAAAGAGAGGGCAAGAAGCGGCCTTTAACAACAAATTACTACAGAAAGAATGTACCTGTGCCCCAATTGTAGACAAACTACCCATATTACCAGGACTGTTGGGCGACTTACTATCCACTGCAGTAACAACTGAAACTCAGACAGCGGCAAGTCAGGACTCACCTACAAAGTGGGAAATAAAAACAGAACACACTGAGAGGCCGACTTTAAACAGGACCAACAAAACAGGAGAGAGCAGGGCCTCGCAACATTCCAACGCAGCCACTCCAGACAAACTAGTAGTGGAATTATCTGAATCAACTAATAAAATTACGCCAACGAATACCCGTCGCAGGAACAAAAGGAAGGGGAGGAGGAGAAGAATAACTGCTCAGGCTCAACATATGACCAATCAGTTACCGTTGCGATCATTAGTTAGGAACATTAATGCCACAAACACTCAATGTTCCCCAGTTCCATTATTGGAAGAAGGTACAAACGACGTGTCTATACAACCGCAAAAACAAATTTTGAAGGGATTTGCATATCTCACCAAAAACCAAGCAAATAGAGGCAAGTGCTCAAGTAAAGACAAAAAACCAGCTTAACAACCAATTAGCAACAACCCCAAAATCCTACAGTACTTTCCAGGAGTGTACACACTTGAACAAAAGCCCAAGGCAAGTCTCCTCAGGCCCGTAGTTTACCATTGGAAGACAAGAGACTAACAAAATCGCAGACCACTAGCAGAGAGTTACACCATTCACTAGAAAAAAACCTTAAGCACAATAGTGACACGCAAGAAAAAACTTGGGAACCTCAAAGCCAATTGCCAACCACTCATGACATTAATGACAGTAAAACAAACGACCTTAACACCTTCAGTTCACATCAGTCTACAGCCGCTACTAGAGACGACCTTGAGCCCTTGATCCAGGAGTCCATTATAGAGGAGGAGA
Organism: Lissotriton vulgaris; assembly: GCF_964263255.1. Lineage (NCBI taxonomy): Eukaryota > Metazoa > Chordata > Amphibia > Caudata > Salamandridae > Lissotriton > Lissotriton vulgaris. Next base: position 1,527,216,328 of record NC_141693.1, read on the forward strand.
CAGGCACAATCATTTTCGCTCCCCAATACAAGTCGCAAGGGTGAGCAGACATCTTAAACAGAGGGAATATGCTACGGCTTCTGCAAGCAATCTAAAATTAGCCAACATTTACACTTCCGACATATTGTTTGTAGAGTTTTTACCAAATAACAGCCTGCCAAACTCTGAAGCTTCCAAAACTATATGGAAAAAGGCCAGAGATAGGTAGTAGAATTATTAAAAAAATAAGAGATTTCAAAGCTGGGGGGATTACTTTAAAACCAGTGCCAAAACCACTATATCCAGCTCCATTTCTGACACTAGCAGTCAATACAGACCCTCTCTCTCAGTCCTAACGGGAGCTAGGGTTTGCTCCCCAATAGAAGGCCAATCTCTTTCAATGGACTCCACATCAATGAACGGAAGGCAAGGCTTAGAAAGTACAATCAAATTGACATTGGACGCCCTCTCCACCAAACCTTCGACCGGGTCACAACAAAGTTAAAATATGTACCTGGAATGTCTATGGCCTACACTCCAAACTCAGTGATTATGACTTTTTAAACTACCTCAAAACTTTCGACATCATTTTACTCCAGGAGACCTGGGAAGATAAACTTTTTGACTTACAAGGCTAAACCTCCAGTTTCATTCTGGCCACTAAGGGATCTACTTCTGGACGCTGCTCGGGGGTCTACTTCTCCTCACTTCTATAACAAAAATTGGAGAAACGCTCCCCATAAAAATGTACATTACCCCTCCAAGTTGTATTCAGGCTTCAATAGTTAAGTTGATTCTCAAACAGACTATTCAGAAAGTAATAATAATAAGCATCTACCAACATCCCAAACACAAACTAAAAGCATCCAAGGAACTGATTAAAGAAGTGACAAGAGTAATGGAAGAAGAGGACACAGATAACGTTATCTTGGCTGGAGATTTCAATATGCACCTTTTAGGGAACAATCAGGGCGATGACTTCACAAAAGACTTGACTGGTGCATGGGGAATTCCGACTCAAGGCTCTTTGAAATAAAACAAGACCAGTAAAGAGCTTGAATTACCTCCTTGCGGAATAAGAGCACCTGAACTTGAGGGTAGTAAACAGTTGTTCAAAGGGGGATAATCCTCTGGTATCTACATACCATTCAGCCAAAACATCCTCCTACCTAGATTTCACATTCACTACGTTATTCATGTTGAACATGATAGCCTCCTTCCAAATAGGCAACAATGAACTTATTTTTTTTTCATTTAAATTTGTTTTTATTGTTGCAACAAAGTATATCAGTACAGCGTAAACAATTCGCCGACGTGGCCTCAACATTCAGCCACGAACAGCCATGCGTGCAACGTTTTCTTGTTTTATATAACTGGTACATATATACATGTCTTCAGTTACTCAGTACATTATAATCGTGCAAAGACGCCTGCCGGCTGGGAGACGGTGGAACAGCGTCGCCCTGGGTGCGATGAAGAATGACGGGCAGGCAAGTTCCCGTCATAATAGCGCAGGATCAGGGTCTGTACTTGTTCATATAACGGTGTTACCAGTGAACAGGGGGGGAACTAAACTGTGGGAGGGAAGCATGTAGGCGCTAGCAGGGTCTAAGCAGGGGGATATTGGCGGCGGGTGTCGGGGGGGGGTCACGGAGCCATGCAGTCTGCGCCCCAAAAACGAGGGGGGATTGGCAGGGGGGTTGATGCATTCCGCGTAGGCGAGGTATTAGATGGGTGGCAGGACATACAAGAGTTTGATCAGGATCCAGGGGGTTATCAGGACTCGACCCTGAGGTGGCTTACACCAGGTAGAGGCTACCGGCCTTCTCGGGCGGTGGGGGGGGAGGGACAGGTGGGTCTCCTGCCTGCGTGGACTGCCGGAAGCTGTGGAGGAGCATGGCCCATTCCATGGAGATGGGAATTTTACGCGCACCACTGGCTTCTTCTTCCCTCAGAGCATCTTCCTCCGCTGCCGCCCATTTACCAACCGCCCCCTTCCATTGTGCTATAGGGGGGCCCTCCGGGGACAACCAGCGCATGGTTAGGCATCTATTTGCCAACAGGAGCGCTAAGGACACGAAGCGCCTATGCACCGGTTCTTGTTTAGAGACGTGGAGGATGCCTAGTGCGCTGGACTCCCAGGTGGCCAGTGTAGTGAGACCTGTGAGTTCCGACAGTGTGTCGTGTACCACCCGCCAAAAGGGTTGAAGGTTGGGACAGTCCCAAAACATATGACGGAAATCCGCGGCAGGGGAACAGCATCTGGGGCATAGGAATGGTGTGGAGGGGTAGAACTTCTGCAATCGCGCTGGGGTGAGGTATGCTCTGTGTAGTATATAGTATTGGATGTTTTTGAAGCGGGCGTTCCTAGAGACGCGTTTTGGGGCCTCAAGTGCTTTAGTCCACTCTGAGTCGTGTAGAGCGCGGCCTATGTCCTCCTCCCATGTAGCACACAGGGCCGTCAGGGGCTCCCCTGACGGCCCTGTGTGAGAGTTCCCGGATGGATTTATATAGCCAGGTGACCAGGTGGCGACCCACCCCCATATGGAGGATAGCATGTATTACTGGATGCGTGTCTGGCTCGCCAGTTTGGAGATTGAAATGGGGCCGGTATCCATCGAGCAGTTGCCTATATCTGAGGAATTGGCCCGGGGGGAGCCCGTATTCTGCGACCAAGCGGTCGAGTGGTTTCAACTGACCCTCCTCGATCCAGATCCGTGATGCCACATTTGGACCATTCGGCGAACAGTGGAGCCGTGAAGTAGGAATCTTGCCTGGGGCTGCCTATCAATGGTAGCAGCGGGGAGTACGGGAGCCTACTGGGGGATAACCGGTGGATCCACATCATGCACCGGCACGCTATCGCCACATGGAGGGGGTATGTGCGCCGTGGCTTGGTGCCCGGGAGGAGAAGATGGGTGAGTTCCGGGGTCGCGATTCTGCCGGTAGAGGTAACAGTCTCCTGAGGGTAACGGTCCGCTGTCCAGTAGGACAGCCATTGGAGCTGTGCCGCGAGGAAATATGCCTCAAAGGACAGAGCCCCGAGCCCCCCCTGCGTCGTGGGGAGTTGAAGGGTTTTCAGGGCGACCCTGTGTCTGCCTGTACCCCAGATAAGGGTCCCTAAGAGGGAGTCAACGTCGCGGAAGAAGGACCTGGGCGGTATCACCGGTAGATTTGTGAAGTGGTAAAGGAGTCGGGGAAGCATCACCATTTTAGCTAGGGCTATCCGCCCTATCGGGGCCAGCGGTAGCTTATTCCAGAAGGCGACTGTCGGGCGCAGACTAGCCAGTATCTTGCGGTGATTGCCCTCAAAAATGTCTGCTGGAGAATGGTACAAGCGGACACCGAGGTACCGGGGAGCCTCCGCGGACCATGGGACTTTATGCGGCCTGAGCTCGACTTCCCGGGGGGGCAGGTCCGGGTGTAGAGGGTAGACCGTGGACTTGTCCCAGTTCACCTGTAGTCCCGAGGCGTCTGCAAATTCCGCCAGTGCTGCCCCAATGGGGGTTAGGTCCGTTTCAATATCTCGGACATATATGAGGAGATCATCCGCGTACATGGACACGCAATGGGTGCCGTCTGCAAGCGGTATGCCCCAGTCTACACCTTCCTGGCGCAGCCGAACCGCCAGCGGCTCGACCGCCAGCGCGAATAAGAGAGGCGACAGGGGGCACCCTTGTCTTGTGCCTCGTCGAACTTCAAACGCCGGTGAGATGCGTCTCCCGATACGAACTCGGGTGGTGAGATTGGTGTACAGGAGGCGTGTGTATGCCATGAGCGTCGGGCCGACATTGAGGCGCCGCAGGACCGAGAACAGGTAGGGCCAGGTGAGGGTGTCGAACGCCTTTTCAAGGTCCATAATGAGGCAGGCGGCGCGGGGAAATCTGTCACGCACTTGATCTTGAATATGGAAGACTCGGCGGAGGTTCTGGGAGGTATTCCTCCCTGGGACGAAGCCGCATTGGTCGGGGTGGACCAGCGGGCGTATGACCTGTGCATATCGATCAGCCAGGATATTCCCTAGAATCTTACAGTCAGCCGACAGGAGCGTGATTGGCCGATATGACCCCATGTGGAGCGGATCTCTGTGGGGCTTGGGAAAGGTGACAATCACGGACTCCTGTAGCGATTGAGGTAACCTCCCTAAATGGAGAGACGCCCCGAGCATCCGTGACAGACGGGGGACTACCAGGGGAGAGAATGTCGAGTAGTATTCCATTGGGAAGCCGTCCAGTCCCGGCGCTTTATTCCGAGACATGGCACGTATCGCCTGGGTGATGTCAGAGGGAATTATCTTGGCGTCGAGTGTGCGCTTGTCGTCATTCGATATCGTGGGCAACGTCAGAGGGTCTAAAAAATGTTCCACAGGAAACGGGGAACAGTAGACCGGGGCTCAGTACACTTGCGTATAATGGCGCTGGAATGCCAGGAGAATCTCGGCCTGCGATTGCACTAATACACCTTCCGGGTTGATAATGTCCGTGATTGGCTTGATTTCGGTGTCCTGCCTCACCATCCAGGCCAGAAGCGCCCCGGTTTTGTCTCTGTCCTTGTGTACCCTAGAGGCGTATGCCCTGAAATTGTACTTTCGGAGGTCAGCGCAGGCAGTCTGATACTCCGACTTAGCCTCGGCCGTGAGCACGGCGTTTTCCTCCGAGTCGTCAGGTTGTTTAGTGAGTGTGGCCAGAGCTTGCTCTGTGGTTAAAAGCGTCCGCTCTAAGGTGCGGCCGACCCCCACTACCTGTTTGATGCATTCTCCCCTCGCCACCACTTTAAACGCGTCCCACTCCACCAGTACCGATGACGCTGTGTTCTCGTTGTGTGTGAAATAATCTTGTATGATGGATTTGTGTGCGTCTCTGAAAACTGGATCCGATAGGCAGTCTCTAGGGAGGCGCCAGGTGGGGACCGGTGGGTGTGGGGGGCGCCAGGTAAGACGTATGATGTGGGCGTCGTGATCTGAGAGGATCCGACCCAGGTATTCTGTAGATGTTATCTTAGGGAGGATTGGTGCAGAGCAGAGGAAACGGTCTAGGCGGACTCGGAGGTTGTGCGGAATCGAGTGGAAGGAGTAAATGCGAGCCAGTGGGTGTAGGTGTCGCCATGTGTCAGTCAGTGCCCAGTGCGTGGTCCATGTCCTAAAGAGGTCTGCCTGTCGGGTGGCCAGGTAGTGTGTGGGGGGGGATGCGAGCGGTCCAGGGAGGGGTTCAGTGTGCAGTTAAAGTCACCTCCCAGTACCCATGGAACTGTAGTGAACTGGGCCAAAACGCCCGTAAGGTGATCCCAAAACTGACCCTGATTCGTGTTAGGGGCGTAAATGCTGCCAAGGAGTACCCCTTGCCCATCAAGTATTCCCTCCAGAAGCGCATACCTGCCCTCTCTATCTACCACTCGCTGGAGCACTCGGAAGGGAGTACCTGGCCTTACCCAGATTAATGCGCCGCGCGCAAACGCTGAATATTGTGTGGCACAGATGATCCCTCGCCATTTGGCCAGCAGTGTTAATGCGTGTCTCCTGCAGAAACGTAATGCCGGCTGACATGCGCCTAATGTAGGAGTATACAGAGTAGCGCTTACTGGGCGTGTGTAGGCCCCGTACGTTTAGTGTAAGGATATTAATGTCTGAGTGGGGGACTGCCATTTCTAGGGTGATGTGGTTGGGAGAGGGGCCCCCCTACAGCTCCCGTGGGCCGCCCGTGTATGTGTGCCATATGTGCTCCTGCGCGCCAAGCTTCCTCTAACGTGGGGGGGGGACTAGGGGAATTAACAACAACTAGAACCTCGGGTGGACAACTGTCCCAATACTGAGGATACGTCACCGGGGGTGGCATATCCAAACTAGTGTCCCACTAGGGGAGAAATTCAACAGAAATCCGTGGGGGTGGCAGCGTGTGTCGCTGCTGGGTCTGTGCACGGGTCGGGCTCTAGCAGGAGAAATGTCTATCGCTCGCTAGCGCTTACAGACATCTGGCAAATTAGTCTAGGCTTCTAGACGTCGCGCAATACAGCAGGCAACCATGAGAAGGATATAGCAGTTGACAGTTCAACCTTCACGAAGAGGTGCTAGGCTGGCTGGCCAGGGCAGCGTCCAATGTGAGTGCCACAACGAGGGGGGAAGAGATTGGGCCGAATCCCGACATAGTTCCATCACTGTCCAGGTCTTTCTCAGGGGTGAACAGGTGTGGATGACCTTCCAGGTCCGAAGCCGGGGGTGACGTGTGCAGTTCGGTCACCGCCCATAGGGCGTCTCGTCGCTCCTGCATGATTTGTGTGAGGTCGGGTGAGCCCGTGGGGGAGGATGCCTGGCTCTTGGGGTGGCCTGATCGAGCACGGCTCGTGCCCCGTCTCCTGGATCGTCTGGAGTCATTGTTCCGTGTCCTCTGGGGTCCAGGTTTAGGGATCAGCGGGCAATGAAATTCAGTCCAATCCTGCGCGTCCGCTGCCGTATCGAAGAAGAGGGCTTTCCCTTTGTGGATCACTTTAAGGCGGGCAGGGAACAGCAAGGAGTATTGAAGATCGTTTGCGCGGAGGCGCCTCTTGACTTCCAGAAACGTGGATCGCCGCTGTTGGACCTCTCGAGCATAGTCCGGGAACACCATGACGTGTTGGTCTTCCACCTGCAGGGGGCCCGCCGTCCGGGCTGCACGGAGCACCGCGTCCCGGTCTCGGACGTGCAGGAACTTGGCCAGCATGGGTCGTGGAGGAAGGCCGGGTTTAGGTGCCCGGGCCGGGACCCTGTGGGCCCTCTCGATGGAGAAGTACGGCGACCGGTCGCAGTCCGGGGTGAACGATTTAGTCCAGGATTCCATGTAGGTCAGAGGGTCCGAAATTTCAATCCCCTCCGGCAGGCCCAGGACGCGGATGTTACAACGTCTCGAGCGCCCCTCTAAATCCACTGTGCGCTCCTCCAGGGTCGCCACGCGGCGCAGGATCTCCTGCATGTCTGCCTCCTGCGACTTCACCGCGGGTTGTAACTCAGTCACGATCCGCTCACCCTCCTTCACCCTGTCCGCCAACTTACGGTGTTCATCACGGATTAGGCTAATGTCCGTCGTCAGGGTGCCCAATCTCTCCTCCATCGAGAGGCGAGACATTTCGATTGCCGCCAACACCTGGTCCAGCTTCGCTGATAGTGTAGGGTCGGTTTGCGATGCATTGGCCTGCGTCCATGTTCTCGTTTGTGGCATCTTCTCGACGGCCGTTTCAGGGACCGCCGTCGCCTGAGAGGCCCTCGGCTTCCCCATGGGTGCTGTCAGAAGGAAGAGGGGGGGGGGCCCGGGTCATCGTGTGCCTCGAGGGCGGTAGGTCGTCGCCTCACAGCGTCGCCGGGTAGGTGGCAGCTCAGTGTCAGTCGGCTCCCTCAGTCTCCTCCGGTTCTGGGGCGGGGCCCGCTCCGCTTCGGGGAGCCCCTAGCAGGGGTGTCAGGGGTGGCTTGCGGCCGCCGGGGCCGGTGGGTCCGACCGCGGGGGGGGAGCGTGTGGGCGTCCTCTCCTCTCCGGGGGGAGTGTGGCTCAGTGTCAGCGCTGATCGGCAGGGTAAAGGTCGGGTGGCATGGACCAGGGGGCTCCGGGGTGGCGGACGGCCGCCGGTATCGTCTCCAGTGCGAGTGGGGCACTCCTACCCCCAGGACGAGGTTCGCGTTTGTCCTCGGCGCTAGGCCTTCATGGGCGCCATCTTAGGGTCAGGCACCCGGGTCCACCGGGCTGTTTGTGGAGGTGAACATGTCCTGGGTCCCTCGATCGGGTGGCGACGTGCCCAATGACCTCCCACGGGGCCCGGAGGGAGGAGGGGGCCACTGGGGTGCCGGCGTTGAGATCCTCGGGGGAGGGGGGAGAGATCAGTGCTCACCGCCCTCGATGATGGTTACGGGCTTCTGGAGTGTCTAGCCCTGTGCAGTTGGAGCGCTCGCCGGCTCCCCGCAGTCCGCAGTGGCAGGTTGGTCAAATCTGAGGGCCGATCAGGCTCCCGGCGGGAAAATAGCTCTGGTGTATCGGAGCCCCGGGCCGGCAGCCGCCATCTTGTGTGTCGGGGCTCCGGAACGGAGGAGGGCGCCGTCCAGTGCGCACCCCCGTGGGTTGGTTTCACCGCCTCCGCAGGTTCCTCCGCTGTTGTCGGCTGGCCGCGTCTTCCGGGGCCGCCGTTTAGAGAGCCGACTCTCGGTGGCTCACACGTCCGCCGGTCAGAGCTGCGCCCGCCATTTTCGGGGGTGGCGTCACTCGTTGTCGGCAGAAGACAATCTGGCTCGCGCCGTCTGCCCGCAGCAGTTTCAGGTCACTCGAAGGATGCCCCAGTGTGTGGGGGCATCACAGGTGCTGTATTTGGCGAGTTGAGGCTCCCGGCGATCTCGGGAACTGGGCAAGATGCTAGCTCGATCGCGGAGCCTCAGCAGGACACAGCCGCCATCGTGGCTTGCTAAGCCACGCCCCCGGCAACAATGAACTTAGTGACCATATCCAACAAGAAATGAAACTTCGAGCGGTTTCAACTTTATCTTTGGAGACCGATAAATCCATAATTTCAGTAGGAACAACAAACCTCAAACACGTAAGGTGTAGTTCAACAAATATAGAAGCAGTATCAGTTGCAGCTAATGTAGTCCTAAATTAAGTACAGGATAACACAACTCAACCATTGGAAAGTTGGGAGAAATTCGTCTGGTTCCTTGGTGACAAATTTCCAGCTGAAATGGGTCCGAAATGAAAGAACGGAAAAGACCCGCCGATGACGACTGTAAGGAGTCCAGTCTCTAAGAAAGTAAAACAAACGATAAACCAATTATTACAGCAACTCTGGAAAACAACGGGAAATCAGAACCTGCAGCAGTCTCTTCGTGATTCAAAGGCTCTTAGGGCCTTTTTAAATGAAGAAGATGGACCAGGAAAATAACCATGAATAACAAATTTTGGGCTAAAACCCTTTATGATGCATAACAGCAAATAGTGTCAAGTTTTGGCAATATATAAATAGATTTCATGGTCAAACCATTACGGCATCAACTCTCACATTACCAAAGCTGCCTGGGTAGACTTGCTCTCTTATTCATTTCAACGAAACAGAGCAAAAAGCCACCCTACCCATACATCTGGGATCTGAAAGTTCCAGCAGGACTGCAAAGGAGTTGGTACGACAATGCCCACCTTCACCAGAGGATAGGGACAGAACAGTGTCATTCCAAAAACAACGGGTATCACCAGATAAAGAACCAAACAGCAAGGGGCAGTCTGGCTGGAACCCCTGAACCTAATGGCATCCCGCCAATGCTGTTAAAAAATGACCTGGATTACTGGAGTAACATACTTGAACCTGTCTTTGAGTATGCAGTTAGACACTTTACAATTCCTGAGTCATGAAGAGGCTCAATCATAAGCCCAATTTATAAACAAGGTGCGAGGTCTGCGCCGAAAAACTACTGTCTGATAGCCCTGATTGACATCGAGGCAAAATACTTTGAGGGGCTCATCTTAAATGACCTAGCCACTTGGGCCAAAGAGAATCATATAATCCCACCAAAGCAAACAGGGTTTCGGAAAGGGCAAGGTACAATAACCAATATAATGGCGCTGACCTTGCTCATGGACGCAGCTAAACTGGGAAAATACCCCCCTTTTTCTTTGCTTTGCTTCATAGACTTTGTAGCTGTGTTAAACCACGTTGACCGAACAAAACTTTGACAAAAACTGGACGGCTGGGGGATACCTTCAACTCTCCTGTGTTCTAGCCCCCTTGCTTTTCAATCTTTTCTTAGTGGACCTTCCGGGGGGAGCTGAACAGTTGCGTAGCCCACGCACCAAAACTAAGGAACACAACTTTGTCAAACCTGTTATACGCGAATGGCCTAGTTTTGACAAGTCGGACCCCAATTGGACTTCAGCACCTACTGAACGCAACTCATAGCTTCTCTCAACAAAAAATAAACTTCAACAAAACAAAAATTATGGCAATCAACTATCACAAGAAAAAACTTCTTAATTGTTTTCTCAACGGCTATTGTTTGGATCAAGCAGCAAATTACAAGTACCTTGGGGTAATACTGGATCAAAACAATTAATCGAATCCGCAAATAGAATCTTTGCGGAGAAAGGGGGTCATGACCTATCTAGCCATAAAGCCTCTAAAGAAGCTTTTACCAGATCTGACACTTGACCCTTTGCTAAGGGTACTGCAAGCTAAACTCCAGCCAACAATAACTTACAGGAGAGAAACGATGAAGGGAAAAGACGCAACAATTCTTGACAACATTAATATCCAACTCTTACCGAGCGATCTTTCAACTCCGCAGAAACATTTCGCCAGCCCAAATACGGTTGGTATTTGGGCTTCAAAAACAGTCACTGGAACGAAGAGGAGCATATGTGAAATGTTGGCATAAGATCAAAGGCAATGAAGAAGGATCCCTGGATGACCAACTTTGGATGGAACTCTCTCTCTCAGGAAAAGCACCAGCAAGTGTTTATCTCCAGGAATCTATTAAACTTCTAGGTCTAACAGATTTGTGGAACGCCTCGACGAATCATTTCACTTTTTAAAAAACTGTAACAAAGATAACCCGCTTATTATCCACAATAGAGGATAAAAAAACATTATCCAAACAAACGCAAGTCTGGGTGGCCCTAAACACATACAAAACGCTTAAACCCAAACTCTACTTGAAAATGGGAATAAAAATTAATATCAAGGAACAATTCCTAAAAATCTGGCTGGGGGTTGGGCCCTTTAATCAATTCCTACCCCCTTGGGAGAGAAAGAGAGGGGACCAGTCTTGTCGTTTATGGGGCTGCGGTGTCGAGGATGTTATTCACGTTATATGCATCTGTAACATGCTAAATGATATATGGATTACCCTGCTAAAGCCAGTGTTCAGACAGTATGGAGTTAGATCTTGCAGACAAGCGGTACTATTGATTTTCAATCCTGAGCTGGTGCAGCTAAATTGCCGGCTAACTAAATTCCTTGACATAACCGCAAAAAGATTGAAACACTGGTCTGAGTCGATCAAGGACTAATTACTACAAAAACTGACATAATTACTACAAGAATGGACATAGGTAAAATAATACCTACAGTCAAACACGATCAACGCGCAGAATGTTTTAATATTTTGTGCACTTCCTTGAATGCTAAAGGAGGCATAATGAGTCTAGAAACCTCAAATTATTCTGAGATAAGTACAAATGGGACGGGGGGACACCCAGTCCCCCCGCAGAATAATGTTGCTCATCATCTTTGGGTAGAGTACTTTAAACCGCAGTACGCCTCGCAAGTTGATGAGCGCAACCCCGACTTTGATCCGTTCCCATATATATTTTACACCAATGGGGTATTCACAATAGATGAGGTGGATAGAGCACTAGACTAACAGCCTGATTCATGTAGCTAAATTGCACTCGCAAAGGGCCAGATTCTCAGAATCTGGCCCTTTGCGAGCGCTATTTTTGCATTTGGTATTCATGATACCAAATGCAAAAATCGCTATTTAAGAATTCGCATATTTGCGTGGAATGGCATTTAAGGAATCTCTAATAGAGATTCCTTAAATGCTATTCATGACACACAACAAAATAGCGATTTTGGACTTTTGGGGCCGCTATTTACCGACAGGTCAGACCTGTCGGTAAATAGCAAAAACTCCGAAAAATGCTTTTAAAAGCATTTTTCAAAGTTGCATGTAGCACACACACATGTCCTTTGGACATGTGTGTGCGCAACACCAGTCCAAAAGTGCATTTTAGGGGTGCTACAGGGCGTCCTTTGGACACCCCTGTCACCCTTAAAATCGCTATCTCAGTTGCGAGTAGCAAATTGCTACTCGCAAATCCCCATTCATTCCAATGGGCCTCTTGGCCCATAGGAATGAATGGGGAGTATTTGCGAGTAGCAAATTGCTACTCGCAAATAAAGAACATGTAGGAATCGCTATTTAAGTAGCAATTCCTACATGAATGCCGTTTTGCGTGTCCTCAATAGCGAATCGCTATGATTCGCTATTAGGGACACGCAAAACGACCCGTACATGAATCAGGCTGATGGTTACTTCTGGAAGAGCCCCCGGTACCGACTGTATCCCCGCTGATGTTTTCTTAAATAATAAACCCCTGTGGCGTATATATATAAGGCATGTAGCAAATGCAATCGCATGTGGTGCTCCGATCCCGCCTACATGGAAGGGGGCGGAGATAATTCCAGTTAAGAAGGGTGACAAATTATTGGCAAGTAACTATAGGCCAATAAACCTTATAGATTCTGTGCAAAAGCTAATGGGGAGGCTAATTTTATTTAAAGTTCAGACTTGGTTAGAGGAAAACCAAATTTTATCCCCATTACAGGCTGGATTTCGTCCCCTGAGGAGTACTATAGATCAGGTCTTCCGTTTTACTATTATCTATTGGAAGACAGTAGTTTTGGGGAAAGGGGCATTATATGCCGTTTTTGTTGATTTGAAGGCAGCTTTCGATTTGGTACCATGCAGTAAGCTGTGGTGTGTCTTGAGGGAGATGGGGATGGCCCCGGAACTGTTGTCCTTAATCATCCGCTTACATGAGGATAGCCATGCCCGGGTCAGGTGGGGGTCCAGGGGTGAGGTTACCGAGTAATTTGCCGTTGAAAGGGGAGTGCGACAGGGGTGCGCTTTAGCACCTACCCTGTTCTCACTCTTCGTAAACGGGGTGGCTGATTTCCTCTCCCTGGTCCCCACTGATGCGCCAGTGTTAGCAGGTGAGCATGTTCCATTCTCATGTTTGCGGACGACACCCTAATAATCTCTAAGACACCTAGGGCCCGATGTAGGTAAATCTTTTTTACCACTTCATAAATACCGAATCATACCGAATCGGTATTTAAGAAGTGGTCAAAAAGAGAAGGGCAGATGTAGGTAATTTTATTTTTAAAATTACCGAATCGGAAGGAATCGGTATTTACTGATTCGGTAAATACCGAATCGGTAATGCCCATTGATTCCTATGGGCATTGAAGCCCATAGGAATCAATGGGCATTACCGATTCGGTATTTACCAAATCGGTAAATACCGAATTTTGCAAGGGTGCAGGGGGTGTCACTTTGACACCCTCTAGCACCCTGAATTCAGGCACGTGTGCCATGTGGCACACAGACATGCCCTAAGGGCATGTCTGTGTGTCACATGGCACTGGTGTGCATGCACACATGTGCATGCACACCTGTATTCGGTATTTTACCATTCAATAGGATTGGATGGTAAAATACCGAATCTGACTGGCCTGTGGGACTCAGAAGAGTCCCACCTACATTAGGAAATTACCGAATGGGTAAAAATACCGATTCGGTATTTTACCGATTCGGTAAATTTACAGATTCAGTAAATTTACCGAATCGGTAAAATGGCTCACCTACATCAGTAATGTCCATTTACCGGTCGGTAACGGCCGAAATCGGCCGTTACCGGTCGGTAAATGGACACCTACATCGGGCCCCAAGTGCACTGCAAAGGGCCCTATGTCGGTTTCAAGACTTTTGTCATAATCAGGGCCTAGAAATCAACACGGAGAAGACTAAGTTTATGTCCTTTAATGAACATAAATCCTTTCGTGGCAATGTCTATAATGCCCCCTTGGAAAAAGTCAAGGCCTTCATTTATCTGGGTGTATCCCTACAGACGGGCATGAGATGGGTCCAATCAACTTGATGCTGCTGTTTTAAAACATAAGCAGCAGTTAGGGATTCTTGCAGCCAAATTCAAATCCTCTTTCACTAAACCAATTAGCCCAGTGATGGTGATATATGGTATGAAGGTATTATGCTCCGCTTTATATGGAGCTGAGTTATGGGGGTTCATTAATCTAAACCAACTAACTATAGTTGAGAATACCTTCTTACGTATGTTTTAAAAAATATATATTTTCTTTTATTGAAGTCCTTTAGTGACACCATACATCAAAGCATAGTTTGGCCGTAAATAAAAAAGAATACATAAATTATTCACTACCAAATCTTACATAGCAGTTAATCAAAATAAGATCCCCATATTTTTTCAAATTTTCTGACCCCTCCAATTCTTTGAGCATAAATTTGTTAGCATTTTCTGACTCTTTCCATTTTATGAAGCCATTCCTGTACCAAGGGGCAATGCTGTGAATGCCAATTCTGCAATAACAGCGATCTAGCTACCGCCATTGCTATATAAATCCGTTTTACTAGTTGTTCGGAAAGCATAAGCTCTGAATCAAAACCATACAGTATTACCTTAACATTCGAAGAAATCATAATATTATACTGATTTTCAAAAAACGCAAAAATTCCATCCCAAAATGGCATAATTTTTTAACAAAAAGCCATTATATGGGACCAATTTGCCGGGGCATAATGTAAACCCCTAAAACAGTTAGATGATTTGTAAATGTACATTTTAGCTATAGCCGCCGGAGTGCGATACAAAAGCCTTTTACTGAAGAATAGCATTCTACGCCAATTGGCTCCCCTTAATACACTAAGGTTAAGTCTATTAATGTTCTTCCAAATAGTTGGAGATAACACTTGATTTTCCTGTCTCTGCCATTTGCTAATTGCTTCAAGACTTAAGTCTCCCTCCCTGCTCGAAACGTTTCCACTCCCCAGGTTTCCTCTCCCGTGAGTGCACAAATAGGTCATTAAATAATTGAGTAGGTGAACTAATCAGTGTGGGATCCATTTGTCCCAAAATCCTATAAATCAAATTATTTGAACCTATCAATAAAAAATTCCCCTGAAATAGGGATGCCATGTCTATCAGGGTTATCCATGATTCATCCCTGACAAACAGCCTGATTCATGAAGCAAAATTGCGAGCGCAATAGCTGCGAAAATGCTATTGCGAGCGCAATTGACAAAATCGGTATTCTAGAAGAAAAAAGCGAAATCGCAAACACAGAATAGCGAAATCGCAAAAAGCATTCGCAGAATCCCGGCAGTAGACCATTAGCGAATCGGAAATTGCGAGAAACCACGGATTCTGCGAATACAATCGCGAAATCGCAATACAATCGCAATCGCTATTCATGAAAAATCGCAAATTGCGAAAAAACCCTAAATCGCTGATTGCGAGGCGCAATTTAAGGACAACCCAAAGCAGGTGGTAACCATCAAAGCCATTGTAAAAAAAAAATTGAAAATCTGTTGCCCAATCAGTAGCAGGTGCAGGCCTGACCAAACACACTTAAGGAGATGCAGCAGCAGCATTAGGAGTCTCACAATGCCAGGACTCTACATGGTGGTCAGGCGGCGAAGGCTACAGCGAGCAGCACGTAGGAGATGCAGAATCCAGGAGAGGATATTCCGCCAGCGGGTCACCCTGCTGGGCCAAACCAGAGAGCAAATATACACAAAGTACCGCCTGAATGGGCCAATGATCATCAAGCTAATTCAGGACCTTGACCCCCTGATGCAGCACCCAACAAGGCAGACCAATGCCGTGCCCACACATGTCCAGGTATTGTGCAGCCTGCACCTTCTGGCCTCTGGGAGCTTCCAGGGGATAGTTGCGGCTGCTGGGGGGATATCCCAGTCCACCATGTCCCGCTGCCTAAGGAGTTTCCTAGGCGCAATGCTGACCCAGCTACACCACCACATCAAATTTCCCACCAGCCAACAGGATTTGGATGAGACCAAGCATCAATTCTACAATGTTGCGCATTTTCCACATGTGATAGGATGCATTGACTGTACCCACGTCCACATCTGCCCACCAGCTGCAACGGAGTATATGTACCGCAATCGTAAGTCCTACCACTCCCTCAACATCCAGATGGTGTGCAATGCTAAGGCATACATCACGGACATAGTGGCACAGTACCCGTGGAGTACACATGACTCCTTCATATTCCGGCGCTGCGGCCTCCACACACGACTGGCCAGGGGAGACTTTGGTGAAGGACACCTACTTGGTAAGTACACTTGGCCCACAAGGTTACACTGTGATGAAGTAGCTGCGCTGCACAGGCACTCACCCTCTGCTCCTCTCATTCAGGTGACAGTGGCTACGCCCTCCGTGAATACCTCCTCACCCCATACCTCAACTCTGCTACACCACAGCAACGGCGCTACAATGTAGCACACATACGCACAAGGAATTGCATTGAGAAGACATTTGGGCTACTGAAGAGCAGATTCCGCATACTGCACAAGACTGGTGGGGCCATGTACTACAGTCCTGATGTGTGCTGCTGCATTGTGGCTGTGTGTGCAATACTACACAACATTGCTGCCAAGCGCCGGATACCTGTAGAGATCTCTGGCAGTGAGTCGGAAGGGGACGACCGGCCACCTGCACAAGTGCGTCATGCACACGGGGAGAATCCAGCTGAAGGACACAGATGCATCAACCACATCACAATGAACAGTTTCTAGTGCACCCACTCCCCTCACCCACCAAATCACAATTGCATGCCAATGGAAATAATGACAGGAGGCCGATGTACGATGCTAGAATAAATATTATTGTTGAAGGCACAATAATAATGTCATTTTGCTATTCTTTACATGCGAGCAGTATTGCGCCATACTGCTCCAAACAATACACAGGACATGCTTCTATCATCAGCATGTCCCTGCCAATGTACAGTAAAGTCAAGTGCGCCTCAGGCACGCGGCACCCAATCGCCTCTCTGGCTCTTCCTCAGGGACGGCACGTGACCCCGCAGTGGGTCTGGTGCTGCGGCATAGCACACCGACCTGTGAGGCAGACAGGCTGCTGACACTGGAGGTCCCCTCACTGGTGTCGCCCCCACCAACATTGACTGGGCCAGTAGGATGTAGTGCCAGTACGACACTGGTGACCTGCTCCAAGGCTCGTGCCACATCCTCGCAGCATTGCACCATCTGCTGCTGCATAGCCAGGGACCGACGTGAGAGCTGGGAGGTGGCATTCCCAATGACATAGTTTGAGCGCGTGTAGGCTGATAGCCGCGTAAGTAGCTGGCGGTGGCGGCGGCGGCGGGCGGTGTTGCGCTACGAGATGATGGCCGCAGTGTTAGCCTCCATGGCAGTTGTCATCCGCTCTATCCTGTCGGACACATTTGCTACATTGCGGCCAATGTTGTGGAGCTGGAGTTGGATTGCCCCTTGCCGTCGTGCCTGCAATTGCTGGATGCGCAGCATCCGGCGCTCTATGCTGAGCCAAGGCACGCGCACAGCCATCCCCCTCCTGCCGCCGCATGCTCTGCTCTGCTGGCGATCCCTGCCATGCCTGCTGTGCTGGCTGGCCACAGTGGGTGATTGCACTGTCACAGCACTAGCAGCACCATATGTAGAGGGTCCCGCTGGTGGTGGTGTTGCGGTTGACAATGGTGCAGCGCCTGATGGTGCTGGCGCAGATGGTGGTGCTCTGGCAGCAGGGATTGGTGCAGCGCCTGATGGTGTTGGCGCAGATGGTGGTGCTCTGGCAGCAGGGATTGGTGCAGCGCCTGATGGTGCTGGTGCAGATGGTGGTGCTCTGGCAGCAGGGATTGGTGCAGCGCCTGATGGTGCTAGCGCAGATGGTGGTGCTCTGGCAGCAGGGATTGGTGCAGCGCCTGATGGTGCAGAATGTGTGGCTGTTGGCACCTCCTCTGCATACTCTGGTGCCTCGTCTATGAGCAGCCTGTCGCTGTCGCTGCTGTTGTTGTCAGCGCCACCTGTGAGGGGAAGTGGACGTAGATTAATTGCATGTATCTGTCACGCGTGCAGTTGCTACATGCATGCTGGCTGACATTCCCTGACTGGCTGTGGCATTGCGTACTTTGGTACATGTCTGGCTGCATTGGGGTTTTTGTACATTGTGGGCAGACTACATGTCCCACAATGCTTTTGGGCATGACCTAATGTGCATGGATTGCATGACTTGGGATGATTATGGGAGGCTATAGGGTCATGGCCATTGTTAGGGGACAGGTTTGCAGTTGCATGCCACTTACCTTGGCTGTCTTGGGTCGGGATGAGTCCAGATTGATGACCCCTATACACGCCTCTCGCTCAAGTGTGTCCTCCACACGGTCCTCCAAGGGGGTGTTGGGAGGGACTGTAGGATCTCCACCTCCAGTAGCCAGGGTCTCGCCCAGCCTCTCTGCCACCCTCTCCTTGGCACGACCTCGGAGGTCGTACCACCTCTTTTTCAGCTCCTCGATCGACCTGTGTGTCACGCCCACAGCGTTGACTTTTGCGCCGATCCCCGGCCAGAGTCGGCGTTTCTCCGCCTCAGGCACCCTCCTGGAGTCCTTTCCAAATAGTTTTGGGTGGTTTTCAACCACTCCGTCTATCAGGTGCTCCAACTCCTGCTCAGAAAATTTGAGCTTTCACTTGCGCCCTGTGTCACTGGGCCCTCGTGCTGCATCCTCTGCCATTGCTGCAGTCACAAAAGTGAAGGATTTGAAAGTTTGGAGGTGTCCTGGAAGTAGCTCTGTGAGATGTAGCCTCGAGATCTGCCTCACTGTTCTGAATGGGGGTGGGAACTGCCTGCTTCCTGGTTGTGATGAAGGTGTATACATAACGAGGTGTATACAGATCTCATGCAGATCTTTTTTCAGGACTATAGGTGTATGTGAAAGATGCTCAGCCTACTAACAAAGAATGTGTATGGTGAGAAACAGTCATCTTTTGGCAGAGCTTGAATGATGAGGACATCTTTCTGTGCAAGATTATTGCCCTCCGAAAAAGTGCACAGTGTGGTAAGGTAGAAGAGAATTGCTAATTTGTTTTTTTAAAGGAGACGGCTCCATGTAGAAAAGGTTTGCCCTACCAGTAAATTGTATGTGTGGTGGGGAATACAGTATTTACACTGAGCTTCAATCCTATAAAGTTGTATGTGGAAGGGGCTGGGGCGTATCCACAGCCATACTTAAAGTGGTATTTGGAGCATGGCTTCCATGAGTTCTTTTTACCGTGCTGTACGCATATCTTGACATTAAGAACAATTACAGGAGCATGGAGCTTGGTGGCTCCAGAGCACCAGAGCACAGACTGTGTAACCTTTTTTGGAACTCAAAAAACTTTAGAGCATATTCTTTGTTTAGACTGTGCAACCTTTACATTTGCCCCTCACTGCATATTAATTGGTGTTGTCTATTGAAAGCATTGTTCTTGGCACATGGAGTTCGTTTGACAAAAGAAGCATTACAATTGTTATGTAATCTATTTAACAAAAATTTATTTTTTTACATTTTTAGTTTTTTAAAGTATTTTTTATATATATATTTAGATCATGAACTTTGTATTTTCTGTTAAGTGGATCTCATTGCAGATATGTGTTGTATTATTACATTGAATTGAAGGGGCTGGGCCTAGTAACAGCTATTGTGCGTAGTTGGGGCACTGGACTCTTCATCCACACCTTTTTTAGGTTAACAGGAAGTTGATGTCTGTTTACTGGGGAGTGGTCACTAGTCGCATAGCTTTATTTGGGGAGACCAATTTATGTAGATAATGATAAGCATACTAGCACATGCTACATGTAATGGGGGACTAGACTCATGATTCACAATTGTGGTTAGGATAGAACTATGTATACAAGAGTTTATGTCTTTTAAACATTGCTGTGTTGCAAGGAGTTCTGCTCATACACAGAACTGTGCAAAGAGACCTAGGGCATTAGTAAATTGTGGTGTACCAGAAACTCACCTCAGTACCTAGAAACCCCAACCAGCTAGCAATCAGCGTCACATCAGCTCTTTGACCTATAGCAAAGTAACCAATGATTAGACAACCTAGAGCATGCGACTTAGGACCATCTCAGGAATGGTGTGAAGTGAGAACACACAGTTTTGTTATACTCTCATACCATTCCACAACAGGAGTAAAAAAGAGACACAGTAAGGTTAAAATATTTATTTTAACAACGTGATCTCATGCGCAGTATTTTAGTCAACATAAGCAGACATATGATTAAAAATAATACGGTCAGCATGGTTACAACTCCATAAAATACAAAAGGAGGAATCATATTACAATGATAGTGCAAACAGGTGATGTAGCGCCTAGTTTTAACACCCTCCCTATATAGGAACTGTGTATTATAAAGTATAGAAGGTCTCTTGAGCTTGTTTTGAGGGACCCCATTACCTTTCCGCTCAGTAAGTGTAAATTACATCTGGATCAGCAAAGCTCTCTGCATCCCTGGAATCTTCCAAGTTTGTGAAATTATGGCAAGTGTGCTATGATAAAGGCGTCAGAATCTTGCTTGGCTCACAGCTGCCACAATGTTGTGTCTAGAATGTGTTACACGGACATGCCGATAAACAGGCTCACATGTTATGATAATCTTGACTGCTCAGCACTCACTGTACAGACAGGGGGCTCGATGTATGTCTAGAGATGTCTAAAAACAAACCTTTTCTCATGTATAGACCTTCGTGAAAGCTAACTTGTGAAAACAGCTCTGCAGTGTTGTGTGCAAAAACCAGCAAAAGGTAAAATGGCGTTTAAACTTCGAATAAGCCATGCTGACATAACATGCACGCTAAAGGAGGCCCTAAACCATACTACACCCTCCCTTATTCAGGGAATGGACAATAATCCGGGGCAAGCTTCATAGAACGCAGAGTTCAAGTTCGAATGAGACAGAACCTAGTTCAGGAATTTTGCCAAACTTGAGAATTGGGAGTAAAAATCCGAATTAAAGTAACCAAGTCAGTGTAACCAATCACAGGCGGCCATGGTGTGAAAAAAGACCTAAACAATTAAGAAAAACATTAAGGGCTTAAAAAAAAAACATTCACAAGTTCAGTACGTGTTTATGAAGCAGAAAAAAATCTGTACTTCAATCCAACAGCGTATAAGCGTCATACGATGCAACTTTACTTTACTTTACTTTGTGTACTTATAGAGCGCAAGCGAATCATCCTTGAAGGGATCTCTCTGTGCGGTGAAGGAGAGGTGTAGGGAATACAGCCAGCTAGAACAACCATGTTTTCAACAATTTTTCAAACCTGGGTAGTTGTTTACAGGCCCTAATATTTGCAGGTAATTTGTTCCAATGTGTAGGGGCTAGATGACAAAAGGCTCTACCGCCCAGTCATGCCCTCTGTATCCTCTGAGAACACAGAAGATTAGCGTTACTAGATCTCAGTTGCTAGGGCGGAAGATATCGCCTGAGTTTATTGCTCAGATAAACAGGTCCTTTCCCCTGTAATGATTTAAAGACGACAACAAGCGTCTTAAAAATGGCTCCTTTCTTCACTGGGAGCCAGTGAAGCTGCTTCAATAAGGGAGCAGACGGCGTCCGTGCTGGCTTATTTAAGGCCAGACGGGCTGCGGTGTTCTGCACCACCTGTAGATGCATTAGTAGGTCCTCCCTGGCCCCCACCAGCAGCGCGTTGCCGTAATCCCGCTGACTCACCACGAGTGACTGGACAAGAGTCTTCCTTACCGACAGAGGAATCCAGGGGAAGATTATTCTTAGCATCCTCATAGTGCCAAAGCACAAACCGGATACTGTCTTAACCTGCTCCACCATGGATAATTGGGCATCTATCCTAACACCGAAATTCTTGGCCTAACTCCTAGGTGGAGGGGCCTCCCTTAACTTGGGTGGCCACCACTCGGGGGACCAGATTGTCTCTGATTTCCCAAAAAGCAGGATTTCAGTTTTTGCGGAGTTCAGGTGCAAATAATTCCTCCTCATCCAGACAGCAATACTAGACATGCAGCTTCTAAATTTCCCTTGGGTTGCCATGATGTCCTCCTCAATGGGAACAATTAGCTGGGTGTCATCCGCGTATGAGATGGTCTTAAACCCATAACTTTTGATGATATCTGCCAAAGGGATCACTGAAATAATATCGAGGGACAAAATATCGACTTGCCAAAATATCGTGGACAAAATATCGAC
This sequence comes from Lissotriton vulgaris, assembly GCF_964263255.1. NCBI lineage: Eukaryota > Metazoa > Chordata > Amphibia > Caudata > Salamandridae > Lissotriton > Lissotriton vulgaris. The sequence goes on from NC_141693.1 coordinate 1,527,238,113, forward strand.
AGTCAAAGTATCGAGTTTGTATCTACAAACAGGTAAGTACAAAAATATCGAGTACAAAATATCGTTTACAATAATATAGATGTAAAAAATATCGACTTTATTAAAAACAGTGTTAAATTAAACTAATATTAAATTTTAATTACTAAAATATACTTAAAAATACTTAAATTAAATTATAATAATTAAATAATAAATGAAAATAATAAAAATAATTTTTTACAATCTTATTTGTTGACCCTGAACCCTAAAATATACCCCTTTACCCAAAAACCCAAAACTGACCCTGAACCCTAAAAATACCCCTTTACCCAAAAACTAAAAACTGACCCTGAACCCTAAAAATACACCTTTACCCAAAAACCTAAAACTGACCCTGAACCCTAAAAATACCCCTTTACCCTAAAACTGAAAACTGACCCTGAACCCTTAAAATGTCCCTTTACCCAGAAACTGAAAACTGACCCTGAACCCTAAAAATGCCCCTTTACCCAAAAACTGAAAACTGACCCTGAACCCTAAAAATACCCCTTTACCCAAAAACTGAAAACTGACCCTGAACCCTAAAAATTCCCCTTTACCCAAAAACTAAAAACTGACCCTGAACGCTAAAAATACCCCTTTACCCTAAAACTGAAAACTGACCCAAAACCCTAAAAATGCCCCTTTAGCCAAAAACTAAAAACTGACCCTGAACCCTAAAAATACTCCTTTACCCAAAATGTATCAATATTATTTAATTACCAAATAATTATTAATTAACAATAACAATAAAGTAAATATATTAGCACATTAGCTGTAATTATTTTAATAATTAATATTATTTTTTCCCAATTAATTACTTAACAATAACACAAAATTATATATCTTAAAATGTACTCTAATTAATGTAATTAACTAATTACAATTAATTAATTACCAATTAATTACTAATACAAAATATGTACAAAATTATATTAATTAATTAACTAATTATTATTATTTAATTATCAATTAATTATTAATTATAAATATTTACAAACATATATTAATTAATTAATTATTATTAAATTACTTCCCACCCTATTCCCCTGTAAACCCACAACCCGCTACAGAATTACATTACGCAATTATTATAAAAACAACATTCATTTAATAAAATATTTTATAACATTAATACACACTTTTCACACATATTATTACATAAAAATACACTATAAAATATTATATATTATTAAAAATTCGATATTTTTGCTATCTATATTTTATACAGTCGATATTACTTCACTTACCTGAAAAACAATATTTTTGTAGTCGATATTATGTCCAGTCGATATTTTGTCCAGTCTATATTTAAAACTCGATATTATGTCCAGTCGATATTTTGGAGTCGATATTTTGTCTGTGCACCCTGCCAAAGGTGTGACATAGGCATTAAAGAGGGTCGGGCTCAACACTGAGCCCTGCGGAACACCCCTGTCCACCACTGCTGTCTGGGATGCAAATGACCCCATCTGGATACTATGTGTCCGTCCCGATAGAAAGCACTGGATCCAGTCAAGAGCTTTACCCCTCACCCCGATTCCCCTCCTGCCTCCAAAAGGAAGTCGTTGTTATCATCCATGAACATTTCAGCTATGCAATGTAGTAAGGGGAAAGAACATGCATGTTCCTTGATTGCCAGAGCCTCTAGTACCATCAGAGGACAACGCGGGCTACGTGCCAGAAAGTCATTGGCCGCAGTCTAAATGTTCCAATTGCCTAGAACCCCATGAGCCGCTGTGCAGGCCATAATCCCGGCACTAGAACAATCTAGTTCATGAGCAACTGAGGGACTCATTTGTAGAATAAAATCCAGGTCAGGAGACACCGTGTTGCAGGGACACAAATCCAGGGCCCATAAAATCCACAATCCACGCAAGTGAAGAATGAAAACCGGAAAGATAAACCATACCCCACACTCAGAGTCACCAGAGGCAGTGATCCATAGTATTCAAGCATCCGGTTACGAAGGTGGAGCAGCCATGCCAGATCGTTGTGGGTCACAGACTGTGCATCCATTTTGTAGTAAACAAATCAACAGCAGTATGCCCGCACCTAAAGCCAGGAGCAAAGGGAAACCACAGAAGACACTAAAAAAAAATCAAATGAAAAAATGCAGGGATAACACCAAATATAGTTTGAAATGAGGTCACAAGGCCAGAACATGCTACTTTAAAAAAATGTGCCAGGCCAGTGGTCAACAAGGCATTTAAGATTGTGTGAATCAAAGCACCCAAATGCAGGGACAGGTCTGTGTTTAATAAGGCATTTACCTCAGTACGAATATTTGCAATGTGAAGGACGAATGTCTCATGCGCAGATGTAAGGGGAAATTCCTTCTGGGACAATAGAGCTCTTATTCAACTCATCTTGAGGAACTCTGCCTTCAAGGTCGGGATAGAAGGCCAGGTGGCAACATCGGGATTAATGCTGGAAACATTAAAAGAGGAATTTCTTAACAGTGCTTGTAAGTCACCTAGGGAATTACTGGTATAATTATTCCAATGGGGAAATTCACCCCAATTTCAAATCAGAAAATAAAGCCTCTACGGCTTTAACGTCCCAATCATCAGAGCAAATATTCTGTTTAACCATATCCCCCATAGAAAAACGGAGTACATTGGGAACATTATTAACCTATGTGGGACCATGTATCTGGAACTTAACAGCATCCCATACAATCCCATCTAAAACGGGCCAAGCAGTTATATTCACAAATGTCTTGTCCCTCTTCATGATGTGCGAAGAGGAGTGAGGAGCCAAAGTTCCATCACTCATTTTAATTGAAGTTCTTTCTTGAACGTAGTGTCCATTGATAAAACGGAAAAAATACACCACAAATTCTATGGACATGAATAAAAAAATTGCAATCAGCACCGATCAAATGTAAGTCCAATGAGGAATCAAAAAATGTTTTTTAAACGAGGTAGCAAAAATCGAAACTTTTTAAGGGGACTTAGATGTTGAAGAGTCAGTGTCAAAGGAAAAACGGGATTGATTAGCCACAAGGGTCTTCAAATCAGGCATAGACAAGTCAGTTGGGTAAGTATATTCAGTGTCGTCAAGAGGATCACCAGCAGGTAGATTCAATAAAGGATTCATAAGTTGGCTCATTTCAACGACAACATCAGGCCCAATGAAAGGATTTGTGGCCAAAACAGAGTGTCGCACCATTGCTGGACACGAAGCCGCAGGCTTTTTACTATAGAGAATCGGCCACACTGTGTGGTCTGACATTGTCCATGGAAATGTACCTATTCCCTTTTCGCCCAGGAAGAGACAGGCAAAATGACTGTTCTTGTACCCTGCACACCAAGTATGGCAACTGGAGCTCGATAGGAAGGACCAAATTCTTTCTTGTTGTCGATCTTCTCTTCGACCAGTTCTCCAACTTGGGGTAGCCAGCCGACTACCGGAATCTTCAGCGCAGCTTCAGATGTGGAGGGCAAGTGTTCCTTTGCAAGACTGTCTCTGATCTTTTGTAGGTTCTGCAAAACAGTTGAATGTTCATCTACGTCAAAGGATGCTGCCCCTGCTGCCATGTCTAGACCATCAAGGTCCGGGACAAACATTTTGATGCCAAAGAGAATTTTGTATGGGATCCGCCCACCCAGAGACCTTCTAGGGAGACTATTTAGTGCATGTTGAACGCTATTGAGATGGGTTAGCCAGTCTCTGCCAACACCTAATACCTTCGCTGTCAAGGATTGCTTTAAGTCACAGTTCATTCGCTCCACAACACTAGTACCCTCAGGCTGGTATGGAGACGAAAACTTGACCGGGACCCCCAACGAAGCCATGGCATCCTTGTACGCCTTAGATTTGAACGCTGGACCCTGGTCCGAATGGAAGGTACCACACGCAAAAATTCCCACAAAGACACGTAAATCCCTTACGACAGTTCTAGAATCAGTGCTCCTTTGAGAGCAAGATGTAGTCAGCGTGAGTGTTCACGCTGCTCAGCTTCTCACGCCAGACGCGTGAAGGATCGGCTAGCTGCCTTGGCCTTACGATGCGATGCCGGTCTGAAGAATGCTGAGAGCACAGAGAATGCTGAGAACACTGTGGCTTTCCTCTGGAGGTCCTGAACCTTTGCAATTACGCTGTGGATGTGGAATCTTCAGCGAGGCAACCCACAAGGCTATTCTTTACATTTCTTCACTGTCGTCGGATCCCCTTGTCTGGCCTGTGTTGTGCGCTATTGCGACTCTAATATGGACCTCGCCGCTCATAGCACCTTTGGCCCCTTCAAATACCCACGGGCTCAGTGGGAAACAGACATGGTGGCTGCTCCTCTCGTCCATCAAAACAAACAGCCTTGACATGCATGCTGTCAAACTGAAAACACCAGCCATCCCCGAGCCCAAAGAACCCAGGGATGCTGCATCAATGGAAGGGGCCGCCAAACCCAAGAAAGAGGTCAGCGCAAACAAAAAACTGTTGAGTAAAACAGAGGGGAGTGGGCCGCTCAAAGACTCAAAAGATTCTGCACCTACGAACCCCACCTAGTGAAAATGTTTATGGGAGCCAGAACCAATCCTAAGACTTTTGCGCTCCTCACTGAGAATGCCCTCATGGCTCCACTAGCCACGCCGATGATATCAGCATCCATACCGGGCTCACAGCAGAAGGCTTGCTTAGCAGTTAACCAAGAGACTTTACTGGATGAAAATGGACCCAGGGAAATGTCACACTTTGACTCTGACACCGGCGCCAATGGCACCCCTGTTGGGCTACCTGACTCAGCTTTGAACTTAGGCACCTGTCTCTGTGTACCTGCTATTAACCACCCAAATGGGGCTGCCACACAACAAGCTCACCCAGCCCGGCCCGGCCCTCTGCTGTACAGGAATAGGGTAATGGCTCCGGTGGTGGTAGTCTTGGCACCCCGTTCACAGCATCAGAGACGTAGATGGCAGGCATAACCAACTTCATTCAGAGCCTAGAGGTTCCCCCCGGAGTGCTCAGGGCCTGAAACAGGGCCTGAGCATTTCTATTCAGTCTCTGACAGCACACCTACCTCTTCAGGTGAGGGATGGTCTGACGCAAGTGAAGGAGACAGCGAGGTCTGTAACAAGGACACTGGCACAGTCCTACAACCAAAAAAACCCAGAAGTAAGAGCAAGCGGTGCAGCCAGTTGAAATGGAACTATTCAGACTCTCAAATGGCTTATCCTTTGGAAGAGGATGATCCCAGCACAACACAGTGGGGTAGTACAAAAACCTGCATGCAGACGCAGCTGTGCCCTCCCTAGCTTCTATCTTAGCCTCCATCAAAGAGTTTCAGTAGGAGGTTTAGGCAGATAATCGTGCTGCCAAAAGTACTACCAAAAAACTTCAGGGTGATCTAAGACGGCTGAATAAATGTTGTACCAACATAAGTGACTGAGTCGCCATGGTGGAAGCACAAACTGAGCACTTGGAAACTGAATCCGTCGCAACTAAGCAACAGAGTGAGTCCAACATCGCCTGCCTGGTAGACCTAATGTCCAAGATAGAGGATCAGGAAAACCGTCAGCGCAGGAACAACCTCCGCCTGCTTGGCATTCCGGAGGGGAAGGAAGGGGACGATCCTAGACACTTTATCATTAAACTTTTGCAGGATTCCTTTCCCAATCAACAGGGCTGGGACTGAGACCATGAGGTACAGAGGGCGCACCGCTTTCCCTTAAACCAGAGACGGCAGCACAACAGCGGCAATGCAACTGGGGACAGCCAAGGGTATTCCTTGTTTACTTTGGAAACTTTCTTCTCAGGCATTTAATCTACAATCAGGCTCACCGTTACTCCAAGAAAGGAGCCAATGGTATAACATTTTTTGCCAAACCCGACTTCTGCCACCAGACAGTAGAACGGAGATGATGCCTGAGACAACTGATCTTCTCGTTTCAGCAGGTAGGGGCCGAAGTATATCTAATGAACCCTGCCAGACTCAAAGTAGTTTTCAATGGGGGCACCAAGATCTTCCTGTCCGAAATAAAAGCTTGCGAATACTTGGACAAACTGAAATCCAGGAAGAGTATCAGATGAAAAGCTCACCCCTTGCCCTCTGCACTTGTTATTTTCTTCATGCTCGCACTCCTGTTCTTACAGTCCTTATAAAGTTTCAAGCCCCCAAGGGCGGGACAATGGTTGCACTACGGCAGCTCTATGTGAATTTTAAAACTGATGTAATGGGTAGTCACATGTTTTCTCTGACTGCTTTTTCCGTCTTATCTTATTTTTGGGAAAAATAGAGGGCAACTAGCCGAGTGAAAGTTTAATTTGGCTTTTTTTTTCAGGCATGGTTGATAGCCGGGGCTCTTGTCTGACCACCATCACTCAGGTTATCCCTGACTGCTCAGAAGAAAGGAGGGAGGGTTGGATGGGGCGGGCGGGATGGGTACAAAAATCACACAGAAGTTTCAAGGGCATTATTTCGCACACACGTATCTCCATACTCACTTTCCAGGTTTTCGGTCGAGATCTAAGGTTTCCTTCTAATACTTAGATGGCTTAGATAGACTCACTTAGGATTGTCTATGCCAACATTTGTGGACTGAATGACTCCTCAAAAAGGCAAAATGTGGCCCGAGGCCTACGGTCTCTAGGGGGCAACATCATCTGCCTCCAGGAGGCCCACATAGAGGGCTCGCAGAAACATCTACTTGACAGACTAGGGTTTAAAGTCATGGGGGCTACCACACAGGGCACCAATGCAAAAGGGGTAGGAATCATGGTAGACAGACGACTATCTCTCAACAATCCCCGTGTTTAATCGGAGCCACTGGGCAGATGAGCAATAACCGAGTGCCACCTTCCGTCTAACCCTCCTTTTACCCTCTGCTTGCTGTATGGTAGTAACATCGATGATCCAGGGATCATCAACTTGGTTTCAGGGGAACTAGCTCATTGGCCCACCCCTATCATATTGTGTCGCGACCTCAATGTACACCTGCCCAGTAACTGGAAAACTGATAACAAATGGAGGTACAAAGGCAGCAAGCCCCTAGTATTTCAAGCTTTAGAAAACCTAGCTCTTGTCCATGGACTAAGTGACATTTGGGCCAGTTTAAGTCCTACGCAGCCCGGCTACACCTTCTTTTCGGCCCCACATCACACTTTAGTTAGATTAGATTACTTCTTTGTTTCATCCACACTTCTCTGCAACTGCACCATTGACACGGCACCTCGCTTTATGTCAGATAACAATCCTCTCATTTTAATCATCAAGGGTTTTGGGAATTGGAAGGAGGTACCAAGATGGAGTTTTGAGAAAGCCCTCTTACAGGACTCAGGCTATCAGGCACTTATGCAAGGTTGGATCCAGGAACTCCTGGAAATAAACATCAATACCGCCTCAACGATGACTGTCTGGGATACACTAAAGGTGGGGGTCAGGGGCGAAACCCTGAGGTTCTCAGTTAGGAAAAATAGGAAGGAGAAGCTGCTAATTAGCGATCTGGAGGGAAAAATAAGGAGAGCAGAAACAAAACTGGTCCAAAAATCAAAGCGGGACAAGATATTCAATTTGTCCAAAAAGTGGGTCGTTATTGCTAAAGCAGAAATAGGGGCAATTTTTGCGGAAAAAACACAGCTAAGTGGGCAACTTTGTGGAAAAATAACTATGAGTGCAGTGATTGCATTGGGCAACATCTGGCCTTCAAGACCAGGCAACAGCACACAAGTAATATAATACACACAATCAAGCTAGCTACAGGGAATGAGACCAATGATCCTAATGCTATACAGAAGGGATTTCAGGAATTCTATACCAAATTATATACGGAGGAGAACTGCAGTGCGACTAGCACACTCGAAAGTGAGATAGCTAGCTACCTAAGCGAGATTGATCTTAGACAGCTTAACTCTCATAATAGTGAACTGCTAGAACTTACTCCAACTTGGGATGAAATTATTGAATCCCTATCAAGCTTGCCAGATGGGAAAGCCGCAGGAATGGATGGCATTCCTGTGGAATTTTATAAGATCCTTGCCCCTCAAATGAAATCAATCTTCACAGACATGGTAACCTCTATCTTCAATGGGGCTTCCCCTCCTGCTTCCTGGTCTAATGCTAGAATATATATATTTCCCAAAAAAGGTAAGTCTCCATTGGAGATGAGCTCATACAGACCCATTACTCTCAACAACTGCGACTCCAAAGTCTTCTTCAAAATACTAGCATCAAGAATATCCTCTATGGTTGAATCCTTAGTATAAGAATAGCAGAATGGCTTCATTCCAAAAAAAGGCACCACGGAACATGTCAGGCGGGCCATCACCCTGTTTGACGCAGCGCAGGCGACTGGAGACCCGATGTCACTAATACTTCTAGATGCTGAAAAAGCATTTGACCGGGTCTCCTGGTGGTTCTTGTGGGCGGTCATGGGCAGGATGGGCTTCGGGCCAAGACTCACACAGGCGGTACAGGCTCTATATCTCAAACCGATGGCCTGTGTATCCATTAATGGGCAACTTATTGATCAATTCAACATCTATTGGGGCACCTGATAGGGCTACCCTTGCTCCCCTCTGCTATTTGCCCTTTACCTAGACCCGTTCATTAAACAAATTGAAAGGAATTCTGCCATCTTAGCAACTAGCATCCAGGGTATCAACACTAAAATTATGGCTTATGCGGACGATCTGGCCATTACTTCCCCTGATCCCGTGAATAAAAAACTGGCATTGGAGATAGAGGCTCAAAAATGTGGGAAAATCTCAGGCTACGTCTTGAATAAAAATAAAACACAAATAATCATAAAGAAAGAAATCACCTGGACTGATGTCAGGGTAGTGCCTAACACTAAATATCTGGAGGTTCTCATATCAGCTAACATTGACGAAATTGTAAACGATAACTTAGTTCCTCTCACTGCAGATACCAAGAAGGCCCATAAACACATTGATAACCTACACCTGACCCTTGTTGGAAGATGTAATGTTATAAAAATGACATATTTTCCTAAACTCCTTTACTTCTTTCGCACCATACCCCTGGAATTTAGCAAAACCAATCTGTAGGAATTTCAGCAAATATTCCCGCAGTTCATCTAGGCCTACTCACAACCAAGGTGGGTGCTAAGGCTACTATCTCTTCCAAGAGAGCGGGCGGGTGGTCCTTCCCCAACATTATGCTATATTACTGTGCCTCAGTTATGCAATACTGCTCTGAGCTGGTGAGGGAATTCCCCCTCTCATCTGCATCTGGGCTTTCCTCGCCTTTTCAACTCCTACTGGGTGAACAGCACCGGGGCTGCCTTCTATAAAGAGACCTCATTCGGATACTACAAACGTGTGAGATTTAAGACCTTAATGAACTCATACAAGGTCTTCCGTAATATCCGCAGAAACTTTGGGCTGGGAAGATTTAACTATTACTCTCGTATTACTACCAATTGCAATCTTCCCGCTATTTTTGGAAAGTCATACTTTTCAGACTGACACAAGGCAGGCATCACAAAACTGGGGGATCTTATCACTAGCGAGGAAGTCAAATCATTTGCAAGTTTACAATCCGAATACGGTTTGAAAAGCCAAGAGGCCTTTAAGTATCTCTCCATATGTGATTTTCTCTCCAGAAAGGTTGGGGGTACCGCAGGGTTCACAGAAGTGGAACTTCTTAATACACTGCGCAATACCACAGCCTCTCGGATATATCATTTGTATAACATACTAAATAGACAAACCCCAGACGACCTACAGACAATAGCTGGCAAATGGCACACCAAACTAGAATCTCCACACAGTATATTTTTCAACTCCTTAGCCCTCTCTCAAAACATTTTGCTGTCAGCCAAGCTGCAGGCACAACACTTTAAAACCATCTTTTTTCTGTATATTACCCCCAGTAAAATTGTCAAGTGGGGAGCTGGCAAAGGGACACTTTGCCTCCGGTGTTTGGAATATGGTGCCGATTCAATTCACATATTTGCAACCTGTCCTAAACTCGCTTCAATCCTCCTTAAGGTACAGGAATTTCTAGGGGAAGTCACCACTCAGTCTATTGTACTAAACACCACAGTCATCATGTTTGGGACCCAGTCTGAAACTATTAGGATTAAATGTGGCGGATTAGTCTTCATTGCAATAGCAGTGTGGAGGATCTGTGTTGTTTCCGCATGGTTGGACGCTGATCCCCCATCATTCTCTCAGTGGCTGGCCAGGCTAGTCCCAGCTTACCATCTAGAGAAAACTGTCTATGCCAGGAAAGGCTGTAAAAGTCTCATTCGCTCCACAACACTATTAACCTCAGGCCGGTATGGAGACGAAAATTTGACCTGGACCCCCAATGAAGCCATGGCATCCTTGTACGCCTTAGATTTGACCGCTGGACCCTGGTCCGAATGGAAGGTACCACACGCAAAAATTTACACAAAGACACACAAATCCCTTATGACAGTTCTAGAATCAGTGCTCCTTGATGTCACACCCAGACAAAGCATGATCAAGAGTCAACTGCTACTAAGATGCACCTATACACAGTATCAGAGGAGAGAGGACCGCAGGGATGTAAATAAACACATGCAAGTGGTTTATTAAATATGTACTTCTGAGTTTGGGGCGGGCGCGCAGCAAAGCAAGGTTTAATTTGCTGACAAATGCCACATTGAAGGAGAAAATCACGTGTCTGTTTGTTCAAACCCCGCCACCAATATCGTTGCTGCAGGAGAGATACAGTAGCTGACACACCGGCATACGCCGAAGCTATCCCGGCGTCGGCTGCTGTAATCAAAGCCTGTCTGCGGTCCGCCTAGGAATCAACCTGTAACCAACGTCGTTATTTCTCATATCAGGAACTTTATCAGGACTAAAGTGATAAGAGTATTTAGAAGGGTAACCCTCAGGGTAATTACCTCCCTTCTCTGTTGCGGCAATAGCTGCCAAGATGTCATCATCAATCTTACTTTTGGAACGTGTAACTGCTGCTACTGCAAATGTTGCAACTGCTGTCTTCGCAGCCACGTCCACGAGACAGTTGCCAACAGCGTGAACTCCAACACGCTGATGACCCAGAGTATGAATTACAAAAACAAGTGGGAATCATTCTTTGAGCTCAACTATTCGAACCCAGATCATTTCATGTTTTATTGTGCGACCCTTGGAGTCACGATATTCATTTTGAGTCCAAAAGGGCCGATTGTCATTGTATGACTGAACACAGTAGTAAGAGTCACTCACAATAAGAGTAATCACACTGGGATCGGCGTACTCCAATGCAAGCATCAGAGCATAAAGCTCTGCCAACTGGGAGGTACAGTCCCCTAATTTATGTGTATGCACATCATCGGACTTGAATTCACCATCCACCATAGTCCCAACCACAATTGCACAGGCCGAAGAATACTCGTGTTTTGAAACCGTAGCTGCTTGCGCACTTCCATCAGTGTAAATGATACAGCGGATATCCTCAAGTGGGTGCATAGTCAGAAGAGCAGGATGAACAAATTCATACTGCAAGTACTCCTGAGTCTGCAGGGAGGAATCAAAAATAAACGTGACATCCGGAGATGTCAAGGATGTAGCCCACTGTATCCACCGAGGGCACAAAGCTTTCAAATTTGGTACACTGGTTTTCGTCACTGCCTCTAAGGCGGGATATGGAGTAACAACCAAAATGCGTTTTCCCTGTGACAGTGCATGTTCCTTAAGAATTGCCATTTGCACTGCTGTCAAATCTTTTTCCACAGTGGAAAACCGCAACTCAGCTGAAGTGTACAATTGTGACTTGTAAGAGATAGGGACTGTGTGACTCTCATTAAAAGTGAGGTACATGAATCCCACCGCCCCTGGCACGATTCTTATCACCAGGTTGGTGTGGTTATCACGAGTCAACAAGAATTTTGATTCAAGAAGGTCAGCCTGCAAAGATTGCAAAATGGCTGTATGTTCTGGCAGCCAGCACGACTTGGAAAAGGTAGGTTGTATCAATGCATAAAGCGGCTTGATACGCTGGGCATATTCCGGAATGTAGGTACGTCCAAAATTCAAAAAGCCCAGTAAAGATTGTAGCTTTTTCAGTGTTGTGGGAGCTCGCAAAAGTGCGCATTTCTCCAGGAAGTGAGAAGCCAAACCTCGACCTTCATTGTTGTGCTCGTAGCCCAGGAACAACACTGTGTACTCTGCAATGTGTGATTTTGCGAAGTTAAATTTAAAGCCTATGTCTGCAAAATGGCAAATTATGCGGTCAACACGGAACAGATGCGGCCATAACTCGTCGTCTGTGAGATAAATGTCATCCACATACGAACATGCATCTGCGTCGAGTCTCTCCAAGAGAGAGACAATGCGGGCGGCAAATACGCCAGGACTATTTAATAAAGTCTGTCAGGGGGAGCCCCTCTAGTGTCAGCTGTCTCCACTACAACAGAGTTGTCAGTCGCTGTCACCTTCAGTAGTGGACGCTGCACCTCATGAATGATGGTAATCTGCACTGCGCTGTCCAGCAGCGCCAGCGCCCATGTCAGATTCCGAAGCTGCGTTCTCACTATCTGGGGCATATCTCACTCTTATAACGCGTGGGAGGGCGCCATTAAACCAAACGGAGTGCTGCCAGGCAGAAATAAGAATTTCCACTGTCTGATATGGAGCGTACGCAGCAGGAGCATCAGCAGGAGTGTAAGAGTGAAATACACCAGTACCAGCATCTACCACGGGAAATGTAACCCATGAGTAAAACAACTCAAACGGGTACACCGTATCAGCCGAGACAACAAAAACCACTGCCTGTCCCTCTAAGGAAGCAAGGTATTCCTGCAAGTGATTCCGCACAGCTACACGACTATGTGCTGGGATATCAACCACAGCCATATCGATACAGTAATATAGAAGTACAATGCAATACAAAAAGGCACAACTGGGTAGTAATTCAAATAGAAAACCGTTTTAAAATATCAAGCTTGAAGAGACCTTTGTAACTATAGGTAGGTTTTATCCATCACTACTGTCAACTGGAAACAATAGTGAGGGGGTCGTAGACTGATATAAGCACTACTCAAGTGTCTCACAATAAGACCACACTCACTAGCAGCGCCATATTGAAAGTATTTCTGCTCATACACAGAACTGTGCAAAGAGACCTAGGACATTAGTGAATTGTGGTGTACCAGAAACTCACCTCAGTACCTAGAAACCCCAAACAGCTAGCAATCAGTGTCACATTAGCTCTTCGTCCTATAGCAAAGTAGCAAATGATTAGACAATGTAAAACATGCGACTTAGGACCATCTCAGGAATGATGGGTAGTGAGAACACTTTTTTGTTATACTCTCATACCAGTCCACCACAGGAGTAAAAGAGAGACACGGTAAGGTTAAAATATTTATTTTAACGACGTGATCTCATGCGCAGTATTTTAGTCACATAAGCAGACAAATGATTAAGAATAATATGGTCAGAATGGTTACAACTCCTTAAAATACAAAAGGAGGAATCCTATTACAATGATAGTGCAAACAAGTGATATAGCGCCTAGTTTTAACACCCTCCCTATATAGAAACTATGTATTATAAACTATAGGTCTCTTGAGCTTGTTTTAGGGAACCCTATTACTTTTCTGCTCAGTAAGTGTAAATTACATCTGGATCAGCAAAGCTCTCTGCATCCCTGAAATCTTCCAAGTGTGTGAAATTATGGCAAGTGTGCTATGATAAAGGCGCCGGAATCTTGCTTGGCTCGCAGATGCCACAATGTTGTGTCTAGAATGTGTTACACGGACATGCCGATAAACAGGCTCACATGTTATGATAACCTTGATGGCTCAGCACTCACTGTACAGACAGGGGGCACAATGTATGTCTAGAGATGTTGAAAACACAAACCTTTTCTCATGTATAGACCTTCGCGAAGGCTAACTTGCAAAAACAGCTATGCAGTGTCGTGTGAAAAAAGCAGCATAAGGTAAAATGGCGTTTAAACTTCTAATAAGCTATGCTAACATAACATGCACGCAAAAGGAGGCCCTAAACCATACTACAGCTATTTATGGTGGAAAGCTGGCAAATTGCTACACAACTTTGTTTAGAGAGATAGCTCTATTTAGGTGAGCCTTGGTCTACCAGGACATGATATACATAGTTTTTGACAAGGCACATCAGACAGATCAGTATTCAGGGACACACTTGTCAAGTGACAGACTCGGACTGACTTATTGATGCAGAGCTTTGTTTCTGAGAAATGTTGTAATTAGGAGAGGCTCAGACTACTAAAGGTTGATGTGAATTTGCTGGGGTAGTAGCCAGTTGCAGAACAGATTTAGTTACAGAGATAACTGTATGTAAGAGAGGATCAGCATAATACATACTGTAATATGTGCTGAAAGTCTGACCTCATGATGCAAAATTTGGGTTAGAGAAACCTGCACGTAGAAAAACAAATTGTGCTGTGTATGGCAGGAGACCGGCCAGTTGCTTTAGAACTTTGTTTAGAGTGAGACCTACATGTAGGCGAGCCTTGGCTTACTAGTACATGACATGGATTGTGGGTGAATAGACACTTGACACATAACCTTTTCAGAGACAAACTTGTATGAAGAAGGAACTCAGCCTATTATTACTTCAAATGTGTAATGACAGAATGGCTGTTGATGAAGACATCTGTTTAAGAAAACACTTGTAGGAAAGAAAGGCACAACTTTCTAAAATGTAATATAGGTTTCCTAGGAGATTGGCCACGTCCAGTACAGCTTTATTTAGGCAGACAACTGTACTGTATGTAACAAAAAAAGACCAAACAAAAAGGTGATAAATGTGCTGAATATCCAGACTCTCTGAAGAAGATTCTTGTCCTTTTAAAAGGTGGTGTGTGTGCTGGGAAACTAACCTCTTAATGGTCACCTTTATTTATTGGGACAGGCTATGTAGAAGAGGTTCGACCTACTCAAAGGTGATGTGTGAGTGGGGAGAAACTACTCACTTCATGCAGATCTTTGTTTATGTAGACAGCTGTGTGAAAAATATTGTTAGACTAACAGTAATAGTAATTGGCACTATGTCAGTTGATAGATAGGCCTCTTGATCCACATGTTTGTCTAGTCCAAAACATGTATGGTTAAGTGGCTTCTCCTACCAGAACATGATATGTGTGGTAGGGTACCAGTGAATTCAATGTGAGCTTTTCCAGTAAAAAAGTTGTACGTAGAATGGGCTCAGTCTTGTAATGGCTAAAATAACTTGTGGAGGGCACTGGCCTTCTCATTCATAACTTTGTTTAGAGGCCAGCTGCATGTAGAAGAACGGTTGACCTAGTAATAAGTGTCCTCTTGATGCTCAGTTTTATCTGGGGGCACACCTGTCAGTACAAAATGCTTGGCTTACCACTACATGATGTCTGTGGTTATGGAAATGTGTGTTCAAGCTCAAGTTTGGCAATTATTAAGGCTGTGTGTTGAAGGGGCTCAGACTACTACTAGGGTATGTGTCTAGAGTGGGTTTGACCTCCTGATGAAGAGTTTGTTTAAGAGGACAACTCTATGAAAAAGAAAAAGCAGCATAGTCTCCAAAAAGGTGGTTTATGTGATGGGGTATGGCTTCTTGATGCACACATCTATTTAGAGGAGCAGCTATATTTAGAAGAAGCGTGGTCTACCAGTACATGGTATACACGGTGGATTACAGAAATCTTAACGCTGAGAATTGTTCAGGGAGAAAGTTGAATAAGGAAGAGGCTTCACCTGTAGGGTAGTGTTGTGTCTCACAGTCTTGAGTACTCAACTAGGCCTGGCCTATCTGATTTTCCTGTAATACTTACATTCAAATAAACTCCCCCTTCAAGATGTGCCCTCACCCTACATCTATCTATTAATAGCGAACATATGCACTTAAGAAGCTGCTTTACTCAGAACAAAAGTGCTAATGGTTGTAAGAAAGATTTCACCATGCTACAGGTGAGACAATGCTATAGCTCTGTAACTCCAATATATACGTTTTTGGTTGTGGGAAGTGTTCCACACACACTATTGTTATATGTTGGAAAACTGATAATGAAATGCGAAAAAAAATTAAGAAGAGTCTTCACCTAGATAGGAAGTGTGTCTGGTGAGAGACTGGCCTCTTCATGTAAAGCATTTTGAAGGTTGAGAAATGTATGTAGAAGAGGCTTGACCAACCAGTACAAGATATGTATTGTGAGCAAGTAGTGAATTCAACCTGGGCGTTGTTCAGAGAAAAAATAGAATGTAGAAGGGGCTCAGACGAGAAAGACCTACTATGTCTAAGGGGAGGCGGAGGCTGCCCTCTTCATTATGAATTTTGTTTTAGGGGTAAACAGTGTGTAGAAGAGGTTCTGCCTAGTATCTGGTGAAATATGTACTGTGGTACAGGCCTCTTGATGGGAGAGAGCTCTATGTAGAAGAAGCATGGCCTACCCATACAGAATATGTGCTGTGGGAGACTGGTCTCATGAAGCTAAGCTTTGTTCAGGAAGAAACTTTATTATAGAAGATGCTCAGCCAGGTAACATTGATAAGTGTACAGGGGTCGGGCTTCTATATGCTTAGCTTTGTTTAGGGGGACAATTGTATGCAGAAGAGGGTCTACCTACTATAAGGTGTTGAGTGTGGTGGGGGACTGGCCTTTTGACACAGAGATTGTTTAGGGACACACCTGTATGTACCAGTTGTTTGGCCTACCAGTAGATGATATGTGCGGTGGTGGACATGAGTGTTATGGTTGTGTGTAGAATGGGCTCAGCCTTGTAATAGGTGCTGTGTTCACTGGGTACTGGCCTCCCAATGCAGAGTTTGTGCAAGGGGACAACTCCATTAGAAAGAACCTTGGCCTACTAAAAGGTTGTTTATGAGGTATGGAACTGACCTCGTAAAGGTGACCTTTGGTGAGAGGATAGCTATCTATAGAAGACGTTTGGCATACTAGCAAATGATCTGTGTAGAGGGCAACTGAACTCTTCAGGCTGAGTTTTCTTCAGGTAGAATGTTATATGCACTAGAGGTTTGGTCAAGTATTAGATAGTGTATGTGGTTGTGGACTAGCCTCTTGATATACAAACATATTTGATACAACTGCATGTAGAAGAAACTTGCCCTATCAGTACATGATATAAATGGTGGTGTCTAGAAGTCCTGATGCTGAGATTTGTTCAAGGAAAAGGTTGTAGGAAGAAGAGGCTTTGCCTAGTAATGTTCAATATGGCTAGTAGGGGACTGGCTTCTTCATGCACAGCTTTCCTGACAGTGAGAAATGTGTTCTAACGCTTCATTAATGATCCATGACTAAAAAATAAAACACACAAAGACAGAAAGGTCATGTTACAATAGAATACACATGATTTTGTTTAGAATCCTATTTCGTATTATGCCCAGTCCTTTCTAATGAAGAATTGCCCTCTTCCTTATCTTCATTATGAACTTTTTGTTTAGAAGAACACCTCTACATAGAAGGTGCTTGGCCTAGTAATAGTGATTGTGTACTCAGGGACAGGCTTCTTCATGCAGAGTTTTGTTTAGGGTGATAGCTGTATGTAAAAGCGGCTTTGCCTACCAGTATGTTATGTGTGGTGGAGGACTGGAGTATTGAGACTCAGCTTTTATGAGGGAGTGATTTGTCTCTTGAGGCAGATTTTTGTTTTGGGGGGCACTTAATGTATCTAGTGAGGGTAATGGCCTCTTTGTGCTAACTTTTGTTAAGAAGAACAAAGAAAAGTATAAAGTATAAAGTAAAAAGAAAAGGCTGAATATACTTAAAGATAGTGTGTTGTACTGTACAAAGTATGCATCACAGAAAAGAAAACACATTTTTAGTTATAAAAGGCTCTTTAACATACAGCTGTTGCTGTTAACTTAATTCTTCAGAGAGAGATCAGTGCCCCCCCAAAATAGAAGGTAAACCTTAGCCAAGCCACTTCAATGAAGACCCTTACACATGGGCAGACATCTTTATTGCCATATACATCAACTATTTGTTCATGTTGGAATGTGGGTTAGTGGTAAGAGGGTGAAACCTATCTCAAGCAGCAACCACTATTCCTGTCAGGGTGAAACAGAAGCAAAATAATTTGTGCTTAGCCCTCTGCTAGCTTGTCACAAAAGCAATTTGACTTAACTTAGAGGTGATGTGTGAATATTTATGCAGTACAAAACATCAATAAAGTGAACACACTACACAAGAAACATCCCAAACTAATTTAGAAAAACAGAATACATTTTAATAACTCTTTTGTAACCAAAACAACAAAATTACAATCAGTAGATTTACAGCTATGCAATTTTAAAGATTTTAAGCAAGTGAAGCACCTAAATGTGCAAACCGCCACTTACGATTATCTGGTTTTGCAAGACTGCGTGAAAATCTTAAATTCAGGCCAACCACAAAAGAGTTTGGGTCGGGCACGGGGACCAGGTTAATCCCACAGATAGAGTTTACTTCAAAGTCTAGCATGAGAAATTCCATTTATGTTGGAAGGGGCTACTAGAGGCAGGAAAAGCGTTGCTGATGATTGTCAATTTAGCTCAAGGAGCAGGCTGGGCATTGCAGATGTCCATTGCTGTAGCACAGATATCATGGTGGGTATTTTGGGTGGTTGTTGCTGGAATTACATGTTGAGGGTCACTGTGAACTGTCGATGCAGTAGTAGGAAGTTCAGGCAGGGTCTTGTTGGCAATCCCTGTGGCAGGAAGACTCATGTTTTCTGGAACTATGCATAGTCAAGTCAAGTCAAGTCAAAATTTGTATAGCGCACTACTCACCCAGAGGTTCTAACGGCGCTTGGGGGAGGGGGGTTTCGTTATTTATCAAACAGCCAGGTTTTGAGTTGTTTTCTGAAGGAGAGGTGGTTCTGTGTAAGGTGGAGGTGGGTGGGGAGAGAATTCCAGGTTTTGGCCGCTAAGTAGGAGAATGATCTTCCTCCCAAGGTGGCTCTTCGGATTCGTGAGATCGTGGCGAGGGCTTGATTGGATGATCGTAGTTGGCGGGTGGGGGTGTAAAAGGTCAGGCGCGTGTTGAGGTAACTGGGTCCTAGGTCGTAGAGGGCCTTGTGTGCGTGGGTGAGGAGACAGAACTTGGTTCTCTTGTTGACGGGGAGCCAGTGAAGGTCTCTCAGGTGACCGGAGATGTGATTGTGGCGGGGTATGTCTAGGATGAGTTGGGCGGAGGCGTTCTGAATGTGTTGGAGTTTTTTCTGCTGTTTGGTTGTGGTTCCGGCGTATAGGGTGTTTCCGTAGTCCAGTCGGCTTGTGAAGATCTTTCGAAGCATGCATAAAATGTTGAAGCACGTTGACTTGTCTGGTCATTGAGAGGGAGGAGTCTAGGATGAATCCCAGGTTGCGAGCATGGTCCGTTGGTTTGGGCGCGCTGCCAAGGGCCGGTGGCCACCATGAGTCGTCCCATGCAGAGGGGGATGATCCTAGGATGAGGACTTCCGTCTTGTCTGAATTCAGTTTTAGGCGGCTCCTCTTCATCCACTCGGCTATGTCTTTCATCCCTTCGTGTAGGTTGGTTTTGGCGGTGTTTGGGTCTTTTGTGAGGGTGAGGATCAGCTGTGTGTCGTCAGTGTAGGAGATGATGTTAAGGTTGTGCTGGTGTGCGATGGAAGCGAGGGGGCTCATGTAGACGTTGAAGAGGGTGGGGCTCAGGGATGATCCTTGTGGTACTCCACAGATGACTTTGGTGGCCTCTGATCTGAAGGGGGGAGGCAGACTCTCTGGGTTCTTCCGGTGAGGAACGAGATGATCCAGTCCAGTGCTTTTTCTTGTATTCCGACGTTGCTGAGGCGTTGTACAAGGGTGCTATGGCAGACCGTGTCAAATGCTGCGGAGAGGTCCAGGAGGATGAGGGCAGCTGTTTCCCCGTTGTCGAGTAGTGTTCGGAGGTCGTCTGTGGCTGCGATGAGGGCGGTCTCGGTGCTGTGTTTGGCTCGGAAGCCGGATTGTGAGGGGTCGAGGGAGCCGTTAGACTCGAGGAAGGAGGGAGCTGGTTGTTGACAGTCTTCTCTATGACTTTGGCAGGGAATGGGAGGAGCGAGATGGGGCGGTAGTTCTTACGTTCGGTGGGGTCTGCTGTAGGTTTCTTCAGGAGGGCATTGAGTTCGGCATGTTTCCAGCTTTCCGGGAAGGTAGCGTTGTAGAGGGAGCAGTTGATGATATCTCAGAGTTTATTTATTTATTTATTTATTTATGGAATTTTTAATGCACAGCTACTACCCAAGGGTGTCTAGGCGCAGTATGATGCTTTAGGATACAGTGGTAAGCACAAACCTATTTGTTGAAGAGCCAAGTCTTCAATGCCCTACGAAAACAAATGAGAGTAGGAGCAGTTTTGATATGAGAGGGTAGAGAGTTCCACAGTCTGGGAGTTGCTACCAAGAATCGTCTGTCTCCCCGGGTGGCGGTTCTTGTTCGTGGAACAGATACTAAACAACTAGCTGCTGATGTTAGGTTCCTTATAGGGGTGTATGGCTGAAATGCCTCTCTTAAAAACTTCGGGCCGGTAAGATGTATGGCCTTATAGGCAATACATAATGCCTTAAATTTAATCCTGCTCTCCACTCTTAGCCAGTGAAGATGGCATATAGCTGCCGAGGTGGACTGGCGCCTTGGAATGTTGAGGAGGATTCTGGCTGCCATATTTTGAACGGATTGGAGCTTGTTCAGGATATATTTATGCGTTTTGAAAAAGAGGGCATTTCCGTAATCAAGCTTGGAAAACACCAAGGTGGTAATCAGTGTTTTTCCAGCTGATGCTGGTAAGTACGGTAACAGCTTTTTTATCTTTTTCAACGTGAAAAAGGCAACTGAAACAACCTTATTTACATGATGTTTGAAGGACAGATGTTTATCAAAGATCACTCCAAGATTCCTGACCTTTGCAACTGGGACCGGAGGAGGACCCATCTGAGTAGGCCACCAAATCGGGGACCATTCAGGCGAGATGTTACCAAAGGTCATAACATCCGTTTTCTCCGCATTCAGTTTTAGGCAATTACTGTGCATCCAAGCTTGTACCTCCAATATCCCCTCTTGAAAATTAGCTGCCACCACTGGGCCGTTCTTATGCACCGCCAACACAAGCTGGGTGTCATCAGCGTAGGTAGTTAGGCGCATCCCATGAGATTTTATGACCCTTGCCAGATCTGCAACATAAATGTTAAAAAGCGCTGGGCTTAACGACGATCCATGGGGGACCCCGCATGGCAGTTTAGAAGTCGATGAATAATAATTGCCCAGTTTAACTGCCTGTATGCGGTTAGCTTTAAAAGAAGCTATAAGATCTTTGGCCAGATTGTTAATCCCCAGGGCTGTGACACGGTCGACCAAGATGGTATGGTCGACCGTGTCAAAGGCCGCCGAGAGATCCAACAGAATGAGCACTGCTGCTCCTCCCGAATCCATGATGTTTCTGATTTCATTGGAGGCCTTTATCAGCGCTGTTTCGGTTCCGTGTCCCCTCCGGAAACCGAACTGCGTATCATCCAGGAGTTCATGTTGTTCAATGAACTCTGAGAGCTGCTGGGTCATGATGGCTTCTACGATTTTAGCGGGAAAGGGCAGGCAAGCAATGGGTCTGTAATTGGCCGTAACAGTGGGGTCTAAGGAAGGCTTTTTGAGCAAAGGTTTAACGATGGCCTTCTTCCAGATCTCCGGGTAGACGCCTATTTTAAAGATGGCATTACAAATGGTGGTGAGCGGCTGAGAGATGGTATTGTAGAGTTGATTCATTATATCAGGAGGGCATGGATCAAGCGGAGAGCCTGATTTGATCTTGGCAGCTAGTATGCTGACCTGATCTTCTGTCACTGGCTTGAAACCAGAAAAAGAAGGATGGATCGAAGCCAAGTGGGAGGATGGATCAGTCCTAGCTTCCGCCGGTAATTGTGGGAAAATGGAATAAATATCCATGACCTTGGTGGTGAAGAAATTGGCCAACGAGTTACAAAATTCCTGAGAATGCTCAGTTGCAGAGCCAGTGGGAGGAGTAGAGAGAGAATTCACGACCTGGAATAACATCCTTGCTGAGTTCTGGGCTTGTTCAATTTGACCAGTAAAGAATGTGTTTTTTTGAGTGGTGATAGCTTTCTTATAGATCGCCAGAGCATCTTTATAAGTTTGCTTAGCAGAGGGACTGTAATGCTTTCTCCAGCGTCTTTCTAGACTTCTACAATACTGACGCTGGAGGCGCAGCTCCTCTGTAAACCACTGGGCCGATGGTATAACTCTATTTGGGCGATAAGATTTCTCAGGTGCCACTTGATTAGCTGCATTTAGTAACCATTCCTGAAAGTTAGTGGACAGAATTTCAGGATCATAAGAACTTTCCGGGACCGAAGTCCCAAGGAGATTTGCGAGATGAGGAATATCGGCAGTTTTCCAGGCTCGTGTTTCCAGTGATGACCGGGCTTTGGTCTGGGGGGGGGGGTTAGATTGTACTGCTCGAATTCTGAAGATGATGGCTTGGTGATCAGACCATACCAATGGTAGTACTGCTATCAGGTCAATGCCTGGATTATTTGTGAACAGACCATCTAGTGTATGCCCCGCTTCATGCGTGGGACCTCTCACCAACTGTTGCAATCCTATTGCTTGCTTGTCTGAAATAAGTTGGGCTGTGTCCTTGGTTTCCATATCTTCCAGTGGAAAGTTAAAATCTCCAAGGATAGTATAATCCAAGAATCCTATTACAGATTCAGTAATTTCTGCGAGCGCAGCTAAGAATTTTGTTCGGGGACCCGGTGGTCTATAAACCAATGTCCCTCTAAAAGCTTGTTTCTGCGTGAGATTGATAACAAACGCGATGGCTTCGCAGTTGGGGGTTGGAATATGCTCAAATTTTGTCCGATAAGCATCTTTATGGATGATGGCCAAGCCACCACCTCGCCCAGAAGTTCTATCTTGTCTAACGACACAATAGCCTTCAGGGGTGGCCGCGACAAAGTCAGGGCCAGAGGCATCATCACCCCAGGATTCGGTGATGAACAAAATATCTAATTCCTGGTTAATAATACAATCCCTGATAAATAAACTATGTTTGGGAAGGGAGCAAGAGTTAATGAGTGCAGCTCTGAAATAGTGCCCAGTGCGAGATTGAGCTCTGGTAATTGAAGGTAGATGCGCGGTGTGGTTTGCTGCAGGTACAGGCAACGGGAGGGTATAATGACAGCCCGTACATGATGGCCCTATGGGAGTAAGATCGTTAGGAAGCGATAGCATCTTACAAGACCTACCTAATCCAGGGTTCATCCCTCTAAGCTGGCCAGAGGTATAAGAAACAGTAGGTGTGATATCATGGATGGCAGCCTGGACAGGGGGGGTGGCCCTGGGCCCGGAGCTGGCTCGGACGGGCGCAGACGGGCTTGTCTTAGGCGCGTCTTCGGCGCATGCCCGCTGCGCACGCCCGCTGCGCATCCTGGTGAGAGAGGACTAAGTAGCTCTCTCCCGGAAGTGGAGGAGAGCTAGAACGCGTCCCGAGGCAGCCCCAAGATGGCGGGTGGTGCTCGAAGACGAGTCCGATTCAAAAAGCCCTGTTCCCTCTAATATGAATGGGTAAGTGAGGTGCAAGTATGCGCAAATTCTATTCTGTTCAGATCGGCAGACTGGTACAATAATTTGACAATAATTGCGTTTTAAAATGACACAAGTTAAAAGTAAATATAAGACGACCTAAAATGCCTGAACACAGGTCTAGAATTATTAAAAAGCTGGGCGGTGTAGGAGCGCTTCGTGCTCAGTGCTGTATCAAAGAGTAATCACCGAGCCTCAGGCTCGTTCGGTCTAAGTAGCTCTCTCCCGGAAGTGGAGGAGAGCTAGAACCCGTCCCGAGGCAGCCCCAAGATGGCGGGTGGTGCTCGAGGACGAGTCCGATTCAAAAAGCCCTGTTCCCTCTATTATGAATGGGTAAGTGAGGTGCAAGTATGCGCAAATTCTATTCTGTTCAGATCGGCAGACTGGTACAATAATTTGACAATAATTGCGTTTTAAAAGGAGTTGGGGTGCGATGATGGAGTCGGCCTTGTTGAAGATGTGGTGGTGGGGGCATGGGTCGGTTGGTGATCCGGAGTGGATGGAGTTCATCAAGCGGATGGTGTCTTCGGTGCTGATCCGGGACCAGGCACAGAGGGTGGTGGTGGGGGTCTTCAGTTCGGTGGTGAGGGGAGTGAGTTGTTCGCCAAAGCTGTTATGTATGTCAGCGATCTTGCTGTGGAAGAACGAGGCTAGAGAGTCGCAGACGTCTTGAGAGGGAGTGATGTCTTTTGTGCTGGCGCTGGGGTTGGTAAGCTCTTTGACAATGCTGAAGAGTTCCTTGCTGTTGTGGGCGTTGTTGTCGAGTCAATCCTTGAATGCTGATTTCTTGGTGGATCGGATCAGTTGACATCAAGCTCTTGACCTGACTAGACCCATTCATAATGAACCAAAAACTGTAGGATTTCTCCTTTTCTTTGGAGAAGAGCTCAACTGAGGCCACACCAAGGGTCCAGGACCTGAGGGGTGCCTCCTGGGGGGTCAGGAACTCACTCTGGTAGAGGCCAGCAAGGCTCAGGCAGGGCCCGTTGCAGATCCAGTCTGCAGGTCAGCTGGGCAGTTGCAGTGAGCCTCTGGAGCTTGTTATGTCCCTGAAGCTTGGGACATAACAAGAGTCAGTCTACTGACTCTAGGAGTCACTTTAGCCTGGGACGAAGGGAGGAAGTCTAGGTCTAGTCTTCCTTCTCAACTAGCAGGACAGCAGGCACCAGAGCAGCAGAGTAGCAGGGCAGCTGAGTGACAGTATTTCTTTTTATGTGTAGCGTTATGTGCTCAGTCCACTGCAGAGATGATGGCAAAAGAAGTTGAGCAAGTGGCAGTACCAATGGCCATCCACAGGATGTTCCAAGAGTATCTGGATGAACCTAAAGAGGTCTATTTGGATCAAAACCCATTGATGTATTAGTATGGGAATATCCGCCAATGGCCAGAGCTCAACAGGCTGCCAATAAAGTATCTGGCTTGTCCTGTATCCAGTGTGTCTGCTAAGTGTGTGTTCAGTGCAGCTGGTGCGGTTGTTACAGTGAGAAGGACTAGTCTCTCACCTCATCATGTAGAGAGATTGATTATGATCAAAATGAACCAATATTTTAAACCACACAATTGCACCATTCCTGAATAAGCACAGGAGGAGGAGTAGGAGGATGATTGGTCAGAATGAAGGACGCTATCTGACCAACCTCCGGGTGAAACACCTGAGTTTGTGGATGAACTCTACTTTTGGGACTGAATATGCCAGTGGCCAATAGAACTTTTTTTATTCCTTGCTGAGCTTCTATCTTTGCAAAAGAAAAAGGAAAAGTAGCTAGTCGACCATTATTATTGTTTCAGATTTATGCTCACCACCATTTTTTAGTCACATATATTGCTAGATTGCAGTTGGACCAATGTGCACTGAATAAGCCTCCCCAATTCCTTCATGACTTTGGAGACAATGCCAGCCCCTTTTACATGACTACTCTTTTTTTCATCACTTAGCACAAGCAGGGCTTCCCCAGAAGAATATTGGTTTACAATAGTGCCAGTACCAAATTCCAATGTGTTGCCTGCGTCATAGATGAATAAGTACTACCTAACCTATCCATGCTTAGATTGGAAAAGCTAACTACAGCTATTGCAATTGTGAGTGAGTGATTGTGTGAGTGATGATTCATGTGGTGACAGACAGTGAGGGCGGGTGTTGAACTGTGATTTGGGAACATGCTTGAAATGAATTGCAAGGATTGCGGCCTGAATAATGGGTGATAATTTTTTCCCTGGGGGTGATTGCCCTTTCATATTTACATGCTGGGTCCTCTCCACGATTCTGATTCTTCAGAGAACAGAACAGTTCCTTTAGTTAGTAAACAAAAAACATATGCAAAGTACTACAATTGTGTTTCTTTGCTTGCTCTTCAACAGTAGTGCACCACACGTCTATCTTGCTTGGGTCTGGGACGGAGTTAGCCTGAGTCAGGAGGGGGATAAGGGAAACACTCAAGGCAGAAACAGAGGGACTACCTCATCAACAGGTAGAAGCAAGAATTTATCAACTTCAAAGGTGAGTCTGAGGCCTAGTACTCAGCCAGGTGAAATGCAGAGAGGTGTGTTGATTTGTGAAATGTTGCTGTGTGTTTGTGAGTGATTGTGTGTGCGTGTGTTGCTCTGGTGGCAAAAGTGAAAAGCTGAGTCCGCTTTTTTTGTTCTGTCTCTGAGTCTTCTTGATACACTCTTAATGAAGCTTACCTTATTTCTGTCCTTCTCCTTAACTCTACAATACAGTTTCTGTTTTGCAACCTGCAGGTCGACTAGTCTCCAGCATAAACAAAAGGGAAAAGCTGAGCTCAATACTCATGCTTACCTACCGCACCAGTACAGACAGGTACCTAAGAGTGATGGACATTCCCAAGGAGAATGCAGATGTTCCACCTCTTTTTGCAATACATTATCATTTTTCTTTTAACAATCATACATGGAGGACTTCACGTAGGTTCACTCCCAACCTAGAAGACAGAACATTTAGAAATCTGATAACTTGGGTCTCAGGGGCAGAAGGACTGTTTGCAATCCATTTAACTGTAATGTGCCCATCGTTTCCTCCCACAACATATGATGAATGATGTGCTGCTCATTGCCCAGATGTCCTTGTGTAGTGTTTGTCTTTCTCAGACCTTTCCCAAACTCCCCTTTCCATTCATTCATCAAACCCCTAATCCTCTTCCCCCAGGCTGTGTGATTTATTGAGGTGTGGCTTAATTTACACCCTCAATTGATCACACACTTGGTGGGGCGGATGTGCAAATGCAACACCAACTCAATTCATTATCTTCTGAGCATTGGCCCCATTTATCCTCTATGCATAAATGTGATCCCTATTTTAGATATAGAATGAAGAACATCAGGCTTTGTGTCAATTTTCTATGATTTGAGGATTATACTAGTAGCTCCCTATTGCTTAAGTTACTACACTTACTAGTTTGTTATTTTATCACTATCCAGAATTCTTATTGTGTCATCATGTAGTAGTCTTGTCTCAAATCTTTTAAATGTTTGATATCATATAACCCACTAACACAGTGTTTTTATTTCCATTTAGCTGCCTGCACTGGATAATACCTCATATAAATCGTCTAGCTGGAGCTCACCTTGGTGGAAGTGAGACAAATCTTGTGAAGTTGTGATGCCTTCCCTATTATTGCTTCATCTATATTCAAGTAACACAACTATGGAGTTAAGTGAACTAGTTAAGTTAGTAAGTAAGTAACTAACTGCAACTGTAAGTAATCATTTATCTAGGTTGTTGTAGACAATATAAGGCATTGCAGCATCCCCACCTAATGGTCAAGGTAGTTAGAGAGGTGTAACTCAATAACTAAGCGATACACACTTATAGCACATAAACAGACTGTTAAAACTAAAGGCAGCAGTGTAAAGTAAAAGTAAAATAAACTACTTCAAGCATTAATTTCAATAAAATTCAGTATGTTTCCCCTTCATTATTTTTACAAACAAACCCACCCTCTCCCCTCACAACAGTCCCACCCATCTACCCAAACAAAGTGACCCAACCACCAAAGTCCAAAAATCTGAAATGCCCAACGAATAAATAAAAACAGTCCCAAATCCCTTCCCACCCTCTTCACCCACAAAAACAAGCCCTTCCCACCAAAACAAAATACTTAAAAAGGGCTAGAAGAGGGTATTCTGTATTTGGGAACAGAGCTGGATCAAGCACGGCTCCATCGTGGTGAGCCGGCTCTCTATAGTGTCCAGCCAATGCAGAATGCACCACAGCAATGTCCTGCTTTTGCGGGGGTCGGGGTTGGTGGAGGCACTTGCTGGTGGCGGCTCCAGCGATGAGATCGCCTGAGGCTTGATGCTGAGGTGGGCCTGCTGCACTAGGATCCAGCTGGAAGGCAGCTTCTACCTCGTTTTTCTTCAGGACCACCAGCATTCTTGATGGATATGTTCCAACCTCTACTGTCCAAGATGGACCACTACCACCTTCCTGTTGGTGTTGGGTGCTACGGGTGGACCAGCATGAGCAGCTATATTGAGAAAAAAGAAAAGAAAAAATACAACTTTTAAATAATGCTCTATTGTTTGAAATTAGTGGGTGGCACAGTGGCAATACATTGCTGGTCCCCTAGAGCTATTGGAATTTGTTCCGATTATGAATGTCACAAGGCCAATTTTATATTTTACACACACATGCCTCGCATAAAAAGCACTGACTTTGCTCCAGAACAGTATTAAGGCAAAATAAGATCACTGGATTAAAAAAACTGTGTATATTTTTTTTTTCTTCTAAAAGCTATTCAAGTAACTAAACGGTCACTTTGAGTGGAAAAATGAATTATCTCTCATTAAGGAGTAAGGCATTATGCATTATGGAGTACAAGTTGTGTGTTGTGCCAAATGCCTAATGTGGGTGTTTATGTTTTTTACTTGGTATTCAGGGAATGTGAAATGATCATATGTTTTCAAAGTTGTGCTATTCTTGACTGATGTGCACAGTAGTCATGTGTCTTGTAGTTACATTCAAGGATAGGGCACGGTTGTGGAGCAGAAAAACGGACTCTGCTCAGAACACTTACCATGTGAAATACCGATTGGGTTCAGCGCGTCAGTGTCAGAGCACTGCACGGAAAAAGTTACCTTTGACCACGCTGCAGTGCACTGAACGTGTATTGACGTGACAGCCATCTTGGGTGTGGCAAGGCTATTTAAAGCCACACCCAATCCGAGCAGGCGCTTAGCCTTCCTGTTCTCAGCAGAAGCGGTATCCAGAAACGCTGAATGCAGCCTTCCTGAGTACGCTTACCTGAGAACAGATCTGGCGGTCTTCTTCTACGATCCTGCGATCCAATTTTCTTCATTCTGGGGAAAACAATAACAACAGAGAAAGCTAAGTGCATATTTAATTCTTCAAGGTGCCCATCGCAAGAAAGAGTTGGCAATGCACAACAGCGTTGTTTAGAACAACACAAACAATTTTTGGAAAAACTCTGTTTTCAAGTTTACCGATTTTACAGAAAGAATATTTGTCTTCAAGGTTATGGACATTAAGCAAGTTATTGCTATTAGCATACACATTTGTCTAATGTGTTTTAATGCTTACAGTAACATTTGAACGTTAATAGTGGATACAAGAGTTTGGAGTCAGTTTGACAGTAAGTATCATTGTGGAGAAGTGTGGCTCACCGATTAGAGCGGCCCAGTAACGGGCATCTCACAGGGAAAGCCAGGAAGGGTTACACAGCGGTATACAGCACCAAGATACCTTCTAGGTGAAAGTGCGCTTTACAAGTATACACACATTTACATTTACACATTACTATCAATGAATATTGTTTTTTAAGGGCCAAGTTCTTTCATACACCAAGTCCTAATTGTGTGATATTTGCTGTTAAAGCCCAACTAAAATAGAAGAGCCTCGTAAAGTAAACTACGCCCTACAGTTGATTTCTGATAGTCATCCACCACAACAAGAACATCTTGATGCAGCACACACATCTTTAGATCGCAGGTAGGAATAGGAAGTAGTTGGTTAGGAAGGTACTAATTTCAATAAGAGTAGAAATAAAATACTGAACATTAGTTCTTGTTGCCTCGCAGGTCGACAACAAAGAATCATCAAGTTTCCAGTATCTGGCCCTCAACCCTGAACCCTACTACGTATACCTAGTAAATTATCAATGCACAGGATATACGGTAGGGTACTGGGAAGTTGGTCCATAACGTCTCTGCGAAACTCAACCAAGCAGATTCAAGGTAATATTGCATTGTTAGTCTGACAGAAAGTTCTGAAGTTTGCAGGGAGCCACAAACTTCCATCCCCCCAGCATTCCACCAAGATGCCTCTAAAAATGGTACCTCTCTTGTGCTCTTTTGTGGGTAGGCCTAAAGCCCGCGACTAGAAATGGGCCAAAATGCAACGTGGACACAACACATTTTTCCAGTGAAAACTGACTGTTTTTTTGCAAAGTACTAAGCTGTGGATTTTGAACGCTAGCTCAGCCAGCACCTAGGGAAACCTATCAACCCTATACATTTTTTTAAACTAGACACACAAGGATATTCAGGATGGGGTTACTTGTGTGGCTCTTACCAGGTTTTGTTATCTGGAATCCCTTGCAAACCTCAAACTGTAAAAAAAAAAAATCCTCACATTTCTGTTATGGAAAGATCTGGAATCTGAATGGATCCACAAAATTCCACCCACCCCATATTACCCAAAGTGTCCTGATAATAATGTCTGTCATTAGTGTGGGTAGGCCTACAGCCTAGGGTCCTCGACAGGAAAGGGGCCAAAATGCAACATGGACACACCACATTTTCCCAATAAAAACTGTCCCTTTTTTTGCAAAGTGCCTCACAGTAGATTTTTAACCCCAGCTCAGCCAGCACCTAGGGAAACCTAGCAAAAATATACATTTTTGAAAACTAGACGCCAGGGGAATCTAGGATGGGGTGAATTGTGTGGCTCTCACCAGGTTCTGTTACCAAAAATCCATTGCAAACCTCAAACTGTCTAAACAAAAAATAACATTTCACCCACCCAGCATTCCCCAAACGTCTTCTGAAAAAAATGGTACCTCACTTTTGTTGATAGGCCTAGAGCACGGAACAGGAAATGGGCCAAAATGCAAGGTCGACACCCCAAAATTTTCTTATGAAAACTGACCCTTTTTTTTGCAAAGTGCATAGCTGTGGATGTTGAACCCTAGCTCAGCCGGCCCCTAGGGAAACCTAGCAAAAATATACATTTTTGAAAACTAGACACCAGGGGAATCCAGGATGGGGTGACTTGTGTGGCTCTGACCAGGTTCTGTTCCCAAGAATCCCTTGCAAACATCAAACTCTGTCAAAAAAATAATATTTTTCTCCCATTTTGGTGATATAAAGTTATTTAATCTGCGTGGATCCACAAAATTCCACCCAACCCGCATTCCTCAAAGTCTTCCAATAAAAATGGAACCTCACTTGTGTGGGTAGGCCTAGTGCCAGCGACTGGAAATGGACCAAAATGCAACATGGAAACACCAACTTTTACAGTGAAAACTGACACTTTTTTTGCAAAGTTCCTAGCTGTAGATTTTGAACCCTAGCTCTGCCGTCATCTTGGGAAACCTAACAAACCTATACTTTTCAAAACTAGACACGCAGAGGAGCCCAGGATGGGGTGTATTGTGTGGCTCTCATAAGATTCTGTTACCCTGAATCCGTTGCAAACCTCAAACTTTGTTATAAAAAAACACGTTTTCCTCAAATTTCTATGATGGAAAGTTTTGGAATATGCATGGGTCCGCAAAATTACACCCACCTGCATTCCCCAAAGTCTTCCAATAAAAATGGAACTTCACTTTTGTGGTGGGCCTAGTGCCCACAACAGGAAATAGCCCAAAACTCAACATGGACAAACCACATTTCACAGTGAAAACTGGTACTTTTTTTGCAAAGCACATACCTGTAGATTTTGAACCCTACCTCTAGTGGAACCTAAAGAAACATAACAAACCTATATATTTTTGAAAACTAGACACACTGGGGACTCCAGGAGCGGGTGACTTGTGTTGCCCTCTCCAGATTCTGTTACCGAGAATCACCTGCAAACCTCAAACTTTGTAAAATAAGCAACACATTTTCCTCACATTCCTGTGATGAAAAGTTCTATAATCTACGTGTATCCAGAAATTCCACACAACCTGTATTTTCCTAAGCCTTCTGATAAAAATGGTACCTCACTTGTGTAGGTAGGCCTAGTGCCCATGACAGGAAACGGACCAAAATGTAACATGGACCCACCATATTTTTACAGTGAAAACTGACCCTTTTTTTGCAAAGTGCCTAGCTGCAGATTTTGAACCCTAGCTCTGCCAGCACCTAGGGAAACCTAGCAAACCTATACATTTTTTTTTATATAAATCTTTTTATTGTTTAAAGCAAAAAAGTAAACAGACATATCTGGTGCCATACATACATCCAATAATGACAGGGTGAGTTGGTACAAAAAACAGGATAGTCGTGAAACAGCAAGATATTCGAGAGGCTCGCGCGATTAAGCACAAAATAAAATTGCATCAGTATAACCGGTTAACAGTTCAGTTGCGAATCCTCAAAACCTTCCCACCCATAAAATCAAAATAGCAGGAGAATCATGGCAACCAGGTGCTAGAAGTTATGGATCAACATCAGGATATATCGACAATATTACAAGTAAAGGAAAGACTGAGAAAAAATTGAAAAAGGAGAAGAAAACCATATGGGCGATAACAGAAAGAAAACAATAAACCCATCCCCCCACCCTGTACCCCTGCAAACGGCTATCGCCTAACCCCCAGTAGCAGTGTGCCTGTCGCCCCAGCTAACTAAGTACTAAAAGAATACATCTACAGAAGTAGAAAAGAGAGGTGGAGGAGGACATAGTCGTACAGGCCCCCGGTCACCCCCCCCGCCAGAACCCAGGACCCCCAAGTTGAAGTCAAGAAATCAATCGGACAACAAATATATGTCTTAACAAGGGAGTCTTCAAACACCGCCCAGCCGTACTATAGCATTAGTTTAGCAAATCTCTTGCCCATCGATACTTGAGTCAAACCCGGTCTTCCGATCTCATCCTTGCCCCTTCCGATCAGACACATCAGTCCCCACCTGATAAACCACCTCTTCCACAAGACAGTCCGAATGCGAAGAAACACTAATAGAGCTCAATGCAAAACAAAGTAGTAGTCAAAAATGCCTTGAACATCGTCAGGTCCATAGACTCCATTCCCCGTTATGGACTCCCAGCGTTGATTTGTCCACCATCTTAGCGGCTCCGATACGAGGGGAAATGGCGCAGTGTCATTCCGATAACAGTTCTCATCAAATGTTTCTGGAGTGGGAACATCAATTAGTCCTTCCATGGTCGGCAACGATCGTAGGTTTAACAATCCATTGGTGGCATTGAACTTGCGTTCGTCTACCAAAACACTATTCAGAGGCTCCGATACCTCACACCATGGGGGTTCTACTTCCTTCATCAGAGTGGCTATATTGGGTGTCTTGGTTGTCGCTGTTTCTTGTAGGGGAGTAGGGTCCGGTCCAATTCGTATCATCTAAACCAGGCGCTCCATCGTGGCCTGAATGCGGTCCACCTGAAGTGACTCGATGGCCACCAAAACCGTTCGCAGCGACGGGCCACTCGCGGTCTGTTCAGCCACTCTTCGATCAGTGTCGATCATGATCGCTTCCCCCCGCAGCTCAATCTCTCAGAGGGGAACGGGCGGATAGGAAAAGGTCGACTGCAGAGGGAGACTTATGTATTGTTTCAATGGTATCCTGGGGCTGCCACCGCAGGCAGAGAACCAAATCCAGCGAACACCAGCGGGCCAGTTACCGGGTCACCGGGCAGGGCCCCTGTCCACAACTGCTAACGTTAGGCTGTCATCCCTCCTCCGACCTTCACCAAGGCAGCCCGCCGTCGTCCACAGCAATTCGAAAGACCGATAGAAAAACTTCTTTGTACACACCGGTAGACCGGACCCAATCACACCACCACAGCCGATGTTGTTGAACTGATGGGCCAGTACTCGAGACCCCGGCTTCAGGGCAGATCTAGGCCGCAAACTTCCACTCGACATATCTTCGTCAGCCGAGCAAGTAGAGATCTCGGGATATCACTATTAATCTCACGGCAGGTTCATACACATTGTGGCGGGGTGCAAAGACAGGATAATTGGCAGGATATTCCGGCGGGAGGCCGAAGTCGGCGGAGCCGGGAGCCTACGCGGCCATCTTGGTTGCTAGCGTGGCTCCTCCCCACCTATACATTTTTTAAATGAGCCACACACGGGTATCCAGGAGGGGTGACTTATGTTGCTCTCACCAGGTTCTGTTACCCATAATCTCCTGCAAACCTCAAACTTTGTTATAAAAAACACATTTTCCTCACATTCCTATGATATAAAGTTCTAGATTTTGCATGGATCCACAAAATTCCACCCACCCCATGTTCCCCAAAGTCTTCCAATAAAAATGCTACCTCACTGGTGTGGTTAGGCCTAGAGCCCCAACAGGAAAGAGGCAAAAACACAATGCGGAAACACAATATTTTTTATTTTTTATTAATTTCTTTATTGAGTTTTAAGCATAGGAGACAAACCTTCAGAGACAGACATTACCACTTAACAGTGTCGACAATGCAATTTGACCACTCATACAGCATCAAAATATCATTAGCACTTTGTATGAACCGACTAAAGTCCCACGTACTCCAAAACCTTGAGTTTTGCCTTCCAGAGATAATTAGTTGCCATATGATTCAAACCTCGTCTCTTGCATGATCCCCATCACGGCTCCAGTCAAGGCTCCATATTTGCATCATCGGTGGCAGCTTGCTCCAGGAGGTATGACTGGAGGGAAGACCATATGTGACTTGGGCGGGTGGCAGGAGGTAGGAGCTCGGCATAAGTGAGCAGTTGTTTATGGCAATATATAAGGTCCTTCAACCAGTCTCTGAATTTGGGCTCTCCCCCTCTACCCCATCTACAGGCAACTCATCTCTTAGCTAACAGGAGTGCCAGGGAGATGTATTTCCACACTGAAGCGGTCAATGCCTCGCTGTAGTCTAGGAGCATAACAAGGAGGTCGTCGGGAACATGTAGTCCGGTCATCTGGTCAAGCGCC
Source organism: Lissotriton vulgaris (assembly GCF_964263255.1). Classification (NCBI taxonomy): domain Eukaryota; kingdom Metazoa; phylum Chordata; class Amphibia; order Caudata; family Salamandridae; genus Lissotriton; species Lissotriton vulgaris. Next base: position 1,527,272,726 of record NC_141693.1, read on the forward strand.
ATTAACACCTCCGACCAATAGCATCGGATGGAAGGGCAATCCCAAGCTAAGTGTCTAAAATACGCTCCTTCACTCCCACATCAGTCACATTGGTCAGTGTCGCAGAGGCGAAGTCACATCAAGCGCATTGGCGTGTAGTAAAGACTAAGGGCCAGATGTAGGTATCCAAATACCAGTCGGTAACGGACGAAAATACAGATTTTTGGCGGTTAGCGACCAGTATTTGAATACTGAGATGTAGGGCCACCTAAAATACAGATTTGGTAATTTTACTGAATCTGTAATTTTACTGATTCGGTAAAATTACAAAATCGGTAAAATTACAGAATGTGTAGTTTGCGATGTAGGTAGCACTGTAATCAGTGCTACAGGGCTTTAAGAATTTGTTATTTACCACCAACTAGAAATTGATGGTAAATAATGAAAAGCCTTGAAAAAGCATTTTTTTGCTTTTCAAACGCTGCCATGTTGCAGACATACATGCCCTTAGGGCATGTATGTCTGCATCATGTGCACCCATACACGATTGAGGGGTGCAACAGGGTGTCAAAGTGACACCCTGCCACCCTTCAATGTTTCCCTCAATTACCGAATCGGTATTTACCAATTCGGTAATTGGCATTCATTCCTATTGGCCTACAGGCCCATAGGAATGAATGGCCATTACCGAATCGGTAAATACCGATTCTGTAATTACCGAATCTTACTGATTCAGTAATTAAAAAAGAGAAATTACCTACATCCCATTTACCTACTCTTAAATACCGAATCAGTATGATTCAGTATTTAAGAGTAGGTAAATCGAGATTACCTACATCTGGCTCTAGGTGTATGTATTTATAGTCAATGATGCGCAGCCTGCTGCTGGCAGATATGTGCCCGGTCTGTTGGCAGCAGAAGGACCACTGGTCATCAGTAAGGTGGAGCTGAGTTCTTCCTCCCAGCGGGACCTAGCCGAAGGGGAGTTATGTGTGCAGTCTCTTTGGTTAGTTCGGTACAGCAGCGTCTTGTCTGGGGGTAGTTTGCTGCAGGAGGGCGTGTAGGGGAGTCATAGTGGGGGGCTCCTGTGGGAATCACGGGTTAGGGCCTTAATGTCTTGTCTCAGCCTGATGTAGAAAAATTGTTCCATGGGGCTAAGTAGGGTAGCACCGTGGAACTACTCTCTGGTACAGAATATGCCATTAACTTAGAGCCTACTCCAGGTCTGGATGGAGAGTTTCCAGAGGCAGCCCCCTTCCTGCGTAACTGAGAGGTCAAGCCTGACCTGGATGGGTAGAAAGGGGGAGTATAGAATGGCTGTGTGGAGGTGACAGGGTAGATCTCACCAAGAGCAGGTGGAGGCATGGTGTCTAAGCATGGGTGAATTTTGCGAATTCGCGATCCGCGAATTTGCGGATTTGCGAATTCGCGATCTGCAAAATTCGCGAATTTGTGCGAATTTGCGGATTTTTGTTTTTTTGTGTGTTCGCGGGGTTTTTTGCGTGTTCACGGGGTTTTTTGCGTGTTCGTGGGGATTTTTTGCGTCTTTGCGAGCCGCTTGCATAGCGAAGTTACCCATGCAGTCGTTTATGGGAGAGGGAGAGAGAGATAGATAGATAGATAGATTGATAGATAGAAAGAGAGAGAAAGAGAGGGAAAGAGAGCGGGAGAGAGAGAACGAGAGAAAGAAAGAGACGCCGGATCTCTGAAGGGCCAGATTCCTGAGTTGCGCCTACAGAACATACAGCTTTTTATTTTTAGCAAAATGCATTTGAAAATTGTGCTGTAAAGGTCTCTTTTACTTTAACCCCTCATTACAACTCAAAATGGGTGTATTTGCCATCCTCTCCCTTCTTCCTGTTTTTTATATCTGTAAGTGCTTCCTGATGAGGCTTAATTCCTTGGACAGGTGCCTCGTTGCCTACTTGTTACTATTCTCTGACCCTGCTTCAAGGGTCAGAGCAGGGTCAGAGAATAGTTGGAAGTAGGCAACGGGGCGCCAGGAAGCAATTAGCAGCAGGTGTCCAAGTTGAATTAATTTGTTTGTAACTCTTTTGTAAAAGGTTACAAAGAAATTAGGTTCAACTTTTGCACCTGCTGCTGTAACCCTTGCTTGGCTGAAAATTCGCCCCCGCTGATTCGCGGATTTTACAGCGATTTCGCGAGATTCGCGGATCGCGAAATCGCGGAAAATCCGCAAATTTGCCCGCGAAACGGATTTTACGCCCACCCTTAATGGTGTCTCAGGATGGCAGGTGCACTTAGGTAAGCGGAGCAAGGGGTCGGGTCATAGACCCGTTTTCGATTACTAGATGAGGCATTTAAGGAGGGGGTCCATCCAGTATTCCGCGAAGTGGGCTTGAGCACAGCTGAAATAAAGTTCCAAGTCCGGGAACTCAAAACCTCTAGCACTAAAGGGCCGACTGAGAGTATCTCAGCGCAATCTAGCTTGTTTCCCTCCCCAGTAAGGCAGATGAGCTGAGTTTTAGGGCTTTAAATAAATGTCTGCTAGGGGCATAAGGGGTGTTAATGAAGCAATTTGGGCAGGATTACCATCTTGATAAGTGAGGCTCTCCTTGCCAGGGAAATTGCCAAGGCAATCCACCTGGTTATTTTGTCAGTAAGGCGGTCTAGTGCACGCCCGTAGTTGGCTGCCATCAAGTCATTCCGATTTTGAGTGATTACTATTCCGAGATATGATTGTATCTTTTCACCATGTGAGGATACAATATCCTACTGCACTGGTGTGCAGTAGGATATTGTAGGCCCGCCAGTTTAGGGCTGCCATATCAGTCCTTAAAGTTACCAGCAGCTGCGCGCCTCCCAGCCCACAGCAACGGCCACAGCACCAGGAGGTGGGGGCAGCTGAGAACCCAGGTTGTCCAGGCTGGAGATTGGCCAAGCCGGATCACAGTCTTCAGGTGCTCTCACCAGTCAAAGCAGTGCGGGTTCTCTTAGCCACCATAGAGGTATTTCACAGGATGGTATGTGGCAGAGAAGGGTGTGATTCTCCAGGGGTGCAGCAAGCTGATGCTGTTCACGTCCGCTCTGGGCTGCCGTATCAGAGTTTCAGGTGACCACTCAGGTGCAATCGTCTCCCCGGCCAAGAAAGCCCACAGGGCCACCGGCCGCTGTGAATGGGGGTGTAGAGGCAGGTCTATCACTGGCCGAGTCTCCAGTGCCGCAGCCATGATTTCAGAGCTAGGCCGTGATGATGACTGCCATTTTAGGTCATCCCGGCCGGAGTCTGCAGAGGCGCTCCTCAAAGTCTGTGAGTCAGTATCCGCAGATATCTGCATACAGGTGGATAGCAGATGGGTTTTAGCGATTAGGGGCAGGTGATGAAGAGGATATTGAGTCAATTGTGCCCCAATCTGCAAGAGCCTCCCGTAAGTGCACCCCCCCCCCCGAGGACACAGAATATTTTAACACTTAAAACTGACCCTGACTCTTTTTTTGCAAAGTGCCTAGCTGTGGATTTGGAACCCTAGCTCAGCCAGCACCTAGGGGAAACTAGCAAACCTATACATTTTTTAAAACTAGCCTTCCAGGGTAATACAGGATGGGGTGACTTGTGTGGCTCTCACTAGGTTCTGTTACCCAGAAACCCTTGTAAACCTTAATCTTTGTCAAAAAAACACATTTTTCTCACATTTTTGTGACAACAAAATCTGGTATCTGCGTGGATTTACAACATTTCACCCACCACACATTTTCCAAAGCCTCCCGATAAAAATGCTACCCCATGTGTGTTGGTGGACGTAGTGCCCGCAACAGGGAAGGGCCCAAAACATATTGAGGAGACAGCAAAGTTATCTATCACTTAACAACCTGGTTTTGGAAGGGAGGGCACCTGGGTTTTTTGGCCCTGGGCTCGGCGGCAATCTAGGGAAACCTACCAAACCCATATGTTTCTGAAAGCTCGACACCTGGGGGAGACCCTGGAGGTATGTCTTTTGTGGACCCCCCAATGTTTTCCTACTTCGTATCCCCTGCAAACTTCAAATTTAGCTGGAAAAATCACATCTTTCTCATATTTCTGTGTGGGAAAGTTGTGAGACCACAAGGCAGACACAAATTTCCCACTACCCAGCATTTCCCCAGGTCTCTGGAATCTGTCTGCATCCACAAAATTTCACCCACCCTGCATTTTCCAAAGTCTCCCAATACAAATGGTACCCCACTTGTTTTGGTGGACCAAGTGCCTGCAACAGGGAATGGCCCAAAACGTATTGAGGAGACATAAAAAATACCTATCACTAAACAACATGGTTTTGCCAGGGAGTGCACCTGTCTTTTGGCCCCGGGCTCGGCAGCCTTCTAGGAAAAACTACCAAACTTACAGATTGCTAAAAGCTACACACCGGGGAAATCTAGAGAGTTATGTCTTGCGTGGATCCCCCAAAGTTCTCCTACCCAGAATCCACACAGCGTAACCCTCAGCCTCCCGAGTAAAATGATACCTCACTTGTTGTGTCAGGTCAATTGGAGTAAGTGCCCTCACACACGCCCAGATGTTGAAGCATGCCACCTCTCGGGCATGTGAGGGCACTTTCTCCTTGTGGACTTTGGCCATCTGACCCCAAACCAGGGAAGTGCTCTCAGCATGAACTGTAGTGAGCACATACATAGCACGCTTATCCAAGAACTTGACTGTGAGCTGTTCGTTGGAATGCAAAGCAGTGCCCCTGGATTTCTGGAGCTTCTTGCAAACAAGCTCCTGCGGGAACCCTTTGCAGTGACAACGAATTGTACCGCAGGCCACAGGGCCACCTTTGTAGACCTCGCTGTCCAGCTCTATTCCTGTATAGAACTTGTCCACATTAAGGGTATAACCTTAGTGAAAAAGTAGCTGGACAAGTTCTCATATGATATTTCTTGTGAGCCCTAGCATGGGAGGGCAAGCTAGAGGGTTTAGAGTGGTATTCTTTCCTGTTTACACTCTCACACACATAGTCAGTTGAGCTCTCACACAGCATGTACAGCTTGATGCCATAGCAAGTGTGTTTTGCTTGGAATGTACTGCTTGAACAGCAGCCGTCCTTTTCACAAGATCAAGGACTCATTGATGGCTATTCTTTGCAGTAGTATAAACCCCTGGAAACCTGTCAGACAAATGTTCCCGAAAAGGCCGAATTTTGAACAACCTTTCATGGTCTGGATGGTCCCAGGGCAAAGCAGCAGAATTTTCATTGAAATGCAGCATGCACTGCAATAGAAAAAAGTGATCTCTTCTCATGTATGGTGCAAAGATGGAGGTTAACCAAACCGTGCGAGTAGACCAGTAGGACAGCAAGGATGGTTTATGCACTACCCCCATTTTAAGTGTGAGGCCCAAAAAAGTCTTCAAGTCCCCTGATAAAATGGAAATCCACTTGTGTGCCCTTGAATGAGGCCCAAGAGTACCTCTGTGCTGCCTCAGAAATTGTTTGGCACACACATTTGTTTGCTGCACAATTTCATCAAGGAGGTCAACATCTAAAAACAGTTGTATGTAGTCAAATGGTAAAGAATTAGCCGCATCAACACTACATCCAGCGTCGCCAGTGAAAGATGGAATTTGGAGCTGAACTAAATTGGGAGGGGGCCAAGAGAGCTCTCCATCTATGCTTGCTGCCACAAATATCTGCTCTCTGGGTTGCTCTAACCTGCTACTGGTGTCCCGATGCACAGGCTATGCTTCCAAAGGGACAGCACGACTGACATTGGCTCCTTCAGAATCACTGGAAGATGAGAAAAAATCGCTCCCAGATTTTGCTCCACTAGCCTCTCCTCCAGATGCCCTCTCAGTATCTGCTTTCTCAGTCTCTGCCTGGGCAGCATTAATCCAACCAGAAGCCATTTCTGCTAATACCTAAAACATTCCATTTAAAACACTACCCTACATAGAAGGTAGATAGGTTGTTGATTACAAAGTGTAGGTCGGTGTGTGTATGAGTGATGTATGCAACAGTCAGTAATGACAAAGTCACCTTACCTTGCCTTTCCAAAATCAGCAGTCTCTCCAAAAACACTAAGAAAGACAGAAGAAGACACAGCATTACTTCACCTTGCCACATACAATCATTGCAGCCTTTAGCCCTGGTGGCAGCCAGTGCAACAATCATTTTGGTGCCACCCTTCCCATGACCTCCCAAAAACATCAGTTATTGAGCGCCGAGATGCCTACGGGTGAACGTGTGCTTTACAAATGCACACTAAGACCTTATTGGATGCCCTCACTACCATCCAGCAAACATGCCCCTCATCTGTTCATCTCTCTCTTATACATTTCATTTGTTTCAAAGCGTTTCTTATTGCCTGGCTTTACTAATCCACTTAGCTATCTGCATAATACAGATCTGTTCTTTCCAGCATGCCCTCTACGTTACTTGTGGCATCAAAACTGCCACTAGACAAAAAACAGATATATCTCTTTCTAGCAGGAAAAAAAACTCATAACTCTGCAACAGTACCACAAATTCCTGCCTTTTATGTAACATCAAAGAGACTAACTATAGTTCTTTCATAGTGTCATCTTTTCAGAACTGTAGCATTTTCAATTTGCTGTACAACAATTCCTAGTTGTTGCTTATTTATGTTATGCAACTAACAAGCACTGGCAAAGCCAATATTACTGGCTTATAGGTATAATGTTGTTTGTTGTATTATACCTAGATGCCATGACAGAAGTAGCAAAATAACAGTCGGGCAGAACACTAAGCTAAGCACATTTTCAGTTTACGTGTTCTAAAGCTACACCCTTATTTACATCACCCACACCTCTTTGCGCCCGCCCAGCTTTTTTCATCCCACGCAAAACCATGACACAGAGAGATCTCCCTCTATATATATATATATACAGGGAGGGAGCAATTGTCTTTTACAGATAGAGTCTCTCTTTCTCTGTGTAGATAATATACTTACGTGTGTATATTACATACTGGCGGTCGCCAGTAGGTAGTTATAGTTAGGACCTATTATCTATAGGAAATCGGCAACATTCTATTTGAAATAACTTTAGCGCCGGTTGACGAATCTTCACAAAATTTTCAAAACTGGTGGCCCACTCTAGTCCGCTCCTATCCTGACAGTCTTGGGGTGATTCGTCGAGTGGGGGCTGAGAAAAAAGGGGGGTCACAAAATGTGTATTCCCCATGCAATTTCCTATAGGAACCTTTAGTCGCAGCTACAGCCCGAACTGCTGAACGGAATTACACCAAATTTGGCAAAGAGGTAGTCCTTGCTTCAGAGTCGTGCCTTTTGGTTAAATGGTGTTAATCCGTTCAGTAGTTGCTGAGAAAATCAGAAGTAAAATCATAATGATATCTATGGCTGCTCTGGATCTGCCCAACCCTATGCACACCCTGCGCGCACCCTTCCGATCATGATCTGCATGCTAATTGGCTGTCAACTGGCTGTCAACACTCCAAACCAGGAAGTGTTGGCAGCCATTTTGTGCCTCTGTAGAAGCGAGGCTGAAGAAATCAGTGGATCAAGTGTGCAAAACGTATAAACGGGGCAGGGTAGAAATACCCTGACCCTCTAGACCTGCTTAGGGGGTCCCACAAGGATCCCCCAGGCCCACCCAATTTATTTATTTTTTAAATGGCAAAAAGTGTGAGGGGGCTTAAAGGCGGCCCCCCAGAAAAATATATGGGTGGGGGCTCAATGGCCACCCCAACCCAGAGGACTGTTACCCCCTGGGGCTTTGAGAAAAATGGGGGGCTCAAAGGCCCCCCAAACCCTGGGGACCCCTACCCCTGGGGCTTTGTATGTTGTGGGAGGGGAGCCACGTGGTCCACCTCCTTGAGCCGTCAAGGGCCCTGGGCACCACCACCCCCCAGGGCCGTCTCTTGCAGTGTCTCAGGGTGCCCACCCCCTGGACACTGCTGTTTGCTATAGCAAACTTGGTTGGGATTTTGAAAGAGAGAACAGGGAAACCTGCCTTCTCTTTCAAAATGCAAACCATATTGCTTTTCCACACGGAGAGCTGCATGTTAGGAGCTCCCCGTGTGGAAAAGCAATGTTGGCTCCCGGAGGATGTGGGGAGCCGGCTAGGAGCGTGGGGGCATTTGGGATCCTCCCACAGTCCCCACATTTGTATATAGGCCTCAGGGGATGCGGTCCCCAGGGAGAACAGAAATTAGTGATAGGTGCTATTCTTTTTTTTACGGTCAAATTAGGAGTCGCGCACCCCACGTGGCACTCAGCGCAGCCCCCTGATGTACACGTGTTGGGTGAACGACTCCTAACGTCTAGGGTGCACGACTCCTAACGCGTTGGGTGCACGACTCCAAGCAAAAAAAAAGTAATATTTTTCGGATGTACATCAAGCTCATGTCTTTAGATCTTGGGTGGCTCTAAAACAGCTGTTTTGTTTATTGAGAGATTTTGGTACCTATAAGTACCTATGCAGAGTCTAAAGTTGATGAGGAAGATTCTGTTACCCTCATCTGTAAGATGTACACCATCTCTACTATAGATGCCATCCATATTGAAACGCAGATTGTTGTGGTAAATGGACCCCATCCTATAATCTCGGAGAAAAGCAGAAACAGCTTTATTGACATATTTCCGAGCTTTCTCAATCTGTGGACAAAATTGATTGGACCAGTTCCATTTCTGTCTTTGGCATATGTTAGAATATACAAAGGCAGTTTGGGGAAAAAGTGACATAAATTCTCTAGAGGTGTCCTTCACAAGCATTTTCCAGACTTACCCCAGTCAAAGTGCCTAGGTCATTGTCACCACAGTGCACAATAATGAGGTCAGGGTGTTGGAGATGCAAAAAGGATTTAACCAATGGCATCAATTGGTGCCACTTGAATCCTCTCTGTCCAATCCATTTAATGTCAACATTTTGCAAAGCTAGGTCTTTATCAATGCCTACCTTTGGCTCCAGAAAATATAGCTGTGTCCCACAATCCACACTCTAAGCATCTTGAAGGGAGGTCTGGATGCACTCAGAAGGTGTCTGTATGTAAAATGGCAGTTTGAAAACTAAGATTGTTCTAAAATGGTGGATAAGATGCAGTTTTGAACAAAGAAGAGAAATGATTGGCTGTTTGAGAACATTATAGACTGACAAGTAGGGTGCATGTTTCTGTGTTTTAAAAGCATGTTTCTTATTGGTTAATAAAAATGTTTGAAAGGCTCATTACATAGGATAAGCTGATATTTTGAAGAGTCAAGCACATTTGCTGTTTGGATTAGCAACATTGTGTGCTGACCCTGTGACGTGTGCTGAATTGAGTGTTCCATGAACTGTTACTGTGGTAACCCACAGTAGGCAGATTGGGGGTAGGGTTCAAACTTATGTCAATTTAAAAGGGTTGAAATGTGTAACCAATATAAATGTGTGTTAGTTTTTGAATTAATGTGGGAAGCAATGTGATTTGTTATTTACATGTATATGTTTGCAGAATGGGGAACATCCTTTACCACGCGGATTTTACTCCTCAGTACCTTTTCAACGCGTCTTTTACAACGCAAGTCATAACCACGACTTGCGCTGGAGGACTACAGGACAAGGAATAATTTAATTTACTTTCCAACACCTTCCCTACTGTATGTAGGCTGGTGTTGGAATAGTAAATTAATAAATTCCTAAGTCCGCGGTAACGACTTGCGTTGTAAAAAACGCGTTGTAAAGGTACGCGTGGTAAAACCATGCGTGGTAACATCGCACATCCCTGGTGTGTGACTGAAATACTTCTTAATCTGTAAATCAATTTGAAAGGTGAATAATTAATTTGTGAGGGGTTGACTGTGGTTCCTTTGTTTTTAATACGAGGAAAGTGTTTCTCCTGTAAGCATGGGCGCATTTTGCGAATCTCGCGTTCGCGAATTTTGCGGATTTGCGAACTCGCAATCCGCAAAATCCGCGAATTCTCGCGAATTTGCAGATTTTTTTGTGTTCGCGCGGGTTTCTGCCAGTTCGCGAGGGTTTTGTACAATTTCGCAAAACGCGAACTTACCTGTCGGGTTGCAAGTTTCGCGAACTTGTTGTTTCTACGTGTCCAGCCTGTTTGGGACACTCTTCTTCATCACTGCCACTCTCTGTCACCACTGCCACTCTCTGACTACTCATGCCACCCTCTGGCCCACCCATGCCACCCTCTGTTTCATCACAGCACCCTCTGGTTGTCCAGTCAGTGTACATTATTGTGGCAAAGCAAGCACACCTTCCCTGCCTCAAGTGACCTGAATTAATTTGGGGCTGATTAATGTGTCACAGAATATTTTTTTAGCTGGCACCTGCTTCCTTAGTGCTTCCTGATTAGTGATCTTTTGCACTTGCTAAGTGCTTTCATTGTTGCAAAATTAGTTACAACACCTGCCCTGCCCCAACTGACAATAATGAATTAGGGGCTGATTAATGGATTTGAACTTCCAGCCTGGCTCCTGCTTGTCTCCCTTAGCTGTAATTCAGGACCTTTGTGGCATATGTGTAACTATTCTGAGGTTCAGAGCAGGGTCACATAATAGTTGCAACTGGCAACTGAACTCTGGAGGGGCCCCTCAGGAAGCACTACAGGAAATGGCTACTAATGATGAGCCTGAACTTTTGAACCTGGTAAGTAGTTTCAGTTTTGCTGAGATCGTATTACTGCAATTTTGCGCTTATTCGCGGGGCGCGAAGTTGTACTGGGAAGCCGCGAACTCACGCGAACAGTGCGAGCAAGCCATAAAATCCGCTGCTCGCGGATTTGCGGATTTTGCGGGAGATTCGCGAATCTCGCGTATTGCGAATTTACCGAAAATCCGCAAAATCCGCGAGCGAAACGGATTTTCCGCCCATGCTTATTCTCCTGCTAAAGTCCAGGGAGTGGTCTTGCTTGTCTAGAATCACATTGCGAGTCTGTCTTTATTTAAGCAACCATTGTGCGAGAAGCATTTGGTAACTTCATGTTGTTTGCTGACAGATAACTTCTGTAAAACTTGTCATGTTGTCAAGTGTTAGTAGTATTGGAAGCCAGTCATTGCTTATGCATTTGCAAAATTAGTGAGGCTTTCAGACTAAAGTGCAATGCTGAAATATGTAGAATGTGTGCAGTCACCTTACCACTTCCAGACTAGTAAATGTGTTTTGGTAAAGTCCAAGGGATAGTGTTGCTTGTCTAGAATCACACTGTGAGTCTGTGTGCATTTGGGAACTATTGTGAGAGAAGCATTTAGATACTTCATGTATTTGCAGACAGATAACTGCTTTAAAACCTGGTATGTTCCAAGTTTTAGTAGTATTAGAAGCCAGTCACTCTTTATGCATTTGTAGAATGAAGCAAGCATTCACAATAGACTGCAGTAGTGAATTATGTAAAATGTGTGTAGTCACCTTACCCCTTCCAGACTAGTGAATTTGTTTTGGTAAAGTCCAAGGAACCCTGTTGCTTGTCTAGAATCACACTGTGAGTCTGTGTACATTTGGGAATTTGATTACTTCATGTTTTTGCAGACAGATAACTACTTTAAAACCTGTCATGTTGCCAAGCTTTAGTAGTATTAGAAGCCAGTCACAGCGTATCCATTTGCAGAATGAAACAGGCATTCACAGTAGACTGCAGTAGTGAATTACGTAAAATGTGTGCAGTCACCTTACCCCTTCTAGACTACTGAATTTGTTTTGTTAAAGTCCAAGGAACAGTGTTGCTTGTCTAGAATCACACCGTGAGTCTGTGTGCATTTGGGAACCATTGTGATAGAAGCATTTGGGTACTTCATGTCTATGCAGACATAACTGCTTAAACACCTATCCTGTATAATAGTTTTGGTAGAATTAGAAAGCAATCATTGCTTAAGTGTTTTCACAATGAGTCAGGATTCCACACTAAAGTGCAGTACTAAAATATGTAGAATGTGTGTAGTCACCTTACCTCTTCCAGACTAGTAAATGTGTTTCTGTAAAGTCCAAGGGACAGTGTTGCTTGTCTAGAATCACACTGTAAATCTGTACGCATTTGGGAACCATTGTGAGAGAAGCATTTGGGTACTTCATGTGTTTGAAGACACATAACTGCTTTAAAACCTATCCTGTTTTCAAGTTTTGGTAGAATTAGAAACCAGACATTGCTTATATATTTGCAAAATGAGTCAGGCTTCCACACTAAAGTGCAGTACTAAAATATGTGGAATGTGTGCAGTTACCTTACCTCTTCCAGACTAGTAAATGTATTTTGGTAAAGTCCAAGGGATAGTGTTGCTTGTTTAGAATCATACTGTGAGTCTGTGTGCATTTGGAAACCATTATGAGAGAAGCATTTGGGTACTTCATATCTTTGCAGACGCATAACTGCTTAAAAACCTTTACTGTTCTCAAGTTTTGGAAGACTTAGAAACCCTTCATTGCTGATGTATTTGCAAAATGAGTCAGGATTCCACACTAAAGTAGAGTACTGAAATATGTGGAATGTGTGCAGTTACCTTACCCCTTCTAGACTAGTGAATGTGTTTTGGTAAAGTTCAAGGGATAGTGTTGCTTGTCTAGAATCACACTTTGAGTCTGTGTGTAGTTGGGAACCATTGTGAGAGAAGCATTTGAGCACTTCATATCTTTGCAGACACATAACTGCTTAAAAACCTATCCTGTTCTCAAGTTTTGGTAGAATTAGAAACCAGTCATTGCTTATGTATTTACAAATTGAGTCAGGCTTCCACACTAAAGTGGAGTACGGAATGTGGAATGTGTGCAGTTACCTTACCCCTTCCAGACTAGTGAATACTGTTGCCTGTCTAAAGGCACACTGTGAGTCTGTGTGCATTTGGGAAACCATTGTGAGAGAAGAATTTGGTAACTTCATGTCTCTTTGTACTACTCTAATCATTCAGTAGAGTATCCAAGTACTCAGGCAGCGATTCAGGGCCTTAGCACATGGACTGCTACAAACTCTTGTGCACTATGCATGTAGTCTTCTAACCACCTAAACACTTGTGTTTCTGGCCTATACTTCACCAGTCAGTATCCATAAACTGCTGCAAACACCCTGTTTCTGCTCTTGCACTCCTTTAGTGACCCTTTCAGCACCATGTACTAATCTATTCACTGCAGTAAAACACAACCAATTATAAATGATCCCAGTGTCTCTCCTTGTAGTACTCTAATCATTCAGTCAGTATCCAAGTACTCATGCATCGAGCCAGGCCTTAGGACATGGACTGCTTCAAACTCCTATGCACTATGCATGTAGTGCTCTAACCAACTACACACTTTGTTTCAGCCCTTCAATTCCCCAGTCAGTATCCATATACTCCTGCAAACACTGTTACTCCTCTTGCAATCCTGTAGTGACCCTTTAAGCACCATGTACTAATCCATTCACCGCAGTAAAATACAACCAATTATAAATTCACCCAGAGTCTCTCCTTGCAGTACTGCAATCTTTCAATCAGTATGTAAGTACTCATGCAGTGATCCAGGGCCTTAACACTTGGACTAATACAAACTACTATGTACTATGCATGTAGTCCTATAACCACCTACACACTTGTGTTTCAGGCCTACAATGCCCCAGTCAGTATCCATACACTCCAGCAAACACCCTGTCACTGCTCTTGCCATCCTATAGTGACCTATTCAGTACCATGTACTAATCCATTCACTGCAGTAAAACATAAACACTTATAAATTGACCCAGTGTCTCTCCTTATACTACTCTAATCATTCAGTCAATATCCAAGTACTCACATAGTGAGCCAGGCCTTAGCACATGGACGGCTTCAAACTCCTATGCACTATGCATGTAGTCCTCTAACCACCTACCCATTTGTGGTTTAGGCCTACAATTCCCCCGTCAGTATACATATACTGCTACAAACACCCTGTTAATCCCTTGCACTCCTCTAGTGACCCTTTCAGCACCATGTACTAATCCATTCACTGCAGTAAAACACAAACAATTTTAAATTGACCCAGTGTCTCTCCTTATACTACTCTAATCATTCAGTCAGTATCCAAGTACTCATATAGTGAGTCAGGCCTTAGCACATGGACTGTTTCAAACTCCTAATCACTATGCATGTAGTCCTCTAACCACCTACACACTTGTGTTTCAGGCCTACAATTCCACAGTCAGTTTCCATACACGGTTGCAAACACCCTGTTACTCCCCTTGCATTCCTATACAGTTATGTATACACCTTGAATTACATTTTCAATTAGTGATGGTTAAATGGTTTTAATATAGAATGTGTTTGTATAGTAATATAAAAGTATAATTTATACATTTATTAAAATACGTTTATTTATGTTTATTTTTTACAGATATTGTTTATCATGATTAAAATAAAGTTATCATGCCTGAAAAATCAAGAAAGAGAAAAGGACAACAAAAGGACAAGTCTTCTGGTAAGACAACAAAGGAATTCATTAAAAAACCGTCAAAGCCTAAAAAGAGTGTGCAGAATGTGCAAACTACTGAGAATGGTTAGACCAGAAAAAAGAATATGAATATCAGGAAAGGAAAAAAAGAAAATTTAAATTCAAAAGATTCGATGTATGGTAAAAGAAGGCAAAATCAGTATAAAGAAATCTGTAAAAATATTTTTTTTAATAGAGTGGTTCTTAACTTGCTCAAAGATGTGAAAAAATATAGAAAAAGATCACTATTTTATAAAGAGAAAAAGCATATTGAATCCATTGTTCAAAAGGCTTTTGAAGTAAAAATATACTATTCATTTTTGTTTTAAACAGAATGCGATCACTAGATAAACCAATCCATTTAATGAAGGCCAAAAGTAAGAGTAAAAGTGTATTTAACATAACTAATTTGTGTGATGTTTTTTGGTTGAATGGAAACACAGTTCAAGTTCCGAGCCTTTCTTTAATGAACAGCGTTATTTTCAGACCAATAATTTATTGCATGTAGTTGATACCAGCGGTCGAGCTTATTAGGTAAGAAATGGTTGTCCAATTGAGAAAGAGAAGATGGTTCCCAGAAATACAGAAGAAGTGTCAGCTGATGAAGTTCTAGGAAGACGTCCTAAAGCCCCAGTGTACACTTTGGATTGCAGAAGTATTTGTACTGCACGACAAGAATCTATTGATATCTTACGCAATTTCTTACAAGCATATAGTAAAAAAAAGTGTTAAACAAAAGATTACGATTTTGCAAGGACTAGACCATTGCATAGTGAGAGAAAATACTGGTTTGCAAGGTCATTCTCTGGCTTGTATTTCTAGAAAAGTATGTCAAAGTGTTTTTCACCATATCAGGATGTTAGCAGTACATCATTCTCAAATGTGGAAGTTAGTCAGAAGATTGTATTATGCAAAAAGTTGAGCACTAATGTTAAATGAGTTGAACAGTGCTCTTTTGCGTGGATCAGTATCAGATGTGAAGAAGGTTTTTGATGAAATTGAGTTTTGTTACTTTGGTCCTGAACAAGAGAGTGGAGAAACTGACACTTTAATAGAAGAAAATGTTGAAGAGAATGTGCAACATAGTACTACAAAAAATTTTGTAGAACAAATTACAAAGTTTAAGGGGATTTCAGGTGCAAGGCCAAATTATTCTTGTATTTGTTGTTGGCGAACTCACTATAAAAATCAGACTAGGACTGTTGATCTGTATTTAGAAAGTGAAAGAGAAAATAATGATAAGTGTAAGGAATTTGCAACTTATTTGTTCGTTTGAGAATTGTTTTGATTTGGGTTCTGATAAGCGTATTTGTAAATATTGTTATAATAAATTAGATGAAAATAAAATGCCTGCTAGAGCTGTCCATAATAATCTAGAGTTAGTAACTATTCCTCCAGAACTGATAGATTTAAATACCTATGAGTCTATTCTCATTCAATGTGTGCACCCATTTCAGGCTATTGTTTGTATGGAGCCTAAAACAGGTACATTGCCTCCTTCAGATTTACAAAGAGGATTAAAAGGAAGAGTTGTATATTTACCTCAAGATTTAAAGAAAAATATTGAAACTATTGGTGCTGAGAATGTAGAAAATAAACACTAGTTATTCTACTTAATGGCATTCCTCCAAAGAGTAAGAAAATCTGGCAAGAATTAGTGGATGTTAGAAGTGCAAAAGGCAACATTGTATCTGATAAAAAACAATAAGTACTATATAAATGTGTATGTGAGAGAAGAAGAAACACTTTTAGCAGAGGATACGGAATTGTCAAGTGGACAAATTGAAAAAGTGGACATGTCCAGAAGTGAACATCCACTTCATTCAAAAGAAGTGATGGGAAATACTCTTGAGTTATTCCAAATGAAAAAAGCAAAGGGAAGTCTCAATAGTGTATGGGAAGAAAGCTTGGAAGTTTGTTGCATTCTGCAGTTGTTCCCAACAGGAAAAGGAGGATGCTATGATAAATGACCTGTGCAGATTCCTGCATCTGAATATCGGACAAGATTGTATGCAGAAGATCCAAGATTTCGACAATGTATCCCATATATATTTTTCATCTTTTGTTTCAGAGTGACTTGTCTGGACTTTCATATGCAGTCAATCAGGAGTACATCTGCAAAATTTTTCTGCAAATGAATTCATTGATAAAGTACACCAGAGAGATGATCATTTAGAATCTAAGCTGATTAATCTGATGGCATGTCAGCGTGGCACTAATGAGTATTGGTACTGTCGTCATGGAGAACTTAAATGTATGCTAAGGAACTTAGGAACTTCTGCATGGTTCCTTACCCTAAGCTGTGCTGAATACGCTTGGGATGATTTACTTCAAAATATTAAATATAAGACACCTGGAGAATTGTGCTCTTTGGATCCTGTTATTGTATGCTGGTATTTTAATCATAGATTTGAAGCTATGATGTCTTTTATCTGCAATAAAAAAATCCACCTCTTGGAGAAGTTGTGGATTTCTTTTGGAGAAAGGAGTATGAAGCAAGAGGTGCTCCTCATATACATATGCTGATATGGATCAAGGATGGCCCCAATTTCAGAACAGATTCGTATGATACTGTTTTATCTTTTTTTGAAGAATATGCCACATGTGCTTTACCCAAAAGCACAGAAGAAAACAACTTAAGACAACAACTCTTACAATTCCAAAGCCATCAATGTAGAAAATACTGTTGACGAAAGTGCAAGTCTAAGGAAAAGTTTTATGCCAAATGTCGTTTTGGATTTCCACGTCCTGTAATATCCACAGGAAGAGTAAACAGTTTTATGTCAGCTATGCGACATACCATCACAAGAAAGTCTCAAAAAATACCTACAATTTGAGAAGAAGCGAAGAATCAAAATACATAAATGATTACAATACGGTTATTCTGTCAATGTGGAATGTTAACATGGACATTCAGTACATTGTGGACAATGCCATTGCTGTTGCTTGATATGTAACATCCTACATTACGAAATCAGAAAAGACAGAATTGAAAGAAATGTGGGAAGCGATTTCTCATGAGAAGAGTCTAAGTAAGAAATTACACAGTTTCAGTTAGAAGATGTTATCCCATCGAGAAATCGGAGCGTATGAATGCTCAGATTGGTTATCATATGCAAGTTTATATTCCAAATCTAGAAAAATCATTTGGGTGAGTCTAGGTCTTGCTGCAACGCAAAATCGAGTACTTACATCAGTACAAGAAATCAAATATTTAGCAGACAAATATCCGGAAAGTACAGTTATTGTGAAAACCAATATGTTGGACACATATTATCCAAATAGAAGTCATCATCTTGAGAACATATGTCCCTATGAAGTGCTGCAAAACTACACTTTTAAACGGAATACTACAGAAAACATATCTGATGGAAAATATGCAGTGATTGATTCCAAAGGATGTTTGGTGAAACAAAGTAAATGAAATGTATTTATTCACAGGAAAATGAGATGCGACACTCCTGATAAAAGGGAATTTTACTATTTAGCACTTTTGCAACTGTTCAAACCGTGGCGTTCAGAATTGGAATTACTTGGAGATTTTCAGAGCTATGAAGATTCCTTGAGTGCTTGTAAAGATACCATAGAATGTACTGCTTTTCTAAATTATGTGAAAATGTTGAACGATGAAATTGATCAAGAAGCTACTATTGCAGCTGAGATTGCTAGAGACAGTTCTGAAGACAGTCAAATTTCTGCTCCACAGAGTCAAGATCCACTAGGACAACCAGTTGTTGAAAATGAAGCAGCAATCGCCATGAATGAGGTGGAAACAGGAATGCATCAAGCTCAAGAAGATATTAAAGACTTAGCCAACTTGGAAGAACAACTAAATGTTGAACAGAAAGAAATATATCAGCAAGTGAGACAACAGATTGACCATGGCTTTCTTCATGAAAAGAAAGAATGCACATGAACATAATTTCAACCTATCCGAATGTATGTGAGTGGACATGCTGGAACAGGAAAACGTTTCTTAATCAAAGTAATCACCAGTTATCTACAGAAAACAACTGACTCACATTTGTCTTGTGTTGTAACTAATCCAACTGGGTTGGCAGCACACAACATTAAAGGAATTACATTGTATCATTTACTTATGCTACCAGTGGAGCATGAAAACAAATTGGAATATGACAAGCTATCTGGAGAAGCCTATTATGAAGTTTCAAGAGTGCTAAAGAAAATGAAACTTGTGATTATTGACGAGGTAAGCATTGTCTCAAACTTAATGCTTGCTTTTGTGCATTTAAGAATGCAGCAAATTAATAAAACAGAGTATGATGTCTTATTTGGAGGAAAACATGTCTTAGTTTTTGGAGATCTACTGCAACTTACTCCCATAACAAGACAACCAGCATTTAAAACACTTGTGCATGAAGACACCAGAAAGTCTTTGGGTAGTGTTGAAAATGTTAATATTTGGTCATATTTTGAATACAAAGAACTCATTACAATTATGCGACAGGCAAATGATGTTGATTATGGAACTATTCTTCAAGATATAAGAGTTGTAGTATTGACAGAACGTGGCAAACAAGCTTTGCAGAGTCGATTACTTTCCAATTTGATTCCAATGAAAATATAGTTCCTGAAAAAATATATATGACAATTGCAGAAAATAAATCTATAATCTGTTTAATGCCAACACTGCGTGAGTGTTCTATATTCAATGAACAACTTTTGAAGCTGGAAAATAAAGAAATAAGAAAAATGGAAGCCATTGATAAAATAGAGCATGATGGAATCACTTTTATTTTAACAGAAAAATTTGAAAACAAAATAGGATTCTTTAGAAAAATCCATATCTAAAACTGCTGGTTTAGAAAAGAATCTATATGCATGTATAAACTGTCGGGTAATTTTAAGGCGTAATTTGGATGTAGAAAAAGATTTAGTTAATGGAGCAGTGGGCAAAGTTGGGATTTTGTTAATTATCAAAATGAAGATGGAATTGAATTTTTAAAAATGTAATTTGATCAGATTGAAGAAGTAAAACAAATTGGTTGTTGTTCGGTTCGTTTTTTGCTTGTTAAAGATTTATATGTCCATAGAAAACAGTTTCCACTTTCTTTGGCATATGCAGTGACTATTCATAAATCTCAAGGTTTAAGTGTAGACAGTGCGTTGGTGAACATTGGAAGTACTGTGTTTAAAGAGGGTATGGCATATGTTGCTTTGTCCTGAGTCAGAACTTTATCTTGTTTGTTTTGTTTGATTTTGATGACACAAAGGTTACTGCAGATGCAAACTGTGTAAAAGAGTATAATAGGTTAAGAAGAGCGTATGCTCAAAATTTAGGTCAGTATCCTGTATTTGAAAAGCGTGTGGTAGGTCGAAAAAGAAGACATGAGAATATCTGTAGTGAAGGTATTGAGAAGGAAAACAAACAAGATAATGTTGTGATTGCAAGCAAAAAGAAAAAGGACACTGTTGAAGAGATTGTATATCAGTTTGAAAATAGTTCAGGTATCAACTGCTATGCTAATGTAGTGGTAAATGTTGTTTTTTCTAGAAAGTTTGCAACAGCAAATTATGGAGAATCAGGAAAAAGATTTTGTTTCTTGTTGCATTCTTTTTATGAAAAATTGACAACTGATAAAAGTAAAATGCAAAGCGTTTCTGATATTCATAATCTTCTGGATATATGTTCTGGTTATACACAATTTACGCAGAATATCCAAAAAGATTCTCAGGAATTTCTAATGTATATGCTTACCGTATTGGAAAATGAAGGATAGAAATTGAAAATCTTTTTGGCCTTTGTTATAAATGGGAACATCAATGTGAAAATTGTATGTTTACATGTAGCACTAACATAGACACTGAAGGATTTATATATATTTGACATTACCAGACTGTAAATCAGTGTCTTCAAACAAACTAGTTAAAGCAGCAAATCAAAACATGGAGTGTAGCCAATGCAAATCAGAAATGTTAGCAACATTATTTATAGAAAGATATGGACAATATATAATTTTAATGATGCAACATTGTACAGCTGATGGAAGAATATTGGAAACTTTAAATAAACATTTTGTAGCAAGTCAAGTATCAATATCAGGAAGAACTATTGTAGCAGTAGCAATTATTTTTCATGATGGTCCTTCTACAACATCTGGACATTACACTGCCTATTGAAAATCTGATAAAGCTAGAAATATTGTAATGATGCTCAATTGGTTTTTAATCAACGTTTGCCTAAATAATTACTAAATTCCTACCAAATATTTTTAAAGCCAAAGTTTTTGGAACATGATTTGTCCTCTGAGGAATTTATTAATATGTATTAAAACGATTACTATTGGACAATTTCAATATAAAAGATTTCAAGAATACTATTTGCCCTAGAGAAAAAGTATATATTTGAATTAAGGACTTTTTCTTGCATTCTGTCAGCATATATTTTCAAAGAACATTATTTACAATGTATGAACACTAAAAATAATTGTTGATCGTATTAAATATTTGAGTTCTTTCATATTCAAGTAAGAAATTTCTATTAGAAGAAAGCATTTTACATATGTTTGATTTGTATTATATGGTTTGTTATTGAGGATGTAGTTTTTGTGTAATGTTCAGAAATAGTTGGGTATATGATAAATATGTTAGATGTAGTTTTTTTTTTAAACAGTCCTACTGATTGGGGTTTTTTTGCTCGCTGTTATTTGATGAGTACGATTGAAATCACTGTTTCTAGTGAAATTCAATATATTCTGAGAACAGCAAAAAAGGCAAAAATATATTATATATTATATATTATAACTGTATTTCATATATATATGTAAAAAACCATTGAAATTCCTACATTATCGTTAGTTGTACTAACTATAACTTGCGCGCCCACAATCCAGTGCTGATGATGTCACATATTACATCATTCATGACATGGTCAGTGACATCACTGATGACATCACTGATGACATCTCAAATGACATCACTGATGACATCACCGATTACATCATCCAGTGAATGTGGTTTGCTTCCATATTTAAATGAGTATATTATGTATAGAAATTTGCATTGAAGACTGAATGGATGGAGGATTTAGTAGCACTGTGATTGACTGTCTAAGTGACTAATTTAAAGTGTCTCATTAAATAAATGGGGTAGTGATTAAGCAGTGTATCACTCTATCTCTTGTTGTGTAAACTACTACATAAGTTGTTTGCCAACTATTTGAAAGTCTATATTACATATTAATTAGTTAATTGAGTATTTGTAAGGGATAGTGAATGTGTGTGTAGTTAGATGGGAGGTGTGTGACTGTCCAAAGATGAGTAAATAGTTGATTTAGTAGGTATATGAGTTTTTTTTATATTTCTTTTTATTGAAAAAACAAGCAAGGCAAGTACAAAACACAGGAATGTGAGGACTCTACGAGGGATGAGCATCATATCATCAAACATTACAATAGACAATGTATTGACAAGGGAAGGGGTTGTGGGGAGAAGAGAACACAGAAATCTTACGAAAATTATCAATCGCAATGAGGGATCAGGGGGAAAGCGGGACATAAAGGACAGCAGCCACAGGAGGTATGCAGATGTCACCTCTATATCGATTCCAAGGATCCCACACATTATGCCATTTCCGGGGGCGACGCTGAGCCAATTAAGCCGTTTTCTCTCAGAACATGCACCAATCCATGCTTTCTACCCACAGCTCAATAGTGGGAGGCCTCTGGGACCCCCACAACTGTGCAATATTCCTTTTGGCAATCATGGCCCCTAGAATCACCCATTGAGCCTGTGCCACATTATGATCAGTGGGCTCCCAAACATTCAACAAACAGCGTCTACCCTCCGGTGAGAGAGCCACACCCGTAACTTCCTGCATAACCTCATGGACCCTACTCCAATAGTCAAACACTTCCCGACATTCCCAGATGATATGGAGGAACGTCCCCAACTGACCGCAGCCCTGCTGACACAGACCCCTCCTGACTAGACGGGACCCGTGACATAGGCCCTATGTAGTATTTTGAGCTGAACTAGTCTCAATCGTGCTGGAATCGCGACCTCCTTCGGAGAGGAGATCGCGGACTGCCAGTCTTTGTCGTCAAGCTCAAGGCCGTCATGGGTCCCTTGATCACAAAGCGGCAACAGAAGGTCTGCCCTGTGAATAATCAGTTTCTTGTACACCAGGGAAATGGTACTATCAGGCACATGGCCATCCAAGATAAGTTCCTCTAATGGGGTAAACTCCGGTATAACCTCACCTTCCGAAAAAACTGACATTAGCGCGTGCCGGACCTGAGCATAACGGAAGTATTCCGTCCCTCCCAATTCAAACTCGGTCTGCAAGGTCGCAAACAATTTCACCTGTCCCTTCACCCATAGGTCACCCATCTTGGAAATGCCAATCAGATCCCACTTGTCAAACCCCTTAGTGTTCCACAGTTTACCAAACTTATCAGAGACGAAAAGCGGGGTAGCCAAAGTCAGACGGTCCTTCCACTCTAATGAAACTGTAGCGTCATGCCAGATCAGCACAGCCGTCTTGGTTGGCCCCGTCAAAGTCCTCTCCTCAGATGTAGTGTACAACGCTCTATAATAATTGCCCCCAGGAAGTAGCCACCTATCCATGACGAAACCAGGGTTTAACTCAGGGCTGTACATTCTGTGATTTATGGCTCTCAACTGTGAAGCCCAATAATATCTCTTAATATCACGGAGAGCAATGCCCCCATCATACCAAGGGAGCGTTAATTTAGCGAGCGCAATCCGCGGTCTTCCGCCCCACAACAGTTTCCTCTGTAGACCCTCCACCACACGAAAATAACTAGCTGGGACTATATCAAGCGTGTTCTGAAGGGCATACAGAAAGCGAGGAAGCAACATCATTTTAAAAAGGGCCGCACGCCCAAGCATCAACAATGGCAGTTTCCGCCAGCCTGCCACATCTCGCTTCAGCCGAGTCAAAGGAGGGAGAAGGTTCTTCTCGTATCGAACCATTGTGTCCATCGAGACATAAATTCCGAGATACTTAAACCCCTCCCGGGCTATTTGAATAGCACAGTTAAGCAGTAGGATTGGTGTCTCGCCACTAAGAACGTAAAGATAGGATTTCACCCAGTTAATGACCAACCCAGAATTTCTACTGAAGGAGGTCAGGACATCACAAAGCACTACCAAAGATTTTCTGGGGGAGGTCAAATACAGCAAAATGTCTTCCGCATATAAGGAAATATGATCTTCAACCTGTGGAGATCATTTAATGCCCTTTATCGAGGGCTCCCAACGGATCCAAGCCGCGAGAGGCTCAAGGGCCAACGCGAATAAAAGAGGAGACAGCGGGCAACCCTGGAGAGTACCCCATCCAGGACAAAATGGCTCAGAAACGCGATCATTAACCACTATCTGGGCGAGCGGGTCTGTATAGAGGAGACACACTCAGCTGATGAAATCTGAACCGAAACCAAATTTAGCCAGCACCGCCCACAGATACGGCCGTTCAATAGTATCAAAAGCCATTGTGGCATCTAATGACGCCAAAGTGGCCGATTCACTCAGCGTCGAGGCCCTCACAAGAGCCCCGTGCAGACGTCTAAGGTTCAATGCCGTATTCCTATGCGGGATAAAGCCAGATTGGTCCGGGTGAACCAAATCACTAATAACCTTGATTAATCTATTAGCCAGCAACTTAGCAAGAATCTTAGGTTCAGAATTTAATAATGAGATCGGCCGATACGAAGCGCACCTATTCCTCGGTTCCCCTCCATATGAATTACCACAATCGATGCCAATCTCTGATCGCGGGGGAGGAGACCACGATCCCGGGATTCCAGGAACATGTCTCTCAAATACGGATGAATCCTATCCGGGCAAAGCTTGTAAAGCTCAATCGGGAGACCGTTGGGACCCATCGCCTTACAAGAGTTCAGGGAGCGTATTGCTAATGCTACCTCATCTGTCGTGATCTTACCATCCATGAGTTCTCGTCAGCCTCAGACAGGCACGGGTGCGCAATATCTCGCAACAACCGGCATGAGTCCTCCTCCGGTCTATCCGACATGGAAGAGTACACCGAGCAAAAGTAATCAGCATGCCACTATCTTCTGCGAGTCGGTGACCAGGACCAGCTCTATCTTTCCTGTCCAACCATGCAATTAATTTACCGGCCTTGTCCCCAACGTCGTATAGACGCCCCTGCTGTTCCCGACTAAGGGCGTTCGCACAATCCGTTACCAACATTCTATATTCCAGCTGCTTCAATCGTAGGACATGCAATTTAGAGCGGGTAATCTCTTGCTCCAGTTCCAATTCCAAATCAGCTATCTCCGTCTTTATCCTCACCACGTCCTCTTCCTTTTGTTTTGTAACACCAGCAATTAAAGAGAGAGCTTGACCCCTAAGTACTGTCTTGAAAGCCTCCCATAGCGATATCGAGGAAGAAACAGAACCCTCATTTTCCCGGAAATAATGTTACAAAGCTTTTACAAGTGCACTGCGAGTCTTGGGATTACGAAGATACCAAGGGTTAATAGGAGCTATCCTTCCCTCAGAGCCCAGCGCCAGTTCAAACCGAAGCTAAAGCTGGGAGTGATCGGAAATACCCCGAGCCATATGTCTAATCTCCGCAACATAGGATGCCTGCGCAGCCGGTACTAAGACATAATCTATCCTGGAGAGACTACCGTGAGCGCCTGAAAGAAAGGTATACTGTTGCTGAGTGGTGTGGATCAACCTCCAGTCAATCAATCAATCAATCAATCAATCAATCAATCAATCAATCAATCAGGAGTTTGTTAAAGCGCAACTACTCACCCGTAAAGGTATCAAGGCGCTAAGGGTGGGGTGCAGGTTCCATTCCATAAAGGAGGGGGTCTGTTGAAAAGCCAGGTTTTGAGGTTTCTTGCGAAGATGGAGAGCGATGTTGTCTGTCCGAGGTGGAGCGGAAGGGAGTTCCATGCTTTGGCCGCGAGGAAGGAGAAGGAGCGGCCTCCCGATCTGGTCTTTCTGGTGCGGGGGACCTCGGCGTAGGAGAGCTGGGCTGATCCTAGGGTCCTTTGGGGTGTGTGGAATTTGAGCCGGCTGTTCAGGTATGCTGGTCCGGTGCCGTGGATGGCCTTGTGTGCGTGGGTGAGCATCTTAAAGGTGATTCTCACCTCGACAGGGAGCCAGTGGAGTGTGCGCAGGTGCTGGGAGATGTGGCAGTGTTTTGGCAGGTTGAGGACCAGTCTTGCGGCGGCATTCTGGATGTTCTGTAGCTTGCGGATGAGGTTTTTGTTTATTCCGGCGTAGAGTGCGTTGCCTTGGTCGAGTCTGCTGGTGACCAGGGCGTGAGTGACTGTCATTTGGTGTTCAAGGGGGATCCATTTGAAGGTCTTACGAAGGAGGCGGATGGTGTGGAAGCAGGAAGATGAGACAGAGTTGATCTGGCGGTCCATTTTGAGCTCGGAGTCCAGGATGATTCCCAGGTTGCGTGCGTGGTCTGTGGGGGTTGGCGGGTTTCCGAGGGCGGTTGGCCACCAGGTGTCGCTCCAGGCATCGGGGTTTGGGCCCATGATGAGTACTTCTGTTTTGTTGGTGTTTAGTTGTAGGCAGCTGTTTTTCATCCATTTGGCGATGGCTTCCATGCCTTCTCGAAAGTTGCGTCTGGCGGTGTTGGGCTCGTTGGATAGGGAGAGGATGAGCTGGGTGTCTGCGTATGACATGATGTTGAGTCCGTAGGTTCTGACGATGGGGGCAAGTGGAGCCATGTAGATGTTGAAGAGCGTCGGGCTGAGGGAGGAGCCCTGGGGGACTCCGCAGGTGGTAGGTGTGGGGTCTGAGAGGAAAGGGGGGAGTCTGACCCGTTGCGTCCTGCCTGAGAGGAAGGAGCAGATCCAGTCGAGGGTCTTGTCCTGCATTCCTGCGTTGTAGAGTCTGCGTCTTAGGGTGCGGTGGGAGACTGTGTCGAACGCCGCTGATAGGTCTAGGCGGATGAGGGCTACTGTTTCTCCTTTGTCCAGTAGGGTGCGGATGTCGTCTGTTGCGGCGAGGAGGGCGGTTTCCGTACTGTGGTTTTTCCTGAAGCCGGATTGGGAGGAGTCGAGGATGTTGTGTTCTTCAATGAATGTGGTGAGTTGGCTGTTGATGGCTTTCTCGATGACTTTCGCTGGGAAAGGGAGCAGGGAGATGGGTCTCCATTCCACCATTCCCATTGTATCAATGAAGTCAGGCAGCCAGCCATGAGCCCTCCCGAGATCTCTAGGTGGATGCCTATCCAACACACCAGACACCACTGCATTAAAATCGCCACCCAGTATCAGAAACCCCCCAGGGAGATCGTGTAAAACCCGTCCCTGGTCAGCAAAGGTAGTAGACTGCGGGCCAGGCGGAACATAAACAGACACCAGGGAAAGCCTGCGACCTTCCCACCGTCCCGATAAAGCCACATAGCGCCCTTTCTCATCAAGGACCGTTGACTCCACCTCGAACGGAAGTGAATTCTTAATGAGGATTCCAACCCCCCGGGACCCAGATGAGAACCCAGCAAGAGCCACCAAATGATATCCCTTTCTATTCATGGCATGGCATGTATTACCAACTAAGTGGGTTTCTTGAAGTAAAACCACATCCGGAGAGTGCAGTTTCAGGAGTTGCAACACCACCCCACATTTAATCTTATCCCCTAAACCATTAACATTCCAACTCATCAACCTCAACCCCCTACCCCCATCATAAAACAGAAAGAAGAACCACCCACCCTCCGAGTCCAGCACATCAATATAATTGTCTTGCAATATAAGGCCTTGCTGAAAAACAAAACTGAAAACCAACACCCCCACCCAAACAGCCCGTTATAACTCCCCCCACCCTGCACCCCTGTTTCCGAATATACAGCCTGATTCATGTAGCTAAATTGCACTCGCAAAGGGCCAGATTCTCAGAATCTGGCCCTTTGCGAGCGCTATTTTTGCATTTGGTATTCATGATACCAAATGCAAAAATCGCTATTTAAGAATTCGCATATTTGCGTGGAATGGCATTTAAGGAATCTCTAATAGAGATTCCTTAAATGCTATTCATGACACACAACAAAATAGCGATTTTGCAGCCTGATTCATGTAGCTAAATTGCACTCGCAAAGGGCCAGATTCTCAGAATCTGGCCCTTTGCGAGCGCTATTTTTGCATTTGGTATTCATGATACCAAATGCAAAAATCGCTATTTAAGAATTCGCATATTTGCGTGGAATGGCATTTAAGGAATCTCTAATAGAGATTCCTTAAATGCTATTCATGACACACAACAAAATAGCGATTTTGGACTTTTGGGGCCGCTATTTACCGACAGGTCAGACCTGTCGGTAAATAGCAAAAACTCCGAAAAATGCTTTTAAAAGCATTTTTCAAAGTTGCATGTAGCACACACACATGTCCTTTGGACATGTGTGTGCGCAACACCAGTCCAAAAGTGCATTTTAGGGGTGCTACAGGGCGTCCTTTGGACACCCCTGTCACCCTTAAAATCGCTATCTCAGTTGCGAGTAGCAAATTGCTACTCGCAAATCCCCATTCATTCCAATGGGCCTCTTGGCCCATAGGAATGAATGGGGAGTATTTGCGAGTAGCAAATTGCTACTCGCAAATAAAGAACATGTAGGAATCGCTATTTAAGTAGCAATTCCTACATGAATGCCGTTTTGCGTGTCCTCAATAGCGAATCGCTATGATTCGCTATTAGGGACACGCAAAACGGCCCGTACATGAATCAGGCTGATGGGTCCACCCCAACTCGCAGTGTGCCTGTCGCCCCACATCTAAACAAAACTACAGAAGGTTAGGCTGAGGGGGAGGGAAACCCCTCGATGGCCCATTAACCTGTTCATATCATCTGCATTAAAATGCACATATAGACTTGAACCACCTCAATATGAAATACCCTAGCATCCCCAGGAGCCAGATAAATTATGATCATTCATGTTCCACAATCCCTCCCTCAGACTCATCAGAATGTCTCTCAGGACCTTGCAGGGTTGGCAAAGTATCTAACCAATCGGCCACCACTTCAGGCTTATCAAAGAAATAGGTTCGCTCATCATGTTCGATCCTCAACTTGGCCGGAAAAAGCATGGCATATTTAAGACCCAGGTCATAAAGTCTCCTCTTCACCCCCAGAAAACTGAGTCTTTGTTTTTGGACCGCTTGAGTGAAGTCAGGATAAAAGCTGATAGTTGAGTTCTTGAACTTCAAGGGCCCACCGCTCGGGAGGCCTGGAGCACAGCGTCTCTGTCTCAAAAGTTAAAGATACGCGCTATAAGAGGCCTCGGCGGGGCGCCCACTTTCAGTCTTCCACCAGGGATCCTGTGGGCGCTCTCTACAGTAAAAAACTTACTCAGTCCCTTGGGCTTTAGCTGGTTGATGATAAGGTCTTCCACAAAAAGGTCAGCCGCTGGATCCTCTGCCTTTTCCGGAACTCCGATTATAAGGACATTATTCCTTTGGGCCCTTCCTTCAAAATCCTCAAGGCGACGGGCCACAATGTCATTCGAGGCCCTCAGGTTTGGGACCTAGGTCTGCAGCTCGACGACATCATCCGTTAAACTCGATGACTTTATGAATTTATGGCCACGGTGTCTAACTTGTGTGCCAAGGTCTCCATTTGCTTCCCGAGGGATGACCTAATGCCGTCAATGGCGGTCATAACATCCTGCAATGTCAGATCGGTCGCCCGGGCCGAGGAATCCTTCGCCTCTTCCAGTGACCTACCCAGTCCACTGGGCGACCCTTTAACCTGGATATATCGATCCATGACATTGGATTGGGCATATCCACCGCTTCTGGTTGTTTTCAACTTCTGCTTGTCCCCTTCCGATTTGCTCGCAATTTCAGGACAATCTCAAGTCGATGCCCAGCTCAGGAGATGGGGGAACAAGTCTCCGGTCTAGTAAGCCAGAGATGGTATCTATCTTCCAGGATATTCGCCCAATGTCTCTTGTCAGCTCCGAAGTAGAAAGGCGCAAACACAAAATGGCCCCTCACACTTGAATTAGTCCACACAAAGGACGGGTTGCCCCCAGGCCAAAGTCCGACAAATTCTATATTGTCTGAAACGCTCAGGCACCAACAGGAATACGAGCTGCTGCAGTGAGGCGTCTCCTGACTCAAAACCAGTCCAAGTACCAAAACCAAAAGTGAAAGTGGGACCGGACCGGTCGCCTTCGCGAACCTGAGCCGATGTTGTTCAATTACACCTCGGGCACCATGCCAACTCAAGAGACGGGCATCTAGGAGGCGTAGGCCGCAGTCTTCTTCACATCACAACTCCGGCCCCCAGGGTCAGATCGGGACTTAGTTTTTAGCTTTCGCTTCTCCCGTGGTTCATCTACTCGGACACTCAATCGCAGACAGGATCATTGACAGGATATATGCGGGAGGGTACAAGGGTCTCGGGAGCCCTTGGCTCACGTGGCCATCTTGGATGCACGCGAAGCTCCTCTCCCAGGTATATGAGGTTAAGACTGTATGTGGAAACAGTTGTTTGGATGAGTGAATGTCTTTATGGGTGTGGTGATGAGTAAATACATTTATCAATGATACCTGTCCAACATACTAGAAATATAAAAGGCAGTGTATGTGACAGTTGTTGTATATAAATAAGTATACATAAGACTAATTGATTGTAGGAGTGACTGTATCAAAAACGTTATACATGCAATAGTGATTTTATAACACACTAAGTATGAGTTACTATATGATTTACTATGTGAATAATTAAAGTGGTGTTTGTATAAGTGTTTAGCTGAGTAAATGTAAGTATGATCAATTATTTGCATAAATGAGTAGGATGACTGCATAAGTCAATATGATGTGTGCTGGTGTGAAATGTCGATGTAGGTGTATAAGTATATTTAATAGTGTTCCATTGATCGTTGTTAGCATGTATGAGTGAATCTGTAGGTAAGTGTTTAGATGTGTGTGTAGATGTAGTAATCACTGAGTGGGTTCTCTCCTGATAACAGGTGAGTAAATCGGAATTCGTTGTTCGGATGATTTTAGGTGAATATTTTAAAGTTCGAAAACTCCACCATTAGAAGAATTTCCAAATGAAACCAGTTAATGTTAGCCTATGGAAGGAAATTCAAGTTACTGATCAGGATCAGTAATGGGCTCAAAGATGCAGTACTGAGGTCTCTCGTTATAACAGGTAAGTACATCGCAATTCGTAGTACATCCAGTAAGCGCCACAGAGCTGTGTAGCAGAGAGATGTAAAAAGGGGCTCATCTGCACCACCTCTCTGCAACGCAGCGCAATGGCATTTCCTGGAAGTGACTGTATTGAAAACTTTATACATGCAATAGCGATTTTATAACACACTAAAGGCCAGATGTAGGTATCCAAATACCGGTCGGAAACGGCCAAAAATACTGATTTTCGTCGGGTTCGACCCGTATTTGGATATTGAGATGTAGGGGCATGTTAAATTACAGAATCGGTAATTTCACCGAATTCGTAATTTTTCCGATTCAGTAAAATACCGAATTGGTAAAATTACCGATTCTGTAATTCAACATGTAGGTAGCACTGTAATCAGTGCTACAAAGGTTTAAGAATTTGTTATTTACTACCAACTAGAAGTTGGTGGTAAATAATGAAAACCCTTCAAAAAGCATTTTTTTTGCTTTAAAAAACGTGCCATGTTGCAGACATGCATGCCCTAAGGGCATGTATGTCAGCAACATGTGCACCCATGCACAATTGAGGGGTGCAACAGGGTGTCAAAGTGACCCCCTGTCCCCCTTGCAAATTCGGTAATTTTACCGAATCGGTATTTACCGATGCAGTAATTGGCATTGATACCTATGGGCCTCAAGGCCCATAGGAATCAATGGCAATTACCAAATTGGTAAATACTGATTCGGTAATTACCGAATCATTCCGATTCGGTAATTTCAAAAGTGAAATTACCTACATCCCATTTACCTACTATTAAATACCGAATCGGTATGATTCGGTATTTAAGAGTAGGTAAATCGAGATTACCTACATCTGGCCCTAAGTATGAGTTACTATCTGAGTTACTATATGAATAATTAAAGTGGTGTCTGTATAAGTGTTTAGCTGAGTAAATGTAAGTATGATCAATTATTTGCATAAGTGAGTAGGATGACTGCATAACTCAATATGATGTGTGCTGGTGTGAAATGTCGATGTAGGTGTATAAGTATATTTAATAGTGTTCCATTGATCTTTGTTAGCATGTATGAGTGAATCTGTAGGTAAGTGTTTAGATGTGTGTGTAGATGTAGTAATCACTGAGTGGGTTCTCTCCTGATAACAGGTGAGTAAATCGGAATTCGTTGTTCGGATGATTTTAGGTGAATATTTTAAAGTTCGAAAACTCCACCCTTAGAAGAATTTCACATCACAACTCCGGCCCCCAGGGTCAGATCGGGACTTAGTTTTTAGCTTTCGCTTCTCCCGTGGTTCATCTACTCGGACACTCAATCGCAGACAGGATCATTGACAGGATATATGCGGGAGGGTACAAGGGTCTCGGGAGCCCTTGGCTCACGTGGCCATCTTGGATGCACGCGAAGCTCCTCTCCCAGGTATATGAGGTTAAGACTGTATGTGGAAACAGTTGTTTGGATGAGTGAATGTCTTTATGGGTGTGGTGATGAGTAAATACATTTATCAATGATACCTGTCCAACATACTAGAAATATAAAAGGCAGTGTATGTGACAGTTGTTGTATATAAATAAGTATACATAAGACTAATTGATTGTAGGAGTGACTGTATCAAAAACTTTATACATGCAATAGTGATTTTATAACACACTAAGTATGAGTTACTATATGATTTACTATGTGAATAATTAAAGTGGTGTTTGTATAAGTGTTTAGCTGAGTAAATGTAAGTATGATCACTTATTTGCATAAATGAGTAGGATGACTGCATAAGTCAATATGATGTGTGCTGGTGTGAAATGTCGATGTAGGTGTATAAGTATATTTAATAGTGTTCCATTGATCGTTGTTAGCATGTATGAGTGAATCTGTAGGTAAGTGTTTAGATGTGTGTGTAGATGTAGTAATCACTGAGTGGGTTCTCTCCTGATAACAGGTGAGTAAATCGGAATTCGTTGTTCGGATGATTTTAGGTGAATATTTTAAAGTTCGAAAACTCCACCCTTAGAAGAATTTCTAAGTGAAACCAGTTAATGTTAGCCTATGGAAGGAAATTCAAGTTACTGATCAGGATCAGAAATGGGCTCAAAGATGCAGCACTGAGGTCTCTCCTTATAACAGGTAAGTACATCGCAATTCGTAGTACATCCAGTAAGCGCCACAGAGCTGTGAATCAGAGAGATGTGAAAAGGGGCTCGTCTGCACCACCTCTCTGCAACGCAGCGCAATGGCATTTCCTGGAAGCACCTGGTGGGCCACTTGGCCCCCACGGTCCCTCAGGTTTGAAGTGGATTTTTTTCCCCCAACTTAAAACGTGCCACAGGGTGTGTTTGCACACATCACGTCAGGCCCCAAACCCTCCCTTCACCATTGTGAAAACACATCCTGTCACCGTTCTAAGATGAGACCCTTCAATCCTAAGGGTCCCTAGGGTCAAACTAGCCCACTAGGTACCTCCATTAAGCGCCAAAATGCTGCTTTGCAGAGAGGTGTAAAAAGGGGCATGGCCTCCGGACACCTGTCTACAGCACAGCTCCCTGGCGCATACTGGAGATACCTGTTGGGCTATTTGATCCCCAGGGACCCTCAGTATTGAAAGAGAATTCATTTCCCAACTTAAAACATGCCACAGGAGTGGTTGCACAGTGGTGAAGGAAGGGGGCGTGGCCTGAGGTGATATGTCTGCAAACACAACCTGTGGCGCGTTTTAAGTTAGAGAATTAATTCCCATCAAGTACCTCCAGTATGCGCCAGGAGGCTGCATTGGAGAGAGGTGTTCAGAGGCCACGCCCCTTTTTACAACACTGCAACGCATCTCCGTCGTTCTTACTGGATGTCCCAGTTGGTCTAGTTGGCCCCCAGGGACCCTCAGGATTGACAAGGAATTAATTCCCCATCTTAATCCGCGCCACAGGGTGTGTTTGCACACATGTGAACTCAGGCCCCGCCCTCTTCCTTCACCACTGTGCAAACGTGCCCCATGGTGCGTTTTAAGTTGGGACAATAACTCCCCTTGAAGACCGAGGGTCCCTGGGGTGCAACTAGCCCATCAGCTACCTCCAGTAAGCACCACAGAGCTGCGTTGCAGAGAGGTGTAAAAAGGGGCGTGGCCTCAGAACACCTCTCTGCAGTGCAGCTTCCTGGCACAAACTGGAGGTACCTGGTGGGCTAGTTGGCCTCCAGGGACCCTCAAAATTGAAGAGGAATTCATTCCTCAACTTAAAACGCATCACAGGGCAGTGGTGCTTGGGTAGTGTAGGGGGTCGTGCCAGGAGTAGTGTTTTAGGGTTTAAGTTAGGGCAGTGGTGTTTGGGTAGTGTAGGGAGTCATGCCGGGGGTAGTGTTTTAGGGTTTAGGGTAGCGCAGTAGTGTTCAAGTAGTGTAGGGGGTCATGCAGGGGGTAGTGTTTTAGGGTTTAGGATAGCGCATTGGTGTTTAGGTAGTGTAGAGGGTCGTGCCGGGGGTAGTGTTTTAGGGTTTAGAGTAGCGCAGTGGTGAATGGGTAGTGTAGGTGATCGTGCTAGGGTAGATTAAGGGTTTTGGGTAGTGTATTGGTGTTTGTGTAGTGTATAGGGTCGTACTGGGGGTAGTGTTTTAGAGTTTAGGATAGTGCAGTGGTGTTTGGGTAGTGGAGGGGTCATGCTGAGGGTAGTGCTTCAGGGTTTTGGGAAGTGCAGTGGTGTTTGTGTAATGTAGGGGTCGGCTGGGGGTTGTGTTTCAGGGTCTAGGGTAGTGGAATGGTGTTTGTGTAGTCTAGGGGGTCGTGTTGGGGGTAGATTTAGTGTTTAGGGCAGTGCAATGGTTTTTATGGAGTGTAGGGGTCGTGCTGGGGGTGACGTTAGAGTTTAGGGTAGTGCAGTAGTGTTTGTGTAGTGTAGGGGGTCATGCTGAGGTGGTCTTTTAGGGTAGAACAGTGGTGTTTGGGTAGTGTAAGGGGTCGTGCTGGGGTAGATTTGAGGTTTAGGGTAGTACAGTGGGGTTTGAGTAGTGTTTGAGGGTTCGTGCTGGGGGTAGGGTTTTAGAGTAGTACAATGTTGTTTGTATAGTGTAGGGGGTCATGCTGGGGTTAGTGTTTTAGGTTTAAAGGTAGTGCAGTGGTGTTTTGGGAGTCTAGGGGGTCGTGCAGGGGGTAGTGTTTGAGGGTTTAGGGAAGGGCAGTGGTGTTTGTGTAATGTAGGGGTCATGCTGGGGGTTGTGTTTTAGGGTTTAGGGTAGTCCAATGGTGTTTGTGTAGTGTAGGGGGTCATGCTGGGGGTAGAGTTAGGGTTTAGGGTAGTGCAGTGGTGTTTGTGTAGTGTATTGGATAGTGTTTTAGGGTTTATGGTAGTGCAGTGGTGTTTGAGTTGTTAGGGGTTCGTGCTGGGTGTAGATTTAGGGTTTAGGGTAGCGCATTGTTGTTTGGGTAGTTTAGGGGGTTGTGCTGGGGTAGTGTTTTTGGGTCATGCAGAGGTGTTTGTGTAGTGTAGGGGTCGTGCTGGGGGTAGTGTTTTAGGGTTTAGGGTAGTGCAGCTGTGTTTGTGTAGTGTAGGGGGTCGTGCTGGGGGTAGATTTAGGGTTTAGGGTAGTGCAGTTGTGTAGGGGGTCATGGTGGGGGTATATTTAGAGTTTGGAGTGGTGCAGTGGTGTTTGAGTTGTTAAGGGTTCATGCTGGGGTAGTGTTTTAGGGTTTAAGTTAGCGCAGTGGTGTTTAGGTAGTGTAGGGAGTCGTGCCGGGGGTAGTGCTTTAGGGTTTAGGGTAGCGGAGTAGTGTTCGGAGAGTGTAGGGGGTCGTGCTGGGGGTAGTGTTTTTGGGTCATGCAGAGGTGTTTGTGTAGTGTAGGGGTCATGCTGGGGGTAGTGTTTTAGGGTTTAGGGTAGTGCAGCATTGTTTGTGTAGTGTCGGGGGTCGTGCTTGGGGTAGATTTAGGGGTTAGGGTAGTGCAGTGGTGTTTGGGTAGTGTATGGGGTCGTGCTGGGGGTAGATTTAGGGTTAAGGGTAGTGCAGTGGTCATGTTCTAGGGTTTAGGGTAGTACAGTGGTGTTTGTGTAGTGTAAGGGGTCATGCTGGGGGTTGTGTTTTAGGGTTTAGGGTAGTGCAGTGGCAATTGTGTAGTGTAGGGGGTAGTGTTTTAGCGTTTAGGGTAGTGCAGTGGAGTTTGTGTAGTGTAGGGGGTTGTGCTGTGGGTAGGGGTTTAGGGTTAAGGGTAGTGCAGTGGTGTTTGTGTAATGTAGGGGGAAGTGTTTTAGGGTTTAGTGTAGCACAGTGGTGTTTGGGTACTGTAGGGGGTCATGCTGGGGGTAGATTTGCAGTTTAGTGTAGTGCAGTGGTGTTTGGGTAGTATATGGGGTCATGCTGGGGGTAGTGTTTTAGGGTTCAGGGAAGCACAGTGGTGTTTGTCTACTGTAGGGGGTAGTGTTTTAGGGTTTAGGGTAGTGCAGTGATGTTTGTGTAGTGTAGGGGCTCGTGCTGGGGGTAGTGTTTTAGGGTTTAGGGTAGTGCACTGGTGTTTGAGTAGTGTAGGGGGTAGTGCTCACCAGGGAGTTAACTGGAAGTCTACTGCTGGTATTGAAAGTGATTGTTCAGTCTGCATGTCAGAATTTTCAAATTAAATAGAAGAGGATTTGAGATCTCTCCTAAAACATTCCCTAATTTTTCTTTCTACAACACTAACCATCATTCCTATGACAAAATGAACCCCCTTATTTTGTTCCTTTTCAAATTAAATGTTGTAAGTTTTACCAGTTTATTCCAATCAAGATGGCTTCAGGTGTGCTAAAATTTTGTTATAAGTAAGACTGTTAGCGCTCTAGTTATTTTTTAGAACACGCTGGATGGCTGCAGTTGAACACAAGGGAATCACCTGCCAGGCTGCGCCTGTTGAAATATAACAGGGACGATATTTGAGATCTCACTTAAAACCTTTACTTTCTACAGCACTAACCATAATTTCAAGGACAAAATGAACCCCCTCATTGTATTCCTTTTTAAACTAAATATTTTAAGTGTTACCAGTTTATTCCAATCAAGATGGTTTCAGGTGTGCCATATATTTGTCATTAGTAAGGCTGTAAGCGCTCTAGTTGTTCTTCAGAACACTCTGGGAAGCAGTAGTAGAACACAAAACAATCAACTGACAGGCTGCTCCTGTTAGTATGGTCCGGGATGCCCGCCACCCCTTACACCACCAATCCCAATGGTAGGAGACAGACACAGTTTGAACTTTTGGAAGGCAGGGGGGCCTCGCGACCCCCCCGGCCGTATTTATTAAAATATGAAACAAAATGTAAAACTTTAAATTAAAACGTTTCATGTATCATGTACAAAATTCAACTTTCATTACACTTGATGAAGACAGGTATCCAGGCTAACCTTAACAAATCTCTAATACAAAGATGTTCCTAACCGAGTCTAACATCATGACATAATGCATTGCATACGGATTTTGTACATCCTATCATTAGGGGCCAACTGCAAGGTCTTAACCGGTGTCAGATCCCTATCACCAAATTTCCGCCCTCACGTGTGAGTGACGCATGCGCAGAGGGCTTTACCCTTGTAGCCAACTGTAACTTCCCTTGTCATGGGGGCCCCCTTTCACTCTGCACCATCTTAAGGTCATCCGAGTTCCCATGCGGGGTATCCGTAAGAAGGACAGCGTGGACTTCCCCCCTTTCCCCGCACTCTCTTCCGCCGGAGCAGATATCCAGCCCCTGGGAAATTCATGGGAGGGGCATATAGCCGTCTCCCCCTGGGAGGGGCCTATGGCCGTCTCCCCCTGGGCGATCCCATCCGTAATGGGTGTTGCCCACCCGTGGGAGGGGCCAATGGCCGCCTCCCCCCGGCGCTCCCATCCATAATGGGTGGCGCCCCCACTAGGGACCTTGAAATCACTGCTCACCGATCATGACCTTACCGCCACAGGCCAGATAGTTGACCGACTATCTGGCCCCCCCACACCTCCTATAGGTCATGTCTCCCCAATCCCACTAGCCAAGCTATCATGTCTCCTATCAATAATTCATTCCCCACCCTGGACAGGTGTACCCCATCGTCTGAATAACAGTGATCCACCCATATGCACCCGTGAGGTATACTTTGAAGATGAGCCGAGCGAAACAATTTCTCCATTTTATTGTTAACCCTCTTTACCGAATGGTTCAACGCTGTCGTGGACCGCCCACCCCTCCATACCCTCCTCGATATCATGTGTGACCAAGCTATCGTGCACCCCGGGAGTGTCTTTGCTAACCAACTAACTGCTGCAAGTATGTGTTCGATTAAAGCCTGTCTGCCCAACCTTACCAAGTCATTGTCCCCAATGTGCACTATGACTACTGATGGCGGTGACCTGTGCCGCCCTAACAATTCTTCCACAAAACTTTGCAGTGGGTCAATACATAGGCCGCCCTTCCCATGGAAGGACACCCTGAAACCATATCCCTCAAATGTGTGGATCGCATCACCTGCCTTGAATATGTCCGCGGCACGCCTTACGTATGAGTGGCCCACGACCCAGACCACTCGTCTTTCATTCCTTGTTCCTGAAGTGGTGGTTAGGTGATACTGGGTCGGTCCCAATTTCCTCCCTGCGTCACAGGCTCGTGAAACTGTAATCCAAACAAAAGACAACAAGCGTGAGTGCACTTCTTCAGTAAATTACAACATGTGCAGCCACACGTACAGTTTGAAACAATTCGAAGACCAGCGGCCCAATTGTTTAACATTGTCTGCCCGCAGACCCCCGGCTGTCGCTTCTGTAGCGGCCCCTATCCTGAATGAATGAGTTCCAAAATTCACTCGGGTTCAAGCCCGCAGCTGCAATCGTGATCGCCAGCACCCACTGGAACTGAAACTTTGTTAACAGGGTGCCGTCAGCATGTTGCAGCAAGGCCCCCCACCACGTCGTCACCCTTTGTTTTAGGTAGGCCTCAACGTGCATCACTGGACAACAGGGACTGCCCAGAGCGCACTGCAACACAATGCTACTCCCCTGGGCCTCCTGGTCTGTCTTTGACCTGGCAATCGTGATCAGCAAGGAATCCCCCCTCACTTGCGTGTGGTCCCTGCGCAGACCCGCCTCGGTATCCCTTTTGTTGGCAGCCACTAGTTCGCCTACCCGCAGGGCCCCATAGAATGCCAACGCAAATGCTGCCCGGAATAGGACGACCTCACTAGATGAGGAGCATGTCTCCTCTAGTTTTGCCAACAAAGCGGTCAACCTGTCAAATCCTATCGGATGCCTGGTATCCTTTTTGCGACCCTCTAGGCGACGCCAGCCGCGCAGCGCCTTTTTGACTATAAAGGAGTCCGTCGGGTCCCTGATCCCCTAGAGCTGAGCCATAAACGATATGGCGGCCTTATACCGACTGGTGGTTGCCACCGACCGGCCCTTCTCATGAAGTGCCACTTAAAATTGGGTAAAGGACCCCTCCTGACCCCATCTATGCTCCCATGTAGGGCCCAAAAAGGCACAGTACGAGCGGAATGCCCCTTCGTAAGCTTTTCTTGTCCTGGGCACTAAACTGGCTGCCACGAGGTTTTGTAGTCCGGGGTGCCGATTTGCCATAATGCTTCGGGAAATGGCGCTGCCACTAGCTCCGCTGAGTGTAAACAATCCCTGAAAGCCTGCATTTTGAAATGAGAGAGCGCATCAGCTGCATTATTCCGTACTCCCGGCACATGTTTTGTCCTGAATTATACATTTAGCTTCAAGCATTTCAACACAATTTCTTTCAACCATCGCAATATCCACTTGCAGCGTGCTGCCTGCTGGTTAATGCACTCGACTATGGCCATGTTATCAGACCAAAATATCACCAAGTGGTTTCGGAACTCTTCTGGCCAGGCCGCCAACGCTACCCAGATGGGGAATAACTCTAGAAAACCAATGTTGCTCGTCAAGCCACTTGTTTCCCACCATGCTGGTCATTTCTGGGCCGACCATCGGTTACCAAGGATCGCGCCAAACCCCACACTGCCCGCAGAGTCGGTCCATAAACCTAATTCTGCTGACGAGGCCGGGGCTTTGCTCCAGACTACTCGGCCGTTGAAATCCGCCAAGAATGCCAGCCAAATGAGCATGTCCTGGCGAACCTCTGCCAACAGCCTTGTACGATGGTGCCCTTCTTTTAGGGCAGCCATGGCCTGGGCAATGGATCGGGAGAAAGGGCGAGCCATCGGCATAACCCTCAATGCAAAATTCAGCTCTCCCACTGTTTGCTGTAGTTGGTGCAGTGTCACCTTGTCGTTCCGAAGACATTGCAACAAGGAGGCCCTGAATTTGGAGATCTTCTCCGCCGGCAGACGGAAGCAACCCTCCACGGAGTCTAGTTCGATACCCAGAAACTCCAGGGAGGTAGTTGGACCCACCGTCTTACCTGGCGCCAACGGGACCCCAAAACCCCGCATGAGCACGCAGAATTCCTGCAATGCCCATGCACAGTACCGAGAAACAGGAAATCATCGAGACAATGCATCACATGTTGGTGCCCTGAGGCCTTCGAGAAGGCCCACTCCAGAAATGAGCTAAACATTTCAAAATATGCACACGAAATCGAACAACCCATTGGCATGCAGATATCCATGTAGTACTTCCCCTGAAATGCAAAACCCAACAAGTGCTGATCCTGGGGATGCACCGGAAGTAACCTAAATGCGGATTCAATATCCGATTTTGCTAACAATGCACCGGGGCCTAGGTGATTCAACATTACCACTGCGTCATCAAATGATGCATACCTCACACTGCACATGCCTGCATCGATCGCCTCATTAACGGACGCTCCCCTTGGTGCAGATAGATTATGAAGGAGCCTGAATTCTCCCGGCTCCTTCTTGGGAACTACCCCTAATGGGGAACACACAAAATTATCCGTTGGCGGTTCACCGAACGGCCCCGCAACCCGCAACAAGCAAACCTCTTTTGCGATTTTTGTGGCGGCCACCGTCGGGTTGTGTGTAACGGGCAGTTGGTTTTTGCATAAGGGAGCCCCCCGAAAATCGCCCGCCGGGATCCTGAAACCATACGAGAAGCCAACTCGCAGGATCCCAGCGGACACATGATCAGGGTATTTGCTCAGCCAGGGAGTCAAAGCCAGAATATCCACGGGCGATTGTTTGGACCTCAGAGGCACCGTGTCAGTCCTGCTTGGTACCCCCTTTCCCTCCAGTACTATTGCCTCTGGATCAGCAGCTAGTTTTGGGGTGGGAGGTGTTACCACAACCTGCGCAGGCATGTCTGAACCTGCATGTTCCCTGCGGCCTGCTACACGTTCCCTTGTTAAAACCCCAACATATTCCTCGCTTATTCCCATTCTCGCCTGATCTAGACTGAGTATCTCCCTCCTGGGCTGGTCAAAAGGGCTGCGGATGTTTCTGCTGAAAAGCCCTGAAGCCGTTTGCACTCGACCCTGATCCACCCGCCGAGCCTGGCGTGAACTGCGCATGCCAAGATACAGTGTCCAAACAATCCCAAGTCAGTGATTCATTAAACTCTTTCCTTTTCTAAATGACACGTCATACCCTTTCCATGCGTCCCCTTCATACTTCTCATGGAAGCCCCTGATCCTGCTCTGATAGCAAGCAAGGTCTCCCAATAGTTCTGGTGTTCGCTCACCCATAATTGCTACAAAAACAGAGAAGGCCCTGATCCAGTTCATCAAAGACTCTTCCCCCCTGAGTTCGGCAATTTTTGCCCTCCATTCACTGGGGTGCCATAAATCCTTCTGAGTCTTGGCATATTCTAACTCACGATTGTCAGTCAACAATAAAAATATATTAATGTACTTATACGCCCACACCATCTCTTTTGTTGCCATAGGAACATGTTGTGCCAAACATTCCCGCCTTGAAGGTATAGCGCCCTCCCCCATTATTGGTAGCGACCTCTTACCGTCTTCTGTCGTACCTCCGGTTGTGTCCGTTGACTTATTCCGATTCTCGACCGCGGCCAGGTTCTCCACCTGCGGAGAAATAGAAGGCACGTCCGCTGCCCCAGAGCCCCTTCCCTGCCTAAGCTGGTCGATAATCTGCCTAGCCTCTTCAGCTGGGTCTTCCACAGCCGCGGATCCCCCCGCTCCCTTCTTCAACCAGGGCAGCACAGCCGCCAAATGAATCTCTAGTTCAGGGGGTATTTGATCCTTATCCAGCGGTGTGATAATCACAGGGATTGACAATCCCCCATCCGGTGTGGGTACCGGGCTGGCCGCTGGTGCTACTGGGACCAACGGGACCTCCATCGGGACTGGGGCCTCGCTCGGACCAACTTT
Source organism: Lissotriton vulgaris (assembly GCF_964263255.1). Taxonomy (NCBI): domain Eukaryota; kingdom Metazoa; phylum Chordata; class Amphibia; order Caudata; family Salamandridae; genus Lissotriton; species Lissotriton vulgaris. The sequence continues at coordinate 1,527,314,410 of NC_141693.1, forward strand.
CCCCTTATCCTCCCCTGGGGTAACGTTTGGCAAAGCAGGCCCGATGATCCTCTTAGGTCGCCATGAGGGCCCCGTTTGAGCCTCCACTTGCTTCCGGAGCGCCGCTAAGCCGCGATCCAGTTGGTCTACTTTACCAAATTTCCTGTCCATTGCCGACACTTGGTTAACCAGTGTGCGCAGCATTCGTTCCATCTCGGAGCTCTTTCCACTCTTCTTACTAGGCATATCTGCGTTCTGCCTGTTTCCAGTAGCTCGTCGGATTCCAGCTACGCCTTGACGAATGAAACAGAAAAAACAACGATTACACGTTCAAAAAACTGCAGCTTGTTCCCTTGAGGGCTCACGAGCGACGAGTGGTGCAGCCTTCAGAGCGCAGGAACAAGAGGATGCCTGCCCGATTCCCGCGCCTTTTATCTAGCAGCGGGAAGGCGGGGCAGCATCCCCATCCCGCCCAAAGTACACGGACTTCCGGGCGGGTGTTAGGACAACCCTCTTAGGCGGCGGGGCGTGCTCCAACCACGCCACTATGGGCATACCGGCCGGGGCCCGCCCCCGCCCCCGCCCGCAAAGGTTTCCCGGGCGGTGCCCCACCCAGCCATACGTTCGAGGTGACCGAGAGGTCTCCCCATTCCAAATATAACAGGAAGATATTTGAGATCTCACTTAAAACATATCCTAATTTTTTTCTACTGCACTAACCATAATTTCTATGACAAAATAAGCCCCCTTATGTTGTTCCTTTTTAAATTAAATGTTTTAAGTGTTACCAGTTTATTCCAATCAAGATGGCTTCGGGTGTGCCATGTTTTTTGTCATAAGTAAGACTTTTAGCGCTCTAGTTGTTCTTTAGAACACTCTGGGTAGCTGCAGTAGAACACAAAGGAATCAACTGCCAGGCTGCTTCTGTTGAAACATAACAGGAAGATATTTGACATCTCACTTAAAACCTGTCCTAATTTTTCTTCCTACAGCACTAACTATAATTTCTAGGACAAAATGAACCCCTCATTTTATTCCTTTTTAAATTAAATGTTTAAGTGTTACCAGTTTATTCCAATCAAGATGGCTTCAGGTGTGCCATGTTTTTGTCATTAGTAAGGCTATTAGCGCTCTAGTTGTTCTTGAGAACACTCTGGGAAGCTGCAGTAGAACAGTAAACAATCAACAGACAGGCTGCTCCTGTTGAAACATAACAGGAAGATATTTGACATCTCACTTAAAACATGTCCTATTTTTTCTTTCTACAGCACTAACCATAATTTCTATGACAAAATAAACCCCCTTATTTTGTTCCTTTTTAAATTAAATGTTTAAGTGTTACCAGTTTATTCCAAGCAATATGGCATCAGGTGTGCCATAATTTTGTCAATAGTAAGACTGTTAGAGCTCTAGTTGTTCTTTAGAACACTCTGCTGCAGTAGAACACAAAGGAATAAACTGACAGTCTCTTGTTAGATGTTCATGTTTTACTGAGAATGTCATACTTCATTATCACATCACTGAGAAAGATAATGTGAATTTACAGAAAATATGCTCTCATTTTAGCTTCTGGAGCACCTTCCAAAACCTCCATGGGAATAGCATGAGAAAATAGTTTTCTCTCAAACATGATTCATGATATCCCAGCAGAAGGCTTTTTCACATGGTAAAATCACCGTAGAACACACCACAATTCCTAAAATGAGTATGGTACCATCAACAAATGATTTATAATGTAACTAAATTATTAAAACCTTCTGTTAACTGCAATGCTTTTTAATGAGGTGCTATCATGTATATTGGTCCCAAGATGGCGGCCAACACTTCTTGGATGAAGTGCTGACAGCCAATCAGATCTCACAATGAGATGTGTCGTTAGGCTCCACCCAGATATATATGTATTTTCCTTTAATATCTAAAAAAACTACTGAACAGATTGATACCGTTTAAGCAAAAGGCATGAGTCTGAACTGAGGACTACCTCTTTGCCAAATTTGGTGTAATTCCTTGAAGCAGTTCGGGCTGTAGCTGCGGCTAAAGGTCCCTATGGAAAATTGCATGGGGAAAACACATTTTGGGACCCCCCTTTTTATCAGCCCCTGCTTCATGAATCACCCGAGACTTTTAGGATAGGAGCGGAGCGGACCTGGCCATTAGTTTTAAAAATTTCCCGAAGCGTCGTCAACTGGAACCAAAAGTATTCTAAATAGAATGTTGTGGATTTCCTATGGAAAATAGGTTCTAACTATATCTACCTACTGGCGGCTGCCAGTAGGTAATATATATATATATATATATATATATATATATATATATTCAATGAAAAAACCATTGGTTATAGAACATATATAGTTAGGAATTTGCATTTACAAAACCTTATTTTACTCGCATAAAACCATTGAAATTCCATATATAGTTAGATGCGCTAACTATATATCGCGCACCCGCAATCCACTGCTGATGATGTCACATATTACATCATTCATGACATGGTCAGTGACATCACTGATGACATCACTGATGACATCTCAAATGACATCACTGATGACATCACTGATGACAACATCCAGTGACTGTATGTTTCTGTAAAGTTAAAATATGTCTTACATATTGAAGAATGAGTGGATGTATAAGTGTCTGGATGAAGGATTTAGTAGGTGCGTGACTGACTGTATGAGTGAGTGATCAAATGTGTCTCACTAAGTGCATGGGTTAGTGACTAAACTGTCTTAATTTGTACATCATTATGTCTGTTGTTCTGTAAACTGCTGCATGTGTTGATCAGTAGCTATATGAGTAACTATATGGGTTATTGATTGATTGTCGAAGTATTTGTATGGGAGACTGAGTGTGTGTGTGGCTGGCTGGGAGATGTATGACTCTGTGGAGATCAATGTGTTCTTGTATCCATGATTGTATAAGAGAGTAAGTATGTGTTAGTATATGTTTGAAAATGTAAGGTACTCTATGTTTAACGGTATTGATTAGAAAATGGAAGTGTGATTGATTCTTTACAGGACTGACTAGGTGTGTGAGTAACTCCATGGATGAATGGCAGAGTGTGAGTGTCTGTATAGGTGTATGAGTGCATATGATAGTGTTGTAAAGATGAGTGATTGTATGTATGAATGATTGTATGGGTAAATGAGTGAATCTGTGTGTAGACATTGGAATCAGTGAGTGTGTATGTAGTAACTAGTATTGGTGTGTCAATGGTTTAAACAGTTATATTCTGTATTTTACACTGGATGTAACAGAGGTTATATTAAAGTGTGAGGAGATGCATTGTATTGTTACATGAATGATATCATCAGTGATGTCATCAGTGATGTCATTTGAGATGTCATCAGTGATGTCATCAGTGATGTCATTTGAGATGTTATCAGTGATGTCATTTGAGATGTCACCAGTGATGTCATCAGTGATGTCATTTGAGATGTCATCAGTGATGTCACTGACCATGTCATGAATGATGTAATATGTGACATCATCAGCAGTGGATTGCGGGTGCGCGATATATAGTTAGCGCATCTAACTATATATGGAATTTCAATGGTTTTATGCGAGTAAAATAAGGTTTTGTAAATGCAAATTCCTAACTACATATGTTCTATAACCAATGGTTTTTTCATTGAATTTTCAAGGTTTTGTAAATGCAAATTCCTAACTATATATGGACTATAACCTATGGTTTTTTCTGTGAATTTCATTGGTTTTTTAAAAGCTAACATCTGTAGCTGTAAAATGTATTCTACTTTAAAACCCAAAATATATTTTAGATGTTTATTGATAATTTTAATTGAAATATTTTTTATCTTCGCTTCCGGTAAGCGAACCGGGAAGCTTTCCGTTAGCTCATCTTGATGCCGCGATCTAGTACGCGAACCGGTAAATGTTACGTTAGCGGAACTGTGACGCGTCGCGGAAGCGCGACGTATCATTGTCGCGTAATGCGTCTTATGACGCGCCGCTTTAGCGCTCCCGAAAGTGCTCGGGACCGCGAACCGGAAACGATGCGGGACGCGGCACGCACCGCGTAACGTGAGCGGAACAAGTCATGTGACTTGTTTATCAAAGTTTTCATTGGTTCATTTCACTTTTGGTTTCCAAATGATGTATGACTAGGTCATGTGACGTAAAAATAACACTTTTCATTGGTTCCGAACTTTTGCTTTTCCAAAATCACGTAAACCCCTTCTTCTTTCCTCACTCTGACTTTCATCTTGGTGAGAGAAAGACCATTTTCCATTTTGATTGCAATGGCTTCTATCTTTGCTTCAGCTGGTGGACCCCCACCACCACCTCAACCTCCTCATGACAAGAGAGGACCACCATCTCAATTCATCTCAAACAGAGAGGAGGAAGAAGACGACTTAGAAGAAGAGGACACTGATGAACCTGAATTTATTCAGGAGTTGCCCCGTGTTTCCGGAAGGAAAACAAGTTTAATTTGGCAATTTTTCTCAATTCCTCGAGGGGAGAAGAAGGTTAATGCCAAATATGCCACCTGCCTAATTTGCAAAAAAAGATTATCTCGAGGCACAGAGAAAAAGTATAGTATGGGCAACTATACTATGCATCGCCATATGGTCAGGTGGCATCCATTAAATTACAGCCGGGCAGAGTTAAGGGATCTGCAAGATAATCCCCCGACAACTCTGTGGCCAAATCAACTTCTAATATATCTTTGACTGTAAGAGAGGCACAGGAAACTGTGCCAAACATACAGCCAAACTTCAAGCACATGAAGTTAACGTGCATACATTGTGGTGCTATGCTCTCATGTGGCAACATGAGCGTAAACTTAATAAACTTGGTGTTTGATAACCATAACTGCCCTAACCCACCCAAGCAGTAATTTTTTCTTTGCTCCTGTTGAGCCCTTTTCAATGCCTGTTTTTTTGTTGTTTCCCCTCCATGAAAAACACAAAAAAAACATAAAACTGTTCTAAAAATACAAAAAAACCAAAAAATGTTCTGAAAAAAAACAAACAAAAAAAAAAACAACAAAAACATAAAAAAAAAGTTCTTTTCAGAACTACCTCCCCTTTCAAATAAAATTGCTAGAATGTTTAACACTCTAGCAAGCTCTATTTCTTTTGGTTCGCTTCAAGTTCGCTGCCCGGTTCGCGAACTTGAAGCGAACCAAAAAAAATATTTTTTCAAAAAAAAGAAGAGTTAGTATAAGGGAAGTAAACAGAGAGTAATGTAAAAAGAAAGACAGCTATAGAGAGTAAATCAGAGATAGTGTTTAATAGATCTATTTATTAATTCAGGATGACGATAAGGTGTGATGTCTCGTGAGGTTTGTTTAAGGTGAGACCTACTCAGGGTTACAGATCAATTTTACACTTGTTGAAGAATACAGAGCAGATAAAGCATGTGAAGGCCTACCAATGAAGTAAATCATGTCCTCTTATTACATCATTCATGACATGGTCAGTGACATCATCAGCAGTGCATTGCGGGTAAAAAGAGTAGAAAACATTTACCTTATAATTCTTGTTACCTTTTTTAAATATTTTTTCATACTTTCAATCTGTAAAAGAGAAAACAAACATTTCCAAAAATATTACTACATGTATTTAAAAATTACAAAAGAAAAGGGAAAAGGTTCAAGAAGAAACACTTTTTCAACAATTTTGACATTTACAGAAGCCTCTGCTTCTCTACGTCCCCTACACAATCCTAAAGATATATATTTTAAATAAACAGTATCTTCATGCTGATGAACTGAGACCTATTTTGGAACATAGTACTTCTTTTGCACTGCTGATGTCTCACAATAGTGATGCAATAGCAGCGCAAAAAAGATGTAAAGCCATCATAAAATTGTGTCTAATATTTTAAATGATAGTTTCAGGATGCAAATAAGATGTGTGCTTTAAAGAGCTTTCTTTGAGGTGAGGCCTATTCCTTTTTTTAAAAAAAACAGTACCCGTAAATACAGCACTATAAGCATTAAAATTGACACTTACAGAAGACTCAGTTTTTCCATATCTACCTCACATTTCTAAATGTATATCATAAGTACAAACAGAAGAACATTAACTATACATGTTATATGGTTTATTTTTGCTGTTCTCAGAATGTATCAAATTTCACTTAAATCAGTGACTTGAACGTATTCATCATGTAACAGCGGGGAAAAAAAAACACAATCAAAATGACTGTGTTTAAAAAACCCATACAACCTAAGAAATCTGATTTCAAAACTCCTTAAATAATAATAATAATAATAATAATAATAGGCATTCTTGTAGAGCGCAATGGTGACGCACAACGGCGTGTCCCCGCGCTTAGATGCGAACGTGTTCAGAGGAAGATCAGAGGGAAGGCCCGCTATCTGGCAAAGAGAAATGTTTTCAGCTCAGCCCTGAAGATAGACTCTGATGGTTCCAGGCGCAGCGTTACCGGGAGTTTATTCCAGCAGGATGCGGCAAGGTACCTAAAGGATCTGCCACCCATCCTTGCTCTGGACACCTTTGGAATAGTTAGGCGCCCTGAGCCAGAGGATCTTAGCGTCCGGGATGGCTCGTATTGTGTCAAGAGATCCTGAAGTGGAGAGGGTGCCCTGCCGTTGATGATCCTATGGCAGGTGCAGAGGGCCTTGAATTCTATCCTGCTCCTGACAGGAAGCCAGTGCAAGGCTTGGAGCGCGGCTTTAGAGGCTGATCTTCTCGGTAGTCTGAGGACTAGCCGAGCAGCGGCGTTTTGCAAGACCTGAAGGCGGCTCAGGTTCTTCTCAGGGATTCCCAGGTAGAGAAGGTTGCCATAGTCCAACCTGGACGTGACTAGAGCATGCACCAGTGTTCTGCGGGCTTTGGTGGGAAGGAACTCCAGAACCTTCCTGAGGGTCTTGAGGATCCCAAAACAGGTGCCAACCACCCGGTTGACCTGGGTGCCGGAGTCGAACCAGACCCCTAGATTCCTCGCCTCCAGGCAGGGGGTGGGTGTCATTCCCAAGCAAGGAGGCCACCACTCCTTAAAATTAACTTACTTTCAATGACGTCGAAGGATCTCCTATGAACAGCATTCACTCTGTTGTGCTATAAATATTTTCAGCCCGCCACTTTCTGAAAGAAAACCTCCATCGATACGAAAAATATGTTACATAGAAGAAAAGACTTCTCTCATTCTATCACATGTTTCCACTAGGCCAAATCATGTTGCTGCGATTCGCTACTCTTGTAATTCTTCCAATCAAATCCCGACATTTTCTATTTTCGCAACTTTCAAAAAGAATACATTTAAGATTATTTTCACAATCCTGGACTACTAATATCTTACCCTTCTTTGTCACTCATGTTCTCCTTTTCCTATGACACTGATACTGCTTACTATGAAGCAGACTTACTTGCATCAGGTTTATATAGTTGGATTTTTAAATTGACATTATAATTAAAAGTTTTGGACCAATAATCTAGACAGCATTGCAGACTTACATTCCCTCTACTTCATGAACCTTTTGCAATTCTTCACAGGAAATCCCGAGATTCTTTAATTAAAATTTTGGTTTTAAAAACACCAGGTAAGAATTTTTAAGGTCAAACGGCAATTGTTTTTGAAAGTTACAACGGAATCATTGCAGAATGACCAGCCGTTTCGAGACTTTAAATAAGCTGTATAATGTCCTGATGTTGTTGAAGGACCATCATGATAGATAATTGCTACAGTTACAAAAGTCCTTCCTGATATTGAAAGCTGTGAAGCCACAAAATTTTTTATTAAAGTTGACAATTTTGATCCATCAGGCCTACATCGTTGAATCATTAAAATGACATACTGTCCATATCTACGTATAAATAATGTTGACATCATTTCAGATTTACATTGGCTACACTCCATGTTGTGATCCGCTGCATTTACTAGCTTATTAAAGGAGACTGATTTACTGTCTGGCAAAGTTAAATATATAAATCTTTCTGAGTCTACACTAGTAGTACTTGATACCCTACAATTCTCGCAGTCATGCTGCCATTGATAAGAAAGCCCAAACAGGTGATCTACATCTACACCCTCATCTTGCAATACATCAAGCATATACATTAAAAACTCCTGACAATCTTGCTGATTATTTTCAGAGAAGTCTGTTTGCCCTGAACATTCATCTAACAGATAACGAACTTCAGACACACTTTCTACTTTTGTTCGATCACTGCTACATTTCTCGAAAACAGAATTCAATAAACAGCATAAAATTTGTTCTGAATTCAACAGAATCTGTTCTTTTAAACTCTCTAGTGAAAAGAGAACATTAACCACTACATTTGCATAGCAGTTGACACCAGAACTGTTTTCAAATTGAAAACCGACAACATCTTCAACAGAATCCACTTTCTTTCTGCTAACAATTTTCGGTTCATTGACTTTTAGTCTTTTTGCAACAACCTCCCTACTATTACTGATATTTCTACGTTTGCGGCCTACCACACGTTTCTCAAACAAAGGATATTGAGGCAAATGTGGCGCATACTCTCTTCTTAACCTATTGTATTCCTTAACACAATCTAGATCCGCACAAATGTTTGTGACATCACAGTCAATCAAGTACAATCCTGATAAAGTTCTAACTCGTGACAATGCCACATATGCCATACCCTCCTTGAACACAGAACTGCCAATATTCACCAATGCACTGTCTCCACTTAAACCTTGCGATTTATGAATTGTTACCGCATATGCCAAGCAAACAGGAAACTGTTTACGGCGAACATATAAGTCTTTAACAAGCAAAAACCTAGCAGAACAACGACCAATTAGCTGTACTTCCTCAATGCCATCAAATTTAATTTTTAAAAATTCTATTCCATCTCTATTTCTGTACTTCTCAAAATCAACAACATTACCCATTGATCCATTTACCAGACCTCTTTCAACATGTAAATTTCTTCTCAAAATGATTCGGCAATTTAAACACACATTCAAAGTCTTTTCAAAACCCGCTGTTTTAGATATAGTCTTCTCTAATGAATCCAATTTTGATTTCAAATTTTCTGACAAAATAATTGTTGATCCCATGTGCTCTATTTTGTCAATAGCTTCAAGTTTCACAATCTCTTGCTTTTCTAAATTCAACATTTTGTTGTTGAAGATGGCACATTCTGCAAGAGTTGGCATCAAACATATTCCGGATTTCTTCTCAGTAATTTTCTGAAAAATATTCTCAGCCACAATCTCTTGTTCGGGATATAAATCTGAAAGTAATCTTGCATTCAAAGCTTCTTTTCCATGCTCGGTCACTTTTCCAATTCTAATATCTTGTAGAATATTCTTGTAATCTTCATCTGTTGCCTGACGCATATTTTCATGCAGTTCAGCATAATTGAAGTTTAACCATATATTGACGTTGCCAATGCTCCCTAGGCACTTCCTGGTATCTTCATGCGTGAGTATTTTGAACACAGGTTCTCCTTTTACTGGTGTCAGCTGCAGAAGATCTCCAAAAACAATTATGTGTTTGCCACCAAATAACACATCATATTCAGTTTTAAGTACTTCTTGCATTCTCAAATGCACAAAGGCAAGCATGACATTGGAAACCATGCTTACTTCGTCAATGATAAGTAGTTTCATTTTCCTCAAGACTCTTGAAACTTCACAGCAAGCATCCCCAGATAACTTGTGATATTGTAATTTGTTGTCATGCTCCACCGGCAGCATCAGTAGACGATGCAAAGTAATACCTTTAATGTTATGTGCTGCAAGTCCAGTAGGAGCGGTGACAACACAAGACAGCGATGACTCAGTCCTTTCCTGCAGATAGCATGAAATTGCTTTAATGAGGAAACTTTTTCCAGTTCCCGCTTCTCCACTCACATACAGTAGGACAGGCTTCAACGATGTACATGAGCACTCTTTCTTCTCATGACTTAATCCATGCTCAATTTGCTTGGTAACTTCATCATATATTTTCCTCTGCTCAACGTTGAGTTGTTTTTCCAAGTCTTCTAAGTTAACTGAATCCTCCTGAGCATGTGCCATGGCTCTTTCCACTTCATTCATAGCAGTGGCAGCTTCATTTTCGATAATAGGTCCTCCAAGTGGATCTTGACTCAATGAAACAGAACTCTGACTGTCCTGAGAACTGTCTCTGGCAATCTCGGCTGCAATCGTTGCTTCCTGCTCAATTTCCAAAGTTAGCATTTCTTGATATTTGGGAAAAGCAGGACATTCTATGCTATCCTTAGCAGCAGTGAAAGAGTCTTCGTAACAGAGGAAATCTCCAAGCAGTTCCTCTTCTGCACGCCAAGGCTTGAAAAGTTGCAAAAGTGCTAAATAGAAAAACTCCTTTTTTTCTGAAGATTCGCCACTCAATTTTCGATGGTTTACTAATTGGCATTTTCTTTGCTTGACCAGGCATCCCTCACTTCCAATTACAGCATACACTCCTTTCTCAATATCTTCTTTGATGTTCCTCTTGAATATATAATTTTGTAGAACCTCATATAGACAAACATTCTCAAGGTGACTGCTTCAATTTGGATAATATGTATCCAACATGTTGGTCTTCAAAATGTCGGTACTGTTTGGTTCCTTTTCTGCCAAATATTCAATTTCCCGGACAGGTTTTAGAACCCGATTTCGCGTTGCAGCAAGACCAAGACTCGCCCAAACAATACTCCTGGATTTGGCATAGAGACTTGCTGAAGACAATCGATCTGAACATTCGTAAGCTCCGATTTCTCGATGCGACAACATCTTCAGACTGAAACTGTACGACTTCTTGCTGAGGCTCTTTTCATGGGAAATGTCCTCCCACATATCCTTCAGTTCTGTCTTTTCTTTTTTGGTGATGTAAGATGTCACATACCGAGCCACAGCCATACAGTTGTCACCCACAAACTGTATATCCATGTTAACATTCCACATGGACAAAATCACTGGGTTGTAGTCGTTGATGTACTTGGACTCTTCGTTCCTTTTCAAATTGTATGTATTTTTGGGTGATTTCCTCGTCACATTATGTCGCAGTGAAGACATCAAACTGTTCACTTTTCCTTTAGAAATCACCGGTCGTGGAAAGTTGAAACGACATTTGGTGTAGAACTTGTCCTTGTTTCTGAATTTACGACAACAGTACTTTCCACAACGATGGCTTTGGAAACGTAGAACTTGTTCTCTTAGGCTTTTCTTCTCCGTTGCGTTTGGAACAGCACACGTAGAATACTGTTCTATGAAATTCATCACTAAGTCATCCGGATCTGTTCCAAATTTAGGTGCATCCTTGATCCACAACAACATATGTATATGAGGAGCACCTCTTGCTTGGTACTCCTTTCTCCAGAAGAAATCCAACACCTCTCCAAGAGGTGGATTCTTCTTATTTGTGATGAAAGACATCATAGCTTCAAATCTATGATTGAAGTACCTGCATACATTCACAGGATCCAAAGAACACAGTTCTCCAGGTGTCTTGAATTCAATGTTTTCAATATTTCCATTTGCCTCTCGTAGAAATTCAAGTAAGTCTTCCCAGCCATACTCGGCACAGCTCAGAGTGAGGAACCATGTCGGAGTTCCTAAGTTCCTCAGCATACATTTTAAATCACCATGACGACGGTACCAGTACTCATTAGTACCACGCTGACACGCCATGAGATTAATTTAGTGAGAATCCAAAATACTGTCTTGGACATTGACTTTATGCATAAAGTCCCTTGCCGAGATATTTCGCATCTGTATACCACTTTTTAAGATGTGGTTCACTGCATATGACAGTCCAGACAGATCGCTTTCAAACAGGAGATGAAACAAATAGGGAATGCATTGACAAAACCTAGGATCGTCTGCATACAATCGTAAAGTCCGGTATTCAGACGCAGGAATTTGATGAGGTCGCTCATCATATCTTCCTCCTCGACCTGTGGGAAATAGCTGTGGGAAACACCGAGCTTCCAAACTTTCCTCCCAAACACTAATGGGACTCCCTTTAGCTTGTTTCATTTGAAACAACTCAATAGCATTCCCCATGACTTCCTTGGAATGCAAAGGATGAACACTATAATGTTCATATATTTCTTCACTTTTAGAGGCTTCTACTTTCTCAATTTGGCCAGCACACAAATCGCTATCCTCTTCATCACTTACTTCCTCTTCTGCAACATATACATTCTTATAGTACTTATTATTTGTCTTCAAATACACTGTTGCCTTTTTGACTTTCCTAACATCCACTAGATCTTGCCATATTTTCTTATTCTTTGTCGGAACCCCATTAACTAAGATAACCAGAGGTTCCTCTTCCACTTTTTCTATTCCAATTGTGTTAATGTTTTTGTTCAAATCTAGAGGCAAATAAACAACTCTTCCCTTTAATCCTCTCTGTAAATCTGCTGGAGGCAACTTCCCTGTCTTTGGCTCCATTCTTACAATAGCCTGAAAGGGATGGATACTTTGAATCAAAATACATTCATAAGTATTTAAATCCTTCAATTCAGAAGGAATCTCAACCAATTCCAGATTATTATGAACTGCCCTAGCAGGCATCTGGTTTTGGTTTAATTTATTACAACAATAAGTACATCCGATCCTAAATCAAAATAATTTTCTACCATCAAGTATGTGGCAAAATCCTTCCATTCACTATTATTTTCCCTTTCACTTTTTGCATATAAATCCACTACCTTAGTCTGATTCTTTTAATAAGTGCATCGACAACATACACAAGTGAAATTAGGCCTCTCACTTGATTTCATCTGAAAAGTAGCAATTTCCTTCTGAAAATTATCTGTACTGGAAACCTGTACATTATCTTCAACATTACCCTCTATGGCTGAGATACCCGCCACCCCCTCTCAACACAATCCCCAAGGATGGGAAACCGGAAACAGTTCTGAACTTTTGGAAGACGGGAGGGAGTGACCCTCCCGGCCGTATTTATTAAAATATGAAACAAAATTAAAACATTAAAATAACAGTTTCATATTATGTACAATTTCATTACCACATTGCAATGTTTGGCTAACCTTAACATGTTCTCTAATACAAAGGTTCTCCTAGCCGAACTAACATCCTACAAAACATTAACTTGAAATTTTGAAATTGTACATCCTAACGTTTAAGGGCCAACGGCAAGGTCGTAACCGGTGTCAAGATCCCTAAACCAGAAATATCCCCCTCACTTGTGAGGGGCGACCGCACATAGGTGTACCTCAAGTGCAACTACCAATTTCCCTTGACTTGACGGGGGCCCCACTAAACTCGACGCCACTTAAAGGTCGTCCGAGGACTCGTGTGAGGTATCTAGAAGGTAGCGTAGACCCCCCCCCAAACCCCACACACTTACCACATCTGCCGTTGCAGATGTCCTGGCCCCGGGAAATTCCACAGGAGGGGGCTGTAGCCCCTCCTACCCAGGAAGGGGCCTTGACCGCCTTTCCTTTCCTTTCGGCGGCCCATCCTTAGAAGGGACCGCCTCCCCGTTGAGGGGCCAATGGCCACCTCCCTCGAGCGCTCCCATCCGTAATGGGTGACGCCCACTCATAGGGATCTTCCAATTAGTGCTCACCGATCATGACCTTACCGCCCGACCAAAATAAATACGACAATTCTAAACTAAATGACTAATTTACTTAAACAGTAACAACAACTACTTTATTAAAAGCATGCTTACTGATCAAACACTAGAGCAGGATTACTTTATTTACAAACATACCACAAAGTGAACATTCTTTATTGCATATTCAAATATCACGATAATAATCTCAACCTGTAAACAAAATCAGAGTTATCACATCAAACTTTATTCAAAACCACTTGCTGTCCTCAGGGGCTGGTGGGTGGGTCAAAATTGGCTCTTCGTTCCGTCTCGAGCTCACGTGCAGCGAGGAGGTGCAGCTTCAGAGCACAGGAACAAGAGGATGCTTTCTTGGCTTGTTGCTCCTTTTATCCGTCTTCAGGGCGGGCGTAAACCCGCCCCGGCCTGCCCAAAGGGCGTGGCCGGCCGCGTCAGTGTCTAGGCCAGCCCACTCTAGGGCGGGAAAAAGGCGCGCCCCGGCTACGCCGCTTCGGGCATACCAGCCGAGGCTCGCCTCCCGCCCAAGATGGCTTCCCGGGGGGATCGTGGTACTCCGCCATACGTTCGGGGGGACCGAATGGTCGCCCCTTTCCATATGGCTGAGATACCCGCCACCCCCTCTCAACACAATCCCCAAGGATGGGAAACCGGAAACAGTTCTGAGCTTTTGGAAGACGGGAGGGAGTGACCCTCCCGGCCGTATTTATTAAAATATGAAACAAAATTAAAACATTAAAATAACAGTTTCATATTATGTACAATTTCATTACCACATTGCGATGTTTGGCTAACCTTAACATGTTCTCTAATACAAAGGTTCTCCTAGCCGAACTAACATCCTACAAAACATTAACTTGAAATTTTGAAATTGTACATCCTAACGTTTAAGGGCCAACGGCAAGGTCGTAACCGGTGTCAAGATCCCTAAACCAGAAATATCCCCCTCACTTGTGAGGGGCGACCGCACAGAGGTGTACCTCAAGTGCAACTACCAATTTCCCTTGACTTGACGGGGGCCCCACTAAACTCGACGCCACTTAAAGGTCGTCCGAGGACTCGTGTGAGGTATCTAGAAGGTAGCGTAGACCCCCCCCCAAACCCCACACACTTACCACATCTGCCGTCGCAGATGTCCTGGCCCCGGGAAATTCCACAGGAGGGGGCTGTAGCCCCTCCTACCCAGGAAGGGGCCTTGACCGCCTTTCCTTTCCTTTCGGCGGCCCATCCTTAGAAGGGACCGCCTCCCCGTTGAGGGGCCAATGGCCACCTCCCTCGAGCGCTCCCATCCGTAATGGGTGACGCCCACTCATAGGGATCTTCCAATTAGTGCTCACCGATCATGACCTTACCGCCACAGGCCGGATAGTTGACCGGCTATCCGGACCCCCCACAACACTCCTACCTAAAGGTCATGCCGTAAAGTCTTTAGCCAAGCTATCAAGTCTCCTATGAGTAACTCGTTCCCCACCCGGGACAAATGAACACCATCCCCCAAATACATACTGTCACCAGTAATACAACCATGCGAAATAGAATGCAGTGTATTGGAACGGAACAATCTACTCACTTTGTTATTAATTTTCCTCACTGAATGATTCAGAGCAGCAACAGAAATAGCCCCCGCCATACTTTTCGTGGGATCATATGGGACCATGCAATTGTGCACCCTGGAACTCTCCTCGCTAACCAACTTACAGTGAAAAGCATCGCCTCAAGAAGAAGTCGTCTACCAGTGGTGACCAAATCATTGCCCCCTAGATGTACTATGACTATAGACGGCGGTGACCTCGTCCGCCCTAGCAAACCCTCGAAAAATGATTGAAACTGGTCAATACAGAGTCCGCCCCTTCCGTAGAAGGACACACTGTACCCGTATTCCCCAGCCACGTGAATCATGTCACCTGCTTTGAATACGTCCGCGGCACACCTCACGTATGAGTGGCCCACGACCCACACCTCCTTTTTCACAGCCGGTGATGTTTGACCGCTGGCCCGGTGTTGGGTCGACTGCATAGTCCGCCCCGCCTCGTAGGCTTGCGCAACTGTAACCAAAGAAAACAAGAAGCGTGAGTATATCATTACAGCTTCACAACATGTGCAACCGCACATACCTTTTATAACAGTTGGAGGACCAACGCCCCACACGTTTAACTTGTTCGACATTCAGTCCCCTGGCTGTAGCCTCTGTAGCGCCCCTATTCGAAAAGAATGGGTCCCAAACTCGCCCTGGTTCAAGCCCGCAGCGGCAATCGACATCGCAAGCACCCGCTGAAACTGAAACCTCGTCAGTGGGGTGGCGTCAGTGTGTCTCAACAAGGTCCCCCCCCATGATGCCACCCTTTGTGCTAAATATTCCTCTACACAACTCACCGGGCACATGGAGGACCCGGGAATCCTCTGTATGATTATGCAGTCACCCATCGCACCCTGATCGGTCTTGGACCTGACAAACGAGACAGTCATTGTCCCCCCTCTAACCTGGACGTTCTCTCGGCACAGTCCCCCCATCACATCCTGCTTGTTCCTTGCTACTAGTTCGCTTACCCGCATAGCCCCATGGAATGCCAGCGTAAAAGCGGCTCGGAATAACACTGTTTCATACTGGGATGAACATGTTGCAGGGAGTATGGATAATAACAGGGCCAACCTATCCAAACCTATCGGGCGCGTTTCATCTACTCTGCGACCCTCAAGGCGTTGCCACCCACGTAGCGCTTTTTGCACAACGAAAGACGCTGTCGGGTCCTGGATCCCATGAGCCCTAGCCACAAAGGAAATGGCGGCCCGATGCCTCTGGGCCGTAGCCACTGATTTGCCTGCCTGATGTAAAGACAGCAGGAATTTCACTACCAACTCCTCCTGGCCCCAAAGCTCCCCTCTAGCAGCCCCCAAAAAGGCCCAATAGGAACGGAACGCCCATTCATATGCCTTCCTCGTCCTGGGTGCTAAACTCTCTCCCACGAGGTTACGAAGTTCGGGGCACCGAGAGACCAGAGAGCTTCGGGAAAGGGTGCCACCACCGGGTCCGCTGTGGGCCGAAAACCCCAGAAGGCCTGCATACGAAAACGAGAAAGCGCATCAGCCGCCTGGTTCTTCACCCCCGGCACATGTCTTGCCCTAAATAGCACATTCAATTGCATACATAGTAATACGATTTCCTTGAGCAATCTCAGAATCCATTTGCATCGTGCTGCCTGGCTATTGATACACTCAACCACGGTCATGTTATCAGACCAGAATACCACAGAGTGATCTCTGAACCCTTCGGGCCAAGTTCTCAGGGCCACCAGAATGGGGAAAAGTTCCAGGAAAGCAATGTTACTTGTCAGTCCACTATCATGCCACCATGACGGCCATTTTTGTGCCGACCACTGAGTGCCGAATATGGCACCAAAACCAATGCTCCCTGCCGAATCGGTCCACAGCCCCAGCTCCTCAGAGGAAACCGCTGGTTTGTTCCAGACTATTCGACCATTGAAATCCGCCAGAAATGCCAACCAAATGCGCATGTCCTGGCGAACCTCTGCCGAGAGCCTCGTGCGATGATGACCCTCCTTCAGGCCGACCATGGCTTGAGCGATCGAGCGGGAAAAGGGGCGGGCCATCGGTATTACTCTTAGGGCAAAATTCAACTGTCCCACCAATTGTTGTAATTGATGTAGCTTAACCTTAGATTCCCCTATACACGTTTGCAGGCATGCCCTGAATCTTAACACTTTGTCTCTTGGTAAACGGAAACAACCTTCTTCCGAGTCGAGCTCGATCCCCAGAAACTCGAGGCAAGTCGAGGGACCCACAGTCTTACCTGGTGCCAATGGCACGCCAAACTGATTCATCAAGACACAAAATTCAGTCAAAGCTTGACCACATTCCGGATCCCCGGCTACCCCCAGAAACAGAAAATCATCGAGATAATGCATGACATGTTGAAACCCCGTCTTCTTTGTGAAGACCCATAGCAGGAAACAACTGAACTTTTCAAAATAGGCACAAGATATAGAGCACCCCATTGGCATACACTTATCCATGTAATAGTGACCCTGAAACATGAAACCAAGGAGACGCTGGTCGTCTGGATGTACCGGGAGCAACCGGAACGCTGACTCTATATCAGATTTTGCCATCAGCGCACCGGGCCCCAGGCGATTCAATATGGCTACGGCCTCATCGAAGGATGCGTACCGCACCGAACACACTTCCGGGTCTATCGCATCGTTCACGGAAAGACCACGTGGGGCTGATAAATTATGTATCAGCCGAAACTCACCCGGGTCCTTCTTGGGGACCACCCCTAAAGGGGAACAAACAAAGTTAGCAACTGGTGGCACATTAAATGGACCGGCGACTCGACCTCGAGTAACCTCTTTCCCTATCTTTTCCCGTACCACGGTCGTATGCTGCAAGACCGATATCTGGTTTTTACATTTCGCTATACCCTGAAACTTCCCCACTGGGATGCGGAAACCATATGAAAACCCATCCCGCAACACCCCAGCGGAAGC
This sequence comes from Lissotriton vulgaris, assembly GCF_964263255.1. NCBI lineage: Eukaryota > Metazoa > Chordata > Amphibia > Caudata > Salamandridae > Lissotriton > Lissotriton vulgaris. The sequence goes on from NC_141693.1 coordinate 1,527,332,410, forward strand.
GTGATCCGGGTATTCGCTGAGCCAGGGAATCATTGCCATGGTATCAATCGGAGTAGGTAAAGGCGCCCCTCGGACTATGTCAGACCTGTTTGGCGCCTCCTCTACCCCCGTTATCACCCGTTTTGGCTCTGCACATGGACTCAGGATGGGATGATTGCCCACACCCACCACATTTGTGTCTAAATTTGCATGACCCCTGGGGCCTGGTACATTTACCCCTGTTAAAGTGCCAACAAATCCCCCTTTTTCCCGCGTTGCCGATTGGCCTCGAGTGGTTGTCGTTACTCGTACCTGGTCGAAAGGGCGTCCCAGCATATTGGCGGGAGGATTCACCCACGCTACTCCCTATCAATGGCAATTTCAACATACCAGTATCTTCCATTTTGGACCAAGACACAGAATCATAACAATCCCAAGTTAAGTTTTTATCATGTTCTTTCGCTTTCCTGAAAATATTATCGTAACAGAACCAGTGATTGCCCTCGTGTGATACAGAATACCCCATGATCCGTGACTGATAGATCGGCAATTCGGACAGCAATTCGGGCCTACGTTCACCCATGATGGATGTAAAAATCCCCCATGCTTTGCCCCAATTGCCAATGTTTTCATTTACCTTAAAGGCGGCCATCTTTGCGCGCCAAACACTCGGATGCATGAGCTCCTTCTGGCTCTTAACATGCTCCATCTCATAATGATCGGTAAGCAACGAGAAGATGTTTATATACTCCTCTGCCCATATCTTCTCTTTGATAGCCAGAGGGACATGTTGACCCAACTTTTCCCTTCGAGAGGGTGCAGACTCATCCCTCGCAATCGGCAATGGCCGCTTACCTGAACCGGAAGCTGTATCTGCGACTGGACCTGTCCCAGGTGGTTTCTCTACTGCCGCAGCCGGCGATGGTGCCTTCGTCGCTTCCCTTGTTTCACGCAGTTGCTTTATCAACACCTGCGCGTCGTCAGCCGTGGCGCCCTTGCTACCTTTACCCAACCACGCTGCTAATTGTGCTGCCAGCTCGGGCGGCATATCCTCCCCGGACACGGGGGTGACCACCACGGGAATCGGATTCCCTTCCTCCGGTACGGGAGTTGGTGCTTCGAGTGGGGTACAGGGAACCGGGATGTCTCCCCCAGCTGCTCCCCTTCTGGGCCTCTTGCCTTTCCCTCCTGGAGCTGCTCCTGCCAAACGACGTTTCGGCCCCCCTTCCTCGTCTTTATCCGCCATTCGCTTTTTTAGGTCGGTCACCTCTTTCATAAGAACACGCAGCATCTGGTCGGTAGTCATTCGCTTTCCCGCCTTCTTGGGCATTCTCCGACAGAGTATCTGCAAAACAAACAAGAAAGATTAAAACGCTCAAAATTGGCTCTTCGTTCCGTCTCGAGCTCACGTGCAGCGAGGAGGTGCAGCTTCAGAGCACAGGAACAAGAGGATGCTTTCTTGGCTTGTTGCTCCTTTTATCCGTCTTCAGGGCGGGCGTAAACCCGCCCCGGCCTGCCCAAAGGGAGTGGCCAGCCGCGTCAGTGTCTAGGCCAGCCCACTCTAGGGCGGGAAAAAGGCGCGCCCCGGCTACGCCGCTTCGGGCATACCAGCCGAGGCTCGCCTCCCGCCCAAGATGGCTTCCCGGGGGGATCGTGGTACTCCGCCATACGTTCGGGGGGACCGAATGGTCGCCCCTTTCCATACTTCAGGGTCAATTTGAACATTCTCATCTTTACTACTAAAGTAACAAAACTCAATTTGTTCACAAATATTCTTCACATCTATTTCAGAACCATGCAAAAGAGCAGCACATAATTGTTTAAGCATAATTGCTGGACTCTTAGCATAATACAACATTCTCACTAATTTTCTCACTTTATTATGATGCACTGCTAGCATCCTGAAATGATGAAAAACACTCTGGCATACTCTCCTGGAAAGACAAGCCAGTGAATGACCACGCAAACCTGTCATTTGTCTCACTCTGCAAGGATCTAAATCTTGCAACAACTTCATTTTCTGCTTCAAACTTTTCTTATTAAATGTCCGTATAAAATCACAAAGCAAATTGATGGAAACCTGTCGCACACTGCAAATAGAACTACACTTCCAAATGTACACAGGACCCTTAGGACGTCTTCCTAAAACCTCATCACTTAGCACCTCTTCTGTCTCTGTTGTCACAAGTTTTTCTTTTTCAACTGGACAACCATCCTTCACTTCATAAGCTCGACCACTGGTGTTAACTGCAAACATCAAATCATTATCCTGAAAATAACTCTCCTCATTAAAAAATGCCTCAGAACTTGAACTATGCATCCATTCTCCGGAAAAAACTTCACAAAAGTTAGTACGATTTACTACTCTCTTCCATCTACTGTTTGTTTTGAAATCAGAAATTACCTTGCTTAGTTTCCTAATTCTATTGATTACCAAAATAAACAACTTTCGCTTAATTTCAAAAGCATGATCAATAATTTTCTCTACATTTTTCTTCTTCTTATAAAATGCCGCTTTCTGTTGGCCTTTTTTAATATTTCTTAATAAATTAACTATTATCCTGTTACGGAACATTCGTTTTCGAATGTCCCTAAACTGTTGTTTCCTTCTACTATCATGCACAGAGTTATCTCTTCCTCTACCAATAACATTTTTGATGGGTCTTTCCTTTCCATTTAAATTACTCTTCTTTTTCTGAACTGAAACATTTTGGCGAAAAATACTTTTTTTACTAAAAATATTTTTTAAGAATGATTTTGTGCTCTTACCCGGAGCTTTCTTGGTGTTTTGATAAGTATTTGGGGAAGAGGACTGCTGCAATAAAACATCATCCTGCTGTCTTTGACGTTTTCTAGCCTTTCTAATTCTATTTTTCGTAGGCATTTTTCAAATTTAAAAAAGATCTGCAGTTGAATCTGTGGAAAAATATAATAAAAAATGTTATTAACCACTATTACCAAACAGTAAATGAATAACAGTCATCAAAAACTTAACGCCCTACTTATTATTTAACATAGAAAATCTTTTGCACCAGCACTGCATCACAAGGACATTTTCAGTCATTTCCTCTTGAATGCAGGTATACAATTGATTTATGTGCTGTGTTTAAAAACGATTTTTTGAAATCAATTACATTTCTGGATATGTACTGCTAGAGCTTTACAGGTTGCTTTGGGTCATATTTATAAGGCATATGAGTGTCTATAATGTTATTTTTCCTTTTTAAATGGAAAGCGTTCTTCATGGTGCAAGTTTCTTATAAATACGCTCCCACCTGCGAAACGGAACTTTGCGATGCGAAGCTGATTGCCTCCCCGGTGTCTGTCAACATTCTAAACAGACCGGAGCGGCCGCCATCTTATCTCTCGGTAGGATTGAGAGAGAAGAAGAGGTGAAAAACGAAGGGGGAATTTAATGAAAGGGGGCAAGGTATACCCCTCTTGACCCCCTAGGAATGTTGTTGGGGTTTTTAAAGGGTCCCGTGGGGAAAATAAAAAAAATATATTTTTCACGGTAGAAGCGCTTTCCGAACACCGAACTGGGCCACAAACTGCTGGCGAAACGGGAATAGGTATAAGGGGGTGCGGGAGACCATTTTGTGCTTCGTTTTAATTAAATTACTAAGTATAAGGGGGTGCGGGAGACGTATCCTAATCCCTTATATTTTCTGATGGTGGCTGAGAAGGCTTATATATGTTGATACATGTGTTCCAGCGGCTGTGCGTGAGCTTTTTTTTTTTCTTTGCTGCGTCACGTCTGTTAACGTTCGATTCGAAGGAAATCAGGAAGTGTTGACAACCAATTTGTCAGTGCGATAAAATATTTTGTTATAAATGAATCCTTATTGATAAACATTGTCTGCGCCATCTTGTCTTTTTTACAATGCCACAATTTTGTCGTGCACGGTAGCCATTTTAGATGCCAGGCCGGTCCCAGGCTATCACCTAGCCCCAGCTGTAGAGAATCCACACATACCAACCCTCCCGATTCAGGAGTCAGACTACTGATTTCAGTGCTACTCTCCCGCCTCCCGATTCCTGCAACCAAAAACGCGGGGGTATATTACCAACCACTAGCGATAACTTCTTTAGAGACAAAAATTATCGCCGCACATCGGCGATGTTTATCGCAGATAAACCTTGCTATTAGCAAGGTTTATCGCAAATGCGATAAAAAACGGCCGCAATGCATGAATATCGCTGAAAAGTCAGCAATATTCATGCATTATCCAGCAAATGCTCTTAGCCATGTTATCCACCTCTCATTGGATAACTTGGCTAAGAACTGCTCGCAAATGCGATAAGAAGCGGACGCAATGCATCAATATTGCTGAAAAGTCAGCGATATTCATGCATTATCCAGCATATGCTTTTAGCCATGTTATCCACCTCCCATTGGATAACATGGCTAAGAACTGCTCATGGCCCCATGAGGAACGCTTTCCATTTAAAAAGGAAAAAATAACATTATAGAAAAGAATCGTTTTTAAACACAACATATAAATCAATTGTATACCTGCATTCAAGAGGAAATGACTGAAAATATCCTTGAGACACATGAAAGCGTTTTCTAGAATGCCCTAGCACCATTTTTTGGACATTATTAACATGGCTATGTAACTCCCATAATCAAAATCTGAATTTGCCAAGCGCAGGTGGGAACGTATTTACAAGACACTTGCCCCATGAGGAATGCTTTCCATTTAAAAAGGAAAAAAATAACATCAATTACACTCAAATGCCTTATAAATATGACCCAAAACAACCTATGAAGCTCTAGCAGTACATATCCAGAAATGTAATTGATTTCAAAAATGGTTTTTAAAAACAACATATCTGTTTCAGCTTACATAAGAGACCATGGAATGGGCTTCATATACAACAATAACTTGTGTTACTGCATGCCAAAATGCTACACCGAATATGCAATTACAATTTCTCAAAGTAACAAAATCTATTTCTATATCACTACAGACAAAGCCACAGTTTAAAAACACAGCTTTCTTCATCATTTTCTCCTTAATTCATACTATTCTCTATCTAAAATAAATAAATATTTTCTCACCTTAGCAAATACTTTTTGAGTTTTGAAAACAGTCTCAGAAATACACCAAATTGTCTTCAGCAGAAGAAAAAGGATGCACTCCAGAGTCTGCAGCTATTGAAAGCACAGAAATACAGATATTCATTTCACATATCTCTCATATTAGCCAATCATAACTCTTCCCTCACTTTTTTCAAATCAAAACCCTTCCCCCCTCTGCCCTCTCTGCCTTTTTTCCATAGCAACGACCTCCTGGAAGACCTCTCATGTTTGCAAATTCACACAACAATGTTTCAATTGAACTCTGAACTCTCAGTGCACCTGCGTATCCAGTGCAATCTTTCATTAAAAGTTTCTTCCTTGACCATTCAAATTACATCTTTCAAAGAGCACATCCATGCACCCTAACTTTCTGTTTTCAGAAATGGAAATACACCAATCACTGCTAATGAATCATTAGCATTGGAACTCCACAGTTTTTTTTCTTTACAAACTCCTACTGTTTCAACTGCCCTTTCATTACCACACTTCATCTGACTGCAGCACAACCTTCTCCCACCATGTTTAACGTCTGGATTGTTGGACATAGTTACATCCACTGGGCTCAAAGGTATGCTGAGAGCAGAAATTTACCCAACCTCAATTTACAAGATGTGGAAATTAAGTGGTTGGGCCAAAGAGGATTAAAATGTCACCAATTGATACCATTGGTGAAAACCTTTATGCATTTGCCAAAACCTGACCTGTTAATAGTGCACTGTGGAGGTAATGATTTGGGCACTTTGACAGGGGTAGGTCTGGAAATGCTTTTAAAGGACACCTTTGAGCAATTAATGGCACTTTTTCCTCAAACTGCCTTGGTATATTCCAATATATGCCAAAGACAGAAATGGAGGTGGTCCAACCAATTTTGTCCACAAATTGAGAAGTCGAGGAAGCATGTAAACAAATCTGTTTCAGCTTTCATGAGAGACCATGGAATGGGCTCCCTGTACAACAATAACTTGCGTTACTACATGCAAGATATCTACAGAGGAGATAGAGTTCACTTCTCAGATGAGGGCAACAGAATTTTCATTCTGAATTTAAGAATGTGCATTGGTACCTACTTATAAGTACCTAAATGTACCATAAACCCAAAAGCTCTTCTCAGAGCTACCCTTCATCTAATCACTCACAATTATTATTTTTTTCTAACTTTTTTCACTAATTTTCCACAAAATACGCTCCCCGGTTCGCTAACCGAAAGCTAACCTCGCGGAATTTTTTAAAAAAATGTTTTTTTTCCGCACATTTAAGCCTCCTCAGCCACCCTCAGAAAACCTAGGGGGTCAAGATAAGTCTACCGTGCCCCCTTCTACACATTCTGAACATTATTTGCCCTCCATCTTGCATCTTAATGCGACCGAAACACAAAATGGTGGACTCCCGTGACGCTTAAGGTTCGCTAACCGGGCCGCTTTCCAGAAAGCGGTCCTAAAAAAAGGTGGGAAAGTAATTAGCAGAAAAACGACTAGAGACACTCTCACCAAATATAGATTAGCTCATACTACATAACAATCCCTTTCATTCTCACAAATTTGATTGAAATTTCATTTAGCCATTTAGCCTGTAGACCTATCTAAATACCCTGAGGTAAATTACTTCACAAAACACATCTAAAATATTGGAATTGACAACCAATGAAAACTTTACTTTCATTTACAATTTTTATTACCTGACATTTGATTGGTTATATACCTGAATATATATAAAGGAAGAGAAGGAAACACAGCCATTTTCACTGCTACTTCCTGAACTACATTTCAAGAGCCTTTTCACCTCCCTGTAAAGTTATTTGATAATTTGTAAGTGGCACTTTAAATTAATTTGTAAAAACGTTTATTGATAATTATTTACTGTCCCCCTGCTATAGTTATAGATACAGATAACCTCCTCTGTTACATTTATTGATTGACTTACACTTCTCTGCTATAATTATGAATTTACTTACTTTAACTTCACTGTTAAAAAAACAGAACTACATGTCTGAACTTAAACCCAACAGTGCCCTAACTCTTCTAATATAATTATTTTTTTATGCAATTTACAGCAAAAAAATGGAAGGGGAGCAAGAAAAAACTAATGTTTCCTTCGACATTACATCCGAAGACATTTTAACTGAAGAAAATGTGGATGAAGATTTCAAGGATGAATCTTTTGATGAACAATTTATTCAAAGCTTACAAGAGACAGAAACATCCATGTTTGACGAGATACCAGATGATATAATGCTGGAAGTTTTAATGAACTATGAAAATAATAAATACATTTTTTTTAAATCAAAATAAAAAAATAAATAAAAAAAACGAACAAAAACAACAAATAATTAACATACAGTATTAGAAAAGTCTATCATTCTTTTATCCTTAAAGTACGCTGCCCAGAACGCTTTCCGGTTCGCGAACTTGGCGCTTACCACGCAAAAAAAAATATATATTTTTTTTTTGGGACCCTCCTAGGCCCTTTTAAAACCTCCACATAAAACCTAGGGGGTCAACGAGGATCTACTATGCCCCCTTATGGTAATTTCCCCCTTTGTTTTGGCCTCCTCTTGTCTCTCGATCCTACCGAGAGACAAGATGGCGGCCGCTCCGGACTGTTTAGAATGTTGACAGACACCGGAGGGCCAATCAGCTTTGCATCGCAAAGTTCCGATACGCGAAAAGTTCGCTAACCGGATCGCTGCCCGGAGCGCTGTTATAGATATATATCTTGATTTAAACGTTAATTTCTCAAAATCCACTGAAGCACATATATGAGACCTAGCAAAGGCACATCGGGCTAACAGTCCCTACAATTTTGCCAAGTTTCGTGAAAATCCATTCAGCCGTTCGGGCTAAAAGTGAGTCCAACCGCCCTATGGAAATTAACATGGGAAAAACGCGTTTTGGGACCCCCCTTTTTTCTCGGCCCCCCCCTTGATGACCCCCCCCAAATTTCCAGGAGCTGCTCAGAAACAAAATGTGCCATTTTCCTGAAAATTTCAGCCAATTCCGTCCACAAACGCCAAAGTTATTAGGCATAGAATTTTCAAAAATCCCATAGGGAAAAAATCCTAACTATATATACCTACTGGCGACCGCCAGTAGGTAATATATATATATATATATATATATATGTATATATAAAACTACAGGAAGTGGTCCTTGCCTTGTTTTTTTCGCCTAGGAACGGTGAAAGTACTGCGAGGTATTGCAGAGATATGTATATATATATATATATATATATATATATATATATTCACAGAAAAAACCATAGGTTATAGACCATATATAGTTAGGAATTTGCATTTACAAAACCTTGAAAGTTCACTGAAAAAACCATAGGTTATAGACCATATATAGTTAGGGATTAGCATTTAAAAAACCTTATTTTACTCGCACAAAACCATTGAAATTCCATATATAGTTAGATGCACTAACTATATATCGCGGACCCGCAATCCACTGCTAATGATGTCACATATTACATCATTCATGACATGGTCAGTGACATCACTGATGACATCACTGATGACATCTCAAATGACATCACTGATGACATCACTGATGACATCTCAAATGACATCACTGATGACATCACTGACATCTCATTTGACATTACTGATTACATCACTGATGATATCATTTATGTGATAATACATCTTCAGACTCTAATATAACCTTAGATACACTCAGTGTAAACAGGCACTCACAGACTGTCACACATCCATGGAGTTACCCACACACCTAGTCAGTCATGCAAAGAATCAATCCCACCTCCATTTCCTCAACTATACAGTTATACACACCTTACTTATTCAAACATATACTAACACATATTTACTCTCTTATACAATCCTTGATACAAGTTCACAATGATTCATACAGCCACTCTCACATTCACTGGCTCTTATGTTCAGTTATTTATATATGTCAACTCTCACATGGAGTGTGTTTTACATATGTACTTACTTTAACATGTAGAACTGAGATATCCATTCACTCACCAATATACTCATGCACACAGTCAACTGTCCATACAGCTGTTTCTACTTGCACTTTTGAACCCATACACCTAGGGAATCAAATGCTCACACATCTATGCACAGAGTTATACACCTCCGAGCCACCCACACACATACTCAGTCTCCCATTCAAATACTTGAGCAACCATTCAATAACCCATATAGTTAATGATATAGCTACTGATTTAAACATGCAGCAGTTTACAGAAGAACATAAATAATGATTGCCAAATTAAGACACTTTAATCACTAACCCATGCACTCAGTGAGACACATTTAATCATTCTCTCATACAGTCAGTCATGCACCTACTAAATCCTTCATCCAGACACTTATACATCCACTCATTCTTCAATATGTAAGACATATTTTAACTTTACAGAAACATACAGTCACTGGGTGTTGTCATCAGTGATGTCATCAGTGATGTCATTTGAGATGTCATCAGTGATGTCATCAGTGATGTCACTGACCATGTCATGAATGATGTAATATGTGACATCATTAGCAGTGGATTGCGGGTCCGCGATATATAGTTAGTGCATCTAACTATATATGGAATTTCAATGGTTTTGTGCGAGTAAAATAAGGTTTTTTAAATGCTAATCCCTAACTATATATGGTCTATAACTTATGGTTTTTTCAGTGAATTTTCAAGGTTTTGTAAATGCAAATTCCTAACTATATATGGTCTATAACCTATGGTATTTTCTGTGAATTTCATTGGTTTTTTAAAAGCTAATATCTATAGCTGTAAAATATATTCTTTATTAAGTGACGTATCACGTAGCCCGTGAGACGCCTCATGATGCATCGCATAACCGTGACGTATCGTCTCTGCAGCGCAAACCAAACCCAAAACGTAAGCGCGCCAGAACACGCTTAAAGATATATATATATTTTTTTAACCTTAATTAGACAAAATCCACACGTGCACATATCATAAACGTTCAAAAAACACAATATGTCGGACTCCCGTTACGCTGCCGGTTAGCTGCCCGGTTAACGTACCAGGAAGCACCTTTACCGCGAAAAATCACAATTTTTTTTTCACCCCCCAGGGAACTTTAATAGCCCCCTCATCAATCCTAGGGGTTCAGGAGGGGTTTGCCTTACCCCTTTCATTCATTTACACCTTTTTTTTTTCCACCTCTTGTCTCTCGATCCCACAGAGAGACAAGATGGCGGCCGCTCCAGACTGTTTACAATGATAACAGCCAATCAGCTTCTCCTCAGACTCCCGTTACACTGCCGGTTAGCTGCCCGGTTAGCTGCCCGGTTCGCGTACCAAGACGCGTCTCTACGGCGAAAAAAACGGATTTTTTTTTTTTTTTTTTTTTTGGGGCCCAGCGTGGCTCTATAATATCCCCTCATCAATCCTAGGGGGTCAGAAGGGGTCTACCTTGCCCCTTTCCTTCATTTCCCCCTTTGTTTTGACCTCCTCTTGTCTCTCGATCCTACCGAGAGACAAGATGGCGGCCGCTTCGGACTGTTTACAATGTTGACAGCCAATCAGCTACTCGTCAGACTCCCGTTACACTGCCAGTTAGCTTCCCGGTTAGCTGCCCGGTTCGCGTACCAAGACGCGTCTCTACGGCGAAAAAATCGGAATTTTTTTTTTTTTTTTGGGGCCCAGCGTGACTCTATAATATCCCCTCATCAATCCTAGGGGATCAGAAGGGGTCCACCTTGCCCCCTTTCCTTCATTTCCCCCTTTGTTTTGGCCTCCTCTTGTCTCTCGATCCTACCGAGAGACAAGATGGCGGCCGCGCCGGACTGTTTAGAATGTTGACAGACACCGGAGAGCCAATCAGCTTCGCTTCGCAAAGTTCCGATACGCGAAAAGTAAGCGGACCGGAGCGCAGCCCGGAGCGCTGTTACAGATATATATCTTGTTTTAAACGTTAATTTCTCAAAATTCACTGAAGCACATATATTGAGACCTAGCAAAGGCACATCGGGCTAACAGTCCCTACAATTTTGCCAAGTTTCGTGGAAATCCATTCAGCCGTTCGGGCTAAAAGTGAGTCCAACCGCCCTATGGAAATTAACATGGGAAAAACGCGTTTTGGGACCCCCCTTTTTTCTCGGCCCCCCCTTGACGAACCCCCCTTAAATTTCCAGGAGCTGCTCAGAAACAAAATGTGCCATTTTCCTGAAAATTTCAGCCAATTCCGTCCACAAACGCCAAAGTTATTAGACATAGAATTTTCAGAAATCCCATAGGGAAAAAATCCTAACTATATATACCTACTGGCTATCGCCAGTAGGTAATATATATATATATATATATATATATATATATATATATATATATATATATATATATATATATATATATATATATATATATATATATATATATATATATATATATATATATTCAAAGAACTCTGTTTCTTTTTTGTTCTGTATTCCTCCAGAAAAACTAAAAAACTAACACGGACCCGTGCAGGTAATTTGCAAAATCTTTAATATGCGTGCAACATAATCACCACCATGACGCATTTCGGGCCCTATGAGCCCTTGATCACATAACGTTGTATGGCAAGCCCCACCCCTATAAAGTGCAAATGCAGGTCATCTGACCACTGGGCCTGAGAACATAAACAACAGACTTCCGCCTAATTTCAGCTTAATGTTTGGAAAGGTCTTGTACTATTACATTGCTAAATACTTTTAAAAGAACCTCTCAATAAACCACTATTTCAACCAGTACACAAATTAATCTGTATCAATAATCCTGTGCAAAATTCTAGCAGGTGCAACATTCCGCAAGTACATAAATAGAATAAATAAATAAATAAATACATATAAATATATATATATATACAATTCTATATACACATACAAATTTAAATTGCTTCTTGATCTGTGCAAACCAGCTTAAGAATGTGCAAAGATAGGCTAAAGTTGTGCAAAATATGCAATGGTGCAGGCATCATCGACCTCAAGCGATTTGCTATCTGATCGAGGTAAATATAAAATCCAGGTCTGCAATTTGGCTTCCCACAGTTTATTGTTACCCTTTTTGGCGCCCTCCAACTATAACGATTTTTATGCACTTCATGGTTGAAATACTGGTGTTGTGATAAAGCCCCAGTGGGCTCAATTATTCTTCCTGAAATTACTGAGTCCCAACTGCCCTTTTAACGTGGTTACTTAATACTGTGCACCCCTCAAAATAAAAGGAAAAAACAAGAAATCAACGTGGAGGTCACATAGACCAACCCTTGTGTGCCAACTCAAAAATTACATAATAATGTTGTGTATAGAATTCTTCTTGAATGCAGTCTTGAATTAAAAGATTAAATTTCTTAAATTAGGCATGCAACTACCTCAAACCCCTACTCTCCTCTTTTACTGTCAAGTGACATCACGGTAATCCGGGCCCCCTAGAGACACGTATACATATCCTCACTTGTGTTTAACCCATTTGGTGTCTTGGAGTCCAACTCAAGGATGTATTGTGTCTCTAGTAATCTTAATTGGGCCTCCCGGTCTCCTCCTCTGCGCATCTGTTGGACCATGTCTATAGCAAAATAGCTTAGACAGCCCAAATCATTACCATGGCAGGAATTTATATGCCTTGCCACTAGATATGCCTCAACTCGATTGCTGATTGCCCGCATGTGCTGGAGTATGCGTTTGTGGACCTGCAACTTGGTACTACCCACATATTGCAGGCCACACGCACACTCCAGCACATACACAGCAAAATCCGATTTGCACGTTAACTTCTTAGAGGTGGGCACTGGCTCGTCACTGAATGGCGTGGTGTAAAATATCCTATTTTTCCCCAACTTGCACGCCTTACACGAGGCACATTTGATAAAACCTTTAGTGGTTTGTAGCCAGGAGCTGCTACTGGACACTTCCGGGCTGCTTTTCACAAGCATGTCACGCATAGAGCGTGCTCGGCTGAATGTAATTGCCAGAGTTTTAAATAGGGTCCTACCAATGATGGGGTCACCCTGGACGATCAACCAGTTTTTGCGAATGCTAGTACGTAATTGCTTATGCTGCCTGCTATATGTAGTGATGAGCCTCGGTTGATCTGAAACTAGTTTAGCAGTGATTGATGGTGTCAACGTGCCTTCCCCCTGGGTCAAATGGTCTTGATTCTGATTGGATTTCATGATGGCTATATCTATCACTGCCACTGAATACCCTCTGGTTAGGAATCTCTCCCTACTTCTCTGTTGGGCCTGTCTGCACTCCTTATCTGTGCTGCAAATTTGTCTGATTCTTAGCATCTCCCCATAGGGGATGCTGCGGACCAGATGACCAGGGTGATGACTTGTGGCATGCAGGACTGTGTTCCCCACTGTATCTTTCTGATGCAACGTGGTCTCCATCTTGCCATTCTCAATGTAAACTTCCACATCAAGGAAGTTGACTGAGAACCTGCTCACATGACCGGTGAACTTCAGATTTAAGTTGTTCACGTTGATCCCTTCAATGAATGTCTCTGCACTTGATTCCGAGCCCTTCCAGATTATAAAGAGGTCATCTATGAACTGTACGTTGCTATGAAATTATTAGACATGGTCTCCTCAATTGTGGTTCTGAGGACCTGCTCCTCCCACAGCCCCATGTGCAAGCACACGTAGCTGTGGGAGAAGCAGGCCCCCATCGCCACTCCCCTTAATTGCTGGAAAACCGGATTCTGGAAGAGAAAGTAGTTATTATTTACATATTTGAATCATATCACTAATCATTCTATTGTGATTCCACATGAGGGCAGGTTTGGTCCACAGGAAATATTCCACTGCTCGTACACCATCCAGATGATTGATGCTGGTGTACAGCGCAGTCACATCAAGCGTGATCAGCAGGAAATCCTTCTGCCATGCTATCGGTCGGATCTTCTTCAAAAAATCTCCAGTATCCTGCAGGTATGAAGGCAGGCCCCTTACATGTTCTTGAAGGAAGTAGTCTATATACCGGGATGTATTCTCAAAGATGCTTTGTTTGGCTGAAATGATCGGTCTCCCAGGTGGTTTCGCAGGGTCTTTGTGCACTTTCGGGATCAAATAAAAGACCGGAATTACTGGGTAATTCGTCTTTAAAAAAAAAAATATATATATATATCTATATATATATATATATATATATTACCTACTGGCGGTCGCCAGTAGGTATATATAGTTAGGACCTAGTTACCATAGGAAATCCCCAACATTCTATTGGGAATAACTTTGGCGCCGATTGAGGAATTTGCGTGTAATTTTCCTTAAAATTGCTTCGCCCTGCTCCGCTCCTTCCCTGAAAGTTTCGGGGGGATTCGTCAAGCGGCGGCCGAGAAAAAGTGGGGTCCCAAAACGTGTTTTCCCATATTAATTTCCATAGGGTCCTTCAGACACGGCTACAGCCCGAACGGCTGAATGGAATTACACCAAACTTGACAAAATGGTAGGACCTGGTATGCAGATGTGCCTTTGCTATGTTTGGTGAAAATCCCTCCAGTAGTTCTTGAGAAAATTGAATTTGAAATTTTTCAAATGGCATTTTCTATGGGACCTTTAGGCACGGCTACAACCCGAACGGCTGAACGGAATTACACCAAACTTGGTCAAATGGTAGGGACAGGTATGCAGTAGTGCCTTTTCTATAGTTGGTGAAAATCCCTCCAGTATTTGTTGAGAAAATTGAATTTGAGCAAATTATATATCCATTTGCGCTCACCAGACGTGCACCGTCCGCGTACCGTACACGTACGTGCGCGTACGTGCACGTACGTGCACATACCCTTACGTGCGCGTTTGCGCGTACCTTTATGTGCGCGAGCGAGTTTCTGATTGGCTGGCAGTCGACTGTCAACATTCCAAACTGTCCAAACCAGGAAGTGTTGGCCACCATCTTGTTTTTCAGGAGAACTGAGGCACAAGAGAGCCCAAAACAAGAGTGGAAAACACAAAAAGGGGGCAGGGTAGAGACCCCCCAACCCTCTAGCCCTTCTCAGGGGGTCCCAAAAGGACCCCCAAGGGCACCAAAAAAAAAACCGAAAAAATCACGGGTTACGCGCACCGTACGCGTAGGGTACACATACCGTGCGCGTAGGTGCACGTACCCCGCGATTTTCAAAAAATAAAATACATTTTTTGCACTTAGTGGTCCTTCTGGGACCCCCTGAGAAGGGCTAGGGTGTCAGGGGGTCTCAACCCTGCCCCCTTTTCGCGTTTTCCACTCTTGTTTTGTGCTCTCTTGTGCCTCACTTCTCCTGAGAAACAAGATGGCTGCTCAGGTGGTCCCAGAAGGATAATAACGTATATAACGTTATCCGCTAATAGAATTAGCATTTACAAAACCCTTGAAATTTATTGAAAAAAAATATAGGTTTCACGCCTGATATATTTAGGAATTAGCATTTAAAAAACCTTGCCAATTCACTGAAAAAAACATAGGTTTCAAGCCTTATATAGTTAGGAATTAGCATTTAAAGAACCTTGCAAAGTCACTTAAAAAACCATAGGTTTCAGGCCTGATATAGTTAGGAATTAGCATTTTAAAAACCTTGCAAATTCACTTAAAAAACCATAGTTTCAGGCCTTATATAGTTAGGAATTAGCATTTAAAAAACCATTGAAATTGCTCCTATATAGTTAGTTGTACTAACTATATTTCGCTCACCTGCAATCCACTTCTGATGATGTCACATATTACATGGTCAGTGACATCACTGATGACATCACTGATGACATCTCAAATGACATCACTGATGACATCACTGATGACATCATCCAGTGACTGTGTGTTTCTGTAAAGTTTAAATATCTTTTACATATTGAAGAATGAGTGGATGTATAAGTGAATGGATGAAAGATTTAGTAGGTACATGACTGAATGTATGAGTGAGTGATTATATGTGTCTTACTGAATACATGGGTTAGTGACTAAACTGTCTGAATGTGTGCATCAGTATGTCTGTTGTTGTGTAAGCTACTGCATGTGTTGATCAGTAGCTATATGAGTGGCTATATGTGTTATTAATTGGTTGCTCGAGTATTTGTATGGGAGATTGAGTGTGTAAGAGGGTAGCTGGCATATATAAATGACTATACATAAGAGCCACTGATTGTGCGAGTGGATGTATGGATTATTGTGTACTTGTGTCAATAAGTGTATAACAAATTAAGTATGTGTTAGTATATATTTGAATAAGTAAGGTGTTGTGTGTATAACTGTATAGTTGAGGAAATGAAAGTGTGATTGATTCTTTGCATGACTGACTAGATGTGTGAGTAACTCCATGGATGTACTAACTATATTTCACGCACCGGCAATCCACTGCTGATGATGTCACATATTACATCATTCATGACATGGTCAGTGACATCACTGATGACATCACTGATGACATCTCAAATGACATCACCGATGACATCACTGATGACATCTCATTTGACATCACTGATCACATCACTGATGATATCATTCATGTGATAATAATACGATGCACCTCCTCACACTCTAATATAACATTTGATACACCCAGTGTTAAATACAGACTACCATTCTTGAAACCATTGACACACCAATACCAGTTACTACATACGCACTCACTGATTCCTAGGTCTACACACACATTCACTCATTCACCCATAGAATCACTCATACATACAGTCCTCATCAATACAACACTATCATATGCACTCATACACCTATACAGACCCTCACACACTGCCACTCATCCATGGAGTTACTCACACACCTAGTCAGTCATGCAAAGAATCAATCACACTTCCATTTCCTCAACTATACAGTTACACACACAACGCCTTACTTATTCAAACATATACTAACACATACTTACTCTCTTATACAATCACTGATACAAGTACACAATGATCCATACAGCCACTCGCACATTCACTGGCTCTCATGTATAGTCATTTATATATGCCAACTCTCACATGCACTGTGTTTTACATATGTACTTACTTGGACATGTAGCACTGATATATCCATTCACTCACCAACACACCCATGCACACAGTCAACTGCCCATATAGCTGTTTCCACATGCACTCTTGAACTCATACACCTAGTGAATCAACTGCTCACACATCTATGCACAGAGTCACACACCTCCCAGCCACCCACACACACACTCAGTCTCCCATTCAAATACTTGGGCAACCAATCAATAACCCATATAGCCACTCATATAGCTACTGATCAACACATGCAGCAGCTTACACAACAACAGACATACTGATGCACACATTCAGACAGTTTAGTCACTAACCCATGCATTTAGTAAGACACATTTAATCACTCACTCATACAGGCAGTCACGCAGCTACTAAATCCTTCATCCAGACACTTATACATCCACTCATTCTTCAGTATGTAAAACATATTTAAAATTTACAGAAACACACAGTCACTGGATGATGTCATCAGTGATGTCAATAAGATGTCATCAGTGATGTCATCAGTGATGTCAATTGAGATGTCATCAGTGATGTCATCAGTGATGTCACTGACCATGTCATAAATGATGTAATATGTGACATCATCAGCAGTGGATTGCGGGTGCACAAAATATAGTTAGTACAACTAACTATATAGGAGCAATTTTAATGGTTTTTTAAATGCTAGTTCCTAACTATATAAGGCCTGAAACTATGTTTTTTTAAGTGAATTTGCAAGGTTTTTAAAATGCTAATTCCTAACTATATAAGGCCTGAAACCTATTGTTTTTAAAGTGAATATATAGATATAAATATATATATGCCAAACGAACTCCTGACTCCACCGCTTCAAACGACTCCAAATCAGGACGCGGACCACAGGGCAAGTTGGTATCAAAGTGCTTTTATTTTTCTCTTTTAGGCAAACATGACGAGTTTCGTCCGGTAACCCCCGGACTTGAATATATATATATTTGTATATTATCACAAAATGTTGCGTCCGGCAGTGATTCCACATTTACAACTTGGAAAGAAACAGGGAGATACAATATATTTTAAACCAAAATATGAAGGTAATAATCAATTCTAAATTATGCATTATATGAAATATAACTGTTAAAAATCACACTGGAGCCATGATTCGTACGCGGACCCAGAAGTAAGGTCAGGTAGTGTGGGCAATGGTATCGCGAACCCACGAAATACATACATTTAATTTTTAATTCGCGTTTAGCACTACTGCATATTCATTATATTACTCTATTAGTAACCTACTAACCCTAAGATATACATAAATGGAAGATTCACCAAAGTAATCTGAGACAAAAGTCTAAAGTTATGACTTTTGGTTTTCACATGAGGCACTTATGATTTTTGTTATTCACAGAAATCACTCACGACTCCCATCTTTACATCTGCACTTGGCTGGAAATCCCACACCTGGGCTGGAATTTCTGCACCCGGAGCAGGAATCTCCTCTACCAGGCCAGAATACCCGCATTCGGGCCGGATGATCATTTACCTCAATGCTAAACATCTGTCTAAGGGCCTATCATGCCCCACCAAGTTCTAGCTGAAACACTGCAGTCCACCAGCTAATCTCAGCTCTGTAGCACATATAAAAGCAGAGCAGACACACACAAATCCTACAACATTTCATTGAATGTGTTTGTTGCTCTGCCCCTTGCCATGCGGCCAGAGGACCTGAGGAGGAGGAGGAGGAGGAGGAGGAGGAGGAGGAGGAGAAGGTGGACAGTAGAGAGGATATTCAAACAAACCTATTAGGGATGTCCAGGCAAGATGTCAGGTCCAGAAACTATTTCCCTCCAGAAGTCATCTTGGAGATGGTATGTGAATGGGAGCAGGAACTTGACTCTGTGACCTCCCGCTCCCATGCAGTTACAGCCTATCTCAAGATACTTTCTGCTCTCCTTTTCTTTGTGACGGGGTCGTTCCAAAGGGTCACCAGTAACCTTGTTGGCATCTCTCAGGCAAGCCAGTAACAGGGCCTGCATCAGGTACTGAGCTGCATCAATTGAAGAGCCCACATCCACATATGAATGACCCATACCCTGGATGAGAGACAAAGGGCAGTTAGGGATTTCTATCTCATTTCCCACTTCCCATGTGTACTGGGTACAATTATTTGTACCCATGTGGCCCTTAAGCCAAACTGCCACATTGCACACATATTCTGCAACAGACACCAATGTCCTTCCATCAATGTGCAGTGTGTCTGTGATGCCAGCGGGAGATGCATTGATGTGCATGTAGTGTTTCCAGGCAGTACCCATGACTGATTTGTATTCTGCATGTCACCTCTTGCCCGGCGGATGGCTGCAGGAGAACATGTGGCTACTGGATACGTACCGAGCACTAAAAATGAGGGATATGTGTAAATTAAATGTATTAATGACACCTTACATTAACAACCATTTTACTATAAGAATCATAAAGCTACATACACTGTCTAAACAGGCACTGCATTTAACAACGCATAGCTCATGTTTTGTTTAAATTTAAGAAGGACTTGTAACCTATTTCCTTATCTTCCCTCCTCAGGCGATGCTGGTTATGCCCTCTCCCTTCTCCCCTCAACTCCTCACACCTTACAGACATCCAACCACTGTACCTCAGCTTAGGTACAATAGGGCACACATACAAATTCGAGCCATCATAGAGCACACTTTTGGTCTGTTTAAGTCACGATTTAGATGTCTTGACGGAACAGGGGGGATGCTGATGTAATCCCCTGAAGTCCAGTGAAAGATCATATTAGCCTGTTGTGTTTTGTACGACATAGCTGTAAGTCACGGCTTACACATACCTCTTGTATCTCGGCTAGCTCTGGATCCAGGGAACCAGGCCATTGCACATAACAGAGGTCAGAGTATGCAAGTCTGTGATCTGCTGGTTGCCACTTTTTTCACATGAGTAACCTGTACTGTTATCGACAAAATGTTGTTTGCGGTCTGTTGTCAATGATGAAAGTTGGATAATTACGACTCTGTCTAGAAATTCCATCCTGAGACTACTTTGCAAAACCACACTAACTGTATATAAACCACAGCTGATGACAGGAGTCAAAAGACTGACCGTGCATCAGGTTATGTTTCAATGTCAGCAATCAGTGTAGTGCATGTCACTAAGAAATCTATTGACTCAGAGGATAAGATGTACATGTTCTAAGATACCTTCCTAGACCTTTTGAGAATGCGTGTTTGAACCACAAAAGGGCCTAACTATTGC
Organism: Lissotriton vulgaris; assembly: GCF_964263255.1. Taxonomy (NCBI): domain Eukaryota; kingdom Metazoa; phylum Chordata; class Amphibia; order Caudata; family Salamandridae; genus Lissotriton; species Lissotriton vulgaris. Next base: position 1,527,352,649 of record NC_141693.1, read on the forward strand.
ATTGTTAGAGTGTTTGGTCCAACAGATTTGACTACCCCACAAATGATGGGCCCCAACGTGAGTGATTATGTTCTGGGTGAATCTGGCATTATGTGTCAGGGATACACAGCACTGCTTCCACCAAATTTAACATAACACAAAAGACAACTCTGGTGTTGAGTACTAAATATGGACTACATGTACCATAATGCAAAAGAGGAGAAAACTATCCTGGGGTATGAAGTTGTGCCAGTATCCCTTTTCCTTGTTCAAGCCCAAATCTCATTTGTATTGAGTCTAAGATTTCCACTTACACTGTAATTTCAGGTTTATCCGCCAAAAAACAGCAGGATGTTAGAGGACTTGGTCTGTGATGGTGGATGCCTCAGAATGAACACAAAATGTCAACAACTTCCTGTGAAGAATTTCCTGTCTACCACTTCCTATATGTCATTTCCAGTATGAACGAATGGGTTCTGGGGCGAAGGTTACTGATGTTTGAAGGAAGGGGATAAATAATCAGGATGCCTCCTTATTACATTGATTACACCTTCACCATTTAGACCATCTGACCAGTTTCACATTTGCACATCATATCAAACATTGCATTGTAGGGTTCATATGTGAGATGATCAATATTCAGATAACTTTAGGAGCTCATTTGTGCTTACCTACACATGAAGTCACAAAGCTCATTTTGGACTGAGAGATATAAAATGGGTATACAACTGTTACAACGCATTTTTTACCACGCAATACCATAACCACGCATCTTTTACAATGCAAATACTTTTACCACGCATACATTTACAACGCATACTGTTACAACGCAAGTACCTTTACAACGCAGGTACTTTTACATCGTATTTTTAATGAAATGAGTGTATTTGTATTAATATTATTTGTTAATTTAGAGTATTATTGAAAAGTAATTTTAATTTTATTTTTAATTGATTTATTATTATTGCTAGAGTATTTTAGAGTATTAGAGTATTTTATAGTTGTTAAAATATATTGTAATTAGTTGTGTATATTTAAAGTTTTATTAAGTAAAGAATAATGCAATATATCATTACTAGATTATTATTTGAGTATTTTGTGAAGTTTAATAAAAAAAATTGTAAAAGTATTTTAGATTTTTAAGAGATTATTAACTGATTTTTATTATTATTCTTATTCTTATTATTGTTTTTATTATTAATGAGATTTTTATTGCTTACATTTTTTGTAATAAAGAATATATTGACATATTTTAGTTAGTATATTAATTTTTAAATTATAATAAATAAAAAAATCTTTTAAAAAAAGGAATGCAAAGTAATTTTTTTTTATAAAAAATGATATGAGTATCTGCTTTTATAATAGGGTATTTATTTTACTTTTTTATTATTATTACTTATTTTAAAATAAATGTATTCTTTTAAGAAAAGTATGTATCAATAAAAATATTACTACAATTTTAATTTATAATTTTATTAAATCATAATTTTAAAAAATTGTGATTTTTAAAAAAATGTATAACAATTAAATAAAATAGTATATTAGTTTACATGTTTATTTAAAGTATTAAAAAAATATCATTTATTTTTTTCAAAATTGAAGGAAAGAAATAACATTCATGAAAGTTTTGGTTCCCACCATTTTACATTGATTTCTATGGGTAAAATTGTCCTTCTTTTATTTTCAGGATATTGGATATGTGTCCCGCGGAGGAGAAAAAGAATGAAGAAAAGAAGAAGAAAGAAGAATAAAAGAATGGAGATGAAACAAGAAAACAAGTAAGGAGACAAAGTAGTTAATTTAGAAAATATACATCTATTAAAAAATATAATGCATAAATAAATGAACACAATATACAGATGATAACTTTTTATTAATAATTTTATTATTAATCAAAAATTCATTGAAAAAATGAAGGTATTTATTACGATTTATTACATATTTTTGTACATTTTTAACATTTTTGCAATATATTAAAAAAATTCAAATAATATTTTTTATTATTATTAAATAAAGTAGTCCCTTTTTTATCGTTGCAGCATTCTATGATGTAATGACGTAAACGTGAGTGTAAGCGGCCATTTTGAAGAGCATCGAAGGAGGAAGCAGCTGGAAGCTGATCTGCGTCCAGGTAGGAAACTTTTTAAACTTTATTTTAAAGAAATATTGTTGAAAAGGTATACATTTATTGTAAGAGAAGGATAAGAAGAGGTTGCTATAATAGTAAATGATGTTAAGTACGTACAAATGCATGTCGCTACTCGTATATCTAGAATATGCCTATGTCGGGTCTGTGGGGAAAAAAGATCGATAGCTTTATCTTGTTTTGATAAAGTTGTATTTCATTACAAAAATGTGACAAGTTGTTTATGTTTATGAGTTTTGTTATTGCTTCGAAAGCAATGTTTAAAAATGCAATTTTGAATGTATCGATAGCTTTTGGAAAAGAAAAGAAAGAGAAAAATGTGGTTAGATAATTGTTGAAAAAAGCTTCTTAGAAAGTAAACTTTTGTATTTTCATGGTTTTTGGCATATGGATTGCTTTTTGGAGATTGGAGGTTTTGTAGAACACAGAACAAAGATATTACGTAGTTTGAAAGGAATTTGTCGTTTTTTCAGATTTTAGGTCAAAGACAAAAATGTTTGCGGATTTAGTTGGATATATTTAGGAGAGAGAATCTTTATGTCTATTTTTGAAAACATTTCTTTTGTAAAAGGAGAGTTCAGATTGAAATTGGTATTATTTGAAGAAATGTTTGTTTACTTTATGGTCGTTTTAATACGTTGTATTGGTAAAAAATTTTAAATGAATAAACAAGAACATTTTTGTTTTTTAACACATGGTGTGCTATGAGAAAAATGAACTTGTATAAGTGGTGAATGAAAATGCTTTGTATTATTTTTGGCATTTTAAAAAGTATAGTTATTTTTATTTAAAAAAATAATGTTGTTGGATTCTACATTATGCCAAATGAGATGGGAAAATTAAAAAATATCCAATCTGAAAAATGATGGATTGTTTAAAAATTTATGAAATCAATAAATGATGACATTTTCTACCATATGCCAATGCAGATGGATGGTTTTCTTTTTTTACATTTAATAAAAAATGTGAGAAAAACAGTTGTCAGAATTGAAAATCTTTCTAAAAAGTATCCTTACTCATTTGAAGAAGCTTTTTCAAAATAATGTTTTTGTGAAAAGTGAAGAGCAGAAGAGTTTTACTATTTTTCAAAAATGCATTTTTAAATCAATCAACATTTAGAAATAAATATTGGGACCATATAGGATAATTTTTCTAACTTTAGTGAAAAAAAAAAATCCATGGAATATTTGGATTTTTGAAATGATTTGCAACTAAGGGTTTTTTTAAAAGTTGCATAATGGAGTGAAAAAAAAATGAAGAAAATTAAAGGTAAGGAGACCCGACTATTTATTTGGATAATTTAGAATTTTAAAAAAAGTAATAGCCAATTAAATTTGGAGAGGATGTAAATTTGGAGCAAAGCAGGAAAGTAATGTGAAGGAGAAATTTAAAAAGATAGAATGTTAGCAAGATTTTCCAGGTAATCTAGAGCCACACACAACGTAAACTGTTGTAATAGTGCCAATAGTCTCTCCGACATTTCTTTTGTTTTTTGAGTAATTCGTGAGTTTAGACTACCTGTTAGACTTTGAGAAATTCTCATTTCCTGAAAACTTTGCTCCTTCTACAAAGTTTCCAAAAAAGAGTAGAAATTTGGGTGGGGTTTTCCAATTACATGGTTGAAGGAGTTATGCCCTCCCCCAATGGCATTATTTGTTTTAGCCTCTCCCTGTAAGCAACTCGAATAACAGTTCCACCACTCCACATGGAAACGTGGCTTCCTCCTGCGACCCGATCTGCTTAGGTGTCCAATCCATGTGTCTTCCATATAATTTAGAATGGGTGCCAATTTTTCCTCATTTGCAATGTAATAATCTGATTCTGTAATGGCAGTGTAGTACTAGTCTACACTTTCGGGAGGGACAAAACAAAGAGCAGTTCATTTTTTTAATTCAACTTGTAGTTTGCTGTCTGACGAATATTCTGTAACTAGGGGTGTTTTTTGTAGTTTACGCCAGAATGCCTGGGAAAAATGGAAGAAACACCCCTGAATTTGGGTATCCGTGTACGTTTTGGTGATCACATTGATCATACTCAATTTAAAATCCATAATTATTTTCCTAGGGCTTTGGTTGGTTTTTGATTTAATAACAGACAAAAATTCTGTGTATGTTGCAGAAGTCTTATCAGGAAGCAAACTATATACTAGGGGGATTACACTATTGTTAATTTTAGCATGTATAGTAGAAATTTGGGTGAATGGATGGGGCGTGCTTTTAAACGTCCCATCCATCATCCAAATTTCACTACTTTCAAGTTTTAAAAGGTTGCGGGGTGTACTGAAAATGTATATACGTTTTTGAGGGTTTTCATTATCATGCCGAAGGAAAGGTTCATCAGCAAAAGAAATAGTAAGATTGTGAGGTATAACTATGTTAGAAAAGGTATGAGGTGTATTAGTTTGTGTATTACTTGCCTGCTTTTGACGTTGAATAATTCTTCGCAAATTATGGATGGTAGGCATATTACTAGCTACATGAGTAGGGACATGCTGAGCAACCTTTCTTAAAATGGATCCTGTAGAATCATTGGAGGTGCTTTCAATTACTTTCAATTACTTTCATTTCGTTTACTGTTTCTCTAACATCAACCTCCATTGCAGAGGCAGAGTGGTTATGGTCAGTTGTTTTTACAATAATATCATCAACCGTAACCGCTCTGCCGCTGCAACGGGTTGAAAAGTATTGCACGCACCTCCAATGATTCCTTGGAAAACATATCCTTTCCTTACAATAAATGTAACCTGCATGATTCAGTAGTCGGTTTCCTTTCCTGGACTTAATATATTTCGCAGTAGGATGAGTAGACATTTTCTGCAAAGAAATAAATTAGGTAATTCAGTTACTTAATATATATTTTTTTAAATTAAAAAAACCCAGTTTCTCTACTACAGCACTTTTCTGGTGTTAGAATAGTAAGTAATACCCCCACACTATCCAGCACTTTCCCTACTGCAGCACTTTATTGGAGTTAGAATAGTAAGTAATACCCCTACACTATCCTGCACTTTCCCTACTGCAGCACTTTCCCAGAGTTAGAATAGTAATTGATTCCCCTACATTATCCTGCACTTTCCCTACTGCAGCACTTTCCTGGAGTTAGAATAGTAATTGATTCCCCTACACTATCCTGCACTTTCCCTACTGCAGCACTTTCCTGGAGTTAGAATAGTAATTGATTCCCCTACACTATCCAACAATTTCCCTACTGCAGCACTTTACTGGAGTTAAAATAGTAAGTAATACCCCTACACTATCCAGCACTTTCCCTACTGCAGCACTTTACTGGAGTTAGAATAGTAATTGATTCCCCTACACTATCCTGCACTTTCCCTACTGTAGCACTTTACTGGAGTTAGAATAGTAATTGATTCCCCTACACTATCCAGCACTTTCCCTTCTGTAGCACTGTACTGGAGTTAGAATAGTAATTGATTCCCCTACACTATCCAGCACTTTCCCTACTGCAACACTTTACTGGATTTAGAATAGTAATTGATTTCTCTACACTATCCAGCACTTTCCCTACTGAAGCACTTTCCTGGACCGCTACTGTGGTCATCTATACTCTGACTGAATGCGTCAATAGGTGGGTAGAGAGGAAAGTGCCCAAACCGAAAATGTACATGTGTAACTTGTCTGACATATCCTCGTAGCTATTGCATGCTAACAGTATTGTGAAGTACTGCAACGGCTGCTGCAGGTAGGAGCAGTGGGGCATTGGGGGTGTAATGGCAGGGCAGTTTGGGAAATAGATAACGGAATAGTGGAAAGAAATGTCTTAGAATAGGGATTCTCTCACCTTGTGCTTGGTGATGCATTAAATTCAAGGTGAGGTATTTTTTGGAAGATTATTGTTTAGCTCCCTTATTCCATTGTCTGTAGATTTTCCTCTGCACCACCCCGTCCCCCCCTGACATTCTTGACTGATCCAGCCACATCTGAATAAGTGGAAGGGGCACTTTTTTCTATTACTACTTAACAGTGTTAGGTATGTAAGGCAGCAGTACTGGGCCCATGTTTTCAATAGTGGAAATGGGATTTGCCATTTCTAATACAAAGGATTCTGGGACTTGTGGTGCAACATACAGAGAGAAACAAAAGAGCCTCTGATGGTTTATATTAATATAACCGTGGACAACTTCCTTAGTCACAATGAGGGTGCAACACAGCCAGTCATTTTATATACTTCTTCTTGTCATCATATATACATGGTACTACGATGTGGACATCACTAACTGGAAGCCAATGGAGCATGTGGGGTGGATTGTAGTGAGGACATCCTCCTCATGTGTGGTGAAATGGATGCGGGTTTAGGATTGTGGGCCATGGAGTAGTCTGGCCAATTCAATCCTGATGTACTTCTCCTTCACCCGCCTGTTTTCATCCTTATACTTCTTCTTGATGTCATGAAGTGTGCGCACATCCTCCCCCAATACTGTGACAGCAGTGGCTATATGCTGCCATAGAGCTAACTTCTGTTTGCCACTGGTGCAGTAAGGGGGAGACCATGTAGCCATTTGTGATGCCTCACATTGAACGCAATACCCATGGGGGTCCCCTCATCTGTGAAATGTTTCTTTCTCCTCAGTAGGTACAACTCTCTGTGGCCAAACCTGTTCTTTGAATATGAGCTGCTTTTATGTGGTTTGTGCTGCTGGTCTTGTTGTTGATGTTTAATTGATTTTCTCTGCCCAAGGTGGGGGATGATAAGCACTTGGACAGGTGCTTATCATTGAGGTGATTGATCATCCGGCCTGAATGCAAGTATTCCGGCCCGGAAGTGGAGATTCTGCTTGGGTGCAGAAATTCCGGCCCAGGTGCGGAATTTGTGGCAATTACTACCCGTGTACAGACGTAAATATAGGAGTTATAAGTGATTTCTGTGAATACCAAAAATCATAAGTGCCTTCTGTGAATACCAAAAGTCTTAAATTTAGACTTTTGTCTTAGATTACTTTTGTGAATCGGGCCAAAACTATTCATTTCACTACATTTTGACACTTTTGAATATATAAATGGGTTCACATACAAAACACGAAGAACCGCGTCTGGCACACAACTCCATTTAAAAAAAAGCTTGTTGATACATATATATATATATATATATATATATATATATATATATATATATATATCTCTCTAAATATGTATATATTTTTATATAGATATATAAAAAATAATGTTATAGAAAAAATATTTGAATATATTAAGAAAATATTTTTTGTATATGTATATATATATATATATATATTGACTGAAAACAAAGGTTTCTGGGACATTACAGTTAGAATTTAGCATTTAAACAACCTTAGAAATTCACTGAAAAGAACACAAGTTTCAGCGACGTTATAGTTAGGAATTTGCATTTAAATAATCTTAGAAATTCACAGAAAAAAACAAAGGTTACAGAGAAGTTAGAGTTAGGCTGACATTTTAGTTGTAAAAAACCCAAGAAATTCAGCCATTATAGTTAGCTGAGTTAACTATAACTTGCTCCCCCGCAATACACTGCTGGTGACGTCACATATTACATCACTCATGACATGGTCAGTGACATCACTGATAACATCTCAAAAGACATCACTGATTGTATAATCCACTTAATCTCTGATGCACTTACTCAAACCCTAATTTAACCTGTAATACAGCCACTGCAAAATTCAGATTACCATTCTCAAAACCATAGACACACCAATACCAGTTAGTACAAACTCACTCACTGATTCATAGGCCTATACACACATCTACTCAAATACCCATATAGCCACTCATACACACAATCACTCACAAATACAGCCACAGATATATGCACTCATACACCCATACAGAGAGTCACCCACCGCCACTCACTCATAGAATTACTCACATACCTAGTCACTCACCCAAAGAGTCAATCACATTGCCATTTACTCACCTATACAACTATACACACACCACCTCATGTATTCATACAGATACTAACACATATGTACTCTCTTATACAATCACTGATACAAGCACACACTCATCCATAAAGGCACTCCAGCATACAGTCACATATATGCTCCAGCACTCATATATACTGCCTTACAGATATGCAGTTACTCACCCATGTACCACTGGGAGATCCATTCACTCAATGGCAGAGAGCAGAGGTGAAAGAGGCAAGTGCAGCAAGCAAGCTGACCATAGCAGACAGACAGGATGGACAGGAGAAGCATAATGGACCATAAATGACACGAGGGGGGTGCAGGGGAATGACAGTGGAGCAAACAAGGCTGGAGGAAGGGAAAAGGGATCTTGCACATGGGAAATGGAGTACAGGGAGAAAATGAGCAGGAGCACCAAGCAGATCATGGCGGAGAGATGGGAACTATTACTTCTGAATTTAGCTGGGTTTGTAGGAGCGAAATCCAAGCCTAACTATAATGTTCCTGTAACTTTTGTTTTTTTGAGTGAATTTCCAAGGTTGTTATAATTCTAATTATAAACTATAACTATAACATCTCTGTAACACACATATATATATATATATTCACTGAAAAAACCATAGGTTATAGACCATATATAGTTAGGAATTAGCATTTACAAAACCTTGAAAATTCACTGAAAAAAACATAGGTTATAGACCATATATAGTTAGGAATTCGCATTTACAAAACCTTATTTTACTCACACAAAACCATTGAAATTCCATATATAGTTAGTTGCACTAACTATATATCGCGCACCCGCAATCCACTGCTGATGATGTCACATATTACATCATTCATGACATGGTCAGTGACATCACTGATGACATCACTGATGACATCTCAAATGACATCACTGATGACATCTCAAATGACATCACTGATGACATCACTGATGACATCTCATTTGACATTACTGATCACATCACTGATGATATCATTCATGTGATAATACGATGAACCTCTTCAGACTCTAATATAACCTTAGATACAATCAGTGTAAACAGACACTCACAGACTGTCACTCATCCATGGAGTTACTCACACACCTAGTCAGTCATGCAAAGAATCAATCACACCTCCATTTCCTCAACTATACAGTTATACAAACTTTACTTATTCAAACATATACTAACACATATTTACTCTCTTATACAATCCCTGATACAAGTTCACAATGATCCATGCAGCCACTCACACATTCACTGGCTCTTATGCACAGTTATTTATATATGTCAACTCTCACATGTACTGTGTTTTACATATGTACTTACTTTGACATGTAGCACTGAGATATCCATTCACTCACCAATACACTCATGCACACAGTCAACCGCCCATACAGCTGTTTCCACATGCACTTTTGAAACCATACATCTAGTGAATCAACTGCTCACACATCTATGCACAGAGTCATACACCTCCCAGCCACCCCCACACACACTCAGTCTCCCATACAAATACTTGGGCAACCAATCAATAACCCATATAGTTACTCATATAGCTACTTATCAACACATGCAACAGTTTACAGAACAACAGACATAATGATGCACAAATTAAGACAGTTTAGTCACTAACCCATGCACTCAGTGAGACACATTTAATCACTCACTCATACAGTCAGTCATGCACCTACTAAATCCTTCATCCAGACACTTATACATCCACTCATTCTTCAATATGTAAGACATATTTTAACTTTACAGAAACATATAGTCACTGGATGTTGTCATCAGTGATGTCATCAGTGATGTCATTTGAGATGTCATCAGTGATGTCATCAGTGATGTCACTGACCATGTCATGAATGATGTAATATGTGACATCATCAGCAGTGGATTGCGGGTGCGCGATATATAGTTAGTGCAACTAACTATATATGGAATTTCAATGGTTTTGTGTGAGTAAAATAAGGTTTTGTAAATGCGAATTCCTAACTATATATGGTCTATAACCTATGTTTTTTTCAGTGAATTTTCAAGGTTTTGTAAATGCTAATTCCTAACTATATATGGTCTATAACCTATGGTTTTTTCAGTGAATTTTCAAGGTTTTGTAAATGCTAATTCCTAACTATATATGGTCTATAGCCTATGGTTTTTTCAGTGAACATATATATATACATACATATATAAACATATATCATCTGTATATCTATATAAATACAAACATAAATGCATGCATACATATACTTATATGCATACAGATGCATGTTATTTACATGAAAGTTGAAAAAACACTAATAAAAGCAAAGCTAAAAAGCCACCTCATTACAAACAGAATGGCTTTAACTTAAACGAGGGCGAGATCTATTGCATTTTCAATGCTTGTTTACTTTGGTTCCATCAAGAAGGCATTCAGATGTGTCACACATTTGCCATAAATTCTGAATGTTAGCACTCTAGTTGCACATTAGATCACTGTAGTAAAGCTACTGCTCACCAGGGACGTCTGCTGCTGGTATTCAAAGTGCATGTTTCAGTCTGCATGTCAGAATTTTTTTAATGAAATAGAAGAGGATTTGAGAAGTCACTCAAAATGATCCCTAATTTTTCTTTCTGAAGCACTAATCATACTTTCTATGGCAAAATTAACCCCCTCATGTTGTTCGTTTTTAAATTGAGTGTTTTCAGACTTACCACTTCATTCCAATCAAGATGGCTTCTGGTGTGCCATACTTTTGTCATAAGTAAGACTGTTAGCGCTCTAGTTGTTCTTTAGAACACTCTGGGACATTCTGTCATTGGGCTATACTTGGGGTACCTCTGGGTGATATTTGGGCTACATTTAGGCTCTTTTGTCTCTGGTGGCCATCTTGCGAGACTGTATGTCAGAATTTTTTAATGAAATTGAAGAGGGTTTGAGAAGTCACTCAAAATGTGCCCTAATTTTTCTTTCTGCAGCACTAATCATAATTCATATGGCAAAATATACCCCCTCATTTTGTTCCTTTTTAAATTAAATGTTTTAAGAGTTACCACTTTATTCCAATCAAGATGGCTTCAGGTGTGCCATACCTTTGTAATAAGTAGGACTGTTAGCGGTCTAGTTGTTCTTTAGAACACTCTGGGACATTCTGTCATTGGGCTATACTTGGGCTACATCTGGGTGATATTTGGGCTACATTTGGGCTCTTTTGTCTCTGGTGGCCATTTTGGGAGACTGCATGTCAGAATTATTTAATGAAATAGAAGAGGATTTGAAAAGTCACTCAAAATATGCCCTAATTTCTCTTTCTGCAGCACTAATAATACCTTCTATTGCATAATATACCCCCTCATTTTGTTCCTTTTTAAATTAAATGTTTTAAGAGTTACCACTTTATTCCCATCACGATGGCTCCAGGTGTGCTATACCTTTGTAATAAGTAGGACTGTTAGCGCTCTAGTTGTTCTTTAGAACACTCTGGGACATTCTGTCATTGGGCTATACTTGGGCTACATCTGGGTGATATTTGGGCTACATTTGGGCTCTTTTGTCTCTGGTGGCCATTTTGGGAGACTGCATGTCAGAATGTTTTAATGAAATAGAAAAGGATTTGAGAAGTCACTCAAAATGTGCCCTAATTTTTAATTCTGCAGCACTAATCATACTTTCTATGGCAAAATATACCCCCTCATGTTGTTTCTTTTTAAATTAAATGTTTTAAGAGTTACCACTTTATTCCAATCAAGATGGCTTCAGGTGTGCCATACCTTTGTAATAAGTAGGACTGTTAGCGCTCTAGTTGTTCTTTAGAGCACTCTAGGAGGCTGCAGTAGAACACAAAGGAATCAACTGACAGTCTCTGTCCTTGTTGGATGTACATGTTTTACTGAGAATGTCAGACTTCATTTTCACATGACTGAGAAAGATAATGTGAATTTACAGAAAATATGCTTTCAGTTTAGCTTATAGATCCCCTTCCAAACCACTGTGGGAAAATCATGAGATATTAGTTTTCTTTCAAACAATATTCATGATATCTCAGCAGAAGGTTTTTTCACATGGTAAAATCACCTTAGAACCCACCACAATTCCTAAAACGAGTATGGTACCATCAACAAATGATTTATAATGTAACTAAAGTCCTAAAACCCTCTATTAACTACAATGCTTTTTAATGAGGTGCTATCATGTATATTGGTCCCAAGATGGCTGCCAACACTTCTTGGATGAAGTGCTGACAGCCAATCAGATCAGATGTGTGGTTAGGCTCCGCCCAGATATATATCTTTTTTTGAACCTAAATTACTCAAAATCCACTGGAGCACATATATTGAGACCTAGCAAAGGCACATCGGGCTAACAGTCCCTACAATTTTGCCAAGTTTCGTGCAAATCCATTCAGCCGTTCGAGCTAAAAGTGAGGCCAACCGCCCTATGGAAATTAACATGGGAAAAATGCGTTTTGGGACCCCCCTTTTTTCTCGGCCCCCCCTTGATGAAACCCCCCCAAATTGTCAGGGGCTGCTCAGAAACAAAATGTTCCATTTTCCTGAAAATTTCAGCCAATTCCGTCCACAAACGCCAAAGTTATTAGACATAGAATTTTCAAAAACCCCATAGAGAAAAAATCCTAACTATATATACCTACTGGCGACCGCCAGTAGGTAATATATATATATACATATATATATATATATATATATATATATATATATATATATATATATATATATATATATATATATATATATATATATATATATATATTAAAAAAAAACATAGGTTTCAGGGACGTTATAGTTAGTTAAACATTTCACTCATATAAAACCAGAGAAATTCCCCTGTTATAGTTAGTCGAGATAACTATAATTTCCGCACCTGCTGATGATGTCACATATTACATCACTCATGACATGGTCAGTGACATCACTCATGACATAACTGATGACATTTTAAATGACATGACTAATGATATCACTGATGACATCATCCTTGTGATAGAGTGGCAGATCTCCACTCACCCTCTAAGCAGGGTTAGGAGGTCAGGGTGTTTCTACCCTGCCCCCTTTTCGTGTTTTTCCCATTTTTTTCTATTTTTTTCTCTGCTTTCTTGTGCCTCGGTTCTCGGTGCAAATAGGCCCTAACTATAACTACCTACTGGCGACCGCCAGTAGGTAATAGAGATAGATAGATAGATAGATAGATAGATAGATAGATAGATAGATAGATAGATAGATAGATAGATAGATAGATAGATAGATAGATAGATAGATAGATAGATAGATATAGCTATAGGTGTATAGATCTGTATATATATATATATATATATACATATATATATATATATATATATATATATATATATATATATATATATATATATATATATATATATATATTCTCTCCCAAAGTTGCCACAAGTAGAGCCACCACACAAAGAAGGGTTACCGCTCTCAAAGCCACAGAAGGTAGGCTGCACACCATGCAAGAGTCCTCTGCAACAGCCATACGCGTTTCGAGCTGGAAGCTCTTGATCACTGGCAAGTATGATGGAACAGAGCCGGTATATTTGGAACTTTTTATTTAAATCAAGAGTCACGCCCATGTGAGCGTCGCCGCAAGCATGCTGGTTATCGTAGTCTGAATATGCCTGCTGACTCCACGTTCATCCAAGCAAGTGCCTCGCTCATTTCATCATAGTCAATATTGTCCTGTTAGGGCAAATGTACTTGCAACAAGGCTGCAGCTTCCCAATAATGATCCGTGGCTCAGGCCCCCTCCTTTCCGTTGGTGTTCGTGGTAACCAACACCCAGGATCCACAACAGTGGCGGGGCAGCTCCACGACCTAGCAAGCCGCTCGGAATTCTCTCCCAAAGTTGTTATCCAATAAATCATGTGCGTATAATCAGCCTCTGCTTCTCGTTGTTACAGCCAGTGATCAAGGGCGGGATGACGCCCGAAACGCGTTTGGCATGCAAAGGACAGATGTGCTGCAGGCTGTTGTGCTGCTGCCGGCGGCAAGTGTGTGTAAACCCCCTTGTGAGCGACCATCCAATTTGGCAACTTGTGTTAAGGCGGCTAGTCCGGTCGCGGAAGGTCCCGCCGCTGAAACTAGCGGATCTACGCTGCTCAGTATCTTGGACAGTGAACAGAACGAGGGGGGCCTGAGCCGTTGGTATATATTGGCAGCATGAGGGCGCTGCATGACATTTCCTTCCACCCACTGGGGTAAGACATTGAAAAACAACGCTAATCCAGAGGTGCCCACTGGGGTTTTAGCACAATTGAGTTTAGGAAATGGACAGCTAAGACCAGAATGCAACTTTGCCACACCCATGTGGGTGGGACTTGTTATCCAATAAATCATGTGCGTATAATCAGCCTCTGCTTCTCGTTGTTACAGCCAGTGATCAAGGGCGGGATGACGCCCGAAACGCGTTTGGCATGCAAAGGACGGATGTGCTGCAGGCTGTTGTGCTGCTGCCGGCGGCAAGTGTGTGTAAACTCCCTCGTGAGCGACCTTCCAATTTGGCAACTTGTGGAAAGTATATATATATATATATATATATATATATATATATATATATATATATATATATATATATATATATATATATATATATATATATATATATATATATATATATATACAAATCCAACCCGTCAACAAAGTGCTTTGTGCACAGAAGGGTACGTAGACTGCAAAATCAGCACTCCAAGGCGAAGTCGGTAGTTTAACTGCAGATATTTTATTTCACAACATATGGGTAAAAAACTGCCATCAGACGCGTTTTGGGCACGTCCGTGCCCTTGCTCACTGATATATATATATACATTCACTGAAAAAACTATAGGTTTGTGTGGGGTAGCTGGCATATATAAATGACTATACATTAGAGCCACTGATTGTGCGAGTGGCTGTATGGATCATTGTGTACTTGTATCAGTAATTGTATAACAAATTAAGTATGTGTTAGTATATGTTTGAATAAGTAAGGTGTTGTGTGTATAACTGTATAGTTGAGGAAATTAAAGTGTGATTGATTCTTTGCATGACTGACTAGATGTGTGAGTAACTCCATGGATGAGTGTGAGTGTCTGTATAGGTGTTTGAGTGCAGATGATAGTGTTGTATTGATGAGTGACTGTATGTATGAGTGATTCTATGGGTAAATGATTGGATGTGTGTATAGACCTAGCAATCAGTGTGTGCGTATGTAGTTACTGGTATTGGTGTGTCAATGGTTTCAAGAATGGTAGTCTGTGTTAAACACTTGGTGTATCAAAGGTTATATTAGAGTGTGAAGAGGTGCATCGTAATATCAAATGTATGATATCATCAATGATGTGATCAGTGATGTCAATTGAGATGTCATCAGTGATGTCATCAGTTATGTCACTGACCATGTCATGAATGATGTAATATGTGACATCATCAGCAGTGGATTGCGGGTGCGCGAAATATAGTTAGTACAACTAACTATATAGGAGCAATTTCAATGGTTTTTTAAATGCTAATTCCTAACTATATATGACCTGAAACCTATGGTTTTTTCAGTGAATTTGCAAGGTTTTTTTAAATGCTAATTCCTAAATATATATGACCTAAAACCTATGGTTTTTTTCAGTGAATTTGCAAGGTTTTTTAAATGCTAATACCTAACTATATATGACCTGAAACCTATGTTTTTTTTTATTGAATTTGGAAAGTTTTTTAAATTCTAATACCTAACTATGTAAGGCTTGAAACCTATACTTTTTTCAGTGAATATATATATTTAATATAATATATATATATATAATTTTTATTTTCAAGGTTTTTTTTATATGATTACAGGGTCCGCGCACCGTGAACGCTCTGAGCTCTTACCCCGGCAAATTTTCTAAAACATAATATCTACGTTTTTAACATAGATGTTAAAGGTAGACAATATCTGCTTTAATGTAGAAAATGTTTTTTTTAAACTTTTAACAACAGTATATTACTTTTTGAAGTAGTAACAAATCTTGCGAGGGTACGTCGCACGTGCACGCAACGTAAGAGCTTAGTCCGCGCACCGTAAAAGCTTCGAGCTCTTATCCCTGAAAGTTTTATAAACTTTAAATCGTTATATCTACGTATTCATTGCCAATGTAAAGGTACACATTATCTGGGATGATAAAGAACATGTTAATTTAAACCATATATAACTTTATTTAAGCAATTATAAATCTCGCGAGGGTGCGTACTACGTAAACGCATTGTAAGATGACGTGAGCGCTCCGTAAATAGAGCGTAAACGCAACAGAAGCTTATGTAAGTGCTCCATAAATGCTCCGTAAGCTTAAAGCATAAAGCATAAGCGTGAGCATAAAGACCCAGAAGAGCTTTCTCCAGTGACCCTGTGTGTCTGTAACTTTGCACCGCGCCCATAGGCGCTGAGGTCCCTCGAGTAACTGTCCATCACAGTGGGGGAAAGGGCAGGAAGAGGTTGCATAGCCTAGTGTGTGTGGGGCTGGGTTTCTGTGTGAGTCACATGACTCTTGTTTATAAAGGTCAGAGACCGATCAGTGCAGCAGGTGAGGGGAATGCAGCCTCCTGGTCACTGGAAGTACAGGGGAATTGCGCTCGAGAAACTCGTGGATGCCTAGACCTCCATCTCGGATTACAGCTATTTGTAGACGGAATATTTGGGGAGAAAGCACACCTGCCTAGCATCGACCGTGCTCACTAGATATTTTGGCTGATTAATAATGCGTTTCTGAATTTGAGCTTCAACTTAAGTGCTTCCTGCTGAGGTTTAATTTTTGTGACAGGAGCCTCGTTGCCTAATTGTAACTATTCTCTGACCCTGTTTCGAGGGTCAGAGCAGGGTCAGATAATAGTTGCAAGTAGACAACAAGGCGCTGCTCAGGAAGCACTTACAGGGTTACAGCAGGTGCCCAAGTTGAAGTTAATTTCTTTGTAATCCTTTTGTAAATGGTTACAAAGAAATTAGCTTCAACTTGGGCACCTGCTGTAACCCTGTAAGTGCTTCCTGAACTACATTCGTCCCACTCGCGGATTTGCGGACTTTGATGCGATTTCACGAGATTTGCGGATCGCGAAATTGCGGAAAAACCGCAAATTCCACAAGCGGAACAAATTTTCGGCCCATACTTATTAGGTAATCAACATGAAAGACATACTTTCTGGTGATATTTGGGTTTAATACAGTACAGTGTTTTCACATTTTCATTAAAATTGCTTTCAGCATTAAATATTAAGTACAATACACAGTGCATTTCAGTAAGAACCATTGTTTGTGTACCCTTGTAGATATATAGATAAATAAATAAATAGATCATGAAATATTTCAACAGTACTAATGATAAAATAGCGTAAAAGATAGATATCATATCAGAAAGTTAAATAACATGAATAAATAAATACATACATATTCATTATTTAAAATTCGTTTCTGAAATGCCATAAAATATTGAAAGACAATTCCTTTTTAAGTGAATGAGTAATTAACCGAGTATCCATGCTTGAATGCATTTTAGTTTTCCCTCATCCACTTTAATGTATAATTACTTCTGAAGCCACTGCGCAAGGAAAGTGTCTTTAGATGGGCCCCCCCACGTTCCGCTTATGCCTACTATGTGAATACATTATTTTAAAGTGTTTGTGCTATCACAAAATATAAGCTTCCCCAACTTCTCACTTGTGGTAATCCAAAATGTTATCTACAAAAGTTAAGGTGCTCTTAAAGTTAAAAACAATACTATTCTTTTGGTTATGGTTGGTTTGGTGGCCTCCGTATTTCAGGGTTAAGTACCAATACTGCTTCTCTCCTTTACAGTAAAAATCCTGATTTAAAGTTCTTTAATTTCCCAACAGAAAAGTTTATATATTGTTGTTATTATGGAATTACACCACAGGATACTTGAATTAGTCAAAAGATCATATGAATCTTTGCTGCCATTCTAAACAGTATACAAATCCTCCATCGTGTTTAAACCTCCTGGGATATTAATATCGAAGTTTAGGATGCACCTGGTCTCGAGTTTCCTAAGTTGCCCATCTCTATCACCTCCCCTTCTACTGATAGGTACGGTGTTAATGAGGTATTAAGAGAAGGGTTTGAGGTTACTTTCATGCACTTCCCTGAAATGCCTTGCTACTGGGTACGTTTGGTCATAGTTATTAATGGCTCTGATGTGTTGCAAAATTCTTTTATGTGCCGGAAGCTTGGTTCTTCCCACATATTTAAGGTTGCAAGAGCATTCCAAAACATATATGGCATATTCAGTTTTACAGTTAAGTGGCTTGCTAATTTTGAATTATTTTTCACTGAAGACCATCGTATATGTTTTTTTGATTTGTGCCAAATTGGCATGCCTTGCAGCTTTTACATTTTGTGAATCCATATTGTACCCACCATTTTCTTTGGTCACTTGTTTCTGGGCAACTCTCACTAGGCTATTGTGTATGGAGTGTGCTCTTCTGTATCTGACGCCCAAGTTTGGTGGTAATTCGACCCCTATAATTGGGTCCCTCCGCACGATAGGCCAGTTGTGCTGCATGATCTTATCTCTTTTTCATGAGCATTTTTAGCTAAAATTAGCTGTACTTCAATAGGGTCTTGTTTTTGGATGTGGTCTCATCTTTTTGGTTTTTAATAGACGGCGTCTTTCTTGGTGTTGTGATTTAGTTATAGCAGTTTCTGTTGTTTTTCTTGAGTACCCTCGAGATACAAATCTTTTCTTGCTTTCCTGCTGTGCTAATAATAAGTCTACGGGGTTGCTGCAGACTCTTTTGAGTCTCAACATTTCCCCATAGGGAATGCTTTCAACCAGATGCCTCGGGTGGAACTCAAAGAATGTAATACAGAGTTCCCAGCTATTTCCTTGCTATATATTCTAGTTTGCAATTTGTTGTTTTCTAGATATACTCACACATCCAAAAAATGAATATTTTTGTCACTAATAACCGAAGTGAATTTTAAGTTTATGTTATTATTGTTGATTGCTGAAACTAATTCTGTAGCTTCCACATCAGAGCCCTCCCACACAATAAACAAATATTCAATAAAGCGATACAGTAACTTTACATTGTTCTCCATATATAGTGTTTGTGAGTAATGCCGAGGACCAATTTCTTCCACCAGCCCATAAACAGCCAGGCATAACTGGGGGAGAAACTTGTCGAACATAAACAAATTGTTGTTCAGGCAGAAACTAATCATGTGGACTAACATTGCACTGTGTGGGGACAGGGCTCTTTTTCTCATTCCTAGGTAATACTCAAGTGCCCGTATCCCATCTTTGTGATTAATACACGTGTACAAAGACTCTACATCAAGGGTATTTAGTAGATAGTTCTTTTTCCACCGAAAGTCCTTCAATTTTAAAATAAAGTTGCTAGTGTCTCTTATGTAAGAGTGCAGATGTTGTACCAAATCGTGTAGAAAGAATTCAATGTATTTTGACGTGTTTTCAAGAAGTCTATTTTTTGCTGATATGATCGGTCTTCCTGGCGGTTTTTGAACGCTTTTATGTAAAGTAATTAGATGATAGTTGCCAGGGGAAGCCCAATCACCCGCTTTTGAAAACAGGTGATAATGCAGAGCCTATCCATGACTTTGTTAAAAAACGTTTGTGAGGTATTCTGCCCAAAGAGTTGGACTATCTTTATATAGTGCAGAAGTAATTTCATTTGGGTCTGGTGCTCCATCTTGCCTCTGTTTTCTAATACAATTGTATACTTGATCTTTTTTTTATATGTATTTCCGTTCCGTGATTCATATTTTTCTCTTGACCCGCTTTGATTATTGGACCTATCCATTTGTTTGACATCTTTGGTATTATTCAAGTGAGTTGTTAAAAACTTGATGAATTTTGCTTCAGTTATAGTGGATGTTGTCATCGCCTTGATAGTTCTATTCAAACTATTGATCTTTTTGCAGATATTTCCTACATTTTCTTTTCAGAGTTTTTGTTTCTCTTGAAATGTTTCATTTCAAATAAGCTTTCTCAATTCTTTATTTGTTTATATTTATTTGGAACGTAGGGCTACATTGTCTTGCCATTTATTTGTCTGTTTGGTTATTCTGTTGGGTAAACTTTTCAGAATGCAACCTTTTAGTATTAAATGTTTTTATTGATTGTCATAAAAAGACAGGATACAGTAGAACTGCCAAAGCAACCTTTTAAGGATAATTTACCCCTTTTGCTTGCCTCCCTTCCTTGCTGTTTATTATAATTTTTTTATTATAGGTAGCCATTAATTCCTTCATAAAAACTGCTCATTTTGCAATTACAGTAAGAGCATGACATGTAAAACATTGGCCGGCCAATTTTAATGCTGTTTTTGTGATTGAATTTTTGGAACTTTCCGACCAATACAGTCTCCTGTAGATTACTGTACCAGTCACCCAGGGAAGTGTCTTTAGTTTCTGATGTCTTCCACATTGGAGATTTACCCCCATTATTTGTTGGCGATGGTCATAGCCAGGTTTATATGCAATCTGATAGGAGGATACCCTCTGAAATAAACTCAAAGATATTATTGAATAATCATTTCACCATTTTTGACCCTGTGCTTGATAAGACCAAGCTAGAGGGATATCTTGTGGGAACCTCCCATTAAAAACCATTAAACTAAGGGATTCCAGGTCTTGTAGTAGGTTTTTACCAACTTTCCCTCCTGCCGCTTTAGACTCTGGGATTGGAAACTGATTAGCCATAGCCCAATGGTTGGTCCTGTTACAGTGTAATTTCATCTCTTGTATATGACCACAGTAGGTTCATGTTAAAATCCCCTGATATGATTGTTTCGGAGTGTATCTCCACATGTTGATGTAATTGTATATTTATTAAGTCACTGGCAACTGATTTGCTGGCATCAGCCTCGGATGTATATACACATTTATACACATTTATTAAGAACAGAGATTTTATGTTGTTTCCTTCTTTAAAGCACAGTTTTATAACTAAAATGTTGTTTCCACTTGTAGATACTTGTTCACTTTCTAGTTTTAAGTTTATTGCTATGAAAGGTGCCAATTCCCTGCTGGGGTGCACATATCTGTTTAATTTAATAGCCGGAACAAAGTACTCAGTAAACCCTTCTAGCACACAAAAGACTGATTTGCCCAAGTTTCATGCAGGAAGATAATCTGGAAAAAAAATGGACATGGACGTCAAGTGCGCGCTTTGTGGCTTGGAGCTACTCAATTCATATTCCAAGAACATATTTTTTATAATTACCCTTTGCTCAGATTGTTGGCTCCAGGTGTACTCATATTGATCCCTTCATACCTGGTTTGCCCCATGTAAGGCTGCCGTCAACCATCCAAACTTAAGATTCATAACTTTCTCTTCTTGAGATTTAACTGTGTTTGCTGATAATGCATTAGCGGTTTTGCTAATAGGGTTATTCAATATTGAGTATACTTGCTTATTTGTATTTGTATTTTTATTCCATTGGTAGACAAGTTGCTCAGGCAAAGTAAAATGGTTTGGATAGAACATTTGAGGGGGCCTGCTGATTTTTATTCCCTAATGTTGGAAAGTTTCGTATTCCTGAAGGATTTGTTCAGGTAAGTGGATGGAATTCTATGTCACCAGTGTTGATTTATTGAAAGTCTTCCTTATAATATGATAAAAATTCAACGGTCTCTATATTTTCACTTTTTATTTTGTCAAGCTACAGGATTGCTTTTCACTGTTGTAAAATATTTCCCCGATTCAAGATGTCATGTTTTCCCCTCGATCTATATTCAGGTTTCAAGATAAGGTGACTCTTACCACTTTTATTATCATAGGTTGCACTCTTATTGTCACCTCATATAGGAATTGTACATTCATATTCAGACAAGCTTGATCTCTGGTTTGATGTCTTCAATCTTTGGGGTGGTTCTGCTTACAAATCTGATATGATCTCCTGGTTTGTTTTTAGGGTGACTATTTAATCATGATTGTCCTGTAAATTTTCTCTTCTCTGTTGTATTCCTCTGTATCCTCCATCAGCACCTCATCAGTTTTCTGTGAGTACTTTAATCTTCCTTATTACCATCATTCTTGTTAGTTTACTTTGTTCATGAGGCACAACTTTCCTTCTTGTTCCTTCCATTTGTGTGTTCGAGCTGCGTTTTTTTGCTTCACTTTATGGAAAACATGTGGATTTTATGAAATAGAGGGTAATACTTTTGCTTTTTTCTGTAGGTTAGTAAGGCTGTGATTGCACTGGTTTTATGTCATGATTAGGACTAGTTATCTTACTTTCTGTTGCTATTTAATTTGCTGTGAAGACAGTAGTATACAGTTTTTTTCTCTTATTTCTTGCTTCACATTGTTTTTTTATCTGTTTTCTTGTCAGTAACAGTGGAGGTCTAGTTGTTTGTTTTTCAACTTGAGCTTCCATTTTATCTCCTGGTGAATCCCACTTCTTTTCAGGCATTGCCTTTTTGCGTATACTTATTTCCTCTAATTCTAGCTTTCTGGAATTATTGTTCTCCCGTAGAATTTGTATGTTTGCTTTTAAGTCCTCCAGGGCGGTGCTCAAGACCTCCGGGACTGTAGCCAGTTTGTTAACCAGAGGTGCGCACATTCACTCCAATAATGGGGCTGTGTTTTGTGTTTGTGCTCATATTATCAAAGTATTTAAGGTAGGTAGTTTCTGATCTATCCCTGCCACAAAGTTTGCCATAGTATTCAGGAGATCAAGTTCAACGTCCATTTTGGTTGATTGATACGTTAGAGCTCCTACTGTTACCTGTACAGTTCTAGAAAATATGGCCATATTGGCCACAAATCTGATGTTTCTGTAACTGGTGCGACTTGTTCTTCTTGTGCTACCTCAGGGCTATGATATATCGCCGTGTTAATCATGACTGAGGGAGAATGTTGGATATTACAATCTTTCCTTTTGGGTTGAGTAAACTGAGGATTGGTACTAGGATTGTTGTTATAGCAAGGAGTACTCCAAAGTTGCAAGTTGTCAATTTTCAGGTAGGATTCCTCTGTGTGATATTGATTCCCTTTTCCCCTGTCTTAGATTCTCTCTGCTATCTTTTATGTTGACTATATTCGATTTTGACTGTGTTGGAGTCTCATCGATATGTATATTTTTTATATCAACTAGCTTAACCTCCTTGATCAATTAGGGAACATTTATAGTATCATCAGCCATTTTGTACTGTGATTCCATTCCCCCTTCTGCCTTACAGGCATTTTGATCTATCTAATTTTTAGGAGACAGCTAGGTGTTAACTCTGCTAAAATCTTACAATTTTCAATATTTACTGTTACTTCGAGACAGAGTGGTGCCCATGGTAATGGTAATTTCTGTACATTTCCTGTAAGAATTTCTAGTGACTTTAGAGCCTCTTGGGGCGTTCATGGTATTTGTGACATTTGTGATAGAGAAAACTAATGTCAGCATCTCCACATCTGTTATGCACCTCCACTGAGCTCCCTTGTTACCCTCCGGATCCATTGTTTGTTCTTTTCCCTCATGGTCAGGAGTTCTAGTATTTTCATCCCAATATATTTTTTTTTACTTCACTCTCTGGCTCAATTGGAGTTTGGAGATTGTCAGTTTCAGATTGTAATGTTAACATGGCTCCAGTTATATCTTTCATGAAGTCATATTTGTGTGGGATTTTTCTTTTCATTGATTTCTCAAACATTCATACCATGGGCGAGATTATCGGGTTTTTCTCCTGTGCTGTTTTTACATCAACGTTTTTCTGCTGGTGTTAGCATTCAGAGTTTCTTTTTCCTCTTTATCCGGGGTTAGAGGGGTCTTTCTTTACCTGAATGCATGTCCCAATTCATTGAGTTAGTGTCAAGTAATAACTGAAATGTGTTATACCATTATCACGTAGCCTGGCAAATTCTTTAGCTTATGGAAAGGGGCGACCATTCGGTCCCCCCGAACGTATGGCGGAGTACCACGCTCCCCCCGGGAAGCCATCTTGGGCAGGAGGCGAGTCTCGGCTGGTATGCCCGTAGCGGCGTAGCCGGGGCGCGCCTTTTTCCCGCCCTGGAGTGGGCTGGCCTAGACACTGACGCGGCCGGCCACGCCCTTGGGGCAGGCAGGGGCGGGTTTACGCCCGCCCTGAAGATGGATAAAAGGAGCAACAAGCCAAGGAAGCATCCTCTTGTTCCTGTGCTCTGAAGCTGCACCTCCTCGCTGCACGTGAGCTCGAGACGGAACGAAGAGCCAATTTTGAGCGTGGTAATCTTTCTTTTTTGTCTTACAGATACTCTGTCTGAGAATGCCCAAGAAAGTCGGAAAACGAGTTACTACCGATCAGATGCTCCGTATGCTCATGAAAGAAGTAACCGATCTGAAGAAGCAGATGGCGGCTAAAGATGGGGAAGGGGGACCGAAACGACCTTTGTCGGGAGCAGCTCCCGGAGGGAAAGGCAAGAGGTCCAGAAGGGGGGCAGCCGGGGGGGACAACCCGGTTCCCGATACCCCACTTGAAGAGCCAACTCTAGTGCCGAGGGAGGGGAATCCGATTCCCGTGGTGGTCACTCCGGTGTCCGGGGAGGATATGCCTCCTGAGTTAGCAGCACAATTGGCAGCGTGGTTGGGGAAAGATAGCGAGGGCGCCACGGCTGACGACGCACAGGTGTTAATGAAACAACTGCGTGAAACTAGGGAGGCGGTGAAGGCACCAGCGCCAGTTACTCCGCTGTCTCCGGCGGTGGTAAAAGCAGCAGGATCAGGTCCAGCGGCAGATGCAGCTTCTGGTTCAGGTAAGCGGCCATTGCCGATTGCAAGGGAGGGGTCTGCACCTTCACGAAGGGAAAAGGTGGGTCAGCATGTTCCTCTGGCAATTAAGGAAAAGATGTGGGCAGATGAGTATGTAAACATTTTCTCTTTGCTTACCGACCATTATGAGATGGAGCATGTTAAGAGCCAAAAGGAGCTCATGCATCCGAGTGTTTGGCGCGCAAAAATGGCCGCCTTTAAGGTCGACGAAAACATTGGCACTTGGGGCAGGGCATGGGGAATCTTTACCTCCATCATGGGCGAACGTAGGCCCGAGTTGTTGACCGAATTGCCTATTTATCAGTCACGGATCATGGAGTATTACGTATCATATGGGGGCAATCAGTGGTTCTGCTATGATAATATTTTTAGAAACAACTTGTGGAGTGGTCGCATTTGTGGTTTAATGCTGATTGGCTGAGTGGTGTGGTTTGATGCAGAGTGACGGGTGGATTACAATGCCCGCTGATCCACTGGCCCCCTCTCTGTGTGCAAGCTGCACCCACCTATTGCTGGCCTCTTGCGCACAATGGAGGGATGGAGCCACTTCCTAATACTTCTGTGATGCCACCCGCCCATGCTTAACTTTGCTCACTCGCTCTCTCACCAGCCACTAATATAAATATAAATGGTGTTGTCCACCTGCTTAAACTATATACAGCTTAACCAGGCACTAAAGTCCTCTTGAAATCCGCATGACTACTTTTGCAGTACCCCTTCTTGGGCATTACAAATTCTGGCTCTTAAAGCTTTCAGGGTGAAGTTCAATGTGCAGTGCAAGGAAACAAGCAGCCATGATGGTCTCTGACTATGTCTACAGCTGTGGGACTCTATTGCGGCAAACTCAGGAGGCACTGGCAGAAGTGGGCAGATTGAGAAACTGCAGCCACCTTGTCCTGGCCTCCAGCGTCAAGAGTCAGATAACCAGCCCCTAGTCCTGGACGCTGCAGCACTCCGCCACCTGGGAATGATGTGGCTTTGTCAGCAATGGGAGAAGTGCACCACGGTTTCTAGCCGCAGGGTCCGCAGTGGCAGGTGTGTAGCAACAACAGCAGCCGCCTCTCAACATTTGCCGGCCGGCGGTTTCTAGCACTCTGACGTGCCTAGTCAGGTGATCAGCAGTATTTGGCATTCAATGCCTCAACACCTTTTTCCACTGAAAACAGTCAACTTTTTTTTGCAATGTGATTAGCTGTAGTTAGGGACCCTAGCTCAGTCGGCGCCTAGGGAAACAAACATGTATTTGTTTTTAAATTAGGCACACAGGGGAATCCAGGATGGGGTGAGTTCTGTGGCTTTCACCAGGTTCTATTACCCGAAACCCGTGCAAACCTCAAATTTTGTCAAAAAACCCAATTTTCCTCACATTTCTGTGATGGAAAGTTCTGGTATTTGATAGGTTTTTCTAGATGGTCCCTGAACCAGATAGCAAAAATGTAGCTGCCCCCTTTAAAACCAGGTTGTTTTGTGATCGATAATCTTGATGCCTCCACAAAATGTTTTGGGCTCATCCCTGTCATGGGCACTTGGCCCACGCACACAAGTGAATTAGCATTTTTATCGGGAGAGCTGGGGAAATGCTGAAAGGTAGGAAATGTAATGTCCAGTGGGCTGGTGTTTACTGTTGATTTCTCTAATATTTGATAAGAAATGCAGTTTTCCCTACTTTGCAAAACACTTATTCTGCTTTTCTTTACACACTTTTAGCTATCTGATCCAGGACTAGTGGCTACTTTTATTTTGCAACCTGTAAGAAATTGGGTTATTTGTTTAGGGGGTGGAGGTTCTGCTCAGGCAACAACCACAATGCTTGCCAGGGTTAATCACAAAAAGTCCCAGAATTAACCTGTGCTTAGCCATCTGATTAGAACAAAAGCAGTGAGGCTTAACTCAGAGGCACTGTGTAAAGTATTTATGCAGCACACAAACAGTAATAAAGCCAAAACACAAGACAAGAAAATAGTACCTTAAAGCACAAAGTGTCACTCGTAGTCATAAGGTTGCACTTGGGGGAAAGTCCCAGGTTCAGCAAACCGCAATGGAGCATGGGTTGAATTGAGAGGCCAGGTTAATCACACTGAAAAGTTACTTTTTAACTATGACAAGAAGAGTTTCAGTGATGTTGGAGGAGGACTCGAGAAGGAGCTGAACATCATGGGCAGTCATTGATATAGCATGAAGATCAGGTCGTCCATCGCAGGTCGCAGTTTTGCATTGGCCGTCGTCACCACCTGCTGTTGTTGTAGTGTGAAGTGCAGGTTTTGTGTTGCCAGTCACTGCAGACAGTCATTGTGCATGTGAAAAGCAGTATTTACTAGAGCTTCCCATTGGCATTTGTTGCAGACAGCAGAGAATTGGTGCAAATGGGCTCGCTTACCATTGCAAGGAGTCCAAACTTCAACATTTTCACCTTTCCTTGGGGAGGAGTACACTCTGATGCCAGCCAAGAGTCAGAACATGGAGGACAACTCTTGGGGATAAGGACTCACTGCAGTAAAGGCTAGCAGTAGGGTTCAGGTAGGTCTAATTGCAGGTCCAAGCAGGTCCAGTTGCAGCAGGTCAGCTGTGTAGTTGGAGGGAGGTCTCTGAAGCTTATTAATGCCCTGTAGCTCACACAGAAGTCAGACAACTGATCCTTGGAGTCCCTCTGGTAGCCTGTGATGAAGGCAAGGACATGCAAAATGTACGTACACATGCACCACTTTTAAATACAATTCACCCTCAACCCTATAAGACTTTAAGCCAACCTTAGGGGGGACTTATAAGTATCAAAAAGGGAGGTTTCGGCTTGGCAAAAGTCTTATTTTGTAAGTCAAAATGGCAGTTTAATACTGCCCAAAGCCTGCAGTGGCAGATCTGAGACAGGTTTCGAAACAATGCTTTGTGGGCAGCACAATGAGTGCTGCAGGCTCACTAGTAACATTTTGATTACAGGTTATGGGAACATGTAGTACAATCTACTAGGCACTTACAATGCGCCAATTAGTTGTAGGCCAATTTTGCCATGTTTGGAGGTGTGAGCACCAGCAGGTTAGTACTGGTTAGTAGTGGTAAAGTGCACACCGTCTTAACGTGAACAAAACATATTCATCAGACAGGAGGAGTGAAAGCAAAAGGTTTGGGTGAATAATACCATGCCAAGGATGATAGGTCTAACATGTGTTCCACCCAGCTAAAAATAGGGAGAACTACCCACCCTCATGGAAGTTATCATTGATAAGGCAGAAGAACTAGGCCTTTTGGCCCTGTCTCCAGAATGCCTATAAGCCCAAAAGGCCACTTTGAAGTTCTTCGTGTGAAGGCAGGGCACGCCATATTGGCTTGCAAGTGGGGTTGTGCCTAGCTCCGACGCCCCATTTTGCCTGAGATGGCCTACTCAGACACACCTAATCCCATTACTGTTTGGCAGTCTGGGAGGAATATAAACAAGCCAACTGCCAACTTCACCTCAGTCATGTGACCGAGGAACAGACTGCAGGCACAACATTTTTTGACAGTAAAATGCAGACTTTCTAAAAGTAGCATTTTCAAAATTATGACTTAAAATCTGACTTTACCTTTAAGGAGGAGTTTAAATGACAATTACTCCGACACCAAACATGACTTTGCTCTCAATCAAAAGTTAACATTTGCTAAATGTAATAAGGTAACCCAATGTTAATCTATGGGAGAGGAAGGTCTCACAGTAGTGAAAAATGAATTTGTAACTTTTTCACTGCCTGGACATGTAAGACGTAAACGTACATGTTTAAACTTTCAATTACAATTTACTCGGCCCTATGGGCTGTTTAGGGTCTTCCTTAAGGGTGACATATATGTAATACAAAGGGGGTTTAAGGATTGGGAAGGGGGTTAATTTGCCAAGGCAAATTGCCAGTTTAAAACTGCTAACAGGCTGAAATGGAATGCCTAAAGCATGGTTGGGGGCCGCTTACTTAGGTGGCACAATGAGTACTGCAGGCCCACCAGTAGCATTTTATTTACTGGCCCTGGGTATATGGTATACCACTGTACTAGAGATTTATAGGTAAATTAAATATGCAACACACGTGTAAGCCAAGTTTATCATATTTTAGAGTCAGCACAAGCACTTTAGCACTGATTTGCAGTGGTAAAGTGCACAAAGTTGTAAGGCCAACAAATATGAATTCTTTAAAAATAGGAGGGCTGAAAGAAAAAAGGTTTGGGTGAAGACTACGCTGAGGCTGACAGGTCTAATGAATCCCATTCATCTGGGCATGAAATGCTGTGTGGAATTTGCGGGTTACCCCACACTCAACCCACATGGACTTCATGTAAGAAGAAGTGAAGTTTGTATCTTGGTCAGACACAACCTGCTTAGGGAAGCCCACTTGTGTAAATATCCCCATCAGTGCCCTGCCCAACCCCACTGTAATTGTCATCCTCAGAGGAATGGCCTCCCGATTATCATGTGGTATGGTCCGGCAAGACAGGAGGAGCCGATTTCCAATGTCAGTCTTGCAGTCCAGGGACCCAACAATATCAATACTCACCCTCTCAAAGGGTGTTTTCACTATGGGGAGATGAAAAGTATAACCCTCTGCTTTTACTCCTGACTTATTATTGGCCTGGCAGGTAAGACAGGACCTGCAGCATGCGTATGAGGTATTTCAAACCTGGGGCCAATAAAAGTGGGTTACCAGCATTGCAAAGGTTTTGGCTTGCCCCAGATGTCCTGTCAGACCCAGTAGGAAGGCCCTAAAGCAGACCATAAACATATGGGTTTCTCCAGGCCTAGGTACCTTAGGTTCACTATACAGGTGGTCTGTATCTCAATAAATCGAGTCATCTCCAAAGGTGTCACTAGCTGCCTGGGCCTCAGCCTGCCATGGTAGGCACTCAAGAATAAGACAAACTATCTGGACTTCGCAGAATTTTGCCTGGAATGGCCTCCCTGTCAGCTTGCTAGCTAGCTAGCTCAGATAGACCCTCCCCTGTAGATTCTGGGGCTCATCCTCACCCGCATTGTTGGAGTCTTGGAGGTGGGGTTTCCCATGCCTCCCTGCCATTCCTCTTTTTGCAGGTACTTTGGCCATATTTTCAAGTTCCACGTCTTTTTGACTTCCATCTCGGGCTGCCATGGACTTTGTGGTCAGACATACGCATTACTATTAGAGAGAATTGGAGGCTTCAATCACCATCTTGCCTCCCCAAAAAGGCACAACCACAAAGAAACACAGTGGAATTTTGCATGAGGGAGTGGGGTCCTTTACTCCTCTCTCTCTATTGTGGTGTGGCTATCCTAACTTAATGTGATCTATCTAACTTAAAGTCTTAAGATATTAGATGAGGTTGTGTCACCTATGTAATGTGGCATCAGCCACCTCATCCTACTTTGGTAATATATACCACCAAGGTGGACTAAACCTCACAGTTAGCTGAGGGAGTTTTTAAGATATAATATTCTGGATACTATTACAGGGATTTCAGTTCTGATCTCAAAATACCTTAAGGTATACCACAAAGAGTGTATTTATTTGGTGGTACCGTAGGTATGAGAAAAAAGGCACAATATCCCTTGCCTCCCTCTGTTCAGGGGTTGATCCATCACCGTTTTTTAGCTCACTGCACCATCCCAGCTCCTGCTGGGATGGTGCACCTGGCTACATGCAAATTAGTCTGTTCCTGTCCCAGTGCATGATGGGAACAGGGCAAACCAAACTAGCCAGGTTCTGAGCTGGGATGGTGCAGTGAGCTAAATAACGGTGATGGATCAAGCCCTGATCTTTGGACTGGGTAAGAGTGGTCTGCTTAATTCAGACACTCTTTTCATCACCACCCCCTTTTCTGAATCGTTTTTGGCCACTATAGGTGTGGCAGGGTATACTCAGACATGAGTCCCTTGCTCACTGCACCATCAGGATTCAAGCAAGCCGGGCCGACAACGGCTGAAATGCCAGAAACCGGTCCCCGGTAGCTTGTCTCCTTTCTGGTGAAGAATTGGCTTGGTAGTTTAGTCTGCCCTGTTCCCATGATGCACTGGGCCAGGGACAGACTGATTTGCATATAGCCAGGTTCTGAGCTGGGATGGTGCAGTGAGCTAAATAACGGTGACGGATCAAGCCCTAATCTTTGGACTGGGTAAGAGTGGTCTGCTTAATTCAGACACTCTGTTCATCACCACCCCCTTTTCTGAATCGGTTTTGGCCACTATAGGTGTGGCAGGGTATACTCAGACATGAGTCCCTTGCTCACTGCACCATCAGGATTCAAGCAAGCCGGGCCGACGACGGCTGAAATGCCAGAAACCGGTCCCTGGTAGCTTGTCTCCTTTCTGGTGAAGAATTGGCTTAGTAGTTTAGTCTGCCCTGTTCCCATGATGCACTGGGCCAGGGACAGACTGATTTGCATATAGCCAGGTTCTGAGCTGGGATGGTGCAGTGAGCTAAATAACGGTGATGGATCAAGCCCTGATCTTTGGACTGGGTAAGAGTGGTCTGCTTAATTCAGACACTCTGTTCATCACCACCCCCTTTTCTGAATCGTTTTTGGCCACTATAGGTGTGGCAGGGTATACTCAGACATGAGTCCCTTGCTCACTGCACCATCAGGATTCAAGCAAGCCGGGCCGACGACGGCTGAAATGCCAGAAACCGGTCCCCGGTAGCTTGTCTCCTTTCTGGTGAAGAATTGGCTTGGTAGTTTAGTCTGCCCTGTTCCCATGATGCACTGGGCCAGGGACAGACTGATTTGCATATAGCCAGGTTCTGAGCTGGGATGGTGCAGTGAGCTAAATAACGGTGATGGATCAAGCCCTGATCTTTGGACTGGGTAAGAGTGGTCTGCTTAATTCAGACACTCTGTTCATCACCACCCCCTTTTCTGAATCGTTTTTGGCCACTATAGGTGTGGCAGGGTATACTCAGACATGAGTCCCTTGCTCACTGCACCATCAGGATTCAAGCAAGCCGGGCCGACGACGGCTGAAATGCCAGAAACCGGTCCCCGGTAGCTTGTCTCCTTTCTGGTGAAGAATTGGCTTGGTAGTTTAGTCTGCCCTGTTCCCATGATGCACTGGGCCAGGGACAGACTGATTTGCATATAGCCAAGTTCTGAACAAGGATGGTGCAGTGAGCTAAATAACGGTGATGGATCAAGCCCTGATCTTTGGACTAGGTAAGAGTGGTCTGCTTAATTCGGACGCTCTGTTCATCACCACCCCCTTTCCTGCATAGTAACTGCGGCAGCCTCTTCCCCAAGTGTTACACTGGCCATCCTCGGTGTGTACACACCAGTAGTGGGGGCTGCTGTTTTTAGGACAGTGTGGGTCCCAATTGACTTGTCCCAACCTGTAATACTTGTAGTATTTAGGGAAAAAGTGTTGTGGGTATTTCATCTCAGAATAACCACATTTTCTTTGGGCACATTGGGGCTGGGAAGCTGGGAAGCCTTCCCGTTAGAACGGTTTCAAAGTCTTTTGAGAACTCTCTGTTTCTTATTTTTGTCTCCACTTTCTTTCTTCTGAAAGAGACCCTGACCACCCTTTTGGTGATATCCTCCAGGTGCCTTCTTGGACACTCTGCTGTTGACCCAGTGATATATCTCCTTTAGAAGCTTTGTGGATGAAGTGAGCTTGCTATCAATCAGGTGTTGGTGCAACTATGTCAAGCATGTAGTAAGCATGTGCTCTGTCAGGATCAGGTTAAACCACCCCTCAACATCACTCTCATTGCAGCCCTTCACCTAACCGTTCAGTGCCTTGCTGGAGTAATCCACAAAATGTACCCAAAACTGGTTAGACAGTATGTGATTCTCCCTGAAACTTGGCTTGTACTTTTCTAGGGTAAGACAAAACATGTGATAAGGCCAGATTTGATAAGGGCAAGGACCATCTGATCCGCTGCTGCTAGAGTCAGTAGAGTGTTCCTCCCAACCAGGGGCATGTGCTTCCACAGGCTAGCCCATAATCCTCCTCAGAGACCATATACATACACAGGACTAACTCACAGGCTGCCAACCACTTTTCAATATGATCCTTCACCACATACCTAGGCACCATCCTTTAGGGATGCAGATCTTTCTGTCTCCATTGGCCAGTTGAATATTGCTGCCACCATTGCTGGACTCTGAGAGCTATTTGGTTTTTATGTCCAACTCCTTTTGTCTCCTATCATAATCCACTAAATTTTTCTTTTCTTCCAGAGCAAGCTTTCTTTCCTCCAGGGCCCACTTGGGAGCACACTTCTCTTTGACTTCTATTTTTATCTTGGTCAGCTGCAGCTGAAACGGCCTCTCAGCGCTCCTGTCCTCCACTTCCTCAGGGGGTAGGGGTGGGGGCTGCATGAGAAGACACTACTGCCTGTTACAGCTCCAGTTCGGGACCTCACTCCTGTGGGTCCTCCTCTCTCTGCTTAGGCCATGGCCAGGTT
Source organism: Lissotriton vulgaris (assembly GCF_964263255.1). NCBI lineage: Eukaryota > Metazoa > Chordata > Amphibia > Caudata > Salamandridae > Lissotriton > Lissotriton vulgaris. The sequence goes on from NC_141693.1 coordinate 1,527,385,799, forward strand.
AGTATTCATCTTCCTCCTCCTCTGCAACTTCCTCATCCTTTGGAGGTGCTGTAGATAGCAGTAGATGGATCTCCAGCCAGGCCCTAAGGGCTTTCTGGAGTTCCTGTCTCTTTGAGCTCCTTGTTACTGATAGTACCCTCTCCATGCAAAATCCTTTCAGTTCGGCCACTGTGTAACTTTCCAGATTGCTGAGTCACATCTCCATGCTAGCAGGCAAAGGTTACAGGTTCACAAATGATGGAAGAATTAAATTTGAAAGGAAAAAATAGTCAATCAGAGAGAACTTAAAAAATGTTGCATCTGATGTCAGATTATTTATTTTGGGATTTAAGTTTTGCAAAACTCACTGAGTGTTACTGCACAAAATTAAGCACTGGATTCCACCTCTGAACACCAATGTAAGAAAGTGGGTTATTGGTTGACGGAGGTGGAGGTGGAAGCCCCACGGAGGCAACAGCCAAAATCATTGTCAGGGTGAACCACAAAACTTCAATAAATTAACCTGTGCTTAAACCTTCTGGTAGACTAAGCACAAAAGCAGTCAGACTTAACTTAAAGTCGCTGTCTACAGTATTTATTCAGCATACAAACAGTAATAAAGTGAAAACACACCAGAAAAGTACCAAACCAATTTAATATTAGAATGAAATGTAATAATTCAAATGATATCTGGAAGATACAAAACTAATAATCAAAACTGTAGATGTTAATTTTTCTAAAATTGAAAATATCTCCTAAAAGCACGAAGCACCACTTACAATCATCTGTTCGTGCTGTACCAGGGGAAAGTCAGAGGTTCAGGCCAACTACGATCTAAAGTGGGTCAGATACATGTACCAGGTTAGTCCCACTGTAAAAGTTGAATCCTAAGTCGGGCGCAAAGAGTTTCATTTGCATTGGAGGAGGCCGTGAGTAGGAGGTGAGCATCTCAGATGGTTGGGCTGCAGCATAACGAGCAGGTTGGATGTTGCCGGTAGTCATCGCTGTAGTTTGTGGTAAGGAATGCTGGTTAAGCATATGTACTTTACACATTGCCTTTAAGTTAAGCCTAACTGCCTTTGTGCCAAGCTAATATGTGGTTAAGCACACGTTCATTTAGAGTCTTTTATGATGTACCCTGACAAGCATTTTGGTTTTTTGTATGAAAGGGTCAAAGACTCTTTCCAACTAAAATTTTTGCACAATATGTTACAATTCGCAACAGGGTCTACATGTCTGTGGGCCAAGAACATGAAGACGTGAGATTTTTAAAATTATCTGACATATTCTTAAAGTCCTTTATACAGCAGTCTTTGGGGGTGGGACTTTGCCGCATTGCATGTCAACATACTTGTTGGCTAACAGTAATGCAAGCGCAGTAGATTTAAGTGCTGACGCATATATGTTTTTGACACACCCAAGTAAGGCCATGAGGCGGTTGGGCTCTAAGCTCATGTGAATCATTCTGCGAAGTTGAACAAATGTACTACTTCAGTATTCCTGTACTCCAGGGCAGTTCCGTGATAGATGGGTGGGAAAAGACTGCCGATTCCTCAGGGCACTGTAAACAACAGCCGTCTTCAAACAGACCAAATCCCTGGCCCGCTCTGCTTTTATCTATAAAATAATTATTTGTTAATTCAGGTTTGGCCTGTTTCCTGATTATAATTTATGCGGAATGAGACTGTCTCCACTTGTTTTCTTCACTTTTCGGCGTCTCCCTGTTTGTTTTGTCTGCGGTGATTGTGGCCCGCCTTTTTTTCCAGGTGGCAGTGAACCAAGAAGGTATTTATGTTTGAATGCGATTACTTCAAACTTGAGTCAGCTTACAGCCTGTCTTTTTATTCTGGTTGAATGAAGTAACACTTTCAGTTCGATTTAAATGTTTCTTCTCAGTTTCACGGTGCTCTCAATCATGTGTGTGCTCAGCTGTCAGAAGATAAACACACCAGCAGTGATTACACGCATATTCTCAGCTTGAGAGTTGTCAGAAACGTATATTATTTAGCCTTTTGATTGGCCTGCTTGAATTATGAAGGCTATTAATATTTTTCTGATGGCGTAGGGCCCTTTTTTATAGGTGGCAGGAGGTGTATTGGATTGTATTTCAGCACATATCTAGTCGTGTCTAGTGTATGGTAAATGTTGCTCATCAGAATAACACTACTTACCTTCTTATTGCTTGCATGTCTGAATGCTTTTTTTAGGTTTAAACCAGTTGAAGTTGTCCTTCCTTTATGTTTAGTATAGAATGGGCTCTTGAGGTGTCGTGGCCAGAGCTCAAGAAACAATCAGTGCCCTTGCCTATGCAGAAAAGGGACAGGAAGATGAGATGATTGGTGGGAGTCTGGTTTGATTCTCAGCACTTGGGAGAGTTTGCTAAGAACTAATGGCTCTTCCTGTTCTTTCCAAAGGCTATTACTTCGAATTTCAAGCTCCCCCTCCAAAGAATAGCTTCTTATGACTCCCTTCTCGAAACATCGAAAAGAGTCGGGCTTTACAGGTCATAATGAACTAGAAAAGAGATCTGATTCCCTATCTTTTTTGTGGCAGGTGCCAAGGTTGGTATTCGCCAGTGTTTCTCTGGAATACCTCATCATGGGACTACTGCATAATTATGAACCTAAAATATCTAAACACGTTAGCAATTCATTTCAAGTTGAATTCTTTGGAAAAGATGATCCCATTGGTTCAGCAGGTGGATGTGGATGTCCTTAAACTTATAGATACCTACCTCATCTCTAGGAAGCATCAGGAGATTCATATGTTTGTGGTTGGGGACTCACTTGTGATTCCAAGTCCTGCCTTTCAGGCTTAAAGCATCTCCAGGAGGGTTCATGAAGGTGTTAGCCCCAGTGATTGCCAATCTGAACAAGAGTGGCATGCACATTTATTCCTACCTGAACAATCTTACCATGGGCTCTGATTATTCCCAGAAGATGCTATAGTACATTAAACAGCTGGTGAAGACTTTGAGGGGATTTGGGTTTCTTATCAACATAAAGAAATCAAATCTCGAACCCTATAAGAGCTTGGTTTACATAGAGCCTTGCTTTGAATAGAGATTATTCTTGTATTTCTTCCTATGGAAATAAGACTCAAAGTCAAAGTCAAAAGATGCTTCATTCGGTATGTAAAAATACAACCATATAGCAACAGACATAGTGGAGTGGTGTGGCTCACTGGTTAGAGGCAGCAGACCCGGAAGCAGAGGATGGCCCGGGACCAGGGTTCAATCCCCAACGCGGCAGGGTCGTGAACCAGGGTCAGCGGACTCGATAATTCTTGCCTCGGTGCCGACTCTAACCAGGGATCACACTCGGCAACTCTGGGCATTAGCTTGCCTCATCTCCACAACGGCCCTCCACAAACGCCGGGGATGCCTGGTTTCACCTTGGAGATACTCAGGAGGGAACATCTCACAGAGAAAGCCAGGACAGGTTCCCCAGCGGTCTATAGCGCCAGGACGCCTCCGGGTAGCAGTGCGCTTTACAAGACACACACATTTACATTACATTTAAACAAAACAACATATATATATCTTAGGTTTTAGGAGCATGTTTCCGCTAAAATATGTACATAATTTATCAAAGTAAAGCACGAAGTATTATAAAATTATTTCTATGTACACTATAATATAGCGATTCAGAAAAGGGGGTGGTGATGGACAGAGTATCTGAATTAAACAGAACACTCATACCCAGTCAACAGATCAGGGCTTGATCCATCACCGTTTTTTTAGCTCACTGCACCATCCCAGCTCAGAACCTGGCTACATGCAAATTAGTCTGTCCCTGGCCCAGTGCATCATGGGAACAGGGCAGACCAAACTACCAAGCCAATTCTTATACTGGGAAGGAAACAAGCTTCCGGGGACCGGTATCTGGCATTACAGCCGTCTTCGGCCCAGCTTGCTTGAATCCTGATGGTGCAATGAGCAAGGGACTCACATCTGAGTATACCCTTCCACACTTATGGTGGACAAAACGATTCAGAAAAGGGGGTGGTGATGGACAGAGTATCTGAATTAAACAGAACACTCATACCCAGTCAACAGATCAGGGCTTGATCCATCACCGTTTTTTAGCTCACTGCACCATCCCAGCTCAGAACCTGGCTACATGCAAATTAGTCTGTCCCTGGCCCAGTGCATCATGGGAACAGGGCAGACCAAACTACCAAGCCAATTCTTATACTGGGAAGGAAACAAGCTTCCGGGGACCGGTTTCTGGCATTACAGCAGTCTTCGGCCCGGCTTGCTTGAATCCTAATGGTGCAATGAGCAAGGGACTCACATCTGAGTATACCCTTCCACACTTATGGTGGACAAAACGATTCAGAAAAGGGGGTGGTGATGGACAGAGTATCTGAATTAAACAGAACACTCATACCCAGTCAACAGATCAGGGCTTGATCCATCACCGTTTTTTAGCTCACTGCACCATCCCAGCTCAGAACCTGGCTACATGCAAATTAGTCTGTCCCTGGCCCAGTGCATCATGGGAACAGGGCAGACCAAACTACCAAGCCAATTCTTATACTGGGAAGGAAACAAGCTTCCGGGGACCGGTATCTGGCATTACAGCCGTCTTCGGCCCAGCTTGCTTGAATCCTGATGGTGCAATGAGCAAGGGACTCACATCTGAATATACCCTTCCACACTTATGGTGGACAAAACGATTCAGAAAAGGGGTGGTGATGGACAGAGTATCTGAATTAAACAGAACACTCATACCCAGTCAACAGATCAGGGCTTGATCCATCACCGTTTTTTAGCTCACTGCACCATCCCAGCTCAGAACCTGGCTACATGCAAATTAGTCTGTCCCTGGCCCAGTGCATAATGGGAACAGGGCAGACCAAACTACCAAGCCAATTCTTATACTGGGAAGGAAACAAGCTTCCGGGGACCGGTTTCTGGCATTACAGCCGTCTTCGGCCCGGCTTGCTTGAATCCTGATGGTGCAATGAGCAAGGGACTCACATCTGAGTATACCCTTCCACACTTATGGTGGACAAAACGATTCAGAGAAGGGGGTGGCTTGGTAGTTTAGTCTGCCCTGTTCCCATGATGCACTGGGCCAGGGACAGACTGATTTGCATATAGCCAGGTTCTGAGCTGGGATGGTGCAGTGAGATAAATAACGGTGATGGATCAAGCCCTGATCTTTGGACTGGGTAAGAGTGGTCTGCTTAATTCAGACACTCTGTTCATCACCACTCCCTTTTCTAAATCGTTTTTGGCCACTATAGGTGTGGCAGGGTATACTCAGACATGAGTCCCTTTCTCACTGCACCATCAGGATTCAAGCAAGCCGGGCCGAAGAAGGCTGAAATGCCAGAAACCGGTCCCCGGTAGCTTGTCTCCTTTCTGGTGAAGAATTGGCTTGGTAGTTTAGTCTGCCCTGTTCCCATGATGCACTGGGCCAGGGACAGACTGATTTGCATATAGCCAGGTTCTGAGCTGGGATGGTGCAGTGAGATAAATAACGGTGATGGATCAAGCCCTGATCTTTGGACTGGGTAAGAGTGGTCTGCTTAATTCAGACACTCTGTTCATCACCACCCCCTTTTCTAAATCGTTTTTGGCCACTATAGGTGTGGCAGGGTATACTCAGACATGAGTCCCTTTCTCAATGCACCATCAGGATTCAAGCAAGCCGGGCCGAAGAAGGCTGAAATGCCAGAAACCGGTCCCCGGTAGCTTGTCTCCTTTCTGGTGAAGAATTGACTTGGTAGTTTAGTCTGCCCTGTTCCCATGATGCACTGGGCCAGGGACAGACTGATTTGCATATAGCCAGGTTCTGAGCTGGGATGGTGCAGTGAGATAAATAACGGTGATGGATCAAGCCCTGATCTTTGGACTGGGTAAGAGTGGTCTGCTTAATTCAGACACTCTGTTCATCACCACCCCCTTTTCTAAATCACTATAATATAGCAGCATTCATCTGATATTAATATATGTGCAAATTAGCCTAATAAAGTGCAAAGTATCAGTTCCATCCTTCCTAAAGTGCAATATGCATTTAGCAGCACAAAACCGAATACTAAAAATGTCTAAGCTACGTCAAAATAAAGTGCAAACGCTATGGCATTCTTTCAGTGCACAAAGTACAATAGCAGCAATTATACAACATTCATATATGTGCAAATTAGCATGATAAAGTGCAAAGTGTCAATGTCATCCTACCAAAATTACACAATACATTTAGCAGCATAAATTTCAAATACTTGAAAAAGATAAAGCATCATTGAATAAATTCATATAATAATTGACTTTCTTACAGAAATACATTTTAAAATTTAAGTGGCCACGTGAAAACATACATCCGGGGTCTCTAGATTAAACATCAGTTGCATCGCTGTTTGTATACCAGGCGTGTTATATTTTAAAAAGATGGGTTTCAAATAACATTTTCTAAAAGAGGTATAAAAGTTACAGGATAGCATAAAATGACAGATGTTCTGTTTGGATTTACCGTCACAGGGACACAAACAGGTGGCGGGTTTCTTAACCACGGGAAAGGCCACTTGGTGATGCACAATTCCCAAGCGGAGACGGGTCAATACAAAACGGTGAGAATAAATACTAACAACAGTAAGATACGTTTGGAAGCCTTCATTAGTATTATATTCCAGGTAGAGATTGAACGTACTTTGTTTTACATATTTTTCCGTTCTAATCCCAGCTGTATATTTAAGGAGTGAAATTTTAAGCTCCCGCTTCGATGGTGTAAAACCTATTGCAAGATCTTTAAAAATGTTTAGGCCATAGAGTGTCTTATACCAATGTTGTATGTGGCTCAGCCAGGGGATGTTTGATCGACGGTCAAGTTTAATACAATCAGTAATTACATCCTGGGTAAACTTTGTCTCCTCCTTTGCCCAAATTGAGCACCATAGGGACAAAGGACGTAAAACAATGAAATCATTAACATGATTCATATCCAGTTCCCTGTGTATTATCTCGGTTGAAGTCGTAGCCGGGGCACTGATTAGTCATTTTAAAAACACATTTTCCTCGCGCTGAATCAGTTTGGCACTCTGGAAATCATGTTCCCAAACCTCGGCTCCATATATGGCTGAAGATATACATCTTGCATTAAATATAGATAACATTTCATAAATTCTTCGACCCCCTAATTTTGCTGCGAATCTAAAAATACAACTTGTATTCCTAACCATTTTAAAAAGGACACTTTTTTGTTCATTAACCCATCTCCCGTCTCCTGCAAAAGTAATACCCAAATAACAAAAACTACTGACAGATTCTAGTCTCTCCCCATCTAAAAAGAAAGGTTTACATTTCCTCAGTTTCTTACCACATACCATTGTAACCGTCTTCCCTTTATTAATTTTCAACTTCCTACTTTCAATGAATAAGTGGAATTGATTAATTAGATGTTGCAGTCCATTATGAGTCCTAGAAAGGAGGACCGCGTCATCCGCATATAAAAGGATTGGAATCGGGTTGCCATTAATGATAGGTGCATCTGCATTAGTCTGTCTTAAAATTTGATCAACCTGGTTATTAAAAAGAGAGAATAGTAGAGGGGCAAGTACACATCCTTGTCGGATACCTCTCCTGATTTTAAAAAACGGGGTGCATTCTCCATCTCTTCCAAATCTAACTTTACTGGACAAATTATTATACAGTCGGGCAAGCAGATGGATAATTTCAATAGGGGCGCCCATCTCCGGTAAAGTAGGCCAGAGCAGTGCGTGTTCCACCAGATCGAATGCTGAACTCAAGTCGGCAAAGCACAGGTAAAGATTACCAGCTTTAGCTTTGGTGTACTTGCCGACTATGAGTTCCAGGTTCACGCACTGCTCCATTGTACCCATCCCCCTACGAAACCCATACTGGACTGGGGATAGGATGTTTTTTTCCTCAGCCCAGGCTTCCAATCTCACTAGTAGGACTCGATTAAGGATTTTAACTGTTGAGTCCAAGAGTGAGATGGGTCGATAATTTCGGGCCTCGGACCTGGATCCTTTTTTGTGGAGGGGTACAATAATTGACTGACCCCATGTCAGTGGTAAAGTATCTTCCACTGCAGCATTAAAATAACGTGTTGAAATTGGAGCCCATAGAATTATTTCATGTTTATAAAAATCCATGGGTACCCCATCAGGCCCAGGTGCTTTACCCCCTTACTATTTTTAATTGCCTCTGTAACTTCATCCAAAGTTCAAAATAACTGCATTTTCTGCTATTTAAGGCATAGTAATGTATCTGCATTAAAAGCAAACCCATCTGGATTAAGATCAGAGTTAAAAATCTCTGAAAAATGAACAATCCAAGCGTGGCAGCTGACATGAGAACTGACTTCGGGAATATTATCATTCTTTAAGAAGGGACCATTAATAGTTTCCCAGAATAGTTTGTGATCTTTAGTTTCAGCAGCCATATCTAATTTATACCATGCATCGTTTTGCAACTCTTATTTCCTAGATACCAAAGCAGATTTATAATTAATTCGTCCTTCTCTGATTCTTTCTTTGTCTCTTGGTTTATCATCAAGCGCTATTTTTAGCTTTTTTAGAGTTTGGGCACAATGTTTATCAAACCACACAGTTTTCTTTCTTTTGGGCTTTCTGTTTCTTACGGCCAAAGAATTCTCAACAGTACTCGTTATTTTTAGAAAGTTGGAGAGTAAGGTGGGCACGGTCACATTTGGTGCTAGGCAATATTCGACCTCTCTGTTACATTTGCAAATGATATCCTTCGTCAATTTATTGGGGTCTATCTTGGTCCATTTGATCCTCATGCCGTTCGGTCTCTCGGCCGTGATCCCTGAGACAGGCCTACCATATACTGTTGTTTTTGGGCCCCAGCCCATTAATTCCACTGAGATACTATTATGGTCACTCACGGGCTGCTCTATTACCCAGACGTTGGAGTAAGCAGAGCCATTAGTCACCAAAATATGGTCAATATTAGAGTAAGCGTCCCTCCCTCTAAACGTGGGGCACTTTTCGTTGTTTTTATTCTTTTTACATTCTAGTAGCTCCAGATTTAATTTAGCTACCAGATTGTTCAGTGCACTACCATAATTACTGTGTGGGAAATGATTAAAAAAGATATTGTCACCACCCGAGTACTCTTCTCAATGTCCACAAATCCCCTTTCGGGCTTGACTACATGCTTTGATATTAAAATCTCCTGCCCAGAGTATTACAGTGCTGTTATTTGAACGTGCAATTGCTTCTTCTATTGCACACTCAACATCAGGAACGATCTTATCCCGATTGGGTCCCACAATGTTGTTATAAAAATTCACGATATTTGCAACAAGTTCCGAAATGCACCACTTTGACAGTCAAAATTACACCATATGTCGGTGAAAAAGTCTATATTTGAAAGAAGATAATCCAAATAAAAGAGCGCTGAGTCCAAAGTTTGCAAGCAAGTGTTCAGGATTCTTTTAATTTTCAGATCGAAATGCCAGCCAACGCGTTTCGTTCCTTCAAGGGGAACTTCTTCAGGGCAGTAATGATAGATGACAAGTATAAGGATTTCCTGAGCCGGGATCAAAGATTAACCATAGTTATATATATCCTATGTCTGAATGTCGACGAGTAGGTAGGGTCACCAGATATCAATTTCAGAAAGGTAGTTGCCTTATATCTTCCAAAAGGAATACACCTTATCAAACTGTATAAACCCAGTCGAACACTACGCTCTTCTTTGGCCCAACAGCTCCAAATCCCACGCACAAAAAAAGTATCTTGGGGAGATAGACGCTTTGTAGTGGCAGCATCAAAATTATGGAATCAGATCCCCTCCTCTGTTAAAAATCAACCGTCATTACTTTCATTTCGCAAACACCTCAAGACCTGGCTCTTTAACCAGTAAGACGTCAGTGGAACCCCTGCAATCTGCAAACTTCAGCGCCGAGACACCGAAAGGTATTTGCGCGCTTTAGAAATTTTAAAAATAAATAAATAAATAAAATGAAAGCCTTCCTGCAGATATTTCAATTATCTCTATTGTTTCTTATTTTTCATTTCTTCATCATTAGTATCAATGAGCTGTAAAGTTTCTTGCTGAATTATACCTTTAAATATTTTGAAAGTTCATATTATTCACTGTCACTTGTTCCAATTTGGAAATCCCTAATCGACTCTGGCGATGTAGTCACATTCAGGTAGTTACCTGTGGGGGTCCCATTCGATATCCCCAGTCGGCGTTTCCACAGTACTCGCGCCTGGTCTGCTCCGGCCAATGTTTATAAAAATTCACGATATTTAAGTCCCTGCCTTTACTGTTTATTAGGCGCAAAACTGAAGCGTGCTCACCCACCACCACATATCCCCCATCATTAAATTCCGTTTGTTTTGTAGAGACCAGAGTCAGTAGGCCACCCTTTGCTCTACCAGCCTTTGAGGCTACTGCTGTTACACTGTAAGAGGTGTAACCATCAACTTGTATTTGGTCTCTGTGCCACGTCTCTTGTTGACATATTATATCATAACCATGTATAATAAAGTTGTCCCAGAACGGGGTACTTAGTTTAGCGGCAATTCCCGCTATGTTCCAGGTGGTAATTACAAGGGAATCGACATGATTGTCTCTTGTGGCCTCAGAGTGGTTAGTCAATAATGATGTTTCTAGACTCTGTATCATATTAATGTCTTGTTATGCATTTACATTTGTCATAATTAAATCATTATCTTTGCACAATTCATTATTGGACAAGTTAAAATTTTGCACAGTTACATCTCTTACACAACATTGACTCCCCAACTCTTTTTCCATAGTTACTGTATCTCCAGATACAACGATTTCAGGTTGTGTGACCATAGATGATACATTCAGTCAATCATTCTCCTCTAATGAGTTGAACACCTGGAATCTGTTGTAAATTGGAACTGCAAAGTTGTCATATATATTGAACAGTGGGAACGGAGTGGGGGGAACCATTAGATGGCTAATATGGGCAGCTCTTGGGTGCTGGAAGGGGTGAGTAGTAATTTGTCTTCCTGGCTGATTCCTGTAAAAATAATCAAGTGGGAACAAGGTGGTGTTATATTCATGATTAGATGGCATGGGTGCATGTAAAATCGAATCTCTCGCCCATTCAGTAGTCCTGTAATTTATAACTATGCAATCACCATTTATCTCCTTTTTATTTGGTCCCACCCATCCTACCCTCTGTGTAGAGATGATCTCACTGGCCCCAAGTATTGGGAAGCCACAGTTTTTCACCAACCAGTGCAGTGTTTTATTTTTTAAGGTTTCCTGGTTTTCAAATTGGGTAGGCTGTAATTTGGGTACATTGGCAAGGATCGCTACGTATGGTCTGCATTCCGGTGGTAAATTAATTGTGGCCAGGATGATATTATTATTGTGGCGCCTGGGTACTGGCAGATTCTTGTTGTTATAAACATGATCAAATGTATTCCTCTGACCCCCAGCGGCTTTCTGCCCATTTGTTATATTTGGGGAAATGGTCGCTGACCTGTTCGTTCCACTTGTGGTTGCTACAGAATTCACCACCGTGGCAGGCACACTAGGAATTCTAGTTACTATACTTGGTGTATTTTTGTTCAGTCTCCCAGATAGTGCATTAGTTGTAGGAGACCTGACTTGCGTGCCCAGGTGTTCCAGGACGTCCAAGTAAGCTATACCCAATTTTTCTAGATTCTCTACTTTTTTAATAAGGATTTCTAGGATTTCTGTCACTGGTGCAATGTGGGTTTTTATCGTTTTCTCCAAATAATGCACAAGTCCCTCGACAATAGTTGGAATTAGTGTTTCCTTTAGGTGTATATTTCCACTATGTTGGTGTATCTCACCCTCCCTCTCATGGTCTACAGGAATTTGTACAACTCTCTTTTTTTGCGTCTATATGTCTTACCCTGCTTACTGATTATCAGCCTTTTCCTACTATAAGTAGATTTCCTTTTAGGCCGTGCAGACCCGCAGTCGGTTTCACTGCTTACCAAACTGATGTCACTAGTTTCTACAATGGGGATAATGCCATTAATGTCACTACCAAATAAATCCCCCATGTCATTAGATGCGCCATTCTGAGTTGTGGGCTGCGGTATGACACTTGTTGTCAGGTCAGGCGTTAATGACAGTCTGCTCTCCCTGACACAGGTCACAGAAGGTTCTAAATGTTGTGGTACAACAGATTGATTTTGGTCATTCCTAGGCAAGCCTGCAAAAGATTGTAACAAAAGAGAATCATGTGATAACGATGTTTCATTTGTGATATTAACTAGTGTACTGACCACTTTTGGCGATTGGGTTATTAAACACATACTAGCTGGCAATGAAAGTCTTCTTTCTGTCTTTTCGATGGCATTAAGCACAACCCCAATTGTTTGCTGCAGCATTCTATCGATAGCGGTTAGGGTAGGTAAAGAAGGTGGCACCACTGAACGCAGGACAGAATTACCTTAGAGACCAAGAGGAAAAAGTCAAGAGGGGTGGCCCAGCCAAGTCTCCTGCGGTCTCTGAGGACCTCAGAGGGCCCGCCCTTTGCCCGGGCTTAGCCCACCCACGTCCCGCGCGCGTCCTCGCGGGACGAGGGTGTGGGTGTAACTTTATGCGCCTCTTGGCGCTGCGCGGTGATGATAGGGGAGGCGTCCTGGCCACAGGGCTGCTGGGGGCTGTAGTTTGCTGTCTCCCGACCGGCGGAGCCAAGCCCGGCCAGCCGGAAGTGCAGAGGGATACGCTGCGGCGGAGCAAAGCCCGGCCGTCCCACAGCCACAACTCACAAGCAGCACGCCTCAGCGGAGCTTCAGCAAACAGGAGGTAGGCTCGGCCGACATGGAAACCCTTCAGAAGCCTGCCACACACTCACTGATATGAGAAGTCCTCAAGAAACAGGGGACAAAGAACCAGCTTCAAGCCTTCGAGCCAAACTCCTGGGCTTCAAAAATCTCCTAAAAACAGTTACATGTTCAACCTTCACCCGTGTTCGCCTTCGGCATGAAAACAGAGCAACACCGGAGTCACTGTTATATCAGCTGCTTTAAAAGTGATGTTCGAAGCTCCTGCAATTTAGCTCCTACTGCTTTTTAAAGAATTATTGGCTCCTGCCACTTACTTAACCGGAGTCTCTATTGTGTCAGCTGCTTTAAAAAGTGTTGTTTGTGGCTCCTGCTGCCTTAAAATTAATGATGGCAGCTTCTGCTGCTATTACTCTGTCTTTCCCGGATCTTGCCGCTTTAGGTTCCTGTTCACGGCTACTGCCGCTTTTGGGTTGACATTCGCGGCTCCTGCCTCTTTGATTTGCTGCTCACGGCCGCTGGATGACTGCCAAGGCCCCCCCGCAGCCCCCGCAAATGCAGGCTGCGGCCTCTGCTACAGTGCCTGCTGGCCCCCACGCCAACTCACCCGCCTTGAAGGTGAAGGTGGCCTCACCGCGGCCGCCACTCTCTCTCCTCGCTCGCTAAGACTCAATTTGGTTCAGAGACTATTGGTTCTTCTAAGCCTGGGTCAGGCATAAGCAGTGTACTTCCTTTGTGTTCAGTGATAAATGGTTACTTTCTCTTTATGTAGTTCCCATAGCTAAAATCATATATATGTATTGCACTGTTTAAGGAACTGAGCTTGCTTGTTCTGTATTGTGTTCTTTTGCAGGCAGTCTCTCTGTTTGTGGTTCATTGGGTTCATTGACATTAGGGTATTCCAGTGCTCCATATGCTGCAACATTGGCTTCCAACCTCTAACGAGTCTGATCTCCCTATTCCAGTGTCACAGTCCCTGATATATCAGCTCTTTTGGTATATGGAACCTCACAATTAGGAGAAAGATATCTTTCTATCTCCACGTACCCCAGGCATAATTATAATGGATGCCAGCATCAAAGTTTGGGGACCTGTTCTGAACTCTGACTCTGCACAGAGTCTTGGAAGAGCTCGCAAGAGAGTCAATTCCTCCAACTGGAGAGAGCTGAGCGCAGTTTTAGATAGCTCTTCAGAAATTTCAAACCAGATCTTACGACAGAATGTGGTGTTGAGAGCAGACAATGTGGTAACCGTGTCATACGTGAACCAACAATTCGAGACAGGATGTCCCCCCCTGAATAGTTTAATTCTAAAGACAGGAGAACTTCGCATCTCTGAAGGCAATTATTTTCAGGGGAGAAGCAACATAATAGCAGCCAGACACCGTAACCAGAGTGTTTCACTCCTACCATGGAGGTATTTTCGATAATTTGTCTAATGTTTGGCTATCCTAAAATAGATCTAACTGAAGATCATCGAAATGCCCTTCTTCCTGTTTTTTTTTCAAGACTCAACGACCAGCATTCTGCAGATGTCTCCATCCTCTGTAAATGTAACTGTCACAATACTTTGTAAAGGGTGTCCTGTCACCTACCGTACCTATGCACACCCAGTCTCCATCAGACGAGGTACAAATAGATGAACGGCTGTCTTTTTATGGAAGAAGAGTAATGTGGGAACCTCAGTAGTGCGTGATGTGTGTGGCATGTCCTGATAGTGAAATGATGCCAATTTCTATTTTCACTATTGTAAGGCTATCTGTCCCATAGGATAGCATTGGGAGTTTGCTCATAACATCTCATGAGCATTACTGCACATGGGAACAAGATAACACTTTACAAACATAAGCGACTGAGAGTTCACCAATTTTGTTAACTTTTCCTATACATCACAGAGCCTTTTAATACCATGGAAGTAGTACATTCCACATTTTTTTCTCTTGTTCTACTCTGGACCTTGCCCATTTCTCTGCTCCGGGGGCTCTCATATACCTCCCCTGTAATTAGTCCACTTTTCCCAAACCTTTAACCACTTGTTGGGACACCCTCTAGATTCATACACTGTCCTCTCTGTCAGCAAGCACCAATGCATATCTCTCTCCAACACTGTTAGGGACAGTGGCTCCTCTCCCACAAATCCCCCCTCTGATAGACACAGTGAAGAGCCAGTCAGGAATAGTTGTAGAGATGTTTCCCCTAATGAACCTGGAATCCTTAAAATTCCATTTAAATAAATTAAACTCAGGCTCCCCAGGATACATGGCCCCTTCCACTGTCCTCAATCAAGTTGCACATACAGTCACCCCTACCATACTAGATCTTATAAACTCATCCCTAAGTACCAGCGTGGTTCCATCTGCTTGGAAGCAAGCAACGGTTAGAGCACTACTCAAAAACGCAGGAGCCGACCCAGAGGTCCTTTCTAACTATCGCCCCATCTCTTTGCGGCCTGGAACTGCTAAAATCACAGAGAAACATGTGACTGCAATACTCTCTACATATCTTGAAGACAATGACTGCCTGCACCCTACACAAACCGGTTTTAGACCCCAGCAGGGCACAGAGACAGCCCTGATTGCTGTCACCGAGGAAGCCAGAAAAATCATGGACTCCGGAGGATCAGCCACCATTCTCCTCCTAGATCTGAGTGCAGCCTTCGATGCCGTGAAACATCATCTGCTTATCTCCAGGATCAGAGAGGCAGGAGTATCGGGGGTTGCACTGAGATGGCTGAAATCCTTCCTAGAAGGGCGATCATTTCAAGTATTCGAGGAGAATTGTACCTCCAAGAGCATGCCTTTGAGTTGTGAGGTGCCACAGGGCTCATCATTGAGCCCCACCCTTTTTAATATTTATATGAGCCCTTTGGCAAAAATAGTTGAACCATTTGGAATCCAAATCGTCACTTATGCTGACGATACGCAATTGATAGTATCCCTCAGCCAACCCGGACAAAACTCCGACAATCTACCCAATTGTCTTGAAACAATCTCAGCCTGGACGGAAGGTTCCTTCCTCCAACTGAATGGAGCAAAAACTGAACTAATGCTTTTGGGTAAACCATTCCAAGAAGGATCCACTGCCTTGTGGCCGAATTGTCTGGGAAACGCTCCTCTCCACAAATATACAATAAAAAGTCTGGGAGTCTGGCTGGATAACAAACTAAATATGAAAGTCCACGCACAGAAAGGGGCAAGCTGCTGCTTTGGACTTCTAAAAATGATGAGGAAAGTTTTTTCAATTTTATCTAGGGAGACAAAAAAACTAGTGGTCCAAGCGTTGATTCTCTCCCGCTTGGACTACGTCAATGCACTTTATATTGGATCTCCAAAATCCACTATAAGGAGACTTCAGGCAGTCCAAAACTGTGCAGCTAGACTGCTCCTAGTCATTCCCCGTAGAGAATCTGCCCGAGGACCTATAGCCTCACTCCACTGGCTGCCTATTGCAGAGATGATACAATTCAAGGCCCTCTGTGTCACCCACAAGATCATGACCTCAAACTCTCTGCAAATACTTCAGTCAATCATTGTCCTGTATCACCCCAATAGAGCACTTCGATCTGGAAACAAACGCCTGGCAACCATTCCGAGAATCCGCAAAACCAGGAGTGGAGGACAGCGATTCTCATATGTGGCCTCCAAAAGATGGAACACCCTTCCAGATCAGGTTCTTCTGGAAGATAACCATCTAGTCTTCCGCAAGCGGCTGAAAACACTGCTATTTCCATCCATCTAAAGTAGGCACCTACAGATTAGTTCATTAGCGCTGGGAGGCCTCTTGGTAGCCATGCGCTTTACAAATACCTTTCCATTCCATTCCTGTGCCCTCCACAATCTTGCAAAGTTCTGTTTTGCAATTATCCTACCAAGAGTCACCCATATTCTCTCTTTGGTGTTTAGGACAGTCTGGCCCCTTATATTCAGGAGGCACAACATTATACTGTAATCAATCTAATATCCCATCACTTCAGCCATACACTTTGTAACCACAGACCAGTACATCTGTGTATATGTACATTCCCATAGGATATGCACAAAGGTTCCCTCCTGCCCACATCTTCTCATGCATCCTGGTTCCATTCTATAGCCCATCTTTACCATTGCAGGGCCCGCAAGATAGATTCTGTGGAGCACTTTCAGTTGTATCAGTCTCAGCCTAGATGAGATAGCTACCTCCTTGGGGGAAGCCATTCCCTTAAGCCGTTCCTCGTCCTCTAGCCCCGCCATGTCATGCTCCCATTTAGACCGAATCCGGAGGAGGGGATCAGGCAGGTTATTAATTAGTTTCTTATAAGTCAAAGTAATGGCTTTCTCTGGCATGTACTGATCTAGGATTCTATCTTCTAGCAGGGATGATTCTGGTGGTGTCTCTCCCCTAGCTATTATCGTCTGTAGCGTGTTTGATCTGTATGTATCTGAAATCTTCTGTGTGTGCAATTTCATACTCCATTGGCAATTGGGAATAGGTGACTATCCCTCCCGCCTCCCACAAATCTCCAACCATCGGTCGAAGCCCTTAGTTTTCCTGAGATTGCCAAACACATCTGCATCCCAGGGAGGGCTAGCATGTGTAATTTTACCCTCCCAAGCCATGTTTTTCATAGCCACTGCCATATCTGTACTGCATGCATTGTGGGGCCTGTCAGGTTCAATTTAGTGGGATTGGTATAAAACACCCCTGCAAAAGCCACCTGTCCATTTGATATCTGGGATCCCCTGTGGGCTTATAAATGCACTGATTAATTGCTGAAAGGTGCGCAGCCCAATAGTATCTTTTGATATCAGGGAGTGCAATTCCCCATCATATTACCCTTGAGTGAGTTTCTGAATGGACATCTTGGGTGGACTTCCCCCAACAGGAGCTCTCTTTGGGCACCTTCTATGGATTTGAAGTAATCTTCCCCAAACGGGCGAGGAGAGTTTTGCAATACATATAAAAAGCGTGGCAGGGCCATAATTTTGAATAATGCCACACGTCCCAACAGGGACAGCGGGAGAGATTTTCAATGTCTGACATCAGATCTTAGGCTTTTGTAGTGGGGGCAAGGGATTTAATTAATAAAAATCGGTTGGATCCTTATAAACATAGATCCCTAGATACTTAAATCTCACTTTGGCTTCACTAATATTAATACCCAGTGGCAGTGCCGGTGTTTTGCCACTCAGAACATAGATGACCGATTTGGACCAATTTATACTATAGCCAGAGCACTTCCCAAATGCAATAAAAATATGCATTGCTCTATTTAGGGAGGTACTGGGTGACGCCAAAAATAACGGTATGTCTTCAGCATATAATCAAATATGATTCTCCCACTCCTCGATCCATTTTAATCCCTAAAAATAGAGTCTTTTCTTATCCACATTGCTAGTGGCTCCAACATCAGGGGAAAGAGCAATGAGGAAAGGTAACAGCCCTGTCTGGTTCCTCTACCGAGTGCCAACACCGGGGACCTTCGGTTGTTGACCACTACTTGGGCCAGTGGGTTTTTATACAGTAGCTGAACCCAGCTAAAAAAAAATTGGGACCAAATCCCAATTTCCTTAATATTGAAAACATGTAGGGCCATTCAATCGTGTCAAACGCCATGGTGGCATCGAGGGATACCACCATTGTGTCTTCATGTATTGTGTTCACTCGATCAATCACTCCGTGAAGTTGCCGTAAGTTAAGAGAAGTACTTCTGGCTGGCATGAAGCCAGATTGGTCCGGGTGCACCAGTTTGGTTATAACTTGTAATAACCGGTGGCCAGTATTTGCGCTAGGATTTTGGCTTCTGCATTAAGAGGTGATATTGGTCTATTTGAGGAGCATTTGTTCTTGGGTTTTCTATTTTGTCGAATAACCACTATGGTTGCTAACCTCTGATCTACTGGGAGTGTCTCCACCTCTCAGCTCTCCTAAAGCATTGCTGCCAGATAAGGCACAAACCTGCTATGGGCTGGTTTGTACAGTTCAATAGGCAAGCCATTAGGGCCCATTGTCATGCCCGCCCTCAAATCCTATATATCTTTTTTCACCTCTGTAGTAGCTAAATCCTGTTATAGTTCGTCCCGATCTTCACCAGAGAGCAGGGGTAGGGCGATGTCTTTCAGGAACACATCCACGTAGTCTCCTGTATAAGTCATTTGGGATCTATAGATCCGGTCATAGTAGTTACCAAATGCGTTTGCAATTTCTTGCGGCTCAGTGTGTACAATGTTAAGTTCATCCATAAGTTCTACCACCACTCTATTATCTTGTTCTCTGTAGTCCAACCAGGCTAATAATTTCCCGGTCTTGTCCCCTACCTTGTAGATTCTACTGAGTGTTGCCCCATATTATGCTTTGGCAATATCTGTGGCTCGGGCCACATATTATTTTGTCTTTCATTTCAGGGTATGCCTAAACTCTTATGTATCTGTTTCTCGTAATTCATTTCCAATTCCAGTATCTGTGTTTCAAGATTTGCTAGTGTTACCTGTTTTTCTTTCTTGGAACCTGTGATCAGGGAGACAGCATAGCCTCTAATTATGGCTTTAAAGACCTCCCACAATGTTTGTGCAGACTCAACAGAGTCTTAATTTTCACTGAAGTAAAGTACAGTTTCTCTCACAATTTTCTTTTTTATCAGGGGGATCTTGAGATAGCAAGGATTTATTGGGGTCACTCTTCCGATCCGTGGCTCCCCAGCTTCTATCAGGGCCCAGATAGGCGAATTACCTGATATTCCCCTAGCTGGATGTCTAACTTCACTGACCTGCTCTAGCTGGTCTGCTAGTGTTATGATATATTCTATTTTAGACATGCTGTGGTGGGCACCTGAGTAAAATGTGTATTGCTGCTCTACGGGATGGTGCGCCCTCCATATTTCAGTGAGTTCCATTGCTTCCAGGAAATTATGGATTTGTGTACTGGCAGGCAGCAAGTTTCATTGGGGCCAGCGATCAAGACTATCCAAAACAATTGAATTGAAGTCCCCCCTAACAAGGAGTCTCCCATCTGGAAGAGTAAGCAGCAGGTCACCCAGGTCCACTGATACCAGGTTTAATATATGGCCTTTCCATCTCCCCAAAACCGCTACAAATCTACCCAAATTACCATCCATGTGCGATCAATAGTCATCTGGAAGCTTTTACGCATCATTATGCCCACTCCTCGAGATCCAGTCCTGAATGCTATTGCAACACTATACCTATCTTTAGCTTGTCGCCCAAGCCATTTCCATTCCAGGACAACAATTTAAGTACCTGCTTTAACTGTGGACCCATTTTTATTTGCAGAAATGAGGGTTTTCATCAATTGAATCCATTCAGGCCTCTCGCAATCTTGGTATATAGTATTCAAACATCGAACACTCCACTTCTCTTGTTTTTCTCTGCAAAGTGTGAGAGCCCTAAGGGCCTAGTCCTGTTTTATTATGTCATCAGCATCTAAACTAAACAAAAAATGCCCCAAACACCCCTTTCCCCTTCCTGTCTGCACATGTTTCTGAATGATTTTTGTGTTGTTTTTCCTTGACAGCAGTAAAGTTACTTGCTGAGAGAAGGCCCACACCCCAATAACCCGTACCCCAACCCCTCCCTGCATCTCTGCATGGTGGTATAGGAACCTCCTTCCACCCCAAATCTGGAGAGCACCTATCGCCCACCCCAGAAACTATTTGTACGTGGACCAACCACCCACCTGTTCGGCATCAAGTGTCAGTGAGAAAACCTTATCAATATTAGAACCTTCTAGGGGACCTAGTATCTTTCATCATGTTTTCGCTCTCCAATCTCTGCGAGGGAATAGACCATGTACCGTTACTTGTATGTCCACTGGGGGAGGGGGGGATGAGTTTTGCGGAAGCCAAAAAAACAGTACATCTTATCCCCAACTTATGATGGTACAAAGGGCAGTGTAACTATTTTGGGGTGTCATAGGCCAGCGGGGTGCTGTTGGATTCAGTCCCCACATCCTGCTCCACTCGGGATTGCCCCAGTCTATCTCGCTGAATTTGATGATTCCTCTTCCCCACCGTGCGCCATCCTTTGAACCAGTCCCATGCTTCATCAGAAGTAACAAAGAACCAGACTTTTCCTTTTGCTTCCATACGCAGTTTAGCTGGGAAGAGCATTGCATATTTAACGCCCCTTTCACGCAGGGCCCTCTTTACCTCAAGGACGCTGCGTCGTTGATGCTGGACTTTGAGCGTAAAATCAGGAAAAAAGGTCACCTTGCAATTTCCAAATGCAACAGGTGGTGAGACTTGGGCTGTCTGTAATATGATGTTCCTCTCTCTATAGTTGAAAATCCTTGCCACAATTTGCCTTGGAGGTGCTCCAGGTATATGACTGCCTCCCGGCACTCAGTGTGCCAGTTATACCGTGAAGAATATTGATAGTCTAATAGCTTGCTGGTAGGTTGTAACCAGCTCCTCAACAAACAGGTCCATCGCTTGCACTTCTGCACGTTCCGGCACTCTCCCGGCACCTTCCTTCATATTCATCAAGTTGATCCGAGATCTTTTCATTACAGGCCAGCAATTCGGTCATTTGCTTTTTAAGGGTTGAAGTGTCTTTGACTAGGGAGCTGGTGGTTGATTCCACTTCTTTAATTCCAGAGTTCATATTTCGCACATCAACCCGTATTACAAAAACCTCAGTGGTGACAGCGTCAATTCTAGTTTCCAACAATGTTCCTACCATTGTAATGGCCGTCATTATGTCTAGGAGGGTCAGTTCTGATGAGTCATCCTTCATGTGCTAATTCTCTGGTAGTTCCTCCCGCACTGTCTCTTTCGGGCCCAATCCCTTTTGCCGGCCTATTTATCTAATTTGGCTTGCATTTTCGTTTTGCCGCTTCTCCCTCCAGCCATCTTGGGCCCCGGTGGGCTTTTGCATTGACAATAGGGGAAGTCACAGCACACTACGCTCTGCTGTTTATCCAGAACATATAACTCTTCTCTGTATCTGGGATGTGGCCGACCTTCTCTGCTGATACTCCGGAAGTTCCTTCTCACACCCCCACTGTATCACTGTGTCTATTGCATGTATGCCCAAACTTACGTTGTCTGCGATCACCCAGACCTGCTCCCACGTTTACTGGGCCTCCTTCAACTGACCGGTGACTTGTCTGGTGTATCTCAAGCAATCATAGTTGCTTCCTAGTTCAGGGTGCACCTTCAGAGGCAGAGGAACCTCCAGTCCTGATTCCCCTATGCCTGTTTGCCCAGATGTTTTCAGTTGAAATTCTTTTTGAGGGGGGGAGCCAGAGAATATTCAAGGTGAGAGGACTACAGTGTCTTTAAATTAAAGTTCTTGTCTAACTGCTGGAGCAGTACTTTGTCTTTCAGCTGTGGCACACAGGGTATTTTGAAAGGTGCTTGATTGGGGGCCGCAGAAAAAGCCCCGCTGCTATCTCAGATGCTCTGGGCCACTGCTCCCCTGAGCCCTTGCCTCTCCATTGCTGCCGTACCTTTAAACATCCTCGGTGCAAATTGTCATCAGGGGTCATCAGTGCCAAGTAAGCGGCAGCTAATCAAAGGGAGGATTCCTCCTTCAAGGAACAGGGAGGGGGTGTGCCCTACAGGCCCTCTCAGGTCAGAGGGAGGGATGGAGGTGGTGTGGGGTGGGGGTGCAAAAACTAAAAAAGGACATCACTAAGGGGAAATTCAGTTCTGATAAGAGTTCAATCAATCAATCAATCAATCAGAGTAATTGTAAAGCACACTACACACACATAAGGGTCCAAAGGCGCTTCGGGGAGGGGAGGATGCTGCTACTCCTCAAAGAGCCAGGTCTTGAGGAGCCTTCTGAAGGCGAGAAGGTCTTGGGTCTGCCGTATGTGGGTAGGGAGGGTGTTCCAGGTCTTGGGGCGAGGTAGGAAAAGGATCTGCCACCGGAGATCGTTCATTGGATGAGGGGGACAGCTGCGAGGGTGAGGCTGGCAGAGTGGAGCTGGGAGGTGGGGGTGTGGAATCTGAGTCTGCTGTTCAGGTAGGCTGGTCTGGCGTTGTGGAGTGCTTTGTGTGCATGGGTGAGGAGCTTGAAGGTGATCCTCTTGTCGACAAGGAGCCCGTGTAGGTCTCTCAGGTGGGGGTGACGTTGCTGCGGCGGGGGACGTTGACGATCAGTCCAGTCTGCTGCTGACTAGAGCCTGTGTCACCGTTCTTCTTGTTTCCGTGGGGATCCATTTGTAGATCCTGTGGCGCATGCGGACGGTGTTGTAGCAGGAAGAGGAGACGGCGTTGACCTGCTTTGACATGGATAGGGAGGAGTCGAGGATGAATCCCAGATTGCGTGCATGGCCGGTTGGTTTTGGTGCTGTTCCCAGTGTGGTCGGCCACCAGGAGTTGTCCCAGGCTGAGGGGTTGGGTCCGAGGATGAGGACCTCCGTCTTGTCCGAGTTCAGCTTCATCCAGCCGGCAACGGCCTTCATTCCCTTGTGGAGGTTGGTTTTGACAGTGTGTGGGTCCTTGGTGAGGCAGAGGATGAGCTGGGTGTCATCCGCGTAGGAGATGATGTTGAGGTCATGATGGCAGGCCTCTTGTGCGAGGAGTGCCATGCAGACGTTGAACAGAGTCGGGCTGAGGGATGAGCCCTGGGGGATGCCACAGATGATGTTGGTGGCTTCGGAACGGAAGGGTGGGAGGCAGGCACTCTGGGTTCTGACGGAGAGGAACGACATGGTCCAATCAAGAGACTTCTCTTGGATTCCGGCTTCTAGGAGGTGTGTCTTTAGAATGCGATGGCAGACCGTGTCGAAGGCAGCTGACAGGTCCTGGAGGAGGAGGGCTGATGTTTCGCCGTTGTCTAGTTGGTGCCTGATGTCGTCTGTGGCGGCGATGAGGGCTGTCTCGGTCCTGTGGTTTTGTCTGAATCTGGACTGGGATGGGTCCAAGATGTTGTTGTCTTTCAGGCGGCGGGTCATCTGTATGTTGACGATTTTATTGATGACCTTTGCCAGGAACGGGAGCAGGGAGATGGGACGGAAGTTCTTGAGGTCCTTGGGGTCCTCTTTAAGCTTCTTGAGGAGGGTGTGGATTTCGGCGTGCTTCCAGCTTTCCGGGAATGCCGCTGTTTCGAAGGAGATGTTGATGACCTTCCGTAGTTGGGGTGCGATGGCAGCGTCTGCTTTGTTGAATACTGTTAATCATCAGGTATTGGTCTTCTTCTTGTTTTTTTCTAGGACATTCTTTTTTGGTGAAGAGGCTTTGAAAATCAAATGTAATCTGATATGGCTAAGATAAAATGTATATCTTGGAATGTATCCGGTCTTAACAGTGCTGGCAAATGACAATTGATGCAGGAAGAGTTAAAATTATATCAACCGCATTTGGTTTTTATGACCGAAAGTCATTTGGCCTATTAAGATTGCCATCTGTTTAAACATCTTGGCAATGAACTTATTGTTTGTACCTCTCAAACTATTTCCATGAAAGGGAAGGCTATACTAAGAGATAAGAGGTTCTCTTGTAAAATAATAAAGGCAATGGCTGATCCGTATGACCGCTGGGCAATAGCTCATATTGACATTTTTGGCGAAAAGTATGTTCTTGTGTCAATGTACGGATCTAATGTAGATGATCCTGCAATATTTGATTTTCTTAATCCAGAATTGTTTAATTTGGATGGGGAGCATCTGATAATGGCCGACTTCAATTGTGTTATTGATTATCGTATTGATTCTACTAATAGAGGAGGATTAGTAGAATGCGAAAAGTTAGGGCAGCTATGCTTCGAATGGCCCAATTACAGTCACTGCATGATGTTTGGCGGGAGCCATATCCACTTATTCCAGGTTACACTTATTATTCATCTCCTCATAAATCCTATTTGCGAATTGACATGGCTTGGGCTTCTGAAAATTTGGTAGTAGGATCTGATATTGTAATATGCCCTCGAGTGATTTCAGACCATAATCCCATTTTACTATTTTTTGTTGTCAATTTAGAAAATAAAAATACAAGGCCATTCTCCTTTCCCAGATACCTATTAACTGATGGGAAATATGTCATACATATGAAGCATCAGTTGGAGAACGTAGGGGCCGCTTCTCCTTTGATTGTTTGGGATGCCATGAAAGCCTTTCCTAGGGGAGGGAACCAACAGTACATTTGGCGTCAAAACAAACAGAGGAAAAGCAATATAGATAAACTAATCTCGACTTTACAAAGCCGGGAAGTACAACAGACTGAGTCAATAATACGAGGTCAATCAGATCAGGATGAACTATTACTTCTTTTACTGGATGCTAGAACAGAACTGAAAAAGATATTCAGGGTGAAAAATGCGGAGAAGTACAACAAACCTCGCCAGGAGCAATAGGAGTATGGGGAGCATATCGGGAAAGTGTTAGCTTTTCAATCTGCTGAAGCATGGGTTCAAACTAAAATGAAGGTAATCATAAGTGCAGATGGTACTGTTCATAGTCATACTACAGTGATTCTGGAACAGTTTTCACTTTTCTATCAGCACCTTTACTCATCTTTAGTTACCGTTGATGCAGGAAATATTATACAATATATCACTGAGAGTAATCGCTCGGCTTTAAGCGAAGACGAGGCAACTTCATTAGATAATTCTATTTCGCTGGAAGAAATAGTAGCAGCTATTTCTTCATTACCTTCAGGCAAAGCAGCATGGGTAGATTCTCTGCCAATTTAATTTTACACGGTGTTTAAAAAGACTTTGCTAGTACAATTTAGCTTAGTTATTCAACATATTGGCATAGATAATAAGATACTAGAGTCGTGGAACATGACCCAGATTGTTTTTTTCTTAAAAAAGCTAAAATCCCTACTAACTTTGGATCATAAAGACCCATCTCCCTCATAATACAGATGCCAAGATTTTTTTAAAGTTTCTTGCTAATCGTCTTACCCCAATGATGGCTGGTCTGGTATCCGATATTCTACATGGTTTTATACCAGGCAGAGATACCAGATCTCATGTTAATATGGCAATTAGGGCATCCGATTATGCAGAAAAAGAGGGGGTGGGTCTCGGTATGATCCTTTTAGATGCCGAAAAGGCTTTTGACAAGGTTGAGTGGAAATTTCTATGGGCTACATTGAGTGCACTCAGCCTTGGGAGACAGTTTAGGCAATGGGTCCATGCCTTGTATCACAAACCAAGAGCTAAGCTCTCATATTCTGGGGCATGCTCTATACCATTCAATATTTTACGCGGTACAAGACAGGGCTGCCCTCTATCCCTGCTGTTATTTGCCCTTTACATAGAGCCGTTTATACATACTCTACAAGCTGATGTAAAAATAACTGCATATGTGGACGATTTGGCAATCTTTTCCACAAATCCTGTAGAAGCTGTCTCAGTTATTGAGAGGTAAGCAACTAAGGGCCTCATTAGGATGGCGGACGGACCTGCGTCCGTCCGCCAACCCAGAGGAGGAGGGACCGTCCGCAGGTGCAGCAGCGGTCCCTCCGTGCGAATTAGGATGTGACCGCCACCCTGGCGGTCACATCCTGTATTATTACCTTTGCGGCGGGTACTGCTTCAAGCAGCACCCGCCGCAATGTTGAAAATGCAAGCAGTGGATTTGCATGCACAATGCGGCAGGCACCGCGCAGTGCCTGCCGCTTCGTGGATGCAAGTGCAGGGGGGTACCATAGGTACCCCCCATGTGCACCCCTACCCCCCTTCATCCTGGGGGCCCGCAACAGGCCCCCAAAGAAAAGACCGTATGCTTTTTCGTGGTTGCATTGCCGCCGCGGAAAGGCATGTCCAAGGGCAAATCCTAATATGGCTGGAGGTATCTGATAGACACCGCCACCATATTGGAGCTTTTCCGCCGCGGTCTCGCGGCGGAAAAGCAGCAGACGGTCACCCCATCTGCCGATGACCCCCCAGCCATCCGCATCCTCCGGGCCGGTGGTGGCTTCCGCCGGCCCGGAGGATGCGGATTCATCGCAATCCCAACAAGGCCCATAATTTGGATTAGTTTCTGGATATAAATTAAATATCAACAAGACACAGGTGGTTTTGAATTTTGAATCTAGCACTCCAATTTTGGGGAGCTGTGCTTCTGCTATTTACTTAGGGGTCAAAATCTCTGCTAACATAGGTCAAATATTATCTTTAAATTATACTTGTTTATTAACTGAAACTGCTAAAATCTTAAAAACATGGCATAAACTCTCTATAGGGCTTTAGGGGAGATGCAATCTAATAAAGATGAAAATACTCCCTAAATTTCTATATCTGTTCAGGTCCCTTCCTTTATGTCTTTCCAATATGTTTTTTTTAAAAATTGGATGGAATCCTGAGCAGTTTTATTCAGGGCTTTAAGAAGGCTCGCCGGGCTATTGACTTGCTCAAATTACCCTACAAACAAGGCGGCCTTGGGTTATCAGATTTTAGATTTTATTTTTGATCATTGTTTGCCGGACGTTTTCATATTCGTATGGGGATTTATCAGAAGGATTCTCAATATCGACTGATCTTGGGGGAAGACAGCTTATTTTTTCTATACCGTATTTATGATCCAAACTACTTCAAATTTAAGACCATTAAGACTGTGTTTTTATATGGCGGGCTATGGACGTCAAATGTACTTTGCCTGTAATTCATACTATGCTCCCACTTTGGGGGAATACAATGTTGCCAGAACTCTTCCAGGATTATAGAGGCAAATCGTGGTCTAAGTATGGGATCTTATATCTGGGTGATAGGAATGATGTTAGAGGAATTAAATCATTTGGAGCTTTACAATTCCAATATAAATTTCCAACTAATCACCTGTTTAAATATTTACAGATAAGGGATTATCTCCAGAAAAATGTTGATCTAAATGTTATTACCAAATCTTTGATTTGGTATCTTTTGTATGAGGAGAAAACGAAATCTCTTATAGGTAATTTGTATAAGTTGCTGACCAGTTTTAAAACTGATGGGTGTGAAAAGTTAGCACTACAATGGAGTCAAATGTTGAATTTGGCCATAACATCTGGTATGATTGCACAAGCTTTGGGCAATATTGGAGATTCAATCCACTCTGTGAGCTTGCAACTACAGCAATTTCGTACAATAGGTATGTTGTACTACACACCGGAAAGGATTAGTAGATGGGCAGGAGAGTAAAAGACTAAATGGCCTAAATGTAGGACTCAAGCTGCAAATGTAATACATATGTTTATAGAGTGCCCAAAATTAAAATTTTATTTGCAAAAGATTGGCCTAGTGTTTTATAGTAAACTTGGAATGGGACCTACATTTACTCCTTTAGAAATCATGTTGGGGTATAAGGTAGATAAACTTGTTCTCGCACGGCCATTTACTATCATGATGGTAGCAGCTAGGCTGGCTGTTGCCCGGATGTGGGTTTCCCCGCTACCACCAACAATTCATGACTGGTGGTCTATTATTAAAATGACTTATGGTATGGAATTTGCCCTGGCTAAAGCTAGGGGTATAGCTTCTATGGTAAAACATGTGGAAGTATGGGACCCTATGGATCTCTTGATATAGGTTATCATTGATAAGAAAGGTAACTACTACTATTTAGGAATTGGAATGTCCTGGATTAGGCAGATCAGCTGTTGATGAGGATTATGATTATTCTGTTTCTTTTCCTTTTTTATTTTAATTGATGATTATTTACATACAATTGAATTTATGTTATGAATTATTGTATATTATCCTTATGTGATGTCAATAAAACATGTTTAAGAAGTTTATCCTCCTTATCCTGACTAGGAAGAAGGGTCCCTACTTGGGCAAAGGTACCTACCTCTGTCAACATAGAGACACCCATTTCTAACACTGACATACTGAAGTTCCCATGTTACTTTTCTTTTGTAAATAGACAGTTTATATTTCTGAAAATTTAGTTGCTTTTCCTTTGTAAATAGACAGATTATATTTGTGAAGATTCTACTTTTAGAAAGTTAGCGCCTTCCCGCCCAAAAGTTCTGAATACTTTTATAGGGGTTTCCATCTGCTTTCGTCTATTTATGGTTACCCCATAAAAAATGCATATTGGACCCAGACAATGAGCATTAGCCCCTGGTATAACTGGGAAAAGTTGTTCCTGGCAGGATCGCTGAGGAGAAACTATACCTTGCCCTAACTACATTTCAATGGACCTTGCCTGCAGCACACACCAAGGAACCTGATGCCAGGTTTGCCCTCAACTTTTTCAGCCTACAAAATTCGGAGCCAGGACCAGTTGAAGGGAAAGAACTGATGAGAACCAGGTTTGGGTGTAGGTCAGTAATTTCTTCCACACAATTGCTGACACCATGGTTTGCAGGTATGAAAGTGCAACCTTCAAAAACACTCATCAGTGCACTTGCCCAAGGGAAGATTCAGCAAAAGGTCTGCCCTGCTGCGCTGCCAGAATGCTTGCCCTGATACTTGAAGTCAGCATTGCTCTCTGACGAATGAAGATTGGACCAGCTTGCCTTGATCCCAGGATACACGGAATGACTCCAAGGGTCAATTGAATGACCTTCTGTTTTTGCTACAGAGACACAACAATCTTCTAGTGGCCTGACCCCCAACTGCCCAGCTGAACAGCACCAACTGGATCTGCTTGACCCATGCAGCTACCCTAGGCTTGAGTAAGTCCTGATCCTCAAGAGGCACCTTCAAAGTTCTGAACCATTGGCTGGCATCAGAGAGGACTCCTCCTGGAATACCTGAAAGTTATATCAGGTTCATTTGGAAGGAATGCAGGGTCCTGCAAAGCCACTCAGCTCCACACCGAAGGGTTCACCGAAACTGATGCAGAGCACCACAGATCTTTGCAGGGCTATGCCACACAGATCTCATCTAAACGCTGCACCGATTTCAGCGCAATGTGATGCTAAGCACAGCAGAGATACATTGTTCCTACTTGAAGTTTTCATTGGACCCGACTCGGAGTGATGCAAAGCCTTGCAAAGCAACACCATGTAGACCTTGCATCAAGGACATAAGAAACAACTCCTAGCTAGCCGAACTCAGTCCTGAACCCAGCGTGACCTCCACCGTAGTTAGCATGAACTTGAGGCTTTGTTTCAATCCAGGCCGACCAGATAACCACAGTTGGTGCTTTGTGCTTTTTGCTGGTATTTTCAGCTAAAACTTTTTAAACTTTTATCTCCGGTTTACTGCTTATATTTAGATTGTGTTGGAATGTGGTTTATTAGTAGGTTTAGGTAGGGACCTACTGGTATTAATAAGGCCACAATACCAGGAGGAGGAGCCAGCGACAATGATGGCTGCTCTGAACTAAAGCTCCGTGGTGGACCCGCTCTCTACTATCTCCGGATGCATAATTCCCGCAATCGGAATGCTGCCTGATGTCAATGATCATAAAACTGCTTTTCTGCGATCCTGAACATCCGTGATATGACCTACGGATTCCCCGTACAGGAGTGAGCTAAGATGGTGCCCAGAAGTCTACACATCCACACTCGGAGGCCAGGAGCCAGGTACTGTGATGCCGCTTACCTTTCACTTGACCTCCCAGTGGTGGATCTCCTCACCCCCCAGTAGCGCATTCCTGTCGGCTGACCCCTGGGCGTAGCTTCTTCGAAGAGTTGGTTTTTGATCCCACCTTTCGGTGCTGGTGCATTGAAGCCCGCCCCCCCCACCCTTTCTGGGACTCGAACTGCCGATGGAGATCTGGGGTAGAATTCCTCCACAGTGCTTAGTTCGCTGCTATTTCTGACAGTACTGATCATTGTGCTGCCGGAGGCAAGGTCATGAACTGAAGGGTCTCTGTTTCACTGATGTGCCGCTGGGACAAAATGGTGGCTGGTTAAATGGGCTAAAGCAGAACGGCTCCTGTGCTCTGAATGTCCCCCAATGAACACTACAGACTAGTGACAGGCACCTACGGCATGCAACATCACCCAAGCTCACATGGGCCGTTTTCCCCACACACGCTCAACAAAACTTAACATCTAGTACCTCCCAGGCACGGCATGAACTCTGACCACCTGGGCCACATTACAAGTGACTGACTTTCATGAGCTTCCCCCCGTGGCAGAAATCAGGTGAGAATACACTCATGGAAGGGGATGCCTGACTCCAACATGGCGGCTCTGGGAGCCACAATCATCAGAATGCAGCGATCAAGAGATCTCAAAATAACTGGGTGCCCAACCTCGTCATGGCATCCACACAAATGGACTAAACAACTAGGCTCCTACCTCCTATTCTTCTATTCCTCACCCTTGTAGCCCCTCCAACCACACCGGACTCCTTGGACTGGCACATCAAGCTTACTCGAGCGAGGCTAGGGATGCTCCCCACCATCCTCCCCCCAGGCTCGCCCACCATGACATTAATTTTGGAATCTTCCCCCGACCGTTGAGACCTATCTAGCTGACCGATGCCCAATGGAGCTACCTGTTAGCTAAAGAGGAGATGGGTTGTGGACTTTCCCCTCAGCCGTCACCTACCCAGCCGGAATTTGGCAGACTTTCCTTCGTCTCTTTGTCATATTCTCCCCCTACTCTTTTTCCCTTCCCCCTACCCTTCTATGCTCCATTTTTCTCATCTTCCTATGCCCTTTAAAATGTTTTATTTTTTAACCAAGAACTGCTATTTGACTGTTGCCCAGTGGAGCTACCTGATAGCTAAAGAGGAGATGGGCAGTGGATTCCCCCTTAGGCCATCACCGACCCAGCTGGACTTGGGGCAGACTTTGCCCCATCTCGC
The DNA here is from genome assembly GCF_964263255.1 of Lissotriton vulgaris. Taxonomy (NCBI): domain Eukaryota; kingdom Metazoa; phylum Chordata; class Amphibia; order Caudata; family Salamandridae; genus Lissotriton; species Lissotriton vulgaris. Next base: position 1,527,417,162 of record NC_141693.1, read on the forward strand.
CATCGTATCTCCCTCCAAACTCTTCATCCTACCCTTCTACGCTCCATTTATCTCATCTCCTATGCTCTTTAAATGTTTTACTAGAACTTATGTAATTTGTTAACTGATGTAATTTTGTACCTTTGTGGTACCTCATGCAAAGCTCTCTGATACCTTCGGGTCTAGCCAGCGCTATATAAAACTCAATAAACAAACAACATAAAGTCCAGTAAAGGTCTCAATGAATTACTTCCGTTCTCAACCCTTGGTAGCTGGCTACGAGCAGACAGGCTTACTTAGGAGACAGGTGTGCAAAGCAATTAAAAGCACCAATAAATTAAATAAGTACGGCAAAGCACACAATAAAAATCTGAAACAAATTTATAGAAATATATCATTTTTCTATGATTAAAATTAAACCAAAACAACAAAAATCCAATGGAGGGAACCGGAGATATGCATTTTTAAAGAATAAAAACTTCTTAGTGCATAAAAAGCAAAAAGTGCAACTTTGGGACATCTGGTCATGCTTCAATGGGACAAGGTCAGAGCTTCAGGCTGACTGCAATGTAGCACAGGACGGACATACACTTAGTGGTAAGGCCCCATCAAGTTTAAACTTTCTGAATTAGTCACTTTTTTACAGCTTTTTTGTCAAAAAATTTCCTAACAGTCAATGATGGCAGCATTGTTCAGGGTGAGGCCTCAGTGAAATCCTGAAAGTCCTGAGGTCCAGAACTTTCGGTGGGACGAACCTGAAAACCAGGCTGGATCACGGTTTGAAGTAGGCAGCTTAACTCTTGTCGACGGTTTATCACCTTACAGAGATTTTAACCAAGAATTCTCCAATCTTCTCTAAACTTCTGGATCTTCTTCTAGAATGTCCTTTTGGGGTTTCAGAGTGTCCACAATACCAATCCAATGTACCAGAAACTCTGTGATGCTCGTGGGAATGTTGGGACTACATCTTCCACAATGCATCTGGACAAATCCTTTAAAATCCAGCAGAAGGTGGTCAGCTGGTTTCTTCTAGCTAGAGATGCCACAGGTGGAGCTCTTTTAATCTATTGATTTTAGGGAGTGTATTCCTTCTATTTTTAAAGCAAGGCAAAGTCCTTAGGGCTGTAGTTCCCAAAGTGTGCAGCAGTTGCAGTCATTTAGAGTGCAATGCTCTAGGTGCAGAACAGGGTTCTATCAAGTCATCCCTTCCCTCCTTGTAGTTTCAGACATGGATTTGAGTTGCTGGGGATGTTTGCCTATATTTATTCAGTGTTTATTTGGTTAAAAAACAGGGGTACTTCTAACCAAAGGGGCGCAGGGTGACACACTCCTGTATGGCCACTTCCTACAAAGTGTGGCATTGTCTTGTCCTAGAAAACACTAGTCCTTCATACTCCAAAATGGAGAAACTCTCTCCTGGAGGTTAAGATCTGGCTAAGCCAACCCACTGGTTTCCCTAACACTCTTCTTCTAGCCCCTCTTGTAATTCAGTTACTGGGGCTCCTGTCTGGCTGAGTGTGCAGGAAGTGGGGGTTGGCATTTGTACTGTCCTAACTGTCATTCCCTCTTTGAAAACCACTTTGGCTACCTAGCTCTCCTCCTATCTTTTGCTCAGCAGCCTGTAGCTCTCCGCTCACCAGAAATCCTTTGTCTCTATGCAGGTCACTTTACACCTCACCACAGCAGTTTGACTCAGCCTGCTAAAGAATGGCCAATCAGGAGAGGCTGCTGGAAGGATGGATTTTAGTTCATCAGAAAAAATAGTTTTATAACTTATTTTCTGTGATAGTTATAATAAAGATAACCCTGCCAAGTTGTTGGATTTATTCTATCATTTTAATAGTTTGAAGTAACATTGTTTGCTGGCTCCTGTCAATAATTCTACTTTATTAAAGTATTCTAATGTTAGCCAATGGAGCCAATTTGCTAAAATTGGGAATACAACATCAGCAGTTTTTCCCTCACCAGGGCATATAAAACATATTTTATAATGCCCCTGCTCATAGCTAAAAGGCCCTCTGCCTCTGGGGCACCCAGGCACGGCCTTCGGGATAACTTTATTTGTAGAAATAAGGTAGTTTGAGACTTTAGAAGTTACTTTGATTCCAAAGTCAAATTTGAATGTAATTTGCTTTTAAAAACAGCCTGTAAAGCAGGACTACTTTGAAAATGACGCAGGCAACATACCAGTGCACACTTAATTGCATTAAATCTGTGGGTCCTCTAAACCTACATGCCCTACCATATACTAGGGGCTTACAGGTAGGTTGTCATATCAATTGTAATTACACATGATTACGATATACCTTTTACATAGAGCACTGGCCTGGGTCTGGCTAGCAGAGCCCAGGGCACAATCAGAGTCAGGTACCACCAGGATCAGTCACAGAAATTGGGGCAATCCGGGACAAAATGAGGACTTTCTCAAACCCTAATGAAAAGTGATGGGTAACTAACCTACACCCTGGTAGTCATAAGCTAAAAGGAAAAAGCTGGAAAGTCCCTCAGCATTGGCATGGGCAGTCCCATGTCTGTGTTCCACTGTGAAGTCCATCCCATGTAGGGATTTGGACCTCCTCAACAATTTAAGATTCTCACCCTCATCAGCATGAGCCACCTGAAGGACTGGGCTAATTTAAGGCCCAGCGGTGCCAGGGGACAACACCTGAAACCTTCGTGGATATACCTGTTCCGGCGTACAAATTACAGAGACACGGGACACTTTCTTCGGCGTCAAAGATCAGCATTTATTTACTGCAGGGACACAGAAATCGCTAGACGTACAACAGAGTGTATGTTCAGAGAGTCTGCTTCGAATTGCAAAAAAGTGGATCGCTCCTTTTATACACATTTTCGTCATTGCACAACATAACGAACAAAAGGTTACAACTCAGTTCCCACAGTAAACTTCAAAAGGGTCGCATTCATGTTTTCAGAAGCCCGGAACATAATTACAGTAACATGTCGGTTCCCAACTGTAAAAGCACGCTATCCCACCATTAGGCACATTCCACTCTAGTTGTAAACGAGCTAAGAGAAGGGACAGAAACAGGTGCAGGAAAAACAAAGACAGACAACAAATTGAAAAGGGTGTGGGGGCAATATTAGAAGCGTGATCGCAGGATCAAAGGATTCGAGCCTAACGTATGCAAGGCTGAAACAATAGACCGGCACGGCAAGATGAGCCTCGAGCGGAGCCATCTGCCTTTGCCGTGTCATTTCCCTAGTCATAAAGACACACTCAAAGGAATATGCATCTTCCGCGAGAGCTTGGGAATCCCAGGGTCATCGAGCGGACATTGTCCGTTCGCCGGCTACGTGAGGGCAAGAAACAAAATGGATGCCATATCTAAAATGGAACCCGAAGGTTCAGATGAAGAAACCCGTGAATAAGACGAACCCTTCCAAGTAGTGTAGAGTAAACACGTACACCTACTAATCTCATCATTTGCGGTTCGTAGATACCAAACACATCCATATCCGAACAAGCCCAAAACATTGTTACGATTCTCCCAGACCCTCAGACGCTCCTTTTGCCCTCATGTAGGCAAGCACTAGTCGATATCAGAATCAATATCGATATTCATCAGATCGTTCAGGAACATTATTCTATCCATCAATGTCTCTCCGGTAACAGATGGCCTTCTTATACACGTTGTAGCACAGAGGCCACATAAGGCTGGACCACACTGTACACAGAGACAACACGTGAACAGAAACGTCACAACAACCCCTACAACCATCAGAATCTTCCAACCCCAAGTCGACATCAGACCCCAAAACCATCCTAGAAGCGTCCAATCACCTTCGTCCACGTGTATGGACTCGGAGATTTTATGCAACTTCGAGATGGCTTGATAAACGGTTGGAGCATTATCAGGTATGAAAATACAGCAGCTCGAATGGATCACCTTGCACACACCACCTCTATCTGCGAGTACAACATCTAGAACCATACTGTTCTGTAACGTCATCAGTCTATCCGCTTGAAGCTCTGCTGTCAGGTTACCAAGAGCACTTGCAGTTATGTTAGCAGTCGATTCTACCACACGAGTCAACTGTCTCAGGTTCCTACTATTAACCATAGGTCCCCAAAACGGTAGGAAACCCTTAAAGAAGTCTCCTGCTTCTTGACCAGCAGTGTCCTCTTTGCTAATAACGCCTCTCACAACTCTCGTTTTGTGGTAGTCTGAGGCAACTGTGAAAGTCGGTGGCAAAAGATTCGCGATATAACGTGCCCGAGAAGTCACGGGGCAACCACGTATAAGCGCGATCATAACACACAAAATAGGTACCCTTGGCAGTCAGGAATACAGGGGAAGAGAGCATCGGTAAAACGTATGTCTCAGTACAAGCACTCTTCCCAAGCTGAGCTCTCGGATTTCGACCAAGACCTTGCAGGCAGAAATGACCAAGGTGGGGTACAATCCAGATTGGAGACGAGCTCTTAAGCTGTCTATCACCCACTGACATACTATATTCGGCCTCACTCAGATCCTTGTAGGCTCGCACCTCTTCCTCTGGGATAAGCGATGTATCAAAAATATCTCTATCCAGATCCGCAATCGCTATCGCCAAAGACTTGTGGTACGGGCCAGAACCAAGGTCTGTGGAGCGTGGCTCTCGAAGGGGGTAGGAATCTAGTGCCCTACAGAACATGGTTTGGAACGCCCGAGCTGATCCCTGGGAGCTGTAGGAAAGAACTAAATACGGAATACCCTTATCCATGGTATGTGGCATCAACCCACACACCCAACAGTTGGTAGTGTTCATCACCAACTGATGCTGATGCAAAAGTTGGACAAAGGAATTGTTCATAAATTCCGCACGTCTGACTTGTTCATGTTGGGGCAAAAGATGAAAGGAATGTGGAGAGATAGTGGCAACAAGAACAGAATTCAGATCATGAGAGGGGGAAGTAGGTGAAGTGGAAGGTAACAGTGACTGAATCCCAAAATACACTCCACCCACCAATAACATAGACACAGTTAGGAACAACATGAAAATCTGAAACAAAAACCATTTTGTTAGTAAAATCTTATGCAACTTAGATCTTTGCGCCGACCTCATCTCTATTTCTGACAGCTTAGAGAACTCCATCCTCTAAAGACCGTCCGTAACGTTCTTGACGCACCTGATTCTGAGTAGCGATTGTCAATTCCCAGGAGTTCCCAGAAACCGACAAAAGTAACCGACCTAGTGTCAGAAACCTGCTAAACAGAAGTAGGTACCCGTACGGCCCTACGACCAACCCAGATGGTAGGTTTAATCAATTAAGCATTCAATTTAATATAAGCCTCCTAGCTGCACAGAAAAGGAACACACGTAATATGTAAAACAAAAGAACTCAAAATCAGGAAAAAATGCAAATGTCCACAATATTCATAGCAACAGAGAGGGGGTAATGTATATTAAAAAAAAACAAAAAAAAGGATTTTTTATTTGTCCTTAATCACGCGATCGAAGAAACTCTCGACATTTTCCAGGTCGAGTTTGCTCTTCAAACAACGGTTCAGGTGGCAAAACAGAGTTCGATTGTTCAGGTGACTGTTTAGAACTTGGATTCTCCAATGCTGAAGACAAAGGTACAGTTCCAGATGATTCAACAAATGTATCTGACTGAGCTGGATCGATCTCTACAGGTTGAGCATCACTAAATGGCACATATTTTGGAATGACATCGGTTTCAGTCGGGGCAAACCCTTTCCTTATCCAATTATTTGCTGGCAATGGGAGCGGAACGCTCTTCGTGTGGGTGGCGTGCACCCAGTGCTTTCTGCCGTCCAGCCGAACTGCAGTCCTCGTTGCCAACAAGACTTGGTAGGGTCCCACGAACCTTGGCTCGAGATTTCGTTTTCTCCCAAAATTGCGGATTAAGACCCACTCTCCAGGTTGGAGTCGATGTCCAGGCCCTTCTGTTTTTGCCGGTAGAGCTTCAAAAACCTGTTGCTGAATCAAACTCAATTTAGCAGTCAGATCGTAAAGATAGTCAATCAACATTGGATATTCAATTCTGCTAAACTCCTTAGGCCTTGGAACTCCCCAAACGTTCGCAGGACGGCTGAACACAATCTCATATGGGCTAAGCCCTACTCGAGAGTGCACAGTCGCCCTGGTCGACAGGAGAGCTAAAGGCAATGCATCAGGCCATGATAACCCAGTCGTTGCTTGGATTTTGGCAAGTTTCAGTTTCAGAGTACCATTTTACCCTTCCACCAAACCCGACGATTGAGGATGGTTAGCACTATGAAATTTTTGGCGAATACCCAACCCCGCACACACACTCTTCATCACACTTCCCACAAACTCACTACCATTATCCGACCATATGATCCGTGGCATGCCATACCTAGGGAAATACTCTTTGAGTAGTACTTTTGCTGTGGACAGAGCAGTATTATCCTTAAGAGGGTAGGCCTCAATCCATCTGGAGAACGCACAAACCACAACCAATACATATTTCAAAATATTGCATCTCTCCATATGGATGAAGTCCAATTGGATAACTTCAAAGGGGCATGTAGGAGGAGCAAAATGACCAGGTGGAGTGGGGGTGCCCTTACCAGGATTATGCATCAAACACACCATACAGTTCTTGACCACTCTCTCAGCACACTTAGCAATCCCATCATTCTTCCATACAGGAGACAACAACTTACATATACCTTTCGCGCTAATATGTGACATGCCGTGGGCCATAGTAACAACGGCAAGCACATACACATCCGGTAACATCCATCTTTGATACTCTGACAAATCAACCCAACATCCATTCATGTCTAACTTCCCCGTGCTTTCTCTCCATTTAGCCTTTTCAGCTTCGGTGGCCTCATTCTAAATCATTTTCACACTCTCAACTGTGTCCTCACACATACCAGTCTCCGCCGGCCATCTCACTGAACTCGTAACATACATTCGATTTGTCAGATTCTTGGCCGTTTCCTTAGCAATCTCATCTGCAAACGCGTTACCAGGACCGACATCATCTGTAACCTTTCGATGCGCGCTGCATTTAATGATTGCCACCTGCTTAGGCAATGTAAGTGCATCCAAAAGATCGTTCACGAGCTGTCCGTGTTGAATCTTCGTGCCATGCGACGTCATGAATCCTCTCTCTCTCCACAATCGACCAAAACTATGCGCTACGCCAAACGCATACTGACTGTCAGTAAACACATTCAAGCGCTTTCCTTTAGACAAAACACACGCTCTTGTTAAAGCAATCAACTCTGCAGCTTGCGCCGAATTTTGACTCAATCTCGCAGTTTCCACAACCGTACTCAACGTCACTACAGCATACGCAGTTGTCACATCACCATTCGGCAACTTGAAGCACGAACCATCAACATACAAAGTACCATCGGGATCTACCAATGGAGTGTTTTTTAGGTCAATACGACCCTTCGTCTCTTCTTCAGTTCTTAAGTAACAGTCATGTGGTGCTACATCACCTGATTCCATATTAATCGGCAACAATGTCGCTGGATTCAACACATTACAACGTTTTATCTGTATGTGGCTTGCCAAAAGTGTCAACTCATAGCCGGACAACCTTGCACTCATCAAGTGTTGAGTCTTTGTTCGATTCAAGAGAGTGTCAACTGCATGCGGAACCATCACTGTAAGCATATTATCCATGACCAGACCTGCGGACTGTCGAATGGACACCGCAGCTGCCGCTGTTGCTCTTAGACAACTCGGCAATGCTCTAGCTAATGGGTCTAAAGTCGAGGAAAAATATGCACATGGACGCTGTTTACCGCCAAATTGTTGCGTCAAAACACTTAACGCACATCCTTCTCTCTTGTGGACATATAGTGTGAACGGCCTACTGTAATCAGGAGTACCTAACACAGGAGCCAAACACAACGCATCACGCAATTCAGAAAAACTTTTCTGACAATTGTCAGTCCATGGCAAAGGAGTCGGAACATCCTTGCACGTGAGAGCTAACAATGGCTTCGCTAACAATGAAAAGTTTGGAATCCATTGTCTGCAGAATGACGTGATACCTAGAAAGGCACGTACGTCTCTCTGAGTTGTTGGCACAGTCATTCGAGCAATCGCTGCAATTCGTTCTGGGGTCAACCTTCTTCCCTCCTTTGACAATAAGTGACCTAAATAGGTTACTTCTTGACAACAATACTGTAGCTTAGAAGGCGACACCTTGTGATGTAAGTCACATAAATGCCTTAACAGCGATACCGTAGCAGTTTTACAAATTTGCTCAGTGTCGGCAGCCACTAACAGATCATCAACGTACTGAATCAAGGCCGCACCAGCAGGTAACACAAATGCATCAAGTTGACTCTTAAGGGCTTGACTGTAGATCGATGGACTCTCACAGTAGCCCTGTGGTGGGCGTTTAAACCTAAAACTGCGACCACCTAATGAGAAGCCGAATAGATCTCTGCTTTCCTCAGCAATCGGAATACTAAAGAAAGCATTCTTTAGGTCGATCACCGAAAACCAGGAGGCAGAGGCTGGAATCACGGTCAGCAAAGCTGTAATGTCAGGCACCACTGGAAACTGTGGAATCACGATTTTATTCACTTCTCTCAAATCAATTACAAAACGGTACACAGGAGGCTTGGATGGGTCAGCTCGTTTCAAAATAGGTAACACAGGACTATTACACACATTTCCCCGAGTTTCTTCAATAACATCCTTTTTGATCAAGTCATAAATGATCGCTAATAGCGCTCGCTCGCCATCAAGAGAGATAAAATACTGGGGGATACATGGCAATTTCACATGTGATTTTAGTTGGACTACGTAAGGTGGTATGTCCAGTCGGCCCACATCATTGGGACCTGTTGCCCATAAAGACTCAGGAAGGGAGCTCAATTCCGGTGGGAGCTTATCCGTTGACAAGTACATAGGAGAGATCACTCTCTGACCTAATGTAAGCTCCACTCCCGTAGGAGAGCAATACAGAGTCGCATATAACCGCTTCAACAAATCCAGACCCAAAAGATTCTCACCACAACCAGTAGTTAAAATCAAAGGAGCCTCTAGCTCACGTGGCCCGATCGTAAGGGACAAATGTCTAGAAACTGGATTGCTAACCGGGCGCCAGAGAATCCAACAGAAACGTTCGTTAAGCCAGACAAAGGTGCGCCAGGGAGTTTCGAATGCATGATGGAACTTTTTGCTGCACCAGTGTCCAACAGAAAAGGCTCAACTACGCCCGATGTGGCAACTGCGACGTAAGGCCCTCTCTGATCAACCAGGAACTGATACTACTCCATCTCTTTGTCTATGGCTGTCCTAATAATCGTTGTCTGCACCAATCTCATGCTCAACATAATAGTCATCCACATGATACTGTGCAGATCTACCAGACGATGCATTTCGCTGATCAAAACAATTGTTCGTGTCCGATGAAGGAGCAGAACCCTCATTTTGCTTTCGAGAGGTGCCACGACCTCTACCTCGAGAGGCTTGCTGATGACGACCATGACCTCCTCGAACCGAGACACCATCCGTTCGATCATGTAAAACAGGGCAATGAAACTTAAGATGGCCCTCACCCTTACAATATGCACACTGATTATACCCAAGCATAGATCTGGATGCAGAGTAGTCAGAGCGCGACTGCATCCTAGAAGACTGCGTCTGTGGTCGATACTGCACATGCTGCTGTTGCGAGTCATTCTGTTGCGAGCGCGGAGGATATGCTTGCTGCAATAAGACCTTAGTTTTTAGCTCCTTCGTTTTCTTGTCTGCATGATAATTCTCCTCCTTTTCTCTGTTTTCATAATATTGAGCCGTTGCTAATATTTGAGCTGTAGTTGAAACAGCCCATGCACTTTCAGAATTTTTCAATTTGTTGCATAATTCAGGCAACAGATTTAACACGAACTTATCGACAAACAATCTCTGACCTCCCTCAGTGCTCATATCCTGACCGCTATGATCGATAAATGCCTCCTCAAACCTAGTAAAGAAATCGGAGACACTCTTGTCTTTCTTTTGCTTGCAAGCAGACAATTTATCCCAGTTCACCCTCATCGCTGGCATGAGTGTTTTCATGAGCGTAATGATTCTTTGGGGCAGATCCATAATTAACTGTTCAGGCTTGGCCCCACCAACTTGCTGTCCGTCGGCCGCTACAATTGCAGCCCAATCACCACCTAACTCAGCTGCATGATTCTCGTGACGAATTTTCACCCAGATCGGTTGCGGTACTACGTTACCAAACAACATGTCGATATCAGCAAGGTTCATAATAGAAGCATCCACAAGTTGGGATAACTCCTTGTAATAACCTGCTGGATTCTTCCGGGGGTCAGGCAAGGATTGTTTCACCTGCAAGACTTCTGATCGCTTCCATGGGAGGTGTATCCAAACTCTCTGGAAGTGTGGCAAAATTGCAGGATTGGCAGAAGCATCACCTGGCATCCACACTGGGGGAACCTCTCGCATGGGATACTGACCAGATTTCGCTTTTGGATCATCGGAGTCATCGTCAAAAGACACTCGAGAAGGCACTGTGGACCTAAAAGCTAACAAACGCTCTAATGCACACCGTACATCACCACCTACAATCATACCGTTCGAAAACTGACTCTGGAGTTCAGTCAAAGCGGGCGGTACGATATCTAGCTCATCATTATCCCACTCTTCTCTCAATGATTTGCACATCTCTTCGAATACGAATCTCTGTGTGGGCTCATTAAACTGAGAGAACGTATCTAAAACGCGAAGTGTACTTAGCAGGGTGTCTAATCCACCTACACGCCATAGTTACTAACGTCGCACTCTCCCTTTCACCAGGCATTTGACTTCGTCTCTGAGAGATTTCAGAGACATCGGATTCGAATAACGATCTGAAAAGCGGAGAATAGAGAGTAGCAACAGAATGAGGTATACGTTTACGAACTGAAGGAGAAGAGGAAAGAAGAACAGGAGCGACAATATTAGGAGTAAACGTGGGAGTAGCCAAGATAATAGGAGTAGTAGTAGCAGTTTGCTGAGAGGTTACAGGCAAAGGAGCAGTAGGAAAAAGAGGTGGCAAAGGAGCAGGGCCCACTTGAGGAACAAGGGGATTCAGAGGAACAGGGCCAACTACAGGCTGACCAGCAGCCGCCGGAACGACAGGCGGAAGAACTGGAGGAACTATAGGGACTATGGTACCCTGCACATAAGGGGGTGGTGACTTTAGTAAATAAGATAACAAAGGATCCTCTTTTGCTTTCTTCTTCCTTCTTTTCAGAACTTGACGGAAAAACGGGATAACATTTATCCACCGCCATGCTATGCTGTCTGATAGAAACTTCCTTTTCCTTCTCTGCCTTGTCTCGCTGATGCTGTTCTGCACCTTGCATTATCGAAAGGACACCCTCTTTCTTATTTTTCTTAATCAGCTTGATTTCTTTCTGTCTGGCCTCTTTGCGCCATAACCGAAAGGAATCAAACATTGCTGGCCTAGCTTTCTTTTTAAACAATTTTGCTTCGAGATTATCTAAATCTCAGTTTCAAAACTACCATGGGGTGGCCAACTAAGGACACCATCTTTTCTTGTATAACGAATCCAAAATGGGTTATATATAATGGGACCCACTCCATGTCGACTATAGAGCTCATAAATCGGAGTTCCAACTAGAGGTATCGGACATGAGTCCTCCAACCGGGAATCCGTGTTGCAACATCTAAGGAAACCAAACAAAATACTACGGCCAGGCATCGTGCACACTAACCGAGTTTCAAACTTCAAGGGTTATCGAATTACGATATCCTCGCAAAAATACGAGACCCTCGGTTTTTGGCAATTGCAATTGTCAAAGAACCAAACAACAAAGAGACCAAAAATGCAATGCAGCCATGCAATCAACCAAGTTTAAACAACAACAACCAAGTTTCAAAGTACGAAGCAAATGTCAAGCAAATACCAAGTTTTCAAATTTGAAACAAATGTTCCAAAAAAGGAACCAAAGAGTTAACCTAAGGACTGGGAGCGACCCACAAATACTTAACTGAAAGAACAATGGCGTCACCAGGAAGGCCCGTCTATCGTCTCGCCGTACAAAGGACTACGCCAGGCGCCAAAACAGGTCGACAGTCAGGGCATCAGTCCGTCGCAGCCGTCAGGAAGCAGGAATCTTCGCGGGAAAAATCTTCGGACCACATATTTCGACAACACCTTCCCTCGGAGATTTCACACGAAGTTCCTCACGATCGTCAGGCTTTGGACCGGTACCGCATGATGTCGCCCCACGTTGGGCACCAACTGAAGGACTGGGCTAATTTAAGGCCCAGCGGTGCCAGGGGACAACACCTGAAACCTTCGTGGATATACCTGTTCCGGCGTACAAATTACAGAGACACGGGACACTTCCTTCGGCGTCAAAGATCAGCGTTTATTTACTGCAGGGACACAGAAATCGCTAGAAGTACAACAGAGTGTATGTTCAGAGAGTCTGCTTCGAATTGCAAAAGTGGATCGCTCCTTTTATACAAATTTTCGTCATTGCACAACATAACGAACAAAAGGTTACAACTCAGTTCCCACAGTAAACTTCAAAAGGGTCGCATTCATGTTTTCAGAAGCCCGGAACATAATTACAGTAACATGTCGGTTCCCAACTGTAAAAGCACGCTATCCCACCATTAGGCACATTCCACTCTAGTTGTAAACGAGCTAAGAGAAGGGACAGAAACAGGTGCAGGAAAAACAAAGACAGACAACAAATTGAAAAGGGTGTGGGGGCAATATCAGAAGCTTGATCGCAGGATCAAAGGATTCGAACCTAACGTATGCAAGGCTGAAACAATAGACCGGCACGGCAAGATGAGCCTCGAGCGGAGCCATCTGCCTTTGCCGTGTCATTTCCCTAGTCATAAAGACACACTCAAAGGAATATGCATCTTCCGCAAGAGCTTGGGAATCCCAGGGTCATCGAGCGGACATTGTCAGTTCGCCGGCTACGTGAGGGCAAGAAACAAAATGGATGCCGTATCTAAAATGGAACCCGAAGGTTCAGATGAAGAAACCCGTGAATAAGACGAACCCTTCCAAGTAGTGTAGCGTAAACACGTACACCTACTAATCTCATCATTTGCGGTTCATAGATACCAAACTCATCCATATCCGAACAAGCCCAAAACGTTGTTACGATTCTCCCAGAACCTCACACCCGAGAGGTCTGTGGTCAGCTTCAACAAAGAAGAGCCTGCCCGACAGGTTTGTCTTCAACTTCTTCAGGTACCAGAGAACACAAAAGGCTTCCCTCTGAATGACACATCATCTTTGTTCTTTTGAGGGAAGTCGCCTGCTAGTGAAAGCAACTGGCTGAGCTAGAACCTCCTCATTTACTTGTGCTAACAAAGCCTGTAGCAAGCTGGCTCTATCTATACTATACCAAAGTAAGTTATAGTGCACACAGTCCAGTGGCTCCCCAAAGGTAGGCATAGGTTAAAGTTGACAGTACCTTACTCTATGTGTGGTAGTGTGGGCAAGCAGTAAGTATCAGAGGGTAGTGATAAGCATTTATTGTATAACTCAGGCAAGAAATAATTTCACACACTCAAGGACTGAACTTTGACCAATTGGTTTGTATAAAAATATTATTTAGTTATATTTATTTTCTAGAACCAAGCCAGGTCTGGTACGGATAAGTAAAGGAATACTTTGCAAACATATGCAGTTTAAATACAGTTTGAATACAGTAAATTAGTTTCCGTATAATTATTTTGTATTTGCAGATAGCCAGAATGACTTTGCAATTAATTTTCCTACACACCCAGGTATCTCTAGATACAAGGCTGGTGCATTTCCTGAGGGAAAGAAAAACATGACAATGTGTTTTCCAAACTAAATACAGGTTTACAGTACAACTAACAAGCCACATTTAGTCCCGAGAAAGCAGAACCGAGTTTTAAGGGCCTGTGTGCAAGATTCTGTCAAATGGGCACTAAAGTTTCACTGCCAGTGGCACAGAGGCGGCCAGGTGCAGAGTGCAGGGACCACACATTAGCCAATGGGTTAAGCATGCTTGTGTGCTTGGGGACTGAAGCAAGCAGGCCACTAGACTGGGGAACAAAATATCATGGGGTCGAGGCCAGCAGTGTAGGGCCCAATTGCCAACAGAAGAACTACACCACCAGGGTCACAAGGGCCATAGTGCCCCTAACTACTAAATTTAGGGGCACTATAGGTAGGTACAGGTCGGGACCAATAGGCTACTTCCATAGGGTGGGTACACTCCCTATTATGCCATACTCAAGTGAGAGGGGATATAAACCTCACTCTGGTTGCCTGGGTATCCCCATCTACAAGAAGGTGGGGACTCAGAGCTGTGCTTTACCTTCCCTCCCCCACCTGAGGGGTGGGGTTGGTAAAGGTGGGTACACCTCTCTCTCTAACTTGGTTTTTCCACCAATTCTCCCACACAAAGTGGGAGTCAGAACCGGTGGGGGCCAATTGCTGGGAGCAGTGAAATGCTGGGGTAGCTCACAAAGGCGACATGATTTTGAAGCTTCCCCTTGAGGGGCCCTGCCCATCTTGGGTGAGGAGGCTTGGCACCTGGATGTGCTTTGTTTCAGGACCCTGAGAGCGGCAGACCCTCAAACAAGGGGTCCAGAAAAATATGGCCCTTTAAATTGCATGTGTTTAGGGGACGCACTGGACTTAGAAATAGTATAATTTACTATTCCAACTCAAGTATGTGCAACAGTAGGGAAGGTGTTGGAACAGTAAATTATACTATTCCTTAGTTTAGAGTGCCCCCTAGAGCAAGTCGTTGTAACGACCTAGGCTGTAATGGATCTGCGATGTAACAACGCAGTCATTTTAACAACCCCATTGTAATTGCATGCGTTGTAATGTATGTGATGTGAGGGATGCTTCCCGTCCAGAAACATATCTGGTGCTTGCAGCTGGGGAGCAGCCACTCAGCCACTTAGGTCGTTTTTCAGGGGGCATCTCTAAGATGCCCTCTGAGTACATGTTTCATTAAATCCCACACTGGCATCAGTGTGAATTTAATGTGCTGACAGATTTGATACCAAACCTTTTGGTTTTTGGTAAAGCCATTATGGTGGCGTGGAGTTTGTAATAACAAACCCCCATACCATTTGCTCTTTATGGCATTACTGCACTGACAATGTCTAAGAATGGCACCCCAACACATTAACAAACGCTTCTATGTCGATCACTGCAGTGACCTGGGATCCAGAAATTTCCAGGGCGCACATAGGTTGTGGGCGCCTCTTCCATTTAGAGACACTAGCAAACGTCTTCCTTGCCTGAAGATGAGTCATCAAGGTAATGTCTTTGCTGCACTGATGTTCGATATGTCTTCGGGTTTTCGGGATCCTCGAGCGATACGTGTTTTACTGATATTGAAGGTGGTCGTATTCGTAGGCTCCTAGATTCCGGGGGCCTCCTCTGCACACCACCATAAAGTGGTTGGGGTACCACACTTTGAACATGTCCGTGATTGCGCTGGGCATTCTTCCTGTGTGTGGTCTTCTCTTCCACATTATCCACAGCGTGATCAGTGTGTGTTCTTGCCTTGCCACCACGGGCAAGTGCCTCTACTCTGGGTGCAAACTTCATCTGCTCTTTCAGTCTTGATCGTGACTGGTTTCTCCATCTGTTGGGTTATGGCGATGTTCATTGCTGTTGCCCTGGCGTCAGATAGGTCTTGTGACTGGGCCATGATAAGGATGTCTTCAAGGCTCATTCCTGGTTGTCACAGGATGAGAGTCCGGAGGTTCTTGTTTCAGCATCCCTGGATTACTTGGTCCCTTACTTCTTTGTTCTGGTTGTCGTCCATACATGTGCTTTCCAACTCTCGTAGCTGCGCATGGAAAGCGTCCATTGACTCCCCTTCCTTATGGCACATGTGGCGCAGCTTAAACCTTTCGTAATAATGATTTGGTTGGGGTTCAAAATGTGCGTTCAGAGCCCTGACTGCTGCATTGTAATCGTTGAGAGCCCCGGTGTTTGGTAAGTGAGCAAAGAACTCATATATTTCCTCCCCCGCGAAGTGCAACAGTAGGGACCTTTTGACTGCAACATCCATCTCCCACGTTGCTGTATGTAATTGTCTAACCTGCTGATCCAGAGTGTCCATCTGAGAGACGCTGTGGCTGAGCTGTAAGCTCGCTAAATGGGGGAAGTGCATTGATTTGGGAGTGCAAGCAAAGAAATGGGCACACAACCTAAAATAGTTATTAGGAAATGTCTTGTGTCATTCAATGAAAGGATAAGATCGAACTCCAATGTTATTATCTTATTTCTTTTTTATTCATTTGGTGAGAAGCTCCCCTGACCAACAGGGGAATTGTTATTTCACAAGAAACCAGCCAACACGTGTTTCATCAATAACGGGGTAGACCCGTGACTCTTCAGGGCTGTATAAGTGGGCTGAAAGCAGTATCAGGGGACCTGTGATAATTCCAACCCGGTCCTGATCGGGTGTTAACAAAGGAAGACGCGAGAAGAAAGTGCTTCCAAAAGCGTCAGGGAAAGGTGTAAGGGTTTAAATGTTCCGCTGCCGGGTTAGCGGTCGGACACGGTAGGGAAGCAAATCCGCTTGCCCTTAGTCGTAGGCTTGTTTGCCGAAATGCGGAACTGCAGTGAAGTCCGTTGGTTCTAACTCCACTACCTGTAGAGCGCCATCACATTTCTGAGCATTTCGATAACCCTTCGCTGAACTTCTCATTGATATGGGAGTGCTGTGACGTAGGTTGTCAGCCGGGGGCCCTGAGGTTCCGTGACGATTCGAACCCGTTTTTTCGACATCGTCGTAAACCCAAAATGTCGGTACCAGTGAACCGTAAATGATCCATATAGTATATCCTGGTGTTTTCGCTATGCTAAGAGCAAGAACACTCTTGTTATGAGCACATTTCCGGTACACCGATGGCATCCATTTTAGAATATGGCATCCATCTTGTATTCTTGCCCTCACATAGTCAATGAACAAACAGTGACCTCTGATCAATTCATTTCGCTTAAAGGACACGTAGGCTTTAGCCGGCGATTATGACACGTGCACCTTAAGTCAGAAACGCTGTGGCCGCATGACTCGGCAGAAGCTGCCTCCTCTGCCTGAGGCCAGTCCTGCTATACTGGTTCTCGTGCTCGTTGGCCTGATCATGATTAGGCAGCCGAAGTCGGTAGCCTTGCCCATTTACGACCCACAAACATCTCTTATCCTGTTTTTCTATCTTCTACACCTAGCTCTGCTCCTTTCCTTCTGGGCCTTTATTAGGGGGAGGTAACGAAATTTACGATGAGGCGGTCCGGCTCCTGAATGAGAAGATGACATGGGATTATGATCGAACAGTGGGAACCCCTCATTCGTAATGTTTGACATCAGAAATTCGCTGACGGTTCCTGTTTGACGCCAAATATTTATTGTTTAGGATGCAAAGTTTAAGAAATGTACTAGTATGTGAAGAATGTTGCCCACAGCTAAAAAACGTGTATTTAAGGAGCAACTCACTTAGTGCAAATCAAACAGGCTCCTAGAATCTGCCCGTGTGTAGTTTCTGTGACTTCTGTATCCCTGCAGTAATAAACCTTTGGTCTTTGACGCCACCATCGAGAAGCCCGTGTTTCTGTTTATTTGTGCACCGAGACAGGTAGAACTCAGGGGTCTTCGGGTGTTGTCCCTGACACCTCTGGACCTTAATTAAGTCCAATTGGCGCCCCACGTCGGGCGACGTCATTCGGTACCGGTCCAAAAGCCTGAAGATTTCGAGAAGCTTCGTGTGAAGATTCCAGAGGGAGGCGCCCCACTTCATCGATCCCGGTATATCGCAAAAGTGGCCCGACGTTCTCTTCCACGAGGGTTCCCGTTCAGACGGCTGCAGAGGTCCGTTGCCTTGACTGTCGCCCTGTCTTGGAACCGAGGTGCAGACCTTAGTACGGCGAGACGTAGACGGGTTTCTCCTTGGTGAGGTCTTCAGTGCCTCAGTTAAGTATTAAGTGGTTGCTAGTTTCTTTTGGTTACTTCGTAAGGATTTATAAATTGGTTGCTCCTGTTCGGATAATCCTTTTAGTTCTCTGGTTTGACTTGGTTTTGTATATTATCACTGGTTGTTCTCGTTACGATAATCTTTGGTTTGGTTTGGGTATCGATACATTTGTTCATTTGGTAGGCCTAAGTTCTAAAGTTCGATTGCGCATCTTTGTTTGTGTTTGTTCTGTGTTCCGGTTTGTAAAATGGTAAGTCGAAAAAACTGTATGTTTTCATGTTTTGGTTGCAACAGGGATTCCCAGTTGGAGGACTCATGTCCGGTTCCCCCTATTGGAACTCCTATTTATGAACTCTACTGCAAACATGGTGTGGGTCCTATATCTTATAATGAGGTGTGGGTCCGTTACACGAAAAAGGATGGTGTCCTTAGTTGGCCACTACATGGTAGTTTTGAACCTGAAATCCTTGATAATTTGGAAATAAAACTGTTAAGAAGAAAGCCGGGCCGGCAATGTTTGATTCTTTCCGTTGTTGGCGAAAAGAATCCAAACAAAGAGAGATTAAAAAATTGAAGAGAGAGCAAAAAGACCAAGAGTTGACCTTAATACAGTCTGCTAAGCAGCTGCAACTCAATGAAACTGAGAAAGCGATAGAGATAGCTGATAGAGAACGTAATTTGGCAATTGACAAGTGCTACCCTGCCTTGCCATCGAGTGCTGCTAAGCCAGTAGAGGACCCTGAAAAGGATCCCCTGTTGTCTTACTTGTTGAGGTCACCTCCACCGTATGCACAGGGTGCTACGGCTCCACCTTTGCCAAATGTTTTGTTACCGGCTGCTGGACAGCCTGGGATGCCTGCTCCTGTTCCCTTGAATCTAGCTCCTGCACTCCCTGTGGTTAACAATATTCCTACGGCACCCGCTCCTCTGCCTATGCCTGCTCCGCTTATACCTGTTGTTTCGCAAGTTACTTTGCCTGCTACCCCTACTCTTACTGCTTCATCTGTTCCAACTAGTACTCTACTAAAAACTTCTGCAAGCTATATGACTCCGCTTTCTGTTTGTCGGAGAATCACTGAATCTGTTACTAATATTCTATCTCCTTTCTACAAAACTCTAATTAAGACTCCTGCCTCTGAATCTACTCAGAGACGTAGTCAGCTTCCTAGTATTGAAGAATGAGGAATATTAGATTCCACAGCCCTTAGGTGGAGTTCGGAAGTTGGAAGGTATAATGTACGAGATGTATTGGAAACATTTATGCAATAGAATGAACCGACACAACGCTATGTGTTCGATGTAATGTGTTCCCTTTTGCGTGAGGAGTGGGAGGAGGACGACTCTGAATCAGTTCCGGATGAATTAATTCATGTTCAACAAAAGTTTGCTGCAGGTATGATAGTAGGCCAGGATGTAAAAGAAGCAATGGAACTGATCTTAGGCTATAGGTTTGATCCCTCTCTCCGCTCACCAAGGGACCTAGAGAAACGTAGCACAAAACAAGGTCGTCAATATCCGATGAGGGAGGTTCCGCCAATATGGCGCGAAGCCATTCAAGCTGTTGCGGTCAATGGTATTTTAGCAGCTCCAGCACAATTCCAGAGAGTGTGGATACACATTCCGTGGAAACGAGCTGAAGTGTTAGCAGTAAAACAGGCTTTGCCAGATCCGCGTAAAAATCCAGCCGGGTATTATAAAGAGCTGACTCAGACGGTTCAAGCTTGCGTAATGAATTTAGCAGACATCGACATGCTATTTGGCAATGTAGTGCCGCAACCTATTTGGGCTAAAATTCGTACCGAAAATCATCCAGTTGCCCTTGGTGGTGATTGGCCAGCTATAATAGCGGCAGATGGTCAACAAATTGGTGGTTCTAAGCCCGAACCTCTAATTGCTAATTTACCTGGTAGGATAATTGATTTAATGAAAACTTTGATGCCAGCATTGCGCGTTAATTGGGACAAATTGTCCGCATGCAAGCAGAAGAAAGACGAAAGCGTCTCCGACTTCTTCACTAGATTTGAAGAAACTTTTGTAGATCACAGTGGACAGGATATGAGCCCGGAGGGAGGCCAGAGATTATTTGTTGATAAATTTGTGCACAATTTGTTACCAGAGCTTAGTAATAAATTAAAAGATTCTGAAAGTGCGTGGGCTGTCTCTACGACTGCGCAAATACTTGCAACTGCTCAGTACTATGAAAATAGAGATAAAGAAGAGAAAGAAAAGTCAGAAAAGAAAACAAAAGATTTAAAAACTAAAGTCCTTTTGCAACAGGCATATCCACCTCGCACAAATCAGACAAACTCACAGCAAGGGCCATATCAGAGGGCCGATTATGGTTCCCAAAGACCGCAGTACCAATGGAATCAGTGTGCTTACTGCAAAAAGGAAGGTCATTATAAGAATGAGTGTCCAGTCCTAGCACAAAATAATAGTGTTCCAGTTCAGAGAGGTCGTGGTGGTTTTACGCAAACTCCTAGAGGCCGAGGACGAGGTACTATGCCTCCGCAGACTAATGATCGTCCTTCTAATTATTTCGATCAGCGAAATGGACAATCTGTACAGCCTGGTAGATCTCAACAGTACCATGTTGAAGACTACTGTGAGGTTAGCGAGGAAATTCAACAAAATGAGTACTAGGACAGGCATGGACAAAGAGAGGGAGTAGTATCAGTTCCAGTAGATCAGAGTGGGCCTTATGTCGCAGTAGCTACATCAGGTGTGGTCGAACCGTTTCTGTTGGATACTGGTGCAGCAAAAAGTTCTATCATGCATGCGAAACTCCCTGGCGCACCTTTGTCCGGCTTAACAAACGTTTCAGTAGGTTTTTCAGGCGCCCCTGTTCACAACCCTGTTTCTGGTCCTTTATCTATTTCTGTTGGGCCCCGTCAATTAAAAGCACCCCTGATTTTGACGACCGGTTGCAATGAAAATCTGCTTGGTTTAGACCTGTTAAAACGCCTGTATGCGACACTGTACTGTTCTCCGTCAGGAGTACAGCTTACGTTGGGTAAAAGAGTCATCTCCCCGATGTACTTGTCAATGGATGCGCTCCCACTGGAGCTGCGTTCTCTCCCTGATACTCTTTGGGCGACTGGTCCTAACGATGTAGGTCTTTTGGAAATTCCTCCTTATGTAGTAAGTTTGAAAGCAAATGTCAAATTCCCACGAATTCCACAATATAGGATCTCTAGCAAAGGCGAACGTGCGCTTTTATTGATAGTGCAAGATTTGATCCAGAAAGACATAATAGAAGAAACAAGAGGAAATGTCTGTAACAGTCCTGTCCTGCCGATTCTAAAACGCACTGATCCTTTAAAACCTCCAGTCTACAGATTTGTAATTGACCTTAGAGAGGTTAACAAAATTGTGATTCCGCAGTTTCCTGTGGTTCCAGACATTACTGCATTGTTGACGTTGATTCCTGCTACAGCCACATGGTTTTCAGTGATTGACTTGAAAAATGCCTTTTTCAGCATTCCGATAGCCGAGGAAAGCAGAGATATTTTCGGCTTCTCTCTAGGAGGTCAAAGTTTCAGGTTTAAACGCGCTCCACAAGGCTATTGTGAAAGCCCATCCATTTACAGTCAGGCATTAAAAAGTCAATTAGATTCTTTTGGTTCTGCTTTGGTGCAATATGTGGATGACCTTCTAGTGGCTGCTGATGACAAGGAAACTTGCAAAACAGCTACAATTTCCCTACTACATCATTTGTCTGATTTACATCACAAGGTGTCACCTTCCAAACTGCAATATTGTTGCCAAGAAGTGACCTACTTAGGTCATCTCTTGTCAAAGGAGGGAAGAAGGTTGACCCAGGAGAGAATAAAAGCAATTACGCAGATGAATGTTCCTAGCACACAGAGAGAAGTGCGCGCGTTTTTAGGTATTACTTCATACTGCAGGCAATGGATCCCAAATTTTTCTCTCTTGGCAAAACCATTGGTGTCCCTGACTGGAAAAGGTGTTCCGAGTCCGGTGCCATGGTCTGACGAACGTCAGCAAAGTTTCTCTGAGTTACGAAATGCACTGTGTTCAGCTCCGGTGTTGGGTACACCTGACTACAGTAAGCCATTTACACTCTATGTTCACGAGAGAGAAGGTTGTGCGTTGAGTGTCTTGACGCAGCGATTTGGTGATAAACAATGTCCTTGTGCATATTTTTCATCAACATTAGACCCGGTAGCCAGAGCGCTGCCAAGTTGCTTAAGAGCTACAGCAGCAGCTGCAGTGTCCATTCGACAATCTGCTGGTTTGGTCATGAACAATATGCTGGTGGTCATGGTTCCACATGCCATGGATACACTCATGAACCGAACGAAGACTCAGCACCTCACCAGTGCTAGATTATCAGGCTATGAGCTGACACTGCTAGCGAGTCGTATTCAGATTAAAAGATGCAATGTACTGAATCCAGCAACACTGTTGCCGACTAGCCAGGAGTCGAGTGATTCTGAACCTCATGACTGTTGTTTTAGAACCGAGGAGGAGACAAAAGGACGGATTGATCTTAAGGACACTCCGTTACCAGATCCAGATGGCACGTTATATGTTGACGGGTCTTGCTTTAAATTGGAGAATGGTAATGTGACAGCTGCCTATGCAGTAATGACATTGAGTACGATTGTGGAGACTGCAAGAGTGAGTCAGAATTCTGCCCAAGCTGCAGAATTAATTGCATTGACTAGAGTGTGTATCTTAGCAAAGGGAAAGAGAGTGAATGTGTTCACAGATAGTCAGTATGCGTTCGGCGTAGCGCATAGTTTTGGTCGACTGTGGAAGGAAAGAGGTTTTATTACGTCCCATGGGACTAAGATCCAGCATGGTCAGCTAGTCAATGACTTGTTGGAATCTCTAACCTTACCGACTGAAGTTGCGATTGTGAAGTGCAGTGCTCATCGAGCGGTTACGGATGATGTTGGTCGTGGAAATGCTTTTGCTGATGAGATAGCTAAACAGACAGCTAGGAATACGATGAGTGGGATGTATGTTGCAACGTCTGCAAGATGGGTTGCTGAATCGGGAATGTGTGAGGACACAGTGGAAAGTGTGAAAGCAATTCAGGAAGAAGCGACTGAAGAGGAAAAGATTGCATGGAAAGAGAAAACGGGTAAATTGGACTCGAGTGGATGTTGGATTGATTTGTCGGAGCATCAGCGTTGGATGTTGCCTGATGCGTATGTGATTGCGGTGGTAATAATGGCGCACGGAGCAGCGCACATCAGTTCTAAAGGGATTTGTAAGATGTTGGCCCCAGTCTGGAAGAATGATGGAATCAGTAAGTGTGCAGAAAGAGTGGTTAGAAACTGCATGGTATGCCTGATGCATAATCCTGGTAAGGGAACCCCCACACCTGCTGGACACTTCGCTCCTCCTTCTTGCCCCTTCGAAGTGATTCAGTTGGATTTCATCCACATGGACCGATGTAATAACCTTAAATATGTCCTAGTGGTAGTCTGTGCTTTTTCGAGGTGGATTGAAGCATATCCGCTAAAAGATAACACTGCCTTGTCCACTGCTAAAATACTCCTAAAAGAATACTTCCCCAGATATGGAATGCCACGGATTGTATGGTCAGACAACGGGAGTGAGTTCGTAGGGAAAGTTATGCAGAGTATGTGTACAGGCTTAGGGATCAAGCAGAAATTTCATAGTGCGAACCACCCCCAGTCAGCAGGTTTAGTTGAAGGGTACAATGGTACTCTTAAACTGAAACTTGCTAAGATCCAAGCCTCCACGGGTTTGTCCTGGCCAGATGCACTACCGCTGGCCTTGTTATCCACTAGAGCGACTGTGCACTCTCGAGTAGGGCTTAGCCCATATGAGATTGTGTTCGGTCGCCCTGCAAATGTCTGGGGGGTACCGAGACCACGAGAATTTAAGCAGCTAGAGTACCCAATGTTAATTGATTACCTTTTTGACTTGACTGCTAAATTGAGTCTCATTCACCAACAGGTTTTCGATGCATTGCCAAAGCCTCCGGAAAGTCCAGGTCATCAGCTGAAACCCGGCGATGTCATCGTCATCAGAAACTTCGGACGGACCAGGAATCTCCAACCGAAGTTTGTGGGCCCCTTTCAAGTGCTCTTGGCGACAAGGACTGCTGTACGTGTGGCTGGCCAGAAAAATTGGGTTCACGCCACTCACACTAAGCGTGTACCCCTTCCACTCCCTTATGACAACTGGGTTAGACAAGGAATTGGTGCCTCTGATACAGAACCTGTTCCTAGATATGTTCCTTTCAGTGATGCAGAACTAACAATTGATTCACCAAACTCTGACTCCCCCCCCGAAGCTGCTTCTTTGATCACTGACCAGAACACTGCATCGAACGAACATTTGTCATCTGCGAATTCGAACATTGTTGCCCCTGCTGGAAACAGACTATTCCCGGATCAAACAACGCCAGGAAAACTGAGATACAACCTTCGTTCTCATTCTAAGGACAAATAAAGCAGGAAACTGCCTATTTTTCATATTTGATCTATTACATTGCCTCCAGCCAGGAAGTTTGCTGAATATTTTGTATTTCCCTGTTTATTTCTGTTGTTTCTATTACCTTGCCGTCTGGGTCGCCGTAGGGTCGTGGCTTTGTGCCTAGTTGAATCTGCGGGGGCCAGACACAAGGTCGGTCTTTCTGTTAGTTCTGGGAACTCCCAGGGCTGATAGAGGCATTTTCAACTACGTACATATCATCAGTGGTCACGAGCGGTTGTAGAAGATGGAGTTCCTGGGCTGCACCAAGAGAATGTAATTTATGTTCGCAGAAATAGATTATACAAAGTTCTACATAACAAATGTTTTCTGATGCAATGTGCAATTACGTTTTTGATTATTTTAATAACGTTGGTGGGTGGAATTGCCTTTGGTATTCATTTAATCTTTGCACCGATCACGACTACAGTACCTCCCCATGTTATTGTTTCTCCTACTGTTGCTTCTTTTCATTCCTTTCATCTGTTTCCTGAGCATGAGCAAGCTCGACGCTCAGAATTCATAAATAACACTTTTGTACAGCTCTTGCATCAACACCAACTGGTAGTTAACACCACGGACTGCTGGGTGTGCGGTTTGATACCACACACTATGGATAAAGGCATTCCCTACCTGGTCTTGCCTTTTAGCTATAATGGATCATGTCGGGCCTTTCAGACTGTATTTGTCTATGCCCTCGAGACCTATCCCCCGCGTCCTCCACGTTCCACCAAGTATAACTCCGCTAATAAAGCCTTGCTAAAGGGAATAACTGACATGATTAAAGACGTCAATAACACCCCATTTATCCCTAAGGATGAGCTACAAGTTTATTTGAGTTGGAATGCTACGGAGTATAGCATTAGTTTGGGTGAAAACCAGCGTAAGAGCTCCACTCCAGTTTGGGTCGTACATCACCAAGTTCAATTCTGCTTGCAAGGTAATGGGAGAAATCCAAGAGCTCGGCTAGGGAAGAGTGACTGTGTTGAAACTTACGTGTATCCATCAAACTCTTCCCCTGCCTTCCTAACTGCTAAGGGTACCTACTTCATCTGTCGAGACAGGGCATATACATGGTTGCCTGCTGACTTTTCAGGTTCATGCTATATTGCCCGACTGTTGCCTCCGACATACACAGCTGCCCCAAACTATCACAAAACCAGAGTAGTAAGAGGTGTTTTCAGCAAGGAAGACACCGCTGGTCAGGAAGCCGGAGACTTCTTCAAAGGTTTCCTTCCGTTCTGGGGGCCTATGGCCAATAGTAGAAATCTACGTCAGCTAACACGGGTAGTTGAGTCTACTATTACAGAAACTGCTGGTGCCCTTAGTAACTTAACAGCTGAGATCCAGGCGGATCGTCTCATGACATTACAGAACCGTATGGTTTTTGATGTAATACTTGCAGATCGAGGTGGGGTATGCAGAATGATCCAATCGAGCTGCTGTGTTTATATCCCCAATAATGCTCCGACAGTGTACGAAGCGATCTCTAAACTACACAAGATTTCCGACTCTATTCATGTAGACAAGGGAAATTGGTCGTTAATGGAATGGCTTGGGACTCTATTATCAGCGTGGGGATGGAAGGTTCTGATGGTCGTTGGTATTGTCTTAGTGTTCCTATTCTCGTGCTGTCTTGTTATCCAGTGTGGTCCTGCCTTGTGTAGCCTCTGTGCTGCAACCTGTTTAAGGAAACCGCCTGTGTTGGGAGACAAGGTGCGAGAAAGAATAATGCTACAACAACATATCACTGACCTGATGAACATCGAGATAGACCCTGACATAGAGTGAGTAATTGCCTATGTAAGGGCAAAAGGAGGATCTGAGGTTCCGTGACGATTCAAACCCGTGTTTTCAACATCGTCGTAAACCAAAAATTTCGGTACCAGTGAACCCTAAATGATCCATATAGTATATCCTGGTGTTTTCGCTATGCTACGAGCAAGAGCACTCTTGTTATGAGCACATTTCCGGTACACCGATGGCATCCATTTTAGAATATGGCATCCGTCTTGTATTCTTGCCCTCACATAGTCAATGAACAAACAGTGACCTCTGATCAATTCATTTCGCTTAAAGGACACGTAGGCTTTAGCCGGCGATTCACCTTGTTTATGACACGTGCACCTTAAGTCAGAAACGCTGTGGCCGCATGACTCGGCAGAAGCTGCCTCCTCTGCCTGAGGCCAGTCCTGCTATACTGGTTCTCGTGCTCGTTGGCCTGATCATGATTAGGCGGCCGAAGTCGGTAGCCTTGCCCATTTACGACCCACAAACATCTCTTATCCTGTTTTTCTATCTTCTACACCTGGCTCTGCTCCTTTCCTTCTGGGCCTTTATTAGGGGGAGGTAACGAAATTTACGATGAGGCGGTCCGGCTCCTGAATGAGAAGATGACATGGGATTATGATCGAACAGTGGGAACCCCTCATTCGTAATGTTTGACATCAGAAATTCTCTGACGGTTCCTGTTTGACGCCAAATATTTATTGTTTAGGATGCAAAGTTTAAGAAATGTACTAGTATGTGAAGAATGTTGCCCACGGCTAAAAAACGTGTATTTAAGGAGCAACTCACTTAGTGCAAATCGAACAGGCTCCTAGAATCTGCCCGTGTGTAGTTTCTGTGACTTCTGTATCCCTGTAGTAATAAACCTTTGGTCTTTGACGCCACCATCGAGAAGCCCGTGTTTCTGTTTATTTGTGCACCGAGACAGGTAGAACTCAGGGGTCTTCGGGTGTTGTCCCTGACACCTCTGGACCTTAATTAAGTCCAGAACTCCAGCCCTTATTGTTGGGCAGGTGGTAGGTTTTGTGGCGCTGCTTGCGCTGCCTGGTCATCTTAACACGTGCACTGTGTGCCTTGCACTGTGACTGTCTTGCTGTGGTGCTTTAGTGGTGGTGGTGCCTTGAGGTTGTTAGAAGCCTCTTCTCCTGGTCTCTGGGCATGTAACTCCCACTCCCCTGCAGGCTGTGATCAGGCTTTACCAAAGCAAGGCCTGATCTCAGCGCGGTGAGGACTCTGCTCCCTGGAAGCCACAGCGGAGCCTGTTCCATGTGCGCACTGGCGTTGGAGCCGCTGCAACGTCCGTGTCACTAGAGAACAGCAGGGGGCGAACTGCTCATGTGTGCGTCTCGACAGGAGCAAAAGAGGGCTCTTACCGGGCTTTCACTAGGAGCGCAATGCTTTGCCAGGCTTTCCAGCAGACGTGCGGGCCCAGGTAGGGGAGAAGGCGATACTCTGTACCGTGCGCTGTGGCCGCAATGTAGGTCTGAGGCGGGCGAGCCTGGCGTCGCTTGACTCTTTGGCCTACTTTGATGTGGCAATAGTTTGCCGCCGACCCTTGAGGCTCGACACTACAGCAGGGGCCAGAGGAGTGTGGCACGTGGTCTTCACGTTTGTCTGCAAAGGCGTCATTTTTCTCCCTGTGGGGCCATCAGGCAGGGAGCAGGTGCAAGACAGACAGGGGGGTTGAAGCAGTGTGTGGACGATGGGGGCCCACCCTTGTTGCCAGTGTATCGCTGCTTGATAAGAGATACTTGGCCTAGCAGCAAGGAGCTAATGTAAGACACAAGCACACAGTAAATTAGTCTGGGCCAAAAGCCACGAGAGACCCCCACCCGTTTATTTATGCTCTCTGGCTACTCCTGGCCAAAGAGTGTTACAATGTGTGCATGCCCTTCTGGGCTAAGGGTCTCGCAGCATCAAGATCGCTACATTAGCTATACTGTCCCCTGGAATGTATGCCTTAGTAGGCCCTTGTACAGGTTCAAAATGTTCACATTATGGGTGAAGTGTTCCTTAATAGCTATAGTTGTTTCAGATCAAAGAACAATGTCTCATAACGATTCAGCGGGCAACCCATTGAAAAGCAGGGGGGCAGGCCCCTATCCATAATGTTTAGTTCTTTAAGCATCAGTGACTGGTTAGAGTATGTGCAGGTACGTATCCAGGAAGTTGCATCTTTGGACATCAAGAGACAATCAGTACAAGAGTGCATGGTTTACGCTGTAAACTAGAATGAAAATGTGTTACTAGAAGGATTTCTATGCCTCTTTATATCCAATAGTTGCTCTTGCTCTAATATACAGTTCAGTTTATGGGCTGTTACTAATTGTTTTTTTTGGACCAAAGATCTATCGATTTCCAGATGTAGAATACAATCAAAATCTCCCCCATATTGCTGTTCTACAGTGGAAGGTTGAAATAACCCATTGCCAGGTCACTAAAGAATTTTTCACTATCAAAATTTGGACCCTTGAGTGGATGCAAGAGCCGTTCTCTTTCCCTCAATTTTACACAGGGTCAATGAATATCTTCCATCAGGAGTGAGAGCTGAATACAGTGTCCTGCTTAGCGGCAACGTAGGCACTCTTACACCATAGTGCAAGGGTACATGTGTTGTAAGCATGGTTATTTTTGCGAAGGAAGGAATAACTTCCTGCACAAAAACAGTCCCCTAAGGCATTTTCCTCTTGTGATGTGTGCTGCAGAATACACACACAGAAAGAGGAAGTAATGAGGAGAAATAAAGATATTTCTCCTCGTTACGCCTCACCTGGGGTGGGGGCGTAACATTTTGACGCGTTCCCAGGTCTATCATTGATGGTAAATCTGAGAATGCATCAAAATACATGGATGGATGCGTGGAATCACCCACCATCAATGAAACGCCTCGCTGTACCAGAGTAGTGCAACCCAGGGATTTGTACAGCATTTTGTTACTTTAGATTTATTAAACCAAGCAAGGCCATGCATGGTAGTCTGGCATGGCCTGGCATGGTTTTAAAAATAAAACATAAGAGTTGCGTTGCTTTTGCACCCCGATGCGTGGTGCAAGAGTGAAGAAAAACTTTAATAAATATGCCCTTAGATGACCAGCGGGCTTGCGGTAGAGGTGTGTTTCCTCTGTAAGTGCCACATCAATAGAGTGCCGTTTCAGGTGAGCCAAGACATTATGCACAATCATATGGTTGTTCAAGGCCATAAGTAGCTTAAGCTTAGATTTGCTGACCTCATGTGAGATGTTCATTCGTAAGACAATCATTCTGCTCAGATGCCCAGTTTGGGAAGTTTTTCAGTAGTTCCCCCCTTGCCAGAATAAGATCCTTTATCTAACTTTGACTGTTCTGCCAAAGCACCCCCCCCCATCCTCCCCCACCCGCATCCTAAACTACAACAGTCTGTGAAATTCGACCCGCCCCCACTCACAGAAAAACAAACACCTGCTTAGGGCACAGCACAGCGAGCCCAACACTCATTGATAAAGGCCAGGGACCACATCAAGGCCAGTGGAGGCTACATCCAGATAGTCAGCTGCTCTCCCCAAGAATCTTCCCGTACTACCCAATGCGCATAGATACAATGTTACATAAACTGTCAACAATAGGCCTTTATTCAGTAGAACTTTATATGAAAACATCACAAGCTGCACCCCAGGCAGTGTTGGTAATGTACGTACAGTTGTGTTTACTTAATCAACATGAAGAGTCATCTCTGTCTGGTTTACATTGGAGACGATGGATCGTCTACTGTTTATGTTAAGCAACCCAAGCTGTGTCCTCCAACGAGGAATGGGTCATTGAGGTTTCATCGCCACCTTTACCAGCAGAGCAGGATCTTTTTTCAGTGCATTCATAGCCTGCTGTGGCGAAGGAATCGTAAGAGACTCGCGCCCCTTTTTTCTTCTGAGTCTGGCAGCAGAGACATCTTAAGGATTTTGGGGGCCCTGGGCCAAACGTGTTTTGGGGGCCCCTGTTTGGGACAATTTTGATTTCATGATCCATTTTCAGCTCTTTCATGCCCTCTTTGGCCAAGTCACTGAAAGTGCACAGGTACACTCGTCCAAATTCTAAATGTGTTTCCACCTAAAATTCAGTGATCGTGATGTGTGCTTTCAATATTGCAACACACAGCAGCTCACTAATATTGCTGTAAATAATCACTGTGACACCTTGCCATTTCTCATACATGAGGTCCGGTTTTGATCTAAAAGACACTTTTATATGAACGCTTCATGAAACTTAGACACATAATTTCTCTGAAAATTGTCTGTAATAAACTCACACATCACCCACATTAATAGTAAATGAAAAGAAAAAGGCTTACCCTACTTAACGTAGATTCAAAGTACTAGCAAAGCTTTAGGCGGATAGACTGGTGCAGGTGGTCCCCTCCCTAGGTCACCGTGACTAAAATGGGTTTGTACCCTCGAGTAGCACCTCCTTAAACCTTTGGCGCTTCTTTAGGTTTGCCACGTATTCGCAAACCCAATGGCCAAGAGCAGGCTACCTCAAATTAGACCTGGAGAAGGCATTCGACTCCCTGGAGTGGGAATTCCTATTTGCCGCACTAGAGCGATATCATCTGGGGGAGTCTTTTCTCAACATGGTGAAGCTGCTGTATAGTGCCCCTACTGCGAGGGTTAAAACAGGCTCCTACATATTCGGCCTCGTTGAAGTGCGCAGAGGGACTAGGCAGGGCTGCCTTCTGTCTCTATTGCTCTTCGCACGGGTGATTGAGCCACTAGCAGAAGCAATACGCACGGAGATACCAGACGGAATTGCGCTAGGAGACGGCACATACACAATATATTTGTATGTGGACGATCTTCTGCTATACATAAGAGACATCCACTGCATCTCACAGACATTAGCAACCATATTGGAAAACTTTGCTTCTATATCAGGACTACGAGTAAACATCAATAAATCCTGCCTGTATCCCTTCAGCAAACAATGCGGTGACCCAGAGTATGTGCTCGACGGAATACGTGTCCGTTGGTGTGCATACACATTCCCCTACCTGGGCATTCGAATATACAGAAGCCCACAAGACTTGGAAGATGACAACCTGGGCAGAGCACTGACCGCAGTCCGCTCTAAGATGGTGTTTTGGGAATGCTCCCACTATCAGTGACAGGGAAAGTGGCCATAGTAAAGATGGTAATACTGCCCAGGTTTTTGTATTATTTCACAAATCTCCCACACTCCATCCCTTTGTTCTTCTCTAGCCCCTCGAAAGATTAGTGAAAGATTTCATATGGGGAAAATCTAGACACAGGGTGGCGATCAGCAAACTCTACTTACCGGTGGACCAGGGTGGCCTGGCAGTTCCACACTTGGAACAGTAGTATTTAGCAGCCCAAATACAATGGGTTGTCGGATGGTTTGCTGCCCGCCACAGTGGAGACACAGCAACCACACAACCCCCCTACAGATCACAGAGCTAGCGGTAATATTCCACCCATGTTAAAAAGCCAAGCCGACGGACTCACTACTGCTGAATATGGCCTACAAGAGCTTCCGTAGTGCACTGTATAACACCCATTTAAACCACACCATACGCTCCAGCAGTACCTCTGGAGAGAACACCCAGAGGTCACACAGTAACCACAGCAGCCAAACTCAGAAGCTGGCACACTGCCGGAATTCAGGACATGGGGGATCTATATCGAGCAGGCACACTAGTCCCATATACGACGCTAATGGATGAAGAGGAATTACATCCCGGCCAATTTCTACTGCATCGCTCCCTACTAGCGTTGATAACAGCTAAATGGGGAGACTTGCCTACCGAACCAGAGACACACCTCCCCATACAATTCCTACACGTTATGGATCAATGTGGGCACCTTGTCAAATGGTTTGCAGCATCCCTCAGGCATAACACGGCGGCAAACCTATCGACCCTCCGCCAGCACTGGGAGGCAGACATAGGACACCAGCTCACAGCCACAGAATGGGTATTGGTATTGGCGTGCTCTAACCAGGTTCCAAGGAATGCGCGCCTGCGACAAATAAAATTCTATATCACCCATAGAGCGTACCTCATGCCAGCAAAGATCAATCAATACTTTAGACGCCAAGACACCAAATGCCCCAGGTGTATGCATTTAGATGCGGACTAGCTACACAATGGGCGTGCCCCACATTAACAGAATATAGGACGGCAGTAGCCGACACAGTGGCGCACTGCCCAGGTCGCACTCCCTTTTGAGTGCCACAAATATCTTTTGTATTTATATCATAGAAGCCGCAACAATAAAACCACGTCTAGATTTTTAGATCTGGTGTTGGCAGTGGAAAAAAGGCGAATCACAAAAAGATAGAAGGATCCTGACCCGCCACTCATAATAATGTGGAGAGGCTCCATGCTAAACGGACCAAAGCAGAAAGCACTGCACTCAGATGCGAGGACACGCTTGGAATCCGCAAGATCCCCCAATCTGCAAGTTGGGATGTAATCCTAACTGCACTGACCCACACACAAGGGAATGCCACGCCCTCTCAGACTCCTGTAGATGATACACCTCAAGAGCGCATACCAAAGAAAAGAGCACTCGGGGAGGAGAAGCGGAAAGGAGTGAGGTGAAGAATTCCAACCCACCGAATAAGCGCAACCATGAACATGCCCTATGCCAAGCTAGCAGCCAGCGCCAGAGCACAAATGACAGACATTAACACCAAGTTAGTTGCTCCAAGGTACCTAAGCGCAAGCCTCAGAGTTGAAATCCCCAGCCTGTTAAGTATTATTTTGCCACAGTTTCGTTAACACCCCTCCTCCACAATTACGGAGCACATCGTGACAAACGCAGGCACAGCGCAGTTGCACAGTGTAAGACGTATTAGGAACATCATCACTGACACCCCAGTCATGTACCCAAGACAATGTGCCTGATGCCGGGCAAGATATAAAAGATGTCATATAAGTGGTATAATTTGCTGTGAAACTTTAAAGGATTCATTGGACACAAAAAGATGTAAATGACACGCATTTCAGAAATGTTCTTCCTTTTCTTTGTCAGTTATCGTTGCGTGTCGCAACTTAATGAACCAACGTGTGCCTGGTGTGTGTTTATTGTGAAGAAAAAACGTAAGAAAAACAGTTGTTAAAAAAATTTAAATGAAAGGAAAACAGTACTTAAAACAATCTGTTTAAGAATTAGGTCAAGATCATCAGGGCAGGGGTCTCTGCATAACAGAGCTGGCTCTATCAGGGGGCCCCCTGAATGGCTGGGGCCCTGGGCCAGAGCCCACCTTGCCCATGCCTTAAAACGTCTCTGTCTGGCAGGGTCCAGCATTCTGTACTCTATGGGCCTTATTTATGAAGGACTTGCGCCGCCGGTGCGTCACTTTTAACATGGGAAAAAGTGACGCACCGGCGGCGCAAGTCCTTCATAAATAAGGCCCTATGTTCGGCGTTTGCAGTTTCATCTTGACCGGCAAAAACATGTATCCGGCCTCTTGCATTTGAAGAGTGAAATCTAGAAGCAGAGAGATATCTGGTTCCGAGTGCTTGTATTTGCGTAGTTCTCTTGCCTCAGGCAGCCCTCGACATTAGAACATGTGCAGCACTGAGGCTGGTATTTCACACAGCCTGATACACGCGCTTTCAAAACCTTTTCAAAGAGATTGATACGTGAGTGCCTGGCTACAGCATAGTTACACAGACTGGCAAGGCTGTTCCAAACAGCAATGGCCTACTGGCTCACTGCAATTTCTCAATGTATGGAAAACAAAGAATCCGTTCAAACAGGTCTCACAGTGATAGCAGCTGGATATTCAGGGTGTTGACATGGCATATTAACTAAGTGGGGATGGTGTTAGAACCTGCCTGCTCTCCCACTTATCCACCTATACATTGCTCCCAGTGAGTTACGTCTCTGTTCCCAATATCTATGGCCTACGTGTCCCTGACGCCTTAACCGTTCATGTTCTGTGAGCTTACTTTCACAAGTGCAATGCTGGATCTGTTCTGAGGAAATGGAGGATTGAACCTATCGCCTCATGTGAGAGAGGGAAGCTTACTTTGCTATTGCCACACCCTTCCTAGTCTTTGAGTAATTAAAGCTTGCACTGCTGTTGCCTGATTTGATCCTGCCTGTACTGATGCTACCCTACCCTAGCTGTGCCTGTACCGTGAAGCAAGATGCCTGCACTATTTCTACCCAAGGTCTAGCTGTAGCGTGAAGAAGAGTGTTTCCACCGACGTTGCCCCGTCTTATCAAAGAAAATACAGAGTATAATGTAAATGTCCCTGCATTAGATTCTAAGGGCAGTTAGATGCTTTTATGGAACACAGAGCAAAGTCATTTGCTCGGTCCTCACCCTGACACACAGGTTTCAATCACAGCTTCCTACCTTGACCAAACTGTGAGACCCGCGTTCATTTTCTCCCCTCTACTTTCTTTTCAGTGATCATCACGTTTCTAAGCAACTTTACATGATTTAGTTCAGGATGTGCGCTGTACAAAATCCTCTCTTGTACATGGTTTAAAATACTATAATGGTGCTCCGTTTTTCACTGCAGTTAAGGCCTTGCATAGGAAGCATAGGCAGTCGAAGGGCCTCTTGTGTCACTAACAACATTGGGCCTCATTTATGAAAAGTGACGCATCGCTGCGTAAAAACAGCGATGCGTCACTTTTCACAGCGCACTCCTTGCGACACCAATGATGCGTCATATTTAATGTATGACGCATCATGTTGCAAGGACTTACAGGTACGTCAGTATTTCTGACGTATCTGTAAGCGCAAAAGTGACGCATTGCTGGAGCGTGTCACAAAAGTGACGCAACTCCAGCAATGCGTCCTTTCACATGGGGAAAGCCCCATGTGAATGGGCTTGCATCAGTCTTACGCCTGCTGTGAGGCAGGCGCAAGATTTTGACGCAACAGCATCCTAAAAGTGACGCAGTGAAATCTCATATTTTTCACTGCGTCACTATTACGAGGCTTTTTGCGGGGGAACGCCCCCTCTGCATACATTATACCTGACGCAGGTATAATGTGGCGCAGAGGTTTAAAAAGTGACGCATCTACCTAGATGCGTCACTTTTTAAATATGGCGCAACAAGGCGCATTTTTTACGCCGCTGGTGCGTGACAAAAAGTGACGCACCGGCGGCGCAAAACTGACGCAAGTCCTTCATAAATAAGGCCCCAGGGGCCTCATTTATGAAAAGTGACGCATCGCTGCGTAAAAACAGCGATGCGTCACTTTTCACTGCGCACTCCTTGCGACACCAATGATGCGTCATATTTAATGTATGACGCATCATGTTGCAAGGACTTACAGGTACGTCAGTATTTCTGACGTATCTGTAAGCGCAAAAGTGACGCATTGCTGGAGCGTGTCACAAAAGTGACGCAACTCCAGTAATGCGTCCTTTCACATGGGGAAAGCCCCATGTGAATGGGCTTGCATCAGTCTTACGCCTGCTGTGAGGCAGGCGCAAGATTTTGACGCAACAGCATCCTAAAAGTGACGCAGTGAAATCTCATAGATTTCACTGCGTCACTATTACGAGGCTTTTTGCGGGGGAACGCCCCCTCTGCATACATTATACCTGACGCAGGTATAATGTGGCGCAGAGGTTTAAAAAGTGACGCATCTACCTAGATGCGTCACTTTTTAAATATGGCGCAACAAGGCGCATTTTTTACGCCGCTGGTGCGTGACAAAAAGTGACGCACCGGCGGCGCAAAACTGACGCAAGGCCTCATAAATAAGGGCCCAGGGGTTTAAAAAGTGACGCATCTACCTAGATGCATCACTTTTTAAATATGGCGCAACAAGGCACATATTTTACGCCACTGGTGCGTCACAAAAAGTGACCCACCGGCGGCGCAAAACTGACGCAAGGCCTCATAAATAAGGGCCATTGTATTTTGGTCAAAAATTCACACAGAACAACGCAGCAATCCACCTTGCAGTGCTGCATGGAAGGGCAGGAATTTGCTATATTTATCATTACACAGTGCATTCCTGAATTTTTCCAGCGCAGGCGGACGTTTGGCTGTGCAGCACCGATGTAGGTTTCCTTTCGGCATGTTGCAAGGCTGTCTACATAGCAGATTGATAGTTGTTGTGCTAGAAGGGGTGTATCTTCATGAACAAAAACAATCGTCATAGACATTTCCATCTGTCTAAGTGCTGCAGAATGCCTGCCCTAAGCTGAACAGCTGTTGTTCTTCTCAGAACAAAGCCCAATTCTTCTGGTAAAACAAGCCAAGAATAATGGAGCTAAGAGTGTCGGCTCTTATATATGCAAACATTTTAGAGTCCCTGATCAGGAGTGAAAGCAGAGGTTACGATGAGTACAGGTTTGGCAGCTTGTCTTGTTTGAGTATAGTTATCAGAGTTTCAGACATAGTGAATGGGAGGCGAATATTCTCCAATGCAATTTCGAAATGTGTCCTAATATGCAGTCAGTTCGTCTACATATTTTTGGGTACATTGGTAGTTAATCCACCAACAGCAGAGGCATTTACATTAGGCATACTCCTGATAACCCTTCTAATTTCATCAGGAGTCAGTGGGGCAAATAAACATTCTCTCTGCTCAGTCTTTAACTGGGCTATTATCAATTTTTCAAGGTAGTCAGTGATATCTGATAGTAAGGGAAATACAGAGCCCCTCACAATACTGAATATGGGCCTGATTTATTTCTTGGAGAAAGGGTGACTACGTCACAACAGATATGGATATCCGGGCCGCTGAAATATAAATCCAAAAAGAATATAATGGGTTTAATGTTTCAGAGGATGGATATCTGTCACCTCCGTGACGAAGTAACCCATCCGCCAAGATGTAAATCCGGCTCTAAAATGCCTAACAATCAGAGAGAAGACATATAGAGGCGCTTCTTGAGAGCACTGAATAAAATGTACTATGCCCTGAGACCACAGAACGCTCATCAGTAGAGCAAGGGTCTCATCGGTGCACCCGCCCTCAACAGATATTCGAGCTACAGAATATTTGTCTATATGCTCAACCTCTCTGACAGCGGAGTAGTAAAACTTGCGAAGTTTAGACTGAATTTTGTGTAAAGTATGTTCATCTCTTGTCTGCTCATGCAATCGCTTGAGGAGATCCTTTCCATGGTGCAGTAATGTTATGCTGTGGTGGATGGATCACAGAACGCCGATATACTTAACTATATTGCCCCTGGAATGTCTGCCTTAATAGCCTCTGGTATTGTTTCGAACTGAACATTTTGGTTGAAGTTTCCTTAATAGCTAAAGCTATTTCAGATTAGAGCACAATGTCTAATGAAGGTTCTAATTGAAATCCCATGTTTAAGGGGGGGGGGGGGGTCATTATGTTTACTTCTACAAGTACGAGCCAGTTACTGGTCAGAGTATGTGCGAGCCAGATGCATGCAGGTACATAGCCAGGAAGAAGCATCTTTGAACATCAAGAAATAATCCATATGTTAAATAGAATTTAAATGTGTTACTGTTATGATTTCTGTGCGTCTTTAGGTACAATAGTTGCTCTTGCTCTAATATACGGTTAAGATTCTGATTGTTTATTGGGAGGGACATGGAAAGGGGCGACCATTCGGTCCCCCCGAACGTATGGCGGAGTACCACGATCCCCCCGGGAAGCCATCTTGGGCGGGAGGCGAGTCTCGGCTGGTATGCCCGAAGCGGCGTAGCCGGGGCGCGCCTTTTTCCCGCCCTGGAGTGGGCTGGCCTAGACACTGACGCGGCCGGCCACGCCCTTGGGGCAGGCAGGGGCGGGTTTACGCCCGCCCTGAAGACGGATAAAAGGAGCAACAAGCCAAGGAAGCATCCTCTTGTTCCTGTGCTCTGAAGCTGCACCACCTCGCTGCACGTGAGCTCGAGACGGAACGAAGAGCCAATTTTAGGCGTTGTAATCTTTCTTGTTTGTTTTGCAGATACTCGGTTGGAGAATGCCCAAGAAAGCGGGAAAGCGAATGACTACCGACCAGAGGCTGCGTGTTCTTATGAAAGAGGTGACCGACCTAAAGAGGCGAATGGCGGACAAAGACGAGGAAGGGGGACCGAAACGTCCTTTGGCAGGAGCAGCTCCGGGAGGAAAAGGCAAGAGGCCCAGAAGGGGAGCAACTGGGGGAGACATCCCGGTTCCCTGTACCCCACTCGAAGAACCAACTCCCGTGCCGGAAGAGGGGAATCCGATTCCCGTGGTGGTCACCCCCGTGTCCGGGGAGGATATGCCGCCCGAGCTGGCAGCACAATTAGCAGCGTGGTTGGGTAAAGGTAGCAAGGGCGCCACGGCTGACGACGCGCAGGTGTTGATGAAGCAACTGCGTGAAACAAGGGAAGCGGCGAAGGCACCATCGCCGGCTGCGGCAGTAGAGAAGCCACCTGGGACAGGTCCAGTCACAGATACAGCTTCCGGTTCAGGTAAGCGGCCATTGCCGATTGCGAGGGATGAGTCTGCACCCTCACGAAGGGAAAAGTTGGGTCAGCATGTCCCTCTGGCAATTAAAGAGAAGATATGGGCAGAGGAGTATATAAACATCTTCTCGTTGCTTACCGATCATTATGAGATGGAGCATGTTAAGAGCCAGAAGGAGCTCATGCATCCGAGTGTTTGGCGCGCAAAGATGGCCGCCTTTAAGGTAAATGAAAACATTGGCACTTGGGGCAGAGCGTGGGGGATTTTTACATCCATCATGGGTGAACGTAGGCCCGAATTGCTGTCCGAATTGCCGATTTATCAGACACGGATCATGGGGTATTCTGTATCACACGAGGGCAATCAATGGTTCTGTTACGATAATATTTTCAGAAAAGCGAAAGAACATGATAAAAACTTAACTTGGGATTGTTATGATTCTGTGTCTTGGTCCAAAATGGAAGATACTGGTATGTTGAAGTTGCCATTGGTAGGGAGTAGCGTGGGTGAATCCTCCCGCCAATATGCTGGGACGCCCTTTCGATCAGGTACGAGTAACGACAACCACTCGAGGCCGAGCGGCAACACAGGTAAAAGGGGGATTTGTTGGAACTTCAACAGGGGTAAATGTACGAGGCCCCAGGGGTCATGCAAATTTAGGCACGAATGTGGTGGGTGTGGGCAATCATCCCATCCTGAGTCCATGTGCAGAGCCAAAACGGGTGATAACGGGGGTAGAGGAGGCGCCAAACAGGTCTGATATAGTCCGAGGGGCGCCTTTACCTACTCCGATTGATACCATGGCAATGATTCCCTGGCTCAGCGAATACCCGGATCACGCTTCCGCTGGGGTGTTGCGGAACGGGTTTTCATATGGTTTCCGCATCCCAGTAGGGGAGTTTCAGGGTATAGCGAAATGTAAAAACCAAATATCGGTTTTGCAACATACGACCGTGGTACAGGAAAAGATCGGGAAAGAGGTTACTCGAGGTCGAGTCGCCGGTCCATTTAATGCGCCACCAGTAGCTAACTTTGTTTGTTCCCCTTTAGGGGTGGTCCCCAAGAAGGACCCAGGTGAGTTTCGGCTGATACATAATTTATCAGCTCCACGTGGTCTTTCCGTAAACGATACGATAGACCCGGAAGTGTGTTCGGTGCGGTACGCATCCTTCGATGAGGCCGTAGCCATATTGAATCGCCTGGGGCCCGGTGCGCTGATGGCAAAATCTGATATCGAGTCAGCGTTCCGGTTGCTCCCGGTACATCCAGACGATCAACGTCTCCTTGGTTTCATGTTTCAGGGTCACTATTACATGGATAGGTGTATGCCAATGGGGTGCTCTATATCTTGTGCCTATTTTGAAAAGTTCAGTTGTTTCCTGCAATGGGTCTTCACAAAGAAGACGGGGTTTCAACATGTTATGCATTATCTCGATGACTTTTTGTTTCTGGGGGCAGCCGGGGATCCGGAATGTGGACAGGCTTTGAATGAATTTTGTGTCTTGATGAATCAGTTTGGCATGCCATTGGCACCAGGTAAGACTGTGGGTCCCTCGACTTGCCTCGAGTTTCTGGGGATCGAGCTCGACTCTGAAGAAGGTTGTTTTCGTTTACCAGGAGACAAAGTGTTAAGATTCAGGGCATGCCTGCAAACGTGTATAAGTGAGTCTAAGGTTAAGCTACATCAATTACAACAGTTGGTGGGACAGTTGAATTTTGCCCTAAAAGTAATACCGATGGCCCGCCCCTTTTCCCGCTCGATCGCTCAAGCCATGGTCGGCCTGAAGGAGGGTCATCATCGCACAAGGCTCTCGGCAGAGGTTCGCCAGGACATGCGCATTTGGTTGGCATTTCTGGCGGATTTCAATGGTCGAATTGTCTGGAACAAACCGGCGGTGTCCTCTGAGGAGCTGGGGCTGTGGACAGATTCGGCAGGGAGCATTGGTTTTGGTGCCATATTCGGCACTCAGTGGTCGGCACGAAAATGGCCGTCATGGTGGCATGATAGTGGACTGACAAGTAACATTGCTTTTCTGGAACTTTTCCCCATTCTGGTGGCCCTGAGAACTTGGCCCGAGGGGTTCAGAGATCACTCTGTGGTATTCTGGTCTGATAACATGACCGTGGTTGAGTGTATCAATAGCCAGGCAGCACGATGCAAATGGATTCTGAGATTGCTCAAGGAAATTGTATTACTGTGTATGCAATTGAATGTGCTATTTAAGGCAAGACATGTGCCGGGGGTAATGAACCAGGCGGCTGATGCGCTTTCTCGTTTTCGTATGCAGGCCTTCTGGGGTTTTCTGCCCACAGCGGACCCGGTGGCGGCACCCTTTCCCGAAGCTCTCTGGTCTCTCGGTGCCCCGAACTTCGTAACCTCGTGGGAGAGAGTTTAGCACCCAGGACGAGGA
Organism: Lissotriton vulgaris; assembly: GCF_964263255.1. Lineage (NCBI taxonomy): Eukaryota > Metazoa > Chordata > Amphibia > Caudata > Salamandridae > Lissotriton > Lissotriton vulgaris. The sequence continues at coordinate 1,527,458,134 of NC_141693.1, forward strand.
AGGCATATGAAGGGGCGTTCCGTTCCTATTGGGCCTTTTTGGGGGCTGCTAGAGGGGAGCTTTGGGGCCAGGAGGAGTTGGTAGTGAAATTCCTGCTGTCTTTACATCAGGCAGGCAAATCAGTGGCTACGGCCCAGAGGCATCGGGCCGCCATTTCCTTTGTGGCTAGGGCTCATGGGATCCAGGACCCGACAGCGTCTTTCGTTGTGCAAAAAGCGCTACGTGGGTGGCAACGCCTTGAGGGTCGCAGAGTAGATGAAAGGCGCCCGATAGGTTTGGATAGGTTGGCCCTGTTATTATCCATACTCAACGTGTTCATCCCAGTATGAAACAGTGTTATTCCGAGCCGCTTTTACGCTGGCATTCCATGGGGCTATGCGGGTAAGCGAACTAGTGGCAAGGAACAAGCAGGATGTGATGGGGGGACTGTGCCGAGAGCACGTTCAGGTCAGAGGGGGGACAATGACTGTCTCGTTTGTCAGGTCCAAGACCGATCAGGGTGCGATGGGTGATTGCATAATCATACAAAGGATTCCCGGGTCCTCCATGTGCCCTGTGAGTTGTGTAGAGGAATATTTAGCACAAAGGGTGGCATCATGGGGGGGGACCTTGTTGAGACACGCTGATGCCACCCCACTGACGAGGTTTCAGTTTCAGCGGGTGCTTGCGATGTCGATTGCCGCTGCGGGCTTGAACCCGGGCGAGTTTGGGACCCATTCCTTTCGGATAGGGGCTGCTACAGAGGCTACAGCCAGGGGTCTGAATGTCGAACAAGTTAAACGTGTGGGGCGTTGGTCCTCCGATTGTTATAAAAGGTATGTGCAGTTGCACATGTTGTGAAGCTGTAATGATGTACTCACGCTTCTTGTTTTTGTTTGGTTTCAGTTGCGCAAGCCTACGAGGCGGGGCGGACTATGCAGTCGACCCAACACCGGGCCAGCGGTCAGACATCACCGGCTGTGAAAAAGGAGGTGTGGGTCGTGGGCCACTCATACGTGAGGCGTGCCGCGGACGTATTCAAAGCAGGTGACATGATTCACGTGGCTGGGGAATACGGGTACAGTGTGTCCTTCTACGGAAGGGGCGGTCTCTGTATTGACCAGTTTCAATCATTTTTCGAGGGTTTGCTAGGGCGGACGAGGTCACCGCCGTCTATAGTCATAGTACATCTTGGGGGCAATGATTTGGTCACCACTGGTAGACGACTTCTTCTTGAGGCGATGCTTTCCACTGTAAGTTGGTTAGCAAGGAGAGTTCCAGGGTGCACAATTGCGTGGTCCCATATGATCCCACGAAAAGTATGGCGGGGGGCTATTTCTGTTTCTGCTCTGAATCATTCAGTAAGGAAAATTAATAACAAAGTGAGTAGATTGTTCCGTTCCAATACACTGCATTCTATTTCGCATGGTTGTATTACTGGTGACAGTATGTATTTGGGGGATGGTGTGCATTTGTCCCGGGTGGGGAACGAGTTACTCATAGGAGACTTGATAGCTTGGCTAAAGACTTTAAGACATGACCTTTAGGTAGGAGTGTTGTGGGGGGTCCGGATAGCCGGTCAACTATCCGGCCTGTGGCGGTAAGGTCATGATCGGTGAGCTCTAATTGGAAGATCCCTATGAGTGGGCGTCACCCATTACGGATGGGAGCGCTCGAGGGAGGTGGCCATTGGCCCCTCAACGGGGAGGCGGTCCCTTCTAAGGATGGGCCGCCGAAAGGAAAGGAAAGGCAGTCAAGGCCCCTTCCTGGGTAGGAGGGGCTACAGCCCCCTCCTGGAGAATTTCCCGGGGCCAGGACATCTGCGACGGCAGATGTGGTAAGTTGTGTGGGGTTTGGGGGGGGTCTACGCTACCTTCTAGATACCTCACACGAGTCCTCGGACGACCTTCAAGTCAAGGGAAATTGGTAGTTGCACTTGAGGTACACCTCTGTGCGGTCGCCCCTCACAAGTGAGGGGGATATTTCTGGTTTAGGGATCTTGACACCGGTTACGACCTTGCCGTTGGCCCTTAAACGTTAGGATGTACAATTTCAAAATTTCAAGTTAAATGTTTGTAGGATGTTAGTTCGGCTAGGAGAACCTTTGTATTAGAGAATATGTTAAGGTTAGCCAAACATCGCAATGTGGTAATGAAATTGTACATAATATGAAACTGTTATTTTAATGTTTTAATTTTGTTTCATATTTTAATAAATACGGCCGGGAGGGTCACTCCCTCCCGTCTTCCAAAAGTTCAGAACTGTTTCCGGTTTCCCATCCTTGGGGATTGTGTTGAGAGGGGGTGGCGGGTATCTCAGCTATATGGAAAGGGGCGACCATTCGGTCCCCCCGAACGTATGGCGGAGTACCACGATCCCCCCGGGAAGCCATCTTGGGCGGGAGGCGAGTCTCGGCTGGTATGCCCGAAGCGGCGTAGCCGGGGCGCGCCTTTTTCCCGCCCTGGAGTGGGCTGGCCTAGACACTGACGCGGCCGGCCACGCCCTTGGGGCAGGCAGGGGCGGGTTTACGCCCGCCCTGAAGACGGATAAAAGGAGCAACAAGCCAAGGAAGCATCCTCTTGTTCCTGTGCTCTGAAGCTGCACCACCTCGCTGCACGTGAGCTCGAGACGGAACGAAGAGCCAATTTTGACCCACCCACCAGCCCCTGAGGACAGCAAGTGGTTTTGAATAAAGCTTGATGTGGTAACTCTAATTTTGTTTGCAGGTTCGGATTATTATCGTGATAACTTTTGAATATGCAATAAAGAATGGTCAATTTGTGGTATGTTTTGCAAATAAAGTAATCCTGCTCTAGTGTTGATCAGTAAGCATGCTTTTAATAAAGTTGTTGTTGTTACTGTCTTTTAAGTAAATTAGTCATTTAGTTTAGAATTGTCGTATTTATTTTGGTCGGGCGGTAAGGTCATGATCGGTGAGCACTAATTGGAAGATCCCTATGAGTGGGCGTCACCCATTACGGATGGGAGCGCTCGAGGGAGGTGGCCATTGGCCCCTCAACGGGGAGGCGGTCCCTTCTAAGGATCTAAGGATGGGCCGCTGAAAGGAAAGGAAAGGCGGTCAAGGCCCCTTCCTGGGTAGGAGGGGCTACAGCCCCCTCCTGGAGAATTTCCCGGGGCCAGGACATCTGCGACGGCAGATGTGGTAAGTTGTGTGGGGTTTGGGGGGGGTCTACGCTACCTTCTAGATACCTCACACGAGTCCTCGGACGACCTTTAAGTGGCGTCGAGTTTATTGGGGCCCCCGTCAAGTCAAGGGAAATTGGTAGTTGCACTTGAGGTACACCTCTGTGCGGTCGCCCCTCACAAGTGAGGGGGATATTTCTGGTTTAGGGATCTTGACACCGGTTACGACCTTGCCGTTGGCCCTTAAACGTTAGGATGTACAATTTCAAAATTTCAAGTTAAATGTTTGTAGGATGTTAGTTCGGCTAGGAGAACCTTTGTATTAGAGAATATGTTAAGGTTAGCCAAACATCGCAATGTGGTAATGAAATTGTACATAATATGAAACTGTTATTTTAATGTTTTAATTTTGTTTCATATTTTAATAAATACGGCCGGGAGGGTCACTCCCTCCCGTCTTCCAAAAGTTCAGAACTGTTTCCGGTTTCCCATCCTTGGGGATTGTGTTGAGAGGGGGTGGCGGGTATCTCAGCTATATAGGTCTATTGAGGTATAAATGTAGAATGCAATTAAAGTCTCCCTATATTACTGTGCTGAATTAGAAGCTGTGAATAACCAATTGCCAAGCCACTAAAGAATTGTGCACTACCAAAATGTAGACTCTCTGGTGGATGAAAGTGCCATTCTCTTTCCCTTAACCCATTTGGTGCTGATGACGGTCCCCAGCCGTCATGCATTACGGTGCTCGTGTGCTGATGACGGCTGGGGGCCGTCATGAACCCGCCCACTTGCGATTCTGCCGCACAGGCGCAGAATCGCGGCCGCACCCAAGGGGTTAATCTCACACAGGGCCAATGTATACATTTCTTCAAGAGTGAGGGCAGCATATAGAACTCACTCCCAATATCCCTTCCTAACCCAAAGAAACGCCCCTCTTGCATAAGAATTTAAAGATGAAGCACATCACAGAGAACCACATCCTGAACATCTCTCAATCCGGCTTCCAAAAGAACCATAGCACAGAGACTGCAGTCATCCCCACCACTTACAACATTTGCTTCCTCCTTGAACAGAGCGATACCAAAGGGGATGATGGACGTAGCGTTTGAGCAAATCATACACTCACCCCCAGTCGACTGATCTGGGTTTAATCCATCATCAGCAGCCCTTGGTGGAGGCGCTCACAGGTAGGGGCTGCCAGGTCCTTTAATTACGCTGATGACACCTAACTCCTGGTCCACCTTGACCATACAAGCCAGGCTCAAGTATCCGTGAGAAATCTTCTCACTTACACAGTAAACTGGATGGCAGTGAATTCACTAAAAATGAACCCAGACAAAACCAAGGTGCTTATTGTTCCAGTTCAAAATAGCCCTTGGTGTGAATTGTTCTGGCCCCCGGAGTTAGGAGGGGCTCCAACCCCAGTAGCAGTAGTAAAAAGCCTGGGTTTGAAGATTGACTCTGAACTGTCGCTGTCTAGCCAGGTATCGACAGTGGTAGGTGTATGCATGAATCTGCTCAGGCAACAACGGAAACTGGTCCCGCTTCTCTCCACCTCCGTCTTACAATCAATTGTATCAGCCACGGTTATCTCCCAGCTTGATTATGGGAATGCTCTTTATTTAGGCATCCCGCAGAAGCTATTACGGAGGTTGCAGGTGGTCCAAAATGACGCAGCTAGGCTAATTTTTAGCCTACCTAGGCTCACAAGAGCTACCCCCTTGCTGCATAAATTACACTGGCTGCCGATAGTACAGCGGGCCCCACAAGGCCATATATGGAAATGCGCCACAATATATAAAAGATAGAGTACAAAAGTACGTGCCGGGACGGACCCTACTTATTTTATTTTATTTTATTTTATATTCTTCTATAGCGCCTGAATAGACCCCCGGAGGGGTATCTCCGCGCTTTGCCAGTAAGAATATCCTCAGATGATTATGGATAGATGAATGGTACATATTGACAGAGGGGGATCAGTTACTGGGGAATAGATGTGTTTTTAAGACCTTACGGAAGGTCAGATGATTAGTGAGTGTTCTCATCTCGAGAGGTAGGGAATTCCAAAGCTTTGGTCCAAGATGGGCCAAAGCTCCCCCTCCTTGTCTGGACTTTTTTATTCTAGGCACCTGCAGAAGCTGCTGGTTGCCAGAGTGCAGGGTTCATCCAGGGGCATAAGGCTGGAAGATATTGGCCAGATATTTTGGGCCTTTGCCTATCACACTTTTGTGGATAGTGCATAGGGTCTTAAACTGCACTCGCTTCCTCACTGGTAACCAGTGGAGCCTAATCAGCAGTGGGAGGGAGGGAGTCCTGGGGGGAGCATTGAGGACTACCCTTGCTGCCGTGTTTTGGATCACCTGTAACTTTTTAAGCTGCCCTTCATTTGCTCCTAATAGAAGGCCGTTACAGTAATCCACTCTGCTGATGACTAATGCCTGCACAAGTGTTTTCCTATGGCAGTCTGGCAGATAGGGAAACACTCTTCTTAGCATTCCGATGGCTCGGAAACAGGTACTAGCCACCTGATTTACGTGGTCCTTGTAAGTGAGTGTCTGATCTAATAGCACTCCACGTTCCTCTGAAGCATGTAGATTAGCCTCCTCTAGCTTCTACCTTAAGACTAAAGGGGGCAGAGAGTTTTCGATTCTCCTGCCAAGGATCTGGAATGACCTGCCAGAGTCCTTACGTAGGGAACCTGCCTTGCTCCCTTTTAGAAAGCTGCTAAAAACGCATCTGTTCAGAGTAACACTGACATCTGTGTAGCTCGCTGCCCAGCAGTCCTGCAGTGCTCTGCTTCCTCTCTAAAGTGCTTGGAGACCAGTGGCAATTTGCGCTATATAAAAATAAAATAACATAGCATAACATAACATCATTCCTTAGTTCACTCCACCACCCCAATTCAGACATGGCCATATGCAAATCAGTCTGACCCTGTGCCTCATGGGAACAGTCCAGCCCAAACTGCCAAGCCATGACTTTCCTGCACCGGAAACCAGCATCCTGGGACCGGTTTCGGGTTCATAACTCTCATCAGCCAGGCTATCTTGAATACAGTGGCAGAGTGAGCAAGGGACCCACGTCTGGGCATACTCTGCCAACTCAGGTCGAACAAAGCGATACCAAAGGGGATGATGGACGGAGCATTTGAGCAAATCAAACACTCACCCCCAGTCAACTGATCTGGCTTTAATCCATCGTCATTCTTTAGCTCACTCCACCACCCCAGTTCAAACGCACCCCCTGGCGAGTTGTAAGTTGGGGAATTAATTCTCCTTCAATACTGAGGGTCCCTGAGGGCCAACTAGCCCACTAGGTATCTCCAGTACGCGCCAGGGAGCTGCGTTGCAGGCAGGTGTTCAGAGACCACGCCCCTTTTTACAACTCTCTGCAACGCAGCTCTGTGGCGCTTAATGGAGGTACCTAGTGGGCTTATTTCACCCTAGGGACCCTTTGGATTCAAGGGGACTTAATCACCCAACTTAAAATGGCCACAGGCCGCGTTTACAGAACACAGTGGTGAAGGGATGGGACGGGGCCTGAGGTGATGTGTGCAAGCACGACCTGTGGCAAGTTTTAAGTTGGGAAATGAATTCCCCTTCAATCCTGAGGGCCCCTGGGGGTGAACTAGCCCACCAGGTGCTTCCAGTAAGTGACACTGCACTGCATTGCAGAGAGGTGGTCCAGGCCGTGCCCCTTTTTACACCTCTTTGTAACAGCGCTTACTTGAGGTACCTAGTGGGCTAGTTTGACCCTAGGAACCCTCAGGATTCAAGGGGACTTAATCTCTCAACTTAAAACGGCCACAGGGTGCTTTTACACCGTGGTGAAGGGAGGGGGCGGGGCCTGAGGTGACGTGTGCAAACACGCCCTGTGGCGCATTTTAAGTTGGGGAAAAAATTCCCCTTCAATCCTGAGGGCCCCTGGGGGCTAACTAGCCCACCAGGTGCTTCCAGTAAGCACCACTGCACTGCGTTGCAGAGAGGTGGTCCAGGACGTGCCCCTTTTTACAGAGCTCTGCAACGGCGCTTACTGTTGGTATCTGGTGGGCTAGTTGGACCCAAGGGGCACTCAGGATTGAAGGGGACTTTATCCACCAAATTGAAACGGCCACAGGGCATGTTTGCGCACGTCAGCTCAGCCCCCCTCCCTTCACCAGTGTGAAAACACACCCTGAGGCACGTTTTCAGAGGTAGTTTTAGTCCCCCTGCCCTATTATGTACTAGGGTCTTACAGAGGAGGCCATGGTAATCACAGGAGTACCCCAACACATAGTGTTCCCTAGTGTATGTAGGTGTTTTGACTGTATTCTAAGTATCTTTTAGCATAGCACTGGCTCTAGGACTGGTTAGTCAGAGTCAGTTACTACCAGTACCCATCTGAAAAATTTGAGGGTACAGGATGATTTTGCAACAAGACCTCTTTCTGCTCCTCTGTTTGTTTTTTCTGCATGTCTTCTTCCTTCCTGCACTTTTCTTCATCTTTGAGGACTTCTGTTGCTTCTTTCTGCATTTCTTTTTCTTCTTTCTGTGTGTTTTTCCTTCTTTTTTCACATGTCTTACCTCTGTAGGCATAATTAGAAACTAGCATTTAAAAAACCTTAGAAATTAACTGAAAAAAACATAGGTTTCAGGCACGTTATAGTTACAAATTAGCATTTAAAAAATCATTGAAATTCATCGAAAAACCATAGGTTTCAGGCATGTTATAGTTAGTAATTAGCATTTAAAAAACCTTAGAAATTCAATGAAAAAATCATAGGTTTTAGGGGTGTTTTAGTTAGCTGGACATGTAACTTGAACAAAACCATTGAAATTCCCCTTTTATAGTTAGTTCAGCTAACTATAACTTGCACAACTGCAATGCACTGCTAATGACGTCACATATTACATCACTCATGACATGGTCAGTGACATCACTCATGACATCACTGATGACATCTCAAATAACATCACTGATGGCATCACTGATGACATCATCCTAGTGATAGAGTGGCAGACCTCCTCTCACCCTAATATAAACTTTGATACACACATTCCAAAATAGAAACGTACATTTTCAAAACAATGGACATACCAATACCACTTACAACACACCTATTTAGTAATTCCAAGATCTACACACACATCTACTCATTCACCAACAGTCCTACACAGTCACTCATACATGTACTCACTCATCATATGTACTCATACACCTATACATCTTGTTACACAATGACACTCATTCATAGAGTTACTTACACACATAGTCACACATGCAAACAAAGTATCAAGCATCAATTTACTTACATATACAGTTATACACACACCACCACACTTAATGTTACAGAAACCTGCACATACTTACTCTCTTAAGCAATCACTTATAGAAACACATACTAATTTATACAGGAACTCTTCCAATCTCTCACTCTCACATATACTCATTTATATGCACCAATACTCACATATACTAGTTTAAAACATATGTAATTACTCATAAATACACTATTGAGACGGTCATTCACTCACTAACACACACATACACACACTCATCCACCCATACAGTCCTGCACACATGCTGTCTTCAACACATACAAGCAGTGAGTTCTTGCATCTATGCACTACGTAATACCCCCCACCGGACCATACAGACACTCAAACACTCATACTGATACTCAAAAATACAACTAATATTCTATATAGACACTCATGTAGCTACTCACCAACCCATGCGGCTACTTATACACAAAGTGAGAGACTGATACAGATATTTACATATTTAAACATTACTCACTCACCCATGTATTCACTAAAATACACGTAATCAGTCAGTTATACAATCAATTTTACAAAAAAATTTCATTTAGACACTTATAAACTCATTTATTCTTCCTTTGATCTTGAGATGTAAATATATAAACATTTATTTTTCAGAAAAACACACATTCACTGGATGATGTCATCAGTGATGTCATCAGTGATGTCATTTGAGATGTCATCAGTGATGTCATGAGTGATGTCACAGACCATGTCATGAGAGGTGTAATATGTGATGTCACTAGCAGAGCATTGCTGGTGCGTGAGTTATAGTTAGCTGAACTAACTATAACAGGGGAATTTCAATGGTTTTGTACGAGTGAAATGTCCAACTAACTATAACGCCCCTGAAACCTTTGTTTCTTTCATTGAAATTCTAAGGTTTTTCAAATGCGAATTCCTAACTATAACGTGCCTGAAACCTATGGTTTTTCAGTGAATATATATGTAGGAAGGTGGATATCTGACTATGGTTACCCCCAAACTTTTTGCCTGGTGTTTAGCTGGTTTTTGACTTAGTTGGCCTGGGATCCTGCTATTCAGGGCCCCAGGCTGATTGCTCTCTCCTTAAAATGGACTCCATGTACCTTAGGTGCATAACACAATTGGAATTGGTTCACCTTATAGGCCCCTGTAACAGTGTACCATAGGTACCCAGGGCATAGGTGTATCCAAGGCCTACCAGGGGCTGCAGCACGTATTGTGCCACCCCTGGCCTGGCCTCCCTATTTGACACAACTGGCTGATCACTCAGCTGGGGTAAGTCGGTGTAACCACCTCTTACTTAGGTACAGTATGTCTGTGCCTAACCCTAAACTGGACACATATGTTCCTATCAGCCACTCCTATGGAAGGCCTCATCAATCCTGGAGGCAGAGTGCGTGGAAATATGTGAGATGGTGCTCTGGCATGAGCTGAGCCTGTCTGCCGCTGTCGGGAACAACTCCCTAAGCTGTTCCGGGATATTGCCATACCATATACTCTTAAGTGCATTATAATCCTCGCGGTTAAATGCTATCTTTGGTTTGGCTTTATCAAAACATGTCGAGTAAGGTGTCATACGAATTGGAATACTATCCCCTCGCCAATTCTGGCGACGGGGATAGCATTCCACCCTTCTAGAGGGACACGACATGTGCGTAGCCTTAACCCCGGTTAAAGTTAAACAGAGCCTCAGCTTCACAAAATGGACGCTGCCACCACAGACACAAGTCTGGCCTCCTGCTGCTGACCGAAACTCGGCAGATGGTGGCCTGGACAAAGGGTTTCCTGCCTTGGGAGGTGCGAGCACCACCCCAGACAGGATTTTGTGTATTGGGTAGGACAGGGCTGAATAGAATCAGACATGCCCGGGGCACACAAGGTGTCCCCGTGCATAGGCCAGTCCAAACCGGTTCTGGGGCCTTCCAGCCCCAGTCCTGGCGCGGAGCTGGACAAAGGAAAGGGGGTGTAACCGCCCCCCTTCCTGGTTCCTCCCAGAGGAGGGACCTAGTAGGTGATCCACCCCCAGTTTGGGAATAAGAGGGGGAGCAGTGCCATTGCACAGCAGATCATCCCGAAATCAACTTTAAACAAGAAGAAGACTGGACTTCGACATTCTGCTGCACAGAAGACTGAAGAGAATCTCCCTTGTGGCCTAGGAGTGGCCACCCTGTGAACACAGGTACCAACCAGCAACTCGACGTCTGCTTTGCCGCCGCCTCCTGCCGGAGACCGAGCCCAGAGCCCGACAAGAACCAGACTCCCAGACCTCTCAGAGCCCGATCCACAGTCCCTGCGAAGAAGGGACCCGTGGAGGCACCGAGTGACGTGGGACCGGACCTCTTGAAAGACACTCGAAAAGCTGACTGCGCAGCTTCTGAGGCATCCTCGACGTTGTGCTTTGGGGATTGAGAACCCCCACCACCGAGCAGCCCTTGCACCGAAGATCAGCCCTCCAGCATCTCCACGATCTGCGTGGGGCCCTTTTGCATTGTGCCACTCGACGCGCCATCCCGGCCACTAGCCACGTGGTCAGCGGCCATCTTGGCGACGAACCCGAAGATTTAAACAGCAGGTCTGGTTGCTCCAGACCTACCCAAGCTCCTGTGAAAAGGAGCACCCGCTCTGACCTTGCTGGTCCGAGTGAACAGCATCTTTCAACTTCTGCGTGGCTTGCATTTGCCAAGGCCTGTTTGCTCCGATCAGGTCGCCGACACCGCCAACAGCGAGAAGCCTACGTGGGACAGCTCGTGACCGACTCCTGGACGTCCTCGACCCCGGGTATCCACGTGGCTGCAGAAAGAAGCTACCCGACAACGCCTGTTTGCACCCGACATCGCCTGGTTCCAATCTGGTTCCACGGTAGTCACTGGCTAGTGACTTTGAACACTGTCCCCTCTGCTTTCAGGTCTTCACATCTTCAGATCCACCCTTGGATCCACCGGAACTCTTCTCACCGAGCCGCCTGCAGCATCTTCAGCTCGAAGTACCATCGACCAGCGTGACGAAACCCGACACAACTTCGACCCTGTGCACCCGCTTCCTGTGGGTGAGGTAACTCAGCTCCGCCGGTGCTCCTACACTGGTACACATCCCAAGGGCCTGTGTTTTAAGTTTCAGCTCCGTTGGTCACTCGGAAGGTTCCTAACTTTCTAACTTTGTGCTTTTTACGCACCATAGACTTTGTATTGAGAAGTGCGTGCACTTTGAACACTGCACCCGAGTCCCGTGGGCCTTTCCCGACTTAGTTAACTCCAGTCTCGAATAGCTCCAGCGATTCCCAAGGCCCTAGGCCTCTTCACTTTCCTCCTGGTATCTCTTATACCACTTTCTTAGTATATGGTTTAGGTGGCCCCTAGGGCTCATCCATATTGTGCAACTTTTGTGTATTTTAAACTGTCTTGTGATTTAACGCTTGTGCTTCTGTGCTCATAAAGAGTCCAGGGGATTTTATAGTTAATAAATCAATATATATTTTCAATATATATCTGTGTGGTGTCCCTTTCATTTGGTATTCAAGGGGGTTGTGTATGGTATAACAGCTGGCTTCACATGCCTTTCAGAGTTTAGCCTAAGACTGCTTTGTCCACGTTACCACTAGGATAACTGGTCTACAAGGTTGAATTACAACCATCATCATAAGAGTTGCTTGGCATGATACAAAGTGATCACTAAGAATTAGTGAGCATTATATATCAGGCCAACTTCTCACATTGGTGAGCAGCGGATTGGGATCTGAGCTTGCTGTTGTTTTACCATTACAATCTTTGAGATTATCATTTGAAAGATCATACAGGTACCTGCTAGGTACATATAAAACAAGACTAGTATACTTAAGTTCTACTGAACTTAGTTGTTGTAGAGTAAAGGGAGTAGCACACCCTAGCTACAACTACTAGATAGGTTTAGTAGGTAAACACCAGTGTAGGTAGATTGCAACACATCCACCCACACTAGAGCAATGTCTGGAACAGAGGGGTCCAGTGGACTTACTCCTGTTGAGAGTGACCCTCCAAGGGCACCATCCCAGTTTGCTATTTTTCCCTTTAAGGAATTAAGACAGCTTTGTGTCTTAAGGGGTCTGAAGACAGGGCCTTCCCCTACTACAGACCACCTAAGAGAGCTCTTGGATCAGTCTGAGGCTCTAAAGACCTCTAAAGCAAACCCCACAGGGAATGCTGAAGGAGGCCATCCTTCAGAGGATGACACTGTAGACCCCCCTGCCCCTATCATCCTGGTAGATGAGGAAGCCTCCACCACTGGAGCTCCTCAGGTAGATGAAGAGGAAGAATCAGAGGAGGAGGGGGTGGAAAGCAGTGAGTCAGATGATGACAGAGATAGTCAGGTGCTGGTCAGTAGACTGAACCAGGCTAACTTAAGTCAACTTAGGAATGAATCAGGTAACAACCCATTCAGACCCCCAGGTGGACTTAACCAGGAGCCTAGGAGGAGAAGGATTCACTCGGGTGACTCTGACAACTCCTATGCTTCTAGAGGTTCTCATGGTCACTCCAGAAGGAGGATGACTAGCCCTCAGAGAAGGGAACATGAGACCAAATTGAGAGAATCTCAAATTAGAGAGGCTGAATTGAGAGTCCAGAGACAAGAGTTAGAGATTGCCCTGGCCCAAGAGAAACTTGCTAGAGCAAGACAGCCTAGAGAGAGTGGGGTAATAGAACCCACTGGTGGCAGCAATATCCACAAGGATAAAGACAGGTCTTTTGATAATAGAAACCTGAGTAAGATTGTGCCCCCCTACAAAGCTGGGGATGATATCCATAAATGGATTACTGCAATGGAGAGAGCCTGCAGAGTACAGCAGATCCCTCAGGAGCAGTGGGCAGCAATCTTGTGGCTCTCCTTTGAAGGTAGAGGCCGAGACAGACTCCTCACAGTTAGTGATGGGGATTCTAGAAACTACCTGGTCCTGAAGAGTGCTCTGATTGATGGGTTAGGCTTAACCACTGAACAGTACAGGTTAATGTTCAGAGATACCCAGAAGACACAGACTCAGGACTGGTCTGAATTTGTTGAGTGTGCCACTAAGGCTCTGGAGGGCTGGTTGCTGGGAAGTAAGGTTACTGACTATACAGGATTGTATAATTTAATTATGAGAGAGCAAATCTTAAGTAATTGTCAAAATCAGCTTCTACATCAGCACCTGGTTGACTCTGATCTGACCTCCCCACAAGAATTGGGTAGGAGGGCAGACAAATGGGTCAGAACCAGGATCAGGCCTAAGAACCAGGGTGGTGACCAAAAGAAAGAGACTACCAAGCCTCAAGAGAAGGGTGGGGATAAAAGTAAGGAAAAGACTTCCCCAGAGCCCCAAAACTCCAAGAATGGGGGTGGGTCCCAAGACACTTCTACATCCCAGAAAAAGCCTTATTGTCATACCTGTAAACAGGTGGGGCATTACAAAACAGATAGCTGTTGTCCCAAGAATGGCAATAAGGAGAATATACCTCCAGGTAAGGCTCCAACACCTCCTGTCACTGTTAGTAGTGGTCCCCCAGGTGGTGGGAGCACCCCCAAGAATTTGGGTGGGTTTACTTTTGGAGGACAGGTGGACTCTGGCCTATCCAGGTCCCCTAACTCAGATACTCTTGTCTATGAGACTGGCATGGGGTTTGCCAATTTCACAGCTTGCCCAAACACTTTGAGCAAGTATAGACAGGAGCCCCTCATCAATGGCTTGAAAGTTGAGGCCTTCAGAGACACAGGGGCTAGCATCACCATGGTGGCTGAATGTCTAGTCCCCTCAAGGCAACTTTTACCTGATGCCAAATATCAGGTGACAAACATTGATGGCATAGAATCCAATCATCCCATGGCAGTAGTCAATCTTAGCTGGGGAGGTGTCACTGGCCCAAAGAGAGTGGCAGTGTCAGCAAACTTGCCTGTAGATTGCCTACTGGGTAATGATTTGGAAATCTCAGCCTGGGCTGAGGTTGAACAGCAAACCCATTCTAGAATGGTAAATCTCCATGGAAAGGTTAGTGGGGCTGTAATGGCTACAGCCCCAATTCAAGATGTCCTTCCTGAAAAGGTTGGGAGGGCTGAGCAAACCTCAGCCCCATCTTTAGATAACTTCCCTCCTGGAAAGAGTAGCAGGGCTGTACTGGTAACAGCCCATACCCAAACTGAGTCTCCTCCTGAAAAGGTTGGAGGGGCTGTGATGGCCACAGCCCAAACTCAAACAGATACATGGGTAGTGAAGCCTGAAATGATGGATCACTCCACCCAAACAGAGAGCATGGAGGAGGAAGAGAAATCTCCCCCTCACCAGACTTTAGGAAAGGATCAGCCTCCTCATGGAACTGATCTTACCCCTGATGAAGGAACTGTCCCAGAGGTTGTTAGGCCTGGCCTGACAGAACCTCTGATGGCAGTGGACCCTTCTCAGGAGGGACCCAGTCTGGAGCAGGTAACCTGCCCCTCTCTACCTTGCCTTACTCAGCCCAGGGCTGCAGAGGACAAGAAGGACAGTGAGACCCAAAGGGCCCCCTGTCAAATAAAGCACCCCCATCAACAGATTAGGGGCACCGAAACTAGTAGCCCTAGTGAGGTGAAAACTTTAAAAACTCCTGAGGGATCCCCCTTAAAAGTAGTTAGGGACCTCCCCCAGATGGATATTGTTGGGCACAGCCAAACCTGGGACCAAAAGGCCCCAAACCTGACCTGTCCCTCCAGTAAGCCAAACAGAGGGACCCAGCCTCCAGCTTTAGGTAGCCAGAGGTTGACCCTGAGAGCACAGTGCAACTCAGTCAGAGAAAGAAAGGCACACATGGTGGAGAGTGATTGGAGGAAGCGGAGCCCTACAGAGGAAACTCACTTCAGTACTCCATCCCAACACCAGCCTTTGACTTTGCAAAGACACACCACAGGTAGAGATTCCCTATGGTGGAGACCCTCAGATGCCCTTAGGGTGAGGGATTGCTTAGTGGACCATGAGACAGGGGGTTACCAAGCCAGAGCTGGTACTTCCTTTTATGGCCACTTAGGCAATATAGGCTTACCTGGTCAAGGATAGCCTTATCTCCTTTCGTTTGGGGGGGGGTTATGTAGGAAGGTGGATATCTGACTATGGTTACCCCCAAACTTTTTGCCTGGTGTTTAGCTGGTTTTTGACTTAGTTGGCCTGGGATCCTGCTATTCAGGGCCCCAGGCTGATTGCTCTCTCCTTAAAATGGACTCCATGTACCTTAGGTGCATAACACAATTGGAATTGGTTCACCTTATAGGCCCCCGTAACAGTGTACCATAGGTACCCAGGGCATAGGTGTATCCAAGGCCTACCAGGGGCTGCAGCACGTATTGTGCCACCCCTGGCCTGGCCTCCCTATTTGACACAACTGGCTGATCACTCAGCTGGGGTAAGTCGGTGTAACCACCTCTTACTTAGGTACAGTATGTCTGTGCCTAACCCTAAACTGGACACATATGTTCCTATCAGCCACTCCTATGGAAGGCCTCATCAATCCTGGAGGCAGAGTGCGTGGAAATATGTGAGATGGTGCTCTGGCATGAGCTGAGCCTGTCTGCCGCTGTCGGGAACAACTCCCTAAGCTGTTCCGGGATATTGCCATACCATATACTCTTAAGTGCATTATAATCCTCGCGGTTAAATGCTATCTTTGGTTTGGCTTTATCAAAACATGTCGAGTAAGGTGTCATACGAATTGGAATACTATCCCCTCGCCAATTCTGGCGACGGGGATAGCATTCCACCCTTCTAGAGGGACACAACATGTGCGTAGCCTTAACCCCGGTTAAAGTTAAACAGAGCCTCAGCTTCACAAAATGGACGCTGCCACCACAGACACAAGTCTGGCCTCCTGCTGCTGACCGAAACTCGGCAGATGGTGGCCTGGACAAAGGGTTTCCTGCCTTGGGAGGTGCGAGCACCACCCCAGACAGGATTTTGTGTATTGGGTAGGACAGGGCTGAATAGAATCAGACATGCCCGGGGCACACAAGGTGTCCCCGTGCATAGGCCAGTCCAAACCGGTTCTGGGGCCTTCCAGCCCCAGTCCTGGCGCGGAGCTGGACAAAGGAAAGGGGGTGTAACCGCCCCCCTTCCTGGTTCCTCCCAGAGGAGGGACCTAGTAGGTGATCCACCCCCAGTTTGGGAATAAGAGGGGGAGCAGTGCCATTGCACAGCAGATCATCCCGAAATCAACTTTAAACAAGAAGAAGACTGGACTTCGACATTCTGCTGCACAGAAGACTGAAGAGAATCTCCCTTGTGGCCTAGGAGTGGCCACCCTGTGAACACAGGTACCAACCAGCAACTTGACGTCTGCTTTGCCGCCGCCTCCTGCCGGAGACCGAGCCCAGAGCCCGACAAGAACCAGACTCCCAGACCTCTCAGAGCCCGATCCACAGTCCCTGCAAAGAAGGGACCCGTGGAGGCACCGAGTGACGTGGGACCGGACCTCTTGAAAGACACTCGAAAAGCTGACTGCGCAGCTTCTGGGGCATCCTCGACGTTGTGCTTTGGGGATTGAGAACCCCCACCACCGAGCAGCCCTTGCACCGAAGATCAGCCCTCCAGCATCTCCACGATCTGCGTGGGGCCCTTTTGCATTGTGCCACTCGACGCGCCATCCCGGCCACTAGCCACGTGGTCAGCGGCCATCTTGGCGACGAACCCGAAGATTTAAACAGCAGGTCTGGTTGCTCCAGACCTACCCAAGCTCCTGTGAAAAGGAGCACCCGCTCTGACCTTGCTGGTCCGAGTGAACAGCATCTTTCAACTTCTGCGTGGCTTGCATTTGCCAAGGCCTGTTTGCTCCGATCAGGTCGCCGACACCGCCAACAGCGAGAAGCCTACATGGGACAGCTCGTGACCGACTCCTGGACGTCCTCGACCCCGGGTATCTACGTGGCTGCAGAAAGAAGCTACCCGACAACGCCTGTTTGCACCCGACATCGCCTGGTTCCAATCTGGTTCCACGGTAGTCACTGGCTAGTGACTTTGAACACTGTCCCCTCTGCTTTCAGGTCTTCACATCTTCAGATCCACCCTTTGATCCACCGGAACTCTTCTCACCGAGCCGCCTGCAGCATCTTCAGCTCCAAGCACCATCGACCAGCGTGACGAAACCCGACACAACTTCGACCCTGTGCACCCGCTTCCTGTGGGTGAGGTAACTCAGCTCCGCCGGTGCTCCTGCACTGGTACACATCCCAAGGGCCTGTGTTTTAAGTTTCAGCTCCGTAGGTCACTCGGAAGGTTCCTAACTTTCTAACTTTGTGCTTTTTACGCACCATAGACTTTGTATTGAAAAGTGCGTGCACTTTGAACATTGCACCCGAGTCCCGTGGGCCTTTCCCGACTTAGTTAACTCCAGTCTCGAATAGCTCCAGCGATTCCCAAGGCCCTAGGCCTCTTCACTTTCCTCCTGGTATCTCTTATACCACTTTCTTAGTATATGGTTTAGGTGGCCCCTAGGGCTCATCCATATTGTGCAACTTTTGTGTATTTTAAACTGTCTTGTGATTTAACGCTTGTGCTTCTGTGCTCATAAAGAGTCCAGGGGATTTTATAGTTAATAAATCAATATATATTTTCAATATATATCTGTGTGGTGTCCCTTTCATTTGGTATTCAAGGGGGTTGTGTATGGTATAACAGCTGGCTTCACATGCCTTTCAGAGTTTAGCCTAAGACTGCTTTGTCCACGTTACCACTAGGATAACTGGTCTACAAGGTTGAATTACAACCATCATCATAAGAGTTGCTTGGCATGATACAAAGTGATCACTAAGAATTAGTGAGCATTATATATCAGGCCAACTTCTCACAATATATATATATATATATATATATATATATATATATATATATACATATTATTTTCAATAGGTAACTCCTCTTCAAGAAACCCAGAAGGACACAGCGGGGAATACTGGGAAGATCGCTTTATTTGCTAATTCAAAGCGGCATAATGCATTTCGACGTGAGTCTTCATCAGATGCCTTCACATTTGAAAACAAGGCAGCACCTACGTTTAAAACTTTCTTGGCTCCTCCCAAAGTAATGGAGTACAGCTGGCCCCAATTGTGCGCATAGTTTCTGTTGCGTGGTCCCTTGTCACGGACTACCAATCCCAGAAAACATCAGGTGAAAACTGTTATTCTGTGGAGCCTGTTGCGTGTTCGCGCTGTTCATGCCCTTTTCGAGGTAAGGTGTCTTGCCAAATAATGTTCATTTTCAAAGAGACGTTCTCCCCTGTGTCCCCTGACACTCCGCCTCAAAGTGTTTATACCTGCAGGGTCGTGGAACAACAGATCAGTGCCCGTGCTCCCCCGTCAAATTCGGGTTGCTCCTTTGCAAATAACCTTCTGCTGGGATATTCTAAGAGGCAGTCCGAGGTTTCAAAACCAACATTGGAAAGCACAAATTGCCAGGCATACCTCGGTCGCCAGTAGGTATATATAGTTAGGATTTTTTCTCTATGGGATTTTTGAAAATTCTATGTCTAATAACTTTGGCGTTTGTGGACGGAATTGGCTGAAATTTTCAGGAAAATGGAACATTTTGTTTCTGAGCAGCCCCAGAAAATTGGGGGGGGGTCGTCAAGGGGGGGCCGAGAAAAAAGGGGGTACCAAAACGCGTTTTTCCCATGTTAATTTCCATAGGACGGTTGGCCTCACTTTTAGCCCGAACGGCTGAATGGATTTGCACGAAACTTGGCAAAATTGTAGGGACTGTTAGCCCGATGTGCCTTTGCTAGGTCTCAATATATGTGCTCCAGTGGATTTTGAGAAATTAACGTTCAAAAAAAGATATATATCTGTAACAGCGCTCCGGGCAGCGCTCCGGTTCGCGTACTTGACGCGTAACGGAACTTCGCGAAGCGAAGCTGATTGGCTCTCCGGTGTCTGTCAACATTCTAAACAGTCCAGAGCGGCCGCCATCTTGACTCTCGGTAGGATTGAGAGACAAGAGGAGGCCAAAACAAAGGGGGAAATGACCATAAGGGGGCATAGTAGATCCTCCCTGACCCCCTAGGTTTGATGTGGAGGCTTTAAAAGGGCCCCGCGGGGTAAAAAAGATTTTTTTATTTTTTTTTGCGTGGGAAGCTCCCGGTTCACGAACCGGGAAGCGGCCCGGGGAGCGTACAAAGAGGAAAAAAGAATGATAGACTTTTCAAATATTGTATGTTAATTGATTGTTTGTTTTGTTGGTTTTTTTTTATTTACTATCTAACACAAAAAAGTTGCACAGTATATTTTAAGTCTCATTTTATATTATATCTTTTGGGTACTTTTTCAGCATTTTCAAATAAAAAAGAATAATGTCTCAAACAATTTTAACTTATAAAATTTAAATTTATTGTTCTGATTTTTCAAAATCTAAAAGAATTTGTAACATTAATTCATCTGGTATGTCGTCATTTTCATTCCATGATTCACATTCTTCAACACATTTAATTAATTCTTCGTTTACAGTGTCATCCAAAAAGTCTGTTTCTTCTTTTTCTTCGTTAGGATTGTTTTCAATCTTAATTTGAAATGAAATTTTAATTTCATTCTGTTGTGCTTCCATTTTCTTGCTGTAAATTGCATAAAAATTAAATATATCAGTAGAGATAGGGCACTGTTGGGTTTAAGTTCAGAGAGGTACTTGTGAGTTTATAACAGAGAAGTTATCTTTGGGCACTGTATGGTTTCAGGCGTGAAGTAGTACTATTAAAAAGTGCCTGTGAAGAAGCCTAAGTAAATTCATAATTATATCATAGAAACCTAAATCAATCCATAATTATAATAAACAAGCCTTTCTCAATGTGTAACTGTTACAGAGGGACATTATATAACTATCTGAAAATGTTTTCCCAAATTAATTTAAAGTGCATAACATAGTTCTCCTTTCAAATTTATAAAATAACATCTTACCTTTAAAAATAAGTTGAAGTTATTAGTGAGAATCCTATTGAAATGTACACCAGGAAGTAGTAGTCAAAATGGCTGTGTTTCCTTCTCTTCCTTTATATATATTCAGGTACATAACCAATCAAATGTCAGGTAAAAACAAAATGAAAATGAAAGTAACATTTTCATTGGTTGTCAATTCCAACACTTCAGATGTGTTTTGTGAAGTAATTTGCCTCAGGGTATTTAGAGAGGTCTACAGGCTAAATGGCTAAATGGAATTCCAAACAAATTTATGAAAAAAAATGGTAGGGATTGGTATGTAGTATGAGCTAATGTATATTTGGTGAAAGTGTCTCCAGTGGTTTTTCTGTAAATTACTTTTCCACGCAACGCCAATCATCGACGCAACGCCACTCATCCACGCAACGCCACTCATCCACGCAACGCCACTCATCCACGCAACGCCACTCATCCATTTGCAAAACCAAAAGGTCAAACTCTTCTATTGCGAGACCTATTGCATTTTCAATGCTTGATTCTTTCACTTCCTTATCTATTTTGTTTTTCACAATTATATCCTCTTCCATCTTTTCTTCCGTAAATAAATCTATTAAACAGCATCTCTGGTTTAGTCCCTATAGCTGTCTTTCTTTTAACATTACTCTCTGTTTACTTCCATTGTACTTACTCTTCTTTTTTTTTTAAAAAAATGTTTGGGTTAGCTCCCGGTTCGCGTACCGGCGAGCGAACCGGGAAGCGAACCAAAAGAAATAGAGCTTGCCAGAGTGCTAAACATTCTAGCAATTTTTTTATAAAGGGGAGGTAGTTCTGAAAAGAACTTTTTTTAAATGTTTTTGTTGTTTTATATATTTTTTTTAATTTTCTGAACATTTTTTGTTTTTTTTGTATTTTTTGAACAATTTTATGTTTTTTTTTGTTTTTTTGGAGGCGAAAGAACAAAAAACAGGCATTGGAAAGGGCTCAACAGGAGCAAAAAAAAAATAATTTTTTGGGGCGTTTAGAGCACTTGTGATTTTCAAATGCTCTATTTACTAAGTTAATGCTCTTATTGGCACATGAAAGTGAGGTACCGCAATATATACAGACAATCTTCATGTGGACAAAGTTTTCCTGTATGTTTGGCACTGTTTCCCGTGCCTCTGGCCCTGACAGAGATATCTGTGTTGATGTCCTGGCCACAGGAGTTGGTGGGTTGTCCTGCAGGTCACGCATCTCTGCCCGGCTGTAATTTAGAGGATGCCACCTCTGCATGTGACGGTGCATAGTATAGTTGCCGTAACTATAATTCTTGTTTGTGCCTCTAGATAAGTCCTCTTTGCATATTAGGCACGTCAAATACCGAGCATTAACTTTTTTCTGTCCCTCCGGAAATGAAAAAAACTGCCAAATGAAACTATTTTTATGATGAGATACCCGGGGCTCCTCTTGTAAAAATTGTGATGCCTGTTCTTCCTCTTCCTCTTCTTGATCCTCTTCCTCCTCTGTGTTGGCAAGGAACGGTTGAGGTGGTCCTCTCTTCCTATGAGGAGGTGGTGGTGGTGGTGGGGGTCCACCAGCTGAAGCTACTAGTGAAGCCATTTTCCACTGAGCAAAATAGGTCTTCCTTTCTCAAAGTTGAAAGTCAGAGTGAGAAAAAAGGTGGGGGCTTTCATCATTTGGGAAAAAAAATAGTTCTAAACCAATGAAAAGTGTTATTTTTAGGTCACCTGACCTAGCCTTACATCATTAGGAAACCAAAAGTGAAATGAACCAATGAAAAGTTTTATTAACAAGTCACATGACCTGTTACGCTTATGTTACGCGCTGCGCGCCGCGCCCCGGATTGCTTCCGGAAAGCTGCGCTTCGCGCCTCTGTTCACGGTCCGGAACACTTCCGGGTGCGCTAACGCGGCGCGTCATAAGACGCATTACGCTGCAACGCGATACGTCGCGCTTTGACGACGCGCCCCGGATCGCTTCCGGGGAGCTGCGCTTCGCGTCTTAGTTCGCGTACTGGAGCACTTCCGGTAGCGCTAACGCAGCGCGTCATAAGACGCATTACGCGACAACGTGATATGTCGCGCTTCCGCGACGCTTCACGATGTTGATTTCTAACGCGGCAGTTGCGCAAACGGAACGTTTACCGGTTAGCGGACCGGGTCGCGGCATCAAATTGAGCTAACGGAAAGCTTCCCGGTTCGCGAACCGGGAGCGAACAAAAAAAATATTCAAAAAAAATAATTAATAAACATATAAAATATATTTTTGGATTTAAAGAAAAATAAATTTTACAGCTACAGATATTAGCTTTTAAAAAACCAATGAAATTCAATGAAAAAAACATAGGTTATAGACCATATATAGTTAGGAATTAGCATTTACAAAACCTTGAAAATTCACTGAAAAAACCATAGGTTATAGACCATATATAGTTAGGAATTAGCATTTACAAAACCTTATTTTACTCACACAAAACCATTGAAATTTCATATATAGTTAGTTGCACTAACTATATATCGCGCACCCGCAATCCACTGCTGATCATGTCACATATTACATCATTCATGACATGATCAGTGACATCACTGATGACATCACTGATGACATCACTGATGACATCTCAAATGTCGCAAGTTGGGTAATTCTCAACAACATATTGTTGTCTTGGCCATAAAATGTATTATGTTTTTACAGTATATGGTTTTGCTTTTAAGACAACAATTTAGCCGATACACGGCAGTATTAGGATGTGGTATACTTATTAGCAATCTAGTGTAATATATGTTGAATTTATACATTCCAAGATGGCGCCCCGCGCTGCGAACAAGAATTAGTCCTATGTTTGTTTTGAAATGCCTTACAAACATTTATAATGGCGCTGCGCACGCCGTATCAGATGTAAACATTGAGAAAGGGAGGGCTCTCCCGAAACGCGTCTGTCTTTGAATAAACTGTCCTGCTAACGAACTGTGCCGTGCTTGAGAGTGCTTTTTCTTCCTGGAACCCGGCTGGGTATTTTCAGGATTTGGGAGCTTGGATAACTCTAAATCGAAAAGATATCTTACAGAAAACACCAAAAACAAAAGAAACGGAGCAAACAGTAATTAGATTGATAACAACCCACAGTGCAGAAAATAAAAAATTAACAGGAATAATCAAAAAGCACTGGGGAATTCTGAAGTTTGATCCGACCTTATCAAAAATTATTGGTGACCACCCAAAAAAATCATATCGTCGAGCAAAAAACATAGGGGACAAAATCGTTCACAGCCACTTTCATGAAGCACCTATAATGACCTGGCTTTAAAGAGAAGGCTTTTGGCCCTGTAAACAATGTAAAGTATGCAAAATTGCAGTCCAAACATCCCAACAAAAACAGTGGATACGGGCAGAGGCAGAAAATGGATAATCAGACAGGATTTAATGTGTAAGAGCATCCATGTTGTTTACATGGTAGAATGTCCATGTAAAAAGCGCTATATAGGGAGCACTACCTTCTATGTGAAGAAAAGAATCCTGGGACACACTCGGGCCACGACACATGAAGATCGGTCAAATGCTATTGTGAAGCATATGGAACAACATCATGATGGAAAATGGGAGTCATTAAGATTCTGTGCCTTGGAACAAATCCCACAATCTGGGAGAGGTGGGGATCGAACAAGGGCCCTCAGACAAAAAGAATCACGACACATTGTGACATTTAGAAAGCTTGACCCTAGAGGACTAAACCAAAATGAGGAACCTTATGTACACCTATAAAAACAAAAATAAAGAAGATTCCAATTTACAATACATCAAACTATTTGAAAACCTCAAAATAAGAGGGAAATCCTACTTCAAATGATTTTTAGTCATATCTAATGAAATTACCCATCGATTGCAACAAGATAGATTGTTTGTACACTAAATGCCTGCATTGTATTCCAGGGTTATTAGTCTTACATAGATCTATTCACAACACATTACACAAAACATTGCCCCTCAATCCAAAAAGTTTATATTTGTATACTCAATTCCTGCATTGCCTTCCAGTGTTATCAATGTTGCAGGGGTCTATTATTGTCATACTCAGTCCTTTGCCTGTGCTAATTTTGTGTTCCAATTTAGGTGCATACGTTTCCACATTCACTCAGTTGTTGTCCCTTATGACCATTAGATTCATCTAGTAATGAACATTCATATACTGTCAGTATTAGCGTACCTTTAATTTATTCACCAATCAACCTTGTTGTTTAATTACGAGGTTGATTCCAGACCCGTATTATTTGTGGTCCTATATTGAAGGAAAATATACATATTGTTTATTTTTCTCTAATTCTTATCCTTTTATCACCACTCACTATTCTTATGCCATATACTTACTGGCTATATCGTGATGGGTCTCAATTAAGACAATTTCTCTGTTCAATTTTCAGTTTAGTTCCACGTTAAGGATATTCCTTTTTATTCTTGAGGATAAGTACTGGCACCTATTTATAAAACAGGGTACACATATTCTTTAGAGTGCTCATATTTAGTGCCTGATCTTCTCTTATCCATATGTAGCAGTACTCTAGCTTACCGGTATAGGAGTGTGTTCCCGTGTGGTTCTGCTCTATGTAGAGGATTTATTTCATTTCTTTTTGTGCTTTCTTCCGGGAATTCATCAATTATAGCAGTCGCAGCGTGCTAATGCATTCAACGAGATTAAAAAAATAGGGACATCTGTTTCATTGCAAAGACTGCTCCTGATTGCCGTTTTACGTTGAAACTCACTTTTTAGGTATTTTTAAAAACATTGAGACTTTTCGCTCCCCCCTCCTATTTTTATTTCCACAAACGGAACTTCCCCCTTAATGCCGAAATATAGCTTCCCCAGGGTTTAGGGTAAATCAAGTTCGCCACCCTCTCTTAACGTTTAGCGTAAGCCAAGCACGCAGCTTCTTCTTACCTGGTGCCTCCTCGTTTGTGTTTACCGCGGTTCATCTAGAGAAACCCAGTTAACTTACTTCATGCTTTTAACGACGAAGAATGGATCACATGGCTAAATCACATGGTTGGTCTTGTTTTACCATATGGTCCACAAAGTTTAACATACCCACTTTAGCGGCCATCTTGGAGTGATGTTAATCCACTCATCTTTCATTAATCGTTATTCTTTAACGCTCAAATTACATCGGAATAAATTATATCACTATCTTAATAATCGGTGAATTTGAATATTATTATTGACCTATGTGGCTACTGACACTAGCCATGATGTATTGTAAATGTATGCCGTGGATATAGAATGATGTTGGTTTTTAATATTGTTTTCACAGAATTGTTTTTAACTGTCCTGAGGAAGGTGGTGCGCACAGCAAAGATCCACCGAAACGTGTTGACTTGGTTTTAACTGTATTTGAATGCATTTAGGAATGTACTACAACTGTATATCTCTTGTGAACGTCTAATAATAGGTTTGTAGAGAAATAAGAAATGAATTGGCAGCACAAAAGGAAAAAGGTGCAACATAAACAGCAGCAACAAATCTGCAATGACCTCATGAAGTGTGACTTGTGAACACCAATCATGAAAGCTCATCAGAGACCATGAATTGAATGAACTGAGTCTCATATAATGGACTTGAGGCATTGATAGTCAAGTAAAACAATGTATTAAAATGTTTTTAAATTGAGTACTGATAAAACACGAGAACTTTCAAACTTAGTCACAATAAGAAACGTACATCCTTGTAAGCAAATTAATAATGAACTACACTAAGCACAATGCATCACATCGGAAATCGGAAGTACATGGGTGCTTTTAGAAATAAAAGATGTCTGTTTCAATGGTGCAATATCCCGTGATCAAGCCACCAGGAAAGGTGAAACACGTTGGGTACGGCAGTGTTTTGAAATAAAGCTGCCTTGAACTTCAGCAAATACGAGTGAGTGCGTCCACATCAACAATTCAATCTGTTGCGAGGCAGCAGATTTGTACTTGGTGTAATATATATATATATATATATATATATATATATATATATATATATATATATATATATATATATATATATATATATATATATGTATGTATGTATGTATATATATATATATATATATATATATATATATATATATATATATATATATGTATATGTATATATATATATATATTCACTGAAAAAACCATAGGTTTGACAACAGTTATAGTTAGCTGGAAATTTTACTGACATAAAACCAATGAAATTCCACGTTATAGTTAGTTGGACTCACTATAACTTGCGCGTGTAATGCACTGCTGATGACATTACATATTACATCACTCATGACATGGTAAGTGACATCACTCATGACATCACTGATGACAGACCTCCTTTAAGTGTAATGTAACCCTTAAAACACATATTGGAAAATAGAAATTAACATTTTCAAAAAAATGGAGATACCCATACCAGTTACAACAACCAATTCAGTAATTCCACCATCTATATACACATTCTCTCATTCACCAACAGTTCTATATAGTCACTCATACATATACTCACTCATCATATGTAGTGATACACCTATACATCCTGTTACACACCGACAATCATCCAAAAGTTACTCACACACATACTCACACATGCAAATAAACTATTGAACATCCATTTATTTGCATATAAAACTATGCACACTCAACCACCCATACAGTCCTGCACATATGGTGTCTTCTAAACACATACAAAGAGAGAGTTAGTCATTCATGCATCTATGTGATTAGTAATACCCCCATAAAACCATAGAAACACTCATACTGATACTAAAAAAACATCTAAGAACCCAAATACCTACACATGTAGGTACTCATCAATCCATGCAGCCAGTTATTCACAAAGTGAAACACTGATACATATATTTAAATATTTAAACATTACTCGCTAATATATGTATTCACTAAGGTACACTTAATAAGCCAGTTATCCAATCATTTCTTTTTGAAAAAAGCATTCATTAAGACAATAATTTAAACATTTATTCTTCCCTCGACCTTTACATATACATATATAAAACATATTTATTTTTTAGAAAGACACACATTCACTGGATGGTGTCATAAGTGATGTCACTGACCATGTCATGAGTGATGTAATATGTAATGTCATCAGCAGTGCATTACACGCGCAAGTTATAGTGAGTCCAACTAACTATAACGTGGAATTTCATTGGTTTTATGTCAGTAAAATTTCCAGCTAACTATAACTGGTGTCAAACCTATGGTTTTTTCAGTGAATTTCATAGGTTTTTCAAATGCTACTTCCTAACTATAACGTGTGTAAAACCTATGGTTTTTTCAGTGAATTTTATAGTTTTTTTGAATGCTAGTTCCTAAGTATGTAATCACGTTCGTAACTAGATAATGTCACCGCCTACACGTCCTGAGAAGCGCATGTAAAGTCATGTGACTTGAAAACAAAACTTCCAATTGGTTATTAGTAGTTTCTGTTCTGGAATTTACATGAAGCACTCCACCCACTTTCCTCACAATCTTTTCTACTCTCAAGAGACAACAACGTCGAGCATCTTCCGGAAGACTTTGCTGAAATGGCTGCCCTACCGCATTCATCTTCCGAATCTGAAGGAAATGAGCGACCACCGTTAAGAAGAAAAAAGGAATCTTTCATTTGGCAATTTTTCACTTATCCTGAAGATCAAAAGAAAGTGAATGCGCCAAAAGTAACCTGCACGACATGCAATTCGGAGCTCTCAAGGGGAAATCCAAATAAAAAATATTCCTTTTCTATACACACCATGCAGCGGCATGTTAAACAAAGGCATCCTGAGCATTATGCAAAAGCATCTACAAGAGCCCTGGCCACGCTATTACCATCAGAGGTGGCCAGCACATCTTCTGGTGTACGACCTGTATCTCCATCGAGTGCTGAGATGGACTTGAGACCATATCTTGCGAAGGTGCATATGAAATGCAACAAGTGTGGAGAAATTCTTTTGTATGGAGAGCAGAGCCTCGTTCTTATTAAACTCAAAATTGACAGTCACAAATGCCCCAAGAAAAGATACATTTCTTCACTTCATTTTCAAACTATTACATACTGAAAAATGTAGTAGCAACTTTAAGAAATCGAAAGCATCATACCACTTCTTTCCCAAAAAAAAAAAAAAAAAAAGTTCTTTTCAGAACTAACTCTTTCTACCAAAACGTGCTCCAAGAGCATTTTATGAGATATTTTTTCGCCGCTTTATTTTAGTGCGAGACCGGGTGCGCGCACCCTTCTATCGCGTACAGGACCTGACACTTCCATGTGAAGTCATGTGACTTCTAAACAACACTTCTAATTGGTTCTTGGTAGTTCCTATTCTGGAATTTACACGCAGCACTCCACCCACTTCCATCACTTTCTTTTCTACTCTCAAGAGACAACAACGTCGAACATCTTCCCGAAGACTTCGGTACAATGGCTACCGTTCGGCATTCATCTTCCGAATCTGATCGACCACCTTTGACAAGAAAAACGGAGGCCACGCTATTACCATCAGAAGTAATCAGCACATCTTCCGGTGGACGACCTGTATCTCCATCGAGTGCTGAAATGGACTTGAAACCATGTCTGGCGAAGGTGCACATAAAATGCAACAACTGTGGAGAACTTCTTGTATACGGAGAGCAAAGCTTTACTCTAATTAAACACAAAATTGAGAGTCATAAATGCTCCAAGAAAAGTTAAATTTCTTCACTTTATTTGGATAGTATGACATACTGAAAAATATCGTAGCAACTTTAAGAAATCAAAAGCATCAAAACACTTGTTTCCAAAAAAAGAAAAAAAAAAAAGTTCTTTTCAGAACTAACTCTTTCCACCAAAACATGCTCCAAGAGCATATTATAAGATGTTTTTTCGCCGCTTTATTTTAGTGCGAGACCGGGTGCGCGCACCCTTCTATCGCGTACAGGACCTGACACTCCCATGTGAAGTCATGTGACTTCTAAACAACACTTCTAATTGGTTCTTGGTAGTTTCTATTCTGGAATTTACACGCAGCACTCCACCCACTTCCATCACTTTCTTTTCTACTCTCAAGAGACAACAACGTCGAACATCTTCCCGAAGACTTCGGTAAAATGGCTACCGTTCCGCATTCATCTTCCGAATCTGATGAAAATGAGCGACCACCTTTGACAAGAAAAACGGAGGCCACGCTAATACCATCAGAAGTAATCCGCACATCTTCCGGTGGACGACCTGTATCTCCATCGAGTGCTGAGATGGACTTGAGACGATATCTGGCGAACGTGCACATGAAATGAACGAACTGTGGAGAACTTCTTGTATACGGAGAGCAAAGCTTTACTCTAATTAAACACAAAATTGAGAGTCATAAATGCTCCAAGAAAAGTTAAATTTCTTCACTTTATTTGGATAGTATAACATACTGAAAAATGTCGTCGCAACTTTAAGAAATCAAAACCATCATAACACTTGTTTCCAAAAAAAAAAAAAAAAAAAAGTTCTTTTCAGAACTAACTCTTTGTACCAAAACAAGCTTCAAGAGCATATTAGCTGATATTTTCTCGCCGCTTTCTTATAGTGCGCGACCGGGTGCGCGCACCCACCTATCGCGTCGAGACACGCATGTGCAGTCATGTGACTTTAAAACAACACTTCCAATTGGTTCTTACTAGTTTCTATTCTGCAATTTACACGGAACACTCCACCCACTTCCCTAGAAAACCAGTTTATCGAAAAACTTTTAAAGCCTCCTCTTATGAAATATTCAACATCAATCACATAGCAGAGTACTAAATAGCACTATATACACTCCGTCCCTTAATTATAAGAGACTTATTGCTATGTAAAAGCAACTTTTGTTTTCCAAGATAATGTGAAATGCTGAGCCTATTACATAATTTTATTTCACATATATGTTACTATTCTCCTTCGAGTACTAACACCGTAGAAAATACCACCAATAGCGGTGATATTTTTTACACCGAGAACGGGCGATTTCTATCGCTTACAGCCCTTACAATTATAAAGTTTTATTTCCTAAGTCTCTGATCTCCAACTGTGCAACGTAGCTCCCCTGTGTGTCGTAATAAGGTCCATAAACAAAAACTACAGAGCCAGCATTATAAACATACACAGAACCACAAAACGACAAGAGCCACCATGCTGATATATATCCTTAATATAATAAACCTCTGAGAATAAATACATATTTCCGTGGCACCCCATAACACAAATGTGGCGTCCTCTGACTCTGCTCCATTACCAAACACCGTAACTCCCCGCCCCCCTCACTTTTCACTAAACTCTGCACTCCACCCCAGCCGAACCCCCTATTACAAACCCCCAACCTACCCTCCCTGCCCAAACCCACCATGAACCTCAAACCGCCCCTAGAAAACTTATAAGACACAGAATTACTAAAACTCAAAGAATACGCAACAGGCAGATAATGTAAATAGTACATAAAGGCACATATTTTTTCCAAAATACTATTTAAAAACATGTTCTATTTTTTATAAATCTATCATGCATCTGACCCTCTGGAACTGCTTTCAAAACGTGAACTATAAACCTCTACTTTTCATTTTCAAACCATACACTTTCAATTACATTATTTTTTTTCCACAATTCATGTAATGTTACACACCTTTTCTAAAATACACCAGTCCGTATCATTTATAAGGATTTATTTTCAGTCTTCATCAGTGACACTTTCTTCACATATAATAGAAATCACTATAACTTTTTAAACGACAATGCTAACGCGGTAAAAATAACCCTTCATTTGCTTTCCTTTAAGAATGCACACTATGTACCCCACGCATGCGTTTCTTAATCTTTGTATTTGGCAGCGAATACCGACCTTGAATCGGAAGACATGAACAAGACCGCCATTGTCACATTTAAAACTGAACGTTGCATCTGCTCACACACATATCTGTCACTAAGCTAACATTCACAGAAAACAGCATTGATGTAAAAAAAATTGACCTTGCTTTACAACTCCCTCAAATCACTCCCTTATTTTTTAACGCATCCTCCAGTTAAAAAAAAGCTACTTTTTTAATAACCACTAAGCAATATATAAGTGACTAGACTCCTAGAAAATGTATCAAGTCATTCTGCTCCTCTCCACTGCATAGCCGGCGACCTAATTCTGTGGAGTTGCTATACAACCGGCAGTGCTGCGCCGTTTCCTGTACCATCTTGGGAAATTCAAAATGGATGTCCCTCCTGCCTTCGCAAACGAGCCGGGCCACTTAGAACTATTTCGACAGAGAATGCTTCTATACTACGGCACCTTACCACTCTCAACTTTGAATACTTCATATTGATTATCATTTCGATATTCGTATTTCACCTGTGTGCAGCCTGTATTTCATTGCCTGAGCTGTGATTTCACGTGGGCCCTGGATTTATGTCTCTGCAATTTGGTACCTCCTGAACCGAATTACAATCACCTCAAGAATCCGTTACTTGATCATGAACAGCTTTGTTACAACGGAGGGTTTATGGCCTTTGCAGCGATACAAGAAGTTCTGGGTCATTGGAATATATTCGCAGCGGCGCAAGATTTCCTAACAGAGAGCTACATCGAAAACCCACCGAGCTCCCCTATGATGGTAAAAGATGCCCCAATAATGACAGATCATGAATGCTCCTCTCATCTTCTCAATTGGATGGCTGACATGTTTTCAGATGATAACAATGATTTCATGTTAGAGGCACTTGCTGCATACTTTGCCTACACAATGGACGGTTAACTCTTTCCTAACAGCGAGCTACATCGAAAACCCACCGAGCTGCCCTCTGATGGTAAAAGAGGCTCCGATTATAACAGATCATCAGTACTGCTTTACTCTTTTCCATTGGATAGCTGACATAATTTCAAATGATAAAACTGATTTCCTGTTACAAGCAGAAGCTACCTATTTTGCCTAAACAATGCTTCAATAACTCTCAAACAAGCCATTGACGTCCTCATTTCCTTTTGGTTTTCTATATTTTTCACGTTATTTTCCATATTTTCTTTTGAAGAACAGACCTATTTGCTTTACTAACAGTGGACATTATGATTTCGTGTTGTTAGACAGCTGATTCATAAAGTAATGATGTATAACCACTTGCATTTTCATATATCGTTCCTAAACTGAAAGGCCAGAAACCTTCTTCCATTTATTAAAATATAATATACTTCCTTATAAGACTGTACAATGTTTTTTTCCAACTATATTCATTTTTCTTCAACTATAGCGTTTGTATTCCATGTACTACTGACAATACCAATTACTGTGTTTTTTGCAATTTCTGTACTCATATTACATAATGATTTGCCTTTAAAATAGTACATTTCTAAATAAACATTTCAAATATTCACGGTTTCTCTTTTAATCCATAATCTCAACTGAAATGATTTCATATTGAAAAACTATTCATGGGTTCCACATAACCTTAACTGTAGTCACTGAGGACCTTATTTATGAAGACCTTCCGCCGCCAGTGCCTCATTTTTTAAAATGGGAAAAAGTAACGCACCGGTGGCGCAAGGCCTTCATAAATAAAGTCCTGAATGTTTTCTTTTCTCGACCTCACTTACTGATACTAGAACCTGCAAGCCAAATACGGCCCGTGAACTCTTTCTTAGTAGGTCGCGCACCGTAAAGACAGTTATACCACTGTTAACATTTCTTTTTTACTGTTACTAAGCACCGACACAGTTCTGCTTCACTCAGAGTTAATCACTGCTCCCACGCTTCTACAGGCCAGACGCTATGTCGTATTTCTCTCCTTATCACCCTTTCATCTCCACAATAACAAACAGTTGTCCGCCAGCCACCAGAGAACAGACTCAGATGCAGAGGCACCAAAGAGTGAACCCATCACCAACTGCCATCTCCGGCTGTTTCCATGGTTACACCTCATTCTGCACCTTGCTGAAGGCAGAGGTCAAAAGTTCATGTCTCAACGTTCTACAGCAAACTAAGAACACTGTTTTCCCTCCAGAAACACCTGCCAATCCACAACTCTGTTACATGTCTTGTTTTTTCACACCCAATAGTACTTTTCGTGTAACATAAACATTAACCTGTTCAATCTCCACTTGTTACAATCAACCAATCATTTTTATTTTTCAAACCACACCCAGCCTCTTCCTTTTTCTTTATTTAGAATTTCAACTTCTAACTACCATTCCACTTCCAGAACCGATCGGAGGACGACTACAAATCCCTTGAAAATGAAGGTCTGTCTAATAGGACACAGTTATATTCACTGGAGTGAAAAATATGCAGTAAGCAGACGAATTTGCAACCTCAGCTTACCAAATGTACACATAACATGGATTTCCAAAAGAGGATTGAAATGTCACCAATTGATTCCATTGGTGAAAACTTTTATGCATCTCCCAGAACCAGACCTTATAATTGTGCACTGTGGTGGGAACGATCTAGGCACAATCACTGGGGTAGGTCTGGAAATGCTTCTAAAAGACACCTTTCGACAATTGATGACACTTTTTCCTCGATCTGCCTTGGTATATTCCAATATATGCCAAAGACAGAAATGGAATTGGTCCAATCACCATTGTGCACAATTTGAGAAAGCAAGCAGACATGTAAATAAATCTGTTTCTGCGTTCCTCAGAGATTATAGCATGGGTTCTATTTACCACAACAACTTGCGATACCACATGCAAGACGTCTATAGGAGAGACGGTGTTCATTTCACGAATGAGGGAAACAGAATCTTCCTCTGCAACATCAGGCTCTGCATCGGTACTTACTTATAAATGCAGAAAACACTCAATTAACACAAGGGCTCTTTTCAGAGCCACCTTATATCTAAGCACTCAAACTTCTGATTTACCTCCATTTCCACACTCTTGTAAATAGGTGTGCGTGACCAGGTGCGCGCACCCCGTATTTTTTTGGGGGGAAAAATTATATCTTTTTGCGTTTAAGGGCCTTACTGCACACCCCGAGAAAAGCTACGCAGCAAGACAATCTCTACCTTCTCCCCTTTCCATGTTTCAACGCTTTGAAATGAACAATATATTTACTCGCAGTGACAAAATGGCGGACAAAACTTCCTGATTTCCTTCTAATCGAACGTTAACAGACGTCACGCAGCCAAAAAAAATTCCGCTCACGCGCAGCCGTTTGGGTGCGCGCACGTGTGCGCACCTATAGATATATAATTGGCTTTAACTTTAATTTTCTCAACAACTACTGAACGGATTTACACCATTCCAAAAAAAGCGTTATCTGCGAACAAGACTCTACAGTTTTGGCAAATTTCTTATAAATTCATTCACCCATTCGAACTGTAGCCGAGTCTAAAGGTCCTATGGAAAATAACATGGAGAAAACACGTTTTGGGACCCCCCTTATATCTCAGCCCCCACTTGACCAATCCCCCCCAAACTTTCAGGGAAGGAGCGCAGCGGACCTAGCCATCTTCTTTGAGAAATTCGCAAAGACTCATCCACCAGGGCCAAAGTTATTCCAAATAGAATGTTGAGGATTTCCTATGGAAAACAATCCTAACTATAACTACCTACTGGCGACCGCCAGTAGGTAATATATATATATATATATATATATATATATATATATATATATATATATATATATATATATATTCAATGAAAAAACCATAGGTTATAGGCCATATATAGTTAGGAATTAGCATTTACAAAACCTTATTTTACTCGCATAAAACCATTGAAATTCCATATATAGTTAGCTAACTATAAGCGCTAACTATATATCGCGCACCCGCAATCCACTGCTGATGATGTCACATATTACATCATTCATGACATGGTCAGTGACATCACTGATGACATCACTGATCACAACATCCAGTGATTGTATGTGTTTGTAAAGTTTAAATATGTTTCACATATTGAAGAATGAGTGGATGTATAAGTGTCTGGATGAAGAATTTAGTAGGTGCATGACTGACTGTATGAGTGAGTGATTAAATGTGTCTCACTGAGTACATGGGTTAGTGACTAAACTGTCTTAATTCGTGCATCAGTATGTTTGATGTTGTGTAAGCTGCTGCATGTGTTGATCAGTAGCTATAAGAGTGGCCATATGGGTTATTGATTGGTTGCCCAAATATTTGAATGGGAGGCTGAGTGTGTGTGTGGGTGGCTGGGAGGTGCGTGACTCTGTGCATAGATGTGTAAGCAGTTGATTCACTAGGAGTATGAGTTCAAGAGTGCATGTGGAAACAGCTATATGGGCGGTTGACTGTGCATGGGTGTGTTGGTGAGTGAATGGATTTCTCATTGCTACATGTGCAAGTAAGTACGTATGTAAAACACAATACATGTGAGAGTTGAGATATATAAATAACTGAACATAAGAGCCAGTGAATGTGTGAGTGGCTGTATCGATCACTGTGAGCTTGTATCAGGGATTATATAAGAGAGTAAATATGTGTTATTATATGTTTGAATAAGTAAGATGTGTATAACTGTATAGTTGAGGAAATGGAGGTGTGATTGATTCTTTGCATGACTGACTAGGTGTGTGAGTAACTCCATGGATGAGTGACAGTCTGTGAGTGTCTGTTTATACTGAGTGTATGTAAGGTTATATTAGAGTCTGAAGAGGTTCATTGTATTATCACATGAGTGATGTGATCAGTGATGACAAATGAGATGTCATCAGTGATGTCATTTGAGTTGTCATCAGTAATGTCATCAGTGATGTCATTTGAGATGTCATCATTGATATCATTTGAGTTGTCATCAGTGATGTCATTTGAGATGTCATCAGTGATGTCATCAGTGATGTCACTGACCATGTCATGAATGATGTAATATGTGACATCATCAGCAGTGGATTGCGGGTGCGCGATATATAGTTAGCGCTTATAGTTAGCTAACTATATATGGAATTTCAATGGTTTTATGCGAGTAAAATAAGGTTTTGTAAATGCTAATTCCTAACTATATATGGCCTATAACCTATGGTTTTTTCATTGAATTTTCAAGGTTTTGTAAATGCAAATTCCTAACTATATATCCACTATAACCTATGGTTTTTTCTGTGAATTTCATTGGTTTTTTAATAGCAAATATGAAAAGCTTTAAAATGTCAAGTACGTGATAGATAAAAACATTTTCGTATTTATGCACGCTGATGTGCTTTGAACGCTGCCCCCCCCCTCCCCTCTTTTGCCTTAGTAGTACTCTCTCTTTGCAGATACTGAAGGGTAGTTAACGCAGGCCTTTACCCCCGTTGTAATCCGTCGTGCCTCCTTGTCTCTCCATTTGATTGATTGTTGTCCAAGCATTTACTGTTTTAGAATTGGTTCTCTTTGGATCATTCTCTATTTACAAACAAGCACAAAGTCGCAATACTCTGTTTAGTCTTTGCAGATAGTGAAAAATCGTGTAAAAAAAATAAAAGTAATCGAGCAAAATCAGTAGGCCACTAATTGGATCTCTTTTTGACCTCGCTAAAATAGAAATATTAGGAACAACCCTTCTTGAGAAATACGAAAATAGTGAGATGAACTGAGCTCCACACCATGAGGGCTGCAAGACAGCTCGGCTCCATCACCCATCCCGCACAAAATAATGACAAACCCTATGCAAATATTAAAAATATAGACAACACACCAGCAAAGAAACAGGGTAAAACATTTTATTAAAAAACTATTTACATAACGTTGGTTTATAAGATGATGTCAGTAGTGGACCGATGTGTGAATAGATCGAAAACAGCACAAGGCTCCAAGATCCGGATACCAAGCTCCTGGATGTTGGGTGCCATAGTTTAGAGTTCTGAATTTCAGCCTTTTTCAATGCCTGTGCTTTGTTGAATCAAAATGGCGGCTTGACACAAAGCTGACTCAAGCGTTGCTACTGATGCTATGCAGACCAAAACTGGTTTTCAGTTTGTACATTTTTCTAGATTTTTCAATCCAAGTTTGGTTGACTTTGTAGAACGATGGCTTCAGATTTTCAACATACGGTGTGGTGGCGCTGACTGGGAGGGGGCGCTTCGCTCCTGCCCCCTCCCCAAGTAAGATTTTCATACGTGAAAGTACGTTAATGGTTTTGGTCCCTGAGATGCTTCGATGTCACTACCATTCTCAAATAGCATAAGTTCTAGATGTTGGGTGCCATAGTTAAGAGTTCTGAGCAGCGCTTGTAACACTGTCTGAAGCTTATTTCCACCTACTGCAGCTTCACTATTCTCAAAGTAAGTGAGTGTCGTTTGTGGACCTGACTGCATTAGAAAACAATGTGATATGTTACCTTCCTAAACAGCTTGACGGAGGCCCCTGAGGGACGCTGTGATGGCCATGGACTCGGAGAAGACGCTTGGCTCCGACACCCTCCCCAAGTCTTATAGCACTGGTGTAGCCTGAGATCGCCCCCGACATAGGCGGCCGGCTCCCGGGGTCCGGCGGTACTTTTTGCCTTTTGATGACTCTTCAATTCTGGACCTTGTCCCACAATCCGTTTGACCTGAAGACAAGCTGTAGTGGGGCGCCCCTTTATCGTTTTAGTTGCCATTCCGCCCGCTTTTGCTACACTGTGCCTCTTCCGCCATTCAGCTGTTTTCCGCCCGCTCTTGCGACTACAGCGTCTCGCTCACCATGTAGTTGAGATGCGCCCGCTCTTGCGGTGCAGCGATAGGCGGCTGCCACAGGACTCTCAAAATGGCGGCCGGCTCTTCGGTTTTGGGCCTGGTCCACTAAAATGGCCCTGGGACACCTTGGAACTCGGACGCTTGTCTGCTAGGGCTTGGGTCCCATTCTCGAAAAGCGTCCCCTCAGCCGTGAAGATTCTACAAAAGTCTTGGGGGCCTCCGACTCCCGCAGGCTTCTGGTGGGGAGCGGCTGCCATGATTGCTCGTGGAATGGCCACGACGGAGCTACGAGATGGTAGTGGTCTCATGCTGACGCCAGCTTTAGTCTGAAACATCCAGAAACACTGTAGACTACCAATTCGATCAGTTCCGGTAGCGCCCCAACATGACCCGGAAGAGAAGAACTTGCCCTCCCCTCTTTGACTGATGGTTCTTGTTGCCTGTCCCCTCTGTTGTCATTTAACAGAACTTTTTGGACTGCTGAAAGGGGTTGTGTTCTGAACGCTGGTTGGTGGAGACATTTAGACTATATTCTTGACCTACGTTGTCGCGTAATGCGTTTTATGACACGCCGCGTTAGCGCACCCGGAAGTGATCCGAGGCGCGGCGCGCAGCGCGTAACGTAAGCATAACAGGTCATGTGACTTGTTAATAAAACTTTTCATTGGTTCATTTTACTTTTGTTAATTTAATGATGAAAAGCTTGGTCATATGACCTAAAAATTACGCTTTTTATTATTTTCGAACAATATTTTTTTTTCAAACATATGTTATAATATTCCAGGCTAATGTACTTTCCCGGAAAATTTACAACTGTCTTGCAAGTAAAATATATTCCTTTCTCGAGAAAAAGGGCGTTTCTTCCTTCCATGACGGAGCCGTTGAGTAAAAGAGATTCGGCCTGCTGTCTTAGTCGCCGATACGCCTGATTATCAGATTCTTATCGATCACTTTATGTTGCAGACATGAAAAACACAACTGCCCTTGACCATTTATCTTTACTGCGTTCCTACATATTATACCTTTTATCCGTCATGTAATTGGACTGCTTTATTTCACTTGCCTTTTACTGATTCGAAAACAGTCACTAAAAGTAAAAACTTTACAAATGAAAATACTACTACCGTGTTTTGTTTTAAAAACCTTTATTGTGAAAATGTCAGTATACAAATACGGGCCTATAACCACGTGGGCCGGCCACGGAGCAAACTCAAATCGTATATGATGAGGAGACATTTACACTGTAGAAGAACGTAACGAGCGGGCCATTAGGTGACAAGAACAAAGGTGTCTAACAGTTGCGGAATCGGTGGACGTACATTTTGTAATTAAAATACGACAGGGCCACTTACAATAACATTTTCTAGATATACATTTGCGGGCAAAGAGTTACGAGTCCCATTTATACCGGCGCCATTTTGGGCGAGGCCGGGCAGGTCCAAGATATAGTCAAAATGTCTCCACCAACCATCGGCCAGACCAGAACCCCTTTCGGCCCTTTATGTTACAAGATGGTGTCTTCTATTCAGAAAATATTGGTGGCAGCATTTTGAAAGGAAACAGAAACAGCCGTTCTCCTAGTGAGTTTCACATTGTTACATTTAGGAAGAATGTTGAAGAGTAGTATGTGGAAAATCTGAAGCCATTTTTCTACAAACTCTCAATCAGACTTGGATGGAAAAAAAAACCTGAAGAATGTACAAACTGAAAACCAATTTTTGTCTGTATAGCACCAACAGTAACGCTTGAGTCAGCTTTGTGTCAAGCCGCCATTTTCATTCAATCAATAGCGTCCCCCTGCACACATTCAGGGACCTGGTCGTGTCTTCAGATGAAACGCATTGTAGGAAAAGAAGCAGAAAGGAAAAGGAAAAAAGTTCCGCCGGACCTAGTGAAGCTGCAGCAGGTGCAAATAAGCTTCAGACAGTCTTACAAGCACTGCTCAGAACTCTCAACTGAGGCACTCAACATCCAGGACTTGCCATTCGGATCTTGGCGCCTTGTATTTTTGTTTTGTTTTTGATGGAGGGGAAAGAACAAAAAACAGACATTGAAAAAGGCTCAACAGTGCAGGGCGCCTTGTGCTGGTTCCGACCTATTCACACATCGGTCCGCTACTGACATCACCTCATAAACCAACGGGGCACCCCACGCCGACTTTCGGCGCAGCATTGTAGGATGGCCACACCAGTGCGGCAATTTGCTGGACACCACCTCGGTGCCATCCAGATCTCGGCGCGTTCATTCATTCAATAGCGTCCCCCTGCACACATTCAGGGACCTGGTCGTGTCTTCAGAAGAAACGCATTGTAGGAAAAGAAGCACAAAGGAAAAGGCAACAAGTTCCGCCGGACCTAGTGAAGCTGCAGCAGGTGCAAATAAGCTTCAGACAGTTCTACAAGCACTTCTCAGAAATCTCAACTGAGGCACTCAACATCCAGGACTTGCCATTCGGATCTTGGCGCCTTGTGCTGGTTCCGACCTATTGACACATCAGTCCACTACTGACATCACCTCATAAGCCAACGGGGCACCCCACGCCGACTTCCGGCGCAGCATTGTAGGATGGCCACACCAGT
This sequence comes from Lissotriton vulgaris, assembly GCF_964263255.1. Classification (NCBI taxonomy): domain Eukaryota; kingdom Metazoa; phylum Chordata; class Amphibia; order Caudata; family Salamandridae; genus Lissotriton; species Lissotriton vulgaris. The sequence goes on from NC_141693.1 coordinate 1,527,498,593, forward strand.
GCAGCCACTTGCTGGACACCACCTCGGTGCCATCCGGATCTCAGCGCGTTCGAGTCACTGTGCCGGAAGAGTAACCGGAACTCAGCTGAACACGCCGTCTTTCGGCGCAGCATTGTAGGATGGCCACACCAGTACGGCAATTTGCTGGACACCACCTCGGCGCCATCCGGATCTCGGCGCGTTCGAGTCACTGTACCGCAACAGTGACCGCAATTCAGCTGGACACGCCGTCTTTCGGCGCAGCATTGTAGGATGGCCACACCAGTGCGGCAATTTGCTGGACACCACCTCGGTGCCATCCGGATCTCGGCGCGTTGTGCTGCCTTCGGCCTATTCGCACATCGGTCCGCTACTGACGCCGCCTCACGTGCCAACGGATTTTCTACGCTTTTTGTAGCCCTATGTCGCATAACAGGTCATGTGACTTGTTTATAAAACTTTTCATTGGTTCATTTTACTTTTGGTTTCCTAAAGATGGAAGGCTTGGTCATATGACCTAAAAATAACACTTTTCATTGGTTTAGAACATTTTTTTTTCCCAAACGATGAAAGCCCCACCTTGTTTCTGGATCATTCAGACTGAAGCTGGCGTCAGCATGAGAGCACCACCATCTCGTGGCTCCGTCATGGTCATTCCGCGAGCAATCATGGCAGCCGCTCCCCACCGGAAGCCTACGGGAGTCGGGGGCCCCCAAGACTTTTATACAATCTTCACGGCTGAGGGGACGCTTTTCGAGAATGGAGCCCAAGCCCTAGCAGGCAAGCGTCCGACTTCCAAGGTGTCCCAGGGCCATTTCAGTGGACCAGGCCCAAAACCGAAGAGCCGTCCGCCATTTTGACAGCCATGTGGCAGCCGCCTATCGCTGCACTGCAAGAGTGGGAGCAACTCCACAACATGGTGAGCGAGACGCTGTGGCCGCAAGAGCGAGCGCAACTCAGCTAGATGGCCGCCACCTGGGGAGGCCCGTTCACGCCGCCTCCCCCCCCCCCCCCCCCGGGCCGCCGCACGCCAATTTTCGGAGCAGCATTGTAGGATACCAAAACCAGTGCGGCAGTTTACTGGACATCACCTGGGTGCCTGTCGTACATGTTGTGTCAGCCATGTGACACTGGACACAGACCGCTACTGACGAGGCCTCCCCCCGCACCACCCGGGACGCCCCACGCTGTTTTTCTGTGCTGCATTGTAGGATCCCTAAACCAGTGCGGCACCCAGGCGACATCACCTGGGTGCCGTCCAGAACTCTGCACGTTGTGCTGCCTTGGGACTATTCGCACAACAGACCGCTACTGACGAGGCCTCCCCCCGCCCCACCCGGGACGCCCCACGCCAATTTTCGGAGCAGCATTGTAGGATCCCTAAACAAGTGCGGCACCCAGGCGACATCACCTGGGTGCCGTCCAGAACTCTGCACGTTGTGCTGCCTTGGGACTATTCGCACAAAAGACAGCTTCTAACCATTGTTGCTTTTTGTGTTAATAAATGTTTAAATGTTTTTAGTTTTTGTTCTGTTCATTATCGTTAAAAGTTAATAAAGTTTTATAACCTTAATTTGTTGGAGTGTTATCTATTTTTTGAAAAACGGGTGAATGGGGCCTTGAATCGGGTTATTGTCATGTGTGGGCTTTGGAAGTGTGCTGCTGCAGGATCGGACATTTCAAACTCAAATGCACGTTCTTTTTCTTACCTTTCCGAAGCATGGAGCGCAATAGCAGGCAGAGAAAGAGTGATGCACGTGTTGAACACTACCTGACCTGGCAAGTTGCTGGCAGTGCCCCCCCGCCCGCTCCTGAAAGAGGGCACACACACACCGCCGCCCCGAGTACTTCACAAATCTTTAAAAGACCATGCGCTTGTTCATGAGGCTTAAATGGTTTATCACCTCTTCTAGAACCCCTACATCGACCCTCTGACGTTTCATGGAAAAATTACCATGTAACACAATACCAAGCCCTGTCAGCTGAAACCCCCAAGGAATCGTGGGGCATATTATCAAGGGGGTTTATCTCCGCTTTTTTGGCTTTAAAAACCATGAAAGCGGAGATAAAATGATTTCCCTATTATCAAGCTGTCGCTAACACCAGTTAGTGACACCTAAAAGGAGATAGCGACCATCTTGGGCCCGGCTTTGCATGTCAGTGATACTTATCACTAATGACATGCAAAGTGGCGTGCCAAGATGTTAGCGACTGGAAACAGTCCCTAACATCGCTACCTTCTATTACCAACTTTTGGAGATATTCGCGCTAAGCGCGAATATCTCCAAAATCTAACACCTGCCCTGAGCAGTTCTTAGCCATGTTATCCAATGGGAGGTGGATAACATGGCTAAGAGCATTAGGTCGATAATACATGAATATCGCTGACTTTTCTGCGATAATAGCAAGGTTTATCTGCGATAAAAATCGCCGATGTGCGGCGATAATTTTTGTCTCTAAACAAGTTATAGACAAAAATTATCGCTAGTTGTTAGTAATATGCCCCCGGGTTTTTGCTTGCAGAAATCGGGAGGCGGGAGACTAGCACTGAAATCAGTACTCACACGCCTGAATCAGGAGGATTGCCATGTCTGAATTCTCTACAGCTGGGGCCATAAACTACATCCGCAGGGGTAGGTGATAGCCTGGGACCAGCCTGGCATCTAAAATGGCTGCCGTGCACGACAAAATTGTGGCATTCGAAAAAAGGCAAGATGGAGCAGCCGCTGGAAGAGATATATCAACATATATCAGCCTCCTCAGCCACCCTCAGGAAACATAGGGGATTAGGATATGTCTCCCGCACCCCCTTATACCTAGTACTTTAATTAACGAAGCACAAAATGGCGAATTCCCGTTTCGCTACCAGTTTGCGGCCCAGTTCGCGGCCCGTGAAGCGCTTCTACCGTGAAAAATCATTTTTTTTTTATTTTCCCCACGGGACCCTTTAATAACCCCAACAACATTCCTAGGGGGTCAAGAGAGGGATACCTTGCCCCCTTTCATTAAATTCCCCCTTAGTTTTTCACCTTTTCTTCTCTCTCGATCCTACCGAGAGACAAGATGGCGGCCGCTCCGGACTGTCACGCAGCAAAAAAAAAAAAAAAGCTCACGCACAGCCGCTGGAAGAGATGTATCAACATATATCAGCCTCCTCACCCACCCTCAGGAAACATAGGGGATTAGGATACGTCTCCCGTACCCACTTATAACTAGTAATTTAATTTACGAAGCACAAAATGGCGAATTCCCGTTTCGCTACCAGTTTGCGGCCCAGTTCGCGGCCCGTGAAGCGCTTCTACCGTGAAAAATCATTTTTTTTTTCTTTTCCCCACGGGTCCCTTTAATAACCCCAACAGCATTCCTAGGGGGTCAAAAGGGGGATACCTTGCCCCCTTTCATTAAATTCACCCTTCGTTTTTCACCTCTTCTTCTCTCTCGATCCTACCGAGAGACAAGATGGCGGCCGCTCCGGACTGTTTAGAATGTTGACAGACACCGGAGAGCCAATCAGCTTTCTGCGCGCAAAGTTCCGATAAGCGAAAAGTAAGCGGACCGGATCGCTGCCCAGAGCGCTGTTACAGATATATATCTTGATTTAAACGTTAATTTCTCAAAAACTACTGGAGCACATATATTGAGACCTAGCAAAGGCACATCGGGCTAACAGTCCCTACAATTTTGCCAAGTTTCGTGCAAATCCATTCAGCCGTTCGAGCTAAAAGTGAGTCCAACCGCCCTATGGAAAACTCAATGCAAAAAACGCGTTTTGGGACCCCCCTTTTTTCTCAGCCCCCCCTTGACGAAACCCCACCAAATTTTCAGGAGCTGCTCAGAAACAAAATGTGCCATTTTCCTGAAAATTTCAGCCGATTCCATCCACAAACGCCAAAGTTATTAGACATAGAATTTTCAAAAGTCCCATAGGGAATTTATCCTAACTATATATACCTACTGGCGAACGCCAGTAGGTAATATATATATATATATATATATATATATATATATATATATATATATATATATATTACTGCTCCCAGCTTGGTGTCATCGTGCGAGGTGCACTCGGGGAGAGGTGAAGAGCTCCAAGCCTCAGCTCCAATAAACAGGTAAAAAGGCACCAGCCGGCTGTTCCCTATTCACAGTCCAGCTACCATCGTAGCCTTATGCGTTTGAATTCTTTCTTCCTCAGAGGCTGATGGTGAAGGAAAGCAACGTGCAGTATCCAACCACAGTCCCTTTTCTAGCTTGATAACACGCCCTCTGATGGGCTTCTCGTGATGAGACTGCGTGCTGCTTTGTGGGAGTTGTGGTCGGAAAAAATTATTATTTGCATCCATTTCATTCTTGTTGCATCTTTCTTTACTGTGGGTAATTCAAGCTCATGGATTGAGCCCCAGTCTGCGTGTGTCTTCAGATCCAGCACCTCTGCTCCATGTCAGAGGCTCGTGGAATACTGGCCCCCGTGGCCCCCTACTTCAAAGGGTGGTGCACCTCGGCGGCATGACCGCCGCCTATGTATTACTGCTCGCAGCTTGGTGTCGTCGTGCGAGGTGCACTCGAGGAGAGGTGAAGAGCTCCAAGCCTCAGCTCCAATAAACAGGTAAAAAGGCACCAGCCGGCTGTTCCCTATTCACAGTCCAGCTACCATTGTAGCCTTATGCATTTCGAATTCTTTCTTCCTCAGAGGCTGATGGTGAAGGAAAGCAACATGCAGTATCCAACCACAGTCCCTTTTCTAGCTTGATAACACGCCCTCTGATGGGCTGCTCGTGATGAGACTGCGTGCTGCTTTGTGGGAATTGTGGTCGGAAAAAATTATTATTTGCATCCATTTCATTCTCGTTGCATCTTTCTTTACTGTGGGTAATTCAAGCTCATGAATTGAGCCCCAGTCTGCGTGTGTCTTCGGATCCAGCACCTCTGCTCCATGTGAGAGGCTCGTGGGATACTGGCCCCCGTCGCTCCCTGCTTCAAAGGGTGGTGCCCCTCGGCGGCAGGACCGCCGCCTATGTATTACTGCTCCCAGCTTGGTGTCGTCGTGCGAGGTGCACTCGAGGAGAGGTGAAGAGCTCCATGCCTCAGCTCCAATAAACAGGTAAAAAGGCACCAGCCGGCTGTTCCCTATTCACATTCCAGCTACTATTGTAGCCTTACGCGTTTCAAATTCTTTCTTCCTCAGAGGCTGATGGTGAAGGAAAGCAACATGCAGTATCCAACCACAGTCCCTTTTCTAGCTTGATAACACGCCCTCTGATGGGCTGCTCGTGTTGAGACTGCGTGCTGCTTTGTGGGAGTTGTGGTCGGAAAAAATTATTATTTGCATCCATTTCATTCTCGTTGCATCTTTCTTTACTGTGGGTAATTCAAGCTCATGGATTGAGCCCCAGTCTGCGTGTGTCTTCAGATCCAGCACCTCTGCTCCATGTCAGAGGCTCATGGGATACTGGCCCCATCACCATCAGCCTCTGAGGAAGAAAGAATTTGAAATGCATAAGGCTACGATGGTAGCTGGACTGTGGATAGGAAACAGCTGGCTGGTGCCTTTTTACCTGTTTATTGGAGCTGGGGCTTGGAGCTCTTCACCTCTCCTAGAGTGCACCTCGCACGACGACACCAAGCTGGGAGCAGTAATATCCATATATATATATATATATATATATATATATATATATATATATATATATATATATACATATATATATATTACCTACTGGCTGTCGCCTGTAGGTAGTGATAGTTAGGACCAAGTTTCAATAGAAAGAGCATTTTGTTTTTTCATATTACCTTAGCGTCATTTGATGAATCTTCATGAAATTTTACAAACAAATTCTATGTTCATATCAGCTCCTATGTTGAAAGTTTGAGGGTTATTGTTCAATGGGGGCCGAGATAAAAGGGGGAGCCTCAAAACGTGTTTTCTCCATGTTAATTTCAATGGAAAACTTTAGACAATGCTACAGGTCTAACATGTGAACGGAATTACCCCAAATTTGGCAGGGAGAAGGGTCTTGGTCTAGAAAGATCACTTTTGTTCATTTGGTGTAAATCCATTCAGTAGTTTTGGAGAAATATTGAAATTTACAGATATCGATATTTGGGAATTCAGCCATCTGATTGGCCGAGGCGTTACGAGCACGAGCTTGCTGCTCATTGGATGCAAGCACTGCGAGCTGTTGCAACTAGAAAGTGTTGGCCGCCATTTTGTGATTCAGTTGAAGCGAGTAAGGAGAAAAAAGGGCAAAAAAAGTAGGAAAGGAGGGTAGGATCACTGTAACCTCTGTCACTCCTACCGGTCTGAAAGTGCACTGTTGCTCAGAGTGACATGGTGCTGAGATGATATGCTGCTACACTCAGGTATGAAACTGAGAGCCTAAACCGTGAGCTCATTGCTGTAAAGTAATGTGCTCTGTTTTTTGTTGCATACGTGTGCAAGTAGTGTTAGTAGGCATTTATACCAGCCAGGGAGTGGGAAACGAACTACTGACCGCTATCGTGGTTAACAATGTTTTGTTGAGAAGACCGTGTAGCAGCCCTAAATAAATCTATAAGGGGAGATTCCCTATTCCACCTCAACTAGAAGAAATGGATATGTAGACCTCCCTTGAACACTATCAGGAGGATCCATTCGGATTGACTGATGTGCTTGAATTATTTCCAACTGATTCCATCTGCTGAATGTAGGATTAGAAACTTTCTTAGGCTTGTTGGCCTTAACCAAAAGAAACAAATATAGAATTGGATACCCAGAATGACCACTTCCAGTACAAATAATGTAGGAAAGACCTCTAAACACCCAAGGTAGAAGGTCCTTTGGGTTATAGCTTAGAAATGGAAACAGGGAGACTACTCGCCTGTGATAAATTGAATACTGAATGATTTTTTCGTACAAATGTAAGGGTCTGGTCTTAATACCACACTGTCAGGAAAAAGCCTGAGATAGTGGTAATAAATAATCAAGATATTCAATTCCCCCATCTCCCTGTTGAACTTATGGCTATTGAGAAAAATATTTTAAAAGATAGCCATGTAAGCTGCGCTGGCTCCAAAGGCTCAAAGGATGACTCCTGGAGAGCATTTAGAGCAACAGAGAAATCCCAAGTTGTGAATGAACATGGACTATATTGACTTTCTTAGCCTAAAACCTTTAAGTAGCCTACTGCCTAAATTCGATACTTTTATCTCGTCATAGGAAGGTGTCTGAAAAGCCTACTGATAAGTGTTAGGCTGGCAATGTCACCGAAGCTAAGCCTTTCAGGAACTCCTCTTCAGTGAAATCTGAATTTTAAAGGGGTCATTGGACTCAGGTTTTAAAAGTCTATTTAGAAACATAGATTGAAAAACACCATAGTGTTTATCGCATGTGGTTAATGTTGACTGCTTTCTTGAGGTTTGCATGTCCAAGGATACCTGCTGTGAACTAATTGTGGATTTTGCAAGGCTTGAGCTGGGGAATTTGGAGTAGAGGTAGAACAAAAGGAGATGAAATGGATATTCTATCACCACTTGCAAAACTTGAGATAACCACAGTCTCCTTGGGGAAACCAGGGTTTTCAGTATGAGTGTATGCCCCTCCTCCTGAATCTTGTGCAGAATCCTCAGGAGGAGCGAACTTGTAGGAAAAGAATATAGAGTAACTATGGGCCACAGGATGATGAATGCATCCACTACCAGTTCTTTAGAACATCCAATCGCTTTGCAAAACAAAGAAAGAATCGCATTCTGTGGTGATGCGAAGAGATGAATTTTGGGTTTCCCTAAACAGGCACAAATCTGATCAAAATGGGACTGGGAGATGTGATAAGTTAATGATGATGGGAAAAGTAGAATGTGGGCATCAACATGGTGATTAAGTTTGCCCTGAATATACACCACTTTCACAGCCACAAAATGTTTCTCCACCCAAGTAAAAATATTTGTTGGCAAGTCATGGCGTTTCTAACTCCTCGTCTTCACTTGTGGGTTGAGGTAGCCAAATCTGTTCTTACTAAACGATTCATTCCTTCCAAATGGGCTTGGAAAGCTTGAATTACGTTTCTGAATCACAGCAAAATCCCTCTAGTTAAATGACAGAATCCTTCCCATTTGTTTCCACTGACTCTTCACTTCTTGATGGAAGATGGAATTGTATCCCTCTCAATATATTCTTCTCAAGTAAACACCATTAAAGATCTTGAGCAATTAAAGGGCTGGCTGGGACAATAGACTCGAAGTCTTAGGACGCCGTGGTTCTAATGGTTTAGAAGATGATCGAGGATAGCTTTTAAATGAAAACATGCCATGAATCCTTGAACTTTTTACCATGTTCTTGCAGGGGCAGTTTGACATGCGTGTAGGTTGCGGTTATTGCCTTGTAGATTGGATATCCTCTTCTGAGGATGAATACTCAATCCACATGTGTATATAAAATCGCCCAAGTAAATGTACTTGTTTGTGCTGGGGAAACATTGGAGTTCTTCAGGTTCACACCTAGATAGTCAAGAAGATTGCACAGCATCCCGACATCTTTCTGCACCTCGTAAAAGGAGGAAATACATAAAAATCGATTATCAAGAAATGTAAACAACACAGATATGACTGCAATTGCAATTCTGCCACCACTGTTGCCAATACCTTGGTGAACACATTTGGGGAGGTTGCGAGGTCGAATGTAAGAGCCTGGAACTGGTAATTATCCTTCCCAATCACCAATTTCAGATATCTCTGGCTATTTACATGTATTGAGACATGAAAATAGTCATTATTCACATCCTGAGTTGTCAGGAAATTATTGTAGTAAACAAGGAAATGATGGTTGGCATTGACACTATTCTTAACTTTTTTTAAACTAAAAAGAGGATTTAGTAAAAACGGTGACTCCTGTGAGCTTGAGTAACCCTTATGACTGTTGGTTTGAACAAATGATCCTGTACCCTTTGAAGCACTGAGTCTTGTTTTACTAGATCATGTGGTACTATATATACACATCTGAACTAGGCCTTCGAAATAGTGGTCTTGAATTGTCTTAGAGGAATAAATCAGTTTAGCTTTCCTCCCACAGCCATATACTCATTTCTGCTGGTGCTGAGATTGAGAGCGCTGGAGCCGAATGCACTAAAGGCCATGGACCCAGCCACGAAGGAGATGCCTAGTGTCTTTTTGGTTCTGCCGAATTTTTTTTGCGTTATAGATTTCTTACCAGGCAGCTTTTGAAGTAGAGACTTCAAGGCGACATCCAGGGTCGGTGTACCACGCGGGTGGACGGCATCCCCCCACTTATTTTACCGGGAGCTCAATATCTATTAACTGCAACTGAGTGCAAGCCACCTTTCGTGACATCACTTCCTGTCGTAACGTCAGCGTCCCCCCACTTCTTTTTTTAGGACTTGTGCCCTGGCTACATCTAATTTCCATGGTCTCATCCAAAGAAGTCTTCTCCTATGAATAGTAGTTTCTGCTACTGTGGCTGAGGATCTAAGTTCCCGCCAGTGTGTGCACCTGCACATGCACCCACTTAGTCTTCACCAAGCAACCAGAGTTTATCTGATAGCACGCTGATCGTACAAGGCAATCGGAGAGAGCCTTACTTTTGCTGGCAGCTCTTCTTTTAAAATAATGATCAGTATGAAATAAGTGTCTCACTTGATGCTCTACGAGTAAGATAGGGTCCCTGCTGGCAAGGGGTTTAGAGGTGTCGTACCTCTATGGTGGGAGAAAGCTGCACAATAGCCTGGGCATGCAAAGCACACAGGCGGGTACTGAAAAACTGAGCAGGCAACATTAACCTGCATCACCTGTTTAACAATTAGCCTGGGGTTGTGAGCTGCACATGAGTGTTTTTGCAATGTCTGCCTCTCTCCACATCTGTGTGGCAAAAGGTCCTGTTTTAGAAGAAAAAACAGGGACAGTGTTGTGAAGTAGCAGTGTTTATTCACAGCGTAGTAGGCAAAGAGGAGCTGCAGTTATGGTTTCCACCTTTCCAGGAGAAAAAGATCAGCAATTTGTTGTTGTTTAAGCATCTGCAAGGGACCAGACATGATACTAAATATAATTGTCAACAAAATCAAATGTACTGATTTGAAGCATGACTTTCCTGCCTTTGTTTACCCTAATTAATTGTAACTTCACTCTAGAACACATACAACACTCTTAAAAGTGTTTTTCTATTTATATTTGCTGTACAGAGAAAGGCTAAGAATTCCTGCTTTAAGAAGTGAATTTGCTCTTTTTTGCACCGTGGTGCCAGTGAAAAATAGTCAGATAGCAACCTTAACTGCAGTACATCGTGCATCCTGCAAAGAGTAAAGTACATCACATGGAAATTATTTGGCACAGTATTTAAGAACCCTATCCAAACCTGAAGAGGCACTTACGCACTTAAATGCTGCTGAGTAATATAAAGAGCTTAGTGAATGGGAAGGACTGAACAAAGTGTTTGATGTAGCCCCTAGCCCGGGCCAAAGGAATTATTCTGCAGAAGAGGGCCAAATAATGCAGCAGGGTTGACTACATTTAGAAATTAGCAACAGAAAGGTGACCAGTCAACCTTTGAAAAGGGCCCTCCACTGTGCATCAACATGTATTGCTGCATTTTTAGTAACATTTGAACAATTTAAGCAAGCAACTAAGGGCCAGATGTACGACCACCAAAAATAGCGAGTTGCTAATGGTGAAAACTAGGTAGTCGCTATTAGCGAGTCAATATTTGCTACCTACCAACACCCTGGCCAACAAAATTGAGAGTCGCTATTGACTCACAACGCTATTTGGGACAATCGCTAATAGCGAGTCGCAATCGTCTCGCAAATAGCGATACCCATATAAACATAATTTTTGCATGCACTATTTGTGAATGTGCCTGAAAATTGCAATAAAGCACTCGCAAACAGCTAAAATTGAAGTTAAAAATAGTTACACTTCCTGGTTGTGTTGAAGGACCCCTCAACAGGAAGTGGTGCCCAAATCAACTCCTGATCACAAACAAGCACATAGTCCGGTGCAGCATCATTGTGAGACACTGCTGAGAGAGCAAAGATAACCAGCAAGGATAGCAACAAGGGAACCAAGCAGAGGCTGCGCAAGCTGAAGTTTGCTGAAAAAGAACTAGACATAATAACAGAAAAATGCAGCAAACATCACGAGGAGTTATTTGGCAGCACACCCCACCATATGGCTGAAAGTGAGAAAAAGATGATCTGGTGCAGCATGCAGACAAGAATTAATGCCCTGGGAGTAGCACACTGCACCACCGATGATATTAAGAAAAGAGGTATGACCTTCGCTCCAGGGTAAAAGAGAGGGTGGCAGAGCGCCTTGAAGCAGAAAAACAGACCAGAGGTGGACCATTCACATCAGCAGACCTAACACCAGTAGAGGCAATGGCAAAAACTACCCTGAAGAGAGCAGCACTAGCAGGTTACATCCCAGCCATCCATAACTCCTGGTAAGTGAAAACTGTGCATGTGATGTGTGCATTCCCACTTACACCTGTACTGTGCATGCATACTAAACAAACACAATCATACATCCATGTACAAACTAACAACACTAGTATTCCTTCATGGGAGATGTAGTCTGTGTCAAAATAAGTGAATTGAGGGAATGACTTGAGCTGATAAACATAGTCATAACACTCATACAGTGAAACACATCTTTTATTATCATCTGTCATCTCTTTTGTCACATAGACACACCACTTGAAGCAGAGGACACCAATGGGTACACATTGAGTAGCCACGAGCCACTGGAAATTGAGGAAGGGCAGGATGCTGGGGATACTAGCTGTGATAGGCACACTGACAACCCATCCACTGCGGCAGCATCCACTCCCATATCAACACTAACTGTCACCTCTGCAGCGCAGCACAACACCACACCACCAGGCCCTCAGTCCACCCGTGTGCATTGTGTACCGAGAACCCAACAGTCCCACGGTCGGTCCGAAGGCATGTCCACAACTGGGTCATTCAGTCAGGCAATGCTGTAGGTACAACGCCTGCATATCCAGATTAAAAAAAACAGAGAAATCTGAGAATGACCCAGGGCTTCCGCATGGTGACAACAAAACTGGCACAAAACCAGTCCAGAATAGAGGCAAAACTGGATGCCCTCACCAGCAACGTGGCAGACTTGGCCAAGGAGTATGCAGGGAAACAGAGAACCAGAGGCGCATTGAGCGCAGCAGGGAACAGAAAATGGACAGTCTCCCAAGGGCAGTCAACAGGCTGGTACATGCCACCAATAGACAGAGTCAGCGCACAGTTGGCCTACGAGTGGAAATGGACTACTACTGCAGCAATGTGGCGCGTGGTTTGGAGAAGGTCACAGCTGCAGTAGAAACACTGCAGACAAACCAGTTACTTTGGTATGTTGGACTAGGTGGCACTGATAGTGAGTTATGTAGAAGGAGCAGCATGTCAGTCACAGATGCACCTATGTTGCGCAGAAGCAGCAGCCACCACCTTGGCATGGCTAGTGGCACCCCTGTCCAGGCCACGCACAGGGGCAGAAAATTACATTTCACTGTTACCCAAACATCATTCACAAAACTCATTTATTTTCATTATACTGAGGTTACTGATGGAAATATTGTCCTACTTTACAAATGGATGTGTGAAAATTAAACACCCATTGGAATTCAAAATCACTCATGTCTTTTGTACAGCTGAGTGACTAGCTGGTGTCTACGTACCTTTCACAAATAGTTGTTTGCTATCTGGTCCCTGCACCTTCCCCCCTCTGCTGCAGCACTGCCATCCCTTAGTTGTTGGGCAGGTGCTCCCGGCCCATCATCCTCAGAATCGGTGTCAGACACATCCATGGGCAGTCCACCCCTGAAGTCCATGTTGTGCAGCATGGCACATGTTGCCACAATTATACAGACTGTCTCTGTCGCATACTGCAGATCTGCACCACTCTTATATAGGCTTCTAAAGCATGATCTCAGCATTCTGAAAGTACGCTCAATCACTGTCCTTGTGCGTCTGTGCGCAGGGTTTTACCGCCTTTCATGGATGTTGGTGGGTGAAAAGTTCGGTGTGTGGATCCACAGATGAAGAGCATATGCACTGTCACCTATTGTGAGACATATAATGTTGATGTTGAATATGACATAATCAAACGTCCGGGAACAGGTGATAACATTACCTAGGAGGTATCCATCATCAAAGTCACCTCTTTCCAACCTTTGATGGAGGCCACTGTGCCGGAAAATTAATGCATCAAGGGTGCTTCCTGGATATTTGGCTACAAGATCTGTTATGATGTTATTGGCATTACACACTACTTGTATATTGAGGGAATATACTTTTTCTATTACAAAAAATTATATTTGATGCAGGATGTTGGACATATGGGCACATGTGTCCCATCTGTGCACCCTATTACCTGTGGGAATTTTGTTAACCTGTAGAAATATAATTCTGTCTGGTCTAATTCCTGATTGTCATGGGGCATGTATATGTGTTGATGTATGTGGTGTAGCATGGCATCTAGAAGTAATGGAAGAAACGCGAAAGCGCACTTTGAGATACACCACCAGCCACTACTATGACATCCTGGTAACTACCTGGTAACTACCAGTAGCGCATGGTACTAATCCCAAGTTTTGGCTTCAAGATGTCAATGAGCTCTAGTATGACCCTGCTATTTAGTCTGTACTGATCATAAATCTCTTCAGTCTTATGCAGCAATGTCACTGTAACTACCAGTAGCGCATGGTACTACTCTCAAGTTTTGGCTTCAAGATGTCAATGAGCTCTAGTATGACCCTGCTATTTAGTCTGTACTGATCATAAATCTCTTCAGTCTTATGCAGCAATGTCAGCCTGACTCTGAATATCCTCTCCTGTCTTCCTCTCATCGGCCATGCCTCCATTATTCACCTCCTCATTACTAACCAACACAGGGCAGCCATCGTGGAAAGGTTAGTGATGCATTCTGGGTGTATTTTTATGGGTTGGACCTGATTACCACCTGTTGCTGTTTGGTGGTAAATTGCATGAGCAAAATGGCATTTTAGTGAGTTTTCGCAATTTGCGAGTGTTATGTACATTCAATTTTAAGACTTGCAAAATGCGATGCACAATTTGGTAGTCGCAAATTGCATGAGCTATTTTAGCATGTCAGTATTTGCTCGCAAATTGTTTGAGGCAATTGCGAGTGGCTTTTGTACATAGGAAAGGCCTTTTAGCATGCCCAAATCATTTTGCGACCAATTTTGCACATGCAAAATGGTCGTATATCTGGCCCTAATTATTTTGTTTTAAAAACTGCAGATTATGCAGCAGTTGATGTGGTGAATCCATAATTACGTGAAAAACACCCACCATATGATCACAGTGGCCCTGCCCTTGACTTAGAAGTCAGTGACCAGCACCCAATACAGAGAGTAAGCAGTGCAAAGACCTCTCTTATTAGCTAGAGATGCTAACTTGAAACAGGTCAATCAAAAAATCAATCAATCAACCAATCATTTGTAGAGTGCACTACTTACCCGTGAGGGTCTCAAGGCGCTGAGGTGGGGGGTGCTGCTACTGCTCGAATAGCCAAATCTAAATTATTCACTGACATCATTCCTCTGTCTTACGTTTCTCACTGCCACGACCAACTGTTCCTCTGAATTAAGACCATCTTTGTAGCCATTAAAATTTTACACCCTTTTTTATTTAACTGCATGTGTTTATTGTGTTAACTTTGGAGAATGCAAGCAGTAAAATATTTCAAAAACATAATTTAGTTTTCTGAATGAGGAACCACATGTGGTATAACTGAAGGTATTTTGTTACCAAAACATTATAAAGCATGAGAACAACACAAGTTCAGAGGGTTTGAGTCTTTTGACACTCTGTTGAAGTTATAGTAACAGGAAACTTGTATTTGTCCTTCAAGTAGCATTGGTTTCAGGTTCCAAGTAAAGCCTTTTTTGTTTCCGTGGGGTGGTTCCTCTCAGTGTCGGATTGGAAAATAAATAGGCCTAGGCACCAGATTAAAAGTGGCCACCATTATTGAATTAGGTAGCTAAAAATGGTACCCGTATTTGAAATTTTGAGTGTATTGCAAGTTATGGAACATTGTAGGGATGTGTGCTTGCTGTAGGCAATGTTTTTTTAATATCACAAAAATCAATAGCAAAGACCAGGCAAACAGACCAAAAAACAGCCCAAAAACTAGTTCAAATATTGATTTCACCGGCCAGCCCATCTTGCACTTCCTGATTACCCTATAGGCCAGGACAACCCTGTGTCCTAGTGCAAATGCAGGTAGGTCTATGTCCAGTTTATTCCAACATGCAAGATCACCCTTTGCTTGTTGGGCCATGCATTATTATGTTCAAACATCTAAGCAGATTTGTGCAAGTAAATTGATAAAGTAAATAAAATCTCTGCACCAGCTCCATGCCTTCTTGTAACATTGTTTGTGCATTAAACAGAGAAAGAAACATCATTGTTTTGCACATTCGCTCAATCTGAGAGGGGCTGTTGTTATGTGTCTGTTTAACAATAAATGATATACTAAGAATGAGTTGAAAGGCATTCTATTCACCACTGGAGTGCCCAGCCAGTAGTACATATCCATGAGAAACAACTCAGTGCTTCACAACAGTGTGTTAGGAAATTGTTAATTGTATTCTACAGAAGACTTCAGTGTATACACTGTGTTAAGCTAAAAGTACACTTTAACGCTTCAACATGTAATGAAATGGTAGAGGATACCTACTGCAACTCTTTTATCCAAACTATTGTTGTTTTATTTACTTTAAATGTATATGTTAATTTATCATTTAAGAAATAGCACTTTATATAATGTAATTATGGTGAAAGGGTACTTGTTCTACTCCTATACGTTTTGCAAGGTCATGTTTTCAACAGTGTGAGTTAACAGCCAGGAAGTTTCTGGAAACACCAGTAGTCTGAGAAAATGTCACCCACCCAGGGTAAGCATGTTGAAAAGCAAACCAACATTTTGTGATTTCAGGAATCTTTGGAATCAATTGGGATTTTTTTTTATTAATTTTAATGAGTTTTATATAGCATTGGCTAGACCCAAAGGTATCAGAGCGCTTCACGTTTGGTTAGACAATGTTACAGAAAATGATAACAATTAACATTATGTCAAAAATAAACAACATATTGGAAAGAAAGCAAGAAAGAAAGAAAAGAGAGAGAAGAAAGGAGGAGGGAGGAAAGGGGAAGTGTGAAGGGGAGGATGAGGGAAGAGACGGCAGAAGAGATGAAGGGAAGTCTGCCCAAAGACCGACTGGGTAAGTGACGCCTGAGGAGGGAATCCACAGCCCTTCTCCCCTTTAGCTAAACAAGGTAGCTCCATCGGGCATCAGTTAAATACCTAAGTCTCAACTGACGAGGGAAAGTTCACATAAGAAATTCCGGTGGATAAACAGGGTGGGAACTAAGGGCAAGGACGGGTTAGGGCAGGGGTCAATATCTGGAAAGATGAGAAGAGTAGAGCAGTTGGGGGTAGGGTGAAGGGTGAAGGGGGAGGGAGATAAGGTCAGGAGAGACGCAGGAGAGTTTGCACAAGGACCTGCTGGGTAGGTGATGGCCAAGGAGGGAATCCGTAGCCCATCTTCCATTTAGCTCAAGACGTAGCTCCACCGGGCATCAGTCAAAATGGCTGGGTCTCAGCTGTCGATGGAGAGTTCAGAGAGTCAATGACTGAAACAACCATCTTGAGATCAGGCAGGGGGTGATGAGTCCTTGCTGTAAGAATTCTGAGGATCTCCATAATTTTCTATATTCCGGATGAAAGGGGGTGTAGACTAAGCAGAGGATCAGCATGATGAGCATAGCCAGGGATAATCACCACCTAAATAGCCACCGTGAGGAGAGCCACTCTCTAAGTTTTCTCTTTGCATGCCTAACTCTGCTGTGTTTTTGTTGCCACTCTTTGACCTCAGATGTATGGGTTCCTGGAGTAAAGTTCTTTCAATTCCAGCACTGTGCGCCAGCAGCACTGTGGTCTCGTTCCCGACACCATCCGGTTTTGCTGCTTAGCGGGCAGTGATAGGCAAGGACATGCTGTGGGTGCGCGCACGCTGTGTGCCTGGGCAGGTGGCCGGAGACTGTTTGCTGTGGTCGTTCGCTGCCTGAAAACCAAGCGCGTTGTGCCTGGGATTGGTTAGAAGATTTTTATTTTCTCAGATCTTTGTGGTGACATGTTACACCAAAGGAGGAACATGAGGCCAAATAGTGTTTGATCCGATACAGTGATAGACAAGGTATTTACCATCTGTAGCCACAAAAATGTTATAAAAATCATAAAGGTGCATGAACCAAGACTGCACTGGGGATATGTCCTGCAATATGTCAAAGAGTGGTCATTCATTCGATTTAGCTTAGTTCAAAGATCTCACGTGTTTGCAGCTTTGGTAAAGTAGAACTATGGTGGCAACATAATAAAGCTTACTCTCTAGTGGTAATATTCAGGGTTTCAGGGTCGGTTTTTATCATGCACTTACTAGTAACCTTTAGTCTGATTCCAAGTACTATCAAACTAGGTAAAAATGGGAGCAGAGGAAAACAATAAAATAGTGGTTAACCAAGAGCACATAATTTAGCAAAATGGGGGAGGCCTACAATCTGTGGGGTTGTATGCCCACACTACTGGGCTACTAAATGATCGAGGGCTCCACTGAAGGTTTTTTTACAGTGTGTGGTACCCTAATGGAGCCAATGTCAAATAGCTATTCCTGTTTGAGACAAAGGAATAAAGACAGGACATTAAGATTTTGACACCAGATCTGTCAGTGGTTACTCACTGAATCTGTAGTTGATACTGTTGTTTATTGAACTGCGTTGTTCAACACATAAAATGCATCATCCTTCTTTAGAACTTGGTCAAAGCCCAATGCGTCCCTTGTATATGCCAAAAATTGCTGAAATTGAAACCCTACACATATTTCCACTTCTTCCCAGATTACTGCTCTTCATCTAAACTTGCTGACACTCTTTTAGCTGGAGTTTCATTCAAAATAGAGTCCACAGCTTGTGTCACAAACTCCTCCAGATCATCCATAGATATTTTGGGGAACTTCATCCTTTTCAGGAGAATAAACATTATTTTGCTTTGCCAATACACTGTGAGGCTCCTGTTTGCAAATGGCTGGACAAACACGCAATAGCAGCGGCTGTTTGTCCTTTACAACCTTTGCAAGAGAAGACCTTGTAGCGAGAGACTTCGGTACTCCTCAGAGCAAGCTGCCTACCCCGGTCACACACGCAATAGACCACTGTGCACAACCGAGGTGGGAGCTCTGACTGCAATTGTCTCCCTTGGCCCTCTCCCAGGTGATGAATGCGCCAAACCCCACATCTGCACAAGAGCGGAGAAGGCAATGGGACGCGGTGCTTAGATCAAAAACCACCTGCCCAACATAATAGCATTATAAAAGGTAAACAGAGTAATTTACACATGAAAAAATAACACTTACCTACTGCAGCGTACAATGACCCGTGTCTGTCAGGAAACAAAACAGGATGAATGGCAGAAAGGTATTATTCTGTTGTAAAATAATAGAAGTAGAATGAAGACTAAAAGTCTTGTTTCTTAGGCAGTAATACAACTTGTAAAGGAGACAAAACTCCTCAACATAGTAAGGACTTGGAAGAGCAGGGCAAGCGATGGCGAATGCTCACTGCAGCAACTGTGTGTGCTTATGTGATATTGTATTGTCTGATATTTAACAGATCTATTCACCCACTTTCCTTGTGTGTCTGATTATGACTAACATTCATGTTTCTTTAAAAGATTCACTGATGCTTTTCATGATGCCAAGACTATACAATGATGCGAAAAGAACAATTGATGGACAGAATGCCGAACAATGTCATACATTCAACCCAGTACAGAGATCTAGGCCTAAATCCATCGTTTTTGTGCTCACCATGCCATTCTCGTTTAGACCCAGCCATGTGCATATCTGTCTTGACCCTGCGCCCAATGGGAGCAGTCCAGCACGAACTGCCAGGCCAGGTCCTCCCTGGACTGGAAACTAGCATCCTAGGACCGGTATCAGGGTAACACCCCATATCAGCCAGGATAGCTTGACTCCAGTGGCATGGAGAGCATGGGACCCACGTCCAAGCATACCCGTCCTACTCTTGACTGGGGGTGAATGTTTGGATTTGATCTGCATCCCGCCCCTCAATTATGTGACTTTTGCTATATAATGATGCTATAAATAGACTGTTTTCACAATTGTCTATGGCTATTATAGGAGACAGCATTTATAAAGCAGTCTTTACCACACAGTGCATTTACTAAGCAGCCTTACACAGGTAAGTATGTGTTCTTTTACCCACATGCCTTTACCACACAGGTAAGTATTTTTTATTAACATAATTATAATTTTATTGAAAAATATGTTTAAGGGTGGGTAGTGGCAAAGGGTGGAAACCATAATTTAAGGGTTTGGTGTGGTGAGTGGTAAGGGAGTGTATGAGCTATATCAGGGGTTAGGGGTGAAGGGAGTTAAGGGTAATTTTAGGGTTTAGGGTTGTGTGGTATTAAAGGGGTAATGGTATCTGTAGGTTTTAGGAGATGTAGAGTCTTGGATTCTAGACCCACATGCAGCTGGTCTGATGACACAAACACATAATATATGGTACTGGTAATTGGCCCAGGGCAGGTGCGCCGAGCACATTTTATTTGCATGTCCACAATAATCGTGATGCATGTGGTGCTGGATGTGGGGTGGGTATGGGAGCTAGCCCTTAGGGAGTGGCTGATCACAGAGAACATTTATTGGAATACTAAAACATGTCTTCTTGGACACTACGTCCCTCCGAAACTTTATTAAAAAGAAACAAACATGTTCAACCTGTGGGAGAGAGGAAACAACAAAACAACGCTGAGTCGCTTAAGGCAGTCAGCATGGTAAGATGAGTGAAAAGGTGCAGCTAGAGCATCCAGCATCACGGCACGCATCCCAAGTTTAACCAGCTGACTCTGGGCATGAAATACATTGTGGATGGAGGCTGGATATCTCGATCACCTTTCAGTGGGGCTGCAGTGCACACCAGTTTAGAAACATAAAGTATCATTATCAAAACCAAACAAGACCAAAATTTCAAAAATCCAACATGCACAACTAAAAATATGACTTTTCAAAGGTTTCGAGCAATTCTATCAATAGAAATCCATGAATGCATGATTTTTAAACAAAGTACCTTAAATGTGCCACAATCTACATGGCAAAAGAGCAACAGAGGAGGGAAGTGTCGGAAAACACAGCAGTGCGTCAGTTCCAGAGTCAGCTGCGGCTGTGCAGGTAGAGCGGTGAGCCGTTGTGGCAGGGAAGGGGGGGTTCATTTCTATGGACGATGATGAGGGAAATGTAACTATATGTTTAAATTTTCTTCATCATCATCCAGCCATCCATCCACCGCCCCATCGCTCTTACCGGTACAGGCCACATCTGTCCTGCGTCCTAGGGGAGGCAAGGCGACAGTTCTTATGCATGTAGGAGAAGTGATGCATCGAATCCAGACTGTAGGTCTACCTTATTTTGAAATTCAGCAAAGTAAATTATGGGTTAAATGAAAAGTCAGAACTAAATAGACTGTAAACCAACAAAGTATCCTCAGCCTTTCAAGGAATCACGAAAGATTTAAAAAAATCTATTAGTATATGTCTCGAATACACCTCAATTGTAAATTCGAATAAATGTGTACTACATCTACCAGCATGCCATAGTGCATAATGGGTGATCCATTATTCAGGTCAGAAAACAACTTAAGGCAGACCATTTCTTGTTCTAGAGGCGCAGAAGACTGAAGTGAACATGAATCGGAGACACGCTGGGCTCCAATACAACTGCAAAACAAGCGTTTGCAATGCAATAGGTTTTGCATTTGCGAGAGTTTGAGCTATTACCATTGTATATGACAATGCCTTTTATTCATGTGCTGATCTTGAAAACAGAAAAAATAAAAGGCATTGTCACTTCCAATGTCTACAGCTTAAACTCTCGCAAATGTGAGATCTATTACATTTCAAATGCTTGTTTTAGATGTAATCATGGAGTGAGGTCAAATTAACAAGAAGGCGGGAAGTTTCCCACAGAGAATCAAACTTGTTTCTTAAGCTACCAAACCCCTTGTTGTTGCCAGTAAAGAACATGTATTGCTTTATACTGTTTTTGTCCTGTCAGACAGAAGTCTGTTTGTTATTTTTCTATTGTTTTAATACCACATAGTTATGCTTCAATCTAAAGAGATTCAGAAAAGGGGGTGGTGATGAACAGAGTGTCTGAATTAAGCAGACCACTCTTACCCAGTCCAAAGATCAGGGCTTGATCCATCCCCGTTTTTTAGCTCACTGCACCATCCCAGCTCAGAACCTGGCTACACGCAAATTAGTCTGTTCCTGTCCCAGTGCATGATGGGAACAGGGCAAACCAAACTACCAAGCCAATTCTTATACTGTGAAGGAAACAAGCTTCCGGGGACAAGTTTCTGGCATTTCAGCCGTCGTCGGCCCGGCTTGCTTGAATCCTGATGGTGCAGTGAGCAAGGGACTCATGTCTGAGTATACCCTGCCACACCTATAGTGGCCAAAAACGATTCAGAAAAGGGGGTGGTGATGAACAGAGTGTCTGAATTAAGCAGACCACTCTTACCCAGTCCAAAGATCAGGGCTTGATCCATCACTGTTTTTTAGCTCACTGCACCATCCCAGCTCAGAACCTGGCTACATGCAAATTAGTCTGTTCCTGTCCCAGTGCATGATGGGAACAGGGCAAACCAAACTACCAAGCCAATTCTTTTACTGGGAAGGAAACAAGCTTCCGGAGACCGGTTTCTGGCATTTCAGCCGTCGTCGGCCCGGCTTGCTTGAATCCTGATGGTGCAGTGAGCAAGGGACTCATGTCTGAGTATACCCTGCCACACCTATAGTGGCCAAAAACGATTCAGAAAAGGGGGTGGTGATGAACCATGATGCACTGGGCCAGGGACAGACTAATTTGCATGTAGCCAGGTTCTGAGCTGGGATGGTGCAGTGAGCTAAAAAACGGTGATGGATCAAGCCCTGATCTTTGGACTGGGTAGGAGTGTTCTGCTTAATTCAGATAACCTGTCCATCACCACCCCCTTTTCTGAATCAATCTAAAGAGAGTCATGAATTACTCATGCTTGTTGTACCTCATTTCAGTGAAGGGTAATACTTTTCACCCCATGTAGGCATAAATTAGATTGTCTATGATTAGAAACTCATAAATTAGGCCGATTATGTCTTCTGGAGGATGTATCAGGTATAAAAAAATCTAAGTATACAAAAAAGAAAATGATTGGCAAAACCAGTGTGTATTCCTTCCAAGTAAATCGCCAGAAGCAGGGCTAAGGACTCAAAGGATGGACAGTTACGGAAATGGAGCAATAACAAAACTTCATTTCTGGTTGACTCAGGGAAAGACCAACAGCAATCGCTGGGTATGCCACTAGCCATAGAATACGATAAAACAGGTCTTGCAGACAGCGCAAACGCTGTCAAAGGCTCGACATAAAGAAGTATTTTCAAATCTGAGAGTCCTTTTAATGCTGCATAGGGTTGATACAAATCTAAATTCAACCTTTTAGTAAAAAAAGAAATGCCAGCTGAGACAGTTTATGTGCCTTTACATGAACCCAGGGCCGGACTGGGAACCACAACCGGCCCTGGCAAAGTGCTCGGCCGCGGGCAAGCACTTTGTCGGGCCGGTTTTTGGCCGATTTTGTTACAGGGCCGATTTTGCTGCTATGCTGCAAAAACGGCTGTGTAACAAAAACAGCCCCCAGGGGCCCAAAACCTGCCCCCACCTGTGCGGCACACCGGGGGATTGCCCGGTGCCGCTATGGCCAGTCCGGGCCTGCCTTTCATTAGGTAAATGGGTTTCCAACAAACGTGGTCATGAGCAGGAGCGCATAGTTAACCCATATTAGCTGACATTGAAAGATTGCCCAAACATGACAGGCCTCTCGCTTGAAATACATTTCTGCTTGACACAATGTGATAAAGAGGAGAGAAGGTAAATGCAAACAGACTAGAGCCTGAGTTCTGCTAACATGCTGAATAATAAACATCTGCTGAACAAGATAAAATAATGTTAAACGTTTTAACAAAAATGTAATCTAGGCTAGGGTGAACAGACAAGGGCTAAAAAATAGATGAATGAATGGCTTTAGTAATTCAACACTGACAGTTTTATGTCTAGGTGACTCTAAAATGCAAAAAGGAAACGTCTAACCAACATTTGAAAGAGGAATCTTTGTGCAGTAAGTGATGACTGCTAGAATGCACATACGTGAATTAAGTAATCTAATAGTGAGCTTTGCCCTAGCAGATGCGCTTCATTCCTATGAAATCCCTTTTGGCGAATGAAAGACTTTGAAGGAAGGCAGAAGAAAGTCATTTGAGATTCATGGAAGAATTCTGGTAAAGCAAGATGCATGTGCTTTAACTAAAAGAACGAGGTAATTATCAAAAGAAAAGTGTTGGAAGCACAATAGATGTAAAATATAAAATGTCAACACATTTTTATTTCTTTGCAGAATCATAAGCAGTCAAGGTCCTGAACTGTACCAAAAAGAAATAAGAGGTTCGAAACGTGTCATAGGAAAACTAGGAGAATGTTTTATTGGATAAAAGTCGTACAGTAGACATCTTAAAAAGAACACAAGGAATGTACAGTCAACTGGAACAGAATTGTCATAGAACCCCCCGGGCCATTAATAGCAAGAAGGTTTTTGCCTAAATAATTTTAGCAATGCCAAGATCTGCTTCTTGGTAATTTTCTGAATGGTCATAAGACGACATTTTGAAAAAACAATGGGCCATATTATCAAGCAAGGGCGATACATTATCGCTGCTTTTATCGGCAGGAAAGTGCTGCTAAAGCAGTGATAATGGGCTTGATAATATGCCCTTGTGAATCCCCATAGCAGCTCAGGTTCTGGTGTTTACCTGGGTTCTATGGGAATTCACAAGTTACCTGCCGATAAAAGCGGCATAATGTATCGCCCTTGCTTGATAATATGGCCCAATGTTATATATGTTTTCTGAGTAATGCCATAAGTAATATCAGAGTGCTGTCTTGTACAGTGTTGATATATGTTTTAAGTTTTTGAATGTAGTCAAATGGAAATATTTAAGTGAATTAAATAGTTTTGAAATCACATTGAATACATCGACAGGTCAAAAAAATGTATTTACTTGGCCTTGGGAAAAAAAAGTTGTTTTGAATAAATGCAGCTAGGGTAATTTGTTCAATATATATATATATATACATATATATATATATATCTAGGAGACTCAACACAGCTGCTTTAAAAGGGCACACTCTCTAAAAGTGGCATTTTCAAACACACAATTTAAAAACCGCATTCACTAAAAGGTGTGCTTTTAAGTTCTGAGTTCACTGATCCTAAACTCCAAATCTCTAGCTGTTCCCAATTGAAAGTTACACTTGTAAAATGTTACTAGGCAGATCCAATAATAGTCTAAAGGAGAGTTAGTCCTTGCAATACTGAAAAACAAAATACACAGTATTTCACTATCTGGACATTTTAAAACACCAGTACATGTAGATGGAAGAAGGTGGCCAGTGAGTCGCACAGATCTTGCGAGGGCGAGATGTTGTTGGGGTTGGCGCCGGGGTTGGAGAGTTCCTTCAATATGTTGAAAAGCTCTTTGCTGTCGTGTGCGTTGTTATCCAGATGGGTTTTGAAGTTAGATCTCTTGGCTGTTCCGATGAGGTGGTGATGTCTGCGGGTTGGGTCCTTGTGGGCTGCGTGGCTGTCTGGCGTGCTGTCGTGGAGCAATTTCTTCTCCAGCTTCCGGCATGTGCGTTTGGAGGTCTGGAGTTCTTCGGTGAACCAGGCGGCTTTCTTGCTGGGGTGGTTGATGGGGGGTTTCTTCAGCGGGGCGAGGGGGTTGGCGCAGTCTTCGATCCACTGCATGAGGTTACGGGCGGTGGTGTCTGGGTCGGTGGGGTCAGTTGTTGGGTTCTGGGAGAGGGTGGAGGTCAGCTGGTCCTTAGTGACTTTGCTCCAGCAGCGGCGAGGCAGCTG
Organism: Lissotriton vulgaris; assembly: GCF_964263255.1. Classification (NCBI taxonomy): domain Eukaryota; kingdom Metazoa; phylum Chordata; class Amphibia; order Caudata; family Salamandridae; genus Lissotriton; species Lissotriton vulgaris. Next base: position 1,527,523,615 of record NC_141693.1, read on the forward strand.
TTGGATGTGGTGGTACATGGTTGGATTCTTGAAGATGAAGTGGATGCTGCGATGGTCGGTCCAATGGAGTTCGGTGGTGTTGTTGAAGGTGACGTGGGTGCTTGAGGAGAAGATGGGGTCGAGCGTGTGGCCGGCGACATGGGTGGGTTCAGTGACAAGTTGTCAGAGGCCGAGGGTGGCGAGGTTGGCGATCAGGCAGAGTTGGCATTGTTGTTGTTCTCGAGGTGGAAGTTCAGGCCCCCGAGGAGGATGTAGTCCGTGGAGGCGAGTGCGTCGGTGCTGGCGAGGTCAGCGATGGAGTCGCTGAACTGAGCCCGGGGTCCAGGGGGTCTGTAGACGAGTGTTCTTCTGAGGGCGGTGTTGAGTTCCACGTGGATCCCGAAGTGGAGGTGTTCAGCGGAGTTGAGGGGGTCGTCTGCGAGGGTGTTGACCTGGAGAGTGGACTTGTGGACGATGGCTATTCCTCCTCTGATTCCGTTGGTGCGGTCTCTGTGGGAGACCTTGTAGCCGTCCAGGATGGCTATGGCAATATCTGGTGCGAGGAGTCATTCCACCAGGTCTTGGTCAGAAAGGCAACGTCTGGAGAGGAGGTGTTGAGCAGGTCCCAGAGCTCGACGGCATGTTTGCGTGCAGAGCGGGTGTTGAGGAGTATGCATCAAAGGTGGTTGGGTCTGGTCCTTGGAGGCTTGGTGGTTCTGTCCCAGGTGAAGTTGCAGGCGTGGCAGGAGAAGGCTCCGTGGGTGCGTTTCGGGGCGGCCTGGAAGCAGCGGTGGTCTCAGACGGTGTTGAGAGCGTGGAGGGTGGTGGCATCGTATCAGAGTCTGGCATTGTGGGGTGCGCGGGGTTCAGGGGTTCCGGCACTGGGCGCTGTCCAGGCGTGGATGGGCACAGACAGGCTTATCTTTGGCGCACAATCGGTCGGCGGTCGTCTTAGGAGGAGGAGAGGGAGGGAGGAGCAGCTGGGAGGCGGGAGGGGCGTGCAAGGGGGCGTGGCCTCAGGACAAGGTGGTGGCAAAAAGACAAGGGATACTGAAGAAAAAAGGGGTGGTGGGGGTGAGTAGGGCTAGCGAAAAACGTAAATTGACACGGGAAAAAACAGAAAAGATACAATAAACAGCACAGCACAATCAGGGGGTCTACTTAAGAAGTGGCAGAAGAGCGGCAGCAGCGATCTCCATGGGGCGAACTTGCGCTAGGAGGCGTCAGCGGCGACGCGTCAGCAGGTGGAGCTGGGTGGCGGCCAGGGAGGCGGCTCGGCCTGCGAGCAGGTCAGAAGTCACCTCGATCGCCCGCCAACAGGCACCTTTTGAGGCGGGGAGGAAGGAGCAGCTGGGAGGCGGGAGGTGGGAGCAGAGCGGCGAGGGGCGTGGCCTCAGGATGAGGTGGCGGGAAAAAGAAAAGGGATCCAGAAGAAAAAAAGGGGTGGTGGGGGTGAGTAGGGCTAGCGAAAAACATAAATTGACACTGGAAAAAACTGAAAAGATACAATAAACAGCACTGCACAGTCAGGGGGTCTACTTAAGAAGCGGCAGAAGAGCGGCAGCAGCGGTCTCCACGGGTGTGAACTTGCACTGGGAGGCAGCAGCAGCGAGGCGTCAGCAGGTGGAGCTGGGTGGCGGTCTGGGAGGCGGCTCGGCCTGCGAACAGGTCAGAAGTCACAGTTCGTAATGCAGTTTGTAGTGCAAGAATCAGGCACTTCGTAATTTAAAAATAATACAGTTCGTTATGCAACAATCAGGCCATTCATAATGCCAAAATAATGCAATTCGTAATGCAACAATCAGGCAGGTCATAATGCAAAAATAATGTAATGCGTAATGCAACAAACGGGCAGTTCATAAGGCCAAAACTAATTCTGTGTGTTATGCAACAATCAAGCAGCTCGTAATGCAAAAATAATGCAATGCATAATGCAGCAATCAGGCAGTTTGTAATGCAAAAATAATGCAAAGCTTCATGCAACAATTAGGCAGTTCATAATGCAAAAATAATGCAATGCGTAATGCAACAATGAGGCAGTTCGTAATGCAAAAATATTGCAATACATATGGCAACAATCAGGCAGGTCATAATGCAAAAATAATGCAAGCCGTAATGCAACAATCTGGCAGTTCGCAGTTCGTAATGCCAACAATAATGTACTCTGGCACTGATCGCAGTGCTCTGGACGGTCTCTGTGCCACTCTTTTTTTTTTATTTTATTTTTTTAAATATATTTTTATTGCAGGAATCGGTAAAAAAAATTTACAAAGCGGACCAGCATTAGAGGTTCAATCAAAATTAGTAGAATACATCTCATCGTCCCTCAGCAAGATGGTCCATTACACAGCCATTTAGCCCACAACCCGAGGGTCGGGCGGCGATTACCAGTGGGGACTCAACAGGAAGTCGAAGCCGGTCCGGATGATCCACTATCCGTCATCTGCTTTTCTAAATCATCCTACAAAAAAGGCCAAAAGAAAAACCCACCCCCAAAACACTATGAACTAAGCAAAACCCCCCCCAACCCCGCCATCAGTGCACGGTAATAGCCGTAAGAGGATCTATGAGAGGACCCCCGGGGAAAGCTACAGACATGTAAAGTGCAATCGTCTATCGGGACTCGGGGCGAGCTGCATCCTCACTTTCGGAATCGCTGGGAGCGCAATATTCTCTGAGGGCCTGCACTAATGTCTCCCATTCTAGCGCTGCCTCCTGCGCCTTCTCGCTGTGTTGTCTCCTAGCTAACTGGTATCGCAATGTGCTTTCCCCCGCCGCCCATTTCAAAAGTTCGCTGTGCCATCGAACCCCCGTTGGACCAACCCGTGCCTTCCAGTTCCTGGTCACCTCCCGTTTAGCAAGGAGAAGCCCCAGATCGATGAATTTACTAGTGATTTTATTTTTGGGGGTATGCGGAAACCAGTGCAGGAGCCCCACTGCATCAACCGAAAAGGACCTTCCCGTTACCTCCTTCAGGGTATCCCCCACTTCAAGCCAATAGGAGGACAGCCCCGGTTAAGACCACAACATGTGGAGGAGGTCTGCGCCAGCCCCAGGTGCACGGCACCTGGGGCAGTCCGCAGAGTCCGTGGCAACATATTGTTGGATCTTCGCCGGGGTCAAGTATGCCCTGTGGAGTACATAGTAGTGGACCAATTGAAAGCGGGCGTGGCGCGTGCCCTTCCAGGCCCGCCTTATGAGTTGCGACCAGGTCGTCTCCGGGATCTCCTTCCCTATGTCCTCTTCCCAACGGGTTCCTAAGGTAGTGAGGGGGGTCAACCCCTCATTTATCAGTCTGCCGTACAGGCAAGTAACCGTTTTAACCGTTCCCGCGGACATCATAACATACTGGCACACCGGAGATGTAGGAGGTTCCTCCAGTCCGTGTTTCCAGTGTGCCTGAATCGCTCGGACCAGGGCCGTGTGCAAAAGAAAATCGCCGCGAGGAACCTCGAAGCGGTCAATGAGCTCCTGAAAGGGCAATAGCGCCCCGTCCTCGTAAAGGTCACCCACCAACTGTAGCCCCGCGTCCTCCCAGTCCGCTAGTCGTGACCAATCACCGCCGTGAGGCAGGGCCGTCAGCATACCCAGAGGCATTTCGGGTGCATATGGTATCCGCAGCTGGCCCCGGGCGTGGGCACGGTTCCAGCATAATCGAATGGTCCTTTCTTCGAGCGTCAGGTCCTGCAAGGCCAAACGTTGTCGCAGCGCTATGAAGGAGATAACATGCCTAGCCATCCCTGTGCCCCTCCTGTCCTCTGGGCCTCGGAATTCTCTGGCGACCTCCTGGGTGAAGGTCTGCAGCTGCGCTGCCAAATAATACTTCTCAAAGTCCGGCACCGAAAGCCCACCCTCAGCTTTCGGTCTCGTCAGGGTCTTGAGGGCCACTCTCCAGCGGCCCGAACCCCAGAGGAAGCCCACCACCATTCACCGTAACAGGCGAAATGTGGCTGGCGGGATCCAAATCGGCAGCGCCCGGAAATGGTACAGCAGCCGGGGGAGCGCCACCATTTTAAGCAGAGCAATCCGCCCCACCACCGAGAGCGGTAGAGTAGCCCAGAAGTCCATGCTGCCACGCAGCGCGCGAGTGCTGCGAGCTATGTTCCCATCCAGGAGGTCAGTCGGTTCGTGGTAGACGTACACCCCCAGGTACTTAAAGCAGTCAGGTTCCCACCTAATCTCCCTGCTGATATCAGGGCTGGGCGTACCCTTGCGAACCGGGAAGAGACATGTCTTAGCCCAATTTACCCGAAGGCCCGAGACCTCCCCAAATGCCGTGAGCGCCGATGCAGCCCCATTCAAGGCAGCAACCGGGTCCTCAAGAAAGAGCAACAGGTCATCGGCGTACAACGAGATATAATGTGGGCCCGAAGGTGTCCACAAACCGTTAAAGTGGGCCCCCGACCGGAGTAGCAGCGCCAGTGGCTCCACCGCTAGCGTGAAGAGAAGCGGGGATAATGAACAACACTGCCTCGTGCCTCTCTCCACCGGGTATTGCGAGGAGATCAGCGGGCCTGCCTGCACCCTGGCAGACGCCGAGGCATATAGTACCGTGGTCCACCTAACGAAGCCCTCACCGAGGCCGAACCGCAGCAATACAGTGCGCAGGTAGTCCCATTCCAGGCTGTCAAAAGCCTTCTCCAAATCTACCGAAAGGACTACCGGGCATGGGGCGTCCACGAGCGGTTCTCCCAGCAAGCGGAACAGCCTACGGATGTTCATGGTCATGTTTCGCTTGGGAATGAATCCAGCCTGGTCCTCATGTACCAGAGAGCTCATGTGACCTAGCAACCTCGATGCCAATATGCTGCTCAGTATCTTATAATCGACCGTCAACATTGATAAAGGACGGTAGGACGCCGGATCGGACGAGTCCCTTCCCGGTTTGAGGAGGGGAACCACTAAGGCCTCGCACATCGAGCCGGGGAGCCGGCCCAGCCGCTTCACCTCTCTGTAAACTATCAACAGCCTCGGTGCCAGGAGATCGGCGTAGGCGGCATAAAATTCAATCGGAAGGCCGTCTAGTCCCGGGGTCTTATTTCTCGCCATCTTTTTAATGGCGCTGCGAATTTCCCCCAGTTCGATGTCGGAGCCCAGAGCTTTTGCTACGTCTGGCTCCACCATTGGGAGCTCTAGGGGTCGCAGGTAGTCATCGATCAGGTCGGGGTCCCTGGCAGAGCGACTGCGGTACAAGCGTTCGTAGTAGCGCAGGTAACAGCTCAAGATCTCAGGCTGAGTGTGCACTTCGGCCCCTTCCGCCGTGCGCATGGACGTCGTTAGAGAGGTCTGGCGCCTGGGATTAGCTTGCCACGCCAGCAATGCGCTCGATCTGTCCCCCTCCACGAGCGAACTAACAGTATAGGCCTTATAGTCGAAGCAGCGCAACCGCTCGACCTCCGCCGCTACCGCCTCCTTCGCCGCCGCCGTGCGCTCCCGAAGTTCAGGACGCCCGGGGCGGCGGAGATCCAACTCACGGAGTTTCCGATCGGCCACAGCCAAATCATCAAGGATGATTCACCTCATGCCCACCTTTTTAGAAATGCAGTAGCCCCTGACCACCACCTTAAAGGCGTCCCATTCCAGCGCCCTCAATCCCGCAGTGCCCCCGTTGGACGCGAAGTATTCCGAGATTTTATCTTCTAGGTGCGCTTTGAAGACTATGTCCTCCAAGATTTCCGGACGCATTTTCCAGGTGGGTACAGCAGTAACCCCGGGAAACCAGCGAAGGTCCAGCAGGAGAGGGTTATGATCTGAAATAGTCCTGGTCAGATATTCAGACCGGACCGCTGCTGAAACCAATTCCGCCGAGCCCAGAAACCCGTCCAGTCGGACGTGCAACTTGTGCAGGACCGAGAAGTAGGAGTAGTCCCTAGTGTCGGGGTCGTGTGCCCTCCAGATGTCCGTGAGTCCCCAGTGCGTCTGCCAGTCCCTCCTACCTTTAGCCACACGGCGAACCGGAGAGTCAGGGAGGGGGGGTGCGAGCGGTCAGCCTCCACATCCACTATTGAATTAAAATCCCCTCCGAGCAGGAGGGGCCCGAAGAAAAAGTGGGCCAACGAGCCCGATAACCTGGAAAGGAAGGCAAGCTGGTCCACATTAGGCGCATAAACACAGCAAACGTTTAGGTCCCTCCCCCCCAGTGTGCCTGAGATGGCCACGTAGCGACCCTCCGGATCCACCACTGATTTCGTAACCTGAAAAGGAACCCCAGCTCTGATCCAAATCAGCGCCCCCCTGGCATACGCTGAGTATGAAGTGCAAAAGACCTGCCCCCTCCACCTACGCTGTAGCGCCGCCCCTTCCGCCTTGTTAAGATGGGTCTCCTGCAGCAGCGCCATTTGTACCCCTCTACGCACTAAATAAGCGTGGACTTTGTGACGTCTAGACATAGTGTGAAGCCCCCGTACATTCCAAGTGATGCATTTCACATTAGCAACATCAACCATTGTCCCATAACGTTCGTGTCTCTCCACCCGGGTCCCAACAAAGAAAGAGCAACAATCAACTAAGCATGGGCGAATTTTGCGGATCTCGCGTTCGCGAATTTTGCGGATTTGCGAACTCGCAATCCGCAAAATCCGCGAATTCCCGCGAATTTGCGGATTTTTTTTTTTTGTGTTCGCCCGTGTTTCTGCCAGTTCGCGAGGGTTTTTACAATTTCGCAATTTGCGAACTTACCTGTCGGGTCGCAAGTTTTGCGAACTTGTTGTTTCTACGTGTCCAGCCTGTTTGGGACACTCTTCTTCATCACTGCCACTCTCTGTCACCACTGCCACTCTCTGACTACTCATGCCACCCTCTGGCCCACCCATGCCACCCTCTGTTTCATCACCACACCCTCTGGTTGTCCAGTGTACATTATTTTCGGCAAAGCAAAGCACACCTTCCCTGCCTCAAGTGACCTGAATTAATTTGGGGCTGATTAATGTGTCACAGAATATTTTTTTAGCTGGCACCTGCTTCCTTAGTGCGCCCTGATTAGTGATCTTTTGCACTTGCTAAGTGCTTTCATTGTTGCAAAATTAGTTACAACACCTGCCCTGCCCCAACTGACAATAATGAATTAGGGGCTGATTAATGGATTTTAACTTCCAGCCTGGCTCCTGCTTGTCTCCCTTAGCTGTAATTCAGGACCTTTGTGGCATATGTGTAACTATTCTGAGGTTCAGAGCAGGGTCACATAATAGTTGCAACTGGCAACTGAACTCTGGAGGGGCCCCTCAGGAAGCACTACAGGAAATGGCTACTAATGATGAGCCTGAACTTTTGAACCTGGCAAGTAGTTTCAGTTTTGCTAAGATCGTATTTCTGCAATTTAGCACTTATTCGCGGGGCGCGAAGTTGTACTGGGAAGCCGCGAACTCACGCGAACAGTGCGAGCAGTGCGAGCAAAATTCGCTGCTCGCGGATTTGCGGATTTTGCGGGAGATTCGCGAATCTCGCGGATTGCGAATTTCCCGAAAATCCGCAAAATCCGCGAGCGAAACGGATTTTCCGCCCATACCTACAATCAACCCAGCACTGATGGCGGCCATTTTCCCCAACCACAAAACAACAACCCCCTTTCGAACCAAACACTTGCCCACCCTCCCCAGAACAGGACCCAAATAGTACCATCTAGTTCCCATCCAAACCATACCCCCAACAAACCCACAGTCCCCAACTAATCCTGCAGTCGCCACCGCAGGAAGGCCTTAAGGGCTAGGTGCGGGCCGAGCGCCGGCAATGGGCCCTCGATTCTCAGGCTACCGAGACTAAAGTGAGCAAAAAAACAAAAGACTATGTCATGAGCAGGGCACCCCACCCCCATTTCACCGGAGTTCATGAGCAATCGCCTACCCCCGCCACCCCCGCCGCGGGCCCCCACCCAAATGGAAGTAGCTCACCCCGTCATCCCTGTCCATCCAAAAGGTCCTCAACCGAGTTCGGAGTGATCACCGGCGTGTGGACACTGTCGGTCACCGACTCCTCCGAGTCCGTTGGTGCTCCCTCGTCTCCAAGGTCCTCTTCCTCTACAATGGGACCATCTCGCGAGCCAGATAGCGTAGACAGCATCTCCAACACTCCCTTCCGCTCCGCCGACGTCTCCACAGTCGAAGGTCTACCTGTCTGGCCACGGCGACTCCGAATTCTCTTGGACCGCCGCCGCTGTCCAGGCTCCGCTGCCAGTTGAGATGATGAGCCAAAGCCATCCTTTCCAGCTCTATAGAGTTCGAGCCAGCTACAGACGTCTTCCGGGGAGTCAAAGAACTGAGTCTTGTCATCAACGATTATGCGGAGACAGGAGCGAGTATTGGATGCCCTCGCTCCGGAGCTCGCGCTTGACCGCCAGGAAAGAGAACCGCCTGCGCTGGGTCTCATATGTGTAGTCCGGAAAATATTCACTTGGCTATTCTCCACCTTGTAGGGGCCATTATGTCTGGCGGCAGTAAGGATGAGGTCTCTGTCCCGAAAGTGCAGCAAACGTGCCACCACTGGTCGCGGGGCACGGCCCTGCTGCGGCGGCCTCGCTGGTACTCTGTGCGCTCGCTCCAGGGTGTAGAAGGAGGACAGGCCCTCCGGGGCCACCGTGTCCCGGAGCCAGGCTTCCAAGTAGGCCACCATGTCGCCATCTTCAATCTTCTCCGGCAGGCCCACCACTCGAATGTTATTCCGCCTATTACGTCCCTCCGCATCCTCCGCTCGCCGCTCCAAGGCCTCAATCCGGGAGAGGGCATCCTTCATCGTCGCGGCCAGGGTTCTCTGTGCTGGTTCCAAGGTCTTTACCGAGCCCTCCACTTCCTTGACTCTATCCGAAAGCTTGCCGTGGTCCGCTCTAAGGAGGCCCAGACTCGTCGCAACCTGGGCAATGTCCTGCTGGAGGGCCGAGCGCGTGGTCGCGATCGCCTCCAGGACCCGGTCAAATTGTTGCTGCAATGGCGCGCCACCAGAGCTCTCCGGGTCCCCACGATCATCTTTGTCCGGTGCCTCTGAGTCTGAGGCGGCTGGGGTGGTCCCCTTGGCTCCCCTCGGTTTTCCCATGGCGCAGGAGTCCCACGGTGGAGAGTCAGTCAGAGGCGCTACTGAGTGCGGGCGTCGACTATGTCCCTCTCGGCTGGTGGTCCTTGGGCCGAGGGCCGACGATCTCTGTCTCCAGGGCCTGTTGGTCCTCCACAACCCCGGGCCGCGCCACCACAGCGTCATCGGAGGGCACTGAGGAGGAGGCGGGGACAATCGGCGCCAGGTCGGGCAGGCCCGTTTGGCCGATGAGGATCTGGAACGAGGGTCACCAACACCACCGGAGATTTTGTGGCGCCAAGGCGCCGTGCTGCCCATGGAGGTTAGTCACTCGGCGGGGTGCAGCCAGGTGCGGTACAGGGGGTCGGCACCACAGATAGGGCCGCCAGGCGTCCGTGAATCGAGGTCCACGATGGTGTGGACCTCCGACCATCCAGGAGCGGTCACCGCGTTCAAATTCCGATCAGAGCGACACCCAGACCATCACATCACAGGGAGATAGGAGGCGGAGGGTGCGCTGTGGCCATCGACGCTCCTCCAGATTAAGGGTCCCGGCCAAGGAGACAAAGAGGTCCGGGCGCCATATGAGGCCGCACTCCGCGGGTCCTCAATCTTCGATTTTCGGTCGGATCAACCCGTGTTCGAGTTTCACCGGGTGCCTCGGCAGGTCCCAATCGATCCGATCATCGGTTTGCGGGGGCTAGGGTGCCCCGCAGACTCCGATCTGCAGGATAATCACGGGCTCAGTCCCGGAGCCGAGCTCTCAGGCGACCACCGCCATCGGCGTCCAAGCCACGCCCCGTCTCTGTGCCACTCTTACTGACTCATGGTCAGCTACTGCCAAAATATGGCCCCAACACGGGTAGGATAGAAAACAAAGTGCAGCTCCACACTCCGGCCCCGGTACTGCCACTCCTGGCAAGTACGGGTCGTCGATACGAACTTGAGCGGAGGCTTGCGCTGCAAAGATGGGAAAGGCCGAGAGCATTTCTCTCATAGCCCGCACCCCGCCCCAGACGCGATACACGCACTTACGCTGAGCGTTACCCGGGGGTTACAATCTCACTCTCCTCTCCTCTACTTGCAGCTTGGGCCTCCGATGTGACTTTGTTGATCTCGGGCAGCGGAACACGGATCCCTGACGTGATGGTTAGAGGTCTCTCCTTGGCAAAGGCAGGCTCGAGCTGGCAGCGGTGAATCCTCCCAGCTCCTCCAGGGATGCCGGTCCGGGCCGATGGCAATGACGATTGCAACACTTCTGGTCACACTGCAGATAGAATCAGAGAACCAGACTGCTCCTGGACACACAGTCAGGGGGCAATTTCTTTTTTTTATTTTTTTTATTTATACTTTATTACACCTTCGAGTCATACACACAGCCATCATCGCCTACAACCCAGAGGCCGGCGGCAGCAAGAGGTCACTCTCAATTCCCTTAGTAAAGATAAAACACACAGCCATGATACCAACAGCCCGGAGGCCTGGTGGCGTAACTGCAGGTGTAGAAGAAGCGTGCAGTAGCACCAGTCAATGGAAGCAGGAGATAATTGACCTCAATATGACCAAAGAACGCCCACCCAGCGGCGCTGGCGGTGTCAGTTCCAAGCGCAGGTCAGTGTGCCAGGGCGATACGACCAGTGCAGACTCACAGTAGGAAATGCATGAAGATCCAGGGAAGAAGTTTCTCAAGAGGGAAACCAGTAAAGGTGTATACAGGAACCAAAACCCCCATTCAAACATAGGCCCACCCACCCCAAAAACTAGCCAGACTACCTAAACCCGTGTCCACTCGCCCGCTCCCACCATTCACCACTTCCTCAAACCCCTCAATAGGGTCATGGGCGTCGACTCACTTGCCCGCGGGGGCGAAACAAAGTTCAGTGGGGGTAGCGCCTACCCACAACCAGGACAGCCGTCCCGAGCACCCCACCCATGCATAGCATCGTTAAGGCCAGGCACGAACCACTACTCACTAACAACACTTAAGCCTTCAACTACCACTCTCCACATCCTCAGCCGCCGCAACCCCATCCTCTTGCAGCACATCCAACTCCACTCCTTCAGGATCCGACTCACCATCCCCTTGCGCGCTCTGAAATGCCCTAAACAACCCCCAGAAGTTCTTGGGGCGACTCTTCGGAGGAAGTAGTTCGCTATACACCTCCGACTGTGTGCAACAGTAAAGTAAGTCCACCTCCCAGCGCCTCTTCGTAGGAACTGGCCCCCGCATCCAACACAGGGCCACCAGGCGCTTTGCCATCAGTAACGCCATGTCCGCAAGCCGCCGCAGTGCCACCGGCAGCGGTTTGGAAAATCCGAGCAATGCGAGCGCCGGGCAGGGCAAAATTACCTCACCTAAAATAGTGCTGAGATCCGCAAAGACCTCTACCCAGTACTTATGAATAGCGGGACAAGTCCAGGCCATATGGAGAAAGTCTGCCGTGTGAAAGTGGCAACGCTCACATTCCGCCGACTCCCTCAGGCCATACCTATGCAGCCTTTCGGGCGTGTAGTAAACACGCTGCAGGAATTTAAAGTGTATCAGGCGGTGCCGACTGTTGAGCGAGATCTTTCTAGTGTTGGTAGAGCAATAGCGCCACATTTCGTCTGAGATAGGAGTTTGGAGGTCAGCTTGCCAGGCTAATCGGGCCTTGGAGGGGGGGCACTGCCGATGTTTATCACCTAGCGACCTGAGAGCCGTTATCAGTTTGCGAGAAGAAGGGGTCTTGATTACATACGTGAGCTCCGGCACTTCTTGCGGTTCGGCCAACTCTGGGCCCAATGTGGCCAGCGCCGCTCTACGAACCCTATGATATTGAAAGCTATGTAACAGCGTTGCCCCAGGGCAGGATTGCAGGACCTGCTGCAACGTCTTCAGGGTGCGGTTTAAAAAGAGATCTCCCACGGTGACAATACCCAATTCGCGTAGCGCCTTCAGGACGCCCTTCTCCGTCAGTGGGGCCAACCAGACTGCCCACTCCACACGAAGCAAGGGTGAGTACAGCAGCACACTCTCACGGGAGCTAACCAGTGCATGCCAAGCATGGTTAGTGGCTGCGATAGAGTCCAGATTGCCGACCCTCCGATCGGGTGGATAGCATACCGTGGCCGGGAGAGGTATGGGGTCTGCAAAGAGTCGTTCCAGGGTCACATGAGGGATGCCAGGATCCCCATGAATCCACGAGTGAAGATGTGCTCCCTGAGCGATCCTATAGTACCGTTCCAGGTCCGGAGCCCCGAGGCCCCCTTGCTCATATGGAAGCATGAGCGTTTGCCACTGCACCCTCGGCTGCCTACCCCCCCACGCAAGGCGGATGAGCGTCTGAGTAAGTTGCCGGAACAAAGCTTTGGAGAGGACCACCGGTATATTTGTAAATAAAAAAGAAATCTGGGGAGCACTACCATCTTCATGAGCGCTATCCTGCCCATGAGAGAGAGCGGGAGCCTGCACCACACTTCGACATCATCTACCAGTTTGGAATAGGCGACCCCATAGTTCTCTCGTATCAGGACCTCCGGGTCCGTATGTATGCGTATCCCCAGATAGCGGATGGAGTCTGTGGTCCACTGCAAAGGGTACTCCGAGGCAAAAGGGACTGTCACCGGAGTCAAGGGCAACGCCACCGACTTGTCCCAGTTGACCCGAAGGCCCGACAAGGCCCCAAATCTCACCACTTCCCGCAGCACCGCAGAGAGGTTTGTCTCCGGGTCACGGACATATAGCAGAGTGTCATCCGCGTAAGTTGAGATACCAATTTGGTACGTCGGAAAGTTTATCCCTTCGAACCGATGATACTCTCATATAGCGCAGGCGAGAGGTTCCGCAACCATGGCGTACAACAGCGGAGAGAGGGGACAGCCCTGACGGGTGCCCCTTCCAATCTCGATAGGAGCAGTCACTAAGTTCCCTATCTTCAATCTCGCGGTGGGCTTGTAGTATAGCGCCCCCAACATTTGTAGAAACGGTTCACCGAGCCCAAACTTATGCAGGACCCTAAGCATGAACGACCACTCAACAGAGTCGAAGGCCTTCTCCATGTCTAAGAAGATGGCTACCGCCTTATTCTCCTGCTTGATGTGTTGTATCGTGCCCAATACCGTGCGGATATTATAAGTGAGATTGCGTGAGGGGACAAACCCAGCCTGCTCTGGGGCAACCAGGTCCGGGACCAGGAGCGCCAAACGGGTCGCAAGCACCTTTGCATACAGATTCGCGTCCACATTGATCAGCGACAGTGGTCGGTAGGAGCCACACTGATTAGGGGGTTTACCCGGCTTCGGGATGGTAATAAGTAGCGCCTCTCTCATGGATTTCGACATGCTGCCCTGTTGACAAATATCATCGAACAGAAGCATCAAATACGGGACGAGTTTGTCCTGAAAGGCCTTGTAAAACGCCACCGTGAGGCCATCCGCTGCAGGAGCACTACCAGACTTCATGCCCTCCAGTGCCTCCGTTATCTCCTCCTTTTGGATCGGGCCATAAGAAACTCTCTCTGCCAGTCGGCTAAGAAGGGCATTTGGATGTAGCTTAAATAGTCGTCGATTTCCTCCTCAAGGTGGCCATCCCTCGAGGAGTAGAGTGCCGTATAGTAAGAGTGAAATTCCGCTAGTATGTCCTGCTCCTCCTCCACTACTTCCCCAGCAGCTGTCACTAATTCCCCTATCACCAATGGGGGCCTGTTGTTGCGCATCAGTTTGGCCAGGAGAGCACCAGGTCGCTCCCGTTCCCCATACGCACGCGCCGTGGCATATTTACCCATATGTTTAATTTCCCTATCCGCCTCCTCTTGAAATTCCTCTAGCAAAGGTTTAAGTACGGCTGTGTCTATGGCAGCACCCGAGACTCCCGCCTGCCGTTCCAGATCGGAGAGTTGTGTTTCAAGGAGTTGCAGCCGGCGCCTAATAGCCTTGAGCACCCCAGAATGTTTTGCCATAGTCATCCCCCTGATGTACACCTTAAACGCATCCCAGAGCACCTGAACGCTATCCACCGAACCCACATTAGTCGAGAAATAGGTCTCTATGTCGTCGGCTAGTTCCCCTCTGAAAACTTCATCTAGGAGGGAATACGGGGGGAACCTCCAGGTAAACGGGGGAATCCTCCTAGGAGGAGCAACCAGTAGCAGGAGTAATGGCGAGTGGTCAGACAGTGTGCGAGGCAGCACCGTACACCCCTTCACCGCATCAAGCAGGGAGCGGGAAGCAAACCAGTAGTCTATACGTGTATGGAGGTTATGGTAGGCCGAGTAATGAGTGAACCTACCCCGCCCTGAGTGTCTATGACGCCACACATCCAGCATGTCAAGCTTCACACATTCTGACAACAGAAGCAATGCCGAAGCAGCCGGGGATCTAGTGGGGCCCGCCGATCTGTCTAGTTCTGGATTCAGCACTAGGTTAAAGTCCCCCCCCACAGCATCCTAGAGCCCACAAACTGCCTACAGCTGTCTGCCAGCAAAGCATAGAAATCTGGGGAATCGTAGTTGGGGCCATACACATTCACCAGCAAAAGATCATGTCCCTTCCCCACACATCGCGCAATCACATACCGCCCCTCAGAGTCAACCGCCACCCGCTTCAGCGACAGTTGGGATTTGGGATTAGCCCAGGTGATCACCCCCCTAGCATGCGTGGTGAACCCTGCAGCAACACAAGCGGAACCAAGACCCCTCATCTGCAACATAGGACTGGACAGTGGAAGATGTGTTTCCTGCAGCAAAGCAAGGTCAATCCGGTGGCGCTGCAAGTACGCCAAGACCTTTCTGAGTTTACGGAAATCATTAAGCCCCCTCACGTTCCATGTCAGTAATCGCAGAGAGCCCAGGGCGCTCTCTGGTTCTAGAGTCTCAGTGGTCGACATACTAGACTAGAGAAAAAAATAGGGCAGAGCAGACGATGCAGCAGACACAATGCAGTAGTTGGCATAAACAGACCCCCCTCCCAACAGGCCCGAACCCCACACACCATATTAGCAGCAGCATAAGAACATAGCAAACAACTACCCACCCACAGCCGACCAACCCCAACCCGGTCAGACAGAGCATAGCACTACCCACCCCGAACCCACCCGATACAACCCTCTACAAACCCAAGACCCTCTAGAGAGTCAAAAGCCGAAAGCGCAGGGGCAGAGGTTCCCAGCCAGACAGTAATACGCTCAGATAAGGACCAGGTACAACCGTAGCTCCCCGCCCTACCCCCATTGCTTCGGCATCCCGCCTCAGCCCCAGCAGGAAAATAAGCAGTGTGGTGGATATCCAGTCCCAGTGTTCTGCGGGTAGCACCCCCCCAAAACCAGAAATACAGCAGTAAATGACAGCAAGCCAGTAGCACTACTCCGGGCCCACCAACCGTGGTCCGGACAAGCAGAGAGAAGGCACATCGGGCTTTGTAGTGCAACACAATCACTCACGAAGACATAGCCAAACCTGGCTCTGGGGCGAAGAACAGATCACCCCTGACCGTCCAGAGACGTAGCCTCTTCCTCGTCTGTACGTGGACCCCTCGGGCTATTGCGCTGTTCCTTTGCCCATTCCTTAAGTGATTTTTTCAGGTCCGCTGGGTCGGTGAAAAAGTGCGAGTGCCCCTGCTTGTTGATCCGGAGTCTCGCCGGGTACAACATGGCATAGTCCAGCCCCATGTCTCTCATCTGCTTCTTATAGGGGGCGAAGCGCTTCCGTTCCTCCTGAACTCTCGCCGTGAAGTCAGGATAGAGAGAAATGTTCATGCCTTCAAACTGTAGTTCCCCTTTCTCCCTCGCCAGCCGTAGTGCCAAATCGCGGTCCCTGTAATTCAAAAGTTTGGCAATGATTGGCCGCGGTGGGAGGCCAGGCTGCGGTTTGGGACCCAGAGTGCGATGGGCCCTCTCGACGATAAACATGGGGGAGAAGACATCCTCCCCCAGCAGCGTGCGAAGCAGCTTCTCAACAAACAGTTCCATCTTGCCAGTGTTGGTGGATTCCGCCACCCCTGTGATGCGGACGTTGGAGCGCCGTGAACGAGCCTCCAAGTCCTCCGTTTTGTCCTGTATGACCTGGAGCAGGCGACCGAACTGCTTACGGTCCTTATCCCACTCCGTCTGGGCTTCCTCCGCTTCCGTCAGCCTACGCTCCGCCATATCCAACCTCTCAGCATGCTTGTCCACTCTCTCTGACATCCTGTCCATTCTGAAGGATAAGGCATCAATTTTTGTGCCAATCGCAGACATGCTCTCCTGTAAGCCCTTTTCCATGGTACAGAGCATTTCGCGAATGTCCACGCAAAGCGAGCTATCCGCCGCCTGCGACGAGGTCTCCGGAGGCGCCCCCTCCGCGCCCCCCGGTTTCCGTTGCTCGAACGTGAGCTTCGGTTGGTTTCTGTCGCCCTTTCCCATGGCGGTGCACACAGTGTGGAAGAGTCAGGGAGCAAGCACCGGCACAATGCAGGGGGGCGCCGGGGAAGTGAACTCCGCTAACCAAACCGGTGCGTAGCAAAGATTGGAGGCCAAGATGGCGGCTGCGGGCCGCGTGGTACGGGCGAGGCCAGGGGGGCGATCTCAACCCCCAGTAACTCACCACAGTGCAGGTCTCACCACAGGTTGCCAATAAGCGCAAGCACCCTCCAAAACGTGTCCCGGCACTAGTGCCCTTCCAGCCCTCAAGCAGGCCGAAGTAGAAATGTCTCCCGCCAACCTGCGTCCGTAGGGTGCAATCTCCCTCCGCTGGGCTCCCGGGGCTCTCTGGAGTGCCCCAGGCCTCCGCTGCGAAGGCACAGTTGATACACTCGTAGGGGCTGCGCGACAGAGTTTAATGACCAAAGCACCGGTGCAGACCAGTCCAGAAGAACCGCAGGATAGGAGGTAGTCCGGCAGCCCGGGACCTCACAGGGACTCCACGCCGCACGTAGCGTTACGTAGGGCGGGCAACTTCCAAGGATAGTCCGTGGATTGCGGCCTGGTCCGCCACGCCAAACTCCGCCGGTCCGTTGACCGAAGACACCACCGATTTCGATCCGGGAAGGTGCCCCCGCTAGCTCTGGGGATCGTAGAAGCAAAATCTGCCCCTGCTAGGGCCAGCAAGGCGTCAAAAGGATATCTTTGTCGAATATCAAAGGGGCTCAGGCGAGGAGCTCAGCTCTCACACGTCTTTCATGGACGCCAGCAAGCTCCGCCCCCCGTCAGGGGGCAATTTCTCACGAAGATCTCAGGCTGCAACAGGGCACATGCACACAACGTCGCTGAGACTCACTTGAGCTCTGGGTGCACATGATCACAGGGCAATCCTCACAAAAGTCTCAGGCTGCACAGAGCACACACACACAGAAAATGCTGAGACTCACTTGGACTCTGGGTGAACACGATCACAGGGCAATCCTCACGTAGGTCTCAGGCTGCATGAAGCACACACACACAGCATCACTGAGACCCACTTGGAAACTTTTATGTTCCTGAGTTTCCACAACAGGGAGCAGGCTCTCCTCGGGCCCATGGGACAAGTTACTTCAGGATACAACACAAAGCAAAGTCCTTTCAAGCAGGGGTACACAGCACACAGCAAAGTCCCTTAGCCTCTCCTTGGGTAAATCAGCAAACTGCAGGCCAGCCCCAGAACACACAGCAAGGGTCAGTACTTTCCTTCAGTCTATGCATCTGTTTCTTCCTTGGCAGAAATACCTCTTGACCACAAAGAAGTTTCAATCCTTTTCAGTCTTGATCAGTTCCATTCCAACGTTCAAGGGTTTCAGCTCTCATAGTTATACCCCTAAATGTATTTGAAGTCTTTGTGTTCAGTGGGGCACCAAACACCTGTCCAAACCAGTTCTGGGTATCTCCCTGCAGTGACACCTTCTTTCTTTAATACTGGGGGTCTGGATCCTCAATCACTCAGCAGGAGATGGAGCCATAATTTTATGGCAGCAGCCTAGGCCTCTTCACCTCCGGGCCTACTCCTCCCCCTACACTTCAGATGCAGGTCAGCCTGTTGCTGTCTCACCTCCTCCCCTCGGTCAAGACCTTCCCCAGATCTTATCACTTTCAAATCCAGACAGTCAATCCACAACCAGGCAGAGACACACAGAATGGTTAGAACACAAAAAACAGCTACATCTAAAAGTGTTGTTTCCTAACACACAATGCAAAAACCACCTTCACGAAAAGATGTGTTATTAAATTGTGAGTTCAGGTACACAAAACTTCACCTCTCCATCTTAAGCCTATGGCAAGATTGCTGGAAACATATTATACCGACTTCCCCATACTGTCTTATGGGCAGATGGCCTTTTAACAGTGAACAACGAAACGGAGAGTATTTCACTGTCAGGACATGGTACACACCTTAGTACATGTCCTACCTTTCACATACACTGCGCCCTGCTCAGGGGGCACTTTGGGCTTACCATAGGGGCGTCTGGTGTGCATAAAAAGATAAAGGTAAGACCTGGCAAGTGAGTGAACTTGTCAGGACACCACAGCAGTTAGCAAACTGGGCGCAGGCACTGCAGTGGCAGGCCTTAATTCTCTCTTTAGGGCGACTTGTGTGGGTTGCACAATTAGTGCTGCAGGCCCACAAGCAGCATTTGCATTACCAGTCCCGGCACACATAGTGCACTTTACTAGAGACTTTACGAGTAAGGCAAACATACCGATTATGGACTACCAATCATCATAACACTTTACACAGGGAGCACTTGTACTTTAACACTGATCAGCAGTGGCAAAGTACTCAAAGCATCTAAGTTGGCAACACTGTGTCAGGAAAAATGTCTAGGGGGAAGGCAGAAAGATTAGGGAACTTTAGCCAAAAAGGGCCAAGTCCAACAGAGGCATTAAACTATAAAATTGAAAAAGGGTGTGCACCTTTTATTTCTAAGCCATGTATAAATGTTGACCATGCACATTGTCTGTTTTGTTGCAATTTGTGGCAATAAAGGGTGTGTGTTAGACCTGTCAGCTTAGGGCAGTCTTCTCCCACTCTTTTGCCTTCAAACTCCTATTGCTCTGAATTCCTTTTTGCTGGTTTTTGGACTCTGCGCACTTTACCAATGATACCAAGAGCTAAAATGCTTGTGCTTGCTCCCTAAAACATTGTAAAATTGGCGTACACCTGATTGGCATAGTTAGTTTTTGTATAAGTCCCTAGTAAAGTGGTATACCACATACCTAGCGCCTGAATTAAATCCTACTACTGGGCCTGCAGCAGATATTTTGCCACCCACTTAAGGAGCCCGTTAACCCTGCAGAGGATAGCCCTTTTTTTTGTTATGCCTTGGGAGGTGGGGAAGAGCTTCCTCAACCTCCTCTTAGAAGGCCAGTTAGGGGTTTTCGTTGTAATGACGGTCGTGCGCATGGAGCACTGTCGTCCATTGAAAACTAAACTAAAACTTAATTTCAGTTTCACAGTTTTAGTGCTTGTGGAGCTATCTCAGCCCCCCGAGCCCCGAAACACATGGGAGAGGCATCGTTGGAAAGGGAAGAATCTCCCATTTCTGATGCTACTCTTCCCTCCTGGATCACTGCTTGGGGATCACACCAGGAGGGTTATCCTCAAGCAGGATCCACCAACTAGCACCAGAGAAGCGGAAGCGGCCCCCTGGGCAAGGGCCTTTGCTCCTCACCCCATAAATGTTTGGCACAGACAGTCTTTCTGTCAGTCTTTCGGCAGTATACCCCAATCTGCCACCCCCGGGGGGCCGAAAGCACCCTAGATGCCAGGGATGATTCCTTTATAGGCTGGGGCTGCCATATTGGGCATCCCAATGCCCACGCCCCACCCCTCAAAGAAGTCAAAATAATTTCCACCCCCTCAGGAGGTATATGGGGCAATAGCCCCTGATCTGCCCCGGTGAAGCAGAAAGCCCACTAGTCACCAGGGTTTATCCTACGGGTGGGGCCTGCCCAGAATGGACATGCTAATGCACCCACCCAAAGAAAAAAGAAAAAGGAAGTCTTTCTTCCCCCCTGGGAGGCAGATGGAGCAATAGCCCCTCATCTGCCCCCCCCCCCAGGTTGACAAAAAGCCCACGAGGTACCAGGGATTTTTCTTTTTCCAAAGTTTGGGGTAGGGGCAGCCCAGAATGGGCATGCCAATGCCTCGACACCCCCAAAAAATGCAACAGTCGTTCTGCCCCCCCCCCTAGGAAGCAGATGGAGTAGTAGCTCGTGATATGCCTCCAGGGGGGCAGAAAGCCCACAAGGCACCAGGGATTTGTTGTTATATACATAGGGGTGGGGCTGCCTAGATTAGGCATGCCAATGCCCCCACCCCCTAAAAAATTGCCACAGATTTCTGCTCTCCCGGAAGTAGATACTGGCAAAAGCCCCTTCTCTGTCTCCGTGGGGGTAGAAAGCCCAATCGGCATCAGGGAATATATATATTTTTTTTAATTCAGGGTTGTGGGCTGCCCAGAATGGGCAAGCCAATGCCCCCACCAGCCCTAAAAAAATGCCACTCTCTTGCCATAAGTGAGGCAGGGTATGCTCAGACGTGAGTCTCTTACTCACTTTGCCACTGGATTCAAGCAAGCTGGGCTGAAGACGGCTGGAATGCCAGGAACCGGTCCTCGGAAGCTTGTTTCCGGTTCAGGGAAGACATGGCTTGGCAGTTCGGGCTGGACTGTTCCCATGAGGCACAGTGTCAGACTGATTTGCATATAGCCATGACTGAACTGTGGTGGCAGAGTGGGCTAAAGAACGGTGATGGATTGAACTCAGATCTTTTGACTGGGTGTGAGTGTTTGATTGATTCAGAGGCTCCGTTCATCACCACCCCCTTTTGTACCGCTTTTGGCCGCCATAAGTGTGGCAGGGTATGCTCAGACCTGAGTCCCTTGCTCACTTTGCCACTGGATTCAAGCAAGCCGGGCTGAAGACGTCTGGAATGCCAGGAACCGGTCCTCGGAAGCTTGTTTCCGGTCCAGGGAAGACATGGCTTGGCAGTTTGGGCTGGACTGTTCGCATGAGGCACAGGGTCAGACTGATTTGCATATAGCCATGTCTGAACTGGGGTGGCAGAGTGGGCTAAAGAACGGTGATGGATTAAACCCAGATCTTTTGACTGGGTGTGAGTGTTTGATTGATTCAGATGCTCTGTCCATCACACCCCCTTTTGTACCACTCTCTTTCAGCCCCCAAGGAGACAGATATGGCTAGTAGCCCCTGATCTGCCCTCAAGTCACGGCAGAGAGCCAACTAGGTGCCAACAATTGTGCTGGCTATTT
This sequence comes from Lissotriton vulgaris, assembly GCF_964263255.1. Lineage (NCBI taxonomy): Eukaryota > Metazoa > Chordata > Amphibia > Caudata > Salamandridae > Lissotriton > Lissotriton vulgaris. The sequence continues at coordinate 1,527,544,786 of NC_141693.1, forward strand.
ACATGGGTGGGGGCTGCCCAGAATGGACATACCAATGCTCCCACCATCCCCCCAAAATATTGCCACATTCTTTCTGCCCCCGCTGGGAGCATATCGGGGCAAACACCACTCCTGATTCTCCACCAGGGCAGCAGAAAGCCCACTAGGCACAGACTTGTTTTTAGCAATGTGCCTACCTATGGATTTTGGGCCTTAGCGCAGCAGGCACATTTACTATTTTTTAAATAAGACACCAAGTGGAATCCAGGATGGGGTGACTTGTGTGCCTCTCACCAGGTTCTGTTACCCAGAATCTCTTATAAACCTCAAACATAGTAAAAAACATATTTTCACACATTTCTGTAATGGAAAGTTCTGGGATCTGTGTGGATTCACAAAATTCCACCACCAAAATGGTTCCTCACTCGTGTGGATAGGCCTTGTGTGCCCATGACAAGAAATGGCGCAAAACGCAACATGGACACACCACATTTTTACAGTGAAAACTAACCCTATTTTTGCGAAGTGCCTAGCTGTAGATTTTGAACCCTAGCTCTGCCGGCACCTAGGGAAACCTAAAAAAACTATATATTTTGTTTAACTAGACACCCATGGGAATCCAGTATAGAGTGATTTTTCTGGCTCTCACTAGGTTCTGTTATCCAGAATCACTTGCAAAGTTTATAAAAACAAAACACATGTTCCTCAAATTTCTGTGATGGAAAGTTCTGGAATGGCGTGGATCCACAAACCTTTTCTCACCACGTATTCTCCAAAGTCTTACGATAAAAATCGTACCTCACTTGTGTGGGTAGACATAGTGCCCGCAACAGGAAACTGCCCAAAATGCAACGTGGTCACCACATTTCTACAGTAAAAAGGGACTCTTTTTTGCAAAGAGCCTAGCTATATATTTTAAACCCTAGCTCTGCCGGCACCTAGGGAAAACTAGCAAACTTAACAACTTTTTGAAAACGAAACACCCAGGGTAATCCAGGATGGGGTGGCTTGTGTGGCTCTCACCAGGTTCTATTACCCAGAATACCTTGCAAACCCCAAACTTTGTAAAAGAAAAACATTTTCCTCACATTTCTATGATGGAAAGTTGTGCAACCTGCGTGGATCCACAAAATTCCACCCACCCGCATTCCCAAAAGTCTTCAGAGGAAAATGGAACCTCACTTGTGTGAATAGGCCTAGTACCCACCCTAAACGTATTGTGGAGACTTCAAAATTACCTATCACAAACCGACCTGGTTTTGCAAGGGGGGGCACCTGAACTTTTGGCCCCGGAGTTAGCAGGCATCTAGGGAAACCTTCCAAACCCACACATTTCTGAAAGCTAGACACCCTGGGGAGTCCAGTGAGGCATGGCTTGTGTGGATCTTCCAACAATTCCCTACCGAGAATCCCCTGCAAACTTCAAATTTGGTCCCGGGGTCAGTAGCCATCTAGGGAACCCTACCAAACCCACACATTTCTAAAACCTAGAGACCCGAGGGAGTCCAGGGAGGTATGGCTTGCATGGATCCCTCAAGGTTTCCCTACCCAGACTCCCTGCAAACCTCAAATTTTGATGAAAAAATCTAATTTTTTTCAAATTTTTATTTGGGAAAGTTGTAGGAACACCGGGCTGACAACAATGCCCTACCCCTCAGGTCTCACAATAAAAATGGTACCTCACTAGTGTGGGTAGGCATAGTGGCTGCAACAGGAAATGGCCCAAATCGTACTGCGGAGTCTTGCAAATCACAAATCATAAAACTACCTGGTTCTGCAGAAGGGGATCTGTTTTTTGGCACAAAGCCACACATTTCTGAAAAGTAGACACCCCAGGGATTCCCCCAACGTGGTCCTACCCAAAATCCCCTGCAAACCGCAAATTTAGCCAAAAAAGCACTTTTTCTATACATTTGTTTTTGGGATCACTGTGCCGGCACAAATGTCCTGCTGCATAGCATTCCCCTTGGTCTACTGAGTAAAATGATACCTTACTTGTGTGGCTATCCAATCATGCAGAATCCGCTAAAAATGTACTTGTTTAAAAATGTAGCGCTTGGAATTCACGGTGCTAATCTTTTAATCCCTATGTTTTTCTCTCTTCCCAGTCACAGGCCTTTGGCCCTATTACACAAGTGAGGTATAATTTTGCTCGGGAGAACAAGGGGAACGCTGGGTGGTAGGACATTTGTGGTTTGCATGGGATTTTGGGTAGGGAAATGTGGGGTGATCCATGCAAGCCATACCACGCTGTACTCCCCAGGGTGTCTAGTTTTCAGAAATGTGTGGGCTTGGTAGATTTCCCTAGGTGGCTGCAAGCCTTAGGGACAAGTACCCTGGTCTCCCCTGCAAAACCAGGTTGTTTTATGATAGGTACTTTTCAAGTCTCTATAATTTGTTTTGGGCCCTTGTCTTTCGCGAGTGCTTGACCCACCCACAAGAGGGAAGTACCATTTTTATCGGGAGACCTGGGGGAACACTTGTTAGTAGGAAAGCTGTTTTAGCTCAGTGATCCTACAACTTTGCCACACAGAAATGTGAGAAAAGTTGGATTTTTTCATCAAAATTTGAGGTTTGCAGGAGATTCTGGGTAGGGAAACTTTGGGGTATCCACGCATGCCATTCCTTTCTGGACTCCACCGGGTCTCTAGTTTTCAGAAAAGTCTGGCAGTCCCTGAAAGCTGAGAAAATGGTGATTTCAGGCCCACAAACCCTTTGTTGATACCACTTGCAGTAATTTGCACCACTTTTGCCCATTTCCCCCCCCCAAAAAAAATGTATCTGTATTTTAGCTCATTTCTGGGTCCCCTCCAAGGGAATCCACAAATCCTGGGTTCCTTTAGAATCCCTTTGATGTTGGAAGAAAAGGACGCAAATTTGGTGTGGATACCTTATGTGGTCAAAAAGTTACAGGGGCCTAAGCGTGAACCACCCGAAAAAGGGAAAAAAAGGCAGCGCAGGGGTGAAAACATGTCCAAGGTCAACCATTGCAGCCTGAATGCCTTTTTAAACTGGCAATGCAACCTGGGAAAATAAACCCTTTGCCAAGTCTTACATTTTCCTTTTAATTCATGTAAGTTAATCTTATGGTGAACCCTGGGCAGCCCATAGGGCAGGGTGCACTGTACTGAAAAGATTGGGCATGTGCTTTTATGTTTAACATGTCATGACAGTGAAAAACTTGCCAATTCATTTTTCTGTACTGTGAGGCCCACGTTTCCCAACAGATGACACTGGGTTGCCTTATAAAATTTAACATGACTGGATAGACCACCTAGCTAATTGATAAATGACTGTCAAGCAGGCAGTCATTTATAAAGGCAGTGGCAGGAACCACTGTCAACCAGTTCCTGCCAATGCATGCCACAAAGCTGCATCAGAAGGATGCAGCCCTGCAGCAAACAGAAGTCTTTATTTTCTTTTAAAAAAGTAATGTAAAGTTCATAAGGGCATACTCCATCCTATAAAGGCTGAGACTCCATCTTGACTATTGTAGGTAGCTCTCTTCCCACTCTCAAACAATGAAGGTCACCATCTTTTCCGATTTATGCAGAATCATTTTCAAGTCTCCCATTAGACACAGATGTCACTTGACCTTATCTTTCTAAGAACTGTGAAAGTTTCAAGCCATTTGATTGATGGCATAGACATCACAATTAATGTAACGTTCATCTGGAACAAATGTCTACTCTTCACCATATCAAGGTTAAATAAGAAGACACACAGACATATAACCTAAATTGTGTAGTCGAGTTTATATACTTTTACCTTAAATTTACAAAAGGAAACATCTCGGATGCACACCTTAGTGACCTAATCTATGGAAGACATTCCTAAACTTATGTCAGAAATTTCAGTTTCTGATAAGATTGAGTATATAGGAACTACAATTCGTCTGGAGAGGTCCTTCACCTGAATTATCACCAGAGATTATGCCAGAGACAGTCTGACCTACTGTCGGCACACTTTGCTCTTCTGAGATGCTACACCTCACCTTAAACTGATAAAGCTGAGTCCTGGAGGAAAAGCCACTGACCTCTGCTGCAGCTTGTGTTTGCCCTTCACTGGGAACACTGTCTTCATGCCTCCACTGATAAAGACAGCCTTTGCTGTCAACAAGGTATGCAGTGCTTCTCTTCTCCCTAAAAAATAGACTGCACGTTGCTCTGCCTTCCATGCTCTCCTAATGTGACAAATAGAGATAGGCATTAGGGTTTTAGGTTTTAGCAGTCATTTAAAAACATGCTAAAAATATCGATCTTATTATCCTTATTTATAAAAATGTCTTCTTGACGTTTTTATAATATCCTGTGCAGCTGTTTTAGATTTACTGAGAAACAGATTTTTCTTGTAGTAATATATAATGAATACTTTTATTCCAAGTGTTCATTCTTCTTAGCACAGTGTATGTAATACTATGAATAATGAAATAAGGTTTGTGACTGTTACCACAGTGCCCCTGATCCCTTTAGCAAAGCAATGCCTTTATCTCACTTACACATTGAATAAGGTCTTGCTGGGGTTCCATAACCTGTATTTCACATTCATAGCTGGTGCACTGAACAAAGCTCACTCATGTCACCTGTAGGTGGGAAAGCACATCTTATAGAGTTATGCCAACCAAAGTGTGGGCTCATATCTTACGGGTATGCCTTGAATATTTTTTTTACTTCTCACACACACATGAACCATCATAGTATCATCACGTAGTCATCCACAGTAATAATTGTTATCTCCTACTGGGGATAAGAGAGCCCCTATTTTTGTAGATTTAAAAAGCTTCACTTTTAAAAAGTTAGTCCATATTTTTTTTTTTTTTTAAATTCTTTGATTCCAAGTTTCAATTGAATCCACTCATTATGTCAGTAACTATTAATATATGGGTAAATTACAGGGTAGCAGTTATTCACATCTGAAATCAAATGGTGTCCCTGATTGAGGAGCAGTTATGTTTGTAATAGCTGCACACCCAGTGTGTGCCCTTAATATATTTTACTCATGGGTAGAGTTTGAGCCTACTGATGCTGCCTCAGGGTAGTTTCAATAATATACGGCAATACATCCACCAGTACACCACAGGGCTTACCAAAAGAAATCACTTTAACTTACTAAGAACACCAGTCAATTTCCACATACGCACAGAAATGTCTGTTTGGGGCCTCTGAGTGATGAAGGGGCTACATGGTCAGTCTTGGCTGGCTACACTCCCATTCGTCACACTTACAACTTAATACAGGGTGAAGTGATGGGTGTTTTAAATTACACAGCCTTAGATAGGAGACTGGTACAGTTTGTACAACATAGTTGGAGCTCCATAACTGCTGTTGCAGCAGGACCTGCCGCTCCAGCTCAAATGCAAACTACTACTCCACAGACTATTAACTAGGGAAAGACTCCACAAGGTGAAATGGCTTTCTGGATTGGTCGTGAGACCAATCAGTTCTCTACCCCCTCCAAGATAAACACAGAATACTGACTATGTGTCTATCTCTTAGGATGAGTCTTCTTGTAGAGGAGTATAACACCTGGGGAAGTATCTTTTCATGCATTTCACCAGTATGCATGGTACACCTTTATTGGTAGTCCTTCTTGACGTTCTTAGACAGTTACAGAATGAGTATGGAGCTGCACCATCTCCGGATTTAAGAAGGAAGATAATAGGGAACTTCTCTACAGTCTCCTCTAGCATCAGGAATTTTACTAAAGGAGAGGCTTCAGTGCTGGCTCAGGGACAGGAAGCACTTCCAGTTCAAGATTGTGAATGGGAACTACAGAAAACAATCACAGACGTTTGCACCTTTGCAAGCAGAAATATCTTGACTATTCTACCCCTCACAACACACTTAAAATGTAAAATTACAGGGAGGTTTCTGTTAGAGAGAATTCTGCAACAGAAGGGAAGAAATAAAGACAGACTGGATCACCTGCTTCTCAAGAGTCTGGCAGGGGTGGTTCGAGCATGGGGGAATGCAGGAACATTTTTTTTAAACCTGACCGATATCATTATTCTGATAGCCACTCTTCATGTTCTTTTCCTGACACTGAAGGGAAAAGAACAGAGGGGGGGAGAAGATCCAAGTACCGGAGAAAAGAGGAATACAGCAGAAAAAGTGAAGGAGCATGCAAGACTGATGTCAGTGTAAAGAGGTACTAGAAAAGAAGAAAGTAGCAGGACTTTTTAAGAAACATGCCGATCAAGTTGTGTGTCCTCCTGTGAAACAGGACTTGGGCAAGAGAGCTCCTAGATGGCACTTCAGAAGTAACAATAGTACATCACATGCTTCAGAGGATTCTGGATGTGACCTCAGGACACAAGTGGACTTCATCTCCCGAGCAGCAGCGCACCAGGAGGCGTGTTTGCAGAGTGGTGGTGAAAGGGGGCGTGGCCTGTGTTAACCTCTCAGCAATCCCACTGTGTGGGGCTTACTGGAGGTAAGAGGGAGGCTACTTGACCCCAAAGGACCCCCAGCAGCAAAGGTGACTTCAATCCCCTCCAAGAGCGCACCAGGGAGCACGTTTAAAGAGTGGTGGGCAAAGAGATCTTGACCTGCTATGAGAACTTAGCAATCCTGCTGTGTGGGACTTACTGGAGGTAAAAGGAGGGGTAGTTGGTCCCCAAGGATGTTCTTCGGAACAACTACCCCTCTTATTACCTCCAGTAAGTCCCACATAGTGGGATTGCTAAGACGTATTCGGTGACCACGCCCACTTTCTCCACCACTCTGCAAACACGCCTCCTGGCAGACTACGGGATAGGGGATGAAGTCAACTTTACTCCTGAGGGACTTTGGGTTCCAAGAAGCCCTCCTGGTACCTCCTGTAAGTCCTACGAAGCAGAATTCCTGAGTGCTGGTCAGAGGCCCAGCACCCTCTCTCCACCACTCTGCAAACACGACTACTAGTTAAAGAAGCATTTGCAATGTAATAAGTTTCGCATTTGGTGAGAGTTAGAGCTGTTGCCGTTGTAAATGTAAAAGTTTTATACTATTTTTTTGGTGTAGAGTGGATGTACGTTGTGTGGAGTGGAATTATGTGTAATGTTAAGCAGTGAAATTATGTGACTAGAAAGTATGTGATATTTAGTGTATAGGAATTATGCGGAGTGGGATTATGTGTTTTCGGGAGAAATTATGTGGTATTGTAGTCTGTTTTGTAGAGTGGTAACATCAGGTTTAGTCTCCCTTATTTCCATAGAAGCTAAACTATAAACTCAATGAGACACAAAAAAAAGAAGGAACCACCGAGGAGCAGTTCTGGACCTAGTTGGAGGTATGAGCAGGGCCACTGAACTTATGTGACTGTTCGGATTCACCAATTTTCACATAATTAAACATTTTCCGCATTTGCCAAATATTCCATAATCTGCTGCCTAATCTGCAGATTTGAACAAAAAAATCCTTCTTTCTAGCTCAAACGGCTCAAATGTTCCTAAAAATGCAGCGTCACGTCTTACAGCATGGTGGAAGACCCTTTGCAAACCTGGAATGGTTATGTGTTACTTATTGCATAATGTGGATGTTAAACTGGTACTAATGGGGCACACACCTCCATTCTTTCTGTGCCTCTCTTGCCTCTTTCTGCATTTCTCTTGCCACTTTCTACATTTCACTTGCCTCTTTCTGCAGCTCACTTGCCTCTTTCTATACTTCTCTTGCTTCTTTGTATACCTCTCTTGCCTCTTTCTGCTCCTCTCTTGCCTCTTTGTGCATTTCCCTTGCCTGTTTGTACAGTTCCCTTGCCTCTTTCTGTACCTCTTGTTTCTTTCTGCACCTTACTTGCCTCTTTCTGCACCTCACTCTCTTCCTTCTGTACCTTTATTGCTTCTTTCTGCACTTCTCTTGCCTCTTTCTGTGTCTCTCTTGCTGCTTTCTGTACCTCACTTGCCTCTTTCTGCACCTCTAGTGCTTCTTTCTGCACTTCTCTTGCCTCTTTCTACACTTCTCTTGCCGCTTTCTATACCTCTCTTGCCTCTTTCTGTACCTCACTTGCCACTTTCTGCTCTTCTCTTGCCTCTTTCTGAACCTCACTCTCTTCTTTCTGCACCTTTCTTGTCTTTTTCTGCACCTCATGTGCTTCTTTCTGCATCTCTCTTGCCTCTTTCTGCACTTCTCTTGCCTCTTTTTGCACCCTTCTTGTCTCTTTCAGCACCTCTGTTGGTTCTTTTTGCACTGCTCTTGCTTCTTTATGTAGCTCGTTTGCCAATTTCTGCATCCCTCTTGCCTCTTTCTATACCCCTCTTTCTGCTCCTCTCTTGCCTCTGTCTGCACGCCTGTTCCCTCTTTCTGCACCCCTTTTGCCTGCTTCTACAACACTCTTACCTCTTTCTGTCATTTTCTTGCCTGCTTCTGCACCTCACTTTCCTCTTTCTGCACTTCTATTGCCTATTTCTGAACCTCTCTTGTCTCCTTCTGCACCCCTGTTGTCTCTTTATGCACTCGTCTCTCTACTTTCTGTAGCTCTGTTGCTTCTTTCTGCACTTCTCTTGCCTCCTTCTGCGCCCTTCATGCCTCTTTCTGCACCTCTTTTGCATCTTTCTGCCCTTCTCTTCCTTCTTTCTGCACCCCTCCTACCTCTTTATGTATCTCTCTTTCCAATGCATGCATCTCTCTTACCTATTTCTGCATCCCTCTTGCCTCTTTTTGCACCTCTGTTTGTTCTTTATGCACGTCTCTTTCTTCTTTTTTTACCTCTTTTGCAAATTTCTACATCCCTCATGCCTCTTTCTGCACCTTCTTCCCTATTTCTTTACCTCTCTTGCTTCTTTCTGCACTTCTCCTGTTTCTTTCTGCACCGCTCTTGCTTCTTTCTGCACCTCTCTTGCACATTTCTGTATCACTCTAACCTATTTTTGTACCCTTGTTGTTCCTTTCTGTACCTTTCTTGCCTGTTTCTGTACATCTCTTGCCTCTTTTGCCACCTCTGTTGCTTCTTTCTGTACTTCTCTTGCCTCTCTGCACTTCTCTTGCCTCTTTAAGCACTCTGTTGCTTATTTCTGCACCCCTCTTGCCTATCTCTGAATCCCTTTTTCCTCTTTGTGCACCTCTCATGCCTCTTACTGCACCTTTCGTGCCGTTTTCTGCAGTTCTCTTGCCTCTTTCTGCACCTCTTTTGCTTCTTTCTATACTTTTCTTGCCCTTTCTGTACCCCTCTTTCCTCTTTCTGCACCTCTGTTGTTTCTTTCTGTACTGCTCTTGCTTCTTTTTGCACCTCTGATTTAGAGGTATTTTTAATCCCCCTGTCCTATTTTTTCTAGGGCCTTACAGCAGCCATCATGCCAATCACAGGGGTACCCCAACCCATACTGTACCCTAATGTATTTAGGTATTTTCACTGTATTCTATGTCTTTCAGCATAGCACTGGCTCCAAGCCGTGTTGCTGGCAGAGCCCAAGGTCAGTCAGAGTCAGTTACCACCAGTACCGGTCAGTAAAAAGTTGGGGGGTGCCCAGGGCACAGGATGACTTTGCAACAAGGCTTCTTTCTGCTTCTCTGTTGGTTCCTTTTGCATATCTCTTGCTTCTTTCTCCTTCTTTCTGCACCTTTCTTTCTCTTTCTGGACATCTGTTGCCTCTTCCTGCATTACTCTTGCTTATTTCTGCAAGTTTCTTCTGGTTTCTGCACATGTTCTACCTCTGTAGGAAAAGTTAGAAATTAGTATTTAATAAACCTTTGAAATTCACTGAAAAAACATAGGTTTCAGGGACATTATAGGTAGAAATTAGCATTTAAAAAACCTTTGAAATTAATTGAAAAAATCACAGGTTTCACAGTTGGTATAGTAGGAAATTAGCATTTGAAAAACCTTTGAAATTCACTGAAAAAAACCACAGGTTTCAGGGATGTTATAGTTAATCAGACATTTTACTGGTACAAAACCAGAGAAATGTGTCCGTTATAGTTAGTTGAGCTAACTATAACTTGCTCCCCTGCAATACAGTGGTGATGACCACACATCAGGTCCTATGTGCCTCCTGGAGAGGGAAAGAGAGAGGGAGAGAGAGAAAGAGAGAAAGAAAGAGAGGCCGGATCTCTGAATCGCCAGATTCCTGAGTTGCCCCTACAGAACATACAGCTTTTTATTTTTAGCAAAATGCATATGAAAACTGTGCTGTAAAGGTCTCTTTTAGTTTAACCCCTCCTGACAACTCAAAATGGGTGTATTTGCCATCCTCTCCCTTCTTCCTGTTTTTTATATATGTAAGTGCTTCCTGATGAGGTTTAATTCCTTGGACAGGTGCCTCGATGCCTACTTGTAACTATTCTCTGACCCTGCTTCAAGGGTCAGAGCAGGGTCAGAGAATAGTTGCAAGTAGGCAACGAGGCGCCAGAAGCAATTAGCAGCAGGTGTCCAAGTTGAAGGTAATTTGTTTGTAACCCTTTTGTAAAAGGTTACAAAGAAATTAGGTTCAACTTTTGCACCTGCTGCTGTAACCATTGCTTGGCTGAAAATTCGTCCCCGCTGATTCGCTGATTTTACCGCAATTTCGCGAGATTCGCGGATCGCGAAATCGTGGAAAATCCGCAAATTCGCCCGCGAAACAGATTTTACGCCCACCCTTACCCTTCATCCTCCATACCAGAGTTTTCATATGTCAGTATGGAATCCCTTGAAGCTAAAATACAGTAACAACCAAGAGGAAAGGTTCATCAACATTTTGAAACTATGTTACTGTTAGGGTCTCTTCAGGACGTAGTCATCATACCTGAGGCGAGATAGTAAAAATCCCTGACTTTTTCCAGGGTACAAATGGGATGTGCAGGCATTTGGTGTTTGAGGGATTTTACCAAACTTTGAAGGCAAACCATGCTTAGAAATGTCCTAGACCCACCTCTTGAGCTACTCCTAGAGTTGTCTGAAGTGCATTCCATTTCTAGGGAGTAAATAGTATTAACAGAACTTAGATAACAGTTGGACGGAAAAATACGTCTCATAGAAATGGACGTTCACTCCTGCCCTTAGTGCCCCAGCTGTAGTGATATGGATCCCTGGTAACACATTTCAGATCACAGTCAAAACAAGAGGGGTTCCCAAAGCACTACTCTATGTCCCTGAAATGCTACTGTCTTTATCTGGAGTTAACTAGAATGAGAGGGGAGGTGGCTTTTAACCTGTACCATTTGAGCAGTGTCCTCTGGCTCACTTGGGTAAACTTCCATTGTTGAGTCCACAAAACACCAATACTCTGCTGATGGTAGGCAAAGAATAGAAGATGGGGAATTTTGCCCACACAAGACCTACACGCAGTCACTAGGTGATTGCACGGTACATCCAGCAGAACTTATAAGCATATTTACTAACCCCTAACTCCACAGGAATGTAAATTTTAAAGACATTCCTTTGGCAACCTGGGCTTTGCCTTATTTGCAAGGCAGTGTTAAGCTACTTAACATGGCTTAGCGTTGCCTTGTAAATAAGACAACCTTTCACGCTATACTTCACGTGAAATGGGTGGGCAATGGGTGTAGTGGTCGGCATTCCGCTGCGACTCCCATTGATTTTGATGCTGCCCCATATTTACAAGGCTGGTGTAAATATGGGGCAACACCAAAATTAAGACCAAAAAAAACCCTGGACTTAACATGGCACAAGGAGAAAGGTTTTTGTTTCATCCTAAATGTGCTGTTTATATGTGTGCTGCATTAGGCAGAGCACATAGAAACAGCAAAACACCATGCATGATTATTTATGTGCAGGAAAATGTTTCTTGAACAATCATTTTAAAAATAATAAATTGCAACTTCTATGTGTGCTACACACAGCAGCACAAATAGAAGGTACTAATCGCCATTTAACATTGTGTATGTGCAGGAAGGGACACCTTCTTGCACATAAACAATCATTCCCCCCAACGCAGGCACTATTACATTATAGTGCAAAGGTGCCTGCTTTGCTGTTAGGCAGCTAAAATCAATGCCAACACAGGGGGAAACGCAGGGCTGCACTGTATTGTTGTAACTATTGTGCTGCACTACGTTTCAGTAGTGGCGGATCCCGTGGTAAGCCAAGAAGGCTAAGAACGCAGACCATCAGTTCTTTGTAAATATGCCCCTTGGTGCTCTAACTTTGTCACTGGTGAATACGGACCCCAGGTTCCACACACTGATTGTGTGTGATTCGTATTATTGTGTCCAGTCTTACAACAACTACTCACACTACTGGAGCCAAAATGGATTCAGAGATTCCAAAGGGTACACCCTAAAGAACAAAATGCTTTGGTATCAGGTGGCAAAATGTAATGATTGATTTCCACAGACTCACCAGGATATATCTGCTCCCATGGGTCTAGGGGACTAACAAGGTCTACCTCCAGCCACTTTAAAGGGAGCCCCAACCACTGGCAATGGTATCAAAGTAGCCTTTGCTGTGGTTTTGTCCCTGAAGAAGTTGAGACCATACCTGATTGGCACTTACCATCAAGTTCAAAGGGACCGCAGTCCTCTCAGATGACTCATGCAGATGAGGAGGGAGAATCCAAAACTGCTTGTGTGCTCCATTTCCCTAGACGGAATGGACTTCACAGTGGAACACAGACCTGGGACTGCCCATGCCAATGTGGATGGACTTTTTCAGGTGTTTCCACCTAGGGTATAGGTTAGCTTTTCTTTGGAGGGCTCCTCTTCACCGGCGGGGACTCTGGGCTTCTCCCTCGCAGCATGCAATGGAGAGCCCCTGCTCCTCGTGGACTCTCTTTCTCATGGTGCCTTGCGGGGGGAAGCATCCTCTCCTTCAACCGAGCCCCCTCCTGGGACCCGGGGCTCCTATGCCATGCTCCGGGAGGCGGGGTGGGCTCCCGTTCTCCCTCACTATGCACATCCCCGGGCTCCCATTGCTCAAGGGAGCCCCACACCGGCGCTCCACACTTTCCGGTCCTGTCACGGCGTTACTTCCCCTTCCGTCCAGCGACCCCACTCACAACCAGGTGAGCCGCGGACGGTGGTGGCGATCTGGGCAGCAAATGAGGGGTAGGCTCCCTCTGTAAACAAATAGTGAGTGGGATGGGCAACCGCTCCCTCCATTACACCGGCAGACGCAGGGTGGGCACCTGCTTGAGTAAAGCATGAACAAGCGGGGCGGGCACCCGCAAAGTCCCGGCAATCTCTGGAGAATCCCTATGCCGGGAATTCCCTACTGGCGGGAGGCAGCCCGGGGCTACAAAGCCTGTGCTCTCCCTCAGCTGGGCCAGTTTCCAAGCACAAATAAAGCGCTCCTCCTAGTAATTACAGCGCTCTGCTGTAGGGAAAAGGAAGCACTCCCAGGGTGCTGCAACAGAAGCACAAAAAAGGATCCAAGGAGTCCTGGAGCAACAAGATGGAGCACAGCAGCTCCCAGCAAAGGAAAGTCCTTCAGGAATCCAGGGACAGGGCAGGGCCCAGGAAGGGAAGCCTCCCTGCCCCCAAGCAGCAGCACTCCCCTGGTAGTTTCAAGTTGAAAACAAGAACACCTTACATTGGGTCACAGCCCCCTTTTTATACACACATTTCCTATGTTTAAATGGGTGCAGACAATAGGAGAACCAGCTACAACTGGTTCAGGGCAACTCCTGAGCACTGTCTTTTGCCCAGCCTATCTCTCCCTTTCTCTGGCCAGGCTAGGGACATCAGAAGCACCACAGGGGGTGGAGCCATCATTATGGAGAGAAAAGGGCACTGCTCTATTCAGGTCCCAGGTGCAACTCCTCCCTTTCATCAACATGCAGATCTCCCTATTCACCAGCAGGCAGACCCATCCTGGCTCCTGGAGCCAAGCACACCAGCCAGCCCCTGTCACTCAAGCCAGACAATCAATTCACATTCACTGCACAAAGAAATGCCAACTTCTAAAAGTGGCACTTCTACACTAGACACATTACATCTGCGCACACCGCCGCGCAGCATTTAACCTCACGAGTTTGCACATACCAAACTCGCCCCTGCACTACCCACACATCAGGTACCACCAATGACACACATATTCCCATGCATTCCTATGGGAGGGCAGGCCACTCTCACCACACATACACAGAGAGCGCACACACTTTACACTGGGCCACAGTGAAAAAGTGCACAGAGGTCTAAAATCACCAACACCAGGTTACAGAAACAGGCTAGGAAAATGCAAAAATGTTCAGGATGAACCTGCCAAAAGTGCCAAGTCCAACACCCCTACTAATAATCCAGCTTCCAAAACTCATGTAATACACAAACACTGAGTCATCAGTGTGTGGGAATTCACGTTGTAGAGAATTTCATGACTGTGGAAGCCACAAAGGCAACAGTGCAAACTGCTATGGTGCTGCAATTACTCGATCAAGTACGAGGATGGATCAAGACATCACGTTGGCTGTCAACGCTGCGGGCAACAGAACCCACCTGCTGAAAAGGGTTTCCAGCAAAATACTACTACAAGATAAGTGCTCAAAATAATCTGTTTGCTCAGATTCCTGGAGTTGAGATCGAGTGATACCAAATTGAGATCACAGGCTAGGTTTGATCCTAGTAGCTCATAAGGGACTAGCATCTGCTCATGCAGGGGTTGGCAGATACAATTTTACTATTGCAGTAACGCTATTAGTGGCTAGGTCTCTGCAAACTGGCATGGTCTTTGACCTCAAATGCAACCTCTGCAGGCAGATGCAGAGTTCCACCACCGCACGTCTGTCACAGACAACTCTATTGATCTTAGCAAGCCTCCCACTTATGTTTACTTGGACTACTGTGGCCTTTCACAGTTGGTGGGGCTGAGAAAGACATCTTGGTTGCAGTAGATTCATGCTTGTGATTCCTTTGGGTTGGCAACAGCGATCAGCTGAGGCCTTAACTGTTATAAGAGAGTTATCTGGAAATACACAGTAGCCACATTCCATATGGACCAGGGTCCGGTGTTCACCTCAATGGCTTATAGAGAGACATGGGAAAATTGAGTATGACTGTGCAGTATTCTTCCCCCTATCATCCCAAGGGAAATGCAGTAGTGGAGAGGAAGAACTTGGACTTTAAACATTATTTAACAGTAAGAGTATTAGGTTCAGATAGCAGTTGGGTTCATCATCTTAAATCCCTGGGTGGTCCGACTCCTTATGAAGTCCTGTTTGGGGGTAAGATATGAGTAACAGACCTCAACAGTCCCAGTACAGTGCGGCTGAAACCCCATTTAAAATCAATGAACATTTGGATATTTTACAGGATCTAAACAACTGTTGATAAGCTCAGAGCAACTGCATAAAATACTTTATGCCACATGAGAACTGAAGGAAGCACCAGCAACTCCTGGTTGGATTCCCAAGATTGGTGGACTAGTCCGGGAGAAACTAGTGTTCAAGAAAGAACTTGGGCCATCTTACAGAGCCTATACCTGTCCAGGCTGTTAAAGGTACAAGAGATATACAGCCTGATTCATGAAAGACCCGTTTTGCGAGTCTTTAATAGCGATTCATAAGGAATCGCTATTACAGGCTCGCAAAACGGGATTCATGTAGGAATCGCAAAAAAAATGCGATTCCTACATATTCCTTATTTGCGATTAGCAAATTGCTAAACGCAAATAAGGAATAACTCCCCATTCATTCCTATGGGCCAAAAGGCCCATAGGAATGAATGGGGAGTATTCCTTATTTGCTAATCGCAAATAAGATAGTGATTTAAAGGGTGCCGGGGGTGTCCAAAGGACACCCTGTAGCACCCCTTAAATGCAAATTTGAACAGGTGTTGCGCACACACATGTCCAAAGGACATGTGTGTGTGCAACATGCAACTTAGAAAAATGCTTTTAAAAGCATTTTTCTAAGTTTTCGCTATTTACCATGAGGTTTGACCTCGCGGTAAATAGCGGGCCAAAATTGCGAATTCGCAATTTTAAAATGGATGATGAATTGCATTTAAGGAATCTCAAATAGAGATTCCTTAAATGTAATTCCTCGCAAAATAGCGAAATCGCTATTACCGATTTTTGCATTTGGGATGATGAATCCCAAATGCAAAAATCGCACTCGCAAAGGGCCAGATTCTCAGATTATGGCCCTTTGCGAGCGCAATTCAACGTGATGAATCAGGCTGATACTCCTCTCGCCCCATGCTGGTTGCCAAAACAAGAGATTTGTGTCAATAGATCTCATAAAATCACACTATTGATGATCTGCAGCATTCAACTGTTTTAATGATAATGAGATGTACCAGGGTATAGAAATTATATGGAAATGTTTTGTGTCCACCATTATGGTCACCATTTACTGAGTAAAGCATCCACTCCCCATGCACTATTTGATTATACACAATGGGAACACAGCCGTACTCCACCGAAGGGTAGTTCAAAAGCATTTGCACAGAAGTTTGCATATTTTTCAGGTCATAATACAGCTGACTCAGAAACTATCCTCTCTTGCACCAAGCTTATATATATGCTGCATCCTTCATATCCCAGCTGTCTGTACAAGGGTTTGACTTTTGGAAACAGAATGTTGAATTAAAATCCATTTGTGGGAAGTAAAGATTGTCAGGTTCAGGAAACCAGGCTTTATTTCGAACATGCCTTATACCGGAGCAAATGATTTCTGAACAATACAGCGCCGCAAACATCCTGTTTTGGCTTGGTAAGATAAAATGTTTAAATACACCAAACATTTCCACATTTGCATGGTTTGTGAACTGGCAACAATTTGCAAATTAACATGAAGGAAACATTAGACATTATGCTTTGTAATGGCACATACAATTCTTCAGACACCAATCAAAAGGGTTAGTTAGTGTGGCCGTTAGTTACTAATGGATGTCAGGCTTGTTTTCGGGGGGAGATCCCCAGGCTTAAGATCAATAGGCCTGTCCCAAGATGAGTGCAGACACAACACTCTGGGTGGTAACCACTTACAGTTTTGGGAAGGTATGCCTTAACTGGCTCAGCATTTGCTTACCATTTTTTTAGGCTTACAGTTTATCCTGATCCTATGTGTCGGGATCGCACTTTTAATTATTCCGCTCTGCAATGGATGTCTCACTACGAGGTCAAATAGGGATTGCACTACCACATTTGCTCATCTGTCGTGAACGCATTAAACATTACTTTTGTGCAACTTTACTTCAGGAATGGAATGACCATGTGGCTTATCTAACTACACTACGTGCATTCTGTTTACTGCTTTCTGTGTTGCACTTAAGAGTGTGGCGTGGACATATGCTTGGGATCGCAATTGGTTCAACCCCTGGACATTGCCCTAAAGATGGGCCCGGTAATGACTCACTTGTATTTTTGCTTTTTGTGCTTGCCATTGCTCCTGAATGCATATTATGAGCCCTCCTGGGTTGCTTCAGCTCCTGGTGATCTGGATCCTGGCACATCTGCGGAATCAGCACCTGCTGTTTCTCCCTTGGCAGACGCTGCAGTGGATGGACCGGAATATCTTTGCTCTACAGACCTGATGCATTGTGTGCCTCTGGGATCATTGTCTGCAGTTGCTGGGAACAATAATGTTTTGCCTGCTCCTCAGAATACATAAACAATCTGGCCATTTTGAGTTGTCCAAACCTTTTTTAATTTGGACTTGTTTTCAACATCTTAAATTGTTTTTAAATGATTTTTTACACCACCTTTTTAACACATTTTTAAAATGTGCTTTTATACTTCATAAATATGGCTTTCTGTATGCTTTCATCCTCAAATTAGCATAGTGACTTTTTATAGTTTTAAGGGTTTCTATGTCAGCTTTGCATTGTATTTATATAGCTTTACTTCAGGTTCCATGCCATGTACCACCCGCCCGGTAACTGCTCTACCTTTTTGGAGAACTCACCGACTTCATCAGTGACAAATATTCTCAAGTGACAGACAGATCTTCTTGGGTGACTTCAATCTCCACAGGGGCTCTTTGGAAGGCTCAGCTGCCAGCAAGCTTGCCACCTTTGTCTCAGCCAATGATCTTTTCCAACACTGCTCTGAAAATAACACACTCTAAGGGCTCAATTCTGGACCTTGTTATATCTAAAGCAGACCTGCTTACTATTGCACCCCCTGTCCATGTAAACTGGTCAGACCACTTCATCATTCCCTTCTGTTTTTACCTATTGCACATTATAACTCTCGGCCAACCTAAAAGGGCTTCTACCTGGTTTTGCAACACTAAAAACATTAATTTTGACACTCTGTGTGTTTCTGCTATGTGTTCACTTCCTAGACTAGACCCTAACGTGGATGTCAACGATCTCACCTCCCATTGCCCCACAGTCCTAGTAGTCGAAATCGATAATGTCACTCCACTCCAAAGCAAAAGTAAAAGACCCACCCCTTCAGCACCTTGGTTCAATAAAGCTCTCTATGATGCAAAGAAGAACCTTAGAATCTTGGAGAAACATTAGAGAAAATCTCCATCCACCTCCAATCTCTCTCATTTACGTTTGGCAAGATCAAAATACCACAAGCATATCTTCCATGAAAAAGCATCACATTTCAGATCTCGTCTCAACTCAGCCAAAAACATACCCAAAATAGTTTTCGACCTCATCAAAAACCCAAACTGCTCTCCCCAAACCATCAAGCCTGAGGATTCTTCAAAGAAAAGGTCAAACCACTGGTGTATTTGGTCTCCCACCCCACCTCCATTGAGGAGCGAAAATCTTTAGTCACTTGGCAGAACTATGCCGCCATCTCGGAAGATGACCTACTCAAATGCATCCTTGAAACCAAATCTTCCAACCATTTTTCTGACCCCATCCCTAGTGTCATCGCATTGATTTCTACACCAATAATCTCTCTTACGGGACCAGGATAGTTAATCTCTTAATCAGTCAAGGCTCCCTCCCTGCTGCCCTTAAAACAGGTCAGGTTACCCCTCTTCTAAAAATACCTCCTCAGATGCGAACAACCTCAACAACTTCCTCCCCATCACCAACCTCCCTTTTCGTTAAAAAATTACAGAAAAATGTGTTGCAAAACAAATTTCCCTACATGTTATGGACAATATTCTCCTTGACGTGTTCCAGTCTGGCTTCATTCAAAATTGCAGCACTGAAACAGACCTGTTGCAAGTGATTGATGATGCGCTTCATATACTCGATTCTGGGGAATCGAGCCTTCTGATTCTTCTTGACCTTTCTGCAGCCTTTGACACTGTTAATCACAACACCCCCTTAACTTTCTTCAACAGAGAATGAGTGTGGAAGACACAGTGCTTAAATGGTTTGCCTCATTCCTCTCAGACAGATGCCAAATGATCTAGATAGCAAACAGTCTTTTGTCTCCATTGGCGGTAGGTCAAGGCAACCTTCAGGGTTCTATCCTTGCACCCACTTTGTTTAATCTCTATCTGGAACCATTAGGGAACCGTCTAAGTAAATCTGGGATCCGCTACCATCTCAAATCTACCTCAAGGTGTCTTCCGCACACGATCTCTCACTACTCAACTCTACTCTCAACTCTGTTCACAACTGGATGTTAGTTCACCAACTCATTCTCAATCCCACCAAAACTGGATTCCTCCTCCTATCAACCTTTCTCTCCCCTACTCCTGTTCAATCCTGGATGGAACAGCTGAATGTACTCAACAATAAACCCATCATTGTCGACAGCGTTAAATCCCTAGGTGTCATACTTGACAAAGGACTCAACCTAATCTCCCACATCAACTCCATTACTAAAACGCATGTTACCAGCTGTGCCTTCTGTGGGTGATTCATAAGCTCTTTCTGAGGAAAGTCCTGAAAACCTTGGTCCAATCACTAGTTCTCTCTAGAATGGATTACTGCAATTCTCTTCTGACTGGTCTTCCCAAATCTCACCTCTCCCCCCTCAAATCCGTCCTCCATTCAACAGCTTGCTTTATTTCAGGGTCCAAATGAAGTGACCACATCACTCCTATCCTGTCTCCTCTTCTATGGCTTCCCATCGAGGCAAGATCTATTTACAAAATCGCCTACACCACCCACAAATCCTTGCGCACTTCCTCCCCTCGTTACCTGGAGAATAAACTGAAAATGCCTGGAGGTTTGAGACCTTCTTGGAATATGAAAATGTTTCTGCTTGAGCCCCCCTCCTTCAAAAGGGAAAGATTGATCGCTCAATTGCTCTCAGGTAATGAGGAGAGAATCTGGAACTTGCATCCTCCATTGTTCTGTGCCACCACCTCCTATCAGGATTTTCAAAGCTGACCTCAAATGTCTTCTCTTCCAAAGACACTTTCAGAACTAATACCTTCATTCTCAGACCCCTCTAGGAAGTTTGTTCATCATTGTAAATGTGTAATATTTTCGTGTACATTCCTCACCCTTGCTTACTGTGTTTGATATTGTGTTCTTGCCTTTTATGGTTTTACCCTACCTCTCCTAGTCTCCTGTTTATTTTTGTAACTTTATATTTGCAACATTTCTCTCATGTAACAAAACTGGTTCTATTGTACAGCACTCTGACACCTTCGGGTAAAGTTTGAGCTATATAAAAATGCACTAAATAAAATAAATAAAATAAAATAAAATAAACGTTGGGAGGACAGCCGCTAGATGCATTGCATAGCAATTAGCATCACCATAGTCACCATGAGGACAAGAACGGCTGATTCAGCGCTCTTCGTTTAAAAGGACAATTGGAATACATGAGCAAGAGCCGCAAAAATTGTGCAACAGTATATTACAATAATTATATAAAACTTAGTAACAGAATTTAGCAATCTTCGTGTACAAGGAGAATTGTATTGCAAATTGTAAGCCCCATAAAGAGGCAAGATATCAGCTCGCAAGGTTTCAACAGAGCGAAGTCCCACAACTGCTTAAATCCTAAAAAGGATATTTTAGGCTACAAACGAACATTACATGGATTACGTACAACACAATGACAAAAATGAATAGTTAGGAAAACAAGCAAACCATAAACAAATTAATAGTGTCAAAAAATCTATTGGCAAATTCGGACATACCTATTCAATGCAATCACAAAGGGGAGGGTATATAATTGGACATTCAAAAGTATGTGCTAGTTTTATAAAGCATGAAAACAGCAATAAAAAATGAGGCGTAGGTAATAAACAAATGAAGAAGCTAGACAACAATTCTTGCGAAATTAATAACAAGAAGATAACAATGGCAAATCAAAACATGCAAAGTCTGTGCAGTAACGCAAAGTTAAGATATGTAAATAGACATGAAACATAATGCATCACTCCCATACATGTGGCCAGTGTAATGTATTCGGTGAAACCACTGAATTGGAAATGCAGAGGTCAAAGAGACATAATGGCCATTTTGAATAAGTACACAAAAAGTTAACAAAACTGCCTACTCATGTGTAAGAGTGATAGTGAAAACGCCTGGACTGGGTACGTGGGTCAGGCCATGGTCAGTAAGGGTAACTGTCTCACAATTTTCTCCTGTTCATTCAAACCCTGTTGGACAGTGTCCAACTAATGCATCCAGTTGCATTCACATAGATGCATGATGTCCACAATGCTGCCACCCCTGTGGCCCAGTGTAAACTTTTCATGTATGACCCATCTGATGATATCTCCGGAGTCAGGAAGTGACCAAAAATGTTCAACTAGGGGAGCCCCCGGGACTCCACATTGTACCCTACTGCAATGTTGAAGAATGCAAGTCTTGACGTAGAGATATTAGGCCTGGTTAAAAAGAAAAGATATTTACATGCCCATGTTCAAAAGTTGCCTTCTCTACCCTTAAACATGATGACCTATGACTCACATTGATTTGCATGCACACACAGGATAAAATTCCTCGAAATCTGCTTGCTTACAATACCATTTTGTAGGTGCTATATCAGAAAACCTTGAGCCTTCAATACAAGGCTAATTTTGGCACACAGGATGTTGTTATTTGTTTTTGAGGGGTAAAAGTGCCTTCAAGGGAATTCGTTTGAGCAACTATTGATAATTCAAGTATAACTAGGAAGGATAAATCAATAATCCTTATGCGAATTCAATTCCACAAACTGAGTCAATAATTTTAAAGAAACACAATTCATCAAAATACAAAAAAGACTGTTCCTCTTCATTCTGTTTATCGACGTACACCGATACTCACTTGATTTGTCCGTATGATGTTGGACTACGACTCATACACTGAATGTGCCCGGCCTTTGACCCGTGTTGTTACTGAAACCAAATGTGTATCGGTGTGGGCCATCCCTGATACAGGGATTAACCACATCCGCTCTTTGGATTAGCGTTCCAACCCGAAAAACTAACATTATCCAGCATTTAAATTAAGATTACACTTGTTCAATATACAGCTCCCAATTGACACCAGTCCTGAAGATGGTCTCACAAAGTGCTCTCTAGGAGACCGAAACGTCGACCTCCACCTCTTTCTCACTTTATGTTATACATATGGTTTTTGGATAGGTGTTTTTAGGTTCTGTTGAGTTACTTATTAATGTATTGGTTGTATACCTGCAGACCTAATCTATTTTGAAAGAACTATATCTGTATATGAAATGAATTGTTTTACCACTTGATAAATTCTATTTTTTCCTATACACCTTTTGTGTTTGTGTTTGTTATCCATATAGTCTTTTTTGTATTTTGATAAATTGTGTTTTTTTAAATTATTGACTCACTTTGTGGAATTGAATTCACATAAGGATCATTGATTTATCCTTCCTAGTTATACTTGAATTATCAATAGTTGCTCAAACGAATTCCCTTGAAGGCACTTTTACCCCTCTACTAAATTACCCAAGCCCTCAAGGGTATTTTGGGTTGCTCACTGTTCAATTCTTTGTTATTTGTTTTTGGCCACTCTGCAACTGAGCTATCACAATAGAACAAACAATAGCAGCCTGACTGGGGCTTGGCATGGTAACATTGAGAATATATATATATATATATATATATATATATATATATTATTTATATATATATATATATATATATATATATATATATATATATATATATATATATATATATATATATATATATATATATATATATATATATATATATATATATATATATATATATATATATATATATATATATATTCACTGAAAAAACCATAGGTTTCACACCAGTTATAGTTAGCTGGAAATTTTACTGACATAAAACCATTGAAATTCCCACGTTATAGTTAGTCGGACTCACTATAACTTGCGCGTGCAATGCACTGCTGATGACATCACATATTACATCACTCATGACATGGTGAGTGACATCACTCATGACATCACTGATGACACCATCCAGTGAATATGTGTCTTTCTGAAAAATAAATATTAGTGAGTTATGTTTAAATATTTAAATACATATATTAGTGTTTCACTTTGTGTATAAGTGGCTACATGTGTTGATAAGTAGCTACATGCGTATGTATATGGGTTATTTGATATTTTTATTAGTATCAGTTTGAGTGTCTATATGGTTTGGTGGGGGTATTACTTAGCACATAGATGCATGAGTGACTGACTCTTTGTTTGTATGTGTTTTGAAGACAGCATATGTACAGGACTGTATGGGTGGATGAGTGTCTATATGTGTTTGTTAGTGAGTGAATGACTGTCTCACTAGTGTCTTTATCAGTAACTACATATGTTTTAATCTAGTATATATGAATATTGATGTATATAAGTGAGTATATGTGAGAGTAAGAGATTGTAAGAGTTCCTGTTTAAATAAGTATGTGTTTCTATAAGTGATTGTTTAAGAGAATAAATATGTGTAATTTTCAATAGAAGTAAGGTGGAAGTGTGTGTATAACTCTATATTCAAATAAATTGTTGTTCAATAGTTTATTTGCACATGTGAATATGTGTGTGAGTAACTTTTGGATGAATGTCGGTGTGTAACAGGATGTATAGGTGTATCTCTTCATATGATGAGTGAGTATATGTATGAGTGACTATATAGAACTGTTGGTGAATGAGTGGATGTGTATATAGATAGTGGAAGTACAGAATTGCTTGTTGTAACTGATATAGGTATGTCCATTTTTAAAAAATTTCAGTTTCTATTTTTGAATATGTGTCTCAAGGGTTACTTTACACTGAGAGGAGGTCTGTCACTGTGTCACAAAGATGGTGTCATCAGTGATGTCATGAGTGATGTCACTCACCATGTCATGAGTGATGTAATATGTGATGTCATCAGCAGTGCATTGCACGCGCAAGTTATAGTGAGTCCGACTAACTATAACCTGGGAATTTCAATGGTTTTATGTCAGTAAAATTTCCAGCTAACTATAACTGGTGTGAAACCTATGGTTTTTTCAGTGAATTTAATAGGTTTTTTAAATGCTAATTCCTAACTATAACCGGTGTGAAACCTATGGTTTTTTCAGTGAATTTCATAGGTTTTTTAAATGCTAATTCCTAACTATAACTGGTGTGAAACCTATGTTTTTTTCAGTGAATTTCATAGGTTTTGTTAATGCTAATTCCTAACTATAAGTTTCACTTTATAAATAAGACTGTTAGCACTCTAGTTGTTCTTTTTAACACTCTGGTACATTCTGTCATTGGGCTACAGTTGGGCTACATCTAGTTGAAATTTGGGCTACATTTACAATTTTTGGTCTCTGGTGGCCATCTTTGGGCTACATTGGGCTACTTTGGGCTACATTTGGGCTACATTTTGGCTCTAACATATATTAAGCCCAATGTAGCACAATACATATTTTTATAAAGTTAATTTTTTTACAAACCACTTCAGAATAGGGCTACCTGTCCCTACAATTATCCCATTTTTTTTTTTTAATTTTTGGGGGGAGCGCTCCCAGAGCGCGCCCCGGAGTGCGCCCCGAAAAGCGTATTTCTGAAAAGCGCCCCCTGGCGCGCTCCGGGGAGCGTCCCGTGAGCGCCAATATCGCAAACGAAAACATGATCGTGACGTATCGCGTAGCCGTGACCGCGTGATACGCACGGCGTAAGCGCACCCGGAAGTACTCGAGCGAATACGATCGTGCAACGTAGGCGTCTGACACGCTTACGCGGCGCGCCTCTGGCCGCGCCCCGCGGCGCGTCGTGTAAGCGCGTCGGGTCATGTGACCAGAAAATAACACTTTTCATTGGTTCATAACAGTTTTGGTTTCATAATGATGAAGCCCATGGTCATGTGACCTGTAAATAACACTTTTCATTGGTTCAATAATTATTTTTTTCTAAATTTAGAGAAACCCACCCATTTCTCTCACTATTGATTTGCACTTGGAGAAAGCAAGAGGTGTTTTGTGAATTTTGAACTCATACTTTCCTGATCTACAACAATGACTGCAAGGGAGTCCTCCAGCAGTGATTCAGATGGATTTGTGCAAGAGGACCCTCCTCACCAGAAAACAAAGAACCACTTCATCTGGAAATTTTATGACATCCCTGAAGGACAAAAAAAAGTTAATGCAAGTAAAGTAACTTGTAAAATATGTGGAAGTATTTTATCCAGAGGCAATCCTCTAAAAAAATACAGCTTTGGAAATGCCAATTTAATTAGGCATGTCAAAAGAAGACACCCCAACAATTACTCCAGGGAGAGTGTCAGGGAGCTGGCAGAGAAGGCAC
This sequence comes from Lissotriton vulgaris, assembly GCF_964263255.1. Classification (NCBI taxonomy): domain Eukaryota; kingdom Metazoa; phylum Chordata; class Amphibia; order Caudata; family Salamandridae; genus Lissotriton; species Lissotriton vulgaris. The sequence continues at coordinate 1,527,570,217 of NC_141693.1, forward strand.
GAAGAGATGGCAGCAGCACCTCCACTGGTGGAGCAACACCTTCAGGTTCAACACATGCAAGAATGGTCCCTAACGTCCAGCCGGTATTTGCAGGAATAAAATTTTTATGCAAGGACTGTGACGAACTACTCTGTTACGGGGAGCAGAGCGTTGAACTCATTGCAATAAAGAAACAGGAACACCAATGCTCTCCCCGTCCCTAAATTTTCTCATTTTTTTGCTCCTGTTGAGCATTTTTTGAATCCCTGTTTTTGTTTTTCCCCTGAAAAAAATCCAAAAAAAATATAAAATCGTTTCAAAAAGTATAAAAAAAATATAAAACAACAAAAACAAAAAAAAAGTTCTTTTCAGAACTACCTCCAATTTATAAAAAAATGCTATTTTTTTTTAAAAAAAAGTGTCATTCTTTTTCTCAATCGTACGCTCACCGGTGCGCGTACCAGGCGCTCCCTCGGCGCAAATAAAAAAAAAAAAATTGGGGGGCCCCGTACGGCTTTTTTATGACCCCCACATCAAACCTAGGGGGTCAGGGGGGGGTGTACCCTGCCCCCTTTTGCTCATTTCCCCCTTTGATTTTTACCACCTCAATCCTACCGAGGTACAAGATGGCGGCCGCTGCGGACTGTTTCGAATGTTTACAGACACCCGAGAGCCAATCAGCTTTCCGTACGCAAGTCGCGTGGCGCGCTTTGAGCGCTCCCCTGCGCGCGTACCGGGGCGCGGCTCTAGATATATATATTTTTTTGAACCTAAATTACTCAAAATCCACTGGAGCACATATCTTGAGACATAGCAAAGGCACATCGGGCTACCAGTCCCTACAATTTTGCCAAATTTGGTGGAAATACATTCAGCCGTTCGGGCTAAAAGTGAAATCGACCGCCCTATGAAAATTAACATGTGGAAAACGCGTTTTGGGACCGCCCTTTTATCTCGGCCCTCGCTTGACGAATCCCCCCCAAACTTTCAGGGAAGGACCGGAGCTTGACGAGGCCATTTTGAGGAAATTTTCAAGCAGATTCGTCAACCTGTGCCAAAGTTATTCCAAATAGAATTTTGAGATTTAACATTGAAAAAAATCCTAACTATAACTACCTATATACACACATACATACATACATACATACATACGCTTTCCGGAAAGATAGGAGATCTTGGCAGTACCGGATCTCCGGGGGGAAAGTGTTCCATAGGCAGGGGGCAAGTGTTGCAAACCTACGTCCACCAGCACGTTTAAGTTTGAAAGGGAGAGTCTGGAGGAGGCCTTGGTGGAGTGAGCGAAGGTTGCGAGAAGGAACGTATCTGGTGATTAGTTGGTTGATGAATTTAGGGCTTTTGCCATACAGACACTTAAAGATGAAGCAACCTGCTTTAAAAGCACAACGTTGCGTGACTGGAATCCAGTGTAGTTTGATGAGTAGGGGAGTAGCTGCATGCCACCTTGGTTGCTTTAGAATCAGCCTTGCGGCATAGTTCTGAACCATCTGGAGACGCTTGAGTAGATAGTTTGGAAGACCCAGGTAGATGGCATTCGCGTAGTCCAGATGGGACAGAACAGTAGCGATCACAACCTGGGTGATTGCTTCCGACGTTAACAGTCGCCAGACCTTCCGAATTTTTTTTAGCTGATAGAAGCATTTGGAAACCACCTGGCCCACTTGTGCTTTTAATGAGAGGTCGCTGTCCACGATTACTCCAAGCGTTTTGGCCAATGGTGATGGGGACGGCGCTTGGCCCAGATCTGATGGCCAGTAGTGGGGACCCCAATGCTTAGCGCTGTCCCCTGTCAATACCAATTCGTTTTTACCTGGATTTAATTTCAGCTGGTTTTGATTCAACCAGGATTTAATAAACCTCATGGTTGACTGGAAATGGGTAATGGAATTTTCTGAATTGTCGATGGTAAAGAGTAGCTGTAAGTCGCCAGCATAATTGAAGACTCTCACCTGTTTGTCTCTGAGGGTTTGAATCAGGGGGAGCATATATATATTGAAAAGGTGAGGTGACAGGGAGGAGCCCTGTGGCACTCCACAAGAGAGGGGCTGTTTAAATGTAAGTGTAAATGTATGCGTCTTGTAAAGCGCACTGCTGCCCTGAGGCGTCGTGGCGCTGTAGACCGCTGGGGAACCCGTCCTGGCTATCCCTGTGAGATGGGCCCTACTGGGTATCTCCAAGGTGAAACCAGGCATCCCCGGCATTTGTGGGGGGCCGTTGTAGAGATGAGGCAAGCTAATGCCCAGAGTTGCTGAGTGTGATCCCTGGTTAGATTAGGCACCGAGGCGAGAATTATCGAGTCCGCTGACCCTGGTCCATGACCCTGCCACGTCGGGAATTGAACCCTGGTCCCGGGCCGTTCTCTGCTTCCGGGTCTGCCGCCTCTAACTAGTGAGCCACACCACTCCACTGGTTAACACCGGTTAGGTCTCCCAGGTGCACTGCTTGGGAGCGGTTCTCCAAGAAGGACCTCAGCCAGCGTGCCGCCGTGTCCCGTATGCCAGCCTGTCCGAAGCGGTCGACCAGGATGTTATGGTCGACCATGTCGAACGCGGCCGACAGATCTAGGAGCACCAGGGCCTGGGGGGAGCGTCTGTCTGCGCAGTCTCGGAGTGTGTCCAAGACTGTGGTGACCACTGCCTCTGTTGAATGTGCTGGCCGGAATCCAGCCTGGTGGGGGTCCAAACAGGAAGACTCCTCCAAAAAATTAGAGAGGCATTTCGCCATGTGTGCCTCCAGAACTTTTGCCAAGTAAGGCAATATGGAAATGGGCCAGTAATTTGCCTTACAGGCAGGGTCAGCCCCTGGTTTTTTTAATAGAGGTATGACCGTGGCTTCTTTAAAGGCAGATGGAACTATGCCCGAGGTGAGGGAGTCATTTAGAAGTGCACGGGAAGGGGCTGGATAGGTGGAGAAACACTCTTTTAAGATGCAAGGGGGGCAGATATCCAGTGGGGAGCCGGATTTGACTCTAGTCATTAGTTCCAGAAGCTGGACCTGAGTTATGGGCTGAAAATTAGTAATGATGGCAGTACTGGTCTTAATTGCCATACCGAACGTGATTTGGGTCACTGGTTGAGGAATGCTAGTTTTAATGTCTGCAATTTTATCACTAAAGTAGGTGTTAAGTGAATCACACAGACACTGGGTAGGAATTACCTTAGGGCGGACATTCTCCAAGTTCGTCAATTCATTGAAAATAGAGAAAATATCCTTAGATTTGTTTGAGGAATCTAGGATTTGAGAAGAAAAGTACTCCGCCTTTGCTGCGGAAATGGCATTCATATATTCCTTTCTGGTCCTGATATATTTGATTTTTAACTTGGGATCATATTCGCGGCGCCAAAGGCGTTCAAGATACCGTAAGGCCAGTTTCAAAATTTTCAAGTCATCGGAGAACCATCTATTGGCATCCGTGCGCCGTGCCAATCTAATTCTTTTGTACGGGGCATGAAGATTACTAGCCGCTTGTAACCAGCCAGTGAGAGTGGATACTGAAGAGTTTATGTCGCTGTCCAGCAGAGGGATGACATTACCTAGTGACTGTAAAAAAGCAGTTTTACCCATTGCATTCCAGTTTCTAGCTAGCCTGCCGGTGACTGGCGCAGTGATCCTAGTGGGGGTGATAAATACCTTAAATTTAAGAATAAGGTGGTCTGACCAAAGGCATGCCAGGGTTGTCGGGGTTGTTACGCATGTGGTGTTGGACCACACATGGTCTAGTATGTGACCTTTGCAATGGGTAGGGGAGAGGACTAGTTGATTAAAATTTAAGTTAGACAGAAGATCAGTCAGTTCAGCCGATTGAGGGCCCTCCGAGGGATCTTTATACCAATAGTTAAGATCACCTACTAGAAAGATCCTGGCATGGTCAAGGGCCAAATTAGCAACTTGATCGCTTAAGGCCATAGGAAACGATGGCATCGAGGTAGGGGGTCTATACAAGAGGACGCAAGCTATAGTCATGTGGGGAGTAGCAATTTTTAGCACTAGGTTATCTGTGTTGGCTAACGTCAAACAGGTAAGGGTGGTTACATCCAGGCTAGAGTAGATAATTGCCGCGACTCCTCCTCCCCCTTTCCCCGTAACACGGTCTGCCTGAATGATATGGTAATTAGGTGGCAGAGCTGCAATGATGTCGGGTGCGGAGGTAGGGGTTAGCCACGTTTCTGCCAGTAGGAGAATATCTGGTTTCTCCATATCTGGTAGCAGAAAGATGTCCATCTGATGCTTGACAAGGGAACGGGTGTTTAAGTATAAAATAGTTAGCGACTGGGGGGGTAGGTCAGGCGGAACCTGATTGTTTGGGCGGGTGGTCAGGTGACAACCTGACTCAGGATACCATACTTACATAGCCGACAGAGTGTTTCCTTTGACAGGTATAAATGAGCTTTGTTATTGCACTCCAAAAGATCGGCCCTGGAATAGTGGGTGGGTCGGCCAGTATGGTATACCCCTAGTCCCGACTGGTCGCAGACGGGCGCAGACAGGCTTGTCTTTGGCGCGTCGTCAGCGCGTCATCAGCGCACCCGCTGCGCTTTCGCGGAGGGGATTTCATTTTGTCACTGTAGAGGTGGGAGGGGCCGAGCACTGTGCCGCTCGCCTGCTCCTCACCTAAGATGGTGTCTACACTCTAACCTCAGCAGCGCCTAATCGGCTGTAATGAGGCGAGCAGAATTAGTGGGCGGGTACAGAAGCAGATAGAATGTGTGCCCAGAGAGTGAGCGATCGGTAAGTGGAGCACAAATGCACTTTTAAAACGTAGTCTTTTAAAAGCTATACAAGATATATATATATATTTACTGAAAAAACCATAGGTTTCACCCATGTTATAGTTAGGAATTAGCATTTGAAAAACCTTAGAAATGCACTGAAAAAACCATAGGTTTTGTCAATTGTGTCTCTCCTCTCTGTCGAGTGTCACAGCGTGAGAGCGCCCCGCCCCGCCTGCCTGAACGCCCGTCCGCCCATTCGTCTTGCGTGCTGTGGGATCGTCATTCAGACGTTGTGGGAGAAGAAGGAGAAGCGTCGGAAAGAGCCTCCCTCTCGTAGCGTATCTGGCGCGCCGGTGTTTGTATCGGGGTTTGCACCCACACCGACGAGTTCAGAAGCAGAAGCGGCAAAAGCGGTAAAAACCGCGAAAAACGCGAGGACTGCAAGCCGCGCCGGCGGAGACGCATTGTGCTGCTAAAAACAAAGCATACAGCGACTGGAAAGTGATTTAAAGCGATTGGAAGTGATTGAAGGGAGAAGGCACGGAGGCGAGGGCGCGGAGGCAGAGACCTCGCACGCTAGGCACAAGACAGAGGTAAGTGAAGTTAAAGTAAGAAGTAAGGAGAGAGTAAAAGCTGGTTGTGCCCAGGTCCCCTGGGACTGTATAACAAACGGACGTGAGCTCAGGACCCCTGGACTGTATAGCAAACGGTGGTAACTACGACTTTCCAACTTTGCAATCCCCGCATTCAAATTATTAAAACTGAATTTTGCATATTGAGCTACTGGAAGCGTGGAGTGTGGAGCTGGGGACTTGGTTCAATTGTCCAGCTGCTGGCTCCTCTTTCATTAAATAGAGCTAGTAATTTCCACAGGAGGAGGAGTTGGTGGAGTTTGTCATATCGGCAACTACAGAGATGGCCCCCAAAAAAATGAAAACAACTGAGGGTCGCAAACTGAGGACAAGATCAAACTCCGCAAATGTAGAGAAAGTGGGCTCCTCGGAGAGGAGCAAGGGGAGCCCAGAGACTACACCTGTGAAAACAAGAAGGAAAGGTGTGAAAAAGAATATAGTGGCTACAAAGAACTTAGGTTGCGCTACATCAAATTCAATGAAGGAGTTTGTGGGGAAACATTTTAAAAAAGTATTCACACCTGTCAAAGATAAAGAAATTATGTCCATCGAGTCAGTATCTTATAATGAGAACTTTGAGAGAGAAGAGATCGGGTATACCTCCCTACCCTTGGAAGTACATATATCCGATTCCCTAAATATGGTCAACCAGTCGTTACAGCTACTATCGGACAATAGGGGTTTAGCGTCTCCAAGGCTGTCATCATCTCCACGAGATCTTTTCGGTAGTGACTTGGAAAGAAGAACCCAAGTTAGCCCGAACACTCAGGAGGATTTAGGAAGAGAAAAAGAAATGGCCATGAGTGGTAAGCTGCATCAAAGAAGAAGCGAAAATAAAAGCTCTCCCGATCTTCGTGATGATAGTACAGACCAATATGGGGAACTGAATTTAACTCCAGAGATAAATCGGGATCTCTCTGCTATGTCTGCAACCTCAATGTTGGATCTAATGCTAATGCTACAAAAAACTCTCCAAGGTCTTTTAGAAGTGACTCTGTCTAATAATGTAATCTTGAAAACTCAAAAAATGTATTTAGCTAAAATAGAGGGGGAGCTACAGGGAATCAGATCCCACATGCCAGATATGGTAAGGCAGATCCCTGATCCGGACCCTGTGCCTGAAGTGCGGGCAGAGGCGCAGGTGGAAATTGTTGAGCAATTTAAAGAAAGACACGAGGTATACATCTCAAAGTGGCCAATGAGGATAATAAGAAGAGGGGAGATGGCTAGACGTGGGAAAATAACAGGAGCAGGAGGGGCAGGTAGGAGATCACTAGGGAATGGGAGGGAAATTCCAGAGAAACGGTTAAGGGTGGAAAAGGAAGTTGGTGAAAAGGGGAATAAAATAAAGGGACCCAAACCCGGTACGAGTACAATAAAGAAGAGAACCCTAAAAAAACAGGAAAAAAATGTGTGCCCTCCTAATATTCCAGCACCTCAGACGAAACAAGCTAATAAGAAAATTACAACACAGACCAAAGAGGCCGGGAGACAGTTAGGAGGGAATCTGCAGACATGGGTCACCCGGGAGGTGCGAGCCATCAGGCCTAATATTCAAACATACAAGGCAAATAGAACAGAATCTCTGATTCCAAACAGGATAATGAAAGAGGGGAGTGAGGATATGAGGCTATACCTAGAACCAATACCTTTAAGGAAAGGGGGTAAGAAATTAGAAAAAAGATTGCCCCTTAATAGGTCACAACTTCTGCAGGGCTTTGCCAAATGCCATAATCTGAAAGCTATAGGATCAAATGACCTCAGACAAGTGGGCTTCAGCCAAACAAAAGAAGGGAAAGAGGTCACTAAAATTATGCTGTATTCAAAACTGGTAAAAAATATGATTAAGAAAGCAGCAAATGACCTACAGAATGAGGGAATTCGACTACTAACCGAAGAGGAGGTATTGGGAGAAATAGAAGGAATTGGATGGCAAGGAAATAACTTCCTAAGATGCCACGCAGGGTTGGGAAAGAGGCAGGTAAGGATGAGGGACCCAGAAGAAGATGATGAAACCTCCCTGGGTAATATACAAATAGTAGCAAATAACTCAAACTTAGAAAATTGGTGGGGAAATTGGAGCAGGGTTACGGCCCAGGCGGGTCCCTCATCCAGAGCTTTTGAAGGGCAGGGGGAGGAAGGATGGCTAGAAGATATGGAATAGGTAGAGGATATGCCACATAGCATAAGACTGGCCTCCTGGAACATAAACGGCCTAGGAGATGAAGTTAAACAAAAAAATATAAAGGCATTAGGTGAAAACACAGAGATTATATGTATCCAGGAGACCTGGCTATGTGGCAGAATCCCGACAATCGATGGCTTCGTCCAGCTAAACCGATCGGCAAAGAAACAGAGATTTGGCCGTCCAGCTGGGGGAATAATGACCTTGGTGTCAACCAAAATTGTGAGAAAGGTGACAGAAATTACTGTAAAATGTAAATGGCTACTGGTCTGTAGAATAACGTTATCAGGTTGTATGAAAAAGAATATGATATTGCTAATAAATGTTTATATGCAATGGGATACTGTAGAGGAATATGCTGGGGAAATGGGGTTATTTAAAGAAGATATAGATACGATCTGCGAAAAGTATGGTATGGATGTGATCATGTTAATGGGAGATTTTAATCATAAAATGCATCCCAAAAATGTAGACTGCTGGTTTCAAGAATTACTAGAGGCCTACGAGATACCGCAAGCTATTTTTCCAGATTGTATAACAAGTGCTAAGGATACCCAGTTGGGAAACTTTTTGGGAACAAAAAATCTTTTCTGTCTAAATGGAAGATTCCCCTTAGACTGTCCAGCAAAAAAGACGTTTAAAGTGGGCACTCAAAATTGTCCAATTGATTATGTATTTGTGTCCCCTTGGAGTTTCCAACTAATAACAGGGTTTATGATCCTGAACAGAGAAGGAAGTGACCATAATATTGTAGTCCTGGAGTTTCCAAATGTACAATTAGAACCTTGTACCCAAGTTATGGAACAAAGGATGGATTACCCTAAGCGACGTACAACCAGGTTAACGGAAGAATATATGGCCAAATTAGTGCAACTACAACAGAATTTAGATCTGGATGCAGTAAACGGCCAGGGCCTGGACTGGTACGTAGGGAAAATTGAGGAGATAGTCCAAATCCTCAGCGAAGGATTGAGATCCGGCAAAAAAAATCCTAAAGGAAACAGTTTAAAGGTGGAGAAACAAGGAGGTTGGTTTGCAAGGGAATGTCGAGAAAAGAAAAGAGAATTGAGGAGAATGGTACGCCGTAAACTGTTAAAAGGTGGGCAGGGAAGTGGAAATACATTAGTATCCCTAAAAAGAGAATATAACATGTTAATCAGGAAGACAAAAAGGGAATTTAAAGAAAGTTGTTGGCGAAAGTTATTAGAGGCCATCGAGTCAAAGAACTTACGCCAGTTCTGGAAACTAGTTCATTCAGCAGCAGATCATCAGCCGGCTGGAATGAACTGCGTTGTGGAGGAAGCAGCCTGGGAGAAATACTTACAGGATTTATATAAACCTGGGAGTTACCGGGAAGAGCATCGGCACACAGATTGGAGCGGTCTGGTAGCCGATATAAAACTTGACTTCACGGTCTCTATAGTTAAAAAAACGATAAAGGGCCTGAAATTAACAAGGGCAGCAGGCCCCGACAACCTCCCGGCACTGATAATTAAAACCCAAACAGACTGGTGGGCGGAATTTTTTGCTAATATGTTCCGAGTAATTTTAGACACTGGAAGGTTCCCTGATAATTGGAAAGGGGCTATAATAAGGCCCATACATAAAAAAGGTGATAAGCACACCCCAAAAAACTACAGGTTAATTAACCTGTTAGATATTGGGGAGAAGATATTTACTAAGATAGTGCTGGCCAAACTAAAGACTTGGGTAGAAGGGAACTCAATTGTCCCGGTAGAACAGGGGGGATTCAAAGAAGGGCACTCCACGGTGGACCACTGTTATGCCCTGTGGGCACTTGCCCGTAAGTCGACGGAACAAACGGGGAACATGTTCTGTTGTTTCGTCGACTTCCGGGCAGCCTTTGACTTGGTGGACCGTGGGAAGCTATGGGAGTGCCTGACTAAATATGAAATCCCAGTGGGTCTACTAGCAATCCTAAAAGAACTGCACAGAGAGAACTGGGCTCAAGTAATTAAAGATACTCAAGGGGGACTGACAAAGAAAATAGATATAGCAAACGGGCTAAGACTGGGTTGTGTCCTGGCCCCACTCCTCTTTTCCATTTTTTTAGCAGATCTGCCAGCAGCACTGGAAGTCGAAAGAAGTGCTAGTCCAAGAATGAGTGGCAGGAAGGTGGCAAGCCTGCTATACGCGGACGACCTAGTAATTATTGACCAAACAGAGCTAGGGCTACAGAGAAAATTAAATGTATTTAGTGACTACTGCAAGGCTAAACTTTTAGTAGTAAATATGGATAAAACAAAAATTCTATGTTTTGGTAAAAGGTCTAAAAGTTTTAGCTGGTACCTAGGCAAAACAAAATTGGAAACTGTAAAGGAATATAAATACCTAGGCCTATGGTTTGAAAGCTCCTTAAAATGGGATATACATATTGAAGCCCAAATGGCAAAAGCATCATCCTCTATTTGTGGGTTGAAAAAATTTAATAGAGATTATGGGGACCGGTCGCATAAACCCATGTTAAAGGCTTATGAAGCAATGATCCCTCCCCAAGTATTGTATGGGGTGGAAGTTCTCCACTTCAGCGGCAAAGTGGGCTGGGATCGAGACGAAGGTTAGGTGTTGAAAATGCTTCTGTCCTTGCCAAAGTCAGCGATGATTCAGGCAATTAGATTAGAGACCGGAACAATAGCATGGAACATTCAGGCCAAAATGGCAGTGGCAAGGTTCTGGAAACGACAATTACTAGAGGAAACCCAGAAGGTGTCCCTTTGGTGCAGTAATGAAATCCGGCATAGCAACCTAAAATGGGCAGCGGAGGCAAAAAGGAAAATAAAGGAGGTATCCGGTAGTTTAAAGGTGAGAGTCAACCAGAATCCTGTAGAAATTGCATTCACCAAGGGCCTACTTAGAGCACAAGGAAGGGAGCTATCAAGAAACCAGGACATAAAATATTTGAGAAAGAAAAAGTCGGTCCAATGTATGTTAGAAGCATGGGAAAATGATGCATGGTATCCATACTTAGAAACCCTGCCGAACTACGGATTGAGGTGGGAAATTTTAAAAATCCGAATTGGAATTAACCCTTGGCTATTGGAGGGGAGATTAAAGGCAGAAATGCTATATCCTGACGGTCGATGTAAGTGTGGACTGGAGATGAAGTGTGATATCATGCACACACTGTTAGATTGCCTTACAAGTTTAGAAGTGAGAAAGCAGTTTTTACGGCCATTATTTATAAAATATGGCATAAATTCACGAGGGCAAGCTGCTATTCTACTGATAAAAATGGAAAAATTGGATACTGCAATTGCACTAGGGAATTATCTGAGAGGTGTAAATCGTTTGGCCAGGGAAAAACTCAAAAAAGTATTGTGATTCATTCTTTACCTACTTTTGCAGGACATAATGGGAAAGACCGATGTATGTTTAGTTTAAATGGTTTTAACTTTTGTAAAATAATAATGATGTATGTAAAGGGCTTTTTAAAGATTGTAATGATTATTTTATTAAGTTAAGATGTTTTTAACATTTTTTTTACTGATCCTTTTTTAAATTGGAAATACTGAAAAATATGAGCCAATGGTATCTTATGGCTTGCTATAAATGTATAAGTAGAGCAGCTCAGAAAAGTAACTGTGGGTTTTTAGAGACCATTACGCATCAATTGTTATTGTTGGGATTGCAATGTTTTTATAATTTTTATGAACTCGAAGTTTAGAGACCATGGTCTAAATAAACAGATTTCTCTCTCTCTCTCATAGGTTTCACCCATGTTATAGTTAGCTGGACATTTCACTCATACAAAACCATTGAAATTCCTCTTTTATAGTTAGTTCAGATAACTATAACTTGCACTCCCGCAATGCACTACTGATGACATCACATATTACATCACTCATGACATGATCAGTGACATCACTTATGACATCACTATAAATGTATAAATGTATTAATTATTATGTCTTTCTTTTTATACTAATTTCTTATATTTTTAATATAAATATTTATATTTATTTTATTATTTAGATTATATTTCATATTCTTATTATAAAATACTAATAAAACTAAATTGCAAAATATTTTTTGGATTAATTATTGCTTGACTTCGGTTGCAAGCATAACACAACTCCAGCAATGCTCTCGGGTCGTATGCTCACAATGCTGTATCAATCCTTACACCTGCTTTACGCATATGCAAGGTTTTGATGCAGCAAGGCGGCGTTGCTGCACCCCCTCCTGCACAGGAGAGCCTCCTTCTGGCACTGGGCTTTACAATGTAATGCACCCTCCAGATGCATCACATTCTTAATACAACACACCATGGCGCATCTTTTGCACCACCGCTGTGTCACAAAAGTGATGCAACAGCTGTGTAAAAGACGCACAGAGGGATTGTAAATCCGCCCCTAACACATACAAATTCACCCAGGCAGTTTCACCTGCAGAGGAAATTGAAGCATAGACTTGTAACATATTTATGTACATATGTTACATTCAAGTGCTTCGGACATACTACAGTATACTATAGGTAAACACCTTATAGATTTATGCAGTAGCACTTCCTTATAGTTCTACATTTTCACATTCTCCATACACTAGTAATATACTCATTCATTCATTTATGAACTACACATTCATTCTGACAAACTTATACACACTAACATAAAAATATAGTTCTTTCTTTGACCAGTGAAGGTAGTTCTAAAAAGAACTGTTTTTTTTTCTATTTTTACTTTTCAATTCTTTTTGTGTTTTGTCAACAAGTTTTTTTTTTAAACCAAAATAATTTAACTGGAACCCAAAAAGTATGAAACACTAACAAAAGAATGAAAAAAAAAACTAATGTCGAGGACAGCGATGCTCCTGCATCCTGCGTTTCATCAGATCAATAGACTGTTCCCTATAACACAAAAGTCTATCGCAATGAATGCATACAATTTTAACGTCAGCAAAATCAGGATCAATTTGTGGATGTGGACTGCTTGCTGAAAATTCTGCTGCAGCGATTGATGTGCTTGGTGCAGTAGCAGGTGGGTTCTCCTTCAACCTCCGTTTTGCAGCTCGAGCAAAGTTATTGGGGTGCAAGTTCTTCGCATGTCGCACAGTTGTTTGGCAAATTTTACAGGTTACTTTTGGAGCATTAACCTTTTTTTGCCCTTCTGGAAAAGTAAAAAATTGCCAAATTAGAGCTTCTTTCCTCTTCTTTGGAAGTTCTTCAGGAATGAAACCTCTCTCTGAAGAACTGCTGGAAGATGAGCCCATTGCTCTTATTATGATGATCATCCTTCTATTTGAAAAAATTCTCAGAAGAAATGCTTCTTCTTAGAATGTCAAAGTCGAATGATTAAAATGGGACGGAACTTTCAACATTTGCAATAGGAAAAGTTATGAACCAATCAAATCTCTTCTTTTAAAGTCACATGACTTTGCATACGCTTATGATGCGCTTATGCAGCTGTTTCGATATCAGTACGCTTGATGTCTACCGGGATTTGTGGATTGTTTTTAAAAGTAATATAGGATTGTTAAAACTGTAAAAATGTTCATTGTTATCCCAAATAATATCTTCCCTTAGTATGTACATTAAATACATAAATATATGTTTTTAGCCATGTAGAAACATTGGCGCCTTTCGCGTACAGGGCACCGTACATGACCTCACAAGGAAGCTTTGATGCGACGCGTAACATTAAGCCATATTCGGACTGTATGCTCGGGTACACGCTGAGTATGATTAACAGTACAAACTATATTGCAATCACCGTCTCACTGACAAATCAGAGCTCAGGGCGCGCTAACGAGAATGATTGGAAGTAGTCACTCATTGGAGATCCGATTAAGGGCCTGCCTCTGCGCACATGATAACACCGCCCCCATCTCTCTCTGTTGTTAATTGTTGGTGCACACACTCACACTTGCACATGCGCAGTGCACGCCCGCGCACACTCCCCACATGCCACTACCTAGCATGCTTGCTATCACTGAGCCTGGAAAACAATACATTAGCCAATGAGATGTCCCCCAACCGCGAAAATGCTACCAATGATGGTCCTGGGCTTGGTTTGCTCAGCCCCTCCGGTTCCCATATAATCCAAACACTGACGTGAGCACCCTCTCTTTTGCCTGCCTGTGCTGCGGTGACAGACAGTGTCCTCATCGATTTTACTACAAACTCACAGCTCGAGTGGAGGAGGACTCCTGACACTCAACGTGGTATCACTACTGCTACCGCCCAGCCACAATACTATAGGCGCGGAGGCAGCGGCACCCGCACCAAAAACACCCCAGACCCAGCCAAACTGCAGCCTTTAAAGACACAACACAAGACAACAGAAGCAAAGGTAAGAGAAACCGTCACAACATCAGAGTCCGCTGTAAATTGTATATGCATGATGCAATTTTTTTCTCCATCATATGGCTCTCCTACCCCTCAATGGTTTTAAATTGTATGCAAATAGTATAAACGTTTCTATCTGCATCACAAGGTCCTATACACCTCTAATTTAATAAATTATGCATCCATAAAATTCTGTGTCGTATTTCTGAACTACGCCACATGCTTAGGCCTCTATCGTTATTAATTGTGCGTCCGTGATGATATTTATTTTTCTGCATCACGAGGCCGTCCCAGATTGCCTGGACTGGCAGTTGCGGGCACAGGAAATCCCCTGATGTGCCGCAAGGGTGGGGGCAGGTTTTGTAATAGGGCCGTTTTGCAGCAAAATCGGCCCTGTAACAAAATCGGCCAAAACGGCTGCGGCAAAGAGCTCAGTCGCACCCCTAACCTCCCCCTCCAGGGGGAGGGGGTGGGGGCCGGCCGAGCACTTTGCCAGGGCCGGTTTTGGTTCCGAGTCCGGCCCTGGTCCCAGGCCTTCATTCTTCTTGATCTTCCTTTGTTGATCCTACTATGTCCTTCTGTCTTATGGAGCACTCCCACGCCTTTTTTTATAAATTGAGCTTCCATGAATTTCTGTATCGTAATTTTGAAGTGTGACTTGTGCTTTACAAGGTGTTCTTTTTAATGTATGTTCATGATGGTATTCTTTTCTGCATCACGTGCCCCTCCTACCCCTCAATGTTTTTGTATTTACATAGTATAAATGTTTCTTTCTGTGTCACGAAGTCCTCCAGACCTGTATTTTTATAAATTCTGCGTACATAAATTTTGGTTTCGTATTTTTTAACTGTCACGTGCTTTAGCCTGTATTCTTATACATTGTGCTTTCATAATACTATTATTTTTTTTGAACCATCACGTGGCCCTCCCAGCTCTACTTTGCTTCATTTTTCTGGAATATATGCTTTCTGGTTTATCGTATTTGCTCCCTCCTAATACTCCCATTAGTTTTAATATTTATTACTGCGTCACGTGACACTCCCAAGCCTCTATTCTTTTTCGAATACTTGTAAGTCTAAACAAATGTAATTGGCAGCCACGGCTCGTGCAGGACATTACGCCGGGCGGTGACGTCAGCAGCCATGGCTTGTGCAGGGCGTTACGCCGGGCGGTGACGTCAGGCACAGGAGGGGCAGGGTGGGGGATTGTAAAATGCAGGATATGGACGATGTCAGGTAAATACCGAAAAAAAATGTTTTGCCTGCACTGCATCACATTTGGCGATGCAGTGCGGGTAACAAAATTCGTTTTTTTTTCCAGTACTTACCAGACATCGTCCATATCCTACATTTTACAACCCCCCACCCTGCCCCTTCTCTGCCTGACATCACCGCCCAGCGTAACACCCTGCACGAGCCGTGGCTGCTTAAATGCAATCGCAATTTATGGAATCTCAATTTAGAGATTCCTTAATTGTGATTTTTGCATTTGGGATGATGCATCGCAAATGCAAAAAAAAACGGTCACAAATGGAAAGATTCTGAGAATCTTCCAGTTTGGGACAGTTTTTTTGCTTGATGCAACTTCTTTAAAATACTCGTAAATACCAAATAGGGTTTGTAGGGTCTGCTATCCTATGGTCACCCCAAATTTTTGCTTTTTGCTTCACTGGTTTATGACTTAATGTGGCTGTGGGCCTGCTAATCAGACCCACAGCCTGCTGTTCTCTCTCTAAATTACTGCCAATGCACTCTAGGTGCATTACGAATTGGATACTGGTTCCCCTTATAGGCCCCTGTAACAGTGTACCATAGGTACCCAGGGCATAGGTGCATCCAAGGCCTACCAGGGGCTGCAGCATGTATTGTGCCACCCCTGGCCTGGCCTCTATATTCGACACAACTGGCTGATCACTCAGCTGGGGTAAGTTGGTGTAATCACCTCTTACCTAGGTATAGTATCCCTATACCTGACCTTAAACTGGACACATATGTTCCTATCAGCCACTCCTATGGAAGGCCTCATAAATCCTGGAGGCAGAGTGCTTGGAAATATGTGGGATGGTGCTCTAGCATGAGCTGAGCCTGTCTGCAGCTGTCGGGAACCACTCCCTTAGCTGTTCCGGGATATTGCCATACCATATACTCTTAAGTGCATTATAATCCTCGGGGTTATATGCTATCTTTGGTTTGGCTTTATCAAAACATGTCGAGAAAGGTTTCATACGAATTGGAATACTATCCCCTCGACAGTTCTGTCGACGGGGATAGCATTCCTCCCTTCTAGAGGGACACGACATGTGTGTAGCCTTAACCCCAGTTAAAGTTAACCAGAGCCTCAGCATCACCAAATGGATGCTGCCACCACAGACACAAGTCTGACCTCCTGCTGCTGGGAGTCCTTCCAGCGAGGGAGGCTTGGACAAAGGGTTTCCTGCCTTGGGAGGTGCGAGCACTACCCCAGACAGGGTTTTGTGTAATGGGTAGGACAGGGCTGAATAGATTGAAACATGCCCGGGGCACACAAGGTGTCCCTGTGCATAAGCCAGTCCAAACCGGTCCTGGGACTTTCCAGACCAAGGCCTGGCGAGGAGCTGGACAAAGGAAAGGGGGTGTAACCGCCCCCCTTCCTGGTTCCACCCAGAGGAGGGACCTAGTAGGTGATCCACCCCTCAGATTGGGAATAAGAGTGGGAGCAGTGCCATTGCACAGCAGATCATCCTGAATCAACTTTACACGAAGAAGACGACTGGACTTCGACATTCTGCTGCACAGAAGACTGAAGAGAATCTCCCTTGTGGCCTAGGAGTGGCCACCCTGTGAACACAGGTACCAACCAGCAAATCGACGTCTGCTTTGCCACCGCCTCCCGCCGGAGCCCGAGCCCAGAGCCTGACAAGACCCAGACTCCCAGACTTCTCACAGCTCGATCCACAGTCCCTGCAAAGAAGGGACCTGTGGAGGCACCGAGAGACGTGGGACCGGACTTCTTGGAAGACACCTGAAGAGCTGACAGCGCAGCACCAGAGGCATCCTCGACGTTGTGCTTTGGGGACTGAGAACCCCCACCACCGAGCAGCCCTTGCACCGAAGATCAGCCCCCAGCATCTCCAAGATCTGCGTGGGGCCCTTTTGCATTGTGCCACTCGACGCACCATCCCGGCCACTAGCCACGTGGTCAGCGGCCATTTTGGCGACGAAACCGAAGAACTACACTGTGGGTCTGGTTGCTCTAGACTTGCCCTAGCTCCTGTAAAAAGGAGCACCCACTCTGACCTTGCAGGTCCGAGTGTTAAGCCTTTTTTGACTCCTGCATGGCTTGCATTAGCCAAGGCCGGTTTGCTCCGATCAAGTTGCCGACACCGCCAACAGCGAAAAGCTTGTGTGTGACAGCTCGTGACCGACTCCTGGACGTCCTCGACCCTCGGTGTCCCCGTGGCTGCAGGGAGAAGCTACACCTCAATGCCTGTTTGCACCCAACATCGCCTGGTTCCAATCTTGTTCCACGGTAGTCATTGGCTAGTGACTTTGAACACTGTCCCCTCTGCTTTCAGGTCTTCACATCTTCAGATCCACCCTTGGATCCATCGGAACTCTTCACATCGAGCCGCCTGCAGCATCTTCAGCTCCAAGCACCATCGACCAGCGTGACGAAACCCGACACTACTTTGACCCTATGCACCCGCTTCCTGTGGGTGAGGTAACTCAGCTCCACCGGTGTTCCTACACTGGTACACATCTCTAGGGCCTGTGCCTCAAGTTTTAGCTTTCTAGGTCACTCGGAAGGTTCTGAACTAACTAACTTTGTACTTTTTACGCACCATAGACTTTGAATTGGTGAGTGCGTGCACTTTAAACACTGCACCCGAGTCCCGCGGGCCTTTCCCGACTTAGTCACTGCTAGTCCCGAACAGCTCCAGCGATTCCCAAGGCCCTAGGCCTGTTTCCTTTCAGATTGGTATCTCTTATACCACTTTCTTAGTATATGGTTTAGGTGGCCCCTAGGGCTCATCCATATTGTGCAACTTTTGTGTATTTTAAACTGTCTTGTTTTTAATGCTTGTGCTTCTGTGCTCAAAAAGAGTCCAGGGGATACTTTTAGTTAATAAATCAATATATATTTTCAATACATATCTGTATGGTGTCCTTTCATTTGGTATTCAAGGGGGTTGTGTATGGTAATACAGCTGGCTTCACATGCCTTTCAGAGTTTAGCCTAAGACTGCTTTGTCCACGTTACCACTAGGATAACTGGTCTATAAGGTTGACTTACAACCAATCATCATAAGGGTTGCTTGGCATGGTACAATGTGATCACTAGAATTAGTGAGCATTATATACCAGGCCAACTTCTCACAGGGTTTTCAAGGATAACATTTATGAATATCTACCAAACGAATCTATAGTGCCCGTCGGAACGATATTGCTATTTGCATATCATTTTGTCTCACCACTATTATGGTTCTAACACGGTTGCTCTGAAACCTATGATTGTTTTTAACCCCAATCCTAATACGAAGAATTACTATTCTTTTGAATAGTTGTGACAGCCCCATTACTTTCATTTAAAAAACTTGCAACATGTACAATAATTTGAAAACTACCTTTTCAATGGATAGTGTTGCTATTATGATTCCCTAATATACATCTTTTTAACATTTACAGTCTATTTGGTGTCTGCAACCAAAAAGCTTTAGCAACTTATACAGAAAACTTTATGGTAAGAATCTATTCTGAGTTGCGTCCACTATATTATGTTATGTTATGTTACGTTATATGGATATTTATTGCGCGCACAATTACTCATGAGTATCCTGGCGCGAAGCATAACCACAGAGAAGTCGAGAGCTGAACAACAGAACATAACAACTTTAATAGGCTATATTAAAAAGATGTCTCTTAAGGAGCTTCTTAAAGCAGCCAAGATCTCTGGTGTCCCTGAGAGTAAATGGGAGGGAAGTCCAGAGGGCAGCGGCTTTGACCGAAAAAGATTGACCGCCCAATCTAGTTCGCCGGAAGCGAGGGACTACCATCCGGCGTTGGGAGGCCGACCTAAGGTGGTGACTTGGGACATGGAAAGTCACTCTTTTCCTGAGATAGGCAGGGCCAGTATCATGAAGGGCTCGATGCGTGAGTACCAGAGCCTTGAATTGGACTCTCTGGGCCACCGGCAGCCAGTGAAGTGTGGCCAGTTGCGATCTTATGCTATTTCGTCTAGAGATACCCAGCAAGAGTCTCGCGGCCGCATTTTGGATAAGCTGCAGTTTATTTACCAGAAAGGAGGGGGAACCCAGATACAAAGCGTTAGCATAATCCAGGCGGGACAATATGAGGGCTCTAGCGACCGTTTCTTTAGCTGGCTGGGGTAAAAAAGGAAAGAATCTACTCAGAGATCTGAGGGTACTGAAGCAGGCACCCGTCAATCGCTTGATCTGCTCTGCGAACCTCAAATCTTCGTTGAACCAGATGCCCAGGTTCTTGGCTGGGCCACCTTCAGAGAGGGGACGGGGAAAATCAGGGGGCCAAACCAATTCAGTGAATTGGTTTGGAAATTGACCGTATAGTAAAATCTCTGATTTTCCCTCATTGCATTTAAGTTTGGCATGAGCTAACCAGGTGAAAACGGCTGCCAGGCATTTTTGTGCTGCATCCGTTTCTAATGTCGAGTTGCCCCATGTGAACAGGAGCTGGGTGTCATCAGCGTAGGCCATAATTTTTGCACCCAGCTCCTCGGCCAGGTAGATCAGCGGGGTCATATATATGTTAAAAAGAAGTGGGCTCAATGTAGAGCCCTGTGGGACCCCGGTCTGAACAAGCCTGGCCGAAGAAGAAAGCTGACTATGCACCGTCAGGGATGTATAATTCCTATAGCCCGACGCACAGCACATATTGTTTGAGGTCAAGGGCAACAAGTTTTCATGTGTATTGTGTCCTTGGCACAAGTAGGCCCAACTCCCAGCAGCACAAACCCTATGGCTGCCAGTCAGCAGTACCACATAATGGGTCAGAGAAGGGCAACGTCTACAGTTAACGTAATATGTTTGCGCATATGTTAATGCTGTTAAAACCTGTATTTATGATTCATTACTTGAATGCATTTATTACTCAGGCGCGCACTCTAAGTACATTTTATAACCTCTGAGTGCACAACTGTCAGTGGCTCCAGTATACAAAAGCCTGACCCACGTATGCTTATCAGAATCTCTTACACCTCTCAATATTCACCATCATATATTTATTGGGGCCAGTGCCATCAAGATTTCACATTTATTTTGTCCTTGGATCAAGTACTCAAGTACTCCAAGGCCCTGCAACGCATATCCTTCAGCTGCCAATTTACAGTAAAACGTTACGAAACAGGAATGGGAACTGTCTGCTGCCGAGGTAATATTTGTGTCCATATGTTATTGACCTTCAGACTTGTACAATATTGATGCAGTCATTATTGTTAGTTAGAGTGACTGTTCCAAATAAATGTTGTAAGCTCAGACTGCACTACTGAGAGTTTTTGTATTAAAAAAGTGTACACACACTTCCAAAGTTTAACACTATGAGGCTATGTATACAGCTCGCAGAATGCTCTGCGATTTGATGCAAATAATTGCAGAAGCTTAAGAGCAAGTTTGATAATACTTTGCTTTCAAAATAAAATGTTCATAAAAAAGAGAAAGCAGGAAAAAAAAGATTTTGCGAAACTACTATAAAATTTCTGTTACAATTTTTTTGCAGCATCATTCAATAACGTGTTAATCCATGCTAGTATTTCCCAAAAATATTCATTATGGAAAATCTCTGTAACTACTTTCAATAAGATTATGGGAAACAAAATTCAACAAGTATTGTCAAACACTGTACGTCTAAAATTGATGGTCACCTTTTTACTTTTGTCATCGTGTGACTCGTTTTGGCACCATGTTTGTAAAATGTTATTGGCATGTAAGCTGCTGCGCCCTCACTATTATAACAAACTTTGCCAAAAGCAAAAAATATTTTTGGTTTTAAAAAACACAAACTTTCACAGTAGTTACCGGCACTGAACAAAACTACTTTGTGCGTCGATATGCTCCTTGTGAAACAGCATAATGCTGTGACTCACAGTGAAGCCATCCATTACAAAGACAGAGAGAGAGAGAGAGAAAGACAGGTGAGAGAGAAGAGTGGATGAGAGTGGAGGGAACAGAGAGAGAGAGAGAGAGAGAGAGAGAGAGATGTAATAAACGCAAAACGCAAAAGGTCACGGTTAATGACGGACCAAATTAGGGGCCCATTTATTCAAGAAAGTCTCAAAAGTGCACCCATGGAATATGTCCTAGCATTAAGTGCAGCTATACAGCTTTTGTGAATTACCAAAAATGTACGCAAGTAGGACAAGAAAGTACTCCTAGAAAATATTTGTGAACTACATTTTAACATGAACAAATTTGCATGTGTAGATTGGCTCGTGCGAAAATATGAATGTTTACAAATTCACTTTTCCTCCAACACCTTTTTTCCCAACTCAGGAAGAAGGTTGATGTATGCCATTGTCGGGAAGAAATTTCCAACATTCTTCACTATGACAAAAGATTAGAAAAGAGTTGTTAAAAACACATAAAACATGGAAGTTAGTGGGTTTGCACAGACTCTAAAGGCCATTCTGACCCTGGAACTATGTTTACCATGTAAATACATATAAAGTTTTTATTTCAAAAAGCTATTCACCTTTAAACAATGCAATATGAATTACAATATACTTTTCACTTTCTTCTCAAGAGACCCAATGTTTTGAATGCAGCAGATGACTCCATCTTCAATTCATAAAAGCAAATGTAAATCATACTTGCCTTTTACTGCCGGTATATGTCAAAAATGTGTTAATTTTGTTGAATCTAAACACACCTTTTGGATTAGGACTATGGAATAGTGGTATCAAAATATAATTCATTCTATTGTCAGATATCTACCTTGGTGATAGTCGAATTACCACTACTTTTTAGACAACCATTCAAGTTCAAGTTCAAGTTCAGAAATTTGTATAGCGCACTACTCACCCAGAGGGTCTCAAGGCGCTTGTGGGAGGAGGGGGGGTACTTTACTTATCGAATATCCAAGTTTTAAGTTGTTTTCTGAAGGAGAGATGGTTCTGTGTTAGGCGGAGGTGGGTGGGAAGAGAATTCCAGGTTTTGGTCGCTAAGTAGGAGAAGGATCTTCCCCCCATGGTGGATGTGTGGATGCGCGGAATAGCGGCGAGGCCCTGATTGGACGAGCGAAGTTGGCGGGTGGGGGTGTAAAATGACAGGCGCGTGTTGAGGCATTCGGGTCCTAGGTCGTAGAGGGCTTTATGTGCTTGGGTGAGGAGTCGGAACGTTATCCTCTTGTTGACGGGGAGCCAGTGGAGGTCTTTCAGGTGACCGGAAATGTGAGCCTGGCGGGGGATGTCTAGTATGAGTCTGGCTGAGGCGTTTTGGATGCGTTGGAGTTTTTTCTGTAGTTTGGCTGTGGTTCCGGCGTAAATGGTGTTTCCGTAATCCAGTCGGCTTGTGACCAGTGCGTGGGTGACCGTTTTTCTTGTTTCGGTGGGGATCCAACGGAATATTTTTTGGAGCATGCGAAGGATGTTGAAGCATGATGAAGAAACGGCGTTGACTTGTCTGGTCATCGAGAGGGAGGAGTCCAGGATGAAGCCCAGGTTGCGTGCGTGGTCCGTTGGTATGGGTGCTGTTCCCAGGGCCGGTGGCCACCATGAGTCGTCCCAAGCAGAGCGGGATGATCCTAAGATTAGGACTTCCGTTTTGTCCGAGTTCAGTTTTAGACGGCTGTTCTTCATCCACTCTGCTACATCTTTCATACCTTCGTGTAAGTTGGTTTTGGCGGTGTTTGGGTCTTTGGTGAGGAAGAGGATCAGCTGGGTGTCGTCTGCGTAGGAGATGATGTTGAGGTTGTGTTGGCGTGCGATGGATGCGAGGGGCCTCATGTATACGTTGAAGAGGGTGGGACTGAGTGAGGATCCTTGTGGTACGCCGCAGATGACTTCGGTGGGCTCCGATCTGAAAGGGGGAAGGCGGACTCTCTGGGTTCTTCCAGCGAGGAACGAGATGATCCAGTCCAATGCTTTTTCTTGTATTCCGACGTTGTTGAGGCGTTGTATGAGGGTGCTATGACAGACTGTGTCGAAGGCTGCGGAGAGGTCAAGTAGGATGAGGGCAACTGTTTCTCTGTTGTCCAGTAGTGTTCGAATGTCATCTGTTGCTGCGATGAGGGCGGTTTCAGTGCTGTGTTTGGCTCGGAAGCCGGACTGTGAAGGGTCGAGGGATTTTTTGGATTCGAGGAAGGCGGCGAGCTGACTGTTGACGGCTTTCTCAATAACTTTGGCAGGGAATGGGAGGAGCGAGATGGGGCGTTAGTTCTTAAGTTTAGTGGGGTCTCGTGTGGGTTTCTTCAGAAGGGCGCTGAGTTCATCATGTTTACAGCTTTCTGGGAAGGTAGCGGAGTTGAGGGAGCAGTTGATGACGTCTCGGAGATGGGGTGCGATGATGGAGTCTGCTTTGTTGAAAATGTGGTGGGGACATGGGTCGGTAGGCATCCTGAGTGGATGGAGTTCATCAGGTGGATGGTGTCTTCAGTGGTGATTGGGTCCAAGGCGCAAAGGTTGGTAGAGGGGGGATTTGGTTCGGGGGTGGGTGTAGTGGACTGGTCTCCGGACTGGTTTTCAAAGTTGTTATGTATGTCGGCGATTTTGTTGTGGAAGAAAGTGGCTAGGGAGTCGCAGAGGTCTTAGGATGGGGTGATGTCGTTGGTGCCGGCGGTGGGGTTGGTAAATTCTTTGACGATGTTGAATAGTTCCTTGCTGTTGTGGGCGTTGTTGTCAAGTCGATCCTTGAATGCTGATTTCTTGGTGGATCGGATCTGTTGGTGGTGTTTGCGGGTGGCGTTCTTGAAGGCGGTTAGGTTGTCAGTGGTTGGATTTTTTCTCCAGGCTTTCTCGATGGTACGACAGAGCTTCTTGGATGTCTTTAGGTCATAATTGAACCAGGGGGCTTTTTTGCTACTTTGCTTGATTTAATGGTTTTTCAAGGGTGCTAGTTCGTCTGCGCTGTGGGTGATCCATTGTGTGAGGTTGGTGGTGCTTGGTTTGGGTCCGATGATTTGGCAGGAGGGTTTTGTGAAGCGAAGTGAAGAGCTGGTCGGTGGTAATTTTGTTCCAGTTTCTTCGGGGGATTGGTTGAGGAAGGTTGTGTGTTGTGGTCTTTTTGTAGTTGAAGTGAACGCAGCTGTGGTCCGTCTAGTGGAGAGCTGTGGTGTGGTTGAAGGAGATGTGCTTGCTGGAGGTGAAGATTGGGTCGAGCGTGTGCCCGGCATAGTGGGTGGGGGTATCAACAAGTTGTTTTTGTCCGAGATTGGCCAAGTTTTCCAGGAGGGTGGTGGTGTTGCTGTCGTTTTTCTTTTCCAGGTGGAAGTTGAGGTCTCCCAGTAGAATGTAGTCCTCAGAGGGGAGGGCTTGTGGGCTGATGAAGTCAGTGATGTCTTCGCTGAATTGTGTGCGGGGTCCTGGTGGCCTGTAGATGAGGGTGCCTCTGAGTGTGGTTTGGAAGTGAAGGTGTTCGGCGGCTGCGAGGTTATCGTCTGAGCTGGTCGTGATGCGGATGGAGTTCTTATGTACGATGGCGATGCCTCCTCCTGTTTGGATGGTGCGGTCTTTTCGGATGATCTTGTAGCCGTTCGAGATGGCTATGGCGATGTCGGGGGCTGATGAGGCGTTCATCCAGGTTTCTGTAAGGAAGGTGACGTCCAGCGAAGTGGTGTCGAGTAGGTTCCAGAGTTCAATGGCGTGTTTGTGGACCGAGCGGGTGTTGAGTAGGATGCACTTCAGGTGGTTAGTGTTGGAGCTCTGTTTGGAGTCTGTGGATTTAGAGTGGGTCCTGATGCAGTCGAGTTTGCAGGGGTGGCAGGTGAAGGGTCCATGGGTGTGTCCAGGGGCGGCTTGGTAGCAGTCTTGGAGTCGGCCGGGTTTGAGTGCTGAGAGGGATGCAGCAGCATAAGTTATGCGGGTGGATTGGGATTTGCGAAGACCAGCGGGTCGGGCACTGGGCGCGGTCCAGGCGCGGACCGGCGTGGACAGGCTTACCTTTGGAGCACCTTCGGCGCGCATTGGGCGCGACCGCTGCGCGTGAACGCTGCGCGCAAAAGCATCTGTCATATGTGGATGGCGGAAGGGGCGGGGGCGAGGGAGGAGCAGCTTTGAGGCGGGAGCGGGGTGGAGAGCCGGGCTGGGAAGGCACAAACAACAAACAACAAAATGGCAGCAAGCCAAAAGTCACACAGGACGAGACCCCAACAATCCTTAATAAAAGGGAAGCGTCACCGGCACAATCAGGCACAAATAATTCAAAGGCAGCAATGCACAAATCGATAAACAATGCAAGCGCAGCTCAGCAGGCAGCTACGATAGCGCTACAATCCAAATACAGTCAAGGCGCTAATAAGGCAAAAATGGTTGCAGGGGCAATGCGAGCAATGGGCAGCTAATAATGAAGGCAAGGAGCACTCAGACAGTTAGCGCTACGATACCAGAATGGGATCAGGGAGCCGCGTAAGGAGCGACCGCTTCTGAGGGTCTCAGGACGGTCAGTCAATAATAATGTGTAGAGGAGCGGTGTTGCTTCTTCACCTTCAAAGAGGAAGATTTAAATTTATATTTCAACAGATAAACAAAATAATTACTCAATTTCAAAAAGAAAATTAAGTAGGAATGTTAGACGAAGTCTGCTCCAACTCTAAAAGCATTGTGCAAATTGTAACAGGTGATAAAAAAGTGTGTCTCAACATTACTTTTTAAGATAATTTGGACACAAGACTAGACTGCAGGAGTGTCCAAATATCTAATTAGATATCTTGCATGTGATCATATGTTACTTAAAAACATACTTATACACTTTTTATGCTGGACAGTATTGCTTCTAAACATCCTTTCACTGCTTTCTTCCAAACCTTCAAAAAAGATTTCATGAATTTACAGGCAGAGTCTTTCAGGTCTGTATATATCTAATGTGAAACAATCATACTTGTTTTCTCTTTTGTAAACTGACATATGTAAATTCATCAGTCACTTCTATGGTAATCCTTTAGAATCCTGAATGCTAAGTGCTGAGTTTTGTGTGTGCTTTAGCTACATAGAAACATGTAGTGTAACCTGTCAAACACTTTGAAATACTACCCTCCCACTAGTCCTAGAGGCGGATGTAGAATTCAACCGTTCTTCATAAAATAGAATTGGATGTCACTAAGTACAAAGTATTTCTGTATTATGGAATCCCTAATGCGTCCCTTAAAGATTCAAGAGAAGTCCAAACACATACTAACTGAAACACGCCAACCATTAGTAACCTGTAAAATTTGCCAAACAACTCTTTCAAGGTGTGATCAATCCAAAAAATACTCCTTTGGCACATCAGATATAGTACAAAACACATAAACTACTTGCACCCCAACAACTTTGCTTGAGCTGCAACACAGAGATTGCAGGGAACCACTTGCTGCTGCACCAACCACATCAACAGCTGCAACTCCATCTTTAGCAAACAGTCCATACTCGCATATTGATCTTCAGTTTCGTAAGCGTAAATTTCTATGCATTTATTGTGATGAACTTTTGTGGTATGCAAACACTATATCAACCTCATCAAAAACAAGAAACAGGAGTAGCGCTGTCCTCAACATTAGTTATTAGACATTTATCAAGCTTTTTTGTTGTAAAAACTACCCCGTTCGAAGGCAGTTGAAAATATGCACACTTGCTGCCTTTCTTGGCTGGGGTTATCAATTACTCTTGAATTTCATATTATGATTCAAACTCGTCGCCCTTTATTGAGCCTTTTTGTTGCACCTACTACCCCGTCCGAAAGCAGTGGTAAATTTGGACACTTACTGCCTTTCTTGGCTGGGGTTTTCAATTATTCTTGAATTTGATATTCTGATTCAAACTCGTGGCCCTTTATTGAGCCTTTTTGTTGTACCTACTACCCCGTCCGAAAGCAGTGGGAAATTTGCACATTTGCTGCCTTTCTTGGCTGGGGTTGTCAATTGTCCTTGTAATACAAATTCAAAGTGCAGGCCCTTTATTGAGCTTTCTTGGTAACTATTACTCGTGAATGGCAGTGCGCACTTCCTGCCGTTCATGTATAAACAAAAGCTTAAAAGTATAACAATATTAAAAAAGAGCCAGTATAGTCTATGGTTATCAAATCTTCTGTTTGTTATTGAAATTCAAAGTACAGGCCCTTTATTGAGCCTTCTTGCTAAATACTACCCATGAATGGCAGTGGGTAATTTGGACACTTTCAGCCTTTCATATTTTTTACATTATTCATCTACCTCTCAATCAACACATCATCTACACTTACACACACCTACTTACTGCCTTTCTTGGCTATGGTTATCAACTATTCTTCTATTTCATATCTGTATTCAAAGTGCGGGCCCTTTATCGAGCTTTTTTCATGTAGATACTGCACTGCCAGAAGGAAGTGGGAAATTTGCGCTCTTACTGCATTTCTTCTCAGGGGTTATGAACTATTGTTCAATTTCATATTACTATTCAAAATGCAGGTGCCTTATCAAGCCCTTTTTCTTCAATCAACTACCACGGCCTAAGGCAGTGGGAAATTTGAACACTTGCTGCCTTCCTTGGCCGGGTTTTTCAATTATCCTTCTTCTAATACGAATTCAAAGTGCAGGCCCTTTATTGAGCCTTCTTGGTAACTATTACTCGTGAATGGCAGTGGGTAATTTGCGCACTTCCTGCCGTTCATGTCTAAAGACAAGCTTAACAAAAGTCTACCAATATTAAAAAAAGAGCCAGTATAGTCTTTGATTATCAGATCTTCTGTTTGTTATTGTAATTCAAAGTACAGGCCCTTTATTCAGCCTTCTTGGTAACTACTACCCGTGAATGGCAGTAGGTAATTTGCACACTTGCAGCCTTTCTTATTTTTCATATTATTCATCTAACACTCAATCAACACATCATCTACACGTACACATACCTACTTGCTGCCTTTCTAGGCTGCGGTTATCAATTATCCTTCTTCTAACACAAATTCAAAGTGCAGGCCCTTTATTCAGCCTTCTTGGTAACTACTACCCGTGAATGGCAGTAGGTAATTTGCACACTTGCAGCCTTTCTTATTTTTCATATTATTCATCTAACACTCAATCAACACATCATCTACACGTACACATACCTACTTGCTGCCTTTCTAGGCTGCGGTTATCAATTATCCTTCTTCTAACACAAATTCAAAGTGCAGGCCCTTTATTCAGCCTTCTTGGTAACTATTACTCGAGAATGGCAGTGGGTAATTTGCACACTTGCGTCCTTTCTTCCGTCCTTTCTACCGCACAGTGTGTGTACTTTGTGCACTTGCTTAACTTCTTAAATGAGATACCCGTTTCTCAGGCTCCCACTGCGGAATCCGACTCACAGTCTGTAATGGACTGGAAATCCAAACACCCATTTCCTTTACAAGGCAGTGGGTTGTTTCTGCATCTGCTACCTTTCTTCCTTTTCACCTTTTCTGCATCTTCTACCTAAAACACACCTACCTCCTGACTTTCTTGCAGCCTTTGCCAAGTATTACTCTAATTCAAAGTAGAGTCCCTGAAATGGGCCGGGTGTTGTAATTTTTCAGCCCTACCCCCCACAATGGTAACTTAATGCACTTACATTGCTTCCTTCGATGTCGTAGCCATTTCCTATGCTCCCACTGCAAAATTCGATGCCCTATCCGTATAATGACTTGGAAATCCAAAGATCCACTTCCCTGACAACGCAGTGGATAGTTTGTGCGTCTGCAGCCTTTCTAATTTTTCACCTTTTTTATCTTCCACTCAATCAGCACATCATCTACACATAACACACACCAACTTGCTACCTTTTTTATGTACAGTTATCAATTCTTTTTCAATTTCATATTCTTATTCAAACTCGTGGCCCTTTATTGAGACTTTTTGTTGTAGCTACTACCCCAGTCAAAGGCAGTGGCAAATTTGGACGCTTACTGCCTTTCTTGACTGGGATTATCAATTATTGTTCAATTTCATATTCTGATTCAAAGTCAAGGCTCTTTATCAAGCCTTTTTCATATAGATACTGCACTGGCAGAAGGCAGTGGGAAATTTGTACACTTGCTGCATTTCTTCGCTAAGGTTATGAACTATTGTTCAATTTCATATTCCTATTCAAACTGCAGTCCCTTTATCAAGCCCTTTTTATTCTATCAACTACCCCGCCCAAGGCAATAGGAAATTTGAACTCTTGCTGTCTTTCTTGGCTGGGGTTATCAATTATCCTTCTTGTAATACAAATTCAAAGTGCAGGCCCTTTATTGAGCCTTCTTGGTAACTATTACTCGTGAATGGCAGTGGGTAATTTGCGCACTTCCTGCCGTTCATGTATGAAAAAAAGCTTAACAAAAGTCTACCAATATTAAAAAAGAGCCAGTATAGTCTATGGTTATCAAATCTTCTCTTTGTTATTCTAGTTCAAAGTGCAGGCCCTTTACTGAGCCTTCTTGCAAACTACTACCTGTGAATAGCAGTTAAGCATGGGCGAATTTTGCGAAATCGGAATCCGCAAATTTGCGGATTTTCAAATTTGCAATCCGCAAAATTCACGAATTCGCGCAAATTTGCAGATTTATTTTTTTTGCGAGTTCGCGGGGCACTTTGCGTGTTTGCGGGTGTTTGCGAGGCGTTTTGCGTTTTCGCAGGTTTTTTTTTTTGCTTGTTAATCACTGCCACCCTCTCATTTTTTATGCCCATCTGCCCTCTGTACCACTCGATTCTGTGCCCTTCTGCCCTCTGCCCCACTCATTTTTTGTCCCCTTCTGCCCTCTGTCCCACGTTTGTGCCCTTCTGCCCTCAGCCCCACTTAGAATGGCGCCGGCAAGCTGCCAGCGCCATTCTAAAATAGCTGCAAATAGCTTCAACAGGAAGCACTAATAGATAAAGTAAAGCAGGTGCTTGAGTTGAAGGTCAAATTAAGTTACACAATCATTAATCACCCCAAGTTTGGGTGATTAATGATTGTGTAACTAAATTTGAGCAGAACCTGCTTTACTTTATCTATTAGAGCTTCCTGTTGAAGCTGACTTTTGTAACTATTTTAGAATGGCTCTGGCAGCTTGCCGGCGCCATTCTAAAAGAGTTACAAAAGTCAGCTTGAACTTTTGACCCAATCCGTTCCGCTCGTGGATTTTGCGGGAAATTTGCGAATCTTGCGGATTGTGAATTTACCGAAAATATGAAAAGTCCGCGAGCGGAACGGATTTTCCGCCCATGCTTAATAGCAGTAGCTAATTTGCACACTTATAAGCTGCTCCTGGACACACCCATGGACCTTTCTCCTGCTACTCCTGCAAATTCATCGGCACCGACAACATATCCGCTACGACCACAACACAGATTCCTGACCCCAACCACCTACAGTGCATCCTTCTCAACACTCGATCGGTCCACAGACACGCCATTGACCTATGGAATCTACTAGACACCATCTCTCCAGACGTCGCCTTCCTAACAGAAACTTGGATGAACGCTTCCTCCGCCCCAGACATCACCATTGCCATCCCTGAAGACTATAAGATCACACGCAAGGACCGCACCGACCACACAGGAGGAGGAATCGCTATCGTCCATAAGAAATCAATCCGCATCTCAACCAGCTCTGACGCCAACCTCGCTAACTCCAAACACCTTCACTTCCAGATCCACATAGACCCCAAGACCACACTCAGAGGCACCCTCCTCTACAGACCACCAGGACCCCGCGCAAAATTCAGTGAAGACATCACGGACTTCATCACTCCCCACGCGCTCCCCTCCAAAGACTACATCCTTCTGGGAGACCTCAACTTTCACCTTGAAAAGATCAACGACCGCAACACCACCACCCTCTTGGACAATCTCGCCAACCTCAGACTTAAACAACTGGTCACTTCCCCCACCCACATCGCAGGTCACACACTCGACCCCATCTTCACCTCCAGCAATCATGTCTCCTTCAGCCACACTACGGATCTCCTCTGGACTGACCACAGTTGCGTTCACTTCACCTACAACAAACCAAAACCCACCAACCACCTCCAACCAACTCTGCAAAGAAACTGGAACAAAATCACCATCGACCAGATCTCCGCATCGCTCCTTCTAAACACCCCAGCCCACTCTTCTAACGCAAACGAAGCCGCCGCCAACCTCACCCTATGGTTATCCAACACCGCCGACACCTTAGCACCACTGAAGAAACGTCAAAGCAAACCTGGCAGCAAAAAGGCCTCATGGTTCAACGATGATCTTAAGAAGTCCAAGAAACTCTGCCGCTCCCTTGAAAAGGCATGGAAAAAAGACCCAACCACTAGCACCAAGGACGCCTTCAAAAACGCTACCCGCACTCACCACCAACTAATCCGAAAGGCCAAGAAAACAGCATTCAAGGATCGACTTGACAACAACGCCCACAACAGCAAGGAACTTTTCAACATCGTCAAGGAATTTTCCAATCCCTCGGCCAACTCCAACGACATCACCCCCTCTCAAGCCCTCTGCGACTCCCTAGCCTCATTCTTCCACAACAAGATTGCAGACATCCACAACAGCTTCGACAAGCAACCCGTAAACCAACCCACCCTACCATTTGCTGAACATTCTCCCCCCGTGAACACCCTTAACGACTGGAACCCAATCTCCACTGAGGACACAATCCGCCTGATGAATTCCATCCACTCAGGATCCCCCACAGACCCATGCCCTCACCACATCTTCAACAAAGCAGACTCCGTCATAGCACCGCACCTCCGAGACGTCATCAACTGCTCCTTCAACTCCGCCACCTTCCCGGAAGACTGGAAACACGTTGAACTCACCGCCCTTCTGAAAAAACCCACAGCGGACCCCACCGAACTCAAAAATTACCGCCCCATCTCGCTCCTTCCATTCCCGGCCAAAGTCATCGAGAAAGCTGTCAACAACCAGCTCGCCGCCTTCCTCGAAGCCAACAAATCCCTCGACTCCTCACAATCTGGCTTCCGAGCAAAACACAGCACTGAGACTGCCCTCATCGCAGCAACAGACGACATTCGAACTCTACTGGACAATGGAGACACAGTCGCCCTCATCCTCCTCGACCTCTCTGCAGCATTCGACACAGTCTGCCACAGCACTCTTTTACAACGCCTCAATAACATCGGAATCCAAGGAAAAGCACTTGAATGGATCACCTCGTTCCTCACCGGAAGAACCCAGAGAGTCCGCCTCCCACCATTCAAGTCCGAGGCCACTGAAGTCATCTGCGGCGTACCACAAGGATCCTCACTCAGCCCCACCCTCTTCAACGTATACATGAGCCCCCTCGCGGCCATCGCCCGCCAACACAACCTCAACATCATCTCTTACGCGGATGACACTCAACTAATCCTTTCTCTCACCAATGACCCCAGCACCGCCAAAACTAACCTACACGAAGGAATGAAAGAAGTTGCCAAATGGATGAAACAAAGCCGTCTGAAACTGAACTCAGACAAAACTGAAGTCCTCATCTTAGGTACATCCCCCTCTGCATGGGACGACTCCTGGTGGCCGGAAGCCCTCGGAAAAGCACCCATCCCGACAGACCACGCACGGAACCTAGGCGTCATCCTGGATTCTTCACTCTCAATGAACAGACAAGTCAGCGCCGTATCCTCTTCCTGCTTCAACATTCTTCGCATGCTCAGAAAAACATTTCGCTGGATCCCCACCGAAACAAGGAAAACAGTCACCCATGCCCTGGTCACGAGCCGACTGGACTACGGAAACACCCTCTACGCAGGCACTACCGCTAAACTCCAGAAGAAACTCCAACGAATCCAAAACGCCTCAGCCAGGATCATATTAGACATCCCACGCAACGAACACATCTCTGGTCACCTTAAAGACCTCCACTGGCTACCCGTCAATAAGAGAATCACTTTCCGACTGCTAACCCACGCACACAAATCACTCTACGACATCGGACCAGAATGCCTCAACTCACGACTGTCCTTCTACACCCCCTCCCGCCAACTACGTTCTTCCAGCCAAGCCCTCGCCACTGTACCTCGCATCAACAAGACCACCATGGGAGGCAGATCCTTCTCATACCTGGCTGCTAAAACATGGAACTCACTCCCTGCTTACCTTCGCCTTACCCAGAACCACCTAGCATTCAGAAAGCAACTTAAAACGTGGATATTTGACAAGTAATCCTCCCCCCCTTTCTAAGCGCCTTGAGACCCTCTGGGTATGTAGTGCGCTATATAAATTCTCTGACTTGACTTGACTTGACATCCTTTCTTAGTTTTTACATTATTCATGTTCCACTCAATCAACACATTATCTACACGTACATACACCTACTTGCTGCCTTTCTTGCTTATGGTTATCAACTATTCTATTTCATATTCAAATTCAAACTACAGGCCCTTTATCGAGCCTTTTTGTTGTAACAGGTACCCTAGCCGAAGGCAGTAAAAAATTGCACACTTGCTGCCTTTCTTGGCTGAGGTTATCAATTGTTCGTGAATTTCATATTCTGATACAAACTCATGGCCCTTTATTTTTGTTGTACCTACGACTCCGGCAGAAGGCAGTGACAATGTACACACTAACTGCCTTTTTTTGGCTAGGGGTTATCAATTATTCGTGAGTTTCATATTCTGATACAAACTCGTTGCCCTTTATTGAAGCTTTTTGTTGTACCTACAACTCCGGCTGAAGACAGTGAAAATGTGCGCACTAACTGCCTTTCTTGGCTAGGGGTTATCCATTATTGTTCAATTTATTTTTCTGATTCAAAGTCAATAAACTTTATCGAACCTCTTTATTGTAGCTAATACCCCGGCCGAACAAAGAAGGATATTTTCACACTTGCTGCTTTTCTTCACTGGGGTTGTCAATTATTTTAAAAGTACATACAAGCTTAGCAACAATAATTTCTTTTGGAAACAAATTTCACTAATCGTCTCTGTAAAACTTCTTTGACATGTTCAGTGCAAACTCTTAAAACAGAGTATGACATATTAGTCTCAATGTATTTAAGGCACAGACAATTGTACTATGTCCTCAGATTCTGTTAACTGTACAAAATAACATTCATCAATGTTTGTGTCGAATAGCACCTTCAATATACATTGCAGACATCAGGGTTCACAACTT
Source organism: Lissotriton vulgaris (assembly GCF_964263255.1). NCBI lineage: Eukaryota > Metazoa > Chordata > Amphibia > Caudata > Salamandridae > Lissotriton > Lissotriton vulgaris. The sequence continues at coordinate 1,527,604,254 of NC_141693.1, forward strand.
CACTTCAGCTTTCCTTCTACATTAATGACAGCATTTAATCCAGCCTTTCTTTCCTTAAGGCAGAGACAATTATACTGTGTCCTTAGGTTATGCAGACAGTGACAAAATAGCTTTCATCGACCTTTGTCTCAACAACTGCCTTCAATCAACAATGCGGACAGCTGCGTTCACAACTTGAATTCAGCTTTCATTCTACATTAAGGACAGCATTTTATTCAGCCTTGCTTTCCTTAAGGCTGAGACAATTGTACTGTATCCTCAAATTCTGTTAACTGTGACAAAATAGCATTCATCGATCTTTCTGTCAACAACTACCTTCAATCTATACTGCGGACAGTTGGGTTCACTACTTGCATTGACTGATCTTTCTGTCAACAATTACCTTCAATCTACACTCCAAACAGCTGCGTTCATAAACTTCAATTCAGCTTTCCTTTTACGTAATGTAAATGTAAATGTATTTGAGCTTATATAGCGCACAGCTACCCGCAGTGGGTTTCCCGGCGCTTGCTTAGGGAACCCGTCCTGGTATTCCCCTGTGAGATAACCCCGGCAGGGTATCCACAAGGTGAAAGCCAGGCATCCCGCCGTGAGGGGCCGTTGTGGAGATTAAGCAAGCTATTGCCCAGAGTCGAAGAGTGTGAACCCGTGAGTCGAGAAGGCACCGGTGCGAGAATTATCGAGTCCGTGGAATTTTTAGCCCAAGATCCGCCGAGGGGGGGAATTGAACCCTGGTCCAGGGCCGATCTCAGATTCCGGGTCTGCCGCCTCTAACCCCTGAGCCACACTTCTCCACTTACGTAAAGGACAGCATTGTATTCAGCCTTCCTTTCCTTAAGGCAGAGACAATTATACTGTGTCCTCAGATTCTGTTATCTGTGACTAAACAGCATTCTTCGATCTTTGTCACAACAACTGCCTACTATCTACACTGCGGACAGCTGGGTTAACAACTTGAATACAGCTTTCCTTTTATATTAAGGACAGCATTGTATTCAGCTTTGCTTTCCTTAAGGCAGAGACAATTGTACTGTATCCTCACATTCTGTTAACTGTGACAAAATAGCATTCATCGATCTTTCTGTCAACAACTACCTTCAATCTACACTGCAGACAGCTGGGTTCACAACTTGCATTGACCAATCTTTCTGTCAACAACTACCTTCAATCTACACTGCGGACAGCTGCGTTCACTACTTGCATTGACCGATCTTTCTGTCAACAACTACCTTCAGTCAACAACGCGGACAACTGGTTTAACAACTTCAATTCAGCTTTTCGTCTACATTGAGGACAGCATTGTATTCATCCTTGCTTTCCTTAAGGCAGGGACAATTATACAGTGTCCTCAGATTCTGTAACCTGTGACTAAATAGCATTCTTCGATCTTTGTCTCAACAACTGCCTTCAATCTACACTGCGGACAGCCGGATTCACAACTTGAATTCAGCTTTCCTTCTACATTAAGGACAGCATTGCATTTAGCTTTGCTTTCCTTAATGCACCCACAATTATACTGTATCCTGAGATTCTATTATCTGTGATTAAATGGCATTCATCGACCTTTATGTAAACAACTGCCTTATATCTACACTGCGGACAGAAGGGTTCACAACTTCAACTCAGCTTTAGAACTAAAATTATCTTCAATATCTGTCCTTACAACAACCTTCAATATATTCTGTGGTCAGTAAAAATTTAAACTTCTTAGCAAGAGCTGCACTACTACAGAAAACATTTAATTCAGCCTCGCTTTATTTAAGGTACAGACTAATGGATTTTATGTGTTCTAATTTTGTAAAAGGATGTCACAAATAGTATTCATCTATAACTGCTCACTAGAGCTTTACATCTACACCACAGACAGCTCAGTTCACAACTTTAATTCAGCTTTCCTTCTACATTAAGGACACCATTGTATTGCGCTTTACTTCCCTTTAAACAGACACAATTATATTGCATCCTCAGGTACTGTTAACTTTCACAAAATAGCATTCATCAATCTTTGTGTCAACAACTGCCTTCAATCTACATTTCAGACAGCTCAGTTCACAACTTCAAATCAGCTTTCCTTCTAGATTAAAGACAGCATTATATTCAGCCTTGCTTTCCTTAACGCAGAGAAAATTATACTGTGTCCTCACTACAGACTCTGTTAACTAAGATAAAATAGCATTCATCGATCTTTGTGTCAACAACTGTCTTCAATCTACACTGGGGACAGCTGTATTCACAACTTCAATTCAGCGTTCCTTCTACATTAAGGACCGCATTGAGACCCTCTGGGTAGGTAGTGCACTATATAAATTTTCTGACTTGACTTGACTTGACATTCAGCCTTTTTTTCCTTAAGGCAGAAACAATTATACTGTCTCCTCAGATCCTGTTATTTGTAACTAAATAGCATTCTTCAATCTTTGTGTGAACAACTGCCTTCAATCTACACTACGGACAGCTGGGTTCACAACTTGAATTCAGCTTTCCTTCTACATTATGGACAACATTGCATTCAGCCTTGCTTTCCTTAAGGCAGAGACAATTATACTGTGTCCTCACATTTTGTTAACTGTACAAAATAGCATTCATCGATCTTTGTGTCAACAACTGCCTTCAATCTACACTGCGGACAGCTGCATTCACACCTTCAATGTAGCTTTCCTTCTACATTAGGGAAAGCATTACATTCAACATTGTTTTCCTTAACGCAGATACAATTCTACTCTGTCCTAAGATTATGTTAACTGTACAAAATACCATTCATCAATGTTTCTATCAATTAGTACCTTCGATCTACATTACAGATAGCAGGGTTCACAACTTCAATTCAGTTTTCCATGTAAATTTCTCTTCACGTTTTATTTATTTATTTATTTAGAGGCTTTTATAGCGCAGGACTCGACCCCCGAAGGGGTATCTCCGCGCTTGGTTCACCCTATGTCCTAAGGACCGCGCTATCATGGATACGCAAAGAATCATGCTGTCCGTAATGTACTATGTGTGCTGAGAACTGCCTTCAATAAATTCTGCGCTCATTAGAGTTCACAACTAGATACCAAGAGCGCCAGCACTACAGAAAACATTCAATACAATCTTGATTTACTTAAAACACAGACTATTGCACAATATCCTCACATTTTCTTAAACTTTGAATACTAGGAAATTCAGCCTTCATTCATTTAATGCAGACAAAATTCTACTATATGTGTTTCACATTTTGTTTAAATAAGTGACAAAAAACATTCAGCTATGTCTGTTAACAACTTCCTTCAATCCACACTGCACAGGGAACATACAAGCTCACCGCCAAAGATACTACTTACTCAGCGCACCATAAATATTCACAAACAAGAGTGAACACTTTTATGTCACAGTGAGACATACTGTCCCTTTTAAATGGAACTGATGCAGAATTCAATCAACAAAAGACATTACTTCAATTACTGTACCTCACCCCAACCACACATCATCACAGGGTACATTCAAGCTCAGCTCCAAACGTATTACTAACTCAGTGCACCACAAATCATCACCATGTTACAAAATTGAATGAGATGACTTATTTAGAAAAAAATACATCATACTTTTTGAAAATATACTTCAACTTACTTCTGTGAATGGACAACCAATATTTATTAGAAAACTTGATTTTAAAGATTTTGCTAACAATCCGTACTGCTTGCACCACACATCATCACACACTCCACAGAACTATGTTGCTTTAGATGCACACTTGCTTCCTTTCTTGGCTGGGATTATCAATTATTCCTCAATTTCATAATCTGATTGAACGTCAAGGCCCTTTATCAAACCTTTTTCTCATTTCTACTACCCCAGAAGAAGGTTAATACTCCAGAAGTAATCTGTAAAATTTAGCAAACAACTCTTTCAAGGGATGATCCGTCCAAAAAATACTCCTTTGGCACACCAACTATGGTGCGACATGTAAAAACTTGCACCCCAACAACTTCACTTGAGCTGCAACACAGAGATTGCAGGACAACCCAGTTGCTGCTCCACCAACCACATCAACTGCTGCAACAGCATCTTCGGCAAGCAGTCCATACTCACATATTGATCTTGATTTTGGTAAACTTACATTTATATGCATTTATTGTGATGAACTTTTCTGTTACGTCAAATAGTCTATCAACCTCATCAAAAATAAAAAATAAAGGAGCATCACTCTCCTCAACATCACTCACTACACATTTATCAAGGTTTTTTGTTGGGAGAACTACCCCATCCAAAGGCAGTAGGAAATGTGCACACTTGCTGCCTTTCTTCGCTAGGGTTATCAATTAATCTTTAATTTAATATTCTGATTCAAAGTCAAGGCCTTTTATTAAGCCTTTTTGTTGTAGAAGATTTCACATTTGCAGCCTTTCTTCACTAGGGTTATCAATTATTCTTCTTGAAATTGAAATTCAAACTGCAGGCCCTTCATTGACCCTTCTTGGTAACTACTACCCATGAATAGCAGTGGGTAATTTGCACACTTGCGTCCTTTCTACCACACAGTGTGTGTACTTTGTGCACTAGTTTACCTCCTTATATGTGGTACCCATTTCTCATGCTGTCACTGCAGAATCCGACACCCTGTCGGTGTAATGGACTGGGAAACCAAACACCCACTTCCCTTACAAGGAAATGGGTAGCTTGCACATCTTCAGCATTTCTTATTTTTCACCTTATTCATCTTCCACTCAATCAACATATCATCCACACATACACAAACCTACTTGCGCATTTCTTCGCTTTGGTTATCAACTATTCTTCAATTTCCTATTCTGATTCAACCTCGAGGCCATTTATCAAGCCTTTTTGATGTAGTTACTACCCCGCCCAAACGCCGTTAAAAATTTGCACACTTGCTATCTTACTTGGTTAGGGTATCAATTATTCTTGAATTTCATGAACTGGTTTTATATCAGTCATAGGTTTAGTACAATAACAAAATTCATCTTACATGTCCAAAAGAACACTAAATGACAGTTTACACTACAGGCAACACAGGTCACAATTTGAACTATTATGTCCCTGAAACATACATATTTTGACAATGCATTCCATACATGTTCTATCTTTCATTTCAATCGTGATTACAGATGATACAGTCCACCATTAAATGTACACTGCGGACAGCCGGATTCATAACTTCAATTCACCTTTCCTTACACATTAAAGACATCATTGGATCTACCCTTCTTGCTTTCCTTAACCTAGAGACAATTGTACTCTGTCCTCAGATTCTCTTAACTGTACAAAATAGCATTCCTCAAATATTTGTATCAATTAGTACCTTTGATCTACATTACAGAGAGCGGGGTTCACAACTTCAATTTAGCTTTCAATGTAAATTTCTCTTCACTATGTGTCCTGAGAAGTCCTTTCAATCAATTCTCCGCTCTCTCAAGGCCCTTTATCGAGCCTTTTTGATATAGCTACTACCCCCCCCCCCAAACGCAGTTAAAAATGTGCACACTTGCTACCTTACTCAGCTAGGGTTATCAATTATTCTTGAATTTCATGAACTTGTTTTATATCAGTTATAGGTTTAGTACAATAACAACATTCGTCTTACAAGTCCAAAAGAACACTAAATGACAGTCTACACTGCAGAAAACACAGGTCACAATTTGAACTATTATGTCCCTTAAACATACATATTTTGACAATGCATTCCATACATGTTCTATCTTATTTCAATCGTGATTACAGATGGTACAGTCCACCATTAAATGTACACTGCTGACAGCCAGATTCACAACTTCAATTCACCTTTCCTTCTAAATTAAAGACACCATTGGATCTACCCTTGCTTTCCTTAACGTAGACACAATTGTACTCTGTCCTCAGATTATGTTAACTGTACAAAATAACATTCATCAATATTTGTATCAATTAGTACCTTCGATCTACATTACAGACAGCGGAGTTCACAACTTCAAATCAGCTTTCAATGTAAATGTCTCTTCAATATGTGTTCTGAGAAGTGCTTTCAATGAATTCTCCGCTCAGTACAGTTCACAACTAGATACCTAGAGTGCTAGCACTACAGAAAACATTAAATACAATCTTGATTTACTTAAAACACAGACAATTTGTGTACAAAATGTACAGGATTAATATTTAGTTATTCTTGTCAATGGCAATCCTACTAAGAGTAAGAAAATCTGGCAATAATTAGTGCATATTAGGAAAGTGAAAAGGCAACGTTCTATCTGCTATACAAAAATAATATTACAAAAATGTGTATGTGGGAAAAGAAAAATAACTGTAGAAGATACTGACTTCCCATCTGGACCAATTGAAAAACTAGATGTTTCCATAACTGAAGAAATCTACGAACATTACAGTATTCATTCACTTCATTCAAAAGAAGTGATGGTGAATACTATAGAGTTATTCCAAATGAAAGAAGCAAAGTGAAGTCCCATTACTGTATGGGAAAAAAGCTTGCAAGATCGTTGTTTCCCTCAGGTCCTTCCCACACAAAAAAGAGGACGATCTGATGACCGACCTCTGCAGATTCCTGCATCTGAATACCGGACATCAATATTATATGCAGAAAATCCAAGATTTCAACAATGTATTCCATATTTGTTCCATCTTTTGTTTGAGAGTGATTTGTCTGGACTTCTTATGCAGAAAACCATATATTGAAAACAGGTGTACATCTTCAAAATGTTTCAGCATACAAATTTATGCATAAAGTACAGCAGAAAGATAATATTTTGGAATCTAACCTCATTATTCTCATGGCATGTCAGCGTTGTAGTAATGAGTACTGGTACCGTCGTCATGGAGAACTAAAATGTATGCTAAGGAACTTAGAAACTCCTACATAGTTCCTTACTCTAAGCTCTGCTGCCTATGCTTGGGATGATTTACTTCAGTTTCTTGATTACACAAATTCATATGATCATACTCGATGTCATCTAATGCTTCCACAAAATCAGCATCTAAAGTTTAGTTTAGAAAATCACAGCTGATATCTACAGCATTTATGTCTTCCTATTCATTCTTCCTACTTATAAAAATTATGTTTAGCTCTTCTATGACACTGTTACTAATTTCGAAACCGTCTTTCAAATTTTTTTGATTTTCCATACTGAATTTCTTATGTTGTAGGTCCTTTTACAAAAACATAAACACTTAATTTTATCTTCACTGTAATATAGGCATATGTGGTGATTCATATGAAATATCTTACAAATAAAGCAACAATATATTCTACATGAGTGTACATTATTTTCAAAATATTCTAAAACTAGCAGCCCGTCCCGACGTTGTCCGGGAGCAATTAGGCTTCAAGGTCCCCGCCCGCCCCGACGTTGTCCGTGTGTCCCCTGGAGCCTTCCTCCATATATTGCAGTAGTATACCTCTATGTTTACTTTGTACGCTTTTGTAACCTGCACATGTCACTTTTTCCTCCTGTAATGCAGTATTATACCTCTATGTTTACTTTGTACACTTTTGTAACATGCACACGTAACTTTTTCCTCCTGTAATGAACTGTTTGGCTCACTTTTGTAATGCTCCGTTTGCTTCCTCTTGCTCACGATTGTCATTTTTGCTTCATTTTTCCGCCGCTCACCGCTCCTAAATAAATAAATAAATAACCTACCTCATCCGCCGCGCACCGCTCCTCCCCGCCTGTCCGCCGCTCCTCACTGCCTGTCCGCCGCTCCTCACCGCCTGTCTGCCGCTCCTCACCGCTCCTCCCTGCGCAATGTCCGCCGGTCCTCCTCGCGCCCCTGGACGCCGTTCCTAACCGCGCTCCTCACATCAGAACGCAGGTCGCGGCCGGCGCTTCTTCCAAGGGACTACTTATTTTTTTTGGTACATTTTTCAAATAACGTATATTTATTACGTTAATATAGCCTATGTCCATCTGCACACCCTCACGATTACAACGATGTATCGGGTGTGTGGATTGGCGCTGTGGTTCCCGAGTTTACCCACCTTAAAGGTTCAAAGTTCTTCCTTTATAATAGTAGTATAGATTAAATACAATAAATACAGTGTCACTCTGCATTGTGTCAAGTGTTTTATTTATTTATTTATACTACCTACTGTTTTGCAAACTTAAAACAATGACAACAGCACTGCCTTACTTTGACTCACCCCATTACATTCTCAATTATGGTTGAGGGAGCAAAGGAAAGGAGTAAACTACATGTCTACAGATGTACTCCTATATTTAGAACACTGGATGAAGCACTGAGTAAATAAAGTTAGATACAAAAGAACACACACAAAAAAGGCTGCATAAAAGATACACAAAGGTAAGCAACACAAATATTTCACCGAATCTTGAACACAAACTGGTAAGTCACTAAAAGAACAAAAAGGCTCAGAACACTGCAACGGACGCTACGCTGTGGAACTCATTGTGAAGAAAGGTAGAAACATACTGTAAATAAAGCGGAATTCAAATAAAGAAAAAGTAAAAAAGATACATGGATGACAAAGTCACTGGAGTAATACTCTGTTCCCCAATACAAAAAAAGATTTTGCAGAAGTTATATGTACGAATGTTTAAGGAGCTACAAAGGGACTCCATCCTCCAGTACTCAAAAAATAACATTGGGGACCGTCGAGAGAACGCCAATGCCCCCACGGTCCCAGCCGGCTCCCCGCATCCTTCGAGAGCTGGCATTGCTTTCTCAGAGAGAACAGCTCACATGCTGCTCTCTCTAACAAAAAGTAATCTGCTTTCCTACTTGAAAGAGACAGCAGATTAACTTACTCTCTCTTTCAAATAGTAAACCGGTTTGCTGTGCTAAAGTGGGAGCCGCGGCGCTCCCGCCCTACCATAGCAAACAGCAGTGTCCCGGGGATAGGCACCCCGAGACACTGCAAGAGCCGGCCCTGGGAAAGGATGTTCCCCAGGGCCATCAAGGGTTCCAGTAAGGAGGCCACGGTTCTACTGAGGCACAAGATGGCCACCAAATCTTCCTGGTTTCGACTGTTGACAGACAGTTGACAGCCAATCAGCATGCAGCTCACGCTCATAATTGAATGGATTTCCGTACGCGTGCTGAACTCCGTCTCTAGATATCGCTATGATTTTACTTGCAATCTTCTCAGAAAGTACTGATCGGATTTTACATCATTTAACAAGAAGCACAATCTGCGACCCGAACTCTACCTCTCTGCCAAATTTCGTGTTATTCCGTTCAGCCGTTCGGGCTGTAGTCCTGGCTAAAGGTCCCTATGGAAAATTGCATGGGGAAAACACGTTTTGGGACCCCACTTTTTTCTCATCCCCCACTTGACGAATCACCCCCAAACTTTCAGGGAAGGAGCGGAACCGAGCAGGCCATTTTCCTGGAGAAATTCACGAAGATTCGTCGACCGGCGCTAAAGTAATTCTAAATAGAATGTTGTGGATTTCCTATGGAAACTAGGTCCTAACTATAACTACCTACTGGCGACCGCCAGTAGGTTATATATATATATATATATATATATATATATATATATATATATATATATATATATATATATATATATATATATATGCTTGCTGACACTTACCCATGGGTAATGAGGAGTTAGACTCCCCCGGCAGGTATTTGGTCAGATCAATTCTCCTTAGGCATGGAAGGGTAAAATGCACTATATAGGAGTACACTATATTACATTACTTGTATGCAACCAATAGTTTTCTGTAATCAGCAAAACGGTGGAATTGTTAATCTTTTTCACCATTCTAATAATGCTAATCACATTATTTTGTTCCCTTCTATTAATCATTGCAGTGCAAGTATTTTACCCAAGAATCACAATGCTTCAGTAAATCTTGAAACACTTCACTGTGTATTTATTGTGTATCTCTTTGTGAATGCATAAGTAACTGAGCAAAAGGGTTCTAGATCTGTTACCACAATTCCCTTGGGATCAGTGTTGTCATGTTCTGAGGTTGTACATCCATTTGTTATCCTGTAAGGTTAAGGGTACAGATGGTACACTTTGAGCTAGCAGGACTACAGGGCAACATACTCTGAGGGGTGCTTGACATCAGTCTTGCACCTGTACACCATTTAAGTTGTCTAACAAAGGAACAGTTTTAGCTACGAAAATACAAGCCACATGACACTCTAAACAAAAAAAAATGAGTTCACTACAACTCCCTGCTTAACATGTGATGGATTGTTTTTTTGTATCCCAATCTCTTAGAAAATCTCCTGTTGGTCTTTGGTATGTTGATTGTCAACCTGAAGTGTAAGTAAGGAGCTAACATCTGCAATACATTTCAAGTACAGTGAAAAAGTGTGGCTCAACAAGAATGACAGGGATGATGGTGTCCAAACCTTAGGTGTTTCATTAACAATTTAGTTCACGTTATAAGTTAAATCAGCCAGCAAAAGTCAAGGAAAATCATTGCAGGAACATACATATTTAAATGCTCATGGAATCTGAATTTGTATCTTATAAGGAAAATGATGCAAAACAGAATCACATACACCAAGCAACATATCAACCAATCAGGTTCCATAAAGGAACTGACCTAATCTAAATAAAACATAAACCGTAGCAAAAGGAAATTCTTAGAGAAAGGTGTTAGCATCAGATGAACTAAGTTTAAGGTTCAAAGGGGAAATATAAATGCTCAAGCATGAAGCTCAACAATTTGGGCAAGGGAAATCAGCAGACTCAAGACGAAGTCTTCTCTCGGCGAAGTCAGGGCATAGTATGCTCATCTTTTCCAAAGATCACACAATTAAAACATGAAAGAACTTTCCAGAAGACTTCTCCATATTGTTTTTCACCAAATGAAACAAAGCAAAGACAGTCCTCTCTGGGATCAGGTAGAGACTCCAATTTCCCAACGCTCAACAAAGGATCAAATGGTTGACATTGGATGTAACATCGGTCCTGTCTGCCTGGTGCAGGAATATCTCTCCCACTGCCTCAGTTTTCATATCTGAGGCCAACTTATAATTAGGTTTCAGTTACCTACCAGTTTAATACAATAAACAATAAACCTATTCAAACTTAAAGAAGCACATAATAAGACATCTGCAGAAGAGAGAAAATAAAAGTGGCAAACCTTTAATAAAAATGCAATTGATGTTACTCATGGCTGGTCACACATTAAGCTACCTTAACATTAAAAAATTGAGTGTAAATGGGTACGGGTAACATGAGGAAATAAGTTGCAATTCCATTTTAAATATATGGGTGACTCTCACTGTAATATATGCAGTCACCTATTGTTAATTAATTAAAACAATACACACAGAATCATTTATTTATCTTATAATAAATGCATGTAACACATGACTGCATGGAGCACAAAAAATATACCGGACCACATGTTTACCTCTATGTAAAATATCTTGTGACTCAATTATTATTGGTTCTCACACTTTAGCTGAGGGCTTCCACGCCCATAGTTGTAGCAAAGAAAAGGAGCACCACAGAGCAGAAAATAGGCAGCACTCAGCGGTGTGGCAGGCAGGAAGCTTGAAAAATCAAAAAAAGACTTAACTAGACTTTGACTCTGCAATTCCAGACTCCGAAGATATTGGATTTGTGTACAATTCAGAGATCGGTGCACCAACACTGCAGGTAAAACCTCCTTTATTAGTCATATATTTCAAGTAGGACAGCATGCTCAAAATGTGCATGGCCTTAAAATTGTAGGGAGAACAGCACAACCTATTCAAGGCAAGCATTATCTGGAGTTGGCTTACAGTCTTAAGGCAATTCTTATTTTGTTCTCCCATGGTTTTGGTAAAGCTTCATTGTTGGGCCATCATTAGTCTTAAAAAAACATTGGGAAAAGGCAAAAATATTTTTGGTCTTAAAAAATCACACATTACCAAAGTAGTCCATGGCACTGAAGGGGTGCTGCTTAGTGTAAGGGTGTGCTCTATGTGATAGGGCAGCATGACATAACCCACTCTAAAGTTAGCCAATATCTAAAGTGGTATTTAGACAGGTTTGTAAACAGATCAATGAGTTGATAGACAGGTTAATAGACAGGTGGAAGGACAGAAAGGTAGATAGATGGGAAGACAGATAGATAGATAAATAATACAGCCATATAGCTAGAAAGACTAGCTAGACAGACAGATGGATAGATAGTTTAGTAATATGATAATTAAATGTCTGTATAAGCAGGATGTACAAAAGCACTGAAACCAAACTATGAATCCTGTGATCACATCTAGTAGAAAGAGTCCTAATATCTAATTGGGCTCTTAACACCAAGGCAGCCCTCAACAATAAAGTAAAATCAAAAACACTGGCACTGATGTGAACTATGTTCTCCTTGTGAAAGAGCAGAATTCAGTCACTCAAAGTGAAGATAGCCCGTGTCTGAAAAAAGGCTGACCCCCTACCTTATGCTATATGCTGTACTGGGTGGAAGCAAAATGTGAATGACACAACAACTGATCAATGAATAAAGATCTGTCTGAATATATATATATATATATATATAATATATATATATATATACATATATATAATATATATATATATATATATATATATATATATATATATATATATATATATATATATATATATACATATATATATATATATATATACATATATATATCAATCACACAGCTTTGGCTCAGAAGACACATGACCCATGGCCCTTCTTGTCTTGGTGTGGATATCCTCGACAACCTGGGTGTCTTGTGTCAAAGTGAAAGTCAAGTTTATTTGTTTGATTAATTAAAATCTTTAAAAAATGCTTTTAAAAGATCACCACAGTATAAAAACTTTAAAACACCATGTACATAATTATTCTAATATCGCATAATTTGTAGAATTAAAAAATATTTTCTTCAAGTTTTTTACCAATCGCAGATAAAAATTCATAAATGCGTCATTCGGGTTTAGGCATGCCATTAACGCTTGTCTACATGTAATCTTCAATGACAGCAGATGACACAAACCTGGCCAAAGTCCAAAACGTACTTTTATAAAAATGTGCTTACTTTGCTGTGAACATGATGTTTCAAGGTATTCTTGGACTTTTTACAAGTACCTCTTTGTCTTTTATCAGCGAAAGATGATTAGTCAGTTTATTAATTGTTCTTTTGAAACTTTCCTGGGTAATTGTATTCTCCCAAATTGATGTTATTCCAAATTCTTCCTTCGCTTCCTTTAGATAAGCCCAAGCTTGCAGTTTCTGGTTGTCCTTCACTTCTTGCCATAGTATCCGGGACATTTGATTGTCAAAGTCATTTTCAATAGATTCCATGCTTTCAGGATTTGACCTTTTCGTGCGTTTTGCTGGTTATTTATCCCAAACTCCAACCTCACCTGTGCTTGCGAGGCATTAGATGGTAGATAAAATAGAATCTTATAAGTTTTGGCAACTGCTTTGTTAATTATCTCTGCGTCCTTACCATTAAAACTTCAGAGGCATATGTCAAGGTTGGTAATAATTTAGCTGATAGTTGGTAATAATTTAGCTGATATGATCTTTGATAAAGGGCCATAGGACAGTGCTGTTAGTTTTTTTTGTATAATCCTAAATGCAGCCACTAGACTATTAGCTTTCCTATTAATGTCTTTTTTCTGAGGGAGAAAATTTCCACTATCATTGAATATAACACAGAGATACCAGTAATAATCAATCTGCTCTAGTTGAGTTTGTTCCAGCATCCATTTGCATCTATTTTTTTGTCGTCTGTTCTTTGTGACTACCATTATTTTTGTCTTTGATTCATTTATTACCATTTGGTTCTCTTTTGCGTACTTTGATATGCGTTCAATTAGTCTTTGCAGGCCCACCTTAGTTTGACTTAGAAGTACAACGTCATCTGCGTACAGCAGATTTGATATTTGTTTTCCTGCTAGCTTCGGTGGGTGTGCATTAACTTCATTCAATGCAATTGTGAGGTCGGCTATAAATAAATTAAAAAGTAGTGGAGCAAGGACACAACCTTGCTTTAGTCCTCATGACGTGGGTATTTTATTAGATAATGTTTGGCCATCACCGATTCTCATGCTGACCCAATTTCAGAATACAATAATTGTATAAGTTTTAGTAGTGGGTCCGGAATTCCTTGGTCTTCAAGTTTTTTCCATAGAAGGTATCCTAAACAAAAGTAGAGAGGTTGTTTAGCTAAAAGCACCTTATCTATTAGAAAAGATAAAATTCATATATTTGTTGAAGTTCCTAGACCTTTGATAAAACCAGTTTGGTTTGGGGGTAATATTTGCTTTTCCTTAACCCAATCTGATAAACTTGTCTTGTGGAAAATTATAGAAGTCTGAGAAACGCTCAATCCTGCGAGTGCGTATTAATTTTCTGGAAAGAAAATGTGAATGATTTTATATATATATATATATATATGTATATATGTATGTCCGCTCAAACAACACCACAAGTACGAGTCACTCTCAAAGCGGGTGCCAACAACGCGATGGTGTCCACATCTACAAATCCAAGCTCTAATTCCTTCAAACATACCCAGCCGGGTTGGAAGGATAGTCAGCACTCACGAAAACAGCAGCAGCAGTTTCAGCAGAAAAGTTTTTTTATCGAACAAACGCGTTTCGGGAATGAGTTCCCTTCACCGGGTGTTAACATCAGAATGCGTTACGCGGCACCATTATCTATGTTTGCAACCATTATTGAAACAAACAATGGACTAAGGTGATTGCACTTAACATGCGCGCCATCTTGACTTGTGTTTAAATTGCAAAGATAACCATAGAAACATTTCGCATTTCTTTTAGTTTCAACATGCATGCCATTTGTAACCATTCATTATTTCTTCGACATATAGCACAATTAAGGCAATATTTGTCTTAAGAACGGTTCTTAAATAAACAATTATGCCGTGAATCGGCTACCCATAACTGTATCCTATGAGAAATTGAATCCCACGTAAATAGATTACAGACATTGAGAAGACTGGAGTCCCGTTTCATTATTGATCTTGAAACTAGGGCCTCGAAAGGACTGAACATTGGGGAAAAATTGTCAACCCACTTGGGATGAATAACATATCATTAGCATATATGTGTTGGTTTGATACTGAAAACACTTAAGTGATGGAAATTCCGATTTTTTAACATGAAGTTGTACTATAATGTAATTGCTTGATGACCGAAAACCATTTGCAAAGCTTGACATTGTTTAGTAACATCACTCTGAGATGTTTGCGGCCAGATAGGCCGCAATTGCCGATCCACGGCTAGATTTTGCTTAAAATAGCACTTTAAATTTAATACATCTTGTATATAATGAGCATTGTCTTCGACAATGCTAATTTGCTCAGAGAGGTGTATATATATATATATCATCACAAGCACAGGAAACCCATTTGAAGGACAGCCACAAGAGGTTATAATAAACGCTCGGTTTAATGTAGGCTTGCGTGGCAGCTTAACACAACTACATGTAACTTCTTTACACAGTCCTCGCCAAACGCGTTTCGAGAGCCTCCCTCTCTCTTCCTCAGTGGCGTATGTTGGAATAGAAGCAGCGCCAGTGCCGATGCACAGTTCAAATTCATCACCTGCCTCCAAAAGGGGCCTGGCCGACAACACGACCTTCTGGAAATTGTAGTCCTTCAAATGGGTTTCCTGTGCTTGTGATGATGATGATATATATATATATATATATTCACTGAAAAAACCATAGGTTTCACACCAGTTATAGTTAGGAATTAGCATTTAAAAAACCTATGAAATTCACTGAAAAAACCATAGGTTTCACACCAGTTATAGTTAGCTGGAAATTTTACTGATATAAAACCATTGAAATTCCCACGTTATAGTTAGATGGACTCACTATAACTTGCGCGTGCAATGCACTGCTGATGACATCACATTTTACATCACTCATGACATGGTCAGTGACATCACTCATGACATCACTGATGACACCATCCAGTGAATGTGTGTCTTTCTGAAAAATAAATATATTTTATATATGTATATGTAAAAGTTGATGGAAGAATAAATGTTTAAATAAGTGTCTAAATGGATGGTTTTTAAAAATTGATTGGTTAACTGGCTTAATAAGACATCATCAGCAGTGCATTGCACGCGCAAGTTATAGTGAGTCCATCTAACTATAACGTGGGAATTTCAATGGTTTTATATCAGTAAAATTTCCAGCTAACTATAACTGGTGTGAAACCTATGGTTTTTTCAGTGAATTTCATAGGTTTTTTAAATGCTAATTCCTAACTATAACTGGTGTGAAACCTATGGTTTTTTCAGTGAATTTCATAGGTTTTTTAAATGCTAATTCCTTTGTATATCGAGTTTCTAACCTTTTTTTTTTTTTACAATTTGCTGTTTTTTTTTAAGTATTCATTTTTTTTATATAATTTTTTTTTTTTGCGCTCTGGGTGCGCGCTCCGGGAAGCTTTCAGCTA
Organism: Lissotriton vulgaris; assembly: GCF_964263255.1. NCBI lineage: Eukaryota > Metazoa > Chordata > Amphibia > Caudata > Salamandridae > Lissotriton > Lissotriton vulgaris. The sequence continues at coordinate 1,527,620,628 of NC_141693.1, forward strand.
AGCTCTCCGGTAAGCTTTTCTGAGAGCTCATCTGAAAGCGCACCCAGAGCGCAACTGTCGTTCGTGAAAAAAAATATGAATGAAAAGTTAATAATAATGCAAAACATTTCGTACCATACAAATAAAATTAGTTTTTTTTAATAAGGAAAATGATTATGCATTTCTATAAAAGATTGATGACGTCACTTCGGCGCGCAACGTAAGTGCCCTCGGAAGCGCCTACGTGCGCGGCGCATAAACGCACGCAAAAGCGCCTACGATCGCGCCACGTTTGCGCCCCGGAAGCGCCTATGATCGCGCTGCGTAAACGCACCGGAAGTGCTCCGGAGCGCGCAGCGTAAACGCGTCGGGTCATGTGACCCTAAAATAACACTTTTCATTGGTTGCTAACAGTTTTTTTTTACAATGAATGAAATCCCCACCCATTTCCTTCACTTCTTCTTTCACTTTTGTGACTGAAAGACCTGCCTTTTTTGCTGCTCCATATTCCTGGATTCATCATGGCTGCCAGACCATCCAGCAGTGAAGATGACTCCAATGATTTCATTGATGAAGAGCCTCCTCAGCCGAAGGTCAAAGAACATTTCATCTGGAAATTTTTTAAGTTTCCAGCAGACCAGAAGAAGGTGAATGCACCAAAAGTAGAGTGCAGGATCTGCAAACAGGTCCTGTCACGGGGTAACCCCCCAAAAAAATACTCTTTTGGCAACTTCACCATGATTCGTCATGTGGAGAGGAGGCACCCCCAGAATTTTGCCCGGGAAAGTGTCAGGGCTCTGGCACAAGAGGTTCCCAGAGATGGGGCCTCTACATCAACAGGAGGAGCAACTTCTTCTGGAAGAGAACAATCTCAGGGGCAGGTAGCAAACATTCAACCTGCATTTAACCATGGGGTCGTCAGATGCAGATACTGCAATCAACTCCTCACCTATGGGGAGCAAAGTGTCCTGCTCATGGTTCGGGCATTGGAGAACCATCACTGCCCTTCCCACCCCTAATTTTTTTCTTTTCTTTTTGCTCCTGTTGAGCAGTTTCTATTCCCTGTTTTTGTTCCTGTTCAGTTAAAAGAAGAAAACCAAAAGTTATTTTCAGAACTACCTCCAATTCTCATCAAAGAGCTATAATCTTAAAAAATGAAGAGTAAGTGAAATATAGTGCATTGATAATTGAAAGGAGAATGAGTAAGAAAGAACAGAAAGGTATGAGAGGTGAAAGGAAGTGAAGTAGGAGGAATGAAAGAAGGTGAGTGTTAGAAAAGAAAGTTATTACACAGTGAATAAACTGGAGGCCTCATTTCTGAAAAGTGACGCATCGCTACGTGAAAACAGCGATGCGTCACTTTTCTGGACGCACTCCTTATGACATTCCAGATATGTCATATTTAATATATGACTAATCAATTCGCAAGGAGTTACAGATATGTCAGTATTTCTGACATATCTGTAAACACAAAAGTAACGCATTGCAGGTGTGCGTCACAAAAGTGACGCAACTCCAGTAATGTGTCCTTTCACATGGAAAAAGCACCATGTGAAAGGTTTGCTTTGAAGCAGGCGCAAGATTTTGGCGCAACAGCATCCTAAAAGTGACGCACTGCGTCATTATTACCAAGCTTTTTGCAAGGAACACCCCCTCTGCATGCATTATACCTGACACTATTTTTTAAAAAGTGACGCATCTAGGTACATGGGTCACTTTTTAAAACTCTGCGCCATATTGTATCTGCATCAGGTATAATGTATGCAGAGGGGGCAATCCCTCGCAAAAAGCTTGCTAATAACGACGTACTGAAATCTCTGAGATTTCTCGGCGTCACTTTTAGGATGCTGTTGCGTCAAAATCTTGCGCCGGCCTCGCATCACTTTTATGTTTACAGATATGTCAGAAATACTGACGTATCTTTAACTCCTTGCAACATGATTCGTAATACATTAAATATGACACATCTGGAATGTCATAAGGACTGTGGACAGAAAAGTGACGCATCACACCAGCAGTGTAATAAAATGTGCCTCGTTGCACTATATTTCAAGGATGCAACAGCATCCTAAAAGTGACGCAGTGAAATCTCAAACATTTCACTGCGTCGCTATTACAAAGCTTTTAGTGGGGGAACACCCCCTCTGCATGCATTATACCTCACGCAGATATAATGTGGCGCTTGATTTTAAAAAGTGACCCATCTACCTAGATACATCACTTTTTAAATATAACGCAACGAGGCACATTTTTTTACACCACTGGTGCGATGCGTCACTTTTCTGTGCGCACTCCTTATGACATTCCAAGTAACGCATTGCTGGAGTACGTCACAAAAGTGACGCAACTCCAGTAATGTGTCCTTTCAAATGGGGAAAGCAGCATGTGAAAGGTCTTGCCTCAGTCTAACACCTGCTGTAAAGCAGGCACAAGATTTTGACGCAACAGCATCCTAAAACTGACCCAGTCAAATCTCAAAGATTTCACTGCGTCGCTATTACAAAGCTTTTTGCGGGAGAACACCCCCTCTGCATGCATTATACCTGACGCTATTTTTAAAAAGTGACGCATCTAGGTACATGGGTCACTTTTTAAAACTCTGCGCCACATTATATCTGCGTCAGGTATAATGTATGCAAAGGGGGCATTCCCCCGCAAAAAGCTTGGTAATAATGACGTACTAAAATCTATAAGATTTCTCTGCGTCACTTTTAGGATGCTGTTGCGTCAAAATCTTGCACCTGCCTCGCATTACTTTTATGTTTACAGATATGTCAGAAATACTGACGTATCTGTAACTCCTTGCAACATGATTCGTCATACATTAAATATGACACATCTGGAATGTCATAAGGAGTGCGCACAGAAAAGTGACGCATAACACCAGCAGTGTAATAAAATGTACCTCGTTGCACTATATTTAAAAAGTGACGCATCTAGATAGATGCGTCACTTTTTAAATATTGCATAACAATGCGCATTTTTTTACACCGCTGGTGCGTCACAAAAATTGACGCACAGGAGGCGCAAAACTAACAGCGCAAGGCCTTCATAAATATGGTCCTGGATTTTCCCCGTGCTTCGCCGGTGCGCGTACCATGCGCTTCCCCCGCGCAAAACGAAAAAATTTTTTTAATGCCCTGCAGGTCCCTATTTTAGTCCCTACATCAAACCTAGGGGGTCAGAGGGGGTCTACTCTTCCCCCTTATGGTCATTTTCCCCTTTTTTTTTCAAACCCCTTGTGTCTCGATTTTACCGAGACACAAGATGGCGGCCGCTCCAGACTGTTTAGAATGTTTACAGACACCCAAGAGCCAATCAGCTTTCTGCGCGCAAGTCGCGTGTCGCGCCGGGAGCGCACTCAAGTGCGCGCACCGGAGAGCGCCTATAGATATATATATTTTTTTGAACCTTAATTACTCAAAATCCACTGGAGCACATATCTTGAGACATAGCAAAGGCACATCGGGCTACCAGTCCCTACAATTTTGCCAAGTTTGGTGTAAATCCATTCAGCCGTTCGGGCTAAAAGTGAAATTGACCGCCCTATGGAAATTAACATGGGGAAAATGCGTTTTGGGACCCCCCTTTTATCTCGGCCCTCGCATGACGTATCCCCCCCCAAACTTTCAGGGAAGGACCGGAGCTCCGCGAGGCCATTTTCAGGAAATTTTCAGGCAGATTCGTCAACCGGTGCCAAAGTTATTCCAAATAGAATTTTGAGATTTAACATTGAAAAAAATCCTAACTATAACTACCTACTGGCGACCGCCAGTAGGTAATATACATATATATATATATGTATATATATATATATATATATATATATATATATATATATATATATATATATATATATATATATATATATATATATATATATAATGATGATATATATGACTGGCGCCACCTTTACCATTTGATCGGTAAATAAATCTTTCTGCAAAGAAGTCTGGTTAGCGGTGATTATTGAAGGAGTCTGTGTACGTGTGTGCTGGCTGACGGCTGCCGCCGGCATCGCAGCGTGAGCAAGGGCATCCGTGCTCGAAACGTGTCGCTGACAAATGGCTGTGTGAACTGCAATAAATAAACACTATTTGCCTGCCAGATTGGTGTTTCGTCTTTTCCTTCCTGTGGTTGGCGTGGAGGCTGTGACCGCGTACGCAGAGCTGGAGAGAGGGAATCCTGTGCTCTCATATATATATATATATATATATATATATGATATATATATATATATATATATATATATATACAAGAACGCTGGTAGTCCCAATTGAGTCGCACACGAGGCAGCAGAGAAAGGTTACTAGCCTTTTAATTTCAGGTATGGAAGTACACCAGTGGCAGGCTACAATGTACAGCTTCCCCTTGAGCCTGACGCGTTTCAAGTTTCCTCTTCTTCAGAGGCTGCCGGGAAAGTTTGTGCGGTGGCGGGCAGGCAAACCCACAATTGAATGCTTTGTCACGTCTCCAGGCGATATACAGGAATTGTGGGATATGTAGTGCCCAAACATTCTCCCTTGATTATGGCGCACTCATAGCTGCGGTAATGGAGCTCTCATTTGAGCCCCCGCCACAGTGTGCTTCCTCAATCCTGCCCTGTTGCTCCACATAGGAGGTGAGTCCATCCTCGTGGCCCCTTCAAAATTGCAGGTTGGTGCGGTACTTGGCGGATGGGCGTCCGCCCTCTAAATTCAAAAACGCTGGTAGTTCCAATTGAGTCGCACACGAGGCAGCAGAGAAAGGTTACCAGCCTTTTAATTTCAGGTATGGAAGTACACCAGTGGCAGGCTACAATGTACAGCTTCCCCTTGAGCCTGACGCGTTTCAAGTTTCCTCTTCCTCAGAGGCTGCCGGGAAAGTTCGTGCGGTGGCGGGTAGGCAAACCCACAATTGAATGCTTTGTCACGCCTCCAGGCGATATACAGGAATTGTGGGATATGTAGTGCCCAAACATTCTCCCTTGATTATGGCGCACTCATAGCTGCGGTAATGGAGCCCTCAAGTGAGCCCCCGCCACAGTGTGCTTCCTCAATCCTGCCCTGTTGCTCCACATAGGAGGTGAGTCCATCCTCGTGGCCCCTTCAAAATTGCAGGTTGGTGCGGTACTCGGCGGATGGGCGTCCGCCCTCTAAATTCAAAAACGCTGGTAGTCCCAATTGAGTCGCACACGAGGCAGCAGAGAAAGGTTACCAGCCTTTTAATTTCAGGTATGGAAGTACACCAGTGGCAGGCTACAATGTACAGCTTCCCCTTGAGCCTGACGCGTTTCAAGTTTCCTCTTCTTCAGAGGCTGCCGGGAAAGTTCGTGCGGTGGCGGGCAGGCAAACCCACAATTGAATGCTTTGTCACGCCTCCAGGCGATATACAGGAATTGTGGGATATGTAGTGCCCAAACATTCTCCCTTGATTATGGCGCACTCATAGCTGCGGTAATGGAGCCCTCAAGTGAGCCACCGCCACAGTGTGCTTCCTCAATCCTGCCCTGTTGCTCCACATAGGAGGTGAGTCCATCCTCGTGGCCCCTTCAAAATTGCAGGTTGGTGCGGTACTCGGCGGATGGGCGTCCGCCCTCTAAATTAAAAAACGCTGGTAGTCCCAATTGAGTCGCACACGAGGCAGCAGAGAAAGGTTACCAGCCTTTTAATTTCAGGTATGGAAGTACACCAGTGGCAGGCTACAATGTACAGCTTCCCCTTGAGCCTGACGCGTTTCAAGTTTCCTCTTTTTCAGAGGCTGCCGGGAAAGTTTGTGCGGTGGCGGGCAGGCAAACCCACAATTGAATGCTTTGTCACGCCTCCATGCGATATACAGGAATTGTGGGATATGTAGTGCCCAAACATTCTCCCTTGATTATGGCGCACTCATAGCTGCGGTAATGGAGCCCTCAAGTGAGACCCCGCCACAGTGTGCTTCCTCAATCCTGCCCTGTTGCTCCACATAGGAGGTGAGTCCATCCTCGTGGTCCCTTCAAAATTGCAGGTTGGTGCAGTACTCGGCGGATGGGCGTCCGCCCTCTAAATTCAAAAACGCTGGTAGTCCCAATTGAGTCGTACACGAGGCAGCAGAGAAAGGTTACCAGCCTTTTAATTTCAGGTATGGAAGTACACCAGTGGCAGGCTACAATGTACAGCTTCCCCTTGAGCCTGACGCATTTCAAGTTGCCTCTTCTTCAGAGGCTGCCGGGAAAGTTTGTGCGGTGGCGGGCAGGCAAACCAACAATTGAATGCTTTGTCACGCCTCCAGGCGATATACAGGAATTGTGGGATATGTAGTGCCCAAACATTCTTCCTTGATTATGGCGCACTCATAGCTGCGGTAATGGAGCCCTCAAGTGAGCCCCCGCCACAGTGTGCTTCCTCAATCCTGCCCTGTTGCTCCACATAGGAGGTGAGTCCATCCTCGTGGCCCCTTCAAAATTGCAGGTTGGTGCGGTACTCGGCGGATGGGCGTCCGCCCTCTAAATTCAAAAACGCTGGTAGTCCCAATTGAGTCGCACACGAGGCAGCAGAGAAAGGTTACCAGCCTTTTAATTTCAGGTATGGAAGTACACCAGTGGCAGGCTACAATGTACAGCTTCCCCTTGAGCCTGACGCGTTTCAAGTTTCCTCTTTTTCAGAGGCTGCCGGGAAAGTTCGTGCGGTGGCGGGCAGGCAAACCCACAATTGAATGCTTTGTCACGCCTCCAGGCGATATACAGGAATTGTGGGATATGTAGTGCCCAAACATTCTCCCTTGATTATGGCGCACTCATAGCTGCGGTAATGGAGCCCTCAAGTGAGCCCCCGCCACAGTGTGCTTCCTCAATCCTGCCCTGTTGCTCCACATAGGAGGTGAGTCCATCCTTGTGGCCCCTTCAAAATTGCAGGTTGGTGCGGTACTCGGCGGATGGGCGTCCGCCCTCTAAATTCAAAAACGCTGGTAGTCCCAATTGAGTCACACACGAGGCAGCAGAGAAAGGTTACCAGCCTTTTAATTTCAGGTATGGAAGTACACCAGTGGCAGGCTACAATGTACAGCTTCCCCTTGAGCCTGACGCGTTTCAAGTTTCCTCTTCTTCAGAGGCTGCCGGGAAAGTTCGTGCGGTGGCGGGCAGGCAAACCCACAATTGAATGCTTTGTCACGCCTCCAGGAGATATACAGGAATTGTGGGATATGTAGTGCCCAAACATTCTCCCTTGATTATGGCGCACTCATAGCTGCGGTAATGGAGCCCTCAAGTGAGCCCCCGCCACAGTGTGCTTCCTCAATCCTGCCCTGTTGCTCCACATAGGAGGTGAGTCCATCCTCGTGGCCCCTTCAAAATTGCAGGTTGGTGCGGTACTCGGCGGATGGGCGTCCGCCCTCTAAATTCAAAAACGCTGGTAGTCCCAATTGAGTCGCACACGAGGCAGCAGAGAAAGGTTACCAGCCTTTTAATTTCAGGTATGGAAGTACACCAGTGGCAGGCTACAATGTACAGCTTCCCCTTGAGCCTGACGCGTTTCAAGTTTCCTCTTCTTCAGAGGCTGCCGGGAAAGTTCGTGCGGTGGCGGGCAGGCAAACCCACAATTGAATGCTTTGTCACGCCTCCAGGCGATATACAGGAATTGTGGGATATGTAGTGCCCAAACATTCTCCCTTGATTATGGCGCACTCATAGCTGCGGTAATGGAGCCCTCAAGTGAGCCACCGCCACAGTGTGCTTCCTCAATCCTGCCCTGTTGCTCCACATAGGAGGTGAGTCCATCCTCGTGGCCCCTTCAAAATTGCAGGTTGGTGCGGTACTCGGCGGATGGGCGTCCGCCCTCTAAATTAAAAAACGCTGGTAGTCCCAATTGAGTCGCACACGAGGCAGCAGAGAAAGGTTACCAGCCTTTTAATTTCAGGTATGGAAGTACACCAGTGGCAGGCTACAATGTACAGCTTCCCCTTGAGACTGACGCGTTTCAAGTTTCCTCTTTTTCAGAGGCTGCCGGGAAAGTTTGTGCGGTGGCGGGCAGGCAAACCCACAATTGAATGCTTTGTCACGCCTCCATGCGATATACAGGAATTGTGGGATATGTAGTGCCCAAACATTCTCCCTTGATTATGGCGCACTCATAGCTGCGGTAATGGAGCCCTCAAGTGAGACCCCGCCACAGTGTGCTTCCTCAATCCTGCCCTGTTGCTCCACATAGGAGGTGAGTCCATCCTCGTGGTCCCTTCAAAATTGCAGGTTGGTGCAGTACTCGGCGGATGGGCGTCCGCCCTCTAAATTCAAAAACGCTGGTAGTCCCAATTGAGTCGTACACGAGGCAGCAGAGAAAGGTTACCAGCCTTTTAATTTCAGGTATGGAAGTACACCAGTGGCAGGCTACAATGTACAGCTTCCCCTTGAGCCTGACGCATTTCAAGTTGCCTCTTCTTCAGAGGCTGCCGGGAAAGTTTGTGCGGTGGCGGGCAGGCAAACCAACAATTGAATGCTTTGTCACGCCTCCAGGCGATATACAGGAATTGTGGGATATGTAGTGCCCAAACATTCTTCCTTGATTATGGCGCACTCATAGCTGCGGTAATGGAGCCCTCAAGTGAGCCCCCGCCACAGTGTGCTTCCTCAATCCTGCCCTGTTGCTCCACATAGGAGGTGAGTCCATCCTCGTGGCCCCTTCAAAATTGCAGGTTGGTGCGGTACTCGGCGGATGGGCGTCCGCCCTCTAAATTCAAAAACGCTGGTAGTCCCAATTGAGTCGCACACGAGGCAGCAGAGAAAGGTTACCAGCCTTTTAATTTCAGGTATGGAAGTACACCAGTGGCAGGCGACAATGTACAGCTTCCCCTTGAGCCTGACGCGTTTCAAGTTTCCTCTTCTTCAGAGGCTGCCGGGAAAGTTTGTGCGGTGGCGGGCAGGCAAACCCACAATTGAATGCTTTGTCACGCCTCCAGGCGATATACAGGAATTGTGGGATATGTAGTGCCCAAACATTCTCCCTTGATTATGGCGCACTCATAGCTGCGGTAATGGAGCCCTCAAGTGAGCCCCCGCCACAGTGTGCTTCCTCAATCCTGCCCTGTTGCTCCACATAGGAGGTGAGTCTATCCTCGTGGCCCCTTCAAAATTGCAGGTTGGTGCGGTACTCGGCGGATGGGCGTCCGCCCTCTAAATTAAAAAACGCTGGTAGTCCCAATTGAGTCGCACACGAGGCAGCAGAGAAAGGTTACCAGCCTTTTAATTTCAGGTATGGAAGTACACCAGTGGCAGGCTACAATGTACAGCTTCCCCTTGAGCCTGACGCGTTTCAAGTTTCCTCTTTTTCAGAGGCTGCCGGGAAAGTTCGTGCGGTGGCGGGCAGGCAAACCCACAATTGAATGCTTTGTCACGCCTCCAGGCGATATACAGGAATTGTGGGATATGTAGTGCCCAAACATTCTCCCTTGATTATGGCGCACTCATAGCTGCGGTAATGGAGCCCTCAAGTGAGCCCCCGCCACAGTGTGCTTCCTCAATCCTGCCCTGTTGCTCCACATAGGAGGTGAGTCCATCCTTGTGGCCCCTTCAAAATTGCAGGTTGGTGCGGTACTCGGCGGATGGGCGTCCGCCCTCTAAATTCAAAAACGCTGGTAGTCCCAATTGAGTCACACACGAGGCAGCAGAGAAAGGTTACCAGCCTTTTAATTTCAGGTATGGAAGTACACCAGTGGCAGGCTACAATGTACAGCTTCCCCTTGAGCCTGACGCGTTTCAAGTTTCCTCTTCTTCAGAGGCTGCCGGGAAAGTTCGTGCGGTGGCGGGCAGGCAAACCCACAATTGAATGCTTTGTCACGCCTCCAGGAGATATACAGGAATTGTGGGATATGTAGTGCCCAACATTCTCCCTTGATTATGGCGCACTCATAGCTGCGGTAATGGAGCCCTCAAGTGAGCCCCCGCCACAGTGTGCTTCCTCAATCCTGCCCTGTTGCTACACATAGGAGGTGAGTCCATCCTCGTGGCCCCTTCAAAATTGCAGGTTGGTGCGGTACTCGGCGGATGGGCATCCGCCCTCTAAATTCAAAAACGCTGGTAGTCCCAATTGAGTCGCACACGAGGCAGCAGAGAAAGGTTACCAGCCTTTTAATTTCAGGTATGGAAGTACACCAGTGGCAGGCTACAATGTACAGCTTCCCCTTGAGCCTGACGCATTTCAAGTTTCCTCTTCTTCAGAGGCTGCCGGGAAAGTTCGTGCGGTGGCGGGCAGGCAAACCCACAATTGAATGCTTTGTCACGCCTCCAGGCGATATACAGGAATTGTGGGATATGTAGTGCCCAAACATTCTCCCTTGATTATGGCGCACTCATAGCTGCGGTAATGGAGCCCTCAAGTGAGCCCCCGCCACAGTGTGCTTCCTCAATCCTGCCCTGTTGCTCCACATAGGAGGTGAGTCCATCCTCGTGGCCCCTTCAAAATTGCAGGTTGGTGCGGTACTCGGCGGATGGGCGTCCGCCCTCTAAATTAAAAAACGCTGGTAGTCCCAATTGAGTCGCACACGAGGCAGCAGAGAAAGGTTCGTCGTCAAAAAAGAGGGAGTGTGATCAATGGATCGAGCGGGCACCAATTACCACCTCAGAAGGGAGGCGGAAGGTCCAGTTGCAGCGTGTGCCCGTGTGTAGAGTACTCAAAACAACAAGCGGGGTTGCTGAACTGTTCCTGGTAGGGAAGAAGAAAAGATGATTGCCTGTACCGAAAGGGTATATTAACACCCTTGGGCATCCATTAGGTTGGACATGTTTGCCTCACACACCCCGAGGGATGTCATGCTTCATCATCGGCGGTTGCTCCTCGTCGGGGAGGCGGTGCAATCCCCGACGGGCTCACCTCAAAGAGGGGCTCTTTAGCGGAGATCTTTTTGTCCAGCTGCCTGTTGATGAAGTGTGGGTATGTGGGCCAGGGCAATAGTATCCTATAAACGAAAAGGTAAGATTTAAAATATAGTAGAGGGTCCCGGAAACAACTTTATTCTGGAGGTCCTCCTACTATTATTAAAAAGGTGTGGTTTAGTTTGTAAGGTCACGGAGAGTTACGTGCCGTGTTTCAAACTAGACTAATGTGATGGTCGGTCAACATGTTTCTCGCTTGGGTTCTTCCCTCGATTCTTCAGGACCTGGTGAAAGTGTGGGTGGGGGTTAAAAACAGGGACATGCTAGTGTCATGAACCTTGTGTGTTTTACCTCAGGGGAATCCTATGCCTGGAGTATGGAAATACAAAAAAGAGACATTAATGCAGGTATCGTTACAAATGTCAACAATTGAGAATGGTAACAGCCAATTTAAGCATCTCAGTGCAGTGAAGTGGAAGTGGTGTGCGTGGTGTCACACATACGAACATGCCTGTGGTGTATGGAGAGTGTGTGGTGTAGTGAACACTCTCATACCTATGTCCGTGGTGTTTAAAACCAGTGATTAAAACCTGTGGTTAAAAACGCAACCGCTATCTCTGGGAGAGAACTCGAATCAGGAAAAGGCAATTAATGGCGTGGTAAATGTCAGACTCACCTAAAGGTCTTGGAATACTAGCCACCTGAGTTATCGGCGGGTCGGTACAACAGAAGTTGCTTATAGTTCAGGCTAGAGGAGGAGAACTAAAGTTATGGAAGATCAGGGTATTTAATCCTGCCATACTTGGCAACTAGGGGATTGTCAGGTCTTACCTCAAGTTATCCGTGTCCGTGCTGAGTCACCTACCCATCACCGCCGAGCTCGAATAGGTAATGGACTAGCGGGGTGTGGGCTATTTATAGGTGGACTCGTCATGAGTAAGCGTCGAGTGACGCCCATCTGTGCAGGTCACGTGGTAACCAAGGTATTACCGGCCATGATGGAGTGGTGTACTCAGTGCTTTAACAGATGTGGGTAAATACAGTGACAAGGGATTAGATGTTCACAGTGAATGCCAGGGAATGTCCTCATTCAATCCTTGTCTGTCTGTTGAAAGGCGGTGTACCCACCTTTGTTCTTTGCGGAACAGGGCGTTTTTTGGGCAATTGGGACTTGCTTCAAGAATCACCCATTGTATGCAATCGGCGCTGTGTTGTTTTTCAAGATAATGTTTGCACATCTTGGTGTGTGATTTCTTACACCGAAAATTGCTGCGGTGTTCAGTGATCCTGGTCTTAATTGTACGTGTAGTCATCCCAATGTACTTGAGCCCTCTACACCAACATCCCACAGAGGGCCACTCTAGAGGTAATCGAATCACGCCTAAGGATGGAGGAGTGGGACTCTGACACCCCACCCTCATTCATTATGGAATGTGCAACTCTTGCGCTCACTGAAAACTTCTTCGAGTTCAAGGGGCAATTCTTCCACCAGACCCAAGGAACATCGATGGGCAGCACCTTTGCTCCGTCAGTGGCATGTTTGTACATGGCCGATTTTGAGGACAGATACATCCACCACCAATCCAACCCGTTCCCAGCAAACATTATAATGTGGAAGCGCTTCATTGACGATATCCTGATCCTATGGTCAGGTCGTCCCAACTCACATGAGGCCTTCTATATATGGGTTAACACACTCAATCCATATCTTCGGTTCACCATGTCTTCCTCGCCCAAAGAGATTGCTTTTCTCGACCTCACTGTACAACTGAAAGAGGGTAGACTCCAGACAACTATGTTTAGGAAACCGACAGACCGTAACAGCCTCCTACATTTTGAGAGCCACCACCCCAAAGCTTTAAGGACCAATCTACCTTTTGGGCAATTCCTTCGGATTAGACGGAATTGTAGCAATGTCGCAGACTACAGAAAGGAATCTACCATCCTTTCTAGAAACCTACTAGACAGAGGCTACCCTAAAGGAGAGGTTACAAAAGTGAAGAAGCGAGCAAGGAATAACAACAGAGAGGCACTCCTAGAGAGACGGGAAAAACCACCCATTGAAAACCAACCAATAACTTGTGTGACGACATTTACCCCATTGTCAACTAAGATTAAAAACACCATCAAACGTCACTGGGGAATCCTCAACACAGGGGGTATATCCTTTGAACCACCTAGGTTTGCTTTCAAAAGGTCACAGAATGTGAAGGACATATTGATCCACACGAGACCCAAGACCAATAATAAGAAAAGTTCCCAACAGACCTTATGGAACATGCCACCAGTCACCGGTCATTACCCATGCGGTAACTGTGGGGTTTGCAAATACACTACCCCCCAGAAAACAATACAGCTCACCGACACTTTCAAGTGGGTTATCCATGGGCACACAAACTGTAATACCACTCACTGCATCTATATGCTGACTTGCCCATGTGGTCTCAAGTACATTGGGATGACTACACGTACAATTAAGACCAGGATCACTGAACACCGCAGCAATTTTCGGTGTAAGAAATCACACACCAAGATGTGCAAACATTATCTTGAAAAACAACACAGCGCCGATTGCATACAATGGGTGATTCTTGAAGCAAGTCCCAATTGCCCAAAAAACGCCCTGTTCCGCAAAGAACAAAGGTGGGTACACCACCTTTCAACAGACAGACAAGGATTGAATGAGGACATTCCCTGGCATTCACTGTGAACATCTAATCCCTTGTCACTGTATTTACCCACATCTGTTAAAGCACACGAGGCAGCAGAGAAAGGTTACCAGCCTTTTAATTTCAGGTATGGAAGTACACCAGTGGCAGGCTACAATGTACAGCTTCCCCTTGAGCCTGACGTGTTTCAAGTTTCCTCTTCTTCAGAGGCTGCCGGGAAAGTTCGTGCGGTGGCGGGCAGGCAAACCCACAATTGAATGCTTTGTCACGCCTCCAGGCGATATACAGGAATTGTGGGATATGTAGTGCCCAAACATTCTCCCTTGATTATGGCGCACTCATAGCTGCGGTAATGGAGCCCTCAAGTGAGCCCCCGCCACAGTGTGCTTCCTCAATCCTGCCCTGTTGCTCCACATAGGAGGTGAGTCTATCCTCGTGGCCCCTTCAAAATTGCAGGTTGGTGCGGTACTCGGCGGATGGGCGTCCGCCCTCTAAATTCAAAAACGCTGGTAGTCCCAATTGAGTCACACACGAGGCAGCAGAGAAAGGTTACCAGCCTTTTAATTTCAGGTATGGAAGTACACCAGTGGCAGGCTACAATGTACAGCTTCCCCTTGAGCCTGACGCGTTTCAAGTTTCCTCTTCTTCAGAGGCTGCCGGGAAAGTTCGTGCGGTGGCGGGCAGGCAAACCCACAATTGAATGCTTTGTCACGCCTCCAGGCGATATACAGGAATTGTGGGATATGTAGTGCCCAAACATTCTCCCTTGATTATGGCGCACTCTTAGCTGCGGTAATGGAGCCCTCAAGTGAGCCCCCGCCACAGTGTGCTTCCTCAATCCTGCCCTGTTGCTCCACATAGGAGGTGAGTCCATCCTCGTGGCCCCTTCAAAATTGCAGGTTGGTGCGGTACTCGGCGGATGGGCGTCCGCCCTCTAAATTCAAAAACGCTGGTAGTCCCAATTGAGTCGCACACGAGGCAGCAGAGAAAGGTTACCAGCCTTTTAATTTCAGGTATGGAAGTACACCAGTGGCAGGCTACAATGAACAGCTTCCCCTTGAGCCTGACGCGTTTCAAGTTTCCTCTTCTTCAGAGGCTGCCGGCAAAGTTTGTGCGGTGGCGGGCAGGCAAACCCACAATTGAATGCTTTGTCACGCCTCCAGGCGATATACAGGAATTGTGGGATATGTAGTGCCCAAACATTCTCCCTTGATTATGGCGCACTCATAGCTGCGGTAATGGAGCCCTCAAGTGAGCCCCCGCCACAGTGTGCTTCCTCAATCCTGCCCTGTTGCTCCACATAGGAGGTGAGTCCATCCTCGTGGCCCCTTCAAAATTGCAGGTTGGTGCGGTACTCGGCGGATGGGCGTCCGCCCTCTAAATTCAAAAACGCTGGTAGTCCCAATTGAGTCGCACACGAGGCAGCAGAGAAAGGTTACCAGCCTTTTAATTTCAGGTATGGAAGTACACCAGTGGCAGGCTACAATGTACAGCTTCCCCTTGAGCCTGACGCGTTTCAAGTTGCCTCCTCTTCAGAGGCTGCCGGGAAAGTTCGTGCGGTGGCGGGCAGGCAAACCCACAATTGAATGCTTTGTCACGCCTCCAGGCGATATACAGGAATTGTGGGATATGTAGTGCCCAAACATTCTCCCTTGATTATGGCGCACTCATAGCTGCGGTAATGGAGCCCTCAAGTGAGCCCCCGCCACAGTGTGCTTCCTCAATCCTGCCCTGTTGCTCCACATAGGAGGTGAGTCCATCCTCGTGGCCCCTTCAAAATTGCAGGTTGGTGCGGTACTCGGCGGATGGGCGTCCTCCCTCTAAATTCAAAAACGCTGGTAGTCCCAATTGAGTCGCACACGAGGCAGCAGAGAAAGGTTACCAGCCTTTTAATTTCAGGTATGGAAGTACACCAGTGGCAGGCTACAATGTACAGCTTCCCCTTGAGCCTGACGCGTTTCAAGTTTCCTCTTCTTCAGAGGCTGCCGGGAAAGTTCGTGCGGTGGCGGGCAGGCAAACCCACAATTGAATGCTTTGTCACGCCTCCAGGTGATATACAGGAATTGTGGGATATGTAGTGCCCAAACATTCTCCCTTGATTATGGCGCACTCATAGCTGCGGTAATGGAGCCCCCAAGTGAGCCCCCGCCACAGTGTGCTTCCTCAATCCTGCCCTGTTGCTCCACATAGGAGGTGAGTCCATCCTCGTGGCCCCTTCAAAATTGCAGGTTGGTGCGGTACTCGGTGGATGGGTGTCCGCCCTCTAAATTCAAAAACGCTGGTAGTCCCAATTGAGTCGCACACGAGGCAGCAGAGAAAGGTTACCAGCCTTTTAATTTCAGGTATGGAAGTACACCAGTGGCAGGCTACAATGTACAGCTTCCCCTTGAGCCTGACGCGTTTCAAGTTTCCTCTTCTTCAGAGGCTGCCGGGAAAGTTCGTGCGGTGGCGGGCAGGCAAACCCACAATTGAATGCTTTGTCACGCCTCCAGGCGATATACAGGAATTGTGGGATATGTAGTGCCCAAACATTCTCCCTTGATTATGGCGCACTCATAGCTGCGGTAATGGAGCCCTCAAGTGAGCCCCCGCCACAGTGTGCTTCCTCAATCCTGCCCTGTTGCTCCACATAGGAGGTGAGTCCATCCTCGTGGCCCCTTCAAAATTGCAGGTTGGTGCGGTACTCGGCGGATGGGCGTCCTCCCTCTAAATTCAAAAACGCTGGTAGTCCCAATTGAGTCGCACACGAGGCAGCAGAGAAAGGTTACCAGCCTTTTAATTTCAGGTATGGAAGTACACCAGTGGCAGGCTACAATGTATAGCTTCCCCTTGAGCCTGACGCGTTTCAAGTTTCCTCTTCTTCAGAGGCTGCCGGGAAAGTTCGTGCGGTGGCGGGCAGGCAAACCCACAATTGAATGCTTTGTCACGCCTCCAGGTGATATACAGGAATTGTGGGATATGTAGTGCCCAAACATTCTCCCTTGATTATGGCGCACTCATAGCTGCGGTAATGGAGCCCTCAAGTGAGCCCCCGCCACAGTGTGCTTCCTCAATCCTGCCCTGTTGCTCCACACAGGAGGTGAGTCCATCCTCGTGGCCCCTTCAAAATTGCAGGTTGGTGCGGTACTCGGCAGATGGGCGTCCGCCCTCTAAATCAACCGAATCTTAAAGGCCTTTGGGACTCAGAAGAGTCCCACCTACAGATTCGGTAAATAACTGGCCCCCTACATTCCAATCACCAAATACCGGTCGGTAACGGCCAAATTCGGCCGTTACCGACCGGTATTTGGGCTCCTACATCTGGCCCTAAGAGCCACCCAGCTCACACTACACTTTGTATCACTACACCACCCCTCATGACTGTGCCCGGACTAAGGGGATAAAAAACCAGGCCAGGTTCGCACGTAACCACTAGCTGAGAGAGTATCCTGACTGCTGTGTCTGTCTGCAATTGCTACACTGGTGACGAGGGGAGTACGGCCCCTCACTCTCCGTCTCCCAACCCCATTCCAGCATGCTGCAGACAGCTGATGCGGCTGCGGCTGCCGAAGATGCCAGTGATTCTGCGGAAGACTACACTGACGCCGCCTGCTTTATCCTGCGGTAGCAGTGGGGAGCGCGCTTGGTGACCATCCCGGGCCCTGCAGTGATTCAGAGCATAAGAGACTGGATAGCGCTCCGGCTCCAGTAGCAAGAGGCCTACACAGCTTGGCCCGCGCAAGACACCTGACACGTGGGTGGAGCCTGTTGCTCCACTGCATCGGCGGCACCTCTGTAATGAGTCACAGGCTAAGGACAGGTGTGGAGAAGAGCAAGGAACCCTGGGATAACACTAGGGAAGCAGAGGAACACATGGAGAGGGGGTGGTTCAGCAATACAACTCAACCACTGACACCCCAATGCTGTCCATTGCATACTGCCACCCTTCAAGACTTGCAGACATCGCCCCTCGTAAATGGGCCAGGGTAACACGTGACCTCTAGCTAGGAGAGTAGCCTGACTGCTGTGTCTCTCTACAATTGAGTACACTGTGTATTAGCCACACACCCTATAGGCCCAGCGCGCTACAGAGATGCAGGTGTAAATGACTCGGTTACTTACCGATAATGTTTATTACTCCGAGTCATAGTCTTCCTCGTCACAGTCACAAAGGAGCACCCCGTGTTCCAGGCACAGCATTTACCCATAAATTAAAAAGGTCTTCAGCCAATATGGCCGACTAACAGGAAGTACCTGTCACCTGGCCTATAAGGGTGGGACCACCACAGGAAACATCCTGAAATACAAAAGCAGAAGCAAAAGAAAAGACAACAATTTTTGTTCGACCCCCCACCACCAAGGGCAGGCAGGAGGGAACATGACTGTGACAAGGAAGACTATGACTCGAAGTAATGAACATTACCGGTAAGTAAGTCATTACCATTCTCGTCAGTCTTCTTCGTCACAGTCACAAAGGAGCGTATACCCAAGCGCCGGACAAACAAAAAACAGACATCCAGGACGCCAAAGAAAATACAATGCAGATAAGCACACAACCAGGGAACAGCCGCAAGGACGGCCAAACCAAAACCCCCAGAAGAACTACCCCCAACTGCAAGAATTGGGAGAAGGCATGTGGGGAGGACCAAGAAGGCAAAGCACAAAGCACCAACAAGGAGGCACCTCGAAAGAAGCCTAGGAGGAAAACACACACTGGGAGGAAGAATTCCAAAATGACCGGGGGAAGAGAGACCCCCGGAAGCAGGAAAGCTAAAGAGAAAGCGGACCAAACCCAACGGGAAGAGAGGTCGCCGCTGGGCAACAGACCTGTAGGTCAATCCCAAAGATGACAAAGGAAAGGCCACCAGGCGAAAGAAGGCTGTACACCAAGACCACCAGAGTCAAATCAACCAGGGAACGGAGCCTTATCCCCACCCCAAAGAGTGTCAGCCGAGGACAGTAGGGGAAGAAGGTCCTGACAGGATAAAGGACCAGGCAGGCAGGGAAGAAACGCAAGAAGAGGATGACAAGCAACGACAAGCACCCCCCAACGTCACCCACATGGAATCTACCAGAAAGCAACCAAAGGAAGACCCCCTGGGGGGAACAGGTGAAGCAACGACAGGCGTTGCAGGAAACAAAACTGCACAGGAGGCAAAAAGCCAAGGACCCAAGGGAGACAAGAGAGGACCCCCGGAGAGCCGGAATGGCGGACCACTGGCAGCGGAGGGCAGTTCAAACCGCCGTGAAGGAACTCATCTACCACACAGGCAACAGGGAGAAACCTTGCAAAAGAACAGCATAGAAAACCGCCAGTGATGACCACAGACCCCAAGGGCACAGCAAGTCCAAAAACACTGGGAAGTACATGTACCACAAAGCGAACCTCCGAAAGCAGTGGCAGGATCTGAACCCGAATGCGGTGGGAGCCAGCGCTACCAGAGACACAAGATGTACCAGAGCAACCTGAGGGGATGCAAGAGAACCAACCAGGGTCACTGAATCTCCCGACTAGTACCCCAAAGAGAAAACCAAGAAGGAGAAGACTAGCCAGCTGCACCACATGCCCAATCAAATTCCCCGGCAAAGAAAGAGCAGACACAGCAGAATGATGTCCGTACAAGACCCAACCGTGCTGAATCAAAAGAGAAGAGCGAGCGCCCCCCAAAAGGTGAAGCAGACATGGGGCACATGAAAGGCTGGTCGGATCAAACTCCACACATTGTCAGGAGAAGGTCACAGTGCCCAGGAGTAGCGAATACAACAGCCAGTACCACCCAAGCCGAGGACACCCAGCGAACCGCGGTGAAACCAAGAACCCTGAGCCAGAAGATTTGAAGTACCTGTAAGGGAGTGGATGGGACTCAAAGACATCATAAGGAACCCATAAAACTCCAGGCCAAGCAACATCAACCCCACAACCACCAGGACAAAGGAAAGATGAGGAAGAATCAACCAGTCGACAGGGAAGGAGGAAGCAATGGCGGGATCATAACCCAAGTCCCATGAGAGCCGATGCTACCAGAGGCACAAGACTTACCAAGGAGCGAAAGCACCTTAGAGAACAAGGCACCACAGGAACACACATTAGACCTCCCAGGGTAGCCAAGACCAAAGGAAGCACCCAAGGGACAGAGGGCAAGCCAAAGGGGAGGACGCGGAAAAAGAGGCGCAGACCCAGGGCAAGAACCGCAACATCTCCGAAAGAGAGGATGCAAAGGTAACCCACAGCACCCAGTGTAACATGGTGGGCACACATCCAGGATATAAACCAGGACAGATCAGGCAGATCTCCAAGAACAGACAATAGCAGATGAAGATAGGGTCGTACGGCCGTAGGCATCAAAAGGGGCAAGAAGCCAGAAGGGCCCCAGAGGAAATAAGAGGCAGGAACCACGGCAACACACCCACTTGGCCGGAAGGCATATGTCAGGCCATGGCCAAGAGACCCAAGAAAGGGCAGAGACCCCCGATTGGCCCGATACCATGAAACATGTACTGTGGAAGCAGGTGCCACCAGATATACAATTGAGCCATAGCTCCTTCGTAATAGAGTGCAGCAGCCCAGACCCAATACCAGCCCGGGAACCATCAACCACCAGGCAAAGGACCCAGGAGACGTAGATGGCGCAAGAACCAATCGGCCACTCATCGTGAGAGAGGCAGGATGTGTCAGAGGCACCAGGAAGGGCAGCACCAGAAGGCATACTCCGGGAGACTGCAATGAAGGGGCGCCACAGCCATGACCTTACCCCCGAAAGGGCTGGGAGGAACCCCACACAAGACCGGGGATGACCAAAGGTACGCTCCACACGAGCCAGTGTCACCAGAGTCACAAGAGGAACCCACGAGAAATAGCTCAGTGAGGCCAAAGCCCAAATCCCACAGAGGAGGCAACAGAGGTGATACGGAGATGCACCGCCTCCTCAAGAATACACCAGAAGGCATGGCAATCATGTCTGAACAACCAGACAAACTCTACCCAGCAAGCCCGGGACACAACAGCAGGACGAGGGCACAATAGAGGCCATGCCTCCACAGAGAGAGAGGCAATCCCATCCCGAGGACCAAAAACACAGGACCAAGGGAACACGCAGCAATGAAGCCCCCCCCACTGAAAACACCAGGGAGGGAACCCGAAACCAAAGGAGAAGAGCCACATACCAGAGCCACGGAGACACAACAAGGTGAAGCCGTCAGTGAAACATGCGGCAAAGCACAATGAATTCAGAAGAAACATTGGACACCCAGAGCCGGAAGAACTAGACTCAGGGCAATATCCCAGGCGCTAGAGACAGAAACCGCATGACAAACACACGAAAAACAGCATACAAGGAGCGCAAGGACACCCTGTCGGGTGAATGCGTGCTACAGAAAGAGACAAGTAAGGCACTATGACCAGAGATTTCAAGGTACACCCCAGAAACCAGAACTATGGAGACCCCAGGAATGGAATACATAGCCTTTGAAGACCGAAAATTAAAAATCAACATAGGACACAATGTCACGGGAAATTAATGTTGTTGCCGAGACTCGAACCCGCTACTTCAGGGGAGTATATCACATCAGATAAAATTGGCCGGTAAGAAGCAGCATGGGAGCCAATCCGGCAATGGCTTTCCATGTAAGAATGCAGCCTAACACCGAGCCAGAAAGCCAATGGGGCAGGACAGAAGCAGCAAGAGAGAAGGGCATGTGGGAGGGCATGCCTGCCCTCCACAATCCACGGGACAAGAGACGAGGAGCTGGCGCCCAGCCCCCGTCCCAAGCAGCACCGGCGCCTATGGGGAACCAAGATGTAAACTAAAAGGACCGGGGGCTTGGAAACCAAAATCGGGAGCAAAATATCAAGCCTGACCGGGTGAAAAGGGGGTCTTGGGGGGCAGCCGAGCGTAGGGAGGTCTGCCCCCCGGGATGTTTGGGGAATGGGAGCGGCACGGGACTCTGCTCCCCCCTCGTTTTGGGCTGGTTGGGCTTTTTGGGCTGGTTGGGCTTTTGGGCTGGTTGGGCTTTTTGGGCTGTTTGGGCTATTTTCTAGCCCAAGGGATATTTATTCCTCCATTTTGTGTGTTCCTGTCACAATTTTGAGTATTTCCGGTAGCTGGTCCCCAGCTTTCTAGAATTTTTTCTTTGGTGACCTGGTGGCTGGGAGCATTTAGTCAGGAAATGTTTTATTTTAGTCAGGGAAATTTTTGCACTGAAGTTTAGTTATTTTTGGCTTGTTATGGTAGAGTTTTCAAGTGTCTTTCGATGGCATCAGGAAATTTTATGGGGCTCTAAGCACTTCCGCTTCTGGACGGAGCAGTTCACAGGGTTTTATTAATTGGCGACATAACAGCGGCGATGGCTGCTTGCATGTCGTAAACGCCTAACAATGAACCCGGTTTTGGAGCAGGACCGCCTGCAGTCTATAAAAGTGGTCCCAGTTTGGCATATCATGTCCGGTGGCGAAGGCAGCGGGGGCGAGGTAAGCGGGGGGTGGAGAGGTGTCATTGGGTGGCAGTTTTGTAGGGGAGGGGGATTGGGCCCAGTTTGGAGGGTGGGGGAAGTTCAGCCTCGGGGGAGTCTCCATAGCAGGTCCTGACAGGGGGAGAGGGTGAGGTCTTTTGGATTTTCAGTGGGGTAATTGGTTCCGGTGGCAGGGGTGCACGCTTGGGTGAGCATAGATCCTCTTTTCTTCTAGGGTGCAAGGGGTTTAGGGGCTCTGGGTTTGGGGGGCTACAGGTACCTTAGTACCCCTCCACCAGAGTGAGCCCCCCTTAAGGGGCGCAGTTCAGCATTTCAGTCATTGTGATAAGGAAGGGAGGTTGGGGTCTTTTGGGGTTGGTTATGGTGAGTGGGGAGTTCGTCACGCGGGGGCCTTCGCCGCGCCTGGTTTTTTCAGGAGTTTTGTGTGGAGTGGGGATGTGGCAGAGGGGGACCCCTCCCCCTCCGCGGCCCTCCCGGATAAGTACCGTGAGTTATGGCTCTGGGGGGCAGAGTGCTGAACGTTTTTTTCGAGGCTGGTCCTTGGGCCAGGGGAGATTGCAGGCCAGTTAGTTTTTGGGCGCTCCCAGCACTCCAGTCCAAATTTGATTTTCATAGGTTGAGGAGCGTCGTAGGTCGGCAGACTCGATAGGGTGAAGTGCGGTCCCAATACATCAAGGAGAAGGGAGATTGGAGCCTTGCGCGGCACATTCCGTACCGGCGGGGAAACCCGGCGCGGCCAGCATACGAAGGTCAGGCGCGACCTCGCGGGCCCCAACGTAAAACAGGAGTCAGTCAGCAGAGCGAAGTGCGGCCCCAATGCACTGAGGAGAAGGGAGGGTGGAGCCTTGCGCGGCACATTCCGTACCGGCGGGGGAGCCCGGCGCGGTCAGCACACGAAGGTCAGGCGCGACCTCGCTGGCCCCAACGAAAAACAAAACTCAGTCAGCAGGGCGAAGTGCGGTCCCAATGCAATGAGGAGAAGGGGGGGTGGAGCCTTGCGCGGCACATTCCATACCGGCGGCGGCGGGGTCAGCAAATGAAGGTCAGGCGCGACCTCGCTGACCCCAACGTAAAACAGACGCTGCAGTCACTGCAGGGGGGAGTACCGGCGAGTACAGCGGCTCCCCCGCCAGGAGTATTTTCACAGGCCGCTTGGTGTAGGCAATGTTGGGTCGGCTGAGGCCCGCAGTGTGGGTTTTATGATGGATCCTATACAGATAGAGGAATCGTTTGTACTGTATTATGATGACTTCCCTGAGGAAGGGGAGTGGAGCGACAATGAGGAAGGGGGGTGCCTTCTCATGTGTCTCCTAGATTTTTTAAGGCACCGGAGGCGGTGCAGCCCAGGAGGGCAGCGGCGTTGGGGCCCGGAAGAGAGCGCGGCCCTTGGTTAGGGATCCTCAGACGGTGGACCCGGTTGAGCAAATGTCATGGAGATCGGCGCCTGGTCGGGTAGCCTTGCTAGAGCCAGGTGAGAATGTTGTACTATGGGCCAACCCACCAATGACAAAGGGTGAAGTATTTTTGGGAGGAGCTGTGTGGTAAGCTCCGTATGTGAATCGGTTAAAGAGCGCCCAGCGAAGTGAGAAGGTCAAACCAAAAATGGTGTCGGTGGAGGCAAAGGGTGACGATGTTTGGGAGGAGCTGGGTGGTAAGCTCCACATGGGTAAATATATTAGAGACTGAGCGGAGTGAGAAGGTTGTTCCACGGGCCAAACCAAAAATGGCATCGGTGGAGAGAAGGGGTGATGATGTATGGGAGGAGCCGGGTGGTAAGCTCCACATGGGTAAATATATTAGAGTCCGAGGTGTGGGGACTGGTGAAGTGGTTGCATCAGGCACTAAGTGGAGAGTGGCATGAACACTGGACGGAGGGGCTAGGTAAAGAGCCTTGCAGAGTAAAGAGCTAAAGTTTAATAAAAACCTCCTGTACATGGGTGTAGCAAAAAGCCCCCAGGTGCGCATTTTATGTTGGCCACGAAAGAGCACGTTTGAAGGGGGGGAATACGTTGAAAGGTTGAAGCTACTTCACAAGGAGATACGGTCCAACGAATGGTCTAAGGAAGGAAGGTATGAGCTGGCCGAGCTGCTTACGGTGCTGTTGACAAATGTAAACTGGAAGGCCTATACTTACCGTAAGTGGTTACCTGTAGGTGCCGGCCCCTTCAGGGAAGGCCTACCCGGGGAGGGGTGGGTCGGACAATAGCTACATATTCAGGATCAGGAGCGTGAGGGGAGTTTTTATGAAGGCTTGGGCACAAGGGAGTATGGTAAGTTCATACCCAAGTTCTCTCAGTGCGGAAGGAAACACCGCTTGGTTAGATTTTGGGGAGGCAGGGTGCAGGGAAACCAGCAGGTGCACCGGACAGGTGCTTGCACATCTGGGCCTCCACAATAATCATGGGGTTGCAGGGGCGGCAAGGAATTTCAGGGTCATGTTTGTTTAAGTGTTTCAGCACCTTTTTTCAGGGGTATTTTACACAGCACACTGGTCCGAGGCTGGTAACACACTACTTAGATGTCTTCTTTTGTACGTTCCCCGGGCTCCACGGAGGGCCAGGTAGCACTAGACACTTTCCACAAGCTCTTGGGGGAGCTGGAGTTGGCCCTGGGCACCAGAGGAACAATGGGGCCATGTCGACCATGTCATTCTTCGGCATGGAAATTGACTTAGTAGGAATGCAGGCACGGGGGTCAGTTGATAAGAACCCGAAAATGTTGGTGTTGTTGGAAGGAAGGTGGTCAAGCATAAATTATCACCGAAGGACATCCAGTTTTTGTGGGGTTATATCAATGTTGCCTGTAGGGTAGTCAGGGCTGGTAGGACTTTGCAGGATATTGGGTAGGGTGATTGGCTACCTCTACACCATATCCATTTGTTGGCTGGTGTGCAGGTGGACCTGCGCATGAGGAGGTCAATTTTGCATTTCTTTGACAGATTACTATGGTTTCGAAACGATGACTTTCAGTGGGATGTTCAAATATTTTCAGGACCGGCAGGTGGCGATGGGTGTGGTATATTCTGACAAGGCAGTTTGAGCGGTGGTATTTTGGTGGGAGGGGCTTTGACGTTTTTGAGCCTTTTTCCTGTGCTGGTGGCTTTGTCGCCGTGGGGGGAGGAAGCGGCACATAAAAAAGTTTGGTTCAGGATTTACATCTTGGCAGCGGTGGACATTATCTACAAGCAGGCGGCTAGGGTTGTGCAGTTTGTGAATTGGTTGCAGGTTTGTTCTTGGCTGCTTTAGGCTTTTTATGGCATTCAGGGCACTTTTTATCCCTGGTGTGAACTGGGAAATTTGCTGCTGCTTGGTCTCATTCGCAGAGGAGGGGATTCTGTGTACTGGCCATGTAGGTGGATAGGATTCCGACCACAATTCCGGAACAGCTGTGGTATGTATACAACGCAGGGTCTTTCAGCTGGTGGTAGGTTCATATTCAGCTCCTACTTGCGCAGTTCTTTCTCTGGCCTGGAGACAATTTATGGCATCTGGTGCTTGTCAGCGGGAGGAGTCATGGGGGTGATCAGGGGATGTTTTTCAGTTTAGGGGCGTTGCCTGTATTTGGCAGGGAGGGTTTTTGAAGTACGCTTGTTTTATGAACAGGCTTGTTTTCTTCTGGTGTCTTTTGGGTATCCGAGCTCTTAGGTTATATGTTTCACCTAGGTGCTCCTGGCAGTAGGTTTTTCTTAGACATGTTTCATATGTCTGGAGAGGGTTAGGTGGGGCTGCAGTGCGCAGGTATGTCGTTTTTTGTTGGCTTGGGCTCTGGGACGTGTGGCTCTTCACTGTGTGAAAGTTTTCTCTGGGCGGGGGTTTGTTCTGGCGCTTTGGGGTGGCAAGGGGTGAATTGGTCCTAGGTTAACCGCGTTGCTGTGGGGTTTGATGGCACTCAGGTTATTGGAAGGCTGCCCATGGGTTCGGAGCATAGCAGGCATTAGGTATTAGGGAGTCGGGCATGTACTGCTGTTTGCAATGTGTTCTGGTCAGGGGGGAGTGTTTCTAGATACTTCCTTTTCTGAACAATTTTTGTTTTCAGGTTCAGCCATAGTTGGAGGCTCCTGGGTGTCTGTTTTGTTACTGGAGGATCCTTGGTATTGGTCTAACACGAACGAGAGGCGTTTTTTGTGTTTATTGTGACTCTCTACATATTTTTTGGCGCATGGCTTTGTGAGGAGAGGGGAGTCTGGGGGGGAGGTAGCTGTTACCCTCTTAAGATAAGTTGTTAGGACTTTACGTATAGGTGAGTCATTCCATCGGTTGAGCGACGGCCAGGTGGGTTGTGGACTGGCCATTTGGGGCATCGGTTGGGTCTGAACACATTGCAATTGGAAGACTTGGAAGGGGTTTGTGCTGCCAGGACTTCTTTTTTCGACGCTCATGTGGCTTGCATTATCCCTTAATCGTAGGATGGTATATAAGGTTTTCAGTGGTCCCCTTTTCTCGTTGGATCGGAGTGTTAGGTGCAGGTTTCTTTTGCAGAGTTTTGATTGGTTCCCCGTTTTGGGGGGGGGGGCAGAAAAAAGGGGAGTCTACCCCCCCTTTTTTCTGGGTGGCGGTTGTCACTCAAGTTGACATGTTTTGCCAAGTTTATTTGTTATTGACAGAGGCAATCCTGGCTGAAAGGGTACGGGCAGACAAGTTCACGAGGTAGGATCTTTAAGGTGCTTTAGGAAATTAGGTTAGTGACAGGTTAATAGTCGTAAAGGTTAAGGTTGAAAGGTAAAATGGTAAAGATCAAAGTTCAAAGTGAACAGTTAAAAGGTCACACCAAGGGTTCAAAAGTCAAAGGTCAAAGTTCAACGGTCAAAGTTCAAAGTTCAAAGATCAAAGGTCAAAGGGAAAGGCTGAAAGGTCACACCAAGGGTAACGTTCAAAGTTCAAAGGTCAAAATTGTAAGGTCACAGTAGGTGGAACTGAATGGCAGGTTTTAAATGTTGTGTGGGAGAACCTTAGGGGTGGGGGTATCGTAACATAGGTAACAGCTTGTATAGTGAGGTCGTAGTTTTGTTAGGCATTAGGCCTTAGTTAGGCATTAGTGTGGCTCACTGGTTAGAGGCGGCAGACCCGAGAGCAGAGGACGGCCCGGGACCAGGGTTCGATTCCCGGCGCGGCAGGTTTCTGGACCAGGGTCAGCGGACTCGATAATTCTCTTGCCTCGGTGCCCACTCTGATCAGCGATCACACTCGGCAACTCCGGGCATTAGCTTGCCTCATCTTCACTAACGGCCCCACCCGACCGCCTGGGATGCCTGGCCTCACCCTGGAGATACCCATTAAGGGACCATCTCTCAGGGAAGCCAGGAAGGGTTTTGCAGCGGTCGAAGCGCCTTGGGACCCTCCGGGTAAGTAGTGCGCTATATAAATGCCTATACATACATACATAAATACATTGTAATTGTGATGTGCACCTGTTTCAATAAAAGCGGCCTTTTTCACACTATTTCGGTGTCGGTGTCTGTGTTGCTCCCCATATTCCCCAAAGGGGTCTTGGGGGGCAGCCAAGCGTAGGGAGGTCGGGCCCCCGGGATGTTTGGGGAATGGGAGCGGCACGGGACTCTGCTCCCCCCTTGTTTTGGGCTGGTTGGGCTTTTTAGACTGGTTGGGCTTTTTGGGCTGGTTGGGCGTTTTGGGCTATTTTCTAGCCCAAGGGATATGTATTCCTCCATTTTGTGTGTTCCTGTCACAATTTTGAGCATTTCCGGTAGCTGGTCCCCAGCTTTCTAGAATTTTTTCTTCCCCCCCCCCCTCATTTTGGTCTGTTTCTCTGATTCACATTTCATTTCTCGGCTAGCAATCTCATTTTTGGTTGGTCACAGTAGGTGGTACTGAATGGCAGGTTTTAAATGTTGTGTGGGAGAACCTTAGGGGTGGGGGTAGCGTAACATAGGTAACAGCTTGTATAGTAAGGTCGTAGTTTTGTTAGGCATTAGGCCAAGGGCCTTGTAATTGTGATGTGCACCTGTTTCAGTAAAAGCGGCCTTTTTCACACTATTTCGGTGTCGGTGTCTGTGTCGCTCCCCATATTCCCCAACAACCCGCATAACAAAGGGCTATCGCTTCATCCTGGATACAAATAATAAAGTGAGCAACATAACACTGGGAGGCAGTAAGGGGCTCGCCCAGAAACAAAATGTGCAGAAGGAGAGTGTATGATGATAAACTTCTGGCGTCTCTATGTTAATAAAATAATTTTGCTATGGCATTCGTTCAGTCCCCATCATGTGCGTATTCCCAAGCGGACACCCACACATGAGTGAAAACACAGCACAAACATTGTTGTGCCTCTGAGACCCAAATTAGGAATTCCAACTCCCAATCGGCAGTGCCAGTCACCAGGGAAACAACATGCCGAAAGTGAAACGGCAACTAAAAGTAAAACAAGCACTCATAGCGCATCCACTGAATAAGTACTGTGCACTCCATTCGAGCCCATCACAGCCTTCAAGAGGTAGCAAAACAAAACTCACCTGATAGCTCAAGCGTAGGAGCATTAAAAGTACAACAACGCAGGCGGAAACACCACCAACCCAGCACTGCGTTACCACCGACGCTTATCGCGGGACCGGCAGTGCAAAGGCATTTAAATATGCCGGGCAATGTGGACAGGCAGCCACCACCATCGCTCAGCATTCATTCTCCGACAGCTCCTTATAATCTGCTAAAAATGAATGTAACGCTGTCAGGTTGCTAGTTGAGGTGGCTCTATCAAAAGAATTTTAAAAATTAACAATTAAGACATTATAAGCCCCTTTACGGGCGATTTTGACTACCAGACAGTAGGGGGAACCTGAGGCAATCACCGTGTGTGTTCCAGAAATATTAGCTGCCACTAGAGTTATCAGTCCCCCGTAGCTCTTCCTCTAGTGGTATTGACTGCTGGGAGAGAATAGGTAATGTATCCATCCAAAGTGAGTATATTTTTTGTGTCCCATGTCTCTTGTAGGGCAATGATATCTGCCGTGCCTATAAATTCCCTCCAAATAGGGTTATCAACTTTGTTCCTTAGCCCAGCGATATTCCATGTTCCTACCTTTATGTATCTATTATCTTTGGGGGCTTCCCTGCCCACTGGTTGGCTGTTAGGGCTAATTAATGAATCCTTACCATTGCCAAGCTCATGAACGATAGGAGCTAGTACCCTGGTGTCCACACTTAAGACCCCAGTCTCCGAGGCCATATTTGCGGGTGAGACAGGTTTGATCCTATTTCCTTTATCATTACCTGGCGCTGTGCCCGCCTGTTGTCAATCCACCCAACCCAGGAAGGACAGGCAGTCATACTGGTTTGTCATTGGGATGTTACAGAGGTTATCTAGTGGGTAGGGGGCTTGGGCATAGTTGTATGTGTGACCAGCAATCATGCCATTGCTCCTAAACCTGTCTGCGTGATGTCTGATGTCATGGTTATGCCTACCTCCTCTTCTCTGAGCTAAATTCCACCCCTCCTCACCACCCCTACCCCAACTATGGGGAATGATTTCCCTGGGCACCTCTTGCCTCATTGCTCCTCTATGATGGTTTGGATCTTTTAGCCAGCTCCATCTGTTATCCCGTTGCTCATTGGGCATATAGAAATAGGACAGGGGCCTAGCCATAACCAAAGTACCATTATTACGAGGATTCCCCCGACAGATGTATTCCGCGATGCGGGAATCCTCAAAGGTCACTACTATACAGTCCCCCTGTATTCTTTTCCTGCTATATCCTACCTAAGGTGTTCTCTCAACCATTAGGATATTGCCACAAAGATTTGGGGGTAAGGAGTAATTGTTAGCTAACCAGTGGCATACCTTATTTTTGAGTGCCTGAAAGGTTTCTGTGTTAGGAGGGACCAGTTCTGTTACCCCCGTCAAAATAATCACGTAGAAACAGGCATCTGGGGGTAGGTGAATATTTCGCCGTATCAGGTTTTTTTGGGTGGGGCAGAGTCAGGTTTTGGAGTGAGGATAGCAGGGCCTTTTGGGTTAGCTTGGTCAATGGGCTTGTTTAGTGTGGGAGTTTGGGTGCTTTCTTTATTAATCACATGGTTAGGGGGATTTAGTACCGGGTTCTTGGGTGTCTTGTTTTTTACCACTGCTATGCTCTTAACCGCAGGCCGGGATTTACTGGCTAGAGCGGTGGCATTAGTGGTCCTGTTGGCATAGTTGCTATCATGAAACCTTATATCCTTATGTATATCATGAAGCGCTTTTTCGATACCATGAAGCCTAGCTTCTAGGGGTGCGAGTAGGGTTTTAATGAATTTAGTTATGGTGCAGCCTATGGGCTCCTCCTCCCCATTAGCCACCCCTAATATGTCAGCCCTCAGCCTATCGACTATAATGCTGTCCTCGAGAATATCCGCCAAGGAGTTATCCAAGATGGTATCAACGATGATATTCAGGGGTAAACTAGCGGCCTCGGGTTGAGCTACTTCCGCCCCAGTTTTTTGCCCAATAGATTCATTACCATGATCTCTCGACTCTACCGATCCACCCCTCTCATTTGAATCATCACTGGTATTCCCGGCTGTAATGGCACGAGCTTTCTTAGCTCCAATGGTGTTAGTGTTTGGGTGCTTTCGTTTAGGAATTGCCCCCTCCCTCTTCCCCCTCCTTTGTTCGTTTGTAGACGCTTTCTGGGGGTCTACCTGAGGATTTACCGGGTTAGGCTCCGAGCTAATCCCTGTGAGGTTATGAGCCTGAACCTGGGGGTTAAGGGGTGATGGGTCTCGTGAGCCTGGCTGACTACAGTTCACATTGTGAATATCAGCAAGGGCCTGTACAGGGTTGAGTATGTGTAATGAAGTATCAGGGGTGTGAGCAGAGCCAATAAGACCGAAAGATGATCTTTTGGCTAATGCTAGTTCCTGGGAAACCCTTCTTTCCATGAGTACGATACCTTGATTGATCAGGGAATTGGTACGCACAATAAAATCGTCTAATGTTCCAGTCAATTTTTTACCACCCGCCGCTGCCATACTTCTAGTTTTGCGGCACTCCATGTTCCTCACCAAAACAGAAAGAGGAAACAGCGAGGTCCGTGAACACTATGCTCTCGTGGGGATTTCACTGGGGTAACAACTGATCGGCTCGTGAAGCCCCAAACTGGTAATAAAACCAGCGGTGATGGGGCTTGATATTATAGGGAATTGATTGATAGGGGCGTGTCAGTCAGGGAGAGCGGCCCAGGTGTCTCAGGTCTGGCCAACAGGGACTCCTGGGAGATGGAGTCCCCGTACCAGTCGCTCGCAGCCCTGATAACTCACAGCACAGCCCACAACAGTCTTGCAGGACCCAACCCACTTCTCACCAACTCCCGGTGTCTGCAAGCACAACGAAGCGGGACCCGCGAAGCAGGTTCGGCGAGGAGTAGAGTTTCAGAGGGAGCAGCGCGCAGGATAACGACAGCTCACGAACGGCAGCAAGGGTCCAGTCCCAAAGGAAAAGCAGAAATGGTCAATACCAAGTTTCCTAGGGGGACAAGAGCTAGGAGGACTAGGACCAGGGCAAGGAGGATTAGAAGGATCAGCACCAAGAGGATGGGGAACAGGCCTAGGAGTGCCTGGGGGGCAGATTGCCTGCCTTTTAAATACAATGTACCCTGCTCTATGGGCTTTTAGGGTCTACCTTGGGAGTAGCTTATATGTATTATAAAGGAAGCTTTAGGCCTTGAAATGGGTGTATTTTGTCAGGTCAAATTGGCAGTATAAACTGCACTACAGACTTCACTGGCAAGCCTGAGTCATGTTTAAAAAGGCTACTTTAGTGAATGGCACAATGGGTGAGGCAGGTCAACTAGTAGCATTTCATTTACAGGTCCTGGTTACAGGTAGTTCCTTAAACTAGGGACTTACAAGCCAATTTAATATGATAATCGTGTGTAGGGAAATGTTACCATGTTTTAGGCAGAGAGCACAAGCACTTTAGCACTAGTTGACAGGGATAAATTACACAGAGTCGTTTTTCCAACAAAAATTAATTGAGCAAAACAGGACGGGTGAAGGCAAAACCTTTGGAGGTGACCCTACACAGAGTTCCCCGTCTAACACGATCCACATTCAGCCAAAAGCTAAGGTAGACTAATCAATATCTTGATCTGCTTCCCTGCTTAGGTGATAGAAGGTGGACAACGGGCTTCTCCTGCAATGATACTTGTCAGTTCTATGGCCTTATGAACCCAGTTGGATCCTTCTGTCAACACTCTCTTGAGTCACTGGCCTGGCCCATGGCTAAACCTTCTCTTCATCCGTGGACCCCATCTGTGAGACTGCTGATCTTAAATTAATCATAGATGCATCCCAGTAAGCAGATAGTTCCAATGTGGCCAACAAAGTGATGTGGCTCAATCCAGCCCTTAGATCAGACTTCTGTCTCCATTCAAAGGGGAATTCTGTTATATAAGGACAACAACCAGCAGAGGCTACTGTCAGTGTCAAGAGCCAGCCAGGCACCCGGCTATCCACTGCCAGGTGGAGCCGCCAAGTGTTAGCGTTCAGTAGGCCTGGGTTCCAGCTTTAGGGCTGGCAAGGAGTTTCCTAACTGCTCTTGAGGGTTCCTTTACCTCTGAATTTTCTCAAAATGGGGGCAACGGGAACCAACCATTGCAACGCAGTCATTACAACGCACTACCTTTACAATGCAGCTGTTACAACTTAGCTGCCTTTACTTTGCATGCCATTACAACACATGATGATACAACGCATGTCACTACAACGCATGCGATTACAACACATACCATTACAACGCATGCCATTATAACGCATTATAAGGTAAGTAATGGGGATTTTCTAGTTTTAGGGTAAGTATGGGTTTTGGGGTACATGGGGATAGTGTTTTTGCCCCTACACTATCTAACACTTACCCTACTGTTGCATTCACTGAAGTGGGACTAATATTTTTTACCCCTACACTATTCAACACTTACCCCACTGTTGCCCCAAAAGTATTATGCATTTTAATGGCATGCGTTGTAATGGCAGTTTCTAAAAATGCAATGCTAAACCTTCTCTTCATCCGTGGACCCCATCTGTGAGACTGCTGATCTTAAATTAATCATAGATGCATCCCAGTAAGCAGACAGTTCCAATGTGGCCAACAAAGTGATGTGGCTCAATCCAGCCCTTAGATCAGACTTCTGTCCCCATTCAAAGAAGAATTCTGTTATATAAGGACAACAACCAGCAGAGGCTACTGTCAGTGTCAAGAGCCAGGCACCCGGCTATCCACTGCCAGGTGGAGCCGCCAAGTGTTAGCGTTCAGTAGGCCTGGGTTCCAGCTTTAGGGCTGGAAAGGAGTTTCCTAACTGCTCTTGAGGGTTCCTTCACCTCTGAATTTTCTCAAAATGGGGGCAACGGGAAACAACCATTGCAACGCAGTCATTACAACGCACTACCTTTTCAATGCAGCTGTTACAACTTAGCTGCCTTTACTTCGCATGCCATTACAACACATGACGATACAACGCATGTCACTACAACGCATGTGATTACAACACATACCATTACAACGCATGCCATTATAACGCATTATAAGGTAAGTAATGGGGATTTTCTAGTTTTAGGGTAAGTATGGGTTTTGGGGTACATGGGGATAGTGTTTTTGCCCCTACACTATCTAACACTTACCCTACTGTTGCATTCACTGAAGTGGGACTAATAATTTTCACCCCTACACTATTCAACACTTACCCCACTGTTGCCCCAAAAGTATTATGCATTTCAATGGCATGTGTTGTAATGGCAGTTTCTAAAAATGCGTTGTAATGTCATGCGTTGTAAAATCATGTATTGAAATGTTAGTTGCGATGTAAAAACCACGTTGTAAAGGCATGCATTTTAATTGTTTGTGTTGTAACATCATATATTCGCGGGCAAATGTCCCAGATGTTAGGAACCTTAATTCCATTTTCTCTCCCACTAGTCCAGGGGCAGTAGATTGATACTGGTTCTTTAGCTCAGGGTTTGTACCTTGAGGCTGAACAGAAGACTGGGGTGAGCCTCTCCATCCCCTGCCCCTCCATCTGGCCGTTGTATCCTCTTTTTAGGAGTGGTACTCCCTCCAGAACCTTCCCCCTTTTATTCAAAAAGGGTTCAGAAAGGGCACAGAACCATTTCTCATTACCTTATTCTGGGACCAGCCTATGTCTCCCTGGATTTTCCTCTCACTCTGCTGGGGGTAAGCTGAACCACCCTTCTTGGAGTACCTCCAAGGTAAATACTTATTTACCCTGGTGCTAAATCAGTAATCCACCTCCTTGGCAAGCTCTGTAGAGTGAGTGATCTTGCTTTCCACTAGACATTGCTGCAGCTCTAAAAAAAAGAACAGAACATGTGCTCTTTTGCCACCAAATTGTACAGCCAATTGCAATCATTCACATCACTTACCTTCATTCAACCATCGAGTGCATTGTAGAAGTAATCTACATAATCCACAGAGGACCCGTGGGGCAGTGTCTGGTTGTCTCTGAACTTCTGCTTGACAAGGGCTTCCTTCATGATTGGATACCTCATCCTACCTTCTTTCCTACAGTCAGTAATGCATCCCACCCTTCACTGGGAATGTGCCTACAGGACTGGCTTACTTATTTTCCTTTTTTAACATAATGTTTATTGCATTTGTGTTATACAATAAGGATCCAGCACATTAAGCCATGCAATATTGACATATTTCAATGGAAATATACATACAGGGTTCAATTAGTCAGTTTGAGGAATAATAGACTTGTCATTAAATAAGCCTGATAACAACCACATCTTCCCGACCCTACCCCCTATTAAATGCTACTTGTTTTGTCATTAATAATCTATGATCGAGAAGATGTGTGTGCAATAGGGCATGTTCAAGTAGATATATGCCAGTACATGGCCAGACTGCATTGTGGGTTCATACTCAGGGTCATTTGAAAGTAGGCAGAGATCTACATGGAAGTGAGGCTGACCGTGAGTGCCCTACATGTAATATGTACCAAGTTCAGTATTGAAAATCATTAGCTGTGGAGCAACCTCCAAAGCGGATCCTCCCAGTTTGGTCATCAGAGTCACAGCCGGCCTCAACGTTCCTCAAGGCTTCAAAGTCTGAGCCCTGAACTCTTCTATTAAGTTGTCCCATTCCAATGATATGAGTTTTTTACCAAGGCCCTTTATTCTTCTCTCTTCAGAGGCTCACTTTGTACTAAGCCCCGTTGCAAACTCTCTTCCCGCTAGGTATCTACCTTAGGAGCCTGTGAGGGCTTCCAGCGTCTTGTAATCAGCCTTTTGGTCAAGAGCAAAGGTAGGCCTGTAAATCACTGTATCACTGTAGGGCTTTTAGGCCACCGAGTTAACCCCAATGTGCAATGCTCTAGCATGTTCCATTGATGTAGGCCAGTTAGGATATCTAGTGCTACTGAGATCCCGCCCCAGTATCCACATTTGTATCAGATATGCTTCCGGAGCGTTACAACGCTCCAACGCGTCACAATGTGGAGGGGGCTGTAGGGAACATTTTGTGGATTCTGAGTGGGGTTAGGTATGCTCTATGTAATATGGAAAATTCAACAACTTGGTGTAGTCTAGTAGACAAGCCCACTTCTTTTCGGTGAGCTCCCTAGTTAGGTCAGTCTCCCATTTAGCTTTCAAGGAAGTTAGTGGTGCCATGTGGTGGTCCCAAAGTCCCCAGGAGAACCATCATTTTAAGTGCCTCCCATATCCCATATAATTTAGTGCTTGGAATAGTTCATGAGTGATGGGTTATTTGCCATCTGGTGCCCACTGTTTGCAAACAGTTCAAAGGATACTAACATGTGTCAGAAACAATGATTCTGGCAATCCATGAGCCTGTACAAAATCAGCATGTGACATTAGGGTGCCATCTACGAACAGTGAACCCACAGTCATTACACCAGCTTATTCAGAGTCAGCCTGAGCAAGTTAATGCTCTTGAGGAGGTGGGTAAGCCACAGAGTGGGATATTAGGTACATAAGGTACCCTTTTAGTAGAATATTTGCATGCCATTTTCCAGTAGGCTAGGGCTATGTCAACAAAAGTGAGCCGGTGCATGTGATGAGGCATCAGGACGAATCACCTTATGTAATCACCTCTGTCTAAGTTGAGCCACTGTGTAACCTATTTTGATCAGGTTATGCCTAGACAGCCATTAGGATTGCGCCTGAAGTTGTCTGGCAAAACAATTGGATTTGAAATCTGGGACCCCCACGCCTCCACTGGTTACTGGCAACTGCAGTTATCATCAGTAAATTCACAAAGTGGTTCAAAAAGCATGGCAACATCACCATTTTTGCCAGGGTCAGGCGGCCCACCACTGTTGGAGGTAATGTGACCCTGACACTTGAGATCTCAGCATGTTAATCGTATGTGTGAGTTTGCCCTCCAATAGGTCTTGCATTTGATGGAATACCTGAATCCCAAAATAGCAAAAGGTGCTTGGTGCTGTTTGAAGTTGTGTGTCACTGAATCGAAATGTGGTCTCTGCATGAAAATTAGTAAAGGAGTAAGCAAGCACACGATTGAACTGTGTAATGATGCAGCCCTGACAAGTGGCCAAACAAGGATGGGTTATCTCTACTTTGTCCTCCTGGAGGTCTTTTAATTACAGAAGTATATTATCAGCATATAGGGACACGGGGTGTATTACTCGATCTTTAGGGATCCCACTGTGGCCCACCACCTGATGGATCCGCTGTGTCATTGGCTTGTCTGCCAATATAAAGAGCAACAGTGAAAGAGGGCAGCCCTGCAGAGTGTCTGCAAGTCACCCCGAAGTGGTCAGAAATAGAGGGAACATTTTGGCTCTGGACGTTGGCGATGAATATAGTAATTGCACCCATCAGATACATGTTGGGGGTATTCCATAGTGAATTAAAGCTGCAAGCATATATTCCCAGCCAAGGGTATGAAAGGTTTGTCAGATATCTAAGGAAAGACAGCTGGCACATGGATAAAGGATTTGGGCTACGCCCATTATTCTAAACATACACCTTATGTTCAAGGAGGTGTTGCTTTGGGGAGCAAAACCACATTGATCCATGTGTATCAAGTGCAGAAGTAATAGGAACAGTCAGGGCACCAGGACTTTACTAAGAATTTTACACCGGGTATTCAGTAATGATACAGATCTGTACAAGGATAATTCATTAGGGGTTTTACTGGTTTTTAAAGGAATGTCACAATAGCTTTCCTAGTAGAGGGGGGGGAGTGTGCATATATTGAGGGACGGATTATATAATTTTGTGGTGTTTCATTACAGGCCAACTCTTTGACGGTGTCACAAATCTCATGTGCCTTGATAGGAGCTGTAAGCTCTTCCCTTTCCAGTGCAGGCACTGTAGGCAGAGTTACTCGGTTGAGAAACTCAGATAGCTCTACCGGGTCAGGCGGTGACGGAGCTGTGTATAAAGTGGTGTAATAGACTCAGAATGTCATGTTACTCCCCAGTTGTGAAACCAGTGGTCCCTACGCCGGTGGGTTGATTGATAAGATAATTGTAGGAGATGGTTTCACATTAATGAAGCGGGCCAGGAGTGTGCCCGACCTGTCGGCCTCTGTGTGATCTCTCTGGGTATAGGCTCCCTGGTATATCAGTCGTAGGTATTCTAGCTGCTCAGAATGTGTGATTCTGGCTTCCCACAATGCCGGGGCTTCCTCATCATTTCCAATTGCTTTCTGTTCCACGGGGCGTAATTTACCCTCTGAGCCTGTGAGTTGGCTCCTCAATCTTCCTAAAGGACCCTCTATATCTCCAAGGCAACCTCATAAGCCTCAAACCACTTGTCAATTTCATGCCCCGCAACAAAGTTAGGCACCAGATGGGTATGTAGACCCTCTTGTTTCCACTGGGTACTGGGATATTGCTGCCTCCATTATTGCTGGACTCTGTATGCTGCTTAGTCTTGAAGTCCAACTCTTTGAGACTCACTTCAAGAGCCAACACCAATTTCCTCTAAGCCAAGGCCCTTCCAGCCTCAGCTTTCTCCTTTTCTAAGACCAGCTTTTCCACCTCCAAGGCCCTCTGAGCAGTTGCCTCTTTCTTGGCAGCCCCCGATTTCAATTTGGCCATCTAGCTGCAGTTTATGCTGCCGCTCAGAATCCAGTTCCTCTGGGGACAGGTTGTGGGAGGACACACTACTCCCTGCCCTAGCAGGGGACTTCACTCATATGGGCAAGTTCTTCCTCCTACACAGGGTGCAAGTAGGCAGGGCCTGTGGACAGGCCCTCTCCTTCCGCCTCTTCCTCTAATAAGACCATCTCCTCCTCAGGTCCATGCTTGGTCTGCTCTTCTGGGGTGGCCTGCATCCCCTGACTTCCTCAAAAGGCTCTGAGAGTTATCTGGAGATCCAACTTGGTGGCCTTCCTTCCCACATTCAGCCCTCTCTCCTTGCAAAACCTCTGGAGCTCTACCTTGCTGAGATACCTATTGTTGATTAGCTTCATCTCTATTTTATCAAAAAGGCTGTGAGATAAGACTTAAATTTGGAGAATGGAAAAAATGGGCAACTCCCAATCTAAAGAGGATGAAAAAAAACATTCATGACTAATTTCAGGGACTTTAGTGTTATACAAGTCACTGAGTGGAACTGCACAAACACAAGCACTGGACCCCATCCCTGAACACCAATGTGAGAAATTGAGTTATTGGTTGAGGGCGATTTAACCATTCTCATGCAACAACCACAATGCTTGTCATGGTGAACCACAAATGTCACTAAATATACCTGATCCTAACCCTATGATAGCTTAACACTAAGATATTCAGGCTTAAATAAGATATACATTTATAACAGGTTTTCACATGGCACTCATGCAAAGGAACAATTACATACAACAGGAAAATCCTGTGCTGAATGAATCAATATTGAACAGTCCTTCGTCTTGACAAAAACATTCTGTCATGAGTAAATCTCTGTATGAAATCACTGAACGAGTCAACCAGTATATTAATCAATTTGTCGGAACTGATTTCATTTTCAGAAAATAATGCAAGGTATATACAGCAATTGAATCACAGATAATCAAGTGGTGAGAAAGAGTCTTTCAACAAAGTTCCAAGTGCAAAGAAACATACCAGAACAAAGTGAAGCTGGTGACAATGTGGTATTGTTGCAGGGATTCAGCACATACACAGAACTATTCACAGGAAAACAGGACCTCTGTGTATAGGGGCTGTACCTTCCTACCACCTTAGTACCCAAAATCCCATAACTGACTAGCCATAGTGTCTCATTCGTTCTCCTACATAATCATGAAGCACACATGATTAGACAGCCCAGAACGCAACACTCCTGATTCTCTCAGGAATCACAGCAGCAAGACATATCCTTTTGCTCACTCACTTGTACTTGTCACAATAAGGATTGTCAAAGTCACTGTATAGTTCAAAATATTTATTTTAACTATCATGCTCTATAATGCAGTATACGCGCCACTACCAGCAGCAACATGCATAAACTTAGAACAGTTAGCATTGTTACTATACCATAGAATACGAAGGGGGATGTCATCATATACAGACAGTGGAAAAAGGACTATAAGCCCTAACCACCCTTCCCTTGGTAAGTTGAGGTTTATTATACAAAAGAAGATCGCTGAGCTTTGTCAGCAGACCCCATGCCTTAGGGCCTAGATGGTAGCTTTACATCAGAGGAACAGCACAGCTCCTGTCCAAGGAAAGGTTTCCCTCTATATGTGTGTGAGGAACATGCAACCCCGTAATATTAAAGCACAAGCTTTCCAGCAGTGCAGCTGTGTGTGGCTTGTTTTGTTTAGGTGCTAGGGACTGACCAGAACAGAATAACAAGGGGCACGTTTATCAACCTTGCACATCTTGTTCAGACTCTAGGAACAGTAGAGAACGCAGAAAGCAGACAGTTCTCATGTGAAAGGCACAAACAGAGTCTTGCAAAATAAAGTCATGTAGTAATGTGCACAAAAGCAGCATCCTGCCAGGAGATCTCGTGGTAACTTAGCAATGTTGAGAATGACCCTTACTGGCCATTTAACTGTATAAGCCAAAAGACAGCCAATGGTATTTGCATACAAATAAGAACACCAGGGGAGATATCTGGTGCGCTTATGATATCTTAGGTCTGTCTATGTATGGTATCAGCAGCACTTTAACCCTGTGTCCTGGGGACCAGAATGATCTGTGACATTAGCAAATGGAAATATAAAATAAATCACAATACTTAAAAGGAAGATATATACTGATTAAAATGTGTGAAGGGTCTGATGCAGGGTGAGCAAGGCCGATGCATCGCTGCATTGGATGTGGCAGAGGATAGAGCGGATGTCTCTCCACTTGGATAACCTCACTAACGCTGACAACGTGAACAATAACTCTATAGTGCTCACTTCTGCAAATGACACTTGTGTGCTCACAGTGTCAGCTATTAGCTCCGGTTTTACAACCATATCCTTGTTATAGATTCATCTGTCCTATTACACAAACCCTTAATTTGTGCATCCTCCGATTGTGGATATTGTCTGCTTTCTACCATGTAGATCGCCCATGCTCACAACATCTGCTACATTTTGAATCAACGGATAAACACTCCAAACACTCCTTGGTGGAGAGCCACACACAGTGTATTTATGTAGGAAAGTGAGTTTATGTTGCAGTACCCACTGTAGAATACTGGGTCCCTGCTAACCAGGTTCACAGTACAAGTTTACTTTCCCTGAAATTAAACCACAATTTGCACAACTTCAATCACCCCTGTGAGTCCCTAGTAGATGACAGCCCTGGTACCTAGGTCATGGGTACTAAATTGAGTCCTTTGTGACTGCAGCACTTGTTGTGCTACCTCAGCGACCAATCACCAAGACTGTGGACTTTTGGTACATATAAATCTGAAGAGTCAACATGGCACACAGGCCTGTGTGACATTCCACCCATACTACTGCAGGCCTTTAGCCCCAATGTAGGGTGCACTGTGTCCTATGTGTGGGCATATCAGCTTGAACAGATATCCCCGTACAATAACCAGTCTATTCTGAGATATTATAAGCACACAGGGAAGCCACAAAGAGTATGGGCTGGGCACTTGTCACACAAGTTTTCATAGTTCCATGATGGCTTCACTGATTATTTTAATTTACTTTTTTTAATACATTTTATTTTTTTATTTTTCAATAGACACATAACATGCAGCAAAAAGCTATCATAGACATAAATACATTGCAAAAAAAACAATTTAATTTGGCCGAATTAATCATACCTTTAAAATGTCGGGAGAAAATATGAGGAGGGAACCTCAGAGTTGAAGCATCTCAGGCCCCGGGATCAGTTGTGCATAGTTACGTGCTGTAGCTCATCCTGCTAGCCCAAGGCACCCCCCAGACAGAGGCGAGCACACCAACACCCCACTTTAGGAGTGACCTGAGAGTGAGGGCCACACCACACAAAGCGATATGATCAGAAGCCTCTCCAGAACCATAAGAGCACACAGCATAGGGCACCAGTAGTACTGTCACCAAGGAACCCAGCGAGGTGAAGCTCAATCAGGGAGGTATAGCCCAACAGCGCAGAGACAGGTCGACGTAAAAAACAAGCATTAGCAAGATCCAGACCAGGATGCTGAAACTCAGTGCGCTGCACAAAGAACAGTTCCAAGAAATCCAAAAGTGTGTATCGACAACATAGCTCTGCTATGTTGAGTGCGAGGCCAGGAGGGCGTATGAGTGAAAGGAAACGCAGGCCACGGGAGAAAGGGCAGTCCGGTCGGACCACAGAGGGCCCCCCAACAAGGCAGCAGGCCGCACACAGAAGAGACAAAGTGGCCCAACGAACTAGGAAAGCAGAGACAGCTCACTCCGACTGCAAGTTGCGAACCTATGCAGCATCAGGTAGAGGCAGGTAGATCACTGTAGCGTGGCACACAAGCACTGACAGGGCCCCAGGTGATAGGCAGTTCAGCCCCAAGCACACACCATCACAGCCGGCGTAGAGCAATTGGGCGGATCTCCTCCATAACACCAGGTAGGATGCCCTCCACAGTGTGCAGAGTCACTGAGCATGCAGCCAGGCCCAAGCGATACAGCCCACAGCCACCCATGCTCCCCAGCACCCAGCAGCAGCTCAAAGGCCGCAACCAACACCAGGCCGCACCCGCCTCCCCAGAACCGGGCCTGAAGTAGGCCGCGCCCCACTCACCGCCAACAGTGCCGGGGACACATGAGCCTTCCTCCGCCGCAGCCACTTGAGGCCCACATGACACAGTCTGTCGTCAGACCCCTTCCGCCACTCGGGGCCTGGAGCAGCTCCCCACAGGAGCGACAAGCACAGGCGAGCCACCGTCTGTCCCAGTGGAGCCACAGAAATCAGGCAAGACTCTCCTCCTGGGAGACCCTCACCCTGGGTACAAATCCAGATGTTCCTCTTTGAGTCCCCTACAGGGGGAGCTTTATACAAGTCCTCATAGAATCACCCCAGGCACAGTTATGGGCAAGAATACAATCCCAACCAAAGGCCCTGCAAAGCATTATGGGACGAGATTCTAGAGTGCAGTGAATATTATAGTATCCAATATCAAAACATTCCTCAAGGGGCAGGTTCTCCTGGCCCAGCTGAGAGCTAATACTATGATATTCACTGCAATCTAGAATCTCACCCCATAATGCTTTGCTGGGCCTTTGGTTGGCATTGTATTTTTGCCCATAACTTTGCTTGGGGTGGTCATAGGAGGATGGGACTACCACCGAATCGTTCAGCATGATATGCTCTTTGTGTTCAAGGTATCTGCTTGGTCCTCCCCCTAGGTTAGGGGTGACCCAAAATCATCACCTCTCTCATTGCCTAATATTTTTCAAAGGTCACTTTTGTGAATTGGTTATATGCTTTTTAGTATGTAAAGGTTAAGTTGTTTTATCAAAGGGTTGTGGGTGCATAATCTAACTCCACCACATGGAGTAGTCGGAATTTTTGCATGAATTCCGTGCTTACAATGTTAACAAGTCTCCACCAGCGGAGCGGAGTTCATTGCCCACGGTTAGATTTGACTACTCCCTCCATCATTTATTTTATAGAAATCGGTGGTAGCTGCCTGGGGTGATGCAGATGGTAGGACTAGATTATTCTCACCGGGGGTCCAATTCCCTTCTTCCACTTTCTTAATCACTACCAGTTTCCTAGTCCCAGCTTGTACACGATGTTACGGGTCCCTACACTATCTGGCCATTTTTTTGTAGTGCGGAACTCGTTGAGCTTTCCTGCATTGTCCGCTATGATGGGCTTTCCTGCATTGTCCTCTATGTTGACCGGGGGGACTCCTGTCTTGGCCCATATGTCTGTGCAGCAGTCTGTGAAGCAAGCTCCCTAGCTTGCTTTGCCATTTTAAGAGGCATCCTTCGAGACTCTGTGATCACTTTACCCAGGTAGAAGCCTGCTGCTGCTCCTCGCGCCCTCTGCGCAATTCCTAGCTTGTCTGCTGCTAAGCCCGCCCACACCTTCGGGGCATTGCAGAGAGAGTAGGCAAGCCTCGCGGTCAATGCATAAATCATGCCAAAAACGCTCCTCCTGAAAACAGAACCAAACACTCCCCGAAGCATCCGCACAGAGATTCTGCTGGTAGACTCCTCTTCATCCTTCCGGTGTTCCAGCACCGCTGCGAGCCATCCGTGCATCTGTCGTACGCAGAAAAGCCAGACTACAGGGGCCTTATTTATGAAGGCCTTGCGCCGCCGGTGCGTCAATTTTAACATGGGAAAAAGTGACGCACCGGCGGCGCAAGGCCTTCATAAATAAGGCCCCAGATGTTTATGAGGAGTGTAGGATGGGAGCTCAGTCGCTGTGATCCTACGTGATCACCATCTTGCTTTCGTCAGCAAACTGCTTCACTGATTTTTAAGGTGTTTGGTACCAAACATCTTGTCTTAATAAATCCTCACTTATGCCAATGTTGGATGTATTAATATATTCACACAGGATACCCTTCTAGAGG
This sequence comes from Lissotriton vulgaris, assembly GCF_964263255.1. Classification (NCBI taxonomy): domain Eukaryota; kingdom Metazoa; phylum Chordata; class Amphibia; order Caudata; family Salamandridae; genus Lissotriton; species Lissotriton vulgaris. Next base: position 1,527,664,454 of record NC_141693.1, read on the forward strand.
TTTCCCTGAAAACCTACCAAGAACTGGTGCGGTTCCATCATGACTTGCTTTCACCAATCTTCTACTATTAGATATGTGCCTGAACTCATGGGGTGAGAGCAAATACTCTCAGAGGACAGAGACCATGCCTACTCTGGGCAGAGGGGCTTCACACCTCCTGCAGGACAGATAGCCTTCCTGGGTGGGAAGTTTCAAAGGCAATGCCAACTTTCAAATCCTACCCAGGATCCGCCAGATAGTGGAAATGTTAGAAATGGGGTCTCTAGTTGGCAGTGGTATGCACTGTCCAAAGTAGGGACCTTTTTGTCTAGTCAGGATTAGTAAAGTACACACCTAAGTTTGCCGGTTCTCATCCTCTGGTAGCTTGGCACAGATCAGTCAGGCTAAACTACAGAGGCAATGTGTAAAGCATTTGTATATATCCACCTGTAAGATACAGTGAAAACAGCAAAAATGGACACCACACCAGTTTAGAAAATAAAGTATCTTTATCTAAACCAAGCAAGACCAAAATGACAAAATTGCAACATACAGAAATCAAAATATTACTTTTAGAAGGTAGAAACAGTTCTGTTCATAGACTTTCAGCACAAAGTATCTGGAATGTGTCAAAATTACAAGCAAAAAGAGCCGAAGGGAATGTGATGCATCAGTTCCTTACATGCAGGAAAGGTAATGCATCAGTTCCTTACTGGAGAGAAGGTGATGCGCCAGTATCTTACTGTGTGGGAGTTGATGCATCAGTTTCTTAATGCAGCCCCGGAGTTGGTTCGGTGCCTAGGTGTGATGCGAGGACAATCCATATGTGCTGGAGGCGATGTGGCGATGGCAAACCAGGTGCTGTGTCAATTTTTCCAGCTGCCGACTGGTGATTCATCGATTCTTTTTGCCGCCTAGCTGTGCCTATGTCAAAGGTGGGTCCTGATCTTCAGCGTCGGAGATTGGTGCATGATGTTCAGCAGTTCCTTGGGCCACGGGCAGGAGCTGCATCGATTTTTACAGTCGCACAGGTCTGTGCGTCAGGAATCCCTCCAGCACGGGAGTGCTGCGTCTGCAAATTCAGACACAAGGAGAGCAAAACGTCGATTTCCTTCAGATTGTTAGGTTTTTGTAGCTTCCTGTAGCAGGAACAACCTTTTGAGACCCAGATCTGGAATTAGCACCTCCTGGCAGGTCAAAACTCCCAGTAGTGGACTTTATCGAAGCTGTGGGTGAAGTCTTTGTGTCCCTGAGACTTCAAAAGGAGGTAAACACACACGCCCTTGAAGATTCTTCACAAGCATGTTCACAGCAAAGTTCCAGTCTTTGTCTTCTCCTTGGCAGACTCCTTGGCAACTTCTGGCCAACCCAGCAAAGCGTATTCAAAAAGAGGGGGAGAAAGAGGAGATACTGGGTTCACCCTCCTTTTAATTATGTATTCAAAAAAGAACCCAGGAAGGGCGACAGAACAAAAACTCTCCAACTTGATGGAAAAAATCAGGAAAAAATAGTTTTTCCTAGAGAACCCTCACAAGCCAGGGTTGGCCCTTGGTGGCATGCTTCATCATTTGGGGCTCATCCGAATCCACTGCGGATCGAGCCATGCTGCGACCACACACATACACAGGAGCACTTAAAAGATAGCATCTATGATAAAGACTGTAGCTGGTGAGGGGAGTGGGAAATATGTGCTAACTGCCTCTAGTCTGTATTGTTAAAATAAGGGGTTACTGGTTGAAGAGGTAATGGTAATGGGTTAACTCCTCAGGGTTGTCAACATGTTTTGAGCCTTTCCCCTAATGGCTCTTCTTCAGGAGAAATGGGAAACCAGTTCCTTCTGGTACCACTCCCTGCTGTCCTCTCCTTTTTAATACATGCCATGCGCAATTCACCAAGTCATACATATGGTTGATTAAGCCTGTAACATCATTCCGGATCAGTAGTGAAGAAAAAAACAGCATGAATATCCAGTGAATAACAAATGGTGGGGTGAAGTATAACATGAAAATATAAAGGCAATAACTGATCACACAGTGTGTAGTACAGACCTGATTCCGTTACAGACAACCTTGGCAAAGCTCAAAGCAAGAAAAGTTACAACAGCTCCAGAGGGTCAGATCTTCCACCCCACCAAGTTTGGAGACACCAGGACCTTCCAGAGCTGCAGCGTACTTGTGGTACTGGACCCCCAATGGCAATCCAAGAAGAAGAGTCCACTCTGGATTTCCGAAGCAGCAGTAGTAAGCAACCATCGAGGGACATAAAGAAACAAGAGCCCGACTTCCTGATTGGTCCAGCTGTCCCGAGATCACCTCTCCAAGTTGCCTGTGGCTAACTAAGAGTACCTCAAGAAGTGCAACGCCTGGTTGACCTGTTCCTCGCACCCAGCCCCACTAGCCCTGCTCCCATGGTCACCAGGCCCTTGCAACTTCCTACCTCTAACCCACTGGACTCACCTGAAAGTTCCTCCGTGCAGTGCTCTTTCAAGTGGCCCCTTTGTTATTGTACACCAGCTTCCAAGACATCAGCACCTCTGCTCTCAGCTGATCCTGGATGCTCCTGAACTTCTCCTGGTGTAACTTTGGACCTGGTCCCAACATTGATCTAAACCGAGAAGTTGACATTTGTGAAAGCATTGCCTGATGGTCTATGTGTTTTTCTTCTTTTTCCCCATTGTTTACTATGGTGCTCAATTGCACATAAAAGTGATATATTTATTGAACTTTGAAAAATCGTATCTCTGAGTACTTACCTTAGAACTGTGTTATTGGCTGAAAAATTATGTAAAAACCAATGTTATTTTTTACAAATTGGTCTCAGATCTATTTTGTGTCTGTGTCTCCTGAATTGCCTCTGAGTACAGCAAATGACTAACACTACCCTCTGATAGACCTAATTGCTCACCCACACTTCCAGAAAAAGTGAGTTAGTATCATTTACTTTTACCTGTACCTGCCTTTTGGTGATTTATTGCACTCTCTACAATGTACTTCATTTAGTACACTGTATAGAGAGGCGGTTTCTTATAATCCAGTAATGTTTTTTGTAACTGTTGGCCTTACACTCTATTACAAGGCACATCCCATGAGCACCTTTGCACCCTAGAATCCCCCTTCCAGTGAGCCCATTTCTGTGCTTCCCACACAGACCAAGCCTTCTGGCTTTTCTCTGCCACATCCAACATAGCCACACAATCAGCCTCACTTATCCTGCCTCAGGCCCTTAACACAATTCAACCAGTATGTATCTTCCTTTAAATTCTTGTAATTTATTTTGCATTCCTATTTGTTTTACTAATATCACACATTCTGCAGCTCCTCAGGTCATGTCTAGTCCTGTTGAGACCCTTCTGTCTGACATAGGGTCAAAACGCTGTTGACACCATTTAAAACAGACCTACGTTATCACAAACACACCAGATAACTCCCCTTGAGTTCTTATATGCATGTGAAAACCATAGGCTGTCTTTGAACCTATATCACATTGTCACCTCCTTCACTTTGTTCTGCTATAGTTCTTTGCACTTGGGGTTCTGTTGAAATAATTTTCCCACCACTCACTTGATTGTGTGTGGCTCAAATGTTGTGTATACCTCATATGGTTTTCTGAAAATAAATACATTTTGACAAATTGATTAATATACTAACTCTTTCAGTGATTTCATACAGAAATTTACTCTTGACAGTATGTTTTGTCATGACTAAGGACTGTTCAATGTTGATCAATTCAGCACAGGATTTTTCTGTTGTATCTTATTGTTTAATCAAATGAGTTCCATGTGAAAGTCTGTTATAATTTTATACTTACTACACATGTTCACATGGACATTAGGGTTGCTCTTGTTTCTTCAAATTATTAGGCTTAACTTAGAGGCAATGTGTTATGTATTTATGCAGCATGCAAAGATTAATAAAGTGGAAGCACAACACAAGAAAAATCCCAAACACATATAGTTAAATACATTTAAATTAGTAAAACGAGACAAAAACAACAAAAATCCAATCAGTAGAGCCAGAGATTTTGGTTTTCAAAGTTTAAGGTAAGTATAGTGCCTACAAACACAAAGGGATACTCACTGTCATCTGGTCATGCTAGACCAGGGGAAAGTTGCAGGTTCAGGCCAACCGTGATGCAGCATGGGCCTGATGAGGTGAATCCGTCTGAAAAAGTAACTTTCCCAAACTCTGACGTGAATGGTCCAGTTTGTGGTGGAGGAGACCTCGAAGCTCATGAAGAGTGTTGTGAATGATCATCGCTGTTGCCTGATGAGCTGGCCTGGTATCGGGGACAGTCATCAGTTAGCGCAGGCAGGGGATGAAGGTGGTCATCACTAGGTATTATTGTTGTAGCTCAAAGTGCAGATCTTGAGTTGTTGGTCGTTATGGGTAGTTGCTGTAGCATGAAGAGTCAGGTTCACTGGCACTCTGCATTGGTGGCTGTCATAGGCGGCAAGATCCCTGCCAGAATGGGACACTTTTCCCGTCACAAAGAGCCAAAAACTTCAGGATTTCTCAGTTTCTTTATTAGAGGAGCCCCACTGCTGCCAGCTAAGGGTCCAGGACCTGAGAAGGCACCTCTTGGGGGCCAGGACATTACTCAAGTAGAGACCATCAGGTCCAGTTGCAGCATATCAAATGGACGGGTGCAAGGAAGCCTGTTGAGCTTGTTATATGCACGTAGCTAAGAACAGGAGGTCAGCCAACTGACCCTTGAAGTCACTCAGCCAGCCTGAGAGGAAGGAAGCAGTTTCAGTCATTCTTGTGAGAGACTAAGTGCATGCCTGAAGAAGCAAGCCTACATTGTTCTGAGGAACAAGGCAGACCTCATGCAGTAGGGCAGATCTTTAGGGGAACTAGGCAAGCTTCAAGCAGCATGGCCAGTGCTCTAAAAAATAAGGCTCACCTCATGCAGTACTGTTGGGAATATACCTGATGCAAGCCTTTGAAATGGGGGGATTCCCTAAACTGCTCCCACACCTGATCCTGGAAAGTTATTCCTTTCCTCTTCCAGGACTCCAAGAGGTCTAGTATGACAAAAGACTAATGGCAGTTTCTTTTGTGTGTGGTGAAGCCAAGCCCGTTGAAGTGTAAGTAGGGCGGGTAACAGCCCAACCTGTTAACACCTAGTTTCTTTTTGTCTCAGTGTTTGGGATGAATACAAAAACCCAGCAGTATAGCCATTCCCCACTGTCGTGAGACCCAGGACACCAGCACCATAAGGTTAGGGCCAGAAAATGAAAACTTTCAAAAAGTTCCATTTTCAGAATTGTGTCTTCAAATCCATCTTTACCATTAAAGAGGATTTAATATTGCATCCCTACTGGCTCCCATTCATACGTCATCACTTATTATTATTATTTTATGTTTTCCATCAAACCAGCAGTTACATAGCATACAAAACCTTACAATCGTCAATGTTTAGTAGTACTTATCATTTGGTGTTACAATCTGTATCATACACATAACAGGTATCACTTTTGCAGTTCCCTGATCAGTGGATGATAACCCGAATTACATGTGTCTCCACACTCCCCACCGACCCACCACTCCATGTTTCCCGTAGCATCTATCTTAAGGACTAGTTACTTCATGAGTCGGATCGTGAGACGGTGCTGCCTGTAAGTATTGGACAAGCGTCTCCCAAAAGTCTCTGGGTCGTGAAGCTTGTGGAATGTCTTCCGCATAAGTCTCCAGCATAGTTTTACAATAGGTCATGTCCGTGATCCAGTCTTTAAGTCTGGGGGGTCTCTTGCTTCCCCACCTCATCGCTATGCGCCTTTTTGCAAGCAATAATGCTACCGCTAAGAATTTCCTGCGTCTAGCATGTTTAAGTTTCCTAACACCCAAAATGCACACCATGGGGGTGTTGGGGATCCGCTCTGATAGCATTTCGGATAGTGTGGTGGTGGCTTCATGCCAATATGTCTGCAGTTGTGGGCATGACCATGAGGTATGTAAGAAGTCAGCGCTCGAGAAGTGTGAGTTGTGTACAGCTGTATTGCCAATCTTGTTCATCTATTGTCTCACCCAGCGCTACCTCCCATCTACCCAACGCTGCGGTAGGTTTCTCAGCCTGTTACTCTTGGGCTGCGTTATATAAGCGTGTTACCAGGTTTTTCTGGTTGGGAGCCGTTAACAATATTTTTAATGTGATGAGCACAGAATGAGGGGTCTGTCTATTTAATGAAGGTATTATGGGGGTATAGTTTTCCCATAGAGGTCAGTCCCATCTCCGTCAGTAGTGTCTGCATTTTCTTTTCTTAAGTTACGGTAAGCTTAGGGTGTCTCGCCGTGGGCAGCGCCCGTGCATACACTGATAGCTTGCGCAATCCATGCCACGCCCATGAGGTGCATTGGGCTGTGTGGATCTTGTCCCTTGGTGTGTACCTTATCGGGTCGGCTATGAGCGCGGTTCCACCACAATGTGTGGTATGTATGCATGTGGTGTTGTCCAGTAGTGTGCATGTTGTGCTTGTGCGCAAAGATAATATAAATGAAATGTGGCACCCCAAAACCTCCTAGGTGGTATGGTTAGGTTAAGACCTTCCAGCTCTTTCTAGCCTGTTTACCTGCCCATGTTAGTGTCTGCAAAATAGAACATAATCTGATGAAAAATGCCGCGTTCAGCCATATTTGTATATTCCAGAACAGATATAGAAACCTAGGCAATATAATCATCTATACTACTATTATAAAGAGAGAACTATGACCCTTGAGCCAGGTAAACTCGAAAACTACACCACCAATCCAAACACCCAATACATGTTTGAAAACGTCAGGACAAGCAGAAGGACATAGGCTATATAAAAATATATATATATCTTATTTAAAAAATGTACGATTAAAAAAATAGTAGTCCCTTGGAAGTAGCGCCGGCCGGCCGCGACGTGCGTGCTGACATCAGCAGCGCATGGAGGAGCGGCGTACAGGAGCCCGAGGAACAGCGGTGGACATGAGTGCGGGGAGGAGCTGCAGAGCGGCGAGGAGCAGTGGAGCGGTAAAATCAGCAGCGCGGGGAGGAGCGGAGGAAGAGGTAAGAGAAGCATCCCCGGGTGTGCACCGAGGGACGGGCGGGGGCCATGACCACTGAGTGCTCAAAAAGCCATTTCCTCAAAGTCGGGACGTAGGGGGAAACAAAGCGTGTGCAGAAGCGGCCAGGACCAACGACGGGCGGGACCATAAACACTGAGTGCTCAAAAAGCATTTTCCTCAAAGTCGGGACGTAGGGGTAAACAAAGGGTGGGCAGAAGCGGCCAGGACCAACGACGGGCGGGGGCCATAAACACTGAGTGCTCAAAAAGCATTTTCTTCAAAGTCGGGACGGCGGGGAAAACAAAGCGTGGGCAGACTTATTTGGTCCAACAAATAGTAGGCCTCCTGTATTTTAGCATTGTCCGACTGGCGTCGGTCCCACCCAGCGTGCAGGTAGTTCACTGTCTTATCAAGCATGTGTCCATTAAATATTGTTCACTCCACATCAAGTGGTAGACTGTTCTCTGTGTTCTCCCCTCGGCGACCGTCTCCGCGCTCCCATCTGTACCTTCTGGTTTTTTTTAAACTTAATTACTTCCGATGGTTTAACGAGGATCGTTGTCTTCCCATCAACTGTGATTTTGAGTCTGGCGGGAACAAAATGGCATATGGGACATTCCAGTCTCTCAGTTTTTGTTTTGCTGCTGTGAATGTTTTCCGTGCTTCCTGCACTGATGACGTGAAGTCCGGAGGTAGAGATATGTCCATGCCTTCATGAGATAGCTTGCCCAGTTCTCTAGCCTTTCGGATCGCCACATCTCTGTCCCTGTAATTTAGGAGTTTGGAGAAAACCTGTTTCGGCCTCGATCCAGCAGGTGGTTTTGGCGTCAGCGATCTGTGGGCCTTCTCCACAATGAAGACACCCAAAACGTGTCACGTCCCAGCATGGAGATGAGCAGCTGCTCCACATAATGTTCCATTGGACCCGTGTTTGTCATCTCTGAAACTCCCATTAAGCGGATATTGCTTCCAAGTCTTCTGTCTTTGCCGTCATGGCCGCCAATTGCTTTTCCATTCTTGTCTGTTTCGCGTCCTTCTGTACTTGGCTATCTTCAGCTGCGGATATTCTTTGATCTGCCATGTCCAGTCTTTCTGTGTGTTTATCAATCTGCTCTGACATCCTATCAACTATGTAGGTCAAAGAGTCGATTTTCCCATCAATGTTCTACAGTGCGGCTTGAATTGTGGTAAACATGGTTTGTATGTCGTGATTTGTTACCCCGCCTGTGGCTCCTGCCTTTGATTGCGCCTTCGATTGTTCATCAGTGCTTTTATCCTGCTGTTTCTTAGTTTGTTCGAAGGTGATTTTTGGTTGGGTGTGGTCTGTTTTACTCATGGTGCAGTTAAGAAGTTATCCAGTCCACGCGTGTTTTAACACAGCATCTCCAGAGCACTGGCGCCTCAAACTAGTACCCCCGATCTGGTCTGTAGTGCAAAGTTTGACTATGCCGTATGGATCGTTCAGATCTTAATCTCATTTGCCAGTCTTAATGCTGGTCCAAAATGTATCTGTGGTCCCTTGCGTAGTTACGGGACTCGTAGGCATCAGGAGAATGTTGATGGGGATTCACTGTTCCCTGCTTATCTTTATATTGTCTTGATGTCTCAGGAACTGTGACCATGGTGGCAGAAAACCGGTTCCGCCTCCTATCCTTGTGCCTGTTGACCACTGCAGGTATATGCTGCGGCCCCACCCAGTTGCTGATTCTCTACAAGCGTTGTTTGCACGATCTTGGCCTCTCCACTTGTTCCACACCATACAGCCAAGTTCTCAATGTAGGGGTACCGGGGGGGGGTGACCCATATGGTCTGTGGCACTGGTGCAGAGGATGAGGTTTATTCAAATTGGCCCTCCGGTTATCACAGTTGTCTGCTTTATTGTGCAAGCTTGTGTCTGTGATATGCCTCGCTTCCTGAGGTCCCGCGTTCCTGCAAGGCCTGTGAACATTCCTATACAGCCAGTTTCTTTGACAAAGCGGCTGCACTGTATTATCGGTATCGTTAAAGGAAGTCCGTATTTAGATTGACCCTGCGCCCTTGCTTCCACGGCCTACTGCGCGTCATCGGCGGGCGCCGCTCCCTGGGCCTCAACCCTGTCCGTGAGTATTTAGTGCGGCATTCGCTGGTGCGCTTTTCTCGGTGCCTTGAGCAGGTCAGTATCCCTCTTCTCCGCTGGTGAGGGGCGCGCAGGGTCAGTAGACTAGGTCCCGGGGTACGGGCGCGAGCTGAGCGGGGTGTAATGGTACTCATGGGTCACCGGCACTCGTCGGAGCCTCCGCAGGTGTCTCACCACTCTCTGCACTCAACGCGGGTGGTGCCGAGGCTCAACACTCGTGTCCGTCAGCTTTTCTGCCACTCACGTTCATGGTGACTCGGTCGCAGCGGGCCTTATCTCCTCCCTCAGCCATGCTGCATGCCGTACGTCCTAGCGTGTCTTCTCGCTTCGGCCCGCGGCTTCACTTTCACTTTCTCCGCGAGACCGCAAACTGCTCGTTCGCTGTTTCGGGGCTTGCCGATGTCTTCTAGAGTCAGACTCGGCTTTACAGTGGTCCCGCTATAATCACCTCTTGACCTCCACCAGTTGCAGGCACTTGGGCCAGTGTTGAAAGGATTTAACTTAAGGATAGTCAGGCGTTTGCAAGGAGCTCGCTTAACAAGCAGCCATCACGCTACAAGGATAGCTCCGCCCCCCTACGTCATCACTTATTAAATGTTAAAAGGTAACTCATGGGAGAGATAGGCCTTACAATATTGAATTTTTTTTTCAGAAGTTCTGTTTACTAGGACTTGTATAGCTTAAGAAAGATTTGCCTGCTTATTAAATACAATGTGTGACCTTTGAACTTTTAGAGCCTACCTTAGGAGTGGTTTATTTGTATTAAAAAGGTTTAAGCCTGGTAAAAGGTTTACTTTGCCAGATCGAATTGGCAGTCTAAATTGCACTGCAAGCTGCTATCCCAAGCCTGAGACATGCTTAAAAAGGCTACTTTAGTTGGTGGCACAATAGGTACCGACCAGTAGCATTTACAGGTAGGGGATATATGTAGTATCATACACCAGGGACTTATAAGTACATCAATCGGATGTAGCTCATTTACCATGTTTTAGTGAGAGAACACAAGCACTTTAGCACTGGTTATCAGTGGTAAAGTGCACAGAGTCTTAATGTCAACAAAAACAAATACAGCAAAATAGATGGGGTGAATGCAAAGGGCTCGAGGGTGACTCTGCAGGGAGGGCCAGGCCAAGGGAAGAAAGTAAGGACTTCAACCAGGGGCACCGGATTCAGAAAACCAGTGTAACCAGAACTAGTTAGACTAGGGCCTGGATGAAGATCAAGAGGACCGAAACAGCCCAGTTAAGGGTGAGTTGGAAAAGGAACCAACCCCTAAAGGCACAGAAGTACCTGAAGAGAAGGAAGAAGTTTGCAAGCAGGAGGAGACATATGTGAGTTTATATCACTTATAGTAGGATATCCCTTTTGTAAATGGTTCTAATTCATACTTCTTATGGTGCCAGCCTGGAGAAACCCAACCTCTTCAGCCCATGTGTAATATTTACTGAACAATCAGAGCATACAAAATAAATACAGAAACTGGACTGTCACACACTGATCTCTGAATGAAAGAAGAAGCGGTCTGATGCAGGCAAACTAGTCTCAGGGTGAAGGTTGTTCTGTGGACGTAGGGGTTAAACATTGGCAGAGGAGTTTAAAGGTGGATAGGTGAAATTTTATCTTGTACATTGTACGTAGAACCAAGACGTGCCTTTTGAGTCCAGACCTCCGAAAATCTAAAATGCAATATTTAACCTGCCGAGGTTTTTTGTGATTCTGTACTACATTTCATAACATCTGCTTTTAATATTAGGAAAAGATATGCAAACTAAACTCCCTCTTTTACACTTTTACTTAATGCTTTTTAGAAATTGGTTTAAGATACCTTTTTCTGTTCATTGGTTTGTCTTGTATGATGATTTTTAACGGCATCTGATGTTTTGCTTTTATCGCCATTCGAACGAATAAAACCAACAACTAGCGATAATTTTTGTCTCTAACTTGTTTAGAGACAAAAATTATCGCCGCACATCGGCGATTTTTATCGCAGATAAACCTTGCTATTAGCAAGGTTTATCGCAAATGCGATAAAAAAACGGCCGCAATGCATGAATATCGCTGAAAAGTCAGCGATATTCATGCATTTTCGAGCAAATGCTCTTAGCCATGTTATCCACCTCCCATTGGATAACATGGCTAAGAACTGCTCAGGGCAGGTGTTAGCTTTTGGAGATATTCGCGCTTAGCGCGAATATCTCCAAACGTTGGTAATAGGAGATAGCGATGTTAGGGACTGTTTCCAGTCGCTAACATCTTGGCACGCCCACTTTGCATGTCATTAGTGATAAATATCACGGACATGCAAAGCGGGGCCCAAGTTGGTCGCTATCTCCTATTAGCTGTCACTAACTGGTGTTAGCGACAGCTTGGTAATAGGGAGATAATTTTATCTCCGCTTTCTTGGCTTTTAAAGCCAAAAAAGCGGAGATAAACCCCCTTGATAATATGCCCCAAAGTTTGTTATGAACTGAACTGAACTGAACTAAGTATTAAAGTGAAACTGTGAAATGATCGATTTGTAGGCCACTAGAATGGATGTAACAAAATGCCTTTGTTTATTCAGTGTCCTATTTCATTCAATAGTTGGAATAAAGGCAATGAATAAAAATCTCTGTGTCTTTGATGTCTTTCCCTGATTTACTGAGAAAATTAATTCATATTCCTATAATATTCAGTTGAATTAATTATAGTCCCATTTATTTGTTTTTGGCTCCTCTGCTGAATACGTCCACTGCTGTCCCAACAGAGTAGGGGCTGTCGAGTAAAGGATTTTGTTTTTATTGCTTGCCATGTGTAAAGTAAAACCTGGCTGTGACGGGCAGGAAACAACATAATTACCCAGTCACCCAGGGAGAAAACTCCCACCATGCAGGACAATTAGCTTTTCTGTTTAAGAAAATATTTTTAAAAAATGATAAGCTTATTTACTGACCATCATATCTGATGAAACAGTTCTTCAAATGATTCATGCATAGACAGGAACCACCATGACAGCAGGTCCTATCAATATAGAAAGTTGTCCACAGGACCAGCCGGCAACTCCAAATTTCGGGGGGAGGGAGGGGCAGAGGTCCGGCAGAATGGCAGAGATCTTCAGCCTGATTCATCAAGCTGATATGCGCTCGCAAAGGGCCAGATTCTCAGAATCTGGCCCTTTGCGAGTGCGATTTTTGCATTTGGGATTCATCATCCCAAATGCAAAAATCGCTATTACCGAAATCGCATATTTGCGAGGAATTGGATTTAAGGAATCTCTAATAGAGATTCCTTAAATCCAATTCATCAACCAATTAGAAAATGCGAAATCACAATATTTGGTCGCAATTTACCACCAAGTCTGACTTGGTGGTAAATTGCGAAAAAAGAGTAAAAAGCACTTTAGTGCATTTTTTTCTTTTGCATGTTACACACACACATGTCCTTTAGACATGTGTGTGCGCAACACCTGTTCGAATGTGCATTTAAGGGGTGCTACAGGGTGTCCTTTGGACACCCCTGGCACCCTTCAAATCGCTATCTTATTTGCGATTAGCAAATTGCTAATCGCAAATAAGGAATACTCCCCATTCATTCTTATGGGCCTTTTGGCCCATAGGAATGAATGGGGAGTTTTTCCTTATTTGCGATTAGCAATTTGCTAATCGCAAATAAGGAATTTGTAGGAATCACATTTTATTTTGCGATTCCTACATGGATACCGTTTTGCGAGTCTCTAATAGCGATTCCTTATGATTCTCTATTAGAGACTCGCAAAACGGTACCTTGATGAATCAGGCTGCTTGTCCTCCACCATCCTCATGCAGTTAACTCTGTCCCGGAAATGCTAATCAGGACCATATTTTTTCTTCCTTCTGTCATGACATTGCAAGGAAGCATTTCAATTGCACTGTGTCAGTCTCTTTTTTAAAGGCTCCATACCATTGTTCATATTTCAGTAACATCATCCTAACTTTTAGATGCCTCTGTGTCACTGAAATATAACATTTCCAGTTCTGTTTTTTTGCTTTTAGAAATCATTGTTTCAGCTGTTTTAATCTGATGTGTTTAATTGAACCGAACTATAAATAATAATTCCATAATGCACTTACTTTCTGCAGAAAAAAGAGGTGCTCTAATAACATGTGACCTTTTGGCAATCCTATTTCTGGCCCTGGTATAATCTCATGGCTTTGTGAGCAAGATGGAGTACATAGATTTAGAGGAGTAAGGAGCTTCTACTATTCATGCAAAGTTTTAAATATTTTTTATCATTAGTCACCTCTGCAGGTAAACATAAAGGAGGAGGAGCATTTTTGGCGCATGAAACAGCTCTTTTAAGGGCCTCCCAAGTCGCTATGTCTTGGCCCATGGTACAATGTCAGAGCCATGTCTGTCAAAATAACTGGGAAACATTCAGAAATTCGGAGTCTTCAGACCTATCAGTTAATGCCTGCATCTAAACCAGTTTTAGCAGTAAGAGCCCCATGTTGCAAAATTACAGGGTTTGTGACCACAACAGTGCTTATCAACCCTTTTTGTGAGTTAGAAAATTCTTTTGACTAGTAAAAGGACTTTTACAATCCTTTCTGAATTGTGAATTGGAGGTTTTAGAAAAGGGTTCAGGAAAGGGGTTTCCTTCCTCCCTTTTCCTATTTGGTTAGGAATTTATTGTTAGTTTGACTGACTGCATTGCAAACCATTGACGAGCGAACAATCCCAAGTTGGGTGGTAACTAATTTGCGAAGGGGAAAGGACCTTTTTCCTTTCCGAAATCATGCTGGCAGCCTCTGGGGGGAAAAGGGGTGATTCTGTTTTTTGTGACCTTACCAAACAGTACATATGTTAGTTTGCAATATACTAACTATTCCATTCACACGAAGTAGGCGGTAAACAGTCAAAATATCGATTTTTTAATTTCGACTTACACTTATATCGAGTTGCTAATATCGATGGGACAGAATATCGATGCCCAGAATATCGATGGCCAGAATATCGACCCTAAGGTAAGTAATATCGAAATTACTTATATCGATAGCATATATATCGATGTAAGTAATTTCGATTTACTAATATGTGTTAGAAATTTTAGTTAAGTATTTAAATTAATTGTTATAATATGTGTTTAATATGTTTTTATAAATAAAAAATATATAAAAGTAAATAATATGTTTTACTACCAGAGCGGGTTGTGGGTTTTTAGGGGAATAGGGTGGGAAGTAATTTATTTGTAATTAAATAATTATTTTTTAATGTTTAATTTATTTTGCAATTAAATATTAATTGGCAATGAATTATTTTAATTGATTAATTAATTGATAATTTATGTATTTTTTAAATTAAATTATATGTTTTACTACTGGAGCGGGTTGTGGGTTTATAGGGGAATAGGGTGGGAAGTAATTTATTTGTAATTAAATAATTATTTGTTAATGATTTATTTATTTTGCTATTGAATATTAATTGGCAATGAATTATTTTAATTGATTAATAGAATAATTAATTGATAATTTATGTTTATTTTTAACTAAATTACATGTTTTACTACTGGAGTGGGTTGTGGGTTTATAGGGGACTAGGGTGGGAAGTAATTTAATTGTAATATTAATTAATTTTGGGTAAAGGAGTATTTTTAGTGTTCAGGGTCAGTTTTGGGTTTTTGGGTAAAGGGGTATTTTTAGTGTTCTGGGTCAGTTTTGGTTTTTGGGGTAAAGGGGTATTTTTAGGATTCAGGGTCAGTTTTCAGTTTTTGGGTAAAGGGGTATTTTTAGGGTTCAGGGTCAGTTTTCAGTTTTTGGGTAAAGGGGTATTTTTAGGGTTAAGGGTCAGTTTTCAGTGTTTGGGTAAAGGGTATTTTTAGGGTTCAGGGTCAGTTTTCAGTTTTTGGGTAAAGGGGTATTTTTGGGGTTCAGGGTCAGTTTTCAGTTTTTGGGTAAAGGGGAATTTTTAGGGTTCAGGGTCAGTTTTTAGTTTTTGGGTAAAGGGGTATTTTTAGGGTTCAGGGTCAGTTTTCAGTTTTTGGGTAAAGGGGTATTTTTAGGGTTCAGGGTCAGTTTTCAGTGTTTGGGTAAAGGGGTATTTTTTGGGTTCAGGGTCAGTTTTCAGTTTTTGGGTAAAGGGGTATTTTTAGGGTTCAGGGTCAGTTTTTAGTTTTTGGGTAAAGGGGTATTTTCAGGGTTCAGGGTCAGTTTTCAGTTTTTGGGTAAGGGGGTATTTTTTGGGTTCAGGGTTAGTTTTCAGTTTTTGGGTAAAGGGGTATTTTTAGGGTTCAGGGTCAGTTTTAGGTTTTTGGGTAAAGGGGTATTTTTAGGGTTCAGGGTCAGTTTTTCCTACTGTTGCACCCACTGGAGTGGGAATAGTAATTATTGTTAAGTAAGTATATATTATATATGATTTTTAATTATTATTTTTTAAATTAAATATGTATTATTAATTTTTTTACCATTATTACATATATTTAAATATGTTTAAGTAAATAATAAGTATTATTTACAGTATTTTTTTTGTTATTTTAAATTTTAAAAAAATCGATATATTTAACAACGATATTTTTAACATCGATATTATTTTTTCGATATTTTGGTACTTACCATGTTGTACATAGGGCGTCGATATTTTTGCTATCGATATAATTACGACGATATTTGTGTAGGTCAAAATTCTGTCTGTCGAAATTCTGTCATAGATCCGAAGTAGGCATGTAATTTGCAACCACTTTTGCCAAATGAAATAACTATCATATGGAGATGGATGCCAGATGTATTCACATTTTGTTTGCATTTCTACCTGTTGTCAGTGCCTGTTGAAATCTACATAAGGGATAATAAAACACAATTTAAGCTGTGTAGACAGCAGCTGGAGACGTTCCTCTGCTGTTTGCATTGCTTATGACCATGGTGAAATGAAAATAACATGACTTATACCCAAGGGTATCCAGGTGCTGATCTTGGAGAAGTAATCTACAGTAATGTAAAAATATAGTACGATTATTGGTTAAAAAGCCAGGTTTTGACAGCTTTTCTAAAAGCTAACACATTGATTTTCCTTTCTTATTTCACGGGGAGAGAATTCCAGAGTCTGGTTGTGTTCACAATAAAACTCCTACAGCCCCAGCCAGCTTTTTTATAATTGGGCACTATAAGGTTATGTGCTGAGGCAGATCGAAGTGGTCTGGATTGGATATAACATTTGGAAGCTGTGCTTAAGAGACTCTGGGCCAATGACATGAAGTGCTTTAAAGGCAATGCACAAGGCCTTGAACTCAATGTACTTCTTGACTGGAATGCAGCGCATAAGAAAAATATTTGAATTTAGGAATACCTAAAAGCAAGTGTACAGCTGCATTTTGTACAATCTGGATTTTGGTCAAGCATTTTTTCCTGATATTGACGAATAAGGCATTACAGTAAGCCACCTCTGATAGTACAAGGGGTGAAGTCACGATTTTGGGCAGATTTGAAAGAATAACGGGAAAGTTATTTCTCAGGAGTTTTAGCATCTATAAAGTGGCCGAAGTGATGGTGTTGATGTGGCCCTCAAAGGAGAGTTTGTGGTCAAAAACTACACCCAGGTCCTTCACCTTCCGATCGGGGGTAGGGAGAGAAACCAGTTCCAGCGGCCACCAAGTTGAGGACCTTTGGTTCACTACAGCCTTGAAAAGTGACAAACTAGCAGCCAGAAAGGCGGAACGCAAATGGAGACATTCGAAAAGTCCTACGGACCGTAAGGACTATAAAGTTCTACACAGGCAGTATTTAGCCCATATCACTTCAGCAAAAAATATATATCTAGGGGAAAGAATAAGTAAAGCAGCTAATTCTCAAAAAGAATTATTTAAGATTCTAAATGAATTTACTCACCCGGTTTCAATGCAACCCTTAGTGGTCGTCTCTCAAGATTGGGTCGACTCCCTCCCCACTTTTTTTGTAGAGAAAATTGACAGAATGTATAGTCAATTTCCTCCTAATTGGGCTCAATCCAACAGTCAGGTACCAGAAGGGTGCTGTACCACAGGGCCCTCTACCATAGAAACATTCTCAGAATTTTCTATGGAGGAAGTAACCTTGGAAATTAACAAGGTAAAATCAGGCTATCCCTGTGACATAGTATCTGCCCAGGTACTATCAAAAATTAGCTCAATTATAATTCCGTACTTAACAAGGCTCTTTAACCTTTCATTACTACACGCGCAGGTTCCCAGAAGATGGAAGGAGGCCATAGTCAGACCCATCTTAAAGAAATCCAAATTTGACCCTGAACAACTAAGCAATTACCGTCCTCTATCTCTTCTGCCTCTGTTTAGTAAGAGCCAGGGGTCCTTGATAAACAGCCAACTTATCAAACATTTGGAGAAAAATTGAGTGTTGAACCCCTCTCAGTCGGGCTTCCGAGAATACCATAGTACCAAAACAGCCCTACTCGGAGTGGTGGAAAGTATTAGACTCTCGCTAGACAATCGGAGGTCGGCTATCCTGGTTCTCTTGGATCTGTCGGCTGCCTTCGACACCATATTCCACTCGATCCTTCTGCATCTCTTAAGAGGGGCTGGTGTCGAAGGCCCCGCATTGGCTTGGTTCAGGAGTTACCTGAGAGACCTTACCTCACTAGTCCAAATTGGTACTTTCATCTCTAATAGCCAACCTATAAATAAAGGCATTCCTCAGGGATCCATCCTGAGTCCTACACTTTTTAATTTATATGTGTCCCCTCTAGCAAAAATCATTAAAGAGCATGGCTTTGACACACTGTCATATGCCGATGATACCCAGCTACTAATCACCTTGGGCCGTGATGTTGCAAACACCAGACACAAATTCGGACAATGTTTGCTAGACATTGACAATTGGATGTCAACCAATTGTCTCCAGCTAAATGCTAACAAAATCGAGATTGTATTATTCGGGGATGAACAGACGCTATGGACTAATGACTGGTGGCCTTCAACTCTATGTACCTGTCCTTTCCCAAAAGAAACAGCCCATAACCTGGGCATAATGATTGACAATCAGCTTACCATGCGTGACCACGTCAATCATACAATTCGTACTTGCTACGGGATAATGCATGCCCTGAGCAAAATCTTTGAATGGGTTCCAATGACCTCTCGTCTACCACTGGTCCAGGGTCTGATTGTCAGTCGACTGGACTATGGGAATGCCCTGTTGGCTTCAATGAACACTGATCTTCTCCATAAGCTCCAGGTCTTGCAAAACACAGCAGATAGACTGGTTTTAAATCTTCCAGCACGTTCTCCTTCAGTTCCCAATCTAAGATTGCTTCACTGGCTGCCCATCCAGAGACGACTAGACTTTAAGATCTGCTGCCTAGTCCCCAAAACCTTAAACGGACACAGCCGCCAGTATTTGGCAACAAAACTGCAGAAATATCAGCCTTCTAGGATGCTCGGCTCCATGAACGAGCATCTATTCATTGTTCCTAAAGTTCGAACAGTCAATCATGGTAATAAATCCTTTTCAAATCTTGCCCCCACACTGTAGAACTCTCTGCTCATGCATCTGCAAACTGAGACTGAGCACTCAAAGGTTCGTAAATCTCTTAGGACCTGGCTATTCTAAAATCGTCTTCCTTGTCTGTGACTGATTCGCGGCAAAGGGCTATGAGACCCCAGGGTGAAATATGCGCTCTACAAGAAACAGTACATAGACATAGACATAGGACCAAAAGTAAAAAGATTTACCAACTATTTGTAATTGATGGCTTCTCCTCTGTGAAACCTCCATAGTTCAGAAGGCAGCACCATGACTTAAAATTAAAAGTCAGTTAAAAAAGTTTGATCATGTCATCCAAGTTTAAAGAGAACTACACTGGTTACGAATTGAGCACACAATTCCGTTAAAGTGAATCTGCTTAATGTACAATGCTTTTTATCACCCAGAAAAGCCATGCCTGCCCGCCGACTTTTTGGCCGTTTTGTGCCAACAAAGATCCTCTACACAGAACTCCAGCTGCTACTCATCAACATAAATAGAAATGTCAAAACAAGTCCTTGTGAGATGGCTATAGTTCTGTTGTTTAAGTTTTAAAGCAATGGAGTTTAAGCAAGTTAGATTGTTCTTTTATAACCAGGACCTGAAAGTAGACGCTTTTATTCTGCTGGGAAGTTTGTTCGCATGAGGTTTCAATGCTTTCCAGTGCCAAAAAGCAGCTACCGGTGAATTCTGTGCTTTAAAGGAAATAAAAATAAATTAAATCATAACATAATTTAAATATGAAAATGCCTTCTTTATTCGGAAGTATAAATACAATGCGTAGTGATTTATTTTAAAAAAAAGTAAAAGGTTAACTGTCAAACTTTTGTGGGAAATGGTTTTCAATGATTTACCTTAATCTGCCAGTCATTTCCTTTCAATACATAAATAGATATTATCTTTTTCTGATGGCAGCCTTCAAGCAGCCTTCAAGTTTTCTCATAAAATATTTGTATGTTTCCTTTATTTATTTGAATAAAATGTCACATAAATTACCTACTTTACGCTACCTGATATTTTTCTTAAATGTATTTCACTATGTATGCATGTGTTTATTTGAGTTGATGTTCAATCTCTAATTATTTTGGCCACAATCAATTGTTTATCAAATGATAAACTAAGACAATGGTTGAAGTGTGACTTCAGTTCTATACTCATAATACTGCATCCACGCTCTCTCTCTCATAAATAAGAATATCTCATTAAACATATAATGGATTTGAGAATGCATAGCTCAATCCTTAGGCTACCTTAATCTTTAGTTATGCACTAAACAGCACCTACTCTTTAAGGCGTTCAAAGTAGGTCTATCAAGCAATACAACTAACACTATACAAAACTCTTCTTCACAAATGTTTAAGGGTTATAAATGAATAATCTTTCGTGAATGTCAACATGAGGTGGCTTCAACCTAATTTAGCACATGAAAGAAACCATGTATAAAGAAAAAAGTAGCTATGGCCTTACATTTCTTTGAAAAACGTATTATCAGTCTGTTTGAAAAAGCTTTTATTATTCCCTAAGCGGAGCTATGTTATAATTTTCAGCAAGTATTAAAATGGTTATCCTCATCACTACTTAGTAGAATGGCCTGCAAAAATGTACTGCATGTTGCCTGGGTGTTCAATTGAACAGCATTACAAATAGTTGCTGTGTCACACAAAATATATATTTCTAGTTGTTCTTATTCAAGATTTTTCAAGTAACGATGGAGTTAAATGAGCATAAACAGGCAGTTCGAGTGCTATTAGAATGTCATGAGCCTTTGGTTGGCTTGCAATCTCCCCATTATTTACACATTCGGATGTTTTATTACTTATGCACCTGACGCCTTAAATACTTTTCAACTAACAGAAGAGAAAGTCAGAAAGGAAAAACGCTAGTTCTCAACACAACATAAGACAAATATTTGGACAGTGTTACGTTTATGTATGCATTTGGTACAAGCAGTAGAGCACTGTGCAGGATCTAAGGCGGATATACAATCAGACAGTGAAATATGTAAATGCAGTGGGGCATGGCAATTCGCGGCAGGAGGGGGGGGAGGAGCCAGCCGATGGAATAGGTATTATTTGTTAATTTAATTATACCTATTCGGTCGTCTGTCGACTTCCCCCTCACACCCCGCACCACCCCACCGCCCAACGTATTTACCTGTACGTCCCCTGCTGCTGCTGTGTTCTGAGAGGGGAGGTGGGCTATTTACTGTCATGCAATGAGCTTTTCATTAAAGACGTGTGTCTTTAACCATTTTACAAACTGAAGAAGGGTAAGTGGAGTCCCAATGAATAGAATGATGTCTTTCCAGATCCTTGGTGCATAGATAGGTAAGACTTGAAAATAATTAGGATAGCAGTACATGACAAAAAAAATAGTTAAATAAACTAGAATACTGTGTAAGGACACTATTTTTACAATATTATCTTCGTGCATTTAGAACTGCAAATAGTTACGACGTAGAAAGAGCCTATTTGTTTAACAAAAAAATGATTATTAGAATCCTGAAGAGACGTTTGTGAAAAATCAACTCGCCATTTGAACATTTTTCTGCATGTTTGAGCAGCATGCTGTCCTTTGGTTCCACCTTAAGGTAAAGTGAATTCAGTAGCAGAATTTTAATGTGGCTTCTGGCAAAGCAATTTCACTTTCTTTCTGTACATTTTTGTGCCATAAAATGATATTTCCATTCTTAAAAAAATATGATTTTATTGGGGTGAATGGTACTCCATCACCCCTAATAATGTCAATATTCTTGTAAAATCCAGTGAAGGTTTCAATCATTTAAACCAGAGCTCAAACCCTGGTTGTTATGGAACAGGGCAGGCAGACATGACCAAAGAACATGTGTACCAAAAAAGTAGCAAAAATGTTAGAAGGTCAAAAACCCAACATAATAAATGTCCCACTTCAATTTATAAAAGTAGAGAATAGTTTAATGAGCAAAAAGCTACCAAAACAACAAAAATCCAATGAGGGGGAACCCAGAGATATACATTTTTTAAAATTGTAAATAAAAATAGCACCAAAAAGAGCAATGGGACTACTGCGAACAAATGATCACGCTCAACCAGGACAAGGGTGAGATTTGAGCTGACCATAATGGAGCATGGGTCATATAAGAGGCCACATGTAGGTCTCACCCAAAGAGTTACCTTCGTATGCAAGCTGGGTCCAAGTAGGGGTTTGAAGACGGTGAGTTGATCAAGACAGTGGTCCTTGGTCAGTCATCGATGTTATGTTATGTCATGTTATTTATTTTATTAAGCGCGTCTGTTACCCTTGGTTGTCCTGTCACTATCTGCTATCCTGAGAAGGGGAGAGAATAAAACTATGAGTCTAGAACAGCCAAGTTTCAGCATTCTCCTAAATGGTAAGAAATCCGTGCAGTTTCTCAGGTAAAGAGGAAGCTGGTTCCATAACTTTGCAGCGCCTACCACAAACTTTTCCCACCCAAGCGAGCTTTTTTCACTGGTGGGACTCTCACCAATTTCTGAACTGATGAGTGTAAGGGCCTAGCTGGTTGGTACCATTGTAATTGATTCTGTAAGTAGCGTGGTCCCTGATTCTGGAGTGACTTAAAAACGAGGCACAGGGACTTAAAATATACTCGCTGCCTCACTGGCAGCCAATGAAGTCTGCGGATTTCACTGGAGATGGGAGAAAATGTTGGTATACCAGATATCAGTCTAGCAGCAGTGTTCTGCAGCATCTGGAGTCTATGCAACAGTCTCTCTTGAATGTTTAGATAGAGGTTGTTGCAATAGTCCAGTCGTGACATGATCAATGCCGTAACCACCGTCTGGCGACTCTCCTTGGGTAGAAAAGGAAGAATTTTCTTAGTGGTCCTGAGGGTGAACATAGTTCATGACACAATAGCATTGCCCTGCCTTTTGATATCCAACCTATCATCCAGGTACACCCCCAGATTTTTCCCTTGAGTGGAGGGTGAGGGCAGGGATCCCAGAGCATCAGGCCAACATTCAGGTGTCCACAGGTTAACATCATTCCCAAATAAAATGACCTCAGTCTTGCCTGAGTTCAATTTAAGGCAGTTACTGGACATCCAGGATCCAACCGCTTCCATACAATCATGTAGCTTGTGGCTCACAGTCCCCTCAAATCCTGGAGGAAGTGATACCACTATCTGCGTATCGTCCGCATAAGAGGTAAGATGGAAACCAAAAGATCTAATCAAAGGGGCTAAGGACGATACGTAGACATTAAATAAAGTGGGACTTAAAGATGAGCCCTGAGGGACCCCACAAGGGAGTTGGAAAGGGGCAGAGCAAAACTCACCCAGGGCAACTATCTGCCGACGATCAGTAAGGACAGATTTTAGAATCTTCCAGGTGGTATTCCGTACTCCGCAGGCTGACAAACGGTCCATCAAAAGATCATGATGGAACGTGTCAAACGCTGTGGAGAGATCCAGCATAATCATTGCTGCTTTACCACCCTGATCCAAAGTTTTCCTAATCTCGTTGGTAGATTTTAAAAGGGCGGTGTCTGTGCTAGGGCCCTCCCGAAAGCCATATTGGGTGCAGTCCAGTACCTCAGCATCTTGAAGATAGCTGCTCAAGTGACTGTTGATCCATTTTTCCAACATTTTGGCCGGAAAAAGGAGGCGAGAGATAGGTCTGAAATAGCGAACATCTTTTGAGTCTAAATTAGATTTTTTTAAGCAAAGGAATCAAAGAGGCAATTTTCCAGTGGGCAGGGAACCTGCCTACTCCCAGTACCGTATTAAAAAGAGGAGTAAGAGCTGCAACGAAGATTTGAGGGATCAATTTGGCTATTTTAATAGGACACGGATCGTAAGGAGATCCTGATTTCATATTTTGCAGAAGTTTGGCAATATCTGTGTCAGCTAAAAGGGGGAATTCACTCAATGAATTCTGAGTTTGAAGGACAATATTTCTATCAATACCAAGATCACCTGAGAGTCCATTATTGGCACTATTGAAGGTTGAAAAAATGTCTTCCACTTTGTCTAGAAAGTAACTGGCAATTTTATCACATAATTCCTGGCTCTCTGTCACTTGTGGTGTTTGTGAGTTGGCCAGTTTACAAACGATCTTGAATAATTCTTTTGCCGAGTTTTCCGCTAGTTCAATTTGATTAGCAAAGTATTCTTGCTTGGTCGAGAGCAATAGTTGCTTATATCGATGAAGCTGGGAAAAGTCTAGAACTGGCGAAGTGCAGTGTCTGTGCTCAGAAATGTCTTGATAGTCTGTGGCTCAGCACCGCTCTCTAAGAAGCCCTCTAGGTTTGACTATGAAACTATTCTGAAAGTGAGATATCCCTCAGCAAGGCAGGACAGCAAGTTGGAGCTGACCTGTGATTCAATGTAGATTGCTTCAACTCAATGGCGATCCCAGCATCCTGATGGTTCTTCAGTCCCAGCCTTTACAGTTTGTCCTGGTAGAGGACACCTTAACCCCAGCCAAGGGTTTCGAAACCTAAGAAACAGTACTTGGGGGTCAGATCTCACTCCTACAGGAGCCAGAAAAGGGTCAGGGGCAGGTACAGATGAAACTGGTCAGCTGGGCTCTTCGGAAAAGTGAGATTCTTGCAGGTTTTGTGTCTCTGCAGCTTAACAGGAGGTCAGCCAACTTCCATTAGGAGTCCACTTCTATGTCCTGGTTACAAGTGGGAACAGGGCCCGCCCTTAGGCTTCTCCTTGCAGGTTACAACAGCAGGTACAGTTCTTCTTTTGTCTTCCACAGGTTCAGCAGTGTTCTGAGGAGGGTGCCCATGGGTGCCACATTTATGCCTGCCACTAGCCTATGAGTGGGAGTGAATCCTCACCACTACCTGACCAATAGGAGAAACAATTTCTTAGGGCATTTCTACCCCATCTTACCCATGCTTAAAGCAGTTCCTGTATAACCTAATGCAAACAGAGCTCCTGTGCCAAGAGAATGAGAAACCCTCCCCAGCGGTCTCTTAAAACCAGTTCTGTAAGCAGCTTCTCTCCCGCTGGAATTGGTGCCTGCTAGTGAGACAGTAGGTGAGCCAGGCACAGATTTGAGCTACATCTGGCTGTGACATGGCAGCCCTTTTTGAAGACAATAAAGTTCTGGGGCACTCACCAGACAATCTTCCTGTCTGAGGAACAAGACCTTTTGTCTCAGCTCCCAGGGCCAATTCACACCTCATCAAGAATCTATTCCGGTTCTGGGTGACAGTTGGAAGCTGAGCCAAATGGGCTTCTAAAGGAATTATAGAGTCTGAGGAGAACCTTTTAAATGTATCTTTTGCAAAATATGTTACAAACTTCACTTTACCAATGGATTGGATTAGTTTAGAATGAATGTTTTATCTGGTTCCTGAGAGGAGATAAATAACTTCCTTAACTTAAATAATGTGTAAGCATGGGCGAATTTTGCGAATCTCGCGTTCGCGAATTTTGCGGATTTGCGAACTCGCAATCCGCAAAATCCGCGAATTCTCGCGAATTTGCGGATTTTTTTTTTTTGTGTTTGCGCGGGTTTCTGCCAGTTCGCGAGGGTTTTGTACAATTTCGCAAATTGCGAACTTACCTGTCGGGTCGCAAGTTTCGCGAACTTGTTGTTTCTACGTGTCCAGCCTGTTTGGGACACTCTTCTTCATCACTGCCACTCTCTGTCACCACTGCCACTCTCTGACTACTCATGCCACCCTCTGGCCCACCCATGCCACCCTCTGTTTCATCACAGCACCCTCTGGTTGTCCAGTCAGTGTACATTATTGTGGCAACGCAAGCACACCTTCCCTGCCTCAAGTGACCTGAATTAATTTGGGGCTGATTAATGTGTCACAGAATATTTTTTTAGCTGGCACCTGCTTCCTTAGTGCTTCCTGATTAGTGATCTTTTGCACTTGCTAAGTGCTTTCATTGTTGCAAAATTAGTTACAACACCTGCCCTGCCCCAACTGACAATAATGAATTAGGGGCTGATTAATGGATTTGAACTTCCAGCCTGGCTCCTGCTTGTCTCCCTTAGCTGTAATTCAGGACCTTTGTGGCATATGTGTAACTATTCTGAGGTTCAGAGCAGGGTCACATAATAGTTGCAACTGGCAACTGAACTCTGGAGGGGCCCCTCAGGAAGCAATACAGGAAATGGCTACTAATGATGAGCCTGAACTTTTGAACCTGGTAAGTAGTTTCAGTTTTGCTAAGATCGTATTTCTGCAATTTTGCACTTATTCGCGGGGCGCGAAGTTGTACTGGGAAGCCGCAAACTCACGCGAACAGTGCGAGCAAAATCCGCTGCTCGCGGATTTGCGGATTTTGCGGGAGATTCGCGAATCTCGCGGATTGCGAATTTACCGAAAATCCGCAAAATCCGCGAGCGAAACGGATTTTCCGCCCATGCTTAATAATGTATCCCAATGGTTTCCTAGGAACAGCTACCTTGCTAACGTGAAAATAACCTTTAGGGCAATTTCACTGTAAGGACATGTTTAGCATTACATTTTTACATGTTCTACTTTAAAGTATAATGCATCCTGCCTTATGGACATTCAAGGTTGATTTAGTGGTGACCTATAAATATTTAAAAGGCGGGTTTAGGCCTGTCAAAAGGGGTTAATTTGATAGGCCAAAAGTGCATTTTAAACCTGCATGGACAGGCTACCAGGGGCAGGCCAGTAGTCATGTTTTGTATTGTCACTTTAGCTGTGTCACAATATACGCTTTTGTCCACTAGTAACATTTAACTTACAGGCTGTGGGTACACTTTCTACCATATACTTGGTACTTATAGGTAAGGTAAACATACCAATTGGTTATGTACCAAATAAGCATATATTTGGTCTCAAAGCGCTGGGGGTGGGGGGCGCTACTGATCGAACAGCCAGGTCTTGAGTATCCTCCTGAAGGTCAGCAGGTCTTGGGTCTGTCATAGACTCAGTGGGAGGGTGTTCCATGTCTTGGCGCGAGATGGGAGAAGGATCTCCCACTGGTGGTTGCTCTTCAGATGCGCGGGACGGTGGCGAGTGAGAGGTCGGCGGAGCGTAGCTGGTGTTGGGGATGTAGAAGGAGAGCCGTCTGTTGAGGTAGGCTGGGCCGGTCTTGTGGAGTGCCTTGTGTGCGTGGGTGAGGAGCTTGAAGGATATCCTCTTGTTGACGGGGAGCCAGTGCAGGTTTCTCAGGTGGGGGGTAATGTGGCAGTGGTGTGGTACGTCAAGGATCAGTCGTGCCAAGGCATTTTGGATGCTTTGTAGTCATTTGATGAGCTTGGTCGAGGCTCCCGCATAGAGGGCGTTTCCGTAGTCAAGTCTGCTGCTGACAAGGGCCTGGGTGACTGTCTTTCTTGTGTCTGTCGGGATCGATCTGTAGATCTTGCGGAGCATGCGGAGGGTGCTGAAGCAGGAGGAGGAGACGGCGTTGACTTGCTTGATCATTGGGAGCGTTGAGTTGAGGATGATTCCCAGGTTGCATGCGTGTTCGGTGGGTGTCGGGCTACCCCCAGTGCCGTTGGTCACAAGGAGTCGTCCCAGGCTGAAGGGTTGGAGCCGAGGATGAGGACCTCCGTCTTGTCCGAGTTCAGCTTCAGATAGCTGGTCTTCATCCTGTTGGTGACGGCCTTCATTCCTTCATGGAGGTTGGCTTTGGCGGTGATGGGGTCCTTGGTGAGGGAGAGGATCAGCTCAGTGTCGTTGGCGTAGGAGATTATGTTGAGGTCATGCTGTCGGGCTACGTGTGCAAGCAGGTCCATGTAAATGTTGAACAGCTTCGGGCTGAGGGAGGATCCCTGGGGTACGCCGCAAATGATCTTGGAGGCTTTGGAACGGAATGGGGGAGGCAGACGCTCTGGGTTCTGCCGGAGAGGAAGGAAGTGGTCCAATCCAGAGCCTTGTCTTGGATCCCTGCGGCGTGGAGGCGTGCATGTAGTGTGTGGTGGCTGACGGTGTCTAAGGTAGGCAGAGAGGTCTAGGAGGATGAGTGCTGCGGTCTCGCCGTTGTCCAGCAGGGTCCTGATGTCATTGGTGGCGGCGATGAGGGCAGTCTCGGTGCTGTGATTGCTGTGGAACCCTGACTGGGAAGGGTCCAGCATTCTGTTTTCTTTGAGGTATCAGGTTAGCTGTCTGTTGACGGTTTTCTCGATGACCTTGGCCGGGAAGGGGAGCAGAGAGATGGGCCGGAAGTTCTTGAGGTCTCTTGGGTCTGCCTTAGGTTTTTTTGAGTAGGGCATTCATCTCAGCGTGTTTCCAGATCTCTGGGAACGTAGTGGTCTCGAGGGAGAGATTGATGATGTTGCGCAGGTGAGGTGCGATGGAGCTGCTTGCTCTATTGAAGACGATGTGCAGGAATGGGTCTGATGGAGAGCCGAAGTGGATTGTGCGCATGGTCTTGATGGTGTCATCAATACTCACGCTGGCCCAGGCTAGCAGGGGGTTGTGGTCGATGGCGTGCAGAGGGTCTGTTGTTTTACTGTCTGTTGGGGTTGTCTGGGTGTTGAAGCTGTCGTGGATGTCTGCTATCTTGTGGTGGAAGAAGGTGGCGAGGGAGTCGCAAAGGGCTTGTGACAGCGTGATGTCGTTGGTGTTGGAGCTGGGGAGTTCCTTCACGATGTTGAAGAGATCCTTGCTATTGTGTGCGTTGTTGTCGAGGCGGTCTTTCAAGGAGGTCCTCTTGGCCGCCCTGATGAGGTGGTGGTGGTTGCGGATGGCGTCCTTGTGATCTGGGTGGCTGTCCAGAGTTTGTTCACTGTGCCTTTTCTTCTCTAGTTTCCGGCAGGCTTGCGTGGAGGCTAGGAGTTCTGGGGTGAACCAGCTGGCCCTCTTGCTGGTGTCTCTGTGGGGGGGTTTCTTCGGCGGGGCGAGAGTGTTGGCGCAGTCCTCGATCTAGCGTCTGAGGCTGTGGGCAGCGTTGTCGGTGTTGAAGGGTTCGATGGGTGGGCTGAGAGCGAGGTTTGCGTGTAGTTGGTCTTCAGTGATTTTGCTCCAGCAGCAGTGGGGGATCTGTTGGGTGCGGTGGTGTGTGGTCCAGAGCAGTTCGGTGGTGTGGCTGACGGAGGCATGCAGGCTTGAGGAGAAGACGCTGTCAAGCGTGTGGCCGGCGGAGTGGGTGGGCGTTGTGATGAGTTGCTTCAGTCCGAGGTTGGTAAGGTTATTGATCAGTGTTGTGGAGTTGTTGTTGTTGTTCTCAAGGTGAAATTTCAGGTCTCCGAGGAGGATGTAGTCGGTGGAGGTCTGGGTGTGCGTACTGATCAAGTCGCCGATGGAGTCACTGAACTGGGGGCAGGTACCGGGGGGTCGTAGATGAGGGTGCCTCTGAGGGTGGAGTTAGAGTTTGTGTGGATCTGGAAATGCATGTGTTCGGCGGTGCTGAGCGCGTCATTGGTGCTAGTCGAAACCCTGATGCTGTTCTTGTGGATGATTCAGAAAAGGGGGTGGTGATGAACAGAGTGTCTGAATTAAGCAGACCACTCTTACCCAGTCCAAAGATCAGGGCTTGATCCATCACCGTTATTTATCTCACTGCACCATCCCAGCTCAGAACCTGGCTATATGCAAATCAGTCTGTCCCTGGCCAAGTGCATCATGGGAACAGGGCAGACTAAACTACCAAGCCAATTCTTCACCAGAAAGGAGACAAGCTACCGGGGACCGGTTTCCGGCATTTCAGCCGTCCTCGGCCCGGCTTGCTTGAATCCTGATGGTGCAGTGAGAAAGGGACTCATGTCTGAGTATACCCTGCCGCACCTATAGTGGCCAAAAACGATTCAGAAAAGGGGGTGGTGATGAACAGAGTGTCTGAATTAAGCAGACCACTCTTACCCAGTCGAAAGATCAGGGCTTGATCCATCACCATTATTTATCTCACTGCACCATCCCAGCTCAGAACCTGGCTATATGCAAATCAGTCTGTCCCTGGCCCAGTGCATCATGGGAACAGGGCAGACTAAACTACCAAGCCAATTCTTCACCAGAAAGGAGACAAGCTACCGGGGACCAGTTTCCGGCATTTCACCCGTCCACGGCCCGGCTTGCTTGAATCCTGATGGTGCAGTGAGAAAGGGACTCATGTCTGAGTATACCCTGCCACACCTATAGTGGCCAAAAACGATTCAGAAAAGGGGGTGGTGATGAACAGAGTGTCTGAATTAAGCAGACCACTGTTACCCAGTCCAAAGATCAGGGCTTGATCCATTCCCGTTATTTATCTCACTGCACCATCCCAGCTCAGAACCTGGCTATATGCAAATCAGTCTGTCCCTGGCCCAGTGCATCATGGGAACAGGGCAGACTAAACTACCAAGCCAATTTTTCACCAGAAAGGAGACAAGGCGATTCCTCCTCCACCTCTGTTGGTGCCGTCTCTGCGGCTGATCTTGTAGCCGTCTGGGATGGCTATGGCATTGTCGTGTGTGGATGAGTCATTAATCCAGGTCTCCGTCAGGAAGGCGACGTCTGGGGATGTTGTGTCTAGCAGGTCCCAGAGCTCTACAGCATGCTTGTGTGTGGAACGGGTGTTCAGTAGTATGCATCGGAGGTGGTTGGGATATTTCTTGGCGGGTGGTTCATTGGCTCTGAGGCTGGTATAGATGCAGTTCCGGTAGGTGAAGGGGGCTGTGTGTGCATTTTGGGGCAGCCTTGAAGCAGGTGTGGCTCCGTCCGGAGTTGAGAGTGTGCAGAGTGCTGGAGTCGTAGTGGTGGCGGTCGTCATGGCGGGTGTGGGGGCTAGGGCTTCTGGTGCTGGGCGCGGTCCATGCGTGGACGGGTGCAGATGAGCTTGCCTTAGGCGCGGCAATGCAGCGGCCGGCATATATGGGGAGGTGGGAGGGAGGAGCAGCTAGGAGGCGGGGGCAGCAAAGGGGCAGTGGGCCGTCAGGGGGGCGGGGCCGCAAGGGACTCAACGGCGAGGGCGGTGAGCGACAAAGAAGGTAACAGAAGGAAAAAGGGGCACAAAATTGAGGGAAAAATGAGTGGCACAGAAGGCAAAAGGGCACTACAAACGAGTGGAACAGAAGGCAAAAGGGGCGCAGAAATGAGGGAAAAACGAGTGGCACAGAGGGCAGAAGGGCACAAAAAAATGATTGGAACGGAAGGCAAGATGGGCACAAAAACAAGGGAAAACGAGTGGCACAGAGGGCAAAAGGGCACAAAAAACGAGTGGATCAGAGGGCAGAAGGGCACAAAAAACGAGTGGGACAGAAGGCAAAAGGCAAAAGGGGCACAAAAACAAAGGAAAAATGTGTGGCACAGGGGGCAGAAGGGCACAAAAAACGATTGGCACAGAAGGCAGACGGGCACAAAAAACTAGTGGAACAGAAGGCAAAAGGGGCACAAAAACAAGGGTATACGAGTGGCACAGAAGGCAAAAGCAAAAACCACAGTTGATGGACAGAATGCAGAACAATGTCATACATTCACCCCAGTACAGAGATCTGGGCCTAAATCCATTGTTTTTTTGCACTCCACACCACCCCAGTTCAGACATGGCCATATGCAAATGGGAAGGCAAAAGGGCACAGAAATACCGGAAAAACGAGTGGCACAGAGGCAAAATACAGAACACAGAAATACAGGGGCAGCTACGAACAGAAGGCAGAACGGGCAGAGAGGCACTGGGGCAGCGAGGGGAACAGAAGGGAAAACCAGGCAGAGACACGGGGGCAGCGAGGAGTACAGAAGGAAAGACCAGGCAGAGAGAGCACAGGGACAGCGAGGGGAACAGAGGGAAGAAAAAGGGGCACGGACCACGTACAGGCAGCAGGGGAAGAGAGACAACAGCAGTCACAGACACAACAATGAAAATACAGGCAATATAATAAAAGCAATAAAGAGGAGGATGAACAAACCTACCTACGGCATACCCCTGGCCACCAGGGATGAGGCGCAGGTGGTAGCCTGCGGGTGGTGGAGGGCGTCAAACTTCGTCAGCAGCGGCAGCTGGGGCAGGGAGACACAGGCGGTGCTGTGCGGATGGGGAGCGCCCCACCGGGTGGGTTCAAGGGTTGTACCTGGTGGGGTCAAGGGTCGAGGCTGAGAAATACGTTTAAAAAGTACATATGTTTAACATTGAAAACAACCTTTACAACGCAGTCATTACATCGCACTACCTTTACATAGCAGTCATTACATCGCAACATCCTTTACATCGCATGTCATTACAACGCTGCTATTTCATTACATGTCACTACAACGCATGTCGTTACAATGCATGTCACTACAACACAGGCGTTACATCGCAAGTCATTACAATGCATACCATTACAACGCATAGTACCCTTACACTATCCGACACTTACCCTACTTTTGCACTCACTGGAGTTAGAATAGTAATTATTATCCCTATACTATCCAACACTTACCTTAAATGCAATGTTATGGTATGCATTGTAATGGTATGCATTGTAAAGGTATAATACAATGTAATGGAATGCGTTCTAAAGGCAATTTCTGAAAATGCGAAGGGATGGCATGCTATGTAAAACAATGTGTTGCAAAGGATGTTGCGATGTAAAAACTGCGTTGTAAAGGCATGCATTGTAAATGTATGCGCTGTAACGTTATACATTCGTTTAACATATATAGTGAGCTGGAACGACTGAAGGCTCATTTTAAAGCACAGGGCGGCTGCTACTAGCTCTTCCCCCTGCTATCAGCGATTAAATACAGAGGGCACAGAGTGACTTCAGGAGTGGTGGAGCGGTAGTGGAGTGAGACAGAAAGTGATCAGAGAGGGAGAAGAAAAGAGGGGACAAGAGATTTATGGAACGAGAGAGGTGGAAAGAGCTAGGGCTGGTTGGAGCATGTATTTATTTATTTTGGAGTTTTATAGAGCGCTGGCCAGACCCGAAGGTATCGGAGCGCTTTACAGTATTTGTCAAATAACAGTAAAGTAAGCAAAGAGTGGGACAGTAAACACATTGTTCAGCGATGGGTCGTGTATCAATAGAAGTCCTGTTGCAAACGAATGCAGAGTCATCATGGAGGAGGTAATATTCCGGGCAAGGGTAAGATGCTGTAGGAAGTTGGTCTTCTCGTAGTGCCTAGATCCTCAGTAGGTGGTGGATCTGCCTTTGTATGACCATTGTCATTTCGTAAGAGCTCGATTGAGGAGGAGCACTTTGAGCTGGCTTTTGAATTCTTTGAAGGAAGGGTTCGCCTGACATGAATGGGGATGGCATTCCAAATTCTGGGAGCATTTCCAGAGAAAGACCGAGATAAGGTCTTTTGTTTACGGGTTTTCGCGGGGATGAGTAGCATAGTGTTGGTGCTCCTAAGATTTCTAGTCTGTCCTGCTTTGTTGAGTTTGGTAGCTAGATAGGTGGGCTTGCAAGTGTGCAGAGCTTTGTGGGTGAGACAGGCAGTTCTGAAGTTGGCACGCAGTTCAATTGGGAGCCAGTTGAGCTCTTTGAGAGCAGGGGTAGATGTGTTCATATTTCTTCACTCCTGTCACCATTCTGGCTGCTGTATTTAGGGTAGCTCTAAGAGGAGCAAGATGTAGCTTGACCGTGCCTGTGAGGGTGGCGTTCCCAAAGTCTAATCGGGATAGCACAAGGGATTGCGTGACTTGCTTGAGGTCTTTTGAAAGGATGAAGTGTTTTTTACTTTTTTAGTAGTTTAAAGTTGAAGAAGGCACATCTTGCCGTGTTCTTGATGTGTTTGACAATGTCAAGGTTGGGGTATAAAGTTATTCCCATTAACTTCACAGAGTCTGCCGGGATGAGAGTGCAGTTGAGAGCATAAATAGACTATAACCATTCTGTGATTCGAGGAGTCTGCTTTTTGTTGGCTATGAGGAGGATTTCCGTTTTTTCTTGGTTGAGTTTCAGATGGTTATGGGACAGCCATTTTTGGACTTCTATTAGGGTGACGTTGAGTCTTTGTATGTCCGCTAATAGATCTGGGTGTCATTGGCGTGGAGGTGGAAGGGAATGTTGGCTTTCTTGAGGATGATAGGGAGTGGCTCCATGTAATGTTGAACAGTGCGGGTGAGAGAACTGAGCCTTGAGGGACGCCTTTGGTTATAGGGTGTAGGTCGGACGTGAAGTTTCAGATTTTTATTCTTTGAGAACGTTTTTTTAGGAAGAAGGTAAACCATTGTAAGACCATCCCTTCTGCTCCCACTCTTTCTTGGAGTATGTTGAGGAGTAGATTGTGGTCGACCGTATCAAAGGCCGCCGAAAGGTCTAGGAGTATAAGTAGACAACATCGGTCCGAGTCAAGTGATTTGTGGATGTCGTCAATGACATTCACGATGGCAGTCTCCGTGCTGCATCCTTTTCTAACCCGATTGGTGAGGGTCCAGGAGATTGTTGTTGTTCATGTAATGAGAAAGTTGGCAGAGACCGGTCTGAAATTGTTGAGGTCGTTCAGGTCAGCGCCTGCTTTTTTCAGTAATGGTGTTACCTGACCGATTTTGAGGCAGTCAGGCATGGTTCCTGTTTCCAGGGAACTATTTATGATCTCTGACCAGCATGCCGCTAGAGAGAGTTTGAGATTTTTAGCCAGTTGCGCGGGGAGAGTTCCTCAATGTGTGATGAAGGCTTGGACCCGGTGGTCAGTTCGATAATTTCAGTTTCAGTAACGGGTTTGAATGTTCTCCAGTTATTTGTGGAATGCCGTAGTGGGTTCATGACATCTTTGTCAAGTAGCGGGTCTTCGTTGGTAGGACTGAGGTGATCCTTGAGTGAGATCTCAATCTTTGATATTTTTTCATTGAAGAAATTGGCAAATTTGTTACATAGGTCTTTGGAGGCCGAAATTGTGGAAGGTGATGGTTTGGATGTTTGTTGTCTGATGATTTTGAAGAGTTCTTTTGGTCGATTTTTAGCATTGTTGAGTGCACGCCAGAAGAAGGTAGATTTTTCATTTATGCATTTTTGCCAGCGATGTTTTTTGGCTCTTCAGTGTGGCCCTGCAAGAAGTGTTTGTAACTGACTTTGCCTAGCTCTACCTGCTGTACATAGCCTATGTGCCCTTCCGGAGGCACTGGGGTGTTGTAAATAGGGTTGCCACCTTTTAAAAAAAATTATTATGGCCATTTGTTTACATTTTGCTAATCTGGAAGGCCAAAAACTGACAGTGAAAAGAATTTAGTAAAAGTCTTGGTATTCCTTCATAACATGACATTTATTGTTCTCAAATACTTTTTAAGTTGGGTCATTTGTTTACTATTTAGCTATATATTTTTTCTTTACTCTCATATATCTCAGAATATATTGCAAATTCTGATAAAATATGCCACATCGGACCGTGAAAAAATACAAGCTAAACTGGATAAAGTCCCCAAAGAATTGGATAAAGCACTGAACCAGGAAGAAGTCAACAAAGCCCTAACAGAGATCAAAAGTCGAATCTTCAAATATGAGGAAACAATAAAGGACCGTAAGGCGCACAAATTTCAACGCGATAGAAAAGAATATATGAACTGCAGGATTTACACTTTCGCACGAAAATTTGACAACATTCGCCGCCCGCAATTATCAGCAGCATGCAGCGGAATACAAGAGTACGTGGGGCCCAGTGATCAGAAGTGAGCTCCGAAGCTGATTCGGACCCTGAAGGTGCAGGAAGCGGAGTCCAGGCATTCAAAATCCCCACACCCGTGCAAGAATTTGCTTTTTTAAATGTAGAACGCCTGATGAGCCTGCGGCCAAGAATACCACGGCTGGGGCAAGATCCAAACAAACTTACCAATCAAGGAGCAGAAGGTGGAAAAACCGGAGATGGGGCAGGTGCAATTCAAAAAACAAGGAAGCAAACATTCAGACAGAAGCATCTGTTCTGATGATAAACACAAACGGAAGCAATAACACAGTAATCAACCTATCAGATATGACATTGACAACAAATGAAAAACAAACTCTTTCGCTAGACCTCTCCTATTGTAAAGTAACTCATTTTGACTACACTCAGATGAGAATTGATCTGCATCAGTTCATATGGAGACTCAAATTACGCAAGTACTTTTTTAATGCACGAGACAAGGCCAGTAGTACCGATGAAGAGGAAACAACAGGCAACTCACTGAACTCTTGGCTGATATGCAATTCATCAAAGGCATGGTTGAAATTGACAATTGTGAAGAATTGGAAATCATGAGCACAGGAGAAGCAGACAGACATGCAGGCGTAAATATCCAAACAACATCTCAGACTCATTTTAATCCGAAATCGGTTTTCTGTCCATTAATGCCTAAAGATAGCATCGACATCTTCTCAGACAAAGTGATCAAAGACCTGAAGGATCTGGCTATGGAAAGCAGCAACGACTTCACCAAGAGGAAACATAACCAGAGAACTGAATACGAGGCTGTCATGAAGAAGATCAAAGACCAAAATGATATCATGGTGCGCTGGTCTGATGAAAGGGGAAACGTTGTCCTCTGGCCCCTGGAAATGTACACCAGGGAAGCAATGTCACAACTTTCAGACAGAAATTGCTATCTGAGAATCAGCGCCTCAAACATTGCCAACATCCGGGAGAGGTATCACAGGAGTCTGTATGACTGGAGGACAGCAGGACTCATTGCCAAACAAGAGTTCGACTTCTTGAAAAATAATTATCCGGTGATGCCACAACTTTATTTAATCCCGAAGATTCACAAAAATGAGAAATGCCCGCCAGGGAGACCCATCATGTTGGCAATTGGAGGACTGTTCGAGAATACTAGCAAATTCATAGACCACTTTCTGCAGCCACATGTGCAAAGTCTTCCAGCATACATCAGGGACACTTGTGATTTTCTGACAAAATGCTTTGACAATAATTGGCACAATGAATATGTTTTTGTCACCCTTGATGTACAAAACCTTTACACCAGCATTAGGCACAGGGACGGACTGAATGCGATCAAACACTATCTAAGCAGCAGAGACAGAGGGCTTTACCAACATACCATGATGTTGCTACAGATGACGGAGTGGTGTCTTCAAAACAACACCTTCATGTTTGATAAACTTCTGTACAAGCAGACACAAGGCACGTCCATGGGTACTTGCTTCGCCCCCAGCTATGCTAATTTGCATATGGACTGGTGGGAGGAGCAAGTACTCATGACGAAACACCACACACAAATGTCTGACAATGTGGCACTATATTGTCGCTATATTGACAACATTTTCATTCTATGGAAAGGCAGCGAACAGAGTGCACTGAACCAGAACACACTCAACCTGCAGTTCACATGTACCACCAACACTGAAAAAATTGTCTGACTAGACTTAGAGTTATACATCAGTAGCAACAAGATCCAATCCCGAACACACAGGAAACCCACCTCCGGAAATGCTATTTTGCATGCCGAAAGCTTTCACCCGACCAGCCTCATTTCCAGTATTCCATAGGCAGAATGCTTGAGAATGAAGGGCAACTGTAGTACAAAGGAAAGTTTCGAAAAATCTAAGAATGAGCTCTTTGACAGACTGCAAGACAGGGGCTACAATAAAACAACCCTGGCCAAAGCAGAGCAGAAATGTTCCACCAAAGTTGGGAAAGGTTATTTTATTTGTTCGCTCTGTACGCTAAAAATTGTTGCTACATTATGTGCAAAATGGGAATGGGGGTGAATGAATTTTTAAACTTTGAAGGGAATTGATTTGTGTTCCGGCAATTTTGGGGGGAATTTGGTTGTGTGGGGCACTTTTTGCTTGGCTACTCGGGGTGGCTAACCTACAAGCTACTGCGGCTTACCCAGGCACAGTTGAATCAGGCAGTGGCCATTTTGGACGTGACACGCGTTTTCACGGTCAGCGGTCCAGCTGTCCTCATGCAGCATACCGGCATTGGGATATTAGGCTATTTACCGTAGCCCAGTGTGATCGGTCGCTACTTGGGAAAAGTTATTTTATTTGTTGCCTCTGTACGCTAAAAATTGTTGCATTTTATGTGCAAAATGGGAATGGGGGTGAATGAATTTTTAAACTGCTGTCCTCACGCAGCATACCGGCATTAGCCACACCCTATAAGAATGTGCTTGGAGAGAACACGCAGCGGGCGCACAGATGGCAAGCCCGTCTGCGCACGTCAGTGCTCAGGGCGAGGAATTCTGCTGCTTTTGCCCAGGATAACAGTAATAGAAGGATCATCCAGTATTAATAACTATCTGCTGCTGGGCAATATCAATCTGCATCTGGATGCCATAGACTCGGTGGATTCGGTTGCTTTTCTAGAGACGCTTCAGATGACTCAGCTTTCCCAGTGGGTGGAACACCTGACCCACAAAGGGGTCCATATTCTTGACCCCATTTGTGCTAATTTCCAGATACTGGTAAGGGAGCCGTTACAGGTCGCTTGGTCGGACCATTTCCCCATATTTTTTTCTTGGGTGGTGCAACGCCCGGTGCAAGAGGCCTCATACCATCGCCCCCCTCTGCCAGCAAACTGGATGCTGGGCAACTTAGCGGCTGTTTGGATGCGGGGCGACCCCTCCTTCTAGGCAGTTTGGATGAGAATGTGGCTAGCTTTGCTGATTGGATTGCTGATTCGGTCAGTGCCTTCTCCACGCCGGTGCATGGTAAGCTTAGGAGAGAGTCTCCCTCCAAGCCATGGTTTAATCCGGAGCTGAGAACAATGAAACATGCCTGTAAGGTGCTTGAAAGAGCCTGGCGCTCTAGTGGCTATTGTCCACTAGCCAAACAGGCACTTAGAGTCAAACAGAAGCTTTAATATTCATCTATTGGCTTGGCTAAGGGCTGTTATTTTTCAGCTCGTATTGAGAGGGCTAATAATAATTCCAAAGAATTATTTGCCATTGTACAGAGTTTTGTGGCTCCCAAGGCCCAGGCGGCGGTGATACCATCCTCTGTTGCCTGGTGTAATACCTTGGCTAATTTTTTTCAGGAAAAAATAGCCTGTATACAACAATCTTTTTTGAATGGGCCCAAGCTAATACTGCCTGCTTCGACTGAGCTTGAGGATAGTGAGCGGGGTAGCACCTTTTCGGGTTTCAGTCCGGTGGAGCTAACTACGTCACTCAGAATTCTGAAAGTGCTTAAATCCGGCTCGCTGAAAGATCTGTGTGCCGCGAGGCTCCTTGCGGAGGTGGCTAACACTATTAACTTTGAGGTCAATCTAGTGATTAATCAGTCGCTCCGCGAGGCCAGGGTCCCGTTGCCTTGGAAGCAAGCACTAATTCTGCCCCTCTTTAAGAAGCCATCCCTTGATCCTCAGTCACCGGCCAATTATCGGCCTATCTCCCTTCTGCCAAGTTTAGATAAAGTCTGCGAGAAGGTCATGACTTCTCAGTTTACCAACTTTGTTGAGGTGTCTGGCCTGCTTCATCCGGCGCAATCTGGGTTCCGTGCGGCTCATAGCACGGAGTCTGCGTTGTTGGAGGTCACAGAGGCGATCCGTGAGTGCCTGGATGCCGGCGGGAGAGTTGCTTTGGTCATGCTCGATCTCTCAGCAGCATTCAATATGGTGCCCCATTCGCTTCTTCTAGATCGCCTAATGGCAATCCGCATCTCAGGCTCGGCTTTGAGTTGGATTCGATCTTTCTTGGAGGGCAGATCTCAGCAGGTGTGGCTGCCTCCCTGTGCGTCTGTGCCGTTGCATTTGTCTACTGGCGTTCCGCAGCGGTCATCCCTTAGCCCTCTTCTGTTTAACATCTACATGACTCCGCTGGTTTACCTTGCGGAGTCCTTGGGGGCTAAGGTGATGGCCTACGCTGATGACACACAACTCCTGTTCTCATGGGAGAGGTGAGAGGACTCGGTGGAGGCCGTGCAGCATTGTCTTGCCGAGGTGTTTCATTTGCTGGCAGGCGCTCAGTTGAAGTGCAATGAAGAAAAATCGGAGGTTCTCCTTTACGGCTCATTCGCTGTGGATTTCAGCGACAGAATGTGGCCTACAGATTTCCCCCGGCCAATGGCGAGCAAGGGCTCTGCCAAAAATCTTGGGGTGTGATTTGATGAAGATCTGAAGTTCTCATCCCAGATAAAAAAAACTGACAGGGACATGCTTCGGGACCCTGAAAACCTTGAAGAAATGTCTTCCTCTTCTGCCAATCAGTTCTAAGGAGATCGTGGTTTGGGCATTGATCTTATCCCGCCTTGACTACGCCAACGTTCTCCTGGTGGGTACTCCTGCTTATCTGACTAGGAAATTGCAAGTGGTCCAAAACGATGCCGCTAGACTGCTATTGGGACTGCCTTCTAATCAGAGTGTTTGTATCCACTTACGCACCCTGCATTGGCTGCCAGTGGAGTCACGTTTTAAATGTAAAATGCTATCCATTGTTCAGCGCGCGCTGTATGGGCTCGGTACTAGTTATTTACAGAAGAGATGTGCCTTTTATAAACCATCGCGGCATCTGCGGTCTTCGGATCAGTTGCTTATACAGAACCCCCGGTTCAATCGCCAGAGGCTAGGTGGAAATTCTTTCGCCCCCAACGCTGGTTTGGCCGGGAATCAGTTACCGCTGGCTCTGAGGAGTGTCTCTGACTCACTACTTTTTAAAAAACAACTGAAAACGCTGCTCTTTTAAGATTGATTCGGAGTGTGATTAATTGGACTTTCGTGAGTTAGCGTCGGGACACTTTTAGTAGCTGTGCGCTGTACAAATGAAATATAACATAACATAACATACCATTACAAAGTAAGGGAAAAACTTATTTTTAAGCCAAGAGCCAGTGATCAAGCAGTCAAGAAAGAAACAGAAGATACACCCAGACTATTCACAGGGTACAATGAATACCACACGCAACTACGTAAGATCATCTATAGACACTAGCCGATTGTCCGCAGTGACCCCATATTAGGTCTTGCATGTACAAAATGACCCCAATTAACGTTCAGACGTGCAAAAATCATGAAACAAGAACTGGTGTCCAATGCCCTGAAGCAAGAGAATAGCACCACATGGCTTAAAAGTAAAAATGGCTTTTTCAAGTGCACAAAGTGCAAAGCATGTAAACACGACATCAACACATGTAAAGTACCTCTTCAACTCAGGAAAACTCCATTAGAAATCAGGGGGAATTTCACCTGCAAAACAGATTTTGCAGTGTACGTTCTGCAATGCACCTGTGGAAAAAACTATGTAGGGAGCACGATATACCCTGTCCACGTGCAAATATTACAACACTTGAGGGCTATCGGGAATGACAAACCTGCATACCCTGTAGCACGTCACATCAATCTACATCATGGTGGAAGGGCGGAAGACCTGGGGTACTTTGTCATAGACAACATCAAGAAAAATAACAGAGGGGGAAACAGACAACTAGCCCTCAGGAGACTAGAATCGAGGTATATAATCCTTCTAGATTCCAAGACACCCAACGGCCTGAACGCAGATGAGGCAATGAGTGTGCACCTCTGACACCTTCTGACATTTAGTCCCTAAATAACCTTACTGTAATAGCAACTTCCTCCTTCCCTGACTCACCCCCCTTAACAACTGACCCACAATTCTTTACTTCCTTTTTACTATTTACATTGCTTGGTAGGATTACAAGGACATATGACCACTTAGTTGCACCCACATTAATTTTTGCCCACACATAACCATGGCCATGTTACTTAGAGCACCTTTCACCCGTCATACACCCTACTAGCTCCAACATTGGGGACCACTGAGGTTCCGTGACAATTGTAAGTGGTGTTTTCGACTCGCACGAATATGGTCGAGTCTGGTATCTATGAACCGCAAATGACGAGTTTAGTAAGTGTGCGCAGTTTCGCTGTGCTAACTTAAACCGTTCGTTTGTTATGTGGGTTTCTCATCTGTACCCACGGGTTCCATCTTAGATACGGCATCCATTTTGTCTCTTGCCCTCAAGTAGCCAGCGAACGGACGCTGTCCGCTTCGCGACCCTGGGACTCCCAAGATATTTGCGGAAGACACATGTTCTTTGAAAGTGTCTTTATGACGAGGGGGTTGTTACTGTAAGGCAGGTGGCGCCGCTCGAGGCTCATCTTGCCGCACGGACTTATTGTCTCAGCCGTGCATCTCATTAGGCACGTCCCTTTGATGCCTGTATCTCGTGCTTCCCGACACCTCCCCTTTTACACCCTTTCCGATCTCCCCACTGTCTCCGGCTTCCTCTGCACCTGTCTTCGTTCCTATTTCAATCTACTTTACTGCTGATTGGAATTTGCTAATGGTGGGAAGATGGGTTTTTACAGTTGGGAACCGCCAAATGTTTCCGCACTTATGTTCCGGACCTTATGTGTTTCAAAGTGACCAAAGCGACCCCTCTGGGAGCTAGATGTGGGAACTGGGTTGTAAACTATTGTGTTCAATGTTAGCCTATGGGTAAAAACTGTATAAAAGGAGCGATCCACAGAACCAATTTGAAGCAGTCTCCCCAAGTTGCACGTGTTGTACTTGTCGTGACTTCTGTGTTCCCTGCAGTAAATAAACCTTGACTCTTTGACGCCGAAGGAAGTGTCCCGTGTCTCTGTGACTTGTACGCCGGAGCAGGTTACCCACGAAGGTTTCAGGTGTTGTGCCCTGGCACCGCTGGGTCCAAAAGAACCCAGTCCTTCACCACACATCAAGTTTTACAACCCACTATGGCAGCAAGACACAAACCCTAACAATTAACGTACCAAATATGCAGCCAACTAAACACCGCACTAGCAGAACACCCATGGTAGCCACTGTTGCGATTCTTTACACAATTCAATACCAGGAGAAGTGTAGCCCGACAGGGACATAGTACGTATAGCACAAGGTAGAAATACTCGCACTGGCAGTCACCACCTAGCAAGCTACCATAGGATCCACAGTAGAAGTAGGGAGATGACGGAAGAAATAGGAAGCAAAACACCTTGGTTTATAATGTTTTTAATTGCATACATGTTCCCAGTTTTCAATGGATCATTTCCTGTTGGTTAACTATGAATGTATCACTATTTTATTTTTTTTTGTCCTCATTTACTACCCAGGTCAAGTTGTTTTAATTCTATCTAGAGCGAGACACCATCTCAGATAACTGGGTGGCAGGGCCTTAGATCAAGTTAGGCAGTGCCAATGATTGTGTCTCAAAACCCCTACAGACATAGGTACAAAGACCAAAACGGGTAATCTGCCAAGCGTTATATTTAGCCACATTCAGGACGCCACCTGATTAGAATAGGCCTACAGGCCAGGGCAACGTAATCATCGGACCGGGGGAAAGAAAAAAAACCACAAAAAAAACCCTGTCGGAGACTCCCAGAATCAACCCCAATTCAAAAGATGCCAAAAAGCTCTCTTATTCTGGCTACCAGGCACTGCTAGATCTAATTTGGCAACTTGTAATAGCGATGCCTGCCAATCTTGTAA
This sequence comes from Lissotriton vulgaris, assembly GCF_964263255.1. Classification (NCBI taxonomy): domain Eukaryota; kingdom Metazoa; phylum Chordata; class Amphibia; order Caudata; family Salamandridae; genus Lissotriton; species Lissotriton vulgaris. The sequence continues at coordinate 1,527,707,261 of NC_141693.1, forward strand.
AGTAGGAGGCGAAGAGTCTTTCCACTTTCTGCAGATTTCTCTTCTAGCTAACAGAATAGAGTAAAATATGAGATTCTTGGCTGGACCTAAGACTCCCTCCACTACTCCAAAAATTATGTGTATCAGAGTTAGCAGGATGCCGATCCAAAGAGGTAGACAAAAAGCTGTTTACTGATCCCCAAAAAGGGGACAAAATTGGAAAATCCACAAACATATGCAGATCCGAAGCCATATTTTCTCCACATCTCGGACAGGATACCGGCGAGCCTTGTGAAAATTTTGAGAGTCTCAGCAGTGAATAATATGCCCTATGCAGTGTAAATAAATGGTTACGATGTAGCCAGGCTGGTTTTACAATGTTCCACAATGTTTTAAAGGAGTCTAACCAAAGTTTAGTAACATCCTGGGCTAAGAAGGAGCTTCCCCAGAGTTTTTTGGCTAGTTGGAAATTGCTGTCCATCTCCTCCAACATTGTGTGATACCAGAAGGAGAGCTCCTTTTTAAAAGGGCTTTTATCTAGTAGCTGGAATATAAGCTGGTTTCCTCCACCCACTAGGAATCTACTCTTCGTTGCAGACTGTGCCTGACCCCAGCTGGTCATTTGCAGATATTTAAACTTTGAAAGATCTAATCCCGTCCTATCCTTAAGAGAGTTCCATGAAATTAAGTCTCCTTCTAGAAACACATCGCCCCATTCTTTAAGCCCTGCCTCCCTCAAGGGTAGAGCAAGGCTATCCTTAAGCCAACCCGGGGTCCCAGGTGAATCCCAAAGAGGTGCTTTACTAGAAAAATAGCCCATTGAAACAGGACTACGGAGTTTAAACCATGTTTTAGACATCCCTTGTAGGACTTTTAGTTTTATTTTATTTTTAAATTTGGGGTCTCCAAATTTGAACAGAAAACCATCCAAAGAGAGGCTCGCTCCATTGAGCATAGCTCTAAACATACAGCCTATCCCACTACTTGTAGGTGTCTTCAATAGCATGTGGGAGTGGGTCATTCGGAATGCCCATGCATACAATTAAAGATTGGGGGCTGCTAAGCCTCCCTTTTCCCTACCCCGCCTATGTTTTTTCCAGGTGATCCTGGGTGTGTGTTGTGCCCAAACAAATGAATTAATGTTGCTCTGCAGCTTAACAAAAAGTGCGGGTTCAAAATATAAAGGAATAGTGTTAAACAAAAAGGTGACTTTTGGCAAGATGGACATCTTAATGAGATTAATTTTCCCCAGAATGGGCAGAGGTAAAGAAGACCATGTTCTCATGAGTTTCCTACAGTCCTTAGCTACTGATAGGAAGTTTGATTCTACAATTGTATTTATATCTTGTGCAATGGTGATACCTAAATATCGCATTTTGGAGCTGATCTGCGTTCCCCCATCCCCACAATTCCAGGCCATAATCTCCATTTTAGAAGCATTAATCTCATACCACGAGATTTCTCCAAAATCGTGGGCGAGTTTGCTGACCGCGGGGAGGGCAGACGAACGATGTTAATGTCGTCTCTCAGTTTTTGAGCAAATGGCTGGATGTATAGATCAAATAGGAGAGGGGAAAGTGGACAACCCTGACGTTTTCCCCTCATGATGTTGAAGGATCTGTCACTGCACTATTCACTAAGAGGCACGCCGAAGGATTTTGATAAAGCAGTCTCACAGTACGCCGAAACTTTTCACCAATGTTGAATTTATCCAAGACCTCCGACAGGTATGACTAGTTTACCCTGTCGAAGGCCTTAATCACGTCAAGAGTGAGAACCGCCAAGGGCATAGAGCAGGTGGCTGCTACATCTATAGCCCCTATCAAATCGTACGTTAGTTCAAACCATTGCCTACCCTTAATGAACCCCCTTTGGTCCTGGTGTAGGGTATCTCCCACCACTGACCCTAATCTATTAGCCATCACAGAAGCAAAGATTTTATAATCAACATTTAATATCGAAATTGGTCTGTATGACCCACAATTTGATGCCGGTTTCCCTGGCTTTAGTATCAGTGTTATCGAGGCTTTTTTCCAAGAGGCTGGAGGTCGAATACCATCTTGAAGAATCTGGTTAAATAATGAGGTTAAATAGGGGACAAGAACCAATTCTAAGGACTTATATATCTCAGCAGGCAGGCCATCGGGTCCTGCCGCTTTCCCCTTCTTACTACCCTTAATGGCCAATTTTACCTCTTCTTGTGTAATAGATCTATCCAACCAGTCCCTCTGATCCAAGCTCAATGAAGGGAGTTGAATTTCACTCAACCAGTCATCAATAAGGTTCGAGTCGATGACTTCATTCTCCCTATAGATTTCTTGGAAGAATATTCTAAAAAGCCTTCGAATATCCTCATCAGATGTATATTCCACATTGTCCTGTATAATCGAACTGATATTGTTTCGAACGTGGTCTGTCTTCAACCTTTAGGACAAAAGTTGGCCTGCGCCCTCACCATACTCAAAATGGATAATATTACTGGCCTCCCATCTAAGCATAATCCGAGTATTTAATACCGATTCCAAGTGCCCCTTTGCTTTAAAAAGCTCCTGTTGTAGATTCTGTCGAATGTTAACTGGGGCATCTAGATGTAAATCTAGTTCCCTTCGTATGTTATCGATTTCCACCTCTTTAGCGGCTAGTTATTCCCTATACAACTTCATCTTATATATGCCCCAGCTGGTTAATTGCCCCCTTAGGAATGCTTTGTAGGCATCCTAAACAGAGTCTAGTGAGGCTGAATAAAGATTCACCCTCATAAAGCATTCAGATTCATTTCCTAAGAATGCGATCTCCTCAGTATCCAACAAAAGGGATCGGTCAAATGACCACCTACTAGGAGAAGCCCTAGAGAGACCTTCCAATCTTAAGGACACCGCAGAGTGGTCAGATAAATGTAGGGGGAGATAATTAATCGATTTAACAACACTCTTCAAAGCCTGGTTGACCAAAATAAAGTCAATCCTTGATTTGTGATGATATATAAGATTATGAAAAGAAACACCTCATTGCTGACCAGACCTCGCTCTCCGTATATCCACAAAACCATACTGTCTCATACTTTCCAATAAAAAAGACCTGGTTTTCGATGCACTTTGCGCCCGACTATTCGGTGTCTTATCTAAGAGAGGGTCTAAGACGATATTAAAATCCCCCGGGCCTGAATAGATTAGTACATGTGAAAAAATAGATTTAAGGGCAGCGGGATCATCCTGGTTAGGACCATAATATCCCACTATTGTTACAGAAGTTCCTGCAATAATTGCAGTAACAATCACCCATCTACCTGCTGGATCTACCAGTTTAGAGACAAGCCGGGATTTTATCGATTTTTTAAAGAGAACAGTTACTCCTCTAATATTCATGGACTGGGTCGTAGCAACACAAAGGTCTATCCATGTATTAATTTTTGCTAGGGAAAGCATCTCGGGCTCTGTCATATGCGTCTCCTGGAGGATAATGACCTGCGCACCAGAATCTCGAAGATACTGCAAGATCTTTTCTCTCCTAGGTCTGGTACGGAGGCCATTAATATTCCAGGAGAGGACTCCAGACTATTCATAACAAGAGCTCTCCCCGCCTATCTTATATGCCCTATGTAACATATACCCATCGACCTTTCTATAGACAATTCTGAAGAACATGTACAAACTCTTAATCTCACAGACCAATGCCACCTTTACAAATGCCACCCCATCAAGAAAGATAAATAATTCAGGGAAGAAAAGGCGGACATTTTTTAAAAATTTGCCACACCGTGCCCTCTCAGCTACCCAGTGCCCTTCTCTAACCCCACACCCCCTATAGGAAACCCTATCCCTATCTGTCTGGACTACGCCTAGAGATAGCGCCCCCCCCCGGCCCCCACAATGCTTAAACCCATTAAACGTGAGAAGAAATCCCTAACGTGCCTATAGCTGATTATTAAGGCTATAAATTAAACTCAGTACTAAGAGAGGTGTTCTATGTTTTTTCCCGATATTTTTCATCAATATTATTATTTATTTTCTTTCTTTTTTTTTCACCCTATTAATTATTAAAATGTTTTAGATAAGTCAAGTCATCCTTACGTGCCATCTCAAAGCGAACGGCCTTAGTTTAAAATAAGAAACCCCCGAAATAAAGCCAGTTGGAACCCGGCCTTTTAGCCTGAAGGACCCCCCTTATTCCCCCACTTTAACAGGAGTTCATCTGCCGATCTAACATCATGCATCTTATTGTTGTACAATATCTGCAGTGCTGCTGGAAATTTTAAATGTGCAACTGCACCTAGCTTCCTGAAAGCATCCAATCTCCCCCCCTACTCCCACTGTTTATCCAATGTAGTCCTAGACAAATCTGATCTGACCTGAAAGGTAAATCCCTTACCACTTACAGATTTTTGTTTAAGTGCTTGGTTTAAGATAAGCTCTTTAATGGAGTAGGTGAGGAAATTTACAAGAACTTTTCTGGGCTTTGTTCTCTGAGGATTCTTCCTAAAGGGGTCCCTATGGACTCTTTGAATGTCGATATTTAATTCCTCTGCTGACACCTCAAGCCCCAGGGAGTCCTTTAGGAGTGGAACTATGAACTGTTTAATATTGGAGCCTTCACTACCTTCAGGGATGTTCAAAATTCGAAGGTTATTGCGACGAGCGTTGTTTTCCAAAATTTCCATTCGTTCAGAAAGAACCTGATCTTCTCTTCTTAGGTTAACAACATCTGCTTTTGTATCACTATTATACAGGTTTATTTTCAATCTTGCCAATGAGATGCTTAATTGTGAAATTCAACTATTGGGGCCACCGTGGTGTTGATTCTAATCTATATATTTATACGTTGTTTTATAATCAACATTTTTCTTTTATTTCTGGTGTGAAAGAAACACTAGATGTTAAACCATGAATTAACATTTTACACGCAACAGACCTCTTCTATGTCCTTCACAGGGAAGATGGTATCCATGACAACCCACGTCCAATGTACCAAGTAAATCACATGTATATACGTATATAGAGCACTTCACATTGTGAGGAAAGATGTTGTGAGCAAGGCGGTTGTGTGCCGCGGAAACGCGTCAAATGTCCACCGCATGGAATACATTTTCTCGTTGATCAACTTACCCCACGGAGTCAGCGCCTGTCTTTCTACAGTACGATTCAGGATTGGAATCTATACATATATATATATATATATATAAAAATACTGGCCAGAATGTCAAATACTGTCTAGGTGGTAACCGTGGTGTAAACATCACTTTTGGCTTGTTTGGATCTGCAAGCTAGCATTTATATTTTCTAAAAATATTTCAATGTCAAAGTATTTAAACATATACCTTTTATGTGATTTGAAATGATCAACTGTGTAGCATAAACCACTTTATTAATTTAATATAAAATATTGTTCTGTTCTAATGAAGGTTGTAAGGACATGTTAGCAAGTCCTGGTTTTGCCTTTGATTTTACAAATAGTGAAAATGAAGGTAGTCGGCAAGAGTAGAGAAAACGGGAGAGTGAAGAATATGTGTGTGTGTGTGTTCCTGTGAAAATGAGCAAGAGTGTGTGTGTTGTGTGTGAATGGATGCAGTTTAGAGCGGATGCAAAGTGAGAGAGTAGATATGGAACAATATGTAGGGCAGAGAGAACGTTGATAGTGTCAGAGCATGTCACTGTGTTTTGAGGTGTGTAGATGGGCATGAGGTGAGAGTGTTGGCTGGTGAGAAGAGAGAAGTGAGAAGAGGTGCTTAAAGGAATTGGTTGGTCTGATAGTGATGGGTGAATCTATCTCAATTGACTACAAATAAATGGCTATTATTTTATAAAATGAAGAAAAAAAATCAGTTTTTAGTTGTGAAGTTGTTTTGTATGTCTACTGATCTGATATTTGTGCTTTTATATATGTGGTTAGACCTCTGGAGTGCGATAGTTGGGATAAACTAGCCTGGAGCATTGGCTAAACCCCACACAAATCTTGTTTTTCACCACAAACAGTTGCAGAAGGCCAAGAAATAGGAAGCTGCATCATGCTGAGAAGCCACTATGAGAAGCCAGGGAGTTGGCCTTGCTTATGAGCCATTTGCAGCATTAGAACACTGTGTTGATTCTCACCTCCTAGCATATAATCTGCACAGATAGCTTTATTTTTAATAATATTCACAGCTAGATATACTTTTATATTTTCTGGTACCGTCTGGAAACATTTAGCTGTCTCTGTTCCAAAGATTTATGTTTGTGAAATTTTATTTTTAATGCTGAACGTCCTTTGCTCACATTTTCGTACCATTAGAATAAAACAAAAAACTGTGGGGCACATGTACAAGCCCCTATCACCACCACAACGTTACTTATAATGACGTTGTGGTGACGATAGGGGCTTAGCCTTATTTAAGGCAGCGTTAAACCGCTTAATGTGGCTTAATGCTGCCTTGTAAATAAGGCCCCTTTCACTGTATGCTTGGCATGAAAGGGGTCAGCAGTGGGTGTTGCAGTGGTTCTTCCACAGAAACAGCCATAGATATTGAAGCTGCACCCTATGTACAAGGGCAGCGTACGTAGGAGGCAGTGCCAAAATTAAGACTAGGTAAAACCTTGTCTTAAGTTGGCAAAACGAGGAGAAATGCAGTATTTCTCCTCGTTTTTGCACACATGGAAAAAGCAAAATGCCTTGGATTGTTAATGTACAAGAAGGTCCTCCTTCCTATACATAAACAGTATTTTTTTTAAAAAGCCATTTTGTGACTTCCATGTGTGTTGCATTAAGCAGCACACATAGAAGTGACAAAATGGCATTGAAAGATTGTTTATGTACAGGAAGAAGGACCTTCCTGTACATAAACAATCTTTCCCCTGCACACAGACACGCTTGCACTATGGTGCAAGGGTGCCTGCAGGTGCAAGGGTGTTTGCATTGGTGTTACAATGCTAAATGTTGCACCAGCCCAGGGGGAAACACAAGGCTGCACCATATCCTCGTAAATATGGTGCAGCCTTGCATTTCTGAAGTGGCGGAGTGAGGTGTTAAGCCATGCGGGCTAATGCCTCACTCCGCCACTTCCTTGTACATATGCCCCTATGTATCTTTTTGCGTTATGGCTGAATTGTATAAGGAATTAATCAATTTCTATCCAATTCATGTTCAGCCCCATCTTTGTGTACTTCATTTCGATCTTTAGAAGGTAAGTTGAGTAAAGAGAGGCTATACATTTTCTATGTCTGAAACCTTCAACTATTTTTAACTAAATGTAACATACATTATATATTTGCATCTAGTTTTTCACATCAAGTTTAGACCTTTTTTGTATTAATTGTGAAATGATTTCTACATTGCCACACTCACAGCTTCCACAGTTCTGTTTGTTTCAGCATGAAAAAATGGTAATGTATTGTTGCATTTTCCTTTTCTTTTAGTTACCTAGGAAGGCTGACCGTCAGAAACTACTCCAGCATCCATGGTAGGTAGAGTCTTTCTATTGTTATTTACTTCTAGGTGCTTTCAAATACTCTTATATACCAGCTACATAAAGGATAAAAGTCCTCTTTAGTAAGTAGTGATAGTTCAGAGTGCTTTCATATTATCCTCACTGGTATTTGCAACTAGCTGCAAATCTGTGGTCTGAGTGATTGAGATGGTGACAACAGCTGCATACATTTATAACCATTATCTTCTGTACCAGCTACAAAAAGGATAAAAGTCCTCCTTATTAAGTAATGATAGTCCAGAGTGCTTTCATATTATGCTCACTGGTATTTGTAACTAGCTGCAAATCTGTGGTCTGAGTGATTGAGATGGTTGCAACAGCTGCATTCATGTGTGTATAGAAGACAGGAAAGCAGTGCCTCACAACTAATGATCATAAATCAATGGCTGCATGTCCCGTAGGATGACCCAGCATTCAGAGTAGACAGGAATATATTACCCGTAGATCGCTTGATGAAGGCCCGCTACACTAACAAGAGATGACATACACTCCCAGGTCCCACAGCCCACACGATCAAAATTTGGCACACTGCACAAAGAGTGTTGGGTTGGGAAGGAATACTAACAATAGCCTCCCCACTTTGGGAGACTCGATGTCTAGGCCCCCTGTCGAACACTAAAGGATTCAGGCAATGGGACCTCATAGGCATTACTAAAATCTGTGATCTTTGGGTGAAGGGAGAGATCCTTCCCTTTGCAACTCTGCAAGAAAGGTCTGGGATGGCAGAAACTGAACTCTACCGCTATGTCCAAATCAGACACGCTCTCCAGAGTGCTATCCCCCTAGGCACCGAATAAGCACAATCTTCACCCCTGGAAGACAGTCTCCTCACAGACTACATGGACAAAAAAGCCATATCACAGACTTACCGTAAGCTGGTAAATAATCAGCCGGACCCCATGGTAGCATTGAGAGACAAATGGCAAACAGAATTAGGAGACATTGAGGATTCAGACTGGATGGATGCACTGGCGTCGGCCCGGGAGGCAGCGATCCCATCTCGGCTAAAACTTATACAACTTAAAGTGCTACATTGTATATATTACTCTCGCACCACATTACATAAACTCGGGCGCACGCTTGATCCACTTTGCCTCAGGGGGTGTGGGCAAGTCAGACCATTTTATCATATAATATGGGAATGTCCAAAGATACACTCCTACTGGGAACAAATGTTGAATGAGATCTCAGAGGTGGGGGGGGGGGCAGAGGTCCAGCGAGATCCCAGATGCTGCCTCCTAAGCATTTGGCAGCCTACTGACATAAACCTGGGACTACAAAATTGGGCCACACTTGGGATGACGATTGCTAAGCGAAATATAGCCACGAACTGGGGCACCTACACAGCAGCAATGGGGGAATGACATGGATGCCGCTATGGTGGCTGAAAGAGCGGTTTATACACATAGTGGATGTCCCAAAAAATGGTCCAGAATATGGGGGAAGTGGAATGAGTCTCGGGGGAATGTCTGTTAACCTCCACAAACTGTATCAACCCCTGAAGATAGCCCATGAATAAAGACGGGGACTGGTGGTGTATACACAAAAAAACTCAAATGACATGGGAGGGATACTGGGAGATTATGTCACCAGTTAAGCTGTTCTAAATCTGTGTTGAGGTAAAATGTCCGTGTATGCAGTTGAACGTGTAATGTACTAATTAACTACAAATGGAGATGATTAATGTTTATTGATGTGTGGAAATATATGAAAAAGAAATAACAATAAAAATTGTATTTAAAAACCATATACATATACACACCCGTGCTCGTTATTGGGTGGGTGGGGAGATACCTCTCAGCTATTTGGAAATGCGCCTTCGCTGGGAGATGCCTCTTGCACCACGTGGAAACACCCCCATTGTCACACTCCGTCTATGTGATGCTGCCTCAGATAAGGGCCTGTGCAGCCGGGTGAGTAATTGTTGGAATCAGCGCCGGGACACAGAGTCCCCGATCAGGTTTCCGTGCATGGGGGGTGCACACAAGCTGGTCCCTGCCACACACCGCAGGCAGGGCACAGCCTCTTCGTACTCTGGGCTGCATTGATTCACATACCCCAGGAGTTTCTAGGGGGAGATCACTGGGGCTGAAAGGTGCCTGGAGAGAACCCCTGTGTAATGTGTGGGAGAACGCTCACTGTGTGGAATACAATACGGACAGCTCACACCAGTTTTGCAACACACAGTTCTCAGACAGGAGGGGGCGTCTATCGGGTGTACGTAGGATGAATGAGCATCTTGCCACACATGAGCTTGTTAGCATGCCTACAGCGCCCACCATGGGTCCGCTGGGTGCTTCAATAATAGGGATGGTTAATAAACAGTTGTATTTAGCCACGGGACAGACACTCTTCCATCATTTCACTAAATGTTTGATTTACTCCAGAACTTCGGTCAATGTTCATCTGAGTGGAAGTAGGGTAAAATAAGGAGCTATAGAGGGTTCACTGATATGGGGTAGAGAAACCTCCACAACCTCTCTCACAGTCTGCAAACTACGCAATTGTTGAACGCCCGAAGTACTGCGTAGAATATCTTCTTTCAGTGGCAGGTACTTCTTTCATACTGTCACATTTACATAGTGCTTCACTACTCTTATGCAGTGACGAAGCACGCAAATGGATTATCCATTTTAATCTGCCATCACAGCGCTTCGACATCAAGCATGCCCACGTTGCCTAAAAGCAAGTCATTCACGTTATGTCTTGCAAGCGCCAAGAAAGCTTTTAACCTCATCACGATGGGAGCGCTATAAGATTCACTAATGGACGGCCGATGCAGTAAAACATGGGCTGCTCAGGGACCGAATTGCTGAGCGGCCTCAAGCAAAGCCACTCTGCGCTCTCCAACACGCTACTCTGTCTACAGAGCGTTCCGGGGATCACCGGTCATTAAAGATCAAGTACAATTCCGCCATATACATGGGAACTAGATCACCGCCTGACCAATCGACCCGGAATACTTGGAAAGCCACCAGGTCAGTTCTAGAGGGAACGGACCCGAAGAAGACCGACTATGGCTCTGACGCTATTTTACCACCATGCTGTCCAGACTTTCTGCCCGAGCACTAGGTAACCGCCACAGGACTAGATTACCACCTACGGGGAACAACAAAAAAGAAAAAATAAGAATCAGACTGAAAAAAGATTGTGGCTGCACTGGACCACCCACACGCACGGTGCAAAAAAATACGAAATAAGTTCCCTTCCACGTCTCGCCTCCAACCGATGGTTTAAAGAACACACCCAGGGGCAAGAGACTGCTCTCTCTTGGCAGGGAAAAAACTTCAGCACAAACAAATATATACAGCTGCCCTTCTCCCACATGTCTTCGGATTGCCCTTCTAACAAGCGCGCGCCTTGCTCTACAAATGGGAGGGGTTAGGGGTGGGGGTGTGCGAGAGCACACATAGTGTTTCCCTTGTGGGAACGAGCCAGGGGCACCATGTATTTGTAAGTTAATTACAAACATATGGTGTCAAACTCGCTCTCGCAAGGGAATCTCCGACTTGCACTCGTTGCCAATGAAGGCTATGGAACCCATGCACGTTTTTAGGGCAAAAGCTGCATTGATGGCTGAAGGTCTTTTTCCAAGCAGCGCATGCGCACTGCTTGGCAAGACCTAAAAAGGGCCCTGGGGCTGTGACAATAGGTCTCCACAATATACCCTTCACTTTGTTCTTTTGTGTCCGTATTGCTCATTCCCGAGAAGTGTGTATCTTAAGGGTCTTTTAAGGAAACATAATTTAAAGCAGGACCGCCTTACTTTTTTTAAAGTGTCCCCTGTTGCTTTTACATTACCATGTGTCACTAATTTTTTAAGGTCTGCTTTAAAGCTAAGAATCACAACGAGAATATAAATGGAGACCTTTAAGTACCTGGTGCATTTGTGGGGATAGTGTGTGGTACACCTTTTTACTGTTTTTTAATGTCTTAAGATGTTTTTGAGCATTGCTCCTCATGTTTATGCGGTGCCCTGACTTCCCTGTCGTCTTTATTTTTATTAAGTGATGATCAAATGTACTGTTTTGTTGTGCTGATGAATGTGTATCTTTTATGGTCATATTTTGTATATATGCCGAATAAAGATTATTATTATTAAAAAATATCCCAAGATTCATGGCCCTCCCTTAACATTGTACCCTAAGTTGCTTACACAAAATCAACTCAAACCACACTATGGCACAGTGACATTCCTTTGTGATTGTTTGCTTGTATATTGGGAGTGTTTTTATGGTTTGTACCTGATCATGACCCATTTAGTGTTACAGACTCAGGCTAAACTATGGAATACTCTATATTTAAAGGGCGAAGACTGTGTGATAGTTTCATTTACCATTAATCGAGGTATTTAACTCTAAATGAAAGTCACCATGTTACCCTACAATTGCAAGGAATTGATCAGAAATGATTTGCTGCACCACAGTAGGGGTGTCTCTACTGCAATGGTCTCTCCAGTATCCTTGCGTATATTTATCCTAACGTTCTGCTCTGCAAAGCATCCTTGGCGAGTGAATGCGTAGACTAGTGGGACTTACATGGACATTACATGTAAATCAGAGCTAAGAACGATTTTTGTTTTTATTTTCCACAGGAAACCAAAAAGAAAGAAACAAGGTAATGTTGCTTTGCTTCTTGGTGCTGTTCTGTATGTTGTAGCGTGTAATGTGAACTTTATGAAATGTGAGATGACTACTCATGCTCTTGACATCCATCAGCAGCCACATCCGCTGGTCGAAGGAACTCTCAGATGGCGAAAAAGCTGCTACCGAACAGAGAAAGAAAGTTGTTGCTGAGTGCCTTCGACGAAATTCGATCAAGTGTGATGTGGTAAGGATTCGCTGAATCACTTTTCCCATTGCTGTAAGAACAAGTAAAATTTAGGTCTGTGGTGATTTTGCAAAAGTTATATAATTCAGACATTTGTTTCGCCAGAAAACAGTAACATGTGAAACAGAAAAAAAAGAAAAGCATGCACAAAAATTAGGACAGAACTACAGGGACTTCAGAGTAAATATGAACGAATCCGTCACAGATGCATATGTATACATATACATTGCAAGCGCTTTCCAGCAATAAATGTAAAGTCCTGATGCGGACCAAGTGAGTCCCAAAAGGTAGGACAAATTTCAAAGTCAAAACACTAAGGTTTGTTTAAATTACAGAAAGGAAAAAAATTGTTAGTCAGATTCAAATCAACACCAATAATGCATCAAAAGAAAGCCAAGTGCAAGAGGTCATAACATAAGGGAATCAGCCATAGCTAAACAGTTCTGTAACAAAGTGGCACAGTTCGCACGCCAGGAGAGAATAGTCAACCAGAGGACCAACATGTAATCTACTGCCAAGAAAATACATAATCAGCACTAAGTCTAACCTGGATACCAATCAGTTCAAATGCAAGGAAAATTCTAATTATAAAACAACACTCTGACATGGAGACTGATCATTATGAAAGCAGAGAAAACATTATTTCAGTATGAATCAAATAAGCTAGTAAAAAGTCCTGAGAAACTCTCTAATAAGTTTAGCCGACTCCCAGAAAAGATACTTTTATAGTTTCAGAAAAGTAAAAACAGCGCACGTGACATGGTGTGAAGTGAGATCATAGGACTGTGCTAACAACGTTACATGACATTAAACCAATCAACATTGTAAAAAATGTGCTACATATAGTAAGATGACACCCTTTACCCTACAAAAAGGGAAATAACATTGAAGACCTTTGCAGAATATTGCAAGATACGAGAACATCTTGACCTGGCTTCACAGATAAATACATGCTATTCAGTACAAGAAAACAACACCATGAAATGAATCCCATTTCATCGATTATAGGAAAAGGAAAACACAGAAGAGAATCATGTTAGCAGGAAACTTGTTCATGTAATTTTAAAATCCTAATTTAATTCAGCAGCTTTAAAATGGATGTCAGAGCAAACAGGCAAAGGCCCAGTAAATTAATTTGCAGCTTAATCATACTAGTCTAAACACATGTAAATCAACATTTTTTTCTATTCAATAGGAACACTTTATCAACATTTACACACACGCTCACACCCACATGCACACACACACATCAATACACACAAACACATACAGTACATGGTGGTTACGTGGTTATAGATAGGTCACAGTTTCCCTAGGAAGATCATTTATTGTTTCACTAATAATTTTGGGGCTGGTAGCAATGTGGGTTCTGGTTGGTTAGGGTATTCACCAAAGCAAGGCAAAACGCACCACTTTAGTCAGAGTAAGGGAATTCTACAGCCAAGGTAATCCCTACACACCCCCCTAATGGCTTGCCATGAGCAGTCAGACTTATCCCAGAGGCAATGTGTAAAGCGTTTGCACAACACACACACACCAGTGGCACAACAAATACACCCCAAAAGAAACTCTACACAGTATTTTATAAAATACATTTCTGTATTGCATATAAACATAGGCCACATAATCCAATATTCACTTTGCCAACAAGGCAATTGTCAAAACATCCCAGTTAATGAAATAAGATAAAGACATATATGTTGCACATGTCACCAAAACATAATGAATGACAACATTACTGTGCATATTTTTCCATCACATTATATGTTACTCATTATCTGGACTATGCAAGGCATAAAACAACAAATCTCTGTGAATCTGAAATGCAGCATGTAATGAAACATGAATCATCCCTACTGTGCATGCCTGAAAAATGCCGACCATCCAAATATACATCATTACATCAGGACAAAATGCAGCAGTTAGGGGATTGGGGGAAAGCCCATGAAGTACTATGTAAACATGAGGCACAGCATCTTTGTGCTGCTAATAGTCATAATACGGTAATTCAAGCTTTCTAAAATGTGGCTGTTTCCTCATGCCTATTGGGGACCTCCATTGAAGTTTCAACCCATCCTTTAAACCAGAGACAATGGCACCAGGTATGGACAGGCATGGGGGGCACACATACTGCTGAATTTAGGTGGGGAAATCAAGGTTGGCTGCCCCCACAGAGGAGTCAGCAAAAACAGCTGCCTGCATCCCCACAATGCCTCTGTTGACCAACTCAGCTTAACTAGCTCAGTAGCCGCCGTAAAGTAGAGCGCATCCCAAGCCATGCAGGGCCACCCGACAACTGCTGTGGCCCAACCAGGGCAACTCAACAGGGGAGGCTCCACGGTACCTTTGTGTACCTCCTCGGGGGCCTGCTCTTTGGAATTCCGTCACTGTCTGGTTACAGAAACAAAGGCAAGGCTGGGAAAGCGGGGTTGTCCTGGTGCACTCTCCACCTCTTAGGCAGCGTGTGAGGATGGGGTGAATTTGGCAGGCCCACAGCCCTGAGGCATCAACTATGGTCCGCCCCCAAACACAGTTCCTCGAGGGCCAGACCACTTGTCAAGATTGGGAAGGCAGAGAACAGATTTACTTGATGACAGCTTGCTGTTTGGGCAGGGCACTGATGGGGGGGAAATGAAGCATCACACTCCATGTTGGTCAGCAGTGGGCTGACTTCACCAGTACCACCGGGGGTAAAAGGCAGTGCACCCATGCGCTGCCTCAAAGCACCAAGAACGATAGCTGTGCTCATCCATGCTGTTTCTCAAATCTGGCGGCTGAGCAGTGGTCACCTCGCGTTGGTTTGGCCCCAAAGTTCTAGAAGCAATGGAGCATGAAATGCCCACCACACACTGAAAGTAGGGGCAGGTTATGAAACAATGCACCCTGCAAAATACTTAGGGGAGAAGCAGGGAGAGGTGTGTAGGGTGGCAGACCAGCAAAATCTGGGCAGATGCAAGGTGGCAGCCCCTTTAGCCACCCAGCAATCAGTAGGCAGCAGATGAGCACAACAGCAAATAGTCCCATTGGCAGTTCCTCCTGGTAGCACAGCAGTTCCCTTTGGCGATGTGCAGCATAAAGAGCCAGCAGCATCTCACGCAGTGCCTAAAATAATGGGGTCAGAGCCCCTGTACTTATACTCAAAATGTTTTTGATTTGAAGGTAACTTCAACAGAACTTTTAGAAGTACACAGCACTCCTATTCAATCCCAGCTCTGACTCCAGACATCAGTAGAGGGTAAATAAGCACAGCACCCTGCCCAATGTGCTACGTAGGGCCTTCCTTAGGGGGACCTATATGTAGAAAAGGGAAGTTTCAGGCTTTGCCAGTAACATTAAATGGCAAGTCAATCAATCAATCAATCAATCAGAGCATGTATAAAGTGCACTACTTACCCGTGAGGGTCTCAAGGTTCTGGGGGGGGTGGGGGGGGCTGCTACTGCTCACTGTGGAAGTAAACTTTGCATGCAGGCCCTGCAGACACATGCGGCAGGTTTGAAAGGCTACTTCTGGGGGCAGCACAAGCAGCACTGCAGTTTAATTTACAGGTCCTGTGCATATGAGACACCACTGTACAAGGGACTTGCATGCAAATTAAATACGCCAAACAGACGTAAGCCAATCATCCCACGTTTAAAGGAGAGAACACATGCATTTTAGCACTGAACAACAGTGGTAAAGGGCCCAGACGGATCTGCGGTCCGCACAAAATTGCAAAAAAATCTGCGAATTCGCGGAATTTCCAGCAAACTCGTGGATTTTTTTCCGATTTGCACTCTACTCAATTGGAGTACTTTCTACTGGCTAATCAGTAAGTGTTACCTCGTTGGGTAAATGTAAAGTGCTTTTCCTACATTGCAGCTGCGTAAAGGGCCAGAAGATTTGTCTCCACTGACCATGTGTGCCTTTAACTTTGCCACCACGCCAAAAGGCGCCAAGGTCCCTTGAGTGAGCTGTCCATCATAGTTGGGAAAGGGCAGGAAGACGTTTGATACTGCTAGTGTGTGGTGCGGGGCCAAACGAGCGGGGCTTCTATGCGTGTCAATATGCCTCTTGTGTATAAAGGGTCAGAGAGCGAGCAGGGCAGCAGGTGAGGAGAAAGCAACCTCCTGGTCACAGGAACTACACGGGGTTGCGCTCGAGAAACTCAGGGATTCAAAGATCTCCCTCGAGTATTACAGCAAATTTTCGACCGCAGATATGGGGTTAAAGCACACTTGCCCAGCCTCGACCGTGCTCACTAATGTTTTGGGCTGATTAAAACGTTACTGAATTTGAGCTTCAACTCGGGCACCTGCTTTATTTATATCTGTAAGTGCTTACTGTTGAGTTACATTTTTGCTTACTTGCAAGTTGCAACTTCAGCTCTGGCAGCTTACCGGCGCCATTCCAAAATGGTTACAAAGTTAGCTTCAACTCGAGCATGTGCCTTAACTGTAAGTGCTTCCTCTGGGCCCAAAAAAAAATACGCCAGCGAGCGGATTTGCTGATTTTTCTGCAATTTCGCGAGAGTCGAGGATCGCAAAATTGCCGAAAATCAGAAAATTCCTCGAGCGAAATGGATTTTTGGCCCATAGTTAGTCCTAAAGTCAACAAACACCGGTCAGAAGAAAATACAGGAGGCAGGAAAGAAGTTTGGGGATAACCATGTAAAAAGGGCCCGGTCCTGCAGGGGCCCTTTGACACATTTTTAGGAAACGTTCCCCAAATAAATTTCATTCATCTGAGCTCTTTCCTGGAATGTTTTGGGGGTGATCTGTGACATCCCAAAATGGAAATGTCCTTATACAGTTTCCTTAGAGATTTTTGAACAGTGTACAGAGAAAATGTCTGTACAAAATTACACTAAATATGTCAAAGTTTGTTAGATTGTGATTTGATTTGAATGTGTTCAGTAGTTTTTGAGAAATTAAAATTAAACAAACAGAGATATAGAATGTGTCCAGAAATGTTCTGATAGCTCACTTTAAAGTAGACCAGCCACTTTGATTGGCTGGTTACTATTTGAACAATATGTTGTTGCAACCATTTTAGAACTCAGGGAGGTTCCTGTATCCTGAAAACGAATTAGAAAAATAAATAAGGGAGCAGGATGAGCAAATATTGACCCCAAAGGGCATATTGGAGTCCAAGAATATTTCTCTTGATTGGTTGTTAACAACATGGACAACATGTTGTGGCAGCCGTTACAGAATATGGTTTCTATTAAATTGCAGCATGGAAGTGCAAACAAAGCATGTGTATAAGGGTCATTAAAAGTATATTTAGTATAAGGACATTGGATTAACAGTTGTGGGGTGAAACCATACTCAAGGAACAACCACAATCCCTGTCAGGGTGAGAAAGAAGCAAACCCCAAATAAACCAGTGCTCAACCCTCTGGTAGCTTGACACAAAATCAGACAGGCTTAACTTAGAGGTAATATGTATAGTATTTATGCAGCACTTCAAACAGTAATCACGTGAACAATAAACACAAGAGAAATCCCTCATCAATATAGAAAAATAGAGAAAATGTAATAAAATATTTGAGACCAAAATGACAAAAATCCAATCAGTAAAAGCAAGAAGCACAAAGCGCCAGCTGTAATTATCTGGTCGTGGCAGAGTGGGACAAAGTCTGAAGTTAAGGCTGACCGTGATGGATCATGTGCCAGATAAAGGGACAAAGTTAGGCAAAGTTTCGAGGATGCATGTTGCAGCAGTGGTTTCGAGGAGTCTGCAGTGCTGCGATGTGGAGTCCTGCATCCTCATCAAAAATGTAGTTGACCAGTTGTGGAGTCCTGCGTCAAGCATGTATCATGCAGTAGCGGAACCAAGAAGCTGTTGGGGTGTGATGCAAAGTCCAGCTTCGACATTGAGGATGCCGTCAACCAGGAGCTTGCAATGCGAAGCAAAGGCCTGCATAGAGGATGTGTTGCACAGCAGCGGTCCAGAGGAAGCTGTGGGCTGTGAGGCAAGGTCAAGAGTCAGGGGTGCATCAAGCAGCAGGGGTTCCTATGCTGTTTTGAGGAAATTAATTACGCTGCATCTGTTCTGCTCACAGAAGCACAGCTGGGCTGGCAGAGCACCCTCTGGTCCAATTTCAAGGGTCCAGGACTGAGAAGGCACCACTTGTGAGGGTAGTAATCAAATCCGACAGAGTCCAGGGGCTGGGGTCAAGGTGTTTGGAGCATTTTTATGTCCCTAAGGCTCTGATCAGGAGGTCATCCAACTAGCCTTTGGAGTCACTCTGGTGATCCTGGATTTAAGACACAGGTCCAGTCCTTCTCACTCAGACAGCAGGGCAACAGAGCAGCAGTCCTTATTTTAGAATAGCAAAGACGTCCTTCTGAGTCTACCACAGGTACAGAGGTGTACTGAAGCGTTGAGTCTGAACACCCACTATTCATACCTGTTGCCCACTTTAAAGTAGGTGAAGGTTTTGGAAGTTTCCTGCCCCCCTCCAGCCCCAATTGGTCTGGGGTCACAAAAGACTAGTGCCATACCCTTTGTGAGTTTGTTCAAAAAAAGCCTTTGTGATGTGCAAGTGTGATAGGTGACAGCTCATCTCCCTCATCAAGTCAGAGATAGCCCGTCCTCTCAACACCTATCCTCCTTTGTGTTACTGTGTGGGAGAAATACACAAAGTCCGATTGCCAGATACACCTTGTCATGGGACCCAGGATACAGACTGCAGGCAGTAAATAGTTGGGACACAAAATGCCAACTTTCTAAAAGTGACATTTTCAGAATTGTGACATGCAATCTTACTTTCCATTAAAGAGGGCTTTAAATTACAATTCTTTAGACACCAAACACAACATTACTATCGGCTGCCAATTGAAAGCTATCAGGTATTAGATATAATAAGTTAAACCAATGCTATCATATATGAGAGGCAGGCCTTGCATTAGTGAAAAATAAAATTAAGAGCTTTTCACTACCAGGACATTTAAAAATTAAAAATACATGTTCCATTGTTTTTAAGTATATTGCACCCTGCCCGAATGGCTGCTTAGGTCGTACTCAAGGAGTGACCTATATGTATTACAAAGGAAGGTTTAGGCCTAGCAAAAGGTTTTTTTTTGCTGGGTCAATATGACAGTTTAAAATTGATCACCAAGGCTGCTGTGGCAGTACTAAGACACATTGAAAAGTCTACTTCGGTGGGTCGCATAATCAGTGGTGCTGTCTCACTTGTAGTATTTAATTTACAGACCCTGGGAACATGTAGTACCACTTAACTAGCGAGTGACAAGTAAATCGAATGAGAACATTGGGTGTAAGCCAATTTCCCCATTTATAAAGGAGAGAGCACACATACTTTAGCGCTGGTTAGCAGTGGTAGAGTCCCAGAATCCAACAAAAACAGGTTCAGAGAACAAGAAGGTGAAGGCAAAATCTTTGAGGATGACCCTGGAAAAAGGACCAAGTTCAAAACACATATATCATAATATCATAGAACATGTGATATGTGAGTTCATAAGCAGTGAATGGCAGGGGTGCAAGTTAAAACTGAAAATGTAAGTTTTTTTTGGGATCACAATGTTATGTGTAACCTGTCTTGTTGTCAGCGTTCATTTTTTGTGGAATACAGTGGTGTTGTGTCAGTGTTTTCCAAACATTTTGAAGTCAATGCTCATCAGTCCTTTTTAGGCTTGGGCAGATATTCAATAACGCAGAAGCAATCAGAGTAATTGTGGTGATTCTGCATTACTCTTTGATGCATAATTACTGATAATTACGTAAAGACGCCTTCTCACATAGTTGAGATTAATTTGGTGGGAAAACTCTTACTGCAAGAGAATATTTAATGAGCAGCTGCTTACTCTTGCTATCCACGTTCTGCCTCAATTAGTGATGTTTCTTAGCACAAAATGCATCCTTGCGCCCGCTTTGGATGCTAAGAGAATGGAGCTAAATATCGGTAGTAAATTGGGGAAAAATCATACCTCAAGAGCACATTTAGAGAGCAGGACCGGCTGCTAATGCTCACTATTTGTGTAGGCAAAAGTCACTAATATGAGCGCCTTCAGGTATTTGCCAGCTCTGTGGGCAATGGGCAGCTGATAAAAGGGTTTCTAAACTGAATTGATGTCACAGAGTGACATTTCCCAAAACGTTGTGTAGGACAGAGTGACAAAGTAAAAAGCACTGTAGTTTGTAAAGTATTAATTAATTGTGAAAGGAATACTGACTAAAGAGACATTGTTTTGGACTAACGAATAACAAACATTATGATGGTGACACTCTAAGATGTACTATGCAGAGAGAATTTGAAACAAATTCCATTAAAGCAACAGAAAACATCACCTTTCCGCCTCTGAGGCGGAAAGCCGGAGGTTCTCGCTTTACCCTTTGAAATATTAGCAGCGCTTCGCCACGCTTGATAAAAAAAAGCGTTTTATTTGCATTTAACTCGTGGAGTATTTTACCTTTAGGAACGTTTTAAAATTTAGCGCTTGCATTCAGGAATTGTCTCCTCACCTCCCTCTGTTGTCTGGGCCACTCTCAGCTGAGTATCGACGCTGAGAGTTGGTCCCGGGGAGGCGAGGGCAGGACAGCGGCCATATTGGGTCGGGCTGCGCCGTGAGGCGCTACAGACAGCATAAAAGGGGAAGGGCCTTTCCGCGCAGCGGACGCGTTGCGGACGCGCCGGATGCTCGCCGGAGTCACGCCAGAGTCCAGCCCGTCTGCGCCCGTCCGCGCTAGGCTGGGCGCTGGGCTCTGGTACAATCTTCAGGTGGTGAGTAGAGCTATCCTTTTCACCATGGTTATCTCATACTCTTTTGATGAGTTGTATGCTTTACGCAACTCCCCCAATACCAATTGTTCCTTATACCCTTCCCTCCCCACTAAGTTTCGTTGTCCTCACTGCTATTTTTCATTGAAAAATCCAACCATGTGCAGATCTTTATGTCACCACGGCAGACGAAATAGACAGGTGACCCCCAGGATAATTTCGCCTAGTCTTCCACTAAGCTTCTGGAGCATAAATTGTAGATCTTTACCTCAACATAGACACAATATATATGATTTTCTTGTGGAACATCAACCGGATGCGATATTCCTGACCGAGACGTGGCTTAGGGACTGCTCAGGTCCGGATATTGCAGATGCCATCCCCTCTAATTATGCTATTCTTCGCCAGGATAGAGTTTCCGGCAGAGGGGGTGGAATTGCAATTATCTACAAGAATATATATAATTGTAAACTGGTTGACGCAACCCAAAAAGATTGTGAGTCAGCTTTATTCCAACTGTCCATAACTCCTCAATTTATGTTGTCAGGTTTACTGGCATATCGTCCCCCTGGGACAGCGAGTCATTGGATAACCTCACTACCTGACCTACTGGCCCCAGTCCTGCTTAAAGCATCTAATTTCACTATTCTAGGAGATTTAAACATTCATTTGGACGATAACGAATGCTCTTATAGAAATCAGATCTTTTCTACCCTAGAAGCTTTTAATCTCCATTTACTCAACACTGGTCCCACACATTGTGCCGGCCACTTACTTGACCCTATTTTCTCGAACCTGCCTTTAGATTGTTCCCGTGAAGCTTTACAAATTACTTGGTCTGATCATTTAGCTGTCCCTTTCACCTTAGACATGGCTGATACAGCAACTAGATCTCTGACAGGAAAACTGGGGCCATCCCGGAATTGGGGGAAGGTCAGCATTCCAGAACTAAACAAACTACTGATCAAAACTCTTCCGTCTATTGATGCACCGATTACTGTTCTTGATGATGTTACGAAACTTTGGCTTACTAATGCTGTGGAACGGGCGTTACCAATGACGTCTAAGTCTACAGTTATACATCATCCTCCTGCTCCATGGTACTCGGAACAACTTAAGAGTCTTCGCTCACAATGTAAGACCTTGGAGCGAAAATGGAGAAAAGGCTACTCTCCTTCCCGTAAAATCACATATAAAGAAGCCTTAAAAAAGTACCATAACAGCTGCAAAACTGCTAAAGCAAATTACACCACAAAAACAGTGACTGATGCACAAAACTGCCCTAAGGTATTATTCTCTGTCGTGAAAAAATTGACCGGTGCATATTCCACTCCCCCTCCCCCGGCTCTTGATGCCGCACAATGCCAATCCTTGGCAGATTATTTTATAAAGAAAGTGGATCTTATTTATGACCACTTTTCTCCATGTCCTGAGATTACTCTCATCTCTCCTAATAAGTCCAAGGAACTAGTGAATGCAACCTTGGATGCTACCATCACTATCTGGCAGCCGTTAGACGCCACTTCTTTTGTGTCCTGTTTAAACAGCGTGCGATCTGGCTCCCCACAGGATGTGCTCCCGGCCAAAATCTTAAAACAATTGGATCCCCTTACCCATCCCATTTTCATTAAACTACTAAACACCTCTCTGAGCGAGGCCCAGGTCCCTCAACCTTGGAAACACGCTATGGTGGTACCTTTACTAAAAAAATCAGGCGCTGATTCTTCCAACCCTGCCAACTTTCGCCCGATATCCTTGCTGCCAATCTTTTCTAAGATATTGGAGAGACACATTAATTCACAGCTTTCTAAACTGGTCGAAAACACCGCTTTTCTCCACCCTTCTCAGTCGGGTTTCCGGCCTAGGCACTCAACTGAGACAGCACTCCTGGGGGTAACGGAGAGTCTGAGGCACGGTGTCGACCAAGGTAACACCATGGCGCTCATCCTGTTGGATTTGAGCGCAGCGTTCGACACCGTGTCACACTCCATCCTTATTGACTCTCTGAAATCTCTAGGAGTGGGTGGACAGGCCTTGGCCTGGCTGGTGTCTTTCCTCAATGACCGAAGCTTCCAAGTGTTCTCTCCTAAAGCAGCATCCACCATCTGTCCTTCTTCCCGCGGTGTCCCTCAAGGCTCAATCCTTAGTCCCTTATTATTTAATATTTATGTTAAACCCTTGGCATCCATTGTAGAACAGGCGGGACTTACCCTGTTTTCGTACGCGGATGACACCCAGATTGTCTTCTCCCTATCAGGGAGAGACGAGAACAACATCTCCGCACTCAAGTCAGGCCTCACTCTTGTGGCCGATTGGATGCGGAGAAATTGTCTCAAACTGAATGGGGAGAAGACCGAGGTGGTTATTCTGGGCCGGAATAAACATCTCTGGGGTCCCTGCCACTGGCCCACTGAA
The DNA here is from genome assembly GCF_964263255.1 of Lissotriton vulgaris. NCBI lineage: Eukaryota > Metazoa > Chordata > Amphibia > Caudata > Salamandridae > Lissotriton > Lissotriton vulgaris. Next base: position 1,527,730,664 of record NC_141693.1, read on the forward strand.
TTGGGTACCGCGCCAACACCTTCCACCGCTGTTCGCAACCTGGGTGTTATCATAGATGATAGATTATCTATGCGACAACAGGCCACTAAGGTTGCGGCCATCTGCTTTTCAACGTTACGGTGGCTCCACAAGATCCTGTGGATGCTTCCTCTCTCCTCCCGCAGAACTGTAGTCCAGGCGCTTGTAACATCTCGCCTGGACTATGGCAATATCCTTTATCTGGGCGCAGATAAAGCCACCTTACAGGTGCTACAGGTAGTGCAAAATGCAGCTGCGCGCCTTCTTAAGAATGTTCCCAGACGCTCCTCAGCTAGGGCCGCCTTACATGACCTTCACTGGTTGAGTATACCTGAACGTATCAAATTCAAGGCACTTTGCTATATGTTTAAGGTTAAGCAAGGCAGTGCCCCAGCCTACCTCCAAAAGCTGATAACACCTTATAAACCCTTACGGCCACTAAGGTCATCAGACATGGGAAATTTTACCATGCCAAGATGGAAGCTGACAAAGATGGGAGGTCGCTCCTTTTCCACCCTGGGACCCAAATATTGGAACTCACTCCCATTGGCTCTAAAATTAGAGACCAATTTGTTCCGCTTCCGTAAGGCCTTAAAGACACTGCTTTTCACTCAACGTGCCTAATAGTCTGCTGTAGCTCAATCAGGTGAAGCTGCCTCCTTCTTCTTTAGACTATCCCTTGCGCCGGGAAACCCACTGTGGGTAGCTGTGCGCGATACAAGCTTAAATAAATAAATAAATAAATAAATAAATCCTTGAAACCCACTGTGATTACATATAAGGTTTTAAAGTACCTCAGTTCTACAGTGATCATGGTCTAACATAACACCTCTAATCAGGATACATCATAAAGGGCCAGAAACTTTCAATGTTACAATTGCGAACCAATTCTGTGCAGCAGTACAATGTTTCATTAAAACGTCTGTCCAAAATGGGAACAGGCTGCAAATATCATTCTGTATAATTCCAACCGTTAAAATATCAATAATTACAAACGTATCATTATTTTAAACCAAATTGTAATTACCTAAACTCTTCTGGAATTAAGCCCCAGTGGGACAAACTCCTAACAATTTTCTTAGATACTTCATCTGTGCAAAGTTGCTGATTTAAACGCTAAATGACACACTCACAAAATCACATCATGAATGAATCAAAAAACTTAATTATGAACTGAAATACAACTCACAAGGCACTGCTGTGGAATTTTGCCCAATTGGGCTATTACACCATTGCATTCACACTCGAAGTGGATTACATTTCAAAACTCCTCCTCAATGTCTTACCATGATGCCAGAATATTTAATTGATCACCAAAGGTGAAATTAAGCAGATAAGATGTAGCTAAAATGTTACGTGAACAACACCTAGTGAAATTTAAAAAGTGCTATACTTGTAAAATACACTAAATTTCCATCATTCTGCCAGGATCACTGTCCCAAAGCACTGACACTGGCATGAGTACACAAAATGTCTACATGCCCTGATACTGAACGTAGCTAAGGGATTATCACAGATGCATCGACATGTCCTCTTCCATATTAAATCCTTCCGGAGTTTTAGTATTCAGTTTGAGGATGTACCTGGATTCAAACTGACTAAGGCTATTACCACCCCAGACACTGCTGGGGACCACATCTTTGACAAAATAACTCGGGCCCTCTTCTCTACCCCCACACATATCTTCAAAATAGTGTTCCACAGGGTACATATGACCCCTATTCCTGATGGCCCTAACCTATTGCAATATTCACAGGTAAGCTTTAAGAATAGTGCTTCCTATGTTCATTAATGGAAATGTGCATCTCAAAACATACACAACATATTCACTTTTGCAATGCAGAGTTTTGTTAAATCTCAGTGATATATCAGAGAAAGGTGAGAGCACCCGGGTAGTGTTTACTCCATGTTTACAAGCCATACACTTGTGAAATATTTTGAAGCCCGTACTGCCACTTAGCCAGCTCACATTCCTGTGTATTTCCGGACTATTAACAACTAACTGTTCTCTCATCGATTCAACTCAATGAGCTGCAATTATAGGTCTATCTTGCATAGAAGATCCTATTACCAGATCACTTTGAAGTAGATGCCAAGGGGTTTTCAGGATAAGTCTCACACCTTGTTGTTGCCTGCGTAACCAGTAATCAGGTGAATCATCTGAACACCTTCGACTTACTTCTTCTTCTTAGAAAACAGGAATTGTTCCCTAGTTTTGCGATTGGCTCTCTGTCTATCCCCCTGGGTTACCTCAGGTTTGTAGCCCATATACAGGAATCTTTTGGTGAGCACATCTTGGGCATTATTCAACTGTTGCACATTGCTACCATTTTTCTGCGTCCATAAGTTCTCAGCATACGGAATGCTGAATTTGTATTTACTGTGATGAAAACTGCAGGAATGTAGAATTGTATTGCCCACTGATGGCTTCTTGAAAGTCCTGGTAAAATTTGAGAAGTCATTAGTGATGTCATCAGTGATGTCACTGACCATGTCATGAGTGATTTAATATGCAATGTCATAAACTGTGCATTGCGGGGTTGTGAGTTACAGTGTGAGTTACAGTTAACTGCTGAATTTCACTGGTTTTGTACGAGCCTCACTATAACGTCCCTTTAACCTTTACTTTTTCAGTGAATTTCTCAGGTATTTTAATTTAATTTCCTAACTATAATGTCCCTGTAACCTTTGTTTTTTTCAGTGAATTTGTGTGTTTTTTAAGTAGTAATGGCATTTGCAGAGTTGTGGAGAAAGGGAGCAGGCCTCTGACCAGCTGTCAGGAATCCCACCCTGTAGGACTTACAGAAAGTACCAGGAGGGCGTCATGGCCCCCAAGGTCCCTCAGCTTCCAAAAGGACTTCATTCCCCAACCAGCAGTGTGCCATAAGACATGTTTGCTGAGTGGGGGAGAAAGGGGTTGTGGCCTTTAAGACTTCTTAGAAATCACGTCGTGTGGGACTTATAGGAGGTAACAGAGGGATTGTTCACCCCAAGGACCCTCAGCAGTCAACTAGTAGTGCACCCATTTTAGATCCTCAGACTGCCAATCTCTTCCTCAAAAAAGAGAAGTTCATTGGTCGTGGCCAACTGCCGGGTGAAATGGCTACTCACTAGCGGAGCTCCCTCCAGAACCTCCCTAAATATTACAGTGTTGCCCCGTATGAGTCTTACTTGAGATGACTATTGAGTGTTCCTAGAAGGAAGGAGGGTTGCCCAGCCGAGTTGGGACCAGATTCGGTGAAGAGAGCTTCTGGTCCGGAGCTGTGCAGTGACGGACCGGGGTGCAGTCTGGAGAATGCGGCCGTCTGACTTAGGCAATCTGCGGGTGAGGTGTGGCCCCCGTCTGCTGTCTGCTGAGGGGCCACCTTGATGCAACTTGGGGCGGTCCTGCTTCAGCCGGTGGTGAGACGCAGAAGTCCCCAGTAACTTGAGTGCCGGGAGGGCGGAGCCTGTGTGAGTCTTTCTGCTGCCGCCTGAAGTGCTGTGTTTAAGGCCTATCGGGCCTAGTGGGAGCCGTGCTAAGGCCGACCCGCTGCACCTCACTTCCACTGCCTGGCACTGGCCCCAGGGGCTGGTTACCGAACAGCTGCTTGAGGATTACTGCCACGAACTCCCTGTGTTGACGGCGCTGGGGGCTGCTGCTACTACGCTCATTGTGGTGAGCCTGAGAGGAACGCGTAGACTCCACTTCCTGGTATCTAGTTGTCCGGTGTTATGTGCCCAGAGGCCCGCGGCACAGTCACATACAGTGGCTGCCCCCTTGGTGAGGCCAAGGCTGAGATCCCCATGGATGCGGGAAGAACAGCCCCAGGGAGGTCTGCAAAGTGGAGGGGAATTATTGAAGGTGGCATCGCACCACCTCTCTGCAGCTGCTGGAACTAAAGGGGCTCATGATGAACATATAGGGCTCTCAGCCCTGAAGGATCCCCACCACTCGCCTCCAGGGACTCTAGAACAATAGTTGGCCCTCCAGACACTGCCAGTAAAGCACCAGTAGCAAAAAGCTGCCCTTAGTATCCCTCTGGGCAGGCGCTCTCCTAAGGACACTTATTCAGAATCCCGTATTCGTGTGATCTCTCCTCGAGCTCCCCCAGATTCATCAGCCAGTAACGCTCTCTGGGGCGTGGGAGTGGAGAGCCCTGTTGACACTGTGCCTGGTGCATGCCACATACATCTTTGACCCCAGACCCTCCTGAAAGGCTGCTTGCATCTCTTGCTCACCTCCTGGCCAAAGTGTACAACACTTGGGACGTGCTTATGGGACTTGCCCTCCACGGGTGGCTGCAGCGAGGGCTCATATTGCACCTAGTATTGCTAAGCACACTCAGAATATACCGGTCCGGAACACCTGGAGTGCCAGGGATGTGCGGCAGGCCCACTTCCACCCCGATGAGCAAGCATCAGCTACCGCCCCCCCTGGCAATATCTGGCTGGCGAAACCCGATAGGCCGGTTTGGAGCTCATTCCTTACGCAGGTGGCGGTGAGTAGCCGGCTTGACCCTCATTAGCCTAGATGAGATTGGCATGCCGAAGACGTCATGGCGAGTAGTCGGGCGGCTGAAACGCTCTCCAGAGAAGTTTGAAAAGTATGCTTGGCAGAAGGGGGAGGGGGATGCACAGACCTCTTCCACAGTAGCCAAGAATCCACCAGAACCGACGTTGCAGGATATTCTGGTGGCCATAAGTACTGTGCGCACATCTCTGGAGGGCCGCCTTGACACAGTCGCAACTGAGGTCTCCCTGATCTGGGCGGATATGCGCAGGACAAACAAGCGTCTCTCTGAGGTGGAATCCACCACCAAAGACCTAGTGACTGACTCTGATTTGCTCAAACGCCAAGTTGCGGATCTGCAGGCCAAACAGGAACACACCAGTTCGATGATAGGGAATTTGGGAAATTCACTTTCGCAAACTATCGCGAAAATGTTATAAATCTCCGCAAACACGTGGAAATATAGTGGAGACGCAAACGTTTTTTTCCCGCCCGTTCGCGATATTTTCTGCGTGATCGCGTTGAAAATGTATCACCAACTTACCCATGCGGTCGCTCATGGGGGAGGCCATCTTGTTTTCACTTGTGACGCCCGCTCGCGATGCTTACTTCCTGTTCCACGTCGCGCAATGCATGCTCGTGCCCATTCGCGGTACATATTTCCTGTTCGGGAACGCTTTTACGTGTTTGCGCCGCTTTTTGCGTGTTTGGGGAGAAAATATTGCGCGCACTTGCACACGTGGTCGCAATGAGAGCGGCCATCTTGATTTTCACTCTATTGATATGGTTTTGGGGCCTGCTTTTCAATCCTCCCTCTATCTTTCCAATCCTTTGTTTCAAGACACTTTTAAAAAAATCTTTTCTATTTATTATCTCTCTGACTATTTTCTGCTTCTATATTTTTGGTTTTTGTCTACTTTTTTTGTGTTTTTTAGCCACTTTTTCACTCTTTTTCTATTGCCTGCTCTTTTCATTTCTTTTACTTACTTTTTAAATTTTATTACCTTTTCTTTCCCGCCCGTCTACCCCAGAACCATGTCCAAGGGTAGGGCTCGCCGCAGGAGCCAGAGCCGCGGCGTGCAGGCACGGCCTTATTTGGGGAGGTGGAGTTGGCTGCACTCGTTTTCTTTGTGCAGCGCCACCTCCCCTTAACCCTGGCAGCAGGTTGCAGGCCTGGGTCCGGGTACGGGCTCCGGGAGCGTCGGCAGCGGTGGGGGAAGGTGCGCTGGGCAGTGTTTCGCTGCTCTGGGGTCCGGCGCACCCAGAACCAGTTGACGCACCGGGGGTCCGATATCCTGGACCGAGAGCAGGACATGCTGGACCTGCTAGGAGTGGAGGTCCCGGGTCTTGGTGAGTAACTATTTAATTATTACTACTTTGTGTCTGTTCTTCTGCTCTGTGTCATATATTTCAAATTTCTTTTTTTTTCCAACCAGCTAGAATGCTGCTGCTTACATTACAGGTAAATTACGTTTAAAAGTCTTCTGTGATTGTTATGACTTCTGCGCTACTACTCTGACTTGTTTGCAACTTACCCTGATTATGTAAGAGTTTATTTTAGAGAAATTAAGTTGCGTAATGCTATGGTGACTCTAGTCCTTACTTTGTCCTGTCACTAAGAGATAGGGGCGGATGATACTTAGGTTTGTAATTTTTTAGTGGTATACGTGATGCCCCCTCTGTTATGTCATGTGCGGCTAGACAGTACCCCAGTCTTTATTAGAACCTTTTCTAGTTTGTTCAATGAGTGGTAATAGGCTTAGCAGTAGCAGAACATCAGCATCAATCAATCAACCAAAAATTTGGTGTATACAAAAATGTAGTCATGTGTCCTCCATTTGACCATATGCATTGTTGAGGACTAAAAGAAGTGGAAATGCATACTTAATGTACAATTGGCACGCCTGGAATACGTGGGCTAGGTCAGGTGGTACGTCATACTTAGGCTTAGTTAGTATTCTGGAATCAGAATGGAAGACTGGATTAGTGTTGATAAATAGTAAGTAGTCGATCTGCGAATCCCCAGATACTACTTGTTGACCAGATGAGATTGGTCAATTTAGTTGTTGCAATTGTTGTTTACATAAGTGTTTTTTGAACGGTTCTTTAAAAATATTTTATTTGTTTGACACCATTCATCAATGTTTGTCTCTTTTTTATATCTTTTCTGTTCAGCTCCCAGGGGCAGGCAGACAGGAGCACAGACAGCGTGAGAACGGCAAACATCCTTAACAACAAAGTTTTTATCACTACTTACCTGAACAACGACTCCTGAACCACGACTTTCCTAAAGCACGACTTTCCTTAAGCGCTACTTTTCTTACCACGACTTTCCTAAACCACGAGTCCCTCCCCTCCCCTCTGCTCCTTCTGCCACACGATCTTCGCCCCCTTCATCCTGCCAGCTGGGTAATGCAGCAATATCTTGAGAGGCATTGCCCATGAATCATCACATGAACTTTGAGCTTTGGGGTTATGTAGAGGTTATGCGTGGTCACAGACATCGGGGAATAAGCTGTGACGGAAATGTTTTTACAATGTTTTAAGATGTCAGTCATATGTATTGAGGCGAAATCCATTTTCTGTGTTTACAGGAGGAAGGCGCCATTCGTAAAAAGCACTTAATCGGTGATGAATGGTCAGAGGAGGCCAACAGATGGACGTGCGTCAGTTTATTCTTTTTGTTTGAGAGATGATTTCATCCCAGGCTCATCGGCAAACCAAGGCATTAAACGAATGCTTTTGGCAGAAGCTGCTTGATAGACATCTTTTATATTTCCCTACATCCCTGGTCATTGCCATAACACGAGTGATAAAGCAATTTCAAATGAATTCTTGAGCACACACTAAAAAGTACAATTTCCATAAATATTCCGTAAATAAAACTTTAACATCTTCAAAACAACCCACACAACTTTTGAATTAAATGTTTCAAATCTTTTATATTGTACTTTTTAAAGGGATTGTATCGTATATAATGAAAATATATGTTTCACAGAACAAATCAAAACATTAGGGCATTATTTATATATATGTCAAAAAAAATATAAAGCAGTTATGAGAAAAGTGAAAAAGAAATCTTAGCACAAAACACATCAAAGACTACTATTTTGCATCAGAAACAGAAGTATTATTATTACAACAGTGCCATCTATTGGCCAGTCATGATGTGGTTTAATTTGTGGTTTAGGAACTCGTAAAAAATGTAGTTATTTGGCATTCGTCGTTGTTTAGCCTTCGTGGTTAAGGTATTCGTGGTTTAGGCAGTAGTTGTTTGAACATATATTCCGTGAGAACACCAGCAACAGGAGGACACCAACGCGGGCTCTTCTGCAGGTCCTAGTAAGTCTTCTTGTTTTTAATAATAATTCATATTCCATAACTTTTACTGCACCATAATTTTCCTGAAGTATTGTTTCCGTTCTTAATGCTATTTTTTACCAACAATTATCCTTCGATCTGTACTGTTTCGAAAATCTTGTTATCCCTGCCTTTACTATGATGACTCTCTGTACTACTACCATTAGTCTGTCTGTACTTTAGTAGCTAAGCTTGCCCAGTTGGCCACGCTTTATTTAAAAGGTTTTAAATAAAACTCAGATTCACCAGTAGCTCTAGCCATTGAGTCCAGTCCTTTGGGTCGTCCTCTTGTACTACTTCTAGTCTTATTGATCTTGAGTCTTTGTTAATCTTGAGACTTTGACAATTCCCACCAACAAATGCCCAACCCGATTTATTACTATTTTTTTGGATAGGATAGGACATACTACTACTGTGTAGGGATTTTGAACATATAGAATTTTGCACAAGAAAATAGGATGTTGGTGATGGGAGGTTGGACCTTCCTCACACACCTCAATCAAAAGTTCACAACCCACGACAATCCCCTGCCCGACTAGTTATAGTGGTGTCTTGCCATAACTATTAGCTCTCCAAACCCTCCCCCCAAGATACTCAACAAGTTGACAACCCAGAACATAACACACCCAACCTCTCAGTCGTGGCAGCAATGCATATGCACACCCTTCCTTTTGCTCGCTCACTTGTGTAAGTCCACACCTAAAAGCAACAAGTGTATGTTAGTTCAAAATTGTTATTTTGAATTGACATGCTCTGTACGTTGTTCTATAATGCAGCACCAACAGGAAAGTCAATAACATTAAAACAATAAACATTGTTACATTTACTTACAGTTGGGAAATCATGATAACTGAACAGTGGTGGAAGCACCACCATCCCCTAGATAGGAATATAGTTTATATAAATGTATAAATGAAGATCTCTGAGTGAATTCTGGGGACCCCTCACCTTAGAAGAGCCTAGTACTGGTAGTTGTTGCATCATAAGCTCTGCAAAGCTCTGGTTCGTAGAAGTGAATCTCAAGTCTGTAATGAGAAAAATGGTGCGGGTTAGTATATTGAAAGCATTTCTCATCCATGCCAAAAAGTGTAGCATTTATGGATAAGCAATATGGACTAACAGTACACCAGAACTTCATAAAAAAGTGGCTTGTTAATGCTTTAGTTGACCTTGTACGACAGTAGCAGTATGAGGGCATGTGGGCTCAAAGGTGTCTTATACAACAAGCTGCAAGGTAATGTCACATGTGCAAAAATAAAAGACACAAAGGTAAAATGGTTGCATGGCTCGGGCTAACTAAGCAAGAATGACCCTAGGGACCATATATAACTACTAGTGTTTACACTACTACTACCTGATTTGTACTAGTGATGTATGTTGTATACTATTAACTAATTTTTCAATCTTGCTACTGACCAATAGGGGGAGGTGTATATGACGCCTAAAAAATGTGTAATATTTTCAAGGCACACTACCGACCACCATTGCCGGGGCCAGCGGCGAAGGCGACGCGGATGGAGAAGATGCGGCAGTTGCCGATGGAGCAGTAGGGGGCAAGCCAGCACCAGTGGCGGACCGTGGTAAGTTAGATTCATAATCCTTAACTATTGACATTACACTCACTGCAAATTGCCCGCCATCCCTGTAGAAAAGACCCCCGCCATATTACATTGGCTGGGGGTCTGCAGCGGATAGAAAGACCGTCCGATGATTTTCCGCATGGTCAACATGTCGACCGGCAGAAAAGGGTTCAATATGATGGCGGTGTCTGAAACACACCGCCAGCCATATAATGTGCATTTTGGAATGCCTTTCCATGGTGCCATTCCCACCACGTAAAGGCATGCGGGGTATGCTTGGGGGGGGGGCGTTGCGGGCCCCCATGGAGGGTATTTATGGTACCCCCCTGCCTTTCAGAGCACAACGTAGCAGGGACCGCGCAGTGCCTGTCACGTTGTGCTTGGAAAAGCTCAAAAGTTATTTCTAGTATTGCGGCGGGCGTTGCTTTCAAATTCAAAAATACGGGATGCCCCCATGGGACCCCCGCCCTTATGGCGGGCAGTCCCTTTTAGCGTGAGGATGGTGGGCGGACTTTGTCCGCCCTCCATCCTAATGATGCCCTAAGTAAGTAAGAGTTGTTGTGAACGTTTGAAGAGTGAAGACACCCTGTAATTGGCATTAGTAAAGGCATTAGGGGCGGGAGTATTGAGTAACCAATGGCCTCATCTATCTGTGATTTCAACTCCGCTTTGAAAGTTTTATGGAGAAGACTAAAAGTCAGGTCAGATCACCTGGTGTTGTACTAAAAAGTGAAAGACGGGTGGAAGGAAGAAGGACAGGTGGGATTTAATATTTATGACGTACAGAGAGAAGGATACTTGGGATGGAAGGATGCAAATTGCAAAGGTGGCTGATAGAAAATAATCTGATGCATGGTTGGTGGAATGCCTGAAAAAATCCTGCAAATGTTAAAGCCCAAGCAAGTGGAAGAATAGATACATACCACAAATGTTATGTACTGTGCTTTATAGTGCTACCATGCCACTATGTGTATAATTATCTTGTCTTACTGTTTTTCTAAAAGTATATTTTACAATTGTCTTGTTTTTTCTTTTTGATATACAGCTACTCCTTCCAGACCAGAACGGAAGGAGCTGGCCGCCAAGGCACGGTGCCGCAAGCTGGAGGCAATCCTACTAGAATATCCACGCCAGGTGGTCTTGGAAGAGGAGGAGGAGGAGGCGTCAGCAGTTGAAGCCTCCTCCAGTGCCCGGGGCCCCAGCCACCACTCTCCAGCGGTACTGCACCACTGCCTGGCGGCCGCCCGCTGCCACATGTCTATCTCTGGTGCTTCCCCCCCACTGTGGCTGCAACTGCCACGCTCTAAAGCCCCACGTGGCCCTACAAGAGGAGGCAGTACGGGGCCTCCAAAGACAATCCCGCCGGACATAGGAGACCCTGACTATTGCCCCTTCTTTAATTCTTGGTTTGGTGGGTGGGAATTGGGCATTGGGGTTTTGGACATTTGTTTGGACTTTCTCGTTACTGACATTGGTTGGGGTTAGGGAGAGGGGTGGGTCAGGTTTTGTGTTTTTTTACATAGTTTATTTTTGTTAGGGTTATATTAAATCTATATTTCTACTTTACATACAATGTTGTTAATGTTTTGTAGGCGGGGTTACTGTTTTACATCACACTGTTTCCTTGCTGGTGCAAGTCCCTCCATAGGCAGTGTTTGATTTAAATAATTGGCTGACTGTGTAAGAAACAAACAGATAGATGCGACACCCCTCACTAATTGAGTTGTCCTACTGGTATTGTCAGTCTCTCTCTTCTAGTCTATGCATTCTTTAACTGGACTCAAAGAGGTGTGTGAATTGATTGAAAACTTGTCCATTATTAATTATGTCTCCCCAAAATTTTCTTACCTTTGCTTGATGTTTAACTTAGGCACAGCAATGGCTGCTTGGTGATGATGGTTTCCTTTTTCTAACATGCCATGATTGTGGTAGTGGTGGTGGTAGTAGTGTAGACACTGGCAGGGCAGCAGCATTTGCAAAAAAAGAAAATGAGACAGTCAGTCGCCTTTGAGAGACTGTTCGAGGAGTTGTAGATTGAAGTATATTACAGAACTTACCGAGCACCAATAATAGGAAAAAATATTTTGTAACAAAACATAACGGTGGTGGGGATGGATAGCCTACTAGACAGAGTTACAACCTATAGTTGTGTTGAGTCACTTGACTAGGTCTACAGCGTAACAGTTAGTGCTGTGTATGAGGATGACAACAAATCCAATCGATGCCAGCAATTAATGCGAAGGTATATGTTCCTTTGTTAAATAAAAATCACCTCTAAAATATACTGCTCATGGGTGGGCAAGCAGAAGAAGATCATCACTCTGCCTTGAAATTGAAGTACTGTTGCTTTCACACATCCGCCCCAGCAAGCGTGTGATTAATTATTGGTGTACATTTAATTTAGTCACACCTCAATAAGTTACACAGCCCGGGGGAAGAGGGTTAGGGTTTGTTAAATGGATGGGAAGGGGGGGTTTGGGGAAAGGTTTGAAAATGAAAAACAGACAGTACGCATGGACAAACAACAAACTCTGTAGATTACCATATCTATATCAATATGTTAGTTCAATGAAAGTTTATTGATCATAATAGAAGGCATGAATACAAAATACAATAAAAGAATTATGGGGGGAAAAAAAGAAAAAGAAGGGGGGAGGGAAGGGAAATCATAAGGAGAAAAAACAGTGTACATTATAAGGATGAGGGAATAACAATAAACTTTTCATGGGCAATAAGGATAAAAAGAAGAGGAACAATAATGATACAATAAAAGTAAATGCAGATGAGGATATTCAAATAATTATGTTAACAAAGAAAGTGGGATGAAAAAGGGCATCAAGGGGGTTTGGAAACTCCATATCCATATCAATATGTTAAGGGAGAAAAAGGAAATGCATGCATGATGATGATTGATAAGGAGACCCGGATTACATACACTTCTTGTTCAGTTGTTCCGGGCTTAATACTTTTACAGATAGCAAATAATTGTTTCAAATATTGGTAGGGATGAATCATAAACAGAGAGCAAACCTAACATAATAACAACAAGAAGAACACACTGGTTTAAAGATTGTAGACAAAAAAATGAATCTAATTATTTAAAAGATGATGAAAGTTGATACTGTTACTGTGTTATCCTGGTCAAAAATGTGGACTGGATTTGCATCTCGGCATTCCTCTTGGTCCTCTCTCATCCATCAATCTTGGGTGTCACCAGTCGCCACTGCCAGCCTGGAAAATGGAGATTTATTGGTAAGGTAAGTGTGGATAGTAATCTTTTCCCAAGTATAGGGCAAGGCCCGGCCTGTAATTGTATATGGGAAAACAAAAGAGATATTGAGAAACAAAGTTGAAAGAAATGCACAAGTTATGGTGTAGTGCAACAAGAACACTTTCAGAGGCGGCATGTATGCATCATCTCTACTCTAGTCTGTTTCTAGCATTGACCTTCAACAACAACAGTACAGAGCAGGCCCACAGTGACGGCACGTCGCTTATCACATCCTTCGTTTTTATAGTACTTTTTTTAAAGAGTTGGACAAAGCACATATCCAGCAACATAGCATTTTACAATTTAAGTGAATAAATCAATGCACCGCAGTCATGCCACCGCTACACTCGACTCCACTTCTACACACACATTTAGGTCTGCTGTGGTTGTTGACGTGTTTACCTTTTATGCCACTCATGAAACGTCCTCCTGACTTGTTATTATTCCATCAATCATCTCCGATACTTGTACTGACTGAGTGTGAAGATCGGCTTGCAGTAGAATTACAGTTTTGTTATTACACAACAAGCGTAGAAATATTGTTGACTTGAGTCACTCTTTAGTGTGTACAGGAAGACTACTAGTACACTTTGAATTCTCTTCATGCACAACAAACAAACAACAAAAACACAAACACCAATCGCTCAGAGTCAGGTGTCCAATGCATGACATTCATTTTCATTACCTGTTCCTTTTCATCTTAAGTTAACGTGCCGTCTTTTTCGCCATCAACAGTATGGATGGTGCTGTTATCATACTTAGTGTGCAGATTGAGTCCCCTTCCTGTTTTCAATCAACAGCAATGTATCAAGCTGCAGTAGAAGTACAAATTTCTTATGAAAAATAGTTGCAAGGGGATCATTGCCTTGACTTACATTTGTGTACTGTAGAAAGATGATTAGTGCACAATGAAATAACTTCATGCACAACAAACAACAACAAAATCACTCAGTCTACGTTCAATGCATGGCATAAATCATTCATTACCTGTTCCATCTCATTTCCAGTTAATGGGCAGTCTCTCTCGGCTCTGAAAGGGGGTTATCTATAGTAGTCATCATGTTCCACTTCTTTTGGCGGGACTAGGAAAGATTTGATTTTTTTCTTCTACTTTGCAACATCCAATCATCATCTGTCTTGAGGGCTATGGATTTAGGGAGATTCAGGAGGATGGAACGGAGGAACTGGATTCGGAAGACTGTACTGTAAAAAGCAGACACCTGAAACTTGTATATTGAAATAAGAAGAGTAGAAGACTGTGGTGATGGATTTGTTGTGATTCAAAGTTTGTAACCGGAAAGACAGACACACAAATAAAGGAAAATTAGGGAGGAAGACAGTAAGTGCAAGCCTAATTGTCAAGGAAGTATAGCTCATCCTCAAACTCTGGGGGTTCAGCCAGTAGTAGGTAATCATGTGACACACGACTTCCGTCACCTGATCCGCTGTCCTCATCTTCCTCCCCTGCTTCATGTATTGTGTAATTCGGTGGTATTAAGTGCTGATTCATTTTGATCATTGTTAACCTCTCCACATTTTTGGGTGAGAGACTGGTCCTTCTCACTGTTACAATCGAACCAGCAACACTGAAAACACGATCGGAAGAGACACTTGCGACAGGGCACGCCAGATAGTTTATCGCCAGCCTGCTGAGCAGTGGCCATTCAGCCTTTTTCCTATACCAATACTGCTATGGGTTATGATCAATGTACACCTCTGTTGGGTCGTCCAGATAGGTCTGGACCATCCGCTCAATGTTCAGGGGTGCTGCTTCTAACCTTTGTTCGGGGTCTTTTCTCTGTGCATCAGCACTGTGCTTAATGCCAATGCCTAACTGTAAATACCAATCGTAGAACAATTCTACTGGGCCTAATGCTCCAGCTGTTGTTGCAGTTGTCGATAGTGATGGTGAGTGTTGTGAGCCAAACGCACTGCCCTCAGCCTCCGAAGTTGCACTTGATGCCGCCTGTCCTGCTGCAGTACTTCTTGTGGGTTGATCTAGCAGACTTTCAATTAGCAGCCGTTAATTTGACAACTTACTCGCTGCCTCAGCTATCCAAGTTTTGTAGCGGGCAACATCCATCTCTGAAAAAGGAGTTACTGTCTTCAGTGCCAATTTTGCCTGTGGATCTAGAATTGTGGCAGAAATGTAATGTTCTTGTGACAAAATCTTATTTTGGACCCTTGTCTTTTCAGCTAAGTGACAGGCTAAGCTCTCCACCAAGTCATAGGCTTCTTTTTTTTCTTCTACACCTTTGTATGATCCAGACACCTTCTTCAGCTGATGCTCTAGCATTTGCAATAATGGGATAGCTTGGCCCATTGAACAGTCCTCCTTGCTGACTTCACGTGTGAAGACCTCAAAAGGACGAAGCATTTCAGTCAGGAATTTAACTAGGCACCATTGGTCCATCTGAAGGGTCATGCCTTTCACAGTAGCATCCAGTCTTTGCATGACATATTTATTGAGTGGCCTGTACTGTTCAAACAGACGATCAAGCATACGTTGAGTTCAAACGTGTTGCCACTTCCTGGATGAGTGCTTTGACTGGCATGTTATATTGATGTTGAATGATCCTCAGCTGCTTCTAAGCTTTAAAAGAATGGCTCAAATGAGTGCATATTCTTCAGCAGATGGTCAGTGAGTTGGTCACTATGGGTTCTTTTTTCAGAAAGTCTTGAACTATAATGTTTATGCAGTGCGCCAAACACGGAACCCTGAAATAGGAACCAAGCTCCATGGCCTTAAGTACATTACTGCCATTATCTGTGGCACCAAAACCAATTCTAAGCCCTCTTGGGCGCAGCCATTCAAAAACCTTGCTGCAAAACTCTTCCAAAATGTTTACAGCAGTATGAGATTTCTCCATGGCGAACATGGCTACAGTTGCATGTTTCCGTGTAGCTTTAAAAATCTCAGCTGTGTCAACAGCTCCTCGTTCAGGTTGCTTATCTCTAACACCACCAAAAGAGACCCAGTGTGCAGTGATGCACATGTAACCTGTGGCTTGGTAATTGGTCCACATGTCTGTTGTCAGGTGGATATTGTGAACAGCACTCTGCTGCAAAGCTTGTCCAACCAATTCTAGCACATCATGATGTAGTGCCGGAACAGCAATTCTTGCGAAATAGGACCGGTTGGTAACCTTCCATTTAGGGCAGATGGCTGACACAAATTGAAGGAAATCCACCCCTTCCACAAATGAAAAAAGGAGAAGGTCCAGTGCTAACATTTTAGCCAGCTTTGCATTGTACAACCGTGCCGTTGGGTGGTTGCGTTGGAGCAGCCCCTCCAACCTAAGCATGCTCTCAATGGTAGGCTGGATTATTTTCCTTTGAGGTGCTGTTGTTTTCATTAACCCACTAAGGCTCAATGACGTAGTTTGTCACATTGCAGTACTCGGTCGCCTTGGTGTCTCAGCCTGACTTTGAGCATGGCTCTTACTGCGGTGCCACTCAGATGTTACTGAGGAGGATGTGGGTGGTACCACTACACTACTGGGGACAGGGCTAGAAATGCCTCCGTCTTCTTCACCTTCCACCGCAATAATATCGTCCCCTGATTCTTCATGCCCAACTTCAATGGGTTGAGTTTTTTACTTTGTTTTAAATGAAGTAGGTGATTCTCCCACACGATAGTGTGGTGTACTCTGAGATGACTTGCTTGGCTTCCGGTACCATAGTTTGTGCCAAGCTTACCCCGCTAAACACCTTGTTGACAAAGTGAGCACATAGCAACGTTCTCCTCCTTGGTGCTAACAGAAAAGATGTCAGAAACTGGGGAGGAGAACTTACTGGCACTGTTGGATGTGCCCCTTTCAATACCAGATGAACTGGAGGGTGTGCTTTGAATGTGACTCTGTGCAGCTACACTGTGACTTTTACTACCACTACCTACTGAGATGGTTGAGCTGGATGTAGGTCCCTGCCGGGCCTTTGAAAATATGGCAGCTGGAGGTTGTGTAACCTGTGTTGGTGGTATCTGTGCTACATCCCGCTCAGTAGCAGCCTTTCTGGATAGTGTGAGAATGTTGGTCTCCATCCCCTTTGTGGCGGGAGTGATGTGCGTGATGACTGGCTCGTCTTCATTAACATCATCCTGTTCTTCTACATCTACCTCCATAACTCAAATTTTTTCTGGAACCTTCCTTTTCAGAAGCATTGTCTTGTGGCGTGCATCACTCTCAGACTGAGCTGGTGGCTGCCAAGTCGCATCACGATCATCAGAAGCGGGGCTGGAAGAAGAAGTAAATGAAATTTAATGAATTTGTACTTGTAAAGCGCACTTATACCCCAATCGGGGATTCCTGGCACTGTATGCATACCGCTGTGGAACCCTTCCTGGCTTTTCCCTGTGAAATGTCCACTCCTGGACATTCCCAAGGTGAAGCCAGACATCCCAGCACTGTTGGGGCCGTTGTGGAGATTAAGCAAGCTATTGCCCAGAGTTGCAAAGTGGAACCCATGATTAGAATAAGCACTGAGACGAGAATTATCAGGTCCAAGGAAATTGAGCCCAAGACCCGCTAAGGCGGAATTGAACCCTGGTCCCGGGCCAGACCTCTGCATCAGGGTCTGCCGCTCTAACCCTTGAGCCACATTTCTCCACAAGAAGATGATGGACTAAGCCTCCTTTTCCTTGCTGGTGGTCTGGAAAACAATTGATCTTTGAAACAGCGGTTTGCTCCACTTTGTCTGCTCGATTTCCTGAAATGCCCTACTTCAGGGCCAACAACTACTATTGTGGGCTGTTCTTGCGGCTGCTGCTGTTTTTGCAGCTTCTGCTGTTCTTGCGGTTGCTGCTGTTCTTGTGGCTGCTGCTGTTCTTGCAACTGCTGATGTTGTTGTTGCGGCTGCTGTTGTTGTTGCGACTGCACACTTATCTGCTGAGTTTCCGCCTGCGTTGATTGTGTACTACTTTGCGATAATGACATTTCAACATCGCTGCTCGTTAGTAGACTGGCTACCTCTGCGACACTCAAGGGCTTGGGCCTAGTTTGGTGGGGATGGACCGCTGGTGCGGAGGTGCTGCTCCCAGCTTGGTTCCTGGACAAAGCTGCTGCAGGCGTAACATTTTTGGTCCCAAAAAAAACATTGGCCGGCACACCAGTTGTGGTTAATGGCACTTCCTCTTTCTGTTCCTTATTCTCACTGGCAACTTTCCTGGTACTGGACCTGGCATCCTTCTTTGGGGCCATCTTCTTTAGATGTCAGGCAGGTCGCAGATGCACAACAAGTTGTGGTCACACGTGGACGTGTAGCAAAGCAGGACTTCTGTCTGGCTGGCAGTACAATGGGTGATGATGATTACCCCTCCTCCTCAGGCTTTTTGTGCACCTAAAAGCAAATAAGCCAGGAGAAGTGAAATGTTACATTTGTTGTTGTGGTTCAGTTACTACTGTACTAGTGCAAACAAAAAATATATATTCTAGCCATTTCTGAGACTTTGTGAACAAGGGCTATGTTATACTACTGTGTTCACACACTACACTCTCAGGAAGGAGAGGAAAGAGAATAAGAACCACCAAAATAAAAATGTAATGGAAGTGGGGTGGACCCTATTTGCCATTAAATTATTTGAGCATCACATCATTCATGGAGCTGCTGCTGGCAAAGGGGGTGGATGGATGGAAGCAGTAAGCCAATAGGAAAACCATGCAGGCCTATATGGCAAAAGCAGGACACTAATAACTACCATCACAAAAAAAGGCCACCAGCCACATTGACACTCACAAATCACAAGCAACAAGCAGGGGTCCTGGGAAACACCAGCAGCTGACAAAAGGCCTATAAAAGCCAGGCTAAGGATGCATGCTAAAGCACACTGCTCTGCCTTTTTAATGCAACAAAATACAAATACGAAAATTCACAGGCCCCAAAAAGGTCTGCAGGGTGCATGCTTTGCACACCAACACACACCATACACACACAACAAAGGCATGTCTTTAAAACGCCTAACATCCGAAAGCCCACAGACAAGCTTGTAGGCCTAGGCTTCAAAATGGCAACCAGCCACATGGCCAGGCCCAACATCAGAAAGCCCACCCCAAAAAAACACATTTCCCAACTCAATCCAATGCCATCCATGCCCTAAATGATGTCTAAATTCAACAGATCACACAGAAACACTTGATTAATAAAGCTGGGCTACCTGCTCTGAGCCTACTGGATGAAAGCAAGCCTGTTGGCAGACAAGGCCAGACAAGCTTTCAGGCCTATGCTTAAAAATGGCCACCAGCCACATGGCCAGGCCCAACATCAGAAAGCCCACCCCAAAAAAACACATTTCCCAACTCAATCCAATGCCATCCATGCCCTGAATGATGCCTAAGTTCAACAGACCACACAGAAACACTTGATTAATAAAGCTGTGGCTACCTGCTCTGAGCCTACTGGATAAAAGCAGGCCTGTTGGCAGACAAGGCCAGATAAGCTTGCAGGCCTAGGCTTCAAAATGGCCACCAGCCACATGGCCAGGCCCAACATCAGAAAGCCCACACTCAAAAAGACACATTTCCCAACTCAATCCAATGCCATCCATGCCCTAAATGATGTTTAAATTCAACAGACCACACCGAAACACTTGTTTAATGCAGCTGTGGCTACCTGCTCTGAGCCTACTGGATGAAAGCAAGCCTGTTGGCAAATAAGGCCAGACAAGCTTGCAGGCCTAGGATTCTAAATGGCCACCAGCCACAAAGCCAGGCCCAACAACAGAAAGCCCACCCAAATAAAAAACGTTTCCCAACTCAAATGCCATCCAGGCCCTAAATGATGCTTGAAATAGAAATACATTAAAAAATCACCAAAGGAACAGTTGCTTCATCATGCACACACCCATGAGACCATGACTAGCTCTTGGCCTGCAACTGACTACTCGTACTACTACCCACAACATTTAGTACTACTACCCACAACATTTAAAAAAAAAAAGAAATGATAGTTACCAAAATGTAATTGTAGTTGCAACAACTGCAATACCCCAATCAAACAGACACAACAACTACTTACTTGTAAAATATCCAATAAAAAAATCCTCAAATCCAATAGCAATGATGCAGCAGACAAAAAGAGTGATCTTTCCAGCTCAAAATCCAAAGGCAGAATGAGCAGGAGATGGACAAAGCACTGGGAGGAGCCTTCTGGACAGGAACAGGAAGTCGGAGATTCTGTAGCACTTCCTCCCTCTCCCCCATTTTAAAAAAGGACTCCTTGCACAAGAAAGGACAGCCAAATGTCAATCTGAGGAGTTTTTTTTTCATCCAAATCATCATTTGTAGAAGTTTTTATGCTGCTATAGCTGATATTCTTCTCCAAATTGAAAATTTTACATGTTCGAGTTCTCGAGCTTCACATTACTTCCGCCGGATGTCGATAGTGCGTCCAAAATGACGTGTTCGCGTTCTCTCGCTCCCTGTCGCGTTGGAAATGACTTGTTCGCGTCCTCCCAAATAGGTGGAAAAGCACCTAATTGGGAGGCAAAATGGCAAAATGGCCCCACGTAACGCCAGGCATTCGTTTGGAAGCCTCGCATTTTGAACACCAACTGTCCGAGGACAGGTAAGAAACTGCTCCTATACTGGGCTTGTATGCATTTCAATCCGACCGCTCCTGGTCTTTGAATTCATTTTCCCCCTTTGTCCCTTTTCACAGCGCGCCCCGCACACGGAGCTAAATCCACGCACTCCGTTTATGACTCCTGGGCCGCCACGACTCACGCAGCTAACCCAGGTAGGCTCCTGTCCACCCGTTTCCTATTTTTTCCAATAAGTGTTTGCAATTCGCAGCCTTTGTGACGTTCACTCCAATTTTTCAGGTAGATCGATAATCATCCTAGAGAGAAAATCCCTCCCTCCATCGAACAAAAAACGCAAGGTATGGGGATCCCCCTTTTTTCAATGATACAATGTTAAAAACTTGTTCTAGTGAGGTTTACATGACGATACTAGCCTCTGTTTTCATCTAATAGGACCTGAAGACGTACAACCTCGATCTCCACCCTCTAAGAGGCGCCGGACGGTGCACATAGAGGTAGGCTTTCATTCACAATATCCTCCCCTTTATCGTTGTAAAATGAAAATATTTATTTATGAAATTCCTAAAACAACACATCCTATATCTATTTTAGAATTAAACCTTTGAGGTGCCGCCCCCTGTCCATGGATCAGTTCATAGGAGCCTGATAATTACAGGTACCCCCTTTTTTCACAACATCATGAATTATATTGATTCATGTGAGTCCTGGCTTTCAATAGTATTCCATTTTTTCTTTCTTACACAGACAACTCTCAAAGCCCTGATGAGGGTTCGAACACGTTTGGCTCGAACCCGAAACGCGTCGGCATTTTGCAAGAGCGTATCAATACATTAAATGTGCCTATGCTAATGAACATTGTGCAAGCTCTTGCTCTTTCACTTCGCTTTGGTGGTTTCAAAACAGGCATTTATATGTAACCATGAATTACTAAATGTGTTGTTAATATTTTTGTTCTGTGTATTTACGTTTTCCATGAATTGTTGTCGTTTATAATTGTCTACAATCGTTTGTATAAGCACTGTATTGTTTTTGTGGGTTTACCTTTTTCTGGCTTTTTCAAAACAAATTTCTGAAAAACATAAAATTATGAGTAGTGGGTATAAATAAAAGTACCTCCACATGTGTCATTAAGTTACACTTGTACAATTTCTTGAATCATTGTTTATTCTGAGAGGTGTGGGAACTTTGTTTCTTTTTCTCATTAAATTACGGTCCAGCCCCCCTCAGTCCCGCTCAGGACCTGACTCCTTCTGTTCGCCAGATGATACAGCAATGGCACAGCCCCTAATGGTAGTCAACTCCCGCTTAAGGGTAGAGTGCTAGATGGCGATCTACAGGAGAAGGTCTTATCAATCATCTACAAAAAACTGGTCCACAACATGGCAGACCCCCTGACTCATCTGAGGGTTAGTGGGACCACTATGTAGCGGGTTAGATGACGACTAGTGGTTGGCGGTGGTGGCATCCCCCAGGAGGTGGCTATATCTTCCAGGCTGAGCCTCGTGCAGCTGAAAATTCTCCATAGCACCCATCTGTCTGGGTCGGGATTGGTACACATAGGATATGACACCGACGGCTACTGTGTAAGTGTGGGCCGGAGGCAGCCTTTGTTCACACAATTTGGGAGTGCACGACCATCCAGAGATATTGGGAGGCAGTAGCGAACCTTATGTAGAAAGAATTTGGGCAACACATAGATTGTAACATTAAGCTGGCCCTCTAAAACATATGGAGCCCTACATACATAAATTCCAGGGAGCATACTTAGGTCATCTTGAGGCTGATGGTGACAAAACGCAATATTACAAGATTATGGCTAGCTCAGAGCTCACCGTGTATCGAAGACTGGGGAAAGGATATGGACTGGTGTATGGTCACTGAAAAGTCGGTACATAAAGCCAGGGGGTGCTCGAATAAATGGACGTATGTCTGGGGGCATTGGGACGCCCACAGGGGGGAGGTATGTGAACCTCCAAGATCAAGAGAATATGCTATAAATGGGACTTGATTTAAACTCACAGGGGACTGAAAGTGTTGTCGGTGACAGCTGTGTCTTCAGTATCATTTGTGATCTAAGAATATTGCCATTGTATATGTACCATGGTTTTATCATTGTTCATGCCTTGTTTTCAATACAATAATTTATTTTAAAAAAAGGAGATGTTCAAGATGCTCATGTTGGCTCAGGTCTTGTCTCCCCTAGACCATGGACACTGGCTGGTAGCATTCGACTTGCAGGATATGTTTCTTCACATACCTATCCTGCAAGGTCACAGCCTTAACTGCGGCTCAAGGTAGGCCACAAGCACTTTCAATTCACTGTGCTGCCCTTTGGCCTTCCTAGCACCCCTTGGGTGATCTCCAAGGTGATGGCAGTGGTTTCAGCTAATTTGCACAGGTTAGGGATTTCCGTCTCCCCTGTCTTGAAGACTGGCTGTTGAAGGCTTCCTCGCCCTAGGCTGTCGTCTCCCACATTCAGACTATGGGGAACCTCCTGCATTCACTGGGGTTCTCTCTAAATGTGAAGTAGTCACACCTGACTCCCAGTCCTTTCATCAGTGCTGTTCTGGAAACAGTGCTGTTTCAGACCTATCCACCAGAGCAACGAGTCCAGGATATTCAGGTTATGATACTTATGTTTCAGCCTCTATCCTGGGTTTTGGTGAGACTGACTCTGAGGCTGCTGGATCTCATGGCCCTCATGCATCCTGTTGGTAAAGCACGCCAGATGGCGTATGCGGGGTCAGCAGTGGGACCTGAAGTTCCAGTGGATGGAGCATCAGGAGAATCTTTCCGACATGGTCCAGATCTGGGAGGGAAATGCGATAGACTTGTAGTGGTGGTTAATGAACCACGATTGGGTCACAGGCTGACCCCTGTCGCTCACCCAACCAAATCATAAAGCAGTGACAGATGCATCGCTTGTGGGATCGGACAATCATCTGGGACAGGTGGAGATCAGGAGACACTGGTTAGTGCAGGTGTTCATTGACAACTCCACCACCATGTGGTACTGCAACAAACTGGGTAGGGTGTGTTTGTGAACCCTTTGTCAAGAGGTTCTGTATCTCTGGACATGGCGGGAATAGCAGGGCATAACCCTGGTGGTTTAACACCTGGCAGGTTCTCTGAATGCCAGGGCAGACAAACTCAGCTGTTGATGCCTAGCGGATCACAAATAGCATCTCCATTCCGTGGTGGCTCAAGGTCTCTTCCAGCAGGGGGGAGAGCCTTTCGTCAATGTGTTCACCTTCGAAGTAAAAGTGTAATGTCAGCAGTTTCGAATGCTTGAGTTTCCCGAGTGACTATCGCTCGGCGATGCTTCTTGTCACGATGGATGTTTCTCCCACCCAAACCTGTCAACTCTCCGTTGTCGTACGTGGAAATTGAGCGGAGACAGTTGATAATTTTTGACCTGCCTCCTCAAGTATGTAATGTTATTTTAACAGCCAGGTGGCCCTCCTCTAAGACGGTATACACCTGCTGTTCGCAAAAGTTTGTAAAATATTGTGCATAAAGGTCTGTTGACTTTGCATTGGATACTCTCAAGTATTCTCTTTCTGCTCTGCCCACTTTCTTGCAGTTGACAGACCAACCCTCTTTGTTTAAATCATATATTTCCGTCAACGCCCTTTGTCATGCCACAGTGGGACCTTAATTTGGTCCTCACGTTTCTCATGTGTGTTCCTTTGTGCCGTTACATACCTGTCCCCTCCCACTTCTTACCATCAAGATAGCCTTTCTGGAGGCAATAACATCTGCCCAGAGGGTAAGTAGGTTGCAGGCATTGGTATCCAAGCCTCCACTTATGATGGTCATTGCAGATAAAGTGGTACTGTGCACCAGGACTTCATTCTGCCTAAAGTGGTGACCCCATTCCATCTGGGCCAATCAATCATGAGCCCACCCTTTTTTGCTCCCCCTCTTTCTTCTAAGGCAGAGGAGCGTCTCCACCATCTGGATCTGAAAATAGTGCTGTTGTTCTACCTTGACCGCACAAAAGAGTTCCGGATGGACGACCAACTTTTTGTGTGGCACGTGGTAGCTAACGAATGTCAGGCAGTGTGAAAAAAACTGACCATTTCTCACTGGGTCGTTCTCTGCATTAAGATCTGCTATGCCCTGGCTAAGAAGCAGCTCCCTGAGGGTTCATCAGCTCACTCCACCAGGGTAAAGGCTGTGACCATGGTGTTGGCTTGTGGTGTCCCAGTTCTGGATATCTGCCAGGCAGCAAAGTGGGCATCTTTGCACACATTTGCCAAAAACTATGCCTGGACAGTCAGTTCTGCAGCGAGAGCCGACAGGCATTTCAGGCTGTTCGGTCTGGCAGGACTTCTTAGTGTAGACAATATGTCCGCAGCCCGCCGCCAGCATGGTATGGCTTAGGTATTTATTCAAATGTAAGGAATTGGCAGCTAAACGTCTCTACCAGATGAACAAGTGACTTATCTTTGGAAACATATTTTCTAGTAGAGACAAAACCTAGCTGCCGACTCACCCATGCTTCCCTGCTCTGCTGTCTTATTGGTTAGGGCTAGGGTTGTTCCCTTTTTCAGGGCCCTAGTTATGACACACAATCAAGTCAGTCACTTCATGGCTCTGCATTGCTGGTGTGGAAAAGTGAAAAGTATTGATGCAGCACACCTGTGTGGCATCTATATAGGTGACTGCAAAGTCATAACCGACGACATCACGTGGAACGGAATAGAGCCACCCGAAGGCGCGCGCATGAAGTACTGCTCACGCTAAAGTATCCTGATAAAGCCTGAAGCCTGATAATTCAAAGGAAAGGAATCTGCAGCTAAATATTGTCTCTGCCAGATAATACGTTACTGGAACTAAGGAACTTGTTCTTAAAGCACATTCATTTGATTACATAAATCTACCTTTGTCACAAGATCTTAAAATGAGTTCCATGAATTGAGTGCTCTGATAAAGCATATTTGACTGGTAATTGGAATCTTACACTTGGTGAAATCCTGGCTAAATTTGGTGCTTGAATAAGTGTGGAAGCATTGATTCTGACTTGTTGTTCCCTCATAACGTTTAATGTGCATTAATTTTGTCCTTTAAAGTTACCGGTGGCCAAAGTATTTGTAATTATGGGAAGGACACCATTACGGGCACTTTTTGTCACCCTCACAAATAACTAATACATTGAAGCCATCATGTCTTGTGGAATGATACATCCCCGGCTAGAAATATGAGTCTCAAATTGTGAATTTGAAAGCAGAGTGAACTAAAATACAGCACTGTCCATGGTAGCAAAAGCTGACTCAAAAACATGTGTGGGAGCAAATGTGGCCTAACAACTAGAGGTGCTGGCTTTGGAATTCATGATTAAGGAGCCAACATTGAATCCTTACCCCGGCTCAAAATCCTGTGATTGTAGGCAAACAACTTAAACTCCTTGTCCCTGAAAATTTGTAAAGTAGAAATCACATGTAAAGTGCTCTAGTATCTTTCAGCCAAGGGGGCTCTATAAAACTGTAAAAAATGTATGTCTTTACCCCAGTCAAGATAAAACTTAGACAACTACTGTTCAAAGAGTATTTTCTATGAAATGAAATGAAATGAAAAAGCTTTTATTGTTTGATTATTTAAAATCATTACAATATGCTAACAATATAAAAATAGTTTTCTAAAAAACGACATAAGTTATATTCCCTAATTTTTTACTTCAGTCAGATCAGCATAACACCTTCAGTGAAATGTTATATTCTAACTATGCAGTTTAAAAGAAAGGTGCATTAATTTTTAAATGGGAGGTATATCCACCTCTCTCCTCCTTCCAGTCCTACAGTTATCTTTTTGCGGCTCTGCATTTGCGGGCAGTCCTACACGAATTAGGTCTATGAATTTCCCCAGCCGTGCTACTGTTTGACTTGCTGTAGACGAAAAACACAAGTCCGAAATTTCGCTGCATCGGTTGAGGCCCTGAGCTTTGCAGATTGGAATGACCAAACGATGCCTCTCACTGGCTAACTTTGGGCATCAACACAACAAATGATACCAGGATTCCTGGTGGTAATCACAAAGTCTGCATGCTACTGATTTATCCACACGGGCCCAGCTTTGATTGAACTCCACTATGGGTAATGCCAGGAGCCTCATATAAGTGATCTTTTTTTCGGGTTTGAACGGATAGTGCTTGCTCAAAATAGGGCTGTGATTTTCCCACTTTGTAAGAGGCAACCAGTGAGGAGAGATTTGGGTGATGATGCAGACTAACGAGATCTTTTGTGAATGATATTTGCTTTACCTGTCGGTTCAC
Source organism: Lissotriton vulgaris (assembly GCF_964263255.1). Lineage (NCBI taxonomy): Eukaryota > Metazoa > Chordata > Amphibia > Caudata > Salamandridae > Lissotriton > Lissotriton vulgaris. The sequence goes on from NC_141693.1 coordinate 1,527,757,196, forward strand.
TGCTCTTTTCCATGCTGCAATTGAAATATTCGTATTAGCCAGGTTTTCCACCTCTATTTCCAGCAATTGATTGGCTACTGCCAGTTGCGCTTGCAATGGGGATCCGCTTTCTTCGAAGATTGTTTTAATTAGTGCTTTCAATGCTGTTCCTGGGGCTCGTAAGGTGCTAATGTAATATTTTATTGTGTCTCCCAGGCAAGATATGTCGGGGCGAGAAAGCCCCAGCTCCAGCCTTACTCTGGCTTTCCTGGCCTGTCATGGGATGCGCAGCACTTTCTTATATGCGGCAATTTGAAAACTTATATAAAAGTTGGTAAGGGCTCCGGGGAAGATTAAATGGCCATAATTGACTGAGGGCACTATTTTTTCTTTTAAGACTTTCAAGATGGGTTCCGTGGATGGACTATGTAATGTTCGATTGAGGTTTTCCCGACTGCAGATAATTCCTGCCCCTTCAAATGAGCTGTTGTCTTTGCCCCCTCCGTTAGCCTGAGGCCCAGGTAGTAATAATTTTGCAAGATCTAATTTGCTGATCACCCAGGTGCCACATACTTTCGATGGTACTTCCCAAAGATTAGAATCTTGGTCTTCTCCTGGTTTACCAATAAATTATTCTTTTGATTAAACATACATAGTGCATCTAGGGCTTTCTGTAAGCCTACCCTGGTATGATCCAAAATTACAAGTTCGTCAGCATATTGAAGGATTTTGAGCCGCACATTCCCCAGCTTTGGAATAAATAAGTTTGCCCCCTCCAGTGCTTGACCCAGGTCGGATGTGTAGATGTTGAACAGAAGCGGTGCAGGAACACACCCTTGTTTAAGGCCGTTATTTGTTAGGACCTTATTGGACAGCGACGTTTGACTGATCTTAATCCGTACACAGGTCCCATCCCTTATTGCCTTTAACAGCTTTTCGGGGAGGCCCCAGTTGGTGAGTTTACTCCATAATATGCCACGATCTACTCGGTCGAATGCTGCCCTATGGTCCACAAAACAGCAAAACAAAGGGGGTTGAGCAGGCTGAGTCACACGTCTGGACAAGTATTCCAGTGCTATGATGTTATCTACTGTGGAACATTGTGGTCTGAATCCTGTTTGAAAGAATGGAAGGATGTGTGCTCCTCCGCCCAGCTTTCTAATTCCGTCAACAGCACTCTAGCATATGCCTTTGCTTTGATGTCTAACAAGGCCACAAGCCGATAGTTTTCAGGTTTTGAGGGGTTTCCTTTTTTGTATATGGGGTAGAGTATTGAGCCTTTCCACGATGATGGTATGGAGGCCATTTCAAAGGCATGCTTAAAGAGTGGGTTTAGCTGGTCTGCCTAGAATCCATATGCCTCTTTGAACACAGCCGCTGGGACTCCGTTGGGGCCCGGTGCGCTCTTTATCCTCATTTTCTTGATCAAGTTGATTATCTCTCTTGTGTTTATGAACAAGCACTTGTCCTCATCTTCATTGTCTAATTGATTTTGTTGTTCTTGCGTGACCCTCATTAACTGCTCTGTTGTGTACAATTGCTTTGCATACTTGACCCACTCCGTGGCTGCCAGCCGTTTTCTTTGCTTTGGTCGGTGTGGCTTAATTGTTCGATGTGTCTCCAGAATCGGACGTGGCCATTTTCTTTGAGCATATTAAATATTTTCAGCCACTCTGCCTCAAATTTTTTTGTTCGGATTTCCCATATTTTTTTCCTGTGTTCACTTCGTAAGGCTTTTATTTATGCACTGAGATTACTTTTCTTCTCGCCTTCAATGCTTTAGATAGACTCAGTTTGGTTTGCTCTAAGTCCATGGGGTTTGGCTGTAATAGGTGGTTTTGCGGGTGAAGGCCTTGAGTTTTCAGGTTCCCCCTGACCTGTCCTAGGACTGATTTTAATTCCAGAAGTAGGTCCTTCCAGTGCTCCATGGGAGGTGCCATTGTTTGGCACTGCTCTTTGTGGATAACCCACTCCATGAGCACTGGACTTGATTTTATGGTCTACTTTATTCTATTCAATGCTGTGTGGTGCTCTTCCTCTGTTGAGGTGCCCAATGTTCCGGGGTGTTTTGGTGTTTTCCCATTTATATCAAATGTGACCCTCAGTGGGTTGTGATCGCTTTCTTCCCTATGTCCCACCTCGAAGTCCTTGAAATATGTTACAAGCTTCTTCACTATAAAGATGTAATCGATTGTTGACTTGTTCTTGAAGGTGGCAAGGGACGCCATTGAGGGTCCAATGCTTTCATGGAAGCATGGGTGGAAACCATGTTATGCTCAACAACAGCTGATGAAGAGGAACCAATTCTGTTATACTTGAAGTGTCCCTCGTATCATCTCCTAGCCCCCTGATGTTCATATCCCCTTCGATGATTGGGAAATGAGAGGCGTATTTGTTTATCAGATTGTCCATTTTTTTGGATAATAATTTTATTGCTTGTTTTTTTTGCCTTGTGGCGGGATTTATGTAACAATTGATTATCAACAAACGAATTACGTTATTGTTACTTTTGAGACCGGAGATCAAAACTGCTTGGAGATTCGCAGAGTTGGTTTCTATTGAGTTTACCTCTATTTTACGGTTGTGGTTAATGTAGATTGAAAGCCCACCTGCTGCTCTCCCGAAGATATTACTTTTTATTGCTGCAGTGTGAATCTCGTAATACCCTGAGAGAATTAGAGGTTCAGTAGCCCATGTCTCTTGTAGACAAGGTATGTCATTTTCTTGAATGTACAAGCTTGCTGCATTACAATTAAGCATTCTTTTTAGCCCTGCGACGTTCCATGATAAGATGGACAGGAGTGTATTATTCCCCCATTTTTGGTTCTTATCTCAGTAGCTGGCTCCCTTGTTTTTATTAGATGTGCCGTCGAGGGCTCATGTTTCCCGGACCCATCAGCATGTTTTGCCTAGCAATGTGATTTGGTTCTATGTGGAACACTGCCCTTTGCTCTGCTGAGCTTATTATCTTATAGGCGTTGTAAAGTCTCGGGTCCATGGCAGCACTTTTCCCTGTTTGTTTGACTGCCGTCCCCTTTAACACCGAGTAAACCTTCTTTATTGGGGAGTTTAATGCTAAAACATATGAATGTTGCTCAGGTATGGGAAATGCTATGTCAATTCCCCAGGCGGCCATCATTGCTGTTTCATTAGTTGTGAGCCCCACTTGGGCGTGTCGGCTCAATCCAATTGAGGTTGATTCTCCATGAGAGTCGCTAGTTAGACCTAAGAATTTAACCCAGACTAAATTGTTTGATTGTATTTCCATAAGAGATGGTATGTGTTTGAACAGCCTGAGTAAATTGCCCCTGTTTAAAATGTCATGGTTGCCTTTGATGTAATATCTGGGGGTTAGAATCACCTCGTATGTTGTTTTACTAGTTTGATTCACTTTGCCCTGATCATTTAGTTCTCCTTCGCTGCTGCTTGCTTTGCTTCTGATGCCATGGGTCCATTGGCCTAAGACCGGCTGCTGGGCCAAACTTTGAAATGGCTGTTCTACTTGGTCACTCATTTTCTGCCCCCCAGGGGCGAGGTGTCCCTTAGTTGTACTGGCCCCAATCTTGGGTGCTTGATCCTTACGTGCTCCCTCTGGTTTTCTATGCTCTCTCATTTTGTTGTTTAATTCCGGGGATGGTTGGGCTCTAATTATCGTGCCGGTTGGGCTTTGAACGCCCTCTGTATGGGGGATTGACTGTTTGTACCTATCCCTCAGTTCTGTCTTCCCGGGGGAGGGTGAGGCTGTGCCTATTGAATTATTTGAAGAATGGCTTTTTGTAAAGATCGGAAAGAGGCGTCCTGTTTCTATGGTACTTTGTGATTTTTGGAAATGAGTTGGTAAAAGGAGGGCACATTTTTTTGCTGTCTTAGCTTTTTTTCCTGTTTCTTTAGCTTTTTCTTTGCCCTGCCTGACAACGGGATCTTCTTACTTGTCTGGTTGAGGTTGTTGTCTTCTGATTGTTTTTCTGAGGAAGAATGACTGCTGTTGGATTTGCATCTGACCGGGCTATTAGAGGCTTTGTTCGATGTCTAAGAGTCTTGTGCCTCTGAGTTTATTATTGAATACCCGGAGTTTCCTCCTCCTGCTATACCTGACTGATTTTCAAGGTTTAAAGCAGGGCTGGAGCTATCCTTATTGCTTGAAGATCCTGTTTGTATTTTTAGTGCTTCCACCACCCCTTTAAGAATTTCTGGCAGTGTTGACCATGTATCCATGAGTGCTGCGCACGAGCAGGTGCCTATGCTGTTGTTCTGGATGTCACTCAGCTTTTTCTCTAGGAGTTACACCTTGCTGTTCCGCTCCGCTAAACGTAGCGCGATAGTTGCTAAAATATCAATTTGTAACTCCATTTTCTTTGATTGCCAGAGCAGTGACCTGGCCATGTTTTGCACTGTTTTTCCGGGAGGAGGTGCTCCTTGATCCAAGATGGCACTACTCTCCTGGTGCTTATGGCTTTGGGGACTTGGTGTAAAGGAGGGTGTGCATCGGTCCTCGTTAGAGCTTCTGTAAAGAGTTGGAGTCAGCTCCAATGTACTTTGTATCTTGGATTCCAAATTTTGGAGAAATATTGGGGATAGACAACCCAAATTTTGCAGCCGCTCTGACACACATACGTTTTTTAGCCCAGAGCCTGGTTTTAGTGACGATGGCCTCTGCTCCGGGGAGTGAAGAATCGATTGATCCTTGCAATGTATTTGGGCAATTGTAACTTGCTCTGTCTTTCTGCAGATTAGTGCGGGGATGCCGCATACTGGGTCAGATAAATGTCCCAACCCTGAACAGGAGCGAGAGCGTCCTCTTTCTAAGCTTGTGCTTCCAGAACTTTTGCATTGTGTTTGTGTGTTTGGCAGCTTTTGAAGGGGCTGATTCCCTGAGCTGTTGTCCATCCCATCGCTGCTCATGCCTCCTTGTTTCACTGGCATATCTGAGGAGCTCTCTGGGTTGGGCATAAGTTTCACCAGAAATTGTGTAATGAGTCCGCTTGGTGGTGATTTCAAACAGGGCTTTTTGTCTTGGTTTGCAAGTTTTGTGCTCCTTAAAATTCTGGGTGAAGCTTTGGACTGATCTAATGACTTTGCGTGGCCATTTTCTGATTGCTGGCTGCTTTTTAATTCACTTTTTTTTTGTCATTCCTCTATCTGGGTAGTCTAAATCGGCTACCGTGGAAGCTATGTGCTCCTTATGGCTTCCTCTCCGAACGATCTTTTGTGAAGCAGCACGAGACTCTGTGATCTGTATGGTCTTTGTAGTCTCTGTAGTCGCTGTGGACACTGTGGTCTCCGTGACCCCTTGCGGCTCCAGGCTCCTGCTGCTGCGGGAGCCACCCATCGGCTCGCGGTGTTCTCCCAACAGGGCCCGGAACGGGACTGGACCGAGGGGCCCGGAGCCAAGGCGGAGCGGGGAGACAAGCCCTGCGTGCTACTGCTGCTACTTAAGCCCCAAGCTGCCTCTATGCCGATGTCTGGCTACCACGGGAACCACAGTCCGGATCTACAGTGTCACAGCTCAGTGGGAAAACAAAGACGCCCACCACAACACACAGCGGTCCGGCCGTCACTCTTCTGGTGAACGGGGACCAAGTTGGGGGTGCTATTATGCCGCAGTTCCTCGCAAGACCGGACTGCCCCCCACAACGCCAAAGTCCGGTCGCTCACCTCTAGTCGAGTGTGGGGCTTGAGTCACTGTTTGCTGCTTTGGCTGCTTTGGCTGCTACTTCTCCAGGTCCGTCAGCGGGACAGCTCTGGCAGCAAGTCGGCGTTCATGCGGCCGCCCACCGCTGTTCTACCGTTTTGCGCTGACACCGACGACGAGCGAGGGCCAAACAAGTCGAGTGGTGGGCTTGTTTCGCTTTTCTGCCTGAGCTGCCTGTGCCTCGGCGGCAGGTTCGGCGGTGGGTCAGTCAGCGCTTGCACTCAGCCTGTCTGCACTCTCTCGTCTCTCGCATCTCCTCAGGAAGCCGGCAAGACCTGGACTGGACTCCACAGCAGCAGCCTAACTCTGCACAGCAGCAGCCTCACTCCTATATTTTCTATGCTCTATCCTATTGTTCAGGGCTACCGCAAGGGTCAGATTTATGAAGATTGCAAAAAACTATTCCGGAGAGGCTGTACCTCAGCAAACTACAGATGGCATACCTGTAACAGACTTGTGACTTGTACCCTAGAGGCTAAGCAAGAACTAATCATTTTTGCAAACAAAAGCGGAAGATTAGATGGGCTAGGGAACAGGTGTTTCAATAATCCTTCTGCCAAAGGTTAGGTTAGAAATCGCTTGTGCCATAATCATATGTATGTATACAAATGTTAAACACATGGTATGAAGGGGGGCGAGGCGTGACCGGCGAGCATGGCGGACGCAGCTTGAGTGAACTTTGTGCGCCCGCCACCATCATCCGATATTAATCCTGTTTAATACAATCTGTGTGTGCTAATCCTCACCTCACAGGACAGCAGTTCCTCATGTGTGCCCATGGAGCCGGGAGAAGATCTTTCTCAGCGGAGTGCGGGCTCGAGGACCGAGAGTGCGTGCTGGGACCAGAGCTCGGCGTCCCCGCATAGGCTATTGGCTTCTGCAAGGCCGTACTGTGTGCGAGGGCAGGGCAGATCTCCGCCCTGAATTGAGGTGAGAGGGGGTGCTGGGGGGCTCAGTGGGGGTGGCCGCTGCCACTAGTATTTCCCTCCCAGGACTCTCTGAGTGGCGGTAGGGTCACCGGCTGGGGCCTGGGCTGTTGGGAGGCCTTGTGGGCCCAGCTGAGGTTCCCCGTCATGTTCTCAGGGCTTTTTTTGGTTTGGGCGCTGGTTGGGGTGGGAGACCGGCTCCTTTGGGGCTTGGTGGCGGGGGGTGCTGGTGCTGAGCTGCTTCGCGGTGCACTGCTGGCACTGTGAGATGCGATCTCCCTGGAGGAAAGGGGGGACGCCCGGGCACTGGGCGCTGAGGCACGGTAAATTGCTGGTGGCCGAGCTGCATTGGGGGTATTTATGCAGCTGGTGCGAGATGCGATGCTCGCCCGCAGCATTGGGACACATCGGCTGCCTTGAGACCTGGCCCTGGGCCCTAGAACAATGAGCACACATCAGCCGCCATCTTGGTCCTTATAAGACCTCCAAGGAACAGGCATTGGCGTCATTGACCCGGACATTTACCCTGAACTGCAGCTTGGTGTCCTGCGTTGGAGCCTGGATAAAGGGGGGGTCCCCTATGCAGTGATGCCAAGACTTTGTGGAAACGTAGTGTCTGGCATGCCACACTACTGGTGAAGGTGCCGGCCCTAGAAGTCGGGGTATCGGGGTGTTCTCATGAGCTGGTGGTCCGGCGAGCTTGGTTCCTTTAGGGGAACACTTGGCTGTTTGCCCCTGGTTGCAGAAGCAGCTGGATTAGATCAAGTGTGGCTTGCGACCTAGGGGTGAACGGAATCTGTGAGTACCGGTCATGAGGCGCCCCCCTGGAGAGACTCCTGCAGTGGTGGATCAGTGCCCTAGCATCCAAATATATCTCGCTGGAGGGCGATCTCCCAGAAGTAATTGGCACTGGTCACTGGAGGTCGTAACGATGGGGAAAGACAAACCTGGTGCCATGGGACTGAAACACAGCACCCTGGACCAGTTTTCTATGTATGCAAGTGAGGGCCCTCCCCCGGGCCCTGTCTCGGACAATGTGGTCTTGGTCGCGGCAATCATGGTCACTAGGGACACGTTGGAGGCCAAGAATGGCGCAGTGGGTACTGAGGTTTCATTTCTGTGGCAGGACCTGCGCAAGGTTGTTGACCTTATTACTGAGGCTGAGACGCGAGTGTCCTCTGTGGAGGATACCGTGCAGACCCTCCAACAGCAGGTCAATAAAGTGATTTCCCAGGAGCTTGCTACACACGCCCAGGAAGCGAAGGACCGTGTCAAGTGCAATAACTTCCGCTTAGATGGTTAAGATCTCGGTGTGTTTTCAAGAAAGCCACTTCCAGGAGAAAATACACGGCCAAGCTGTTAAAATATGCTGATCGGGACGCAGTTCTGCCATATGCCCAGTTGAATAAAGACAAGCTTGTCTTCAATTCAAGGCCCATCATGATCTTTCTGGACTACACCCGCCTGGCGCAACATCAAAGGCTGTCCTTCACTCCAGCAAAACGGAGGATACGTTAACTCAACATCCCTTAGATGTTACTATACCTTGCTAGGCTCCGAGTGATGTATAATTCCAAAACTCTCTTCTTTGACTCGCCTGAGGCATCCTTTGCCTGGTCTGATGAAAGGGCCTACGTGAAGTCGCATTCCCCGCTGCCGTTGGAGTCAAACTCCTATATGGGCTCATAGCAGAAACGTTCTTGCAGGACAAAGTCCAAAAGGCGGCATCGCTCTGGGTCTGCTCGTCGATCCTCTAGTCGTGTACACGCTACTTGACCAACCCACAGCCTGTGATATTTCTGGCTGCACATAATTGACTGTGTATGGCCTGGTTTCGCCCTGATCATTTAGCACCACGTCGAGTTGGCTTTTCGCATGATGTTTGACTTGCACGGCCACCAGCTCCCCAAGGTTCATGTTTTTTGGGGTGGTTGGGATCCATTGGTTGGGGGTCCTTGTGGTCCGTATTTTAGGTCCTGAGGTTCCCCGTGCCGTGACAGATGCTCTTAGTTCCTTTCAGTTTTTGGGTGGATGGAGGGGGGTTGTTGTTGGGGGGGTTTCAGAATTGCAGGCTTTGGTTTTTTGTTGTTTATACACACAGATGCACATCCTACTCCCCACTAGGCAGACTGCTGCTCTTGGACTCAGACTAGATACATAGCTCATCCAGTAACAGCTCCCCATATAGGCAAACTGATGGTGGCGACGTGGAATGTCAGAGGACTGCTTAATAAGGTGAAATGGGGGGCCATCCTCAGGCAGGCCAAATGTTATGGGGCTGACATTCTCATACTAACGGAGACTCATCACCCCATGTCTGGCTAGGTTCGAATTCCAACAGGTGTTCCATACGGGCTTCACACAGGGTTCTCGTGGGACTGCCTTCCTTATTCATGCCTCCATCCCTTTCCTTCTTACTAAACATTGGGTGGACCCTGGCGGCAGATATGTTCTCCTGACGGGGATGCTTTACGGTGAACTGCTCACACTGAGCAGTGTGTATGCTCCCCCGCCCCTCTGGGCTACATCCATGGAATGTCTGACTCGGCTGTGGGGTGAACTTCCTGGGTATCTGACTCTATTAGGTTGTGACTGGAATGACGTTATGACTCATTTGACAGGAGGCGGGGATCCGGGGTGGCCTCCCTTACCCGTACTTCCAGCCTGTCATCCCTTGCTGGAACACTGGGTTGGGCGGAATTACAGCAGGCATACCAACCCGCAGAAATAGGCTACACATACATATTGGCTCCATGTCCCGCTTGGACTACCTGTTTGCACCACAGAGTTATGTCCACAGGTTTTCTCAGATCTCACATCTCCAAAGAGGGTTGTCTGATTACCCTCCCGTCATGGCGACACTCCCCCTAAATTGTCAACTGCCCCTCTCCAATGGCGGATGTCCCTGTGGCATCTGTGTGATCCTGATTATCAGGAGTGCCTCACTAAGGCGATCCAAGTTTATCTCTCCCTGAACGCGGACTCCGCGCTGTCGAGAGTCACCCTGTGGGAATCCTTGAAGCCTACTATTAGATTGGTGAACATTAGCACTAGAACTAACAACAAGCGCAAGCATTCTGCTCAGAGGTCTGATCTTGAGGCCTGGTGCCTTTCCCTGGAAGCGAAATGCTCCATGGATCCCACCCCAGCCGTTTGAAGGAATTTATCCCTGACGCAACAGCAGCTGCAACATCATCTGACAGAGGAGTCTAAGGAAATCTGGTTGGCGTCCCAGTATCTGATATACCAGTCAGGGGATAAATCAGTAAGATGCTACATAGGCTATGTCTGGCCAATCAGGGCCCAGCCATGGTCCCCACTATCTGGGGTGGTGATGGTGTGCTGCGTACTACACCCTCGGAGGCGGTGGAGGAATTTGCCCACCATTTCTCTGTGCGGTATGCCTGTAGGGAACAGGTGTCCACGGATACCATCACAGAGTTTCCACGGGACATTCGCCCCCAGCGACAATCGGTCCACATGAGAGATCAATTAGACATCCCCATTACCATAGACAAACTAACTTCCGCAGTCAACGCGATACGACCGGGTCGTGCCCCAGGTCCCAATGGATTCCCCATGGAGTTTCTTCGTTCTCATATAGCTGCCCTCGAGCAGCGACTACTACCTCGTGACTAGAGTCAGGCTGAAATTGCCCTCTTTTTGAAACCCGGCCATCCACCTGAGGATCTGTCCTCATATCATCCTATCTCCTTAATAAACTTTGAATCCTAAGTATTGGGGAAGGTCCTGGCGGGCTGTTTGCGGGCATGCATTCAAGACCTGGTTCATTTGGACCGATCTGGATTCATGCCATATCGGGCCACCCGACATAATATTCACCAGGTTCACAATGCTATGGCGTTAGCTCCGGAGCTGGGATGTCCCGCGGCCTTACTCCTTGTGGATATAGCTAAAGCGTTCAATTCTCTTAGCTGGGAGTTCCTTTTCAAATGACTAGAAGCAATTAATTTTCACCCACGTTTTCCTCTATACCGCACCTATGGCCTCTGTACGTATAGCTGGCCACCATTCCCCCTTCATTCCTATCAGCCGAGGCACACGTCAAGGCTGCCCCCATCCCCTCTCCCTTTTGCCTTGGCTGTGGAGCCTCTGGCGGTGTGGGTGCATAGGGATCCAGTACTTTGAGGTTTTGATTGGCCATGTTCCGCACCGGACCGCATTACGCTCTACACAGACGATATCCTGTTTTTTATGATTGACCCCTAGTGTTTGGGCCCCGTATCTTGCAGATCCTCTGGGTTTTTGGCTAGAACTCTTGGTTTCATCATAACCCCGCAAAATCGGTACTGTTCCCAGTGTGTGGCCATCAGGGTAGAGGCTCCAGGGCATCCCATTTAAAACATGTCACAGAAGAGTTTCAGTATTTGGGAGTATTTGTATCCCCCTGTCTGCAGATTTCTTGGACACGCAATATTAATCCACTCCTCGCCAACAGTCTGTGATGAGACAGCTGTATGGTCTTCCCTACCGCTTTCGTTATACGGGTGGTTGGCAATTTTTAAGATGGTCTCTCTCTCTCCCCAGGGTTCTCTACCGCGTACAGCATTACATGGGCGTAGTTTGCATAAATCAATGCCTTACACAATACATTTTTATAGGGGGAAGTGCGATTCCCGCGGCACTTCAGACCTGTACACAATCCACCTACTGCGACAGTATCACGAGTGTGGATGTATACTCATATTTTGTGACTCACCTGCTAATTATTAATGATTGGTGGTATAACTCACCTGCGAACCCGGCGTTTGCACTAGAGCATGCGGCCATGGGGAGAAATCCCCTCTTGCAGCTCCTTTACAGCGCGCATAGGCTTGACCATTTGCCACATGCCAGTCGAGCAACGATCAGGCTGTGAAGGTAGACGGTTGGGCACATGGTATGGCAAATGTGGCTGACGCAGGCAACACCCCTATGGCACAGGAATTATTTGCATCCAGTGGCTGCACTGAAAGGGTTCTGTCAGTGGGACCTGATTGGCATCTCCACCTTGGGGGATGTTATGCGGGGCACCATCCTTAATCATTCCAGAGACTACAGGAGGATTTCCATCTCCACAAAACTCAGTTCTAGAGGTACCTCCAGCAGCGTCACGCCTTGACTCACCTGCTTGCAACTCATCCTGACCTCCCTGAATTCCACCCGTTGGAAGGCTGACTTCTTATGGGGGATCTAGGAGCCCACAAAATAAGACAGATCTACCAGAAGCGGACGACGCACTCCAACACGACCCTACACAAAACACAAAGGGCTAGGCAGGATGACATTCCCAATCTGGCAGATTACGATTGGGCGGAAGCAATAGCTAGTCCCCGTGGTGCAGCGGTTGCGAACAGATGCTGTCTCATACAGTTTAATTATGTACACTGTGTGTATTATACCAACCTACGTCTTTGGAGGATGGGAGTTGTTGCACCCCCCCAGTCCTTACGATGTGAGAGGGAGGAGGGGACATGTCTTCGTACGGTGTGGAGCTGTGAGGACCTGCAGCCCTTTTGGTGTAGGGTATGGACTTGCCTTTAATAGGTGTTGTCATGGGACCTCCCACATGATCCCCATCTGTTTTTACTTCATAGTATGGAACACATAGGTGGGAACCCTTATAAGCAGCATCTCCTCTTTCTCGCTCTTACTATCGCCAAAACTGCTCAACTGTGGAACGGTACTTCTTCGCCGACAACAGGGAAGTGGCGTAGATAACTAGATGCATGCATGGGTGCAGAAATGGCGGTTTTGCAAGCGAGGGGCTGCCCCCAAAAACATAGGAGAATTTGGTCTTGTTGGGCCACCTACTGGGGGATTGATCTTCCTCCTCTGCCATCACAATCCCTGTAAAAGTGGTTCTATGGCAGGTTTGCAGACTATGCTGTGTATTTTATTGTTTTATCTATCCGGATGTGCGCGATATTGAGATTTTCTTGCCATTGTTAGTGGGGTGGGAAAAAATGTGCGCAGTGTTTGGTGTATTATTATTATTATTTTTTGTTATGTATACAAATTGCACCCATTAATATTTCCACTACTGGTAATCTTTTCATAATGCATCTTCATGTGGATTTTGTTGGGCTCTTGCCCCTGTGGTACTCTCAAAAATCGAATAAAATATGTGTAAAAAAAAAAGCACATTGTAGTAAAAAGAACCTGATTCCTGTAGTAATAATTCTGCTCATTGTTTCCAGGATAAAGTGCCTTGTGTAGCTCTTTTAGGATCTGGTGGAGGAGTTCGGGCAATGATAGCCCTCATGGGAACACTCTCTGAACTTGGTAGTGAAGACCTCCTGGACTCCATCACTTACCTCTGCGGAGTTTCGGGCTCTACATGGTGAGTTTCAATAACAAAATATAATAGGACTTTTCCTCTGATCTGTGCGTCTTTTGCAACGAGAGCATGAAAAAAGGCCCAGTTAAATTGAGTTCAATCTCCTATTGTGTGCGAATTGTAGTAGCTCATGTGTACTTCTCCCTTATTTATTTTGATTTTCACAAATAGAAATGTAGCTCTTTTTGCAATGCATGTGCTTTCTCATATTGATCGACCCTGAAATTCTTCCTGGATAGTTAGATCGTGTTACTTTTTTCACGAACACTGTATTTTTCCATAAACAGTAGGTCTCTGATTTGTCGGTGCCTTGTGGCCGGCTAGATTGTTTTTAACATGCCCTTTGTCTCTTTGCAAATGCGCCTGGCTTTATATGTTGTGCATGTGTCATGTGTGATTTGTCAACACATGACAATTTCTACTGTTACTCCCCTTCTTAAATTGTCTCATGGTGCTCAAAGAGGATGGAAAATGATTTTAATAGAAGATAACCATAAACCGACAAAAGCGCCAGTCATTACAATTATAAACTCTGGGGCAGATTTATGATGCCCTTGCGCCTCTTTGCGCCGTAATTGCGTCACTTAATTTGACGCAATGGCGGTGCAAACAATGCGCCCTATTTACAACGTGGCGCATCTAGGAGATGCGTCACGTTGTAAAGCCCTGCGCCATAAGGAGGCGTTCCTGCGCAGGGGAGGGGGGGGCTTTCCTGCGCAGGAACGCCTCCTGAAAGTGGCTGAGTGAAATCTATGAGATTTCACTCAGTCACTGTCAGGCCAATGCTGCGTCAAAACCCTGTGCCTGCTTGAAGCAGGCGTAGGTCTTGACGCAGCATTGTGAAGATGGGGCACCCCCGAGCCTTGCTGGAGCTGCGTCGCGCTTGCGACGCAACTCCAGCAATGCGCCACATTTCCGGCACAGATGCGTCACGCATCTGTGCCGTTTTTGCACCATGGGTGGCGTAGCTGTGGTGCCCTGTGGCGCACATTAACTGGCGCATCCCCAGTTAACATAAATCTGCCCCTCCGTTTTAAGTGTTTCTTTGGAAATCTCCCAAACGTATTATTGCAGAAGAGGACGTTGTTCAAGGGCAAAGTGTAGCACAACAAACTGCAGATCTATTGGCTCAGTGATGGGTGATGTCAGTGGAAGTTTTGTTTCAGCACAGAGAACATAGTTGTTTAGAATTTAATAGCGCAATTTCAGCCATGCTGGTGTCTCCCTCCCCCAAGGCCTCCCCACCAAATCCAAGTCAGTGGGAGAGGCAAGGTACTGCCAACAAGTTGCGGTTTTCCCTGCCTTTGAAATTGACAGGGCAGGAACATCTTATAACTACTTTAACCTCAATCACCCCATCGATGACTTTAGTTGGCTCCTTGACAACCATCTTCCTTGGCAAGCCAATATCTAGACCCAACCTTGGGGAAAACACTTTTTCTATGGCTGGCCAAAAGTAAGGAAATGAAAAGATTATCAGCCTGAACAATTTTATCTTTTCCTTTCAAGAGAGAAAATTATTCCCACCAAAACCGGAAAGAATCAAATCCGGAACATATAGAAATTTCGGGGGACATTGCTCCACCTGACCGGAGATATGCTAAGAAAAGTGATCCCACACACTATTGGTCCTGATGAAAGGCAACGGCCCTGACAGGGCACAGATGGACTGAAACATGTAGACCATTTTTTAAGATGCTTAGTTTTCACTACGTGATGTGAGGGATACATTGCACATCCCATATCACATCTACCTCCTTTTTAACCTTACCCTTATCTAAATTTTTCATGAAAGCACTTTTTCTAGATAAGAGGTAATTTTAAGTCACAATTCCATATCTGGATCTCAAAAAGTCTCTTGACCAGAGGGATTACCTCCTGGTGGAGGAAGTAAGACCCGATGATGATGCTACCAACTATGAGTACGTTGATGGCAAAGCATATACCATTGATGGACAATAGCTGTTGATGGTCCCATATGATTTTTTCATATTAAGATCCTTCTAGCTGAAACTCAGATTTTTGGTTACTAATCACTTGGAAGCTGAGTGGGATCATAACTATACAAGGCTTCTTTTTCCCTTTGTTGATGAAATGTGGTTCATGTTTGGTATCAAACATGTTGGAATCATACGCCAACACGGTTATCAGTGTTGGGGTATGATTCCATGCACTGGGGAGCTCCTCTGGGAAACCCCAGGTACTCCTGGTAACAGCCTTTCAGCATGTGCCAGAGAGCTAGTGCTGTTGCTAACCCAGACACAATTAAGCTCTCCTGCTGCTGAGCTGAGCAGGGGAAGGAAGAACAATAGGTTTCCTGTCACAGTGAGATGTCACCACCTCCCAGACAGGACTTACTGAATTGAGTTGGGGTGGGATCAATTGCTAGCACCACCAGCCTGCTTTAAAGGGAACATTTGGTGCCCTTCTTGCATACTCCAGTTGTAACCAGTTCTGGGAGCCCTTGGCTCCCTCTCTGATGCAAAAGTAGACAAAGCATATGGAAGTATCCTCCCCTCTGTCCAGCCCCTTCTCTGGGATCCTTTCCCTAGGGTATTTAAGGGCTCACCTGAGGATGAGTCCTCAGATTTGTCGTGGGACAAGACTCAAGCATGAAACTACATTACTCTTTGACTTTCTAGACACTTGGACTTCGCTGGGCTTCACCTGGAACTGAGACTGCATCACAGAAGACTCCTGCTGCTCCAGGATCTTCAACAGACCTGTGGGCATCAAGAACCTTTGGAGTAAAGGAGTCACTCTCCTCCATCTGCAGGCACCGTAACAAAGCTGACCGGTTTGCTGCTCTAATGTCCCACGGACATTGAAAGGCTCAGCAACACAGTTGGTGGTTCTGCTTCTCTGTCGAGGTCTGATCTGTCCCCTCTGCACTTTTGACGCCAGTATCCCTTGACAGAACCACTGGGACTGAAACATGTGCACTGTGTCAACTTGCCATTGTCAAGGCTTGTTGGCTCTGTACTCCAGAGATCGTTTGGCTTTAAGAAGCTCCAGTCGCCAGTGTCTCTTCCTGCCAGTACAGCATCTTTACTGCATCCTCTGCACCGTGGGCCTTCCTTCTTAGAGAGCTGCTCGAGGTACTTTTGCAACTACTGTGCCTTCCGTTTTCCTGGTTTCTAATAGTCAGCTCTGACTCTCCTGTTTGTGGTGAGTCCCTTGGACCTTGCTGGTCCCAACAGTGGTCCTTCTTTCCTTTCCACAGCTGTTGCAGCGGCCAAGGCTTGTTGGTAGACTCCTGTTGCAATTGAAGTAATATTGTGTATTTGAGTTTATATCTCCGGGTAGGAGAAAGACTAATGTGTTAATGAGTGTTGTGTAATAGACATATTTATATACATATATAAACTGTGTTTTTTTTCATGTAACCTACACTAGACCTGGGTGGTGAACTTTACTCCATTCGCAGAGTTTGCAGAGTTTACTGCACTCCGCACTCCGTGGAGCTCGCGACGTGCAGAAAAACCTGCTTCGCGATATGCAGCAAAGTTTTTTCCCCGCTTGCAATCGTGAATGGTAACTTCACGATTTCATACAGTAAGTTTGCGAGCGCAAGCTGCTGTTTGGGTAGAATTTCTACCCGAGCGGCAGAAATACCAGCACAAACTGCAGTTCGCACTGCACTCTGCCACTCATGGAACTTCGCTGAGTTTTTTGTAACTTCGTGGAGTTCCGTGTAGCAAAACTCTGTGACTTATGCCCAGGCCTAACCTACACTACATAATTAGAACTGGTAAAACAAGCTGCCTAACACTCCTTCAAGATAAGCTTGAAGGATGCTCTGTACACCTACCATTTTGAGAGCTGTGTATGGTTATCAAAGACCACTAAAATCAGTATAAGGGTTGCCGGATTAGTGCAAGCTGTTTCACTTAAATAAGAGTGCACCATATACTAAGCCAGCCACCTACAGAGAACCATTTGCCAAACCAGTTTTTCCATGGGTCTTGTAGCCCATGGGTGGCCACACCTTAAGGGTTGGCTATCAAGCTCCAAACATCCGAGGAAAGGTTCAGACATCTTGGGTGTGGACAGAATAGTGCACTCTTGGATTGCTAAATGCAATACATAGCTGGACGTCATCACCGGGCAGGAGGGATCTTAGTAACCCTTTGGCTAGTGACCAAATCATGCCACCCGGAACTTTCTGGGCATAAAATGACACCCCTGGCACCCTGAACCTCAGATCACATCTGGACTGGAGAGTGGACTGAAGAAGGACTTACCCGCTGACCCCTAGACTTGGCAAAAAAGGCTGCACCAATCGCTGGACTACACCTGTTGCTCTGTAGGCTTGCAAAGAGAAGAGTGTGCCTATGATGCCTGGCACAAGGAAAAGTTGCTCCTTATCCCAAGACAGAAGTTGCGACTCCAAGGTAAGGCTGGGTGGCAAACTCCGTTCTTCCCATGGAGCTCTCAGAGTTTTGCCAACTCCATGCCCTGCAAGAGTGAAAATTTAGCAAACAAACTCCACTGTCCACTGAGTGTGCAGAATTCACCGCCCAACCTACAATTACCATCTCAACACTGGTGGCTGGCTTTACTTTTCAGGGCCTAGCTGCCACATTCTTGACTAGTGACAAAAACTCACATTAGATCTTTCGAGATGGGAGAATTTCCCTTGTGGGTGAACTGCCTGATCCTGTTGTCTAAAGATGAATAAAAATATAATATATTTTAATAAATTGATATTGGATTTCTTTCATGTTGTGTGACTTTCTTATGTCATTGTTTGGTGTTTCTAAATGCTTTGCACTTGATCCTTTGTTTAAGCCTAAGTGCTCAAAACCACAGCTACCCAGGGTTGAGCTAGATGTCTTACAAATGAGCCTGGCTGGACCCAAATTGTTTTTATGAGTATCTTACAAAGTAAGGTTGCACAATTATACAAATAATACACAGCAATCCTCGCATTCTTTAACTCTATCGCTAAGGCAGGGGCTAGAATGGATAGACAGCCTGGCCAGGCAAAAAAAAAAGAAAGTAAACAAACAGATTATTTTATAGCTCTAGACAGTGGTGGACTGTCTTGAAAGGTTAATGAGGGAGCCCCTATATAGGTGGGGGCCCTCGGCCAGAGCCCACTTTGCCCTTGCCTGAAAATGTCTCTGTGACAGGGGTCTGCCAAACATTCCCATGAGGATTATCTGGCCTGGTGGGACAGAATGCTGGTTCTGGTGATGGGCCTGCCAACAAATGGCAAGGTAGACCTCTATTTCAACCTCTTAATTATCCCCATATTCAGTAGGCCTGGGGGAAACCCTAGGAATTTCTTAAGTGGAAGGTAGCTTAAATCCCTTTCACGTCCATACTCACTGGTAATGTCAAATTTTACCATCCTGGTATGTCTGTGCGCTCCAGGTTCGAAATTCCTGTGGTACATTTCACACATGTGTTATACAAAAAAGGGTATCCAAGTTAGTACCGGACATGCATCTGGTGACATTGAGGGCATTAAAGAAATCCTATGGGCTTCCCTTTCATCAGAGGGTATACACGAAGTCCTTTGTTTGTTTTCTTCTTAGGGGTGTACACAGCCACAACCATTAAAAGTCACTGATAGGATTTCCATTTTCCTTGGAACCCTGGGGATTCCCTTGCCATTATCAAAGCAATTCATGTTTCTGACAATAGAACCCTAGGGATTCCCCAGCACCTTTGCTCCTCTAATGCACCATTTAAACCAGCAGTGCTTAAAGGTTTCTAGGCAAAACAGGGACATCGGCTTAGTGGTGGCTGAACCTATATGTTGATTTTCATGACTGCCCTGCCATTCGTCCCACCAAGACCCATATTTCCTGCAACAAAGGAAAGTTATCACCTACAAGCAGTAGGATGATCAAGGGCAGTTATCACTTGCAAGCAGTAGGGTGATAGAGTATTTGCAGTATATAGGCCTAGGTGTAAGCAGTGCCTCTGTGTAGGCCTAAATGACACCCTTAGAATATTTACTCTCAGGTCAGTTCCTCATGCCACTCAATACTAATATTGTGTATTCCAGGTTTAGTTCCTTCTTTGACAACCTGACTCACAAGTTACATTGCGTACATTCTTCTCCGATATTGCTGGCATCTTTTGAGGAGATCCTCAGTGCTGCTTGCCTCATTATTACATACACTTAAGGCTAACACTGTTGAATGCTGGAAGTATGGGGGTGATACACAGATACACAGCTGAAGGTTTAGGAGGAGATCATGATAAAAAGCCATTGTGAAGAACACAAACCTCTCATTGGCCTCACACCATTTTACTTGCAGAGATGATGCTGATGCATACCATCTTCTGAGGCACCTAAGATTGGCCAAGTCACCAATGCAAGTTCAAAGGTTTTCGTGAAAAGTCCTTGAAAGTACAGGCTCAACTTTCTAAAACTCCTTACATTTGCCCTTGGAGCTCAAAGACATAATGAAGTTCAGCAAATTCTGAATGCCACTCTTTTTCTCAGCCTGCTGCCAATGTGGTAGCAACATTCTCTGTGGATTTGTACACAATATCATAAAATTAAACACAATCATTATAAATAAAAATATAATGTAAAAATAAATACATTTCCACTTCTCTCCCTTTCCAATTTCCACTTCAGTCCCTTTCTCTCTTTTGTGCTCTTTCTCTTGTGTGCACTCTCCAATTGTATGCCTTTTTTCTTTTTTCCCAAGTATGCCTTTTTTACTTGTGTGCATTCTCTCAATTGAGCTTTTCATCTTTTGTGCATTTTCTCTTATGTGCATTCTCCCTTTATTGCATTTTTTCTTTCGTGCGTTGCGCTTTTGTGCATCTTGCTCTCTTGTGCATTTTTGTTAAACTCCCTGCAGCTCCTTTCTCCCCTTCACCCTCCTGAGCATTTTACCACTCCCCCCTCCCCTAGCACTTACCTGCTTCTCCCGTGTCACCTTCCTGCCTCTTCATCCTGCTCTTTTGAAGCCCCACTCACCTCCCTGACTTCTCCCCACCCAAGAACTTCTTAAGGACAGTCACAGCATTTCCATTCAGTGGCCACAGCCCTGGCATTAAAGGAAAGCCCATCTGTGCCTGTACATACCTGGCTCATGCCCAGTGCCAGGAACCCTAGTCCAATCACCCCCCACCCAGTGATAATCAGCAGCTATCCTTCAGTTGCTTGACCCAGGATACCACTCTTCTTGCTAGTGTTGAATAGCGCCATGGTAGGAGCCTCCACCTGCACCCACTACTAGTTATCCTACAGCCTCCCACACACACAACCTTGGCATAAACCAGTAACATCACCTGCACCCCCACCTAACACCACACATCACAGAAAACTCAAACAAAAATCACTTAATTGCATGCGACTCAACACACAATAACTCAACAAGCACACAACTAAAATCCGGAACGTACTGAGAAATTATGCCAAGGATGTCCTCGTCACCATGGAAACCTGGCTCAACTCCACATTGGCACGCAACATCGCCACAATTGTCCTATTAGATATGGGGGTCTCTAGTTGGCATAGGTAGGTACCTATGACAAATAGGGACCCTTCCGTCTAGTCAGGGTAAGGGATTACACTCCCAAAATAACCCCTGCTCACCCCCTTGGCAGCTTGGCACAAACATACAGGCTTATCTCAGTGGCAGTGTGTAAAGCATGTGTGAACACATACAGTAACTAAGGGTGGGCGTAGTTCGCGAAGTAGCGCTACGTGAAGCTACGCGAAGTACACTTCGCACTACGCGAACTTCACGTAGCACTACGCGAGCTGCGTAGTAGCATGTTCGCACTGTGCAAGATGCGTTTTCAATGATTGCACAGTGCGGACAAGCATCCGGCACTGTGCCATCATTGAAAACAGCATCTTGCACAGTGCGAGCTGTAGTTTTCTGCTGCTCGAGTAGATTTTTACTCGAGCTGCAGCTTTCTCAACGCGAACTGGTAGTTTCTCATTGCGAGCGGTCGCGAGCATGCGCAACCATTCGCAATGAGAAACCTGACCTCCCCGCGTTGAGAATCTTGCCGGGATGTAATTTTGCTTGCTCGCGGTCGCGAACATGACGTTGAGGACCGCGAACAAACAAAAAATGACCGCTGCACTACGCTACGCTGCACTACGCGTGTTCGCACTGTGCTACGTGCAGCTCGAGTAGTGCGAAGTTGCGCAAACTTCGCAAACTACGCGAGCGTAGCGTGGTGCTTCGCCCAGGGTTAACAGTAACCAAGTGACAATAGTACAGATGGACACCACACAAGTTGTATATTAAACATAAGTATATTTTATATAGATTTATCACAAGACCACAAACAACAACAATCCACAATACTATACTTAAAATGGTAGAATTCGCTTAATTCTCTCTTGGATGTAAAATGCGACACTTTGAGTCAATGTAACTGAAAATGCGTAACGCAATACAACTAAAGGGTTGCAGGGAAGGTAATGCATCGGTTCCTCACAAGCAAGAACGGTGATGCGTCAGTTCCCTACTGCTGCGTAGGGGACGGTGATGCGTCGGTTCTTCTCTGAGAGGGGAGGTGATGCGTCGGTTTCTTACTGCGCTTCCGTGGCGATGCGGCGAGCAACGATGTGATGCGATGAAGTTTTGGTGCAAAGAAATAAAGATTTTGTCTTCTTGTTGCGATAAGATGTGGACCGCGACAGGCCCTGCAACAAGCTTCCCAGTGATGCGGCGGTGTCTGCTGTGACGTCGATTCTCTTCTCCGGCGATGCACAGTTGTTGGACTTGGCCCTTTTATGCAGGTTCACCCCTGAAGTTTTTGCCTTAAGCTCTGACATGGTGGTAGTGATTTTAGGCCTCTGGGCACTTTAGCACTGTGGCCCAGTGTAAAGTGCTTGCGCTCTCTGAGTGAGTGCGGTGAGATTGGCCTGCCCTCCCATAGGAATGCATGGGGGATATGTGTGTCCATGGTAATTCCTCGTATGAGAGGAGTGCAGGGGCGAGCTTAGTATGTATGAACTCGTGAGAATAAAGGCTGCGCGAGGGTGTGCACAGATTTATGGTGACTGGTGGAGAAATGCCCCTTCTAGAAGTTGCCATTTCTGTGTGTCTGCCTGCCTGATGTGAATTGCTTGTCTTGCTTGTGATTGACCGGAGCTGAGAGGTGTGGGTGCCTCCAGGAGAAAGGGTAGGTCAGCCCAGTGGTGAATTTATTTATTTATATTTAATTTAATTTATTTATTTCATTTCTAAAGCGCGCTTTCACCTAAAAGGCATCCCGGTGCTGGCAGACTCATATCAGAGGGGGGCCAAGCTGATGACAAGCTAGAGCTTCGGGAATAGCCATGTTTTTAAGCTCCTCCTAAATAGAAGTAGGTCAGGGATGTGTCTAAGCTCCACCGGAAGGGCATTCCACAGTTTCGCTGCGTCCACACCAAACAATATTCCTTCTGCTTTGGCTTTCCTAAACCTAGGTATTGTCACCAATCTAACCGAGGAAGATTGAAGGTTGCGGGCCGGCGCATGCCACACAAATGTCCTTTGCAAACGAGCAGGGCCCGACCCATGGACGGCTTTAAAGACCAAGCAGAGAGACTTGAATTGGACTCTCTGTCTCACCGGGAGCCAGTGAACTTGTAAACTTGTAAACTTGCAGATTTATATAGCGCGAATTGTTGCCCGGAGGCGTCCAAGCGCTGAGAAAGCCACAAACCTACTGATAGGCAAAGGAGGGGGACAGGCAGTTAGTAAGAGGATGTGAACAGAAAAGTCTTTAATTGCTTGCGAAATACTGTGAGGTTAGGGTTGGCTCTGAGATGGAGTGGGAGAGTGTTCCAAGTCTTGGACGCGTTATATGCGAACGTCCTTCCGCCAGATCTAGATCTTTTTATTCTTGGCACCACTGCCAAGAAGGTCTGGCTGGAACGAAGACTTCGGTTTGGGATGTAATGGGTGACCAGATCACGGGTGATACTAGGGCCCATATTCCGTGCAGCTGAGCCAGAGCCCTAGAAGAGGATGATCTTGGGGCCACCCCAGGGCTTATTCTGCCGCCGCAGACTGAATTCTCTGGAGTCTGTCCATAAGGTAGTTTGGAGACTCCTTTTAGACGAACGGTGATGGGAGGGTCCAAGGGGATGTTTAACAACCTACACAGCTACAACCCCCAATAAGGACAATGTATCAATACATAAGGTAGCTGTGGGTCTCAAACAAAAAGTAGACTGTTGACTAACTAAATGACTGACCTGCAAAAGAATGTTCAGATGTAAACATACATATAGACAGAATATATATAAGTTACCAACCATTGTCAAAGATATTTTTTTAAACAACGTGTGTGTCCCAGTGAGTCAGAAAATGTAAGGACATATGGTGACAACCGTTAAGCAGTGCGTGAGTATAAGTGCAAAAAAAGAAGTGTGATTTAAAATTGGAGAGAGAAAGGAAAAAGTTTTAATCGGTACCTTTCTTCTTCCAAATCAATAAAACCAGTGCGACATAGTAGTTTAAATAAATGTCTACTATGTTTTTTAGGTCAACATGTTTCTGCAGACTTACTGGACCCTAGCAGGTGTCCATTGCTTTCTTCTGGACCAATGCCGCTACTGCTCATTCAGTGAATAAATTAAATATAATAAAGAAGAATATATCACCTGGAAGTCCTAGGTATAATCATTCTCCTAGCTGTTAATCCCCAAGTCAGGAGAAGTCAAAATAATGTAGGGCAGGTACATAGAAAGACTAACAGAATACAGACAGACATTTATTAGCATTTGGAAAGGAATGTCTCACTATTTTTACAGCCAAATGGGGGATATCTGACTATCAGTTATTCCCCAGTGTCAAATCTATGTACACTTTTATCGCATGTTGATCTCCATCTCATGCTTACCTATGTGGTAGGAGAGAAAAGCTCCACCTCACCCGGCTACGGCGCAGGTAAGTAGAGCACCGCCCTAGTCAGAGAGTAACACGGAAAATTAAAAACAGTCTTCACCAACATACTCAATAAAATTGAGTAGGTGTTCAATTGTATTCAGTTAAGGAATTAAACACAATCATTATCTTGTGCTTGGCATAAGGACATTCACCTATTATCTTGTTCATATCGTTAATTAATGCTCAGTACTTATGTCACAAGGCACAGGTACCTTATTCTCCCCGCAAATGTTATACAGATTGACAAATCGGTTTCAGAAAAAATAATAATACTCCTTGAGTTCATCAAGCAAAAAACCCAATGCTGAATAAACTAAGGCGTCGTAGGGAGAAGGGGGGTTTGGCCGGCCCTGATGTACAAATCTATGCCTGGGCATTTCAGCTGACACATGCCTGAATATTATTTAAAACTCTGACTGATTGGGGTATTGGCCCCATGATTTCAACATTACTAAAATGTGAAGGTGTAAATCAGTCGGGTTTTTTATTTAAGTTTGGAGACCCAACATTTTTTACGAAAATTAAGTTGAAGATACTGCAAGGCCTAGCAAGAACCTGGTATATTCTTAGAACTATTACCAAACTAGGCTACTACACTAATGGTTCTCCTATATGGGATCTTCCAGCTCCTCCGGAGTGGACTAAAGATGCACTGACAAGCCCGCTAAAAGCTGCTGGGATCACAACCTGGGGAGATTTGTTTTTTGAGGGGGGAAATGTTCACCTGGGAACATCTAGTGAGCAAGGTAGGCCCCAATCTCTCTAGACTTAAATTCCTTCAGATCTCTAGCTGGGCGCTTGCACTAAAATCTGGCCCTATACGTCGCCCACCACAACCATTGGATGGCAATAGTCTACTAGAATCTTCCCTACTTGATAATACCCTAAAAACCAAAGAGGATTCCCACTTTTACAACTTAATCTTAGAGGAAATAGACAGAGTATTTCATCTTCCGGATCAACTTTGGGGCTCTCTATTGCCGGCAGTAAATGTAAATGAACTATGGGAAACATCCTTCACCGTTCTTTGGGACATTGTTAAACCAGCTTGGCTGCGAAGAAACCACTTCTTTACCCTACACAGGGCTTACTATTCTCCTCACAGGTTGTCCAAATTTACACCAGGTACACCAGTAGCTTGCCCCCATTGTGGTCAGGTTGCAGCCTCCGATGCGCACATGTTTTATGAATGCCCACACCTAACATCTTATTGGCAATCAATAAGTAATAAACTAACATCCTCTACAGGCACCACTGTGAATATAGATCTAAGCTTGGTAATTCTTGGAGTAACGGACAAAAAACGCAGTGCAAACAATAACCTTCTGTTCTATTCAATGCTGATGGCTCGACGTGAGATTTGTAGGCGCTGGAAAGAGGCCCCCCCCCCGACACTACAAGACTGGAGTTCCTCAATGCTCTATATATCAAAATTGGATCTTTCCAGAGGTGGTAAACCTGAAAAAAAGAGCGTTTTGGCTGAAACTTGATTGGTCTCAATGATGGAAACTGTTTTTTTTTGGGGGGGATTTTTTTTCCCCCAGTTCCAATGATTATGAAGCCATGTCGCACTCCCCTCACTTTATCATGGTTGTACTTTTTAATTAAGGTCAATCTGTGGTATAAGTAATGGTGGAACTTAGCTAATGGCAAGCACCATCCCAAGAGTACAAAAGGCTCTGTGACTCATTGTGAAACTGACTTGGCTGTAGGGTCCAGGTGCATCTTCGTAACGATTGACCCCTACCATTCCTGCACTGAGACAGCATGTCTGTTTTCCAAGTCACACTTTTCCTAGTCCACGGTACTGATGGGCCTGCCATGGTTGAGATGAGGAACAAAAAAAAAAAACAATGCTGCACATCAGAATCTTTTCTTGTCATCACCGATTCTGTGAGGGCCATGCCACTACTTATGTTAGGCACAGGTGACAGCAAGTACAACAGCTCGTACCCCACCGTTGGTATTATGCAGGCATACACACGTAGAAACGCTTTGCCATGAGTCTCAGAAGCCTTTAAAAACAACGTGTATTATGCCACATACATCACAACGTTGGTCTCAATCACAAGTTGCACTCCTTCTCAAGTTGGTATTTCACAAATCACACTCCGTAATGCTCATATATATTGAAGCTCCCTACCTCACCGTCGGTACTCCAAATGTCCCTCTGGGCCGTCTTTGGAAGGTACCGGGGCCGGCGCCAAACGCCTATTTGATGTTTACCAATGGATGCGGGAAAAATGCGTCATACGTATCGGCGGCGTCTATTTTGCAGGGCTGTAGGGAACCGTAGTTCGGAGTATCGACACCTAACTTGTATTGCCGACATGAAATGAGATGTCACATTCTCCCATTGGTGGCAGAGCAATCGACCCAATTCTATTCAAAAGGCAATACTAATGAATATTAGTGCCTCGCTCCAAAGAAGTTTCGTCTCAATACAGTAACCTATCAATAAGGTTAGGTGTTACGGCAGGTTGCTTGTCACTTAACCTGACGGTAGTTGTGATCTCGTAGTTCGTCTAAAAAACCTTCCTTTCGGAATAGGCTATTTTGTCTCAACACAGTATCTTGTCAATAAAGTTTGCGTGTTGCGGCAGGTTACCTGTCACTTAGCCTGACGGTTATTATACTTTCGTCGTTTATATCAAAACGCTTCTTACGCGCATAGGCTGGTAATAAGCCTCAAAATACCATGATTTAAATCATTGCATGTTTAAATCAAATCACATACACTCATACAATGTGGGTTCCTCAATATATTGCACAGCGGTGCTGTAGGCCACAGTAAAACTGTGCATATACACCTACAGATCAAACCTCATTTAGCATCACGGATAGGTCTGGGTCAGTTGCAATAAAGATGGCTTATCCTTCTAATAGACCACTAGTAACAGGGTGCTTGTCCAGATAAACTAATGAGGGAAAAGTCCAGAGAGTGTATTCATGTACACATGGACAAAGCTTGTTTTTTGTCCTAACTGAAACCACCCAAGGGCACTACCTGCAACACCCACCTCTCTCAGCCTATCCAGCAGGATCCCATGGTTCACTGGGTCGAAGGCGGCAGACAGTTCAAGCAGGATCAGAACACCTGCCTGATTCCTGTCTGCCCGCCAATGAAGCTCATCCAACACGGTCACCAAGGCCGTCTCAGTACCATCGCTTGCCGGAAGCCACACTGGACTTCCTCCAGAAGTTTATGCTGTTCTAAGTACCTAGAGAGAGTGCCCGCCACCACCCAATCTACAATTTTGGCTGGATAGTGTAGAAGCGAGATGGGCCTGAAGTTCTTAAAGCACTCAGGATCGAGGGTGGGCTTCTTCAGCAATGGGGTCACCACTGCTTGTTTTCACTGAGATGGGACCACTCCAGTAGAAAGAGACTGGTTACATACCTGCCGAAGCGTAGGAAAGAACTCAGCCTCAAACTCTTTTCCGAATTTTTAATGGAATCGGATCATGCGGGGACCCGGACGTAATACCAAAGGCCACTCCCCTAAACTCATCTGCAGTCAGCTGCGCGAATTCCGAGAGGGACTTGTCTCCCCCCTGTTCAGGGACGGCACCGTAATTCATCACGACCTGCTTCAGAGGGTTGCCACAATCAGCCAACACTAAGGGATCAGTTCCGGTCTGTTGCTGCTCCACCACCATCAATGATTGTTTTAATTTTGTCCTGAAAGAACCTAGCCAGGTTCTCATAGTTCCTGGGAGGGGGAAACTCATTCTTAGCACAGTCCGGGCTGATGAGGCTATTCAGCTTAATAAAAATACTACAAGAGCTATTCGGGGCATCGAGAATCACCTTTGAAAAGTATGCTGCCTTAACTCTATTGATTTCCTTTTTGTAATCCATCCGCTTAGCTTTCCAAGTAAACCTATCCTTATCCACGTATGCCTGTCTCCACCTCCTCTCCACTTGTTTACATTCTAGTTTCAAGTTTTTGAGGCAATCCATAAACCAGGGGGCTGAAGGTCTCTCCTTGCTCTTATGATGTTTTAAAGGAGCAGAGGCATCTAGAGCCGAAGTAATCTGAATAGAGCCGAATGGAGAGATCTGCATGCAGATTGGAGGGAGGAGTTGCACTTGGGACCTGAATAGGGCTGTGCCTTCCCTCCACAATGCTGGCTCCGCCTCCTGTGGTGTGTCTAATCACTGAGCCCCCACATGACAAAGGGGAGAGGAGCTGGGCAAAACAAAGTGCTCCAAATCCCCTCTAAACCAGTTCTGACTGTTATCCCAAGGCCCTGTGCTGTGACACAAAGGGATTTACTAGTATAAACATAGGGGCTGTGACCCCATAAAAATGTTCAGTTCAGTGTGCTGTATTTGTTCCTAACCCGGGCCTGCTGCAGCTGGGGCCTAGGGGGTGCTGCCAGGATGGCTTGCCTCCCTGGGCCCTGCATTGCCTTTAGACATCTACTAGAACTAGAACTAGAACTTTCTGCTGGGTTTATTCTGGACTATACAATCTTTTGCTTCATTTCTTCACCTAAGGACTGATGCCTTTTCACTGAAGGACCTTCGCCTGCTACTGGAGCTGTGGCTCCTTAGCGCCTTGTGAGTGCTTTATTTTCATTTCTCCAGGAGCGTTTTGCTTTGAACAGCGCTTTATTTGAAGGGGGAGCACTTATGTCGTCCCCTTGCATCGTGGGGTTGCGAGCGCCTTCAGGGGTATACCGACATAGGGAGTGCCCAGCTATTCTGACTTCCGAGAGGGAGCCAACCCCTCAATGCCGCCTTATTCTCTATACCTAATGCGCGGTGCCCACCCCGAGTTGTCTGCCGTGGCTTTGCCGCACTTTGCCCCACGAAGGAATCGTCGCCGCAGCCAGAGCTGCTAAAGAATTCTCTTCCAGGCCGCTGCCCAGCGCGACCCAGAAGGCAGGCGAGGCGGTGTCCTGGTTGGCGGGCCTTCCGAGACGTAAGGGAAGACCCGCGAGTAAAGAGCTTGGCGCGACGTAGGAACGTGGGGCTCCCATGTGTGAGGGAGAGCCCTGCGGTGACGGCCGAAGCAAAGAAGAGTCTCGGGTTCCAGGAGGGGCCCGGGTGTAGTAGAGATGCGGCCAAAGGCAGCGCGGAGCTCTCATAAGTGTAGGGATGCCTAGCGCCACAAGAGAAGTGCTGCCGAAAGATAGAGGAGAGACCTGCCTTCGCCCCAGCCTGTGAGTAGGGCTCAAGTAACATAGTGACTGGGAGAGGCACCGAGTCAGAGCGGCCCCGTCTGGCAGCGGGCTGCACCACCATGAGGCGCATCTTTGGTTTACAGAGCCTGTGTGGCTCGAACCTGAGGCAAGGTATTTTTAAGGTCCCGTTTGGGCCAGAGGGCACCGTAGTGCCGGGCCCTTAATTTGATTTCCAGCCGCCCTGCTTGCTAGAGGACAGCTGCCACATTTTGGTTGGTGGTTGAGAGCCCAGCGAGGCCCAGAGGGCATTGTGGTGCCAGGGCCCTTTTCATGACTCACAGCTGTGCCGCACCAGCAATGGCAGCTGCAACATTGGCAAATTGTTCAAAGGGCACATTGAGAGCCCAGGCCTCAATTGATAATTACAGCTGCCCAGCAAGTAGTGGGCAGCTGCAACGTTTAGGCCGCAGTTCTTTGGGGGCATGTTTTGAATTCGTAGTGGGACCGACTCCTTAGCCTCATATCTTTTCCAAGCTGCCCAGCAATTAGTGGGCATCTGCTACGTTTAGGTTTGCGCAGTGCGCATCCTTGACTTCCACTGCCTTGGCAGCGCGCCCTGACTCTTGGGACATACAGCCTTTGAGCCCCTTTTGAGATGGCCAGTTGGCCAGGGGGACTGTTAGGTTAATAGGGCGCCAGGCCCTAATATGATTTATGTAGTGCTAGGGAATGGGATTCATGTAGTATGATTTACGCACCCTGTTTGATACCTCTAAATGTGTTTTTTTATGATTATGAGGTTGCTTTGCATATTATGGTTTATGCTAGTGTGATTATGTTCCACTGTGAGATGTATGCCCCTAATGTGAGTTATGCTTAGGAGGTTAGGGTCTAATGCTTCTAGATTTATGAGATTATTGCATAATGTGTTTATGCTGGTGAGATTGGCACAGAATGTAATTCACGCCTAATGTGATATAGTGCATACTGTAGTTTATGTTACAGGCTGATCCTAAGTACAGTGATTACCAGTGGTTACTGGTTGTACATTTATGATATGTTTTACTTTTACTAAGTTTGCTTTGTGATGGTTCTGACAGTGGTCCAGTGGGCCCTGTCAGGTGTATATAATCCCCTGTAAATATGACCTACTGCCAGGTGGCAGCATGTATATTATGTGAACACTATTCTAATGTGTTATGAGAATACAAAGGCTATTTTGGATATAACCTTGTGTGGAGTTCCTTTTGTGGTGTGCCTGGGATGTTGTTGCTGTGTGCGTACGTAAATACTTTACACATGGCCTCCGCGATAAGCCTGACTGCTTCTGCCAAGCTACCAAGGGGGTGAGCAGGGGTTATCCTTGGCGTGTAACTCCTTTGCCCCGACTAGAGTGGTGTTCTCTGACAGGCTTTGGCGCAAGCCTTAGCCAACCAGAGATCCCATTTCTAACACCGGTGCTTCAGCAACAATGCAAGCCGCGATAGGCCCTGCGACACGCTTCCCGGTGATGTGGCGGCATCTTCTGCGACATCGATCCTCATCTCCGGCGATGCGAGGCACTTCGGAGGCCCTGAGATGACTCAGCGGTTCTTGGGGGGCGCAACAGGCCCTGCAAAATGCTTCCCGGTGATGCAGCGGCGTCTTCTGCGAAGTTGATCCTCTTCTATGGCGATGCGAGGAGCTCTCGTGTTGTGACAAGGCAACAGCAGTTTCGCATCACGCTTCTTGCTCGTGAGTCACGCTTTCAGCTCCTTGCGATGTGCAGTTCCTCAAAAAGCCCCGCACAACTGCACGCACTTCCAAAGAACTCTTGGGGAGCTGGTGGGTGAAGTCTGTTGTCCTTGAGACTTCAGCAGGAGGCAAGCTCTTTTCTCAAGCCATTGGAGATCCTTACAAGCTGATGAAAGTACACAAAGTTCCTCTCTCCTTTCTTTGGCAGTCAGGCAACCACTGCAGGCCAATCCCCTAAGCAGCACTTCAGCTTAGGGATAGTCTCTCCTTAGACTCCCTGGTTCCACTCCTCAGCAAAGGTTTCTTCTTGTTTCCCAAAAGTGATCTAAAGTTCTGGGGTCTGGGTCCCCCTTTTTATACACAGTTTCTCTTTGTTCTCTGAAAGCAGAGAGGCCTTTGCCTAGTCCAAACCAGTTCAGGGAAGTCCTGGAGCACCCTGTTTACATGACTCATTCTTTCCTTTCACAGTGCATGGCAGGGACATAAGACACACCACAGGAGGTGGAGCCGGCATTGTGGAGGGAAGGCACAGCCCTATTCGGGTGCCAGTTGCAACTCCTCCCACCCATCTCCATGCAGATCTCTCTATTCAGCCCTGTACTGACTCACCCTGTCTCCGGGAATCCCCCACCCCCTGTCACTCAAACTCCAGACAAGGAATACACAACCTAGCAGAGGCAGGCTTGCATGGTTAGACAAGAAAATACCTACTTTCTAAAAGTGGTATGTTCAAACACAGAATGTTAAAACCAACTTCACTAAAAGATGTATTTTATCATTCTGAGTTCAGGCATACTAACTCGAATTTCTACCTAGTTCCCTGAATCAGTTAGGAATATAAGATGTAATAATCAAACTGCACATTTTGGCCTATGGGGAACAGTTAGCCTTGCAATAGTGAAAAATCAAAATGGCTGTAATTCACTATTAGAACATTCCACACACATCAGGGTATGTCCTACCTTTTACCTACAATGCACCCTGCCCTTGGGCGGCCTACCATAGGGGTGACTAATATGCAGAAAAGGGAAAGTTCAGGAACTGGCAAGTGGGTGAACTTGCCCAGTCAGCATGGCAGTACCAGACTGCACACAGGGTTTGCTATGGCAGACCTGAGACTTACTTTTACAGGCTGCTTCTGTGTGTGGAACAACCAGTGCTGCAAGCCATCCAGCAGCATTTTATTTCCAAGCCCTGGGCACATGCAGTGCACTATACTAGGGTCTGACAAGTAAACCAAACCAGCAAACCATGGGTTCACTGATCCATACATCAATTTATAATAGGGAGAGCATATGCACTTTAGCACTGATCAGCAGTGGTAAATTACCCAGAGTTATAAAACCAGCAAAAACAGGTAAGACAAAAAACAGGAGGAAGGCAAAAAAGTTTAGGGGTGACCATGCAAACGGGCCAAGCCAACAAGTCCCAACAGGCTAAAAATTCACATAACGGCATCACAGCCACAATCCTGGAAGAAGACTTCCAATCATCTTTAAGGAATCCATCAAATGCTCAAATTTGTCAGAGAATGCCACTCCATTCATGGAACATCTATACTTCAAGTAGCAAATTTCTGTTTCCTCACCTTGAATGGAACCCTCACTTAATGACCACCTGGACCATGAGGACCAGCACCATCACTGACTTTGTCTGTCTGCCTCACCACCAACTCTAGGGCCCACATATTGCTTGAGGACCTCAATTTCCACCTGGAGGACCGAATTGACCATTGCTGCACAGCAATCCTTGAAAGCCTAGCCAAAATCAATGTCATCCAGCTCATTCCAGGACCCATACACACCACAGGATACATAGTGGCCCCATCTTCACCACCAACAACAGCATAAAAACAACGTTACCATGACGCTCACAAGGACTGACCCCCCCTCATTCACTACCAGATCAGCACACAGCAAGTCAAGGCAGCCATCAGGACCAGACTAACAGGTTGAAGCTGGGGAAAAATCTTCGAAATAGACAGGGTCGGCTTCCTTAGCTTTGATCATCCTAATCCTATAGACGATCTCAACAAAGAGATCACAAACTTCAACAAATAGATCAGCAGCTGCGCAGGCTCCTTCACACCCATCAAAGTCACCAAGCAAAGAAGATCTACAAAGCATGCCAGCTGGTACACAGAAGACCTCAGAGAATCAAACAACACTATATACAGTTATATGGGAAATGGACGACCAGCCTTGATCCAGCCTTGCTCCATCTATAAAGCTGCTCTCAGATGCTACCACCAGCAACTATGAAACACCAAGAAATGTGCACTAGCCGAACGCATCGAAGTAAGCCATAACAGCTGCAAGGAGATTTTATTGATAATAAAGTACTTCAAAACACCTTCTGTACCCAACAGTGACACCTTCACATCCCAAGAACTTTGCAGTGACCTATCCGACTTCTTCCACAGAAAAATCACCAACAGCTACAGCAGATTCACACCAGTCTGACCCAGGGACCTGTTTACAAACTACCCACCACCAACCAAGACTACCACCTGACCAATATGCCCCCACCTCAGCTACAAACTAAAATTGTCACCAATCAGTACTGCCCTATCCCAAATCATCAACACCGCCATTGTGTTCACACTATTCTCAAATAACTGGAAACATGTAAAAGTCAAAACCCTCCTCAAAAAACCATCTCTGATGGGAATCAACAGTGCAACTTCCATCCAAACTCCTTGCTCCAGTACCCAGTCAATGTGATTTAGAAGACCATCAACAAGCAACTCGCAACCCACCTTGAGCTTTCCCACCTACTAGACAACACCCACTCAGGTTTCGGAAAAAACCACAGCATTGAAACAGCACTTATTGCAGCCACCAGCCACATCAAGATCATCATCATGGACTACAGAGAAACAGTAGCCCTCATCCTAATCGACCACAGAATTCAGCATTATCTCCCAATACACTCTCATCAGAAGACTCCACAACATATGCATCTAAGGAACAACACTCTACTGGATCTGCTCCTTCCTCACTGGAACAACCCAAAGAGTCAGAGTGCCAACTTTCACATCAGAGACCAAGAAACTGATCAACAGAGTCCCATAGGGATTATCCCTTAGCTCCACTCTGTTCATCGTTTGCATGGCCCCACTAGCCAACATCATCCTATGTGAAGACATCACCATCATCTGTTACATGGAGAACACCCAACTCATCCCCTCCCTTGCAGATAAGACAGCCACCTCCAGAATCATCCTCTCCAACTGAATGACATGGTAGCTGACTGGATGAGAACAAACTGCTTGAAGCTCAATTCCCAAACAACAGAAGTCCTGATCTTCGGAACCAAGAACTTCCAGGGGGCTCCATCTGGTGACCGTTGGAGCTAGTGCCAACATCAACATCCACCAACCATGCAAGAAACCTTTGGATCATTCTAGATGGCAAACTCACCATGACGTGTACCAACAGCGTATCCTGACTGGGAGACGTACCCTAGTCACAGCTCATTTTTCCCAACAGGGCTATCCAATTAATGATGAGTAACACAGTTGTTTACTTCACATTCATATTTAATGTTTCATTATTTTCAAGAATTCCTTCATTCTTCGTATTTGTAAATCCAATCAAATGTTGTTAGTTCTCATTCTTCCAATACATCCATTATCCAATGCATTTCGGCCAACAAAAAGCCTTCATCAGTGATAAGGGTCTATAATTAAAAGAATATGATGTATGAGGAAACAGAATCTCATATTCGACAAGTGGTGATTTCATGGATGAAGAGAGTGAAATGGTGAACAGGCCAACGCCCCCAGATTCAGATATTAGAAATAAGTCTTAAATCTCAAAAAAATATATGAGTCAAAAAACTTAGATCAAAACTAAATCACCCGTGTATACAAGAAACTTAATAGTAAAGTTACACTGTGCATAACCTGCATTTATCGCAAAAATAGAGCACTTAAATCTAAATAAAGTGACAAAAGTATTGAAAATGATCGTCAAATAAAGAATAACACCTAATCTGCAAGGTAAACGATAAAGGTTTGAAAAATAGTTCAAACAAAAATAGCCACACGTTGTTTTCATTACAATACAACGATATCAATACCAAAGGTGATTCTGTAGTAAAGCAAGATCAGCTCATGTAATAATCAGGAACATAATGTTCACGGTCAAACCTTTCAATTTAGTAAACCCACTTGAAAACGAGAAGATGTACTCGACAAGTTGCTCGCGTCTGTAGATCGCGGGCAATGGTGCAGGTTAAACTATCATTAAACAAAATAAACAAAGGACTACTCTTCTAAAGGAAAAAGTCAGTGCCATGTTGGAACAGTTACGCGAGTCATCACATGGTACTCGTGTGAAGTGAAAAAGACGTATTAAAGATAAGTGGTTACGATTTAACATTGTAATCGAAATCTTAATAACGAAAATTAAATAAAAATGTCAAAGAAACTGGATACAATTAGAGAATACAGATATCGTGGTTAAGAGAGTAGATTAACAGAGAACATTCAATGGCATACCAAGCAAGTATAATGTCAGTATAGTGGTTCTATAGGTAACAGCTAAATTCAACTCTATCATTCATCCCATTTGGCTTAAGGGTACCAAGTTTATAAATCCAAAAGTTTTCACGTTTCAAAAGGAGTTTATTGTTGTCAACCTCTTCTTGTTTTGAGACCAACTCCAAAATCTGAAACCTCAGTTGGCTGATATTGTGTGAGGCTTCTTGAAAATGTGTAGCTACTGTGGATTTAGTAGATTTATTGCGAATATTAGACTTATGTTCATTTAGGTGAACCTTCATTTTTCTTTCGGTTTTACCCACTTATCCTTGTCCGCATGGGCATTTTAAAAGATAAATGATATTTGAACTGTCACAAGTTGCTGTTACTTTCAGTTTTATGTTGAATCCTTTACTCGGATGAGTCATGATGTTTCCTTTTATTATGCAGTTACAAACAAACAATGACTGCAGTTCATACAGGACAATGTTCCTCTGAAATTTTGGGTTGTACTTGATTCTCTGTTTTTAATTAGACTACCTAAGTTAGGAGCTCGTTGATAAGCGAAAAGTGGAAAGCCATTAAATGTTTGATTGAAATCTGGTTCCTGGGATAACAATATCCAGTGTTTTTTCACGATTTTTTTGAAAATATTACTTTTGGTGGTATATTTTGACACCACTACCATCTTGGTAGCTTCTTTCTCCTTGTGTGTTTTTTGAAAAAGTTCTCTTCTGCTTTTAGTTGCACAGCGTGTTTGGGCTTCGTCCAAAGTTTTCGTAGGATAATCTCTTTCTTTGAATCTTGTAACCATTTCTTGAATTCTCATTTCTTATTTATTCACAGAGGAAACTATTCGCTTAACTCTAATAATTTGAGAGTATGGCAGGTGTTTTTTAGGAGAATCCGGGTGGAAACTCTTATGATGGAGAAGATTATTGCGATCAGTAACTTTCCTGTAAATGTCAGTTTCAAACCCAGAGTTAGTTCTAGATATCTGTACATCCAAGAATGTAATCTCACCATGACAGCAGAAGTCAACACAGTGAGCACCTCCTGCCTCGGCATCCTGCACATGCTACAAAAAACCTTCAAAGGTCTTCCCCAGAGCAACATATAACTCATCACCCAAACACCCCTCATAAGGAGGCTCGTACAAGGCAACGCATGCTACACTGGAATCTCAAGCAACTCATACCAAGACTCTAGACCATCTAGAAAGCCACCTCAAGACTCATTCCTGACTTCCTGCATAGCA
Source organism: Lissotriton vulgaris (assembly GCF_964263255.1). NCBI lineage: Eukaryota > Metazoa > Chordata > Amphibia > Caudata > Salamandridae > Lissotriton > Lissotriton vulgaris. Next base: position 1,527,793,617 of record NC_141693.1, read on the forward strand.
CCCACATCACACCACATTTCAAGGAGCTCCACTGGCTAACCATCCACAAGCCAATTTCTACTCAGACATACAAAGTCCTCCACAACATCAGAACTGCATACATTAACAGCCCAAACACATTTAGACTCTATCTCACTCTCGCACACACACTCCCCGTATTCACAAAAACAGAGCAGCAGGTCACTCATTCTCCTACATCACACTCAAAACATGGAAAGACCTTTCTAAGCACATCAAGTCCTCCTCTTCACTTCTTGAGTTCCTCAAGTTAAAGTCTTGGCTCTTTGAATAACTTTATAGGGACCATACACCCACTTACCTGCCCAACCGCATGGGTACTCTCAGGGTTGATTAGTGCATTCTATAAATATATATGACTGTTGGACCAGGCTTTCTCGTTAGGGTCATCCCCAAATTTCTAGCCTTTACTCCCCACTTTTTGCTGAATTCCTTTTTGTTGGCCTTAGGACACAGTGCACTTTACCACTTCTTACCAGTGCTAAAGTGCTTGTGCTATCCATTGAAACATGGTAAGACTGGATTACACCTGATTTGCATGTTTAATTTACTTGTAAATCCCTTGTAGAGTGTTACCATATACCCAGGCCCTGTAGCTTAAATGCTGCTTTTGGGTCTACAGCACTAATTGTGCCACTCACTTAAGTAGTCCCTTAAAACATGTCCCTGGCCTGCTATTGACGCCTGAATGCAGGTTTACACTTCCAATTCAACTTGGATATATAACACTCTAATCAAGCTTTAAACTCCCTTTTTAATGCATACGAGTCACCAGTAAGATAAGCCCTAGGTGGTCCATAGGGCATGGCTCGTTGTAATTTAAAGGATGGAAATTAAGTATGAAATTTTGCATGCCCGGGTAGTGAAAACTCCAAAAAACAAAATTTACAACTGTGAGGCCTACATGTTCCAGAGGATAAATTTGGGTTGCGTTATTACATTTAATAAACACTTCTTTTTAAATGGGAACAGATAAGTATTTCATGTTTGGTAGCTATGAAATTGTAATTGGAAATCTTCTTTAATGATGAAGTCAGATTTGAAATTGCTATTTTTCAAAATGCCATATTTAGCAAGTTGGCATTTGTTAATCCCTTGCAATTTGGTGCCTGCATCCTGTCCTAGTTCACATGACTGGTTGTAGTAGGCAGCTGGACTGAAAGCCTCCCAGACAGTCACACAATAGAGAGATTAGAATTTCCTAAATAGACCATCAACTGCCAGGATGACGTTGTAGCTGGCCACAGCCCAACTTGCAACTGAATAAGTTGTGCTCTGTCTTCACACAAAGGGATTATCACCACTGCATTGTCCCTGCAACCAGTTTGAAGCCAGGGAGGCAGCGACAAGAAATTCCAAGCATTTAAAAAAGAAACATTTAGAAACTTCTCCTACTTCAAAGAAGGCACCATGTATAAAGAAGGAGCCCTCAGACTCAATATGCAGTTCACTTTCTAGACCTGTGGAAGGACTTGCAGAGGACTGCCTGCTGATGTGGCCTGAAGTCAATTAAAAAAAGACTGCTTTGATGTAACTAGACGATCTGCATGACATGACATATTACATATGGTAATTGGAACTGAAAAAAGAGGGTGAAAAAGTAAACATATTCCTCCGTGGTAAATATGCTGTGCTAGGGATTGACACATTTCATATCTGGACTCTCTCTTCTCTTTTTTTAACAGTGGAAAGGGGTGAACCAAGGAGTAGGTCCTATTTGTTCAGACACCTGAGACATATATTGATTACACTTGCGCTTTGATACTTCTTTCATGCTTAGAAAATACTTGAACATGCACAGATGCTTCAAATTCTATGAGTCTCAATCACAATCATATATTCAGCAGCGCACATATCTCTGCCCTTCAACTTAAGCCCTGCTATTGGATGGTGTTTCCTGACAGCCCAGATGGAATGCTTTCAAATGTTGAATTATTGACATTTAAAAATACATCTTTCTAAAAATATACTTTGCTTTAGTGTCATCCCATACCCAGCATTGGTGATACATTTAAAATGTGCACAGATTAGACAGCACCCTTAGAACGTTGTCCCATTTTGGGGAAAGTATTTCTGTTACTGTACTTTTCATAGCTACTTGTTACCTAATAACTGTTTGATATACCACTTAATAGTAGAGTTTTTGAAATTGTACAATGAGTGCTAATCAAAGTGACACTGGTATCCATTTTACTGGTAATCACTTTAGAAACCTCACAAGAGTGAGGAAGTGAAAGAGTGATTTGGTTCTGTTAGAATTCTAGTTCCTAAGCTGTTGACCGCCCAGAAGCCAGCGTTCTGTGGTTTACGGGCTAATCCATATTACAGTGCCTGACTGGTACACCTAGAAGACAAGTTTAAGAAGCTAACCTTTCTCTTATCTCTTCAAAAGGTTACTATGCAGATCATTTTAGACAGTGTTCATTGTATTAACATTATTCTAAAAGATCCCACGTATTTCAAACTCTTTGATTACCAGTATAATCCCAAAACGACCAGCAGGTTGTATGTGAATTCACACTGAAATGCTTGTTTTTATTTCTTGTTACTCAGGGTATAACTTATAGTCTGTGAATATTAATCTATCAATCATAACAATATTAAACGTCAGTTCTCAATATGGTCAGTGCACAGAAGCACATCAAGTATGCTCTAGAGCTCACCAGTTTATACTGACTGTGACACATAGGGATTGTGCACATTCGCAACAAAGATCTGATTGAGTGCAGAAGGGGTTCAAGCACCAGCAGAAGAAATAAATGTGATCTTGCAACCCATTTGTGTTTCCTGGTAGAAACTTAATCTGCTGTGAACAAATGTAATTGCCCTTCATGCAAGCTTTGAGGGTTGGGGGCTGTTCAAAGCCATCTGACTACAAATAGAATTTTCTCCAAACTTGAAGTTTTTCACAGCTGTCTCTGTAAATCTTCAAGAAACTTGGTTAGATGCTTTTACAGTGACCAGAGAGAGCCATTTCTGTGTTTAGTTGTTTTGTTATCTCTGTATGCTGACAGTGAGGTCTCACATTATTATTGTCACAGCTGGTTGGCCTTCCCTGTCACTTTCCTGTACAGACTGCACACATTTATGACTCAATACTTGTAACCTAGCTGCTAGGATTGTAGCACATAATTTGCAAACTAGATTTAACAATAAGTTGAAGGTTTTGATATAGTCATGATAGATCCCTCAAAAGACACCCCCAAAACGTCCATCAGTGTACAAAAGTGTAAGGGTAGGTTTAAAGGAGTTATCGCATGATTTACTAAATAGAGAAAAGGAACCAAATTGTGATATTGCAAATGAAACTTCAGATCTTCCAGCTCTTCCTTGTTTATACTTTAAATATTAGAATGCTGTTATAACTGACGCACACATGATCAACAAAACATACAGCTTCAATGCTGCAGAATGAATGTGATCAAGATGTGATCAAGTAATCAGTAGCTGTTTTTTTATTTTTACATGTTATCTACGGATGCATAAATTAAACCAGGTTACATGATAAAAGTGTATTCATCCAAATATAAGTACTTACTTTAAAAAATGTCATAAACATCTAACAATATATTTTTCTCTGGCTCATCAAGGCAAACGCCTACCAACAATATTAAAAATAAACGTTGACCGCAATACAGCCACACCACCTAAAATGTATAAAATGCATTCATTCTTAATTGCGGTGCCGCAACTTAGTGCTACTTTGCCGTTATTTTCCTGCTCCTGACTACGAGGAATCTGAAGGGAATTTGCTGCCATCTTTCACGGCCCCCGCTTCGCGGGCGCCGTTCATTGGACCGTGGGCTTGTGCACCCTGACATTGTGGGACTACGAGGCCCAGCAGGCTTAGCGTCACACACCTGCTGCCTCTTTCCTCACTGGAGACGCCCCCCCTGGCTCTACATTACTACAGCACGGCCTCTGCTTCATGGGTGCCGCAACTGAGTGCTACTTTGCCGTTATTTTCCTGTTCCTGACTATGAGGACGCCCCCCCGGGTGGTCCTTATAATTTCGTCAATTTTCCGCCACGCGGGTCGCGCGGGCGCCGGACGAAGCCCGGGCAAAGGGCTGTCTGTGGCCGTCTGTGGCCGTCCGGGGCCGGTCGAGGCTGGGCTGGGCCACCCCCCTTTGATTTATTGTCCCATTCGCTTCAGCCTGTGGCCTGCATACCTGTAAATATTACTTTTTTAATTATTATACATTCGTATATCATATGATTTTCATTCTTATATCTTTGATGCAATCACTGTTACATGTATTTTTTAGTGTAATAATATAGTGAATATTGCTCTCTGTGCTATTTTCTAAATAAATTTAGATCTAATATTAAAAGACATGGGGAAAAATACCCCCACTCATACAACTGGGAAAGCAAAAGCTGTTGCTAACCCCCCCTACCTACTTTGACAGCAATAGATCGAATGTTGCAGCAGACAATTGGGGTGGTCGCCTCTGCTATTGAAAGCACAGAAAGACGCCTTTCTCTGCCACCCGGTTTCATTCCCCCTTTAGCTAATACAAATATGTCTATGTTAACTACTAACTCCCAGGATTCCTTACTAGCCCCTTCATTTGTTGCTTTGCCTAGAAGAAATAGTATAACACCAATAAATGAGAGGTCTCTCAGGGATCCCACGGATGTAACTGAATTAATGCCCCTAACTGCACGGTTGTCTGTGACTCCCTCTTTATGTCCCAGCAATCAGATTAATGATCCCACCCTTCCAATTGAGGACGGCCCAGACAAAAGAGGGACAAGATATCCTAGGGAGCCCAATTCCTATTTTAAATATCAGTGATAGCCCATGTGTGAGAACTAGAGGGCAGAAGGCTAGATCCAAGCAAAAACACACTGCCAGAGAAAGGCAATCCAGCAAAACAAATAGTAAAAGGAATACCAAATCTAAAGTGAACAAAGTCTCGGAAAATCTAAATGGGAGTAGAGAGAGCGAGGAGAATGATCAGTTAGAGAATGTCCTTCTCCCAATTACCAATAGGGACCTAAAAGATGAATGGAAACCCTTTTAATTACTTTTTTAGAACGATTACTTTAAAGGTCAAAAATATAGAATTAAGGCTAAATAATATCGAGGGTAAGCTTGACAAACAGCTGACTTCAAGTGAGGCTAAGTCTTTACCTCACACTAGTGCTACATGTTCTAAAACGTCTCATTAGCTTCTGCCAAAATGTCAGCTCCACCCAAAGTGGCAGTGCCTGTTAAAACACCAGCTCCTACCAAAGCAACAGCTAAATCCAAACATTCTAATCCAAAGCTTACTGATCGGCCTGATCACAGTAGCCTAAGAGGAGACACTGTAACTCAAAATAAGGGGTCTGTTGACCCACTTTCTGTAGTCCCGAATGTGTCCACCATCTCAACAAAATAGAACATCAGAGGATCAATTCGAGGAAGGAGTAACGCCGAACCTTTTTGATTTAAATCTCCCGCCAGAAGCAACACCATATACTGTGGTCCTGGCAAATGTACCTCCACTTCCCCCTAATACTGTTGAAAATTGGGCAACTCTGAAAAATAAATCTCTCTGCTTTTTGTCATCTAGGGTAGGACTTAAAAATCATCTTTTCTCAGAGTTTAAAATGGCTAGACGAGCAAGATGGGTAGGCACATCAACTAAAACGTTGAGGGGTGATTGTGTAGTTTTATCATTTCGGTCCCCTCAACTAGTCAATCCAGTGAAGGAAAGAGTGGCCATGGGGACTTATGACCCACATCTTGTTAACATTCTCCCCCTTGGTTACTTTTACTCTCCTCCTCGACCAATTAGACGCATTGCCCCCGTCCGCTACCCGACCATGAACTCGGAAGCACCATGGGTCAGAAGCTCTGGAATTCCTATATTTAACTATTATGACACTCTTAGTGGTTTGGAAAATATTGACTGACTGAGGTTGACTACTACTAACCCCACTGCACCAGGTTTAGATGAAGTTTCTCATCTTGATTTTTGTATGAGGGAATATGTAGTTGCATCTGGGGAGAGAATACCACCAGCAGTGCCAACCATGTGTGAGGATGTGAATCTTGGGTGGGGGGGGGTTCTGACAGCAGAAGAGGACATGGGGCGGGGGGGCGACCAACTGGCCCCCTCCTCACCCATTAACCTCACCCCGATGTCCCCTGCAGTCCTGTCCATCCCCCCGAAAAGTCCATCGGTCCTTAAAATTTCATCATGGAACATAGCTGGCATTAGATCTAAAATTGAAAACCCTATTTGGAGGGATTTTATTCAATCCCAAGACCTTCTTTGTTTTCAAGAAACATGGTGTCTTGAACCAGTGCACTTGAATGGCTATAGAACTTTTTGTACCTCAGCTGTAGCCGTTCCTCATGGGAGACCTAAGTGTGGCTTGAGCATTTACTTATCAAACAAATTAGAGTTTGAGAAAATTACTGAACCTGTTAACACCTTGGCTGCTATGGCTTTTCCCCTCCTGTGCTGAAAGGCTTGAAATACTATACTATACGTTTCATGACGAGCTCAGCTCGTCATAAGTACAGCTCCAGTGTGCCTCATGATGAGCTGAGCTCGTCATGAGAAAAGGAAGGGGTTAAAGACATCTATTTTCAAATTTTGGTTCTTGGTTCGGCTTGTGACACCCCAATTGCTATTGTTAATATATATAATAATATTCCCTGTGATGGTGTTACGAATGTCTTGAGGAAACTGACTAAAGCTTTGTTTATACAGGAAAAAAAAATTAAGCAAAAATTGATGATAAATCATGTTGGGGGATTTCAATTGTAATTTATGTGAACTAACTAAGTACAATAGGTGTGGCATAGCACGGGATGATGGTGAGGGATGTTTCCATTTTAAGCATAACTCTCTAGGGGAACAATTTAATATCTTGCTAGCTAATTTCAATATAGGGTTTGCAAATGAAATGTGTATCTCTGCCCCTACAGTAGCCCCAATATTTAATGGTAGAGGTTGCTCTACAACCATAGACTATATCACTATTTCTAATAACTGTGGGAACAGAATCCATTCTTTTAATGTTCCTGATATAGCGTTGAGCGACCACTTCCCGCTCTGCGTGTCTATCCTGCTGCCTACTGTATCAACATTAATTAGCAATGGAGAATGCAAAAGCTCAGAGGCTGACTTAGCAATTGGTAAAACTAATGGATATACATTAAAATGGGCTATGATAAATGAGGCAGAGATAATTAAAACAGTGGTTGAAAAATGCTTATTAGAAATAAATACGTGTCTAGAGATAGATTCACCACCTGAAATTTGTCTTGCATCCTTTTCTGTAATATCGAACGAAATTAAAAACTCCCTCACTAGGCAAATTAAGAACCGGAAGAAGGAGGGAGGCTGGTTTGATTCCAGATGTACTAAGGCCTATGCAGCCCTAATAAAGGCAGTGCATAACAAACCTAGATCTGCTGAGGAAATCCGCAGATCTAGGAAAGATTACAAAATGGCAATTAAAGATAGGAAAAATACTCTGGGGTCCGAAGCTTGGGAGGCTCTTCATTCTGCCTCCATAACAAATGATAGTGCGAGCTTCTGGAAAATTGTGAGAACTCCCTTTCTTAGTGAAGAGGCTAGTCCGAAAATAGACATTGCAATATGCAACTCAGAATGAGTCAGACACTTTTCAAGAGTTTATGAAGGAGAAGAACATGAAGGAGAAGAACAAGTGGGGTCTTTGACATCCACTTATGATCATCCTCCCAGCAGTAAATTGCTTTTTACTCTCGTGGAGGTTGAAAAGGCCCTAAGTAGAAGCAAGGGCGCTAAGGCGCCTGGCCCAGACAGGGTTCCCATAGATATATTTAAGAGTACTCCCTCTCTGTGGGCGCCCCTTCTGGTCCAGGTGCTTAACGCTAGCTGTGTTGCTGAATTCCTGCCTAGCTGGGTGGAATCTGTTATCGTTCCGATTTATAAGAAGGGAAATAGACAGGACCCAGCCTGTTACAGGCCTATCTCCCTACTGGATTCCTTCACTAAGATAGCGGGCAGAGTTATTCTGGACCGGCTTTTGGAATGGGTAGAGGAAAACTCTGTTCTGTCTAATCTTCAGTATGGCTTTCGTTCCGGTCTGGGGACTGTAGAGCAGGGTTTGAACTTGCTTATGCTGGTCGGGAAATATTCAAGGGCAAAACAAGGCAACTTGTTTTTGGCCTTTGTAGATCTCTCGGCCGCACTTGATTGTGTGGTACATTCTAAACTGTGGTTTATTTTAGAACATCTTGGGGTTGAATCTAATATTATTTATTATCTTAAATGTTTTTATAGCAACGCGTCGGCCCGCGTTCGTTTTGGCCTAAATGGAGAGCGCACAGACAAAATACCAATCAGGAGTGGGGTCAGGCAGGGTTGTGTCCTGGCCCCCTTCCTTTTTAATTTGTATATAAATGGATTGGAAGACGTTTTGTGCAAAGATAGCCTGGATCCCCCATATGTAGGTGGCCGCCCAATACCAGCACTTTTGTACGCTGACGATGCTGTACGGATGTCACGCACTCAAGTGGGTTTACAGCGGGTGGTTGACAGCTTTTCCCACTTTATGAATGAGTTGGGCCTGAAAGTCAATACATTAAAGACTTTCACTATGTATTGTGGTAGGCAAAATAAACCTAAGAGGCCAATCTTTATAGCGGGACAGAAGCTGGAATTTGCCAAGCATTTTTCGTATCTTGGGATAATTTTTGCCCAAAATGAGACGTGGTCCCAAGCTGTTTCTGTTAAAAAGCTTGAGCTTTTTAGATCGACCAGTGCTCTTAAAAATTTTTCAAGTAAATTAGGGACTAGACCTCCTGTAGAATTGAATCAAATCTATAAGGCCAAATGTGTAGCTGGTGCTACCTATGGTAGTGGGGTTTGGGGTTTTGCAAACCCCGCACCTATACAGGTTCCTGAAAACTCCTTTTTAAAATATATTTTGGCACTCCCCAAAAGCTCCTCTAATTTTAATTGTCACTCAGAATTAGGCCTTTGTTACATCACAGACCTGATCAAAATAGAGCCAGTGCTGTTATGGCACAGACTCTGGACCCAAGAAGCGACACACTTAAACAGAGAGATCCTGACAGACATTTTGAAATTGGAGGTTGCTACTAAAATATCATGGGTGAAGTATGTTTTAAATTTTTTAAAAGACATTGGGAGACAAGAATATGTTTTGAATCCCATGGATATTTCAGTAATCTCACGAAAATATTTGAAGAAGGATTGTCTAGCCCTTTTGGATACCCACAGGACTGCTGCGGAGGTCTTAAAACCTTCTGTTCAGCAGCATCAATTGGTTTTAGCAACTTTTAAGATTCAGCCTTACTTAATCTATGTAACTAATAATTATGAGCGTTTCCTACTCTCACGCTTTAGATTTAATATTTTCCACTGATTGGTTAGTTTCCCTATGATTAATAATTGGGCGCACGATCTACCTCTCTGCCCTTGCGATAATATCTCACCCCAAAGTACCCTCCATGTATTTTTATTTTGTAAACTGTATGATGAAATGAGGAAAAATGTTTTATTGCCTTTTTTAAGAGAGTTAGGACTTTGTCATTGCCGTGCGGCGATGATTAGTATCCAAGCCCTAGACAATCATGTATCTGTTGCAACAACAATTTTGTATTTAAAAAATGTGATGATCACTATGAAACGTATGGTCATATAATATGCACTTTATAATTGTAATTGTTTCTCCCCCCTGTATCTGTTTTTTATGAATCCAATGAATTGCTGTATTTTTATATATTGTATTCTCTCTTTTTTAACATTGTAACTATGAAATTTTATCTGTACTTTTATGATTGCACCGAAACAATTGAATAAAGATATTTTGAACTGAATAATTGGAATTAATACTGTAAATTGTGAATGCTCTACCTCTTAGAATCGGAAATCTCTGCTGGAAATCTGAGTTTCAGCTAGCTGCTCCCAATGAGAAGGGGCTCTCTCAGGAGAAATGGGAACTGGGATCGTTAGATAAGACAGCCTGTGGAACATTATAGAGCTGACTGTTGTTTAAAATAGTTTAAGAGCTGGGGAAGTGCTATTTCACTATCGTAGACTGTGTTAAATATCTGCTTGTTACAGGAACTTTAAGGGTACGTCACAACCACAACAAAATGCCACACAACTAATATACAGAATTATTTTTGTTATATCCGACCACCACAGAGACCGACTTGCTCTCTTTTGGAAATGAGCACCTTTTGCGTGCTGTACCCCTTGATTTTTGCCTTGAGTGTTTTTGCTGGGTGTAGCAAAAGAGCATGCACTTCCCTTCTCAACATGAATACATTGGCATGCCCCCAATTGGCATATTACACTTATCTCTAGGCATGTAAGTTAAATATCACCAGTGGGTTGCAGCACATATCGTGGCACCCACTGCAGTGGCAGTGCAAACATGACTTCAGACATGTCATATGTAGCCTGGCTGTGCAGGTTTTTAACTGCAAATTTGACCTGTTGATATAACCCCTTTTGTCAGCCCTTAATCTTCGTTTTAGGGGGCGTGGTTGGGGCAGCCAACATGGTGGATGCATCTTAAAGACACTCCAAACCTCCTCTGCCATCCGCCTGCAGCCTGAGCCCCCAGGACACCACTGGGGCCACTTGCTGGAGCCGCTGAGTGCCCATTCCACTATTGGGGTGCTGGTACAACCGGGAGAGTTGGCATGTCAAGAGAGGTAACATGGCACCCATCAGGCGGTTTTTGGCAGGGCCTCGCCTGAAGAGCCTGGGCTTTTGGATGGCCGGAAACAACAGACAGCCCTGCTTGACAGGGTGAGATGCAAAGACAGAGCTGAGGGTCTCATGACTGCCTGGATACAGTATTCGCTAATGGTCACTCGAGTCCAGGGAACTGGACGGGCCAGCCCTGGAAGAGCGCAGGGCACCGCTTGCAGTGTCAGTGGTGGAGTGGGTGGGCCCTGCTCCTTGGCCCGACATACTTGATGGCGACTTTCTGTCTAGCCCCCAGTTTGGGTCCTTGAACTGAGGGTGACTCTTTGGGGCTGCCTGGCCATGACATGGACTGCTGAGGCAGCTGTGCGGCTTGAGGATACGTTGGACTGCATGATTAGGGATCAAAGAAGGCAGGGGGGTTGGCAGACGAGGCCCTTACTCTGGTTCCTTGGCCTATTGGAGATGGGGTCTTGTCGGTGGAGGGTGAGCTGACCTGGTGTCTGCTATGCCCCTGGGTGAGCGTTGACCAGATTGCCTCTTGACATTATACAGCACCAGTATCTTTCTTTTGTGCTCTGCCAGTTGTAATGGGTCTTCCCTCACTGCTCGTACTGCCTCTGCAACGTTCCTTGAGGCACCCGTCTGGGGGTCTAGGACAGGCTGCACCCAAGCTGCCCCCACCTGAACTCCTGTGATCACCAGCAGTGGGGGGAGCAGTGTAGCAGTTGTCACTCCAGGGTTAAGGGCTTGTACCTGACTGTCCCCCTTTGCCCTTACATCTGCAAATGGGCACCCACCCCCGCCTTGTCTACAGGTAGTGTAGGGAAAGACAAGGTCCACAGAATGAGACCCCCCACATCCAGGAACCTTCTTTGAAATTGGGTCATATCGTGGGGCCCGGAGAGTCTTCCTTATCGTGTTTCATGGTGGAGCAGGCTCACCAGGTCCTTGCACAGTGGCCTCCATCTTTTGCACCTCCAAGGTCTGTCCCCACCAAATTTCTGAACTTCAGTGACAGGGCTGCCATCCTGCGACAGGCACATATTCATGGAAAGCTCCACTTTTATTCAACCCATATTATGATTTTTCCTGATTACGCAGAAGCCATTCAGAAACAGAGTCAATTCTTTGATGCCATCAAGCTTAAACTGAAACAAGATCCCTCAATATATATTACTTTTCCCTGCTAAACTGAAAGTGATTAATGGCTCATGCTTTTACTTTTTTGAAACCCCAGAAGAGGCTTGAGAATAGACTGCGGAGAGTTCGGCCGTCAGGGACTATGATCCCCTCCTCCAGTATGATTTCCGGAGAGGGCCTGTGCCATCTCTTTACTCCTCTGCTCAGCCTAGGAGCATGTATTTAACCAGGGCCAGAGGGTGACATGGGCGACGTAAACATTCTCCTGAGTCCTTCGACACTGGTCATTGCTGCTCCCAGAGTGGGAAGGGGACCTCCCATGCCCCACCAGTGCTCGGTGGGGCCCCTGATGCCTTGTTGGTGGACACTTCTGATGTGGGGGAATCCATGCTGGGACAGCTGTCATGACAATGATGCCCTAGGTGTTCTGCTTTGACTTTAGCTGCTGGACCACCAAAAAGTTATTCTTCATAGGAGGTGCTGCAACTCAAATACCCTAAAATATGTTGTGATTTTTTTGTTGTGGGACGTTGGGCGAAATATGCTTCTGGAGTAGATGTATGAGGTGGAGGGTCATTGTTGGGGGGTGATGTTCTGTTTTATGTCCTTTGTGATTGTTATTGGTTAGTTGGCGTTACTTTCACACACAACTGGAGCTATTAACCACAATCCCTAATGGGGATCCAGATACTATTAGTTAGCCCTCCTCGTCAGGCCCATGGCTGAATGTAGCCTTATCTCCTGGAATGCCAATGCCCTCTTAGATCACATCAAATGCACTGCGGTCCTTAGATTTCTTAAACACCATCAGCCGGACATTGCAGTGCTGCAGGGATCTCCATTTTAGTCTCCATTTGCCCCCTTCTCACATAAATCACGGTTATGACCATGTATTTCACTCAAGCTTTGGTGGGGACTCCAGACGGGTGGCTTTTCTGATCCGTAAGTGCCTTCTACTGGTAGTGAACCAGATTGGCCATGACCCACAGGACGGCTATGTTGGGATATTGGGGCTGCTGGAAAGGAATCCATACAATATCTCAAGTGTCTACATTCCTCCTTAGCTGCAAAAACAAGACCCTGGCAAGCTTACTGAGGTGATCGCTGAACTGACACCCAGTGATTTCAAACTGTAAGTGCACTATGTCCCTGCTAACAAGGTTGCCAGTGCAAGATCTGTTTCCCAAAACTACCACAAATGGCACACTTCAGCCACCCTGTAATTCCCTAGTTAATTGTACCCCTGGTACCTAGGGCACAGGCACTGAAGAGGGTCCACAGGGGCTGCAGCACACATTGTGACAGCCCAGAGACCCCTCACCTACACCATGCGGACTGCCATTGCAGGCTGCATGTCTTAGTGAAGAGAAAACGGAAGAGTCAACATGGCACACAGCCCTGTGTGCCATGCCATCATACACTGCATGAGATATAGGTATGCCAGTCTTATGGCAGTGTGCACTATATCCCATGTGAGTGACACATCTGCATGAGCATATATGGCTGTGCAATATCTGAGTCATTCTTGGATTTTGTAAGTGCACAGGGAAGCCATAGAGAGTCGATGGGCTAGATATTCGTTATTACGAGTTTCCTAGCTCCACAATGGCTTCACTGTATCCTAAGATCTTTGGTACCAAACATCTCATCGTAATATATCCTCACTAATGCCATTGGTGGATTTATTAATAAATGCACACAGCAGACCCTTTAGAGAGACCACTGAAAACCTACCAAGCACTGTTGTGGTCTCTGACTAGTCTTAGCCAGTCTACCACAACCAGACATCAGCCACGGTCGGTAGGGGATTACCTGCCGGGGCGGTGATGTGGGGAGGGGGAGGGGGACGGTGGGGGTTAGGAATGTATGGATAATGGATGTTTGCAGGTAAGTAAACATATAAAGAAATCAAACGAATTTCGTGGCGTGCACTGCATTGCATTTGGGTATGCAGTGCACGCAACGAAATTCGTTTGATTTATTCATATGCTTACTTACCTGCAAACATCCATTATCCATACATTACTAACCCCCACCCTGCCCCTCCCCCTCCCCATGTCACCGCCCCGGCAGGTACTCCCCTACCGACCGCGGCTGCCAGACATGTTTCTGACCTCATGGTGTGAGAGCCCGCAATCTCAAAAGCCAGAAACAAATCCTGTTCGGGTAGAGGTGCTTTGCACCTCCTCCAGGCCGGAATGGTCTTCCAGAGCAAGAAGCTTCAAAGCCTATGCTGCCTTGCAAGTACATCGCAGGCTTCTCCAGATAGTAGGGGAGGTCAACCCCCCTGGCCTGCTTGACATGTGGTGGGAGGACAGGTGGGAGAATTGGTTAGATGAGGATGAGTGTTTCCATTCAGCCAGTCCCGCGCCTCAGGTGTGGCAGGCAATGTGGACCCCTCTTTTGAAAATTCACCATCTTGAGATGGTGGGAAAATAACCTACCAGGGCTAGGGTAATGCCTCTTCCCACATGCAGGGGTCACTTATAAGAAGTAGAGACCCTAAAGGTAGGTTAGCACATTGAATACTACCTTTCTCCCCCTTTAACGCCCCAAAAATGAGTATTTTGGTGGCATCCCTGGACTGTGAACCTTGTATCCCACGGATAAAAGAAGACATGTACAAAGAAGAGCTGCTGCCTGTGAATTGAAGCCCTGCCTAAGAGAAAATTGGTGGCAAACCTGGCCTTCTGCCTCAAGGACTCCACAACCGTGGTTGTTCAGTCTCGTCCTGAACCTGTGAAAACTCCAAGAACCCCAGGGTTCCTCTAGCCTTCAAGAAATCACTGAAAACCTCCCTTGAAGTGAATGTATCAGGCCCCTGCACACTGCAGGCATCGATCCCACTAAGTCCTGTTTGTCGCTGTACTGCTCCCCGGTGACCAGTGGCGGCTTGTAGAGGTAATGCTGTGAGGCTGTGGGGCGGTGCCGGGGCGGGCCAGGGTGAGAGGATAGTGGAGTCCGACATGCCATGTAAGGGAGTAAAGTAAGTAAATAAATAAAACTATTTACCTTGCGCTCGCTGCATCGCCAACTCAGTGTTTTATTTATTTATTTACTTACTTTACTCCTTGTCATCATATGTCTGACTTCACTACCCCCAACCCTGCCCTAGTCCCACACCACCCCACCGTCCCACAGCATTACCTCTACGACCTGCCTCTGCCGGTGACTCCAATGTAGCACGCACTCCAAAAGAGGTGCATCAGCTCTGGACGTCAGATCTGTCTCCCGCCCACTTTTGAAAACACCAGGACCTCCCAGAGCAGCACTGCACCAATACCCGGGGTACCAGAACACCTTCAGCAAACAGAGAGATAAAGAGTACATTCTGGACTCAAACTACTCCAGAAGCAAGCACACATCGAGGGACATTGAGACCCTTGAGACCAAAATCATGAGTGGCCCAGCAGTCCCAAAATCATCTGCCCAAGTTGCCTGCTCCTAACCACGAGGACATCTTGACGCACGTTGCCTGGCTGACCTAACTGCTCTGCACCCACCAGATCAACCCTGTAACAATGATCTAGCTGTGCTCTCATGGTCCTGAGACCCTTGTGACCTCCTCCCCTGAGTGGGATCCATCGGACTTACCTTTAAGTCCTCCTCAGCAGTGTCATTTCAAGTGGCCTCCTTCGTCGTAGCTCACCAGCTTCCAACAACCTCAGCACTTGGCTCCTGGCCGAAGCCGGGACGCTCCGATCTTCTGCTGCTGGAACATTGGACCTGGTCCTCCTATAGACCTAAAATGAGAAGGTGAAGCATTTGTTCTCGTCATTGGCTTCAATAATGCATATTTGCGCACCAAAGTGATATATTTTGCGATCTCGTAATAATTCTAACATTGAAAGTACCCACTGTAAAGCAAAGTTCTTGGCTTTAGAATTACATAAAAATCAATACTATTTTTTATAAATTATTCTCAAATTTATTCTTGAGTGTGTGTCTCATTTATTGTCTCTGTGGGTACAAGAAATGCTTAGCACTACCCTCTGATTAGCCTAACTGTTCGCCCACCCTACCGCAATGAGAGCATTATTATTATTATCTACTTTTGCCTCTGTAAACCAATAAGGGACTCACATGTCTCTCTGCACAGTGTACTTCGTTTTAGTAATCTATATAGAGAGCCAGCTTCCTACAGGATGATATTTGACTGGTATCACACCCAAAGGAGGGGCATATTTGTACAAATCCGCATTTACTAAAACCCTATCCCGCATTAACTTCCTATTCCTTCCTGCCATGGATGTGTCACGCACAACAGCCACCAATTTTCTTTCTCTGGGATATCTGATCACTTTAAGCTTTTGATCGATGTTGGGAGGGGCCATTGTAGATGACCCATTGGTGACTTAATTCCTAGTTCTTTACAGATGAACGATTGCTAGTCTGCTGAGCTCTGCAACAACTTAGAGATTAATGAGGGGTTGGTCCATAGTCCACCCACCTTGTGGGTGACAGACAAGGCTACAAACAGAGGGCTGGCTCAAACATATCTTACACAAAAGGAAAGAGCGAGTTTTTCACTCCAGTCAGGTGCACAGCCTGCATCACCATGTGTTGTAACTTGATTAATAATCCAATTTTTGAAGAGAAGATTCCAAAATGCTTCAAATGAGTTTCTTATGTAGATTGTATTCTCCTTGTAAGCTCACGCGTAAGATGCAGTAACATTTAAAAGCTTCTCATGCTTCAGATATGCCTATACAGGACTTTTTCTGAGCAGACGCAACGTACATCCCAAACTCAATGCTTCTATTACCCTATGCATTTCGGGAGGTAATAGGCCCTTCCTCCGGGGTTAACTACGAGTAAAAGAACATAAATGTTAACTTCATGCTTGTTTATGAATACTGTGTGTTGTAACTGTTCACACAATAGAGTGTTGTTTTAAATGTCAACCCAATGCAGCATTTTTCCCGCTAACACAATTACTTTCCGACAACACAATTGCCTGACCCAACCTCTGCACTACTACCCTGCTAAACGTCTTTCAACTTTACTGCTAACAGGTAGCCACACAGATGTAAAAACCCTTGTATTTCCATTAGCATCTCCCTATCAAAACGAAACATGAGCGTAAAATAACCTCATTCTCCCGTATACCTGAATCACTGCTGAAACTAAACTCTATTTCACCCGAGTTCTTCTCTGGAAGAAACAGCACGCCAAAACGTGATACTGACTTCCCCCTGTTTTTAGTTTATCGTGACTCCACCGCTCACTTTCCACCAATGGCATTTCACCTCACATATTTACGATGAGCAACTTGAAAAACTACTATAACCATCATGCGCTGCTGGAGACAATACGTCCGGGTAAACATTGTATAAACCCACTACATTAACATACAAATGATTGTAGCCTCACAAACCTCAGTCAGGACTTTCGCCAAGCAATAAGCTGGGTGTACTCCGCCTACCCTTTAGATATTCATAATGCCAATACTGCAAAAGGACAATGTTTTCAATGTTAACACGTCAATAACATCCTTGATTGATTTTATCAAGCTCGTGATTCAACAGAGTTCATAATCAAAAGTGATGCAAACACCGTTCTCAGATCTTATTTCACGAGATGTAACATCCTGCGTGTGCGTTTTTTGGTTTATTGAACCTTTTTTCTCCGGGTGCAGGTTGTATTTAGGGCGGTGTAATAATTTGACAAAGAACGTGTTTACAGTGCACAACTTAAGGGCCAAATTTGGCTATTTGGTAAAACTCAAATCAAGTATACTTCGATTGGCGACTAGGATGGCCAAGAAGGCGACTGAAACTCTCAGTCAAAACTTGACAGAGCTTCACTGCAGCAACTTGCATTTCATGAGGATCCCAAATGCTAGCAAGAATCTATCCGGCAGGTGTATGAGCATGGCAATACAAGTGGTGAGCTTCTTTGCTGGATTGCCTTAGAGATGTGAGTTTTAAACTGGCACCTTTCACTACAGACTCATCAGGTAGCCCATTTGCGATACCCCAAATGCAACAGTGGAAGTCGTTGTGGAATAATATTATCGGTTATGCACCCACAAGCCAAGGCGTGCTCAGGAACTCGCCAACTCTCCGTTGCCCAACATTCCTCTCCCACACCTTACACTTTCCCAACATGCAGCTCTTGACACTCATATGTAGGGAGGAAGAAATATTTGTGGCAATGATCTGAATCCAAGCAAGACCCCCAGTCCTGAGGGATTTCCTATCAAGTATTACTAGTAGCCCTGGGACATGGTTGGCCCACACTTACTCCAGTATAAAAGAAGCTGGGAAAAAAGGTTCCTTCCCACCCAATCATGACTTGGTGACGATTGTGATCCTTCCCAAAGCCAGGCCACCTGACAGACTACGCTCCTCCTATTGCCCTATTTCTCTGATTATGCCAATATTAAAATATTTGCCAAGATGCTAGTGAATAGGCTGCAATGGGTTCTGGACACCCTGGTACAACCAGACCAGTGTGGATTTATGCCCAATCGTGGCACTAGGCATTGCAAGAGCCAGGTTCACAAGACATTGGCCCCACGTCCATGACATTGATGACCCTGCCGCACTGCAGTCATGAACTTAGAGAAGGCTTTTGACATGGTGGACTGGGCCTATCAATACTTAGTATTTGGAGGCATGAGCTTTGGCTCGACCTTCTGCAACTTTATGAAACTTCTGTATTCAGAGCCTTAAACACAGGTCCTCATGAATGGGGTGCTGTCACATATGTTTCTGATTTGGCACAGGACTAAAGAGAGGTGCACTCTCTTATGTTATGTTATGTTAAATTGCGTTTGTATAGCGCTCGGCTACTCTAAAAGAGCATCCCGGCGCTTTCCACAGGCAGCTCAAGTGTAGAACAACATAACAAGAAAAAGCAGACTCAAAAGAAAAAGAAACCCACCTAAGCAGAAAGATTAAAAAGCCAGGTCTTCAGATTTTTCCTGAATTGAAGCAGATTGGGGGTACTGCGTAGTGCCAACGGGAGCGAATTCCACAGCTGGGGGGCCTTGAGGCTGAAAGAGCGCCCCCCAATGCGGGCCTTCCTCACACGCGGAATCACAGCAGTGAAGAGGGATTCAGAACGCAGTGAACGGGCAGGGCGATAGAAAGCCAGTCTCTTCTGCAAATATCCGGCGCCTGAGCCAAACAGTGCTTTGTGCACCAGCGTCAGGGATTTAAACATGATCCGCTTCCGGATAGGCAACCAGTGGAGCGTTTGCAACAGCCCAGAAACTTGTGCTCGCCCGTGCAGACCAAAAATCGCACGGGCTGCAGAGTTCTGTGCCACCTGCAAGCGTTGGACCAAGTAATCCGGGAGGCCTAAGAAAAGGACATTGGCATAGTCTAGCCTGGATCCGATGAGCGCCTGCACCGTAATCCGCCTGTGCTCCGCAGATAATAAAGGAAGGAACTTGCGGAGCATCTTCAGAATGCCGAAACAAGTGCCGGACAGGCCGAGAACGTGCGCTCTCCATGAGAGCTTGTTATCCAGCTTGACACCAAGGTTCTTGGCAACCAGAGAGGATTGTGCCGGGGGACACATGGCAGCCGGCCACCATTGCCGCCACTCGGGGTCGGTGGCACAGCCGAAGAATAAAACCTCCGACTTACTGGAGTTGGCCTTCAGACTGTTCTGCTGGAACCATCCGAAAACCATGCCCAGGCACTCCCGAATTCTCTCCCCATCAAATGGCTGATCTTTGCCACATGTGTAGAGGAGTTGCGTGTCATCGGCGTAGGACACGATCTGGGCTCCGTAAGCCTCCACCGCAGCCGCCAGAGGGGACATAAAGATGTTAAACAACGTCGGGCTCAACACAGAACCCTGTGGAACCCCGACTCCCAATGGCGGCATCTCGGCGGAGCTCTGGGAAACCCAGATCGTCTGGCGGCGGCCATCCAAAAAAGATGTGAACCATTTGAGCACCGTCCCCCTTAGGCCGATGTCATAAAGCCTGGCGAGGAGCGCCTCGTGGGGGACGGTGTCGAAGGCCGCCGACAGGTCCAACATGACTAACATGGCCTTGCCACCCACATCCAAGGTCTCCCTGATGATCTCTGAGACCTCCACCAACGCCGTTTCCGTACTGAAATTCGGACGGAAACCGGATTGGGATGGATGGAGCAGATTGTTGGATTCTAAGAAGCTCGACAAGACGCCATGGACATGTTTCTCAGTGATCTTCGCCAAAGCCGGGAGAAGTGAAATTGGGCTGTAATTGGCCAAAACCTTGGCATCAAGACCAGGCTTTTTCAGGAGGGGGATCACCATCGCCCTTTTCCAGGTGCGTGGGACACTCCCCTCCCTCAGGGAGGCATTGAGGATCGGGTTGACCAGAGGGTTCACCACCGACGCCATCCCAGCCAAGAATTTGGCAGGGCAAGGGTCAAGTGGCGAGCCAGATTTAAGACTGGCCAGCAGCGCCCGGGACGCATCACTGGAGACAGGTGGAAAGTCTACCAGCACTGCCGTCGACGTGGACGAAGTACCATGTCCTGCCCCGGGGCCGCGACAACCCTCCTCCGAGCTCTCCAAGAAGGAGGCCTGAATCGCCTTGATCTTGTCGGTGAAAAAAATGGCAAGGTCACACGCCCACGCATCTGGTGATACTGGCGGGGGTGAGTAGGAGCTAGGGGACGTGAACTCCTTCACGATCATGAAGATCTCCTTACAAGAGTTCGCCGACGTCTCAATCCTCCTGGCAAGGTATTCCCTCTTGGCACCAAGAGTGTCACGGTGATAGGCCTTCTCAGCCGACCTGTAGGCGAGTTTAGCCTCCCTGTCATATTGAAGGCGCCAGGCCCGCTCAGCAACCTTGCATTGGCTGCGAGCCACACGCAGCGCCTCCGTGAACCACGGCGCAGATTGCCGTATTGCCGTGGACCGAGGGGTTGCCATTGGGGCAAGATCGTCCAGCCTCTCGGTAAGCCACCGCTGCAAAGCCTCAGTGTCTCTTTCCGGATCCCCCGAGAGGTGACAAGGATGTTCCATGAGCGCCTGCTCCAACATATCAGGCGTCACTCTGTGCAACGCTCTCGAGGCTGATCTAGGCACCGTGGGGGCGCAGTTGTCAGACCGCCCATTCTCCAACACGGAAAACCCAATCAGCCTGTGATCCGTCCAGAGCACCGGCCGCGTTTCAATGTCAACAATTGGGACTGACGAGAACACTTGATCGAGGGTATGCCCTTTCTCATGTGTAGGCCCTGACACAAACGGTGCCAGGCCAAGCGGAGATGTAATATCCAGCAATTTGATCCCATCCGGATCGTCCGGAACATCAAGATGGAAATTGAAATCGCCTGCCTGCACGCAGTGCTGTGCAGACAGCGCCAGCTCCGAAATGGCTGTCTGTAGGTCCTCCCAAAAAGAACCCACCGGGCTGGGTGGCCTGTAAACCAACAGCCCCTTAATCGCTTGACCCGGAGATAGTCTGAGCATAAAGGCAAGGGACTCAGAGCCCTCGATGGGATTCACAGGAAGAACTGAGCAGGAAACGTTCTTCTTCACCACCACAGCGACTCCACCCCCCCTTCCCTTAGCTCTATCCTGCCGAAAAATGTTATAACTTGAAGGAATAGCAGTGAAGATGTCCGGGTTGGACGCCTCTCCCAACCAAGTTTCGGTCAGAAGAAGACATAGAGGATTTTCCCTGACCAGAAGATCGTAAATGTGCAGGGCGTGGCTTCCTACAGACCTCGTGTTAAGCAGCAGGCAACGATGTTTCACACGCGCCTCGGCGGGCCTATGGCCGCTAACCGGTGTCCCGGTAGGCGACCAGCCGCATGCCGGACAGCGCCGTTTGCCCTTATAACGCCCCGGAAAAACTGAGCGACACGAGCAAGATGAAATACGCATGGCGCGTAGCGTCGCCGAAGTATAGTGGATCATCCTCAGCCGCGTCTGACCGGACCGGCGTCCTCCGCCGCCCCGCCGCCTCCGGGACGCTGACGGGCGCAGACGGGCAGGACTCCGGCACGACTCAGGCTAAGCGAAGGCGTCCACCTGCGCGTCCCGCTGCGCGTAGGGAGCGACTTTAAATAGGCTCTCTCAGTCAATAGGCTCTTGCCACTCATTTTCATCCAGGCTATTGAACCCTTGGCTAAGATCATTTGTTATGATGCTCAGATGCCGGGATGGAGCTGGGGCGGGATGTTGGAGTATTGGATCATGTTATATGCGCATTATATTTTTGGTGTGGTGAGTGGGCAGTGGCAGTGTCCACAATCCATTGTGCTTGGCGCTGAGCGTTTTAATAGCGTGTGTGCGCTTTTTATCTTGGACTGCTGTGTGAACAAAACTTTTATTTTTGGCTCAAAACAGGCTTACCTGCTTTGCGGACGCCGGGGCTGTTCTCTCCTCTCCTTCCCGCCCTGGTCCGACGCGGTGACTAGCACCGTTGCGCGGAGGGCGTGGAAGGTCGAGACTGCCACTTCCGGTCAGCGGGGGAGACCGGTTAGCGGTCTAGTTTTCCTGAGGCACTCGCTCTGGGGCATAAAAGGCGGATGTTAACAAGGGAGCGCAGCGGACGAGCGCAGCGGGCGCGTCGAAGGCGCGCCGAAGTGTCGCCAAAGTTGAGCCCGTCTGCGCCCGTCCGCGGCCGACTGCGGGCTAGGGCGACAACCCCTGGTCGAAAGATCTACTGGACTACGAACAACTCCTTGGTCTCCGTCCCCGCACTGCCTCCATATGTATGCACGGTATGATGAGCAGCGATAGGGAATGTCCTCACTGTGGTTTCCGTATGACTATTATGCCGCGGGATACCACGGAGCAGGTACTGTCATGTGGTCTCCTGAATGTCAGGTCCCTACGCAAACATAGGCTTGATGTGTTCGAGCTGATCACGGATAAACACATTGACCTACTGTTTCTCACAGAAACGTGGTTAGATCAGTTCTCTGACTCTGACATCATCGAGGCCACGCCGGAGAATTACTCCTGGGTCAGGCAGGATAGGCCAGAGGGGGTGGGAGGGGGGATTGCGATTATTTTTAGAAACACTTTGGGCTGCTGCTTAGAGCGCACGCCGATCGTGGAGAGTGAGGCGGGCCTCTTCTCGATTAAAATCAATGGGGGCTCGACGATCAATGGCTGCTTGGTATATCGGCCGCCTGGAGCCTGCACTAAGTTTAGGGAGAGCCTGCTAGAAAGCCTCATGGAGGCGACCCTGCGCAGGGACAAGTTTCTCCTATTAGGAGACCTTAACTTGCATCTTAACTGCCCAGAGGATACAGGGGTCAAGGACTTTTGTCGGGACATGCTTGCTCTTCAACTGGAATTAAAGCTAGTGGCCCCCACGCATCGACAGGGACATCTTCTGGACCTGGTCTATGCTAATTGGGGAGGTGTGGAGGTGTCAGGTGTTGAGCCCATTCCCTGGACTGACCACTTCCTGGTGGCATTCTCCATACAGAGCATAAAAACCAACAAAGCCAGTCAGGCACCTCCTAATTATCTTAGGAGGAAGTGGGCTTAATTCTCGGTGGAGGATTTTAATCAAGCCTTAACCAGGGATGGACAACCTGGGGGCGAGGACATAGATACAGCGGTCTCCAACCTGAATCAGCGCATCACGGAAGCGCTTGACCAGACAGCCCCACTTTGTCGTACAACCGCTTGTGCTCGGAAAGATCGCTCAGCTCCATGGTTCAGTGCTGATCTGAGACTTACGAAGGCGGACTGTAGGCGGGCAGAAAAAGTCTGGAGGGTGTCCTATGACAACAAGGCCAGGGATTTGTTTCTGGAAAAGAGGCGCCTTCATCACAGGCTGATAAAAAAGTCTAAGGCAGCCTATTTTGCTGGACAAATTCAAGGGGCGGAAAACTCCGCCAGGGATCTTTTCGGCATCTACAAATCCCTGACTGCGGTAAATGCACCTACAGAGCCGGATAACTGCTCTACGGAGTCATGTGACCGGATTGCCGAATATTTCTCCGCCAAAGTAGAGAAGATCTACTCGACCTTCCCTATTCGGTCGACAGGGTCTGACCTGGAGGTAGCTATGGGGGACACAGAGACGGCAGGGCATATTACACACTTCTGCACCCCTCCTCCTGAGGAATTAATAGCGGTGTGCCGCTCTGTTACATCAGGGTCCCCGTGGGATCCGGTGTCGCCAAAACGCTTGGTAGACAGCCTGGAAGTCCTGGAGCCTTATATAAGGCACATCCTCGACGTCTCCTTCGGTTCGGGAAAGCTGCAGGAGGGGTGGAAACAGGCGGTGGTGCTCCCGCTCCGGAAGAAACCCCACTTAGGCTTCGAGGTATTAGAAAATCTGAGGCCCATCTCCCTCCTGCCTTTTCTGTCAAAAGTGGCAGAAAAGGTGGTCAATACCCAAATTATGAAGCACGTGGAAGAAAGGGGACTGCTCCATGCGACGCAGTTTGGCTTCAGACCACGACATTCAACTGAGTCCGCCCTTCTCATGGCTACGGAACATCTGAGAGAGGGCGTGGATGCAGGCCAAACTATGGCTTTGATCCTGTTGGACCTCAGCGCGGCGTTCGACACTGTAGCACATAACATCCTGCTACAGTGTCTGAACAGAGGTGGCATCTCTGGCACCGCGCTGAGATGGATCCAAGACTTTCTCAAGGGGAGAAGTTTCCGAGTCAGGCAGGGAGACTGCTATTCGAAGGGGGTGCCTTTGGGCCAAGGCGTGCCGCAGGGCTCGTCATTCAGCCCAACCCTCTTTAATATGTATGTCGCGCCTGTTGCCTCGATTGTGGAGAGCCATGGCCTCCAACTGGTCTCGTATGCCGACGACACGCAGCTGGTGATCTCCCTATCGCATGCGCCCTGTCTTGCGGCCGATGGCTTCCGTTCGTGCATGAAAGATTTAGCCGAATGGATGGCCAACAATTGTTTGAAGTTGAACGGCAGCAAGACAGAGGTGCTGGTGGTGGGGAGGGCCCAGTCTGCTTGGTCGCCGGCGTGGTGGCCTTCCTGCCTTGGACCTACCCCAACCCCCTGCCAAGAGGCACGCAACCTGGGGGTGTGGTTTGACGCGGGTCTTACATTCGGCCCCCAGATTAATCGGGTGGTGGGAGTCTGCTTCGGGATTCTGAAGAAGCTGAGGAAAGTCCTGGACTTACTCCCGATTGAAGCCCGTCAAACCCTGGTCCATGCCCTGGTGACAGCTAGATCGGATTATGGGAACCTGCTGTACCTGGGGGCTCCAGAAAAAAGTATGGCGCGCCTGCAAGTGCTGCAGAATGCGGCAGCGCGTCTGATTCTCAGACTGCCTAAAAGGGCGCCTTCTAAGGCAGCCCTCCAGCAGCTACACTGGCTCCCTGTGAGGAGAAGAGTGGAGTATAAAGCGCTCTGCACCTGTCATCGCATCTTGAATGGCAGGGCACCCGACCCTCTGACCAAACTGATCGAAGTGTACAAACCTACACGTGCGCTGAGATCCACGGGGGGCGGCCTACTGAAGATTCCAAGAATTAAGAAGGCCCGCATGGGAGGCAGGTCCTTCAGATGCCTAGCAGCTGCTAACTGGAATACACTGCCAGCGGACTTGCGCCTGGATCCAGTCGAGGCTAGCTTCCGAGCGAAACTAAAAACATTTCTTTATACTAAATAACGGCCCGCGCAGTTTTTGTGACCCCTGCTTTTCTGCCTCTCCCACTTTCAGCGCGTGGACACGCCGGTGTGCGTAATCGCAGCGCTCTACAAATGTCCCAATAATAATAATATTCCTTGCCAACCCCAAGACATCCAGCCCGAAGGCCCAGGATATTCTGTACCTGTTTTAAGAGGCTTTGGGTGAACCTAAGCAAGTCACTTTTATTTACATTGCGTGACTCTGCTTTAAATATTTGAGGGACCATACCTATGGTGACGGAACTCCTATGCAGTTTCAATCGTACCCCCCCTTCTACTGACACTAAACCCAGTTATGCACCTAGAACGCTTTCTCTTTCAATATAATGGGTCAAATTGCACTCTTAAAAATGATGATACTTCCCCGCTCCCTATATGTGTTGCAGAACTTCCCGCTCCTAATCCCCAGCACCTGGTTTACTGAGGTGGCAGTAATGCTGGGGTTCTTTCTCAGGAAGGGTCAACCTCCACGCATAGCACTCAATAAATGACACCATTCAGTATATGATAGCGGGTGTCATGCACACACCTGGTCCCAATAGCGGAGGCATCACTAGAGCTGATGCTGGGCCTCCTATCCCACCTGAGGGTAGTGCAAGTCAAGGAACCGAATCCTTAGAGCTCACACTGTCCTCCTGGGGAGAACATCGATTGGGATACAACAAGAAAAGCGAGACTTGATTGGCGTAGGCAGCTGTGTCTATTTTAGTAAGGTAGATGTGCACTGGACCAGAACGTCTAGCTTTGCAATGACGCCAAGCACTGGAAATACCAAGAGGAAACAGTTACCATCAGTACACTAACAAGCCTTTACAAACGATGAACATCCATTAACTTTAGTGACACAAGCTTACATGTTTCATCAGCAGTTAAGCATGAGAGCTCAAATATCAAATCACACATTGGGGTGTGGTACTACTAGGAATAAAGTTGAATCACAGATTGGAGTTATAGGCACTCCTAAGGATATATTCAGAGCAAAGATTGGAGTGACTTGCACTCCTAGCTATACAATCAAAACACATGATGGGGAATAAGGCTGATTCATGTATGAAAGACTGTGAAGTGCTTTCTCATGGCACTGCTGTACATCAGAGAAACACGGGACTAAAGTCTTGAATGCTTGAGCGGTGATAGTTCTAGCATCAAGTTAGTAGGGAGGGTCCATACTATAAACACAGAAGAAGCGCTGGAGTAAATCATAGAGAGGAAATGGAAGAAACATCTATTGTCTTTGAAGACAGCTATACTCGGTCCTGTTTTACTACAGTATGTGGTTTAGTGCACACTAACCTGATATCAAGTACTTAGCCTAGTTCTTCAAATTATCTGAAGGCAGAAGAAAATCTCAAAGCCTTGACTCAGGGAGATGTTCAGGTTCAGAGTAGCTGTGAAGGAGGGAGCAAAAAGGAATACATCAAGGGAGTGTGTGCCATGGGAACCACCAGTTTGAATGGACATGAAGGAGATTGGACTGCTTCTTGGATCCAGCAGGATTCTTCAGGTAAGTGGGAAGGGTGAAGCTTGTTCTGCTGGGAGAGAGGCCAGGACATGATTCAGATTTGAGTGGGGTTTATATACCCTCTCAAAGGTTTAATAGATGTAGTTAGATCATGTGGGGCACACAATAGCAACTGTGCGCCCCACAGTAGCAGTAGTGTGGAGGTTTATAAAAAAAAGAAAAAACGCTACCTGCCATCCACAACCTCTCCTCTGTCCAATGCAGGAAACAGGAAGTACACAGGCTCCCAGACTCCCCTAAGCCACTCACGACGCTGCTGTCATGAGGATGACAGCAGCATCGTGAAGATTCTGAGCACTGTGTTTCTGTGCTCAGACAGGGACTGGGAGCCTGTGCATGTACTCCACCCAGGCTGTGCAGTACAACCAGATGGAGAACATGCTAAGTGCTCATGACTACTTGGCTGGCCCAAGATGGCAAGCCAAGCTGTCATGTGCACTTTGAAAGTGCCTACTACTCCTCTCCCTGCTCTGTGGGCAGTGCAGTCTCACCCCAGCCACACCTAAACAGAGACAGTATGAAAATATCAAATGATAATAATATGAGTTATTATCTTTTTACTTTCCTTGTGGGGCGATGCTCCTCCACCTTAGCAGAGGAGCCGCTGCTGGAGGCACATGACCCTCTAGAAGGTTCTCAAGCCTTGGGAAAAAAACATGAATTAGTACGCTCTCTATGACCTTACAGAATGGGAGGTGCAACTTATTGATTGGAGCCATATAACAGAAAACATGTATAGTTTTGCTCAAATGTGCATAGACACCACTGTGCAATTGGGGCTTGGTGGACTGCATGCAATGGATGGGGGTTGAATGTAATGAATCCTGGCACCACACTTGGATGAGACCGGAATTGTCTGGGTTTACAACCTTTCTAGTGGTTCCCTGCCCAGTGTTGGGTCCTTTGGCCCTCAACAGGTGGATTAGCGTAACCCAGTGCAGGAATGGCAGGCATAAGAGAGAGCACCTCTGTACCTGTACCTGTTTATGGTGGGGGAGGTGTGGATGCATCGCTTTTTGGTTGTAGAACAGGATTGTAGATAGGGGCCTCCTCGCAGATGGCCTGTAGTTCTAACAAGCCTCTCTTCTAGCCTTCGTCTGTCCTACATACTTGGTCAGAATGTGTGTTTTCATGTGTTCTATAATGTTGGTGTAGAAGGACCCCCCCTCCAGCCAGGGGAAAGCCTGTGTCATACATGGCAAAATGTATCGAGCATTTTAGACTGAATTGGGAACCTAGTTTCATTTAGTTTAAAGGCAATTCCATGATGGGTTGGGATCCTTTTAAGGAACTAGTGCACTTCTAACTTCTGAAGGCTTTTAGATAATCCTTAATTCTACTCTTATCGTGGAGAGAATATGTACAAGGAATTTTGTCAGCAATAACTACTTTTACTATGAGCTCAGCTTAGGACAAAGATGCATCAAACAAACTTAATACATAAAACAAAACACATGAAAAATAAACTGTTAGAAAGTGAATTGGTTAGCTCAAAACATTACAAATTGTAATTATAGCCACAGAAAAGCTAAGTGTAAACTAATTACGACCCATTCATAAGCTCATAGAATCACTAACTGGACATAACATTCCACATAAAACACAGTTTCATTAATCAACCAGCACCACAACATCAAAAACTGCATCCATTGAAAATCAAAATGAAAACAGAATAAAAAGAGGAAAAACAGTAGAGACAAAAAAAATTATGACTTTGTCCAAAAAATCCTAGCCTTTTCCTAGCCCATGCTGTCCGATGACGTGGGGATGCTCTGTGCGGTACACAGAACTAAGTGAGCCTGATAGTTTGGCAATATAGAAACAATTTACGTGGAAAAGAAAAAGCAACTCTACAATGGCAGGCCCTGCGTGTCCAAGAGCAAGCCGCACCTTTGTCTCCAAGGTCCAAATCTTTCCCTAACATCCGAATTACAGCGTATATCACGCCCAGAGGTCCTGTGCACCGGCTGTGTCACACCCAGTGGTACAAACAAATAACACCTCTCACTTCTTTCAGATACTACCAATGTTAAGAAACTGACAGCACTGGGAAAACTCCTTTAGACCGCGCAGTCCAACCTCTTTATCACACCCAGGGATCAATTGTACCCTCTGTGTCTTGCCTAATGGTCCAAGCAGTCACTTTATCACACCCAGAGACACCTAGGGGTAAGATGTGCCCTTCTAACGGGGCGCTTGTGTGCTGGCACGCAGCAGACCTATTCAAACTGGGGGACATTTAGGCTGAAGGCCCATTGATACCTTTCGAGCACCTGGCAGAAGACTATAACCTACCAGCAGGGCAATTTCTATTACACAACTCTATCACAAGGTCGGTCTCTGCGGCATGGGGTGACCTCACCTCCGAACCGGAGATGCACCTCCTGATACAATACCTACATGTCATGGGTAAAGGATCCCATATTGTACACTTGCTGGCTGAGGCGCTTATCCCCCACACAACACAGCCCATGACGTCCCTTCGTTTAAGGTGGGAAATGGATAGGGGACAACAGTAGACGGACCATGAATGGGAGATGGTGTTAGCAAACCTCACATACATACTGAGAAACTCCAAATTTAAGCTCATAAAGACATATATCCCACACAGAGCATACCCATACTGGGATAAATTAAACAAATATTTTCAAACACCTCGGCATGCCCTTGCTGTTTGCAGAAGGACGTGGACCTCCTCCATATGCTTTAGTCCTGCGACTCCTTACATACATATTGGCAAGAAATCACTGCAGCACTCGCAACATGTACTGACAGGCCAACATTGCTCACATGAGAAGCATGTATACTAGGGTTTTTCCCCAGATCAAAGAAACACAAGGTCAAGTCCATGTTTTTTTTACCGGGTCCTTGTAGTAGCAAAGAGACTGATTACTAAGTGATGGAAACACACTAGTCCCCCTGCTGTCACCAGTTGGAAAAATTCATTCCTCTTGTGGTCACAAGCAGAAAGCACATTAATGCACAGGGAGGAATTTGCTGGGTTACGCAAATACCCGATAGCACAGTTTTGGGATACTATCCTTGGGGACCTGACACATGAGGTAACCAGGAATATCCTCTCACAAGAGACTGGTGTACGAAAAGGGGATACAGGCACTCAGACACAAAACACCTCAGGCTCTAGATGGGTCAGAGGCAGACAGGGAGGAGGGGATAGCTTCCACAATGAACTAACACCATAAGAGGGGAAGACTAGCTGCCTATCCCATTGGCATTGCAGAAGATGGGACACAGCTGCACCGAAATGGTATCATCTACCAGTTACATACACTGACCCAGGCGTGATAATCTGATGATGGTTTAGTTTGATTGTTTGATTATAAATTGTATCATATTTTGCTTTATCCTGAACTTCCAAATAGGACAATCAGGTGCAGGAAAACGTGTGAAATGCCGGCTGAATTAATGGTCAAAATGCAGCAATAAAACAGGACAGAATATATACCATGTCACTCCAATAGATATAAAAGTAAATTTCTTTTGATAGCTGTACGCGATACAATATATGCAGAACATATAACTCCGTAATTTTTCTGATACATGAAACTTATAGCGGCATTAACTCAAATGTTTCAGCAGTGTGTGTGACAATGCTTATTGAACATTCTGCAACTATTTGATCCCTGCTTCATATATGTTTATTGTTATTTGTATGTTTGGCACACCGGAAAATAGAAAAAAAGAAAATAAGATATATATATTTTTTAAATGATTCTGTAATAAACTTGCTGAATAAGGCCTTCCAGACATGGTATTACATTGTACTATTCTGAAGAGGATAGGGATTTCCTCTCCTGCACAATAGTGAATTGATTTAACTCTTATTTTTCACAGGCAGGTTGTGAGGACCCTGTTCTTAGGATGCAAATGCCCATTCCTTGCTCAAATGAGTCTGTATAGCAAAGTCATTGATGTAAAGAAGCTAAACATCTAAACAGAATCTTACCATCAGGGCCAAAATGCACTGCTAGAAACCATTCTCAGGGGTTCAGATTTTTAAAACCCTTTTTGCAGCAATGAGTTCTCTGGGTCCCTCCACTGAAGTACGAATTGATGGGCATACCCACTCACATACCACACATGAACCTTTTCTTGCATCTTTTAGATGAAACTATCAATACCTTCAGCATGCTCGCATTCATCTTTTTTCAAACACGTTTTAGGTTCATTCTCTAGTTCTCTTGTTTAATCTCATTCGTTCTCATACTCTTATATAGATATAAGAAAGTAAAAGTCTTATCTTCTCTGGAATTTGAGTAGGGCTATAAAGGTGAGTGTCTTCCAGAATGCGCAAAGTAACACTGATACATGTTGAATACCAGCACCATACTACAATAAGCAAGTGTAGGGAAGAATCCTGTCCCACTCAAAGGGGACACAGAAGGGAGATTGTACCATAAATATTTTGTGTCTTCTAAAAATAAGGCCAGCATATAGTTTCCAAACCTATTACTTCAGAGCCTGGAGTTTTACAAGCAGCTCTGGGTAGAATCTCATTGATGAAACATACAACTCTAGGAGTATTTTGTGCTGCCCCAGGAATTCTGCTTTTGGTGCTGGGTGGGCTGAGAACCTCTTAGTTCATGTAACCCTGAAAGTAGCCAATCTCAATACATCCAAAATATCAACCTTTGCCATATACCTAGTATGGCCCAAAAAGTCACGATCAAAGGGAGGAACTAAAAGGCCTTTACCTTTTATCAAAAACGTTGTTTTTGTGTGTTTAGAAGTGCTTGAA
Organism: Lissotriton vulgaris; assembly: GCF_964263255.1. Classification (NCBI taxonomy): domain Eukaryota; kingdom Metazoa; phylum Chordata; class Amphibia; order Caudata; family Salamandridae; genus Lissotriton; species Lissotriton vulgaris. The sequence goes on from NC_141693.1 coordinate 1,527,825,333, forward strand.
AACAGCCTTTCTGGTCTTGAAGACTGATTCATTCCCATCGCCAGTATGTTCACAAGCATAACAAAATATACTTTCATTTTAAATGGATTGTCGATTTCATTTTGCATTCATCTACTGCCCACGCATTCTCCTGTATGTGCTTGGCCGGGACGGTATTTTAAGTTGAGTTGAGGAGATGACCAAAATTATCGCTTCTTCTTTTATTTTCACAGGTGCATGTCTTCATTATATGAAGACATGAATTGGTCCAAAAATGTAAAGAAATGTGAAAGCAAGCTAATAGATTACATCAAAAAGCCTTCCCGAAACCGTCTGAGTGTATGGGAGAAAATAGAAAATGCTCTTGAAAAGGGAGTATGCTCTCTGACAATTCTTTGGAGTTATCTCATTGGCAAATATATGATAAAAGAAGTAAGTAATTCTTGGTCTCTATAATGATTTAATTTCTAGTTCAGATTTTTTTTAAACATTTATCAGTCTGTTCTCCTACAGTAACAGATAAAGAACTTCAATGCATTTCATGTAGTCTGTGTAGGTCTTGTATTGTGCCGAAGGCTGTAGAGAATGATTGCTACATGTATTTTGTCAGAAAAGGTGCACCGATGTTTTCTAGTTCTCATGCAGTGAAACAACCAGGGGCCAGATGTAGTTAATCCAGATTTACCGATTCTAAAGTACCGAATTTTACCGATTCAGTATTTTAGAATCGGAAAATGGGATGTAGGTAAAAATTTGTTAATTTTTACTGAATCAGTAAAATTCGGTATCAGCCAATTGGTATTTACCTATTCGGTAATCAGATATTCAAAAAAGAGAAACCCGGGAGTCAGCCAATCAGGTGCAACCACCCCCCTCCCAACCGGAAAGTGGCTACACCCAGGCAGGTGCAAGCAATCAGAAGCTTCTGGAGTGGCTGAGAGAGCTGAGCAGATTCCCTGAGCCACAGGAAAACTTTACTGATGTTGAAAGTGTAAAAATGGCAAACACCAGTGAGAAGGAAGTTTCTGTGAGGAAGAGAAAATTAAAATTCAGCACCATGGAGCTGCAGGTCCTTGTGGAGGAGGTGGTAAAAGAACACCAGAAATTGTTTGGGAAGCAGTCCCTGACAGTGGCAGAATCTGGCAAAAGAAAAATTTGGATTGAAATACAGTCAAAGGTGAATGCTGTTGGAGTGACCCCACAGGAGATAGACAACCTTAAGAAGAGGTGGTACGACCTCAGGAGCCGAACCATGAAAAACATTGCAGTGCTCCACATAGAGGCAAACTGTACTGGAGGAGGGAGGAACCGTGCACCTGCCCTGACTGAGCTGGAGGAGCTGGGGGAGTCCACCATAGAACCAAAGAGCGTGTGTGGACTGGGAGATGCAGACAGCTCAGCCAGAGCTGCCACCAGAAAAGGTAAGAAGCATGCACAGCAATCACCCCCACCCCATCACCTACCCTTTCCCTTATATGGCAGTGTTAACCCCACTCCAGTAGAGGTAGCAACATACACCAGCAATGCATTATGGGAGATGTAGTCATTTAAACACCTACCATGTCATACAGCACACCAAGCAACAAGTCATGCGACACACATCAGTGATAAGCAAGCTGAGGCAATAGCTACAGTGTGTCAGTGAAAACAATTTAATTGTATAAGCATTGCTGTAGGAACACAGAGTTAATGTACGCTTTTATGTCCACATGCGAGACATCTCGCAGGCATACCAGGGAAAAGGAAGGCAGTGCACCACAGAGGGACGACACCCAGGAGGCAGGCACAAGTGCAGGAAATACCATAGAGTAGACTGGTGCACAAACAACACAGCCAGCCTCTCAAGACCTGCAAATGTCTCCACAGCGGCAGGCCTCCCCAGAGCATTCAGGCTCCCCTCTGCTACTGTCCTCACCTGAACTGGCTGCGTCACTGCCTCATACAACAACTGCAGTTCCAAAGAGCAAGAGGCATGTAGTTGCCACACTAGTCCAAATGTAGCCATCAGCAGGTGACATTGAGGGGGATAAGACACCAACCTTGGCTGGGGAAGAAAGCACTGCCATACAGCAGTCCAGCGTAGAGGGTGCCCGCGCAGGTACCAGACGCAGCAGTCCCATAGACAGCAGTGCTGCACAACATGTGGAGGGTCCCAGTGTCTTCCGTGGGCTGGAGGGTAGCATGGTGAAGATACAACGTATGCAGAAGAAGGCCATCCAGTTGGTGCAATGCCAAATGAGGCACCTGAATGACAACATGGCAAACATAGGAAAGGGCATCAGTGCATTGGTGGATGTGAACAAAGAGTTGGCATCAGGTATGAGGGAGTTGGCTGCAGGGATGTGGGACATGTCACAATCCGTGCTTCTCTTGTGCACAAAACTGGACCAGGACAGGACAGCAAGGCAAAAGGACAGGCAGAAAAAACAGCGACACACTAAGGCAGTTAACCGCCTGGCCATAGCCACTTCCCTTCTTTGCAGGTGATGCGTGAACATGCAAGAGAGACTAGCACACAGCAGCAATGAGGTGTCCATTGGCCTTGCAAGGGTGACGAGTGCTGTAGAGGTGCTGCTGAATGCTCAGTCAGCACATACTGCTGCTCAGGATGTACCTGAGAGCAAGGAAAGCACCAGTAGGAGGAGCATGATAAGCACCCCTATTGCTGAGACACGGAGGAGCAGTAGGCTCCATGGTGCTCCCACTGCCCACACACCTAGTGAGGACAGCCAGCCAATTTCACCTGGCACTGGTAGGCGTGACCGAAAATGACTAATGCTGTCCACACTCCGTGACCTTTAATGTGTAAGTGAGCCAGGACTCCCATTACTTATGGATACCATTTGTGTTGCACATTTGTGCCTTTGAGTACTTGCATAGTGCCAAATACTCCACCTGTCTGTGTCTCTTTACTTACTTGAAAAAAGTTGTGTGTGATCTCTGCCCGTCTCTGTCTGCCATCTGTTTCTGGTGTCACTCCTGCTGTTTTGGGGTCAGGCAGTGCATGTTCATCATCATGGTCCTCATAATTGCACAAGTCAACCTCTGTGCCCTTCTTTGTAGCAAGGCTGTGTAACATTGCGCAAGTTGCAATGATCTTACAGCAAATGAGTGGTGAGTACTGCCGTGCGCCTCTGCTTTTGTGGAGGCAGAGGAACCTGCTTTTTAACAGCCCAAAGGTGTGCTCCACAACGTTCCTAGTGGATTTGTGTGCCACGTTGTATAGTCTCTCACTCGGGGTTGATGGGTTGAGGTAGGGTGTCAAGATAAACGAGCGGACGGCATATGCGCTGTCACCTATTTAAAAATGATAGAGCCTTTAATCATATGCGCAAAAACACATACATCTGCAATATCTATCAGGGTGTATCACAGTGTTTTACCTGACAGGTATCCTTCTCTGAATTCCCCCGCTGTCAGGCGTGTGTAGATCCCCCTGTTCTGAAAGATGTAGGAGTCGTGGGTACTCCCCGGGAATTTGGCCACAATGTCTGTGATGATGTTGTTAGCATCACAGATTACCTGCACATTGATGGAGTGGGTTGACTTCCTGTTTCTGTGAATGTACTCGGTGGCAGCAGGTGGGCAGAGTGGGATGTGGGTGCCATCAATACAGCCGATGACGTGTGGAAACTGTGCCAGTTGATAGAAATCAGTCTTGGTCTTTAGCAGTTCCGCATGTGTGTTGGGGAAGCTGATGTAATGATGCATTCTCTGCATCATGGCCTCTAGGAACTTTCAGAAAAAACAGGACAGGCAGCTCTGGGACATCCCACCTACCGCAGCAATCACCCCCTGGTAACTCCCAGATGCAAGCAGGTGTGGGCTACAGAGCACCTGCACATAGGGTGGGATGGTGTGCGCTCTTGGTGTGGGTCCTCCAGGAGTGGGTGCAGGTCCCTAATCAAGTCCAGGATGGTTTGGGGGTGTAGCCTGTAACTTTGTAAGATCTCTGCATCAGTGAGTTGGAAGAGCATTTTCCGCTGTCTGTAGACTTGCTCCTCCCGTCTCCAGACCCTCTCTCCAGCTGCCTGTTGCCGTAGCCACCTTGCTCTCACGTAGAATGCCGCCATTCTGGTCACACTGTTGCATTTTGGGTCCTTTTTTATAGCCTGACCCTGGTTACCACCTGCTTTCAATCCATGGTATTTACCGACTCTTAAATACCGAATTTCTTGAAATTCGGTATTTTAGAAGTTACCTACATCTCCTTTCTCAATTTTTACCATTTCTTAATTACTGGTTCGGTAAATTCCGAATCGGTAAGTTCCGATTCGGTAAATTCCGAATTGGTAAATTCCAATTCAGTAAATTACCGATTCGGTAAATTCCGATTCCGTAAAATTCCGATTCAGAAAATTACCGACCTGCATTTACCGAATCGGTATTTTTGGGTGTCCTACATCTCAAAAGCCCAATACTGTTCGGTAACGGCCGAAATTCGGTATTTTCGGCCATTACCGACCGGTGTTTGGCTACCTACATCTGGCCGCAGGTCCCTAATGCTTAAAGGACTGTATTTCTGCTATATGCCGATTCATGGAGTCATGCAACGATCGTTGGGGTGAATGTGCTATGCCGATCCATGATCTTTGACCCCGACCCGTTGCAGATTGGGATGATCCCCCTACTGTAGAACACCATCCACCATGTGATAAAAGTGTCTAATTCTGTGCATCAGCCTGTACCGCCAAAGCGTACGTATCTCAGTACTAATCAACTGTATATCACCTAGTACTTTCCAGATGCACAACGCCGAATATTGCCCTAATGCATATTACACAGGGCAAATCTATTTTTTCCTTTGGTATGGCTGTACCTTAATTCACCTCATATGACCAATTACATTCACAAACAGTAAGCAGTAGCTTTCTTATTTAAAATTAGCCTAACTTCTTGGAGTGGGTGTCAGCTCCCCATTAAATACAAATATTGGTGGTATTGATTTTTGATTTGCAGCTTAGGACCGCATTTCTTTTTTATGGACTAAGTATTTTTATTTGTTTATATCACTTGCAGCGATACATCATCAGTAGCCAGCACTGAGAGCAACGGACATCATTTAATGAATTTCTAATCTGGGAACGAGCCACATAGGAAAGAGCAGTTTAAAGAAGGAAAGAAAGAGACATTACCCACCTCCCACCCACCCATTCTCCTCCGCCCCACCCATTCCCCTCCACACCCTATGTTAGAATTGTGTCTAAGCTTCGCGGGGGCTCCTGCCCTTAGTTTCCAGTGAGACGTAAAATCTGTAAGAGCTACAGGCATGTAACTTACCTGAACTCCTTCCTAAGAATACTTATAAAAGGAGCCCAAAGTTCCTGTAAAACATCTGCTTTGCTGTCTGCCACCAGCGGTAATTGTTTCATGCCCAACGCTGCCCACAGCCGTCTGAGCTAAGCAGAGTTGTCTGGGACTATCTCAGAACCCCAGTGAGCTAGTAGCTCTAGTTGCGCAGCATTCAGTGCTACGGCTATCTGCCTTCCTCTCATGGAGCGCAAAGGAAAGGTCAGGCGGTTGGGAAAGGCCTAACAGGATGCATGCCAGGAAACGTGGGATGTCTGTGTCAAAGGCGTGGTTTATGTCTTGTAGTATTGGATCCCAGTATCTCACTAACTTGGGGCAGTACCAAAGTAGGTGCACTAGGGAGCCAGTCTGACCGCAGCCCCGCCAACAGTAGGCTGAACATCCCTTGTTCCAGTGATTAAGTCGAGCCGGAGTTAGATACCAGTACGCTGCCACCTTATATGCAGCCTCCGTACAGAGATGTCATGAGCTGTGTGATGTGCTCTGTAAAACATATATTGCCACTCTTTGCTTGTAAGGTGCCTGCCCAATTCTTCCTCCTATCTTAACTGTCCCTTGGTTATCGTGGGCAAGGTGTTGGAGGAGAGGAACATGTAAAGTTCTGACATGAGATGTCTATCGTTATCCTTAGTGACAAGCCACTTTTCGAACTGTGTTAGCCATCACGAGGCCTCTAGTCTTACCTCAGGAGAGGTTACCCAGTGACAGGCTTACTGATACATATAGCAGTCCTTTGCGGGAATTGCATAGTTCACCTGAAGCTGATCAAAATGGATAATACCCTCGAGGTCAAAAAGAGAGCCAACTCTTGTACAACCCTTGGCAAGCCAGCGCTGAAAAGGCTCAGACTTACAACCTGGCAGGAAGTCCAGGTTGTCGACCCGAGGACTTATCGAATTCCTGTTGCGTCCCAGACCTTTAGAATTATCACCGTGACAGGAGAAGAAGAATACAGAGCCCATGCCCTATGTTTGGGTGGGAGCCAAATTTCACGCCTAATGTTATTAACTGCTATCGCTTGATCCATGAACGTCCAGTGCTTCTCTGAAAGTGGATGGTTCCACTCCAGGATGAAGCATAATTGCAAAGCTTGGAAATACCGTGATATCACTGGGACTCCCATCCCCCTTCAGGTTTCATCCTTGCAATTTGCAAGAAACTAACTGAGATGTGGTTGCTTCCTGCCACAGACAAAGTAATTTATAGTTTGCTGAAGGCTTCGTAATATGGTTGGGGGGGCCTAAAGAAACAGTTTGAAAGAAGTAATTTATGCATGGCTGCATCATCATCTTGACTGCCACAATGTGGCCTGCCCATGAGAAACCCAAACGTGCCCATGTTGCTAGAGTTTTGTTAGTCTGTTCCCGGAGTGGAGTGTAATTAGCTGCTAGAGTGTTAGCCGGAGTGTGCCCCAGGAGAATTCCTAGGTACGGTATGTGATGGCTGGCCCAGGAGAATGGAAATTGTGTTACCAGGGCTTCCTCCATGGCAGGGGAAGTGAACAGATTTAAGATATGTGATTTATGAAGATTGACCTTAAAATCCGGGCCGTCGCTAAAGCAGTAGAACTCGCCCAATAGTGCCTCTACTGAGGTTGCCGAGTTTTTCAGAGACAGGATCACATCGTCGGGGTAGTAAGAGTGTCTGCCCCAAGATGGATTCCGTATATCCCCAGATTATCTCTGACTCTGTGAGCTATGGGCTCCATATATAGAGCAAACAGTAGAGGAGAAAGAGGACATCCCTGTCTGGTTCCTCTGCAAATTGGAAAGAGCCCGGAGGAATACCTGTTAACCCTGACCGATGCTTTAAGTGTTTTGTATATACATCTTAACCAGCCAAGAAACCTGTACCCAAAACTGAGCCAGCGGAGCGTCTCCATTAGGAATGGCCAATGGACCCTATCGAAGGCCTTCTCTGCGTCAATGGACAGTAGGAGTTCCTCCCGTTGGAAACGGGCAATGATATCTGTGAGATGAATGAGGCGCTTCGTGTTTTCCCCACATTGTCACTTTTGGATGAACCAGGCTTGGTTCAGGTCAGTAAGGCCCGCCATGTATGGATTAATGCGCGCGGCCACGATACCAGTGAAAATGTTGGCATCCTCGTTGAGCAGTGAAATCAGGCGATAGGTCGCGCAGTCCAGAGGATCTTTTGAGGTTTTTAGGATTACCGATATGGAGGCTTCTGTGAAAGAGTCGGGCAATACCCCAGTGTCAATAAATGAGTTAAAGTGCTGCGTTAGTATGGGGGTGAGGACCTGACAAATTTTCTTATAGAACAGATGGGTGAAGCCATCTGGGCCTGGAGGTTTGGCAACTTTAAGGCGTGCTATGGCTGCAATTATCTCATCCACTTGAATAGGCCGATCGATCTGGGCAGCTGCATCTACCGGTAAAGTAGTCAGCTGCACACCTTGGAAGTAGGCCGCTATGTCTCCACTGGGGGAATCTCCCTCTGAGCAGGGTTTGGAGTAAAAAGTACTGAAAGCCTTGGCAATCTCAGAGTCCATGTGGACTAGTGTCCTACGGGGCTTTAATTTCTGGGATCAACCGTGAGAACGCTCTTTGCCGCAGTTTGTGTGCGAGCATGCAGCCCGAATGGTTGCCACTAAGAAAACATTTGTGCCGTAGGCGAAGCACGGCATATTCAGCTTTATCGAGGTCTAGCCTACAAAAGATGAGCTGTTTCCATTCTAGGTCTCGCCACATCCATGAGGCACTGTTGCGTTTGTGTATGGAATCCAATTCTGCTACAGTTGTCTCTATCTCCTTCCTATGCTCCTTTCTATGCTTATTATCGCCTGCTGATATGGCTATTAGCTCCCCTCGTGTAACCAATTCTAACGCTTCCCAGAGAGGCTGGGCGCACACCCTCACCTTCATTATTTGAGAGATAGTCTCTAGGAGTTTTGAAGATTGCCTTTGTTATCTGGTCGGAGTGAAGCAGCGCGCCTCGGAGATGCCAATATGACTGGTGTGGTTGGGCGGCACCCAGGTTCAGTGGTCAGGGCATGATCGGAGAGAGAGCGCAGCTCTATCGTGGCATCAGCCACGCATCCCACCAAGGTGTCTGTAAATAGGAAGTGGTCGTTTCGGGCATAGGTCTTCTGAGCTGCCGAGTAGTACGTATAGTCCCTTGTAGAAAGGTGTGTCTGCCTCCATACATCATTGAGTGTGCTGTTTGCAAGCCAGTGCTGTCCCTTCTGTGAGAGTGTCCCAGCTTGTGTTGTGCGCTGTCCAGAGATGGTCTAAGTCTGCGTTCATTACTAGGTTCAAGTCTCTCCCAAACACTACCCCCGTCATGCATGGCCAGTGCATGCGCAAGGTAGTTTAGTAAGAAGCGTTCCTGGTGCTCATTCGGAGCATATATAGATGCTACTGTAAACTGTGTGCAGCCCCATTGGATTCTAAGCCCTAGATCTCTACCTTTGTGTTCGGCAATGGTCTCGATCACCTTTCCTTGGAAGCTCTGGGCAATGAGGATAGCTACCCCATTCTTCTGGGATGAATCTGAGATCCAGTATTGTCTGGGGAACTTCGGGGACCGCATGCAATGGGTGTGACTTGTGACAGATGGGTTTTCTGCAGTAAGCAATTGTCCCCGCCAGTGTGTTCTAAGTAGGATAAGATGTCCTTGCGCTTGACCGGACTGTGAAGGCCACGGACATTAAGGCTCACTATGCAAATATTATGCATTGTGTTGGTGTTACCTTTACTTCTGCCTCTTGCTCATAAAAGTACGTGCTGCTGTCGCCAGACCCATTTAGCGTGTTTTAGAGTGAACATTTTGGGATGGCTGCCAAACAGCAATTGGCTGGGTTGTGCGGAGGAGAAGAAAAGATAAAAGACAGAAAGATCCCTTTGAGAACCATAAAGGACATTTTAAACAGAGAGAAGGGCAACAACTGAGTGTTTGAGTCCATCAATCCGAAGGAATCGGTATAGGCAAACTCCCTGCTGTATCATGGAGTTGTTGAGGTGGTGGACTCGGATGAAAGAGCCTGCAACACCGCTTGTCTCTATTTATTAATGGTTTCAGAATCTGGTCTAGGCCCACGGCAGTTGCCTATCACCCTCTGCCAATCCGGCCGCTGACGCTTAGGGGATACAGACCGATCCCCAGAGTCTTCCGGGGCATCACGATGTAGGAGAGGACAGGCCTATTGGAGAGATCGAATCTAGTGAAGCATCCACTCATACCTGAAGATGATTCAGAAGGGGTGACCCGAGGCATAAGGAGTCTTGGCCTCCTTCAGATGCTCTGTGACGGGCGGAAATCTCTGTGCTTCTGCAGGGTGATTCTCGAGAGGGCCTGGAAAAAGGTGTGGCCTTTGAAATGAACTGGTTGTGAGTCCCTGGCCTTCTTTTGGATATCCCTTTTGATCTGAAAATCATGGACACACACCAGAATGTTGGCTTGGGGTCCTTTACCTGATCTCTTGGGGCCCACCCTGTGAACCCGGCCTAGTTGCAGAGGAGAAGTCTCTGGGAGGCCTGAAACATGGCCAAGGAGATCCATGACTTACTCACGCAGGTTGGGGCCTTCTGCTTTGGATGGCACGCCTCTAATTATTATGTTATTCCTCCTCGTTCTATTCCCAAGGACCTCATTGTGCACTTGAAGGTCTAACTGCTGCTCTTTAAACCTTAACACTCCTTGCTAGAGCCAAGCTACCTCCTCCACTTGACTCGACTCCCTGTCCTCAAGCGTGGCCATTATTTCTCCCACTTCATCTACATCAGGGCGTACTTCTTGGAGATCAGAGGCAATTTCTGCTTTTATCGCCTGCAGATCTGCAGAGAGGTGAACAATGATTCCATATTTGCTTTAGTGATTGGGCCCTCTTCCTCGTCTGACTCCACCCAGGAATCAGCTTTGAATGACAAGGGCATATCCTCTGACCCTGAGTTGTCTGTCTTCCCAACCATTTCTTTGATGGACCATTCCTTCTTTGTTCATGCCCCAGCCATGCTGCCTGGACTGCCCTCTTAAGACTTGCCCGGTGATGTGTTCAGGAGACACCTGTAATCCCGGTGGTGAGTCGCACGTCCTGGTCCATGTGTGGGTGCTGTCCCAACCTCTCATTCCAGGTCAGTCCAAGGGCTAGCAGAGAGGGGTCCATGCCCCTGAGCCTCACAAGACTAAAGGGCGGTGAGGGAGCCGGTGTGGGGTCCGCTAGTGTTCTGTGTTCTGGTCCAGTGTGCAGAGGACCGCCACTCCAGTTCAAGCTGCCCTGTCACCCAGCGCCCCGTCTCTCTGTTAATTAGGGTCTTCCAAGAAGCGCTCAGCCACTCGTGCCCCTCCTGCGGCATATCTGCTGGGGACATCGCGTGCCCCTCTGGTGAACGTACCCATTTCTCTTCCCGGGGCTGCCTGGCGCTGAATCCGTCAGGCCTCTTCGCTGTGTTTACAGAGCCAGCCATTAGCTTGTTCACATTGGGCTCTCTGACCTAGAGGGGATTGTGTAGGAGGCCCACTTCTATCCTGTAAACCTTCCACGCTGACCTTCATTGCTGGTTGTGACGTTTGTGGTTACCACTGGGTCAGATAGTCCTGTTCATAGATCAGGTAGCACAGTCCCTGCCACCTACTCTACTTGTAGCGCTGCTCAGCAGGTGCTCATCAAGGGGGTAGGAGGCCTCCCTCCATCCCACAGGCAGCCTATTCATGCCTTGCAGCACCCTCTTGTGGAATGGGGGTCTTCCGCTCTTGGAGGCTGACCACGTGGAGTTGGCCTCAGTACTGAGCTGGGGCATGCCTCAGGGCTCTATGTCGCTGGCCCTCCTGCCCAACAGACCTCAGGGCTACATGCGTGGGGTCCCCAGGATGGGAGAAGCCCCCTCGTCCCTTTGCCTTCTTTGCTCGGGTAGTGCCCACCAATGCCCCACAAAGCAATTCAGCAGCCGCTGGTATGGTGCAGGCCGGATACACTGTTCCTTTCAGGACTGAGCTGCAGGCCCCAAGACCTCACCTCTGTGCTCACTGAGGCACAGCCGATCCACAAACCTGAACTGGAGCAGGCCGCATCCAACAGGCCGCCGGTGTCCTGCAGCTTTGTGACGGTCGGCTCATTCTGAGCCTGTGCACACCTCTTCCTCTCTGAAGCCGAGCTATGTTCCTGGGGGGGCGCTGGAACCTCACATCTTTCACCCTCCACTTTCTTCCTCTTTGGAGATCACCTGTGGCCTAGGTGTCGAGGCCGTACCCGCAGCCCGGTCTGTCAGCTCAGCACCGGGTGCCCACCGCTCACCGGCGCCAGTTTGCTGTGTCTGAGAGGCTGCCTGAATCTTGCACCCCACACTGATCTCTCTGATCTGCAGGAGATCAGGCCACACCCTGCGGCAGTCACTCGTCACCTCCCGGCCAGGCGTTGCCTCATGCAGCAGGATTCAGATCATTACTGTCGCCTCCAGCTGGGGCAGGCAGTGCCACCTGCTACCTAGCATCTGAAAATTCTCCCCGGGGGTCTCAGGGAGGGAGCCGGCGGGCGCTAGTGAAGGCTTAGCAAGGCGGCGGGATGGAGCAACCTGGAAACATGTATTAACCTGCCGCCATCTTGGCTACGCTCCGCATTTCTTTTTTAGGCATGAGACTTAATAACTTTATTTTTTCCTGCAAAAGCCTATTCTATGCTACTATCCATAAACTCTTTTTGTTAAATGTTAACCTTCTCTTGCCTTCACTGGCTTCATTTGTTTCATAATGGATAAAACCAGTGTGCAAGCTTCAGGGTTTTAGACAATACGCTCCTGCATTAAGAATATTGCGCTCTGCCACATGGGAAATGGCTGTTACTGCTGTTGCTACATTTCTTCATGCAGCCTAGCTCATTCATAATGGATACTTGCTGACTAATATTAGGAACCTTTGTTCTGGTTGTTTGTTTTCTGAAACATGTTTGCTGGGACGAGATGATTGCATTCTAGTATGAACTCTCTACAGCACAGCTTTCCAAACTTTCAGATTTATGAGGGCAGATTTATGTGGAGAATGAGCGATATTTGCACTGCAGACAGCCTCCCACATTCCTAGTCACCAACAGACACCTCTCTGCCCCCTCCCCGCTGCATTGGTAAAGAGATTCATTTGACAGATAAGGGAAGCATTGCTCACCTCCCGAGAAGAGATTGCACAGACCTAATCGCAACTCAAGCCCATTGGCTGTGCTGGTGAGCCGGAGCGGAATGTGTGTCTGCCAGACAAGGCGCCGCTTCTGCAGCCCTGATCTGAGCCCCAGCTGAGCCATTCAGCCGGGATCATTGGAATAATTGCCGGGTGCTGCTCACACCACGCTGTGCTTGACAGAGCAGGGTCCGGCCAGGCCCTGTGGTGTCATCACAGTCACACTATCCTGCGCATTTGTGCCAACAAGTGTCAGATGACAGAGGTTTCCGAAGGAGTAGTCAAAAAAGGGCATGATACGAGTCACAACTTTCATGTAGAACCTGATGAGGCAGTGAAAGTTGTATTGATAGTGTAAATGTTATGGATGGATGAGTGAACAAGGGTGTATGGATGGGTGGATGAATGAATAGATGGATGGATGAGTGAAAGCATGGATGGCTGGGTGAAAGGGGGTGGGTGATTGGATAAAAGGGAGGATGATGGGTGGATAAGTGAAACATTGGATGGATGAATGAAAGGGAGGGAGGGTGGATGAAAGGGTGGATGATGGATGAGTGAAAAGGTGGATGTAATGAAAGGGCGGATGGAATAAAGGAGTGAAAGGGTTGATGAACAGATGAGCGAAAAGATTGACGAATGAGCAAAAGGGTGGATAAAGAGATGGATGAGTGAAAGGATAAATGGATAGGTTTTGAGTTGGATGGATAGGTCTGTATATGAAAGGTGGACAGACAGAATGGTGAAAAACGGAATGATGGATGAAAGACAGAATAGGCGACAGAATGTAAAGATTAAATGGTGGACATCAGCAGGTAAATGGTAGGATGAAAGGATGAATGGATAGATCTGTGGAAGAGACAAGAGATATCTTCTAAGGAGGGTCATGATGATTTGCTTCATTTGCTTGGTGCCATAAGAGTTTTGGTGCGGCGTGGGGGTATTTTCAGTTTCTTCCTACTCATGTGCTGAAAAATAAATGTTTTGTGCCAAACAACAGCAATCTATCTTGATTGAATGCCATTGAAACAAGCATTGACAAACTCAGTAGGCTCAGCCTTGGCAAGCGCCTTGGGTGGTTCCGGCTCGCTCGCGTTACCGTGTCCCGAAATTTTATTTTCCAGAATGGCGTGTCACCAACATGAAAAGTTTGGAAAGCTGTGCTCTACAGCATGAATACTTATAGTTTATATATTTCATATAATTGACTAAGGGGAGCACATAAAGGCATTAATGTCTGAGTGTAAAATTGATAACAATCCTTTCGCAGATAGACCTTCCCCCGCACCTCCCCCACCCCCCTAGCACCCAGTGATAAACCTTTTTTTAGCTATTTGGGATGCTTTGCGCTGAGGCCTTCATAATTTGTTATCTACATAAACTATTCATGCCAAATTTGGGAATTTTTTTCTACAATTCTGTGTAATCTAAAGGTGCCCAGTGTTTGTGGATTCCCCAAAGTAACTGCATTGGTTGGTGAGTAGCTACATGAGTGTCTATATGGCTTATTAGTTGTTTTTTTGAGTATCAGTATGAGTTTCTGAGTGTCTGTATGGTTTGGTGGGGGTATTACGTAGTGCATAGATGCATGATCGAGTGACTCACTGTTTGTATGTGTTGAAGACATGTGTGCAGGACTGTATGGATGGATGAGTGTGTGTAAGGGTGTGTTAGTGAGTGAATGACTGTCTCAATAGTGTCTTTATGACTAACTACATATGTTTTAAACTAGTATATATGAGTATTGGTGTATATAAGTGAGTATATGTTAGAGTGCAAGATTGGAAACGATCCTGTATAAATTAGTATGTGTTTCTATAAGTGATTGCTTAAGAGAGTAAGTATGTGTAAGTTTTTGTAGCAGTAAGTGTGGTGGTGTGTGTATAACTGTATATGCAATTTAATGGATGTTTGATACTTTGTTTGCATGTGTGACTTTGTGTGTGAGTAACTCTACATATGAGTGTCAGTGTGTAACAGGATGTATTGGTGTATGAGTACATATGATGAGTGAGTACATGTATGAATGACTGTATAGGACTGTTGGTGAGTGAGTGGGTGTGCGGGTAGATCTTGGAATCACTGAATAGGTGTGTTGTAAGTTGTATTGGTAGGTCCATTGTTTTGAAAACATTAGTTACTATTTTTGAGTGTGTGTATCAAAGGTTAGATTAGGGTGAGACGAGGTCTGCCACTCTATCACAAAGATAATGTCATCAGTGATGTAATTTGAGATGTCATCAGTGATATCATGAGTGATGTCATTGACCATGTCATGAGTTATGTAATATGTAACGTGATCAGCAGTGCATTGCGGGTGCGCAAGTTATAGTTAGCTGAACTAACTATAACGGGGGAATTTCACTGGTTTGTACAAGTGAAATGTCCAGCTAACTATAACAGCCCTGAAACCTATGTTTTTTCAGTGAATTTCAAAGGTTTTTTTAAATGCTAATTTGTAACTATAATGTGCTTAAAACCTATTTTTTTTTCAGTTAATTTCAAAGTATTTTTGAATGCTATTTTCTAACTATGCCTACAGAGGTAGGACATGTAATGATAGAAGAAAAAACACACAGAAAGAAAAAAAAGAAATGCAGAAAGAAGCAACAGAATCCTCAAGGACAAAGAAAAGTGCAGGGAGAGGGAAGACGTGCAGAAAGAACAAACAGAGGAGCAGAACGAAGCCTTGTTGCAAAATCATACTGTACCCTCAACTTTTTCAGATGGGTACTGGTGGTAACCGACTCTAAATAATCAGGCCTAGAGCCAGTGCTATGCTAAAAGACACTTAGAATACAGTGAAAACAACTACATACACTAGGGAACACTATGCGTTGGGGTACGCCTGTCATTAGCATGAGCTTGTCTGTAAGCCCTAGTACATAACAGGGCAGGGGGATTAAAACTACCTCTTAAAATGAGCGACAGGGTGTGTTTGCACACTGGTGAAAGGAGGGGGCCTGAGGTGACATGTGTGCAAACACGCCCTGTGGGGGTTTTCAGTTAAGGGATAAAGTCCCTGTGAATCCTGAGGGTCTCTAGGGTCCAACTAGCCCCATAGGTACCTCCAGTAAGCACAACAGAGCTGTGTTGCAGAGTGGTGTAAAAAAGGGGCATGGCCTGGACCACCTCTCTGTAACGCAGCACAGTGGCGCTTACTGGAAGCACCTGGTGGGCTAGTTGGCTCCCAGGACCCCTCAAGATTGAAAGGGAATTATTTCCCCAACTTAAAATGTGCCACAGGGTGTATTTGCACACGTCACCTCAGGCCCGGTCCCCTCTCTTCACCACTGTGTAAACACGCCCTGTGGCTGTTTTAAGTTGGGAGATTAAATCCCCTTGAATCCTGAGGGTCCCTAGGGTCCACTAGCCCACTAGGCACCTCCAGTAAGTGGCACAGAGCTGTGTTGCAGAGAAGTGAAAAAAGGGGCATGGCCTGGACCACCTCTCTGCAAAGCAGCACAATGGTGCTTACTGGAAGCACCTGGTGGGGTAGTTGGCCCCCAGGATCCCTCAGGTTTGAAGAGGAATTAATTCCCCAATTTAAAAGCGCCACAGGGCGTGTTTGCACAATTGTCACCTCAGGCCCGTCCCCTCCCTTCACCACTATGTAAACACGCCCTGTGGCCCTTTTATTTTGGGAGGTTAAGTACCCTTGAATCCTGAGGGTCCATAGGGTCCAAATAGCCCACTAGGTACCTCCAGTAAGCGCTACGAAGCTGCGTTGCAGAGTGGTGTAAAAAAGGGGCACGAGCTGGACCACCTCTCTGCAACGCAGTGCACTGGCGCATACTGGAAGCACCTGGTGGGGTAGTTGGCCCCCAGGGGCCTTCAGGTTTGAAGAGGAATTATTTCACCAACTTAAAATGCGCCACAGGGCATATTTGTACACGTCACCTCAGGCCCGGTCCCCTCCCTTCACCAATGTGTAAACACGCCCTGTGGCTGTTTTAAGCTGGGAGATTAAGTTCCCTTGAATCCTGAGGGTCCCTAGGGTCCAACTAGCCCACTAGGCACCTCCAGTAAGTGCCACAGAGCTGTATTGCAGAGAAGTGAAAAAAAGGGCATGGCCTGGACCACCTCTCTGCATCGCAGCGCAGTGGTGCTTACTGGAACACCTGGTGGCGTAGTTGGCCCCCAGGATCCCTCAGGTTTGAAGAGGAATGAATTCCCCAATTTAAAAGCGCCACAGGGCGTGTTTGCACAATTGTCACATCAGGCCCCGTCTCCTCCCTTCACAACTGTGTAAACACGCCCTGTGGCCATTTTTTGGGGGGAGATTAAGTACCCTTGAATCCTGAGGGTCCCTAGGGTCCAACTAGGCACCTCCAGTAAGCGCTACGGAGCTGCGTTGCAAAGAGGTGTAAAAAAGGGGCACGAGCGGGATCACCTCTCTGCAACGCAGCACAGTGGTGCTTACTGGAACACCTGGTGGGGTAGTTGGCCCCTAGGATCCCTCAGGTTTGAAGAGGAATTAATTCCCCAATTTAAAAGCGCCACAGGGCGTGTTTGCACAATTGTCACATCAGGCCCCGTCCCCTCCCTTCACCACTGTGTAAACACGCCCTGTGACCATTTTTTGGGGGGAGATTAAGTACCCTTGAATCCTGACGGTCCATAGGGTCCAACTAGCCCACTAGGTACCTCCAGTAAGCGCTACGGAACTGCGTTGCAAAGAGGTGTAAAAAAGGAGCACGAGCGGGATCACCTCTCTGCAACACAGTGCACTGGCGCTTACTGGAAGCACCTGGTGGGGTAGTTGGCCCCCAGGGGCCCTCAGGTTTGAAGAGGAATTATTTCACCAACTTAAAATGCGCCACAGGGCGTGTTTGCACACATGTCACCTCAGGCTACGTCCCCTCCTTTCACCACTGTGTAAACAAGCCCTGTGGCCGTTTTAAGTTGAGAGATTAAGTCCCCTTGAATCCTGAGGGTTCCTAGGGTCCATCTAGTCCACTAGGTACCTCCATTAAGCGCCACAGAGCTGCTTTGCAGAGAGGTGTAAAAGGGGGCACGGCCTGGACCACCTCTCTGCAATGCAGCACAGTGGCGCTTGCTAGAAGCACCTGGTGGGCTAGTTGGCTCCCAGTGGCCCTCAAGAATGAAGGAGAATTATTTACCCACCTTAAAACGCACCACAGGGCGTGTTTGCACACATCACCTCAGGCCTGGTCCCCTCCCTTCACTACTGTGTAAACATGCCCTGTGGCTGTTTTAAGTTGGGAGATTAAGTCCCCTTGAATCCTGAGGGTCCTTAGGGTCCAACTAGCCCACAAGGTTCCTCCAGTAAACGCCACAGAGCTGTGCTGCAGAGAGGAAAAAAAAGGGGCACAGCCTGGACCACATCTCTGCAATGCAGCACAGTGGCGCTTACTGGAAGCACCTGGTGGGGTGGTTGGCCCCAAGAGGCCCTCAGGAATTAAGGGAAATTATTTCCCCAACTGACAACGCGCCACAGGACGTGTTTGCACACGTCACCTCAGGCCCGGTCCCCTCCCTTCACCACTGTGTAAACATGCCCTGTGGCCGTTTTAAGTTGGGAGATTAAGTCCCCTTGAATCCTGAGGGTCCTTAGGGTCCAACTAGCCCACAAGGTACCTCCAGTAAACGCCACAGAGCTGTGTTGCAGAGAGGAGAAAAAAGGGGCACGGCCTGGACCACCTCTCTGCAACGCAGGGCAGTGGCGCTTACTGGAAGCACCCGGTGGGGTAGTTTGCCCCCAGGGTCCCTAAGGTTTGAAGAGGAATTAATTTCCCAACTTAAAAGTGCCACAGGGTGTGTTTGCATGATTGTCACCTCAGGCCCCATCCCCACCCTTCACCACTGTGTAAACATGCCCTGTGGCCATTTTAATTTGGGAGATTAAGTACACTTGAATCCTGAGGGTCCATAGCATCCAACTAACCCACTAGGTACCTCCAGTAAGCGCTACAGAGCTGCGTTGCAGAGAGGTGTAAAAAGGGGCACGAGCTGGACCACCTCTCTGCAACGCAGTGCACTGGCGCTTACTGAAAGCACCTGGTGGGGTAGTTGGCCCCCAGGGGCCCTCAGGTTTGAAGAGGAATTATTTCACCAACTTAAAACACGCCACAGGGCGTTTTTGCACACATGTCACCTCAGGCCCCGTCCCCTCCCTTCACCACTGTGTAAACACGCCCTGTGGCCATTTTAAGTTGAGAGATTAAGTCCCCTTGAATCCTGAGGGTCCCTAGGGTCCAACTAGTCCACTAGGTACCTCCATTAAGCGCCACAGAGCTGCTTTGCAGAGAGGTGTAAAAGGGGGCACGACCTGGACCACCACTCTGCAACGCAGCACAGTGTCGCTTACTAAAAGCACCTGGTGGGCTAGTTGGCTCCCAGTGGCCCTCAATATTGAAGGAGAATTATTTCCCCACCTTAAAATGGTGTTCTGAGGCCACGCCCCTTTTTACAACACTCTGCAACGCAGCTCTGTGGCGCTTATTGGAGGTATCTGGTGGGCTAGTTGGCCCCCAGAAGACCTCAGGATTGAAGAGGAATTAATTCCCCAACTTAAAATGACCACAGGGCGTGTTTGCACACGTCACCTCAGACACGGTCCCCTCCCTTCACCACTGTGTAAACATGCCCTGTGGCCGTTTTAAGTTGGGAGGTTGAGTCCCCTTGAATCCTGAGGGTCCTTAGGGTCCAACTAGCTCACAAGGTACCTCCAGTAAACGCCACAGAGCTGCGTTGCAGAGAGGAGAAAAAAGGGGCACGGTCTGGACCACCTCTCTGCAATGCAGCGCAGTGGCGCTTACTGTAAGCACCTGGTGGGCTAGTTGGCCCCCAGAGGCCCTCAGGATTGAAGGGGAATTATTTCCCCAACTGACAACTCGCCACAGGACGTTTTTGCACACGTCACCTCAGGCCCCGTCCCCTCCCTTCACCAATGTGTAAACATGCTCTGTGGCCGTTTTAAGTTGGGAGATTAAATCCCCTTGAATCGTGAGGGTCCCTAGGGTCAAACTAGTCCACAAGGTACCTCCAGTAAGCACCACAGAGCTGCGTTGCAGAGAGCTGTTAAAAGGGGCGTGGCCTCTGAACACCTCTCTGCAATGCAGCTCCCTGGCGCATACAGAAGGTACCTGGTGGGCTAGTTGGCCCCCAGGGACCCTCAGTATTAAAGGGGAACTAATTCCCCAACTTAGAACTCGTCAGGGGGTGTGTTTGCACAGTGGTGAAGGAAGAGGGGGGCCTGAGGTGACATGTGTGGAAAAACGCCCTGTGGGGCATTTTAAGTTGGGAAATTAATTCCTATGCGCCAGGGAGCTGCGTTGCAGAGAGGTGTTCAGAGGCCACTCCCCTTTTTACAACACTCTGCAATGCAGCTCTGTGGCGCTTATTCGAGGTACCTGGTGGGCTAGTTGGCCCCCAGGAGACCTCAGGATTGAAGAGGAAGTAATTCCCCAACTTAAAACGGCCACGGGGCGTGCTTGCATACGTCACCTCAGGCCCCGCCCCCTTCCTTCACCAGTGTGCAAACGTGCCCCGTGGCGCATTTTAAGATGGGGAAGTAATTCCCCTAGAATCCTGAGGGTCCCTGGGGTCCAACTAGCCCACCAGGTACCTCCAGTAAGCGCCACAGAGCTAGGTTGCAGAGAGGTGAAAAAATGGGAATGGCCTCTGAACCCCCTCTCAGCAACGCAGCTCCCTGGTGCATACTGGAGGTTCCTGGAGGGCTAGCTGGCCCGCAGGGACCCCCAGTATTCAAGGGGAATTACTTCTCCATCTTACAACGTGATAGGGGGCGCATTTGCAGAGTGCTGCTGGGAGGGGGCGTGGCCTCTGGTGCAATGCCGGTTCTATTTCTTTCAAAGGGGGGCTGTGTGGCCCCCTTCCTTTTCTAATTTATTGGCCCTGGGCACCCCATCCCCCAGGGCCTGACCCCCATTTCAATTAAAAAACAATGTTACTGGAAGGGGGCCGCGTGGGCCCCCCTCCTGTGGCCAATTCCTCCCCCGGGGCATGGGCACATTTTTTTTTATTTATGCGTTGCCCCCCTCCTAAGGCCTCTATTGGCCCGGGGACCCCATACCCCGGACCGGCCTTTATTTATTTATTTTTCTATTTCAATTTTTTTTCTTTGGGAGGCGGGCTGCCCCTCCCTGGCCACTTGGGACTCCGAGGAGCCCACTCCCTGGGGCCAGCCCTATCCATAGGGGACCGTGGGGGGTCCCCAATCTCCCCACGGTCCCACCGGCTGCCAGCCTCCTGCGGGAGCCGGCATTGCTTTTCCACATGCAGAGCTACTAAGATGCAGCTCTCCGTGTGGAAAAGCAATCTGCTTTGGTATTACAGCAAACTGCAGTGTCCCGGGGGTGAGCACTCTGGGACACTACAGGAGCCGTCCCTGGGGGGATGGCGGTCCCCAGGCCCATGACAGGGCTCCAGGAGGAGGGCGTGCAGCCCCCCCAACATTACCAAAGCCCCAAGAGATGGTGGTCCCCAGGGCATGTGGGGGGGCTCAAGCTCCCCCAACAGGTTTTTTTTATTTTAAAAAAATGATACACAAGCCCCGGGGGGGTGGCAGTCCCCGGGGATATGGGGGGGCTGTGAGCCCCCGCAAATATTTTCTTAAAGCCCCAGGGGGTGGTGGTCCCCGGGGCTTGGGGGGCCTTTGAGCCCCCACCCATGTATTTTCAAAGCCCCGGGGGTTGGCAGTCCCCAGGGCTGGGGGGGCTATGAGCCCTGCACACAAATATTGTCAGAAAGCCCCAGGCGGTGGCGGTCCCCGGGGCTTGGGGCGGCATTTGAGCCCCCACCCATCTATTTTGAAGCTCCGGGGGGTGGCGGTCCCTGAAACTGAGGGGCCCCCCATTGCAATAAAATATTGCCCCCGGGACTTGTCTCACCCGGGGGCTAAATAGTAATGAAGCGCAGGAGCCCGCGCTTCGTTTTAAAAAAATTTCGGCAGGATCTTTATGGGAACCCCTAAGCAGGTGAATGTTGGGGAGAGGCACACCTATTTAATGTTTTAAATTTTAATAATTTATATCTAGCTGATCTACGCGTGCAACAGTGGTAGCCCGTTTGCCCTCACGAGCCAACACTTAAACCAACCTATCTCGAGTGAAGTCACACCCGACCACTGTGCACTGTTGCAAGGGTGAGTTTCTCCTAGCGTTTTTCATTTCATTTAATTTTAGTCCTGCATTCGATACCAGGACGATGTTTATAAGGCTTTTCCTTTATTAATTTCAGAACTTTGTTTGCGCCTAGAAATATAGGGTAAGCCCATCTTTCATCAATCACGTGGCTATGAGGTGGAGGTTCGTTCAGCTTGAGCACTCACATCACACACGATAACACTTGGTCCCAAATGTAACGACCTGTTTTCTAAAACATGTGTCTCAATCTGTTTAGATTTCAGGCCCCGGAGGAAGAGCCCCATTAGGCTCGAAATGCATCGGGCATCGCAAGGAATAATGAATAATGAATTGGATGATTTGCTTTGTTTGTTTATTGTTTAAATCTTGCTGCCTTAAGTATCAATGTGTAAATAATTGTAACAAATAAGAATGAAGTTTTCAATGTATTGAATTGAAAAGATATGGTGATATATTCAACCTCATTTTGAAATCAAACATTAAGAATTGCAAAATAAAATTAACTAAAACAGTTTTGCAACAGTGCACATTGGTCGGGTGTGACTTCACTCGAGATAGGTTAACCCCTAAGCAGGGCCTTTTTGTGCTTTGCACATTTTTTGACTGATTTCTTGTGACTCTGTTCTACCGAGGCACAAGATGGCTGCCAACACTTCCTGGTTTGTAGTGTTGTCAGCCAATTAGCATAAAGCTTGTGATCAGGAGGGTGCGCGGATCCTGCGCGGCCATAGATATCGAAACTTTTTTAATTTTGATTTTCTCAGAAACTACTGAACGGATTTACACCATTTAACAAAAAGGACTCTTTCTGAACCAAGGACTACCTTTTTGCCAAATGTGGTGTCATTCCGTTCAGCAGTTCGGGCTGTAGCTGTGTCTAAATTTCCAATGGGAGATTGCATGGAGAAAACACTTTTTGGGACACCCCTTTTTTCTCGGGCCCCGCTTGACAAATCACACCAAAACTTTCAAGATAGGAGTGGACCGGAGCGCCCCACGAGTTTTGAAAATTTCGCGAAGGGTCGTCAACCGGCGCCAAAGTTATTGGGAATAGAATTTTGCGAATTTCCAATGGAAAATAGGTCCTAACTATAACTACCTACTGGCGGCCGCCAGTAGGTAATACAGTTGTTCATACTCTGAAAAACACATTACAGTGTGTTTTCTGTATTCCCCCACCAAAACTAAAAACAAAATATATATCTGGTCTCCTGCCATGTACCCTACCACCCTCTGTGAACTCCTACCGGTCCTCAGTCCAAAGCTCCACTCTCTGCTTTCATTGTGAGAATGGAGAGATTACACTGTGTTGACGGCAGCTCTATGAGACCTGCTCATCAGCCTTGCTTCAGCTCTCCTCTCAGTGGGGGTCAGCAGACACCCACGCTGACAGAGGAGAAGGTTATTGGCACCATGCCATCTGCATTCCACCATCTCCCTCAGGTCGATAGAGGCTAAGGACAGGCAGGAGAAGGCAGATGCGATCACCAACCACATTTTTAATATCGCGCTCATGTATCTGGAGACCTGAGCGAGGAAGTGGAACAAAGGAGAAGTGAGTGTTTCCTGTGAGGTAAATCACCATAGTTCCGCTGTTAATTGAGACAATAACAAAATTCTGCTCCGATTATTCATGCTAAAGGCTTCTTATGATAATCATATACAACATATAGAGCTATAGATGAGCAACAATGAATTATAGAGATGGAGAGATGGTTTTACCGAGTGATTTTGATGACATCAATTAGACAAAGTAAATGAAGCACAAGTTGTCAATGATGTAATTCAGAAGCCTAAGTGTCAGCTAACATTTGCTTGTAACTGGAGAGACCTATTTGAGGCATGCCCCTAGTGTCATATGAAACAACACAGCAGAAATGTCAAGTAGAATGTGACATTTGAGCAGGACTTGACACTTTAATATCATAAACAAACCTCCATTCCCCCACCCCTTTCTATATTCTGGCTGCTTCAGAGGAGATATCTCTACCAATTCAGGTCACCCTATTGCTTACTCCTGTAAGAAGTTCACACCTCATTCACACCTATTTAAAAGCTAATTACTGGCTGGCCGATGTGGGAGATCAACATGCAGCTTTAGCTTCCAGGAGCTGGGCTAATTTTTTTAAATATTTATTAGAAATATGTGTTTAATTTTATGTTCCAGCTAGTTGAAAGCCAGAGATATAGGATTCATTTTTAATATTGCAAACCTGCTACAGTGAACATAGCTTTAAGGGTATTTTCACTGAAAAGGCATATTTATCCTTAATCTTTTAAGTGTACTACTTTTAAATGCCCTGCACCATGCCTTTATGGGTAATAACATTGTTCTGCATTCTGTCCATCAACTGTGGTTTTTGCATTTATGGGTAATAAGGCATACTTAGGGGTGACATAAAAATATAAATGCAAAGTTTAGAGGCGGCTTTCGCTAAAAAAAAAAAAAACATTTTTCAGGCCAAAAAGTTGTAAATAAAAAAAAACAAATGACTGAAAAGAGGCATTTGTTCACGAACACTGGCCCGAAGTGCACTATGCATGGAGATATGCACATGTACCATTACAAAAAGACAAAAATGGTCGCTCCCTTGAGCAGCGGTATCGTTGCTTAGCGCTTCCTTCCTCAAACTGTGTCTTCTGCATTGCCTGCTGTGCGCTCTGTCTTCCGCTGTGATTATATCACTGTTGGTGTAATTTGCATTGCCTGTTGTGCGCTCTATTTTCCGCTGTGATTATTTCACTGTTGGTGTAATTAGCATTGCCTGGTGTGCGCTCTGTTCACCGCATTGATTATTTCACTGTCTGCCAGCGCGACTTGCCGACCTGTAAAGCGCATTTCCCCCAAGCGCCCTCCATTTTGTTGTTGTTGTGCTTCTACCTAGCCCGCCCCGCCTCCCAGCTAAGACGCCCTCCCACAGACTACTTCAGCGCTCCGTTACCTGGAAGCGCTGTGACTCACTCGACGCTTGCCAGCTGAGTGGTCGCTCCCTTGAGCAGCGGTATCGTTGCTTAGCGCTTCCTTCCTCAAACTGTGTCTTCTGCATTGCCTGCTGTGTGCTCTGTCTTCCGCTGTGATTATATCACTGTTGGTGTAATTTGCATTGCCTGTTGTGCGCTCTATTTTCCGCTGTGATTATTTCACTGTTGGTGTAATTAGCATTGCCTGGTGTGCGCTCTGTTCACCGCATTGATTATTTCACTGTCTGCCAGCGCGACTTGCCGACCTGTAAAGCGCATTCCCCCCAAGCGCCCTCCATTTTGTTGTTGTTGTGCTTCTACCTA
Source organism: Lissotriton vulgaris (assembly GCF_964263255.1). Lineage (NCBI taxonomy): Eukaryota > Metazoa > Chordata > Amphibia > Caudata > Salamandridae > Lissotriton > Lissotriton vulgaris. Next base: position 1,527,850,163 of record NC_141693.1, read on the forward strand.
GCCCGCCCCGCCTCCCAGCTAAGACGCCCTCCCACAGACTACTTCAGCGCTCCATTACCTGGAAGCGCTGTGACTCACTCGACGCTTGCCAGCTGAGTGGTCGCTCCCTTGAGCAGCGGTATCGTTGCTTAGCGCTTCCTTCCTCAAACTGTGTCTTCTGCATTGCCTGCTGTGCGCTCTGTCTTCCGCTGTGATTATATCACTGTTGGTGTAATTTGCATTGCCTGTTGTGCGCTCTATTTTCCGCTGTGATTATTTCACTGTTGGTGTAATTAGCATTGCCTGGTGTGCGCTCTGTTTTCCGCTGTGTTTATTTCACTGTTGGTGTAATTTACATTGCCTGGTGTGCGCTCTGTTCACCGCATTGATTATTTCACTGTCTGCCAGCGCGACTTGCCGACCTGTAAAGCGCATTCCCCCCAAGCGCCCTCCATTTTGTTGTTGTTGTGCTTCTACCTAGCCCGCCCCGCCTCCCAGCTAAGACGCCCTCGCCCCTCCCCCTCCACTATCCATATATGACAGTTCTTCCCGTGCGCAGCGTTCACGCGCAGCGACCGCGCCCAACCCGCGCCGAAGGTGCGCCAAAGGTAAGCCCGTCTACGCCCATCCGCGCCTGGACCGCGCCCAGCGCCAGACCCCCTGCCCCTCGCGCTGCCCAGCCCCCCCGCGTCACCTACGATGCCGCCACCCTCCTAGCCCTTAACCCCGGTCGCGCCCCCACCTGCGTCCAAGCCGCTCCCGGACACACCCATGGACCATTCTCATGCTACTCTTGCAAATTCAGCGGCACCGACAACATCTCCGCTACGACCACAACAAAGATCCCCGACCCCAACCACCTAGAATGCATCCTTCTCAACACCCGCTCGGTCCACAGACACCCCATTGACCTATGGAACCTACTAGACACCATCTCTCCGGACGTCGCCTTCCTAACGGAAACATGGATGAACGCTTCCTCCGCCCCTGACATCGCCATCGCTATCCCTGATGACTATAAGATCACACACAAGGACCGCACCGACCATACAGGAGGTGGAATCGCTATCGTCCATAAGAAATCAATCCGCATTTCAACCAGCTCTGACGCCAACCTCACCAACTCCGAACACCTTCACTTCCAGATCCACATCGACCCCAAGACCACACTCAGAGGCACCCTCCTCTACAGACCACCAGGACCACGCGCAAAATTCAGTGAAGACATCACGGACTTCATCACCCCACACGCGCTCCCCTCCAAAGACTACATCCTTCTGGGAGACCTCAACTTCCACCTTGAAAAGATCAACGACCGCAACACCGCCACCCTCTTGGACAACCTCGCCAACCTCGGACTTAAACAACTGGTCACTTCCCCCACCCACATCGCAGGCCACACTCTCGACCCCATCTTCACCTCCAGCAACCATGTCTCCTTCAGCCACACTACGAATCTCCTCTGGACTGACCACAGCTGCGTTCACTTCACCTACAACATGCCGAAACCCATCATCCACCTACAACCAACTCTACAAAGAAACTGGAACAAAATCACCACAGAGCAGATCTCCACATCGCTCCTTCAAACCTCCCCAGCCCTCTCCTCTAACACCAACGAAGCCGCCTCCAACCTCACCCTTTGGTTATCCAACACCGCAGACAACTTAACACCACTGAAAAAACGTCAACACAAACTTGGCACCAAGAAGGCCTCATGGTTCAACGACGACCTCAAGAAGTCCAAGAAACTGTGCCGCTCCCTTGAAAATGCCTGGAAAAAGGACCCATCCACCAGCAAGAAGGACGCCTTCAAAAGCGCCATCCGCACTCACCACCAAATGATCCGAAAAGCCAAGAAAACAGCATTCAAAGATCGACTTGACAACAACGCCCACAACAGCAAGGAACTGTTCAACATCGTCAAGGAATTTTCCAACCCCTCGGCCAACTCTAACGACATCACCCCCTCTCAAACCCTCTGCGACTCCCTAGCCTCTTTTTTCCACAACAAGATTGCTGACATCCACAACAGCTTCGACAACCAACCTGGAAACCAACCCACCCTTACATCAGCTGACCATCTTCCCCCCGTTAACACCCTTAACGCCTGGAACCCAATCTCCACTGAGGACACCATCCGCCTGATGAATTCCATCCACTCTGGATCCCCCACAGACCCATGCCCTCACCACATCTTCAGCAAAGCAGACTCCGTCATAGCTCCGCACCTCCGTGACGTCATCAACTGCTCATTCAACTCCGCTACCTTCCCAGAAGACTGGAAACACGCTGAACTCACCGCCTTTCTGCAAAAACCCACAGCGGACCCCACCGAACTCAAAAATTACCGCCCCATCTCGCTTCTCCCATTCCCGGCCAAAGTCATCGAGAAAGCCGTCAACAACCAGACGCCAACAAATCACTCGACCCCTCACAATCTGGCTTCAGAGCTAAACACAGCACTGAAACCGCCCTCATCGCAGCAACAGACGACATTCGTACTCTACTGGACAATGGAGACACAGTCGCCCTCATCCTCCTCGACCTCTCTGCAGCATTCGACACAGTCTGCCACAGCACCCTTCTACAAAGCCTCAATAACATCGGAATCCAAGGAAAAGCACTTGAATGGATCACCTCGTTCCTCACCGGAAGAACCCAGAGAGTCCGCCTTCCTCCATTCAAGTCCGAGGCCTCTGAAATCATCTGCGGCGTGCCTCAAGGATCATCACTCAGTCCCACCCTCTTCAACGTATACATGAGCCCCCTCGCGGCCATCGTCCGCCAACACAACCTCAACATCATCTCTTACGCGGACGACACTCAACTGATCCTCTCTCTCACCAAGGACCCCAGCACCGCCAAAACTAACCTACACGAAGGAATGAAAGAAGTCGCTGAATGGATGAAACAAAGCCGTCTGAAACTGAACTCAGATAAAACAGAAGTCCTCATCTTAGGCACATCCCCCTCTGCTTGGGACGACTCCTGGTGGCCGGAAGCCCTCGGAAAAGCACCCATTCCGACAGACCACGCACGGAACCTTGGCGTCATCCTGGACTCTTCACTCTCAATGAACAGACAAGTCAACGCCGTATCCTCTTCCTGCTTCAACATTCTTCGCATGCTCAGAAAAACATTTCGCTGGATCCCCTCCGAAACAAGGAAAACAGTCACCCACGCTTTGGTCACGAGCCGACTGGCCTACGGAAACACCCTCTACGCAGGTACCACCGCTAAACTCCAGAAGAAACTCCAACGAATCCAAAACGCCTCAGCCAGGCTCATATTAGACATCCCACGCAACGAACACATCTCAGGTCACCTTAAAGACCTCCACTGGCTACCCGTCAATAAAAGGATCACCTTCCGACTGCTTACCCACGCACACAAATCACTCTACGACATCGGACCAGATTGCCTCAACTCTCGACTGTCCTTCTACACCCCCTCCCGCCAACTACGCTCTTCCAGCCAAGCCTTCGCCACTGTACCTCGCATCAACAAGACCACCATGGGAGGCAGATCCTTTTCATACCTGGCTGCTAAAACATGGAACTCACTCCCCGCTTACCTTCGCCTCACCCAGAACCACCTAGCGTTCAGAAAGCAGCTTAAAACGTGGATATTTGACAAATAATCCTCCTCCCCTTCCTAAGCGCCTTGAAACCCTCTGGGTATGTAGTGCGCTATACAAATTTTATGACTTGACTTGACTTGACTTGACTGTCACTCAAAGAGAGCCAATTCAACAGCTAAAGTGGGGTGAGCCATGCAGTATGCGCTGGTGGGTGGAAGCAAAGCCTGAATGACATCTGAAACAAAAACGATAAATGAGCAAAGATGGCCGATTCAAAGCTCCTTAATGTATGTTTATTCATTCATCGCCAAAGTGGACTGAACCATTATCCATGTAGGATGCAACAGCAAGTGGAAGCAAATTGTGAATGACATCTGAACTGACCAACGAACAGGGATCACTAATTCAAAGTCCCACTATGCATACATAAATATTTATATTGATTAATTTTTCAGAAAACGTAAGTCTGGCGAAACCCCTCAAGTTGTTTCTAGGCCAGACCTAAAAACAACAGCCACAGACCGAAGTGTCAGCAGCAGTCCGAAGTTAAGCAAACATAAATTCCAGCAAAATAAAGATGAAGCAAAAATAAAATTAAAAAAAAGACAAGAAAGAAATAATCCAACACCAGCAGATACAAGCAGCAGCCTGGAAACTGGCGAACTAAATCTAGAAAAATAATTTAGCTGAGAATAACCAACATCAGCATTTGCAAATATATCCACTAAGTACACTCATATCCACTGCTAAAAGTAAAATGTTCTAAAAATATTCAAAAGGAAATCTTTACCTGACACTGGATGGAATCTGGCTAATCGAAACAATCTGAGACTAAAATGCTACTGTGAAGGTCAATCACAGGAATAGGGAAAAGGCCATCAAATCAATATGAGAAACAAAAGATTGAAAGCAGTCAATGAATCATGAGCAAAGAGCTGTTCACAAACCCACTTTAGGCATACCTACTTTATTGTAAACAGTAGGTCTGCAACAGGAGGCTAAAACTATCCTACTCAAAATGTAAACATCATTAAACATGAGTATCCCAAAGATTACATATAGGTACTGTATCGTAAAGGAATCTTCCCAGAAGTCTGCCATAATAAGAAGTGTGATACCAGAGGAGCATGTGCATGCTAGACTGAAAATGGCTGTTTCCAAAGCAGTAAAGAAAACAAAAAAAGAGTGTTCCTTGGTTTGGAGACACAAAAGTGAAAGAGCACAAGAGACCAACAATGCCAATTAGGTTTGTTTAGAAAGCCCTCACTCACCGACCTGGTCGGTGACATGCTTCATCATCGGGCCCCACTGGGTGTGACCGAATGTCTCCCCAGTGTGCTAAAACGCCAGATTTACTGCGGAGCGGGTAATGTGAAGATGTGAGTGCTAAGTGGTGAGTTACGTGAACAGAGTGAAGTGGTGAGTTAAAAATTCCTTGTATGTATCAAAAATTGATTTAATGGCTGATCATCAAGGGCAAAATTAAAAAATGTGTTGGTAAACAAGGCCAACTAATTTGGATGGTCTGTTTCCAATAACATTAAGTGATAGTGAGTGGTCAACATGTTTCTGCCAATGTTGGTATAGTTAACCTGGCATTCGTCAGGACCTAGAGTGAATAAACCCCGGCGGTATGGGCACGCTAAGGCCCACCCTACCAAGGGTCGTGAAAGTGAAAAAAGTCTGTAGAAGTGCAAAATAAAGGGGGGCTTTACCGAACAAAAAGGCGGAAGGCACACACCCTCCTTGTCTCAAGGTCTGAGACAATCAAAATGACATGCACCTGTGAAGGCAAGAGGGTACAAACAGACATAAAGAGACAAACAAACAATTAGTTCTTGGTCAATGAGCCAACAGATTTAAAACCGGTGACTTGTACTCGTGAAAGCTAACAAGTGCACAACACACGACTAGTAGCAGAGGTGCGTGGCTCTGCCTGTGGCTGTATCTTACTTATATTACTTGATAGCACTAACAGTGTCAAGCCAGTCTCACGTGAAGTACGTATCGTTTGAGCACATAAGCACAATGCCCATCAGTGCGTGTGTGTAATATCATGCGCTGCGAGGAAGATACGTGACAAAATGGGGAATGGCGGTACGATAGTGAACCTGAACCGTAACACGCTCACTGTTAACAACCACGTGATCAATGGGCCAAAGGCCTGTGACCACTAACCCCATCCAAGCGTGGTGAGATAGACAGGTTCTCACTTCAAAAGGGATGAACTCGGAAGCCGAAATTGAAGCAATCATGGCAGATTCCACCCTCTTTGCAGACCCGCAATTTCGCAGGCCATAGCACATACTTCGGATTGGGAGAAGTTGACAGAACAAAAACGGGATTGAATCAGAACTATATTACATGGGACTATTATGAAACAATATTTGTCATTTAATTCTGCACCAAGAAGTCTCTTGGTGAACAATGCACCGCGCATCTTTCTCAATGATGCGACGTTTCGCAAAGAATGGGCCATGATCGCATGGCATTGCACGCGAGATTGGCTTGTCCTCATAATCAAAACTGCCCTATGTCTCTCAGAGGCCCTGCTAATAGAAATTCAGGAGACCGAATCACAATTTAGAACGACAGTGACCGGATACAAGAAGAAGCTTGATGAGATCAACCGTGAACTCAACAAGTATAAAGAGAATCTGATGCAGGCAAAAATAACAACATTTTAGAAGGACTTAAAAAAGTTCGAATTTAATAAAATTTACCCTTATGCTGATCCCAACTATACGGTGACAGCCAAGAGCAACAATGACTCAGACCTCTCAGATGATAACTCCTCCAATAGCAGCGGATCCAGTACCGGTTCCAATAAACAAGGACGGAGACGAGGGAATAGGGGCAACCGAGGAAACCAGAGATACCAGAACCATAATCATGTACCGAATTGGCCAATGGCACCACATGCTGGGTTTGGACCCCCCCCCTTTTCCCTTCCCCCACCCACAATTCCCTACGATGGGCTGGAATCCAGGGTGGCACCAACCACATCCCCAGAATCAATACCAACAGCCTTTTTTAGAGAGGGGCCGGATAGGAAGAGGCAAAAGCAGAAGAACACCCAACCAAGTCTCCTGGCAGACAGACGATCCAGTCGGCAACCATACCAGGAGCAAAACACCACAACCGGGGACAAGCAACCAACAAGTTTAATCACAAACTTGTCGGATCTACAACTGACAAGCATTGAACAACAATTCCTAGAGAAAGGACTAGGCTTCGTACCTACAGCCCGCCCAGACAAATTCAGGCTACATTGTGAACTAACTGACTTCTTCCGGAAATTTGAAATTGAAGGCCTTTTTTGAAGGGAAGGAAGACCCTAATGCAGACTTACGCAAAGGTGACACTGGCCTGAGACTAAAATCGACATTTATACCACCTCCCCACACAGTACCTGCTGCTATTACAGCATTTGAACAAGCAGTGTTCCTTGATTTGGAAACAAGCCAAGAACCTGAGACATATGGGAATTTCAGTACTGAAGAGTATCATGCATTGGCAACACTCAAAAAGAACAACACAATCACCATAAAACCTGCCGATAAGGGCGGAGGGATTGTAATTCAGAACACCACTGACTACGAGAGAGTATGTGAAGAGCTGCTGAATGACACTAACAACTACACTCCCCTCACTGACTGATGATCCCTCTATTGATCTCCAAAATGGCATCACCAACATGGTCAAGGAAGCTGAACTTAATGGATACTTGTCAAAAAATGAGGCAGACTTTCTTTCCACCAGTAAAAACATTGTCCCTTATTTTTACACACTGCCAAAGACCCACAAAAACAAACTACCGCCCCCTGGCCGACCAATAGTGTCAGGCATTGGGTCTCTATTAGAACCCTTGTCCACTTTTTGTGATCAATTTCTGAAACCCATTGTTCAAAACACACCCACATACCTAAAGAATACCAAGAGTCTACTCCACCAACTACATACCATGTCCTTTGAGGCAAACTCAATTATACTGGCTACTCTAGACATCGAGAGCCTGTATACGAGTATCCCTCAAGATGAGACGATCAAAGTTCTAAGTGCAGCTCTCAACTCAGTCTCCTGGGACTATACCACTCCAAGAGAATTTATAATAGACTGTGCCACCATTGCACTCAAAGAGAATTTTTTTGCGTATAAAGGACAAATGTTCCTTCAATGCTCTGGAACTTCGATGGGCAGTACTTTTGCCCCCAGTGTGGCAGGGCTGTACGTGTCTGATTTTGAGGCCAAAAACATCCAGTCCATTAACAACCCCTTTGCCAGAAACATTTCCTTTTGGAAAAGCTACATAGATGATGTGCTGCTCATATGGCAAGGAAGTATGGAACGTCTGATGGAATTCCTCGGATGGATTAACACTATTGACAGATATCTGAGATTTACTCATACAGTAAGCACCACGGAGGCGGTGTTTCTTGATATAGTGATAACTAACAGTGGGACGACTCTAACCACCAAAACGCACTATAAAGCCACTGCAAAAAATAACCTGCTGCAATTTTTCAGCTTTCACCCACGCCCTTTGAGGGAAAACCTACCTTATGGGCAATATCTTCGGATTCGGCGAAACTGTAGCAGTACAGATGACTTCAAACAACAATCTACGGATTTAACTGAGAAATTACAACAAAGAGGCTACCCTAACCATATCCTAAACAAAGGATTCAAACGGGCACGCAACCAGCCACGTGAAGTCCTACTGGAACCTGTCATAAGAACTACGGTGGAATCTCCTCTCACATGTGTCACTACCTACAGTACCTTATCCAACTTAATGAAAAAATCCATTAATAAAAACTGGAAAATTATCTCTAGCACCAAGAAGGATTGGCAGAAACCCCTGTTCTAATTTAAGAAAGGACGAAGTCTAAAAGATTCTCTGGTCCATACCAGACCAAAAGAACCAACTGCAACACCAACACGCAGCATCACCGATGCATGGAATCTACCCAAGGTCACCGGCCACTATCCATGTGCTAACTGCTCCGTGTGCCACCTGACGACGGCCACCAAATCACTGTCTTTGGAACCAGGCAAAACATGGTGGCAAAAATCACACACCAACTGTAATTCTACCAATGTTGTCTACCTTATCACATGCCCCTGTCTACTCCGTTACGTGGGTATGACTACCAGGAAAGTCAAACAGAGGGTATGTGAACTTAGGAGCAATATTAGGTGCAAAAAACCACCACCAAGATGAGCAACCATTTCCTACAAGCCAACCACACCACTAATGACCTGAGATGGACTGTCATTGAGCAACTCACCGGGGGTCCCAACATTACTGATAGGCTCTTCGAGAAGGAACAACGATGGGTGTACCGTCTTGGCACCCACTTAAATGGCCTAAATGACGATATCCTTTGGGGTTCTGTTCTCAAGTAAATTATCCCTATAAAAACTTCTGACTATTGATCTGACTATCTGTAGATGGTCTGTCGCCATATCCTGCTGTCAGTTACAATTTTTGTGCGATCTGTTCCACGCACCACACTCAGCTAACAACTACGAGCAGCTGATGTAAGGGCACTATACCAGCAATCCTTTTGCCCTCCACTGACACGCGATGTCAATGGTTCTGCTCCCAGTAATCAGACTCTGTTCAGTTACATCCCACATTATGCCACGCCATGTAAATAGAGTGAGATCCCGACCGACTGTGCTAATATTGCTAATATTTCCAACACAAATATTGTAAATACTCGGTATCTTCACCAGCATGGGCATATTATACTCAAGCCTTCTGCTCTGAGCCACTTCATTTCCGTATTGTTACAACGCAGTGCGCTGTCTACAGCTACTTCTTTCCTATGTTGAAACAACGCATTGCGCTCTCTAGTTTGAGATTGTCTCTGCGGGTTTGTTTATCCCGGGCTTGCACTCCCATTGGCTATTTTCCACGCATGCGCGCCACAGGCCACGCCCATCCCAGAAGAGCGCGCGCTGCTCACCGAGCCCCGCTACATATACCGGCCTGTCTTCCCAGGTCCGGATCGGCGAGACCCGGTTCTGAGGTTTGATCAGGTGGACATTCGGGTGCCTGGCGTCGTGGGCGTGAGTATTGTTCCGGCCGCACTCTACCATATGAGCTAAGTACCTTTGAAGCTTCGATAGTAAACCCGTCCCTTGTCCTGTTCGTTTCCCATTTTGCAGGATGTGCCAAATACGCCGTCACTCCCCTCCCGCGGTCTATGGGGTGAAAGTTCATCCCTTTTGAAGTGAGAACCTGTCTATCTCACCACGCTTGGATGGGGTTAGTGGTCACAGGCCTTTGGCCCATTGATCGCTTGGTTGTTAACAGTGAGCGTGTTACGGTTCAGGTTCACTATCGTACCGCCATTCCCCATTTTGTCACGTATCTTCCTCGCAGCGCATGATATTACACACGCGCACTGATGGGCATTGTGCTTATGTGCTCAAACGATACGTACTTCACGTGAGACTGGCTTGACACTGTTAATGCTATCAAGTAATATAAGTAAGATACAGCCACAGGCAGAGCCACGCACCTCTGCCACTAGTTGTGTGTTGTGCACTTGTTAGCTTACACGAGCACAAGTCACCGGTTTTAAATCTGTTGGCTCATTGACCAAGAACTAATTGTTTTTTGTCTCTTTATGTCTGTTTGTACCCTCTTGCCTTCACAGGTGCATGTAATTTTTATTGTCTCTGACCTTGAGACAAGGAGGGTGTGTGCCTCCGCCTTTTTGTTCGGTGAAGCCCCCCTTTATTTTGCACTTCTACAGACTTTTTTCACTTTCACGTCCCTTGGTAGGGTGGGCCTTAGCGTGCCCATACCGCCGGGGTTTATTCACTCTAGGTCCTAACGAATGCCAGGTTAACTATACCAACATTGGCAGAAACATGTTGACCACTCACTATCACTTAATGTTATTGGAAACAGACCATCCAAATTAGTTGGCCTTGTTTACCAACACATTTTTTAATTTTGCCCTTGATGATCAGCCATTAAATCAATTTTTGATACATACAAGGCATTTTTAACTCACCACTTCACTCTGTTCACGTAACTCACCACTTAGCCCTCACATCTTCACATTACCCGCTCCGCAATAAATCTGGCGTTGTACCACACTGGGGTGACATTCGGTCACACCCAGTGGGGCCCGATGATGAAGCATGTCACCGACCAGGTCGGTGAGTGAGGGCTTTCTAAACAAACCGAATTGGCATTGTTGGTCTCTTGTGCTCTTTCACTTTTGTGTCTCCAAACCAAGGAACACTCTTTTTTTGTTTTCTTTATAGTTACAGTGGGGACTAAGAGTGTTCACTCCTTTCCCTACCTCTCTTTTTGTTGACTTGTTTCCAGAGCAGGCCAGGAGTGCCCATAAACATCTAATGCATCACAATTCTATAGTTAAATATAAACCTCTCTGTTCTTTAGGAAAATAGCATTCCCTTTTGTAGACTCTCTCAATAGGTAAAAACTGCATAACAAGCATAAGAATGTGGGGTGGGCACTACAAACCTATCTGGTATCCTTAGCCTAATACTAGTATATTATCATACATTGAAGAAGCAGCTGTGTCTTACCTGGATATATAAAAATAGATTACACAATAAAAAACACAAACGCATTTAATCCAACCTCAAATCAGCAATTCATGAGTCCTCTTGAGCTTTATGCGTTTTATAGGCAAGATGTCCATTGTACACTAACTCCCTCGTTAAAGATACTTCTCTCTGTCCTTTCGCAGCATAGCATTCCCTTTTGTAGACTCTCTCACAAAGTAAGAATTGTGTAAAACAGTGTCTCTAGGGGGCATATTATCAAGCATGGTGTTATAATTATCGCCCTGCTAAAGCGGCGATAATGGGCTTGATAATATGCTGTGGAGAATTCCCATAGAAGCCCATGTTCACACCAGAACATGGGCTTCTATGGGAATTCACAAGGGCATATCATCAAGCCCATTATCGCCGCTTTAGCGGCAGTTTTCTGCTGCTAAAGCGGCAATAATTATAACGCCATTCCTTGATAATATGCCCCTATATTTCCATAATATGCACAGGGTATCGACACCTATCAGCATCATTAGTTTCATACTAGTATGTTACACATTGAAGAAACAGCTTCATCTTACTTGGATATATAAAAAAGATTACAAAACAAATGCACTCTATTGTATACAGCCCAACTAAAGATAAATAATAAAATTAGATTATTGGTTGGTCAGCAAAAGTCATGATAAGCATAGGATAAAGCAAACACAAGGAAATGATGATCCTTTACAACGCAGTCATTACATCGCACTACATTTACAACCCAGTCATTACATCGCAGCATCCTTTCCAACACATGTCACTACAATGCAGCCATTACTTTGAATGTCACTACAACACATGACACTACAAAGCATGTCACTACAACGCAGACATTACATCGCATGTCATTACAACGCATACCATTACAACACATAGTACCCCTACACTTACCCTACTGTTGCACTCCCTGGAGTTAGAATAGTAATTTGTACCCCTACACTACTCAACACTTACCTTAAATGCAATGTAATGGTATGCGTTGTAATGGCATTCCTTGTAAAGTTATAAAGCGATGTAATGGAATGTGTTGTAAATGTAGTTTAAAAATATTCATTGTAATGGCATGCAATGTAAATGTATGCATTGTAAAGGATGTTGCAATTTAAAAACTGCGTTGTAAAGGCATGCATTGCAAATGTATGCGTTGTAACGTCATACATTCTAGCCTGGCTAATGAAGGGTGTTACCCTGAAACCGGTCCCTGGATGTTTTTTCCTGTTCAGGGACAACCTGGCCTGACAGTTCAGGCTGGACTGTACTCATGAGGCACAGGGTCAAGAATAATCTGCATAAAACTAGGTCTGAACTGAGGTGGCGAAGTGAGCTAAAGAATGATGATGGATTCAACCCAGATCTGTGACTGGGGTTGAGTGTCTGAAAAGTTTCAGTGCTCCGTCCCTCATCTCCTTGTGTTTGCTTTGTTCGCCCTTAGTTGGCAGGGTATGCCTACGCGTGGGTCCCATGCTCACTTTGCCACTGGAATCAAGCTAGCCTGGCTGATGAAGGGTGGTACACAGAAACCGGTTCCATGGATGCTTGTTTCCGGTACAGGGAAGACCTGGCTAGGCAGTTCGGGCTGGACTGTTCCCATGAGGCACAGGTCCAAGACTGATTTGCATAAAGCTAGGTCTGAACTGATGTGGCGAAGTGAACTAAAGAATGATGAATTGATGAATGATTCAACCCAGATCTGTGACTGGGGGTGAGTGTCTGAAAAGTTTCAGTGCTCCGTCCCTCATTTCCTTATGTTTGCTTTGTTCACCGTAAGTTGGCAGGGTATGCCCAGAGGTGAGTCCCTTGCTCACTTTGCCAATGGATTCAAGCTATCCTGGCTGATGAAGGATGTTACCCAGAAACTGGTCCCAGGTTGCTTGCTTCCGGTTTAGGGAAGACCTGGCTTGGCAGCTGGAGCTGGACTGTTCCCATGAGGCACAGGGTCAAGATTGATTTGCATTAAGCTAGGTCTGAATTGAGGTGGCGAGGTGAGTTAAAGAATGATGATGGATGCAATCCAGTTCTGTGACTAGGGGTGAGTGTCTGAAAAGTTTCAGTGCTCCGTCCATCATCTCCTTGTGTTTGCTTCATTCTTTAGTAGGCATTCGACACTATCTTCTAAATTAACCAAGTCTCCCTTCTCAGATGGTTGGGGTGCAAAACATGGGCGTATGCTCAGCCTTATGCTTTGGGTGTTTATATGATTTCATCTGTGCAATCTGAACAATTCTTTGTGATTCTAACAGCTTCTGCATTACGTTAGCATTCCTTTTAGCCAAACACAATTGAACCAGGATGTATGCCAGCAGTTCACATTATGCCTAGTTTGCACAACATTTGAAACATGGTAAACATTGTTGCCAGGGAGGTGTACTGTAGACAATATAACTGCAGGATGGCAGAGAGTAATTAGTTTCATCATGTCTATTTACAGTGAGCCCTGTCACCCTTTTTGTTTGTAATCTCGTATAGAATAGAATAGAAGAATATTGTTTTTCCCTCTACTGCACCAGATGAATAGAAAAGTAGGGACACTGATTTGAATTGACCAATTCCGTGAAATATTGAACTGTCAACAGAACTGAGGGTGTGTTCATAATACTATTTAATGCTATAATGTTGTTGTATTTTGTTCTGTTACCTAGAATATATGTTTTTTATAAGCATGTTTTCAAATTCCCTTTTTAGATTAATGAAAACAACCTGTCTAAACAAAAAGAAGCTTGTGAGAATGGTGCAAACCCATATCCTATTTATGCTGCTGTGGAAAAAAGTAACATCATAAATGAAAAAAAGAACGCTTCTGGTAGGAACATACGTGTGTAAAAAGTACAGATTGATAAACTTATTGATATAAACCACTCCATCAATAGCAAATTCTTTTGTAGCTGAGTAATCGTGTTATGTTTGACTGCAAAAAACACCTCTTGTGGATAAGATTTTTCTTCTTTTATTTATCAAAATCAGTAGTAGTGTACAGTCCTGCTTGCAGAGGGTCAGATTAGTAATCTTACCCACTCAATATTGGGTTCAAGTTTTAAAATGCGAAGCACAAAAAGGCATTTCATTAAAATCTAAATGAAGTAATGAAAAAATATTGATATTAAAAAAAAACCTTTTAAGGACTCTTCCAAATAAATATAATTGTAAATATACTATCTTAAAAAGTACAAATACTTTAAAATCGTAAGATTCTGCAGCCAAAATGGATCAGAAAAGGTCATGCCCAAAATTGATTTTTTAGACTGTATTTCCTTAGCACAACACATTGTAGGAAAATGGGAAACATCCTTCACAACGCAACTTTTACAAAGCAGTGCCTTTATGACGCAACTTTTACAACGCAAACCATTACAACGCATTGCGCTGGGGGCGCTCGAGGATAGGGAATAAGTTTAATTTACTATCCAACACCTTCCCTAGTGTCCACGGGGACTGGAGTTGGAATAGTAAATTAAACTATTCACTATCCAGCACCCCAAAGCGCTATGAGTTGTAAAGGTTTGCGATGTAAAAACCGTGTTGTAAAGGCATGCATGGTAAAAGCATGCGTTGTAACGTCATACATCCTAGGAAAATACTAGTTTCTAGTCCCCATCTCAACATTTATATTAGCATACAATCATTCAAAAGCTAAACACATTGAACATTATAAAATGCATACAAGCATGATAAAAACGTAGGGAGAAATGAATAACTGGGCACCAAACACTAACAAAAGTAATACATGCCATCAGCAGTACTTTTTTCAATTCTGATTTGGAACCTTGAAAAGATATGTTAAATGAAATCTAAGATTTTGGCTGGTTCTATGATATAACCGCAGAAACCGCCATACATTATGCTGAAATGTGGCCTTTGCCATTTAGAACCAAACATTGTATATAAATCCACCTTGTATACATGATGAAGGCCTATAATATGCTTCGGATCATCCGTAAAGATTGCTTTCTGAAGAGCATCATTTACAATTAATGATAAGCCTTCCAAAAAAAAAACTCAGTGTTCCCTTTTATATACTTGGCAGGTAACTTATCGAGCTGAAATTCAATGGAAGATGCAGCCTCACCATCCAAATAACATCAGGCGAAGGAATCAACTCAAAATATGAGTACTCAGCACGGGCAACAGGGTAGATCATTATACATCACTTTGGCCATAGTAAACAAATCCCCATCAATTCTTGCACTTACTATGGGGCATATCAGCAAGGCTGCGCTATAAAATTATCGCCGCTTTTGCGTCCATTTTCGGACTAAAAGAGGTGATAATTTTATCGCCTTATCAGCAAGGTCACGCTATCGCGTGAATCCTTACCTTAGTGCCCTTTCCTGTAACGCCCACCTTTGCATCTCTAATGAGATGCAAAGTGGGTGTTCGTCCCAAAATAACTGGAGAAATGTCGCTTACCGACATTTCTCCAATTATTAAGGGAATGGCTACCCTGCTTAGCGATAGGAAAAGAAGCACTAACCGCGCTTAAAGCAGGTTTCTTTACGCCTACCACCGATCTGACTTAGCCATGTAATCCAATGGGAGGTGGATTACATGGCTAAGTCCACCCTGCCCTATCAGCAAGGTATTGCATGTCACAGTGCAAGCGATAATCGCTCTGTTTTGTGGCTAACGCATGGATTTCTATCGCTTGGGAGATAAGCGTTGCTGATAGCACAATATCTCCACGATAGAATCTAGCGTTAGCCTGCGATAATTATCCTCGCGCTAAGAGCGCTGAGCGATAAATATTGCAGGCCCTTGCTGATATGCCCCTTATTTTGTGATGAAAATAGGCTCTCAGGAACTCAGAAAAATCTTTGGAGTTCGGCAGAATTATAATCAGTTTATGAGGATGCCAACTCATGAATTTTGAGTAACTCATGAAAAGAGTTTCTCAATAAACTGATCTTATCGTTTTTTACAAAAAAAGAGTCTTATATATGGGAAGAGCTTCTTTCTAAGTATATGATGAGACAATTAGCTGGGTCAATTGTCACTCTGTTTTCTTTACATGAATCTTCTAGTTTGTTAACCCGACATTTGAAATTCAGCCAAACAGCTGCGGAAGAAGAATTATACTTTGTTTTATTGTACCGTTTTTTCCTTCTCAAAGGTGGCAATGTTTCTAGTGTTCTCCAAGAATTGTGCTGCAATGTATTTAGAAGCATAACAGGAAGGACAGCCATTTAAAGTGTATGGAGAACTAATGCTGCATAACTGCAATACAGATTTTGTTGGGGAGGGATTTAATATCTCTGTACATCATACATGTAAATGTAAGGCTGCATATTCATGGCATATTAATTAAAGATGTCCTAATTTGAAATGTAATAATAATACAACCAGACAATTATGTATTAATAATTTCAGGAATAATTGGTGTCAATTTAAAATCGAGCACCAAAATGGACATTAAGATTTACTAATGGGACCTGTGTTCTCTTGTTAAAACCAAGGGGGATATTCTCAAGAACGTGTGCTAATTATTGCAAAAGTAGCTTAACTCAACTCTTCACATCGCAGTCTATCACTGGAAAAAAACGCTGTCTTAACGTTGTATTCTTAACACGGCGGTACCATGCGATACTCTCACGCTAACAACCTCAAATGACTGCGTTAAAATTAACGTGATGCTGAAAAAACACAAAACATGAACGCGTAAATAGTAGATGAGGCCCATCGCGATACAAAAGTCAGCGATAACCAGCGACAGGCCTGCAATGCAATTCCCACGCGTCATGCGGGAAAATGCACCATAAAAGCAGATTTTAAAAAAAAGGAACAAAAAAATAAACTGTGTAGCACCAAGGATACACTCGGACCGAGTGCAGAGTTCAACGCAAACCCCACAAGCCCAACAGACCACCAGCAACAAACCTCTGGATTGGGGAAGGCCAAGGAGAAGAGGAAGAGGAAAACGGGGTGCAGTCCGCAGGAAAACCGGATATTCGTCACAAAGGTGATAAAACACTGACAACAAGTGTTCGTCACCTCCACTGTGTCATTGGCAACACAAATGGAAACATGCCAGTCCATCGTGAATGCAGTTGGAGTGTCGAGGAGGTCAATGGAGGAGGTCAAGAGGCGCTGGCATGATGTGAAAAGCCAAACCAAGCAAAAAAACAGCTGCCAACAGGACGGCAGAAACGGCGACTGGAGGTGGGAGTCAAGACCTGGCTGTTCGAGCAATAGCAGACCCCTTCCCCCAAGCGCCTTGAAACCCTTCCGGGTGAGTAGTGTGCTATACAAATGCTATGATTGATTGATTGATTGAGTCCTGCGCCACAGGAGGAGCTGGAGGTAATGGTGGCCACAGTCATCAGTGTGGAGACAGTGCAAGGAGTTGAGAGTCTGGACACAGCTCTATATGACCTGACACAACATCAACAGGGTGAGTAATGACCAGGGACTGGGGGGTTGGGGGGAGATGGGCACAATGGCACTCATGCACAATCATGTGTAGCACACTGCACACCCACAATGACCCTGGATCATGTCCCTGATCCAGGTGGCACACTGTAGCACACATACAAACACCAAGTAGGCCCCCGTCCACCATGTGCCCAAAGGGGTCCCACCCCAGTCATCACCAATCTCACAAACCAACACATGCACATGTGCGATAAAAACAGCGAAGATGCGTATTTGTGAGCCACACTAACAATGCAAGTGACACTACATGACGATCAGCATGACTGCAGTACAATCACCATGACATTGTGCACATCACAACACTGAGGTTGCGGAGTGTTGATCACATCCATAAAGGATCAGGTCACACTCTGACATATCCACGTGCATAAACAACTCCTGACATTAACAATACATCTGCAGACAAACAATGCACAAGAGTACAAAAACCTTCCAAGAGCACAAATGACCCAAGTCGCCAACATCTCAGCACCATAAAAGCACACAAGTCAAGGGCACACCGCCTCAAAGGGATAAGGGGCAGCAAAATCACAGCTGCAGTGGCAACTCTCCCACAATGCAGCATACACACATAGCAATAACAGCTTATGCACATAGATGACAGTGTGGTACAAAGTGCAACACTTACTTGCAGAACAGAGGACACAACTGGGTCTGCTTGTGCGTAGAAACTGACAATCACATCTGACATAGCAGGAAAGTGCTAGATGAAAATGTACGTGTACAATCTGACAACCATTATGTAGTCCAAATGTCCACTGTCCTGCATCAAATAGTCCGCTCCTCCCAAACAGTCACAATGTACATTGTCATGCAGTCTGTATGTAAACTTGAACAATGCGTCAACACAATGTCAAAATGCATCTCCCCTGCAAATTGCAGTGAGACAAACATCACCTCCAGCAGAGCAGACCAGACAACTTATCAGTGATGCTGAAGAGGACCTCTACACTTTCAACACCGATGCCCTACAACAGTTCATGGACATCTTAGACAATCCACCTCCAGGGGCAGGGCAGCCCAGCTGCATCGAGGAGACACCACCCCTGCACAGACCACACAGGTGGAAGCACCCACCATCACGGCTGGCACCCAGCACCCCACCAAAGCACACATCGCATTCCAAGGCCAGGTGTCAGACTGCCAGAAAGAGGTGGCCGAAAAGGTGCGGGTGGGATTCAACTTCATGTAAAAAGAACAAGATCACATACATGGGTGTCTAAGTCCCATCAGGGACCACTTATACTCCCCAACAGAGACCCACACTGTGACAGAGACACATGCATTTGCAAATTTCCAGTACTGAACCACTCCCAGAGCACCAGGATAATCATTCACACCCCCACGCTGGACTTGCGTACTCCTGCCAAGTCCATTCCTCTTACGTTTTGAGTGGGGAACGACAAAGCTACATGTCCAAGGTCTTACCCGCTGCCTGCGGTGACATGGTTGCGTCCGCTCTACACAGCACAATGTATTGTTGTAGGGCCCGGGGGCCTCATGCATACCTTATGACCACACGGACACACTCAGATAGTTTGTGGAACTGGTTACGGGCACGTGCGCCCAGCACCTTTATTGCCAGGGTCACATGTACAGTAACGCCTATGCTGGATCTGTGTGGGGTGAGTGTAAGCCAGCCCTCATGGAGTGGTGCTGGCAACAACTTGAACAGTGATCACAATTAATGTGGAAACAGAAAACACCAGTATAACAGAAAGAACTGTGAAGCTTTATGGTGATAGCTGGGGCAAGTACAGAGGTCATCCAATATGCAATCAGAAGGGTGCGTGAGTTCCAGTGCACTGAGGTTGGGGCACCAGAGCTGATCGTGGTCATGTGAATAAATTGTCTAGGATTGTGTCCTTTTGGGATATTCCTGCTGCAGCTCCGCTGCAGCTGCATCATCTTCCTCATCCTCGTCCCAGGTCTTCCACACTACCTGAGGTGACATTGCTATGTGAGGTGTCCACAGCACAAAACTCAATCAGCAATGGTCCATGAGTTGTGGAGCACTGAGTTAGTGACACCTCAAGAGCTGAGCAGGGTATCAAGCTGATGATGCCATCCACGACAGGTGTAAGCAACTTTGATAGTCTAGCAGTAAGCCTCTTCCGACTCTGGCAGTTGGTTGGAGGTGGTCCTGGCGGTGGTGACATGTGCATCCTGCGGTGATGCGACGTCCCGCTAGGTCAGGACTCGATTTGGTGCATGAGCCCAGGTGGACCGCAGTTGAGGCCAGAGGCAGCGGCAGCGCAGGGCCACAGACACATGGGGTTGATGACCCCCAGTCCATCCAATATTCAATCTGACAGGGTCCATGACTTGAACTGCACAGAGTTAGTGGCCGGATGCCGGATGCACTGCGGCCAGCACAGACACACCGCCACGGGACAGTGACTTACAGTGCACTTAGGCAGGGCCACGCGAGCTGAGAGGATCCTCGTCGATGTCGAAGGTGAATGTCACAGAGATCGCAGAGGGTTACGAGGGACAGTGTGTGTGTCCACCATGGCATGATGCAGAGGGCAGAAGCCAGCGGAAACAGGTAAATGGAGGAGTGGAATGCTACAGCCTCGTTTTTGCCACCAAGTCAGTATCACCTACATGATGTTTTAGGCAACCCCTAGTCCATAGACTCAGATGCCACCAAAGTTCAACCAGAGAGTCTCCATGAATGTCGAGGCACAGACTTAGTGGCACTGGAGCTGAACGGGGATGCTGTCTGCGATGAGCCCTGTACAATTGTAAATTGTAAATTGATACTTGTATAGCGCACTACTCACCCGCAAGGGTCTCAAGGCGCTTGTAGAAATACCGCTGTGGAACCCATCCTGGCTTTCCCTGTGATGCGTCCACTCCTGGGCACCCCCAAGGTGGAGGCCAGGCATCCTTAGCGTTTTGGGGCCGTTGTGGAGATTAAGCAAGCTATTGCCCAGAGTTGCAGAGTGGGACTCCATGATTGGAATAGGCACCGAGGCAAGAATTATCAGGTCTGTGGAATTTTGAGCCCAAGACCCGCCGAGGCGGGGAATTGAACCCTGGTCCTGGGCTAGACCTCTGCATCAGGGTCTGCCGCTCTAATCATTGAGCCACACTTCTCCACAATGATTTAAACGCTGCTATAAATAAATCAAGGCTGAGTTCCAAATGTGTGACCTATTCGACCGCAGTGTAGAGCGGAGGCAGTGGTCAGCAGGGGCCCACAGCCACATGCCGTTGGCTCGCGATGCACAGAGTTAGTGTCACCAGAGCAGTTGTTGGTAGTGTTCGATCATCTCCGTAATGGTGATCCTTTTTTGCTCCAGACTGAACCACGTCTTCCTCCTACTCCTCTCCTTGCGTGCAATGATATGAACTCTGCCATTGAGAAATCAAGACTCAGTTCCAAATGTGTGACCTACTGGACCACAGTGTGGGCCGAAGGCAGCGGTGGAGTATGTCAATGAGAAAGAAGTACTGCGGGCCTGTGTCGCAGATGCCATGATGGTCAGAGGAGGTTGCCATGGTCGTGGGCCTCAGGATTGGAGCTTGCACCGGCATGTGGTGGGCCCTCTTTGACACGCACCGGTGTCAGCGCATGAGCAGTGAGGCCTAGGTGCACAGGAGTGGGCAAAACGAGTTTGGGGACCAGCGGCCCGGGGTACAGCAGGCACACAGGATCATAGGTAACACCGCTCACTGTGACCACATTGTGGCTGGGTGAGAGGCGCTTACCTGGCAGACATGTTGGACATTCCAGACGAGAACCACGCCCAGAGCTGCGTGCTTTTTATTCACACCCCTACGCTGGCCTGGGGTACGCCGGGCCAGCCCACTCTGCTCATGCTTACAGTGGGGGACGTAACAAGCTACATTTCCACGATCTTCCTCACTGGCTGGGGTGACATGATGATTGCGTCCACTGTCCACTACACTCCAAACACCAGCAGTGTATGTAGACATGGATATGTCTGTGGTCTGCATATTGTAGTCTTGCCAGCACATCAATGCCACACTTGACATTGTGTACAATCTCATTCATGGGTCATTTGCCTCCTTCGCACATACCTGGTTCCCACCTCTCCCAACATTCTGCTATTGTGTGGCTGAGGTGCCATGCCATTGTTGGCTCATGTACATGGCTAGCCCAGAATACCACAGTAAGTTGTGCTGTAGTGTCTGGTGGGTGGGCATGTTGTTTGGCATGTTGTATGTGAGTTTGTAAGGTGTGCATTACCAGAGTTGTGAGTTGCATGATTGTGGAGTTGGGGTGTGTGGTGTGCTCATTTGGTACTTAACAAAGAGCAGTGCATTTCCACAGGTGCCATCTTGGAAGCGCTGGTTGAGGATGGACTGTCGGAAGATTTAGGAATCATTCACACTGCCTGGGTAGTTGGCGACGACATTGGTGAAGAGTCTCCGATGATCCACTTTTGCCTGCACATTCATGTGCGTGTGCTTTCTTTAGCGGCAATTGTGTGCAGTGTTGGCAGGGTGCACAAGTAGGAAATGTGTGCAGTCAATTGCCCCCAACATGTACGGGAAGCTAGCTATTGTGTATAAGTCTTGCTTGGTCTCCAGCTGTTCCTGCACAGTGTGGGGGAAGTGAAGGTACTGGGGTACCAAGCTGATGATGGCATTTAAGACAGTTGCGATGAACATTGATAGAGCTGGCTGTGAGACTCCTCCAACTCTGGCAGCTGTTGATTGGAAGGTACCAGGGCCAACAAATGCAGAACAGCCAGCAGCTTTGTCTGCTGAGGGATGTTGGTTGTCCGCTGTGTAGGTACCCTCAGCCTGTGGGCAATGATGTTCAGGATGCGGAGGATGGTTGTCCAACTAGCCTGTAGTAGGCAATGTCATCCTTTGGTGTTGGGTCTGTGAGGCTGGTGCATTTTCTGGAGGTCTGCTGTCTTAGTCTGCGCTGCCTCCGTGGTAGTCTGGGGGTGGTGGCGGTGGGTGTTGTTGCCCTCTTGGGGCTCCGGGCTGCATGATCAGTTGCTCCATGGCATCTGTTGTTCTTCAGGTGTGGCTCTGGCCTGGGCTCCCTTTTCTGGTGCAGGTTGTCGTCCGACTTCACACCAGGTAAGAGCAGGTGTTAAATTCCTGCTGCTAACGTGCCTTAATGCCTGTTTTGGGATCCTTTTGTCAATCTGGCTGGTCGTTGAGAATGTTGTGGAGTGGTGTTGTCGCGGCTTTTTGCACGGGAACGCCTACTCTGCATCTCATTAGGGATCAGTGCCGGGGTTATCTGTGGCAATGTTTTTGGCGGCTGCTATCGCGAGTAAACTGTTGATATCGGCTGTTAGCACCAGCTTGTGAATGAGGCGATAGATTTATCGCCACTTTGTCTGCAATAAAGTGTCGCTAACTCGGCGATAAGTCCTTGGGAAGTGTATCGATAAGTATCATAAATGATGAGACAAGTCATATTGGTTGTTTCAGAGGAGCACCCTGTCTGCCATAATGATGGTCTGACCACCTGATTGAGAGTTGAGAAGACCATTAGCTTTCCAAGGATGAGCCCCTGCTGGCACTGTCTGATCTGATTCCCTACCAAGTGTACTGACAGCCCTCCCGCCTCACTACTCCATGCTTCGTGCAGATAGACCTGAGGACAGAGCAGGGGGCGGTGTAGCTTTGATTGCCCGCAAGGAACTCCACTTTCAGATACTCGCGTCACCCAGGCTGCCAGTAGCTGACTGCCTTGTGGTACATTCCACCTCGTTTAAGACCCCTATCACCTGTGTGTTGACGTATAGACCACCCCAGCCTATTCCTGGCTTTCTTGCTGCTTTCCAGGACTTATTGGCCACCTTAGTAATCAACAATGCCGCTGTCCTCGTTTTGGGAGACTTCAATTTTTGGACCACTGACCCCGCTGTAGACATCACTTCCAAAGACTTCACCCATCTACTCCTCAGTCTCAATTTTACTCAGCATGTCCATGGCCCCACCCACATCAGGGGCCACATTCTCGATCAGATATGGACATTAAACATCCCGACCTCCACTCCCACCATATCACCCTGCCTATGGTCAGATCACTCTCTGCTCGCCTTTTCTTTGGATCTGAGCCATAAAATAACATCTTCCTCCCCCAAAAACACCTGGGCAAGGAATTGGACTCAAGTCGATATACCATCCTTGTGCAACACGCTCACTGCCACCTGCCCAGATCTTTCGGGCCTAACCCCAGACTCTCAGGCCACTATTCTGGACCACTGGCTCAACAAAGCTTGTGACCCAGTGGCTCCCCTAAAACAGGTCACCATCAACCGCACTCACAATGCTAATAAGTGGTTCAATGCTGGCCTTAAAGCTAAGAAACTAGAGCTACGGCAGGCTGAACAAGCTTGGAGAAGGACCTACTGCCCGACCCGAAAACAACTCTTCACCACCCAACTCAGTGAATACAAACAAGCCATCCTGACAGCCAAAACAGAATACTTTTCTGGGCGCATCTTAGCCGCAGAAAACCAGTCTCGAGAGATTCTTTCCACTGTCCACGAGCTGGCATCATCAGACAGAACCTCACCCAAGATCCCCCCTCCCAGTCCTTATGCAACTCGCTTAACGAGTTCTTCATCGAAAAAATAGTTCACATCAAAGCTAACATCTCACCCCCCTTGCCCACTTTCACTCATCCGCAGCCACCGGACAACAATTGGTCCCTCACTACCATTCCCTCACTGACTAAAGAATCCCTGCTCCCTCTACTGAGGCGTGTCAAGTCGGGCTCCCCAGTTGACATCTGCCCGGCACGAATCCTCTGTCAGATCTTTTCTGAATGCCCAGCTCCCGCCCTTACCCTCCTGAATAATTCCCTTACCCTTGGTTCTGTCCCTGCTTCCTTCAAAACTGCCACAATCCTTCCAATACTAAAAAAACCGGGCGCCGACCCGTCCTCCCCGGCTAACTATCGCCCCATATCCCTCCTCCCTTATCTGGGAAAGGTAGCTGAGTCCCACGTCACCCAGGTGCTCAGCTCTTTTATAGAGGACAGTAATTATCTCGCACCCTGTCAGGCGGGCTTTCGTCCTCGCCACTCTACTGAGAAGGTAGTCATTTCGGTCATGGACCAACTCAGGGAGGGACTTGACACCAACATCCCTCAAGCCCTGATCCTCCTAGATTTGTCCGCCGCATTTGACACGGTGGACCATTCCATCCTCCTGTCCCGTGTCAAGGCGGCGGGCATGGGGGAACAAGTACTGACTTGGATAGGTTCCTTCCTGGCTGATCGTACTCAGGCAGTCCACCTTGCGGAATTCTCTGCCTTGCCCTGCAAGGTGAATTGTGGCGTCCCCCAGGGATCTTCCCTTTCCCCCCCTCTTATTTAATCTTTATATTTTCCCCCTTATCTATGCACTGCAACAACTGGAGGTCACAGTCTACAACTATGCTGATGACCTCCAACTCATTTTTAATTTTTCTTCCCCTCTATCCGGTGCCGCTAGCCTCCAGTCAGTCATGCTGTTTATCCGGGATTGGATGAATGCAAACCATCTCAAACTCAACCCGGATAAACAGAACTGATTTTGACTGGAGGCAGTGGCAACCCTTGGTCTTCTTTATTTTGGCCCCCTTCCCTTGGTTCACCTCCCACTCCCTCTTTCTCGGTCAAAACCCTTGGTATTATTCTTAATCAGGATTTGACACTCCATTCTCACATCAGCTCTGTTGTTTCTTCTTGTTTTTTCATCCTGCGCATTATCAGGAAAGTATCCCGTTTTTTTTCCCCCTCTGCACTGAAACTTATAGTGATGGCCATGGTCTTATCCAAGATCGACTACGGGAACATCATTTATAATGGTGCTCCCGCCTACGCACTCCAGCGCCTCCAGCTGGTGCAGAACCAGGCTGCTCGCCTGGTACATGGCCTACCCAAATATCATCACTCTTCACCCCTTCTCATTGCCCTTCACTGGCTCCCCATTAAACAACGTGCTCTTTTCAAACTTGGCTGTCTTACTTTTCAAGCTCGGGCAGGCACTGCCCCTGCTTTCATCAACTCCACCATCGCTAATTACTGCCCCTCTAGAACGTTACGCTCCTCTTCTAAATCTCTATTAGCTATTCCCCGATTTAAGAAAAAAAGATCGGGAGACCAGAAATTCTCGGTCCTTGCACCCACTTTCTGGAACTCTCTCCCACCCCAGGTCAGACTTTCCCCCTTCTACCTAGAGTTTCGCAAAGCTCTCAAGACTTTTCTGTTCCAACAAGCTTTCAGCCTATAGCCCCCTGTGTCCGCCCTAGCTCAAGATCCCTCTAGCGCCAAGAAACTGCACAGTGAACGCGTGCTTTATAAATCTTTTAAAATTCAAAATTCAAAATTCACTGTCAACAGAAAGCTTGCTTCCATGAATGACGGAGTGTGGGAGACAGAGAAAGGGCATTACACTGCCTAGCCTTTTTACTGTGGATGGTGTGATGTCCTTTTTTTCTGTCCATCACTTCCAGGTAAACCTTGGCTGGAAACCAGTGATGACACTTCTGTGTAAATATATGCTGGGAAATCAAGTATTGGCACTTCCTTTGCAGATGGATGCTGGGTAATCCAGTGATTTTACTTCCTGTGCAGATAGTTGGTGGGGATGATTCATCTTGCTTTGCTTCTTCCTTTAAAGACTGTTTTGGTACGAAACCAGTGCTGTTTGCCTTGAGTAAGTCAGGGCACCTGCTTTAAAAGAAGAAGCCAAGCAAGAGGACTCAGTCAGTCAAATATCTTCATTCGCTACATTTCGGTAGCATAAATACACACCAAAACAAAAAAAAACACTGTACAAATTACACATACACGTAAAAACAATTGTTTCACCAACCCATCACATCTACTGATAAAAAAGGAATCACAATGAAAATGCATTACTAATAATACATTTGATCCAAAACAGCAGTTACTCCATTCTGACCCAGCATAATTACTCATACGACAATACAAAGTTCCTTGAGTATAATGGCCTTCCATAATTGCACATTCCCTTATTTTTTAAATCTTCCACATAAAAGAGGTCACAGAGCAGAATCTGAGAGGGCTATGGAGCTGTTGTGAAAACAACAACGCAAGTCTGCACTGACTAAACTTAAACTGTTTAAAAAGTGACAATATACATTGCCTTCTGGACATCTGATAAAAGGAACAAAAAATATTAAGATGTAAGAATGCCTGAAAGGTTAAACTATTGCATGGACAAGAGCGCATATGCAATAAAGAACAACAATTAGCAGGATATCCCATCATAATGGGTAAAAAAAGAAAAAAATATCTAGTAAGAACAAAATGCTGATGTCTTTTACGGATGAGATAGGTAATATTGAAGGCCCTTGTGGATATGCACCAGGTTGTACGTTATCAACAATGGTTTATGGTTATCCACCACCATTCTCTTCGCCATTATCTTATCAAGATATATTTGCTTCAATGTTGCCTTTTCAATATGGAGACAGGAGTCTCGGTAACCAAATAAGTCTGGGTGCCTACCCTATGTGCTCACAGACCGACGACTCAGAGACAAACCATGATATATGGAGGGCAGCGTGCAATAGGAGACAGTCTTTTATGGCGACTTCATTTAGGGCTGTTTCATCCCTTATCCACATGGAATGGCAAAGTAGTAGGAGATATTATTTAATTCTGTAGTCGATATATGGGTGCCCAGTTCTGCACGGCCGATAGCATTGGGGCAGCTTCCTGGGGCCACAAATAAGTTTTTAATTACGGTATTTTTACCTGTTGGTTCCTTTGTAAATCTACTATGCCCCAGATACTTCCCCATAGGTAGGAATCGCCACACCTTTAGTGACATAAACTGTTAGTAACTCTTTTGCTGGTTTGGAGATCAATTGTTTTCATAATCCTTGCAAATCAATGATAGATCTTTCGAATGAAGCTATCCTAAATAATAATGTAGAATTCCATGTATGTTTGACATCAAATAGGATAGCTAAATAGGAAAAAGAGGCAAACCTCAGAGACCTTGATATTGTTAATAAAATGGGAGAGTCTTGTTGCCGGTCTGGGCCCACATATCATAGTAAATATTGTGCTCTCATTCACTCTTATGTCTAAATCTTGCATACAAAATAAAATCATCAATTAATCCTCGGAATCCTCACCCTGTTCTGGCCACAAGGACCGCATTGTCAGAGCATAAAAGAATGGGGAGAGGTTGAGTCCCAATGTAGGGTATGTACTTTGCTTTCATGCTTAAAACTTTTCCCACTCTCTTATTCTTTAACCCCTTCACTGCGGCGGCTATTCCGCAGTGCTAAGGTGGCGGGCGGAAATGCGGCGGGCGCATGCTGGTGACGGAACCACTCCGTCACCAGCGTCGGTTGCGCTGTGCTTATGACGGAGCGTTTCCGTCATGGCCCCGCCCGCTCAATAGAACGCTCAGCGCAGGCGCGGAATCCAGCTCTGGGGTCTTCTTTGCCCTTCTTCAACTGGGTACTTTGAGGGGTACTGGTTAGAATATATATTGGAGAAGTATTATTCCCACTTACAGTCCTGAATATAAACATCAACCGTGGGGTCTGAGGTATCCCTGAAAAATCAAGCATTTATCACCTTTCCAAATACTGTGCTATCTTTTCAAAGGCTAGCCATCTGAAGCACATGCCAGACCTCCTCCTTCATCTGCTTTTAGCTGGGTGCCAGATCTGACATGTAGTGCACATCCCTTCTTAATTAGTGTCCCCTCTTGAGGCTTAATCTGTAGGGCATTATTTAGGGCCACAAAGGCTTTAGAGCAAGTTCTATCTAACCAACCACATGAATTCCATGAGGAAGGTCGACTATCACATGTTAGAGACTGCCTAATAGGGGCAGTGTTATCAGAAAAGTCCGACCTACTCTCTGAGATATCAGCTTGAGAATTCAGGCATGTTGCAACCTCTGCATACTTATGTTGGATAATATAAGAAAGAACATTGGGATGACGCATGAACTCATAAGCACAATTGATATAGCCACATCAAAAAACATTCCTCTTACAATATTAACTGTCGATGCTGCCAAGGCTTTCGATAGAGTGAACTGGGCCTTTTTAAATAGTATAATGGTCAAAAACAATCTAGGGGAATCCTTTCTTCATGCAATAGGGGAAATTTATAAAAACCCTAGATCAAGAATCCTAGTTAATGGCAACCTTACGAATAATATAAACATTGGTAGAGGCACAAGACAAGGGTGTCCTCTCTCTCCCCTGCTTTTTAACTTGTACATAGAACCTCTAGCAAATAAACTTAGAAACTGCAAAGATATAACTCCCTTTAAATATCAAGGATGGGAGAAAAAACTAGCACTTTATGCAGATGATTTGATGCTATTTACAGAGGAATATGAAAGATCCAAACCAGCTATAGAAAAAATCATTTCTAATTTTGGCCAAGTTTCAGGATACTCAGTAAACCATACCAAAACAGAAATAATGACATGGAATACTCGTTTTTATAGTCCTAACATAAAAAAAGAGATAAGATACTTGGGCATTTTGATAAATCAAAATATAGACAAAATACCACAAAACAATCTAAACAGAGTAGCCCGAGACGTAAGAAAATTACTTAAAGTATGGTCTAGCCTGCCTTTAAGTTTTATAGGGAAGTCAAACATCATAAAAATGAATATACTTCCAAAATTTACCTTTTTGTTTAATAATATCCCATTGCAATTCAAAAAAGCCGAACTGAAAAAGTTACAGGGAGAGCTCCCAAGCTTTATATGGGCCTCCAAGGGAACCAGAATATCATGGAAGAAGCTAAGGAGAAAAAAAGAGAAAGGAGGTATTGCAAGTCCAGATCTGACAGAATACTGCAGGGCTTTCCAATTTAAAAATATAAGGAACCTTCTGGGAATACATCAATACTATCCGGAATACTTGCAAGCGATTACAGAAACAGAGGATCATTATCTATTCAAATTCGGACATCAAAAATACTTTAAAAAAGTTAAACTAAAGGTTCTTAAGGAAGCAATAAAACTTTGGACACAATTTAGAACAATATTAAAAATTCCCTACTATAGTGCATTGGCACCGATATGGAATTCTCCTGGAACCCCGAACTGTCTGAAAGACGCTATGGCCATTCCCTTAAAACAAAACAATATTAACTATTGGGGTCAACTACTAAATGGATCTACCTTGATCTCTTGGGAAGAAATGAATAAAATCACTAATGGAACAATATCAAAATTTAAGTACTATCAACTGAATAGTTGGGCAAGAACAATACCATCACAGGATAAAGATAGTAAAACCTTGGAAAAAGAAATGACAAAAATCCTACCCATAAAAAAGGAGGTAGCAAAATGGTACTGGACTTTAATAATGGAAGAAGAGGAAAGCTACCAAATAGCAGAACAAGCGTGGGGGAAAGATCTAGATACAGAAGAATTAGTAAACCTATGGGAAGACTCAATAGAGAAATGTTGGTCAACACTAAAATCTGTAAGACTAAAAAGAAATCACCTGTACACCCTGCACAGAGCCTACTGGACCCCGAAAAAACTTTCAAAATTTAAGAATGCAGGAATTAAAAAATGCCCTAAGTGCGGGGAAGAAAGGGCAGACGATATTCATATGTTCTGGAGCTGCCCAATCCTGAGAACTTTCTGGGAAGAAGTTGGTAAGACGCTAAGTTTGATATTCCAAAAACATCTAAAAGTAAGTGAAACTCTTATTCTTTTTGGGATTGGTAATACAACAGAACAAGTAAAACTAACAGTAATGGGAACAAAGTTACTTTTTGTGTTAATGGTAATAGCGAGGAGAGAAATATGCACTAAGTGGATTGGGCCAACACCCCCATTACATGGGGAATGGATGAACTCAGCTATTAAAATAAACAAACTAGACAGAAGGGGTAATTGTAGTAAGAGGTTTAATTACTGGGAAATTATGGAAAAATACCTAAATCCATAAAAAAGGCAATAACACACTGTCCTATGATTAAAGCGAATGCACAGTCTGGAATATGAGTATGATACTCATAGAGTAGTCAAGGTGGCTAGCTCCTTCTTCCTTCGTTTACAGACTTGTGAATATGTAATGGCAAGGGGTCTCCTCTGATTAAACATGGAAAGGGAAAACTCCCATGACAAGAGAGAAATGGGAAGTGTCGGTACAAAAAAAAAGTTTCAGAGGTAGAAACCAAAGATTCCATATACATAGAATTTTCGCAATATGAGGATTAAAAAAAAAAAAAAAAAAAAAAAAAAAAAAGAAAGAACATTGGGGCATATTACCAAGCAATAGCGATAATTATCGCTATTGCTTGGTTAGCGGAAAAAAAAAATATCACCGAGGATTTTTACCGCTGAGATACCATGATATTTTCAAGGTTTATCTCTAAAGCGGTAAAAAATCCTGCGAAATGCATGAATATCGCTGAAAAATCAGCGATATTCATGCATTATCGTGACAATGCTCTTAGCCATGTTATCCACCTTCCATTGGATAACATGGCTAAGAACTGCTTTTAGCAGGCTTTAGCTTTTGGAGATATTCGCGCTTAGCGCGAATATTTCCAAAAGTTGTTAATAGGAGTTAGAGATGTTAGCGACTGTTTTCATTCGCTAACATCTTGGCACGCCCACTTTGCATGTCATTAGCGATAATTATCGCTGACATGCAAGTGGGCCCCTAAATGCCCGCTATCGCCTACAAGCTGTCGCTAACTGGTGTTAGCGACAGCTTGGTAATAGGGCGATAAAATTATCGCCGCATTAGAGGGAAAAAGTCCCGCTAATGCGGCGATAATGCCCTTGGTAATATGCCCCATTGATATTATCCACCGTATCCCATTTGATATTGAAACCCTTTTTGATAGCCTGGACTGGTTTATAGCTAACTTGTAGCAGGTTTTAATCATGCCCCATAACCTCACCCTCAGAGTTAGGGCTACATGGTCACAGTCCCCATTACATTTCATCTCCAACTCAGTAACCAAATTACTCAAAGCTTCGGAGATCAAAAATAAATCAATAGTTGTGGAACAGTCTTTAATCATGTCAGTAGGGGTTATATCTGCTTGTGTTACACTCCAATCATTTGCGAAAGTTAGGTTTAACTTTACCAAAATAGCCTGTTCCCATAAACTGATGAATATAGTGAGTTAGGGGCTCCTCATTGAAATCCACAATCCTGAAAACTAACTCTGCATGCGAGGTACGGTGATGAGTGTTTAAATCACCTGCCCAAATCACACATACAGGATTGACATGTTCACAAAAAATTGTCTGGATAGCAATGTCCAGATCTGCCACTAACTGGGAGCTCTTAGCATCAAAACAACTGGTTTAAAAATTAACTTGAAGCAGGTCCCATTCTTCAAGCACATCAAAAACAAGTAAATTGAAAACAGTAGAGTTGTTGTTAAACTTTACCACAATCTTAGGGAAAGTGTTGATGATATAGGTTGCTAATTCACCCTTTGCTCTATGTGCGAGAGACTCTGTCCCTCACCACCCCTTGTTGTAAATATTTTTGTCCACCCTAAGCGTGGAAGGGTATACTCAGATGTGAGTCCCTTGCTCATTGCACCATCAGGATTCAAGCAAGCCGGGCCGAAGAGGCTGAAATGCCAGAAACCGGTCCCCAGTAGCTTGTTTCCTTCCCAGTGTAAGAATTGGCTTTTGTAGTTTGGTTTGCCCTGTTCCCATCATGCACTGGGACAGGAACAGACTAATTTGCATACAGCCAGGTTCTGAAACTGGGATGGTGCAGTGAGCTAAAAAACGGTGTTGGATCTAGCCCTGATCTCTTGACTGGGTGAGAGTATTCTGTTTAATTCAGAGACTCTGTCCCTCACCACCCCTTGTTGTAAATATTTTTGTCCACCCTAAGCGTGGAAGGGTATACTCAGATGTGAGTCCCTTGCTCATTGCACCATCAGGATTCAAGCAAGCCGGGCCGAAGAGGCTGAAATGCCAGAAACCGGTCCCCGGTAG
This sequence comes from Lissotriton vulgaris, assembly GCF_964263255.1. Taxonomy (NCBI): domain Eukaryota; kingdom Metazoa; phylum Chordata; class Amphibia; order Caudata; family Salamandridae; genus Lissotriton; species Lissotriton vulgaris. Next base: position 1,527,882,673 of record NC_141693.1, read on the forward strand.
CTTGTTTCCTTCCCAGTGTAAGAATTGGCTTTTGTAGTTTGGTTTGCCCTGTTCCCATCATGCACTGGGACAGAAACAGACTAATTTGCATACAGCCAGGTTCTGAAACTGGGATGGTGCAGTGAGCTAAAAAACGGTGTTGGATCTAGCCCTGATCTCTTGACTGGGTGAGAGTATTCTGTTTAATTCAGAGACTCTGTCCCTCACCACCCCTTGTTGTAAATATTTTTGTCCACCCTAAGCGTGGAAGGGTATACTCAGATGTGAGTCCCTTGCTCATTGCACCATCAGGATTCAAGCAAGCCGGGCCGAAGAGGCTGAAATGCCAGAAACCGGTCCCCGGTAGCTTGTTTCCTTCCCAGTGTAAGAATTGGCTTTTGTAGTTTGGTTTGCCCTGTTCCCATCATGCACTGGGACAGGAACAGACTAATTTGCATACAGCCAGGTTCTGAAACTGGGATGGTGCAGTGAGCTAAAAAACGGTGTTGGATCTAGCCCTGATCTCTTGACTGGGTGAGAGTATTCTGTTTAATTCAGAGACTCTGTCCCTCACCACCCCTTGTTGTAAATATTTTTGTCTACCCTAAGCGTGGAAGGGTATACTCAGATGTGAGTCCCTTGCTCATTGCACCATCAGGATTCAAGCAAGCCGGGCCGAAGAGGCTGAAATGCCAGAAACCGGTCCCCGGTAGCTTGTTTCCTTCCCAGTGTAAGAATTGGCTTTTGTAGTTTGGTTTGCCCTGTTCCCATCATGCACTGGGACAGGAACAGACTAATTTGCATACAGCCAGGTTCTGAAACTGGGATGGTGCAGTGAGCTAAAAAACGGTGTTGGATCTAGCCCTGATCTCTTGACTGGGTGAGAGTATTCTGTTTAATTCAGAGACTCTGTCCCTCACCACCCCTTGTTGTAAATATTTTTGTCCACCCTAAGCGTGGAAGGGTATACTCAGATGTGAGTCCCTTGCTCATTGCACCATCAGAATTCAAGCAAGCCGGGCCGAAGAGGCTGAAATGCCAGAAACCGGTCCCCGGTAGCTCGTTTCCTTCCCAGTGTAAGAATTGGCTTTTGTAGTTTGGTTTGCCCTGTTCCCATCATGCACTGGGACAGGAACAGACTAATTTGCATACAGCCAGGTTCTGAAACTGGGATGGTGCAGTGAGCTAAAAAACGGTGTTGGATCTAGCCCTGATCTCTTGACTGGGTGAGAGTATTCTGTTTAATTCAGAGACTCTGTCCCTCACCACCCCTTGTTGTAAATATTTTTGTCCACCCTAAGCGTGGAAGGGTATACTCAGATGTGAGTCCCTTGCTCATTGCACCATCAGGATTCAAGCAAGCCGGGCCGAAGAGGCTGAAATGCCAGAAACCGGACCCCGGTAGCTTGTTTCCTTCCCAGTGTAAGAATTGGCTTTTGTAGTTTGGTTTGCCCTGTTCCCATCATGCACTGGGACAGGAACAGACTAATTTGCATACAGCCAGGTTCTGAAACTGGGATGGTGCAGTGAGCTAAAAAACGGTGTTGGATCTAGCCCTGATCTCTTGACTGGGTGAGAGTATTCTGTTTAATTCAGAGACTCTGTCCCTCACCACCCCTTGTTGTAAATATTTTTGTCCACCCTAAGCGTGGAAGGGTATACTCAGATGTGAGTCCCTTGCTCATTGCACCATCAGGATTCAAGCAAGCCGGGCCGAAGAGGCTGAAATGCCAGAAACCGGTCCCCGGTAGCTTGTTTCCTTCCCAGTGTAAGAATTGGCTTTTGTAGTTTGGTTTGCCCTGTTCCCATCATGCACTGGGACAGGAACAGACTAATTTGCATACAGCCAGGTTCTGAAACTGGGATGGTGCAGTGAGCTAAAAAACGGTGTTGGATCTAGCCCTGATCTCTTGACTGGGTGAGAGTATTCTGTTTAATTCAGAGACTCTGTCCCTCACCACCCCTTGTTGTAAATATTTTTGTCCACCCTAAGCGTGGAAGGGTATACTCAGATGTGAGTCCCTTGCTCATTGCACCATCAGGATTCAAGCAAGCCGGGCCGAAGAGGCTGAAATGCCAGAAACCGGTCCCCGGTAGCTTGTTTCCTTCCCAGTGTAAGAATTGGCTTTTGTAGTTTGGTTTGCCCTGTTCCCATCATGCACTGGGACAGGAACAGACTAATTTGCATACAGCCAGGTTCTGAAACTGGGATGGTGCAGTGAGCTAAAAAACGGTGTTGGATCTAGCCCTGATCTCTTGACTGGGTGAGAGTATTCTGTTTAATTCAGAGACTCTGTCCCTCACCACCCCTTGTTGTAAATATTTTTGTCCACCCTAAGCGTGGAAGGGTATACTCAGATGTGAGTCCCTTGCTCATTGCACCATCAGGATTCAAGCAAGCCGGGCCGAAGAGGCTGAAATGCCAGAAACCGGTCCCCGGTAGCTTGTTTCCTTCCCAGTGTAAGAATTGGCTTTTGTAGTTTGGTTTGCCCTGTTCCCATCATGCACTGGGACAGGAACAGACTAATTTGCATACAGCCAGGTTCTGAAACTGGGATGGTGCAGTGAGCTAAAAAACGGTGTTGGATCTAGCCCTGATCTCTTGACTGGGTGAGAGTATTCTGTTTAATTCAGAGACTCTGTCCCTCACCACCCCTTGTTGTAAATATTTTTGTCCACCCTAAGCGTGGAAGGGTATACTCAGATGTGAGTCCCTTGCTCATTGCACCATCAGGATTCAAGCAAGCCGGGCCGAAGAGGCTGAAATGCCAGAAACCGGTCCCCGGTAGCTTGTTTCCTTCCCAGTGTAAGAATTGGCTTTTGTAGTTTGGTTTGCCCTGTTCCCATCATGCACTGGGACAGGAACAGACTAATTTGCATACAGCCAGGTTCTGAAACTGGGATGGTGCAGTGAGCTAAAAAACGGTGTTGGATCTAGCCCTGATCTCTTGACTGGGTGAGAGTATTCTGTTTAATTCAGAGACTCTGTCCCTCACCACCCCTTGTTGTAAATAACTATGTGCGCTTGATGGCACTGCCAGGGTGCTATACACCATTTGCTGATCAATGAGTCTTTCCTGAGCCTTCCATGCTTCTTGAAGGCAAATATTAAGATATTTAGAGATAAAGCCCTCCAGTCAGCTATTACCAGATTTTTTGTTAATCCTGCCATGTTCAATGATAAGAACACAACTAAAGGTGTCATTATGATGGCAGAAGGCCCGCCTCTGCCATCTGACTGCCAATATCCCCTGCCAAATTACGATGGCAGGGGGAATCGTTCTGCAAGTGTGGCAGGCGCAAAGACCGCCCACCACGCTTCCGTCACAGGCAATTCTTACGATTGCCTGGCGGAGCTGTCAAGAACTGTAAAATGGTGGCGGTGCATAGCAGGCACCATCTGCCAGATTACACTGCTGGCTTCAGCCAGCCTTTCCATGGCAGTGAAACCGCCATTACCAGGCTGGCGGAGATTGGATTTGGAGGCCCGTTGCGGGCCCCCTCTGTGTTGAGGGGTTCACGGGGGGTACCCATGGTAGCCCCCAACATTTACATGCATTAAGTGGCAGGCACCGCGTGGTGCCTGCCACGTAGTGCAGGGAAATGCACTGCATGTAATTTTAACCCCTTCGCTGCGGCGGCTATTCCACCGCAGCGCTAAGGGGGAGGCGGGGCCGCGCGGCCCGTGGGTGAGCTGTGCTTGTGACGGAGCAGTTCCGTCACGGCCCCGCCCGCTCTTCAGAACGTCAGCACAGGTGCGGAATTCGCGCCACGCAGGCACGGCGAGCGGGCCGTGACCGAACTGTTCCATCACCAACACAGCCCACCCGAGGCTCGTGACGGAACGGTTCCGTCACGAGCATGGGAGGGGTAACATTGCGAATGGTGCTGTAGCCAGCAGCACCTTCAGCAATGTTAAAGCCCCAGAATGCGCCTGCCATACTGGTGGCCGCATCGTAATTTGACTGGCAGGACCGCAGCATGATTGGCGGGTGGTCCCAACAACTGCAACGATGGCGGGAGAACATAAGCTCACCTGCCATTGTAATGACCCCCTATATTCGAAATACTGATGTTACTACTACCTATTGCCAAATTAAAGGATCTAGACATTTTCAGAGGTGGATTCTCTGACACCTCCATTGGAGATTTACTTAAAGCAAAGGCAGATGGGTCCGGCTGTAAAGGAGCTCACTGTCTGGAACTGGTTTTGTACTGCATACTGTTTAAGGAGAGTCAGTCCAACTCATTCAAATTACTAAAGCACGCAAAGTGATTGCCCCTCCTCCAATCATTATCAGTTTGCAAGGGCAGTCTATCATAGGTCATGTTTCTTTTCTATGGTACTGACCATCCTAGATGGTCTTAAAAGAACCCTATCATCTCTATAGATCCTCTATTGGTTAATTAAGGTGCATGCTGCACTGAAAGTCCGACAGCATTGTTGAATGGAGTTCCTTATCCATATTTTTGATATTAGTTGACAATTATTCTAAATATTGTGTTAGATTAAAGCAGTCCATGCCAAAGTTTAATTGTAGATTGGTTTCAGAGGTGCAAGTCCCTCTGAACTACACTGTACCTATTTTAGTTTTTTAACCTTTGAGAAATGGGATATTAGATGTGTAATCCTATTTATGTTTTTTAACCTTTGAGAAATGGGATATTAGATGTGTAATCCAAATACAGTAGTCTATTGAGATGCAAACATTTAGCAGAGACTGTCTCACACATTTTTACACATATGACCAGGAGGCGCAGTTTAATCGTGCACCCAAACATGGCCTTGTTGTAGGACTTTTTATTAAGTTTGATCAGCATTATTGAAAAGTCGCATAAGGAAGTGATATTGGTAATAAATATATGTATATGTTCTGATTTATCAGGTAAGAGGGGCATAAAAAAGTTGAAAGCAGGAAATAGAAAAACTAAAGACCAAGTTGCAAAAATGTACAGAGCAGATGGTTAATAATATTATATCAAATCAAAACAATCAAGACAGATCAGATGGTTAATAAGGTGAAATAAAATAAGAACATAATCAGAGATGTATCCGCCTATGGTGGTTTAAATCTTTCTGAAGCAAGACAATTAGGGCCTGATACGATGTAGGGCGGCCCGACCGCCTCATTACAATACAACCGAACATTGTTCAGTCGCATACTTCCATTTCTCAATGGGAGCTTATGTTATGGTTGTTAACCGCAAGTAATACAAGTTCTCATTGAGAAATGGGAGGTGTTGTTCATCCCTGGACCCGTGGCAGGCACCATATTCCTGCCATGGGTTACAGCGTTCAACAGGGGGGGGGGCGCCATAGGTGCCCTGTCAGCCCCCAACCTGAGGCCTCAGGCACAAGGGGGCCCTGGTGGGGACCCCCAAATGTGCTTTCCAACATGGTTTCCATGTCAGACAGGCCCACATGGAAACCATGTTGGATACCCTGCAGTGTAATTCCAAGCGTGGAAAGGCACCCCCTTTGGGATTACGAGCTGGCTCCGACTGGCCTATGGGCTCCTTGAGCCTGTCAAAAGCCAGCCGGAATGACCAGCTGGTTTACTTTCCAACCGCCAGCATCATAATGCGGCAGTCGAAAAGTAAACCGAGGAGCTCATTACAATGCGGCTCAGAGCCAATCAATCAATCAAATAAACTTTATTCAGTTTTACATCGGAAAACCATACAGTTACACATATACAGGTGCATAAAAACAGTAATACATTAAAACAAGATTAAGAAGTCAGAACCTCTTACACCCTTTATAAATAAAGGCCCACTACCCACCCACCCAAATTTATTCGAGGCCCTTAAGTGCAATGTACCAGAAACATAAAATGCAGCTGATCCTTCGGAGACTGCCCGTCGCAGCCGCAGAGAGCTAGCACTTGACTTCTGCTATATCCCTTAGTCCTGGCTAACACGAGGTGGAAGAGGTTAATCTGAAACCCAGTTAATAAAAACTTCTTGTGTGTTGATAGAAACCCCATAAGATAAGGTTCCGTTGTCAGAGATGTTTTGAGCATTAAAAGCATGCGAACACTAGGTTTCAGCATCTCCTGTGCTCCCCTGTCCACTTTTCTTGAGGTCAAGAAGGTTACCCTGATTAATTCCACATCCTTCTTGACAATGGATTCAGGCTTACAAAATAAATTGCCGCTCCCTACCCCTTCCAAACTGCTTTTAATGTACTTAAGCCAAGGAATTCGGGATGCAATGTCGAGAGACATACACTCTCTTAAAATTAAATGGTTGAGAGTTAAATCTTTGTTCAGCCAGCACTTCAACCAAAAAACAAGGGGGCGGAGTGCAAGGACATCGCTTAAATAGGGAACCCTCAGTACCTCATGAACCACCAGGTTAGAGGTTCCATGTGGAACACACAATAGCTGCTTCAGAAAGTCATTCTCCGCCACCTGAAGGGAATCCGCAGCAGTATATCCCTAGATTTCACTACCCTAGGTAGCTATGGACATGATTTTGGCTTGATAGACTTTCAACATAGCTCCTGTTGGTTTCTTCCCTATTTTGGAGGCACAATTAAAAAATGCCACATTTACCCGGGCCAGGTCCCCCTTTTTCCTCGAGATTAAAAGACCCCATTTTAATTGGTCATCAAAAAGAACCCCTAAATAGGAAAATACGTTAATAAGGGGATCTTAGCAGGGCCAACACTAAATTGGAACCTCTTTTTGGGATTCTCCCCCACTTTCTTTACGGAGGATTTGGAATTATTTATTGCCAGCTCCCGATCAGTCATGTATCTAGAAAATGCTATTAAAAGAGATTGCAAGCCCATTGAAGTCCTGGATATAAGGACGGCTATTTCCGCATATAGCAGGACGGGAATACCACACCGCCCTTCCCATGGGTAATCAACTCCAGTTGCTCTTAGTACAGTCTCCAAATCATTGATGTAAAAATTAAACAAAAATGGAGCCATAATGCATCCATGCTGTACTCCCCTCTTAATCTCAAGGTCCCTAGTGACCCGAAGGTATCGTGAAAACCTGACATTAGCCTTGGTTGATTTATGCAGGTCTCCTAGGAAATAAACAATACTGTTATCCACCCCCATTGCCCTCATTGCCTGCCACAGTTTAACCCTATTAACGCAATCAAAGGCAGAGGACAAGTCCATGAAGGCAAGGTAGATAGTGCCGGGGCGTGCAACAGTATATTTGCTCAGTATCATAGATAGATTGAGACACTGAGCAACAGTAGAACGTCCTGACCAGAATCCATACTGGACATCAGACAGGATCTCATGCTCCTCTGCCCAAGTTGATAATCTCTGCAAAAGATACGTCCTACAACCTTAACCACTGAGTCAATGAGGGAGATTGGCCTGTAACAGTGGGTACTGTTCCTGTCAACCTTCTTGAAAACAGGGACTATGGTGGAAGAGGACCAAGACTGAGGACAGCCATTCTGTGCTGCTGCGATAAACACAGCCTCCATTATTGGGGCCCAGAACGGAGGGTCAGACTTAAATAAGTCCAGAGGAATCCCATCTGGGCTTGGCACTCTATTGATGGATAGCCCTGCAATACCAGCCATAACCTCACCCTTTTCAAAAAAATGTACAGGGACATGTATGCCCCGACTCTCTTGATAACTATGCTCCGTAGAGCAGTAAAACATAGATTTAAAGTGAAGCACCCACTCCTCAGTGATGTGTGAGTCCAAGGCCCCCTCAACTTCCTGTCCAAAAAGGGGTCGATTTACAACGTTCCAGAACCTGGAGCTGTTCCTAAGAGTGCTTGAATCAATCAGCTCTCTCCACGCCTCCTCCTTCAGGGCACCGTTCCATCTGACCAGAGCTGACTTATATTCTTTATGACAGACGCATACCTTGGTTTGAATTCTTGGTTTGGCTGACAGAGCTTCCCTCAGCTTCTTTGCTGCTTTAGAGCAATGAGAGTCAAACCATCTGGCAGTTCTGCTAGCTGGGACACTTAAGATTTCACCAACTTTACACGCTATTGATTCGTATGTGCCAATAATCTCAACCTACAGCTGTGCATAGTGCTAACTCGGGGACACAGGATACATTTACTTCACTGTAAAATTTATCTGGGGAAATCTGAGACCATTTAAGTCTTCGCTTGCCATCAGTCGGTCTCAGTGCACCCCTGGTTGAAACATCGCCAATTTGTGCTGATAATGGGCCCAACATGTGAACATATAGTGGGTTGTGGTCACTAAATTCACTCCCCATAATATTAAAACCATGAAATAAGGATTGCAAGGAAGAGGACATTAAAATAAAATGAATGAACGACCCCCTATGCCCTTTAAAAGTTGGCACAGAGAATTTAGTTTGCGGGGCAGTTAAGGACATCAAGGCCACCATATCCAATTCATGTATCGTATTAAATAGCAGTTCCCTCTGGGCATGATGTTCAAAGTGAAACCCCCTCATACGGGAGCATCCCAACTCAGAAATACTGGATAGTATTGGGTTACCACAGGGATGTATGTTAAAATTGCAGAAACCAAAAGATTATGTAAGATAGGGCCAAAAGATTGTCTTATAAATGCTCCAAGGTGGTAATATTACAAGCACCCTGAGGACAGGCCACCGAATTGTAGAAGTTAATTAGGCCCCATCTAATGTCCCCCCTTTTGACTGACAATGCCAGAATTCCTGGGTTTTCGGTTGACACAACCTGAATCTGGCAATCGACAGCCACAAATATGTATACAACTAGACCACCCTTGGGTCTTCCACTCACCGAAGGAGTGGCTGGGACAAAAAATGTCTTATAACCTTTCAAGAATGGGTGGCAATCCACTGACCATGTTTCTTGAAAGCTAATTACTGAAAATTGCTTCACAAATCGCACCCACAATGGGTCTTGGAGCTTATTTGCCAGCCTTGCGATGTTCCAAGATAAAAAATTGCTGGGTCTCTCACCTGTGGGCCCCTTAAATACCTCTGCTGGGGACTGAGTAAGTACAACAGGCTCAATCTCGGAAGGCGTGAAGATCCTTAGTCAGTCACATTCCTCCTACCCGGTTAAAACAGAAAATCTATTAATTAGTTCCAGTGAGGGATCAACATTAAGCCTGGGCGGGTAGCTACGCTCCGTGCACGTAGTGTGCGTAGTGCCGGCTTCTATGCATTTTGCATAGCAGGCGTAGAATTCGGCCCTACGCACGCTCTGCAGACGGTGCGTAGCTGGCCGCCACACGCCTCCCTCCCTAAATACTTTAATTTAAATGTTAGAAAGAATTAAAAGGCACTTACCGTGATCGCCGCTGCCCGCCGCGTCCCCGGGGCTCACAAAAAATGCGCATGCGCGGTCGCCCGCGCATGTCATTAGTACCTAAGACGGCGGCGATGAAGAGAGGGAGCCCCGGAGAGGCGGCGGGCAAGGTAAGTGCCTTTTAATTCTTTCTAACATTTAAATTAAAGTATTTAGGGAGGGCGGGAGGGAGGGAGGCCTGCGGTGCGTAGTGGGACTACGCGGAGTGCGGAGGTGGGCGTAGTTTCTCGCTCACTTCACGTAGCTCCGCGAAGCCCCACTACGCCCACTATGCCCAGGCCTAATCAACATCAGTCTGACCATCTGTTTCAAAGGATGAGTAGGCCATAGAAGTGTAGTAAGGGCTGGACCTTGTTGCACACATTGTTAAGTTATCATAGGCTTATTAGAAGTTTAAACGCCATTTTACCTTTTTGCCGCTTTTGCACACAACACAGCATATAACTGTTGTTGTAAGTTAGGCTGCGTAAAATGCTTCACATGAGAATGGCTTGTTATCAGCATCCCTAGACCTACTTCATGACTCTTGTCTGCACACTGAGTTCTAAAGCCTCCAAGGTTATCATAAAAAGGTAGCTGTTGTTCGAGCTGATCGGCTTACGTTTTAGCCATAATTAAGTGTGGGTGCAATATCCGTTCCGCTCGCAGATTTTGCGGATTTTTGGAAATTTCGCGATCTGAGAATAGCGCGAAATTGCCGAAGAATCCACAAAACCGCTCGCGGGCGGATTCTTTTTTTTTTTGCAGTAGAGGGTGCCATCTTTGTGGATAAATATGCATGCAGGATTCATTCTGGCACGATGCTCCTGTCACAAAAATTAAACCTCAACAGGAAGCACTTACAGATATAAATAAAGCAGGTGCCCGAGTTGAAGCTCAAATTCAGTCACGCATTATAATCAGCCCAAACAACTAGTGATCACGGTCGAGGCTAGGCAGGTGTGTTTCCTCCCCATATCTACCACCTACAATTGGATGTAATCCTTGATGGAGGTCTTTGCATCCACGAGTTTCTCTAGCGCAATCCCTGTGTACTTCCTATGACCAGGAGGCAGCTTCCTTCTCATCTGCAGCTCTGATCCGTCTCTCACCCTTACTAGAGGCATGTGAACTCGCAGAGATGGCCCGCCCGTTTGGCCCTGCCACACACACACTAGGGTATGCAACGTCTTAGCGCCCTTTCCTCACAATGATGGACAGCTCACTCGAGGGACCTCGGCTCCCAAACAACTAGTGAGCACGGTCGAGGCTAGGTAGGTGTGCTTCCTCCCCATATCTACCGCCTACAATTGTATGAAATCCTTGATGGAGGTCTTTGCATCCACAAGTTTCTCTAGCGCAATCCCCGTGTACTTCCTGTGACCAGGAGGCTGCTTCCTTCTCACCTGCAGCTCTGATCCGTCTCTGACCTTACAAGAGGCACACGTTTCTCTAGCACAATCCCTGTGTACTTCGTGTGACCAGGAGGCTGCTTCTTTCTCATCTGCAGCTCTGATCCGTCTCGAACCCTTACAAGAGGTACGAGTTTCCCTAGCGCAATCTCAGTGTACTTCCTGTGACCAGGAGGCTGCTTCCTTCTCATCTGCTGTTCTGATCCGTCTCTGACCCTTACAAGAGGCACACGTTTCTCTAGCGCAATCCCTGTGTACTTCCTGTGACCAGGAGGCTGCTTCCTTCTCATCTGCTACTCTGATCGGTCTCTTACCCTTTATAAACAGGAGGCATATGTACTCGCATAGAAGCCCCGCCCGTTTGGCCCCACCACACACACACTAGGGTACATGTGTCACATTATTGCAAATGGCAAAAAAAACAGCGAATTTGTGGGAAAATCCGCGAACTTGCGGATTTGTTTGCCATTTTGCGCGAATTCGCAAACACTGACCACTGACCATGTCATGAGTGATGTAATATGTAATGTCATCAGCAGTGCATTACACGCGCAAGTTATAGTGAGTCCAACTAACTATAACGTGGAATTTCATTGGTTTTATGTCAGTAAAATTTCCAGCTAACTATAACTGGTGTCAAACCTATGGTTTTTTCAGTGAATTTCATAGGTTTTTCAAATGCTACTTCCTAACTATAACGTGTGTAAAACCTATGGTTTTTTCAGTGAATTTCATAGTTTTTTTGAATGCTAGTTCCTAAGTATGTAATCACGTTCGTAACTAGATAGTGTCACCGCCTACACGTCCTGAGAAGCGCATGTAAAGTCATGTGACTTGAAAACAAAACTTCCAATTGGTTATTAGTAGTTTCTGTTCTGGAATTTACACGAAGCACTCCACCCACTTTCCTCACAATCTTTTCTACTCTCAAGAGACAACAACGTCGAGCATCTTCCGGAACACTTTGCTGAAATGGCTGCCCTACCGCATTCATCTTCCGAATCTGAAGGAAATGAGCGACCACCGTTAAGAAGAAAAAAGGAATCTTTCATTTGGCAATTTTTCACTTATCCTGAAGATCAAAAGAAAGTGAATGCGCCAAAAGTAACCTGCACGATATGCAATTCGGAGCTCTCAAGGGGAAATCCAAATAAAAAATATTCCTTTTCTATACACACCATGCAGCGGCATGTTAAACAAAGGCATCCTGAGCATTATGCAAAAGCATCGACAAGAGCCCTGGCCACGCTATTACCATCAGAGGTGGCCAGCACATCTTCTGGTGGACGACCTGTATCTCCATCGAGTGCTGAGATGGACTTGAGACCATATCTTGCGAAGGTGCATATGAAATGCAACAAGTGTGGAGAAATTCTTTTGTATGGAGAGCAGAGCCTCGTTCTTATTAAACTCAAAATTGACAGTCACAAATGCCCCAAGAAAAGATAAATTTCTTCACTTCATTTTCAAACTATTACATACTGAAAAATGTAGTAGCAACTTTAAGAAATCGAAAGCATCATAACACTTCTTTCCCAAAAAAAAAAAAAAAAAAAGTTCTTTTCAGAACTAACTCTTTCCACCAAAACATGCTCCAAGAGCATATTATAAGATGTTTTTTCGCCGCTTTATTTTAGTGCGAGACCGGGTGCGCGCACCCTTCTATCGCGTACAGTACCTGACACTCCCATGTGAAGTCATGTGACTTCTAAACAACACTTCTAATTGGTTCTTGGTAGTTTCTATTCTGGAATTTACACGCAGCACTCCACCCACTTCCATCACTTTCTTTTCTACTCTCAAGAGACAACAACGTCGAACATCTTCCCAAAGACTTCGGTACAATGGCTACCGTTCCGCATTCATCTTCTGAATCTGATGAAAATGAGCGACCACCTTTGACAAGAAAAACGGAGGCCACGCTATTACCATCAGAAGTAATCAACACATCTTCCGGTGGACGACCTGTATCTCCATCGAGTGCTGAGATGGACTTGAGACCATATCTGGCGAACGTGCACATGAAATGCACGAACTGTGGAGAACTTCTTGTATACGGAGAGCAAAGCTTTACTCTAATTAAACAAATAATTGAGAGTCATAAATGCTCCAAGAAAAGTTAAATTTCTTCACTTTATTTGGATAGTATGACATACTGAAAAATGTCGTCGCAACTTTAAGAAATCAAAAGCATCATAACACTTGTTTCCAAAAAAAAAAAAAAGTTCTTTTCAGAACTAACTCTTTGTACCAAAACAAGCTTGAAGAGCATATTAGCTGATATTTTCTCGCCGCTTTCTTATAGTGCGCGACCGGGTGCGCGCACCCACCTATCGCGTCGAGACACGCATGTGCAGTCATGTGACTTTAAAACAACACTTACAATTGGTTCTTACTAGTTTCTATTCTGCAATTTACACGGAACACTCCACCCACTTCCCTAGAAAACCAGTTTATCGTAAAACTTTTAAAGCCTCCTCTTATGAAATATTCGACATCAATCACATAGCAGAGTACTAAATAGCACTATATACACTCCGTCCCTTAATTATAAGAGACTTATTGCTATGTAAAAGCAACTTTTGTTTTCCAAAATAATGTAAAATGCTGACCCTATTACATAATTTTATTTCACATATATGTTACTGAAAAGAAGTAGACTCCGACCAGGTAGGTGAGGAGGGGGTACTTTATTCGTCCAGCTTCAACAGCTCCCCGGCAGCAACTGCCGGAGAAAGAACCTTCCCCACAGAATGTTCCACGCAGGGAACGCACAGAACAGAACAAGATCCAAACACATCTCCCCTCTTCCAATAAAAAAAAACAGAACGAAGGGAAGAAGAAAGAAAAAGGAAGTAAGAAAACCGGAGAGAAGAAAAGAAAGATGTGAAACAAGATAGACAAAACGAGGAAGTAAGATAAAGAAACATAATCACAGATCTACTGCATGAGAAAATCATGAAATTTGGCCGGTAAATGCTTTGACCTTGAAGGCCTGGATGACACACAAACAGGAGAAGCACGGCCAGGAAGAACAACGTCATCCCCACCAAGAGCATCGGAGGACACTTTAACAGGGAGGGAATGTGTGCCCAATCTTCTGTTGACTTCACCAACCATGGACTTGGGAACAATGGAAATGCAAGATTTGTTCCACACTCTGCCATCCATCAAAACCACCACACGTTCTTTTACCTCAGACACACATTTAGGGGACGAAAACCGAGATTCACCCTTGCGGAGGAAACCAGGTTTCTTGAACCTCACCCAATCACCCACTTTAACAACCAGGGGATAACTCGCCCCAGGCCTGGAATCATACTGAGCTTGTACAGCAGCTCTGACATCCGTTACACCAGACAATTTACCAGAATCAACCATTCTTCTGGACATCCACTCTTTATTTAGCTTGGAACCAGCCACCCTTCCTCGAAGCAGAGTGAAAGGAGCAACGCCAGTGCTAATATGAGGAGTAGTTCTCACAGCCCACAGCATATCACGAAGAGCCTTTCGCCAATGCAAACCATTTACCAAAGCAAGTTGCACCTGCTCCTTGACAACCCGGTTGAATCGCTCAACCAAACCGTTACTGCGTGGGTGATAAAGTGACGTACACACATGCTTAATACCCGCATCCTTAAAAAACCCTTGCATCTCTAAAGAGGTTAACTGAGTGCCGTTATCAGAAACCAGCTCTTCTGGAAAACCCTCCCTAAGAAACACATCCAGAAAGAAACCGATGATGGAAGAAGAGTTGGCACTATCAACAAACCTCACCTCAGGCCACTTGGACATGTAATCAATAAGAACAAGGGCATACTTGGGAGAACAACCAATGAGACCAAAAGGACCTGCAATGTCAAAATCCAGTTTCGACCAAGGTAAATTCTTTACTACAATAGGTTCAACAGGAGAAGGTTTAGTCACCTGAGATTTGTCACTCGTGACACATGTATAACACTCACGCACAAAATGTTCAACGTCTTTGTCCAATGCTGGCCACCAAAAATCCTGTCTAATCCTACGCTTCATAGCACGAATCCCAGGATGGCCTTCATGAGCCAAATCAAGGATTCTGCTCCGAATGGAAAAGGGAACCACAAGTAAACCACCTCTACGTAATATACCATCTACAACAGACAACTCATCTTTGGTCCTTTTAAAAGGAACCAATTCAGAAGGACAAACCTTATCACACGGCCACACACCAGATAAACAGTCAATGACCTTTAAAAACAAGTTATCTCCAGTTACTCCATCCAACCACTCTTGCTCCGAAAGAGCACAACCAACAGTGTCATGTAAAGAACACACAGCACACACCATCTCCAAATCATCGCACTCGAGAACATCATTCTCAGAACAAAGAGGCAATCTAGACAAACAATCAGCAACATGATTTTTAACACCGGGCACATACTCAAGTCGATAGCGGAACTCTTGCAGTCTGAACTGCCATTTGGCAACTCGCGGTGTAGCCCTACCACCCCCTTTAGTAGTGAATAGGTCAACTAACGGTTTGTGATCGGTCCTCAGGATGAATTCATTTCCCCACAAAAAGTTCTTGAAGTGCTGTACGCCCCACCACAAACCCAAAGCTTCCTTTTCGATAGTTGAGTAAGTGCCTTCGGCACCCCTCAGTGTCCTAGAAGCAAAAGCAATAGTTTCTTCACAACCATCACTTCTTCTTTGAAGAAGAACCGCACCTAAACCCACATTGCTGGCATCGGTTGAAATAATGCATAAGTCGTTAATATTGAACAATTTGAGCGGACTAGCATGTACAATTTCATTCTTGATCAACACAAAATTATTTTGGCAATCATCATCCCACACAAATTTAACATTCTTTTTAAGCAAATTCCGCATGGAAGCAGTTTTAGTGGAGAAGTTGTTGACAAATTTGGAATAATATTCCACTAACCCCAAAAATGACCGAAGCTGATCCCTATTCGTAGGCATGGGTGCGTTTTGAATTGCATCCATGATCTTAAATTTGGGTTTGATGCCTTTGTGGGAAATGTGGTGACCTAAATAATCAACGCCATCTTGTAAAAATTTACATTTGTCGGCTCTCAATGTTAAGCCACTAGACCTAACTATACTTAAAACATGTTTGACCCTTTCATCATGTTCGAGTTCAGTCTTCCCATGTATGAGAATGTCATCCTGAAAGAATACAACCCCAGGAATATCCTTAAATAAGTTTTTCATTAGACGTTGGAAAACAGCCGAAGCTGAGGCAAGGCCAAAGGGCATACGAATGTAACGATAAGCGCCTTCAGGAGTGACAAAAGAGGTCAAATGCCTAGATTCTTTACTAAGCTCAATCTGATGGTAGGCAGAAGAAATATCGAGGGAAGTAAAGAATCTAGCACTGTCTAAGGTGGTCAACAATTCATTGATATTCGGGAGAGGTTGACGGTCAACCCAGATGTTAGCGTTGAGGTCACGTAAATCAACACACATCCTCAGACAATTGTCTGATTTGCGTGCTAAAACAATTGGTGCGAGCCATTCGGAACCTTCTATAGGCTCAATTACACCGGCCGCACATAAACGTTCCAGTTCAGTTTTGAGTTCTGGGCGAAGACTCAAAGGTACCTTACGAACCTTATGCGCGACAGCTTTGGCATCATTCTTGAGAATAATCTGGTGTTGGAAACCAATAAGTTTCCCAAGCTTCTTGTCGAAAACTTCAGGAAACATCTGTTCCCACTTGGCCCCAGACAAGTGGGTTACGGTATGAGAAGAAGAAGTAGGAACAGATTTGTAAAATTCATTACGGGAAATCACCATATCAGGATGATTGGGATCTAACACAATATTTAAATTGCCCTGATCATCCCACCCTAGAAGATTGGCACCTTCCTTAACCACAAATACAGTACTTGAAGCTAGATCCGAATGAAATTTAAGATTAGCAACAAATTTCCCTAAAACCTCAACTCGTTTGCCACCATATGCAAAGATTTTTATGCAGGATTCCCCTAGTTGCACATCATTTAACATGTTAAACTCCTCAACATTGATTATGGTAAAAGGAGAACCGGAATCAGCTAGAAAGGTCAGACAGGTATCGTTGACAGAAATTTTGCAGGAAGGTGATTTCCTTTTGCGAACACCCCCCAAAGCAGCTAATTCTACCACACCATCACCAAGAAATGCAGAAGAAGACAACATAAGCAATTCATAGCATTCTTCGTCAGAATCGTCAGTGATGGTTTTCACAATTTGATCTTGATTTTTCTTGGAGGAAGCCACTTTGCACATCCTAGAATAATGGCCTTTCTTTCCACAGTTATAACAGGTCTGATTGAGTGCAAAACAAAATTTAGCATTGCCAAGGTGAGTAGTGCTGCCACAACGGAAACATACTACGTCCTTAGGTATGACTTTGGTTTGGCTAGGAGACATGACTGAGGGACGAGAAACACCAGAAACAGGCTTGGCGACAAACGGTGATTTGGTGGTGGGTCTGGAAGAGGAAGTGGACTTCAAAAGTTTGACTTCGGAAGAGGAAGGATTGCTCATTTCCTTCACACAAAATTGAGAATGTTCAATAGATCTGGCCAGCGTTAACGAAGTCTCTAAGTCAGGATCATCAGACGATAACAGTTTCTCTTGAATTTTTTTGTTGGAGGTCTTCTCAATTAACTGATCTCGGATGATTTCATCTCTGAATTCCCTGTAATTGCAATTGACAGCAAGAATTCTGAGTGCAGCTACAAAGTCATCGATTGATTCACCGGGAATTTGAGCCCTCTGAAGAAATTTGTGTCGTTCAAGAACAATGTTTCTTTTTGGACTAAAGCGTTTGTCCAGGGTTTTGACGACTGTGGCATATTCATCTACTAACAAGGAATCACCACTGTCTCCACCAGTCACTAAAGTGCTCACAGTTTCAGTGGGTAGAGTTTTTAAAACACTCCTGCCTTCAGCCCCAAGATTATAAATTAGTAAAGCCTTCTTTTTTTTAGAAGTGAAAGTTTCTCCATCAATTGCCTCCAAATAAGCTTCAAATGTGTCTTTCCAGTCATCCCATTTTACTGCAGGCGTGCCAGCAGATTGCAAAAAAGGTGGAGGTGCAGTGATATGATCCATATTGGCACGTGGGTGAGTTGCTGCCCCACACGGATAAGTTAGAACAAACGAAGCCAAGACAAAATTAGAATGCACAAATAAAGTTGAGGAATTTCAATGAATTGTGCACACTAGACATATGCAAAAAGTACAATAATGTTCAAAAAGAACGCTGTACCCATCAGTAAGATAATAAAATACGAGTGCAATACAAAAAAAGTGAAGAAAAGGTCGATGGATGCAGGATGGGTACTTGCAATGGTGAAATGCGCGTTTACAAAACGCATTTAACGTTAAGCTGAGCGCATCAGCAAAATTGCCGAAGAAATGCGCACCAGAAGAATTAAACAATGAGCATCGGGGAAGTTGCCATGGAAATGTCTCAAAATGGCCGTACGCAACGTCAGAACGTTGCGTGAGTGTCTGGATTGAAGGTCAGGCAATTGAGTGATGCGCATGCGTGAAAGACGCGAAGACAAATTGAACTGCGCAAAGCAGAGTACCTTAGGCAGACGACCACAGGAAATGAGCAGGAGTGCAGCAAAGACACCTCGATCACAAGGCTGCTTCTTCTGTCCGTGGGAGGAACGGAGGCACAGGAAACAAGGGCAGTTCAGCAGACGGAGAAGAAGTACGGGCAGATGAGGCAAGAGCAGGAAATTACAGATGACGCTTCAACGCGGTGAACATCGATGGGGAGGCTGGAGGCTGGAAATCGTCGCCACTGAAAAGAAGTAGACTCCGACCAGGTAGGTGAGGAGGGGGTACTTTATTCGTCCAGCTTCAACAGCTCCCCGGCAGCAACTGCCGGAGAAAGAACCTTCCCCACAGAATGTTCCACGCAGGGAACGCACAGAACAGAACAAGATCCCAACAGTTACTATTCTCCTTCGAGTACTAACACCGTAGAAAATACCACCAATAGCGTGATATTTTTTACACCGAGAACGGGCGATTTCTATCGCTTACAGTCCTTACAATTATAAAGTTTTATTTCCTAAGTCTCTGATCTCCAACTGTGCAACGTAGCTCCCCTTTGTGTCGTAATAAGGTCCATAAACAAAAACTACAGGGCCAGCATTATAAACATACACAGAACCACAAAACGACAAGAGCCACCATGCTGATATATATCCTTAATATAATAAACCTCTGAGAATAAATACATATTTCCGTGGCACCCCATAAAACAAATGTGGCGTCCTCTGACTCTGCTCCATTACCAAACACCGTAACTCCCCGCCCCCCTCACTTTTCACTAAACTCCGCACTCCACCCAAGCCGAACCCCCTATTACAAACCCCCAACCTACCCTCCCTGCCCAAACCCACCATGAACCTCAAACCGCCCCTAGAAAACTTATTAGACACAGGATTACTAAAACTCAAAGAATACGCAACAGGCAGATAATGTAAATAGTACATAAAGGCACATATTTTTTCCAAAATACTATTTAAAAACATGTTCTATTTTTTATAAATCTATCATGCATCTGACCCTCTAGAACTGCTTTCAAAACGTGAACTACAAACCTCTACTTTTCATTTTCAAACCATACACTTTCATCTGACCCTCTAGAACTGCTTTCAAAACATGAACTATAAACCTCTACTTTTCATTTTCAAACCATACACTTTCAATTACATTATTTTTTTCCACAATTCATGTAATGTTACACACCTTTTCTAAAATACACCAGTCCGTATCATTTATAAGGATTTATTTTCAGTCTTCATCAGTAACACTTTCTTCACATATAATAGAAATCACTATAACTTTTTAAACGACAATGCTAACGCGGTAAAAATAACCCTTCATTTGCTTTCCTTTAAGAATGCACACTATGTACCCCATGCATGCGTTTCTTAATCTTTGTATTTGGCAGCGAATACCGACCTTGAATCGGAAGACATGAACAAGAGCGCCATTGTCACATTTAAAACTGAACGTTGCATCTGCTCACACACATATCTTTCACTAAGCTAACATTCACAGAAAACAGCTTGATGTAAAAAAAAATTGACCTTGCTTTACAACTCCCTCAAATCACTTCCTTATTTTTTAACGCATCCTCCAGTTCAAAAAAAGCTACTTTTTTAATAACCACTAAGCAATATATAAGTGACTAGACTCCTAGAAAATGTATCAAGTCATTCTGCTCCTCTCCACTGCATAGCCGGCGACCTAATTCTGTGGAGTTGCTATACAACCGGCAGTGCTGCGCCGTTTCCTGTACCATCTTGGGAAATTCAAAATGGATGTCCCTCCTGCCTTCGCAAACGAGCCGGGCCACTTAGAACTATTTCGACAGAGAATGCTTCTATACTACGGCACCTTACCACTCTCAACTTTGAATACTTCATATCGATTATCATTTCGATATTCGTATTTCACCTGTGTGCAGCCTGTATTTCATTGCCTGAGCTGTGATTTCACGTGGGCCCTGGATTTATGTCTCTGCAATTTGGTACCTCCTGAACCGAATTACAATCACCTCATGAATCCGTTACTTGATCATGAACAGCTTTGTTACAACGGAGGGTTTATGGCCTTTGCAGCGATACAAGGAGTTCTGGGTCATTGGAATATATCCGCAGCGGCGCAAGATTTCCTAACAGAGAGCTACATCGAAAACCCACCAAGCTGCCCTATGATGGTAAAAGACGCCCCAATAATGACAGATCATGAATGCTCCTTTCATCTTCTCAATTGGATGGCTGACATGTTTTCCGATGATAACAATGATTTCATGTTAGAGGCACTTGCTGCATACTTTGCCTACACAATGGACGGTTAACTCTTTCCTAACAGCGAGCTACATCGAAAACCCACCGAGCTGCCCTCTGATGGTAAAAGAGGCTCCGATTATAACAGATCATCAGTACTGCTTTACTCTTTTCCATTGGATAGCTGACATACTTTCAAATCATAAAAGTGATTTCCTGTTACAAGCAGAAGCTACCTATTTTGCCTAAACAATGCTTCAATAACTCTCAAACAAGCCATTGACGTCCTCATTTCCTTTTGGTTTTCTATATTCTTCACGTTATTTTCCATATTTTCTTTTGAAGAACAGACCTATTTGCTTTACTAACAGTGGACATTATGATTTCGTGTTGTTAGACAGCTGATTCATAAAGTAATGATGTATAACCACTTGCATTTTCATATATCGTTCCTAAACTGAAAGGCCAGACACCTTCTTCCATTTATTAAAATATAATATACTTCCTTATAAGAGTGTACAATGTTTTTTTCCAACTATATTCATTTTTCTTCAACTATAGCGTTTGTATTCCATGCACTACTGACAATACCAATTACTGTGTTTTTTGCAAATTCTGTACTCATATTACATAATGATTTGCCTTTCAAATAGTACATTTCTAAATAAACATTTCAAATATTCACGGTTTCTCTTTTAATCCATAATCTCAACTGAAATGATTTCATATTGAAAAACTATTCATGGGTTCCACATAACCTTAACTGTAGACACTGAGGACCTTATTTATGAAGACCTTCCGCCGCCAGTGCCTCATTTTTTAAAATGGGAAAAAGTAACGCACCGGTGGCGCAAGGCCTTCATAAATAAAGTCCTGAATGTTTTCTTTTCTCGACCTCACTTACTGGTACTAGAACCTGCAAGCCAAATACGGCCCGTGAACTCTTTCTTAGTAGGTCGCGCACCGTAAAGACAGTTATACCACTGTTAACATTTTTTTTTTACTGTTACTAAGCACCGACACAGTTCCGCTTTACTCAGAGTTAATCACTGCTCCCACGCTTCTACAGGCCAGACGCTATGTCGTATTTCTCTCCTTATCACCCTTTCATCTCCACAATAACAAACAGTTGTCCGCCAGCCACCAGAGAACAGACTCAGATGCAGAGGCACCAAAGAGTGAACCCATCACCAACTGCCATCTCCGGCTGTTTCCATGGTTACACCTCATTCTGCACCTTGCTGAAGGCAGAGGTCAAAAGTTCATGTCTCAACGTTCTACAGCAAACTAAGAACACTGTTTTCCCTCCAGAAACACCTTCCAATCCACAACTCTGTTACATGTCTTGTTTTTTCACACCCAATAGTACTTTTCGTTTAACATAAACATTAACCTGTTCAATCTCCACTTGTTACAATCAACCAATCATTTTTATTTTTTAAACCACACCCAGCCTCTTCCTTTTTCTTTATTTAGAATTTCAACTTCTAACTACCATTCCACTTCCAGAACCGATCGGAGGACAACTACAAATCCCTTGAAAATGAAGGTCTGGCTAATAGGACACAGTTATATTCACTGGAGTGAAAAATATGCAGTAAGCAGACGAATTTGCAACCTCAGCTTACCAAATGTACACATAACATGGATTTCCAAAAGAGGATTGAAATGTCACCAATTGATTCCATTGGTGAAAACTTTTATGCATCTCCCAGAACCAGACCTTATAATTGTGCACTGTGGTGGGAACGATCTAGGCACAATCACTGGGGTAGGTCTGGAAATGCTTCTAAAAGACACCTTTCGACAATTGATGACACTTTTTCCTCGATCTGCCTTGGTATATTCCAATATATGCCAAAGACAGAAATGCAATTGGTCCAATCACCATTGTGCACAATTTGAGAAAGCAAGGAGACATGTAAATAAATCTGTTTCTGCGTTCCTCAGAGATTATAGCATGGGTTCTATTTACCACAACAACTTGCGATACCACATGCAAGACGTCTATAGGAGAGACGGTGTTCATTTCACGAATGAGGGAAACAGAATCTTCCTCTGCAACATCAGACTCTGCATTGGTACTTACTTATAAATGCAGAAAACACTCAATTAACACAAGGGCTCTTTTCAGAGCCACCTTATATCTAAGCACTCAAACTTCTGATTTACCTTCATTTTCACACACTTGTAAATAGGTGTGCGCGACCGGGTGCGCGCACCCCGTATATTTTTTTCGGGGAAAAATTATATCTTTTTGCGTTTAAGGGCCTTACTGCACACCCCGAGAAAAGCTACGCAGCAAGACAATCTCTACCTTCTCCCCTTTCCATGTTTCAACGCTTTGAAATGAACAATATGTTTACTCGCAGTGACAAAATGGCGGACAAAACTTCCTGATTTCCTTCGAATCGAACGTTAACAGACGTCACGCAGCAAAAAAAAATTCCGCTCACGCGCAGCCGCTTGAGTGCGCGCACGCGTGCGCGCCTATAGATATATAATTGGCTTTAACTTTAATTTTCTCAACAACTACTGAACGGATTTACACCATTCCAAAAAAAGCGTAATCTGCGAACAAGACTCTACAGTTTTGGCAAATTTCTTATAAATTCATTCACCCGTTCGAACTGTAGCCGAGTCTAAAGGTCCTATGGAAAATAACATGGAGAATACACGTTTTGGGACCCCCCTTATATCTCAGCCCCCTCTTGACCATCCCCCCCAAACTTTCAGGGAAGGAGCGCAGCGGACCTAGCCATCTTCTTTGAGAAATTCGCAAAGACTCATCCACCAGGGCCAAAGTTATTCCAAATAGAATGTTGAGGATTTCCTATGGAAAACAATCCTAACTATAACTACCTACTGGCAACCGCCAGTAGGTATATATATATATATATATATATATATATATATATATATATATATATATATATATATATATATATATTATATATATATATATATATATATATATATATATATATATATATATATATATATATATATATATATATATATATATATATATATATATATATATGCATGAAAATTCGTCATTAGCCAAAGCAGCCGCCTCAGCCCAACACTCCAACACTGACGAAGGAACAGACCCAGTTTTAGGTGCTTTAATCGTGGTGTTTTATTTCCAGCAAGCTTTCCGCCGCCATAACGCGTTTCGCCTTTCACAGCTTGATCACATGGCCAGTTCCTGAGAGCCAATGCCATACATTTAAAGTGCAAGTGCGCGCGCAATTTTTACAAAGTTTTCAACAACATAGAAAAAATACTACTTCATCCTCATGTGCTAACATTTATGCGAAGTTATAAACATACTATGTTAAAAGTACAAGTGGCTTAATTTATAAAATATATAAATATATATTTACACCTTAAAAACCACAGAAATTTAAATAACTGTATAAATACAGGTTATTTACAAAGTGAATGTGAACCAGCAAGAATTGATCTTAGATTCACAAGGTTAAGTTGTTCACATAATTACTCTCTCCCCAAATGTACAAGGCACTGAGCAGAAGAAAATAAAGCCCCAGTGGGCACAGAACCTTGTCAAATTGCACTACAATACTACACATTTCATTCTGACATTGGCACAAATTGAGTGTTAAGTAAATGAGATTTCTTAAAGTGCTCGTGCTTAGTGCTCAAAATACAACATAAACGAAAAGAAATCAATACTTGATCAAAAAAAACATGTTGTGTTTAACCCCTGGTCATACCCCATGGGCTTATCCTCCTCCTATTTGAACGAAGCTCTTAACACAGATTGTGAGGAGGCGTCAGATGGTCAGATATAACAACAACATTGTTACTACTTAAAAACCAAGTACCCATATGGCAGCACATGCAAATCACAATAATTAAAGAATTCATCCTGAAATAGCTATCGCGAAGGAATTTCAATATACAAATGCTCCCATCAAACTATAAACAAGTGTATAAATCTTCCGTCGCATTTAGACCCTGTGGCTGCTTGCTGTCTAATTCTAGGATGTATCTCGTCTCAAGGAGGCGTAGTTTTGCCTCCCGATCACCCCCTCTTTTCATGGGCCATACTGCATCGATGACAAAATAAAAAAGATGTACGGGGTTGGAACTATGCTGTTGTTCAAAATGCCTAGCAACAGGATAGGCCTGATCTTTGTTAGAGATAGCTCTAATGTGCTGAAGCACACGTTTGTGGACCGGCAGGCGGGTGCTCCCCACATACCTAAGACCACATGTGCACTCCAGCACATAAACCGCGTAATCTGTCTTACAAGTAAGGCGTTTAGTAATGCTCCTAGGAGTACTGGAGAATGGGACAACATAGCTAGATTTGTTGATCCCATGTTTGCATGCCTTACATTGTATGCATTTCTTAAAACCCCCTCCCAGTGCCTTCCACGTTGATGACATCTGTGGTTCCAGGGCATTTTGGACTAAGGCATTAGCCATAGATTTTGATTTCCTAAAGGTCAGGAGTGGTTTTTTCGATACCTTGTTGCCAATAACCGGATCCCCCAATATGAGGTTCCAGTTATCACATAATATCTTTCTTAAGGCTGAATGCTGCCGGCTGTATGTAACAATCATGCGAGGACTGCTAACCCCTCCCACCGCAGTTGTTTCTGCCTCCCTATTTCTCGGGATCAGGGCAGATTCACGGGATATCTGTTGGGTCCTCCTCTGTGCGGACTCAACCAAAGATCTAGAGTATCCCCTTGCAAGGAATCTATTTTTGCAAGCTTCCTGAGCTAAGGTGCATTCCTCCTCACTGCTACAAATGCGTTTGATACGCAACATTTCCCCATAGGGAATGCTGCGTATCAAATGGCCAGGGTGGTGGCTGGCTGCGTGCAGGATGGTGTTACCTGCCGTCGGCTTTCTGTATAGTCTAGTTTGCATACAGTTTTCACTGATGTATATTTCCATATCCAGAAAACAGACTCTTTTAGCATCAATGCAAGATGTAAAATGCAGGTTCAAACTATTTACATTCAGCCTTTCAACAAATTGCCTTGCTGCCTCCTCCGTCCCTCTCCAAACAAAAAATAGGTCATCAATGTAACGTAAATAGGTGACCACATGCTGTTCCATGGTTAATCGCAGATCCCCCGCCAGGACCTGTTCCTCCCATAGCCCCATGTGCAAACATGCGTAGCTAGGGGAGAAACAGGCCCCCATGGCGACACCTCTGATTTGATGGTAAATCTGATTATTGAACAGAAAGAAATTCTGCTCCAAACACATTTGGACCATGGATAACAGCATCCTGTTGTCAACCCCATAATATATGGGACGTTTGTTAAGGAAATGTTCTATTGCCTTGAGCCCATCTCGATGGGAAATTGAGGTGTATAGCGAGGATACATCCAAAGTCATTAAAACAAGGTCTGGGCCCCAAACCAAATGCTCTGTTTTACGAATGAAATCCGTTGAATCTTGCACATATGAGTCCAAACCTTTCACCCAATCCTGAAGAAAAAAGTCTATGTACTTTGATACATTTTCTAAGGAGCTGTCTATTGCGGAGATTATTGGGCGTCCGGGAGGTGTGGTACAGTTCTTGTGGACTTTGGGGATTAAATAAAACGAAGGAACCACTGGATGTTCTTTTCTCATAAAGCGGAACTCATCCTCCGTGATGATGCCTGCACTTCTCCACGCCTGGAGTTTGGCTGCCTGATCTCCCCATGTTGCCTTCAATGTGGGCCAATTGCTCTTTCTATAACATGCAAGGTCATTGAGCTGTTTTTCCGCCTCCTGCAAGTATAAGTCCCGAGGCCACAAAACAACATTACCCCCCTTATCTGCTTGACGCACCAAAATATTATTGTCCGCAGTGAGTTTGTCCACCAGTTGCATGTAGCTCCAATTGCGTTTGTTCATGACATTGCGCTTACTGTTAGTGGCAACATATAATTGTTTTAATTCTTTGGTCACTAGATCATGGTAAACGTCTATGTTGTCATGGAGCATAGTGGGCAGAAAAGTTGATTTAGGCTTGAAGGATGTCAAACCTGCTGCTGCATTTATTCGCTCCATGTTGCAGTTACCCCCTTCATTTCCAGAAGATTCATTCTGGAGAGACCATATCGCATTGACATCTTCCTGGTCTCCCACAGTCAACAAAGTGGGGCTATTAGTTTCTACAGGATTTTGTTTCTTGGATTGGAGACAGTGAAATTTGCTCAATTTGAGCTTACGGATAAACCTGTAAGTATCCATTCGTGCATCTGCGTAATTAAAATTGTTCGGCGGGCAATATGACAAACCCAAAGCAAGAACTGCTTCCTCCTGCTTGGTCAATTTCGTTTTTGTGAGATTGATCACTGAGTTGGTGTTTCCGATTGTGCTTGATTGCGTTTCTGGGATCGGTTCCATCTTCCCTTCGGGGGTCCCTTTGCTTTTGCCTTTGCGGCTCCTGCACTTTTTGCGGCGTTGGTTCCGCCGGTAGTTGTGCCTGGTGCTTGTTTTGTTCTCGATCGCAGCGTATCCCTGCGATCCAGGCATAGGCAATCTACTTCCTCCGCAATGGTAAGCCTGGTAAACCCCAACGCCTGGTCCGTTCTGCCTTCGCCTTCCCGTTCGCTCTCGATGTTGGAACTCAATTCCGAACTGGAAATGGAGTTGTCACGTGTGGCAGGCACTTTACTCTGCCCCCCCTTGACTCTAGCTTTCACCCCATCGTACCGTCTGGCAAAAGTAAAAATTTTGCCATTTGCATAGTCCAAGCGATCTCTCTCAAACTTGTAGGCCTTCCTCTTTTTGATGATTTCCTCTTCCTTATTTAAACGGACCAACATTTCCTCACGCAATTTCTTAATCTGATTATTTGTACCCAATCCAGTTATTTCCTCCTCCAATTTATCAATCTCAATCTGCAACT
The DNA here is from genome assembly GCF_964263255.1 of Lissotriton vulgaris. Taxonomy (NCBI): domain Eukaryota; kingdom Metazoa; phylum Chordata; class Amphibia; order Caudata; family Salamandridae; genus Lissotriton; species Lissotriton vulgaris. The sequence continues at coordinate 1,527,910,013 of NC_141693.1, forward strand.
TTTCACGGTCACTTGAGGCATATTTCACCAGAATTCTCAGCAATTTTGCAGATGACTCTAAATTGGCTTCAGCCCATTCCTTCAGCATTAACGGGTCAGGGTTCTCGTAACTGGGGGCTAATGTTATTCTGAGCCCCCTCGGTACTCTGTTGACTTGCAAGTACCTTGAAAGAGACCTGTGCTCCCACCATTTCGATTGTTCTGATCTCATCAATTTCTCCAATTTCTTGAATAAGTCTCGAATGGTGGGATTCCCTGTGATTGCTTGCGCTGCCCGTGGGACTTGGCCAGACCCCCCAGCCGGGGAATCTAGGAACATCGTCTCCGCCGCCTCCTCCCGCTCACGCAACTTGTTTGCGGACATTACGGCACTTTAGGCTGGGAGCTTCAATCGCTCCACCACGATTCGCTGTTCGGTGCTAATCCAGTGAGCAAGCACCGTCACACATGCACACTCCTTACCGGATCGTCCTTAAACAGACTGTTCTCGCCGATTCACCTCTGCAAGCGCCGGCCGGCGCTCCCTTTCTACAGGTGTCAGCTCCAAAACAGTCCGATAATCCAAGGCACCCGGGGGCAACGCGGCTTACTCCTCCCGGAGTTCGTAAAACCTCTTCCGGGTTACCAGCCGAGGGAATGTATATATACATGGACAACAAGGTTGTCCAAGGTGAGAGCGGCCCCACTGGAGGAGCACTACCAACTCCGGGAAATGGTGCATAGGTAGGTAAAATGCCAAGCCGTGTCAGTGGCTCAACGAGTTTCATATATATATGAAACTCATTGGTGGGAGGAGCGGGACCTTGCAGCAACGCCAGGTTATATCAATGTTAAATATTGGATGAGATTCATCAATGACGTCTTTTGCATATGGCAAGGTGACATTTCAAGTGCACAACAATTTGTCGAAGCTCTTAATACCAACAACAGTAATTTATTTTTTACATCCAATATAAGCAGACAATCGGCCCAATTTTTAGATGTCCAAATTGACATAGTTGGGAATAACATCATGACATCACTTTACCGCAAACCCACTGCTGGCAATAGCATATTGCATGCCAGCAGCGGACACCCCCGACATGTGATTGAAAGTATTCCGTTGGGGGAACTTTTGAGATTAAAACGAATCTGCAACAGTATTGAAAAATTTGATGAGGGTGCCATAGCCATGATGGAACGTTTGAGGGCCAGGGGCTATAGTGAGACTATCCTTTCAAAGGCACTAATCAAAACTCAGGAAAGATCCAGAGTATCTCTCCTTACACCCAAACCCCCAGAAGAGGAGGATCATGATCATTCGCCCAGACTTATTATTGCCTATAGTCGTCAACACAGGCAAATAAAGTCCATCATCAACAGGCATTGGCCCATTTTAAAAACAGATGGTGTGCTGTGTTCGAGAGTTTCAGACAGACCTACTGTCACCTTTAAAAAAAGCCTACAGCATGCACAGCAAGTTAGTTAAATCAAGTCCAGAGCTGGTCAGTGGCAGTGACTGGCTCACCAGGGAGGGCTTTCATAAATGCAGTTCCTGCCGTGCATGCAAATTTGGGCAAAACACCACCCACTATGATAGTCCCTTTTCAGACACTAATGTTGCAATTAAGGGCAACTTTAACTGCCGCACGGAGTTTGCTGTATATGTCTTAACGTGCACCTGCGGCTTGAGCTATGTTGGTAGTACGAGGTCGCAGGTGTATGTGAGGATATTGCAGCATCTCCTTGCCATAGTAAATCATGACTTAGCCTACCCCGTGGCACGGCACTTTGACTCAGTGCACGCCAGGGACCTGGCGTGTTTGATTTATTTTGTCATTGATGCAGTGCCCTCTTTGAGACGGGGTGGAGATAGGGACAAACTACTCAGAAGGCTGGAGACCCAGTATATTATAGCGTTAGACAGTAAACAACCATATGGTCTTAACGCAACAGAGGACTTACACAATTTTTTATAAATGATTCCCTTAGTGCCATCTTTGGATATGGGGCTCCTGTGTATTAGTTTGTATAAGTCTTGGTCATCTTATTATTGAGCTTTGGATTCATGATGCAATTTATTTCCAACTCAATACCCCATTGAGCAACAACTTCAATTCACGCGGCAGATGTATATTAATTTGAAAACATCTAGCTATATATCTTTGTTAGCACGTGTGTTTATGGAATTTTTAACATCTCTCTTTTAGGATTGTACATAACCCGCAACAATACATATTCTTTCATTAGCTTTACTTTTTCACGAAATATTTCTTTGTTTTCTCTCACTCTCAAATATGCACATGTACAGAAGAGCACAAATTAATTTGGTGATCATTAAGTATTATATTTTTTGTATATAAATTGTACATAGGTCTTGATATTTATGATATATATAAATTCATGAAATTTGAATTTTTAAAGAAATGTTTTAGACATTAGCTCGTGGGTATCAAGAACATGAATTGTCACACGTATACTTATGTCACATGATTCAGTGGATCAAGGCTCAAATGTCCATCATCAAACTGATTGTTAGTTTACATCAATTTGCATTAGTCACTTTATATCCCTTGGGGTACCTGCATTCAGGCAGTAAAGATAAAGCACTAGTCACTTTGATAGTGCCCTTTTAATAGGGTAGCTGCATTCATGCAGTCATGATAATTTGTTGAGGACGTCTAAGAGATCTATGCAATATTTGTATGGGATTAAACGAATATATTTTATAAATGTCATATTATACATTTTTTTAATTATTCAGACGAAATACATTTTATAAAAACGAAATTGATTTGTTGTTTATATTGTATTATTTTCCATGCTGTGTTGTGATTATGCAATTACAATATGAAAAGTCATCTGTTTTCCCATTCAAGATTCAGCACCTGTCTCTATGTCTATATTCACTGTTGTGTGACGCACGTTAGGAGGTTTGGCCCTTAGGAGGGGTCAGGGAAACAAAGCATTTAAAAACAACAGGCTGATTACTCAACCGGTGTGTGAACAAGAGTACATGGTACTCGAAACGCGTCGTCTGAAAGGTCTTTAAATAAATTTAACATTTTGCCTGAAGTCGTGGGGTCTGTTTCCTTCTTTCGCCACGCTGTCGGCGTGGAGGTTTGAGGATTTGCTGTGCATATATATATATATATATATATAAAGTCCAATCCCCCTTTCCTTTCAAAGAGGCACACCGGCACTGGCTGGGTTGCAGTAAATCCATTTATTAAGTGAAATGACACGAAGGCAAGAGGCTTCCTTATCCCAACGTTTCTGCTTGTGAAAGCCTTGGTCACTGGAGGCAGTCTCTGTTTTTTTGAATTGCACCCACGTGGTCTGCTTTTAAACAGCGTGGGCCGTATTCTCTTGCAGAGTGCGCAATGGAAAACTTGAAGGCTTTAAATGAAAAGAGCATTTGTATGCTCCAACTTTCTTATATTGATGCCCTTTCCAATGCGGAAAAAATAATGTCAGCTTCATTGCACAGTTTGAAATGTTAGTATTCCACTCACTTGATTCAAAGCAGCCCCAGCCTACATTTTCGGATATACATCCTTCTGCTCCCAAACTCGCCACACGCCGAAAACAGGGGGCAAGCAGGTCAGGTTCAACCAGTAAATCAATCCACAGTGCCACGCAAATAGACCTGGACCTTAGCAGGGCGGCCAGTGATACTGTTGCGAGGCTTCCAGGAAAACATAAAGTCCAATCCCCCTTTCCTTTCAAAGAGGCACACCGGCACTGGCTGGGTTGCAGTAAATCCATTTATCAAGTGAAATGACACGAAGGCAAGAGGCTTCCTTATCCCAACGTTTCTGCTTGTGAAACTGCCTGCTGAACGGAATTTTACCAAATTTGGCAAAGAGGTAGCCCTTGGTTCAGACGCGTGCATTTTTGTTAAATGGTGTAAATCTGTTCAGTAGTTGCTGACAAAATCAAAAGTAAAATCACATATATATCTATGGGCGCGGTGGATCCGCACACCCGCCTGATCACGAGCTGCATGCTAATTGGCTGTCAACTGGCTGTCAACACTCCAAACCAGGAAGTGTTGGCAGCCATTTTGTGGATCGGTAAAACCGAGGCACAAGAAATCAGTGCAACAAGTGCGCAAAACGTAAAAAGGGGGCAGGGTAGAAACACCCTGACCCCCGAGACCTGCTTAGGGGGTTCCACATGAACCCCCAGGGCCCCCAAAAATATATATAGTTTTTTAAACGGCAAAATCCGTGCAGGGTGCACGGATCCTGCCGTAAAAAAAAAAACAACCCGCAGGCTCCAGCTCTTCTTTAATAATTAGCCCCCAGGGTGAACAAATCCCGGGGCAAAACTATTTAATGTAATGGGGGCCCAGAGGGCCCCCCAGACCCGGGGGCACCACACCCCGGGGGCACCACACCCCGGGGCTTTTATGAAATATGTGTGTGGGGGTCACAGCCCCCCTAGCCCTGGGGACCACCACTTCCCGGAGCTGCAAAATAGATTGGTGGGAGGGCTCAAAGGCCCCCCAATCCCTGGGAACCACCACCACCGGGGCTTTGTACATTGTGGCCCCCCTCCTGGAGCCCTCGAGGGCCCTGGGGTCTGCCATCCCCCAGAGCCGGCTCCTGCAGTGTCCTGGGGTGCCCACCCCCGGGACACTGCTGTTTGCTATGGCAAGGTGGGAACCTCGTAGCTCCCGCCTTGTCAAAGCAAACTGTGGTTTGGATTTTGAAAGAGAGAGCAGGGAAAGCTGCTCTCTCTTTCAAAATGCAAACCAGATTGCTTTTTCACACGGGGAGCTGCATGTCATGCCAGGGTTGTCGGATCATTGAACTGCAGTGCTTAATTTGTGACGGTGCTTGCAGGTGCTTAGTATCGGCACTTATTTCCCAGGGCCAGGTCTACATGTGATATCAGCTCACTAAGGTCAAAGTGTCTCTCTGCAAAGAGCTGAAATGCATGTAAATCCATTCCTGCCTGGGTTCATTGTTGCCTGATTGGGATTGGTGCATAAGATATTTACATTTAGAGGCACACGGACGGCACCCAACCACTGTCACAAACTGCGCAGGTGAAGTCTCTGCCTCAGCATAACAGCAATAATAGTTGCTACCAATCACTGATTGTAAATGGATTTTAAGCCCACCCGTTGCACCTTGACTGTTTTGAATCAAGTGTTGCCTCACAAGTCTGGCCAATGTAGAGCAGTGTCCCCACATGTCACTCCCCCATTCAGTAGCACCAACCATTCTCTTCTTAGTAAAACTTTGAGCCCAGGCACTTATTCTTTTCCAAATTAAGTACTGGTGCAGGGTGGGCCTGGGCAGTCCCTGAAGCCTCGGTGGTCCTAGGCAGTGCCTTATTTGTTCTGTAATCACACAGGCAGTACTTATGGTGTTATAAAGTGATACACTCATTGAACATTTGCAGTTGTACAATTACCCAGGCTTCATTTGCCTAACAGTTAGTTAGATTATGTTTTGTAGGTACACTCTAATATTAAATAATGTTGTTCTTAAAATCTCCTATAAACAGATGATTATCACAATAAATAATAGACAAGTGTTGTCAGAAAAAGAAGACCTATAACTCAGTTATTTATTTTTAAAAAAGTAACCTTTATTAAAACAGAAATTAATAGAAATGTAACTTTAATAGAACAGTATAATAAAAAAACGTGGGTTGGACTCCAGTGGAAGCAGCGTAGGAAACCTGCAAGACAAAAATGAAACATAAGTATGTGTGCTATAAGGAAGAGGTAAAGAAAGCTAGTTCGAATGAAAGGACCATAGCGAAAATGGAAGAGGGGGGATTGGGTGGAAGGGAGAAGGGGTGGGAGAGTCAAAAGAAGAGAGTGAGGAGGAGACAGAGCGTCGGCCTATTGCACTTAGCCCTTAGTGTTTACCCTCCGTCACCCGTTTGTGTAGGATGCAGGGGTCTGCAAGAAAGAGTGTGGTTTAGGAAGTCCTTAAAATTAAAGACATGAAGCCAGAGATTATGGGCCTTATTACGAAGGAAGGGCTATAACATTATCGCCGCTTTCGCAGCAGGAAACTGCAGCTAAAGCGAAGATAAGGGGATAATATGACCTTGTGAATTCCCTTCGAAGCTCAGGTTTTGGTGTGAACCTGGGATTCTATGGGAATTCACAAGGGCATATTATCAACCCCTTATCGTCACTTTAGTGGCAGTTTCCTGTCGCTAAAGAGGAGGTAATGTTATCGCTGTTCTTTGATAATATAGTCCTACATTATTAGATACTGGAAAAACGCTTGCATGCACCTGTGCTCCCCAACCCCTTTCCCGCACTGTGCTCAATGGTAGGACTTGCACACCGAGGCTTCACTGCTCACCTGCCACCACTTGTTTGTCCCACGACGTGTTGGTGCAAGATCTGAGTCGGGGGTACTTTTGTTTGGTAGACCAGGTCTTCACAATGGAACAGTGTCTTGATATTGCCATGGAAGGTGTTAGATTGCTCAGGGCATCATTGCGCAGAGAGCTCCCACTCAGCCCGTGTTAAGCCAATCAATGGAATTTCTGTAATGAGAGAAATAATGTAATGGTGGAAACGTCTGGAGGTAAATGAGTCAAGTCAAGTCAAGTCAAGTCAAAAAGATTTATATAGCGCGCTACATACCCGGAGGGTCTCAAGGCGCTTGAAGAAGGGTGGGGAGTTATTTGTTTAATATCCAAGTTTTAAGTTGCTTTCTGAATGCTAGATGGTTCTGCGTGAGACGAAGGTGAGTGGGGAGTGAGTTCCAGGTTTTAGCTGCGAGGTAGGAAAAGGATCTACCTCCCATGGTGGTTTTATTGATGCGAGGAACGGTAGCAAGGGCTTGGTTGGAGGATCGTAGCTGACGGAAGGGGGTGTAGAAGGAAAGACGTGTGTTGAGGCATTCGGGTCCAATTTCATAAAGTGCTTTGTGTGCGTGGGTTAGGAGTCGGAAAGTAATCCTCTTATTGACGGGGAGCCAGTGGAGGTTTTTCAGGTGACTAAAGATGTGGTCTTTACGCGGGATGTCTAGTATGAGTCTGGCTGATGCGTTCTGGATGCGTTGGAGTTTATTCTGGAGTTTTGCGGTGATACCGGCGTATAGGGTGTTTCCGTAGTCCAGGCGGCTTGTAACCAGTGCATGGGTGACCGTTTTTCTGGTATCTGTGGGGATCCAGCGAAATGTTTTTTTGAGCATGCGAAGAATGTTGAAGCAAGATGATGAAACGGCGTTGACTTGTCTGGTCATCGAGAGTGAGGAGTCCAGGATGACGCCCAGGTTCCGTGCATGGTCCGTCGGGATGGGAGCTTTTCCAAGGGCCTCTGGCCACCAAGAGTCGTCCCAGGCGGAGGGGGAGGTACCTAAGATAAGGACTTCTGTTTTGTCTGAGTTCAGTTTCAGACGGCTATGATTCATCCTCTCTGCTACATCTTTCATTCCTTCATGTAGGTTAGTTTTGGTGGTATTAGGGTCTTTGGTGAGTGACAGGATCAGTTGAGTGTCATCCGCGTAGGAGATGATGTTGAGGTTGTGTTGGCGAGCGATGGCCGCGAGGGGGCTCATGTATACGTTGAAGAGGGTGGGGCTGAGTGAGGACCCTTGGGGTACGCCGCAGATGACTTTAGTGGCCTCTGAGTTGAATGGTGGGAGGCAGACTCTCTGGGTTCTTCCGGTGAGGAACGAGGTGATCCATTCTAGTGCTTTTCCTTGTATTCCAATGTTTCTGAGGCGCTGTAGAAGGGTGCTATGGCAGACTGTGTCGAAGGCTGCAGAGAGGTCGAGGAGGATGAGGGCGACTGTGTCGCCGTTGTCCAGTAGAGTTCGAATGTCGTCTGTTGCTGTGATGAGGGCGGTCTCTGTGCTGTGTTTGGCTCGGAAGCCGGACTGTGAGGAGTCGAGGGATTTGTTTGTTTCGAGGAAGGCGGCGAGCTGGTTTTTGACAGCTTTCTCGATGACTTTGGCTGGGAATGGAAGGAGCGAGATAGGGCGGTAGTTTTTGAGTTCGGTGTGATCAGCTGTGGGTTTTTTCAGAAGGGCGCTGAGTTCTGCGTGTTTCCAGCTTTCCGGGAAGGTGGCGGAGTTGAGGGAGCAGTTGATGACGTCTAGAAGGTGTGGTGCTTTGGTGGAGTCTGCTTTGTTGAAGATGTGGTGAGGGCAGGGGTCTGTGGGGGATCCTGAGTGGATGGAGTTCATCAGGCGGATGGTGTTCTCAGTGGAGATTGGGTTCCATTCATTAAGGATATTCAAGGGGGGTGAAGGTCCTGCAGAAGGTTGGGTGGGTTGGTCTCCGGGTCGGTTGTCGAAGCTGTTGTGGATGTCAGCGATTTTGTTGTGGAAGAACGAGGCTAGGGAGTCGCAGAGGGCTTGAGAGGGGGTGATGTCGTTGGAGTTGGCTGAGGGGTTGGTAAATTCTTTGACGATGTTGAATAATTCCTTGCTGTTGTGGGCGTTGTTGTCTAGTTGGTCTTTGAATGCGGCTTTCTTGGCAGATCGGATTAGTTGGTGGTGTATGCGGGTGGCGTTCTTGAAGGCGTCCCTGGTGTTGGAGTTTGGGTCTTTTTTCCAGGCCTTCTCAAGAGAGCGACAGAGTTTCTTGGATTTCTTAAGATCATCGTTGAACCAGGATGCGTTTTTGCTGTTAGGTTTAATATGACCCCACCCTCTTCAACGTCTACATGAGCCCCCTCGCGGCCATTGCACGCCAACACAACCTCAACATAATCTCCTACGCCGACGACACCCAGCTGATACTCTCCCTGACCAACGACCCCGCCACCGCCAGAGCCAATCTGCACAAAGGGATGAAAGAGGTAGCCGAGTGGATGACGACCAGCCGCCTGAAACTGAACTCAGACAAGACCGAGGTCCTCATCCTGGGCTCCTCGCCCACCGCCTGGGACGACTCCTGATGGCCTCCCGCCCTGGGCACCGCACCCAAACCGACAGACCACGCACGCAACCTGGGCTTCATCCTGGACTCCTCCCTCTCCATGACCAGGCAAGTCAACACCGTCTCCTCGGCGTGCTTCAACATCCTACGCATGCTACGGAAGATCTTCTGGTGGATCCCCACCGAGACCAGGAAGACCGTCACCCAGGCCCTCGTCACCAGTCGACTGGACTACGGCAATGCCCTCTACGCCGGTACCACCGCCAAGCTCCAGAAGAGACTCCAGCGGATCCAGAACGCCTCAGCCAGACTCATCCTCGACATCCCACGAACCAGCCACATCTCCGGACATCTGAGAGACCTGCAATAGCTCCCCGTCAACAAAAGAATCACCTTCTGCCTCCTCACCCACGCACACAAAGCCCTACACGACCAAGGCCCGAGCTACCTCAACAACCGAATCAACTTCTACGCTCCCAAACGCCACCTCCGATCAGCCAACCACACCCTCGCCGCCGTCCCCCGCATCCGAAGAGCAACAACAGGAGGAAGGTCCTTCTCCTACCTGGCCGCCAAGACCTGGAACTCCCTCCCGGCCGACCTGCGCCTGACCCAAGACCACCTCTCCTTCAGGAAGAAGTTGAAGACCTGGCTGTTTGAGCAGTAACGGCACCCCACCCCTCCCCCCCCAGCGCCTTGAGACCCTACGGGTAAGTAGTGCGCTATATAAATGTCTTTGATTGATTGATTGATTGACTGATATGACGTTTTTCAGCGGTGCTAGGATGTCGGCGCTGTTGGATAGCCATTGGGTGAGGTTAATGGCTGCTTGGTCGGGTTTGAGGAGTGGGCAGGGGCGTTTTGGAGAAGCGATGCGGAGATCTGATCGATGGTGATTTTGTTCCAGTTTCTTCGCATAGTAGGTTGAGGATGGTTGATAGAAAATAGGATTTGAGTGCATCCTTCGTTTTTGAAGTACGATCAACCAACTGTTAGTGGTAATCGTGGTTCAAAGAGGAGTTGGAGTGCATGTGAATACACAAGGTTAAATAATAATATGTTATGGCAAGGTTTACATACAAAGGAATAGAGCGCATGCTGGAAGCATAATGTTCGCGTGTAATGCAGTGGCGGGAGCCTGTGTGCATGTACACTTAGTAAGGAGCTCACTACAGTGTCCTAAAAGTCAACGCCACATGTCTGTAGGGCAGCGCTGTCCATTGGCTCAGGTCTACAGTACGGTCCAGCAGGTGCTTAAAATTAGACCGATGTGACTGAATGAGGTCAGAGATCACATCATTACGGATGGCAACATCACTTTTTTGCAGGTGCGCACTCAGGGTGATGCACCCCACTCCTCCCGCAGAACTGCCCTCAACAGGTGTCTGCAGGGCAGCGCTGCCCGTAGGCTCAGGCCTACCTTATGGTACAGCTGGTCTTTAAAATGAGACAGAGCTGTGACTGAATGAGGTCACATATCACATCGTTAGTGTTGTTTGCGTTTGTGTCCGAAACTGTAAAGTCCGGCCATGGAACTGAATTCAGCGCCTAGGTTTCTTGTTGTTCAATGATGTCAAAGTTCCTCAAGTGATGTATTGATGGCATTTTAATTTCATCATTATGTAGCCTACGTACATTCCAGGAGCAGAGTTTTAGATTTGAGGTGAGGAGTTCTTTTCTATTTTTATACGTCTGAGTGTTAGGTGCCTGGAACAAGAGCCTGGGAGAGCCAGGTACAATCTTGAGGGTTCTTCCGATGGATCATGCATTTCCGCCTGCCTCATTGTTTATCCCTTGTGATTTATAATTATCCTTCTTGGCTCTTCTCCAATACTGTCTAGTATGAAATGTACTCCAGGTCTTGTCATAGTGTTGCAACTATATTGTTTGTCTTACAAGAGTTCTAGCAAGATAGCTGAGTGGGATTTCATAGGAGGGGGAGAGTCTTGTTTGACATGCTTGTTTGCAGATGCAGTAGCGTTGGACTTCAATGAAGGTGAGGATAAGGAGCATATCTTAGGAATAGTGGAAAGCATAAGATTTGTAGTAGGATGATTGTAGACCATTGAGGGTAAAATTGGGTTTGGTTGGAAGGTGCATGCTTTATGAGAAGACAATTAAACATGTTCAAATTATACCCATTTAAACCAAGTAAATATATTGAGGTCATGATCAAAAGAACAGTCAAGCTGGACATTTTGATAAAAGTTGGTAGCCTGCACAGTCAACAGCATACAAATTGCTAATAAATTATGAGGTACATATGCCTCAGCTATGCTCAAAATGTATGAGTAATGGTAAAACTTATTTTACAGATTATGCTTTAGATAAGACTTAGCAGAATATTGAAAGAATTTGCAGATGAGATGAAATTGATAATGCTGAAGCAAATAAATGTGGAAGGAGCATTCAAATTGAGGAAAGATTAAAAGAAAAAGCACTTAACAAGAGGCGGCAACCTGCCAGAAAGAGAAGACAAGACACTCCATTGTGCAGCACAGATATAGTCTAAATTGGCCACCATCCTCGGGAGTGGTGCAGAGCTCCGGGCTTTAGTGGATTTTTTGTTCAGCGGTCAAGCTCTGCCACACACTTGCTGTAGGACCTATTCTGTCTAAGCTTCAGTGGGAACACACTCAGTGGTCCTAATATTGTTGTGGTGAGGATCCCTAACTTCCATGTGTGTTTCCCTATTCAGGTGGCCTTTACAGAACTAGAATAAGGTGGAACGATGGTGGGGGCATTTTCATGTTATCCAACAGATTAATGAAACATAATTCATATTTTGTAACTCGTTGTGTGAATAGAATATAGCTGGACCTGAATAGGTCTTAGGCATGAGGGAGCACGGTTAGTCATTTCTTTACATTTCATGAATTATAAAGCTTTATTAACAAACAGTACTCTACATACAAGCACATAACGTATTCTAATACATACTTAAAATTATATAAAAACTAGCACTTTCCGAAAAAATATTTTTTAAAGCAGCAAGCTGACAATTGAAAACATTTGTCAGCATTTGTACATTTTTGGGGCTGTGCTGTGTACTTTCCTATTAGGTTTGAACAACGACCCTAAACAGTTTTAGGATCAATGTGTTGTGCACAAATAGAGTATAAACGATTGACAATGTTTGCGAACATCTACAAAGTTATGACATTGAGTACATCCATCACAATGGGCCACACTCTTATCCTTTCCCTGTGAGCACTAATTCCTAGGTCTATACATAAACGTATTTCTGTTTAATATTATGTTCTGTGGATATTCTGCAGTAAATATAATTAGTTGTCAAACAATATACATGAATTAGATTTCAAATCTAGTTTTGTGACTTAGATTTAGGATATTTGGAAATACTGCTTTGTATTTGTCAATTAGAGTATTCAGTACCCCATGCGAGAGATAATATTATGTTAAATCACTGTGATAGTTTAAAAAATGAGGTTATGGTAGTTACAGAATGCATTGAAACACTGAATGCATTGCAATTTTTCTCTTACTTTCCATGTTCCTCTTTTTACAGGGACCTGGTTCGAATTCACTCCCCATGATTCTGGATTCCCCGATTATGGAGCATTTGTCAACACCGAAGTCATTGGAAGTCGGTTCAAGAAGGGAGACATAGCAAATTTAGAATCAGAGACCACAATCTGCTACCTGCGAGGTTTAAAAAAATTACAGATACACACTTATTATTATGTGCAAGTTATACATTTTTAGTAATAGATGTTGATCGGAAAATCTAAAGTACAGTATTTGAGATATATTTGATAAGTACTTTGAGGAGGAAAACTAACGTAGCTTATAGATGCGTCTACTGTGAATTTTGCAATATTGATAACCATTGCGAAAAATATGTGGGTAAAAAATCTATGGCTGCTTTATGCATGAGCTGCAGCTGGGTTTCTTCCGATAATAATAGAACTTCTATTTGTTCACCTAAGTGTTTCGCAAACCTGTTCCAAGTTTAGGCAAATACGGCCAGATTCATCAAGCCAAAAACGGCTCGCAAAGAGCCAGATTCTGAGAATCTGCCATTTGCAAGCGCTATTTTTGCATTTGGGATTCATCATCCCAAATGCAAAAATCACATTTTTAGAAATCGCATATTTGCGAATAATTGCATTTAAGGAATCTCAATTAGAGATTTCCTAAATACAATTCAAGAAGCATTTAAAAATTGCGAAATCGCTATTGTTGACCGATATTTACCGCAAAGTCTGACTTTGTGGTAAATAGCGAAAACTTAGAAAAATGCACTTTAGTGCATTTTTCTAAGTTGTATGTTACACACACACATGTCCTTTGGACATGTGTGCGCGCAACGTCAGTCTGAAATTACATTTCAGGGGTGCTACAGGGTGTCCTTTGGACACCCCTGGCACCCTTGAAATCGCATCCTTATTTGAGATTAGCAAATCGCTAATCGCAAATAAGTAATGACTCCCCATTCATTCCCGTGGGCCTTTAGGCCCATAGGAATGCATGGGGAGTTATTCCTTATTTGCGATTAGCAATTTGTTAATCCCAAATAAGGAAGCTGTAGGAATCGCAATTTTTTTAGCGATTGCTACATGAATCCCTTTTTGCAAGTCCTTAATAGCGATTCCTTAATAATCGCTATTAAGGACTCGCGCAACGGGACAATGATGAACCTACTTGATAGTCCTCTTGATGCCAGTGATCAGCAGCTCCATCCATAGGAACACAAATGAACCATCATTAGGCTGCGAGTAATTGCTGTTTTCACCTACAATTTCTCAGATTCGCCAGCTCCATGTAAGAAATAGGGGGGAGGGGTGGAATGTGTGTAATTTGCTTTTTAAATGAAATGAAAATCTCACATTTAATCTGTTATTTTAGTGCAAACTGCATTCTCGTATACATTTTTGATGCAATGGTGATTTTTGCGCTGAACCAGTATTGCAAAAAACGAAACTGCTTCAAACAATATTTGCTCGCATTTTGGTCGTTTGCATTGTTACCAGGCTCTCACTCTATAACTCACAGCGAAAAGGAGGGAAATGATGTGACATGGCATAATGGTGTAATCTGCAAGCATAACAGTAAATTCTCAAATTTACACAAATTATGCTGTAGTAATTTAATTTTCTCCAAGACCTGATACAAATTCCATGACAGGCTTTCTTGGAACATCATATGATGTGCCTTCCTAAGACAAATTCCAATAAGCAAAGTGATAATGCAAATGTAATCTAAAAATGTTTCCTCAATTTTGAAGGGTACATTTCCAGTGCTGAAGTAGCATCTGATGTGTTAGTTGAGATGCAGGGTCATATGGTACTTAGGTGCAAATATAGAGGCCCCAGCAGCACCGATAAGCAAATGCGCTCCCAGGAGCAGCGACTCAGCCACCTTCTTCTCTTTTTGCAGTGCCCAATGTAGCAGCTGAGGGGACGTTTGCTCTGATCAGGAAGGTCAACAAAGGCAGGCGAGCTAAAGAGGGAAAAACCCTCCACTAACAGTCTTTCAGCAATGAAAACCCTCATTCTCCTACACCCCTGACATATCAATCTACAGTTAGAAAACCTGCTAAACTACTTCAAATGAGTGCCCAACAAAGAAACCTATTTGTGATAGAGTATCATCAATCAACTCGATTCAGAAACATTTCCCTTTTTGTTCCACAGGAAAAAAGCTACACATGTTTAGCATTTCCAGGTGGGAAAGGTGTCATTACTGGAATGCATTTCAATAGGGTTACAGACCACTATGTTACAATTATGTAGGCTCTGCAATAACTATAAGGAAATTGTTGTCCATATAGTTTGCTAAATCCTTGAGATGCTCACCCTTTTGAACCACTCTTTAAAAAAATTGAGGCTCTGCTGTTGCAGACAAATGATGATTTCGTGTTTACATATCACACATCTACCCTTGGCAGTGCAGTTTGTCAAATTCCTGGTTCTTGAGAAAAAATGATGAAGGAGGTCGCTAACGCAATATAGATACAGCATTAACGTCCACTCCCAGCATACACTTTACAATTCTTCTGGTTTCCTAGAATTTTCTAGTTCCACTATGCAAGGAAGTCACTAATAATGCATTCTTTAATTAACTTGTTATAGTAGGGACTTCTAAATCTGTAATGATTTTTTTAACGTGGCATAGTTGACGCTACTCAATGTGAAAATACGTCTTAAACTAATTGTCTAAACGACTATTACCACCATAGTTTTGCACTCTTAATATGATTCGAATAAGTTCACACAGCACTTTATTGATTATTATTTGGCATTTGCACTGGTTTTATGACAGTGCAGCTTTTTACTTGTGTATTTGAGAAATAGTATTGTGATTTTATTATCGTATTCATGGATGGTTTTAATTAACAATGCCATGATACAAAATCCAGTTAAGCACAAAAGGTTATAGCAGAGCGCCCCATTTTTGAGGTCTTATTGTGAGAGCTAAACTCAAACAAACTGTAACAATACCGGGGTCCATTGTTGTGATGTTAAAATGTGCTTCACATATAAATGCCTTTACAAACATGATTGGTACGTAGTTAGTTCTGGTACTGAAAGAATCTATTGCATGAGACAGCATCTTGCATAATGAGCAATATGTATCTTTTACGTGATTCAGTGCCAAAGCTGTAATAAACAACATATAGGCCAAGCAATAAATGACCTCGATGCATGCTTTAGGAATTGCAAATCAGTAATAATGATTAGGTAATCAAATCAGCATCTAGCTAATTATCCTAACTTTGTAGACCATTTGCTATTGGATTTAAATATTTTTCGCAAAGCAACATTTTTTAAAAAAATGTTTTTATTCAGTTCTTGACATTCCATTCATTACATTCAATACAGAGAATCCAAAAAACAATGATGAGCTGAAGAACAGATAATATAAAATAACACCATCTTGGAAGAGATAGAACTTAAAGAGAAAAATTTCTCATCAAAAACAAACATAAACAATTAATCAAAGTAGGTCCCCCATATTCATTCAAATTTGCGCAGTCCCCCAATCCTTTGTGCATATATAAATTCACTTTTCCTTACTCTCTTCATTTTCTCATACCATTCATCTACAGATGGAACTATATCTGACTTCCAATACTTTGAGAATCAGTGATCTAGCCACCGCTACTATAATATACACCAGTTTTGCCAATGATTCAACCAGATTAAGCTCTGGATCAAAACCAAATATAATCGATTTTTCACAGTTGATAATCGTACAATGCAAATGAAGTGAAATCAAAGAAAAAATGCCCTCCCAGAATGCCCCGATTCGGGGACAGAAGGCTACTATATGAGACCAATTAGCCAAATCCGGTCGAGAACATCTAAAACAGGTAGACGACGTGTTACTAAACATTTTAGCAATGACTGCGGGAGTATAATATAGCAGCCATTTACTAAAAAACAGCATTCGTCTCTAGTTTGCTCCTCTCAATACTGAAACATTTAACTTATTTAAGGTTTTCCAAATATTAACTGTTAAGTTAAGACTTTCATGCTTCTGCCATTTTTTAGTTGCTTTGGTACTCAGATCCTCCTCTCTACTCTGTGCTAAACTTCTTTTCCAGTTCCCTGGTTTCATGAAGAGTGAAGACCAAAAGAGATCATTAGTTAAATGTGAAGCTTGACTAATCTGTGCTAAGTCAATTTGAGCAAAATTCTTATACAGTAAATTATATGAGCCCATAAGAAGAAAATGTCCACCAATTAGAGAAGTCATATCATTAGGGGTTAACCAAGCTTCATTTTCCACGAAATTCTGAAGTGTTGTAAACCCCAATCGAACCCAATTTTGTATAATTTCTGGCCCCATTTTTATGGCGAAACCTAAAATAGCTTCACTTAATGGAGTTATTAAGCTAAAGAGGGGAAGTGAGTATCTCTTCAACATAGCGTCACGTTTTAAAAAAAAACAATTTGGAACCTTATTTCTGACTAGTTTGGGAGATTTAGGTATGGATAATGGAGAGGGAATTTCGGCTTCTTTACAGATTGTCTCAAAAAAATGTTTTATAAACAATACCTTACTGGACATTAGATGTTTGAATCTCGAGAGATACTGTGCAAAATAAGCATAGTAGTAATCTTTAAGGTTTGGGAGACCAAGACCTCCTTGTTCTTTTTCTTCATATAGAGTATTGATGGCTATTCGAGGTGTCTTTTTTGTCCAAACGAAGGCTGAGAACATAGATTCAATTTTTGGAAAAAAAGAGCCTGGTAAAGAGCAGGGGATAGTGGAGAACAGAAAATCGAATAGGGGGAGTACCGACATTTTAATTAATGCCACCCGGCCTAAAATAGACAAAGGTAGGGTATTCCATCGTGAGAACATATCACAAACTTTTTTTATTAAGGGTTCAAAATTCAAAAAATACAATTCGCTTACAGATGGCGTAAAATAGACACCCAGATATCTTTTGGGTCTATTATTGATACAGTTCTGAAAATCCGGGTGTAGTTCGGGAATTATACTACCACAGATTAAAATCTCAGTTTTCTTCTTATTGATTCGATACCCCCGAGTGCTTCAAATTCTGCAAAAACAGAAAGAGCCTGTACTTGCGAATGCATCTCAGGTTTAAGAAGAAGCATTATATCATCTGCATATAATTTAATTTTATCCATAGAGGCCATAGGTGGTAAAATGTCTGTACATTTCCGGATTGCCACCGCAAGAGGCTCTATGAAGAAGGCAAAAAGAACATGGGACAGTGGGCACCCCTGCCTTGTCCCTCTTTGTACTGAAATTGAGCCCACCATGGATTTATTGATAAGCACATGGGCTTTTGCACCTTGATACAAGTTTTTAATTAAAGTTATAATTTGTGAGGGGATTCCAAAAAATTGTAAAATAAAAAAAAGTGTATCCCAGACCGCAAAGCAACATGTCTTAAAGACAGACCTGCTGGACTCTCCACATCGCAGGAGATCTCAGAACTGATTTGTTTCCACATTCCTAGACAAATCTTTCCTTCTGATGCTTTATGAAAATGCAGATGTGTCAGTTGAGCACTCACTGAACGAACAATCAGGGGTGGCTCCTCCATTAGGGCAGAGGAGCGTCGCCCTACTGCTTTCTCTTAGTGCGAGAAATGAGAAAGAAGAATGTTATGCCTGGTTGGGGGTGGGCGGGTGGCGGGTCGGGGAGGAGTGACTTGCCCAATGCTTTGGGCCTGACTGTTTGGTCGGCCCTCTGGGACTGACCAAACCAGTCATGCGCACTCTGCATTTTCTCTATATAAGCTTCATACAGCCTACTTAGAGAAAATGGCCTCCCTACTGGAGCCGGCTGTGCACCGTCCGCATCCATCACAACACTGCCATTGCAGGATTGTGATTGGCTTACGGGAGGATTCCTGTTCATGTTCAGCAGTAGGAAAAACGTCAAACGCGAGACCTGGCCCAGGAGCAAAGGCAGTGTGGGTCCCGGGCAGGTAAAATATTTTTAAATAGCCCCCGCGCAAACCTCATTGTGACCTCCTTACTGGCCCCCCACCCGTGAGTCATATGAGCCGCGACTGCAAACAATCTACTACTACCTGAGGAAGTGAGGAGACAAAACCTCATAGTGGAAATATAAATGACTCAGTACAGGTGGTTTCTTTATGGAGAGGTCAAGAATTAATCAAGCATTAACATCCATGTTTCATATACCTCAAATTTAGTCAACAAACAGGACTTACGGTAACTAGATAGTCCACACTTTTTTCTGTCTGTTAATCCCTCAAACATATAGGTGTCTCTGCTCATGTACTTTCCGATTGTATCAGTGTTCCGTGGGAAGGTATGTTTAGCTATATATATATATATATCAGTGTTCCAAAATGCAGTATGTCTAGCTAAATATAGGTGTTCCGTGGGATAGTACGTCTAGCTATATATTTGTGGTATATGTGTTTGAGCCTCTGTGTATTGGTTTGTGGACAGGATCTGTGATTCTCCTTGCCTTACAATAGTATCTCTTTCCATTGATTAAAACCATCTATCACGTATTGCTTTAGCATTCTGTTTCCATTCTTATCAATGAGACACCTGAGGGTGGCTACAACTCTTGCTGTTACCCTTTCAGATCTCTTCCAATCCCTCTCTCTTGCTACTTCTTTTTTCATTTTCACCTTCTGTCCCTTATAGTGCTTTACAATGGACTTGAATCAGAATTATGTAATAGAAGAAGAATAGGCTTAGAATTACGGTTATTCTCTCACCAGAGGTGGTGATATTTGGGTGTGAAAGTAATGGACTGCCAGGGAGATCGAGGCATGCCTCTGCCCTCCTGTTTATTGCTATGTCCTTAGTCCGCCTCTGTATTACCTCAGAATGGATCAGCCCAGATGCGCCTACTTTTATTAATTGGAGAGCGGGGATTTTGGCTCTTTATAACCAGAATCAGCAGTTTGGCGGAGGTGGGGGTAGAAGGAGGAGTGAGATGGGTCCGAAGATCTGGGCTCCGCTGGTGGAGTGGCTCAGTGAATAAGGAAGTAAATGTTTGTAGGTTGTTTTACTACCTACTTCCAATATTCTGTTGGTTTCCTATGTTGCTTGGTCTTTCGTCCTTGCTTTTGATTCATGCATTTCTTTCTCGTTTTTCTATGTCTTATTGCCTAGGGTTATGTTTATATCTATTCCCCCTTCTTCTGTGCTTTTATGTTTTTACCTATGTACATGTGCTTTGCCTGTTTTGCGTAATGTTTTTGCCACGGTCATTATGCTTTTGTACTATGTTTATGTATTATCAAACATGAATAAAAAAAATAAAAAAAGATGAAATACACATAACATACCACGTCTGTCATACAGTGCATTTTAGTGACTGAAGGAAGATGGGCTTGTGTATGGGGGCCTGCTGTTCTACTGCCATATTCACGAGAGAGGTTGCAGGTGTGTTAAAATGCATATGATTTGATGCTTTTATGTATGTTGTTCTTCATGTTCATTTACATTTTTGTGTCATCTGTATCAATATTGTGTGCTTGGGTACAAATATATGCTTGCACTTTACAATAGACAAACAATAAGCTTTGTTAACTCCTGAATCATAAGCCAGTTAATCAGCACAAAAAACGGTATCCTGGATTGATTACTGCAATGTGCTCTATTTGGGGATTTCTGGGGGCAGGCTGGCTATGCTGCGAAGAGTACAGAATGCTGCGGCCAGTACGCTATTAGGAATTCCGATATGGACCACCATCAGTTCCAGTTTGGCTGAACTTCTCTGGCTTCCTGTAAAACACAGAATTTCATTCAAAGCTCTGTGTTTCGTACAGAGAGGTCCCAAATATCTCTTCCCCCTGTTTAGTGCCCACACCCCCTCCAGAGTACTTAGATCTGGGGAAGCAGCTTTGGCAACGATTCCCAGTGTGTGTCATGCACGACTGGGGGGTTGCTCCTTTGGTCTCAATGTAGCCAAGCTATGGAACTCAATGCCACTCAATCTAAGACTTGAAAAGTATGAGGCATTTTTCTGAAACATCTGAAGACTTGGCTCTTTAGAGAGTTAGAAGGAGCTCTGAGCCTCTTGCCCCTCACCACTTCTGACCTTGTTATGTGGCGATTGTTTAGCGCGGGGACAATCCTCGGGAGCGACCAGGCGCTCTATAAATCATATTAAAAAAACAAATGTTCAATTAGAGTGACTTAATTAATCCAAATCACCATGTGATCTGTCTCTGGTCCTGAGCTTTTCACCTACAGACCACTGATTTCAGGTATGTTAGCCTAATTAGGTCAAATGAAGTAAAACAAGACTGCAACAACCGGAATGAATTAGGCCAACACATTAAAGTCTGAAAAGAGTGTCTTTAGTGGCCTGACATGATGGTCACTCCAAATGGAATATATTTATTCCTTTTAAGTGCCCATGCTTAGCCTCGACTACTTACATTTCTGAAAACCTCACCTGGGCATTCTTTTATTTTTACCCATACATTAGCTGATTGTTTAATTGCTGGGCTGTCCCTCATGTCTTATTTTCTTAAAAAGGTGAAATGCATAGATTATTCTTGTTCTATTTCTGAGACCATCACATCAGTTAATGTAAATAACTCTGCCTATCTGATTGACTTTAGGTTTATGGGGCAGTGCACTGGCCGATGAGCATGAAATTAAAACCTATATCAAAGGTAAGAATGCATGCTTTCACAACTTACTTTCATTTTCTGCCAATACATTTGTGAACACTCTATATCTAACTGACCCATGGGAGCACTGCTGTGAAAATACAATGTAGCTTTTAATTCTATTTTTTGTTATTTGTGAAATTCTTAGGGTATTGCACCTTTTTTTGTGGTCCAGTGATGAATGAGTACATTTGAACATTTGAGTTGCGTAGAGTGTAGTAGAGTGTGGCAAAATGGAGCGGTGTAGAGTTGTATAGTTCCTTAAAGTGAAGTAAGTGTTGTGCAGTTGAGTAGAGTGGAAAGGAGTAGAGTGGAACAGCATAGCATAGAGTGGAGTAGCGTGTTATAGAGAATAGGGGTATGGAGTGGAGTGGAGTGCACTGTCGTAGCATACAGTAAAGTAAAGTGTTTTAGAGTGGAGTGTTGTACAGTGGATTTGACTATCATGTTGCAGAATGTTGTAAAGTGTTGTAGAGTGCAGTAGAGTAGAATTGCAGACAGTAGATTACAGAGTTGTACAGTGGAGTGAAGTGGAGTACAGCAGTGTATGGTACAGTATGGCAAAGTGGAGTAGAATGGAAGTGGCATACAGTAAAATAGCGTACAGTCGAGTGGTGTAGAGTAGAGTGAAGTGGGGTAGAGTGGAGGGACGTGAAGTGGGGGAGAGTTGAGTGACGTAGAGTGTAACAGTGTACAGTGTAGTGAGGTACAGTGGAGTGGCGTAGAGTGGAGTGACATACAGTGGAATTACTTACAGTTGAGTGGCATAGAGTGGAGTCATACAGAGTAGAATTGAGTAGAGTGTAGTGGTGTATAGTGGAGCTATGTACATTGGAATTGCACAGACTGTAGTCTTGCAGAGTGTGTTGGCATACATTGAGGTAGCATAGAATGGCATGGCATACAGTGGAGTGGCATACCATGGAATAGTGTACAGTAGAGTGGTCTAGAGTGCAAAGGTGTAGAGTGGAGTGTGGTAGAGTGGAGTGGTGTACAGTAGAGTGATGTAGAGTGGAGTAGAGTAGGGTTACATAACATATAGTGGAGTGGGGTACAGTGGAGTGGTGTAGAGTAGAGTGAAGTGGGGTAGAGTGGAGGGACGTGAAGTGGGGGAGAGTTGAGTGACGTAGAGTGTAATAGTGTACAGTGGAGTGAGGTACAGTGGAGTGGCGTAGAGTGGAGTGACATACAGTGGAATTACTTACAGTCTAGTGGCATAGAGTGGAGTCATACAGAGTAGAATTGAGTAGAATGTAGAGGTGTATAGCGGAGCTATGTACATTGGAATTGCACAGACTGTAGTTGTGCAGAGTGTGTTGGCATACATTGGAGTGGCATAGAGTGGCATGGCATACAGTGGAGTGGCATACAATGGAATTGCGTACAGTAGAGTGGTCTAGAGTGCATAGGTGTAAAGTGGAGTGTGGTACAGTGGAGTGGTGTACAGTAGAGTGGAGTAGAGTAGGGTTAAATAACAGATAATGGAGTGGGGTACAGTGGAGTGGAGTGACATGTAGTGGAGTGCTGTAAAGTGGATTAGTGTACACTGGAGTAATGTAGAGTACAGTGGAGTGTTGTAGAGTGGAGTGGCATACAGTGGAATATTATACAGAAGAGTGACGAAGAGTGGCATGATGTAGAGTAGGTTGGAGTTGAGTGTAATATCGTGGAGCGGAGTAGCACACTGTGTACTGTTGAGCAGTGTACATTGGAGTGGCATAGTGGGGAGTGGAGTACAGTGAAGTGAGGTAGACTTTAGTGGCATATGGTGAATAGATTGGAGTGGCGCAGAGTGGAGTGGTGTACAGTGGAGTGAGGATAACAGTAGTGCCGTACAGGGGAATAGCATAGAGTGGAGTGGCATAGCAAATAGCGGAGTGAGGTACAGTGGAGTGGCGTGGAGTGGATTAACATAGAATAGAGGGGTGGGTGTTGAGTCGAGTTGTGTAGAGTGGAAAAGTGTGCAGTGTAGTAGCATAGATTGGAGAGGGATAGAGTGGCATAGAGTGGAGTAGTGTAGAATGAAGCAACAAATAGTTGAGTGATGTAGATTAGAATAGCATAGAGTGGAGAGGCAGAGTGTTGTGTGGGGAAGTAGGGTAAAGTGTAATAGTGTATAGTAGAGTAGCATAGAAAGGAATGGATAGAGTGGAGTGATGTACAATGAAGTGCAGTAAACTGCAATGACGTACAGTAGAATAGCATAAAGTTCAGTGGTGCAGTGTGGTGTAGAGTGAAATAGCATATAGTGAAGTGAGGTACAGAGGAACAGTGCATAGTGAAGTGGCATAGAGTGAAGTTACATACAGTGCAATAGTGTACAGTGTAATTGCCTAGATTAGAGTAGTGTACAGTGGAGTGGCGTAGACTGATGAGGTGTAGATTGGAGTGGACTATTAGAGTGGACTTTTATAGTAAATAGATGTAGATTAGTGGTATATCGTACAGTGGATTGGACTGGCGTGTTGTAGAGTGACGTAAAGTGTTGTAGAGTGCAGCAGAGCAGAGTGGCACAGAGTGGTTTACAATGGTTTACAGTGAAGTGGCATGGAGTGGAGTATTTTATAGAATGGTATAGTGGAGTGGCATAGACTGGAGTGACCTACAGCAGAATAAGTAGAGTAAAGGGATGTAGCATGGGGTGGAACAGAGTCAAGTGGGGTACAATGAAGTGAAATAGCCTACAGTGTTGGAAAGTAGAGTGGAGTGAAAGAGTGAAGTGTCGTATAATGGAATAGCATGCAGTCAAGTAGCGTAGAGTGGAGTGGCATAGTAAGAATAGCGCATGATGGAGTGGAGTTGGCAATAGTGGAGTGGCATAGAGTGGAGTGACTTACAATGGAGTGGCGTAGAGTGGAATAGCGTTCATTGGAATGTTGTATAGTGGAATGGTGTAGATTAAATTAGTGTACAGTGTAATAGCGTACAGTGGAGTAGTGTAGATTGGAGTGGCATAGAGTCTAGGGGTGCATAATTTAGTAAGGTAGACTGAAGTGGCATTCATGGAATAGCGTAGAGTGAAGTGGCATTGAGTGGCACATCATATAGTTGAGTGAGGTACAGTAGAAAGACGCAGAGTTGTAAACAGTGGAATAGTGTACTGTGGAGCAGTGTAGATTGGAGTGGCGTAGAGTGAAGTGGTCTAGAGTGGAATAGCATATAGTGGAATGTCATACAGCAGAATAGTATACAAGGAAGTGGAGAAGAGTCGCGTGGCATAGAGTGGAGTGGGGTAGAGTGCAATAGCATATAGTAGAGTAGTGTAGATTGGGTGTGGCGTAGATCGGAGTGGCGTACAGTGGAGGGAGATATACTGTAGTGGCTTACAGTGCAATAGCCAGTAAACACTTTATTTCTGCTACAAGACAAAAATGCACAAATAAAAGCATTGTATAACATTTTTTAACATTAAAATTATAGCAAGAGTGCTGGTGCATGAAGGGAGTCAGAATTAGTGACCACACCCTGTGTTTCTGTTATGCCAGGGCCTGAATTAAGCTGGCACATCATACGCCTGGTCCTCTCCATCATTAGCAAATAGTGGGAGACAGCAAAGACAATACCTTGTCTCGTGTCGTTCTCAACATGCGTAAAGCCTCTGCATGTGTCCTAACCCCTAAATTCCGATATCCATTTTTTCTCCCCTCCATATAGGCAGGACAGAGAACAGTGCGTGCTCCACTGTTTCCTTAATATCACCACAGGAAGGACGCACCAGCCTGTCCTGATTATGTGTCTGACCCCAACCTGAATTGAAGGAGAGCAGGGGGAGGCTACCATAACAAAAGAGGAAGTATAGCTTCCGTGCAGCTGCAAGTTCAATATTATTCAGGAACAGATCCATCCTAAACTCACCCTTCACCAAAAGGAACAGGGGACCAAAGGAAGATTGTGACTGCATTAAAATGATTATGTGCTGGTTATAGTTGGCTTTGATGGAAATCTTACTAAAATACCAAGCTGTAGTCGGCTCCTCCCACAAAATCCCATTGCCTGGTTTTTCTATTGTGTCTCTAATGTGCTTTGTTCAAGGGGTTTTTCCAGAGCAAGGCAGACCCAAAATCTCTTCCGACCTCTGGTGGTATGTAAGTACCTCAACTGTTGCCCAGAGCTTCCTTCAATATAGGACTGGTCTCAGCTGTTTCCCTTCTGAGATGGGTTGGAGGTCCATATCGAACCTGAGGGGCAGTAAATGATGGCTAACAAGTAAATTGCAGCAATCTATTTTTACCCATTGTGAGAGCTGCTGCATCCTTATAACCCCAAAGCTCTACAACATGAAGGGCTGCCCCATGGCATTCTGTTTATACATTTTCAATGCTGGTGAAATTGGGTGAATTGGGAGCTGAGTTGCATTTTATTCAACCCCTGTGTGTTGCTCATGTTTGAGCCTGCACCTACAGATGAGATGTCACAAATCAAAATGTTCTATGAGGATCAATCATAAATACTCAAAGGTATGCAAATGCTCCAATAAGGAGTCTTTGAGATATGGTTTGGGTCTGGTGGGGCGGCAGGGATTGAGATCCATGCATTTTGTCTTTGATATTGATATCCAGTCCCCTATTAGTACAAAAGGTATCAAAACTGTCTAACATCCTCTGCAACCCTGTATGTTACTTGGATATAAGTAAAGTGTCATCTACAAACTTCAGGGCAGGAACCCTGATGCCAGCCGTACTTGTGGGATCTCCCTCACAACTGTTCAAATGGTCAGCCAAATCATTGACATAGATTTTGAAAATCGTGAGCGCTACAATGCAACCTTGTCTCGCCCCTCTTGTGATAGGGAAGGAATGTGTCCGCTCACCTTGTTGGTCACACCTTACTGGGCATAGTTGTGCTAATGGAGCCTTATAATGTTGGCCAATAAATATTTAGCAACACCCATATTGGGCAGCACCTGCCAAAGCATGGGTTGTGGCACCAAATTAAATGTTCAACAAAGGTCCACTAACACAAAGTACAACTCTATTTACAAAGCCGGAGAGCTCAACGCCCCTCCCACCCTCCTACCGCCCCGCGCAAAGCATGTATAAAAACAACAACATCGCCCGTCCGTGCAGCGGGCGGGCGCAGCGGGCGCGCCGGCGGTGCGCCGGAGGCGCGCCAGAGGCAAGCCCGTCTGCGCCCGTCCGCACCGGGCCTAGGGTCACAACCCCTGGCCCTCTTCTCTCATATAACCGGAGCACATTGCTGGAGATCGGTCCCTCCTACGCCCCTCTCTGTACCAAATACGATTTCTCCACAATGTTACCAGAGACACAAACACAATGCCAACATTGTAATACTACACTCGCGTTCACGAACCCAACCAGCCTAGTTCAAAACCGAGGATCTGAGAAAGACACTCACGTGACTATAGCGCTAATTAACGCGCGTTCCCTGAGCAAGCATTGCCAGGAAATAGCCGATCTCATCAGCGATCTCAACTTAGATGTTCTCTACATCACAGAGACCTGGTCTGATGAGGCATCTGCCCCAGATTATGTTACGGCAGTTCCCTCTTGCTGCAATGCTCAAGAACAGAGATTCAAACTAGTTTGTGGTTTCCATGGAGTAGCCTTATATTCATTTCAACATTTAAAATTGCTCGTAAGTGAAGTCCAAGATCATCCAGCACAGATTGTTGTGAGATCTGCTGTGTGCAGTGTGTCGGCAGGCCCCACCTTACAACAGCCGCCCCTCCCTCAAGGTTTCACCCAGGGCATCCATGCACCCTTCCTAGTGGGAATTTTCAGGATAATCATTGGGTCAACTTCACTACATCTTCATCGCCTCCAACCCCAGTGAAGAACCTCAAAAACAGAAAACAGGACACCTCACAGCGCGTCGGCCCACCAGGGCACCTGAATATAGGCATAATCCTGAATGTTACAAACACGGTCTCATGGGGTAGAGCAGGAGAGTCCTGGGTCCACTGGCAGGTCAGCCCCACCCCCTCCTGCTTGCCCAATGCCCACACAAATCATACCCACCAAGGAGGCAGTCCAGTCCCAGAATCAGAATTCTTGGGTATCCCCCTTTATTATCTGCCAGGGATACTGCTACAGGGTGAGGAGCTTACTGGTGACTAAGAGAGCCCCTAATCTAGTTGCGGGCAGTGTCTGCTCATTATGTACAGGGCAGACCGCAGTCTAACTGATTCTCAAGCTGATAGTAATGCGTATTCTTGGAGTACTACTCTTGCCTTTATGCCCAGCAGAGCGATGTTCCTCTTTGGGAAATCCATGACTATGTTACGGTCGCTGGCACACCTCAGGCCAATCAGCCAATTTAGATGGTAAGATCACAATTCAGAAACTTTGTGAAGCCATCATAGCTCCAGCCTGGGACAAAACCCTAGGTCAGATGTACTTTTTATCATGTTCTATACCACATAACTCCATATCCTAGCCCCCCACCCACAAAATTACAAAGTGCCACTAGGATTAAGGGATCTCGTCCCAGACAATGATGATGGCTGCGCTGATACTTCTCTTAAAACAGTATAAGTCCGGGGATCAGATCACATCCTATAGACCCTTGTCCATTCTCAACATTGATCAAGATTCTAGTTAT
The DNA here is from genome assembly GCF_964263255.1 of Lissotriton vulgaris. Lineage (NCBI taxonomy): Eukaryota > Metazoa > Chordata > Amphibia > Caudata > Salamandridae > Lissotriton > Lissotriton vulgaris. Next base: position 1,527,937,542 of record NC_141693.1, read on the forward strand.
TAGATTGCCACTTCACGTCGGTGCCCTCATATATCCCAATCGTGCAGGTTTGCTACCACAGTAAGGTCGGTGCTCCTAGACCCTTCGGCTGGCCCTTCAAATGCCTTTGTGAATTCCATTGACATTGAGAAGGCCTTTGATTCCTTGGCTTGGAATTTCCTCTAAACACTGCTGGTTGGTATGGGAATGGGTAGGGGTTTTATTGAATAGACGCATCTCCTACAGACTGTCCCTCTAGCATGGATTAAAACCTGGGGCCTTATTTATGAAAAGTGACGCATCGCTGCGTGAAAACAGCGATGCGTCACTTTTCACTGCGCTCCCCTTGCAAAACCAATGATGCGTCATATTTAATGTATGACGCATCATGTCGCAAGGAGTTACAGATACGTCAGTATTTCTGACGTATCTGTAAGGGCAAAAGTGACGCATTGCTATAGTGTGTCACAAAAGTGACGCAACTCCAGCAATGCGTCCTTTCACATGGGGAAAGCCCCATGTGAAAGGGCTTGCGTCAGTCTTACGCCTGCTGTGAGGCAGGCGCAAGATTTTGACGCAACAGCGTCCTAAAAGTGACGCAGTGAAATCTCATAGATTTCACTGCGTCACTATTACGAGGCTTTTGGCGGGGGAACGGCCACTCTGCATACATTATACCTGCAAGTTCACCTGCATCCGGACCAGCCTCGCACCAGCACCCGCCAAGCCAAACACCAGCAGCACCCACCTCAAGTGCATCCTGCTCAACACCCGCTCCGTCCACAGACACGCCATCGAACTCTGGAACCTTCTAGACGCCACAGCCCCTGACGTTGCCTTCCTCACGGAGACCTGGATGAACGCCTCTTCAGCTCCCGACATCGCCATCGCTATCCCAGAGGGCTACAAGATCGTCCGGAGGGACCGCAACGCCAACCAGTTGGGAGGAGGCATCGCCATCATCCACAGGAACACCATCCGTCTCACGACCAGCACCGACAACACCCTGACCAGCGCCGAACACCTGCATTTCCAGATCCACACCAACCTGAACACCACCCTCAGAGGCACCCTGATCTACCGACCCCCTGGACCACGCACACAATTCAGCGAGGACATCGCCGACTTCGTCAGCCCGCATGCCCTCCCCTCCGCTGACTACATCCTCCTGGGAGACCTCAACTTCCATCTGGAGAACAACAACGACCGCAACACCAGCACCCTGCTCGACAACCTCGCCAACCTGGGACTCAAGCAACTGGTGTCCACCCCCACCCACCTCGCCGGACACACACTCGACGCAGTCTTCTCTTCCAGCACAGACATCGACTTCAGCCACGCCACAGAGCTTCAATGGACGGACCACAGCTGCGTCCACTTCACCTTCAAGAGAACGACGACCCACCAACACCAGCAACAGGCCGCCCGCAGAAGCTGGAACAAGATCACAGCAGACCAGCTCGCCACCTCCCTGAGCCAGCACCCTCCTGCCAGCTCAGCGAACCCCAGCCAGGCCGCCGACAACCTCACGAAGTGGATCAGCAACTGCGCGGACGAACTCGCCCCACTGAGGACCCCGCCTAGCAGACCCGGCAGCAAGAAGGCCCCATGGTTCACCGACGAACTCAAGAGCTCCAAGAAGAACTGCCGAGCCCTCGAGAAAGTCTGGAGAAGGGAACCGACACCGGACAACAGGACCTCCTTCAAACTTGCCACCCGGAAACACCACCAGCTGATCCGCGCCGCCAAGAAAACAGCATTCAAGGACCGGTTGGACAACAACGCACACAACTGCAAGGAACTCTTCAACATCGTGAAAGAGCTTTCCAACCCCAGCGCAGGAAACAACGACATCACCCCATCGCAAGACCTCTGCAACTCCCTCGCTTCATACTTCCACAACAAGATCGCGGACATACACAACAGCTTCAACAACCAACCAAGGCACACCATGACCGAACAACCACCCCCCACCAACACCCTCCACGCCTGGACCCCGATCAGCACTGAAGACACCATCCGCACGATGAACTCCATCCACTCCGGATCACTGACCGACCCCTGCCCTCACCACGTCTTCAACAAGGCCGACGCTGTCATCGCACCCCACCTGCGAGACATCATCAACACATCCTTCGACACCACCATCTTCCCTGAGAGCTGGAAACACGCCGAACTCAGCGCTCTACTCAAGTAAACCAACAGCGGACCCCACCGACCTCAAGAATTACCGCCCCATCTCGCTCCTCCCGTTTCCAGCCAAAGTCATCGAGAAGACCGTCAACAAGCAGATGACCGCCTTCCTCGAGACGAACGGATCCCTCGACCCCTCACAGTCCGGCTTCCGAGCCAATCACAGCACCGAGACCGCCCTCATCGCCGCCACCGATGACATCCGAGCCCTGATGGACAATGGAGAAACAGCGGCCCTCATCCTCCTAGACCTCTCCGCGGCATTCGACACGGTCTGCCACCGCACCCTATTACGGCGCCTCAGCAACATCGGAATCCAGGACAAGGCGCTGGAATGGATCATCTCCTTCCTCGACGGAAGAACACAGAGAGTCCGCCTACCACCGTACAAGTCAGAGGCCTCCGAAGTCATCTGCGGCGTCCCCCAAGGATCATCTCTGAGCCCCACCCTCTTCAACGTCTACATGAGCCCCCTCGCGGCCATCGTACGCAAACACAACCTCAGCATAATCTCCTACGCCGACGACACCCAGCTGATCCTCTCCCTGACCAACGACCCCGCCGCCGCCAGAGCCAACCTGCACGAAGGGATGAAAGAGGTAGCCGAGTGGATGACGACCAGCCGCCTGAAACTGAACTCGGACAAGACGGAGGTCCTCATCCTGGGCTCCTCACCCTCCGCCTGGGACGACTCCTGGTGGCCTCCCGCCCTGGGCACCGCACCCAAACCGACAGACCATGCACGCAACCTGGGCTTCATCCTGGACTCCTCCCTCTCCATGACCATGCAAGTCAACAACGTCTCCTCGGCGTGCTTCAACATCCTACGCATGCTACGGAAGATCTTCTGGTGGATCCCCACCGAGACCAGGAAGACCGTCACCCAGGCCCTCGTCACCAGCCGACTGGACTACGGCAACGCCCTCTACGCCGGTACCACCGCCAAGCTCCAGAAGAGACTCCAGCGGATCCAGAACGCCTCAGCCAGACTCATCCTCGACATCCCACGAACCAGCCACATCTCCGGACATCTGAGAGACCTTCACTGGCTCCCCGTCAACAAAAGAATCACCTTCCGCCTCCTCACCCACGCACACAAAGCCCTACACGACCAAGGCCCGAGCTACCTCAACAGCCGAGTCAACTTCTACGCTCCCAAACGCCACCTCCGATCAGCCAACCACGCCCTCTCCGCCGTCCCCCGCATCCGAAGAGCGACTACAGGAGGAAGGTCCTTCTCCTACCTGGCCGCCAAGACCTGGAACTCCCTCCCGACCGACCTGCGCCTGACCCAAGACCACCTCTCCTTCAGGAAGAAGCTGAAGACCTGGCTGTTCGAGCAGTAGCGGCACTCCTCCCCCCCCCCCCCAGCGCCTTGAGACCCTACGGGTATGTAGCGCGCTTTATAAGTGTCACTGATTGATTGATTGATTTTTTGATTGATAATGTGGCGCAGGGGTTTAAAAAGTGACGCATCTCCCTAGATGCGTCACTTTTTAAATATGGCGCAACAAGGCGCATGTTTTACGCCGCCGATGCGTCACAAAAAGTGACGCATCAGCAGCGCAAAACTGAAGCAAGGCCTCATAAATGAGGCCCCTGGTCCGTAATCTCCAAGCCCTGTGCAGTGAAGAGGGCAGAGAAGTTTTAAGGCATGTGCAAAGTGGGCACTGGGCTAGGGCCACAGCCTTTCAGGAGGTCCCCTGATGTAACCAGCTCTGTTCTGCAGACTGTCCTGTTCTGGTGACCTTGAGCCATTCTTAAACATAGACTGGCCTAAATATAATTTTCCTTTAATGTACTTTTGATACAGGTAATTCATGGGAGTTTAATGTGGGCTGGCTCCCCGTTCTAGTCTTGACCTGCCCTGTTTGCCCTCCTGCTCTTGCGGCAGTCTAGGGGACGCAATCACCCATAGGGGCTGCTATTGGTCATCCTTCCTTTTGCGTGGGCCTGTACTCTCCAACGTACCCATTTTGCTAAAGAATTTTCCTTAGATGTCCTATCGCACCTACCCTACCGGGGTGACTAGTCCTGGATGCATGACTGGAGCAGATGATGTCTGCCACTCGGAAACTGGAATAGGAGGAGATTGAGAACATTCCAAGAACTGGCTGAGGAATACGGACTTCCTCCACACCTTTAGGTACTGTATAGGTACTGTATAGTGCAGTCATCAACCTTAACCTAAGGCTGTGCTGGGGAGGTGGAGTCTTGGAAACTCTGAAACGGGAGGGCCTGCAACCTCTTCCGGTGCACTTGTGCTATTACCCTTTTCTAAAAAGAAAAGCTCACCCAAACAAGAGTGACTTTGGTGGCTTCTATGAGGGGGGACAGCAGACATCTGCCGCCCACTGGCGTACATTGACTGGTCCCTTGGACGCTCGGAGAGGGTACCATTGCTTCCGGCGAGCGCCGGGCCGTCTTTCCCGCTCTTGGAAGTGGAACGGAGGGGGCACCCCGACGTCTCTGGAAACCCCTTGTTCCTCTTCGGGCAGCAGCGGCTGGTTCATCAGTCGTGGAGGGCTTCGCCTTCGTCCATGGAACCCTCGGATATATTTGGAACCCTCGACAAGAATCTGTGCTCCGCCGCCGGTGCTGCTCCCCCGCTCCGATAAGATAGGAGCTTGCCTGGGGAAGTAGCGCTTATATGCCTCCCCCATTCGCCTTCCAGGCCAGGTAGGCCCCATGCCCATTGGATAGTTCGTAGCCCGCCTCGGCCTCCATTGGCCGGGGGGGTCAGCGCCTCTTCGGCGGCCGTTGCTGGGGGAGGGGCCGGCATTTCCTTAGCTCCTGGTCACTTCGCGCGCCAAAAAAACGGCCCCCACTAGTTTGTTTGTTTTCCTGGGGCGCAGCGCTGGTTATGGCGCCGGCTCTCGAGCCCCCTTCAGGAGCAGCCTCTGCAAAAGTTGATTCAATACTGTTATCTGCACAGAGGGTATCTGATCCCGAACAATTTAAACATATTAACCTCATATTCCCCAGGACCCACGCCACCTGCTCAGATTGTAAAGTGGAAGACGCTGACTTCCACCATATGGTGTGGACGGTCCAGCACTGACATCATACTGGGAATTCACTGCATTTGATCAATGCCACCGCTGACGGATCCCTGGGAAATCCACGGCAGATTGCGTGCTGGGACTGTTACCCATGCCCCAAGGGGATCTATTGCTCGCAGGTTCGCAGACCTCGCATTGATCCTTGCCAGAAGGCATCTAAGGCCTGAAAACTCCCACAGCCTCTTCTCTACAGGGATAGTGGCGCACATTGAAGAAATGGGCTGAAAGAGCGGGGATATTGGTAAGGCGGAAGGTACAGCAGGGCCAGAGTAGTCCTGTCCATGTGCAAGCATGGGAATAAGCCTTCCATGACGATCCCAAGCATTGATGGCTGAGGGCAGCGGCTTTTCCCTGAGTAGGGGGCATATGTATCACGCCCTTCTCCCGTTCGCAAACGGGCCGATTCTCAGAATCGGACCGTTTGTGAATGTAAAAAGGCCTTTTGGGATGTATCATCACAAAAGGGGATCGCAAATTAGAGAATCGCAAAATTTGCGATTCTCTATTTTGCGATTGCATTTAAGGAATCGCAAATTGCGATTCTTTAAATGCAATGTATAAAGCACAGAAAAAATGTAAATTGGCCTTAAGAAATCGCAAATTGCCACCAACTGCACCTTTTTTGCATTTTACAAAGTGCCATGTGGCTTACATACATGCCTTAAAGGCACGTTTGTGCGCCACATGTGCACATACATATTTCAGGTGTGCATCAGGGTGTCCTTTTGACACCCTGGCACCCTTGAAATTGCATTCTCAATTTGCGATTCTCTAATTGCGAATCGCAAATTGAGAATGTCTTCCCATTCATTCCTATGGGCCTCCTAGCCCACAGGAATGAATGGGAAGGTATTCCTTAATTGTGATTCGCAATTTGCTGATCGCAATTAAGGAATGTCAAGGAATCGCAAAATATTTGCGAATTTTTTATTACATTCCGTTTTGCGATTCTCAAATAGCGATTCTCTAAAAATCGCTATTTGAGAATCGCAATAACGGTATTTGATACATATGCCCCTAGGTTTCCACAGACGTGTGCTGTCAGACACTGCTGTTCCAGGGCATTTTCTCAGATATCCATTGGTCGGTTGTAATGCTGTTTACTGGGAGTGATTATGACAGATGGGATGGGCATGGTACTGAATTGGCTCTAGTGGTTAAATATTCCCACCTCCCATCCCAACCCCGGTGCATTGTATTAATATTTCCTAATGAGATTTCATTTTCACCCGTGACCGTTTGTTCTGGGTTTATATTGTTGGTTACTTGTTGTTTTCCTTCCTTGTTTTTCCCCTTTTGTGCTAATGTTTCCCTCTGATGTCTTTTCTTTTGCCATCGCCTGTTTTACATGCTGTTAATATTTCCTTGACCGGCGCAGCTGCCACTGCTGTGCGTGTGTCTATGATTGGTAACTGGCCACTCTCCCAATGGCAGCAGTGCCGTCAGCTGATCTATTGCTCTTAAGCACGGTATAATGCGTGCATCCTTTGTTTCTCTTGCACTGGGCACTTACATGCATATTAGTGAAGTGAAGGAGTCGAGATCCAGGTGTTGGTAAAGGTGAGTTTATTCAGCAAGTATAGTAGTCAAGTATTCACCATCCTGCCTCAGCAACCGCCAGGATCAGAATGGAGAACATAGAACTAAACAGGTAAGAGAGAACATGGAATACATGCTGGCATAACACTCCAAACAGAGATAACATTAAGATGAGGCACAACATATCTCCTCCCCTTAAAGGAAAAAAAAAAAAAAAAAAAAACTGTAAAATAAAAACAAGGAAAAAAAAAAAAACAAGAACAAATGAAGAACAAATTAGTATCTGACAAATTCATCAAATTTCTTAGGAACCCGAAGAGTCCTTCCATGGGAGGTGCGACTCAAACTAGAGGACACTCCTTGTGTAGATCGAGGATCAGAAAGAAACTTCTTGGAACAGGTGGGGAAAGAGTCTGGAAAGTGACATGTGCCCTGAGAAGGACCTGAAACAACTTGGGAACCCTTGAGGAGAGGACAACCCTTCAAGGACACATCTGTGGATGATTGCTCAACCACTTCCTCATCAGGAACCTGCTTCTTGGCGTACAAGGCAATCCTGCGAAAATTCCAATTTTGCCCATTCTCTAGCACAACATGCCATTTGTGTACTTCCTTAACCTTCACAGGATCGGAAAACTTATTCATGCCAAACTCCCTACGTCCTAACTTGATTTTAACCAAGTCACCCACTTCAACTCTACCCACCTTTCCAGGAACCACCTTAGAAGCAACACTACCTTCCCACAGCCACTGCGGGACCAGCTTAGTTCTGGGAGTCCTTCCACGCATGCACTCAAACGGAACCAAATCAGTCACCCCATGGGCTGTAGTATTGTAAGACCACACCATATCTTCTACCGCCCTGCGTACATCCTTCTGTCCTTGTACAGACAACTGTATAGTACCCTTAATCAAACGGTTCATTCGTTCCACCAATCCATTGCCCTGGGGGTTGTAAAGGGAAGTACAAACGTGTTGAATACCATGATTGATTAAGAAAGAATGCATAGAGGACGATGTGAGTTGGGTGCCATTATCAGTAACGAGGATTTTCGGAAAGCTCTCCTTAAGGAAAAGAGATCTCAACTGTTTTATAACGGCATCCGTGGTGATATTCCTCATAAACTCTACACACAACCACCTAGAGGATACATCAACAAGAACTAAAGCAAACCTACAATCAGCAGGTAAGGAGTCCATGGGACCAATGAAATCCAAACATAACTTATCCCAAGGCAAAACACAAGAGCTGACAATAGAGCCCTGCGGAGGAGAGGAGATCTTCAATCTCTTTTCACTCTCCTTACACAGAAGACAAGATTCAACCCACCTACGCACATCATCGTCAACTCCTGGCCACCAAAAGGTTTTTTTAACCCTTTTTAGGGTCATGTTTTGCCCGAGATGTCCCTCATGGGCTAAACAAAAGATTTTCCTCCTAAGAGAGGATGGCGGGACAAACCTCTCACCACGTAACACCAGATCATCAGAAGCACCCAAACTCAGCTCTTCTTGTAATTTGACAAAAGAACGCAGAGAAGGTTTAACATTCCCTTCCCTTCTCCATCCCAAACGTATAGCATCAACCAACTCTCCAAAATCAGCATCCTCTAGGACAGCCTGATGCCACTCTTCTCTAGAGATAGAATGGAATTCAGAAGAACAAGCATCCTCAAAGGCAGCAATTAAACAGACACTCTCATCCTCCAAATCCTCACCCACATCTTTTGAAACAACAGGAAGACGTGACAAGCAGTCCGCTTGTGTATTCCTCCAACCGGAAATGTGCTCTAATTTATAAGTGTAGTCTTGTAACTTAGCAGCAAACTTCATTAGGCGGGGAGAACCATTATTGGCTCCGCCCGGTGACAGAATTTTGAGAAGGGGCTTGTGGTCAGTTCTTAGACAGAATACCATACCCCATAGGTAGGTACGAAAGTGCGAAACGCCCCAAACAGCAGCTAGGGCCTCACGCTCGATGACAGCGTAGTTGCGCTCAGAGGAATTGAGGCAGCGAGAAGCAAACGCCACAGTTTTCTCACTTCCTCCAGACCTCTGAGATAACACAGCGCCAATACCGTAAGCACTTGCATCGACTGTAACGTAAGTATCCCTACCAGGTTCAAAGGTTGTCAAAATGCCCGCATTAATGATATCACTTTTAACCAGTTCAAAAGCTTGCGACTGTAACGTTCCCCACTCGAAGTGCACACCTTTTCTAAGTAACATTCGTAACGGTTCAGTCTTATGTGAGAAATTAGGGACAAATTTGGAGTAGTACTCCACTAAACCAAGAAACGACTTGAGTTGGTCTTTGTCAGTAGGAATAGGAGCACACCTGATAGCTTTTAGGAGATCTTCCTTTGGCTTAATACCATTCTGAGAAATAGTGTACCCCAAATAGTCGATTTCAGTTAACAAAAACTGACATTTGTCTTTTCTCAAAGTAAGACCAGCAGTTGAAAGAATTTGTAAAACTTTTGACAGATTAGAATTGTGCTCACGCTCATCTAAACCAGTAATCAAGATGTCATCTTGGAAGAAGTGGACATGCTTTAAGTCTTTGAAAAGAGAATGCATCATGCGTTGAAAAACGCTTGCCGCAGAGGCAAGGCCAAAAGGCAACCTTTTAAATTGAAACACCCCTTCAATGGTGACAAAGGCAGTAAACTTTTTGGAGTCAGGGTGTAACACAACTTGATGGTAGGCGGACCGTAGGTCCAGTTTACTAAAGAATTTAACCTTGTCCATTAGTAAGACCATTTCAGAAATGTTGGGCAAAGGAAATTTGTCGACAATAATGTTCTGGTTAAGAGAACGAAGGTCAACACAAAAACGGAGCTTACCGTCCTTTTTCTGTGTGACTACAACTGGCGAAAGCCATTCAGAAGCTTCCACCGGTTCAATTATGTCTTGCTTTTGCATGTCGTCAAGCATTTCCTTTACCTCCTTCCTAACAGCAATGGGAATTCTTCTTAAAGCATGTCTAACTGGGAAAGCATTTTCCTTAACCTTGATCTCGTGTAAGTAACCTTTCAATTTGCCCAATGTAGGGCGGAACACATCAGAGAATTTAGAAAGAACATTTTCAACATTGTAAAAATCATCAACTGCAAGTACCACCTCATCAGACCTTGGGTCAAGAATAATATGTAAGTCGTACTGTTGTAACCACCCAAGAATTGCTGGGCCTTCTTCGGAAATGAAAACCTTGCCTGAAGCAGATCTATCTTTAAATTGAAAAGAAGTATCCATGACTCCCTTCAATTTAATTACCTTCCCTGTATAACCTTTGGGCATGAAATCACTGTGTATAAGTGGTACAGATGGCCAATGTTCCATATACATACTATAAGGTATAATGGAATACATCGAGCCTGGATCAACCATAAGGGTAACAGGAACATTGTTAAGAATAAAAGAAGCTCTTGGCTTCTGCAAGACAAAATGAGCATTGTCATCATCAGTATCATCATCCACACATAAGAACATTTCTTGAGAAGAAGCATCATCTTCAACAAAACTAACTCTATTAAATGCAGGAGATTTGCATACTTTGCTAATGTGACCCCGCTTACCACATTTACGGCAGCTTTTGTCTCTGGCAAAACAACCCTGAAAATCAGCAGCATGAGACATATCTCCACAACGAAAACATCCCACAAATTTAACCTTCCCACCAGGATTATTATACATCGACCTAGATTTGGGAAGAAAAGTTTTAGGTTTAGTGATACATTTATCAACATTAGAAGGTGGTTCTTTATCAACTTTGGAGACGACGTTGACAGTCTCTTCCTTCTTTAACTCAAGAAGACGCATTTCGTCCATGCATTTGTCAGATTCCTCAACGACTTTCGCGATTGTGATGGCTTCCAGTAAAGTAGGGTTTTTAGCTGCCCATAGTTTTTGCTGCATGCGCTTGTTTTTACATTGTACTATCAGTTGATCTCGAATCATCTGATCTGCCATGGCTCCAAAGTCACATTTCAGGGATAATTCTCGTAAGCGAGCAACCATTTGATCAACTGTTTCTTTGCCTTTTTGTGGAACAGTATAGAATTTGTGCCTTTGCATGACAATATTAATTTGTTTTCCAAAGTATTTTTCTAGTCTTAATTTTGCCTCATTGTAGGGGTTATCAATAGGCTCACCATCATCATTTAAGAGTTCTGGTAGAAATTTGAAGACATGTTGTCCTGCTTTGCCTAGGGAATTCAATAGTATAGCTTTCTTCCTGGTCGCAGGAAATCTAAGGCCATCTATGGCCTCAAGGTAATTTTCGAAGAACCCTAGCCATTCTTCCCATTCCGTGGTGGGAACCTCCCCTTCAATAAGGAAAGCTGGTGGTGGAGAAATTGTATGGTTGGCAGTGGTAGCCATGTAATTTGTATCTTAACAAATTTATTATTTTAAAATTTCGCGGGTTACAGCTGAGGCAGGTGAAGGGAAACGTAATGTAAAGTACCTTGCTTGTATTGGGTTTGGCAAATTGTTGTAAAGCAGTATTCAAAACAATAAAGTTGTTTTGCCGGTTGAAATTGGACGTGGTTGGCAAAACGGCAATGTTAGCGAATGGGTTTTAAGCGTGGTTGGCAAAAGCTGTCAAAATGGCCGCCAGACGCAGTGCGCGATGACGTCAGCGCGCATAGAGCGTCAGGCACAAGCCGCGTCTCCTAGCAACTGAGAGACACCAAGGAGAGTTCTCGCGCTAGCACGGAGGAATGGCGCTTGAGAACGTTGGTGTGACTCGCGCTGTCTTGCGCTGTGTGCTCGAGCGCACAGGGACGCCAAAAACGGCCAAACACCCAAAAATGAAGGAAACAGTACCTTGGGTTGCCGCTTTCCAGGAAAACAGGAGCGGTAAGCGCCGTGAGGGAACAGCGCCCAACGGGAGTCCACAGGAAGCACCAAACAGCAGAGAGGAACGAAGAGTAGGAAAGCAGCTTTCCAGGAAAACAGGAACTCCTCAAAGACGTGGTAGACCGAAGCGTCGCCAAAATGAAGTGAAGGAGTCGAGATCCAGGTGTTGGTAAAGGTGAGTTTATTCAGCAAGTATAGTAGTCAAGTATTCACCATCCTGCCTCAGCAACCGCCAGGATCAGAATGGAGAACATAGAACTAAACAGGTAAGAGAGAACATGGAATACATGCTGGCATAACACTCCAAACAGAGATAACATTAAGATGAGGCACAACAATTAGGTATCACGCAGATTAAGAAAAGGCTATCCTGTGACCGGTAGTAGTATATTTTTGGGGTACCTGGGAAGATGTTCTGCCAATTCGTCTTCACATTTTGCATATTTGGATTGCGGTTTGAGTCTTTCTGGAGACAAATAAATATTTAAAGTTTGGAATCCATGCTTACAATTATTTATCCCTACATTTGAAATATATGGTTCAGTGTTACAGTTATAATGGCAGCTGTCCCTCCGCTGGATATGCCTCGCTGGCTGTCTGCTGCCTTTCTAAAATAGCAGTAAAAAGTCTGTAATGTCGTGTTCATTTATGCACCAGGTTTCTTCACTTTTTATCTATTTATAATGATCTTAAAACTCCTGAATTCCATGATATACATTCTACGTCAGTTATTATATCTTGTCCTGAATGTGTAATAGTTTCATTATTTATTGTTCTTTGATGTATACTACGATTTTTGCTGTTGCTAGAGTAGCACTTGAAAATTAAACATTTAAATTGGGGTTGACAATGTCCTCATTTTAGGTGTGACTGTATAATTTTTAATTTCAGAACACATCTTGAACTGGTTTAGCGGAAAACACGAAGACGACGTAGAAAGAGACGACGAAGAAGAAGGTAAAATACCCAAGGGTTTGATTTTAATGTTTCTAACTGCACACATCTTTTCGCACACTTTAGAAACTGCCCAGTGAATGCATGCAAGGACAGAAGGACGGTTAGTGAAGGGCATCTGTTTAAGGCAAGAGTTTAAACATTTTTGAACAGCCATATATTTGACCCAAGAGAAAATATTTCTGAGGAAGACATACTACGGTGCAAAAAGAACAGTTTGTAGACGAGGGATGCAATAAAAAAAATAAACCTCTCAAGAGAGTCATAAGGAAGAGGAAACAGGAAAGAACAACCACACCATAAAACCGTCTGCCGCTAGTTGTTCTTATCATATGCATTCCCTTTCATTACTGTGATTACATTCTGAGAAACCAAACGTTATAGCAGAACTCACTGGCCATACATATTTAACACAACTCCGAAGCTAGTCGCATATATCATGCATGGAGGACCCCATGAGCATGGCCTAAGGCTCCTATAGACTAAACTATTAAATACATACCCTGCTATAATTGTTTGCTTACATCTTTGGTTAGTGCGGGTATTGTAAACCATAACTGACGATATCATGTGGCAAAGGGTTTTTGGCAAAGTACATAAAGGCCTTACTTCCCATTCTCTGTCTCTGTTGTAGCTAACCTGGTATTACTTTACATACTGAAAAGAGCTGACTCTCTAACAAACAATATGAGCACAGAATGTATTGGTGTGTAAATTAATAATCTGTATTGCCATTTTCCTTTTGCCTGCTATGCAAAAAACAGAGACTACAAGCCTGCAATCATGTCCGGGTAAGTTGATCCATCTGTTTTTTCTTTATATCTGATCAGAAATTAAATATAGTTCCCGATATTAATTTTACATTTTTTAGTTGCAGCTTAGATTATTCAAAATTATAGCATACTTTGGTTCAAACCGATACATCTAAAGATTTTATTAAAATTCAATACAAAGACAGAGTTGGAAAATTAACACCCATCTTCAGATAACTGATTACATCATTGTAACAATTGACAGAAAAAACAAAATGTGCTTGTATTGCTGCATCAGGTGAAAACAATATGGTAAATTCAAATACATGCAGAAATTGGTGCAAAAAGCAGCAATTTCAGTATGTAATTGCTCATTTCTCAAAGGCACACATGAAATGGGAAGCATTTCTCACACCTGATAAACACCGCACTTGCTGTACTGATGTATAAAACTTGGAGTCTGGGCCATTGATCGGAATTAAAACATTAATGGTTATTACTACACCACTGCAAATTCCCCCAGTTATTTTTGGTGGGAAAATCAAGGAAATGTATCGAGTAAAAATAGGCAGGAACATTTGATGCATGCCAAAGTGATACAGAAAGAACCAAATTCAAATGTAATTCCTAATTTCCACAAGGAAAATTAATGAATGGAAGCATTAACTGCTCTCTGTAAATACCACACGTCATGGTTTTGGTGTTGACTGGGTGCAGTAAAAACCTCATATCTAGCCATCCATACATACATAGCTTTAATAGCAATGATCACTTGGGGGCTGAAACCTTTTAATTTGAATATTCTCCATAAAAACCTTCAGGTCACCCAATCAAAAGCCTTCTCGGCATCGAGGAGGGCCATTGCCAACTGCCCCCCTGTCTTGGCTGTGATGTCAAAAAGAGTTATAGCCCGCCTTGTCCATCTGCTGGGTATGAAGCCATGTTGCCAGGGTGACCCAGCCGACCCGTCAGTATGTTGCAATAGATATTGGTGTCAGAATTTATCAGTGAGACCATCCTATACGAGGCTGGGTTGTCTATGGGTTTGCCCTTCTTGGGGAATCTAATTATATCAGGTCCTTCCCAAGACTCTGGTGGGAGCCCATTCTAGTGTACCCCCAGGAACAGGTATGGTAAAATAGGGGCTTGCTGAGATTGAAGTGTCTTATAAAATTCAAGAGGTATTTTATCAGGGCCAGCAGCTTTCCCTGAAGGTAGATAGCGTAAAGCTGATTGGACCTCTTCAAGCATTATATCTGCTATTTGAGTGATATCCAGAGGTACTCCTCTATCATCTTTTTATAATAACTGATAAAAATTTTGAAACACACGATGTTGCAAGTCTCTGAGTAGATTCTTCCATCCTTCATAATTTAGGTTATCATCCTTCTAGCTGCTTTTTACCGTGTGCGCAATGCACGCCTTCTCCCAACTGATTCTCCGTACTCATATGTTCTATTCTTATGAGTTTGGAATACTTTGGATGATCTCTGAGTAAGCCAGCTATTAATCTCTGCTTCTAAAGCGATAGTTTTAGGCTGAGTTTGTGCCACCCCTTGCTCCCTTTCATTCCATGTCACATGTTCTTGTTGAGCCTCAGCCAGTTCCCCCTGCAACCTCTCATACTCAGCCTGATGCTGTCTCTTTGCGTGGGGAACAAAGCTAATAATCTCACCCCTCAGGCTGGCCTTAAAGGCGTCCCAAACTGTACCTCGTGGAGCACTGTACCTATTGGTGTCAAAGAACCCCTGCATCTAGTTCTTGATATGTTCAACAAAAGTTACATTCGCCATCAGTTTCCTATTGGATATCCACTTGTAGTCGCGTTTGGTAGCCGATTGGACCTTGACCTCCAAATTCAGAGGACTACGGTCTGAGATTACCTTCAGAAGCTTCCTAATTTCAGCTGTACTTAACGGAGATACTGCTAGTAAACAATAATCAAGTCGAACATATTTTTTAGGAGGACAGGAGTAGTAGGTATTGCCTGGATTGTTAGGATGCTTGATATGCCATGTGTCTACCAGGCCGTGGCTGTCCATCAGGAAATATAACACAGAAAAAAGGCACCCAACCTCACTTTTGGAAAGTTCCTGCTCTAGGAAAAACACAAGGGGGCATATTATCAAGAAAGGGAGTTACCTTATCACCGCTTTTATCGGCAGGAAACTGCTGATAAAGCGGCGATAATGGGCTTGATAATATGTTCTATGGAATGCCAATCGAAGCCCATGTTACATGTCTTCACATCTAACATGGGCTTCGATTGGAATTCATAGAGCATATTATCAATCCCATGATCGCCGCTGTATCGTCAGTTTCCTGCCGATAAAAGCAGCGATAATATAAGGCCCTTTCTTGATAATATGCCCCAAAGTTTTTTATAAAACTATAAAACCCTCACCCACCAGGATTGCCTTGGTAGCATGCTTTACCATAGAGTCCTTCCCATTTTGCTGTGGAACGGGTTGTGCTGCGACCAAACGTTTTACGCTGGAGCACTTTCTATTGAATGTGAGAGATAAGCTGGTCTGTGAGGGAGGAGTGGTGGAGAAAAGGAATAGATGCTAATAAAAATGAAAACCCACTAAGAAAGAGACAAGGAACTAAGACTTCTCTGACTCCCTTACTATAAATTAAATCTTACTCAACAGAGTAGTACTAAAAACAATATCCTATCCCTTAGAGTCTA
Source organism: Lissotriton vulgaris (assembly GCF_964263255.1). Taxonomy (NCBI): domain Eukaryota; kingdom Metazoa; phylum Chordata; class Amphibia; order Caudata; family Salamandridae; genus Lissotriton; species Lissotriton vulgaris. The sequence goes on from NC_141693.1 coordinate 1,527,953,576, forward strand.
AGATAGGCTGGAGCTACAGGTTATGTAGTTATCCACAAGGGAAAGGTAAATTTCATATCTACTCTGACCCAGGACAAACAAAGGGAAGACAACAAATGTCTTAATACTGCCCTCACACACTTTGCAGTGTCATGCTTCATTGTAGGGCCACATCATACATCCAGGTGCAGACCAACACTCTGGATGGAGCGCAATGTGTTTTTTTGATGAAGAACAGTGGTGAGGCTAGACGAAGTAAGGAAAACGTGATAGAACACACTGAAGACACATACAAAAACGTGATACAACTCAAAACAAAAAACAGGGGAGGTCTATACCCGGGGGCAGGGAGAGAGAGGCGCTGGCATACCTTCAGCCTGGTAGAGGGTGGGTGCTGCCATCTTTTTGCTATCTAGCATCCTGGGGTGCTGTAGAAGGCTGATCCGATTCACTTGCTCTGGGTATTCCCAGCGTATGCAGGTCTTGTCTCCCTGCTGACCCCTCAGGAGATGAACCACCGCAGGGCCGGCCAGACTTGCATTGCCGGCAGCCTGTCTCTTCCTCTCCTCTCTGGAGTAGGCTCTGCATCCTTGGGCAGTGGAGAATGTCATCTACCTGGCCGTAGAGTCGACCTTCCTGCTCCCCGAGCCCTCGCTTCCCAAGCCCTTGCTCAGCGAGCCCGTTGCAGCCTGCGTGGGGGGTGAGCGATCTTCCCCCTGTGTGCTCCGCAAGCAATTTTGGGCCCCTTCCCTGCCGTTGATGCCACAGTGCAGAAAAAAGTGCAATCTGAATGGCTCAGAGCAGCTGCTGCCAGATGGCTGAAGGTAGAAAGACTTCCCAAAATCTGTGTTACTCAAGAGCAGTTCCTGGGGGGAATGTATGTCGTTACAACGCATACTTTTACAACGCATACCTTTACAACGCATTTTTTACACCGCAACATCCATTACAACACATTCCATTACAACGCATGCCATTACAACGAATTCTTTTAAACTACCTTTACAACGCATTCCACTACATTGCATACTACATTTACAACGCATACCATTACAACGCATATCATTACATTGCATGTATGGTAAGTAATGGATAGTGTAGGGGTAAAAATTACTATTCTAACTCCAGGGGGGTACAACAGTAGGGTAAGTGTTGGATAGTGTAGGGGTAAAAATTACTATTCATACTCCCGGGGATGCAACAGTAGGGTGAGTATTGGATAGTGTAGGGGTAAAAATTACTATTCTAACTCCAGGGGGTGCAACCGTCGGGTAAGCGTTGGATAGTGTAGGTATGCGTTGTAATGGTATGCGTTGTAATGACTGCGTTGTAATGACATGCGTTGTTGTGGTATGCGTTGTAGTGACATGCGTTGTAATGGTTGCATTGTAATGGCATGCGTTGTAATGGATGTTGCGTTGTAAAAGTTTCGTTTTAAAGGTAGTGCGTTGTAAAAGTTGCATTGTAAGTGTTGTTTCCCTCCTGGGGGTGTTGAAGTGCCCATGAAGAGTGTCAAGGGTCATAGAAGCCTTTCAGGTCAGTCCATTAATTAGAGACAACCAAGGGTCAGCGTGCTGCTGTCGCCAACCATGCGACCGCCATCTTGCTTCTCTCACGGAGATGAAGGGAAAACACAAGTCATCTGCACCGGTATTCTTACCTTTCATGACCCACAGCATTGCGATAAAGCTGTGTGCCTTGGCATTCGCCTTAACCCCAAGGTAGACTATATGCGTAGAATTAATTTATAGCCCTGGTCAAAACAATCTCCACAGACCTAAAACATAGCAATGGGCTTCATTTATCAACTATTGGCAGGGGTAATGTCCTAAAAATGACATTGCTTCCTAAGATCCTATATCTCTTTCGGTCGTTACCTGTGGCGATAGATGAATCAATGTTGAAAACACAGGATTCTATCTTCACAAACCTTATTTGACAATATGGGAAGGTGAGGCGATCATTAAAGTATCTGTCTCTCCCACAGGGACGGGGTGGGCTGTCGGTTCCCAATATTACATTCTACTATTGGACGGCTCTTTAACAGCAAATGCATATGTTATTTAATTTTCCATTTGTAACATCAACAATTAGCAAATTATATTTTAGCATTCAGTGGTATCAACCTAGTTACATCATTACATTATTAGTGGTTATAACATCACTAATGCTTGTACAGTAGGCATGGCAGCTTGTTGGCGCTGTGAAGTTTCACATGTCCAGTGCCGGTCCGAGATAATGAGATTGTTTCATTCTATATCATGCAGTGAGTAACATATGAGGATCAGTGCTGTTCACTATGAATAGTGCGTTTGATAACTGGGGTATAGGACTTAAAAACTTGGAGCTGAGTTGGAGTATCTTATGCATCTGATTGTGTGTGTGTGTGTACATGCATCGCCTATTGCGCCTACGCCTGCTGCTCTGCCGGCTGGCCCCTGACTAATGCGCACCCTGGGGCGTCAACATGTGCCTGGTGGTGACAGGTTGAGCGTCTTTAGATGTCTTTAAGGTACAAGTCGCTTGTGCAGTACACTCAGCCGCATCAGACGTCTGTGAAGTCTGATGTGGCTGGTCTGCACTTTGCTGTAGCACTGTCAGAATTGCTTCCCAGTTTGCAGATATAGGTATTTTCCTGAGACTTATGTTTTCTTTGCGCCAAATCACTATATTTTCTGCTCTGGCCCATGCAAATGTGGATTGTTACTTTAGTGTTTCGTGTTCTACGGAATTTGTGTAGCAGTTATGTCGGCCAGTCAAAGGGTATGTCTCTCTCGGTACAGGTGTGGAGTATGTCTTCCACCGCCCTCCGATATGCGCTGAGGCTGGTGCAGCTCCAGAGCATATGCACAAGATTGGCATCTAGGCCGGCACATCTAGGACAGGAGAAGTCGGCGCGGTGGAAAAATCTGTTGATTTTAGCAGGCGTGAAATATGCCCTCTTCGTAATGTAATACTGTATTTGTCTGAATTTCACATTCCTGGGGATCTGTACTAAGCTGGCCATTACATGTGCCTATTCTTTGTCTGAGAATTTCCGACCCAGGTCATGCTCCCACTTGTGCCAAACAGGGTCTAGACTTATTGCTGTGTGCTGTCTCAGTGAGGCTGTGAACCACCGTGTAAGGTGCCTACCTTGTCCCATAACATGCAAGTATTGCACAGTGAGGTGCGTTTGTGGCTTGGTGGTAAGGTCACCCCACTTCACCACGAGCATAGCTATGAGTGATCTATGCAGGAGGAATTACCCTGCAGGGAGCCCTCATCTTCTACTAGTGTTGCATAGGGAACGAGTGAGCAGTCGCAATATAAGTCTCCTAGAGACTGAATTCCCACATCGTGCCAGTGTTGCAACTCGGTGGTTGGGAGTACCATCTGGCCCCTAGGAGTGCTTCCAATGGGAGTGCAGGGGCGTACGGCATTGTGTTTCGGATATATAGAGGCTTCTTCGGTAGCATCTGTATGCCACGTTCAACATCAGGGGTTCCTGAGGCCATGCATGTGCACCAGGGTAGAAAAACTTGAGGAGCTGGGGTAGCATGTATTGTTGGTGTGTGGTCACGTTGTCGTCTCGTTGTTGGTCTGCCATCCATCTGTCCAACCACTGAAGTTGGGCTGCCAGATAGTAGTGCTCGAAACACGGAGTTTCTAGGCCCCTTGGTCCGTGGGTAGATAAAGTTTCCTTATCGCCACTCTGTGTTGACTGGGGCCCCATACAAAGTCTCTGGCCATCTTCTCTAGAGTGGTGAAGAAGGAGGTGGGTATATAGGTAGGCAGGTTGGCGAAGTTGTACAAGAACCTCGAAGGGCCACCTTTTTCACCAGTGCCAATCTGCCTGCAACAGCCAGTGGAAGTTTACTCCAGAATCGCATCTGGGATCTGATACCCGTTAATGTCCTGCCTTGGTTGCCATCAGAGAAATACAGCGGCTGGCGGTACATTCATATACCTAATTAGCGGAATGGGTTTCGCGCTCCACCACATCTTCTCGCCATTGAGCACGGCTCCTGGGTCATGGTTCCCTTCGCCAAAGGCATATAGTTTAGATTTGCTGATGTTCACTTTCAGCCCTGATATGGTTGCAAATTCTGGGAGGATCAGGGCCAGTTGTTCCGGAACATCAGTTATGCCCCTGAGATAGACCAATAGGTCATCGGCATGCAATTACACTATGTGTGTTCCATCTCCTAATGGGATGCCATCGTCGAGGTGTGTCCTTATTGACTCCTTAATTGGCTCCATCGCAAGCGCAAAGAGGAGGGAGGCAATGGGCAGCCCTGCTGCGTCCTACGTCGCACTGGAACTATGTCTGGTCCGGTCTTCACCCTTACCACTAGGTTTTTGTAAAGCCGGCGGGTCAATTTCAGGAAAGTGGAGCCTAGCTTGTATTTTTCAAGAGTGGCAAACTTATAGTCCAATTCAAGAGACTTGAAGGCCGTCTTAAGATCAAGTATAAGGCAGCCTGCTCTCAGCCATGCGCACGTTGAATAAGCTGCAAATCGGAAGAAGGGGCATAGGTGAGTGAGGTGTTGCAGGATGGCACAAATCTGTTTTGGTCTTTATGGACTAGGGTGGAACCATTTGTGCTAGCCTGTCTGCCAAGACTTTTGCTAACAATTTATAATCAGTGTTAGCAGAGCGCAGGGCCTATAGGAGTCCATGTCAGTGGGGTCTCTATCAGGCATGGTCAATGATAACAAGTGAGCCTCACGCAGTGAAGGAGGGAGCTGTCCCACTTCTACAGCAGTGTGCCTATCGGCTTATGAGCGTGTTCATGGCAGTTTAGCCAGAAGTTGGCCCGCCCGATCGGCGTTGGCGTGAGTGCAGGCCGTGTGTGCGGCATAGTTGTGACAATGAAGGCATTCTAGGAGCTCAGTGTGTTGTGTGTGCAGTGTCTCAAAGCGATGTACATCTCTTTACCTATCTTACCGTCTGTTTCATATCACAGTAGTTGCGTTTCTATTTTACTTAGGCTAGAGGTTAGTTGTTCCCGTATGTTCCAGACCGCACTCATACAGTGTCCCTTGTTGTAACTTTACAGGTTCCCACTCCACTTGTGTGTCTCCAGATGTATTTTCATTGACCTCAAAATATTTGAGTGCTGTTCCTAGTGTTGAGCGGAATGCTGGGACTTTTAATGCTGCGGTTTGGAGCCTCCATGTGGGGGTGATCCAGCGGTCCACCAACAACAAATACTCCACTACTGTATACTCCCCTGGGCCCTTAAACTCACAAGTGGTTGAAAAAGCTGGTGTCGGCTTAAGTTTTATCAAACTTTCACAAAACTGGTTAGGATTAGTTTATTTGGTACCTCTGCTCAATTCTTTATCTAACTCTTCACAGATCAACAAGTTCTTTCCTCTGGTGGATGGAACGTTGGTTGATGGTGATAATTAATATGAGCTAACTTTTCTATAGTTTAAGTAAAATCACCACAGACTCAAGACGTTTTCAAATCTTTATCTTAAATTTTGATGAATGTGAACAGTCTCAATACAGTGCAGTTCACATCATTCATAGGAGAGAAAATTCAATTAATAAACACAATACATGTATTTCTGACTCGTGCAATCAACTGATGTCAGAAAGGGAGATGACAGAGAGAAAAGATCAGAACATTTGCAAATAACCGAAAATATTAGTTACCAAGGATGGTGTGAAAACCAAACCCCTGGTCAAAGGGCTGGTGAGGGTCCCCCGGGATGGGTCAGGCGACAAAGACTTCAGGACAGGAATCAGGACAGGATAGATGACCTCTCTAGAATACCGACGGTTGCGTTGCACCCCTCTCTGACACTCTCTTCCTCCTCAAGATTCTTCCGCGATCTTCTTATCTAACCCAATTAAATTACTATCAAAGGTTGTGCTTCATGTTCTGCATTTGGGTCTTCATCAGCATCTCACAGCATCTCTCCCAGCAGCATAGACAGCAACCCAACCGTCTGCACCCTCTGTTCTCTGCATTAGGCAAATCTCCATCTGACTAACTAACTAAAGCTATCTTAATTATACCTTTCGTTCTGACTATTCCACCCACTGAAGTTTCAATTTCGTAAAAATAACAAACTCTGATTGGTCAGGCATTTGGGAAGCTCCATTACACCATGCTTACATGTCAATAAAATCAGTTCAACTACTGTTCCCAAACCCATCCCCTTAATTTTTATTCATAAATTTAGTTCTCATTCGCCTTTGGTTTATTCTTGCAACAATTTTAATAGCATTCTGAATAGGAGTCTTCTTCGTTGAACTCTTCACCATCCGTTCCCACGTTTGTGACACTCGATTTTGGCTTCCTTTCAATAGCTCTGTCAAGACCTTCATGGCTTTACTCAGTGAGCATGCACAGGCAATGCATCACAGAAGCCCAAATACGCACTAGTCAAAAGACAGATGTTACTTTCACAAATAAAATGGTCGCATTGTATACCACCCACCTCTACTCTAATTCAGTTAATTTGTCTATGTCTTTTCCCTCATTAGCATAAGTAAAAACCACTCGATTTAGTTCAAACAAGCAGATGCCTTGCAGGCGAGTCTTCCAGACTCCATTTTTGGGTTTCTGCTCATGCACCAGAATTTCCCTCCAAGGGTTAACTCGTCATACTGCGCAGATGCAGTTGACGCATGCGCACAACAGTTTCCGCATTTAGAGTGGTATTTGTCCGGCTTCATTGTTATCCACATTAACACACACATAAGCACGCTTCACTATCCCGCGTGTTCAATGTGGTGCATGTTAGTTATTCACAAAACATGATTAATAACTTTGTTTGTGAGTTAACGAGTGGATTGCATCCGAGCAAGTCTCTTTTCCACAAAATCTTGCTCCATCAATCCCCTCTCCGATGGCATTTGTGAGCCATCACAAAATTACCCATCCCTTCCCAGATGCCAACTTTTGGCACATCTCAACTTCTTTTCTTTCCCTCTGATCTTTGTCAGTTTCTCCTTCTCCTTTCAAATCGTTCATCTTTTTATATATAGCTTTCCTTTTATCTCTTCCAGCTGAATTTCTTCGTATTCTCTCTTTCAATTCTTTCCTTTCCCTTCCCTTTCTAAATGTATTCTTCTTTTTCCCTTACTTCTACAACATTTGCATGTGATCAATACTATCAATACTATTGTCATTATCACAACTATTGGTAATATTAGTTGACCTACAAAACTCTTTTCCAAAATTAGCAAACCATTTCCCTATTGGTGTTATACTGTTTGTTAGTTTTTCCCATACACTGTCAACCTCCAGTTGGGTCAAATCTTTTTGACTTCTTGTAATATTTTCGATATACCCTTTTATCAGGAATATAAGTGCAGCAATGTTGAATTTTCAACATACAACATAAGTGCAAGATGATTTTGTAAATCATAGACCTTATTGCGACCATTTCTGTATTAATCATGAAGAATCCTACAGCAGTATCTGTAGAAAGACGATCAACTATTGTTGACAATTTGTAAATTTTACACAAATTTAGAATGACTCCAACTGAGGGTATCAATGCACTAAATATATCATCTACAATTTCAGAAAAACTAGCTCTTCTTAACCGGGTTAGTCCATTAGATATTTTATTGATTCCATTGATTATGTCGACATGGTACATTTTTAGAAAAACTATTCCAAAATACCAGCTCCCATACCATCTTGCAGGTAACTTATAATAGGAATTATTCTTTCATACATAATAAACTCCGGGAAATTCAGGATTGGTTCCCCCTTTTAGTCTCCATCCGCCTAAAATTAGGAAGTTGTGTTCATATTCACTGGAACCAATGAAAATGTTATTAGAATCTGTCTTTAACGTATGGAGGCAGAATTTTCCACTTTCACAAAGTTTAGGGACATCGCAGCAAGAGCCTTGCCCTTTGCATAAATTCCCTCTTTCTCGGCCCTTCGAGGTACATGAGATTTCTTTTCAGCAGCCTTCTTTATTAAATCCTGTCTCCTTTCTTCTACTAAATTAAAAAACTCAGTTTCTTCTTCACTTAATATGCATGTTAGGTTATCTCTATATCTATGTTATTGTGCTATATCTATTAAACTCCTTGCTAAGACAAATTCACCCATAAACTGCGCATCCTTACTACTAAGTACTGGATTCATATTCTTTCAAATAGGTAGTTCTGAAAACACTACATCTAAGTTTGAGCAAAAATATTGCAGCTTTCCGGTTACATAAAATAAACTTGATAGAACACTACATGACACACCATATGGAGAAGTGTGGCTCACTGGTTAGAGCAGGCAGACCCTGAAGCAGAGGTCAGACCCGGGACCAGGGTTCAATTCCCGGTGCGGCAGGGTCTTGAGCTCAAATGTCCATGGACTCGATAATTCTCGCTTCGGTGCCTGACCTAATCATGGGTTCACACTCTGCAACTCTGGGCATTAAGCTTGCTTAATCTCCACAACGGCCCCCCGCGGCGGGAATGCCTGGCGTTCACCTTGGGGATGCCCTGTAGGGGCTATCTCACAGGGAAAAACCAGGACAGGTACCCAAGGCAAGCGCGGAGATACCCCTTCGGGGGTCGATTCTGGCGCTATATAAGAAATATAATATTAATATGATAAAGGTATTTTAGTGTGGATTAAGCCTGGTTTGCACGCATGTTATGTTAGCATGGCTTATTAGAATTTTAAACGCCATTTTACCGTTTGCCATTTTTGCACACGACACTGCATATAGCTGTTTTTGTAAGTTAGGCTTTGTGAATGTCTGCCCAAGAGAAAAGGCTTGTTTTCGACATCCCTAGACTTACATTGTGCCCTTAGTCTGCACAGTGAGTGCTGAAGCCATCAAGGTTATCATAACATGGTAACTGTTGTTCAAACTGATCGGCTAACGTTTTTTAGACACAACAAATGGCAGCTGCGAGCCAACTGAAATCCTGGAGCCTTTATTATTACACTGCAGCCATGATTTCACACACTTGGAACATTTTCCGTTTCCAGGGATGCAGAGAGCTATTGCTGATCCTGATGCGATTTACTCTTGCTGAGCTGAGAGGTAATGGGGTCCCCCAAACAAGCCTAAGAGACCTTCTATAGCTTATAAACATAGGTACTATATAGAGAGGGTGTTATAACTAGGCGCTATAAGACCTGTTTTCACCATCATTGTATTATGATTTCTCCCTTTGTATTTTATGGAATTGTAACAATGCTGATCATATTATTTCTAATTATATGTCTGCTTATGTTGGGAAAGATGCTGCACTTGAGAGCACGTCATTAGAATAAATATGTTAACCTTACCCGTGTCTCTTATTTACTCCTGTTGTGGACTGGTATGAGAGTATAACGAAAGAGTGTTCTCACTTCCCACCATTCCTAAGTTGGTCCTAAGTCGCATGTTCTAGGTTGTCTAATCATTGGTTACTTTGCTAGAGGACGAAGAGCTAATGTGAAACTGATGCTAGCTGGTTGGGGTTTTCTAGGTACTGAGGTGAGTTTCTGGTACAACACAGTTCAGTGATGTTCTGGGTCTCTGTGCAGAGTTCTGTGTAGGAGCAGGATCCTTGCAACAGTATATGGTGATAGGTCACCACTTCTGATACGGATGACGGTAATTTCATACAGACATAACAATCACTAATCTCCATTGTATTAACGTACTGAAATAACAACTTAGTAAACACATTTAAAGATGAATAATTGTCTGATTCATTGTGATGATACTTTATCTCATCTTCTACCCCTATTTCTCTTTTAGTTCCCTTTATTCTATCTACTTTCTCATTAGTTAGTCTTGTTACTTGTTTCCATTAATAAAGGTACTCCACTGTTAGAAATAACCACATTAATACTACTAATAAAATACTACAAAAGCAAAACCTAAGACATTTTCATTTAATACTTTGGTTGTACAGCGATTTCAATTTCTGCCCTTTTCATCTAAGAAAGTGTTTTCTTTCTTTATTCACAATTCACTCTCTTTATTTCTAAGGTGGTCTTAACCTGTTGTCATCAATCTGTGCAACATGAACTTCCTCTGATTCTCCTAAATCTAGGTTTTCAAATTCTTCTAAAAGAAGAGTATTTTCAGTTCAGAATACTCAGTCTTGGACTTCTTCAAGTGAATTTTGCTATGACTGTTTGAATTTACTTTGACTTGAAACTTCATTTACTTGCTCTGGTTGCTTCTCTTACTTCCTTAAATAGTATCTTAACTTTTTTACTCCACCCAGCCAATTATCACCTTTTCTAACTCTTTTGACCTGAACTGCACTTTCACCTTCTTTATCGTTTCCTAAAGTTCTTTAAATTTCATTTTGTCTGGGCACGATCTATTCTTGTTCTTCTTCTCTTTCCTATTTGTCTTTGTTCTGTATTTTCTGTATTATTTCTTCTTTCTGTTCAGGTATTATTATTGTTTGTTCTTCTTCTGCCTGAAAATGTTTTTCTAGATCTATCTTGTCCTGTTCAGGTCTTATTTCAATTTGCTCTTCTTCTGCCTGAACTTACCTTGCTCAGGTTCCTGAATAGCTTTGTTTATTTCTACCTTAGTGTGTTCTTCTTTCTCTGTCTTTTCCTCTCCACCTGCCGGTCTCTCAAATGTATTTGTTCTTCTTGTTTCGATAACAGCTTTGGGTATTTCAATCACTGAATCCACTCTTCCAGCCTTGTACTTGGCTGTTTGTCATATAGTTTTCGTTCAGAATCTATCACTCTAGATTCTTCGACTTCACAACTTTCAATTTCTGATGTCTCAGCTTGTTCAGTCAGGGGTTTCTGTTGTTGTTCAGTTGGGCTCTGAACTCTTCTGGTATGACTAGCATGAATCCAATTGGATAAACCTGCACACTTCACTGCTATGGTAGTGACTAGTATGACTTGATGTGGTTTATCCTACCAGGTTGCGAGACACGATTTTCTTGCGTGTTTCTTCACTAACACCCAGTCTCCAGGATTCAAATCATGCGCCCAGTCTGACTGCCTTACAACTGTCTCTTCTCCAACCCGATGAGAGATAGAACATACAATTTCAGCCAATCCTTTGCAATAGTCCAATACCAGATCATCGGTTATATTCATCAATTTATTTCCAGGAATAAATGCTTGTCTCATTGCCCTTCCTATGATCACTTCATGAGGACTCAATCCTGTTTTCTTATCAGAAATACTTGAGACCCATCAATACAAGAGGCAACGCATCTGGCCATTTTAGTATTGTGGATGCACACACCTTCCCTAATCTTGACTTGATTGTGCAATTAAGCTGTTCAACTATTCCAGAAGCCTCTTGACAATAAGCACAGTGCAGTTTTTGATGAATGTCAAATGCAGCACAGATTAATCGAATTATCTCATTGTGAAAATGAGGTACTCTATCTGATTCCAAAGTAACTGGAAAACTGAAATGAGGTATCAACTCCCTGAACAATATTTAGCAACTGTGAGACTGTCATTTCTTCTTGTGGGGTATGCCTCTACCCATCTCGAGAACAGACACAATATGACAACTACATACTTCAATCCATTGCACGGAGGCAACTCGATGAAGTCTAACTGCAGTCTGGTAAAGGGTCCTTCTGCCTTTCCAATCTTTCCCCAACTAACCACTGTTTTCCTGCCTGGATTTTGCTGTTGACAGATCAAGCATCATTGCCAAAGGATCTCTGCGACTACCCTAAACTTTGGATTGTACCAACTTTGTCTGAATAGTTTAATCATTGAATATGTGTTGTCCCATGGTGGACCCTTGCCATTTGAGATAGTAAGCAATCTGGCATGACTGGTCTGCCATCTAAGTACACCCACACTTCATCGTCTGTCCTTTTTGTACAACCTAGATTTCTTCAAATTCCCTCTTCCTTTTCCTCAACTTCTTCCTGCAACTGTCTGACCTCATCCCATGTTTCTGGAACTGAGAAAAACATAAGTTGGCAGCTGTTCCTGCTGTCTCATAGTCATTTTCTGACTGATGTGCAGCTTATTTAAAAACCGCTATTTGTTTTGGCAATTGTAATGCTTCCAACAAATCCTTTATATTTTTACTATTTCTGATAGGAGATCCTGAAGAAGTCAGAAATCCCCTCTGCATCCAGAGCTGGCCAATGTCTTTCTCTTTGGAATGTTGTTTGTTATTTTCCCATTTTTCTTTTTAGAAGATGTAGGATTGTTTTTAGTTCAGAACTTTCGGACAGTTGTGGTTAAACTTGTTTCCCACCCAAAGTGTCTCTGCCTAATTCTTCATAGGATTTTAAAATTATTCTGGCTAGTGCTTGTTGTTCTGTTACATCAAATTTCCTTAATTTCTGGCGGATCACCACTGATGTTGCTGCTTCTCCTTTAATATTAAATAATATTATTGTTGAGACCTGGTCGAAATATTTCAGTAGTTTCATACCTAAATTTAGAGCAGGCTCTGCCCCGTATTTATTTTGAATCTATTTCAGGACATCAGGTATTACCACCATGTGTTTTAGTGTAGATTGCATCAAAGACTGTGCCCCAAGAGGTGCAATCTTCCAGATGTGGTGTGATCCCCATTGGTAAACAGATTGTTAGAATTCTAAGTTTCTCATAAGGGCTAGTATCAGGAAATACTGATTCAATCTGAGTAATTTTTTGAGCTATCCAGAATGGAATTTGTTCACGTTTTGTGGGCAATTTCCCCATGACTGCGTGTAAAGTCTGTGGAGTGATTTTTAGTGTATTCCCCTGGTGAGAGGTGTGTTTTTGGAATAACTATTGATGGTTGTACTGAAAAAGTGCGCATGACATATTGGACCAATTGTCTATAGATTTTGATTAACTCTTTGAGTTGAGCGAGCAATTCTATCTCTGACATGTCTTCAATGTCAGGATTAGGTGTAAAGCCGGCTAAAACCGGCCATGTTGCTCCTGGTCTACCTAGTGGACCGAGCCTGGTAATGTGATTTAATTGTTTTAGGGACCTTTAAACCAGAGATCATGTTCCTGGTATTAGAGTGGAATTTCAATATCCTCGAAAAGAATATATTCCTCTTTGTTGAAGCGAAACATTTTAGTTACTGGATGTGATTAAGGGAATACTATCCATGAGTAGAATACCTCTGTCTGGTGAGATTCTTGTGCCTCGATCACAAAAACCACTCTACCACCTCTTGGTGTTAGGCCATGTTTTATAAGTTTTAGAGTGATGGCTCTCCCAAATGAAGAGGGATGATTATTGCATCCTCACCGGTTTCATTAAAACCTGTATAATCAAAAGCTACTGCGACATTGTCGGGTACAGCTCCACCGGTTTGGTGTTATTGCCATTATTAGACATTGTTTAATGAAAAATGCAGAGCAAGTTTCAAGGGAACAAAGATAAGGTGCACAATATTTTTGAACCCTGTATCCTTCAAAGTTGAACAAACCAAAAAGCTAATACATAAGATTTTTGTTCTACTCATCTATGGCGGTTATTATCACTACCCACTCCATACGTCTTATGGAGTATTCATGAGTAGAGGGTCTCTGAGAAAAGCACGACTGGGTTACTTCAGTATCTAGCGTTAAATTAGTGCCTTTCCAAATCGTTCAGCACCATGTAGTGTAGTTCCTATATCCCTTATAGGCTCTGCACATTGGAATAATATACACTATAGTTTTGACATAGTAATGAGGTCAGTACGTCTCTATCGAGTACATAAAAGTTAATTACTTGTGTGTGCCAGCTAACTCAGAGGTCACTAGAAACTTTTCGAATAAACAAGAAGGGATTCGTTTCTGACAACCGCATAAACATGACAACTTTGTTTCCCTTTAGAATCAGAACAGTCTCAGAATCGTGGAAACGATAGACAAAAGTTTCACTCAGTCAATCATGCATGCTTCGTTTCTACAGAGTTTACACAGAAATAGATAGACAGGCGTTTCAATAAAAAGGGTTTATTGAACAGTCTTATTTCTCGTGCAAGAGATATGAGCTGCTACAAACGTAAGACAGAATGTGAAGTATAATACATACCACGTTAGCAGTAAGATAAAATAATACTGCAATAGCATGGTTTGTAGCTATGACATATATTCATAAAATACATACATAAATAACAAAGGCTAAAATGTGAATACTCATCTGGTGCTTCTAAATAGTTCTACCCCCACTGTACCTAACCTAAGTGTAGTACGAGGTAAGAAGTAGGTGCTGTTTTCTAAAGTATAGCTAGCTATAGTTTAGTTTTGCCAAGAGTTGCCAAGAGTCCCTCTAGGTCCTAGTCTACTTCAGACCTTAGAATGGGAGAGGTTGGAATCTCTTTCCGGGTCTCGATCTTCAAACACCCCACAAGGGGAGTCAGAAACACTGGAGCTGGATTCTCTGTGAAGAGGAGGACAGCGTCTGGTCAGTGCATCAGTGCGTCGAATTCCTTGCGAACTTGCCTTGGCCAAAGGAGGACCAAACTAAAACGCTTGGGATATTTGTGAGCATGGTCATCGTAGATAGAGTCAAGAGTACTTGGAAGTGTAGCACCTCGCAGCAAGGTTGGTTGTGATGGAAAGGTGAAGCCAGGTTTTAACTGGACATGGGAGGAGCGTTGGGCTGGGGGAAAGATCTGTGTTTGGTAGGTCCAACAATTGGGCTGGGAGAAAGATCTGTGTTAGGTAGGTCCAACAATCACGGCCGGGGTGAGACACCCCCAGGGTCTGAGTGGGCCGAGGAACCAAAGTGCCTCACCACAAGGGGGGCCTCGGAGAGATCCCCAGACTCCAGCTGATGAGTGGGTCCCACTGGCGAGTCAGAGGGAGCCTGTATCTGGCCCCGTCGCCTGTGTGAACGGTTGCGTTGTGCCCGGGCGGCCAAGGAGTTCCGGCTGGTACCTCCAGCGCCGGGAGTGGGGGATGGATTTTGGGTGTTGAGCCTCAAGGGGCGCTTCTCTGTCACCCATGACCATGTGTCTTCAGGGGAATCAAAAAAGAGGGCCTTGTTCTGGAATACGACTCGCAGACCAGCTGGAAAGAGGAGCCTGTACTGTATGTTGTGAGCGTGCAATTTCCGCTTGACTTTCCCAAACGATCGGCATTGGCCCTGTACCTCACAAGTGTTGTCTGGGAAGATCATGATCTCCTGGCCTTCATACTTGAGGTGTTGTTGCTTGCGGGCTTCAGTCCCTGTCTTTAAAGTTGAGGATTTGCATTATTATCGGCCTACGGGGTGCTCCCGGTATTGGTTTGGGTGCAAGCAAGTGGTGTGCTCTTTCGATCACAAACCATGGGGAGAGGGAGCCCTGAGGCATTCATGAGCGCTACCAGTGCTCCATGAAGTCTGCTGCCCTGCCCTGCTCCACTCCTTCTGGAAATCCCACTAGGCGGCGGTTGTTGCGGCAGGACCTGTTTTCAGCATCTTCAGCCTGCCGGTGAAGCTCCTGGGTGTGAGAGCGGAGACGGGCGACCTGTTCCTTCAGCTGTTGGACATCATCCTCCATGGTGGAAATACAGGATGCGGTTTCCTTAATCCGGACTGTGGCATTGCGAAGGTCCTGCCGGATAACGGTCACATCGACCCGGACTCCAGCAATCTTCCCCTCCACTGATGTTTGCGAGGTATGAATCACCTGAAGGATAGTGGACAGATCTACAGGGGAGGGGGGTTCCTTGTCCGTAGTTCCTAAAGCCACCCCGGAGTCTGTGGTGATAAAGCGGTACATTTTAGTCTGGGTGGCGGGGGTTTTTGGCACCCTGTCCCTACCCATGGCTGACGATCAGCAAGGTAGGAGGTCCAGACGAGACCGTGGCTCCTCGGCGGGAGTTGGGAACACTGGAAGTGGAAGAGGAAGATGAGGTGAGAGGGCCCACCACCCGAACGATGGTCGATGTCCCAGACAGCAGGACTATCCACAACGTGGGTTCAGATGAGCAGGGTCCCTCAGAGGATCAAGGCCAGCACCAGAATCAGGGCACAAAGCCAGCGGAGGGGAGGAGCAGGGTACGGGCTCAGGATACACAGGGAGCGGGGCAGCCCTGGGATGGGGTGGAGAGCCCCTCACAGCCTGTCACACGATGCAGTGGCCGATATTCATCCAAAAGGCTCTTCCGGCCGAGCCCACAATGACCACAAGAAGGTGCAGACTTCCCACCTGGTGCCACTGCTCGAATCAGCAGCCGAGGCCTCTCACACACTACCAGTGCACCAGGGGGTGTCCATGGCCAAAGTCCACGTCCGGGGCCACAAGGGCCAGCCAAAAGCGTAAAACATCAAGGGACCTAGAGCTTAGGAGGGGAGAGGGGTTATGTTGGGGGTGGGGTCGGTGGAACTCCCTGCCGCCCGATCAACATCCGAACACCCTCACTCCCAGGATCAAGTGGGCACCCCAACTCTTCACCTCTAAGTCCATGGCCAGACAATACAGCAGTCCTTCATCAGGTCACCCGTTCACTCCCAGAGTGCAATCACCACCTGGGAGGGAGGGCCGTGTGTCCAGTGCAGCAGTGATCAGTCCTCACAGGAAGGTATGGGGAGGGGAGCGTGTAAGGCGGAATCACTTGTCTTCGCTGTCTTCGTCCTCATCCACACACCAGGCCCAAATCACAGGTCCGGTGTCCCTTATGGGCAAAGCAGCACCGGAGTCTCAGGGGGAATCAGCCTTCCTCTCTCCCCACCGCCGCCCGGTCAATGGCTGAGCACGTGTCACAGGCACCCACTGAGGGGGGGGCTTGTATTCAGTGCGGGACCACTGCAGCGGCGATCCCGGCGTGAGGGGAGGCGTGCGTGTGAAGGAATCCCGTGCCCCTCCTGTCACTTTCCTACAGGCAGCAGGACTCACCACCACACTAGGCCACCAGCTACAGGCCCCGGCCATCAGTTCGGCATCCCATGTGGGCCCCCACTAGGGCCGAGTAGCACAGGCACCTCGGGGGGGTCAGCAGCCCTCTTCATCCCTCGCTGCCGCCCGATCTACGGCCAATCGAGCGTCGGCCACCCGGCCCAGCACCTCCAGCGCTCAGGTTCGCTCCAAGGGGCGCAGCGATCAGGACCTCTCCAGGAGATCCAAACTCCCCTTGTCTAGGCGGGTATTCTCTGTTGCCAGGGGGGACAGCAGCGACGGTTACCCCAGCCGTTGTAGGGCCGAGAGCTCTCCAAGGACCCTCGTTCACCGGATCATACCAGGAGAGCTCCTGAGGTTTAGGGTCTTGGAGCGGGCCGGGAGATCACCATGATGGAGCCACCTTCTTGTGCTCACCGTGAGGCCAGGGACTCAGCAGGGGCCACCTGTGGCACCGGGATGCACCCCTCGCCGCTTCCAGGGAAAGCTCATGGACTGAGGACAGGGAGGCCAGCGGGATATACTGTAGGGACTCCTAGATGACGATGGATACAGTAGCGTATGACGGAGGGGTCCAGAGTACTTCTAAAGTGTGACCGCCATCTTGACGCTCTTGGCCACACCCCTCACACATTAATGCTTTGGTTGAAAGATACAGGAGGGGTGTGACTTAAAGAAATACAGAGAACTTTGGAAGACAGATGGAAGGAAACAAGCTTTTTGCAGGTTTCCCCCCACTTTTTTCCCCCATTTGGACAACTGGTTTCTGGTTTTCTACTTTGAGAGTGCACAGAGGCCTACTATCTAGACCTCAGCGCTGTATAGTGTTGATCTGGATATTCTAGATTATGTGTATCTTTGCAGCTAAACCTCTGAAGTTGACATGTTGCTAAGGAAAGTGGCTCACACAGGGTTGCAGGCTGGCATCCCAGCCTGTCTAACTTCTGAATGGGACAACCTAACTGGGTACTGTAAGGTATCAAATTAATCATGGCTTTAAATCCAACTTGATGCCCGATTCAGGATTTATGTCACTATTAATATTAAGCAACCTTTAGAAAGTTGCCACTCTATGACCCAGCTAATCCAGGGGATTCACAAAGGCCCTAGCATACTGATATCTCTCCCAGACTCAGGAACAAAAGAGTTGCCGCAAAGTGAGGTGAGACATCCTCTCTCAGGAAGGCTGCTCGGGTGTTAGCCCAAAAGTAGGCTTCAAAGGGGAAGCTGCCTTTGAAGAGCAGCTTGTGACAACACACTTAAGCAGGATGCATTTTGTTCCTGTAGACAAATTGAACACAGGGACAGAGAGTGAAAACCCTTCCCGAAACCAGTTTTCCTGTGGGCATGTAGCCTTCAGGTAGCGACACCTCTGGGTTGCGCTAGCAAGCTCTGCACAGTCGAGGAAAGGTTCAAACATCTTTAAAGTGGCAAGAATATTGCACTCTGGGATAGCCAAATGCCACACATTGCTGAAACTTTGTCATCAAGGAGGAGTGGACTTGCTAGCCTATTGTCTTTGGCCATGGTGTCTTTTTGGGGCACTTTTCTGGGCTATAATTGGCACCCCTGTCACCCTGAACTTCGGTACACACTGGATTTGGAGACAAGACAGAGAGAGGAGTGTCCCGCTGCCTTTGAAGCTGCACGAAGAGAAATTGCGCTGTCAGAAGGACTGCACCTGTTGCACTTTGAGCTAATGTGTTTAGACTGTGCCTGTTGCTCCTGGCTCTGGGAAAAGTTGATCCCCATCCCCAGATAAAAGCAGTGGCCCCAAGAGTCAGTCAGCTTCCCCCCTGGAACAGCACTAGGACATCAAAGCTGAGAAAGCCAAACCGTCAAAGCAGTAGCCACTTCTGAGGAATCACTGCTGGCCATCTCTAGGCACGTCAACTCACAAATCTGAGATAGCCAAAAGTTGCACCTGTGTCTGCCAGAACTAGGAGTGCAATAAGAAACCAGATTGTTCACCCAAGAGGGACACGTTGTGGGACTCCAAGTGCCATGGTCAAAGTTGCCTCACTCCTCCCATGGACTGAGGAATCAACTGCACTTCACCCCCATCGACCACACAGCTTCAGGAGCATCACTGGGCATGTTTACTGCCTGCACTCCAGGCGACAGAGCCACTCCATTGTTTTCTATGGCAGTCATTTGCTAAATGCTGAAGCTTGACTGGAAAAGGCTCTGGTGGCTGGGTAACCATCAAAGTAACCTTACTGGATTCCTAGACCTCTGCCCTGGTAGATTTGGTCACCCAATTCTGGCCGGGGTCACCAAACTAACTGTTTTAAACTATTCAAAAGTTTGCAAAGTTTTTGTTGACCAGTGCTTGTTTGCAGTTGCATTTGAAAGTATTTATTTCTTCAAAAACCTGTATCTCCGGACCGCTTTGATGATCAATGACTCTAAAAAGTCATTAAAATATGTTCTATGTTTATAAATTGTTGTTGTGTCTCTCATTCAGTCAGTCAATCCACTCCGATTTACAAATTGTGGCAAATCACCCGTGAGACTTTTCAGGCATTGGCTTCTTGCTGAGATCAGTGAAAGTATAGTAAAAAAATAAGGAGAAAGCCATACAATTTAGGGAAAAGCAAGGAGAAAGCATAGAAATAATTCAGGCAAAAAAACAAGGAGAAAGCAGTGAAAATGAGGGTAAAGCAAGAAACGTTATTCAAAAATGAGAGAAACAGCGTGGAGAAAGCAGTGAAAATGAGGGAAAAGCAAGGAGAAAGCAATGAAAATGAGGAAAAAGCAAGTAGAAAGCACTTATAAAATGGGGAAAAGCAAGGTGAAGACAGGAGCAAGAGCAATGCAGAAGCACGGGGAGAGATGGGTCTGGGACTCGCTCAATGTGGTGGCGCTGAAACCTCCATTTAGCAGGTCCCCGGAACAGGGAAGAGTGCTGGGAGGCAGGGGATGGGGATGGAGGGAGGCAGGAAAAATAGTCAGCAAGCGGAAGTGGCAATGAGGGAAAAACCAAGGAGAAAGAAATAAAAACTAGGAAACAGCAAGGAGAAAGTACTCATAAAACAGGGTGCAAAGCAAGGTGAAAGCAGTGAAAAATAGTAAAAAGCAAGGAGAAAACACTCGAAAACGGGGCAAAAAGCAACGAGACAGCAGTGAAATGAAGGAAAAAGCACATAGATGACAATCAAAAAATGGGGACAAAGCAAAGAGAAAGCAGTGAAAACAAGGGAAATGCAAGACAAAAGCTGTGAAAATGAGGGAAAAACAAGAAAAAAGAATTTTAAAAAGTAGGACAAAGCAAAGAGAAGACAGGAGCAATTCTGATTCTGCAGCAGGGACCTAGTAGGCGGGGCTAGGCGGGAGGCAGGAAAAATGGGCTGGAGTGGCAATGAGGGAAAAAGGGAAAAAGCAAGGCAAAAGCAATGAAAATTAGGAAAACTCATGGAGAAAACACTCATAAAATCGATAAAAAGCAAGTGGTAGGCAGGACAAGAGCACTGTAGCAACACTGGGAGACCTGGGCCTTGTTCCTTTCTTGTTGTTTGACTTTCTTCTTCCATTGTTTGGTCCTGGTCAATGCTTTACACAGAGTTACTTTTTTAGCCTTGCAGCTCCAAGCCACAGCTAGCTAGGGATGAATATAAGGGTTACTAACGGGCCTGACTGGACCCAAGACAGGTTTTGCGAGTGCATTCCACCATAAGGCCCCACAACCATATCATATAATTTACCAAGATGCTCCCATTGGTGCCTAGCGGTGGGATCCAGAACTTGTGTTTAACTGTACCAGGTAATTAAGAAGTTAATAACCATAGAAAGGGCATACTGAAGAAGTCTAAGCAACAGTTTCAGAATTGTTCCCCAAGTTCTGAATGTAATAGGCATGGTTCTTTCAAGAGCCAAAAAGAAACCAGTTTTTCAGAAAGTGTTTTTGCAAAGGTTAGAGATGGACAACATGGCAATTGGCTTGGCTACCCTGCTTTCACTTAAAATCAATGATTTGCGAGGATGAGCAAGAGATGAAAAATTGGACTAGGCATGCCTGCCAAAAAGGAGGATATGGAGAAATCCTTCAGGGAAAGGGAAGAGACACGGATAGCCCTGGCCCAATTGTCCGGAGAAGTCACTACTAACAGTTATGATGAAGAGGACAATGACATCAATCCTTTTGATAACGAGGGGTACAATAAGAGTGTGGTCCCAGGGAGCAGACCAAGGAATGGCTCAATATCCGGGAGTGAAAGAAGCTTCACTTCCACAGGGATATTCAAGAAACTGGATATGCAGCTTATCCTCCTGGAGGACGAGGAGAAGAAGTTGGTACTCCAAGTGAGAAAACTGTCTCTAGCCCAGCAGAGGGTCTAGGTGGGGTTAACTCTTAACTCTCCAAGAGAATGGTGACAGCAATGAGGAGCCAGAGGCGCATAAAGGTGGTGCCGTTGATCCCAGGTTGCCCAAGAGAATAGTTCCAAAGTTTGTAGAAGGGGATGACATAGATAAGTAGTTGGCATCCTACGAGAGAGCTCTCAGGAGAGAAGGGCGGGGACTCAACATTTGGGGTCCCTACTGTGGGAGTTACTACCAACTGTAGGGAGAGATAGATTGCTAACACTTGAGGATGAGTTGTCAGAGTCTTACACCCACAAGAGAGGCGCTCATCAAATTATTTGGTCTTACCCCACAGATGTACTGACTTAAGTTGAGGAGCACACCTAAGGGGTCAACACAGACATAGGTGGACTTTGTAGCTGCATCTGTGAAGTCACTGGATGGCTGGCTTAAGGGTAACCCGGGGTGATCTCTAGAAAATGGGTTTAGGCCCACACAAAAGAAAGGAGGGAGGTGGCAGACCCTCCAAAGAGATTCCTTCTGCGATCCAGAACCCTAAAATATATTAGATCAAAACCCACCCCACCTCTAGCAAGCAGAGTAGAAGGGACCCATGGTTTAAATATTCTTAGATAGTAGCCCTTGCTTTGACTGTCAGCAAACGGTATCCACTAGTTTAGCACGTGTAGCCTTTAAAGATTGAATACTCTGATGTGGATATCTTAATTGCTTTTAGCTGGAAAAAGGGCACAGATGGTTAGTTGGTGATTTCTGAAGATGGTGGTTAACACTTCCACCACCCTAAAGTTAACGGGATCCGATTCTCTGCCCCTAGAGACACAAGTGCCAGTCACACAATATTGGTAGATAGGCTAGTGTCCGTAGACCAATATTTGCCAGGAGAGTAGGGGCTTTCCCAGGGAAGAACAGTAACAGGCCTGTGACCTTGGTAGCTCTAGAGATATGTGGTTCCCTTAGGTATCAGATGGTGGTAGTCAGTCCAGACCTCCCCCTAGATTGTCTCCTTGGCAATGACCTCCCAGAGGTTGGTCTGAGCCCAGAAAGTGCAACTGCTCAGGGTACTGCCTCACCCCAGGATTCTGGAGTTTCTATCCCTAGGTTTAGGAAAAGTAAGCCCTAGAAGAAAGGCAACAAATGAAAGATATGAAAGAAAGGCAACTTTTAGAAAGAGACCCAGTGAGCCAAGGTAATTTTATCTCAGGACAGGAAAACCCCAAAATTGGCACTTGTAAGGCTTTACCGGTTTCCCAAGAAGTTCTGAAGACTCAGGCAATTGTTCGGCAATAGGGTGTCACCCCTGAGATAACAGAAGACGGAATAGAAGAAGGGTGTCTGCCACAGGAGCTGATAAACTCCCACTCTGAAAAGGCAGAGGTGCTCCAGGAACACAAAGCAAAGCTGGGAAAGCACATCCATCAGTCAATGGAAAGCTAAGGGTATGGTTCTGGGCAATGACAGCTGGCAGTAGCCTCTGCTGGGTGTTTACCTTTATGGCATCACTGTCACCAGCATGGTGGTCAGTCCTCATGGCAGGATAGAATGTTGCCCCTCTTACACTTTTGGTCATCTTGAGATTACACCAGTGTTGCATAACCTCTTTGTTATGCTAGGTGTAGCCCTACCTAAGGTTGGGTTAGAGGGGGTAGGTGCCTCCCTACCCAGAGTAAAAGACAAGGATGTGAAAAACAAAGAGTTAAATTCAAGTTCAGGATGGGTCCTGTCAAAATAGAGGTAGGTCAGTTCCCCAGTGGGAAAGACCCTGAAAGAAGGATGTGAGGCAAAGTAGGCCCAGCATTGCGACAATCAGTTCCCAACATCTTTCCATGCCTAATGGTCAGGGAGACTCACCAAGATTGGGACGGGTCTCCCAGATGCATTAGCTGGGTTTCTTATGTAAGGAAACAGGCTTTTTTTCAAGTTTCCCCCCTCTTTTTGCTCTATTTGGACTGCTAGCTGCTGTTTTTTTTTTATTTTCAGGGTGCACAGATGCCTGCTGTCCAGACCTCAGTGCCAGTGTTCTGACCCATTGCAAAAGTTATTTACAATTGGATGCCCCCAATTGGCAAGTGATGACTTACTTATAAGTCCTTACTATATATGGTACCGAGGGCACCAAGGGCATGTATGACAGAGCGTAGGGTTATTTGAACACATTAAATAAATTTAAAAAACAGAGTACAGTGTTTAACCTATACTCCAGGTACCCTACCAATAGAGAAATTATTCGGGTATACCAAGAGATATCTTTAGATTCTCTATTTTTATCTGAATCCCTGCTTATTCAGTAAGAATGTATCTAAGAACTCCCACCTCTGTGATTGAGTCTGCCCTGGCAGTACCAGCCTACAAGTGTGTGGATAGGCGCCATTGATTAAGCATGTCACTATAAAGTGAGTGAGGTGTCTATTTTAATATCTTTGGATTCCCAGGAAGTAGCATTCTTTCTGGACCCCGTCCGTCTACTTCCATTTTCTTTGTCTTATTCCGCCCGGTTGCTCGTGTGTGTAAACAGTGAATTTGGGGGAACACCACTGGGCAGGTTTTTCTCGCTCTCCTGGTTGCGAAAATAAAGCCTCGCCTTTACACTTAATGGCAAAGACACCCTTTTCCTTAACAGTATATGTAAGTCTCCCCAAAAGAATGCCAATAGAGCCCTATGGAATGGAGCTGTGTATTGTTAAGCAGGACATATAGGTGTATAGATGTCTTAGCAGCAAACCCCTAAAGTTGTCGATTTGCTGAGGAAAGTAATTAGCCCCATTGGCTCGCTTAGGGTTGCCGTTTGGAATCCCAGCTCTGAATGGGACTACCTAACTGGGCACTGTAAGGTATCAAATTAATTGTGGCATTAAATCCAACTTGATGTACAGCCCAAGTTGAATAACTTTTAGAAAGTCGTCACTCTGTGTCTCAGCTAGTCAAATGGCCTCACAAAGGTCCTAGCCCACAGACAGCTTTCTGCCTGCCTGGGGAGACAGGCTTGAGAACACAGGAAGTTGACTCAGAGTGAGGTGTGACCTTCTCTCCAAGGAAGGCTGCTTAGGGGTTAGCCCAAAAGGCGAACTTCAATGGGAAGGCTGCCTTTGAAGGGATGCCTGTGGAAACACACCCGAGCAGGATGCCTTTTGTTTCTGTAGACAAGTTGGAGACAGGTACAGAGAGGGAACACCAGTCCCCAAACTGGTTTTCCTGTGTGCATGTAGTCCTTAGATAACCACAACTCTGAAGTGGGCTACCCAGCTCCTCACAGTCAAGGGAAGGTTCAGACATCTTGGGAGTGGCAAGAATACTACACTCTGGGCTTGCCAAATTCCACACTTCACCAGAACTTTGTTATTAAAGAGAAGGGGACCTGCTGGCCCATTGGTTAGTGACTGCATTGTTTCCTTGGGGCACTTTTCTGGGATATAAAGGGCATCCCTGGATACCTGAACTTCAGTGAATGCTGGATTTGCAGAGAAGATCAAGAAAGGAGTATCTAACTGCCTTTGAAGCTACCCGAAGAGATGTTGAACAGTCAGAAGGACTGCACCTGCTGCACTTTGAGGTTGTGTGTTTTGGCCATGCCGGTGGTTCCTGGCTCGGGGAAAAGTTGATCCCCAACCCCAGATTGAACCAGTGACTCTAATGGTCATTAGGCTGTCCCAGTGGAACAGCTCAAGGGACATCAATGCTGAGAAAGCCCAAACCAGCAAAGTAGTAGACACTTCTGAGGAAGTGATGCTGGCTGCCATCGACTGCGACCAGGCATGCCAAGCAAGAGGTCAGAGATCTCTTGGTACACCTGTGTCTGCCGGGCCCGGTAGAGCTATCAGAGACGGGATTCATCACCCAAGAGGGACAGTAGCCCTCATTAAGGATATTCGCTGAGACTGCTATGAGATTGGAAGCCCCCCCCCTCATCTGGCCTACTACTAACTGCAGAGAGGATTTTGTGGGACCCCAAGTGCCTTGGTCTAAGTCGCCTTATCCCACCCATGGATCGAGGAATCAACTGCACTTCACCTTCGTAGTCTGCACATGTACATTAGCATCATTGAGTATCTTTTCTGCCTGCATCTCCAGCATCATGACCACTTCATTGTTTCCTATGACAGTTGTTTCCCTAGAGCCTGGAACTTAAATAGGAAATGCTCTGGTGGCCAGGTAACTGTCCAAAGTAACCTTACTTGACTCCTAGAACTTTGAACTGTCGGATTTGGTCGCTCAACTTGGGCTTAGGTTGCCAAAGTAACCATTTCAACCTATTCAAAAGTTTACAAAGTTTTTGTTGACCAATGCTACTTTGGGGTTGCATTTAACGTATTTATTTCTTCTAAAACCTGTATCTACGGAAACCTACAGTGGATTTTGGTCATCAAGGACTCTAAAAAGTCATAACAATATGTTCTATGTTTATGAATTGTTGTGTCTCTGCCTTGTTGTGTGACTTTCTTATTACATTGTTTGGTGATGTTAAATGCTTCAAACACAGTTCCTTTGTTTGGCCTTGTTGCTCAAAGCCACAGCTACCCTAGGCTGAGCTTAAGGTTTACAAATGAGCCTAACTGGACGCAAGACAGGTTTTGCAAGTGTTTTCCACAATTAGGCCTCACATCTATATCATATAATACACCCTGTGTACTATTTCCCCTTCTGGGCCAACTTTGGTTCTCCCTTGGTTTTATGTATTAGCAGCTTTAGGCTTCCTTTGCTGCGCATAGCCACACACATGATATTATTTTAGAACTATGTTGAGCATATTATTTGTTATTCAGTGACTTTTCTTGGGTCAAGGTAAACAAAATGGTGTACTGTTTTCTGTGCCTGGTCAGCAATATCTCCTAAAATGTTTTAGGTATTGCATGATAGCACAGCGGCAGGTTTTCTAACACAACAGTTTCTATAATATACAGTGTGTCTCGACCCCTTGGAGGTTAGAGGGCAGAATTCCAGCTGAGAGACCAGTCACTGAACAGAGGCAGCAGCCTTGCATAGACTTGAGTTTACACCTACAATGTGGACCACCCATCTATACACACCCCAGGTATGGGGTCCAATAATAATAACAGAGATCACTAATATATATTTCTGCTTACATAGTGAGGGTATGCTTAGATCGATGTATTGGTTGCCATGGTCAGGCTGTTTTATAGTTTACAGTCTGTTAGTAATGTTGATTACTTTCCTTAGTTGTATCGGTTTCCTTATTGCAACAAGCCTGCTTCAATATGGAGTAAGATGGTTTCAATAAACATATTGTAAATGTCCTCTGCGTCTTTTTCCTGTTAACTATGAACATACACGAGTGAGAGCGAAAGGTGATGATCTGTTTCCATTGTTCCCTTGGAGATTGGAGGGCCATGTTCTCGGTTTGCTAAAATCACCTGTTAATCTGGAAGGTTAGGAGTTCAAGTGAAGCACTGTTAGCTAGTCGGATTTGGGCCTACAGGCACTGATGTGGTAGAGAGAGACTCAGTCCGTACATGCTGACGTCCAGTTCTCCCAAGGCACAGTTTTGTTTCCAAACACAATCCTTGCAACACCAGATCCTCACAAGAGGGACAGCAGGTTAAAAGGTACTTTAGGACACAGGAAAAAGGGAGAAATAGTCAATTACTGATTCAGAAATAGGGACAGTTTCATAATTTGCATTAGGAGATGTACATGGATAGAATTATGTACATGTGCCTTGGACCAGAGCTGATCTTTATGGCTTTATGACATGCTCCAAAGTTTCCAGAAATGTTAGAGGGTCCTAAGAAGTATTAGAGGGAATTTCATAGTTTGACTACCATTTAAAAAATGCTCCTGATTCAGTTGAATCTGTTGTTTTTGATTGAAGTTCCTAGTGACTTGTGATCTGAGTATAAGGTGGCTCTTGCTGGACTGAGTGAGGAACCAGCTAGAGCTGGGCATATTTGGAACACATTACACATTTTACCAGGCCTAAACCTTCCTTTTAAATACTAATAACTCACCTCTTTGGTAGGTTCTAACGGCTCTTAAGGCAGGGTGCATTGGTGGTGTTTAAAAAATAGAGATGTGTACTTAAGTTTTACACGCTCTGACAGTGAAAATCTCCTAAAGTCATTTTGCACTATTGTAATGCATAACTCCTCTCCAAGGGCATCTCTCGGTGCTTGAGTGATCAGCACAGGACACAGATCATGATAACATTAAAGATTGAACAGCCGTAGCTGTAGGGGTAGTTGCTTTCAGTGTTTATGGGCCAGGAATGACAAAGAGTTGTCCCTTTGCCTGGCAGTACGAATACATCTGAGATGTAACAGCAGTAATTCGCTGGATCTAAGGTAACAAGCAGGAATATATAGGTGCAGCTTGTTGTTAGGGTAGCATAGACAATTCACATGTAAGAATTTAAAAAACTATCAGAGAAGTTTAAAAAGAGTATGTTTTTTATGGGAAGCCAATGAAGTGACCGTAATACAGGTTCAGATGGAGAAAGAGGAGGAAGGTTGCAGACTAGGCGGGCAGCCGCCTTCTGAACAACCTAGAGCCCAGGTCTTTAGTGCACATGGCTTCCAAGGACTGCCTGTGCTGGCAGTGACACATGCAGCTAACACATAGGCCTGTATCTCCTTTGTTACCCTGGATAATTTGGAGTCACACCCAGGAAAGGGGGATTGTTAGACAAAGGAGGCATCCCCCACCTATTGGCTGGCAATGAGGATAAAAGTTGCTCCTTCGAAACCTCTCGTCTTAGCAGTCCTAGGCCTGTGGACTATTCAGAAGAAGGACTGTCTAACTTAGGAAGGCTGGACCTGCTTGCCTTGAGCCGAGGCTCTCCAGAAGTGACTCCAAGGGTCAGTTGGTTGCCCTCCTGTTTGAGCTACATGGACACAAAACTCTTCTATCTGCAACTGCTTAGCTGACAGCACCAACTAGACCTTCCTGGACCTGCCTTTGCCCTGATGCTGGCCTCTGTTGGAGTACATCCTAAACTCCCCAAGATATGCCTTCCAGGTCCTGGACTCTTGGCTGGCATCAAAGTATATTTCTCCTGACAAAAAATGTAAATACCGATGTTTTGGGATCCTCACGACTGTGAAGTGGACTCTGTGTGCCACATGACAATCTTTTGCAATGCCTGTCAGCATGAATCTCCAGCAACAACTGTTCTTCACCTCAGCCCTGATGGTCCATGTAAATGTAAATGTACAGGAATTTATATAGCGCAAATCACCGAGCGGTTTCTAAGCGCTTGCTTAGGGAACCCGTCCTGGTATTCCCCTGTGGGATAACCCCGGCAGGGTATCTGCAAGGTGAAAGCCAGGCATCCCGCCGCGAGGGGCCGTTGTGGAGATTAAGCAAGCTTTTGCCCAGAGTCGCAGAGTGTTAACCCGTGAATTGAGTAGGCACCGGAGCGAGAATTGTCGAGTCCATGGACATTTTAGGACTCAAGACCCCGCCGTGCCGGTAATTGAACCCTGGTCCCGGGCTGACCTCTGCTTACAGGTCTGCCTCCTCTAACCAGTGAGCCACACTTCTCCATGTCAATCAATCAATCATAGCATTTATAAAGCGCACTACATACCCGGCTGGTCTCAAAGCGCTACGGGGGGAAGCTGCTGCTGTTCAAACAGCCAGGTCTTGAGAGGTCTCCCGAAGGTAAGAAGGTCTTCAGTCTGCCGCAGGCGGATGGGGAGGGTGTTCCATGTCTTGGCGATGAGGTGGGAGAATGTACTGCCGTCGCCGGTCACTCTTTGGATTCAGGGGACGGTGGTGAGGGCGTGGTCAGCGGAGTGGAGCTGGCGGGTGGGGGTGTAGAGGCTGAGTCGGCTGTTAAGGTACGCTGGTCCGGTGTTGTGAAGTACCTTATGTGTGTGGGTGAGGTGTGGGTGTGGTGTCGGTGCCACCGCACGTGGGTGTGGGTGCCACCGCACCCCGATACAGCGCCTCAGCAACACCAGAATCCAAAGAACGGCCTTGGAGTGGATCATCTCATTTCTCGCTGGAAGAACGCAGAGAGTCCGCCTCCCACCATTCCAATCCGCGGCCACCGAAATCATCTGCGACGTCCCGCAAGGATCCTCGCTCAGCCCCACCCTCTTCAATGTCTACATGAGCCCCCTCGCAGCCATCGCACGCCAACACAACCTTAAAATCATCACCTACGCCGACGACACCCAGCTGATCCTCTCCCTCACCAACGACCCCGCCACCGCCAGAGCTAGCCTCAAGGAAGGAATGAAAGATGTCGCGGAATGGATGAAGCTCAGCCGTCTGAAACTGAACTCAGACAAGTCCTCATCCTGGGACCATCCCCTTCGGCCTGGGACGACTCCTGGTGGCCCCCTGCCCTGGGCACCGCACCCAAGCCAACGGACCATGCACGCAACCTGGGCTTCATCCTGGACTCCTCCCTCACGATGGCCAAGCAAGTCAACGTCGTCTCGCATTCCTGCTTCAACACCCTGTGAATGCTCCGAAAGATCTTCCGGTGGATCCCCACCGAAGCCAGAAAGACGGTCACCCAGGCCCTCGTCACCAGCTATCTGGAGTTCGGAACACCCTCTATGCTGGAACCACAGCCAAACTCCAAAATAGACTCCAACGCATACAGAACGCCTCGGCAAGACTCATCCTGGACATCCCCCATCACAGCCACATCTCTGCCCATCTGAAAGACCTGCACTGGTTCCCCATCAGCAAGAGGATTAGGTTCAGACTCCTCACACACACACACAAGGCTCTCCACGACATGGGACCCAAATACCTCAACAGCCGCTTCACATTCTACACACCCACCCGCCAGCTCCGATCTGCCAGCCTCGCCCTCGCCACCGTCCCACGAATTCGCAAAGCCACCGCCGGAGGAAGATCCTTCTCCTACCTGGCGGCCAAGACCTGGAACTCCCTCCCCACCCACCTACGGCTGACCCAGGACCAACTCAAGACCTGGCTGTTCGAGCAGTAGCGACTCCACCCCCCTCCCAGCGCCTTGAGACCCTTACGGGTGAGTAGCGCGCTTTACAAGTTTGTTTGATTTGATTTGATTTGAAGGTTATCCTCTTGTTGATGGTGAGCCAGTGCAGGTCCCTCAAGTGGAGTGTGATGTGGCTACGGCGGAGGATGTCGAGGATCAGGCGTCCGGAGGCGTTCTGGATGCGTTGAAGCCGTTTTAGCAGTTTGGCCGGGGCTCCTGCATAGA
Organism: Lissotriton vulgaris; assembly: GCF_964263255.1. Classification (NCBI taxonomy): domain Eukaryota; kingdom Metazoa; phylum Chordata; class Amphibia; order Caudata; family Salamandridae; genus Lissotriton; species Lissotriton vulgaris. Next base: position 1,527,983,766 of record NC_141693.1, read on the forward strand.
GTGTGTTTCTGTAGTCCAGTCTACTGCTGACGAGGGCCTGGGTGACCGTCCTTCTTGTTTCAGTGGGGATCCACTTAAAGAGCTTGCAAAGCTTGCGGAGGGTGTTGAAGCAGGAGGAGGAGACGCCGTTGACCTGCTTAGTCATGGAAAGGGTGGAGTCGAGAATGATCGCTAGGTTGCGTGCCTGGTTGGTGGGTGTAGGGGGTGCTTCTAGTGCGGTCGGCCACCAGGAGTCATCCCAAGCTGAGAGGGTGGATCAGAGGATAAGGACCTCTGTCTTGTCCGAGTTCAGCTTCAGTTGTCTGTTTCTCATCCAGTCAGCGTAGGAGATAATGTTGAGGTCGAGCCATTGTGCGACATGGGCGAGTGGTGCCATGTAGATGTTGAACAATGTTGAGCTAAGGGATGAGCCTTGGGGTACGCCGCAGATGATCTCGGTGGCTTTGGAGCTGAAGGGGGAAAGGCTGATGCTCTGTGTTCTGCCGGAGTAGAAGGAGATAGTCCAGTTCATGGCCTCTCTTAGGTTCCGGCGTAGAAGAGGCGTGTTCGTAGTGTGCGGTGGCAGACCATGTTGAAGGCGGCTGAGGATGAGGGCCGCAGTTTTTCTTTGTCAAGCAGGGTACTGATGTCATCTGTGGCGGCAATGAGGGCAGTTTCAGTGCTGTGGTTGCTGCGGAACCCGGACTGGGATGAGTTCAGGATGCTGTTCTTTTTTTTTTTAAACCTTTATTTTTGAGTTTTCAACATAGAAAGAAAAAACAGTCCCCCCCCCCGAACCTTGGCATCGTTCATCCTATACGTGTATACAATATGGTAATTACAATATGGCACTAAATGGTACAGTGAGTCCTATACAGTCTATATTCATAAGCATCATGACAACCCACAGCAATGGCATGAAATACTCTCAAGGAACAGGCACTGCACCTACATTGGCGCGGGTCCAACTTCCCCATTCCCTTCCCCCTCCCCCTCTGATCCCGAGTCTCCTGAGGAAAAAAGTTCAGCACTCGTACCATCCGAGTCGCCATGAGACATCTCCGAGGCACACATAACTCTCCATACAAGGAGGTCGTCCGGAGGATGCTGTTCTTCTTGAGGAAGCTGGTCAGTTGTTTGTTGACAGCCTTTTCGATGACCTTCGCCGGGAACAGTAGTAGAGAGATGGGTCAGAAGTTCTTGAGGTCCTTGGGTTTCCTAAGTAAGGCGTTGATGTCATGTCAGCAGTGACAGCCCGTGTTGACCTCCAACACGATGCTCCAGTGATGACCAGCTCTTTGCACTACAACAACAACCGTCCATGGTTTCCAACCTGTTCCTCTCCTTGACCATGGTCTCTTCATGTCCACCACCAAAGCAATCCTTCACATGCCACTCCTCGAGTGAACTTGAACTTGATGACATAAACTCTTCAGTGGGACGTACGTGGTCCCTGTATCTGACATATGCTCCATCACTGTTGTCCTGAACTTGTGACTTTACCCCTGACCTACACAATGAGACAATTGTAAGTGGCGTATAGAGCTTTTTGGTCATTTGTTTACCTGACACTTTGAAAATACATACCTTTGGTTCTACTGATTGGATTTTTTCATTTCATTAAATACATTTTTTTACACTGGTTTGAAATGTTATTTGTGTTGTATTTTTGCTTTGTTGCTGTTTGAGTGCTGCTTAAATATTTTACACATTGCCTCTAAGTTAACCTGGTGCTTTTGTGCCAAGCTACCAAAGGGTTAAGCACAGGTTTAGTGACTTTTCTGGTTCACCCTAACAAGGATCGTGTTTATTATTTGAGTGCAATCTTACCTCCCCCTTAAATAATATTCAAATTGTTTGACTTCCACCAAAAGTTATAAAGTCAATAACTTGTAATACACAGTCAAAAGTTTCAATAATTTAAATCTGATCTCGATCCTTGGTAGCTATGGCTCTGATCAGGTAATCTTAAATTAAGGAAAATTTATAAAGGATTAAGAAGTACCAAAACAATTAAAGAGTCAAATACACATCACATTAAACAAATCACACTACACTTTATAAAACAAGAAAAAATATGAATTAACAAAATTTAACCCCAAAAATAGGGGATAGCAGACATATGACGTTTTGAAGATTTAAGTGAAAATAACCAAAAAAACTTCAAACCTCCAATGGTAGTCTATGGTTGCCGTAGACAGATGCATACGTGAAAATTGAGGCAGGCATTGAGCTGGATCCGCCAGATAGAATGGCCCCGGTAAGGCATAGAAGTAGGAAAGATTGAAAAAGTTTATAGGTCCTAATCTCAAGAGGAGCTTTGTAATTTTTCCATAGAAAAACTCTTTTCCTTAGGAGACTAACCTCAAATTCAGTCTTATGCCATGGAAGAGCCGGACAGATACTTTTTGCGGTCAGTCTCTTTGAAGCTCTGCAGTTATGGAGAAAAGTTTTTAAAAAGTTTCCAAACTTTTTTGTTGCCACAGGCATACACTTCAAGGCCTTTAGAACATGAGTGGGACGACTTAGAGACTCTCATAGTGTCAGGCAGGTGGCAAAAACAAAGTTCAGTCCAGGTCTAATTGCCAGTGGCCAGCTGGGATACTTCACAAATATGTTTTTTTTAAATATTTGTGGAGCCACCCAAGGGATCTGTCCTGGGATACTTGGAGATCTTGCAGCCCATGAGTTTCAAGTGGAGAGGCATCTAACCTCCTCAGGCCCTCTTCACAAGTCACAGATGCCAATGACCGGAGGTTCAGTTTCCCTGGTATCCTTTCATATGTCCAACAGTGTTCTGATGAAGGTGCCTTGGGGTGCCATATTAATGCCTGACATTAACAAGTGGGTGGGGATACCATTTGGGCACTCCCTAATCAATTAGATAAAAGTTCCTTGGGGTAACACTACTCAATTTTTTAGCAGTTCCTTTTTGACTTACCGCAAACATGCCCAAAATGCCATATGCCAGGCATTTTTAAGATGTTAAAAGTGTTTGGGGAGGCTAAACCTGGGCTCTGAGACAGGCGGTGTGAGTGGGGAGTGTACTATGGTAATCCTAGTATCCTCTCACATCTACCACTAAAATCCAATTTCAGTCTGGCAGTGTCCCATAGCAAACCCACAGACAGAAGTCTGGCCAAACTAAAGCAGGTTCCTTCAGAAACCAGAGAGGCAATATATTGTAAATAAGAAGTCATCTGTAGCCAAGAGTAGCGTAGATAAATATAGTAGATTTATTGATAAGTTAACAACATCAATATTCATTGGAAGATGGTAAGTTCTAATGATGCCCCACCAGGAGCAGCCTCACTCCTGCTCAGCCTGCACACTCCAACTGACACTCCACAGCTCACCAAGCACCCATCATTCCATGGCATCATCATTCATCCAACATTCTAGACATCTTCAGGCACACCAACACTCAAACTGGCTGAGCAGTAGAGAAGAGAAACATAGGCAAGGGGAAATGCAACAGTAGATTATAACACATCCCCCTCCCTAAGGAAACCAAACACAATAAAAGAAATGAAAATGCAAAAGTCAATCAAAATAGTAAATCCATCAGATTATAAAAGATGCATGAAAATACACTGAGCAAATAAATCAAGTACATATAACATAAATGAAAATGCATGACAATTCAAAATGCCAATGAAATCACACACCTAGAATCAAAATAGAAGAGTTCCCAAGAAGGCAATAAACTAGACAGTAAAAGAATAATCAATCCATTATTACATAAGTAAAGCCAGAAAAACCTTAAAAAGATTCATAACCAGGTAAAACCCAAAGTAACTTCAAGTCGAACATTTTGTAAGTAAGAAACAGAGAAATCCCGCAAGAAAGTGTTTTATGCAACACAGTCTTATCCGGGATAACACTAAAAAGAAAGTTACAGGAAAAACCATTCAACCACAAACCATCAGTGAGTGTGCACGCAGAGAAACTTCATGAGAAGGTGTTTTCGCCTACGCAGTCCAAACCACAATAACCAATCAGGAAAAACCATTCACCCACAAACCAAACAGTGAGTGTTCACGCAGAGAAACTTCATGTGAAGGTGTTTTCGCCTACGCAGTCCAAACCACAATAACCAATCAGGAAAAACCATTCACCCACAAACCAAACAGTGAGTGTGCACGCAGAGAAACTTCAAGTGTAGATGTTTTCTGATACACAGTCCAACATAAAAACATTCACCCACCCAATCCAACAGTGAAGAAAGTCGACAAGCTAATGTCATCCAGGTAACACACTAAATGTGAATACAAGTTCCTCCTCCCAGTTGATGTCTCACCATAGAGGGAAAAATAATTAAAGATGGATTCTGTCACAGAACCACACAAAACTGCAGGTCAGGTCTAGTGCCCAGTGTGCTACATAACTAAGAGGCTTGAAGTAACGATCCAAACTCCGAAACTCAGAAGAGGTTCAATATAACTCACATGAGTGTTACTCTTACACCAAAGGGGTATTCATATTTCACCAATTCGAGAAATGTCCCAACGCCGGTCACAACGGCAAAAATTCAAGTCACAGCGGTGAAGATTCAATTGACTTGAAACGTGGTTGGCAATAACGAAGTCCACCACACAATAGAAATAATGGTACACTTTTCATGTGCTTCTTCCAAGCACAAAATGGCCTCACATTCACGACGTTGAGCCGGATGGCTCAGGGAACGTTGCTGCATGCAGGCGTCTGTCAGCAGCATGAGCGAATTGTCACAGTGGCAGCAGGTAAGGTTGCGCGCTCTATGTCCATTATGCGTAGGCTATCGGCATCTCGTGACAAGTTAAAATGAAGGATGATGGATCAACTGCCAAGATGCAACAAGAAAAGAGTCCCTGCGCTTCAAGGATATACCTTGTGTCGTAAAATAACCACCCTAAGATATCTATGGGGGCTATATTCGACCTAAAGGGAAAGATGTCATAACAATCCCAAGATCACAATGTAATTTACACTCAATAATAGTTAGCAGTTAGTATAGGACCTCTGTACACAACAAAAACTTCAAAGAAGATTCAACAGTCTTTAAAGACACTATAACATGTATCAATATTTAAAATCATCAATTTATTGTTCATAGTTAAAAACATAGTCAAGTGTAGCAATACATAAAATTACAATCTATAAACAGTAAAAAAAAACAAAAGTCGACGCGGCGTTTCGGTGTCTTTTTTTGATGGCAACACCTTCTTCAGGACGTTTTTTTAAAAAATTCTCTCAGAACTTAGAGGGGTTCAAACCAAATAAAGATGTCTTTGGTATTGCCGCTTTTCATTCATTGGGCTGTATATTCTAATATTATTTCTCTCACAAGGGAACGTTTTAGCAATTATTCCACCTGTTGAGAAACATTTATGTACATTCAATGTTTGGCTGTACCAGGGATGACCACCGTATGTATAGATCCAATACAATATTTTCTTCTTGTATGTGACGATGCGTGGCAACTTAAGGACTTGATGTTTCGTTGCGTGTTGGAGGGATCTTTAAATTTGCTTCCTCCTATGCTCTGGATTTCTTTCTTTTTATTCGTTGTTTGAGCAATACGTTCTTTGGAAAGAACAGCGGCCTCCCTGTCACCGGATCCTAGTACAGCCGATACCTCTGCCAAGATGCAGTTAGAACAATAAAATCGGCAAAAACCAACGTAATTACTTACAGTTTCTGAAGTGCAAAAATAGTGTCAATCTTTAGAACACACGTCGCTCCCTTTTCTTTTGTAGTGCCAAATAAGCCTTCGGTAACCACATATCCACAATCCAAAAGTTTCAGCAACTGCCGATTATGCCAAGATAACGGGGCTAACACAACACACCTCATCATAGTCCATTCGGTCTCGCTAGTCCAGTTTACTCCCGATAACTAGCCGTCGCTAAAAACCACTGCTCACTACAATCTTGCAACATTTTCATACCGGCGGTATGTACAAAGGTATTAGTTGGAAGAAATGTCAAGTTTCTTCAGAGGAAATTCGCAACTACTTCCCTTCTCTGATGCCAATCGCCAGTACACACCGGAGCTTTCTTCTGGAGTGTTGCGGTAATCAGCTCCAACATGTTGTAGAAATCCAAACGCCCTGGGATGCAGGCTGTCCTGTTGAATGAGGGACACTGGTGGGGCGAACCAGAGCATTTGTTTCACGTTTCCTTATTCTTTTCCTTTTCCTTTTGTATTATTTCTTGGGGTTCCGATTCAAAAGTTTAAATTCCTTTGGTTAGTCCAGGGTAATCCAGGGTTATCCTTAAGCAACACGCAGTTTCTTTTACCTCATCGCCAGTATTGTAAATAAGAAGTCCTCTATAGCCAAGAGTAGCGTAGATAAATATAGTAGATTTATTGATAAGTTAACAACATCAATATTCATTGGAAGATGCTAAGTCCAAGTGATGCCCCACCAGGAGCAGCCTCTGTCCTGCTCACCCTGCACACTCCAACTGACACTCCACAGCTCACCAAGCACCCATCATTCCATGACATCATCAATCATCCAACATTATAGACATCTTCAGGCACACCAACACTCAAACTGGCTGAGCAGTAGAGAAGAGAAACATAGGCAAGGGGAAATGCAACAGTAGATTATAACACAATACATAAGATTTCTCAATACATAAGACTATGAAACTCTGGCAGATGGTTTTTAAAAACATTTTCCCCACGTTTAGTTTCAAAAATATCTGCGCCCTCAGACTAAGTTTACTGCAGGAGTGCACACTTTCCAACTTGCAGCAGTTGCCACTTAGCAGGAATTGCCTGGATGTAACTTGGCAACGATTCTACCAAGGCATACCTCGCCCTAAAACTTTACTTACAGGCTCCTCAAATTGGCCTCACACTGCAAAGGACATTCTCAGGCTTCGAATAGGAGGCACCCTTTGTCGACTGTCCCATTAATTTATGCACCAGTCCGATATTTCTCCCAAGAATGCCCCATTCTTTGTTAACACAAATGAAATACTTTTACTTATTCAGCAGTGTACGTAGTTTAAATTGTTATGCCCTAACACTACTGAAACATTTTTAAACACATTTTTAAGGCTTGGGACAAAAGCTATACTTCTTTTTAAATTATGCTATTATACACTGAGCCATAGCGCAAGCCCTGCTCTGGGGTTTATCTGGGGTAGTGGAGTATGGGAGAGAAGCCATGCCCACTTCCCCACCCATCTTTTTCATTGGCTTGTGTCTTTGTCCTTTACTAAATGCTGCCTTGCATTGGTTTATACAGGCATGTTAGTTCCTCCCTATGACAGCCATGTTGTCATTTGTATCCTTACATGCCTACTGGCCCCTTTACTCAAGTACTATATTCTGCCGTGCCTTCTCGCCCCCCACCAGCACTCCCGTTGTTTGTGCCCCCCTTCCCGGTGTAGTAAAGGAAAGATGCACAGTCCACTGTGTAAGTTAAGATCCTTTATTGTAAGATCCTTCCAAGATGATAAGTAGAGAAGTAAAACCTAAGAAAGACCCAACCAGGAGCCAGCTGTTAGCAGCTCAGCCTGAGATGACCAACTGCCACAGTAAGTAAGAGAGAGGCACTGTGAGCCAGAGGGACACCCAGGCATGCTAACATGTCACAGATATCATAGTACAGTCTATCCATGGAAGAACAGTGGAGAGGACATTTACCACACATCCTCTTCCCTTATGGAATAAGAACAGAATAAAGAAACAATCCGCAAAATACCTCAAATGCAACATCAGCAGGAAAGTACAAAATTGAGATGAACCAAAAGTAATAATGTACAACATGAGATGACGTTAGCAAGAGGTAACATTAGCAGAGAAAAGAACAAAGAAACAACATTATGTCAAAATATGCCTCATCCCCCTCCCTTAACGAAACAGCATGGTTTCGAAAAAAAACAAGACGAACAGCTAAGTTAGCTGTTGACACTCATAACCTCCCACACATGGGTACACCACAGGGTAAACGCCCTAGAAATAAAAATGAGTGTAGGCTGGGAGAGACACAATAGGGGTAAGATTCACAAGAGATAAACCAAGAGAGCAAACCCCTTTAACAAGAATTCACCAAAGAAAGAAAAAAAAAAAACTACACCAGATAAAGATATGCTGACACTAAACGTAAGTTAAATTCACAGCTCAAAATCTTCCCAAAATGAAGCCCTGGCCAGTAGCTGCAAGACGGTAGACTTCGACAAGAAAGTAGTGCACAGACAATCTCCACCAAAAACAGGGGACAGCGCAAAGTAAGGAGAATGGACTGCCCGCAAACACTGAACCTCCCTTGAAGAGGGTACAGCGCAGGACAGTAATCCTGGGAATAAAAATGGGCGTTGACTACCCGCAAACACACAACCTCCCCTGAAAAGGGTACACCGCAGGGTAAACAAAATAACCCTGGGACGGAAGATGGGGCATGGACTACCCGCAAACATCCAACCTCCTCTAAAAAGAGTACACTGCAGGACAGAGATCCTGAGAACAAAATGTGGCATGGACTACCCGCAAATACCCAACCTCCCCTGAAAAGGGTACGCCGCAGGATAAGAACAATTACCCTGGGACAAAAGATGGGGCATGGACTACCCATAAACACTCAACCACAAAGGGTACACCGCAGGAAAGTAATCCTGGGAAAAGACATGGGGCATGGACGACCCTCAAATACCCAACCTCCCCTAAAAAGGGTACACCGCAAGGTAAGGACAATAACCCTGGGCAGAAAATAAAAAGGACTAGTGGGGATACACACCCTGTGAACTGGTATGGGCATTGACTACCGACAATGACAACACACCCACACTGATAAACAAAACTACACCAAGCCCTACATAGGATAAAACACGAGGTACATCATAACCCTAGTAAACTGATTTTTACAAAGCCTGACTCAGAACTCCCCGAAAGGAGGGCACACCGTAGAGTTAAAAGATGTCGACCTGATCCCACATACAAACGATAGGGCAAACACAGCAGAGACCACCAAAAAGTTAAAGCAACAAAACAAAAGATTATGTTAAAACAGTATGCAATCACCACAAACACTGAGAAGCTAAGCACTTCAAAACAAAATAATAAATAATGCTAGCTCCGGTGAGCGACCTCTCACCCGGGGTCTGTGTACACTGCTCCCTGCAGACGCCGCTGAGCTCCCTGCAGTCGCCGTGGACTTCCGTCAGCCAAGTAGAATGTGATCAAGTCTATGAATAAAGACCCTTCCACTCCGTTGCTCCGCACTTTCTCTAAACGAAACATCATGGTCAGCACCATGAAGAAAATAAAGAGATTTCCAAATATACACAGGTGTTTATATCACCGAAGAGAAATAAGAACGAGCTAAGTCTCATGCGTTGACTGTAAACACAACAAGTGACAGCAGTTGTTATGGCAACATGAAAAAACAAAAGATGGCTGCTACGTTAAGCATAACGACGTGAAAAGCGTGAAGCGTGAAAGGAAGAGTGACGTGTCCGATGAGGAAGGAGCATTCCAAGAAATTCCCCAGACGTCACTAGAATGTCGCTGCGTAAGAAAAACTTTGCTGACTCCCAGCACGTTCTCTACACGTCATCAATTGGAGGATGGCAGGAGAGGAGAACAGATCGCTGCCGGTCAACCGCCAATCATGTGGACGACAATGGAAGGACGAAGTCAAAGAGTTACGGTGAGTGAAATAGGCTGAGGAAGCAAACCCACAATTGCGCGCTGCGGTGACAACCAGCTACAATGAGAGTTCACGAAGCGGGACTCCCAGAATGCAGTGAAGACTCTCCTGAGTCTCCCACAACGCTTACACATTCACTCTCTCGTGTCCCCTGCAATGCCGGCAAGCTCTCCAGAGGCGCCAACCCCATCTCCAGCATACAGGCAGACTTCGTCAGATACCGATTCAAGAACCAAAAACAGAGATAGTAGACGGAATCCTGACGATTCCCTCACAAAACGAAGGCCATTGAAATAAACACACCACACAGGCAGGAGAGGGTGACAGCAGGCACCTTGAAAGCAGTCAGAAAGAAGTGGACAATCTCTCAATAATGTAAAGTGACAACAGCTAGCAAGATGTCTTCTGCGCAGAAAGTTGATAACATCCAGTAGGCAAAACTCATTGGTGCACAGGAACACTTCACACGCAGGCTAACAGCAGACATGAAAGTGAAACACACGCCCTGGGTGCAGGCTGTCCAGGTGGAACAGGACACTGGTGGGGTCAGCAGGGCGTTACCTTTAGTCTGAATTTGAAGTCTCTTTAAAATTCTTGATTTCTTAAGTTCCTTCCTTTAACTTGCTTAGTTCCTTAAGTAGTCTTTATCCTTAGTTCACGCATAGGTTCATCCTTTTAAGAATCGTCGCCAAACTGTAGGAAAGGAAAGATGCACAGTCCACTGTGTAAGTTAAGATCCTTTATTGTAAGTTCCTTCCAAGATGATAAGTAGAAAGAAAAACCTAAGAAAGACCCCACCAGGAGCCAGCTGTTAGCAGCTCAGCCTGTGATGACCAACTGCCACAGTAAGTAAGAGAAAGGCACTGTGAGCCAGAGGGACACCCAGGCATTCTATGATGTCACAGATATCATAGTACAGTCTATCCATGGAAGAACAGTGGAGAGGACATTTACTACACCCGGCCTCCCACCCGCAATGCAATAGGTCTTGTGTAAATGTGAGTCCTATTGCATTGCAAATGGTTGTTTGTATAGTATTAGGTTTCATGCATGACCAGTCATGCGAATCGTATGTGTGTGTGGGCACCTCTAGTTAGTTGCATTTGAAAGGGACAGATCTACCTCATTGTGTAAGGCCCATGATGACAAAGAGCGACAGGGTAAATTACATCAGATAAAAAATTTAACGAGTGACTTAAACAGAATCAGCACTTCTTCTGAAACGAAGAAAAAAATAAACAAAACTTGACATTCATGCTGAACTCTACTATGTGGCTGGCCGTGGCCCAGTGGGCCACCTAAAAGGACAGCAACCTTAGTGCCTCTTAGGCGCACCATCCCCGCTCTCTAGTCTGGCGACCCAGGGAGGAGTCCTACAGCCCGACACGCAGGCCGCTTCATATCCGGCACACAGAGGGTTGGGTGTAGGTACATATATCTTACCCTGCATTTCTGGCGCCTCTTGGGTGCTAGGTCATGTGAGGCTGTTGAATATTCCCAGAGAAGGATAAACAGTGCCATGCACAAGTTCACAGACTAAAGGGGCTTTGGCGTCATTGGGCATGGGATTATACAGGCGAACAGGCCTCACCGGCATGGTCTCACTTACACCAGTCAATCCCTACTCGCCTTAAACAGGTATGCCACCACACTGTGTTCACATAAGGTACTGGGGAGGCTGGAGGGACCGTTTTCTTACAGGATCTGTCGTACTCAATTCACCTGTAGTGCTGTAATCACTCCTTGCCAGCCAAAATCCACTAACTGTCAGCCAATTTCGCTTGACTGCCCAAATGATTTAACTCTTTCCTGTAAAAACCTACTGTGTAATGTTCGCTCTTTAGTCACCCATTCCACCCAGGTTTGGGATCTGATAACATCAGAAAAGCCTCATCTATGCTTTTTAACAGAGACGTGGTTGAAGCCCCACTCTGTTCCGGCCATTACTATGGGGGTACCACAAGGATACAAATTAGTAAGGATGGACAGGCCAATTAAAACCGGAGGGGGTTTAGCCATTGTTTTTAAACAAGAAATTGAGGTAGTGGTCACTGAGACCGTATGTAATCCGCAAATGGAGCTCCTTATTTTCACGGTAAACCCTAATTCCAGAGAAACAAGGAAGGGAGCATTAGTATATCGACCCCCAGGTCCACCCGGGAATTTTTCTCTCCAACTTGTTGAAATACTGGCCCCACATATACAGATGGACTCTGATTTCATCTTGGTAGGGGATTTCAATGTCCATAGTGAACTTTCCTCCTGTGTGGAGGCACGGACACTCTTGGCAGATCTAACTACTTTAGGTCTGCACCAAGTTAATCAGGGACCTACGCACTTAGCCGGTCACACTTTGGACCTTGTGCTATATAATTCCACTTTGATAAAGTGTCTACCTCCCTGCCAAGTGGATTGGACTGACCACTCGATCATTGAGTTCTACACTCGATCCAATCAGGTGTCTAAGGGTGTTCAGAAAACCTTGGCCGATGTTAGAAGACCTTGGAATAAACTAACGCCTGAGAGCTTCAGGGAGAAATTTATCGAACCTAATTGGGCTGAATGTGGCGACAATGTCACTGCGGCACTGGCCGCTCTCAACAAAGCGGTAACTATCTCCATTAATCATGTTGTTCCTTTTAGAACATACAAACCCCGACCTGCCCCAAGACAAGAAGTCTGGTACACAGACGATCTCAGGCAGTTAAAAATCTTGGCACGGAAATCGGAAAAACGATGGAGACTCACACATAAGGCTGAGGATAAAGACATTTATAGGACCTCCCAGAAAAATTACCATAAAGCCATTCGATCTGCCCGGAAACATCATATAGCAGACCAAATAACAGCTGCGGGTAAAAATGCAAAAGTCCTTTATCAGATCCTACAGACCTTTGTCAAGCCTGCAGCCTGTGAAACAGAGGGGATTGAGTCCCAAGAACTCTGTAATAACATCTCGCAGTTCTTTGTAAGGAAAATAGAAGGCATTTATGCAAAGATTTTAGCCTCGAACTCCTCCTCTAACATCTTGAGAACTGTTGATAGTATGGCTCCCCCACACCTCTGTTCAACAGAAAATAATGCTAACAAGCTTGTTGAATTCTCCCCTATATCAATCGAGGACATTGGCACTCTGATTAATCAAACCAAGAGTGGATGCCCGTCAGATACTGTCCCAGCTCGTATCATGTCTCTCTTAAAGGATGATCTAGGAGCAGGGATTCAACGGGTGCTTAATCTATCCTTAGGATCAAGTGAAGTTCCTCCTGATTGGAAGCGTGCTTTGGTGAGGCATCTACGGAAGAACAATTCCATTCCATGGACTGACCTCACTAACCTGAGACCCATCTCGCTTCTCCCTTTTCTAGGGAAGCTTGCCGAGAAGTTTGTTAACCGCCACTTATCTAATTACATCGAGAGTGCAGGGGGACTAGATCCCTCTCAATCGGGTTTCAGACCTAGGCATAGCACCGAGACCGCCTTGCTGTCCGTCGCTGACAATCTCCATATGCTTCAGGATAAGGGGTACTCCGTGATCTTGGTGCTATTAGATTTGTCAGCGGCGTTTGACACGGTGTCACATGAGATCATGACCTCCAGACTAGTCAACATCGGTCTGGGTGGCAAGGCGCTGGCATGGCTAAGGAGTTTCTTCAGCAAACGCACTCAGAGAGTAATACTGGGCCCCTACCAGTCAGAGGAGGTGGAGATCTCTAAGGGGGTGCCACAGGGCTCCTGCTTGAGCCCAACGTTATTTAACATCTATGTGGCACCCCTAGCTAACATCATGAGATCCCACGGGTTTATCCCTGTATCGTATGCAGACGATACACAACTCCTCTTCCCGTTTAAAATCATGACTCCTGAAGTGCGCCACTCCTTTGCCCAAGGGATGAAAGAAGTAGCACATTGGATGGCAGCAAACCTCCTTCAGTGCAACGTCTCTAAGACGGAGGTGATGCTCTTCGGGGAAGCCAAACGACTGTGGACTCCGGACTGGTGGCCTTGTGATCTTGGCCCAGTCCCTGAGCCAAAAATGGTAGTAAAAGATCTGGGAGTCAAACTGGATCAGGAGCTCACCCTAAAACATCATGCTACTCATGTAGTAAGCTCCTGGTTCCATGTTATTGGACTTCTCCGAAGGGTGTTCCCCTTGCTACCTGATTCCACCAGGAAAACGTTAGTTCAGTCGCTCGTGCTGAGTAGACTGGACTACTGTAATGGTCTGCTTCTAGCCACCAATGAAGGGGTCATCGCTAGACTTCAAGTCGTGCAGAACACGGCTGACCGCCTTGTTCTCAATGCCCCGGCCAGGACTCCTTCAAAGCCGCTCCTCAAAAAACTCCACTGGCTCACCATAAAACAAAGAGTGCTGTTTAAAACTTGTTGCACTATTCACAAGTGCTTGTCTGGTAGAGGCCCTGAGGACTTAAATAAGAAATTCATCCCATATATTCCCGCAAGAACCCTGAGATCCGGAGACCATGAACTATTATGTGTCCCCAGATTTCAGAAGACACGACAAGGTGGTAGAGCTCTGTCAGTGGCAGGCCCGAAACTTTGGAATGAACTTCCACTGAAAATCAGAACATGCAGGGAACATTTTCCCTTCAGGAAAAAGCTGAAAACTTTCCTGTTTAATTACTGACACTGTTGAATATTAATATTACATGACAGGGCTATCTTCTTTCTGATGTTGCCAATGGCGCGGAGATACCCCCAAGGGAGTCGATTCCCAGCGCGGTATAAGCTTGCAAATAAATAAATAAATAAACACCAAAGGTTATTTTGATGAGGACAGGGTGCACTTGTCACAAGTGGACATGGATTTGTTCTTACTGGACATTAGTGAGGCCCTGGAAATGGCAGGTTGCAGGTGAGGAAATTGACAGTCCTGGTAGGGGGCTCTGGAGGCAACGGGGGCCACCTCCAGAGCTTTGCAGTGTAACAGGGCGATCTGGAGACAGGAGGGCACCTCTTCAGGAGCACAATAGGGGTTCCAGTGCCAAATCCCAGGAGTCCTTATGGCAGGTCCCTGGAAGAAATATGTTGGTGCCCCGCTAGACCTGAGGGTGATTGTAAGCCTGAACAACCGGGAGTTGGCCTTTCAACACTCCGCCTAAAAGAGGTGTGAGTGAGATGGGGGCCAGCGGTCCACAGGATCCAATGTAGGGGGATCCTATCATCATTGGTAGAATTTATTGGATTGGTCACAGTGCAATTTGACTCATCAGGAAGCCAGGGCAGTGTAGGTTAGTCACTGCTGCCTGCCCTTGGATCGCCCATTAGATAACCCACCATATTGCATACTTTGTATGGAATAAACCTGCAGCATGCTTTTCCCAACCAAAATTGTGTTGTGTTTTATTTATATCATCATGCATGTTCTTGGCAGGGGGTGGGGAATGTTGCCTATATAGGCACTATTCAGTCAGGCACAATGTTTCAATGTCGTAAAGCTTGCTACATCTCTGCGTAGAGTCTCTTCCCCTCCTGTGGCACCCGCCTGAGCGCAAGAAGCCAAACTTATGTTATGTTAGGCACAGATATACATCAAAAGGTACCATTTTTATTCCTGCGAGAAATGCGTGTACATTTTTCGTCTTGAGCTAAAAGACGCAATGAAAACATCACCAAAACTTGGCTGTCCCGGGCCCGCTGGATGAAGTACCGCGGCCCTCCGATTGCGCAGTTCAAAAATCAATCACTAACCCAGGCCTGGCAGAAAACCTTTCCAGTCAGTTTTTTCCTTCCTTTTCCGGTCTCGCCTGAGCCAGCGCATGCGCTGCACTGGGCAAGACATTTAGTAGGTGCTCTGAGAAATGCTACTTTGCCGGCGATCAGCTTGCTAGAAGGTGCACAAGAGCGCGCGCGTCGTGCACAGCTGTCACGGCTTCTTTGATCAAGCGCTCATGAATGCTTTCCCCTACCCCCAGCTGGCATGTGGCTTCTTTGATCCTCCGCCTCTCCCCCGCCTATGTGCAAATGTCCTGCTTTAACTTTCGCTCGCACACGTCCCAGCGTGTTATCGTGATCACTTTCGCTTTCACAGCAACCGTGACTTTCGTGGCCAATGTTTGTTTTTTGGGCTAACAATACTTTGTCTCTTACTGGACTGAGGTATATAAACTACACTTATAATCGTTAACACAAGAAGAAAAATAAAGAAATGCAAAAATTCGGATGAAGATGTCACCTGCCGCAGGTTCACTTGGTAGGGTATGATTTTGTTTGTATTCCAAGCATTAGGCTGCACTGTAGTCCATCTACACCAGACTTCGTTGAAGTCATTTTACTATGACTACTATTGCTGTCAACAAACAGCCCTACTTCCCTGTCCATTGTTGGTCCCAGTTTTTTTTTTTAGAAACATAGTCACCATATCCCATCAGGATGCTGTGACGTGGTTTCGAATTCGAAGATGCTGTGACCCTGCAGGTAAGAGATGGCTGAGAGTTAGAGGGTGAACAGAATTAATCCTCCCACATAAGTGTTTTTATCGGGAGACTTAGGGTAACACAGAATTGTAGATTACTTATTGAGTTTCAATGCATTTCTGCCTTCCAAATGAAAGACAATGTGTAAAAAACAGTAACTTTGAAAAATGTCCTATAATTCTCATGCTAGTATGGGTACTCACAATTTCAGAAATGTGCAAATAGATACTATTTCTAAACTCGATTTTTCACTGTATATATTTTCCCAAATTAATTGCTATATACCCGGTACATAATATAAAACCATTGCAAGACGCTGTTCAGTTAATGGCTCTGAGTTTGTCGGGTTTTTGGTGAACCTACAAGTCCTATATATCCCAACAACCAGAAATGTCCAGCAGATGTAACAGTATATTGCTTTCAAACATCTGTCATAATTAAAAGAAGTTATAGGTGAAAACGTTGGCACAATGCCTGCTTTTTTCAACTCATTTGTTCAACATTTAGTTATGTAGTGTAGTTCCTATATTCCCAATAGGCTTTGCGCATTGGAATAATATACCCTGCAGCTTAGACGTAGGACTGAAGTCGACTAGGTCTCTGCCGAATATATCAGACTTAATTCTGAGTGCTCGAATAAACAAGAAGGGATTAGTCTCTGACAACCATATAACATGACAACTTTGTTTCCCCAGAATGAAACGTATTTCTAGAGTCGCGGAAACAATAGACAGCTATTTCACTCAGTCAATCGTGCATGCTTAGTTTCACCAGAGTTGCTTTAGAAATAAAGAGACGGGTGTTTTCAATGAAAGTATTTATTGAACAGTCTTATTTCTTAAGCATAAAAAATGCACTGCTACAATTGAAATGCTAGTTAAGAAGTACGAGGCATATAATACGAATAGTATTATAAAATAGTACTGTAAAAGCATGATATGGTTCTAAGCCATAAACATAGAATACATAAAATTCATAAAATACATACAGTGATAAAATGATGGCTAAAAGTACTCAACTGGTGCTTCTAAAGTACGCCTACCCCAGTGTACCTAACCTAAGCCTAGAACGAGGGAGGAGTAAGTGAGGAGTAGTTTAAGTTTTGGTATTTCTCTGCCAAGAATCTGTTCAAGAATTCTCTAGGGATCTAATCAGCTCCGTACCTTGGTTTTAGAATGATAGAGGTATCTCTCTCTCGGGACTCGATCTCCCAGCAACTCGCAAGGGTAGCCTGGAAAGACTGCAGCTGGATTTCTCAGCAGGAGAAAAGACAGCGTCTTTTCAGTGCGTCAGTTGGAGGGTCGGTTTCCTTCAGCACTTGCATTAGCAGGGCATCGGGCAAGTAGTTAGTCTATCTGCTCCGGAACCACCGTGTGTTTGACTGGACAAATGTAGGCATATTTATACCCCTGAAGGTGCAGAGTCTGACTTAAGATTGGACATAATATCGTCGCTAGTGCCTTATTTCCTTGAAAACTCCCTGATTTCTTGGATAAATCAGTATTCAAGCAGGGGGACGTTCCTGACTGCTGAGGGCTGGTTTTACCACAAAATCAATGTGGATTCTCTGAGTTTAGTGGAAGTAGCCATGCCGTATTAGGGCTGCGCCGGCTATAACTAAATAAGGCAATGATTCTTTATGACTATATAAGGACTGGATGGTTTATACCTATATATGGGCATGAATCAGGAAAAATTACACTAGGGTCCTAGATTCCCACATAACAGTTTCTTTGCAGAAACCTTAAAGGACCAACACAAATGACCCCTTGCTAAATTTAGAAGTTTGTCTACTTTTAGAAAATGTATAGCTTTCCAAGATCCATTATTGATTTTATACGCATTTCTATCATTAACTGGAAAAAGGTTAAAAGCACAAAAAAAGCAAAAATAGGCTATGTCCCAGTAGAATGCCAAAACGGTGTAAAAAATTTTGGTTTTCTGACAAAAGTTAGTCAGTCCCTGAAAGCTGAGAAAATTGGGATTTCAGCCCCACAAACCCTTTGTTGATACCATTTACAGGGACAAAACGAGACACTTTCATTTGCAGCACTTTTTTCCCACGTTTTCCCCAAAAACTAAATGTTGCTGTATTTTGGCTAATTTCTGGGTCCTCTCCATGGGAATTCACTAATACTGGGCATTTTTAGAATCCCCATGATGTTGGAACAAAAGGACGCAAATTTGGCATGGATACCTTATGTGGTCAAAAGGTTTCAGGGGCCTAAGCACGAACTACCCCAAAAAGCCAAGAAATGGCTTAGCATGGGGGGGAGGGGTCCTAGAAGCAAAGGGGTTAAAGAGTCATCAAATTTGTTGGGTTGGCAGCACCTGTTTGGAATAAAGTTGGATCATAACAGTTCCAAACAAGTTTTAGTGGTTAATCTTCCTCTCAGTGGTGAGTGGGTTGGGGAGGAATTCCCAGAAATCTTCATCAAGAAGCTAGGGTGATATCCAACACAAGATATATTTAACACCATGGTCTACACCTTCTGTATACAAAACTAGACCCATTCCACACCTTATGAAAGGTCCTTTAGAAAAAGAACTGCACTGATTGGAGGCACTAGGTATCAGTCAGCCCATTGAAAGTGCAGAGTGGTTGGCGCCTGTTGTTATCTCTAAGAAAAGACAAAGCACTGAAATCAGTATATGTGTGGACTACCAAGGTCTTAATAAGTGCATCTGTCTGGAAAGACATCCACTACCCTGTATTCATGAGATGCTAAGTACTATGGGGGAGGCTGTTTGCTTTTCTGTCATGGACCTCTCTAATGAATACCACCAGTTATATCCTGAATCCCGGTGGTTAACGGCATTTACTACTCCTATGGGCACTTATATGTACTGCAGGATGCCATTTGGGTTGGCGTCGTCTGCTGCAATCTTTAAAAAAAATGATGCTGCGCCTTTTAGAGGGTACCCCGTGTTTCGAGGATGATGTTCTTGTATATGGAGTCACTGTAGAGGAACATGAAAAAACATCTCAGATATGTCCTTAACTAACTAAGAGAAGCAGGACTCACGCTTAAGAAGGATAAGTGCCTTTAAACCCAAAATGTGTCTACTAGATGCGGTTAAAAGTAACATAACCTAAGAGAATTTATGAACAGCCACATTCACTTTAAGTGGTTGGAGGACCACCAAAAGTGATTTGATGAATACAAACTGGGCATTATATCAGCTCCTTATCTATGTAACTTTGATCACAGTAGGAAAACTATACTTACCACAGATGCCATTAACAAAGGTCTTGGTTCCACCCTCTCCCAATTTATCGATGGCAAGGAAATATTTGTAGCGTTCGCTTCCGGAGTTCTGAACAAATCATAGGCCAGCTACACTCTTTGTTGTAGAAAGAGAGGCTGTCAAGCATTTTACTTTTTATCTGTGGGGTATTCAATTTGATATCCGCACTGACCACAAACCCCTGACTTATATATCCTCATCTAAAGGTTCTTGCAACAGTACTCCCTGGATTGCTAAATGGGTTGGAAATTTTTCGCTACAAACAAATACGTTCCAGGCAACCAGAATAAGGTGGCTGACTAATTATCTAAAGTCCCATTGGACACAGTGGAAGAATTTGATTACCCTGAATTTCCTATCCTAGTTATCGATTCCTCCTCTATTACCAATGATGATTGGATGATTGCCAGCTCAAGTGACATGACTTTGATCAAACTTAGGTTGTATACTCCTCTTAGCTGGCCTAGCAATAAAAGTGAGGTTAACGATGACATCAAAGGATTTTGGGTGGTTCGTAATGAAATTAATGGGGGAAACGGCTTTGTTCTCAGGAATTATATGATCATTCCTGCCATGAACTTAGGAGACAAGGTTATAGACTTGGCTCATATATGCCACCTCTGCAGAAGTAATTCTAAAGCTTCTGTGAGGAAATATTATTGGTTCCCAAACATGGATTCCTAGACCTAAGCCAAGGTCAAGGACTGCATCATTTGTTACAGTGATAAGTCCCAAAATGGTCCACAAAGTCTTGTTTTTCCTGGTGGTTGTCCAGAAAAACCATGGAAAAAACGAGCGCTAGATATAATTGTTCCCATTATTCACTGTGGTGTAATAAAAGGTTTTCAATTTGCCGTAGTTGACAGTCTCATTAGGTCATCACCAGAATGGTCCATCAGGTGACCACTGATTCTCTAATTGCTTTCCTCAAGGACGTTTATTCATCTGAAAGTATACCTGTTAAGCTGGTGACAGATAATGGGGTGCAATTAACTTCACATGCCATATCTGAATTCTTCTCACATCTCAACATCATACATCTTAGGTCAGCTCTGGACTGTCCCAAGGCCAACGGCCTGGTAGAGAGAGTCAATCGCACGGACAAGGAATGCATTCAGTTAGCTAGTATCAATTGCTTAAAAGTGGAGGATGCCATTCATGACGTGTTATGGGCATACCATACTACTCACAACTCTCTCAGTAAGATTTCACCTTTTCCTGCTTTAAAGCACAGGAAATCAAGCACTAAACTATTTCCCTGTTGGTTGGGAGGAGGTATCAGATCAGAACACAACTCTACTCTGAGTAATGAAAGAAGTGCTCTACGTCAAACTAAGTGTAAGAATTATTATGATGTAAAACATGGCACTTAGCATCAACCCTGGAAAGCTCATGACTGAGTAAGAGTCTAAAACCCACTTAACAGAGGAGGAATGAATTCTAAGTATTTTGAATCTATGCGCATTCCATTGTCAAAAATATTGTTTCCATAATGGAAAATGGACAATGCTGGAGCATGGACAAACTGGTGAAACACAATGCTACAAATGTACCATCTTGTACTGACTCCTCCAGTCCTAGTGGGGGTGACATCCCACAGATGTAGCATCATAAGAAATGCTCTAAACTCCCTAGTTGCACCTAAGTGATACATTTACCTAGTTCTCCTACTTTATCTCTCTTTCTCTCTCTACCGCTCTCCCTTTGCCTCTGTTTTTCCATCTTCACTTCAATTGTTTCTTTTTCCTCTCAAATCAAATCAAATCAAATATACTTTATTCAGTTTTTGTAATACAAAACCATAAAAGTTCATAATACATACAATTTACAATCCAGATTATAATAAAGAAAACTTTACGAGACCAAGATGCAGTAGGATAGGGTCCCAATCATAAATATTTTTCCACACCAAAGTTGAGACAGAATCAGAGGGGTTCATATGTAGTCGTAGGAGTTCATGTTTAGTTTTTTTGTTACATGTCCAGATGTTTCCCAAAAATAAAAAAGAACAAGATACATTTTATGAATCCTACCATATGGGGTATGATTTCCGAAGAGGCGGAAAACACGGGATTTTGGGGTAGAAATCGTGTAAGTCCCATGTAGATATTGGGCCGTCTCTTACTTGAGGCGGCCAAGTTTTCAAGTAAGGGACAATATTTCTGTCTCTAAGTCTCACAAGCACCAAGTCCCCAGGTACATCTTTGGAAAGGGAGCTCAGCCAGCCCACCCTTCTGACGCTCCTTATTGCTCCATATAAATTGCAAGGCAGTGGCCTATTTTTTGACAGCCAGAATTTAGTTTTATTAACTAAATCATGATGACTCTCAGTTTTTCCAGGTGGGAGAGCAGGTACACCCGCGAGGATGCACACGTACGGGGCCGCTTCCGGTGGTAAATGAATAGAATTTGCTTTATTGTGACCTGCTCTAGGTGCAGTCAACTGGGGAAGGGAAACTTTTGCGGGGTATTTAGCTGTTTTTTGCCCTGCTGCACTAGGGGCAGTAGGTTGTGTCTGACGTCTTTTATCCTGCGCAAGTGGTTTAGGGCCTAGGTGAGTAGGAGGAGACTTTGGTGTGTCACTACATTTGTCAGCAAACGGGTTTGACTTGATGGCTTTCTCTAATCCAGAGAGCCTATCCCCTACCATGTTAATTTTATCCAGCAGCAGAGCTATCATAGAGCTAACCATTTGTTCGAAAAGGGGTAATATGTGCAAGAGGGGAGGAGATGTTAAGGCCTCTGGATACTCAACAGTCGGTGGAGTCATTGAGGAATTAGCAGTGGATGGGCTTGGGCACAATTTCTGGTTTTTGGGGTTGTTTCCATCTAGATTAACCCCATTATACTTCCTCTTCAGAGATGGAACTTGCGGGGGTTCACTACTTTTGGCGTTCGGGCTGCTGGTTTGAATAGAAGATAAGGGGGAATCAGGGAGTGTAGCCAGTACAGCATAGTTGGATTTACATAGGAAGTTTAACTCATCTAGCAGGGAGGACATTTGCCCAATGCCTGCAACGCCAGTTGAATGGTCCTCCTTGGAGGTCATGATAGTAAAGGGATATAGGGAGGTGATATATCAGAAAGTCAATATAAAGGCAAATTGATTAAAAGGGGGGTCTTTACCTTCTTTATAGTTGGCCTACAGTTTGGCAGCCAAAGGGGGTGGCCCGTCCCGTCCTTATCTGGCCTTTGAGGGCCGTAGAGGGCCGGCCCTCTGCCCGGGCTTAGCCCGCGCGCGTCCCGCGCTGCGGGAGGACCGGGACGATTTTCAAGGCCCCCGGCACCTCCTGATGATGTCTGCAGCGGGCGCCGCGCACAGTCCCCTGGAAGTGGTAGTGCTGGGGCTGTGGGCGCGAGGGTGCAGGAAAGCGGGTGGTGACCAGAAGCAGAGCAGCGCTCGGGCTGCGTGACAAAGTGCAGGCAAGTTCCTTCTCCAAGCCGTTTTCCTCACGGCTGTGACCAGGGCGGGGGGCAAAGAACCAACAGGTGTCCCCCAGCTAGCGCGTCCCCCAGCTAGCGCGTCCCGCGCTGCGGGAGGACCTGGCCGATTTTCAAGGCCCCCGACACCTCCTGATGACGTCTGCAGCGGGCACCGCGCAGAGCCCCCGGAAGTGGTAGTGCTGGGGCTGTGGGCGCGAGGGTGCAGGAAAGCGGGTGGTGACCAGAAGCAGAGCAGTGCTCGGGCTGCGTGACAAAGTGCAGGCAAGTTCCTTCTCCAAGCCATTTCCCTCATGGCTGTGACCACGGCGGGGGGCAAAGAACCAACAGGTGTCCCCCAGCTAGCGCGTCCAATGCTGCGGGAGGACCGGGCCGATTTTCAAGGCCCCCGGCACCTCCTGATGACGTCTGCAGCGGGCGCCGCGCACAGCCCCCTGGAAGTGGTAGTGCTGGGGCTGTGGGCGTGAGGGTGCAGGAAAGCGGGTGGTGACCAGGAGCAGAGCAGCGCTCGGGCTGCGTGACAAAGTGCAGGCAAGTTCCTTCTCCAAGCCATTTCCCTCACGGCTGTGACCAGGGCGGGGGGCAAACAACCAACAGGTGTCCCCCAGCTAGCGCGTCCCGCGCTGCGGGAGGACCGGGCCGATTTTCAAGGCCCCCGGCTCCTCCTGATGACGTCTGCAGCGGGCGCCGCACACAGCCCCCTGGAAGTGGTAGTGCTGGGGCTGTGGGCGCGAGGGTGCAGGAAAGCGGGTGGTGACCAGAAGCAGAGCAGAGCTCGGGCTGCGTGACAAAGTGCGGGCAAGTTCCTTCTCCAAGCCGTTTCCCTCACGGCTGTGACCAGGGCGGGGGGCAAAGAACCAACAGGTGTCCCCCAGCTAGCGCGTCCTTTTTCCTCTCAATTGTGGTTGCGTATATTGTTCTACTCTTGGTTTTCTAAAAATATTTGGAGGGAGGATGTGTTGTAAAACTGAATGTATAATAGTATGTCCCTCCTCTCCCCTCCCCTTAGAATGTTCTATTACTCTGGCTGACGCATGTGATCTTGCCTTAGAATGTTGACAAGGCTCAGCTGAGGCAGACTGCTGGAGTTATGTGGAGTAGTGGAGGTGTGACATTAATCTTTTGAAAGAACCTATACTTTGTCAGTACTTACAACAGTTGTCTTTTGGGGCCAGTGGATAGTGGAATCAGTTGAAGTCCAATGGACCCTGCTGAGGTTGCTGCACCTGAACAATCGCACTGAGGGCTAGAGTGACATTGTCCTGAACAGCCACATTACCAGCGGGCCTTGTTGGAGGCCAGGGAGAGGGTAGAAGAGCGTGTGGAGCATCTAAGATGTTTCGATTATAGTAAATATATAATACATGAAATGCAGAAAGGGAAACAACTGGGTCCTAGTTGAGCTGGTTGACCAACCCCACCAGACATGGAGCTCAGACTCTGGAGTTGGTCACAGCAGCAGGGGATGGATCTGTAATCAGGATGAGATTAATCAGGCCTTTGTTGATTATTATACCTGGTTGTATACCAGTGCTGTAGTACAAAGGGATCCAGCATTCATTGCTGCTTGACAGACCTACTGCTGCACAAGCAGCAGGAGGTCTACCAAACAGTGCTGAATGCTGGATCTCTTCGCAATCAATAGCTAAAACTCAGCTCGGACATCACAACTTGCTGAACGCCATCCACTCCCGGAACTATGTGAAGTCTCTCAGGATTTTTAGGTAACTGTGGAATTCCGTGGAGTGAAACTTCACAAGTTCCGTCCAGCCCCATAAGTACTCAGGGTGCACTTTATGCAGAAGGAGGGCTATATTCCGTTGATGTCCTGTGAGTGGAGTTTGACCTCCTGGCTGGGAAATTTCTTCTCCATAGTACTCTGACTGTGGCTGTAAAGAGACTCTGGGGGCAGCAAAATACTGAGCCCTAGACGCATCGTACTTTCCAGATTATTTGTGATACTGCCAACATTTAGAGGCTGGTGTCAGGGCTCTATGGGGCGCATCAGCTGGACATACAGTTATCTCTTACTCAGTTGTGAGAAAAGTGGGAGGCCGACTTGGTTTCAGCCTTGACGGATGGAGACTGGGCCAAACTGTGAGAGGCATGCCCCCTGAGAGTCCCACAATGCTGACTTCAAACGTACTCACTATTTCATCTAACAACCCAAAAGCTTAAAACCTACTTCCCGCCCACTATTCATGCTTGTTCCTGTACCATTTGGAGGGTGGTGGTTTAGTTGATGGTATGGCGCTGCTCCCATATGGCCACCTATTGCTCCATGGTGTATCGATTGCTGTGTCTGCTGGGGATCTATCCCTGGCCAGCTAAACACAGGGTGACATCCAGGTTCATTGACTTAGCCATGGTGCTTGCCAAGCAGCAGAAAATGATGCAGTGGAAGGACACTGTTGGTCCCATAGTTGAGCATTGTAGAGCTGATCTGCTTCAACGGGCATACTGGGAAGGGGGCACATTACTTAGGGGGGGCCACCAGGGCAAGATGCCAATGGACTTTGCATAAGCCATGAAGGTGTGAACTGAGGCATTGAATAACGGGGCTGTTAGGTCAGAATACTTCAATCAATCAATCAGGGAATTGTAAGCGCGCTACTCACCCGTGAGGGTCTCAAGGTGCTGTGGGGGCGCTTGTCCGCAGAACTGTTAGCCGAAGAGCCAGGTCTTGAGAGTCTCCCTGAAGGTGTTCAGCGATGGCGCATGTCTGATGTCTGCACGGAGCTCGTTCTAGGTCTTGGTCGCAATGTAAGAGAAGGATCTTCTGCCTGTTCTGACTCTGTGGATCAGCGGGGTTTTCGCAAGTGCGAGGTTGGCTGATCGGAGGTTTCTTTTAGGTACTTAGAAGGTGATTCTGTCGTTGAGGTATTTGGGGCCAGTGTGGTGTAGGCAGTTGTAGGCGTGGGTGAGGATTTTGAACATGATTATTTTTTCCACAGGGTGCAAGTGGAGCTTTCGTAGGTATTGGCTGACATGCTCATGTCGAGGCATGTCGAGGACGATTCTGGTGGTGATGTTCTGTATTGTCTGGAGTTTGCGGAGTAGGGCATTGTTTATGCCGGCTTAGAGTGTGTTTTCATAGTCCAGTCTGCTGGTGACGAGTGTGTGGGAGACTGTCTTCCTTGACTTGTGGGGGATCTATTTGAACGTCTTGCTGAGGATGTGGAGGGTGTTGAAGCAACTGAAGGCGACAGCGTTGACCTGTCGGTTCATGGTGAAGGATGAGTCGAGTATGATGCCGAGGTTTCTGGCGTGGTCCGAGGGGAAGTGGGCTGCCGAGGGCGGAGGGCTACCAGGTGTTGTCCCATGCTGAGGGGATGGCTCAGAGGATGAGAACTTTTGTCTTCTTGGCGCTGAGCTTTAGGCAGCTGTTGGTCAGCCAGACTGCTACGACCTGCATTCCTTTCTTGAAAGTGATTCTACTTGCTACTATACTAGCTCTATAGCCCAGCCTGATTGTTGTGTGAAGCCATGGGAGTTGGTGGGCCTGGGGACATCTGGTCCTAACGAGGTTGATCAGTGATCACAGCAGTTTGTTACAGTTGGTGGTGCCCAGTAAAGCTGACTCAGCTTGGCTGTAAGGGTTGCTGCTCCATTTCGCACATCCTAGCGAAGATGTTGACGGGAAGCATCAGGGTAGAATGCCACCGGGCTCAGGTGTAAAAGATTCGGGATGGTTGGGATGTTCTAGTTTGTAGTGTGGGTGACCCCAGTTGCAGTGCAGAATTCCAAGATTGCCATCTACCTCTGCTGGGCGAGAGTGTGTGACACATGGAGTGCTCTCCTATTTGACATGGGCCTATTACTGTGTTACTCGTTATATACTGTGGTGAGGCATGAGGCCCCTTGATTCAAACTGTATTTTGCTGTATTTTGTATGCTTTGTAACTGTTTGAACACTTCAATAAAGTCTCTTTGCAGGTCAGGTCAGGTAAGGTCAAAACCACTTTATTCAATTAATAAAAATCATACAAGTATACTATACTACTTTGCAAAAAAAAAACAATTATGTTGGGGAACACCATAGATTTTGTTTCTCTCCATGATAACACTGTTTGCATCCTTGTTCCTTAGTGTCCCTAACCTTAGTTTACACACATATCAACTAGGTGGGCAGCCGGTGTGCAATGATATGTGGTGGTGGTTACAGATGGGATACTTTTCTTCTCAGTTTCAAACCCCATCTCAATGCATACACACAAAAGAAGCAAGTTAAGCTAGAAGTGTGGTGTGTCTCGTTATTCCTAACACTCCAAATACTGAGTGACAGTGCTGGGAGTTGAACCATGAAGTAATTTCACATTTCAAACAAATCAGTGACTAATTAGGGGGGATACATTAGCCCACTTTTATATGCTAATTGTGGGCTTATGTGAATGACACTTCAGCAAAGCAATGGGGGAGGTGGATGACCTGAAACCAGTTTAGGCTTTATTAACGTATATTACTTTAAAACGTTTGACAGACAGCTAAAACTGTCGGCCCTCATCCCTAAAATACATTAAATAAAATGCTAGTTGCAGAATATCAAAAATGCTTGAATCAATGTGTCACTGCCATTAACTTAAACATGCTACATTATCAGTGTTGTGTCAATAGTGGATTTTGTAATACACATTCTTGATAATAGTATTATCTTTTACAGTTCCAGTGAAGTGTACATGTGACCGTTGCAAGAATTCTGAAATCATATCTACCCTATCTGCGGAAGAGTTAGCGGGTGAGGTTGGCCACAAAGCACTCCTGAAGCTAGAAGAAGAACTAAAGGAAGGTAAATCATTTGATCAGTACATCCACAAATGAATGTATAACTATCAACACCAATGAATATTTATTTTATGTGTTTTAATAGCAATAATCATTTTACATATTTGCCTCCTAAAAGAATTTTCAAACCATCTGAGTATTGTACTAAATATGGAGCAATAAGCAACATGGAGAAGTACAAAATAGAACAAAAGCATCACACAAACAAGGTATTCATCTGAAAGTGATCCAAGTTTATAGGCCTGGCACATTCAGACTAGACATTGTTTGTTAATTTATTGTTTACCATATTCTGGACAGTGTGCCATGAAATGCAAGCTATTAGAGGGTGCTATTTATTTGTGTAACAGTGATGGTGAGAGCATGTATCACAAAGAATGAAATATCCTCTACCTTTAACTTCTTTGACCTCAAAAAGGAACTCATTTTTCAGCCTTGTTCCTCTATATAGTGACGGACCTCCTCGGTGACTTGGAATAGCCTCATTGTATCAAATTGGATTGTTCATTGACTGGGGTATAAGCCCTGGTCAAGCAACAACCACAATCCCTGTCATAATAAGACACAAGCAAACCTTAAATTAACTTGTGGTCATCCCCTTGGTACCTTGACACAATTAGTCAGGCTTAACTTAGAGGCATTTTATAAAGCATTTGTGCACTCTTCGGCCACAAAAGGAACCCGCAACAGTATTAGAATAAATAGAGTACAATTTAATAAATAAAACAAGACCATAATGACATCTATTCAACTAGTAGATAAAGAGATATTGAATTTGTAGGTTTACAGTGAAAAATAACGCCAAAAAAACACAAAGAACCAATTGTGGCTTCTCAACCAGCTTGATTAACTATACTCTTTAGGCCTTCAACTATGGCCACACCTTGAAGACATGCAAGTAGTGCCTCAACAGGATAGTGACCACAATGCTCTAGTCCTCATGCTGAATCTAAACATAGTTCAATAGGCTGGACATTGTGGAGAGCTACTGGACAGGAGATTGAGACCTTGCAAGACGTCATAAGTGGGATTTTCCATATTCTGTCTGAGGGGATGGAGGGTCTTTGCCACTTCTTGTGAAAGGTTGAGGTGAGTCACTGGATGACATGTCTAAGATCCATATTGTGCTGTGTAGAAAACTAAGGACCTTTTTCTTTGTTGAAACCAGGTGTATTGTCAAGCAAACAACCTCCGACCTGGTACAACAAAACCTGCAGAGATGCCAAGTCTAAATTGGTCGATGTACTAAAGGAGAATGACAGGTCCTTGATTCAGGAGGAAAATTGGGTTTTTAACTAAGTGCAGTATCCCAAACGAGTCAGCTGGGATCTCCAAGAAAGCATCCAAAAAGCCTATTGGCAGCACATAGAGGAAAGCATAGGTTCTCAGACCAATGCATTCCTTGTAGTTAAGGATCTTTATAGCAGGGAAAACTTCATGGAACCCAGGCATGGGTTCTTTGCTCACTTTGCCACTGGATTCAATCTAGCCTGGCTATTGAAAGGTGTTACCCCAAAGCTGGTCCCAGGATGCTTGTTTCCGATCCAGGGAAGACCTGGTTTGGCAGTTCGGGCTGGACTGTTCCCAGGAGGCATATGCTCAAGACTGATTTGCATATAGCTGGGTCTTAACTGGGGTGGCGAACTGCGCTGAAGAATGATGATGGATGCAACCAGGATTTGTGACTGGGGGTTAGTGTCTGAAAAGTGTCAGCGTTACTTCCATCGTCTCCTTCAAGTTAGCCTGGCTAATGAGGTTTGTTACCCCAAAACCGGCCGCAGAATGCCTGTTTCGCTAAGGGGAAGACCGGCTTAGCAGTTCAGGCTGGCCTCTTCTCATGAGGAACACGGTCAAGACTGATTTGCATATGGCTGAGTTTGAACTGGGGTGGCAAAGTGAGCTGAAGAACGATGATGGATTCAACCCATATGTGTGACTGGGGGTGAGCGTCTGAAAAGTTTCAGCGCTATGTCCATCATCTCCTTGTGTTTGCCTTGTTCACCCTAAGTTGGCAGGGTATGGCCGGACATGGGTCCCTTGCTCACTTTACCACTAAATTTATGCTAGCCTGGTTGATGAGGGGTGTTATCCCGAAACTGGTCCCAGGATTCTTGTTTCCAGTCTAGGGAAGACCTGACTTGGTAATTCAGGCTGGACTGTTCCAGTGAGGCAAGGGGTCAAGACTGATTTGCATATAGCTGGGTCTGAATTGGGTTGACAAAGTGACCTGAAGAACAATGATGTATTCAAACCAGATCTGTGACTGGGGGTGAGTGTCTGAAAAGTTTCAGAGCTACGTCCATCATCTCCTTGTGTTTGCTTTGTTTGCCCTAAGTTGGTTGGGTATGCCCAGGCATGGGTCCCTTGCTCACTTTGCCACTGGATTCAAGCTAGGCTGGCTGATGAGGGGTGTCACCCTAAAACTGGTCCCAGGATGCTTGTTTCTGGTCCAGGGAAGACCAGGCTTGGCAGTTCGGGTTGGACTGTTCCATGAGACACAGGGTCAAGACTGATTTGCATATTGCTGGGTCTGAACTCTGAACTGGGCTGGCGAAGTGAGATAAAGAAGAGGATGGATCAACCCAGATCTGTGACTGGGGGTGAGTGTCAAAAAAGTTTCAGTGCTACAACCATCATCTGCTTGTGTTCTCTTTGTGCACCCTAAGTTGGCAGGGTATGCCCAGGTGTGGGTTCCTTGCTCTCTTTGCCACAGGATTCAAGCTAGCCTGGCTGATGAGGGGTTTTACCCTATAATCGGTCCCAGGATGCTTGTTTCCGGTCCAGGAAAGTCCTGGCTTGGCAGTTCGCGCTGGACTGTTCCAATGAGTATTTTTTAAGAACAAGGGTACCCCATAAAGCGAACCTGGGGTGAATATATACTTTTTAAAGAAACAATGGTTCAAAAGTGGCCTAATTAGGTCCTGAAAGAAGTAAAGCGAATTAGTTAATTAACGCTAGGGAGCTGGAAAGGTAGGTTCTTATAGAATCTTTTTATTTACTTTCTTTTTCTATTTTATTTACAATTATTATAGTACTTTTCAGGTGCTCAAGTGAGTGACAAGGTGCAGAACGTGACATAAGTGAACAAAGTGAAAAACGAAAATATCACACAACAACAAGGCTTAAAACCACAGAGATATATACAATGAAGTGGGTATATTTCCTTGAGTAGGTCGACGACGTTTCGATCTATGTTAGTTTAGATCATCATCAGGACTGATGAGCCTCCTGAAACTATAACATTTTTGAAATTAAAATGAGGACCTACGCATGTATTTTAAGTTTAATACTAGTGCTCCCAGTTTCAAATTTGACTTTTTGGTGCATATTTTGATCAATTTGGATAGTGCGCTTAGCAGTCTCACCAGTTATGTGCTGCACATATTTCTTAATCTAGCAATAATAGTCGAAATGTTAGTGCATGCAATGACCTAATTGGCAAGTAGGTAATTTGACTCAGTACCTCAGTGTCGTGGTATCCAACAGAAAATAATTTCGAAAACTGGTTAACTGGAATTTCATTAATTTGCCAGAGAGAAGGATTCTGAAGAAACAAAAGTCGGGGGTCATTTCGATCTTTTGGCATCTATATAATTCTAGATTACGATTATGAATTGACTTTTAGTTGATGGTCAAATTTCCGTGGAAAAATAATCCGTTTTGTAGTGACAAAAACTTATTATGGAGTAGTCACTATGGACCTGGGTAAGTAATAGTGATTAACCTATTGCCTTTGATGTTACATGTCCTGGCCTTATTTACAGTGTGCAGGCATAATTAATTATCAATATTTAAGGTACCACCCACGGGTCTCAAATTGATATTTAATCTAGGTAGGGTTCAAAGGTATTGTAAAAGAAACTTACTCGTTCTATTAATTAATAATAGTTTTTCAAGGGGTCCAGATTATGCATGATTAAAAACAGCTTCCAAAGGTCCTATTTTTGCCTATGGGAAACAATACAGTTATTTTCAGTAGGATTAATTATGTACACGGAGGGTGAGGGGGGGGGCGGGGGAGGCGTGGGGGTGGAAAAGGGGGGAAAAAGGGGGAAGTTTGCACTTACTGTGGGTGTTTTTTAGCCTCACGGGACAAGGTTTTTCCAGTAGCGCTCAGTTTTATTGAGGGTCCTACCGGAACCTGTGGGGGGACAATTCGATGTTTTTCAAAGTGGTGCGGCGGTTAGGGGCTCAGGTAGAGTGAAAGGGCGGGAAAACAAAACTTACTTCAATTTTTAATTAGTCCCAGCCGTGACGTTTCTTAAGGGTCCGAGTA
Organism: Lissotriton vulgaris; assembly: GCF_964263255.1. Classification (NCBI taxonomy): domain Eukaryota; kingdom Metazoa; phylum Chordata; class Amphibia; order Caudata; family Salamandridae; genus Lissotriton; species Lissotriton vulgaris. The sequence continues at coordinate 1,528,015,576 of NC_141693.1, forward strand.
GCGCTTTTGTAGTTACGGGGACAGGAGATTTATTAGCATACGCCTGGAGCTACAGGGTAAAAGAGTTAAAGGGCGGATTAATTTTCTTGTATCGCCTAGTATCTTCCTAAAATAAGAAGTGGGGCGGAAGGACACACTTACTTAATCCCGGCGTCACCACGGCTCTTCAGGGCAGCCCGAGTGCTTCGCTGCGTAGCAACTCTCGCATTGAGAGGTTACTGGGGATTCCCTTATCATTCCTTCCTGGTTGCGCGCGCAGCCGTTTTAGTGTTCCGAGTTGCGCATGCGCATTCGGGGGGGATTAGTGCGCTAGTCTAGGCTGTGTTACTCTAGTGTTTTTTGAGGGCATGTTAAACTCGCAATACCAGATGGTGCTTTTGCCGGGCTAAGCCAGCATTTTTAAGGGCATGTTTAAATCGCAATACCAGATGGTGCTTTTGCCGGGCTAAGCCAGCATGAGCTAGACACAGAAGTTTAATAAAACAGCGAAACACAAGTTAATAATCCTACAAAACAAGGCCTATACTTTACAGTTGGCATTTAGACAGTATTATACAGTATAATAGCATGACAGTCTTACAACACTCGTGATCAAATGCACAAGTTCCATTCATCCAGAGTATTGAGTCCTTTCTCAATCGTTTTACAGTAGTAAATCCATTTACATTCTAGACGGTTCAGAACAGTTTGTTAGTTTCCACCCCTTGTATGTGGCACTAGTTTGTCAATGACTTGCCACTTGAGGTCGTTTTCAGTATGTCCCAGTTCAAGGAAATGTTCAACAAGTGGGGCCGTTGTCACTTTGCATCTTATCCTGCTCCTGTGTTGCGATATCCGGGTCTTGATTTGATGAGTCGTTTGTCCAATATAGAGCAGTTTACAAGGGCACTCAATGCAGTAGATGACATTTTTAGAATTACAATTGGTGAAAAAATTCAGAATGGATAGTTAAGCCTGAATGCTTGTGCATAAGCTACCCTGGGTTAATCAAGGGGTAATTTAGTGATATTTTGTGGTCCACTCTTGAAAAGTTTGTGGCTGTTGCTTGACCAAAGCTCACACCCCAATCAACCAACAAACCAATTTCTCACACTATCTATTTATTGATTCAAAAGATAGAGTTAAAACTGAGGGACATTTCTAGTTCAAATGCATAAAACCTCTGAAATGTGCTAGTTATAGTTACCAGTGCACACAACAGATGCCATAACTTCTTCTACACTCTTGGTGATTTCTTGATATATGTCTTTCTTTTTCTATGCTGTCGCTAAATTGCTGTTGTGAGCATGGTGGGCAGAGTAAATTATGGCATTTGTTGTGTTTGTATTGATAACCTTAACTGACACATTTCAGTGGTTTACCTGTTTTAGCTAAACCAACAAATACATTTTAACTGTCCTTTATCAATGAATTTCAGCATTTTCTTTATAATGCACTTATTTTGTAAACCCCTGTTGCCCCTGGACATTGGCTGTGCACAGTGGGGGATGGGTCAGGGAATGGAGTGTGTTAGGTCCTATGCCCAATCTGTAGGCACTTGGACACCTAGCTTGCCACTTGCCTGTGGCCTCCACTTCCTGCTTGTTCCAGACTAATCCAGTGACACCAACGGCCCAGGTTTTCTGACTCACCAATCTTCCAGCAAACACAAGCCCCACCCACCTCAGGACCTACTTAATACAGGCCACAGTGCAACTATGCAGCGGGCAAGCCCATCGGTGCCCCTCTGAGCTTCGACCACTTCTAGCACCACAACCTCTGGCCCGCCCAACTTCCAAAGGTACACTATCGGCAAGCTCTACACCCTTGACCCTGGATGCTACAACAAACACTGCCACAGAGCTGACCCATGCTTCACAGTAGGACCTTTTACAAACATCCACTGACACTTCACATGCCACTGCATACACATCAGCCCACAGATTAGCCCCACCCCAAACATACCACAGACACCACCTGAACAAAAACACAAACTTGCATGCACTCTTTTCAACACATGCTTACTATGCAAGCATTCCACTGAATTATGGGACCTCATTGCTGCCCTCCCACCCGACATCATCTTCCTCACTGAGACCTGGCTCAACCCCACATCCACCCCTAGACATTGCCACAACCATCCCCGATGGATATAAAAATACTCACCAGGACCACACCAACAAGCTGGGAGGAGGAGCAGCCATCATACACAAAGAGACCATAGAGTAGCACCACCACTGATAACACTACCACCCCATGAAACATCTCAATGTCAAGCTCTTTACAGACCACAAGACAACCGTCAGAGGCACCCACGCACACCAACCCCCAGTCCTGCTCTCTAACTTCTGCAACACCACCACAGATAACATTATGCTTCTAGCCTTAGACTCCAAGGACTACATATTCCTCAGAAACCTAATTTGTCACATCGACAACCCCAGCAACAAAAACATCACACACCTCCTCAACAGAATGAGCAGCCTCAGATTGACCTAGATTGTCAACAACCCTACTCACACGCATTGTACATCCTGGACCCAATTTCACCTCCATCAACCACATCTAATGCAGCCATGTCACAGATCTCATATGGACTGATCACTCTATTGTCCACTTCATAATTTCCAGCCCTTGCACTGCCTCCCCAAGATGACCAACACCCTCCACCGGAGGGGAAACAAAACCTCAGAGACCACCTGGATAATCGCCTTCAAAACCTCCCGCCCTGCTACCAGCACCACCTTCTAACAGGTAGTGAAATATTTCAATGCATGGATCATCAGTTGTGTGGACAGCATATTCCCCATCAAGAGCAACATCCGGAGGAAATCCTTCAAAAAGGCCAGCAGGTGCTCCCAGGAACTGAGAACAGTGAAATGGGCCAGCAAACAGTTGGAGAGGAGATGGCACACCAGCAGAGACACATCCGACAGGGGGGTCTTCAAGTTCTCCATCAGCCTCTACCACTGCCTGCTGAAGGCAATATTTAAGACAGCACTTGCTGCACACATTGAAACCAGTGCCAACATTGCCAATGGACTTTTCAACATTGCTAAGGTATTCTCCAATTCGACAACCTCGCCCACTTCTTCCACAACAAGATTGCAACAATATACAGAAACGTAGAACCCCAGCCAACACTTACGGACTTCCTTGACAGATATGCCACCACCGTAACTGGCACAAACCACACACTGACCACCTGGAACACCATCTGCACCCAGGCCCGCACCACTTGTACAACCTCGGAAAACAAATGATCAGCTAAAAACTCACCACCCTACTCAACACCCCTATTACCACCGCAACATTTCCTGAATCACACAGAAGTCAGGCCACTACTCAAAAAAACATCTTGACCCCAGCAAACCCAAGAACTACTGGCCAATCTCCCTGCTATCATTCCCTGCAAAAAGATAATCAACAAGAAACTCATGACACTCCTGGAGCAGAACCAGCTACTAGAAGCCTCCGAATCCAGCTTCCGTAGCCATCACAGCACCAAAACCACCACATAGCCATCGACGGCATCCAAACCCTCCTCAACAGAGGAGAAACAGCAACTTTGATCCTCCTCAAACCCTCAGTGGCCTTTGACACCATATCCCACTACACGCTGATCGAAAGACCACCACATCAGAATCCAAGGGGATTACCTCCATCCTCACTGGATGCACCTCCCAACTTTTACCCCTGAACCAAAATAGATCCCCTGCGGTGTCCCCAAAGACTCATCTCTCAGCCTTACACTCTCCATCGCATATATGACCCCATTGGCCAACATAGTCAAATCCCACAGGTCTCAACATAATTTCCAATGCAGACGACACCCAACTCATCCTCTCCTTCATCGATGACCCCACCACCACCAGAACCAACTTCCATCCATGACAAATGTTGCTGACTGGATGAAGAACAACTGCCTGCAGCTGAACAAAGAAAAGATGGAAGTACTGATCTTTGGCAAGAGCAGCAATACATGGACTGACTCCTGGTGGCCATTAGACCTGTACCCACACCCACTCACTCCAACCATGCCAGAAACCTTGAAATCATCATTGACAACAAGCTCACCATGAAATCACAGATCAACGCAGTGTCTTCCCCCTGCTTTCTCACTCTGTTAATGCTACATAAGATCATTTAGTGACTACTCCTCCACACGAGATGCACCGTCACACAGGTCCTCATCACCAGCTGACTGGACTATGGTAATACCCTCTACGTAGGAATCGCCGCACATCTCAGACCGAGACTTCAGACCGTACATAATGCCGCAGCCAGACTCATCTTCGGCCTACCCCATCAAACTCTCATTACACCCTCCTTAGGCAACTCCACTGGCTCCTCGTACAGAAGAGAGGCCAATTCAAGTTGTTGACTCATGCTCACAAAGCTCTACACAACCACGGACCCACATACATTAACCATCAGGAAGACTATGCTCCTCCTCCTTTTCACTTGCCCATACTCACTGCATCAACCGAAGCAGCAGTGGAGGATGCTCCTTCTCCCACATCACAGCAAACACCTGGAACATCCTCCCCACACACCTCTGGACCATCACTTCAGTTCTGGAATTCTGATTGGCCTCAAGACCTGGCTGTTCGAATAAGCCTCCAGGACCTGCACACGCCTGGATACCCTGTCGGGTGATTTGCTGCACTTTATAAATGCTGATTGAATAATTGATTAAATCCACCTCGGTCAAACCAACTGCCACTGCACTCAACCTTCAGCCATTCATAGTGGGATTTACTAACAGGACTTAGCTTACGGTCAAACTCTGTGCACAACCCAGTATGGGAAGCCAACTCACTCTGTGCACAGCGCAAACTAGTGGTTGGGAGCAGGGCCTGGCCCTCAACCCAACCTGACATGGATAGCCAGCCACCCGTTGAGCACAGCCAACCTCCTGTGGCCATTCACAGTGGTTAGGCCCTGTTCCTAAGAACCTGGTCCATACCAACAGGTTTCTATCACCTGTGCTCTGTGTTCAAACACTCACAATAGTGTCTTCCTGAGCTACTTATTTTCCAACAGTGTGAAGCTCTCAAATCATATTTGATTTTCAAGTCTACCATTTATGCAAGTCTACCATAACATCGAAGTCAAATCTGATTCCTAAAATATCACTTGGTGATCTCATCTTGACTTATCGGTCATGCCCTGTTTTCTGTGATTTTTTCTTGACATGGGTTTCGAGTTTTCCATGCATCTGGGTAACTCTCAGACACCCCTATGCTCTGTTATCTTCGAGATTGACCTCACATTGCTGTTCGTTATTTAATTCCAGAGTCAAACTCGCAAGTCATTGCCAACCCACAAGTGTCAAGGTAGTATATTTCTTTATCCAGAGGCCTTCTGCAGCCAATCACATTACTCACAAGAATCAAAGTGTAATTGAGAGAAACCATTAGTCGTTACTCCATTAAAGGAGTAAAAACATATAGGCAAATCCAAAAATGCCCTTTCAATGGAAACTGTGACTGTCACTACATAGTGATTTCAAAGAGTTCACTCTCAATCAGAGAGGTCACCACCACTCAAAAGAATATTATGTAAAATAAATATGCATTTATTTATTTTATTTCACAAACTGCACATTAGTAGAACCGTGACTTGAGTGCAGGTGACTATTCTGATTGAGAGTTGGGGATTTAATTTTCAGCTCAAACTGTGTTCTGGTGTCTCAAAGATTAGCCATTTTAAAATTGAAACCCTATTTGTGGGTATATAAACGTACACCTGATTTATATGATGGGAAACAGTGAAATATGGGAAATGTTGCACGGTTCCATCGGAAATATGAGTTGCATCATCCTATTGACATCCACTAAGCTACTAGGCAGAGCTTTACTAGAGCAATGTTACCTAAATTATCTTAAAATGTTATCTAAATTATGAAGCAAAAAAGACAAATTATGTGGCATATGTTCTGGCAGTTTTATATTGACCCAATTGAGTTTCAAGATTTTTTTTTACTCAATTCTACAAATTATGCAGCAAATGTGGTTTGTCAATAATTATGTAATTAACACTGCAGGCACAGAATGACACACATCCACATGCCCTCACCAATATTCATTGTTTTATACAGTCTATTCATGAAAGGTACATGTAAGCATTCTATCTCCAATTAATAAGCATTGTTAGCTGAACTTTGAAGAAAACAGCTTTTTCAAACATTGTACTCTTACAGAAACATGTAATAGAAAAATACATTACCGGTGTTGTGTAATATCAGGTATCCCCTTGGGATCGTGTATCCCCTTCGCTTCGGCAGATTCCGGACGACCTGCCTATTGGACAGCTCGGGCGAGCCCCCAGTAGCCCCGCCCACCCCAGGAGAGGAGAACCTCGGCTCAAATAGACAGAACGAGCAGCGCGCCGAGCAGAGCTGCTGATAGACGTGTGATTCTTATACAGCCATTGAATCCCTTACGTCTTGGAGAAAGAAGAGGAAATAATTCACGGAGCTGAAATTAGCTCATATTTCGATTCTTTTCTGGGCCAAGTCCAACTACTGGCTAAGGTTATTATTACGTTGCTGGATGCAGAGTTATTTTAGGACGCACGATTACAAAGTGATTTACAGTAAAATCTTTATCGAAATGTTTTTCATGTATATGTGCGCTAATATGTCTGTGGTATGTGAGCATATATTTGTGTATCTGGGAAAAATCATGTATGCCTTTGTGTCACTTTCATCGTGAGCTGTGGAGGGCACACATGTTTGTATATCTACTTACTTTAGTTCAAGCACATAGCTGGCAAGGTTTCAGAGTGCTATGTGTGACAATTTCATAATTTTTGTGTAATTATTGAGCGACACTTCAATGGCAATGAGGGACAAGTTCTCACGCACGAAGTTAAGTAATGAAGACATGAAAAACATGTAAATATCAGGAATTACTCCCATTTGAGCAGCGAGAACGTCTACGGGCCACTGACAGACATTAAATTATGACGCCCAGTGACAATACCCGACTATCACAATTTAAGTGATAGTAGCATAGTGATGCAAGCAAAAATACACATGTCAAGGAGCAGTAGCAAAGAAGAACTTACATACGACAAGAGGGAATTATAAACTTGTATAGTGTGAGAAACAGTACCAGAGTGATAAGCACAATCGTGCACAATTGTATAAAACGTCAATTTGTATGCCAGCTTTTGTTTGGAATGTTGAGTGGAAGCTATTATGCAAAGGATCTACGGCACGTCACCCTAAATGCATTACAATTAAACACTACTTATTCATTGTGCCTGTGTTCACTTACATTCTTACTCAAACCCAAAGGTTTTGTGCCCTTTAAATGAATTTTTACCTAATTCGTGAGCATTTTTATTCCGACTCTAGTTCAAGAAGTCCACTTTTTGCTTAGATTTAGTTTCCATCACTTTGTAAGTTATCAAAAATATTGCACTATAGTAGTGTCAACTCAATTATTACATTAAGCCCACTTAACAAAAGTAATATTTTGCACAACACAAGTGATACATGCGAAATACACAAGAACAAACACACAGCTCATACAGCTTAGCAGCTCGTAGGAGGCTGCTCTACTACAGAGAGAAGGTGATTGGAGGAGGAAATGCTGCCTGCACGTCCAAAGCTGGGAGAAGTGGCTCTGATTTACATGCACTCACACAAAGCAGACATTTTTTGCTGCAACAGGCAGGCGAGATATGCAAACGAAACTTGTAACATATTAAAGATTGTGGTCGCCATCAAATAATACTTTGCTTTTCTCTGGGGTGCCAGGGCCGGACAGGCTTATAGTGCAGTACGGCAGCTCCAGAAGGGCATTGGTGCACATGTTTTTTGTCAGTGGTGGAAATGGATATGCTGCGTGTGAGAAGTTGGCCTGGCATATGCTGTCCACTATTCTAGTGGGCACCTTGCACCAGTCCAAACAACCCTTATTGATAGTAGGTTTAAAGACAACCTATATAGAAAGCTATCCTAATGGTAGCTGTGGAGAGCAGCCTTCAGGCCAAGTCTTGAAGGAATGTCAAGCAGCTTGTTTTGCCAGTCTATAATCTCATGAATGACCAAATGAAAGGAGAACCATACCAGGTATATATCAAATATATGTATTTATTCTAAACACATACCCCTAGTCTCTTATGAGGCTAGAGGCAAAAGTACATTCAGTAAAATTATTTAGCACACAGTAAATTAGCACAATATATGTGGAGCCCTAGGGGCGTACCAAACCATATAGTAAGAAAGTGTTATAAGAACCACGACTGACATAGATACAAGGCCTAGAGCCTTTAGAACTGCTGGGGCCACCGTGAACCCCACAGGGTAGCGACACAGGGGACCCACGGTAGACGTGCGCAGTGTCTAAACACAGCCGCAAATCACCCTTAAATTCTAGGGGGAAAGTCGCGGTTGGAAAATTATAGAATAAAGACACTTAGAAGAGGACTTGGAGCAAACCCCTTTAGAACTAGGAGGTTCTAGAGCCAACAACCACAGGAGCACCAGAGTACTTGAGTTACCTCACCCAGGGAAGCCGGGTGCAGAGGTGACTTTTCGTGTCGGGTTTCGTCATCGATTTCAATGGCGAGCTGCTGAAGAATGCTGGAGGCGACCAAGTGGAACGTGTCCGGGTGGATCCAAGGGTGGATCGGAGATCTGAAGAACCTGAAAGCAGAGGGGACAGCGTTTGGATCACTAGCCAGTGACCAGGAAGGCAATGAACAGATGCCCACCGATGTTGGATGATTTCAGGTGAGGAAGGTGAAGCTTGACTCTTCAGCGACGAGGACCAGGAGGCGTCAAGGATGACCAGGAACTGGATTCGAGCTGTCCCACTAAGGATGTTGAGTGCTGCGGTGTCGGTTTCCGAATCGGACCCAACAAGCCTTGGCAACAGCAACCAACGCAGGAAGCAAAGATTGGCTTTGGTGGAGACCAGCAAGGTCTGAGGGACTCACCCTTTGGAGGGGAGTCAGGGCACGTCTGGCGCAACCAGGGAAGCCCAGGAAACAGAAGAGTTACCTTCGTGGGGCCCACCAGTCGACAGACCAGAGATCGCGAAGGGTCCTCGAGCAGAAATGCTAGAAGCAGGCTCGCGGAAAACTTGTGGAATGTAGGCCCACAATCTTTGGTGCAAATGGTGCTCGGGCATGGACTACAAGCAGCCCAATGCGCAGCTTCTGGAAAGCTCGGGAAGTCGATGCACTTGCAAATATGACGTGTCCAGGAGTTCCGGTCCCACGTCACTCGTGAGAGCAGCGGGTCTCAGCTTTGCTGGGAACTCGTGTCGGCCTCTGAGAAGTCTGAAAGTCTGTTTCCAGAGTCCCAAATCCATCGGGTTCCGGTGGGAGCCTTGGAAATGCAGACAGGAAAGATGCTTCTTTGGTGCCTGTTTGAACAGGGGAGTCGCTCCTTAACCCCAAGGGAGATTCTTCTGTCTTCTAGTCGATGTAGAATGTCAAAATGCCAGGATATATGTTGCAAAGATTCGTCCAGGTGTAATCTGAAGTCCTAAGGACTGGGATCCCATATTTGTACTAAGTTAGGGGGTTGGACATACTCTATGGACCCACATATGAGAGGTTCCATGGAGGAGGGTGGTTACACCCCGTTCCCTTTGTCCAGTTTCACGCCAGAGAAGAGGCTGAATGCCCCTGCAACCGGCTTGAACTGGGGTATGCACAGGGACACCAAGTGTGCCCCCAGCACTGTCAGAAAAGCATTCTATGAAGGCACCCACTCAACTCCAATAAACTAAAGCCTGTCTGGGAGGTAGTTACACCTCCCTGTGACAGGAAATCTATTGCCCAGGCCTCCCCTGCCAGAGTTTCGTCCAGCAGCAGGAGGTCAGACTCATGTCTGTGGCTGCAGCATCCATTTTGTGATGCTGGGGCTCTTTTAAACTATTACCGGTTAGGTAAGTGTGTACATGTCTTCTACCTCTAGAAGGGTGGAATTCTACCCCCGCCGCCAGAACTGGCGGGGGTTAGGATTCCAAAGTGTTTGACTCCAAACACAACATGTTTCCATGCAGCCATTCCAAAGTTTGCATTTATCGCTGGGTTATAATGCACTTAAGAGTATAAGGTCTGGCTGCATCATGGAACAGCCTCAGAGAATAGATTGTGAAAGCTGCAGAGGTGTCCTGCTCATGCATGGACACCCTCTTACACAAAACCAAGCACTCTGCCTTCAGGAATGATAAGGCCTGCCATAGGAGTGACTTATAGGTTTATGTGTGTCAGTGATTAAAGGTAAATATAGGTAACCTATATCTTTGTAAGGGGTGCATGCACCACCTTACCCAGGCTGTAGTAGCAGACCTGTGGTGCCATTTTTGGAATGCTTCCCAGGGGTGGCATAATACATGCTTCAGCCCCTGGTTGGCTCTAGGGTACCTATGCCCTTGGTACCTAAGGTACCATATACTAGGGACTCACAAGGGTAACCCAGTAACCATTCTGGAGTGTACCTAATGTACATGCAATCTTTTTAGAGAGGAAGCAGCTAGTCTGGGGTCCTGGTTAGCAAGGCCCTAGCCAGACTAAAGTAAAAAAACTGAGAAACACCAGCAAAAATTGGGGGTAACCATAGTAAGCAGATCCTACTCTCCTACACTGTGTTGTTTTTGCACTGGTGTAAAGTTATCACAATACAGCCCTCGATAACCTAAACAAGAACCTTCTCATTGGTTAAATGCCAACCTTACGTGTAATAGTGACATAATTCATAGTTCCTTCAGTCATGTTTGTTGGGATAAATAAAATATTAAACACTGTAGGAACTGAGGATCACTAGCCTCGTTCCCATATTTACACTCTCGCGCCTCACCTCCCCTCGACTGATGCTTGCTTGAGTTTGTCATTACTCTTTTCTATAATTTAGTGTCATTTATTAGAGCTTTCAGGAATGGGCGGTAATACTCCTTTTGTATAAAGGTAATGTCGATTTAAGTGCCAGACTGGAGCCCAGGCCATGTGTGGAATGGTGAAAGCTGCTGTCCGCATTCAAGGTAATACAATATTTAGGTAAACGTGAAATGTAAACAGAACTGTCCCTGACACTGATTACCTCAAGGGCTACACTGAACCACAGTCCTTGCTCCATAGTTATTTGTTGTGCGGGCTCGGCTGGCGCTGCGTCACTGCTCGCAGTCAGAACAGTCATCCGACATGAAGGAAAGAGGGCTGAGCAAATAACAGTGAGCACCTCGAACTCCTCAAGCCAGTTCTGCCAGCTTGCCCGTGGCTGCCCGCCTTTACATGTCCCCTCTCGGCTGCACAGTCATTGGACAGATCCTTACAGGCACACTCATGACGTTGGGTCACGTGAATCAGAATGTTGGCACCAGGTAAAATGTATCCAGAGCGGAGCGCAGCTGAGTCTTCCCCCAAGCCGCGAGCACCGCAAACAAGCGCTGCCAGCTTTGCTCAGACAGGCACTGCAAATTAATATATTGCAGTGCTCCTGCTTGACACAGAGGAAGCGCTATAATGCATTATGATTATTTTTAATGTGGTGATGCGAGAACTTGTCTTCAAATGCGTTAGGATCACGCGTGATGCGTGGCACTTGGCAGGGCTGCAAATACCTGCCTTTGCTTGTTTCAATAAGCTTTGTTGCGTGTGCCTTTGTCTTTCATGGCACGTTTCTGTGTGTTTGCATGTGTGCGTGTTTGTGGGTGCATTTGTGAGGGAATGCATTATGTGTATGTGCATGTGTTTGGGCACCTGTATGCTTTTGTTTTGTTTGTTTGATTGTATGTGTGTGTGCCCTTATCTTCCACGGCAGTTCGCTGTGCTCATGTTTTCATTTGTGTGGGCATGCAATGTGAGTGCGTGTGTGGTTGCATGTATGCCTCCTGTATAAACTTGATTACTGCAATGTATCTTTCAAAGTTAAGGTATAAGATACTAAATTACATCCTGAAATGTCATGTTCTGGTAAAAAAGAGCAAATACAACAGTCTAAACAGTTTGAGTCTTATTTAAAGTTTTGAAACGGATGGAGACAAGCAGGTTCCTGCTCTCCTGAAAATGAGCTGTTCCGCACAAAACCAAATGAGATGCTTATTAAATGTATCATATGGAAATTATTTAGATGATTAGTATGAAAAGAGTTGGAAAAGATAGCTTCCTGTTTTTTATCAAGTATGTTAGTGGCTCTAGGTGTTATGCTCAGAGTTTCTTGTGAAGTGATTGGGATTTAGCCATTAACTTGTAATAAGGGTCTTTCTTGTCTGTTGCAAAGATAAACTTGTTTGTTCCGATTTTCACTCTCTGTCTTAAGTTTCTCTGGGAAAGCCCTGCTCCCGTCACACCTTAAGTGCCCCTTCAGATGTGGGCCATAGAAGAGGGCCACATGGCAGCAAAGCCCAGCTATTTACAATACGCGAGAGGAATTAGTGAGAAAACCCTCATGCTGCGCAAAGCTTTCTAATATTTCAGAATGGCGGGGCATGTGCAGAGCCAAGGAGTTGGGTGCTTTATGTGAAACTAGATATTCAAAGGTAGTGTTACCTGTTGCAATCTGATATGGTGGGCTAATGCACCTGCAAAAGTAACTTGTGTATAATAAACAAATAATGAATTAGAAACTTGTTGAAACTACTAAACTTTGTGTCGTGGTGTCTGCACTATGAGAAGGCATTGTCCAAGTCAATTAGTCTGGCCTACTAAAGAAGGTACCTCATTCACACTCACATGAAAGTAGTCACTCTTTATCATACCGTCAAGCATCTGGCCTCACCTTAGCAACCTATGAAAAGCTCATGATCGGACAGTGCTGCACAGCTCAAAAGCCCGGAACACTGACAAATGAGGAAGGTGCTTGAAGTGCGTGAGAGCTCACTTTAGGAACAACCTGGACCCTTTTTATGAGAAACCTGGTAAAGTGCCTTCGGTTCAGAAACCACCTTAGAACCTGCCTTTTCAGGGATGCATTCAATGTTCACCCTTTAAAACTTAGTCAATATAAGAACCAGACAAAAATGTCCTTCAAGACCTTTTTCTAGGATGACCATTTACGTGTCTCCTAATGTGTACCATATCCAGGTGGTCCAATTCCTTTTCATCACCATGTAATTCTATTCCTTTCACGTTCTTTACTTCCATATTGGTCCAAAGTAGTCATAGGGCAACACCTAAGAGCTTTGTAAAACTATTAAATGCATAAACACATCTGCCCTTTAGTTGCGTTTCCATACCTTAATAAAATGATATATGTCCTATTTGTCTTACTTGCAGTGGAGCTCATACTCAGTAATTCAGTACTTTGCTTGATTGGCCAACAAGTGTGGAACCTGCTTTGTCCATGTACAATTCCTTGCTGTCAGCCTGGTTTATAGAGCTGGAACTGCACTACCCACAGTCATCCATTCATGGTGGTCATGTAATGACTACTGGTGTCGCTTACATAGGCTGGGCCAGTGCAGGAACAAGGAAAGTACAGGTATTCCTGCTGACCCTCCTCAACCACTTTAACATGTGACACCAATGGGGCCTATTAGGATGACGGGCGTACTTTGTCCGCCCGCCATCCTGTCGGAGAACGGGACCGTCCGCCATAAGGATGGTGTCCCGTCCTCGGTATTAGGATGCACCCGCCACAGTGGCGGGTGCATCCCACATTTTTAACATTGCGGCGGGCCTCGCTGAAAGCATCGCCCGCCGCAATGCTCTAAAGCATGTTGTGCGTTTCAAAGCACAACATGACAGGCACCACGCGGTGCCTGCCTTGTTGTACTTTGAAACGCAGGAGGGTACCATAGGTACCCCCCATGTGTACCCCCATCCCCCTTTCACCCTGGGGGCCCACAACCGGCCCCCAAAGTAAAGACCGTATGCCTTTCCACGAAAGGCATAGGACCGCAGGCATCGCAATATGGTTAGCGGTGTCTCGCAGACACCGCCACCATATGTACGCACTTTTTCTGCTGGTTGCGAAGGCGACCGGCAGAAAAGTGGAGGACGGTCTTCCCGTCCGCAGTGGACCCCCCCCCAGCCATCATAATGTGGTGGTGGGCCATTTCACTGAAGATGGCGGCGGATTGCCCAAGCCAGGCCGGCGGTGGCTACCGCCAGCGCGGTGGGGGCAATCCTTCCGCCATCCTAATCGGCCCGAATGTGTGCTGCCTCAGCCTTCCCAGAAGGCACAAGTGACTTACCATCATTGACACTTGTCATCGTCCCTAACGAGTGCTACCATCCATCATAGCATTCACTCAGCAAATCAAGGCTGAGCCCAATTGCATGTCTGTGCAGCACCTGGTGAATGCGATGACTGGTCTTTTGGTGTTGAATGGATAGGAGGCAAGCTGGCACACAGGCACCTAATGATTGACAGCACAGCAGAGCAGAACAAAACTAAAATTATCATTTTAAATTGGTGCTGATTTTACTACTGAACTTGTAGGCTGCATTTCCTGAGCCTTATGCACAATGACAGTGCTCGGACAGGAAGAACAGAGGCGTCCCAATGATCAAAAGCCTCACCCTCGTCCATGGTGACCTGTGACCCCTGCTGATGGTATAGCACTGGTGTGTCATCAGCGCAAGACATAGTCATGCCACACCTGCAGCAAATGGTGCACCTGTTCAAGGCAGATTACATCATTCATAGTGGAGATGCAGATGCCCCATCTAAATCACGCGAAATTAACCTCAGGAAGAACGGTTCAGCATATTGTTTTTTCTTTCCGAATGTGTCTTTAGACATGTCCAGATTCTTCTACGGCTGCACTGTTCTGTTAAATAGCATCCTCTGTTAGCATGTTCATTTCCAATGAGTGTTAATGTTAACCCATTTGCAGTGAGTAGCTCATATTTGCCTTTGAAAGGCTATCTCTGTCCTCTCACCTACTTGGCGGTTGATGCCCTGCAAGAAAAAAGTCAGTTTGGATGTAATTTTCCTTTTTGAATTTTACAAGCCTGCCAATTAGCACTATGACATATGAAACTATCACCCATTCTTGGCTTTTCAGACCACAGCATTGCGGGCCATGTAGTTTTCCTTGTTATACTTTCATTAAGGGCGCATAATAATAGCATTGCTGCTGACTAAAATGCCAGAATTGGCCCGGCGATTTTATACATGACCTTGAGACACTTGTCAGCTATGTTTAAAAATAAAATCAAAGCAATTTATTTTGTATTTTTTGTATTTATTACGTTTTATATAGCGCTGGCTAGACCCGTAGGTATCAGAGCGCTTTACATAAGAAACAACAGTGAGTTACAAGAATAATAATTTAAAAAATGTTACACGTAATTTAAAAGTGAATGACAAATCATAAAGAGGCAGAAAGGGAAAGCGGGGACAGGAGTATGAGTAAAAGGATAGGTGAGGGAGGGAACCTAAGGGAGGAGGGAGTAAAGGCAGACGGGCGAAAAGAGAAATATGTTAGACTCAAGAGTTAAGGAATCATAGCAATTAACATAAGGTCAATGTACAGTAAATTAAAGACAGAGTTATGTTACAAGTTACATCAGTTACAAGAGCAAAGTACAGTATAAAATCAATGTTGTGAGAGTTTGTGGGAGGGAGGGAGAGGAGGAAGGAGTGAAAAGCAGGGAGATGAGGAGGAACTGTGTCCATAGTCCGGCTGGGTAGGTGACGATCGAGGGGGATACCAGGGCCAATCTCCTTTTTAGCTGTCTAGCAGCTCCACCGGGTATCAGCCATGTTGCTCAGGTCTCAACGTTCAGGTATAAAACCAGATTAGACCCGAAGGTATCAGAGCGCTTTGCATGAATTCCACATTGTTCCAAAATAACATCAGTTACTGGAAACATATAAATATCTTTGAGGACGATGTCAAAGGAGCGTAGAGTGTAAGGGGTAGGGTAACGGGGTTGGGTGGAGATATGACGGAGAGATGAAGGGAAAAATCTGCCCACGGTCCGACTTGGTAGGTGAAGGCTGAGGGGGAAGTCAACAGCCCACAGAACAATATTTAAAAATCGTAGAAGACAGGATGAAAGGGTGGTAGGGTGAAGGGGAAGGCGGGAGGTACGACAGAGAGACGAAGTAAGGTTTGACCAAGGACCAGCTGGGTAGGTGATGGCTGAAGGGGAAGTCCACAACCCATCACCTCTTTAGCTATCTAGTAGCTCCACCAGGTCTCAGCTAGAAGGCTAGGTCTCCACTGTCGGAGGAAAAATCAACAAGGTAAAAGTCCTGTCGGGTAATCATGATGGGGGATAGGTTTATGGTCAGGTCAAAGTTCGGTTTATGTCCCGGGGCACCTCCTATATCCCTCTTACTCTACTCTTAAGGATAAATTAGCCTCAACAAGAATGAGGACAAGTCTTGAGGCGCTGTTGGTTAAAAGTAGGTGGAAGGCAGGGTCACAGCAGGATATAAAATGCTAATGATCCCGGCTGTGGGAGCTGCTTCTAAAGCTTCAGTTCGTCGGCCATCTTGGTACTGTCTGCCTTAGTGCTGAAGTCCTTTGGTGTTCAATGAACCAACTCTAACTCTAAGTTGCAGTAGAGCAGTGTCTCCAGAACCATATAGTAGCAATCTAACAGTGGATCATGATCATGGCTATCATTCTCCCATGCAGCATTAACACAAAATACCTTGCTTAGTCCTCAAAATAGGTAGGGACGCTTCTCATTGCCTCTCAATTTGTTGTCCTGTGCTGCACTATATAATCAGTCCCAGCAGTCTCGAAACCATTTCCGCCGTGTCATGGGCGTCCGCAGAAATTTTTCCAGGGGGTCAAAATGTTAACGTCATCACCATCCTCCGACATGATGTGTGCAAGGTGGGGCACAAGAAACACTGGGGCGCAAGAGGAGCCATGGGGGGCAGGAAGCAGGTCGCATATGATCTCATACACCATAGGGTTGTTGTGCCACAGCCATCTCTTTCTTTTGTGGCACCCCAAAATCCATACCAGCCCTGGTCCCTAAAATTACGCCCCTGGCACCGCAAAACCCATATACACCCTGACCCCTAAAATTACTCCCAACACCCCAAAACCCATACCCACCCTGAACCTTAAAATTACCCCTGCCCCCCAAAACTCATACTTGACCTGAACCCTAAAATTACCCCCCTGGCACCCATAACCCATACCCACCCTGACCCCTAAAATTGTCCCCCTGGCACCCCAAAACTCATACCCACCCTGAACCCTAAAATGACCCCCCTGGCACCCCATAACTCATACCGCCCTGACCCCTAAAATAGTCCCCATGGCATCCTAAAACCCATACCTGCCCTGAACCCAAATATTTCCCCCTTGCACCCCAAAACCCGTACCCGCCCTGAACCCTAAAATTATCTCCCTGGCACCCCAATCCCTAACCCACCGTGAACCTTAAAATTACTCCCTGGCACCTAAAACCCACACCCACCCTGAACTCTCAAGTTATCCCCTGGCACCACAAAAGCTGAACACTACATTCTGATTGTGTATCTGGGAGGATCTGCTGGTCCGGATTGGCTCACCCTGGTCTTGTTCTGCTTGCCCTTCTCTGGAGCTGTTCTGCCTGCCCTGTCCCTCTTCCGGACCCACCAGGCCTGCCTCCTTGCACACAGCCTGGACCTACTCTGTCTGGCCTGGTTCTTTCTCCTTTGGACCCGCTGTCTTCACTGGTGGACTTAGAAAACAGGTGTCACTTCTCTGAAGCTGCTCTCCCTCACCCAGAACCCCCCCTCCACCTCCACTTGCTCTCGCATCTTCCTTTCTCCCTACTTCTCAATCTCTCTTTCTCCACTGCTTTTCTCTCTCTTTCTCTCCCCCTCTTCTTACACTCTCACCCCCACTGTATCCGTCTCCTCGACCCCACCAAGTTTTCCTCTGTTCACACTCTCTCTTCCTCCTCCTCATGTCGGTGATAGGGAGCCCGGGGCCCTCTCTGAAAATGCGAGCTGGAGGTGACGTTAAGTGTGAAAGCACCAAGGTGTGAACCGGGAAAAGAGGCGGGGAAGGGGTGGGCGGCAGGTAGAGGGTCAAAGTGGGCACTGGCTCTCATAGAGGTGAGATGGGGCGGGTAGCAGCCTGAGGACAAAAACAACACCAGAGCAAGAGGCAGACGCTACTCTTTTATTCAAATGTGACTATTCTTTTTCCTTAGTAATTTACTTAGCAGCAACTGTTCTAGACAGTCCATCACTATAATCCAATAATTATTTGAAATAACTTTGCCTCAATCTTGCTATGGTGTCAGAGCGTGCTATAAAGTCCGAGGTCTCCTGGCGCTTCTGTCTAAATTATAAGATGGAAGGGGGATGGGGCAGAGGGTGCTCAGAAGGATCTAGAAAAGAGCAGAGTCTCCAGGTGTTGTCTAGATGTGACGTGCAATGAGATGCACAGGAGTTCACCAAGAAGAGAGTGCCAAAGGGACGGTTCAGAAAAATCAAGCCTGCGTCTTGTCCCACTGAGCCCTGAAACGCAGAGAAGCTTCAGAATAGAACAGAGAGTGCGAGCTGGAGAGGAACCGTGACTGGAGCACCATGTGTAATGCATAGTGGCATGGGCGTCCGCAGGGGGCAGGGCCAGCTTTAGAGCTGGTGGCACCCAGTGCGACAATGTTAGTTGGCACCCCCAATGACCACCTCCACCACAGATTCTCTCACTAGCACCCTCTAACAGTGACCAAGACTCCATAATCACTCTCTCTCCGATGCATTGAATTTGTTATATAGAGCTACTCATACCATTAAAGTATGTCAGAGCACTTTGCATCAGACACACATTACACAGACAATCAATCATACTTGTGTAAATCAGTGTATAGGAAATGTTACATAAGTCAAAGGACAAAGGGGCATATTATCAAGGCCTAGCGATATTTGTATCTCCGCATTTGCGTCCGTATTCGGACAAAATGCGACAATACAAATATTACTTTATTTACAAGAGCACGCTAACGCTTGTTCAATGGGATTAGCGCTGGTTTCAACATTGCATCGCCTTGCATCATTAATGAGATGCAAGGGAGGTGTGTACCGTGAAACAACATGGGATATCATCACCAACCCTGATTCTCTATTTTCAAGTGTATCGCTAACACACATAGCGATATTATAATCAGCGCTAAACGGGATTTTTGCCGGTTTGTAGTGCCTGCTATTTTCCATACTAAGCCATATCTATAATGGGAGATGGATTGTTATGCTGAGTCCACGTCTCCCATTATAGATTAGGTTTTCCCTAACGCGGTTTTCTATCGCTGGAATTCTGGCGATTTCAACTCTTTCCGCCGCATTTGCCTGGATTTCTATCACCTGGGCGATGCACCTTGCTGATAGTGCGCTCACCAGGCGATAGAATCCGGCGATATGTGGCGTTATTTTTTGAACGCTCACACGGCCAGCGATAATTATGGCTGGCCATTGATGATATGCCCCTAAAAGTGTAGGAGTCACATGTTATCCATACTGGTAGGCAGTATAATTTAGGAGTGCTTGGTGTGGAGAAGCACAAACTCAGAGACGGAAAAGAAACAGCATAATTGGGAGTTTTCTTTAATAATAAGACTCAATTTCTACCCAAATTAACCCTTTTTGCAACATTAATCAATGTTCTATACTTAGCAGAGTGTATGCACTTCTATGATGAAAGTTAAAACCTCACTAATCTATATTAGGACTTTAAGTTATAAATTGCAAGTAAGAAAAGGATGGCTCTTTTAAAAGCAGTAACCTGCTGATCTGTTTACATTAAATGCACTCTTTAATCTTCTTGGTACACGTTCTTTGCAGCAGGCATAATAACCCACTGTACTACCTTCACATATGTCAAAAACCTCAACTACACAAAACTCTGATCTCTGGCCAGAATATTTTTGTGAGGCCCCGTAATTGCAGGACGAAAGGAACGTGCAGCAGGTGTTTTTAAAATCATGATTAAGTTGTAAACACAGCGCCCCCAGGAAGCCAGGACCCGGTGTGATGGCACCGGTCACACCGCCCTAGAGCCGGCAGGGGGGCAAGGAGGGGCGCTCTGGGGGGGGCAAGTGCCCCTCCTTGCCCCCCCCCCCCCCTGCGGACGCCCATGTAGAACAAATGAAGTGTATTGTCTCTGGCTCTTCGTTGCTGTCCCCAGGGCCACAATCTTAAGGACAGGCAACCGGGTATTCCTGTTGCTGTCCCTGAGGGCCACCATCTTAAGGTCAGGCAAACGTGTACTCCTGCACACCGCATAGCTGTTCCCGAGGTCAGCACTTTGGCTGCCGCTAGACCTGAGACCCAGTGAGTAGGCCGTTTGCTTTCCGTCTGAGGTACTCTTGTCTTAGATTCGAACACCAGCGCCGGACTGCAGCAACAAGCGAGAGGAGGCCTCGCTCTCCGTCGCCCCAGAATCTATCACTGAATATATATATTGCACCATTGACATTACACAACAGAATCAAGAGTGCATGGTTAGCAGTGCAGAGTCTCACACAGGATGCAGGAAGTAGAAGCAGAGGCAGGACCTTGGAGGGCACAGTTTGAGTGTGAAGCTTATGTTGCTTACAGCTGCTGAGGTGAGGCTGAGGAGAACGGTGCCACGAGAAGCAAGTGGCAGCACAAGAGACATCTGCCGCTCACAGGTGGTCAACCCGGGGCTCCCAGTGCACAAAGGAGCACATGAGTTTCCACAGTATTTGATGGTTGCTAATGCCAGTGATCAGTATATCTGCCAAATAACACTGCTTCACCCAACAGCACTTAGCATTCTCGGGCTTTTGTCCCCCTGTGTTACCACTGAACATTAGCCACCATGCCAGCTGGTGTGGTGCTTGTCGCTCCTTGCAGCACGGAGGCGCGATATCAAACAGAGACACATACTGTGCTGCAGCCAGTTCCCAGGAAAGGGAGGTTAGTGGCAGAACTACCAGGACCTCCCGCATAGCTCGCAGGCCTGCGTCTGCCTTGAAGGTCAGCAGAGCATGCATTGGAGATACTGAGCCTGCAAGACAACAGGGCTGCAAGTGGAGAAGGTGGCGAATCCCACATGGAGAGCGATGCAAGCCAAGGTCTAGGGAAGCTCCAAAGAAGAAGGAAACTAGGCTGGCAGAGATTGCTGAGCTCTGGTGTGGAGGGTGGTGTATTAGCTAAGGTAAGGTAAGGCCATAGATGAAAAAAGGAAATGTCACACGCTCAGGACTGGGAATGGGATCCCATAACAACTGTTCAACTCCACCTGGTCGTGCTGTAGCTGCGACTATCCCCCCCCCCCTCCCACTGTGCTGAGCCCTCAGGAAACAGCTGACAATTGAGCTGGTACTGTCAATGAGGACAAACAACTCCAGCCTAAACACAAAAGGAAGCAAGAACTCACAAGGGGTCTTATGGTCAACCATGTTAAGGATTCTGCTGGGTTCACAAGAAGTACTCAGTTTTCAAGCAAGCAAAATGGACATACAAATTAGCCTCCTGAACACTCTAGCAATTTATGTATGAGGCATTGATGAGAAAATTGCGAATCAAAAATTGCAAACCAAAAAAGAGCACAAGCTGACACGCAGGGAATAGGGCAGAGGTGCGGGTGCTGCCCTGTCGTAGACAAGCTGTCAACACCTCCGGTGACAATGTCGAATCTACTGGTTGACCTCAAAGACGTGAATATACACAGGCCCCAAACGAGCATAGAACCCCTGAACACTAAGGCAGGCCCCTCAGAGGCACCACTTCCAGTAGAGTCAGAAAGGCTGAGGTGTGGCTACTTTTCTGGCTGCAACAATGAATGCCTGGGGACTGCTGGATCCAACACTGGGGTGGCACCTTTACCAATGGCAGCCTCACCAGATTTAGACAGGAACCAAATAAAGCAAGGATGAACCACCAAAACAGCAGAAAGCAAGGAAAAGAAAGGGTTGCAACAAAAAGCTCCAACAGCCTAGCAGGCTGGCAGCCTACCCAGTCTTCATTACAAGACTCAGGCCACACTCCGCACCCAGGGATGCAGACCTCTATGAGAAACTGACGGCTCAGGAAAGGGAAGAGGTTGCAACATTAATGACCACTTTTAAACAAACCAGCCCTGCGAACAGATAGAGGTAACATCCTCAAGCTCATTCGGACAATAGATGAGATGGGGAGGCCGCCTCACATAATTTAGTATCAACTGAATGTATTGACCAGGTACTGGTCAGTGAAATCCATCAACTAAAGTAGTGTGTGGCTCTATTGAGAATATCCTGAGTGAAGCCAATATATTCTGGAGGGGGGGGGGGGTAGCATTACACCATTCAAGGGAACAGGATATCCCCTTGTCCTGAGTCACCAAAAAATGGTTGACTTAACAGCGACCTGACCGCTAACTGTCTACTCGGTCCTGAGAAGCGCAAGAAGCAAATTGAATGGGCTGAACAGCCCTGTGGTGGGTCTGCCAGAGAACCAGACGTGGCACAGAGTGGGGTTGGCTGTCTGGTGCCTTGAACACAACCAGAATTTTACAATGACAAGACACTGCTCTTACTACCGATATTGACAAAGCCCCTGGGATCTGCTCTTGGAATTTAAATGGCCTGGCTAAGAAGCTTGAAGGACTAGACACCTACCAATACCTGTGCACCTTCAATGTAATTCTCCTCCAAGAAACCTGGGGTCAGGTCACATCTCATCTAGAGGGCTTTATAAGCTTTTATACTTGCAGTCAAAGCACACAAACATGGCTGCAGTAAGGATGGTCTGGCAATATAAGTCTGAGCTTCAAGCAATATTGAAAGCCTAGAGCAAGAAACTGATGAAGCTGGCCTGCAAATCGTAGTAATGACGGCCAAGACTACAAATAGCCCGCCAAAGCAAATTATAATGGTGAACGTCTACATTCACCCCAACGCCGCAAACAAGGCTAGGCTAACAGAGAAGCTGACTGAGACAATCCTGGTTTTAAGTCTAAATGAACAAGACTGAAATTATAGTTACAGGCCACTTCTACATGTGGCTAATGAGCAAACTACCGAAAAATGAGTCACAGAGACCCAAGAAGTACTTGGATGATACCAACTCAGGTGGCATAAGAAGATAGGAGAAGTCAAAGCCTACAAGGAAACCTAGATCATTTAGACCTTAGAGCATTGAATGGTCGGTACAACCCGGCAAACCACCTGAGCCTTCTTTTCTGTCCAGATCTGGTGCATCACTTATTGACTACACATTTGTAAGTTTCTCACTACTGCAAGCTGTTAGTGCTTATGAGTTTGGCAAGAAATTGGAAAGTGACCTCCGGTCCCAAGAAATAATTCCAGACTTAGGCTTAGAAGCACTCGTACCCGCAAAGGATAATGGAACTCCAGGTTACGCAATCAACGGCAAACGCATAAAATGCACAGTCGCCTCCCTAACGGCACTGGCACACATTGCCAAACTATTGGTGATTCGTTCTAATTGTAAGACAACTGGTGAAAACCCACTAATCAGCTGGAAAAGATTCATTATAAAACTTGCAGATCCGACTGCAAAACCAGTCAATTTAGTCTCAATAAACAGGCAACATCAAGATAATAAGGTCAACTCCCTGAAGAGGAGGGAGTGTAACCCCATGTTCTTGATGACCAAAAAGGAAGCCAACCGCCTCTGCTCTCAAAAGGTCACCTTTGGATTCTGTCATTCTGAAAAATCTCAGGGCTTTTAGGAAACAATTAAAAAGGGCAAAATGGCAGCTTCAAAGGGTGTTTCAGGATTCATTCTGGGCTAAGCTCCTGAATGACAGAAGAGAAAACAACTCCACCTTCTTTTGGCAAACAGTAAACGAATCAACAGGCTACTCACAAGAGTGGCAGCATCCCACAACTCTGAGACAATCTGGAATAATTTCTTGAGCTTTCTCTATAATCAAGAGGCACTGGAGGAACAACAAATGTGCAAATTAGATGACCCGAACCCAGCGAGCACATCTCAAACCTCACAAAGAAAGAGGGCCCCAGAATTAGCCAGGTGCACATATAGCCCTTGCACTGTGCAGGGCGTATTGCAAGGGGACGTAGAAAAGGGGCACTGGGCCCAAATGCCATTCAACCAGCCATTTACAGGGAGGACCCACTTTTCTGGACAGCTCAACTTGCCCCATTCAGCTCCATAGTATTCCTTCCTCATGAAGAGGTTACATTCTTGCCCCAAAATACAAGGGAAGATTAGGGCAACCTCAGAAATTACTGTTTAAAAGCCTTAATTGACAATAATGTAAAATACTGTGCAGGTGTTCTATTGGAGGAATTTCAACATTGGGCTGAGGCATACCTAATTGTTCCTGTAAATCACACCGGCTTTACTAAACAAACAAGGACCACAACAAACATTATGGTGCTTTCGTTGTTGATTGATTCTACAAAAATCAATACAAACCCTATCCACCTTGGTTTCATTGGTTTTCAATCTGCTTTTGATACAGTGGATCAGGGTAGGCTCTGGAGGAAATTGGCAAACCTAAAAATGCCAAATGGTTTGTTAAGAGCCCTGGAAATACTGCACACAGACACCTGGGGCATGATTAAGGTAGGGGATGGCTCCCATTTATCAAGGAAAATAAAAACCATGCAAGGGTTAAAATGGATGTGTTTTGGCCTCAAACTTGTTTAACCTGTTCTTGCAGACCTCACACCTTCACTAAATGAAGTGAACTTACACTCACCAAATTGGTGGGCTTCCAGTTATCGAACCTACTGTATGCAGATTATTTAGTCCTTGCAAACAGAACCAAGGTCGGTCTACAGCGCTTGTTGAATGAAACCCTCGCCTACCATGAATAACAGAAAAAAACTAAAATATTACCAGTGCAAAGAAAAATGGAATGGATGCATACCTGGCATCTGGGGGATGATAGAATTGAATCAGTAAAATGCTTCAAGTACCTTGGAGTTTATTTCAATGGGAATGGAAGCTATAGCGTCCAACTGGAGGAAATCAGGAAGAAGGGCAAAGCGTTGGCCCTCGATTTGAGGTCTCTTTGCAGCAAGCTTAACGACCCCACGCTTATCCCCATCTTACAGGCAGCACAAGCTAAGATCCTTCCCACCTTCACATATGGGAGGGAGGCTATAGGCTCTCAGGGGCATGGACAGTGCAAATCTGGACAGAATGATTCTCAAAACATATGGGTGAATCTTCCAACTACCTCCGAACACATCGCCTGCTAAAATAAGGTTGGAATTTGGTATCAAAAAACTATGGTAGGGGGGCACCAAGGGGAAGTTTTAAGACCATGCTCTGGATACTCTCCCCTATAGAAACATATAAACAACAAAGGTACCAGAGGGTCTCAAGAAGTGTGTCCACAGGAGAAGAACAGCCAAACCATCCCCGACCTCTACTGAGATGCGTCACAGAGGGCTCTCAACAGGATGAGGAAAATACCCATCAGTCACCAAACGGATCCGCCCTTCATCATTTGGGATTTTATCCGTACCACCCGTCTGAAAAGATCGGTGCCACATTCAGAGGTCAACCCGGTGGTAAGGGGGTTCCTCAACAAATACCGGCAATGTTAGTGTGGTATGCCTCTCGATGTTATGAGTGGCCAAGGACGTGACTGGGGTGTGCAGTGTTGGGACATATGTGAAAGTGAAGATACCAAAAATGGGGGTGCATTAAAATTGGTTCAGAAAGAGCACAAAACAAACTTTATTCCCTGTGTGCCTAACTTACCAATGTTAAAAAGGGTTACCTAGGGGTGTCTGATTATGTGGACTGCCTAGGGTGGGTGTGGTCGACTAGTTTCTGCAAGTCAGGGACTACTGCGTCCTTGCATTCATCAGGACCAAGAATAGTAATACAACTACTGCACCATGTGGAAATGAGTGAAGTGAAAAATAACACCTAGACAACAAACAGCAAGTGCATATGGTCACCTGTTTGCTCCGGGTGCCTCTTACAATCTGCGCTGATCACTAAGAGAAGAGAAGAAAGTTAGGGATAGCGATCACTCTCCTGTGGGCTATGCAAAAAGTCTATTTAATATAAATTTAGACAAACCATCACACTCAGGGTATTGATGTACATATACTCAAAAATGAGTATGGTCAGTTATGGAATTTGGTATCCCCAAACAGTCAATGGCTCGGAAGGCAGCCTTTGTGTCCTGTTGCCATAATTTTAGGAAGGCTCTAGAGGACTCCCTGGGCAGCCACCTCTGGCAGGAACTGGAACTCAGGCGGAGCGCCCCGCACATGTCTATGTAAACCAGGCACTGAGTTCATAAAGCTTAACAAAATTTTGGGGTTTATCTCTAGGCCTTAGCAAACTAATCAAATCTAGTGCACAGTTGTTATCAATGTTTGAGGATAAAGATAAACTGTCTAAACGTAGTTATAGGTGGAAGACACTTCAAAACTACACCAGGCTAAAATCACAGGACTACCCTGGCGAAACCTATTGCAATTGGGCCAAGGTGCATTTCCTGAAGTACAGATTGGGTTTATAACCATTATTAAAGCTCTCCTTCCATGGAGAAGGTGGCCAGGGCAAGCAATTTGCCGGTTATGCCTGCAAGAACTGGAGAACATCGTCCACATTGTATGCCTGTGCCACACCAGTATGGGGGATCTATGTGAGCATATGTGCAGGAACGGGAGAAACCTGTCATAAGGTAATGAAGGGAGGCGGTGCTAGCCTGTTTTGATCCTACAGATATCAGTCTGAACAGTGCCATGATCAATTTCCTTCAGAGTTTTGAAAAGAGGTTTGCGAGTAAGGAGTAAGTAGCTGGTGGAGATGCAAGAGCTACTAGAGAAGTCACCACTTGGGCACTAACACTCTTAAACCCTTGCAATTTCCCATAGCTAGGCTCAAACCAAAGGCCCAATATTGAAAGGAGGGAACAATCGCACTTCAACTTTGAACTTCCCGACCTCAACCCCTTTCACAACTGCTCTATCGGTTTACTTACTCCTTTTCCAGTAATTAACATTTGTCTTAATTTTTAGAAAAAGGTTTTTTATGATCTGATATCTTGTACTTTAATGTTTTATTGATTACTAATGCCCACACTGGTACAGATCTTATATTTTACTTTTTGAAGTAACATTAAATGCTTTTAAAATGGATTACTGCTATGAAATTAGTCGTTTTATGTGCTTTGTATCGGTGTTTTATCATGCATTTTATTGCAGAGATTTTAACAGGTTATGAATTAAAGATTTACTTACTTAAAATAGTTCATGAGCTTTTCTTTAACTTCCAAAAAAGCTTCAAAATCCACAGAATCATGTAATCAGCTTGCTGTTTGGTCACAGAGAGGAAAAGGTGGTTAGGTGCAGAAGGATGGGCGTTAATAGGACATGAGAGTTATATTCCTATGATCTGGATGGACCACTTATTAGTGATCATGACACTAACTATTTGCGGTGCACCCAACACGAGGTATGTCCAACGAGTGCTCAAACACACTTGGAGGAAACTCCATCTCGAAGAATTTCACGCGCTACTTAAAACTAACCCCCCCAAAGTTAGCAAAGACCCTGACCTGAGCTATGAGGATTTCTGTAACTGGATAACCCAGGCTCTGGATACTTTGATTCCGGCGGGCTGGATTAGGGCACGTTCCCAGGAATCTAGTCCTTGGTACAATGCATCGCTCACTTCCCTCAGGAAAGAATGTAAAGTCGCTGAGCGAAAATGGAGAAAGACTTATGACTCTGCACTTAAGGCTCAGTATGTCCAGGTACAAAAAAACTACCACAGAAACATCTGTAGGACACGAGCGGCATACTACGCTTATGAAATTGGGATTAGTCAGAATCCCTCCAAAACCATTTTTAAAATACTAAAATATCTCAGCGCAAAAAAAGCTGTCGAGGAGTCACATACCTTTCCTACACACTGTGAGAACTTGGCATCCTTCTTCATTGATAAAATTCAGAAAATGTATAACTCCTTCCCAACCACTCTATGTTTCAATGCTTCTACCACTAAGACTAACTCTAAAATCACTAATATACCTGTGATGAGTCAAGAGGATTTTCTCTAACTTTGTGAAAAAGTCAAATCAGGCTCGCCTGCAGACCCACTAAAACCACCGCAATTTAGAGCAGCTGACATGACGGTTCTTAACCCCCTTCGAGACATCATAAATTCCTTGTTCACCACTGTCATCCTACCCACTAGATGGAAGCAGGCTTGGGTTTCCCCAATCATAAAAAAACAACGTTAGACCCCACTCTACCCTATCGGCCAATCTCGCTGCTCCCCTGGCCAGCTAAGGTGGCCGAGTCCCATGTCAATACCATTCTAACGAAATTCCTTACGTCCAATACCACTCTGGACGCATCCCAGCATGGCTTCCGTGCAGGCCACACCACCGAAACGGCAGTCTTGAGTGTGACTGAACACCTCCGGACCATTTTGGACTCCGGCAAGACAGCAGCACTGATACTATTAGACCTCAGTGCTGCCTTCGATATGGTCTCACACGAGGTGCTGTTACTTTGGCTAAAGGAGGTAGTAATATCGGGATAGGCCCTGGACTGGTTTAAGGCATTTCTGTCTGGAAGACCATTCCGGGTCTCCACTCCTCCGTTCCTTTCCAAAGAGCAGTCGATCAAACAGGGAGTGCCCCAGGGATCTGCACTCAGTCCAACACTATTTAACATATACGTCCTACCACTGACTGAGATAGCCAAGAGATGGGGACTATTGTTAGTATCGTACGCTGACGATACTCAGTTAGTGGTGACTCAGAGATGAAGCTGGACTG
The DNA here is from genome assembly GCF_964263255.1 of Lissotriton vulgaris. Lineage (NCBI taxonomy): Eukaryota > Metazoa > Chordata > Amphibia > Caudata > Salamandridae > Lissotriton > Lissotriton vulgaris. Next base: position 1,528,044,183 of record NC_141693.1, read on the forward strand.
AGTGCACAAAATTTCAAACAGGCCCTTACAGCCATAACCAGCTGGATGACAGCTAACTATCTACAACTAAACGCGGGCAAGAACGAGGTCTAACTTGTAGGTAAAGAGGCGACGGCTTGGGGAGACAAATGGTGGCCTGAGACTCTTGGCAAGCTCCCTGAGCCTAAAAGCCAGGTGAAAAACCTCAGAGTTTGGATTGACTCCTTTCTCAACTTCACCCACCATACAAAAAAGGTTGCTGCCTCGTGCTTCCGGATCCTCCGGAACCTTAAGCAGATCCTAAAGTTTTTCGATCCCCAGACGCGCCAGCTCGTGATACAGTCTGCCATCCTTTTGCGGCTGGATTATGCAAATTCCCTACTCTTAGGGGTTAACCAGGCTGAGAAAGCAAGGCTGCAACGAGTTCAGAATGCTGCAGCGAGAGCCGTTGACAGGTCTCCCCCGTCATCACTCCGTGGCAAGTACACTTACCAAACTCCACTGGCTCTCGGTGAAGAAGAGGATTCATTTCAAGTCCTTATGCCTCGCATTAAGAATTCTGAAAACCGCCTCCCCACCCATGTTATGCCCACTCTTGACCGCATACACGCCTCGACGCACTTTCCACTCGGAGGGCCAGAACCTGGCAGTGGTCCCCCGTATTAAACAAGCCCAGATGGGAGGCCGCTCCTTCCGGTACCTTGCAGCTAAGCTTTGGAATGCCCTACCCCTCCAGATTCGTGGAATAACTGATCTCTTGCCATTCAGAAAGGCCATAAAAACCCATCTCTTCTGCTAGACGGTCACGTTATGTGATTACCACTGTTCCATCTGTTGTGACGGACTCTCTTCCTTTCTGGAAAGCGCTGGGACGCCCCTTTGCTGGGGCAGCCGTGCGCTATAGAAGACCATATAACATAATATAACATAACAAGAGGTGGCCAAGGACTCATCGCCGACAGAATGAGTTGGCTGAGTGATGGGGACACAAATGCCATATATCAGCACTGGTCCGGGGAGGGGGGGCGGGCAGAGACCCGAAGGGGTCGTCTCGGATACACGCTCTACACCGAATTTTCACCACAGGTCCGCGATATGAGTTTTCTAGCCTGGGACTATGACACAATGTAGGTGTTTTTGTATTGGGGTTAGGGTGGTGGGTGGAGGGTGGAGGGGTGCATTTCAAAAGTTGGTTTGTTGGGGAGGAGGGGATGGGGGTGGTATGTTGGGGGGTTGGGCTGGGGGGGCTGGGGAGGATGGGGGGCGAGGGTCCTGGTGTGTCGCACAACTGATGGGTTTACATGTCTCGCCTGATCCAGGCAACCCCCCACGAGGAGTAACACCTCCTACATACACGGATAACATGTCTGTCAACGCCCTTAAAGTAATTACCCTGAACGTAAAGGGGGTCAACAATCCTGTCAAGCGGCGTGTGGTGCTTTCCTACCTGGAGAACTCAGGCGCCTCCATCTGCTTTCTACAGGAAACACATCTCTCCAGGGATTGACCCAGAATGCGCTCCAGAGCTTTCCCTTGCCAATTTTACTCTTCCCCTAATGAGAAAAAAGCGGGAGTTGCCATTCTCTTTGCTAGTCACTTTCAGGGCAAGGTGGAGGACAAGGTTGCAGAAATTAAAGGCAGACTTCTCGCTTGCAATGTGCGGGTGGGGGACATGTCCTTAGTCATCAGATCGATATATGTCCCTAACTCCGGGTAAGAGTCGTTACTCAAGGGGGCCCTATTTGACGCCCTTAAACTCCAGACACGCTACACACTTGTGGGTGGCGATCTCAACCTGGTAATGGACCAAGCCAAAGATAGATCAGGTCACCAATTTGGCGCCGCAGGAGCGATTTCCACACTGGGAAGGAACTGGTTGGCTAGTCGAAGCATCTCAGACATCTGGCGGGAGGCAAATCCCTCACTAGTCATACACCTTCTACTCTCATGTCCATCACACTTATGCTCAATTAGATCATTTCTTGGGGTCCACATGATATTGCCGCAACGATGAAGGACGTGGACATAATCCCCGCGGCCCTCTCCGACCATGATGCGGTTACACTCACGATCACTGTCCCACAAGTGCCCACTCAGAGAGGCCATTGGCGCTTATGGGTGGACCACCTACAGAGACAAGGTGTTACACAACAACTGCACAAAAACATAAAAGAATACTTAGCACGTAACGATACACCTGACGTACAGGTGACAGCGGTATGGGGAACGCTTAAGGCGGTGGTGCTTGGTGATCTCAGCACGATATCAGCGACCGAGGATAAGGAACGAAGGGATAAAAGGGAGGCGCTTTCGGCGCAGGTGGCGGAACTGGAGAGAGTGCACAGTCGCACTGGGGCCCCCAGGATTTGGTGACAACTAAAAGCGGCCAGAGCGCAACTGGCAGGACTGGATCTCAATTGCGTGGAATATGCGCCCCTTAGGTTGCAACATTCTTACTATGTGAGAGGCGATAAAACCGCACGACTGCTGGCAAGCAAACTTGGGGCGCGGGTTCAGAGGTCTAAGATCACCACTATCCAGGACAACTAAGGACGGGAGCTCCAAGAGGATGTTAAAATTGTGAAAGACTTTCGGGCCTTCTATGCTGAGTTATACAGCGCAGATCTCTCTCTAAATAAAGGGGAGGCGGAATATTTGACCGAGGTGGCGGTAACAGCGCTCAATGAAGCTGGTGCTTCTTCATTAGATACACCAATGAGGACCGAGGAAGTGATAGCGGCGATTTCACACCTAAAGCCTCTGAAAGCGCCGGGGCCGGACGGCTTCACAGCCGGCTTCTATAAAGCATTTTGTCCCCTACTGGTACCCCTCTTGAATAAGTTATTTAAATCCTTCCAAGGGTCAGGCCCACCCCCTGACATGCTTGCGGCCGATGTCATAATACTGCCGAAGCCGGGCAAAGATGCTGCGCAAATGCACCTCTTACAGGCCCATATCTCCGCTCAATCTCAATCTCAAACTCTTTACAGGGATCTTAGCAGCTAGATTAGGACCGTGCTTACCTTACATCATAGAGCCAGACCAATTGGGATTTATCCTAAATAGGCAATGCAGCGACAACAGCAAACTACTTCTACATGTCATAGACAAAGCCCACTACAACGATGCGGTGTTCCTCTCTGTCGACGTTGAGAAAGCGTTTGAAAGGGTGGACTGGAGCTTCCTGGACAAGACGCTCATACGATTAGGTATAGGTGATTGCTTCAGAGCCTGGGTTGCCAGCTGCTATGATGTGCCCCGGGCATCTGTCTGATTCAAGGGCATCGGTTCACAACCATTTGACATCAGACGGGGAACTAGGCAGGGGTACCCCCTTTCGCCTTTACTGTTTGCGCTATACATAGAGCCGCTTCCGCAAAGAATCCGGGACAACCAGGATATAACTGGCATCACATTCGGGGGCGAACTGTAAACCATAAGCCTTTACCCCGATGACATCTTGGCTGCCCTGGATAACCCCAAACAGTCCGTGCCAGCCTTCCTGATAGAAATGGAGGCTTTTGGGAAGGTATAGGGGTTCAAAATGAATACAGGTAAGTCCATGATACTTCTTCTGGGCTGCAATGCTCGCAAGTCCACTAGCGTAACATTGACGTACGGGTACTTGGCTTCTCGCACCTCAGTCACTTACCTGGGAATCACCCTGACACCAAGTACAACGCAGACTGTTGCCTGGAACTACTCAGATCTCTACTCCCAAATCCAGGGAGACCTAAGAAAATGTAGACAACAACCGCTCTCACTGCTGGGTCGCGTAGCGGCGATCAAAATGTCCCTGCTGCCAAAAGTCCAATACATATTCCAGACCATCCCCATGACTCCACCGTTAGGAATGCTAAAGAAACTGCAGGACGCAATACTGCAGTTTGAATGGGTGGGGAAACGTCCGCGAATGCACAGGGATCTCGCTCAACGGGCGCCGCAGGAGGGGAACCCAGGGATTCCAAACCTTTTGAGGTATTTCCAGGTGACACAGCTACGATATTTCTTAGAATGGAATCGACCTGAGTCAGAAAAGAGATGGCTCTTCCAGGACAGAGCGATGGACCAGATGTCGCTTTGGAAGATCCCATTCCTGAAACGCTCGGATAGACCAGCACACCTCAGGAGATCTCCCATTACTCACACGATTCGCGGGGTGTGGGACGCGGTAGGAATCATGGGGGACTTACCACCTTCCCCTCACCTCTCACACCACTGTTTGACAACCCTGCATTCCCACCGGGGATGGAGCCCTACGCCTTTGAGCAAGTGAGGGCTTCCGATTGCAGGTCAGCGGGACATCTTTTTGACCTAGATGGCTTCATCCAACTCAATGACCTAAAAGGAATGTACAATCTTACTGCCCCACGGTGCTTTCAATATTTTCAGATCAGACACTGGCTGACTCAACCTGACACTCGGCACCTTGTGGGTAGGCGACTCATGGCCTTCGAGAAATGGCTATTCACGAAAAAGACTGGTAGTAAGGCAATTACGGATCTTTATTAAATGATCGGTCCCTAGCCACTTCCACACCGATCAGCGGGCCAAAGAGGGTGGGAATCCAAGCTAGGGAGAAACCTCTCGGATGAGGAGTGGGGGGATGTCTTCCACAGAGCGCACCACACAGCTAGAAACACTGCGAGTAAAGAAACAGCGGTTAAGATTGCTTCCTATTGGTACCTGACGCCTGCCCGACTAAACAAAAGCAATCCACGCCGGAGCCCTACATGTTGGAGGGGTTGTGACGAAATGGGGACTCTAACACACCTACTGTAGGATTGTGTAGAAGTGAGAGACTACTGGACAGAGTTTCTTGATGCTATAAACACACACTTTGACACGACATTCCTCGCTTTCCGGCGTACACTCTCTTGGGTCTCCCAAATGCACTCACCTTCAACTTACCCATCAGAGGAAAGCAAATGGGGTTGACACTAGAGGTGGTAGGCAGTCCAGCACATCCTCTCGCTATGGGGTTCTCCGAGGCGTCCCTCACACACGGGATGGCTCCATAGACTCTGGTATATATTGGGTATGGAACAAATCCATACAACCCTCACGCAATCATCAGAGTCATTTACTACTGTTTGGCAGCCTTTCCTATACCTATTAGCCTCAGACTTCAATGAAATCACATGCCCGAAGTACCAGCGCCTGCTGAGGCTCACCAACATACCCACAACCAAGAGCGTCCGTGCTTGATGGGTAAGGACAGACGTCATGTTCCAGCAGCCACACAGTGCAGTTTAGCGACAAACCGGGGGGGGGGCGAAGAGGGTGGTGGGGGAAGGGGGGATTTGGGGGGTTTGGTTTAGGAGGGGAGGGGGGTGTTGTTACTTCATGGGGTGGTAGGTTACACCGATTGCTAAAGCTTGCCTCATACGAACTCTTAAGGACATTATACTTCCATACAACTTTGGGGCATTACAATCTGTGCTCCGGAGGAGGCGGGTTATTAGAACGACATCGGTACAACAAGGGGAATATGATTATTGTGTTGTACTGTACATATTGCACCAGAAATTTTATAAAACAAAGTTAAACAAAAAAAAGATTTGTTTTTACACTCTGAGTCCAGGCATACTAAACTCCATTTCCCTATCTTTTCCTAATGGGAAGTTATGCTTATAGGATGTTATAAGTAAAACTCCCATTCTTTCCTGAGGGACAGATAACCTTGCAGTGGGGAAAAATGAAATACATTGTAATCCACCACCAGGACATGTCACACACAACAGTACATGTCCGGCCTTTAACATACACAGCACCCTGCTCACAGGAATACCTTGAGCCTACCTTAGGGGTGACATACATGTATGAAAAGGGATGATTAGGGCCTGGCAAGTGGGTGCATTTGCCATGTCGACATGGCAGTTGAAAACAGCGCACATATACTTGAGTGGCAGGTCTGAGACTCCCTTTCAGGGCTGCTTCGGTGGGTGGCACAATCAGTGCTACAGGCCCACTAGCAGCATTTGAGATACAGGCCCTCGCACTCTTAGTACACTTTACTACGGACATACTAGTAAACAAAATATGCCAATCATGGAAACACCAATATAGAACACAATTTACCACAGGAGCTCTTGCACTTTAACACTGAACAGAAGGGAGAAAGTGCCCAGAGACATAAAACCAGCAAAAAACCGAGTCAAAACCGGGGGGTCAGAAAGCAAAAAGCCAGGGGAAACACGACAAAGATGCAAGGCCTAACACAGTGACTTTTTGGATCTCTAGTTACCTCAGCATCCAACCACAGTACAATATAATTATTAACCTACAGTGCACAATGCAAACCGAAGAATAGACTATCGGCTGGTGTCTATTGGCCTGATATCCCAGATTAGGCACACTTGCATTCTACTCAGATCATTATCAGACAACTCCCCAATAGTTCTGGTACAGGACTGTATGCAAGGTACCTGACATACTGGATCTTGGAGATCTAAACCAGAATTCTAATTAGATGTCTCTTTCAGGAATGAGCAGTGTAAAGCAATCACTGAACACTTGGACCTCAACCTGGTCTCTGTGCTGCGGTTAACTACATTTTGGCAGGCCTTTAAAGTGTATGTTGTAGGTAAGGGCATAGCAAAGGAAGCAAAGACATTGAAATTGCTGTGATAATTATTAACATGACTTTAAAATTATCTTAGGTAGCTAGAAAAGATTAAACATGGGATCATAATCATGCCACACTTTCCTGAACAAATGAACCATTAAGCAATTACATGGAGGTTGCAGAGCACGAAAGGAGATTCTTAGAAAGAAACCTGAGGAATTGTGTATTAATAAATAATTGTGCATTATTAGCAATCTGCATAATCTTAATCTGCACTCAAATTCACACATTTATACTGACCTGATGCTATTTCATTTGAAACAATTTGATATGACCTGTTAAAGTGTGGTATCCTGGCTAACTAGGCCTCAATTGATTTTCAATACCATCTTGTAAAAAATGTATGTCACATTCACTGTTTATTTCTGCTGCACATAGTCAAGCAAGTCATGTTTGTTTATTTCTGAATGACACTGTTCTTGAAGAAGAATCTTTTCATGGACTTAGAATGTAAAATTTTTCCAAGGGTCTCATATGAGGTATTGCATTTATTCACAATGGTTTACTGTTGTTTCTGTAACTAGTTTGTTCTGATACCTCCGGATGACATTAGGCAGGGTTAGGGAGTATTCATTATTCACATAGTAGGTTAGTGCTTAGGTAGTAAGGCTGTACGATGTTTTTAAAGTCTGTATTCTGATTTGTTGAACATGTATTGTCCTCCTCCCACCACGATTCAGCAGTTTTTATACTGTTCCATGAGGCGATTTCATACATAAATGCCCAATTTTTGGGGTTAGCTGTCTGAGTTCTTACTGATTTTCCTGCATATTTGGAACTTGTTCTTTTATGGATTTTGCCTATCACTATGTATTGTTCTATTAAAGAGAGCCTTCACTGCAATGACGTTAGGCATATAAATGAGAATAGCTGCATTTGAACAGCATTCCCAATCCACGCAACCAGTGGGAGTGTTTTTGTAGTGTAAGGTTTTAGGATACAGCACACTCCCAAAACTCAGGGCCATAGACTGGAGAAAGGTAGAATACCCAGTTGAGTGCTGTCCAGTACACTTTGAAATATTGCATGCGCTCACACCACAGTGGGATCGGTCTACAGTGCAGTAGAGACTATCTTATTGATATCACACATGGGCCATACTCCTATCCCCATCCTATTATAGGTGGGCAATGCAGTTCAAATAGAACAAACTACAAATAGTCTTCGGCACCTCTTAGACTTGTTTTGTAATGTAAATGGAGGACCTATACCTCAAAGTTAATTTTTCAAAGTCCTACATCATGACCGATGGTAGCCCTTGCACCAAATGAAATTCTTCTAAGATGGGCAAATCTGCCTTATCAACGGTTAAAAATGTTAGTTATCTAGGGATTTTGTTTAGGCACCTTTAAGCTGGTCATCACTCATAACATTGAGAGGACATATTGAAGCCATTTTTAGATTTGCCAGCAAGCTTCTAAATAAACCAATTGAGGCAATGCTGAATATTTGCAAGAGTGTATGTCAGCATGCATTTAAGAAACTTGCTTCTGGGGGCATAATAGCATAGAAAGTTTACAAAGCATAGATAATCAAATTATGCGTAGACTTTTATGAGTCCTGGGAAGCACTCCCCCTCTAATTTGTCACGAAGAGCTTGGCATGTTGTCTCTGAAAGATGTGAAAGGGCTAGCACTCCTATTACTCTGGACAAAAATGTGGCAATCACAAGAGACTGGAAAAACAAGATCTTGTATCTGCGATTGACTGCTATTAGATGGGGCAGAACCAATACCACCACTTAAGTACGTGAGGTTTCTTTTGCATGCTTGTGTCTGTCCGATTTTTACAGGTCCCCCTTTTTAATTGGTCCAAATTTTAAGCAACGTGTTAAAAAAACATACTTTGAGCACTACAAAAATACCTCTTGTATGCACCCCAAAACATGCAAAGTATTGTAAGTTAAGCACAAGTTACAACAACCTCTGGTCTAGAGCCTTACCTGGGATGAATTATATACCCTACTTATCGTTAATAGCTTACCCTTTTTAAATTAAGGACTTTGCACTTTAAATTTGATTCTTCCACACTGGGCCCCTGGCATCAAGACCTACCCACCTGCAGGTGCGACAATATTGCAACTCGAAGTATCAGCCACTTATTTTTGTTTTTCCACTTGTACCAGGAGCCAAGACTTTGATCCTTGGCATCCTTTTTACGGAAGGCCAATGTGAGACAGTACTAGGAAGGGCTACTGATTATGCAGGCACTAGGTTCTTCGAAGTTTGGTGTGCGGGACTCAATTGTATCAAATCAGCATTACACATTAGGAGGGATTATGAACCTTAAAAGATGCAGTTTCTGTATGAATCAGTGGCAGTCAACGCTTTTTAATCTTATGAAATGTTATGAATTGTACTGAATATCTTTGATTTTATGTGACTCAGTGATATGTTTTTATTTACCATATTTTTTATAACTATGTGATCTGCCTTTTGCGTGCCTCTCGCCTAATACCATTTATCTTAACTTGACTTGATATCGCACTTTCATGATTGGAAAGGTTCACATTTCTGCCTTGAGGAAATACTTGAGGTAATAAAGTAGCTGCAGAGTGGTGATGTATCTGGGCCTGTATGGATTTTAATTAGATTTTATGAAACTTATGCTGATTTAAAAAGCCCCCTCCTACATAAGGAATATGAAGAAGCCATTCGGGAAGGGTGACTTCCCACATTGACATTAGAGGACATGTGGACAGCACTTATCAAACCCGACAGATCAGAAGAACGCTGGGCATCATAAAGACTACTGTAATTGCTTTACATTAACAATATGGTATTTGCAAAAGTCCTAGTTAGTAGGTTAAAACCACTTATGTCAGGTCTGGTACTTCCAGACCAGACTGATTTTATACCCAGCCACCCAACATTGTTACATTAAATATTCTCCTAGCAGTGGTACATCATTTAGACCCTCAATTACTGGCATAGTCACTTCTTCTTGGCATTAAAAAATATTTGTCTCTCTGGAATAGCAATATATGTTTTGGGTATTAACTAAAATGGGCCTGTAATGGCCGATGATAAGCGCTGGGATGCCTATTGGTAACCAGGCGCTATACAAAACTCGGAATAATAATAATAATAATAATTTTATTAAAAATTAACGTGTTCCGTAGGAACCCCTTGGCCAGAGTGTTTATCAATGGGCAGGGGCACCAGACAGCATTGCCCTCTATCACCACTCTTATTTGCCATTTCTGTGGAACCCTTGACCTTTGTTTACAGACAGATGCATGCACATAGAGGAATTTATATAGGTGGCAGGCCATTAGTTGTATACATGTACATGGACAATGTCCTTCTGTATATACAGAACACAACCGGAAACATAAATACAATTGTTCAAGAAACTGACTGATTCAGTGTTATCTCTGGACTAAAAACTAATTGTGCAAACCGAAGTAGACAGAGGGTCATGTTTTCTTTACTTTTGGCAAAGTGTGAAACTGCAGTGTGACGGATAAAAGGTCCAACACCTACATCTACACCTAAAAAACGGAAAGAAGACTTAAGTTATTGAAGTGATTTGGTGGTCCTCTTTTAGGACTAATCCACCCAGTGGCAGTATCGTGGGACTTCAAGGAATGCCTGAGAACATAACCTTTTTTTTGTTTTTACAAATTTCTTTATTGGTTTTAGCAAAAGTAGAAAAATAAACAAAAAAACATAATAATGACAATTCCGAAGTGCCATTCACAAACGATATCACATCAAACAAAATTAACAAATGTGAACGGTGGAGTCACAATAGCCTAAAGCAAACATAAGGAGATGATAGACTGAGCGCTGAACCTTTATAGACACTCACCCCCAGTCACAGATCTGGGTTGAATCTATCATCATTCTTTAGCTAACTTTGCCGCCCCAGTTCATACCACGAAACCAGTCCCAGGATGCTTGTTTCTGGTCCAGGGAAGACCTGCTTGGCAGTTCGGGCTGGACTGTTCCCAGGAGGAACAGGGTCAAGACTGATTTGCTCATGGCTGGGTCTGAACTGAAGTGGGAAATTGAGCTAAAGAACGATGATTGATTCAACCCAGACCCGTGACTGCGAGTGAGTGTGTGAAAAGTTTCTGTGCTCGGTCAGTCATCTCCTTGTGTTTGTCATAATAGTCTAGACATGTCACTCCTCCAACCTCAGGTGTGGTAGCATGTCATAATGAAGAAGGCCCCTGCATTGACATGGGTGGCAGTATGGTGTATCGTGGCAATAGTTTCTGGGGGTACAACATGATTTGGAAGGACACCGAGGAACGTGTACGCCCCAGTACAGGCTAATCCACACATGGAGATATAAGAAGATCCTGCAGGCCAGTGCCAGTGGTCACTAAAAGCCATGACAACAATTCTGAGGTGTCTGAGATCCACACCCACAGTTGTAAGGGGCAGTGTTGGTGTGGCTGTATCACCTATGTGGAGTCCTCATAGGGGCATGGTCCCGCTATCTCATGTGCTGGCATGGCTCATTGTATGAGTTGCAGAATGGGACAGAAGGACCTAGGGTAGTGGTCAGGGTTCAGGGTGGACATGCATACCTTTTTTCCTCAAAGTTTCTGATATAGGTATCCCAGCACCCTTCTCTAGCATTCCCTCCTCCTTGTCTACGTGCCACTGCGAGGACATCCAGGTCAGCTTTTGCCCATTTGAGCAATGTGGAGACCCAACAGGGTGTATCGGTGGCTGTATGAGCCTTCCAGGACATGAAGATTTGCAGTTTGAAGAGTATTATGGCTAGGTAAAGGAATCCATGAAAGTACTTTTCTCTCTTAGTCTTGGGTCTAGGACGGAGTAGGCATGATTCCAGGATAGGCAGGACCAAGTGCTCTAGCAAAGTGGAAGTAATTCTGTGACTTCTCCCCAGGGCCGCTCCAACACCTGGTGCTCCCAGACCATGTGGTCAAAAACCATCCTCATCTGCTCTACATCTGGGGCATGCAGAGGATGCTGTAGGAAACAGGCGCTTGATGCGTTTCGGTGTGAGAAGTCCCTGATGCAAATAGTTAAATTGCGTGTAATAGAAGTGTGGATTACGTGAAACCTCCTTTACATGGGTCCAGAGACTGTCTGTGAATTGCATCTCGGGGTCCGCCATTCATTGGCCTTTAGCCCTGTCATACGACTCATAATGGTATGAGTGCAATGCAACATTAAGGGCCATAATATTTTTCTTTGGGACAGGATTGCATGCAGTGGTGGTGTACTTTAGTAATCGCATGCTGTCCGGCATGATATATCAGGAAATGGCCTGCCACAATGCCATACGTGTCCATAATCTTAAAAAGGGGATTTGTGCAGCCACCATGAAAAAGTCACCCATTTGGTCAATCTCGGCATCTCTCCAAGGCAACATGTTATTGTGTTGTTGGGTCAACTCCTGGTGCTGAGTGCCATCAAACTGGGATCAGTGGGGAGTATGGAGGATGGGACCCGTTGCCTTGCTCGTATGCATACCAGCACACATATCCTATCTTTATGGTGGACGAGCCCTGGGGTCCAACAGTCGCATATATATATATGTGTTCACCTAATGAATGGTTGCTCTCTCCGGTCAAGGGGCTGTGCCCAGCCAGTGCATCGACCACTCCAGCTGAGCTCCTGCATAGTACAACCCATAATTTGGACCACCCTCATGAAGCAGGCACTAAAGCATGAAGAGCACCACCCGTCTCCTGTCTGAGCCCCATATCAGCTCCAGCAGGAGACCATGGAGGTCCTAAATGAGTCGCTTGGTGAGGGAAAGTGGTAACGCTGCAAAGAATACAGGAGTCATGGCAAGATAAGCATTTTGAAGATTATCTGCCAGCCCAGCGGGGACAGCTGTAAGGACAACCATAAGGGAGGGATTTACAGATGTAGTTTGGGGCCCTACCCATGTTAACGTTGCCCTCCACAAGTCCTTGCTGAGTGGTAGATCTGTACACCCAAGTACTTCAGCATGTCAAGGTGCTATTTCAGCCCAAACCGTGGCAGAGCCCTCCTGTTATGCTCATGAACTGGAGAGAGGGGGAAAAAGCAAGACTTAGACCAATGCAATCTGAAGCCTGATACTATTCCAAATTCCAGAAGTGTCTCCATCAAGGCTGGAAGTGTGACAGTGGCATCATACAGATAGATAGGGTCATCATGTGCTTATAAAGAGATGATATGGCCCTTGTCATGTACTTGGTGAGCCCAAAGCTGCACTTGCAAGCTCTGGCAGCAGGCCAGGGGCTCCATGGTCAGGATACAAATCAATCAACAGGGATAGGGGGCAACCCTCACTGGTGCAGCTATGTATGTCAAAGCTGTCGGTTATTAACTGTACCATCCTGACTCTTGCTATCGAGTTCTTATAGAGCGTGAATATCTAATTAAGGTAACCCGGCCTGAGGCCGATTTCCTCCAGAGTTGCCAGAAGGTAATCCCACCCCAGTATGTCATACTCTAAGTCAAGCGACACCACCAACTATTCCGCCATCTCACTCAAGGCAGGTTTCATCGGATGAAGTGGTCGTCGAATGTTGAGAAAAGAATTGCATTCTGGAATAAACCCACATTGATCTACTTGTGCTAGGGTGTTAGCAACAGCCAATTAGCCAGGGCCTTCCCTAATATCTTATTGTCTACATTTAATAGGGAGAACGGCCAATATGAGGGGACTTCGGGGGGGGGGGATCCCGGCCTGGTTTTGACAACTCTATCAGCACCTCGCAGAGCGAGTCTGGGAGCTGACCCTTCTTTCTTGCTTACTTAAAAACTTCCAAGAGAATCTGGGAAGGGTGTGCACTGAAGGTGGCATACTATTCTAGCGTGACTCCATCCGTACATAGAGTTTTATTTCATGCAATTTGGGTGATAGCCACCCGTATCACATCAATTTGAAGGGGTTCATCCTGTTCAGCTCATTAGAGTGGAATCAATCAGGGTAACAGTAGCCCGTGAAGAAACCCTTTGATTCAGTTAATGGGGACTGTCTACAGCTGCATACCGGAAGTGATAGTACTTTGCAAAAGCGGCAATAATGGCCACTTGTGTTTTAATCACCATGCCATCCCCCGACTCGATTGCTCCTACTGATGGGTATGCCTGCCAGTCTTTAACGAGCCATGCCAATAGCCTGTCCGAACGCTCCCCTCCACATGGAGAAGGGCAAGGCAGTGACTATAGTCATGTTTCCCATATGGTGCATCTAGATCCCTGTGACTCTTTCTCAGCTGCTTGTTTCTTTCCGTCCCAATAGCCCACTATGACACCTTGGTCTCAAGTAGTGTCAACTCCCGTTCCATGTCCAGCAGCTTCATGTGCAGGGCCTTATGTACCCCCTGCCGTAGTGGCAATGCATTGCTTTCTGATGACCACCTTGTGGAAATACCACTTCAGCACCCTGGAGAGGGTGGTGCCTGTGTTAAGTTGGAAATATTGAGTAATTTGTATTAAAAGGGCATCCCTGAAGGGGGCTTCCGAAGTACCTTGGTCTGGAACCTCCAGGGCTGTAATGTCATCAGCAGTGGCCAGTGATCCGAGAGGGTGCGCACCAAGGACTCTGTCACAGTTATCTATGTGCCCAATGGTTAATTGCAGAGAAAAATACCAAGTTTAGCTTGGAGGTCATGGACCAGGCAATAAAACAAGCCAATGGTGTTCAGATGGTGCAAGCGCCATATATCGAACATGCTCTTGTTAACCATCGAGTCCCGAAAGTAATTTGAACACAATTAAAGTTGCTGCCTGATGTGCTTGGATTGTGAGGGTCCCGGAAAATAGCTGGGATGAAGAGCCCTAAAAAAGTAGAGTGAATATTGTTGGGGGCATAAACAACCACCAGCATGAGGGGAGCACCATCCATTTGTCCTTCCACCACCTACTACCTATCCTCAGTGTAAACTCTGTCCATGTCTTTCACAATTGGTACCCCGGGGCAATCTATCTCATGACCCTTTTGCATATGGAATGCTGTAGTGCTATACACCTGCCCCCTCCATTTTGCATGCACTTTTTGTAAGTCTACCTGTGTCAATTGCTTCTCCGGCAAAAGGCTATGTGTGTGCAACGCCGCTTAAGATATGTATGCACCCACTGCACCCTTGGCCTGGTCGCCCCCACGCCCCCTGCCTGCTCCTCCTACCTGCTGCCTGTACCACGATCTGCACGATGCCCCAGCCGCCGCAGGACCGCCGCTGAGCCGCCCCAGCCGCCGCAGGGCCGTCCCAGCGCCGCCCCAGCCACCGCAGGGCCGCCGCCGAGCCCCCAGGTTTTCCCGCCGGATTACTGCGAGACCCCACCCCCCCGCCCGCCGATTGGCTCCCGCGCTCCCCGCCTCCCCCCACACCCTCCCTCCCGGCTCCCCTCTTATGACGCCCCCAGAGCGACCGCGCAGCGGACGCGCGCAGCGGGAGCACCGATTGAGCGCCGAAGGTGCGCCAAAGGTAAGCCCGTCTACGCCCGTCCGCACCTGGACCGCGCCCAGCACCAGGACCCCTGGCCCCCGCAGACCCCAGCCCACCCGCCGGACCTACGACGCCGCCACCCTCAACGCACTCAACACCGGCCGAATCCCGGGTTGCTACCGAGCCACCCCGAGACGAACCCACGGACCCTTCAGCTGCCACGCCTGCAACTTCACCTGCATCCGGACCTGCACTACACCAGCACCCACCAAGCCGAACAACAACAGCAACCACCTGAAGTGCATCCTCCTCAACACCCGCTCCGTCCACAGACACGCCATCGAACTCTGGAACCTCCTCGACACCACAGCTCCTGACATCGCCTTCCTCACGGAAACCTGGATGAACGACTCCTCAGCGCCCGACATCGCCATTGCCATCCCAGAGGGCTACAAGATCACCCGAAGAGACCGCGACAACCACACTGGAGGAGGCATCGCCATCATCTACAGGGACACCATCCGCATCAAGACCAACACCGACGGCACCCTGACAACCGCCGAACACCTGCACTTCCAGATCCACACGGACCCCAAAACCACCCTCAGAGGCACCCTGATCTACCGACCCCCGGGACCACACACACAATTCAGCGAGGACATCGCCGACTTCATCAGCTTGCATGCCCTCCCCTCCGTCGACTACATCCTCCTGGGGGACATCAACTTCCACCTGGAGAACAACAAGGACCGCAACACCATCACCCTGCTCGACAACCTCGCCACCCTCGGTCTCAAGCAGCTGGTGTCCACCCCCACCCACCTCGCCGGACACACACTCGACGCAGTCTTCTCATCCTGCAGAGACATCGTCTTCAGCCACGCCACCGGACTCCACTGGACGGACCACAGCTGCGTCCACTTCACCTTCAAAAGAACGACGATCCACCACCACCAGCAACAGGTTGCTCGAAGAAGCTGGAACAAGATCACAGCCGACCAGCTCGCCGTTTCCCTGAGCCAGCACCCTCCCGCCAGCTCAGCGAACCCCAGCCAGGCCGCCGACAACCTCACGAAGTGGATCAGCAACTGCGCGGACGAACTCGCCCCACTGAGGACCCCGCCCAGCAGACCCGGCAGCAAGAAGGCCCTATGGTTCACCGACGAACTCAAGAGCTCCAAAAAGAACTGCCGAGCCCTCGAGAAAGCCTGGAGAAGGGAACCAACACCGGACAACATGACCACCCTCAAGCTTGCCACCCGGAAGCACCACCAACTGATCCGCGCCACCAAGAAAACTGCATTCAAGGACCGGCTGGACAACAATGCACACAACTGCAAGGAACTCTTCAACATCGTGAAAGAGCTCTCCAACCCCAACGCCGGCAACAACGACATCACCCCATCGCAAGACCTCTGCAACTCCCTCGCCTCCTACTTCCACTGCAAGATCGCGGACATACACAACAGCTTCAGCACTCAACCGACGAACACCACGACCGAACCACCGCCCCCCACCACCACCCTCCGCACCTGGACTCCGATCAGCACCGATGACACCATCCGCATGATGAACTCCATCCACTCCGGATCTCCAACTGACCCCTGCCCTCACCACGTCTTCAACAAGGCCGACGCTGTCATCGCACCCCACCTGCGGGACATCATCAACACCTCCTTCGACACCGCCACCTTCCCGGAGAGCTGGAAGCATGCCGAACTCAGCGCCCTACTCAAGAAACCTACAGCGGACCCCACCGAACTCAAGAATTACCGCCCCATCTCGCTCCTCCCGTTTCCAGCCAAAGTCATCGAGAAGACCGTCAACAAGCAGCTGGCCGCCTTCCTCGAGCGGAACGGATCCCTCGACCCCTCACAGTCTGGCTTCCAAGCCAACCACAGCACCGAGACCGCCCTCATCGCGGCCACCGATGACATCCGAGCCCTGATGGACAACGGAGAAACAGCGGCCCTCATCCTCCTAGACCTCTCCGCGGCCTTCGACACTGTATGCCACCGCACCCTAGTGCAGCGCCTCAGCAACGTCGGAATCCAGGAGAGGGCACTGGAGTGGATCATCTCCTTCCTCGACGGAAGAACACAGAGAGTCCGACTACCACCGTACAAGTCAGAGGCCACCGAAGTCATCTGCGGCGTCCCTCAAGGATCCTCGCTGAGCCCCACCCTCTTCAACGTCTACATGACCCCCCTCGCGGCCATCGCACGCCAGCACAACCTCAACATCATCTCCTACGCTGACGACACCCAGCTGATCCTCTCCCTGACCAACGACCCCGCCGCCGCCAGAGCCAACCTTCACGAAGGGATGAAACACGTAGCCGAGTGGATGACGACCAGCCGCCTGAAACTGAACTCAGACAAGACGGAGGTCCTCATCCTGGGCTCCTCACCCTCCGCCTGGGACGACTCCTGGTGGCCCCCCGCCCTGGGCACCGCACCCAAACCGACAGACCACGCACGGAACCTGGGCGTCATCCTGGACTCCTCCCTCTCCATGACCAGACAAGTCAACGCCGTCTCCTCGTCGTGCTTCAACATCCTGCGCATGTTACGGAAGATCTTCCGGTGGATCCCCACCGAGACCAGGAAGACGGTCACCCAGGCCCTCGTCACCAGCCAACTGGACTACGGCAACGCCCTCTACGCCGGAACCACCGCCAAGCTCCAGAAGAGACTCCAGCGGATCCAGAACACCTCAGCCAGACTCATCCTCGGCATCCCACGACACAGCCACATTTCCGGACATCTGAGAGACCTGCACTGGCTCCCCGTCAACAAAAGAATCACCTTCCGTCTCCTCACCCACGCACACAAAGCCCTACACGATCAAGGCCCGAGCTACCTCAACAACCGCGTCAACTTCTACGCTCGCAAACGCCATCTCCGATCAGCCAGTCACGCCCTCGCCGCCGTCCCCCGCATCCGAAGAATGACAACAGGAGGAAGGTCCTTCTCCTACCTGGCCGCCAAGACCTGGAACGCCCTCCCTCCCGACCTGCGCCTGACCCAAGACCACCTCTCCTTCAGGAAGAAGCTCAAGACCTGGCTGTTCGAGCAGTAGCAGCACCCCCTCCCCCCCCTCCCCCAAGCGCCTTGAGACCCTCCGGGTAAGTAGTGCGCTCTATAAATGTCTTGATTGATTGATTGATTGACCCAGTACATCTCTGTGGTAGTGCCCATGCCCTTCACATTCCAGTTCAGCAAGTTATAGTGTGTGGTCATATTGCCTGTAGGTGTGCACATGGTAAGTAGTGATGCATCACAATCCACAATTGCCAATCCCCAAAACTCCATTGTGAAGGCAACCCCAAAAGTTCGATCAATGATAAAGAGATCAGTGCAGTACAGAGCCATGTCACAGGATTATATGTAGAAAACTTCATCTGTGCCTCAAAAGAAAACACAAGATTTGTAACCCCCTGACCAGTACTCCCCTGAGTGACTAGCCATAACAATCCAACAAATGTACATCAACCAAAGAGAAATGTGTAATAAAATACATGTCCTGTTTGGAGAGGTCAGGGCTCATGGATACAAGGGTCGTCTTCGATGATCTGGGCGTCCAATCCTCCAAGGTGTTTCCAAAAGTTACTGGTGAGCAGTCCACACCACTTCTCACACAGTAAAGACCAAACCCCCACGCTTCATAGCAGATTATCCACCAGTCATAGTGTCAACTCCTGACCCTGGGGGTACTCCCAAGCAGAGGTCATTGTCGTGTAGTTCCTAAAAACCTATAGAGGATCTGTGCATTTAGATAACATAAACTAAGGGACTGGTGTCCAGACTGATTCTAGGAACCCCCAAAGTATAAGTTAGTCAGTAGACCAGCTAGCTCACAGTGCCACTATGAGCCCTCTTACTAAGGATCGAATATTTCTGGAAACTATTGAACATGACAACCCTAACCCCTCAGGGATCGTGGAAACAGTACAATACTTTTTACTCAGTCACTCATGCTTACTTTGTCTCAGAGAGATACACAGAATTAACAGTGGGGACGTTTTCAATAAGTATATTTTGAACCAGCATATTATTCTAGTATAGAACCATGAGACAGACACTGATATATAGGATTATGAGCGCCAGTAGAGTAAAGAAAATGTAGAATTCTACCATACTGCTAAAGCAATGACTATATGCAGGCATATAGATACATAACAGTAAAAATGCGTACTCCAACAATGTAGATCCTAACTAGATGTACCTTCGGTTACCTAGCATGTATGTAGATGTATAGCCAAGAACCCCCTTAGGGTAGAGCCAACCTCAATACCTGATGTGGGAGAGCGAAGGACCCCATCTAGGTCTCCAGATGGACACCCCGCAAGGGATGTCAGACCACTGCGTGCTGAAGTGTTTGCATGCAGGGATCTCAGCGTCTCACGTCAGCATGTCAGAAGGGGAGTCTTTCTCCTCTGGTTTGCCCAGTGAAGATGTAGTGCTTATATACCTGAAAGGTACCCTCAGGGGTTCTATTTAGAAATATACAATGGGCATGTTGGGCAAGGATGACCATAGAGATGGGCCTTGTACAGAGTTATTATACGGAAGATGGTAATCCTGAGTTGATACTGAGAATCCTCATGCATAATACATGAGGCTAATTTTCAGAGAAAACCACACAACAGTCATGTAGCACCTAACTAGGTAAATGGTTAGCGCTAGACCCGTTATGTAGAACAGAGGTAGGACAGATGTAGGTAAAAGGTCATGTAACTACTTAGGCCTATATTGGGGTACATTGGGGTTCATAACACCATGGAGCCATTAGTATTCAACTGTCAGAGGCATGGTTCAACAGCAATGCCTCAAAAGAGTTCTGGTTATATTTCAGCACCACTTGCCCTACCTCTGCTCGCTCCCTGGCCGTCTGTGCCATGAAGGGGCGGCTATTGGTCTCCCCGGCTCCTCCTACCCCTCAGTTGCAATGTCAGCCTTTTATTAACATTACAGTCATCTGATGTGGGTTTCGCAATTCCCTTGGCATGAAACCAGACTTATGCATCTTCAGGAGTCAAGAAAGAATGGGTTCACTCATCATCCATCACCTCAAGTTTAGCAGGATAGAGAAGAGCATACTTTAGGCTTAGCTCGTGGCGGAGTTGCTTGACCACACTATGCAACTTGAGAAGATGCTGCATGTCCACAGTAAAATCTGCCCTCAAAGTGCCAAGGACTTTTCATCCAGAACAACTGCAGAATCAAGTCTCTGTCTCTATCATTAAGTTACAGGACACGTATTGGCCCCCGATGGTGGTGACCTCCCTGGTAGACAATGTGCTTTCTCCACAGCAAAGAATTTAGGTACATTGCCTGTCAGTACTGTTGTCATCAGCCACTGTTTGAGGAAGAGCTCTGTACTCAGGCTCCCACAAGCATTCCAGAAAGCTCGAAAAATGAACATTATTATGCTTTGAGAAGCCCTCTGCATCCTCCGATGTGGAGAGGTCATCTCCGCCCTCATGTCCTTCAGATGGGTTTGGAGTTTCTGCAATGTGGGTCGCATTGTGGTTAATGTGGGTTCAACATTGTCCATACAGTCCACCAGTTTCCTGTGGTCCGTACGAAGCAGGTTCAAATCCAGGGAGACTGCCTTGATCTTGAACTTCTGCGTGGCTTTTTTGTCCAGAATTACCTGCAATATATTTTCAAACTGTAAAGAGTGACTGCGGAGAGTGGCCCATAGTGCCGACTCCATTATCGGGAGGGGCGGAAGGCCTGCTGCATCCCCAATGCCTGAGGTAGAGTTCTTAGCAGATTTCGGCTTTCGGCTTCACCATCAAACCCACATTGGTATCAACCCAAGTGGATGCTCCAGCAGGGTCTAGACAGTGGGCCATCACACCTGACTCTCCACCAGGTTTGAGTCGTGGGTAAGTGTAGTGCAATTCTGGAGCTGCACGTGTGTTAGAATAGAAATATTCATGTTTGCGCATTGCCCAATGTAAGCTACTATTTGCGGCACCATTTTCTATTCAGGCACCATTTTGAATCATGATCAAAACTAATCCTTTGCTACTTCTGAGAAAAGGCCTCTGTTAGGTTTTGTTTCTGCAGTTTTGGGGGTTTAGCTTCACTAATGAATAGACTGCTCATATTAGTGCATACCTTGCTTACTAGATAGAGGCCTCGCCCACTTGTCTGGTGGCGGGTGCAGGGTGAAATGACCTTGGCTTGTATTAGGTGGTGTGAGATATGACATCCAATACCTATTTTTTGTATTTTTTTTTTTGTATCCAACTGCACCAGCCTGGAAAATTTCATTGTGGGCGTGCCTTTGACTAGTCATGAAACTTACATAATGTATCTTTATGCTTGTTGATTTCAGTCCCTCTGCAGTACTCCTAGTGACTGGGCAGGCTGGGCTCCACTCTGGGTATATATAAATAAACAGTTATTGGTTTGTATTCTCTACTGTCTGACAGACTCTTCTGTAGTGTAGTTCCTATATTCCCAATAGGCTCTGCGCATTGGAATAATATATCCTATAAATGTGACGTAGGACTTATGTCTGCTAGGTCTCTATTGAATATATTAGACTTAATTGTTAGTGCCAGCTAGCTCAGAGGTCACTCTAAACTTTCTTGAATGAACAAGAAGGGATTAGTTTTCTGACAACCACATAAACATGACAACTTTGTTTCCCCAAGATAAAACGTATCTTCAGAGTCGTGGAAACAATAGATAGATATTTTACTCAGTCAATCGTGCATGCTTCGTTTCACCAGAGGTGCAGAGAAATAGAGAGACTGGCATTTTCAATGAAAGTATTTATTGAACAGTCTTCTTTCTCATGCAGAGGAAATGAACTGCTACAATCGTAAGACTGGCTGTTAAGTATAATGCGTACAGCAAGAAGAGTAATATAAAATAATACTGTAAAAGCATGGTATGGTTTCTAAGCCATAAAATATATACATACATAAATAAAGACTAAAAGTACTCAACTGGTGCTTCTAAAATACGCCCAGCCCGATATACCTAACCTAAGTCTAGTACGAGGGAAGAAGTAAGTGTGTTGTAGCATAAATTTAATATTCTTTATGCCAAGAATCTATCCAAGATTTCTCTTAGGGTCTAATCAGCTTCGTAACTTGGTTTAGAATGAAGGAGGTCTGGTATCTCTCTGTCTCAGGACTCGATTTCCCAACACCCCGCAAGGGGAGCCTGGAAACACTGGAGCTGGATTTATTGGCAAGAGAAAAGACAGTGTCTCTCTCAGTGCGTCTGCTGGAGGGTCGGCTTCCTTCGGCGCTTGCTGTAGCGAAGTGCGTCGGGCAAGTAGATAGTCAAACTACTCCAAAACCACTGTGTGTTTGCTAGGGCAAGTGTGGGCATATTTATAGCCTGAAGATGCCGAGTTTGACGTAAAGGTGGACATAATAACGTCTTCAAAGAATCTCAGTTCTTTGAAAACTCAATGAGTTCTTGGACAAATCAATATTCCAGCAAGGGGAAGTCCCTAACTGCTGTGGATTTTCGGAACTACTGGAAGTAGCCCTGCCGTATTTGGACTGCATGAGCTATGTCAAAATATGGTTATGATTTCTATGCCTATATAAGGACATGGGCCCACATGCATCATTGTTTCATTTTGCACTTCCTAATTTGCGATTTTTAGGGAATCGCAAATTAGGAAATGCAAAATGGGATGCATGTACATTTTCGCAAAATATTTGAGAATCGGTAAAAATCACAATTTTTACCGATTCTCAAATATTATGCGATTAGCAAAGTGCGAATTTGCAATTCCCATTCATTCCTATGGGCTAAAATGCCCGTAGGAATGAATGGGAATTGCAAATTCGCAATTTGAAATCGCAATTCAGCAATGCATTTCAAGGGTGGAGAGGGGGGTCCAAATGACCCCCCCCTTCACCCATGAAATGTACTTTTGAGTATAAGTTACATACACACATGTCCTATGGACATGTGTGTCTGTAACTTTACAGTTTAAAAAAAGCATGTTTGTGCTTTTTTAAACAATTTCGCAAATTACCACGAGGTTCAACTTCGTGGTAATTTGCACTTGCAATTTCCAATTTCGCAATTTGAAATCAAATGATGCATAGCATTTTAGAAATCGCAAAAATGCGATTTCTGAAATGCTATCGCAATTTTAGAAATCGCAAAAAAGTTGCGATTTCTAAAAAAGCATGATGCATCTCAAAAAGCATTTTTGGAATCGCAAACGGCCGATTTTAAGGAATCGCACCGTTTGCGACTCCAAAAATGCTTGATGCATGTGGGCCATGGTGATTTATATCTATATAAGGGCATGAATCGTGAAAATTACACTAGGGTCCTAAATTCTATACAACACTTCATTTAGTATAGAAGGCTGAGAGGACCCGGGTGACCCTAATTGGGCCACTTCCTTCATGTGGTGTCTGTCACACCCCCTCATAGGAACTGATTGTAAAAGCTTGTGGAATATTATCAAAAATGCAAACAAATAATATAATCTGCTATCAATTAAAAGGCAACTATAGGTGTTCAATGGCTAAAGGGTAACCCATGAAGAGTAGGGGATTCAAGCTACTACAGCCCTTGCAAAAGCTGTAATATTTGGTATCTCCATAGTCAGAGATGTAAGAAAACTCAAGAAAGGGTGCCAGTTGGCATAAAAAAACTGTGCTCACCAATCCAACATAAGGCTATGTCCAGTTGAACCCAGGTCATTTATAAACCTTGATGATATAAAAAATTATAGTCGGTATGGGCCATTAAATCTGCTATTTTCCAAAGGAACCAGATGTGAAAGTTTGCGGAATTAAATAAAAATGTGAAAAGAGACTGCAATCTGGTATCAAGCCAAAAGGCATCTACAGTTGGTCAATGGCTAAAAGGTAACCCTTGAAAAGTAGGGGATACAAGATATTACTTGGATACCAATTATTATAGGCTACTATATTTGGTATTCTCTAAAGGAAACGGATTTAAAACCTTGTGGAATGTTGTGAAAAATGTGAATAAATACTGTAGTATGCTGTCAAATAAAAGACAATTTCAAGTGGTCAATGGCTAAAGGGTTACCCAATGAAATGCAGGGTATACCAGATATTACAGCAATGAGTGAGCCATCATATTTGGTATATTTTTGTAAAAGATGTTGGAAAGGAAAAGGAATGGTGCTATTTGGCATAGAAAAACTGTGCTCACCCATAGCACATAGGACCATGTCAAATTGAATACTGGTAAGTTTAAACCCCAGAAACTCAGGGGATGCCAAATATTAAAGCCGGTATAGGCCGTTATATAGGGTATCCCCATCGAAAAACGGACATACAATTTTGTGGAATAATGTAATAAAATGTGAAAATATACTGTAGTCTTTTAACAAAGAAAAGACAACTTTAAGTGGTCAATGACTAAAAGGTAATCCATGAAACATAGGGGATACAAGATATTACAGCAATGCATGAGGCATAATATTTGGTATCCCCATTGTAAACAATGTTGGATGAAAAAAGAAGGGTGCTCTTTGCCATAGAAATACTGGGCTCATCCATCCAACATAAGACCATGACAAATTGAATACTTGTAAGTTTTAACCCCAGAAACCCAGGGATACCGAATATTATAGCTTGTATAGGCCATTATATATGGTATCCCCTAAGGGAACCAGAGGCACAATCTTGTGCAGTGATGAAAAAATGTGAAAAGTTGCTGTAGTGTGCTCTAAAGTAAAAGACAACTTCAAGTGGTCAGTGGCTAAAGGGTATCCCATGAAACTTAGGAGATACAAGATATTACAGCAATGCATGAGCCATATATGTGGTATCCCTATAGTAAACGATGATGGAAAGCAAAAGGAAGGGTTATATTCAGCTTAGAAACTCTGTGTTCACCCATCCTGCATAGGACCATGTCAAATTGAATCCGGGTAAGTTTTAACCCAAGATACAAAGGGGATACCAAATATTATAGACCGTATCAGCCATTATATATAGCATCCCCTAAGGGAACCGGACGTACAATCTTGTGGAATGATGTAAAAAGTGTGAAAATATACTGTAGTCTGCTGTCAAATAAAAGACAACTTCAAGTGGCCAATGGCTAAAAGGTGACCCATGTAACGTAGGGGATATGAGGTATTACAGCAATGCATGAGCTATATTTGGTATCCCCATTGTAAACGATATTGGAAAGCGAAACGAAGGACGCTGTTTGGCATACAAGTACTGTGCTCACCCATCCAACATAAGACTATGTCAAATTGAATCCTGGTAAGTTTTAACACCAGAAACACAAGGGATACCAGATGTAATGGCCGGTAAAGGACATTATATACAGTATCCTCTAAAGGAACCGGATGTAAATCTTGTGGGATTCATGTAAGAAATCCAAAAAGATACTGTAATCTGCTATACAATAAAAGGCAATTTCAACTGGTGAACGGCTAAAGGGAAACCAATAAAACATTTGGGGATACGAGAAATTACAGCAATGTGTGAGCCATAATATTTGGTATCCCCATTGTAAACGATGTTGGAAAGAAAAAGGAAGGCCCCTATTTGGCACAGAAGTACTGTGCTCGCCCATCCAAAATAAGACTATGTCAAATTGAATCCTGGTAAGTTCTAACCCAAGAAACACAGGGGATACCAAATACTATAGCCGGTACTGGCCATTATATATGGTATCCCCTAAGGGAACCAGAGGCACAATCTTGTGCAGTGATGAAAAAATGTGAAAAGTTACTGTAGTCTGCTCTCAAGTAAATGACGACTTCAAGTGGTCAATGGCTAAAGGGTATCCCATGAAACTTAGGAGATACAAGATATTACAGCAATGCGTGAGCCATATATGTGGTATCCCCATAGTAAACGATGATGGAAAGCAAAAGGAAGGGTTATATTCAGCATAGAAACTCTGTGCTCACCCATACTGCATAGGACCATGTCAAATTAAATCCGGGTAAGTTCTAACCCAAGATACAAAGGGGATACCAAATATTATAGACCAAATAGGCCATTATATATAGCATCCCCTTAGGGAACCGGGCGTACAATCTTGTGGAATGATGTAAAAAGTGTGAAAAGACACTGTAGTCTGCTGTCAAATAAAAGACAACTTCAAGTGGCCAATGGCTAAAAGGTAACCCATGTAACGTAGGGGATACGAGGTATTACAGCAATGCATGAGCTATAATATTTGGTATCCCCATTGTAAACGATATTGTAAAGCAAAAGGAAGGACGCTATTTGGCATACAAGTACTGTGCTCACCCATCCAACATAAGACTATGTCAAATTGAATCATTGGTAAGTTCTAACCCAAGAAACACAGGGGATACCAAATATTATAGGCTGTATAGGCCATTATATATAGTATCCCCTAAGGGAACCGGACGTACAATCTTGTAGAATGATGTTTAAAATGTGAAAAGATGCTGTAGTCTGCTGTGAAATAAAAGATAACATCAAGTGGCCAATGGCTAACGGGTAACCCATGTAACGTAGGGGATACGAGGTATTACAGCAATGCGAGAGCCATAATATTTGGTATCCCCATAGTAAACGATATTGGAAAGCAAAAGGAAGGCCGCTATTTGGCATACAAGTACTGTGCTATCCCATCCAATATAAGACTATGTCAAATTGAATCATGGTAAGTTCTAACCCAAGAAACAGAGGGTATACCAAATATTATAGCCGGTATGGGCCATTATATATGGTATCCCCTAAGGGAACCAGACGTACAATCGTGTGGAATGATGAAAACATGTGAAAGTTTACTGTAGTCTGCTATCAAGTAAAAGGCAACTTCAAGGGGTCCATGGCTAAAGGGTAATCCATGAAACGTAGGGGATACAAGATATTACAGCAATGCGTGAGCCATAATATTTGGTATCCCCATTTTAAAAGATGCTGGAAAGCAAAAGGGAGGATGCTATTTGCCATAGAAATAGTGTACTCACCCATCCAGCATAAGAACATGTCAAATTGAATCCTGGTAACTTCTACCCCAAGAAACACAGGGGATACCAAATACTATAGGCGGTATAGGCAATTATATTTGGTATTCTCTAAGGGAACCGGATGTAAAATCTTGTGGAAATATGTAAAACATTTAAAAAGATACTGTAGTCTGCTATCAAACAAAAGGCAACTCCAAATGGTCAATGGATAAAGGGTAACCCATGTAACGTAGGGGATACGAGATATTACAGCAATGCATGAGTCATAATATTTGGTATCCCCATTGTAAATGATGCTGGATAGCAAAAGGGAGGGTGCTATTTGCCATCGAAATACTGTGCTCATCCAGTCAACATAAGACCATGTCGAATTGAATATTGCTAAGTTGTAACCGCAGAAACACAAAGGATACCAAATATTATAGGCTGGAAAGGCCAATAAATTTGGTATCCCCTAAGGGAACCAGATGTAAGATCTTGTGGAATTATGTAAAATATGTGAAAAGATACTATAGTCTGCTATCAAATAAAAGGCAACTTCAAGTGGTCAGTGGCTAAAGTGTAATCCATGGAAATGTAGGTGATATGAGATATTCCAGCAATGCGTGAGCCATAATATTTGGTATACCCATTGTAAAGAATGTTGGAAAGCAGATGGAAGGGTGCTATTTGGCATAGAAATACTGTGCTCAACCATCCAATATAAGGCCATGTCCAATTGAATCCTGGTAAGTTCCTACCAGAGGAAAACAGGGGATACCAAATATTATAGGTAGCGGTGACCATCATATTTGGTATCCCCTAAGGCAACCGGATGTAAAATCTTGTGGAATGATTTAAAAAATGTGAAAAGCTACTGTAGTCTGCAGTCAAATAAAAGGCATATTCAAGTGTCAATGGCTAAAGGGTTACCCATGAAACATAGGGGATACAAGATATTACAGCAATGCTTGAGCCATAATATTTGGTATCCCCATAGTAACCGATGTTGGAAAGCAAAAAGAAGGGTGCTATTTGGCATAGAAATACTGTGCTCACCCATCCAACATGAGGCCATCTCAAATTGATTCCTAGTAGGTTCTAACCCGGGAAACACAGAGGATACCAAATATTATAGGTAGCAGAGACCATTATATTTGGTATCCACTTAAGGAAACCGGATGTAAAATCTTGTGGAATGATTTAAAAAATGTGAAAAGCTACTGTAGTCTGCAGTCAAATAAAAGGCATATTCAAGTATCAATGGCTAAAGGGTTATCCATGAAACATAGGGGATACAAGATATTACAGCAATGCTTGAGCCATAATATTTGGTGTCCCCATAGTAACCGATGTTGGAAAGCAAAAAGAAGGGTGCTGTTTGGCATAGAAATACTGTGCTCACCCATCCAGCATAAGTCCATGTCAAATTCAATCTTAGTAGGTTCTAACCCGAGAAACGCAGAGGATACCAAATATTATAGGTAGCGGAGACCATTATATTTATTATCCCCCTAAGGCAACCGGATGTAAAATTTTGTGGAATGATTTAAAAAATGTGAAAAGCTACTGTAGTCTGCAGTCAAATAAAAGGCATATGCAAGTGTCAATGGCTATAGGGTTACCCATGAAACATAGGGGATACAAGATACTACAGCAATGCTTGAGCCATTATATTTGGCATCCCCATAGTAACCGATGTTGGAAAGAAAAAAGCAAGGTGCTGTTTGGCATAGAAATACTGTGCTCACCCATCCAACATGAGGCCATCTCAAATTGAATCCTAGTAGGTTCTAACTCGAGAAACACAGAGGATACCAAATATTATAGATAGCAGAGACCATTATATTTGGTATCCACTTTAGGAAACCGGATGTAAAATCTTGCGGAATGATTTTAAAAATGTGGAAAGCTACTGTAGTCTGCTGTCAAATAAATGGCTACTTCAACTGTCTGGTGGCTAAAGAGTAACCCATAAAACATACAGGATGCAAGATATTACGGCAATATGTGAGCCGTAATATTTGGTATTGAAAGCAAGGGTGCTATTTGCCATAGAAATACTGTGGTCACCCATCCAACGTAACAACATGTCAAATTGAATCCTGTTCAATTCTCACCCAAGAAACACACGGGATACCAAATATTATAGGCGGTAAAGGCCATTGTATTTGGTATCCCCAAAGGAAACCAGTTGTAAAATCTTCTGGAAGGATGTAAAAAATGTGAAAAGCTACTGTAGTCTTCTAACAAATAAAATGTAACTTCAACTTGTGAATGTCTCAGGGTTGCCCATGAAACGTTGGGGATACTTGATATTACAGTAATGCGTGAGCCATAATATTTGGTAGCGCCATTGTAAACGATGTTGGAAAGCCAAAGGGAGGGTGCAATTTGCCATAGAAATACTGTGGTCACCCATCCAACATAAGACCATGTCAAATTGAATACTGGTAACTTCTAACCATAGAAACACTGGGGATACCAGATATTATAGCTGTTACCGGCCCTGATATTTGGTATCCCCGAAGGGAACCAGATGTAAAATCTTGTGGAATGATATAAAAAATGTGAAAAAATATTGTAGTCTGCTATCAAATAAAAGTTGGTCAGTGACGAAAGGGTAACCCATGAAACGTAGGGGATACAAGATATTACAGCAATGCGTGAGCCCTAATATGTGGATCCTATTGTAAACGATGTTGGAAAGCAAAAGCGAGGGTGCTATTTGCCATAGAAATACAATGCTCCCCATCTAACATAAGACCATGTCAAATTGAATAGTGGTACATTCTAACCCCAGAATCACTGTGGATACCAGATATTATAGCTGTTATAGGCCATTGTAGTTGGTATTCCCTGAGGGAACTAGATGAGAAATTTTGTGGAATGATGTAAAAAATGTAAAAAGACCCCTGTCAAATAAAAGGCATATTCAAGAGGTCAATGGCCACAGGGTAACCACATGAAATGTAGGGGATACAAGATATTACAGCAAGGCTTGAGCCATAATATGTGGTATCCCCATAGTAACCGATGTTGGAAAGCAAAAAGAAGGGTGCTATTTGGCACAGAAATACTGTGCTCATCCATCCAACATAAGACGACCATGTCAAATTGAATCCTAGTAGATTCTAACCCGAGAACCTCAGAGGATACCAAATATTATAGGTAGAGGAGAACATTATGTTTGGTATCCCCCTAAGGCAACCGGATGTAAAATCTTGTGGAATGATTTAGAAAATGTGAAAAGCTACTGTAGTTTGCTGTCAAATAAAAGGCTACTTCAGCTGGTCAGTAGCTAAAGAGTTACCCATGAAACATAGAAGATATGAAATATTACGGCAATGCATGAGCCATAATATTTGGTATCCCCAGAGTAAATGATGTTGGAAAACCAAAAAAAGTGTGCTATTTGTCATAGAAATACTGTGCTCACCCATCCAACATGACAACATGTCAAATCTAATACTGGTAGGTTCTATCCCTAGAAAAACTGGGGATACCAGATATTATAGCTGCTAAATGTCTGCTAAAAGGCCATTATATTTAGTATCCCCTAAGGGAACCAGATGTAAAATCTTGTGGAATGAAGTAAAAATTGTACAAAGATACTGTAGTCTGCTATCAAACAAAAGGTAACTTCAAATGGTCAATGGCTAAAGGGTAACCCATGTAACGTAGGGGATACGAGATATCACAGCAATGAGTGGGCCATAATATTTGGTAGCGACATTGTAAACGGTGTTGGAATGTTGGAAAGCAAAAGGGAGGGTACTATTTGCCATAGAAATACTTTGGTCACCCATCCAACATAAGACCATGTCAAATTGAATACTGGTAACTTCTAACCCTAGAAACAGTGGGGATACCAGATATTATAGCTGTTACCAGCCACAATATTTGGTATCCCCGAAGGGAACCAGATGTAAAATCTTGTGGAATGATATAAAAAACGTGAAAAGATATTGTAGTCTGCTATCAAATAAAAGGCAAATTCAAGTGGTCAATGGCTAAAGGGTAACAGATGAAACGTAGGGGATACGAGATATTACAGTAAACCGTGAGCCATAATATTTGGTATCCACATTGTAAACGATGTTGGAAAGCAAAAGGGAGGGTGCTATTTACCATAGAAATACTGTGCTCACTCATCCAACATAAGACCATGTCAAATTGAATACTGGTAAATCATAATCCCAGATACAATAGGGATACCAGATATTCTAGCTGTTATAGGCCACTACATTTGGTACCCCCTAAATGAACCAGATATAAAATCTTGTGGAATTATATAAAAAATGTGAAAAGATACTGTAGTCTGCTATCAACTAAAAGTCAACCTCAAATGGTCAATGGCTAAAGGGGAACCCAAGAAACGTAGGGGATACCACATATTACAGCAATGCGTGAGTCATAATATTGGGTATCCCCATTGTAAATGATGTTGGAAAGCAAAAGTAAGGGTGCTATTTGACATTGAAATACTGTGCTCAACCATCTAACATAAGACCATGCCAAATCGAGTTCTGGTAAATTCTATTCCAAGAAAGACAAGGGATACCAGATATTATAGCCGGTATAGCTCATTATATATGGTATCCCCTAAG
Source organism: Lissotriton vulgaris (assembly GCF_964263255.1). Classification (NCBI taxonomy): domain Eukaryota; kingdom Metazoa; phylum Chordata; class Amphibia; order Caudata; family Salamandridae; genus Lissotriton; species Lissotriton vulgaris. The sequence continues at coordinate 1,528,075,696 of NC_141693.1, forward strand.
AGAACCGGATGTACAATCTTGTGGAATAATGTAAAAAATGTGAAAATATACTGTAGTCTTCTATGTAATAAAAAAACAACTTCAATTGGTCAATGGCTAAAGGGGAACCCATGAAACAGTGGGGATACCACATATTAAAGCAATGCGTGAGCCATAATATTGGTATCCCCATTGTAAACGATGTTGGAAAGCAAACGAAAGGGTGCTATTTGGCATAGAAATACTTTGCTCACCCATAGCACATAAGACCATGTCAAACTGAATACTGGTAAGTTCTAACCCCAGAAGCACAGAGGATACCAAATATTATAGGCGGTATAGGTCATTATATATGGGATCCCCATAGAGAACCTGACGTACAATCTTGTGGAATAATGTAAAAAATGTGAGAAGTTACTGTAGTCTCTTATCAAAGAAAAGACAACTTTAAGTGGTCAATGGCTAAAGGGTAACCAATGAAACGTACAGGATACGAGATATGATAGCAGTGTGTGAGCCATAATATTAGGTATACCCATTATAAACAATGTTGGAAATAAAAAGGAAGGGTGCTCTTTGCGATAGAAATACTGGGCTCATCCATCCAACATAAGACCATGTCAAATTGAATACTGATAAGTTCAAACCCCAGAAACATAAGGTATAGTAGATGTTATAGCTAGTTTGGGCCATTATATATGGCATCACCAAAGGAACCAGATGTAAAATCTTGTGGAATGATGTAAAAAATCTAAAAATATGCTGCAGTCTGCTTTCAAATAAAAGGCAATGTCAAGTCTCTAATGGTTAATGCATGAAAAGTAGGGGATACGAGGTATCGCAGAAATGAGTATCCCCATTGTAAACAATTTTGGAAAGCAAAAGGAAGGGTACTATTTGGCACAGAAATACTGTGCTCACCCATCTAAAATAAGTCCATGCCAAATCAAATCCTGGCAAGTTCTAACCCAAGAAACACAGGGGATACCAGATATTATAGATGGTATAGACCGTTATATATGGTATCCCCAAAAGGAACCAGATGTAAAAACTTGTGGAATGATGTAAAAAAATTGAAACACCCATAGCACCTAAGACCATGTCAAATTGAATACTGGTAAGTTCTAACCCCAGAAACACAGAGGATACCAAATATTATAACTGGTATAGGCCATTATATATGGTATCCCTATTGAGAACCAGACATACAACCTTGTGGAATAACATAAAAAATGCAAAACATACTGTAGTCTCTTATCAAATAAAAGACAACTTTAAGTGGTCAATGGCTAAAGGGTAACCAATGAAACGTATGGGATACGAGATATTACAGCAATGCGTTGTCCATAATACTTGGTATCCCCTTTGTAAACGATGTTGGAAAGCAAAAGGAAGGATGCTCTTTGCCATAGAAATACTGGGCTCTTCCATCCAACAAAAGATGAAATTGAATACTGGTAAGTTCTAACCCTAGAAACAGGGAATACCAGATATTATAGCTGGTATAGGCCATTATATTTGGTATCCCCTAGGCAAACCGGATGTAAAGTCTTGTAGAAAGATGTCAAAAATCTGAAATGATGATGTAATCTGCTTTCAAATAAAAGGCAACTTCAAGTGTCCAATGGTTAATGGGTAACCCCTGAAAATGTGGGGATATGTGATATTGCGGCAATGCGTTAGCCATAATTTTTGGTGTCCCCATTGTAAACGATGTTGGCAGCAAAAGGAAGTGCACTATTTGGCCCAGAAAAACTGTGTGCACCCATCTAACATAGGAGTATGCCAAATTGAATCCTGGCAAGTTCTAACCCAAGAAACAGAGGGGATACCAGATATTATAGCTGGTATAGGCCATTATATATGGTATCCCCAAAGGGAACCGGATGTAAAATCTTGTGGAATGATGTAAAAAAAGGTGAAAAAATACTATAGTCTGGTATCAAAGATAAGACAACTACATGTTGTCAATGACTAAGGGGTAACCCATGAAACATAGGGGATACGAGATATTACAGGAATGCATGAGGCATAATATTTGGTATCCCCATTGTAAACAATGTTGGAAAGCAAAAGGAAGGGTGCTCTTTGCCATAGAAATACTGGGCTCATCCATCCAACATAAGACTGTGTCAAATTGAATACTGGGAAGTTCTAACCCCTGAAACCCAGGGGATACAAAATATTATAGACGGTAAATGTGATTATATTTGGTATCCCCTAAGGGAACCGGATGTAAAATCTTCTTGAATGATGTAAAAAATCTGAAAAGGTATTGTAGTCTGCTATTAAATAAATGGCAATTTCAACTGGTGAATGGCTAATGGGTAATTTATGAAAGTTAGGGGATGTGAGATATTACAGCAATGGGTGGGCCATAATATTTGATATCCCCGTAGTAAACGATGTTGGAAACCAAAAGGAAGGGTTATAACTAGCATAAACATACTGTGCTCACCCTCCAACATAAGACCATGTCAAACTGAATCCTGGTAAGTTCTAACCCAAGAAACACAGGGGGACACCAGATATTATAGCTGGTATAGGACATTATATATTGTATCCCCAAAGGGAACTGGATGTAAAATCTTGAGGAGTGATGTATAAAGTTGGAAAGACACTGTTGTCTGCTATCAAATAAAAGACAACTTCAAGTGGTCTATGGCTAATGGGTAACCCATGAAATGTAGGGAATACGAGCTATTGTAGCAATGCGTGAGCCATTTTATTTGGTATCCCCATTGCAAAGGATGCTGGAAAGCAAAAAGAAGGGTGCTGTTTGCCATAGAAAGACTGGGCTCATCCATGCAACATAAGACCATGTCTTTTTGAAAAAAAATATTTTTATTGTTGACAGGCTGACAAGGAAGAAATACATTAAAGCATTGATACATGTGTTAACATACATAAATTATATCATATAACATATAATGAGGCGAGGAGGCCATAAGATATGAGGAGAAAAGAAAAAGGATACAAAAAAAAGAAAAGCAAGCAAAAAGAGTAGTAGCAGTTTCTTTCAACAGTCATACAGGGTATATTGTCCTAGAGACACAGAATATCAATTCATGAGATTATTAAAATTTTTCCCTATATCCAGAAGAAAATGGAGTATAACATCATCGTTCCACAAAAGTACCCCAATTTTTTTCGTGTTTTCTCAATGTGAGTATTCCCCTAATGTTTGCTAAGGCTAGTTCCATTGAGTGTATCTCGGTTACCAATGCCCACCAGTCCCAAACCTTAGGTGTTTTTGAACTGGTCCAAGCTCTAGCCAGAGTTAGCTTGGCGCAAGACATAAGTACCGTGGCCAGGGCAGCCTGTGAAAAGGAGACAGGGTAGGTGTCTAGCAGAACAGAGGCAGCCGTGAACGTAGGCAGCTGGACCTATTTCATTTTCAAAATATTTTGAATATCGCACCAGAAAGTCTTAAGATTAGGACAAGAAAACAGCATGTGTACCAGATCAGCTACTTCAGCAGAGCATTTGGGGCATTTTGTGCGGTCACTGTAGGTATTGTTAGGGGACCATTTAGAAATTCCTTCCGGGGTGTAATATAACATGCAGGTTGTTCTGAATTGTTGGAGTCTTAGACTAGATGACCGTACTCGTTTGTTGATATTTATCAAGGAGCTCTATATCTGTTTAGATGTTATATTTGAGCCCAATATTCTGCTCCATTTGCCAGCCAATTTGATACAATCGTTTAGTTTAAAGTCAATTAGAAGTCTATATGCTTCACTTATTGCTGATTTATTTTTTAAAGAATATAAACAGGTCCAAATATCACATTCAGAAACCTCCAAGATTTGTTTTTTATTAATGAGATAGTCATGTAGCTGTAAATGTTTGTACCTCATGTTTTCAGGTAAATGGTATAGCAGTTTGAGGGTATTGAAGTCTTAGAATCCTTGTGTGCCATATAGGTCCCCTAGAACAGTAATTCCTGACCTAAGCCAACCAAGTGTGATATTGTCATTAAAAATACTTGGAAGACCAGGATTACCCCACAGCGGAAGCTTAGGATGAAAAAAGATAGTTTTACAAAAGGAGAGTATATTGCCCCAAATCTTTATTATGTCTCTTGCGGTCTTAAATCTAACCCTTTTGTAGTAGTTGGGATCATTGGTTCTAAACAAAAACATATTTGAGTCAGATTTTAGCATGAAAGAATGAAAGAACAAAGCCCTTCCTTCGTTAAGTAAAGAGCGGAGGCGGATGACAAAAGCGGACCAAAAATACAGTTTGAAATCGAGAAAATTAAGCCCTCCTTCGTTCGTGTTATTTTTCATAAGGTTCAATGACCTTCTCGCTTTTTTGTACCCCCCAGATAAAACTACTGAGTACTCCATCGAGTTTCTTAAAAAATTGATTATTTAACGCTAATGGGATAGATCGAAATAAGTACACATATTTAGGCAATACCTTCATCTTAATTAAACTGATTCTGCCGATTAAGTTCAGAGGCAGTCTATGCCATTTTATTAATAATAGACTAATGGATTTAGTTAATTCGTTTTAGTTTATATTATTAATTTCCTGTAATTTGGCCGTTATTTTAACCCCTAGGTAAGTAGCGATGTTGCAAATCTCAGGCACTGTCACAGCTGGAGTGTAATTAGCGATAACTTGTGTTTTTTGTAGATTAAGGTTATAGCCCGCCACCTTCCCAAATTTTCTGGCCTCTAAAGCTATTCCCTTTAGTGCCTCGACAATATCTTCTGAATAAACCGCGATATCGTCGGTGTATGCTGTTATTTTTAGCTCTTGTGAGCCTGATCTAAAAGGTACAATCTGGCTTTGGGATTGAAGGGCAAACAAAAAAGGTTCCAATGAGAGGGCAAATAAAAGAGGTGATAGGGGACAAATCTGACGGGTTTCACGTTGAATTGGGAAGTCTGAGGATATCAGCCCCCCATAGCTGGTATAAGCCGTTGGGTTATCATACAATGCTTGTATGCACCGCAAGAATTGTCCTCCGAACCCTATTTTAGCCAGTACGCACCAGAGAAAGTCCCACCCCACTCGGTCGAAAGCTTTTTCAGCGTCTAATAAGATCATACCGAGTGGGGTGGATTCAGTCTCTGCTACATCAAATGCCGTAATAGCCATATTAACATGTATAGTAGTGTCTCTCCCAGTTATAAAACCATGTTGCTGTGGATTAATGATTTGGGGCATGATATGGGCTAATCTTAGTGCTAAAATGTTTGCAAAAATGTTTGCGTCTTCGTTTATTAGAGAGATAGGGCGGTATGACCCTCTCTCTTCTTTCTTCTTATTTTTCTTCAAAATAAATATTATTTTTGCCCTGTTCCAAGATTTAGGTGTTTTTCCATTTAAGCCTACAGATTGGATAACTTTCAGCAGTAATTGTTCTAGTTCCTTTAAACATAATTTGTACATTTCTAAGGGTATAGTGTCTTCCCCTGACGCTTTTCCTACAGGTAGTAAGGCTATGGCTTGATATAGTTCAGCCATTGTTATATCGTCAGATAGTGAATCTTTCTCTGGAATGTTCTGAGTATCTACTATATGATCTTCGACATATTTCTGTATGTCATCTAGATTGGGCTCCAATTCTGGGGTATATAAAATTCTATAGAAATCAGCGAATTGTTCTAAAATATCTTGTGGTTGATTATAGATTTTATTACCAGCCACCCGAATGTTTGCAATTGTAGAGTTTGCTCTATCCTCGGTGGCTTTATAAGCCAAAATGTTCCCAATTTTGTCCCCCCCTCGTATTGTGTTATTTTAAATTTGTGTATGTTGTTTATGCTTTTCTGAATAAATTTAGTCTTAATTTCATTTTTAAGTGAGCAAAGTTTAAGACCAATTTCTGTGCTCGTTGATAGATTTGATCGAAGTGCTGATAATAATAATTCTTCTTGAGTAGTTATTTTTTAAATCAGTAAATCGTTGTTTTTTATGTTCTAAGTTTAGTCTGATCACGTAAGCCTGGGTAAAGCCCCTGATGCTTGCCTTACAGGCGTCCCATACCATACCAATTGAGGCTGAATTTGGGTTTATATCTATAAATTCAGTAAGATGTAATTTTAGCTGCGTCATGTAACATGTGTCTGAAATCAAGTGTCTGGGAAAAGAGAATGGTCTGGGGGAAGCCCTAGTGTGTGCTGTTTTGAATATCAGCATTATTGCATTATGATCAGAAGAGATTCGGGGGCATAGAACCATGGAGCTAACTTTCAGTAGATTATCGCTTATTAGTGCAATGTCTAACCTTGAGCATAGTTTGTGAGGTGCAGAATAGTAAGTATACCCCGGTTTGTTTGGGTATAACTATCGCCAAGCGTCTTTGATATTATGTATGCGACATAGATCAAGAATAGATAATCTGGTTTTGTGCATCCTTTGATGACTACCAGATCTAGTTATGTCTATTCTGTAGTCCATAATACAATTAAAATCCCCCATAATGATAAGTTCTCCCTCCCAATCCAAGAGTTTAATATTCAATTGATCAAAAAGAGTTGGCTCATCTGTGTTACTGCCGTAAACCACGCATAGAACATATTTGAAGTTCTCAAATCTGATCTGCGCTATTGCCCACCTACCATCCTTACCACAGGAGGTTTGTATTGTTTCAGCCCTAAATCGTCTATCCTTGAGGATAACGACTCCTCTTGTAGAGTGCCCAAAGGTAGAGCAAATTATAATATCGTATCCCAATTGGTTAAGTAGCTTTTTATCCTTCCCCGCAATATGTGTTTGAGATAAAAGGGCAACATGAGGGTTATGCATTTTCAGTTCTTCTTTTATCAAATGCCTTTTATTTTTACTGTTTACCCCTGCTACATTCCAGGCTAAGCATTTTATTTCATACATTTAAAAGTAAAAAAAAGGGGACAAATAGAAACCTTGAATTTTAAGCCTAACTTAGATTGTCCAAGGTATTGTCCAAAGTGTCCACATATCCTCATATATTGCCTAGTTCTGGTGCCGTTAATACACAAAAAAATTATAATATCATTACATAAATCTACCCCCTCAGCCTGAAAACAATTTTCCCTAGGTTTCCCTGGTTTTTCCCTCCCCCCCCTTAACCCCCCATTCTGCGGAGAAGAGTCCCCCCCCCCCACCCCCCTCCCCCTAGCTCTTACCCCAGCTGGGGAAGAGCCACCCTTCTGCATCTGCTGCCGCTGGAAGGGCAGCCGACGTAGCAAGTCGCCTTAAGAGGCCCCCACCTGCCCTCTCCTGTTTATTTGAACAGTTTATCAGCTAGTGCATAGAAAATAAACTAAGCATTTTACTGGTGCATAGTGATGCATAAAGCATAGAGCTGAAGCTAAATTAGATAAGCCCCCGTGCAGCCAGTGTTTCTTGAGTATAGAAATTTCTGATAAAGGTTAGTTTATTTTGCATGCTAGTAGAACCAGTGTTTTGGGTTATGCTAAGTCTTGCTCTTGCTCGCACAGGTATCTGCTAGGTACGCTTCTGCTTCCTTTACATCAATATCAGTAAAAAAACGAGTGCGTCCATTTTTGATAACCTTAAGGCGGGCTGGTTCTTGAAGAAACGCCTGGCCTCCACTAGATTTACGTAACATCCATCGTCTGTCCATTGTTTCTTTACTTAGATCAGAGCGAGCACAAATTGAAATCTCACCGATGGCTACAGGAGTATTAGGACGAGCTCTCTGCCAGATGGCCTGGCGCAGTAGAAAGTTGCCAAAAAAAATTAGAAAGGGCCGTGGGAATTGATTCTCCCTGTTTCTCTGGATCAAAGGAAGGCGATGAGCTCGCTGAATTTGTGAATCCCAATCCCAATCCGCTAGGTCAGGAAAAGCTTTCTGAAACAGCCACACTAGGTAAGCCCTCGGATCAGATCCTTCTGCTCCCTCCGGTATGCCAAAAAGTCTTAGATTCGATCGTCTCTGTCGATTCTCCAAATCTTCAACTTTTTGTTGGAGCGTCACGAGCTGAGTCTCATGTTTGTCAACTGCAAGTGTTGTTTTTGTGCTCGTTTCTTCCAACATAACCACCTGTTGTTGCAGTTCCGCAATGTCCTGTGACACCCCCCCAAATTTGGTAGTAAGTTCTTGTAGAGATAATTGTACTTTACTATTGTCCTCCCTCAGTTGTAAATAATGTTCCTGCGCTTCAGCCCGTTGGCTGCCCAGTAATTGTAATATTATATCTAGTGAAGAGGGATCAGTTGGCTCTTGTCTTTGATTTGATCCCTCTTTAGAGGCAATTATATGTTTATTTATCTCCGGGCTGGCAAAAGGAGGTAAATATTCAAAAGAAGAACCCCCAAGGGAGGAGGGAGTGACGGCAATCACTGTCGCTGTCGCTGTGGCGGTAGAAATTACGTTAGATTGTGAAGTATCAACTTCAGTTATGGGTGAATCTGCCACATACTCATACGACAACAGTAATGCTTGATCGGATAATCCGTCCAATGATAGATTAGGTGATGGATTGGGTAAAATGATTGGGGAGCAACTTTCCAAATTGGCAGAGCTGGCTGTGATACAGGGCACTTCTTTGTTAGGTATTGGTTATGAAGGACTAGCCCCTGATAGTCTCTGGGTCATATTTTTTACTAAACCTTTTGCTTCAATCCATCTCCTTAGTGGGCTTTTGTCCTGGAGAGCCTTTTTTGATATTTGGCTGTTGCTTGCGTTGGATCTGTTTAATATGGCGCCGGTCTTGCCAAATTTCTTTGCTCTGGACTTATTTTTTTGTTTGCACCCTTTTTTTGCTCGTGTTTTTATCAAGTTGCCAGAGTAATCGTCCTTTTCCCCCTTCTCTCCCAACTCGTCCTCTGTTTCAGCGTCAAGATCTTCAAAGGAGCCTTGCTCGATCAGTTCGGTGGGCTCCGCCACTAACCCGTCAGCCTCTGCCTCAGCCGCGGGCGCAGTAATATCTAGTTCAGTGAGGGGAGATGAGCCTGTGTTATCAATGCCCGCTCCTCCTGAAAAAATCTGTGTATCTATGCTCAAATCGGGGCATGGACTATCTGACATTTCAACCTCTTCAATAGCAGTTCATTCACTAGTCTGTGCCGTTAACTGCTCGGGGTTACTAGAAGACCTTTCAGAAGTCACCAAAATATTGCCATCCTGCCCCACAACATTGTCTGCAGCAATTATTTTTCCGGTTGCTGTAGCATGAGGCGCGCTGGTAGAGTCACCCCCAATCACCCCCCCTCTCGCTGCCATTGATTTAATTTTAGCTGCAGTCTTAGTCACACTCTGTCCAGATTTTTTAAAGTGCGCTCTTGGGGGTAAATTAGGACATCTCTGTACCTGTTTGCCGGTGTCTCCGTTCTCCTGACGCTGACCTCCCAGCGTGTTAGGGGCCATTGCAGTCTCCATCGGCTCTCCAGGTAAAGCGGGTGTTTTCTTTTCTTTTTTCCCCACTCCCTCCGTATCGGCAACAGAAGCATTCTCCCGTAAAGTATTCCCTGGGGTAGCCGAGATCACTATGGCCAGGGGTAACGCAACTGTTGCCGTGGAAGCTGCTAACGAGGTTTGTGCCGTAGTCTGTCCTGCTTGTGCTGTGTAGCCAGGGGGGGAGAGGCGCTGCAGTTCCTGCTAGCTGTCTGGTATTTCGCGTTGTTCGCGGAGGGTTTTTTGGAGACATTCTCCTCGGCCACCAGGTGTGCGAAGCTCGGAGGTTGAGGCCAGGCCAGCCGAGCCCTGAACTCCCGAGCAGACCGTAAATTGCCTGCCGGAAGAGTTTAACTGTAGCTGCAAGATGGAACATCAGTGAGACGCTTCATTAAATACGTCTTGATAATGTTTTGCAAGCGCTTCTCTTTTTGCGGGTAGTGCCCGCTCCTTTTTTGTGCTCGAACGCGGTGTTTTCGATAGAACTATCGCATCTTTGGTATTACTCCGTAGAGAGTAGGGAGAGAAGCCTCCAGACGAACTGCTCGGTGCAGATCCTCACTCCGCCATCTTGGATCGGACCGCAACATAAGACCATGTCAAATTGAATACTGGTACATTCTAACCCAAGAAACACAGGGGATACTAAATATTATAGCCTGTATAAGCCAATATATATGATATCGCCATAGAGAACTTGATGTACAATCTTGTGGAATGATGTATAAAATGTGAAAAGATACTGCAGTCTGTTAGCCAATAAAAGACAACTTCAATTGGTCAATGGCTAAAGGGTAACCAATGAAACGTAGGGGATACGCAATATTACAGCAGTGCATGATCCATATCATTAGATATCCCTAATGTAATGGATTTTTAGAAAGCAAAAGGAAGGGTGCTATTTGACATAGAAATAATGTGCTCACACATCCAACATAAGACCATGTCAAATTGAATACTGGTAAGTTCTAACCCCAGAACGCGCACTTGGTTGTTGCCTACTGCCGTGAGGGGAACGGCTTTTCTACTTACCCTCCTCCACCTGCTGGTCGTCCTCCTGGCTGCTTGGGGTAGGGGCTGTGTGCGAGGCCCCTCCTCTCTGCATCGGGACCGCCGTGAGAGAAACGGCCATAGTTGAAACCACGCCGGGAATCAACAAATCACAACAGCCCCTCTGAGGCACGCACTGATAGCGTCATCAATAGGCGCCTGCTGCCCTCATTAACGCTTCGCGCCTCCCTTTGCAGAAACAGACACTTAGTTTGTTTGAACTAAAGTTTGCCCAATTAGCCTACATTTAACTGTGATCTTTGTAATTTGGAAATAAGTACGATGGAAAAACGAAAGATTCACTGTGGGCACTTTAAATGCCTTCCTGGTAAGAGCGTAATCCCTTCTTACTCATGAGATCCAACTAACCGAGCGCAGGCTCTCACTAGATCCGTCACAGTTCCCACTGACCAGAGAGGAAGAAACAATCAGATCAACAACTTTAAAGACCAACACTATACAAAACATCTATAACTCCCCCCTGGTCACACACTCCCAATCCCACATGAGACAGGACAGGGAAACTGACAATATTACATCTGTAGGGACAGGGCCCCAAACTCGGAAACAAACTAAATTAATGAAAGGGCACACAACAAGCACGAAACAGAAGGGAGATAAGGGGGGTAAGGATGGAAGGAAAAAAGACCATCAAGGGACTAGCTCTTTAGGAACTGCCTCAGTAGCAACTCAAACAGAGGCAATTCCCAATCACCCTGAATCATAGTTAGAAGTACCCATCTCAAACTCCAAAGAGGGTTCACAAGGCTCTAAGGCCCCTATTGAAGACCTTGTTGGAGGACTTTCAGAAACACTCAGTAGGGCTATGATGACCCAGATGAGTGCACTCTTTGAGGAAAGATTTGGCCACATAGAGAGGAAGATTGAGCAACTGAAAGAGACTGTAGACTCAATCAGTGTTCAACTAGTAAAAACAACCTACACTAATAAGGAATCTATTATTACCGAAAAGGACAGTCATAGGCAATCCACTCAAGAGGTTATGTGTGGTTCCTTAAGGGATCCTCAACCTGAAATTGTACCAAGACACATAGCAGAGAATCCCATTGTAAAGGTGACTGCCAGGGTGGAGCACAAGAGAACTCAAGGGGAGGTTAAAAGGGACAATTTTAGCGAGTCTCTGGTCTAACCCAGCACAGATAATTTACATTTATCACCTGCATCCTGCCCTTACGTACTAATTTTAACGGGTGCCCCAGCACTAAAACAGACCGAATCTTGGCCCTCCCTTCATAATAAAGTAGTGGACTGGCTGACGAAATATAAGCATTTTAACCCTCAGCACACAAATGGAATTTTGATGGCTCGTAGAGTGGGGTGGGTAGGCTCCTCATCAAAGTCTTTCCAGGGAGATTGCATAGTCATAAATTTTAGGACGCCCGACTGGTCCGCTTTCTGTTAAACCAAAAAGAGGTACCTCCTGCTTTACACACCAGTATCACAGCCCTCCCCCTGGGCTTCTTTTATAAACCTCTTCAAAGGTCCAGAGGAGAAGGTAATGGTTCGGTTATAACCTCTAATAGGTTTGAGCTGCTATCACTCCTAGAGGAAGTGGATCGACAACCAACTCCTGTATTTGCGACCACTTCCTGCTCACATGAAGGAAACACAGTGGGTCAGCAAATAAGTGGATTAAACCCAGATCTGTGACTGGGGGTGAATATTTTGTCATTGTGCAACATTTCGTCCATCATCTTGTGTATTTTGCTGTTCACCCTATGTGGGAAGGGTATGCCCAGACGTGGGTCCCGTGCTCACTAAGCCACTGGAGTCAAGCAATGCTGGCTGAAGATGGCCGATAGCCAGAAACCGGTCCTATGATGCTTGATTCCGGTCCAAGAAAGACATGGCTTGGCAGTTCAGTCTGGACTGTTCCCATGAGACACAGGGTAAAGACTGATTTGCATATGGCCATGTCTGAACTGGGGTGGCTTGGTGAGCAAAATAACGATGGATTAAACCCAGATCTTTGACTGGGGGTGAATGTTTTGCCATTGTGCAACATTCCGTCCATCATCTTGTGTATTTTGCTGTTCAGCCTATGTGGGAAGGTTATGCCCAGACGTGGGTCCCGTGCTCACTAAGCCACTGGAGTCAAGCTATCCTGGCTGAAGACGGATGATAGCCAGAAACAGGTCCTAGGATGCTTGATTCTGGTCCAAGAAAGACATGGCTTGGCAGGTCGGTCTGGACTGTTCCTATGAGGCACAGGGTCAAGACTAATTTGCATATGGCCATGTCTGAACTTGGGTGGCTTGGTGAGAAAAATAACAATGGATTAAACCCAGATCTGTGACTGGGGGTGAATGTTTTGCCATTGTGCAACATTCCGTCCATCATCTTGTGTATTTTGCAGGAAATAAGTCTCCTTTTTACTCATTTTTCTGAAGTAGATCAAGCAGAAAACTTTGTATCTCCTATCATCAACTCCACTTTGACTCCTTTGGAACAGGAGCAAGAACCCATGACAATGAATTCTTGTAATGGATTTAAGCAACAGAGCATGCCCATAATAATTGGCCTGGACTCAGGTATGGGTACTTTAAATGATAGAACCTGCCCTAAAGAACAAGGACGTCCGGCAACCCCCTTTCTCCTTGCCGCAAGTCCCACGAGAGGGTTCCCACTTACTATCATCTTTTAGAATATTGCGGGTCTCCGTTCAAAGATCGACCAACGTGAGTGTCTCACATTCGCGAGGACATATGGCATTCTCTGCTTAAAAGAGACGTGGGCTGTTTTACCCATTGACCTAAATGGTTATAAAACCTTTTTTTCTCCGGCAACGCCATCTCCATCAGGGCGTGCAAAAGGTGGCTCAGTGGTCTATATTTCTAACCTAATAAAAGTGAGGGAAATTACCGCCTTAAAAATTGAGGAAAATTACCAGATAATCGTATTAGAAATTAACAAACAGGATTTTTTAGTGTTAGTTAATTTCTATAATAATTTACAGCAGCCCCAGCTAATTGCCATCTTGAAGGAAATCCGTTATTTACCATCAAGGGAAAAATTCTATCATTATCTGGGGGCGGTGACTTTAATATACCCCTATGTGAACGTAATGATAACATCACATGTGGCCTCATAGATGAGCAAGATAACAACATGAATCGTTTTATCCATTCTCAGACTGGGGTCTGCCTGAACGAGACATTTTCGATTCTACAATTGGTCAGTGCAAACGAATTGATATCGCCCACTGTCCCCTTAACTCCAACATTTAATGGTAGAGGTACCTCTAGCTGCATTGATTTAATTTTTTTGGTAAGCAGGGCCTCATTCTTTTTATCGGATTGTAAAACTCATGGCTGCGCATTTAGCGACCATTTCCCTATCTCAATTACCCTTTCTTTTCCGCTGGCACAAGGAGAGGATAAACGGCTGAGTATCTATGGGGACGAATGTTTGGCCATGAACAGATTAAATGGTTACAACCTTAAGTGGGTCAGGGTCTACCCCGAAAAGATTACCGAAAAGGTTGTAAACAACTCCATGATGGCAATAAGTGTCTGTTTGGCCAATTCATTTTCTCTGCAGGAGATTCTTTACAACTTTATGGTGATAACCAAATCTGTTAATGAAGCCCTAAATGTCAAACCCAAAGAGGTAAGAAAAAACAAAGCTGGATGGTTTAATTCCACCTGTACCAAAGCATATTCAAACCTTAAAAGTGCTCTTAATAAAGCCCCAGGAGACAGGGTACAGGTAACTCAACTTAGGAAGACTTATCATAATGCCCTAAGACAAAGGAAATCAGAACTGAAGGAGGAACTTTGGGCAGAATTGCATTAAAGCTGTGCAACAAATGATAGTGCTTCTTTCTGGGACGTTATAAACACTCCATTTTTGTCTGGTCCTAGGGTTAACAGCAAAATTGAAGCCGCAATTGACTAAGCATGTTGGATAGCTCATTTCTCTCAAATATTTGGAGCACCTCCAAGTTCGTCCGCAGCTCAGGGTTAGCAGCAATGGCAATAGGTCCCCTACTTTCCCACTCGATCTAGATTTCACTTTAGCGGAAGTGGAGCAAGCCCTAAATGACAGTAAAGGGGGCAAGGCTCCCTGTCGACCTATATACATTTAAAACAGATCTTTGGGCCCCAATTCTTCTCAGGGTATTGGAAGCAACCGGCAAAGTTGGACTACTAGACTCTTGGTCAGAATCCATTCTGGTTCCAATTTTTAAAAAGGGCGATCGTCTGAGTCCAACTTGTTACCGTCCTATTTCGTTGCTCAACTCCCTGGGGAAAGTTGTGGGACGCATCATTTTAGAACTCCTACAGCAGTGGACGGAGACACTAAGATCATATCTGACATACAGTATGGATTAAGGGAGGGTCTGGGGACCATAGAGCAGTTTTTAAATTTGACCTTAATTAGGGGCAAATACGTGGAAGCAAAGGGTGGGAGACTTCACATGGCCTATGTAGATCTCACAACACCGTTTGACTGTGTAAGTCACTTGAGGCTCTGGGACATTTTAACAAGAATGGGTCTTGATCCTATCCTAGTTAACTTCTTTCGTGAAATCTACTCTAATGCTACAGCTAGAGTTAGATTTGGCCTGGGGGTGAATTAACAGCACCATTTAGAGTTGAGCGGGGAGTCAGACAGGGCTGCGTCCTGGCCCCCTTCCTTTTTACTCTAAACACAAACAGCCTGGAAGTTGCCATGTTGAAGGGGTCCAAGGACCTACCCTTAATTAAAAATCGCCCGATCCCCGCTCTCCTTTACGCGGATGACACAGTGATTATAGCTCATATTCCCCTGGAACTTTAACGCTCAGTAAACTGATTCAACTCATTCATGTCAAATTTAGACCTAAAAATTTATATCAAGAAAACCTTTGTCATGAATTCAGGCCGAAAACTCAGTAAAGGGAGAGACATTTATATAAATAATACTAGGGTGGAGAACACCCCTACTTATCCCTATCTTTGAGTTGTAATCGATGAAAAAGGCACCTGGAGAAGAGCTATAGAGGATAGAAAACTGCTGCTCTTAAAATCAACTATGGCCCTAGTAAATTTTACCCAGAGACTGGGTAAACGACCCCCTGAGGAAATGATCCGTATATATCAGGTCAAATGCATTAGTACTGCCATCTATGGGGCAGGGGTGTGGGGATATGTACAGACGGAATCTCTCCAAAAGGTGGAGAATAGCTTTTTAAGGTTTCTCCTAGCTTTCCCACAGTTCACCTCTACATTTAGTTGCTACTTAGAACAAGGCCTCCCCTACATCACCGACATTATAAAGCTACAGACAATTCTTCTTTGGCATCTTCTTTGGACGTCAAATGAGTTAGTCCTTACGAAAACTGTCGTAATGGACTGTCTCTTACTTGAAACTTTTACCAAGATTGGCTGGCTGCAATATGTCAGAAAGTGTTTTTTACGATCTCAATACTTTCATAATCCAGCAGAATTGGTACAGATTCCATGGAAATTTGCTAAAAAAACAATGCTTAAACCGCCTGGCGGATCTCTGTTTAACGTCTGAAGCCAACAAAATCTCGGCTCAGCACTCTCCGTCGATTCAAATCTCATTGGAGATTCAGTAATATTTAACCTGGAATTCCAGCAATTATGATAGATACTTGCTGACCCAATTCAGACTAAATATTTTCCATCGACTAGTCACATTCCCAACTGTCAATGATTGGTTAAAGCTGCTATCCCCAAGTCCCTGCGATGGTATATCCCCCCAGCCCCTCCTACAATTGGCTCTTTTTTGTAAATTTTATACCGAACCTAGAAGGCGTTGGCTAGCACCAATTCTAAAAAGCGTGGGGCTACACCAATGCCGCCCAGCCTTCATGGTTCTCCAATTCCTGGAGTCGATTTTCCAGCTTTAAATATAGCTAGGTTTTTAAAATGTTGTATTCGTCACAGAACCAACTTATAACTGAAGATTGATGAATTTTATATTTTGTAGTATTGTTTTTAAAATCCAAATCTTTGAATGCTATTTTTATGTTGTACCTAATCTACTGTGCTTTTAGTTTTTTATGGAAAAATGTATTAATTTTGATTTGTAAATACTTTTACGGTTTTCTAACAAGTGATACCGAACAAAGTAAACACATTGAAAAAAAATTTGAATACTGGTAAGTTCCAACCCCAGAAACACAGGAGATATTAAATATTATATATGGTAAAGGTCATTATATTTGGTATCCCCTAAAGGATCCAGATGTAAAATCTTATGGAATGATGCAAAAATTATGAAATGGTACTGTAGTCTGCAATCAAATAAAAGGCAACTTCAAGTGGTCAATGGCTAAAGGGTGACCAAGGAGATACAATATATTTCATCAATGAATGAGCCATAATATTCGGTATCCCCATACTAAGATATCTCAGAAGACTAAAGGAACGGTGCCAGTTTTGCAAAGAAATACTGTGCTCACCAAGCCAACATAAGACTATGTCCAATTGAAGCCTGGTATTTTTTTATCCCCAATAACCTACGGGATACTAACTATTATTGTCTTTATGGGTGATTAAATTTGGTATCCCCAAAATGAACTTGATGTGAAAGCATGTGAAATGCATTCAAAAGTACTAAAATGTACTGTAATGTGCTCTCAAATAAGAGGCAATTACAACTTCTCAATTGCTAAAAGGTAAACCTTGAAAAGTAGGACATAACACATATAGCAAAACATGAACTGGAATATTTGGTGTCCACATAGAAAAAGATTCTGGAATACACAAAAAATGCTGCAATATGGCAGAAAACACACAGTTCACCCTGCCAATTTAAGGACATGTCAAATGTTGTCCTAGTAAGCTTTAACTCTAATAACATACGGAATAGCAAATATTACAGCACTTATTGCCCATTATATTTGGTATCCCAGAGGAACCAAATGTGGAAGCCTTTGTTATGCAATTAAAAGTGCAGATATTTCATCACTGCATGCTCCATAATGTTCAGTATCCCTGTTGAAATAGACAGTGGAAATTATAAGCAAGGGTGTGATGTGTCAGAAAAGCACTGTTTTCAACACCACTCAAAGACCGTGTCGAATCCTAGTACGTTTTAACCAAAGAAACAGGGGACACCAAATATTATAGGCCATGGGACCCATTATATTTGGTAATCCCTAATGGAACCAGAAATGAAAGCTTGTGGAATGGTATCAAAAGAGCTAAAAGATACTGTAATCTCCTATCAAGTAAAAAGCCATTATAGTTTGTTAATAACTAAAAGGTAAGCCTTGAAATGGATGGGATATAAGCAAAAGAAATAAATGAGCCACAATATTTGGTGTCCTTGTGGAAGAAGATGTTGGAAAACACAAAAAAGGGTGTGACTTGGCGGAAAAATACTGTAGTCAACAGGTCAACATAAAACTGGTTCAAATCTTATCAAAGTAAGTGTTTATTCTTTAAACAAAATATTACAGCAGCGTACAGGTATCCTCCACAAGAACTGAATGTGAGGGTGCATTAAAAATACCAAATGTAGATAGACCTACTGATAGACCAAGCCAAATAAAAACATTTTTTAATTTCAAATGGTCAATGGATAAAAGGTAACTATTGAATAGTAGGAGATACAAGATATTATAGCAATGTGGAATCCATAATATTTGGTATTCCTATCAAGCAGAGTGAAAATTACTACGAAGTATGTGATGTGACAGATAAATACTCTGCTAAATTAGCCAACAAGTGAATAGCATGTAAAATTCCATGCTGGTAAGTGTTAACACTTGGTACGTAGGTGCATCTAAATATAGCCAGTATAGGTAATTTTTTTGGCATACTGCTGACTTACCTTATATGGCCACGTTGTGTTATCTACTAATTTAAAATGTTTCCAAAATGTCAAATACTCAGTGCTATAGCGCAAGGCAAGGGTGTGCTCTAACCAGTGCAAACCAGACTTGCTGCCATTAAATAACACAGCACTATTAGCAAACCAAATAGACGATGCATCCAACACTAAAATCCAACAAGAGATCTAGACAAAGGATTTTTTCTCATTGAATTTATTTTTATTTGGAAATGTTTCCCTCAAATTCGTATGCAGTTCTCTTGGCTCCTTAGGAAGTCATCTTGTACACCTGTGCTTGTAACAATGCAGAAGGGTACTAGTGTACTTGTAGCTATTTTGTGTTTGACTGAGGTTTGCACTGCAGGTGCCTGGGAAGTACTGATTCTCTTCAAGTTGTTGACTATTGCACTGTTGATGCCCACAATGCATATTCAATGTCCTTCTCATTCAGCCACATTACTACTTTACTTGCTATCGTTTTTCAGCTGTACTGTCAAATTTAAAAGAAAAACTTTTCGAGTCCCAGAATGCAACATGGTGTAATTAAAAAGTGAAGACTGCAATCTCACATGATATGCAGCTACTTGATAATCGGGTTACACTAGAACAAAAGATCATTTGCTTACGTTTGTTATTTTGGAACAGCCAAGAGCTAGTAGGTGGAAATAAATTTGTGTAAAATGGTCAGTCCTCATTAGTAAAAATCATGCCTCCATTTCCTTTATTAAGTATTAAAAAATTTGACACTTTTAAATGATGTATTCACATACATGCTGTTTTAGGTTTATATGTCAAAAGAAAACATACAGATTTGTATACATTTGGTTTGTAGGTCTCGCCTAGGCAGCGCAAGCTCTGTGAATTTGAGATCTTTTGTTTTCCAAGAGTGGGCTTTGAGCCCGCTCATTGATTACTATTTGTTGGATTTATTGTCACTCTCTTTTGTGTGCTTTTTACTGGTAAACAGAAGTAGGCTTCCTTTGTTTTCGCAAGTTTGTCCTTCAACTCGGGCATGGACACACAGCTTGTATCCTTCCACTGATCATGTTTTTTTATCCTTATTTTTCTTTGTGTTTAATCACTATACTAGAGTGTGTCTTGTTAAGCTGGCTCCCTCATGTACTTCTCCCACTTAGGGTCCCTCCCTCATCCATGTTGGCGTATCCACACTCCCTCCTTCCATTGTTTTCCTTGTTGTGGCTTGCCCCACCCATCCAACTTAATTTTGTTGTTGCCTGTGTTTTTGCCTGCATCACCCACCTGCCGTTGTTGCCCATGTTGTAGCTTCCTCCACATATTCTCCACCCTTCCTTCCATTGTTGCCAGTGTATTTACTTGCTTGCTCCCACCCTCCCTCATTCCATTGTTGTCCGAATTATTGAGTGCTTCTACCTGCCCACCCTACTTCCATTGTTGCACTTCTTGTTGCGTGCCCTAGGCCCTCCCTCCTTCCGTTGTTGTCTGTGTAGTTGCCTGCAACATCCACCTTCATCCTCATTACAATGTTGCTTGCTTCCACACTCCCTTTTTCCATTGTTGCAACAGTTATTGTTGCTTTCTCCCACCAATTCTCCTTTCATCCATTGTTGTCTGTGGAGTTGCTTTCAACACCTACCCTCCTTCAGTTGTTGCCTGTGTTGTCGCTTGCCTCCACCTACACTACCTTCTTCTATTGTTCCTTGTGTTGTTACTTGCAATGCCACCCATCCTCACTCCTTCCATTTTTATTGTGTTGTTGCTTTCCCCACTCACCCTTCTCTCTTGTTGCCCATTTTGTCTGTACCTTAACCCTCTTGTTGTTGTCCGTGTTGCTGCCATTGTTTGCTTCTACCCACTCTCCCAACACGTGTTGTCAATGTGCTTGCTCGGAGCCCCTCCCTTCTACCATCCATTGTCCATGTTGCCCCCCTGACTCACCCACAGACCCATGTTGCCTCCATTATGTGTGACATTTCCATGGTTGAAACATACTTATCAGTGACATTCAATGACCAAATATGTGACACTTAGAATGACACTTTCTCTTGAGTAAAACCAAGCACTGAAGTGCAAGGAAGGCGAAAGGACAGTCTTTTGAGCAATGAAAAGCTCTAAAACTATCTAAAAACAGCTTCTATATACCTCAAATGGAAGGTTACTATCACAACTGTCCTCCACTATAAAAATGTGAGAAACTCCTGGACAGGCCACTACTTACCATCCCTGCTCTGACCCTAGCTGCACTAGGGGCTAATTATGGCATTATTGTCTCTGAAAAGTGCAGAATTGCTGGGCCATGATGTAACTTAGCTATATAAACACATCTTTTATCACAACTTCGAAACTAGATTTATTTTAAATCTCCTTTTCTCATTGATTTAGAGAACTACAATATGACATACAAACATGATCACCCCAAACGGCACAGTGATAGACAGATCACTTTGTCTTTCACTTAATGGTTGCCTGCCTGCAACTTACCAACTCCATCTGCTAGCCTTCTGCTGACTGATCCTCATGTTATAGCTGCTCCTGTGTGTGGACTCACACTGGCTGCCTTTTGACACTCAACTAGTGCAGAGATGCTGCTACCGATTCTGCTTTCGTGTTCTGCTGCTCAGTGCTGCTTGTGACGGTGTCGAGTAAGAGGTAGTGCAGACCTTGTTTTCTCTCTCATGGGGGTACATGGGGGAAAACTCCATACGCATTGACAGTCTGCCACACTTGACAGTCGCCCCAGCTTTTTGAATCATTACAGTGTGGCACGTCATTTCCATGACTGGACACAAGCAGATTGCCATCCTGTGCCTTCCCACATGTGGATGCCTATCAGGAGCAGCATGTGTGACATGAGTGACTTGTTATTTTTATCATGTCAGCAGGTGGGCCCCATGGGCCCGTCCACTCGCAGTGATGCCTTCCTGGGGGCCGGCAGGAGGATTTTGAAAAAAACATTCTGGTGCCAGTCTTTAGTGTGCTGACACACTAGTACACAACGTAGTACAAACAAAGCACTGTCAATTAGGCTGTGGGTCTGTAGCGATGCGTGGTCTGAGAGGTGCCAACAGCCCCACTCACTCTATGACTGCAGGGGAGCACACCACTTGTACAAACACAAAACCATCATTTTGCCCATCAGTTGCCGGATCTCTGGCCAAACATCATCCAATCACTCACTTTGTGGAATTGAATTAACTGTCACTGATGGTGGCGTGCAGGAAGCATCAGTTTTCGAAATACAACAGGGCAAGTTGCAACTCTCTGGATGATTCATCACTCTCAGCCTCAGTCTGAGCAAGGGGCAGTGCACTGCGGAGTAGTCTCAGGGTTATTACTACTCTCCAGGGAGGACGTAATTGTCAGAGTCTGTTTAACAGACTTAGCCATGGCATGTCATGTGGCTGAGTACAGGAGGCTCTAATTCATTGTGCACTGCAGTCCGAGCCTGAGACTGAATTATTCTGTGTGATGACAATTTGAAATTATTATTGTTAGCAAAGAAACTCAACCTTGAAGTTGGCACTCTCCAATAAAGGCTCACTGGCAGCACAGTTTGCACAGCACTGCCAGCAGCCAACCAGCTGCTTGCGCTTTTGCAATGGCCTGCTCCTATTCGCAGTTTCTTATGCCTAGCAGTGCGGCTGTGTTAGGAGGAGCTATAAATGCATGATGAAGCATTTTAGTTCAGTGATGAGGACTTCCAAGCTAAACTACATTGATCTAACCACTGATACATGATACTTGGCAGAGCTGTACCTCCAGCCTGAAAAAATAAAAATGTGCTTTAATTCTCACCCCCTCCACTGTCCATGTTGGACCTGAAACCCATTCCTTTCCTCCCTCCTTGTATCCCCTGCCTTCCTTCCTACCCCACCAGCTATTAAAAAAAGGGTTACGGGGGCGTGGCCGGGCAAGATGGCCGAGTAGATGCTGTTCCTCTCAGCTCCCGGTCCGCGCGCTGCTTTGGCTAGATTGTAGGTGGCTGCCGAGCTTTTTTCGGGGCCGGTATGTGACCCTCCTGTGGCGGAACGCCTGGGGCATCGGTGGAGTGAAGTTGTCCGGTTCAGCTGCTGTGGGGACGCTGAATTTTGTCTGCGGAGGATTGCCGGGTTGGGGTTCTCTGTTGGACCGGGATCTGCCACTACTCGGGTCCCCATTGCGGCGCTGGCCCCCTGCGAGCCCTGCTGTTCTCTGGCTTCTCCTCATGGCGAGGGCCGCAGGCTGGTAGGCCTTGGTCTTCAACGCCGCTTTCCAGTTGGGCTCTGGATTTTTCTCAGCCTGACTGCACCGGGGCCCATTCTCATTCGGGACTCAGGTATCCTGGGGTCAGCCTCGATCGAACATGAACTGTCCGGCTCGTCAAGTAAGGTTTATGCTTTTAGTTTTGGGACACCATTGTAGTTCTGAATCAATCACGTCTGTTTTGAGTGCTAGATGGGCATTATTTTGGGCCGCGTTTCCTATATTATGGGTGATGCCCTCAAAGTGATTCTCGTTTTAATAATGCCTCTCCCGCCAATGCTGTTGGGCTATTGTTCTGGGAGGGATTTCGTTTAAACTTGTTTCGCAGCCGTACCTAGTAAATTTTAAGCTTACCTTTTCAGTCACTAGTAGCCGGGGTGGGCGTGGACGAGGACCTCGGACCCGTTGCTCCCCCTGGTTTCGGTGGGTGCTGTGCGCACCCGCCGGACTCTTGTTATCACATTCTGGCACTGTTTTTTTATTTATGTTTGTTTCCTTTACTTGGGAAGTTTTGGGAGGGGGGAGACATGGTGGCGGCTTTTTATTGTTTAGCTCTGGTTGGCTTTTGGGCTCCAATCTACTAATGGCTGATTTGAGTGAGCATTGGTTTCTTTCTGAAGGGCTGGGCGCCGTCCCAGCCTAGGATGGAGATGTGGGGGTCTCTACAGCGGGCATGCAAACACGGATGACACTATGACGGTCACACTTGGCACTTGGAACGTTAAAGTGCTGAATTCCCCTCAGAAACATCAGAAAGTCTGGAAGTACATTACTGATCACCATTTAGATGTAGTGGCCCTACAAGAAATACACCAGGCTAGAGCCGAAGATGGGCGCTTTAGGCATAAACATTACCCTTTAATCTATAGATCTTTGGCACTTACTAAACACTGAGGGGTGGCACTGTTGTTTCATTCTACAGTACAATTTCAACCTTTAGCTGTCCTTAACGATAAGGAGGGGAGATGGGTGATGGTCAAGGGGCGTTTACGGGTGAAGATATGCACCTTTGCGGCACTGTACACGCCTAACTCTGGTGAAGCGCCTTTTCTGCACTCACTACTGGGGAAACTGCTAGACTTTGCAGACGAGCAAATCATCCTTATGGTCGATTTTAACCTGACCTTGCACAAGGAAATGGACAGCACATACTCACAGCGCTCCAATCTAGGCTCCTTTCCCACTGACTTACAGCAACAAATCCACGACTTAGGCGTACTAGACTCACGGCGCACACTCATCCCACAGACTATACTTTCTACTCCCATGTGCAACGCACCTACTGCAGGATTGATTATATTTTCCTTAGTCAGTCTCTTCTGGGTTCTCTCTGAGATGCACTCTCTGTGTCCGATCATAGTCTGCTCTCCATCTGTCTCTCTTGGCGCGGAGACGTGCCGTCTACTCCCAGGTGGTATTTTCCATCGTCCTTAGCTAGGTGCTAAAGATAAGGAGCCGTGTGCTAAACTCCGGGACACTATCAAAGACTTCTTTGAGGTTAACGCTCCAGAAGATACTTCGAAGTTCACCACTTGGGACGCATTCAAAGCGGTCTTCCGAGGGGAAGTGTATCGCCCTTAATTCGGTCCTAAATAGACAACGTGGTAGGGAAATATAGCTTCTAGAACAGGAACTGTCCTCTGTTGAACGCTCACATAAACAATACCCCCCTCTGCAAACTCTCCGCCATTTGACAGCTCTTTGTGGCAAATTACGTGCTATCTATAACAACAGGGCTGAGTTCACACTCCTCAAACTCCGTCACCTCTCCTACTCTCAAAGCAATAAAATTGGTAAACATTTAGCCAGGCAGCTTCGGGATAAGCGGGAGAAAGAATATATAGGAGGCATAGTGGGTCCTACTGGGGACCTCATACATAAGGATGAGGTCAAAGCTGAACTCTTTGGTTCATTTTATGACGCCCTGTACACCGGAGAAGAGCTGGAAGCTACCTCCCAACAGGAGTTTATCCGGGCGCTGCCCCTACCCCAGGTTTCCAACGAATGGAATGAATTGCCCTCCGCTCCCTTTACGCAAGAGGAAGTCCTTTTAGCTATTAAGGCTCTGAAAACCCATAAGGCCCCAGGCCCGGATGGGTATACTTCCCTCTTTTAGAAGATCTTTGCATCAGACATCTACTGATACCTGGTGCGAATTTTTAATGAGATGGCCGATACTGGGGATTCTTCTTCGTCTATGACTGAGGCCCTGATCTCGGTGATACCAAAACCAGGGAAAGAATCCCAACATTGCTCTTCCTATCGCCTAATTCCCTTCTAAATTTGGACTCAATGATCTAATGCTTGACCTCATCCATCCGGACCAGTCTGGATTCATTATAGGGCACCAAACACACGACAACACCCGTAGAATTGTCCATCTAATTGAAAAGGCTAATAGGCACCAGATCCCTGCGGTCTTAGTGGGTTTAGACGCTGAGAAAGCTTTTGACCGCGTCAATTGGGCATTTTTATTCCAAACTCTTAAAGCGTTTGGGTTTTCTGATAAATCTTTAACCATGATCCAGGCTAACTATCGGCGTCCCCACTCTAGGTTAGTAGTCAATGGCATTAGCTCCACCTCCTTTGTTCACTCTAGTGGCACCAGGCAGGAGTGCCCTCTTTCACCATAGCTTTTCTCTCTCAGATTAGAACCCCTGGCAATGGCAATTAGAGGTAACCCCAATATCCAGGGTGTACCGTTCACTGGAGACTCCCATAAAATATCTTTGTTTGCGGACGATGTCCTCTTGTCCCTTTCCAAACCGGCTGTATCTCTCCCAGCTCTTCAGGAGGAACTTGAACGATACGAGGCAGTTGCAGGTTTCAAAATAGATTTTAGTAAATCTTATATTCTCAACCTTACTTTGCCTCCTAATGAGGTCCACAGACTTCGGCCTCTCACCCCCCTCGCCTGGGCCTCCACTTCTATACAATACCTGGGGGTGCAGTTAACGTCGAGGACCTCGAGGCCGCCCATTCTCAACCGCATTCAAGCGGCCTCTCTTCTTATCCTGATTAGGCCGAATTCATGCGGTCAAGATGACGCTTCTTCTGAAACGTCTATATCTCTTTCAGGCCTTACCCATAGAGTTAGGGAAGGACTTCTTTTGCCAAATTAAGAGTATGATCCTCCGTTTCATCTGGCAAGGGGGGCGTGCTTGTCTCTCCTTTTCTCTGCTGCGTCGCCCCCGCTAGGAGGGGAGAGTGGGCCTCCCTGACATTCAGCTCTATTATAAAGTAGCGCGATTATGAGTTTTGGTCGAATGGTCCAAAAAAGAGTCCGACAAACATTGGCTGCACATGGACCATAGTGTGACCGGGAGGACCATCTGGGACCTGGTCTGGCGTCCAAAAAAAGATAGACCCCCAAATGCATACATCGCTTCACCCACGTGCACTACCTTAAAAGTTTGGGATACCGTGACGGGAGATGACAGATGGGCCACCTTTCCTTCCCCATTTACACTGATACATTTTAATTCAGACTTTCCACCAGGTTCCAAGGAGGGGCCTTTTGATGCCTGGAGGGAGGAGGGGCTACCTTGGTCTGACCCACCTTTTTCTGTAATTATGACCCTCTCTCCTTTAACGACTGCCAACAAGACTATAATTTGTGGCATACTGAAAGATATCACTATGCCCAATTGATGCACTGGGCCCTCACTCCACAAGTCTGCGACGCAGCCACTCGACCCCTTTCTCCATTTGAATCCTTCCTTGCCAAAACTTCAACCATGAAAGCGGTGATTTCATTTATCTATAAATTACTTCTTACCATTACAATCGCCCCTAGACCGCGCTACATGTCTTTGTGGGAGGACATTCTTCAGCGTCCCATTTCGGATGTTGAATAGGAACACCTCTGGGCAGATATTACCCGATTCAACCACTCCTCTGACCTACAAAAGTCCCACCTTAAGACTATGATGGACTGGTACCTCCACTCCACTCCTCAAACTGATTTTTCTGAATACCTCGGAAAGGTGCTGGGGAGGGTGCGGGCTTCTGGGAGATTTTAAGCACATCTGGTGGGATTGCTTGTCTATTCGCCCCTTCTGGGAGGAAATACTTGCGCATATCAAAGATATTTTGGGGTATCCTATCCCAACCACTGTTGCGGGGGTCCTTTTGGGTGTTCGTGATCACGCTCTGGAGCACCAGACACGAGCAGATAAATCAGTTTTGTGGCTGTGTTTAGGAACAGCGAAGATTACCTTGGTTGCTGCTTGGAAAAGAAAGGAGGCCCCAGAGATTTCCCTGTGGCACTCTAGATTATGGAAACTTATCAGTCTGGAGCGTATGTCTGCCATTCATCGGGATGATTTCAAGAACTTCGAATTCCAATGGGGTCTCTTGGTGGCCTTCTTGTCTTGTGGCCTCCCGTCAGCTGTATTCCCCAGTCTATTAGGGCCCTTCACCTCTTCCAGCTCTAATCTGCCCTTTACAGTCAGAATCAGACGTTTTGTTTCTAGGTTGCCGCCACCTATGTCGGGGAGTGGGGAGGGAGGGAGTGTTCTTTTCATTTTTTGATATTCTTTTTCCTTTTGCACCTGTTGTTTCTCTGTCCCCATGCCTGGGGCCTATTGTTACTCCATGACAGACTGTTCCGCTGCCTCTTTTTGAGAAGACTTTCATTGTTCGCCCCCATGCACTAGTCTGATAGATCCCCGCCTGCAATGCGACTTGCCCCCGCATGTCGCTGTAAACCTCACCCACTCCGTTATTATGAGAAACTGTACCCTCCTTTGAGTCATTCTAAGTGTCACATATTTGGTCATTGAATGTCACTGATTTGGTGAGGCCGGGTTGGGTGCGTATGGAATATCTAATGTTGGGGGCTTCCTTCAGTCTTATTGCATTTTGAGGCATTGCATTTTGAGGCCCCCTGTGAGGGGTGTTTTGTACGGTATGTTGTATGGTGCACATTGTTTACAAAACAATAAAAACATGTTTGACAAAAAAAAAGGGTTACGAACGTATCATATCTCCTTTTTAGGTCAAGCCTAGAGTCAGCGTGCATGTGCTGCCCTGCGAGGCATGATGTATCTACAATTTAACCAAGGCCATTGATTGCCATTCGTTCTTTTTTGGGCATATCAGAAATGCTGCCTTTTTATTGGTGCATTGCTTGTAATTGTCCCTCCTATGGGTACTTGGTTCACATCCAGGTGATTTCACAAATTGCTCCTTTGGATAGGCTATCACGGTTCCTCCTGGTTGTCCATCGCAACGAGCGGCTCATTTGCTCTTTTCCCCTTGATCAGCACGGCATACAGTGTTTTATCTATTCATCTGTGTGGTACATCAAGCTTCAACTTTAAGCATGGATGCATTTGAACTTTAACCTGCATGCTTCAAACAGACAGACATCTTGACCGCTGCACATTTCTCCGTGCATTTGGTATGATTCTGCTCAAGCGGGCATTATTGCAGTTAGTTTTACTTTCTTTTTGACAGGCGGTGATTGTAAGTCACGTGGGTGGTTCTGCCAATGTGGTCTTATGTTTACACCTGGAAGACCAGTGACTGGAAGCACAAAAGACAAATAGAAATGTTACTCAAGAGATTTAGACAGAGGACACTCTGTGCCTCACTTGCTTGTGAGAATAAACAGCTTGTAAAGAAGTGATTCTGTACGTCGTGTCAGAGCTGTAACTATTAACGCCATGATGCCTTGTTTCTCCAAGTTATAGCGCAGAGTTGTTGGAAAATTTGTGTTCTGTTATGAAACCGCACCCCATCATATAAGAAGCAATGAGTAGTTCACCTTCAAGGGCTTTGCAGTCCTCTCTCCCCTTCAAACATTCTCCAACGGAAACAGTGGGTACCAAAGAAAGCTAAACAGGGCTGGTGCATGGATTTTTGCTACACTTTGCAAAGTGACATTTTGCGCCACTTCACCCCCTGTACTCTTTGCTAGTTTATGATAATGCCGATGGTTATCTGCTCCTCTAGACTTAAGGCAGCGGCCTGCTCTTGCCTTGCTCTTGAAACTGACTCTGGAAGATGAGACCCATTTTCCGCTGAGGCCCAACTCCATAGCATGCCCTCCACTATGGCTGGGATCTGTCTGCAGTAGTAGTGATGGGCTTTCGGCTCAGTCTGTTGCCAGATTTCCCACC
Organism: Lissotriton vulgaris; assembly: GCF_964263255.1. Taxonomy (NCBI): domain Eukaryota; kingdom Metazoa; phylum Chordata; class Amphibia; order Caudata; family Salamandridae; genus Lissotriton; species Lissotriton vulgaris. Next base: position 1,528,104,241 of record NC_141693.1, read on the forward strand.
TCTTCGCAAATGTGCTTTCTGTTACCATTTTGACTCACCATCTGTTTTCTGCACCGTTGCCCAATAGCCATGTGAGAAAAAAACATTTCTTCTATGTTTGACTTTGCAAATAGAAGAGGACAGATAGTACCTAAAGCAGATTACCTAATAGGGGTACATGTTGGCCTTATCATCAAATAAGAACCTGGCTTTTTTTACAGTGCTTGCAAGTGTTTACCATTTACAGCGCTGTAAATAACAAGTGTGAAAAGCTACAATGGTTCTGTCGGGAAAGTACAATTGCTTCACAATTATGAGCTTGATCAGGAAACATTCATTTGAGCTTGCAACATTACTGTATAGCAAATAAATTTGGAACACAAAAAACACAAATTTGCATTGCAAACACAAAATGTACTTATTGTTCAATAAAGCAGTATTGAAATGCATTTTTGTTATAAGGCTGTCAACAATTCAATGCAAGATTGTGGTGCCATATAGTATAGTGAAAAAACGTGCTCAGTGACAAGTTCTATATTAACAAGCAACTGTGCAAACTACCAGAGATATTGGTTTCTTCATTTTTAACCTACTCTTTCATGAAAATTTGTACACAAGTTTGATTCACCCATGTATATATATGACACTCAATACACCATTGTCGCTGAGCTCGACATTAATGGTTCCCGGTGTCACGGGGAAACCGCCTGATTCTGCCTGGGTGCCGCGTCTACGTGCTGCATCAGGCTGTTCAGCCACTGTTTGCCTTTATGGTACTGCCCCTCTTTTGCACTCAAGACCACAAATGCAGGGTGGGTTAAAAATTCTAAAGAACAGAAATACTTTGTATGGGTCTAGCGATGGTGTGCAATCTGTGCTCAAATTCGCAGGCGTTCCCCAAATAGACTGTACATGGGTACCATCAATTCACACATTTAAGAAAATAATAATGAAAGCCAGAGGGTTGGATTTTGAGCACAAGACATTGTGAACTTTCACACATCATGGTAATCTGTGATGTAATAACAGATTCATAGTAATTGCTTAGTGCGGGTGTGGAGGAGTACAGGCAGAATGAGGTGAAAAGGTCAAAGAACCTGTAGTGTTCATGCTCCTTCACGATTATTGACTATTTTTACAGGTGCTATTAATGGTTTGGGTAAAGGATGGAAAGGGTGAGGCTATTTCTTAAATATAGTGATGCCTACTCTGGACGCAGACAGGTAGGATATTGTCTGTGCGCCAAGATCTACAGCAAAATTATTCTCATTGAGGTTGTATTAATTTCCAATCTGGAGCCACGGTATCTCATCATTCAGTCCTGTGTCCCATGTATGTAGGCGTTAGACCCACCATTGTTCTCTCGTGTGGAGGATCCTCTGGATATTAGGGCCTGTTCTTTTTATGACTTCAAGTACCACCCATTTCCGATCTGTGTCCTTGTGATTGTGTTCCAAGCAATGCCTTGTCAACTTTGTATCAGTTTTTTTTGCATCTAATGGTGCTCCTGTGTTCGTTGATGCAGACTTTGATTTTTCTGGTTGTCATGCCCACACACATCAGATTGCAGGGGAATGTGAGCAAATAAATAAGATTCTCGCTAAAGGTTTTTAATATCCATGGATGGATCGTTTTTATATCCACCATTTTGGTTGTGCTGGTAAATGGGCATGCCACACATCCTCTGCATGGGGAGTGTCCAACTTGTCATTGGTTGCCCCATAGTGTGGTTTAGCTCAAATCCTTGGAGGTGGTGCCTTAGTGTGAACAAGTTCATCATGGATTCTCCTGTTACGTCTGAAAGCAAATAGTTGGGGGGGGGGGCACTGTTTTCTTGCCCCATTAAGGATATGGCAATGTTTATGTACAACGTTTTGTACTTTATTCGATATTGGGGTGTCTGTGGTGACGCATACTACTTTTTCATTCATCTTCTTTTCTTGTTTTTCTTCTTCTTCGGATCATCTTTCTAGGGTAGTGTTGTTCAATCAACTTCTTCTCCAGAGTCTCGTCCTGTTCCTCATAGGTTTCCATACTAGAGCAATTCCTCCGGATACTGAGTAATTGACCTACTGGCAAATTTTGTCACAGTGACCGGGGGTGGAAGCTCTCAAAAAGCAGTAAACTGTTTTTGTCTGTGCTCTTGTTGTGAACTTTCATCTGGATCCCTTCTGTTGTCATGCTGATAGCTAGGTCCCAGAAAAATGGCTCCCTCCTTGCTGATTACATGTGTGAATTTCAGATGCTCATCTCTAGTATTTATCTATCTCACAAAGTCCTCTGCTTCATCTTGGTTGCCGGTTATATTGTCTCCATACTTTCAATTGTGCTGCAAATGGGTTGTCCTGATGGAATATGTGGTCCACTTCGAATTGGTGTACATAGAGGCACGTCATGCTCGGAGCAAAAGTGCTTTCCATGAAAGTGCCTCTGATCTGATGGTATATTGTGTCTTCATATTCGTAGAAGTTTTCCATGAGAGCCAATTCTGGGCACTCCAAGATGAAATGTCTGGGTGTCATGAACTCCCAGTCTCTTTCCAGGAGAATGTGTTCTACCACGCTCAATGTGCGTCTCTGAGGTATACTGGTGTATAATGCCTCGATATCCATGGCAATGAAAAGATCTTCAGCTTGGTTGGTCTTGAGGTCTCTAAATAGGCACAGGATATCTTTAGAATCTTAGGTGTGATGCAGACTACTGTACGATAGGGCTAAAAAACCAATCGCAGAATTGTGAAAGAGGTTCAAGAAATTAACCCACACTATAGGACTTCCTGGTAGGGGCCATCCATTTTTGGGTGGATTTTGGGGAGAGTATAGAATCGGGGTGCAGGGATTATCACCCACCAGAAACCCAGCCTCATGTTTGGTTATCAAATCATTCAACAGGTCCTCATCCACCAAGGTTCTGATTCTGTTCACAAGTCTTGGAGTAGGGCAGTGATCAATTTGTAAAACATTAAGTGCCGGGGCTAAAATATTTGCTTAGAAACTGCAGTTGCCAGCACTGCAGAAAGTCGTGATACAGTCAGATGCCTCATACTCACACTCACCGCACGCCCAGTCAAAGATTGACTTACAAGCGTGCACACGCAGGCATAGACTGACTTGCAAGCACGCTTGCGCACACAAAGTTCTACTTAAAAATGGTGGATCCTACAATAGCTTTCAACATTTTTAATCAGAAATAATGAATCTACAGTACCTACACTAAAACTGCATTAACGCTCCTAAAATATCACACACAGTGATGTTTCTAAAAACAGACTGAAGCCTTTTTAATATACACTGAAATAATTGTATTAACAGTGTGAATTCTCCAGGAACAGTTATTTTTAACAATCAGTTAAAACAATCTATATGAAAAAAATTAGAACGGAAAGGATTGCAAAGAAAATTTTTCTTGAGTTTTGCCGTTTTTCTCTACTTTGAGGGGGCATACATCATACCAAAAGCTTTGATGGTGCAGTGGACTGGCAATATGTCACCCATTTCCCAAGACATGTTGTTTGCCAATAGTTGAATCTGCTTGTCTGTACAGTGTATGAGACATTTACTACCACCTTGGATCATGGCGATTGCCTGTACTGACTCTGGTCATTGCGGCAGCAGAGAGGATGTGCCCATAATGCTGACATTTCTGCGTGACATGCATAATTTTTTTTCTTAAACAATGTCTGTCATGCCTTCCAGGTCACATACTGATGTCCCATCTGATGCCTGTGTTTTAGTAGCCAACCCTTCCACTGTTTCCGTTATAATATTGCATCTCTTATTATCAAGAAAAACAACTCTTAACTCTGGTGTTTATCCCAAACCAGCTTGCAACTTGAAAGACTTGCTTCAAAAGTAAGTGTTTGGTCAACTGACAGTTACTTACATACTGTTACTTACCTCCTAATTATTTTTGTTCTAACATACAATAACGGCTGTTTATCGCACGCCACCGCAATTATGTGCCAGAACCGCAGACATTGGCCCATAGGGAGAGAAAGGTAATTTAACTGCACTTATTTTCTACTAAGAGAAACAGGCAATAAGGCCATCGGTATCTCTCTCCTTGGCCACAAACGGTGTGGTGGTGGGGAGAGCACAGATTTTTTTTCTTTCATGTGCATCCCTTATTTCTCTTCAGGTGCTGCTGCTGAAATTAAAGCAGAGCTGCCTCCCTGCTACTGGATGCCGGCTCCACTGCTTGCTTAATTACAGTCCAGCGCAGAAGTAGAGAAAAAGTGTGTTTTCTTTTCTCGATTTCCATGGTTGAGAGTCAGAAACAATTTCATAGAAAGCAGAGGATTGTCTTTCCGTGTCTGCACCTGGGAAGATACATGAGCTATGCAGATAAGAAAAGTTGTGCCTCTTCAGCTTAGCTCTACCTCGCGATGCCATGAACTAATCGGTCATTGAGTAGCCAAGACTAAGCCCCCATGAGGAACACTGCCCGGCCTGTCAGGTGTACCACTGAACCCCAACCATTAACCTAATGTATAGGAGATTGTGGGGCAACTGGGTCTACACTCACCGCTCTCGTAGCGGTGCTGAGTCGGTCAGTCTCAGAAGTTCCGAGTTAGGGTGGCGGAAGCGTGGGACAGGAAGTCACAGGTAGTGGTCACAGCACTCAGCGGTGACGAGCAACGGTACCCAGCAGGGCAGGATCAAGTCTAGTACTGGGTGGGGGCATTCAGGAAGGTGAAGATGATGAGGTTATGACGTAGGTACGACTCGCGTGGCTCTTGGCGGAGGATGCCAGCAGGCTGCTGCGTGAGCCTGAATCCAGTCACACAGAAGCCTGCTCACGTACCAGCAAGGATCCTGTTCTCGTGGCTCACTGGGTCTTGAGGCTGGCTTTGGGCAGGACTTACTGGTGAAAAAATGAATAGTCGTGGCCCTGTGAAATAAGTGCCGGTGCTGAGCCCCGGGAAGCACCGGCACAAATTAAGCTCAGGAGTAGGGTCAATTCAGTGAATTTCATAGCTGTTTTCATCTGGTAGCAATCTGATACATTCTTCGTGATCCATGTTTTTATCCATGATAACGATTGCGCCGCCTTTGTCAGTTGGTTTGATGACAAGTGTAGTATTCTCTTTCAGGTCCATGAGTGCCTTCCTTCACCTTTCTTCAAGTTCTGATAGCCTTTGATGTTCTGGCAGTCAACTGTTTTAATTTTAGTACTGCCTGTTCGAATGCCAGGACATGGCAAGGGACGGATTGTCACTGTTGTTGTACTTACAGTGTCAGTTATATGTTTTGAAAACAGTTTTGTAAATTGTTCATTGTATATAATCTGAAATTTTTTATTTCTCCATTTTCCTCTTCTGCTTCTTCCCATTACATTTTTTCTAGCCCTCACACTTTAACATTATTCCATATTGAAGTGTTTTACCCTTTTAGGTTTTTAAATCTCTACCATTGTTTCCCTCAGCTCTACCAAGTACCACGCATCAGACGTTAGACTAACACATTTCAGAGTGGTGATCCCCATCGCCGCACTGAAATGGAAAGTCATGCATTTGTACCACCTCAGTATCAAGCCAGAGTGCTATTAGTTCACTGTTAGAAGCCGAAATCCAGGTTGCAGTGCGCGGTCCGCGCTGCTTGTGCTGGCTTTGGGCAGCTGGCTCAGCTCGTGACTAGGCTGGCTTAGGCAGGCGAGAGCAGAGGCTACAATGTAGAAAAGTTTATAGACTTCCCCTCGACTCCGGCAATCCATTCAGGTTAACCATGTGACTCACTGTGAGACTCGTCACGTGATGGCACTTCACAGTCAGTGTTAAAATTATGGCCAACAGCTTCTATCAAGAGACTTGCTCTCTTTATACATTGACGGACTGGCTTGGTGCAAGGGGGCTATGCGGCAGTCATTGACTAATGTGACAGGCTTGTGACCCATGGCCGGTCCCATCCCAGTCTAAACAGCTGCGGGATTGGTGGTCTCTAACAGGCAGCACTTAATTGCAGCCAGGCAGCCTCATCTCAGAATGCTTGCCGTGGTGCAGCAGGCAAGGAGTCATCAACTTGAGTCCTGGAGGAGCACGGCTGCAGCCGACTCTGAAGACAGCAGCACCCAGGAGGGAGAGGCTGAGCCTACACCAGCAGCAGGTAAGGGAACGCATTCCCCCACCTTGAAACTTAATCTCGCTCCAGTACTAGCTTTCCTGGTTGGTTTGGTCTTGAATTCTCACAGAGCAGGCCAGGAGAACAAGTTAGGAATTTTACTCATGCACTCAGCAAGTAATGTGAGCCACAGGGATGAAAGGGTCTGCACTTAGCACCTAACCCCGCAAATGGCATCATGCCCGCCGGCGCTTCACAGCAGATAAACGACAGTGATCTGCAGCACCACAGGGAGTAAGGGACCCTGCATGAGACACCTGTCTGCAACTAGAATCTTTTCCCCACACCCTCCAAAAACACCAGAGAAACCCATACACCCACCCCCCTGCACCCGGCGTCCCCGCTTCCATACTTCCCTTCCACAAAGAACTGCCAGGGTACACCCCCTGCACACTAGGCTGCCACAGGTGAGTGTGGCTTACACTTAAACAAGCTGGAAGGTGAGCCCTAGGAAGCAGTCACCAGGATGGATGCGGCCTCCCCAAGGCCTCAGTCTGTTGGCGCCTGCCTAGCGAAGTGAGTCTGGCCCCTAGCATCGACAACTTGATACCTGGTTGTTGTAATGAGGGGCAGCAGTAATGATTCTGATCCAACTTCCAGCATAGCCAGCAGCTTTGTCACTTATGAGCCTGGTGTTTTTAGTAGCTCTGTAACAGCTGCAGCCTGCTGATGTGATCTGGTGCTGCGGGATTGGACATGTAGTGGCGTGCTAACCGGGGCTGACACCACTCAGGCAAACTCCTCAGTTATCATTTTTATTCGGATTGATTGAACTGTACTGTCTTTGAAATAAACAGCTTCCTGGCTGACCGTAAAGGGTGTGCCTCAATATCTTGAGCCTTGCCAATGCCCTTGTCTTTCGGGTTGGATTGCGAGTTCTAGGTTAGTACATATCTGTTGCTTTGCAGTAATTTTAAGAACTTCTTAGTGTTTCTCTTTGGTGAAATGGGTGTAATTTCTGATATTTATATGCTTCCATCATCTTTATTACTTGACTTTGCTTGCCAGAAAGTGTAACTCATATTTGTTGAAATATCACACATAATTTACACTGAAATGTATGTCACACACAGCAATCTAAAACCTTGCAAGCTATCGCCCCTTCTCTGCAGTAGCAGCTCCTGAAAGGAATGATGCTGGGCGGTGATGCAGGGCGGGAGAGGGCCACAGTGGGGGTAGTAAACTCCGGATTATGGCCGAATGGAGGTAAGTATACAAATAAATAAAACAAATTTTGTTGCGCGTGCTGCATCGACCAATGCGATGCAGCACACACAATGAAATTTGTTTTATTCATTTATTTGTATACTTACCTCCGTTCTCCCATAATCCGGAGTTTACCACCCCTCACCCTGCCCCTCCCCCGCCCTGCATCACTGTCCGGCAAGCATTCCCTCCAGGAACCGCTACTGCTGCTCTATCATTCTCTCGCCTCATGTTTTAATTTACAATGTCATTCCATCTCTTTGAAGAAAAAAAATTCCATTCTTTCACTCCGACTTCGTGCATATGTTTAGTTTTCATTTATTTCACGTTTCCTTCTTAGTCCTACTTGCGATTTGCTTTAAAAAAATCCATTCTTTCACTCCCACTCCGTGCGTGCATTTATTTAATTTTTTATTAATTTTACGTTTCCTTCTTTGTACCAATTGCGATTTGCTTCAAAAATAAAAAAGAACATTCTTTCAGCCGACTCCGTGCGTTCATTCCTTTCCTTCCTTGTACTAGTTACGATGTGATTGAAAAATAACCATTCCATTCTTTCACTATGCATTTATTTTTCATTTATTTAAACTTTCGTTCTTTGAACTATTTTAGATTTGCTTCCTGTCTCTTGTGCAGCTGAGAAACGAAACGTAAACTAATTTGTAGCGTGTGCTCGGTCTGGTGTCCCATGATATCGTGTATCCCTGCACTCAGCCCGAGCAGAGATCAACTGCTTCTGTCTGATCCTGCCCGGGCTGAGTTCCTTTTCCGAAGACGGCCGAAGCGCAGGGGATACACGATACCAGGGGGATACCAGATATTACACAACACCGGAAACATGAGTAATGTGGCCCTATTCTGCTCTTAATCTCATTGTTTATGATGTCAACATTGGACCATATTTCCGGGGGTGGGTGCTAAATTGTGATCTGCGGGCGGAGTTCTCAGAGTTTTTCCCACTCTGCTCTCTGCCTGGAGCACGAAGTTCAGGAAAAACTCTGCCGACTGTTACATGGAAGAGTTTACTGGTGCCCCTAATATGATATATTTATTCCTGCATTGCTGTTTGTTATTCATGCTTTTAAAGGCGAGTGTATGTTTTGGTATTATTTCTACATATGCTGATGCTTCTTTTTCAAGTCTTACCTGGCAAAACTCGGGTTCTGACTGAGTCATGATGATGATAGGCTTTCTGCCAATCTTAACCTGTCTTGCTTCCAGGACCCACGTGCAAAAACCACCATGCCACCACACAACACTTGATTTTATTTAACAACAAGGCAAGTGGTTTCCAAACCTGCCTGCATATCTGTATAAAAACCACATTTTAAATAAAGATACAAATAAATAGGGTAAGGTAATGTAGTAACGTCCTAAAGCAAAGTTGTAGTGTTAAAAGTGCTACAGGTGTTCACTCAATTATTTATTACCTTGTACTACATTCTAATGAGGTGTCTCACTGTCGGTTATGCCAAACTCATCTCTCGACTCGCTAATGTGTGTCGCATATATAATATGGGATCTGGGTACTATGCCATATCGATTGTAAATAGAGAAAGGGAAGGTGCATAGTTGGAATCCATGCTGTTGGCTCTGGTGGTTCTAATAGGCGACGATGCTGCTGTGTGCTTCCCCGGAGCAGGGGTCATTTTCTTGAATTTTTCCACTAGGGATCATCGTATATCAGGTAGGGAGCTTATTTTATCAATCAATGCGTAAAATGAGCAGGGTTGGTCTGCTCCAGCCTGCCCTAGAGAGTTTTCCACTGTGGTTAGTCTGTGTTCCAAATCCCTATGTCTCAGATCCATTCGGCTTTAGGCCATGGATTGAATTAGATCAATCTGTTTCTCCATCTTTTGCAATTGGCATAGGAGAGCCCTGGCAATCATGTCTTGTTCCATGCTGATATAGGACAGAGGGGCCAGAGGAGGGGTAAAATACCCTGTAAATGGGGACCCTGGTGCCCCTAAATATAGAGGACAATTAGATCTGTTTCTGTGCTAGGATCTGGGTGCTGGAGTTTGTGCCAGGAACGCTTCAATTTGAGCATCAATTTAAGCTTCCCAATTGATTTCCCAGTTCCTGGTTGGATATGCATTCCCTCCAAGTCTCCTTTGAGGGAGATTGAGAAAAGTTGACCTCTAGTGCGTATTTAATGACTCTGTTTCTTTTTCTGGGGGGATTGTTTGCGACAGTGTGGTGGACAGAAGGGTAGTCACACTGTTATGCACTTGCGCGATCATCGTAAACTCGCGAGGGCACTGTTTGTTAGGCAGAGCTTCTCGTTCCAGCCTCCAGTTGTCTTTGCAATGCTGATTGGTGAGATAATTATCTCCTACCTTTGCTGCTCTCTTCAGAGCTATTCCCAGTGTCCCTGGAGAGGGGTTGGTGGAAGAATCTCTTCACTATACTGTGAGGCCTTGAACAGGGGTATGCCCTAGGAAATGTTGGCACAGTATCCTTCGGCCCCTTTGGACCTTCACTGCATAAGAGCATCGATGACTTTTTGGACTCCCTTGATCCCAGTGAAGTCAGTTACTGAGTTCGTTTGAGGGGGACTTTTGAGAAGTATTTGTTTATCCGCCCTGGTGTTGATGATTGGAATCCTTGGACCTCGATCTTCTTCGTGAATATGCTAGACACCCCCTGGTGATTCGTTGAGTGCATCTTTGATTCTGATGATGTGAGCATATGAAGAGCAGTTGGTTTGTCTTCTTGACTGTGCTCCTCTGCCCCCACTTTTCTTAGTTTGTTGATTGGACTAGTGTCAAAGTCAAGGTCCTGAAAGGGTCATGCCAAGGTTGGGAAGGGGGGGTCTTCTGCAAGTTTCATGGCTTTTTTCTATGGCAAGGCTGTCCTTTTGGTCATGTTGCCAGGCCTTGGTTGATCTTTAATAGCTGAATCCTAGAAGTATCAGAGTGTTAGGAGTGCTGTTCAGCAGAGATTGACTAATGAATGCATGGGGAAGGGTGGGTAGCACCACCCTACCTCCCAGTCAATGGATGGGCCCTGCAAGGGGCCTATGAAGAGAGAAGGAGAGGCATGAGAGTGTTTCCCACAAGAGTTTTCCTGGTGTTTCCACTCTTGAAGATAATTTGTAGAGATTCTCTTGATTTTGTGCTTTTGTAGCAGTAAATATATCAGTAGCTGCAATGAAGGAAGCAGGAGGATGGTTGAGGAGGACAGGGAATTGGGGTCTACCATGGGATGTTCCTTCTGTCAGTCTTTGCTGTTGCAGTGGGGACTGAGAACCATGGAGAGTTCCTATTTTCTTCTACTAGGTGGCACACCATCCCCCCATTCTCCCCAGTTCCCCTATGTTCCCCCTCTTGACCCTCCTGCACACTGGTAGCTTAACCACACAGCTCACATCAGGGATTGTGCACTTGTCCTGGGCTGCCACCACCACCACCAGTTTTCTCAGGCCTCTTGTCACCTCCTGTGGCCTCTTAAAGCCGGTCAGCCTTTTTGGGACTCCCCACAGCCACCTGTGTCCCAAATGTGGGACTCCAGCATCGTCACGCCGGTGTCAGGCTGTCACTTTAGCTACCAGGGGCACTTCTGAGGGTGCAGGCTTATCAGCTCATCAGGCCTCTCGGCGGGAGCACATGTGCCTCAGTGGACACAAGCCATACCGGCCTAGTGCTTGCCGTTTCTGTATATCTCCGGGTGCCCACTACCTAGAACTCCCCCCACTCTCCCCACACTCTGCCAGAATTGGGAGCTAGGGTCAGGAATGTGACTGATAGGGGGCTCTCTGGCTCTCAGCTCCTCTGAAGCTTCATACCTCGGGCCCCTGCGAGCCTTCGAGGAGGGAGCGGGGCTGCCTTGCAATGTACATCCCACCGCTCGCCCCTTCAGCCTGCTTCACCTTCGATTGCTCTGGTTACTCCGGTCCTCCGACTACAGCTCTGACCGCTGCTCCTGTTCTGTGGTGCTTCACAAGACATCCCTCCAGTGTCATGCTACAAATACCACCACCACCATGCCAAATGCCACCACCCATCAACTATTAAAAATAGTTGTTCAATTTCTTTTTTTAAGCCTTTCCTTTCCTGGGATAACAGTATGGAAATTTTTATCTGTACTCTGGTTTTCTACATAGGACAGCTAGGCCTGTCACAGTGAAAATAGCGTTTAGGGCTATGTCCCAGTAGGGACAAGGCAAAATTAATGTGCTGCATGTACCACTGTTAAATAGCATGCACCCTCCCTTGTGGGCCACAAGACGTATGCAGGGATCACTTATTAATATTTAAAAGGGCAGCTCTTACCTGTTAAAAAAGAGTTATTTTAACAGGTTGCACTCCTGGTTACACACCTTAGCAGTCAGGCTACAATGGTAGCCCTTAATCATTTTCCTTTATTACACTTGTGGATAACTCAAGAAGTGGTTAAGTGCCTGTGCGAAACTGAAAATAGATTTTTTTTTGCAGTGAGATAGTCACCACATCCCAAAATAACTCCTGCCTTCGAAAGGAATTGATATCCATATAATCACTGGATTACTTAGTTGTGGCTGACTTACGAACATCTTTAGCCTCCACAAGTAACCAGTATTTTGAAGGGCACCCATTTGTCGCCACCAAAAGGAAAGAGTTTCTCATGTCTGCTTCACCTGCCCTGGATATTAATTCCCTCTGCATAATTTGCTGGTACTGATTTGTATGTCAAAAGGGTTTATGGAACAATGAGGAAGCTCTCCACATTCTCAGATCAGATTCTTGCACAGCAATGGTGATTTCTATCACTAAGCTCTTGGGTGCAATGTTGGTGCCTTTGCAGAAAAGCTCCAAATGGCTTTCTTGTTTGACGTACCACAACCATGTACGTTTGATTCAAATATTTTATCAAGATTTCGGTTTTAATGACATTGGGCCCGATTCACAGAATTAACTTAAGACAAAATCCTAAACTTACTACTTTTGGTATTCACAGAATGCACTTACAACTTTTGGTATTCACAGAATGGATTTACGTCTACTAACTTTATGTCTGTACTCGGGTCGGAAATTCCGGCCCGTAGGCGGAACTTCTGGCTTGGAGGCGGAGCTGGGACCCAGAGGTGGGCCTTACTGCTCGGAGGCGGAGCTTCGGCTCAGAAGTGGGGATTTAACCATGGCTAAAATCTCCACCTCTGGACCGGAAGCTCTGCCTCCGAGCCGGAAGCTCCGCCTCCAGGCCACAAGCTCCACCTCCAAGCCGGAAGCTCCGCCTACAGACCAGAATTTCCAGCCCGAGTGCGGACGTAAAGTTAGTAGTCATAAATCCATTCTGTGAATACCAAAAGTAGTAAGTGCATTCTGTGAATAACAAAAGTAGTAAGTTTAGGATTTTGTCTTAAGTTAGTTCTGTGAATCGGGCCATTCGTATTATTTTTCTAACCATGTGTATATATGTATACTTTTATTTTTTTAGACAATAATCAATGTATTTTTATTCTGTGATGTATTTATTTTAGCAGGATGAATATTCCTTTATGGTCCTGGTGGGCGAAATAAATTGTTTTCAATGAATGACTCAATAAGTGCTGCAGTCCACAGGTGACATTTTACTTTCCACGAGTTGGCTGCAGTTTTTACACCATATAACATGGCTTTTCAGGAGAGTTAAGTACACCAATTGGGGTTTAGCCAATTCCTACATATTTTAGGGGTTAGAGCATATGCAGGTACCACTAAACAGCAGTGCAAAAATATCCAGAGACTTAAAACCAGCAATACAAATCAGCAAAATACAGGGATGAACTTACAAAAAGAGGATCCTCACTTTCTCCTAGTGTGTCTGCAAACTGGAGCCGCTAAGAAATGTTCCACGTGAGTGAAAGGATCCTGGGAAGGCAACTTTACCAGTACTTTTCCTTAACAATGCTTTCTTTTGGCCAATGGCCTTTTCCTTCAACTTTGAGTCCTGATCCTATGTTGGCCAATCTAGCAGATAATTCCCTGGAGGTCATTGATGAGGTTTATTTGGCCAGTCCTGTGGCATGTTAAATCAGTCCTCAATGAAAGTTATGTGCCACTGAGTATGCTTCCTGTATCTTTATATGTTGTAACCTCTTCTAAGTCTTTGTTAAACATTTTCAAGCAGTGGTCACAGCTATTTACTCTTGAGAGTTTTATGGTCATCTGGTTAGCCGCCAATGTTGTGCTAAATTTCTGTCTGATGTCCCCTGCTGTGGACTCAATGCAGTTGCCCATGCCACCGCTTCTGAAGTGGCAGATCATCAACTGATGTATCTTTGCAACTTGAAATTGGAACCTTGTTAAGGTTACTTTGTTATGGTTCTGCCCTTTTTGGAGGGCAGTTAATGGTGATGCTATGACTATTTTCAAGAAGGGATATCTTGAAAGGTAAGAATCAGAAGTAAAATACAATGTCCTGGAAAACTGGGTCTTGACTCCAACCTTTTTAACTGACAAATTTGAATGCCTTCTCTTCGATTTTTTTTGCTTTCTTGGGCTCTATAATACTTCAGGTCCTGAACATCACTATTATGATAGTCCCTAAAAGGTTTTGCCATTGGGTAGTTTGTATCTTTATTTTTGATGCCACAAATGTGTTGCAATATCCTATGTTTTTCCTTATGGATGATACTGTCCATATAACTCATGCCACAACTCCATTCCAGAAGATAGATTACAAAGTCAGTTTCTCATCTTATACGCTCCCTTATTTTTCACTCTTTCCCACTTGGGAGCATGCAGCCTTTCTCAATCATCCCATCTTCACCGGCCTGCATTGTGTACACTTTCAAAATCCACGTTGTGTAGTAATCAGCCAACTTTGTGTCATAGTTTTTATAGGATGATAATGGTTCCGCATTAGACTATCCGCTAATGAGTCAACATCTTTCTATGTTATTTAGGGTTTATTTTGTTATGCCTCCTGCCTTAGTATAGCAATTCCTAAAATAGTACCATTATTTTGAGTGATTCATTTCAGAGCTTGATGATCAATCTTCACAAGGCCTTCCCAAAAAAGTCTCATCAACCTCAGATACTTACTGGAAAGCTTCAGAGTGATCCAACAAGTGGGGCAGAGAAAAAGGGGTGGTCCCAAAGCATGTTTTCCACATGAAATGAGAGAGAGGCAAATTGAAAAGCCTTACTGCAAAAACAACTGAGCAGTATTACACCAAATTTGGCAGAAGGCTAGATCTTTGTCTTGAAAGCGTACTTTTTGTGATTTAATGTAAATCAATTCCATAGTTTTTGAGAAATTAATGTTCAAAATGTATGTATACATCAAGCTACGAGGATCTGATTGGCTGCCACCACATCAACAAAGATGTGGTAGCAGCCAGATAAAGACTCGGGAACTCTGTCACCTGTCCTGAAAAAAGTATAAAAAAACACATAGGGGGTAGGGTAGGGACCTCCTTTGGGGCCAATACATTTTTTTTAACAGTGCTGAAGATCTATGTAGGATCCGTCCAGGATCTGTGGAGGATACACAGGCCTGGGGTCACGTAAAAACAAAAATGGCAAAAACTCACAGCCTTGCCATGCACTGATAATCACTCATGACATGTTCTATGACATCATTGATAACCTTACTGAAACATATGAAATGATATCACTGATGATAACACTCATGGCGGGGATGTGAGGTATGGTTATTTTAGGGCATATATAGGCCAATGGACCGCTGCCTTGTACCAAAAAAATTTCTTGGACCATTCACAAAATGTTCCCCTGGATACTACTTCCCAATAGCTAATGGGTTACCACCTCTACTGAGGTGCTGATAAATTAGTAATGTTTTCCAACCACTTTCCCCGTCACAAAACATTAATACTTGCCATACGGAATTGCTATTTTGAAGAAACTCTCTAAATCAGCTACTTCCAAATAGCATTTCTTGTGATTTTGTACACTCATTTAACTATTCGGTAACATATTACCTACTTGTTAAAATGGTTTAGTAGAGCCCAAACCTCATTTTCATGTTGCAGACCCTTTAATTTATGAAATTGCAAGTTTTGTGACAGTGAAATGCCTTAGTACATCTGGCCATCAGTGGCTTCAATGAATGTTTTTGTCAATTGCTTTTCCCACTCATTACACTGTATGTTTAAATTTCTCATTTTTTTTACTTTTACACCTTTCATTAGTTTTGAATGTATTTTGTTATTATGCACAGTGTTCTAGGAAAAGTTTAATAAAATAACTGAAATAAAGTATGGATGCATAAAACTAATCAGAAAATCAGAAAACATAAATTGTATAGTTATAAAGTTATCAACACATTCTAATGCTAGAAACGTAAACTCATTTGAGCCAAAGATTACTCTTTGGGAAAGACATATGGCAAATAATACCAAGGGTGAGTCTTATAAGCAAAGGACGCTAATAGGAATTACTGACCCACGCCATATAGGTTCAGCACCTAGAGGCAAGGTTTCTCCTGAAGTGTGTTGCCATGGGTTACATTATTGCCTCAACCTCAGCATTTCTGCTGCTCTTACACTGAAAATGGATGCAGGTGGCAGAGTAGGCTCAGCCCTCAAGGCAGCGCTTAAGGGGTTGGCTCAAGCCATAAATATGTGAAAGCCAGGGCTAGATTCTAAGTACCCTCTCCTTGGATGCATAGCTGATGGCACTGCAGGAGGTGCTCTCTGTACAATGGGGCCTGTTCCAGGTTACTCCCTGAAATGGGGTAATAGCTGATGTTGAGTAGCAGAGCCTAGAAATGACCTGCAGTGGCTCAGGTAAATGGCGGATTGTGTGGAAGAGCACTACATATGCTGTTCCCCTTCATGATAACACTGTTAGCCTCCTTGTTCGGTCCATGCAGCTGTCCCTAGCCTCATCAGTTTACAAACACATCAACTCTTTGAACAGCTGGTGTGCAGTGCAGTGCCGCGTGGTGGTGGTTAGAGATCGGCTCCTTATCTTCTCAGCTTCCAACCCTTCCCAAGGCACACACAATAGCAGCATATCAAGGAGCAGCATGGTGGGCCTTGTGATTCCTGGCACTCCAAATTGTGAATGGCGATGCTGGGAGTTGATCCTAGGTTGACTTGACATTTCAAACACAGAAGTGACAAATTGAGCTGGACCCATTAACCCACTTTTGATATGCTAATTGTGGACTGATGCAGAATGTGAATAACACGAATGACACTTCAGCAAAGCAATGGCACGCTACATGTGGCTGATCTGAAGCCAGTGTAAGCTGTATTAGTTTGATTTACTTTTAAATGCTTGTCAGTGTTCTAAGATGTTCTCCTCCCATAACTACAATAAAATGAAAATGAAATAATATCAACATTTTTTAATTGATGTGTCCTCGTCAGTAACTTAAATATTCTACTTTATCAGTGTTGTGTCAATGGTGGCAATCATTGATTGTGAAGTGTGCACTCTGGACAACAGTGTTTTTTTTTTACAGATCCAGTGAAGTGTTCACGTGAGTGTTTTGAGGCTGCTGAATATGTAATGACCCTGTCTGCTAAGGAGCTGGCTAGTGAGGCTGGCCAGAAAGCACTGCAGAGACTAGAAGAACTACTGGAAGGTAACTAATTTGATCAGCACATCCGCATATTAATGTATAATTATGAACACTGATGAACATGCATTTTATGTTTTTTAATAGAGGTAACCATTTTACATATCTGCCACTTCAAAGAATTTTCAAACTATAGGAGTAATGTAATAAATAGTAAACGGTAAGCAACTTAGAGAAGTACCAAACAGGAAAAGAAAGTCATACTGTTCACCCTGAAGGGGTCTAAGTTTAGAGGCCAGACACATGCAGACTAGACATATATTGTTCATTTATTGTTTACCACATTCTGGATAGTGTGCCATGAATCTTGAAATGCACCTCATTGGTTGGAGCTTTTTGTTGGTGGGAACGGTGATGGTGAGAGCATGTGTTACAAAGAATAAAATACCCTCTACCACTGACTTCAATGACCCTACAAAAGAACCTGTCTTTCTGCCTTGTTCCTCTATAAAGAATTGTAATTCCTTGGTGACTTGGAATATCCTTATTATGTACAGTGGAGGGGAGTTTATTCCTTCTGTTTTGTGGTTACACCGTCATTTGTCCCACACACTACTTAAATTCCTATTGACTTGCACTTTCAAATGTTGATTGCAGACATGAATAATACTAGAGGAAATTGTAGCACACAATAAAAACCTCACAAAAGCAGTCAGTCTGTCCATCCATCTGTCTGTCCATTCTATCTATCTATCTATCTATCTATCTATCTATCTATCTATCTATCTATCTATCTATCTATCTATCTATCTATCTATCTATCTATCTATCTATCTATCTATCTATCTATCTATCTATCTATCTATCTATCTATGTATTTATCTATCTATCATTATTTAATTAATATATATGAAGAATCTTTGAGGCCAAAAAAACAATCTAGCTAATTATTCTATGCTTTTCTATGAAATGAATATTACTAGTTTGCCTAAGGACAGGACAATAGGTATATATACATTCAATACAAAAGAAGTAACTACAAACAAGTACATGAAAGATTACATGTACACAGAAAAGACTTACAAGTGTCTGATAACAACCAAAATCTGAAGAATAAGAATACAAAGGATTGCAATATAAATAGGTCTACTTTATATTGACGGATGTATGTGACTTACGCATAATAAAACATGGAGCTAAAGGTTTAGTTATTTTGCCTGGACCAATCCTCAGGTAGACCTATCAGCTTTATAGTGGTCAGATACCAAACATTTTCCCTTCTCCACTCCTGTTTTTCAGAATTTGTTTTTTTTTTGGCCTTAGGACGCTGCACTTTACCACTAACTCACAAGTGCAAAACTGGTTCTTTTCACTACCTAAAGCTAGTAAAATTGTTGGAATACTTAATTTACTTATAAGTCCCTATGATTAAAACGTGACCGCAGTAGACTGGTCAGGCGACTTAAGCGTGAAGCAGAAGAGTCCCTGTGGGCCAAACTCTTACAGAACGCCAAATCTAACAACAGCGCCCAATTCTGGAGAAATATCAATAATTTGTCTACGGAGCGGATTCAAGATATCAATTCCCATGTTCTAGAAGATGATTGGGTAACATTTCTTAGCGCGCACTTCAACTGTATTAACACTAACATCCAAGGAATGCTCAAATTCACAAATGACACAGAGGATCGATTAACATCACGTTGTGAATGCCCAGACCTCCAGCAGCTAGACCAGTCAATTGTAATTAAGAGTGCACTGATCTATAACAGAATCTCAAAGGGAAGACGCGATGAGGCCCCGGGCATGTATGTGTGCCACATGTGCACACAAGCACTATTCAGGGGTGCAACAGGGTGTCAAAGTGACACCCTGCCACCCTTGACTCTTTCCCTATTTTACTGAATCTGTAATTACCGATTTGGTAATTGACATTCATTCCTATGGCCCTCCAGGCCCATAGGAATGAATGTCAATTACCGAATCGGTAAATAATGATTCGGTAAATACCGAATCTTAACGATTCGGTAATCTTTACCGAATTATTAGCTACATAGGATTTACTGATTCTAAAACACCGAATCGGTAAAATTTGGTATTTTAGAATCGGTAAATCCTATTTACCTACATCTAGCCTCAAGGGACGTAGGCATCGAGCTCAGATTAATTTAGCACCTTTGCAGGTTTACCCTGAGAATAGTAATGACTATTCCTTCAGGTGGGCAGTCACCCAACCCAAATATTAATCCAATTACTTAATATATGCAACTAACCTATAATTTCTAAATAAAACAAAAAAGCTTGCATCTTTAGCATACGTTGCTGAAACAGAAGTCACTAAACGTTATGACATGCTACTTAAATTTCCCTCCTACCAATACCATGAAACTAAACCACCTCCACTAATGAAACATTTTGAGGATACCTGTGTTGATCATCTGTACCGATCAGACTATAGACGTCTATCCAAGTATCACATTCCATGGAGGAAAACCTATGGCAGCCTATGACAGCACTATGTCCCACAAGTAACACTTGGAAGAAACTCCCCCACACTCTACCAATTCCTAGAAATACTTAAAGGTCATATTTACTCGGGGCTAAGAAAGGAACAATCCTTCATCCAACTCAACCAAAAGTCTACAAACAAATTAAGCACATAAATAAACTTCTAGTCTTCAAAGAATAACACTTTGCTAACAACCCGGCCTACCTAAACTAGGCTCACTAAACAGACTACATTACAACACTATGACAACACCTTTTAATCTTTATAAAATAAAAACATTCGTACTTAATTAATATTTATTTCTAAACAGCATTAAAGCAACCTTCAATACCACTCTCAAAAACAACTATTCAAAAACAAATAATCAGATTGATGATTAAAATGAACTATAATAAATATCAATGAATATCCTAGTACACAATGCAAAACAACAACATTATTTTATGTAAACAAACTCTTTTCTACCACCTATAAAAATCTGCTAACACCATTAAAATAGATGTATAAATGATAATTAAAGAAACATAACATCCAAAGAAATGATATTACCCACCCAATGAAATCAATGGGAAAAAATAAAATAAAATGTATGATTTCATAACTGAAATCCTGGTCAGTGAAATGATGATCCAAAAAATACCGTCCCAGAAGATATTTTGAATTTAACCATAGAAAATGTAAATATAAAAAATAATACACAAAAAAATAGCACTCCGGGAAAACCAAAAAAATAACACTTGTCAAAACATAACTGAGGGCCCCATTAAGATGGCGGGCAAAAAACCACCCCGACCGCCATGGAGGCGGGAAACAACCGCCCACAAGGACCGTGGAGAAACTGGCAGTCAGAATAGGAACAACCACCAAAAAATACTGACCACAGCAGTAGCGGGCCAACAACAACCACCCGACGCGGGCTGTGACGTTCAAAAATCGACCCCTGCGGTCGGAAAAGCAGCAGAAAAGCTACAACCCACCGCAAGCATAGCGGAGACACCGCACAGGAAATTAGTATATCCCCGATGGTCCCGCGGTACAAATCGAAGTTTCCTGACTGCCGCGGTCGCACACTGCTGTGAATGGGAGAGCCAACAGGCCAACCGCCGCGGACAATCCTCATAAAACATGGCAGACAATGCAAAAACACCAAAACAAAGGCAAACAGTGCACACAAAAAATTTAGCCATGCCCCCAAATACACAAAACACTTCCAAATGATAAAAAACTCTAAATGCCAAACAAAATCATGCAAATTGAAGAGGAGCTCCCACAACACACCAACAGCAATACCCCATTATGACACACCCACACAGCTGAGTATAAAACCAGCTCCTTCACTGACCACAATCCTTTGCAACACTCCAGAAGTGAAGGGCACACACCAGACCTGACAGGAGAGGCAAGATAACACAGAACACCCACCACCACCAACTCCACCACCACCATCACACCAGCACCAACAATCCTGCAGCACATAACACACCTCACACAAAAACACCACACCCACCACCCACACCCTTGCACCCACAAACACTTCAAACACCACACACCATGGCATCACAGAAAATGCCCAAATTCACAGAGAGTGAGTTGACAGTCATGGTAAATTAGATAGTCAGAGTGGAACAACAACTGTTTGGTAGTCTGGTCCAACAGACACCATTAGTCACAAGGACACAAATGTGGGAAAGGATGGTACAAATGGTCAATGCAGTAGGGACCACCCCGAGATCCTAGAAGGAGATCATGAAGCAGTGGCATGATCTCAAGAGGGTTGTCAAAGAGAGGCGAAGCAAGAACTTGGAGCTGGCTAACCGGACTGGCAGTGGCCCTTCCATCCCACAGAAAACATTCCCACCATGGCAGAAGAAGGTGCTTGTCATACTGCATCCTGAGAGTCTCACAGGAGAATCCGGGGGAGTGAAGGCTGGTAAGTACAAACAAATGTTAACCAACACACCGATATGTACTGTCTTGTACAAACAAAATCCCACACCACCCAAGACAAATACCACCACACACCCACCAAAACCTGTCTCACAGATCCAACCTTCACTCACTCCCATTTACCTTAAACATAGCCACCAATATTACCATGGGAGCATGAGCACAGACAGCCTGTACTACTACTCCCATCATACTCCTTGGTCCACACCCAGCAGGAAAGAGCACTCCCCCGCCCACAAGCAGTTGGAAGCCATTTCATTGTTCACCCTCACCTTACAGGTAGGTAGCCATTTTGCTTTGGAGGCTTGTATGGGGGAGGGAGGCCTGTACCACTACTCCCACCATGCCCCCTGTCCCACTCCCCAACAAGATGGAGCCCTCCTCCCATGCCACCCAGGAGCACATGGAAGCCATTGCATTGTTCACCAAACAAACTCACAGGTAGGTAGCCATCTTCCCTGGGAGGCCTGTTTGGGGAGGGAGGCCTGCACTACTACTCCCACCATGCCCTCTGTCCTACACCTGAGTAGGATAGAGCCCTCCCCCCACAACACCCAGGAGCACATTGAAGCCATTGCATTGTTCACCAAACAAACTAACAGGTAGGTAGCCATCTTCCCTGGGAGGCCTGCTTGGGGGAGGGAGGCCTGCACTACTACTCCCACCATGCCCCCTGTCCCACTCCCCAGCAAGATGGAACCCCCCTCCCACACCACCCAGGAGCACATGGAAGCCATTGCATTGTTCACCAAACAAACTTAAAGGTAGGTAGCCATCTTCACTGGGCTGGCTGTTTGTGGGTGGGAGACCTACATCACTATATTGATATAAATTCCAAAAATTTAATAAAAAACAATGATTTCACATTCATAACTATAATAATGAAAACTAACTAAATAAAAACATAGCATAATTTGAAAACTGATTGACTGGCATGAGGGGAAAAGTGATGATGTACAATCAGTAAATGAGTACATTTTAAGGAATACCTGTTATTAAAAATCCACAGTCAGTGAGTAACTTTTCAATACCATAACGATAAGTTTAGAAGCATCATCATTCTCCAAAAATGGTATGCTTCCCTCTCCTGAATTTTATTTTACACTGTAAATGTTAACTTTTTCCCTCTTTGTGTATCCGGGCGTTCCTTTGAAAACCGCATCTTTACCTTTTCTTCATTTTTAAACATTTCTCATTTACAGGATAATTAACACCATGGCTGCTAAGGCAATTCCCCTCCTGTGCTGGAAATTGCTATTTGGCTTTATTCATGACAAGCTCAGCTCGTCATAAGCACAGCTCCAGTGTGCCTCATGACGAGCTGAGCTCGTCATGAGCAGGCAAGGGGTTAAGCTGTTAAGATCATTTCCCCCTTACTAAATTAGATTCTAATCAACAATCGATCTCAAACATTTTCTAACTCCCAATAGACTTCTTATGTGAACTCATGTGATAAGACACATTCCTAAGGCCAAAAGTCAAGGCCTTGGCAAGCTTTTGTTAAGGCAAGCATATGCCACAAAAAGACAAAGAAAAAACACACATTGCCTTCTAGACATGCCATAAAAAATAAAAAATGTAAAAAAAATCGCAAATGTGGCATTTTTAACATTTTTGAAAATGTTAATAAGCCATTCTAGTGTTTCATGGTTTATATTATTATTAATATTATTTATTTTGTATGTATTATTATTATATTAAAGGAGACAAAAGAATTGTTAGACTTAACCAAGCACTCAAATCACAAGCAACTACACAATTATACAATGTCCCTTATATACTTTATAACAACTTTAAAAAATAGGGCATTCAAAGGCCAATCAAAGATAGTAGATATTTAAAGATAAAACCAATAAATTAAAAGAGCTTTGTCATGGAAGTGGAAAGAACTATTTGTCTGTGGATATGAACAATGTTGACATGCTTTGTTCAGTCACGCAAATTAAAGGGAGCCAATGGGTATTACTGGACTGACACAATGACCCATGCTGTTTGCTGTGGTGGGCAAAAACAAAATGTGAATTACAGTTTAAAAGATCAATAGATGCAGTCACCAGGCCAAAAGCCTCCCTATGTAGGTGAAGGAGCCGGGTTCAACATTCTAGATTTACTCTGGAACCCCAGGCAGATGTCTTTTTTTCTCTACATGAAAGTGCGGAGGGGAGGAAAAGTGTTAGCTAATCAATCATTACCATTCTAATGAACTTCGACTCTGAAGGATCACTAACTCCAATTTAAGTTTAGTAAATTTATTACAAAGCCAAAAACAGCTGGACATACAAACACCTCAAGATGAGGGTGTAGAAATACATTGGAACTAATACAAAGCAAGACCTACTGCAGCATGCATAAGATAACCAGTTCCAGAATCAGAATACAGAATATGATGGCTTACACATCCAAATGTCCCTTCATTAGAGATTCATAGGTGAAAAGCAGTCCCTACACAACCACTAATGTGACATCCCTACTTAGCATGATCCCACGGCAAGTTCTGTAAAGGTGTCGGCATGTGAAGCTTCATAAGAAGTCCACTCAAGTTGAATGGGTCAAGTAGCATAAAGCTAGCAAGCTCATTCTAAGATGTCCTCTCTCTCAAGGCAAGACAGAAATCCCCCGGACTCTGTCCCCAACTTAAACACAAGAACTTATAGCTAGCATCCCAGAATTTACCACGGCATCACACCATCCAAGCAAGCCACCTCCTTCTAGGTACATTTCCGTGCAGCAGTGATGCTCCCAGGCCTTAACTCGATGACCTTGATTCCCAGGCTGTCTCATGTGAGAAAGTCTGGCAGTACTTTTTATTATCAGCATCTCCTTTAACCCCTTCCCTGCTGATGACGAAGCTCGTCATGGCACACAGTGCTCGTGTGCTGATGCACCCCCCGGAAATCCCTCTGGTGCGGGCACCAGAGGGATTCCCTTTTCTCCCCCAAAGCCTCGGGAGCTGGGGAAGAGCTTCCCCAGCTCCTGAGGCGCCCCCCCTGGTTTCCCTGAAATGACGATCAGCGCGCACGTCGCGCTGACGTAATTTCAGTGAAACCGAAACTGAAATGAGCCAAGAGGCTCATTTCAGTGTCCCTTTCTATGTGCTCAGCCCCCTGAGCACGTAGTAAGACGGGAGAGGTATCGTTGGAAAGGGGATAATCTCCCCTTTCCAATGGTACCCCCCAGTGGATTCCAGCTTGGGGATCACCACAGTAGGGCGATCCCCAAGCAGGGATCCACCCACTAGACACCAGGGAGGGGGGAGCGGCCCCTTGGGCAATGGTCTTTGCTCCCCCAATGTTATTTGGCATAATTTAGTATTTTTGCCACCTGGGGGGCCAAAAAACCCACTAGACACCAGGGATTTTAAAATATATTTAAAATAAGGGTGGGGGCTGCCCAAAACGGGCATGCCCATGCCCCCACCCACCCCCGCAATTACTACAGTCTTTCTGCCCCCCCCTGGGGGGCAGATGGGGCATTGTCCCCTAATCTACCCCTTCGTGGGGGCGGGAAGCCCACTACACTCGGGGGGGAAGAAAGCCCACTAAACACCAGGGATTTGTTTTTTGAAGTTTTTTTAAGGTGGGGCTTCCCAAAACAGGCATGCCCATGCCCCCACCCCCGCAATTATTACAGTGTTTCTGCCCCCCCAGGGGGGCAGATGGGGCATTGGCCCCTAATCTACCCCTTCGTAGGGGCGGAAAACCCACTAGACTCGAGGTTTTTTTAGTAAGTAAAAATAAGGGTGGGGGCTGCCCAAAACGGGCATGCCCATGCCCCCACCCCTGCAATCATTACAGTCTTTCTGCCCCCCTGGGGGCCAGATGGGGCATTGGCCCCTAATCTGCCCCTTCGGGGGGGGGCAGAAAGCCCATTAAACACCAGGGATTTTTTTTATTTGTTTTTTACGGTGGGGTTGGCTTCCCGAAATGGGCACACTAATGCCCTCACCCACCCACCACCATTACAGCCTTTCTGCCCCCGGGGCGTATATGGGGGCAGTAGCCCCCAATCTGCCCCGGGGGGGCAGAAACCCACTTGACAGCAGGGATTTTTTAGGGCGCAATTATTTTTAGGGTGGGGGGCTGCCCAAAACGGGCATGCCAATGCCCCCACCCCAGCCACCATTACAGCCTTTCTGCCACTGGGGAACAGGTTGGGAATTGGCCCTTAATCTGCCCCTGGGGGGGCAGAAAGCCCACTTGATACCAGTGATTTTTTGGGGGCAAATTTGAATTAGGCTGGGGGCTGCCCAGAACGGGCATTCCTATGCCCCCACCCCCCTCCCCACAAAAAATTAGAGCCTTCCTGCCCCCCTGGGGGGCAGATGGGGCAGTAGCCCCCAGTCCCCCCCCGGGTGAAAAAAGTCCACTAGACGCCAGGGTTTTTTTTTGGCAAATTCTAATTAGGGTGGGAGCATGGGCGTACCTCTTTTGGGCAGCCACCACCCTAATTAAAATTTGCCTAAAAAAATCCCTGGCATCTAGTGGAATTCTGCCCCCCCCCCCGAGGGACGGATGGGGCAGTAGAGCCCAATCTGCCCCTCAGGGGGGCAAAAAGCCCACTAGACACCAGGGATTTTTTTGGGCAAATTTTAACTAGGGTGGGGACATTGGCATGCCAGTTTTGGGCAGCCACCACCCTAGTTTAAATTTGCCCCCAAATATCCCTGGTGTCTAATAGGCTTTCTGCAGCCAATGAGGGGCAGGTGGGGACATTAGCCCCCAATCTGCACCCCCGGGGGGGAAAAAGATCAGTAGTCGACAGGGATTTTTGGGGGCAAATTTTAATTAGGGTGGGGGCTGCCCAAAACGGGCATGCCGATGCCCCACCCCCTCCCCCATAAAAATTACAACTTTCCTGCCCCCCTTGGGGGCAGATGGGGCATTAGCCCCCAATCTGCCCCCCCGGGGGGGGCAAACATCCCACTAAATGCCAGGGATTTTTTAGGGCATATTTTAATTAGGGTGTGGGCATTGGCATACTGTTTTGGACAGCCCCCACCCTAATTAAAATTTGCCCCAAGGGATGCCACACTTTCCAACACAAAAATGTGTGAAAAAATGATTATTTTCAGAAAAAATTGAGGTGTGCAAGGAATTCTGGGTAAGAAAACATTGGGGGATCCACGCAAGCATACCTCCTTAGAAGCCCCTGGGTGTCTACTTGTCAGAAATGTGTGGGTTTTGTAAGTTTCCCTGGATGGCCTTTGAGCACGGGGCCAAAAACCAAGGTGACCCCCCATGCGAAAGCAGGTGGTTTTGAGATAGGCAATTTTCATGTAGCCTTACTATATTTTGGGCCCTTGCCTGTCGTGGGTACTTGCGCCTCCCACACAAGTGAGGCACCATTTTTATTGGGAGACCCTGGGGAACGCTGGGTGGTAGGAAATTTGTGTGAGCCCGATGATGCCACAGTTTTCCTCGCAAAAATAAAATTGAGGTTTGCAAGGGATTCTGTGTAAGGAAACGTCAGGGGATTCACGCAAGCCATACCTCCTTGGAAGCCCCGGGTGTCTACTTTCCAGCAATGTGTGGGTTTGGTAGGTTTCCTTAGGTGCCGGCATAGCTAGGGTTCAAAAACTACAGCTAGGCACTTCGCAAAAAAAGGGTTATTTTTCACTGCGAAATTGAGGTGTGACCATGTTGCGTTTTGCGCCGTTTCCTGTCACAGGCACTAGGCTGACCCACACAAGTGAGGTACCATTTTTCTCGGAAGACTTTGGGGAACATGGGGTGGAAGGAAATTTGTGGATCCACACAAAGGCCTGAACTTTCCACCACAGAAATGTGGGGAAAGTGTATTTTTTTGTACACTTTTTTCGGTTAGCAAGGGATTCTGGGTGACAGAACCTGGTGGGAGGCAGTCAAGTCACCCCATCCTGTATTCCCCTGGGTGTCTATTTTTTAAAAATGTATAGGTTTGCTAGGTATCCCTTGGTGTCGGCAGAGCTAGGGTTCAAAAACTGCAGCTAGGTACTTTGTAAAAAAAGAGTCTTTTTTTCACTGCGAAATTGAGGTGTGACCATGTTGCGTTTTGCGCCGTTTCCTGTCGCAGGCACTAGGCTGACCCACACTATTGAGGTACCATTTTTCTCGGAAGACTTTGGGGAACACGGGGTGGAAGGACATTTGTGGATACATGCCGATTTCAGAACTTTCAACCACAGAAATGTGGAGGAAAATGCTTTTTTTGGGTCAATTCTTTAGGTTTGCTAGGGATTCTGAGTAACAGAACCTAGTGGGAGGCAGTCAAGTCAACCCATAATGGATGTCCCTGGGTGTCTACTTTTCAAAAATGTATAGGTTTGCTAGGTTTCCCTAGGTGCCGGCAGAGCTAGGGTTCAAAAACTACAGCTAGGCACTTTGCAAAAAGGGTCATTTTTCCCTACGAAAATGAGGTGTGACCATGTTGCGTTTTGTGCCGTTTCCTGTCGCAGACACTATGCCGACCCACACAAGTGAGGTACCATTTTTCTCGCAAGACTTTGGGGAACGTGGGGTTGAAGGAAATTTGTGGATCCACGCAGATTCCAGAACGTTCCACCACAGAAATGTGGGGAAAATGTGTTTTTTTGTCAATTCTTTAGGTTTGCTAGGGATTCTGAGTAACAGAACCTAGTGGGAGGCAGTCAAGTCACCCCATAATGGATGTCCCTGGGTGTCTACTTTTCAAAAATGTATAGGTTTGCTAGGTTTCCCTAGGTGCCGGCAGATCTAGGGTTCAAAAACTACAGCTAGGCCCTTTGCAAGCAAAGAGTCATTTTTTACTACGAAATTAAGGTGTGACCACGTTGCTTTTTGCGCCATTTCCTCTCGCAGGCACTAGGCCGACCCACACAAGTGATGTACCATTTCTCTCAGAAGACTTAGGGGAACGCGAGGTGAAAGGAAATCTGTGGATACACGCAGATTCCAGAACTTTCCACCACAGAAATGTGGGGAAATTTTGTTTTTTTGACAATTGTTTAGGTTTGCAAGGGATTCTGGGTGATAGAACCTGGTGAGAGGCAGTCAATTCACCCCATACTAGATTCCCTGGGTGTCTACTTTAAAAAAAATTATAGGTTTGCTAGGTTTCCATAGGTGCCAGCCGAGCTAGGGTACAAAAACTACAGCTAGGAACTTTGGCAAAAAAGGACCTTTTTTACTGCAAAATTGAGGTTTGACCATGTAGCGTTTTGCGCCGTTTCCTGTCACGGGCACTAGGCCGAATCACACAAGTGAGGTACCTTTTTTCTCATAAGAATTAAGGGAACGCAGGGTGGGTAAAAATGTGTGGATCCACGCAGATTCCAACACTTTCCACCACAGAAATGTGGGGAAAATGGGTCTTTTTTGACAATTGTTAAGGTTTGCAAGGGATTCTGGGTAACAGAACCTGGTGGCAGGCAGTCAAGTCACCCCATCCTGGATTCCCCACTGTGTCTAGTTTTTAAAAATGTATAGGTTTGCTAGGTTTCCCTAGGTGCCGGCAGAGCTAGTGTTAAAAAACGACAGCTTCACACTTGGCAAAAAAAGGGTACATTTTAATTGTGAAAATGTGGTGTGTTCACGTTGGGTTTTGAGCCCTTTCCGGTCGTGGACACTATGCCTACCCACACAAGTGAGGTACCATTTTTATCGGGAGACTTTGGTAAATTCATATCCGTAAAGCAACTGTTATTACCTATTGAGTTTTGATGCATTTCTGCCTTCCAAATAAAAGACATTGTGTAAAAAAGAAGTCATTTTGAAAAATGACCAATAATTCTCATGCTAGTATGAGTTTTCCCAATTTTGAAAATGTGCAAATATGTACTGTTTCTAAACTCTATATTTTGGACCCATTTCAGAAATACATAGGTGTCTTTCCTACTGATTTTTCCATGTATACATTTTCACACAATAATTGCTATATACCCGGTACATAATAAAAAGCCATTGCAAATTGCTACTCAGTTTTTGACTCTGAGTTCTTCTGGTTCTTGGTGAACCTACAAGTCCTATATATCTCCACAACCAGGAAGGTCCAGCAAATGTAACGGTATATTGCTTTCAAAGAGTTTTCATAATTACAAGAAGTTACAGGTGAAAACGTTTACACAAAAGGCTATTTTTTTCAACTAATTTTCAATTTTTCCAATTTTTAACTGTTAGTTTCTATAAAGAAACCTTAATGTATCTACATAAATGACCCCTCTCTAAATTTAGAATTCTGTCTACTTTTCTAAAAGGTATAGCTTTCCAGGATCCATTATTGCTTCCATACTCATTTTTACCATTAACTGGAAGGAGGTAGAAAGCACTAAAAATAGCAAAATAGGCTATGTCCCAGAAAAATGCCAAAACTGAGCAAAAAATGTTGGTTTTCTGACAAAGGTCTGTCATTCCCCAAAAGCTGGGAAAATTTTGATTCCAGCCCCATAAACCCTTTTTTGATAACATTTGCAGGGAAAAACCCAGACACTTTTATTCACAGACCATTTTTCCCATTTTTCCCCAAAAAAAACAAAATGTGGCTGTACTTTGACTAATTTCTGGGACCCCTCCAGGGAAATCCACAAGCCTTGGTTACCTTTAGAATCCACATGATGTTGGAAGAAAGGGACGCAAATTTGACTTGGATACCTTATGTGGTTAAAAAGTTACAGGAGCGTAAGCGCACACTACCCAAATTGCCAGAAAAAGGCTTAGCACAGGGGGGGAAAAAGCCTAGCAGCGAAGGGGTTAAATATATCTTCTCCTCTCTAAGCTTAACTCCTAAAACAAAGACATTATTCTAACTATCAAGGATGGATTTTTCCACCTGCAACAGAAACATGAGAAAGAACTAATTTGACATACACATGAAATTTACTATTGAGTCTAATGCGAGAGGTTCTGGGCAACAATACAATTCAGGCCTACAGAATTTGGTCAACATAAGTAATAGCAGATAAGCTCATGAAAGCACAATTATAAAATGAACAATTTTATCGAGCACATTTAAATTTTCACATCTGCAATACAAATGCTTGTTAGCTACATGTACAAATTCTACACGTTAAGGTTTTCAACTACTGCAACATTAATTTCTTCATGTTTACATTTAAATATCTTTTCATTTTACACGTTATTATGGCACACGGTCTAATGATCCAATGTTAGCACCACAAAGGATTATATGCGGGCGCGACCTGCCCATGAGTATAATGCACCCCTACAGTTGACAGAACATAATCTGCTCTCTATCATAGGCGTATTATGTATGAATTCGTTTTGGGAAAACAAAATTGTGGGGAGACAGGCAACGCTTTTTCATGGTCCAGATCTAAAAGTACCTGAACATATCAAAGTACAGTTTGCACATGGTCTTTCTTTCTGTTTACTGCTGACTGCAGATGTCTGCATTTAAACTTGGTGGGAGACACCATTTATTCCATGGTTTAATTCCTATTGCTGTTCTGCCATTTTCCCAACTCCGCCTATGTTCCCTATTATACCAATGTCGAGTGTATCGAAAGCATGACAAACTACATATGGAATCAGCACCCATCAAGAAAATATCATAATCAGTCTTTTTGTGTTGAGTAAATCCAAAGAGAAGTTTCGTAATGAACAGGTCCGGACTTTAATGGTGATCGTATTGAATTCTTCATTAGTCGATCCAAACAATAAAATCGAATTATACACGTAATCTCTCTTTTAGTTGGGCTAAAAGATAAAAGATATTTTCTTGATGGGTGCTGATTCCATATGTAGTTTGTCTTGTAATTTGGACCTTGCCCAAGAGGGAATAGATAGGGTTGTATTCCCTGGTTTCACAAGCACCATCACAAGAATAACTAGCCACTGATGTTAACAGGTGCAGATCTTTCTTGCCTCAACCCATTTGTGTTATTTTTCTATATCGAAAGCATGACAGGAAAATTGTGGGCCAATTGTGGACATCGGCGTGGCAGTGTCAGCGCCCCCTTGCTCATTCATGTCTGTGATCCACCTGGACGTCTTGCAGTGGTGCTACATGGTCCTGTAGAAACCCTATCTTATCTGGTATTCCTTGACTCTCTCTCGGACTTCCATGCATGCACAGCTGCGCAAGGGAGTCTGGGATTTCCCAGCTGCTATATTAATTACTGTGGCATTATTCTAATAAATTTGCAGAAACAAATATCATTCTGTTTATTCGTGCTGCACCACCAGCAATAGTTGCTCTGAAGTTCAGAACGACTCCTTTCCTCATGCATCATTTTTAATCAAATTATACTGTTTTATTTTGTTTATTTCTAGAGTATAAGAAGAATGAGACCCCCCAGACGACAACATCGCAGACGTCCGATGAAACGGAGGAGGGCGGATATGTGAGCCTAGGAAGCGTTTTTCCATCCTGTAAGCGCTCAATGTTCTGAAGTTTTTAGAAAACATTTATAAGAAGTACAGAGATGAACCAAAAGAAGCACATGACAGTGAATATGATTATTCAAAAGTAGGACAACTGCCCTGTATAAAAGGCACAAACATAACCATCTAAGGTCCCTGCTCAATTAGAAGCATAATTCATAAAATCACGATTGCATTTTTACAATAATGAATGTATTGCTAATGTATTAAGCTTTCACTCGCCTGCTAGACTTATTGGACCTGTGAGAAAAATATTATGCTACTTAGCCATTTGTTGAAGTAATAATACCTGTTATGAGGAAAGGATTGGTGCGTAAAAAAGCAACTATGAGGTGAGGCCCGTTTGTTTACTCCTAGATTGGGAATAGGTGTTTGGTATCTTGTTTTTTTTAAACTTGGTGTTGTTTCAGGTTGATGCAGCTGGTATGACTGATAGAGAATTTTAACTGGAGTCATTTGGAGTTATGACATAAAGAGAGAGAGAGACAATAGTCTTATCTGATCTATGGCTGAGGAAACTCGCCTCAAGGGGTTCAAAAAGTTCCATGCAGGTAAAATGGGCTTAGGCGCTATTTGAAGTAACTCTATAGTCGGTGTAGCCGGTTAATAGGCTGATGGTTGGTCCTGCTTACATTTTATTTGCTATGTTAGAAACATTGCAAAAGGTCGAAGATCTCCAACTGGCCAAGCCTCTAAAGTTGTACCCAGGAAGGACATCATGAGATCAGATACACTCTTTAATTGGTCCCACAGTAGCCTCTAACCTTTCACTAAAAATCAGAGAGGACATAAATTCTAAGATGTAGCTGTTAAGGTTCCATTTTATTTAGCTACATTTAGCTGGATGTCTCACTACTCTAATAATAGCATTTTTTTACACCAAAATGAGTTTGTCAAGCTCTGATAGTTCCTCAGACTTCAGTCCACATTTTACAGGTGCAGTAGACATATCAGAACCCTGCCCAGAATAAATCCCCAGTTTTAACTGTTCTAGTGGAATTTTCCTAGGAAGGAAGCCACGTCTGTGAAATAACATTGTATACCCTCAAGTAAAAGGTTCGACGTCAAACAGGGATAAAGCAGCTTTTATAGAAGAATTGTAACTTTTCTAGTCCTATTGGCCAACAGCAGGCTGGGACAGCTAGTTCTGAAGCATTGTACTGGAGCAGAAGTTCAAAGCATCGCTCTCCATTACACAAGTTGGCAAGAATTATGCATAGAGGTAGGAATCAGCCAGAGATTCACTTCTCAATTCTTTGAGGATTGTCTCCTTGGCTTAACATGCCTAAATGGTGAATGCTAATAAAACACTTGTAGATAATGAGGCACTAAACCAGTGCCAAGAACGTTCTCTGGTTAGCCTCTCCTGTTTGTCAACAAAGTTGATGTGTTTCAGGTTCGGGGGGGGCAATGGAACTCCCTCAAGAAAACATTTAATGAGGAGAGATTATCTGCGTTGCTATTTGAAACTCCCCATTCTTAACCATTGTGATTATCCATCGGCCTGAGCTATCCACCTTTGTATCCCCCTCTGACCACTGGCTTCTCCACACGGAAAGGGCAGCTCATCGATGTGGGGCCTTAGCCTCTTATGCCGCAAGTATCTCATAATTCATAACCCCTTAATCAGTAGGACTCAAGAGTAGAAAAGTGAAGCTCCTGCAAGCATATTGTTTGCGGTCTAAGCTTATGAAGTTCTTTTCTAATACTCTTTAACTTAGCCAGGGATCTCATTCCATTTACATTCCATCTAAGTATCTGGATATCTTGGTTACCGTGATATGTCGTATTACACAGTAGAGCTTGATTTGCATAAATGTATGACACAACTGATGATCAAAAAACTAGTAAAATTCGTTTTTTTGATTTGCTCCCCCAATTATGAAGACACCACATTTAGGAATCCTCCACTAAGCCACCTACATACTCAAAGTTCCCTATCTTGAGGAACCCCCATACCCTTAATCAATCACCAATCCCTATCCAAAAGAAAACTACTCTTCATACCTAATCCCTAGCACCCTCCTCCCCCTAACTACCCTGACTCAGTATCAGCGCCTAAAAAAGGAAAAACACTCCCTCCTATTTCTGCCCCATATCAGCAGCTGTAGTGGCTGCCTCTAAAGTAAATACAAGTGAGAGACCCCCCAGTGGCAGCACCAGCAGCGCTGGACCCAGCATATGCTGAACTCATGATTGAAGAGAAGTGAAGCAGTGTAGATAGTCATTGGAAAATGTAAAAACATGACAATCACATAAGCAGTTAAAGTCTGTAAATATGAGGATGACCTAGCCTCTTAAAGAACCCCTTTAATTGTTAACAAACTTTACTCTAGTAACTGCCTCAAGTGCTATGCTCACTAGCTTGCCATTGTCTAAGAGGATACTGCACTGCAGAGGGATCCTGGCAATAGACATTTAGACTCCTATCATTTCCAACAGAGATTGATATAGTATGTGGGTAGTGTGAAGTTGTTCACTTATTAGTGAGGTGGAAAAAAAACAATGGGCAACCTGAAGGAGGAAGTCCATGTCCCACTCAGCAAACTGCAGAAAAAACTTGTCTAACCATATGAACAATGTATGCCTAGCTTCATCACTGACATGTCAATCCGGAATTCCAAGCACTCATAAGCTGTTCCCTCTCATACTTGGCGGTCGGTCTGCTTTATCTTAATCTTAGTAGCTCACACTTGTGCTTGAGTTGCCATAATTGTCTCTATTAACCCCAGAGTGTGATTTTCAATTTTGTTCAAGCTCCTTTGGGTAATGTACATGTTTCTGGTCATTTTTCGGAGAACTTCCTGAATTTTAATGTGGGGTATTTTCATGGGTAAAATGTCCTTTTTGTACTCACCCCGATGCAGTTGAAGTAAATAATAAATGGGAGATAGGGTTAAGGCCTGAATCGAAGCCTCCTCTTGCTTGGTTTTCCCCACCCCCTTGAATTAGATCCTAAGATGGATAGAGTCGAGGCATCCTGTGATGCGGGGCCAGCTGCACAGCGAACACTCGAGAATCCTGGATCATTGTTATCAATATGATCAGTTGTTGGCGTCTATACACACTTTCTGGGTCCCAAGACAGGTCATCTTCCTTAGACGAGCTAGGATCAAGTTCTCGTGAATCATACATTTAAGTTACCAGTTCCTCTGTTTGCTCTGCTGTAAGTAAATATAAATCTTTGCTCTAACTCTCTACTCACCTGCTTTTGTTTATCTAATTGCTCAACACTTTCCAAAGGTGGTGACTAGTTCCAAATATAGGGGTAAAAGCTTCCAGAGATTTCTGTGTGTATGAAGCAGAGATTGCAGGTCATTGATTTCAGCAGATTTTATTGCACGGTTTGAGAATACATCTGAGGGTTGAGTTAGGTGCGTCTGTCTCCTCTCGCATATCCAGACTTTCTAAGCAAGCATTTACCAGCTGTTTGTCCTGTTGTGTATCCTGTACATTACCAATAGAGGGCCCCAAACCCCCATGTTTATCATACCTGGAGCCCTTCTCCAGGCAAAAGCAGGCAGCTCCAAGTAGAGCAGGTAGGCCAATACTGGCTTCCACAGCCTTACAAATAATTTTAATTCTCTCAACATGTGACAGAGCATGCTTGTCGCTTTGATAATTAGGCATATTCTTAGGATGATTTTCCCCCTTCAGCAGAGAAAAACATTTAAAGTTGGTGGAGGGCCTGAGTGGGCAGATTACAAGACTGAGAGCGTAGACAGCCTAATATAGTCAGTACCTTACTCCTTGAATCCTTATCACTGCCTCTGCCTTTCTTTTCTTCCTGATTCAGTACTGTGTTGGCTCTGGGAACGTTCCGACCAAAATCAGAAGCATTTCTACGGGCGCTGCAGCCTCTATGTCTGAGCCTTCTCCGTGTTAGCAGATTCTAGCCAGTTTCCACGGGAACAAAGAAGAATCCCCAATACTTCCAGGACACAGAAACAAGAACGTGATAGGGAACACACTCCTGAAAGCTGTCCCATTAAAGTATGCGGAAAAACCCAAGGAGTGTCCACCACTCTCCCCATACGTTGGGTAAGGTCTCAGGCAGGTGTACTTCTGGTGGGTTTAGTCCAGGCTAGGAAACAAAACAGGACATGCAGTAATATACGACACACAAGGTATAAAGTTAATAACTCAAAAACATTGACATGCGTTGTTGCTTCGCAAAGGTCTCTTACCCCAATGAAGTCCACGATGGAAGTAAAGTTGAGTTCTTGCTGACAGCGTATGACCTGAACAATAGGATACCAGGCCAGGAAGGGCCGAACTCAAGAAGGACTCACACACCTCATACACACAAGAAAATAAAAGAAAAGGGGAAGGATTTGAGGTGCACTGGCCGGCTCTCCAGGGGCACAAAAGAGTGGAGCAGCTACACTCTCAAGAGGAAAGACACCCGGCCCGGAATGCTAATCCGAGCAGAGCTCTATCTCTCAGCAGGAACAATGGAAGAGGATTTAAAAAGGGGCTATTGCTGTTCTCTTTACCCAGAAGCTCAGGATTCAAAACCCGGGCTAAAAAGAACGCCCTCCAGATGCGTGGGGAATAGTAGGGTGGAATGCCTGAGCCCGCCCGGTACAAGGAAGGAATCACCGGTACTGCGGGTTCAGACAGAAGTAGAAAATGCTCATTGTCAAGGAGGAGGGAAGCGTTCTACAAGCAGGATTCCAGGGGTAAAATGCCGAGAGACGCCAGGAAGGATCAGCGACGCGCTTCTCTCAATCAGGAAGTAGGAAGAGGGCGCGGTACCGGAACAGTAAGCCAAGCAAAGGCTACGTTCCTACGTGCGTCTTTACAAGCGCCATGGAGGGTCTGTAAAGTCTGTTTTGGTCAGTCTGCTTGTAGGGATCGTGTGTAAGGACAGAAGGGGATTCTAGGACCAACACGCATGTCAAGGTTTTCTAGTAAGCCCAAGTCTCCGATTCCTAATACTCCGGCTCCAACCACAGACTGTGACCCACTTCCAACCGTAGCACCAGGACTGACCCCAGGTGCATGATGGTCAACTTTGTGGGTGCCTGATTTGGGGGATGTTCATTTCATCAGGACATCATTGTAGAAAACAGTAAAATAAGTTATGAATTAAACAAGCATCGTGGATCCAAGATTGCTCCATAGCGTGATGGAGACAATGTCAGTCTGCAACCAATGCCAGAAAGTGAGGGCAATTCAAATTAGAAGGAGGAGCATTGAGGCAGTCGGCAGCAGCCACAGCAAAAACAAGCTTTTGCAATGCAATAGGTCGCGCAGTGGTGAATGTTTAAGCTATTGGCATTGTAAATGGCAATGCCTTTTATGTATCTGTTTTGATAAGTAATACATAAATTAAAAAAACTGTCATTTACAATGCCAATAGCTCATACTCTTGTAAATACCAGTCCTATTTCATTTCAAAGAAGCGTCCGCCATTGTCCCAGGCTGCTTGGAAAGTGAAAGCCCGCATAGTGCCTCGAGTATTGCAGGAAAGCACGTCGTGCCTGCGGTAGGAGCAACTCATTAAAGAAAATAGTGCTTACAGACTAAATAAGATGTACTGTGTAACAACAGAAGTAAAAGGGCCAGTCCTCATGGGAGGTGACAAATGAAGACAAGGCGGTACTAAGGAAGAACTAACAAGCCTAATAACGAACAAGAAGACAGCATTTACGACAGTGACACAAGCCAATGACAAATTTGGGTGGAGAGTGGGCGGGGCTTCAAGTTCCTACTCTATTACAGCATGCCTCACAGAGCATTGCCTCTACCTCCAGCTCTTCAGCACAAGGTGGGGGCATTGTAACTATGAGCACAGCCCTCCCTCTATGTTCACATGCCAGGCTGGAGCCTGCTGACTGATTGGGAGGTGAAGGGGGGGGGATAGCAGAAAAAATACCCATGAATTAAAGTGAAAAAAGGACGGGGCTGGTAAAGTATTTCCATAATTATTAAAACAAAGAACCGAGTGGGAGCCATGGTGGGGGAGGCAGCAATAACACAACTGTCGCATTAACAGGAGGTGAAAGGAAGAATGCTATATTTGAATTTAGGCAGCTAGGGCTCTGAAGTCAAACACAGACAAACAGTAACAGAGCGGGAAACCAAGGAAAAAATAGTTGAGAGAACAGATAAAGAACCATAGCAGGGTGAGACAGTGCTAAGTCCCTGCTTTGTGGGAGGAACAGACGAGAGGATGGAGGGACAAAGAGGCAGGACTGGTAACTATTAAACAGGGATTTTTGGAGGACACTGACATAGACAAATGAAAAGCAATGGCAAGGAAGGGGATGGACTTGATGTCCACAGACTGATTAAAGCATGTCTCGAAGAGACAGCTGTGCTGTCTAGCTCGACCTAACAAGCAGCATTCCCTTAATTCAAAAGCGGAAACCATTGAACAGGAGATTTGCTCAATGGACCAGGTTATCTCCTGTTTTTAAATTTAGATACATGGCTAGTTCTTTGCATTTAACCTTCTCCTCTGCTGCTCATAATCTTAGCACTGCAGCTGCTGTTCATCGAGGGAGCTCACTGAATTTGATCACAGCCAGTCACATGCCACCATCTTGACTTATCAACCGTCGCAATCTACACTTCAATCAAAAACTTTATCGATTTTGGAAGGGGGTAATTTCCTCTTTGAGGGTTTTTGCTCCTAGTTGTGACCCTTGAAAGGAAAGGCCTGCCAACCTTTATAAGTAATAATCCTCCCATGGTGGAACAGTTCCTTTAGGCAGGCAGTCTCCAACAACACTCAGCAGACTATTTCATATCCATTTCTTGACAATGAAAGGAGTATGTAATCAGAAATTGTGAAAGTAGTCTTACCACAGGCATACAAGTACATGCCTTTAGGAAATCATTTCTGCTTAGTTCAGGCAGTGTATATTTTTTATTTGACATTATTAAGTCACAGGCTATGTTTAGGAAAAGGTGGGAAAACATCTCACTGAGTTGTGACCTTTGGGTCCAGGTCCCTTTGAAAGAGGCATGTTATGTTAATAATAGGGCTTTTGTTACTTTGTTTTTTTTATATAAAACCATAAATTTCTAGGCCAGAAGGTTAATGTTTGTGGATCTTGCAGAAAACAGGCTCTTAGTAGAGTTCATGCGTCAAGGGATGTTACACAGAGAGGGGGTGTAGGAAAGTCATCTTCTCTGACCTGATCTTGATCACCTCCATTATTTCAGTGATGCTGATGAATACTGACTCTGAAAGTACCCTGGGCTCTGATAATCAGGCCCAACATCAGTGCTCCATCTTCTAAAGGTATATGGTAATTGATATATTTCAATTTGGTAAAGACAACCTCAGGGCCGGTTTTAGCGCAGCACAACTGGTGCAACTGCACAGGACGCTGACCTGTTGAGGAGGCGCTGACCTCTGGGGGGGCCGGGGGGGTGCTGTGTTCAGCAATAACTTGTGTTGGAAAGATAAGGGGCACTTTCACCAGGTGGCAGTGAGAGAATCTGAGGAGGTGTTCATGGGGCTGCTAAAAATGATTATCGCACCAGGCGCCAACAGCGCTAAAGCCGGCCCTGGACAACCTACTGGTAAGTCCCTACTATAGGTCTAGAAACCGCAGTGGACTTACTACTCTTAAGTGTGCACTGCTGTGGTGTCTGGAGTCATTTGAAAGCCAGACCTGCCTTGCAGGCTGGTTTTAAAATAAAACGATCTCCCAATTCGACTTTGGAATTAAGCGTGCTTCTAAAAATACCTGTTTATGACTTATAAGTCATCCCTCAGGTCTGCCTCAGGACAATATAAAAGATGTTTTATATGCCCTGGTAAGGAAAAACAGTCAAATTCATTTTCCCCTATTGTTTTGCTACTTTTCTCATAGGTTAACAGAGGGGAGGCGTTATTAAATGTAATAAAGTTAGTGTTTGCAATGGAGCTACCTATCAATACCATTCAAAGTATTACATTACTGGTCACATTACACCCAACAACTTTCCAAAGTTGGATTTAAGAAAGCTATTGCAGGAAATTAATTTTAGAACTCACTTTCCTGTAGCAGCCTCTTCTGATTGGTCAGCCTTTGACAGCTTGAGCCAAGCGGTTGCCTGAGTAGGTCTGAGGAGGCCTGGAACAGCAACAGTACAACCATTTGGTGGAAGATTTGCTTCCTGGAAAAGCAAGGCAGAAGACGGGGGCTGGGGAGCTAAGCTGCACTTCAAAGGCAGGATAGCAGATGTCATAGAACCCAGGAAAGTCCCCACTTCTTTCATTCCCAGCCAGATGGGAGCCCCCCAAATTAGATTGGTAGAAGTGTTGGAAGGGGAGTGTAGTCAGTTGTTAACCACACCTTTGGGGTGGGCTTCACAGATGGAGATTTTCTCCATTTGGATGTTTGGGAGCATGGCGTATTCTGGGTCAAAAATATGCCACATTTCGCAGGAATAGCAGAGAGAGAGAGTTTTATCCTTATTGGTCAGAGTGCTCTTCCTGCCAGCCCAGAATGGATTAAGAAATATGGAAGAGATGTATTTCTTCACCAGGTCACTCCATGGAACAACAGAAGAGGAAGTACCACCCTTTTGGACCCCTGGACTGCGCCATAGAAGGCCTATGCTCTGAAAGACTGCACCTGATGCACTCACCAGGCTACACCAAGAAATAACTATGCCTAACTCAAAGAGAAGGGAATGGCATCCTTGATCTGCAACAGGTACAACAGAGTTGGAAGAAGTCACCTGCAAAGTCAAAAGTGATGAAAACCCCAGCTAAGCAGTGGTAACTGGCCTTTTCTCGGACTGTGCAGTTGCATTGTGGGAAATGTCCTAGCCCCTATGAGGCAATCCAGAGTCTCTGGACCCTTGGCCTAAGCTAGTGGACACTTATTTTTCCCAAAAGAACTAAGCACCAAAAAGATTTCAAAATTTGCAATTTTCTGCAAAATTTGCAGGAAAGCTCCAGGAGGAGAATCGCTCAATGTCAAGAGTCAAGCTGCCGTCAGCAACTTGCAAATCAGCCTGACTGCGTTGGTTTGTTTAACTGAAAGCAACTGAGCTTCTTGCCAGTGATGTCGAGGACAAAGACTTCCAAAGGCATACTGAGGCGTCACGTTTGTTGCAGGCCATTGTTGTCTAAGCAGACTCCGGATCCAAGGAAGCAGAGAACTCGTTGTTGAGAGAAGAACTGCAAGGAAAAGGCTAAGTCTGAAGATAAACATTTGTCCAGGAACTAGCCTTCAGCCTTTCCGAAACCACGCTCCACCATTGTTGGCCCGAAAGGTTGACTTTGTCCCTGCCCAGCGCAACCAGATAGCTGTGAATGCTAATTTAAGCTTTTTGGAGCTAGACTGCACATTTTTTTATTTAATCTTTAAAAATGTATATCTAAGGTTCCCTACATTGGATTTATCTCATTTTGTTGTTAATTTGAAGACACAAATATTCTCTATTTTCATGAATTTATTTTTGAATGTTATTGTGTTGTGCCCTTTACCTATTTACTGTTTTGTTTTTATTTAGGGCCTCATTATGATGTTTGGAGGAATCTCTTCTGACCGAAACCGCATCGGTCGGTGATCCCGACCGCCACATTATGATGCGACCGAACACTGTTCGGTTGCATTCCTACATTTTACTATAGGAGCATGCATTCTGGACATAAACCAGCCGTAATGCATGCTTCCATAGTAAATGGGAGATGCAGTAAATCCCTGCACCCCATGGCAGGCACGTCAAGGAGCCTGTCACAGGATGCATGGATCAACAGGGGGGGGCACCATAGGTGCTCCCTGGGCCCCCAAGCAGAGGCTGTGCACCAAGGGGGCCCTGTTTGGGGCCCCCACAGATGCTTCAGACCGGTATTGAAACCATGTCATGAAGCGCCAATGTAATCTCAAGGGCAGAAAGGCCCACCCTTGAGATTACTTGCAACATTTCGACTGGCAGACGGTCTCTCCTAGCCTATCGGAAGCCAGCAGGAATGACTGGTTGGATTCCTTTCTAACCACCTCCATTGTAAGGAGGGGGCTGGAAAGGAATCCGACCGGCACATTACGATGCGGCTCGGAAGTGGAAGCCTTTCAAGCCGCATCGTATTCGGCCTCTCAATACTTTGCACATCCCTTTCGCCTAAGTTAGGCCTGACTGCTTGTTTCCTAAGCTACAAAGGGCTGAGCAAGGATTAATTTACTGAGACATGATTAGACCTAATGGTGATTGGGGTATTATTGCTAGCTTTACTTATAACCCACTTTCCTACAGAGGGTTATGTGAGGGAAATGTTTGAGTAAAGAGAACAGCTACATCTTGATTGCATGTGAGAGCACTTTCCATTCTATGGCTCCAATGAAAATATACAAAATGCAAACCCATCACACAAAAACAATTGCTTTGTTGTACTTGACAGACATACTGCACAAATTAGATTTAATAATTATGTGTCCAGAGAACTGCTCCAGAGTATTGTAGCATATTGGATTTAGGAGACATCCCACATAGTGGCTTTTAAAATTATAGCTATTCTTTGCAGGACTAGGAATGCACTAAACACATATATGTTCATTTGATGTTTGCATTCCCTAACATATCTTTAACAGTAATTTCTACATACCATAGGTTACATGTTACAAAAAAAAGGTAGTTCTAAATGTCTACTGGAATATTTTCTAAAGCATAAGCTACTTAGTTGTTCTCATTTCTTGATTCCAGTCCTACTACACGCACATTACTCTGAGTGTTTATGGGGAATGTTTGGAATAGAGCTGTGTATGGGAATTATTTGGTCACAAATATACACTTTCTCCATAGAATCAAACAGATTTACTCTAAGTGGAGGCAAACATTTATGACTGGAGGAGTGGTTGGTTCAAGCCAAAGGGAAGGGAAATAAAAGAATGTTCTACATGAGAGAACCCTACCCCATGTTTATATTTCTTTGTTATATGCAGCCGGACATGGAGTGGAGCACATAGACAGCTAACTCACTATAGTGACATTTATGGCATTCTGAAATAAAAAGTGTTAACAGAGGCAGACCAGACATGAATGGGTGTGTTTACTAATACACAGCAAGTTCAAAGGTCAATAAGTATTGGCTAAGCAAAGAGGTCGGGTGTTGGCCACCATCCTTTTGATTTTTTTCTTACAAAACATTATTGGTGAGGAAGCTTGTGGGCCCTCATCAATCTAAAAATATTGAGTAAAGGAAAAATATATATTTGGTCCAAAAAGTCACAAATTACCATAGAAGTCTGTGGCACCAAAGGGAACTACTTTGTGTGTGTGTGTGTGTGTGCAGCTTGTGAAAGGGTAACAATTTTTCAATTTTCAATTTCAAGTTTTTATTGTTTGATTAGTTAAAATCATTACAAAACCCCCCCTAGAAAAATGGAATAAGAACTGCATAGGCTAATATCATTATCATGCAATAAAAAGATCGAAATGCATCACTATTACGTAAAGATACATGGCTATAAAATTCAATTATTAAAAATATTACTTTGACAGTTTTAAAACTCGAGTATCAAAATTTAACAAAATATACCCCTTAAAAACGATGTGGGGGTGTTTTAACATGAATTTAAATTTAGTCTTCACCGGCTTGCAGTAAGAGACTATTGACAAGTTTTATGAATTTAACTCCTCGGCAAGCCAGGATACATGACGAGCCCTCCAACCAGCGTATAACTGCTTGTCTGCTGGACCGGATGTTCAATTCATTAAAAATGGATTTCAAATACAGTCTCCTTTGGATTTGGATGGCTGGACAAGCGCATAGTAGATGGATTAGAGTTTCTTTTTTAAATCCACGTAGTCGACAGGCTTCGTAGTCGACAGGCTTCTGAATTAAAAGCTGGTTTCCATGAGGGGTATAGGTCCTTAGACTCATGCACGCCCATTCTAAACATTAAGAAGCTCATTTTTAGATAAGAGCTGAAATTGGCGGATAAATAAGCTTGTGGCTTTGAAAACCTGTACGAGTTTATGACTGTCCATCCATGCCGCCTCCTGGTGAGTGCCATTTTGTCCTCCAGTAGAGATTTCTTTTTGGCTGCAACATTTATTATTTTGTTGAAAGTTCCTCTATCCGTCCCTTTGTCCCATACTGATTGTACTTCCATCTTAATCAGAGAAGTCCTCAGGAAGCTCCCCCAGGAGTTTGACATTTCCTGCTCCCTCTGGGACTTGATTTCTTCCCAGCATAGGCTTTTCAGAGTGCCTGGGTCAGAGGAGCGGAGAGTATGGCAAAATTTTAAGAAGCTACTCATTCCCCTGTACATCTGATGCTGGAAACCGAATTCCAATCTGACCTGGAGAGGCACTTTTCGGCAGATCAAAGACAGCTTTGTACATTTTTGACTGCAACTCATTCTGTAGATGCGAGTCTTTGCCACACCAAAGGGCCAAGCCATAGGACAAACTGGGTTGGATTTGGGCGTCCATTACTTTTAGCAAATAGGAATAGTTCGGGCAGTCCAATTTTTTACGTATTAATCTATAAGCATAGATCAGTGATTGTACCTTTGCTTTGAGTGCCAGCTTGTGTTCTTTATGAATTGTACCCTGCTCGATTGTTACGCCCAAGTATTTATATGAACTTTTTTCTTCAACTTTAACCCCTTTGACCATCCATTTGAACTTTGATTATTTGCTATCAACTAGGCGGACAATTTTTGTTTTCTCTTTATTTAACTCCAGCTGTTCCTTATCCAAGTAGGATACTAGATTAGTTATCGATCTTTGTAACCCAACTGGGGTTTAGCTTAACAAGACTATGTCGTCCGCGTATTGTAGGAGGTAGACAACCTTTACAACGCAACTTTTACCACGCAGTACCTTTACAACGCGGTATTTACAACGCAAACCATTACAACGCATTGCGCTGGGGGCGCTCTAGGATAGGGAATAAGTTTAAGTTACTATCCAACACCTTCCCTAGGGTCCACGGGGACTGGTGTTGGAATAGTAAATTAAACTTTTCACTATCCAGCACCCCAAAGCGCTATGCGTTGTAATGG
Organism: Lissotriton vulgaris; assembly: GCF_964263255.1. Classification (NCBI taxonomy): domain Eukaryota; kingdom Metazoa; phylum Chordata; class Amphibia; order Caudata; family Salamandridae; genus Lissotriton; species Lissotriton vulgaris. Next base: position 1,528,148,768 of record NC_141693.1, read on the forward strand.
ATTGCGATGTAAAAACTGCGTTGTAAAGGCATGCGTGGTAAAAGCATGCGTTGTAATGTCATACATCCATTGTAGGATTGCCACCGGTTCGTTAGCTAATTTCGGAGGGTGACAGTCAGGTTTTTCTATGTAAGGAGCTATATCAGATAAGTACAGGTTGAAAAGGCTGGGGGCCAGAACACAGCCTTGTTTCAAGCCGCTTTGTGTGTAGATATTTGCGGTGGTACTCAACCCATTTCCCAGCTTGACTCTTGCCCAGATGTCAGTATACAAAGAGAAAATGGCATTAGGCAGTGTGTTCGGCAAGCCCATTTGTTGAGTTTTTTCCATAGATGACTCCTGCTCAATCAAATGCGGATTTGATGTCCACAAAACAGGCGAACAGGCAGAGTTTCCTTTTTTGAGCTTTTTCCGTCAAGCGTGCTAGGGTGGCAAGGTTGGATAGAGTACCCATGCCTTGCCTAAATCCTGTCTGGAATTTGGGAATGATGTTTTTTTCCTCCATCCAACCTTGCAATTGGATTAGCGGGCACGAAGCGTACAATTTTGCTTCAACGTCTATCAGGGAGATAGCCCAGCAACCTATAAGGTACAAAAGTTGATTAGAAAAAACTGGCGAATCATCCCATCTGGGAAACACAACTGGCTAAAACCAAGGTTTGCGAACAAACGGACAAAGAACCTTAAGGATGTGTTGGTACACACACGCCCAAAGAAGAGTAGAATTGCACCACAAATCAGAGACATGAATAGGATGCCCATAACAGGACACTACCCTTGTGGGACATGCGTGGTGTGCAAACTCACGAACACAACAAATACACAGCAACTCACTGAAACATTACTCTGGACACAACGACAACACACCAATTGTAATTCCACCCATGTGGTATATTTAGTGAGTTGCCCATGCCAACGGAAGTATGTGGGCATGACTTGCAGAAAGGTAAAGCTGAGAATTGGAGAGCACAAAAGCAATATAAGAATGAAGAAAAACACCACCAAACTGTGCTCCCACTTTGTAGAAGCAGGCCATGACTGTGAAGAACTTAGATGGACAGTGCTTGAAATGCTGACAGACAAAACTAGGAATGCTGAAAAATTTTTGTTTGAGAAGGAACAAAGATGGGTGAATCGCCGCCAGACACACCTTACAGGTTTGAATGATAATATACCATGGCATCAATTTACATAATGTACATAATTCTTTCTGTTCACCATATCCTTACCTAACTGTATCACGAAAAAAGATACATTTACATGACATAGAAAATATAACACATCATGTATCCCTACCTGTACCAAATTTTAGTAGGTGTGGACATTCACATATTTACCTCCATGTCTGTCTCCATACCAGTATAATCAGAAACAGTGATTAACATTGTGATAAAAGTCCACTTAAAACCATTTGGACCCCCCCGTCGCTATAGCATGTGAATTTAAATTTTTTACCGAAGCCAGCGATTGTGCAACTAATTATTCAGTCCAAGTCACGTCATAAAAAGAACACAATGCACAAGGATGAATTATAGAACATTTAATTTTAATTTCAACAAACTGAGGGTTTAATTATAACTCACACATTTTTCCCCCATCTCTTACTTTTAAAACCGTAAGATAGCAGGCTCGAACCGTTCTTCGAATAACACGAACAAATTGAGTCCTACTTCTATTACGATGTTAAATATAAACAGGAAGGGGGAGTGTCTTTTGTATATCCGGGGGCAGAGCCTGCATAGGACGAAGAGACTTCCCAACACGCGGGTAAGAATGGCGGCGGATTTTAACAAAAGCAAACTTTACAACAATGTGCTCTAACCCGCTTCCAAAACCTGCTCCTCACTAACCACTTTCTTTTCCATATAGCTCGGGTATGAATTTAACCCAGGCACCCTGAGGACAAGCAAAATCCCTATAAACGAGGTAATAATCAAGTGTACTCTTTTCCTTCATGTGACATCAAAACCTTTGAAAATATACCAAAAACTTCTTATTAGGGTTACGGATTGTAATTGAAACCAAACGTGAAGACTTATTCATCCTCTGTTTTCAAATAGGAAATACACCAATGATTAGTACACACCTCGCCTTAGATGCGTTTTTTAAAAATATGCCTACGCTACCCATGTTGGTTCAGTCTAAAACAAAGGTGGCGATCCCCACCCCATTTTTTGTCGAGAACTAACAGATGGGAAATCGAACATTAATCTATAGACATCTATACGGTGATACCCTTCAAAACCTCTGCCATTTATGCCGTTTTTAATATTAACGAACAATATTTAATTCTGGCACGTTTTTCAAACCAATACTTGAATTATTCCCAACTAGGACCCAATGTGCCCCCCAAGATTCCCCATTTATTTATTTTTGTCCGTTGTGCAAAGAAATGTTATTGACATCTATTTGTTCATCCCTCTGAAATCAGAGTATATTCACAGTGCTATATTGTACAATCTTTACATTCATAATGTGGATGTTTACTTGTTTGTTTCTTTATTTTAGGAATTCAAATTATAAATTCTGTCAAGTGTTGAGAATTTACACACTTTTGAAAACTACACAAATGGTGTAAGTACTTATGTGTTACTTTGTATGTCCTGACGAACGCTCTATAGACCCGGCTGGGCCATAAAGAGCAGAAACATGTCGACCGTTCTCTAGCAGATATGAGGTGATCCAGTAACCTGATTGACCACTATATCCAAACTCATTTTAACAACATTACCTTTCCTTTTTTATATTAAAAGTCTCTTTTGGAAAGGCATTGTTTTTTAAACAAAGTTTTTCTTGTTTTTTCTGCACCTTCCCTCTGGGAGAGTCCTCTAATCTCTAGACACTGCTACCCAGACCAGAGGTTGCCTCAGAATGAGGCTGGCATATAGCACGAAATTGGACACCTGATGACTATGCCATAACGCTGATAGTGGGCGGATAACAGATATACACCGCATTTAATATCGTAGCGATTATGAGGGTGCTCAATTATAACCAATGGTTATGAAGCTACAAGTGTCCATTCTTCTTCTTGATTAATTTGACTATCAGGGAGATTAGTCTATAGTTTCCCGGCTTACGATGATCTCCCTTTTTCAATATGGGGTGGATGATGGTCCCCCTCGAGGAAGCTGGGATGTTGGACTGCATATAAATCTCGTTGAAGACTGGGTGAGGATGGAAGACTACAGCTCTGGGTTATTCTTAAAAATTGCATTGGGTATGCCGTTTGGCTCGGCAGCTCCGTGAGACTTTAGTTTCGCTATGAGGCCACTTAGCTCTTTTACGTTTATCAGGGAGTTCGGCTCATTGATAAGTAAATTTGATCGAGACGTGATACCTTCTGCAGAGGCCGGAGTGGACAAGGCTTGGATTTCCTTCTGTTCCTGGTCTGGCCCATGGGGCAGTAGTTCGGGACCCGTGGCAGATTTGTTAAACAGGGTTTTCACGTGGGCAATCCATATATCAGCACCAATTCCTGCCTCTTGCTGAAATATTGTTCCGGATGTTAATGTATTTACTATGCCCCTGAAATCGCTGCTGTTCGATTCTTTACTGGCAGATAATAATTGCAGCCAGATGGACCCTTTGTGCGCTGTTTTTGCTCTTTCCAGGTTCCTCCTGTACGTGTGTCTTAGTGCGTGCAACTTTGTTTTTTCTTGCTTTTGCCCCTTTTTTCCTGATCGACATAGACGTCGCACTTTTCTTTCGATCTCACTTTTTTGCATTCTGAGGTCTTGGTTGAACCATGGGTCCCTTCTGGTGACTTTTGTTGAAATCCGTCCCGCGGAAACTGGAAAATTAAAGACCAAGAACTCGGCCAGTCGCTCCTAGAAGCATACGTAGACGTGCTCTAATACAGGGCCTTGGTTTTCTTGGAAAGCCTTAACTTTCTCCTGAATGGATTCGGGGGCCACTCCTGGTCATTTTAGCTTACGAAGATTTTTATTTTTTTTATTTTTTTTTATTTTCAAGAGTTTTATATAGCGCTGGCTAGACCCGGAGGTATCAGAGCGCTTTACATGTGCATCAGATCATAGTTACAGGTTACATCATAACAAAGGTTACATAGTTCTTAGACCATGGCCACATAGATCCTGGTAAGGTCGAGATAAACAATAAGCACAAATACGTAAGGGGAGAAGCAGGCAAGGTGAGAGATTCAGGGGAGGGGGAGTTGGAGCAGGGGAAGTAGACAGATAATGAAGGCGGGAAAGAGGAGGTTAGGGTGAGAGACACAGCATGGGAGGAGGAGGGGAAGGGAGAGTGGTACACAAACCGGTAGACGAGCCAAGGCAAACGTCCAAAGTCCAGTAAGCTGTGATCCCAGGGGAAGTGGTATCACTTCCCTATCTCTGTTGCGAGAGGTTCCCTCTCAGAGAGGTCTCTGAGACTCCAAGGCCTACCTACTGGATCCTTACCCAGAAAGGGGAGAGGGAGTGCTTTGACAAGGGGTGCCAAACCGTACCTCAAGTGTGAGTGGCTCCCTTGGCGCAGTGGACTCACTCAGCGGGTTCGCTGAGACTGCAGAGAATAAATATTGGATCTTTCCCCAACAAGGGGAGAAGGAGTGCTTAGTCAAAGGGCACAAAGGACACGGGGTAGGCAGAGTAGCAGGCAAGGAGAGAGAATTCACGGTAGTGGGGATAGGAGCTAGGGACAAGACAATGAGGAGAGACGAAAAGAAGTCTGTCTAAAGACCGACTGGGTACTGTAGGTGATGACCAAGGAGGGAATCCACGGCCCATCTCCCCTATAGCTAAACTAAGTAGCTACATCAGGCGTCAGACAAAATAGTTCAGCCTCAATACATTAAGAGAGGAGGGAAGGAGAGACATAAATGGAGGGCGGATGCGGTAGGAGACTGCAGGAGAGACGAAAGGAAGTGCAACAATATTATGTTATGTTATGTTAATAACTTTTATTCGGCGCACAGCTGCCCCAGCGAAGGGGCGTCCTGGCGCCTGATCAAGTACCACAACACAACAAATCGATGCTGGAAAGAGAAGTGATCAGTCAGCAGAAGCAAACAAATGGGTTTTTATAGCACGTCTGAAGAGAGTCAAGCTGTTAAGGGCACGAATATGGACAGGAAGGGAGTTCCATAATCCAGCCGCCAAAACTCGAAAGGAACGACCTCCTATTCTACTCAGTCTGAACCTAGTCGTAATCGCCAGATGAAGAGATTCCGACCTGAGAGACCGCGTGGGGACATAGGGGGAAACAAGACCCGCAAGGGCAGGAGGAGAGGAGAGTTTCAGGATCTTAAATGTCAGACAGAGAGCCTTGAATTTAATTCTCTGTCTGACCAGCAGCCAGTGAAGGGAGGTCAGAACTGCAGAGACAGAACAACGTCTCGGGAGGCCAACAATGGCCCGCGCAGCGGCATTCTGCACCCTCTGCAGCCTGGTGGCCTCAGCCTGATTTACACCAAGCAGCAGAGCACTCCCATAGTCCAGCCGAGAAAGAATGGAGGCTTGGACCACCAGTTGCTGAGTAGGGGGGTCGAAGAATTTGAGGACTGGTCTCAGTCCTCGCAGAATACCATAACAGGTAGCTGCAATCTTCTTTCTGTGGCTGGTAAAAGAGAGGTTGGGATCCAGCCAGACCCCCTAGTTCTTAACTTCGGCCGCTGGGATGGGGGTCACCCCCAATTCAGGAGGCCACCACTGATCTCCCCAAAGTTCCGCCTGCTTCCCTAAAATCAGGACTTCGGTTTTCTTGGCATTTAATTGTAAGCAGTTAATACGCATCCAGTTCGCCACGGCTATAAGCCCTGCGCGGAATCTGGGAGCAGTCACCTCAGGGTCCCCACTGAGTGTCACCGCCAGCTGCGTGTCGTCGGCATACGATGTCATGGTTAAGCCACTTTGTCTGACGACAGCAGCCAGCGGTTTCACATACAAGTTGAACAAAGTGGGGCTCAACGCAGAGCCCTGAGGGACTCCCAGTCCCAAAGGGTGGAAAGAGGACTGACCAGGTGGAATGGCCACTTTAAAAAACCGGTCCGAGAGGAAAGAGCGGAACCATTGAAGAGCCTTCCCCTCAATTCCCACTTCCTCCAGCCGCCGCACCAAAATGTCATGAGACACCACGTCGAACGCGGCGCTCAGGTCTAACAAGAGGAGCGCCACTGTCTGCCCCGCATCCAGCACCGAACGCAAGTGCTCAGTCATAAAGAGCAGAGCAGTTTCGGTGCTGTGTTGTGCGCGAAAACCATTCTGGCTCTCGTCTAGAATATTATTACGGGAGAGATGGGCAGACAAGATGGAGTTCACGTGTGCCTCAGTGACCTTGGCGGTCCAGGGCAGGAGGGAGATGGGGCGATAGTTCTCAGGTAGCAGGGGGTCAAGATTAGGCTTCTTCAAAATGGGGCTGACTACTGCTTGCTTCCAGGAAGCAGGAACCACGCCCTCAGTGAGTGAGAGATTAATCAAGTCCAGTATGGGCTCACGACAGAGGGGCGGGAGAAGTGTAATTAGCTCTGGCTTCAGCGGATCTAAGGAAGAGCCAGATTTAATTTTGAGGCTCAGAGTGTCAAAAGCCTCGACAGACAAAGCAGGCAGGGAGGACAGAGTTTCGCAGACCAAAGCCCTGTCATCACTAGGCTCAGCTCCGGGCACAGATGGCATAAACCCTCGGTAGATTGCCTGAACCTTCTCCACGAAAAAGGATGCCAAGCTTTCACAGTGAGAGTCCGTGCAGATTTCTAGCGAGGTGGCCCGTTTCCCCATCAGATCTTTAAACACCTTAAATATTAATTTAGATGGGTTAGGGCTGTTCGAAAACTCAGAGGCATAATATGCAGCCCGGGTTTGGCAGATAGCTCTGTGATAGGTCTTAAGCTGGGCAAAATACAGCGATTTTAACATGGGATCAAAGGATTTCCTCCAAGCCCTCTCAGCTTGCCGGCATGTTCTCTTGAGCTCGGCAAAGGTCTCATTATACCATGGGCTGCGCGTTTTAGCGTGACATTTCGACCAGCGCATTGGTATAAGAGAATCAAGGGCAGTAAGGACCCAGTTACAAAACTGTTCATATCCCTGTTCCACATTCGGCAGATTGCCCAGGGGCTGCACCTCCAAGATTTTAACAAACTCCTCCAGTTTGAGCTTACGCCAGTTTCTTTTAAGGATCTGTCCACAGGTTTAAAATGTGGGTCATCTAAGGGGCATGACACTTTAACCAACAGATGATCGGTCCAACCTACCACCATCGGGTCAGATGCCCTAGCCCGAGCCAAGGTGGTAAAGAAGGGGTCAAGGATGTGACCTCCTATGTGGGTGGGAGCAGTAACTAGTTGGTTCAGTTGCATGGCTTCAAGGTCCGCTAACAAAGAACTGATGGGTAAGGATGACGTCTGATCAAGATGTATATTAGGATCACCTACGATGTTAAAGTTAGCGCATCTAGGAGCTAACGAACTGACCACATCAGCGAGAGCGGCCTTGAAGACAGTGTCGTTCCCTGGAGGGCGGTAAATAAGCAAGCCACTAAGAGTGAACTGATGACTGACAGTAACCTTAAAAGAAGCGCTCTCGCACATCGGCAGATCAAGAGCTTTCCAATCAACCGGAAAGCAAGATTTTGTCGCCATGGCTATACCACCTCCCCTAGACGTGCGGTTCAGAGTAAACACCGTATAGGTGGAAGGAAAAGCCAGATTTATTATAGCAGAGTCGGCGTCCTGCAGCCATGTCTCAGTGAGAAAAATGAGGTCAGGTGAGTCCTTGTCTATCATGTCACGGAGGGACTGATGGTGCTTGACCAGTGATCTCACATTCAGGCTCCATATACTAAGTGCTCGCTCAGTGCTGACAATACGAGTACCTAGGGCAGTCCTTTCAATAGAGCGCACCCCGGTGGGGGAATCCAAAGAGAAACTGCCACAAAGACAGTCATAAGGTCCCGAAAGTGGGAACAACGGATCATGAGTACACGCCAAAAGACCGTCCCTAATGGAAAGGAGATCGGCGCGATTGTACCTGATCGTCGCAGTATTACACATGGTGGTATAATGGCTGGAAGCCAGAGTCCATAGCCCGCACCCGCTACCTCGACGCGGACGAGTGCAGACGGGCAGGACTCTGGCACGACTCCGGCTAAGCGACGGCGTCCCACTGCGCGTTCCCGCTGCGCGGGAGGGGACGACTTTAAATAGGCGTCTCAAAGGGCAGCTCGAGCGTCGGGACGCTCCAAGATGGCGCCCGCGAGAAGTAATACTCACCCAATCCAAAATGGCGCCCAATGGTTCAACAGTATATAGGAAAAGATCAAACAAGAAAACATTATATCGAACAGTCAGCAATACATTAGGGGAGGAGAGAGAGGAGCAAGAAAGTAGTGGGGGGGAGGGGAGGAGGGAAAGTGAGGTTGGCTAGACCCAAAGGTATCAGAGCACTATACATGAGGATCAACAATGTATCAGACAAGATCAACAATTACACAATACATCAAAAATAATAGGCAACACATTAGGAGAGGAGAGAAAGGTGAGAGAAAAGCATTGGAGGGGGCGGGGGAGGTGGGAAAGGGAGGAGGAAGGAGAGAAAAGACAACAAGGAGAGACTAGAGGAAGTCTGTCTAAAGACCGACTGGGTAGGTGACGACCAAGGAGGGAATCCACGGCCCATCTCCCCTATAGCTAAACTAAGTAGCTCCATCGGGCATCAGAACAAAATAGCTAGATCTCAATTAACGAGGGAAAATTCATAGATAAACAGGGTGGGGGTTAGGACAGGTGAGGGCAGAGGTCATTAGCAGGAAAGTGGAGAAGAGTAGAGCGGGGAGGGGTAGCGGACGGACGGGCCACACAGGCGCACATGGGTAGATGGAGGATCGCCATAAATCAGGAGTAAGAAGATTGAATGTTTCAGGTGGCTGCATGATCGCATTGCACTTTTGAGCCATTTTTATTTTGTTCTTCAAGTTCAGAGTGAGCAGGAGGTGGTCACTTTCGACTCGTGGGATAATTCTAAAGTTGTTAATTTGTGAAAGCAAGTTATTGCTGATAATGATGAAGTCTATTGTTGAGGCGACTTTTCCACTCAGATATGTTGCGGCAGCTAGCGAATCCCCTGGAGCTTTACCGTTCATGATTGTCATGTCGAGGGCTGCTAGTTTACACACAAGTTCGGTCGCATCCTGGGAAGATTTACTATTTCTTCCCCGTTGAGTCATTAGAAGGTTACTGTTAAAGTCGCCGGAAATCACTATTTGGATATTCACGTGGCTTTTCTGCAATGATTTCAATAACTTTATTAGGGTTAGATGTTTGACCTTCTGTTTTGTTCTCGCCGGATGGATGTAGACGTTGATTAATAGGAGATGACTGGTTGATTTCTTGCTGCTTACCTTGATCACTTGGATCCAATTTACCCCCGTGTCTAGTTCTTCCGTTGCCCAGTTCAATTTTTGAGTGATGAAGATTGATAAGCCCCCTCTCGGATGTCCGTAATTTGAATGTCTTTCTGCCAGGCAGTGATGGTCAATGAAACCAGGAATTGAGCTTGCCCCCAAGTTCCATGCTTATTGGAGCAGGATTATTTGATGTTGCATAAGGAATGATACAGTTTCATGGTCTTGTCCCATATCCCTAAATCAGTGCAAGTTCCACGAACAGAGCGAGATGTTGGCTATTTGGGCGACTTCCGTTACTACTGTTATACTTTTTCCTACTTGGTTAGGAATGCTTATTATTCAGCGTTCCTGGGATCCAGGACCAATCTTTGAGTTCCTGTTGGCTTCCCCCGGTATTACCTGGACATTCGCTTTCAGGGTGCCTATTCTTGCAGGAGGGAGCTACCAGTGTATTGGAACACGCACCCCGTACACATGTGGGCTGATGTTTTCCTGGGCTTTTCACTTCATTTCATTTTTTAAGAAAGGGGTGTGCATACCTTGGGCGTTGATGTGCCTTTAGCCTGATGCCCCATGTTCCAAATCTTCCACTCATAGCTACTATTTTGTCCACCAAATCCTTGGATGACCAAGTTGTCAGAGACTCATCCACTTCCCTCCCAGGTATTTCCTTAAATTCCACCGAAGTTAGGTCACACAAACGGATTCCTTTTATTTCTGGGATTTCGTAAAAGAGTCTCAAAATGTTTCCCCTATTTAATATATCTTGGGTGCCTTTAGAAGAATATTCCGGGATGAAAGACAGTTTCAGTTCGCGCTCATCCGCTTCGACTTGCTTTTTGTGTGAAGAGGGTACGAGTTCCTGTCTTTCTTGTTCATGCTCGGCCATGTATGTGGTTGGCACCTCTATGCTAGCGTTAGGTGTTCCTGATGATATTTGGGTCCCTTTCCCTGTTCGTGGCTCCACTTGGTCCTGATTAAGGAGCTTACAGTGGCGATCCTTTCCCCTGGTTGTTACTTTAATAAATTTGAGGAGGTTTTGAGGGTTGAATGAAGTTGGGACGTCCAACATTTTCGTCGAAGGTTGATTATACGTTTCTACGTCAGGCCCCTTAATTGTTGCTGCTTGTTGAAATGCGGATTGTTGTATACTTGCGCCGTTGCTACTCCATGGGCTTCTATTTCCCACTATTTGCCGATTTTTTCTGTGTTCCGCTTCGCCCTCTTCCTTGTCAGATGGTGTATTTTTACCTTGTTGCTTCACGGCCGGAGTTGCATTTTCGATGTCTTTATCCTCTAATGATGAGCTTCCGGCTCCTTGATAGGTTTGGGGGGCAGTTTGAGGATTGGCGATAAGGCTGAGGCCCTGATGCTTTGAGGAGAGCTGAATCGATTGAGCTTGGTCGCTTTCAAGGGTTCCTGCCTCTGGGGCTGGGGGCAGTATTTTTTTCTTTTCCGTGGGTATTTTTGCTGCAAAGAGTGAAAATTATTTCACCGGGGCAGGGCTAGATTGTTTGTTATATTTAAGTCGAGCCTTCCTCGCACGCTTTCTTTCCCTTTTTGTTGGTTTGACTCCCACCATTGCTGTTGGCTGAATGGCCGCTAGTTGTTGGTCGCTTTGATTTAGTTGTGTCTCAAACTCTAATTTAGCTGGTGCTACGTTGGTATTTTTTGGCCCCTCATTGTTGGCTTTAGGGAGATATTCAATTGCCTCTTGATCGACAAAAATTTGAAGTATTCCATGGCACTTGTTATTATAAGATTGTTTTGCTGCCCCTAGAACGTCTTTTAAAAGTTCCGGAAGGGTTGCCAATTTCTCAATTATTGGGCTGCAGTAGCATGAGGATGGTTGATTATTTTTGTCTCTTTGCTGATCCAGGGTTTCTCTTTTTCTTAATAACGATGTTATTAAGTCTAATTTTGTGTTTACTCTGGAAATGTGACTGGCAATGAGATTAATAAGGTTGATTTGCAGGTCCATTTTATCTGACTGAAAGTTTAATACTTTTATAGATTGTTCAAGGGTATGGATCAGTGTTTGAGCCCATTGCATATTGTAGTTCTCTTTGGTGTTGTGCGCCGGGGCGACCAACCCGGAGCTTGACCCACTTCCGGAGGAGATGGTTATTGGTGACAAAAGAATTGGTTGCTTGATTATGATGGGGCTATGACCAGCCTCCGGTAACTCTGTATACTGAAGGTCTTGTTGTCCCTGAGGGCTTAGGGGAGTCGACGAAACCAATTTAGCTCTTCTTTGTGGGGTTCTTTTCCTTGGTCTAGGGGTTAGTTGTTCCTTTTCCTGTCCCTTCCCTTCTAATGATGCCAAGATTTCAATCAGATTTGCGTCGCTCATATTAGACAACGATTTACTGCTCAGCACTTCCTTTGATGCGGCATTTGCTGCGGATTTAATTACGTTGATTTTTTCCTCCTTCGACCATCTTGTATTTATTTGGCACTCTTCCTTGGAACCGGGGGGAAATTTACCAACCTTGAGATTTACGGCAGGTGTTAAATCCTTCAATGCCGATATTATTCCTTCTAGGCTGCAGTTGAGTTTTTCACAGTCCTTGCTTTCCCCCATGAAAGACTCTGACTCCAATGGCTCCGCAGGGCCTCCGATTGTAATTGATTTTGTTCTAGATATTTTAAAGCCTTCAACAGTCGCTTCAGTTTTTGTTTTGAGGGTTGGGATTGACATTTCTGGTGCAGTCTGATGCACCTGAGGTGTAACTGTCACTAATTTCCTGACATCTGTATGGACCAACCTGTTCTCCGACAATGGTTCATACAGTGGTGCAATGGCCAATATTCCTGGGATGCCCGGCAGAGAAGCTCGAGATTTGCCTGGCTGTATTGGGCTTGGTAGCATGGAGGATTCCGTTGAGGGGGCATACATTGCCGCCATTGGATCTTTTAGGAAAAATAATTTTCGAATCCCTGTTTGATTATTCGTAGTTGGCTTTGTCTTTGATGTTGGGCTGGAAACTGAGACCAGCCTCTCCCCTTGGCCTACGCCGTTTTCAATGTTGTTTGGAGTCCTCCTCTTCTAATGGTTTAAGTTTTGCTTTTTTATTTTTACTTTTTATTTTATTTTTTACCTGGTGGTCTTTCTGTCGTCCCCTGGCGGATGGTTCCTGATCGCATCTGTGCGGAGCCCTGACGCTGTTTTTTTGCAGGCTCGTTGAACTTTTTCTCCCAGGCCCTGACAGCTCCTGCTGTAAACCAGGAAGTCGGCAGTCGAACTTAGGAACTTAGAAACTTGGAATCAGCACTATTGTTTTGTTGTTTTGTTTAAATTATTGAATTTTCCTGTTTTCTTGATTAATGCTAATTGTTGAATTATTTTGATTAATGGCCGCTTAACATTACTGTTTGTTCCTGTGTAGTGGTAGAGTTTTTGAATAGGATTTTGGTTATCTGCTGTTGAGTATATTCGCCCCCCCCTTTCTTTTTTTTCCTAAGTCCCCACAGTCCCCACAGCCCTGCCAAGCTTCAATTGTTGGTTTGTTTAGCTCCTTAATAGTGCCTTGCTTAGATTGTCCTTGGGAGTGGTGTTTTTTGGGCAGCAGACGAGTTGCAGACAAAAGGCAGGAACAGGCACAGAAGGGGAGGGGTGCACGAGCAAGAACAAGCACCCTTCTCCCAACTCGCCGGTCTAGTTTAGGGCAATAGGAGCAAAAGGAAGAATGGAGGACAAAGGGCGAGGGCGGGGCGGTAAACTCACCCGCCCGCGTTTGCCGTTCACCACACTCTGCTCCACTACCACTCCTTTCGCTCTCACAAGGCTCCCCCAAGGCTCCCCCAAGGCTCCCCCAAGGCAGAACAAATGAATGACGTTGAGCCGGGACGCCGTGAGTTATGGCAGAGCAAGGAGCAAATCAGGGAGTGTGGGGGCATGGGCAGGAACACAAACAAACTCACCAGCCTGCGCTCACCTCCCACCTCTCCTCCTGGTGCTTGATGCATCCCGCTATGCCAAGCCGCTGTGCCGAGCCCCCGAGCCCCCGAGCCCTGTTGTCAGAAGCCAGGTGCCAGGTTCCGCTCCAATTGACGCCCTCGGCTCGGGCTCAGGTTTTGGTATGGAGGTGAGGGTTTTTCCTTGTGGTTAGGGTCTTTCTTTACTGTGTCCCTGCTCCACTTACCCCTTTCGGAGCCTCGCCTCAGCCGTGGACCTCGCTCCTTGCTCCCTCGCTCCCTACTGCTCAACCAGCTCGCTGCCCAGCTCACAACCAGCTCAATAGCACCCTCCAGGGTTGCATGTTGTAGCTCACAATGAAGTAAGACAATGGCTGAAGTAGGCTATATGTGGCATTAAAATGGCGAAACAACAGACTCACAAGTGTAGTCTGGCTGACAACCCCTGTAATTAACAATGTTATACACATCATGTTGGTAAAATCAAAAGGTTGAACTAACACCTGTTGTAAAAAAGCCAGTTGATTTGGTGTTGCCTGCCAGCCTCTTGCCTTCGCTAATGCTTTTTTGTAATGTGCACATCTTTATTACAACTAGAAAGTGAAGGTTTTAAATTTGGATTTGCAGAGATAGATAGATAGATAGATAGATAGATAGATAGATAGATAGATAGATAGATAGATAGATAGATAGGTAGATAGATAGATAGATAGATAGATAGATAGATAGATAATTGGCACAGTACAAGTTCAGTTACTAATATAATACTTATATGTCTATATAATCACTACACACAAGAAGACTGAAAGCAAACCAGAAAGTTATACAAGCAGGACATGCAGACTAAATTGCTTTACAAGAATAACCGCAGTCCTCAATTAAAATGCAAACAATAGTGTAGTTATACATTAATTTCATTGAGTTCATTCTAAAAAGAGAATCACTTTTGTTAGAACAGGCACATAAAGCTAACCCGTCCCGAGTGACCCTGAGACCTTTAACTGCTGTACGAGGGAAGCTCCGGGCCCACTATAATAACAGGGCCGAATTCGCTCTCCTGCGCCTGCGGAGGACCTCATACTCGCAGGGGAACAAGGTTGGGAAGCACTTAGCGAGACAACTCCGAGATAAGCGGGAGCGTGAGTACATTGGGGGCATTAAGGATAGGACGGGGAAGGAACATCATCGGGATGCGGACAAGGCTGATGCCTTTGGCCGCTTCTATGCTGATCTGTACAGAGGAGAGGACCTGGACAGGGACGCCCAGTCCGCATTCCTAACTGGTCTCCCTATACCTCAAGTTTCCAGGAAGTGGAATGAGCTTCTCTCTGCCCCTATTTCCAGGGACGAGGTGCTGGACGCTATAAAGGCTCTGAAACCCCACAAGGCCCCCGGCCCTGATGGGTATACGGCCTCGTTTTACAAGTCTTTTGCGGGAGAACTCTGCGATTACTTAGTCTCTCTCTTCAACGCAATGGCTACTGAGGGGAGGACCTCGGGAACGATGGCCGAGGCTATGATCACCATTCTCCCCAAACCAGGGAAGAATCCTACCCAGTGCTCCTCGTACCGCCCAATAGCACTCCTCAACCTCGATGCCAAACTGTACTCCTCGATTCTTGCAAAGCGGCTTCAAGATTTGATGCCGGCTATTATCCACCCCGACCAATCCGGGTTCATTAAAGGGCGGCAAACCCATGATAATCTACGACGGGTGATGCATCTGATCGAGAAGGCCAACAGGTTCCGCATACCGGCTGTATTGGTGGGTCTGGATGCAGAGAAAGCTTTCGATCGTGTCGACTGGGGTTTTCTAAAGTTAACGCTGGAGGCCTTTGGGTTCTCTCCTCAATTCGTGAAGATGCTCGGGGCTAATTATGACCAGCCCACATCTAGGGTGTTGGTTAATGGGCATAGGTCCACCTGCTTTCCCCACTCTCGAGGCACACGGCAAGGGTGCCCCCTTTCCCCGCTCCTATTTGCTCTTAGTATAGAACCGCTAGCACTTGCCATTAGGGAGAGGGAACAGATCACCAACCTTCCCTTCACTGGCGAACAACATAAGATCTCTTTGTTCGCAGATGACGTACTTCTGTCGATCGGGGACCCGGCCCACTCGCTACCCCATGTTCACGCGGTCCTATCGGACTTCGAAGAGGTGGCGGGCTTTAAGGTTAACCTGGATAAGTCGTACATTCTGAATCTGACTCTTCCTCCCACGGAAGTGGAGCGGGTGCGCATACTCACGCCCCTCTCGTGGTCTCTTCCTCTTTGCTGTATCTCGGTGTTAGATTAACCGCAACCCTCGGCGGACTGTTCGCGGCTAACTTCCCCCCTGCACTGGCAGCGGCCCGTGGGGAGCTGGAGAAGTGGAAGCCGAAATTCATCTCTTGGGTGGGCCGGATCCATGCGATTAAGATGGTACTGCTACCCAAGTTTTTATATCTCTTCCAGGCTCTACCCATACTGGTAGAGTTGGATTTTTTCCGTCGCCTGAAAACCCTGATGCTGAAATTTGTGTGGCAGGGAGCCGAGCGCGGCTCCCATTTGCTGTCCTTCGAAGGCCGCGGGGGGAAGGGGGAGTTGGGCTTCCGGACATGCAGTTATACTATAAAGCAGCGCAGTTGAGGGTGCTGGTTGAATGGTCACAGCAGCTATCGGAGAAACATTGGCTACATATGGAGCGAAGTGTGGCTGCTGGGAGGTCCATTTGGGATTTGGCCTGGAAGCCTAAGGCCGATCGGCCTAAGAATGCTTATATATGCACCCCCACTAGCACGGCCCTGAAAGTCTGGGATACAGTCAGCTGCGATGAACGCTGGACCACCTTCCCATCACCATTTACCCCTATTCATCTGAATCCGTCCTTCCCACCGGCTCTGCGTGATGGGCCATTCGACCTTTGGAGAGAGGGCGGCTGCAGAGCACTAACCCACTTGTTTCATGGGGCATCTCCCCTTACCTTCCACAACTGCATGAGGGACTATGGTGTCCCGCCCGCTGAACGGTTCCATCATACTCAGCTTCTGCACTGAGCCACTTCGCCGGGAATAGGAGATGCGGCCACAAGACCATTGACGTCCTTCGAGGCGTTTATCCTTCGCACTTCTTGTATGAAGGGGACGATCTCCTTCCTATATGTAGATTATTGTTGGACACCGTCATATTCCCTCGTCCCCGGTATATGGAGCATTGGGAGTCCTGCCTTGGTAGGGACATATCGAACGGCGAATGGGCAGGATTGTGGCGGGATATCAAAGCGCATAACCATTCGATGGATCTCAGGGAAGCACATCTGAAAATAATGTATGACTGGTACCTCTACCCGTCCAAGTTGCATCGTATATTCCCATCGTCCTCAGACAGGTGCTGGCGGGGTTGCGGCTCATTGGGAGACTTCCACCATATTTGGTGGGATTGTCCCGCCATATTTGGTGGGATTGGCCCACCATTAAGCCCTTTTGGTCGGAGATACTTTCCCATATCAAAGAGGTGATAGGTTACCCGATACCGGAGTCCATGGATTATGTCCTGCTGGGGCTCCGTGATCCGATGTTGGAACACCAAACTAGAGCTGACAAACGTATTATTTGGCTGTGCCTGGGTGCTGCTAAATTGACAGTGGCAGCAGCTTTGAAGAAACCGAGCGCACCGGCGATCTCGCTATGGCATGCACGTCTGTGGCGACTCCTGAGTATGGAAAGAATGTCTGATATATTTTTGGGTAACTTTAAGAATTTCTTGTTTCAATGGGGTCCTTTAGTTCGATTTCTCTCTCGGGGGCTCCCGTCAGCAGTCTGTCCCTCAGCACTACGCGCACTCCACCTATTTCAATTCTAATTAGCGGGGTACTTGAACTCGGATGTGAATGTGAGCTTGGTCGCCACCACGGGGGGTGGGGTGGGGGGAAGGGGTGTGAGGGTAGGAGGGCTCTGTTGGGGGTTGTTGGTTCTTTGGTTGCGACACTGCCTGGCAGCTGGAAGCGGACTATGGAGGGCTCCAGAGCAGCTATTCCCCGAGCTGGTTGAGCGGACTACTGGACTACCGCTTGAGTAGCGAGTTAACAGCCGGGTTGTTCAGGACTCAAATCCGATTGTATCACTGTTACTATTAGACAATGACTTTGCACCGGCTTTACAGGTCCTCTATGTTGTGTTCCCATAATCCATTGTGATGGAGCCCTCTGAATCCCATGTGTGGGAATAATTGCTAACTGGCACCAGTGTCTTTCTCTTTGTTTCTTCTTTCTATTTCTAAACTCAATAAATATACCTTTGAAAAAAAAGAGAATCACTTTATGAATTTTAGATTCAAATGAACACAATCTGCTATACTCTGAAATATCAGCAATCAGATAAAAAAGGCAGCTCCAAGAGGAAATCACAACATCATTGGCAGGAGGCAGGAAATGATGAAGCTGGAATGTTTCCTGTTCTGTGAAGACATGGTAATAAGTGTCCTGCTATCACATCAGGTTCTAGACACAATGACAACACTCAAGTGATAAATACGTAAAAATAAAAATACTGGAACTGAAGGCAACTAGCTTTTATGTGGATGTGCTTCTTATTAAAGAGCAAAATGCAGTCACTCAAATTGAAGCTAGCCAGTTGCTTAAGTAGGCTGACCTGCTGCCCTGTGCTGTATGCTGTAGTGGGTAGAACCAAAATGTCAATGACACAACAAAAGACGAATGGATGAAGATAGCTGGCTGAAACACTTTAAAGTAACTATACTATATATTTAATTTTAGTACAACAAAAGGTGTTGGCTAACAGCAGACATGACATTTGGGCTGCTCAAAATATTCATAGAGAAGCATAATCTTGTCTTGTATCACCCACTGTGCATATTTTGCCTGGTTCCCCCATGCTATTACACCTCATTGTCACACCAGAAGCTTGTTCATACAGATATGTCTCCTCAAAGCTGTGCAACATGTCCTTAGACCAATTTTCTGATGACAATGTCTCCCTTCAGTATCTCAAGTGATGTTTGTACTTGCTGATGAAATTCTCTTCTGTGGTGATACAGAATATTTTTAGGAAGATCACAATTGATACTGCTAGCTGCCAGGAACGATAATGCTCTAGGATTCTTGGCCTCCGTACAGTGTTTTATACATTCCCATTCCCTATAATGGGATAAGCCTTTTATTCATGCAGCAGCTATAGGAGTTCCTCAGAATTCTACACTTACTTTGTACATTACCATGCCTTTCCTTCTTTTTTGTATTGCCATTTTTTATTGGGAGCATTGTATACAAAGTGCAAAATAGCTCGAGAGCCATAATCATGTATATGAATTTTACAATGAGCATTATATCATACAGAAGAAGCATACTACACCTGTAATAAAATGTACATTTTAGTAATAGAACCTACTAACTGCAGTATCAGTGGTGCAGGATCACAAAAACATCTTCACTCCACAATATTTTAGGGTGCAAAGTAAGCCATACTGCGTCCATGTAATCTGTGATCCTCTATGGACACACTTATATAAACCAAAACCCATAGGAATAAGAAGAAAGGTCAGCACCTGTGCTAAGGACATGATAAATTAACAAATCAGGAAGGGAGATAAGAGTAGTCTGAAAAAACCATATACCTTTTTTGCGATGTGGGGGGATAGAACGGGTGTATGTGGGAAGGGATTTTCTATGTCTGATAGAAGTATAGTACACTATGATGTAGTTAAACTCTTGAATATCATTGTGGTAGTAGTGAGATAGATAGTAGTCAGTAATTCATCAGCAGACTCTCAGAACACAGGATGCTGTCCTGTACATTTCTGCAACCATTTGTCATACATGGTTAACTGTGGAGTTCTCTAGTATAGAGATCTTGTCCACTGTACGGCCCGAAGATAGTAATTAGAAATTTTTGTCTTGGCAGTGGTGGTATGTCCTATGAGTGATGCAACAAAATCAATGTTCCTGTCATGGGTAGAAGGATTGCAGTGCCTCACTGAGTGTGGTTCCTGTTCGAGACCAAAGGCATCACATTTCAGGGCAACTATACTGCATTGCACCCTGACGGACCATATCTGCAGCAGTTGGAGTGTGGCAAGAGTCTGCAGGCCACAACTTCTGTGGCATCCAATATCAATCCTGGAGTGGCTTGAAAAGACAAAATTGTATTCTGGTTTCTCTCACTCCCTTGGCCATATTCTCTACAAAAGCTTACCAATCAGAGGCTATGAAATCCAGTAAGTTTTTCTGCCCTCTACTGTGGTGAGAGGATGAGAGAGACAAGGGGTATTTCTGTTGTACTATTGTATTGCAGAGACCCAACCTTGCCCAATGGATTGTCCCCATTATTTCAGAATTGCTCGATGGGAGAATCCAGGATATCCCATAGTTGTATCCTGAATATACTGCTAAGGCAGAGTTTGAGTTGCAAGTAGTGCCATGCCTAATTGGAGGGAAGGCTAATTCTACATATATAGCATCAATTTGAGATACCCTAGGACTACCTATTGATTTTAAGTGAGTATACTAGCTGCCTGCCATATTTCCCACAGAATGGGGTGACTGCCTATTATACTTGTGTTGGCTCATATAGCACCCTATGCACATTGTCTGAGATGAACGTGTAGTTTGTATTATAGATAACTATCCAAATTTTTGATACACCTTCTGCCATAAGATTCGGGCTAAAGGAATGAGCGGATTTAGTTTAGTATAAAAAATGGTAGACAACCTGCTGTGTGTAAGTAGTTGTGCAAAAGGGACCCTCAGGAGGAAGACCCCTCTACCTAGTCTCAAGAGGATCATTTGGCATAGTTCTATTGCTCCATTATAGTGTTACACACTGGGAAGGTTTAAGTGTCTGTACTTCTGGCCCAGGCTGTACTTCTGGCCCAGGCTGTACTTCCTATGACAAATCATTTTCAATATGAGCAAATGCATTGTAGAACCGCAGTCAGCACTGGAAGTGGGAGCGTCCTTACAATGTTTTTAACCCTGAGGACTATCACCATCTTTATGGCTTGTAGGCTTCCCCAGAGAGAGAGAGAGAGAGAGTTGTAAATGTTTCAATTTTTCATAGTGTAACTTAGACTTGGCCAAGAGTGGATCTTAGTTATCGGCGACCATTCTTTCAAGCCAACTGGTAATATAAAACCCCCAGATGTTTTGTAGCACTCCAGCTCCTATTTAAATTCAAATAATTCTGTGGTGGTTTTCATGCTGTTTCGTGACAGTGGCAGAACCTCACTCTTCCCCCCCGTTATCCCTGTAGCCTGATGTCCTGGAGAAGGCAGTAGTGGTTGAAGCCAGGGCCAGGAGGAAGACCTCCATACCAGTAAATGTAAGCAGGATGTTATCTGAGAATGTAGGAATTTTCAAGGGGCAGTCCAGGAAAGCGACTATTTCATGGGTGTGATGTATGGACACCACTAGAGGTTCTTGGGCTAGTAGGGATAATAGAAGTGATAGTTGGCACACCTGCAGCCAACTTTGGTAATGAAGTCCTCCCCTAACTGAACATTCTCAGCACCGAAACATGTAATTACATTCATCTTATCAGACACAAGAAGGCCCTGAGAGATTAGGGCAAGGGTATTGTTTTTGGAGTCTTTTGATAGCTATAGGAGATGAGACAGTGTGCACATATGATTACAGATGATCTGCTTGAGTCTGGTGGCCAAAATACCTGCAAGTATTTTAATATTCAGTTTAGGGAGTGATATTGGGTGATAACTGCTACAATTTAGTGGGTTCTTACCGGGTTTGGGGAGAACTGTGCTGAGTGCCCTATTGGAGAAGGATAATAGGCTACCCAGGGATTCTGCCTCTTTCTATGTCTCATTAAGTGAGTCCAGTACCTCAGTTTTCACCAATTTGTAGAATTCTCTTGGTAAGCCATCTTCCCCAGGCCCCTTCTCACAAGGAAGTTTGGAGGTTGCTTGATCAATTTCATTTTTAGTTTACTCACCCTCTAGGATTGACCTACCCTTATCACTAAGACTTAATAGCGGCAGTCTCCATAAGAGGGACTCCTCCAGACCAATGACCCCCCAATTCAGTTCTGAGTAAGTTTGTATACTATGGTGCAAATGTGGATTCTATCCACTGCGGGTCTCTGACTAGTTGGCCCTCCTTATCCTGTACTGCTGGGATACCTGCAGCTGCCTTCAATTGCTAAAGCTGTGCTGCAGGGAGCCCTACTGCCTTCTCCCCCTGTTCATAGTGTCTTGCTTTGAATTTGCAAAGCATGCATTCTACCTTAGATGATAAGATACATGAAGAAAAAGAGATGCCATTAACATGTGTGACCACATATAGCAAAGCCTCCAACAGATGACAAGATATATTAACAAACATTGGTCTATCCTCAACACAGGAAATCCACATTGGGAGGAACAGCTTTTTTATTTTAAAAAATCACGCAGCTTGAATGACTCCCTAGTTAATACACGCCCGAAGGAGGCGAAACATAAAATGACACTATCAGTCACCATGGCGTGGGGTCTCCGAAATGTCGTTGGCCATTATCAATGTGAAAATTGCAGTGTCTGTCACCTAACCAGCAACACCAAGACACTCTCACTGGAACCAGGAAAATTGTGGAGCCACCGTGCCCACATGAATTGTAACAGCACCAACGTAGTGTACCTGATAAAATGCCCATGCAATCTGGCATATGTGGGTATACAATTGGAAAAATTAAAAAGAGGATTTGTGAACACCGAAGCACAATCAGGTGCAAGAAAACTACTACGAAGCTCACCAAGCACTTTCTTGAGAAAAACCATACTACCAATGGAATAAAATGGACCGTTATCCAACAAATCAAAACGGGAACCAGAATCCAACAACGCCTGTTTCAGAAGGAGCAGCAATGGATTAACAGGCTCTCAACCCATAAAGTTGGATTAAACGATAACATTCCTTGGAACTCAGTCCTTCCGAAATGAGATTAATTTCCAGATGCTTCCTACCACTCAGTAATTGAATGCTCTCCTTATATGAACAGCATACACTTTATTGCCACACAACCACTTTGGGCGGTGAGACAGTTCTCAACATGGACGCCCCCAACACTCACAATTGCCAATACAACACCTACACCACCCAGGATGTCAATATGCAACTGTGCCCATACTTTTCCTTCCACTAATCAAGTCACATCTATGTTTTGGGCTCATATATGGAATCTAATCACTATGACTGAGGGCGGCTTTACGGAGTCCCTGTGGCATGTTAGTAAAGTCTTGACTCATCACCGTAGTCTGACCTTTTCAACATCCCCCGTCTGTTCAAACCACTATAAAGGGGTAGGCACAGCACGCTCTCTATGGCTCTTGGTAAATCACAACCACCATCACGTGTCTGTAAACTACTAACGTTGCCATAGCCATGCACCATTTGTAGACGGCTCAGCGCGTATTCTATGGGCATAGTTTTTCCTTTACCTAGCGCTTTTTTTACACTATACGCGTAGCCCTAGATGCACCCCCTATTATGTTGTACACTGATTCAACACATTTCCGTATACTCAAGAACCATGTCTCCTCGGGTATTCTGACTGTGGTGTACTCGCGTTGCCAGGGGAACAACCTCAGTCACGCTCTGACGTAGACCATGTGACCGCATGACCACGCCCACCCGAAAGCAATCTGCACTTCAGCCGCATAGTCGCTCCGGTGCAGTAGCCACGGGAAGCGGCGGTCGAGTATTAGGCATAATGGCAGACGTCTAACATGGGCACAGTAAGTAATCAACATTAATGCGGGTCAGCTCTGCTCTTTACCTAGATTGGGCTCCACTCATTATTTGGATGACCAGGCTTCAATACCCACCCCTGTTTTGTGTGTTATCCATACTCACCACTTTTCTCCGCTACTCAGATTGTGTCAAAGGAGTTAGCGTCACGACCCCTACTCCCATGAGGCACACAATGCTCTGATTTCGAGTAAGCACAGTCCTTTTTTGACCCCTCTTGATCTTCTGATACCTCATACTATGACGCGCTGCTAGCCAGCATTCATGCAATTCTGATTACGCCCGCACGAAAGACACGAGAGCGTAATCTCCCACTTTCATAAAATAACATATGAAAGTGGTGTGATAAATTATACTCACTGGTTTTCAGATTGATATTTTGTGAGTTGATGACTGAAACTGCAGTTTATCGGCAAGCATTGTCTTGTGTGCACTTACGCCTACCATAGCAGAGTGGCTGTTTTACCATTCCTCTGTGACCTAGACAGTGACATGACTACTGATGCGCAAACTATAGTTTGATTACTGTCTCTCTACTAAGGAGACAGACACTGTTTATTATGTATTCAATCAATCAATCAATCAGTCAGTCATTTGGCTCTCTATGATACAATGAGGCAACAGAGTGTCATTTTAATGTGAGCAAACCCACAGCAGAGAATAAAGGTGACTAGCTAGTGTTGGTTGAGCTCGTTTTTAACACATAAAGGAATCCCCAATCGAAAAGATCTTCTTTATGGGGTCAGTCTTAGTGTTCACAGTATCACTTTAGCACATGCAACTAGTATACTCACCATTGATACTATTGCACACGTGCACTTTGTCATCACTATTACATATTGTTTGTTCTTACTTTCCTTCACGGGATGGATGTGCTGATGATGAGAACCTGACTCCCACAGTGTTGTTTCCGTGAGGCACTCAATACCATTTCTCAAATTTTTTTCGCCACCATCTGGGACTCACTGGCACTATTAATTTCTTTGGCTAGTTCACGTGGGATTGCACACCTTGGGAACATGTTTTAATTATTTCCACAAAGAACCTGGGACCTATCCAGAGAGACATTGGAATTTACACCACTTTAGCAGCACCTATAATTGTGGCAGCTATCGATTGATATTAGGTTCACGTGTAGCGGTTCTAGTTTTAGGCCAGGTCCTTATTTGTGTTTGGTTCTAATGAGTGGGGGGCTGACCTAGTCTATATAAGTACCCCTCGGACTCCTTAAGGAATTGAGCCCATAGAATTGCACCAGGCTCACAGTTATGTTATAATCTTTGAGGTAGGTGGTCAGATACGATTTAATGTGAACATTTAATGGGGACATGTTATAGTGTGAGATTTTCCATGTTGGTGACTAAAGTTTCAGTTCAAAATGATATGGACTGGTGTATTGTCTGTGGGAGAGCCCTTCAGTATTGTCTCATAACAATGCTGTTCCTTATTGTTAGCTGTGTTTATCAGACTAACTCTGTCCAGGATACCATCCTTGGACAAATTTGTGTCTCCTCCCAATATAATTTGAGTGGTATCCAACACAGTGATGATGCAGTTAAGGGGCAGAAAGAAGACTGTCTTATTACCCAGAGGATTGTATATGGAGCCTTCACCAATTACCCAGTCTCACGTTTCCTCCTTGTCCTACCACAATTGTAGAACCATACTAGGTATATGTTTACTCTTCAATATAGCTACTCCATATTTTTTCTTACTTGATTGCGTAGTGGGATTATTAAGATCTAATTAGTTGATTTTACAGGTAGCAAAATCCTTTCCACTGAATCCTGTAGCCATTTTCTGGTTTTGTGGTTCAATACATGGGTCTCCTGCAAGAGGGCTATGTTTGCATGCTTGAAGGCTAGGTATGAGAAGATCGTATGCCTTTTTATATACTTGAGAGCCTTTGAGGTTTAGAGAGAGTATGTGACGTGGTCTGGTCGACATTAATTTAGCGCTACAGATCAGCTGGACAAAAGTAGGGGATGGATGTCTGCAGGTGAGTCAATCCTAATGTATAGAGATTGGTGCTTTAAGGACCTAGTGTTCTCTTCATTAGTTATTTGTACAGACAAGACCATGGGTAGGGCCTTTACTAGAACTGGCAATGATATAAGCAGAGTAAAGTAGTATTACGTCATAAGCCACTACCATATATAAATAATGAATGACGTGTTCATATATAGCAAACCACTTTCTTCAGTCGGTTGTGCTTTGCTACAATCTACTTGGGCCACTAGGAGGTGCCTCTTTGTTTGCAGGTGATTATGGTGGTCTGTAGCTATCTAGATGTTAAGTGTGAAGCAACACACATCATCTAACAATGTGACAAAACAGAACATAACATGGTCATACTCCGAGTAAAACAGAAACAGCATAAATGTATGCCAGTATTTGTATAAATGATACACTTTATCCATGTAAGGTGGATCAGAAAAAGTCAAGGTACATTCATGTTGCCATACCTACCTGCTTCGAATGTTGTGGTGGGTTCCAATGGTGATCTAGATTTGTCTCTAGGGTTATTCCACCTAATCTCTTCCACAGTCCTTATCACTCTCGCTCTTTCTGTTGCTTTCCAAGAAAGTCTATCTTGTGGCCTTCATAGTATTTTTAAGGCCAAGTTACTCCTGGAGGACGGTTTATTTAATTGTGGGAGCGTCCTTACAATGTTTTTAACCCTGAGGACTATCACCATCTTTATGGCTTGTAGGCTTCCCCAGAGAGAGAGAGAGAGAGAGTTGTAAATGTTTCAATTTTTCATAGTGTAACTTAGACTTGGCCAAGAGTGGATCTTAGTTATCGGCGACCATTCTTTCAAGCCAACTGGTAATATAAAACCCCCAGATGTTTTGTAGCACTCCAGCTCCTATTTAAATTCAAATAATTCTGTGGTGGTTTTCATGCTGTTTCGTGACAGTGGCAGAACCTCACTCTTCCCCCCCGTTATCCCTGTAGCCTGATGTCCTGGAGAAGGCAGTAGTGGTTGAAGCCAGGGCCAGGAGGAAGACCTCCATACCAGTAAATGTAAGCAGGATGTTATCTGAGAATGTAGGAATTTTCAAGGGGCAGTCCAGGAAAGCGACTATTTCATGGGTGTGATGTATGGACACCACTAGAGGTTCTTGGGCTAGTAGGGATAATAGAAGTGATAGTTGGCACACCTGCAGCCAACTTTGGTAATGAAGTCCTCCCCTAACTGAACATTCTCAGCACCGAAACATGTAATTACATTCATCTTATCAGACACAAGAAGGCCCTGAGAGATTAGGGCAAGGGTATTGTTTTTGGAGTCTTTTGATAGCTATAGGAGATGAGACAGTGTGCACATATGATTACAGATGATCTGCTTGAGTCTGGTGGCCAAAATACCTGCAAGTATTTTAATATTCAGTTTAGGGAGTGATATTGGGTGATAACTGCTACAATTTAGTGGGTTCTTACCGGGTTTGGGGAGAACTGTGCTGAGTGCCTTATTGGAGAAGGATAATAGGCTACCCAGGGAGTCTGCCTCTTTCTATGTCTCATTAAGTGAGTCCAGTACCTCAGTTTTCACCAATTTGTAGAATTCTCTTGGTAAGCCATCTTCCCCAGGCCCCTTCTCACAAGGAAGTTTGGAGGTTGCTTGATCAATTTCATTTTTAGTTTACTCACCCTCTAGGATTGACCTACCCTTATCACTAAGACTTAATAGCGGCAGTCTCCATAAGAGGGACTCCTCCAGACCAATGACCCCCCAATTCAGTTCTGAGTAAGTTTGTATACTATGGTGCAAATGTGGATTCTATCCACTGCGGGTCTCTGACTAGTTGGCCCTCCTTATCCTGTACTGCTGGGATACCTGCAGCTGCCTTCAATTGCTAAAGCTGTGCTGCAGGGAGCCCTACTGCCTTCTCCCCCTGTTCATAGTGTCTTGCTTTGAATTTGCAAAGCATGCATTCTACCTTAGATGATAAGATACATGAAGAAAAAGAGATGCCATTAACATGTGTGACCACATATAGCAAAGCCTCCAACAGATGACAAGATATATTAACAAACATTGGTCTATCCTCAACACAGGAAATCCACATTGGGAGGAACAGCTTTTTTATTTTAAAAAATCACGCAGCTTGAATGACTCCCTAGTTAATACACGCCCGAAGGAGGCGAAACATAAAATGACACTATCAGTCACCATGGCGTGGGGTCTCCGAAATGTCGTTGGCCATTATCAATGTGAAAATTGCAGTGTCTGTCACCTAACCAGCAACACCAAGACACTCTCACTGGAACCAGGAAAATTGTGGAGCCACCGTGTCCACATGAATTGTAACAGCACCAACGTAGTGTACCTGATAAAATGCCCATGCAATCTGGCATATGTGGGTATAAAATTGGAAAAATTAAAAAGAGGATTTGTGAACACCGAAGCACAATCAGGTGCAAGAAAACTACTACGAAGCTCACCAAGCACTTTCTTGAGAAAAACCATACTACCAATGGAATAAAATGGACCGTTATCCAACAAATCAAAACGGGAACCAGAATCCAACAACGCCTGTTTCAGAAGGAGCAGCAATGGATTAACAGGCTCTCAACCCATAAAGTTGGATTAAACGATAACATTCCTTGGAACTCAGTCCTTCCGAAATGAGATTAATTTCCAGATGCTTCCTACCACTCAGTAATTGAATGCTCTCCTTATATGAACAGCATACACTTTATTGCCACACAACCACTTTGGGCGGTGAGACAGTTCTCAACATGGACGCCCCCAACACTCACAATTGCCAATACAACACCTACACCACCCAGGATGTCAATATGCAACTGTGCCCATACTTTTCCTTCCACTAATCAAGTCACATCTATGTTTTGGGCTCATATATGGAATCTAATCACTATGACTGAGGGCGGCTTTACGGAGTCCCTGTGGCATGTTAGTAAAGTCTTGACTCATCACCGTAGTCTGACCTTTTCAACATCCCCCGTCTGTTCAAACCACTATAAAGGGGTAGGCACAGCACGCTCTCTATGGCTCTTGGTAAATCACAACCACCATCACGTGTCTGTAAACTACTAACGTTGCCATAGCCATGCACCATTTGTAGACGGCTCAGCGCGTATTCTATGGGCATAGTTTTTCCTTTACCTAGCGCTTTTTTTACACTATACGCGTAGCCCTAGATGCACCCCCTATTATGTTGTACACTGATTCAACACATTTCCGTATACTCAAGAACCATGTCTCCTCGGGTATTCTGACTGTGGTGTACTCGCGTTGCCAGGGGAACAACCTCAGTCACGCTCTGACGTAGACCATGTGACCGCATGACCACGCCCACCCGAAAGCAATCTGCACTTCAGCCGCATAGTCGCTCCGGTGCAGTAGCCACGGGATGCGGCGGTCGAGTATTAGGCATAATGGCAGACGTCTAACATGGGCACAGTAAGTAATCAACATTAATGCGGGTCAGCTCTGCTCTTTACCTAGATTGGGCTCCACTCATTATTTGGATGACCAGGCTTCAATACCCACCCCTGTTTTGTGTGTTATCCATACTCACCACTTTTCTCCGCTACTCAGATTGTGTCAAAGGAGTTAGCGTCACGACCCCTACTCCCATGAGGCACACAATGCTCTGATTTCGAGTAAGCACAGTCCTTTTTTGACCCCTCTTGATCTTCTGATACCTCATACTATGACGCGCTGCTAGCCAGCATTCATGCAATTCTGATTACGCCCGCACGAAAGACACGAGAGCGTAATCTCCCACTTTCATAAAATAACATATGAAAGTGGTGTGATAAATTATACTCACTGGTTTTCAGATTGATATTTTGTGAGTTGATGACTGAAACTGCAGTTTATCGGCAAGCATTGTCTTGTGTGCACTTACGCCTACCATAGCAGAGTGGCTGTTTTACCATTCCTCTGTGACCTAGACAGTGACATGACTACTGATGCGCAAACTATAGTTTGATTACTGTCTCTCTACTAAGGAGACAGACACTGTTTATTATGTATTCAATCAATCAATCAATCAGTCAGTCATTTGGCCCTCTATGATACAATGAGGCAACAGAGTGTCATTTTAATGTGAGCAAACCCACAGCAGAGAATAAAGGTGACTAGCTAGTGTTGGTTGAGCTCGTTTTTAACACATAAAGGAATCCCCAATCGAAAAGATCTTCTTTATGGGGTCAGTCTTAGTGTTCACAGTATCACTTTAGCACATGCAACTAGTATACTCACCATTGATACTATTGCACACGTGCACTTTGTCATCACTATTACATATTGTTTGTTCTTACTTTCCTTCACGGGATGGATGTGCTGATGATGAGAACCTGACTCCCACAGTGTTGTTTCCGTGAGGCACTCAATACCATTTCTCAAATTTTTTTCGCCACCATCTGGGACTCACTGGCACTATTAATTTCTTTGGCTAGTTCACGTGGGATTGCACACCTTGGGAACATGTTTTAATTATTTCCACAAAGAACCTGGGACCTATCCAGAGAGACATTGGAATTTACACCACTTTAGCAGCACCTATAATTGTGGCAGCTATCGATTGATATTAGGTTCACGTGTAGCGGTTCTAGTTTTAGGCCAGGTCCTTATTTGTGTTTGGTTCTAATGAGTGGGGGGCTGACCTAGTCTATATAAGTACCCCTCGGACTCCTTAAGGAATTGAGCCCATAGAATTGCACCAGGCTCACAGTTATGTTATAATCTTTGAGGTAGGTGGTCAGATACGATTTAATGTGAACATTTAATGGGGACATGTTATAGTGTGAGATTTTCCATGTTGGTGACTAAAGTTTCAGTTCAAAATGATATGGACTGGTGTATTGTCTGTGGGAGAGCCCTTCAGTATTGTCTCATAACAATGCTGTTCCTTATTGTTAGCTGTGTTTATCAGACTAACTCTGTCCAGGATACCATCCTTGGACAAATTTGTGTCTCCTCCCAATATAATTTGAGTGGTATCCAACACAGTGATGATGCAGTTAAGGGGCAGAAAGAAGACTGTCTTATTACCCAGAGGATTGTATATGGAGCCTTCACCAATTACCCAGTCTCACGTTTCCTCCTTGTCCTACCACAATTGTAGAACCATACTAGGTATATGTTTACTCTTCAATATAGCTACTCCATATTTTTTCTTACTTGATTGCGTAGTGGGATTATTAAGATCTAATTAGTTGATTTTACAGGTAGCAAAATCCTTTCCACTGAATCCTGTAGCCATTTTCTGGTTTTGTGGTTCAATACATGGGTCTCCTGCAAGAGGGCTATGTTTGCATGCTTGAAGGCTAGGTATGAGAAGATCGTATGCCTTTTTATATACTTGAGAGCCTTTGAGGTTTAGAGAGAGTATGTGACGTGGTCTGGTCGACATTAATTTAGCGCTACAGATCAGCTGGACAAAAGTAGGGGATGGATGTCTGCAGGTGAGTCAATCCTAATGTATAGAGATTGGTGCTTTAAGGACCTAGTGTTCTCTTCATTAGTTATTTGTACAGACAAGACTATGGGTAGGGCCTTTACTAGAACTGGCAATGATATAAGCAGAGTAAAGTAGTATTACGTCATAAGCCACTACCATATATAAATAATGAATGACGTGTTCATATATAGCAAACCACTTTCTTCAGTCGGTTGTGCTTTGCTACAATCTACTTGGGCCACTAGGAGGTGCCTCTTTGTTTGCAGGTGATTATGGTGGTCTGTAGCTATCTAGATGTTAAGTGTGAAGCAACACACATCATCTAACAATGTGACAAAACAGAACATAACATGGTCATACTCCGAGTAAAACAGAAACAGCATAAATGTATGCCAGTATTTGTATAAATGATACACTTTATCCATGTAAGGTGGATCAGAAAAAGTCAAGGTACATTCATGTTGCCATACCTACCTGCTTCGAATGTTGTGGTGGGTTCCAATGGTGATCTAGATTTGTCTCTAGGGTTATTCCACCTAATCTCTTCCACAGTCCTTATCACTCTCGCTCTTTCTGTTGCTTTCCAAGAAAGTCTATCTTGTGGCCTTCATAGTATTTTTAAGGCCAAGTTACTCCTGGAGGACGGTTTATTTAATTGTGAGGGTGGTAGCGTGGAATCCATATTGTTGTCTTCTAGACGGTCCCAAAATTGTGCCTGATCCTCAGGGCTCTGTTAGTCTCTTGATCTGTCGTCTACGGTGCTCCACATTGTCTCCGGCTCTAAGTGACCATATTTAATGTCCCATTCTTTACATTCGGGTTGGAGAGAAAAGAAAGCTTTGTGTTTCGCATCAGTGTGTACAAAGAAATCAGCTGCAAATTGGATACTATTGCCTTCCCAGTCATAGGGCCATACTAGCATGCTACTGCCAATATCCCTCAAGTGTACTCTTGCAGTAGAAAGCATGTAAAAAATGGTCTGGGTCTGGTGGCATCATTAGTATGCAGAGGTCAAGCTTCTGTGTACCTTCTGAAGCTCCAATGGCAGAGAGAATGTCAGCCATGATAATTAAGGTAAAAGGTTCTCCTGCTTTAATTTTTCTGGGAATTTACAGAAGTGGCAATTATGTTTGGTTTTCCAGGTCAGTAAGTTTTTGCATGAGATGCTAGATTTCAGTATCATGGAACTGGACTACCCTGATTTGGTTTTCTGTCATCAGCATTCTCTGTGCTAGTCTACTTCATCCTCAAAGAACCCCATTTCGGTAATCAGCGATTTGAATTTTGTCACCAGTACTTTCATCTTGTCATCTATTGACTAAAGGCAAATGCTGACCATTGAAACATCCCTCAAAATAGTGTTCACTCTCGTCTCCAATGTTATAGATGTGGCTGCGGAGGTCATTGCACATTTAGTATCTCCTAGTACGTCAGTAAAAAGGAGCTAATGTGAGGATTTGCATGAGATCTTGTAACAATGTGTTTATAGGTCAGACAATCTCTCCTTAGTTCCAGATGCAGACCCTGGTGATGGAAGACCCTAAATAACTGATTAAGCCCAACTGGGCAGTCCGAGGACATAATCAGTGGGAAGTCATTAGGAGCTCCCCCAGGTCATTTTAAGTCTGCGGCCAGATGTGTTTATTGTGTTTCCAACCTCCCTGTGAGGGAGTGGGAGATTATAGCAGGTGAGAGGGTAGGAGGAATGAAAATACCCCCAGAAGTGTATTTTTCTGAAATATGACAGCAGTCCCCAAGGGTGCGGTCAAGCCCCCTAGAGCTCTCCTTTCCAGTCCTGATGGTGTGTCCACAAGAGAGCCCAAACAATGGTTTTCAAGCATCATGAAGTACTAATAGATAATGGTCAAAGTGATGCCAGATTCTAGTAGGTCACGAAGTGCATTCAGCAGTGAACACAGATCTGTGGTAGAGGCTGACTGGCTTTGGAGAATACCTGTTTGATCCTCTCGATAAACGGGTATGGCATAGTTGTTCCCCAGCATATACCAAGTGTAGCGTCTTGCATAAAAACCATGAAGAAACCCTTTTGGGTCCTGATGAACTCTGTAAATCTGTGATGTAAGTATTAGTGCGTAATGCAATGAAGGGTAATTTGGAATGCTGAAATCGCAGTTACATGCAGAAGAATGGAGACGTGTTTAATACTCAGCTCCATGTGAAGTGTAGTCATTGGCAGGTAACCAGACTGGGGAAGATGCTATAGAAGGTGATTAGATAGGGGATAGGTAATCAGAAGATTTACAGTGCTCTCCCAGAGAGTTTGTCATTGTCCCAAGCAAACTGCTCCTGCATGCCATGTGTGCCATCTTCTGGTTCAACTCTTAATGCATGTGGAGTCAAAGCAGAGCTCTAGCCACTGTGAAGCTGTTGAAAATAATAAAGGCATTGCAGATAATCTATATATCGTTGGCTGAAAACCTGCTAGTCAGGCCATACACAAAGGTACAGCACTGCCACACAAGATAAAGTTATACATTACACGGAGTGTTAACGCTGAAGGTAGATTCAACCAGGTTTTCAAACAGCAGTCATTAATAATCAAAAGTTATCAAATGGCGATGTGAACAGAAGCGCTGCAAGGCAAAGATAAACCAGTTGTCAGAAAGTGCAAATTGGCATTTAGAAATAAAGAAATAATTAACTTACCATAACCATTAAAGAGAGTCATCATACCACTGCGCTCGGTGAAGTGGCTCCGGGAGATATGCGCAAGGTTATGCTTAGCGAGCCATCCCTACCCAAAGTGGTCAGTCACCAAAACGGCAGAGTAGGGCTCAGAAAAACTTCAGGGGTCTTCAAAGGCTAAAGAGCTGAGAGCGGGATTTTTTAGATGGCAGTGAAAAAAAGTCAAGTTGCAGCTATCTTTAGGCAAGGCCTCACAAATGAGATACCTAAACCAAATCACAGTGATCCACAAGCAGTTTCATTAAGTTCCACACTGGTCTACAATACCCAGATCTTTGAGTTTATTGAAGAACACCAGCTTCTTGATAACACGCAGTTTGGGTTCTGAAAATATCACGGGACCGAGACAGCCTTGATCAAAGCCGCTGATGATATCAGGGTTATCAGGGACCAGGGTGGCACTGCCATACTGGTTCTGCTAGACTTATCAGCGGCTTTCGACACGGTCGACCACAACATCTTGGTCGACCGTGTCCAAGGACTTGGCATCTGTCATACTGCCAAAAACCTAATAGCCTCTTTCCTTGCCAACAGAACGCAGGCTGTCATCCTAGGACCCTTTCAATCAGCCCAACTCTCTGCCCCCTGCGGAGTTCCTCAAGGCTCATCCCTTAGTCCGACACTTTTTAACATCTATGTGTCGGACCTAGCTAAGACCATCAAAGCACACGGGATGAGCCTTACCTCGTACGCCGACGACACCCAACTAGTGTTGGCGATCAAAGGCGACGGAGAGCAAGTAGCTGAAAAATTTAAGAAAGGGCTCCTAGACATAGGAGATTGGATGGTGACAAACTGCTTAAAGCTAAACTCAGAAAAAACTGAGGTACTCATTTTTGGTCCACTCTCCCCAGCCTGGTCCACCCGCTGGTGGCCAGAGACCTTCGGCATTCCTCCCACGCCGACCTCGAAGGTCCGGAATTTGGGTGTCATCTTTGATGATGGACTTAATTTCATGAATCACGCCAACAAAACAGTATCCACAGCGCACTTAAAGTTAAAAATGATCCGCAAAATACGTCCTTTTCTTCCTGATTCTGCTATTAAGACACTGGTTTCTGCTCTTGTCCTCTCATCCCTGGATTATTGTAATGGTTTATTTCTCAATGCGCAAATCCGAGTAACTGTAAAACTTCAAACTATACAAAATGCAGCAGCTCGCCTCCTTACCGGCAAAACAAAGTTCGAACCCATTGCCAAAAACATAAAAGATCTTCATTGGCTGACTGTACAAAAAAGAATTCATTTCAAAGCTCTGTGTATAGTCTTCAAATCAATCAATAATCAAGGACCACATTTTCTAAGAGACCAACTTCAACTCTACAAACCTGCAAGAGCTTTACGATCAGCCACTCTTAACCAACTGGTTGTCCCTCGCACCAAAACAGTTTCCTGGGGTGACCGACGCTTTTTGGTGGCGGCCCCCAGACTCTGGAACACTTTGCCTCTTAACATCAGACAAAGTGTTACCCTGCTCCAGTTTCGCAAACTTCTGAAAACCTGGCTTTTCTCGCAGTAATCTTTTTTCATCCGTCAAATCTGTCCACTTTTTCATCCCCCATTTTTTTTCTTAGTCAATATTGGTTTTAGCGCCTTGACGCCCAAGGGTATAAGCAGCGCTTTACAAGTGTTAAAAATAAATAAATAAATACAATACTGCTGAGCTCCTGACCCACCAACACCTTTTGTTAATGTCTAAAAGCAAAATGTTGGCGATAGACGGATTGTATGGATAGAGACATTCAAAAATGTCATTGATGCACTTGAAGAGCCCGATAACAAAAAGACTATCAAATACCTGAAAAATCTTGCTGGTTATTGTGTAAAAGAAGTCATAAGGAAGATGCCGCAAACTGAGGAGGCAATCACATACCATCAGATGTAAGAAGCTTTGAATCTCAGGTTTAATCCAATGCCCACTGTAGGTTACGAAAGACACATTTTTGGTCAAGAATGGCAGAAGGCTGGTGAAACCATTAATGATTTTTAGAGAGACTCGTCACTCTCTTCACACATTGTAAGTTCAATGAATTTAATGATGAAGAAGGTATACCTTTTAGAAATTATTGATGAGTTCTTGTCAGATTCAATCAGACAACGAATGCTGAGAGAAATTCTTAGTCTGGAGCAACTGTTAATGGCTGCCAGAGCTGAAGAGTGAGCCAATAGACAAGCTGCTGTTATGGAGGCTGAAGGTTTCAAAAAGGAATCAGTCATGAGTGTGAAAAATCGGCCAAAGCAAAAGACTGACAGACACACTGTGATGTCTAAACATAAAAGGAAGTTTTAGATGTGGATTTTCATTTCCACATGAAGGTAAATGTCCCGCCATTGGAGAGATATGTCAAGGCTGTGGAAAGGAGAACCACTTTATGATGATGTGCAGAGCAAAGGAAAAAAACATCTGCATCACAGTGCAAAGTCCAAATGGCCACCGAAATGTTCCAGAATCAATGTTTGATGTACACCCAAAGGCTAAGCATTTAAGACAAATTGACCCTAAATGATTGTCAGTTCTTCCTTATCAGTATCAAATGAAAGTGAAGGAGATGGTTTTGCCATATCGAGGTTCACCTCAGAAAAGTGTGCAGATTTTGGACTGGCTGCATGTACAGAAAAATGTCAGTCAAAGAAAAATTGACATGCCAAAGCAACAAAGCCATTCAAACATTGTCCAAAGATTACCCAGAAAGTAAATGTTGTCCGATACCTTTCATAATTGACGGTGGTGCTTCAATAAACATTATGCCTGAGGAGAAATATAATCGTTGTCCCAATTTCCGCAGCTCACACCATTAAACGCAAAATGTATACATGGGCTGCATCGATGCCCTCAAAAAGTCGAGGTTCATTTGTAGCAATGATGAAAGACAAGAAACCAAAGATGCAAGCACCCATCCATCTGCTTCAAGGTACAGTTTCAAGTGCCTGTCTACTCTGTTTCCGCATGGCTGCTGTTATGGGGCAGATTTCTGTAAACTACTTGAATGTTCACCGCAAAATAGTAAATCAATTCCCTTCATTTTTTCATGGTTTAGGAAAGCTTAAGACTATAAAAGTAAAGCTGCATATTAAAAGGGCTATCCATCATGTTGTTCAAAGATATAGATCAATTGCTTTTCATTTACAGGAAGCAAATGAAAAGGAACTTGAATTGTTACTTAAGCACAATATCATTGAGCGTTCCACTGGTCCCACATTATGGGTTTCTCCCATAGTGGTAGAGCCCAAAAAGGACAGTAAATATGCGTTGACATCCATCAGGAAAACAAGGCAATTGAATGAGAGTGACATCTAGGTCCTTACATTGCTGACATGATAATGCAATTAAATGATGCAAATGTCTTCTCTCACCTTGATTTGAATAAAGACTATGATCAGTTGGAACGTGGAGAAAATTGCAGGTACATTACAACCTTTTCTACACTTGTTAGTCAATACAAAAGACTAAGTTTGGTGTGTCATCTGCTGAACTCGCTCAAGATATCATTCTCCTATAATACAGCCTGTCATGAATGTGTTAAATTATAGTGATGGCCTATTGGTTTTTGGAGCACATTATATCTTTTCTGATGAGGGTATGATACCTGATCCTGCCAAATTACAAGCACTGTCAAAAACTGATCCCCTGCAAGATATTTCTATGGTGTGTTCATTTCTTGGCATGGCCAGCTACTGTTCAAGAAAAATACAAGACGTTGCCACCGTAAGTGCTCATTGAAAAAGTTGTCAGAAGAGAATGTTTTATTTCATTGATCACATGCATGTGAGCAAAGTTATTAGAAAATTAAACAAGCAATTGAGAATGCTACTGAAATGACTTATTTCAATCCAAAGCTTCATACAGAGGTTGTTGTTGATGCAAACCCAGTTGAGTTAAGTGCTATCCTTGCATAGTACATTGAACACTAGAATGCTCACAGGCATATTGTGGCATATGCAAGGAAGAGTTTGTCCCTAACAGAAATTGCTTATTCACAATCAGAAAATACATTTTAGCTATGGTATGGGCTTGTTAACATTTCTTTGTATAACTGTATGGAAAGCATTTTACACCAGTAACTGATCATCAAGCTTTACAAGCCATATTTGGCAATCCAAAGGCCAAGATGCCTCCTCGCATTGAACAATGGGGACTACGACTCCAGAGGGTAAATGATAACATTATGCATTGTCCAGGGAAGGTTCAGAACCCTCCTGAGTACTTTTCCAGTATGGCTATACATAGTCATGGTACTCTATCCAAGCCGGCTGAAGCCTATTTCAATTTCATTGTAAAATCTAACACAACAGCTGCCATTTAGTTTGCCCAGATTATCAATCCCACAAACCATGATAGTGACATGCTATAGTTGAAGAATATATTCACACATCATTCATGGAACCGACAACATTGACTTCTCCCCAGTGATCGTGAATATCAAAAATACAAAAATGTATAAAACAAACTGTCCCTAACTCAGGGAGAAGTTATACTGCGAGGGTTGGGAATCTTGATTCTGGAGAGTCTGTGACAGAAGATGATTGAAGTGACCCATGAAGGACATTGTGGAATCTTTGACACAAAATGAGCTCTCTGAGACTGAGTCTGGTTTCCGTAGAGTCCATTGGATTGGAATTAAAGGTATGTCATCCATGCAACTGCCTTTCTACAAAAGTTTCTCAACACACCTTAACCCTTTCCCTGCTGCCGTCGGCCAATGGCCGACGGCAGCACTACCTCCCCAGTCCTGCCTTCGGCCATATGCCGATGGCATTACACCCGCGCAAGAAAACGCCTGCACCGCGGCGGTAACGGGTTAAACATGTCAGAAATCCTTAAGTGTGCCTGAGAAATAGTAGCCATTGAATACTTTTTCAGTCCACTTTACAATGTACATCACCTGATGGTGAATGTGGACAAATACTCATGATTCTTAATTGAGGA
This sequence comes from Lissotriton vulgaris, assembly GCF_964263255.1. NCBI lineage: Eukaryota > Metazoa > Chordata > Amphibia > Caudata > Salamandridae > Lissotriton > Lissotriton vulgaris. The sequence goes on from NC_141693.1 coordinate 1,528,186,848, forward strand.
TCTCTCATCTACCACTCATGACCAAGTCATTGAGAGGCTAGGTGGCGTCTTTGTGACATGGGGTGTTCCAGCCTTATTGAAATCTGACAATTCCCAGCCTTTTAACAGTCGTGAAGGCAAATATTTCTCAGAGCATCTACATATAAAGCATCAGCAGAGCATACCTCTGTGGCAGCAGGCCAACTGACTTGCTGAGTGCTGTATGAGTATGCTGTGTTAAATTCTACACTATGGGGCCGATTCACAGAACTAATCGGAGATAACATCCTAAACATACTACTTTTGGTATTCACAGAAAGCATTTAGTAGTAGTGAAATTAGGACTCCTTACTTTACTATTCCTAAATGCCTTTTGTGAATATCTTAAGTTGTAAAGTTAGGATTTTGTCTCAGTTTTGTTGTAGTGAAGTTTGGAGTCCTAACTTTACTTCTACTAAATGCCTTCTGTGAATACCAAAAGTAGTAAATTTAGGATTTTTATCTCAGATTAGTTCTGTGTATCGGCCCCTAGGAGCTTATCTTTCAACACCTCACTTGACCACAAGCAAAAGTCCTGCAACGTTGATGTTTGGGAGAGCAATGCCAACTAGGAAAGTTCAGTGGACCAATCGGAAAGAGAAAGTTGAGAAAGCAATATGTGAGAAGGACTTGGTTTGTAAACAAAAGATGAAAGTGTATGCTGATATAAGACAACATGCGAAAAACATTAACTTTGAGTGGAGATTGAGTGCTTGAATGCCAGATGCAGAAAAGACAATCTGATGCTCCATTTGATGCAGAACCTTTCCAAGTGGTGTCTACCAAGGGACACATGGTGACTGCCCAACACCTTCAGAAGTCTAGTTCAAGAGACTCTACTCACTTTTGCTATTTACCTCCTCGTTCTTCAGATTTGTATGCTGAAAGAGAGAGTGGTTTTGATGCATCAGTGACTGTTGTTGTTTCGCCTCCGTCAAAGCAGATCCTGTACGTTAATGGTGACAGTTCTCAGTTTCTGATGACAAGATCAGGTCGAACAATTAAACCAGCAAAAAGATTGATTGAAGAGTTTAAGTATATATATACATATATTTATATATAGTAAAATAACTGATTTTTTAATTTAACAGAGGGGGAGGTGTAGTGTTTTGTGAGTTAACCATGAAGCTTTTGAAGGACTCCATTGAGCTGTGATGTAAGTATTAGAGTGGAATGCAAAGAGGGATGATTTTTAATGAGTGTGCAGTTACACGCTGAAGAATTGAGATGTATAATACTAAGCTCCATGTGTGGCATAGTCATTGCTGGTTACACAAACTGGTGAAGACACTACACCAGGTATGTGGAGGGGCAGACTCAGTACTGCTGAGGGAAATTGTTCTTTTGCATTGTGGATGAAGTGCTGCCAGTACTGCAGTGGGTGAGGTGAGAGATAGGGGGGGCAGGCTAATGTGCAGGGATGGGCCATTCAGGAGGGTCAGAGTCCATGGTATGTGAGCTAGTAGATGAGGTGGCAGTGTTCATCATGGGGACTCACAGTCCTCCCTCAATTGCTTCAGCATCAGCTGCAATTTAGGGTCGGAGGAACAGAGTGTGCAGTTGGTGTCCCTTGCTGTACAGGCAGGGGAAGTAGGTCACATCTCTCTCTACCCGATGCCCATGAGAATGCCTAGTGAGAGGGAATGTGATGGTTCTATTGCCACTGAGACTAGCATTCAGAATGTTGGGAAATGAAACAGCCACAGCAGTCCCAGTCATCTCCTGTAGCCACTTCATGCTGGTAATTCGCAGGCCACCATTAGTCTAATATGAGATAAGCGGCAGAGCTCCTGTGAGTCTTCAGAGCTCTAACCTAAAGGGGCTATCTAATTCGCCTCCTTCCTAACTTCATTGAGCCCTCCACAAACTGAAAGTTATTTCTTATGTCTATATTATCTTCCTAAAACCACTTTACAATTTTGCTTCTGCCAATGGCATCCTGTTGTTCCAAAGTCTACAACAGCCATCAATCCTTGTTAGGATGAATCACTAAAGTCAATATGTAAATTTGTGCTTAACCCTGATACCAGATTCATCTTGGTGCAACTTTTACCTTCTGACACTCAGAAACCTTATTGGAAACACGCAGGAAATCGACAAGACTTCTGCAGGGCAAGCTGACAGCTATATCCAACGTGGTGCTCGACAACAGCTGATTCCTGAAGGGCGGAGCCCCAGTGTGGTCATTGACAAAGGTTAGAAAGATTAGTCTGTGACCAGGAAGGTTTAACATCTACCAATGGGTGCTCGGCATCAGTCCTGATGAAGCTGTCTATGTTCAGACTTAGAAACTATTCTGGATGTCAGTTCTCTTTCTGCAGAGCAAACCAGTAAGCTTATGCTTACTGCTGATTCAATACCCACATTTGTGGCTTAGATGGCAATGTCAGTCCTGAAGGCAGAACATTGACAAAAGTCCCACTTCTTGTAGTATGGGGACCGGAGGAGGACACTCTAACCCCAACTAAGGGTTCAAGCGGTCCTGTTGGTACTGGTCAGCTGGGCAGTTGCAACAAATGGGCATCTGGAAGCTTGTTGTGTTCCTGTAGCTCAAATGGGAGGTCAGCCAACTGACACTTGGATTCATTTCTGGGTCCTGGGTTCAGGCAAGCAGGTCAACTCCTCTATCAGGTTCTTGAAACAGCAGGGTAGTCCTTTTTATGATTCTTTACATGTCCAGGAGTATTCTGAAGAGAGTGTTTAGCATGCCACCTTTATGGACAGTGCCAGTCCGTAGGTAGGATAAACTCCTGGCCACAGGCTAACCAATGGAGTGCATAAGGGCGTCCCAAATCACTTTTGCACTGCCTGTTTTTTTATAACATAAATTATCCCAAAATGCCTTTCTTTACCTAAATCCAAAATTTTAGATCCTCTCTTCCCTAGGTTGGAGTTCCCTGAAGGTACCTAAAGGTGTGGCTATGATGATTGGGAAAAGCCATGCTTGTGGTAACTCCAAGCCAGTTCAGTGGCAGCTCTGCCATCCCACTGGGTTTGGAGCCAAGCTGACTCAAAAAACAAAAGAGAGACAGGTGTAGGTGTGAGCTACATCTGCCAGTGATAGGTAAAGCATCCTTTGAAGCTCAGGATTGAGCTGGGCACAGTTCCTCATGCCATCCTGCTCAAGGAAGAAAAAGTTATTTCCTCACCCAGCTCTTATTCGCTGTCTGGGAGCAATCCACATCTCACCAAAGAGTGCAATAAGCAGTCAGATGACACTAGACGCTAGCAGAAAGGCCTCTTTTGACTTAGGCAGGAAAATTACAACTTTCTAAAAGTGTCATTTTCAAAGTAGTAATATAAATGACCACTTGACAATTCGAATGTGTGGTGTGAATATACTCCACGCTTTCTTAAATTTCAAATCCTACCACTTTCCCTCGACTCACACCATCAATAAAGGGAATCGTTTGAATCCACAGAGGATCGATAATTCTATCTAGGAGTGACATTCTGAAATATACCTTTTAACATCTTAGTTATACATAATGTAAGCACTCATCCAGTTGATGCATTCATTTGTAATAGTTCTATGTATTAAAGGTGTGCTGAGGAATGGTTAAATATGAGTTGAATTCATCCTTAAAGGAGTCATCTCTTGATTGGTAGAAACGGTTACCATTACAATTAATGGTGAGTAGCCACATATCTCTGATCTGTGTGTTATTTAAACATTCCATGTCTAAGAAAAACTTCAACCAACACTTCCTCTCAATATACATTACATTCCTATTCACCTTGCCACTCAACATTTCACCTGTTTATTATAAATTTAGGAGCCAATTACCACCATTGACAAGTAGCCCGTGTTTCCTGTAGGCATACATCCTCAAATGTTTCATATAGTGGGCCATGTCATCATTATCATCATTGTGTCCACCGTTCCCCACTAGTCTCATGAAAGCACTGTACAGATTTTCTGAGTAGTTGCCGTAATTCCTAGTGAAGAAACACTGCTGGGTATAACCACAATTAAGATACATTTCTACATGATCAAATATTTCATACAATTGCCTACTTCTAATTTTATCATGCACAGAAGATGGGGACTTTTGTTTTTTTTATTCAATTGATACCCATTCAGATTACCAATAAAAGTTCTTGATAACCTACCTGAATCTTATTTTATCAGATACAGACAATATTGACCAGAATGAACTTTTGATTTTTTGCATCCTATGTTGGCCCCTGGAATTATTCCTACGTTAGATTCCCTAGTAATATCACTAAAATTCGAGCTGACTGGTCATTGTCCTCTTGGTTAGAGGAAACTCCTCTTGCACCAAAGTTTTTACTTAGAAATCCACCCCTCATTTTCTTTGACCATAATTGATAACCTCTCACTGACAAGTTGACCTTCAGTGATACAATTAAAAGATTTTTTAAGTGGCATCTCCTTGATCGTAATTCCTTTATTTATTTACTTATACATTTTATTTACCGCTAGCTAGACCCTGGGGGATCAGAGCGCTTTACAGAATCAAGAGTCAGGCAATAATCCAGTCACTTAGTAAATGACGTGCAACACTCTTAGGCTCATGTACAAACAACAATAAATACACATGGAAATATTAGGCAATGCGGGTAAAATACAATATGTATACAGACAGCAGCTAGGCCCTGAGGGCATTTACTGCTTATGGGCAAGTCGCCACTTATGAGCCCAGTGAGAGAATGACCTTCAAGGTAAAACGAGGCAATTAGAAGTAAACAGCCAGCTGTTTAATGGGTCAAATAGAGAGACTTATTGAACCAAGGTCAATATTGTTCAAGTGTTCCAGTATTTATTGAGGAAATTTCATTTAAGGTCTCTTTTGAAGCCAGTGAAGGAGGCGTTGCATTGTAAGTCCCTCGGGAGAGAGTTCCATATGCTGGTACCATTACCCAAGAAAGAGCGAACCTGGGAGATTTATTTTTTAGTTTGGGAAGAACAAGAATAAGGATGTTAGAGCTTCTCAGTGCTCTGGTTCTTCCTGCCTTGATGAGTTTGTTATCTAAATATTCAGCAGTGTGTGAGTGAATGGCTTTGTGGGTGATACAGGCAGTCTTGAAATTGCGTCTTCTTTCAATAGGAAGCCATTTGAGAGTCTTCAGAGCAGGCGTGATGTGATCATACTGTTTAATATATGTTAGGAGCCTGGCTGCAAAGTTTAGTACTGATTTGAGGGGAGTGAAGTGCAATTTAGGGGTCCCTGTGAGGATAGCATCTCCGTAGTCAAGTTTGGAGAGGACCAGAGAGGTGTCTGAGTTTTTGATGTGCTCCTTCATTGACAAGTCTTTATCCAGGGTGAATCCTAAGAATTTATCCAAATTGGAAAGAGTGGGAGTACAATTTAGAGCCTTCAGGGCAGTGATCCAGTCTTTGAAAGGAAGGTGGTTACTTTTGGAGGGGAACAGGATAATTTCTGTTTTGGTGGGGTTTCATTTCAGGTAGTTAGAGTTAAACCACAATTGGCTATTACACAGTGTGACGTTGAGCTGTCGGATGTCCATGGAAGATTTAAATTTGTAGTAGAGTTGAGTGTTATCTGCATAGAGGTGAAAGTTGATCCCAGCTTGCGTCAGGATGATAGAAAGGGGTTCCATGAAGAGATTGAACAGTGACGGGGAGAGGATTGAGCCCTGGGGTACACCAGGAGAGACCGGTGTGGGTTTCGAGAGACAAGACGTGATTTTGATTTGTTGGGATTGGTGTGGAAGGTTAGAAGTAAATCATTTTGAGACAGACACAGATCTTCAAGAATTCCAGTAAACAGTGCTTAATTTGAGCCGGTGTTTTCCCGTGCTCAGTACCAGCACTTAATAGGTTTCCGGTGCTTGGCACCGGCACCTAATTGTCAACACCATATTTAGAACAGTCCACCACTAGGTGACACTGCTCATCTAATTTAGGGATGAGCAGAACAACAGTAGTTTAGGAATACAATATGCATTAAAATTGCTCATATCTTCCTCCCCAGCCATTCCTTTAGCTTTCGGAACTTGGAATAATTTGAACTGTCACATTTACATGCCAAAGAGATAGTAATTAGTTGCTTTGGCAGCAATGACAAGGGTGATGGGTGTTGCAAGCTGCAGTGGCCTCCTGGTCAGAACCCTGGCACTCAATATTTTATAAATTAAGCACAGCCAGTAAGGTTGTGTGATTTACAGTGTCAAAGGCTGTTGATAAGCCAAGTAGGAGGAGTATGCATGCATCACCATCATCTAAGTATCTATGGATGCCATCTGTGATATTAAGCATGGCAGTTTCTGTGCTACAGTCTTTCCTGAACCCTGATTTGAAGGAGTCAAGTAGGTTGGAATCCTCAATATGTCAGTTGAGCTGTTGTAAGATGCATTTTTCCATAGTTTTGGCTATAAATGGGAGGTTGGAGATAGTTCTGAGGTTGTTGAGATCATTCGGTTCAGCCATTGGATTCTTGGGAATGGGTGTGATTTAAACTAGTTGAAGGGAATCTGGTACACAACCTAAAGTGACAGAAGATTTGATGATTTTTGTCGAACACAGGCGATAATGTGGTTAAGGTTGTGTACTATTTTAGCAGGTAGGGGATCCCTGGTGTGAGAAGTGGGCTTTAATTTCGCAATAATATTGAAAACCTCAAGTTCTGTCATGGGTTTGAAGACCGACCAATTGGTGTTGTTTTTCAATTAGATGTTGAAAAGGTTGCCACTCGTTCCATTAGGAGGTCCAGAGGAGAGACTGAGGTAGTGTAGGGAGTGGCAGAGCAGATTGGTGTTAAGGGGGTGGTGTTGTGCCTTGAAAGAAAGATTGATCAATTTTCAATATTTTGTCTCTGAAGAAACTGGCAATTTCTTCACAACGTTCCATAATGGCTATGATTTAATGTGTGATGGAAGAAGTGGTTTGTCGTTTGACAACGTTAAATAGTTCTCTAGGCCTGCTTTTTGCACTGTTAAGTTGGTTGTGGAAGAAGGTGGCTTTTTCTCTTTAGATGTACTTCTTGTATGTCATCCTTGAAGTTCTGAGTAGAGTAAGATGGACTGACAATAGATTTTGACTCTAGGTCCTTTCAGCTTGCCTAAGATGCCTATTATCTATGTTGAGATCCTAGTTACACCAAGATTTGATTGAATTGATCTTAGTTGTTTTAATTTGAGAGGTGCGACTAGGTCAAGAGCTTCTATTATAGCATTGTTGGAGTGGGTGGACAGGTCATTTACATTATGCGAGGAAGGGTGATGTTATCGTTTTTTACAGATCTTGGCATCAAGGTCCGTAATAGGGACTTGTTTGAGGCTTCTGGTCCATTGCTTTGGTTTATTTGATGAGGTTAAGTGTGGTTTGATGGAGATATCGATGTTGAACAGTATGAGATAGTGGTCTGACCAGCCTATAGGTAAGATGGTGCTAATGGAGACTTGTTCATTTTTGGTGATAATCGCGTCAAGCGTTACATCTTTGATATGTGTTGGTTTATTGCAGAGTTGATTTAGGTTGATCATTTCTAGAAGGTTCATGAGGCGCCTGACCTAATTCCTTTCAGGGGAAGATGTTAAATATTAGGAAAGATGTTAACAAAGATTGGCTAGTCACAAATGTTTCCATGGATGTCTCTCTGTTGACCTTCCATCACCAATACAAAACTCATTGTTCCAATACCCCTTGATAATGTTGCCTCCAAACCGGATAGTTGGTTAAGGATGTGGAGCATATTGCCATGATGTCGAGTTCCATGAGTACCCCTGGGTATTACAGGGATACAAATAACAGGGTTTTGTTTAATAAGTCAGTGGTATTGCTGATTTTCTAGGGCCTAGACGATTTTGTCATTTTTGAATAGCATGTATTTTATAGTTTTAGAAAGCGCAAACGTGAACCGAAGGTATCACGTATCAGAGCACTTTACATGAGCACCAGTTCTGTTACACAAGGACACATTCATTTTTGTCAGGCACGGGGAGATATTCTGGCAACTGCATCAAAATTCGGTATTTCAAGTCCTTATTAGCGAAAAATAAGGAATCGCTAATAAGGACATGCAAACCGCGATGCATCAATAAAATTGCTAAATATTACTGAATCGGTAAAAATCGGTAAAACATTGCGAGAACGCTGCGAGAAACTGATTAGCAAATACCGAATGAGCAAATACCGAATCGGTATCTGCAAATCACAAAAAGACGCGGCGAATCGGAAGCAGGTTGATGACATCACAACCAGGAAGTAGGACAGCCCATGCTTCGCTCGGTGCCCTGAGGAGCTCAGAGGAGGAGGCAGAGCACAGGAGCTGAGGAGCAATACATAGCCAGCAGTGACCAGGACCTGCATAGCAGTGCATCATGGAGAAAGAAGCACCCAAGGGAAAGGACACACCCAGGAAGAGAAAACGAAAGTTCTCTGACAAGGTACTTGAGATACTAATAGAGGTTGTCAGCAGCAGGCATGAAAGACTGTTTGGCAAGCTCTCCCTGAAGGTGCCAGAGGCAGAGAAGCGCAGGATGTGGCTGCGCATCAAGGACAGTGTGAATGCTGTGGGAGTCACCCACCGCAGCATCGAGGACCTTAAAAAATGGTGGTACGACCTCCGCAAAAGGGCTAAGGAGAGGATTGCGGAAAGGGTGAAGGATGCGGCTGGCACAGGTGGTGGGTCCTCCAATGTGACACAGAATACAGCCCTCGAGGACCTTGTGGAGTCCACAATCGAACCGGAAGCTGTTGTGGGGGTCACCCAACTGGACACCTCTGGTGCTGCGGAAGGCGGAAAAGGTAAGATGCATGTTTGCGCAGATATGTAGCGTCTTGTCAACCCCTGCCCATTACCCCAAGCCAAACCCAGTGCACAAGTAGCCACGCCTAAAGCACAATCCCTCAACCAAGTGTTGCATCATGGGAGTTGAAGTCATAACATGAAAGGGTTCATGTCTGACCCCTGAGGTGCATGACATGAAAATAGCAGCAAAGGACCAAATGTCAGTCCCTATATGTCCTTTATGTAGATGACAAAAGCAAAAAATTACAATATCCACAAATTCCTAACAATGCTCTGTTTCACACACAGATGCCTCCCCCATGGAATCAGATGACAGCGGCCGCCTAGACATCTGTGAGACCCCAGTGGTGACCGATGCGGAGAACACACTGGAACATGGAGGCAGTCCTTCCCCTTCACCACCACCGCAAACATCATCACCACCACCAGCACCCCGGACAAGATCACTACCACCACCACCGCGGACAGCAACAGCAACGCCACCTCCACCACCACCACTGCGGACAGCAACACCAACACCACCTCCACATCCACAAGTCCTGCCAACCACACTTAGCCGAGGGGCAAATGTCACCTCCCTGCAGGAGATGGAGACGGAGCTGAGGCCAGCAGCCACTAATGTACAGCAGCAGGCTGTCGTCACCCCAACCGCACGAACAGCAGCACGTCTGCGAGCTAGACAGCGGCCCGGCTCCCTGGGTAGGGCTGCAGTGACAACAGTAGATCCTGCAGAGATGTATGGAGTCGTGGAGAGCCGGATGCTGCGTGTACAGCGCCTGCAGGCAAAACACATGGGTGCAATGAAAATTAGCATGACAAGGATGTCCAACAGATTTTCAGCAATGACTGACGCTGTGCGAGAGCTGACCACAGCCGTTGCAGAGGGCAACAATGACATTAAGGTATGCCTACAGGAACTCACACGCGCTGTTGTTGCAGGCCAACGGAGTGAGCGCCGGAGACATGAGCAGTACTCCCTCAGTACCAATGCCACAGTTAAGGCCATCAAGAAGCTGTGCAACAGCACAGCTGTGGTAGCCCGCCGATGGTGTCCCTGCAGGTGGGCATGGGCCATTATTGTGGGGATGTGGCAAGGACCCTCGAGAGAGTGACCACTGCTGTGGAGCATCTGCAGTCTGGAACTGCCAGTATCAGCAGTGTGGGGGGGGGATGAGGTGAGTGAGGCAGCCTCAAGTGTGAGCAGTGTCACCATGCCTGAGACAAGCGGGAGGAGGCCCAGCACGCGCAGCGCACCAGCCACTGAAAGTCAGCAAGGAGATATTGAGGAGTCACAGGACAGGAGGCTGGGTGTCCGTGGCAAACGTAAATAGCCATGATGCAATGGCTCCCTGGCCATGGTGAGGTAACCATGGGCCAACTGTAGTGCCACATGCAGCACCTGTGTTGTCAATGGACATTTTCTCTTTTGTTTTAATGTACGCTGCATCATGTTTCTGTTACATTAATCAGCACCAGTCAGGTGTTAATGGGCATTAAACCCTTGCAATGCATATCATCTTGTCATGGCTCTTTCTTACCTGTCTCAGAAGTGATGCCATGTGATGTATGTCCGCCTCCTTTGACCTTCTGCTGTGTTGGGCACATGTGCCTGTCGGTGTTGGGGGGGGGGGGTTGCTGTGCACGTAGCTCGTCCTCACCGTATCCCCCTTATTGTTGCGATGTTATGCAGGACGGCACAGACAGCTATGATCTGGCAGCAGGTCACTGGGTCGTACTTCAAGGCTCCTCCTGTCTTGTGCAATATTCTGAAGCGACTCTTGAGGATGCCGAACGTGCGCTCCACCACATTCCTTGTGCTGATGTGTGCTCTGTTGTAGCACTGCTCTTGTGGTGTTGCTGGGTTGAGGTAGGGAGTGAGTAGATACTCACGCAAGGCGTAAGTGCTGTCACCTGCACAATGGGGAGAGAATGGTCAGCGGCATGAATGCAATGGTACATGTGGGGATGGACTTAAATGGTGTTGCATCAATACATGCCTAGTAGGTGTCCAACTCCAAAATCACCGTTGATCAGGCGCCTGTGGATGCCACTGTGACGGAAGATGTATGCGTTGTGTGTGCTCCCTGGGATTTGTTCTACGAGGTCCGTAATGATGTGCTTGGCATTGAACACAACCTGCACATTAATGGAATGGTATGACTTGCGGTTGCGGAAGATGTATTCGGTGGCTGAGAGAGGACAGATGTGGACATGGGTACAGTCGACACACCCTATCACATGGGGGAATTGTGCCACCTGGTAGAACTCACGGTTGGTGCGGTTCAACTGTTGGGGGGTCGTGGGGAAGGTGATGTGGTGATGTATCGATGCTAGCATGGCATCCAGGAACCTGTGGAAGAAGCGTGATAGTGCGCTTCGCGACACGCCTCCGGCTTCTGCTATTACCCCCTGGAAGCTTCCAGAGGCCAGCAGGTGCAGGCTGCATAGGACCTGGACATGGGCTGGTATTGCATGGGTCCTAAGGGTCTGGTGTTTGAGTTGTGGTTCCAGATCTGCTATTAGACGCATTATTATGGCAGGGCTGAGTCTGTACTTATCGTACACCTGCTCCTCTGTTTGGCCCAGCAATGTGATGCGCATCTTGAAGACCCTTTCCTGGATCATCCTCCTTCGCTGGGCCAGGGCATTGATTCTCCTCCTCCCAGCAAGCACGTAGGGGGCAGCCATTTTGGTTGAATACCAGGGTTTCAAGGGTCATTTTAAAAGGGTTACTGATTGTCAGCACCTGTCAGAATTTTTTTTTTTCTTTGTTCGAATAACTTTACCTCCAGTTTGAGATTCCCCTTATTTTGCTCATGCTAAATTGCGATTGTTGAGGTTTTCGGTATTTGCGAATTTTGATGCATTCCGTTGCGATTCTTTATTAGCGATTCGGTATCTCCGGGCCCAGCTTTGATTTTGTTATTTCCGATTGGCTGGATAGCGATTCGGTAATTTACCGAGGGGATTTTTTTAGCGATTCTTTAATATTTACCGATTTGTGTTGATGCATTGCATTTGGGGGTTTTGCGGTCGGTATCGGCCTGTTTCACCGAATCGCTATTTTACCGGGAGGTATTTTGCTTGATGCATCTGCCCCTATGTGATTTGCCCAGAATCACAAGACGTTGAGCGGCAATGCCAAGACTCTAACCTGATTCCCCAGATTTGAGATCGACTGCTCTAGCTGTTAGGCTACATCCTCTGTTTAATGGCATGGCTTCATTTCCTACTTTTGCTGATGGAATGTGAAGTGTGCACATCGCTGCACTTTTCCCCATTTTACCTATGGACATTTGAGTATGTATCGGAGTAATTCCAAATTTTGATTACCATTTGTTGTCTCTACTAAATTTGCCACTTCCATTTTATATGTGACTAGCAGCCCGTCCCGACGTTGTCCGGGTATGAATTGCTGCCGGCCAGTAGTATATTGTTTTGTAGGATTTCGTTCAGATAGCATTTCTTGTCTGTGACAGGACTGTGAAACGCTCCAATTCACAGTACACAGCTGATGCACTTAAGAGTGTGCGTTCAGCAGTGTGTGAACTCGAGTTTCCGTACTTTATTTTTCCTTGCAATATTATATAGCGCGAACTCGGCAACATGGCATGAGCACAATTTACTTTACAGGAGAACACATTCATTTGTGGTAGGCATGGGGAGACAAAGCGATTTGCCTGGAATCACAGGATGTTGAGCTGATGCCGAGATTCAAACGTAGCTCCGCAGCTCTAAAGTTCGCAATTCTAGAACTTGTGGCGGGAGGTGTGTCTAAAAGTGTATTTCGATGCTGGCCATCAATGAGAGAGACCTGTGCATTTTTCAAATGGGTGGTGGAAAAATATGAGTATGTTGCTGGAGATGTGGGCCGCCGTGCCACCAATGTACTTACCGGGGGAGGGTAAACACCCATTATTCCTCAACTTTCTTTCCGCATACCATACCTCCGCATACTTTCATTACGAAAGTATCAGGACTCTGCAATGTCATTAGAACGCATGGCATTACATTTTATATGCTTTTACCACGCATACATTTACAACAAAATTTGTTGTAAATGCATGAATGGTAAAAGCATGTTTTTTATGTTTGGATAAGGTACGTATGGGTATAGGGGTATATGTTTTGGGGTACTGAGGTATATGTTTGGGGTGTTTGGGTATTTTAAGGGTTCAGATGTAGTTTTGGGTTATGGGGTACATGGGTAGTTTTAGGGTTTAGGATAGGTATGGGTTTTGGGGTACAGCGGTATTTTAAGGGTTATGGGGTAGGTTTGGGTTTTGGGGTACAGGGGTATTTTAGGGTTCAGGGGTAGGTTTGGGTTTTGGGTTAAAGTGGTATTTTTAGGGTTCAGGGCAAGGTTTGGGTTTTGGGGTACAGGGGTATTTTTAGGGTTCAGGGGTAGGTTTGGGGTTTGAGGTACAGGGGTATTTATAGGGTTCAGGGCTAGGTTTTGGGGTACAGGGGTATTTTTAGGGTTTAGGGATAGGTTTGGGTTTTGGGGTACAGGGTATATTTATAGGGTTAAGATGGGTTAGTGTTTAAGGGTGTTGGGGTATTTTAAGGAGTAAGGGTGGGTACTGATTATGGGGTGCAGGGGTATTTAAAGGGAGCAGGGTGGGATTAGCACACGATATGAGACATGGCATGAAGGGCGGAACGTACCACATGCCCCCAGCGTTTGTCACGCCACCAGCACACGCCCACAGCACAACGCAGACAAACCCACAAGGGACTACTTTGCTGGCATGGTACTTTTACCTTTTAAATGTATATGGTGGGCATCTGCATAGCCTATGTCCTTCTGCTGCAAATGCCCTTTCCAACACTGTATAGATTTGTTGTGATTGGTGCTCTGGTTCCTGAGATTACCCGCCTCAAAGGTTTGGGCTCTCTATTTATTATATTAGTATGGATGAGTCTTATTAGTGTCCAAAACAACTCCACACTTAGAACACTGGGTTGTTTTTAACCAGCACTCTATTTAACCCTTTTTATACGGACTGTATCACAGATTTTATTTTTTTCATCAGTTTGACATACAATACTACAATCAACACCTGCTGATTGGGGTGATGAATGTCTTAGTAGTTTAATTTGCACCATGTTTTGAATAACCACAGCTATTAGCTTTATTGACCTCAGGTAATTTATGTATTATGACAATTTTTTGCTTAAATTGTTGTCACCCTTTTTTTCTTACTGCCTCAAGGATGGTTCTCCATTTATATGGTGCTTTTTCTTTTCGTCACAATGTCATTAATTACTTTGGTTCAGATGTACTAACGTTTTTTTGTGCACCCAACTGGGTTTTAGACCTGTTTGTGACCGCAAAAAACATGTGGCCCATGTACTAATCCTATTTTGAGAGTCGCAAATCAATTTGCGACTTGCAAAAAAGAATTTGCGACTCGCTATTAGGAAGAGGCATTCCAATGGCATCCCTTTTTATTAGCGACTCCGGAAGCTATGTATGACTGTTTTGTAACCGCAATTGTGGTCGCAAAACAGTCACAGTTTACCACCCTTCACAGAAGTTACAGAAGTTACATTAGTTACAGAAATGTGTAATTTTATCTCAACTAGATTGAACAGTCCTAATAACAAACTTGTGTCTCAAAATTGATGGATTGTGAACATTTTTAGTTAATAGTAATTTTACAGGCAGAAAATCGACTGAACGTCATTAATTCATTATAAATAGAAATTCACGTAAGTTTTGGTTATCAACGAGATTTAGCCAGGACATGAAAAATAAGTTAGGGGAGTATCATATAAATCGCATGAGGGGAATATGCCCTGTAGAAGTGTATGATTCTGTTGATGAATCACAGATATGCAAACAGCAGTCTCTCCAACTTCTGAGTTGGAAATGACAACTGAGGAGGGAAGTACTTGTATTGCAGAGACTAGAACTTCTCATGCCCCTGCTCCCAATGGGATTTCGAATGGCATAGTAAGGAAAAGTACATCATATGGGTCCATACTTATAACTTCCACATTTAACACCATCGACTCAATGGGTAATATTCCTTCATCTGAGAGCATCCATCTTGTAACTGCTATATGAAGGAGATCTTTAAATTGAACCAAGAAGCTACTGAATGATAGCTTTACTTTAAGTATATGATATCTTGTCAGCAAATTATTATTGAAGACACTATCAGGGTGGGTTGTTAGTTTGTTGCTAATTGCCCTCACCTAACTGTTTTTGTGTTGAACTGATTGACCATGGATAATATTGTGTGATGAATTGCCTTGTCAATAACACTTTTCATGTTGAAATATTAAATTATTTGCATGTTTTATCAACTATTCAAATTAATTTGTAAGGGTAGATCCAAAAGAGCTTTGGTCAAAACCGGTGGTTGAGAGGATTGATAGCACACTCCTGAATGTAATAATCACTCTGAATTTGCTTGCTTGGGTTCAGGTAAAATTGAATAAGGGAAGGTGTTTGGCATCCAATACTGGACCAACCAGTGGTTTAAGTCAAGGATGCTTTTTAGGCACTCTATTATTTTCAATATATTCTGCAAATGTGTTTGTGATGATAAATAATAGGGAGGGAGACTGTCTGAAGCTTGGCCATTGCTCAATTCCATTTATTGTCTATGCTGATTACTTGGATGTGTTCTGTAAGCTAAATTAGGCCTTCAACAACACTTATTCCATTTTGTTTCTAAACAGACAAGCAACCTGAAAATGTTTATGAATAAACTAAGATGATGCGGTTTTAAAAATCAAAGTTGTTTTTCAAATAGTTGATTCATCAACAAAATATTGAGTTTATGAAGATTACACCTAACCTGGAGTCGAACTATAGCATTCCTTAAACTGATCACAGCATGTTAACAAATTGAAGAATACATGTAATAGGTCTGTAAATGTGAGCAAATGCTGTGCTACATAGTTTTAGAGGAGGTGCTACTGGTCTCTGACGGCTATTACGTCTAAAATAGTTTCATCATTAACATATGGTTCAAATATAATGAAACAAATCTCTTTCAGGAAATTAGATATTATCTTGTAAAATTGTGTTAAGACATTTTTTAATTTTAGACAATCTTTGGAACATGTTAAATTGCATTTGGAATTGGGGATTCTGTCTATTTTCTCACAGAGTAACATCAACTTTTTAAATTATATTTGTGATTGTGTGCCATCTAAAGAACATTCAGTAAAAAGTACAGTAAAGACATCCTTACCATCAGCAGGAACAATTACATTATATACAAACCAACAGGTTTCCATTATGATGAGAAATTATAATTTACAATCATTAACCAGTCTTGCTAACACGAACAGGATGAACCACAAAACATTATTTAAAGATGCAATACAATCTAGTGTAACTTGAAGCGGATCATGAGTGATGCTTAGGACTAAAAATACCTGTTATCTACAAGATTCTTATAACCACATACAACCAAAATATCTTGATCTACCATTAAATTCTTCAGTGAAAAAAAAGATTTTTAGGGTTTTAAAGTTTCTCTCAATTTTGAGAATGTGATTTATTAAATTGGGCAAATGTGAAACCTAACTATATCAAGCTCTTCTAAAAAAATCAGTCTGTACAACTATATATGAAGTGGATCTAAAAAGGCCTGAACGTTTTGGGGATTTACATTAACAAGGGACTAGAAAACATGCTAAAGGATAAACAAACTCCGCTGATCATGAAGATTTAGAATGACAACAGCTTTTGTATGCAACTCAGTGATCCTTATGTACAGAGTACAAATCATAGAAATGGACCTAACTACACGCTGCAGTTATTGCATTTGGGTGCTACCTTACTGATACACTTTTTTATCGTTTCTGTGATCGATTCAGATTGCAGTAACCTCTGATGAGGATCGCATTCTCCAGAATGGGGTTTGGTAGGGAGCGTTTCACATTCACAGAGTTTGGGACAGCTACATCTTTCAAGGAGAAAAAAGTAATTAATATGCAAATGAGTCAAGTTGCTCAGCTTGGGTGACAGTGATTATATATGAGAATGAATCCCCTGAGTGCTTGCTTGTTCTAAGGAGTTGCAGTAATGTTAATATTTCTTAGGTGTCTGATGGAATAAATGTGCAGCATTTATGTTGATGCTGTAGTGAAGTGGGTGAGATGGTGGCAATGAAATACATGAGTTCTTTATTCACTCTGATTCTTTACACTTTTTACATGAAGATGCATCCTAATTTGAATATTTGGGATGCTATTGAGGTACTTTGAGGGAAGTGAAATTTGGAGGAGATACACTTTTTAAATACTTTGAATAATTCTCTGAGTTGCTTTGTTACTTGTGTCACTCCATCTGAGATGAGGACCTTTTTGACATTGTGTAAGGCGTTGGGGAAGATGATACAAAAAAGTTTGATGGTGGTATTATTGATGGTGTTGGGGAATTTGAGCCGTTTTGTTTATATTCCCCAGCAGTCTATTTTGATGATTATAGGCGATTCTGTGAACCATTAGTTGTTGTGAATGCCTTTTCATAGAGCACAATTGTACGGTGTATTAGGTATGACAAGAGCTAGGGCCACCAATTGAGGCTTTGTTTTGGCAGCAAGGTTAATGTTGGCCTACCGGATAAAGTTAGATTTAGGTCCTAAAAGTAATTAGCTGTCTCTTTAAGCACTGTTAAAGAGTAACTCTAGCTGCTTTGGGGAAACAGCATCAAGGTAACCTAGATATATATGTGAGGATTATAGTTTGAATTCTTGTGATGAAAGGCTGCCAAATGTATATGTGTGATCTCAGTGCATGAAATAAAAGCCCATTTCAGAGTATCAATTCAATGCTTAGTTCCAAAAGATGTATGTGTCCTCTAGTGTAAAGATTGAAAAAATGTCCATAACATTAACACATTTGAGTAAAACAAACGAAAAAGATCAAATAAGCATTTTGTTCATTTTCTATACTATCTCTCTTATTTAGAGAGAAAAGTCTAGTTTTGCTTGCTATTACTATGCATATCTGCGAATTACCTGGTACACCAACCAAATCTGCTCACTGTGATATTGTAAGTCAAAGTACATGAAGAGGGCCTTATTCGAGTTTGGCAAACAGGACACTACACCACATACAAGGTAGATTACCCTGTCCGTCAACGTGACTTCTCACCCTCTCCAGTTAGAGGTTTACAAACCATCATGTTTCTTCTGATGAAGCTCCAGCTGAATCTGCCGGTGGAAACCTTACACTGACTGCCCAACAAACTTGGGGCCTTCAGTGTAAGTTATGCACTTCTTACAACCACCTATCATGAATTTGAAACTTGGTTGAATGAGATGGAAATCCAAATATTTATCCTACCAAGCTCATGCTTAAGATACTCACCCTAAAGTGTACCCTTAATTAAAAAATGGTATGTGCTTCCACAGGACACATTCTTTGCCCCGTGTTGTGCATGACTTCCAAGATAAAACATACATATTGCTGATCTGGATGAATGTAACAGTGAATGAGAGGCTTCACTAAATCAGTAGAATTATTTTGGTTTTAAAAAAACAGAGTCTCTAGCTATGGTTTTAGTTTGTGCTCTTTGAGTAGTTGCCAGCGATATCTTTACATAAATCTGTAATTCAAGCTAAATGCAACTTTCTTTGAATGATATATTTCCTTTAATGATGAAGGACATGTAAGCTATTATTTTGTATCATCCTAGCTGATGTAAGGCAATGGGTTAATAACTGGTGATGGTGTGATCCTACCCAAGTTATAAGTCCCAAAAATCCTGTTACGTCAAGCACAGATTTAATCATGTAAATCTGGGCCAAAACTCTGGTAGCTATGGCAAAGTACTGACAATCTTAACTTCAGAAATTGTGTAAAGGAGCACAAAAAAGGTGAAAAGGTCAAAATACACCTCAAATAAAAATCATACAACTAATGTCTAAAAAGTAAGAAAAAAGTTAATAGTAGAAATAACACTTAAATGACTAAAATACCATATGAATGCCCAGAGATATGAATTTTTAAAGTTTTAATCCAAACGGTACCAACGAAAAATAAAGCCCTAATGAAATAACTCTTCGAGGATGTCTCAGATCTTGGCTCAAGATCTGGCTGACAGTGGAGTGGAGGTTCGATACAATATCGGGTGGTCATGGTCATAGTTTTTGGGTTCTGACTTAGGGCCTAATTATGATTACGGCGGTCCGATAGACTGCCTTAGCCATTGTGGTGGTGCGGACAATGCCCCACCGCTTGTCTGACCACCCTATCATAAGATGGGTAGCCGGACTGCCATGCGACTGCCGCAGCTTCCAGGGATCAGGGATGCTGTGGTACTGCCAAGTACTTTACGAGTTTCCTCTACACTACGTTTTTCATGGCTTTGATCCCACCATGAAAACTGTGGTGGAGAAGAAACAAAGCGGGCCCTACTGGGCCCCCTTTTGCTCAGGGTCGTGGAGTGCCTGCAGGGGGGCAGATGTTGTGCCCCCTGTGTGCATGCTCCCCAGTTCCTGCACGGCATTGACTGCACCAGTATATGTCATGCAGTAACTGCCTTTGATGCTCACATTGTGGTGCTTTTTTCATAGGCAGCACCATGGGACTGCCAAAGAACCCCCTGCCAGAGACTAAAAAAGTCATAATCAGGTGTACGGTGTCAGTACATCTTTGGCGGTCTTGGAGCGGGGCATGGCAGCACACTCCAAGACCGCCAAAGTCAAATTTTGTGACCACAGAAATCTTCTCACTGTTCAAATAATTTTCATAACTTTGCCTGGTCAAGATTTCTTACTTAGGCTTAGTCTCTTTTCTGTATGACAAAGTCCTCTCAAAATCTGATACTTCTGCCGTGAGGTCCTGCTGAAACATCCTGAGGTCTGGTAAATCCGACCTCTCTTAGTCACTGCTAAGGCTCTCAGGACCTTACAGACAGTGTTTAGGGAGCAGGACACACTTCAGCAGAGGCCAACAACAAGGTTCAAATGAGGTCCAGTTGCTACTGAGCTACTTTTGATTCCATAAAAGGCCTATTTTAGCTTTTGATGTCCCTGTAGCCACACATGAGGTCAATAACTGACCCTCTGAGTCCACTTATTAGTTCTAGGTACAAGTGGGTGATGGTTCAGCTCTTCAGGTCTCCACACCGGTCACAGACAGCAGATCCAGTCCTCTTTTTACCTTCCCAAACTCAGAAAGTGTGGTGAAGGGGTGAAGTGATATTTCTGTTTAGTTTTCTAGTGGCGGGAGGAGGACTTCTGGACATTGCCTGACAAATGCATAAAATGTTGCCACAGGCAAACCTGCCCACTTTTGGAACACGCCATTTCTCCTCAATGACAACTATGACACTGTGCACCATTCTCAGTGGAAATATAACATGGCAGACCATTTATCCCAGTGTGTCACACTTAGAGGTGTGTCTAATTTAATGAGCAGTTCCATCCCAGTCAACCACTGCAGACTGGTTCTAGGACATAGCTCCCTCCTCCGCTATGGCTAAAACCAGAAGGACCAACAGTATCACTAAGATGTAAAAGTAAAAACCTCCCCTTGTCCCTTTCAAATTAGTCAAGTTCCAGAACTCTCCTTAACTCCCCAGCTAGGAACAAGCTGGGTCTCATTCCTCCAAAACCATTCTGCCGCCCCAAGGCTCTGAAAATGCTATTTCACACCTAAACAAGGAGGCACTGACAGGCCAGCTGCCGGCAGGCTAATGCTATTTAGCCTGCTGAAGTTTCAGACAGGCAAAGTCTAACTTTTGACTGGTTGCTTTTCCTATGTATTTATCAGAAACCTACCCATTGAATTGGATTTGTTATAAATATTAAAATCTGTGGTCGAATCATTTCTGTAGCTTGTCCCAAACCAAAGTTATCATAATCATTTTTTACCCTCACTTCAGTGTTTTTTTCATATGAACAGCTACAGCAATATACAGTGAAAATAGCTTTTGGGGGCTAATCACTGCAGGAACCTGCCAACATGAAATCTTACACTTCTAAATTCTAGAAGCCTTACCTTGTGAGCTACAAGCCCTGCATAAGTGTGACCTTTAATATTTAAAAGTAGAATATCTTCCTCTCAAAAGGGGTTATTTTAATAGGTTCTGTTTTAAAGCATAGCTGGCAGGCTACTCATCTAGACCTAAAGACATGATTTATCTGTTATCTTAGTAAATAGCACAAGAGGTGATGTAGTCCACATGATACATTTAATATTTTTGTTCCATTGGTGTAATTTTTGATAAACTATGGCCTTCCTGGAAAGATAATTATGTCAATTGGGGAGTAGCCAATTATTTTTATGTTTTAAGCTCAGGCACATGCACTGGGGAATGTGTGACGTTACTATGACATACATTACCACGCAGTAGGTTACAGCACGGATGTTACATCGCCTGCGTTGTTACCACGCATGGCTTTACTTCGGAAGTCGTTTCTATAACTTGCACTAGATGGCGCGCTGGATTTAGGAATAGTATAAATTATTATTCCTACTCCAGATAGCGCAGCAGTAGGGAATGTGTTGGATTTAAAATCCAACACATTCCTTGGTATTGCCGGCCATCTATCGCAAGTGGTAGAAACGACTTGCGATGTAATGCCATGCATGGTAACAACGCGGACGAAGTAACGTTCATGTTGTTACCTAACCGTGTGGTATTGACAGTGTTATAAACGCTGTTTCCCGCACTGGGGACTAGATTACCCAAGTGAGCAGAGTTCAAAAAGCACCAACATCAGTCCATAAAAACAGGGGCCAACCATGAAGAAAAGGGCACATTATCCCAGTGGCTAATACTGTTTTTGTGGATATAAAAAAGAAAATATATCTCATATATTATGTGTCAGTTTTTGTATGGGCTTTCCTTTAATTTATAATGCTTTTAACTAATCTTACATTCCTTCTATCAACAGTTCTATCATCGGCATATGAGAGGATGGTGACTATGGCCAAACTCATGAAAAGTCTTGTTTCCTGGCAATGGGGGACCACCTATAACTACCTGTACAAATGTAATACAACAGGTACATGATTGATTTTTCTGTGCAAATATATTTTCATGTTCACACACCACAAAATACGAATTTATACTTATGTAAACCACATAAATTTCAAGCAAAATTGGCATTTACATTTTAATTTGTTTATAGATGCCAGAATTTGGATACTGTTTTAGCAGACAATGCAGAAACAAGAGTGGGTTGAGACACAAAACTTGTTTTACATAGTCACTCTATTTATTACTTCATTTATGACCACTTAAGGAGCTTCCAACTGAAATCTTTCTACCGATCCATTTTCAGAAACATAAAAAGAGTGAGTTTAAAATAAATAAAGATTTGTGACACTACTATGATTCTGATTAAATTGAAGGACGAATCTTACAAAGGATACATTTAAGGGTTAGCATGTTCATAAATGTTTTAAAATTAAAAAAAGACTCATTATCAGCCTTGAGTTGCATGCAAATACTTGACCAATTTTTTATATCAAGTCTTATCAATGAAAGTTAAAGCGACAAACAATTGTCACCATACTAAGCATATGACAATTAGATGTTAATGAAGGACTGTAGGGCATCATACACTAAAAGTAGCAAGGCCCTTTGACAAGTGCGATAAGCGTCTTGCCATATATAGGGCTAAGTCACATAATAGAAACATGTAAACAATCATGTCCACAACGATAGGTGTAAGCAGATCTCTAGGGGTGACATAACATCCTAATTGGGTAGGTGAAGGAGGAGGAGAGTGAGGGTTGTTGGTGTTGGGTGGAACAACCCAGGAGGGTGTTCAGCAAGTCTTGTGCTCAGCCACGGTCCGTGCAGGTAACAGAGGTGGACTGGTGGGGCCAGTTAAAGGGGGTTTCGAGGGATGATGCAGAGGGAAAATGAAATAAATAATTAATTTAACTCAGTATCGTCCCTCAAAATCACCACTTACCTGTCCCAACCGCCTCACCGCTGTTAACCTGCATGGATGCGGGTGCTCGTGCGAGCGCTAGATGGAGGGAAGCTTTTCGCTGCACTTGAGATGTAGGATGCTGTGAAGTTCCCATGTCACATGGAAGGATAGCATCTTCAAAGAGTTAGAGAGACCAAAGTCAGGGAGGAATATAGTGGGAGTGCTCTAATTTAGAGAAGTGGTCAATCATTGGCTGCCAGGTGTGCATGAATTTGGATTCGGTAGACGTTATCGGACATGTTAGAAGCTCCATCGCCATAACATGCCATATATATATGAACCATGAAGAAATAGGCGTTGTGTGTTGAAGGCTTCTTCTAGTGAAGAGCAATGATCTGCTTAGCTGCTCCTAGCATGTGTGCGATAAGACGACAATCATAGAATGCTCAGAAGATTCACTGTAAGGGGGCTTGGCACATGAAAGCCTATAGTGTCTATGGCCAAACTCATGAAAAGTCTTGTTTCCTGGCAATGGGGGACCACCTATAACTACTTGTACAAATGTAATACAACAGGTACATGATTGATTTTTCTGTGCAAATATATTTTCATGTTCACACACCACAAAATACGAATTCCAAAAATATGGTAAGTATTGGGCAGTACCACCAAATATGGAGAAAGTTGACCATCGCTTATTGGCATCGCCAGCAGTGTGGATAAATGGCCAGAAACATTTTCTGTAAAAGTTTCGGGGGATATAATACCAAGTTGTCATACGTTTATGAGCAGATTCTCGTTGGAGAATGCTCCTGTGGATCTTAGGGATATCACACAATAGTTGTTCCCAGCATTCTGATGTAATTTCCTACCTGAAGTATGCGGACCACTGACTTTGGTAAGTGGGGGAGTGAATGAGAGTAGAGTGCTGTGAAAAACTGGTATGTGTGAGAGATCAAGCCCCGCATCCCAGCGAATGAGCGCACCAAGGCCTCAAAATGGGTAAGCGCTCTAGTTGCTCCCTGCATGTAAGTTGGGGTAAGTAACCAGTGTCGGAGTTGACAGTATTGTAGGCTGGACATGTTCTTGAGATGGAAGGCTCTCTTGCATTGATCAAAGGTTTTGAATTGGCCCCCTCAAATAGATCCTCGTGGGGCATTCTCCCTTCCTCATGTTGAGAATTAATGTGAATGTAAGGCTGGAGGGAAGCTGGGATTGTGAGCCACTGGGGTGTTGAGAGTAGGAAAGGAAGTGAGGACCCTTGGGATCGCGATCTTGTCCCAGATGTTGAGGACCGTCTTCGTAGGGATGGCTATGTATGCACTTTTAGGCCTGAAGAGCCAGGCCAGATCACAAAAGGGTCTACATGCAACAGTGCAGTCCATATGAAACCAGTGTTTTTCACTTTCTCTGATGACCCACTCCAATATCTAACAGAGGTGGGATGCCCAGTAGTACTCCAGAAGGTTGAGACAGGCTAAGCCCCCTTTGTCTCTTGGTAGCTTGAGTCGTTTGTTGGACAATCTGGGGCATCTCCTCCCCCAGATGAAGAAGTTCACATCCCGCTGAAGGTGTTGAACATCCACTTGGGTATGGCATAGGTAGGGTTTGGAATAGATATAGTACTTTTAGTGGAATGGACATCTTGACCTAGTTGAGGCATGTGAGCCAAGAAATAGGGAGCTATTTCCAGTGGCGCAAGTCCTCCAAAACAGTCTACCTACAGGCCGGCCAATTGGCCTGAGACCATGAAGACAGGGAAGGGGTCAAGTTTAGACATAGGTAGCGAGTTGAGTGAGAGGCTCAGTGAAATGGGACAAGTGGCTGCACGTCAAGCACCTCCTGTGTAGAGAGGTAGATCAACGCCTGAGATTTAGCCATATTGATTTAAAAATCCAGAGACTTTCTCAAAGGGAGATTGGCGCAGGCAAGGAGGTTCTAGGGACAGTTAGCTAAAGAAAGAGATCATCTTCAAACAAGGCTACTTTGTTTTCATGGCCTCTGAAGGGGATGCCAGTGATGTCTGCCGACTGCCATATGACTGTCACTAGGAGTTTAACCTCTAAGGTGAAAAGTAAAGGGGAGAGCAGGCAACCTTATTGGGAGCCCCTTTGTATACAAATAGACGAAGAGAGATGGACATTTACCCGGATCCTCGCTGTGGGGGCAACGTAGGCGGCCATAACCAAAGAGACCATAGCTGGGCCAAAGCTGATTATTTTGTAAGACTGCACGCAAGAAGCCCCAATCAACCCTGTCAAAGGCTATCTCAGCGTCCAGGGACACTAGGCAAGCAGGGATGTCCGGGTGTTGGACCTTCTCCTCGAGATAAGCCACTCGACGGATATTACCTGATCCCTAACGCTGGCGTATGAAACCAACCTGGTTTGGGTCTACCAGTCTGGAGAGTTATGGCTCAAGGCAGTTTGCCAAGATTTTAGTATAGATCTTGGCGTCCGTGTTGAGTAGGGTGATAGGTTTGTATGATGCACAAAGAGAGGGATGCTCTCCCGGATTAGGGACAAGTACAACTTCTTCCTCGAACATCGAAGGGCTGATGATGAGGTTTTGGAAAATGAGTTGAAGAGGCTTTGGAGGTGGTCCTGAAGCTTGGGGAGGAACATGCAATAGAATGAGACAGGAAGGCTGTCTGGGTCAGGGGTTTTACCCACCAGGAGGCTTGTTAGTCCCGGTCATACTTCATCAAGCTTGATCGGGCATGGCAGGAATCAAGGGGTGCCTAAGGGTATGCAACAAGGAAGTAACTAATGTAATGCAGGAGGTGGGTTTAGTTAATATAGAGTTTGAAGACACATGGAGGCAGCACCAATATCAAAGTAATTCGCAGAGGCGGTAAGTAGTGTAAAAATATATTTTTCTTTTTATTAATCTTTTTCAAAGGTGCACAAGACAGCCAACGCGTTTCGCTCCCCAACCTTGGAAGCTTCGTCAGGGCTGAAACCAATGTGAAACATATAAATACATTAATAATACATACAAACATATAAAATACAAGACATAAACTGCACCATTAAAAACAGTTTGCACAACAGCTGTAGAGAAAGATGGCACTAGAGATGAACATCAAATGATCACATAAATGTATTAAAGTTAAGCTAAAACAGTCATAAGGAATAATGCCCTACCATCACATAACATGACCACATCAATCAACCATTTGGAAGAAAGGCCTCAATCCAAAAGAAAAATAGGGAAAGGAAGGGGTCAAACAAGTGGGAGAAAAGGGGCAGGATGGAGGGAGGAAAACAGAAAGGAGAGAAAGACAGCTAATATCAGGAAAAATCTGACCACCCATTAACAAAAAAGGCTATATTAAATGGGGAAAACACAAAGCTCTGCAGCGAGTTGCAAGAAAAACTCACCAAGATCAAGCAAATTTAGAACCTTTGTAGGTTTCAAGGTCAGATAGGAATGGCACCGTCCATAATTATGTAGCTTGAAATGCGCTGTGTACAGGTATGTAACTCAAGCAAATTACTTTGATATTGGTGCTGCCTCCATGTGTGTTCAAACGTATTTCTGGGGACCCAGTGGGACCTAACCACAGCAGGTCTTGGAGGTTGAACAGCACAAGAGACTGAATAGTTCATGGGACTTTTTGAAGTTTGAGGTGCTTTCTCGGTTGGTCCGCTGTGGAGAACTGTTTTTCTATTTAGTTATTATAGAGGGCCATGTGGAAGGCATGGAATGCCTGTTCCTAATTGCATTCAGAAGGGGCCAATTACCATCTGCTTTTTTAATCTTTGAGATGTGAGATATAACTGTCTTGGTGTGAAGGCAGTGGGCCAGAATTGATCCCACTTTATCTCCCTGTCATAGTATTTTTGTTTTAGTGCCATGAGTAAGCGCTCTGCCTTGCTTGTTCAGTAGACCCTAAGTTGTCCTCGGAGCATGGCCAGGCATTTTTTATGTCGGAGGGTGCCTTTTGGTCCAACCGCTCTATCCATCAGCCAAACCCGTTTTGACCAGGTGAGTTTCCCAGGTGCCGGCAATGGTTTTGAAGGTGATGACTCCCACTGGGCAGTTGTTTTGAAGGCATTCCAGAGGGTAGGCTCTGAGGTTTCAGGGAGAGTGTTTGTTTCAAAGAAAGCTATGATCGCATGGCATATCTCTGCAATATAGACTGAGTCGTGCAGAAAGTGGGGAGGCCTCCATCGGGGAGCGGAGCCCAAGTTTCCACTTCAGCAGCACAGCACCACCTCCAGATGGACATGGTCCAAGATGCAGGTGTCTGAGATTTGAGCCAATTCAGGGTACAGTGCCAGGGAGTGGGAGAGAAAGAAATAATCAATGCATGAATATGAGCAATGGATATGATAGTAGGCAGCACTATGGTCCATGTCCGGATGTCAAACCAAATTTAAATTCCCTCAAAAAAGTACATGCCCTTCATCCTGGGATAGCTGCTCTTTCAGGAGGGTTCTTAGGAATGTGTCTTGTGACTGGTTGGACACACAAACATTGAGTAGAGTAAGGGTCTTCCCATCAAGTTGAACTCTAATTTTATGAAAACGGCCTTCCCTATCCCTCACCACCTGCCAACCCCCAGAACCGAATCTAGCTTTGCAAAATATTGCAAATCCAGCAATTTTCGATAAAGAAGAAGCTCAGTATCAATATGAATATTTTGGGTAGGCCATGTGAGGCTTGTCAGAGGGTGAGAGGTTGGTTTCTTGTAAGAAAATGATGTCAGGGTCTTTTAGGAGCAGGTAGCGCCAAATCTGGCATCTTTTATTAGGGGAGTTGAGCCTTTTAAAGTTGAGAGAGAGGAATTTCATATGAGGTGTCTCAGCCATACTGGAAGGTACGGGGGGTCAAATATTAGGCATCAGGAAAGGGGATCTCAGTGTCCAGACATAATGTGCCAAAAAAGCGTTGCCACACTAGAAGAGAGTGGGGAAAAGAGGGAGCAGATGACAACATGTAGGGAGAATAGCATATGTCGTACCGAATGGGGAGGTTCCCCTAATGCAGGGTAAATAGGGGGAGTACTCAGGGTGCCTCCAAGCTCAGTCCAAACCCTCCGTGGTGAAGGAAGAAGGGGGAGGTAATTGGGGTGAGGTAACATAAACAAATGATGGCCAACAGGGCCTGCAAGTTCTGTTAATGTCCCAAAACAGCCCACTCATCTGAACCAGGGCTTTTCTGAAAAAGTTACTCTTCAAAGGGACAAAATAAACTCAGGGTGTGGTACAAATAAGCTGGTCTCCAAACACCACAGCCAGTGATCAATTGGGCCAAAGAAGAGCTGTATCTGTGGGCTCACTCTGGCAGTCATGGTATCATGCCAGCAAGGCCTTATTTAAGTTGGAAAGGCATGTTACCTGAGTAGGAGTGGTGGAAGAAAACTGCCTTGGGAGAAACTGATTCTGAAGGAGTGTCTTGTCCGCTGATCCTATTCCAGGTGTAGAAGCCAGGTTGACCCCACACCTGAGTGGGTCAAAGGATTGATGCATGTTAAAACCAATGAAAGTGTGACAGTGTGGAATGCATGCTATTCAGATGCCACAAGGGATTGAGCTGGGAAGTGAGTCCCATCCATGGTATGATGGTGTTAAATAATGTCCTGTTTAGTTTGGGAGGATGATTGCTCTTCGGTGCATGCTCTGTGCTTGGGGGGAGGCACCATAGACCATTCAGGTTGTAAGGTTTCTCTGGGAGTGGCCTGGGCAGGGGGAGGGCTGGCATCCCTGGGCAATGTCAGGAGGAGCAGAAGTTATTTTGCATCCCGTGGGGAGTGGAGCATTCAGCGTTTGTCTTCCCAGTTTACAATCAAAGCAAAGGGGTGGCCCCATTGATATTTGATGTTGAGGTTGCGGAATTTGTCAGTAACCGGTTTAAAGTCTCTACTCATGCAGATTTTTACTGTGGCAATATCTTGGAAGATCTGGATGGGATAGCTATAGTAGGTCAGGTCCGCTGTGCCATGAGTATGTGAGTATGTCAGGAATAAAATCTAGGTGACCCTGGACTGAAAAGACCTGATGGGCCCTGTCCAAAGTCGGTGGGATTACATCATCGTCACCTCTAATTGACTTGAGTAGTTTAGCCGTGAATGTCATGATATTGGTACCCTCAGCTCATGGGGGACCCCCTAATGCAGAGGTTATTTCTTCTGCTTTCTAAATCTTCTTGCTTCAGTTGAAGGTCGATGTGTTCGTCTTCGAGGGCTGCCATTCTGTGGCATAAGTTCTCCTGGCCTTCAGATCGGCAGTCTGCCGAGCGTTTAAGATCACCAACACCGCCCCTAATCTCAGCAACATCCCGACAAAGATCGTGGAGGCAGGCTTTAAATTCACCTTTAAGGGAACCAATCCCTGTGTGAGGGGGCCGTTGTAGAGTCACCTGCTGCCATTTGTTTTTGGAGGATCTGTGATAGCAGGTGTAGGAGGGTTGGATTTAAGCCATTGAGAAGCTACAGGATTGTCCTTGGCAGAGGCGGCCAAGTTGTCCCTATCACCCTTGGTACAGGGCATAGCCAAGTGGGGGTCTCCACGAGTGTGGGCCAGTAGCAGATGGCCGCTGGTGCATGGAAGAATGAAGCTGATGCATAGAGGAGTGACAATGCCTTGGTGTGGGGCTGGCTCAGGGAGGACCCCAGGAGAAGTCAGTATGCAACCAGTGAGGGTCTTTTGCAGCACATTGGAAGGCATTAAAAGGGGGGTTAAGATAGAGTGATTGGCCACCCCCAGGTCAAGCAGTCCAGGGGAGTATCCCTCGGATAAAAAGGGCACCACAGGAGCTTCCAGCACCTTCCGGGGCACGTGCTTCCATAGAGTGGGTGACTGAAGGCACAAGATAAAGTCTGGGAGGTCCCCAATGTTAGAGGGTCCGAACCCCCCTAAAGATTTGTCAATGAGGGGATCGGGCAGAGCCTCTACGCCCCAGCCCAGATCTGTGCGTGTGTAGATGTGAGGAGAGGATGCCCCCAGGAGGACTGCCTAGGCTGTGGCAGTACCCGGGCTCAACCGATGTGGAGGGTCCCTGCAAGAAGAGGAGAGAGGCGCCAAACTGGGGGCATACATTGAGGCCGCACCCGGGGAGACAAAGGGGCTACAACCTGACCCCCGAAGACAAGTTCAGGTCAGCACTGTTAGAGAGGGGTGGGAAAAAGGACCAAGCTGTGCAGCCTCACAGCAGATCAACCCTTACCTCTGCCTCTAAGTCTTTTTTTTCTATGACACACATCTGATGCAGGCAGCAGCTCAGGGCTGATCCTGGGCCTATACATCAGGCAGCAACAGCTATGGCCGCGGAGAGGGGCCACCGTCAACCACCAGCCACCAGGGCAGGTCTCCAGTCACATTGCAGGGCCAGCACTGAAGGAAGGGGCAGAAAACCCTTCCACTGAAGGCCACCCTGTATGTCGGGTTGGTGTGGTCAGTGAGTCATACCACAGTGCAGCATTCTGGAAGGAGCGTTGGTCCGCTACTGGCCCGCAGCAGCCCGGGAGACCCAGAAGAGAGCCTCTCCAGGTGATCACCCTTGTCCGCCACTTTGACAGATCCCCAGAGCCCCCCCCAGACTACCAGGGGACAAATCAGGGGTCAGATCAGCCAGCAGTGGGCTGCCTCAGTGGGTTGCCCGGCGGGGCGCAGCTCCAGAGGCCTCTATGTTAGTCCACAAACACTAGAGAAAGTCTTAAAATGGTGAGGCAGCTCGGGCTCGTACCTCAGCCTGTTCCATAGCCACACGGGGAGGGCAGAGTCTTCCTATCTGTCGCTGCCCGATCAGGGGGAACACCAGGAGTGCAGAAGGTAAGATGTGGGAGCATCGTGGGTGCTAAGGGACAACAGATCACCCCTATGCAGGCTGCGTTCCCCAGCAGCTTCAAAGATGGTGCCTTCAAGTGTAGTGACAACCCATTGGAGGACGTCAGATCCATTTACCCCAGCACAGAAGCTGAATGCCGCACTCCCCACTGGTATCTACAAAATAAAGTAACCAAATACTGCCCCAGTAGGAGGGTGAGATCCTCTACTCCAGAACTTCTAAGAGTCCCCAGAATTCGCCTGTCTCGCACCAGTGGTCAAGCCTTTTTCTATCTAGCTCCCATATATTCGAACCAACTCCCACAGACCCTTTGTGCCAATCCAAACTATGGCTCTTTCAGAAAACAGCTGATAGACACTCTTGCTCCTCTCATCTCTAGATAGATTGCTAGTCAGCCCCGAGATACTCCAGGGTGATTTGTGCGCTTAATAAAACCTAACCTAACCTAACTTCCATCACAGCCCACAGTGTTGTGAGGGTCAAAGTGGGCCCATGAGCAATAAATCAGGATCGACTGGCTAAAGATTAGCAGAGGCTGGCTAAAGGGGAGTCGAGAAACCACATTGCACTTCTCACTCCTCTGCAGCTTGGCCATGCCCCCGGACCAATTTTTTAATATACCTTGAAAGACAGGAGGCTGGTAGTACCTTAAATTTAATTAACAAGAACTTTATTCAGTTTACTTTGATGTTATTAATGGTCCAACTGATTCCCTTTTAAATTTATTTCATAAAGCAATATATATTATTTATGAACTAGTGCCTTTAAACTTTAACATACCAAATATTCACCTACTAGAAGGGTTGTCACCTCTCTCAGGGAGAAATACCCCGCTGTATGCATGTGATGTGGTTCTGGAAGGACTAGGAGCAGGCACTTGAATAATGATTTATGGAATATCGTCTGAATTCTTTTTTTTCCATAGCAGTTCCTCCTCTATTTGTTTTAAACATCTTTTAGGAACAATCTAGACACTATTAAAATAACTTTTAACTTGTTTTTTTATCTACCCTTGACTTAAACCAATGTATAATCAAGGTAAATGAAAGAAGTACGGCAATCCATTTTAGTAAGACGAATTTGAAGTCAGTTTTATGTGTGATATTCCATCAGTAATTCTACCAATACTAATGAAACAAATAATTGATCAAAATTAGCTCTAAAATGGTTTAAAACAGGATGGATAGCAGTTCAAGCTACATTTTATTTTTGCATTAATGAATTTTAAATGCAAGTTTTGCAATTGACAAAGATGATATTTTATGTAGTATTTATTTCCCAGAAAATCCAATCCCTAAGGAGGTTGCAGAAAGGAAGTTCATCAACTTGATCGATGCTGGGCTGGCAATAAACTCAGGTTATCCTTTGGTTCTTCGCCCTGAAAGGGAAGTGGGTCTGATTATCTCCTTTGATTTTAGTTCCGGCGATCCCTTTGAGGTAAAGTTGACATTGAGTTCCATGTACTAATGTATTGGGGAAGGGTTGAAGAAGGATGATGAGAGAGCGAGAAAGAGCGTGTGTGGGCAAGCTTTTTATATATATTCTTAGCAAATGCATTGGTATATACAAACAGTTTAAGAGACGCAGTTTATGCTTAGATATGCACATGTGTTAGTGTTTCTGTTTAATACATTTTTTTATTACTTTTTCACTGTGCTTTGCAACATTTATATATTTGACAGTAACTCAAAGTATTGTTCTATTTTTATGCTGTGTGTATAAATAAGAAGAGTGTATCATTTTTGGTCATGTAAAGTCAGGTATGTTTTTGATCTGAGGAATGCCTCTTGGTTAGCCAGAGTGCATTAATAATAGTGATGGTTGCCAGAGAGATCTGAATAGCATACCACTAAGCAGATTGTTAAATTTTTTGCCTTGGAAAACACCCTTTGACATCGAATTTTGACTCGTTTCATTCTCACAAAATACAGGCACTTGTACTGCCAAGGCTGAAGGTGGTGACCATACACTCATTGGAAAAACACTTTTGATAACACCAACATTTCTTGCCACTTATGTTACAAGTGAAAGAAGAAAGAAGAAATGTTTATGGGAAATCTTCATCCATATCAGGGAGCTATCTCGATTAATCTTTCAATAGTGGCAGGAAAATCTTATCAGAGAAAAATACGGAAATGCAATTGTTATTCTTTGTACATTGGCAGTAAATCAGCAGATTCAGTAAATTGTTATTTGATACAATAGTGATGAGTTGACTGGATGCGAATGGAGAGGAAAAGCTAAATAAATTACACTATTTGAGGACACTTCTGTGACAGGTAAGCTATTATAATTTTCAAGAGGAATTTGTTACTAAAGCAGATACTTGATAAGTTGGAGAAACTAGACTGACCTTAAAAACTAGAGGTAACATATTTCATTCTTAAATCCATCACTAATAAGATATGCGGATGTAGTGAAACTTCGAAATATAGTAAACAAGATATGTCCAATTAATTTTTATTCTGGATCTTGATTGATATAAAGTACTTTATTTCCTACCTATTCATATGAAACATTTCATATTTTTATTGATCATTTAGATATCAATAGTTCCTTAGCTCAACAGTCAAAAGATGTTTCACATATTAAATACAATTCTTCTTTCTCAAAGCTTTATAAAAGATAAAAAGATACAAATCAAAACACAATCAGTCACAAAATTTAAGTAGCCACATTATGGGGATTAGGGTGTATTATATAATATGGTTGTAAGGCCTTATCATGGAATACACTCGCAAAACCTGCCTTAGGCATAGTCAGGCTTGTTTGTAAACCTTAAGCTCAAGCCTGAGTAACTGTGGCTTTGAGCAGCAAGGCTAAAATGAGGAACTGTGTGTAAAGCATTTAACAGCATCAAACAGCGGAATAAGCAAGTCATAACAAGGAAGAGACACAATAATACTTTATAAAAAACAGAGCATATTTTTATTAAAGTTTAGATTCCTTGATCATCAAAATTCTCCAAAGGGTTCAGGAGATTCAAATTTTAGAAGGAATAAATACTTTTGAATGAAACTGCAAACAGGCACTGGTTAACAAAAACTTTGAAAACATTTGAATAGTTTGAAACAGTTGGCGACTCCAACTCCAGCCTTGGTTGGGCAACCAAATCCGACAGGGCTTAGTTCTAAGATTTCATTAAGGTTACTTTGGACAGTTATATGTCCACTGAGCCTTTTCAAATCCACTTCCAGCCTTTATGAAACGATCACCATAGACTACAATAGAGTGGTCCTGATGCTGGGGATGCAGACAGAAAGATGCTCAATGATGCTTGTGGAGCTCAATGGTGAACAGAAGTGAAGTGCGCTGGATCCCTTGGTACACGGGTGGGTTGAGGCAACTTTGACCATGGAAAGTGGGGTCTTTGACATCCTGTGTGTGATAGTAGAAGGCCAACTGCAGTGGGGATTCCATTTGTGTGACACTTCGGTCACAGCGAATATCCTTGGTGGGATCTAGTGTCCCTCTTGGGTGATGAATCTGCTCTCTGATAGCACTCATGGGAGCATCTAAGATCAAGAAAAGGAGGTCTGCCCCATGTATTTAGCTTAAAGGCTCTTATAGAGTCCAAAAATATTGTTCAATGAACACAACTTTGAGCTCACTTTCAATCAGGGCCATTCACTGAAAATTCGGACACAGAATACAAAAATATATCATTTTATTTTTATAAGTATTTTTCTCAAATGCATAATTGTACAAAATTGACAATATTTCAATCACATGGAATTCAATAAGACGCCCCAAGTCTCCCATTCATTCTTCATTCTTCATCACAACAACATTCTACTAAGCTCTCATCACCCATTCCAACATTCGTATCCTATTCATACATTTCGTACACATCGTACACTAATACACTGGAATTGTCCTGCGACATCCACTCAGCAACTCGCTGGGGGGAAAGATGGTGGTAATAGCAGGATAGAACGTAACCACGCCAACGCGCGTTTCAGTGCTAGGCCCGATCTGCGGCCGCACCTTCGTCAGGGCATGTATACGATGGAAAACAGGCAGGGGCAACAACAGCGAGTTGCTGAGTGGATGTCGCAGGACAATTCCAGTGTATTAGTGTACGATGTGTACGAAATGTATGAATAGGATACGAATGTTGGAATGGGTGATGAGAGCTTAGTAGAATGTTGTTGTGATGAAGAATGAATGGGAGACTTGGGGCGTCTTATTGAATTCCATGTGATTGAAATGTCGTCAATTTTGTACAATTATGCATTTGAGAAAAATACTTATAAAAATAAAATGATATATTTTTGTATTCTGTGTCCGAATTCTCAGTGAATGGCCCTGATTGAAAGTGAGCTCAAAGTTGTGTTCATTGAACAATATTTTTGGACTCTATAAGAGCCTTTAAGCTAAATACATGGGACAGACCTCCTTTTCTTGATCTTAGATACATTTTGTCCCCTGCTGGTCTGCCCTGCATTTAATTCAGGGGGGCCCTACTTATATTAGATTAGCACTCATGGGAGCAACCTTTGGCTATTTCAATGTGTTTCCTGACATGTCTGGCAGCAATCAGTGGCATTCCCTCAGGAATGGTTACTGCGTTGACGGTTTGGGGTCCTCAGCTTTGATGTCACTGGTGCTGTTCCAGCAAGGCCAGCCAACTGACCCTTGGAGGCAGTGCTTTGTTCTGGGGCTGGAAATTAACTTTATTCCTAGTCAGGCCACAGGACAGTCCAGTCTCACTAGCTCAAAGTTCAGCAGTGGCAGTCCTTGCAATGATACAACCTCTCTTTGTGCAACTTCAACGTCAGCACGACACTCCTCTCTTAGTTCTCTCTCCAGATTCACAGAGATCTGAAGTTCAGGGTACGGGGGGGCCATCGTAACCTGTGAAAATGCACTTAATGGATAACATGGTCACTAGCCAAGAGCTAGTAGGTCCCCCCTTCCTTGAGGACAAAGCTCCAGTAATGTACAGTATTGGAAATCCCAGAGTGCAATATTTTTGCCACTCTCAAAATGTCTGAACTCTTCATCGACTGTGAGTAGCCTGGTAGCCCACTCCGAAGGTATGGCTACTTAAGGGCTACACTCATATATAAAAACCAGTTTGGGTACAGGGTTTCCTTCTCTCTCCCTGTCTCCAACTGGTATACAGGAACGAATGGCATCCTACTCTGGAGTGTTGTCACAGGCAGTCACACCTCATTCTGTGGCAACTGCCTTTGTTCCTGAGCCTGTGAGTCATTCACACTTCTCCCTTGGCGAGCATGAAGCTATCTGAGTGTCAAGGCATTTGTGAGGTCACTGGACTATCTGGAAACAAGTGGCAAATTTCTTAATTTTAAAAATGACAATAATCTTGACTTGGGCATCAATTGGGATTTAATCCCACAATTAATTTGATACCTTTCAGTCCCCAGTAAGTAGTCCCATTCAGACGATAGCCATGCTGGGATCCCAGCCTGCAACCCAGTGTTAACTAACTCTCCTCAGCAGAGCAACAACTTTAGGGGTTTTGCTGCTAAGACATATATAAATGTATATGTCTAATATCCAGCTTCCTGACAAAG
The DNA here is from genome assembly GCF_964263255.1 of Lissotriton vulgaris. Lineage (NCBI taxonomy): Eukaryota > Metazoa > Chordata > Amphibia > Caudata > Salamandridae > Lissotriton > Lissotriton vulgaris. The sequence goes on from NC_141693.1 coordinate 1,528,222,806, forward strand.
GGCTCTATACGCATGACTTAGAGGAGACTTACATATACTGTTAAGGGAAGGGGTGAGTTTGCCAATAATTGTAATGGTGAAGTCGAAGTTGCAGTGCAAGCACTGCCTTTCAAGTCTGCAGTGTCAGGCTGTCAGTCATTTTGTACTTTATCACATACAGGGTGGCACTAACAGTGTTGCTGCCCTGGGGGAACACTCTGCTTTACATGCCCTACATAAGCTGGTACCATATACTAGGGTCAGCAGTTGTTAATGGGGACATCCAATTCGACATATTTTTCACAATGGGTCGGAGCAATTGTGCTGGGGTCTGGACAGCAACCCTCAGTGGCCTCTCAAACTCGAAAAACAGGCAGCTAGTAGATAAAATGGGGGCAAAAAGTGTGGGGACACCTGCAAAAGCCTGTTTCCTTACACAAATTGATATTTAAACTAAACTCACAAATGCTATCACAACAAACTTTCACTTAAAACCCCACAGCTGTTATCATATTTCAAATATGAGATTATCAAAACGTCCTTAGCACAGATTATTTTGAGATCACGTCTTACTTTTGTATAAACATTAGTAATACATCACAATGTAAGAGGGAAATAATTATGAGTAGCAAAGTAATACATTTTTTGATTTTATTTTATTTCACTCTAAATGTGATGCTCCTCCAATGGTGGTAATACACTATAGTTACGTAAATAGTGTACATTGAAGATACTATACGATAAAAACAATACACAAACACACTGACCCGATTTACACAACCATTGACTCACATCAACATATCAGTTGCTAATGATTTGACTTATAACATATAGGTCCTCACCATGACCTCTACAGTACTGATGGCGTGAAACCTCTGTACTGGTAATTACAGGGTAACATGCAGTAACACCCAGGCAGGGCCCTGCATTTACGAGTTAAACCCCATGGAATGGGGAATGACTCTTCAGACACAGTCCTCCTGACTGTAAGAACTGCAAGGAGTAACTAATTCCATAGGGTTCAAGGCTCTGAGCAGGTGGGAACTGTGACAGGCGAGGGCAGGTGCTAAGAATAAGTGCAGGGAGGCAGTTGAGGGGCTAGAGAAGAAAAAAGAAAAAGATGTGCTGGAATGGGCGAGCAAACACACTCAGCAGAGAAGGGACAAAGGGCCATATGTATCATCATGCCAATTTGCGACTTCTAAATAGCGATTTTTTAAGGAATCGCTTTTTAGAAATCGCAAAATGGTATGTATGTAGGAAACAGCTTCTTTTTAGCGATTCCTGAACATTCCTAAATTGCGATTAGCAAATTGCTAATCGCAAATTTCCCATTCATTTCTATGGCCAGGAGGCCCATTGAAATGAAGGGCAAATTTGCGATTAGCAATTTGCTAATCGCAATTTAGGAATATTTTCAAGGGTGCAGGGGTGTCACAAGAACACTCTGCTGCACCCCTGAAAATGACATGTGTGGGCATATGGCGCACATACATGCCCTAAGGGCATGTATGAGCGTCATATTCCACCTTTGGATTTTAACTAAATTGCTTTTTCAAAAGAATTCGCAACTTACCACCAACTAGAAGTTGGTGGTAATTTGCGATTCCTCATGGGCATTTTTGCATTCATTTTTATTTGATACATTGCATTTAAGGAATCGCTAAATTTGCGATTCCTTAAGTGCGATCGCAAAATAAGGAATGGCAAATTTTGCGATTCCTTATTTTGCTGCGAAAATGTTTCATACATTCCATTTAGTAAATTAGCATTTGCAAAGGCCGAGATTCGCAGAATTTCGGCCTTTGCGAATGCTAATTTGCTTGATACATATGGCCCATGAACTTAGCTGCTGTTGCACCTATAGCCCCAACTGGTTTTATTAGTCAACTCTCCCAGCCAGTAAAATTAGGTCGATGTTCCTGTTCCAACCATGTATAGGAACTCTGACCCAGGGGAATTCCACATGGTAATTCCACTCTTCCTGGCTTGTAATGAGGGCCTTACTCTTATATGTGGACTAGCGCGTATCTAGAGTTTTATTTTGGCTTATTTTATGAAAAATATAAGCCAACACAGATTTCTGTGGTTCATGTACAGGTGAGTGGACAGGGAAAATTATTGTTAAATTGATCCTCATATTGGTAATGCTAAAATAATGAAATATTTGTATGGTAAACATACAACATTCATTCTATTTCCGATATGTATTTTCTATTGTCTATATAATCTCTCAGGTTTAAGTGATCCAGATGGCACCCTCATATGGCTTCTGAAGGAAAAAAAGCATAGCACATTATTAAGTGCCATATTTATCATTAAATACATTTGTGTACATCATACATAAATGATCTATTTATCATTTAATATCTTATTAATTAATGCAAAAACCCCAGCATATGACTGTATAATGAGCATACCATTTTAGCATCCCAGTTGGGCTCTGCTTGTTTATCCTAATTTGTACTAAACCTGCATCACACGATACATTCAAAAGATCTTGGCATCGAGACTGCATCAGCACATGTTCTTTACCAGGAAACGCAAATGCAGATATTATAACAGTCATGTGTACAATATTTTTCATTGGCAAAGATAAAAGGTTGCATTGTACATGTAATAGGATTTGTACATTTTTGAGAGATAACCATGTTTATGTTGAAGGGAAGCCCTTCACATTTGCAAAGCCCTTTGTGGTCTGACTTGGAAATGGCCTAAAACTCACTGTCAGCATCGACAGGAAATGTTGGTAGGCATTTCTAATTCCAGTCAAGGTCCTGTCAAGAAGTACTTGGAGAAGTACATTTTAGGAAATAAAATCAGGTTATCAAACCAAGAGTGCAAATAAAACAGACAAACAAGATGTCCAAGAGGAGGTTGCAGAAGAAAATGAAAAGTAAAACAAGTAGGGAGATTTCAATAGGTACAGGCAGACATTGCAACAATACCCAACAATCATGCAACCACTCTCTAGTAGGGGTATGCAGCTTACATTCATCTATCTTGAAATAAAATATAACAATTCTAATTGTATCCAATATTATAGAGTAATATTAAATAATCTGGGGTTACTGTTGTTGCATTAGTTACTTCCCCTTAAGGCAGGTGCGTCATTCATTATAAATACACTCAGCCTGCTATAGAACTGGTTTCAATTAATCTGGCTTCGTTACCTTATATGGGCTATGCTTATAGTAGCAAAGGGTAAATGGTATACACCTGTTACAACGCAACTTTTACAACTACCTACTATTACAACGCAACTTTTACAACGCATACCATTACAACGCATTGCGCTGGGGGGCGCTTTAGGATAGGGAATACGTTTAATTTACTATCCAACACCTTCCCTAGTGTCCACGGGGACTGGAGTTGGAATAGTGAATTATACTTACCACTATCCAGCACCTCAAAGCGCTATGTGTTGTAATGGTATGCGTTGTAATGGTCGCATTGTAATGGTAGGTAGTTGTAATGGTATGCGTTGTAACGTGGTACATCCAGGGTAAATGAATGAGGACTTCAAGGTCACAAGTAATACATATTAAATGGCGCATTGGTTGATTGGTGGCACCATATGTACTGGGTCTGAACAGACCCGTAAACCGACCTAAGATGAAACCTGTCAGTGTCATTAAAATCAACTCTGATTTCTGGGAAGAACATTTAAAGATGTGTAATCTGCGGGGATAAGTGTTCACCTGAAGGAATTTTAGGGAACATATATGTGGAAGCTGCAATGTTAACACACAATCCTCGTTATTTTTTTTTACTTATTAAAGAATTGAAATGATAGATCATACCATAGGCCAGTATATCATATAGTCTACAACATAGTAGTATGTGAGTAATATATCAAAATGAAAATAAGCATAACTAAATCTAAATGAGTAAGCCACTGAAAATGGCATTATTATATTATTATATTAGAAAAGAAGAAAGAAAGCTACAAGGAGAAAAAGAAGAGGAAAGGAAGAAGGATATTGAGTACATGTTGAGATAGACTTATCCATAAAAACACAACCAAGTGTTGATGTCTGAAAAGCTAAAGGAATTTTAACTAAGGTGTAAAGGGATATTCCATTATTAGGACGCAAACCCTCACCCACCAATGGTTGTATCCTTCATCATGGGGTGTCTCCTTACACGACAACAAGAGGTTGTGGTGTGGGCTATAACTCCCAAAAAATTAGGGGAAGCTCTTCAGATGTTTTAATGCAACCCTATGTGAGTCAGTAGTCTATGCGGGTGATATAGAATATAAAAGTGATAAGGTGGCTAGAACTCCATAATCCGAATATCGATTGGGTACACCGCACCGTAACCTTGGACTGACCATTCTGTACTTTTATATGCTACCAAGAGGCTACAGAGGTGGGAGTACATCTGCAATGCGCTTTGATCCAAGAAACAGAAAACCTAAAACTACCCACAGAATACCAGTACTTTAAAGATGTTTTGACCCCATTAAAGCGACCCAACTGCCCCCACACAGAGGCTTTGATTGCCACATAGATCTCCTCCCTGGAGCAATGCTGCCCTGCAGTAGAGTTTATGCATTGACAGAGCCTGAAACTCAATAGCTACATGAATATCTGGATGTTCTACTAGAGATAGGTTTTATACACAGTGTAACGGCAACCAAGCTCCTCAGGATCAGGGTGATGCGTAGAGGGGTCCACTTCCTGGCTTCCGCACACTCTGACTAGATAAGTATACACAGAGTATAGAGGTAATCAAGCGAGGGATGGGGTTAGGGTAAGAACGGCAGTGGAAGGGATACCTGAAACGAAAGACGCAAAAGATTAACAACATAAAATCTCAGACAACTCTCATATAATTCTCACTAGATTGTTTCCATACTTAGGATAGATGGTTTCTTGAGGTGAATCCTTCCTTTCTCTCTCTCTATGGCAAGATGCTTCTCTTACCACAGGGATTTGGTTATACTTAAAAGTCAAAGTATGTTAACAACTCAAAAATATCACCATACCAAACATTTGTATAATCATACCCTTCACATACGTACCCCCTAACACACTCCCAATAATCCAAAGAAAAGGCCAACTCCAGTACCAGAGGAAGTTCTTGGTGCAAAAACAAATAGGAGTAAGGTGTGCAAAAAGATCCCCTAAAAGAAAAGAGATACTGTTCCACTGAAAATCTCGTAAAACTGAGTGTCAAACAATGATTCCAAAGAACAACCAGCCGAATCCAGCAATACTGTCTGTTATTCTTTACCAATGTATTTCCACAAACATGAAAGTAAATCAAGTGCTTTAATCCATGACATCCTCACCGGTTGCCAGTAAGCTTACCGGTACTCTGGGAATCCCAATAGCTCCAATGACAGCGAAGATCACTGGGAACTATCAGCCAAGAAGAGGAAGTCAAATAACAGTTTACGGCAGCCGCGAGTAAAGTTCCAGACCAGGGCAAAGGGTGCACCACCCTAATGCTGCATCTGCAGCAGCGAGGACAAGGCTCCAGGTGTTCGCGCTCAGCCAAGCGGAACACGGAAGAAAGCTCGAATGGAGCCCCACGGGACACAGTAGAAGGCAAACTTTCCCACTGCAGCCACTAGCAGGAAAAGTATTCGATGGCAGACATTTTCATGCTCAGCCGAGCGGAAACGCGAAAGGAGGCTCGGACGGGGACCAAACAGGAACAGGAATAGCAGAGCTTCGCGTCTCATCTGAGAACGCCAATCCGCCGGGAGGTACGAGCGGCAGTAATCAGAGCGAGACTCTCCGAACACCAAACAGGAAACACTCCAATGTAATAATCACGTACGACGCCACCTGCGCGATACATGATTATAAAGCTTTAGAAGTGTACTCCAGCGATTCTGTTGGTACTGTAGGCACCATATGTCAGTTGCTGACACACAACTCCATGTCACCTGTGTGTTCCCCACTCTTCTTTGTACCTAAGAAGACTGGGAAGTTGAGGATGTGTGTGGATTATAGGGCAGTCAATAAGGTCATCATTAAGAACCACTATCCTCTCTCCGAATTAATTACGGTACTTATTGGTCAAGTCAAAAATTTCACATTTACACAAATCTAGATATACAGGGAGCTTACCACTTAAACTATGTATGAGAAGGTGATGAATAGAAAACTGCCTGCAGGACTAAGTTTGGGCTATTTGAATATACTGTTATACCCGTCAGGCTATGTAATGCTCCAGCAGCATTTCAATATATTATTATTATTTCATTAATGAGGGAGTTTATGGGTGTTTGTGCAGTCATCTACATAAAGACATTATGATTTACTCAAATTCAAAAACATGTACAGCATGTATGCACCATGTTGCAGTGCCTTAGGGAAAAGGCTCTCTTTGCTAAATTAGATAAATGTTCCTTCCATGTACAGTCAGTAGAGTTTCTGGGGTATCACATCTCCGACCTGCATCACTATGGACCTCAAAAAGGTAAAAGCCATTACCAATTGGCCAACTCTAACAAATGTTCAGAAAATCCAATAGATACTTGGTTTTGCCAATTTTTATCATTGTTTCATGCCACACTTTTCAGAGATAGTGGCACCTATAACACAGCTGCTAAAAAGACACTAGTATTCATGTGGTCTCTAGAAGCCAATCAGGCATTGCAACTGTTAAAAACTAAATTCACCACTGCACCCATTCTTCAACATCCCAATCCAGACCAACCCTAATACGTATATCTCAAAAGAAACCAAGAACTGGCCACATGCATCCCATATCCTTTTATTCCAATAAACCATTTCTAGCAGAGAAAACTATATGGTGGCTGAAAGAGAACTATTGGCCATCAAACTGGTGTTCACTAAATAGAGGCAGTACCCAATGAGGCTAAATATACAGTCACAATATTCTTAGATCATAAAAATGTGCAATTCTTTAGCTTTATCATCTCCTGTCGACAGGGACCAAGCAGTTATAGTCTGATGTCTTTTCTATACTGGGGTAGGCTCACTCTTCCCATTCCACATCAGACTCCCCTACTATGATTCCACCAGAAAAGATAGTCACAGTCAACAAGGGTGACACCTTTATGGCGGCCTTAGACAAAGAATATAAAAAACTAAGGGCCAAAGAATGGACCAAAACACCTAACAATACTGTCACAGACAAGCTGTTCCCTACATGCTCAGAAACTGTAGATCCTACTACAGAAATAAGACATCAGGTAATACAATGAACACAGCATTAGCATGGCACCCAGGTATACAAAAACCCTAAGGAATTTACAAAAGATCTTCTGGTGGAAAAACATGCGAAAGAATATACAATAAAACTCATCTGGTTACCCAAAGTGTGCATGAAACAAGAATACTGCCACTGCACCTGCAACAGCCTCTGCCTATAACTGCTGTTCCTTGGCACACCATTAGTGTGGATTGTAATACTAACCTTCCAGCAAGCAATGCCTTCACTACCATTTTAGTAATTGATATCAAAAATTGCACATTTCATCCACATCAAAAAGAAACCCACTGCCACAGAATTTGGTCAACTATTTATTGATCATATCAAAAGACTTCATGGTCTACCGACTAAAATCATCTCAGATCATGAAGTTCATTTTACATCTACATTTTGGAGAAAAATCTGTGATAAGTTAAAAATAGAGTTAGCCTTGTCATCTGCCTACCACCCACACACTGATGGGCAAACTGAATGGGTCAACAAATCCCTAGAAACTACACTAAGATGCTTACTAGCCACATACACAGATCAATGGGATCAAGCCTCAATTCCTATCTGAATTCACTTCTAATAACAGCACCTACTGAGCCACAAACTACATGCCCTTCCTCTTCATGTCAGGACAACATCCTTGGGCCTTTCCCATTGATATATCATGAGTTTCTACTAAGTTACCTTCAGTCACAGAAACATTAGAACAACTGCATAAGATTGTAAAATACACTAGGACAAGTTTAACAAAAGCCAAATTGATCAAGAAGGCACAAACTAACAAGCATTCGTTCGGAAAAATACACTAGGGCAAGTTTAACAAAAGCCAAATTGGTCAAGAAGGCACAAACTAACAAGCATAGAACCCCAGCACCCACGTAAAAGGAAGGAGATGGGGTATGGTTATCAACATGACACATACAACTAGAAGGCTCAAGGAAACTACGACCACAGTCCTTACAACATTATCAAGCTAATGATTACAGTCACCGTAAAGGTAAGGCTTCTCCTGAATGCACTATCCACCCAGTGTTACTTATTTTACTGATGAAGCCATACCACCCCGCCACACGAAAAGGTACCCCACCCTCACCATTCTGGTTAATGGCCAACAAGAGTACGAAGTTCACCATAATCTGGACTCTAAACTATAATATTAGCATATAGATTGGAGAGATGATTTTATGCGCTAAACCACAACCTCTAACTCTGACTATTAAAGGGGTGTCTGTCAGGATTCCTGCCACAGCTGACCTCTCTTGACTATCACAATATACTGGCATGACTCACATCATTCCTTCCAACACTTATGATCGAACAAATTTCTTGTACCCTGACATTTGACCATATTACATTCTGTTGGTAATAGCTAGCTGCAGTGGGTGTTCCCTGGTTTGTTAGGAAAGGCTTGATAACTTCTACAAATGTTTTACCATGCATATGCAAGGTCAGATTTCAGGTGCCATGCAAGCATCCAGAATAAGCATTTAGCAACTGACATAGATTATCTCAACATGAACCTTGCGGAAGACAGCCCTCATCAAATAAATTCCATGCACTTGTTCCTTGCTATAAGCAATTGGAATGTGACCATTATGAACCTGCAACTTTTGGTGCATTTATTTAAACACCCGCTCCATGACTAAACATCAGACGGACATTTTCCTGCTACTAACGGACACACAACCTGATATGTTGTTACTGACCGAAACCTGGCTCACCCCGGACTCCTTACCGGACATTTTAGCTGCCTTACCAGCTGACTATTATATTTTATCAGCAATACGTCCGGGAGGGAAAACTGGGGGAGGAGTGGCCATTATTGTTAATAAAAAACACCAGCTTAGACAACTAACATCTTTATCTCTGCCCAACACAGAAAATATAGTTGCCAAATTAGACACTCCTAATGGAACACTTGTATTGGTGCTATTGTATCGTCCACCTCAAACTATGGCCACATTTCCTTCAACTCTAGCAGAGCAATTGGCTCCGCTGGTCACAAACCACTCCAAACTACTTTTGGTCGGGGACCTCAACTTTTGGTTTGACAACACATTGTTAGACCCTCAAGCAGCAGAGATGAAAGACCTTTTTAACGACATCAATTTGATACAACACATTCATACTGAAACTCATCAGAAAGGTCATAGTCTTGATCAAATCTGGCCCTCAAACTTACCAATATCTTCTATTGCTATAAAACCATGCTGCTGGTCTGACCACTACAGCATAAGTTTCTCTTTTCATTTAGACAAAACTATTCAATTCAAGCTACAAACCAGTAAGACCACTTGGAAATGGACTTCCATGGATATGTCAGCTTTCTTAAACTTTTTAAATACTTCCCTTCCCCTAGAGAGTACTAATGTGGAGGTAGCTGACCTTAGGTTTAAAGAATGGCTAACTTCAGCCATCAATATCTATGCCCCTCCCACGCGTCTTTGTAGCTCCAGGAGCTCGGACGCTCACAAATGGTTTACACCTGAGCTAAAAAAATTAAAATTGGAAGTGAGGCAACAGGAAAGAGCATGGCGATCTCAGAACTGCCCTCAAGCTAGGGCTACCTATTGCCTAGCCAGGAAAGCATATCAAAAAATTCTACATAATCATAAGACTGCTTATTTTTCAACTAAAATTCTAAACTCTACCAACAAGTCGAAAGAAATTTTTAGAATAGTGAATGATTTATGTAATGATGACAGAACCTCTCCTCCGGTAGTTCCTTCACAAATACTCTGTGATTCCTTGAATGATTTCTTCAGTGAAAAGATACTACAGATTAAACAGAATATATCCACACTTCCAGTTTGCGCCCCTGTGGATGATATTTTTTTCAATCCTCTAACATTACATTCTTTTCCTCCCATTGATCTGAAAGTCTTTTTAGAGTTACTGACTAGAGTCAAATCAGGATCCCCTATGGATGTTTGTCCCCCTCAAATCATGAGGAAAATTGGCCGGGCCATCCCCATTAGAATGATATACTTGCTTCCGCAGCATTCGACACGGTTGACTATTCTATTCTGGTCAACCGTGTCGAACAGGCCGGCCTCAGAGATTCTGCCTTGGTCTGGCTGAAATCGTTCATTTCTGAACGCACCCAGTCTGTTTGTCTAGGGTCTTTCTCAGCACCTAAAATTGATTCTTTCTGTGGGGTCCCTCAAGGCTCTTCTTTGTCTCCCTTATTATTTAATTTGTATATGCGGCCCCTTCTTTTTTCTTTAAGAGAGCACAAAGTCACTGTATATAATTATGCAGATGACTTGCAGATAATCTTTGTACTCAATTCACCTAATGCTGTGGAGGACTTTCAGGCAGCTATGACCTTAATCCAGAGCTGGATGTCTTTAAATCACCTCAAATTAAACCCGGGGAAAACCGAGCTGATTCTGCCCGGGAAGATTGAAATCAGTTGGAGCCCTAATTTCTGGCCTTCTGATATGGGTCTCCCCCCAAAAAAATCGCAAACAGTAAAAAGCTTGAGAGTGACCATCAATGAGGACCTTACTTTAAAATCCCAGATTGGAACTGTAGTATCTTCTGGGTTTTTTCAATTAAGAAAAATTCGAAAAATTGCACACCTCCTTACTCACACTGCCCTAACTCAGGTGGTCATGGCTCTAGTCCTCTCCCACATTGATTTTTCAAACAGCCTCTATCTTGGCCTACCTGCAGGTCAACTTAGAAGATTGCAATACCTGCAGAATCAAGCTGCCAGACTGATCTGTAATGTACCCAAATGGGAATCGATAAAACCAGGTCTAGAGAATCTGCACTGGCTACCTGTGGCTCAAAGAGCCGCATTCAAAGCCGGGTGCATCATCTTCAAGGCATTGCAAGGCAAGGGCCCCCTGTTTATCAGGCAGTTGATTGGAAGATACATCCCCTCACGCAGCTTGAGATCAGCCCAGAAAGATTTACTTGAGGTACCACGGTTTAAGAAAAAACGACAGGGAGGCAGCTGTTTTCACTTTTTAGCAGCCACCTTTTGGAATTCTTTACCTTTGGCCCTCAGACAGAGCAAGGATCTCCTTGCTTTTAGAAAGGCATTTAAGACCCACCTTTTCACAGAGGCCTATTTGAAATAGTGACTCTTGTTGGTACATCCTTTGTTATGTTTTTTATCTCTCTTCAGCGCCAAGAAGCTCCTGGGCGTATGTGCGCTTTACAAATTTTAAATAACATAACATAACATAACATAACATTCTAAAATACCTTCGAGAAAACAGCCTCAACACATTTGTTTTTTCCCCTGTTCCTTTCTATAAGCAATTAGAACGCAACTTTTGTAATCATTCTAAAATACCTCCTAGAAGACAGTCTAATCAAATTAATCTCTGCACCTGTTCCTTGCTATAAGCAGTTAGAATTTGACCTTTGTAAACATTCCAAAGCCCATTCTAGAAGGCATCCTCATCACTTGATGCTCTTCAGCTGTTCCTTATTACAAACAATTAGAATGTGACCTTATTAATGATGAACATTATAAAGCAGTCTTCTTTAAAGACAGTCCACACTCCTCACCTTCGCTTATCCTCTTTGCCTGCCACTTACCTGTATACCGACTTCCAGGACTCTGTCTTGCCAGCTCCATTGATCCTCCCGCTTTGACCTCCCCGCTAAGAATGTCCAGCATTAATCTCTCACCTGGATGGAAAAAAGAACAAGAAGAAAAGGAGAAACTCATTAACAGACTTGATTTTTCCACTTGCTGAGCTAAGTCGCAAGATCGTGCTGCACACAAAGGTAAGCAGCATTTTTGTTAAACTTGTTCATACTGTTGGCAGGGCTCTGCCGGAAAACAACCTTTACAACGCGACTTTTACAATGCGCCACCATTACAACAAAACTTTTACAACGCAACATCCATTACAACGCATTCTATTACAACGCAACCATTACAACGCATGACACTACAATGCATACCACTACAACGCATACCACTACAACGCATGTCATTACAACACAGTCATTACAACGCATACCATTACAACGCATAGCATTACAACACATAGTACCCTTACAGTATCCAACACTTACCCTACTGTTGCACCCCCCGGAGTTAGAATAGTAATTTTTACCCCTACACTATCCAACACGTACCCAACTATTGCACCCTCTGGAGTTAGAATAGTAATTTTTACCCCTACACTATCCAATACTTACCTTACATGCAATGTAATGTTATGCGTTGTAATGGTATGCATTGTAAAGGTAGTATGCGATGTAATGGAATGCGTTGTAAAGGTAGTTTTTAAAAATTTGTTGTAATGGCATGCGTTATAATGGAATGCGTTGCAATGGATGTTGCGTTGTAAAAAATGCGTTGTAAAGGTATGCGTTGTAAAAGTATGCGCTGTAACGTCATACATCCGGCTCTGCCAGAGTAGACTTGGATGAAGCTAACCATGTTCAAACTTGCTTGTGGGTTTGATGCTGAATCATACTCTCTACTGTTTCGAACATTTTGGAAAAGGAGGCCCTGCGGACAATTTAAGTGAAATCAAAACAACAACAAAACCAAAGGTCGGTTCAGATTTGAAAAGCTTTAATAAAGTGATACCTTAAGAGATAGAGTTAACTCAATTCAATTCGATTCAATTTATTAAAGTTTTGGAACTCCAATGAGGTCCACTTGCAAATTGCACACCAATTAATACAAAAGGTGCAAAAAAAACATGTGGTAATGCAGCGGAAACAAGATAGTAATATTTTTCAAGATACAACAGTTTCAAGGGATAAAAAATTGGGATTTAGCAGCCAGCAATGAGGAAACCGGGCATATCCAGAATTGTGCAAATAGCAAATAGAAACCAACCGAGACAACGTAAAGCACTTTTGAGGAGCAAAGTTTAGAATTAGCAGCAAACAGTGAGAGAACAGAGCATTTCCTGAACTGTGCAAATAACAAGTAAAAGCAGCCTAATCATGTGCAAGTTTAGAATTTGGGATAAAAAATTAAATAAGCACAGCCTATAAAATAAGGACCAAATAGTTCAAAATACATTTCAAGATACAACAGTTTCAAGGGATAGAAAGTTTGGGATTTAGCAGCTAGCGGTGAGGAAACATGGCATTTCCAGAATTGTGCAAATAGCAATTAGAAAGCAACTAAGACAACGTAAAGCACTTTCAAGGAGCACAGTTTAGAATTAGCAGCAAACAATGAGAGAACAGAGCATTTCCTGAACTGTGCAAATAACAAGTAAAAGCAGCCTAATCATGTGCAAGTTTACAATTTGGAATAAAAAATTAAATAAGCACAGCCTATAAAATAAGGACCAAATAGTGCAAGATACATTCGTAATCAAGAGAGGATAATATGACTAAAAAGAAGATCAGCTGTTCAAAAATTAAATCCCACTTGGAAAATATTCAGTTAAAATATGTATATAAATTCCTTAAAGAAGTTAAACAATTTTACACGCACAGCTTCATTTTTGAGATTAAAAAGAAAGTTGCGAGCTTAGGCTAGGTAATTAACACCGTTTTGTAAAAACATCAGCCTAAGCCAGAGACGACGGTGAAAGGCCAGTGCCGGACAAACAAACAAAACATGATCGAGGTTCTGGATACTCAGCTCACAGAAATTGCAATTGTTTCCATTTTTTGAATTCTGGGACCAATATGTTCTGAAAAAATAATTTAGAGGTAGGATATTAAATCTAAATAGGGCAAACCTGCATCTTATTCCATGGTCTAAGTTCCAGGTTAAATATTTCTGGGGCAGTTTCGGGGAAGTGGACCTTTCTATTATTTTTAATCTCTCCCTAGTATTACATAGCACAATATCTCTATTAAAGCTGATCCTCCTAATTTTTTAAGAAGGATTTAAATTCTGTTAGCGGGAGGGAAATCATAGATTCTTCCTCAACACAAAAAATGTTTAAAGCCAAAGAGAAATCTCGACCTAAAGAGTAATTCCCCCCCATACCACCAAAAATTTCATAACACATGAAAACTCTTAGGGAATAAAAATCACTGGTTTTTCACTGGTATCCCCAGCGTAAAACTCTAGAAATACCTTGAATATAAGTGTTTATTAGTCCAAATTCCAACCTAATAGCAGCTGAAGGAACTACTGTATTAAAATTACACAGTTTACGTAATATCTGGCCTTCTATCTTCTTTAAAAAAACTCCACGCCTTTACAGGGATTGATTCAATAGCATATAATAAAGTTGATGGAATTTTTGCTTCAGCACCGTCAGTAGATGTAAAAAATGCCTTCTTCCCATTGTGCTATAAAACATGCGCCGACCATTAGGGTGAGACATAGCTTTACTGATGCTGTGATCGATATGAGATTTATTCTTTGTATTGCTCGCAATTATTTACCCTAAATATACATATGAATCAACCATCACTAACTTTTCAAGCCCAATGTGCCAATTGAATTTACAAAATGTTCTGCTTTTGTCACTTTTCAAGATTAGAATTTTAACTTTTGGAAACCTTGATTTTTTTAAAATTAGCCACCGTATGATTCTGCAATGCAGACAACTTTTTGTTTAGCCCTATAGAAGTAAGATCCATCACGACTATATCGTCTGCATGAAGGAGACATGCGAAAGGCCGGCTACCTATCTCTGGAGCATTGCCCTCTCACTGAGAGAGACAGTCGCGTAGATCTGCTAAATATAATGAAAATAATAGGGGAGCTAATAAACAACCTTGTTTCAAGCCGTTTTCTGTTGGAATTACAGATGTTGATCTTTGGTTTCCCTGAGGGCCGGACTGGCTACCGGGCAGTTGTGTGTGCTGCCGAGCTGGGGGCTGATTTCGTTAATGGGGACCTGCATGTGCAAAACGAAATTCGTTTTGCTTTTTTTATTTCAAAGCGCACGCAGGTCCCCATCAACGAAATAAGCCCCACCCCAGAAAATTAGCCCCCAGCTCAGCAGCACACAGAAACGCCCGGTAGCCAGTCCAGCCCTGGTTTCCTCCCATTAAAACCAGACACCAGGTTTGAGTATGTAAAGCAATGATTAAGGACAACAGGGGAGCAGGCAATCCCATATTTTGTAGTTTCCTCCAAAGGAGCGGCCGATCTACCTTATCAAAGGCCGTAGAGAAATCTATGAAGGCCATATAAATATTTGATCTGCGAGATAGCTTATATTTCTGCTCTAGATAGAGTTAATACTAGACTAAAGCCTTATGATGTATTTGTTTATAGGTACCATATCTGCTGGTACTATTCATCAGACTGGTGTAAATGCCTGCTGCAGTGTTACTGTTGAGCCATAGCATCTTTGACTCTGCACGCTCTCTGCATCCCAGCCTCTGTCCCCCTGATATTTGCCACCAAAGCAGTGTCTCCTTCTGTAAACTGAAGGCAAGTTTCTGGAGAATTCAGGAACTAGCATCGCCACCCCATTGAAATCATATGGGATCCCGGTAGGTGGCTTATGATGGCTCTGGATTTTTCCACAGTGTAGAGGTGATGCGTTAGGTTTCTTCACACAATGGCAGTGATGCGTCAGTGCCGAAGCGGCAGTTCCGGAGGTGAAGAGGTAGGCGGTCCCAAGAGCAATACATAGATCTGGTTCTGGCAACAGTGGGCATGTGTTAGTTCTGATCAGCGCAACATGCTCAATGCGTGTGTTCTGACAGATGTAGCACTTGATCTTCACTTCCAGGGGCCCAGGACTGGATTGGCACCACTTAGCATTGCAGTACTCACAGCAGACAGAGTACAGGTACTGTTTGCACATTGAAGACAGAAGTCTTTGCTATCCCTGAGACTCCAAACAGTACGCAAGACAACAAGCCCTTGGAGATATTTTGGTTCTGGGATGTAGAACTGCAGAACCAGTCCTTTTCACTGACAGGAATGGAGCAGCAGACAGAAAGTCAACACAGCAATCAGTTCGTCAAAGTGGCCCCAGACTCACTATAGGAGGGTATGCAACACTGTGTGGGGACAAGACACAGCCCTTTTTAAATGTAAGTGTCAGCGTCTCCCTCCCATCCTGCTCAGGATGACCCATCAGCACGCAGATGGCCACTCAGTCACACCTACACTTTCTTTGTCTGCAGCTGTGTAGAAGAAATGCAGGAAGCCAGCTTTTACCCACCCCAAATGTACATTCCAGAGACAGGCAGAAGGTACCAAATAGTTAGAGAGAGAAAATGCACATTTTCTAAAAGTGACGTTTTTAGAATTGCATGTTAAAAAACAACTTCACCATTAGTGGTTTTTTAAAATTGTGAATCCAGAGAAAGCCCAACTTTGGTGATCCTATCCCTTCCAAAATGGAGATTACACCTATAACTTGTAATAAGGCAATCCCAATGATATCCTGTGGGAGGGAGCAATAGGCCTGAAGTAGTAAAAAATTAACTTAGGAATATTTCACTACCAGGACATGGGAAACCTAAAAGTACTTGTCATACTTTTTAAATAAACTCCATGCTGCCCATTGGCACTCCAGGGCCTACCTTAGGGGTGACCTATATGTAACAAAACGAAAGGTTTGGGCCTGCCTAGTAGGTTAACTTGGTAGGTTGCAATGGCAGTTTAAAACCGCACACACAGGTTCTGCAGTGGAAGGTCTGACACTTGTTTAAAGTGTTACATAAGTGGCTGGCACAAATAGTGCTGCAGACCCACTAGTAGCATTTGATTTAAAGGCCCTGGGCACATGTAGTACACTTTACTAGGGACTCAGAAGTAAATGAAATATGCCAATTATGGATAGGCCAATGTTACCTTGTTTTAAGTGGAAAGCACATGCACTTTAGCATATGTTCGCAGTGGTAAAATGCCCTGGGTCCTAAGGCCTACAAAAACGAATTCAGCTAAATCGGGAGGCGGAAGGCAAAAAGTTTGTGGATTATCCTTCAGATAAGGCCATTTCCAACAAATGGATTATTTAGTTCATGAAGCCTTACTCTCTAACAGGTTTTGCCTGAAGAGATAGAACAATTTTTAAATGTATCTTTTAGCCATTCTTTCAAAGAGAGTACACATTTTTCCTTACATTCATGCCTAAATAAGGTAATACACTTGTTTGCAAAGTGACTCTGGTTATGTATTAGCTGCATTTAAAGCTCAGAAAAGATGCACAGAGCCACTTTATTGCCACACACTGAGAGAAATAGTTAGAGGGAACATTGTATGCAAGAATGAACCTGCATGTGCATCACAATCCCAAGTGTCTTGTTGAGTGATTTTAGTTTTAAAAAGAAAAATTGGAGTGTAAAATATAAAAAAACAGAGCTTGTGTTAAAGTTACAGAGCAAGCTATAGAATGCACCAAGATTTTATTGCAGTTGGAAACCAGTCAAGTACAAGGTACCTCCAATTCACACAAAGCTTGGTTAGAAAACATAGGTCTGTACTGGTTGGATTGTCAGAGCAATTGTATATGACAGCAGCATTTGAGAGCAAATTTCTAGAAATAGGACTATTCTGCACACAAAGAGCCGCAAGGCTAGGAGTGGTAAGGCACCTATGTCTCAACATGGTTGAGACATTTTACCTCATTATATTGTGAACACTAATTATTTGATAGACTATATGTGATTGATAGTTTTTAATTAAAAAAATAGAACTATCCAGTGAGAAAGTCATCAGTTCTTGTCCTGCTTGACCTCATTTTCCGACTGATTCCGGTGGTAACTGGCTCTGGTTGTGCCTTGGGCTCTGTAAACTAGAAGTAGGGCAAGTGCTCTCTGTAAAATGTAAATGGTAATTAGGAGTAAATACAATAGATATGACAACCTTCCTGTAAGCCCAGAGTATATGGTAGGGCATGTAGGTTTGGAGGCCCAGCAGATTTAATGCACTTAAGTGTGCTATGCTGTGTCACCTGGTGGTATTTTAAAGCCAGCCCTGCTGTGCAGGCCACTTTTAAAAGTAAATTATATGCAAAGCGACTTTAATGTCGAGAAGTGTGGCTCAATGGTTAGAGCAGGCAGACCTCGATGCAGAGCTCTGGTCAGCGACCAGGGTTCGATTCCTGCCCCGGCGGGTCTCTGGCTCATTAACTCCCCTGACCAGATATTCTCGCCTCAGTGCCTATTCTGATCATGGGTCCCACGCTGCAACTCTGGGCAATAGCTTGCTTAGTCTCCACAACGGCCCCCACAACGCGAGGGATGCCTGGTCTGCATCATGGGGGTGCCCAGGAGTGGACACTTCACAGGGAAAGCCAGGAAGGGTTCCCTTGCGGTATTCGTACAAGCGCCGGGAAACCCACTGCGGGTAGCTGTGCGCTATACAAGTACAAAAACATTTACATTTACAAAAACAATGCTAAAGGTACTTCTGCAGTCTAAAGTACCTTATTTTTACATACAACTGACCCATCAGCATGCAGTGCACTACATTCTTCACACATCACCTTCAGATAGAAATACATGGAATTCATGCCTCTATCTGAAACTACCTCCTTTGGGAAATCCGCTCTGGAAAACACACCAATGTACCCACTGAAGAAACAGTGAATGTCCTGAGGGGTATTGCTTCAGGATATCTTGTGGCATGGCCCACTACCACCACAATATATATATATTCTGTGATGCATTTGGTGGGTCTAGGGGACCAACAATGCCCACCTCACTCTCTTAAAGGGAGTCCCAACCACTAGCATTTGTATCAAGGAAGCCTTTTCCTTGCCCTTGTCATGCCACTAGCCTGACAAGTTGCAAAGGACCTGCACAACTCCTTTACTTTGGTAGACATTGTGGGCCAAACGAGGTAGTTAACCAACCTACTCCATGTCTAACTGTGACACAGATCATGGCTCAATGTGAGGAGGATTTCACCATCCTTATTGGATTACCACCAACCTCCTGGTGGCTCATTCCTTGGGGTCTCTGGCCTCATTATATATTGGACTCCCTCATCCCAGTAGACTTTTTGGAATCCTCTGACATTACTCTCCTCTTGCCTAGAGACGGTCTGCCTCAGGCTCTCAGAGTGGCACACTCTCTCTGCCCCTGACAAAACTCCTCTCTGAAGGATCCACCAGCTCCCGTCAATTCTGCCAAGTCAAATGCGAAAGGAATAATTGATAGACAGAATCCAATACAATGTCATACATTCACCCCAGTATAGAGAAATGGACCCAAATCCATAGTTTTTTTGCTTACTATGCCATTCCAGTTTGAACTGAGCCATATGGAAATCAGTTTTAACCCTGTGCGCAATGTGCATAGTCCAGCTTCATCTGACAGGCCAGGTCCTCCCTGGGCTGGAAACAAGCATCCTCGGACCAGTTTTTGGGTTTCACTCCTCTTCAGCCAGGATAGCTTGACTCCAGTGGTATAGAGAGCTTTGTTTCCCCTAAGTTGGCAGTTCATGCCCAGATATGGGTCCCTTTTGCCCTTGGATTCAAGCTACCCAGGCTGATGAAAAGTGTTACCCTGAAACTGGTCCCAGGGTGCTTGTTTCCGGTCCAGGGATGATCTTGCTTAGCATTTCCGGCTGGTCTGTTCCCATAAGGAACAGGGACAAGACTAATTTGCATATAGTTGGGTCTGAACTAGGGTGGTGAAGTGAGTTAAATAACCATGATGGATTCCACATAGATCTGTGACTGGGGGTGAGTGTCTGAAGAGTTTCAGCTCTCCATCCATCATCTCCTTGTGTTTGCTTTGTTCGCCATAAGTTGGCAGGATATGCCCAGAAGAGGGTCCCTTGTTCCCTTTGCCATTGGATTCAAGATAGCCTGGCTCGTGAGGGGTTTTACCCCAAAACCAGTCTCAGGATGATTGTTTCCGGTCCAGGAAACATCTGGCTTGGCATTTCAGGCTGAACTGTTCCCAAAAGGAACATGGTCTAAACTGATTTGCATATATCTGGGTCTGAACAGGGGTGGCGCACTGAGATAAAGAACAATGATAGATACAACCCAGATCTGAGCCTGGGCGGTGAGTGTCTGAAAAGCTTCAGAGCCCTGTCCATCATCTCCTTGTGTTTGCTTAGTTCACCCTAGTTTGGCAGGGTATGGCCAGACGTGGGTCCCTTGCTCACTTTGCCATTGGATTCAAGCTAGCTTGGCTTATGAGGGATGTTACTCCAAAACCGGTCCCAGGATACTTAGTTCTGGTCCAGGGAAGATCTATCTTGACAGTTCAGGTTGGACTCTTCCCATAAGGAACAGGGACAAGACTGATTTGCATATAGCTGGGTCTGAAATGGGGTTGCAAAATGAGCTAAAGAATGATGATGAATTCAACCCAGATATTTGACTGGTGGTGGGTATCTGAAAAGTTTCAGCGTTCCATCCATCATCTCCTTGTGTGTGCTTTGTTCACCCTAAGTTGGCAGGGCATGCTCAGATGTGGGTCCCTTGCTCACTTTGCCATTGGATTCAAGCTAGCCTGGCTGGTGAGGGGTTTTACTCCGAAACTGGTCCCTGGATGCTTGTTTCTGGTCCAGGGAAGATCTAGCTTGACAGTTCGGGTTGGACTCTTCCCATAAGGAACAGGGTTAAGACTGATTTGCATATAGATGGATCTGAACTGGGATGGCAAAGTAAGCTAAATAATGATGATGGATTCTACCCAGATCTGTGACTGGGGGTGAGTATATGAAAGGTTTCAGCACTCCGTCCATCATCTTGTGTTTGCTTAATTTTGCCAAGTCAGACACATTTTGCTGGGGGTGGAATCCTCGCCCTCAGGGTCAGATTCCTCCTGCGTCTCTGAATCTCTTTGGGCTTGCTCATCAAATCCTGTGTTCTTTCCATTGTCATTGGATGCTTGGCCCATTGTTCCAGGGTCCAAATGTCAAGCATTTCGCTGCTCAGCAGATTGTGAACGAGTCACAGCATATACCCACTTAGGGAGATCCAGCAACCTTGCATGAACCATTCTCTCCACCCCTGACCTGTTGATGCTTCAAGCTAATTTTTTAGTTGACACTATACTGGGAGAGTAGAAGAAATAATTACCTCCTTAGGGTGTGAGAAGTTGGCCTGGTATATGATGTCCACTCAATAAAGTGGGCACCTTGCACCAGTCCAAACAACTATTATGGTGATTTAAGAGGTCAAAGATAACCTTTGAAACTATACAAATGGTAGATATGGAGAGCAGCCTTCAGGCTTAGTCTTGAAGGAATGTTAAGCAGCTTGTTTTACCAGAATGCAACATTGCTGTATTGGTTAAATGAAAGAAGAACCACACAGTAGTTATAAAAATATGTATTTATTATTATAACATACCTTAAATCCCACCCAGTATCTGCTACACGTATGTAAACACAAAGCACACAATACTGTAGCACAGAAACAGTCGTAAGTAGCACTAATACAGAGTGGGCTCCAGAGGGAGAAAAAAACATATACTAAAATAGTGGTATAAAAACCACAACTTGAGTCAAGACAGTGTCTAGAGGTTGTAGAATCACTGGGACCCCAAGGTACCACCCAAGGTGAGTAAGTAGGGACCCCACAGAGGATGGATGCAGTCTGAGAACATGACCGCGTGCTACGCACAATTCAATGGGAGAGTTACGGTTGCAGTTTTACAGTTTAAGGACCCTTCCCGGTGGATTACGAAGAAATCCTTTTGAAAACTCGAAGGTTGGAGAGCCACCCCACCCGTGGACACCGAAGCACCAGAGTTACCTATCCCATGGAAGCTGGGTGCATAGTGTCTAAGTGTCATCGGAAACCGCAGTCGATCTCAATGAGAGTCTTCACAGAAACGCCAATGCTGGAAAGAAGAAAAGTGGCTGGTGGTGGAACCTCCATGGAAGGAACCTGAAAGCAGCGGGGGACAGAGTCTGGGTCACTCAGGAGTGACCAGGGGTTGAGTAGATGAATGCCCACCAATGTCGGGTGCTTCAGGTGTGATGATGGGGACCATGACTCTACAGCTGCAGGGACCAGGAGACATCAAGGACAAACCGGAGCTGGAGATGAGCTTTCCCATGAAGGATGTCGAGTGCTGAGGGGTTAGTGTCCGGCCAGAGCGCCAACACGCCTTGGCAGGCAACCCATGAAGAAGGTCAAGGAGGGTTACGGTCTGGGCCATCAAGGACCAGGGTACTCGCCACAGCAAGGGGAGTCAGGGAAGCGCTTGAGCAACCAGGGGAGCCCCAAAAAAGCAGTGTTGTCCCTCAAATGGACCCACAAGCAGAAGTAGCAGTTTTACAAAGTAACAGCTTGCAGGGTACAGAGTGCAAGGAGGCCAAAGTCATTTCTAAGAAATGTGCTCAGAGATTGGGGCTATCGATAGCCGAATGCACTTAGTTGGGAACTCCAACAAGCATATGCACTTGCTAAAGTATATGGTGCACAGGGTTTCAGGTTGTGCGGTCCCCACAAGGGATACTGGCCTCAAACTTAGTGAGAGAGCAGTTCAACCTCATAGAACATCAGACCCCACCTCCTGTGTTGCTTGAGCCTTTGGAGTCTGCAGCAGCTCAGGATCAGCAGACCAGTCAGTTGCGTTATGGTGCCTGCGAATGCAGGGGAGTGACTCCTTCACCCCAAGGGAGATAACTTCAGGTGTCCTTGATGCTCCATAGGATCTGCACGGAGCCTGTATGGTGCACTGACACAGACAATACTTTGGGCAGAGAGGCAGATGATGGTGTGCCTAGTTGAAGTCCAGAGAAGTCCAGAGTGTCCAGACAGTCAAAGTTCAGTTGTGTCTTATCCACGTCAAATCTAGGGTCCTACAGCCAGGTAACGCGTTTTGTACCCACAGCAGAGGGTTGGACAGATTCAAGGGACCTTTCCAGGGGAGGGTCAGAACAGTGGGGAGGCTACTCCCATGTCCTTTGTCCAGTTTCACACCAGGCCAGGAGCAAAATGTACCCCTCGTGCAGACTTTCAAGCACTTTGGAAGTGCACTCACCCAGCCCCAATACACCTGTCTGGGAAGTAGTCACAACTCCCTGTGACAGGATGCCTATTGTGCTGCCTTCCCCTGCTTGAGTTTGGCTCAGCAGCAGGAGAGCAGAAATGTGTCACTGGTCAGCAGCAAATATTGTGTGCTTTTCGGGTCGAGAAGGCTGTAGTGTAGTTCCTATATTCCCAATAGGCTCTGTGCATTGTAATAACATATACTATAGTTTAGACGTAGTACTGAAGTCGACTAGGTCTCTATCGTATATATTAGACTTATTGGTGAGTGCCAGCTAGCTCAGAGGTCACTAGAAACTTTCTCGAAATTACAAGAAGGGATTAGTTTCTGACAACCGCATAAACATGACAACTTTGTTTCCCACGAATAAGAAATCAATATCTAGAGTCGCGGAAACAATAGATAGCTATTTTACTCAGTCATTTGTGCATGCATTGTTTCACCAGAGGTGCTGAGAAAATAGAGAGACGGGCGTTTTCAATAAAAGTATTTATTGAACAGTCTTCTTTCTCAAGCATAAGAAATGTACTGCTACAATCGTAGTACCGGTAATAAAGTACAGAGTATATCATACGAACAATATTATAAAGTAGTACTGTAAAAGCATGATATGGTTTCTAAGCCATAAATTGCCTTAAAACGGATAAAATACATACAGTGTTAAAATGATGGCTAAAAGTACTCAACTGGTGCTTCTAAAATACGCCTACCCCGGTGTACCTGACCTAAGCCTAGCACAAGGGAAGAAGTAAGTGAGGAGTAGTTTAGGTTTTAGTATTTCTTGCCAAGAATCTAATCAAGAATTCTCTAAGGGTCTAATCAGCTCCGTACCTTGGTTTAGAATGAAGGAGGTCTTGTATCTATCTCTCAGGACTCAATTTCCCAGATACCCGCAAGGGTAAGCTGGAAACACTGGAGCTGGATTTCTTGGCAAGAGAAAAGACAGCGTCTCTCAATGCATCAGCTGGAGGGTCGGCTTCCTTCGGCACTTGCTGCTGCAGGGTGTCGGGCAAGTAGTTAGTCGATCTGCTCCACACCACTGTTTGTTTGTCTGGGCAAATGTAGGCATATTTATACCTTGAAGGTGCCGAGTTTGACGTATGATTGGACTTAATAACGTCACTCAAAGACTCAATTCTTTGAAAACTCCTGGAGTTCTTGGATAAATCAATATTCAATCAGGGGGAAGTCCCTAGCTGCTGAAGGCGGGTTTTTCCAAGAAATCGTTGTTGATTCTTGGAACTTAGTGGAAGTAGTCATGCTCTATTTGGGCTGCATAGGCTCAGTCTAAATATAATAAAGATTTCTATGCCTATATAAGGATTGGATAATGTATACCTATATAAGGCATGAATCGGGGAAATGTACACTAGGGTCCTAGATTCGTTTACAACAAGGCTGATTCAGGGAAGACCAGGGACCCCACAAAGCTCACTTCAGAAGGGTGGAATCATACCTCCCCCAATGGTTACCAGTGTGGAGGTATGATTCCAAGGTGTTTGATATCAAACACAACATGATTTGTTGCAGCCGTTTTTGAGATAACATTTTAGGCAAGCATATAATGCTCCTCTACCTATATGTCTGGCTGCGTCACCGACAACCCGGCAGAACCCGAAGGCTGCACGGGAGCTCTGCTCATGCTGGGATACCCTCTCGAGTACAATCCAGCACCCTGCCTTCAAGTTTGTCAAGGCCTGCTAGAGGGGTGACTGATAGGTTTTAAGATTAGGTTTAAGAAGATTGTCACACCTCTCTATTGCCATGGGATGGCATTTTGCTCTACTGATAACATATGTTACCTGGTGACGCACACAAGGTATAATGTGCCCTGGGGAAACCTGTTTCTCTGTGACCATAGTGACCCTGGCTCCTGTATCCCTCATGCTTCAACATCAGCCCCATTGACTTAATCCTCTGCTTCTACCTTTCCATACTGGGAGGCGAGGCAGTCATGGTTGTGAATTCCAGCCATCCCAAGGCCCCTAAGCTTGACTCTGTGATAACCTTCCCCATCTCTGGGACAATCTCTATTAGGTCCCTGTAACCCTCAGCTGCTATTGCTATTACGCCGTGTATTTAATAAAAAGTATATATATTATCCCACTGGAACCGCTGTTTTGAGTATAAAGGGATCAGCCAGCAGCACAGAGTGCAATAACGTAGTGAAGCCCTGTGTTGCACGCGGCCCGTGGTATGACTCGGCCCTGTTGTGTCTGTCGTAGAGTCTAAAATAAGATTAAAGTCCCCTCTTAAATATGTTTTCTGCGTTAAGTTGTGTAATATGCATAGAAATTCTGGGGAAGAAATCAGTTCTGTCTACATTTGGCGCATATATATTATTTAAAAGAAGCGGATTGTCCCCCCTCGGGAACCCGATACTAAAATATGACTGCCATCTTCATTTGCCATCAATTCTGAGACTATAAAAAGGGAGAGAGCGGTGGATCAGAATGCACACTCCACAGGAATATGTAATATAACTGACAAAAAAGCGATGATTACCCCATGAGGATGCAAACCCATACGCTGGTGCGTAGTGTGTTTACTGGAGGAAAGCTGGTTGGACAGCGTGTCTAGACAACTCCAATAATATACCAGTGCACATCCAAAAAAGTCACTTTTTATCCCTTGTGCGATTTAGCACTGTAATATCACTCAGTGTCCTTTATCAGAAGCGACCTCCAATAGCCATATGGTGTTGGTAATTCAATCTTTATTTATCAATCGTCAATGATCCACAGCCGACGCGTGTTCCGCCCCGTTCGGGCTTTCTCAAGGCTATACGTCATGCATGAAACAAAACAAAAAAACAAACAAGTTCTATAATCCATAATTACAGACACAACAATGTAAATATAATTAGACACTTTCCAATCTATGTCGTGCATACTATGCATGCACAAAAGAAATGTGTTAGAAATTGACCACCATCACATTACCGACATGTGTCCTATGTCTCAACATGGTTGAGACATTTTACCTCATTATATTGTGAACACTAATTATTTGATAGACTATATGTGATTGATAGTTTTTAATTAAAAAAATAGAACTATCCAGTGAGAAAGTCATCAGTTCTTGTCCTGCTTGACCTCATTTTCCGACTGATTCCGGTGGTAACTGGCTCTGGTTGTGCCTTGGGCTCTGTAAACTAGAAGTAGGGCAAGTGCTCTCTGTAAAATGTAAATGGTAATTAGGAGTAAATACAATAGATATGACAACCTTCCTGTAAGCCCAGAGTATATGGTAGGGCATGTAGGTTTGGAGGCCCAGCAGATTTAATGCACTTAAGTGTGCTATGCTGTGTCACCTGGTGGTATTTTAAAGCCAGCCCTGCTGTGCAGGCCACTTTTAAAAGTAAATTATATGCAAAGCGACTTTAATGTCGAGAAGTGTGGCTCAATGGTTAGAGCAGGCAGACCTCGATGCAGAGCTCTGGTCAGCGACCAGGGTTCGATTCCTGCCCCGGCGGGTCTCTGGCTCATTAACTCCCCTGACCAGATATTCTCGCCTCAGTGCCTATTCTGATCATGGGTCCCACGCTGCAACTCTGGGCAATAGCTTGCTTAGTCTCCACAACGGCCCCCACAACGCGAGGGATGCCTGGTCTGCATCATGGGGGTGCCCAGGAGTGGACACTTCACAGGGAAAGCCAGGAAGGGTTCCCTTGCGGTATTCGTACAAGCGCCGGGAAACCCACTGCGGGTAGCTGTGCGCTATACAAGTACAAAAACATTTACATTTACAAAAACAATGCTAAAGGTACTTCTGCAGTCTAAAGTACCTTATTTTTACATACAACTGACCCATCAGCATGCAGTGCACTACATTCCTCACACATCACCTTCAGATAGAAATACATGGAATTCATGCCTCTATCTGAAACTACCTCCTTTGGGAAATCCGCTCTGGAAAACACACCAATGTACCCACTGAAGAAACAGTGAATGTCCTGAGGGGTATTGCTTCAGGATATCTTGTGGCATGGCCCACTACCACCACAATATATATATATTCTGTGATGCATTTGGTGGGTCTAGGGGACCAACAATGCCCACCTCACTCTCTTAAAGGGAGTCCCAACCACTAGCATTTGTATCAAGGAAGCCTTTTCCTTGCCCTTGTCATGCCACTAGCCTGACAAGTTGCAAAGGACCTGCACAACTCCTTTACTTTGGTAGACATTGTGGGCCAAACGAGGTAGTTAACCAACCTACTCCATGTCTAACTGTGACACAGATCATGGCTCAATGTGAGGAGGATTTCACCATCCTTATTGGATTACCACCAACCTCCTGGTGGCTCATTCCTTGGGGTCTCTGGCCTCATTATATATTGGACTCCCTCATCCCAGTAGACTTTTTGGAATCCTCTTGCCTAGAGACGGTCTGCCTCAGGCTCTCAGAGTGGCACACTCTCTCTGCCCCTGACAAAACTCCTCTCTGAAGGATCCACCAGCTCCCGTCAATTCTGCCAAGTCAAATGCGAAAGGAATAATTGATAGACAGAATCCAATACAATGTCATACATTCACCCCAGTATAGAGAAATGGACCCAAATCCATAGTTTTTTTGCTTACTATGCCATTCCAGTTTGAACTGAGCCATATGGAAATCAGTTTTAACCCTGTGCGCAATGTGCATAGTCCAGCTTCATCTGACAGGCCAGGTCCTCCCTGGGCTGGAAACAAGCATCCTCGGACCAGTTTTTGGGTTTCACTCCTCTTCAGCCAGGATAGCTTGACTCCAGTGGTATAGAGAGCTTTGTTTCCCCTAAGTTGGCAGTTCATGCCCAGATATGGGTCCCTTTTGCCCTTGGATTCAAGCTACCCAGGCTGATGAAGAGTGTTACCCTGAAACTGGTCCCAGGGTGCTTGTTTCCGGTCCAGGGATGATCTTGCTTAGCATTTCCGGCTGGTCTGTTCCCATAAGGAACAGGGACAAGACTAATTTGCATATAGTTGGGTCTGAACTAGGGTGGTGAAGTGAGTTAAATAACCATGATGGATTCCACATAGATCTGTGACTGGGGGTGAGTGTCTGAAGAGTTTCAGCTCTCCATCCATCATCTCCTTGTGTTTGCTTTGTTCGCCATAAGTTGGCAGGATATGCCCAGAAGAGGGTCCCTTGTTCCCTTTGCCATTGGATTCAAGATAGCCTGGCTCGTGAGGGGTTTTACCCCAAAACCAGTCTCAGGATGATTGTTTCCGGTCCAGGAAACATCTGGCTTGGCATTTCAGGCTGAACTGTTCCCAAAAGGAACATGGTCTAAACTGATTTGCATATATCTGGGTCTGAACAGGGGTGGCGCACTGAGATAAAGAACAATGATAGATACAACCCAGATCTGAGCCTGGGCGGTGAGTGTCTGAAAAGCTTCAGAGCCCTGTCCATCATCTCCTTGTGTTTGCTTAGTTCACCCTAGTTTGGCAGGGTATGGCCAGACGTGGGTCCCTTGCTCACTTTGCCATTGGATTCAAGCTAGCTTGGCTTATGAGGGATGTTACTCCAAAACCGGTCCCAGGATACTTAGTTCTGGTCCAGGGAAGATCTATCTTGACAGTTCAGGTTGGACTCTTCCCATAAGGAACAGGGACAAGACTGATTTGCATATAGCTGGGTCTGAAATGGGGTTGCGAAATGAGCTAAAGAATGATGATGAATTCAACCCAGATATTTGACTGGTGGTGGGTATCTGAAAAGTTTCAGCGTTCCATCCATCATCTCCTTGTGTGTGCTTTGTTCACCCTAAGTTGGCAGGGCATGCTCAGATGTGGATCCCTTGCTCACTTTGCCATTGGATTCAAGCTAGCCTGGCTGGTGAGGGGTTTTACTCCGAAACTGGTCCCTGGATGCTTGTTTCTGGTCCAGGGAAGATCTAGCTTGACAGTTCGGGTTGGACTCTTCCCATAAGGAACAGGGTTAAGACTGATTTGCATATAGATGGATCTGAACTGGGATGGCAAAGTAAGCTAAATAATGATGATGGATTCTACCCAGATCTGTGACTGGGGGTGAGTATATGAAAGGTTTCAGCACTCCATCCATCATCTTGTGTTTGCTTAATTTTGCCAAGTCAGACACATTTTGCTGGGGGTGGAATCCTCGCCCTCAGGGTCAGATTCCTCCTGCGTCTCTGAATCTCTTTGGGCTTGCTCATCAAATCCTGTGTTCTTTCCATTGTCATTGGATGCTTGGCCCATTGTTCCAGGGTCCAAATGTCAAGCATTTCGCTGCTCAGCAGATTGTGAACGAGTCACAGCATATACCCACTTAGGGAGATCCAGCAACCTTGCATGAACCATTCTCTCCACCCCTGACCTGTTGATGCTTCAAGCTAATTTTTTAGTTGACACTATACTGGGAGAGTAGAAGAAATAATTACCTCCTTAGGGTGTGAGAAGTTGGCCTGGTATATGATGTCCACTCAATAAAGTGGGCACCTTGCACCAGTCCAAACAACTATTATGGTGATTTAAGAGGTCAAAGATAACCTTTGAAACTATACAAATGGTAGATATGGAGAGCAGCCTTCAGGCTTAGTCTTGAAGGAATGTTAAGCAGCTTGTTTTACCAGAATGCAACATTGCTGTATTGGTTAAATGAAAGAAGAACCACACAGTAGTTATAAAAATATGTATTTATTATTATAACATACCTTAAATCCCACCCAGTATCTGCTACACGTATGTAAACACAAAGCACACAATACTGTAGCACAGAAACAGTCGTAAGTAGCACTAATACAGAGTGGGCTCCAGAGGGAGAAAAAAACATATACTAAAATAGTGGTATAAAAACCACAACTTGAGTCAAGACAGTGTCTAGAGGTTGTAGAATCACTGGGACCCCAAGGTACCACCCAAGGTGAGTAAGTAGGGACCCCACAGAGGATGGATGCAGTCTGAGAACATGACCGCGTGCTACGCACAATTCAATGGGAGAGTTACGGTTGCAGTTTTACAGTTTAAGGACCCTTCCCGGTGGATTACGAAGAAATCCTTTTGAAAACTCGAAGGTTGGAGAGCCACCCCACCCGTGGACACCGAAGCACCAGAGTTACCTATCCCATGGAAGCTGGGTGCATAGTGTCTAAGTGTCATCGGAAACCGCAGTCGATCTCAATGAGAGTCTTCACAGAAACGCCAATGCTGGAAAGAAGAAAAGTGGCTGGTGGTGGAACCTCCATGGAAGGAACCTGAAAGCAGAGGGGACAGAGTCTGGGTCACTCAGGAGTGACCAGGGGTTGAGTAGATGAATGCCCACCAATGTCGGGTGCTTCAGGTGTGATGATGGGGACCATGACTCTACAGCTGCAGGGACCAGGAGACATCAAGGACAAACCGGAGCTGGAGATGAGCTTTCCCATGAAGGATGTCGAGTGCTGAGGGGTTAGTGTCCGGCCAGAGCGCCAACACGCCTTGGCAGGCAACCCATGAAGAAGGTCAAGGAGGGTTACGGTCTGGGCCATCAAGGACCAGGGTACTCGCCACAGCAAGGGGAGTCAGGGAAGCGCTTGAGCAACCAGGGGAGCCCCAAAAAAGCAGTGTTGTCCCTCAAATGGACCCACAAGCAGAAGTAGCAGTTTTACAAAGTAACAGCTTGCAGGGTACAGAGTGCAAGGAGGCCAAAGTCATTTCTAAGAAATGTGCTCAGAGATTGGGGCTATCGATAGCCGAATGCACTTAGTTGGGAACTCCAACAAGCATATGCACTTGCTAAAGTATATGGTGCACAGGGTTTCAGGTTGTGCGGTCCCCACAAGGGATACTGGCCTCAAACTTAGTGAGAGAGCAGTTCAACCTCATAGAACATCAGACCCCACCTCCTGTGTTGCTTGAGCCTTTGGAGTCTGCAGCAGCTCAGGATCAGCAGACCAGTCAGTTGCGTTATGGTGCCTGCGAATGCAGGGGAGTGACTCCTTCACCCCAAGGGAGATAACTTCAGGTGTCCTTGATGCTCCATAGGATCTGCACGGAGCCTGTATGGTGCACTGACACAGACAATACTTTGGGCAGAGAGGCAGATGATGGTGTGCCTAGTTGAAGTCCAGAGAAGTCCAGAGTGTCCAGACAGTCAAAGTTCAGTTGTGTCTTATCCACGTCAAATCTAGGGTCCTACAGCCAGGTAACGCGTTTTGTACCCACAGCAGAGGGTTGGACAGATTCAAGGGACCTTTCCAGGGGAGGGTCAGAACAGTGGGGAGGCTACTCCCATGTCCTTTGTCCAGTTTCACACCAGGCCAGGAGCAAAATGTACCCCTCGTGCAGACTTTCAAGCACTTTGGAAGTGCACTCACCCAGCCCCAATACACCTGTCTGGGAAGTAGTCACAACTCCCTGTGACAGGATGCCTATTGTGCTGCCTTCCCCTGCTTGAGTTTGGCTCAGCAGCAGGAGAGCAGAAATGTGTCACTGGTCAGCAGCAAATATTGTGTGCTTTTCGGGTCGAGAAGGCTGTAGTGTAGTTCCTATATTCCCAATAGGCTCTGTGCATTGTAATAACATATACTATAGTTTAGACGTAGTACTGAAGTCGACTAGGTCTCTATCGTATATATTAGACTTATTGGTGAGTGCCAGCTAGCTCAGAGGTCACTAGAAACTTTCTCGAAATTACAAGAAGGGATTAGTTTCTGACAACCGCATAAACATGACAACTTTGTTTCCCACGAATAAGAAATCAATATCTAGAGTCGCGGAAACAATAGATAGCTATTTTACTCAGTCATTTGTGCATGCATTGTTTCACCAGAGGTGCTGAGAAAATAGAGAGACGGGCGTTTTCAATAAAAGTATTTATTGAACAGTCTTCTTTCTCAAGCATAAGAAATGTACTGCTACAATCGTAGTACCGGTAATAAAGTACAGAGTATATCATACGAACAATATTATAAAGTAGTACTGTAAAAGCATGATATGGTTTCTAAGCCATAAATTGCCTTAAAACGGATAAAATACATACAGTGTTAAAATGATGGCTAAAAGTACTCAACTGGTGCTTCTAAAATACGCCTACCCCGGTGTACCTGACCTAAGCCTAGCACAAGGGAAGAAGTAAGTGAGGAGTAGTTTAGGTTTTAGTATTTCTTGCCAAGAATCTAATCAAGAATTCTCTAAGGGTCTAATCAGCTCCGTACCTTGGTTTAGAATGAAGGAGGTCTTGTATCTATCTCTCAGGACTCAATTTCCCAGATACCCGCAAGGGTAAGCTGGAAACACTGGAGCTGGATTTCTTGGCAAGAGAAAAGACAGCGTCTCTCAATGCATCAGCTGGAGGGTCGGCTTCCTTCGGCACTTGCTGCTGCAGGGTGTCGGGCAAGTAGTTAGTCGATCTGCTCCACACCACTGTTTGTTTGTCTGGGCAAATGTAGGCATATTTATACCTTGAAGGTGCCGAGTTTGACGTATGATTGGACTTAATAACGTCACTCAAAGACTCAATTCTTTGAAAACTCCTGGAGTTCTTGGATAAATCAATATTCAATCAGGGGGAAGTCCCTAGCTGCTGAAGGCGGGTTTTTCCAAGAAATCGTTGTTGATTCTTGGAACTTAGTGGAAGTAGTCATGCCCTATTTGGGCTGCATAGGCTCAGTCTAAATATAATAAAGATTTCTATGCCTATATAAGGATTGGATAATGTATACCTATATAAGGCATGAATCGGGGAAATGTACACTAGGGTCCTAGATTCGTTTACAACAAGGCTGATTCAGGGAAGACCAGGGACCCCACAAAGCTCACTTCAGAAGGGTGGAATCATACCTCCCCCAATGGTTACCAGTGTGGAGGTATGATTCCAAGGTGTTTGATATCAAACACAACATGATTTGTTGCAGCCGTTTTTGAGATAACATTTTAGGCAAGCATATAATGCTCCTCTACCTATATGTCTGGCTGCGTCACCGACAACCCGGCAGAATGGTCTCCGAAGGCTGCACGGGAGCTCTGCTCATGCTGGGATACCCTCTCGAGTACAATCCAGCACCCTGCCTTCAAGTTTGTCAAGGCCTGCTAGAGGGGTGACTGATAGGTTTTAAGATTAGGTTTAAGAAGATTGTCACACCTCTCTATTGCCATGGGATGGCATTTTGCTCTACTGATAACATATGTTACCTGGTGACGCACACAAGGTATAATGTGCCCTGGGGAAACCTGTTTCTCTGTGACCATAGTGACCCTGGCTCCTGTATCCCTCATGCTTCAACATCAGCCCCATTGACTTAATCCTCTGCTTCTACCTTTCCATACTGGGAGGCGAGGCAGTCATGGTTGTGAATTCCAGCCATCCCAAGGCCCCTAAGCTTGACTCTGTGATAACCTTCCCCATCTCTGGGACAATCTCTATTAGGTCCCTGTAACCCTCAGCTGCTATTGCTATTACGCCGTGTATTTAATAAAAAGTATATATATTATCCCACTGGAACCGCTGTTTTGAGTATAAAGGGATCAGCCAGCAGCACAGAGTGCAATAACGTAGTGAAGCCCTGTGTTGCACGCGGCCCGTGGTATGACTCGGCCCTGTTGTGTCTGTCGTAGAGTCTAAAATAAGATTAAAGTCCCCTCTTAAATATGTTTTCTGCGTTAAGTTGTGTAATATGCATAGAAATTCTGGGGAAGAAATCAGTTCTGTCTACATTTGGCGCATATATATTATTTAAAAGAAGCGGATTGTCCCCCCTCGGGAACCCGATACTAAAATATGACTGCCATCTTCATTTGCCATCAATTCTGAGACTATAAAAAGGGAGAGAGCGGTGGATCAGAATGCACACTCCACAGGAATATGTAATATAACTGACAAAAAAGCGATGATTACCCCATGAGGATGCAAACCCATACGCTGGTGCGTAGTGTGTTTACTGGAGGAAAGCTGGTTGGACAGCGTGTCTAGACAACTCCAATAATATACCAGTGCACATCCAAAAAAGTCACTTTTATCCCTTGTGCGATTTAGCACTGTAATATCACTCAGTGTCCTTTATCAGAAGCGACCTCCAATAGCCATATGGTGTTGGTAATTCAATCTTTATTTATCAATCGTCAATGATCCACAGCCGACGCGTGTTCCGCCCCGTTCGGGCTTTCTCAAGGCTATACGTCATGCATGAAACAAAACAAAAAAACAAACAAGTTCTATAATCCATAATTACAGACACAACAATGTAAATATAATTAGACACTTTCCAATCTATGTCGTGCATACTATGCATGCACAAAAGAAATGTGTTAGAAATTGACCACCATCACATTACCGACATGTGTCACAGTCATTATTGGCCTTATTGTCAAAAACTTTAAATATTTCCCAATTCATGTTGCACATCAGAGTGAACACAAGACTCGCCAAGCAATCCAAATAATCCAACCAATATGTTTTAAAAGTTAGAGAGAGCCCATTTAGTGAAACAAAGAGTAAATAAGGGGAAGAAAACACACGGAAAACCAAGGTTAAAAACCCCACAAGTGGATCAACACCCAATACCAAGTTAGTTTCTTTCAGTTCCATGTTGATCTCCAAGTACCCCCATGGATCTGATCCTATCCAGTCATATATAGACACTACGTGTCTAGACAAGTAGGCTAAATACTGACAACACTTCCTGGAGCTTGAAAACCCTCTCACTTTCCAGGATATGCATTTAAAGTTTAAAGAGCAAACTAGCGTTGCTCATATCTGGAGAGGTCATGTATGCAGGGCACTGTCATCCATGATATATTGTATTGCAAATACATAAACTCCACATATTCATTGCAGCAGAGAAACATTACTCCGTACCAAACTTGAACAAAGATACTAACAACTAGAAACATTTTACACATCACCCTCACCCACATCGGATACATACAAAAAGGCACCCGATGAATCCCATTAGAAGCCTAGAAAAAAAGGTGGGGAAAGAGGAAGGTGCTAGGCTACACTCCATAGGAGCGGTCCATGCAAGGTAAATCAGATAAGTGAATTCAATTCCACTTCATGAAATAACTATGTGACTAAAAATGCTCGGGCCGGTGTGCGCAGTCTTTGCACGTCTACAGTTCACAAATTATGCATAGTGTTCCATCATTATGGTGATTGTTGCACTTGGGCCATTCAATCACTCCCTCAAGCAAGAGACACTTACTACCACACAACAAGAAAGAGGTCATGGACCGGTTGCAGTCTGTTGGGTGTCAGTGTCCTCATTGCTTAGCAACTGTATTTGCATTTTGGTGCTGCTTCCAGAATTTCGTTGCATCGTCAGGGGTGTCAAAGATGTGAGCTTTGAAGCCGATTTGGAATCAAAGGCAGGCCGGGTACAACATTGCATACCTAATATTCGCCTTCTGTAGAGTACGCCTCATATCTGCGCATTCGCGTTATGCCTCATGTACCATCGGTGTAAAGTCCATAAAGATTGCTGTGGTTGATCCCTGATGTGTGAGTGAGCCATGTTCCCAGGCCAGCCTCAGCACCACATCACGGTCCTGATAGTTGAGGATTCTGGCAATTATTAATCTTGGAGTCGCACTTACCGCCGGTCGAGCCCCTATTGGCGGATGTGTCCTCTCCACCGCAAAGGTACCTGAAAAGGCATCCCTGCCGAAGATATCCACAAGGACGGTTTCAACAAATTTAGCCATGGGCCCAGTATTCGTGGATTCAGCTACACATGCAATTCGAATATTAATACCGCATGACCGTACCTCCAAGTCTTCTTCCTTGGCTGCCAATCTTTTAAGCACATTCTTGGTACTTATGGATGTTGGGTTGCGCGACCTCCAAGGCAGAGATTGCTTGGCCTCACCAAAACAGGTGTCCTGAGTCTCCAGGCGTCTGTTGATGTCATCTAGTCGGGTGGTGAGGGTATCCAGGCGAGCGTCAATGGCCTTAAACATGGTTCTCAGTTCAGCCATAATTGCGGCAGTGCCCTCGAGTTGTTCCGGATCACTCTCCGTGGAGCCCTCAGTTTCCTCGCGTCAGGGGGTTCTCCCAGTGTTAAAATTAAGCTGTGATGCTTGGAATCTGTGCATCCCATCATGTCTTTTTGCACTCAATCAGGTGTGTTAAATATCAGATCTGCGGGTACCTACCAAGACAGTGTGTTGGTAAGACATGCTAGAACTGTACCTGTGCGTTTAGTTATGGCAAGCATCCTCTGGGCCTACGCCGCCATCCAGTAATTCGGAGAAGGGGCCCGTTCCACAGCAGAGATTATGGGATCACCGGTGCAGTACCAGGTATTTCAAAAGGAGGGGATGCAGGGGGTCCACCTTGTGCATTTTATATCTTATTATTATATTTTTTGTTATTTTCTATTTTCCTCCCCCCTTCTCATTGGCTGTTTTGTTCACCAACTTTTATTTTGTGGTCTCTCTCCTGCGTGCAACAAATATGTGTGGTGCCCCCCACCACATCTGTAGTGGCAGCTGTTATGGAGAGGTTAGAGCACTCTCACTTGGGTGGTGAGATTCAGTGGTTGGGAATTAAGCTACTCAAGTCTCTGGGAGTCATCTGCTCCACGATCCTCCAGCACAGCACGCACTAACTTATTTTTGCATTGGACTGCTGGTAAAGGTCCCATCGCACCGCTGTTGCCTCCAAACACTGCTACGTTCCGTCAGGCAGTTCAGCTGCTGAGGCCGCGCAGCAGGCCGAGTCACACACTCCAGGCTCTGCTTTCAGGCACACCCGAGAACCTTGTCATCTCAGGGCCTATGAAGGCCAAGTCAGGCCCGGGAGCGTGCCCGCCCGATCTCATTGTTGCAGGCTCTGATTAAGTCCATGAGCAGCACATACCACAGTGGCTTGCCCATGTCGTCCCCTCCAGCTCGACCCGGCTCCTCAGCCACTGTTTACCATTGCATCCAGTGGATTAACGCAGGTGACGGCTCTGGAGTTTCTGAGTCAGGCAGCCATCTTGGTCACTGGCTCAGCCACGCCCCCAATAAAGTCAGCCTTTGATTGCTGCTGTGCACAGAGCAGTCTATGCACTGTCTGCTCTGTAATGTAACCACATTTGCATGCCAATCAAATACAAAATAAACACACACTTACAGAAGTCCATAGAGAACACCAGTGTCTGCAGAGTGCCAAAACTCTGTGAACTCCGGCAGCAGATCGGAGTTTACTGTCCACACTTAGAGGTTTCCTGTGTTTGCCCATAGATGTGCCAGCCCCAATTCTTACAGGGATAATTTGACATAATTAAACTGTGGAAATACCTGAGCATAGTTTTGTTTTAAACAGTCTTCTATAATATCACGTGTGAACTTTAAATCCGGAGATAACCATATTTTTGCCCATAGCATGATAGGTGCTAACATCACCAACTCTTCCAGGCAACCTAGTCCTGTTTCATTATTTATAATAAGGTAATTGACCTAGGGAGTCTTAAAAGTTTGGGCAGAAATCTATTCTCTAGTATCTGTAAAGATGACACCAGTGCATAACCCCATACTCCTGCTCTGTTGGTGGCCACTGACAGACACTTACTTTTCTATAACCTCACTATTTGTTTCAGAGGTTTATGTCCCTTTGTTTTAGCAAATCTACCAAGTGCCTCACAAGCTGCTTCTGTAAGTTGAGACCTCTGATATATCAGTCTGTCCCAGGTCAGGTTAGCTGAAAATAAAATCCCCAGAGAGCTAAAAGTAGATATTTTCATTATTGCCGTTCCTCCCTCTAAAAATTTCCTGGAGCTGGTGTTTTTGGGGCTACTAAGCAAAATATAAGATTTTTTATGATTGACCTTGAGCTTCAAATCTGCCATAAAGGTAACGACCGGTCCAGTAAAATTTGCAATCCATTAGCGATGCTCGATAAGAGTACCGCCAAATCCACATTAAGGAGTATGGGTATCGAAGGGTCTCCCACTTTGGTTAGGGACCTTAAAATGCATCAAGGGCATTAATATACAATAAAAAAATGGGGCCAAAATACTACCTTGTCTGACCCCCAAAGTAACTGGAATTAGAGACTTAAAATCCCCATCCCGTGTACAGCAAACCAACATGGAATTGTCTTGATGAAACCTTCTCAAAACCAATATAATCAGGGAGAATTTTTGTCAAAAAGGTCCATAAGCTGACCGATCCATTAATGAAAGTCAAGCCGGTGACAACGAACCATGACCTGGCTTGAGCTTCAAGTATTCCCCGCTGAACCTCCAGAGCTTTTAATTGCTGGCGAAACTTCCAGGAGTTGACCCAGGCATCACATTGAGCCAAGCCACCGTTTTTGAGTCCAAAGCCGGCCTGATGAGGAGCCTCTCTCAGCACAAAAAGAAAAAGCTCCAAAAAGTAACTAAGTCAGAGGTTAAAAACTTGACTGGGCCTTACCATTAAGTATATCCAACCAACGTTCCATCTCAACTGGCCTGTAACTTTTCACTTTTAGATACTAGAAAGTGCTTATTCTTTAAAACATTACATCTTCAATTCCCTACATTGTATTTTCGTCATTTTGGTGCAATATGTGTCATATTATTATTGCCTAGTTTTGTAAATTGGTGCTGTATTTTTACTTTTTATTGTGTGTTATGTCCTACTTATTTAATGTATTGTTGTTTTAAAATTATTTACTGTTGCAATTATATCTCCCATTGGTATCTTCCGCCCACCCCTCCCCTTCGGCCCCAGTTGGTATCCCCACCCTGAAGCTGACAATGGAATGTTGGTGCTCTCTTCAGTGAGAGTGTGGATGGTCAATAAACAAGTCCTGAGTTATACTCTGTGTCCTGTCATCTACTTTGGAATCCCTACACTGGCGACGGAACTACGCAGGGGGCAGTATTTTTCCATTTCCCCTTTGAGTACTCTCTCCACACGAGGAAAAGGAATATTCAGGAGGAATTTTGAAAGAAATGAGCAGAAGAAAAGAGGTATTGTGAGTGAAGGGAATCCCCTGGGAGCGGAAAGCGTTGTGGGGAGGAAACCGAGGAAAAGACTGGAAGCTAGATTAATTCTACGAGTGGAATTTGGAGAATTGTGAAGATGTTTGTGAGCGGGTGTAGCTCGACAATGCAACTCGTGTATTAAATTAAGGAATGGAGAATGTGGAAATAAGATAAGCGGCTGTGTCTTCTGAGGGTCAAAGAGGGTGTATGATATTTGAACTTTATAGTTTCAACTTTGTGTACTTCAGCAGTTCTCAGCATTCCAATTGGTAAGCTAAAGAAGAGTATTCAGACCCTAATTTGAGCAAGTCGCAGAGCATTGTGTCATATCGACAGTGGCTTTGACGTTGTAATTCCAGGTCAATGGTATCGGCAGTCGGCGGTATATTAGAATTCCTTTGCCACGTACCTGACATCCCTGCCGGAGGGAGCCCTACCTCAGAGTGGGGTGTGTGAGGCGTTTGGGGTATTCAGTTGAAGTCCTGGCTCGTCAGGGGAAATAGTTGTGAGATAGCTTCTGACAGTCAAGCCAGTGGGAGATCGTCTTGTGAGAGCAAGCCACCGTCGTCGTCTCCTCATCATTTCCCATCAGTGGTTCAGTCAAGTTACTGGGATTAAGGCCAGCCAAGCAGGCGTCGCAGTAGCGTTTGGAAGGCCAATTCCTTTCAGCAGCCTTTGCCATTTTACTGCAGCTGAGTTTAAGTCAGGACGTTCTATCACGTCAGCTGACGAAGACCGGATTCATTCGACGTTTCCCGGCGCACCAACTACTGAGGGCCATGTGATCTTCAAAACCTGGAGGTCAATTGTATCAGAGCCAAAACAAGGTGAATTTTGCCCAATCTTGTGTGTTTGCAAAGTCGGAAAATTTGCGGACAGGAAGTCATTCAGTCACCTTTAGGAATAACTGGGAAATTCTATCCTGTATAAGTACTTCGACCAGCTGTACACACGGTGGTGAGTGTACGGGTCTGAAGTCTGACTTTGTGGAAAACAGGTACTTTAATGAGTAATCCTCCTTTCACCCTGGAACTATAACCTTAACAAGGGACCTGTATTAGGGTTATTTGGTATTTAGAAATCGTTATAATTTTCTAGATCTGTGTGATGTTGTGAAGCACTCAGTTCCCATGCATATTTATAATTTTGATAAAGGTGTATATTTTACTATTTGCAGAAAGGTCATAACCAAGCTTGCCTTTGGAAGCCTATAGTTTTTTCAGTCCATCCTTCAGTTGCCTTATTTATCCAGGTGAATTATGGCGGCCGCTAGCATGAGTCAACCCCCGCCCTTTTTGAATGATATAGGAGAACCAGAAATTAGTTGGAAGGAGTGGGTGAAGTTGTTCGAATCCTAACTAATAGCGATAGGGGGTGAAAGATACAAAGCTGAAAGGAAAAAACACATTTTACTGCATAATTTGGGCATACAGGGGCGCAAAGTGTATGAGTCATTGCCAGTGCAAGAACAGGAGGGGGAGGGGGAAGGAGAAGTAGATGTTTATGAGCAAACCATGGGCAAATTAGAAAAACATTTTGGTGACAGGGTAAATGTAGTGTTAGAACGCCACAAGTTCTTTAAGAGAAGCCAAGGAAAACAAGAGTCAGTGCAGAATTACATTCCATCTCTGTGGGGTCTTACTCAACTATGTGAGTTTGGTAATCTTTCTGAGTCCCTCATAAGAGACCAGCTGGTTAGGTGCACTAATAACCCACGCATTCAAGAAAAATTGCTAGCAAAAAACCCAGGGTTAAGGGAAGCTATTGAAATAGCTAAATCGGTTGAGTATACCGCAAGATGCGTTAAGGAAATGAAACCCAGAAGCGAGGTTGTAGCTTCTATTAATGATGAGGAGGACAAGAATGAAGTGTACACGGTGAAAGTAAAAGAGAACAGCAGCATTAGAGTAGATAACAGAGAGAAGGGGCCTAAATGCTACAGGTGTGGCAGCAACAACCATTTTGCGACTTTTTACCAATGAACTGCCAGGTATGTCCCCTGTAAAAAATGT
The DNA here is from genome assembly GCF_964263255.1 of Lissotriton vulgaris. Classification (NCBI taxonomy): domain Eukaryota; kingdom Metazoa; phylum Chordata; class Amphibia; order Caudata; family Salamandridae; genus Lissotriton; species Lissotriton vulgaris. The sequence continues at coordinate 1,528,263,698 of NC_141693.1, forward strand.
AATAGGAGAGGGCATTTCGCGAGAGTATGTAGAGATGGAGAACCGCACACCAGAGAACAGGAGAGGAACATGGAGAGGGGCGCAAGTAAGGAAGTAAAATGCATAGAGCATAGATGTGGAAAAAATATTCTGCAATTAAAAGATCTCAGTAATACTGTAAACTCTATATATCCAAAGTGCGATGTGTTCATTGATAACAGACGTCTAGAAATGTATGCTGATTCATGCTCACCGTTCACCCTACTGAACAAAGATGATCTTGTGTCCATGGGTAATAGCAATGTAAATGAGTTTAAAATGCCTGACATTTCTCCTACAGGATACAACAAAGGAACCATACCTCTGTTAGGCATGAAAAATGTGCAGATACGTTTTAAGGACAGGAAAACTTATGGGACGGTGTATGTAGTGAAATCAGGGTCCAATCTACTCGGGTGGGTCCACCAGAAAGAGCTGGGTATCATCTTAGACCGAAATAGTGTTGAACAGGTAATGCTCACAGACAGGTCCCAAAAGAGTGAAAACATTTGTGAAGAGCTCAATCAGCTATTTAAGGAGGAGCTAGGGTGTCTGCACAAGTTCCAACATAGGATCAGGTTTAAATACAACGCTAGACCAGTTGTACAAAAATTACGTCCTGTGCCACATAAGTTGAAAGATCCCCTTGAGGAAGAGTTGCGCATGCTATGCAAGTTAGACATAATCCAACCTATAAACTGCTCAGAATGGTTGGCCCCGATTGTTTTCGCGGCCAAGTCCAATGGGGATGGGATTCGTCTCTGTGTAGATTTGCGCAGTTTCAACGACAATATTTGGGTAGAAAGACATCCATTGCCCATAATTAATGAAATGCTGAGCACCATGGGTCCTGCAAAATATTTTAGTGTGATAGATCTATCCATGGCATATCACCAAATTGAGCTCCATCCAGAATCGAGACCACTCACAGCGTTCATCACCCCATTTGGGGCATTCATGTTTAAAAGGATGCCTTTTGGGCTGGCGTCCATGCCAGCTACTGTTCAAAAAGCCATGCAGAAGATTTTGGAGGGTGTCGAACGTACCATGTGTTTCCAAGATGACATACTTGTCTATGGTCAGACCGAGGATGAACATGACAATGTACTAAGACAAGTATTCAGAAGACTCACGGATGCTGTAAAAAGGGAAAAATGCAGAATAAAAGTAAAAGAAGTAGAATACTTGGGTCATTCGATATCAGAAGATGGTTTCAGACCTAAGAGCAGTTTTATCCAGGCAGTAACTGAGGCTCCCCAACCCAAGAATAAAGAGGAACTCAGGTCTTTCCTTGGGCTTATGGAGTATATGTCCAAGTATGTTGACAACTTTGCTGCCAAGTGCAAACCGATGAGAGAACTCTTGAAGAAAAACAAGGATTTAATGTGGAATGAAGAACAAGAAGCAGTGGCGAACTCCTTAAAGAATGATTTAATAAACTCACCGGCTTTAGGTACCTTTGACCCATCCAAGAGAATAATACTGGCTACTGATGCTGCAACCAATGGCCTGGGTGCAACCTTGATACAGAAGGACGAGAAGGATGAGAAGATCATCGCCTTTGCATCCAAGAGTCTCACAAACCCTGAGCGGAACTACTCCGTAATCGAGAGGGAAGCCTTGGCCTGTTTTTGGGCTGTAAGACATTTCAAGTTTTTCCTGTGGGGCCTAAGATTCACCATCCGTACTGATCATAAACCCCTCACCTTTATATTTTCAGTGAAGGGTCTAGAAAATTGCACACCTCGTATCGACAGGTGGATCCTGGGACTGGAACATTACAACTTCAATGTAGAATATGTACCGGGCAAGGAAAATAAAATTGCGGATTTCCTGTCGAGGTCGCCATTACCAGAAGTGGAAGCCACAGAAGAAGTTCTTGACAGTCCAATTTTAAAAATGGAGATACCTGCCATCACAGAAAGAGAATGGGAAGACAATATGAAGAAAGACAAGGAGTTAAGTACCCTAGGAGAAAACATGAAAAATGGATGGCCAAATAAGAGAAATGAGCTTGAAGCTAGCATTGTGGATTATTGGGAAGTCAGGAACGAACTAAGTGTCATTGGAGGAAGAGTCTATCGCAATAACAGGGTGGTACCACCAAAAGACCTCAGGAAGAAGGTCATTGACTTGGCACATGAAGGCCATTTGGGGGGCAGCACTACCAAAGCCAGGGTAAGATCAAGTTTCTGGTTCCCCAGGATGGATGCCATGACTGGACAACTCGTAAAAGAGTGTGTGGCGTGTGCCAGAAGTGACAAATCCAAGGCAGTGCACAAGGCACCTTTATCTCCAGTTAAAGTGCCTACCAAACCGTGGAGCAAGTTGGCCATGGACATCATCGTACCAATGCAGGAATTAGGAGAAAAGAAGAGATTCATGCTGGTCCTGATTGAGTTCACATCACATTTGATCAAGTAGATGTTTGTACACAGTGTCACCACTAAGTCGGTGATTGAGTTCTTGAAAGGTGTGTTCTGTGAAGAAGGTATACCTTCGACCTTAGTGACCGACAACAGGGTGCAGTTCACCTCAGAAGAAATGCGAGAATTCCTCAAGGAGATGGACATAAAGAATGAGACCACAGCCTTGTATTGCCCGAAGGCCAATGGCTTAGTGGAACGTGCAAACAGGATCATTAAGGAACATATCCAGTTAGCTGCCACCAATGGACATGACATAGAAGGTTTACTCAGGAAGTGTCTGTGGGCATACCACACCTCACCTAATAAGGTCACTGGCATTTCGCCTTTTGTGTCATTGCGTGGTAGAGAACCGTGTACTAAATTGAATCCCAGTTGGTTAAGAGGTGGTGAGGCTAGAGAAGTAGATCAGGAGGAAGCTGTAGAAAAGATCAAGCAACGCCAAGACAACTACAAGCAGTGGTATGACAAAAAAACATGGGGTGAAGAGTTGCAAGTGGGAGGTAGGGGACATGGTACAAGCTAGAAAGAACAAAAAAGTGGGGGCCACTCAAAGTAAATACAACTCACCTTGTAAAATTGTTAAAGTGCTTAAGAATGTGGTTCAACTTGAAAATGGTCAATGGTGGAGTTTTGACAACATTGTAAGGGCACATGTGTAATGTACTGTTTCTGGTTAGCCACCTTCCACAGCTGTTTTTTCAGTTTTTAAAAACACCAGGATTCTGTCTTCTTCCCTTCCTTCTGTCATCCTATATGGAAAGGAGATGTGTTGCAATTATATCTCCCATTGGTATCTTCCTTCCACCCCTCCCCTTCAGCCCCAGTTGGTATCCCCACCCTGAAGCTGACAATGGAATGTTGGTGCTCTCATCAGTGAGGACAGTGGATGGTCAATAAACAAGTCCTGAGGTATACTCTGTGTCCTGTCATCTACTTTGGAATCCCTACATTTACTCTCCTGTCTCCTAAGTTAAGCTTCCTTGCTCACAGCCAGCTATTTAGGGATGAGCATGGCAGAATATGTGATTGAGACCTTGACTGGACCTTATGTTGTGACTGTTGACTTATTCTTAGTGGTATGCACTTACCTTCACCTACTTATATACCACCTTCACACATATCCTTTAATAATTTTGAATTGATGAAAATGCCCTTATCTGTCCACTAATTCCACAGCACAGTTTTACCATTTTTCCTAATCAATATCATACCAGATTGGACTGTTAACAAACTGATAAATAGTTGATAGCCATAATTAGTTTGAATAAGGAACAAGAGTTTGTTTAGTTCTAAAGTCCCATTAATATGTGCAAAAATCCTGAAAATGAACACCTCCAAACAATTTGGGATTATTCAATCTATCTAGGGAAATTCTGCTTTTAGGTTTAAGAGCAGACAAGCGAAGATTCATCAATAGTCATGCCACAGAAGCCCAGGAAGCAGCAAGCCATAGGAATTTAAAAGAACTCGATGACATAACAAGGAAACTCTCCAGCAGATACAGGAAGCAAGAAAGACCTGTTAAAGAAAGAGCTGAGAAGATGATCATGGGTAATGAATGCCAACAGCAAAGATGGATTGGAGCACTTTGAAGAACTGCTGAGGCAGGTCTCCACCAGACATACAGCCAGCTGATAACGATTTGCAAATCAGCTGCAGTAGACCAACCAGGTAAAAATATGGCAAGCCATCAAACATGTGAGAAATGGGAAGGCAGCAGGACCTGAAAACATTTCTGCAGAGGCACTGAAGGCAGACATTGAAACATCAGTAGACATGCTCTACCCCATGTTTGAAAGGATCTGAGAAGGGGAAATGGGGCCACCAGATTTGAAGGTGGGATATCTAATCAAGATCCCCAAGAAAGGTGACATCTGTAACTGTGCAAACTACAGAGGGATAACTCTTCTGTCAACATCAGGAAAAGTGTTCAACCGAGTTACCCTAAACAGAATGAAGGAAAATGTCAACATTCATTTGCAAGACCAGCAAGTTGGCTGCAGTAAAGATAGATCCTACACAGACCGGATTGAAACACTACACATCATCATTGAGCAGTCAATGGAATCAAACTCCCCCTCTATGTCACCTCATTGACAATGAGAAGACATTCAACAGTGTGGACAGAGAGAAACTTTGGATGCTCCTCCTCCACTAAGGTGTGCAAGATAAACGTGTAAGAATCATCACAAATTCTTACGAGGGAATGACCTGCAACATAGTTCTTTGAGGCCAACTCATGGAAGCCAACGACTTACAAATGAACCACGGAGTCCGCCAGGATTTGTTTGCACTCACTATTTCTCTTCCTACAGGCCAAAGACTTGATCATGGACATCCACAGCAAGAAACATACATCGTATCCTGAGTCTTAGATGCTAACTGTATGGACATGGGACACACCTAGAGTCAGATTGAAAGAACAGCCCAGGACAGAGGTGGCTGGAGAGTCCTGGTTGATGGCTTAGACCACAGGAGGGGTAGTCAACATAAGTAAGTAAGCATCTCAGGAAATTCCAGGTTTCTTGTTGCTCTAAAGAAACTTTGCTAATATGCTATCTAAGGTACCAATAAACATTTTAGTAAGTGTAACCACCATTATCGTCAGAAAAAGGTGTATATTTGAGAGAATCATCATCGTGATTGTGTCAATGCTACTCCAACTAGATAGAAATAAAGGACACCATTTCTGTATATGGTCACAGACTTTACTGACTATTTCATCTGTATTGTTTTTAAGAGTATCCATAATGGAATTAAAATACCAGGTCCCCAGGCATTTAATCTTTGTTGTATTCCAGGATTAACATGCTGCAACAAATGGCTCTTTTATGCAATGTTTATCAAGAGGCATAACCTCTGATTTATCTAAATTAAGATTGTAGCCGGAAACCTAAGACTAGAATTTTATTTTTGTGAAGATAGAAGTTATAGACAATTTAGGTTTTGACACAAACAAAATATTGCTATCTGCATAAGCAGTAATATTTAATGTGTTGATCTTTAACCTTAAAGCCTGAAATATTCTCAGACTGTTTGATTTGAAAGGGAAATGGTTCTAATGCCAGAATCAAAAGTAAAGGAGACAGAGGACATCCCTGTCTAGTACCCTGATTAAGGAGAACAAAGGGGACTGGATGCCATTTAATATTACGACTTCTGAGAAGAGTACACTAGTGAAATAAACTGTAAGCATTTAGGACCAAAACCATGCCACTCCAATGCTTCCATAAGAAACTGTGAGTTAACTCTGTCAATAGCTTTCTCTGTATCAAGAATAAATGCAGCAGAGGGATGGCCATTTTAGAAGCTTTGTTAATATTATTTAGAAAAAGTATGAAAATGATCTGCTATGTTTCTATTTGTATCAAAACCAAAGTGTTCCAGACACTTGAGTCCAGTATGAAGTTAACTAGCCTACGGGTCAGCGCATTGGCACATAAAAAAGAGCCTTTAAGGTAGTGCATGTCAAGTCAGTCACTGAGGTAAAACACTACCATTGCAGGATCCTCACTGAAAATTGGCAGAGCATTGGTGTTTCAGTTGGAACTAAGCAAACACAAGTACAGGGACTGTAGCTCAAAGAATCCTGCAGAAAAAATAGACAATATGAAAGCATTCTTTTCCATACATCAAATGGCCTTATCCAATATATGCTGCATGCATAAATGTTCTTGTACCTTTCAGATTGTTTCTGTGTGTTCCTCTTAATCAAAACTTCCTCGGTATCAGAAAAAGAGCTTTACATTTATTTTAAAAAGGCTTTCAAATACTTTGCTTACTTAGCAGATGCATTGACTTGAAAGGCAGAGCAGTATTATCATTGTTATCCCTATCCTGCTATACCGTAAAAGTTAATTTGTCTTAAATACCACATTTACAGAAATAGAGATAAAGTGAGCATGTGTAAAGCTCACAATTCACCTCAACACTTCCTCCATGATGCACTCACTGTAACTTCTCCACAGAAGTAGTTTACATTTCTTTACAATAGATACATGTTCTCACCCTTCAATGAATCTGCCACAACAGGTTTCTTTTAATTGTTAAGTCATAAATCACCTCAGCAGGTCTTCATACGCTGACTGGTGCAATGTGCGTGGGCTTAATAAAATGACATGTAGGCTGAAAAATAATCTTTTTCTTCAAGGAAACTGCTGCCACAAGAGACCTAAATATCGCATTCAATTTTGTGAGGCCACAAATCATCGAAATGCCACTTTATTTTGAATGTCATCTCTGTCACAGCCCAAGCCTTGAGAGACTGCATCTTGGGCTTCCAAGTCATGCTCCTGTGATTTCTGTTCTTTTAATAACAGGGTCTGTAAGGTTGTAAAGAAGGCCAAAGAAAATGAGTAACACATGATTTTCCATATTTGGTCCACAATAAGGGATTCACATGTCTAATTCCTGTTAACATTTTATTGTGAGCTCCAAAGGTGATATAATTACAGAATGCCCTAAGATGCATCCTACTCAACGAGCGTTCCACCCATAGACACGCCATGGAGATCTGGAACCTGCTGGACTCTCTCACCCATCGTTGCTTTTTTCACAGAAACCTGGACCAACGCCTCCTACGCCCCTGACATCGCCATTACCACCCGGATACAAGATCCAGAGGAAAGACTGCCCCAACCACCCGGAGGGGGGGGGTCTCGCCATCGTTCACGGGAACTCCCTCAGCCTCACCACCTCCAGTGAAACCTTCCCCTCCGTCAAACTCGTGCACTTTCAGATCCAGACCAGCCCCAACTCCACACTCTGTGTAACCCTCGCCTACAGGCCCCCGGGCTCTTTTCACTGCCACTACCACCGACCCCTTTGCTCCCCACGCCATCGCCTTGATGAACTACATACTAATCAGAGACCTGAAGTTTCACCTCGACAACCCCAGCGACCCCAACTCCACCACCCTCCATGACAACCTCACCAACATCAGACTTAAAGAACTCATTACCACACCGACCCACAGGGCAGGACCCTCATCCCCATCTTCGCAGAAGGAAGCAGTGTCCGCTTCTGCCACACCATGCAGCCCCCTTGGACCGACCACCACTGCGTACACTTCCTCGACAATAAACCCAAGGCACCAAAACCAGCCCCACGCCCACCGTAAAGGAACTGGAGCAAAGTCACGGATGAGCAACTCAACTCCACTATCATCCGAAACAACCACACTGCGGCACCCGATGCCAAACTCGCAGCCAGGGGGTTCCACACTTGGATTACCAACTGTGTGGACAAGCTCACCCGCTATGCAACCCTGACAAACAGCACCTCAAGAAAGCCGCCTGGTTCGCCTCTGATCTCCAAAAAGCCAGACCGCCCTGCAGACACCTGGAGAAGAACTGGAGAAACAGTAAGACACCAGGAAACTACACCACCTACAAGGACGCTATGACGGACTACCACTAACAAATCAGAACTACCAAAAGGGCCTTCATTGACAACAAAGTCCTCACTAACTCAAACAACTCCAAGGAACTCTTCTCTGTCACCCAGGAATTCACCAATCTCTGTAGTGAAGCCACGGACATTACCCCCTTCCAGGTCCTTTGCAACAAGCTTAGATCCTACTTCCCCCTGAAGATCAAAAACCTCTACAACAACTTTGTCGACCATGCGCCTGACTCTGCAGCTGGCCCTCCGTCCAGCCACACCAGCCAGCCCACCATCTCCTCCTGGACACAGATCACAGCCAAAGAGACTGCTTTGACCATGAAAGGCATCCACTCAGGCCCCCACCGACACCTGCTCACCGCACATCTACCACAGAGCCACCACTGCCATCGCACCCGCACTACAACTCACCATTAACACCACCTTCGAAACTGGCACCTTCCCAGACAACTGGAAACTCGCAGAGTCCGGCCCCTGCTCAAGAATCCCTCAGCAGACCCCATGGACCTGAAAAACTACCGGCCCATCTCGCTTCTCCCCTTTGCTGCTAAAGTCACTGAGAAAAAATTTAACGCCGAACTGAAGAGATTCATCAAAAACATCGCTGTCCTTGACCCATCTCAATACGGATTCCGAAGCAACTACAGCACGAGATCGCCCTACTCGCAGCCACAGACGACATCCGTCCCCTTCGCGACCAAGGCCACACCGCAGCCTTGATTCTACGTGAGCTATCAACAGCATTCAACACTGTCTCCCATCACACACTTGTGGCCAGACTACACAGGGCTGGCATACAAGGAACCGCCCTCGACAGGATCCGATCATTCCTCACCGGCAAAAGGCAAAGGACTGCCACCCTTCCTCTCCGACCCTATGGAAATCACCAGCTGGGTCCCACAGGGGTCATCACTCAGCCCAACCCTCTTCAACGTCTACTTGGCCCCCCTCGCCACCATCGTCCGACAACAGTGCCTCAGCATTGTATCCTACGTCAACCAGCTCATCCCCACCCTCACCTAGGACTCCACCACTACCAGACTCAACTTCCAGAAAGGAATGCAGGACGTCCCGGCCTGGTTGATCAACAGCTGCCTAAAGCTCAACTCTGAACCACCATTTCAGCATGAGACGTAACATGGTGGCCCACCGCCCTCAGCAACCCACCGACCCCAACGAACCACACCAGAAACCTCGGCATCGTACTCGACTCATCCCTCTTCATGACTGATAGGTCAACGCTGTAGCCTCCAGCTGCTTCAACAACCTTTGCATCCTCCGTAAGACATTCAAATGGATAGCCCAGATGCAAGGAAGACAGTCACCCACACACTCATGATCAGCAGGCTGGACTACAGGAACACCATCTACAACAACATAAACAAGTCCCTACTCTGCAAACTCCAGATGATACAGAACACCGCCGCCAGACTCGTCCTCGGTATCCCCCGACATGAGCACATCAGTCAACACTGGCTCCCCGTGGAGAAGAGAATCACTGTTGAGATCCTCACCCACACCTACAAATGCCTACACAACACCGGCCCCAAATATCTGAATGATAGAGTCACCCTCCACGTACCCCAAAGAAACTCCAATCTGCCAACCTTGTCCTAGCCAAAACCCCATGCATCCACAGAAGTGTTTGCATGGGATGCAGAGACTGAATTGAATTTGGAGATACCCAGCAACACTCTTGCTGCAGCTTTCTGCACCATCTGCAGTTTTTTAATTCTGCACTTTAGGGCACTGGAAAAAAGGGCATTACAGTAGTCCAATCTTGAGGATATCAAGACTGTTACCGCTGTCTTCCTTAGGTTCATGGGTATTACCGGGAGGATTTTTCATTTCAGGATGAAGAAACATGCTGAGGTAACTGAATTGATGTGTGCCTCAAAGGGCAGCTTGGTGTCAAAGATCACTCCAAGATTTTTGGCTTTGAGAACCGGTTTGGGAAGGCTGCCATGTTGGGGCAGCCACCTGTTATCTGTCCAAAAAGATAGATTGTTTCCCAGCAACAAAACTTCAGTCTTAGCTGAATTCAACTTCAGGCAGTTATCGGATATCTAGTTTGCTATGTGGCACATACAATCATGAAACCTAATAGCTGTGTGTCTGGCTGAACTGCTTACCAAGATGATTATCTGAATGTCGTCCGCATAGGACACCAGGGTAAAACCATAGATTCTGACTAGGCTAGCAAGAGTGGTGACATAAGGGTTAAAGAGCGTTGAGCTCAGAGAAGAGCCCTAGGGAACTCCACAAGGCAGCATGAAGGGAGCTGACACCATGTTGCCCAAGGCCACTTCTTGGGAATGCTTCGAAAAAAAGGAGCCCAGCAGGCACAGCGCCCTTCCTCTGATCCCGATGGAAGTCAGGTGCTCCTGCAGCAGCCCATGATTAACCTTATCAAAGCCTGCTGACAGGTCCATAAGAACTGCATTCCCCCCACCATCAAAGATCAGCCTAAGCTCCTCTTTTGCAATGATTAGAGCCAGCTCTGTGCTATGCTGAGCACGAAAGACAAACTGGGAGGAATCCAGAATAGTGTATTCATTTACGAAAACCGAAAGTTTGGTGTTCATGTTATGTTATGTTATGTTATGCGTTTTTATTTGGCGCACAGATGCTCCAGCTAAGGAGCGTCCTGGTGCCCAACAATGCAGCTGCACAACACAACTAAAACAAAAAACAGACATATGTATACCAACTAAGGAAATAAAAAGGTTTTAACCGCGCGGTGAAAGGAAAGCAGATCTCTCATAGCGCGAATCGCCGGGGGCAAGGAGTTCCAAAGGGCAGCCGCGCGCACTCGAAACGAGCGTCCTCCGGCTCTACTCCGCTTGAAGCGCGGCACAACGGCCAATTCAAGGTCTGCAGATCTTAAGGGACGCGCTGGGATGTAGTTGGCAAGGAGGGCCGTAAGGATCGTTGCTGGGGACCCCTTCAGAATTTTATAGGCGACGCAGAGGACCTTAAACTGGATCCGCTGGGCCACCGGAAGCCAATGCAGTGACCGCAGGGTACTGGAGGTAGGACAGAATCTTGGGAGGCCTACCACCGCTCTAGCTGCGGCGTTCTGAATCCTCTGTAAGCGCCCGATCTCTGCCTGATTCAGACCAGCCAACAGGGAACTCGCATAATCCAGCCTGGAGATGACAGTGGCTTGGATCATGAGTTGCCTGGTGGGGGCATCGAAGAACTTGAGCACAGGACGGAGCCCGCGCAGGATGCCAAAGCAGCATGCTGCCGTGCGTTTGGTATGGCACACAAACGTGAGGGAAGGGTCCAGCCAGACCCCGAGGTTCTTAAGCTCGGCGACTGGGATGGGAGCAGGACCCAAATCCCCCGGCCACCATCTCTCTCCCCACAGCTCCGGCTGACTGCCAAAAACCATGACCTCGGTCTTACTAGCGTTCAGCTGGAGACAGTTGGACGTCATCCAGCTGGCGACCGCCCTCAGTCCTTGTTGAAACCTGGGGGCATCGACTTCGGCATCCCCGCTGATCGTGACCGCTAGCTGGGTGTCATCGGCGTATGACACCATGGTCATACCCCATTGCCTGACAACCTCAGCTAGCGGCCTTACGTACAGATTAAACAGCGTAGGGCTCAGCGAGGAGCCTAGGGGACCCCAGGTTTAACGGATGGAATTTGGACTGGTAAGGTGGGACGGTCACGCTAAAGGCCCGGTTGGTTAGAAACGACCGGAAACACTCAAGAGCGGTACCGGTGACACCAGCCTCCTCTAGGCGCAGCAGAAGGATAGGGTGCGAGACGGTGTCAAAGGCAGCGCTTAGATCTAATAACACAAGCGCTGCCGTTTGTCCCGCGTCAAGCACGGAGCGGAGATGCTCCACCATATAAAGCAGCCTTTTCCACTACTTTTGCGGGAAACAGTAGTCTAGATATTGGCCTGTAATTAAGAGTCTCCTTGGCATCCAGGTTGGGTTTATTTAATAAGGGAAGAATAGAGGCATAGGAGAATTTCCAGTTGAGAACATTGAATTAAAGATCGCTGTTAATGGGATGGCTATAATTTCAGGAGAGATATGCAGGATTTTAGGAAGGCACAGGTCTACTGGGGAGCGCAATTTAGTTGCCACAATGATTTTAACGGTTTGTTCCACAGTTAACATGGAGAAAGAGGAGAGAGTCGGACTGATTTAGAAGAATCTTGTGTTAATTCATGCAAAACTGCCTGCATCTTATTGAGCGGCATATCAGCAAGAACCTTGTTAAAATTATCGCCGTTTTAGCGGCAGGAAACTGCTGCTAAAACAGCAATGATGGGCTTCCTAATATGCGTTATAGAATTCCAATAAAGGCCCAGGTTAGATGTGCAGGACATCTAACCTGGGTTTCCATTGGAATGCTATAATGCATATTAGCAAGCCCATTATCGCCGTTTTAGCGGCAGTTTCCTGTAGCTAAAATGACGATAATTTTAACGAGGTTCTTGCTAATATGTGCCTAAGTTGGGTCGTTGTCTGAGCCAAGCGATTATCCTTCTGTGCAAACCAGTCAAAGACAGATTTGACCTTATACTGAAAGGATTTAGCTAAGGAGTTGCAGAATACTTGACTAATATTGATGTTAGGCGCATTCGGCAGCTTTGCTAGTTTTTTTACCGTGGTAAACAGAGCTTTAGGACAATTGTTGGCTGCTGCAATTTCCTTGGCAAAGTTCGAAGCCTTTTCCCGGAGGAAAGGTTTCTTGTAGGTTTGGAGAGATGGCTTATATTACATTCTATTCTTTGTATTATTATCCAATCTCGACTTCTTCTCTGATTTGCAAGAGAGTTGTTTGTAGGCTTTCAATATATCATTGAAGCAGAGTTCTGATGGTAACCTCCTGAATCAGAGACACTGTTTGGGGGGTGCTAGTTGTGTCATGACCGAATCAAGCCAAGCATGATATTGAACTGTGGCAAGATCGGGGTCAGCGGACAGGACAGGTAAGGTATCTAAAAGAAAAGGGTTAAGGGAGTTAACCTCGATTTTCTCCCAAGGGCGACTGAAATACAGTTCTTTATGGGCTTTGAAATCATTTTTATGCGGAAGTAGTATGTCAAATAGAACTGTTTTGTGATCAGACCAGATAATGGGCAAAACTCCGGTCCAGCTTAGAGAGGGATTATCTGAAAAATGCCATCTAAATAGTGCCCAGCTCTGTGTTTTGACCCCTACAGAAGTTGGCATTATTCTGCACTGTCCATGTGGTCTAAAAGTGATTTTGTCCCAGGGTCAACAGTTGTTTTCCAGATGAACATTAAAATCCTGTTTTGCAAGCTAGAAGGGGGCCTAGCTTATCTAAAAAGCGGCTTAGGTGTGGGCGGTCGATAAAGCAAAATCCCCCTGAAAGAGTGTTGGCCATACAATCCAATTTTAAACTTAAACAATTCACAATCCTTAATGTCCAAGTTTGTATTACTATTTGACTTAAAACTGGATTTAAGAATAAGAGCAATGCCCCGGCTTTTTTCTCTACGTGATCTAATTTATTAATTTTATACCCTAAGGGTAGGGCCAGTAAAAGAGCTGGGTCTGAGGAGGCATCTGCCCAAGTCTCTGTGACAAATGCTGTTTCAATCTGGTTTGATTCTAAGAGTTGTTGAAAAGCAATAGCATTCCTAATTAATGATCTGACATTGATGAGAACATATAATACCTTTTTGTGTTGTGCATTAGCGGTAGTGTGAGTTTGTGTAGATAGAGAAGTAAGCTGGGCACTAAGGCCACAATTTGAGCACAGCTCACTTTCCAGAACTAAGTGGGGATCAATGCGTACCCCAGAGCAGAGCTTAACTTCCCCTTGGAGCTCCATAGGAGTGTTATGGCTGTAGTGTATGGTAGGTTTCAGACAGCGGACTGCTGACCCAAAACCGGAAGCATGGCTGGTGCTGTAAGTGTTCGGGGCGGTGACGGCCACAGGCGGCTTTGCCTTTGGCACGACAGAGGCACGCCCACTGTTCGCGTCTGCTGCGCGACCGGGTTCTCCCATCTGAAGTAGTGGTCTGATAGGCTAGACCGTCACCTGACCCAAGATGGCAGCTAGCCGGAAGCGAGTCAGGTAAAAAAATCTATTGAACAAACTCTCTCTGCATCAAACTGGTAGAAAATCCGGAGGACCAGAGAGTTTATCTGGCTGACTGGCATAAGCTCTTTAAAGCTGCGATCAGGTAGGTTCACAGTAAAAAATAGTGCAAGAAGGTTTTTAGGTAAAGTGCAACTATGAAATTAAAACTGTTAAACTGTAAAAGCGTTAAAAAGTGAACTCGCTATGTCCCACACGTTCCATTCTGAAAATGAATTTCACAAAGGCTGTCACAAGTGGCACAATGTTGACTTTCTGTGTCCCCTGTGCGCCCGGTTTCACCCGTCTGAAGTGGTGGACTGATGGGCTGCAATAGGCTAGACCGTCACCTGCTCCAAGATGGCAGCTAGCCGAAGTGAGTCAGGCGAAAAATCTATCGAACCAACTCTCTCCACAACAAACGGGTAAAAAACCCGGCGGCGACCAGAGAGTTAATCTGGCTACCTTTCCCTAAGAACAGCATTTTTTGACTTTTTGACTATAACTTTGGCGTTGTTTGACCAGTCTTCATGAATTTTCCCCAAAAAGTGTCATAGTGAGTTTGGTGTGTCATCCGTATTGTGGGGAAATCGGAGTGCAAAATAAGGGTACATTTGTAATATTAATTCCCATAGGCATGGGATATATTGTGCCGATTTTGGAGTAAATCATGAATGTGCACACCATCAGGAATGCTGTTTTTGGCAGGTCACAACCTGAACAGAGTTGTTGCTGTCATTTTTTTGATCAGGAATAGATCCTGGGCTGAAAATATTAGAGAAAGCTAACATAAGGGGTGAGGCTGGGGGTACTCTGACCCCATATGTGAGAAATGGGGGTGTTAGTGATACAAGTAATGTGTCCAAAATGGATTCTTGAATTAAATAGTCATGATTACACTGTGACCACCACCTGAGCCCCCATGTACAGTCATGGGGACGCCACGACTATCACAATGTCTTTGTGAATATTGGTGGACATATAATAAAACCATATATATCGCTCTTCTCAACCTAACCCCTGGTACACAGAGGCACTTAGACGGATTAAAGCTACCTGCCGTCAAGCCGAAAGAGCGTGGAGGAAAAACTATGACAGAGATCTAAAGGTACACTACCTGGCGAGGGTTAAGACATATCATAGAGCTGTCTGTCGGGCTCGGGCCGACTACTATGCTGGAGAGTTTCAGGCTAGTTCCAATCCGTCCAAGCTGGTTTTTAAGGTCTTGAAGGAGCTCACTGCGAACAGACTTCCTAACACGGAGATTTGCTCCCTTGCGCAGTGTGATTTGTTAGCCAGTTTTTTTGTGGAGAAGGTAAATACCATTTACCGTTCTTTTCCCAAAACTGATTCTGACAGTACGACTTTTACATTGCGTACATCACAGTGCCTGACTATCCTTCCCATACCATCGGAACTGGAGTTTAATCTACTAGTAGCCAAGGTTAAGTCTGGTTCGCCAGATGACCCTTTGAGACCGGCCCAGTTTCTGGACTCTGCGTCTATTTGCCTTCCACCGATTCGAAAATTGGTGGATCAATCCCTCACCACCGGGTCAGTGCCACCTAGCTGGAAGGCGGCCTGTGTTATGCCCATCATAAAGAAGCCGGGACTGGATCCAGTGAAGCCGGACAGTTATCGACCCATCTCCCTTCTTCCATGGGTGACAAAGATCACAGAGGCCCATGTGAATAACATCTTAACGAAACATCTGAACTCCGCTCACCTTCTGGATCCCACACAGAATGGTTTTAGATCTGGCCATAGTACAGAGACGGCACTCCTATATATGGTTGAACACCTCCGCTCTGTACTAGATGCAGGTCAAACGGCGGCACTGGTCTTATTAGACCTAAGTGCCGCCTTTGACACTGTATCCCATACCATTCTTATCCGCAGGCTTGGTGAGGCGGGCATATCTGGCAAGGTGTTGGACTGGTTCCAATCGTTTCTCTCGGAACGATCATTTCAGGTAGTAGTGCCACCATTCAGATCAAAACCTCACGCCATTACTCAAGGAGTTCCGCAAGGTTCGGCGTTGAGCCCCACTCTTTTCAACTTATACGTCCAACCTTTGGCGGCGGTTGCGAAGAGTTGGGGTCTCACTATGGTATCTTACGCCGATGATACCCAGCTGGCAGTGGTTCTCAATGGGGACTCTGACCAGTTGGCATCCAACTTTGCGGATGGTTTGAGGGCTGTTGCTGGCTGGCTTACTACCAACTGTTTACAGCTCAACGCCCTCAAAACCGAGGTGATGGTGTTAGGGAAACATCCAGATCTGTGGGCCGCGAACTGGTGGCCTAATGAGTTGGGTCCCCCGCCTAAACCGGTTTCCGAACTTAAAAACCTTGGCGTGTGGCTGGATTCCAAACTCACCTTCTCATGTCACACTAAGAAGGTGGCATCTACTTGCTTCGGTATCCTGCGTGGATTGAGGCCTATCCTCAAATTTTTTGATGCCCCCACTCGCCAGTTGGTGATTCAAGCCAGCATTGCATCTAGGCTTGACTATGCAAGTTCACTGTTTTTAGATGCCAATCAGGCGGAGGTCCTGCGACTCCAACGGGTGCAGAACACGGCTGCCAGGGCTCTGGTAGGCCTGCCACGGTTCTGTTCAGCCCGCAGCACAATTTGCAAATTACATTGGCTGCCAGTAATCAGGCGTATAGAGTTTAAGACGCTGTGTTTCGCATTCAAAATTCTTAAAACCGACACCCCCACCATCCTCCAGCACCTTCTGACCCTGTACATGCCATCTCGTAGCCTTCGCTCTGCTAGTCAAAATCTAGCATCTGTTCCGCGCTTTAAAAAAAGTAGACTAGGTGGTCGCTCTTTTACTGTGTTGGCTGCCAAGCTTTGGAATGCGCTTCCTGTGCACATTCGAGCCTTGGAAGATCTTTTACTTTTTAGGAAGGCCGTTAAAACGTACCTCTTCCCCTTGCCTTATTAATATTTTCTTACCTTTTTATTCTGTTAGTTATGTTGCCTCTTCAGTTATAGCGCCGGGACGCCCCTTCGCTGGGGCAGCTGTGCGCTCAAAAAACTAAGTAACATAACATAACATAACATATATTTGTACACGCTTGCTTGTCACTGTCACATGTATGCCCTACAAACTCACTCAGACACTTATATGCGCATCCACATACCCACTCACACACTTATACATCCAGTCACGTACCAAATCGGATATTCAGGAGCCCACTCAGATACCCATTCAGATTCTCATGCACCCACTTACAAACTCACTCAGAGACTGACGCACCTATGTACAGACCACTCATAGACTTATTCATACAGTCTCATACCCACTTAGAGACTCTTACACCCACTCAGAGACCCACTTGGGCCCTTATGAACACTCTTATAGACTCACTCATATACTCATGCAACCACTTATAGACTTACTAAGATAGTTACATACCCGTGTACAGACCCACTCAGACACTTATACACCCACTTACAGACCTACCCATACATACCCAGACACTTGCACTCTCAGTAACAGAGTTGTTGAGACACCTATGCATTCACCCATTCACCCACAAACTTAGATATGTATGCTCTTACTCACAGACCCAATTGGACACTCATACACCCACCCACAGATCCACTCACTCACAGACCCACTCAAACACTCATACACTCACTCACATACCCACTCAGAGACTTATCCATCCCGACACTCATATACTTAGAGACTCATGCTTCCACTCACAGCCCCACTCAGAGATCCACATACCCACAAACAGATCTACTCAGACACTCATGCTCCCAGGCTTAGACCCACTGAGAGACTCATGCTCTAGCTCACAGACCCACTCGGATACGTATAAACCCACTCACTCACCCACTCAGATACCTATCTAAAGACGCATGTATCCACCTACAAATCCAGTCATTCAGTCATACCTACTTACAAATGCACAAAGGCACTCATGCACCTACTCGCATATCAACTTAGAGACCTATGCAAACAATCACAGACCCATTGAGACACTGATGCACCTACCCATTGATGCATTGAGACATGCATGCAGTCCATTACAGAACCATTGAAAGAATGATGCACCATCTCACAGATCCACTCAAATACCTATACAGTGAATGAACGGTTTACTGAATCATTTAAGTGTGTGCAGTCACAGATTCCATTAAAATAGTTATATAATGTGTTACACAGATATTAATGGAATTATAAGTGCTAATATAGAGCCCTTTAGATAGTAATTTGTTTAGTGTGTTGGTTATAATCCATTTTGCAGTTATACGTTTTGAATGTGGTAGAGGGTAAAAATCACTAAAAAACAAAGTATAAAGGATGTTATAGTTAGGAAATAGAATGTAAAAATCCTTACAAATTCACTGAAAAAAACCCAAATGTTACTGGGATGTTAGGCTGACATTTTACTCATATACAACTATGTAAATTCAGCAGTTATTGTTGGCTGAGCTAACTATAACTTGCACCCCTGCAATGCACTGCTTATGACTTCACATATTATATCACTCATGACACAGTCAGTGCTGATGATATCACTCATGACATCTCATATGTGATCACTGATGACAACACTAATCACATCATACACAGAATCTCTGACATATCCACTCACCCCCATATACCGTTTCACACACCCACTCCAACTTCCACACTATCATTCTCAAAACCAATCACACACCCATACCAGTACTTAGACAAATACTCACTGGATCATAGATCATCACACACATCCAATCACACTCCTATACAATCACTCACACATCCACTCACTAACTAATATAGCCACTTACATATCCACTCATACACCCATACAACCACTCACATACTGAGTCAGTTACTCAGAGTTACTCAAACACCCACTCACTCACCCTTCACATAGCCACTTACCCATACAGTTACACAAACACTTACTCACTTACTTACTCATACAGATACTAACATGTATGCCCTTACCTATATAGTGACTGACACAAGCACACACTCATCCAAACCGTCACTGTTATATTCGCTCACTCACTAAATCACTTACTTCTACTGTCTTTCACATACCCAGTTACTCCCCCATATACCACTGGGACATGCATTCACTCACTGACACAGCTATACATACACTCACTTATCCATACATCCCTACACACAAACACTAAACCATAGAACCACTGACTGACTGACTCACTCATCCATAGAGGCAGTCACACACACCCTCACCCACTCACATAGACACTCAGATACCCATAGAGGTATTCAGCCAACCAATCACTCACTCATACAGAAACTCATGCACCTACTCACACACTCATACAACCACTTAGGCACCAACTGACATACAGATACATTCACACAACCAGTCATTCACCAGTACATTCACTGAGACACCTAATCACTCACTAATACAGTTAGTAATATATATCTCTGTGCGTATTTATATATGTGAGTATATATATATATATATATATATATATATATATATATATATATATATATTGCCGCTCCGATTGTCTCTCGTTTTGCAAGAAAGAAAATCCGGCACTCACAGGGGAAGTGGTCAGTTCAGTTTAATTCAAACACTCAGCAGACCAACGCGTTTCGGTTTTCCTTCGTCAGTGTCTACTATTGACACGGAAGGAAGCAGATTTAAAAGCATTTCGTCACATTGTGGCATGTGTGTAGAAAGAGGACTGCCGTTTAGCCCCGTGAGAAAAATATTTACATTTGTATATCACAATTTACTTTACATTTCACAAAACACTTTCAAAGGCAATGAAGTTGAAATTCATATCATAATTTCAAATGTTAATTTCAGACATGTTAAATAAACAGTTCCTGAAAATATTATATACACATTTTTTGTTTATTTTTAATTCGTGCACTGATCACTATATCTACAGTGCTATTTCTTCAAGTTGCCCTTATCGGTGTTACAAGTATTATTAAGCCGTGGATCGGCATTGCTCACGGGGTATGGTATTTTTAACCAGAATTTACTTTCAGAGTCTATGCTTTTCCCAAATGAGATGCTAGTTCTTCATTCCTATTCAATCCCAAGGGGGCCTTTGTTTGGATGTCTATTATGTAACGGGATTCTAACCTCCTTAGTCTCCGTAATCTATCTCCACCCCTTGGGTCTACTGGTATGTGGTCCAGTGCAAAGTATTGCAGTAGTTCTCTGTTACTATTGTGTTTCAAGGCAAAGTGTTTCGCTACAGGATAGTTGAAATCCTTATTCATAATTGCACGTTGGTGCTCCAGTATGCGTAACTTGACATTCTTCACCGTACTGCCTATGTATTTGAGTCCACATGGACATACCAGGCAGTACACGACATGGGTAGTGTTACATGTGAGAAACTTGGATATTCTCCCTTTCCTTCCTTACCCTGGTATCGTAAATGTTGTTCTCCTTTTGCTCTTTTCGCACGCCTTGCATTTACCACAAGGGAAAAATCCTGGCATATCTTTAATTCTTCCTGTTGTTACTGTTTTATCCGCCAAATGGCTGTGTACGATTTTATCCTTGATGGATCTTCCTTTCCTAAAGGTAATTAAGGGAAAAGCTGGAACATCTTTTCCTATAATTTGATCCGTCTTCAGGATATGACAGCTTCGCTTCAGTATATTTCTCAGATGATTTGAGTCTTCTGAGAAAGTGGTAATTAATCTGAATTTTCCCTCATGTTTTGCAGTCTGTTTGGTTTCCTTGGTCTTTTCTTTAAGTAATTGTTCTCGGGGAATTCTCTCTACTCTTTTTTTTTTTTTTGCAAAAACCTTTATTGCACCATCAAGTTACACAGCGGAACGCCTACAACCCATCGGGCTGGCCGCTATAGCAGTCTTTTGATCAAATGGTAACAATGTACATGCAATAGTCACTTTACTGTAGTAGAAACAACGGTACAGCTGCCGGAAGAAAAAGGTGCAGCATTAGCATAAGTCTTTCCAAGCATCATTGGTTTTTGGTATGATATTTTGTATTTTTCTCCCCCCCCCCCGAACAACAGAAATACAAAATAACTGTTAGGAATGTCAAAGCGGTCACGTAAATGGCAATATCGTGTTTATGTAATCTTCTTATCAAGACGTCCCTCACCAGAGTCCATCCCAGCCCACTATTTGAACCAAGTTACTGTATACTTGTCATTGTGGACATCTCTTCCAAGTTGAGACCCCCAGAGTTCACCCGTGGGTACCCAGCACCCCAATATGACTGAACATCTCCATCCCACCTCCAATGCCCTCTTCCCCCAATCTGTTCGGTAGACTAGCCTTCTGCCTCTTCCTCATCTGAATCATCTTGATCGTCTTCTGGCAAAGGATCACAAATCTCCCCCCTATATACATTCCACTTGGTCCAAATTTTATTCCCGGGCAGGCACGATTGGAGTATACCGCCCGTTCCGTTATCATTACTCTATCCATATTCCGACACCATACTGACTTGGTTGGTACCTCCGCCACCCCCCAATTTTGTGCAATATCTCGTTTCGCTATAAGCAACCCCACTGTGACCCAGATTTGGTCATGTCTGGAAATATCGGTAGGCTCCCACACATTTAAGAGGCACCTTTTTGGTTCTGGCAATAAAGATGTTTCTAGTGTTTGTGAAATCGTTCGCAGTATCTGTCTCCAATATTCCTGAATCCGGGGGCAGTCCCAGATGGTGTGGAAAAACGTACCCTCCTCCCCGCACCCACGCAGGCAATATGGATGTTGTGTCCGGCGAATACGGTGTAGCATTGTCCTCGTGTAATACACTCTGTGTAAAATTTTTAATTGAACTAATCGCAGCCGCGCTGAGATGCCCACTTCCTTAGGAGAGGCTAGTGCCTCATTCCATTCCTGCTCGTACATCTCACTGGCGTCCCCCCCCCATTTCTCCTTCAGAGGCAATGTTGGGTCTGGTAGATTATTAAGTTATTTGCGGTATGTAAGGGATGTAGCGCGCTCGACCATAAAATCCGTAAGGAGGCGGTCTTCCAGCGGGGAAGACTCAGGTAGATCAGTGTCCGCGGCCAAGGCCGATAACAGTGCGTGGTGAATCTGAACATATCTGTAGAGCTCCCTGTCGCTGAGTTCATATAGTTCTTGCAGTCTCTGGAAGGGTATCACTCCACCCCTCTCCCAAAGATCGCCCACTGTGGAAATCCCTAGTGTGTCCCAGTGTGAGAAACCCTTGCAGTTTCTCATGTTGCCGAGGACCCGAGAGTCCCATAGCGGGGTTAGCTTGGTAATTCTACCTTTCCAACGCAGGGCCTCCGTTGCTGTGTGCCAGATTTCCACAGTAAGCCTGGTGGGTCCCATTAATGTGCGCGTTTTACGTCGGTCATATAATGGGGCTAGTAGCCTGTCTGTGCCGAGTTGAGCTCTATCTGCCTGGAATGCTGGTTCGGTTTGGGAAGTGTGTATCCACTGTTTGATGGGTTTGAGGTGTGCCGCCCAGTAGTACAACTTTAGGTTGGGCAAAGCAATACCACCATCATACCACCCTCTATGTAGTTTGGATTGTGCTATGCGGGCGGGGAGGTTCCCCCATAGGAGGTTGGATACTAGTGCTGCCACCTTCTGGCAGAACCCGGGGATCACTGAGTAGGGTGTATTTTCGAGGACGTAGAGGAAACGGGGCAGGGCCATCATCTTGTAGAGTGCTACTCGCCACAAAAGTGTCAGTGGGAGTCCTGACCAGAAATGCACGTCTCGTTTGAGTCTGTCTAGGTGGGGTTTCAAGTTTTTGGCCACGAATTCTGCTGGGTCTCTAGTGACATGAATGCCCAGGTATTTAAACGATGTGCCGGCTATCCGTAAAGGGCAGTCCGATTCAAGGACCGGGGCCTGACCCTTTAGGACGTATAATTCGGATTTGCCCCAGTTCAGTGTATATCCGGATATCTTTCCATGGGTGTCACAAAGGTGTAGTAGAGCGTGGATTCCTGTCTCCGGGTTGGTGAGATAGACCAGCATGTCGTCCGCATAAAGGGATAGCCGATCCTCCCAGCCTTCCTTCCAGCAGATACCCTGAAGGTGGGGTGAAGTTCTAATCAGAGTCGTGAGGGGTTCTAGTGAGAGAGCGAACAACAATGGTGATGGGGGCAGCCCTGTCTCGTGCCCCTACCCAAGGAAAACTCTCGGGAGATATGGCCATTGGCCACCACTCGTGCCCGTGGGTCAGTGTACAGTAACCTCACCCATGTGATGAAGCGGGGCCCGAATCCCATGCGTGATAAGGTCTCAAATAGGTAGGCCCATTCCACAAGGTCAAAGGCCATCCTAGCATCGAGTGCCATAATCACTGCTTGAGTTTCTACTGTGTCCGCCCATGCCAGCACTCCATGCAATCTGCGCAAGTTTAGTGCTGTGTTACGATGGGGCATGAATCCGGACTGGTGTATAAGGGATGACAGGTGGGGCAAGATTCTCAATGCCAGGAGTTTGGCCAAAATCTTGGCTTCTGTAATAAGCAGCGATATGGGGCGATAAGAGGAGCAATCTTCAGGCGGCTTGCCTGGCTTAGAGATGGCCACTATGGTTGCCGCTCTCTGATCTGGTGGGAGCGTACCTTTATCCAAACAGTCCTTGAACATCTCGAGCAGATGTATACTGAGGGGCATCGCCTGATACCACTCCACCGGTATACCGTTAGGCCCCATTGCCTTGCCCGGGTTTAAAGCACGGATCGCCAGTTGAATTTCGTCAGCGGTGATGTCCGCTTCTAACTCTTCCGATATTTCCAGGGTTAATGTATTGACCCCAACTGGGGCCAATACGTCTCTGGCCATCTCTGGCGTCACCGTGTGTTCGGGGGTGTACACCTGTTCGAAGTGGTCTGCAAGCAATTTTACTATGTGTCTCGGGTTAGTGTGAATCTCCCCGTGCTCATCTTTCAGTTTTGGAATGCCTCTCGAGTCCCCATCTCTTTTGTCGAGCCACGCCAGCATTTTCCCCGCCTTATCGCCCACTTCATAGATCCTATTCTGAGTGTCGGACAGGCTTTCCCTGACTCATGTGCGCAGATGATCATTATACAGCTGTTGTTGTAGGGTAAGTGCATGCAGGGTGGATGGAGTGGGATGTTGTTCATGAGTTGTAGTCAGTGTCTGTAGGGTCAACTCCAGAGCAACCAGCTCCTGAGCCTGTTGTCTTTTGAAGCCCGTGACGGAATTTATAGCTTGGCCCCGCAGCACCGTTTTATACGCCTCCCAAAGCACCTCGGCTGAACGTACCGAGTGTACATTTCCAGTGTAGTATTGTGTTGTTGTCTTTTTAAGAGCTTTGCGAACTTGGGGGATCTTGAGGTACGCGGCATGTATGGGGTAGATGCGTTTACGTGTTTGTGCTTGTGAGGAGAGAGTGAGGGTCAGTGGGGAGTGGTCCGAGATCCCTCGCGGGTGGATCTCCATCGCGTCTATGTAATGGAGTCCGTCCCCCAGGGTCAGGAAGTGATCGATTCTAGACAGACTACCATGTACTGTGGAGTGGAAAGTGTATTGCCGTACAACGGGGTGAAGGTGCCTCCAAATATCGACCAGTCCCATGGCTGCTAAAAATTGCTGAAGGCGGGGTACCCCTCCCGCGGAGGCTGGTGTCGGGAACCTGTCAAGTTGTGTGTTCAGAACTGCGTTAAAGTCCCCCCGAGAATAATTTCCCCTTCCGGGAGAGATAAGAGAAAATCGCCCAGTTTAGGGAGATGTACCGAGTGAAGTGCTGGTGGAATGTATACTGAAACTAGGTTGAAGAGTCTCCCCTCCCATTGTCCTTGTAGTGTTGCAAAGCAGCCTTGGTCGTCTGTTCTAGTTTGCAGGGGGAGGAATCGTGTGTTTTTATGCATTAGAATTCCGGTACCCCTAGAACCAGATGTGAAATCCGAGTGGACCATCATCCTGTATCCTCTTCTATTCAGGGCCTTGGTGGTCTCCCCTGTTAAGTGGGTTTCCTGTAATAGTGCTACTGTGGGTTTGTGTCTCTTGAGTGCGGTGAGTACTAGCCCCCTTTTCACCTTATCCCCCAGCCCTCTCACATTCCAAGACAGTAAGCGTAAGGAGGGGCATTGTATCTCGGGGTCTACATTCCCCCCATCAGCCGCTGGGATGTCAGCCATTCGGCCCCAGGGGTGCCACTAGGTGTTGGTGGAGAGGTGTGGCAGCCATGGCGGGTGTGTAAACGTGCGGGAGGATGATGAGCGTTCTCATGTGGGTTGGAAGCCTCACTTCATTTTCCCCTCCCGGGATTAGCTCGGGTGTCTTCTTCAGTGACCTAACGTACAATTTCCTAACAGTCAAAAAACATCCCTTCCCCCTTCCCCCCCTCCCTGCATCCCTGCCTAACGTACTTTCAACTGCCCGCCCCCCCAACTGAGCAGAGTGCTTAACCCATCCCCCAACCAGAGTACCTGCGTGTAGGGGGGAGAGTGTCTCCCCGGGCAGGCAGCATCCCTGCGTGCTCCTGGGTTAGCCATGCCAGAGTCCATGTGCAGCAAAAAGAATGTAAAGTCAATAAGCATTGAATGTCACTGAGACTGATCCCGGGTTAGGAATTATTCCTCTCCTCCTGCTCCCGTAAAGCTGCGGGAGGGAGATCTCTCTGCTCCACCCCCACGACCAGACGCTTGTGAGCCATTTTTGCTGTGGCCCGCGCTCCCGTGGTCCGGTCTATGAGTTTTTCGCTGCCGACCAACCGTGTGCCATCCTTCCAGCCAGTCCCGGGCAGCGTCCGGGGAGTCAAAAAACCACACCTTTTTGTCCGCCACGACTCTGAGCCGAGCCGGAAAGAGCATCGAGTATGGTAGTTCCTTTTCTCTCAGCGTTTTCTTAACTTCCAGGAACATCCTTCTCCTCTTGGAAACTTCGGCTGTGTAGTCCGGGAAGAAGGCAATCCTTGAGTTCTGAATTTGAATGGCCGGTGCCACTCTCGCGGCCTGTAATATGGCGTCACGGTCCCTGAAATTAAATAGTCTAGCCAAGATAGGTCGGGGCGAGCCTCCAGACTTTTGTTTCCCCCCCGGAACTCGGTGGGCCCTCTCCACGGAAAAGAAATTCGAGAGTCCCTTGGGCTGGAGCTGGTTTTTAATCAAGTCCTCCACATAGAGGTCCATCGCCCCCATGTCTTCGGATTCCGGCACACCCAAAATTCGGACGTTGTTGCGCCGGGAACGGCCCTCCTGGTCATCCAGTTTATCTCTGAGCTGTTTGTTGTCTGTCTGTAAACGTTCCATTGCTGTTTGCAGTTCGGAAACATCCTCGACCAAGGATTTAGTGACCACCTCAACCTGTTTGACTTTCTCACTCATTTTCTGGAGGTCCGCCCGTATCAGCGTGACTTCTGTGGCCGTCGCCCCCACTGTCGCCTGTACCTGGGCTAAAGCCGCCAGGACATCTTCAAGTGTGGCCTTTTTCGCCCCCTCGGTTTCCATTGTTTTCCCCGAGGTCTTGCGTTGTTCTTGGGGTGGTGTCTGCCTTTCATACGCGAATTTGTCCAATTTAACCTGGGTGGTGCTGTTCTTGGGGCCTCTGTTTGACGTTGTGCAATTGGTGTTGGCGTTGCCAGAGGCTGCAGCAGAGTGGTGGACAGCTCGGGTCGGGTCCTGCACTTTTAGTGGCGTCTGTCCCGTGTGTAGGCCCGCGAGGTGGTATCTGCGTAGTCAGTAAAATGGCGGCGTTGCGTCCGAGTTTCGCTGCTTCTTCCGCGCCCCTGGCCAAATCCTGCGGAGTTGTAGAGGATTGATGGGTGTCGCGGAGTTTCTCTCGTGACTTCGGATCCCCGGAAAGTATTCTGCCGGGTTTTCGGAGCAACACCCACGATAGGCCGGGGCTTCCTGCTCCGCACTGCCGCCACCAGGTCACTTCCGGCTGGCTATAAACTTGCCGCGACTCCGCTGCTTCCAGGCAGACATTAGGCCTTTCCCCACTCCGGTCTCTGTCTGGCGGTTCGATGCGAATTCGGGCCGTCGCTGACCCCAAAGTTGCTGCGTTGGTAGCCGCACGGTCTCCGGGTCTGGTCCTCCCCTTAGAGCTCGTGAAGACACGGATAATTAGCACGGATTGCTGCGGGAAGCCACCTTGCCTCGGGAGCCTCTCTAAGCTGCGGCCGCCATCATTGGCTGCTAGCCAAGCCCCCCCTCTCTACTCTTTTTAAGGTATTTTCTAAGAGTACTTTGTTGTATCCCCTCGCTTGAAACCTACTGATACTGTCTCTTGCTGCCCTTGCAAAGTCTGTATCTCTAGAGCAATTCCTCTTGATTCTAAGAAGTTCTACATATGGGATAATTCTGACTAGGGTCGGGGGATGACTGCTTTTGGCATGTAAAACCGAGTTACCGGCTGTTACTTTCCTAAACAGTTCTGTTTCAATTTTAGTACCCGTCAAGTTAACTTTCAAATCCAGATAGTTTACTGTTGATACATTAATGTCAGCTGTGAATTTCAGATTGAGTTCATTCATGTTCAAATGCGCCACAAACTCTTCTGCCGAAGTTACCGACCCCTCCCAGACAAGGAACAGGTCATCAATGTACCTGTACCAAACTTTTAGGTTTTCAGCCCATTTCTCAAAGCCCGGGCTCCGGGTAACCTGCTCCTCCCACCAGCCCACGAATAGGTTCGCGTAGCTGGGGGTGAAGCAGGTTCCCATTGCCGTCCCGGTGACTTGCCTGTACATCTGTCCTTGAAATAGAAAAATATTATTGAATAAACAATATTCAATAAACTCTAAGAGCATTTTGCTGTGTTTTATAAATTTCATAGGTCTTTTGTCAAGGAAGTACTTGATGGCTAATAGTCCCTGATGGTGATCAATGCTCGTATAGAGGCTGGTAATGTCCATAGTTATTAGTATGTAAGATGCTCTACACTCCACATTTTCTATTTTGTTTACAAAGTCTTTAGTGTCCCTAATATAGGACTGCAATTGCAAAACACTTTGAAAAAGAAAATGGTCGATATAGATGGACATATTTTCAGATACACTTCCTATGGAAGAAACTATCGGTCTTCCTGGTGGATTTTTACTGTCCTTATGTATTTTAGGTAAGTGGTAGAAGGTGGGCACAGTCGGATTGTTGTTTTTTAAAAAGAAATACTCTTCAGTATCCAGCATGTCATTGCTGTGCCATTTATTTAACAGTATTTGAAATTTCACAATACTTTCGTCATATATCTTTCTAGTTGTTTTCTCATAGGATATTCCATCCTCAAGGTGTCTGTATGCTTCTTGGCAATACTGTTCTCTTGACATCACCACGATGTTGCCACCTTTATCAGATGGCTTGCAGATAATGTCCTGGTCATTGTCTAAGGCTTTTAAGATTTCTCTTTGTTCCTTTGTTATGTTTGGTATTTGCTTTTTCATTTTCTTTTGTCGTGTTCGAAATTTCACCAAGTCTTTCGTCACAGCTTCCGAGAAGGCATTGATTGCATCGTATGGCATTACCGGTACAAACAGTGAGGGAGGTTTAAAGTGTGTTGTTGGTGCTTCTTGTTCGACTCCTATCCTTTTGGTTCTCTGTGTGATGGAGTCTGTCTCCTCTTCACAAACCCTTTCATCTGTTCTTAGTTCCTCCAAAATCTCCCAAGTTGTGATGTCATCCGTCGTTAGGATGTCTGTTTCCCGTAATTTCAATTGTCTATTTTCCTTCATTGTAGGTTTTAATTTGAAATATTTATGTAATTTTATTTTCCGCAAAAAGGTAAAGAGGTCAATCCTTGTTTGTGTAAATTCGAGTCTTTGATTGGGGCAAAAGGATAAGCCCAGTTTCAGAGTTTTTTCTTCCAGTGTTGAGAGAGTTCTGTTTGTCAGGTTTATGATTGTTAGGTTATCCTGACCTTCTACCAACTCGCTCCTCGTTTGCTCCTCGTGATCCTGGGAGTAGTGTTGCTCTGTCCTCTGCCTCTGCCTCTGCCCCTACCAGCCCCCTCTTCGGATCCTTCGGTGACTTCTGGGGGTTTGCTTTTCCCCCCTCGGAGCCATGTTGCTCGGACTAGATCGTATTCCATGTGAAAAGGGGTTTTCTGGACCTTCTCTTGTGATGTACTTGCCGTTTCATCTCCAGACTGTTCGTTTTCGGTTACTTCCGATTCAGATGTCTCTACTCTTGGCAAGATTGTAGGGGAGACTCTCTTTTTGTTCATCTCTTTGCGGGGAGCATCGAATTTTTTTGCAAATGTTAGAATTCTCCCTAGAGAATAGTCTCTTTCATCCCTCTCATTTTTCTTGCTTCCTTTGGCGGATTTTCAATTCATCTTTCTCTAGTCGTTTCCTCATTTCAGATCTTAGTTCATCTTTTCTTGGTGTATTTGTTTCTTTCTTTATTTCTTCCTCCAATGATTTTATCTCATAGATCGCCTTCTCTCTGTCGCTCCATGCGAACTGTATCAGCAATTTCAACATACCTTGACTGGATAGGGCTGTGTGTTCTGCCCATAATTCCAACAGTCGAGGGTCTGGATTTTCGTATGCCGGGACATCCACGTAATTTTGTAGGGAGGTGGCTTCCCACCACTTTCTAATCTCCCTTTCACGCAATCTTTCTAGTTGATTAAAGAGATTGCCCAGCGAGTCTTTGCCATCACTGCTTCTTTTCTCATTTGGTTTCGCACCCTCTGTCTCTTTTTGGCGTTTTTGAAACATGCCAAGTGCTGCCGCCTGCCGAGCCTTATCACCAAACATATCGTCATCCATGGTTGGTTTGGATTACGTCTGCACTTCCCCTTCCTCTTGCCTCTCACACTCGCATTCAGCACACCTATACGCACTCGAGCTTACCCTGTAGTGAAGCCTCACTGTCTTGGGTTGCTCCTCTCAGCGTGGTCTTCGGTGTGGCTCCGTTTGGTGAGCGCGGTGCCCCATTCTGTATTTCGCCGCTCCGTTGCACCAAAGTAACCAGGTCACTCGCAGACGGGTGCCTCTCGTGGTGGCGCTCCACGTCACAAATTGCCGCTCCGATTGTCTCTCGTTTTGCAAGAAAGAAAATCCGGCACTCACAGGGGAAGTGTTCAGTTCAGTTTAATTCAAACACTCAGCAGACAAATGCGTTTCGGTTTTCCTTCGTCAGTGTCTACTATTGACACGGAAGGAAGCAGATTTAAAAGCATTTCGTCACATTGCGGCATGTGTGTAGAAAGAGGACTGCCGTTTAGCCCCGTGAGAAAAATATTTACATTTGTATATCACAATTTACTTTACATTTCACAAACACTTTCAAAGGCAATGAAGTTGAAATTCATGTCATAATTTCAAACGTTAATTTCAGACATGTTAAATAAACAGTTCCTGAAAATATTATATACACATTTTTTAATTTTTAATATTTAATTCGTGCACTGATCACTATATCTACAGTGCTATTTCTTCAAGTTGCCCTTATCGGTGTTACAAGTATTATTAAGCCATATGCCACACAGTCATAGTAAGTACTGGATGCGGTCCACAGAGTACTTCCAGTTGTTGGTCAGGTTTCTGATGATCAGTAGAGAGTAGTGAAAATACAGTGCAACATACATAAAAGTGGTGAAATATAAAATAGGGTGATATGTCTAAACAAATATTTTAATAGAAACCAGGCACATCCCCTAATTAAAAAATAGGAACAGCGCAAACGACAGTATGGAACAAATGACTGTCGCAATTAGGGCCTAATGACTGTGTGGCATATGGTCTAGATGATCTAAGGACCCGCCAGGTCGCAGTGTGGATGACCAAGTGATAGGACTGATCATTTGATTTGTTTGATGGTTATCCACGAAATACGCATGTACTGGATTTGGTTTGCATAGTTTTCCAATTGATTACTATATATCACCACTCTCTCGTTTTCTTCTTTTTCTCTTTATATATTGTTTCATGGTGACTGTGGCACCAACTGACAGAGATATACCAGTAAGTTTTACCAGCGATTTGCTTGGCTTATAGACCTCCTAGGTTCTTGTGTGATATTCAATTGCTGTTACTGGGGAAACGAACCAGTAGAAGGTCTTTAAACTTTTTCCCTTTGACCCTATCCTCCGTGATTGTTTTTGAATGTCACTGATCATGTCATGAATGATGTAATATGTGACATCATCAGTAGTGGATTGTGGGCGCGCAAGTTATAGTTAGTACAACTAGCTATAATGGAGGAATTTCAATGTTTTTTTACGAATGAAATGTCCAGCTGACTATAACACCCCTGAAACCTATGTTTTTTTCTGTGAATTTCTAAGTTTTTTTTATTGCTAATTCCTAACTATAACATGCCTGAAACCTATCTTTTTTTCAGTAAATTTCAAAGGTTTTTTCCATGACAATTTTTAAATATATTAATTGTTATATTGAGTTTTTATACAGATTTTCTACTTTTTAAATTTTTTTTTTACATATTTTATGTTTTAAATTATAATATATATTTTTAATATGAATTGAAAATTATTTTTAAAACTATTGAAACTCTAATATTGTTTTTTTTTTATTTGATATTTTTTTAAATATATTTATAATATTTTCTTTACCAAAATTTTTTGGGGAGTCGCGCACCCAAAGCACACCTTTCTCGATCACTGCGCGGAACATAGCCACCATTTTAGGATTGTTATGTAGGATCCGCGTAGAGTGTGCAATGGGTCCATATTTTCCTGCGCAATTGCTATGCGACCGGTACGAGACTCCAAGCGAATACGCGACATATTCGTATTACGTTATGCGACGCTTGCACACTTCTGCGTGGCATCATATACGTGTTCGGTGCGGTGGGTGCACAACTTCCGCAAGATATTTTAATGTACAAAAAGATATATATATGTATTTAATATAAATATTAAGGCAAGACATTATCTGAGCTAAATATAAAAATAATATGCTTTTACTTTTAATAAACCTATATTACTTTTAAATACAATTTCGCAAAGTCGCGTTGGGTGCGTGTTGCCTATGCGCACGGTGCGTGGACTTCATGTGACCTGATAGAAAGATTTGATTGGTTCATAACACTTCCTATTCTAACTATTGAAGGACCCCACCCATTTCAATCATTCTTCTTAGACCTTCTTCGGAGGAACAACTCTCTACTGAGAAGAACCTTTTTTTTTAAATTGCACACCTGCTATTCTTGTTCATTTGAAAACAATGGCTTCAGAATAGCGACTGCCATCTCAATATAAGCACTCTTCGGATGAAGAATTTGTTCAAGAAGCTCCACAACCCGAGAGATACACCTCAGTGGTGTGGAAGTTTTTTTCAATACCAGAAGGACAAAAGAAAGTGAATGCAGTCAAAGTCACTTGCAAGATATGAAAAAGGGTGCCGTCAATAGGTGACCCATGAAAAAATACTCTTGCGGTCCGGCAAGTATGCTGAAACATCTTAAGATGCAGCACCCTGTGAACTTGGCGAGGGAGGAATGCAGAAGACTTAGAGAAAACCCTCCAGCTGCTGTTAAAAGCACCTCTGTTACTTCTTCGTCCACACAACATCTGGACATACGTCCACAGTGTGTGCACATTAAAATGCACTGTATTAAGTGCAACAGGTTGATCTGTTATGGAGAGCAGTCCGTGTATTTGGTTTGCAGAGCACAAGAGAACCATTGTGCTAGATTTTTTTTTTCTCTGAAGTTCATTGTTTTGTTCCTCCAGTTCTATTTTTTCCTTTTGAAAATAAAACAAAAAAAAAACAAAAAATTGTTCAGAAAAGCACAAACATTTAAAAAAAAGTATTTTTCAGAACTAACTTCTCTGGTTAAAAAAAGAGCTATATTTGTATGATAGTGTGTGAAAGTTCAGATGAATGAATGTGTACTGCTTAATTGACTGAAAGTGCAGAACTATAAGGAAGTGCTGCAGCATGACACTGTAAGCTCTTTACCTGCAGTTTGCTGTGGTACGACCGAAGCACAGCAATGCAACATATGTACATAAATATGTTGCAAGTCTATGCTTCCCTCTGCACTGCTGCTTAAAGTACAGCCATGTGGTTACACAGGCACCCTTGCACCATGGTGCAAGGATATCGGTGTCGTGTGGTGTTTGTTTTTTTGCAGGGATACACACCTTCCTGCACAAAAACAATCAGTGAAGGCATTTTTCTCCTTAAATGTATGCTGTGCATTGTAGCATATATTTAAAGAACAAAAATGAGGTGAAATGAAAACAGTTCTCCTTGTTGTGCCTTGCAACGCCAATTGGAGGATGGTGCAGCATTCCAGATTTATGATTTCTGATGTGTCTTGTTCTATAAGTATTCTTTGCAAACATACAAAGAAACACCTATAGATTGCCCTGTCAACGGAAAGTGGTGTGTATGATGAGGTCGTATTTACATTGAGAAGAAAAGGTACACAGAATACCTTTTCCTCTCTTTGTAAATATGAAAGAGTGTCTTGCACTAACTATGTTACAAAAAGGGACATATTGTTGGCACAGGATGCTTCTAAATTTGCCCCATAAGTGCGTTGGTATTAGCAGACTAAGACAATATTGCTAGTTAATTGTATAAAAAATTGTGTGACAGTGACATGAGGTAGGCACAGAGTTATGTCTCCAAAAATGCTCAAAGAAGAATGATTGAAATACTTGCGGTCCTTCAATAGGTACAGTGGGAAATATTATGAACCAATCAAATCTTTCTTTTTCAGGACACACAATATCCTATGACAGGGAGACTCCAAAACTAGAAAGGTATAAACTGGGCGTTTTGAAGACTGTATTAATACTTTTTACCTTCTTGCAGATTTGCTTGCATGGTATGTAAAGAAATTAACTTGTACTAAGGTTAATGAGTAGGCCAATCCTTAACTATATGAGAGACTAAGGAGAGTAATTTCAGTACTGCAAAGAGAGAACAAGATAAATTTATGAGTACTTAGGTTTTGGCAAAGTGATAGGACATGTTTACGGAGTGTTGAAGAGAAAGGATGGGGCCTTATGTGACATGTGCAAACACACTCTGTGACGTGTTTTAAGTTAAGGAATTTAGTCTCTCTATTGAACACCATTCAGTTGCATTACAGAGAGGTAGTCCGAAGCCATATCCCATTTTACACCTCTCTGCCAAGCAACTCTGGCACTTTCTGCGCATATACGGTGGTTTCGTTTGCCCCCAGCGACACTCAGGATTCAAGGCAACTTTATCCCCTAGCTTAAAATGCCCACAGATTATCTTTCCACACATATCCACTCCGTCCATCCCCCTTTCTTCACCAGTGTGCAAACACAGCCCATTGTGCATATGAATACTTAGTTAATCTTACCTTCACAGTAATAGAAATAAAAAAAGCTACACATTATTCTCATTTTTTTATAATTAAAATTTCTGAAAATTTCAAGTTTTAGAATTAGGATCTGTGAAAGAGAAGAAAAAATAGTTATAATGTATAATATTATATTTTTTACAACACAGGATATTTGTAACATTTTATAAATAATTTTCTGTGCCTTTTTTGCTGTTCTCAGAATATATTGAATTTCACTAAAAACTGTGATTTGTATCGTACTCATCACAGCAGCGGGCAAAAAAAAAAAACAATCAATAATATTTTTTTTAAGAAAAAACTACATCTAACATATTTATCATATACCCAACTATTTCTGAACATTCCACAATAACTACATCCTCAATAACAAACCATGTAATACAAATCATACATATGTAAAATGCTCTCTTCTAAGAGAAATTTCTTAATTGAATATAAAAGTACTCAAATAATAATACTATGAACAATTATTTTAAATTTTCATACACAGTAAATAATGTTCTTGAAAAATATATGCTGACTTAATGTGCAAACAAAATCCTTAATTCAAATATACACTTTTCCTATTGGCCAAATAGTATTCTTGAAATCCTTTACATTGAAATTGTCCAATAGTAATCATTTAATACATATAAATTAATTCCTCAGAGGTCGAATTATGTTCATAAAACTTTGGCTCTACAAATATTAGGTAGGAATTTGGTAATTTGCTAGGCAAACGTTGTTTAAAAACCACCTGAGCATAATTACAATATGTCTATCCTTTATCACATCTGAAATAGGCAGTGTAATGTCCAGATGTTGTGGAAGAACCATCATGGCAAATTATTCCTACTGGTACAAAACTCCTTCCTGATATTGGTAGTTGACTTGCTACCAAATGTTTAATTAAAGTTTCCAATGTTCTTCCATCAGCTGTACAACGTTGCATCTTTAAAATTATAGATTGTCCATATCTTTGTATAAATAATGTTGATAACATTTTCGATTTCCATTGGCTACACTCGATGTTTTGATTTGCTGCTTTAACTAGTTTGTTGAAAGACACTGATTTACAGTCTGGTAATGTCAAATATATAAATCTTTCAGTGTCTATGTTAGTGCTACAAGTAAACATACCATTTTCACATTGACGTTCCCATTTATAACAAAAGCCAAAAAGATTTTCGATTTCTATGCCTTCATTTGC
This sequence comes from Lissotriton vulgaris, assembly GCF_964263255.1. Lineage (NCBI taxonomy): Eukaryota > Metazoa > Chordata > Amphibia > Caudata > Salamandridae > Lissotriton > Lissotriton vulgaris. The sequence continues at coordinate 1,528,299,025 of NC_141693.1, forward strand.
CAATACGGTAAACATATACATTAGAAATTCCTGAGCATCTTGTTGTATATTCTGTGTATAGAACCAGGACATCCATCCAAAAGATTATAAATATCAGATAAGCTTTGCATTTTACTTTTATCAGTTCTCAATTTTTCATAAATACAATGCAACAAGGAACAAAATCTTTTTTCACGATTCTCCATAATTTGCTGTTGCAAACTTTCAAGAAAAAAAACAACATTGAACACTACATTAGCATAGCAGTTGACACCTGACCTATTTTCAAACTGATAACCAACAATCTCGTCAACAGTGTCCTTTTTCTATTTACTTGCATTCACATTATCTTGTTGTTTTCCTTCTCTATACCTTCACTACAGATCTATCACACGCTTTTGAAATACAGGATAGTGACCTAAATTGGGAGCATGCGCTCTTAACCTATTATACTCTTTTACACAGTTTGCATCTGCAGTAACCTTTGTGTCATCAAAATCAATCAAAAACTAACCAGATAAAGTTCTGACTCGGGACAAAGCAACATATGCCACACCCTCTTTAAACACATACTTCCAATGTTCACCAAAGTACTGTATACACTTAAACCTTGAGATTTATGAATAGTTGCTGCATATGCCAGAGAAAGTGGAAACTGTTTTCTATGGACATATAAATCTTTAATAAGCAAAAAACTAACTGAACGACCAATTTGTTTTACTTCTTCAATCTGATCAAATTCAATTTGTAAAATTCAATTCCATCTTTTTTTTGATAATTAACAAAATCCACAACTTTGCCCATTGCTCCATTAACTAAACCTTTTTCTACATCCAAATTGAGCCTTAAAATTACCCAACAGTTTATACATGCATAAAGATTCTTTTCTAAACCAGCAGTTTTAGATATCAATTTTTCTAAAGAATCCAATTTTGTTTTCAATTTTTCTGTCAAAATATTAGTGATTCCTTCATGCTCTATTTTATCAATGGCTTCCATTTTTAATATTTCTTCATTTTCCAGCTTCAAAAGTTGTTTGTTGAATATAGAACACTCACGCAGTATTGGCATTAAGCAGATTATAGATTTATTTTGTGCAATTTTCATATATATTTTCTCTGGAACTATATTTTCATTTGGAAACAAATTGGAAAGTAATCGACTCTGCAAAGCTTGTTTGCCATGTTCCGTCATATTTGTAATGAGTTCTTTGTATTCAAAATATGACCAAAATTAACATTTCCAACACTAACCAAAGACTTTCTGGTGTCTTCATGCGCAAGTGTTTTAAATACTGGTTGTCCTTTCATGGGAGTAAGTTGCAGTAGATCTCCAAAAACTATGACCCTCCAGCTGATTGCTAAGACCTCTCTTTGGACCTCGGCGCACTGTGTGAAGCCTGCGCACCCTTGCACGAAAGGATTCTGTTAGCGCCTCGCCGGACCCGCTTCGCAGGTCCCACAGCGCTTTGCTGTCCGTGGGAGCTGCTGTTTACCTGTGATAGCCTTGTGGAGCGCGGGGCAGGCGAGCGAGTCAGCGGGGCTGCGAGCACTGAAGCAGGGACTCCAGCGTCCAGGAGTCCCTGCGCGCCCAACCAGCCACACCTGGGCTGCTCTCCCCGCTGGCCACGCCCCCCGCCAACGGAGCCAAAAGCGGATCGAACCCCTGACCTACTGGGACCCTCCAGCTGATTGCTAAGACCTCTCTTTGGACCTTGGCGCACTGTGTGAAGCCTGCGCACCCTTGCAGGAAAGGATTCTGTTAGCGCCTCGCCGGACCCGCTTCGCGGGTCCCGCAGCGCTTTGCTGTCCGTGGGAGCTGCTGTTTACCTGTGATAGCCTTGTGGAGCGCGGGGCAGGCGAGCGAGTCAGCAGGGCTGCGAGCACTGAAGCAGGGACTCCAGCGTCCAGGAGTCCCTGCGCGCCCAACCAGCCACACCTGGGCTGCTCTTCCCCCTGGCCACCCCTCCCGCCTATCAGCCCTCCTAGTGGGTGTGGCAGTGTACAACAGAGAACAGAGCTACCGTCTCGCGGGAGCGCGCCGGGAGAAGCCCGGGACAAGGGCGGGACCGTCTGTGGCCGTCAGGGGCCGGAGGAGGCCGGGCTGGGCCACCTCTCTAACTTTTTCTTCCTATTCTTATTGTACTTCATGATATCAATCAATTGACGTTTCTTTTGTTTGCTTTTTAATCACTGTACTAGACTAAAGTCACGGTTGTGCCTTCATAGTTGGTAGAACAAATTTGGCCAATTCGTACTTTGTTGCTTGCACACTGAGGTTGGTGCTAATTTGGTCTCTTGTACATTTAGAAAATGACTTTAAGGTCAGGTAAAGAAAGGCAAGTTCAGGTCTCCACCTCCAATGGTACTTTTACTGGAACAATTGATCAATTTTTTAAACGCTCCACTGCTATATTGGAGAAGGAGATCGCTCTAGCTGAAAAACGCCTCTCGCTTCACATAATTACAGGCAAGCGATCCTCTCTTGGTAAAATCAATGAGGCTGTCTTCCCTGTCCCACTTTCTTTGTTGAACACAGATAGTCAAGATGCTAATGCAGAGTCAGTGTTGGTAATTGCTCCTGAGACTCAAACTTGGCCAATTCGTACTTTGTTGCTTGCACACTGAGGTTGGTGCTAATTTGGTCTCTTGTACATTTAAAAAATGACTTTAAGGTCAGGTAAAGTAAGGCAAGTTCAGGTCTCCACCTCCAATGGTACTTTTACTGGAACAATTGATCAATTTTTTAAACGCTCCACTGCTATATTGGAGAAGGAGATCGCTCTAGCTGAAAAACGCCTCTCGCTTGACATAATTACAGGCAAGCGATCCTCTCTTGGTAAAATCAATGAGGCTGTCTTCCCTGTCCCACTTTCTTTGTTGAACACAGATAGTCAAGATGCTAATGCAGAGTCAGTGTTGGTAATTGCTCCTGAGACTCAAACTGTGGAGTCAGTGGGGACTGGCCAAGAAAGTGCATATAACACTGCACACGATAATTTGCTAAATGGTGGGACTATTTACCTAGACCAGTCTGGTGAGAAATCAGGTCTTTCTGACTCACCAAATCTTAATATAAGTACTGAGCAAGGGAATTCCCCTTCCCACTCACAACATCCACCCACTCATAATCCTGGGAAACGTAAAAGGATAGATTCACCTGACCTAGAGGAACATACTGAGGGTCTGGGAAATACTATTATATCCCCCACACAGTTACTTAACACTAATGCGGTGGTTCAGCCAGAAGAACATAACACCACAATTAGCATCGTAGAAGGAATACTCCTAGCCAAGATAGAGTTGCTAATTAAATCTTTACTCTTACCGCTATTTGAAAGGACAAGATTATTAAACACAAAAATGGACTCTTTAGATATGTTGGTAAAAGATAATATAGCGACTTCCAATAGAATTCTTGCCAGCTTAGCCTCTAAAGGATTGACCCCCTCTGCCCGACCCTTCCGAAGACTACCATCATGAACAATAAAACAGGGGGCAATAGTTCTAAAGCGGGACCTCCTATAACAAAAGTCCCGCAGCAAACAACCGTATCTGTTCCTAAGAAAACAACTACCACTGAGAGCATACCCAAGCATAAGGCTGCAAAGCATCCCCAGCCTAAGAAAAACCCCATTCCCACCAGCAGTCACGACCAAAGCATTCGGCCCAATTCCAAACCTATCCAGAGGAAACAATGTGTGAACCTCCCTCCAGAGTCATTGCCTTACACTATCATCTTAACTGGCGTGGCTCCTCTTGGAGATGGTAAGAGAGAAACACACAAGGATCTTTATAATAAGGTTACATTCTGGCTAAATAAAAATCGCCCGCTCCCTCCCAACTTAAATCCTGAAATCCTTAATGTAAGGAGGGTGGATGTGGCGATTTTGAGATCACGAGGACAGTATTCCAGGTATGCAGAGAAATCAGGAAAAATCATGGTAACTACAAGTCCCAGACTGCCCTGGGATTTCCTAGTGGGATATAAGCACTTCCTTTCCAAGGGGAAAGTGCTTGTCAATTAACCTGGAGGAGAATCGGAAGGGCGGATGGTGTTCCCCGCCGGATCCCAGCGTGAAGATTACAGCCTTTTTGGGAAGCCTGTTTATCCTGGAACCGAGTGCTTGCATGCCGGCTGGTATTGTAACCACTTTCTAAATGTTCGTGAGAAAAGCGCGGGCTCGCCTTTTCTCTCCATGTACAGAGATCTTGGAACTTCTGATACTTTGTTGCAGATCTTAAGTAATTGTAGCCGCGGTACACTGTGAGGCGCGAGACGCTTCTAAATCAACCCGCGAGATAATTGAAAGCGTGTCAGTTTCTGTAAGCGCGACCGGATTTTGGACGCGCTTAGAGAAAAACGCTTCGAGTTTGTAGAAAGATACATTGTGTGTATTTAGCAGGTACTGAACCCAGAAGCCTATCGCCTGCTCTTTTTCACCGAGACATTTGTAGTACAATTAAGGATAACAGTACCTTTTCTTTGTGCCGGAGACAATTAATCCGGTTGTGGATCTTTCAGCCCCTGCATTGTGAAGGAAACAATCTTAGGGAGCACGAGGGACAGGAAAGTGCCTTTCTTGAAGGGAACTAGTGCTGAGGAGAGGCACGTGTTATTGATATTTAGCCTCCTGACCAGGCATTGTTTGGAGTTCCTGATTTTGGCATAAGTGATAAAAGACCGGGATAACACTGGATAATAAAGGAAGGGAATAGAGGAATTCTGGTGAGTGAAGGAAAGGCACGGTCATATATAAGAGAAGGAGGGTCATTGAGTATATTAGTAATTGTGTGTTTTGTCATTCCACCTACAGCATTGAAGGTATCCTAGACCCAGCCCAGAGAGTAAAGCAAGTCCCTGTGAGAAAAGGAGGGAACACACCTTCATCCTCTTTCCCTTTTTTCCTCTGTGGCGCGGAGTCTGACAGAGTTGTTTATATTCTCTGTTGGGTTTTTGCGTTGTGAGGAAATAAGGGGCTTAGCGTCAGATATCGTCTCTGCTTGGCTACAGGACAAGGTTAGTGGTGTTCATGGTTCTTACACTACTGCCAATCACGACAGTGGACTGGGTAGGCTTTGGTAAGAAAGATCTTGAGGGGGATTGCGTGGTAATTAGCTTTAGAGAGCCATGGGTGGCTGAATTTATCAGTAGGGAACCAAGATTTGGAAGAGTTGGGGACGTGCAGACACTATCGTTGCACTATTTTTATCCCGCTCTATATGTAAATTGACCCCAAACTCCGTTCCATCATTCCAGAAGGGACAGGCCAAGAGGGAGATTTCATTTTGACACTCCAATCTACCCAATGTTTCATCCCCACCTTACGAACCGGTTTGCCCCCCTATCCGGTCTGGAAGGTGTGGATTGACTTGACAAAGAACCTCCGGTTTCTGGGCTGATTGGAGTTGTAGTGAATTGCTCCCCTAAAAATTTTACATCTCCCAGGGAAGAGATTGCTTCAGGGTCTAGTGAAACCATTCAGGGGGAGATAGGAAGGGAAACATTCTTAAACTGCACTCCTAGACCTTTGATTTTTGGGGAGATTGTGAATTCAGCTGTTAACCTGCCTACTTATACCCTTACAGTCTTGTCATGGAATATAGCGGGACTAAAGGGGAAAATGTCAGAGGATGATTGCGGCTCCTATGTGGATTCTCATGATGTAATCATTTTACAGGAAAGCTGGTCAACTGATGCTATCTACCAGGTTGGTTATCTTAATTTCTATAAACCAGCCTGTAAAGGTCCCAAAGGACGTCCTTCGGGAGGTCTGGTTACTTGGATTAGACAATCCTTAGCTTTTAAAATCACCAACCTTCCCACTTCAAGTAACGACATATTAGCCCTGAAACTATCCGGTAAAAATAACCAGGACTTTTTCCTGATTAATATATATGCAAGAGGGCAACCTGGTGGGAAGCCCGCGAGAGCAGCAGACGATTTAGACTCCCTACTGAATAACATTAGTAGAGATAAATGTGTTATGGTGGCAGGAGACTTTAACTGTTCTTTTGAACCGTTTCCCAATCTTGACAATGGGGGATATGGGGAAATCGATCAGATTTGGAACATTCCCTATTTATCTATCCCTCCAGTTAAAAAAGTCACTGAGGCTGCTATGCAGTGGTTAGGTCTTTGTCTTGAATGGGATCTGCGCGCAGCAAATGGCAGGACTAAATCAGACTTGATGGGAAAGGTCACTTTTGACAACTCCCAGCATTCGAGCCGTATTGATTATTTTTTAATAAGGTTAGAGTTCTGGAAAATACTGGAGGACATGGAAGTAGTCACAAGACCAGAAAGTGATCACAATCCTCTGGAAATAAAGCTATTAATGAATGAGGGTTTCCTCATGGACTCTGCAACCAATATCGTTACAGCCGATGCTGTTCTTACAAACGATTGCAGAAGGGTACGCTGGGCTAGGTTTTTAGACAACCCCACCACTATTGATAAGGTTGCTGCTGAGGTCTTAGCAGCCACAAACTTGATGGTACCCATATCTAATGAAGGCACCTCACTAGATCAAATTGAGATGATTCATGAGTCTCTGTTTAACAAAATTAAAACTTTTTTTATCAACCTGTAAAAGGAAGAAAAAATGGTTTAGCACAAACCAGGACTAAATGGTATAACAAAGCTTGTCGCCTTGCCCATAGTTTCTTGATAACTGCTATTAAATCCAAATCAGCCATGGATATAAGGTTAGCTAGGGTTAACTACAGGAAAGTACTTAAAGAGGCAAAAACTAATTGGGATGAACAGCGCTGGTTAGATCTATATCAAGCACGTACATCATCCAACCAACAAAAATTCTGGGAGGTTGTGAAATGGGGAGGGACTGGGGATCCGCAAGTTCCTGTTAACCATGTCCCTGCAGAGCAATGGGTCAAGCATTATGCAGCGCAGTTTAGTAACACGGAACGGATCTCCCTCACTATTAGGGAAGATGCCAGTGTACAGACTGCGGTGCCCTCACTTGATCACATTGTTTTTACTGAAATAGAAGCTATTACTGCTCTTAAACAAGTGCAGAATGGCAAAGCCCCCGGCATGGACTGTGTCCCTGCGGACCTCTTTAAGTATGACCAACCACTGGGTCCCGTACATAACCAACTTAGCGAATGCGATAGCTAGAGGGACTAGGATCCCAAACTCGTGGAAAGGGGCTGAGATTCTGCCCATGTATAAAAAAGGGGACAGAACTGATGCAGGAAATTATCGACCCATCAGCCCTATCGATGCCCTACAAAAGGTAATAGCCAGAATGCTGCTAGGGAAAATCCACTCATGGATGACTGAAGTTGATATTCTATCTCCATTGCAGGCGGGTTTTAGGGCAAACATTAGCACAGTTGATCAGATATTAAGATTTGTTATGATCTATTGGAAAACTGTGTTTTTGAGAGGTGGCACGATATTCGCTGCATTTGTGGATCTCAAACCAGCGTTTGATTTGGTCCCCAGAGGAAAGATGTGGGCAGCTTTGAGAAGGATGGGTGTTCCAACTGCACTCCTAGAACTTACCATCAGGATGCACGAGGGAAATTTTGCTAGAGTTAGATGGGGTCATCAGGGCCAGGTTACAGAATCCTTCCCCATGACCCGTGGAGTGAGACAGGGCTGCGTCCTGGCCCCCACCCTATTCATACTTTTTATTAATCAGGTGGTTAAGTTCCTCTCAGCTACCCCTACCGATGCTCCATCACTGGGCGGGACCAAATTTCCCCTTTTAATTTTCGCTGATGACACCCTCATACTGGCTAAAACTCAGAAGGGCCTACAGGTTGCTATAAATACATTTGTGGACTTCTGTAATGAGAATGATCTAGACATTAACATTAATAAGACCAAGTTCATGGTCCTGACAAAGAATAAACCACTGAGGGGCCATGTAACGATGAATGGGTCTAGTCTGGAACAGGTTGAAGTAATGACATATCTTGGTGTTACAATAGATTATAGGTTACGCTGGAAAGAGCAAATAGCGGCACTTAGTCTGAAATTCGCTCGTCTGTCCGGTTGTTTAGTGAAGGAGCAGCGGTGTTCTTTGACCAAAAGAGTACTGCCCGTGCTTAAAATTTATAGTGCAAAAATTAGCTCAGCCATACTATACGGGGCCGACATATGGGGTTGTGTGGACCTGGCTGTCCTAGACAGGATTCAGAATAAATTCTTTCGAAATTTAGTCAGTCTCCCTCCATCAACACCAGCCCTACCACTTTTGATGGACATGGGCTTTTATTCTATTAAACATCAAGCCCATTACAGGATGGTGGCGTTATGGAGATGCATATGTTCTACCCCGGAACTTGCCATGTTTGCCCAAGAGTTACAGGATGTGAGAACGCAACAGGGGGCAGGTGAAATACCATGGCTTAAGCTAATTAGGATTACTCTTATTGGAATGGGCCTTCCCTTGCTTTGGTCCGAGCCGGGCTCTCATATCTTTCCTTCAAAGAAAGATTTTAAACTTCTCTTTTGGTCCATGGTAAAAGAAGAACACGTTGCTCTTTCGGAGAAACCGAACTTGACAGGCCTGTTTTTGCTCCATAAAGCAGTCCCTCACACAGTGACCTATTGGGATGTTATCCTCAAAACTTTAGATAGGAAACTTTACCATCAGTTTCGTTTAGGTACACTGCCACTAAGGGTTTTTACTAGTGGTTGGCAGAAGTCGGAGTCAACTTTCTGTCCCTGTTGTACCGAATGTAAAGAAACAATAGGTCACTTTCTATTTGTATGCACTGCCTATCGTGAGCCACGTCATAAGTGGCTAAAGCCTATATGCAATAGATTAAACACCCGGGTGAGTAGTGAAGCATTGTTCATTTTGAGAACTAATACTTCTGAATGGCTATCCATTGGATTGGCCAAATTCCTTGGGTGGGCCTGGTTAATAAGGATCAGGTCAGTTCGTAGTACTTCGACCTGAATAACCCAAACATCATGTTAGCCTATTATATTTTGACCAGTATTGATGATTTGTCTCTTTTATACTCAAATGTTTTAATAATTTCCCTTAGACGTCTTTATATGCATATGCATATTTAATTGAGTTTTTTAACTATTTCTTATTTTTTTTCTCTAGTTTGCCTATAAATGTTTTTGATTTTGTTATATTGATTGTATTTTATGCATGTACATATGTATGTCTTTTATGAAGAAAATTCGAAATAAAGACGTTAAAAACTGAACTGAAACTGAAAACTATGACATGTTTTCCTCCAAATAACGATTCAGAAAAGGGGGTGGTGATGAACAGAGTGTCTGAATTAAGCAGACCACTCCTACCCAGTCCAAAGATCATGGCTTGATCCATCACCGTTATTTATCTCACTGCACCATCCCAGCTCAGAACCTGGCTATATGCAAATCAGTCTGTCCCTGGCCCAGTGCATCATGGGAACAGGGCAGACTAAACTACCAAGCCAATTCTTCACCAGAAAGGAGACAAGCTACCGGGGACCGGTTTCTGGCATTTCTGCCTTCTTCGGCCCGGCTTGCTTGAATCCTGATGGTACGGTGAGAAAGAGACTCATGTCTGAGTATACCCTGACACACCTATAGTGGCCAAAAACGATTCAGAAAAGGGGGTGGTGATGAACAGAGTCTGAATTAAGCAGACCACTCATACCCAGTCCAAAGATCAGGGCTTGATCCATCACCGTTATTTATCTCACTGCACCATCCCAGCTCAGAACCTGGCTATATGCAAATCAGTCTGTCCCTGGCCCAGTGCATCATGGGAACAGGGCAGACTAAACTACCAAGCCAATTCTTCACCAGAAAGGAGACAAGCTACCGGGGACCGGTTTCTGGCATTTCAGCCTTCTTCGGCCCGGCTTGCTTGAATCCTGATGGTACAGTGAGAAAGGGACCAAATAAGACATTGCACTCTGTTTTAAGAAATTGCTGCATTCTTAAATGCACAAAAGCAAGCATTAAGTTTGAGACCATGTTTACCTCATCAATAATCAGAAGTTTCATTTACTTTAGCACTCTTGAAACTTCAAAACAAGCTTCTTCAGATAGCTTGTGATATTCCTTTTTGTTTTCATGCTTCACTGGTACCATTCGTAAACAATGCAATGTAATTCCTTTAATGTTGTGTGCTGCCAACCCAGTTGGAGCAGTTACAACACAAGACAAATATGAGTCAGTTATTTTCTGCAGATAACTGGTGATTAATTAAGAAACGTTTTCCTGTTCCAGCTTGTCCACTCACATACATTTGGATAGGTTGAAATAATTTGCATGTGCATTCTTTCTTTTCAGGAAGAAATCCAAGGTCAATCTGTTTTGCAAAGCTTGATGCATTGCTGTTGCCACCTCATTCAATCACTGCATTTCTAAAGCGTGCTACAAACCCGTGAGGGTCTCAAGGTGCTGGGGGGGTGTAGCTTGGGGGGGTGCTGCTACTGATCGAAGAGCCAGGTCTTGAGAAGTCTTCTGAAAGCCAGCAGGTCCTGGGCCTGTTGTAGGCTGGTAGGGAGAGCGTTCCAGGTCTTGACGCTGAGGTAGGAGAAGGATCTGCCACCGGCTGTGGTCTTCCGGATGCATGGAACTGAGGTGAGGGTGAGGCTGGCTGAGTGGAGGCTGCGGGTGGGGTTGTGGAAGCTGAGTCGGTCATTGAGGTATGCGGGTCCGGTGTTTTGTAGCTCTTTGTGTGCGTGGGTGAGGAGTTTGAAGGTGATCCTCTTGTTGACGGGGAGCCATTGTAGGCCTCTCAGGTGCGGTGTGATGTGGCTGCGTCGGATGACGTCGAGAATCAGTCGTGCCGAGGCATTCTGGATTCGTTGTAGTCGTCTCAGGAGCTTGGTTGTTGTTCCTGTGTAGAGGACGTTCCAGTAGTCGAGTCTGTTGGTGACGAGGGCCTGGGTGACGGTTTTTCTCGTGTCGGGGGGGATCCATTTAAAGATCCTGCGGAGCATTCGGAGGGTGTTGAAGCAGGACGCGGAGACAGCGTTGACTTGCTTGGTCATGAAGAGGGTGGAGTCGAGGATGACCCCCAGGTTGCGTGCATGGTCGGTGGGTTCCGGGTGTGGTGCCTAGCGATGCGGGCCACCGGGAGTCGTCCCAGGCTGATGGGGTGGGTTCGAGGATGATGACCTCAGTCTTGTCTGAATTCAGCTTCAGTCTGCTGTCCTTCATCGAGTCGGCGATGGCCTTCATTCCTCTGTGGAGGTTGGCTCTGGTGTGTGGGGGTCTTCGGTGAGGGAGATGATCAGCTGGGTGTCGTCGGCATAGGAGATGATGTTGAGGCTATTTTGTCGTGCGACTTGTGCAAGTGGAGCCATGTAGACATTGAACAGCGTCAGGCTGAGGGAGGATCCCTGAGGGACGCCGCAGATGATCTAGGTGTTTTTTTGAGTGGAAGGGTGGGAGGCGGACGCTCTGGGTTCTGCCGGAGAAGAAGGATGTGGTCCAGGCCAGGGCCTTCTCTTGGATTCCGGCGTCATGGAGGCGTGCTGCTAAGGTGCGGTGGCAGACCGTGTCGAAGGTTGCTGATAGGTCCAGGAGGATGAGGGCGGCTGTTTCTCCCTTGTCCATCAGGATCCTGATGTCGTCGGTGGCGGCGATGAGGGCGGTCTCGGTGCTATGGTTGCTGCGAAAACCGGATTGGGAAGGGTCCAGGATGTTGTTGTCTTCGTGGTATCGGGTTAACTGTTTGTTGACGATCTTCTCGGTCACTTTTGCCGGGAAAGGGAGCAGGGAGATGGGCCTGGAAGTTCTTGAGGGCCTTGGGGTCCGCCTTGGGTTTCTTCAGTAAGGCGTTGATCTCGGCGTGCTTCCAGCTTTCCGGGAAGATTGCTGTCTCAAAGGAAATGTAGGTTGCTTTTCGGAGGTGGGGCGCGATGGTTGTGCTGGCTTTGTTGAACACGTGGTGAGGGCAGGGGTCGGACGGGGATCCGAAGTGGATGGAGTTCATGGTTTTGATGATGTCTTCATCGCTGACGGAGGTCCAGCCGGTCAGGCAGCTGGTGTGGGTGGGGGTCGCGGGGGTGGTAGTCTTGGTGGTGGGTGCGGAAGTGTCAGAATGAAGCTGTTGTGTATGTCGGTGATCTTGCGGTGAAAGAAGGTGGCCAGGGAGTCCCACAGGACTTGTGATGGAGGAATGTCGTTGGTGTTGGAGCTGGGGTTGGAGAGTTCTTTCACGATGCTGAAGAGCTCTTTGGTGTTGTGTGCGTTGTTGTCTAGGCGGTCCTTGAAGGCGGTCTTCTTGCTGGTCCTGATGAGTTGGTGGTATCTGCGGGTGGCGTTCTTGTGGGCTGTGTGGCTGTCTGGGGTTCGGTCGTGGAGCCATTTCTTCTCCAGCTTCCGGCAAATGCGCTTGGATGTCCGGAGGTCTTCGGTGAACCATGCGGCTTTCTTGTTGGTGTGGTTGGAAGTGGAAGCCTTGAGAGGGGTGAGGGCGTTGGCGCAGTTGTTGATCCACTGTTTGAGGTTGGTCGCAGCAGTGTCGGAGTCGATGGGGTTGGCGGGTGGTTTCAGGGCGAGGGTGGTTGTCAGTTGGTCCTTGGTGACCTTGCCCCAGCAGCGGCGCGGCAACTGTTGGGTGCGGTGGTGTGTTTCCTGAAGGTGAAGTGGACGCATCTGTGGTCCGTCCAATGTGGTTCGGTGGTGTGGTTGAAGGAGACGTTGGGGCTTGCAGAGAAGATGGGGGTCCAGCGTGTGTCCGGCGGCGTGGGTGGGGGTCGTCATGAGCTGTTTGAGTCCGAGGTTGGCGAGATTGTCGATCAGGGCGGAGGAGTTGGCGTTGTTGTTCTCGAGGTGGAAGTTAAGGTCCCCGAGGAGGATGTAGTCCATGGAGGCGAGGGCGTGAGTGCTGATGAGGTCGGCGTTAGTGTTGTTGCACTGTGGTCGTGGTCCGGGTGGTCTGTAGACGAGTGTTCCTCTGAGGGTCGTGTTGGGGTCGGTGTGGATCTGGAAGTGCATGTGTTCAGCAGTGGCGAGGGTGTCGTCTGTGTTGGTCGAGACTCTGAGGGTGTCTTTGTGAACGATTGGCAATTCCCCCTCCAACTCCGTTGGCGCGGTCTCTGCGGGAGATCTTGTAGCCTTGTGGGATGGCTGTGGCGATGTCTGGTGCTGAGGTGGCGTTCAGCCAGGTCTCCGTCAGGAAGGTGATGTCGGGGGCGGTAGAGACTAGGAGGTCCCAAAGTTCGATGGCGTGCTTGAGAGCAGAGCGGGTGTTGAGGAGGATGCATCTGAGGTGGTTGGGTTCTCTGGTTGGTGGTTTGGCGAGCTGGATGTTGGTGTATCTGCAGTTCCGGCTGGTAAAAAGCCCTTGGGTGTGCTTCGGGCTGGCCTGGTAGCAGGGATGATGCGTGGAGGGTGCTCGAGTCGTAGTGCAGTCTGGCGTTGCGGCGTGCGCAGGGTCCAGGGTTTCTGGTGCTGGGCGCGGTGCAGGCGCGGACGGGCGCAGATGGGCTTGCCTTTGGCACCCCGCTGCGCGCGTCCGCTGCGCTTCCACGCGGCACCCTTCATTAGAGGCGAAGTGGAAGGGAGGAGCAGCGGGGATGCAGGAGCGGGGTGGCCAATGGGGATGGGACACTGGAGATGGGGCAGGTCCGCAGGGGAGCAGCGGCGGGAAGTGGGGAGGGCACAGAGGGCAAGGGACACAGAAGGGAAAAGGCAAAAGGGAAAAAGTGATAGAGATGAGTAAAAAAATATGGAGGTTGCTGCTTCATTTTCTACAATTGGTTGTCCTAGTGGATCTTGACTCAGTGGAGAAGAACTTTGACTGTCTTGAAAACTGTCTCTAGCAATCTCAGCTGCAATAGCAGCTTCTTGATCAATTTCTGTCAGACGAAGTCTTCCTCAGGATCTGATGTGATGCTATAAGGACCCACCTCTCGATACCTCCAATTCTGATTGTAGTAAATACACAGAATATTGAAGTGATCAAGCGGGGGGGAAAGGGGATTAGGAAGGGAACAGCTGGGAAGGAGATCTGAAAAGGAAAAGTTATTGTTGCACTTTTTTCTATAGCTTCTTTCTTTACAAAGAAGTAAAAGTATACCAGGACTGAGTTGTAATAATAATGGAATCTACTTAGTTTTCAGTAGATAAAGACTGACCACATATTTATGCATATGTATAACTATTCCACAGTCTTACTTTCTCATTGTCCTTTTTAAACAAAGACACTTGCAGAATGAGATTCCCAAAAAATCAGCTCACAAACTAAACGACTTTAAAATCTGTAAATATTCTCTTTACATTAATCGCAATACTGTGAGGATTAATCAAACAACACTCTAAATAATACCACTGGTAACTTCAAATGCACCACTGAATCTCAAAAAGGTATTTGAATTGCAGCAATATGTTCTTAGAAAATAACTTCACTGTATTTTAACATTTATACTCAATTTCCAAAGATTTAAACAAATTACTTTTTGCTTTTTTGATTTTGACTTAAACTCTGCTTTTAAAATCGGAGTTCCTCCTACCTGTAGAGTACGACCTACTCTACATTACTGAAGGGGTGTGGCAGCAAGTCTGGGTCTTCGAAGATGCTTCTCCTCAAAAATATTGAACCTGGAACTGCCTCTTCACCTTTAAACATGAAGCGAATTCTCCCTCTGGAAGGACTGCTTACCGCTGGAAAAGCTGCTGTGGAAAAACAATCAAATACCCCCAAAACAGATCGGAGATGCTGGGACAACCTGCTTCTCCCTCAAAGGATTCTACATAGTGAGCACCGTCTATGGGGCGCGGTCGCGTACATCAACGTGACTATGCCCCTGCTAAATCACACGCATGCGACCAATAAGCTAAAGCTCACGCATTAGGCGGACGCAACAAAGGTGCGAAACCTCACGCATCCGGCGGACGCGACAAGGGTGTCAAATCTCACGCATCTGGTGGACAGCACATAAAATGAGTGGCTAAACATATACAAGAACAAAGGCTATTGGATAACCTCATAGCTAAAGCCCTCTTGCACATTTCTGCCACCAACGCCCTCCCAAAGCAAACTGGCGCATTTTCCCACATAAAGGCACCAGACATGGAGGAAGATAAGAATTCTGCTGAGTGGGGCGGGCCCTAGACCGCAAGCCACCCTAGCCCTGACAATTTCATTGTTCAACATTTTCACATAATTTGCAAAAATAGTACATTCTATGGTATCTTTACAAGCATTGAAGGAATCTTCATAGCTTTGAAAATCTCCAAGTAAGTACAATTCTGAACGCCACGGTTTGAACAGTTGCAAAAGTGCTAAATAGTAAAATTCCCTTTCATCAGCAGTGTCGCAACTCAGTTTCCTGTGATTAATTACATTTCCTTTCCTTTGTTTCACCACACATCCTTCGGAACCAATCACTGCATACTTTCCATCATTGATGTTTTCTTTAGTATTCCATTTAAAAGTGTCGTTTTTCAGCACTTCATAGGACATATGTTCTCAAGAAGATGACTTCTATTTGGATAATATATGTCCAACATATTTGTTTTCAAAATATCTGTACTTTCTGGATCTTTTTCTGCTAAATATTTGATTTTGTGTACAGATTTAAGTACTCAATTTCGTGTTGCAGCAAGACCTAGGCTCACCCAAATGATTATTCTAGATTTGGAGTATAGACTTGTAGATGATAACCGATCTGAGCATTCATATGCTCCGATTTCTCAATGGGATAACATCTTCAAACTGAAACTGTATAATTTCTTACTTATACTCTTCTCGTGAGAAATCTCTTCCCACATTTCTTTCAATTCCGTTTTTTATGATTTTGTAATGTAGGACGTTACATATCGAGCAACAGCAATGGAATTGTCTCCAACGTACTGAATATCCATGTTAGCATTCCACATTGACAGAATAAGCGGATTGTAATAATTTATGTATTTTGATTCTTCGCTTCTTTTCAAATTGTAGGTAATTTTTGGAGACTTTCTTGTGATGCTATGTTGCATAGCTGACGTAAAAGTGTTTACTCTTCCTTTGGATATTACAGAACGTGGAAATCCAAAACTACATTTGGTTTAAAACTTTTCCTTAGATTTGTACTTTCGTCGACAGTATTTTCCACATCGATGGCTTTTGAATCGTAACACTTGTTGTCTTAAGTTGTTTTCTTCTGTGCTTTTGGAATTAGCACATGTGGCATATTCTTCAATTAAAGACAAAACAGTATCATCCGAATCTGTTCCGAATTTGGGGGCATCCTTGATCCATATCAGCATATGTATATGAGGAGCACCTCTTGCTTGATACTCCTTTCTCCAAAAGAAATCCACAACTTCTCCAAGAAGAGTATTTTTTTTATTACAGATAAAAGACATCATAGCTTCAAATCTATGATTGAAATACCTGCATACATTAACAGGATCCAAGAGCACAATTCTCCTGGTGTCTTGCATTCAATAATTTTTATATTCGAATTTCAAGTAAATCATCCCAAGCGTATTCAGCACAGCTTAGGGTAAGGAACCAAGTAGGAGTTCCTAAGTTCCTTAGCATACATTTAAGTTCTCCATGACGAAGGTACCAATACTCATTAGTGCCACGCTGACATGCCATCAGATTAATCAGCTGAGATTCTAGATGATCATCTCTCTGGTGTACTTTATCCATATATTCCTTAGCAGAAACATTTTGACGATGTACTACTGTTTTCAATATGTGAGTGACTGTATATGAAAGCCCAAGCAAGTCACTCTCAAAGAAAAGATTAAATATATATGGGATACATTGTCGAAATCTTGGATCTTCTGCATACAATCTTGTTGTCCGATATTCAGATCCAGGAATCTGGATAGGTCATTCATCATATCGCCCTCCTTTTCCTGTTGGGAACAACTGCGGAAAACAATTAGCTTCCAAGCTTTCTTCTCATACACTCATGGGACTTCCCTTTGCTTTTTTCATTTGGAATAACCCAATAGTATTCCCTATCACTTCTTTTGTTCATAGATTTCTTCAGTTCTGGACATGTCCACTTTTTCAATTTGCCCACTTGACGTTTCAGTATCTTCTGCTAAAAGTATTTCTTCTTCTCCCATATACACATTTTTATAGTACTCATTGTTTTTATCAGATACAATGTTGCCTTTTGTACTTTCCTAACATCCACTAATTCTTGCCAGATTTTCTTACTCTTAGTAGGAACGCCATTAGCTAGAATAATTAGTGGTTCATTTTCTACATTCTCTACAAGAATAGTTTCAATATTTTTCTTTAAATTTAGAGGTAAATATGCAACTCATCCTTTTAATCTTCTCTGTAAATCTGAAGGAAGCAATTTACCTGTTTTAGGCTCTATACGAACAATAGCCTGAAATGGGTGCACACATCGAATGAGAATATACTCATAGGCATTTAAATCTATCAGTTCTGGAGGAATAGTTACCAACTCTAGATTATTATGGACAGCTCTAGTGGGCATTTTATTCTCATCTAATTTGTTATAACAATATTTACAAATACGCTGGTCAGAAACCAAATCAAAACAATTCTCTACCTACAAATAAGTTGCAAATTCCTTCCACATATCATTATTTTCTCTTTCACCTTTTAAATACAAATCATCGGTCCTAGTCTGATTTTTATAGTAAGTTCACCGACAACAAATACAAGAATATTTTGTCCTATCACCTTAAACTTTGTAATTTGTTCTTCAAAATTACTATGTTCCCCATTCTCTTCAACATTTTCTCCCATTAATGTATCAGTTTCTGCACACTCTTGTTCAGGATCAAAGTAACAAAACTCAATTTCATCACAAACCTTCTTCACATCTGATACTGGTCCACGTAAAAGAGCACTGTTCAACTCATTTAACATTAATGCTGGACTTTTTGTATAATACAATCTTCTGACTAATTTCCGCATTTGGGAATGATGTACAGCTAACATCCTGAAATGGTGAAAAACACTTTGACACACTTTTCTAGATAGACAAGCCAGAGAATGACCTTGCAAACCAGTATTTTTTCTCACTCTGCAAGAGTTTAGTCCTTGCAATATCTTAATCTTTTGTTTAACACTTTTTTACTATATTCTCGTAGGAAATTGAGTAAAATAGCAATAGATTCTTGTCTTACACTACAAATACTACTGCAATCCCAAGTGTACAGTGGGGCTTTAGGACGTCTGACTAGAACTTCATCAGCTAACACTTCTTCTGCATTTCTGGGAACCATTTTCTCTTTCTCAATTGGACAACCATTTCTAACCTCATAAGCTCGACCACTGGCATCAACTGCATGCAATAAATCATTGGTCTGAAAAGAACTCAATTCATTAAAGAAAGGCTCTGAACTTGAAGTGTGTTTCCATTCACCCAAAAAAATCACAAACATTAGTTGTTAATTAGTCTTTTCCTCTTACTTTTGGCCTTCATTAAATGGATTTGTTTATCTAGGGATCAAATTCTCTTTAAAACTAAAATGAATATTTTCCTTTTTACTTCAAAAGCCTTTTTGAACAATGTATTCAATATGCTTCTTTTTATAAAATAATGTTTTTTCTATATTTTTTCACATCTTTGAGCAAATTAGGAACCACTCTATTATAAAACTTTTTACGGATGTCTTTATACTGATTTTGCCTTCTTTTAGAATGTAAATTTTCTTTTTTTCGTTTCCTGTTATTCATATTCTTTTCTCTGGTTGAACCATTCTCAGTAGTTTTCACATTCTGCACACTGTTTCTAGGCTTTGAAAGTTTTTTAATGAATTCCTTTGTTGTCTTACCGGAAGTCTTTTTCCATTTTCGCCCACATGATGTTGGTCATCCAATACTTGTTGAATTTTCTTCAAAATGTTTTCCTTTAGCTGTTCTTTTCTCTTTCTTGATTTTTCAGGCATGATACCTATTTTAATGATGATAAACAATATCTGTAAAAAATAAACATAAATAAATGTATTTTAATAAATGTATAAATTATACTTTTCTACTACTATAAAAACACATTCTATATAAAAGCCATTTAACCACTTTCTTTTGTCATCACTAACTAATTGAAATTTAAATTCAAGGTGTATACATAACGGTATATGAATGCAAGGGGAGTAAAAGGGTGTTTGCAGCAATTTAGGGATATTGACTGGGGAATTGTAGGACTGAAACACAAGTGTGTAGGTGGTTAGAGCACTACATGCATAGTGCATAGGAGTTTGAAGCAGTCCATGTCCTAAGGCCTGGTTGCTGCATGAGTACATGGATACTGACTTGATGATTAGAGTACTACAAGGAGAGACATTGGGAGAATTAATAATTGGTTGTGTTTTACTGCATTTAATAGATTAGTACATTGTGCTGAAAGGGTCGCTACAGGAGTGCAAAGGGAGTAACAGGGTATTTGCAGCAGTGTATATATACTGACTGGGGAATTGTAAGCCTGAAACACAAGTGTGTATGTGGTTAGATGAGTATATGCATAGGAGTTTGTACCATTCCAAGTGCTAAGGCCCTGGATGACTACATGAGTACTTATGTACTGATTGAAAGATTACAGTACTGCAAGGAGAGACACAGGGTAAATGTATAAGTGGTTGTATTTTATCTGCAGTGAATGGATTATTACATGGTGCTGAAAGGGTCACTAAAAGAGCGCAAGAGGAGTAATAGAGTGTTTGCAGGAGTGTTTGGATACTGACTGGGGTATTGTACACCTGAAACACAAATGTGTAGGTTTTTAGAGAAATATATGCATAGTGCATAGGAGTTTGAAGCAGTCCATGTCCTAAGGCATGGCTTGCTGCACGAGTACATGGATACTGACTGAATGATTAGAGTAGTACAAGGAGAGACACTGGGTGAAGTTATACTTGTTTGAGTTTTACTTCAGTGATAGGATTAGTACATGGTGCTGAAAGGGTCTCTAGAGGAACGCAAGTGGAGTAACAGGGTGTTTGCAGCAGTGTATGGATACTGACTGGGGAATTGTGCACCTGAAACACAAGTGTGTAGGTGGTTAGAAGACTACATGCATAGTGCATAGGAGTTTGAAGCAGTCCATTTGCTAAGCCCTGGCTCACTGCATGAGCACTTGGATACTGACTGAATGATTAGAGTAGTACAAGGAGAGACACTGGGGGAAGTTACCAAATGCTTCTGTCACAATGGTTCCCAAATGAACATAGACTCACAGTGTGATTATAGACAAGCAGCACTATCTCTTAGACTTTACCAAAACACATTTATTACTCTAGAAGAGGTAAGGTGACTGCACACATTCCACATATTTTAGTACTGCACTTTAGTGTAGAAGCCTGACTCATTTTGCAAATACATACGCAAAAACTGGTTTCTAATCATACCAAAACTTGAGAACTGGATACGTTTTTAAGCAGTTATGTGTCTGCAAAGACATGAAGTACCCAAATGCTTCTGTCACAATGGTTCCCAAATCCACACAGACTCACAGTCTGATTCTAGACAAGCAACACTATCCCTTGGACTTTACCAAAACAGTTTTACTAGTCTGGAAGAGGTAAGGTGACTGCACACATTACACATATTTTAGTACTGCACTTTAGTGTGGATGCCGGACTCATTATGCAAATACATAAGCAATGACTGCTTTCTAAATCTACAAAAACTTGAAAACAGGATAGGTTTTTAATCAGGTATGTGTCTGCAAAAACATGAAGTACCCAAATGCTTCTGTCACAATGGTTCCCAAATGCACAGACTCACAGTCTGATTTTAGACAAGCAACACTATCTCTTGGACTTTACCAAAACACATGTACTACTCTGGAAGAGGTAAGGTGACTTCACACATTCCACATATTTTAGTACTGCACTTTAGTGTGGAAGCCGGACTCATTTTGCAAATACGTGAGCAATGGCTGGTTTCTAGTTCTACCAAAACTTGAGGACAGGATAGGTTTTTAAGAAGTTATTTGTCTGCAAAAACATGAAGTACCCAAATGTTTCTGTCACAATGGTTCCCAAATGCACACAGATTCACAGTGTGATTCTAGACAAGCAACACTATCCCTTGGACTTTACCAAAACACATTTACTATTCTGGAAGAGGTAAGGTGACTGCACACATTCCACATATTTCAGTACAGCACTTTAGTGTGGAAGCCTGACTCATTTTGGAAATACATAAGCAATTACTGCTTTCTAATTCTACCAAAACTTGAGAACAGGATAGGTTTTTAAGCAGTTATGAGTCTGCAAAAACATGAAGTACCCAAATGCTTCTCTCGCTCACGATGGTTGCCCAAATGCAGACAGACTCACAATGTGATTTTAGACAAAGCAAGACTACTCCCTGGACTTTAGAAGGGGAAACACTTTACTTTTATTAAAAACAAAGGCACCACAAACAAATGGATAACTCACCTTTCAAACTGATTTGTACATTAAGAAGGAGATCAGTCACACACCGGAATCTTGTACTGTATTGCTCTTAGCAAAACCAAAAAATGGCAAACTTTCCTTCTCATTCCGCACACATATACATGTAAATATCAAATCGCATTGCTTCCTACATTAATTCAAAAGCTAACAGACATTTCTGTTGGCTACCCATTTCAACCCTTTCCAATTGACATAACTTTGAACCCTCCCCCCAATCTGCTTACTGACTGTTACCATAGTAACATTTCATGGAACACTCAACTGAACTCACAGGTCCCAAGTGCAGCACACAATGATGCTAATCCAAACAGCAAGAGTGCTTGACTTTTCGAAATATCACCTAATCCTATGTAATGTTCCTTTCAAACTGTTTTTATTAACCAATAAAAAACATGCCTTTAAAAAACAGAAACACACACCCTATTTTCTAGAATGTTCTCAAACAGCCAATCATTTATTTTCTATTTTCAAAACTTCATCCTTTCCACCATTTTAAATCTTAGTTGTCAAACTGCCATTTCACATACAGACACCTTCTGCGTGCATCCAGACCTCCTTTCAAGATGCTTAGAGTGAGCCATTGACAAAGACCTAGCTTTGCCAAATGTAGACATTAAATGGATTGGACAAAGAGGATTAAAGTGGCACCAATTGATGCCATTGGTTGAACCCTCTTTGCATCTCCAACACCCTGAACTCATAATTGTGCACTGTGGTGGCAATGAACTAGGCACTTTGACTGGGGTAGGTCTGGAAATGCTTATGAAGGACATCTTTGGAGAATTGATGTCACTTTTTCCCCAAACTGCCTTTGTCTGTTCTAACATATGCCAAAGACAGAAATGGAACTGGTCGAATCAATTTTGTCCACAGATTGAAAAAGCTAGGAAACATGTCAATAAAGCTGTTTCTGATTTTCTCTGAGATTATATGATGGGTTCGATTTACCACACAAATCTGCGTTTCAATATGGTAGGCATCTGTAGGAGAGATGATGTACATTTTACAGATGAGGGTAACAGAGTCATCCTCATGAACTTTGCACTTTGCATAGGTACTTACTTACAGGTACCAAAATCTCTCAATTAGCACAACAGCTCTTTTTAGAGCCACCCAAGATCTAAACACATAAGCTTGATGTATATCTGAAAAATATTACTTTATTTTTGGCTTGGAGTTGCGCACCCAATGCGTTAGGAGTCGCGCACCCAACGTGTTAGGAGTTGTGCACCCAGCGCTTGCACACCAGGGGGCCACACTGAGCGCTGCGCTGGGTTCGCGACTCCAAATTTGACAGTTAAATAAAAAATTACCACCTACCACTAATTTTTTTTCTCCCCGGAGACCCCATCCCCCGGGGCTTATATACAACTTTGGGGTCCGTGGGGGGAGCCCCAAGGCCCCCACTGTCCCAGCCGGCTCCCCACATCCTTCAGGAGCCGGCATTTCTTTTCCACACTGGAAGCTGCTAACATGCAGCTCCATGTAGAAAAGCAATATGGTTTGCATGTTGAAATGCAAATCAAGTTTGCTATGACAGGGCGGGAGCCTCCTCTATCGCCCTGCCATAGCAAACAGAAGTGTCCCGGGACTGGGGGTGGCCCTGGGGGTGGCAGTTCCCAGGGCCCTCTATGGCCCTGGGGGGTTGTGATCCCCGGGGGGTTGTGGTCCCCGGGGCTTGGGAGGGTCTTTGAGACCCCCACCATTTTTTTTAAAGCCCCGAGGGGTAGCTTTCCCTGGGGCTGGGGGGGCCTTTAAGCTCCCCCACCCATGTATTTTGCTGGGGGGGTGGCCTTTGAGCCCCCCCACCCATTTATTTTGTAGCCCCTGGGGGCAGCGGTCCCCGGGGCTGGGGGGCCCTTCTGGGCCCCATCAAATTTAATATTTTACCCCCAGGATTTGGCCCTCCTGGGGGTTAAATAATAAAGAAAGGCAATGTTAGACTTTTAAGACTGCTGACGCACTTGGAAAACGGATTATTGATACTGAACCTATGGTTGGCATGGGGGACATTCTAAATGCAATGGGTCAAGTCAAAGGGGATGTACATAATCTACATAACTTAGTATGTCAATTGAATAGTGAACAACTAGAAGTAGAACTAGGAATCTGAGGATCATGAACTTCAACATGGCAATGGAATATGTTTATGTTCCACATCTGAACCTACATTACAGTAGACATGCAGGCGCACAGTAGTGATTTTTTATGAAAGTACTTACTGCTTATATGCATGAAATTACTAACTCAAATGTATCTTGTGTAGTTGCTGCTCCTTTTGGCTTGTCAACATATATAATCAAAGGAACTGCTTTACACTGTCCATTCTTACTACCTGTGGAGCATGATAACAAACTGAAATGCCTAAAATACATGCCAAGAGCTTGGTTCATGATGACTACCCATCTACTACTTGAACTGTAAATGTTCCAAATGATGACATAGTAGTGTAACAGAAAGGGTAGTTTTGTCTGAAGACACATAAAAAGGAAAACAAGGATGATTTGACTTTGTGTTATGTTCAGATATTACTGTAGTAGTTTATTTCCATCTACTATGTAGTGACCATATGGCACATGTTTAACCTAACTTACAATTGTGAGTTCTCTATACTAATGACGATTTAGTATTTGTCAAACCTGAAATAATACGATTAATATGGTAAGAAAGCTCTTTATCTTTGGCGATGGTTGGTTAGTTCTGATAGTATCTTTTAAAAATAAAAACTCTAGCTCTCTTTTATTTACAAGCTCAACATGTTCAATGTGGTATCGTGTTGGTGTTGCGCGCGTGTGTGTCTCGTGTTGTGTGCGTGTGTGTGTCTGTATGCGCGTGTGTGCATGTGCTCGTGTGGAATGCGTGGAATGTATGCAAGGGCGAATGCTGGGGTAGTCAGTTACTGGAAGGGAGGACGGAGGACGTACTATCGTGTTGCTGTATTGCCATTACTTAAATGTTAATAAAGATCAATTGAAGAACCTACATGCCTACGGAACCTTCTTACAATACATGGCGACGAGCGGGATTTGGCAGCAGCAGCAACATCGATTTTCTTAAAGGAAATTTTTTTTTTTCTACCTTTAAATTTCGGTGGACGAGTGAATATGATCGCTATCAATTACTAACCAACGGATTACTTCTAAGAGACTTTCAACTACAACAGTGAGTAACTTCTGGCTGAACTTTTGTGAAAGTGAAGAGTTTACCTTAAACCATCCACTGCAACGTATGATGCATCTTTTAAACTGAACGACTCGTGAAGAACAGTTGCGCGTGCAGTTGAACTCCTAGTCTTCCCGTAGCTGATCGTCATCGTCACGTGATAGTGTCATCACGTACTACGCACAACGTGTGGCCATTTTGGATGTATTTTCCTTGCATCAACGCGTCAACAGAGTAACATAGCGACGCGATCAAGACAACATCTGAGTAACGCGTTAGACAGTAACATAGCAACGCGATCAAAACAACATTTGAGCAACGCGTTCGACACTGCATTTTAACAACGCGTTCAGATGTCAGCTAAATAAACACATACACGGCGTTTATAAGCAAAATTAACGCTGGCCATCCAGTTGATTCTACGTTGTGGGTAATATTTTATCGTTTTTTTTTTTGCTACAACTACAAAATCGTATTTTTTCTTTTCTCTCATACTACTTAAACTTTGGTGAACTTTTTGTACAAGTGAAACTTCATATCAACCTGGACTTTGGTGAACTGTTTGCGCAAGTATCTGAAAAAAATTTTTTTGTCTTTTATTTTTGCAAGTGTTAAATTACATTTCCCTTATATTGTGGTTATAATGTCTTCAATTCATCCACCTCCATTTTTTCTGGCGGAATCTGGTGAACCTCCTATTGCATGGGATCTTTGGATTGATATGTTTGAGGCTTATGTTGAAGTGTTAAATGAAGAAGAACCTTCTCAAGATAGGAAGGTATCACTACTTAAACATAGATTAGGTGCTGTAGGGTTGAGGGAGTTTAAAAATCTACCAAAAATTGAAAATGCTGGTGATATGGGTGCTTATCAGTGTGCTGTCAAACAGATGCAGGAAAGATTTGGAAGGAAAATTAACGTAGTGATGGAAAGGTTTAAGTTTTATTCAAGGGCTCAAAAAAGTGATGAGTCAATTGATCAATTTGTTTCTGCCTTAAGGGGTCTAGCAGTCACCTGTGAATTTGAAACCATCACATATGATCAGGTTTTGCGGGACCAGATTCTTATGAAGACTAAATCTAAAAAAATCCAGGAGAAATTATGGTCGTCTGGCAGCACTTCATTGAAGAATGCAATTGAAGTTGCTAGAGGTGTGGAAATTTCTGACCAATGCATTCGTGAAGTCAGAAATGAAAAAAATGATAGTGATTCTGCATCTATCAATGCGGTGAATAAGGTTGACAGTTATAAACCCAAGACCGATAGTAAGACTGACAGTAAGATGACTAGTTATTCATCTTATTCTAATAAAAAGGGGAATGAAAAAACTTATGTAAAAACTGGTGAATCAAAAAAGTTTGCATGTTTTAGATGTGGATCTTCGACGCATCTAGCTAATTATAAGTGGTGTCCAGCTCTTGACAAAATTTGCACTAATTGTAAAAAAAAGGGACACTTTACTAGAGTTTGTCGAGATTTCAAAGCTAAAGTTAACTATTTACAAAGTGATGAACAAGACGATATTAATTGTGTTCATGCTAATAACCAAGATGATGCTTTCTATGTTGTACGTGATGTATGTAGCATACAGGATGAATCTTTTAAAGAGACAAGTAAGGTAAAAAAATTACCGTCATGTCTGGTCACCATTGATGGGTTGGAGGTAAAGGTCATGGTAGACTGTTGTGCATGGTACACCATTATGGGCATGGATTTGTTTAAATCTCTTTGGCCTACTAGACCATTATTAGGTCCTGATGTACGACCTGGTAGTTACACTGGGCATAAAATACCTTTAGAAGGGTTCATAATTGCTGAAATAACCTTTGGTGGTAATTCGTGCCAGGGTAAAATTTATGTGGCCGACAAAGGTGCAACTATTTTGGGGTGGCCACACATTTTTGATTTGGGCATGAAAATTGACCCCAGACGGGAATGTCCTGTTTATTCTATTCAAGATGAATGCATTCAGAATAACACTTATTCAAACTTACAAGAAAAATTTCCTGATGTGTTTTCGAATGGGATTGGCAAAATGGTTGGGTTCAAACATAAAATAATATTAAGAGAGGGCGCATGTCCTATTCGACAAAAACTTAGGAATGTTCCCATCAGTTATAGGGAAAAATTAGGTGAGATACTTAAGAAACTATGTAGCGATGGCATCGTTGAACCTGTGGAAAGTTCAGATTGGGTTTCGCCAGTCGTGATTTCGCTTAAATCCAATGGCGATTTACGACTGTGTGTAGACCTAAGATGTTTAAATGAAGCTATTTGGGTGGACACATTCCCTCTTCCTAATTTGCAGGAGCTTACATCATCTGTTGGTGGCTCATCTTGGTTTTCCAAGATTGACTTAACCAGCGCGTACCATCAAATTGTATTAGATGATGATTCTAGACATTGCACTGCCTTCATAACTACAGAAGGAATGTTCAGATACAAACGAATGCCATTTGGTCTCGCCAGTGCATCGGCTGTTTTCCAAAGGGAAATGTGCAGAGTTTTACAAGGCATTGAAAATGCCAAGGTCTTTCAAGATGACATTTTAATATATGGGAAAGACAAAGAATGTCACGATAAAAGTTTGTTTGAGGTTTTAGATGCATTGAGAAGGAGTGGTTTGACCATAAAAGATGAGAAATGTGTTTTTGGAAAATCTGAAGTTGAATATTTAGGACATGTGATATCTAAAGATGGGATCCGACCTAAAATCAGTCATGTTGATGCTATCTTAGCTGTTCCGGAGCCCAATAGCAAAGAGAAATTGATGTCATTTCTTGGACTCACTGAGTTTTATTCACGTTTTATTGAAAACTATGCCTCAAAAGTTGAACCTTTGAGATTGTTATTAAAAAGAGGTGCAGTGTTTACATGGGGTGAGCAACAAAAGACATGTTTTGAGGAAGTGAAGAAGGAGATAGTTACCACTCCTTGTCTGAAACCTTTTGTGCCAACGGCTGAATGTGTATTGTCTGTGGATGCATCTGGTTATGGAATTGGTGCTGTATTTTCCCAGCGAGTTAAATCTGAAAAATGGGTAGTGGCATATGCTTCACGCACCTTGACCCAAGCGGAGCGAAACTATTCCGTGATTGAGAAAGAATTATTGGCGGCTTCATGGGCAGCTGAAAGATTTCGAATGTATGTCTGGGGGAGGAAATTTAGAATTTGTACGGATCACAAACCATTGGTGAATATTTTAAGACCTGAGGGAGGAAAAAACTTAACTCCAAGGTTAGCTCGATTAGCTTCAAAGTTGCAGATGTTTAATTTTAGCATAGAGTATATCCCGGGTAAAGATAATGTAGTTGCTGATGGACTATCCAGATTACCCAATGCGGATTCTAAGGAGGTTATAACCAATACTGATTGTGAAGTAGCATTCACCACTAAGGATGTATTTCTTGTTGGGATGCAGGATGCCATTAGCGGTATCTCGGAAACATCATGGATGAATGAGATGGAGAAAGACGTGGTCCTGAAGGAGATTAAACGTTTTATCGTTGAGGGTTGGCCAAGGGAGTCCAGTTTACGTGGTGAATGTGTTGCATTTTCCAAAATTAAAGATGAATTGTGTATAGTCAATGATATTATCCTAAGAGGCGACAGGATTGTTCCCCCTGTGGGCTTAAGGAAAGTTATTGCTGAGAGAAGCCACTTAGGACATGGTGGTATGTCTAGTTCGAAGAGAAGGGTCAAGGAGTGGTTTTGGTGGCCAGGGTTAGATTCTATGGTGGACCGACTAGTAAGAGATTGCAAGGTTTGTTGTACTAGCGATAAAGTAGTTAAACCATTACATGTACCATTAACCATGGTTGAATTACCTGAGTATCCGTGGCAAAAAGTAGCTATTGATTTTATGGGGCCATTTTCTGCTTTATCATCTATGGAATGTTATGCCATTGTACTAGTGGATTATTATTCTAAATGGCCCGAGGTAAGGATGGTAAGTGGGATGTCATCGGATG
This sequence comes from Lissotriton vulgaris, assembly GCF_964263255.1. NCBI lineage: Eukaryota > Metazoa > Chordata > Amphibia > Caudata > Salamandridae > Lissotriton > Lissotriton vulgaris. The sequence goes on from NC_141693.1 coordinate 1,528,327,473, forward strand.
TGGTTATTGAGTTTTTAGAGGACGTATTTTCTAGAGAGGGCGTTCCTGAAATATTAGTTTCTGACAATGGTCCCCAATTTGTGTCACAGAAGATGGAAGAATTTTTACATGTGATGGGTATCAAACATGTTAGATCTTCATTATATCACCCAGAAGGCAACGGCCAAGTTGAACGCTTCAACAGAGTGGTCAAAGAAGCAATTGAGTTGGCTTTAAGTGCAGGGTTGCCTTGGAGGAAAGCCTTGCAAGAAAGACTGACTGCTTATCGTGTTACCCCCCATTCAGCTACAGGGAGAACGCCCTTCGAGATCTTGAGGGGCAGGAAACCCTTCTCTGGGTTGGTGCCTTGGTGGTTGAGGAAAAGGAATGATAAAATGCAATGCGACACTGGAAATATTGATAAAGAAATTAGAACCGAGGTTAGGAAATATCAAGATCGCAACCAGCGGCATCATGGTAGTAAACCAGCTTGGCCTTTAGTTAGGATTGGTCAGTTGGTCAGGGTGAAGAACCCTAGGAAAGTGTTGAAGGGTGAAAGTGTATGGTCCAAACCTTTAAAAGTCATTAAGGTTTTTGGTAGTGCTGTTGAATTAGAAGATGGTAAAAGATGGAATTTTCGTCAATTGAGTTTTTGTAATGAGAGGGGTGGTGTGGCTGGTGCACATCATGATCGTGGATCTTGTAGTGGCTATTTTCTGGGTGATGATTTTGGTTTTGCAAAAGATTTGGAGTTATCTGGTGATGCAAGCAGTGGTAGTACTGGTAGTTGTAGTACTGATTGTGATCCTGGAGATGGTGTTGGGGACGTTGGTGATGTTAGGCCTGCTTCCTCTCATTCCGGCGTTGATGATGGGTGTCTCCGACGTAGTGATAGAGTAAGGAAGTTGCCTGCCCGGTTTTCTGATTATAGATTAGGTTGATTCTGTGTGGGTGCTTAGATTCTCTGAGGAGGAGGGTGTGTGGTATCGTGTTGGTGTTGCGCGCGTGTGTGTCTCGTGTTGTGTGCGTGTGTGTGTCTGTATGCGCGTGTGTGCATGTGCTCGTGTGGAATGCGTGGAATGTATGCAAGGGCGAATGCTGGGGTAGTCAGTTACTGTAAGGGAGGACGGAGGACGTACTATCGTGTTGCTGTATTGCCATTACTTAAATGTTAATAAAGATCAATTGAAGAACCTACATGCCTACGGAACCTTCTTACAATATTCAACCTATCAATAGTCTCAACCAAAAAACAGGACAACTAAGCCCAAAAAAAACCCAAGGCCATTGGGGAGGACAGTTGTGAGTCAGGACACGCCGCAATGGATAGTCAATTTTCTTTCTCCTGCAACAATAACAGAATGGCAGATGAGACAGTATGTTGATGTACTGCCAAATTACTCTATAATTTCCAGACTCTGCCTCAAAATATAGATTGGCACCATGGTACTAGGAGCAGGTACTAGTGAAGAAACAGATGCACCGGTTGTTGGTGGAGGTGCTTATGAAGCTGAATAATTACAAAGTGTTACTGAGGGACAGATGCAGCTGGTGGTGGCAGAGGTGTTAACAAAGCAGAAAAAGTCAAAGGTTGCACAGTAACCAAAGAAGTAGTCACTGCTGATGTTCCTGCTTTGCCTTCTTCTATCCCTCCTGATGCCTTCTTTCCACATTCATCAACTTGGCAGAGTGAAATGCCTGCATGTGTTTTCTCCTGTGTTACTGAACGAGTTTAAATTCCTGTTGTGTGCACCAGCAGGGCACAATGGTATTACAGTAGCAACCCCTTCTGTAATACTTATAGTGCTGGTGCACATGTAGCACAAGCGCTATCATGATAGGGCATTCCCTGATTTGCATGGGGGTGTAGCCCCATGCAAATGAGGGAATCACTTTGGCCCTGTGCTCGCACCATATAATGGATGCTGAAACAGAGGCAAAGATGCACATGCGATATGCACTGAAAGTGCGCCACAAAAACGTGGCTCACTTTCAGTACTCCTACTATGGCAGCCCTCTGGAGGGTAGAAAGGGAAGTCCCGTGGACACCTAAAACATCCACCTGTAGGTTGGTGAAGTCAGTCGCTACACCCACCTTCAAGTGTATCTCTCTCCCTTCTTAGAAATAAATGCGACATGCCATCTGCACTGTGAAACACAGAGTAAACTTGTAGCAGCCACTCTGTATTTCATTTGAATGCACTGCCTTCAGGGTAGCACATGTTAACAATTGCTCTGGCGCATTGCTTTCTTGATAATACACCACACTTTCCCAGGTTGAGCCCAGCTGTGGTGCAAAAAGAGAAAGTGTGCCATTTATTTAATACAGCCCCAGGGGAGTAGATCAGTCAGTAATTTTAGGATTGTGTCAGTCTGAGATTTCACAATACAGAAATGAGGTATACCTAACTGAAAAGGGAAAGCTAGTGCCACTGGATGGTGGTAATGAATAGGGTAAGGTGCATTATGTGTGTGGTCAGTCATTGTAGGGCCTGAATTTGATAGTATGGACTATGTTGTCCACTCTATTCCATTTACCTCTCATGTCAATGTAGGGCAGAGAGGCCCAGAAGTCAGGCTAGCACAAGGACACACCTAACACCAGCAGGCTTAGGGAGGGCAGTGAGGACAGGCCATTTAGTAGCCCTGACCAAGAAGCAGTCCACTCTTGGAAGAAGAGAGGAATCAGGTAAATCAGGCTAAGTGAATGATGTCAAAGAGTAGAACATTTGCAGATACCTAGCAGTGTCTAATAATATAAAGAAACTAAAACTATCATCTCCAGGAAAGATTGAAACTACTGGACCATAAAACTCTTGTACACGTTGGTGAGATACTTAGCATGGAGCTAGTGCTCCCTAATTCTTTCTCACTTTTAGTGGAAAAATATAGACACAGCATTACCAATTTAAAGATTTTACGATTGTGTGTGGATTTGTGTGCTTAAGGACACTGCAATTTTTCCATCCACTGGGGTGTACAACTTTCTACTGCACAGCATCAAGTGGTTTTGAACTTCTGACCTCAATAGTGTTGCTTTGATTCCATTCTAAGTATGTCATTTAATGGGTTTCATCTAATGTTTTCACAATGTAAATGTTGATTAATGATAGGATAGCACTTGTCAGAATAACTGAATGGTAGCACCACAGGAAGAGCAAATACTTAGATAAGTGTATGATTTTGGACTGTTTTGTGCATATGATGATGACATAAATTATGTCTAATGTGTACTATGTTTGAAGGATAATATGTGGCTGTAACTGGATTCACTGTGGATCTAGCAAACATTGAAACATCTGAATGGTTGGTAGCTTATTTATTGCCTCAGGTGTTATCTGCTCTGCCACTGGCATGTGACAGGACACCACAATGTGATCACTTGATGGTAGACAATGATTGAAAGAGTAGATGAAACCAACCCGAGAATGTGAATGGGGGACACCAATTACAAGTCAACATCCCCAACACCACCCAATGCACAGCAGATGATGAGGGCCCATTAGCTAGATACAAAAAGGAAGGGACTTGTTTGGTCAAAGGTTACAAGTAACAAACGCAATTGCCCATTAAGCTATCTTAATTAGACAAGACATGTAATATCTAACCAGTGTAGAGCTCTGCTGCAGGTACATTTAACATCTAAGATCTTTTAAGGTTACTGCAACTGTGACCATTAGTTGGCCAGTATTTATATGGCAAGGAAATCATGCCTATCTGTGAGCTGTGAGCTGATTCTTGCATCCAGACATATAACAGAACAACAGACAAACACTTAAAAACAAGCCAGACATATTGGCATTGCCATTGCTTGTTTAATATCGAAAATATAAAATACTCACTCAATAAACTTCTATAATTCTCATTCACATATTTTTCATACAAGGAACTGATGGCAGGATACCTAAGGTAAGTTTGTCCCTGTGGAGCTTTAGAGAATTCTCCTTGAAACGTTTCAAAGTCTCAATGCAGAATTGAACTTAGTTATTTTTGGGGACTTACTGAGTATCCTTGCGATGAACAAAAGTGAAATTCAAGTGAAATTCAATTGGACGCTGCAGGTTCAATACTTTTTCCATTGGTTCATGCTGACGCTCTGGAGGAATGTGTCAAAACTTTCTTCTGGTGCCCAAACAACCACATGAGTATAATCTTAAGGCTCCTTGGACCTCAGTGGAGGGCATGTATCCACTCTCAGCGTGCCAAGAAAGGGTCAACAGCGAAGGCCAGTCTATGTCGATTGCCACTGGTCAGCTGTTTATTTCCAATAAAATACCTCTTTCACCTTGTTCCGTTCCTGCAGCTACACATGAGATCAGCCAACCAACTCTTGGAGTCCATCTCTTTGGCCGCCGTACAAGACAAGGCTGCACAGTCCTTCAGGGCTCCTCTCAGTTCATAGACAGTCACTCTAATACTCTTCTGATCTTCCCCGGGTCCAGCTATTTTTCAGATCAAGGACTGGTGGGAATCCAACTTTGTAGGGTTCAACAGCCCTAATACACATGCAGTCCTCAATAGAGTACGTTTTCCCATGCGCAAAATGCAATGTTCCAGGGCAATGTCAAGAGGACTGAAGTCTTCACCAGACTAAACTTTGGCTCTGAAAGCTGGGGTGTGTTTGGAAGGAAAGTATGTAAAATGGAGTTTGAAGTAGGTCTTGAACAAACATAAAAGAGACAGAGGACTGGTAGGACAACTGGATGGTCCTTCAGCAACCAGACAGCATAAACACACAACTTGTGTTCTGGTCCTGTTTGATCCCTTTCAAGTGGGGAGGAGTTTAAAACTGTTACATCTTGTATGCATAGTGAGGGGTCTATTTATGAGCCAGTTTGTGTTGCTCTTGCACCATGCGGAGTAGTGCAAGAGTGAAGCAAACCTTACAAGTGATTTAAGAATCTGCACAAGGCCACTTTGCAAAGCCCTGAGTGGTTCCATAAGTCTGGACTAAGGCAGCACAGCACAAATCCCTGTTCCATGGGCTTTCATGGTTTTTCCCACACAACTTCCATGGTTTTTGACGCATTCCCAGATTTACCAGAACTGGTTAACCTGGGAATGCACCAAAAAGATTTGCCTCCCAGGAGAGATGTAATGGGGAGAAATCTCTTTATTTCTCCTCATAACGTCTTCTTCTTGTATGTGTGCTCCTTCCTTCACAAAAAATTGTGATGTAACGTAGGCACATTTGCAAGGGTGCTTTCATTGGCGTTAGCCTTCCAAAAGGGAACCAGTGCAGGGGAAAAGGCAGGAATGCACAATATTACTTTAAATACAACACATTCCTATCATTTCCCTGCCATACAGTGCAGCACAGCAAGGTGGCTTGCTGCAGTGCACTGTGTGACATTCTCATAAATAGGCCCCTGTGGGTGATACATGGCTTGCATGATAGTTTGAAAAGATACATTTTGAGACGGAGCTCAAAAACTTCAGATGTTTTATTCGAGGGGGAGACATTGGGGCAGGTCCAAGCCAAGATGACAGCAGATCTGTGGGCTCCTGAGCAGCTTCTACTTTCACCTTCATCTGTAATTATTGAAGGCCTTTGTGGGCGCCACTGTCCTTGAAAAGTGATCTTATGGTGGTGTGCCCGATGGATGTTGGTATTGGAAGGGGAATGCATTTTCAAATAATTGATGATGGCTTGGACCCTCTTTAGACATAATATCACTGATGCGCACAAATCCTATTTCAGGCACACTTGAGGAGTACTTCATTTTCCGTAGGCTGTAGAAGAAGACCTCCGGATATTTTTTTTGCAATGGGGTTCACTATAAACAGACCAGGTGTTTACCTGTGATCATCACTGGGGATCCCTAAGGTGGTAGGTTTCTACTGCTTCAGGTTGTCAAAAGATAGTCCCTATATCCTAAAGCGAGAAAGACATGGGTTCCATGACTCCTTTATATATATTCATCCTAAGAATGCCCTGGGCCAACAAGAAAAGTCTGAAAAAGGATACTTTCTTCATCTCAAATGAGTTGTCCTCTAGAGTTGAGCAAAAAGACTTTGATGGTAAGCCTCTGAATGATGTGCAATTTTCTGTGGTTGTGCAGAATCTGTTCCTTTCCATCAACACATTGCATGCAGATTTGGGGAATAAAATATTTTCTGTGATAAATGCAGTGAGTGGTGTGCAAGAAATGCTGGATGCCCAGACGGGCAGAGGCCTAGCAAAGGAGGGTGTGCTGGACACAGTAGAGGTCAAGGGAAAGCCTTTGAGGGCCCCTCAGTTGGGATTGTCAGAGAAGTGAAAGAGTTATGATGTTTTAGGGGAGACAGAGTAGAAGTCATGGTGATGATAGAACTCCATGATACATACGTAAAATAAACTTTAACAAGGGGTCCAAGGGGAATTGAAATTAACGACCCTCTAGTATCCTATCCCCCAATCCAACTGCATTAATAACAAACATGGATACTAGTGGTCTGATAGCATGAGGCTAAAGGTGAAACCACAGTGGCGTACACTATGTCTAGTGTGTGTCTGTAATATGTAAATAATGGAGAAAAGAACCCATCAGCCCACCCAATGGCGAAGCATCATCATCTGGGATTTTGTAGAAAACTGGTATCTGTTTTAGATATCTCACTAGTTGTTAGTGTGAGATATTCTAATTTCGATCCACCAGTGATGTGTAGCAGCCAAAACGGAGATGTGGTGGTGCTGAAAAGATAAGTTGCAGTGTTGAAAATGTGAAAAAGCAAAAAGGTGAAGCTAAAGTTAACTATTATGATGCCAAAGAGCAAGTTTATTATGGGGTCATCATAATGTCAAGATTAAAAATAGTGTTAGATAGTATGAATAAATGGTAACTATCTTGTGATGGTTAAGGAGGTCGACATGTTTCAGCCACTTGTGGACGGTGAATGAATGAATGAATGAAATGTGATTTATAACCGCGCAACTTAGCCCAATGGGCGTCAAGGCGCCCAGCTCAATATCTAGCTGAGTCCAACAAGGTGACGGGAACTTACTGGTAGGCTTTAATGAAACACCAAGTTTTGAGGGCTTTCCTAAAGAGATCCAATGAGGGCTGGGATTTGATCTCCAACGGAAGTGTGTTCCATAATTGGGGTGCCAAGATGGAGAATGCCCTACTCCCCCATCTGACCTTCCTAAAACGGGGGACTACCAGTTGATTCAGCTCTAGAGAACGAAGACATCTGCTAGGCACATAACGGGTAAGCAAAGACCCAAGAGCATCTGAAGGGCCTGCCATGAGGGCACTGTAAGTGAGGCAAAGGAGTTTAAAAGAAACCCTAGAAGGAATAGGGAGCCAATGAAGGCTCTTCCTTGCCATAGTAGCAGATGAGAGCCATGGAAGGGCCAACACAAATCGCGCAGCAGCGTTTTGCACTACCTGCAAGCGCTGCAGAAGGCACTTGTTGGCCCCAGCATAGAGTGAATTACAATAGTCAAGCCTGGAGCCCACAAGAGCAATCACGATCTGCTTGCGTGCCTGGCGAGAAAGGTAATGAAGAATTCTCCTAATGGTCCTAATAACTCCATAACAGGTGGCAACTGTCCTATTTATCTGAAGCTCCATAGAGAGCGAGGTGTCAAAGATGATGCCGAGATTCCTGGCAGATTGGTCAGGAGTGGGGCAGGTGCCAAGAGATGAGGGCCACCACTCACCCGACCACACGTCCTGGTCCTTGCCAAAGACCAGGACCTCTGTTTTGTCGCCGTTCAACTTTAGGGAGTTAAGGATCATCCACTCTGCAACAAGCTGCATGCAAGACCTAAAGTTGGACGCGGATGTACTCGCAGAGTGGGCCAGGGACACCATAATCTGAGTGTCGTCGGCATACAACACCACCTCCATCCCCTGTGATCTTACTAATCTTGCGAGGGGGGCCACGTAGATATTAAACAGGGTCGGGCTCAAGGCCGACCCCTGTGGCACCCCACATTGCAACGATTTAGCAGGGGAGAGGAAATGTCCGAGCATCACTCGTTGTTCTCTCTGATGTAGAAAAGAGTTCAGGAGACTCAGAGCCGACCCTGTTACCCCTGCCTCCCTCAACCGAGATGTCAAAGTAGAGGGGGACAGGGTGTCAAACGCCGCCGTGAGGTCCAATAGCACTAACACGGTAGTTTGGCCAAGATCTACTTTTCGGCGAATGTTATCTACCACCTTGGTAAGAGCAGACTCAGTGCTGTGTATTTTCCTAAAGCCATGTTGGGAGCCATCCAAGAACCCAGAGGAATCCAGAAAGATGGATAATTGAGAGTTCAAGTGAGCTTCCAACATCTTTGCTGGAGCCGGCAAAAGGGAAATTGGTCTAAAATTCTTAAGAAGACCAGGGTCCAAAGAGGGCTTTTTAAGGAGAGGCTTCACTATGGCCTTCTTCCATATTGTAGGAAAGGGGCCCTGTTCCATAGCCCCATTCATTATTTCCAACAGAGGGGGTAAGATGGTATCCCTACATTCCTTAGACATACTGTAGGTAGTCCAATGGCTTTCTTCAGGACCAGTTTTGTAACACTACTGCAAACATAAGTGAGAAAAAGGTAAAAAAACAGAGGTACATCCTACCATATGTGAAGTTCCAATCTCTGGATCCCAGATGATGATGCTCCGCCATTGGGTGGGCTGATGGGTTCGTTTCGCCATTATTTACATATTACAGACACACACTAGACATAGTGTATGCCACTGTGGTTTCACCTTTAGCCTCATGCTATCAGACCACCAGTATCCATGTTTGTTATTAAGAACTCCATGATAACCCGGAACCACATGCTTCAAGTCCAGTCAGAGATAATAATATATGTATTGCAGACCAAGGTGGATGGTGTAATGGATGAATTTTGGGACTTCGGACACTAAAAAGGGGTGATTAACTTATTGGTTGCATTGTAGTCCTGTTGTCTTTCCAGGGTTGTTTCAAAAACTCAATGGAGTTGTCCCATGGGTGGCTCTACCGGGAGGGTAGATTAGAGATTAATATGTGTACTGGTGTGATCATACTCCTGTTTTCTCATGTCTGTTTTAGGTATAACTAGTTAATATGGAGATCTTGTTAACAGGGTTATTCTATCCAAAAAAGGTGGTGTTTCAGCTAGTATTAACTATCTTAACGCTTGACTGCCTGTCCAGATGGGTTTTATGTTATGTTGTTTGAAACTGTGTCTACCTAATAAATGCTGTTAATCATAAAAGCATTCAGGGCTGGAGTGTGCGTCAGTCAGTGTGAATATTTAGTCAGTTCAAATGGAGGCTGAAGTTGGGTTGGAGTCAGTGGGAGCAAGATAGCATGGATAGGATGCTGGGAAGTTTGAGATCTACAAGCATGTAAAGTAGTTTGAGCTAGCTCATACCATTGGCTTTCAAGTTAATGGGGTACATGAGTAATGCAGGTACTTTATGGTAGAGTTCACAAGACTGGTCAAAGTCCTGGAGACATGCACCTACTGGACAAAAAAAGATGGCTGAGAACTATGATGTTGAGGGTGAACCTGTTCAGTGCCTAAATGAGATGGGACAAAATTCAATCGACTATGATTGGAAAGTGAATCCAACAAGTCCATTACAATGACAAACTTCTACATTTTAAAGAGAGTAAAAGAATGTTAGAAAGGAAATGAGGCCTACTGGCTTAGATGGGGCTAAATGGGTGAGAAACAAGTAATAGAATGGTTAATGTTAATAGGCAAAATGAAAGTGACATCCAATAATTTGATGTGGTGTGAAGGGTGAGGGAAGGGAATATATTTCTGGCTGGAAATAAAACCGTAGTAAATCTGGACAGACCTGAGTGGTTAATAATGTAGTCTGAGGAGGATTGGCCCTTGCAAAGCTATAGTCTAGGCTACACTATGGCTAAGGGCATCATTTTGAGTCTGGCAGTCCATGGACTGCCTGACTCATGGTGGTGGTCTCTTGACTATCCTAATAGGACAAGTGCAGTCGGGCCACCCTATGACACCACATCTGCCACAATTGCCAGTTAACTGCTGTTCCCTGGAAGTTGAGCAGCGGTCCTGAAGCCGGAATATGCTTGGCGATTGTCATGAAAAGAGTGGCAGTGAGGAAACAAAGGGGGGCCTACATGCCTCCCGCCATGTGGATACACACCGGGGGGGTACAATATGTGCCTCCCTGTATGGTTGTACGCCAGTACCTGCATGGCATAGACTGCAGCAGTCCATGCCGTGCAAGTACTGATTTTGATGTTCCCATTGTGATGTCTGTTTCATAGGCATCGCATTGGGAATGCCAAAAAAGCCTGTCAGACAGGAGAAAATTCCTGATCTGGGGGGCAGTTCTTATATTGATTGGCGGTGCAGGAGCAGGGGGTACTACTCCCGCACCGTCTAACTCATAATAAGACCCTAAGTTCTATGATAAGGATCCTGCCATCAATGGTAACAGTCCCCTAACCTGAAAAATATCTATATGTTTCTCACGTTTTCCCACTGAAACTTCTTGCAGTCATTAACATTTCTCATGTTTTCCTATTTAGACACTCAAACTAACTGCTGAATACTGCAAAGTGCACAATATTCCATTCCCAGATATCCATGTGCACAAGGATGAAGAAGAGGCTCCCTCAGGATTCTACATCTTCAAAGGTCCCAAAGTGCCTACAGTGGTACACATCCCACTTTTCAACACAGAGAATTGTGCAGGTCAGCAGACATTAATGCATGAGAAATTAGTTTACATTCTTTTTTTGTGCATCTCTGTTTTATTCATTGGCATATAAAAAGTGTTTTTAGTTGAAGTGGAAGTACAAAAACAAAAATTATGTGGTATCACCTTTATTCACTTTACCAGTATTAATTACACCGGCGTTTCTACCTCAATCCACTTCTCTTTTTTATGTGTGGTTTCACCTGTACATTTCATACAAACAGGTCATTAGCTACCGAACTTCAGGCTAAGTATTCCAAATTTGTGGATAATATTGATCTCTGCTCAATACCTAAACATCGCACTATTATCCTAACTTGTGATGGACCTAAGAGCAGACTTGCAGCAGAGCACATATAAACTCATGCACACACATTGTAGAATACATGCCCTTTAATATAAATAATATCAAAATTCAACATCAGATCCAGTCAGACAATGCATCGCCGTGTACAGTTATTAATTATTTATTATTTTTACAAAAATGGACTATCAACTCCCATGTGCCCAATGTGTCATGGATACTTACTGGAAAGGTGGGTAGCACAAGTGTGCTTTGCAGAGCTTGGTGTTCTAGATTCAGTTTGTCCTTCAGAAAGAGTTACCCGCCATCGAATGGGTCTCATAGATGACAATGCCTTGAAGAAATGAGTCTTGAAGCCAACAAGGAAGTCAGAATGCTGGCCTTAGTTCTGTTGAATTTGTAGACCTGGCACCATTGGTATGGGTATCCCTTCCATTTTTTGCTGTTGCCTCCTGTATTTTTCCTATGTGTTTTGCTGGTCTAGATGCTTTAGGCTCTTTGCCACTTTGCAAGTACTCTCTTTTGTAAATTGTTGTATTGGAGTAGTGACTCCATGATTGGCTTATTTGATTTACTTGTCAGACCCTAGTACCGTGCACCATGTGTGCCCAGGACCTGTACATCAAATGCTGCTAGAGGGCTTGCAGCACTGATTGTGCCACCCACAGAAGCAGCTTGCAAAATGTGCCTCAGGTCTGCCATTTCAGAGCCTGTGTGCAGCCTGGGGCTGCCATGCCGACTTGGCAAGTGCACCCAATTGCCAGTCCCTAAACCTTCCCTTTTCTACATATTAGTCACCCCAAAGGTAGATCCAAGGTACCCCCATGGGCAGGATGCATTATATGTAAAAGGAAGGGAAAAAGGTAGAAATTCGAGTTTAGTATGCCTGAACTCAGAATGTAAAAATACATCTATCATTGAAGGTGGTTTTAACATTCTGTGTTTGAAAATGCCACTTTTAGAAAGTAGGTATTTTCTTGTCTAACCATCCAGTCTGCCTCTGCTAGGTTTGTGCATTTCATGTCTGGTTTGTGAGTGACAGGGGCTGGGGTGACTCCAGGAGCCTGGGAGAGTCAGCACTAGGCTGAATATACCTCTCTGCATTTGGAGTGGTGGGAGGAGTAGCACCGGGGCCTGAATAAGGCTGTGCCTGCCTTCCACAATGCTGGCTCCACCTCCTCTGGTGTGTCTGATGACCCTGGCCCACTCTGACTTAGGAAGAAGTTGTGCACTGGCAGAGTGCACCCAGAACTGGTTTAGCCTAGGTACAGACACTCTCTGCCTTCAGAGACAAAGGATTTTTGTGTAGAAAAAAGGGGGACCCAGACCCGAGAACTTTAAATCACTTCTGGGAATCAACACAAACCTTTGCCAAGGAAACGAACTAAGGAAGCTGAAGGAGGAGACTGCCCCTGTGCTGTGCTGTTGGGGTTGGTCTGCAGTGGTTACTTTATTGCCAAGGAAAGGAGAAAAGGAACTTTGTGTGTACTTTTGCAATCTTGAAGAAGAATCTCTAAGGGCTTGAAGCTGAGCTTGCCTCCTGTTCTGAAGTCTCAGGGACACAAAGACTCCACCACCAAATCCCTCTGACTTTACTTTCTGGGAATTCCACTTGCAGAGAGGTGCCTACAGTTGTTTGGGCCCTCTGAGAATACTGTGTGTCACTGGGAACTGGAAGCGTGGCTCAACGAGGAGAAGCATGTTGCCGCCGCAGGAATTCCCATCGAAGAAGCTTGTCACCCCCTCAGCTGTTCACCATCGCACCACCGATGAAGCGTGTGGCATCACCAGAGAAGCGTGTCGCTGCCTCAGAGGTCACAGTCGCACCACCGGAGAAGCGTGTCGCAGGGCCTGTCGCAGCTCAGAAGTTACCGAGTTTGCCGCACAGCCGTCGGGCATGCATGCATCGCATCCAACATTGTTGCATCGCATCAAGTATGCCATTCTGTAACATCGCACCGGATCATTGCATCGTATCGAGGCGCCATCTTGTTGCATCGTCACTGGGCCGCAGTTAGAATCGACGCATCAACTCCCCACACAGTAACGAAGCGAGCCTCAACTCCCCTGTGCAGCAGTAAAGAACCAACTCATCCACTCCCCTGAGTGTAAGGAACGGCGCATCAACTTCCCTGCGACCCTTTTGCTTATTTGCGTGACTCATCTAAGGTACCTTGAGAGTAAAGTGTTGCATTTACCATCTACAATGAACTAAGCCATTTCGACCATTTTAAAGTCTGTTTTTGATTACAGTATTGTGGACTTTTGTCGTTTGGTCTTGTGTTAAGTCTAGTAAAGATTACTTATTTTTCTAAACTGATGTGGTGTCCATTTGTAGTGGCTTCATTGTATTACTGTATGTGTTCACAAATGTTTTACACATTGCGTCTGAGATAAGCCTGTCTGCTCTTGCCAAGCTACCAAGGGGGTGAGCAGGGGTTATTTTAGAAGTGGAACCTCTTACCCTGACTAGAAGCAAAGGTCCCTTTTTGGTCAAAGGTAACTACCTCTGCCAACTAGAGACCCCCAATTCAAACAGCTATACTATCAATACCTGCAGAAATGATTCATGCACAATGTTTAGTTCTCCTTTAGAGAAAACCCTAAAACAGAAATTTAGAAAAAGCATTACAGAAGCGTATTTGAAAACCTACATCGATAACACCTTCAATATCTATAAATCCTCCATTGGGCCTCAGCACAAACTAAAATATATTTGAAGTATACAAAAATTTGCATTGTAGTCTTTACAGTTAATCTTAACATTATATAGAAGTATTCTTTAGTCTCTTAGTAACTATTTATAGTGCTTTATTGAGTGGCTTCCCATATTCTTTGAACCTAATTACGATTTCTATTTCGATGATGGCAAACTGTGAACTAGTTGCTGTAAATGAGTAAGTGGGACTCAAAACAGCAGATTCTCACATGCTCATAGGCTGAGGCACTGACACATCTTCCCAATATACCTATACGTGTATCTAGTTAACAAAGTCACCAAATACTTTGCAGGATCAAAGTTACTAATTTTATTGCAACCAAGTTAAATTACTTCGCAGGCACTAGAATAATGGTTTAAATGGTGCAGAAAGTGCAGTGGCACATGGGCGAAAATCTCGTGGAAACCCACTGAACACCAATTATTCCTATATGTTACTACTAAACAGGCAGTCACATGTGCAATTACCACCCAGGCACTTCGGTCATGATTCGAATGGTGCAGCAGGTGCAGTGGCACAGGGGTTACAAGATCTAGGGAAGCCACTGAACATTAATTATTGCTATAGTAACCTAATACACAAACAGTGACAAGTGCAGTTACCCTACAGGCATGATTTGAATGGTGCAGCAGGTGAAGTGGCAAATGGGCCAAAAGCTATAGTAATCGCACTAAGCACCGATTATTGCTACATTTTACTATTAAATGAGCAGTCAGAAGTGCAATTACCTTCCAGGCACTAGGGTCATCATTTGAATGGCGCAGCAGGTGCAGTGTCACAGTGGTCAAAAGCTCGAGGAATCCACTGAACACCGATTATTGCTATATTTTACAACTAAACATCAGTCACAAGTGCAAATACCCCCTAGGCACTAGGGTCATGATTTGAATGGTGCAGCATGTGCAGTGGCACAGGGGTCACAAGGTCTAGGAAACTCATTGAACATCGTTTTTCTCTATTGTTACCTCCTAAAAAAGCAATGACAAGTGCAATTACCCTACAGGCACTAGGGTCATGATTTGAGTTGGGCAGCAGGTGAAGAGACATAGGGACCAAAAGGTCTCGGAAACCCACTGAAAAACGATTATTGCTACATTTTACCAATAAACGAGAAGTCACAAGTGCAATTACCTTGCAGGCACTAGGGTCATGATTTGAAAGGTGCAGGAGGGGCAGTGGCACAGGTGCCAAAAGTCTAGGAAACCCACTGAGTATTGATTATGGCTATATTTTACTACTAAAAAAGCAGTCATAAATGCAATTACCTTGCAGGCACTAGAGTCATGATTTGATTAGTTGATACAAATGCTTTCAAACTGTATCAATTATTAATTAATTGGAATGAATCATTTGTGATGTCACAGAGATCATTATATTTGGTAGCCAAATTAACCCTATATTTGTTTGCAAGCGCTTTTTCTCAATTGCTAATTGAGTGCATGTAAATCTTTTTAGCACATAAATATTTCTCTTTTGTCTTTTGGAATTAAAGCATTAACAGCTGTGAAAAATATCTCTGTAAATAGCTTTCATTATTTGATACAAATGACTTCCTTTATACACTGTTGGATTTATTTCTATGCCTGTGCCATTATTTTTGATAGCAATGATTTCACAATGTTAAATTTAGCGTTTTTAGTGGCATATTCACAAGGAGCCATCGTGAATTAACTGTACTTTAGCACAGTCAAAGTCGTGATAAATGTACCTCCCCATTCACAAGCTGGTGCTAACAGCCACAGCACCAGTTTACCAGCGATAGCATCCGCAAAAAACATCGGCAAAGAGGACCCCCGCAACTATCGCTAATCAGATGCAGAGTAGGCATTCCCGTGCTAAAACCTGCGACAACACCACACCTCAACATTCACAATGACCAGCCAGATCGGCGATAAGAACACAAAACACGCGATAAGGCGTGGTAGAAGCAGGAATTTTACACCTGCTCTGACCTGGTGTAAAGTCAGACCACAGCCTGCACCAGAAAAGGGAGCACATCCCACAGCCACACCTGAAGACAAACAGATTGCCATGCCATGGAGCAACTGAACATGCAGCACGGACACCCAGGAGGGCCACAACACCCACCAACACCACACCCAGGCCTGCAACACCCACCCCTCCCCCCCAGGCTCCCCCCCCAAACCCGGACCAAAAAACTGCACATCAACACCACGAATCCCAAAACAAATATTCTGCCTGATGTCGCAAAAGCAGTAAAATCAACATACATTCGTGGCCAAAATGGAGATTCAGTCATACAGCAATGCAATCACCAACACAAAACACCATAAAAACAAATGCCAAAAGAACCATTTGAATGAGACCTAGCGGGTCCTCATTGGAAAATCCGTAGAACACAGCCTGGATCACTAATTCCAAAAGAAGAAGGTGTGCCGTGCACACAACAAAGGAAAGACAGGGAGAGAGCGGGAGAGAAAGACGGAGTGAAATTGCACAAGTAGTGCAAGGCCTTGCAGGGAACCTGGCTCCACATGCCAACATGTGTGTGTGTGCATCCCCATCCTTACACCATGAGCCCAAGGCTGTGTCCCAATCTCAGTGCCAAAGTCACATCACATTCCAAAAATACAAGTAGAAGACGGACAAACATCAGGGATGAAAGCTCCATTGTCCCAATGCAAAAGGCGGGAGGACAACTGCACCTCTGACCTTGGTCGAGAACATGCCTGGAACACCTTGAGAGAGATGCCATGACAGATGTGGACGACTCCCACACCACGCATGGTACAAATAAACTATCCGGCTCATCCACACCCCACACAGAGAAGCCCCTGCTGAAGGTACTCCC
This sequence comes from Lissotriton vulgaris, assembly GCF_964263255.1. Taxonomy (NCBI): domain Eukaryota; kingdom Metazoa; phylum Chordata; class Amphibia; order Caudata; family Salamandridae; genus Lissotriton; species Lissotriton vulgaris. Next base: position 1,528,343,937 of record NC_141693.1, read on the forward strand.
GCATGGAATGCCTTTGACACTCACGGAAACAGCAACTCATTCAGCCCAATGTTGCACACACATCTGAATCATTGCTCAGAGCTGTGGCATATCCTCCACACAACTACTGCAGTTCAGAAAACTGCCGGTTCCACGAGATGCACCAAGGCAATGGCCGGCCATACTGCGCACATGCACAACCCCCGTCACATGGAACAGTACATTTACTGGGAGCAGTGCCACTGGCAGTGCTGCGGATCAGTTACTGGCTCAGCTTCCGCATTGCCTACGTCACCTGCGTCCAGCCCCGGTTCCACTGCCGAACAAGCACATTCAAGTGTCCCATGGATGCCTGCCTATCCAACACAACCGTAGATGAATTGGACTATGACTTGAGTGTGCGCCCCCTGTTGGAACACGAACAGGAGTGTAACCGAGACAGCCGTGCATGGGATGCCTTGACATACTGCGTATGTATTGGCAGTTGTGCATAGGAGAGTGCACAATTCTTCGTGTGCAGTGACCACATTGAACCGCTCCCCTATTGGGCTCTATTGTGGATTGGTGAAACAGCGTGGGCTGAGCACACCTGCCCGGACCAGTTAATGGATTGGCTCACCCTGGTGTTCCTTGAACAGGACAACAAAGTACTACATTGCACATGAAGCAGCGCAGGCATTTATGGATAAATAACTATGTCCCTACAGCCACATCCAATTGTTACCCACAGCACATGTCCCAACAACTTGTTGCATCATGGGGATTGCTCACATATCCCACCACAACAGAGGACAAGTCTGCCATTGTCCAGACTTTGGATGAATGTGCATGCCACAACACCTATACACACACCTGTGCATGCAAATATTTCGAGCATAAGTATTTGAATGGCTAAAAATATGATTTGGAGTAATGGCTAAACTACGTATTGTCACCATTAACATCTGTGGGTTCAATGACAGTGCTAATAGGAGAAAAGTCCAAGAAGATCTAAAAATCCTACGAGCAGATGTGTGCTGTTTTCAGGAAACCCACAAAGCCCGAAATGATAGTAATTTTCTGAATGCTCTTGGGTTAAAGGTTGCCTGTCATACAACACAGAATGAAAGGACCAAGGGGGTAGCAATATTAGTGAAAAGGGATGTTATAACACCAGGGAGAAAATCCATGGATAAGAATGGCAGATGGGCAATAATGGAATGCAAAGCAGGTAGTGGCTGTTTGACATTATGTTCTGTTTATGCTCCTGTTTTAGACAATCCTGGCGTAATGAATTTTTTAGCTATCGAAACACACTCCTGACCAGCATCCTATGTAGTTTGTGGGGACCTAAATATTAATGGGTCCAAAGGAATCTCCGGGGAGAATAGAGTAACCAGCACAGAGCGCAAACCACAAACTCTGTGGTCTCTGATGAATCTATTAAGAGATATTGGTCCGGTGCATGTCTGGCCGAGTTTGAAAGCTCACGAGCCTAGATATACTTATTATTCTGCCCCACATGGCAAGTTTGCTAGATTGGATTAATTTCTAGTTTCACCACCCTTACTTAAGGAGGCCCAGGTAGAACTCTTTCCAAGAGCCATGTCAGACAATAACCCTGTTGTGCTGAAATACCCATTTACAGGGTTATCAAAGGAATATATGAGATGGATGGACATTTGAGAGGACACTCTTATTCAATCAAGAATATGTTAAGTATATGAAGGGATGAATTCTGGATTTTTTCAACAATAATAGGGTTAGTGCTCCTCCAGGAATGATCTGGGACGCATCTAAGGTGCCAATGAGGGGGGAAAGCCTGTGGTATAGCCTAGATAAACAAAATAGGGGGGCAGGACAGATAAAAGAGCTATACCAGAAACTCAGCCTGCTAGAGACAGAATTAATTAGCATGGTGGCCTTGGGGGACAACGTGTCTCCAATACTGAATTCAACTGCCATTACAAAAGCATGCCTGAACGATTTTAACGCTGAAAAGTCCGCTGGACATACCTGGCAAGGAGACGGGAATGCTATGAATACAGCAAAAGTGTGGGTTGATACCTGGATGTCACGGCTAGACAGCAGCTGAGTCCCAGGCTCTCCACATCACTGGAGTCAAGCTATCCAGGCTGATAGCCAGAAACCGGTCCTTGGATGCTTGATTCCGGTCTAGGAAAGACATGGCTTGGTAGTTCGGGCTGGACTGTTGCCATGAGGCACAGGGTCAAGGCTGATTTGCATATAGCCAGTGTCTGACCTAGGGTGGTGTGGAGAGCAAAAAAACGATGGATTTAGGCCCAGATCTTTGTACTGGGGTGAATGTAAGACATTGTTCTGCATTCTGTCCATCAACTGTGTTTTTTGCAATTTTCACCCCGAGTGGGCTGGGTATGCTCAGACGTGAGTACCAGGCTCTCCACATCACTGGAGTCAAGCTATCTAGGCTGAAGAAGGCTGATAGCCAGAAACCGGTCCTTGGATGCTTGATTCCAGTCTAGGAAAGACATGGCTTGGTAGTTCGGGCTGGACTGTTGCCATGAGGCAAAGGGTCAAGGCTGATTTGCATATAGCCAGTGTCTGACCTAGGGTGGTGTGGAGAGCAAACAAACGGTGGATTTAGGCCCAGATCTTTGTACTGGGGTAAATGTAAGACATTGGTCTGCATTCTGTCCATCAACTGTGTTTTTTGAAATTTTCACCCTGAGTGGGCTGGGTATGCTCAGACGTGAGTCCCAGGCTCTCCACATCACTGGAGTCAAGCTATCTAGGCTGAAGAAGGCTGATAGCCAGAAACCGGTCCTTGGATGCTTGATTCCGGTCTAGGAAAGACATGGCTTGGTAGTTCGGGCTGGACTGTTGCCATGAGGCACAGGGTCAAGGCTGATTTCCATATAGCCAGTGTCTGACCTAGGGTGGTGTGGAGAGCAAAAAAACTATGGATTTAGGCCCAGATCTTTGACCTGGGGAGAATGTAAGACATTGTTCTGCATTCTGTCCATCAACTGTGTTTTTTGCAATTTGCAGGGCATATAGGGCAGGTTAGGAATATGCAAGATCTTGTAGTCTCAAACCCTGCTGAGGTTAGGGAGGCTTTCAGGGAATTTTATGAGGATTTGTATAAAGCGCCACCAGTAGGAGCCACACGGATGATAGGTAAACAGTTGGATTTTGTACCAAGGGTGAGGCTCTTTCAGGAGGAGAGCCTTTTCTTGGGTTTGAAATCTCCTTGGAAGAATCTGAGGTGGATCTGCAGGCTCTCCCCTCAGGCAAAGCTACAGGAACAGACAAAATACCTCTAGAATTGCATAATTGTTTTATAAAGAGGTCTGTCAGAATATACCTGGGCGATTTAAGGAAGTCAGGGATGGGGCCTCACCACCAGACTCCTGGGGCACCGCCAACATCATTTTGTTTTTAAAGAAAGGTAAACACCCTATTTTCTTGAGATCCTATAGATCTATCACACTTTTAAACAGCGATGTCAAGTGTACTCCAAAATCTTTGCAACTCGATTGAATAAAGTAATGTAATACCTTGTTTCAACCCGGCAGCATGGCTTCATTCAGGGGAGGGGGGCGGTAGATCATGTTAGGTGGGTAATCACATTATTTGTTGCCACAGAGGTCCATGCGAAGCCCATGGGCTTTGCTTTTCTTGATGCAGAGAAGGTTTTTGACAGGGTGTCATGGAGTTATCTTTGTAAGATCTTGGAGGCTAATGGCCTCAGGAGATCTTTTATCAAGGCAGTATGGGCTATGTACATCAAACTTTCTGCCTGAGTGTCAATAATAGAGGGAGAGTCCAATGATATTATCCCTGTCAGCCTGTAGGGTTGGGACAATAAGATACTGGCTGGTCAGCGCCCGGTTCTGTCTAAACTATAGCTGAAATTTGGGGTTTTATTGAACAGTGTTAAAACTCAGGTTCTGATAAATAGATTTACCCCTGCCTCTGATAATAGGATTGTCAATGAAGCAGTTTATCTTGGAATAACCATCACAGCAAAGGTCAAAGCAATAGTAGATCTAAACCGTGTCCCCCATAATGGGGAAAATTAAGAAGGATCTTTGCAGATGGGATAATCTGAGACTCTCAATAATGGGGAGGTGTAATTTAGTTAAAATGATGATCCAGCCAGAACTAATTTATATTTTTCGAACAATACCCCTTGTGATACACAATGATTGTTTAAGCTAAATGAGATGGTGGTTGGTAGGTTTATCTGGTGCATTGGAAAAAAGAGGAGGGCAATGCATTTCTGTGCCTTCCTAGGGATAGAGGGGGTGGAGCTCCCTAAAGCTATGCTATTTGGCAACAGTGTTGCAGCATTATTGGCTTTCTATTCAGCCACAAGGCTTGGGCAGGGGATGACCCTAGTTATGTCCCATTGATATTTGGGATCTTGATAGGGGCAAGGGCTAATTGCTGCCTACTGAAATTTTATGAAGCAAGCTACTTAAAAAATGCAGTTTAAGACCGTAATTACAGCTTTTCTGAATTGGGCAGTTGTTCGGAAAAGGCTTGGGGTAGGCAGATTCAGTAGGTACACCCCCTTGCTCAGGAATAATGAGCTACAGAGGATCCTGCAAGATGACTGTTTGGCAAGGTGGGATATGACTGGTTTTGGTAGGATAGGGGATCTTTTGGCTAGAGGCCACATTGTGTCCTTTGAATCAGTTAGGGAAAGATTTATTGTTGGCCCTCAAGACTTTTTCAACTTTTTACAGCTGAGGTATTTTCCTCTCAAAAAGCCAGAGGAGCGACAGGATTTGCACAGGTCCCCTTAATGGAAATAGTAATAAAGGATACAAGCCCCTCAATTTCACAATTGTATGGCTGTCTGTGGGAGGAGGTCCCAGATGATCTGGATAAGCATAGTCTGAGGTGCCAGGAAAGGCTCAGGCTTCCGGATCCCTTTTTTAAAATAACCTTTAGAATGGCGGGGCACTATATTGTGCTACGCCAACCTGCAGTCACAAGACTTTAAAAATCCTATTGATGTATGCATAACACTTGTGAAAATTGTTAAATGGGGAGGAGCGGAGAAGACCAGATGCTTTAGATGCAGGGCAGCAGGTGCAGATTTGGTTCACATATTTTCCACCTGTCCTAGCATAGAACAAATAGGCTGGGAAATAACCAGCTTTTTATGGGATGGATTGAAAGAAGATATCCCTCTGCCACCTCAAGTTATGTTACTAGGAATAGCTAAACCTGATAGGAGAATTGGGAAAGAGATAATCTTTATAGTGATCTCAGTCCTCATGCTGTGTGTAGCCTCATCCTGGTTGGATCCATTACCTTTGAACTTCCAGCAATGGAAAAGGTGCTTCCTTCACATTTATAACTTAGAGACGGCACTTTATGAATGAAGACGTAGGAAGGGAAGGAATAAAGGAAAAAGGATCTGGGGTCCACTCTCGCTTGGATCTCCTCGCTTCCTCAGAATGAGTGAGTTATCAGCCAATTTACATTTTTTTTAGCTTGTTGGTACTTTTAATCATGCCTATTAGATTCTATGCTGCTATTCCTCATTAATTCTCTTTTATGGTTGTTTATTTAGGATGAATTCAATTCAATTCAATTGCCCATTTTTCTGTACTGTATTTATAACCTAGTTGTTGTTCTCTATTGGATTGTGTATTATTATTGCTTTATATTTATGGCTAATTTAGCTAAAGGACAATTGTCTCTGTGTAATGTATTTATGTCTATGATAATCTTTTGCGGCAATGTATTTATGTTCATATTGAAAAAAATAAAAAATATTTTTTTTAAAAAGCTTCACATACTTATGTAGGAGAATACAGTGAAGACCAAAGAAAGATAAGTGTGCTTTGACATGTGATTTGAAAAGGTTTAGTTTAAAAGTTGCTCTAATAAAGCAAGGTAGGAAAGTCCTAAAAAAGAGAAACAGAAACAGACAGAAAGAGTGATGGTAGGCTGCACGGATGCAGGCTTCATGTACACCTTTTTGCTAGTCCCTTTCCTGATGACATCAGGCTTGTGGTAGATGACAACCAGGTGTTAATCCTTATTAAAGCCCCTAATGAAATACTGCATCATCACTGCCAATATGTTATGTTATGGTATGTTATGTTAAATATTCTTATTTAGTGCAACTCTCACCCAGAGGCATCTAGGCACTGTTGTGATACATAGAGTAAAATTAGCCCAACTAGTTATTGAAAACCCTTCTGAAGTAATTCTGTTGAGAGCTTGGTATACAGAAAAAGAGAATTCCAAAGTTTGGAGGCTCCCACCTCGAAACATCTTCCACCCCAGGAGGAAAGTTTAAACCTGGGGACAATCATATTTCTGGCAGAGCTGTAGTGGAGAGACCTCTCTGGCAGGCACCATATTACCCTGTTTTGCAAGTATGTTGGACCAGTGCATTGAAGGTGATACATAAAGCATGGAACGTCACTCTTTGTTTGACTGGAAGTCAATGAAGTTTCCGTAGGGCAGATTTCGCTGATTGAAATTTGGGGATTCCTAGTAAAAGCCTGGCTGATGCATTCTGGAGGACCTGAAGCTTGTGTGGATACTGAAATTGTAGGTTAAGATAAAGGCCATTACAGTAGTCTAGTCTAAAAATACCTAAAGCAGTGCCCACAGTAGTTTGAAGAGATGGAGGCAGAAAGTTAGATAGTTGCAGTAACTTGATCTCCCAAAATAAGGTTGTTGTCTATTAGGACACCCAGATTCTTTACCTTTCAATAAAACTCCCAAATCTCTAATAAATGTTCCTTAGCATTTCAGCTAAGGATAATAAAAGGCAATGGTACACAACGTATTGGAATCATTTTAATGTGGCTTGTTTGGTCATTATGAGATCTTATTGATGTTATTGCATTGAAACGAAATAAATGGTTTTCCATCTTCTGAAGACATTTTTGTTTTACAGAACTGTATGTATTTTGATTCTTCTGATTGGCTGAACTACTCCCAGCAGTCTGTATGAGATGAAAATATTAATGTTTTTCTCATTTACATTCTTAGGTGAAGTGGAGAAGTACAGAGATGCATTCTCTACATTCAAACCTTCTTATGAAACAGAGGAGGTAGAAGACCTTCTGAAGGTATCCAAACTAAATGTGCAGAACAATAAAAGCAAAATACTCAAACAGCTCGCTGAGGCAGTTCTTGCATGAAGACCACCAGCCAAAAACAAGCATCAAGAACGAACCTGCTAATGTTTTCGTTTAAAAAAAATTGCTTTTTCTTAACCTTTAAACATTGTACTACAAGAAAATTAACTAACAGACCTGCTGAGGTATAAAAGGTATCCTACATAGAAAAACTCTTAACAAGCACATAGCCGTTTCTCATATATTAGGTTCACTGACAGTTGCTTTCAAATTTTAAATACATATCTAAGTGTAGGTGGTCTGAGAGACAACAACCTGATGGCCAACTGTTCCAGTTATCATTTCATTTTTACATATGCAAGTTAAAAAAAAAACTCGGACATCTTTTCCCATACCTCGAGTAGTTAATTTCTCATAACTGTTGTTTTTCAAGTACTAAAACTTTCCGTGATTTTCTCAGATCTGTGAATCAGGTTCTAAAAACTGAATAAAGCATACTTTAAAAAAATATGTTTTTCTGATTTCAGCCTTGGAATTCTACTACAGTGTGTTTTTTCTTATTAAGGGCAGTTACAATGTGTGCAGCGTAATTAACCAAGCGCCAGAAACAGCTTTATTTTTTTCGAATGCACACTAGAAGCAAAAACCCAATAATGAAGCAGGCCACAAAATTGGAGGATGGTTTGCTGCCCTTAACGTATAAACCTCCTAGATATGGAAGGTACAATAACTGGTCTCTCACCCTGTAAACGTCGTACTTTTTTATTTTGTTTTTTTTTAATTACATGTTCTTGGCACCAGCAACAATTTTGGAGACTGGCCCTAATTTTTCATAATCACATTGAGATGTAGGGCAAGAGGGGAAAGAAAGAAAGAAGGAGGAACAAAAAGGGGGAAAAACAGTGAGAAAGATGAGATGAGCATTTAACTATAAGACCAAGCTAATACATGTAATACATTTACCTACATGTAAAATGACATGATTAATAAACATGTTTAGTACTTGAATGATTATCAGTATCACAACACAAGTGCTTCACGTTAATGTTTCCTGCTATATACATTCACTTTCTATGTTAATTCTCCATGTTCCGTTCCAATGCCCTAAGCACATCATGTTTAGGTTAATTTGTTCCAAAATCATATTATTACAACAAAGGATTATATGTGGTGCACTCTTCACATGTGATTATAACGCACCCCTACAACAAAATACGATTTCCACTAAATCAGCAGCAGCGAGTTCCTAAAAAACCTTTGTGTCCATATTTACTTATTAAGCACTAAACATAATACATGTACGGATAATTGCAACCTTTGTCTTTCACCAAGTTTAACATATACATTTTCTAAGGAAACACACAGAGGAGCGGACTTTGAGCTGTGAGTTACATTTTGATCCCTGTGTAAATAGGAGTTTGAGATCAGTTCTAAGCTGGGCACTTATTTTCCCAAATCTCTGCTTTTGTCTAACAAATTTCAGCAGGTTAATCCTGCCGAAATTCATCATTAGTATGTTATACTTCATTTTCAGGAGATAAACTTGTAAAAAAAAAAGGGGGCATATTAACAAGAAGCTATCGCCGATTTAACGGCACTTTATCACAGACAAAGTCATTATAAATTTACCTCCCTATTCACAAGCTGGTGCTAACAGCAGGCATCGCCAGAATTCCCACGATAACAGCATCAAAACCTAACACCGCGGCTGACACTACAAACTAACGCTAATGAGATGGAGAGCAGGCGTTCCAGTGCAGAAACACAAGAAAAAGAAAACAACACCATTTCCACAACTAACTGACAGATCCACGAAGTGAACCGAAAACATGCGATAAACCGCGGTAGCCGCAGGTATTAAACACCTGCCTCAAGCAGAAGTAAAGACGGCCAACTACCTGCAGTAGGCAACAGAGCCGCACACACAGCCACACCCGAAGAACAAACAAAGCCATGGAGCTACTCATCACGGCAGCTTGGACCCCCAACAGGGCAACAACACCCAGGACCGCCACCACCCCAAGGACCCGGAATCGCCCCTCTCCCCCGGACCACCACAGAGGCAGCACAAAGTAAGACAGTGGACCTACTGAAAACGCACCACTCTCACAGACCTGAAACCCGAGGAAGTCATTGTCCACTACTAGCTCAAAAGGACAACCCTTCACCGCATCATGACCCACATCGCCCACAGGCTGACGGTCACAACACAGCATAGAACCAACAACCCTATGCAGAAAAAGCTGCTGGCTGTGCTGCACCTGTTGGCCTCTGATACCTTGCAACCAACAACTGCCAGAGTGGGAGGGGTCTCACAGCCAGCCCTATCCAAGTTCCTAACACCTGCCCTGGATGACATCCTCAGCTTCGTACCCCAGTACCTTCACTTCCCCAACACTGCGCAGGAACAGCTGAAGACAAAGTAAGGCTTCTACGCCATCGCTGGATTCCCGGCCGGGTTGGGGGCAATCGACTGCACACATATCGCATTTGTGCCCTCAGCGGATACTGCACACCACTACTGCAACAGAAAGCACACGCATTCCATCAATGTGCAGGCAATATTGGAACACCGGGGACTCTTCACCAATGTTGTCATCAACTACCCAGGCAGTGTGCATGATTCCTTCATATTCCCACAGTCATCATCAACCAGCGCTTCCAGGATGTCACATATGGAACGAGACTGCTTGTATGTAAGTACCAAATCAACACGCCACACATCCCAAAGCCTCCAAAGCACAATGCACAACTGTGAGGATGCACACGTGACCAAACCACAATCAACATGTCAGACTACACGTACCAGACAAGACCACACCACTCCATGGTCATCCTGGCCTACCTCTGCACCCAATACAGACATTTCATGGGACCACAGCCACACAACAGTTGGATTTGTAGAGATGCAGAATGCCGCCATGACAAATTTGAAGCACTGCCCTGCCCACATGACCCTACCCCAGTCACACGCATGTCAGCTCCAGTGGCGGTGGGACCATGTCGCCCGGTGTGCATCCGGGGCCACTAGCCCTGTGCGACTCCCGTCATCCCCCCTTGTAGTTCTGACATTGCATTTCTGAGTGCCTGGTGATGGTTTGTGTAGTTGCCAGCATCAGCTACTCCCTGCGGGCCGGCTTACACTCACCCCACACACAGCCAGTACAGGCATCACTGGATTGGTAGACCTGCTATCACATTCTGCCGAACCAAGTATTTACTCTATTCTCCCTGCACTGTCACAGGTGATCAAGGATATGCACTCTGCCCTTGGATGATGACACCCCTCCGAGATCCGAACACACCCACCCAGAGGCAGTACAATGCGGCCCACACATGCACCAGGGGCATCGTTAAATGCACATTTGGCGTGTTGAAGTCACGTTTCAGGTGCCTGGATTGCACGGGTGGGAAGCTCCTGTACAGCCCGGACATTGCGTGGAGGGCTGATCGTTGCATGTTGTATGTTGGACAATATCCGTGTTCGTTGCAGGGCCCAATGGATGCCAGTTCCAGAGGTACAGGCTGATTATGGTGATGGGGCAGGTGGCCCACATCCCACTACAGCAGCGGCAGGAACGGCCCATAGGAATACCATCATTGACACTTACTTCTCATGAGCACGTCATATTGTGACCGTCCATGGCAATCATGCAACAGTAGTAAATGTTCAAATGCACTGCATGTGTGAATTAAACATATTTGCAGGTTTCAGGTTGTACTTGTACATTGTCATGTTAAATTTCTCTGTGATTTCCGATGTGATATACCAGGTTGTGCACATCAGCAGAAACAGTTGTGTCCTGTGTTCGAATGTGGTGGGGGTGCTGTTTGAACCGGGACCTTGTCAATATCGGGGTGCACTCCAGCATATGTGCGTATGCTCCACGGTGGGTGTGTCTCTTGGGTGGCTCTGATTAGTATGCCATTGGACTCTTTCTTGCGGTGTGCCTGTCGGTCCTGTTCTTACAAGGTGCTAGAACGTTGTGGTGTACATGTTGTCCTCTGCAGTTGGCCAGGGTGCATCCTTGATACTCCGCTGTTGATGAATTTTGTTCTGTGGCATTTTCCGTATGCTGTTCTTGTGCTTTTTCCGCATTGCGTGTGAGCATTGCTGCCCTTGCTCTGGTTGTCACTGTTTTTTTATCGCGCTTTTGTCTATTGCGTTTTTTTTTGCGTTGGAGTTTGTCTTTATCTCCGTCGAGGTGGTTGTCTCGCGGGCATTGGCCTTGGTGTCGGCAAACTATTGCATGCTACCGCCGTGTTGTGAATTCAACGTTGTCACAGAGTTGTTTACCCGCGATAGGCGGCGATGTTTGAAGTTGCGCTACGCTACTCTTGTGGTAGTTATCACACCTTCTTCGTAATATGCCACAAGGTATTAACACAATGGAGCAAAAGCTCACTACAGGGTAGTAGTATTTTACAGGGTGCAAGGAATCTCTTCTTTGCCATTTTACTATAAATTTAGGCACTAGTATTAGGTGTAGATTTCACTCACATTCATTAGTTCATATAACACCAAAGACCCGATCCGAGATTGAAAGCCTAATATAGCACTGTGCAAAAAAAAAGGCTTTTATGTATGACTTAATGAATAATAATTTTTCATTTTGATTAGGATATATATCCCTAATTTATCGAGCATATCGAGAATATGCAATTATGTCAATATACATAAATTGATCGTGAGTGGAGGTAAGATGTAAAATGAAGTCTAGGCAGCCTTGGAATTAGACAATCCTGGTATCAGCAGCAACACGGGTGAGGAGGCTCCTCATAAAAACCTTGGGCAAGTACTCTTACTTATTATTTGTATACCAGAAGCACTGCTTCATGAAGCTTTATATAGACGATCTGCATGTTTTGTTCTACTTCGCCTAGACTAGAATGACTGTTTTTAACCCCTTCGCTGCACATGACGAGCTCAGCTCGTCATGCAGTACACTGGTCGTGTGCTCATGACGAGCTGAGCTCGTCATGAACAATGGGATTTTAAAAAGTACAGCACCATGGACGAATTTCCTTAGCACTGATGTGGTTAAAACAATAGAAAACCTTTTTTTAATTCATACTTTCATAGCAAGAGTGCAGGACACGTCGGGTCTGTAATTAACAAGTGTGTGGAACTGCCACTTCAATATTATGTAGTTAAGTAAGATAGTCTGGCTACAATTGGAGTGGCCCACCTACGTAGCCACCTGAAAATATTGTGGATGTATAGAGGCAACAGCAGACAATTATTGCTCAACTAATGATTTGGATAATAAAGTCAATTCTTTATTTACTTGTGGCAAAATAATTATCCATGTGACAGCTGATTAACCAGAAGTTAAAGAATAAGCCGTCACATGTTTTGCTCAGCTCAAGATTTTTCAAGCATTATATAAAGGTTGGAATATTTGTCATTAGTACAAGGAGCACACGGGAAATGCTGTCATAGTGGTTTTGAATTATGTAGTGGGTCTGGTCTTTAGGCGGACATTATGTTGAAATTAATATAGTAACATCCCACCCAGTCCCAAACTCCCTGTCAAATTCATCTCCCAGTTCACAGAATGTTACTTAAAAAGAACGATGTCTGACAAAAATATCCTGATAGAGGACTTCAATATAAGCTAGGGTAATGCTAATCACAATTTTATGGCATCATAAAAACATAGTTATTTCATAACTCATCAGCATGTCTCATCACACAGATAACATTCTTGAGCTCGTCTTTGGTGATCAAGAAAATATGAAATACACTTAACCCATTCCAATTGACTGTTCCCTTCCACATTCTTCTCTATTCTTCAACCATGACCAATGTGAACACTGTCAGTAAAAGATAGATTCGCCCAGGACTAAAACAAGCATATACCATAATGGAAGAACTCATCAACTCTGAAAGTGCAGCACTTGGACCTGCCAGCTAACGTAACTGACACTGTTGAGAGGTGTAATCGTCATTTTCTTATGGTAGTCAACTGAGTAGCTAGTCTCCAACTAAAGTAATCTCAAAAAAAGACAACCAGTGGTGGTTTTTCAGATCCTTCTGTAATTTTGTTCAGACATGTGAAAATTGAATCTGAATATCAAAATACTGTGCAATGTAAAGTGAGAAAAAGGATTACAAAAACCAAATCCTATAAGCTAAATATAAATGTATCCAAACCAAATCAACACCTTGGCTAACCCTTCTCAGTTCCTCTTCCCTTGCCAGGAGAGGATACTGCCATTCCCATCCACTAAATATGAGTAATTTCATCAAAACTGTAATAACAAGGGGGGGCGTGTCCAGGCTGCCGATCAAGATGGCCGTGCAGTGTTGAAGCTCCACCACACGATCGCAACAACTGCGTCCTATCCAGATCTAAGCCATCCTAAGCCTTCGGCGGAACGGGTGCCCGCGTAGAAGAGGATGCTGTGGTGCCGTGGAGCCATCTATAGTGGCCAAAACGAAAGAAATCGCCCAATCTGAGGCTGCCGAACGTGTGTGGGCAGAGCCGGTCGCTGCGGCGTGGAAAGACCTGGAAGACGGTTGTGCCGATTGCACACTCAAGCCTGGTGATTCTGGTGGTGCAGTTCCAAAGGTTCGGTGAAGTCCTACTCCCACTGCAGGACAAGGTGAGCGTGCATGATATTTGGACCCTCCTCTCCTCCTCCCCCTGTAACCGGCTCTCACTGCCCAGTGTGAGGTCGACCAGCCAGATTGCTCTTGGAGGCCCTGCGGCAATAGGGGCATCCGGCGAGCATAGGGGACAACCATCCGGCTGATCGGGCGGCCAGGGGGATACCAATTCTTTGGGGGCCACCTACACAATGTGAGAAGTTGCCTGTCCTACCGGGTGTCACAGCCTATGAGAGGCATAAATAGGAATAGAGCAACACTGGTGCATTGCCGGCACTAAATCAGCACTCCTGGCCATTACACAACATTGGACATTGAAAAAATCTGTGGAAATGTTCGCATGAGTGGCATAGATGTTTTACTGTAGCCCATGCAGCGAGGTCCCCCTGGCTGCGGTATATGCAGCATATACCATATTCCAGTGTGCTTGGTTGACTCTTCTTGCCTGACACTGCTTAATGCCTAGCACAAGAGGCTCCTTGTTTTTTACTGATAAGGCCTGCGCGCCGCATAGTGGCCCGAGACCCTCAGCAGATACTTGTCTGGGTTAGATGCTGCCATCCAGTGGGTTTATGCAGGGAAATATGGGTTGTAAAAACCCCAAACAATGGCTATTGAAGTTTGGTAAAACCACTGAGAAAATGCCAGAGGTGGGCAACAGCATGGCTGAGGGTGGCTTGGATGTGGCCCCCACAGGTGACCCTCCCAAAGGCTCGAGCTCGCTACTGCAGGAATTGGGGGCTGGCTTCAAAGCCCTTGATTGTTGGTTTGAGGTCCTTCGAAAAATGCCTCGACAATCTGGCACCAAGCGAGAGGTACATGACAAGTGTCTCGACACAGTGGAAGGTAGAGTGTCCAACCTAGAAGACGGGGCAGCCCAGTTCATTAGGCGTCTTGACCATATGGAAAAGATCGTTAAGGATGTAGCAAAGAAAAATGAAGATTTGGAAGCGCGCAGCAGTTGCAACAACATTCACATCCTGGGAGTCCCTGAATCGGCCAATACTGGTTGCATGGATCTTTTTGTTGAAACCCTGCTGGCTGACATATTTGGGATGCTTGTTTCCAGTTCAGGGAAGACCTGGCTTGGCAGTGCTGGCTGGACTGTTCCCTTAAAGCACAGGGTCAAGACTGATTTGCATATGGTTGGGTATGAACTGAGATGGCGAAGTGAGCTAAAGAATAAGGATGGATTCAATCCAGATCTGTGACTGGGGGTGAATATCTGAAAAGTTTCAGTGCTCCTACCATCACCTCCTTGTGTTTACTTTGTTCGCCCTAAGTTGGCAGGGTATGCCCAGACGTTGGTCCCTTGCTCACTTTGCCACTGAATTCAAGCTATCACCTCCGTGTTTTTACTTTGTTTGCCCTAAGTTGGCAGGGTATGCCCAGACGAGGGTCCCTTGCTCACTTTGCCACTGGATTCAAGCTAGCCTGGCTGACAAAGGGTGTTACCCAGAAACCCGTCCCAGGATGCTAGTTTCCGGTTTAGGGAACACCTGGCTTGGCAGTTCAGGCTGGCTTGTTCCCTTGAGGCACAGGGTCAAGACTGATTTGCATATGGCTGAATCTGAACTGAGGTAGCGAAGTGAGCTTAAGAATGATGATGGGTTCAACCCATATCTGTGACGGGGTGAAAATTTGAAAAGATTCAGTGCTCCGTACATCACCTCCTTGTGTTTGCTTTGTTTGCCCTAAGTTGGTAGGGTATGCCCAGCTGTGGGTCCCTTGCTCACTTTGCCACTGGATTCAAGCTAGCCTGGCTGACAAAGGGTATTACCCAGAAACCTGTCCCGGGATGCTTGTTTCCGGTTCAGGGTAGACCTGGCTTGGCAGTTCGGGCTGGACTGTTCTCATCAGGCACAGGGTCAAGAGTGGTTTTCATATGGCTGGATCTAAACTGACCTGCCAAAGTGAGCTAAAGAGCGATTTGGATTCAACCCTGATCTGTGACTAGGGGTGTGTCTGAAAAGTTTCAGCGCTCCATCAATCACCTCCTTGTGTTTGCTTTGTTTGCCCTAAGTTCGCAGGGTATGCCCAGACATGGGTCCCTTGCTCAATTTGCCACTGGATTCAAGCTAGCCTGGCTGATGAAGGGTGTTACCCATAAACCAGTCCCAGGATGCTTGCTTCTGCTTCAGGGAATACCTGGCTTGGCAATTCGGGCTGGACTGTTCCAATGAGGCACAGGATCAAGACTGATTTGCATATGGCTGGGTCTGAATTGAGGTGGTGAAGTGAGCTAAGGAATAATGATGGATTCAACCCATATATGTGACTGTGTGTGATTGTTTGAAAAGTTTCAGTGCTCTGTCCATCTCCTCCTTGTATTTGCTTTGTTCGCCCTAAGTTTGCAGGGTATGCCCAGACGTGGGTCCTTTGCTCACTTTGCGACTGGATTCAAGCTAGCCTGGCTGCCGAAGGGTGTTACACTGAAACCGGTCCCTGGGTACTTGTTTCCTGTTCAGGGAAGACCTGGCTTGGCAGTTTGGGCAGGACTGTTCCCATGAGGCACGGTGTTAAGACTGATTTGCATATGGCTGGCTCTGAACTAAGGTGGACAAGTGAGCTAAAGAATGATGATAGATACAACCCAGATCTGTGACTGGGGGTGAGTGTCTGAAAAGTTTCAGAGCTCCATCCATCACCTCCTTGTGTTTTTTTGGTCGCTCTAATTTGGCAGGCTATGCCCAGACGTGGGTCCTTTCCTCACCTTGCCACTGGATTCAACCTAGCCTGGCTGATGAAGGGTGTTACCCAGAACCCGTCCAAGTATGCTTGTTTCTGGTTCATTGAAGACCTGGCTTGGCAGCTCGGGCTGGACTGTTCCCATGAGGCACAGGGTCAAGACTGATTTGCATATGGCTGGGCGTGAACTGAGGTGGCGAAGTGATCCAAAGAATGATGATGGGTCAACCCATATCTGTGACTGGGGGTGAGTGTCTGAAAAGTTTCAGCGCTCTGTCCTTCTTCTCCTTGGATTGGCATTGTTCACCCTAAGTTGGCAGGGTATGCCCAGACATGGTACACTTGCTCAGTTTGCCACTGGATTCAAGCTAGCCTGGCTGATGAAGGGTGTTATCCAAAAACCGGTCTCAGGATGCATGTTTCCTGTTCAGGGAAGACCTGGCTCGGCAGTTCGGGCAGGACTGTTCCCATGAGGCACGGTGTCAAGACTGATTTGCATATGGCTGGCTCTGAACTAAGGTGGAGAAGTGAGCTAAAGAATGATGATGAATTCAACCCAGATCTTCGACTGGGGGTGAGTGTCTGAAAAGATTTAGTGCTCCGTCCATCACCTTCTTGTATTTGCTTGGATGTGGCCCCCACAAGTGACCTTCCCACAGGCTCAAGCTTGCTACTGCAGGAATTGAGGGTTGACTTCAGAGCACAGGATGGTCGGTTTGAGGCCCTGGAAAAACCTCTAGACAATCTGAGCACCAAGCTAGAGGTACAAGACAAGCGTCATGACACAGTGGAATGTAGGGTGTCCGATGTAGAAGACTGAGCAGCCCAGTCAATTAAGCGCCTGGACCATATGGTAAAGATCCTTAAGGATGTAGCAAAGAAAAATTAAGATTTGGAAGCGCGCAGCAGGTGCAACAACATTGGCATCCTGGGAGTCCCTATATCTGCCAATACTGGCCACATGGATCTTTTTGTTGAAACCTTGCTGGCTGACATATTTGGCAGAGATGCCCTCACCCCTGGTTTTCTGGTTGTACGCTCACATTGTTCTCTGGGTCCCAGCCCCAACCCTGGCGGCTGTCCACCCAGACCCTTAATTTTGCTCCTGTGAGAGCGGGGCACTATATCATGGAAGGACTCAGCGTTGGCCCTGTTCCCTGATTTCACAGCGATGGTACATGAGGTGAGGCACAAATACAACTGAGTCAAGGCGACTCTCCGGAATGTGGGACTCATATATGGTATGTTATACCCAGCGGGCCTTCGAGTGGACTAAGAGGGCATATCCTAGATCTTCGGCACTCCCACATTGGTTCAGGAGTTTTGCAGAGACTATAAAGGCAGCAGCACCTAAAAGAGTTAGGACATATCCAGAGCCACTCCCCCTCACAGTGGCTCTGTGGCCAGAGTGGAACTTGTTTCCTCCGAAAAACCCGGGCAATGTGCCCTGGGTCAGTATGGCTCACTTCAGTAGGTTTTCTTCTTGTGTTGAGATAGGATGCTTATTACTTCAATATAGTTAACAGCAAAGTTGGGTTTTTGGTGTGGCGTTGCCACACCCTGTGTGTTCAGCATGATAAATGCGTCACATGATAATATTGTATCTTGCTTATCCCCTTATTTATCTAGAATATTTACATGATGCATATGACTATCTGTTCTATGCGGTTTTTCCCTGCTTAGGGTGGCGCAGGGATGGGTGGAAAGTGGCGGGTGGGGATGTTAGCAATCACTGTTCACTATTGGTTCTATTTCAGCTTACTCACTGTATAATGATGAGGTCTAGTTATAACGCACATCACCAATCACTGTCTAAATGTCGGCATTGGATAGCCTGTCTCCTTTTTCGACCTGTCATTTATCCCCTGTAATGTCAGGGGTCTCAATAATGTTAGAAAAATTAAGATATATTAAATTAGTTATAAAGACATGGGATCAACATAGCATTTTTACAAGAAACCCACTTGCCCAGAACAGACGTTAACAACTTTGCTGAGAGTTGGGGCTCACATCATCATTTTGCAAATTATAGCACTTACGTGAGGGGCACCCCGATATTGCTTCACAAACGTCTTCCCTTTCAGCTACACAAAGGGCAATATACTATGGTACTAGGTCAGCACTTGTGAGTATATACACCCCTATTATAGACAGCCAGGAGTACTTCCATGATCTGCACGCAAAAATCTTGCAACTTGACGCTGAGTACGTATGCATGGGGGGTGACTTTAATCTTTTACTAGACCCAGCCCTTGATAGTTAATCTACCTCTCCTGTCACTAAACTGCACGCCAAGGACTGTTAGACCTGTGTGACTCAGTTGGCCTGGTAGATATTTGTCAGCAGTGCAACCCGGTAACCGCCTCATACTCTCATTACTCGGCCCTGTACGATACGTGGACCAGGCTAAACTATTGGTTGATCTCCCCCAATTATCTAATAATCTTCCCAGCTTCTCCCCCAGAATGTACTCGGACCATTCCCCAGTGGTGTTGAAGTTTCGTGTGCCTAGACCAGAGGGCAGTGAGAGGCAGTGGAGATTTCCTGGGCAGGCCTTGATGGATGAACCATTTAAATCGGAACTAGAGGACTATTGTGAGTTAAATACTTGATCTGTTAACTCCTGAGACAAACTTTGGGAGGCCTTTAATTCCTACATGCGAGGTTTTTGCACAAAATGCTTTGTATTATAAAGAAGTAGATGTTTGGATGGAGTCAGAACTTACTAAGCAGGTACTGTTTAAGTAAGCGTTTCTAAAGCAATTAGGTCTCTCTTTAATGTGGTAATACATGCTAAGACAAACATGCACAAATACTATTTGTGTCACCCCACTGTGTAACCTGCTCTAGAGAGTGACAGAAAGACAAATATTCCTTAAAAATGAATAATTCCTCAAGTACTCACACATACTGGTTAGATTTGGCTCGCGGGTGAGTGAAGGTTCAGAGTGTAAAATTCTATTAACAAGAGATTTCACCAAAGGGAAATGCACTGTTAATATTTAAAAGGTTAAAAACCTGAACCAATGACTCACAGCTCGTGAGCTGTAAAGCCACTGCAAGGCACCAACCTCTTTACAGGCCATTCACACACCTTTAATACGTGACGCACAAGACAATTCACACCGCCAGCCGCGGGCCCAGCACATTACAACATTCACATCAAAAGACAGCGCCATTCAAGAGCCCATCACTTTCATATGCTCACATGACTGACACAGCTAGCACACCGGATGGTGGTTGACATAGTGTCTGCAGTGGCATTTCACTAGCAGAGTGTGTAATGACTAGCAGCAAGTCACTACTCACATACTGCCAGCCCATGCACACCGCCAGCCAAACACCATACGACCCACACTACCAGCCAAGCGCCAGCCCATGCACACTGCCAGTCAAGCACCAGCCCATGCACACCGCCAGCCAAGCTCAAGTCCGCGCAAACTGCCAGCTAAGCGTCAGCCCAGAGCCAGCTCACACACACCACCAGCAAAGCACGAGTCTATGCACACCGCCAGCCAAGCACCAATCTGGGCACACTGTCAGCCAAGCACCAATCCACTCACACTGCCAGCCAAGCACCAGTCCACACACACCACCAGCCAAACGCCAGTCCACGAACACCACCAGCCAAGCACCAGTCCACGCACATGTCATAAAAAATGTTTTAGCAAGAAAGAAAACACAACTAGATACAAAACTATAACTACAAAAACAGCAGTAACTATTGACATCATTCTATTGCCAAATGTGAAACTGAACAACTACATAAAACCATACACACCAAGCATTACACTATCAGACTCCCGATTTCTCCCAAAAACTCTTTTGAGTGTAATACAATTGGAAACAAGTGGGCACACAGCCCAGGATTAGAAGGAATATCGGCACAGTGCATACAACTCTCCTTCCGCATACCTCTTCGCAAGCAGACACTATATCTCTTAAAGGGATAGGTTTTTTGGGTGTGGGAGGAATTAAATCAGGAAAGTGGCGATCTTTCAATCTAGTCACATCCTCCACCACTCCAACTCTAGGAACAGTTGCTTGTTCCACAACAACAAGGTTGCCTATCACAGACTCCTGAAACTGAACAAAAGTCATCTTTGACGCAGGAGAACACTACTTGAACAAAACAAAAGTATTGAAAGTTGCTAAATTGAAGAGATGGATGGCCAACTTCTTATACCAAATGTAAGCCTTATGAACAGCAGAGTGAGGTTTCATCCTCTGATCCCCGGAAGCTTGTCTCCTTTCTGGTGAAGAATTGGCTTGGTAGTTTAGTCTGCCCTGTTCCCATGATTTACTGGGCCAGGGACAGACTAATTTGCATGTAGCCAGGTTCTGAGCTGGGATGGTGCAGTGAGCTAAAAAACGGTGATGGATCAAGCCCTGATCTTTGGACTGGGTAGGAGTGTTCTGCTTAATTCAGATACTCTGTCCATCACCACCCCCTTTTCTGAATCGTTTTTGGCCACTATAGGTGTGGCAGGGTATACTCAGACTTGAGTCCCTTTCTCACTGCACCATCAGGATTCAAGCAAGCCGGGCCGACGACGGCTGAAATGCCAGAAACCGATCCCCGGTAGCTTGTCTCCTTTCTGGTGAAGAATTGGCTTGGTAGTTTAGTCTGCCCTGTTCCCATGATGCACTGGGCCAGGGACAGACTGATTTGCATATAGCCAGGTTCTGAGCTGGGATGGTGCAGTGAGCTAAAAAACGGTGATGGATCAAGCCCTGATCTTTGGACTGGGTAAGAGTGGTCTGCTTAATTCAGATACTCTGTCCATCACCACCCCCTTTTCTGAGTCGTTTTTGTCCACCATAAGCGTGGAAGGGTATACTTAGATGTGAGTCCCTTGCTCACTGCACCATCAGGATTCTAGCAAGCCGGGCCGAAGACGGCTGAAATGCCAGAAACCGGTCCCCGGAAGCTTGTTTCCTTCCCAGTATAAGAATTGGCTTGGTAGTTTGGTCGGCCCTGTTCCCATGATGCACTGGGCCAGGGACAGACTAATTTGCATGTAGCCAGGTTCTGAGCTGGGATGGTGCAGTGAGCTAAAAAACGGTGATGGATCAAGCCCTGATCTTTGGACTGGGTAGGAGTGTTCTGCTTAATTCAGATTCTCTGTCCATCACCACCCCCTTTTCTGAATTGTACTAATGATTGAGCTTGGATATTAACTACATGCATCAATTGAGAAGGTCTAGGAAAAACTAGGCCGGTTTAAACTTGATCAATTGCCGAGTTGGGGCGGCACTGTAAGAGTGACTGTTCACTCTCTGCCTCCAGAATGCAGCAGTAGGGGGGTGCAAGAAGGTCTGCATTGAGCAGGGGTTGCTGAGGTCAGACAGCAGCAGAGAAGGTATTGCGCAGCTCGTTTTCTGAGTTTTCATGGAGTGAAAGTGAAAGTTTCAGTTTTGGGCCGAATTGAACTGTGCATCTTTATGTTTGTTTTTGTCCATGTGCGCAGGCCTGCTTGGCAATACCCTTGATAGTTTTTTTTTTCTTGTGCCACAGCCATGATTTTCTTCTGAGCTGCCACCTGTCTGCCCTGTTAAAGCTGAGAACTGAGTGTACATCACATAGCAGTCTGTCTTCTCACCGATTGTAAGCTGTGTTAGTAGTCGCTCACACCTGGGTCAGGTGATTGTGAGAGCCACTGTGGTGCTTGCCAAGGTAACTTCTCAGTCCGCCAAGTATAGCTGAGTCAGCAGAGCTTGTAGTGTAGCTCTGTGTGACAAACTGCGAGTGGGGTGATAGTGCCACCAGCAGGGTTTAGCAGGAAGTGGGCGGCATGCAGGACCAGGGCACACTGCTCAGTTATACAGTTAGTGGATTATGATGTGACCAGTCTTAGAGGTCATTGTTGCTCAAATGGGTGTAATTTCTGTAATGTATATATTTTTCTTGTTTTCATTGCTAGAGTTTGCTCGTGAGAAAGTGTCACTCATATTCGTTGAAATGTCACTCATAAATACAATGAATTTAAGAAAATGTCACACATAGCAATCTGAAACCTTGGCAGCTATGTGAATCTCCACATGTGGAACATTTCGGACCACGCTTAACACAGACCATATGATGTCATTCTCAGAGTAATTAAGAGTTTAGTAGTGGAGAACTAAAGGCGCACCCTGTGTCCAACACTTAATCCTGGACTTGTGCAGCAGGATTCGTTTTTTTTACTGCTTGTGTGGTTTGCCCAATATAATACTTGTCACAAGGGCATTTTAGACAATATACAGTATTTTTGGAATTGCAATTAGAAAATACTCTCTGAAAGTGAACCTTTCCATTGATGTCTAATTGTTCAGAATCTTCTGTCAAGCGGCAGGCTACGCAATTTTGGCATTTATAATGACCGACTGTAGGTGGGAGATTGAGTAAACACCTCAAGTCCCTCTGTGGAGATTCCGTGCATCTAGCTGCTTTCACCAAGTATTGTCGGATATTTTTACCTCTTTTAAAAGCGAACAATGGTTTTGGAATTCCTAGATTGTCAATTAGTTTCCAATTTTTTTGAATGATTTTTGTAACTTTGTTAGCTGCTGGATCATATGTGAGGACACAGGTACTTTCATCTTGTTCTTTAGGAACTAATAATTCCTCCCTATGTGTGTACCATGCTCTTATTAGTGCAGATTTAACCAATTTTTGGGGATATCCTCTTGATGTCAATTTGATCTTAAGTTGTTCAGCATTACTAATGTAATCTTCTTTATTGGTACAATTCCTCCTCACATAAAGGAATTGTCCATATGAAAGATTTTCCTTTAGCGTACACTAGAAAAATGTAAAAGTGTATTCCTGTCCGTGGGGTTTGGTGTATAAACTAACTTATAGATGGCCTTGTTGGTGTTGGACAAAAACATCTAAGAAATGTATATTTTTGCTTTCTTTAAAGACTGTGAATATTGACTTTTTGAAAGGAATGCTCTTGTTCTAAGAAATGGAAAGCATCCTCAGGCCACTAATAGGGCAATAGGAAAAAGTTGGTATTTTTTTGATTAGGTGGATATAACGAATTAGTTGTTGTAGAAAATACATTGCATTGTAATTAAGAATGATTTTTTGTATATATGCATAGAATGAAGAATTAAAAAAAAACATATAAAAAGGTTTTGTCTCTAAAAAAGTGCTATTTTGTTTGAACTGCTTATTTGGACTATGATTTAAAATGATATTTGATTGATCAAGCAAGTAAAATGCATAGGAAGGAATAATTTAAGTTTTTCTTCAGCCTAGTAGATAGCAGTATATTTGTCCCAAGGCATTATTTTGCATGTATTTTTGTTTCACTTACCCAGATGCAGTTGGGTTTTTTGGGTTACCCCTTTGATATTAGGTTTCCCCCTGTAGATACTGCAGCATCACCCTGCCAATCACGCACACTCCTCCCCTCCTGGAATATTGGTGTAGCGCTCATGAGGTGCTAAGCCTTAAAGCTCAAGGGGCACAGATGGGAAACTGGCAGAAATCAAATGTCTTGGGTGCTGGTGACACCCCAGCAGGGCGCAGCCAGGCAGGCCAACACGCATAGACCTCCAAGAGTCATCAGCTAGGGTCCCATGTCGGTTCCTCCTGGCAGGGTGTCCACTCCTGTCCCAGTAAGCACAACACACACACCCAATATTTATGTCCACATTTGCTTGGTCTGCCCTGGCACAAGGCTTGGGGGAACCAGCCTAAACTGGTTCTTGGGGGCTTTGGAGCACTTGCCGACAAGGCTCCTCTTCCACTTTGTCAGGTGGGGGCGCGTCAGACACACCACAGGGGGGTGGAGCCGGCATTCACATATGCAGGCAAAGACCTATTCAGGGTCAGAGGACTACTGCTCCCACTACTCCAAATGCAGATGCCCTATTCTCCCTGCCCCTCCTGGACCCACACACGCACATCACCAGTCCCTGTCACTCCAAAGGCAGGTATGCAGTCCACATCACACAGGCAGACAGACATATAGCACACAGAAATGCCAACTTCTAAATGTTTTTTTTTTTAAATAGTGATAATAAATCTGCGCACACCATTGCATAGCATTTATTATTACTATTTGAACCATACTAAACTTGACCACGCTGCTCCTCTCATATCAGGAATTGCCACTGAAACAGTTATCAGGGAAATCCCAAATGCATTCCTATCGTAGGGCAGCTCCATAGCAGTGAGAAACCAAAAGGACTTTGTCACTACCAGGAAATGTCACACACTTAAGGTACATGTCCTACCTTTTACCTACAATGCACCCTGCCCATAGGGCTACCTAGGGCCTACCTTAGGGGTGACTGACATGCAGTAAAATGGGGGTAACAGACATTGCACACACTTTAAGTGCCACGTCACAGCGACAGTAACTCTGCACGCACAGGCCCTGCAATGGCAGAGACCGGAGACAGGTTTGAAAGACTACTTTGGTGCGTGGCGCACTCAGCGCTGCAAGCCCACCTGTAGAAGTTAATTTACCAGCCCCCGGTATCTGAGTTACCACTTTACAAGGAACTGACTAGTAAATTAAATATGCCAAACAGGTGTAGACCAATCTTACCATGTTTACCACAGAGAGCACACGCACTTTACTCTGAACAGCAGTGCTAAAGTGCCTAGAGTCCTAAAACCACCAACACCATGTCAGAAAAATGGCTAGGAAGAAAGCAAAAAGTTTAGGGATGACCCTGCAAAAAGGGCCAAATCCAGCACTTACTAATAAAGTTACTTGTCAAACAAGTCAACAACAACAAACCCTTTGTAAAATAAGTAACAAAATGTGGTTTTATCACATAGACCTATATACTACAATAATATACCACTCACTTGCCAGAAGCAGCTAGACCGGCGGTACTCATAGTACGGTCCACAGGCCACTTGCAGCCAGCTAGACCTTCCCTTGCGGACCCCATGGAAAACAACAGCAGTCATTACTGCTGTTGCAATTCCTCGGGCCGCATTTGCAGAGAAAAGGTCAAAGGGGCATGCGCAGACAAATAGTGTCTCGCATGCTCACCCCAGCGTCGGTAGAAGCAGTGTGTGCCCAGCTGTATTGAAGCAGAGATTCACTGGCCACTGGCACAAATTGCCGCGTTATCCCCACTTCTGAAATCAGTAAGAGTATGCCAATGCCATCATTGTGTTTGCTGGTCCACCATATATTTTGGTTTTCTGTTGCTAGACCTCCTTGTTCATGCACCGACAAAAAAGGTGAAGATAACCTTTGGGGTTTTCGAGGGGGCTTAAAATCTTGGGCAGAGTTATGTATGTATTTCTCTTTGATTTATTGAGAGTGGTTAGGTTTTACATAATAACTTTTAGTGAATGCGAAAGTAGATGGTGCTGTTGCATCATTCTGTGACCAATTGTGAATTAATCATTAGCTGATATGTACTTTTTATTCGATTTCTCCCCGATATAACAGGTAGGGCTTTTAGTGGGCCAAGTGCTTCAAAGCTGGCCCTGAGACAGGTAGCTATCAGGGGCTCCATTTTTGCCTTCAGAGTGAAAAAAATATGTACATCAACTCGGCAGCAGCACTACTGCTCAGAAAGCCTTTGTCAATTCAAATCGACTGTTTTCATTCTTCAGTCTAATCATTTCAGACCTGAAGCATTTTTAGTATTGTATACAACAAAGCCATAGTTTTTGCTTATTTATCTTATGCAACTAACAACCACTTGGGTCTCCATTTTCGCCCTCAGATAAATCTCAACTCAAAAGCAGCACAAAGCCTTTGATGTAATTCAAAATAGGCTCTTTTAAGTTCTTTCACAATTTCATCATTTCAAAACTGAAGCATTTTCAATGTTATATAATATATACAACAAAGCCATAGTTGTTGCTTATTTATCTTATGCATCTAACTATCAGGCTCTACATTTTCTCCCTCAGGGTGAACAAAAAAAATCTCATCTCAGTAGCAGCATCATTGCTCAAAGAATTTGATGTAATTTCAAATAGACTGGTTTTAGTTCTTTCACAGTCTCATCTTTTCAGAACTGAAGCATTTTCAATATTATAATTTATATACAACAAAGCCATTGCTTATTTATCTTATGCTGCTAACAACCATTGGCAAAGCCAATAGTCCTGACTTGTTTCAGGTATAATGTTACTGGGTCTATCTGATATATCTGGATCCAATAAAAAACAGCAAAATACCAGTAGGGTGGCACACTATGCTAAGCACAGATTTTTGTTAGCATGTTTTTAAGCCATGCCCTCAATTGTATTGGTCATGGCCCTTTGAGAGAACCACCAGGTTTTTAAAGCCCTGTAACCAGGGCATCAATATCAGTTATGTGTATATATCGCCATAGTTCGATCTAAAAATCTATGTTTAGATTCTGTTGCGTGTCTGTTTATAGTAGAGAAATACTGCTATTTAAAGAGAGAGAGAGAGAGAGAGAGCGAGAGACTGACAGACTCGAAAGACTGACTGAGACTGACGGAGAGAGAGAGACTGACTGAGACTGACACAGAGAGAGACTGACGGAGAGAGAGAGACTGACAGAGAGAGAGAGACTGAAGGAGAGAGAGAGACTGAAGGAGAGAGAGAGAGAGACTGATGGAGAGAGAGAGAGATGGACTGAGAGAGACAGAGAGACTGACACAGACTGACTGACAGAGAGAGCGAGAGAGAGTGGCTGAGAGAGAGTGAGAGACTGACTGGTTGAGTGAGAGAGAGAGAGACTGACGTACTGCTATTTAAAGAGAGAGAGAGAGAGAGAGAGCGAGAGACAGACTCGAAAGACTGACTGAGACTGACGGAGAGAGAGAGACTGACTGAGACTGACACAGAGAGAGACTGATGGAGAGAGAGAGACTGACAGAGAGAGAGAGACTGACAGAGAGAGAGAGACTGAAGGAGAGAGAGAGACTGAAGAAGAGAGAGAGAGACTGATGGAGAGAGAGAGAGATGGACTGAGAGAGACAGAGAGAGACTGACACACACTGACTGACAGAGAGAGCGAGAGAGAGTGGCTGAGAGAGAGTGAGAGACTGACTGGTTGAGTGAGAGAGAGAGAGAGAGACTGACGGAGAGAGAAACTGTGATGGAATTGGGCTCAGCGTGTGTATGAAACTATGCAAGGCCTCTTAAGATTGCCATTGTCTGCTAATAAAAACGTATTGATAAAATGTGCTCTTTGTAGTTACATCTGCATTTGAAAAAACAGCATTGCCGCATTGTCTAATGTTTTGAAACAGGTTTGATTTTTTTTACTCTAGCCCCACCCCCACAGGGGGGCACTGACCCCACCTCCACTGACCCCACCCCTACTGGTGCGGCCATCGGCCACAAATCACACTGTCATTTTTGCCCCGACAAAGTCTGTGAGTACCCATGAACTAGACTCGCCACCACCTACTCTGCACAGACGCAGTAAGGACCAACAGTATCCCACTAAAAAAGAAAAAGAAAAGAAAATTACACAACACAATGCAAAACACATCGCAAAGAATTTCATGTACAAAACACTAACTAAATATGCTGCTATTATGACACCACTTACAAAAAATTCATTCATGCATGACATTAATACTCATTTGGAGTGAACACAACAAAAATGTTTTTTCTACCAAAAAACTGCAACTACGCAAAACTGCTGATCAACTAGTGCCGAAACAGCAAACAAGAATCAAAAGCTTTGCACTAGAATTAAAAGGAGAAATAAAAAATTACAATCAAATATGCAAATAATGCACTAGTCCACACACTATCCACCAGCCAAGCAAGGTGGTAGGTTAGACTAAAAGCATAAGGCCAATCTGCCCCCACGGGGAGCAGAAACAGCCAAACAAATCACACTCATAAAGGGGGAGCGACCCTTGCCCAAGGGGTCACTCCCCAATACCAACATTTAACCAGCCCTGGTGTCTAGTGGCTCCTTCCCCCCTAGGGGACAGATGGGCCTGCAAACATATGGCTGATATGCCCCAAAGGGGGGCAGAAACAGCCACAATAAATACCCCATAAAGGTGAGCGACCCTTGCCCAAGGGGCCGCTCCCAACAACACTAAGACAATCTTGTGGTCTAGTGGGCAAACAATACAAATAATTGTTTATTTGGGACGATCTGCCTTCCCAGGGGGGGCAGAAACAGCCCAATCGAATGCTCCCCAAATGGGTGTGACCCTTGCCTAAGGGGCCGCTCCCCGATAACATATTGCTCCCCAAGGTGAGCGACCCTTACCCAAGGGGCCGTCCACCAACAACACTAAAACCCATCTCTGTTGTCTAATGGCTTCTGCCCCCGTGGGGGCAGATGGGCCTAGAATAACAAGGCCGATCTGCCCCCAAGGGGGGCTGAAACAGCCAAAATAAATGGTCCCCAAAGAGTAGCGACTCTTGCAGAAGGGGCTGCTCCCCAGCAACAAAGTCCCAGGTGTCGAATGGCTTTTGCCCCCCCCTTTGGGGCAGATGGGCCTGGAACAACAAGGCCCAAAGAGGAGCGGACCTTTCCCAAGGGTCCACTCCCCAAAAACATATTTAAAAAAAAAATTCCAGGTGGCCTAGACCCATTAAAAAAAAATTATCCCCCATGGGGAGTGACCCTTGCCCTAGGTGCCACGCTGTGACAGAAAGGCCCTTTTAAAAAAAAAAATCCCTGCTGGGCAAGTGGTCTCATATTGCCTTTTTTTTAATAGATCTGCCTCGACTTATTCACAAAAATTTCTCCCCCAAGGTGAGCGACCCTTGCACAAGGGGCCGCTCCGACATAAAGGCCCTAAATAAAAACAAGCATTCCTGCTGCACGATCGTGCCACATGCGCATTCGTGCAGTAGGAATGCTTAAAAAGACAATGGAGGAAAGGAAAATACTTTCCTTTCCTCCGATGCCTTTTTAAACCTCCTCCCCCCCCATCCTTCCCGAGGACAAACTCACCTCTTACCCGCCGGACGCACTGGAAGCAAATGGCTTCCAGTGCGTCTGGTCTCATGTAATGACATCAGCGTGAAAGGCGTGCTGACGTCATTACATGATGTGGTGTGGGCGAGGAGGGAAAGCGGAAGGGATTCCCTGTTGCGGGTGGGGGCAGCTCTAGGGGCGGCCCACAGGGGGAGTGCCAGCACTTCCGCCATGGGTAGGTGCTAGGATGGCTGGGAGCCGTACAACCACATGCCCACCATGACGTCGGACGGCCCCTGGCAATCTGACGCACGCAAGGGGTTAAAGAAGTCTCCCTAAATAGTCAACTAAAACTAATACATTTCACATTTTTGTGGAGGAATTATATGTCTCTGGAGAAAAAGCACACTATTGATCTCAGCAGATCACATACCTGTTTTAAATGTGGGGCACCACGTGCCAACTTAAAACACCTAGTCTGGAACCGCCTTAAAACTGGGGCTATTGGCGAGCGGTGATCAGCGCAATAGCCAAAATGATAAGCTTGGAGGTGAAGCCCACACCTGAGATGGCACTTTTGGGCTATGTGTTTGGTTTCCCAAAGGGGGTACCCAGCTTCACGGCCATTGCTTCGCTGCTTGTGAAGAGGGAGATAGCTCTTAAATGGGCCTGCAGATCCTCCCCTACAGTAAAAGATTGGCTTAACAGCCTAACAAATTGCAACAAGAACAGTGAACTCTACGATGTCACCCAGCCTCTGGGGTCTCGGCCAAAATATATCTGGAGGACCCTTAAGAGTTATTTGCTCAAACTCAGGGCTGCCCCCTCTTCACAACAACCGGAGGGGATTGTTCCCACTGGAATGGGGTATGATAACCTAGGCCATATGCTTCAACAGGAGGTTAGCTGAGTTGGAGCGGGGAGATGTGAACCACTGGAGGAATGTTTTAACCTGGGAGGATGTTGATGCTTGCAATTATACATTCAAGATGTATATGCTGTCCTGAGATTGATCTGTGTAGGAAGGAGGGATGGGACTGCTATGCAAGTAATTGATTTTTCTTCCCAACTTTGTCCCTTATTAAATTACAAAATTACAGTGAGTAAACATGCAATGAATGTAATTATTATGAAAATGAAAAATAAAGTTTAAAAAAAACACTGTACTAACAAGATACGCTCCATCAGAAATAAATACAGTTCTGACCCATCATTGAGTGAAGTTCTAACACCAAAAACTAAAACAAAAAAAGCATAACTCCTTTCTTTTCATTAGCAACAATGATCTATCCTTGATAATAAAGCTGTTCAACCGAACATCGTATTACCTAGGATAGAACAGTTTTACATTTTTGAATCCACTAACTAATAAATGAAGCCTCGCCCAACGAATGTTCACTGCACAAATTACACCATCCTCAAAAATCTCAATCTCAAACCAGACTTTTTATCCAGCTTTTGACCAGCATTCAGCCTCCTTCTGCTAGGCAAAGCCATGGACAGATGCATCACAATTTGATTGAATGCCATTATTGGCAATAAGGATCTGTCTACCTTGGACATCCATGGGATGAAGCTGGTCATACATGTGTTATGCCTCCACTGGATTAATGGTGATAAATCTTTATATATTAGATACTTTGTTGCACAATAGTGCCCAGCCCATATAAAATGCATTGACCGGCGTAATACTGGTAGTTCTTGCCATTTTACCTGAAGGGTAGAAAACTGATGCAACCTGTCTGCCTCCATCAATGCACTTACTGCCGCTAAAACTTCCATTCGGCTGCCACAATGCCATATACGGGTTGAATATCAGGTCACCACTACTATAGTAGATACTGGAACAACAATTAACATCATGACTAGGCAGGCAATGGAATTCTGAAACCTGCCGCAAAATAGAATCTTGCAACAATCAAGGTGTTTGCATATGATCAAGGCCAACCTCAAGACAAACTTCCATCACCTATGGATCCAAGTCAGTGGAGTCTCAAGTATATGTTGCTGAAGGCCATAGTATGCTCCTAGGCAGTAGGGTGGCTAAAGACACCTTTGCTTTTGGGATCCATCAGGAAGCTAACACACACGTTTTGGCACAATTCCCTGCAGTCTTTGAAGGAATTGAGTGCCTAAAAGGCAAAGTGATCCATCTGCATATAATCAGTCTGTGCAGCCAAAAGCCTTAAATCATCAATGCAATGCGTTTAATCTGTGGCCGTTAGTGGAAAAAGAATTGGCTGAACTGGAGGCTGCCGGCATCATTGAAAAAGTAACGGGACTCACCCCATGGGTCTTGCCAATTGTGCTAACTCAAGCAGCCTGTTGAGGTGCGAATATGTGTGGACATGTGCCTGGTCAATGTGGCGGTAAAAAGGGAACGACCTCTCACACCAACAAATGACTTCTTGACTGGAGAATTGAGTGGAGACATCGTTTTTTCTAAACTGGATCTGCGTTCAGGATATCACCAGCTAGCCACAACATTTTCAACTCATGTATGCCTTAGGTGCTGCTAACTAATTTTCGGCATCTCCAGTGCGGCCAAGGTATTTCATAACACTATTCAGGAACTTATGGTTGACCTCCCAGGTGTTGTTAATGTCAGTGATGACATTTTAATTTACATGAAGATGGTTCCCACGCACAATGATTGATTGAAGAAGGTACACCGGGAGGGATTCAAGAGGCAGGCACTGCAACAAATGCGAGTTCTTACAGCAGAAGTTACATTTCTTTGAATACGTGTTCTCATCTGCAGTAGTGACTCCAGCTCCAGATAGAGTCCAATATATTAAGGAGGCCCCTGCTCCTGCCACTGTGATGGAAGTGCACAGTGTTTAGGGATGGTCAAATATTGTGTCAGTTTCATTCACGACCTCACAACCTTGACGCAGCCCTTACATGAAATCCTCAAAATGTCCGTCCCCTGGTCATGGGGCCCTGCACAAGAAGCTGCTTTTCAGGTCATTAGGCACTCCCTCTCATCTAAGATCACATTGGCCTATTTTGACTCCAGCAAGAGCACCACAATAGCAGTAGATGCCAGCCCAAAAGTTTAGGAAGTGTACTGATACAGCGTTTCACTGAAGATGATGATTGGGTTCTTGTGGCATTCACATGTCACTCTTGAGGTTCTTCGATTTCCGACTTCGTCCCGTATTCGGTCGCCATTTTGTGTCACATCGCCATTTTGTGTTGCCCTCACTCAGGCAGCACGGCGAACAAAGTGTTTTTGCCTTTTCCATCTGCTACGTGTCTCTTCTGTTAAAAAATAACCCTCTGCCCTTGATTATGAAACCGATGTCAGGGTCTGGCCGAGTTCACTAATCCATGTCTGGGTTGATTGATCCCTGTCTCAACTGACTATTTGGCTTCCACTATTCTTTCCTTACTTCATCTTATCCGACTGGCCTTCGCTGTTCTCTCCTTGTATTCTCTTGTTACAGAACTATCCTTTGAGGCACCCAAATACGTCCTGCCACCTGCAAATTGGTAGTAGGCACTAGCACTGATTAACTTGTGGGGAGGGGTGACACACAGGGTCTGAAAGAAGTGCGTATTTGGGATACCTGATAGTTTGTTTTCCAAATAATCCTATTGGCTAGCCTTGTATGTATTGGGAGTATACGTTGTAAATATGTGTGCTATTAAAAAAATTTGTGCCACGGAATAAAGTGGCAGTCTCCTGAGAACCTACTCTGTACTGCTGGGACAACTGTGCTTAGCTGCAGCTAATAAACCGGGTTTTCTACGCCTAACCGAGTGTCTCGTTTCTCTGTGACAAGTCAGGTGAACTCAGATTTAAGGCGTACCCTGCGCCGCCAGGCCCAGTTCTCCAACTGGCGCCCAACGTGGGGCGGCTTCAGTGGTAGCAGTTCAGCCCGAGGGTCGTGAGGAGCCTCGCAAGAAAATTCTGGAGGATTCGCGAACCACGTCAAGCGACCCCTGTATGTCAAAGTGGACTGAAGGTCTTTTGCAGCGCGGCTACTCCTTTCCGACGGCTGCTGATGACTGCTGCCCTGACTGCCGCCCTGCCTTGGTCCATTTGGTGATGACTGGTATTGCGAGACGTTAGAAGGACCTCTGTTGGCGTGAGAGAACACTTAGTTAAGTATTCGTGGGTAGTGCCCACTACTTTGTTTTGTTTTTGGGTTTGTTATTCGACCATTGCAATAGCCGAAGCCATGGGGTGAGTTTGTTTGTGCTGTGTTATTTGCTTTAACCCCTTAAAGTTTGTAAGCAGACCAGTGAATTAATGATGCCTGGTCTTAGCAAATTCAGGAAGTTTTGTTGTATTGGTTGCAATAGGGATTCCCGGCTGGAGGACTCTTGTCAGATTCCTCCGGTTGGAACTCCTACTTATGAGCTTTATTCGAAACATGGTGTTGGCCCCATTGCCTTTCACGAGGCATGGATCTGATACACAAAGAAAGATGGTGTTCTGCAGTGGCCACAAAATGGTAGCTTTGAGCCCGACATATTAGACAATCTAGAAGCAATTTTGTTCAAAAGAAAAGCCCGCCCGGCAATGTTTGACTCTTTCCGCCTCTGGCGTAAGGAAGCCAAACAGAGAGAAATTAAGCAGGCAAAAAGAGATAAGAAAGCGAAAGGTATGATGATTATACAGGCTGCCCAGCAGTTTAAGGAAGATGAGATTGATCGAGCGATTGAAGTCTCAGAAAGACAGCATCGTATGGCAATAGATAGATGTTACCCTGTGTTGCCTACTTCTCCACAGAGTAAGGATCTTGACGAAGATCCCATAATGTCCCATTTGTTGAGATTGCCTCCGCCTTATGTACCAGGTGCTAAGGCACCCCCATTGTTACCACTTGTTCAGCAACCTGTTGTTCAGCCAGTTGATCCAGCTCTTCCACAATTCCCCCTTCCAGTATTGCCACCCCTCCTCCTTTGCCACCGACTTCTGTACCTCAGTCTCCTTTACCCTCAGTTACTCTTGTAACGGTCAGCTCTTTTCCTCCTTTGCTTAATACCTTGTCTCCCGCTTTACAGTCGGATTCTCCCACAGCTCGTAAATGGTTGCTCAATAACGTTTCTGGCCTTTTCTCCCCCTTCTTTGGGTCTTTTACCATGACTCCTGCTCTGTACCGAAGGCAATCCCGTAGTCAACTCCCCGGTTCTGATGAGGGAATTGCGTTGGACTCTCTTGCTCACAAATGGATCATGAGTGGTCCACAGTATAGTGTGCACGATATCATGAGCACCTTTCAACAGTGGAATGCGCCCACGCAGAGATATGTTTTTAATGTTATGTGTGACTATCTTGTCAAAGGATGGGAGGATATGGATTTAGGTTTAGCTCCCCAGGGCCTGTTAGACGTGCAGACAAAATTTGATAAAGGACTTATTGTGGATTTTGAAGTTGAGGATGCAGTTAAGACACTTGTCGCTTTCAGGTCTTTATTTTCTTCTCAGACTATTCCAACTACCACCTAAAGCTTTAGGTGGTAGTTGGGCTGCTATAACTGCCACGGATGCAGCACAAGTAGGTGGTGCTAAGCCAGATGATTTGATTGCACAGTTGGCCGGTAGAATCATCACTTTAATGAAAACGATGATGCCTACTTTACGTGTTAGCTGGGATAAGTTAGCTGCATGTAAACAGAAGAAAGATGAGTGTCTCAGATTTCTTTACTCGTTTTGAGGAGACGTTCATTGATCACAGTGGTCAAGATATGAGTACTGAGGGTGGACAGCGATTATTCGTGGATAAATTTGTATTTAATTTACTTCCATAATTATCGCATAAATTGAAAGACTCCGAAAGTTCTTGGGCTGTTTCTTCGTCTGCCCAGATATTACCTACTGCTCAGTATTACGGGAATAGGGATAAGAAGGAAAAGGATAAGATCAAAAAGTAGACTAAAGAATTAAAAACAAAGGTTCTTTCACAACAGGCTTATCCCCCTCGTTCTGCTCAGCTCCAATTTCAACAGCCTCCCCAGCTTCAGAGGTTGTTACAAAAACCTGAACCCTTTGTTCTGCGACCTTTGCTAAGTCCTAATCAATGTGCCTATTGCAAAGAGGAAGGTCATTTTAAGAATATCTGTCCGGTTTTATTGAAGCTTAATGGTGGATTCCCAGGGCTCCGAGGCCGTGGTGGTTTTCAATCAGCACGCAGAGGTAGAGGGCGAGGTGCGTTGTCTCAAAGACAGCGTTCCTTTCCCCCTCAGAATTCTATGAATTATTTTGACCAGCAGAATACTCAGTCTGTGCAATATTATAATGACGAATATTGTGTTGAAAGTGAGATTCAAGATTCTCACACAAGCAAGCCAGCATGGACAAAGCAAGGGAGTCGTATCAGTTCCAGTGGATCAGAATGGGCCTTATGTTGAAGTTGTTGCATTGGGTGTTTCAAAGCCATTTCTTTTGGATACTGATGCAATGAGAAGTTCTATCATTCACTCCAAACTCCCTGGGGCACCTTTGTCTGGTTTAACAAACGTTTCTATAGGATTCTCTGGCGCCCCAGTTAGTAACCCGGTTTCTTGCCCTTTGCCTATCTCGATTGGTCCTTATAATTTGAAAGCCCCGCTCATTCTAACGACTGGTTGCGGGGAGAATTTTCTGGGTTTGGACTTATTGAAGCGTCTACATGCAACATTGTATTGTTCCCCCGCTGGTGTACATCTTACTTTAGGTGAGAAGTTGGTTTCTCCTATGTATTTGTCTAAGGACCAACTCCCACCCAAATTGCATTCTCTTGCTTCTACGCTTTGGGCTACATTACAAATGATGTTGGTCTGCTCCAGATTCCGCCTTACGTGGTTACTGTCAAGCCTAATGTTAAATTACCACGCATTCCTAAGTATAAAATTTCCAAAGATGGTGAAAGAGCTTTGTTGCTATCCTCTATGATCTGGTTCTGAAGGGTGTGGTCGAAGAAACAAGAGGAAATGTTTGCAGCAGTCCTGTTTTACCTGTTCTTAAACGCACTGATCCTTCTCAGCCTCCTGTATATTGTTTTGTGATCGATATTCAGTAGGTCAACAAGATTGTTGTTCCCCAGTTTCCTGTTGTCCCAGATATCACTGCCTTGCTCACAATGATAGCTGCTTGGTTCTCAGTCATTGACCTCAAAAATGCTTTCTTTAGCATTCCTATTGCTGAGGAGAGTAGGGATATTATTGGCTTCTCTCCCGGAGGCGAAGTTTCCGATTCAAAATGCACCTCAAGGCTACTGCGAGAGTCTTTCCATTTATAGTCAGGCTTTGAAATCTCAGCTCGATGCTTTCACTTTACCCACAGGTGCTACTCTTATTCAGTATGTGGACGATTTGTTAGTTGTTGCTGATTCAGAGGAAGTTTGTTAGAATGTGACTGTTTCGCTGTTGCGTCATTTGTCTGACCTACATCAGAAGGTGCCACCCTCTAAATTGCAATATTGCCGCCAAGAGGTTATTATTATTATTATTATTATTATAGGAGCTTATAGAGCGCCTGGTGACGTCTCTCGACGTGTCCCCGCGCTATGGAGAAGAGTGTTACTTGGATGGAGCAGAGCATCAGACAGTTTAAGTGGTGAAAAGATAAGTTTTTAGATGTTTCCTAAAGAATGTTTCACTTTTTTCCTGTCTGATATTCATAGGAAGGGTATTCCATTCCTTGGCTGCGAGAATGCGAAAGGATCTACCTCCAAGTCTGGCTTTTTTTGGGCGCATGATCTTAAGCAAACCTGTTCCCTTCGAGCGAAGGGATCTGGAAGGTTCATAGGGTGAGGCTAAGTCAGACAGATAGGAGGGGGCTCTGTGGTGAACAATTCTGTGGCACCAGAGAAGGGCCTTGAATATTATTCTCTTCTTTATGGGCAACCAATGTAGAGCATCCAAGGAAGGTTTGGAAGGAGCTCTTCGCGGAAGTCGTAGCACAAGGCGTGCTGCTGAATTTTGTAGGACCTGTAACTTCCTGATGTTTTTTTCTGAGGTTCCCAAAAGAAGCACATTCCCATAGTCAATTCGAGATGTGATGAGGGCCTGCGTCATGGTACGCTTGGAACTCAGGGGAAGAAGATCCAGGGTGCGACGGAGTGTCTTCATCACTCCGAAGCATTTTCCAACTGTTTTTTTGACATGACTGTCAAATGAAAGTTTGGTGTCAATCCAGACGCCCAAGTTCTTGGCCTCCTGACTGGGGGTGGGTAATGATCCCAGACATGAGGGCCACCAATCCTTGGTCCAGTTGGTGTTGTTCCCACCTATGACGAGTACCTCTGTTTTTGTTCCGTTTAATTTGAGGCAATGCTCATTCATCCATGTAGCCACCTTGCACATACATGAGTTGAAGTTATCTGCCTCAGAGGAGGGGGATTGAGATAGGGAGATCAAGAGTTGAGTGTCGTCGGCGTAAGAGACAAGCTCTACGCCGAACGATTGGATCACCTCTGCCAAAGGGGACATATATAAATTGAACAGGGTGGGACTCAGGGCCGAGCCCTGAGGTACCCCTTGTTCTAAGATCAAACTTTCAGAGAGATAGATCCCTCTTTGGACCTGAAAGCTTCTGTTTGTTAAAAAAGCCTTCAGCCAGCATAGAGCCTTTTTAGTGACTCCCGCTCTGTTTAGACACTGTAGCAGTATGGAGTGAGCTACAGTGTCAAACGCGGCACTGAGGTCCAGCATGATCAAGGCCATAGTTTTGCCTTTATCAGCTCCCTCCCGCAGAGTTTCAATAGCTCTTAAAAGAGCCGTCTCTGTGGAGTAACCTGTTCTGAAACCCGATTGTGATGGGTGGAAGATATTTTGGGTTTCGAGATGGGTCATTAGTTGGGCGTTGACCACTTTCTCGGCCAACTTGGCAAGGTAGGGGAGTAGGGAAATTGGGCGAAGATTCTCCAGTATGTCCTGACTTAAATTTGGTTTTTTCTTTATGGGAAACACTATGGCTTGTTTCCAGTCAGCAGGGAGGGTGGCTGTGGAGAAAGATGTTTCCAACATAAGTCTAAACTGTGGCTCCAGGACCGGGAGGCTAGCATTTAATACTTTCGGAGGTGCGGGGTCACGGGGTGATCCAGATTTAATCCCTTTACAAATTTTTTCCAAGATTTCAGTTGGAGGTACAGAGAAGGCACATAGGTGTATAGACGTGTTGATGTGATCTACATTCTCTGAAAAATCAATGCCAGATTTTATATTGCCAGAAAAATTAGCGTATATGTTGGTGATTTTGTCAGAAAAGTATTTTGCAATTTTATTGCAGGTATCCACTGAGTCTTTCTGAGAGGTAGGGTTGGACTCGACTGTGGAGATCTCTTTATAGATTTGAAATAGCTCTTTAGAGGAGTTCTCCGCTTCCACAATGCGTGTGTTATAATAGGAGGCTTTGGACGCTCGCACCAGTTTATAATAGTTTTTTTTAGCTGTTTTATATCTGATTTTTGTTTCTGGACAGAAATTTACACGCCAATCTCTTTCGAGTTTTTTGCATGCTGTTTTAGCAATCTGGAGCTCTTGACTGTACCAAGGGGCAGTTTTTTTGGTTCTAGAAGCATTGGTAATAGTGCGGTTGGGGGCGGTCATATCCAGTGCTTTAGCGATATTGTTTTGTAGCTGAGCATATACAGTCTCACTGTCATTTCCTTTTGGGAGGCCGGTGGCCTGGATTATGTGAGAGAAAGCATCTATGGAAAAAATTTTCCAGCTTCTACGCTTGAAGCGCTGAGAACTTTGATTATATAACTCCGCCTTTTCTAGTTGAATAGCTATCGGCACTATGTGATGATCAGACCAGGGGATTGGCTGAGGATCTAAGGTCTCAATTCCCTTCCAATTTCCAAAAACAGGATCTAATAAATGTCCGTGTTTGTGTGTGGGGGCCGTGTTTTTTAACTCTAGTTCTAAGGTGCGTAACTCAGATCTGATTTCTGCCGCCTCTTTATTAAGTGAATCGTCAAAATGGACGTTTAGGTCACCAAGTACTAGGAGACGTGATTTTTTAATCGCCAGATGAGTAATGGCTTCAACCAAAGTAGGGGTGAAGTCATACAGTTGTCCAGGGGGCCGATACACCAGGATGCCTGAAAAGGAATGATTCGGGCCAGTGGTGATTGTAAAAGTGGCCGCCTCACTGTGATCAATCAAGATGGGGGAGAGGGTGCATTCTAATGGAATCTTAGTAGCTATCGCTATGCCTCCCCCTCTACCATCTTTCCTATCCAACCTGGTAAGGGTAAAACCGGGCGGAAGAGCCTGTACGACATCGGGCTCTGAATGTTCATCCAGCCATGTTTCAGTCAGAAACAGGATTTGAATATAGTCATCCTCGAGCAGATGAAATATTTCTAAGCTGTGTTTGCGAAGAGATCTGCAATTAAGCAACGCAGCCTTAAGTGTATTGATGTTACTGGGCAATATTTGATTGGTGACAGGGGCAAAAGGTTACCTACTTAGGTCATCTCTTGTCAAAGGAGGGAAGGCGATTGACCCTAGAACGTATTCAAGCAATCTCACAAATGTCTGTACCATCCACACAAAGGGAGGTGCGTGCCTTTTTGGGCATTACCTTTTGTTGTAGACAGTGGATTCCAAATTTTTCTTTGTTGGCTAAACCTCTGCTGGCATTTAATTTGAAAGACACACCCCAACCTCTTCCTTGGACTGACGAATGTCAGAAGACTTTTTCTGACTTAACGTGCTGCCTTGTGTTCTGCCCCTGTATTAGGTACTCCGAATTACAGTAAGCCTTTCACGCTCTACGTTCATGAAAGAGAAGGTTGTGCGTTGTCAGTTTTAATGCAACAATTTGGAGACAAACAGCGGCCATGCGCCTATTTTTTGGATACATTGGATCCAGTAGCCAAGGCATTGCCTAGTTGTCTCAGAGCTACAGCAGCAGCAGCGATCTCCATTTGTCAATCTGCTGGATTGGTCCTGGATAACTCTTGTGGTTATGGTACCACATGCAGTGGATACTCTTTTGAACAGAACAAAAACACAACATCTCACGAGTGCCCGCTTGTCTGGGTATGAGCGGATGCTCTTTGCTAGTCATATACACATCAAGCGGTGTAATACTTTGAATCCAGCAACACTGTTACCCATTCCAGAAGAGAAAGACACTCAAGAACAGCATGATTGTTTTCTCCGTACAGAGGAGGAAACGAAAGGCAGAATAGACTTAAAAGACACACCACTTGTGGACCCGGATGGGATCCTATGGGTGGATGGGTCTTGTTTTAAGCTTCCTAATGGCGAGACAACTGCGGCCTATGCTGTAACCACCTTGTATACGGTAGTGGAGACAGCACGCATTACACAAAATTCAGCCCAAACCACTGAACTGATTGCCCTGACGAGAGCGTTTGTGTTGGCTAAGAGAAAGAGGGTGAATGTTTACACCGATAGCTAATATGCCTTTGGCGTGGCTCATAGCTTCGGTTGCTTGTGGAAGGAACGAGGAATATTTACTTCCCATGGGACTAAGATACAGCATGGTCAGTTGGTAACTGACCTCCTCGAATCACTTGCTTTGCCTACCCAAATAGCAATAGTGAAATGTAGTGCACATAAAAAGATCACTGATGATGTGGGTCGCTGGAA
This sequence comes from Lissotriton vulgaris, assembly GCF_964263255.1. Taxonomy (NCBI): domain Eukaryota; kingdom Metazoa; phylum Chordata; class Amphibia; order Caudata; family Salamandridae; genus Lissotriton; species Lissotriton vulgaris. The sequence goes on from NC_141693.1 coordinate 1,528,384,694, forward strand.
TGCTTTTGCATACAAGGTAGCAAAAAAAACAGCGAGAGATGCTACAAGTCGTATGTGTGTTGCAGGCCCTGCAAGATGGGTCAGAGAAGGAGGAATGTGTGAGGACACAATAGAAAGTGTGAGAATGATTCAAGAAGAGGCTACAGAGAAGGAATTGAGTAAGTGGAGAGACAGTACGGGGATATTGGACGTGACAGGGTGTTGGACGGAATTGTCAGAACATCAGCGTTGGCTGTTACCAGATGCCTATGTACTGCCTATAGTTACTATGGCGCATGGTCCAGCCCACATCAGTGCGAAAGGGATATGTAAACTTCTAGCTCCAGTATGGCAGAATGAAGGAATTCCTAAATGTGCGGAGAATGTGGTGAAACATTGTATTGTTTATTTGATGCATAATCCAGGAAAGGGAACCCCAACTCCGGCAGGTCATTTTGCTCCCCCTATGTATTCTTTTGAGGTATTACAAATTGATTACATTCATATGGAAGGCTGTAATAACCCTAAGTATGTTCTGGTGGTGGTGTGTGCCTTTTCCAGATGGATAGAGGCCTACCCCCTAAAGGACAATACTGCTTTGTCCACTGCCAAAGTCCTTTTGAAAGAATTGTTCCCGAGGTTTGGTTTGCCGCGAATTGTCTGGAGTGACAATGAAAGTGAATTTGTAGGCCAAATTATGCAGAAGGTGTGTGCGGGTCTTTGTATTAGGCAAAAATTCCATGTGGCAAACCACCCTCAGTCAGCAGGTTTGGTAGAGGGCTAGAATGGCCCTCTCAAGCTGGCAAAGATTCAGGCCAGCATGGGCCTTGCTTGGCCCGACGCTTTACCTTTGGCACTCTTATCTACGAGAACAACTGTACATTCTCGCTTAGGACTCAGCCCATACGAGGTCGTTTTTGGGCGCCCAGCTAACGTCTGGGGAGTCCCTCGACCTAAAAAGTACTCTGGCATTCCGTATCCTATGTTGATTGACTACTTATATGACCTCACCACTAAATTGTGTGTTCTTCACCAAAGGTTCAAAACGCTTTGCCGGAGGACTCCGCAGATCCAGGTCATTCCATTCAACCCGGAGACTGGGTTTGCCTGAAGAATTTTCAGAGGAAAAAGAATTTAGAACCTCGTTGGGGGCCGCCTCGGCAAGTTCTACTGGTAACACGTACAGCTGTTAAAGGTCTACTGGTAACACGTACAGCTGTTAAAGTTGTTGGAAAGAAGAATTGGGTTCATGGCGTGCACTGCAAAAAGGTACCTTTGCCTTTGCCTTTTGACCAGTGGGTCCGCAAGGGTATAGGTGATAGTGAGAGCGAAAGGGTCCCTCGGTTTGTACCTTTCAGTAGTGCACATCTGGATCGAACGAGCTCTGAAAAAGAAGACGACGACGTGTTACAAGAAACTGTACCATTACATTTGCGATTGAATACAACAAATTCAGAGACTTTATTTCAAGAGCAAACGGTACCTGATAAGACTCGGTACCACTTAAGACCTAGACCGATTAAGAATAATTGAACTTTTTCTCTTTTCTTTTTCTGGTTATATTATATTTTTGAGAGACATTTCTTTTCACTATCCATCAAGTTGCAGGGCCACGGTAGGAGTCTTAGGTTGTGACCTGAGTGGTGACAGTAAGTCTGCAGGACTTGCAGTGTCATAGGAGGGCTAATAATCACAGCTAAGTGATCAAGGAAGATTACCGTGAGCAACGCTTTAGAGAATGGATATTAAAGTGGAAAAGAATGATAAAAAGCAAGAAATGAAAAGCAAATATAAGAAATTGTTGTTTAGTCCATGTGGCGTAACATTATGTATTTTAATATGTTCATGTATTTTATTGGCTTGTGTGAGTTGGGTTGTTCACACTATGCAGCAAGCACCTGTTCCAACTTCTGTTTCCTTATGTTTTCCTACTACTGCTTCCCCGCATCAGTTCCATACACTCACAGAGCACGAGCAAATTAGGAGAACAGAATACTTCAACAATTCATTTATCCAGTTGTTACATCAGCATCAACTGGTAGTCAATACTACTGACTGTTGGGTTTGTGGACTCATGCCCCATAACACAGAGAGTGGGATGCTATATTTAGTTCTTCTGTTTTCTTACGAAGGTTCCGCTTGAGCCTATTTGGCCAGGTTTTCTAATGTATATCAGAATCAACTTAGATATCCTCCTGGTGGTCTATATGGTGGTGAAGCAGGTTTTAGTCATAGTTCTTTGATAAAGGGAATAGTGGCCATGGCTAGAAATGCCGAAATTGGTAAGATTCCCATTAATGAGAAACAAGCATATGATGGTTGGAACGTGACTCGTTACGTTAGTAGCCTCACAGATAAGGCCAGACGAAGGAGATCCCCTCCAATTTGGACCGTACCTCAGAGGTAATTTATGTCTGCAGATAAATGGCCAAAATATTAAAACCCAACAGGAAAAGAGTGTTTCTTCCCATACATACATCTATTCACCCCAGATTTCTTCACCGTTAGTACCACCTCAAGGCACATATTTTGTCTGTCATAACAGAGCCTACACGTGGCTTCCCACCTATTTTCAGGAACTTGTTACGTGGCATTCCTTCTCCCTCCGACATATACTGCTCCTTCAGGTCATCATAGAAAAAGATATGGCAGAGTGGTTATTGATTCTAAGGACACAGAAGGACAAGAAGGAGGTGACTTTATCAAAGGGTTACTTCCTTTCTGGGGCCCAATGGCCAATAGCAGAAACATTAGACAGTTAGTTTGTGTTGTTGAGGCTACCATAAATGTAACTTCTTAAGCCTTGAGTAATCTAACAGCCGAACTCCAAGCGGACCGCCTTATCACTTTGCAGAACACGATGGTTTTAAACATTGTCCTTGGAGATCGTGGAGGAGTCTGTAAATTGAACGGGTCTAGTTGCTGCATTTATATTCCTGATAATGCCCCTACGGTATACCAAGCCATCTCTAAAGTAATTTCCGAGTCTATACATCATGACATAGGAGATTGGTCTGTGATAGGTTGGTTTTGGGGACTACCTTCCACATGGGGATGGAAGGTATGAACCTTCCTTGGAATGGTTTTGGCAATCGTTTTCTTTTGTTGTCTTTGTTTACAGTGTGGCCCTGCCATCTGCGGTCTTTATGCCACCATGTGTGTCCCAAGGTCTGTGTCACAGAAAACAGATAACATTAAAATGATGATGTTACAGCAACAGCTCGATGACCTCATGGCCATTGACATCGACTCAGACTAACTTGAGTCCTTTATGTTTTGCCTGAGTAATGGCAAAAGGAGGGTCTGAGGTTCTTCCATTTCCGACTTCGTCCCGTATTCGGTCGCCATTTTGTGTCCCGTCGCCATTTTGTGTTGCCCTCACTCAGGCAGCACGGCGAACGGAGTGTTTTTGCCTTTTCCAGCTGCTATGTGTCTCTTCTGTTAAAAAATAACCCCCTGCCCTTGTTTACGAAACCAATGTCAGGGTCTGGCCGAGTTCAATAATCCATGTCTGGGTTGATTGATCCCTGTCTCAACTGACTATTTGGCCTCCCCTATTCTTTCCTTACTTTATCTTATCCGACTGGCCTTCGATATTCTCTCCTTGTATTCTCTTGTTACATAACCATCCTTTGAGGCACGCAAATACGTCCTGCCACCTGCAAATTGGATTGTAGGCACTAGCACTGATTAACTTGTGGGGAGGGGTGACACACAGGGTCGGAAAGAAGTGCATATTTGGGATACCGGATAGTTTGTTTTCCAACTGTTCCTATTGGCTAGCCTTGTATGTATTGGGAGTATACATTTTAAATATGTGTGCTATAAAAGATTGTGCGCCACGGAATAAAGTGGCAGTCTCCTGACAACCTACTCTGTATTTCTGGGACAACTGTGCTTAGCTGCAGCTAATAAACCTGGTTTTATACACCTACCAGAGTGTCTTGTGTCTCTGTCGGACACGGCAGGTGAACTCGGAGATTTAAGGCGTACCCTGCGCCGCCAGGCCCATAAGGCCCGGTTTTCCACTCTTTAACTAACACTGAACAGAGATATTCTCAAATTGAGTAAAAGCCATTTACTGGGGATGCTGACATTTTCACCCTGTATGTATATGCAACTCGTTCACTGCAACAACTAATCACAAGCCACTCATTCCTTTATTGAAGGGTACTGTTAAGCCACTACCTCAACTTGAAATGTGGATGCTCCAACTTCAAGGAGTACAATTTTCAGGGGAAGTACCGTTCTGGATCTCATAACACCGCACACTCTTTGTCTTGACATCCTCAGGCGGCACTCTTGAGGAGACAGCTGATGAGATGGAAGAGTATGTCCGTTATGTGACAGCTCAATCTTGTCCTATTCTCCTTTCTATTGGAATCCCTTGTCAAGCTACCAGCCAAGATGAATGCCTTCAGACACGTTGGAGACAGTGAAGAACAGCCAGTGGCATATTTTCAAGAAGGACTGTGTTTTGCTTACTCCGGAAGTGTAATGAGTCATAGAAACTTTATATCATATTCGCCAAGAGCTGAGTGGGTGCCTTTTGAGAGGACATTGCCTTGTCATACCCACAGCCCATATGGATTCAGTTATCTAACTTGCCCATGGGGGACATCAAGGCTTGGTTAAGAGCATGAATTGATTGTGAACTAAAGTATGGCTCCCTTTGATGGATGAAATGTTTGAGGAGGTGGTCAGGTCCTGTTCCTGGTGCCATACCTTTGGAAAAACAAATATTCCCTCCCCTGTAGTAAACAAGAACGGACTGCATCGTCACAGGATCTGTACCAATCTTGACTTTGGGAGCTTGCTGGATGGGAGACATACATTTTCAATAAGTGATTACTACTACAAGTATCTGGAGATAGAGGTTGTATCATCTTTGAATACCAGTGTGGTGATACCCAAATTGGAGACGGCAATGGCCACTCATGGCCTGATCAAATAACCATGAACTGACAATGGCCCTCCATTCCAGGGCCAGGTGATGGCAGCCTATCTGACTTCCCTCTGTATCACTCACAATAAGATTACCCCGTGATGGCCCCAGTCAAATGGGGAGGATGAAAGATTTATGCAAACTTTAAAAAAAGTCATTTGAATTGCCTCTGCTAGCCAACAACCTCTAGAACTTACATTCTACTCTTTACTTCGTGAATATCGCCAGCCGCCTCATTCTACCACTGGCCGGGCACATGGGCACCTCTCCATGGACCGGGTCATTGTAGACTACATTCTACACCATCCCCAGTGATTGAGGAATCCCATTGATGGCTGCTGAGTCCATAGAAGGTGTCAGAAGTCATATGATCATGCAATTCATCGCCAATGAGTCAAGATGTATGACTTACATCTGGGCGACAGAATCAATGCCCTAGTAGCAAATTCCGAGACAGAGCCGGGGTAGAAAGACTAGTCGCTACGCCGCCTCTTTGTCATGAGTGAATGACAAGCTCTGTTTACACTCCCATCAGCTCAGACCTACCCAGTGTGGGGTCGAACAATACAAGGTAAATACATGCCCTGTATTAACCCGCTATGCTGGCAACTAGAGCATTTCTTTACACTTAAAGCACCAGCCCGAACTTGTCTAAGAGTTCAGATATTTTCCTAATCAATTGGTCCTGTAGGATCGCCGAGAAACCCCATTGGGGCTAACATTGGCAAGAAACATGTTGACCTTCTTTCATAATACACCTGCCCTATAGGAACATCGTATCCAGATAGGGTCACACTGTTTTTAGTTAGGTTAGTAAGTCCCATGAATAAAAATATATCCAGTACGGCTTTCCTAAACCTATTTTAGCGCACTGTCCTTCACTGCACTACACTACTCACTTAATTCAACACACCCAACGCACCTAACGGCTTCATCAAAAAGATCTGTCAAGGAACCCCTTCGCGGGTGCCCGTCAGGCATTGCAGTGCTGGCCCGATGACGGACTGTAATAACTTTACTCTATATGGCTTACAAAGTAATCCAGTGCTGTCCAGAAGACTGACAATTAATATCCTCTTACTCCTGTCTGGTATCAGGAAATACTTCAGTATTCAGGTATGTGACTTTGCCACCCATTGATGGTGTCTCAGTGATTATAGGTTCTCATACTTACCAACATATGATTCGGTTGTGGCATGTTAATGACACAGTCCGGATGTTGCAATTGTTTTCATTTTGTATTTTGGAGAGGAATGTAGTGTTGTGCCTGTGATATAACAGGGGCATTGATGTTCTGTTGGTTGAGTTCTGACAACAAGGGTGTTGTGTGTTGCCCCCTGAGATTTACTGTATTAAGGATTGGTTCCGCACCACGTGGTGCATGGTTAATAAATACGACCCGGAGGGATGTGAGGGCAGAGGAGATACCCGTGCTGGGCCATGCACATCATCTCCAATGTCCTTGTGAGTTAATATGGCACAGTGGGGCCTTCAGTAGTAGCAACACAAAGCAATCATAATATTGTACATTCTGCACTTACATTAGCCTCACAACGCTACAGATACCCTCCTGGGTGATGACCAGGCAGTACAAATATGTATAATATAACAGACAAAAGAGGCCCAGAAAGAAGCAGATGAGGCAAAGAAATCCTGTACACAATTGTATATGCTTATGTTAACATACATTTCCCAATTAAAATCAACTGTTCTGACATACCATACAGTGTTATCAAGGACCTTCTCCCACATTTGAAGTATTTAACATACCAAAGAGAATATGAGTCTCACAGAAGAAGGGCTTAACCTCAGAATGCATTGGAACCAGTAATAGTGTCCATTTTATTGCATCCTGAAATTGTGAATGACCTTACATGAAGAAACATTTGCAGTGAAATAATGAACCGAATAATTAGATTAATACGGGACAAAGTGATTTAATACCAATGGGTGTTTAAATCTGTGCACCAAAAAAACACACGTCACTGGGTGATTTCTGCCAAACACACACATCGCTGGGGGATTTTTGCTAAATTGTTCTATTACAGGGTAATCAATGTTTGTTCTTCTCAGTAAGATTCCCTAACTATAAGGGTTACAACCAGACTCTGGTCTAGTACTCGCTGAGTGAAATGACTCCATGTATATTTCAATGATGATCTAGTATTGCAAAGTATGGCAAAACTAGTAAATGCCGGCTGAAAAAATATATAAGTGGATGTGATGGTTGTTTGTTAATGCAAATGAAAAAGTATATTTATCTTATACAAATGTTATTCTTTAACACTGGAATCCAACACAATGAGTTAAGAAAAGGATGAAAGCGTACCTGGGCAGTGAATGTTATCAATTGTTTTAGGTATTGATGTATAGGAAATACTTCTCAGCTGACATCATTCAAAATATTTTTATAAACGAATTATAAAATAAATTAGTGCTGGAAAAAGTGGAGTGTACTATGATTAGATTAAAGCAGTATACTTTGATGAGGAGACTGAATATTACTCACTTAAATGTGGTGGACAAATTACTCATATCCATTGCATTAAATATGTTGTGCAGTGAATGTAAACAGTTCACAAGCCACAGATTGATTTTCATATAAAAAAGAAATTGAGTACTTGAGGGAAGAGCTTTCCTTTTTGTTTTTCACAGCGTACTGACAGTGACAAAAGTGAACGCAGTCAGTGTCATTTGGTACCAACTGATTTCACTTTCATTGGTACTTGGGGATCATAGCTCTGCCTGAGCACTGATCAGTGTGGGAGTGATACCACTGCTCTCCTTTCCGGTGGCACATCTTCCAAATGGACTGCTGCTTGGGGATCACACAGGAAGGGAATCCCCAAGCATGGCTAAATAAACGACACCAACTTGGATTTTTTTTGATCAACTACATCAACAGGGATTTGTTTGGGGTATGCCGCCCCCCCGGGCATACGCAAGTGTTATGCCCCAAATAAAATATTACTTTTTCTGCTTCCCAGGGGTGGCGATTGATAGACGTTACCCCCAATCTGCCTCGGTGGTCAGAAAGCACACTATATACCAGGAGAATTTGAATACTAATCATGTAATGGAGGCATTACACCCTGGCATTCATCCATGCCCCACTCACCCCACCAAACAGCAAGACAGTATTTCTGCCCTCACTGGGTTGGAGGAGGAGGGAATGCCATGAGAAGGGATTAGTTCAATTTAAAAAACTGGTCTGGCCTACCCTGGCTTCAGGCTGTGCCTCCAGAACACCAAATGGGAAGCACAGCAGCATTTTTACACTCCGCTGGGGCTGGATTATGGTGTTTACCCTAATCTACCTCACCCGGGGGTCCAAAAAGGACACTAGACACCAGAGAAAGTAGTAAAATGAAAGCAAGTGGTAGTCATTCGACCAAAGCATCAGGATTGACTTCTACCCCCATTGGACAGAACATTCATTCATTCATTAAATCTTTATTTCAGTTAAAAATAAACCATAAAAGATACAGTGCATTATTTAACATTCAATATGAATTGAAAAACAGAATAAAATAAGATAGGACTTAGTACAAATATGCATAGAGTATCTGGGAAGGGTTGGCGATTTAGGGCACAAGATTTATCTAAATATTAGGGAGTTTTACAGATAAAATGCAAGTTCATCGGTCGAGGAAAATCTTAAAAATGTAAATTGATACAATAATTTAATTACAAGCTTAAAAAAAATACCAGGAAGTTAAATTCCAGAATGAGTGCATATATTAATAGTACACAACCTGGGGATACAATTACATTTTTAGACCAAATCTTTATCTAATTATTGCTACAGCAAAGAAGAAGCGGCTCAGACTAAAGACTATAGCCCCCTTAAATATTCTTTCCCCATCTTTTAATTTCCTGAGACCTAAACGGAGACAAATGGATTTAATCCATTTTCCTGGTTTGTAAATATGCAGGGCAGAGGAACAGGACATGAGCCTCATCTTCCCTAATGCCCATGTCTCACAATTCACACAAATCATGTTTGATATTCTCTATGGGCTCCTTATTACACCCCCACTTAGATGTTCTAGATTTAATTTGCAGAATGCCATAGCGATACTTCAGATACAGTGATTTTGCCAATGTAGGCATAATTTCGTCCATGAAACATTCAAATTTACTTTCAAGTTTAACATTGAGGAATTTGAGGGTCAATTTCTCAACTTTCGGATTTTGCAAAAAGCAGCTATGGATATACTCCCAATACCTTGCTTTCAGCAGCTTTTTTGAAAGACGCTTAAGGGAATCCGGATCTGCCCAGAAGCTGTATAAGCCCAATTTCTCAAACCAATTTTCGATGTGCACTAACCAAGCCAATCTTGTAGTGTTCTTTATTTGCATAATTTCTTTTAATGCATTTCTGTAGTCCACTAACTCGTCAGTAGACCACAAGCGGACCCAGTATAACAGTGGGCGTAGGGAGGCATGATCGTCAGAACGACGTACATCTAAGTCCAAAAATAATGGAATTAAGGGGGTACAACCTGGCACTGATTAGAGTTGTCTAAAGAAACTATTTTCTTGTACAGAGAAAGCATCTCTTCCTGCATGGCCCCATAGTTCTGCTTTACACTTAAATAGCTCAATTGCTGGTGAAACTGCTCTAACAAAGCTACTCCTATGCTTCCTGATTATAGGGGCTTGATTCTGTGTTAATAATAACCTCGATTTTTCTATTTGTGGCTTCCAATTCATTTTGGTATCGAGGGTGATGCCCAGGTCTTTAAAATTTTGGACATGTTCAATCTTGTCATTCTTTACCTTAAAAACTTTATTAAAACCTTTGAAAGGGCTAATCGCCATTACCTTAGTTTTAGAAGAATTTATTTCTAAGCTTTTGTCCAGGCAATAGGACCAAAATGTATTCAACAAGTTCTGGAGGCCTTTAGGAGTCTGAGAGATTAAAATCATGTCATCCGCGAATAGTAATGCCGGAACGGCTTGACCACATGGCTTGGGAGAGTCATGCTCGGAGCCCAAGAGAGTGTTTGGGAGGTCATTTACATTAAGAGAGAAAAGCGTTGGCGCCATAACGCAGCCTTGCCTTACGCCTCTCTTTATATCTATTCTCTCGGTTAGCTCCCCGTTTGGGCCCCACCTGACTCTTGCAAAGTTCCCCTCATGCATCCTTATTAATTGAAAGAGATTGTCCCCGGGGATATCCATGTCCCTTAGCGATTTCCATAGTTTTCCCCTTGGGACCAAATCAAAGGCCGCTCTGAGGTCCACAAAGGCTACATATAAATGTGACTTCATTATGTTGGTATATTTCCAGATTAAACATATAAATCTAAAGACCTGTTCTACTGTACTTATCCTAACTCTAAAACCTGCCTGGAAATCCAGACAGAACATTCTTTCTACCCACCTGGGGAGCCGATCATGGGTGTGTAACCCTAATCTGTCTCCTTGGGGCAGAGAGTAGATAACCTGCAAGAAACATGGGAAAGTCAGTAAAAGAAATAGGTGAGGAAGCCCACCCTGCCATTGAGCCTATCCCCAGCCCACCGTATGGCACAATAGTCTTTCTGTCCCACTGGGATGGTAGATTGGAAGGAAATCCCCCAATCCACCCCGAGGGTGCAGAAAGCCCACTAGTCACCATCAATATTTTTTTAGAAAACAAATGGGTCCTGACACTGCATCGCCTCCTCCCCTCTAAAACCATAACATCTTTTCTGCCCTCTAAAGCCTTAAACATTCCTAACCCCATAGGGTGAGAGGAAAATTGTTATTCCTTTGGGCACTGTTTAAAAAAAAAATGGGTAGCCAGAAAGGGGAAAAATCTGAACTTTAACATACAGTTCCTAGATCTGCGATGAGCCATTACATTCTTACCACCCGCTGTTCCTACATTTCTACCTATAAAATTTGAACCCCACTTGTGCAACTGAGCTGATAACATGATACAATATACACCAACTTGGACCTCATAGCCAAATTTTAATTCATTTCTGTCACAGCCCAACTATACAACTGAAGTACCACTTTTGGCGTAAGAAGTGTTGGAATACTGGGTCTAGGAATTTTATGGATCGCAGTACATTCTGGATAATTTATTCACAGAAATGTAAGAAACATGTAACTTTAGTAAAGGTTTGAGGTTTACAGGTCAATGTGGGTAAAAATGGTGGTGGAATCAATTCAAGTCACATTATCCTTGACAACCTTGCGTGTATAGTTTTCAGAAATGTCTGGGTTAATGGGCTTCCTTGATTTGCACCTGAGCTTGGGACAAAATACCACAGTTCCCCATAAAAGCAGCAGATCAGTTGTTTGCTTTTTATGTTGCATGTTTATGGACATCCAACATACGCTATATATCCTTGCTACGAGAGATGTCTGACTGATGTAAATATGTTACTTTTGTAAATTTCACATTGGGGCAAGAATTACGGGTGGAAACATTGTCACTTATTTTTATTTTCTCCTGTTTAATGTTTTTTTATTTTAACAGTAAATAAGACAGAATTAAATCATAATACAGCGGACGGGATATCCACAACTGTTGTGATGTAGTGTTACCCTCCCGCCGACTTCCAACTCAGGCCCGAAGTACTGTGGTTTTGTGCAACCTCAGCAGATAGAGCGCTACATTTCATTAGATAGAGTGTTACAACCCTCACTCACCTGACCAACAGGTACCGCAGGAACGAAGAGACCCTCCCCTTTCACCTCTGGACCAGTCCTCTACACAGACAATGATAGTATGGGCGATTGGTCCCAAGGGAAAAGGGAAGAGGAATACACCATCCATGGTTTGCTGGGACACAAAGGAAAGGTACTCGGAGGGATGTCAGATAGGGCAGGATCAGATGGGAGGAATACAGAGAGCGTCTGCAGGGTAGCCTTGGAGACGGTAGGAATGAGTGGATGGTCTGCAAGACAAAATTGAGGGGAGGACTACAGGAGGAGAATGAAAAGATGTAAGGATTAGAATCTAGCTTAAGCCATTGCCTGATATAGTAAAGGGAGGAAAGAAAAAGGCTCACACATTCACCATGGGTGACTCAGCATGGCTGTGTACAGCACAATCCTGTTGGGTGCTTAGGAACAGATCCAGAGGTGCCTGCAGTACAGAACAAAGCGCCAACTTCTCCTGATGGCACTCTTTTCAGAAGGGGTGCAAAGAAACAAAGATGAAAACCAAACTTGTGCTCGTGCTGGAGGCGGTGCTGCTGACACCTGCTGTGTGCCTCAAAGATAGGAGAGAGGTCAGGCGACCGCACTCTCGTGTTTGTTATAGCCATCTCACGGCTACTGCCGCCTTATAAAAAAAAACGCCTCACAGCCCTTACAATCTTTCACGACTTCTGCCACCGTGGAAATGGCTTGCGGCATCTGCCGCGTGAAGGTAAAGTTTTTGCGGCTTCTGCTGCAGCAAAAAGTAAAGTCTTGCGACTTCTGTCGCCTTAGGAAATGAGCAGCGGCACCTGCCACCATAAGGAAACATTTGTGGCCTCTGCCGCTTCAAGGAAAGGTTTGCGTGAAGAAAAATGTTTTAGCATCTCATGGTTCAAGGAAGTCCCACCAGAACAACGCCAAGAGACTGGCAGCAACCCCTAAAGTACCACAGCCACTAATGTGCCTGGAGAACGGATGGACGAATCGGCGAGTGGCCAAGTTGGTGAGGCCCCCGAAGTAAGCCCCTCACCACAACATGAGGTTTCCTCTGAGGACTCTGGCCGGAGCGGATCGAGAGGGCGTACCGGCACCTGAAGATACAGCCTGAGGCCAAACCCCCACCCGAGCCAACGGGTGACAGACTATGCTTGCTCAAGAACTGGGGCTCGCCAGCTGAGACTCACGCAAGTACCGCAGCTATGTGTTGGACTGAATAATGTATATGTTATCATTGTAACTATGTTAGGAACAAGTTATAACAAAAAGAACTGAGTTGGATAGGGATGTTACAGTTGGCGGTCTAGTAGCCAACACTCACGCACCCACCACATCCGCAGGCCAGGCGTGGCCTGCCGGGAACTAATAAAAGGAAGGCGGCCGCTCGGGGCACGTCACTTACGACTACTATACCAGAGTAGTCTGTGTGTATGCCTTGCACGATCCATCCCCTGCACTACCCCCATCTACCCCAGGAAGGCCCAGTGTGATATGGGGGCCTGTACACACCAAAAAGGAGAGGCACGCTCCTGCATCTTCTCGGTGAAGGAATCATTGATCGCTTAAGCCAAGCACCTGTGTCAGGTAGGGGAGGTTCTTAAATAGCAACCTTTCCTCACCACCCGACGTGCTGCAACCAATACCAGGGAACAGGGAAAAATAAACAGATAACATTGCTATTTGTACATTAAAACAGGACTAGTAAATTGATAACGTTGAGTTTTAAGATTATATAGTTTATAAATATATATGAATTGCTAATTTTGGATGTAAAGCAATACGCTGTGCTCCATTACACCCAGCTCCTGATTAAGGAGATGAAATTAGACTATAAGTTATGAATTTAGGCAGTATGTATGTTTGATTCTCACTGCAGGAAAATGTGATAATAGAAAACAATGATAACGTGCGATGAAGGATGGTTTGATGATGAACATGCATGATTTATTAATTTACCACCCATAGCCTAAGGGCAAGTGGATCACATGTGTGACCAAAACAAATTACTACGATGTACACTTTATTAAGTCAGAGGGGAATATGTCTATATGCACAAATAGCAGTATCCTTGTCTATAAATGAGTTTTGTTGTTTTTATCATTTTATACTTACTCAGGAACTGAATACCTCACTCGCTCACTGCTCTCAAAAGCTCTTTGAGGCAATTTTATGAATTTTTGTATTTGCTCAGGAGAAGGTGAAATACATATTGTGTGGTTTACTGAAACCTGGCTTTACCTAAAGATTACTGTTAACAGGATTTTATAAATAGGAACATTTGGAAGAAAAGTATTTATTTTTTAATCTGAAAAATCGAACGAAAAGGTTGTAAAAATTTTTGCATATATAATATATAGGAGTCCGAAGAGAACAAAAGGTGTTGTTAAGGGGAGCTTATACTATGCAAAGATGGCCAACTGAGAGGAGCTCTCCCAGGAAGCTCTGGGCAATGGATCTACATCGCTTGTAAATCCCCAGTTTGGCTAAGCCATTCACAACCCTTTTCTAATTGCAGGAAATGAACACAGTCGATTCTGTGTTCCGGATTGTCTCCAAGTGAATTTGGGGGTGTAAAAACTGAAAGGTTTGAGTTTTGGGCGCAAACCTACTGAAGTGAAGGACACTGATTGCAGATGCTGCTGCTCAAGGATACAGTGCGGAGCCAGAGAGTCCCCGACCGCTGGCAGAGCCGGTCCTCATGACTCATCCCCAGATGCCATTTGCCCAGGGTGTCCACACTTCCAATAATGCTGGGGCTGGATATGACTGGGGCAACCAGATGAGCATCCCCAAAGCTAATAACCCCCATCAGCTGGAGGGGCTGATTACCAGAGTGCCACGGCCGTAGTGCTAACTGGGTTCAGGATGCAATTATTGTCCCTGTGTCCGGGTCCCTTATCAAGTGTTTGATGTTGACATCCGAAGTGTTGAACCAGCTGTTTGATTAATGCTGTCGATTGAGCTTGAGGCTCCAGGCGCTGCCAATGCCTCTTAGTCCAGATCTGCATTCTCACAGCTTTCTGGGTGCTTTCCGCTCCAGCTGCAAATTCTTTGCTCCTGCCTGGTTGCTCCTAGCTGAGGCATGCCTAGTCTGATGATCATGGTGCCTCAGGCTGCTGCGCTTGTGACTGCACTTGCATGGCCCCAGCTCTGGATTTTGTAGTAAACATCTTTGGGGCCCCCTGTCGTTTTATTTTGCTTTTGGGATTGCTTCAGGCTGGAGCACCTTGACAGTGTTATTCCTCTGATGTGATTGGTGTGATCTGGCTCTGCTCTGCCTTTGGTCACCTGGCACCAGGGCTCTTATTGTAATTTATATATGTGTTTCAACCTGCTTCACAGCGCCTTATGCATGTATTTTGACATTGTCTGACTCACATGTCTGAATGGCAGTTAGCTTTGGGATCTATTCTACCAGTTTATTCCTCCATTTTAGGATCCCCTTCCGTCCCTTGGAAGACCCTTCGCAAAATGGTGGTCCTCTCTCCCATTCATGATTGAAATAGGACTGCATGCACTACAAGGCATAGAAAGTAAAGTAGGACTAGAGGAAGAACAATTTTTCATCCTAAATAGGATAGCCATCTTGCAATGGCCCTGGAAAGTTGTTATATCTGATATAGAATGTCACTCACCTACACTGTCATTCCAATGACCACCGGTGCTCAATTCAAATCGGGAGGACTTCTTGTAAGGTTTATTTTGATCCATTAACCACTATAAAACTCCACTCTTCTCACACCATTGTTCCAACACCCACCATGGGCCCAAACAACACTAGCCTCAACAACAACTTGCTATCACTGGTGAGTTTTAAAGCTTTCAAAATTAATTACCCCCTTACCTATCGAACAATGCTGCAGGAATTTCCAACATTAACTACCTAAGCAGTATCCAGAAATTCTCTTTGATTCCTACTTTTGTCCTTCACAAGAAGTAGTGGTTATCCATATTTTCTTCACTAACAGAAGAGCTCAATTGAGAAGAGTCATAGCATCTGTGCCCCAGACTAAGACATACAGGAAAACACCACATGGTTTTCAGATCTCCATAATACCCTCGTTAGACTTCAAGGTCGAAATAACCATCTCTGTATACAATATTGTGAACATCCTTATACAAGCATCGGACCGAAATCTAGAAAGGCTTATGAAACCTTAATGAGGAAAATAACTATGTTGTCTTACTTTGTCCCTTCTATCTACCCAAATCCAAATCTTTCCTCCAGTTCAGTGAATGAATCTCATGCTTCATTTAGCCATCTCCCTCACCACCTCTGCCTCGACTGTCCCATTGCTGCAAAAATTGATTTGTTACCCGTCGATCTTGGCCTGGCATTTCTTTTTTTTTTGCAAAACAGAATGGTTCTAGATGTGGGCCTGGTATTTCTAATTAGGAATCCAGCACCTTGTCGAGAACTAACTTATGCTACTTGCTTCTCCCTTAGCTCGAATTAGTCCAGGACATATTGCTCGATGTTCTATCAACAACAGAATCTTGGAGAACTACTGCCTTTCTTCTAAAACAGCTGTGAACGAATGGGCGCCCTACTCATCCACCGCTCCCCAACCCACTGGTTGTCACTGCCTATCAACTCAAAAGACACACACAAAAATATGAGAGGGACCCCTAGTGCGACCAAGGGAATAGAGGTACAATACCAAACACAAAAAGATAATTCCCTTGATTTAAATATGTCCTATGTAAATTACAAGTTTTTGATACACACTTCAATGTATTCAGAGTACAATAGAAACACATAGAAAACACGTGTTACGTTTTTTCAAACAAAATTTTAAGCTAAATAACACGGACGTAAGAAATTGCAGATATAGTTTATTAAATTGCCAAATTGGCTGGGATCACTAAAAAAAGAATTGTTTTAACTTAGTATCCACCAGGAATCATATACAAAAGAGATATAACTGTTAACTCAATACATACAATACATTTGTAATATCACTTTACAACATGCAATTCATTTTATTTTCATAAAAAGGTTTGTTTAACCTACATAAAAAATACATATTTCACATATCTTAATACATTGATTATGACCTGCATAACTAATAACAATGAGACAACATAAATGCAAAACGACAAACCTTGTCTGATCTATTTGCACATTGATATTACACCAACAGAGGTCAATCTATTAACTTAAAATTTGCACCCTCCTTTTGGCTTTTAATCAATTGCGCTTCTTGTGCGTCGACGCGTTTCGGCGGATTCTCCTAAATTAATACCGCCTTTTCCAGAAAATTAATGGTACATTGTTGTCTCTCAGAACTTCCTCAAACTGTTCCTACAAACAAATATAAATACATGAAATAGTTTATTTTATTACTAACATTGAAACAATTCATAATGCTGCCTAGATCTCAGTCTTGTTATTGTCCCTGAAATGAAATGAAATGAAAAAAAAATTATAACCCGCAACTAAAACCCGAAGGCATCAAGGCACCTATAAAAATAAATCATAAAAGGCAGAAGCAGAACTACGGGTATGCTTTGGCAAATAGCCATGTCTTCAAGGCTTTCCTAAAGGACTGAAGAGTGGGAAGGGCCTTAATTTCCACAGGAAGAGCATTCCACATTTTTGGTGCTACTGTGGAAAATGCTCTGCCACCCCATTTGGCTCTGCGAATGCGTGGTACAGATAGCAGAGATTTGTTGGCAGAGCGCAGATTCCTCGAGGGGCTATAAGGGGCCAAAAGAGCCCCAATCCCCACTGACCTATTTCTCGCTAGGGCACAAAAGGTAAGGCACAGTATTTTAAAAGAAATCCTGTCCTCAACAGGCAGCCAATGCAACGTCTTCCTAGCCGAGGTGGCCGATGCAAGCTTGGGTAAATCCAGCAAGAACTTGGCAGCTGCGTTTTGGACAATTTGAAGGCGCTGCCGCAGCCCGCTGAGTCCTGCATACAGCGCATTGCAATAGTGAAGTCGGGAGCCTATAAGAGCAACCACAACTTGCCTTCTGGCCTGCTGGCATAGGTAATGTTTAATCTTCCTCAAGATGTGTATTATGCTCCAACAGGTAGAGACTGTTCTGTTCACCTGCTGACGCATGTTGAGGGTAGGATCGATCAGGACTCCTAAGTTTTTAGCCAAAGCGGCGGGTACAGGACAAGTTCCCAGTGAAGCAGGCCACCACTTTGCCGACCAGATGTCCTCCTTTCCCCCAGACACCAGGATCTCCGTCTTCTCCCCGTTCAATTTTAATGAATTGCATGTCATCCATTTTGCGACTGCCTCTAAACAGGATCTAAAATCAGAGGCAGCCTCGTTAATAGACTGGGAGAGGAAGACCAGGATCTGGGTGTCATCAGCGTATGAAACTACCACCATCACAAAAGATCTTATCAGTCTGGCAAGTGGGGTCACATAGATGTTGAAAAGGGTCGGACTTAAGGCCGACCCCTGAGGGACCCCACATTGCACAGACAGGGATGGAGATAGAAACTCCCCCAGCATCACTCTCTGTTCCCTCTGGTCTAGGAAGGAGGTCAGAAAATCAAGAGCGGACCCCTCTACCCCAATCTCCCCTAGGCGAGATGTTAACACTGAGGGAGAGAGGGTATCAAACGTAGCAGTGAGATCTAACAGGATGAGGAGGGTGGTCTGGCCCCTATCAGCTCGAGTGCGGATATCATCGAGCACAATGGTAAGGGCCGACTCAGTGCTATGCTCCCTCCTGAATCCATGCTGCGAATGATCTAAAAGGCCAGAGTTCTCCAGAAAGGCCGCGAGATGCTTATTAAGATGTGTTTCCAGCATCTTTGCCGCAGAAGGGAGCAGCGAGATGGGGCGAAAGTTTTTAAATACCCCAGGGTCCAGAGTTGGCTTCTTAAGTAATGGTTTCACCACTGCCCTTTTCCATTGCTGAGGGAAAGTGCCAAGCCTCATAGCCCCATTCATGATCTCCAAGAGGGGAGGTAAGGGGGTCTCCTTACACTGTAAATGTAAATGTATTTGAGCTTATATAGCGCACAGCTACCCGCAGTGGGTTTCCCGGCGCTTGCTTAGGGAACCCGTCCTGGTATTCCCCTGTGAGATAGCCCCGGAAGGGTATCCACAAGGTGAAAGCCAGGCATCCCGCCTGCTTGAGAAGCGTGAGAGGACAGGGATCTAAGGGGAGCCTGATCTAGTCCTAGTAAGAAGGTCCTCTAGTTCCTGAGATACAAGGGGAGGAAAGGATGCCAGGCGTCCCGAAGGGGCAACCTCCACCGTGGATAGGGCAAGCTCAGCAAGCTCGCTAATCTCCTATTTGATTATGTTCCCACATTCAATTCAGTTGGGAAATAGATATCCAGTTTGACATATCTTTTCATCCACCCTAGGGCTCTCTTAGTAAATTCCGTATTAGAAAGGCTCTCGGGGACTAATAAGAGTATCTCGACTTTCTTACACGCTCTATAATCTGGGTATTTATTTTTGCTCACCTTTCTGTCCTTATTGATGGCCCTTAAGGAAAATAAATAAATTGAGTTGATTGGCATAAACGAAGATTGATTCTCACTGCAGGAAAATATGATAATAGAAGACAATGATAACGTGTGATGAAGGATGGTTTGATAATGAACATGCATGATTTATTAATTTACCACCCATAGCCTAAGGGCAAGTGGATCACATGTGTGCCCAAAACAAATTACTACGATGTACACTTTATTAAGTCAGAGGGGAATATGTCTATATGCACAAATAGCAGTATCCTTGTCTATAAATGAGTTTTGTTGTTTTTATCATTTTATACTTACTCAGGAACTGAATACCTCACCCGCTCACTGCTCTCAAAAGCTCTTTGAGGCAATTTTATGAATTTTTGTATTTGCTCAGGAGAAGGTGAAATAAATATTGTGTGGTTTACTGAAACCTGGCTTCACCTAAAGATTACTGTTAACAGGATTTTATAAATAGGAACATTTGGAAGAAATGTATTTATTTTTTAATCTGAAAAATCGAACGAAAAGGTTGTAAACATTTTTGCATATATAGTATATATGAGTCCGAAGAGAACAAAAGGTGTTGTTAAGGGGAGCTTATACTATGCAAAGATGGCCAACTGAGAGGAGCTCTCCCAGGAAGCTCTGGGCAATGGATCTACATCGCTTGTAAATCCCCAGTTTGGCTAAGATTTTCGGAGAAGCGTGTTGATAATTGCGCTTGGAGGTGATAACGACCAGAGCGCACTTGGGAGAGCACAATTATCAAAACGCTTCTCCGACAGGACCATCCTGATACCAGCATATAGTTGATAGCTGGGTCGCAAGGTAATTTGAAGAGCGGAGACGTTAATTTACCCGCAGGATGTACATCCACGAAAAAAGCTCCAATAGATCAATAGGATATTGATTTTATGTTCCCACATAGGGCCATACTTGAGATTGGGATTATTCGAGTGAAGGTTTTAACGAAAATCTAGAGGAAAATCTTTGTTTATGCCAATCGACTCAATTTATTTATTTTCCTTAAGGGCCATCAATAAGGAGAGAAAGGTGAGCAAAAATAAATAACCAGATTATAGAGCGTGTAAGAAAGTCGAGATACTTTTATTAGTCCCAGAGCGCCTTTCTAATACGGAATTTATTAAGAGAGCACTAGGATGGATGAAAAGATATGTCAAACTGGATATCTATTTCCCAACTGAATTGAATGTGGGAACATAATCAAATAGGAGATTAGCGACAATAACAAGACGGAGATCTAGGCAGCATTATGAATTGTTTCAATGTTAGTAATAAAATAAACTAATTCATGTATTTATATTTGTTTGTAGGAACAGTTTGAGGAAGTTCTGAGAGACAACAATGTACCATTAATTACCTTGAAAAAGGCGGTATTAATTTAGGAGAATCCGCCGAAACACGTCGACGCACAAGGAGCGCAATTGTATTAAAAGCCAAAAGGAGGGTGCAAATTTTAAGTTAATAGATTGACCTCTGTTGGTGTAATATCAATGTGCAAATAGATCAGACAAGGTTTATGTTGTTTTGCATTTATGTTGTCTCATTGTTCTTAGTTATGCAGGTCATAATCAATGTATTAAGATATGTGAAGTAGGTCTTTTTTATGTAGGTTTAACAAACCTTTTTATGAATCTTTTTTTAATTGCATGTTGAAAAGTGATATTACGAATGTATTGTATGTATTGAGTTAACAGTTGTTTCTCTTTTGTATATGATTTCTGGTGAATACAAAGTTAAAACAATTATTTTTTAGTGATCCCAGCCAATTTGGCAATATAATAAACTATATCTGCAATTTATTACGTCAGTGTTATTTAGCTTCAAAATGTTTTGAAAAAACGTAACATGTGTTTTCCATGTGTTTCTATTGTACTCTGAATATATTGAAGTATGTTTCAAAAACTTGTAATTTACATAGGATATATTTAAATCAAGGGAATTATCTTTTTGTGTTTGGTATCAACTCAAAAGACCCATAGACGAAGGAAATTCAACACTTATTCCCACCCTTCTTCAATCTCCACTTGAAGTACACTGTCTATTAGCCTGCATTTCCTGTCTCCTCCTCAACTACTTCCTTCGTCACCTACAAGTAACCCACCCCATGACCACCCCTCTCTCCTCTGAGGAGTCGCACTGGCTCTACTCCTAGACCATCCAACCATACTTTAGACCCTCCCGGCTATTGAAGATAAGCTCGCTGATCTTAAGTATGATCTTTAAATAGTCAAAGCCAGCCTGCAAAACCTGCTTCACCTCACTGTGAAGATGGAGAAGCTTGGATTTCCAACCTGACCTCAGACTAACATTCTGTTTCACTCAAAGATCCAGTATCACATATATGTTGATACTCAATCGTACGTGAACATTTCCTGACCCATACTTCTTAACCTTGCCCTACTGGAAACTCTAGCAGTTAAAAGTGCCTACAAGGGATTTATTTCAGTAAATATTTCACTTAGTTAATGAAATTACTTTGGACAGGCTATCTCAATTTGCTTGTCTCTAAACATTTATGACAAAGAATATTATTCATAGTTATTTCAACATGTATAAATCTTACATGACCAAAAGATAAATATTAGCACACAGGCGTATATTTTCAAAAGGGTTTTAGAATATTGCAAAAGAAGTTTTTTATAAATAAAGGGGGTACAAAATATTTCAAAACACAATAAGGCCGAAAGTTACTGTTTAGTACAAATGAATGTTCTTCCTAATCACTATTGTGAACACCTTTTCTAAATCAGTTATACATAAATAAAGAAAAAATGGTGGGAATGTCCTTGTTTCTGTCTATTTCCAGCTTGCGTCCATTAGACCATCTCCAGGACTTTAACCCTTCGCTGCTAGGCTTTTTCCCCTCCTGTGCCAAGCCTTTTTTTGGCTATTTGGGGTAGTGCGCGCTTAGGCCCCTGTAACTTTTTGACCACATAAGGTATCCGCGCCAATTTTCTTCCAACATCATGGGGATTGTAAAGGTACCCAAGGTTTGTGGATTCCCTTGGAGGGGTCCCAGAAATGAAGCAAAATACAGTAAAATGTTTGTTTTTTTCAGAAAAATTGGAAAAACGGGTTGCGAATAAAAGCCTCTGGGTTTTTCCCTGCAAATTTTATTAAAAAATTGGTTTGTGGGGCTGAAATCACCATTTTACCAGCTTTTAGGGAATTACAGTATTTTGCCGACCAACATGGTTCACACAGTTTTGGCATTTTTCTGGGACATAGCCTATTTTTGGTGCTTTCAACCTCCTTCCAGTTAATGGTAAGAATGAGTTTGAAAGCAATAATGGGTCCTGGAAAGCTTTACATTTTAGAAAAGTAGACAACATTCTGAATTCAGAAAGGGGTCATTTGTCTAAATCCATGAATGTTTCTTTATAGAAACTAACAGTTAAATATTGAAAATTAGTTGACAAAAACAGCCTATTGTGTCAACGTTTTCACCTGTAACTTCTCGTAATTGTGACATCTCTTTGAAAGCAATACACTGTTACATCCGCTGGACATTCTTGGTTTTGGGGATATACAGGACTTGCAGGTTCACCAAGAACCAGACGTACCCAGAGCCAAAAACTGAGCAGCGACTTGCAATGGTATTTTATTATGTACCAGGTATAGAGCAATTATTCTGGGAAAAAGTATACATGGAAAAATCGGTATGAAAGACGCCTATGTATTTCTGAAATGGGAACAAATTATAGAGTTTAGAAACAGTACATATTTGCACATTTTCAAATTTGGGAATACTCATACTAGCATGAGAATTATTGGTCATTTTTCAAAATGACTTCTTTTTTACACAATGTCTTTCATTTGGTAGGGAGAAATGCATGAAAACTCAATGGGTAATAACAGTTGATTTACAAATCTGAATTACCCTAAGCCTCCTGATAAACACGGTACCTCACTTGTGTGAGTCGACCTCGTACCCGTGACAGGAAATGGTGCAAAATGCAACGTGGTCACACCTCAATTTCGCAGTGAAAAATGACCCTTTGGCAGATTGCCTAGCTGTAGTTTTGTACCCTAGCTCTGCCGGCACCTAGGAAAACCTAGCAAACCTATACATTTTTGAAAAGTAGACACAGAGAATCCAGGATGGGGTGACTTGACTGCCTCCCACAAGGTTCTGTTACCCAGAGTCCCTTGCAAACCTAAAAATTGTCCCAAAAAACTGATTTTTCCAACATTTCTGTTGTGTAAAGTTCTGGAATCTGCGTGGATCCACAAAGTTCCACCAACTCCGCATTCCCCAAAGATTGAGAAAAATGGTACCTCACTTTTGTGGGTTGGCCTACTGCCTGCGACAGAAATCGGCGCAAAACGCAACGTGGTCGCACCTCAATTTCGCAGTGAAAAATGACCCTTGTTTTGCAAAGTGCCTAGCTGTAGTTTTTGAACCTTAACTCTGCCGGCACCTAGGGAAACCTAGCAAACCTACACGTTTTTGAAAACTAGACACCCAGGGAAATGCAGGATGAGTTGTCTTGACTGCTTCCCACAAAGTTCTCTTACCCAGAAACCCGTGCAAACTTAAAGAATTGTAAAAAAGAACACATTTTCTCCACATTTCTGTGGTGGAAAGTTCTGGAATCTGCGTGTATCTACAAATTTTCTTTCACCCGGCGTTCCCCAAAGTCTTCCGCAAAAAAAGGTACCTCACTTGTGCGGGTCGGCCTAGTGCCTGCGACAGGATACGGCGCAAAATGCAACGTGGTCACACCTCAATTTTGCAGTGAAAAATGATCCTTTTTTTGGCAAAGTGCCTAGCTGTAGTTTTTGAACCCTAGCTCTGCCGGCACCTAGGGACACCTAGCAAACCTATACATTTGTGAACACTAGACACCCATTGGAATCCAGGATGGGGTGATTTGACTGCCTCCCACCAACTTCCGTTACCCAGAATCCCTTGCAAACCTAAAAAATTGTCCAAAAAAAAATAAAAAATGTTCTCCACATTTCTGTGGTGGAAAGTTCTGTAAAGTGCCAAGCTGTAGTTTTTTAACCCTAGCTCTGCCGGGACCTAGGGAAACCTACCAAACCCGCACATTTCTGGAAAGTAGATACCCAGGGACCTCCATGGAGGTATGGTTTGCGTTACCCAGAATCCCTTTGAAACCTCAATTTTAGCTGGAAAAAAGTTTTTTCACACATCTTTGTGTGGGAAGGTGTGGCATCACCGGGCTCACACAAATTTCCTACCACCCAGCATTTCCCCAGGTCTCCCGATAAAAATGGTGCCTCACTTGTGTGGGAGGCCCAAGTACCCGCGACAGGCAAGGGCCCAAAACATAGTGAGGCGACTTCAAAATTGCCTATGTCAAAACCACCTGCTTTGCAAGGGGGGTTACCTGGGTTATTGGCCCCGTGCTAGACGGCCATCTAGGGAAAACTACCAAACCCACATATTTCTGAAAAGTAGGCTGAAAAGGGGGCTTCCAAGAAGGTATGGCTTGCGTGGATCCCTCAATGTTCCTTTACCCAGAATCCCCTGCAAACCTCAATTTTAGCTGAATTTTTTTTTTTTCACACATTTTTGTGTGAGAAAGCATGGCATTCACTGGGCTCACACACCTTTCCTACCACCCAGCGTTCCCCCAGGTCTCCCGATAAAAATTATGCCTTACTTGTGTGGGAGGCCCAAGTACCCGCGACAGCCCAATTTTTTCACACATTTTTGTGTGGAAAAGCGTGGCATCACCGGGCTCACACAAATTTCCTACCACCCAGTATCTGATCCTGCCTCAGAGCTGCCCCAATATCCCAAGGTGTGACCTGGGCAACAGTCATCCACTGCACCACCATTTCTTCTAACTGGCTCAAAACGGCCCTTCCAATACAATGTCCTACATAGAAGGCATAACTATTGTTCTAACTCAGTCGTTGGGTGTGTGCCTGTAAGATGTGTGCAACAGTAAACGAACACAAAATTAATTATCTGGTTTTCTGAATATACAGGCTTTCCAAAGACACTGAAAAAAAGAGACAGTATTACTTCACCTTGCCACATATCCTACATCGCAGCAAACCTTTGTCATGGCTTCTGCAAATTTTATTGTTGGGGTTGTGCTCCTGGACCTTTGTCAGAATAAAACAAATTTCCAGTATGCCAGAAACTAACCTTAGATCTCAAGAAGCACACATTCACATTGTAGTCCGTGCAAGTTTGTGTGTAGGCGTGCTCCTTGTGAAAACAAACAGATTCTCAACCGGGTCACTGGAATCAAGCGGCTGGAGAGCATCCAATTATAGGACAAGTTTGACTAAATGATGCAAGTAAAGCCAAATCATGCTGCATTATGCTGCACAGTTTTGATAGTATTCCATCATGATTGTATGATTTGAAAACATGATAATACTGCTTGGGCAAAGATTTCACTTAACTTCCCTACCATCAGAATAGCCAACAAATACAGAAATAAGCAACTGAAAGATGACCAATCTTTGTGTGGGGGCCTTCTACTGCAAGCATGTATGTTGCCACATCTTTAGTAACATTGGTATAGTTGAGATTATTTTTCTATTAAAATGTTCTACTTTCCTCTCCTACAACATTCCCAAATATGTACAAGGTGGCCTTTTTTTATATGGGTTATTGCCTTATGGGGGAATGGGAGAAATCTCCCCATCAGGGGAACCACACATTTCATTCACACATTTATAAAAGAAAATGGGTGCTCAAGGGGGTCGACCCATGTCTTCAGGGCTGACCTCAGCTCCATTTCTTTTATATTTCATGGTAAAAAGTGTGGTTTCCCCTGGTGGGCCTAAACACTAATATACCCAAAAAAAAAAAGTGGGCTCATTAGTTTCAGGAGGGTGACGTCAAAGATGGAGGGAGGTGCAGCTGCTCAAGCAGAAACAATTTCATGTCTCCTCCACCCTTCAGTTTTAAAACCAGAATCCTTTGGTAGAAGCACTGCATGATCCTTTTTAGCCCTCTCAAATGTTGGCCATTTGCCTACAGATGCACTGGCTGGAATGCCGCCATTGACCATTTGGTGACTACTGCACGGAACGAATTAAAGCTGCTAGTGTAAGGCTTTTTAAGTTACAAGCAATCTCACTATCATTACATGTCATGTCCTATTTCTCTACAACCCTCTTGCTCCAAAATTGACAAATGGTAGACCCTGAATATAGTCACTAAGCAAGCGAATAAAGCACATTAAATGAACCAGGAAATTACAGGATTTTCCAAATGTGTTTAATTGTTTCCTTCAATGAAGTGTTCGGCAGAGTAATATATTTGCATAGGGATGTGACCATAGCTTGAAGAAAAGCAGCAATGCTGGTTCCTGGCAAGCACCTACCCCCAGTAGTTAAAGGAGCGTAATTTAAGGATTAGAGGTCATTAATAAATCCCAGAAGCCCACCTAGTTACAAAAGTAGAGAAATGTCTCAAAAACTACTAAAACGATGAGGGGTGGTTGGAAAATAGAAGTTGGACAAGGTTGGGATCCCAATTGTAAGCAGTGAGAAAAGTGACGAGTTGAATGCTTGAAAAAATCCCATTGGTATTGCTTTGAGTTTGCATTCTAGTCTATAACAGGGGCCAACCATATGCAAATCAGCTGAGAGCCTGCTCCAACAGGAACTGCTAAGCAGTGCCCCTTCGGAGTTGGAAAAAACCCACACCAGCTTTGTCCTTGGAACTTCCTTAATCAATAATATTTATTTATTTGGAATGTTTTATGTAGCACAAACATGACCCGTCTGTGTATCAGAGTGCAGTACAGAGAAGCAAAAATGTTAAACAAGTGGACATACATATAGCAAATACTATACCTATAGTAACAAGTTAGGGATACAAAATGAGAAAAGGGACAACAAGAAACAAAATAGATATAAAGTAACAAAACTGCATGGAAATATATGGCTTCCAGAGCAGCATATATGAAATGCAAGTCAATTTCAGTAGATTCATTTCTATAGTTGTATGTATTTAAACTTTTTTACATCTTTTTTGAATGAGGAGGTCATAGGGTTACATCTGGTTTCAGGCAGAAATGCATTCCATATTCTACGGGGAAGACCGGAGAAGGAGTGGTTATAGGTTCTTTTCTTTTTGAATTTGTTTGGTTACAACAGTAGAGAGTTAGAACTTCTTAGCTACTGACTCATGCCAGATAGTTTGAGTGTTTTCGCTAGATAACCAGAGTGTTATAATGAAGCGCTTTATGTGTCAAGCCGGCTATCTTTAACTGAATCCTTGCTTCAAGAGGGGGCCAATTGAGTTGTGTTAGATCTGATGTGAAGTGATGATGTTTTCTTGATACCATGATGAGTCTTGCAGCCGAATTCAGTGTAGCTCTATAAGTGGCCAGCCTAGCTTTAGGAAACCCTGCCAGGGTTTCAATCCTGTAATCTTAAAAGGATATAACTAGGGATTGCATTACTAACTGTAGGCCATCAGGAGACAGGAACGGTTTAATTCACCTTGGGGGGTTGAGTTGGTGATTGGCTCCTCTGGTGGTTGCACAGATGTAGTCTTGCATATTAAGATATTTGTTATTACTATTATGTCTAATGATCTTGTGGAATCAACATCATCTGGTGATCAGGTGAGTGCCATCAGTTGTGTGAGCCATTATTCTTGGGGGCAGAGTGATTTTAAGGGGAGATCAGGAGAAATTCCATATTGAGCATGTTTAGCATAAGTTGATTGCATGTTAACCGGTGTTGAGTTTCCAGTGGTATCAATCAAAATAGGGAACCCAATCTACCCACGACGGCTTGGGCAAGTAATTTTAGCAGGTAAAAGTGCCTACAGGGGATTTATTTCAGTAAATATTTCACTTAGTTAATCAATCTCCTTTAAACAGGCTATCTCAATTTGCTTGTCTCTAAAAATGTATGACAACAAATATTATTCATATTTATTTCAACATGTATTAATCTAACATAACCAAAAGATAAATATTAGCACACGGGTGTATATTTTCAAAGGTGTTTTAAATTATTGCAAAATAAGTTTTTCAATAAAAAAGGGGGGTACAAAAACATTTCAAAACATAATAAGACCCAAAGTTACTGTTTATTACAAATTAATGTTCTTCCTAATCACTATTGTGACCACTTTTTCTAAATCAGTTATACATAAATGAAGAAAAACGGTGGGAATGTGGACATTTCGGTCTATTTCCAGCTTGCATCTATTAGACCATCTTCAGGACTTTAAATAAAAGAATGTTTGACCCTTCAGTGATTGTGCAAATGGGTTTTAACAGTCCAATTAAGAGACTGATGTAGCAAACATGTGTCTCCTGTGATTGGCTGAGAGTCACAGTAGATGTACCTGTTTCTGTGTAGTTTTGATTGTTTATCAGGTCTTCACAAAAATCTCAACGGTCGATATCTGTCCGGAGGTGAATGAGGGGAAGTTTTAAAAATTCTTCTGCTAAACGCTGAAAAGTCTGCAGATGGAGACTCGATATTCACAAACCTATTTGCTGTACATTAGTTAACAGTTTTGAACCTCTGTATTATGTCAAGGGAATCCGCGTTAACAGTTGGCATAGAGTGTTTACGCGGATTCCCTTGACATAATACAGAGGTTCAAAACTGTTAACTAATCTACAGCACATGAGTTTGTGAATCGACCGTTGAGATTTTTGTCTCTTAATTGGACTGTTGAAACCCATTTGCACAATCACTGAAGGCTCAAACATTCTTTTATTTAACCCTTTGTATGCTCATGACGAGCTGAGCTCGTCAAGGCATAAGGTGCTCGGGTGCTCATGATGGAGGTGAGAGTTAGATTTGCTGAAGCGCTCCGACCATCATCCCTTTTGATATCTCCATGAGGGGCAGTTCGGCAGATACTGGAACAAAGGCAAGAAGATCTGTGTGCTACACTCGATATATCACCCTCCTGGTGACAATCTAGTCTTCACTGAGGAAATCATGGAGGTCATCAGCTCGAGTTCGGACCAACTCTGCCACATATTCCTCGGAGACTTCAACCTCCATTGGAATGACACAAATGATCCAATTATCCATTCCTTTAAGACCTTCCTCTCTGACCTTAATTTCTCACAGCTCTGTAAAGGAACTACTCACAATAAAGGCGCCACTCTAGACCTTATCATTGCCAAAAACAACTTCATACAAATAGGGGAAATCCTACCCTTTGACTGATCTGATCACTTTCAAATTCCCTTCCCCGTCTTAGGCAAGGGTATAGATCGACAGGGGCAACCCCTCAGAGAGAAAAAAATGATACGCAATATGAGGGACCTCGACATTAACTTGTTAACCTCAATCACCAAATATAAGTTACAGCCCCCCCCTCCAATTTGACCAACCTTGACTGTCTTTCTGAGCAATACTGTAACACTTTTTCTAACATTCTTGAGTCTGTTGCTCCGAAACAGCTCAAAAGGATCCCAGTCAAACTCTCTAAACCTTGGTTTAATGGTGCCCTAAATGATAAACTGCACAATCTAAGACTCTCTGAGAGAATCTGGAGAAACTCGCCTTCCACAACATCACTCACTCAATTAAGAAAATTGAGAAGCGTTTACAACAAACACATACGCTTGGCAAAAATCGACCACTTCAGATCTCAACTGGATGGAGCTAAAAATAGACCGAAAAAACTCTTCAAACTCATTAAGGAACAATCTATCCAATCCTCTAACCAGAGCTCTGCTCCGCTATCCATTCTACCTAGTGGTCATGATTTTACAGCTCACTTCTCTGAAAAAACAATGAAAATAGAGCTGGAGTGTTTACCCAATGCCCCAACTTCATTATTCAAAATACCACCCGCAGAATCAGAGGATATGGCTGAATCCTTGACAATTTACCACCAGCCTTTGAGCAGGGTTTGATGGATATCATATTCCAAAGTATCTCAGTGTAGTCTACACTGAGATACTTTGCAATATTATATCCATCAAACCCTCCAACCACTTTGGAGATCCACTACCCGCCAAGCTCTATAAAGATTTAATCTCAGCTGTTCTCCCTCTTTGGTCCAATATCATTCATGAATCTCTCATACAGGGAAAGATCCGGGACTAAAAGCTGGGCAAGTTACTCCCATTCCTCAAAAGCCCAATGCTGACCTATCAGATCCTAACAACTTCCAACCTATCACCAGCAGTATGACTCTAGCGAAAGTGCTGGAAAAATGTGTTCATTCACAGCTCTGCAAACATATTGAGAAATATAATCTCCTGGATCCTCACCAGTCAGGATTCAGAGCAGGTCACAGCACTGAAACGGCACTAACGCACATCATGGATGACGCTGTGAGAGCCCTTGACCAAAATGTCCCTTGTCTCCTGATCCTTCTAGACCTGTCCTCAGCCTTCAATACCATCAACAATGAAAACCTGATTGATCTCCTACAAAATTGGATGCGATTGTCGGGCTTGGTACTAAATTGGTTTGCCTCCTTCCTTCACAACTGCACGCAAAGGATCAAAGTTAATCATGCCCTAGCTTCCAGTACCCCGGTCCTAATTGGAGTCCCCCAAGGCTCAACGTTCTGACCCACTCTCTTCACTCTATTTATGGAGCCTCTTGCAGTCATTCTGAACAGAGCCAGCATCCAATGGCTTGGTGAGCAAAACAACGATTGATTAAACCCAGATCTGTGACTAGGGGTGAATGTTTTGCCATTGAGCAACGTTCCGTCTTGTGTGTTTTGCCAACATCCAATACCACATGTATGCGAATGACATGCAATTGTACCTGAATATCTCATCACAGGAGGACATAAAAACTTTAAATGCTGCACTTGCACAAACTCAACAATGGCTAGCCCAAACCATCTTCTACTAAATACTCTCAAAACGGAATTTCTTTTGATCAACCCACCTCAGCCCCTACCCTTGACTGGATTAAACACCTAACTGCTCTGAACTGCTCACCTCATGTTGTAGACTCTGCCAAATCTTTAGGTGTCACCTTGGATAAACATCTAAATTTGCAAGCACATATCAGCACGACAACTAGGGAAGTCAATTTCCAACTCAACATACTGAAGAAAATCAAACTATTCCTCCCCCCCCCCAAAGACCTCAGGACGGCGATACAATCCTTGATTATCCCTAGATTGGAATATGGATTGGTGACCTTAGCGGGACTTCCCAAAGCCAGCTTAGCCCCACTCAGACCTACCTTGAATGCTTCAGCCTGGCTTTTAACAGGATCTAGGAAATGTGATCACATTTCACCCGACCTGTTGCAGCTAAACCGGTTATCTATTGAAGCTAGAATCAGACTCAAGATTGCTTGTCTGACTCATAAATCCATATACCACAATACCCCATATTACCTAGCAAATAAACTTGAGCTATCTGTCTCTAGCAGGATCCTCAGAAGTACGTCCACCCTTCTCTTGAAGCCCCGAAGATTCAAAAAGAAAAGATCGTACAACCATGCGTTCACCGGCCTTGCTCCTAGAATCTGGAACTCCTTACCATCAGAGATCAGATCAAATCCTTCTACTACTTCCTTTAAAACACTGGTCAAAAGACTACTAATGTATGAACTTTAATCGCACTTATCATATTCGGGTGTTTTTGTTAATAACCTAATTTTCACGTACTCTCACTGATTTTCTATATGTCTTTAACTTCTTTGCATTTGTTTTGTCCCAGTCCTTCGATAGCTCCTTTAACTGCATCATTTGTTGATTTTGCTTGATCCCCTTTTGTTAATATTCCTCGTTCACATATCTTGGTTCCTTCTATTTATTATGTTTTCCTCTGAGTGATACATGGTGGCTCTGATAAACCCTACTCGTTACTCTTGAATGTTCTCCCACAATATTTACTATTAGTTACCTCCTTTTGTCTGTTTTGTATAATGGCTAGACTGCTCTGTACAGCGCTCTGATACCCATTTGGGTCTTGTTCACGCTCTATAAAACATTTCAAATAAATAAATAAATAAATGCAGCAGATACTGAGACAGCGTCTCTGGGAGAGGAAAATGGAACGGAAACTTGAAGTGATTATTCATTTGGCAAAGTTCCATCTGACGACTCATCTTCCAGTGATTCTAAGGATATGATAATGGCAGTCCTGCTGTCCCACCGCAAGCACAGTCTAAGCAGTGGAGTGATCCTAGCTGGTTAGACCAACCCAGAGTCAGGCATTCTTGGCAGCCCCCCAATTTTGTTCATCCCCAAATTCCACCTTTCACTGGTCAGCCAATAATTCAGGGGACTCTTGTAAAGTGTAGCTTGACACACCCAGGGGGATCTCCAGGTCTTAATATCCTTTATCAAAGAGTCATGTGTTGAGACTTTTCTTGAATTCATCAAGTGATGGGCTGGTGGAGGTCATTCTAGGACTTGGAGGGAAGATAGGAGAATGAACAACCACCGCATTGGCTCCAGGGGATGCATGGGGAGTGGGCCAGGGCAAGGGTGAAAGCTAGCCGGGAAGACGAACAGAAGCACGCAGGACGTCCGCGATTAAAGCGCCCAAGGGCTCACAGAGAGGATCTCCCTCGTACAGCGGGTATCTTTGGACTACAACTCCCTGAACCCATGCTGTAACAAATCGTGTAAAAGCCTGATTAAAGAGACAAAAGTTGGAATTGAATACATCACTACTGCGTGCTCACGCACTAGCTTTTTAACTATTTCTACCAGCCAATTAGCTGGAGATCTCCTTGAGTCTGAAAGACGTATTTACGCCTTATACTACTAATTTTTGACTAGTATCTATACATAAAGGAAAAAGAATTCGCTGGACGAATATCTTGAGTTGACGATAAGGAGGCTGAATACCCCTTACAATATCTGTCAGACTTATCTTGTGTCTGAGAATTTATTTGGGAAACGTTATTACTGTCCTGATGAAGGCGGATTAAAATGAATACACCGCCGAAACGCGTCGACGCCTAAGGAGCGAATCTGGGAATACAAACTAAGGAGGAATTCAAAATTGTTGTCTTTTTGATTGAGTTCTATCCTTTTTCCCTGTATACTCCTTTTTTACTTGAATGTGGTTTTTATTGATTATTGCACCGTCTTTGTGTGTTTCCCAATTTCTGATTCTGTTTTTATTTAATGTAATGTATCCTTAATAAATTGTTTTTATAATTTAAAATATTTTTAGAGTGTTTTCACATATATTGTCAGTTTCATCTGTCTACATTGCTTCCGTGTGATATGTGGGTGGCTTAAATGGTTGTTTGCTTGTAAGTATTTTTGTACTATTGTCATTTTACCCAAAGGGAATTTCTTTCTGACTAACGTCAAGGGTGAAAAAGCACCGATCTCTGGTGGATCGATGGATGGTCAGGTGGTGGGTGATGTAGGTGGGCCTGAAGTCATGCAGGGCTTTGGAGGCATGAGTCGGGATCTTGAAGAGGGTTTTCTGTATAGTGAGCCATGGATTCTACTAGGGAGTTTGAGGCTAGTCTTGCTGCAGTGTTCTGAATGGTCTGGAGCCAGTTGAGTAGTTGTTTGGTGGTACTGGCATTCAGTGCTTCGCCTTAGTCGAAGCTTCTGCTGATGAAGGCTTGGATGGAGGTGGAAATCCATTGGACGATTTTGCAGAGCATGTGGAGGGTATGGAAGCAGAAGTAGGAGACTATGTTGACTTGGAGACGCTGGATCTAAAGTCAATACGTCAATGTTTTGCAATTTGACAATGTCAATCTCTTTTTGGATGTTGACTTCCTTGAGCAAATTGTGCAGCAAACATATTTGCATGCTGAACAATTTCTGAAGGGGCATGGTAAGAAAGTAAGTAAGTATGCATGGGGGCACTCTAGGCTACATGTGTGTATTTTGACTTCACTTGAAGATATTGTTGGGCCTCCCCTCAAGATGAGGTTAGTGTGAAAACCACGATTGCGGCCCTACAGGTCTACTTGCACGGTTTGGGTAATTCCCATCTTCACACTGTACATTAGCAGGGATTGTTTTTTGCTATTGCAGTTTATGCTGCATTTCAATGAGAATCCAGCTGCATTGCCTCAGGACCATCCAGATCATGACAGGTTTTTCAAAATCCAGCCTGTCATGGAATATTTGTCTGCCTAGTTCCAGATATGTATACTCCTGGAAAGAATATAGCACTTTATAAGTCCTTGATGCTGTACAAAGGGCAGCTGCTGTTCACGCAGTAGACTGGAAGTAAAAGAGCTTGCCAAGGCATTGAGTTATACATGCTGTGTGAGAGCTCTATTAGCTATGTGTACATCTTGAGAGTATACAGGGATAGACTCCACTGTAAACGCTGTAGCTTGCCCTCCAACGCTAAGAGCCACAGGAAGAATTGAATGGGAGCTTGTCTAGTCACTCCTTCATCAAGGTTATAACCTTTATGTAGACAACTTCTGTACTGGAGTAGAGCTGTTCAGTGAGCGGTACAAAGTTGGCACTGCGGCATGCTGTACAATTCATTGTTGCCGCAAAGTATTTCCTCAGGGACTTCATAAATTCCAGAGCACTGCGTTTAAATTAACTGCTCACAGTCAAGTTCTCTGATAGGAGTGATGTTTATGTGCTCACAAAATATCATGACAGCACTTCTGTAACAGTTTGGGGTCGAATGGCCAAAGTTCATAAGCCTGCCTCTACACTAGTTTACAACAAGTGCATGGGCACAGTGGATAAGAATTACCATGTTTTTCAGCCATATAATTGGAGTAATAAAACTCACACTTGGTATAGGAAGCTGTTTACTAGGAGTGGGCCGAACTCATGGAAATACACAAAAACCCTGTGAGGTTTTACATTCTTCTGTCAACTGGTGGATATAGCAGGTGGCTCTGCTCGTGCTGTGATTTAGCACAGAGAAAATGCTCCATGATTAAAGATCTGCGCGAACAGCACTATGAGACTTCTTGAGTTAATTTTGCTGATGCTAAGTAGATTTTCTACTTGGCTGCAGCCTTCTGACCATAAACAGTTGTGACTACCTGCATCGGAAATCACCCCAGAGGATGCCAGATCTTGCCAGCACTTGCCAGCTTACAGCCCTGCAGCCCCACGAGAGAAAATATTCTGCCACATGGTGATTGGCGGAATTTGTCTGTTACAAAAGTAAGGGGGAGTTGCCAAAATTCCACCAGCAGAGCAGATTATTTGGCCCGTCCCTTCTTATTTACCCACCTGATCCAGATAGCAACATACAATGCACATGCCATTTATTGTCAGACCACCACAGGAAGATTTCCTTGAAATTCAATTGACCGTCATTGAATGTCTTACTGCTACAGAAGCAGCAGCCTTCACTTTATACATTCTGGCAGAAGTGGCAAGGCTGGGGGGGGCATATTTTGCCTACAGCTATCCTGTAATAGCTAGAAAGACTTGAGAATTAAAAAAATATAAGCTAGTTAGCCTCACTGGGAGAGACTCATTCCTCGCTTTATATCAGAAATAAAAATTAAGACAAGCCAAAAGTTAAGGAAAAGATCTGAATTGGGATTACTCTTCAACTAACCAGTTATTGGGGGCTTTTGAGGATAAAGCACCTAGTTCGGAATGCAGTGCTACCATGACATTAGATGCTATTGTACATACTATTATGGCACATCATGAAGAGACGGGGCAGGAGAGTAGATGCTCTCAGACAGCAATCTGCAAGGTCCAAGGGATGGTGCCAAAAGTTGCCAAAGTATGTAGCAATATCTCGGATTGTTTAACAGAGTTGGAGACGAGAGCTTGAACCCTTGAGATGGATGTTGCATCAGCCCAGAGCCAAACATAAATGCATGAGGCCAGACTAGTCAATATCCTATAGACATTGGAAGATCAGGAAAATCGCTAGCGCCGGAACAACGTTCGGTTTTTGGGTATTCCTGAAAACAGGGAAGGTGCAGCCATTTGTCTCTACATGTTAGATTTGCTAAGAAGGGCATTTAATGATTTGAAGGGTGGAACTGGGCTCAAGAGATTCAACGTGCCCGCCAGGTCCCCCTAACCTTTAAACAGCCAGATGGGCCCGATGCAAAGCCCAGGGCTGTTCTAGTATACTTTGGGAACTATCTCCTCAGGAAGAACATCAATGAAACTCTAAAGCAAGTGCAAGGTGGTCGATATCATGTTCTTCGCTCGACTGGACTTTTGTTGGGTAACGGTCAAAAGGCGCTGAAAGCTAAGGCAGGTGATCATCCATTTCAGGCAAAAGGTGCACTGGCCTACCTCATGAACTCAGCACAGCTAAAAGTAACAGCTGATGGCAAGGTTAGCTTCTTCACATGCGCGGATTGTAAATTTGTTTTTCTCTCCTAACTTTTTTTTCTTCTGTGGCACAGTAATGGGAGGATGATGTAATTGTCTCATGGGTGGATTTGTGTGTTTTGTGTTTTTTTTTACAGTTGAAAATAAATGGATTAATCAATGGGGGCCTCACTGGTCTTGGTGTAGCGCGGCTTCATCACAACAGACCAACGGTCTGGAAGCTTCGATGGGTAGGGAGGGGGGGGGAGTTGGTAGGGGGAACGATGGGAGGGTACAGGCGAGTAGGAGTACAATAAGGGGGGAAAATACAGAAAAGAAAAACAAAAGAAACTGAGGTAGGAAGGAATGTTCGAATACTATGGTGTAAATGGAAGGTTGCCGTATATAATTATGGCTAAATTGAGGATTTGCTCAGTGAATGTGGGGGGGCTGATTGACAAAAACAAAAGAGTCCGAGTATATGAGACCCTAAAAAGTATTAACCCTAAAATAATTTGTCTACAAGAGACACATTCAATGGGGCAACAAGAATACCCTACAGATAAAGGGATATGTGATGGCTGTATGCTCTACCCAGACATCCATGATAAAAGGTGTAGCCATATATATCAAGCATCAAGCCAGGATAGTACTGTGGGCATTAGCAGACAAGTGGGGAACCTGGGCAATAGTCAGATGATAGGGACAGTATATGGATCGAATTAGGATGATCCCAAAATCTGTGAAGATCAAGAAGTGGAGCTAGCCTCCTGGCCAATCCCTTTGATAATATGGGGTGATCTGAATATTCTATTTTCTGTACAACTGTCAAACAATGGTTTTATGATACAAGCTGTCGAAATAAAGCTATTGATTGAATATACATCTTGGGGTTTCAAATGATGGTTTGGTAAAATACAATGGGAGGAAGCCCCACACAAATAGAACACTAACTACATTTAAGGATAGTCATGGTTTAACTGATGTCTGGGTGTATAAGAATTGTATCTATCCCAGATATACTTATTTCACTTACCCACATAAAGAAATGTGTGTGGCTGCACTACTTTCTGAAAGCAGAAATTAAGAAATTTCCCCAACTTTGTTCAGACAATAATCCGATAATTCTGGAAGTAATAGGGCAGGGGTCAGAGGTGATTCAGTGCAGTTAGACATTCGTCAGGAAACTAATAGATGATGACAAATTTTCCTCCTATATGAAACATTGGGTAAAGGAATTCTTTGACATCAACCAATATAGTGATTCACTTAGGGTAGTGTGGGATTCCTTTAAATCTAGGCTTTGTGAAGAGGTAATTAGTTGTGTGGGTTAATGACGTAAGCAGCAGAGGGAAGAGGTCAATTCATTAACAGTACGGCTGACCTAATGGGAGGTGGAGCATTTGAAACTGATTAATGAGGGGGGCAGGAGCAGGAACTAAGGGAGCATACAGCAAAATTAGTTGTAACAAAGATAGAAATCAATAGTTATTTTAAGGTAAAAGTGGCCCAAATTTATCGAAAACACGAGAGATGTATGAATATAGGGAATCATCAGCACAAGGCAGAAATCTTCCAGAAATAGCAGATCTCAAAATAAGAACAGTGAGGGGCAGTGTAAAATGAATCTCACTGAGATCATGAGCGTCTTTGAAGAATGTTATAAAGAGCTGTATCAAGAGGACCCCCCAGATCCAGTCTAATGGGAGTAGCATACCAAACACTGGCAGTTAAAATAATTGATTAGGCTACATATTTGGAGATGGAAGAAGAGTTTGCACTGCAAAATGTAGTAGTTGCTCTAGGCTCCTTGTCTTCTGGTAAGGCTGCGGGTCCAGATAAAATCCCCTTGGAGGTATATATATTGTTTCAAAATGAGCTGGCTCCTATAATGCATTATCTTTTTCTAGATGTGCAGCATTGTGGAAGTCCACCTGCCTCTTAGCAGGGCACAGCTATAGCAGTCTTTATTAACAAGAGGAAGTCACCAGAATTACTGCTTCATACCACCCTATCTCCTTAACAAATTCTGCAGCCAAAGTGTATTCAAAGGTTTTAGCTAATTGGCTGCAGTGGATCATAGCCAAAATAGTTTTACTGTGGCAACATGGCTTTTTTTCAGGCAGGGAGACCACAGACGATATCAGACAGGTTATCTTGCGATTGGACAGAGGTGATACAAAATGTCCTGACGTGCTTCTTCATCTAGGGCCAAAAGAAGTGGGTGACAAGCCTTTGGAAGGTCTTGTCTTGCCCCAGATGTCCTGTGAGAGGCATGTCATGAGCCAGACCCATTAGGAAGTTCCTGAAGTGCTCGGGTACCACCACCACACGGGCTGCACTGGGCTCAGCGAACTTAGGCTCACTATACAACTCCTCATCTTCCCAGTAAATGAGATGATCCTTGGATGCTCCACCTGCTGCCTAGTCTGCAGCCTGTCGCTGCACACCAATGAGGGAAGGGCACTCCTTTTGCGCCTTGAAGTATTCCTCCCTGGTGGAGCCACCTTCTTGCTGCCAATGGGTCAGCTCAGGTAGGTCCTCCAGTTTGGCCACTTGCTCCCCGGTAGGCTCCAGGGCATCCCCCTCAGGTTCTGCTCCTTCCTGGGCCATGGGAACAGCTGGGGTGGGTTTCCCGCACCCCCTGCCTCCTCCTCTCCTGGCAGGTCCCTGGGCCACTGTTTCAGGCTCCAGTCCTGCTGAATCACCCTTCCTGGCTGCCATAGCCCGCATGGTCACGCAGATCCAAACAGGCAAACCCAACATCTCCAGATGAGTCTGGTGTTCCATGGAGAAATCTCCAGGTCTTTACCTAGCAGACATTCTACAGGCAAGGCTTCACTTACAACAACTTCCACGAGACCAGAGACCCCCCTCCACTCAAATGGAACATGTGCCACTCTGCAGAGGTGCACTCAGCTGTCAGCTGCAACTACTAGGCGGAGTACATTGGGAATTACCTGCTCTTTAGACACCCACTGACACCTCACAGATGTCACGCTGGCTCCTGTGTCTCTCAGAGCCTCTACCTCCCTCCCATTGATGGTCACCTTCTGCCCATATTTCTTAGTGTTAAGGGCCCGTCTCTTGGTCTCCAAGAGAGACAAGGGTCAGGACTGCTAATCCCTCCTCCCCACTGGAAATCAAATCCCTCCCAAAAGCTACACTTGCTAACCCTGGGGCTGGAGCACCAGTGGGTGCTGGAGATTTCTCCAATTGATAGACTACCTATTGATAACATGTCCCACCTCATTGCAGTGATAGCAGGTAGGGGGACCTCTGTTATCCCTTCTGACCCTAGGGGGCCAGGGTTGCTTGGGTTTGGGGGGGTTGGGGCTCCTTTCCTGGAGAACTATTTTGGGGCCATTGAGAGAACTCCCTTTGGTTACCCTTGTCCCCCCACTCTTCTGCTTGGGACCCTGCGCACCTTTGGCTGTGGTACCCACAATTTATCTGTGGACCCTGGTACTGGTCCAGCGGTCTGCCTCCTTAGCAAGGGCAATGGGGTGGTCAGCTTGCGGTCTAAAAGATGCTGGCGCAGCTCTGGAACACAAAGACTACTCAAGTGCTCCCAACTAATTAAATGAAACAACACCTTATAATCAGTTACTTTGCTGCCCTTCATTCAAACCTTCCAGTGCACACGAGTACACACTCCATCCAAGTCTCAGACTCTTTCTTATTAGACTGCAGTCTGTACTGCTCTGGAGTAAGTCCAAACCTGAGTCATAGGGCCTCCTTCATATTGGGTAGGTCATGGTACCTGCTAACTCTAACGGCTCTACGGAACTCCTCCCAGAAGCCTCAAAATGTTTCTCCAGGCCCGCCCCCCAATGCTGTTCAGGCACACCATTCATTCTCAATGCAATTTCATAAGAAGTAAACCAGGCATAAATATCCTCACTCCTATTATAATTCTCTACCAGATCCTTGGGAATATATACTTTACCCCCTGGCACTGGGCTACCACCATTTGAACTGGAATCCACCTGCTTGGCCTTGATATCCAGATCCCTCATGCTCAATTCATGAGCCAAAAGCAATTACTTTTCCGCCAGGGCACGGGCATTTTTGCTCTCCTCCGCCGCCCTTTCTCTCTCCTCCGTCTCTCTATCTCTTTTTCCATTTCCAATTGCTTCATCTTTGACCTCATGACTTCCAAGTCATAGTCTCTTACTCTTTGATTCTCTTCTAACTCTTCTGGTGTCAGACCCCTGCTGGAATGGTTGCTGCCAGGCTTTGAGCATGGATTGCCCACTGGCAATTCATGGGGTTGAAACCCCTACCTTGCATTTGCATCATTTCCCTCTTGGGTCTCCCACCAGGCCTTCAAGATTCTCTGCAACTCATCGTTCCTGTAGTTGCTCCTTATGGGGGACTCAAACTTGTGGCAGAATTGCTGAAGCTCTGTAACTTTGTAGGAATACAAACCCTCAAGGACAAACTCCAATTCTGCTTCCACACTGGGTGCCTTTCCTTTCACAGACATGATGCTTTGAAGAGTTATTAAAAAATAGAACCAACAAAAACTTAACCGTAGTATACGGTGGCATAGTGGTCTGCACTCAATAGTGATGTACACCAGTCACTGTGGGTTAAGTACAAATACAAGTTCAAGATCCTTCTCTGCCACCAATGTTAGAACTGGGGGTCTCTAGTTGGCAGAGGTAGGTACCACTGTCCAAATAGGGACCCTTGCTTCTAGTCCGGTTAAGAAGGATGCACTTTTAGATAATCCCTGATCACACCCTTGGTAGCTTGGCACGAGCAGTCAGGCTTATCAAAGGCAATGTGCTAAGTATTTGTGCCAACACTCACAGTAACACAGTGAAAACACCTCAGACTGACTCCACAACAGTTTAGAAAAATAAAGGTATTTAATCTAAACTACACAAGACCAAAACAACAAAAATCCAACATACACAGTTCAAGAATATGGTTTCAAGTGAGTTCTTAAGGTTGCGTTAAAATAATCCACAGTTGCATCACGTTTTAGCCAACAGTACCTTTAGATGTGACAATAGTTGCAAGTGAAAGCTGTAGCGTTGAAAAGCAAGCGATGCGTCACTCCTGAGACCCTGGAGAGACAATTCGACAACCCCGCTGGACACATGTGTGTTGCGATGACTCTGGTCTGTATGGGGAGGGATGCGATACCTTGCGTGGATTCCGGTGCACAGGTTTCAGTGGAAGCGGCTCACAAAAGGGATGATGCGACGATCTATGGGGCGGCGACGATCTCAGATCCGGTGATGATGCGCCGATGCATCGATCTTCTCTCACAGTCCCTCGATGCGATGGCTCTGCAACGACTCTCGCAGCAATGTGATGCGGTCCGCCAGCAAGCGGTGCGATGATCTCACCCAGTGACGACAGGCTCTGCAAAGATACTTGCATCGATGGTAATCTTCCCGCACCGGACTGGTGCGACCTGCAAGCAAAGGATGCAATGCCTCTGGCAGCGGCAACAGGCGCTGTGACGATCTGGGCCTTCGAGGTGGCAGAAATATCCTCGAACTGACAGGGATGCCCTCCGCGAGCGATGCGTTAAAACTTGCAGAAAGTCTTTAAAATCTTGGTTTCCAGCTTCAGAACACAGGTACAACTTCCAGAGGCCTCACAACTGGCCCAAGCACTCTAGGAAGGACAGAACTCTCTCAGCAGAGTTCAGGGAAGCTGAGGGTGAAGTCCTTTTGTTCCTGGGACTTCTTAACAGGGAGCCAGCTCTTCTCAGGCCCTTGGAGATTCCTTCAAGCAAGGGGACACAGCACAAAGCAAAGTCCTTCCCCTCTCCTTGGCAGGAAAGCAACTGCAGGTCAGTCCAGCAAAGCGACAGCAGGACAGTCTTCCTTCTTCAGTTTTCCAGCTTTC
The DNA here is from genome assembly GCF_964263255.1 of Lissotriton vulgaris. Taxonomy (NCBI): domain Eukaryota; kingdom Metazoa; phylum Chordata; class Amphibia; order Caudata; family Salamandridae; genus Lissotriton; species Lissotriton vulgaris. The sequence goes on from NC_141693.1 coordinate 1,528,426,748, forward strand.
TCCTTGGCAGAGGTTCCTTCTTGATTCCAGGATGATCAAATTTTCTGTAGTCAGGGGTCCTCCTGTACTTATACCCCTAACAGTCTTTGCTCCCTTTGTGCAGGAGGGCTCTGCGCCCGGTCTGAACCAGTTCTGGGTGTCCCTTGAGCACTCTGTTTTCCTGGCTTCTCGTTTCCTTTCAGAGGGAGGGGCAGGGTCATCAGCCACCCAGCAGGAGGTGGAGCCAGCATTGTGGATGGCAGGCACAGCCCTATTCAGGCCCAGGTGCTATCCCCTCCCACCACTCAAGATGCAGATGCAATCATTCAGCTTAGGGCTGACTCATCCAGCCTTCTGGGGCTCCCCAGCTCCTATCACTCTCAAACCAAATGTTCAATTCACAAACAGGCCAAGGAACACAGAAAGGTCAGACAAGAGAACAGCCCTTTTCTAAAAGTGCTGTTCTCAAACACAGGATATAAAAACCACCTTTCTTAAAAGATGTGTTATTAAATTCTGAGTTCAGGGATACCAGACTTTTATGTCCTACCTTGCTCCTATGGGAAGATATGCTAATAGGCACTGTAGCCAGAATTCCCCATGATAGCCTATGGGAAATGTAGCCTTACAATAGTGAAAAACGAAAATGGCTGTCATTCAGTACCAGAGCATGTCACCTGCACCAGTACATGCTCTACCTTTCACATACACTGCGCCCTGCCCAAGGGGGTACCTTGGACCTTCCATAGGGGTGACCAATGTGCACAGAAAGGGAAGGGTTAGGCCTGGTCAGTGGGGACACTGACCAGGTGGACATGGCAGTTCATAGACTACACACAGGCACTGCAGTGGCAGGCCAGAGACACCATTTTAGGGCTACTCATGTGGGTGGCACAATCAGTGCTGCAGGCCCTTTAGTCGCATTTGTATCACCAGCCCTGGCACACTCAGTGCACTTTACTAGGGACTTCTTGGTGATACAAATATGTCAATCATGGATAACCAATTGCAATAACAATTTACACAGGGAGCACTTGCACTTTGACACTGATCAGCAGTGGCAAAGTGCCTGCATCTAAACAAGCAAAAACGAATTCCAGCACTGCATCAAAAATACAGGAGGCAGAGGCAAAAAGACAGGGGAAACCAAGCCAAAGATGCCAGGTCTAACAGGTGAGGTAACTGGGGCCGATATGGCTGTGATTCTCCTAATGCCGAAAAAGCTTTGGACCAGGTGGCATGGCAATATCTTTGGGGAGATTTATCAGAGCGAGGATTTGGCCCACAACTTATTACTGCTATAACTTGGCGGAGTTTTAGCAGAGAGAGGGTTTGGCCACCAAACTATTACTGCTATACATGCGATGCACTATAAGCACTATGCACGGCTGCAGGTGATGGCTAACACATCAGGGAAGATCGAGGTAGCTAGATGGACAAGGCTGGGGTGCCCGTGCGCCCCAATCCTCTTTGCCATGTACATTGATGCCTTTATCAATCAGATACTACAAAACCCTGCAATTGAACCTGTAATAACTAATGGATATGATACCAAGGTTTTGGTGTTTGGGGATTATATTGCTATCACCACACCAGATCCGGAGAAGACAGCTAAGGAAGTTGTAGACATGGCGGAGGAATTTGGGAGTAAATCTGGGTAGCCCCTGAACAAAGGAAAGTCACTGCAATGCAATTTCCAATACCAATGTAAAACAGAGTCTGCCATGTATCTGGGGGCCAGGATAAGCACAAATAGGGGTGCTGTATGGCCTACAAATTTAAATCCAGTGCTTAATGGTATGGGGAGGAACTGAGGTACATAGATAAGTTGCATCTGACAATTGTAGGGAGGACCAAAGTATTACAAATGAAAATATTCCCTAAAGTACTGTATCTGTTTCACTCCAGACCCCTCAAACGAGTAGATACCACTATATAACAAGCATTTGCAATGCAATCGGTCTCACCTTTGGGACCGTATATGTATTTAGCTATGCAGCAAATTAGCCTGGGTGCGGAAACATCCACTGTTCTTTAACATGGAGGCAAAGTAAGCACCAACTGCATGACTCACCATGTATTGGAACACATGGAAGAAATATTGCCTTTCAGTATAGTCCAAACCTCATTTTTATTATAAAATCAGGCCTTTCTTTGGTCATATCACTGAAAAAACAATATTTGAAAACATTTTTATTGTCTACAGGTGCTCGTGGAATACAATATCTATGGACTGGAATCTAGAGAATGCTAAAGTGATTCTTATATTTTACAGACCTCTGCTGGTCGTTTTCCATCAAGATATGTAAATAGAGACAGTTGCCAGAAAAATTTAGAAAAAATAAAGTCCCTCAGCAGAAAGCAATTCTGGTATTTTACCGACTTCTGCTGGTCGTTTTCTATCAAGACAATTAAATTGAGGCAGTTGAACAGAAAAAATAGTCCCTAAGCGGAAGCAGACAAGTCTTAGGGCTCATCTCCAGAGCCCACAAAGCACATACACATATAAGTATATACAAGATATCTTAAATGCTCGACCTAAAAACTGGTGACCTCACTCTTTACAAAGGACCGGTTAGTGTCTGTGATGTGACTCATGTAGGAAACGGCTGCAGGACACAGTTTAATTCAAAGGTCTCAACAGATTGAAGAGTCTGGTTCAGAATAGCATTTCCCCAGGGCCAGCTTTAGTGCTGTTGTAATAAAAAAACAACTGACCTGGTCTCGATGTTATATTGCTGCTCTTTATTTAGGCAGACTCTGTGCCTTGATAAATTTATTCTTAGGCACTGATGTATGTTTGTTGCCGCGCTGATCTCTCTAGCTCTAGCTCGCGCTTGCACTTAATTGAACTGTGCACTGTTTTAAACATTTTTTTTAAATGATACTACTTACCCGAATCGCGAAATTGCACTGTTGTCCCGGATGCACTCCTAGCTTCCCTCCCATAGGCCTCAGCCAATTGGCCGTACGGGGTGGAGCATGGAGGCGGGACTATGGCTTATATGCATACAACCACGCAGGAGCGCAGCGGACACGCGCAGCGGGCGTGCTGGTGGCGCGCAGAAGCCGCGCCAAAGGCAAGCCTGTCTGCACCCCGTCGGGCCCAGGAGCCTTGGCCAAACCACCATTTACACCTCTAAGGCACTCAGAGCACTAGAACAACCACCATTCTCGCTAGCACCTGATGTCCTTGATCGCGTCTCAGCATACGGTATTCTGCAAAACCAAATGGGCCACACTACTAATCCCTTTTCTACCCCTCTCCCCCCCCCTCTCACTATCCACCCCACCAAAGCTAACTCGACCACTCTTCAGGTTTTGTACCTCAACACACGCTCCTGGTGAAGCACCAATTAGACATATTTATATTGTTAACATCAGAGAAACCAGATGTACTACTAATCACCGAGACCTGGCTTACCCAGGACTCTACACCGGATATTTTAGCGGCTCTCCCCTCAGACTATTACATCCTCAATGTAAACCGGCCCCCGGGGAAGTCAGGCGAGGGTAGCTGCCATCATACACAAAAATCACAAGTTCATCACCACGACCTCTCTAGTCTTACCTGAAGTCGAGAATATGGTCATCAACCTCGAAACTACCTCGGGATCTTTGGCACTGGTGCTCATCTACCGCCCCCCCAGTCCATGCCCTCCTTCCCCCTCTCCCTTAGTGAACAGATGGTGAATCTTATCACCAATCACGCTAGAGTCCTAATTATCAGTGACCTTAACTATTGGTTTAACTATGTATGCAGTGGGCCATTTGCGGCAGAACTCTCTGAACTCCTCTCTAGCTTTAACATGACCCAGCTGGTATCTGCCCCTACCCACGTCAAGGGTCACACACTTGATCAAATTTGGTCTCACAATGTCACACTGTCAACACCACAAATCTCCCCATGCATTTGGTCGGATCACCATCTGATTAAATTTACAGTTACCGTCAAAGGCAGGGCTAAGACTTCTAAGGTGGCAGGAGGTCTGACCCGCAAATGGAGAACATTTGATTCTCAGGGACTTATCAACTCCTTAGCCAGAACCGTTCCCACCATCGATTCCAACTCTAACATCAACTCTATGGAAAAAGACATTGCTAACTGGCTATTGGTGGCCAGTGATAAGCACGCCCCTCTCATTAAATACTCCCGTGCTAGACACAGCAATGCCCACAAATAGTTCACCAGTGATATAAAGGACCAAAAACTTAAACTCCGTCAACTTGAGATGAAATGGAGGCACGGTTACTCCAAGGAAGATAGACTGTTGTACTTGTCAGCCCCTAAGGACTACAAAGCATCTATTTCCACCACCAAACCTGCGCATTTCTCAGAAAGAATACCTACTGCTCTCAACAAATCGAGGGACATTTTTAAGATTGTGAATGATCTCAGTAGCGATGATAGAATTCTACCTACTCAGGCCCCCACTCAAGAGCTGTGCAACTACTTGAACAATTTCTCTGTGGAAAAATTGCGGTTATTAGGGCCAGAATTCACCCCACTGCCCATACGGAATCTTTTGACGATATATCCAGGAACTCATTTGCTTTGACTCACTTTTCAGATATATGTTACAACACTCTCTCAGAACTCCTTGACCCGTGTCAAGTGGGGTTCTCCAAATGACTGCTGTCCTCCCTTAGTTCTCAGGGACATTTTCTCAGCCTTACCCCAAAGTATTCTCCCTTTCCTCAATGAATCCCTCAGTAAGGGCGTAGTACCTAGGGTCCCTCAGGCTCTGGTGCTCCAGGATCTGTCGGCTGCGTTCAACACGGTCGACCACAACATCTTGGTGCACCGTGTCGAACAAGCAGGCATTCATGGCTCTGCCTCTGAATGGATCAAGTCATTTCTCACAGGCAGAACCCAAGCAGTACGTCTCGGTACCTTCACTGCCCCTAAACTATCTACCCCATGTGGGGTTCCGCAGGGCTCGTCCCTCTTCCCACTGCTATTTAATCTCTACATTCGGCCACTGATTCACTCACTTAAAGCCAGGAGAATAACGGTCTTTAAGTACGCTGATGACCTTCAGATTATTTTTCCCTTGGACTCCCCCAACGCCGCTGCAGAATTCCAATCTGTGATGCTCCATATCCAGCATGGATGAATCTCAATCAGCTAAAACTCAACCCGGGAAAGATGAGACTGGTGCTGCCTGGGTACAGCGTTGATTATTGGGGACCACACTTCTGGCCGAGTGAATTAGGACCTCCCCCCACCCCTTCCCTCTCAGTGAAAAGTTTAGGGGTGGTCATCGACTCTGATCTCTCACTTAGAGGACATGTGGGGGCCGTTATATCTGCTAGCCGCTTCCAACTGTGCAAAATCAGGAAGATTTCCCATCTGCTATCTTACGCAGCCCTTGTACAGGTAGTGATTGCATTGGTGCTCTCACGCCTAGACTTCTCTAACTCCCTTTACATTGGGCTACCCCAGACCTTGCTCAACCGTTTGCAAATGATCCAGAACCAGGCGGCAAGGTTAATTCACAAACAGCCGAGATGGCAATCGGCTAGGCCCTCGTTGCAAAAACTCCACTGGCTGCCCATAGCGCAAAGAGCTGCCTTCAAGACAGGCTGCTTAGTTTTCAAAGCACTGCACTGCAACAGCCCAAAACTTTTCAGTAGTCTGACCACAAAGCACGTCCCTACCCGTAATCTCCGCTCAGCCTACCTTTACTTACTCACCACTCCCACCATCAAGTTGAAAAGGCAGGGAGGTCGCAGGTTTTCGTTCCTTGCACCCAGGCTCTGGAATTCCCTCCCCCTTACAATTAAGACCTGCAGCAACTTACTAGGCTTTAGAAAGGCCTTGAAAACTTGGCTATTCGTACAAGCCTGCTAACCTGGTCTACCGCAACAACATCATACATAAATCAGTGCCAGGAAACTTGTGCGCTTTACAAACTCCTATTAACATAACATAACTGACTTTTTTTATTATCATTGGTCTACATCATATAGTTTTAAACATTTGTAACTTTCAAAATGTCCAAGCTTGACAAACTACAAGACATTTAAAAATGATAAACAATTTTCAACAAACAATATATACACCAAGACGTGCGACAAAATAATTACAAACAATTCAATAGTCAAAAAACATACATAACGACAGTACACCAGTACTTTTTATCATAACTGTCCCATCTAATGTATATTTATATCTCAGTGTGTTAGGACTATTCTCACAAGGGACGGTCTCTAAAGGATATAACTTTGTTGTAAGTGTCCACCTTTAGTTTAATAACCCTTTGTGAGTGATATATGGAAATTCATGAAAAAGCCGATGCGTTTTCAAACCCGTTACTTATTTCGCGGGTTTTCATCCGGGCTGGACTGGGTACCTGTCAAGTGATAGAGGGGACAATTCAGTATGGGTACATTCTCCTTCATTCTGCCTAACTTTATCTATGTCAATTGAATAATTACCTCGGTCTTTCGAGGCCTCTTTGTGTCTTATCATGTTTTCTGAAACACCCTGTAGTCCTAAATGGGGAAGGAGACAAACCAATTGTCTCAGGTTACATAATTCAACAAATTAGTTGTTTTGTCACTATGGTGCGTTTGAATTATACAGCGATGGAACTTACTGCTATTTAATTATGGTCGGGAACAGGCAACTGGTCATACTTCTTTTAAAAAGCACGTATATCACAGGTTTCTAAATCATAGTCGAGCAGAGGTGGCATTGTCTGTTAGAAATAATAAACGCACGTTTGAACTTTTTAAACATCGTGAACATTGCATATCTGTGTGTTCGATTGCGGTTTGTTCGGAACTTACTTGAAGGGCTGGTTGAAAGCCTTTTCTTTGTGATGATCACCACGTTTTTCTTTTCACTTCCAAAACCGCATCCGCGTTAGAACTTTGCGAGCATGTTATGCACCCCCAGGTCAGTGCCCAGTGCGGCCACATCAGTCTAACTGTTCTGCAGCAGGCCCTGCATTTCCCATACGGCGAGGCGCAAAAGACTCTTGTGATCGGTCAGAGGTTTCATCGGTTATCACTTATATGGGAAGCCCGGTCGCCACTTTTAAAGTGAAATGGTTTGCAATTGATTGGTTAGCCTTTGAAGTACTCCAAAAGACATATACAATATAAAAGTTAAACAGGAATCGGGATCTGTGAAGACACTCACTATTGCAATCGAACCCGAAGTGGCACATGCACTGAGACCCAATTAACACTGTGCTCTACTTCAATAGGTGGGACTATGCATTATCAACCCACACATTCCCTGATCAACGCACTTACAACTTGCCATCCTACAGATCATCCCGAATACTTCCTGGATCTCCTTAGTGACATCCTACACCCTACGGTTGCCCATTTACTAACAGTTCCAAACATACTTCTAAAAATCTACTTCTAACACTCACATTCTACCACTCTCCACCCGCTACTTAAACACCTTCTCACTGAGTAGTAAGAACAGAAACCATTAATCCCCATTCATGTCCTTAAAAGTGACAGGTCCCCCCGCAGGCCCCCCGCCCCTACAGTGTGTCCTTAAAAGTGACATGTGTGGCTGTAAAAGTGACATGTGTGTGTGTACTTAAAAGTGGCAGGTCTCAAGCCCCCCCAGAATGGCTGTAGATGTCGCCTGGGCCCAAGGGGCGTGCATAGGGCGGTGCTTCTTTTGCAGACATCGGCCCTATGACGCGTGTATGTCATTGTTGTGGGTAGAGGGGCACGCCTCTTTTTAGGATCTGTTTAGGATACATATAAGGCATCCCTAAGAGGATTGTACGGCAACCAGTCACCTGAATACGAAACGGGTCCCGTGGCAAAATGAAGAGATACAACCCGGTCGTAAAAAGCCCAATGTGGGGTGGGTCCCAGACCACCATCAATAGATATTACAGCGGATTAACACCCCTGGTGATGGATGAGAATGCTCAACAAGAAACACCTAAGGATATGGGCTGCGATGTTACTGGTTCTGGCGATGACAGGGGTTGGCGTATGGAAGCTCCCAGTTTCAAGGATTGCGTATGCTGTATGTCCCCTATTAAGGGCGATAGCAGAAGGAGTGAGGCAGCATGTAATGACAACGCATATGAGGGATTCGGTTTTGTGGAGCTGGACGGTTTGGAAGATTCGATAGTTCCACCGGACTCCCCGTCTTTGACGACCTGGGCTTTCAGGAGGAAGCGACTCATGAGAAGGACGTTGTGCAAAGTTTGGATACAAGCGTCAAAGATGCTGGGGCATCGCAGGACATTAGCACCTCAAGATTTTCAGAGTCGGCGCCGAGCGCAGTGAAAATGTGGAGGTTAGTAAAATAAATGTATGCACAGGCAGTTACATACTGGTGTGATACATACTGGTGTGATTTTATGTCTTAAACTATCAATATTTCAATATTTCTTCTTTCTGACCCTAAAGAGCAACCCCCGCTGGATGCACCTACTTCATAAACTATGTTAAAAAAAGCTGTACAACCTCCTAGCACACCCGTCTATGAAGACATGGACCTTCAGGAGGATATGCCTGTTGAGAAGATCGTTCTACAACAGCTGGGTACAAGCGTTGAAGATGATGGGGCTTCGCAGGACATTAGCGACTCAAGATTTCAGAGCCGCCGCCTAGAGCGGTGAAAATGCGGAGGTTAGTAAGAAAATGTTATGACACGTCTGTTACATACTGGTGTATTTTATTTCTCCAACTAAACTAACAGCCTGTCAATCTTTCTTCTTTTACCCCTGGGGAGCAACCCCAAAAAGAACTCAGGCCTTGGAGCCTCCTACAAAAAATGACAGCGTAAATTTTCACTGTCTATGTTGTGCAAAACAAACAAAGTTTTACAAGTCAAAATGCGGATGTTCCCATGAAGCGTGACTATGTCTCTAAGAGTGCAGTGGATGTACAAGAAATTTAAGCAGTATCCTACGATGACCTGATGGCTGTTAAAGGTTTCGCTGTGGCTGTTGTACAAGTTTATGTCAAGCATGACTATTACGGAATTTGTCACGGGCACCAGACGAATGATACTCAGCAGGACGCGCATGAGTGTCTGCGCGATGTACACAGAGACAGGGTAATCCGCTATATTTGTAGGTTGTTAGACCCGTACAAGGTGTATAAACTGTTAAGGGTAGTTTACGGGTTGTCCGCTGAAAAGAGATATGTCCCCCCCGATATGCTAAAGATCTTGACAGCGACACTCGAGGAAGTCCAATACGCTTATCATCCGGGTTTAAAACTGTTGTGTATGTGGGGGTGTGCATGGCTAATGATAGAAAGAGGATAGAAAGACTCGTAGAAAGACGGATATGTAAGCTGTAACAAAAAAATACAAGAATAGGATCCCTGGGTCCCCGAAGACTATTTGAGATAAATAATGTCATACTTAATATACCCTGATAACATGTTTTTAGAATCAAGTAGTAGAATGTGACACCTAGAGGTGACTATGGTTTAATCCGTCTTTACGACATTTACTGTGAAAATGTAAAGTACATTCTGTTTATGTTTTGTTAAGATTCTTTATTATTAATAAAATGGCCTTACGCAGAACACTTGTCATACATTGCCTGTGGTGTCGCGGATGATAACATGTCGGGGGAAAGGCTAAGAAAACTATTACGATACAGGGGGAGTTGGTAGTTTGGGAAGCGCCGAAGCTCTGTATAGAAGGGCTGTAGCTGAAAACAAACCTGTAACCAGAGCCCAGGTCAAACGTTGGCTCTCAGGAGAAGAGGTGTATTCACTCCATGAACCCTCCAGAAGACGTTTTAATAGACGCCCTACAATTGTTAATGCGCAAACAGATTATCAATGGCAGGCTGATATCATAAGCCTTCAAGATATAGCAAAACATAACAGCAGCGCACAGTGTATATTAACCCCTTTTGTGCAGTGGTAATTCCCCCGCTGTGCTGGGGGCGGGGGCGGGGGGCAAAAGCAGCGCCCGCATGCTCATGACGAGCTCATCTCGTCATGAGCATCGATGGTTTTAACAGTTATAGACGGGTTGTCCAAGTACGCCTACGCAGAAGCATTACGTGATAAGAGTGGGACGAGCGTCACGGCCACTTTTAAAGACATCTTCGAGAAGGGCCAAATTCCACAAACACTACAAACAGACGCCGGTAAAGAATTCTTAAACAAGGCATTTCAGAAATTATTAAACTACCTCAGTGTTCAGCATTTTGGAACACACACAGAGGTAAAAGATGCGATTGTAGAACAGTTTAACAGAACTTTAAAGTCTAAGATGCGGCGGTATTTTACGGCCAACAACACCTACAGATACATTGATGTTCTAAAGACTTTTTTAGATGTATATAATGCCAGTTATCAACGGACCATCAAAACATTCCCCGTATAGGTGACTTCTCATAATTCGTTAGCTGTTTGGAGAACGGTGTACGGGAGTAATTTTACTACAAAGGTGAAGAAGCCTATTTTTAAAAAAAGAGACACGTGAGAATTTCTAAATTGAAAGGCATCTTCACAAAGGGCTACCAACAGACTTTTTGCGACAAAATATTTATAGTGGAAAGTGTGGAACTTAAAGAAGGGTTGTAAGTCTACAGATTAAAAGACTACGCCGGGGAAGCGGTGTCGGGGATCTTTTACAAGGAAGAGCTACAAATGGTACCTGATGATCCAAACTGCGTGTATAGGGTTGAAAAGGTCTGAAAAGGAGAGGTAGAGGGGTTAACAGCCAGGCATATGTCAAATGGAGGGGCTGGCCGGAGAAATTTAACAGTTGGGTGCTAGCCAGCTCGCTGAAGGGTGTGTGAGCTAAGGACCGTCTACAAGCAGCTGATAAGATGGAGACAACGCCCTTTTATATTACCTTACCATCCAATGCTTCTAAGGACATGTTCCTCGACAATCAGATTTCTAAATACACTGTGAAATTGGCAAAGCCAGTCGACCTGAAAGGGGATTGGGAGGTGGCCCTAACAGAAATCCAATACCCTAGCACTTGGAATACATTTACATCGAACGAAGCAAGTTTTACATAAAGCGTGAGCATGACAATGTGAACATGCACGCCGGTATACCGTACGGTTACTACCCAACCGTATCAAGTGTTGTTCCTGCCATCAACAAATCTATAGCAGGCCTCGAAGGATATGCAAATATTCATATGTCGATAGATAACGTCAGAAGGAAGGTGTTTCTTAAATTCCCGAGTTGCGGCACAACTTTTAACTGCTCCGGTAAATTAAAAAGGGTTTTAGGCACCGTGTTGAATGTGAAAGGTCTGGCAGAACAGGATCATACGTGTCCAGATATTAACGGGGGGTTCTATACGCTCTATATGTAAAGCGATATTGTAGAGGCCCAGAGGATCAGTGATAGTTACTCGCCGTTGTTAAGATGGGTCCAGATACAGGGTGAAAATAATACGATGGTCAATATTCATTTTAATAAACTCGACTACGTCGCAGTTTCTAAAAATCATTTTGAAACTATTTCAATTATGTTCTACGATGATCAGTCTGAGCCGGTTGCCTTTAAATACGGGAAAGTTATTGTTAAGCTTCATTTAAGACCAAGACGCAACAGCAGCTATTAAGTCGGCATCATGGAGGTCATGAAAACATACGGGGACCCTTCTATGTACTGGTACTAGTACAGAAACTAAGCCGGATAAGGAGGGCTGCCGTACTTTCAAGGATCTCCGGTTATGTACAGACTGGTTTAGGGGGATTCCTCAGGAGTCTGTTTAGAAGAGCAATGCCATTCTTGAGAAGAGGCTATGAAATTGCAAAACTGCATGTTAAGGTGGCCGCTGCGAGAATTGCCCAGGATGTGGTTGGGTCTGTTACTTCGGCAGTTGCAGAACGCATGAACAAACAGCCGCAAGAAGGATCGGGGTTAGTGTACACCCTGCGCGCGCTCGTTAAAAGGAAGCGTTGTACTTCGAGATGCCAGGGCCCGCCTGCCCCCTATAAAAAAAGGAGCTCTTCAAAACGCACTCAGAAAAGAAAAACTCCAAGACGGAAGAGAGCTACGAAGAAGAAGAGAATCGGCTCTAAAGTAAATATTTTTTAAAGCTTTGTAAACTAAACCATGTACTTCGAACATTGCCCGTCTGGCGAGTGCGCCAAATCTGAGTTCGACTTGTTCACTCTAAAACCAACACAGACAAGCATCGAAAACAGCTTCTTCATGGAGGTGTCGCCTTTAGCCGTACTGACGCATCTGGCCCCTATAGAGTTTTATGTGTCAGGGTCCACGGATATGTATTTGGATCACGCTGCTGCATCTAGTGTGTAAAATCATTAAAGCAGATGGGTCCGCCATAGCGGCAGACGCTAAAGTGGCGACGATCGCTTATCTCATAGCTACAATGTTCAATCAGGTGGACATCACCATTGGCGATCGGCTCATCGCACAGAACGACATGTACGCCTACAGAGCCCACCTCGAGAGTATTCTAAATTACAGCAGCGGTGTCATTGACACACAGCTTTCAGCGGGTCTCTTCTACAGGGATACATACACCCAGTTTGAAGTCACAGCTCTGGACAGCGCAAATAAGGGTTTTGTAAAAAGAGCGGGACTGGCAGCAGGCAGTCGCAACTTTGACCTCCTATGGACGCATACATTCAGATCTCTTCTTCCAAGATAAACTGCTAATCAATGGAATTGATTCTAAGATAAAACTCACACATAACAAAGACTCATTCTGTCTCTTCAGCAGGGATGCGGAACAGTACAAACAGGACATCCTGTCAGCAAGTCTGTTTGTAAGAGAGTGAAAGTATCCCCGAGCGTCAGGTTAGCGCACGCCGACGCTTAACAAATATCAAACGTCAGGTACGCTGTGGAAAGAGTAGCTCTACAGGTATTCAGGAACCCGCTTAACAGCAGCAGAATTTATTTCTGGGGCAACTACCCAAACTCATCATGATCGGTTTTGTGGGCAATACAGCTTTTAGTGGAAACTATGCCTCAAACCCCTACAATTTTAAACACTACGGCATCAACTACGCTGCGTTATTCCACGAGGGCAATGCGATTCCTGCAAAACCCTACACCTCCAGTTTTAGAACATCCAACTACATCAGGGAATATCAGGGGCTGGTTTCGATAACCGGGAAGCACCTGAGGGACTGCGGTGTAGCTGTGTCACGCGAAAGCTATGGGATGGGATACACGCTGCTCGCATTCGACCTTACACCCGACATGGAAGACCGGGATCACGACAACCTGATCAAAAGCGGAAATCTAAAAGCTGAAATACGATTCAGTAATACGCTGTCTATGAATGTAAACATGGTCGTATTATCGGTATTCAACAGCGTCATTCAGATCAACCACGCCAGACAGATTTTGTTTGACTATCTTTAACCCCTTCAGTGCTCATGACAAGGTCAACTCGTCATGGGTTTTACCTGCCCTGTGCTTATGACGAGTTGACCTTGGCATGAACAATGGGGATCCCGATTCTACAGCACCCAGCGGGAAACCCCTTAGCACCCAAGGTGTTAAAACATTTGTGAAATAGACACTGTGCAGATACGCGACTTCTTAAGCAGGCATACACACGCTAGGAAATACTTTATAGGTGTTTTACCTAGCGATGGGCTACCGTCTGAAATAGGGGCAGAAAGACCCCGCACCCTAGTATTTAACACTGAACTGCATTACAAGGGTAGAACACATTGGGCGGCCGTGTTTATAGATAATGATAAGGTTACAGTGTTTGACAGTACAGCTGAGTTCCCTGAACACTATCTATATACACAGCCCATATTCAAGTTTGTGAAAAAAGTTGCAGAGCGAGTGGTGTATAATAAGGTGCGGGTAGAGGATTCTGTAGCCATGACATGCGGGGAATACTGTATTTATTTTATCAGTAAAATGTCAGAGGGTGTTTCGTTTAGAAATTTCTTAAATTTATATTCGAGGTACCTTGGTAACAACGACAGTATAGTTGTGAAATATGTAAAAGAAAACACAAGGACATCGGTCAGACCTGTGAAAACCGAATATGTAGCTTGTCAAAATTGTAAGGGCTTATAACGTATGTTTTTAATGATGAAAGTCTAAAAATAAAGACAGTATTTTTTAAAAACAGGCATTCAGATTCTACTTTATTGCTTATACATGCATCATAATTTAAAAATGTTTTAAAAAAGACGCGTGTGACGGGATGAAGAGTTATAAAAGTGTTTATTACAAACAAGGATGTAGGTTGAACAATACATTGACAAACGTCGGTGAAAGAAATATATGAAGAAAAATCAGGCACGATTATACACATAAACTGTACATTTGTATTTTAAAAAGCATTATGGGATAATAGTGGAGCATCAGAGCCTGCAGGCAATGGAGGGAGGGGTGTCTTTAAATTTTCAAGCAGGCGCCTGTGCTCGTTATTACCCATGAGCATGGAAGGGATGTTCAGTTCAGCAGCAGCTCGAAGAAACTGATCCCAACCGCGAAATGCATTGTGAGGCGTTAGGATTTTGGGGTGCGTGAGACCTTTCACTAGATCATATATGTGCGACCCTGCAACCGGCTGTCCCTTACAGAGAAATTATCCTCGCTCATTTCAGGATGTTAGGTCTTTAGAAGCGGATAGTTTACTCATCAACATTTGCGCTGCCCCTCTATGCCTTTGACTTATATTTTTTAAGAGGTCGTCAACAAAGGTGTCGGAGGGTGGCGCAAGGTCCTGCGGTACTTGCAGGGATTGAGAGACATTCGTAGGTGCTGCTGGTTGTTCAGAGTCCGGGGTATATAGGGTCAGCTTGTTTTTTTTGGTATTCCACTGGTTGTAGTAACTTCAAAAGTTTTTAAGGGTGCTGGTGTAAAGGTTAGCCTTGTCGTAGGGGTTTAGATAAGTACAGTTCAAAATGTCTTTAATTTCAGCATCCAGTTGTAGAGTCTCATTTCTGCGTATATCTCAGGCGTTTTCCGTGGAAGAGCCCATCTGGTCCATTCGCTGTTTAGGAACCAAATACATTTTTGTGGCATGCTCCATTACCGTCCCAAGAGGCGGCTTGTAATTACAGGTTTAGTTATACCAAGCAAAGTGCCTTTAAAAACCCCAGACTGTTTCACCATTTTCTTCTTGGTAATGAGTAAGGCCCTTTTATTACTGAGCTTCTTGATAAGACCCCTCTTCTTCCTCAGAACCTGTAACTTACTCCTTGATATAGGGACGTTTTCCTTTTAGGGTGTTTAGGGCTATTTCTGCAATGGCCGACACCAAGTCATCAGAAGCAGGGCACAGGATGGCCTTTAGGTGTTGGGGACTGGCTGTAACAAGCATTTTCAGGAGAGCTAAATTGTGTTGTAGACGGTCCGACATGGTCAACACCTCGTATTCTAAGGGCCAGGCTGTAAATGTCTCTGAAAGTCATTAAAGCTGCTTTTTATAGGACCGGGGCTTGGTCTTTGGGGTGTAAACGACTGGTAGCTCAGGGGGAAAATATCAGCCCTCAGTCTATAGTCTTCTAGAGTTTCATTTTTTAAGTTTACCAGTAGGTATCCGTGGGGTTTTGCTGTAGTGTCGTTAAAGACTTCCATGAAAAAGTGTGTGTTTCCGGGGTACATTTGTTTAGCTATGACTGATATTTGTTGTTTGTCACTGGTATTTTTAAATAAAACAAGGTACGAAGCATTGAGAGCTATAGATCTGCTGTTCTTACCCGTGTAAAACAATGTCTGCACAATATAGCAGATGATTAGATTGCGATGATGTGAATATTGAGTAAAAGCTCTCTCTAACTCCGGATGATCACCCCTTCACGCATAAGGTCATCGGCAATTATGTTTAAACTGGACGGTGGCAGTAAGTCATCATCGTTGAGATTAAGAGCTTTTTTATAAAGTAGCTCTTACCGCAGTTTGAGGGCCCTGCTAACACGCAGGAAAATGGATGCTGTAATCTGGTGTCCATGGTCTGGAGTTTGTCTCTCTAATTGGGCTAATAACCATACGGCAGCTCCGCTACCTTCCGGGAAACATGCCGAACTCAGCGCTCTTCTGAAGAAACCCACAGCGGACCCCTCTGAACTTAAGAACTACCGCCCTATCTCGCTCCTCCCATTCCCTGCCAAAGTCATTGAGAAAACAGTCAACAATCAGCTCGCCGCCTTCCTTGAATACAACAAATCCCTCGACCCCTCACAGTCCGGCTTCTGAGCCAAACACAGCACCGAAACCGCCCTCATCGCAGCTACAGATGACATCCGAACGCTTCTGGACAACGGAGAAACAGTTGCCCTCATTCTACTTGACCTCTCCGCCGCCTTCGACACTGTCTGTCATACCACCGTTATACAACGCCTCAGCAACGTCAGAATACAAGGAAAAGCCTTGGACTGAATCATCTCATTCCTCTCCGGAAGAACCCAGAGAGTCCGCCTCCCCCCATTCAAATGAAAGGCCACCAAAGTCATCTGCGGCGTACCACAAGGATCATCACTCAGTCCCACCCTCTTCAACGTTTACATGAGCCCCCTCGCATCCATCGCGCGACAACACAACCTCAACATCATCTCTTACGCAGACGACACCCAGCTGATCCTCCCCCTCACCAAAGACCCAAACACCGCCAAAACCAATCTACATGAAGGAATGAAAGAAGTAGCCGAGTGGATGAAGAACAGCCGTTTAAAAATGAACTCGGACAAAACGGAAGTCCTCAACTTAGGATCATCCCCCTCCGCTTGGGACGACTCTTGGTGGCCACCGGCCCTGGGCAACGCACCCAAACCTACGGACCACGCACGTAACCTGGGCTTCATCCTGGACTCCTTCCTCTCGATGACCAGACAAGTCAACGCCATCTCATCATCATGCTTCAACATCCTACGTATGCTCAAAAAAATCTTCCGTTGGATACCCACCGAAACAAGAAAGACGGTCACCCACGCACTGGTCACAAGACGACTGGACTACGGAAACACCCTTCACGCCGGAAACACAGCCAAATTACAGAAAAAACTCCAACGCATCCAGAACACCTCAGCCAGACTCATCCTAAACATCCCCCGCCAAGCTCACATTTCCGGTCATCTGAGAGACCTCCACTGGCTCCCCGTCAACAAGAGAATAACGTTCCGTCTCCTCACCCACGCACACAAAGCCCTCTAACGACCTAGGACCCAAATACCTCAACACGTGCCTGACCTTTTACACCCCCACCCGCCAACTACGATCGTCCAATCAAGCCCTCGCCGTGATTCCACGCATCCAAAGATCCACCTGGGGGGAAGATCCTTCTCCTACTTAGCGGCCAAAACCTGGAATTCTCTCCCTACCCACCTCCGCCTTACACAGAACCACCACTCCTTCAGAAAACAACTAAAAACTTGGATATTCGATAAGTAACGTACCAACCCCTCCCTCAAGCGCCTTGAGACCCTTTGGGTGAGTAGTGCGCTATACAAATTTTAACTTGACTTGACTTGACTATGTTAGGGCTGTGTTGGGATTTCCCACTTCTTTTTGGATCTGACTATGCACGGATGGTTCACAACTATGGTTTTAGCATTTTCACAATCGGCTGATGCAGTGTATTCGTGTACCAGATTCTCTAGACTGTCAAAATTGATTTTTAGAATGTTGTTGACATTTAGGGTAATGCCTTTCACCTTCATACACACTTTGCTCTGGTTTGTGCGGTTGGTGTAGGTCTTAGGTCCGGTATATTCTATTATATGCTTATCCTTATCGAGCTCGCTGATCAAATCACCCAGATAATCCCCAAGGGGAGGGTATTCATCCCTCGGTTTACTCAGAAAAATCACAGAGTCGGTATCATGATACAAGCAGCGGTCCTGGAGTTTATCTATAACCCTGTAAATCTCTAGACGAGTCTGGGCTGTCGTGAAGCATGCTATGAAGATGTTTATGTTGTTACACGTTGTGGGGTATGCTTTTGTATATTTCCAACACAATGCAGCGGTATAGTCATCGATAAACTCGCAGCTCGACACCTCGTAACAAGGGGCAACTAGGTACTTAAACAGCTCATCAGGATCTGTTATTAAGGTCGTATTTGACAGGTTTGTACGCTGTGAGAATTTTCCCCATAAGGAGTTGAGGCAGAGTTTGGCTATCTGTCAACGGGCTGGGTTGACCTATATCAAATCGGGTGGTAAATGGATACCCTCGTGAATGTAGTATTCATTGATGTATTTCTGCTTTGCATCCTGACTAGTACACCATTCGGGATAACCTGAGGCCTCCTGTTTGTCTCTAAGAAACAGATTAATGTACGGGGCAAAGAGTTGTGTAGAGGTCCTCTTAAAATGACACACCTCGTACATCCTCCCGAGCATGTACCCTTTCTCCAAGGCCGCTTCTACCTCGATGCTGCACCAGGTCCCTGTGAGCATCCTTTGCTCGTTGGTGTGTCTACAACAGACAACCTCTTTAAACATAGCACATGTTCGACAGGGAGAGAACAGCAGTTTACCATTGACTCTGTATGGTAACACAGGAAAGTAAAGCTGCCTTGGAGGATAGATTTCGCACTTGACTAGCCCAAAGTATTAAGATATGGGCATAAAATCTCTTGAGATGATGGTGGCGTGTCCTAAGGGGTATACCTTCATTTTGTTCACAAATGGGTACAGACTGGTGAAATCGTAGTAGTGTATTTTCTCACCCGCACCTGCAGCCCTGTACAGTTGTATGGCATTTGTAGGACCCCCGAATAAGGAGTCGCGATGTTCCAGGGGTTCTGGTAAATCGTGACCCCGAAGGAAAGAGTAGAGCTTGGTGTCGTTTGTTAACATCTCTAACCATTCGTGCTCCCAAATAACCCTCTTGGCATTGCCACATTTTTCAACATACTGGGCCTTCAACGAGTACGTCTGTGTAAGTGTTAAAATTTGGCACCCAGCTATCTGTTGAACCCTTGAGGCTTGTATTCAAAGGCCGTCTGTACTCCGTTAATTAAAGCGTACCCTTCCTGGTAATAGGGACTCACACGGTGTTCGCTACCCTGTAAGGCGTGGTGAATCTGTAGGTCTTCCTTCTCAGAGATGTACATGAGCCAACGGATAGAGGGGATTGAATAACGTTTGTTTGGCGTTATAGAAGTCTGGAGGGACTAGAGCAATACTTTCTGGTCTCAAAAACATGTGTTTGTAGATGGACATACACATGGAGGCCAAAGTTATGTTTTGAAAAAGGTCGATGTATTCGACCTCCTTCGGCATTTGAGACGTCATGGGTTTCAAGGTCCTGACTTTCTTTGTCATTTGAGGCTTCTTGGGTTTCAAAGCCCTGACTTTCTTTGGCCTTTGAGGCTTCTTGGGTTTCAACATCCTGACTTTCTTAGTCATCTCCACCACAACATCTCTGAAGAGGTTGCACACTTGTCGTAGGATCATTACATCAGCCTGACAATAAGCTTTCAACTCCGATTGAAAATGAAACTCCTTTTCACGGTTTTCAGAGTACCATTGTAGAAAGTTCTCTTTCTCGGCTGGCATCATGAATTCAACCCCGTAACTGTCAGGAGGGAACATGGGACGCACATAATTCTGGTTAGCCCAGGTATTAAAAAAGTGTGGAAAATAACCTTTACACCCGGGGAATCCAAAGGCTTTTGAAAGCTTGCTCAATTTCATGGGTAAAAAGTTCAGGGGGTCTATAAACCTTATTTGTAACTGCCCGGCTGTTAACAGCATCAGCTTGTAACCCTGAGTGATGAGTTCTACTTGTACCTTTTCACGAATCCTATTTTGCAAAATAAAGAACGAATCGTAGGCTTTTGAGTTGTGGGCAAACATGGTGTACCCTTTGAATTTGGTTTGAATGAAAGAGTTAAGGAAACCCCCAACGCATGTTCTACCTTCAAACTTTCAGCTGGCGTCGGAAGTTAGATGGTGCGCGTAAATATAGTTAGGTTGGTGTACTCCCGTCTCTTGTGTGCACTCCTTATCAAACACGATGTAGGCTTCGTTCTTGGTCTGGGGCCTGCCTTTAACCATGTAGCACCGATAGTTCGTACCCGCATCCAAAGAAGTCTGCCACCGGGGGCATTTCATACCCTTGCATTTGTGATCAGCCATATACCGACCACACTCAAAGCAATACATTTTAGGGCTGCATCTAGCAGCTTTCCTATGGATGCTCAAACAGCCTTGAGAGCGACAAAACATCTTACAGGTGTGACACATCACCTTCAGGGCTGCGTCTATGACGCACCCATCCCTCTGGCACATCTTACAATGCATTTCACACTGATGGCGATCCTTACTACTGTATATGTGGTCGCAATGTGTGCATACATACTTGACTCGCAGAAAACCTTTAAGGTACAAGATACCGTAAAAGTGGTGAAGGACATGTAGTCTTGTTTCCCAACCGGGCCCCTGTTGCAAAGTACTTCCAAGAGCCGCTATGATAAAGAACTTTCACAGTCACAGAGAAATAGTTCTCAAAAAGTCCTATATCACCAAAGCAGACCATGCGGTCTGGAGGTATTTCAAGAACCTCATGGGCTTCAGCCTCTCTAGCCAGGATGACCGCGTCGGTGGTGTCGCGCCCCATCAGTAACCCTGCGATGCTGGCCTCCGGACATGTGTTGGTTGTGTCGTTGTTAAAGTCGAGCAGCCAACGATTTTTCTTACCTATTATCTGGCTGTATAGCACGCTCTTTAAAGGTCGGGAAACACCCCCCTCATGGCCCCGTACAATGAGGGCTATGCCTCGGAAAGTGCCATAGGCGACTAGTTCAGCCTTGCTCTGTAAAAGCCGCAAAACATTTTCTAAAAATTCCACAGCGTCAAACGCATCTCATGACCTCCTTTTGGTGAACAAAGGACTTGCCCCTGGAAACAGAGGTGGAAAAAATCATTGGGACCCACATTGCGTAACAACCTTTCTATGAGCGCTTGCACCGCCTGATGTATAGCTAAAACACTGTGATCGGAGGACCTTATTTGGTGAAGGTTAGCAAACCTGAACTCCTCGTAGTGCTCAGTGGCATTAAATCTCTCTACATCCCGCCTTTATCTTCTAAAGCTCTCTAAATATACGGCCTCTGAATCCTCATCTTGAGACCTTTGACTTGCTGGAGAGCTTGTTGGTGTATGAATTTGGGGATTCTGGTTTAGTAAGGGCTCTGTCTGTCTTTTAAGCATACTGGTAGCACATATTCTGGCTTTCTTTAGTTTACTTATTAAAAGCTGCAGGTTCTTAGTGCTATTTGCCCACTTTTGTTTTTTACGAGACCATGTTTTTCTAGGTAACAGACCCCCACCTATCTGAACAGTATGGGCTGTACCTATGTGTGGCATGCTCCTGGATGTCTGTTACAGACCCACCTGCGACCTCTAGCTGTTCCGGATGGTGTATTGTTGGTACTCTAACTCCAGAGCCCTTCAACTGTCTGCCCCTCGATCTGTTCTCTCCTAAACTTGTGTACTGATGTGTGGCTGGTACTGCTGTATATGGTTCGGATGTAGCTTGTGAAAAGGTATGACGATGTTTGCGGTGCTCTATGTACTTTTTACGCCCTCGTAAGCGTAAGAAACGCAGGGATTTTGTCAAGACTATTTGTACCTTACGGTTATATTTTGAGGTGCGCGTATTATTAATACCATCTGTCTGGCGTTTCTTAAGGAGATGGCATTGTCCTACTCACGTTTGTATAGATCATATGTCAGATCCTGCTTCCTGACATGTTTGGAGGATTACCCTTTCACACAGGTCAACCCTTTGCAGTATCTTCTGCTGAGCCTCCACCATGGACCTGTCACCGCTACCCCCCAGCCCCCATTTTAAGGTTGCTGTGATCGCTTGGCGTTTTAGCTTTCTGACCACCCATTGTATATCCTTTACATGCGCATATAGTACCGGTTTTGGATTTACAGAGTCATATTGTGAAGGGTTGGGGATGCATACAGGGCTTGGCTGTATAACAGCCTTTAATACCCAAGGGACCGCTCTTGGACCTTCAAAACCTCCACCATTCTGTAACTGCGGGCCTGGGGGGGATCATAGAAATAGGATCCCAATGCGAACAAATGTTATGGGTTTGTAGTGCAGGGGGTGATACAGGGTTTACACTGATCACTGGGGTGGTGGGATCGTATGCTCCCGAAGCGGTGATCGGTGACATAAGGCTGTGTGAGTGTAAATGACTGTCGTAATAATCAAGGGTCTAGCGGCTAAGGTATTTTCAGGGGGGTGGGTGGGTGAATGTCTGACAGACTTCTGCAAAATCCCATTGTATGTGCTAGAAGGTCCCCCGTACGCTGCTTCTGAGGGTCCATCATGGTTGTCTACCGACCCTGTCACCGTCTTGAGACACCTTCGGCTATCTGTATTAGTTACTCCTAAATGACACCCATTTTCAGACACGTTGTCCCTAAATAAGGCAGAAGAGACTACAGAAGTTTTTGGGGGTTGGTCAACGGGCCATTCCTCTGCAGTCTTCGTTAGTTTGTTTGAAACTTCCGAAGGCTTCAGAGGTTGAGAGGGGGTCTGGGGTGTAACAGAATTGTTTAAGTATCCTTCTTGTGTTTCAACTTCTAAAGCCTCTAACCTATGCTTATTCCTAAGATATTTTCTTGAAAGCCTGTTGACTTTAGGGGTTTGGAGGTCTAACAGACCTTCCACAACCGGTGTCGCCGCCGGCGGGTCCTTAGAGAGCATCGGGGGAGAGGGATCATTCCCTTGATTAGCAACCTTTTTTAATGATAGATCTAAAGGGTTTGTCAGGGGTTCAGGGACCAAAGGTTTCTTGCTGAGGTCTAAAGGTCTGCTGGGGCCACGGGGACCACCTTCTCGAGGTTTAAAGGATCTGTTTGGGGTATGGGGTTCAGCTGCTTCTTCTTAAGGGTTGGCTTTCTCGAGATGAGTTTCCGTTTTGAGGCTTTGAGAGGTTTCAGATACATAGTGTTGCTTTTACATAGACCTGGTCTTACATGGTCAATAGATGTGAGCACTACACCGCTGTTGTCGCCCTACCCGCGCAAAATAGACAACCCTGCAGGTTTGTTAAGCATGTTGGTGGGTGGCTTAATTTTGCATTTCAGAGCTGTCCAGGATCTCTGTTGGATATGTTTGTAATGAGAGCATTGCTTATCCTGGCGAACACGCCTACTCACACCTTTTTCTGCAGGCCAGGTGCTCAGGACAGTCGTTGTTATGTCCGCCAACGGTTTTGCAGCTCTCTTAACCTTATGAGTATCATTGTTGATGTTCTTTCGAGCGGCTCATAGAAATGCAAAATAAATATATATATATATATATAAATATATATATATATATATATATATTACCTACTGGCGGTCGCCAGTAGGTATATATAGTTAGGATTTTTTCTCTATGGGATTTTTGAAAATTCTATGTCTAATAACTTTGGCGTTTGTGGACGGAATTGGCTGAAATTTTCAGGAAAATGGAACATTTTGTTTCTGAGCAGCCCCTGACAATTTGGGGGGGTTTCATGAAGGGGGGGCCGAGAAAAAAGGGGGGTCCCAAAACGCATTTTTCCCATGTTAATTTCCATAGGGCGGTTGGCCTCACTTTTAGCTCGAACGGCTGAATGGATTTGCACGAAACTTGGCAAAATTGTAGGGACTGTTAGCCTGATGTGCCTTTGCTAGGTCTCAATATATGTGCTCCAGTGGATTTTGAGTAATTTAGGTTCAAAAAAATATATATATCTGGGCGGAGCCTAACCACACATCTGATCTGATTGGCTGTCAGCACTTCATCCAAGAAGTGTTGGCAGCCATCTTGGGACCAATATACATGATAGCACCTCATTAAAAAGCATTGTAGTTAATAGAGGGTTTTAGGACTTTAGTTACATTATCAATCATTTGTTGATGGTACCATACTCGTTTTAGGAATTGTGGTGGGTTCTAAGGTGATTTTACCATGTGAAAAAACCTTCTGCTGTGATATCATGAATATTGTTTGAAAGAAAACTAATATCTCATGATTTTCCCACAGTGGTTTGGAAGGGGATCTATAAGCTAAACTGAAAGCATATTTTCTGTAAATTCACATTATCTTTCTCAGTCATGTGAAAATGAAGTCTGACATTCTCAGTAAAACATGTACATCCAACAAGGACAGAGACTGTCAGTTGATTCCTTTGTGTTCTACTGCAGCCTCCTAGAGTGTTCTAAAGAACAACTAGAGCGCTAACAGTCCTACTTATTACAAAGGTATGGCACACCTGAAGCCATCTTGATTGGAATAAAGTGGTAACTCTTAAAACATTTAATTTAAAAAGAAACAACATGAAGGGGTATATTTTGCCATAGAAAATATGATTAGTGCTGCAGAATGAAAAATTAGGGCACATTTTGAGTGACTTCTCAAATCCTTTTCTATTTCATTAAAACATTCTGACATGCAGTCTCCCAAAATGGCCACCAGAGACAAAAGAGCCCAAATGTAGCCCAAATATCACCCAGATGTAGCCCAAGTATAGCCCAATGACAGGATGTCCCAGAGTGTTCTAAAGAACAACTAGAGCGCTAACAGTCCTACTTATTACAAAGGTATGGCACACCTGAAGCCATCTTGATTGGAATAAAGTGGTAACTCTTAAAACATTTAATTTAAAAAGAAACAACATGAGGGGGTATATTTTGCCATAGAAAGTATGATTAGTGCTGCAGAATGAAAAATTAGGGCACATTTTGAGTGACTTCTCAAATCCTTTTCTGTTTCATTAAAACATTCTGACATGCAGTCTCCCAAAATGGCCACCAGAGACAAAAGAGCCCAAATATAGCCCAAATATCACCCAGATGTAGCCCAAGTATAGCCCAATGACAGAATGTCCCAGAGTGTTCTAAAGAACAACTAGAGCGCTAACAGTCCTACTTATTACAAAGGTATAGCACACCTGGAGCCATTGTGATGGGAATAAAGTGGTAACTCTTAAGACATTTAATTTAAAAAGGAACAAAATGAGGGGGTATATTATGCAATAGAAGGTATTATTAGTGCTGCAGAAAGAAAAATTAGGGCACATTTTGAGTGACTTTTCAAATCCTCTTCTATTTCATTAAAAAATTCTGACATGCAGTCTCCCAAAATGGCCACCAGAGACAAAAGAGCCCAAATGTAGCCCAAATATCACCCAGATGTAGCCCAAGTATAGCCCAATGACAGAATGTCCCAGAGTGTTCTAAAGAACAACTAGAGCGCTAACAGTCCTACTTATTACAAAGGTATGGCACACCTGCAGCCATCTTGATTGGAATAAAGTGGTAACTCTTAAAACATTTAATTTAAAAAGGAACAACATGAAGGGGTATATTTTGCCATAGAAAGTATGATTAGTGCTGCAGAATGAAAAATTAGGGCACATTTTGAGTGACTTCTCAAATCCTTTTCTATTTCATTAAAACATTCTGACATGCAGTCTCCCAAAATGGCCACCAGAGACAAAAGAGCCCAAATGTAGCCCAAATATCACCCAGATGTAGCCCAAGTATAGCCCAATGACAGAATGTCCCAGAGTGTTCTAAAGAACAACTAGAGCGCTAACAGTCCTACTTATTACAAAGGTATGGCACACCTGAAGCCATCTTGATTGGAATAAAGTGGTAACTCTTAAAACATTTAATTTAAAAAGGAACAAAATGAGGGGGTATATTTTGCCATATGAATTATGATTAGTGCTGCAGAAAGAAAAATTAGGGCACATTTTGAGTGACTTCTCAAACCCTCTTCAATTTCATTAAAAAATTCTGACATAGTCTCGCAAGATGGCCACCAGAGACAAAAGAGCCTAAATGTAGCCCAAATATCACCCAGATGTACCCCAAGTATAGCCCAATGACAGAATGTCCCAGAGTGTTCTAAAGAACAACTAGAGCGCTAACAGTCTTACTTATGACAAAAGTATGGCACACCAAAAGCCATCTTGATTGGAATGAAGTGGTAAGTCTGAAAACACTCAATTTAAAAAGAAACAACATGAGGGGGTTAATTTTGCCATAGAAAGTATGATTAGTGCTTCAGAAAGAAAAATTAGGGATCATTTTGAGTGACTTCTCAAATCCTCTTCTATTTCATTAAAAAAATTCTGACATGCAGACTGAAACATGCACTTTGAATACCAGCAGCAGACGTCCCTGGTGAGCAGTAGCTTTACTACAGTGATCTAATGTGCAACTAGAGTGCTAACATTCAGAATTTATGGCAAATGTGTGACACATCTGAATGCCTTCTTGATGGAACCAAAGTAAACAAGCATTGAAAATGCAATAGATCTCGCCCTCATTTAAGTTAAAGCCATTCTGTTTGTAATGAGGTGGCTTTTTAGCTTTGCTTTTATTAGTGTTTTTTCAACTTTCATGTAAATAACGCACCGTTTTCACCAAATCGACTTTGCCCAAGCACACCCTTCCCTTCGGCCAACAAATCCCAAAAATTCGGCACACCTGCCGATCCACTCTCCCTACAGCTCACCCAAGCCCCGTCCCTCTAGCGCAACTGGAACACCCCAAATTCACCTTCTCCATGCGCACCAAAAACTCCCATTGAATAACATGACAATTCGCTACTCCGCACAAAAATTGCTCTTTAAAGCACTTCCACTGCTCCGATCCGCTTCAAACTTGGCTGGACACTAGTTCCAGCGATTCCCTAACATCTCACCAAAAATCAGCCCAATCCATCCACTGGAACGGGGACGAATTTCAACCCGAATACGCGCCCCCCGCAAACACAAAAAAAAGCCATAAAACGGCCAAATCTCGACCAAAAACCGCCAAAATCCCTCAAAACCTTGCCAACACCAATACGCACGAAACTGAACCGGCCCCTCAGCCCTAGGCTCCGGGAACCCTACTTAATTGACCCAAAAGCCCTAAAAAAGCAACATAATACACACGAAAACGCCCTAACAACCCTAAAATGCATATAAGTATATGTATGCATGCATTTATGTTTGTATTTATATGTAGATATACAGATGATATATGTTTATATATGTATGTATATATATATATTCACTGAAAAAACCATAGGTTATAGACCATATATAGTTAGGAATTAGCATTTACAAAACCTTGAAAATTCACTGAAAAAACCATAGGTTATAGACCATATATAGTTAGGAATTCGCATTTACAAAACCTTATTTTACTCACACAAAACCATTGAAATTCCATATATAGTTAGTTGCACTAACTATATATCGCGCACCCGCAATCCACTGCTGATGATGTCACATATTACATCATTCATGACATGGTCAGTGACATCACTGATGACATCACTGATGACATCTCAAATGACATCACTGATGACATCACTGATGACAACATCCAGTGACTGTATGTTTCTGTAAAGTTAAAATATGTCTTACATATTGAAGAATGAGTGGATGTATAAGTGTCTGGATGAAGGATTTAGTAGGTGCATGACTGACTGTATGAGTGAGTGATTAAATGTGTCTCACTGAGTGCATGGGTTAGTGACTAAACTGTCTTAATTTGTGCATCATTATGTCTGTTGTTCTGTAAACTGTTGCATGTGTTGATAAGTAGCTATATGAGTAACTATATGGGTTATTGATTGGTTGCCCAAGTATTTGTATGGGATACTGAGTGTGTGTGTGGGTGGCTGGGAGGTGTATGACTGTGCATAGATGTGTGAGCAGTTGATTCACTAGATGTATGGTTTCAAAAGTGCATGTGGAAACAGCTGTATGGGCGGTTGACTGTGTGCATGAGTGTATTGGTGAGTGAATGGATATCTCAGTGCTACATGTCAAAGTAAGTACATATGTAAAACACAGTACATGTGAGAGTTGACATATATAAATAACTGTGCATAAGAGCCAGTGAATGTGTGAGTGGCTGTATGGATCATTGTGAACTTGTATCAGGGATTGTATAAGAGAGTTAATATGTGTTAGTATATGTTTGAATAAGTAAAGTTTGTATAACTGTATAGTTGAGGAAATGGAGGTGTGATTGATTCTTTGATTGACTGACTAGGTGTGTGAGTAACTCCATGGATGAGTGACAGTCTGTGAGTGTCTGTTTACACTGATTGTATCTAAGGTTATATTAGAGTCTGAAGAGGTTCATCGTATTATCACATGAATGATATCATCAGTGATGTGATCAGTAATGTCAAATGAGATGTCATCAGTGATGTCATCAGTGATGTCATTTGAGATGTCATCAGTGATGTCATTTGAGATGTCATCAGTGATGTCATCAGTGATGTCACTGACCATGTCATGAATGATGTAATATGTGACATCATCAGCAGTGGATTGCGGGTGCGCGATATATAGTTAGTGCAACTAACTATATATGGAATTTCAATGGTTTTGTGTGAGTAAAATAAGGTTTTGTAAATGCGAATTCCTAACTATATATGGTCTATAACCTATGGTTTTTTCAGTGAATATATATATATATATATATATATTTGAAACACTAAGAAACCTTGTATAAGATGCTTAAACTACCCGCAGTAGCACAGGCGGTACTACAGGGCTGCAACCCTTTTGATTAAGAGAATAAAACCCAGAGAGTTCATTTTTTTGACAACCTTTTGTAAAAACACCTTTTAGATGACTATTCCCAGATCCTTTCTTTGTCACAGTCTCGTCTATAGATGCTGTAG
Source organism: Lissotriton vulgaris (assembly GCF_964263255.1). Lineage (NCBI taxonomy): Eukaryota > Metazoa > Chordata > Amphibia > Caudata > Salamandridae > Lissotriton > Lissotriton vulgaris. The sequence goes on from NC_141693.1 coordinate 1,528,455,302, forward strand.
ATTTCCTTTTCACAGGTCTTTCTTTTGATGTTGGGGAGTCTCTTGCACAATGACGGTGTCCTGGCCTGACTCCGGGGGCCCTGTAAAGAAATAATTATCACATTTGTAGTATAAACCAGACCTTAGCAGAAGCCTCTGAGGAGCGTTCCTATAGTTTGCAGAGGGTTGTTTTATTGGGGATGGGGGTTGGGGGTCTAGACACTCCCAAGTCTTAGATATTTTTAAAGAACCACAGCATTTTTGATTTACCTGTAAGAACAGGGTCATCCTGTGTACTCAGCGACGCGTCTTGAGCCACCTTGCGGCGTTATAGCTCATCAAGAATCCTAAGTTATTCGGAATCCAGAGCTATAAAATCACACATACAGGAGAACACATTAGAAAAGCAGAGCTTCTAAGATACAGGTGTACGAAACTACTCATACCTAAGCATCTCTAAATGCATATACTTGTCTCTACGGTTTGCATTTGCGAGTCTGTGAGGATTCATTCCGGCAGGTCCGAGTCTGTGAGGATTAATTCAGTCAGGTCCTGAGTCTGGGTTAAATAAAAGAAAAGAAAAAACCATTAAAAACTAAATTGGAAACAAAAACTCTGCATTGATGGCTTTGTATGCATCCTTTACAGAATGCCCATAAAGGATATGGGTATTTGGTGCACCCTCAAATCATCCGCTATACATATTCATATATCCCGCTCTAGAATGTGTATTAATCATAGGAGTTACCCCGAAAATTGACCGAGGATCCAAGATGGCGGAGTGAGGATCAACGCCAGCAGCCCACCCGGAGTTTCCCCTCTCACTCTTCACATGCGAGATGGGATATCCACCGAAAATAAGACGAAATTAAAGTAGAAGAACTGAAGCCGGCATCAGCGCGAGGGAGCTGCGTTGCGCTGTGCCGGTTGCCGATAGAAAGAGTAGCGACGGCAGCTTTACTTCGGTGCTCTAAAACAAGAGACGAATGCGAGGAAGCCGAGCTATGCCGGGAGAGGAAGTCGTCGGCGGCGGCGGCAGCTCTGTGCCGATGTTTGAATTTTGACGCTGACTCTGATGTGGGGAAACTGTGCCGTGCCGCACCAGGGAAGGGAGTCGGCGATGGTTTGAAGCATACACTAGCGTGAGGGAACCTCGCTGTGCCGTGAAAAAGATTTGCAACGGCAACTCGGTATCGATGCTCTATTTTGCTGCCACAACTGAGTTCTTTCGGCAGACGATTTCTGGTCTGCTCAAAGGCTCTGGGCTCCGCTCACCTGGATTTGCACGTCTGAGCCGCTTGAGCCGACAGGCTTTGAATTTTTGGAGACAAGTAAGAATGTCACCAAAGCACCCCCCTAGAACCACGAGGAACAGTAAAAACACAGCGAGCAAATCGGCGCCTCCTCCTCATTTACCTGTGCAAATATCGTCACTGCTAAGCTCGTCTAACCTGACAAAAGCATCGGCGCCTGCTACCTCTTTGACTTTGGACATGTCAGATAATACTCCTCGGGAAGGGCCTGCTCTTGCAGCCTCAACTGTGCCAAACGCCCCAGCTGCTAGTAAAGAAGGGGAGAAAAAGAAGAAAATTAAACTTCCCGCTCTTACAGAATGCGCAGAGACGATTGAAGTCTCAAACATGATGGGAGCTCAACGACAGGAAGACTGCAGCATCGCGAAGCAAGTACTGAAAAAGATTAACATTTCTCCGGTATTGATTGGTAAAAAAACTGGGCATACGGGGGAGGCAGCAGCTAAAACTACTGTTAAAAATGACGCCAAAAATGATACAATGACAAAAGTAAGGGCAGATGAGGAAGATTCGGCAAATATCTTAAATGGGGTCCAAGATATAGATATAACAGTAACAACAGAAACAGAAATATCAAGAAAGCCAAGCTCTAGCCCATGTACAGATATCCAAAATATTTCTGGCGGGGTAGACGCCGATTTAACAGGCTTTGCAACCAGTACTGACCAAGGAACTAAGGCTATGGGTCCTATAGCAGACTTAGCTGAAGGCGGGCTAGTGGAAGATCTGGTAATAGAGCTGACAGACTTTACTGAACAAAGCTCTTTTGAAGACTGTGACGCTGAAACAGAGGACGAGCCAGGGGAGAAGGAGAATAATGTCGGCAAAAATGCAAAATCAAAAACTAAGAAAGGACGCACACAAAGAAATAAATCTAAGGCAAAAAAAAAAAAGTATTAAACCGGGCTTATTGACAACCAGCTCTATGATAAATAACAGCCAGACTTCGACAAAAACCTTACAAGACAAAAGCCCGTTAATAAGATGAATGGTGACAAAAGGGTTAGTAAAAAATATGACCCAAAGACTGTCCGGAGCAAGCCCAACAGAATTATTCTCCAACAAAACTACACAAAGAAATACTAGTGATGCTAACAATGACGATGTCAACAATGGGAAAAGCAATCCCTCTATTACTTTACCTAATTTATCTAATATACCACCTAACACAGCATCAGATACTCTCTCTGAACAAATACCAATATCAATGCTGCATGAGCCTTAAGATTCTATTATAGATACTTCCGCAACAGAGGGCGAGACGTCCGAGCCACAAACACTCTCCTCAGCTGCAACAGATACAAAGACAACAGAGAATGCTGCTCTTCCCATATCTCCTACGAACTCTTCTTATGAACTTTTATCTCCTCATAATATTTTGGAGAATAGCCATATAACTGCTCATATAACTACCCCTGAATAGCAACCAAATTCATGAGATTCAACTGATGCCTCCCCGCTGGATATAATACTTCAGCTATTAAGCAATCAACGGGCCGAGGCTCAAGAACACTATCTACAGCTGAGAGAAGATAACAATAAGGTACAGGCAGCTCTACAAGAATTGACTGGAAAGTTTTGAGGAATTTCACAGGATATCGTGGAACTACAGCAAAGAGTTGCTGATGTGGAAGAAACAAGTGCTAAAACTGCATCCTCATCCAATAAACATGAAACACAGATTGCAACTCTACAACAAAAAGTGGAAGATTTGGAGAACAGACAGACGCTCGAATTTAAGAATTTTTGGCATACCGGAAGGAACAGAGGGATCTGATCCGAGGACTTACTTAGTGGGGCTACTTCAGAAAGCTTTCCCTGATTTAGCGGACTGGGATTGGGACTCACAAATTCAGAGAGCACACCGCCTTCCTCTAATACAGAGAAACAGAGGGGGCCAATTCCCACGCCCCTTCTTATTTTTTTTTGGTAACTTTCTACTTCGCCAGGCTATCTGGCAGAGAGCTCGCCCTAACACCCCGGTAACTATTGGTTGATCTCGATTTTTGTCCGCTCTGACCTCAGTAAAGAAACTATGGACAGACGATGGCTGCTACGTAAGTTGATAGACCCAATTAAATCAAGTGGCGCCCAAGTCTTTCTTCAAGAACCAGCACGCCTAAAGGTAATAAAAGGGGGCCGCACCCACTTTTTTACGGACATAAAAGAAGCAGAAGCTTATTTAGCCGACTCTACTGCTAGCTCAAGCAAGACTAACTCCAAAACTAAGAATTAGGCACTAACATAAACGGAGACATTGTAAAAATAATTTTTTACTCTTTGCTAAGAACTTTTCTTTCATAAATAAATTTAGCTTCAACTGTCTAAATCTATAAGTCTATCTAGGTAATGTGCATAGTAACATTCTAGATTAATATTAGACTAGTCTTTTTTTTGGTGGACCTATGGAATTATGGACTGTCCAAGTGAAGAGAGGGTGGGGGGCTCCGGTGCTGACCTGCCAACCAGCTGCCCATCCAACGGCAGCAGATGCTGAGGGATGGCTCTACCCCGGCTGGGGTGAGAGCCAGGGGGGAGGGGGGTGGTGGGAGGGTGTTCTCCGCACTCTGGGGGGTTGAGGGTGGGGGAGGTAAGAATAAAAAAAAAGAAAATAGTTGGCAGGCTGAGGTGGTGGAACTAAACGACGATATTGGAACTTTTGTGCATATTAAACGAACTCTTAGAACACAATACATGAAATCAAGGCAATACTCTGATCAATATAAGATAAACTTTGAGAGCGAAGCTTTAATTTTGTCCCTTTTTTTGGTTAAACTGATATATAGATGTATGAAATAAAATGTCTAGCCTGCAATGTTGCTGGGCTAAATAGCAAGAATAAACGAATGCTGATAAAAGAAAAATTAAAATTACATAACTCCCATGTGGCCCTTCTATCTGAGACACATATCACAGGGATGGATAGAAAACTTCTCAACCATTTAGGATACGAAGTTATCATCAGCTCAGCTTATGGCCAACCTGTTAGGGGAGTTGCTATTCTTAAAGATAAACGATTTAAGGCTGAGATAATACAAACATCTTGCGATAAAAATGGTAGATGGGCTATTGCCCAGATACGGTTCGAGAATGTCAACTATGTTTTATGTGTGGTATATGGATGCAATATAGATGACCATACTTTTTTGATGAATTGAACATTAAGCTATTAGATTGGACTGGAGAACTTATTATTATGGGTGATTTTAATTGCATCATGGATTATAGAATAGACACAACTAGATCAGGGGGACATCAAAGAATGCATAAAACAAGGGCTTCCATATTTGATATATGCCGTATACATAATTTAAAAGATGCTTGGCGAAATCTATATGCAAATAAGCCAGGATATACGTACTATTCGGCACCACATAAATTATGCTCAAGGCTTGATATGGCACTTATAAGCGACAATTTATTGAACACAAGCTCTATGATCCTATGTCCACACATTTCTTCTGATCATAATGCTATAATTTTATCATTTAAAACAACAGATAATAGAATCACGCCTAGGCCTTTTTCTTTCCCAAGGCATCTAATATCAGATATAGATTATATAACACAGCTAAAATTACATCTCACAGAATTCATAAATATAAACTTAAATTCAGCATCACCAGCAATAGTTTGGGATGCTTGCAAAGCTAGTATCAGAGGCTATACTTAAACTTACGTGATTAGACAAAACATAGAATTAAAAAAAAAGAATGATACTTTAATGTCAAAAATGACTATCCAAGAGGAACTTTTGTCATCATCTCTTCAGGCTAACTTGCCATCGAGCATAGAAATAGGGCTTAAACTCACGTCACTGAAAAATGAAGCAAAAACCAAATTTATCAAAAAAAGCATAAACAGCCTACATAAATTTAAAATAAATCAATATGAAGGTGGGGATAAAATTGGGAAAATTCTGGCCTATAAAACTGCTGAAGACAGAGCAAATGCTACAATCACAAGTATACGGGGGAGAGGGAACAAAATCTATAATAAACCTCAAGACATCTTGGAACAATTTGCTGATTATTATAAGAACTTATACACCCCAGAAATGGCCCCTAGCATAGATGACATACAGAAATATATTGAAAAATACATCATAGATACTCAAAATATCATAGAGATAGAATCGTTGTCTGATGAGATAACTATGCTAGAACTACATCAAGCTATTGATTCATTACCCTCAGGAAAAGCAGCAGGGGAAGTCACTATACCATTAGAAATATATAAAATATGCCTAAAAGAGCTTGAACAACTCTTGCTGAAAGTAATTCAATCTGTAGGTCTTGAAGGAAAAACACCACAATCTTGGAACAGGGCTAAAATAATATTTTTTCTGAAGAAGGACAAACCGAAAGAGGAAAGAGGGTCTTATCGCCCTATTTCACTGATAAATACTGATCCGAAAATCTTTGCCAAAATTCTAGCTCTAAGATTGGCCCCCATTATGCCCATGATTACCCACCCACAGCAACATGGCTTCATTATTGGGAGAGACACTACCATACATGTTAATACGGCCATAACAGCATTTGACGTTGCAGAGACGGATTCCACCCCACTCGGTATGATTTTGTTAGATGCTGAAAAAGCTTTCGACCGAGTGGGATGGGATTTTCTCTGGTGTGTATTATCCAAATTAAGGTTTGGGGGGGAATTCTTGAAATGTATTAAAGCATTGTACGACAAACCAACTGCATTTACTAGCTATGGGGGGCATAGGCTACCTCTCAATATAATTGGCAGAATTAATTTGATAAAAATGAAGGTATTACCTAAATTTATATACTTATTTCAATCTATACCACTAGCATTAAACAATCAATTTTTTAGGAAACTGGATGGAATATTCAGCAGTTTTATATGGGGGTATAAAAAGGCGAGAAGATCATTAAACCTTATGAAAAATGACACGCATGAAGGTGGGCTTCATTTTCCGGACTTTAAACTATATTTTTGGTCTGCTTTCACTAATCGTTTACGCTCCTTACTCAACGATGGAAGGGCCTTATTTTTTCATTATTTTATGTTAAAATCCGACTCAAATCTATTTTTATTTAGAACTAACGATCCCAATTATTACAAAAGAGTCAAATTTAAGACAGCTAGAGATATAACAAAGATATGGGGCAATATCTTATCTTTCTGTGATACTAACCTCTTTCATTCAAATCTACCACTATGGGGAAATCCAGGCCTACCAAACATCTTCAATGATAACACTGGCCACGGATGGTCTAGACTAGGTATTAATACCTTAGGGGACTTATACAATATACAATATACAGGGCCTCATGGATTTCAACACCCTTAAGCAACTATACAACCTATCCGAAAATATGAGATACAAATTCCTACAGATACATGATTATCTGATTAACAAAAAACAAATTCTGGAAGCCCCAGAAAGTGACATCTGGATCTGTTTACACTCATCAAAAAACAAATCTGTTATAAGTGAGACATATAGAACTCTCATTGCTGCCAAATCTAACGATTGTAGTAAGCTTGCTGATAAATGGAGCAGAATATTGGGATCAAATATAACTTCTAAACAGATAACAAACTCTTTGACGAACATTAACAAACGAGTACGATCATCCAGCTTAAGACTCCAACAATTCAGAACAACATGTATGCTAGATTACACCCCGGAAAAAATCTCTAAATGGTCCACCAACAACACTTATAGCGATCGCACTAAATGCCCTAAATGCTCTACTGAAGCGGCAGACCTGATACATATGTTGTTCTCATGCCCGAATTTGAAAACTTTCTGGTGCGAAATTGAAAAAATCTTGCATATGAAGCAGATACAGATACCAGCGTTAACAGCTGTGTCTGTTTTATTAGATATCTATCCTGCTCCACTCCCACATGCCGCCCTGATTACAATACTAATATCTTGTGCTAAACTAACCGTGTTAAGAGCCTGGATCAGCTCAGAAACACCAAAGATCTGGGATTGGTGGGCATTGGTAATTGAAGTACACTCAATGGAGCTTGCTTTAGCAAACATCAGGGGCACAAAGGCAATGAAAAAATATGAAAAAAATTGGGGAACTTTTATAGAACGTTGATGTTATACTTCTGAAAAACTGTGTTATTTGACAACTACTATTGTGTTTTGAGATTGTTAACATGAAATTGCTTTCTTCTTCATTGTTTCCGCCCTTATCTCCTTTCTTGCCTTTCTTTGGCTTTCAACTACTATACCGACCTAATTGTGTATACGTCATGTAGGATAGCCACTACATAGCCATTATATATATGTATTGTGTTTTATGTACTATTATTATTTTTTCTTTATGTTTGCTGTTCTCTTCGTCAGCCTGCTAACAAAAAAAAAAAAAAAAAAAAAAAAGGAGTTACCCCGAAAAGTATTTATTTATTTTAACCTGTAAGCAGAGGAAACATTCATTAGGGTATCTGATGCCTTTATAATAAATAAGCCCTTAAGCGATGGAAAGCCATTCATGTTTTGAAAAAAAAAACCAAATATATATATATTTATGTTCTTTTTACATGTAATGTTTCTGCCGATGTGTCCTGCTATATGATACAACATCTAACATCATCAGGAATATTGGCTTTGTCACTGCCTGTTAGCTGTAGGAGGTAGGACTATTGGCTTTGTTACTTGCTGTTAGTTACATAAGATAAACAAATTGCAACTTAGGCGTGTATATAATATTGAAAAAAGTATCCATTTAAAACCACTACCACGGCCTTCAAAACTGACCTCAAACCTCTCCTCCTTCAAGGGCACTTCCAAATTTATTATTGGAAATTCTGTTCTACATGACTATAGAAGTGCCTTTCTAATGTGCTCTTATGGTTTGAGTATACAACATTTAGTGTCGTAGTATACCTCTAATTGTAATTAGTACACTTTTGTAACATACCCACACGTCACTTTTTTATTTCCCTCCCGTATCACTTGCTACCCATTGTATTTTGTTTGCTCTTGATACATGTACAATTATCACTAGTGCCTTATGTGACATAAGGTTTGCTTTTGTAACATGGTGACTCGTAATTGTTCCTCATGTATCAGTACTGTTCCTATTGTGAAGCGCTCTGACACCTCCGGCTAAAGTCCGTGCTATATAAAAACGCATTAAATAAAATACCATTTCAAAAAACACGACAATCCAGCCTCACTGGGGACTCCTTACAGGGAGCTCCCCTCTCCGTGAAGCCAGCGGAAGGGCCCGTCCCTTCAGTGATGTCAGGGGAGTCCCACTGACATCACTGAAGGGGCGTGTCCTACCGAGGCAGCCACAGTGGGGGCGCTCCCTGCACCCACCATCGGGACCCTCGTGGGAGCCTCGAAAACTCTGCCATACACCCCAGAACAACGCCTATGGTAAGCGGGCTCTGAGGCATTTTTTCAAATGTTTTGGAGCCTCGCGCCCGCCACAATATCTAGGGCTTTGAAGCCCACATGCCACAGCACAAACTGCCCGGAGCGCTGAATGGACCGCAGCGGGCTCCGGGGGTATTCTTTTTAAAGAGGGCCTCAGGCCTCACACGGACAACAAACACCCATGAGCCATCCCAACCCCAGGTCTCACTATCCCACGGAGCTTCGCATGAAGCACATCGGACTCCAGGGGTTTCATTTTCTTTTGAAATACTGGGGGCCTCGCACCACACAAGGACCGCCCATAGGCACAGAAGCCCACACCACAACCTAACATGCTCCGGAGCCCGCATGGAGTACAGCAGGCTCCGGTGACATTATTTTTCAGAAAACGAGACCTCGCGCCCACACAGACACAGACCTCCGGGGCATAGGGGCCCCCACCACCGGCATACACGCCCCGGATCCCGCATGTAGCACAGCGGGGCTCCAGGGGGCTTCCATTTTAAAAACCGGGCCTTGCGCCGCACACTGCCCCAAATTCCTGGGAGAACCCCGCAGCACACGACACGGAGCCCGCATGGAGCGCTGCGGGCTCCGGTGGCATTTTTTTAAAAATAAAAAATAACTGAGGCCTTGATGCCCTAGCCCCCAGGTGCCCTCAGATTCCCCTACAGCCGCCACTCAAACCCCTGTGCCCCTCTTGGAGCACCGCTAGCTTTGGGGGCATTATTTCTTTTTGAAAAACGTGGTCTTGTGCCCAACATGGTTCCCCATGGGCAGAGGAGCCCACGCACAGCAGCCTCATACCCCCAGAGCGACGCCTGTCTCAAGCGAGCTCAGGGGGCCTTTTATTTCAAACTTGCAGGGCCTCGAACCCCTCAGCCCTCTACCTCTCAAACCCGAGCAGTGGCCTAGACAAGTGAGCTCTGGGGATGTTTTTTTTTTATAAATACAGGGTCTACGCGCCCCTGACAACGCCCGTATTGCACCCAGAGCCCTCCAGGATTGCCGAGGGCTCTGGGACTACCACCAGCACACCCTTGAACACGACATCCTGACCCCTCAGATCCTTCGGGAGTGCCTTGGGCCTCAAGTATAAGACTATGACTACCTAGCCCCCATAGGCCACATCCTGGGTCCGTCCATGTCGACACCGGCATCCGGGTGAGTACTTAAACAGTGTTTTTTATTTTTGTTGAATAGTCTGGTGGTTTACTTTTACAGTCTCTGGGGGCTCTAAAGCAGTAGGTAACTATGTAAAAAGTGCTTCTAGACATTGTTAAAAATACAAACATATTTTACACCCCTCGTTATTTATAAGCAACCTATCCGCACCCTCATTTAACATTAATTAAAACAGCGTAAACCCCAGCATACATAGTGTTAAACACCATTTAAAAATACAAGTGTTCACTTTAAATGCATTCCCCACGATGCTTTGCATCTTTTAAAAAAAAAACGTAGTCACAACCACTTTTCAGTGTCAACCTTATTCATATTAAGCAACATATAACAAAGCCTTAAACAATATTTTTAGGTCTCATATAGCGTTGCAGGCAACGCCCTGCTCGTTTTGCGAGGCATGCAGTATACACTATAGGTTATGGTAGCCCCGCCCACTCCCCCACCCACTTTTTCATTGGCTTGTGGCTTTTTCCTGTGTAAATGCTGCCTTCTGATTGCTTTAGAGGCTGCTAGTCCCGCCTTATGACGTCCATGTCTCCTTCCACGGTTAGTGGCCCCTTTACTGCATGTTTCCTGAGCACTACTTCACAGGCGATCAGCATTTGGGCTTCTGTTTGGTAGGGTTGTAGTTAGTTTTGGGTTTGTTCTAAGGCAGATTAGGCTAGTTCCTCTTGTAAAAGCTGCTGCTGCTACAGGGTGCTCTGTTTTCAGGCAGTGTGCTTAAAAGGCACATGCACTGGGCACCTGGTGATTTGTTACTTTTTATTACTCACCACGGCGCCGGCTTTCACTTTTAAATATTCAGCGTGAGGGCAGCCTCTAATTTAAAATAATAAGTCTGAGCCCGCCTTCACTTCTACAGCTAAGCACGACGGCCGCCTTCTCTTATCCCACATTTACTTTTATTTCTGAGCGTCACAGCTGCCTTCACTTTTAATTATTTAGCGCAACACACTCCTTCGCTTTTAATTTGTTAAAGCATCTGAAGCATTCTTCACATTCCATTCCAACATGGCTGTGAGTTTTGCTGCCTCTAAATCACGCCCCAGTTTGCAGCTCCCAGTCTGTATGTTCTTCCCCCCTTGTTGGTGCGCATGCGCAGGAGGTTTGGTTGTCCTGAACCTCCGGTTACAGAGTAAAACAATGCTCCCGCAGAAGAGCAGCGTTAGTGCTTTTAAGCGCTTCTCAACCTGACAATTACCCTAGCTCTACCACTGACAGCTGTGCATCCTCCTCACTAAGCTAGGTTTCCGACGAGGCCATGGGGTGCCATTAATTTAACCCAAACCTGCAGGCAGCTCGCAAACCCAGGGTCTGCACTCTGCGAGGGAGGCATGCATTACTTCTCAGCATATATGCTTATGCGAGCTCCACGGAGGTGATTAAGTGCACGACAGAGGTTCGTTATCGCACCCCTGTCATGCGTTTAATCACCTCTGTGGAGATCGCATATGCCCAAAGGGCAACGTGAGGGTAAGCTCCACAAGCTGTTTATTTGTATTTACTTTACCTTTGCCCCTTACCAGACACTTGCCGGTGAACAGTAATGGTTGAGGGGACTAGAGAGCGGTGCTGAAATACATGGGGAATGTGACACGTGTCTCTATGAAAGTGAAACGGAAACATGGCAGTGCTGTGCTTGCATTCAGACTCGTTTTTTGCGGTCATCAGCATCAGCTTAGACCTGCTTGATGTTTTCAGAATCGGGTCACCCTATCCAAGGAGCGTGTGACATGCAAGCAGCAGGATCAGTGAAACTTTAAGTGCCCAAACCATGTAGGATTCAATTACAAAATAAGAATGGTTATGAAGCCGAGATCTCGCTCTACTAGCTCCTTAAGGGTGACAGATGGCGCTTGGTAAGTTCCTCTTACATACCTTTAGTTCGCTTTGTGGCGTGTATTATTATTTCTCTCACACTGAGCAAATAATGGAACTGGGGACCAAACATGGCCAGGATCACAATATTTCAAGAAGCGATGATATTGGGGTGAGAGTTTGGTGCAGCTTTTCAGTGTGAGGCTCTGCACTCTTTTCATGGCACTGAGTGTTTGTAGCTCCAGTGTGTGGTTTGGCAACGTTTTTTTTATTCAACCTAGATACTCATTTGACTCGGAGCAATATTGCTTTTAAAATCTGACTGAAGGACAAAACGCCTTCCCTGCTAGTTTCTTCACACCTTGACACTGCATGACATACATGTTTTCTTTGCGTTGTCCTCTACTGATATAAACCAAGTTGTTCTGAAGTATAAATGTAGTAGCAAGCCTTAGCCAGGCCTACCAGTCCAAGAGTTTCGCCCTTCTCTGCTCAGAGTCCTTAGACCAATAAAAAGAAGTTGGCACAGAAACTGGAATAGAAAAGAAAGAGTTTATTAAACCTCATGAGGTGGAACTACATTCACACAACACCCTTCGGTAGTGTATGAGGTAGCACACTGACTGGAAGGAGCTTGGTCCTTTTATACCAACACATGGGCTCAAAAGAAGGCGGTACAAGGTACAGAATGCTGGTTTCAAATACATACAAGGTCATACAGAGAATGCTAGCAACAAGTGGGAAGGGTTGACAGTAAGCCAATTTTGGTGGACACATCCTGATAGTTACAAGTTGGAGACAGCTGTAGAGAACTATGGGGGTCTCTGTCCGCTGCCCTGCCTACCTGTTGGTGGTCGGGCTTTGCTCGAATCAGCCCCTCATCCAGGGCCGGACTGGGAACCAAAACCGGCCCTAGCAAAGTGCTCAGCCGGTCCCCCCACCTCCCCCCTGGGAGGTTGGGGGTGCGGCTGAGCACTTTGCCAGGGCCGGTTTTCGGCCAATTTAGTTACAGGGCCGATTTTGCAGCTGTGCTACAAAAACGGCCCTGTAACATAAACGTCCCCCAAGGTGCACCCTACATAGAGAAAAGGGAGAGTGAGCATGAGTACTTTGGTCGGCCCCAGGCCGACAAAAGCAGTCAGTGCCCACAACAGTTGGCAAGCCACTCCTTCCTGCCCTCGACTACGACCGCCCGCCCACAGCCAGGCACTTCTGCTTTCTCCCAGTGCGAGAAGCACAAACATAAAATGGTAGTTTTACGTTTCTGCTTCTCGCATTGCGAGAAAGCAGTGAGGCGACACCCCAACGCCTCATAGAGGACCCGCCACTGGTGGGAGGCTAAGCTGATTCCAGGACATTTCTTTAATCAATTAAGCCTGTAGACTTACACAGGCCCGCCCTCAAAGGTTTCACTGCAAAAAACCTACCAGCAATATCAGTCCTGTGTTTTTACTTTTTCATAGATCGCTGGTAATTTGTAGTGTGACAAGAAGCATGGAATGCAGCAATATGAGGCTGGCAAGTCATTCCTAAAGACAAGCGAGTACATGCATCGTTCTTAGCTAGCACCTTAATTGCCAGAGAGCATGGCAGACTTAGTCTGTTACCCTTAAATGCCCTCCAAATGGTTTAAAAAAAATATCTGTGATAATTCTATTCCAAGAAGAATCTAAGGTTTAAGACACAGGCCCACAGCTTTGCCACTGGTAAGCAGTGAAGGTAATAGCTATAGCATGTTTGATTCCATAAGTAGACACTCCCGAATCACTAAGTGACACCAATTTGTCTTTTGGAGGTTCCTCTTGTTCTGAGTCCTGAGGAGGTTTGTAATGCTTTGATAGTGGCATAGTCGAGAGAGCTGGAAGGAAAAACAGCGCAGTGTAAATGATTGATCCGGGCTATGAACAACAGAATTACAGATTGTCTATCCACTTATGGCATAAGCCCTTTCTGCAGGAGCTACGTAAAGATCACAATTGGTTGGGCTCTCATTTAGCAGATCAATTCAGAATCAGGATACTAACTACTGTTACAAGTTTACACATAGGCGAAATAGTAATGTGTTGTCTTTTTGTCACATGCATTTTTTGTAAATTGTTTGTGAAATATAAGTGTTTTCTAGTTTTGACTAAAGATTTCATAAATTGTTTTCTTACATATATGTTGGTCCGTTGAGTTTGTTTTTGATGTACATAAATGATCTTTGAAGCTATTTGAACATAATTTATATTAAATTATGGGTGTGTAAATGAGTTGACCACCCATGTAATTTAAAGTTATTGTATGTGTAAAATGATGGTCAGCAGTGGCAACAGTTTGATTAGTGTACATCTTCAATATTATGAAACATATCAACATAATTGCTGATTATGCAGCAGTATTGCCAGGGCACTCCCATTGACCATGTTTTGATCCATTTCTGTTGGGGGCACTGTGCTAAGCCGCGCAGGTGGGGCAGTGTTTTTATCGGCACATGTGGGGAAATGCTTGGTAGTAGGGATATTGTAGATGCTGCATATTTCAGATGTTTCCATCACAGAAACGAAGGGAAAATGTTTTGTTTTGGGCAAAGTATGAGGTTTACAGAGCATTCTAGGTAAGGAAACTATGTGGGATCCATGCAAACCACACAACCCTGGACTAGACAGGTAGTCTAGTTTTGAAAAATGTCTGTGGTTCAAAGATTTGCATGCGTAGTGCCACAGGCACCTGGCAATCGCAATCCCATTCTAATATTGATAACACAAGATGGGTCTAGGACAAAATGGATTACAGACTCATTTGTTATGGCAGTGGGATATCACATGAGCATATTGATATTAAAATACGTGCAAGGGAATCACTTTTGTTGATCAGAATGTTAGGCTTTTGGGGCTTGCTTTATTTCTAAGTTGCCCAGGGAAATGTCAAACTTCCTTTTGTGGGAAAAAGGCATGTCATGTGCAAGAAACAACAAAATGTGGCTGACATCTATACAGTTTTGTGAGTGCAGAGATGTTTGTACTGGATCGAGGGAGGAAGAAGGGGAGCCCTGTTGGAATATGTACGCAGGGTAAGTTAAAACCTTATCACTATAAGAATTTACTCAAGTGTTCAACTGGTTTGGTTCCTCGGTGACTACCATGCTGCCTACAAGGTTCCTACTGCTGTATACTATATTAACCTTTTTTAGTTTGTCAATTGGGTTTAGGTAGAATTAGCAGGATTCTTCAGCTAGTAGCTTTAGAGTTCACGGCCCCTATCTCTGTGTTTTCAGTCTCTGTATAGATCTGCTAGTTCTTTTTGAGATCCTACCATTCTCCTTGAGCCTGTGTTTCCTCGTCAGAATAGCCCCTTCTTGCTCAGTTATGAATCACTATCTCCTAGTCACTGTATCTTTGTCCCATAGTTGCAAGGCCTCTGTGTCTATTGGACCCTGTATCACCACAAGCAACTTCATAGCTGATGTCATCTATTTTTCAAATGCATTTGACCAAGAATCTGGCTTGCTAGATTTTTTTTTAAACTGGTATCCGTTGCTTTATTATCATCTTTCTTTTTGTAATCATCTTTTAAGAAAAAAGTTAATTTTCACTAGCTCCGTACAAATTTACATAGATAAAAATGTTTTTTCTCTCTACGACATATGTGTTTCAGATAAGGCACAGCACTTCATTAGCGCTTAATAGGATCAAAAGATCGTTTACAAAACTGACACATAATGCCTTCAATAATCTAATTATTGAATCATTTACAACCTAATTCACTTTCCTGCATTCATTTCATCCTTTGGAATAAACTGCTTCAATAATGAACTATATATTATATCTGTATCTCTCCATCTCCTTTATAGTTTTTAAAATCACTTAAAATCCTTGCTTGCTTCATTCCTCTTAATTACACCTAGTTTTTTTTACTTTACACAGGATTGATTTTGTTTCCTCTATAAAATGTATTTTTCTAAATTTTTCACTTTAAAATTTAGTATTGCAAATGTAATGTTATAGTGTGGTAGCACGCCACACTTGGTTCAGGTTGCAGCTCGTGCCTGAACCATCAAGTGCATCGCCCTGCTCTCAATCCAAACAAGAAGTCAGTACGCTTTAAATAAATTAATCAATTTGGTGGTAATTGCTTATGGGGGATGCACTGACAGTGCTAAAACACAACAAAAAAGCTGGGAAAGAATTCAGTTTATTTAAAGACATTCATTGAAAAGGTTGCATCTGTTTGCATGTTTTGGTTTAATCCCAAACATAGAACCTAATCGCCTTTGTGATGACATGAGCACCTTAGCACAAGTTTTTTTTTATGTTCGAGGATCATATGTTTCTCTGGTGTGAGGGGACTTCAGGCATATTTACAAGGGCCTTATCTCCGCTTTTTTGGCTTTAAAAGCCAAAAAAGTGGAGATAATATTAGCGCCCTATATACAAGGGGATGCTAACATGCAGTAGCACATGTTAGCACCCTTTATCCCGACGCCTTGCTTTGCATCTCTAATAAGATGCAAAGTGGGCATCACTGAGCAGTACAACCTGAAAAATATCGCTATGGGGCACATTGCGATATTTACAAGGCTGCCCACGCATTTTAGCAGACGTTAGTTTTGAGCGAAAACTGCAGTTTTCGCCAGAAATTAACATCTGTTAAAATCCTGACTCATGTATGTGTAACATGGGGGGTGGATTCTTGTGTTGAGACCACAGGGTCATATCCTCAAGCATATTGCCGTTTTGCAGGAAACAACGCTGGAAAACCAGAGATGTTCCCTGCAAAACGGAGATTTCCCTGTTATCGCAGGAATGTACATCGCCTTTCAGAAACGTGTTGTCAATAATGTGCTAACAGGGCGATAAATTCCAGCAATAGACGGCGATAAATATAAAAGCGCTAAGCGTTCTTTGCGTTATTTATGGCCCTGGAGAAACATGTCTGAACTGGGGTGGCAGAGTGGGCTAAAGAACGGTGATGGATTAAACCCAAATCTTTTGACTGGGTGTGAGTGTTTGATTGATTCAGATGCTCCATCCATCACCACCCCCTTTTGTACCACTTTTGGCCGCCATAAGTGTGGCAGGGTATGCTCAGACGTGAGGCCCTTGCTCTCTTTGCCACTGGATTCAAGCAAGCCGGGCTGAAGACAACTGGAATGCCAGAAACCGGTCCTCAGAAGCTTGTTTCCGGTCCAGGGAAGACATGGCTTGGCAGTTCGGGCTGAACTGTTCCCATGAGGCACATGGTCAGACTGATTTGCATATAGCCATTTCTGAACTGGGGTGGCAGAGTGGGCTAAAGAACGGTGATGGATTAAACCCAGATCTTTTGACTTCCTGTCTCCCATGGCTCCTTGTAAGCAGACACACACACACACACACACACACACAGAGAGAACCCCCCCCCGCCGCTGCGCATACACACAAATAGAGAACACCCCCACCCCCGCGCATACACACACACACAGAAAATTCCCCCAACCCCCTCGGTCGCGCATACACACATGCAGAGAAACCCCCCTCGCCGTGCATACAGACACGCACACACAGAGAACTTCCCCCGCCGCCGCGCACACACACACACACACACATACATACATACAGAACCCCCGCCTCCCCGCTGCCGCGCGCTTACACACACACATCCCCTTCTCCCCCTACTCCCCCCTCACTCACCGGGCTCTTCTTGCATGTCCCTCTCCCTCCACAGCGGGTCACTTGGCGGCAGCAGGCTGGCGTGTCTTGTCCTCATCACAGCTTGCGCAAGGACAGCCAATGTGCCCGCGCACGGCGACGGCGTCTCCTGCGCTCCAATCGCTGTTTTTATGCCCTCGACTCGGTCTGCCCGCCCCGGCTTTGTTACTAACCTTGTTTGTATAAGTGTTTCAATAGCATGTTCCAAACCCTGGACCTCCCGGATGGGATTTCATACAGGATAACTACATTCAAGACCCTTTACACAAGAAATAACCTAACCAATTATTGGGGCACCGGTCTTGAGCTAGACTACGTGGTTCAAGAGGGAGACCTCGGTCCTTGATCATATTACACTGTCACAAACAAGGATATTCTTCAGGCAGCCAAGGAAATATTGCACTGGACACCAGTTCAAATGGCTAATGGCTTGTTTTCACATTGGATGGTACAGAAAAAAGAGAAAACAATTGCAGAGGCAGGGCAACCCCTAGTCCGCTTAGACAGATTTATGAATCCGGCACTCTGCATGTGGTACGGCAGCCGCCCTTACACATTGAATTCGATAAATCGAAAGAGAGTGAATTTAAAATTGTAAATAAAGGAGAGATCGAAGGCTTCAGTGGTTGAAAAATACAGATATTTAAGTGAAGTTGGGATACAAACCCGACAACTACCTTAATTAGTGTTCAGAACTCAAATGCATTCACGGATGTATGCCACATGGTTAATCACAAGCTGTAAAAATCATTAAAGAACATATGGTTCCAACCGGTGGTACTCCTTTGGAGACTGAAATATATTCAATGCATTTTTGGTCAGTGCAAAAAATGAAGATTTTTTTCTGATGAATAAAAACTGCAAATTGTGAAAAGGTAAGACGGTCAAAGGAAGAGTTCTCCCAGAGTAATTTTAGGTCCAGAGGGGCGAGAGAAAAATACCAAAGCTAAGGAAGTACCTCTGATAAGACCTATATTGCTTTCTCAGTGATATTCTTCACAAGTGATTTTAAGAAAGGATGCTACATATAAGAAAAAGTCATATAATTTATTCAAAATATTATTTTTATAATTTTTCTCTTTTTGCCTTACGGTTTATATATTTATACATAGATCCAAATTACTTTGTTGACATGAAAAAGATTTTGAGTGACATTATATAAATCCAAATGAGCAAAACATAATACAATTAGAGCAAAAGAACCACAAACAATTCATCTTATCATGTTATCATTCATTCCATCATACATACCACTACACTTACAACCCAATCTAAAAATACAGATATAGACCAAATTAACAAAAAATCACATTAGACTGACACAAAAAAATGTTCTGGAAAGACCTCTATAGATTATGAGAGAGAGGTCCTAACAATTAATCACATTTTAATTTGAACATTATTTACAAAAGAGTCCTTCTTTCTCTGTATATGTAACAAGTTAATAGTACATATAAGGGTCTTTAATGCGTACGGCCTACGTACGTTTCGGTGACTGTTGATATTTAAATCACATTCTTCAGGGCCAAAAAAGAAAAAAACAATGGACAAACTACATACACCAACTACTAAAATACGGGGGTTCTTCAATTTTTATATTTGTCAAAAACGAACTTTTATGGCTGCCATTCAGGTGGTATATAAGGCACCTAACGCAAGAATAGTTGCTATGGGTTTAAAATCTGAAAAGTTTAATATCACTCGAGGGACTCAGCAAGGGTGCCCGTGTTCCCCGCTGCTTTTTGCTTTATTTATAAACGCTTTTATTATTAGTTTACGTAATTCACCCAATATTAAACCTTTTGTTGTCAAAGAGATCTCATACTCAATATTCGCATACGCAGACGATATTGCGATTACAACCACCAAACCTGGGCAGGCATTAAGAGAGATAGAGCAATTAGCAGAAGTGTGCCGCGCCAGGTCTGGTTATAAATTAAATTCAGCAAAATCTCAAATCTTATCTACAGAGACTATACAATTTAACGATTCAAGAGTTACTACTGAGGTCACATATTTGGGTATAGAAATCAGAGCTCAAATGCAAGGAAAAGTAGATATCAACTGGAAAGAAACAATAAATCAAACTAAGCAATCTTGGGAAAGATGGGGGCGTCTGCAAATTTCTATCATAGGGAGAGGGAATATTATCAAAATGAATATTCTACCAAAAGTATTATATTTATTTCGGAGCATCCCACTGGAATTTCCAGTAAAATACTTACATCAGCTTCAGACTGTGTGTCTGAAATTTGTCTGGTTCCCGGGTAAAACTCTGCGTGCCATGAAATGGCTAACGCTTCCGGAAGAAAGGGGCGGGCGTGGCTTACCCGATTTTCTGCTTTATTATTATGTTTGTTTTTTGCAAAGGATGCGCTTTATGCTGACAGGAGAACCTACAGAGGATGTAGCAGATTCACCCTCAATATTTTATCTGCAAATAGGAGAACAAGCGAAAGGGAGTTTATTAAAAGAACTAGAGGGTAACTATTACAAGCGTACTCGCTTTAAGGTGTTAGTTTGGGCCTTTAAAGTTTGGAGAAATGTTCGGAAATTAGTTAATTTAGGAAGAATCTCTTATTACACCCCTTTCACTGCGGACAAAATATTACCTTCTATTTTCTGGGATAATGTCACAAAGGGATGGTCAAATAAAGGGTTAAGAAAAATTGGAGATTTATATGATGAGAACTCTACATTTGCGACTTTTGGAATATTGGTAAAAAAAATATGATTGTCTCAGGCATCTTTTTTTAAATATTTACAAATCCGCGATTTTTGTTTAAAAAAACAAATTAAACCTGCACCAAACGCACTAGTTAAAGGGATCCGTTTCAGGAAAAAGATCGGATCATTATATTCGCTAATGCTTGAGGGCAGAGATGATGATATGTATAAATGTAATCATTATTGGCAAAATCAGTTAGCTGTCCCAGAAGTCGACATTCATGATACTCTTCTATGTATGGCCAAGGAGATCTGTATGGCAGCTAACTTAAAAGCTCAAGTATATAAAACGGTATTTAGGTTATATTATACCCCTAAGCGAATGGCCACCTGGGGCAGTAGATACGATGGGAAGTGTTTTCGTTGTGGGGATCAAGATGCTGATATGTCGCATATATTCTATAATTGCATTAAGTTGTCCCCATTTATGAACGGTTTGGATAAATTAATTTCCATTGTATTGCATAGCCCGATTAAGATATCCTCAATGCTTATGTTATTGGGAACTCATCCAAATGTGGATGATGATTCAGTATTGGCAAACACAAATTCTTCTTATTCTTAGCCATGACTGTCGCCAGGCTATGTATCGCCACGGAAAGGCTACAGCCAGAGGCCCCAACGTTCGAATTCTGGAGGGCTAAACTTTATAATATTTATGAACTAGAATGGAGTTTATATGCAGTGAAGGGGATAAGAAAAAAGCATATAGGCTCATCAATTTGGGGAGCTTTAACAGATTTTCTAGAGACTGGTTGAGCCCTATCGCAAATATTATGAGATTACTAAGATCAGAGTTTTTTTTAGTCGCTTTATATTCTTCTCTGTCCTTTTACTATTTTCTTTACGGTCTTGCTCTGTGCTGGAAGTAAATGTTTTAGAGGGGGAAGAAAAGAACGAAGGAAAAATAAGAAGTCTACAATAATGTTATTTATGTATTGATTATGCCAAATGTATAAATCTAATTTGCTGTGTCATCTGAAAACAACCCTGGAAATAAAAAAAACATGAAAAATAAAAAAATAAATAAAAACAAATGCTATAGGTGTCACATTTGCGAAAGTTATAACTTTTGGCATTGTAAATGTCAAAGTTATTAATTTAGCTATTCACAAAAACAAAACAAATAAAAAATGTGTAATTTACAATACCAATAGCTCAAACTTTCCTAATGCGAGACCTATTGCATTGCAAATGCTTGTTCAAAGGTTTGTCAGAGATATTTCTACAGGCAGTTTGTGCAAATGTTGAAATTATTCAGAACATGCTAAGCATGGGCGCACAGGTGCAAATGAAGTTCCCAGCCTTTTTGAGAGTAGTGTGGAGAAACAAAACACATAATTTCACTTCACCTCAAGAAGTTGATGCTTTTCTCACACTAATGTGAGATAGTACACTTTAATAAAATTTAAATATAACTGAATCTAAATCATTAGGAAGTCGGTTAACCTTTACATAATGTAATTCCTCTATGCTGAAAAATCTATTTACCAGATTAGGAAGCACATTAAGCTTTTTTATTCTTCCTTTGTGTCATATTTCTTGATAATACTTGGTAAAAAATGTTAGCATAGAGGAATTGTATTTTGTAAAAAAAGTGAGGTTTCAGTAGTGTAATGAAATGCATGTACATATGACCTGTGCTCTGTTTTTTAAAGGTTATGTAAAAATTGATTTAGAGCACATGAATTGGTTTTCCATTATTCACAAGGTTTAGATACTGTGTACATGATTGCACGTGTCATCTGTGTTTCCTTAGATTAGGAAGCAGATTGTGCAGATGAGGTGAGGCCTGTCCAGAAGCGCAGAGGAGGTGAGGCCTGTCCAGGGGAGCAGAGGTGGTGAGGTCTGTGTCTAAGAATGCAGTGGACTGGACTTCATGAAGCCTCTCCCCCACTGCATTCTTAGACACAGGCCTCGCCTCCTCTGCACCCCTGTAGAAGCCTCACCTCATCTACAACCCTGAACAGGCTTCACCTCATCTGCACCCCTGGACAGGCCTCACCTCATCTACACCCCTGGACAGGTCTCACCTCATCTACACTATTTATTCCTTCTCAAAAATGTAAAAACCATCCATTTGCCCCAAAATCGTTTTTCGCATCACATTTAAGAAACACAGCACAGGTACTATGTACAAGCATACAATTTCACTACTGAAACCTCCCTATTTCACAAAAGACAATTCCTCTATCTAGCATATGTTGATATCAAGCATTTCCAAACAACATGCCACAAACCAACAAGAAAGAACCTCAATCTGCTTCCTAATCTGAGGTAACGCAGGTGACATCATTCTGAAAGGTTCAAATATATTTATTTAATGAGGCAAACCCTTCTTCAACAACAAAATGTTAAAAATAGAAAATGAAGAGATTGTGAAACTGGAAGCAATAGATAAAATAGAGCATATGGGAGCAACAATTATTTTGTCAGAAAATTTGAAATCAAAATTGGATTCATTAGAGAAGAGTATATCTAAAACAGCTGGTTTTGAAAAGACTCTGAATGTGTGTTTAAATTGTCGTATCATTTTGAGAAGGAATTTAAATGGTGAAAGAGGTCTGGTAAATGGAGCAATGGGTCATGTTGTTAATTTTGTGAATTATAGAGATGGAATTGAATTTAAAAAAATGTAATTTGATGGCCTTGAGCAAGTACAACAAATCAGTCATTGTTCTGTATATTTTTGCTTGTAAAAGACTTATATGTTCGCCGAAAACAGTTTCCTGTTTGTTTGGCATATGCTGTGACAATTCATAAATCTCAAGGTTTAAGTGTAGATAGTGCTTTGGTTAACATTGGAAGTTCTGTGTTTAAAGAGGGTATGGCATATGTGGCATTATCACGAGTCAGAACTTTATCAGGATTGTACTTGATTAAGTGTGATGAGACAAATATTTGTGTAGATCTAGATTGTGTTAAAGAATACAATAGGTTAAGAAGAGAGTATGCTCCATATTTGCCTCAATATCCTCCGTTTGAAAAACGTGTGGTAGGCCGAAAAAGAAGAAATGAGAATAATTGCAGTGAGGTAGTAGCAAAAAGACAAAAAGTAGATGAAAATGTAATTGTAAACAGAAAGAAAAAGGATTCTAATGAAGATGTTGTATTTGTTTGAAAACAGTTCTGGTGTCAACTGCTATGCTAATGTAGTGGTTAATGTTTTTTTCTACAAACTTTACAAGAACAGATTGTTGAAAATCGGGATCAAAGATTGTGCGGTTTATTGAATTCTGTGTTTGAGAAATGTAGCAGTGATAGAGCAAAAATAGAAAGTGTTACAGAAATTCGAAATATTTTAGACATATGTTCTGGTCAAGAAAAATGTTCACAGAACATTCAGCAGGATTGTCAGGAATTTTTAATATATATGTTTGGTGTTTTGGAAGATGAAGGTGTAGATGTAGAAAATCTTTTTAGCCTTTCTTATCAATGGCAGCATGACTGCGACGATTGTAGTTTATCAAGTACTACTAGAATAGACACTGAAAGATTTATATATTTGACTTTACCAGACTGCAAATCAGTGTCATTTAATAATCTAGTTAAAGCAGCTGATCATAATATGGTGTGTACCCAATGTAAGTGTCCAATGCTGTCTACATTATTTATACAAACTTATGGTCAGTATTTCATTTTAGTATTCCAACGATGAAGACCTGATGGAACTAAATTGACAACTTGTATTAAAAATTTCGTGGCTTCTCAGTTATCACTTTCAGGAAGAACCTTTGCAACTGTAGCTATTATTTATCATGACGGTCCTTCGACAACATCAGGGCATTATACAGCTCATTTAAAATGTCGAAAAGGTTGGTCTTACTGCAATGATACACATTTGACTTACAAACAACGTTTGCCTTAAAAAATTCTTACCTAGTGTTTTTAGAACCAAAATTTAAGTAAAGGTAATTGGACTATGAAGACGGGAGTATTTTCCAACGAAAAGGACCTTCACGATCTACTATTTGGCCTCAAGGAAAAGTACGTGAATAAAAGATTAGTGTACATATATGATTTGTAAGTTTATATGGGTTTTTTAAAACACAATCTTTTAGATTGTGTTTTTTTTTTCCCGCTGTCATATGATGAATAGTTTGAACTCACTGTTTTTAGTGAAATTCAATATATTCTGAGAACAGCAAAAATAAACTATCTAACATGTTGTAGAAGTTATTCTATAGTTTGTATTGTGTATTTTATATTGTATTCCCATTGTCTCACACTTTTTTTTTTTACTTGTTCCACACTTTTTCAGCTCTCTTTACTCACTCACACTACCTTTCTCTCACTCGGTTTTATCGCTGTTCCTTTACTCCACTTCTTTCACAACCCCTCAATCCCATTTCAACTGTCTGCATCCCCTCTCGGCCTTGTACCACTTTTCAGCTTTCAGTCTGTCTACTTAACTTCCTTTTTCCATCTTTTCCTCCTTTGCTCTTTTACTAATTCCTCTTTACTCACTCACCTCTTTTGTCGCACTCTGTCACTATAACTCACCCATTCTCCCTCACTTATCTTTATTTGCTTCTTTCTTTTGTCCTCTTTTTTCGTTCACTACCTCTATGTCCTCAGTCTCTCACTCTCGTTGTGTTATGCTCACTTGTGTTTATCTACCTTCTATCATTTCTCTTACAACAACTTCACTGCTCCGCTCTCATCATTCTTCACCCCAGTTCTTTTACTCCGGTTCCAATACTACCCCGCATTTCCTATCTTTCAGTGTCCTTCTCTTTACTTTTATCAATGAATCACATTCTCTCAGTACCACTGCTTTAGTCCTCTTCCCATCTCTTTCCTTCTTTTGCTCCTTTACTTATTTTCCTTTTCTCATTCATTGTACTCCACTTCACTCAGTCCTTCTTTTAGTCCCTTTGTGTACTTGATTCCTCACTCCTTTTCCCTCAATCCTTCTATATTATCCTCACTCCCTTCATCCCTTCATTCTGTGATTCCCCTTCACTCACTCTCAATCATCTTCCATTCCTCTTTCTTGTAAATGGATCCTCAGACTCTTTTCCCTCTCACTCATTCCATTTTATTTACTCCTCTTTCCTGATTTAATTTTGCTAACTCACATTCTTTTAGTATCTTACGTACCTTCAGTTCATTTCTCTCATCTTCTCTTCCTCTGTCACTGATTTTATCTGTCTTACTCTTAGTAATTTGCTCTCCTATTTCTTTTTCCCTCTTTTTGTCCTTCTACATTTCTTTATTTCCCTTTCTGTATCCTTCACTCTTGCTTTATTTCTTAGTACACTTTTATGATTTGTTACCTCTTGACCTGTCTCTTCTATTTTAAAATATATATTTTACTAATTATAACTTATTTTTTCTTCTCTCTTTCACAGATACAAAGTGTAGTAAAAACATGTAATTAAGTTAACATTAATTAAATGGTAAGTGTAACGAAAAAAAATTCGTTTGTTATCACCCTTTGCTTTAACCTCACTACTTTTCTCTCACCCTACCTCACCCCTGTTTCCTTACTCTGCTTCCCTCACTTATTCTTATCCTCCATGTTTACTTCTCTTTTCCTTACTTTCCAACCACATTCAACTTCTTTCAGTCCCCCTGCTCACCCACACTCCCTCACTTACCTTTCTCTTCTGGTTCACTTAGTCCCTTTCTGGTACTCCTTCCTTTTCTTGCTCTGTCCTTTCTCTCTGTCACTCCCCATGTCTTTTCTTTTCTCAGTTACTTCCTCTAACACCTTTTCTCTGTCTTACTATCTATTACACAGCCTGTCTAAGTTCCTCCCTCTAGCTCTCTTTCTCTTTACACCACTCTTTCTGTCCCCTTTCTTTATGCTCACTCCATTATTTTTTTATTATTTTTTTTTGGGTGCGCTAATGGGACGCGCCCCGGTACGCGCACCGGGGCGCACTGGATGACAGCGCTTACTGGTACGCTTACCGGTACGGGAGCGCTCCAGGGCAAAAAAATAAAAAAATAAAAATATGAACATACATAAAAAAATAGTATTACATAAATATACAATATACGATTCATTTTAAAAAATATTACATTTCATAGCTATAGAAATTTGCTATTAAAAAACCTTTGAAATTCACTGAAAAAAACCATAGGTTTCAAACCAGTTATAGTTAGGAATTAGCATTTAAAAAAACCTATGAAATTCACTGAAAAAACCAGAGGTTTCACACCAGTTATAGTTAGCTGGACATTTTACGGACATAAAACCATTGAAATTACCACGTTATAGTTAGTTGGACTCACTATAACTTGCGCGCCTGCAATGCACTGCTGATGTCGTCACACATTACATCACTCATGACATGGTCTTTAATATTACAAGCAAATTCCTAGGCCTGGGCAGACTGCAGGGCTCAATTTTAAAAAATGATTTTTTAAATCCAGAGGATATTAGGGGTAATACATGTTAGGTTTCAAATTCCCTTTTATAATATGCATCCATATCAATTATATAAGTTAGCATTAGGTGGCTAAATAGATGCAATTTATATTAGCATTTTGAAACCCACTGAGTTATTCATACGGCATGTAAGCTTAGTTGGCTTGTGTGCTTCCATGTTGTAATGTGCGACTACCAGAAGTCTGTCTAGGCCGCAGCCACACTAGGCCTCATATGTTTTTCGCTTGCTTCAGTAGAAATGTAAAATTGTTTATCGTTATTATTCTTTCTCTGCTCCCCAAGGTTGAAGTCAGATTTGCTAATGAATAGATGTTCTTTTCATACATTCCTTTCTGTATGTGTAGTTATTTTCCCACGTTAGAGACGTTGAAGCCTGACACATTGGCCTTGGAGCACTGATAACTCACCCATCTGGTAGGTGTTAGCTCATCTCTCTGTACCCTCGTTGTTCATGGCCGGCTCAGGCCGATATTTTTCCATAGTAGGCGTGGCTGAGGTCTTGGGAAAGCTTTATTATGTATTAGCGCGCTTTGGGGGTCAGTCCCCCTCAGAGTCTATCATAGGGTGCAGGTCTGACCGGGGCTCTCTCTGCAGAGAACTACTAATAAAGTAAGTTTGTATTCTCTAATGACTGACCGACTCTTCATTTGGGAAGGCATAGCTGGCGGGTGGTTGTGGAAATAACCTGCGGGCCCTTAGAGGACCACGTCCTTCGATGGGTGCCCAAACAGGCACTCTGCAAAAAGGGCCCCCTCAGACCTTTTAAAACATGTTACAATATGACCTGGTAAATCTAGCAGCTCCACTTTCAGCTGGTCACCAGGCTTACCCTCTCTATCCCATGCCTTAATCTCTTTCCAGGTACCTCCTAATTCCAGTGTATGGTCTTGCGTATGAACCTGCCTCCATGTATCAATTGGTACAAAAAAGCTGAAAAACAATTCTATATCAGCTATCATCATCAGAGTGGACGAGGCCGCCTCTGTCAATTCTCTGTAATATGCAGTGGGGTTTTTCTGAGGGTCCAGCAGCTGGAAGAAGAATGAAAGTGTGTCTGATTTCTTTCATATTATAACATACATGCACTCCCTTATTTCCCCAAATAAAGTGGATTGGGATAAGTGGACTGCATGCCGCCAGAAGAATGAAAGTGTGTCTGATTTCTTTCTTAGATTTGAGGAGGGTGTTTTTGGATTTCAGTGGTCAGGATTTATCGTTGGACGGTATTGTTCGGTTGTTCATTAATAGATTTGTTACTAATTTGCTTCCTGAGATTGCAGCCAGAATGCAGGCTTCTGAAAGCATGTGGACTACATCCTCACTGTCAGTGATCTTGAGTATGGCTCAGTATTATGAGCAAAGAGAAAATGAGGCTAAAGAAAAGGTGGAGAAAAAGTCAAAGGATTTAAAGATGAGGGTTTTGTTACAGCAAGTTGCGAGGGGCAGAGGATGAGGTTCAGGATCGGCCCAGCGGCTACTTCGGTCCAATAGGGGTGGTGCTTCCAATGCGCCCCTTGGGCTTAACCAATGTGTGTATTGTAAAAAGGAGAAGAATTGGCGAAATGAGTGCCCGGAGCTGTCGCACAAAGGCGAGGCACCAAGAGGTCGAGGATATAGAGGATGTGAGAGAGGGGGAGTTGGAAAAGAAGGGATGCAGTCGGAGGATGCATCATTAAATAGACAGTGTGTAAATTATTTTGATGACCCAGGAGCCGACAGTATTATCATGAAGATTATGACATGGATGCGGTGACTGGGCGGTCCCACAGCCAGGAAAGCAAGGGACAGGGACCAGTTCCAGTGCCTATAGATCAATGCTGCCCCATCACAACTCCTGATTTGCAGGGCACTACAGAGAAATTTATGGAAGCTCCATTTCCCGTTCACTGGTCCCAGTAGCAGCTCTTTTAAATAAAAATACTGATAGACTAAAGAATAATTATAAATGATATTACAGTTAACTTGAAGGAATACATTGCAATTTTATGAGCACTCTAAACCAAACATCTTTTAGTTTATATACAGAGTCCCCTTTAGGGATTTTATAAATATTGAAAGTTTTATAGATTTATGTTTTTAAATATGCGATTGTTATGCCTTGTCTACTTTTCTGTTTAGGGTTTTGTCTAAATGCAATAAAGATAGCTAGCAATTGTGCACAAATCCTTCCTGAAGACATAGATTGCACAGCATGGACGGCAGAAATAGGACCAGCATTCTTTCTTTATTGTTGGCTTCAAGGCTCACCTCTTCAAGACCCCTCAACTTTTTTTTTTGCACAGCTCTTTGCAATGAAAACCTTTCACGTGGCACTCTATGAAACTAAAATGCACAACAGAATGTAAACTTATTTTGTCATGAGTTATAAAAGCTGACCTGCACAGTTCTGTGTTGAAAATTGGTATTTGTAACACTGAATTGATATTGGGACCTTTAAAAATGTAGAAAAGAATATTGTTGCCTTTGCAGTATTCATTTGTTTGTTCAAGTGCCTAGAAAAGACAAAATGAGATATGTAGACTGTAGCAAGGAATTTCATTAAGAAATAGTGAGCACTATATAGGTGATGACATAGTTGTTATTATGGCTTGTGACTAAGCAACCATGATATCACCAAACCTAAAGAGGCTGAAGAAGAAAATGTATTGCTCAAATTATAGGACTGGTAAGATTGACGGACTCTTTATTGCGGTAACATTCCTGCATCCTACTTCAGTCCTTCTGAGTCTGCCTTATTAACCGTTCAAGGCAATCCAATTTTACTGTTATCCTCCACACCGAAATTATGGGCCTGATTACGAGTTTTCTGTGAACACGCCACCAAACCGGAAGCATCCCGATTGCCGCATTACGACATCAGTGCTGGGCTGGCGATGTGCCAGTGGTGCAGCCACGGCAGGGGCATGCTTCAGCTCTTGGAGAAAGCCTGAAGCCAATGCCGGCAGCCAAGTTGGGCACATTGCTTCCCTGCACCATGTTGTACATGGCAAACAGTGTGCTCACCAAGAGTGCAAGCATGGGGGGCACAACATGGGCCTTGGCCACAGTCCAAATGAGCTTATTGACCCTGGGCCCTTTTTATGGCCATTTACCAGCCTCTCTGCCAACCTTTTCATGGTGATGTACCCGCCATTCAAAGGTCGACTGAAAGGCAGATCATAATTTACCATGACGGTGCCCATTAAGGCACTGCCAATATTGACCGCCGCCATGAAGGCAGTGTAGATCTGAAGGTGGTCTCCCCGCCAGCATTGTAATCCGGCTGTTGGACCACCAAGGTTTGTTGGCGGTCGGACCACCGGAAAGCGACAAAGGTTCCTTAATCAACAAAGATATAATCAGGCCCTATATTCCTTTATCTCCTCCGCCCACCATAAACATGGATTTGGATATCATTCCCAGTTCAGTTTCCCATTCTAACGTTTTTAAACGCAGATGCTTATTATAATGAACCGTTTGGATTCACCTTCCTACCTTACTAGTCTGAATGTTATCCTTTCTCATTCATGCCCTAAACACTACTGATCAAGCAACACAGAATTTCACTTAATTTAACTCAAAAATCACTTTACTAGATTTCCAATACTGAAATCGGCATAACATGTTTATTTAAAATATACTTTATTTGGTTTTTAGAACATGAATCACAGATACGAGAAAATCAAATTAAACATTAGTACTTGAAAAACAACAGGTATGAGAAAGTAAACACTCATCGAGTGCTGGAAAAATATATGGAAGAGTGGAACATATCGCTGGCATACACCTAGATATGTACTTTTACGAGATTTGACAATTGACAGTGAACAAAGCTTATAAGAGCTGGATTTATGATTTACTGGGGTCTCTTACTTAAATGTGTTGTTGTACAAAGCTTATAAGTGAAATATCGGCCATTTTTTACCAAAAGCAAAAGATTAATAGCACTTATATTTCTGATGTTCTTGCAAGAACGGCCTTGGAGAGCTCTTCCAGTATTTTGTTTTTATTCTTCTGCACATTTAGTTTGGATACCTTCAGAAGGTCTTCTACGTTATTTTTTCCATACGAAGCTGTGAATGTTGAGAACGTGTCTCTGTACTTCTGTATTTCACCTAAGAATGTACATGGAAAAAAAACGTGAGAAAACAAATATTTTCAGCACCTACTGACTGCTGGGAGTGGTTCAATCAATCGGAATGATCAGAATACAGGCATTAATAGGCATAGACTCGGACATTTGCAGCAGAGACATGAATCAGACAGGGTCTGTTGCAGCAAAGTAAACATGCAGCCAAAAGCTGAGAAGAAGCTTATTTTATCTCAAGCCAAAAAGATTGAAATACGATTTCATAATCACCAAACATATCATAATAAAATAATTCAAATGAATAGTCTTCCATTTCCTGGCATTCTTTTTAGGTGTAATGCTAAGAAACATTTCATTGAGAGTAGGCAGGCTTCTTGACATGGTTGCTGCAGTAATCCATGATTCAGAGGTGGGATTTAATAAGGATTGACACCAGTGTTTCCTCTACCACAAACCTGATTTAATCAGCAAAGCAACTAGCAATTAACGGGTATATTCACAAGAACGTGTGATAACTAACACAAGAGTAGCGTAACACAACTTTCAACATCCATTACAAAAAGACATGCAATTATGCAAATCGCATAATAAAAATCTGAGAAAATTTGCCACAGTCCTGCAAATCCCACACGTCTGGCGGGACAATGCACCATCAAACCCACAGAAAAAATACACCAGAAACAAGCGAAAGCATGTAGCAACATGGATGCACCCTGACCCAGTGCAGAGGCCAACTCAAATTCCACAACCCCCCACAGACCCCCAGCAAGGAACAACGGGGTTGGGGAAGGCCAAGGAGAAGAGGGAGAGGAAGACTGGGTGCAGTGGGGGTGACCTACTGAAACCTGGATGACCTGCCACCTGTCCAGAGAGACCCAACTGCTTCCCTGGGGGCACTTGAACTGCGGCCTGCACCTTTCACCGGTTGCGCAATTCCAGCGCTGCTTTGTCAGCTCACCTCCCGCCGCCGTAAGCCTACCACCATCATTATGGCCGCTGTGAGGGGGTGAGCCGGGGAGGACTACAAACCCCAGCGGCACCCGCGGCCGGAAGCCGCACACAGCCTCATCGCGCCAGGAGGCACCTAAATTTCCAGGCCATTTGCGCCAGAGCAGGGAGACTTATCGAAACCTGGATGATCTGCGACCTGTCCAGAGAGACCTAACTGCTTCCCCGGGGGCACTTGAACTGCGGCCTGCACCTCTCATCGGTTGCGCAATTCCAGCGCTGCTTTGTCAGCTCCCCTCCTGTCGCCGTAAGCCTACTACCATCAATACGGCCGCTGTGAGGGGGTGAGCCGGGGAGGACTACAAACCCCAGCGGCACCCTCGGCCGGAAGCCGCACACAGCCTCATCGCTCCAGGAGGCGCTTAAATTGCCGGGCCATTTCCCGTGTCGCGGGCGCACGCGAGAGCGCCGGGCTAAGCCCGGGCAAAGGGCGGGCCGTCTGTGGCCATCCGGGGCCGGGAGAGGCCGGGCAGGGCCACCTCTCTTGGCTCTTTCATTGGGACTTTGTACCAGGTAAATTGTGTTGAAACATTAGACTGTAAGCAAACTGTAGTATTATATAGTACATCTATAGGTGATAAGGTCAAATATGGGTAAAAGCACTCCTATGCCAACTCGCTCCACATCGAGGAAAAAAGCACAAGCAACAACCCCACTTCCAAGCCTGACTGCGATAGACAGGATGTTACAAAAAACTATAGGGGTTGTTGTTACTGCAATAGAGAGCACTGAGAGGCGTCTCTCACTACCCCCAAGCATGTGTTTACCAACTCAACCCACACAAGATAAAAATACACATGTAAATACATCCATAGCCACGGCGTATTCACAGGATTCCATTCTTATGGACACATACACAGACTTTCCGGGGAAAGATTCTAATTGCGCTACTATACTACAACAAACATCCCCCATTGATTTTACATTTCGGGAAAGTAGGTTGTCACTAACCCCCAATATGCGGTCAAATGAGGAATCGCTTCTTTTAATGTGTCAGATGATATGGAGGGGTTGGATGAATGTAGTAATAATAATACTAACTTAGCAGACAAGACAGATATCGTGATTCCCCCACAAAGCCCAAGTGGCAAAGGTTCTAAAGGTAAACCGGCACCTAGCAGGAAATTGCGGATTGTAAATAAATCTAGGGGTAAACTAAGGGGTAAACAGAAGAAAATATTACCCATTTCTTCGAAACAAAAAGGTGACAAGAGTAAGCCACATCATAGTACTGATCCGCAGCTTAATGAAGATAGGTGTATTGTCCAACAAGAAATATCATCCCTAAATGTAGCGGACCTTATGACTCAACTTGAGCAGTTAGTGAAGTAACTCACTTTGCCGATAGTGGAAAGACTTAAGATCCTAGTAGACAAAATGTAGGGAACCTAGAAAAGTTGGGCATAGCCAATTCAGATATGCTGACACACATGAACACACAAGTTAAGTCAGCTCAAAAAAAATGTCCCCATGGAAAAATCTATAAATAAACCGGCTAGTGGCGGACCGAGAGAAATTAGTCACCCTGCACCAAATAGCACAGCCACTGTCCCGGAAAAACGACCCCCTAATGGCCATCCTATGATCACAGGGCATATAGGTTCAGTAGAACAAATGAAGAAAGGCAGCTTAGAACTTAATAACATGAGCAGGGCAGTTCCTGTGCAAAACATTTATAATGCAATTCCTGCTGTGATAAATGTACCCCCTGAGAGTAGTGCTTACGTAGTTATTCTTGCTAATGTACCGAAGCTAACACCTACTCAACCCGAAAATCAAGAAACACTCAAAAATAAAACATTACATTGGCTTTCAAGAAACTGTGGCTTTCCCATGCACAGGGCAAATCAGATAATCATGACTCAGAGAGTAGGTTGGTTGGGCCCCAGTAAAAAGGAAATTGATGGTGACTGTATCGTTATCAATTTCAGGACACCAGATTGGGCTAGGGACTCAATCCTAAAGGCACCTCTGCCTTCTAACTGGGAATATAATACAACTCTACTCCCGTTAGATTATTTTTATAGGGGCCGGTCAGGCAATCAACGCAAAGTGCGAATGATCGATTGCTCCAGAGCAAAACATAATACAGCTCACAACTTTACCCAAGCTTTGGGACAGCTTTCCAATCCCCACTTACAATAGATTTCAGGTATTTTTAATTCAATAGATGAGATTGATTGACTTAGGGACCAACCTGAACCACTGCATGCAGACGATGTAACAGCCGACAGCAGGGCAAAGGCTTCTCAGGGAAGCATAGCCGTCTCCAAGGAGATATTGCTTCTGAAATTGACCCTGAGGTGGCCGGTTCAAAGAGGGCAGGTGGGGACACTAAAGAGGGGTTAGCAAGAGATGGCATGTACACAACAAATATGCTACTTACCAGTATGCATCTGTTCTTGGCATGTAGGGCTGCTGACATTCATATCTGTGCATAGATCGCCGCCTAGTGTTGGGTCCGGATGATCGCACATTGTTGTCCTGGAAGAGTCTTCGAAGTATCACAAGATAGGTGGCTCCTCCCCTGGACTACAGTGCGCATGGGCATCGACTCCATCCTCAGATTGTTTTTAGCCATTGTGGCCAAGATGGAGTGAAACTAAGTGAATGATGACCATGCTAGAAGTATATGTGAATTCTGCAGCTGCTACAGGCGCCGGGTAGGAGGGCGGGCGATATGAATGTCAGCAGCCCTACATGCCAAGAACAGATGCATAATGGTAAGTAGCATATTCGGTTCGAGGCATGTGGGCTGCTGAATTCATATCTGTGCATAGAATACATCGCAGTCCCTCCATTAACGGCGGCCGCCCGTGCCAGCTGCAGCAGTTTGGAAAAGTGTTTTTAGAACAGCCTGCCCTACAGCTGCCTGCTGCTAGAGTGCACATCAACACAATAATGTTTTGTAAATGTGTGTGTGGTAGACAATGTGGCTGCTCTACATATGTCTTCCAAAGGAATATTTCCAAGGAAAGCCATGAAGGCTCCCAACTTTCTGGTGGAGTGGGCCCGTGGTGGAATGGTGAGTACGCTTGGCTTACAGATAGCAGATCTGAATACATTTAATGATCCACCTGGCTATACCAGCTTTGGAAATGGGGTTACCTTTGTGTTGTGGCGCAAAGGCAACAAAGAGTTGTTTAGTTTTTCTAAAATCTTTGGTCCTATCAATGTAATACATTAGGGCCCTTTTGAAGTCAAGCGTGTGGAGCATTCTCTCCGCCAATGACTCAGGATTTTGGAAGAACCCGGGTAGTTCTATAGTCTGGTTAATATGGAACTGAGATTCTACCTTAGGAAGGAATTTAGGGTTAGTGCGAAGCACCACCCTGCTAGAATGGATTTGAATAAATGGCTCTTGGATAGTTAGTGCCTGGAGTTCACTAACTCGTCGCAGCGACGTAATCGCTATAAGGAAAGCCACTTTCCATGTCAAGAATTGAATCTCGCAGGAATGCAGTGGTTCAAAAGGGGGACCCATCAGCCAGGTGAGGACCACATTGAGGTTCCACTCAGGAGCTGGTGGAGTCCGCAGAGGAATTACTTGTTTGAGTCCTTCCAGAAAGGCCTTAATGGCAGGCACCCTGAAGAGTGAGAGGTGCTGCCTGTTTTGGAGATAAGCAGCCATTGTGGATAAATGTATGCGAATGGAAGCATAGGCTAGATTACATTTGTACAGATGTAAAAGATAACAAATGATGTTCTGAATAGATGCATCTAGCGGGTTAATGTTGTGGTCTGCACAATAAATGACAAACCGCTTCCACTTTGCCGCATAGCATGCTCTAGTGGTGGGCTTCCTTGCCTCCCGGATGATGTCCATACAGGCAGGAGGTAAGTTGAGGTAGCCAAACTCTGAGACCTCAGGAGCCAGATCGCAAGGTTGAGCTGTTGCGGATCTGGATCCTGATTGTCGCTATGGCTCAGCGTCAAAAGGCTGGGTGTGAGCCGCAGCCTCTGATGCGGTACCACGGACAGTTCCAGAAACGTGGTGTACCATGGTTGGCGAGCCCACGTTGGAGCAACCAGGATGAGAGTCATCGAGTGCTGCCTGAGCTTGCGTGCCACCAGCGGTATCAGAGGTGCTGGGGAAAAGCGTACGCTAATTTGCCTGACCAGTTCATCCATATCGCATTGCCTTGCGACTGTGGATGTGGAAACCTGGCGGCGAAGCTTTGGCATTTTGCGTTCTCCTTTGTGGCGAACAGGTCTATCTCTGGATGACCCCACCTTTGGAAGTACGGGTGGAGTACTGATGGATGTATCTCCCACTCGTGCATTTGGTGGCTGTACCTGCTGAGCAGGTCCGGCATCTGATTGTCCTTGCCTGGGAGGTGTTCCGCCATGAGGAAGATGTTCCTTTGAATGGCCCACTTACACATGCTCTGAGCCAGATGAGACAGCTGTGGAGAGTGTGTTCCTCCCTGCTTCTGAATGTAGTACATGGCCGTCATGTTGTCCGTCCGGATCAACACGACCTTGTTGCACAGATGTACTTTGAAGGCCTTTAGTGCCATGAAGATTGCCATCAGTTCCAGAACATTGATGTGCATCTTCCACTGCTGTTGTGTCCATAGTCCCTGCACAGTGTAATGGAGTACATGAGCTCCCCATTCCTGGAGAGAAGCGTCCGTCGTCAGGATGATCTGTGGCACAGGCTCTTGGAACGGTCGTCCCTTGCAAAGGTTTTGTGGATTCCACCAATGCAGAGAGTTGTATGCCCGACCGCTCACCAACACTAGGTCTTTCAACTGTCCGTGAGCCTGAGTCCACTGACGTGCTAAGCACTCCTGAAGCGGATGCATATGTAGTCTTGCGTGCGGGACTATGGAGATGCAGGAAGCCATCATGCCTATCAACTGCATGAACACTCGCGCTGGAAGCGAGTGTTGGGGTTTGAATTGTTGTATCAGCGATTGAATGCTGTTGGCCCTCACTGAATTTGGCTGTGCTGTGGCTGCCAGAGTGTTTATCGTCGCACCCAAATACTGCCGTATGTGGGTGGGTTGCAGGGGGGACTTTGGGTAATTCAGTGAGAATCCCAGATCGTGAAGGAGGTGAATGGTGTGGGACATGTGGGCGGCACACTGCTGGGCTGACTGTGCCTGGATGAGCCAGTCGTCCAGATAAGGGTAGACGTGAATGTTTTGTCTCCTCAGGTGCGCTGCCACTGTCGCCAGGCACTTTGTAAACACCCTGGGTGCTGTGGTGACTCCGAAAGGCAAAACCTTGAACTGGTAATGGTGGTTTTGGATGGTGAACCGGAGGTATTTTCTGTGTGATGGGTGCAGCGGAATGTGAAAATACGAATCCTTTAGGTCTAAAGTTGCGAGAAAATCCCCTTGACTGAGCAACAGGAGTACTTGCTGCAGGGTCAACATATGAAAGTGTTCCGATAGAATGTACTGATTGAGGGGTCTGAGGTCCAGTATGGGTCTGAGGGACCCGTCCTCCTTTGGTATCCAGAAGTACAGTGAGTAAACTCCTGTGCCTCTTTCTTCCACAGGCACAAGCTCGATTGCCCCTTTTTGCAGCATGACAATGACCTCCTGCTGCAATAAGTGCAAGTGCTTGTTGGACATAGGACGGTGTCTTGGGGGCAAGTTAGGTGGAGTGGATGTTAACTCCAGACAATAACCGTACTGTATGAGCTGTATGACCCACCTGTCTGTGGTGATGGTTTTCCAGACCGGCAGGAACTGCTGAAGTCTCCCCCCGACTGCTGTTGCGTGGTCGGGGGACAGCGACAAGGCGTCACTGTTTGTTGTTGGTAGAGAATCTGGAGTTGTTGTTTCCATGACCTCTGCCCTTGGCGCTGTTACCACGATATCCACCTCGACTTTGTTTGGTGTATGTGGACTGCGTGTTGCCTTTGTAGTACTGCGTGGTTTGGGAGAGCTGGCCTCTGAAAACGCCTCTAGTGCTTGAGCGACGAAAAGACCCACCCCTGAACTGCTGGGACTGCAAGGCCCCCATGGACTTAGCAGTTTCAGTGTCCTTCTTAATCTTTTCCAAGGTGGTGTCCACCTCTGGGCCAAACAGATGATCTGGATTTACTGTCTGATTAAGAATGGTGGTCTGTATTTCAGGCTTAAACCCCGAGATTCTGAGCCAGGCATGTCGTCTCAACATAACATTAGTGTTGACAGCCCTGGCTGCGGTGTCAGCCGCGTCTAGTGCACATTTAATTGAAGCGTTAGATATTAGCTTCCCCTCTTGAATAAGCATCTCAGCTGCCTCCTTGTATTCGTCTGGCAGGTGCTGCAACAGGGTCTCCAGTGTGTCATAGAGTGCCCTGTCATACCTCGCTAGAAGCGCTTGAGTATTGGAAATGCGCCAGATATTGTCCGCTTGGGCTGCCACCCTTTTCCCTGATGCCTCAAACACCTTAGATTCTTTGTCTGGGGGAGGAGCATCACCCGTTGTCTGAGAATTAGCCCTCTTCCGGGCATTTGAAACAACCAGAGAGTCCAAAGGCAACTGTCCTTTGATGTAAGTAGGATCAGTAGGCGCTGGTTTATACTTCTTCTCAATCCTAGGGTTTATCACCCTGGCTCTGGTAGGCTCCTTAAAGATATCCCCAGCATGTTTTAAGACACCCTTCAACATAGGCAAAGTTTTGACAGTTCTCTCTGAGACTGAAAAGGTATCAAAAAGAAAATCCACGTCAATGGGGTCAGCATGGAGCTGGACATCATGGTTTTTAGTCGCCCGTTCAATGAGGGCATTGAACACTGCTGAATCCTCTGTAGGTGATGTCTTCACAGAATAAAGTTGAGTGTCTGGGGCAGAATGAGGATCACCTGGGTCAGCACCAGCAGCCCAGGGTTCATTGGTATCATCAGGGTCTGTGTAGACAGGATAGCTGTACTAATCCTCATCATCGCCCTCCCCAGCGTCCACATCAGAGTAAGTGGGCGAGACATGATGGGCATGTGGAGAAAGTGCTTCCACAAGGACAGGAGTTGAAGTAGAGTCCTTCTTTTTCTTTAAAGGAATTTTGTAGGACTCTATCGGCTGTTCCGGGGCAATCTTCCGCTTGTGGAGGGAAAGTCTGCC
This sequence comes from Lissotriton vulgaris, assembly GCF_964263255.1. Taxonomy (NCBI): domain Eukaryota; kingdom Metazoa; phylum Chordata; class Amphibia; order Caudata; family Salamandridae; genus Lissotriton; species Lissotriton vulgaris. Next base: position 1,528,493,910 of record NC_141693.1, read on the forward strand.
AGTTTCGGCATCAATAAAGTGTTCTTGTTGTTCTTCTAATGAAGATTGCCGATGTTTCAAGGTGGGAACCACCGTCGTCGACTTCGGCACCGAGGACACCTTCTCGGGCACGCTGGCGACCGTTTTTGGGGTGAAAGCCTTCAGCGCCACCTTCGGCGGCAACGCAAAGTGAATGGGCGTCGACGCTTTGTGAGGTTTCTCGATCGTCTTAGAAGGCGGAGGATCTCTGGGGCCGACAGCCGAGGTCTTCTCCTTGATGCGCTGTAGGGAGTCCGTCACTTGCTTGGTGAAAGCGGCAGACTGTTGTGTCGATCCGACGGGATCCTTTGAACCAGCACCAGGCGTGGACTCGTGTGCTGCCAGAAACCGGTCCTCGGAAGCTTGTTTCCGGTCCAGAGAAGACATGGCTTGGCAGTTCGGGTTGGACTGTTCCCATGAGGCACAGGGTCAGACTGATTTGCATATAGCCATGTCTGAACTGGGGTGCCAGAGTGGGCTAAAGAACGGTGATGGATTAAACCCAGATCTTTTGACTGGGTGTGAGTGTTTGATTGATTCAGATTCTCCGTCCATCACCACCCCCTTTTGTACCGCTTTTGGCCACCATAAGTGTGGCAGGGTATGCTCAGACGTGATTCCCTTGCTCACTTTGCCACTGGATTCAAGCAAGCCGAGCTGAAGACGGCTGGAATGCCAGAAACCGGTCCTCGGAAGCTTGTTTCCGGTCCAGAGAAGACATGGCTTGGCAGTTCGGGCTGGACTGTTCCCATGAGGCACAGGGTCAAGCTGATTTGCATATAGCCATGTCTGAACTGGGGTGGCAGAGTGGGCTAAAGAACGGTGATGGATTAAACCCAGATCTTTTGGCTGGGTGTGAGTGTTTGATTGATTCAGATTCTCCGTCCATCACCATCCCCTTTTGTACCGGGGATCCTTTGAGCCAGCACCAGGCGTGGACTCGTGCGCTGCGCCGCTCTTGGCCTTGTCTTGTTGACGCAGAGTCTCGAGAACTTTCGGATCACCGAGTCCTTTGTTGGTGTCGACCGTCTTTGGCGCCGATTTACTCGGCTCAACCACCTTGACCTTTGCCTTCGGCGTGGCAGACTTCGTCTCGACGCCCTTGACTTGTGCCTTCGGATCGACAACACCCTTCTGCTTCTTTGGGGCCGAGGGCTCCGAGGCCTTGGATCCGACCAAAGTAATGCACACTTTTGGTATCGAGGGGGGCGCCAGTGCTGTTGCTTGTGTCGAGACCATCGGTTTCACTTTCGGTTTCGATTTTGCAGGGTGCGGCTCAATAGTAATGTCCGTGGCCGAGCCCGAAGGCGGGCCGTAGATTCCATTGTAAGATCTTGGGTAAGGCCTAGTGGCGATCCCTCGACCTGAGCCTTATGAAGCGGTACGGCCCCAGTGTCAGTGTGAGGTAGCTCATCGTTCGAGCTATCTTCCATGGCCCCAAAGGCCCCGTCGTCGTCCCCTACCTCGTAGACGACTTCTTCAGCTTCGAACATTTCAGCATCCGCGTCGTAGTTTTAGTCGACCTACGATGCGGGATTCGACAGGTTGTCACAGATTCCCAGGTCAGCTTCCTCCTCGACATCCCCGGCATTGAAAATGTCCACAGGCGCCGGTGCAGTGTGCTGGGCCTCCTGGCGCACAGCGCGTCGATGCTTAAGCATCTTCTTGGACCTGAAACGGGAACAAGCCATGCAACTGGCTTCATCATGGTCTGGCGACAGACACTTGTTGCATACCGGGTGATGAATAGTCGATAGGGTCTGTTACGTCGACTAGGCCCTCCGCGCCGAAAGCACGCAGGGGTATCGAATCCGGCTCGGAACCGAGCTGGAAGAATTAGGTACCGAACGCAAGACTATACCGATGAAGAAACTAAAGACCTTTTGGTCTTAAGAAAGTTTTTATAGATTCCGACTAAAGGGAACCAATATACATCCGAACCCAATGGCGGAAAAAAACAATCTGAGGATGAAGTCGATGCCCATGCGCACTGTAGTCCAGGGGAGGAGCCACCTATCTCGTGATACTTCGAAGACTCTTCCAGGACAACAATGTGCGATCATCCGGACCCAACACTAGGCGGCGATCTATGCACAGATATGAATTCAGCAGCCCACATGCCTCGAACCTGTAACAACAGCCCAACGCGATACCACCTCTGCTATTGATGCCAGCTTAACTGACAGCTTAGTAATAGCTCAACCTAACATTATTCCATATGACATAACTGACGAAGGTCTTAACATCACCACATGGAATATAGCGGGTATTGCTGGAAAATTAATTACTCCATTCTGGAAGACCTTTACTACACAAGGGTACGATATAATTTGTCTCCAGGAGACATGGCATAGAGAAAAAATCCATGTTGAGGGGTATATATCCTATTGTGTATATGCAGCAATCCCTACAGCAGGCAGGGCAAAAGGCGGGCTTTTAACCTTGGTGTCAACTATGCTAACTGAGTTTAAATTTGGGAGTTGTCTTGAGGTTGCCCCGTATGCACAGATATTGCGCGTTTGGTGCATGATAAAGGAAGGGACCTGGTTATAATACATTTTTATAATATTATTTTGGGAGTTAACCGGGGACTGATAATACAAGACATAGGGAGGGAAATGGAGGGAACCCTAGCCCAATTTAGAGATTTACCGGTCATTGTCTGGGCAGGAGATTTTAATATACAAGCCTGTAAACATGCACAAAAGGGGATTTGTGGTCACCTAGGTGAGCAGGATAGTAGAGACAGCACTCCACACAATCATTTCCTTCATACCTACTATGGAAATGCCTTGAACAACTTAGTTGCCAAATTGGACTTGGAGTTGCTGGACTGCACAAAAAATAGTGACAACAGAGAGTGTCCATCATTTAAAGGAAGGGAGGCCCATTCTAATATTGACCACATTCTTGTGTCCTGTGGTTCAGCTGACTCTAAACTATGGGTAGTTGCGCAGACTGAGTGATCATAGCAGCATTTCACTGACATTGTATGGTTGGAGGCGTAAAACCTATACTTATGGGAGACTTATTCAAGGAATTACAGCCGAGAGACCGAATGGCATGAGAATAAAATGGGTCAATATTAACCCCGACCAACTTTTGGTGGATGTTCATTCCAAATGTACTGCATAAATAAGCTACTGTCTAGGTACCGAGGTGATCCCTGGTAATTTGCTTACCAACTTTTTAAAAATAAATATGGTAATGGAGGACTTACTGACTGCTAGGAGTCGAAAGTTGAGGAAAACCCAGGTGGTCTGGTTCGACAAAAATTGTGCCTTGGCATTAACTAAACTAAAACTGGCCCTAGATGTCAAGCCTAGAGATACAGTAAAAATCAGGGAGGAGCGCCATAACTATAAGACCTCGTTGGCAAAGCGGAAAAAGGAATTACAAAACGAGACTTGGTCTAACCTGGATATGGCGGCAGCTACCAAAAACATAAGTTATTCTGGAAAACCATTAATTGTCCTTTTTTAAAGAATGAAAATATCCCCGAAATTACCTCCCATGTAAGTTGTAGTGCCTGGATAGCTCATTTTTCTAGGATTTTTAACTCAGATGGGTTGATTTTAGATATAATTACGGAAAATAAACTGAAATGGCAGAAAAAGCAGGTATCTATCGGTTTGACTGAGGTATACGAGGGACTAAGAAAGAGCAAGGGCGGTAAAGCCCCGGGCCCCGTTGGGGTACCAGTGGACCTCTATAAGCATGAGATGGATTTATGGGCACCCATATTGACACGGTTATTTAATGCCGCTATTGAAGATAGGTTACCACCAACATGGGGTTAGTCGATCATTGTTCCCCTTTTTAAGAAGGGCTCGAGGTCAGAGGCATGCAATTATCGTCCCATCTCCCTCCTGGACTCGTCGATCAAGGTTCTAAGTAGAGTCCTCTTAGAGAGATTAGAAACCTGGGCTGAGGAAAACACTATTTTATCACCAGTGCAGTACGCGTTCAGAAGGGGGTTGGGAACGATGGAGCAGTGTGTAAACCTCGAGCTTGGTATGAGCAAATACACACAAGCTAAAGAAGGTTACTTATTTTTATGTTTCGCCGATTCAAGTTCTGCATTTGATTTGGTTGAACATGCTCTTTTATGGCCAGTTTTATTAGAAATGGGAGCACCAACAGAGATCATTCATTTCCTGGCAAGACTTTACGAAAATGTGTCCAGTAAAGTTAGATTTGGTACTGCTGGTGAATGTACCCCCTTTTTTAAGATTAATAGAGGCATTCGGCAAGGATGCGTTTCGGCACCCCTTTTATTTTCTTTATTTATAAATCAAATTGACCAAACCCTTAGATTAACCCCAGCGGATGCCCCTATTATTAATGGTAACCCTATCCCAATACTCCTGTACGCGGATGACACGGTCCTCCTGTCTCGTGCCCAAAACTGTCTGCAATGCCTTATTAACAAATTCCAGACTTTTATAACTAGTGGGAAATTGATAATTAATAAAGGCAAAACATTCGTAATGTCATGTGGGAAGAGGACCAGAAAAAAACAGGACTTTTTATTTAGATGGGGAGAAAATAGAAACTGTTAAAAAGTTCTGCTACCTTGGCATTGCATTCTCTCGAGATGGAAGGTGGGCCAATGAACAGGAAAGCGTACATTTTAAAATGGTTAGGAACACTAGTAGTGTTTTTAGATTTGCTGCTAAATTAGGGGGCCGCAGAATAAAGGAGATGGTGTTGATCTATAATTCAAGGTGTCTATCATCCGCCTTATATGGGGGGGGCGTATGGGGTTACCATACTCAAAGTGGCAAGCTAATTCAGAACGAGGAGAACTAATTTCTGAAACGCTTGCTCTGTGCCCCGGCTTCAGCCTCTACTGAGATAATCCATAAGGAAGTGGGCCTAAATCATGCCAAGGATTTAACAGCTCTGTGCCCATTGGCCATATGGCGATCAATCTGGTCAAAAATCGAAACCAAATTTACCCAGGACGTGATAAATGACTGTCTATAGCTCGATTATTGTTGTTCACGTATACCATGGCTTAGCCACATCTAATATTGGTATACAATACTCTATGAATTCGACGCTTTCCATGAAATTGAGTTGGGGGCTTGTATATCTAGAAAAGAGCTTGTAGAATCCTTTTTAAAACATAAAAAGAAACACCAGAACCATCGAATGCGCGAAACAAAGTAAGTTTACTCTTTATCAGGAGTATAGCGTAAGCGAAGGCTTTCAACCGTACCTAACAGCAGTTACAAAAAGCTCACATCATTTTGTATTAACTCTCTTTCGCTTGGGCATTGTGCACCACTTAGTGGCATTCCATTTGGTTAAGCAGCACAGCACCTCCACATGCCCTTGTGATCGTACCTCTAAGCAGAGTGGCTGTCATTTTATGCTGTTTTGTAAATTTTATATTTCATTTAGGAAATTTTATTTAAAGCCCATCTTTTTAAATTACGAGATACGATGTACTAAGACAGCTATGCAGATACTGTTTAACCTGCAGAGCCCAGCCATATGTTTTTATGTAGCTACATATATTTTAAAATGCATATTTGCACGGAAATCGATGATTGTATGAATGAGCTGTACAAATAGTTTTTATGCTATTGTAATTGGGATAGATGACAATTCTTTTTGGCCCTATTATGTGTTAGGTCCCAAATCTATTATGTGTTCGGTACACTAGTGACATGGTGAATTTTAAAGCTGTGTCCCAAATCTATACGCACTTTATAATTGCCAGTTTTGCACATGCACCTAAAAACGAAGATTGCACTTTTGAATGCGAATTTTGCACATGTTTTTTTTAAAAATTGCACAGCATGTATCATTTTTATCGACCAATCATGTTCTATCTTCATTGATTGTTAGCATATGTTCACTTTATTGAGAACTTTGCACATGCATTATAAAGGTAAATAGCACTTTACTATGTGTACTTTTGGCTTAAGAAGGAGCAATATTTGTCTGGACTTGGCATTTGATGATTTAGGATTTGATGTTGACATTGTCAGGTTAAATATATTTTGTACATGTAATATTTTAGGTCTTGTTATTTTGCTGCTATATGGTTATAATATATATATATATATATATATATATATATATATATATTATATATATATATATATATATATATATTATATATATATATAATATATATATATATATATATATATATATATATATATATATAGCAAGCTCCCTTGAGGAGTGAAACGCGTCGTCGGTTGGACATTTGTCCTTTATTTTTCTAAATAAAATACTCTACTCTGCTACCTATTTGAGGAGTTTGACCTTCTTTGAGAACGAATTACGCTGCAAAAAGTGAGACTGGATTGAGGTCTGCACCTGGATTGATTCCGCCCTCCATTGGCAGAACAGGACTGTTGGAGATATATATATATATACATATATATATATATATATACATATATATATATATATATATTTTTATATATATATATATATATCAAAGCTCCAAAGTGTCCAGCCACATGAATGTGCGAAAGTGATACGGAATCCATCTGTGGAACAATGTGTTGCACTACAAGTCCCAGGAGGCCCTATTGTGGGTAGGAACTTTAAAACCTCACGAGACTTGACTTGTGGTTGCAATCCGTCACTCAGCATGCCCGTGACCAAGGGGTAAGAATCCCGAAACGCGTTGGGCTGTGTAAATATCCTAATATGCTGCTTTCTGGCTGTATTGAATAAAGGACCCTGTGGGAAACTGCCGGTTCCACCTGCACTCGTGTGCGGTTTCATGTGGTTGGACACTTTGGAGCTTTGTTACATTACCGGCCGGTCCATGGTCGGGGAACCGCACCGCCGCCATAAGGGGGCGGACTGCCGCTTTCAGATTCACTGCGAGATGGACAGAGTACAGGTTCATTTGCTGAAATTTGCTGGCAGCATGATGGGATGCTCATTCAGAGTTTTTTAATGTGCGAAAGTGATACGGAATCCATCTGTGGAACAATGTGTTGCACTACAAGTCCCAGGAGGCCCTATTGTGCGTAGGAACTTTAAAACCTCACAAGACTTGACTTGTGGTTGCAATCCGTCACTCAGCATGCCCGTGACCAAGGGGTAAGAATCCCGAAACGCGTTGGGCTGTGTAAATATCCTAATATGCTGCTTGCTGGCTGTATTGAATAAAGGACCCTGTGGGAAACTGCCGGTTCCACCTGCACTCGTGTGCGTTTTCATGTGGTTGGACACTTTGGAGCTTGGTTATATTACCGGCCGGTCCATGGTCGGGGAACCGCACCGCCGCCATAAGGGGTCGGACTGCCGCTTTCAGATTCACTGCGAGATGGACAGAGTACAGGTTCATTTGCTGAAATTTGCTGGCAGCATGATGGGATGCTCATTCAGAGTTTTTTAATGTGCGAACGTGATACGGAATCCATCTGTGGAACAATGTGTTGCACTACAAGTCCCAGGAGGCCCTATTGTGGGTAGGAACTTTAAAACCTCACAAGACTTGACTTGTGGTTGCAATCCGTCACTCAGCATGCCCGTGACCAAGGGGTAAGAATCCCGAACTGCGTTGGGCTGTGTAAATATCCTAATATGCTGCTTGCTGCCTGTATTGAATAAAGGACCCTGTGGGAAACTGCCGGTTCCACCTGCACTCGTGTGCGGTTTCATGTGGTTGGACACTTTGGAGCTTTGTTATATTACCGGCCGGTCCATGGTCGATGAACCGCACCGCCGCCATAAGGGGGCGGACTGCCGCTTTCAGATTCACTGCGAGATGGACAGAGTACAGGTTCATTTGCTGAATTTTGCTGGCAGCATGATGGGATGCTCATTCAGAGTTTTTTAATGTGCGAAAGTGATACGGAATCCATCTGTGGAACAATGTGTTGCACTACAAGTCCCAGGAGGCCCTATTGTGGGTAGGAACTTTAAAACCTCACGAGACTTGACTTGTGGTTGCAATCCCTCACTCAGCATGTCCGTGACCAAGGGGTAAGAATCCCGAAACGCGTTGGGCTGTGTAAATATCCTAATATGCTGCTTGCTGGCTGTATTGAATAAAGGACCCTGTGGGAAACTGCCGGTTCCACCTGCACTCGTGTGCGGTTTCATGTGGTTGGACACTTTGGAGCTTTGATATATGTATATATATATATATCGCTACCAATTCCGTTAGTATCAATAGGAATACAGGCACTCAGTAAGCTTGCATCGAGAATCATTTATTTCAGCGAGGTATGAATAACAGACGCGTTTCGGATTGCTCCTTCGTCAGTGTGACATTGAGTAATAGCGTCAGACACCATTTTGAAGGTTCCGCGTCACTGTGTAAACAGCGATGACGGAACAATTCATCAAGTTACTGTACACTCATGGTCGCCATTTTAGCCTAGTCAACATTTCATTACAAAACAATATGTTTTAAACAGAGGCATCTTAATAATAAAGCATGTGGCATATTCCTCACTTATGATACAATATTATCTTGTGGTCAGCAATGGTTTTGTTAAAAATCTCGCCGTGGATCGGCCAAAGTCCACATATTACGGGGATATACTTTACTAGGTAAACTTCAATAGTTAACATTCATATAGTACTATTACTATATTTTGTATCCATGGATTCACTTGGAAGTCGGTTCATACCTTTGCTAAGCATTACTGTCTGGACACTGATGCCAGGGCAGATGCTCAGGTTGGGCAGGCTTTGCTGCGGAATTTGTTCGCATAATAGTGGTGTTAATTTTCTTCTCTCCACCTCCGCTTTGGTGTGGGGATGGGCTTGCCATTCTATTCACTAGATTATGACTATACACAGAGATCCCCTACTACAGAAGGAGTAGTTTCTGTCCTGTAACTCCAGTTCTGTAGTAGGGGTATCTCTGTTATAGTCATAAGCGCCCGCCCTCCTCCCCGGTGGAGAAAGATATTCATGTAAGGAATGCTACAGGTCTGGCGTGCTACACCTTCAAAAATAACTGAAAGTAAAAGGGACCTGCTGTGCATTCTGGGACACTGGGAGAAGTTCTGGAAAGTTCTCTTAAAGGCAGAGTATCCTATTTAAGCCACATAATGGCAGCCTATGAGGCTTGTCTGTCCATGCCTATCTCTCTCTATCATTCCAGAGTCTTTTACTGTTAGAGGCAAGTTTCTCTTTGGAAGAAACTGGGCAGGCTGTGTTATGTGTGGTGTGGTTTGGTGGAATTTCTAGTTTAAGTACTGGACAATGTAGCCTGTGGAGATAGGCTGCATTATTTGTCTTTAAATTCTCTCAAGTGTCCTTGCAGTTCTGCATGATTTGAAAACTTAAGAGATTATTTTTGATTGCCGGGGTCCACGCACATGGGCGGGACTATTCACTAGATTATGACTATACACAGAGATCCCCTACTACGGAATGATGTTTTAAAATAAGCTGATAAGGGAATACAAGGGGTGAAATGGAAATAGTAAATCGGATGACCCTAATGAAATGTTGTTGCATGGTCTCGTTAATAGATTTGGAATGGTTATGAATTTGCACAGTGTTTTTATAATGAAAATGGTATCATCTGGTGGATTTCATTGAAACAATTTGCTAATTAAATAATATTAAATGGTTTCAGTAATGGATCTGAAATGGATTAGAGTTTATACTGTTTTTTGATATTAATATTACATTATTAGGTCGATTTCATTAAAATAATATAACTATTGTTAGAGGGTTTTTGTATGTAAAATGTTTTAAAAAGATATATGTATTGTCTATATTTTGTAGCCCTGAAGAAGACCCTAGGAAGAGACAAAACGCGTTGGCTACATTTGATGGATAATATATGACAAAGGAACAATATGAATAAAGAACTCTGAAGAAAGATTTTTTGTAAATAAATGTGACTGCTGTCCGTGCATTATTTGATTTAAGGTCTTCGGAATGTACAAACTTTTTAGTGAAGGAACAGATAGTGAGTGCTGATCATGTTAAAATAATCAGGATAAATATTCACCCTCACGCCCTCCAATAATCATAGAACACTTTCCCATGCCCCTGTAGTATGCTGCCCCAGTCTTTCAGCAGTCTGGCGACAATCACGCATTCTTGTTTTTCCAGACATAGCTGGTGTCCTGGGACTCTGTAGGTGTGCTAAACTGTGAACTATTTTGAGATTTTACTCCTCAGGATTAGAGCAGGCAATCACTCCTTGAGAAACTCATCAATGAATAAGCCTTCCACCCTTTCTGGGACTCCATCCACCCAGATACTCTTGCATCATCCGTATCCCCCACATTATCGAGCTTCCCCTTGGGAAACAACCTTTACAATGCAGTCACAACTTCTGACTACCTTTACAACGCAGTCATTACATCGCAACATCCTTTACATCCCATGTCATTACAATGCAGTCATTACATCGCATGTCCCTACATCGCAAGTCATTACAACGCATAGTACCCTAACACTATCCGACACTTACCCTACTGTTGCACTCACTGGAGTTAGAATAGTAATTTTTACCCCTACACTATCAAACACTTTCCTTAAATGCGATGTTAAGGTATGCGTTGTAATGGTATAATGCGATGTAAGGGCATGCGTTGTAAAGGTTGTTTCTAAAAATGCAATGTAATTGCAAGAAATGTAAAAGGATGCGTTCTAAAGGATGTTTCGATGTAAAAACTGCGTTGTAAAAGCATGCTTTGTAAAGGCATGCATTGTAAAGGCATGCATTGTAAAGTCATACATTCCTCCCCTTCAAGGCTGCCATTTCTTGCTCATGTTTGAGTATGAGAGTATTGCTGTGTGCCACAAGGGTATTAAGATGAGTGTCTGCAGGGAGACTGCAGATTCCGTCTCTAACAACCTTTTGGCCAATTTCTTGTGATCAGCCCAAAGGAGACCCACATCCTGGCCCACAGATTCTATCTTGAGTTCCAGGGCTGATTGTGTGCCTTTTATAGCAGCCAAAATTGCCTCCATATGGAACTTCAGTCCCTGGTTTCTAGACTCCAATGGTACAGGAAACCCGACCCCCATGGGGGACACCACCAGGGAGGGTTATATTGGGGGCTTCGTCTTGACCATCCGTACATCTTGTGCACCTCCACCCAAAAATATGGTTCCGGTGGACCTCCTCCGCCTCAAGGGGAGGAAAAAACAGGGATACCTCCAAGAGTGCAGCTACCACAACTCACCCAGGGGCCTCCACTGCAGCTGCCCACAACGCGTCCTAAAGAGCCAGATACCAAGCACTCTCGTTAGCATGTGCCAGGGGCAGCCAAGACTCCGAGCAAGACTGCTGCCTTGCCCCCAGGCACAGGAGCACCAAAACTGTCCCCACCGACCAGGTACCCACCCGCATGGGCCGCTGCAGATCTCACTAACTAAGCCTCTGGGGTCCTCCTCTATTCAGGTCCTGGAGCTTGGCACAGAGAGTTACATGTTGACACCCTCAACAAAAGCATTGATTTGATGGCTGAATGAGAGGCTAGAGTTGAATATGACTCCCAGGTTCTTAACTTTCTGAGATCTGATGGGACTGGTCTAAATTCTGGATGTTCCATTGAAAGGTAGATAGGTAATGCCCAGATGTTGTGAAGTTATGATTTCTTTTCTGGTATGCTTAGAAGAGAATTTCTCTTGCCCATGTTTAATTTGGTCTGTGTAATTGAAACTGTTACATTGGTTACCAGAGTCTTTTCTATACCGATGTATATTGTGCTTTGTTGGTATATAATAGGAAATAGATCTGATATAGGCTTCTGCTGTTCCAATACAAGAATGCACTTTCAGATGTACTGAACCAGGGTTTCAGTCTGTGTGATAATGTATCAGATTTGCAGCATTTTTAGGCTTGGATCAGTTTGTGGCCTTCTTCAAGCAAGCTGAGGAGTGCTACTCTGATATCAACAAAGGATGTTTCCAACTTCTTGAGTGTTCGAATTTGAGCTTAAGTACATGATTTTGTTTTTAATATCTATTCAACTATTATGCCATTGCTCTCAAGAATGTGTTCCTTTTAATAAGGAAATAGAAATAAGTCAATGGTAGGCCTGTACAAGAGGGTGTGCCATTGATTTCTTAGGAGTGGAGCAATGATTGAGTCCCCTTTTCATCCAGTGACCATGCCAGGATTCAGAGAGAAGTATATCACGATTGCATATGGGTAATTTATTATTGGGGTTATCAATAAAGGATTCACAAACCGTTTATTACGTTTATGCCATTATTTTATTTTAAAAAAGTAGCATGTCCTCAGCATGTTGAGGGTTGCAGATGGAGTGCTTCTTAAGTGCTTCAGAACTAGACATTTACTGTTAGATATTGAAAATGTAATATGTATTCAGGTAATAATCAGAGCTTTTGTTATATATTCTTTATAGCTTTCCATGAGGCTTTTTGGTAGCCTCTCCTCTCACCAAAAAGCTTTAGAATGAAATGTACATCCTTGGCATTCCAGATTACAGCACTGGAGTAGTTTGCAACTAAACCACTTGTTTAAAGTTTAAGTTATTGTATTTAGATATCATAACTTCTTTGATGCAACAGCTTATTTAATACAACAGTGATATTCTGGGATAATTTTCCAATTAGAGACTCAAGGTCGTTATTGAATATTGTTCCTGTTCTTTACATGTACTGTAAGATTCAGTGGCAAGGTCCTTTGAGCTATTTAACTGTATAGGTTTATGAGTGAATAGAGTACCTGATGTAAGGAGGGAGTATGAACAAATAATCAATTAAAAAAGAGTAAACAGTGAGAGAATCCTGATCCCTGGTGGGTTAAAGCACCAGTAAAGTGGCAGCAGTAACACATTGGCCCATACTGTAAGAGTAATGGAAAACACACATTAGGACAGGTGTCTGGGACTGATAAATGCCTCCAATGAAAATACAAAACTAGCCTGTGCCAAAAGTCAACATTATTGGACATGTGATCACGAGAGCCCACAGGCCTAGCAGAGTACATTAGGAAACATTAACCCTAGTCTACCAGGGATATTATCCGGATGCCAATATTTACAGATGTTGCACCCAGATTTTTGTCAGAAGAGTTACAAGGGGCATATTATAAAACAAAAATCCATGGTCTACCCTGCCATCTTGTGTTTCTATGTGCTCCTACACGGCGAGGGGAAACTATGCTCCCTTTAAATTTGAACATTTAATGAGGTTGATAAAACAATACTTCACTCCCCATTCATTATGTAGGCAATAGAGGGTGTGAGGGTGTGCATGATGGATACAATTATGGTGTCAATAAATATGTCTGAAAATGCCTTGAGAATTTTGGAAATTAAGATGTATTGTTATTAGTAGACTGTACAACATCATTTCACTAGGTCAATACACAGGGACCTCCACGAAACTCATGAGAAGACTCCAGAAGGTACAGAATTCAGCAACCAGGCTGATTCTCAGACTGCCCAGACATACCTATACCACCCAGCATGTAAGGAGCCCCCACTGGCTCCCAGCCCATAAGTGGTGCCAATTCAAGTAACATGCCTACAGAGCACTTCATGACCAAGGACCAGCATACAAGAACCACCCCTTCAACTTCCACCAACCATGCCAAAACCTATGCTCTGCTTCCCTCACTCAGACACCACACATCAACTGTAGCCACAGCAGAGGCTTCTCCTTCTGCCACTTCACCCCAAGTCCTTGAACGCCCTTGCCCTAAATCAATCAATCAATCAATCAATCTGGGTTAGTAAAGCACAACTGCTCAACTCTGAGGGTCTCAAGGAGCTGAGGGGGTGGCTCAATTGAATGCTGGGTTCATCCAAACTGCCAGTTCTGAAGGTTCTTCCTGAACTGGGACTGTGTGGGGACTTGCTGGTGGTGCAGTGGGAGATTGTTCCAAGCTTCGGCTGTGATGTAGGAGGAACTTCCTCCAATTCTGGTCCTGTAGATGCTTGGGACGTGGCTAGAGAGAGGACAGCTGATCGTAGGTGTCTTTTGGCTGCGTGGAATGAGAAGCGGTTATTCAGGTATGTTGGTCTGAAGTTGTGCAGGGTCTAGTATGCGTGGGTGAGGAGATTGAAGGTAATTCTTCTTTCAAGTGGGAGCCAGTGTAGACCGCAGAGGAGTTGGGTGATATGGCTGAGATGAGGGATGTCAAGGATCAGTCTGGCTGCGGCCTTCTGCACGGTCTGGAGTTTGCCATAGTCTAGTCTGCTACTGATGAGGGTGTGTATGAAGGTTTTCTGGATTCGGATGGGATCCATCTGAAAGTCTTTTGAAGCATTCAGAGGGTGTTGAAGCAGGTAGATTTGGCTGTTCATTGTGAGTGATGAGTCCTGTATGATGCTGAGGTTTTGTGCATGGTCCGTTAGGGTGGGGGGATTTCCTAGGGCATTGGGCCACCAGGAGTCGTCCCATGCAGAGGGGCTGGAGCCAAGGATAAGGACTTCTGTTTCCTCTGAGTTGAGTTTCAGGTAGTTGTCCTTCATCCAGGTGGCGACGGCTTTCAACCCTTCTTGAAAGTTGTGTTTGATGATGTTGGGTTCATTGGTGAGTGAGAGTATAAGCTGTGTATTGTTGGTGTAAGTGATGATGTTGGACCTTTGGATCCTGACAATGGTTGCAAGGTGGGACATGTAAATGTTGAAGAGGGTGGAGCTGTGTGAGGAGCCCTGGGCCACTCCACGGTTGGTCTCGGTCTGTTCCGAGCGGTACGGCGGGAGCCTAACTCACTGGGTTCTGCCAGTGAGGAATGAGCATACCAGTAGAGGGCCTTGTTGCGGATGCTGGCGTTGTGGGGTCTTGTGGCTAGGGTGCTATGTGAGGCTATGTTAAAAGCAGCGAAGAAATCCAGGAGGATGAGGGCTGCCATTTTGCCCAAGTCGAGAAGGGAGCGGATGTTGTTGGTGGCGGTTAGTAGGCCTGTCTTGGTGCTGTGGAATCCAGATTGAGTGAAGTCCAGGACATTGTTAGCAGCAATTAAGTTTGCTAGCTGGGGGTTGACGCCCTTTTCGATGACTTTGGCTGCAAATGGATGCAAGGAGATAGGCTTGAAGTTTTCCAGGTCTGTTGGGTCGGCGGGGGAAGGGGGGGGGGGTAAAGTTCTTCACGAGGGGGTTGACCTTGGAGTGTTTCAAGTTACTGGGGAAGGAGGCGGTCTAGAGGGAGCAGTTGATCGTCTGATGTAGTTCGGTGGCTCTGTGGCAGATGTGGGGTGAGCAGGGGGCTGAGGATGCCTGGGAGAGGATATTTTTCATGGTCCTCAAGGTCTCTTCTGTCATGAGCGGGGTCCAATTGAGCAGGGTTTGTTGGGTGGCGTTGCTTGGAGGGGTAGCAGGAGCAATGTGGAGGTTGCGGTTTTTAAAGTTGTAATGGATCATCTTGATATTTAAATGGAAGAAGGTGCCGAGTCTGTGGCAGAGGTCTTGGGAGGGTGGGACGTATGTTGTTTTGCTGCAGGGTTTGGCAAATTCCTTGATGATGTAGAAGAGTTCTTTGGTATTGTGGGCATTGGTGAGGATTTTGCCTTGGATAGATTTCTTCTTTCAGGATTTGATGAGGTGATGGTGTGAGGGTCCCCCTCCATCTACGAACATCACCCTCACTGACAGATTGGGAAGTGACCTGGCTTTACAACTAAGCCATGCAGCCCAGCACCTAGATACCCTCAGGGGTAATAAGCTGTTCTTTACAAATACCGATTGATTGAATGAATACAAACCACTGTGACAAAAGCTGGCATTTTGAGGATTAATTATTGATTTCTCGTTCTCATACAGATATGCCACATACATAATTATGTTAAGTTGTAATGTAAGTGTCAAAAGCTGAATAGTATAACACTGATTGGAAGAAGGGATGTTTTGGCCTGCATCTCTTCAATCTCTGTATTGCCAGTCTTGAATACTTGAGGTGTAGTTGCCCATGCTGTGTATTTTGACAATTTGGTTCTGAAGGAGCAAGAGTTTATTGGTCTGCAAAAATTATTAGCACATTTGTAGGTGTTTATGTTTGTTAAATTTAAAATAGGGTTTTGAAATATTTGACAGTTAAATTAATAAATATGTTCTATTTTGTATTTTTTATTTATTGGACTTTAAATGTATTTATTTATTCTTTTATTGTTTTACAAAAGGCAATTTAATTTAACACTATTTCAGACGGGGGTTATTCAATTCCATACTGACATTATTTATTAAGGGAGGGTGTTGCAGTACCAGTGGCTGGTCAATGTGTTGTGCTGAACTCATTCCTGGTTTGTTTTTGGTTGTAACTTGTATTTAGATTTTGCGAATAAGAAAACATTTATCAAACTTACTCAAAAGTATAAACTACACAAAAGTTGTTACCATTGCGATTCAAGTTCCACATGTAAATTATGCAGTCTCTGTCAAGACAGAACACAGGACTCGATTTTAAGAAATTATTTTAGAGATTATAAAATCAGGGTGATGTTCGAGGCAATACAATTTCATGGGAATTGGTCAGTGACATGTTTAGTACACTTTTTTAAGACAGTTACTAAGAGACTAAGGGCTATATTATCAAGAAAGGGCGATAGATTATCGCCGCTTTTATTGGCAGGAAACTGCTGCTAAAGAGGCGATAATGGGCTTGATAATATGCCCTTGTGAATTCCCATAGAAGCCCAGGATAACACCAGAACCTTGGCTTCTATGGGAATTCACAAGGACATATTATCAAGCCCATTATCGCTGCTTTAGCGGCAGTTTCCTGTTGATAAAAGCAGCGATAATGTATCTCCCTTTCTTTATAATATGGCCCTAAAGACTGAAGAATAACTACACATTTTGTTAAAATTACCTTAAACTAATACCTTTAAATGTTATGTTTTCTCCAAACATATTTTAGTTTATATACAGACGTCTAATTAGGGATTTTATTGACAGTGAAGATGGTATGGATTTAAGTTTTTAAAAATGCTTTTGTTCTGCTTTTTCTAAATTCGGTTTAGGTTTTGACCTAAATGCCATAACGATAACCAGAAAGATTGCACGAATCTTTAGAGCAGGCATAGTTAGCACTACATATTCAGCAGAACTAAGACCAACCTTTTTTTCTTCATTGTTAGATTCGACGCTCACTTTGTCATCTTTTGGCGAATACTTGATGGTGGGTGGCAACGGTATACTCTACATTTTCTGAAAGTCTAAATGGATCTGCAAACCCAAGTTCTGAAGTGTACCCTTCTACCGCCCATCTTTTCCTAATGTAGTCAAACCGCTGAGGGGAGTTATTATTCCTTTTTTTTATAAAAACAAATACACAATAAAGACACAAGTAAAGACCTAGATGTCCAATTAGATCGGATGTTGCATTTGGATATAGATATTTTTAATAATTGTTTTCAATGGTAAATGAATTATGTCATATGGCATGTGTAGATAAACACCTTGGCAGAACTGAAATGCATCTATACTTTTTATCAGCTTTGCTACAGGTCGGTTATTGGATCCATCACAAGTTAGAACCATTCTATGGATTTTAGGTACTAAGAAAGATCAACGAATTTGGGGGCATATTATCAAGGCAGGCGAAAAAAATTATCGCCGTTTGGCCGGCAGAAAACTACAGCTAAAACGGAGATAATGGGCTTGATAATATGCTCTATGAATTCCAATTGAAGCCCATGGTAAATGTGAAGGACATCTAACATGGGCTTCAATTCGAATTCCATAGAGCATATTATCAAGCTCATTATTGCAGTTTTAGCGGCAGAAAACAGCGATAATTTTATCGCCTGTCTTGATAATATGCCCCCGGGTTTTGAAAATTGAAGCTCCGATTTGTTTGTACTCAATCTAAAAGTCAAAATACACATTCAAATAACAAGCAGAATAAGGTGGAATATACTGTGCAATTAATAATGGTAGCGTAAATAAGAGTGACTCCACCTCTATTTTGTTTTCATACCACTCTTTACAACTAAAACATTTCACGTGGCACTGAATAAAACAGAAAGGTATACACTCAGAATGCAAACAAAAGTTGTCATGCATTAATAACTGCTGACCTGCACAGTTCCCTGTGTTGAAAAGTGGGATGTGTAACACTGTAGGGCCATTGGGACCTTTGAAGACGTAGCATCCAGAGGGTTCCTTTTCTTCATTCTTATCCACCTTGATATCTGGGAACGGAATATTGTTGGCTTTGCAGTAGTGAGCAGTTCGTTTGAGGGTCTAAAATGACAAAATTAAATATGTAGACATTCCAAGCAATTTCAGTGAGATAGTGAGACATATATATAGGTGTGGTCATAGTTGTTAATTATCGCTTATGATTAAGCAACCATAATATATAATATCACCAATTCTAAAGAGGCAGAGGAAAAACGTGTATTTCTCAAGTTAAGGGATTGCTAAAATTAATGATGGGCTCTTTATTGCAAGAACATTTCTGCTTCACCTACACAGAGTATAGCTACAACTTAGTCCTTCTCCGTCTGCCTCATTAACCACTCAAGCCCATCTGGTTTTTCTTTTGTGCTCCAGCTTACCAAAATGATATTTCTTTCCCACTATAAAAATGGCTTTGGATATCACTCAAAGCACATTTTCCCCCATGTAGATTGGCTATATTTACAAGGG
This sequence comes from Lissotriton vulgaris, assembly GCF_964263255.1. NCBI lineage: Eukaryota > Metazoa > Chordata > Amphibia > Caudata > Salamandridae > Lissotriton > Lissotriton vulgaris. Next base: position 1,528,512,458 of record NC_141693.1, read on the forward strand.
GATAACGCCACCAGAACATCACCCTTCTTCATATTAACAAAGCAGCATTAAGCAACCTTTGAGGCTTACCGCCACCTTGTAAATATGGCCCCTTTACATGCATCACTTTGGGTGAAAGGGCATACAATGTGTTGTGCTGTGAGCGTTCCACCGCAACACCCATTCCTTTTCCATGCTGCCCCAGATTTACAAGTATGTGTAAATCGGAGGCAGTGCCAAAAACTAATGCCATGTAATAGGTGGTGTTAGAATGACGAAACAATGAGAAAAACATTTATTTCTCCTTGTTCTTGTTTTGTCTTTGTGTGCAGCATTCTGGAGCACACATGGAAAGAGCAAAATGCCATTATTGGTTGATTACGTGCAGCAAGTTGTCCGTTCCTGCATAAACAATCATTAACTAAATACGATGTAATACTGTTATATGTGCTGCATTCTGCAGAACACACAGAAGTAACACACCTTCCTGCACATAAACAATCATTCCCTGCACAGCAGGCACCCTTGCACTACTGTGCAAGTGTGCCTGCCTCGGCACTCTGCAGCTAATTTTTGCACCAGCAATAGCGAAAAAGACGGCTGTGCCGTATTATTGTGAATGTGGTGCATCCCTTTGTTTTGGCAGTCGGAGCATGGCGCTGCCAGATTTGGCGCAAATCTGCGCTCTGATATTGTCTTTTAAATATGCCCCTATATGTTCAGGGACAAACTGAACTCAGAGTGATAACCAAAGTAATTGTTTTGCTTAATTCAATTGCTGATTTTTCATCCACTTAACTTTACCTGTGCCAATCCTCATCATTCTCTTTCTAACATTATTTTATTATGTTTGAAACATAGGAGCATGTGAACATTTACTACTTCCATTCATTTTGCAAGCTTACTACATTTAATTTTACCCAGTCTTTCTCTGGCGCAAACCAGAATGATGCCACACACCCTATCAACATCATAGCCCTCTTCCTTCTTCTTGGCCAAGGAGTTGCATGTTTCCCAGAGTTTAACCTAATCAGTGAGTACTATTGCACAAAGGACCGCCATCACTCATTTGTAAACTAAATGCCACTGGTAGCAGCTAGCTCAAACTGCTTGCCATGCTTGTAGCTCACAAACTCCGCAGCACCCAATCCATACCATCTTCCTCACACTGAATCCAACCTAAGCTTAACTTGCATGTATACACAATAAATAATGCATCCTGATTGGCACACATTTACTGACTACTGTCTCAATCACTTGATTCTCACACATTCTCAGCAGCATCCAGCCTGACATATCTGGCTCACACTTACCAGTCATTATATACTACCTTCCCTGACCACCTTCTTAGCTGGGTATTGCAGTAATATAGAAATATCCATCCTAGAATTAACTTTAAAGATTGACAATATTTATTAGGTGGACACAATTACAAACAAGAGCGCCTACAGCTCATCTGGACATGCAGTCGAACTCCTAGATAATATTATCTGAAAGTATCACAGTTTTGGATAGACTTACCCTGTTAACCGAATCTCTAAGAGTAACCACTAAGACCCAAAAGAGACATGTGGGGGGCTAAAAGATAGGAGTATAATCACAACAGTCCTCTTATTAATGTCTAATCCATCCCCCCTGAAGACCACCCATGGGCCCACTCCATCGAGTTGTTCATACACCGCACATCCTGGGGAGACCCCAGAACCAATATGCTGCCAATAATTTATTCAGCTATTTCCGGTGCTCTAATCATTCAGGAATGTGAAAACATATCATTTTGCTTTGTGTTCCACTTTTACCTTTGCAGGGAATCCTAAAGAAGAAGTGGGCCTCCTCTTTCCCAACTCATGCTTGGTCCCCAGCATCTCCCTTCTGTGCCAGAGTGCTGGATGGAAAAGCAACAGTCTCTTATCATCCACTCCCACCTCTATGAACTGGAAGTCCTCACTCAGAATCCAATTTCTCCCTCCAGACATGGTAGCACCATCATCACTGTACAACCGCAACCACCATTTGTTTCTCCTGTCTGACATATGTAAACCTTTTTGACTACCTCGTTCAACACATCTATCTGAAGAGCTAACCATTCCTCCATTACACCAGATATCTTGGTCTCAAATACATTGTCTAATGCATCTACCTGGACTCAGGGCACTCAAAGCATATTGCTCCTCCTCTGGGGACCATATAGTTCTATCCTTATGTCAAGTTTCACCATGGCTTTCTCCATGTCACCCGTAAAAATCCATTCCTTTTTTACTTCTATGGCAATCTCAACTAAACGATATTCCAAGCATTTCTCCCACAAATCTGTATGTAGGCCATTTGCAAAATATAATAGAGTCGGAATAACCCAAGAAAACTGCACATCATCCAGAGGCTCACCAACAAAGTTTCTTCGATGTACTCTACAAGACGACTCATTTGAGGTGAAGAAATCATCCTTCATCTTTTTTTAGAGTACTCTTAGATAGTATTGACACGAAGGAGCTATGAATTCCATGTCTCCCTTGGTTGAGAGTATAGGGGCTATTTATACATTAGATGCCCGGCATCCAATGGATATCCTACTGGGATAGTGAGTGGGGCAAGAACCTCCAACTGTTTCATGTAGCTCCCTGTACAACATTGAATAGGAGGTCTTCTTCAGCTATGGGAAATGTTGTACTCCTATAGTAAGCCTGAAATACCACTTATGCTGTTCACTGGTATTAGGTCTAAAGAGTGCCAGAGCCATCACCAATTATCCTGCCCCCCAGACTTTTTGCCCTTCATTGCCGTCGATTTTAATTGCACTTTTGAACCGCTGGCAGTTGATGGCGCGGTATGTTTTTCAGATGAGGACGCAAGATGGGTAATTCCGCAATTGACGACTGTGCCAAGTAAAAAATGGACACCAGTTGTCATCCAATTAAATGCCTTGGTAATGGAGCATGCCTTGGTCGCTGTGAACGGGCGCACGCCATCAGATTTTGAAGGTGCTTGCACCTATAACAGGGTCACTTGTCCCAGCAGAATAGTCTACATCTTGGTCGACAGGAGACTGTGGAGATATGTGTCAGACATGATAGTCATTCCATCTATCCATAGCGACCATAACCCCCTATCTCTTAGTTTGCGGAACCTCATAACTGAGGGGAAGCCCACGCCCACTAATAGATTAACACTGGCGACCAGAGAAATTGCACCATCAAATTGCAAAAGATTCATTAAATGGCAAAAATTTGCCATTAATGAACAAAAGACCAGCGCCCTGGGGGAGATTGCAAGAGCTTAGACGGAGAAACTCTCTGCAATCTGTATTAACGATCTAGGCCTTGCCCAGGCTGATGTGGTCTATGTGGAAACAATTGACAGAATGGCTGCTCTCTTTGTTGACTCTTGCGGGTCAAGTCAATTGAAGAGTAGGAAACCCACAGCCAAGTGGTATAACCAAGAATGTAGAGGGGCCAAATCTAAATTGATAAGTGCTATCAAAACCTGTGATGCAGCAGAGGTTCGCTTAGCCCGTGCCATGTACAGGTGAGCACTATCGGCGGCAAAGATGGCTTGGGATGACTTCCACTGGGAAGAGCTGAAGCTGGCTAGCCAGTCAAAAAATGGCAAACGGTTTTGGGCTTTAGTTAGAAGAGCAAACAATGGTGGTTCCAAACCATTACCCAATCATATTACATATTACAGACAGGAACTGGTTTGAACATTTCAGGGGGTTGTATGAAGGGCCAGGGGTACCGGATAGCAGTGAGCCCTCTGTATATCGTACACTACCCCTGTCCGACACCGCAACCCCCATTGATCCCGTAAGGCAGATAGAGGTTGAGTCAGCTATCAATAAAATTGTTCAAGGTAAGGCACCAGGCCAGGATGGCATTCCTGGCGATCTGTTTTGTGCCAACCCTAAGCAGTGGGCCAAGTTCTCCACCCTTTTGATCAACGCCCTTCTCCATGCGTCTCCAGTCCCGAGTTCATGGAAGGGGGCTGAGGTGATCCCTATCTACAAGAAGGGGCCAAGGGGCGACCCCCCCAACTATCGTCCAATCAGCCTGATTGATGCTGGTCAGAAGGTGGTTGGCAGGGTTCTTTTGGAAAGGATCCTCTCCTGGGCGGAGGAGAATAACATCATCTCCCACTTTCAGGCTGGCTTCAGGGCTATCACAGGCACTGTCGACCAGGCATTTAGGCTAGTACTACTCCACTGGAAGACAGTATCCATTGGTAAAGGCGGTCTGTACTTGGCCTTTATTGACTTGAAGACCGCGTTCGATTTGGTCCCTCGAGAGCGCCTGTGGGTGGTTTTGCAGGAGATGGGGTTCCCTTTGCTCATTCTGAACCTGTTGGCCCGCATGCACGACGGAACGTATGCATGCATCCGGTGGGGCACACAGGAGCAGAAAACGGCCAAAATCCCTGTCAACTGAGGTGTTTGTCAAGGATGCGTTCTGGCGCCGACCCTTTTTTCTTTGTTTGTAAATGGGGTTGTCTCCTTTCTATCTGACATCGATGCAGATGCCCCCAGCCTGGCCGGTGTCAAAGTCCTGCTATGCTTTTTGCTGACGATACGTTATTGGTTTCTAAAACGCCCATGGGGCTCCAAAAGCTCTTAGATCGGTTTTGGGTTTTCTGTAATTTAAGGGGCTTGGTTATTAACACCTCTAAAACAAAGCTCCTTTACTTTAACCCCAGTAGGAAAGCTAATCGTACGCTTACACTTAATGAGGAGCCACTAGAGTGTGTTAAAATGTTTGACTGCTTAGGGATTAGGATATCCGACCAACTCAAATGGACCCCACATATAGAAAAAATGGCCCTAAACCATAAACGTGTTGTGGGTGTCATTGGCAGGGAGCACAGATCCTCATTATCCAGACCCATAGCCCCTGCACTGGAGATCTATTCTGCAAAAGCTATAGGCAGCGCACTGTACGGAGCTGAGCTCTGGGTTTTTAATAATGTCGATTCCCTTGTCATGGCTGCAAACATTTTTTTAGGGAGCTTTTGTCCCTACCCAGGGGCACCCCTAACAAACCTCTCCAATACGACCTTGGCCGCAGATCTATCAAAGATCTTATAACCCTGCGTCCGCTTCTCTATTGGGCTCATCTGTGGCGTACACCTGAGCTTGCTATCTACGCAGACGGCCTTAGAGAAGACATGAATATGCAGGGGTCTCATAAAATTGTTTGGCTATCACAGGTTAAGAAGCTGTTAACGGCTATTGGTTTTAGTGCTGCATGGGAGACCGGTGCATCGGTTTCTAAACTGGAGGTCAAGCGAGCATACTGGTCGTGGGTCGATGCCCAAGATTCTAGAGCTGAAAATCTGGGTAGACTCACATACAAGTTTCGTCTGCACAAGACAGTACACTCTCTCGAACCCTATATGGACTTCATCAGAAAACCCAAAGATAGGGCCCTATACATCCAGTTTAGATTGGGAACCCTACCGGTTCGTGAACGCACTTCCAAGTGAAAACCCCCTCACCAAACACTCGCCACTTATCCGTTCTGTAATGTTGCACTAGAAACTATTCCGCACCTTTTTTTTGTCTGTAGTGCCTATAACAAACCCCGATCGAAATGGCTAAAACCTGTTTGTCGGCAGATGGAGACTAGGAGCTATGTCTCTGCTTTAAGAATCCTACAGACAGATCCCAACACTACATTGGTCTGTGGGGTAGCTAAATTTCTCAGCTGGGCATGGGTGATTAGACTTAAAGTCTTATGATAAATTTTACGAGGTGACTCCTCTTTAAATCCTGTTCAAAGCTGCAAGTGGTTTAATGTCTTTTTTATTCTTGCCTTTTAATTATTTATAAAGTGTTTTACTAATCAAAGACATGTATTGTATTTTTATTGTTATGTGCTTTTAAGATTTTTTTATATCGAAATAAAGCTTTGATTGAATTATCCTGCCACCACATTTCCCCTCCGATACATCATTCCGTGGGCAAACAACCACCAGATCACTGTTAAAGGGTGGCAGCAGCCATACAAACCTTCAGGGATCACAGATGAAAGCAAAAGTGGGAGCAGGCTGGAAACCCACCGATCTGCAGCCATCTTGGAATGGGCCAAACTCTGTGTCTCCTCCCCCTGAATGCAACTTTGGATGGTTCCTAGCTCCCTCTCTACATCTATTTTCTCAAAACATCAATCAAACCATATTTTGAGAAAATAATGTACATGTGCACCTTTCTCTACACATATGAATATTAACCTGTCCAATCAGCTAACTCACTATGGTTTGTGTGTTAAACCTTGTCTCTGGCCTTAGCTTTACAGGATTCATCTATCTCTTGACCATTAGTTCTTCCATGCACACATGAGCATAGCCTCCAAAGGACCATGAGAAAGTCAACTTTAATTTAGCATGATCCCATCCATTGAAACCTGAATGAACAGGACATCGTTCTTAAGCCAAGTCATAGTATCTCCCCCTTCCACGTTCACCCTCACAACTCCAACTTTAATCCTGTCATTACCTTTGACCTACCCCAAACTTACCTGATCATCATGCACCCTCTCCTTAGTTACCAAACCACTCATATCATTAGAAGTCTCACATATCTCAATCCAATTTCCATCCTAGTAATTAGAAGAAGAGTTTTGGCTACTATTGGAAGTACCCCGTACCAGACTGGTCTCATGGGGTGACAGAAGATTTCTTGTTTCCGCACCCAAGCTCTGGAACTCTTTGCCGCTAATCATAAAGAACAGTCCTTCTTTGTGGTCCTTTCGGAAACAACTCAAAACTTGGTTATTTGACCAATAAGTAGATCCTCCTTTAGGGCTGAATTTAGCAGATATCAGCGCCGAGATGCCCAAGGGCCTTTGTAGCGCTTTACAAATGTTTAAATAAATAAATAAATAAATTCCACCTCTTTCCAACTGTCAGATGAGATTTAATTGGTGGCCACTTCATGCAAGATTACCAGCAATGATCACCTCAGTGCATTAGGCAGGAGTGACAGCAGTAATGTAAAAAAGGCTTTGTCATTGTGGAATGCCAAGGTAACAATTTTAGTAATGTTGCATGATTTTTCACTTAAATGCCACCTTTAAATATATTTTAGAAAACCTTTTTTCTCCAAACATCAGTTTATCAGTAAAAATGCACACATTTTGATCTGAAATACACACTTTTCAGCTTTTGGATGATTATAGTAATTCAACCAACAAAAAAGTCGAATTTTAGTATTCTGGGTTGCACACAAAAGAGCTACTTCCAAGATGCTGTAAAGCCACTATTAGCTCCCAAGCTACTCTTTAGAGAAGCTCTTGCTATATCATGTAAATAGGAAGAAAGACTTTATCCTCTATTTCTGCAATGTCTATCTTCTCTTTCGTCGTTAAGGCCCTCCCCTTCACTGCAACCCATCTGCTCACATATTGGAGGCACCTATTTGGTTTATCTTGCGAAAATAATTGCTGGTTCCTGCTGTGCAGGTACAGCTTTATTTTTATTTATTCAAATTGTTTCCTGCAGTCCATGGGCAGCAGACAGTTTTTATATTTATATTAGTATCAAAAACTCCCGCTGGATTGCAGAAGCTCTCAGACCGCTTCTGTCTGTTTTGCAACCTGAGGGTCCTGGCCATAAATACTTCCAAAACCAAGCGTCTTTATTTTAACCCGAGTAGATCGTCCAGATCTACCTTGTCTCTTGACGGGGTGTCTCTGGAACGTGTAAAATAGTTTGACTACCTGGGGATTAGAATTTCTGACAAACTTAAATGGCAGCCACACATTGATAAAATGGCGCTGAACCATAAGAGGGTAGTTGGAGTACTGGGGAGGGAAAATCGTGCATCCACCTCAAAGCCCGTAGCTCCTGCCCTGGATATCTATGCTGCAAAAGCTGTGGGCTGCGCCCTATATGGTGCGGAGCTGTGGGGCTTCGAATGTGTGGAAGCCCTAGTTATCGCAGAGAACAAGTTCTTCAGGGAGCTCGTTTCGCTCCCAAGGGGTACCCCAACTAAGCCACTTCTGAGTGATCTGGGTCGTCGTTCCATCAAGGACCTAGCTACATTGCGCCCCCTTCTATACTGGGCCCGACTATTGTGTACCCCGGAGCTCTCAAGGTAGGCCGATGGCCTAAAAGAGGTCATGAACCTTCAAGGAGCTCATAACATTAGTTGGCTAGCTAATATAAAGAAGTTTTTGCTGGCAATGGGTCTTTTAACAGCTTGGGAGTCTGGGGCACCGCTATCTAAGGCAGAAACTAAGAGGGCATATAGGGCATGGGTTGACGACCGAGAGCAGAGGGACCCAAACCAAGGTAGTTTAACTGAGGTATTCCGTCAGCACAAGCCTAAGCCTCGCCTGGAGCCCTATTTAGATTTTATTATGAAGCCTAGAGATAGATCTCTTTTTATTCAGTTCAGGCTGGGCACTCTTCCGCTTCGCGATCGCACTACCAAGTGGAAGCCACCGCATCAAACTCCTGCGGACTGCCCAACCTGCAAAGGTGTTATTGAAAATATTGCTCATATGTTTTTTGTATGCCCAGCCTATACAAAATCTAGACAGAAATGGCTCAAACCTGTGTGTCTGTTGCTTGGAACCAGGGACCACTCTGCCACACTCAGAATACTTAAGGCTGATGCTAGCACAACCCTAGTGTGTGGGGTGGGCAATTAATTTTTTTATTTTTATTTTTAAAATTTTTTAAAACCTTTATTTGAAAAAGTGCACACGGCTATTCAGCCTGACATCCCGGAGGCAAGGCAGCATAATTAAGCAGGAGAACAATAGTGCAAGAATCAGTGTCACAGTACAATGAAGGTTGATTTTATTGTTTTGTAGTTTCATAAAAGGAACAAAGAAAGAAGAAGAAAAAGGCGCCAGAAAGGCGCAGAGAGAGTGGCAATGGAGTAGAAGAAACCAGCGAAGCGTTGTTGGAGGGGCAGGGGGGGAGCATCGGGAACACAAGCATGGAAACAGGAGAATAGACCAGGGAAGAGGAGGGGGGAGAGGAGAAAACAGGATAAAAGTTACAACGTGGTACAGTTGGTGTCACAGGCTATGGCGACAAATGTTCATCCAACGGGACAGTTTCCGGGGGCACACAAATGTCTCCCCTGTACGCGTTCCAGGCCCCCCACACCTCCAGCCACTTTTTAGGCTTACCCCTGGCAACATAGACCGTCTTCTCCCTGAACATGCACCAATCCATGTTGGCTTTCCATTGCACCACCATGGGAGCTACCGAAGCCCCCCACTTCTGAGCGATATCGCGTTTAGCCACCATGTAACCAAGGGTTACCCACTGCGTCTGAGCCACATTGTGGTCCGTCGGTCCCCAAATGTTCACCACCACCCCAGTCACCTCACCCATAATCAGGTGCACTCGTCTCCAGTAGGAGGCTATGGCAGGGCATTCCCAAAGAATGTGCATAAAAGTGGCAAGGGCACCGCAGCCGCGGCGACAAAGCCCATCGGCCGAATAGCCCATATGCACAAGCCGGGGGCCAGTTACGTACACCCTATACAAGATCTTGAGCTGCACCAGCCTGAGACGGGAAGAGATGGCGACCTCCTTAGGGGAAGAAACCGCACTCTGCCAGTCCTCTTCATCGATTTCCAACCCGTCACGCACCCACTGATCCCGCACACCCAGGAGGAGGTCAGGGCGAACATTAATAAGCTTCTTATAAGACAGTGAAATGGCGCTGTCAGGCATATGGCCGTCCAGCACCCTGTCTTCCAACGGGGAGCTTTCCAGGATCGCCCCCTCTGGTTTAGCAGAAAGCAATGCGTGTCGCAGCTGGGCAAATCGGAAAAATTCCGAGGCACCCAGCTGATATTCAGCCTGCAACTGGGGGAAGGTCTTTATCTCACCTCTCGACAAAATATCATCTACCCTGGAGATACCTATAAGGTTCCACTTATCAAAACCTTTGGTGTGCCACAACCTGCCCAGGATGTCGGAATCGTATAATGGGGTGAATCTAGTCAGCCTGCCTTGCCAGCCCTGCGCCTTGGTGATAGCCCTCCAAATGTGGACCATCTTTTTCGTTGGGCCCGACAACCGCCTGTCCAGAGACCTCGAGTAAAGCGCCCTGTAGTAATTACCGCCCCTCAGGAGCCACCTATCCATTGCGTATCCAGGGTTATTTTCCGGACCATAGAAACCGTGATTAATGGCCGCTAATTGGGAGGCCCAGTAGTATCTACGCACGTCCGGTAGCGCTATACCCCCATCGTACCACGGAAGCGTAAGTTTCGTGATAGCGATGCGGTGTCGGCCATCCCAAAGCAGGGCACGTTGAAGGCCTTCGATCTCCCAGAAGTATCGGGCGGGAACCGGATCTTGGGTATTCTGCAGGGCGTACAAGAACCTGGGCAAGGACATCATCTTAAATAATGCCGCGCGCCCTAGTAAGGAAAGCGGAAGTTTGCGCCAACCCTCCACATCACGCCGGAGGCGGAGAAGAGGGGGAAGCAAGTTGTGCTCATAGCGCGCCTTCGCATTACAAGAGATATAGATCCCCAAGTATTTAAAACCCTGGCTGGCCACCTGGATGCCGCAGCCTCTGGGGAGGCGCGGTGTGTCCCCTTTCAGTACATACAGGGAAGACTTAGCCCAGTTAATAATAAGACCCGAGTATTGGCCAAAAAATCTCAGCATATCACATGCCACAATAAGTGACGTGCAAGGGGAAGTGAGGTAAAGCAGAATATCATCCGCATAAAGTGAGACTCTATCCTCGAAGCCAGGGGCCCAGCTGATACCATGTAGATCCGGGTGAGTCCGTAACGAGGCCGCGAGTGGCTCGAGTGCGAGCGCAAACAAGAGAGGCGACAAGGGGCAACCCTGCCTGGTGCCCCTGTAAAGAGCAAAAGTCGCCGAGACACGGCCATTGACGGCAACGTTAGCCAGCGGGTCAGCGTACAAAAGCTTCACCCACCCCATAAATACCGGGCCAAAACCGAGCTTCGCCAACACCGCCGAAAGGTAACTCCATTCGAGAGAGTCAAAAGCCATCGTGGCGTCTAAGGACGCAAGGACAGCCGGCTCCTCAAGGGTATGGGCCCTGGCCAGGGCGCGGTGAAGTCTACGCAAGTTAAGGGCAGTGTTGCGGTGTGGAATAAAGCCCGACTGGTCCGGATGCACTAAGTCGCCGATAACACCAACCAGGCGATTGGCGAGTATCTTGGCGAGAATCTTAGGCTCAGCATTCAGGAGGGAAATGGGACGGTATGACCGGCACAAATCTCTCGGCTTCCCTTCCTTATGGATTACCACAATAGTGGCCAACCTCTGGTCAAGGGGAAGTAAGCCATTCTCCCGCGCCTCCAGGAACATGTTACGCAGGTGTGGGGAAACCACATCCGGCCTGATCTTATACAGCTCCACTGGGATACCGTTGGGACCAGGTGCCTTGCCCGATCGCAGTGATCGGATCGCAAGTGCGACCTCATTCACAGAGACGTCCCTGTCCAGGTCATTGCGTTCTTCGTCCGACAGGCACGGGAGATCAACAGCTGAAAGAAACACTGTCGAATCAGTCTCAGACTGGTCCGAGACAGAGGTTTAGACGCCTCGAAAGTAGTCAGCGTAGGACTCAGCAATGGCCCTTGGATCAGTGACAACAACTCCGTCCTCCCCCAATATCTCGGGTACAACACGGCTAGCCATCTCCCTCCTGTCCAGCCAGGCCAGCAACTTCCCGGCCATATCGCCGACGTCGTATATCCGACCCTGCTGTTCTTTAGCTAGGGCAAGGGCAGCATTAGTAGCAAGATCACGGTACTCCGACTGCTTGAGTGAGAGATCATGTAGGAGAGCGGGATCGGGCTCATCCTCCAATTGGGAGTCAATCTCCATGATCTCCTCCTCAATGCGTACCAAATCAGCATCTCTAACTCTACGGGCTTCCGCTATAAGAGCAAAGGCCTCGCCCCTCAAAACTGTCTTAAATGCCTCCCATAAAGTTGCGGCCGACGCAACCGATCCCTCGTTTTCAGTAAAATAGAGATCGATGGCCTTGGCTAGGAGATTACGAGTCTTGGGATTACGGAAATACCACGGGTTAACAACCGCCGGCTGTTCCGACATGATAATATCAAAGTCAAAGGAGACCCACAGCGGGGAATGATCAGAAACACCCCGTGCCAGAAAACAAGCCTCAGAAACAGCAGGCGCGTGAGCCGCCAATGTAAGAACGTAGTCGATCCGAGAAAGACTACCATGGGCGCCAGAGTGGAAAGAATAGTGACATTGTGTGGGATGCAAAAGCCGCCAACTGTCTACCAGTCCCAGCGTCTCGAGAAAAGTCGGCAGCCACAATTGGGAGCTACGGAGGTCTCTAGGCGGATGGCGGTCCAAGGAGCCGGAGCAAACCGAATTGAAATCACCCCCCACTATCAACAACCCAGCAGGCAAATTCAAGATGGCGCCACCAAGGTCCTGGAAAGTGCCAGACTGTAGGCCCGGGGGAACGTAAACTGAAAGTAATGTCAGGGCACGCCCTTCCCAACGTCCCGCCACGGCGGCCTACCGCCCCCTCTCATTGATCACAGTGGTGTCAATCTCAAGCGGAAGGGACGCCCGAACAAGAACACCCGCCCCCCGAGATCCCGAGGAGAACCCTGAATGTGCCACCATTTTGTACCCTTTACGATTAAGCGCTTTACATGTATTACCAACCAGATGCGTCTCCTGCAGGAGAACAACATCTGGCATATGACGTTTGATCAATTGAAGCACAACCCCTCTCTTAATACGGTCACCCAACCCGTTAACATTCCAACTGAGAACTCGTAGTTTCCTCCCCCCCATCATCGTGACCCAGGCCCCACCCAACCCCAGCAAGCCTCAACAACAAGTGAAACAGAGCAGTATACACAACCCATTGCCTAAGAGATAGAAAGAAAGAGTAAAGAAAAAACAAACAAACTTCCCCCCACCACCCCCCACCCTGCACCCCTGCAGCAGACTAAAAAGCCCCCCCAACCAGCAGTGTGCCTGTCGCCCCATAAACTAATCTACAAAAAGACCCTAGAGGAGTAAGGAATCTCTGCAATCCCCTCCCGCCACCCTCCATGGAAAAACAGAAGAAACATCAAGAACGGAAAAGCATTGGTATTACCAGTCACAGACATCAGGGACGCCAACCGCCATAGTCGGCAAAGCAAAACCTAGTCCTAGAGATCAGGGCCACCAGTTGCGCCACCGGAGTGTTCGTCGTGTTCTTCTCGACGTTGCAGCAAAGTGTCCAGCCAATCGCTCGCATTCTCTGGCACATCGAAGAATAGAGCTCGGCCCTCATACGTAATCCGTAGTTTAGCAGGGAATAGCATAGAGTACTTAAAACCCATGTCTCTCAGGCGCCGTTTCACCCCTGCAAAGCTCTGACGTTGTCTCTGAACGGCCCTAGTGAAGTCCGGGTAGAAGTGCACCTCTGAGTTCTGAAATTTAAGTGGCCCATGTCTCCTGGAAGCTTGAAGAATCACATCACGGTCTCTAAAGTTGAAGAGCTGAGCGATGATGGGTCTAGGTGCAACACCCGACCTCGAAGGGCCGCCAGGTATCCGATGGGCCCGTTCCACAGAAAAGAAGTTACTCAGTCCAGATGGTGCGAGATGTGTCTGTATTAAGTCTTCCACAAAAAGGTCCACTGCCGCCTCCTCCGCGCCCTCCGGTATACCAATGATGCGAACGTTCTGTCGCCTTGCACGCCCTTCGAAATCCTCCAGCCGTTTGGAAAATTGGTCATTGACCGACCGTAGGGTCCGGACCTCCGCTTGCAGGTCCGAGACATCGGTAGTCAAACTGGAGGTCTTAATATCAAGGGATTTCACCCGGTCATTAGTCTTTCCCAGGTCGGCCCTGATCAAGTTGAGATCCACGGCCAGGGTGTCCACCTTATGAGTCAGGACCTCATGTTGCTTCTGCATTTCAGTCCGAATGCCCGCAATGGCCCCCATAATATCACTTAAAGTGGGCTCAGAGCCGTCAGGCGAGCCCGCGCGTTGTGAGTCTTTAGAAGAGGCCACCGCAGAGGGCGAGGTCCGCTGCTGGGCATAGCGGTCGATCTTGTTCAACTGCATCTGAGTTGTCCTCCGAAAGCCTCTGTTCGTCGTCTTGTCGGGGTCCCCTCTGCCGGCCATGATGGATCCAAGGAGGACAAAGGGCTACACCGCCCGGACAAGGAAAGCAGATGTGCAGAACAGAGGCGAAGCCAGCAAATAGACCAGGCCGACAACAGGCGACTTCACAGCTACACGCATTCCATCAGCAGGGATCGGATTTTCACTTCGCATTCCAATCATGCGGAGCGTTGGGACGATCATCGGCCCCCCATGAGACAATGGCGCATCCCTGGCACGAAGTTCAGCTCGACGTAACTTCGCCTAGGAGCAACGGATTTGAAAGCGGAAAGCAGTTCCTGTGTCCGCGACCTCTCACCAATCGATATCCACTAACGTGGAGCAGGATGGTCAGCAGGATATTGTCGGAGGGTCCGCGGAGCTCCGAGCTTACGCGGCCATCTTGTTCGCCCGCGAAGCTCCTCCGGGGTGGCCAAATTTTTAAGTTGGGCTTGGCTGATTAGGCTGAAAGCCATTCGATGAAATATGCATAAGCAAAATATCTTTTTATATTTCAATATATCCACAAAGCTGCTATAGTTTAATGCATTTGTAATTATTTATTGTAATATAAAAGGTTTCTTATCTGTAATTTCTTTTAAATGTATTGTTAATGAACAGTGTTTTAATTGTAAATGTGCTTTTATGATATGATATTATATATATCGAAATAAAGCTTTGATGATGATGAGTATTTATATTTTGAGTGTATGTGCTGGCTTCAGGCTGTCATTAGAAATATTATTGTTATCCTCATGTGTTAGCATGGCTTATGCAGTTTTTCTAGGAATGCTATTTTGCTCTGTCCTTGTGGCTCAGTTAAGGTGGGGCTGTGGATCAGTGCAACTCTTTGAGGGTTTCAGAAGACTATTCCTTACTGAAAGAAGACATCTTTACATGTCTGCTTGTATGTTCTAGTTTTGGGGAGGAAGGTGGGAATAGTTCAAAGCTCAGTAGCAAATTACTAGCTGTACATAATGTGGGATCTGCAACAAAAAAAACACATATGTGTACTTACCATGGCTTTGTTTCTGTCACTTTAGCAGATTTACCTAATCTGCATGTGTAGGGTAAATCTTTTATAATACTACGTTTCACATTTGGTGAGGGTCAGGGAAGGCCAAGGAGAAGAAAAGTAGGAAGGAGAGCTTCAGTCCGCAGGAAAACAGGATCCTGATAATGGAGGTGGTCGAACACCATCAACAACTGTTCGTCACCTGCACTGTGTCATTGACAACCAAAAATGGAATATGGCAGTCCATCATGGACAAGGCGAATGCAGTGGGAGTGCTGAAGAGGACAATGGAAGAAGTCAAGAGGCGCTGGAATGACGTCAAGCGCAAAACCAAGCTGAAACTCGCAAACAACAACCGGAAGGCAGCAATGCAGACTGGAAGTGGGAGTCCTGCGCCGCAGTAGGAGCTGGACGAGATGTAGGAAATGGTGTCAACAGTCATCAGTGAGGAGACTGTGACTGGAGTTGGGGGACCAGACACTGCTCAACAAGACCGGGCACAACAGCAACAGGGTGAGTAACAACCAGGGACTGGAGGGACGGGGGGGAGATGGCCACAATGGCACATATGTACAATTGAGCTGAGCACATCTGGGGACAAACCATGCCACAGACCCCAACTCCCACCAAGAGACCAATGTACTCAAGTATGCAACATCACAGCACTGTATAGGCACAGAGGGCAAAGGCAGATCGCAGATAAGGGGTAGCAAAACTGAGCAGCAGGGGCCACACCCTCGAAATACAGCACACACACAACACGCAGAGCACATCAACACTGACAACAATGTGGCACAAACCGCAAGATGTCCACAACAGAACACAGGACACAACTGGTGCCGACTCTGGCCAATCACAAGTGGCATTGCAGGGACAAGTGAGATGACAATTTACAAGTACAAACACACACACACGTCTGTTGTCAAAATGTCCACTGTCCCCCATCAAATAGGCAGCTCCTCCCAAACAGCCATGTTGTACACAGTAATACAGTCTGTATGTAAACATATACAATGCAACATAACACATGTGAACACATTGTTAGACTGCATTTCCACTTCACATTGCAGAGGGACAATCAACACCTTCCGTAGAGTAGCCCAAACCTCTCTTCTCTGATGACGAAGAGGGCCACCACAGCTTTAACGCCATCCAACAGCTCCTGGAGAGCCTCCGCTGCCCACTTCCAGGAGCAGAGCAGCCCAGCCCAGCTGCTACGAGGAAACCCTACTCCCTGCACAGACCACACAGCAGACAGCACCCACCACCACGTCTGCCGACCTGGACCCCCACGATTAACACATCACTTCCAACGCCGTGTGTTGGGATGCCAGGAGCAGCTGCCTGAACAGGTGCGTGTGGGCTTCAACCGCATTGCAGACAAACTAGATAACATACGTGGGTGTCTAGGTCCCATCAGGGATCACTCACAGTCCCTAACGGACACTCACAGTCCGCTCCATGCTCCCCAATAAACCATGGCTAGCGTCTTGCAGGCTGTGACCTACAGAGTGTCCCGAGGGGTGCCGCCATGTGTCTTCATTACCTTTTGTGTTTATTAAAATCCTCTCTCTGTATCGTCTGGCTTCACGTGAGTGAGAGCATTCTGCACTTTCATAAGGATCATATTGGCACACAAAGTAGTTTTGTTCAGTGCCAGTAACTAATGTGGCAGAGTGTGCTTTTTTGAGACCAAAAACTATTTTTTGCTTTTGCAAATGTTTGCTATAATGGTGAGGATCCGGCAGATCTCACATCAATAAGGTTTTACAAAAACCATGCCAAAATAAGTCACGCATTGCCAAAACTAAAAAGCTGACCACCATTTCACACCTACTGGCTTTGCCAATGCTTGTTTATTTTATGTTTCCCAAAATCTTATTGAAACTGGTTACACTGATTTTCTAATATGAATATTTTGGGGAAATACTAGCATGCATCAACACATTTTACTAAATGATGCTGCAAAGAAATGGCACCTGAAATTTTACAGTTGTTTAGCAAAAAAATTGTTTTCCTACTTTCATTTTTTAGGGACATTTTATATTGAAAGCAAATACTCATTAATCTTGCTTTCAAGCTTCTGCAAATATTCGCATCTAATCAGAGAGTATTCTGGGAGCATTATGCATAGCCTCATATTGCTAAACTTTGAAACCGTGTGTCCACATTTTATACTGGAACCACTGTCAGTAGTGCAACCAGAACTTGAATTTACTGAGAGCGCCAAGCCTAATAATAAAGGGTCTCAAATAATGAAACATAAATACATGTTTGAACAGCATTAACATATGCATACAAATATTAACTTAACTGCAGGCAGTGCCCTTCCCTGATCCGTAATGTGGTACTGCAAACTGGCAGCCAAAGGGTCTGTGCTGCAGGGGGTTGGGCCTGCTGGTCCCAAGGACAATATGCACATTAAAACTGGTTGCTCTAGACCCAAAACAATATATCCTGGGTCTCGGGCTATAGGAATTCCACATCCCTGTATTTGGTACATGATTCCGTGTAGTTTATGTGGCATGTCTTTGTGCGAGGAAGGGTCCTGGGGGTGGAGGCGGTGGGTGTTGTGGCCCTCTTGGGTGTCCAGGCTGCATAATCAGTGACTCCATGGCATCTGCTGTTCTTCAGGTGTCACTCTGGCCGTGGCTCCTATTTTTGGTGCAGGCTGTGGTCTGACTTTACACCTGGTCACAGCAGGTGTTAGTTTCCTGCTGCTAACAGGCCTTATTGCATGTTTTGTGATCTTATCGCCGATCTGGCTGGTTAATGAGAATGGTTGGGAGTGGTGTTGTTGCAGCTTTTTGTTCGGGAACGCCTACTCTGCATCTCATTAGTGATAATTGTGGGGGTCATCTGTGGTGATGATTTTTGCGACTGCTATCGCGGGTAAACTGGTGCTATGGGCTGTTAGCACCAGTTTGTTAATCGGGCGATAAACCTATTGCGAGTGCCGTTAACTCGACGATAGCTCTTTGAGAATTTGCCCCTATGACTTATCACTACTAACCAGTGCTAAAGTGTTCTGCTCTCTACCTAAAGCCTGGTAACATTGGCCTATCCACAATTGACATATTTAATTTACTCATACGTCCCTAGTAATGTGTACTGCATGTGCCCAGGACCTGTAAACCTAAAGGTGCATTGAATGTGCCACCCACTTCAATAGCACTTTAAACATGTCTCAGGCCTGCCACTGCAGAGTCTGTGTGCAGTTTTAAACTGCAATGTCGTCCTGGCAAGGTAACCCACTTGCGAGGCCCAAACCTTCCATTTTAATACATGTAAGTCATGCCTAGTGGCGGACCTGGACAGCCAAATGGCAGAATGCAGTCAAAAGAAGGATATGTACTTTTAAGTTTTACATGCCCTAATAAGGAACAACTCTTAAATTCATGTTTCACTAATACAATGCCTACTTTTCCCATAGTGTTAGGTTTTAAATTCCCTTTCTTATTGTGCACTTCTACATATTATTTAAGTTAGCATTATGTGGCTAAATAAAAGGCATATGTATAATCACTATGATAATAATCAAAAAGGGGGAGAAAGAGGCTAAGGTTAGGATCTGCCTCTTGATTCAAAAGTATAACACTGTGACCCATAGCCAATGGATCGTGAGAAACTAGCCTGTCAGAAAGAAAATAACAGGTCTTCCCAATTGGATATACCTGTTTGGAAAAGAAAATTATTTTCTTTAGTCCCCTCACTCACCAGAGGTTGCCCTTAGGTGACATGCTTAATCATTGGGGCTTCCCAAGCATCTACTGCTTGGGGCGTGCTGCGACTTGCGAAGGATATGTAGGAGCACTTTTAGGTGAGGTGAAACTATGTGTGGTGCCGTGTATGGTGGAGTGGTGTTTAAATGTGAGTTTTAAAAATACCTAGCTAGTAAGCCAACACATTTATTCTTGCCTCTAGTTGGTATAGTAAAAAGTGGTTAGACGTAGGGATTAGATCGTTAATATGGTCAAAAACCTAACTATCTCGTCGACATGTTTCAAGGTGTCCCCTACACCTTTTCTTCAGGACAACTTGGGGGCCAGCGGCTGTGAACCTATAATAAGGTTATATAAACAAATGGAAAGATGCACCTAATGTGTGTATCTTTCATGTATACATACAGTCCTTGATGAATCCGTAGTATCTGTATTTTGGAAAGAAATAATAGCTTTAGTACATGGTGCCTGCCAACAGGGGCAGGCCATTTCCCATTACAATCGTTGTTCCTCATGGGCTGTGCCTAGGAAGTGAAATATATACATTTAGTGCTTGAAAATGTGCTCCTAAAAGGAAAAAACGGGACAGGATGCGGGTGGTCCGTCATTTCTTATCTGTGTACAGTCTACTTGTTCAGAGGATTTAAAAATATATCTCTTTTTACACTTATACGTATATTTCGAGCACACTCGTTCAGGAAGCACCCAGACAACAAGACAAAACTGACATATAATTTCAACCCGCTGTGGGTATTATGACAGTTGGTGGACATACTTAGATATTAGCAGTAACATGCCCCATGGTCCGCCTGGGTGGAGGGGCCTGTATACCCTGTGGGAGCAGAGAACAATTATTTGCAAGGTTTACAAAAAGCGCGATTCTGTTAAGGTATCGGAGTTTTCATACATACAATTCTAGCAGGGTTCTTTACATGTTCCTTTAACTTCTAGGTAGTCTGTTATTAATTAGTTCTTAATCATCGCTCGTGAAACAGTATTCCTTACTCTGCGATCTTTTCACTATACATCGCGAGGTAAGCGTGGCGTTCTGCTGCTACAATAATCGTTACGGCAACCCATAAGTTACTTCTAGCCCGGGTCTTCATAAGCGTAAAAAGTTAGGTGGGGTTAAGTTTCAACTGAAATCTCATTGCGCTTTCACGAGGCGTGTGTGGAATGAGCACTGGCGGCGAAAGCTACCAGGTCTTAGTCAACGGTGTCCGAAATAAACGAGAAACGTTCACTTCCATTAGCTCAGCAACCCTCCGGCATTGTGCCTATTAGTCCCTTGGGCGTCCGTATCTTGCTGAGACCCTGTGACGGGCTGCTTATGAGTATTTCCGGATGTGATCCTTTGGTTACCACGTGATGGAAAAAGACTAGCCAGTGTGCCTTTCTATGTATTGGCACATTGAGGTCGCCATTGCATAACTCATTTGGAACGTCTTACTCTTGGGCCAAAATCCTGGTTTTAATTTAGGACATTTCTTTCTTAACGTGGAGAGGGCTATATTTACATTTTAATATTGTAATTAACAGTCTGTACATGGGACAGCAGGGATCGGACCCTGGTTGTATTTTGAGCGCCATTTTGGGTTGGGCAAAAGTTCCTTAAAGGGAGAAACAATTTATGTCAATGCTGTTTTCACAATGAAAAATAAATATAAAAGTTAACCAAAAAATAGAATAAATGAACTGGTTTCAATAATGGGCCACATTACTTAGTATAATATCTTTTTACACTATTTCTAAAATAATTACATTAATATTTTCATTTCAGTTCTCATAAAGAAAAGGTTGATGGTTGGTAGTAGTTATCTATTTTACGTTACAGATCTTAATATTTACATTTATGGAGGCAGGTAATAGTTACCTCTATCAGCACAAAATTTGTGGAAGTTGATAGTTATCTCATAAACTGTCCCCATGGTATATTGTCATTTAGTCCCATGTTATCTGTCTGTAACTTGAACACCCATCTTTGTTCTTTCTCTAGTAGTGCTTGTTCAATGTTATCACATGGTTTTAAATGTTCCAGAATTAACCATCATAGGTCGTTTGGAGTATGTTGTTTCTCATCAAAATGAGCCGCCATCTTTGTGCTGGCTCTGTAGCATCGAGTGTTGTTGCGGTGTTCACTAATTCCAGTACTTGCTTTCCTTGTCGTCATCCCTACATAGTGTAAGTTGCAGATACAAGTAATGAGGTATACAACTCATACTGTATTGCAATTTGTGAATTTGCGCAGTTCCCATGGTAAGCCTGTGTTGAAGACTACCTTTTTAGTGGTGTTCGTTAGGTGGCAAACACTGCAATTGCCACATGGGTGGTGGCCTGTTGGTAGAGTACTGATGGTTTGTTGGGTGTCCTTGTCACTTGGTCTTTGGCGGGTGTGTACCAATAAGTCTCTTAGGCTTTTGGCTCGCCTGTGGGAAACCATAGGGGCTGGTATGTTCAATTTCCCACTGTTTACTATTTGCCAGTGTTTTTTGACAAATTTTGCGACTTGGGTTGATGCAATGTTGAATGTAGTGATACATATTGGTTTGGTTTCCTTTTCTTTGTTCTCATTTTTATAGGTTTCTAGCAGGGAGTCTCTGTGATTCTTCCTTGCTCTTTTCTTTGCCCTCATGATGGTTCTGGTAGGGTATGGACATATTTTCAGTTTTTCAGCCAGATCTGTGGCTTGGGTATCGTAATCAGCAGTGTCTGTACAGTTCCTTCTCAATCTAAGGAACTGGCCAAAATGGAGGTTCTCTTTAATCGCATCGCTGCTGCGGTTATTTTTGCGATGTGCGTCTGTTTTCTAATAACCGCGTTACATGACGAGCTCAGCTCGTCATCCGCACACGTCACCCGTGGCTGATGATGAGCTGAAGGGGTTAAGATGGCGCGGATGAAAGCTATTGTATAAAAGGAGGCCATTTTTGGCAATGGGTTGTAGTTTTTAGAACCCCATTTTTGGCAAGAATGTTGAGATCAAGGAACACTAGTTCGGATTTGCTCATCGTATATGTAAATTTTAGGAATGGGTCCTGGGTATTGAGCCAGTGGATAAAAGTTATTGCTTCTGCCTCGTCACCCTCCCAGATTACAAGAATATCATCAATATATCTTTTCCATTCCAGTATCTTTTAGCGGTGTGGGTTCCGTTGTGATAGATAGAATTACATGGGCCTCCAAGTGGTGGACATACAATCCTGCCACACTTGGAGCAAAAGTGCTGCCCATGCTCCTACCACGTTGTCTGAATAAGAGGTCTTCGAACTGGAAGACATTTTCTGTTAGTGCCCACTTGCAACATTCTAGTACCACATGTTGGGGTGTATGGTATAGCCAGTTTGTAATGTACATTATTTTTTCAAGGATGTCCAAAGTTTCTATAAGGGGTAAGCTGGTGTACAGGCTTCCTACATCTAACTCTATCATAATGTGTTTATTAGGGTCAAAAGTGAGATCCTTTAATAGACACAGTACTGCCTTAGTGTCTTTCAGGTAGGTGTTGGTCAATTGAATTAGGGGATATAAGAAAGCGTCTGCAAATCTTGAGTGGCTCCCGGATGGATCCAATACCAGAGACAATGGGTCTTCCAGGGGGATTGTGTAATGATTTGTGTATTTTTGGGATTGTGTAAAAATATGGTATCCTGGGCTTTTGTTGTTCAGGAAATCCCCCTCTTTCTTTGTAATCCAGTCGTGGGAGAGGGCTTGTTCTACCATGCGTGTGATCCCTATCCTGATTTGTTCAGTGGGGTCCTCTTTGATTTGTAGGTAATTTCTCTTGTCCTCTAGTAATCTGAGGCACTCCAATCGGTAAGCTTCTGTGTCTTGTAAGACAATGCCTCCCCCCTTGTCTGCTGGCTTGATGGTAATTGTCTTATTGTTGGCCAGTGTCTTTATTGCCTCTTGTTCCTCTCTTGAGGTGTTATGGAACATCTTCAAAGAAGTTGGGTCAAGGTCACCCACTTCCTTAAGTACTGCTTTTTCGAAGGTCAAATCTCTACTGGTAGGGTTGCTGAAGCAGGGGTAAAAGTGGACTTTGGGTGAAGTCCAGTATCCCCTATATCCATTTCTGTGTTCTGTTTATTTGCAAAGAAAACACTTAGTTTGAGTTTTCTAATGAATTAGTTTAATTCTCAGCTCAATTGGAATTTGTCCAGCACTGGTGTGAGCACGAACCCAAAGCCTTTTTCAAGAACTTTAAGTTGTACCTCATTTAGGGCCGGCTTCGATAGGTTTGGTGGTTGCTGGTGCTCGGTTGTTCTGGTGGGCCCATGCTGCGGGTGTGGCTCCTGGCTGTTTCCAAAGGTTGCGCCCATTGCACTTGCTGCCCTCTTTTTGTTTTTCCTCTTTGTGGGCCTCTGCCCATTCCTAAAAAAAGGAGGTTGAGCGTAGTCGTTTTGTGGTTCCCAATAAGGGTATTGCTGTTGGGCGAATGGTGGTGGACCCTAGAAAAACGGTGGGTTGTGAAATGGGGGTTGGTAGGGTGGCCAGCCATATCCTCTTTGGCCCCTGTTCCTTATCCTTCCCCTGAAGGTTTGTCTACCTCTCGGGTTTCTGCGTCCTCCTTAGCGGATATCGGAGTCGTTGGAACTGGTGTCAGATCCGTCCGTGTCTGTGTTATTAAGCATGGGCGTAAAATCCGTTCCGCTCGCGGAATTTGCGGATTTTCGGCAAATTCGCAATCTGCGAACTCTCGCGAATTTGCCGAAAATTCGAAAATTCGCACGCAGCGGATTTTTTTGCTTGGTGATACAATATTGCGGCGCGCGGCGTTCACTTACCGTCATTCAGTGTTTGCAGAGTTGTTTTTCTCCATATTTTGCGTGTGCGGTGTCATTTTGGATCTTGCTGCGGGATCCCGCAGGAGTTTGGCGACCGCGATTACGTCATTGCGGCTTGCCACCTTGCACAGCACGCATCACGAGAGCTCGCAATTGCGAACACGTAGATGCGGCGGGTAGCAACAATCTCGCACTCGCGAAATTGCAAAAGAAATCCACCAGCAAGCTGCATAAACCTTCTGAAAATTATTTTTATCAGAATATCTCCTCAGGTTGACATTTGCCTGCACTTTTTTTTTGCAAGGAGTCCGTTTGGGGGGGGGGGGGGGGGAGAGGGGTGAGGAAGCAAGTGCCCCACAGTCTCCAACTTCCTGTTCCTGTGCAGCAGGCTCCTCCCAGTGCTTTCTTCATGTGCTGGTCACTTTCATTTGGATCTTGACCTGGAAGGATTACTTTTTGTGGATGCTGCTGGATATTTGGATTTGAGGCCTTTTTGACTTTCTTTGGATCACTTTTGGATTATAAATTTCACAACTAAGTTTGTTTGGGGCATTACAGTTGCTGCAACTACAATTTTGGAATTCTCGATTTTTGGGCTGTTGTTGGGGCCTTTTGCCCAGGGGTACTCGGTGGTGGATGGACTGAGTCTTTCTGTGGGGTCTCTTTAATGTAAACATCATGGAGGGCATGGGATTGTGCTGATTTTTGTGTGTTTTTCGATTTTTTGGGGTGTTGATGGGGACTGGCTATGTGGGTGGGGGCCATTTTGAGTGCTGGTACATGCAGGGCCTGGCCATGTGCTGGGGGGGCAAGGGGCCATTTTGAAGGCAGGCAGTGTTCTCCGGCCTGCACCCATTTTGCCTAGCTTTTATCCATTATACCCTAGGGTAGTGAGTGGTGCATGGACCTAGTCTTTCTGTGGGGTGTCTTGAATTTAAACATCATTGAGGGCATGGATGGCCTGGGATTGTGCTGATTTTTGTGTTTTTCAACTTTTTTGGGTGTATAACTGATGTTCCTCTGTCTTCCATTGCTTCTAGGTGCACAAGAGAACCACAAGTGCCAGGAAGAAGTCCTGCAGCGGTTTATGCAGCATAACGTCACGCAACGTCACGTTTGGCCACAGACAAGACAACTCTGCAACTCGTGCAACTGCGGCCTGCTGTTTTGACATCTGAAGAAGATGGACCCAAAAAAAGTTCCCCGTAGCTCCTCTAGCAAGAAAGTTGCCAGTAAGGAGCAGAAGAAGCAAGTGGCGCCACTTACCAAGGAGACTGGTGTGCCGCCCGCCACATTTTTTGGGAAAAAAAAGTACGCCTGCAGCAGCAGCGGGATCTGCTGGTGACCAAGCAGGGAGCAGCACCCCCGCTCCATTGGGCTCAGTGCCACCACCACCACGCCAACTTAAGTCAAAGCCCTTAAGTGCTTTAGAGGCAGCCAGTGTAGTTGTTCAATCACCATCGACCAGTGATGTTGGCTCATCGCAAGAAAGTAGCAGCATCCCACAATACACACAGGTTGTTCTAACTCATCTGACGAGTGTTCAACAACCACAGCCGCAACAACAACCACATGTGCAAGTACAAGCCCAAGTACATGTGGAAGGAGAGGCAGCGCAAGGAGATGCGCAAGCAGAGGTGCATGGAGCGGCACAAGTGCCCACAATAGTTGTTCCTCCTGAAGTAGGGGCACATCAGGAAATCGACATTCAAGCCGAGGTATCATTTGAGAAAGCCACTCCTCCTGATCATTCATGGTCTTCCAGATCCCTAGCAAAGAAAAGATCAAGGATGGTGTCTACATCTTCTTCAAGCCCCCTTCCTTCTGATGATATGGATGAAAATTGGGAACCACCACGGCCGTCTGAAAGTGAGGCACACCATGATCTGACAAAGGTAACTAAGCGTAAAAGGAAGGTCCCCGAAAGTCTCGTACTTATGGAGTGTGATGATGATGCTGAACAAGAAGTGGCGTATACTCCTGCTGATGAAGACTCTCACGACGACGACACAATCATAAACGTCACTGCAGCCCCAGTGGGCATGCAGCAAACAGACATTTTGACCCTAGCCCGAAAAGCTGCTGAGCGTGATGTCGACGAGGCAACAATGGGACCACCACCATTGCAGTTAAGTAGTACACCACCACCTACTGCTTCCATATTTTCTCGCCAGAAGGGACCTCCATCCACCTTGACCTCCATTTCCTCAATTATTGGTGCTGCAAGTGCACAACGTAGTAAAGTTCGGCAACACACATCCTCCACTTCATCTGGAATTAGCATGACCAGTATCGCCTCCTCCACCCCCCACAGACATTTGAAGTCCGCAGTTTGGGACTTCTTTAGTGTTAGCACAACAAGGGAAAACATAGCCATTTGTAGCATTTGTAAGCATGGAGTTAGTCGTGGTAAGCTTGGTACCAACTATGGTACCGGAGGCCAGAGAGGTCATCTTGAGACAGCACACTGTCAAATGGCATGCGCACCTAAAGGAGATCAAGGAAGCCCGAATTGCAAGTCAAGAAACTGTATCCGTTGATGTTTCATCTGATGATGACGAGGAGGAAGAAGCGTCAAACATTTGTTCACTTACACCCAGTACCCCTATCAGAAGCACACCCCCTGCAAGATATATGAGCCACACTAAGAGTGTGGGAGAGAGTGAGACACCAATGCGAAAAAGTTCACCGAGCGTAACTGGGTCGAAGAAGTCATCATCCCGTAAAATGGTCCAGCCCACCATTAGAAGCATGTTTTCAGATGCGCCATTTTACGCAACCACCCATTGACGCGTCTCTATAAAACTAAGCCGGCTAAAATGCTAGCTCTGGACCTTCTCCCTTTTTCTTTTGTGGAAGGGGTTGGTTTTCTTGAATTAGTGGCAACGCTCTGCCCTAAATGGAAGGTTCCTAGCCGGTTCTATTTTGCCAGAGTTGCGGTTCCAGCACTACATGAAGATGTGCTGGAGGTGATTGGGGCAGCTTTGCAGAAGAGTGCTGTTCACACTTTACATCTGACAACAGACATGTGGACCAGTTCCGCAGCCACTGATTACATGTGCATCACTGCACACTAGGTCTCTTTTTCAGGGGTTACAGCAACGCTAAGGGCAGGTGTTGACCCGGACAACGTTTTTAAAGCTGCTCGGAAACATGCAACACTAGCCATGTTTGGCATGGAGAAAAGTCATGCAGGAGAAAACATTTTGCAGGAGTTTAACACAAAGGTTGTTCAATGGTTGTCCCCAATAAAACGCAAGATTGGTTAGGTTGGTTAGGTTCCACGGATAATGGCGCCAATGTAGTTAAGGCCATGGATATGGGTAACTATTTCAGAGTGCCGTGTTTGGCGCACTGTATAAACCTGCTTGTTAAAAAATTATTGATGTGAAGAAAGTCCAGTGTGCGAGTTACTGACCACCTGCCGAAGAATGTGCACACATTTCAACCATTCTAATAAGGCCCGGAAGTATCTGAGGCGCTAGCTACATCAACGTAAACTGCCAGTGAAAGCACTCATCCAGGAGGTGGCAACACGTTGGAACTCAACCTTCTACATGCTTGAGCGTCTGAGCAGTGTGCGGTAGTCGATCAGTATTTCTTTACACAGGGTGCAGCTATGAAGGACCTGAGGATACATACGGAGCAATGGAAGCTAGTTCAAAGCCTGACAGACATGCTTCGTCCTTTTGAGGTCTTCACGCGTGCAGTCAGCAGGGAGGACTGTAATTTGGGAAAAGCTATCCCATTGTTGTGCATGCTAGAGCACCAACTGAAGGCGGTGTCTTCTACGTTTGAAAAAGATGAAAAAAAGCAACAAGCTTTTCATTTGGCGGAGAAATTATTACAGCGCCTACTTTGCGATGAACGTTTTCAAAAGATCCAAACAGAACAGCATTACGTTTGTGCTACTATTCTGGATCCACGGTACAAAAAGGCACTGGCAGGCAGAGTATTCTTTCCTTTTGATGACGCAGAAGTTACAAAGTACAAACATTGGCTAGCTGTGTCAGCCACTCGGTTTGAAAGAGAACGGCAGGAAATTGAAGAAAAAGGCAGTACATCAGCATCAGCAGGCCATCCGGAGTCAAAAGAATCCACTTCTGCACTTGTGGCAGAACTGAGTGATTTTCCCTCTCAGCCGTTAAAGACACCAGCAACCGGATCATCTGCACCAGACACAACAGTAACATTGTGTGAAGAAGAGGATTGGCTAACTCAGCTTGGGTTTGCTTCTCAAAAGGTCCCAGCAAAAAGTAAACAAAAGTGGAGGAACCGTGGAGAACCTTGAGTCGATGGTGCAGGACTATCTGAATGACTCAACAGAGGTCTATGTTCATGATGACCCATTGGCGTATTGGCATGGGAAAAAAGAATTGTGGCCAGAGATCTTCAACATGGCTATAAATTACTTGTCTTGCCCACTTGCAAGCGTGTCTTCTGAACGTGTTTTCAGTGCTGTTGGTGGCATTGTAACTTGCAAAAGGACCGCCTCTCGCCCAAAATTGTGTAGAGGTTAACAATGATCAAGATGAATCAGCACATCATACCACCAGATTACAAACTACGAGAATACACGCAGGAAGAAGACGAGGACACCAACTTAGATGAGGGAATTTCTTCTCTGTTAGTTGACCTACTCACGCCTGAATTCGCAGAGTATGAGGACAAACTCTTCTTCCCTGACACCGAGCCCTGAAAATGAGCCAATGAATCAATAACTTTCTTTTTCGTCCTTATTCACTTTTATTCCTGTGTGTCGGTCTTTCTTTGTTTTGTAAAATCTATATAAAAAAACCTTTAATCACCTAATCACAAAAACAAGCCAATCAGCAGAACGGTCTTCACTTATTTGCTTATTGATTTGAAGGTGCCGCAGTCTGCATTCCTCAGATTCACAAGTTCACAAGAACATGCTCCTCTATCCTCCTCCTCCAGACTTCTATTTCCCTCAAAGCAGATGGCTGGATTACGCCCAATGAAGAAAGACTCTGCACTTGTGGGGGTGTTCTACTTCTTTGCGGGTGAGTTGACGGGTCTGGGGCCATTGCTGGGAAGGTCTAATACCGGATAAAAGTGGTTTGGAGAAAATCGGAGCAGAAAAAGATTTGGCGCTTTTGATCACTTTCCTGTCTTTGGGGTGCTGTTTGGCGGGCTTTTAGGTTGTTGTGGGTGGAGTTTGGGGTCTGGGAGCACTGCTGGCACGGTCTAATGTGGATTGCATTTGTTTTTCAGGAAATCCATGGTGAAAAAGGGAGTTAGGGCCTAGCTGCACAGCGCGTTTGGACAGAATTCCAGGTAGTAGGCCAATTTTTGCTTTTTGCCAGTTTGGGGATGTTCTGCTTTTTTGTGGGTGGCTGCAGGAGTCTGGGGCAATTGCTGGGAATGTCTCATACCGGATGAAAGTGGTTTGGACAAAATCGGAGGTGAACATTTTTTCGCGTTTTGGCTGACTTGCTTGTCTATGAGGTGCTGTTTGGGGGGCTTCCTGGTGTTTGTGGGTGGGTTTTGGGGTCTTGGAGCAACGCTGGGTATGGATACTTTTGATTGCAAGTGGTTTGAAGAAAATCCATGGTGGCAAAGGGGAGTTAGGGCCTAGCTGCAGAGTGCGCGTGGAGTGATTTTGGAAATTTGCCTTAAAATTACTAAGTCCCCATTTTTGTAGTTTTGCTTTTTGGCTGTTTGGGGGTCTTCTACTTGTTTCCGCCTGGGTTGACGGCTCTGGGGCCATTGCTGGGAAGGTCTAATACTGGATAAAAGTGTTTTGGAGAAAATCAGAGTTGAAAAAGTTTTTGCCTTTTTGCTCACTATCAATGTTTCGGGGGCCTGTTTGGGGGAGTTCCTGGTGTTTGGGGGTGGGTTTTGGGGTCTGGGAGCACTGCTGGCACAGTCTAATGTGGATTGCATTTGTTTTCCAGGACATCCATGGTGGAAAAGTGGAGTTATGACCTAGCTGCACAGCGCGTTTGGACAGAATTGAAAGAAGGCCGAAAATATTCTTTGCCTGTATGGGGGTGTTCTGCTTTTTTGTGGGTGGGTTGGCAGGTCTTTGGGCATTGCTGGGAAGGTCTAATACCGGATAAAAGTGGTTTGGTGAAAATCCATGCTGAAAAGCGTTTTGGCACATTAACTTAGGGCTCGTTAGGGTTAGCACTAGCAGCAGGATTGCATGTGTTCCGGGGTGTTCTAGATTTTTGCAACTGAGTTCTGGGGTCTTCGAGCACTTGTGGGAATGTGTAACTTTGGTTGCAAGTGGTTTGAAGAAAATCCATAGTTAAAGAAAGCGTTTGCCACGATTCTTAACTTAGGGCTCTTTAGGGTTAGCAGTATTGTATTGCATGTGTTTGGGCGGCGGGCTGTTTGTGGGGAGTTTGCGAGTCTTTGAGCGATGCTGGGTATGGATACTTTTGCTTGCTTGCAAGTGGTTTGAATACAATCCACGGTGGGTAAGGGGGGATTTGGGCCTACTTTACTTTCAAAGTACGTTTTGTCACCATTTTCTACTAGGCCTCGTTTTTTTAGATCTGATTGGGGGTCTTCTACATTTTTGCGACTGGGTTTAGTAAGGGTCTGGGAGCACTACTGGGAAGGTCTAATTTTGTTTTAAAACACAGGTTACAGTACACCTAGCTTGAGGGAAAAGATGCGCTAAATTAATTCACCCATACTTATTTATCCTTCAAAAGGAGACTCAGAGTACGCACTTTCAAAAATATTGTACTGTCTATTAGGAAACTCAAAGTGTGACTTTTTGCACTACACAGTGTACATAACTTATATTTATTTGTCAGTGGTATTCTAATATCACTTCCTGTTTTTCCATCAATAATTACAGGCCGGGTTTCACCCTGTGCAATGGGAAAAGGATGAAGTCAGGCTTCACATTAGCGAGTCGCAATTCAGCATCTGCCAGGCAGGCAGTGGACAGGGTGTCCTCTGGTCACCAACATTGATGGACGGAGCGTCAGATGGAATGGAGGAGTCCCGCTAATAAGAGGAATGGTTGGATGCATCTTACAACTTCCCAAATTTAACAGGACAACTACAACAACATACAGGTACAGTATCCGTTCTTTTCTAATTATCTTTTAAGTAATGTTATTGCTGTGAACTTCTATGAGTGTGACTCTGCATTTCTTTGATCTCTGCTTCTAAATTCATCCCTACAGCCATTGTATAGGTTTTACTTCTGCTATTTTTCAAACCTAATTTAATGTACGAAGTGTTTCTCTGAGTGCAGAGATAGGCAAGGGAAAACGCTGCAGCCCTGTACTGTCGCATTCTGTCATTCACTGTTGTCGAAAGTACTACTTACTTTTCAGTAACCATGCATGCAGTAGTGCATGCACTTCCTTTATGTCACTTAAGATTTATGGTTAGCTTTGTACCCAAAGATTTGTTTATCTTCAATTATTGTTTGTCCATGCAGTGCTTTTTTTTCCTTCTCTCAACAAAACTTTCCCAAAAACCCCCATTCCCATCCATTTTCCAAACCCTAACCCTCTTCCCCCCAGGCTGTGTGGTTTTGATTGATGTGTGACTAAATGACAGCAATAATTCCACACACTTGCTGGGGAGGATAAGGTCATAGCAACAGGCTGGTGAAGGAATCCGAGGATATATTCTATTCTTACTCAGCTTGACACTGAGTCACTATTGGCAAATGAAAGCAGATTTTCATGTGCGCCATCAACTTGGTCATCAAGAACATCCTCCTCCTAGACGTGGCAAATTATTACGCTGCTGTGTCCTTCACCTTCAGTACTATTTCTTGTAGTAGTAGCCAATGTCAAAGAAATTCAACGCAAGTACTAATTATACTTTCAATACTTTACCATTTGTTAGGCTACATTGTGGCACTGTTCTAGTGTACGGTCACCTGCTATATTCTTTATCGTACCGTTCTAATGCTACGGTAAGGACAAACCAGGTTTCATTTTCTTTTTTTCAGATGCTGCAACTGCCACTGTGTAACACCACAAGTACCACCGCAATGATGACATTTCATCCGCCCAGGATTGCCAACCTTAATCGCCATTTCGCGTGCAGCCAGCCCTGTGCCTAGCCCCATTTCAAACACAAATTACAGGTAAGATAATCGTTTGGGGGGAGGTAGTATAATGGAGTATTAGGAGAGACGAGAGACTGACGGTCCTAGGACTATTGAATTCACTTACTCTGTGAGAGGCACTTAGTTTTGAAAACATTTGGGCCATTAGTACTTACACAACTTGAATCAAGATGCCACTTAAGTTTCAGGACTATTAAACCCCCACCCACCAGCCTCAAAAGCATAAAAAACACGTATGCTAAGATAAAGTTTTAAGTATTTTTATATATCCCTAACATAAATAATCTCCCGCAAGACCCAACCCACCCCCCCTCCCGAACCCCAACGAATGTCCCTGAAAACTAAGTCCAAAAAAGTAGAAAACCCAACTCCCAATTCCCACACCCCAGAAATCTTTAAAAAAGGGGCAAGGGACAGTCTCCTCCTACTGCTGGCTGCTGTTGACTTTTCGGGCTAGGTCGGCATGCTCCTTGCAGAGGGTCTCAAGCAGGGTTTTGGTGTTGAGGAGCTCCTGCTCGAGGTAGGAAACCTTCAGGGAAAGGCGGGGCATCCTTTTTTTGCAACTGCTGTGGGGGGCAGCTGATTTCTTTGCTGCTCGGCGGTGGCGGGTGGCTGCGGTACCCCGGCTTTGTACCGCTGGAGATCTGCTGCACTGACTGGCTGACCCAGGGAGCGCGGAGGAGGATGCAGGTGTCGCCGTGGATGTTGTTGACGTACTCTGCGTGTCCTCCTCCTCCTGGGCCACCAGCTGCCGATATTCGGCAACAGTGGCCTCCAGCCTCCATTGCCGGGCCCTTTTAGCCAGCTCCTTCCGTGTTGGTTTGGAAGGAGCATCTATATGAAGAAAGAAAGACATAGTCTGTAACCAATGCTCTTTAAGATTAACACAAAATGATTCAGCAGAAAGTTGTGTCACAGTAGAACTAGCAACTTGCAAGCGCAGTACATAACTATTGTGGCCAGTATCTATCTAACCTCCCACTTCTTCACCCTTGCTCTAACATTAGTGGGAGTTTAAGGAATCAATTCTACGAGCACTATGGACTCACTCCATTAGAATCGACTATGACAGTACACCAGTCTTATTCTTCTTCTTCTCTCTTGTTTAGCAAAATTGGTAGGTTAACTTCTGCTAGCCGGCACAATGCCAGCGCAGTCAACTTGCACCCGAGAAAAACAGACGCCCGCCATGATGAGTGAGACAGACTTGCGTTACTGTACCAGTCCAGTACATGCAGGTGGTGATGCTCTTACTTTTCTATTACGGGTGGCACTGAGAATAATCTGTTACAAGGGCTACTGCTTAACTAATTTAACTTTCACCCTACAGTGCCAATGAATACTAGAAAAGGAAAATGAAGAAGATAAGTAATCTGATTATCTATCACTGCACATGGTATGTATTAGCTTACATATGGGATGACTTTATGTGCTCTGCTTTTAATTGAGTGAACAGTGATACATCCACACATGAATGACCAAGTTCTACTAAACTCATTAACGGAGGTAGTGAGTGGCCATCGTAATAGCCGGATATATGCTGTGCTTGCAATACAAACTACTGCTACTATTCATGGTAGTATTCGGACAAAATTACAACTTCTTTTCCTTGCCTTTCCTACACTGGGACGGACGTGCGGGTGCGGTGTTCCATGCTCTTCAAAGTAACACTTAGTTCATCCAGTGACCGTCTACTCTCTCTAGATACACATATGCTATCTAAGAGTCAGATAGTACCATGATCCAGGCATCCATCCATTCAACCTATATGACAATCATTCTTCTTCATGTCTCTCATCTGGACAAACCTTACATTTTCTCATGGGAGCACACTATGCAGTCTGCAATCTCAATAAGTAAGGAATATAAGAGCTTACCACTGCCCGCCACTACCGTGGCAATCCGCACAGCAGTTTGGTCTGGCACTTGCACCGCCTCCTCCCCAGAACTTTCCTACTCCACCTCCGCGCTGGGCCCAGCACCAGATGTTCCACCTACAAAGTACATTTAAGAATGTTAGATGTCATAGACATACTCACTAGTATTTTGTCTAGGAATGAAGAAATGTGAACACAGAAGCCAATCTAATAATGTGTGACTGTCTAAAGTAAAAATGTCCCTTTTTCCAGGGAAGGGTGTTGTCTTGCTGCACTTTTTGGCACAACTGATGAATGCTTGCTTTTTAACACGCACCATGTTTCTCATAACAGACAGAAGCTTCACTTCTGAGAACAAATCATCATCACTAGGACGGAGGGACCAACGATTCAGCACCAAAAAGAAAAATTAAAATTCAAACCAGGTGAGGGCTCGGCTCGCCCACAATAAATGTGTGAAATAAATCACTATAAGCACTTTTCCATTTTTAATCAACCGTTTATGTTTTATGACAAGCTTGATTTTAATAAATATTTTTACTTTTAATAAAGCTTTAAAACTTAAATAGACTCTGTGGTTTTTGGTCATGAGTTAATGAGCAAAAGGTTTTGCAATTTGCAAGCATGAGTCCGTGCCTCTGACACTTCTGGACTCTGACTCCGTACTCTTGTCCTGCGTTGGATAATCATCATTGGGGATCAATCATCAATGAATTCGGGAGCTAAATGACTCTGCCACACTATCTAGTCAGTAAGGAGATTGGGGGTTCTTCAAAGTCTGATATCACGGAGGTATGTGGAAAGTCTACCTGCGCCTATTATAATTGATAAACAATGCACTATTTAGTGTCCATAGTTCTGTTTGTGCAGATTTGTCCCTGCAACAGTAGTAGTATGGATTGTCCTCCTATCCAAACCAAAAGTAAATTAGTATCTTATTCTTTCATGGTGGTCATTCACCTTTTTATTGTTGGCAATTTTCAAAGCATAAACATTTAGTAGACTTGAAAATACATTATGGACAATCCCAGAGGACTGCACTCAGTGCATAGAGCTATTGCTGACTAGAATGGGAGTTTAATTTTACACCTTTTGCCAAATGTGCAATCTTAGTTAGCTACACAGACAGACTAATAAGAATAATCTAGTAATACCACAGGGAGTCATAGTCGAGGCAGGATAAGAATTTAGATACAGTCTACAAGAAGATCAAAGACGATTTAGAAAAAATCGAATTAGGAACGCTAGGAAAAAATAGGTACTCTATATTACAATTAAAACTTACCGGGGCCAGCAAAGGAGCCCTCGCCTGACCGATCCTGGCCTTGTTCAGCAGCAGCAGCCTCCTCCAATGTCCTCTTTCCCCTGGGGGGGAGCTGATGTACAACATGAAAGAAAGACCCGAAAACATGGATGATTGTAAAATGTAAATGTATTTGAGCTTATATAGCGCACAGCTACCCGCAGTGGGTTTCCCGGCGCTTGCTTAGGGAACCCGTCCTGGTATTCCCCTGCGAGATAACCCCGGCAGGGTATCCACAAGGTGAAAGCCAGGCATCACGCCACGAGGGGCCGTTGTGGAGATTAAGCAAGCTATTGCCCAGAGTCGCAGAGTGTGAACCCGTGAGTCGAGAAGGCACCGGAGCGAGAATTATCGAGTCCGTGGATTTTTTTTTTTTTAGCCCAAGACCCGCCGAGGCGGGGAATTGAACCCTGGTCCAGGGCCGATCTCAGCTTCCGGGTCTGCCGCCTCTAACCCCTGAGCCACACTTCTCCACAGATTGTAGTCAACCAAATCAAACATTTCAAAAGGACAATAACAAAATATTTTGGCGAAATAGCAAATAGACAACTATTCCACTGGATATATTGACCTATCTCATGCGGTCTACTACGATATTAGTATTTCTTGATTTGTGGACCGTCGACTTGGAAAGTTATGTAACTCACTAAACAAACTACTAAAAAGGTTCGCCTAGGACTGGCAGGCAGCAGTCCGCAGCACGCGAAGTGATAGACAAACTCCATTGTGATTGCAGATCAGCGACAACACTAAAAAGTTTCCTACTACATTAACAGTCATTAAAATACTCAAACTATCAATCCACCTCCACTATTTCTTCCTATTGCCAGGTGTACAAAGGAAGGACTGGACTGGAGTCTGTAGGGGCAGATTAGCAAGCCCCTTGCGGCTCTTTTGCTCCAATGTTGCGTGACTTTTGTGAAGCAGCGGCAGAACAAAAGAGGCCCCATGGTGCGGCGCATATTAACAACGTGACGCACATAGGAGATGCATCACGTTGTAAAGCCCTGCGCCATCAGGGTGCGTTCCAGCGCAAGGCAGGGCGTTCCTGCGCAGGAACGCATCCTAAAAGTGGCTGAGGGAAATCTACAAGATTTCAATCAGTCACTTTTAGGACAATGATGCGTCATTCAAACCCTGCGCCTGCTTGAAGCAGACGTACGGCTTGACACAGCATTGGGGAGATAGGGCACCCCAGAGCATTGCTGGAGCTGCGCCATCGTTGCGTCGCAACTCCAGCAATGTGCCGCTTTTACGGCACAGATACGTAACGCTTCAGTGACGTTTTGGGCCCATGGTGCGCCGCATTGTAAATACGGTGCACCATGGGTGGTGGTGGCGTGGCGCACAATTACTGGCGCATCCCTGCTACGGGTAATTAAAAATCTGACCCTTAGTGTCTAGCATTACGCAGTTATTTAAACTACACTCGTACATAATTTCTCCGCCCAATGAAATGAACACAAAATCGAAAACAAATAAGCATAGTAGCAACGCTACTGAGAAGGAGAGCAGTGCCCCTGAAATGCACAGAAGATTTTGAAATATGATTTAACCTACAATGTAATCAGCAGCATTATTGCTCTTGGTAAAAAACAAAAAATTGCAATATAATAACACACAGAGCAGGAGAAAACTGAGTAGTGAAGAAATAGCTACTACTACTCACCAAGCCCGGGGATCTCGATGCCGAGCAGGTCGATCAAGTCGTGTTCCCGGTCCAGGAGATCCGTCCAACGGTGGGTGTCCTGGTTGTAGGTGCGCCGGACCAGAGAGTGTTGGTACATAGCCCGGCACACCTTCTCCCACCGCTTCCGGCGCTCCTGGATCCCATAGCCACTAGCGATCTTGCCGCCTGCCATGATGGTCCTGGGGAGGCGGCGCTTGACATAAAAAACTAGTGCGGCCACCTCCTCCGCGCTAAAGATCTCCCGGGCTGTGACCTGCTCCCCCCTCAAATGCCCGCACGGGAGCCGGGCAGGGGGTGCGGGACCCTTCCCCTTCTCAGGCTGCTTCCCGGCTCCCTTTACCATGGTCTGGGCAGAAAGGAAGGTAAATAATAAATAAGAAATAGAATAGGGAAGAAGAAAAGAAAAGAGTTTAAAAAAGTAGCTTAAAATTAACCAAAAGTAGCAGAAAACACAAAAATATAGAGCTAGAAAAATAGAGGGATAGATAACAAGTAAAAAAGATTAAAAAAAACTTCAAACAATCAAAGGATGGGAGAGATTGACAGAGGATACAGAAAGCATGCCCAGAACCATAGCAATGAATGAGAAACAAGATGGCCATGCCCGTTCACGACCGCGTGGGTAAGTTCATGCGAGATTTCCCTCGCGACCAAACGCGAACTTGTACTAGCGAGCCGCACACTTTGCGAGATTACACATAGCGCCTGGAAATGGAAATACGTCATGCAAACAAGATGGCCGCACCTGTGAACGACCGTGAGGGTAACTTCGCGCCATTGAGCTACAAGCGGCTCGCTAAAACGCACAATACCTTGCGAACTAACATGCCACAAAAAAACAAATCGCATATTTGCACGAATTCGCAGCTTCCGAATTCGATCTCGCGCTCATTCGCGCCTCGCGAATCCCGCAAGATTTCAGAAAAATTAGTTTTGCAAAACTGAAAGCACTCAGCAGGTGCAAAAGTTCAAACTCATCATTAGTAACCATTCCCTGTAGTGCTTCCTGAGGGCCCCCTCCAGAGTTCAGTTGCCCACGCTGCTAACAGATGGTTTACTCCCTCTGTTAGGGACAAGAAGTTGGCGGCGCGCAGAGCAGAACGAGCATGGCGACGCACCTACTGTCCCCTCCTTAAAGCAAACTACTGCCTGGTACTCAATGAATATAAAAGGGACATATTAAAAGCAAAAACTGAGTATTTCTCTGGTAGAATTCTGGCAGCGGAAAATCAATCCAAGGAAATATTCGCCACAGTACACGAGCTAGCTGCCTCAGACAGGGTGATTTCTAAAATTCCCCCGTCTCAATCACTCTGTAACTCCCTTAACTCCTTCTTTATTGAGAAGGTAGCTCTCATCAAGGCCAACATCCCTCCCGCTCTCCCGCCACCGATCACTGTTCACCTGCCCCCCGCTGCTCCCCTCCTCACTCAGCTTCCCCCTTTGACACGAGAAACCCTCCTTCCCTTACTGGCCCGGGTAAAATCAGGTTCACCCCAGGATATCGGCCCAGCATTTGCCCTGAAAGAGATCTTCTCTAGCTGTTACTCCCCTCCACTCACATTAATTAATCACTCCCTTAAAACTGGCATCGTCCCTAATGCCCACAAATCAGCAGTCATTATTCCGATCCTAAAAAAGGCAGGTGCCGATCCAACTCTGCCGGCTAACTACCGTCCCATTTCCCTTCTCCCTTACCTGGCGAAGGTCTCAGAGGCTCATGTAACCGGTACTCTGAGCTCCTTTGTGGAGTCCACTGGCCGCCTTTCCTCTAGTCAGGCAGGTTTTCGCCCGCTGCACTCTACCGAGAAGGTGGTAGTTTCGGTGATGGACAAATTGAGGGAGGGCATTGACATCTGCCTCCCCCAGGCCCTGGTCCTTTTAGACCTGTCCGCCGCGTTCAACACGGTGGACCATGACATTCTGTTGACCCGTGTCGAGGCGGCGGGCATTGGGGGCACGGCCCATGCCTGGCTCCGGTCCTTTTTAACGGACAGGGAGCAGGCCGTCCATCTGGCAGACTTTGCTGCCCCCCCTCGCAGAGTGACTTGCGGCGTTCCTCAGGGCTCCTCTTTGTCCCCCCTGTTATTTAATTTATACATCTCACCCCTCATTTTTTCTTTACAGCAGATGGAGGTCTCGGTGTTCAATTACGCCGATGACCTCCAACTTATTTTTAACCTTTCCCACTCCCCCACTTCTGCCCAGAATTTCCAGAGGGTGATGCTCTTCATCCAAGATTGGATGAACTGCAACCACCTCAAACTGAATCCCGACAAAACCGAACTGGTTTTGACCGGGAGTGGTTGCAGTCCTTGGTCCCCTTCCTTCTGGCCCCACTCTCTTGGTCCCCCTCCCCTCCCGGGTCCTAAGGTCAAAACCCTGGGCATCTTTATCAATTCCCAGCTCTCTCTTCACACGCAGGTTCACTCAGTGGTGTCCTCCTGTTTCTTTTCCCTTCGCACCATTCGTAAGGTTTCCCGTTTTTTTTCTGTTCCCGCCCTTAAGCTCATTCTCATGGCCATGGTGCTATCGCGCCTTGATTATGGGAATGTGGTCTATAATGGCGCCCCAGATTATCTAATTCGCCGGCTTCAACTGATACAAAATCAGGCCGCTCGCCTGATTTATGGTCTTCCCAAATTTCACCATGCCACCCCTCTGTTGCAATCTCTGCACTGGTTACCGGTGAAGGAGAGGGCTCTCTTCAAGTTGGGCTGCATTACTTATCAGGCTAGGTCAGGGACTGCCCCCGCTTTCCTTTGAGAAGCTATATCTTCCTATCTTCCGGCCAGAGAGCTTCGCTCCTCTCACCAGGCCCTCTTGTAAGTTCCCCGCTTCAGGAAGCAGAGGTCCGGGGGGGCGAGATTTGCGGTTCTAGCTCCATCTTTTTGGAACTCGCTCCCTTTTGCCCTCAGAGCTTCTACTTCCTATCCGGAATTTCGTAAACATCTTAAGACCTTCCTGTTTTCCAGATCCTTAGCAGTCTAGCCTCCCTCTCTGCCTCCACTGGTTCACCGCCGCCTAGCGCCATGAAACCGTCTCAGTATAAGTGCGCTTAATAAATATGTTAAAATTCAAATTCAAATTCTACTTGCAAGTATTCTATGACCCTCACAGCAGGCTCATAGAATAGCTACAAGTAGGCCACAAAGGTCCTGTGAAAAAAATTGCACTGCAACAGAAAGCAAATTACAGATAAGGAAGCAGGTGCCGGACTGGAAGTTCAAATTCAGTGACACATTAATCAACCCCAAATTAATTCAGGTCAGTTGAAGCAGGGCAGGCGGGCTTTTCCCCCCCATAATCTACAGTGATGAACCAGAGGGTGGCATGGGTGAACCAGAGGGTGGCAGTGGTAAAACAGAGGGTGCTGTGATGAACCAGACGTAGAAACAACATAGTCGCGACCGTTGCGAGCCGACAAGTAAGTTCACGTTTGCGAACTGGTACAAAACCCTTGCAAACTGGCAGAAACCCTTGCGAACAAAAAAAAATAAAAAATCCGCAAATTGGCGAGAGTTCGCAGATTTTGCGGATTGCAAATTCGTGAATACGCAATTTCGCAAACCGCGAATTCGCAAAATTCGCCCATGCTTATGTGTTATATCCCGGATTCCTTCCAGACGGTTGATAGTCATCTCTGCTGTAAGGGTAAGCTTTCTCATGGCTAAAGTTCTTCCCATCCTTTTTGAATTTTTGGTACTTTGTGTCTTTCAATGAAACTTTGAACTCCGTCATGGTCTTGTTAAGTTCTTCTAGCCGTTTCTTACGTTCTGCTGTAGGTTGATAGCTTTTTAGTTTGAACTCAAGTGTATGTATTTCGTCTTTCAATGTGTTTGAGAGGCGTGTTGCTGTCTTTATGATCAACACTAGCCAATCCCTTGTACAATGCCAAGAGATTAGCGACCAATCTCTCTTGAATTCTTTATCCTGCTGAAAGATAAAGGGTTTGTTGCGTACCAGAAGCCCCCTTGGAGCTGCATTGATTCTGAGGTACTCTGCCATCATGATACCATGTATGATGGTCTTAATCTGGTTCCTCTTGAGCTGAGTGAGCTCATCTCAGCATTGTTTTGCTTCATTACTGTCTCTGTTAGGTGTTTCAGTTAGAGGAGTCATAGAGGATATGATTCTTTCTATTTCCTCATTAGTAAATTTCAATCGTGTTTTCTCAACCATGTGGTCTGATGTAGTGTGCAGGTGGGTGAGTGTGTGGTCTCGAAAGGAGAAACTCCCGCAGCTTTCGCTGTTGGGCAATAATCAAAAAAGGGGGGAGAAAGAGGCTAAGGCTAGGTTCCGCCTCTTGATTCTAAAGTATAGCACTGTGACCCAAAGTCAATGGATCGTGAGAAACTAGCCTGTAAGAAAGAAAATAGCGGGTCTTTCCAATTGGATATACCTGTTCGGAAAAGAAAATTCTTTTTTGTCCCCTCACTCACCAGAGGTTGCCCTTAGGTGACAAATTTCTTCATTGGGGCTTCCCAAGCATCTACTGCTTGGGGCATGCTGCGACTTGCGAAGGATACGTAGGAGCACTTTTAGGTGAAACTATGTGTGGTGCAGTGTATGGCGGAGTGGTGTTTAAATGTGAGTTTTAAAAATACCTAGCTAGTAAGCCAACACATTTATTCTTGCCTCTAGTTGGTATAGTAAAAAGGGGTTAGACGTAGGGATTAGATAGTTAATTTGGTAAAAAACCTAACTATCTCGTCGACATGTTTCAAGGTGTCCCCTACACCTTTTCTTCAGGACAACTTGGGGGCCAGCCCCAGGTTTGCCACTTCAGTTGTGAATCTATAATAAGGTTATATAAACAAATGGATAGATGCACCTACTAATGTGTGAATCTTTCATATATACATACGGTTAGTGATGAACCTGTCGTATGTGTATTTTGGAAAGAAATAATAGCGTTAGTACATGGTGCCTGCCCACAGGGGCAGGCCATTTCCCATTACAACCGTTGTTCCTCATGGGCTGTGCCTAGGAAGTGAAATATAAACATTTAGTGCTTGAAAATGTGCTCCTAAAAGGAAAAAACGGGACAGGATGTGGGTGGTCCGTCATTCACATCTGTGTACAGTCTACCTGTTCAGAGGATTTAAAAATACGATGGTGGCAAATCAGGCAGCCCAGTGGGCGTGGAATGAGATTTATACTGTGGAGGATGTGTGGAGCATGATGAAAGACTATGAACCATTCTTACAGCAACATGCACTTAAGCACATGTCGGCTACATTAATAGGATTATGGGAACAGTGCTTCCAGGGTGTTGCACCGCAGATTACATATGACATACGGGACAGGGTATACACGATGGGTATGGCTCTGAATGGAGTTTTTGCCAATGTTATTACATTAGTGGGGTACCGAGGCAGACTGCTCCAAAACGTTCCGACCATAGGGGCATGGCACCCAGACCCTATGAGAGAAGTCCATCCTGTTTATCATCCTGAGGTACCAGAACTGCGCGATTTGGTGAACACAGTAATTCGCCCACGGGTGGATACCCGATTTCCCGAACAGTGAATTTATACTCCATCGAAGAGGAGTGAGGTCTTGTCCCTAGGGAGCCAGCTGCCAGACCATCGGAAGAACCCAACCGCATATTACAAGGAATTGACAGAGGCGGCCTCCTCCACTGTGATGGCACTAGCTGATAAATAATTGTTTTTCGGTCTGCTGGTACCAGTTGATATATGGAGGCAGGTTCATACGCAAAATCATGTACTGGAATTAGGAGGCACCTGGGATGAGATTATGGCATGGACAGAGAACGCAAGCCTAATGACAAGCCGAAAGCGGAACCGCTAGCCTTACCAGGTCGTATTATAACTTATATGCACTCCCTTATTCCCCCAAAGAAAGTGAATTGGGATAAGTTGACTGCATGGCGACCTCTTGTTGAGATTCGAAAAACAGAGTCTGCAGGTATTGGTTCCGGACATTGGTGCAGGAGTGGTCATGGCCCTTGAAGTCACATGCGTTGCAGGTCGATCTCCTCTCTGTTGGAGTCAGGAGCTTTGGCGTCGGCAGGCGTAGTGTACTGTGGTGCGAAGTGCAGTGGTGCGGCGAGCGGTGCCCTCAGGTCACGGTGCGAGCAGCGGCATGGTGGCTGCGTCAGATGGCGTCGTCGGTGAGACCAGGTTCATGGTGCGAGATGAAGGCGGTGCTCGTCACAGTGATGGCAGATCACGTGTACGCAGCAGCATCGTCATTGCTGAAGCGCTGTCATCAGCTGACAAACTGGAGTTGTGGCACCAGCGTCAGTAGTCCATGGCTGCTGTGTGGAATGAGGGTGGTGCGTCATGTAACTTTACGATTCATGCCCTCGAACCATGATGCAAGTAGCGGCATCGATTTTGGCATGGAGCGGTGGCGTCGGAGAGGCAAAGGCTTAATCGCGAAGCAAGGCGGTGCGGAGTCTGGTGCCCACAGGTCGCGTGCGAGCAACAAGGTGTGGAGACGGCATTGTCAGAGGCAGAGCAGACCCTTTGAGGTGCAAAGAAATGTCCTCCCTCTTCCTCCATTGCAGCACAGGTCTATTCAGCCCTTTCCTGAACTACCAAGAGCCACCCTTGCTTCTTAGCCATCTGTCGCCCAAACTCCAGACAGGCAATCCACATTCCAGCAGAGGCATACGGGATGAATGAACAATAAAATACCTACTTCCTAAAAGTGGTATTTTCAAACACAGAATGTAAAAATCACCTTTACTAAAAGATGCATCATTAAATCCTGAGGTCATGCTTATTACATTTTATTTTCTCACCTAGTTTCCAGGGCCAGTAATGTTTATAAGATCTAATAAACAAACTTCCCATTCTGTCCTATGGGGAACAGGTAGCCTTGCAATAGTGACAAACTAAATGGGCTGTAATCCACTAGCAGGACATGCCACATGCCAGGGCATGTCCTACCTTTCACATACAATGCACCCTGCCAAAAGGGGTACTTTGGGCCTACCTTAGGGGTGACTGACATGTAAGAAAAGGAAAGGTTAGGGACTGGCCAGTGTGTGGATGAGCCAAGTCGACATGACAGTTCCAAACGGCGCACAGACTATGCAATGGCAGGTCTGAGGTACCTTTTCAGGGCTACTCATGTAGGTAGCACAATCAGTGCTGCAGGTCCACGAGTAGCATTTGATTCACAGACTCAGGCACATCTAGTGCACTTTACTAGGGACTAACAAGTAAATCAAATATTCAATCATGGAAACACCAATCCATAGCAGTAGGTTCTCTGGGTGTGCAGTAAATGAACTAGTGTTTCCTCCTCTTTCCCGCCGATCCAGCACAGTGTGGCTATATCTTTCTTGTACCTTTGGCCGAATTTGATTGCCAGAAGTGGAATTAATCCGAACCATAATCTCATTAGTTTGTGCTTCATTTTTCGCTTTAGAGGGATGGCAGTTTGGCAAACCCCCGCTGCTATAAAGTTTTGACACCCAACTGCCATGGCTCAAATTTTTCAGGGCTTGTGTGTCCCAATCGGCAGATATTAATTTATCTTGTTCAGTTAATAATTTAGCTGCTGTGGCTGTGGAGGTGGACCATATTTCATGCACATCCATTACTTCTATGCAATGTGTTAGAAATTCACACCAGCTTGATCCTGGGTTGTTTATCATGGGCCAAATATGCCTCTTTAACATGTGGTCCCGGGTTTGCTTGGCTTTCAAATAGTATGGCATAAACTTAGCTTTTAATAGCCACATATGAGATGTTAAGTTACATTTTTTATGGATTTGTGAAAGATATTCACTGTTACGTAAGCCTGGGTAAACTTGGATGTGAAATTCCACTCTGCTTGCGGAGTATGTGGAGTTTTTCCCTCTCCTCACTCCATGTGTTCTGAAAAACTCAGAGGAGCAGAGTTTTACACTCGCTCGTGCTCACCAACGTTAAGTCAGTGATCACGAGTGAGAAAAATCTTACTCCAGGCCACCTTCCGGCAAGATTTCTTAACGCAGGCGGTCACTGATGGTCGCTCCCACCTGCATTGAGAAACCTACTTGCATTGAGGAAGCTGCTTCTATAGTGGAACATCTACTCAAGCCGAAGAAAGAAGCATAGCAATCTTTTGCTGCATGTGGGGCCATTTGAGTTGATTTTACAGAGCAGACCAAACGCCCGGCGCTAAAACTCAGCGCAAACAGCACAACATAATGCACTCTGCAGTTTGCAGACCTCCGCGTAGCGCAGTGGAGTTATTGGTCACTTTGCGGAGTCCTGCATAGCTGAATGATGGGATGTCAACATTTGAAGTATGTTAAATAATTTGAACTGTGCTAAAGACAGCTTTATGATTAAGGCTCCAGGTTTTCAATGTTTGCAGTTTTTTATGGATAATTACAGACATAAAACAAAGTGGTTCCTATCTATATTTATTTTTAAAAGCGAAAAAGTACAGAAAATTGTTCTTCTTGTGCAGTTTT
This sequence comes from Lissotriton vulgaris, assembly GCF_964263255.1. Classification (NCBI taxonomy): domain Eukaryota; kingdom Metazoa; phylum Chordata; class Amphibia; order Caudata; family Salamandridae; genus Lissotriton; species Lissotriton vulgaris. Next base: position 1,528,557,435 of record NC_141693.1, read on the forward strand.
CCATGATTTCTAGGACAACAGATGAGCAGATAGGCAGGGTTGGAAGTTATAAACCGGTTCAGATTTCCCTATATGAAGGTGTATGGTTACATGTATTTGTATTATGATGCTCGTATTTACCTGTAGGTCTAGTGTTTTGCCAAATTTGGCTGCTTAATTTTTACTTTTACTTTAATAACTTTATTCAGTTATTATACACGAAAACAACCATAAAAGGACAGTTAAAAAGTCACAATATAAAAAGAGAATATGTGTATACATATATATAAACAACAATCATAACAATTAGAAATTGGCTGTTTACGATGAAGCATAAATTGATGTTCGTACTCGAAGAATATTTAAAAAAAAAGCTGAGACAGATACAATAGTTAATATATTATCTAATTTCTGGATGGCTAAAAAAGCAGGACGAAACGGATTAAAATCCATAATCTTCAATATGGGCACAATCCATCTTTTCCTCGGTGCAATATAAAATTGACAAAATAGCAGTATAAGCATATCCAATTGATTGGACAGATCATCACATGGACATTTACTAAGTTGCTTTTTCCAATCATTCATGTTGGGGAAACTTAAACATCTAAATAAGATATTTAATCTAAAACGCGTCAATAAAAACCGTTCAAAATCACTCATGTGTACCTTAACATATAGTTGGATATTGCTAGAGGTCATTGTTAATTGATGAGCAACCACTGTACTTTTCATAATTTCAGTGCTCATTCTGCGATCTCCCAAATGCATCATACATTGTTTTTTTAGTTCTCTTCTAGACACATGGGACATCAATAAGTGATCATCATAGTAATCCCGGTGGCCTATTTGTATGAGAAACGTCTTTACATATAATACCATCTTATCTTGCCAACGTTATCCAAATTCATCACATCTCTCAAAATTGATCGATTAAAAACACACTCCTCCGTAGTCCATACCCTATGCCACAAAATTACTGGTTGGACTTGAATAACATCCTCTATATACGGTTGACCCAATTCAGCGTGGCAAATGTACGTAGCAACACTATCTGGGACTGCTAAGAGGTACCTCATAAAACAGTTTTCTGCCACCTGGAATGATTTCACACTTGCATATCCCCATATTCCTGCACCATATGTAGCAAATGCTACACAGATCGCTTGATAAACGATTAAAAGTTTCCCAATAGTTTTTTTACCCATTTGTCTGCTAAAATTTGTAAGGGCCATTATGGATTTGCAAAACAACAGCCTCCTTGTCTTTATTGTTGTATTCCTTAGGCCAGTGTGATCAAACAATATACTTAAGTACGGGAAAGTTGGAGTAAAATCCAACGGTTTAAAATTAATGTACATAACTTTCTTCTTATTTTGTGCCCCAGGACCACAATTCATACAAAATGTTTTCGTACAATTAATTCTTAAATCCAAATTGGTCATAAATTGGGAGAAAGATGTATCCTTTGCATGGCCAAGGTTGTCCGGGCCATCAAAACCGCATCCGCATATCATAGTGCTGGGACAGATCTAGTGGCTATCATGGGCATGTCCCTGCACTCCCGGAGCAATGTATTTTCCAGATCATTGATGTAAATTGTGAATAAGAAGGGAGTGAGCATGCATCCTTTCCGCACTCGTCTTGCGATGCTGAAAGGCTTAGTGCATTCCCTAATCCCACCAAATCTGACTATGGCCCGTGCCCCCATGTAAAGTTCCCTAAGAAAGAAAATTATGTTTTCCTCCCCATCCAATTTTTCTAAGATCAGCCAAAGCTTACTATGAGTGACACAATCGAAAGCCGACGTTAAGTCGACAAAGGTTAAAAACATACGACTTCCCCTAGCTTTGGTATATTTTTCTAAAAGAATGTGCAAATTAAGGTGGTCAATGGTGCCAAGGCCTTTCCTAAAACCATATGAAGATCACTGAATATTGAGTGTTCTTCAGCCCATGTTTGCAATCTATTTAAAATTGCACACCCAAAAATCTTAATGGTTGAGTCTTATAGTGATATTGGGCGATAGCACGAGCAACTTGACCTATCTCCCTTTTTAAATATAGGAACAATAACAGACTCAAACCAAGAAGATAGCAGTCCATTAGAGCAAGATGCGTTAAAACGTTTCTTAATTTGCTAAAATGTGACAGGCAGCAAAGTATGAGTGCATGTTTATAAGTAAAATAAATGTGGAAACATACAATTTTATGACTCAATATATTTGCCGAACACAACATAAGCATGGATAAATATCAAGAAGATGGAAAAAAATATGGATAAATACAGATGGAAATGTTAAAAAATAAATACCATATAACTGGGAGCCCTATTTATGATCTTATAACTAAAATATGATAAGTGTTGTAGGTTTAAGAGAAATTGTGTTGTGGGAGAATTTGTAAGTTAAATTAAGTAACATTGTGGTTAACTACTTTTTTGGACTTTTTATTGTTGTATTTTTGTTTTGTATTGCATCTTTTTATCTTTTATACAGCCTTGGGAAAGAGGAATCCTATTTAATACATGAAACTTGTATTGGGCGTTGAGCTAACAACCATTGATACCTACATGATTGATTTAAAAAAATAACATTTCCTGATTCGTTTGGAAATGGAGAAGTACTTGATAATAATGAAGATCAGTGATTAACTTTCCTTGTGAAGAATGTACTTATCTTTGTTACTGTATTTCCACTTTTGAGTACATTTACATAAATGAAAAATTACTTGACAAGTACATGTCTTTCTGGAGTTAACAATGCAAATTGACAGACATTGCATTATGTATCAATGTAATTATGTAATAAGGTGGATTGCCCCATTATTTTCAGGTCTCTCTTAGCTAGTTTCTCCAATTTACCAAGTATCTGCTTTAGTGAATACAATTATCGTGGAAATCACCGTAGCTAACCTGTCAGAGAAGTGGCATTAAATAATGTAATTTATTTTTGTTTTTTTCTCCCTTCTTATTCAGCCACCTCATTACCCATTTATTGGAGTTTCAACTAGTTTTTTGCTAAAACTGCTGATATACTGTCAGTGTACTAATTTTATTTCCCTGAGATTTTTTGATATTACATTCGTGCCACAATTGTAAGATTAATTCATATTATGATAGCAACTTGACATTTTACTTGAAATGTGATTTTGAGACACAGAAGTTCCTCTGGTCACAAAAATTACACTAACACGCATGTTATGTTCTGCTATTTAACGTTACGTTATGTTGCATTATGTTGTTATGTTATCTTATTTTATGCTATGTTATGTTATGTCTTGTCATGTAGATTAGTGGAGTACAGTATCATAGTATCACCTGGGCCGGTACGCTGCTACTAGACAGGTACAAGACAGTTGAACGTTAAACCTAGGACCAAATGTGGTAATCAAATAGCCTGAATTTCAGCTTCTTGAAGAATTCAAGAAGTGACAACAAGCCTTGGATTTGTAGTAGCAGGGCATGCCACACTTTAGGAGAGATGTAAGAAAAGTAGTTGCTTGAATGTGAATTTACCTAGAATTTACCCTGGAAAAAAAAGACAAAAAGACAGGGTATGTTTGGCAAAACCTGAACAGCTGGTATAATCAAAGACTTTGGTCGGGAGAAACTTTACAGAGTTGGGTCGGAGGACTGTATCAAAGTACAATTGATCTGAGCGCTAATATATACATTTCTTAGAGCATCATAAAATAGTTCATAGATACTTTTTAGGGAAAGGAATGTGGGTTTAGTCATGAAGTCATAAATGACACGCACCTTGTAACAACTGTAGGTGTGACTCAGCCTTGCATGGACACAATGAGGGCCAGTGGTTAATGGGGACTGTGTGATCACTGTGTGTGCTCTATGTGCTGTGTTCTCATTGGCTAAGTGTGCCTAATATCATGTGGTATCTAATGTTTCGGTGTTTTGAGAATTATCCCCTCAAGCAATGTAAGCTTTTTTGCAGTCAATCTCCCCAGCCCAGGACTATTTTGGTGTTATTGCCTCTTTTTGCGATTAATCTGGGTCTTTCCTGTTTGTGCTTTTGTTGTGCTGGTTACATGCCACCCCATTTGTGATCTGTCAATCTGTTGCCTCAGGCCTAGGTTGCAGGGACTGCTTGACCAAGTAATTCTGACTCAGGGTTGATAGAGAGGATATATCGGGTGGTTTTGAAAACAGTCATTTGACCTTGTTTTTATCACACATGTACTATCGCATACATGGACTTTGTCAGTATTAACAAAAACCTGACTGCAAGATCTGTTTTTCTATAGGTGTGCGAGCAAGAGTCTAGATGAAAGGAGGTACCTGGAGGGAGTGTGAAAGCAGATGCAGTTGTTGAGGTATGCTGGACCTGAGAACCCTATTCTCTTGAAGGTGTGGGCTTGGAGTTTTCAAGTTGCACATCTATTAATGGAGAGCTAGTGGAGCTCCTTGAGGTATAGTGTGATGTGTGTGTGATGTGAGAGGGTTAGAGTGAGTCTGGCCCCTAAATTCCGGATGGTTTCAGTCTTCTGGAGAGTTGTTTGTTGATCTTGCTGTAGATTGTGTTTCTGTAGTTTAGCTTGCATGTGACATGTGAGTGGGTGATTGTTTCCTGGGTGTGGGTTGGAAGCCCTTTAAACGCCAATTCCAGGCTTGTCGATGTCCAGCTTAAGGCAACAGGTCTTCATCCAGTTGGCAATGTTGGTCATGTCTGCAGTGAACTTTTTTTAGATGCTAGGCACCTTGTCAGTGAGGGAGAGAATGAGTTGCACTTCATTGGCTTTAGAAAGAACTCTGATTTTGTATGACCAAATTATGTTGGTCAGAGGGATCATGTAAGTGTTGAAGAGGGAAGACTTACTAAAAATCCTTGTAGGTGCTCGAGGTGAAGGATGAAAGAATAGTAACCACATACATTTCTTCTTTCATTTGTAATACATGTGGCATGCGATTGTTGGAATGGGTAAATGATACTTCAATAAACACCGATATGTGCAGACCCAACAATGGCAATACCAATAAATGCAATGTCAACATGTGCCATCACCTCACCCATACAACAGGGCTGATACCAACAGTAACTATATGAATGTATACCATAATCGATGTACGAATGACAATGTTGTTACCAGTAAAATCGATCAATGTCCATTAAAAACAATACCAATGTAAGCTATAACTGTACACAAACTATTGAGAATGGCCATAAAAACTACACCAATGACTGCCATATTATTTTCAGGAGTTCAGTGAACTTTCACCATTACTCTTGGATTTACCCAAGAAGACCTCCCCATCAACCCCAAGTCTGAGATACATGGTCAGACAGGTCCTGCAACCCATGCCTATCGAAAAACAGGTTACAGGTGGGGGTCTCCCTTAGTGCCACAAACAAATGCACGCCCAGGGAAAAAATTTGATCGATCCCATAGATAGATAGTTGCACCACAAACAGGTCCGCAGCAATTGGCTCCACTAAAAAAATGTTTGCCCAGAGGCTCACTTTACCAAAAAATACTTCAAAGTTAGATACCGCATGTAGAGAGACACACAGCCAATCAGTTCACGACATGCACACCACACGTAGTAATCATGCATTCATCCTGCCGGTCATCTGGACACATACACACTGGACCACACTAGCTTTCTTCGAGGTCAAGAGCCATCTGTGTCCTATCAGATGCACAAATTGGTTTATTTACGACCAAGATGCTTTCAAGAATGGTGAAATGGTTTTATTTTATCTCGCTAAATGTGTATATAACAAGCCAAAACTTTGAACAAGGAGAGACTTTCCTCAGACACATTCTGTTGAGACTCTCCTGCCACTGAGTTGAATTAAACCAACATGTTCCTGTTTTGCTAAACACCTTTTGTCTTTTAATTTCCTTAAGGTAAATAGATATCCGAGCAACATAATGTTGATGTTATTGATGATGTTTTCCTGGTGCTTAAATGGTCAGCAACCTTCTGTTTTTGCAAAACGAACAGTGTCTACCCTCTTTTAGCAAGCAAGCAAGCAGTCGAAACTTAATGTCGAAGTCTGTTTCCTGAAGAAGGAATGTCAAGCAGTTAATTAGTGGTGTGCTATTCACTCCACAATTTTTTGACATTTCTCATGTGGGGCCATCACCATTACAAACCTAAGATCATTCGTCAGATCAAAAATGTATGACTTTAAATGCCCACAGTGATACACTCACCCTATTTATTCACAAAGCGTAAAAAATGAACAATATAGTAAAAGGCATTACAAAATATACAGATTCAATCACTGAAAAAAAACAAATTCAACAGAAACCCAGTAACGTTTGTGCCTATGTAAATATTGACGGTCTCTCCTAAATTGTTGATATTTATCTGGGGAAACAATAAATAAAAATGCCATGTTTTTGACATAGCAATATGCAAGTACAAACACACGTACATCAACCTTCATCCGTCATTCTCTAATGCTTGAAACTCCATGTAAACTTTACCTCAAAAGGATCCCCAGCACTAAAATCAAAGGAGAGAATCATGTTCACTTTCCTCTCAGGGCGAAGAACCAATGGATAAGCTGAATTTATTGCCAGCCCAGCATCAATCAAGTTGATGAACTCTTTTTCTGCAAGGTCCTTAGGGATAGGCTTATCTGGAAAATTAATGTTGCATAAAGTACCAAGACATTGTTGTTATTTACAAAGCCTGTGTTTGAGCAGAAGATTAAGATTTCGTATGTTGACATTTCATGACCTTTTAACAGAGGAGATCAAAACGTTTCCCAGATTAAGAGGAAATTAACTGTTTAAACATCTTCCTCTTTTGTATTGAATCTTTTCGGTGCTAATCTTGATCAACTAAATATTCCACAATGATTCTTAGAATTGCTTCTGGAATATCACACACGTAAATGATTTCAAAGTTATCCCACTAGAAAAGATCCCCAAACATCCTTTAAGTAACTTGGTTATATATTGTTTTAAGTCAAGTGTACATCCTCATATCCTTTTAAGAGGAAAACTATTCAAAATAGTTTTAATGCTCCCCAGACTGTTCCTATGATGTTTGTTTAAAACAAATTGATGAGGAGCTGCTGTTTTCAAAATGAATTCTGAAAAAATTACATAAATCGTTATTCATGTGCTAGTACCTGGCTCTTCCAGAACCTCATAACAGACAAGTGAGTGGCATTTTTTCCTTTCACAAATGACAGCCCTCCTTGCATGTGTTTGTAAAACTTTAATTATTCAGAAAATGGATCAGTAAAAATTGGACACTTTGGCTTGGACCTCATTAAGCAGTCAAATTGAAGATCAAAGAAACCGATTATGTGAACAAGTCAGCAGTCTCAACCCACTCTTGTTTTTGCATTGTCTGCTAACAATTCTGTTTGTAAACAGTTAAATGCTACTTTTCCTTCCACTTCATGTTACTGCTAAAAGTGTAAATTCATATTTTCCTGTGTGATTATGAAAATACATTTCTAGTAGTAGCAAAGAGAAAACAATAATATACCTGTTGTGTTGCATTTGTACAGATAGTTATAGGTGGTCCCCCATTGCCAGGAAAGAAGACTTTTCAGGAGTTTGACCAGAATCACCATCTTCTCGTATGCTGATGATGCCACTGTTGATAGAATGAATGTAAGATTAGTTAAAACCATTGCAAACTAAATGACAGTACAAACAAAACCTGATGCTCTAGAGATACAGTAATGCAAATAAGATAGCTATTTGTAGACTGATGCTACTGATTTTGAACTCTGTGCACTGCGCTACTCTTCTCTAGTCCCTAATGTATGTGCGCTGATCCCCAAGGCATTGTACAATTGGCTAATTCCCAATCAACATACTTATCTTTCCAAGAAGACCCTTTTTATAAAGTGTTAGAAATAAACCAATTACTTTGAAAAATTAAATGTCACCTGTGGATAGCAGCACCTACTGCAATTACTAGACTGACAGGGAAAACATGGCTTTGGGTCTATATGTGTAGCCTGACAAAAGAAGCTTTTTTCACAGGATCTGTCAACATAACGATTTTTTGCATGAAGGAGGTCTATATTTAAATATCATATTAAACAGCTAGGTGGGGCTTCTAAATCACAAGGTAGGGTGTTCACCGTCTAAAATGTAAGATTTCATGTTGCCATGTTCCGACAGTGATTAACCTGAAAAGTTATTTTTGTAGATGTTTTATGAGTAAAACCAAAGTGAAGTTAAAATATTATTTTGTGTTATGTTTTGTTTGGAACATTCTACAGAAATCATTAAACTACTTTTTTCATATCTATTAAAATCCAGGTTAATGGTTAAATTAGATTTTTGATGAATATACAGGGAATGTAACTATTACAAAGTTACACTTTGCCTGCCTGAATCTCCAGCAGGCTAATTAGTATTAGCTTTCCAACAGCTGGCCTATCAGTGTTTTCTTGTTTAAGCATGAAATCCTGCTTTCAGAGGCACAGACTTGTAGGATGGCTTGTGTGAGGAATGTGACTCAGATTAACCAAAGCTGGGCAGTTAAGGACTGTTCAGAAACGTTACTAACTTTAAGGAGCAAGGGGGGGTTTACATTTATAGCTTAGTGATAACAGATCCCTGGTAAACAGGATTCTTCTGATGCCAGGACATACTTTTCCACTCCTGGCTTTAATCTCAGTGAAAGAGGGAGTTGGACCCAGATTTAGTTTGAGTGGTTGACTAGAAATGGAATGATCATTACGTTAGACACCCCTTTAGGTGTGCCACGAGCTCTCTCATGGGCATACATGATCGGCAATGTTGCAGGATGATGCATTGTGGGATAGTTTTCATTTAGGAAAAAGGATGTGATCTTGGGAACCTTTTACTTTTTAGCGAGCCAGTGTCCAGAAGTCACCCCACTTTCTGACTAGTTAACTGAACACTTTTTGGGGTTTAGCGGAGCAGAAGAAGGCTGAACGTGCTGTCCTCGACATGTGTTAAGGCCTGAATGGCTCTGGTCTCTGCCCACGTGTACCCTGGACTAAGAAGTATACTCCAAAGGGTAAATTGGCTGACCTCCTTTGTAGCTACATGAACATCAACAGCAACATGAGACATTTTTTCAGGAGTCATCAGTTGACCAATAGCAATCGGACCTGGACTGAACATTGCTGATGGCCTGTGCTCCAGTGTTTCCAGCTCCCTAATTACTGTCTGAGAGTGCTTGGGAGTCTTAGAAGTAATTTGTCAGATATACATCCATGCTTGCCCAAAGAATGATTTTAAGATTAAAAAAGAGAATAAGCTCAAAGGTAGGAATTGTGACACAGCAACTGCATAAAGAGTATCAAACCTGTGAGAGGATTTCAGTAGCTGTGAAATCAGAATTTTCCTGCTCTGCGTTTTTGCCAAAGAAAACCTATAAATTGAGTGGCTCCTTCTCCAGCACTTATCAGACATTGTGGAGACCATGCTGGATACAGTTTTTGGTTGGATGTTTGTGAGGTGGGGGGTGATATAGGTCCATTTGGGAAGGTCCAGGAAGAGTCTGGCACAGGCCGTCTGTATGGTCTGTAGTCTTCAGAGGAGCTGGATAGGGTAGCCGGTGTAGAGGGCATTGCTGTAGTCAAGACAGCTGGTGCCAAGGGCCGGAGTGATGGTCTTTCTGATGTTGACTGGGATCCATCTGAAGATTCTACAGAGCATGCAGACAGTATGGAAGCAGGAGGTGGTGACTGCATTGATTGTCGATTCATGATTAGTTTGCGGTTCAGGATAATTCCTAGGTTGCGTGCATGCTCAGTTGGTGTCGGATTTCTGATGGCCACCAGCTGTGGTCCGAGATGCAGATGTTCCTCACAAAGATGAGTACTTCTATCTTGTCAGAGTTAAGTTTAAGCAATTGTCTGCCATGCAGCTGGCTAAGTTCATCATGGCATCGCTGAAAGTGGTTTTGGTGCTGGAGGGATCTTCAGTGAGCGAGGGGATAAGCTGCGTGTCATCTGTGTTGGAAATTATGTTGAGGCCATGGGCTCTGACAAGGAATGTGAGGGAGGTCATGTAGGTGTTGAACAGGGTGGGGCTGAGGGAAAATCCCTGGGATGCACTGCATATGATGTTCTTGGGTTTGGAGGTGAATGGAGGCAGTCAAAATCTTGTGAAACCAGTGAAGCAGGTGATCCACTTGAGGGACTTTAGCTGTATGCTGATGTTGTAGAGTCTGCTGTTATGGGTGTCGTGGGAGATGGTGTTGAATGAAGGATAGAGGTCGAGGTGTATCATGTCCAGGGTATCTCTTTGGTTGAGGAAGGTTTGGATGTCATCTGTGGTGGCAATCAGTGCGGTCTTAGAGCAGGGGTTGGCACAGAACCCTGATTGGGAGAGGTCACGTAGGTGGTCTTGCTCTAAGTATTATGTGAGCTGTTGGTTGAGGGCCTTCTACAGTACTTTGGCTGGGTATTGAAGCATGGATACAATACATTTTGAGTTTGCTGGGGTTGGTGGAGGGTTTCTTTAGCAGGGGTTTGACTTCTGATTCTGTCTGTCTGTTCAGGAAGGGAGTGGAGATGGAAGTGTGGATGATTCCCCAGAGTTCCGTGCTGATGAGGTTGTTTCTGAGATTGAAAAAGATGGAGGGGGCAGGGGTCAGTAGGCACCCCAAAGTGGATGGATGCCATTATGGTTGTTATGTTCTGGGTTGAGAACAGAGGCCAGGAAGTAATAATTGGGTCAGTGTGAACTGGAGGGCTGTGGTTGCTAAGATTGAGAGCAGTGGTTTTGAGATTGAAGTTGTTATAGATGGTCATCTTGCTGGGGAAGCAGTCCTAGAGGGTTACGCAAAGTTCTTGGTACGGGTGGATGGTATTCTTTGTGGTAGCTAAGTTAGAGAATTCAGACTATTCTAAAGAGATATTTCATGTGGTTGGCCACTGTGTTAATACAGGCTGTGATGGCTGCTCTCTTGGCTTTTTTGACACCCAGTGTTACTGGCTGAGGGCTTCCATATAAGCAGCTTTGCCTGAGCGGTCTTTCATGATTTGCAAAGGTTTCCTGAGTCATTTACTGGAGTGCTTGTTTGTTCTGAGCTCTGGGGTATGTCAACTAGCATGCTTGGGAGCTGCATTGGTTCTGGTAGGTTTGATTTGGGAGGCACTGTTGGTGCAATTGGTGATCCATGCGGGGAAATTCTGGATGACCTGGTCCAAGTCTGATGAGGCTTCATGTTGGGTGATGCTTAGGGGCTGTGTCCAGTGTGCCCCAGTTAATCTGCCCCAGTTCCGTCAGGGACAGCGGAGGCGCTTGGTTTCAGTGTGCTGGGTGTCGGCGAAGAAGTGGACAATTGTGTGGCCGGTCCAGGTGGGTTATGTGATGTGGGTTAATTTCATTCTGCCACTGGAGGTATAAATGGCATTAAGTATGTGTCCAGAATTGTGGCTGGGTTCAGTGACCAGTTGGGTCAGACCGTTGTTGTTCAGGTTCTCCAGGAGGGTAGTGGAGTTGGCATTGTTGGTGTCATCAGGGTGGAAATTGAGGTCACCAAGTAGTACCTAGTAGAATGAGTCAATGGGTAGGGTGATGATAAAGTTGGTGATTGAGTCACTGAAAGTTGGCCCGGCTTCGTGGTCTGACAACAAGGGTACCCCTTATAGTGGTGTTGGCATTGATCTGTAGTTGGAAATTGATGTGTTTCATGAGCGGTGTGGGTTCATAGTTAGTGGTGGTGAATTGGATGGTTTCCTTGTCGATGATGGCTATCGCCCCTCCTTGTTTGGTGCGGTCTCTGTGAATCATCTTGTATCCCTCGGGTGTTGAAGTTGAGCCATGTTTTGGTGATAAGGGTTATGTAAGGAGAGAGAGTAGTGATGGTATCCCAGAATGCTGTGACATGCTTACAGAAGGTTCGAGCAGAATGCCATGTAGCGGTTCAGGGTTTTTTGTGGTCTTCAGGTTGGAAGCAGTGCAGGATTCATCGCAGGCTGTGTTAAATGGGAAGTGGGAGGGGTGGCAGGTGAAGGGTCCTTTGGTTGGTTGCGAGGAGGAAGTGAAGCAGCTATTTCCACCTAAAAACAGCCTGTGAATTTTTTTTTTTAAAGCAAGTAGCTTTAGAGAAGCCTCTCATTTACTGTTGCATTGAACACACTGTGGGTAATAATGTCTATTCTCGTTGCATTTAATTTTAATTTCCTTTGTGCAAATGTCATATGGGTAGACCAGAAGTTTTAATTTTCTCCTTGTCTGAACTATAATTTTGATCCAAATCAAATATTTCAAAGTAATTGGAAATGCTTTATGTACTCTACTGCAATATGACAGCAACCAAGCAAATTTGATCTTACATTGTAGTAGGTGGAAAGTTGTTCCTATAAGAGCTCCTTTCAGCCAGATCTAGCTACCGGGATGTTTTGTTTTGGAAAGCACATACAAAACAGGTCAACTAATTATTTATTTAACCCTGGCTAATCTTGTGCAGTGTGGCAGAACATAATATTGAATGAAGCTACTTTACAGTACTCAGAGCGAATATCTGAAATATGATCTTGGTCAAATGGAATGTAAGGCCTTCCATCTCATTCAGTCAAGATCTAAATTATTTATAATTGGAAGTCAGGAGTGCAGACGTTTCATGTACTCACACAGAGTGCCTGAAGTTTCTCAGGCGGTCAATGGAAGTTTTACACCAGCAAATCCCCCCTGATCTTTGTTGGCAGAAACATGATGGACCACCCACTCTAAATAGAGCAGATGGTCCATCAGTTTAACAGAAAGGGTAATCTGTTTTGTATGTATTTAATACTCTATCCACCAAACTCTATTGAGACCCTTTTTCAGTGCTTTGACTTGCAGTATATGTAGAGGGAAAAGTAGGCTGGAGAACTGGGGATATTCGCAGAATAGAGATAAGAAGCAATGGCATTGAAAACTAGACTGTCCTTATACAGAAGACTTAGTAAATAAAAACTAAAAATGTTGGTTTGATCCTTCACATTTGTTTTTTCATATGCGTTATGTTTATGTCATATACTAACAAACATTACACCAGAGTATCAAAAGGTTTTTTGTAGTTAAACATTGAATTGATAATTTGAAATAGACATTTCTTTCATGCACTGGTAATGTTTTTGTGACATGAATTACTGTGCATTTTTGATGAGATACTGCATTTCATAAACAGAGAGGTTTTTCTTTGAATTAAAGCAGGTAGTGTCACCCCAAAAATGTTGCCTTCTTTCTCTTTTTCAGACCTCGTTTTTCTTGGCTTGAGGACTCTGACCACTTTACCACTGCCAACTAGTGAAAAAGTGCATGTGCACTCCCCTCTAAACATGGTAACATTAGCCCACACCCAATTGGCATATTTAATTTACTTATAAGTCTCTTAGTAAAGTGCAGTACTTGTGCCCAGGGCCTGTAAATTAAATGCTACTAGTGGGCTGTGCCCTGACCACTCACAAAGGGCTGCATACCCCCTGCAGCGAGTCTTGAGTCAGGGCAGCAAGGATGGCCTTTGTGCACCTCAAAACTCTTTGAAGTCTCTACAACTTCAAATAAACAACTAGGTATAAATACTGGATCCATGACACCATGATTGCAGGACACTTCTGGACCTGTGAGTAGTCTGCCAGGAAAAAGAGCTGATGTGCAGCTGAAAGGACTAACACTCTGCTGGGCTGTGCTCTTGCCTTGCTGCGCTGCCTCGATAAAAAGGACTGTACCTGAATCGCCTGAACCCAGAGTGACTCCAAGGTCTTGCTGGCTTGCCTTATGTTCCAAGTCTCAGAGATTTCTATCTGGCCTCAACAAACTGACCTGCCAAGTGGTGACACCCCAGTCCTGGACCTTTGGAAGTGTGGCCTAAGGTGCTTCTACAACTAGAACCCATGCTTACTTATCAGAACCAGCACTTTGCCTTTGTTGGATACAGCATATCTTCGCCTATGCGTTGATCGTAACTGGCTCATCCTCATGGAAGCAGGGAACAGAGCTGGTGCATCGCACTTGGAACCTGTGCATCACCTCTGGAAATGATGCGTCCTCTGCTGCTGGAGCAGTAACCATGCATTACCTTGGGAACTGGTTTCTCACACTCGGAACCGATGCATCACCTCCAATGCTAGAGGAATCTCCATGCATCTTGTCCACTGCATCTCGTCCACGACATCATTTCGGCTGCACCTCGCACCTTCTTGGGTGTTGACGCAAGCCCAGTTCAATTTACTTAGGTTCAGTATGCCCAAGTGGCTCCCTGTATCCAGCTCACCTTCCATCGGGGTTGGCCTGAACTTCTGACTTTTCCCCAGTCCAACGCGAGATTGTAATCCGAATGAGCTCTTATTGCTTCTAAGTGCTATTTTCCATTTATTGTTTAAAAAATAATGTCAACTTCCACTTGCTGGATGTTTTTTGTTTGGACTTGTTTTATTTACAAAATTAAGTTTTCTTTTTCCAACCTAGTGTGAAGGACTTTTGTGGTGGCTTGACTGCATTAATGTTTAATAATGTTTGAAGTGTTGCACAAATACTTTACAAATTACCTCTTAAGATAAGCCTGACTGCTCTGAACCAAGCTACCAGAGGATGAGCACAGGATAATTTGGGGTGTGTTTTGACTTACCCTGACTAGGACTTTGGTTTCTACTTGGACAGGTGAGATACCTCAGCCAACCAGAAACCCAATTTCTAGCAATTATGCAACCAGATAATTAATGCCACAATTTGTAAAACCCAAATGACTTGGATGTTTCTGAGGGGAACTGGTGGAAGACAATATGTTTTTTGCTGAAGTAGACTTAATGTGGCTTAAATCACTGATGATATCTGAAATTAAATCACTGATGATATCATCCAGTAACTGAGTAATACATTGTATACCAAGGTGTATTGGTGAATCTGTGGGTGACCGAGTACCTGAATGGATGATTCAGTGGATGTCTGACTAACAGCATGAATGAGTGATTAGGTGTCAGTGACTGTATGGGTGACTGACTGGTTGTGTGGATTGCTATGTCTATCTATCAGTTGGTGTCTGAGTGTCTGTGTGGGTGGGTGATGAGTGAATGGGTGAGTCAGAGGCTTTATGGGCTAGTGAGTCTGTATGAGTGGGGCTATATGGGTGAGTGAGTGTGTGTGTGTATGGTTGTGTTGATGAGTGAGTGCAGATGTCAGTAGTATATTTGTGAATACGGCAGCCTGCTCAGCAACCCCAAATAATTTTGCCTAATCTCTGCTGAAGACGGATAATAACAGAAACACGTGTCCAGAGATGGCCAGCACTAATCTGCACCCACCTGGTGAAACACTCAAGAGACTTTCCAAGTGTACTCACTTGGCAAACTGAACTGCATCTACCATGATGCCTAGGAGCGACTCTGCTGGGAGGTGAAGCAGTGTGCTCCCACACCGGTTTCCTATATTTGCGAGTAACTGGTTACGGGAAAGGCAATATAGATGAATGTTGAGGTATATGAGTGACTGCATTGATGAGGGAGTGAATATGAGAGTGGATGTATGGGTGAGTGTGTGCTTGTGTCAGTGGCTGCATTAGTGAGTGAGTACACAGTATCTGTATGAGTGAGTTAGTATGTGTAACTATATGGGTGAGTAAGTGGCTGTGTGATTAACTATTTGGGTGACTGAGCAGGTATGTGAGTAGCTCTGTGGGTGACTGACTCAGTGTGTGATTGGCTGTATGGGTATATGAGTGAATATGTCACTGGCTGTATTATTGAGTGAGTTAGTGAGTGAGTGGGTGTATGAGTCGCTGTATGGGTGAGTGTGTGGATGGGTGTGTTGATCTATGAATCAGGCTGTGTAAGTACTGGTATGTCTGTATGAATGGGTTTGAGAATGGTAGCGATGTAGTTGGTAGGAGGTGTATGAAATGCTATATGGGGGTGTGAGTGAGGGCATCAGAGATTCTGAGGATGATGTCATTTGAGATGGCATCAGTGATATCAGTGATGTCACTGTCCATCTCTTGAGTGATGTATTATGTGATGTGATAAGCAGTGCATTGTCGCCACGCGAGTTATAGTTAGCTCACTAACTAGAATGGCATAATTTCTCTGGCTTTGTATGAGTGACACCTGAGCTTAACTATAACTTCTCTGTAACCTTTGTTTTTTTCAGTGAATTTTGGATGACTTTATTCCATTTCCTAACGACAACGTCCCTGTAACCTTTGTTTTTTTTAGGTCGAGCGTGGGCCGGCAGCGAAGCTGAACGGCCCTGCGAGTGATCGTGTAAACAACTAAGGGACTCTAGGCTTCGCCCCTCCTTTCCATTGGGTAGCGTCTGCGATTAGGGTAAACGCGGGCTTCCCATTGGAAAAGAGGGTTTTTGGGTGCCACCCAGTCCACTTTTTGTACGACCCCTACAGACACGATCACCTGCTTTATGGCTGTCGTGACCATCTTTTTTATCTAAGGGAGGCGTGACAGAAAGGTTTAGGCAGAGTTCTTCAATGTTTTCACAGATCACCTTAGACGCGCGCGTGCTGTGCACATGCATCCCGCGTGCCCTCCGTTTAAAATTGAGCCGGGGAGAGGAGGCGTGCGCTCTATAGTCTGGACGCTACGGTCAGCTGGCGAGGACAGGATGTAGGCAGGTTTGAAGTGGCCGGGTTAGGGGCGGTCTCCTATCACTGCGCTCCGTCTGAGCATCACACGCTGAAAGACTGACTGCACTCGAAAGGAATTTAAGAAAGATTAGAAACCGGCCTGCCTGGGTCATCTTCGGGGTGTCTGGTATCCTCCTTGCAAGTACTGAGGACGAGGCCCTGTTCATTGCTCTCTGTGCTGGGGATGGATTTATGGTCCTGTCGTGTTATCAGGACCTGCCGGGGTGCTTAAAGCGAGATCAGCCGTTTTAGCATTGTGTGGTTGCGTGATCCAGTCGCGGCAGCAGGGTGTGCTTTGCATTAGTTACCTGTGGTGTAATTAGCAGTTCTGCCCCATGTGCCATAAGCAGTTTACACGTCACCCGCAGTGGGAAGGGGTGTAGGCGTTCGCCTTCCCACAGAGTTGCTGAGGGTAACACTCCGAATAAGGGCTTGCCTCCTCTCGATCTCTGTTTGCCCCATCTCCCTCTTCTTGCCTCCTCTCTCTCTCTATATGTTCCCTCTACCTCTGAGCCTTTCTTCTTGCCTCCTCTCTCTCTTTATTGCCCCCCTCTCTCTCTGTTTGTTCCATCTCTCTCCTCTGCGGGCTCCGCGGTCACCCCTTCTCGCCCTGCTCCTCCACCCCCCTTCCCTGTTCCCACTCATCCCAAGTTCTTTTGCAATCTCAGCTCCTCCACCCCTCTCTCGCCGCTTGTTCCTCTCGGATTCCAGTGCTGCTCTCGGTTTCGCTCACGTATGTCCTTCTCTTCCTGCACTCAGTTTGCTCCTTTGTGTGCTGCTTTGCTTTTGAACTCCTTATTGATTGCAACTGTACATTTATTTCTTTTATTTACTGATAGAAGTGGAAAACCTCATCTTAGATCTGTCAATAAAATATAAAAATAAATTGTAACCGTGTCATTCAGTAGGCATGCATCAGTCAACAGGAATGTGCCTGTGAATTGCCCAGCAGCATCAGCATGTCTTTCTTTAGTTTTCTTATTGCTGATGCATTTATTTTTTTCTTGCAGTTTTATATATCGTGATCTTGGCCCAGGGGCATTATAGCACTATACAAGGGAAGCAGATCACGTCACACTTGTTTACATCTTTGCTTTAGTAAGGTGAATCTGTGCATCCTTGTGTGGGGGAGCAGTGCGCCCTGGAGCGTCCCTCTTCCTGGCACGGGTTGGCCGAGCCTTGCACACGTCCTGTAAGTGTGCTGGGGAGTAAACACGTGCTTCCTCCAGTTGGCTGCAGAGCAGGGCTCCCTTGCAGGGACCCCAGAGCCTGGGACCCCGAGGGCTGCTCCTTTGGGCACCTCCGCCCCTTCCTTGCTGCTAGCGCGACGGATGTGAGCGCCTTCACACACAGACCTTGGCTCCAAGGCACTCCCTTCTCGGAGGGGCTCCAGAAGGGGCAAGTGCTCCTGGAAGGCCTTGAGTCCTGGAAGTTTGGGAAGCCCCTGGAAGCCCCATCTCTCCATATCAAGCCCCCCCCTTGCACTAGTGATGGGAAAAAGAGAAGGCAAGACTTCTAAACACCACAACAAAGCAGCACGCACCCTCTGCTGGCTGAGAACAAGCGCCTCGAGTAAAGCACAGCTCCTCCCTCTCGCCTACAGTGCTTCTCAGCACAAACCCCATGCAGCTCGGCCAGTGCACTCCAGGAGACCTTAAAATTGGTGTAGGGAGGGTGCCGGGGATGATGCATGATGATGCATGATTCTTATTGGGGGGGGCCTGCGTCCTGAAATAGCGGGTGTCTAGACCCACTGTGTTTCCCATTTTCATCTCACAGTCCAGTCTGTTTTGGTGTCATTTGGGGGCAGATGCACCACTTTCCCTGCACCACTATGCCACACCTTTGTGTCACCATGGATGCGCGGCACACCATGGCGCAAGGATTAACAGATGCGTCGAAAATTTGGACGCATCTGTTGACGGAAAAGTCATGCATTGCTGGGGTCGTGTCGCAAGCATGACGCAACTCCAGCAATGTGTTTTGCGGCCTATTCCCAATACACTCCGTCACTCCTTATGACTGCTTGAAGCAGGCGTAAGGTTTTGACGCAGTCCTAAAATCACGCAGTGAAATCTTGAAGATTCCACTGCGTCACTTTTACAAGGCTTTGATTTGTGGGAACACCTATCTTGCATACATTATACCTGGCGCAGGTATAATGTGATGCAGGACTTTACAACATGACGCATCTCCCTAGATGCGTCAGGAAAATGGGCCGCAACTTTTATGCCACCGCTGTGTCACAAAAGTGATGCAACAACTGCGCAAAAGTGACACAAGGGGGTTGTAAATCTGCCCCACAGTGTATAAGTGACAGTCCTCCTTCCAGCCACGGGCCTCTTTGCACAGGAGGGTGGCCTGCAGTCCAGCCAGCAGGGCCTCATATGTGGAGGGATTCCTAGAGGGACCAGGACTGTATTGTCATGTATATTATCTCAGCTCCTAGGAGCACACTCCCCATAGTGCCACATGCCCCCAGTGTTGGTTTCTAATAGCACTGATTAATGTGCAAAAGTTCCCACTTCAAAAATAATATTGTAAAATTTGGCACTAAATGCTAAAGCAACACATGCCTCACTTAAGGATGACGTTTAAATAGAGATTACATATTTTTTATTTAAATATTTAATCATTTTTATCTTGACTCATTTTAGAAAGTCATTATCCAGTTGTGTCAATGATATTTGTTATACATCGCAAAAGCAGACTATATTATACACTTTTTACATCGCAACAATTTACTATGTATTTCCCCATATCTACACTCATTGTGCACTTCAAACACCACACAAAGACATCCACTCTGCACCCTCTCATTGGTGCCCCAGCCTAATCTCACTTACACCTAGGAATGAATCCAGAGGTCTTCTTTTTGTTATTGTGTGCTGGGATTTTCCAACATACAGTCGATGAACGTTTTGGTGCTATTAAAGATACACACCCACCTTCATCAGGACTACACACAATGCACCATTCGGAATGGTGATATAATGAGGTAGTCCCTCTTACTGATGTATTTTCAACTTTTAAGAATTGATGAAGCACCTCTTTGAGGTCTTTAACTATATAATCGGTTCAACTGCATAGACAGTCAAATGGTACTAAGCTGCTTCCTGTGAAAGTTGTATCTTTGCTGACAAGTCTTCAGCATGTTGATAATCCAAGCAGGTGACAGGGATGGATATGGAGATATATATATATATATATATAAGCAATTGATACAATCTGCACAGATAAATTCTGCTTGAGCAGTTTTGGATTTAGTTATTACATGACAATCCTATTTATGTATTTGGACTTTGGATCTGTGATTAGCTTAATGTAATTAGAATTTTTCTTAAAAACGTTAATGAAATTTTTTGGTTTCAATACAAGCACATAATGTTTTATATTTTGAAATGTTATCTTGTATTATCATTTATTTCATTATAACATCGATATGTGCAAATTTACGTTTTTCGAATGTGGAAAATGCTTTATTCCTCACAGTGACACTGCAGAACTGTGGTTGTAGATAACATACAACTTTTAGACTAATTGTATTGGTGCAGTTAAAAAAAATTTCTTCGACGCCACCCATTAGAAAATACCTTCTGTTTTCAAAATTGTCACAATTGAATTAGGACTGTCAATATTCGCAAATCAATTGTCATAATGCAAACGTCTAACATGATATCATGTAGTATATATAAATGCATTTGTGCAGGTAGTACTTGTTTGGAAAAACGACTTGTAGTTCACATCGCAGTATGTTTTCACTTTTGTTCATTTGTGTATTTCAATTTATCACCTGAGCACAATTAATCAATGTATTTAAACACAGTTGTTTGAGCAGCAAGGTTATGTGAGCAAGGCTACACGTTAGCCGAAACGCGTCATCCTGCCCGACATCTCGCACCAGTTATAAATAAATAAAGTCACTGCAGCCAGCAGTGTATGCTGATTTTGGAGTCCGTGTCTTTCTCCGTTGGTGATTACAAGCGCCGGAGCGGTAATTGGAGATATATATATCTGCCTTTCTCTGTTCTTATTTTAAAAGTTGAGGCCCCCCTCCTACTGGAGCTCTGTGTAGATGTTAGGAGCTCTGTGCAGATGGTAGGGGCACTGTGTAGATGTTAGGAGCTCTGTGTAGATGTTAGGAGCTCTGTGCAGATGTTTGGGGGCACTGTGCAGATGTTTGGGGGCACTGTGCAGATGTTTGGGGGCACTGTGCAGATGTTTGGGGGCACTGTGCTGATGTTAGAAGGCACTGTGCCGATGTTAGAAGGCACTGTGCAGATAGGCACTGTGCAGATGTTAGTAGCTCTGCAGATGTTAGTAGCGCTGTGCAGATGTTAGTAGGCACTGTGCAGATAGGCACTGTGCAGATGTTAGTCAATACAAAAATCAGCAGCGGACCCCTTAATGCCGCACCTAAAGTCTAGTTCCAAAATAGGTCCTATTTTTTGTATAGGTTTTGTGCTGCCAACCCCAATGCCAGTTGCCGTTTGGCGTTGCTGTGCTATCCAGATCAATTAGATGGTTTGTTCAATGTTTATGGGGGCGCACCAAATAGAAGTCCAAAGAAACCGTTTCATTCACGTATGTAGAAAAGTTCTTTATTTATCTTTTATCCATTTTTAAAATACAGATCACCCGGTGATATACAAAAAGGTCAGCCAACGCGTTTCACTCCCTACCAGAGAGTTTCTTCAGGGCACTGCGATCTTTTCTGGCAGCGTGGGGCCAAGTAGTTCCCGTTTCCAAACTTATTACTTCTTCCCTTTTAAAACATCCACGCTCTCAGTGTTGGTAGTGGTTGCCAAGCTTGGAACCAGCCATGCCGCTATGGTAAAGACAATAACGCCGAAGAATACATAAACACAACAACCTCACATAGATACGGCCAGGGAAAGGAAGAAATTGGATTTCCAGAAATATTTTTGTGGCAACAACTACCAACACTGAGAGCGTGGATGTTTTAAAAGGGAAGAAACAAACTACACTGGCCATAGATAGATACAAGAACAACTAAGTGGACAGGACCGACAAAGAAATACGTTTGGAAAGGGGAACTACTTGGCCCCACGCTGCCAGAAAAGATCGCAGTGCCCTGAAGAAACTCTCTGGTAGGGAGTGAAACGCGTTGGCTGACCTTTTTAGATATTACCTGGTGATCTGTATTTTAAAAATGGATAAAAGATAAATAAAGAACTTTTCTACATGAAACAGTTTCTTTGGACTTTTATTTGGTGCGCCCCCATAAACATTGAACAAACCACTGTGCAGATGTTAGTAGCTCTGCAGATGTTAGTAGCACTGTGCAGATGTTAGTAGCTCTGTGCAGATGTTAGTAGTAGCTCTGTGCAAATGTTAGTAGTAGCTCTGTGCAGAGGTTAGTAGTAGCTCAGTGTAGAGGTTAGTAGTAGCTCTGTGCAGAGGTTAGTAGTAGCTCTGTGCAGAGGTTAGTAGTAGCTCTGTGCAGAGGTTAGTAGTAGCTCTGTGCAGAGGTTAGTAGTAGCTCTGTGCAGAGGTTAGTAGTAGCTCTGTGCAGAGGTTAGTAGTAGCTCTGTGCAGAGGTTAGTAGTAGCTCTGTGCAGAGGTTAGTAGTAGCACTGTGCAGAGGTTAGTAGTAGCACTGTGCAGAGGTTAGTAGTAGCACTGTGCAGAGGTTAGTAGTAGCACTGTGCAGAGGTTAGTAGTAGCACTGTGCAGAGGTTAGTAGTAGCACTGTGCAGAGGTTAGTAGTAACACTGTGCAGAGGTTAGGAGTAGCACTGTGCAGAGGTTAGTAGTAGCTCTGTGCAGAGGTTAGTAGTAGCTCTGTGCAGAGGTTAGTAGCACTGCACAGAGGTTAATAGCACTGCACAGATGTTAGTAGCTCTGCAGATGTTAGTAGCACTGTGCAGATGTTAGTAGCTCTGTGCAGATGTCCTGGATCTGGGCTTGCAGTCTCTTATCAACGGACCTGGGTGCAGCCCATGTTCCACAGGTGGGGTTGGGAGGGGGGTGGTAAATCAGAGGATGATGTGCTTATACCCCCATGCACACACCCTCTTCTGTCTAGCATGTCACTCTCCTTCGATAGTGAGAACCTCTCTAAACCAGAGCATTCCAGCACGGGTCCAAGAGAGCACAACCAAGTCAGATCCTCAGGAAATCCAGCAAGATATTATCACTTGTGGTAAATGGAGATCATTGTCTGAGTCTGTGGTTCTCCTGATACTAGACATCGATCCACCAGTGCTGACACACGTGACTCCGAGTCGGGCGGTTTACCATATTCCAAAAAGTTTTCTGAAGTAGACATAATAGAAGGATGCCCTTTTGGCAAGATCACAGGGCCAGCCAGTGGTGTGACATCACCAGTACAGCTCACGTTGCATTTTCAACAAGAGGGGTAACTAGGAAAACTTATGTGGACAAAGCAAAAAATGATCTTGTGCACATTAAGATGCTTACAAACATTGCTTTGAAGAAATAATGGAATGCAGTAATTTTGAGTGTTTTCGAAAGTGGGAAAAAACAATAATTGCCTTTCATGTATCAAAACCTCCTTCTACTTTGTAAAAGTATCTTGTCAATCGGTGTAGCTTAACATTTATCATTCTAAAATGGCCACTCACACCCAGTTTTCTGAGACAGCCCTTCTCCAGGTTAGTCTTATTGATAGCTTGCTTCAAATGCCTACACACAGTGACAGGCGAATATAAGTGTTGCAACTTCCAACAAGCATTTGCAATGCAATAGGTCTCGCATTTACGACAGTTTAAGCTATTGGCATTGCAAATTACAATGCTTTTCATTTATGTTTTAAAAACCAACCCGTAAATAAAAGGCATTTACAATGCCAATAGCTCAAACTCTCACAACTGCGAGACCTATTTGTTGGACCCGGCCCTTTTGGCAGGTTCACCCAGAGACTTTTTGCTTTTTCCTAGCCTGTTTCTGTGACCTGGTGTTGGTGATTTTAGACCTCTGCGCACTTTTTCACTGTGGTACAGTGTAAAGTGCGTGAGCTCTCTGTGTATGTGTGGTGAGTGACCTGCCGTCCCATAGGAATGAATGGGGAATATGTATGCCCATGGTAGTTCCTGATGTGTGGGGAGTACAGGGTCGAGTTTGGTATGTGCGAACTCGTGAGATTGAATGCTGTGCAATGATATATGCGGCATAATTGGGTCTGGTGTAGAAGTGCCACTTTTAGAAGTTGGCATATTTGTGTAATTTGTGTCTGGCGTGTGATTGGCTGAGGCTGGCTGGTGAGCCTGGCTCCAAGAGTCTGGGAGGGTCTGCCCCGGTGACGAATGGAGTGTTTAGCATGCTGATGTGAGGGGAGGAGTGAGCCAAGGCCTGCTTGTGGATTGACTGTCTGGTTTGAGGGTCCTGAATGAGGCTGGGTTTTCCCCACACAATACTGGGTTTTCCCCACACAATGCTGGCTCCACCCCCTGGGGTGCGTCTGATGTCCCTAGCCTGGCCAGTTCTAGCTGGTTCTCACACTGCCTGCACCCTGCTAGACAAAGGATTTCTCTGTATAAAAAGGGGCTGTGTCCCCTTCCAAATTGTTCTTGTTTCTGACTTGAATCCTGCCAGGGGCGTGCTGCTGCTTGGGCTCAGGGGAAGGCTTGCCTCCCTGGGCCCTGCCCAGCCCCTGGATACCTGATGGACTCTGGAGACCTTTTCCTGGGGTCCCCTGCTGGATGCTGGGACACCTTTGCTATGGGAGTCTTTGCCTTGGGGGCTTGATGGACTCTGCCCCCTTAGCGCCTGGGAGCGCTTTATTTTTACTTGGACCTTCTTTTTGCCTGCTAGCACTTGACTTGTAGCTTCTAGCGCCTGGAAGCGCTTGTATGCTGTCCCTAGCGCTTAGGAGCGCTTGATTTATCTTTATAGCACTTGGGAGCACTTTTTACTTTATTTCGAGCGTTCCTCCGCCCCGCATTTTGCGTGAGGAATAGCGAGTGCCCACCCTGCGTGTTGTGCGGATTTATTCTTTAATTTACGGCACAGGTGCCCACCCGGCATTGCCCCTATAATTGCTGCTTCGAGGGTGCTCACCCCTCGTTATTGTCCCCGTGCGATCACCGCCATTGCCCCAGGCCGCGAGGAAGCAGCCGCTGACGTCACAGAAAGGCCACGCTGGGATTGGCCCAGCCGGCAGAGACTCCTCCCGCGTCACTGGCGAGGAGCTCCGTGATTGACTGCCCGGAAGGGCTTTCCCAGGCAATGACCCGGATGCCCGGGAAAAGAGGAGGAAGGTGGCGCGAGCTTCCGCAGGGGCTCCCATGTCGAGAGGAGAGCCCCGCGGTGATGGCCCAAAGCCCTGGGTCCCAGGAGGGGGCCCGGGTGAATCTGAAATGGTGGCCGAGGCCGCCAACGGCCGGGTGGGGCTCCCGGAGTCCAGGGAAGCCCCGCGCTGAGGGAAGGCGCCGCCTCTGAGCCCCGCTGCCCAGGACCGTCACCGGAGGAGTCCAGAAGCAGCCGGTGAGTAAGGGAGGGCTGGAGGCTGAGAGGGAGGGAAGGTTAGAGCGGCCCCAGATGGCAGCGGGCCCTTCCAACGGTGGATAGAGCCTGAGAGGCTCCGACAAGGCTGCATTCTGTTTGGAGCCCCGGGGCTCCAGGGGCCAGTCCGTGAGGGACTCCAACGTTCCGGGCATTGTGTTTGAGCCCCGAGAGGCTCCCGCCCATATTTAATTTACGAGCCCAGCGAGGCTCGAGGTGCCATTGTTTTAAGAGCCAGAGAGGCTCATGGGGGCATCTTTGTTCAAGAGCCTGTGTGGCTCCTACCTTTTGGCGCAGTTCTGTTCGAGGGCTAATGAGAGCCAATGCCATAGTTTTATTGATGTCCCAGCTGCCCAGCAATTAGTGAGCAGCTGCACCGTTTAGGCCCCTGACTTTTGGGACACAGGGCGTCCTAGCCCCAACAAGGCCAGTTGGCCTAGGGACTGCCACAAGTGGTGCCTGATGTGAGTTTTGAGCAATGTGATGTTGTGCTAGGAAATGCAATGCATTCAATATGATTACGCACCTTGGTCTTACACCTCTGAATGTGTTGGTTTATGCATCATGTGTTTTTCCTTCCCTGCACCTCTGAATGTGTTTTTGATGCATCATGTGCCTTGTTCTTACACTGCTGAATGTATGTTTTATGCATCATGTGTCTTCCTTCCCTACACCTCTTAATGTTGTGATGAATCATGTGTAATGTCTTCTTGCTTATACCCCTAATGGTATTGTGATACTTAGGTGGTTGTTCTTTCTAGTACAGGTGGTCCTAGTGAGGACCTGGTTCCCTGCGTGACATTTCTCCTAAGGTGTTTAGGGTTGCGTAGGTGGTACTTACCTGTTACCAGTGGTTACTGGTTGTGTGCTATATTTACTAACTTGTACTACGGTTATTTTTTTATCCTATATTCTATGTTCTAGAAGTGCTATTTCTACTAAGTGCTGATTCTGACAGTGGCCCACGTGGCCCTGTCCTGTGTAAATAATCCCTTGTGAATATTGCCCGTGCCAGTTGACACAATGTATATTGTGTGATACTATCTGATTTGTTTTTGACAAATACAAAAGTTATTTTAAATAACCTTGTGTGGAGTTCCTTTTGTGGTGTGCCTAGGATGTTGTTGCTGTTGTGTGCTGGCGCAAATGCTTTACACATTGCCTCTGGGATAAGCCTGTCTGCTCGTGCCAAGCTACCAAGGGGGTGAGCAGGGGTTATCTTGACATGTGACTCCCTTGCCCCGACTAGAATGGTGGTTTCTGCCTAGCTTTGGCGTCAGCCTTAGCCAACCAGAAATAGCCAGTTCTAACACTATTGCATTGCAAATGCTTGTTCAGTGAATTTATAAGGTTTTTTAAATGCTAATTTCTAACTATCACGTTTAGTTTCTTGAAAGTGAAATGGATGCAGCGGTGGTTGGTCCAGTGGAGTTCGGTGGTGTGGTCGAAGGTGACGTGGGTGCCTGTGGAGAAGACGGAGTTGTTTGAGGCTGAGGTTGGCAAGGTTGTCGATCAGGGTGGCGGAGTTGGCGTCATTGTTGTTCTCGAAGTGGAAGGTCAGGTCCCAGAGGACGATTTAGTCCGTGGAGGCGAGCGCGTGGGTGCTGGCGAGGTCGGCGATGGAGTCGCTGAACTGGGCCCGGGGGGGTCTGTAGATGAGTGTTCCTCTGATGGTGGTGTTTGGGTCGGTGTGGATCCGAAGTGCAGGTGTTCGGCAGTGTTGAGGGTGTCGTCTGTGTGGGTGGCGATCTTGAGGGTGGACTTGTGGACGATGGCT
The DNA here is from genome assembly GCF_964263255.1 of Lissotriton vulgaris. NCBI lineage: Eukaryota > Metazoa > Chordata > Amphibia > Caudata > Salamandridae > Lissotriton > Lissotriton vulgaris. The sequence continues at coordinate 1,528,584,216 of NC_141693.1, forward strand.
ATTCCTCCTCGGATTCCATTGGAACGATCCCTGCGGGTGATCTTGTAGCTGTCCGGGATGGCTATAGCGATGTTCGGCGCCGAGGAGTCGTTCCACCAGGTCTCGGTCAGGAAGGCCACATCTGGGGCGGTGGTGTCGAGCAGATCCCAGAGCTCGACGACATGTTTGCGTGCAGAGCGGGTGTTGAGGAGTATGCAGCTGAGGTGGTTGGGTCCAGTCCTTGGAGGTTTGGTGGTTCTGTCGCAGGTGAAGCTGAATGTGCGGCAGAAGAAGGGTCCATGGGTCCATTTCGAGGCTGCCTGGAAGCAGGTGTGGTTTTGGCCGGTGTTGAGTATGTGGAGGTTGCTGGCATCATAGTGGAGTCCGCTATCGTGGCGTTCGCAGGGTCCAGGGGTTCTGGTGCTAGGCGCAGTCCAGGCACAGACGGGCTTGCCTTCGGCGCACCCGCCGCGCCCGCTGCGTGCGTCTGCTGCGCGGCCCGCAGCTGCCGCCATTTACAGGGGAGCTGGAAGGGAGGAGTAGCTGGGAGGTGAGAGGCAGGAGGAGGGAGGCAGGGGCAGGGGCAAGCGAATGGGCGCGGGGCGGGGTCGCAGCGGGCAGGATGTGGGCACAGGCACGAGCGCAGGTGAAGCTGCAGCGGGGGGAGCAACCTACCTGGAAGATCAAGGGTCGCTCTCCTCACCGCGCAGCTGCAGCCATTTAAAGGGGAGCTGGGAGGGAGGAGCAGCCGGAAGGGGGGGGAGGGGCAAGCAAATAGGCGCGGGGCGGGGCCGCAGGGGTGGGAAGAGCGCAGTGGGCACGAGGGGGGGCAAGGAAAGATAGCGCCCAAGGATGGGCAGCAAGAGACCAGGGATGCGGGCACAGGCAGAGGCGCAGGTAGAGCTGCAGTGGGGGGGAGGGGAGCGACCAACCTGGAAGGTCAAGGGTCGCTCTCCTCACTGCGCAGCTGCGGCCATTTAAAGGGGAGCTGGGAGGCGGGAGGCAGGGGCAGGGGCAAGCGAATGTGCATGGGGAGCGGGGCCGCAGCGGCGGTAAGTGAGCAGTGGGCATGCGGGGTGAGGAAAGATTGCACCCAGGGATGGGCAGCAAGAGACCAGGGATGCGGGCACAGGTGCAGGTGGAGCTGCAGCAGGGGGAGCAACCTACCTGGAAGGTCAAGGGTTGCTCTCCTGACCGCACAGCTGCTGCCATTTAAAGGGGAGCTGGGAGGGAAGGGGAGCTGTGAGGGAAGAGCAGCTGGGGGGCAGGGGCAAGCAAATGGGTGCGGGGGCACGGCCGCAGGGGCAGCAGCGGTGGGAAGTGAGCAGTGGGCACAGGGGAGGACATTGAAAGATAGCACCCAGGGATGGGCAGCAAGAGACCAGGAATGTGGGCACAGGCATGCGTTCAGGTGGAGCTGCAGCGGAGGGGGGGGGACCTACCTGGAAGGTCAAGGTCACAACTCTCCCACTTTGTTTGCTACAAGATTACTTTAAAATGAAGGCCTTCCTCAACTTAAGTGATGCACAAATCTATAGTTGCTTCCTTTGTTTAACATAAAATAACCCTTTTAACCAATTTTGCTTTTTTCTTTAACATTTGTTTATTGTTAGTACTGAGTTGAGTGAACAGCAGCCCAGTGCTGCTGTTACCAGGGGGCACATGTAAAGGTCAAGAGGGCTGCATGCAGCCCGCAGGCTGTACTCTGAGTTTCAATGTCCTAGACTAAACCTTACTCAACCCCACCACAGAGCCATTTAGGAATACTTGTCACTTATTGTGAAATACAATATTAGACAAGACACTTAGGGACACCATTGATGCCGCCAAATTTCAAGTGCCAAAGAAGATAATGAACTTTTAATACGACAGACAATTCAATTTTTATTTAAGTGATCGGTCTTTAAAAACAAAACCATTACACCGAGCAACATTTTCAAATAGTACTACAACATACTTATATAAACAAGATAAAGCGTTGGTGGAATTTTTACACAGTTGATCTACAAACTACTTTTGTGCAACAAATATTTAAAAAATTCATTTAAAATAGAGATTTGGAAAGCCCATGTGTATATAACAAACCATATGTAAGACGGCATTTTGCTTTTTGGAATTTTTATGGGCGACCAATAGTTTCAAAACTCAATTTCAAACTCCACAGAGTTTCAACCAATTTCCTTTAAATACAAATTTAAAAGTTTTACCCCCCTGCATACTTAGGGGGATTGAGGACCCGCCGAGCCAGACGGTTACTGCTTCTCTACTTGTTCGTATTTTCATACTGTTCAGTAGTAGTTTTGAAAGTGATTTGCGTTCTTTTAATAACTTTGGGCATAGGCAAAACATATGTTGTATAGATTCATATTTGTATCTGCATAATCTGCAGTCTCGATTTTCCCTTTTCATCATTCAATGAGGGGATGAGGTCTTTTGTTTCCTACATGCCAAGACGCAATCTCATAATTTGATGTTTTAAGGTAAGTGAGAAATAAGCTGATAAATATTCCTAGGGCTTCCTTGTCCCATATGAGCTGCTCACCATCCAGACTTGCGGTCTTTGAAGTAAAGGATTCGTTTATTGAAGGCCTTCTTCCTTATGTTGAGGTTCCAAATATCTTGGGCAGCCAGGTCCTCTATCACCTGGTTTAAATAACTGCCCCGGGATCCTTGCATTTTCTTTCCTTCTTGTCTATTTCTTTCCAGCATAGTAGGTCTATGGTACTGAATTCAGAAGCACGCAGCATCCAACATAATTTAATAAAGGCACCTTTGCTCTGAAGTACCTGATTTAGCAGCCTAAACTTTAGCCGCACCTGGACCAGCGATGCGCTTTGTTAGATGTGGAAAACTTTTTTTGTGGACTTTTGTTTGTATTTTATTCAAGGCAGGGATTTCACATCCTTTCATTATTTCAGTGGGTATTAACTGTGCATGCATGACAGTTAATAAGTTACCATATGAAGGACAGCTTAATTTCTCTTCTAATACTTTAAAATTGCACATCAGATTTTGAGTTGTGATTTATAGCTCAATGTTTGTTCTACCTTGAATCAAAGATATTTTTAGGAGGTGACTGCCTCAACTTTTTTCCCCTCAATATACTATGTGTATTTGTTGTATTTGGCATCCGCTAGCCGTACAACCTTTGTTTTTAATAAATGTAATTCTAGCCCTTGTGCTGCCAAGTATTTGGCTAAGGCACTCATTCTTCTTTACACTCCGATTGGAGTTTGACTTAGTAGCACTAGATAGTCGGTGTACTGAAGGCACATGATTTCCTCGTTAACTTACGATGGGGGATGGCTATTGATCTCCAGGAGAGCCTCTTCAAGGTCGGATTATGCAGATTAAAAAGAGTTGGAGCTAACACGCACCCCTGTTTCAGACCATTTTGGGTGTCTATTTTCTTTCTTATCCACCGGCCGTCTCCTAATTTTACCTGACTCCAGGTGCACATGTATAATTCTCTGATGGCATTTAATGCCCCAGCTGTCCAGTTTTTACCATAGTTGTTTACGGGGCACTCTGTCAAAAGCTAGCTTGAGGTCCACAAAACAGGTGAACAGGTCGGTAATCTTAAATTTGGCTTTTTTGGCTAACAATGTTAATGCCGTCAAATTTGTTAAGGTGCCTGCTCCGGCCCGGAACCCTGTTTGCGACCTTGGGATGCAGTTGTAATCGTCTGACCATTTTTTCAATTGGGTCAGCAAGCATCTCACATATAACTTAGCTTCAACATCAATTATTGTGATTAATCTATAGTTTGTCAGCTTTGTTGAATTTCCCCCTTTGAAAATTGTCTGGATAATGCTTCCCCTCCATGATTCTGGAATTCCATTTGTCATAAACAACTCGTTGAAGAGTGGAGTAAAGTAATGGGCCCAATGTGAAGCTTCTCCATTGAAGAGAGCATTTGGGATTCCGTTGGGGCATGGTGCACCCTCAGTGTTTGATTTCTTTATGAATTTTATCAATTGATTTACTTCCGTTAGTTTTTCTGAGTTTTTACATTGTGGGGCGATGTGTTTATTATTCGAATTGATGACCCCAAGGGTAGTCTGCCTTTTTTGCGTTGTGCTCCTCCTGCTGTCCTTTTTTTCTATTTGACTAACTGGTGTTGGTTTGAGCTTTGGTTCTTTATACATACTCATTATGTGAGCTACCCATGTAACCTCATTTATCCCTGCGTTTTGATGTCTATTTTTACCGAGTGTCAGTGAATTTATCTGATACCAGAAATGGTTTCTGTTCCGTTGTTTACTTGCCAGAAGAAGTTTATTCCATACTGTAACATGGTGTCTAGTTTTAGCTGCTCAACAATTTTTTGTATATTATGGGCCAGATGTATCAAGATACCGTTTTGCGAATCCTAAATAGCGATTTTTTGCGAATCGCTATTTAGAATTAGCAAAACGGTATGTATGTACAAAATCGCAAATTTTTCGCGATTCCTTATTATTCTTTATTTGCGATTTCGCATTTTGCGAATTCGCAAATAAAGAATAATTTTCAATGCATTCCTATGGGCCAGGAGGCCCATAGGAATGATAGTGCAATAATTCTCAAATTGCGAATTCGCAATTTGCTAATCGCAATTTGAGAATTATTTCAAGGGTGCAGGGGTGTCTCAAAGACACCCTGCTGCACCCCTCAAATCTACATGTGTGTGCATGTGGCACACATACATGCCCTATGGGCATGTATGAGTGTCACATGCCACCCGTACAAATGCCAATTAGGGCATTTTTAAAAGAAATCGCAAATTACCACCAACTACAAGTTAATGGTAAAATGCGATTTTTTAACACAAATTCGCAAACCAAAAATGTGTCATACATATCATTTAAGGATTCGCAAAATTTGCGATTCCTTAAATGGTATGGCAAAATAAGGAATCGCAAATAATTGCGATTCCTTAAATTGCGATTTTTTTCTTACATATCAAATATCGCAAAACGGCCGTTTGCGAGTCGCAAAGGCCGAAATTCTGCGATTTTCAGCCTTTGCGAGTCGCAAAAGCCTTGATACATCTGGCCCTATGTTCTTAATTTTCTAAGCTCGCTTCTGTCAGGTTTTTCTCCAGTTTCAACTGGTTTAAGACAGATCTTATTTCGCGCACCAAAGGCTTTTCTGCTTGCGTAGTTCATGACTAAACCAGGGATGTTGACTGCTTATCCAGGTAGGCTTCCTGTGATACATAAGAGGATAATGTCTCTTATTGTTCTGTAAGCTTTCCATTAGGGCTCCCATTAGATTTTCCCAATCTATTAATCTCTCACCCTTCCCAGCTTGTGGTGACTTTAAACTTCCGGTTTCCTCTATCTGCTCAAAAATATACTTCAGCCATTATCTTCTCAATCCCTCTTCCTCACCATTTCAATCTTTTTAAGTTATAAGCATGTGGCATGGAGAGTAGACCTTTAGTTGCTGTCAGCCAGGATGTAATTAGCTCCAATTGCAATGTTTGCGGCATGTGATCGCTCTCTATGCATTCTATTTGGAATTTTTGTGTCCGTCGCGCTACAGTTTCACTCACTAAGGTATGGTCGATGGTTGAACTTTTGATCCCGCTTAAAAAGATAATTGCTGCTGGTGAATCCTCTTTTGTGTTTCCATTTAGGTGTATCAGACCTAGTGTTTCAAATTGTCATCTGAAGTTGTTTCCCTTTTTATACTGGTTCCCTGGGGTATTGCATAAATTCATGTTAAAGTCACCTGAGATGATAAACTGTGCCTGACAATAAAGCCTTTGCAGTGATTTTATTATTCCAAACAACATGTTCATGTGCTTGTCTTTTGTCTCCTCACTTGGGTGTATGCAGACATTAAGTAGTGTTAATATTGTCAGAATACCGCCATTCTTGTGCTGTTCCAACTTGGTTACACGAACCCAGATCGTCCCTATGGGGAGTTTATCTAATGACCAATCCAGTTTGGTTGAAAAATACGAGGACAACCGCTCTTAGGGTGACCAAATTTAGCCGATTTTATTGCTGGTTCATGATGACCAGTAAAGCCTATAATATGGTGGGGTGTTGTGCTCCAAGTTTCTTGGGCTAAGATGATGTTGTGAGCTTGCAAGAATTCCAAGACACCTGGGTTTCGTAAAATATTTTCTAGCCCATGAGGGTTCCGAGAGCAAATGTTAGACCATTTTTGATTTACTTGTGAGCCTTTAGCTCGTCAGGATTGCGAGTAGGCACAGATAAGATCACCTTCAAGTTAGTGTTGGAATATTTGATCTGCTAACCTCTAAATGAGGCTCCTAGACACAAGTGTTAAACATTAGCTAATCAGTATTAACTACCCATTTACCACTGATTGCCTCAGGAACTGAATAAGAAGCTTTACATAGGTCTAAACAGCCAGAAGTCCTACGGCACCCATTGTAACTCCGTACTGGGACTCACATTGTGAAAACCCAGCACTTCAATCCTGAATTATATCACCTCTGATTTCAAAACACTGGAAGCACACCTCTAGAGATAAAATATGGTTCCATGATAAAACTAAATCTTGACCCTGGTTCACCAACACATTGTGCCTGGTTTGGGCACAAAAGAGACACAAATCTAGTGCAAAATGTTTTAGTGGGATTTACATTGAAACACCATTCATGATTAGCTTTGGAATGTTGCCCAAAATAGCAATGCGCTACTTAATGTCAAAGGAGCATATTATGGGATATACATGGGCTTTCCCATACACCTACCCAAATGTTTTATTGCAAAACCGTATCCAGAAGCATTTGTAAAGAGGGATTTGCGCAAAACGAATTATTTCTCCAGGAGACAGATGTAACACTGAAGTAATTTTAAAAATCACCACATTTTTCCAATTTTACTTTTGTGCTGGACTGTACAACACACATTAACAGAGGGAAAAGTATTAAAGCATAGGTTTGTACAGGAAGGCTTCCTTTCCTGTACAAAATCTATGCTTGACAGCAGAGTCTTGTAGCTCCCCCGGCCAGCCATGATTTTGACTTCGGAGATTCCTCCACAGACCAGAGAGTATGGTCTGGTTTAGGAGTGGTATCACCAGTGTTGTAATTAAGGAACCAACGCATCCCCAACTCTGCAAGCCTTTTCTTTGTTTTGCGTTACGCATCCAGATAATTTTGTGAGAACTGTGTTGCATTTATCATCAACTTGAACTAAGTGACTTCAACCATCTTTAAGTCTATTTTAAGTACAGTATTGTGGATTTTTGTCATTTGTGGGCTTGTGTTAAGTCTATATAAAGAAAATGTATTTTTATAAAACTTGAGTTGTGTCCTTCTGTAGAGTTTTCACTGTACTTCTGTGTATATTCACAAATGCTTAACACACTGTCTCTCAGATAAGTCTGTCTGCTCATGCCAAGCTACCAAGGGGGTGAGCAGGGGTTATCCAGTGGTGACTTAAAAGCAAGGGTCCCTATTTGGTCAAAAGTGTATACCATTGCCAACTTGAGACCCCCAGTTCTAACAGCACTTTAATATTATTAATGCAGCTATTTTGCAAAAACTAAGATTGTATATAGTTTGAATGGGAACAGCACAATATGGTGGCCAGATTGATCTCACCACATTGTACCGTTGTACTTTCTGTATGAGGTGTATGAGCTGTAAATAAATGACATTTCCAGTGATGAATGAGTTACTACTTATCCTGCTCAAATAAAGTATACGTGCATACTGGCATCAGCTCTTTCTGAAACTCAGCCATTATTTACCGCCCACCCTACATCAACCCGAGTTTAAAAAAAAGTAACATAAGAACCTTATATTCTCTCTCTAGTAAAAAAAACAAAACAGATTTCACCCCATGTCTAGCTCTCTGTTTTCTTAGGCATCAATCATTTCTAAATAAAAAGTATCATTATTCCAACAGATAGCCAAATAAGAGATTATTTGTCCGAGTGGTAATAGGTCTAGTAGGCGAATGAGCACTCATTCCCATAGCGATATATATACATTTATTGCAAAATTGTAATCACGACTTTATGAATTATGCTTCTAAATGAGCAGTGAAATTAGCTAGTTATGTGTGTATTTTTTTTTACTAAGTGCAGATGTCATACTTTTAAATAATTATGAACCTGTGAAGTCCTTTTTTTGGTTGACATTTGCACTGTTTATAAAGACATTTTAAATACTTCAGAAAATGTAGAACTTACCAGAAGGAATAAAGCTTTCAAAGCTCATGCGTGCCATTGCCGGCCCCGCCATTCGACTTGACGCTAAGGGTGGTGGCAAGTGGTGACTGCCGTTCTTCTTACACTCTAAAAACAAACACAGCGTAACAGTACAATTTGAAAATGTGTTTCACTGATTATGAAGTCAATGCTCCAGTGATTAATAAAAAAGCTTGGGAATACTAGGCCTTCTTGCACAGCAGTGCATGCACGGAAGTTCGAGGAGGATTACTTAAGTCGCAAGTGGCATCGGGTGTCTGCCATATATAGGGGCGATGCAGCACCACTTCAGGGCCTTGCGATGGAACATGGACAATAGCAGGCAGCACTTTCACTGCCATGCCCACTTCCACAACCTTTCCACCATTTTCCTGTAATGGTTTTGACACCCTTGTAATTAAGATAACCGGGAATATTAAGGGGAAGAGATTGGACTATACAGCAACAGACTGAAAGAAAGCCCATGTATAAACTGTATCTTGTAATGTTCTAGTATTTCTAGGCCTGACCTTTGTTTCAGTTTTGTTTGCCCGCCAGACTATTGTTTTCCCATGTATGTATTATGTAATGCATACATAATACACATACATAGTAAGGATTTTGGCGCACATGCATCAAAATAGCCAATAGCGATTCCTTAATTGCGATTTTTAAGCAATCCAAATATTCCTAAAAATTCCAATTGCGAGTCACAATTAAGGAATTGTTTCCCATTGATTCCTATGGGCCTAGATGCCCAAAGCAATGAATGGGAATTGCATGTGCAATTTGCGAGTACCCAATAGGTACTCACAAAATGCGCATGCAATTTTAAGGGTGCCAAAAGGACACCCTGTTGCACTGCTGAAATTACAATTTAACTACATGTTGCGCACCCACATGCCACAAGGGCATGTGTGTGTGTAACATTGGACTTTGAAAAATGCACTTTGGTGCATTTTTTAAAGAAATCGGAAATTACCATCACCTCTCAATTGACGGTAAATTGTGATTCTCAATTGCGAAATCGCCACTTTTTTCTTTAATGCATTACATTTAAAGAATTGCAATTTGCGATTCCTTAAATGCATTCGCAATTTAAGTAATTGCAAATGTTGCTATTCCTTAATTAACGATTTTTGCATTTGGAATGATGCATCCTAAATGCAAAATACAGGTTGCCAAGGGGCAGATTCTGCTAATCTGCCCCTTTGCGACCGGTATTTTGTTCTGCAGGCTTTATCTATTGATCTTTTAAATTGTCTTTTACATGTTTCTTCCGCCCACCACTGCAAGTAGCAAAGGGCAATGGGCTAGCCCAGTTTACCCAATGTTTCTCTTCATTTTGAGTGATGACATAGGCGGTGCAATATGTGTCTTTTTAGTATCTTATCTTTAAATAATCAATATTTATTTGCCTATACTTCGTGTGCCTTAATTTGTTTACAGTGGTAGTTATAAAGTGTGTAAGTGGCAACGTAATATTGTATCTGCCTGTTGAGAGTGTTGGTTTTGTTGGTCTTCTTTCACTTTCACACTATAACCAATGGCACAAATTAAAGCCTTCACTATAAAAAAATGGTACGACTGCCACATCACTGAACGTTTTTTTCAATGCAAATGTTTTTATTGCAGGCATTATGCAACCATGTCTAGAGGTCAGTACATTTTTTTTTCCTTTTTGTGGCATAGGCTTGGAATGAAAATAAAATAAATAACCATTACATGCAACAATGCAAGTTACGACATGATTACACATAAGTATATAATTAAAAGTCGTGAAATGCCTAAGATCTTGAACAATACCATCTTCAACAACACCGTCTTAAACTTCACCACTTACTAAACATCTCACAGTATGGAGCCTGCAGCAACCACAGCATGGAAACTACTCTTATTGCACAGCTGACAGGATATGGACCATCCCGGACAAAGGTTAAACTGCAGCACTACTTGATCCCTAAGCAGCCTTTGGCACGGTTTCCCACAGCACCCTCATCAGAAGACTCCACACCTCTGGAACAGATGGACCCGTCCTGAGATGGCCGCCATCTTTTCTCTGACAGGACCCAGTGAGTCAGGCTCCCACCCTTCACTTCCAAACCCAAGAACCCCATCAACATTGTCACCTGCGCAGACAACACCCAGCTCATCATCTCCCTCACAGACAACACCACCACCACCACTAGGACCAACGTTACCACTTGCATATCAAATGAAGGCAAACTGGCCTACGCCCACCCCACTGACCACTGCAAACACCCTTGGTATCGCCTTGGATGACAGCCTCACAATGGCCACTGTCACCTACTCCTGCTTCTTCATCTTGAGTATGCGCCAGAAAATATTTTAATGGTAACCCACTGACACCAGATGCACATCCCTCAACACCTCAGAGAGCTACACTGGCTACCAATCTAGAAGCTATGCCAATACAAACTGCTCACCCACACTTAAAAAGCCATCTATAATGTCGGGCCCACCTACCTCAACCACCACAACTTCTACCAACCAACCAGGCAACTAAGTTCAGCCACACTCTACCTCACACAAATGCCCACATTGGCAGGAGCAAATCAGTAGGACGCTCCATCTCCTACATTGCTGCCAAATCCTTGAATGACCTCACACACCACATCAGGACCTCCAAATTCCTACTCGAGTTCCACAAGAGGCTAAAGATCCTGGAGCATATTATCAAGACAGGCGATGTTAGATGTCCTTCACATTTAACATGGGCTTCAATTCAATTGGAATTCCATAGAGCATATTATCAAGCCCATTAGCGCCGTTTTATCAGCAGTTTTCTGCTGCTAAAACAGCGATAATTTTATCGCCTGTCTTGATAGTATGCCCCTAGTTGTTCAGGAAGAAGCCTTCCTGACCTACTTTCTACTCCAGAGCCTGGATATCCCTCGGGTGATAAGCACGCTATGCAAATCCTTATAACACAACAATCCTCATAACAGAACAAATCCTCATAGCAAGAACTATTGTTGATTTGACAATCTAATTCAGTCAATGAGGTAGCTCTTTACAGCTTAACTAACCTACAAATGAGTTATGTAAAAAGCTGAAGATAGAGGAATGAAGCGGTGTGAAAAAAATGCCTTTTTCTGTGTCCCAACCAATTTTTATGGAATTGTATTGCTGGTTTTTAGCCTCTGCTAACTGGAGCACTTCTATTTGTATTAAATATTTTGGAAAAGTAACTTTTAGAAACGTAGCTTTCTCTTGTCTGAAACTCTTGGAGGATAATCTACTTTAGTTCTATAGCAGCAGTCAATCTTAAATGTGAACTTAATAAAGGTATGAAAACGGCTCCCACAGCAGGAACAACGGCCTTGCCATGGGAAAGGGTTTACCTTCCTTGGGAATGAACATCAGCTGGAGTGGGCTCAGGAAACTAATTATCTAAAAAGTGGTCTACTGTGTCACAAGTAACAGCCAATTGACAACTGGAGAAGATGCAGCTTTTGTCACTTTAGTTAGGCGGACACCAAACCCAGTAGGAGTAAAGTGGTTTGGTGTAACCACAAAGGAGGGGATGGCGCAATTGCCCTGCCTATCTCTGGATGCGTTTTCTCACAGGGGAAACCCAATAAACCCTTGTAGGCTTGGGCGATTAATATTTCAAAACATGAAGTGCTACAAGGGACTTGTTTAGAGTGCGTTGGCTCTTAGTTAACGAGTGGTTTGTCAAAATCCACCCTATTGTATCAACAAGATATCAAATTAATTACAAAGCAACATAGATGCAAGGAAGGGCAGGTTAAAAAGAGAGCTAGAGAAGGTAAATTTGTTCAGAAATAAATTTTACTTGATAAAAATGACAAGGGATGCAAACATAAATCAATTCAAGCAAAAGGGATCATGAACTAAGAAAGACAATCAATTTCTCTATAATTCTGAACCCAAAATATCAACTCCAAATGATTCAAACAAACAACCCAGATTTAACAATCAAACATGGTTGTGAGGTGGCGTCAAACAACTGCCTTAGAGGAGATGATAATCAGATGTCGACGTTTCGGTCTTGGTTGTTTTCATCAAAAAGACCATCATCAGGACGATGTTTTGTTTCTATGCTGTAAACAACTCCCAGAGGAATAATAAGAGGCCGCAATGCGTTGTTCCGGCGGTCTGATGGAAAATCTTATTGCTGGGCAGGTGGTGTTGAGAAGATTCCGATAGTCCAGATCAGCTAATGTACTGGTTTTATTTGGTCCAAAAATCCGGAAACTCCGCACGGTCAGCTTCGGTTTGTGGCAATACACCGTGTTGCCACAAACCGAAGCTGACCGTGCGGAGTTTCCGGATTTTTGGACCAAATAAAACCAGTACATTAGCTGATCTGGACTATCGGAATCTTCTCAACACCACCTGCCCAGCGATAAGATTTTCCATCAGACCGCCGGAACAACGCATTGCGGCCTCTTATTATTCCTCTGGGAGTTGTTTACAGCATAGAAACAAAACATCGTCCTGATGATGGTCTTTTTGATGAAAACAACCAAGACCGAAACGTCGACATCTGATTATCATCTCCTCTAAGGCAGTTGTTTGACGCCACCTCACAACCATGTTTGATTGTTAAATCTGGGTTGTTTGTTTGAATCATTTGGAGTTGATATTTTGGGTTCAGAATTATAGAGAAATTGATTGTCTTTCTTAGTTCATGATCCCTTTTGCTTGAATTGATTTATGTTTGCATCCCTTGTCATTTTTATCAAGTAAAATTTATTTCTGAACAAATTTACCTTCTCTAGCTCTCTTTTTAACCTGCCCTTCCTTGCATCTATGTTGCTTTGTAATTAATTTGATATCTTGTTGATACAATAGGGTGGATTTTGACAAACCACTCGTTAACTAAGAGCCAACGCACTCTAAACAAGTCCCTTGTAGCACTTCATGTTTTGAAATATCTCTGGATGGGCACACAGGCACTGCACAAGGGGAGAAGCTTTTCTCATCTTGGATTTTAGGAATAAGGGTGACCTCTGGGATTGTTTGCAGCAAGAGCAAGCAGAAACTAATACAAAAGTGGATAGATTTGCCCCAGAGAATGTTCACCCCATTGTTTAGGCAAGAGTCAGAAGTCATTCTCATCCACTCGTAGGTGCCAGGCATACATATCGCACATCAAGGAATATTTTTTGAAAGTCTTTCTGGACCTGTGGAAGAACAAAAGAAGGACTCCAACTACTGTGTGAGGAGGCCTGAAGGGCTGAAGTTGCTGAACCCATACCAAGGACAAAGAGGCAGACTCTAGAGGGTTAGTTCAGTTGGCAGTCAGGTTAACTTAGAGGCACAGTGTAAAGTATTTATGCAGCGCACAAACAGTAATAAAGTAAAAACACAAACAAGAAAGATCCCAAACCACTGTAGAAAAATAGAGTCAATTCTATTTAATTATTTGACACCAAAACAAATACATTCCTATCAGTACACCAGGAGATATGAATTCTTAAAGAATACACTGAAAAATTGCACCTAAAAGCAAAAACTTTTAACTGGAGCTATCTGGTGGCAGTGGACGAGGTCAAGGTCAACATTTCAGGCCAACCACAACAAAGCTGGTTGGATACAGTCCCTGATTAATCCTGTGCAAATATACAGCTTGGCAGTGGCTCACATTTTATTTCGGTGTGTGCGGCATGGTTCCAGTGTGTGCAGGAACGTTTACCATTGTTAAGAGCCCATAATCTTGGTTTCTAAAGCATGTGAACCAGACCGTGGGCTCAGGACCTGAGAGGCAGCACTTTGGCACCACAGGAACTCACAGCAGCTGGGCGCAGGAGTTGTTGGGGAGCCTGTCATGTCCTTGACCCTCAGATCAGAAGGCCAGCATGCTAGCCCTTCTCCAATCAAGAGGGCAGCAGGTAAGCACTGCAGGGCAGCAGTTGCTTCAGAGCCCTCCTTCCTGCCAGCAGTTTGCCCATCGAGGCACACCTAATCCCTCTATTGTGTGACTGTTGTGGAAGAATTCACAAAGTTTAAGTGTCAAATCCATCTAGTCATGTGACCCAAGACAGGCTGCAGGCACAAGGGGCTGAGGGCAGGAAAATGCCAACTTTCTAAAAGTGGCATTTTAAAAATTGTAATGAAAATTCAGGCTTCACTATTAAGGAGTGTGTATCATTAAAATTTCATAGGTGGCAATTATGGCATATCTGCCTGCTCCCAATTGTGGATTACAGCTTATTAAATGCAATAAGGGATCCCTAGTATTATCGTATGTGATGGGTAGGTCTCACAGTAGTGAAAATGGATTTAGGAGTTTTTCATCACGGGACATGCAAAACTTAAAAGCACATACCCAACTTTTTACTAACACCGCACCCTGCCCTATGGGCAACCTAGGGCCTACTTTAGGACCGACATATGTAATAAAAGGGGAGTTTAAGGCTAGGCAAGGGGGTTTTAAATGCCAAGTCGATATGGCAGTGTGATACTGCGTTCAGGTTGAAATGGCAGGCCTGTGACATGTTTTGGAGGGCTATTTAAATGGGTGGCACTATAGGTCCTGGAGGCACACTGATGGCATTTAATGTATAAGCCCTGGGCATATGGTATACCACTCTATAAGGGACTTGTAAAATCATTAAATATGTAATTGGGGGTCTGGTTGGCGTTGGTATGCACCTAACCTGGGCACAACTCACCACTCAAGTCAGGATAAGTAAGTTACACACCAAATATAACCCGTGCCTACCCCATGGTAGCTTGGTACAGACCAATCAGGCTTGTCCCTAGAGGCAATGTGTAAAGCATTTGCCCAACACACTACTACCAGCAGCACAATAAATACACCACAAAAAGAGGCTCCAAACAGAATTATATAAAATATATAATGTGCCTATAACATAGACCAACATAACATGAATTAAAAAATATTAGGCATACTAATCAAATCCTGAGACACTACTCATTATCCTGACAATGCAAAGAAAAATTACATGTACTATGACATCAGGGCATGAAATGCAGCAGTTACGTTAGATAAACCATATAAATCACCACAAATACCTAAATCACACCTGGTTGTTAGTAATGCAACTTGGTTTGGAAGCAAGGGGACATCCATATCCATATTCATACTAATATAATAAAGAGAGAGCCCAAACCTTTGAGGTGGGTAATCTCAGGAACCACGGCACCAATCACAACACCCAATACATCATTGGAAAGGGCAGTTGCAGCAGAAGGACGTAGGCTATGCAGACGCCCACCACATACATTTAAAAGGTAAAAGAACCGTGCCAGCAAAGTAGTCCCTTGAAGTCGTGTCTGCGTTGTGCTGTGGGTGTGACAAACGCTGGGGGCGTGTGGTACGTTCCGCCCTTCATGCCATGTCTCATATGTGCTAATCCCACCCTACTCCCTTTAAATACCCCTGCACCCCATAATCATAACCCACCCTTACTCCTTAAAATACCCCAACACCCTTAAACACTAACCCATCTTAACCCTATAAATATACCCTGTACCCCAAAATCCAAACCTATCCCTAAACCCTAAAAACACCCCTGTATCCCCAAACCTATCCCTGAACCCTAAAAATACCCCTGAACCTCAAATCCCAAACCTACCCCTGAACCCTAAAAATACCCCTGTACCCCAAAACCCAAACCTAGCCCTGTACCCTAAAAATACCACTGTACCCCAAAAGCCAAACCTAACCCTAAAATACCCCTGTACCCCCAAACCTAGCCCTAAACCCCTGAAATACCCCTGTACCCCAAACCTACCCCTGAACCCTAAAATACCCCTGTACCCCAAAACCCAAACCTAGCCCTAAACCCTAAAAATACCCCTGTACCCCAAAACTCAAACCTAGCCCTGAGCCCTTAAATACCCCTGTACCCTAAACCTACCCCTGAACCCTAAAAATACCCCTATACCCCAAAACCCATACCTATCCCTAAACCCTAAAACTACCCCTGTACCCCATAACCCAAAACTATATCTGAACCCTTAAAATACCCAAACACCAAAACATATACCTTAGTACCCCAAAACATATACCCCTATACCCATACTTACCTTATCCCAACAAAAAAACCTGCTTTTACCATTCATGCATTTACAACGAATTACGTTGGAAATGTATGTGTGGTAAAAGCAGATAAAATGTAATGCCATGCGTTATAATGGCATTGCGGAGTCATGGTACTTTCGTAATGAAAGTTTGCGCAGTGATGGTATGTGGAAAGAAAGTTGCGGAGTAATGGGTGTTCACCCTCCCCCGGTAAGTACATTGGTGGCACGGCGGCCCACATCTCTAGCAACATACTCACATTTTTTCACCACCCATTTGAAAAATGCACAGGTCTCTCTCATTGATGGCCAGCACCGACATACACTTTTAGACACCTCCCGCCCCAAGTTCTAGAATTGCGAACTTTAGAGCCAGGTAGCTACGTTCGAATATCGGCATCAGCTCAATATCCTGTGATTCCGGGCAAATCGCTTTGTCTTCCCGTGCCTACCACAAATGAATGTGTTCTTCTGTAATGTAAATTGGGCTCATGCCATGTTGTCGAGTTTGCGCTATATAATATTGCAAGGAAAAATAAAGTAGGGTAACTCGATTTTACACACTACTGAACGCGCACTCTTAAGTGCATCAGCAGTGCACTGTGAATCGGAGCGTTTCACAGGCCTGTCACATATAAGAAATGCTATCAAAACGAAATCCTACAAAACATACTACTGGCCGGCATCAATTCATACCCGGACAACGTCGGGACGGGCTGCTAGTTTAATTATAAAGTCATTTTTACAGAAATAGAAAAAACAAAACCATACAAACAGTCAGGTACAATGCTCGATATGTATTTTTAAAACATTTACATACATAAAAAATAATAATTAATATTTCATAATAATTAATATTAATTTACAAAGGTTAATCAATTATAAAGTAATTTTTCAATTAACTGAAACATTTATTGCATATATTCACTCAATTGTAATTCTTGATACGTATTTATTTACAATTTATATACATAAAAATGATTAATAATAATTAATATCTGTTATTAATTATTATTAATTTACAAATGTTAAATAATTACATAGTACATTTTAAAGTAACACAAGTGATAGAAAATCATTTATAATATTTAAAGTTCAGTAGCATGTTTTATTTTTATTTATAATATGGTATTTAATATGTTTAAGTTACTATTATTGTTTCAATGGGACTATTTTTTAACCGCGTAATGTTATTTTGCTTCTTTCAGGACTGGAGAAGCTCGCGGTTGGATGCTGTGTCGCATTGGGAAAGGTGAAGTGAATTTTAAGTATTATATGTTAGAGAGTAGTAATGTTTGAGTGTATTTGGGAGGTGTGTAGTATTACTTTAGTTATTTGGTCGTGGTATTTGTATGTTTTAGGTGTTTGTTGTTTTTTACGGAGGTGTTAGTTTTTTAGGCCTAGTGTATTTAGTGTGTTTTAGTAAAGATATGTTTATTCAAAATGTTTTACATCAGTCAGTCAAATTATCTTTATTCGACTCAATTAAAAGTCATACAAAGAAACTAAAAACATTTCATACAGGGAGTTAAGAACATTTCATACATGTTAAGATATGACAATAAAATCGTTTACATTAAAACAAATCTAGGCATACAAAAGTTAAAAAGGAATAACGATGGATCTAATTGGTATGTTTTTTCAACCTAGCTGCAGCTGCCAAGAAATTTGCTTTACAAAAGGTAATACGTGGGTTGGTCAATGATTGTAAAAAGAGCAGGGCCGGTCTCACTTGTCTGAAGCCAGCCTCCTTCAGAATTGGTACCAGATATTTTTTCATTGGCTATAAATAAAACCCACAAAACATAACAAAATGCATAGTATCTTGGAGTGAGAAATGATCGCAGCTGCAGGGTGAAGCTAATTCTGGTTTTTCCCATGTTTTAAAAGTGCCTAAATAAAAATGTAACAAATTAAACCTAAACTTAGTTAAAACAAACCTGTGGAATGGGATTGTAACAAAACCGAGATAAGGTGCTAGAGAAAATGAATTGACAAGTAAGTAATGACCCCTTACTGATGGTTTCACTAATTCCCTTTCCTCACGGAATGCTCTTGCCCTCCCCATAAAGTGCTTTTTAACAAGATCAATATCTTGGACCTTGATATCTTGGGGGGAAGTAAAGAGCTCTGGTCGACCCAAATCTGAGAATGCCTTCAACAGATAGGCCAGCCAAGGGATCTTTTTAAAATGGTCTAGGGACAAGACGTCGGACATGATCTTATAGTTCAGTGGAAGGTCTTCATTGAGCCACGTCTTTAACCAAAAGATCAGGGGAGCCATGTTTAACTCATCAGTGAGGAAATCTAAGCCCACCTCCATGTGTATAGAGTAAGTTGGTGTTGACTGCGGCACAGAGAGGAGTGCCCGTATGAATCTGTTCTCCGCTCTCTGGATTGGTTCCACGTTTACGTAGCCCCAGAGTGGTGAACCATATGACGCAAGAGCGACGGGTTTACTCTTGTAAATTTTTAACAACGCTTCCATTGGCCTAGCACCTAACCTACCCGCAAAGCCCATGAGGGCAGACGATGATCTAGTAACCGCCAGCCTCTTCGCCCGCACTCTCTGGTCAAAAAGGACCCCCAAGTAGGGAAAAGTGGAAACTCTAGAAACCATATCCCCTCTACACGTGAAGGTTTTTTATCTCCTCTTGCTGCTTTCTCGTCCCACCACCATGGTATGCGACTTGCTAGCGTTTATTTTTAAATCAAGCTGTTCCATGAATGTACCAAAGGCATTTAAGAGGCGTTGAAGGCCGACACCCGTGCGCGCGATTAGCACGGCGTCAATCGCGTACAGGAGCGCTGGGATCTTAACTGCTCCTGCACGCGGGACGTCGACTTCCTTCTCCTCCAAATGTGCACCCAAACCGTTAATATAGATGGTGAAAAGCAGGGGGGCCAATATGCAGCCCTGACTTACCCCCTTCAGGGATTGGAAAAGGGACGTGCACCTACCCTCATTTGTGACCCGTACGGCCGCAAAAAGCTCCTGATGTAGGGAAGCCATGAATCTTACCAATGCCTCGTCGATCCCCATCCTCAGCAAGGTCATCCATAACTTAGCCCTGTTCACCAAATCGAAGGCCGAGGAGAGGTCCATGAATGCTAGAAACAGGGACCCCTCCTTGGCCACCATATACTTTGATATGAGCAGGTGTAGGTTAGAGCATTGTTCGATTGTGCCTTTCCTTTCTCTGAACCCATACTGGATCTCTGACAACCCTCCACAGCTCTCAACATTATCCCTCAACCTGGACAAAAGGACTCTGCCTAAGATCTTCACCGACGAGTCCAAGAGGGATATGGGCCTATAACACCCGGGGTCGTCCCGCTGGCCCTTTTTAAACATGGGGACGATGGTGGAAATGTCCCAGGAGGATGGTGTATGGTTACTATTAACAGCAGTAAAAACATTAGCCAATACCTCTGCCGACAGCTTTGGGGAATATAAGAAACAAATCGGCTGGCACTCCATCGGGGCCCGGGGCCTTATGCTTGGTTGTGGCCAGAATAGCTTTCTCCACTTCTGTGCTATAAAAATGTATTGGGGTGGCGTCTAAAGTGGCCAGCGACATCTTGGGTTGCCTGATCATTATCCCCATACACTTTTTTGAAATGAGTCAACCACTTGTCATCTGGGATAACACAGTCCATGGCCTCATTGTTTTGGTCGGAAAAGAATGGTTGTTTGATTATTTCCCAGAATTTCCGACTGTCCTTCAGGACAGCCACGGATAGGAGATTTTCCCAAGCTTCCCGTTTAATACTTTCTTGTCTGGTTTTAATAGCTGACTTATAGATTTTCTTCAATCTAACAATCTCGCCCCTTACCCTAGGTATTTTTTTCAAAGCTACCATCAGAGACCTGTGTGCGTTGGAACATGCGGTGTCGAACCAGCGCTTCTTTTTCGGTGCTCCTTTCTTTGGCTTAGCCAGGAGATCTAACGACACCTGCACACAGATCGACTCAAAGGCCCCTATAGTTTCACAACCCGGGGCACAAGGATTCTGGCACACCTCAACCTGTTCCTTAATTTTCGGGAAAACCTCCGCGTAGAAGTTTTTTGGGACCACCTTAGCCCACTTAACTCTCCTACCCTGATCAGAGGTACGCAAAGTGTGGTCCAACCTCACTTTCCCCGGATTTGGCCCCATGTAATCTCCCCAAGCCACTAAAAGTAAGACAAGGTTGTGGTCACTGTGGTGAGATGGCACAGTGCAATAGGAAATCACCTGGTTTAGGATACCTTGTCTGATAATAATATAATCAATTATGGTTCCTGAATTGGTGCCAGTGAAGGTAGCTATTCTTAGGCCACCCTCTGGTTCGTACAAGTTGAAATTTGCCAGAAGATCTTCTAGCTCCTCTCCTTCTGTGGTATGTTCAAAGTGAGGTCCCTCGGGACCTTCACCCCATTCCTTGTTACTTGAACTGCATGCTAACATGCAGGGATGAATGTTAAAATCACCTAATAAAATATACTCTGTATCAAGCTGAGTGTTCTGACTGCCTGACCTTAGTATGGCGTCTAAGGTAGCAATATTGCTACCGTTATTATCCCTGTTCCCTGAGTTGTAAAAATTAATGTAGAAGGACCTCCTAGTGGGGTTAATCTCTCTCTCTACAATGAGGATGTTATGCGAGTCAGTGCTAATCTGTTTTAGGGAGCCCTTCAATTCTAAAGAGAATAACATTAACAGACCTCCCTTAGCTCTGCCAATGCGGCTAGGAATAGCTACCTTGGCGAAGCTAGTGAACCCGTCCCACCAAAAATTAGCAGTTGTATCCCAGGTTTCCTGGAGGGCGATGATATTATGTCTTACAACAAAGCTTGACCACTCCTTATCATTGCCTTTGGAATTGGGTCCCGCTACATTCCAACTTAGTATCTTGCAGGTTTCTATAGTTCTCTTTGCCACAGAATCGGACAAGGGGACCCCATCTTCTGCTCGTGGATGGGGGCTTCCATTAGCCGATAAGTTACCCACTATCTCTGCTGCATTTAACTGATCGTGAGATATCATTATCATTAACATTCTCATTAAGCCACCAACAATCTCGACCAAAATTTGGTCAGGAGCAATTTGCGCTTTGCGGCCTTCCAAACTAGTTGTCTCATTCATATTTGAACCATTTATAAGTCCTCTGCCCCTATCTTTGGGGTTGCTTACTATACATGGGACCCTTGATCCATTTGTTGGCGTATTTGGACCCCCCATACGTCAATCGCAATCATTTAAGTTTGCCAAAACCCCGTACCTATTCACTGTGCCAAACCCCCAATCATGGGGTGGGGCCCCCAATCCCCATCCATTTGTTACTACATTCCACCTGGGTAGTGGGGTATTGGGACGCATTGGAAACTGCTTGTCATCCAACCAGGCTCCAAACCCATTTCCACAGCTCCCACGGTCATTTACCGGGACACCCACCCCCCACCTATTCGTTGCATTCCAGTGTGATCTAGGGGTCTTAGAAAATAACGCATTCTGATGATCACCTGGCCCTGTACCGAATCTATTTACTGGGCCCATACCATGATCATTATGTATAGGTCTAAGACCCCCACCCCATCTGTTGCTTCTTGTGGTCCACCCCGATCTTGGAATGTTTGGATGGATCGCTTTTTGCTGCTCAATATAGAAGAATTTTAGGGTAAGAGGGATTATAGATCCACTTCTTCGTTGGGGGGGAAATATATTTGACAGGACATTTGGGAGCACGGCTGCGTTTGAAAAATTTAACACTACACAGTCCCCCTTGAACTTTTTTTGCCTGTTCCCTATCCATGTCATCCTCCTCGCCATTACAATTTCCCCTGCCAACTGTTCTTTCCCATAATGTGCCATCTGCATGTTGCTTGTCAGCCAGTGTAACGCCTTGCTTGTCAGGGATGAAATAGATTCTGTCTGGCCAGGGGGTAAGATGGGTACATTAGCTAGTACCAGTACCAATGGTGAGGCTTCCACTATAAATTGTGAAGGGTCATCCCCTAGGGATGGCGGTGTTGGTGCAGTAGATGAGGGTATAGGGGCCTCACTCGCTACTTCCTGGCTAAGTACAACTGGTAGTGCCTGACCAGGTGGGATGGTCTCTAATGAGCCTTCATCTGCTACTATATCACCCCCATTATTTCCCTTCGCAGTGTCTACTGGTTTAGTGACAATGGTTACTACACTCTCTATTTCTTTCACTAACTTACATTGCAGCCCTCCCATCCTTTTCACCTCTGCGGTAAGCTTATCAATTTTTCCAATCAGTGGCTTAATGATAGTCTTTATCTTTAAATCTATCATATCCCCTATCCTGTTGAATAAATCTTCATCTATAATTCGTCTAAGGTTATCTTCCTCATGCTCCGGTTTTTTTCCCTTGGACTTTGGAGGAGAAGCAGTCCTTTTCCTCCCTGCCCGTGACCCCCCACGTTTGGGCTGAATTTTCCTGCAGGTTCTCACCGCCCTAGTCACAGGCACAGACGATGAAGATTCCTCTGCTATAAGTTCCACCTGAGACTCGGGGTCTGACTCTGCATTTGTCTCTGAGTCAACTAACAGTTCTGCACTTTGATCATGGCTTACAATGTCAAGAAGGTTGGTATCGGAGATGTTCATGCTGAGATCTTGCGATGGTGTATCAGTCGTTTGCGCACTAATGGGGGGGGGGCTCACTAAGTGAAAGACAGGGGATTGACTCAAGCCTAACGATTGCTTTTTTTCACTGTTTATTTTATTTACCACCTGAACCATATATAGTTATCTATGGTGTTAAATATCTCTGAAGCTCCACAGACGATTTTCTTCGGCATATTCTCAAATGATAGTAGACACTGCAATACAACACAAACAAGTGACAACAGGATACGATCACAGAGTAACTGCTTTGATATAATAGGTGGTATAGTCTTACTTCAGCCGGCTATCTTTGAGAGTTGCATGGACAGAGGGGCCGGCCCAGTCCAGTCCCGGCCAGTCTAGGACTGTCTAAGACTGTCCCGCCCTTGTCCCGGGTGCGTCCCGGGCTTCTCCCAGGCGCCTTCCGGGCGCGACTCGCGGGGCGAGAGGGGGCGTCTCCTTTTCACCGCCTCATGGCGCTCCCGACGCGTCACGGGCTCGTCGCCCCTGGTGCTGCTGGGGACTGGAGTCCAAGGGAGTCTACCGGCGCTCCCGCTCTGCCTAAGACACAGCCGTTCACCTCACGGCACAGCCCGATGGCGCTTCCTGCACTGCACAGTCCCGGTACGGCTCAGGGTTCAAAGTATGGCTCCCCGGGGCTCTCGGCGGCGTCTCCTTTTCACCGCCTCCTGGCGCTCCCGACGCGTCACGGGCGCGTCACCCCTGGTGCTGCTGGGGACTGGAGTCCAAGGGAGTCTCCCGGCGCTCCCGCTCTGCCTAAGACACAGCCGTTCACCTCACGGCACAGCCCAATGGCGCTTCCTGCACTGCACAGTCCCGGTAAGGCTCAGGGTTCAAAGTATGGCCCCCCGGGGCTCACGGTGGCGTCTCCTTTTCACCGCCTCCTGGTGCTCCCGACGCGTCACGGGCGCGTCGCCCCTGGTGCTGCTGGGGACTGCAGTCCAAGGGAGTCTCCCGGCGCTCCCGCTCTGCCTAAGACACAGCCGTTCACCTCACGGCACAGCCCGATGGCGCTTCCTGCACTGCACAGTCCCGGTACGGCTCAGGGTTCAAAGTATGGCTCCCCGGGGCTCTCGGCGGCGTCTCCTTTTCACCGCCTCCTGGCGCTCCCGATGCGTCACGGGCGCATCACCCCTGGTGCTGCTGGGGACTGGAGTCCAAGGGAGTCTCCCGGCGCTCCCGCTCTGCCTAAGACACAGCCGTTCACCTCACGGCACAGCCAGATGGCGCTTCCTGCACTGCACAGTCCCGGTAAGGCTCAGGGTTCAAAGTATGGCCCCCCGGGGCTCTCGGCGGCGTCTCCTTTTCACCGCCTCCTGGCGCTCCCGACGCGTCACGGGCGCGTCGCCCCTGGTGCTGCTGGGGACTGGAGTCCAAGGGAGTCTCCCGGCGCTCCCGCTCTGCCTAAGACACAGCCGTTCACCTCACGGTACAGCCCGATGGCGCTTCCTGCACTGCACAGTCCCGGTAAGGCTCAGGGTTCAAAGTATCAATGTTAATGTATTTTTTTAAAATGTTTGGGGGGCTTTGTGTGGGAGGGTTTGTTTTCCATATTTTTTACAGGGTCCTATTTTTCGCGGTTTCCTTCCGGAGAAGTATGTGTTTTTTGAGAGAAGAGTTACTTCATTAAACTAATCTTTTTATTCTCTCTTTTGTTTTTCGTGTTTTCATGGAGCGATTCTAAAGTTTTTTTTAACTATTTTTCGGGTTTTTAGGGTTTCGAATTAATTTTGGAGAAGATCATGAGTGTTTTTTTAACTAAAAGTGTGTGTTTGTTACTTTAATTAATAAAGTTACCACACTTTTGTTTTCTCAGGGTTTCCTGGACCGATTCTTCAATTTTATTTTACGATTCGTCGGGTTTTTAGGGATTTCGAATTTATGCTGGAGAGGAAAATTCATTTTTTTAAAATAAAAGTGTGTGTATGTTATTTGAATGAATAATGTTACCACACTTTTTTTATCAGGATTTCCTGGATCGTTTTTTGCTGTTTTTTCATTTTTTCGGGGTTTTGAGGGTTTCCACAAATTGGATTTGTGTTCGATTACCAATGGAGTACATGGATTACAAGTTGTTGGATTATATATTCGACTGATACATGAATTGTAAGTTTACTTATTTTATATTAATTGGGTGGGAAATGTTATTTTAATTGCGTTTGATATTTTTTGTGTATTATAAGAAATATTATTTAATTGTCTATATATATTTATTTTATGGACATAAATATGTATGACAATTATATATTATTTTTAAAATATAATTTTTTATGTTGGTTAACAGATTATTTTGTAACTTATAGTATTGGTATTTGTGTGTAGGTAAGTTACAGGAGGATTTTGGCTATTAGAGATCGGTAGTCTAGGCCTTGTGTAGAAGGATATAGGGTGACCTTACTTTAACGTAGTTTAAAAATTTGTTTAGTTTGTTTGGTTAGTTTAGGTCCTAGTTGGGTTACTGATTGTTGTATATTTAGCTCTTGGTAACTCCGTTCTTTTTGTAAAGCTTGTTTAAGTTTTTGTACGGTAGGTTTTCCTCTGCTAGTGGTTGCTTGGAAGGCATTGTGCCATCCTTCTACACTGTTGTTAGTTTTGCTTCTTGGTTTAGTGTGCTTAAACAGACATTCCACAAAGCAATGTGAAATTTTGGTTGGCGTCTATGTCCAGATCGGTGTAGACTTCCCACCCTTGTATCCTCGACGTAGTCGCGGAGCGGTGCTAGTTTATCTTCATATTTTTTGTAATATGGGCTATCTATTAGTGTGTTATAATGTTCTGCTATGTCGGTGACAGGGACATATGCCAGGGCAATTAATTTTTTGACATGGTAGGCTTAAGTGCTATCTGTACCATATTGTATGCTTAATGTAGATTTTGAGATGTCTCCAAATGCTTTGGTTGAAATGGTAATAGCAACCTTGGATTGCTGTATGTGGAAAAGTTTTTAAGATACTATTTATCATTGCCAGTTCGAAATCAATAATTATTTTCTTTGGAAAATAATTATTGGTTTCCTGTTTTATTGTGTTTAGTACTTCTGTGTAGGTATTTTGTTGTTTGTTTGGCAACAGGCAGTAGATAAATGGTATGTTAGAATGATGCTATAATCCATGTATGGTGTAGACCTGAAAAATGGCTTTGGGCATGTTTTAAAAGTCACATCCATGATCCACTGTTGGCAGTCTTGTAATTTTCTTATAATGTTTGCAGTAGCAAACATTATAATTCTGTTGGAAGGGCATTTGTTGACAGAAAGTAAGAATTGTTCCTTATTGTGAGTTACACTTAGGGGCCTATTAGGATGACGGGCGGACTTTGTCCGCCAGTCATCCTAGCGGGGATTGGGACCGCCCGCCATAAGGGCGGGGGTCCGGGGGGGGGTATTAGGACCATATTAAATATTTTCCGCCACAGCCGCAAATCAACCGGGACGGAAAAGCAGCTGACGCTCTTTCCGTCCACCGCGGTCCCCCCGCCATTCTAATATGGCAGGGGGAATTCTGGAGAGGATGTCGGACAGATTGCCCCCGCTACCGCCAGCCTGGCGGGGGCAATCCCCCCCGACATCATAATGGGTCCCTAAGTTCAAGGGGAATGACAACTTCTTCTAGGGTTTTAGGATTAGGTTGAGTAGTTGTTGTTACTCTTTTTTGTCTTGCAATTGTTCTATTTAGGAAATCAATTGAGGGTAGTTGATGAACTTTTAAGAGCTCCTCTTTTAGTATTTGAGTTGTAGGAGTGGAGTGGAGAAGTGTAGCTCACGGGTTAGAGGAGGCAGACCTGGAAGCAGAGGTCAGCCCGGGACCAGGGTTCAATTCCCGGCTCGGCGGGATCTTGAGTCCAAAATGTCCACAGACTCGACAATTCTCGCTCCGGTGCCTACTCGATTCACGGGTTCACACTCTGCGACTCTGGGCACTAGCTTGCTTAATCTCCACAACAGCCCCTCGCGGTGGAATGCCTGGCTTTCACCTTGTGGATACCCTGCCGGGGTTATCTCACAGGGGAATACCAGGACGGGTTCCCTAAGCAAGCGCTTAGATACCGGGTCGGTGATTTGCGCTATATAAATACATGTACATTTACACATTTAGGTTTTTCAGTACAGTACTTGCTTCTTTTATGCTTTCAAGGGCATCTCTGGCCTCTATCTCTGTGAAATTGGGAGGGTGATTATGTTCTTATGTAGACAGTACACTAGCTACTTCAGTTGTAGGTCTACCATAACGTTTATGTGAGTAGTATTTACTACATTTCCAAAACACTTTGGGGGTCATAAGGATGGCGGGCGGACTTTGCCCGCCCGCCATCCTCACGGGGATTGGGACCACCCGCCATAAGGGCGGTGGTCCTGCAGGTGGTATTAGGATGTTCCCGCCACATTGGTGGGCACATCCTGCATTTTTAGCATTGTGGCGGGCGGTGCTCTCAGCACCGCCCGCCACAATGCTAAAAATGCATTCATGCATTTGCATAGACAAAGCGGTTCCTACCGCTTTGTCTATGCAAATGCAGGGGGGTCTCCTTCACTCTGCGGGCCCGCAGGGGACCCCCAGAGTGAAGACCGCATGCCTTTCCGGAAAGGCATCCACAGCAGCCCATCATAATATGGCTGGCGGTGTCTATTAGACACCGCCACCATATTAAACCTTGTCCGCCCCGGTCGCCTTGCGACCGAGGAGGAAAAGCGGTGGACGGTCTTTCCGTCCGCTGCGGTCCCCCCCCCCGCCATCCTAATATGGCAGGGGGAATATAGGTGAGGATGGCGGGCTGATTGACCCCGCCAGGCTGGCGGGGGCTACCGCCGGCCTGGCGGGGGTAATCCGCCCGCCATCCTAATGGGCCCCTCTGCGTCCGGACTGTTTTTCTTGAGTATACACATACCCCATATAACATAGTAATAGCTGATTTTTCTGAAACATAACAAACTCTGCACCTTCAGTCATGTTTGTATTTGTAGTGCTAGGAAAGATTAGAAAGAAGCACATTTTAAGTCTTAATACTGCTATACATGTTTTAAATGCATTTATGTTTCAATTAATATATTTACACTGATTCTTTGGTGTTATTTGAAATGTTCAGTATGTTTTTAGAAGCTTTTACTTGTATTTTGATGATGTTTTTTCTGTTGGTAGAAGAAAAAAAATTAGTTATTGAATTCTTTTATGTAATTTTGAGAAGTTTGTAGGGGGGAAGCTGTTTTGGAGTTAGCATTTAGGCTTGTAAATAATTTGAAATATTTACTTACTTTGGTACATTGTGGAGTCTTACTTTGATGGAGTAAGTTTTGGATGTCTATACATTTTCTGTTAAGAAGATAGAACACAAATAAAATGTGCATTAGAAATTTGTGTTTACCAAATGCAGTTGGTGTATTAGAGAAATTTTAAATATACTTACAATTATAATTTTGCAGTAAATAATCTGTTAAAGCTTTACTGCTGTGTTTTGGAGCTGTCTGTAGAAGAGATATAAATGGTATAAAACAACTGTTTAAAAAAATTATTTGACTTTTAGGCTACTACTTTGTTTTATTTAAAAAATAGTTTTACTTATTTAGGGTATTTCTGTAGGAGTCTTGTCTGAAAGAGTAGTTTTTTCAGGAAACAGTTGGTCAGAGTGTCACCTTCTTTCTTTAGAGTTAGAAACAGGAAATAGCTGTTGAAAAGGTTTCCTTCTATACTGTGTACTTGATTTGTTGTTTCATTTGATTGGATTATTTAAGAGTGGGAGCTTTTCATTAGTTGGTTTGATTTTTTGGAAAATTTAAAATGATATTTTGTGTAACTTTAATTTTTTGGTATGTGTTTTGTAAAATGTATATTATATGTAATATATGTCTTGTGGAGTGTATTATTTTATAAATATATATTGTTTTATTGTATGTATATTATTTTAGGACTTTTTTACATTGTTGATGTTTTGTAATATTTGATGTTGGTGTTATCTTTATTTTCGATATTTTTGTTGTGTACTGTTTATTTTTGTAGTAGATATTTTATGTTTCTATATATTGTCTTTCGATAGTGTGTTTCGATATGTTGTATTTACGATATTCTGTAGTCAATATATTTGTAGTTTCTTAAATATGTATTGTATTTCGATATAATGGTAGTCGTTATTTTATCGCCGATATTTTTGGTAGTCGATATTGTGGTCGTCGATATTATGTCAGTGATCCTCCACTATTATAGGAGTAAGAATCCATTTTCCCATTCCCAAGCGGAACAGAATGAGGTGTCAGCGCAGACCAACTTGAGAAAAACAGAATACGAAACATTATAGGGCAATTTAAAGTAACTTTAGATGTTGTGATAAAGTGTAAACCAACATTAGGAAAATTGAACACGAACCATTAAGGGGCAATTTAAAGTAACTGAGCGCACAATGTTAGGTTGTCCGCACTACGCAGTGTGGCCTGTTAGTTAACTCTTGCTGTGTATTATAGTTTAAATAAAATAGCACACAGGAGTACTTTTATGAAATAGCCTTTTTTTTGTTCGCTCAATTGTGCAGTTGTGTGTGGCCCCATGGTTTCAAAATGAAAGCCAGAGAAATAGGAAGACGGTGCCCAAAATCCCGGAGATTGACAGCCAAGTGCTATAGGTTTTGCACAGGTTCTAGCGGAAGTGGCACACTTTCTGCGTTATATCTGTAAATCATGAGGTGCTAGTATTTTACCTATTTATTTTTCACTTCTTTTGTCTCGCTTTCTTATTTCCACTTTTCTCAATAAAGTGGTTTCTAAAATAAAAAAATTAAAATATTAAACGTGTAGTCCAGTATCGCCAACAGAAGCTGTTCCAGAATGGCCCGTTGTAGAATGATGTCTGCCAGAGTTTTTGAATTGAAGAATCCTACTTTCCTTAATGATATGTGCTGGAGTTTGAGTGCTAATACTGCATCATTCAATGCACTCCTTTAAATACCAGGACACACAGATCACCTACTCTACAGTAGCGTCTTGGACCTGCTCCGCTCAGGCATGTCTTCAGACACCTAGCAAGTTACTCTTGGGCATACCTTTCAGACACCCAGCATCACACACAGGCAAGCCTTCATACAACCAGCATTACTCTCAAGCATGCCTTTAGATACCTAGAATGTTACACTCGGGCATGTTTTGAGACACCCAGCGTGTCACACTTGGGCATGCCTTAAGACACCCAGCATGTTACTCTCGGACATGACTTGAGAAATCCAGCATGTTACTCTCGAGCATTCCCTCAAACCCCCAGTTTATCACACTCTGGCATTAGTCTTTCACCACCCAAGGTGATGCAGAGCAGCAAAGGGGAATTATGCACTAAAAAGTTTCTCTTTCTTTAGCTCAAAAGTGCTTTGCGCAGCTTTGCAGCATTTTGCCTCATGGGGGCACAATGTATGCTCTTGTGGAGGAGACAACACACATTCACGTGTCCTAGAAAGTAAAGGGCAGGTGGGATCTCACACAGGGGTGTGATATACCATGGAGTCAGACACACCTTTAGAAACCCAGAGCCGGCAGAGCAGGTGGGTTCTCATACACATCGAGTCTTAAAAGAGTTACTGGGACTGCGAGGATGGTGAGGGTCTCACAACCTCTTCCTCACTATGACAACTCCCACAAGGCGTTACAGGCAAGCACCTACGCCATCATACGATAGCAATCATCCCCAGACACCAAACTTCGCCCATTCAAGCCTCGGAGACAATAGGACAGGTGGGGACGAACACCTCAGGCTCATCAATGTTAGCAGACGTGCCCAGCTCTCAGCCCCCTCCAAGAGACGCTACTCTGGAAGCTACTCACACGTCACATTTCACCCGGATAAAGTCACGCTGTGACATGCCGGGTTCCAGTCTCCCAGAACGCGGCATGTCGTAATACTGAGGGGCGATAAATCACGTGTAGTCCTTGCTGCAGGGAGGGGGCGGAAGTCACTGCTGCTGTGCTAGGCGCAGGGAGGTGAGGCTTGTGTCCCTCGTGGGGGCCGTTCAGACGACGTGGCAGGACCGGGGATAGTTTTTTTTAAAAAACATTTTTATTAGCATTTTTCATCATGAAAACAAACATCAAGCATGTCAATGTCGAGCAGCACACCCATCCTCCTGCCTCCCTATCCACTTTACCCTCCTCTTGATCAAAAACATAGTCCGCATTGTCCAATAGTTCCGTTAGGCCTCTCACCCAGATCCATCTACAGATCAGCCTTATTCCCCTCACCCAGTTCTGCTCCTTAACGAGTAAGATCTTATACCCCCCATGCAGCTCACAACCCTCCGTCCAGCCCATGATAGCGCCTCCACTTACCCCACACCCTGCCAAATGTCTTGGGGCACCCTCTCGTCTCATACGTAACTCTCTCAGCAGCCATATAGAGGTCCATCCCCCTTCTCCACTCTTCTAGTTGAGGCGTGTCAGGTGACCCCCACTTCCGGGCCACATCTCTCTTGGCCACCACTAGGGCCAGTACCAGGAAGATCAGCAAGGGTCGAGACAGATCCACATCGTTCGTCATTCCCAGTAGGGCAAGTTTGGGTTCTAAAGGTAGGGTGGTCTCTAACATCTCTCCCAGCTCTGTCAGGACCACCCCCCAGAATAGTTGAATATTCAGGTATGTCCAGATTGTATGGTAGAAGTCTCCTATGCCAGTGCCACAACCTCAGACAGCCCGGGTCAGTATTCCCCCAATCTTGTGCAGGCGCACTCTGTCAAAATAGGTCCTATGAAGGACATTAAATTGGATCAATCTTAGGCGAGATTTAACTGCTACCTCCCTGGGATGCATTAGGACCATACCCCAGTCTACATCAACCATGTCACCCACCCCTTGCTCCCATGTGGTCCGTAGGTTCCCAAGTCTGTCTGGCCTATTATTCATTATTGTTTTGTATGTAAGGGATACTGCCCTGCCGTCGATCCTTTCCTGTAGCAGGCAACCCTCTAGTGGAGCATATTCTGGAAGCGCCTCTGTCGAGGCCCCCTCTGCCCTCCAAGCGTGTCTTAGTTGCATGTATTTAAGGTATTGTGTGTGGTGGAGTCCATATTCCTTGCGCAGTGAGGGGAAACTATTGCAGTACCCCTTTTTTCATTACATTGCCCAAAGTAGACATGCCTATAGCATCTTAACTTTGGAATCGCCTCAATTTATTAATTTCCTTTAGCCATGCGCATTTCCACAGTGGGGTTTGTTTTGTTAGTCTTCATTCCCACCCTATCGCTTTCATCGCCCTCGTCCATATCCCTAATGTGAGTCTTGTAGCAGGCAGTAGCCTGGCGCTTCCCTTACCTCCATATACATGTAGGCATGTGTGGGCATCCATAGTGTCTTTCTAGTGCGAAGGTGGGGTGGGTGGCCGGGGCGTGCATCCATTCATTTATGGCAACCAGCTGTTCTGCCCAGTAGTAGGCCTCTAGGTCGGGCTAGGAGATACCTCTGTTGTACTGGTGCCTTTGCAAGGTTGACAGCTCCACCCTGGGCTGCTTCCCCAGCCATAGGAAGGTCTGGAGTGCCGCCTGTGTATCCTTGAACACCCTACTCTGAAAGGGAAAGTATTCATTCTGAAAGGCATATAGGAACTGTGGAAGCGTAATCATTTTAAACATTGCCGCCCGGCCGAGGAGCGTCCGGAGAAATTTCCATTGCGCCACGTCCTCAGTAAAGTTGCGTAATAAGTTGGGAATGTTCCTGTCAAAGGAGAGCGCCTTATTGGTCATAAGGAACACCCCGAGGTAGGTAAATCCCTCCGTAGTCTTTTCCAGCCGTTCTGGAAGCGTTGGCTCCTCTTCCCGTCTTTGGGGATCATATAGGATAGATTTATGCCAATTGATCTGGTAGCCTGCATGGGACCCATAGCGATCAAGTTCTAAGAATAGCACAGGCATGGTAGTCTCCGGTTCAGTGATATACAGCAGGATGTCGTCCGCGTATAGGGACAGTTTTTCTGCAGACGTGTCTGGCGTTCGTATTTTGAACCCCCCGATACTCTCGTTCTGCCGGATTGCGCACGCCATTACCTCTATGGAGAGGGCAAACAGTAGTGTGGACAGGGGGCACCCCTGTCTGGTACCCCGCCGTATGGGAAAGTCCCCTGACATTGTGCCATTGACACGGACTCTCGCCCTGGGGTCGGTGTACAACAGGCTAATCTTCCTTCTGAATTTGGGTCCAAAACCGAAGCGTTCTAGCACCCCCTCCAAAAAATTAAATACCTTCTCAGCATCAAGGGAGAGCAACCAGTGTGGATCCTCTGTTGCACACCTCCATTAGCCAGTTATGGGATCTCCTTAGGTTGCATCTAGTCGCCCTTTCGGGGAGGAACCCCGTTTAGTCTAGATGGACCAGTCCCGAAATCACCCGCTGAAGGCGAAGGACCAGCATTGTTGCAAAGAGTTTTGCCTCCACATTTTGTAGGGAAATGGGGCGGTAAGATGAGCACTCCTCGGGTGGCTTGCCTTCTTTTAAAATTGGGATAATCGTAGCATGACGAAGGTCCTACGGGAATACCCCTACCGATTCAGCATCTACAAACAGGCCTAATAAATGACGGGTCAGCAGATCTGCCATTTTTTTGAAGAATTCCGCTGGGAAGCCATTAGAGCCTGACGCCTTTCCCGCCCGGAGTTTAGCCGTAGCCTCTCTAATTTCCTCCATTGTTCTGTCTGCCTCTAGATCCTGTCTATCAGCGTCATCCAGGGCCGGGAGTTCTATATGTGCCATGTATTGCAGGGCGTCTTCCCTTGTCCCCAGTACTCTTGCCTCATAAAAGGCCCCATAGTAGCCTGCAAAAGCGTAGGCTATCTGGTCATCCGTTTGGGCCCAACCTCCCCCGCCATCTCTCACCCTCTCCACCCATCGCGCATCTCTCTCTTTCTTGCTCAGCCACGCCAGAAGCCGCCCGGACTTGTCACCCACATCGTAAAGGTGGTGCAGGGTCGCCAGGGCCTGCGGTTTTGCCTCACTCATTACCAGATGTTTGTATTGGACTCGTACGTCTGACAATCGTCGAAGTGTTCCTAGGTCTATAGTGGTCAGGTGCTCCTGCTCCAAAGCAAGAATCTGGGTTTCCAAGGTTAGTACCTCTGCCTGCACTCTTCTCTTATCTTCTGCCAACCTAGTATGCGCCCTGTCTCACATTACCACTTTGAGTGCCTCCCATAGCATCACCCTGGAGGTCACCGGCCCCTCATTTTCTGCTACATAAACCTGCAGATCAGTCCATAAGCCTTTCAGTATGTCTGCATTTTGAAGGTCCCATGACGTCAATCTCAGTACCGTGGGCAGTCCTCCTCTTCGTCCTCCCACCTTGAGCAACAGAGATGAGTGGTCCGAGATGCCTCAAGCCCGGTATTCTGCCACATCAGTGATGCACAGCACCTGTCTAGCCCTAAATATATACTCAAGGCGGGAGTACACTTTATGTGCCCCTGAAAATAAGGAGTATTCCCTATTCTCTGGATGCAGCCTCCACCACGTATCCACCAGACCTACTGTTTCCATTGTGGTAGCCAACAAGGTTGGACTAGCCGGCCTGTCTGTGTCTCCCGTCCTGTCCGCCCTAAAGTCCATCACGTCATTGAAGTCTCCTCCCAGGACCTGAATCGTGTCAGACGTGTTGAGGAGTATGTCGACGACCCTCTTAAGCGTGGCTGCCTGGAGTTTGGGTGAGGCATAAGCTGATATGAACGTGTATTCCTTTCTCTTCCAGTGGCCCCGCACCCGCACGTGTGTGTCTATCCAAGTCTGTGCTATATGCATGGGTGGATATTTTTTGATCAGGATTGTGACTCCTCTCGAGCCAGATGTGAAACCTGCGTGGGCCAATACTCTATAGCGCAGTTTGGGCCCTGTAGGTGTGTTTCTTGCAGCAGTATAACCTCTGACCCAGATCTCTTCACATAGCTATTTACTAGCCCATGCTTGACACTACAGCCCAGGCCATTAACATACAAAGTGAGTACCCGAAGCTCATCTGAAGACCCACTCTCCCCCACTAGGCTATCTCTCCTCCTGTCGTGCATTAAGGGTTAATCGCGGCCATTGTCCTGCACGTAGGGTTGCCAGGTTGTGTGTGCGTATGTTCAACATGCCATGCTTAACCAATCCCCCTCCCCGACACCCCCCCCTCCCCCATCCCACCCACCCACCATAGTCTCCCATGAACCCACAACCATGAAACTGCAAAAAACTCTCGCCCCCCCCTCCCGCCAGCCCCTTCACTGTTGCCAACATCGCCAGGGACTTTCGGGTAGAGAAGGTCTATCACCCACCCCTGAAGATCCCCTAGCACCCCATCTCCTGGACAGTAGTCCAAGAGCGAACAAAACTCCCTTCCACCTGAATTAAGTGTAGGGAAACAATTTACATCAAACAACGGGAAGTAAGAAAGTTTGTAGGGGGTGTATCAACTTGCGTGCACTCCAGCCGAGCCAGAAACTTCTTGTCCATACTGTCCCATAATCACGAATGAGAGTCCTGGATAGCGTCCTGTGAAGCCCCATACTCCCTGGTTGTATCTTGTTCCATCTCACGGATCACTGCCACCAGCGGATGCATAGATTGCGTTTCATTGTCCTCTTCCCCAGATGCGTTTCCGACAGTGTCCTCTTCTGCTTCAGAGGGGGTGATCCTCTTCAGGCAGCGAAACCTGGACCCTGCATCGCCCCCTGTCTCTGGGGAGGCTGACCGTTGCCGCATGCGGGTGGTCTGAGTCAACTTTGGATACGGGGTCGTAGTCCGCCACCTGCGCCCCCTCTCGCCTCTTGACCTCTGGGTCTTCGGTAGCCCCATGAGGCCTCCATGGTCTGCGGCCTGTCCGGCATAGCCCGTCTCTCTCCCACTGTTCATTGCTGCGAGGGGCGCTCCTCCAACCACTGCCACGCATCATCGGGGTGTGTGAAGAAGTGCGACTTTTCCCTGTAGATGACTTAACTTTGCTGGAAAGAGCAGCATGTATTGTATTTTTAAGTCCCTCAGTTTTGTCTTTACCGAGTCAAAGGAACGCCTCTGTTTTTTCAAAAACAGTTGGACAGAATGCAGAACAATGTCATACATTCACCTCAGTACAGAGATCTGGGCCTAAATCCATCGTTTTTTTGCACTCCACACCAACCCAGTTCAGACACGGCCATATGCAAATCAGCCTTGACCCTGTGTCTCATGGGAACAGTCCAGCCTGAACTGCCAAGCCAAGTCTTTCATGGAGCGGAATCAAGCATCCTAGGACCGGTTTCTGGCTATCAGCCGTCTTCAGCCAGGATAGCTTGACTCCAGTGGTGTGGAGAGCATGGGACTCACGTCTGAGCATACCCATCCCACTCGGGGTGACAAATGCAAAAACAGTTGATGGACAGAATGCAGAACAAGGTCATACATTCACCCCAGTACAGAGATCTGGGCCTAAATCCATCGTTTTTCTTTGCACTCCTCACCACCCCAGTTCAGACATGGGCATATGCCTCTGTTTTTGGACTTCTTGACTGTATCTGGGAAGATCATGATCACTGCGTTTTCAAATTGTATTTCACCAATTTTTCGGGCTTCTCTCAAGAGGAGATCTCGGTCAGCAAAGTTCAGGAAGTCGGGAGAGTCTTCTGCAGCCATGTATGGAGGAAGGTCGCAGTGTTCCCTTCGATTCCTTCCCTAAATCCCACAAAACGTAGGTTGTTGTGGCGTGCCCTATTTTCTGTATCATCCACCCTCCATTGGAGTTGCTTGTGAGACGCCTGAAGGTCCGCCATGACTCTCTTGAGTGTGGTGTGCGTATCCTCCGCTTCCCCCAGCCTTGTCTCTGCCGTGGTCACCCTCTCCATCAAGTTGCGAAAGTCCTGCCGTAACAGAGTAACTTCCGCTCCCAATTCGCCAACCTTGACCTCAAGAGCGGCCCGGACACCTGTATGTCGTCTCGCGACGCCTGGATGGCCCCCATCAAGAGCGCCGTGTCCAAGCGCAGTCCTTGGGCCTTCGACTTCATGGCCGGAGGGGCCGTTGCATAACTGTCTATGGTAACCTGTCTCGGGGTCCGAGTGGTCACCTCTTTCTTACCCATGGCGCGTCCACCAGTCTTCTGTTTGATCCCGGTGTCCCGTAGGTCGTATCAAGCGTTTCCCACCTCCAGGCCTCCGTCTTCAGAGTGGGGGGCCTCAGCAGCAGGGGGGGGGGGAGGAGGGAAGGCTGGGGAATATCCCCCTGATGGCTCCGCTATCCCCCAGAGTGGGCCAGCGCTTGATGGCGGATTCTAGAGGCTGCGGGTGTTTCCACGGTGCCCCGGGTATTGTCAGCGGTCTCCCTCAGCATGTCCAGAATTCCCTGTGGAGAGGAGGGGGTGGGGTGGATGGATGGATCCCTAAAGTCCGATGGTGCGACCTCGGTCCCCTGGCCCCTGCAGCGGCGGTCCCTGCCCAGTTCCACTGCCCACAGAGCCCTCCAATATCAGGTCCCAGGGTCCGCCAGGTGTGTGGATCGCCTCGTGTCACTGGGGTGAGAGGCACAGTGTAACAGGGCTTTGTGTGCCTCCCGGCCCTGGTCTCTCCGGCCGCTAGGCACCAGTGGGATGTGGGTCGAGCACCCCGCAGGCAGTGGCACCCCATCCACGGCTCCTGAAGATGGCACGCTCTGTAGGCCACCGCGCCGGCCCTAGGAGCCCTTCCCGGAGGCTCGCAGGGTGGGAGATGGTGTGGGGGGTGGGAATGGGGGGTTCGGGAAGGCCGGTCCTGGAGCCTTGACAGACCCCAGCGCCCCTCTCGACGATCCCTCCGGCGTCCTGACCTTGCCTGGACGATCGCTGTGTTCCAAGTCTCAGGGCGCCGCCATTTAGTGGATCGGGTCGCAGTCACCACAGTCCGGAGCGGCGAGCTGAATCTCACTGATCCGCGCCTCTGTCCCCCTGGAATCTGGAGTTAATCGGTGCTCCCAGCTTCACGGAACCCAAGACATATCCCGGATAACCAAATCAGGGTATGTGGACGGTTTGTAGTGTCGGATTAAGAAGAGCTCGGCGGAGCTCACCAGAGGCACAACCTGTTCAGCCATGTTGCTGGCCACGTCCCCCAGGACCGGGGATAGTTGGCACTGGAGCCCTCCTCCCCAGGAGTCTGATAGAGCTCTTTGTGCTGCATGGAAGCTGGGCACAGAATGACCACAGAACGATACTGCGGGAGGTGGGGCGGCTCAGCGTCCATTTTTAGAGCCATTAGGAGCCGATCTTCCCCCTCCCAACCCAATCGCAGCCAAGCCAACTGGAGGAAGAAACAAGCGAAGGACGTGCAACTGGTGCAGGGTGGGCGGGCATAGTAAATGCTGTACCCCCAAAGGAAACAGGCAACCGCAGCAGTAGCTTAATAAAACAGTAGCATCAACTGTGTAAGGAAAATTCACGCTTTCTTTATGGGGACTAGTCGCAGGGGTATAACCAAACCCAATCTTTGGGTCTAACACAATTGCACAGTAGCGGCGAAGTGGACATGCAGGGAGACCCGGGATCGGGGAAAAGCTGAGACTCCCCGTTTTTTTTTATTCTGTGCGATGAAATAAAACTTTTTTTTTTTTTAAGTTTTATATAGCACTATCTTGACCAGTAAGTATCAGAGCGCTTAACACATACACAGTAAACAGCAGAAGGACATTCCAGCACATAGCAGGTCGACAGTAAGGAAGCAGATCACAGAAATAAAACAGAGCAAGGGATCTAAAAATGCATAACAGCGGATAGGGAGCGAGCAATGAGGGAAAAGGCGAGAGTGACATAGTCCAGCCACCCACTATCGTTGAATGACCAAGGAGAGAGGATACAACTCGGATAAAGAAGACTAGGTTAGTTGACGTTGGTCATGAAAGTATTTGTTTAGGAGATGGAGTTTCAGGTCCCTTTTGAAACAGGAGAAGGAGGGGTTGCATCTGAGGACTCCAGGGAGAGCGTTCCATATCCTGGGAGCGATGCCAGAAAACAATCGGCATTGGGAGGTTTTCTTTTTCAATTTCTGGGGAATAAGAAGGAGTGAGTTGGAGCTTCTTAGAGTTCTGGATTGACCTGCCCTAATCAGTTTGTTGTTTAAGTAGTTGGGTGCAGGAGAGTGAAGGGTTTTGTGTGTGATGCAGGCCAATTTATAGATATATCACCCTTCCATGGGAAGCCAATTGAGGCAGTTGAGAGCTGGAGTGATGTGTTCAAATCTGTTAACTCCAGAAACGAGTTGAGCGGACATGTTCAGCACTGCTCTAAGAGGGGCTAGGTGAGCTTTAGGAGTCCTTGTAAGGATGGCGTTCCTGTAGTCTATTTTAGAGAACTAGGGATAAGACTACTGTCTTGAGGTCATCGTAGTGTAGAAAAGGTTTCAGTTTGTGGTGTTTAAGAGAGAAAAGAGCACTTTTTGCAGAGTTTTTGATGTGAGGAGTCTCCATTGAAAAGTTCATGTCAAGTGTGATGCCTAGACTTAACGGATTCAGAAAAGGGGGTGGTGATGGACAGAGTATCTGAATTAAGCAGAACAATCCTACCCAGTCCAAAGATCAGGGTTTGATCCATCACCGGTTTTTAGCTCACTGCACCATCCCAGCTCAGAACCTGGCTACATGCAAATTAGTCTGTCCCTGGCCCAGTGCATCATGGGAACAGGGCAGACCAAACTACCAAGCCAATTCTTTAACTGGAAAGGAAAACAAGCTTCCGGGGACCTGTTTCTGGCATTACAGCCGTCTTTGGCCCGGCTTGCTTGAATCCTGATGGTGCAGTGAGCAAGGGACTCACATCTGAGTATACCCTTCCACGCTTATGGTGGACAAAACGATTCAGAAAAGGGGGTGGTGATGGACAGAGTATCTGAATTAAGCAGAATACTCCTACCCAGTCCAAAGGTCAGGGTTTGATCCATCACCGTTTTTTAGCTCACTGCACCATCCCAGCTCAGAACCTGGCTACATGCAAATTAGTCTGTCCCTGGCCCAGTGCATCATGGGAACAGGGCAGACCAAACTACAAAGCCAATTCTTTAACTGGAAAGGAAAACCAGCTTCCGGGGACCGGTTTCTGGCATTACAGCCGTCTTCGGCCCGGCTTGCTTGAATCCTGATGGTGCCATGAGCAAAGGACTCACATCTGAGTATACCCTTCCACGCTTATGGTGGACAAAACGATTCAGAAAAGGGGGTGGTGATGGACAGAGTATCTGAATTAAGCACAACACTCCTACCCAGTCCAAAGATCAGGGTTTGATCCATCACCGTTTGTTAGCTCACTGCACCATCCCAGCTCAGAACCTGGCTACATGCAAATTAGTCTGTCCCTGGCCCAGTGCATCATGGGAACAGGGCAGACCAAACTACCAAGCTAATTCTTTAACTGGAAAGGAAAACAAGCTTCCGGGGACCGGTTTCTGGCATTACAGCCGTCTTCGGCCCGGCTTGCTTGAATCCTGATGGTGCAGTGAGCAAGGGACTTAACTGAGTCAGATAGGGTCAGGGGGCAGTTTAGGGCAACCAGATTCTTGAGCCATTCTTGGACTGGACGATGGCTACCCTTTGGAGAGAATAGGATTAGTTCTGTTTTGTCTGGTTTGAGCTTTAAGTGGTTAATGTAGAACCAAGTTTGGATTTCGGTTAGGGTGGTATTGCGGATTTGGATGTCACTGGGAGACTTGATCCTGAAATAGATTTAGGTGTCGTCCGCGTAAAGGTGGTAATTCACTCTGGCTTTTTTCAATATGATTGTGAGGGGCTCCATGAAGAGATTGAAGAGGGACAGGGAGAGGATCGAGCCTTGCGGGACCCCAAGTGTGACTTTAGTTGGCTTTGAGAGACAGGAGTTAATTTTAATTTGTTGTGAGCGGTGTTAAGGGAAGGAGGTGAACCTTTTTAGTACTGTGCCATTAATGCCAGACTGTTTCAACAGGGTCTCCAAAAGGGCTGGAAGGTTTACTGCGTTGAATGCCGCAGATAGGTCAATAAGGATGAGTAGGCAGGCATCACTTTCGTCTAGGGCCTTGTGAATATCGTCGAAGTTGAGCATAGCTGTTTCCGTGCTGCAGCCTTTTCTGTAACCAGATTGAAAGGCGTCAAGGAGGTTGAACTCAATGTGTTTATTGAATTGGGGGAAAACACATTTCTCCAATGTTTTTGCAAGGAATGGGAGGTTAGAGATAGGTCTGAGGTTGATAAGATCATTAGGGTCAGGCCCACGTTTCTGGAGAATGGGTGAGATTTGTCCTTGTTGAAGGGAGTCTGGGACACAGCCTAAGGTGAGAGAGGCGTTGATTGTTGTCCAGAAAGCTGAAATGGTGTGGTTGAGTTCTTTTATTATTGTGGATGGGAGGGGGTCCATGGTGGGGAAGGAGGGTTTTAGATTGGAAATTATATTGAAGACCTCGTTTACCGACATTAGCTCAAAGTAAGACCAATGCACGTTGTTTTTTAGCTGGAGGAAGGTCTGATTAAGAGCTCTTTCTGAGTGGTCCAGTGAGGTTGAAGGGGGGAGGTTAAGGGAGGTTAGAGGTTTGTAAGAAGGATTGATCCATTTTAGAGACTTTATTGGTGAAGGTGGCAATTTCTTCACATCGCTCATTGGTGGCTTCGATTTCTTGAGAGAGAGTGCAGTTAGTTTGGCTTTTAACAATGTTGAAGAGTTCTCTTGGTCGGTTTTTCGCCAGATCTAGTTGGCTGCGGAAAGAAGATGCCTTTTCACTGAAGATGTGTTTTTTGTATGACCGTCGAGCAGATTTAAGATGTGTTCGGTGCAGGGACGAGGGGTTTTGCCTCCAGGACCTTTACGTTTGTCTGAGTTGGTGCCCTTCATTAATCAGCTCCACATTAAACCAGGGTTTTGATTTGGTTCTCCTCAGTTGTTTGAATTTGAGAGGAGCTACTTGGTCTAAGACCTCTGTCATTCTTGAGCTGAAGTGAGGTCATCAGCCATCGATGCAGAGGGATGGAGTTGAAGATGGGGAAGAATCTTGGCTTCAAGTTCGGATAAAGGCATTTCTTTGATGTTTCTGGTTTAGAGTTTAGGTTTGACAACACAAATAGGTTGGAGGCGGGCAAGTGTGTCAATCTTGAACAGAATGAGGTGGTGGTCGGACCAGTCAATGGGAGTAATCTCTCTCAAGGAGATCAGATCGTTGTTTGTTATGATCGCATCTAGTGTTGCACCTTTGATGTGAGTTGGTTTATTGCAGAGTTGCTTGAGGTTATATATTTCCAGAAGGTTGGAAAGGTTCAAGACAGTGGAGTCTTCTGGGCCGTTCCAGTGGATATTGAGGTCACCCAAGAACACGTCTTTGGTGTCTGTCAAGAAGAATCGTGTTATTAGGTCTGTTAGTTCTTCAGGGAAAAGGGTACGCTCTCCAGGTGGATGGTAGATGGTGTGGAATTTGATGAGTGGGGTGCCCTTGGTTGTGAGTTCGACGCCTAGGTATTCAAACGATCTGTATTCTGCAGGTTTGAGTTTGGTCATCTGTATTCTAACTATGTATGATGGCTAGTCCCCCCCAGTTTTGATCGGCCTGTCATATCTGATGAGTTTGTACCCTGAAGGGGTGAGAATGTCAAGAATAGGGGTGGAGTGGGCATTGAGCCAGGATTCTGTGAGGAAGGTGATGTCAATTTCTTCAGCCAGAAGAGCTTCGGCAATGTCAGTAGCGTGCTGTACTGCTGATCTGCAGTTAAGGAGCATGGGGAGCATCGATGATGGGGGATTGAGGAGGATAGAGGTGTATTGAGCTGGGGGTCTAAGCGAGTGGACAGTATTCGTGATTGTTAGTGCTGATAATAACAGGGATGTGGACAGGGGCTTACTTCTGGTCCAACGCGAGGTGAGAGTCGTAGAGTTCAACAGGTTTCAGTACCAAAAAGGGTTGGCTATCTCTGTTGGGACTGGGGGCCTGGCTCGATAATGTGCTGGAGGGTCATGGGGTGCTCTGTGGGGCTATGTGAGATGTATTGAGTGAAGTAGGAGCACAACACTTCGGGGGGAGGGAGCACGTTGGCCTGGCCCTGTTGAGAAGGTCTTGTTGCAAGTGAAGGAAATCAGCAGGAAGGGAGTTAATTTTCTGCTTCATTCTGTTCAGTTGCTGTGCTATAGAGCTGAGGAAGTTTAAGGTTTTAGGCAGGGGTCCAGGATGACTGGGGTCAGAGGAAGGAGGTTGAGCAGGAGTGCAGGTTTGGATGAGTCCATGGGATAAGGAGAGGGGGGAGGTTGTATGCGGGGAGTCAGTGTTGAAATGTTTCTATTTGAGGGGTTCAGTGTAGGAGAGGTGGGACTGGTGTCCAAGTGAAGAGGGAGAGAAATTATGGAACCGACGTCAGGGTTCTGGGCATTGTCAGCGAGATTGGCGGTGGAGGGCAGGCTGAGAATGTGGGAGTGCGACATTGGAGGGGGAAAGTACAGTGGTATAAGGGGGGAGAGAGACCACAGGACTGGAAATTATGTTTGACAGGGGGGGCGGGGGGGGTGGGGGGAAGGGTTGGGGAAACGGGGACAGTGTAGGTTGTAGGGGAAGATTTTGAGGGAGGGTTCTGATTTCAGGGGTAGAGAGGGGAGAGTCTGTGAGGTTCTTGGGATTAGGAGAGGGGAGATGTTGGACACAGGGTGCCAGGTTAGTAATGTTCCCAATCGAGGAGTTAAGAGGAGGGGAAGTGGAACTAGAGTCCAGGTGAGGAGGAATTAAAGAAAGGTCATCGGAGTTCCAGGGCAAGTCCGAGAGGATAGAGGCGGGTTGTGTGTTGGGGTGTGTGACAGCGGATAGGGATTGAGCAGTTGTAGAAAGGAGGGTAGAAACCACTGGATTGGAAATGACGTCAGACCAGGGGGAAGTAAGGGACGTGGGAACAGGGTCAGTGTAGGTGGTAGGGGAAGTTTGTGGGGGAGGGTTCAGATTCTCATGGGTGGAGAGGGGAGTGTTTGTAGGGATAACAGTCGCAGGCGGGCTGAGGTTAGAGACCAAGATATTAAGATTGTCCTTGAGGGGATTGTTAGTTGTGAGTTCATTGCTCCTGGAGGGATCAGGAGATGTGACAGTTTGTAATACAATCGTATGACAAAATCACGCCGCCATGACCCGTTGTCCCCACCATTTCCCATCTGCAGGCATTGATGGACGGTGAAAATGAGAAGTGAGACGAGCTAATTTAAACAAGCACAAGCTTGCGCTGATGCTGCAGCAGGGGGAAGTGTGCGCGAAGGGGGGGAGGGGAAGAGGGAGGGGGGTATCTGCGTGATTCACTTGCGGAGCGAGTACCACCATATGGTGGTACTCGCTCCCGCAAGTGAATCTCCTCTCCACACGTGCACGCGCTACCATTGAAGGCAA
This sequence comes from Lissotriton vulgaris, assembly GCF_964263255.1. NCBI lineage: Eukaryota > Metazoa > Chordata > Amphibia > Caudata > Salamandridae > Lissotriton > Lissotriton vulgaris. The sequence continues at coordinate 1,528,628,314 of NC_141693.1, forward strand.
TGGAACGCGTGCATGGTTGTGTGTAAAAAAAGGGGACTGATGGCTACAGGTCACCTAAGCAGTGCATTAGCGCTGCTTAGTCGAGCCCTAAAAAGTACCTGATCGGCAGTTCCACGGAATCATACTGGATTTCAGTGTCATCCTTCTCAGAAATCCCAACTCTTCAAAAGAATGACTAATTCTCATTGTCTGATCTCTGTTTGAAATGTGCAAAGAACCAGAAAGACAGTGGAACTAACCTGCTTCACGTATCTGGCTTAAAGATTCACAGCAACAGTTTGACCAGTGACCTATGCAGGGAGAATTTTTATTTTCAAAATGTGACTATGTCCCATTCTGATTTGGGACTTTTAAAAAAAACGTTTTGACCTTTACAGGGATCCCTGCACTTGGTGTATAGCTGCAGGCAGTTTTTCCAATGACATATTCAAAAATTAATATCTCTGGTTCACCTGATTGGATTTTTGTTGTGTTTGTGTCCCATTGCTTATTACATTTTTCTCAATTTTACACATTTAATTAGAGTTCTTAATGTGTTGTGTCTTTAACTATTTAGCTGTTTTGTCACATCTAAATGCTTTATACATCTTCTTTAAATAAAGCCTGTCTGCTCTGTTCAATACCCAATAGTGGGTGAGGTCAGAATTCAGTTACTGAAATCGTTGGCTGAAACTAACAGGTTAGTAACTTTATTACTCGTGATCCACTTCAATCTTACATGTAGTTTTCAAAGGGACAAGCACTGCAGGACAAGGACATAGTGTGCGCACCCTAAATCTTTAGCCCAGCGGTGATGCACCTACATTGAATTGGCTTGGAAAGTTGGTCCCAGTCCCTGACAGTTCTCAGAGCAAAAGGTCAGCAAAAAATGTTCAAGTCCTATGTTTCCGGAAAGTTCAGGAGGCGGGTACTCTTTCACTAGCCACTTGCGATTCATCTCAATTATAGTTTGATTTTTGTAAGAAATATAATTAGCTGGAGAAGGCCTCTGCAAAAATATTTCTGCTCACGAGTTGATACTAACCTACAGGTTTTAGCTTTGTTGAAAAAAATGTCCACACCAATGGAAGGCCACCCTCAGAGGTGACCAACCAGAAGGGAATTCTCAGTGATACTCAGACGTGAAAAACTCAATACCTCTGCTAAAGAAAAACACTGAAAACATAGCCTGACTCAAGAATCAAGCCAACATTGCAAGCTGCCATTATAGGAGTATGATTCAACTGCTATTTTGTGTGTGACTCGCAAATCAAATATGATTTGTGAGTTTCATACTGTGGGAAAAAATGAAGCCGAGGCAGATGTAATCATGAGTATTTGACCACAGAGTACTTGTGGCAAGTGCCATGTGGTAGGGACCAGGAGTTGGCTGTTGCACATTTCCATGGTGGGATATCAGTGTGCAGCAGGGTTTGGATGTCCGAGTGGGGTTGAATTCAGGGAGAGGGTGCAGGTCAGTCCCTGCTCCCAAACACCAATGAGCATGGCCTAAGGCAATGCACTGAGGAAACTGGCTGTCTGCAGTGGGTTTTACGCAGGGCTGGCCACAGGATGAACCCCGAGACTAAACCACACTGAAAATGACTGAAGACTCTGAGGGTTTTATTCTCAAGGTGGTTTGAGCACAGGTCCTGATCACAATCCTCACTCTGAGCCCAAACCCAGTTGTGAAAGGCAAAAACCATGTGCAGCGGGGATTTGAAAATAATTACAATATGTAATAAAAACACTGAATTTCACCAAAAAAGGAGATCAAAACTAAGTTATAATTCTGACTCAAACAGGTAGACCACTCAATTTTGCCAGTTAAGGATACCAACGTATACAACACAAGCAATAAACAACAATTTGGCAATATCTCAGAAATGCAAAGGCAGCAATAAATAGCAATTTGGCAATACCATAGAAATGCAAAGACAGCTATCAAGCAATCAACATGGTGTGTGGCACAAATGATGGCATGTGTTTTGTGCATTAGTGACCTTAGCTGGCTAATTTCAGTGGCTTTATGCATTTGATCTAGAACCATAACTCAGATTTGACTATGTTTTTCAGCAAATGTATAAATGATCAATAGATAGATAAATAGAGTATAAAGTAATCCCTGAAATGTGGTGCTTGTCCACTTATTATTCTTTTTAATATTTACAGACTTGTACAGCACATGGCTACCCAAGAAGGGTTTCCACGTGCTACGCTACAGTAAGGTATCTGGTACTCCAATGCAGGTCTCTTCCAACAACAGGTTTTTAATTTCTTGAGTAAGATCGAGAGAGAGCGACATGCTCTCAAAGCAGGGAGTAAGGAATTCCCCCACTTCGGACCTAAGAAAAAGCCTTTACCTCCTTGACGGGTTCGGCTAATTCTGGGAATTGCAGCAAGAGCAAGATTTCTTGGGCACAGAGATTAGCTTGGTGTATATGGTAGAACCAGAGTTCTTAAGTATATGGGGCAGAATTGGAAAGACATTTGTGTGCATAGCATAAAGCTTTATATTGAACATGCCATTCAATTGACAACCAATGGAGTTCATAGAGCAGACTGGCAGTGGAGGAAAATGTAGGGGGAAAACTTTGAGGGGTGAAGTAGGAGTCTTGCAGCAGCGTTTTGCACTGTCGCTTGAGCACGCTCTTCGTGACACCCAAGTAAAGAATATTTACGCCATCCAACCTGGAATTAAAAAACTATTGGTTCCCTGGGCTGGGACAGGAAGACAACAAAGAATTTTCCTGAGCCATCTTAAAATACCAAAGCATGAGGAAGCCACCTTGGTGATTCAATGACTGATGGACAGCCCGTCATCAAGCCAGACCCCTACATTCTTGAGCACAGGTAATGTTATATTCCCAAGTTAGGCCCATGTAGAGAAGCAGCTTATTTCTTAAATTGTCCTCACAAATACAATTTTCAGCTGAGACCGTATACACATATTTGCATGCATGACAATGTGGGATTAGTTTCCCCGAAACTAAACCGGTTTACACATCTAGCTCCGCACAAGATTATCACAAAGCCATGAACATCATGTACAAGGTCTCGTTTTGCACTATGAACAAATGTCATCGCTATCTTAATCCAAGGGGCGACAGGGCTATCTAGTGTCCATAACATCACTAATATATATGCACATCGCAAGGCTGCTTTCTATTATAAAAGATCAGCAAGAGAGGCACTTCCGCTGACACCGAGGTCCTTGCATGCTAACAAATTACCACACAGCAGTCTGACATCTTGTGTGGGGTATCCAGTTCATGACCAAGACGGGGTTCTTCATTCTAGCCCATCAGGTAATGGAGTTGGATCGTCCCTTGGGGGGATTCTTGGCTCTACACCTACACACACTCTAGGTACACTTAAAGTAGGGTTTGCATCGTAGTAGTAAGCTCAATTACTGCCTTTTTTTTATATGCCTGCATATATACATTTCTTTAGCACCATAGTAGAAATATATATACTATTTAAACTTTTGGTGTTTGTAATCATGTTTTTCTGCTTCTTTCCATTAATCATTGCAGCACACGTATTTTATGCAAGAATAACGTTGGTTTAGTAATTGTATTGAAAACGTCCCACTATATATTCTTCGTATAATTCTCTGAGAATAAGTGAGCATGAGTGACTGATCCCAAGGTTCTGTGCTGTTTATATGATCCGAGATGGTTCAGGGTTGTCATGTTCACTGGTTGCCAGAAATCATTTGCTCCCTGGTAAGGTTGGGGGGATTCAGGTGGCACTGTGGCCTAGCTTGTCAGTAGGCCAACATATCCTGCTGGGGTGTATAGAATCAATCTTGACACCAATGACTTAGCGTATGTTGTTCAAACAATGCGCAGATCTTATAGATTAGTGGAAACTACACAACAGTACTGGAGTGGGAACAGTATCCGTATCCTCAGACCTCAGATGAGGGCCTCAAAGATGAGGGAGTTTACCCAGCAGCAGAACCTCGGTCTTATCCGCATTCAGCCTGAGGGAATTAGCATTTATCCAAGAAGAAACTTGTGTAAGGCTGCTCTTCGGGCCTCTGCACTACGATTCTCCTGAGATGATAGGTAGAACACGATTTGAGTGTCGTCAGAGTAGAAGAGGAGAGAAGGACCGCAGTTGTTTACAATATCTACACAAGGCCTTATGTAAAGATTAAAAAGGGTTGGACTGGGTGTGGATCCTGGTGCACATCAGATAGAAGAGGGTGTCGCTTCGAGCAGTGCTGATGAGTGAAGACCTAGAAACCATAATCTTGCAGGAAAGAGCCCATCCAACACAGGGACATATCCTGCACACCCATAACCTCTAGTATTTGAAGTAGAGTTTAGTGATTCACTGTGTCAAAAGCTGTGCTGAGGTCTGAAGGAATGAGCACAGTTGTGCCACCGTTGTCTAATTGATGCCTTAGAAGTTCACTCACGGCGAGGAGACACAGCTCCGCGCTATGGCCTGCTCTAAAGCCCGGGGTCCTTAAATACTTTTTTGCTTAAATAAAGTTTTTTAATTAAGGTGTTTTTTCTTACATTAAGGAACGAGGCTAAAGGATTAGTTCCTTTATAAGGTCATGGAAGTTTCAGATATTTAACTCTTTGTACTACATGTATTCAGGTTCACCTTTTCCGTAAACAAATATAACCATTCAACCACCCCTATTTCATATATTTCATGGCAAACTAACACAAATATGGTAAACGATAAATTAACAAGATATGGCTGGTCTGAATTGCTGAGTCTATAAACTTAGGCCACCTTTAGATGAACGCATTGCATATATGACACGCTTATTTTGTTTGGTACTTCTCTGTATCACCTTTTTTCTATAGCACATTACTCCTATGGTTTGAAAGTCCTTCGACGTGATGAATATATAAAACTGTTACTGTAAATAAAACACATAAAATGCATATTTCTCAGTGTTCAAAATTATCAGTAAATATGTACATGTTCTGATCAAATTATTTACCTTCCAGTAGTTCTTCTAGTTTCAGTAGCTCTTTCTGGCCAGCCTCACTCATCAACTCTTCAACAGACAGGGTCGTTATGAAGTCAGCTGCCTTGCAACACTCACATGGACACTTCTCTTGAACTGTAAAGGATAATTCTATTATTCAGGATATAAATGACAAAATCCACGACTGACACCTTTGCCAGCACACAAGATATGGTAGAATATTTCAGTTAATGGCGGGTAACCATTTTTGACATTCTCCCATTTACATTTAGTGTAGTTTATTTTAGGCATGGGATGAAACAGTTTAAGTTCACTGACAAACTTTAAAACAATATATAAATCTAGAAGAGCATAAACGGTCTTCAGGTCTGCCTTTGTTGAAGTGTCACTCAAAGCCAGGATCAGCCCACACTTATCATACCAAAAGCGTGTAATTGGGTCAGCCCCATTCAGTCACTGCTTTGAATGAAATGTCACCTTATTGGCCAACCCACAGCTCCGCTATTCAGTGTTCAGAGTGTATCATGAAGAACATCATTCTGCTGCTTGACTTGCTCCCATTGTGAGTGTGCTTTGAGAAGGGGTAGGAACTGAGAAGAAATGGAGCCCATCTCAGACCATCACCATGCTGCACTTATAGCTTCAGTCCAAAAAGCTGAATTGTAGGCGAACTGATGAGGCAAAGGAGAATCACAGACTGCAGAAGGAGATCAACAGCGCTATCATGGAGGTGAACAGCATGTGTGGTACTCTTCACCACAGGGCAGCATCTGGCTGTAATTGAATCACTGCCGGTAATTACCAGGTTTCCCTTCCCATCGTCTGCCTATGTAGTTAAACTCAGCCAATGGGCACTGTTCTACAGAGTGCCTACTTCAGTGGCATGAACCGTGCAGTCAACAAGAGGGCAACGTATAATCTGCCCTATCTTTTAATTAATAATGGCCAGCCTCAACCCCTCACATGCTGCAATGGGGGTAGAGCCTACTCCATGCATCCACATCTATTATCTATGTATGATCAGAAGCAGGACCAGATCTCGGGCAGTGAGACTGGTGCCACCGCACCGGGTGCTAACTACAGGGGGTGCCCGATTTGTAAGTTCATTTTTATTTTAAAAGCACCTGATGCCACGTTCCTTGCCTCTATCAATTTTCAGTCAACAATAAAAATCCTAAGAAAACTCCAGTGATTCATTTTCTTCCTGGAGAGAGATAGGTTTTTTAGGTGAGGTTTTGACTGATCATAAAATATAGTAGAGAGGATTAATATGACTGCCACAAAGAACGTGAACCCTGCAGATCACAAAGTGCATATAATGTAAATAGGTAGGTGGGTTTCTGCTTTTCTAAGAGACACCCTTTTGTTACTTGCAGTTCATAAGTTAAAATTCTAATATAGAACAACGATTTATCATCAAAGAACTGAATACACATTGCAAAGTATAGGTCTGAGGATAGACTAAAGTTGGAAAAAGTTCATTTGGATAGAAATCGATTCTTATTATTAAAGAGAACCCCCAACTCTGGTGTTCTGTTTTCAATTAGGAGTTTGTGCTTCTCAGACCAAGCCTCTTAAACTATACTGCCTACCAGTAAGGATGAGATGGGACTCCTACACCTCGAAAACCTCTGTCTTACACATGTTCTATACACTGATTACACGTTTGATTGTCTCTGTGTAATGTGTATGTGATGTAAAGTGCTGTGACATCATACACTGGTATGAGTGGTAGGATAAAGCTAGTTAAATGCATCTGAGAGAGAATGATATGGAGGCTCGAGGGGCACTCTTGGGTGATAGTCGGGAATCTGTGACAAAGGTGGTCATTGGGGGTGGGTTCAATAAACACTGTTGCAACGGGCACCCACAATACTAAAGCCAGCCCTAAATTCTGCCTTAGAGATTGCCACAGTACTGAAACGGCTCTTATCAAGTCCACGGAGGAAATCAGAGCTACTGTAGATCAAGGAGGTAGGGCTGCCCTTATGTTGGACCTATCGCCGGCATTTGATATGGTCCACCATACGTTATTGGTGGACCGATTAGATGAGATAGGAATAAAGGGCAATGCCCTAAAACTTCTAAAATCTTTTCTCTCGGAAAGAACCCAAACTGTCAAACTAGACAAATTTGAGGCGGATGCCTTCTCATTGCCATGTGGAGTCCTGCAGGGGTCCGCACTGAGCCCGACACTTTTTAATGTTAATGTATCCTCCCTCGCGCCCCTCATTGAATCCTACGGCTTTAATTTAACATCATACGCTTACGATACCCAAATCATAGTAACCATTCAACCAAAAAGACTACAAGACACTGCAGCCAAATTTCACGATAGCATGTACGCAACGGGAAACTGGATGGCACAAAACTGCCTGAAGTTAAATTCCAGTAAGACTGAGGTTGTGCTTTCGGGAACAATCCAGCCTTCTGGACACCCAACTGCTGGCCGAACTCACTAGGACAATTGCCAGTCCCGACCAGGAATGTGAAAAACCTGGGTATTTGGATAGACGACACTCTAAGTTTCAAGGACCAGGTGAACTCAGTAGCATCCTCTACCTCGTTCACCCTTCGAGCCTGTAAAAATATTATGCCACTAATTCCCAAAAAAGCACAACAAACGGTAATAACTGCACTAGTGATGTCTAAACTAGACTTATTGTAACAGTCTTTACCTCAAGCTACAAGAAGGCCTAATGAATACGTTACAGATTCTGCAGAATGCAGCGGTCAGACTTCTTTCAGGAACGCCTAAATATGCATCTATCACTGGTGCAATTAGAGGGCTGCACTGGCTGCCTATGAGGAAGTGCACCAAGTTCAAGGCCTTGTGTTTGGTCTTCAAGGCACTGCATGGAATAGGACCTAAATTCCTGAAACAGCATTTTAAATGGTACTCACTCAAAATAACTCTCTGTTCTTCTGATGCCAAGTTGGTGGTTACACACCGGACGAAGAAAGCCAATTGGGGCGGCAGAAGCTTTGTCGCTAATGCAGCCATAGCCTGGAACTCCCTTCCCTTGCACCTAAGACATTTAACAACTTGATGGCCTTTAGAAAGGCCTTAAAAACATGGCTTTTTACCAATTAGGCTATATTTAATATACAAACCTCTTTCCCAGCATCCGTCAGTAGGTACCTCACCCTAGCGCCAAAACACCTTTTTGGTAACAGCAGCGCTTTACAAATGCAAGTAACATTAACATTAACATTGTCCTTGGGGGGATTGTTAGTTGTGAGTTCATTGCTACTGGAGGGATCAGAAGATGTGACACACTTTGTAACACACTCGTATGGCGAAATCACGCCGCCGCCATGACCCGTTGTCCCCATTATTTCCTATCTGCAGGCATTGATGGACGGTGAAAATGAAAAGTGGGACGAGCTAATTTAAACAAGCACAAGCTCGCGCTGTAGCTGCATCAGGGGGAGGTGCGCTCGCCTCGCGGGGGAGGGGGGTGAATGGGGCCTGTAAGATCCACTTGCGGAGCGATAATTGCTACCATATGGTGGCACTCGCTCCCGCAAGTGAATCTTCACACGTGCACGCGCTGCCATTGAAGGCAATGGAACGCGTGCATGGTTGTGGGTAAATAAGGGGACTGATGGCTACAGGTCTCCTCCTAAGCAGCGCATGTGTGCGCTTAGTTGAGACCTAAAAAGTACCTGATCGGCAGTGGCACGGAATCATACTGGTTTTCAGTTTCATCCTTCTCAGAAATCCAACTCTGCAAAATGAATGACTAATCTCATTGTCTGATCTCTCAGTTTGAAATGTGCAAAGAACCAGAAAGCCAGTGGAACTAACCTGCTTCACGTATCTGGCTTAAAGATTCACAGCAACAGTTTGACCAGTGACCTATGCAGGGAGAATTTTTCTTTTCAAAATGTGATTATGTCCCATTCTGATTTGGGACTTCTAAAAAAAACGTTCTGAATTCCACACTTTTACAGGGATCCCTCCACTTGGTGTATAGCTGCAGGCAGTTTTTCCAATGACATATTCAAAAATGAATATCTCTGGCTCACCTGATTGGATTTTTGTTGTGTTTGTGTCCCATTGCTTATTACATTTTTCTCAATTGTATACATTTAATCGGGGTTCTTATTGTGTTGTGTCTAACTATTTAGCTGTTTTGTCACATCTAAATGCTTTATACATTTTCTTTAAATAAAGCCTGTCTGCTCTGTTCAATACCCAATAGTGGGTGAGGTCAGAATTCAGTTACTGAAATCGTTGGCTGAAACTAACAGGTTAGTAACTTTATTACTCGTGATCCACTTCAATCTTACATGTAGTTTTCAAAGGGACAAGCACTGCAGGACAAGGACATAGTGTGCGCACCCTAAATCTTTAGCCCAGCGGTGATGCACCTACATTGAATTGGCTTGGAAAGTTGGTCCCAGTCCCTGACAGTTCTCAGAGCAAAAGGTCAGCAAAAAATGTTCAAGTCCTATGTTTCCGGAAAGTTCAGGAGGCGGGTACTCTTTCACTAGCCACTTGCGATTCATTTCAATTATAGTTTGATTTTTGTAAGAAATATAATTAGCTGGAGAAGGCCTCTGCAAAAATATTTCTGCTCACGAGTTGATACTAACCTACAGGTTTTAGCTTTGTTGAAAAAAATGTCCACACCAATGGAAGGCCACCCTCAGAGGTGACCAACCAGAAGGGAATTCTCAGTGATACTCAGACGTGAAAAACTCAATACCTCTGCCAAAGAAAAACACTGAAAACATAGCCTGACACAAGAATCTAGCCAAAATTGCAAGCTGCCATTATAGGAGTATGATTCAACTGCTATTTTGTGTGTGACTCGCAAATCAAATATGATTTGTGAGTGTCATACTGTGGGAAAAAATGAAGCTGAGGCAGATGTAATCATGAGTGTTTGACCACAGAGTACTTGTGGCAAGTGCCATGTGGTAGGGACCAGGAGTTGGCTGCTGCACATTTCTATGGTGGGATATCAGTGTGCAGCAGGGTTTGGATGTCCGAGTGGGGTTGAATTCAGGGAGAGGGTGCAGGTCAGTCCCTGCTCCCAACCACCACTGAGCATGGTCTAAGGCAATGCACTGAGGAAACTGGCTGTCTGCAGTGGGTTTTACGCAGGGTCTGGCCACAGGATGAACCCCAAGACTAAACCACACTGAAAATGATTGAAGACTGATGGTTTTATTCTCAAGGTGGTTTGAGCACAGGTCCTGATCACAATCCTCACTGAGCGCAAACCCAGTTGTGAAAGGCAAAAACCATGTTCAGCGGGGATTTGAAAACAATTAAAATATGTAATAAAAACACTGAATTTCACCAAAAAAAAGGAGATCAAAACTAAGTTATAATTCTGAAGTAAATCCCTGAAATGTGGTGAGACAGACTGAACTATCTATTAGGAACACAATACTAAATGCCTTTTTTTGGTGTGCGACCACATATTACTAAGAATAAACAACCCTTTAGTGTTCATGCTAGGATATTGCAAGTCACCGGGAAGTTGCTTGGCTACTTATTTTATTTTTTATATTTACAGACTTGTACAGCACATGGCTACCCAAGAAGGGTTTCCCCGTGTTACGCTACAGTAAGGTATCTGGTACTCCAATGCAGGTCTCTTCCAACAACAGGTTTTTAATTTCTTGAGTAAGACAGAGAGAGCGACATGCTCTCAAAGCAGGGAGTAAGGAATTCCCCCACTTTGGGCTGAAGAAGAAAAAGTCTTTACCTCCTTGACGGGTTTTGCAAATTCTTGGAATTGCAGCAAGAGCAAGATTGCTTGGGCACAGAGATTAGCTTGGTATATATGGTAGAACCAGAGTTCCTAAGTATATGGGGCAGAATTGGAAAGACGTGTGTGCATAGCATAAGGCTTTATATTGAACATGCCATTCAATTGACAACCAATGGAGTTCATGGAGCAGAATGGCAGCAGAGGAAAATGTAGGGGGAAAACTTTGAGGGGTGAAGTAGGAGTCTTGCAGCAGCGTTTTGCACTGTCGCTTGAGCAGGCTCTTCGTGACACCCAAGTAAAGAATATTTACGCCATCCAACCTGGAACGAAAAAGCTATTTGTTCCCTGGGCAGGGACAGCAAGACAACGAAGAATTTTCCTGAGTCATCTTAAAATATCAAAGCATGAGGAAGAAACCTTAGTGATTCAATGACTGATGGACAGCCGTCATCAAGCCAAACCCCTACATTCTTGAGCATAGGTAATGTTATATTACCAAGTTAGGCCCATGTAGTGAGGCAGCTTATTTCTTAAATTGTCTTCACAAATACAATTTTCAACTGAGACCCTATACACATATTTGCATGCATGACAATGTGGGATTAGTTTCCCCGAAACTAAACCGGTTTACACATCTAGCTCTGCACAAGATTATCACAAAGCCATAAACATCATGTACAAGGTCTCGTTATGCACTATGAACAAATGTAATCGCTATCTTAATCCAAGGGGCTACAGGGCTATCTAGTATTCATAACATCACTAATCTATATGCACATGGTAAGGCTGCTTTCTCTTATAAAAGATCAGCAGGAGAGGCACTTCCGTTGACATGCTAAGTAATTACCACACAGCAGTCTGACATCTTGTGTGGGGTATCCAGTTCATGACCAAGGCTGGGTCCTTCATTCTAGCCCATCAGGTAATGGAGTTGGATCGTCCCTTGGAGGGATTCTTGGCTCTAAACGTACACACACTCTAGGTACACTTAAAGTAGGGTTCGTATCGTAGTAGTAAGCTCGATTATTGCCTTTAATATGCCTGCATATATACATTGCTTTAGCACCATAGTAGAACTATATCTACTATTTAAACTTTTGGTGTTTGTAATCACGTTTTTCTGCTTCTCTATTAATCATTGAAGTACAGGTATTTTATGCAAGAATAACATTGGTTTAGTAATTGTATTGAAAACGTCCCACTATATATTCTTCGTATAATTCTCTGAGAATAAGTGAGCATGAGTGACTGATCCCAAGGTTCTGTGCTGTTTATATGATCCGAGATGGTTCAGGGTTGTCATGTTCACTGGTTGCCAGAAATCATTTGCTCCCTGGTAAGGTTGGGGGGATTCAGGTGGCACTGTGGCCTAGCTTGTCAGTAGGCCAACATATCCTGCTGGGGTGTATAGAATCAATCTTGACACCAATGCCTTAGCGTATGTTGTTCGAACAATGCGCAGATCTTATAGATTAGTGGAAACTACACAACGGTACTGGAGTGGGGACAGAGAGAGAGAGAGAGAAACTTGTTTATTTAGAACTTGGTCTTTTAAACAGTACAGAACACACAATTAGGATCAAAAAGTACGGACAGACAAAATTCTACTCCATCTTAAATAGGTAAAATTCAGTACTTGTTAAAAGAAAATTAAAAGAGGTTGACGCCCACAGAAACACAACATACATTACGCCCTATTTTTACAGAAATCTCAAAATCACTAAAAGGATAAGAAGAAAATTTCTTTTTATAAAACTTTAAAACAACTTAAAATCAGTGCCCCTCTTTCGAAATCACCCTTCCATATGCTTTTAAACCCTTCAAAAATGTACCCAATCCAATTGCAATTTCTTACGTGGGCATATTGGTAAGTAAACAGATCGCCTGAGCACGTGAAGTTATCTTATGTGATAGAAATATCGGACGTAAAAACAATTTCCTTATATCGTGTACAAATAAGCAATCAAGTAAAATATGCGGATATCATGTCTTAGTCCACGCCCACAGTTACAGTTACCTTCTGGGCCGATCAGTGCAGATTTTAATTGTCCATCTATTTTCCATGGGTCAACCCCAACCCGAGTACTAAGAATTTCATATCTCAGCACTCGGTTGGGCAGAATGTCCAAATACAGAAACCAACCATCATTAACCCATGACTTTTTTAACCACTGGACCGATTTTTTCTCTGACATATAATCTAGGTACTGCGCCCTGGAGAGCGACTGGCCTTGTTCCCTAAGGGTTTTCTTAGTAAACTCTGCTATCAAGGCGTCCTGAGCGAATTTCACATTAAGGCGCCCAGTTACTTTCTGGAGGGTTTTGCTCACATCCTTTGCCCAGGCAAGGTTACTTATTTGGATCTCATCCCTACACCGCTGTGAGACCTTTAGTGTTACTCCTGGGTCTTGGCGCTTCCAGAATCTTACCAGGCCCATTTGAGATTGTACGGTCCATGAAGTTAGCCCTAGCTCCATTCTTATTGCTTGAACCATAGTACAGTTTGGTAAGGACAATAATATTTTTAAGATTTTTCCCTCTTCCTGGTCCCACTCATGTTTACCGCTCAGGTATAACACCTCTGCGCCATACAATACTTGGGGGGGGGACCATTGCACCAAATGCCTTTATCATTGGTTTATGAGTCATGTTGAATATACTACTTACCAGTATGCATCTGTTCTTGGCATGTAGGGCTGCTGAATTCATATCTGTGCATAGATCGCCGCCTAGTGTTGGGTCCGGAGTATCGCACATTGTTGTCCTGGAAGAGTCTTCGAAGTATCACGAGATAGGTGGCTCCTCCCCTGGACTACAGTGCGCATGGGCATCGACTCCATCCTCAGATTGTTTTCAGCCATTGTGGCCAAGATGGAGCGAAACAAAGTGAATGATGACCATGCTAGAAGTATGTGTGAATGCTGCAGTCGCTACAGGCGCCGAGGAGGAGGGCGTGCGATATGAATGTCAGCAGCCCTACATGCCAAGAACAGATGCATACTGGTAAGCAGCATATTCGGTTCGAGGCATGTGGGCTGCTGAATTCATATCTGTGCATAGAATACATAGCAGTCCCTCCATTAACGGCGGCCGCCCATGCCAGCTGCAGCAGTTTGGAAAAGTGTTTTTAGAACAGCCTGCCCTACAGCTGCCTGCTGTTTGGAGTGCACATCAACACAGTAATGTTTTGTAAATGTGTGTGTGGTAGACCATGTGGCTGCTCTACATATGTCTTCCAAAGGAACATTTCCAAGGAAAGCCATGGAGGCCACCAACTTTCGGGTGGAGTGGGCCTGTGGTGGAATGGTGAGTGCGCTTGGCTTTCAGATAGCAGATCTGAATACATTTAACGATCCACCTGGCTATACCAGCCTTGGAAATGGGGTTACCTTTGTGTTGTGGTGCAAAGGCAACAAAAAGTTGTTTAGTCTTCCTAAAATCCTTGGTCCTATCAATGTAATACATTAGAGCCCTTTTGACGTCAAGTGTGTGGAGCACTCTCTCCGCCAGTGACTCTGGATTTTGGAAGAACACAGGTAGTTCTATAGTTTGGTTGATATGGAACTGAGACACTACCTTAGGAAGGAATTTAGGGTTAGTGCGAAGCACCACCCTGTTAGAATGAATTTGAATAAATGGATCTTGGATAGTTATTGCCTTGAGTTCACTAACTCGTCGTAGCGACGTAATCGCTATAAGGAAAGCCACTTTCCATGTCAAGAATTGAATCTCGCAGGAATGCAGTGGTTCAAAAGGGGGACCCATCAGCCTGGTGAGGACCACATTGAGGTTCCACTCCGGAGCTGGTGGCGTCCGCGGAGGAATGACTCGTTTGAGTCCTTCCAGGAAGGCTTTAATGGCCGGCACCTTGAAAAGTGAGAGGTGCCGTCTGTTTTGGAGATAAGCAGCCATTGCAGATAAATGTATGCGAATGGAAGCATAGGCCAGATTACATTTGTACAGATGTAATAGATAACAAATGATGTTTTGAATAGAGGCATCTAGCGGGTTAATGTCGTGGCCAGCACAATAAATGACAAACCGCTTCCATTTCGCCGCGTAGCATGCTCTGGTGGTGGGCTTCCTTGCCTCCCGGATGATGTCCATACAGTAAGGAGGTAAGTTGAGGTAGCCAAACTCTAAGACCTCAGGAGCCAGATCGCCAGGTTGAGCTGTTGCGGATCTGGATGCTGAATGTTGCCATGGCTCTGCGTCAAAAGCCTGGGTGTGAGGCGCAGCCTTTGATGCGGTACCACGGACAGTTCCAGAAACGTGGTGTACCATGGTTGGCGAGCCCACGTAGGAGCAACCAGGATGAGAGTCATCGAGTGCTGCTTCAGCTTGCGCTCCACCAGTGGTATTAGAGGTGCTGGGGGAAAAGCGTACGCAAATTTGCCTGACCAGTTCATCCATATTGCATTGCCCTGCGACTGTGGGTGTGGGAATCTGGCGGCAAAGCTTGGGC
The DNA here is from genome assembly GCF_964263255.1 of Lissotriton vulgaris. NCBI lineage: Eukaryota > Metazoa > Chordata > Amphibia > Caudata > Salamandridae > Lissotriton > Lissotriton vulgaris. The sequence continues at coordinate 1,528,643,450 of NC_141693.1, forward strand.
ATTTTGCGTTTTCCTTTGTGGCGAACAGGTCTATCTCTGGATGACCCCACCTTTGGAAGTACGGGTGGAGTACCGATGGGTGTATCTCCCACTCATGCGTTTGGTGGCTGTACCTGCTAAGCAGGTCCGCCATCTGATTGTCTTTGCCTGGGAAGTGTTCTGCCATGAGGAAGATGTTTCTCTGAATGGCCCACTTTCACATGCTCTGAGCCAGACGAGACAGCTGTGGAGAGTGTGTTCCTCCCTGCTTCTGAATGTAGTACATGGCCGTCATGTTGTCCGTCCGGATCAACACAACCTCGTTGCACAGATGTACTTTGAAGGCTTTTAGTGACATGAAGATCGCCATCACTTCCAGAACATTGATGTGCATCTTCCTTTGCTGTGGTGTCCATAGTCCCTGCACAGTGTAATAGAGTACATGAGCTCCCCATCCCTGGAGAGAAGCGTCCGTCAGGACGATCTGTGGCACAGGCTCTTGGAACGGTCATCCCTTGCAAAGGTTTTGTGGATTCCACCAATGCAGAGAGTTGTATGCCCGACCGCTCACCAACACTAGGTCTTTCAACTGTCCGTGAGGCTGAGTCCACTGACGTGCTAAGCACTCCTGAAGCGGACGCATATGTAGTCTCGCGTGCGGGACTATGGAGATGCAGGAGGCCATCATGCCTATCAACTGCATGAACACTCTCGCTGGAAGCGAGTGTTGAGGTCTAAATGTATCAGCGATTGAATGTTGTTGACCCTCACTGACTTTGGCTGTGCTGTGGCTGCCAGAGGGTTTATTGTCGCACCCAGATACTGCCGTATGTGGGCGGGCTGGAGGTGGGACTTTGGGTAATTCAGTGAGAATCCCAGATCGTGAAGGAGGTGAATGGTGTGGGACACGTGAGCGGCACACTGCTGGGCTGACTTCGCCTGAATGAGCCAGTCGTCCAGATAAGGGTAGACGTGAATGTTCTGTCTCCTTAGATGTGCCGCCACTGTCGCCAGGCACTTTGTAAACACCCTGGGTGCCGTGGTGACTCCAAAAGGCAAAACCTTGAACTGGTAGTGTTGGTTTTGGATGGTGAACCGGAAGTATTTTTTGTGTGACGGGTGCAGCGGAATGTGAAAATACGCATCTTTTAGATCTAAAGTTGTGAGAAAATCCCCCTGACTGGAGTACTTGCAGCAGGGTCAGCATGTGAAAGTGCTCCGATAGAATGTACTGATTGAGGGGTCTGAGGTCCAGTATGGGTCTGAGGGACCCGTCCTTTTTTGGTATCAAGAAGTACAGTGAGTAAACTCCTGTGCCTCTTTCTTCCACAGGCACGATCTCGATTGCCCCTTTTTGCAGCATGACGAGGACCGCCTGCTGCAATAACTGCAAATGCTTGGCGGACATAGGACGGTGTCTTGGGGGTATGTTGGGTGGAGTGGATGTTAACTCCAGACAATAACCGTACTGTATAAGCTGTGTGACCCACCTGTCTGTGGTGATGGATTTCCAGACTGGCAGGAACTGTTGAAGTCTCCCCCGACCGGTGTTGCGTGGTCGGGGGGCAGTGACAAGGCGTCACTGTTTGTTAGTGGCAGAGGATCTGGAGTTGTTGTTTCCACGACCCCTGCCTTTGGCGCTGTTCCCACGATATCCACCTCGACTTGGTTTGGTGTATGTGGTCTGCGTGTTGCCTTTATAGTACTGCGTGGTTTGGGAGAGCTGGCCTCTGGAAACACCTCTAGTGCTTGAGCGACGAAAAGAACCACCCTTGAATTGCTGGGACTGCAGGGCCCCCATGGACTTAGCAGTTTCAGTGTCTTTTTTTATTTTTTTCCAAGGTGGTGTCCATCTCTAGACCAAACAGATGATCAGGATTGACTGTCCGATTAAGAATGGTGGTCTGTATCTCTGGCTTGAATCCCGAGATTCTGAGCCAGGTATGTCGTCTCAGCATGACACTAGTGTTGACAGATCTGGCCGCGGTTTCAGCCGCGTCCAGTGCACATTTAATAGAAGCATTGGATATCAGCTTCCCCTCTTGGATGAGCATCTCAGCTGCCTCTTTGTATTCGTCTGGCAGGTGCTGCAACAGGGTCTCCAGTGTGTCATAGTGTGCCCTGTCATACCTCGCTAGAAGTGCTTGTGTATTTGAAATGCGCCAGATATTGGCCGCTTGAGCTGCCACCCTTTTCCCTGATGCCTCAAACACCTTAGATTCCTTATCTGGGGGAGGAGCATCACCTGTTTGAGAATTAGCCCTCTTCCGGAAATTTGAGACAACAAGAGAGTCCAAAGCCAACTGTCCCTTGATGTAAATAGGGTCAGTAGGTGCTGGTTTATACTTCTTCTCAATTCTAGGGTTTATCACCCTTGCTCTGGTAGGTTCTTTAAAGATCTCCCCAGCATGTTTTAAGACACCCTTCAACATAGGCAGAGTCTTGACAGTTCTCTCTGAGACAGGAAAGGTGTCAAAAAGAAAGTCCACTTCAATGGGGTCAGCATGGAGCTGGACGTCATGATTTTTAGCCGCCCTTTCAACGAGGAATATGCAAACAAAACAGGTGATGGACCGAATGTGGATCAATGTCACACACTCACCCCAGTCCGAAGATCTAGGCCCATATCCATCGTTTTTTTGCACTCCACACCACCCTGGGTTAGACAATGGCGATATGCAAATCAGCTCTGACCCTGTGCCCCATGGGAACAGTCCAGTCCGAACTACAAAAGCCATGTCCTTCCCAGAACGGAATCAAGCATCCGAGGACCGGACCGGTTTTGAGGTAACACCTCTCATCAGCCCGGCTAGCTTGACTCCAGTGGTGTGGAGTGCCTGGGACCCACGTCTGGGCATCCCCAGCGCACTTAGGGCGGAATATGCAAACAAAACAGGTGATGGACCGAATGTGGATCAATGTCACACACTCACCCCAGTCCGAAGATCTGGGCCCAAATCCATCGTTTTTTTGCACTCCACACCACCCTGGGTTAGACAATGGCGATATGCAAATCAGCTCTGACCCTGTGCCCCATGGGAACAGTCCAGTCCGAACTACAAAAGCCATGTCCTTCCCAGAACGGAATCAAGCATCCGAGGACCGGACCGGTTTCGAGGTAACACCTCTCATCAGCCCGGCTAGCTTGACTCCAGTGGTGTGGAGTGCCTGGTACCCACGTCTGGGCATCCCCAGCGCACTTAGGGCGGAATATGCAAACAAAACAGGTGATGGACCGAATGTGGATCAATGTCACACACTCACCCCAGTCCGAAGATCTGGGCCCAAATCCATCGTTTTTTTGCACTCCACACCACCCTGGGTTAGACAATGGCGATATGCAAATCAGCTCTGACCCTGTGCCCCATGGGAACAGTCCAGTCCGAACTACAAAAGCCATGTCCTTCCCAGAACGGAATCAAGCATCCGAGGACCGGACCGGTTTCGAGGTAACACCTCTCATCAGCCCGGCTAGCTTGACTCCAGTGGTGTGGAGTGCCTGGGACCCACGTCTGGGCATCCCCAGCGCACTTAGGGCGGAATATGCAAACACAACAGGTGATGGACCGAATGTGGATCAATGTCACACACTCACCCCAGTCCGAAGATCTGGGCCCGATGGATTTGGGCCCAGATCTTTGGACTGGGGTGAATGTGTGACATTGATCCACATTCTGTCCATCACCTGTTTTGTTTGCCCTTTCAACGAGGGCATTAAACGCAGCTGAATCTTCTGTAGGCGACGTTTTTACAGCATAGAGCTGAGTGTCTGGGGTAGAATGAGGATCACCTGGGTCAGCACCAGCTGCCCAGGGTTCATTGGTATCATCTGGGTCGGTGTAGACAAGATAGCTGTATTCATCATCACCTTCCCCAGCGTCTACGTCAGAGTAAGTGGGTGAGACATCATGGCCATGTGGAGAAAGTGGTTCCACAAGAACAGGAGTTGAAGTGGAATCCTTCTTTTTCATTAAAGGAATTTTATAGGACTCCATTGGCTGTTCCGGGGCAATTTTCCGTTTATGAAGGGAAAGTCTGCCTGTCTCGGCATCGATAAAATGTTCTTGCTGTTCTTCCAGCAAAGATTGTCGATGCTTTAAGGTCGGGACCACTGTCGTCGACTTCGGCACTGAGGGCACCTTCTCGGGGACGCTGGCGACCATCCTAGGGGTGAAAGCCTTCGGCGCCACTTTCGGCGGCAACGTGAAGTGAATGGGCGTTGACGCTTTTTGAGGTTTATCGACCGGCTTTGAAAATGGAGGATCTTTTGGGCCGACAGTTGAGGCATTCTCCTTGATGCGTTTTAGGGAGTCCGCCACCTGCTTGGAGAAAGCGGCGGATGGCCGCGCCGAGTCGACGGGATCCTTCAAGGCACCACTGGACGTGGACTCGTGTGTTGTGCCGCTTTTGGCCTTGTCTTGTTGACGCGGAGTCTCGAGAACCTTCGGATCATCGAGTCCCTTGCTAGTGTCGACCATCTTCGGCCGCGATTTACTCGATTCGACTACCTTGACCTTTGTCTTCGGCGTGGCAGACTTCGTCTCGACGCCCTTGACCTGTGTCTTTGTAACGACAACACCCTTCTGCTTCATCGGTGCCGACGGCTCCGAGGCCTTCGATCCCACCAAAGTAATGTGCACCTTCGGTTTCGAGGGGGGCACCAGTGCTTTCACTTGCGTCGAGACCATTGTTTTCACTTTCGGTTTCGTTTTTGCAGGGTGCGGCTCAATAGCAATGTCCGTGGCCGAGCCTGAAGGCGGGGCTCTAGAACCCATAGTAAGATATTGGGTAAGGCCTAGTGGCGAGCCCTCGACCTGAGCCTTTTGACGCGTTTCAGCCCCAACGTCAGTCTGAGGTAGCTCTTCGCTCGAGCTATCTTCCATGGTCCCAAAGGCCCCATTGTCATCTCCTACCTCGTCGACGACTTCTTCCGCTTCGAACATTTCAGCGTCCGCGTCGTAGTTATAGTCTACCTCAGACGCTGGATTTGACAGGTTTTCACTAACTTCCCGGTCAGCTCCTTCATCATCCCCGGCATCGAAGATGTCCACAGGCGCCGGTGCAATCTGCTGGGCCTCCTGGCATGCAGCGCGTCAATGTTAAAGCGTCTTCTTGGATCGAAAAACGGTAACAAGCCATGCAACTGGCTTCATCATGATCCGGCGACAGACACTTGTTGCACACCGGGTGGAAGTCGATGTGGGGATACTTGGAGTTGCACACGGGACATCTCTTGAACAGGCTCCCTTCCAGTCAATAGGGTCTGTGGCGTCGACTGGGCCCTCCGTGTCGAAAGCACGCGGTTCTCTGGAATCCGGCTCGGAACAGAGCTGGAAAAATCAGGCACCGAACGCAAGACTATACCGACGAAGAAAACTAAACGCCTTTTGGCCTTAAGAAAGTTTATATCGATTCCGACTAGAGTGAACCAATATACATCCGAACCCAATGGCGGAAAAAAACAATCTGAGGATGGAGTCGATGCCCATGCGCACTGTAGTCCAGGGGAGGAGCCACCTATCTCGTGATACTTCGAAGACTCTTCCAGGACAACAATGTGCAATCATACGGACCCAAAACTAGGCGGCGATCTATGCACAGATATGAATTCAGCAGCCCACATGCCTCGAACCGCCATATTCTTTATTAAACCTTTTCAACCCACATTTGGATGAAAAAGCTTTGGCTCTTTGCGCCTCCAAATGGGTGCACCAATTTAGCGCACTATCACACCAGAGGCCTGGATATCTATATTCCTTGACTGCCTCTAATTTGTTATTACCCAAAAACCAATTAAAGTTCTTCTTGGTATCCATAACCTCAGGCCACAAATGAGGGCCTCAAAGATGAGGGAGTTTACCCAGCAGCAGAATGGAGTTCTGGACTTTTTGGTTCCGTCCAGAGGTGTCAGGGAACAACACCCAAAGACCCCGGAGTTCCACCTGCCTTGGTGCACAAATGAACAGAAACACGGGCTTCTCGATGGTGGCGTCAAAGACCAAAGGTTTATTACTGCAGGGACACAGAAGTCACAGATACTACACACGGGCAGTAACCAGGAGCCTGTTCAATTTGTACAAAGCGGGTTGCTCCTTATATACTAGTTTTTGGCCTTCAGGCAAATTCTCCACATGTTGGTACATTCCCAAAACCTTTGTGTCGTAGACAATTAATATTTGGTGTGCACAGGAACTGTTGATAAAATCTGATACAAAACATCTACGAAGAGGGGTTCCCACTAGTTCATCACAATCCCTTGTCAATATTGCATTCAAGAGCGGGACCGCCTCATCGTAAAGTTCGTTACCTCCCCCTAATAAAGAGTCAGAAAGAAAGGAACGGAGCCAGGTGTGGAAGATAGGAAAGCGGGATAAGAGATGCTTGTGGGTTGTAAATGGGCAAGGCTACCGGCTTCGGCCGCCTAATCATGATCAGGACAATGGGCACGAAGACCAGTTTAGCAGGACTGGCCTCGGGCAGAGGAGGTAGCCTTTGTCGAGTCATGCAGCTACAGCGTGATCTGGTTTAAGGTGCACGTGTCATGCAAGAGGTGAATCTCCGGCTAAGGCTACGTGTCCTTAATCGAAGTGGAGTGATCAGAGGTTATTGCGTATGTGAGGGCAAGAAAACACAAAATGGCGGTCATGATCTAAGATGGATGCCGTGGGTAGATCAGAAATATGTCAATAAAAGGATTGCTCTTGCTTGTAGCGTAGCGAAAACACCAGGATATACTAAATGGATCATTTGCGGTTCGCTGATACCAATATTATGTATTTCCGACAAACTTGAAAACACGGGTTCAAATCGTCACGGAACCGTCACGGAACCTCAGACCCTCCTTTTGCCCTTACATAGGCAATTACTCAGTCTATGTCAGAATCTAGTTCTATGCTCATCAGGTCAGTGACATGTTGTATCATCATCTTTTCTCTTGCCTTTTCTCCAAACGCAGGTGGTTTTCTGAGACAAGTTGCAGCACAAAGACTACACAGAGCAGGACCACACTGGATAATCAGGCAGCATGAGAATAGGAATACTAAGATGACACCAATGACCATTAGAACCTTCCATCCCCACGCTGATATCAGAGTCCAAAACCACTCCATGAAGGACCAGTTTCCCTTGTCTACATGTATGGAGTCTGAAATCTTGTGCAACTTAGAGATCGCCTCATAGACTGTTGGAGCATTATTAGGAATAAAGACACAGCAGCTCGATTGGATCATTCTGCATACCCCACCTCGATCTGAATAAAGACACAGCAGCTCGATTGGATCATTCTGCATACCCCACCTCGATCTGCAAGTATAACGTCTAGAACCATACGATTCTGCAACGTCATGAGTCTATCCGCCTGAAGCTCAGCTGTCAGATTGCTAAGGGCACCAGCAGTTTCGGTAATAGTAGATTCAACTACCCGTGTTAGCTGACGTATGTTTCTACTATTAGCCATAGGCCCCCAGAACGGAAGGAAACCTTTGAAGAAGTCTCCAGCTTCCTGACCAGCGGTATCTTCCTTGCTGAAGACACCTCTCGCTACTCTGGTTCTGTGGTAATCAGATGAAGCAGTGTATGTCGGAGGCAACAATCGAGCAATATAACATGATCCTGAAAAGTTGGCAGGCAACCATGTATAAGCTCTGTCTCGACAAATGAAGTAGGTACCCCTAGCAGTAAGAAAGGCAGGGGAAGAGTTAGCCGGAAACACGTAAGTCTCTACGCACTCACTCCTCCCTAGCTGAGCTCTCGGATTTCTACCGTTGCCTTGCAAACAGACCTGACCTCGGTGAGGTACGACCCAGATTGGAGTTGAGCTTTTACGCTTGCTTTCTCCTAAACTAAGGCGATACTCTGAAGTATTCCAACTTAAATATACTCGCAATTCGTCTCTAGGGTAAGATGGAGTATTATTGACGTCCTTGACCATGTCAATAATTCCCTGGACTAAGGCTTTGTTGGCAGAGTTATATTTAGTGGAACGCGGTGGACGTGGAGGATAGGTTTCAAGAGCATAAGCAAAGATGGTTTGAAGGGCCTGAAATGATCCATTATAGCTGTAAGGCAAAACCAGATAGGGAATACCTTTATCCATAGTGTGGGGTATCAAGCCACACACCCAGCAGTTTGTAGTGTTAACTACCAGTTGGTGTTGGTGCAAGAGCTGTACAAATGTGTTGTTGGTGAACTCTGAGCGTCTGGCTTGCTCATGTTCAGGAAATGAGTGAAAAGAGTGTATAGAAGAAACAGTAGAAGTGGCAGGATCAAGGGGAGGTACTGTAGTAACTGGCACAAAAATCAAATTTATACTAAAGACAATTCCACCCACCAATGTTGCTAAAATAATCAAAAATGTAATGGCACATTGCATTAAGAAGCATTTGCTATGAAGAATTCTATTAAGTCTGTTTCTGCGAACATAAATCACATTTTCTCGTTGCAGCGCAGGAAGCTCCATCTTCTACAATCCGCTCGCGACCACTGATGATGTGTACGTAGATGAAAATGCCTCTATCAGCCCTGGGAGTTCCCAGACCAACAGAAAGATCGACCTTGTGTCAGACCCCTGCAGATTCAAACTAGGCACACAGCCACGACCCTACGGCTACCCAGACGGCAAGGCAATTTTAAAAACAATAAACAATAGCAAACTTCCTGGCTGAAGGCAAAAGTTCAATATATATCAAAATCACAATATGCAGTTGCCTGCTTTATTTGTCCATTTTACGGCTTCTTAGGTTATATCTCTGCTTCGCTGGTACTGTCTGATCGGAGAATAGTGTATCACTAGCAGCTGTTGCAGAGTTTAAGTTCGCAGATAGCAAAGTTTCTTCTGATGCTGGAGACAAATGTTCAGTGTTCAAAGGAGTCTTTTCAGGAGGAGAGTCAGGTTTTGAAGTGTCAGTAATCAATTCGGCATCGCTGAAAGAGATGAACTTCGGTGTGCTTTCAGATTCGGAGGCACCAATTCCCTTCTTTACCCAGTCGTCGTAAGGGAGCGGCAAAGGGACACGCTTAACATGCGACGCGTGTACCCAGTGCTTGCGGCCAGCTACACGAACTGCTGTCCTCGTTGCCAGTAAGATTTGAAAAGGCCCCACAAATCTCGGCTGAAGGTTCTTCGTCCTCGCGAAGTTCTTGATGACAACAAAGTCACCCGGTTTCAGCTGGTGCCCTGGACTCTCCGGAGGTTTTGGCAAAGCATCGAAAACCTGTTGATGAATAAGACTCAATTTAGCAGTCAAGTCGTAAAGGTAGTCTATCAACATAGGATATTCTATGGAGCAAAATTCTTTAGGCCTTGGTACACCCCAGATATTTGCCGGGCGACCAAAAACTATTTCATACGGACTGAGCCCTAATCTAGAATGTACTGTTGCTCTCGTTGATAACAAGGCCAAAGGAAGTGCGTCTGGCCAGGCTAAACCTGTGGATGCTTGTATTTTGGCTATTTTCAGCTTGAGAGTGCCATTGTAACCCTCGACTAAACCAGCAGACTGGGGATGGTTTGCACTGTGAAATTTCTGTTTCAATCCTAGGCCGGCACACACACTCTGCATAACTTTCCCTATAAACTCACTTCCGTTATCTGACCATACAATCCGTGGCATTCCATATCTAGGGAAAAATTCTTTGAGAAGAATTTTGGCAGTTGATAGGGCAGTATTGTCCTTTAATGGATATGCTTCTATTCACCTGGAAAAAGCACAAACTACCACCAGGACATACTTCAAATTATTGCAGCGCTCCATGTGAATGAAATCTAACTGAATCACTTCAAAGGGGCAGGAAGGAGGAGCGAAATGACCAGCTGGAGTTGGAGTTCCCTTGCCAGGATTATGCATCAAACATCCCATACAATTTTTCACCACTCTCTCTGCACACTTACTGATTCCCTCATTCTTCCAGACCGGAGCTAACATCTTACAGATCCCTTTAGAACTTATATGCGCTACTCCATGCGCCATCGTCACTACTGCAAGCACATACGCATCGGGCAACATCCAACGCTGCTGTTCTGTCAAATCAATCCAACATCCATTCGAGTCCAACTTGCCCGTACTTTCTCTCCATACACGTTTCTCTTCCTCAGTTGCTTCTTTCTGAATCTCTTTCACACTTTCCATAGTATCCTCACACATTCCAGACTCAGCAATCCATCTTGCAGACGTAGCAACATACATTCTGCTCATCGTGTCTCTAGCTGTCTGTTTAGCAATTTCGTCAGCAAAAGCATTCCCGCGACCAACATCATCCGTGATTGCTTTATGAGCACTGCACTTCACAATCGCAACTTCAGTCGGCAAGGTTAGAGATTCCAACAAGTCGTTAACTAGCTGACCATGTTGGATCTTAGTCCCATGGGACGTAATGAAACCTCTTTCTCTCCACAACCGGCCAAAACTATGGGCCACGCCAAACGCGTACTGACTATCTGTAAACACATTCACTCTCTTTCCCTCAGCTAAGACACACGCTCTCGTTAGAGCTATCAATTCTGCAGCTTGGGCAGAATTCTGACTCACTCTTGCAGTCTCCACAATCGTCTTCAAAGTCGTTACTGCGTAAGCAGCAGTCACATCACCATTCTCCAATTTAAAACATGACCCGTCCACATACAGCGTACCATCCGGATCTGATAGCGGAGTATCTTTCAAATCAATACGCCCTTTTGTCTCTTCCTCCGTTTTGAAACAGCAATCATGTGGCTCGGAATCACTCGACTCTTGATCAGTCGGCAACAATGTTGCTGGATTCAATACATTACATCTTTTGATCTGAATATGACTCGCTAGTAATGTCAGCTCGTAACCAGATAATCTCGCACTAGTAAGGTGTTGAGTCTTCGTTCGGTTCATGAGTGTATCCACTGCATGAGGAACCATGACCACTAGCATGTTATTCATCACCAAACCAGCAGATTGTCGAATGGAAGCCGCAGCTGCCGCTGTAGCTCTCAAACAACTAGGCAACGCTCTGGCTACCGGATCTAATGTTGATGAAAAATACGCACAAGGGCGTTGTTTATCACCAAACTTCTGTGTCAGAACACTCAACGCGCAACCTTCTTTCTCGTGAACGTAGAGTGTGAATGGCTTACTGTAATCAGGTGTACCCAATACAGGAGCTGAACACAATGCTTTTCGTAATTCAGTAAAACTCTCTTGACATTCATCAGACCATGGCACCGGACTCGGAACATTTTTCCCAGTCAAAGCTACCAATGGTTTCGCTAAAAGAGAAAAATTTGGGATCCACTGTCTACAGTAAGAGGTAATACCCAGGAAGGCACGTACTTCTCTCTGTGTGCGTGGAACACTCATCTGCGTAATTGCTTTTATTCTCTCTGGGGTCAACTTCCTTCCCTCCTTTGACAAGAGATGACCTAGGTAGGTCACTTCTTGGCAGCAGTATTGCATTTTGGAAGGAGACACCTTGTGATTCAAATTAGACAAATGATGTAATAGGGAAATTGTAGCTGCTTTGCAAGTTTCCTTGTCATCGGCAGCTACTAGAAGATCGTCTACGTACTGTACTAGGGCAGAACCTGGAGGAAGGACAAAAGAATCTAACTGGCTTTTTAATGCTTGACTGTAAATGGATGGACTCTCACAATAGCCTTGTGGAGCTCGTTTAAATCTAAAACTGCGACCTCCTAGACAGAAGCCGAAAATATCCCTACTTTCTTCGGCTATCGGAATGCTGAAAAAGGCATTCTTTAAGTCAATAACTGAGAACCATGTAGCTGTAGCAGGAATCAATGTTAACAAGGCAGTAATGTCTGGCACTACAGGAAACTGCGGGACTACAATCTTATTAACTTCTCTAAGGTCTATGACAAACCTATAAACTGGAGGTTTTGTAGGGTCAGTTCGCTTCAGAATCGGCAATACAGGACTGTTACACACATTGCCTCTAGTTTCTTCAACCACACCTTTCTTAATCAAATCTTGCACAATCAATAAAAGTGCACGCTCTCCTTCACTAGATATTTTATATTGGGGAATTCTTGGAAATTTTACATTTGTTTTCAAAGTTACCACATACGGTGGAATTTCTAGGAGACCTACATCATTAGGACCAGTCGCCCAAAGAGAATCAGGGAGTGAGCGTAGCTCTGGCGGGAGTGCGTCCATTGACAAGTACATCGGAGAGGTGATATTTTTACCCAATGTAAGTTGTACTCCTTCCGGAGAACAGTACAATGTCGCATATAGTCGTTTTAACAAATCTAAACCAAGCAGATTTTCATTACAACCTGTCGTCAAAATCAGGGGTGCTTTCAATTGGCACGGTCCAACAGAAATAGACAAAGGACCAGATATCGGGTTGTAAACAGGGGCGCCTGAAAATCCTACGGAAACATTTGTTGAGCCGGACAAAGGTGCGCCAGGGAGTTTCGCATGAATGATAGAACTTTTTGCGGCACCAGTATCCAACAGAAACGGTTCGACTACACCTGATGTTGCTACTGCGACATAAGGCCCACTCTGATCTACTGGAACTGATACTACTCCCTCTCTCTGTCCATGGCTGTCCTAGTACCCATTTTGCTGAAAACCCTCATCTACTTCACAATAGTCCTCAACAAGGTATTGTTGAGATCTATTTTGCTGAGTAGATTGTCCATTTCGTTGATCAAAGTGATTGGAGGGACGATCATTCGTTTGTGGAGGCATAGCACCTCGTCCTCGACCTCTAGAATTCTGCACAAAACCACCACGACCTTTCTGAGCTGCTGCTGCATTATTTTGCGCTAAGATCGGACATTCATTTTTATAGTGACCCTCTTTCTTACAGTACGCACACTGATTCCACTGGTATTGAGGTCTTGATGAGCTATAATCTGTCCTTTGGTACGAACCTTGCTGCGTATTAGATTGATTCGTGCGAGGCGGATACGCCTGTTGCAAAAGAACTTTAGTTTTTAAATCTTTCGTTTTCTTTTCTGATTTTTCCTTTTCCTCTTTATCCCTATTTTCATAGTACTGTGCAGTCGCAAGTATTTGCGCTGTTGTGGATACAGCCCAAGCACTTTCTGAATCCTTTAATTTATTGCATAATTCAGGTAACAAATTATGCACAAATTTATCGACAAACAGTCTTTGTCCTCCTTCTGTACTCATGCCCTGACCACTATGATCTACAAAAGTCTCTTCAAACCTCGTGAAGAAGTCGGAGACACTTTCATCTTTCTTCTGCCTGCATGCTGACAGCTTGTCCCAATTTACACGCAATGCTGGCATCAAAGTCTTCATTAGATCAATTATTCTACCTGGAAGATTAGCAATTAGAGGTTCGGGTTTTGCACCACCTATTTGCTGACCATCTGCTGCAGTGATAGCTGCCCAATCACCACCTAAGGCAGCTTGATGATCCTCTCTACGAATTTTAGCCCATACTGGTTGCGGAACTACGTTACCGAACAACATATCGATGTCCGCTAAGTTCATTATACAAGCCTCAACTGTTTGTGTTAATTCCTTGTAATATCCAGCTGGATTCTTGCGTGGATCTGGCAAGGCCTGCTTCACCGCTAACACTTCAGCTCGCTTCCATGGAATGTGTATCCACACTCGTTGGAACTGTGCTGGAGCAGCTGCAATACCAGCATTATCATCACGTTGTATTGCTTCGCGCCAAATTGGAGGAACCTCCCTCATAGGATATTGGCGACTTAGCTTTATTTTACCTTTTTCTAAGTCTCTCGGTGAACGAAGAGATGGATCATTCCTAAAACTTAAAATAAGTTCCATCGCTTCCTTTATATTATCACCCACTATCATTCCAGCAGCAAACTCTTTTTGAACTCTAATTAAATCTTCCAAATCTGATTCGACATCGTCTTCTTCTATTTCCTCACGTAACAACGAGCACATCTCATCAAAGACGTACCGTTGCGTTGGTTCCTTCCACTGCATAAATGTGTCTAACACATCTCTCGTACTATATCTTCTACTCTTCGAAATCCATCTGAGAGCCGTGGAATCTAAAATTCCTCGTTCCTCAGTACTTGGAAGCTGACTACGTCTCTGAACAGAGTCAGGAGTAGGAGTCTTAATTAAAGTTTTATATAAAGGAGACAGCATATTAGTAACAGAATCAGTGATTCTTCGACGAACAGAAAGTGGAGTTAGCACACTCGCAGACGTAGAGAACGCAGTAGAGGTAGGAATAGATAATGGAACAGTAGGAGTATCGAGAAAAATAGTTTGTGGAACAGTAGGTACAGAAGTAGGTATAGAGGCTGGCAGTGCAGGAAGAGGAGGAGCTGTAGGAACATTCACATTCATCACAGGAGGTACAGGAACTTGATTCTGGGGGACAGGAGCAGGAACACCAGGTTGTCCAGCAACCGGCAATTGAACATTCGGGACAAGTGGAGCCGCAGCACCTTGTGCGTACGGTGGAGGTGACCTTAACAGATAAGATAGTAGAGGATCATTTTCGGAATCCTCCAGTATCTTAGCCATTTTCGATGGCAAGGCAGGATAACATTTGTCAATCGCTAAGTTATGCTCTCTAATTGCTACATCTATGGCCTTCTCACACTCATTAGCCTGCAACTGCTTAGCCGCTTGCTCTAGAGTTAACTCTTCTTGTTCTTTCTGTTCTTTCTTCAACCTTTTCATTTCTCTCTGTTTGGATTCTTTTCGCCAATAACGGAAAGAATCAAACATTGCCGGCCGGGCTTTCTTCTTAAACAATTTCGCTTCTAAGTTGTCGAGAATCTCTGGTTCAAAACTACCATGCAGTGGCCAACTAAGGACACCATCCTTCTTACAATAACGGACCCATACCTCATTATAAGATATAGGACCCACACCAAATTTGCAATATAAATCATATAGGGGAGTCCCAATCGGAGGAACCAGACATGAGTCCTCCAATCGTGAGTCACGGTTGCAACCAAAACAAGACAACATTTTCCGACTTACCATTTTCAGTCCGGAACACTAAACAAACAAACACGGAACAAATATGTGCACTCGAACCAAGAACTTAGGCCTACCAAAACGAACTGATGTATCGATACCCAAACTAAACCAAATAGATTATCGTAACTAGAACAACCAGTGATAATCTTACAAAACCAAACCAAACCAAGAACCTATCAAGGATTTTAACAATCCTCACAAAAGTAACCAGCTAGCTATCACTAAATACTTAACTGAGTCACTGAAGACGTCACCAAGGAGAAACCCGTCACGTTTCGCCGTACTAAGGACTGCACCTCGGGTCCAAGACAGGGCGACGGTCAAGGCAACGGCCCACTGCAGCCGTCCTGAACGGGAAACCCTCGTGGAAGAGAACTTCGGGCCACTTTTGCGATATGCCGGGATCGATGAAGTGGGGCGCCTCCCTCAGGAATCTTCACACGAAGCTTCTCGAACTCTTCAGGCTTTTGGACCGGTACCGAATGACGTCGCCCCACGTTGGGCGCCAATTGGAGTTCTGGACTTTTTGGTTCCGTCCAGAGGTGTCAGGGAACAACACCCAAAGACCCCGGAGTTCCACCTGCCTTGGTGCACAAATGAACAGAAACACGGGCTTCTCGATGGTGGCGTCAAAGACCAAAGGTTTATTACTGCAGGGACACAGAAGTCACAGATACTACACACGGGCAGTAACCAGGAGCCTGTTCAATTTGTACAAAGCGGGTTGCTCCTTATATACTAGTTTTTGGCCTTCAGGCGAATTCTCCACATGTTGGTACATTCCCAAAACCTTTGTGTCGTAGACAATAAATATTTGGTGTGCACAGGAACTGTTGATAAAATCTGATACAAAACATCTACGAAGAGGGGTTCCCACTAGTTCATCACAATCCCTTGTCAATATTGCATTCAAGAGCCGGACCGCCTCATCGTAAAGTTCGTTACC
Source organism: Lissotriton vulgaris (assembly GCF_964263255.1). Lineage (NCBI taxonomy): Eukaryota > Metazoa > Chordata > Amphibia > Caudata > Salamandridae > Lissotriton > Lissotriton vulgaris. The sequence goes on from NC_141693.1 coordinate 1,528,659,314, forward strand.
TCCCCCTAATAAAGAGTCAGAAAGAAAGGAACTGAGCCAGGTGTGGAAGATAGGAAAGCGGGATAAGAGATGCTTGTGGGTTGTAAATGGGCAAGGCTACCGGCTTCGGCCGCCTAATCATGATCAGGACAATGGGCACGAAGACCAGTTTAGCAGGACTGGCCTCGGGCAGAGGAGGTAGCCTTTGTCGAGTCATGCAGCTACAGCGTGATCTGGTTTAAGGTGCACGTGTCATGCAAGAGGTGAATCTCCGGCTAAGGCTACGTGTCCTTAATCGAAGTGGAGTGATCAGAGGTTATTGCGTATGTGAGGGCAAGAAAACACAAAATGGCGGTCATGATCTAAGATGGATGCCGTGGGTAGATCAGAAATATGTCAATAAAAGGATTGCTCTTGCTTGTAGCGTAGCGAAAACACCAGGATATACTAAATGGATCATTTGCGGTTCGCTGATACCAATATTATGTATTTCCGACAAACTTGAAAACACGGGTTCAAATCGTCACGGAACCGTCACGGAACCTCAAGAACCTTGGTCTTATCTGCATTCAGCCTGAGGGAATTAGCATTTATCCAGGAAGAAAGTTGTGTAAGGCAGCTGTTTGGGCCTCTGCACTACAATTCTCTTGAGATGACAGGTAGACAATGATTTGAGTGTCGTCGCAGTATGAGAGGAGAGAAGGACCGCAGTTGTTTACAATATCTGCACAAGGCCTTACCTAAAGTTTAAAAAGGGTTGGACTGGGTGTGAATCCTGGAGCACATCAGATAGAAGAGGGTGTGGCTTCGAACAGTGCTGATGAGTGGAGACCTAGAAACCACAATCTTGCAGGAAAGAGCCCAGCCAACACAGGGACATATCCTGCACACCCATAACCTCTAGTATTTAAAGTAGATTTTAGTGATTCACTGTGTCAAAAGCTGTGCCGAGGTCTAAGGGAATGAGCACAGTTGTGCAACCATTGTCTAATTGATGCCTTAGAAGTTCTCTCACGGCGAGGAGAGACAGCTCCGTGCTATGGCCTGCTCTAAAGCCCGATTGCAAGGTTTGGAGTCGACATTAAGCCTTGTATACAACATGAGCTGTTGATTCATGTGATTTTCCAGAATGTTGGCCAGAGTGGGCAGAAGAGAAATTGAACTATAGTTAGACCAACTAAAAGGATCAGGTTTTTTTTGTTTTTTTGGGGAAGGGGGGCTGGGGGGTTCCTTAAATACTTTTTTTCTTAAATTAAATAAAGTTTTTTAATTAAGGTGTTTTTTTCTTAAATTAAGGAACAAGGCCAAAGGATGAGTTCCTTTATAAGGTCATGGAAGTTTCAGATATTTAACTCTTTGTAATACATGCTCTCAAGATCACCTTTCCCTTAAACAAATATCACCATTCAACCACCTCTATTTCATGCATTTCATGGCAAACTAACCCAAATATGGTAAACGATAAATTAACAAAATAAGTCTAGTCTGAATTGCTGAGTCTATAAACTTAGGCCACCTTTAGATGAACGCATTACATATAGGACACGCTTATTTTGTTTTGTACTTCTCTGTATCACCTTTTTTTCTATAGCACATTACTCCTATGGTTTGAAAGTCCTTCGACGTGATGAATATGTAAAACTGTTACTGTAATTAAAACTCACAAAAAGCCTATTTCTCAGTGTTCAAAATTATCAGAAAATATGAACATGTTCTGATCAAATTATTTACCTTCCAGTAGTTCTTCTAGTTTCAGTAGCTCTTTCTGGCCAGCCTCACTCACCAACTCTTCAACAGACAGGGTTGTTATGAAGTCAGCTGCCTTGCAACACTCATATGGACTCTTCACTTGAACTGTAAAGGATAGTTCTATTATTCAGGATATAAATGACAAAATCCACGACTGACACCTTTGCCAGGACACAAGATATGGTAGAATATTTCAGTTAATGGCAGGTAACCCTTTTTGACATTCAGCCATTTATATTTAGTGTAGTTTATTTTAGGCATGGGATAATAAAGTTTTAGTTCACTGACAAACTCTAAAAAATATATAAATCTAGAAGATCTTAAACTGGCTTCAGATCTGCCTTTGCTGATGTGTCACTCAAAGCCAGGATCAGCCCTCAATCATCATACCAAAAGCGGGTAATTGGGTCAGCACTGTGAGAAGTTGGCCCGATATGCAGCGTTCGCTATTCTAGCGACCGCTATGTATCGTTCCAAACGACCCTTATGGTGATTGGTTGTAAGTCAACCTATAGACCAGCTATCCTAGTAGCGTGGATACGAGCAGTCTAAGGCTAAAGACTCGAGAGGGCGTGTTAAGCCAGCTGTTATACCATCACATACCCCTTGAACACCAAGTGAAAGGACACCACACAAGTGTTATGAAAATAAACAGTATATTTATTAAGAATCACAACAGCCCTGTACTCTTTATGAGGACAGGGTACTAAGCACAAACCAAATCTCTTAGGAAAATACTTCAAGTGCACAATTAAAAACAAGTGCCCGGGGGCACGGAAAGTTTAGTGGTCTCGGGCGGACCCGATAAGGCAAGTCGGAAGCGAGGGACTCGGGACCCTAGAGTAAAGAGGCTATGCAGGCACCGAAATGCCGAAGTTACCTAGCCACGAGGGCTGCGGCTGCACAAGTCTTACAGGCGTCGGGGGTCTTTGCTGACGAGCCAGGAGCCGGAAGAAAAGGAGTTGCTGGCCGGCGACCAGTGATGAATAGTTCGTAGAGATCCAAGCCTGGATCAGAGATCGATGATACCTGAAAGCAGAGGGGACCAAGTTCGTACTACTAGCCAGTAGTCAGAGGGTACCCGGAGGGCACCGGTTGGCCGTCACCTCGACCAGGTGAGTGGGCGACGCCAGGCTCTGCAGTCTCACGGACCAGGAGGCGTTGTCGGCGACCAGGATGGAGGTGCGAGCTGTCCCACGAAGGATGATGCTGTCGGCGTCGCTGGGCCCAGGATTGGGGCAACAAGCCTTGGCAGATCTCGGGCCACGTGGTGGGCCTAAGATGGCGTCTTGGATGGACCAGGAGGGTCCGGGGTGCTCCTCTCGAGAAAGGGAGCAAGGGCCGGTCTGGAGCAACCAGACCAGCAGTGTTGGTTGTCGGATGTCGTCAAGGAAGGGCACAAGCCAGCGGCTAGTGACCAGACAACGTGCTGAGCAGCGAGCAGAAGGGCCCCACGCAGATCGTGGAGATGCTGGGAGACTGCACTTCGGAGCTGGAGCTGCTCAGGGTCGGGGCTTCTCGGACCCCAGAGCACTCACCAGAGAATTGCTTCGATGGTCGTGCTGGTTAAGAAAGCGTGCAGGTTTTGATGATGGCCGGTCCCTCGAGGTCTCGTCGCACCCACAGATCACAGCTGAGCTGATGACGTGGGTAGAGGTCAGAGGTGCCAGGGAAGTCGGTTCTCGTCGAGCTGGTCCGTCGGATCCTTGAGGAAGGACTTGCAGCAAACCGCAGAGTTCTTAGATGGTGCCCGCTGATGCAGGGTGACTACTCCTTAGTCACAAGGGAGAAATCTTGAGAAGAGTCTCGAAGTCCTTTCGTAGAAAGTATTCTTGATTCAAAGATGATCTAATTTGGAAGGGTCCCCGCTCCGGCCTTTATTCTAAAGAAAGGGGTGGGTACATGACTAGGTCCTGCCCTAAGGGTGGGACCAGGAAGGGGGGTAGTTACACCCCTCTCCCCTGCCGGACTTTCCCCAGGCCAGGGCTGGCGCCCCTGGAACTGGTTCTGACCGGCAGATGCGTAGTGAGCACCGGGGTGCCACTCCGCAGTCACCTTCTCGCAAAAGCCCTACCTACCCAGAATACACAAACCCTGTCTGGGACGGTGCGAACACCGCCCTCGACAGGAAACCCTTTGTCCAAGCGCTCCTCGCTGGAAGGACTCCCAGCAGCAGGAGGTCAGACTCGTGTCTGTGGTGGCAGCATCCATTTTGTGGAGCTGAGGCTTTAGTTAACTTTAACCGGGGTTCACAGTTACGTACATGTCGTGTCCCTCTAGAAGGGCGGAATGCTAACCTCGTCGCCAGGATTGGTGAGAGGGCAGCATCCCGATTCGTATGACACCTTACTCGACATGCCTTGATAACGCGACACCGAAGTTACCGATGTGGTACGCGTTATCATGGAACAGCCATTGGGTCTTGATTCCGCAAGCTGCAACCGGGCTCGGCTCAGGCCAGAACCTAGTTCACACGAGCCCACGCACTCTGCCTTCAGGATTGTCAAGGCCTGCCATAGGAGTGACTGATAGGAACTCGGGTGTCCATTGTATGGTTAGATATAGAGCTACTATACCTAAAGCAAAGGGTGATTACACGACTTTGCCCCAGCTGTCATGCAGCCAGTTGTGTCAAATTGAGGAGGCCAGCCAGGGGTGGCATAATACATGCTGCAGCCCCTGGCAGCCCTGGGTACACCTATGCCCTGAGTTACAGGGTCTGATAAGGTGGCCCAGTACCAATTGGAAATGCACCTAGGGTACATGGAATCCATTTTACAGAGAGAGCAGTAGGCCTGGGGTCCTGATTGGCAGGGCCCCAGGTCGACTATGTCAAAAACCAGCTAAAACACAGGGCAAAAAGTTGGGGGCAACCATAGTCAGGAGGTACCTTCCTACACAACCCCCCCCCCCCCAAACGAAAGGAGATAAGGCTATCCTTGTCCAGGTAAGCCTCTATTACCTAAGTGGCCATATAAGGAAGGACCAGCTCTGGCTTGGTTTCCCCCTGTGTCATGGTCCACTAGGCAACCCCTCACCCTAAGGGTATCTGAGGGTCTCCACCATAGGGAATCTCTGTCTCTGGTGTGTCTTGGGAAAGAAGAAGGCTGATGCTGGGATGGAGTACTGAAGTGAGGCTCCTCTACCTTTGGGCTCAACTTCCTCCAATCACCATCCATCATGTGTGCCTTTCTTTCTTTAGCTGAGATGCACTGAGCTCTCAGGGTCAGCCTCTGGCTACCTAAAGCTGGAGGCTGAGTCCCTCTGTTTGGCTTACTGGAGGGACAGGTCAGGTCTGGGGTTTTTAGGCCCCATGTTTGGCTGTGCCCAACAGTGTCCAGCTGTGGGAGGTCCCTAACTACTTTTAAGGGGGATCCCTCAGGAGTCTGACTTATTTTCACTTGGCTAGGTTTACCAGCTTCAGTGACCCTAATCTGCTGATTAAGTGGTTCTTTTGGACAGGGGGCCCTTTGGGGTCCACCACTGGCCTCCCTGACCTCCACAGCCCTGGGCTGACTGAGGCAGGGTAGAGAGGTGCAGGTTACCTGCTCCAGACTGGGTCCCACCTGGGAAGGGTCCCCTGCCATCAGGGGCACTGCCAGGCTAGGCCTGACTACCTCTGGGGCAGTTCCTTCAACAGGGGTAGAGTCAGTTCCCTGAGGAGGCTGGCTCTCACCTAGTGTCTGGGAGGGGGAAGGCTCTTCTTCCTCCTCAATGCTCTCTGTTTGAGTGGAGTGATCCATTGTTTCAGGCTTCATAACCTCACTATCTGTCTGAGTAGAGGCTGAGACCATTTCAACCTTGCCAACCTTTTCAGGAGGGCACTCAGTCTGTGTTTGGGCTGTGACTGTCACAGCCCTCCTATCCTGTTCTGGAAAGTCTGTCTGAGCCTGGGCAGTGGCTACCACTGCCCTTCCAACCTTTTCAGGGAGGAATGGTGCTTGGACTGGGGCTGTAGCTATTACTGCCTCACTAACCTGTCTGGATAGGCCTATCATTCTGGAATGAGTTTCTTGCTCCACCTCAGACCATGCTGAGAGTTCCAGGTCATTCCCCAGTGAGCAATCTACAGGTAGGTTATCTGTCACTGCCACTCTCATGGGCCCTGTGACATTACCCCAACTGAGCTTGACTACTGCCATGGGATGCCTTCTCTTCACTCCATGAATGTCTGTCACCTGATAAGTAAAACCAGGGGTCAGTTGAGCAGAGGGGACCAGATGGTCACTCACCATGGTGAGGCTGGCCCCTGTGTCTCTGAATGCCTCAACTTGCTGACCATTCACTAAAACTTCTTGTCTATACTTTCCCAAAATGTGGGGTCCAGTAGTGAAGTTGGCAAACCCCATGCCAGTCTCACAGACAAGAGTGTGGTCAGGGAACCTGGCTAGGCCATAGTCCTCCTGTTGGCCCAGAGTAATGCCCACCACATTCTTGGGGGCACTCCCACCACCTGGGGGATTACCACTAGTGGTAACAGGAGGTTTAGGAGTATTACCTGGGGGTATATTTCCCTTATTACTATTTTTAGGGCAACTGGCATCACTTTTGTAATGACCCACCTGTTTACAGGTATGGCAATAAGGTTTCTTCTGTTCTGAAGGAGTGTTCTGGGACCCACCACCCTTGTTGGAGTTTTGGGGCCCTTGGGAAGTCTTCTCTGTGGATTTATCCCCACCCTTCTCTTGAGGCTTGGTTGATTCCTTTTTCTGGTCACCACCCTGGTTTTTAGGCCTAACCCTGGTTCTGACCCATTTGTCTGCCCTCTTACCCAATTCCTGTGGAGAGGTCAACTCAGAGTCTACCAGGTGCTGATGAAATAGCTGGTTCTGACAATTATTTAAGATTTGCTCCCTCATAATTAGATTATACAATCCTTTAAAATCAGTAACCTTACTACCCAGTAGCCAGCCTTCAAAAGCCTTAGTGGCACAATCAACAAAGTCAGTCCAATCTTGAGACTGAGTTTTCTGGGTGTCTCTGAACAGCATCCTGTATTGTTCAGTGGTTAAACCAAACCCATCAACCAGTGTACTCTTCAAGACGTGGTAATTATTAGCATCCTCTACCCTTGTGGTGAGGAGCTTGTCTCTACCTTTACCTTCAAAGGAGAGCCACAAGATAGCTGCCCACTGACTCTGGGGAACACCCTGCACAGTGCAGGCCCTCTCCAAAGCAGTAATCCATTTGTGGATGTCGTCCCCTTGTTTAAAGGGGGGCACTATCTTACCAAGGTGTTTCGTATCAAAACTCCTTTCCCTATTGCTAGGTACAATGCTGCCACCAGTGGGGACTGCCCCACTTAACTGTTGCTCTCTAGCAAAGGCAAGCCTCTCTTTGGCCAGGGCAAGTTCTTCCCTTTCAATCCTCAGATTAGCTGCCCTTTCTTTAGCTTCGTACACTCTCCTCTGAGGGGACGTCATCCCTCTTTGAGAAGAGTTGTGAGAGCCATTGGTTTGAAGGGATCTGCCAGAGTCTCTTGACAGAGATCTGGCTCGTCCATTCCCAATGTTAAGCTGACCTGATAGTGGCCCCAGGGGTCCCCCAGTACCACTGTCATGTTTGCTTAAGTTGGACCTGCTTAGTCTAACGACTTCTACCTGTCCCTTGTCTGCCTCATCCCCAGAGGGATCCTCATCCTCATCATCCTCCACATCTTCGTTCTCAGTTGAGAGGTGGATGAGGTCAGGGTCACCTCTGGTTCCCTCAAGGGGAGGCATACCTCCTTCTGGATTAGAAGAGCTAAGAAGGGTCTCAGCTTTTCTGGCATCATAAGTCTCCAAGAGACCAATCAGAAAGGAAGTTGTGGGGTTAGACCCCTGCTTGATCTTCCTGGAGTGACACACTTGTCTTAACTCCTTGAAGCTCAGCACAGTATATCTTGAAGGGATGACCTGTGGAGGGTCAACTGACACAAGGGGAGACTCAGAGTTTCCTCCTTTGTCCGACATACTGTTTCTAGTGTGGTGTAAGTGATGCACCTACCTACACTATGTGTTTACCTACTGATCCCTTGCTAAGAGTTGCAGCCAAGGTGTGCTAAGCCTTGAGGAGCTACAACAGCTGGTTCAGTAGAACTCAGAGTATTCTAAGCTTTAGTTATATGTACTAACAGTACTTATGTGATCTTTCAACAAGATATTCTTAGGATACGTGTGGTAAAACAACAGCAAGCTCAAATCCCACCCGCTGCTCACCAATGTGAGAAGTTGGCCCGATATGCAGCGTTCGCTATTCTAGCGACCGCTATGTATCGTTCCAAACGACCCTTATGGTGATTGGTTGTAAGTCAACCTATAGACCAGCTATCCTAGTAGCGTGGATACGAGCAGTCTAAGGCTAAAGACTCGAGAGGGCGTGTTAAGCCAGCTGTTATACCATCACATACCCCTTGAACACCAAGTGAAAGGACATCACACAAGTGTTATGAAAATAAACAGTATATTTATTAAGAATCACAACAGCCCTGTACTCTTTATGAGGACAGGGTACTAAGCACAAACCAAATCTCTTAGGAAAATACTTCAAGTGCACAATTAAAAACAAGTGCCCGGGGGCACGGAAAGTTTAGTGGTCTCGGGCGGACCCGATAAGGCAAGTCGGAAGCGAGGGACTCAGGACCCTAGAGTAAAGAGGCTATGCAGGCACCGAAATGCCGAAGTTACCTAGCCACGAGGGCTGCGGCTGCACAAGTCTTACAGGCGTCGGGGGTCTTTGCTGACGAGCCAGGAGCCGGAAGAAAAGGAGTTGCTGGCCGGCGACCAGTGATGAATAGTTCGTAGAGATCCAAGCCTGGATCAGAGATCGATGATACCTGAAAGCAGAGGGGACCAAGTTCGTACTACTAGCCAGTAGTCAGAGGGTACCCGGAGGGCACCGGTTGGCCGTCACCTCGACCAGGTGAGTGGGTGACGCCAGGCTCTGCAGTCTCACGGACCAGGAGGCGTTGTCGGCGACCAGGATGGAGGTGCGAGCTGTCCCACGAAGGATGATGCTGTCGGCGTCGCTGGGCCCAGGATTGGGGCAACAAGCCTTGGCAGATCTCGGGCCACGTGGTGGGCCTAAGATGGCGTCTTGGATGGACCAGGAGGGTCCGGGGTGCTCCTCTCGAGAAAGGGAGCAAGGGCCGGTCTGGAGCAACCAGACCAGCAGTGTTGGTTGTCGGATGTCGTCAAGGAAGGGCACAAGCCAGCGGCTAGTGACCAGACAACGTGCTGAGCAGCGAGCAGAAGGGCCCCACGCAGATCGTGGAGATGCTGGGAGACTGCACTTCGGAGCTGGAGCTGCTCAGGGTCGGGGCTTCTCGGACCCCAGAGCACTCACCAGAGAATTGCTTCGATGGTCGTGCTGGTTAAGAAAGCGTGCAGGTTTTGAAGATGGCCGGTCCCTCGAGGTCTCGTCGCACCCACAGATCACAGCTGAGCTGATGACGTGGGTAGAGGTCAGAGGTGCCAGGGAAGTCGGTTCTTGTCGAGCTGGTCCGTCGGATCCTTGAGGAAGGACTTGCAGCAAACCGCAGAGTTCTTAGATGGTGCCCGCTGATGCAGGGTGACTACTCCTTAGTCACAAGGGAGAAATCTTGAGAAGAGTCTCGAAGTCCTTTCGTAGAAAGTATTCTTGATTCAAAGATGATCTAATTTGGAAGGGTCCCCGCTCCGGCCTTTATTCTAAAGAAAGGGGTGGGTACATGGCTAGGTCCTGCCCTAAGGGTGGGACCAGGAAGGGGGGTAGTTACACCCCTCTCCCCTGCCGGACTTTCCCCAGGCCAGGGCTGGCGCCCCTGGAACTGGTTCTGACCGGCAGATGCGTAGTGAGCACCGGGGTGCCACTCCGCAGTCACCTTCTCGCAAAAGCCCTACCTACCCAGAATACACAAACCCTGTCTGGGACGGTGCGAACACCGCCCTCGACAGGAAACCCTTTGTCCAAGCGCTCCTCGCTGGAAGGACTCCCAGCAGCAGGAGGTCAGACTTGTGTCTGTGGTGGCAGCATCCATTTTGTGGAGCTAAGGCTTTAGTTAACTTTAACCGGGGTTCACAGTTACGTACATGTCGTGTCCATCTAGAAGGGCGGAATGCTAACCTCGTCGCCAGGATTGGTGAGAGGGCAGCATCCCGATTCGTATGACACCTTACTCGACATGCCTTGATAACGCGACACCGAAGTTACCGATGTGGTACGCGTTATCATGGAACAGCCATTGGGTCTTGATTCCGTAAGCTGCAACCGGGCTCGGCTCGGGCCAGAACCTAGTTCACACGAGCCCACGCACTCTGCCTTCAGGATTGTCAAGGCCTGCCATAGGAGTGACTGATAGGAACTCGGGTGTCCATTGTATGGTTAGATATAGAGCTACTATACCTAAAGCAAAGGGTGATTACACGACTTTGCCCCAGCTGTCATGCAGCCAGTTGTGTCAAATTTAGGAGGCCAGCCAGGGGTGGCATAATACATGCTGCAGCCCCTGGCAGCCCTGGGTACACCTATGCCCTGAGTTACAGGGTCTGATAAGGTGGCCCAGTACCAATTGGAAATGCACCTAGGGTACATGGAATCCATTTTACAGAGAGAGCAGTAGGCCTGGGGTCCTGATTGGCAGGGCCCCAGGTCGACTATGTCAAAAACCAGCTAAAACACAGGGCAAAAAGTTGGGGGCAACCATAGTCAGGAGGTACCTTCCTACAAGCACCATTCAGTCACTGCTTTGAATGAAATGTCACCTTATTGGTCAGCCCACAGCTCCGCTATTCAGTGTTCAGAGTGTATCATGAAGAACATCATTCTGCTGCTTGACTTGCTCCCATTGTGAGTGTGCTTTGGGAAGGGGTAGGAACTGAGAAGAAATGGAGGCCATCTCAGACCATCACCATGCTGCACTTATAGCTTCAGTCCAAAAAGCTGAATTGTAGGCGAACTGATGAGGCAAAGGAGAATCACAGACTGCAGAAGGAGATCAACAGCGCTATCATGAGGTGAACAGCATGTGTGGTACTCTTCACCACAGGGCACCATCTGGCTGTAATTGAATCACTGCCGGTAATTACCAGGTTTCCCTTCCCATCGTCTGCCTATGTAGTTAAACTCAGCCAATGGGCACTGTTCTACAGAGTGCCTACTTCAGTGGCATGAACCGTGCAGTCAACAAGAGGGCAACGTATAATCTGCCCTATCTTTTAGTTAATAATGGCCAGCCTCAACCCCTCACATGCTGCAATGGGGGTAGAGCCTACTCCATGCATCCACATCTATTATCTATGTATGATCAGAAGCAGGGCCAGATCTCGGGCAGTGAGACTGGTGCCACCGCACCGGGTACTAACTTCAGGGGTGCCCGATTTGTAATCTCATTTTTATTTTAAAAGCGCCTGATGCCACGTTCCTTGCCTCTAGCAATTTTCAGGCAACAATAATAATCCTAAGATAACTCAGGTGATTCATTTTCTTCCTGGAGAGAGATAGGTTTTTTAGGTGAGGTTTTGACTGATCATAAAATATAGTAGAGAGGATTAATAGGACTGCCACAAAGAACGTGAACCCTGCAGATCACAAAGTGCATATAATGTAAATAGGTAGGTGGGTTTCTGCTTTTCTAAGAGACACCCTTTTGTTACTTGCAGTTCATAAGTTAAAATTCTAATATAGAACAACGATTTATCATCAAAGAACTGAATACACATTGCAAAGTATAGGTCTGAGGATAGACTAAAGTTGGGAAAAGAGTTCATTTGGGTAGAAATCGATTCTTATTATTAAAGAGAACCCCCAACTCTGGTGTTCTGTTTTCAATTATGAGTTTGTGCTTCTCAGACAAAGCCTCTTAAACTATACTGCCTACCAGTAAGGATGAGATGGGACTCCTACACCTCGAAAACCTCTGTCTTACACATGTTCTATACACTGATTACACGTTTGATTGTCTCTGTGTAATGTGTATGTGATGTAAAGTGCTGTGACATCATACACTGGTATGAGTGGTACGATAAAGCTAGTTAAATGCATCTGAGCGAGAATGGATATGGAGGCTCGAGGGGGCACTCTTAAAGGGTGATAGTCGGGAATCTGTGACTAAGGTGGTCATTGGGGGTGGGTTCAATAAACACTGTTGCAACGGGCACCCACAATACTAAAGCCAGCCCTAAATTCTGCCTTGGTATTATTTGCCATATGTCGTTATAGGAGATCTGACTTGTTTTTTCCCCAAATGAGTCTATGTTTCTAGCAGTAGAGTTATCTGGATAGTTTTGTAATTATGAAATATGTAATGGCTGGTTTAAGTTTAATTTTTATGAAGAAAAACATACTTGCACACATCCATATTTTATTTCAGTTATTTTATTAAAATAGGGCGTTTGCTAAATCGCGGCGCATAATTATATATGATGTTCAAAAACAATGCAATGAGTGATAGTCCATAAATTGAAGAATTTAACTATACAAGATAATAATCCTTCACTGATGTCAAATATTTGTTGAAGAAAATATAAGTTTTAACTACAAATCTGAAATTCCTCCTGTCCTAAAAACTTTCTTGCAAATATTTTACAGCGCTAAATTTACCTAAGTAATGGTTGAAGAGCGCCGCTTAAGTTGTGAATGCAGCTGCGTTGTCATCCATCTTCTTGCTGGGAGGCAGTAGCCCCACACTGTCCGTATTGCTGAGGAGCAGCAGCACAATCTGATTTTTGTTATTTTTTCTTTTATCTATTTCAGCAGCACACATGCATTGACTTTTCTTGGTCTATCCAAAATGTAACATGCTAAAGTGATTCTCAAGAATATGTAGTAATGCAGTCCATACTTTAAGCCGTCTGAACCTTGATGGATCTGCTCTAACTTTCACAAGATGGAAATTGGGATACAACTTTAATGGAATACCAGTCTTAGAACACATTCCTATTCATGGAACTTTGCATCCTGGAAGGGAGAAGTGTCCACTTAGTCACTCATTAAGAATTGTGATATTTCCCCAAAAGGGTTAACGCTAGTTGTGCAATTCACTCTCTTCATGCAAACTTCTGACCCCATAATTCTGGGCCTGGAGACACCAGGCCTGTCTGTACTGCTGCAGGGGCTTTGTCTAGCATTACAACCTCCGACTGTATCATCTGCAACAGTACACGGAATCAAACAATTGCAATTCCCACCCAGATCAGGCCATGCCTTACCTGCAGAGCTAGCTGCCCACCTAACTCCCCCAATTCCCATCAGCCCACTATCGGACTTGTTCTTGCTGATCAGAATCGGTGAAAATGTAATCTTTTTTTCTGTTGAAGTGGGGAAAACTGCTTGTAAAAGATCCCAGCGTTTCAAGGTCCGAGTAGTTATTCCCCATTCCAGATAAAAACTAGTCATATTTTAAATGTGTTGTGGAGATACCGATATGAATGGTAATGTTATGTTATATGTCTTTGTATACCGCACTATCACACGTGAGAGTATTTGGTACTGTACAGGTGTGGGAGGCTGGCCTGATAGGTGCGGGATGATATACCTAAAAATTAGGTTTTCATCTTCTTGCACAATCATGATGAGAGAAGGAGGCCCTGATGTATATTGGAAGGTAATTCTATGGTTTAGAATTGAAGTAAGAGAATGTTCGACCTCCTGTACTGCTTTTGTGAATGTGTGGGACATGCTAGTAAGAGTCCAGCTGAGCAGAGGTGACTTGAATACTGAAGGGAGTGAATGCTGCTGTTCATGTAGGCTGGGCCAGTGTTGTGTAGTGCTTTCTATATGTGGCCGAGGAGTTCCCCAGGTGTGGAATGATGTGGAACCAGCTTGGGAGGCTAAGAATGAGTCAGGCTGCTGAGTTCTGGATGGTCTGCAGTCACTTTGTTAGATATTTGGAGAGCCCTGCTCAAAAAGGGTTCCCATAGTCCGGCCTGCTGGTGATGAGGGATTGTATGATGCTCTTTCTGGTATTGTTTGGTAGCAACTTGTAGATCTTTCTCAGCATTCTCAGGGTGGGAACCTGTGCGGACATGTCCATCATGTTATCATTGATAATGCTGAGGTTTCCTTTGCATTGGCTGGGGTTGGGTGTGGGTCTGAGGTCTGTAGGCCACCAGTTAAGGCCCCGGGTGAGGCATCCTTTCCAAAAATTACTTCTGTCTTGCGATGTTCAGCTTGTAATTGTAATTTATATTTATATAGCGCATTATCACCAACGGTCTCTAAGCGCTTGCTTTGGGAACCCATCCTGGTTTTTCCCTGTGAGATAACCCATACTGGGCACCCCCAAGGTGAAAGCCAGGCATCCCGCCGCGGGGGCCATGGTGGAGATTAAGCAAGCTATTGCCCAGAGTTGCAGAGTGTGAACCCGTGATTCAAGCAGGCACCGAAGCGAGAAGTATCGAGTCCGTGGACATTTTGGGCTCAAGACCCTGCCGCATCGGGAATTGAACCCTGGTCCCGGGTCTGACTTCTGCTTCATGGTCTGCCTCTTCTAACCATTGAGCCACACTTCTCCACTCTAACCATTGAGCCACACTTCTCCACATGAGACAGTTGGACTTCATCTAGGTAGTCACTCTGGTCAAGTAGGTGGTGAATTTGTTTCTTGTGTGAGGGATTTGCCCTAGAAGGACAATATAAGTTGTGTGTCATCACAGAGGAGAGGATGTTGATGTTGTGGGCACTGATGGCTTTGGCCAATGGGATCATGTAGACGTTGAAGTGGTTCAGGCTTCAGAGCAGTAGAGCAGCAGGTTGACTGTTTGAGTTGTTCTGTTTAAGAATGTGCAGATCCATTGGAGGGTTGGTCCCTGAATGCCAGCCCTGTGCAGTCATCTGATCAGGATGGAGATGGAGACCCTGGCAAACGTTGCTGAGAAATCCAGGAGGATGAGAGCCACAGTTTCTCATCTGTCTAGGTCCATCCGTATGTTGTCTGATGCTACAACAAGAGCGGTCTCTATGCTGCGTTTGAGTCTCAATACTGAATACATGGTGTTGTAGAGCTGGTGGTATATGAGGTGTTCAGTGAGGCATGTATTGATTACTTCCTTCAGGATCTTGGCTTGATTGGGTTGGAGTGAGATGAATCTGCAGTTCGTATGAATGGTTCATTCTGTCACCCTGTTATTCCTCCACCATAATGTGCGACTTACAGGGGCTTGTGAACAAGTCACATTGTTTTGAACACAAAGGTTTTATGAGGTCTGTGAAGTATTCCAGTAGGCAGGAATGTAGATTAAAGATAATTTATTAATGAGAGACAGCTTGAACAACCACCATCCACAGATGTCTCACTCCAACTCCTCAACCCCCACATACGGAACGTTAAGGCAACAGCATATCAGAACAATTCTAACAGAACACCCTGAATAGGAATACTACACACCTTCCTCCTTTGAGAAAAATAAGAAGAAAAAAATAAATAAGAAAAGAGAAAAAAAATAACAAAACACATACAAAAAAAACAAGTTCAATGGACGTAATCACGCAATTTTACAGGAGTATGTTTAGCACGAGAACTTTTCCTTTAAGAAATATCAGTAACGTCAGTAGATTGCACAACAATATTATCATCATTTCCATTGTCAGTTACACTAGCAACCGCCCCTTGAGAAATTGCAGGAACAGGAACATTAACATTGGCACTTTGATATTCACACCCAAAAGTATCCAACATGGCAGAGTAGGTTTCGTCAATTTTCCTATCTGAATTTAGTGATTTCTTCCCAGAAGGCTCATTATTATTTTCAAGTGAGCCTAATTGTGAACCTACTTTTGAATTCACAACTTTGCATAGAGAAATCCGCCCAAAATTCCATATCTTACCACCCTTAACTCTTACAGCCTTGGAAAATATTTCTATAACCTTGCATGGATTAGACCATTTATTCAATTTGTTAGCAAAAGTTCTCCTAAACTAGACTCTCACAAAATCTACCACTATAATCTTCCCACTACAATTGCATACTTGCAAGTAATTACCCTTCATCTTCTCCTGATACTTTAAAACTTTGTCTATGACCGTAGAAGAATCCACTGAAACCTCACCAGGAATTTTAACCTTCATCCACCAAGGTAGAAGTTTAGAACCTGGTTTCCTACCTCTCAACAACTCAAATGGAGAAACACCAGTAACAGAATTCGGAGAAATACGATATGACAATAACGTCGCACGTAATGCTTTTTTCCAATCTAAATTACTTTTGACAGCCAATTGAATCGATTCTTTAACCACTCTATTAAAGCGTTCGGTTTGACCATTGGCCTGGGGATTATAATTTGACACTCTTATGCACTATACCACACCTAGCCAGAAAAGACACAAATCCCTTGCTAATAAACTGCGGACCATTATCCGACACGATCTCTGCAGGAATGCCTTCCATACAAAAAACGTAATCTAAAAATGTAACCACCTGTGTTGACCCAATCGTGTCAACTATCTTTAACTCTGGCCATTTCGAGAAATAATCAATCAATACCAAAGCGAAAACATCCTTATTAATTGAAAGATCAAAAGGACCGATAAGATGTATCCCTAATTTCTTCCAAGGACATGTGACAAACTCAATGGGAGAAACACCCACAGCTAGTGGTTTAACAGTTTTGTCACTCTTTGCACAAGGAGAACATGAACTAACCCATTTGTCAACCATTCTATCAACACCAGCCCCACCAATAGAATTCACAAATACACCTCTTAGTGCTAGACATTCCCATGTTGCCCTCATGGGCCATAGAAATAATTTTTCCTCTCAATCCAGTAGGAGGAACTATCTGGTCTCCCCTGGTTATAAAACCATGATCAAACATGAGTTCATCTCTTATTTTACAAAAAGATAAAACATTGCCTGATAGTTTCCGTTCTTCAGGACAACCATGTTGCAAATAATTTGCTACACTGGACAAGTTGGTATCATTACACATCGCTTCCCTCCATTCAGCTTCTGAAATAATATCTGACAACTCTCCCCTGATTCCACCATTGACATCATCAATCGTGAAAGCAACGTCAAGATCCCTTTTGAAATTTCCAATTGAATTAACTAGAGGAAATCTGGACATGCAATCAGCTTGTATATTTAGACGACCAGGAACATATTCAACTATACATTGGAATTCTTGTAATTTTGCAGCTAAACGTGCTAAGCGTGCCGTTAAAGTCCTACCACCACCAGCCGCTAACATGTTAATTAAAGGCTTGTGGTCTGTTCACAAGCGAAATTTAGTTCCCCAAAGAAATTGTCTAAAATGTTCTACTGCCCAAGTGCATGCTAATAATTCCTTCTCAATAGTAGAATAATTGTATTCAGCACCACGTAGAGTTCTAGACTCATAAGAAACCACATATTCTTCACCCCTGTCCTTTTGCATTCGCACGGAACCCAGACCAACATTGCTTGAATCAACACACACTATGCATTCCCTACCCATCTCGAATGGTCTTAAAAAGGGAGCATTAACAATTTCTTGTTTAAGCAATTCAAACGCAGATTGTTGCTCACTGTTCCATACAAATTTAACATCTTTCTTTAAAAATGATCCTAGTGGATGTACCTTTGAAGAATAATCTTGTACGAATTTACTATAAAATTCCGTAAGCCCCAAAAATGGCACCAGTTGTTCTTCACTTGATGGTGCTGGTGCCTTAGCTATACTCTGAATATGATTGAACTTTGGTTTAATTCCCTGAAAAGAAATCTCATGGCCAAGATATTCCACCTTGCTCTGCATAAACTTGCATTTCGAAAACTTTAAAGTCAAACCCTTTTTTTGTACACATTCTAACACTCTCTCTAGATTCCTGTCATGATCTTCAAAACTTTTCACATAAATTAAAATGTCATCCTGAAAGGCGATAGCCCCCTCACAACCCTCCAGGACTTCCTTCATAAGTCTTTGGAAAACAGATGCCGCACTAGCTAAACCAAATGGCATACGGCTAAACTGGAACATACCTTCAGGTGTTATAAAACTGGTTACAAATTTTGACTCATCGTGCAAGACCACCTGGTGATAGGCACTGGCTAGGTCTATTGTTGAAAATATACAAGCTCCTGAAAGAGTGAAAATAAGCTCGTGAATGTGGGGTAAGGGATGCCTATCGATCCAGATTTCTTTGTTTAAACTCCGAAGGTCCACACATAAGCGAAGTTCGCCATTACCCTTAAGGGACAAAACAACTGGCGAAACCCAAGGTGAAGATTCAATGGGTTCTATAATTTTCTTAGTTACTAGATCAGACTAAATTGCTTTCAATTTATCACGGTACGCCAATGGTACATTCCTAACCTTATGTCGAACAGGAATAGCACCTTCCTTAAGAATAATGCGGTGTTTAAAATTAACAAATTCTCCTAACTTATCAGAGAAAATAGTAGGAAATTTTCCTTTTATTTGAATTGTGAAGTCGTCTTCAGGTGGTAACACATACATTGGCAGTGAAGAATTAGGATCAAGTTTAATACCCAACTCATGTTGATAAGGCCATCCAAGAATTGATGCACCTTTGGTCGCAACATAAACCTTTCCCGTTATCATTCTGTCTTTAAATTTAATGTCAGCCCACATAAACCCACCCAAGTCAATCTTATGGCCTGAATAACCACCATATCTGGTGGTGGCTATTTAATTGTGCCCCAAAATATATTAAAAACATTTCTGCCTATGATGCTATACCAGGCACAAGAATCAATAAGCATTGAGATGTCTTCACCATTGATCACAATTATATCACTTGGGAAACATATACATTCAGTGTCACTAACACACAATAAACTGTTGATTTCAGAGAATTGCTCAGAGTTATCACATTCTTCATATTCAACAAATTCACTTTTTGTTAAGATTTGCACATTTTATTAAAATGACCTGGCTTCTTGCATTTTATGCATATTTTGTTCCATGCTGGACAGCCCTTGTAGCTTCCAACATGATCACTACCCCCACACCTGTAACAGATAATCTGGGATTTTTTTCCAAACTATTTATTTTCTCTCTTTTTTGGAAGTAGTAAACAAAGGCTTCTTGGAATTTGGAAAAGCTTTCACTATTGAAACTTCAGGAATCACTGCTTTGCTTTTAACTTCATGACCTCTAATCTCACTAACAAATAATTTGGATTGCTCAATCCCTTTGGCAATATTTAACACTGCGCTGAGAGTAGATTCAGTTCCTATCCACAAATGTTCTTGAATCTTTTTACTCTTCGTCCTCATCATGATTTGATCTCTTAAAACTTGTTCAAAGTTTATTGTTTCAAAAGCGCAAGACCCAGCTAAAGTGCGTAAAGCAGCCACATAGATTTCAATAGATTCATCCTCTTTTTGTGCTCGGGAATACAATTTAAATCTGTCCATGACAGTATTATTTTTCCTCCCAAACCTAATACTCTATTGTTTTACAACAACCTAAAAAATATTAAAATCACCTGCACCCTCGATGGGAGGCACATTTTCCAATTCCTTGAGCCCAGCGCCGCATAAACAGTTCTTTAAAAGTGCTAACTTCCTCTTGGGTGAGCATCCATCTTCTTCTACTACTACATCTACATAAGCTAAAAATGTAGGGTACCACAGATCCTATTCCATCTTGGGATCACCAGCTACTGGCAAAAAATGCGCAGGAGAAATAATGTTAGTTGACTTGGCGAATTATTTCCCCAAATAACCCTAATATTGCACACTAAAACTATGTTTGGTTACAAATACAGTGAGAAGGAAACCAACAATAATAATAAATAAAAAAAAATAGACTAAAACAATAAATGAAGTCACCGCAGTCTATGGGTAGTTGTATTCAAAAGATTATCTTGTAATAGCATGGACGCCAGTTTCACAAATGTGTTCCGTTCAGATCTGTTCGGTTATCTCCGTTGAATTAAACACAGTAAAAATAACTATCTAAACCAGAAACCCGATTAAAAAAAATGGCCGCTGTGCATACTACAGCGTACTTTGAAGTATGCGTGGTGTACTTTGACCTCTGTGTAGTGGGGTTGTAGCGTAGTCTCAATATGCCACTCAGAATCCTGGATATCACTGAAGAAGATAGATTCTAGGAATACTGTGGTTAGAATGCACGTTCACAGCTTGTAGTGGAACTCTGGAGAGTGTTTTCCTTTCTTTTTTTAAAAATGCACATAACTTCTTAGCGATACATTAAAAATCCACAGTTTCAATCGGCGAAAATATATCTTTTCTGGCGCACTTAGATTAAACCATATAGAGAAGTAACACGTTAACAGCAGAACATTTATGTGAAAAATCTCCACAGTGCTTGTAATCTTAAATACGAAGTAGTTCAATAAATACTTCAAAATTCACAAACTCCCGCTGGTGCAATCAGGGCACATACTTTAAAGCTGCCGCTGGTGCAATCAACTTACACAAAATTAGATAGATACCTTTTAGTATTGGTGAACGCTGTCTCTCAAATCCGCTTTTCTTAAAAAAAAAAAAAAAATCTTCCAAAATGGGTTCTTTCTTCGCGTATCCCGATCGTCGGCAGAATATGAAGTATTCCAGTAGGCAGGAATGTAGATTAAAGATAATTTATTAATGAGAGACAGCTTGAACAACCACCATCCACAGATGTCTCACTCCAACTCCTCAACCCCCACATACGGAACGTTAAGGCAACAGCATATCATAACAACAGAGAACACTCTGAATAGGAATACTACAGTCTGCAGTGGGGTTTTGTACGAGCTAATGTCCCCTCATGGTATAGATAATAGAGAATGTTCATGTTTCTTCTTAGTATTTCCAAGGCTTTTGCTGCAAGGACGAGTCTTAGGTATGACTAAGCTTTGGTATGATGCCAAAGTAAATAGTTGGCTTCTTAAGTAAGGGCTTGTTAAGTCTAAAGGAGATGAACCTGTCTGTTAGAAATGGGGTTTTGATTTGGCTAGGGTATGTGAGTAATCCAGGCAGAACTCACCACTCTAGTCAGGGTAAGGGAGTTACACACCCAAGATAACCCCTGATCACCCCCTTGGTAGCTTGGCAGAACAGTCCGGTTTATCCCAGAAGCAATGTGTAAATATATAAAAAATGGCACTTTGTATTATAGGTAAAACACACTAGACCACAATCACATAAATCACCTTCAGTGTGCCAACGAGGCACTGGTCAAAAGAATAACAGTGAAATCATCACAGTAAGTACTGATCGGCCGCAGATGTTAATCACTAGCAGTTTGCCAACTAGCCAATTGTTTGCCAACTAGCCGGGTCTGGTGGATCAGTGGAATAAAGCAGCCAATGCAAGGGCCTGTGTTCGCGCTCATGGTCACAGTTTCAAATCCCGGCGGGTCCACTCAGACTTTCAACCATTTGAGGTCGAAAAAATGAGTACCATTGAGTTGGGTAATAATAGACATTTGTTATTTAGTGCCAGGCCACCATGGGGTAATTGTGCAATTTACAAATACACCTGTTATGTTACAACACCACATAGATAAAATATCATAGGTAGTGCAATAAAGAAAACACTTATATATTGCACCTGACATGAAACATCCCTGCTGGGCATATTATGTAGATATTAACATGATGTTTGTTGCTCTGCCACTACAAGGCATACAATTGACATTCAGCCATATATCAGGCACAACATTGCTGTCATTCAGATTTGAGGCCCAGTACCTAAAATGCCCACTTTAAATCCGGCTGTTCGAGATCGAGGGCCCATCCCGGGCTCACCCCGCAATGCCCACAAGAGCAAATAAATGCCTCCTAAGGTAGGAGTTAGGACGGGAGAGCAGACACACCCTGCCCCCACCCTAGGTCCTCTGCACACTAAATAATCACCAATCAGCTGCCTGTGACTACGCGATGCAGCTGCCATGCTGTGAAGCTCAGCCCCACTCCACCAGTAGCGGGCGCTGAGCTGGGTAGGTCACCATGCAGGAGTTCCTCCTCACTTTCTGGTCACCATTGAAGATACCCGGCAACCACCAACATATTCTTCCCGTCCACTGAGTCACAGCACCCAGACCCCAGGACTCTTTCTCTGATTAGTGGCCTTCCGTGTCCTCTGTGACAGCCAACCCTCTCCTCATGACATCGGTGTTGCCCCTGCAATGTAGAGGAACTCCCAGCCGTGATTCCTCACTGCCTGGGCACCATGATCGTTTGTAGCCCCAGGCCAAGAAGCATATGCCTGGCTGTAGATAAAATGAGGGAACATGACTAGCCACCAGGGAGAGAGAAATCGCTTCTGCCTCCTCAGCTCTCCCCTTATGTCACCTCATAAACTACAAGGAAGGTGCACCGCTGCATGTGCTGCAGGACAAACCAAAGTGCTCTTCATGCGCTTTCACTTGAGAAATGCAGGGGGAGAACACAGCGCTCATCATGTACTGTTTGGCCAATTTAGGACAGATTAGTCCTTATTCTGCTCCAGACAGGAGAAACCACTGCTGGCCATCCTACCCCACACAAGTCAGGAGCAGCACTCCTCACACAGCTACTCCAGCTCTCTTCCCAGGCAGATTATATGAGATCTGCAAGAATCTTTTCTTTGAAGCCTTTGATTTCCCTGAGACTTCCAAAAGAAGGCAAGCACACACAAGCCATTGGAGATTTCTTCCCCAGCAGGATACCACAGCAGGGCAAAAAGTGTCAGTCATTTTCCTCTACCACAGACAAAAGCAACAACTACAGACCAACCCACCCCTCACTCAAAGAAGGGAGCCCTCCTCACGCACTCCTTCCGCTCTTCTTCTTGGCAGGGTCCTCTTATTTCTAGAAGTAATCCTGGGGTTTAAGGTCTCATACACATACCCCATTTTCTCATTGTTCTCTTTGTTGGGGAGTCTCTGAGCCTAGTCCAAAACAGTAAGATCCTCCTTTGTCCAGCATGACCCCTCGGGTGAAGGCAGTATTGTGCAAAGGAAACAAAGCCTATTTCTTTGCTCGCGAAACTCCTCCCACCACTGTAAATGCAGACCAGGTCTATCTAGCCAGCAATGAGTCACCCAGGCAATGTAGGGCACACCTCAACCCCCCCTTGTGACTGTCTAGAGTGAATGCACATCCCCAGATGGTGTTACTACAGATACAGACACTGAATACACAAACAGTCAGAGGCACACAGAATGGTAAAGCAATACAATGCCCAATTTCTAAAAGCAGCATTTTCAAACACAATTTAAAAACCACCTTTACCAAAAGGTGTGTTTATGAATTCTGAGTTCAGAGAGCCTAAAACCTTAATTTTTATCTTGTCCCAGTTGAACGAAACACATGTAAAATGTTACTGTGTATCTCCAATGATAGCCTATGGGACAGACCACCTGTCAACTGTGAAAGACGATAAGCACAGTATTTGCACTGTCAGGACATGTAAAACACATCAGTACATGTCCAACCTTTAACATACACTGCACCCTGCCCAAGGTAGGTAACTTGGGCTTACCTGAAGGGTGCCTTACAAGTAAAAAAAGGGAAGGGTAGAGCCTTGCAAGTGGAAGCACTTGCCAAGGCAACATGGCAATATACCACTGCGGTGAAGACACTGCAGTGGCAGGTCTAAGATACATTTGCAGGGCTACTCCTGTGGGTGGCACAGCCAGTGCTGCAAGCCCACTAGCAGCATTTGATTTACAGGTCCTAGCATACTCAGTGCACTCTACTAGGGTCAGAGCAGTAAATCTAACAAGACAATCATGGATAACCAATCATTATCACAATTTACACAGAGAGCATATGCACTTAAGCACAGATCAGCAGTGGTAAAGTGCCCAGGATTGTATAGCCGACAAAATCCGGGGCAGAAAAATAGGTGGTAAAATGCAAAATGTTTGAGGACAAACCTGCAAAAAGGGCCAGGTCTAACACCGTTGTTGTCAGATGTATTGAAAAGTTAGGTGATGAAGTAGACAATGTTTTAGAAGATAATTCTGTGTCAAATTTATTTTCAGATATCCTAACCTTAAATAATAGGGATGGAAAAGGCTATAGAGCCTTTAACATTCTTAATGACAAATGATTTAGTGACACATTTGGGAGTGTCACTATGTTTTTTTGTAGAACAAATTAACAATAGCCCTGTGTATGGGGCAATATGCAATTTTCCTGGCCCGGACCGCCATGTATTTATTTCTCTAAACAGAACTGGGCAAATTCTACTAAGAGCCAGTGGTGTCGTGGTAGATGGACTACTCAATCAATATTCTCCATTGGATGGAGAATCACAAGTTTGATTGAATTGTGCACTCAACCTTTTATCCAGGATGCACTGTTCAATAAAACTTTAAAAGAGCCCTATAAACATTCATGCACACCAGGGGCAAGTTTCTTCTCCCTTATTGATAATTATACACCAAAAAAGGATCCAATCAGGAACACTGTTACTAGTTTGGCTCTGTTAATCGCACTACTCAATAAAACAAAAACATTTGTCAAAATGATCTTACATGAATTTAAAGACTACAGAGATGACATTCATCATATTGTTTGCCTATTCATGGTTCAGGAGCATAAATCAGGCTATAAAACAAATATTTGTTATGGTATGTACAAATATTGTTCATACATATGGCCTGACATAAATATTGTGCCGTAAATGTTTTTTTTCAAACATATTTTCCCATTGAAAGTTCATGTTCAATTATTAGCTCTAGTGGGGCGATGTTTTTGTAAAGTAAAATTAGGAAACATTTTGTCAGGTGATAATTGGTCCATACTCTTATTCAATCAATCATTTGTAAAGCACACTACATACCCGGGAGGGTCTCAAGGCGATGGGAGGCGCTACTGATCGAACAGCCAGTTCTTGATAATCCTCCTGAAGGTCAGCAGGTCATGGGTCTGTCATAGGCTCAGTGGGAGGGTGTTCCATGTCTTGGAGGCGAGGTGGGAAAAGGATCTCCCACCGGTGGTTGTTCTGCGGATGCACGGAACGGTGGCAAATGAGAGGTCGGCGTAGAGTAGCTGGCGGTTGGGGATGTTAAGGGAGGCTGGGCCAGTCTTGTGGAGTGCCTTGTGAGTATGGGTGAGGAGCTTGAAGAATATCCTCTTGTTGACAGGGAGCCAGTGCAGGTTTCTCAGGTGGGGGGTGATGTGGCCGTGGAGTGGTATGTCGAGGATCAGTCGTGCCGAGGCGTTTGATGCGTTGTAGTCGTTGGATGAGCTTGGTCGGGACTCCCCCTTACAGGGCATTTCCGTAGTCGAGTCTGCTGCTGAAGAGGGCCTGGGTGACTGTCTTTCTTGTATCTGTCGGGATTCATCTGTAGATCTTGCGGAGCATGAAGAGGGTGTTGAAGGAGGAGGAGACGGCATTGACTTGCTTGGTCATTGAGAGCGTTGAGTTGAGGATGATTTCCAGGTTGCGTGCGTGGTCAGTGGGTGTCGGAACTGCCCCCAGTGCAGTCGGCCACCAGGAGTCATCCCAGGCTGAAGGGTTGGAGCCGAGGATGAGGACCTCCGTCTTATCCGAGTTAAGCTTCAGACGGCTGGTTCATTTTTATTTGTTCCTTATAAGATATCTTTTTTTTTTTTTTTACAAGGCAGCTCCGCCATAGTTAGTGCTCTTGCTCTTGTATTGGTTGCAGAGTGTCTAGTATGAGATAGAAGGCAAAAAGAACAATTGATGGACAGAATGCAGAACAGAGATCTGGCCTAAATCCATATTTTTTTGCTCACCATGCTATTCCAGTTTGGACCCAGCCATATGCAAATCAGTGTTGAACCTGCACCTAATGGGAACTGTCCAGCCCGAACTGCCAGGCCAGGCCCTCCCTGGACTGGAAAAAAGCATTCTAGCACCGGTTGTGGGATTTTACCCCTCATCAGCCAGGATATCTTGACTCCAGTGGCATGGAGAGCAAAGGACCCACGTCTGGGCATACCCGTCCCACTCGGGGTGACAAATGCAAAAAGAACAATTGATGGACACAATACAAACAATGTCATACATCTGGGCCTGAATCAAGAACGATGGAAAAATCCCAGATCCTTGTAACTGGGTGTGAATGTTTGCATTGTCCAGGAATCCGTCCATAAATTGTTTCTTTTGTATATGTCACCCTAAGTGAGAAGGGTACAACCAGATGTGGGTCCCGTGCTCACTACACCACTGGATTCAAGCAAGCCTGGCTGATTAAGGGCAATGCCCTGAAACCGAACCCAGGGTGGTTGTTACAGGTCCAGGGAGGACCTGGCTTGTCAGTTCAGGCTGGACTGTTCCCACAAGGAGCAGGGTCAATACTGATTAGTATATGACAGGGTCCAAACTGGGGTGGGGTGGTGAGCACATGAAAGATGGATTAAACCCAGATGCTTGTGACTGGGGGTAAATGTTTGCATTGTCCAGCATTCCATCTATCAATTGTTTCTTTTGCATATGTCACCCAAAGTGTGAAGGCTATGCCCAGACGTGGGCCCTGTGCTCACAACACCACTCGATTTAAGCTAGCCTGGCTGATGGGGGGTGATGCCCTGAAACCGGTCCCAGGATGCTTGTTTCCAGTCTAGTGAGGACTTGGCTTGGCAGTTCAGGCTGGACTGTTCCCACAAGGATCAGGGTCAAGACTAATTTGCATGTGGCTTGGTCCAAACTGGGGTGGTGTGTTATGCAAAAGAAAGATGGATTAAACCCAGATCCTTGTGACTGGGGGTGAATGTTTGCATTGTCCAGCATTCCATCCATCAATTGTTTCTTTTGCATATGTTGCCTTAAGTGGGAAGGGTTTGCCCAGACGTGGGCCCTGTGCTCACAACACCACTCTATTTAAGCTAGACTGGCTGATGAAGGGTGATGCCCTGAAACCAATCCCAGGATGCTTGTTTCCAGTCCAGGGAGGACCTGACTTGGCAGTTCAGGATGGACTGTTCCCACAAGGAGCAGGAAGGGCTGATTTGCATATGGCTGGGTCCAGCTTGGGATGATTTGGTGAGCAAAAAACAGATGGATTGAATTTAGATCCTTGTGACTGGGGGTGACTATTTACATTGTCCAGCATTCCGTCCATCAATTATTTATTTTGCATATGTCGTCTTAAGTGGGAAGGGTATGCCCAGGCGTGGGTCCCGTGCTCACTACACCACAGGATTCAAGCTAGCCTGGCTAATGAAGGGTGATGCCCTTAAACCGGTCCCAGTGACCTTGTTTCCGGTCCAGGGAGGACCTGGCTTGTCAGTTCAGGCTGGACTGTTCCCACAAGGAGCAGGGTCAAGACTGATTTGCATATGGTTTAGTCCAAACTGGGGTGGTGTGGTGAGCAAAAGAAAGATGGATTAAACCCAGATGCTTGTGACTAGGGTTGAATGTTTGCATTGCCCAGCATTGTCTATCAATTGTTTCTTTTGCATATGTTGCCCAAAGTGTGAAGGCTATGCCTAGACGTAGGTCCCATGCTCACTACACCATCAGATTCAAGCTAACCTTGCTGATGAAGGGTGATGCTCTGAAACCAGTCCCAGAATGTGTGTTTCCGGTCCAGAAAGGACAAGGCTTGGCTGTTTGGGCTGGACTGTTCCCACAAGGAGCAGGGTCAAGACTGATTTGCATATGGCTGTGTCCAAACTGGGGTGGTGCGTTAAGCAAAAGGAAGATGGATTAAACCCAGATCTTTGTGACTGGGGGTGAATGTTTGCATTGTCCAGCATTCCATCCATCAATTGTTTCTTTTGCATATGTCGCCCTAAGTGGGAAGGGTTTGCCCAGACGTGGGTCCTGTGCTCACAACACCACTCGATTTAAGCTAGCCTGGCTGATGAAGGGTGATGCCCTGAAACCGGTCCCAGGATGCTTGTTTCCGGTCCAGGGAGGACCTGACTTGGCAGTTCGGGATGGACTGTTCCCACAAGGAGCAGGGTAAGGGCTGATTTGCATATGGCTGAGTCCAACCTGGGGTGATGTGGTGAGCAAAAAACAGATGGATTTAATTCAGATCCTTGTGACTGGGGGTTATTATTTGCATTGTCCAGCATTCCTTCAATCAATTGTTTCATTTGCATAGCCTGAGGTAGAAGACATCTTCTCTAAGTTCAACTTCCAGGTGATCCTGAAAACATTGTTTAAATTGTGCAGTTATTGCTGTGTTGCTTTACACGTTTCCTTCAGATTTCTGGTCTTTGCAATTAATACAAAATAACCTGTTTAGGGATGTTCAGGGGCAGCTCCTCCGCTATTGCGGAGGAGCATCGCCCCACTGCTCTTAAGCAGTGTAAAGTAGAGAAACATAAAATGATAATAACTTTAAGTTATTATCATTTCATGCTTCCTGACGTTTCCCTGCTGCTTTGCCGCAGGTGGGTGGGCGGGCTGCTCTACTCTCCGAGCAGGGCAGGCGAGGAGCAGTTTGCCTACTTGAAAGTGGGCAGTGGACCAGTCATGCGCACTTTCCTGTTCCCCATGCAGGCTGCATCATAGCCTGCATGGAGAACATGACCACCCCTCCAGTCCTTGGCTGAGCACCTTGTCACTGCACTCAGACCAATCACAATGCCGCCATTGCAGAGTTGTGACTTGCTTAGGGGAGGGAGCCTGGCTGCCTGATTTCGGTTGGCGGTAGTAGGGCAGGAGCAGAGAAGATGCGGGACGCGTCGAGTTAAGTTTTGCTTTTTTGAAGAAAGAAATTATTTCTGATTTTCTCCCCCCGCGCGTCACCATTTGTGACGCCTCCCACTGCCACCCATCGCAAACCCCGGACCTGCCCCTCCACCCGTGAGCCATGCTGGCTGCTTCTGTGGGTGTTGCAATCTTCCACTTTAGAGGTTGGTGTTCACTATTGTTTAGAGATTTTAATATTTGCTGCTAAACAGCAAATATGATTTTGGATCCTCAACTCCTTTTTGAAACAATCAATGCAAAGTGATACACTGACACATTTTCAGGAGCTCTCAGATTATTTATCGATTGCAAATGTTATGTATTGTTTGCAAATCAGGTGCCTTGTTCTGCAGCTACAGTTTTATTTCGGGCTTCTGTCAATGCATGTCTGATTGCATGTTTTTTACTATTTGATCACTGGTATTATTGATTAAGTAGTAATACATGTCTGAGGTATAATTAAGGTACTGAGTATTTATAAAACCTCACAGTTCTGGTTGGGCAGGAATATCTTCATTACAACCTGGTAATTTTCAGGAACCTCTCTTTAAACCAGGCCTGGCTGCTCATTCACACCCAAGAGTCAGACACATTCAAACTCAGGTTGTATGATGGAACAATGCATGCCTGTACAACGCATGCCTGAACCACAAGGTCTTAACCACAAACGCATCTTTACCATGCATGCCTTTACCACGCATTTTCATGGTAAAGACATGATAGGCAAAGGAACATGTGTACTAAAGATCATCCCCTGCCCCAGCCCTGAAAACAGCCCCTTTTCCCCATCCCGCCCTGAGCCCTAAAAATTAACCCAATGAATGGAATGGAATGGAATGAGATTTTTAAAGCGCATGGCTGCCCAAGAGCGTCCCAGCGCTGACAGAAAATCCAGGAGGTCAGGTGGAAGTGAGAAGAAAGTCAAGGGAACAGCCACGTCTACCAGGATTTACGGAAGGACAGAAGGTTAGGTTGGGCACGGAGGTGCAATGGGAGAACATTCCACATCTTGGACGCCTGATAGGAAGACCGCCGGCCTCCGGAGCGTGCTTTCTTAATCCTGGGAATTTGAGTGAGGCGGACAGAGGATCGGAGGGTTCTGGTCGTGATATAAGGAATCACGATTTCTTTAAGGATAGGCGGGGCGTTTCCATGGAGGATTTTATGAGTTAAGCACATGGCTTTAAACTGCACCCTTTGCTCCACAGGAAGCCAGTGGAGTGCTCGGATAGCCGGTTTGGCAGAGCAACGATTTTTTGTCCCCGTGAGAATCCGGGTGGCCGCATTTTGCACAACCTACAGCCTGGATATAACTTTTTTTGGTGAACCGAGATATAGGGCATTGCCGTAATCCAGTCTAGACAGGATGAAGCCCTGTAGGAGTAGTTTTTTTGACTGGAAAGGAAGCAGGGGGAGGATCTTGCGAGTGGTACATAGTAGGCCAAAGCATGTTCCAGCTGTTTTTCTGGCCTGGGTGTTAAGGGTTAAGTTATGATCCAACCAGATCCCCAAGCTTTTGATGTCAGTTTTGGGGATTCGGGGGGGCCCATACTCGGGGGCCATAGACACTCCGGACGATAATGGGACTGATTACCCATTACCATTATCTCCGTTTTATCCCCATTGAGTTTTAAATGGGAGGCATTCATCCAACTGACTATGTCCCCCAGGCAGGAGTGCAGATCAATGGTGGGGTTATCTGGCTGGCTGAGGGAAACAACCAGCTGAGTGTCGTCCGCGTAGGTCAGAAGTTTAATACCATACGGGACGGCAATTTTTTCCAGGGGCGACATATACACGTTGAAGAGCGTTGGGCTCAATGACGAGCCCCGAGGCACTCCGCAACGTATAGGGGTCTCCCTGGAGATGAAATCACCCTCCGCCACCTGAAAAGAGCGGTTGTGGAGATAGGATTTGAGCCAAGCAAGGGCAGTTCCTGAAATACCAAGATTTTTAAGCTGCTGCGCCAGGATGCTGTGGTTCACGGTGTTGAATGCCGCGCTAAGATCCAGGAGGATCACTGCCACTGATCCTCCTGCCATCAATGATCTTCCTAGCCTCTTCGACAACCGCCACCATCGCTGTTTCTGTGCCCTGGCCCGGGCGGAATCCGGTCTGTGATGTTTTGAGCAGATCATTGGATTCCAAATAATTTGATAGCTGCGAATTGATGTATTTTTCAGCCATCTTGCTGATGCCAGGGAGGAGGGAGATCAGCCTGAAGTTAGCCAGATTGCCAGGGTTAAGGTTGGGTTTTTTGATTAGGGCTTTCACCACCGCCTTCTTCCAGCTATTGGGAACCGTACCATTTTCAATAGAGGCGTTTATTAGGTTCACCATTGGTGCCAGGATAGTAGGGGCGACCTGTTTTAGATGTCTGACTGGTGCTGGGTCAGGCGGAGATCCGCTTTTGAGGGATTGAAGACTTGGCCCTAGAGTTTCCTCACTAATTGAGGAAAACCTGATTAATTCTATATCCCTGTTCTGACACTGCAGAGAATAAGAGGGAGAGGGTCCACAGGGCGAAGAGGGGGGAGGTGTTGAAGAATGTTTTGTATTTTCAGATCGAAGAATGTGGCTAGCACGTTACAGTGATCGTCCGAGAGATTGTGCGTAACTGAAGGTACTGGAGTCTTTAAACCTTTTTTGCAATTAAAAACGTTTCTCTGGACGAACAGGCTGCCTCGCTAATTTTTTTCATTAAAAAAGGATATTTGAGCGTTTGTTAGAGCCTTTTTATAGTTGAGGATAGTCCGCCTGTAATCATTTTTGCTATTAAGATCGAAGTCTTTCCTTCATACTCTTTCCGCTCTCTTACAGATTTTTTTTAAGAGGTGAACCATGGGGATGTGGCTTTTTTTTCCTCGGTTTTCGATGAGGTTTTTTGGGGAGGACTGTATCTAAAGATTTAGTGACCCAGGATGAAAACTCCACGTCTGCCAGATAAGGGTTCGAACTGGGATGTGGTCTGGTGTCCTCAAGAGCTTGTTTCCATTTGTCATAATCAGTTTTGCCCAAGGACGGGATGGTCTACCAGATGCTTGGGTGGGAGGAGAAGTGAACTAAATACGCCAACTAAAGGGAATGAGCAAATGGTCAGACCATGGCACAGGGATTGGCGTTCCCACCACAAGGTCAGGAAAGTTGCAAAAGATGGGATCAAGCAAATGTCCACGATTGTGTGTGGGGAGGATGTTCTGTAAGTGCAGTTGATGGGCTGCCAGGTCTAGAATCAATTCTGTAGCTAGTTTGTCTTTGCTATTTTCCATATGGACATTGAGGTCCCCTAAGATAAGGAGATCAGGCCGTGTACTGGCCATGGCCAAGGAGCATTCCAGCAGTGAGTTCTGGAATTACCCCATGGCTCCTGGAGGGAGGTAAATAAGGACTCCTGAAAGGGAGATGCAAGGGGACATTTGAATAGAAAAATGAGTATTTTCACAGTCAGACAGGGGGCTGTCAAGGAATCTACACGAGAACGCTTCTTTAAAAATGACGGCAATTCCTCCTCCCCTGCCCTTGGGATGATTCAGATGTTGAATAAGGAATCCGTGGGGAAGAGCCTGTACTATGTCGGCATCTGAAACAGGCGCAAGCCATGTTTCTGTAAGAAACAAGATTTCTAGATGGTGTTCCTCGATAAGTAAGTGTATTTCAAGGGCATGTTTGGGCAGAGACCTGCAATTGATCAGGGCCATATTAATAATCGTCTGAGTAGGGTCCTTGTTAATAGAGGGAGTGCATTTGAAAGAACACTGGGGGCAATGGGTGAAACAAGAATCTCCTCTCAATACCTGGGAACATGGCGGTGGAACACGCCGGTTAAGGTGGAATAAGGCATCCCTTGAGTATAGTGTCCTCATCTCAGCTCCTGGCTTGTACTGGCGCAGACGGGCTTGCCTTCGTCGCGCCCGCTGCGCGTCCTAGGAATGCACATGTTTTGCAGGAGTGAACTACTAGCGGGGGGCGTGGCCTCACGGTAGTGGGCGTGTCCCAGTATGCTCGGTAATCTTTACACGGAGCCCGTGACAGCGCTAGAATCCGCTGTTAGGGGAACTCGAGTGAGTCTGATTTCCAAACTGAAATGCTCAAGGGAGAACGTGCCAAATAAAAACACAGTAAATTACAATTTTTAAAAAGAGTGTGGCGAGTGGTCTCCTGGTGGAACCCAAAAAAAAACGACTCCAGGCCAGACCTTGAGCCCTAAAAATTGCCCCCTTCATCATAAACAACCCTGACTCAGCCCCCCCTGCCCTGAGGCCTAAATTTGCCCCCAGCCCTTACAATTGTCCCTTTTGACATACCCCACCCTGAGCCATAAAAACTGTCCCATGCCATAAAAACGACCCCAATTCCAGCCTGCCCTGAGAACTAAGACCTGGCCCAACCCCTGCAACTTTCTCCAAACCATCCCCCCCCACACTGAGGCCTAAAACTTCCTCCAGCCCTGGACACTGTCCCTTCCCTCTGCCCTGATCCCTACAAACTGCCGCCACACCCTAAAACTATCCTGCCCCCTCCCCGTCCTGAGCCCTAAAGAATGTCCCATATACCTGTAAAGTACCCAGACTCTGCCCCCTGCCCTAAGACCTAAAACTGCTCCCTGCCCTATGAACAACCCCTACCCTGAGTCCTAAAACCTGCCCCCACCCAGCAAAACTATCCGTCACCCCCCCCAAGACCCTGCCTCAGCCCAATTTACCTCACTGCGTTCTCTAACAATCCTTCCTCTTTCTGTCTTCCAGTGCCTGCTGATCCGCTCTGCATCTAGAGCGCGCATTGCCTTAACTACACATATGCATGGTTAAGGCAAGCGTGGTTTGGATTGTGGGGAAACAGCAATGTGGCTGAGCCTGTGTTGTCAAGGCTGTTTTTCCTCCCCATTGATGGTGCTAGATTGTACCTGTGATTGCACGGATAATGGCAAAGGTCTGAATAGCACTGCTCGGAATTGTTAGTTAAAATAAATTAAACCCAAGACACATAGGGGCATATTATCAAGAAACGGCGTTAACATTATCGCCGCTTTAGCAGCAGAAAACTACAGCTAAAGCGGAGATAATGGGCTTGATAATATGCCCTTGTGAATTCCCATAGAAGCCCATGTTCTGGTGTGAACATGGGCTTCTATGGGAATTTTCTATGGCGTACTATCAAGCCCATTATCACCATTTTAGCAGCAGTTTTTTGCCCCTAAAGCGGCGATAATGTGATCGCCATTCTTGATAATATGCCCAATATTTTTCAAAAGGAATTTGGGATTTACTTATACTTTTTGCAGACGTTAATGGCTGCCTATTTTGTTAGTGAGAACTGTGGCAAAAACAATTGATTTTGTCAAAAAAGTGAACTGGCTGATTTCCTCATTGCATGTCCTTATTTTATTTTTAGCTCTGTAGATTTGGAGATGCTACTCCCAATGAGTATAGTCATCAGTGAACAGGAAAATGTGAACTGTTTTTAATGGTTTTTTATGGTTTAAACAATTTATCAAGGTTTTAATCAATTTGGTCTTTTCAATTGATTGATTTCAGAGACAGAGAGTGACAGTATCCTGCTCATAGATACCATAAGGTTTTCCGAATATTTCCGGGATAAGCAAACTATGTATAGTTGTTGTCGGAAACAGTCTCACAGGATACTTACATGGAGCTCATTGGCAAGTGTGTGCACTCATTAAAGAGAATGTGGTGGCATAAGGCACTTGGGTGTCCTTCCACGCCCGGTACCAAAGCCTTGGTTTGACCATTACCATTTTTATGTCTCCCAGTGTATTAAAAATATTGCCGAACTGACCTGATTCTCAACCTTGTCTGGGACTCGCAAATCTCCTCTTTTCAGAAACTCTGTTAATGGGTTATCAATTCCAAAATGTATTTTGTTCAAGATTCTCTATGTGACGCATCATGTGGGCCGGTTTATTTTCATAATAGGTTAATGCCAAAAAGATAACGCAAATCCGCTTCATGTCTTCTACTCCTGGTACCCAGTTGTCACTGCCTAGGACAGGGCAGACATCCTCCTACTAACTTACCTACTCCAAAAAAATGGAATAACCTTTCTTTATATTTATGTCTTTTTTTTTATCCATTTTTCTTTTTTACTGGAGACGTAAATTGCAGCAACAAATTTAACATAAATAAGATACAAAAGAGCAAATTTCATTAAATTAGTCATAAATACAAAACAAAAATAAATGGAGATCAGATGGAGAACGGAGTTCATTCATTCTATGTAGACAAGGAAGTCCAGGCCGAGATTGGCCTCCAAATCCTCTTTCCTTTAATCCTTCCTATTGTACCTTTCCATTATTAAAGTGCTGCTGTCTCTATATTTATATATATGTAATAAGCGCCCCTTTCATTGCTGAAAGCTAAGGGGTAGTGAATCAAGCCAAGCTGAAACTACACATAGCCTAAAAACTGACATTGCTATAAACATTAGGGGGCATATTAGCAAGGATTAGAAATATCGCCGGCTATCGCTGAAAATTAGCAACATGATCACGCTATATTTACAATGCATAGCGCTATGGCGATAATATTTCAGCGATAGCGGTGTTTACCATGGAACATCGCTGGTTTTCCAGCGATGTTCCATGGAAAACAGCAATAACATTGCTGATATGACCCTGTGGTCATATCAGCATAATCCACTAACCATTATTAGTATGCCTTAGTCTGGAATTTAACAGACTTTAAATTCCAGAGTTAAGGCCGAGATAGCGCAATTTTTTTTTTATCGCTGCACCTC
The DNA here is from genome assembly GCF_964263255.1 of Lissotriton vulgaris. NCBI lineage: Eukaryota > Metazoa > Chordata > Amphibia > Caudata > Salamandridae > Lissotriton > Lissotriton vulgaris. The sequence continues at coordinate 1,528,694,311 of NC_141693.1, forward strand.
CTTGTTAATATCGCGAAGCTGCCTTCGCAACATTTTCATGTGTTTTCACAGCCAGGCAATCTAAGCATCTCATTAGCGATGCGAGACGAGGCTGTGAAAAAACGGGTTCTACGTCAAGGAAACACGCGCTAGCGGTTCCTTGATTAAATTGCGATATAATTATCACCGTTTAGCACCTGAAAACGGACGCTAAAGCAGCAATAATTATATTGCCAGCCCTTGCTAATATGCCCTGGGTCTTCCCCAGTCTTTCTTTCTGATCCATCTATCCCCAATAACATAAGCTGAGATGAAAAAGTGAGGTCATCTTTAAGTACATCACGAAAAAAAAAACAATTGTTATGTTATTTTATGTTATTTTAATTTATACAGCGCACAGCTACTCGGAAGTGTCACGGCGCTTACAGAAAAACAAGGCAGAAGATGTACAATTACCAATTAAAACAGAAGGGTTTTTAGACAGTTCCTAAACAGAAAGGGAACCTGAGTGGCTCTCAGAGTCAAGGGCAGTGCATTCCATGCCAGACAAGCTTTGCACGAAAAGGAGTAGTCGCTGGCGCTTAAGTTTCAGAGTCTGAATCAGCAGCTGCGAGGATGAACGCAGCTGTCTCACTGGTGTATAAAAAGCAAGTCTCTTCTGCAAATAGCTCGGGCCGAGACCGTAAAGGGTCCGTTGCACAATTTCAGGCTGGTTTCAACAGGAAGCCAGTGTAAAGACCAGAGGAGAGACCGGGCACTGTGCCTCGAAGATTGCCCCCCTAGGAGTCTCGCAGCCGAGTTTTGAACCACTTGTAGTTTCTTTACAAGGAAGCCTGGGCTGCCGACTAGGAGGGCGTTGGTGGAGTGGTGTGGCTCACTGGTTAGAGGCGGCAGACCCAAGAGCAGAAGTCGGCCCGGGACCAAGGTTCAATTCCCGGCACGGTAGGGTCGTGGACCAGGGTCAGGGGACTCGACAATTCTCGCCTCGGTGCCTACTCTAACCTGGGGTCCCACTCGGCAACTCTGGGCATTAGCTTGCCTAATCTCCACAACGGCCCCATCAACGCCGGGGATGCCTGGCTCCACCTTGGGGATTCCCAGTAGGGAACCTCCCACAGGGAAAGCCAGGACGGGTTCCCCAGCGGTATACAGCGCCGGGACGCCCCTTTGCTGGGGCAGCTGTGCGCTTTACAAGTATACAACATTTAACATTTAACATAATCCAAGCGAGAGAGAATTAGTGCCCGAACGACTCTCTCTGGCGGAACTCGGCAAAAAGGGCAGAAACTTTCTCAAACTTTTCAACACACCAAAGCAGGTGCCAGCCAATATTTTTACATGCGTCACAAAATTCAGATTCTCAAGGAACCAGATGCCAAGGCTTTAGGCGGCACCCTTATTCTCAGGCGGGTAAGGAAAGCCAGAGGCCAGAATCTCCCTCTAAAATCCGAAGCAAAAGAGCAGAACAACAATACTTCAGACCTTCCCACATTACATTTAAGCTGCGCATTGGCCAGCCAATGAAAGACCGATGACAGGCACTGATGGGGTCTCTTTACCTCCTCCTCCTCCAGGTAAACAACAGCTGGGTATCGTCAGTGTAGGCCATCACCTTAGCCCCCAGAGACTCCGCCAAAGAAATCAGCGGAGTCACGTAGATGTTAAATAACAGCGGGTTTCTGGCATCAGGCACTGCGTCGTATGGGATGGTGGGGTCAACTGACGGAGGAGACCCCACTGTGGCATAATGGGCAGCTGCCGGCACTGGCACAGCTGCGGGGCTTCCACGGCTGGGACTTAATAGGAATCTCTGCGCTGGGACATGTCCTGAAGGGCACACCACTTAAATCATTTCAAGTACTTAGCGATGAATTTTGTATGCCCCGAACGCAGGTATTTACAGTTTAGACATGCACTTACACCCACACTGGAGGGATTAGACACTTTGCCCGAATTCAGCCCGATAGAGGCGAAGGTGTTCATGGGGGACCTGGGAAAAAAGAAAATATCCCGTATTTATCAGACATTAGTTACACACTGCTCTTCCAATCTACAGACACTGCAGGATCACTGGGTGAGAGATGTGGGGGAGCTGGACGAGGAAGATTGCCGAGAAGCCCTTGAGTCCCCCAGACGAGCGGCTATCGTCATGCGCCTGCACTTAATACAGTTTAAGTACTTACATCGTGCTTATTATACTAGGGAGAGGCTGTGGAGGGCAGGCCTGATTGAGTCCCCAACGTGTTTGAGATGTAGCCATGAGATAGGAAATTTTCTACATACAGTATGGGATTGTGCTGTCCTGGTGAGATTTTGGACCGGAGTGTGGGACTGTCTGTTGGAAGTGCTGGGATGGGACCTCCCTCGTAACCCTAAATTAGGCCTACTTCATGTCCTCGAAGGGGTGGGGGGTGACATTTATAAGAGACACCTACTCCTACTGGGCCTTACGGTGGCGAAGAGAGATGTGACTCGGGCATGGAAGGACTCCAGAGCTCCCAAAGTGATTGTGTGGAAAAAAGGCCAAGATTTTTGCATGGGATTGGAGCGGCCGATATTCGAAGCCAGAGGCTGCCCCACAAAACATTATAAAATTAGGAAAAGATGGGCAGACTACAGGGGTCTGTGGCTGGAACCTCCGGCACCGACAAGAGATGTGGAGGGGCGGGTGTGACGGGAACATGGGGGAGACATTAAATACACTATTGTAATGCATATACACTTTATACAGTGCAGGAGAGACGTCATGCAGGAGACAGGTAGGGGAGGGGGTGTGTCAGGGAAGTTGGGGTAAGGGGCTGGGGGTCAGGGGTATCTATTTTATTGTAAACTGAATCGCTGATTATGCTGTACTGTACTTGCCGCAGTTCCTCCGGGGTACGGAGAGCTGTATCTTTATGCGATTTGTCAATAAAATGAGTTGTTAAAAATAAAATAACAGCGGGCTAAGTGATGACCCCTGCGGAACCCCAGTTGAACCCCTCATGGGTTTCAATTGATTTTATACTGGGGCAGGTGGAGAACATGTGTACTAGATCCGCACCATATTCCTGGCATCTAAACCAACGGGTCCCCTCGTTACCACCCCATTTCGTAATTTTTTCAGGTGTTATATATAAGTCAAAGAGTATTCTAAAACGTTGTAACTGCAAATTAGCTGAACACAGTATGTAACCCCCCCAGCTCAAAGTGATTTCAAAAAGCAAGAGACCGGGAGCCCAAGCCTGTCCTGCCACCTCAATCCAATGCTTATCCAGATTGCATGGGACCCCCTCCAACAAACAACCATATAGTTGCAAAATTGAGGGACCTCTAACCTTTGTGAATAGTTTCATTAAAGAAATATGTATAAAGCCTGACGCACTTCAAGCTTTCTTAAGAAGAAAATCCCTCAACTTTAAATATTTAAAAACGTCCTGAGGGCTAATGTTAAATCTTTCCCGGGCTACTTTTGACCAGGATCATATCACAACCACATGGTATGATCCCGGGCTAAAAGATCCCTGATCCTATAGAAGCCCCCTCCCCCTTTCCCATCTTGCCAAACAGTCATCTTGTAAAATCCTAGGGAGCTGATCATTCTTAAGCAAAGGAGTATACCTGTTATATCTACCCATCCCCAGTTTTTTCCAAACACCAGCCCAGTCCCGGAATGCAGTAATCAGGTCTTAAACGGAGTTCTTTTGAAATAGCTCGGCTCATAAAACTGCAGCAGACAGCAATTAGCAATTGCCCCTATCAGGATCTCAAATATTGAGGGGACATAGCCCGGCCCATTCCCTTCCCTTGACTTACTGATAAATAAAGGGCCATAATATTGAAACACTGCTGCTAGATAAAATAGCTTGAAATTTGGGAGCCCCACCCTCCTCTATCCCTAGGAAGGCACAAAAATAGCCCTTCTGGTCCTACCATGGGATCAAGTAAATCTAGTCCCCGCCCTCTCAACTAACTTCAAACAGTTGTAGTGTATCTCCAAGGGAATTGTGCGAAAGATATCCAATAATTTTGGTAGTATCATCATTTTAACAAGGTTGCACCTCCCGGTTATTGATAGCTTCAAGTTATCCCATCAACTAAGATTCTTCTTAGTTTTCCGCATTATGGGGGAAACGTTTAAATCTACTATAGTTTCAACCCTTGCTGTGATGTTTATTCCCAGATATATTGCTTCATCAACAATCCTACTATCAAAAGCGGATATAAATCTATTTATCAAAACCTGGGTTTTAGCCCTATTCAACAGAAACCCTGACTGATTTGTGAACATTTCCACTATTGTTTCCAAAGAACACAGCGCCCTGGCAGGGTCGGTAGTGATTATAGCCACATCGTCGGCATAAGTCAACATTCTAGTGTCCCAGACCTGGAGGCTGACAGGAGTAATATCAGTGGAGGCTTCCAACCGTCTGAAAAAAAGAGATCCATATACAATGCGGATAACAAAGGGGAGGAGGGACAGCCCTGCCTTGTTCCCCTTTCAATTGAAAACTGCTCGGAGTCTTTTCCATTATTTGTAATCGAGTGGTGGGATTAATGTACATTACCTGCATTGCCTCAATAAAGTATGTCCCCAGGCCATTAGCCTCCTTGATCATCCATACATAGCCTCACAACACCCTGTCAAAAGCCTTCTCAGCATCAAGCAGAGCGACCCCCATGGTCTTGCAAGAACCTTATAGGCATCAAATAATGAAATTACCCGCCGCACATGGTCTACACTTCCCCTCTTCTACATAAAACTGTGCTACTGGGCTGAGACAAGATGTTGTATTACATTACTTAACGGACTTGCAAAGAGTTTGGAGTACAGTTTAGTATTGCTATTTTAGAGACTGGCCTATAATAGCCCAGGATTGTAGGATCTTTTCCTTTCTTTAAAAAAAACAACAATATTAGTGGTGCCCAAGGAGCCTGGAGGTACAGCCCCGTCCCTAATTTTCTTAAATAGCCCCAGCTTTTCCTGATAGATTTCTTTATAAAAACGTTATAAAAGTTGAAGGAATACAGTCTGTTTGTGTGGCTTTAACTGAAGGAAGGGCCTGAAGGACCACCCCTAATGAAAGTCTCATCCTGGGAGACCCTCACCCTAGGAACAGAATCTGCCTGTGCATCAGAGACATGGAAGCCCCCTACAAGTGAGGCGTTTTAGAGATCCATATAAAATTCCCTGAAAAGCCTCCATGACCTCAGCGGGATCTGAAACTACCGTACCTTGCATGTTCCTAATCTGCCTGATATGCCTGGCAGCCTGCTGCTGTCTTGCCCGAACTCCAAGGTGCTGAACAATGCATTCACTATATTTATAACAGTTCTGACTCTTGGCCAAGAATCTCTGTGTTTTTCTCTTCAGTATAATCATTCAGACATGCCTAGTAATAGCTATTGAATACAATATAGGGGGCAGATCACCGCCCCGGCCACACCCCGGCCACCATGCTGATTAATTCTGTCTCTAGTAGGCCACATTTTTGATAGAGTTCTTTAATCTGTCCCTGTCCCCTCTTTTTCTTAGCTAGACTATACCACAGAGTTTCTCCCCTTGCTGTGGCCATAAAAGCCTCCCAAACCATTCCAGGGAAAGTGCTATTCGTAATAATATTAAAATATCCCACAATCCAGCCCTTCATATAAATCAAGTTTTTTAGATCAGATAAAAGTGCCCTCTCAAACATCCACTTTCTAGACTACTTTCTTGATCCATCATGAAGAAATGCCAGAACAACTGGGTTATGGTCCGAAATTACTTTGGGGAAAAGTTCCACCTGGGCCTCCTTAAGTAAAGCTGGTGACAATAGAAATTAATCCAGTCTAGCAAACTTGCCACGGGGAGCTGACTAATAGGTATATCCAGGCTCCTGGGTTTGCAAACTGCGCCAAACATCCAATAATCCAATATCTCTCAGAAGGTTTTGCGCCCCAAACTGTAGACACTATTATCTCCAGGAGTTCCTCTGGACCCCATTTATATTTAAGTCCCCATAAACTACGTATGGTATCGGCCAAGAAGATAGTTCCTTAGCTAAAAAAGTTCAGTAAGTCATGGTCATATAAAACTGGAGCATAGATTGAACTCTGCATAAAAAAGCCTTTCTCTCCATTATTGACCATCTGCTATGCTTATCCAATGCAGTTTGCCCAGGCATAATAGCATTCCTTTTCACTAATATGGTTACCCCCTTAGTTCTAACATCCTACGTTGTGTGACATACTACCTCAACCCTAGAGAATTCAGTATGGCACTATCACTCCGTGCTATTTGGGTTTCCTGAAGGCAATACACATTCACTTTTAAAAAAAATGTTGATCTTCTTGGACTCTTCTCATTTTAGATCTGTCATTTAGCCAGCAGATATTAATAGTGGCAATGTGAAGCTTAGCCATTGAACCAGTACATTATTCTAGCCATCCAGATTGCCCTGCAAAGACTAATAGAAGCAATATAATGCCAGAATAAAACTCCCACATCCGATCATCTATTCAAGCCATACCCTATCCTTTAGTGCTGCCAAAAAAACAGCAAGTTAAAGATATTTTGCTGCAATTTAAATACCAACTTTTCAACATGTAACCCCCTCCCGCACCCCCACAGACACCACTCCTCCCGCCAATGAAAGCAGCCAGACCTACCAGGTCTGTGTGATAGAGATGGTGAGAGACACAGCGAGCTCCCATCTCTAAACTATCCTCCACACCCCCACACACCAATCCAATAGAAAAGTAATACCTACATAAATAGGTGAGAAGACAGCCAAATACATAGATGCCCTTGTTATACCAAAGGAAAAGAAAATAAGGCATGCCTCACTAAGGAGAAACCCATCTATATTAAACATAGCTGACAGCTTCTTAAACTGATACACCCACAATCTAAACATTTCTTCTTACTGCCAGAGCCTGTTCAAGATAGTCTCTGGCTTGTATTTCAGAAGAGATGAATTTTAAGTAACTCTTGATTATTATTTTCAATGTGGCTGGCGCCAACAAAAAAGTGCATATCCAGCATCTTGATAAGGCTTGACAAACTGCCGCAGACCCCATCTGCTCTCCACTGTTATGTGGCAGAAATCAGGGTGCACAAAAAAAAACTCTTTATATTTCCTTCTCGCCTCTGGGTGAGCCTTCTGCAAAATAGCTTGACCCAACTGGAAATTACCAAAAAAGACGATAGCCCTCGGCTGCTTTTGATCTCTGCTGGGCTACTTAACTTTATGACGAGTGAAGGAGAACCAATGGACCCTCTGGACTTACCATTCCCAGTCCCAGCCTGTGAGTTCAGGAAAAGCTTCCTCAGAAGGTCTAGGATAAAAGATAGAATGTCATCCCTTTCTAGACCTTCCTCAATCCCCAGAAAACTGAGATTATTCTTTCTCTGTCGATTCTCGAGGTCTTCCAATTTCCCACATGGTGTCAAGCAGTTGGGCATTGTGGGACTTAGTCTGGTCTCTCACAGCCACCAGCTCAGTCTCGACAACAGTTCTCTCCTCTATGCTGTTTAGCCACTCACTGATTTCCAAACAAGCCTTCCCTACTTTCAGAAACTGCGAATTCCAGTTTTTTTGCAGCCTGCATGGTGTTTTTCCTGTCTGCATGAGTCTATGCACAGTGTCCCTTAATTTGCTCTAACATCAAGACAAGAGCGGGATTTATAGTTGCTGTCCCTTTATCCTGTAGTATACAAGGGGGGTGCCTTTCCTTTCTTTCAGAGTTTTATATAGCGCGAACATGACCCGAATCGGGTACCAGAGCACTTTACATAGCACCAGTTGCATTACACAAGGACACATTCATTTTTGTTAGGCACAGGGAGATTAAGTGATTTTCCCAGAATCACAAGGATATTTAGCGTCATTGCCGAAACTCGGGCTGTCTCAGGCGCTTCAAGTGTACTAGAACCCAAAGTTGACAAGCTGTCCCCTGCTTAGCTGTGGCCATATTAGAGACTTCTGAATCAAAGTCATCAGTGAGTGAGAAAAACTTGTCCGCCCCATCAGATGCAAGATCAGCTGCTACTACCATGTTAGTCTATGTTGGAGATCCAGCCCCCAATAGCACCACTAAGAGAAACAGGTTGAAGGTTAGGTTGAAGATCATTCGCTACCCTTTGTCTTTTCCTAGGGCCCCCTGGATCATCTCTCTGGAGGTACCGACCACCTCCTCCTGAGAGCTAGCCTTGCCATGTGAAGAAAATCCAGATACACAAGACATAGAACCTCCATTGGCTGCCGCTTCAGCTACCACCTCAATATTTTCCAGTTGTACCGGAGCCAACCCAGTCAGATAGAAAGAGCCCACTTTGAGCTGATTTTTCAAAATAGGCTCCTTAAGAGTTTCCTGGGCAATTTGGGCTCCACCTCTATCCTTGGTCTTAAAGAGGTCAGTAATGGCTGACTTGGTGATGCAAGATGGGGGGCCAGATTTTCTTTACCGGGCCAAGACCCCTCTTCAGATGTCGTTGTCATCCCCAGTTTTTTTAGCCCCAACTTGCATACAGTCTGGTAAATTCCTTCTTCTCCCTCTCCCTCCCCATGCTTTCCCTACCAATCGATTCTTAGCAGTGCTGGACTCATTTGTCTTACATGAATATGTGACGTGACAACGCCACATATTTAATCATGGTTGGTAATAACACGGACATTACATCGTCCGCGTTGTTACCACACATGGCATTACAACGCAAGTCATTTCTACGACTTGCACTAGATGGCGTGCTGGACTTAGGAATAGTATAAATTACTATTCTTACTCCAGTTAGCACAACAGCAGGGAATGTGTTGGACTTAAAATCCAACACATTCCCTGGTGTTGCGCGCCATCTAGCGCAAGATTCCCTGGTGTTGCGCGCCATCTAGCGCAAGTCGTACAAACGACGTGCCTTGTAATGCCAATCGTGATAACAACGCAGACGATGTAAAGAGGTACCCACAGCGTTGTACACGCTGTCTCCTATCTTACATGCATTTTCCTCAATGTTTACTGGGGGACACTCCTGTTTTAACCCATGCAGCTGTTCAGTAGCCCGTGAGGTAACTTCCCTGGGTTGTTTCATCATTTTGGGAGGCATAAAGCAAGGCTCTGTGGAAGCTTCCTCAGAGGTAAAACCTGATGCAGCCTTCTGGGCCGGTTCAAAGTTCCCAGCCACAAGTCCCACCCACTTCTTCAGGGTGCAGCGGCACGACTGAGGAAGCCTCCCGGTCAATGCAGAGAGTGCTCCAAGATGCCTCCACAGCCCCGCGCAGGGCACAACCAGCATACCCCACCCAAGAACGTCACCACCAATGTCAGCCTGGCCTGGCTGAAAGCCCAGCAGCCCCACAAACATGCCAATCAATTTGAAGTTTACATATTGCAAGCAGGTAAGCCGTACAAAGGAAGATAGACCGGGGCTGGAATGGGAGCTCGATCGTGTTGATCCTAAGTGATCGCCATCTTGCTTTTTGCCAGTATCTTTATGTCTGTTTAAACATTTCACATTCTGGAAATCCCTTAAAACCATGCTTTCCACCTCAGACTGACAGCGTTCCTTATTTTGCCTTCCTCTGCATTTCCCTATAGTGTCAGGATACCCTTTCAGTTAGTCATTCTCCTCAAATTGCGACTAGAACAGCATGTATTTAATCGAACTGCACCCAACACCCTCTTAAACAGTTATTTTAACCAAACCAGTAATGGATATTGATAAGCACAAAAAAAATCCAATAAAAATCATGTGTACTTATAAAAGATTATTCCCAAATATCTGTAATAGAGTCCAGAAACTATTCCAAATTTTCCAGGTCGATTTATTCTGTGCCATTTTCTCTCAGCATGCCATATCAAGATATCGATCATCCCAAACAATGAGGAGATCAGATACTACCCCTCTCCTAGAAAATCAGTATCCAAATCCTCAAATGTGGGAAAAATGATCACCCAAAGGCCTCTTGGTACTTGCTTTATTTCTATGTACTTAGTCAGAATTGTCAAATCCCACCATTGGGACAGTTCTTGTTTCAGTATTCTTTCTAGTTTTATAGCCATTTTTTTTAGCCCTTGTGGTCTATCTGTAGACACACTACTTTTATTGTGGACCTTTTTGGCAAAGAAAATTTCGCTGAATATTTTATCTGTCATCGTCAAATGTAGCCATAATTTCTATTGTGTTATATACTTCGTCACTCTGATATCATTAATAACAGATCTCTCATTCAAATGAGGTTGAGTGCAGGTAACCACAACATATGCTAAGACAAGTTCGGTAGTAGTGGTCCCAAATGGGAAAATTACCGCACCTCGTACCAATATTATGTCCAGATCAGTTTGTCAATGAAAGTACTTCTAGTAAGATTGTACATGAGCAGAGGTGACCTCGCAGTTCCGGCACCCTACTACCACAGGTAGCCCCTGTACATTAGAAGAAGTAATGTAAACCATATAAGCATTTAATCAAACTGCACCCAGCACCCTCAGTTATTTTAACCAAAGCAGTAATGGATATTGATAAGCACAAACAAATATCCAATATATATTATGTGTCCTTATAAAGGTTTCTTCCCAAATATCAGTAATAAAGTCCCAATACTATTCCAAATGTTCAATGTTAATTTATTCTGTGCCATTTTCTCTCAGCATGTTGAATGAAGATATCCATCATCCCGAACGATGATGGTAAGATCAGATTCTCACACTCTCCTAGCAAATCTGGGAGAAAATGGAATAGAATAAATCAACATTGAAAATGAGTTTCCTCCCATGCGCATTTTTCATGGCGGTCACACCAACACGAAAACTGTGCCACTGAGGAAACTAGTAATATGCTTGGGGGTGCTGCAGCGGGACTGCCAGCATATTACCGTCCTCGCACCACTGCAAGATAGGTGGTAACAGTAGTTCTGTGGCTGTCCGACCGCCAGAGTCAAAATATGGCGGGTGGACCATCAGTCTGATGGTCCACAGGCTGCCACCACAACTACAGCGGTCCAATGGACTTCTGTACTCATAATAAGGCCCTAAGGCATTTTAGCAGACTATAACTATTATACCCTGTTCTGGCTCACCTTGAGGTACATACTGGCTAGCTTGAAAGTTCCTTCTTGTATATGCCCAAGACAAGAAACAGAGAACTTTGCATCGTCATGTTGCAAGAATGGCATCATCGATGCTGGAACTTACCTTGTCAATCTTAATCATCACTGTTAAATCTGTTACTTGTAAAGTGGATAAAGAAATCAAGTCAATACACTCCGATATAGGAACATTTAACTCAAGGTTTATATCAGTGCAGAAGCACATAGAAGCAGTGGAAGAAAAGATGCCGCACATCCAAGACTAGGGTAAAAGATCTGTGCTGCAGGGCCAGCGATCTGTAAGACTGAAACACACAGAACAGCTGGGTTCCGAATAAGATGGAAGAGTATGACGTGCATATGTTACTCCCATGCTTCCTGGCTGAATTCATTATCATTGCCCGTCACTGACTGCTGGCATTCTAATGAGTTCCTTGACAGCTTTCAATTAATCTAGGGAAAAATGGCTTGTCTTTTCAATGTCCACCAACTTATCACATTAACTAAGAAACATGGTCCATTGATGGGGATGGCTCATGCAGGAGTGGACATTTCACAGGGAAAAGCCAGGAAGGGTTCCACAGCGGTATGCGTTACAGTTCCAGGACACCCCAGTTGGGGTATTAATGCTCCTCACAAGTACCAATTACATTGCATTACATCAGCATCGCAGCTGACTTCTCTCCAGACAGGAATGTTTTCTTGTTATGATGTTATTTACAATACATAGCAAATCCAATTACTTTTACGATCCAGCAGATCTGGAGTCCTTTTTGGAAACTATGGAGTCAAGGGGTAGGGGCACCTCTGAATTCATCACAAAATATGCATATCAGTCTCGACCCTGTGCCTCATGGGAACAGTCAAGACCGAACTGCCAGGCCATGTCTTCCCTGGACCGGAATCAATATGGCTATGACTGAACTGGGGTGGTGTGGTGAGCAAAATAACTATGGATTAAACCCAGATCTGTGACTGGGGGTGAATGTTTGACAATGTTCAACATTCCGTCCATCATCTTTTTGTGTTGCACCTCTGAATTCATACCTGTGCTGAAGGCAGGATCCACTCCAATTCCACAAGCTAACCAACTTCTGATGATTTGAGTATTGTATCTTGTACAGTGATAGACCTACAGCAGGGCCCCAGATCTCCAGAACCCGGGAGTCAGAGACAAATTGAGATAGCTATGGTAGCATGCTTTTGACACCTCTTGAAACCTTCGGTCTTTCTGCCCCTCTTTCCTCTTCAACTAATGCATGCCAGGACTTACCATCTATGGTATTACGCCTGATAAAAAGTTGCATATCTCAAGCCCCTATGACAAAAACATCTGACTACATTTTGTTTGTTGTCACTCATCTTTTATCATTCCTTACATGCGCCCTAGCCCACGTAGTGGTATTCTGCGGGGTCCTTGGGTCAGCCTTCTTTTGAGACATTTATATGAATACGCCCAACACAACACTTGCTCATGATGGTTTGTCCCCAAACGCTAAACTGTAGGTTTTGTGCTCCATCCGATAGCAGTGTGCATTGTTTCTCTCACTAAACAGTTTGTCTCTTCATATTATCAACCACATTTCCCCTTTCTCTCCCCGTACCCTGAACTGTAGTCTACATTTACTGTACAAAGTTCCCTCGAGCCTGCTCTCCAAGTCACCATTATGTTGTCCCTCTCACACATATTCAGTTTCTTTTAGCATGTGATACCTACTATGAATGATTTGTCCATTCCCACACTGAGTTTCAAGACTGGAACTCATCTCCACCAGCGATAGCTGTAATTTGCATTTTCTTTCTATTGTCTTCCTGAGAATGAAGTTGCCTCAGATCATTTTTAAATATCTAAGGAAGACACTTACGCCCTGCATTATATTGCGCCATTTCTGTATCTCTGAAATAACCTGACCGACCTGATAGAATTGACATGTCTCTTTTAGCACTACAGAAACTCCCTGGCTGTACTATTGCTAAGATTAAGCGTCTCATTTTTTTCATCAGCAGGTAAAAGCTCAAACATCATCTCGCTTCAATGTGGCCTGACCTCTGCAGAAGACTCACATTGTATGCTGAAACTGAAAAGACAGGGAGAGACTGGGTCGATCTGTCGTATATGAGTGCAACACATGTAATGCATCCCAATCTGTCAGTGGTTACTCCATCGTTCGGCAAAGTGGTGTTGACATTTTAATTAGGGATTCACTCACAGTCAAGTTACTGAAAAGTTGGGTTGGCTCAATGCAGAGATGTCTATTTGGGTAAGTTTTGTTTCAAGGTAACACGCTTGTCATTGGCTCGGTCTCTGCCCCCAATGGTTCTAAGGCAGACTTCCTCACCAGTTTCTGTTGAATTATCACCGACTTCAAGCAAGACCAGACTGATTGTGCATGAATGGAACCTTGACAATGATCTGATACAGAACCTGTTGCCATACCCCTCCACATGCAATGCCAGTGGCCTGCTGAAACTAAGTCATGTGCAAGATCATGTGCTTTTTGGCACATGAAGACTGCTCAGTTCCCAAGTATTTGTACAAGGATAAATTACCTTTTGTCCATAAGGCATGTTCTTGCTGATGTGTCCATAGAAGTACTGGATGGGGACTTTTTAGCTCCCAGAGGAAAAGTGCCACCTGTATTCCAACATCTCTGCATACCTTGGTTTGTTCAATGCTTATGGGGGCGCACCAAATAGAAGTCCAAAACACAACGTTTCATTCAAATATTAGAAAAGTTCTTTATTTATCTTTGTCCATTCCTAAAATACAGATCACCAAGTAGTGTACAAAAAAAGGATCAGCCAACGCGTTTCACTCCCAACCCGGGAGTTTCTTCAGGGCACTGCAGTCTTTTTGTCAGCGCGGGGTGGAGTAATTCCCTTTTTCGAAAAAGCTCCTTATCGGTCCTGTACTTATTTATTCTTGTATCGATCTTTTTCCAGTGTTATATATTTCCCTATATATCTCCACGTTTCTGATGTTGGCGGTTGTTGCCTTCAAATCTTCAACGCGGCAGCATGGCTGGCATGGAACCAGCCATGCCGCCGCGTTGAAGATTTGAAACGTCAAAAATACAGTATCCCAATGACCCTAAACAGACAAGGGAAAATAAAGAAATAATTGGAATTCTTGAATTATTTTGAGGCAACAACCGCCAACATCAGAAACGTGGAGGTATATAGGGAAATATATAACACTGGAAAAAGATTGATACAAGAATAAATAAGTACAGGACCGATAAGGAGCTTTTTCGAAAAAGGGAATTACTCCACCCAGCGCTGACAAAAAGACTGCAGTGCCCTGAAGAAACTCCCGGGTTGGGAGTGAAACGCGTTGGCTGATCCTTTTTTTGTACACTACTTGGTGATCTGTATTTTAGGAACGGACAAAGATAAATAAAGAACTTTTCTAATATTTGAATGAAACGTTGTGTTTCGGACTTCTATTTGGTGCGCCCCCATAAGCATTGAACAAACCAATCAACTGATCTGGAAAGCACAGCAACGCCAAACAGCAGCTGGCGTTGGGGTTGGCAGCACAAAAAACATACACACAAAAATTGGAGCTGATTTTGGAACTGGATTTTAGGTGCGGCATCATAGGGTCCGCTGCTGTCTTTTGCATTGATCCCCATCTCTGCATACCTGGATGATAAAGAATGTTCAGTGACCCTGCATCCAATTCTGTGGGCTACAGGAAAAGCATTTTCCAGGGGCACCACAATGAGTAAATCAGCTGCCTTAAGGAAAACAAAGTCCTGCATGACCAGGTTGAACTGGAAAGTGAAATAAAATATCTCTCAGCCATAGACAATGTTACTCCAATGGAGCAGCACTTCAAGAGACTGAGAAGGCTGAGTTTAATCGGCATACACACTTCAACTCTAGGACACAACACACACTTACATATAAGGGCACCAATACAAATATGTTATGTTACTGAAGTTTATGATATGCACAGATACTCCAGGGAGTGTCCTGGCGCAAACCTTGAGGTGCTAAGAAGAAGAAAAAAAATTAAGACAGGAATGTTTTGAGCTGTTATTTAAATTGACCCAGATCCTGAATGTCTAATGCTGCTTCTCGTTGGAATATTAAACAGTAGCCTAGCCGTCGGGTTCTGAACCACCTGCAGTTTGTTGAGAGTATAGTCCGGTAGGCCAAAGTACAAAGAATTGGCATAATCAATACGTGACAGTATAAATGCCCTGGTCACTGTTTCCTTCACTGCCATTGGAAGCAGCCGGAGACATTTCTTAAGGGACTTTAATATCTAAAACCAGCCCCCAGCCAGCTTCTTAATTTGGGTCGAGAACGATAAGTTCTCATCGAACCAAACACCCAAGTTCTTAACTGGTTGACCAGAAGAAGATGGCAATGGATAGTCGGACAACCAAAGTGACTCTCTGAACCGTGGAGGAAAATTCCCATAAAGGAGAATTTCCGACATATCTTCACTGCATTTAAGCTGAGCAACTGAAAGCCACTGAAAAAACAGCTGTCAGTCCGTTTTTTACCTCCAGAGTAGGAAACTCCGATTTGCCCATGTAAACAGGAGTTGTGTGTCATCGGCATACGCCAGAATCGTGGCTCCCAACTCCTCTGCCAACTGCACCAGCGGAGTGACGTAGATGTTAAAAAGAAGGGGACTCAAGGAGGGCCCTTCCGGCAAGGAAGCTAACTGCCTGCTTGCCATGCATTTATATCAAGCAATGGGTATGTAAGACATGCCTCATTTATTTCCTCCACTGGTGAATTAATGATTCACCTGCTGGATTTTTCCAAGGAATTTGGCTATTTCTAGCAGTATAGGCCTGATCATGCAGACACTTCCTGTGAGGAGGAGAATTCCCTTGAACAAGTACACTTGCCCTACTTGCCATTGAAGGCAAGTATTGCTAGAGATGGCAGTACCATCCTTGTCAAGGTTTTTAAATGCATCAAAAACATTTTACTTATCTCTCCTGCCTGAAGAAGGGAAGGGTCTGTTACTGTTACCAATCTCTCTGATTAGTGTGGATGCTGGCAACATTCTCAGCAGACAGACTGCAGATGCTGATCTCTAAACCTGTACACTCATAAGTAGTAAACTTGCCACGGTACACCTATTGCAGCCATCTGGTAAATTTACATCATCTGCTAATTCAAACGTGGCTATTTAACTGCTGATTTCTCCAGATGCAGAGAAAAGGTATGATTTTTTGGACTAGGGCTTCCAATTCAGGACTTGTCCCAGATGCAAAGTGAAGGCGATCAATGACTCTTAATTTGGTCAAGTGACAGTGTAGACTTTCTCTCAAAGTTGTTCCAATTGTAAAGAAGGGAATGTCAATTCTGCTGACTGTTGCATCCTTTCTAGGTCTAGTCTGTGCCAGCGCATGCGCTGGGTAGCAAGACATTTAGTTAGTGGGTTTAGAAAGTGCTATCACATGCTTTTGCTGGCCTCAAGCTTGCGGTTACGTGAGCGTGCACACACACAGCCGCCATCTGTATTTCCTCCGTCACGGGTCATCAAGTGCATCGCAATCACTTTCACTTTCGCGGCCACTTTACTTTCACAGCCACTCGGCCAATGCTTGTTTTGTGCGTCAATATTCCACACTACTGTGTCTGTTTTCACCAGAATCATAGCACATGGTTGAATGAAGGGCGCTTGCTGTGTGGTTGATCTCTGATAATCCACCGGAAGCATTTCTGCTTAGCCCTGATATCACTCACACGTGTGGTTTTTTTGGACTTTAGAATGGTTTTGCACATTTCAAAAACATGGGAATCTTTTTCTGGCTAGCAAAACACCAACGCAGACCAATAGGCTGCATAAGACACCACTATCAAGTTCTAAGATGGTATTGGAAGTTTCTGGAATTCTTGTCAATGCAGTTTAGTTACGATCAAATAACCGCCTGCTGCAGGTGGTGCTACTGTAAACACTTTCTTACTAGTTAACTGGAATGTCCATGAGGGCTGTGCTTGTTTTTGGCAGAGATTGCATAGATGTACCCTAGCTAGCATGAGCAGGCGAGTTTGGCTTCCTCGTACCCTGCATGAAGGAATGAAAACCTCACATGAATGTTTATTGCCCTCTTGTGAGTTATTATTTACCAGAGCATCTGTTGTGGTTTGGTCAACGGCTGCTCTGCCCTGCTCTTTTTCTGTCACGCTGTCCTTTTACTTTTGTGTGCAGAGGTTGTTTTGGTTTTATTGTATAGTGTTTTATTATGTAACAATTAAGAGCTTGTTATCAGGGCAATTTCTACTTGGTGTTCCAGTCTATAAAATTCTCCTGTCAAATTATTTGTGCACTACAGACTTCAAGCCCGTCTGTAGGGGCAATAACGACCCGCCTTCAAATACACGAACCCTCGTCTTAGCTGCACCTACGAAAAAACCTATTTTCTTTTCACCAAAATATGTTTTTACTTTCTTTTTAAATTGTAGGTCCAGTCCATACATTTACAGACCCATGCTTTGGTTACTTTTCATCTAAACAATCCCCGGATTTCATTCACATTTGAAGACTGCAAAGTCAAGTTTGTGTTTCATTTTCCTAAATCAACCCACTGGAGGCCTCATTTGGAAGCAATTGTAAGGCAGGGCCAAGGGAAATAAGCATTAGCATAGCCAATAGATCACACCTTTGGGAACTTATAAGTGTTTAGCCATGCAACAGTTGATGTTGTTGCACCAAGGATATTGTGCTGCATAACTAAATACTTATAAGGTTCCAAAAGCGAGACTATTGGCTATGCCAATGCTTGTTTCCTCTTTTAACTCTTGAACCAGTGGCTGCAGTCACTCAACTGTGCTACGGCATATCTGGGATCCCAATGTCAGAAAAGGGGACATAGGTTTATGCTGTATGCTGACAATGTGTTATTGACTCGGACCAACCCCCAGACCTTGATCTTGAATCTACCTGATCACCTCCCTTGCAAGCTTGATCATGGTTGTACAGTTTGAATTCCATTTTACTGCATAAAAATACAAATTTGCAAAGTAATAATAATAATTAAGTAAACCAGGAGCATGCATTCTAATCCTGGCTTTGGATCTAACTGTTTGATTCTGGGCAAGTTGCGTAATCTCCCTCTGCCTAAAACTGTAACATGGGTATAATGAAATGTAAATGTAAGTTCAAATATGTAAAATACTCATTGGATGTGCATTGTTTATTCCCTTCTTTCAATTAGCATACTGTATGTTTCTATATAAATATACATTTCCTATCAATCTCATAAATAACCCTGGAGTGAAAACAAGCTGTGCAAACAGCATAATAGAAATCTAGTGAGTAAGAGCATAGTGAAACCTCTGAAAAAAAATCTAACTGCCCTGATGAATAACGTGAACAAAGATATGTAATGAGGGTAGTTATTAATGTCATTTAAAGCCCTGAATAAAAGCTTTTTGGAAAAGGTGAGACATTTATTCTAGAACATGGGTACTCACAAACATTTTCCCAGGAGCCACAAAACGTGGTCTATGATGTGACCTGAGGCCTCATTGATAGCAGCAGGGTGATGAAGGGAGTGGAGAGAAGATGGAGGGAGATTGTGGCATGGTGAGTGTAGGGCAGGCGGAGCACATGTATCTAGTGTCTGATTTGCACAATGTGAAACCAAAAACCTGGGATTAATCCGGAATTTTCCACCAAATTGTGTGATCATAGGCAATTGTTTTATTTCTCTTTACCTCCTTTATCTTCAATATCACATGCATAACTTCAGAATGTGTTACAACCCCTTCTGTGTTTGATTGAATACATTATAATGTTCATGTATAATAGAACCCCTGTCACCTAAAAAGTTCACATAACAAATGACTTGCTTCTTAGTTCACTATTTGCATTGTTGTCAGGGTGGAGAAAGAATTAATGTTTCTAAACTCATGTTTGAAAATTATAATTTGTTTGAAAATTCTTCTCAACTCACTGATATAATCCGATGTATTATAGTGAAATGGTTCTGCGTGTAAATGAAACATACCTTTTGAATTTTGAAAAGACTATCATACTTTTACCCATTTACTGAAAGCTGTCTGAGGGTTTTCTAACGTTTAGCAGTGCAGGACACCCTAGATACTTCCTTTCTTTAACTTCAATTACTGTTTAAATAAATTGTTGACTGTTTATTCAGCTTTTTTAAAAACAGTTAGTGCTGTGTCCCAGGGCTGCTGTTTAGCTGAGGGTGCATGTAAAGGTCAGCAGGTCCACATGCGGACCCATGGACAGTACTTGGAGTATCACTGCTCTGGACCGTTACCACGTGGAATAAATACTGCCTATTCTGAGGTTTCTGTGAAAAGTGAGACATTGCAAGTGAAACTGGGGCGTATCACACCACATTTCATATGCATTGAAATTTGTCCCATGTATTTCCCCAGGAAATATCAGTGGTTTTGATCTGCCCAGAAGTAAACTAACCTCAGAATGCTGATCCCTGTGAAAAACCGAAGCAGAATTTACACAACACTCATATGCATCAATTAATGCCCCCTTTGACTCTGATGAAACCTTAGAAAGTAATATCACGTATTGTTACACCTGTCAGCCTAGGGTGGTCTTCCCCCAAACATTTTTCCTTGCTCCTCAAATTTTGCTAATCTTTTTTTTGTTGGCTTGAGGACTCTGCACTGTACCACTGCTAACCAGTGTGGGCTCGGGCACTCAGTACATTTAGTCCCACTGTACTATGGAATTACTAGTAAATAAAATGTGCCAATTGGGTATAAGCCAGTTTTACCATGTTGAAAGGAGAGAGCACAAGCACTTTAACACTTATTAGCAGTGGTAAAGTACACAAGGCCCCAAAAGCCAAAAGAAATGGGATCAGAAGTAGGCGCCTCCCGGAGGAGTTCCTGATCTGGGGATTACCAATTTGGTAGATATCCCCATTTAGATCGTATCTCTCAGGCCCGACTTCATGCCGGCTCCTTGGACTGGACTACGCAACCCCACCAAGGCACTCAGAGGTTGCTGGGGCAATCTTCAGCTTACCTGCGAGATCGTCTCGTAGTGCTGCATGGTCCCTGCCTTGGCCGCTGGCTCTCCGCATCACGGTTGGGTCATTAATGCATTGCTGCACGGGTGATCTGCTGGGAGAGGTGACCTTTGACTCCGCCGACTCTTACAACGAAGCCCGCACATCGCCTCCCTCAGCTTCTGGTGCTCTTTACTGCCGGTTTTTGTTGTTGAATATCTGGACGGGCGCCATTTCCATTTGGCTTTCCTGTTGCCGTCCTATGGGCTACACGTCATGTCGGGCTGCGATCGACGATCCCGGGATATTAAGGCAGGAGCTGGAGTCGTACCCCGGTGAGTGGCTTCTCCAACAATGCGGCAAAGAAATACAAGCATCGCCTCCTCAAAGCTAGGCCAGAAACCTTAATCTCTGATCACTATTTCTGCAACAACATAGGTTCTGTGGTTAACAACCTAATTTTTTATACTAGAAAGCGGGCCTGCTGGCGGTCTGTGCTCTACACCAAGCTTCGAATAACTGGATCCAAGAAAACTGCACATGGCCTCAAATTAACGTCTTCCTCCTCCTTTCTCAAAGCCACCACTACTATCACCCTCTACAATAATGGTATCATCCTAATCCAAGGCTTTAACATCAGCCTAGCAAACATAGCGAATATTTACCCAACTCTCAGGAAAGTGGTCTATAGTGACTCCCCTGACCCTATATTAACCACTACGTCCATGCTGAGCCTGAATATTACTATTCCTTCAACATCATTACCTATCCCAGTCTCCATTAACCCCTCACCTCTTTCTTCTGAGTCCACAGCCTACACATCACCAGTAGGATTACCTCAACTCAATAGAACACCCTCTTTAACGGTCATGACCACTCCACTCTCCCTATATCCCTCTCACTTCGCTACAGTGTTGCGAGTCGGATCCCATCATCTCATTATTTCACCTCCCCAACTGGAGGACGTACCTATGGCCTCTATTTCTTCACTTACTGTCACCTCAACACATGAGGACTTCAGAGTGGAGACACTTCACCAAGTCACTCAGTCCTCCTATTTAACTGACATTGCCCCTTTTACCAACTCTATAACTCTGCCCTATACTAGTATTGAGTCGGGACTTCCATCCCCTTTACATGCCCCAATGGCCTATTCTTCCTCACCTTCGGTTAGCTTATCATCTGTTGACTTTAGAACTGAGTTGCTCCCTCGGGTCCCAATGGCTTAGTACAGCCCTCTCTTACCGCAGATGATGCCCCCCTCCCCTTCACTATAACACTAACTCACTAGTAGTGCGCCCCGGCTTCGATCGCCACCACTAGCCCTTTCTGGCCTTCCTCAAGGTCCCCGTCGCCGATTGCTCTTCCCCGAGTCTCGCCTCCCTTCGCCCAACACCCTGACTGGACTTAATGTCATGATGATATATCTCTACAGCTACACCTTCTCTCCTCTGAACTACACGAGCTGAAAGCCCTATCAACAGATCTCGTCCCTAGTATTATTTCTCTTCTCTCTTCTATGAGCAGGCCTAGAGAATTCTCGGGCTACGGATCACATGGTCCAGCCTTTAGGTCCCTACACGTCAGAATTTATCCCCCTAGTCAACACCAATGCCTGTTACATAGGAGATGAGGTCCAACCTTTAACCACTGATCCACGTGACTCGCTCAACACTAACGGGTCCTTTTCATAAACATATGTACGGCACAGGACCAAAATACTGGAACCGAAAATTGACATGGTACCAGCCTGGTCGAGAACTGAGATCTAGTTCTAAGTTCCAACTTACGCCATCTAGAGTTCAAACAGCTAGAAATGGTGGACGTGCTTTCTCCCACATGGCACCACTCTTATGGAACAAACTTCCTCTAAATATCCGTACAACTATCGAACACATGAGCTTTCGAAGGTTGTTGAAAACGTGGCTTTTTAGTTAGGCCTTCACTTTCAGCATTTCTTACTATCTTTTTCTGGGATTGTCCGCATGCGCCATGAGACTTCCTCTGGGGATGTGATATGTTGGCGCAATACAAATATCCAGACTAGACTAGACTAGACTTTACCAAACTTAACCAACGACCTAACGCCTATCACAGTGGATTTGAGTCCCACTTTTCGACCGTTGATCCAAATGTCTTACAACACCAGCACAACCTTGTCAGAACCTAAACTTGACCCTCCGAGACAAATACTTTCATTCCATCTAACCGGTGCAGGGAACCCCGTCGCAAACTTAGTTGCAGTAACATTAACAACCTCACTAGTGTAAAGATCTCCCAGACGTCTCCCTCCCCAAAACCACCCAGTCTTAAATGTGTACTACTTAACCGCAGGTCCACCAGTAAACATGGCACCGAAATCTTCGACCTCATCCAACCCAACGATTTAGACATTATCATCCTTACTGAAACGTTGTTAAATTCAGCTTCCACTCCCATCTTAGACCTCCTAGTACCCCTCACTCATGATATAATTAGGCTTGACAGAGATCTGAAACTGGGTGGCGGGAATGGCATGTGTTCACAGAAACACACTTTCGGGATCTCAATCAGACTCCCTGAAGCCTACCTCCTGTGAATACTTCTGTCTCACTATATCAAATATGAACCTACCTGTCTGGAAACTTCACACCTTTTATCACCCCGGGAGACAATCTCCCTTTCACTGAGCAACTAATGGAAATCATCTCTAGTATTGTCGACTCAGCGGTATCACAAATCTTCCTTGGTGATTTCAACCTTCATTGGTCTAACACCAATGACCCCGCTGTATGCTGAATTACATCTTTGTTAACTGATCAAGATCTTACTCAGCAATGTATCCAACCTACTCATAACAAAGGAGAAATGTTAGACCTCATTATCTCTAAAGAGTAGTCTCTCTCCATTGAGTCCATCACCCCCGGGGACTGGTCCGACCACCACTACATCCTCTTCTATATCAACAGGGAAGTATTGATGAGAAAGGTTCAACCTCTAAAATCGAAGATCTGGAAAAGTGACTGTAAATGTGCCCTCTCTTCTCAAGCGGATATGTTTGAGGTACAATCACTCACCGACGCCTACAACTCAACTATCTCCATCATGGAGAATATTGCTCCACTCCAACTAAAAAATGCCTCAACAAAAATATCCAAACCTTGGTATAATGAAAACCTAAACTTAGAACGCCACAACCGTAGGGTATTTGAATGGTCATGGCGAGTCAATCCCTCCTCGGACCAACTAAAACTCCATAGAGATGTCAGGCCAATTGGATCAAGCTGCAACCCGTCCCAAGAAACTCTTCGAACTGGTCAAACAACAATCTGTCGTTAGGTCTAACCAATCTGATCCTGGTAGCAACCCACCTTCCTGCAATGATCTTGCCGCTTTCTTCACAGAGAAATCTCAAACCATCTCCATTGACCTAGCCGCTAAGAAGGCTTCACTTCTGTCTCCTATTACTACCTCACCCATTGACTCGTCTGTGAGGTTTAGACCGACCTCCACAAATACCAAGAACAATGCATCATGGTGCACCTTTACCACCTTTAGCGAATATGATATCTTCAAGATTCTTCAGAATATCAACCCTTCCAACCACTTCAGCGACCCATTGCCTCCTATTTTCAAAGAAATCAAGAATGCTCTGATCCCCACATGGACTAGGATTGTTAATGCTTCCCTAGCACAAGGCATGATTCCTGAATGACTCAAAGCAGCTCAGGTAACACCCATACTAAAAAAACTAACTGACAAATCTGATCTCAATAACTTCTGCGCCATTTCCAACATCCCCACCTTAGCGAAACTACTAGAAAAATGTGTACAATCAACTCTGTGCCCACATTGAGAACAATCAACACCTAGGCCAGCACGAATCAGGCTTTAGGAAGTGGCATAGCAGCGAATCGGATCTCCCTCACGTCTTTGATGACATCCTAATTATGCTCGACCAAAATGAATCCTGCCTCCTGATCCTCCTCGAACTTTTCTCCGCATTTGACATGGTTAATCATGACAACTTGCTATCTATCCCGTAAAATAGAATGGGTTTTTCTGATCAGGTTTTACTATGGTTCTCATCCTTCCTTTAGCACAGAACTAAAAGAGTCAAGGAAAACCACTCTCTCTCCCAGCCTTCTCCCGTATTCATGGGGGTCCCCCAAGGATCCGCTCTATCTCCAATCCCCTTCAATCTTTTCTTGGAACCTCTTGCTAACTCCCTAAATTACATGAACATTCTCTTCCACATGTATGCGGATGGCATGCAATTATATTTGAAAATCTCATCCTCGGAAAACATCGTCTCACTTAACAATATCTTAATGTTTACTCAAAACTGGTTAACGGAGAATCATCTACTGCTCAACTCCTCAAAAATGGAATTCCTGCTCATCTCCCCCCAAATCGCATCCCAAAGTTAAACCTCTGGCTAGCCACCTCGCTGCTTTCAACTGTACGCCTCTTATCGTTGATGCAGCCTAGTCTCTCGGTATCATTATGGACAAGCACCTGAACATGAAAAGTCACATCAGCAATGTATGCAAAGGAGCCAACCACTTGATGAGAGCTCTAAGAAATATCAAACCTTTCCTTCCCCCAAATGATTTCAAGCAAGTGGTTCAAGCTCTTGTCTTGCCATGGCTAAACTACGGCAGTGCTACCCTCTGTGGCCTTCCCAAATACGTTCTGGCTCCACTAAGGGCTGCACTCAACTCAGCTGCTAGACTGGTTACGGATTCTAAGCAAAAAGATCATATATTACCAGTCCTTAAATCCCTCAATTGGCTGCCCTTCGAAGCACAAATTCAATTACAGATTGCTGTTCTCACTCGCAAAGCCCTTCACCTAAATACTCCTACGTACCTTGCAGAAAAACTTACTTTATCCTGAGGAGTAAGAGCCTCAAGAAGTGCCTCCTTCCTCCTCCTGAAACCTTGTATCCTTAAGAAAAAAAGAAGTTGCCACTGAGCTTTCTCCGGAGCCGCCCCTAAAATTTGGAACTCTCTCCCACCGGAAATTCGCAGAATCTCCTCATTGACAGCGTTCAAAGTGGAAGCCAAAAGATTCCTAATGAACAAATCTATACCCTAATAGGGTTAGTCGCACAGGCCAGTTGACATTTCTCCTGCTGACTCTGTTCTTATTTTGTTACAGCTCCCCCCTGAACATTGTGTTTCACCCTGGTTTACCCCCTACATTTGTTTTATTGTATTACCCTCCTATTTTTATTCTATAATGTATTCTCTTTCTCTCCCCTACTTTTCTGGATATTGCCTCTGATATTTGTGGTCTTCCTCCCTTCATATTGTAAAGCGCTCTGTTATCCATCGGGATCTTGTTCGCGCTATAAAAAAACTTTATAAAATAAAAAATAAACAAACCAGTACTTTACATTTTAATATGTCCTGTTAAAAACTCTTACATTCACTGTTCACTACTGCAAAGCCTGCCTCGAGAATAGGATAGGTTACATTCTTACATTTAATAAGTGATAACTTTCAATTAGGAGCAGATAGGAATGTCGAGTACGGTGTGTAAAGAGCTGTTCTTAAAACCCTCTTTAATGGTTGGATTTTAAGTCACAATTCTGAAAATGCCACTTTTAGAAAGGTTTCATTTTCTTGTCCCAACCCATTTGATACCTCCAGCCTGTATCCAGGGTCACATGAATAGCTTTTCAGTGGAGAACATGGCGCCTCTGAGCTAAGCGGTCCCTTGCCACGCTGGTAGGTCTCTTGTCTTTGTTTTCCCGTATGCTGCATTCTGTATGCTGTACTCTCTGCCTAGGGGGCAATGGTAGTGCAACCAATTTGACAATACAGAAATTGAATTAAGGTACCTGGCAGAGGTGTAGGGGGGATGTGTGTTGGCGTCTTGGCGGATCTATCGCGCTGCCTGGTTGCTGCTTCGGTCTTGAAGAGGGGCTGGAGATCGGCGGCGCGAGGGCTGCTTCGCGGAGGACTTTCCCAGGGTGCTTCCGGGTGTGCGAGGGGCAGCGTCAGCACCTGGTGGGCGGCGGGAGCTGCTGCTTTCACACTGGAGGCAGATGCGGTGCTGAGACTCGAGAGGGGCGACGCTGGGATCGCCGAGGATTTGGAGCCCGCTGAAGGTTTGGAGAAAGAGGCGGGAGCGAGGTTTGAGCAGGTCGCGGCGGATGAGTGCTGGATTACATGTTTGGCTGAGGTGGAGAATAGAGGTACGGCAGTGAGCATTTCTGGGACACAGGAACGCGGTAAGGGATACATTCCTCCTTTGGGGGGGGGGGGTCTCTGAGCTTTCATACAATACCGTACTGCCTGAGACGAAAGGACGCCTCTACCCCAGCGCCAGCCATCGCCCTAATGAGGGGTCATAATAAGAGAAAGGAGGTAAAGGAGGCAAGGCAGGCTGAGGCATAGGGTGGTGGAGAGCCCAAACTGATTAATTTGGGTAAAATAGGCAAAATAGGTAGACCGCAAAAATCATTGAAAAAACCAAACAAAAGCTAAAACTGAAAAACCTAAAAAACGTGAAAGAGTGCGAGAGCCTGACTTACAAGGAGCCCGGGAGGGTGGCATATCAAAAGACACCATAAGAATATCGCTTGGAAATAGAGAGCTACCAGAGAGAAAGTCAGCAGAAAATATGGATGAAAGAATTCTCCCCTACCGTGAATATACGGGAAAAAGTCGAAAAAAACATCAGGAAAAAGGGTCTTCCCTTGGAGTCTAAGGTCACAGTAACACCCTCTTTGAGGTCCTACTTTAAGGTTTTGCCCCAGGTCTTGGATGTTGTAAAGCAGGGGGAAGCTCTCAGGAAGAGTACTGTTCTCTCAATTTCGGCAAAGCAGTACTGTTTCTCCCCTAAGATGGCAACAGAGACGGCAGATATGGTAACAGAGTACTTTGCCCTCGCTTGAGCCTTCCCCTCAGCTAAAAATCACTCCTGACACTTTGTCAAATTTGGGCCTATCTGATAACTCCCCCCAATGCATTAGAACCAGCGCCGCAAGACAAACCGCAGGATGATCAGCACCTTTAGTCAGAGGAGTCAGAAGTATTAGGAGCCGCTGTGACTATCGGGTCTATTGGGACTAATGGGACCTTGTCCACGAAAATTCCTCTGACAGGTGGAGAAGATTCTGCTGCTGCTTATGGGATGGTGGATGCAGATGCAAGAGTGGGGGCGGGGGGAGAGATGAACCTCTCAGGTACCTTGTTAGAATCTTTATTTCTTACGATGAAATCTGACTTTAAAAATGGTTTTGCAATCTCACAGTAAAACCAGGGAGAAATCAGGTTTTTTTGCGAATCCTTAGAGAAAAAGCTTGATATTTTAAATTCCAGGACGGAAGTCTTAAAAAAATCGGTGGGAGAACTTAAATCAGATCTAGTAACGGCTAAAGATGACCTCTCCTCACTCATAAAAGAGGAAGCCATACTCCGAGATCGAATGGAATATTTAGAAAACAACTCTTGGCGCAAAAATGTGCGCATTTTGAAGGTGCCTGAAGGTAAGGAAGGGGAGGGCTTAAAATCCTTCATTGTGGCCATCATCAAAGAAGCTGTGCAGATCGAGGTATCAGAAGAGTAATTGAGGTGAAATATCCAGAGGACACACAGGGACCCTTTTAGGAGAAATCCTAATAGTACAAAACCAAGGAAGATCTTGATAAATTTCCTCACCTTTGAATTAAAAGAGAGAATATTAACTGCAGCACTTAAATTTAAATCAAAGGACTTCTCTTTTGAGATCAGGTGGAATCTTGCACGTGTCACTCTAGATCGCCAATGGGAGCTGGGAAAGAGAATGAATGATTTTAGGAAGTTGGAAGCTGTTGTCCAACTCAAGTTACCAGCGCAACTGAGGATTATGCTTAATAACAAGATGCATAATGTACGATCGGTGCAGGAGGCGGATGATTTCTTAGAGAGCCTAAAATAAAAGAAAATAATCTTTTTTACACAACGTTAAAATAGGTACACTGAACAGTTTTTTTGCCAGAATTGGGGAGAGGCACCATAGAAGCTGGTTAAGTTTTTTCTCCCATGATATGAAGATAGTTAGTATACACTGGGTACATATGAGTAAGTTCGTTTTTTTGGAGATACATTTATGCTTTTGACGTTAGCACAGTCATAAAATCTAAATATTAAATACAAAAATAAATAAATAAAAAAGGCAAAGTAGGGTCTACCGGCTGGCAGAACCTGGACTCTCCAGGTAAATAGGGGTTGGGTTCTCCAAGGGGGGGGGGGTGTGGAGCAAGCACGGGTGAGGGAGCAGAGGGGTAAAAAAGAGAAAAAAATGTCTCATTCGTCTTCTAGTCCCTTTAGGTTCCCTAAGCCACTGTTTTTGGTCAGGTATGGATTTCTTGCAGGATGAGGTTGGGTCAATTGGTGGTTTTCACAATTCCCCATGAGAATGCTTCAATGCTTATCATGGAACGTAAATGGCCTCCGAGTTAAGAACAGGAGAGAACATTTTTTACAATATCTGAAAGATTCACCCTCACACAATTATTCTGCAGGAAACCCACCTTACTAAAAAAGAAACTACTGAAATGTGTCGGAAGCTTAGGTGGGTGGAACACTGTCTCTGTTCTGATCAATCTGCAAACGTTAGGCGAGTAGCCATATTTATCAAAAAGACAGCAAATATTAAGCTTTCGGATATGAAGACAGGCTCAAGTGGTAGATGGGTCATAGCGGCGATTGTGGTGGAGAGTGTCCCTATTACCATAGTTGGGTATTATGGTCCTAATCAGGATGATCCTTCATCTTTGAAAACCATTTTTCTGAATTTGTTGTGGCTTCCAGATAGGAAAAATTTTGCAGGAGATTTTAATATAGTTTTAAAACCTCTGTGGGATAAATCCCCAAATAGCAGGGCTAATATCCGTCCAAATCTAGGACCTATCTGAAAACAATGATGAGGCAAAATGCGCTAATTGATATTTGGAGGGTGAGGTCTGGAAACCAGATGGGTGTGTCTTTCTATAACAAAAAGTATAGACCCAAGTCTAGGATAGACTATATTTCAATCAGTACTGATCTAAGAAGCAACATCAAAGATATAGGCTATCTGACTCCTCACCTTTCGGATCATGCGGCTGTGTGGATGGAATGGGATGTTGTCGGAAAAGCTCAGCAGAAGGTTTGGTCGTTTGATCATACTATCCTTTTAGACAAAGAGGGTATTACTTATCTGACCCAGGAAATTAAATCTTTCCTAGATATCAACACTGGCTCTGCAGATGTCATAGTGGTCTGTGACACTCTAAAATCTTTTATGAGGGGTTTGGCCACAAACAGGAACTCGTAAAAAAAATAGGAAATATAGGGAGGAAATTTCACTCAGAGAGCCAAATGAAAGGTGGAAAACAGCATTGCGAAAGAGACAGATCAGGAGGGAATTCAATCATTAATCAACAAATTAGATTCACTAAAAGCGCTTCTGGAGAGCATAGTCTAGGCTAGAGTCTCCAGCAGGTGGGAGGTGATTCATTGTGAATATGGCGAGGGGGCCAGTAGATTACTTGCCTGGAAGGCCAAATCAGACAAAGTGCAAACTTTGATTAAGGAAATAGAGGTTGAGAGCTTAAACACATCTACAAGTAATGAGGAGGAGATAAAAGATGCCTTCCATTCCTTCTTTAAAGAATTATATGAGGAGGAAGACAGCGTAGACAAAACCATTGCTAGAGATTGGTTAAATCCAGTCCACCTCCCAGCTTTGGAACTTATTGAGCAGCAAAATCTAGAGGTCGAAATTTCGCAGCTGTAGGTCAGGAAAGCTCTCTCCGCTTGTAAAACTGGGAAGGCGGCGGGCCGGATGGCCTTCCGACCGAAGTCTACAAAGCTATGGGCGAAGTCATATTTCCTTTTATGACCATACTTTTTAATAAGGTTCTAATAGATGGGGTAAAAGCGCCTTTATCGTGGGGGGAGGCAAATATCACTTTAGTTTTGAAACCAGGAAAACCCCCTACCAACTGTGGGTCGTATAGACCGATTTCGCTCCTCAATGCGGATTATAAGGTCTTTACTAGAAATCTTGCTGATAGATTAGGAGCAGTTGCAGGTGACTTGCTCCAAACTGACCAGAAGGGCTTTATAAAAGGCAGAAATCTTTTTGATCTTACACATGATTTGATCGGCACGATTGACATTTCCTCAAATGTTATCCTTCCACTGGCTGCCATGACGCTCGATGCGATAAAAGCATTTGACAGGGTAAATTAGAATTATCTTGCTGCCGTTTTAGAGAAATTAAACTTGGGGCCAAATTTCTGCCGAACTGTTAAACTCTTATATAGTGATCCGTCGGCAAGGCTGGTGGTTATAGGAAATCTGACCGCGTCTATCAGCATCAGGAGAGGAACAAGGCAGGGCTGCCCTCTTTCCCCCCTCCTCTTTGACTTGTATATCGAGCCATTTGTGCAGAGTCTTGGGGAGGAGCGAGCTATATTACCATTCAAGAGCGGCAGTTGGGAGAGAAAGGTAGCCCTCTATGCGGATGATATTTTAATCTTGTCATCAGATCTTGAGACGTCTTTTCCCCAAGTTATCAGACTAGCAGGAGGAGTTTGGTAGAGTGTCCGGATATGAAAGTAACGCAGGAAAGACTGATATCATGACCTGGAACCTGCCAAAGGGCAGATATCACACTAAACAGGAGATGAGGTACTTGGGAGTTAAAATCGTTCCTAGCATTGAGGAGATAGCTACGGTAAATCTTTCTAACATTCTTAAGGAGAGCCAAAACTAAATGAGAGCCTGGGCCCACGTCCCCTTGACCATATTAGACAGGGTAAACCTGATAAAAATGGTAATTCTACCAAGAGTTACTTTTCTCTTTAATACCATCCCACTATATTTCAGCAGGCAATAAACTCATTTATATGGGCCTATAATTCAACCAGGATCTCCTGGAAAAAATTGAGACGGAGGAGGGAAAAGGGTGGTCTTGCACTCCCGGATGTGCAGTACTACGCGTGGGCATTTCAACTAACCCACTTGAGAATGCTTTTAAAATCCCCATACGTTTCAGACAGAGGGATAATGTTTAGAGCAATGCTTGAAATGGGAGGGCTTCCCCAGGAAGGTTTTCTTTTTAAATATGGAGACAAAACATTTTCCAAAAAAGTTAGACTTAAAGTCCTATGGGGAGCTGCCCAAATATGGGAGAGAATTAAAGCATTAACAGGTCTTGAATATTTCTCAAGATTATCTCCATGGTGGGACAGTTAGGGGTCACCTAGCTGCTTACAGGATATGTTGCCTATACCATAGAAAACAGCGGGCTTAGAACATGGGGTGACGTAACTAAAGACGGTTCCCTCCTTTCTTGGGTATCACTCAACGAGAAATTGGAAGGTGGCATGTCGAGATTTAAGTATATCTAGTTAAAAGATTGGTCCGAAAATCATTAAAAAACGATTGGACTGGGGAATGATCTTGAAGAACATCTTGTTAAAAAGCCAGCTGGTAATAACGAGGTAGCTTCTTTCTACTGGGCAATTCAGGAGGCAAATGATGGAGATTTTAGACTTCCAAGAGAATTATAGGAAGAATCTATTTTGGAGGAAGATTGTACTGAGATGTGGCAGGTCTCATACAGCACGTTGTTCTCAGTTGTGAAGACAGCTTGGCTGAGAAGAAACCATTATTTCACCACGCATAGGGCTCATCTTTCCCCAGCCAGACTTTCCAAGATGACCAACGGCCCACCTGCTAGATGTAAAAAATGCGGCATGGAAAGGGCCCCAGACACACACATGTTTTGGACTTCTGTGGCTTCTACTACAAAATCAATTTTAGGATATCCAGTACATTTTACTCTTAGTCTAATAGTTTTTGGCATTCAATCCGGCATTACCGGTTACAGTAGGAGTTTCCTCTTTTTTGCCATTTTGTTAGCTAGACGAGAAATTTGCAGGAAATGGGTGGAGGCTTTGCCCCCCACACATTTGGATTGGCTTACATCGGTGTACAAAACATCTAGAATATACCTGGCAAGATTACAGAATAGCAAGAAGAGAGCTGTCTGGGACTGCATGTTAAATTGGTCTTTAGCTCAGATAGAGATATAACCAACTGATTGGTCTCCGCACTTTGTAAGGAAAATCTTCTTTTGTCCTATGATTAAGCCTCATGGGAAGCTCTCAGAGACCGAGATGGTCTCCCCTTGGTATCACAGGGTCATCAAGTTATAGTGAACCAAGGAGGGTGCTATCTTAAACTACAGTCTTTTGTAAATGGTGTAGAGCACGACCACCCTCTCATAAACAACGAGAGGTCAGACTCAAGTAGGATGTAGGTAAACCACTGGTAGGCGGTAGTTATGGGGATGGGGCAGCACCCCACGAAATTAAAACCTACCTCTCCAAAGTGAGTAACAGTGGAGACCTGCGGATCACCAGTCTTTGAGGGTCAGAGGCGAATGAGGATAAAAAAAAGAAAGAAAAATAATGAATAGCTTTAACTGGGAGTTGGTCTTTGTGTTTTACTCCCAGACAGTGAAACAAAGGGGGAATATTTGTTGGCAGGATGGGCAATCTCAGACTTGATGAGGAGGAGGAGCTGATTATAAAATATAAAAAATTAAAAGAACATATATGATTGATACCATATCTTAACTATGCTAACTTATACTTAATAAAATGCAGTACACAATATATTTAAAATACAGTAGATAAGGATTTCTATTTATACTTCTCTAATTTTTCTCTTCTGATTTCTTCCATGAAGGAAAATGACAAACCCAGCAGTAAGCCAAATCGTGCTTTAATAAGATATGTTCGTTTTTTGATGACCACAATATATCTAAATATTCTTGGGCCTTTTTTTCTTAAATCCATTTAATATTGGCCATGCAAATTTTCTTTTTACTAATGGAATATGCTACTTACCACCATGCATCTGTTCTTGTCATGTAGGGCTGCTGACATTCATATCTGTGCATAGTTCGCCGCCTAGTGTTGGGTCCGGATGATTGCACCTTGTTGTTCTGGAAGAGTCTTCGAAGTATCACGAGATAGGTGACTCCTCCCCTGGACTACAGTCCGCAGGGGCATCTTCTCCATCCTCAGATTACTTTCTCCATCTCTGCCACAATGGCGAAAAATAAAGTAAGAGATGGCCATGCAAAAGATAATGCTGCAAAAGATAATGCTGCAGCTGCGACAGGCACCGGGGAGGAGGGCGGGCGATATGAATGTCAGCAGCCCTACATGCCAAGAACAGATGCATACTGGTAAGTAGCATATTCCGTTCGAGGCATGTGGGCTGCAGAATTCATATCAGTGCATAGACTGTATATCAGTATCTCCTTTAGCGATGGTTACCTGTGCCAGCTGCAGCAGTTTGAAAGAGAGTTTTGAGGACAGCCTGGCCTACAGCAGCTTGCTGCTTTGCTTGCACGTCTACACAGTAGTGTTTTGTGAAAGTGTGTATGATAGTCCATGTGGCTGCTCTACATATGTCTTCAAGAGGAATATTTCCTAGGAAAGCCATGGATGCCCCCATTGTTCGCGTAGAGTGTGCTCTTGGGGGGACAGTTAAAGTGCGTTTAGCCTTTTGATAACATATTTGAATGCATTTACCTATCCATCTGGCTATTCCTGACTGATATTGGATTTCCTTTATGTTGTTGGATTTCCTTTATGTTGTGGTGAAAAAGCAACAAATAACTGCTTTGTTTTCCTAAATGATTTCATTCTGTCCACATAATAAAGCAGAGGTCTCTTTACATCCAGTGTGTGTGGGGCTCTTTCAGCTACTGACAGTGGATTTTGGAAGAACACTGGCAGTTCTATTGATGGATTAATATGGAAATTGGATATGACTTTTGGCATACACTTAGGGTTTGTTCTAAGAACTACCCTGTCAGCATGTACTTGCATGAAGGGTTCTTAAATTGTTAGTGCTTGTAACTTGCTAACTCGCCTGAGTGAGGTAATGGCAATCAAGAATGCCACCTTCCACGTTAAATTGCAGTTCGCATGAGTGCAGAGGTTCGAAAGGAGATCCCATAAGTCTGGTAAGTACTATATTTTAGATTCCAGACTGGGGAAGGTGGGTGTCTTGGAGGAACCATCCTTTTAAGACACTCCATAAAAGCCTTGATTGCTGGTACTATAAACAGTGAAAGGTGTTGCCTGTTTTGAAGGTATGCTGCTATAGCAGCGAAGTGTAGTCTTATCGAAGAGTATGCTAGGTTGCATCTTTGAAGATGCAGCAGGTAACATATAATGTTCTGTATGGAAGCATCTAATGGGTTGATTTGGTTATTGTTGCAGTAAATAACAAATCTCTTCCATTTAGCTGCATAGCACGCTCTCGTAGTTGGTCGTCTTGCCTCCTTAATGATGTTCATTCAGTCTGGAGGCAAGTTAAGGTATCCAAATTCTAAGACGTCAGGAGCCAGATCGCTAGGTTCATCTGATTGGGATCTGGGTGTCTGATTTCTCCATGGTTCTGAGTTAGAAGATGGGGTGAGAGGCGCAGCCTTTGATGAGGAACTACTGAAAGCTCCAGGAACGTTGTGTACCATGGCTGTCTCGCCCATGTGGGAGCAACTAGGATCAGTGTGAGTGACTGTTACCGCAGTTTGTGTGCCACCAGCGGAATCAGTGGTGCTGGGGGAAAAGCGTATGCAAATCTTCCTGACCAGTTCATCCATATCGCATTGCCTTGTGACAACGGATATGGGAACCTGGCGGCAAAGTACTGGCATTTTGAGTTTATTTGTGGCAAACAGGTCTATCTCTGGGTGCCCCCACTGCCTGAAGAATGGTTGGAGAACCTGGGGATGAATCTCCCATTTGCGTAGTTGCAGGCTGTACCTTCTGAGCAGGTCTGCTATTTGATTGTCTTTCCCTGGGAGATGTTCTGCCAGGAGAAAGATGTCTTTTGGAATTGCCCACTTCCATATGCTCTGTGCCAAGTGGGACAGCTGTGGAGAGTGTTCCTCCCAGTTGCTGGACATAGTACATTGCTGTCATGTTGTCCGTCCGGATCAACACAGTCTTGCTGTACAAGTATTTTTGGAATGCTTTCAGGGCTAGGAATATCGCTAGCCACTCTAGTTGGTGGATATGCAGTTTCTTTTGTTTGATTGTCCAGAGCCCTTGTACTGTGTAGTGAAGGAGGTGGGCTCCCCAGCCTGTTAGTGATGCGTCCGCTGTTAGTACTAGTTGTGGAATTTGCTCTTGGAACAGTCGCCCCTTGGAAAGGTTTTCTGGGTTCGACCACTGCAGAGAGTTATCAGCGAGACTGTCTACCAACACTAGGTCTTTTAGTTGTCCTTGAGCTTGGTTGCACTGCCGTGCTAGGCATTCTTGCAATGGACGCATTTGAAGTCTGGCATGGGGGACAATGAATATGCATGAGGCCATCATGCTTATGAGCTGCATGAAGACTCGAGCTGGCAGAGAGTGTTGTGGCAGAAGTTTGCGAATGAGCATCCGCATGCTGACTATCCTTGCCGAGTTTGGGTATGCCTTTGCCACTGAGGTATCTATAGTAGCTCCCAGATATTGTTGTGTGTGGGACGGTTGTAGATGCGATGTTGGGTAGTTTATCTAAAAACCTAGGCTTTGTCGCAGCTGAAGTGTTTAAGACAGGTCTCTTGCACACTGTTCGTATGATTTTGCTTGTATTAGCTAATCGTCTAGGTACGGGAACGCATGGATGTGTTGCCTCCTAAGATGTGCAGCTACTGTCGCTAAGCATTTTGTAAACACTCTTGGAGCCGTGGTTACCCCGAAGGGGAGAACCATGAATTGGTAGTGTTGACCTTCTATTGTGAACCGGAGATATTTTCTGTGAGCTGGATGGATGGGTATGTGAAAATACGAGTCCTTGAGGTCCAATGTTGCTAGGAAGTCTCCTTGCTGTAGCAACGGGATCACTTGCTGTAGTGTGATCATATCGAAGTGCTCCGACAGTATGTATTGATTTAGGGGTCTGAGGTCCAATATTGGTCTGAGGGAACCGTCCTTCTTGGGAATAAGGAAGTATAGGGAGTATACTCCTGTCCCTTGGTGTTGGAAAGGGACTGGCTCTAGGGCCCCCTTTTCCAGCATGCATTTCACCTCTTGTTGCAGCAGACTGATGTGTTCTTTGGACATAGGCCTGTGTCTGGGTGGTATGTTTGGTGGAGTAGAAGTGAGTTCTAGGCAATAACCATACTGGATAATTTCTCTCACTCACCTGTCCGTGCTAATTGCGTTCCAGACAGGTAGGAATTGGAGTCTGCCTCCGACCGGTGTTAGATGGTCTGGAGGTAGCGTGATGAAGTCACTGTTTTGTGGCAGTGGAGGCTCCGGTGTTATTGCCTCCACATCCTCCTCCTTTGTTATTGTTGCCCCTATAAGCTCCTCTGTTGGAGTTCTTGTTAAAGGAACCTTGGGTGTTGCCTTTGTATGTAGATGAGGTCTGAAGTATTGCCCCATGTAGCTGCTCTGTATGAGGAGCGTCGAAAGGAACCTCTGTTGTTGAAACTGCAATGCACCCATTGATTTAGCAGTTTCTGTATCCTTCATTTTGTCTAAAATGGTGTCGACTGCAGGGCCGAAAAGGAAGTCTTGATTGACTGGTTGGTTAAGAATGGTGGACTGCACCTCGTTCTTAAAGCCCGAAATACGCAGCCATGCGTGTCGTCGTAGTAAAACGCTAGTGTTAATGGACCTGGCTGCAGCGTCAGCTGTGTCAAGCGCACATTTGTTGGAGGCGTTTGTAATACATTTTCCCTCCTGTATGAGGTCATTAGCTTGGGCTTTGAAAGGCTCAGGCAGGTGTTGCATTAAGCTTTCAAGCTGGTCATAGTGTGCTCTGTCATAACGAGCTAGTAGAGCTTGTGTATTTGCAATGATTTGGAGGCCTGTGATGCTACCCTTTTACTCGAGGCCTCTAGTATTTTGGACTCCTTATCTGGAGGAGGAGCAGTTTCCTGTTGTCAGTGAGTTGGCCCTTTTGCATGCATTGGCCACTACCTGCGAGTCTAATCGTAACTGACCTCTGATATCAGTAGGGTCTGTAGGGGCTGCTCTATATTTCTTTTCAATCCTGGGATTGATTACGGGTGCCCTGGCTGTATCTTTAAATATATCAGGCACGTGTTTTAATACCCCTTTCAGCATAGGAAGTGTTCTGACATTTTTCTCTGAAGTAGGGAATGTGTCAAATAAAAAGTCTTCGTCTATAGGGTCATTGTGCATGTCTACGTTGTGGTACTGCGCTGCCCTATCTATTAGCTGCTTGAAGACAATCTTGTCGTCAGTAGGTGATGGCTTTGTTGGGTATGAGGAGATGTCAGGGATGGGATGCGTGTCATATGGATCAGTTGGCTCTCCCCATGGTTCATTTTGAGGGTTAGGATCCTCTGGATAGTCATAATCATGCTGAGGATCTTTCCCTGTGTCGCCCTCATTGTCCCCAGAGTGAGAAGGAGAGTATGGAGCAAAAGGCGTAGTAGGCATAGTGTGATAGAAAGGAATAAAGGGTCTAGAGGGAGAAGTCCAAAAGTCCTTCTTCTTTAGCGGAATGGAGGAATGAGAGCCAGTGTCCAATGGTCTCTTCTTCCTGTGTAGGATTGTGACTTTACCAGTCTCAGGATTTATATATAGGTTTGCCTGGTTGTCTGATGGATCTGGATGGAAGAGTTCTTCTTCCACTGTCCGTGGCTGTGTCTTTGACTTCGTCTGTTTTGGATCGACTACTGCCTCCTGGTCGATAATCTTTTTTGGTTCGACGACTTTCGGTGACTTATTGCTTTTTCTCGGCTCGGACCCTTTGTTCGGGTCAACTAGTGATTGCGGATCGACCGTGTCTTTAGGTTCGATACGCTTCCTGTGCTCGACAATGTCAATGGCTTTTTTTGGATCGACCGGTCTTTTTGGAGCATTTGTCTTTGGTTGGATAGCCTTCTCCGGCTGGACCACAGGCTTCGGTACGGCGCCCTTTACGTCAGCGACCTTCTTCGGTTTGGCGCCCTTCGGCTCGGTGACCGCCTTTGGCTCGACGGCCTTCTTTGGTTCGGCACCTTTTGGCTCTACGGCCTTCTTTGGTTCGGCGCCCTTTGGCTCGACGGCCTTCTTCGGGTCGACGTCCTTAGGCAGTACGGCGTTCTTCGGTTTGACACCCTTCGGTTCGACGACCTTTTTGGGTTCTAGAACCTTCTTAGGGATAACGTTACTTGGCCCTGGGGTCTCTGAAGGCTTAGTCTTTGGTTTCGGAGCAGAGCCGGATGGCAGGGCTGCTGAATGTTTCTTTGGATCTTGGCTAAGGCCTTTAGGCGATGCCTCTACCACAGCCTTAGGTAATGGGGTAATCTGTGTCGGGGGCAGTGTACTCACGATTTGCCCCGGTGGGATCTCGTCATCGAAGTCAGAGTAGTCCTAGACGGTCACGATCTCTAGGTCCAAATCTGCCGCTTCTGGAAGTTCTTGGTCATCATCGAAGAGGATGTCTGGTTCCGGTGCCTGTTGCTGCATCTCTTGCCTAGCAGCCCGTCGAATCCGGATGGTTTTCTTTGAATGGAATTGGGCACAGGCTGGGCAGGTTTTTTTCTTATGGTCTGGTGATAGGCACTTGTTGCATACTGAGTGTTTGTCAGTATGCGGGAGCTTGGAGTGGCATTGTGGGCACCTTTTGAATGGGCTCCTTTCCATCGACAGCAGGCCCACGTGGCGTCGAAAAGGCCCAACGGCCCACGTCGACGACCGGTTCGAGATGGAAAGTTTGATCGAGTCAATAAGTACCGAGCGAGAACAATACAGTCGAAGGCCTTTTTGCCTTTAGAAATTTTTAGTTTCGATTCCGAAGTTGGAGTATAGGAATAACATCAGAACCCAATGGCGGAAAAAACAATCTGACGATGGAGGAGATGCCCATGCGCACTGTAGTCCAGGAGAGGAGTCACCTATCTCGTGATACTTCTAAGACTCTTCCAGGACAACAAGGTGCAATCACCCGGATCCAACACTTGGCGGCGATCTATGCACAGATATGAATTCAGCAGCCCACATGCCTCGAACATATCTTTATCTAATATCAGCAATAGATGATTAGTTAATTTTTTGATTGTTTTTTAAAAATTTTCCTGAGTAATTGTAGTTTCCCAGATAGGCATTACTCCAAATTCTTCTATCGCTGCATTTAAATAAGTCCAGGCCTGCAGTTTCCCATAATCATTTGCTTCGTGCCATAGTAGCTGGGACACTTGATTTTCTCAATCGTTTCTTATTCGGTTCCACACTTTAGGAGCTTGTCCTTTCCTCACATATAACTGGTTGTTTAACCCAAATTCCAGCCTTACTTGTGCTTGTGAAGCATTATTAGGCAAACAAAAAAGGGTTTTAGAAGTTCCTGCAACCACATTATTAATGATCGCCGCATCTTTCCCATTTAGTACCTCGCTACCGTATGTCAGAGTAGGTAGTAGTTTTGCTGGTATCACCTTTAAGAAGGGACAATAAGATAAGTCACTTATTGATTTCTGTAGGATCCTAAATGCTGCTGCCAAAGCATTTGTTTTTCTGTAAATATCCTTTTTTTGCAGGAGGAATTTGAAATTTCCATTGTCATTAAATATAACATCAACATGTTTGTAAGATTCAACATGCTCTAATAGGGTGTGTTCCAATGACCATTTATATTTAAGTCTTGTTTTTTTGTAATTACTATTACTTGGGTCTTTGCATCATTTATTACCAGATCGTTTTTCTTTTGCATATGTTGATATGCTATCGTTTAACCGTTGCAACCCAACTTTAGTTTGACTTAAAATTATAATGCCCTATGCATACAATAAATTGGATATTTGATTGTCAGCTATCCTAGGCGGTTGTGCCTTTACTTCATTCAGCACGGTTGAAAGATCTGCTAAAAACAAGTTAAAAAGCAATGGGGCCAGGACGCACCCTTGCTTTAATACTCCAGTCGTAGGTATTTCTTTTGTTAGCATCCGTCCATCTCCAATCCTCACCCTAATCCAGGTATCAGCATGCAAAAGTTGAATCAATTTTAATAATGAGGCTGGAATTTCTTTATTTTTTTTAAAGGTTTTTCCACAGAAGGTGTCTATTCACACCATTGAAAGCCGATTTAAAATCTACAAAACAAAGATACAAGGCTGTTCTGCTAAAATTGCCTTATTTATTAGTACCGGTAGGACTAATATGTTTGTAGAAGTTCCTAGACATTTTATGAAACCTGTTTGATTTGGGGGCAGTATCTGCTTCTCCTTTATCCAATCTGTTAGGCTTGACAGTAAGATCCCCGTGAACAATTTTGCATCAGTATCTTGCAGGGTTATCAAACAATAGTTCTCCGGCAATTGCCAATTTACTTTCCTAAAAATAGGAGATCTTAATGACCCTCTACAGGATTTTGGAATGAACCCAGTCTGTACAATTTCATTAAAAACCTCTGTTAGATATGCCGACCAAAATTCTGGTTCTTCTTTATAGCGAGCAAACGGGATAACATTGGGACTTGGTGCCCCGTCTTTTTGTTTCTTTATTAGTTTGGAGACCTGAGATTATTTTATTTAAATTTCAATATCACATTCTAAGTCAGTTTTTACCATCCTTATCTGCTTGCCAATTCACAGATACTCTGGTCTCGGATGATGGTAGCTGTCAGCACCTGACCCACAAGTGGGTAACACAGCATTTCTGCTGGTGGATGACACTGCTTCAAGATTGGGTTAGGAGACACTGGTAGGTGGGTGTTCATGCTGCATTCATGCAACTGCATGCTCACTTCATTTGCTGCAGCATCACCATCCTGCAATGTGCATAGAATTGCCAATGGCTCCATGGGCAGAAAGGAAGTTGGTGATGCCCAAACAGTATTTATGTTCACAACTCCATCTCACTATACCAGGTGAGCGCAGGCAGACTCTCTACTGTTGATAGATGATAACTCTGTGTGCAGAGGCCAGCAAGTGCATGTCTGGGCAGGCATTTGCTTTGCACATGGCCTCCACCTCTCACTCTTGACATTTTGCTTTTCTGTCTAAAGGGAGATTCTTGCCTTACTGGGCCCCAAGCTGACTTGACAAGCATACCATCACACCATGACCTGACCACTCAGCATCCTCCAGCAGATGAAGGTAGGGCCAGACTGGGAACTAAAAGCATCACCAGTACAAATCTGTATTCCAGTTGTGGAGAGTGTTCCTCCCAGTTGCTGGACATAGTACATTGCTGTCATGTTGTCCGTCCGGATCAACACAGTCTTGCTGTACAAGTATTTTTGGAATGCTTTCAGGGCTAGGAATATCGCTAGCCACTCTAGTTGGTGGATATGCAGTTTCTTTTGTTTGATTGTCCAGAGCCCTTGTACTGTGTAGTGAAGGAGGTGGGCTCCCCAGCCTGTTAGTGATGCGTCCGCTGTTAGTACTAGTTGTGGAATTTGCTCTTGGAACAGTCGCCCCTTGGAAAGGTTTTCTGGGTTCCACCACTGCAGAGAGTTATCAGCGAGACTGTCTACCAACACTAGGTCTTTTAGTTGTCCTTGAGCTTGGTTCCACTGCTGTGCCAGGCATTCTTGCAATGGTCGCATTTGAAGTCTGGCATGGGGGACAATGAATATGCATGAGGCCATCATGCTTATGAGCTGCATGAAGACTCGAGCTGGCAGAGAGTGTTGTGGCAGAAGTTTGCGAATGAGCATCCGCATGCTGACTATCCTTGCCGAGTTTGGGTATGCCTTTGCCACTGAGGTATCTATAGTAGCTCCCAGATATTGTTGTGTGTGGGACGGTTGTAGATGCGATGTTGGGTAGTTTATCTAAAAACCTAGGCTGTGTCGCAGCTGAAGTGTTTAAGACAGGTCTCTTGCACACTGTTTGTATGATTTTGCTTGTATTAGCTAATCGTCTAGGTACGGGAACACATGGATGTGTTGCCTCCTAAGATGTGCAGCTACTGTCGCTAAGCATTTTGTAAACACTCTTGGAGCCGTGGTTACCCCGAAGGGGAGAACCATGAATTGGTAGTGTTGACCTTCTATTGTGAACCGGAGATATTTTCTGTGAGCTGGATGGATGGGTATGTGAAAATACGAGTCCTTGAGGTCCAATGTTGCTAGGAAGTCTCCTTGCTGTAGCAACGGGAGCACTTGCTGTAGTGTGATCATATGGAAGTGCTCCGACAGTATGTATTGATTTAGGGGTCTGAGGTCCAATATTGGTCTTGAGGGAACCGTCCTTCTTGGGAATAAGGAAGTATAGGGAGTATACTCCTGTCCCTTGGTGTTGGAAAGGGACTGGCTCTAGGGCCCCCTTTTCCAGCATGCATTTCACCTCTTGTTGCAGCAGACTGATGTGTTCTTTGGACATAGGCCTGTGTCTGGGTGGTATGTTTGGTGGAGTAGAAGTGAGTTCTAGGCAATAACCATACTGGATAATTTCTCTCACTCACCTGTCCGTGCTAATTGCGTTCCAGACAGGTAGGAATTGGAGTCTGCCTCCGACCGGTGTTAGATGGTCTGGAGGTAGCGTGATGAAGTCACTGTTTTGTGGCAGTGGAGGCTCCGGTGTTATTGCCTCCACATCCTCTTCCCTTGTTATTG
Source organism: Lissotriton vulgaris (assembly GCF_964263255.1). NCBI lineage: Eukaryota > Metazoa > Chordata > Amphibia > Caudata > Salamandridae > Lissotriton > Lissotriton vulgaris. The sequence goes on from NC_141693.1 coordinate 1,528,736,866, forward strand.
TTGCCCCTATAAGCTCCTCTGTTGGAGTTCTTGTTAAAGGAACCTTGGGTGTTGCCTTTGTATGTAGATGAGGTCTGAAGTATTGCCCCATGTAGCTGCTCTGTATGAGGAGCGTCGAAAGGAACCTCTGTTGTTGAAACTGCAATGCACCCATTGATTTAGCAGTTTCTGTATCCTTCATTTTGTCTAAAATGGTGTCGACTGCAGGGCCGAAAAGGAAGTCTTGATTGACTGGTTGGTTAAGAATGGTGGACTGCACCTCGTTCTTAAAGCCCGAAATACGCAGCCATGCGTGTCGTCGTAGTAAAACGCTAGTGTTAATGGACCTGGCTGCAGCGTCAGCTGCATCAAGCACACATTTGTTGGAGGCGTTTGTAATACATTTTCCCTCTTGTATGAGGTCATTAGCTTGGGCTTTGAAAGGCTCAGGCAGGTGTTGCATTAAGCTTTCAAGCTGGTCATAGTGTGCTCTGTCATAACGAGCTAGTAGAGCTTGTGTATTTGCAATGATTTGGAGGCCTGTGATGCTACCCTTTTACTCGAGGCCTCTAGTATTTTGGACTCCTTATCTGGAGGAGGAGCAGTTTCCTGTTGTCAGTGAGTTGGCCCTTTTGCGTGCATTGGCCACTACCTGCGAGTCTAATGGTAACTGACCTCTGATATCAGTAGGGTCTGTAGGGGCTGCTCTATATTGCTTTTCAATCCTGGGATTGATTACGGGTGCCCTGGCTGTATCTTTAAATATATCAGGCACGTGTTTTAATACCCCTTTCAGCATAGGAAGTGTTCTGACATTTTTCTCTGAAGTAGGGAATGTGTCAAATAAAAAGTCTTCGTCTATAGGGTCATTGTGCATGTCTACGTTGTGGTACTGCGCTGCCCTATCTATTAGCTGCTTGAAGACAATGGTGTCGTCAGTAGGTGATGGCTTTGTTGGGTATGAGGAGATGTCAGGGATGGGATGCGTGTCATATGGATCAGTTGGCTCTCCCCATGGTTCATTTTGAGGGTTAGGATCCTCTGGATAGTCATAATCATGCTGAGGATCTTTTCCTGTGTCGCCCTCATTGTCCCCAGAGTGAGAAGGAGAGTATGGAGCAAAAGGCGTAGTAGGCATAGTGTGATAGAAAGGAATAAAGGGTCTAGAGGGAGAAGTCCAAAAGTCCTTCTTCTTTAGCGGAATGGGGGAATGAGAGCCAGTGTCCAATGGTCGCTTCTTCCTGTGTAGGATTGTGACTTTACCAGTCTCAGGATTTATATATAGGTTTGCCTGGTTGTCTGATGGATCTGGATGGAAGAGTTCTTCTTCCACTGTCCGTGGCTGTGTCTTTGACTTCTTTGGCTTAGTCTGTTTTGGATCGACTACTGCCTCCTGGTCGATAATCTTTTTTGGTTCGACGACTTTCGGTGACTTATTGCTTTTTCTCGGCTCGGACCCTTTGTTCGGGTCAACTAGTGATTGCGGATCGACCGTGTCTTTAGGTTCGATACGCTTCCTGTGCTCGACAATGTCAATGGCTTTTTTTGGATCGACCGGTCTTTTTGGAGCACTTGTCTTTGGTTGGATAGCCTTCTCCGGCTGGACCACAGGCTTCGGTACGGCGCCCTTTACGTCAGCGACCTTCTTCGGTTTGGCGCCCTTCGGCTCGGTGGCCGCCTTTGGCTCGACGGCCTTCTTTGGTTCGGCACCTTGTGGCTCGGCGCCCTTTGGCTCGACGGCCTTCTTCGGGTCGACTACCTTAGGCAGTACGGCCTTCTTCGGTTTGACACCCTTCGGTTCGACGACCTTTTTGGGTTCTAGAACCTTCTTAGGGATAACGTTACTTGGCCCTGGGGTCTCTGAAGGCTTAGTCTTTGGTTTCGGAGCAGAGCCGGATGGCAGGGCTGCTGAATGTTTCTTTGGATCTTGGCTAAGGCCTTTAGGCGATGCCTCTACCGCAGCCTTAGGTAATGGGGTAATCTGTGTCGGGGGCAGTGTACTCACGATTTGCCCCGGTGGGATCTCGTCATCGGAGTCCGAGTAGTCCTAGACGGTCAGGATCTCTAGGTCCGAATCTGCCGCTTCTGGAAGTTCTTGGTCATCATCGAAGAGGATGTCTGGTTCCGGTGCCTGTTGCTGCATCTCTTGCCTAGCAGCCCGTCGAATCCGGATGGTTTTCTTTGAATGGAATTGGCCACAGGCTGGGCAGGTTTCTTTCTTATGGTCTGGTGATAGGCACTTGTTGCATACTGAGTGTTTGTCAGTATGCGGGAGCTTGGAGTGGCATTGTGGGCACCTTTTGAACGGGCTCCTTTCCATCGACAGCAGGCCCACCTGGCGTCAAAAAGGCCCAACGGCCCACGTCGACGACCGGTTCGAGATGGAAAGTTTGATCGAGTCAATAAGTACCGAGCGAGAACAATACAGTCGAAGGCCTTTTTGCCTTTAGAAATTTTTAGTTTCGATTCCGAAGTTGGAGTATAGGAATAACATCAGAACCCAATGGCGGAAAAAACAATCTGAGGATGGAGAAGATGCCCATGCGCACTGTAGTCCAGGAGAAGAGTCACCTATCTCGTGATACTTCTAAGACTCTTCCAGGACAACAAGGTGCAATCACCCGGATCCAACACTTGGCGGCGATCTATGCACAGATATGAATTCAGCAGCCCACATGCCTCGAACATATCTTTATCTAATATCAGCAATAGATGATTAGTTAATTTTTTGATTGTTTTTTAAAAATTTTCCTGAGTAATTGTAGTTTCCCAGATAGGCATTACTCCAAATTCTTCTATCGCTGCATTTAAATAAGTCCAGGCCTGCAGTTTCCCATAATCATTTGCTTTGTGCCATAGTAGCTGGGACACTTGATTTTCTCAATCGTTTCTTATTCGGTTCCACACTTTAAGAGCTTGTCCTTTCCTCACATATAACTGGTTGTTTAACCCAAATTCCAGCCTTACTTGTGCTTGTGAAGCATTATTAGGCAAACAAAAAAGGGTTTTAGAAGTTCCTGCAACCACATTATTAATGATCGCCACATCTTTCCCATTTAGTACCTCTCTACCGTATGTCAGAGTAGGTAGTAGTTTTGCTGGTATCACCTTTAAGAAGGGACAATAAGATAAGTCACTTATTGATTTCTGTAGGATCCTAAATGCTGCTGCCAAAGCATTTGTTTTTCTGTAAATATACTTTTTTTGCAGGAGGAATTTGAAATTTCCATTGTCATTAAATATAACATCAACATGATTGTAAGATTCAACATGCTCTAATAGGGTGTGTTCCAATGACCATTTATATTTAAGTCTTGTTTTTTTGTAATTACTATTACTTGGGTCTTTGCATCATTTATTACCAGATCGTTTTTCTTTTGCATATGTTGATATGCTATCGTTTAACCGTTGCAACCCAACTTTAGTTTGACTTAAAAGTATAATGCCCTATGCATACAATAAATTGGATATTTGATTGTCAGCTAACCTAGGCGGTTGTGCCTTTACTTCATTCAGCACGGTTGAAAGATCTGCTAAAAACAACTTAAAAAGCAATGGGGCCAGGACGCACCCTTGCTTTAATACTCCAGTCGTAGGTATTTCTTTTGTTAGCATCCGTCCATCTCCAATCCTCACCCTAATCCAGGTATCAGCATGCAAAAGTTGAATCAATTTTAATAATGAGGCTGGAATTTCTTTATTTTTTTTAAGGTTTTTCCACAGACGGTGTCTATTCACACCATTGAAAGCCGATTTAAAATCTACAAAACAAAGATACAAGGCTGTTCTGCTAAAATTGCCTTATTTATTAGTACCGATAGGACTAATATGTTTGTAGAAGTTCCTAGACATTTTATGAAACCTGTTTGATTTGGGGGCAGTATCTGCTTCTCCTTTATCCAATCTGTTAGGCTTGACAGTAAGATCCCCGTGAACAATTTTGCATCAATATCTTGCAGGGTTATCAAACAATAGTTCTCCGGCAATTGCCAATTTACTTTCCTAAAAATAGGAGATATTAATGACCCTCTACAGGATTTTGGAATGAACCCAGTCTGTACAATTTCATTAAAAACCTCTGTTAGATATGCCGACCAAAAGTCTGGTTCTTCTTTATAGCGAGCAAACGGGATAACATTGGGACTTGGTGCCCCGTCTTTTTGTTTCTTTATTAGTTTGGAGACCTGAGATTATGTTATTTAAATTTCAATATCACATTCTAAGGCAGTTTTTACCATCCTTATCTGCTTGCCAATTCACAGATACTCTGGTCTCGGATGATGGTAGCTGTCAGCACCTGACCCACAAGTGGGTAACACAGCATTTCTGCTGGTGGATGACACTGCTTCAAGATTGGGTTAGGAGACACTGGTAGGTGGGTGTTCATGCTGCATTCATGCAACTGCATGCTCACTTCATTTGCTGCAGCATCACCATCCTGCAATGTGCATAGAATTGCCAATGGCTCCATGGGCAGAAAGGAAGTTGGTGATGCCCAAACAGTATTTATGTTCACAACTCCAACTCACTATACCAGGTGAGCGCAGGCAGACTCTCTACTGTTGATAGATGATAACTCTGTGTGCAGAGGCCAGCAAGTGCATGTCTGGGCAGGCATTTGCTTTGCACATGGCCTCCACCTCTCACTCTTGACATTTTGCTTTTCTGTCTAAAGGGAGATTCTTGCCTTACTGGGCCCCAAGCTGACTTGACAAGCATACCATCACACCATGACCTGACCACTCAGCATCCTCCAGCAGATTAAGGTAGGGCCAGACTGGGAACTAAAAGCATCACCAGTACAAATCTGTATTCCAGTCGTACACTGAACTGAGCGAGTGAGCTCAGCGAGTGAATCCAATGCTGTTCAGGGTATTTGAGAGATCACCTCTAATCAGTGGTGGGTGGTCAATTTTTAAAGTTGTAGGAGGTGAATATCAATCGTGAATTGGACTGACTGAGCAAGCAAATCTGACTTACACTGGGGTGCATGAGGATGTTGTCCTATTCAGAAGGTTTAGAAAGCATTAGGCCAAATGGGGTTTTTACAACACTATTCTCAAATACATGGCATAAATGCAGCAGGTTCCGAAGGTGGCTCCAGTTATATTCCACTTCTGTCATAGCGTGACAAAGAAGGCTGACCCTCCCATGTGATAATCAGGATTACCTCACCCTAAAATATTTTGATGAACTGGAGATAAAGTGGTGATTTTTTTATCACAATTTCTCTAAGATTTTAAATTATATACATAATACAGGCAGTAATGTGAATGGCCTTTCACATGGCAACATTCTTCCCTTCGACATTTTTCCTTCATGAGAGTTTGAAATCCTGCCCCTTTCAGATAGATTCTCATTTTAACAGAAACTCTCCTTGAAAGTGCTTAGTAAATTCATCAGATTGGCAAGGCAGGCAATCAGCCATTAAGTAGGGAGAGTATGTATTCCAAGTTAGGATGCTATATAGGGTTGAATCCAGTAGTCATTGATACACGTTTTCACTCAAGAAAGAGGGTCGATCCAATTTTTGGCACGGCGTTTTGCAGAAATGCTTGCTCTTCCAAGGAGATTTAACTCCAAATTAAATTATTTATAGAATGTATTGTGATATACACAAATGATGATGCATACTAGAGAATCCAACAGAATGACATTAAGCAATTGAATTTAGCCTTGAGAAAGCCCTGACGTAATTCGCCACAGAGGGCGAAACATGTGTCGGCTGTCAATATTCAATCCTTGCATCAATAAAAATCTATTTTTTTTTTAAAACTGGATCGACCCTCTTTCTTGAGTGAAAACTTGCATCAATGACTACTGGATTCAACTCTAGATAGCATCCTAACTTGGAATACATACTCTTCCCTACTTAAAAACTTTCAATTTTTTAAAACTCTAAAAGGTCCAGAGTTTTGGAGTATGTTTCCCCCGTTTACACAAAAATGTCTGTGAAAACAGATATAGTCCTGGAATCCCTGGACCTTTCATGCCCAGTTGTTAAGCAATCAGCCATCACCTGAGGGGCCTAAGGCCAGGGCTAGTAGGTGGGCCATTTTTGTGAGTTGTAGATAAAATCACATTTTCCAGGGCCGACCTTACCGCTTGCGCTTGACCCTAAAAGCTGCTGCAACCTTAGAGTGGAGATTGGAGCTCATTTTCACAGAGTACATATAATGGCTGTTTCCTTGTCCTGCGCGGTATGACAATGAGCCAAACTGAGCAGGCACAGCACGTGGTGGGTCTCCTCCGTCCCTAGTCTTTCAGGCTGACAGTGAGGCCACTGGTAGAGACTGTGCTATTTTTGAGTGTCACAGCTAGCACTAGTGTTAACCTGTGGGTGGGGTGAAAGGGGCCTGTGCAGGGAAACAGATTATAAGTGGTGGCCATCTGAGAGGCTCTACTTTTGCCTCCAGCAACAGACAGACAAGCCCAAGGTGCCCGCTCCCACGTAGTCTTGTGTGTTTTGCTTTTCACCCTATGTGGGAAGGGTATGCCCAGAGGTTGGGTCCCGTGCTCACTATGTCACTGGAGTCAAGCTATCCTGGCTGAAGACGGCTGATAGCCAGAAACCGGTCCAAGGATGCTTGATTCCGGTCCAGGGAGGACATGGTTTGGCAGTTCAGTCTAGACTGTTCCCATGAGGCACAGGGTCAAGACTGATTTGCATATGGCAATGTCTCAAATAGGGTGGCTTGGTGAGCAGAATAACGATGGATTAAACCCAGATCTGTTACTGGGGGTGAATGTTTAGCCATTGTGCAACATTCCTTCTATCATCTTGTGTGTTTTACCGGCTCCTACGTTGTCATGTTAGAAACTGGGAGAACTGGGAGGGGGCTTCTGTTCACCACTGAACAAAAATACAAAAAATGCAAACAACCAAAATGAACAAAAATAAAAATGTTTTGGACAACACAAAACTGTTTTTAACCCCTTGCGTGCGGGGCGTATCTTCCGCCTGTGCTGACTCCGCCTTGCGCGGGTGGAGTCATGACGGAACGGTTCCGTCATCAGCACAACTCAACCGATGCTGATGACGGAACCGTTCTGTCATCAGCACGCAAGGGGTTAAAAGAATACTGGGAAATATGTTAATTCTTGGTCAAAATGACAATAGGAAGGAGAAATACACAAAATGGATTGAGCGAGGAGAGCCCTGAAGAGCAAGATAAATGGAGAAGTGAGATTGCACAGTGGGGAAGAATGACAAGCATATTGGAAGAGAAAAAGGAAATCAGGGGAGGAAGAAAAGAAAGGTAGAGGAGAGAGGATAAGAATGCTAGAGGGTGAACAAAAGGATCCAGACAATAACATAGCGCATGATTCTCTGATTCATGACCTCATATAATGCAGGACATTCAGGGATCTTTTGGGGGGTGCACAGTCTAACAAATTATTGCACCTGAAGTCGGGAAATGTACAGGTGAGGTGACCTGTGGGTGAGCTGCAGTGGAATTTGCGGTGTCCAGTGTTGTGTCTAGACTTGGCCAATGCTACTGACCCCATGAGCTTAGAACTATTTATTTATCAGAGATGTCTCCCAAAATCACTCCCAATACTAAGCAACATGTCATAAATGATCATTATCCATAAATGTGGGCCACTTTTTCTTTCAGTGCCCGGGCCTAATTTTGTTCCCAATCTAACTCTGCCTGGTAAGGAAATAAACAATACACTCATTTCTCAATGCGAGGCAAAAGTAAGCAGAGATGCAGACAGCAGTATTGCTTATCCCACAAATACTTGCGTTTGTGTGCATCGGTCTGTGTGTTTGTGTGAATATACACACACACACACACACGTGTTCCTTTTGTGCTAAAATATTGTGTTTTAAATTCATAATGATACAGGAATTTTTCTATATAATCCAGGTTTATAATTTAAAAATAATAACCATAATTGACCAAAACATAAGCTAATCACTTTCTTGAAACAAAATAATTTTGGCCTTACAGACAAACGTTTCATTTTTAATAAATGCAAATCTGGTGCTCAACAAGAAGTTAGTCATTTTCATCAGGCATTCACATGCACTGGTGCCACACAAAGAAAGTACCAACATACCAAGCCATGAATACGCACTTAATACTACGAATTACCAACAATATGTTGCCATATCCAGGGGTATGTCACCCTTACATACATTCAAATTTTGATGAGGAAGCTTTTCTCTCTTTATAAATTTCATATTTTGTACAGCTCTAATTGTTGCAATTGTGATGCCTCTGAGCACTGAACATAACAGGTATCACAGTAACTCACTTTAACTAATATCAGAGAGATAGAAGGTTGACTTGGTATGGAGAGACATTACCATATTTTCCGGCGTATAAGATGACCCGGCGTATAAGACGACCCCCTACTTCTCTTGATTAAATGTAGGTTTCGTCCTATACTCGCCGTATAAGACTACCCCCACTTCCAACACTTCCAAACATTATGTACCGGTAATGTATTGCCGGCGGGAACCTTCTGCAGTCCCCTTTCAATGCCCATGAACTGAGGAGATGACGTAGGGTACTGACGCTCCTCTCCTTCCGATGAACGTGAGGTTTATGGCCACATCGGAAGGAGAGAGAGGCGCCAGATCAGCGCATATGCCGCTGTGTCTCTAGGCTGAACACGCAGTGAGAAAACCGAAATGTCCAGTGAGACCCTCTCCCATCGGCACTACGGGACTGTAAGTAACTGTGCACAATTTTTGATTCATGTACCGGTAACGTTTTTGTTCTGTTGTACCGGTAATTTTCTCTTCATGTATCATTACTGGTCCTATTGTGAAGCGCGCAGACACCTTCGGGTAAAGTCTGCGCTATATAAAATTGCATACGGAGGTTCGTGGGTGCTGACTTGGTTCTACTTAATCTTTGCTTCAAATTTAAAGTCGGTGGAGCGTTGCTTCCACTCGTAAAACTTTGGTATCCGGCGTATAAGACGACCCCCGACTTTTGAAAACATTTTAAGGGGTTAAAAAGTCGTCTTATACGCCGGAAAATACGGTACCTTACGACTTAGAGGTCTTACCCAGATTACAGAAAAAGCATGAATGGTAAAAGAACCATGACTTGTCAAAAAACACCATTTTTTGTCATGAAAAAGCACAAAGCTCTGAAAGATTTCACAGTGGTTTGCAAACTAGGGGCCATATTATCAAGAAAGGGCGATACATTATCACTCCTTTTATCGGCAGGAAACTGTCACTAAAGTGGCGAAAATGGGCTCGATATTAAGCCCTTGTGAATTCCCATAGAAGCCCAGGTTCACACCAGAACATGGGCTTCTATGGGAATTCACAAGGGCATATTATCAAGCCCATTATCGGCAGTTTAGCGGCAGTTTCCTGCCGATAAAAACGACGATAATGTATCGCCCTTTCTTGATAATATGGCCCTATATCACTTAATCAGGTATTCAGTTGAAAGGAAACCTTACCATATTTGCAGGCCGCTCATCCCATTTAACAGCGAGCACTGCTTCACCTTTCAACAATAAAAGAGAAACTAACTCACTGTCTTGTGTTGTCCAAAACTTAGTCGCTGGGGCAGTGAATCTGCATTTGGACAGTCTGATAACCATCAGTTACCATGGGCCAACCAGTGCTTATAATTCAGGCACAAGGCACACTGCAGAACACCGCCTCCTGTTCACGCACCAGCATGCAAGCTCTCCTCACTTTCTGAGGCCCACTCTTGAGTGGTATACTCAACGCTTTCACTTTCTCAGCGCAAGCATGCATATTAGACCTGCATAGTCGAACCAGCTCAATGAAAGCGGAAATATTTAAACACGATTTTAGAATGCTGCAGTGGGTAGTTGTGATAAGCACAAAGCCTGCTTCAACATTGGAATTGCATGATTAGATAACTTGTGGGTGGGGGCTTCCGAATACCAGGGACAATACTGATTTGCAAATCAGCCAGTCTAGTCCTATTCTTCCAGAAAACCTGATCTATTTAGGGGCTCCGCAAACAAAATAAGAGGTGTCCGGCCCCTTTAGGCCCCCTCTTGGCTATGCCGCTGGAACAAACCCCTTGTGGGGATCCTTGCTATTTTTTATCCCAAAAAAATGCTTTCTAGTTTGGTCTCGGTTTTGGCAGTAGAATGCTGGGAAGCCATCTCAAACTATTTTTTTTTAGAATTTTTATCACTTCTGCTGGAGGAGTAGGTCAACAGTCCTGGGCCTAGGGCGAAGTGTGAGGCAGACCTCATTATCTCCCTTTTCCTCACCCCTCCTATCGGCAACAAGCACAGAGGTTCAGCCCCTTAATGAACCTCTGCTGGCTCTGCGCTTCTGCCAGGGGAATACAACTACACACTTTACCTCTCGCAATTCCTCCTCAGAGTGCATAGTTTAACGGCATCCTCATAAGTGACCCCCCCCCCCCCCTGCCGACCCACTCACCAGTGATCACCTCCAACCATTCCAAAAAGAAATAAGTGCCTTCGACATTCACTGTCTAATTGCCAACATGACTCATTGTATGATTCGCGCTTTCACTTCAAAGCTGACGGGCTTTATTATTACCAGAGAGTTCACTGTAAACCCGCAGCTTCGTTGTGGTATGCCTAGGGGTGGCCTAGCAATACTCAGTCCGCTCGGGGAACTCCACGGAATTCAACAGTTTGTCGTCAACGGCATGAGATCCGCCCAGGCCTAGATGAAGCTGAGCCTATTCACATGTATCACCCTATCTGGGGGTCTCTAGGTTCCTGAGTCCACTTTATATGTAACTTCACACTTTTTCTCTAAGCTAGGCTAAGGCTCGGTCCACTTGTACCGTAGGGCTTGGGGGGCCACAGGCTCTAAGGCCCACACCAGTTGTCTAAGTTGATATTCAACCATGGAGAACTTATGGTCATACCAGTGCTTGACAAGCTCATGTTTGGAATACAAATTTGTGTTTGCTTTCTTCATGTATTGAGCCATTCTGGAGAGAATGGTCAAGCACATAGTCCAAAATGTCATGTTTGGGCTAGTTGAGAGGTGTCTCCCAACCTTCTCTGACTAACTAAAGAACTTCTTACAGGGTGTCCAAAAAGTAGTACAAATGGACAGAAACCTACTCCTTTCTGAGGAACCTCCTTTTATTCAACCCCATGCTTGCAGCTGCTTTTTTTGCACTGTGCGGCTTTTTTCAAAAAGCCGCGTTACATGACGAGCTGAGCTCGTCATGAGCATGCGAGCGGCACAACTCATGACGAGCTCAGCTCGTCATGAGCACGGAAGGGGTTAAACAGCAGGCATGGTAAAAGAATACCCCAACTCCTTCAGAGTTTTTCAACCATAATTATGCATTTCATGGCCTTGTTGAACCTTTTTACATGACCATTTCCTTGTTAGTGATTGGGGGTAGTGAACCTCTCACTCCACATTTCAACCCACATTGCTTTTAGACAGGCTACAATGAAATTTGTGCCCTATCTGAAATGACCTCCTTAGGCAACCAGACTCTGGTGAACATGCCAAAAAGGTCTGTACTGCAGGAACAGTAAATGTCCTAAGGGGAATAGCTTCGGGGCATTTGGTGGCATGGTCGACTACCACCAAGATGAACCAAATGGCAGAGGCAGTAGGTGAGTCTAGGGGACCAACAATATTGATACCCACCCTCTGAAAGGGAGTTGCCTTAACAGACAGTGGTATGAGGATAGCCTTTGGATTGCCACCTGCTTTACCACTTGCTTGGCAGGTGATACATGAGCAACACAATTTGTTTGATCTTTTCTGGTATTTGGGGCCAGTGAATATGGTTGACCAGCGTTTTTCAGGTCTTGGTCTGACACAGATATCCAATAATGGAGATGTCATGGGCCAGGTTAAGGAGAAACTCTCTGTACTGTTGGTGGACCACCACTCTCCTGGTTTCCCTGGTTTGGGGTCCTTTACCTCACTGCACAGGATTAACTACTCTTATGGGTCACTTATGGGTTCCAGTGACATCACCTTTCCACTGTTTGACAGCCAGCTGTCTCAGGCCCTCAAGAGTGGAACATGTCTTTTGCTCCTGGCTCAAGTCTCCTCTGGAGGGTCCACCTGCTCCTAGGAGCTCTGCCAGGGCATGTTAATCTCTCAAGGAAGCAACCTACTGTTCAGGCACCAGGACTTATCCCAGGGGATTAGGCTCCTTCTGTGTCTGTAGATGTTCAGAAGTGGCCTTGCCACACTTCCTACCTGTCCTCGTAAACGTAGGGTCTTGGACCATTTTCCAGGCTCCAAAGTCAATTGACTTTCTCTTAAGTCCTTTTGAGCTCTAGTGGAGACAAACACCCACTCAGGGAGACCTAGAATTGCTGCACAAGTCCTTCTCTCCACCTCTTCCCAAGAAGAAGTTTAATAGTCATTGCCCTGCAGACACACCAGATGACAGGGGACACAGCTGCGTTCTTAGGACATTAACCCCTCCCCAGTCAACGTCTACCACAGCTATGGAAGTGACCTTGTAGCAGTGCCACAAGTTACTATCTGGTGTTCCTCGGGGTGTCTGAACTGCCCTGATGAAAGCACCTTAGTCATAACCACGGCGATGCTAGCACCTGTATCCCTCAAGGACTGGACTTCAGTCCCATTTATTTTTGCCCACTACCTATACTTTACTATGCTGGCAGGCCAGTGAGCCAAGGGTTTAACTTCACCCATGGAGACTAAAGTGGCTTCAGTGTATACCTTGCATCTCCCGGTGTGTCCGTTTTTGGGGCACGCAGGAAACCCCCTCTTGTGCCATGGCTGTCTACAGTCATAGCACACCCTAGATTCACAGGGTCAAAGTTCTATTGTAGGTCCACTCTCCACTCTGAATGGGATGTGACACTGGGCTTCTTCCCCTTGGCAATCTTCGGAGGACTCTTTCAGAGATTAAGAGTTTTTATGTTTTGCCCTGAAGGGACTTTTTGGGCATCCTAGCATGTACCCATTCATCCACTATCTTTCCCAGCTCTCTAGGGCTAGATAGCTTTGAACTCACCAGATGCTGGTGTAACTTCTCTGAGGTCCAATTTGTAAGCATGTGTTCCTGAACCACAATTAAGTATCGACTTTGTTACCCTTTATCCAGCCTTCCAGTGATTTCACAGAGGCATCTACATTGTACACCCCTGTCCGAGTTGACACCTTGTGGGTGTTCCCAGACTTTCTTCTGTACTCCTCTGGGATTAAACAAAAGAGCTCGATGAGAACCCACATCATCTCAGCGTATGACTCGGCCACCTCATCCTCCAGGGTCAGCTTCTCTCTCTACTCCACAACAAGGAACCCCAATGTCGGGCCCCATCATCTTTTGAGCCCTAGCTTCGGATGTCATCCCCCTCTACATATTTAGAAGCAATACCCTTGGGAAACTTGGGATCAAAGGCATTCCCTGCATTTAACTCTGCTTCTTTGTTGCTTTCACCATGTCTTGAGGTTTCAGCCACAGTTTGGCTCTCATCTTCTCTAGGGAACGTTTTCTCTCTTCTAGAGCCAGCTTCCTCTCCTGGATTTCTAAGACGCTGAGCTAGCCTTCTAGATCCTTGTGTTCCCTTATTGAAATTGAGTTTTTTTCAGTTGCAGATGTGAATTAATGCTTTGATTGAGCTGTTAGGACCACACTCTTGCTGTCCCCATCTATGTTGAAGTGATCTCTACCATACTACTGCTCCCCACTGTCAAGGATGAACTCCTCTGCTAGTTGGGCCTGGGCTCTCCTAGCTTCCTGCCAGGCTCCGAGGGCCTTCTCCAGGGCATCTTTTTTGGCTGTGACCCATGGGTTGATTTTCTTATCCCGGCACAGCACACTCAAATCATTCAGCTTCAGTGCGAGGAGGATGGCCAGGACCATATTCATGTTTTCCATCTTTAAAGACTTTGCAAAACTTTTTTGTCACTTTTCGTGAAACTTGTTGTCAAATTTGTAATAACTTCTGGAAAACGGTGTTTTGGATCTACAGAACTTGGCAAATCTTTTAAGGCTTCTTCTCAGTGTACAATTGGTAGATCTTTCTGTATTTACCAGCTTATTAATTGCCTTGTGGTACAGCTAAACACATGTTCTAGATCCCAATCCAAGGCATCAATGAGAAGATTTGAGTGTATTCTATGGCATGGTTATATGACCTTACCATGAAACAAGCTTGCAAATACTGTCTTGGGTCCAGTTAGGGTCATTTGCAAAACCTATACCTTAAATCTGGGTAGCTGTAGTCCTGCAGTAAACAAGGCGCAGTTACTGACAGCCTTGCTTCTCATAAGCAATGACTAAAAGTAAAAGTGTGTGTTTCCACAACACTTGCAGGTTTTTAAAACACATAAATAAAGGCATTGTCATGTAGAATTTCAATTGCTGAAACTCTCGCAAATGAGAGACCTATTGCATTGCAAATGCTTGTTACTTTTGGCCACTTTACAAGGTCCCAGCCTCTCCACTAACAATTTAGTTTTACGGACACTATGAAAAAACACAAAACAATCTCTTACAAAGTCAAACGTCTAACAGAAGAATTCCAAACTATTGTGCTTGGTCATTGCTTGCTGAGTGTGCGACTACCAGGCTGAGGGAGCATCCCAGAGTCACCAGGTCCTCCTCACCCTATTTACAGAAGATCAAATGCTCGCTGTGTGATAGCCAATGTCTGAGCCAGACAGGGCAAATAAGGGAAACCAGAACTACAACTCCCTTGATGTGCTGCATTATTAAACTAAAGCACCATGGGGGAAACCACAAGGACAGATTCCATATCACAAGATGTTAGAACACGGTGCAGACACTCACAGATTGATGACTGTGCTAAGAGGCCCTCAACTTTTATCAAATTAAAGATCTTCGCTCCAGTGCCTGGGACAGGATTGGCCTTTGACCTTTTGTTACTGGGCTGTTGGATCTGCTGTGATCTCAGAACAGACATCACTGCTTTACCTTTCTTTTTGCTCTGTCCAGTTTACTCTCCGATTATGGCTGAAGCCTGTGGCACAAGAGAGCCCCTGCTAAGTGTGTATCTGGGGAGGGGGGTGTATGTGAAGACTAGGCCAGTCTATAATTCCTGGGACTCTAAACCAGTTCATTTTGTGTGTTTTCTCATTGGTACATTTCAGGTGAATCAGTCTGACTAACACCCTTTATTGGAATGATGACTTGTAAAAGCAAGTTAGGCAAGATGTTTGGTGGCTAGCTAATTTACTGGTATAACACCTTAAAAACGTAATGGCAGTTAACCAACCACCTTCACACAATGTCTCTACCTGGCGTTTTGTCTTTAAAACATACAGAATGGTTGTAATGCATCAATTAAAGAGCCATGTACCGCAGGTCTCCTCAGTGCGCTCCATATTATAACCTATTTAACATAGCCTAGTCACTATGGCATCAATAATGCACAATTTCAGCCTCTCTGCAAGCTTTGTCACACCAGAGAACAGAATATTTTGTTTAAATAGATCAAGAGCATATTTCCAAAATTAAAAAGCATTTCTTGAATAAATGGCTCAAGATTTGGAATTATTTCCATGGTCTCTGACAGAATCAGATGGCATATTTAACAGATGGCCAGTGTGAGC
Source organism: Lissotriton vulgaris (assembly GCF_964263255.1). NCBI lineage: Eukaryota > Metazoa > Chordata > Amphibia > Caudata > Salamandridae > Lissotriton > Lissotriton vulgaris. The sequence goes on from NC_141693.1 coordinate 1,528,752,374, forward strand.
ATGTCATGTTGTAGGCTGGCTGTTAAACATTCCAGAATACACAAGCAGTGATGGAAGCGGACGGCAAAACAAGCAGCTATGGGAAAAAAATGTAATTAAAAAAAGTTCACCCAAACAGGAGATACAAAAGCCAATCTTAAGTACACTGTACTTTACCAGTGCTCCTCAGCCTTGAAAGGAAGTGAGGCATCGGCTGCGGGAATGAGACAGGATGCTGCCAAGAAGAGTGGTATGAACCAATGGTAAGAAGGAGGTGGGAATAGAGTGGTTTTATTGTTTACAGCAGGTCTTGTAGACACTGCATGCATGCCGACAGGCTTGACCTAAAAAGGGAGATTTGGGCCTGGCAAAAGGCTTATTTTGCCAGGTGAAAATGCAGTTTAGAACTGCACACAAGCTGCAACGGCAGGCCTGAGACAGGTATAAAGTGATACCTACGTGGGGGGCACAATCAGTGCTTTAGACCTACTAGTGCAAAAACAACAATTGATGGACAGAATGTGGAACAATGTCATACATTCACCCCAATAAAGACAGCTGGGCCTAAATCCATCTATTTTTGCACACGATGCTATTCCAGTTTGAACCCAGCCATATGCAAATCAGTCTTGACCCTGTGGCCAATGGGAACAGTCGAGTCCAAACTGCCAGGACAGGTCCTCCCTGGACTGGAAACAAGCATCTTGGATCTGGTTTCTGGGTTTCGACCCTCACCAGCAGGAATAGCTTGACTCCTGTGGCATGGAGAGCACAGTACCCAGGTCTGGGCATACCCATCTAACTCGGGGTGACAAATGCAAAAACAACAATTGATGGACAGAATGCAGAACAATGCCATACATTCACCCCAGTACAGAGATCTGAGCCTAAATCCATCGTTTTTTTGCTCACAGTGCCATTCCAGTTTGAACCCAGCCATATGCAAATCAGTCTTGACCCTGTGCCCAATGGGAACAGTTCAGTCCCAACTGCCAGGCCTACTAGTTGCATTTAATATATAGGCCTTGGCACAGGTAGTGCTACTTTACTATGTACTTACAGGTACATTAAATGTGCCAATTGGGTGTAAACTAATTCTACAATGCTTTCAAGGAAGGAAAATACAAGCACTTTAGCACTGGTTAGCAGTAGTGAAGTGTCCATAGTCCTAAAACCAACAAGAACAATAAGTCAGTAAAGCAGGAGGTTTGAAGGTGAAAGGTTAAAGGATGACCTGAAATCTGGTAATTTGGAAAAATAGTGGCTGAATGTAAACTTTATAAATCAATTACAAGCAAAGAAGTCAAATCATATTTGGCCATTAGACAGACTCATAACCATGTAAGTTTTAAATGGGATTTAGAAAAAATGAATGTGAATGCAGGTTTGTTGAATCTTGTATTTTGTTCCTATAAAAAATACAGAGACCAATTAAAAGAGAATGCACACTGATTACAAGTGGGAAGGATTGGAGATCTCAGGAAATACAGAACCCTTGTACTGTGATATTTACTGAGTGAAATGTGTAATATCCATGTATTATTTTCCTTGTGTAAATGAAGAATAACATTTTACATTTGGGGCTTTCTGCACCACATTTGCCTTGTGTCGGAAAGTACTGTTTTAACTCAGTAAATTTGAACAGTTTTATCTTACAGAAAACACAGAGGGGAAATGTCAATGGTGCACTAAAAACCATTAATATTGGAATTAAAATCTGAGGTCTTGACTCCTATTGGTAAACGTTTATACTACGAGTGCTTTATTTACTACGTGTGGAAAAAACTTTGAATTTCAAGTGTTCCTTGGAAAAATAAGGAATTACATGCAGAAATTTATGGTACCTGCACCGGTTTCTACATGTATTCAAACTTACCACGTTTGCCATATGGTAGATGTGAGAAGCTGGCCTGGCATATGATGTACACTTATATAAGTGGACACCCTGCACCAGTCCAGACAACCTTTATGGTGATTTAAGAGGTCTTATGTAACCTTAGAAAGCTCTCTAAGAGGTAGCTGTGGAGAGCAGCCTTCAGGCTTAGTCCAGAAGAAGTGTAAAGCAGCTTGTTTTACCAGAATGCAATTTTATATCATACATTAAGTGAAAAAGAACCGCAAAAAGTAGTTATAAAAATATGTATTTATTATACAACACTCTCAAACACATGGAAATATCTCCTACCCAGACATAAACACAATGCACACAATACTTAGAACAGAAATGCAGTAAATAGCACAAAATACACAGTGGCCCCGGGTGGGGGGACCAAACTCTTTACTAAGAAAGTGGTATAAGAACCACAGCTGGAGTCAAGATAGTGTTGAGAGGAAATAGAAGTGCTGGGGACCCAAGGAACCACCCAATGTAAATAGCTAGGGGCCCCACGGAGAGCATGTGCAGTGTGAGTACATAACTGCATGCTCCATACAACTCTAAGTGTAAATTATAGTTGGATTTTTAACGATTAAGGACCCTTCCCAGCGGACCCTGAAGAAACCCAGTGGAAGACAGAAGGTTGGAGAGCCACCCCACCCATGGATACCCTAATGCCCACTTCACCTATACATGAGAAGCAGGGTGTGTATGTGTGAAGTTGTGTCAGAAACCGCAATGAAACCCAATGGAGGACTTCAGGAAAGTGCCACTGCTGGAAGAGGAGAAAGTGTCCGGTGGGATCTGAAGATGGATTCTTGATGAGAGGTACCTGCAAACAGAGCGGACAGAGTCTCTGTCAAATAGGGATGACCAGGAGACTTGGAAGATGAATGCCCTCTGATGTCGGGCGATGCAGGATGGATGAAAATGACCTTGACTCTGCAGCTGTGAGGACCAGGTGATGCTGAAGAAGACCAGGAGCAATGCACAAGCTATCCCACAAAGGATGTTGAGTGGGAGGGGTAAGTGTCTGGCGGGAGCACCAAAAAGTCTAAGCAAAGGCAAACCATGCAGGAATCAAAGAAGGAGCAAAGTCAGGACCAGCAAGGTCCAGGGGACTCACCAAAGGCAGGGGAGTAAGGGAAGGCCCGAGAAAACAGAGGAACCAAAGAGAAGCAAAGGGGACCCTCAAATGGACTTAAAGACCGGAGGCACAGGAGTCGTAAGAGGACGTCAAGCAGCGCAAGAAAAGATGCAGGCCATGATGCACATAATGTGGTGTGGCTGAAGAATCTGGTCACAGGTGATGATCGAGGTTAGGGCTACTTCGAGCCCGAGATCTTCTTAGAAAAAAATCAACAAGCCTTTGCAACTGCAAGTTGACGCGGTGCACAGGGGTTCCATTATTGCAACCCCCATAAGGAATACTGGCCTGAAACTTGGTGAGAGGGTAGAGCAGACCTCAAGGCTGTGGAAAACAAGCACCTTTGTTGCAGAGATGTTTAGAGTCTAGAGCAGCTCAGGATCAGCAGACCGGTCAACTTAGTTGCGGTGCCTGCAAATGCAGGGGAGTGACTCCTTAACTCCAAGGGAGATTTCTTCAGGTGTCTTTGATGCTTCACAGGCCTTGGAAGGGTCTTGTATGATACACAGATGAAGCAGCAGACTGGAAGGGAGATGAAGTCAGGCCTAAAGAAATTCAGCAAAGTCCAGAGTGCTCAGTTGGTCGAAGTGCAGTGGTGGCTGATCTGAATCTTATCCCACGATGAATTTAGGGACCTACACCCAAATAAGCTCGTAAGTACCCTAGGAAAAGGGTTGCATAGATTCAGGGGGCCCTCCCAGGGGAGGGTCTAGACAGGGGGGAGGTTACTCCCATGTCCTTTGTCCAGTTTCGCACCGGAGCAAGAGCCAATGGCTCCCAGAACTGTTTTGGACTGGACTTTGCACAGGAACACCAAATGTGCCCCACATGCAGACTGAGTGGCACTGGCAAGCGCCCACACCCCATCCCAATACACTAAATCCTGTCTTGAAGGTGGTCACATCTTCCTGTGTCAGGATGCCTATTGTTCTGCCTTCCCATGCTCAAGCTTGGCTCAGCATCAGGAGGGCAGAATTGTGTCTCTCATCGGGAGCAACCATTTTGTGCTGTCCGGGTCAAGAGGGATGGTATCGGGAACACTAAGGGCCTAATGGAGGGCTCTCTCGGTGATACCAAACATGAAAGGATTAGTTGCAGCCATTTTCAAGATGGTCATCGCATAATTACTTGGTGCCCCTCTATATAGTATATGGCTGCTTCACTGAGAACCCGAGAGAATGGACTCTGTAGACTGCTAGAGTGTTCTTCTCATGCAAGATTGCAAAGGCCTGCTATAGGGGTGACTTATATGTTTTAAGTGTACTGACCCTTAGATATAGGAAACTTATATTTTTAGTAAGTGGTGCTAGAATCAGCTTCCAAGGGCTGTAATGGCAGGCCTGTAGTTTCACTTTAAATGGTCTCTCATGGGTGGCATAATAAATGCTTCTGCCCATGGTAGACCTCTGGGGTACCTATGCCCTAGGTACCTTAGTACCCTATACTAAGGAACTATAATGTTATCTCAGTATCAAATCTGGAATATACCTAATTACTGAACACAACAATTTAGGGAGAAAGCAGATAGACTGGGGTCCTGATTAGCAGGATCCAAGTCAGACTATTCCAAAATCATCTTAGTACCAGGCAAAAATTGGGGGTAACCATGCAGAAGGATCCTAACTTCCTAAAGTAGATTGCCATGGATCTGACACGACAAAAAGAAACCAAGAGCACATTATGAAGTTACAGCGATAAAACTAAATGTCAACATTCTCATCTATGTGTTTTTAAAATCAAATCTGTGTTATCTTTCTGGAATGTGGATCAAAAATGTTTGGAAGGAGTGAATACATCAAAACAGTGGATATAGACTTAAAATCTAAAGGATTGAACGCATATTTTCGGAGACTCCCTGTCTGAAAAAAAGGCACTTGCAGCTTCGTCATTTAGAACCAAAGTAAAGGATATGAAAGCGGTGATTTAGAGTTTGGAACATGGTTTTGTGTCAGATTCTGTATTGTGAAATGTCAGATTTTTTTTTAATCTTATGTATTTGTTGAGGCGGGCTGCTTGCTGTAGATTTTGATCTGATTTGTTTTTTATTTAGAACAAATATATCAAAACATAAAGTTACATAAATGTAATCATTTATTTAAGTTGGACGATAGTTTCCATCATGGTCCTTGTACTGTATTTCAATTAGCTTTTACATTGATTGGTTTGAACTGAGGTATAATATAGATTTGCATAAACAATATTATAGCAAAGGATGTCAAATAAATATCGTAAACATTTTGAATTTTTGATAAGATATAAAAAAAATAGATTGATAAATTAACTTAGACGCAGATGTTCTCACGCGTTTAGGCGCTGTATGTTTCATAGAAGTCAAACGGCTTTCATACAATTTGTCAAAACAAAAAATATACGTTATCTATACTAAATCAAGCAGTAACCACCAAACACAGCTATGCTTTTGTTAAATAGTTATAGCTGTGGGAGTCTTTGGGCCTTGCCTTATGGGGTTTATGGTATGTGTGACTAGCGCTGGCAAACTTTAGAGACTAACAGTGGTTGACAGTGACTTTAAAATGAATATTGGTTGATTAGGCCAGTACAGAGGAATGGCTCGTGCTTTCTGGAGAATCACTGCTTTTGAAGCAGCACATCAGAGAGATGTGAGTGGATGTTTAGTGGTGACCATCGGATGGGATTTATAATCCTCACCACACTGAAATAAGATCAGGATGGGAGGGGACTCCAGTGGATGGGAATGTTAGAATCAGATGAATTACAGTCATAAAAGAGGCAGAAATGTGGCCACATGTGGAGAGAAATTGGCTGAAGCACATAGCGCTGAGGACATGCACAAGTGAGGATCCATGGTTTGAACTACAGGAGACTTGTTTTATATAGCGAATGAAAGGTGAGGCCAACAAAAGATTAGTAGAGGAAGCTATAAGTGATGCGGTATTGGCACCTGAGTGTCCCGAGAAGTGTGCCCTGCAATGCCCTGAGAGGTACGACATGATTTTTAAATCACATCTCAGACCTCAACAGGGACATAAAGTCACAAGGAAGAGGATGTTCATCATTTGGGGCCAATGAGGTTTGCTGTAGCATTTGGTTTATCAAGATACCATCACTTCAAAAGAAAGGGATGCATATGAGGAGAATGTGAAAAGGCCCCAGGGAATCATTAGTTGCAGGCCATTTTATGTGTGATGCTTTCCGTCTTCTTCCTCCCTTGGCTGATTTATTTCGTTGCACCCTCGTCTACAAACTGTTCTTTTGGCATGGTAGCACGTCTTCCATAGGACTACTTTCTCTTAGTTCCAATATGAAGCTGTTTAAGAATGTATAAACTCTTTTATTAAACAGATGTCCTTCACTATCAGTTCTTCAGTGCTTGGATGCAAACGCTAAACAGGTATTGAATTGCAAAACAAGATGTTTGCAGTTAAATGTATTATAGCCAAATACTTACCTTGTGGCATGTTTCCTTCTGTGTCTTCATCTTCTTCTTTCTGTTTTCCGGTAAACCAGCTGGATATGTAGTCTGAAAGAAAAAAAGTATGCAATCACACCTAACTTGAGGACATGGTCACCCCAAATTTAAATGTTTAATTTTCAAGTGCTACTCTTATTAATTTGTGATATAAATTAAAGATCAATAAATAATGAAACCATTATAAATTTAGGGCAAGATATAATATCTGACGTATATTATAAGGAATGACAGATGTGCTAGAGCGCACAAATACGCGAAGGCATCAAGGTGCTAAAGAGTAGTTATTTCAGATGAGAGAAAAAACATCGCAAGATCTCTACTCTGGGATTCTGCGTGACCGTAGTTGATAAGGTAAAGAGACAGGCTTACAAGACTTTTTTAAAGGTTATGGAGGCGTTTAAGCGTGATTTCTTTTTTCGGAAGGACAATGTCGAGAGATTGGGAGATCCAATTAACGTATGCCTGGTTAGCTGGACCGGGGTTGTCGGTGATCAGGGGTGGATTCTCCATAAGTGTGCCCCGTGGTACACGGAGACTTTGAGAGACAAAAAACGTCGATGTAGGAAATACGAAAGACGATGGCGAACCGACTATTCATCGGAACATAAAACACTATCGAGAAGCTATCAGTGACTACAAAACTCTGATAAAAGAAGCCCAGGCCGCTTACTTCTCGGAGTAAATCGTGCTCGCAAAATCCAAACCTAAGGAAATTTTCAAAATCATAAAAGAACTAACTAAACAACCGCCCAGCCTACCGATGAACAAATCCACCTCCCACTGCAACAAAGTTGCCAAATTTTTTCATCAGAAAATCAGCTCCATCTACTCGGCCTTCCCCCTGAACAATCTCTCTCTTCCCATTCCCTCCCCACACTCCACCGAACCACTCCTCAGCCTACAGTTACCTACGCTGTCTCATTTTCCTCCATTGGAACTTGCCTCGCTTGAACCTTTGGCACGCAAAGTCAAATCCGGGTCCCCCAATGATCCAGCCCCCCCGGAGATAATAATGGTGGCCTCACAGACCACCTTACCCATATTAAGGGAGGTTTTAAATACCTCCATCTCCACGGGTACAGTCCCCACAGTTTGGAAGCAAGCTATGGTAAGAGCCCTGCTGAAAAACCCCAATCTGGACCCCACGGATCTAAGCAACTACCGCCCCATATCCCTGCTCCCCTGGGCGAGCAAGGTCCTGGAGAAATACATAAATCACCAGCTAATAAACTTCCTAGAAGACCACCATCTTTTGGACCCCACCCAAACCGGCTTCAGACCCAAACATGGGACCGATACCGCCCTCCTCACGGTCACCGAGGAGGCTAGAAAAATCTTAGATCAGGGAGGATCAGTGGCAGTGATCCTCCTTGATCTCAGTGCGGCCTTTGATACGGTCAGCCATGTCAACCGCATGTCCCAGGTCGGGATTAAGGGTAAAGCGTGGTCCTGGTTTCGGTCATTCTTGGAAGACAGATCCTTCCAGGTGTTCGACGGCGATTCGGTCTCCACCAGCAGACCTCTGAAATGCGGTGTCCCCCAAGGCTCCTCTCTAAGCCCTGCACTTTTTAACCTGTACATGAGACCACTGGCCGATGTCGTCCGCCCGTTCGGGATTAAGATCATTTCCTACGCGGACGACACGCAGCTTGTGGTCTCCCTGACACAGGATACCAATCTACCTGTACAGAGCGGGCATAGAGAGTGTCTGGAGGATGTAAAGACCCGGATGTCCCAATCGTCCTTAAAATTAAATGGAGACAAAACCGAGCTTATGGTCCTCGGCAACTCGGTCCCTAGCTTCCCGGCTGCCCTCTGGCCACCCAGCATGGGCCCTCCACCAACCCCCAAAAACAGCATCAAAAGCCTGGGAATATGGATGGACAGATCCCTTTCCTTCAACGTACAAGCTACGAAACTCTCGGCTACCTGCTTTGGCATCATGAAGATGCTTAGGAAAATTTTCCCTCTCCTCCCCATGGAAGCCAGGCAAGCAGCGGTACAAGGCCTGATCCAATCCCGCCTTGATTTTAATAATGTTCTTTACCTCGGCGCCCCGGAATCCACCTTGAGAAGGCTGCAGACTGTGCAGAACTGCGCTGCACGCATGTTACTCGGCCTCCCCCGCAGACAGTCAGTAAGGTCTGGGCTGGTTACTCTCCACTGGTTTAAGGTTTGTTTATTGTACAGTTAATAAAAACTCACAATTATAAAAACGTACAAATTTTAAAAAAAGTCGGTGTCTTCATTAAAACTAATAAAGTGCAGTAGTTCAGATGTAAAAAGTCTCAGCTATTGTTGTATATGAGTCTGTGGAGTTTTCGTGTCCTTACTGCTTCCACTTTGATGACCGTGGTAGCCAGGGGTGTTTGTTTTGTTGTTATTTGACTTCTGCTAGAGAAGACCCTCTGGTTTTTTCGTTTAGTCTTTTGGCCACTATCTCAAAGTATTTTGTTATTCTGCAGTTTGGCTGAGTTTCATCAGGGTTAAAACAGAGCATCACGGCCTGCCTGCAGCTCGTTATGCCTTTCTGGTTCCATAATGTTCGTAGCAGTGAGCGCCTTATGTCCAGGAGTTTTGTACAAATGCAGATTATATGTATAAGGTCCTCTTTCGCGGAAAGACAGAGACGGCATTGATTTGCGGGGTTTTCCCTTGCCCATGGTGCCAGGTGCCGAGCTATAGGAATTCTGCCCATGCGCATTGTAAGAAACTTATTTTTTATCTTTTGTGTGAGGCCCATCATTAGGTAGTCTTGTGGTTTTAGAGCCCTGTAACCTTTCAGCACCGCCCAGCCGTGCGCTCTCTTAGCTAGGGTGGCTTTGTCCTCGATTAATGAAACCATCTTGGTGACTTTTGACACCACTTTTTTGAAGGTACGATGGTCAGTTGCCAACTCCCATAAGTCTGTGAGTCCTAAGACCTTCAGTGAGTCCATTAAGTAAGTCCTTGCAGGTGAGTTGTCTCTAATCGATAGTTCCGTCCATAGATGGGCGTTTAAGGACCCTTGGTCCGCATCCCTGATTTTCCGCCAGCATTTTAGGTATGCGCCTCTTCTCTCGACTGCTTGTTTCTGCAGGCCGAATTCTAGCCGAATTTGTGCTGGTGATGAGTTGTTGGGGAGATGGAGTATTGCCCTGTATGATCGACTGATGGTATTGTCTAGTGTTGTTGCGTCTTTCCCTCTCATGGCCTCGCTGCCGTAGGTGAGCATAGGCTGTAAGCGAGCTTTTATTACCTGTAGGAGAGGGCCCAGGGTCCGGTCTGGGAGTACTTTCTGCAAGGGTCTTATCGATAGGTGGAATGTCGTACCCTTTCGGCGAATGGCATCTAGTTGTTGTTTGAAGGAGCCATTGCCGTCTATTATGACTCCTAGGTATTTGTAGGAGGTTACCTGGTCTAACCTCTGTCCGTTCAGGAACCATGCAGGATTCCGTTTTTTATGGTAGTTTATTGTCATTACTTTTGTTTTGTTTAAGTTGATAGTTAATGAGTTGGTTTTTGAAAATGCATTGGTTTTATTGAGGAGATGTTGAAGACCGATAGGGGACCGACTGATGAGGACTAGGTCGTCAGCATATAGAAGATTTGAAAGCGTGATGTTGCCTAGTCTTGGGGCGTGGGATTTGACTGTCTCCAGGTCGTCGGGGAGGTCTGCGAGAAAAAGGTTAAACCCAGTGAGTTATGTTCAAAGCTATGTGCATAGCCCACCAGACCAGGATCACACAGGACCTAATCAACCATTACAGGCCCAACAGGAATCTAAGATCTAACCAGACCTTTCTAGCAGTTACCCCGAGAGTAAAAAGATCCAGATCTGGAGGTAGGTCATTCTCCCACAATGCTGCTAGGGCCTGGAATGCCCTTCCATTGTACTTAAGATCCAACCCCAACCTTACGGCCTTCCGTAAACAATTAAAAACCTTCCTATTTCACCCAGTCTAAACTACCTCCCCCTCCCCCCTGTGTTCCTTATGGTTGGACTTCGGTATTCCTAGCGCTTGGACGCCTCCGGGCAGCAATTCGCGCTCTAGAAATTCACATCCTATCCTACCCTATCCTATCTTCAAGCTGAGAACATGGTGGGTAAGGCATTCAACAGCTTGGTTGTGCCCACCGAGAAGGCTCTAACGCCAAATATTGGTTTCCGAAATGTGGGGATCACAAAATGTTGATTTGCTGAGCGAAGCTATCTAGTAGGTGCATACCACCGGAGCATAGTTCTAATTGCTCCAGGTCCTGTGAGCGGAACACAAAGCTTTAAACATGATATTCATTTGCACTGGTAATCAGCGAAGCTTGGTTAGTCCTACAGAGACTGAATGGTGTTTGGAAATGTCTAAAATCAGTCTCGGTGCTGCATTTTTTAGTTAAGGCAGTTTTAGGTTGAAGTCAAGATAGAGAACATTGCAGTAATCAAGTTTGAAAGATATTGGGGCCAGAACCACTTGTTTGCGTGCAGATACTGGGATCAAGGAGAAAACATTTAGAAGAATCCCAATAATGCAACAGCAGGTTGAAGCTGTGCGATTGAAATTTAGGTCAAGCACCAGATTTGTGCCCACAATCCGTGGGGGCAAGCAGTGATCTCAACATCTGTGACCACCAGTTTTTCCATATAGACGGTTGATTACCAAAAGTTAAGACCTCCGTCTTGTCTCCATTTAATTATAGACAGTTATTACTCATCCAGTTAGCCACTGTCTTCATGTAGTTGTTAAAGATGGCGGACATGGCCTCGTTGTAACAGACTATTATTTGGGTGTCATGAGCATACTAAAGTGCCTGTAGCCCAGCAGTCCAAATCGATTTGGCTTCTGGGGAAACAAATAGATTAAATAAAATTGGGCACATGGCAGATCCATGAGGGACCCCACCTGGCAGGGCGAAAGAATCCGACTTGCATTAGTTGACAGTCACAGTCTGAGATCTTTCCATAATGAAGATTTTTATAATTTTAATGCTGAGCCTTTTATACCTAATTCATTTAATCGAACTGTCAGAAGGGTCGGGAACATGGTATCAAAGGCTGCAAGCATATGCAATAGGATCTGCACAGCAGCCTGCCTTGCATCTACCAATGATCTGATCCTGTCCACCGCTGAGACCAATGTAGGTTCAGTAGCATGGTTGCTGCTAAATCCGAATTCTCAGACATCCAGCAGTCCCTATTCCTCTACATGGGACATACGCTGCATTTAGGTGTTTTTCCAGGGTTTTAGGAGGTATAGGGAGCAGAGAGATGGGACGATAGCGTTTTAGATCATTGGGATAGAGAGTGTTTTTTTCTCAATATTGGCCTGACTGCAGCCTCGTTCCACAGACCTGGGTAGGATCCTGTATTGATGACTCTTCATGATTGTTGTCATGGAAGGAGTAATAGTGCTAACTACTAAATGTACTGTTTTAGGAGGGCATGGCTCAAAGAGGTGACCCTGACTTTATACTAAGGAGGTGAAGCTCTATTTGTTTGGCTGTCATGAGTGTACAGGATGATAGAGCACATATATCCCCCTCCATTCTCTCTTTAATCTCTGAAACACTAGAGGTTTTGTATCTCAACAGCAGAGGAGTCAAATTCCTTATAGATGGTATGAGTTGTTTGAAAATAGTTCGATAGGTGGAGAAGTGTGGCTCACTGGTTAGAGCAGGCAGACCCTGAAGCAGAGGTCAGACCCTGGACCAGGGTTCAATTCCCGACGCGGCAGGGTCTTGAGCTCAAATGTCCATGGACTCGATAATTCTCGCTTCGGTGCCTGACCTAATCATGGATTCACACTCTGCAACTCTGGGCATTAAGCTTGCTTAATCTCCACAACGCCCCCCCTGCGGCGGGATGCCTGGCTTTCACCTTGGGGATGCCCTGTAGGGGCTATCTCACAGGGAAAAGCCAGGACGGGTTCCCAAGGCAAGCGCGGAGATACCCCTTCGGGGTTCGATTCTGGCGCTATATAAGAAACATAATATTAATATTAATAGAGGGAGCCCAAGATCTAAGCGATAAACTAAGTTGGTAGTATCTATGGAAGCAGATTTAAGATTTACCACATGAACTAGTTTTCTTGCGGAATTGGCAAAGTTTATATTTTTAGTGCAAACTTTTGATTTCTCTCTGCTAATATCTATGGTGTTATTCCTAATACAAATGTATGTGCAGCTTTTTCCTGGATCTCATAGTTTTTCTGCCAGGCTCATTCTTGTCGCTGGCAGGGCCTTGTAAGTGGTCAGAGCCAATCTGTGAACCTCTGAGCTGTTGGCAGCTTCTTGTGCTCCTTGTTTTCCATAAGAGGGCCAACCAAATCCAAAGCAGAACTAAACCAGGATGGGAATTCCACTATGACCAGCTCCACATCCACATCGTCAGTGCTTTAATGGTCCTAAATGCAGTAAAGGAGAGATCTCCTGATACTCCCTTTTAGCCTATAATATTTTCTGTTTGGAACCTCCTGTTTGATTGTCCAAGAGCGTGAGAAACCTACTGCATAGTGGTCAGACCAGCTAAGTGGTAATATCGCATTTAGCTTCAATAGTGAGTCATTAAAGAAAATTCCATTCAGTGTGTGCCCCTCACTATGTGTAGGGGCATTGATCAATTGAGAAAGACCAAAGCATGCCATTGTGTCCATAAATGCCCTTGAGTCTTTACATGTATCATCTTCCAGATGGAAATTGAAATCTCCCAGGAAAGTGTAATAATCTTTTACTAGAAGAGGTTCAATTATATGGACTAGTTCAATTGTAAAGACAAACTAAGGTCCTGGGGGACTATACACCTGAACACCAGAACAATATTTTGTCAGATGTAGTTTTATTGAAAAACTCAATGCTTCACATGGGGTTGTGCTCTGTATAGACTTCATGAGGCAATTATACTTTGGCTTATGTATCATTACTAGACCTTCCCCTGGTGTGCCTGTCCTGTCATGCCTAAGGATTGTATTTCCTGTGGGATGGTATCCTCCAAGGCGAGCTTGACGAGTCAGTTGCCTAGGTTTTAGTGACAAACACCCAGTCCGGGTTGTGTGCCACAGTGAATTTGGCAAACTCGGTTTGGCTTTAAATAAGAGATCTGGCGTTGATCAGGAACCCATTATATTTCTCCTCTATTGGGGATGTCTCATTCTTTAGATGGCCACTCTTTGGAGTGCTCTGGGATTTAGTAGACATGCTGGATGAGGGAGAAGTAGAATATCACCTTCATTGGTAAAAGGTGCCACAAAAGATACTACTAAGCAAAACAAATGTAGATTAAAACATGCTTAGGAGCTTGTTCTGCAGACTGTAAAGAACTGGCTACGTGGAAACACACTCATGCCGTTTAAGTAAGCATTTCCAATCAGGAGTACAAAGCCTAGCCCACTGCCTACCCAAAATGCCATCAGGAAAATTATATATATGGGCTGCATCCTTTTAGTTCTTAAATCAGCAGGGTACGCAGCAGGATCCTTTCAGTCAAAGCGCCAGGATACCCGTGGGGTGACAGACATGCGCTATAAAAGATTACCAATACATACATACATATAATACATACATACATAAAATACACACATATATATATATATATATATATATATATATATATATATATATATATATATATATCTATCTAATCTATATCTATATATCTATATATATATATACACACACACACACAACGCAATCTTCATAACCTCCAGCTTCTTGAAATGAAGACACGGACCCCAGGCTGCAGTAAGGGAGATTGTATTCAACCTCTCAGGCGACGCGTTTCGAGCAACTAGTGCTCTTGATCACACACCATACTCCTAGTCAGCTTCCAATTAAATACTTTTTTTGGAAAGTGATGCTCCACCTCTTTAGTCAGTCACTTGTTCTATAAACATAGATGAAATACTCATCTATACACCGCATGAAAGCAGACAAAAAACCAATAAGGGCACAAGAAACAATATAACTGCATGAATGCACAATTTCCTTCAATCATATAGAGTTTGAACTAAAGAATCCTGGAAATGAAATTTCATAAATGTTACATATATCTACTCAATTAAATGAAACAATGTATGTACAAATAAATATAGATCTATTTACAATAATTACATATAATATACCTATATACAAAGGATGCCAAAAATTAGATTTTTCTGCCTTGAATTTCATAACATTGTACCAGGTCTTAGATTAAAACATATATGAACTATTTCAATCACTGTATATGATACATGCAATTTTGTTATTGTCAGTTCCAAAAGTGCTCTAAGTGCCCTAGATGCCTGCGTGTTACTTGGTGATTAAAAAAGTACCCTAAAAAATGTGATATTGTGAAAAGTGAAGAAAAAAACTTTTTTTTACAAAAAGTTACTATTCATCAATATATACAAAGTTTCATCTGGATCTATACCACTAACAGATCACTAGTATCAGCTGTACATTTCATCATAGTAGAATTTTCGCATCAACTTGTTCACCCGTGGTGCAACTTGGGCCAATCAGGTTTTCAAAATTCATATAGAGATTCAGTTCTGGAAGTCCTTAAAAAATAGAAAACATGAATTTGTACTATATCAACCAATGATGTAACTACTGACACACAATCCAATATACAGTTAAACGGTTTACAAAAAATGATGTAAATCTTCTGTGGTGTTAAGTCCATTTGGGTATTTGCTATCAAGCTCCACTATATATTCTGTCTCTTTCTTCCTCAGTAATTTTTCTCTGTCTCCCCCTCGTTTGAGAGGGGCCACTGCATCTATGACAAAATATGTCAAATTATTCAGATCATTGTTATGAGTTGATCTGAAGTGGCGGGCTACCGGGTATGCACTGTCGTTGTTAACTATTGCACGTAAGTGTTGCAGAATCCTGACATGCACCTGCAATTTGGTACTGCCTATGTACCGTAAACCACAGGTGCATGTCAGGACATATACTGCAAAATCGCTATGGCAATTGTAGTTCCCCCGAATAGCTTTACTGATTGGACTGAATGGTGTATTGTAGTGCGTGGTGTTGACACCAATTTTGCACGCCCTACACGAAGAGCATTTGAAAAAACCCTCTTTTTGTTTGAGCCAAGTGCTGCCACCACATAGCTCAGGACTAGTTTTCACCAAACTGTTGTGCAGGCTTTTGGATTTTTTATAGGTTATTGTAGGTGTAGTAGGCAATGTATCATTGAAGAAACCATCGGTCATAAGAATAGGCCAATGTTTCTTTATAATAGACCTAATTTGTCTTTAATGTTTGCTAAAGGATAAAATCAAGCGAGGAGTATCGCTATTAATTTCCAATTTTGGTGCTTCAGATTTTAACAGAGACTCCCTAGATCTTTCTCGACTACGTCTCAGTGCACTTTCCAAAATTTTATCTAGTATCCTCTAGCTTTAAGTCTGGAGATGGTGTTCTTAGCCTCATGTTCGAAAACCTCCGGAGTGCTGCTGATTCTTTTTACCTTTAGCAATTCTCCGTAAGGGACATTTGCAATAACATGTTGGGGGTGTTTACTACTGGCATGCAATATGCTATTCCCGGCCGTAGGTTTCTGGAATAGCGATGTGGTCACCATGTTGTTGTTAATGGTTATATGGACGTCTAAAAAATCTGCCTGCACTTTGCTAATATTGGAGGTGAAGAAAAGATTTTCCTGATTCACATTTAAAGCATCGACAAACTTAGAGGCGCTTTGTTCATCACCTTCCCATATGCAGAACACGTCATCTATATATCGCTTCCAGTATTTAACATGTTCAAATCCAGGTGTTTCGATGAGACCATGCCCCTCCCACCAGCCCACGTGTAAACACGCGTAGCTGGGGGAGAAGCATGATCCCATCGCCACACCCCGGACCCGTTTCCAAACTGCTTTAGCAAACATGAAAAAATTGTTATGCAGGCACCAGTGTATTAATTCACATAACATCTTATTGGGACTGTAGTATTCGCATGATCTTAACCACAAGTACAGTCTGATTGCTTCAATACCCTTGGCGTGGTCTATAGAGGTATATAAAGACTCGATGTCAAGAGTCAGACACCAATTGTCCTGCCATTGGATCGAATCCAATTTGTTCAAGAAGTCACCTGTATCTTTCAGGTAACTAGGTAAGCCTTTAACAATGTCCTGTAAAAAGAAATCAATTTATCGGGAGATATTCTCACCAATACTGTTGATGGCCGATATTATTGGTCGGCCCGGTGTTGGGACTTTCTGTTTGTGCACTTTAGGAATCAAGTACAAAATAGGTAATATCGGATGTTCAACATGTAAAAAGTTAAATTCTGTTTGGGAGATGGAATTATTTCTTTTATATGATAATAGCATCTTTTTAAGTTCATCCTTTGCTTTTGTATATGCCATTCCATTCGATCTCACATAATTGGCATCATTCAATTGTCTCATTGCTTCGACAATATAATCTTTCTTCTGCCATAGAACAATATTTCCGCCTTTATCGGATTCGTGGTTTTGACTTAACTTTTTCATTAGCATTTTGTACTGATTCAAGACGGCATTGTTTTTAAGAGTTTGAGCCTGTGCCGTGCGGTGTAACTTTTTTAAATCTTCAACAACACACTCATGATAAATGTCTACCGCGTCTTTAGGCATAACTGGCAAAAACGTGCTTACCGGTTTAAATGGACTGTCACCGACTCCCTTCTGGCAAATGTCGACATTATACAGTTCACGCTGTGTGTTCAGAATTGCGCCATCATTGACACTAGGTAATGGACTTCCAGATTCTCCTAAATCGCAGAGGGTTAATAGCAGCCTGGCATCGCAAGCTGCTGGTGTTGTAGAGTTACCAGTGGATTTGGCCGCTGGGTTGGTGTTGCCTTTCTTGTTCTTAGGTATTGGTTTGGAAGAAAATAACTTTTTTAATATCAGTTTACGGATAAACCGGAAAACATCCGCTCTAGTATTGGTATAGTCAAAGGTGCTCTCTGGGCAAAAATTCAATCCAAGAGTTAATAATTGTTTTTCAGCCGCGGATAGTACTACATCTGACAGGTTTGTTATAGTACAGTCCTGCATTATTTCCTTTTGTTGTACCATTGTTTCTTCTTTTTTTGCTGCTGCTGCTGTGGCTTTTCGCTTCCTCCGTCTGGCATGGCGCTTTGCGTTCTGCTTTTTACGTTGTAGTTCTTTCGCAGTCGTAGACGCAAAGTTTGCAACCGATCCTCCACTAAAGAAAATCAATCTCTTCGCCAAGATCCAATATTCTACCACCATGTCTACCCTCTATGCTACCGGTTTCAGATAGCGAGGTGCTCGATGTACTGGCTAAAGAGATTGCATCTGCTTCGGAATTATCATTTTTCTCTTCCAGCGGGCTGGCTCTGGTCGGTGCACCATCGTGTTCGTCTGTTTTATCAATTTGGACTGCTTTGCTTTATCGAATTTGCGAGAGAAGGTGTACACTTGACCTGTTTCATAGTATTTTAAGTCTCTTGCAAATTTGTGCACCTTCCTAATTTTTATGCGCTCTTCATGCTTGCGGAGCCTCTCACTGATTTCCTTGCGCGAAGCTGTTACCATCTGTTTGGTCTCGGAATCTGTAATTTTGTCCAGTTGCTCATCCAGACCTTATATTTCTTCCAGCAGCTTTTCCCGGTCTATTACCGCATATTTGATGAGAACTTTCACCAAATTCATTGAGGCTACCAGATTCATTTCACCCCATTCCTTTAACATGGCAGGGTTTGGGTCTTCGAAACTTGGCGCCAGCATTATTCTTAAACCTCGTGGAACTCTACCCGCCTCCACGTACTTGGCGAGCGATTTATGCTCCCACCATTTCATAATCTCCGATTTTGTTTTTTTCTCAAGTATTTTGAGTAACTTTAGCGTCTTGCTGCACACACATATATATATATATATATATATATATATATATATATATATATATATATATATATATATATATATATTATATTGCATACAGGTCTCCCCTAAGGTAGGTTATAGATAGGCTATTGCACAGGGTTCATTGTAATTAATAGTTCAGACATGTACTTTTAAGTTTTACTCATCCTAAATACTGTGAGGCCTACCTGTCCCATAGGATAACATGGAGATGCCTTATTACATTTATTAGCTGCTAACATTGATTGGGAACAGGTAGGCACTTGATATTTGATATCTCTGACATTGTTATGAAAAGTCCTTCTTAATAGAAATTTCAATTTCGAAAATGGCACTTTCAGAAAGTTGCATATTCATGCACCTTGCTATTTTGTATCAGTAGTCTGTCCTAGGTCACAATGCCAGATGTAGCTGGCAGATGGACTTTGTTAATTACTCCCAGAGAGTCACACAATAGAGGGATTAGGTATGCTTGAATTATCCATCTGCTGGCAGGATGAGGATGTATTTGGGGATAACCCCACTTGCAAATTAATAGGCTTTGCTTTGTCTTTATACAAAGGACTTGTCTCCATTAAATTGTCCCTGCAACCAGCTTGGAGCCAGGGCAGGGGAGTCAGGAAATTCTAAGCACCTCAAATGAAAACCTCTAAAAACTTCTCTGACTTGAAAAAAGGAACCAGGTCTGCAAATAAGACCTTTAGCCACTCTTCAATTCATTCTATGGACTTGAACAAGGCCTCTCAAAGGACTACCTGATGCTCTGGCACGCTGTGTACTCTACAAGGACAACTGTGCTTCACCTGGCAGGACAACGAGGGCTGCCTGGAGCTTGCCTTGAACGTTGGTTGCTTGCACTGCTACTTGAGCCCTGCTTCACTTGAACCCAGGATTACAAAAGAGACTCCAAGGGCTAGTTTGCTGGCCTCCTAATCAGAGCCTCAGGGACATAAAAGGCTCCCACCATCTTGATGCTGAACCTTGATCCAGCCTTAGAGAGTCCTGAGCCCCAAAGTGGTGCCCGACCAGTCCTGAACCCTTGGTTATGGTGTGCCCAGATATACAGAATCCAAAAGTTGGGCGTTTGAAACTTTGTTTGTTGAAAATTGCACTAAGAACAGAGGGAAGACTGAGACCAACCTGCTCATAAATTCCCCCGAGGTGCTTCGCAAGTCAGCCTGACTTCACTGTAGTTCCAGCTGTGTTCTTCTTCACAGCAGCAGATCTTGTTCAGCTGCCCCTTGGTGAAGGAGTATCTGGCCTCGTGGAACTCGTGTCAGCCACAGTTTGCAGTTTCATTCCACTGAAGATTTTCAGCTTCCAGAAAAGTGACTACGTTTGAAAGTAAAAATATTCACTGCAACTTCATCTAGCCGCTCCCTGAAAACAAAACCTTCTCCTCAGACACTGCTTGCAGCATGACCGTGCTGAACTTTACCTTCTCAGAGCATTTTCTCTAAAATATCTTCTAAGATTGAAGGTAAGAGCCAACTGGGCCCAATCCGCTTCTTGTATTCGACCTGCGCGCTATCACAGTTGGCCATATTTTTTGGCTTTCACCTGGTCTCGTGTGACTAAATGGCTCTATATTTTTAGGTTTGACTTAAAAAATGTAAATGTGACCTTCAGCTCTGATTGCATATTTTATTAAAATGTACTCTATATTTTAAATTGGTGTAGGAATTTTCTTGTGCTTTTCGTACCAAGCTGCCACGGGTAAACACAAGGATATGATGGACAGAGCGCTGATATTTTTTAAGACACTCAACTCTAGTCACAGATTTGTGTTGAATCCATCATAATTCTTTAGCTCACTTTGCCACCTTAGTTCAGACCAAGCTATATGCAAATCAGTCTTGACCCTGGGCCGCATGGGAACAGTCCAGCCTGAACTGCCAAGTCTGGTCTTCCCTGAACCAGTAAGCATCCTGTGACCAGTTTCTGGGTAACACCCTTCATCAGCCAGGCTAGCTTGAATCCAGTGGCAAAGTGAGCAAGGGGCCCCCATCTGGGCATACCTTGCTAACTTAGGGCGAACAAAGCAAACACAAGGAGATGATGGATGGAGTGCTCTAACTTTTCAGACACTCACACACAGTCACAGATCTGGATTGCAGTTATCACCATTCTTTAGCTCACTTCACCACCTGAGTTCAGACACAACTATATGCACACCAGTCTTGACCCTGTGTCCTAAGATACTTGTTTTCAGTCCAGAGAGGACCTGACCTGGAAGTTCGCACTGGACTGTTCCCATTGGGCACAGGGTCAAGACTGATTTGCATATGGCTGAGTCCAACCTGGGATAGCATGGTGTGGCAAATAAAACTATGGATTTAGGCCCATATCTCTGTACTGGGGTAAATGTATGGTAGTGTTCTACATTCTGTCCAACAATTGTTCTTTTTCTCATTTGTCACCCCTAGTGGGACGGACAAGCCCAGACGTGGGTCCACTGCTCTACATGCCACTAGAGTCAAGCTATCATGGCTGATGAAGGGTGAAACCCCAAAACTGGTCCTAGGATGCTTTTTTCCAGTCCAGGGAGGACCTGGCTTGGCAGTTCGGGCTGGCCTGTTCCTATTGGGCACAGGGTCAAGACTGATTTGCATATGGCTAATCCCGAGCTGGAATGGCATGGTGAGCAAAACAAACAATGGATTTAGGCCCAGATCTCTGTACTGTGCTGAATGTATGACATTGTTTTGCATTCTGTCCACCAATTGTTTTTTTTTACATTTGTCAATCCAAGTGTTAAGCACAGTTTAATTTAGTGACTGACTTTTGTGGTTCACCCTGACAGGGATTGTGTGTGTTAATCCTCTAGTGGCCTGGAAAAAAGTCAGTCAGACCTAACTTAGAGGCAAAGTGCAAAATAATTATGCAGAACTGATAACATTAATAAAATGAAAATGCACCACAAGAAAAATATTGTGGACATACTAATCTGGTACCACAATGTACAATCCACTCAAAAAAGGGGCAACCAGTTATTCCACATATCTTCCTCTTCCTCCTGCTTTCCTCATTGTGCCTTTTTTCCTCTCAGCAAATATTTGATGAGAAATATAAGTGCTGCCCCTAAAAAACAAGTGCTGCTGGGTCCCACCAACAACCACCAGATCAAATTAATCCTGGAGAGGTCTTCCCTTGGTGAACAGATTCTTCCACGCCATGCTTTCCTTGAAAAGATCATATGAAATCCTGTGCCCCTGCTCTAGCTCTTTGTGATATCTATCGCAGAAGCAGCAGTAGCATCTCGCTGGTAATGACAACGGTAGATAGTCCTTCGGATACAATTTTAGTTCTTTATTTATTTTTTTATTTTTATTAACAGTCATTGACACATACGTACAGTACATAGGATTAGAATGCCGTGACAGTGGAGACATTCAGCAAGCATCAATGAACAGTTTTCCCAATTGGAAGTCATGTGGAAGAGACCATATCTAGATCGGTTTCATGGGGTGGGCTACAAACATTCCCCCTGTAGGAATTCCAGGGGTTCCAGACATTGGCCCATTTCCAGGGGCAACCCCGAGCAGTGTATACGGTTTTATCCCTGAACTTGCACCAGTCAAGGTTTTTCTTCCAGTCTGACAGGGTAGGTGTGTGAATATCTCCCCAGAGCCGTGCTATGTTCCTTTTTGCTATTGTAAGCCCTAGCGTGACCCATAGTGTGTGATAGGTGTTCAAGTGAGTGGGCTCCCAGATGTTGAGAAGGCATATGCGCACTTCTGGGCGGAGAGAAATTTCAAGCACCTCACTGATTACTTTGTGTACTGTGATCCAGTAGGATTGGATGCGAGCACAATCCAAGAAGATGTGGAAAAAGGTGCTTAACTGAGCGCACCCTCTCCTGCAGTCCCCTCCTCCAGTCACTCCCATGTGTATCAGTTGGGGTCCCGTTACGTAGACCCCGTGAAGAACCTTAAGCTGCATGAGTCACAGGCACGCGGAGATGGCAACTACTCTCGGGGAGGACACTGCCTCCTGCCACTCCTCATCGTCTATTAAAATGCCATCAGTCGTCCACTTTTCTCGTAGTGTATAGAGGGGTTCTCCATATTGTTGATTAATTTTTTTTTATATATTAATGAGATGGCCTTTTCTGGTCAATGCCCGTCCAGTATTCTGTCCTCTAAGGGAGACGCGTGGAGGGGGGAGGACCCAGCAGGGAGGTGCGATCCAAGTGCGTGATGCGCCTATAAATAGCAAAAGCGTTCAGAGTCTGCTAGTTGGATTTGTTGCTGTAGGGCATTGAATGACTTAATCTCGTCTTTGTCCCAGAGGTCTCGGACATGGGAAATCCCAATAAGGTTCCACCTAGCGAATCCTTTCGATTTCCAGAGGTCTCTCAGTTGTTGGGAGTCCCACAGCAGAGTAGCCATTGTGACCTTCTCCAGCCCTAGGGATCTATTGTTGCGTGCCACACCGCCGCAGAGTGGTTGGTTGGGCCCGTTAGGAGATATCTTCCTGGTATATAATATAGTACCCTATTGAAAGTACCCCCAGGGAGGAGCCAACGATCCATGGCGTAGCCAGGGTCATCGAAACAGTCAAAGTACAATGATTTACGGTTGCGAGGTGTGCCGCTGAATAATATTTTTTGATGTCCCGTAGGCTAATTCCACTGTCGTACCAGTTGAGGGTTAATTTCTGCAAAGCAATTTGTGGTTTACCATCCCAGAGAAGTTCTCTCTGAAGCCCTTTAATTTCTCTGAAATAAGCATGGGGGACAGGATCCAGGGAATTCTGTACTGCATATAGGAAACAGGGCAAAGACTTCATCTTAAAAAGGGCTGCTTTACCCAAGAGTTAAAGTGGGAGAGTCTTCCAGCTCGTTATATGTGGGGCTGCTAAGGGGCAGGCTGGAGGCGTTCGGGGCGGGTTCCCCTTGAGAACATAGAGGAGGGATTCCTGGCAATTTACTCTGAAACTGGAATATCGACTAAAAATGGTCAAGATGTCAAAGACGGCAATCAAAGATTTCTTGGGGAAAGCATGATACAAGAGGATATTATCCGCGTATACCGAAATTCAGTCTTCCCAGTTCGGGGACCAGCTCATACCGCGTATAACTGGATCTTTGCGGATCCAGGCTGCGAGGTGCTCGAGAGCAACAGCAAACAAAATGGGGGGGAAGGGGGCACCCTTGCTGTGTCCCTCGACTGTGCTGAACATTAGCTGATTTTTTGTTGTACACTACCACGTAGGCTAGGGGTTCATGGTATAAGAGGCGCGCCCATTGTGTGAAACCAGTGCCAAATCCCATTTTGGTGAGTGTGGCGAATAGGTACGGCCATTCTAGAGTATCAAAAGCCATAGTGGCATCTAGGGAAACTATTATTGCCTGTTCTTGTTGTGAGAAGGACCCTGTACTCACCCGGATACGGGGGGACCTCAGTCACAAATACGACCACCACATCCGTATTCATCTCAGGTGTTTTCACAGGAGAACGCCATACGCCGGCAGGACCCGGAAGTTCCGCCCTCGTGCCCCGGAAGAGACAAGCACGAACCACTCAAAGGCACGCAGGGTCAGAGTTCAGGGAGAGTGAGCGCGGAAGGAGGAATAGAATGCCGGAGCACTGAGGAAGAGGAGGGAGAAGATGCGGGACCCGGTTGGACTGAAGACGCGGACCCGGTTGGACTGAAGACGCGGGACCTGGTTGGACTGGTGAAGACGCGGGACCCAGTTGTGACCCAGAAGACGCGGGACCAGATTCAGAGGACTCCAGATTTGAGGATAGAGAGGAAAACTGTTCGGAGGACTGGTGGTGTCCGGAGGAGGCTGGACGGCGGCCGTGACTCAGGAGAGTTACGGCTGGAGCCGGTGAGTGTAACTGGCTCGGGGTCACCCATGTACAAGAAGGAGGGGAGGTTGGAGTAGACCATAACGGGAGGGCAGAGCACTGAGTGTTGGTAGTCGGGCACATTGTTCCCTCGAATCCTGCACTTTTATGCACAGTGTTCCTTCGCCAAGTCCCTGCACGTGAATGCACATCATTTACCTATCTCTCTTAGTCACCTAAAGAAAAGGCATAATCCTGACAACCCCATCACTGTAAGAAAGCTTAGTTCTTGAATCCCACTAGTCAATACGGAGAAAGCACAATGGTGTGGTGATGGGAAGAAGGTCTCAGTGTAACAAAACATCATTCTGACGGTTCCCCTAATATTGCTTTCGTTCTTCTATGAGCCTCCGGAGAGACCATTCCAGTCCGGAAGAGCAAGCGAGAAAGCAAACATCTTTACCAAACCCTGCTTCCAGCTCATCCCAAGAATCAGAGGAAGAAGAACAAACCCTTGACCAACCTGTTCCATCCCATTCTGTTATCAATAAACCCCTTTCTAAACCATTATTGCAGCCTCCAGGCCTGTTTAACAAGCCTGCGCTCCCACACTTGTATAGTAGACACTCGGCCCTGGACACAGTGGACCCTCCGGAGATGTTTCTGCGTGGCATAAAACCAGATTGGTCTGAACGCACTGGACCTCTGATTACTTTGATCAATCGATTAGCCAAAAGTTTAGCCAGATTCTTGGGTTCTGCGTTAAGGAGTGAGATGGGGGAGTAAGACGTACAATCTGGTCTTGGCTTGCCCTCTTCATGAATAGTGACTCTAGAAGCTAACCTTGCTCCCGGCTGCTCACGTACATGGCTTTTAAGTATGGAGCCAGCTCGTCAGGCCTCAGTTTGTACAGTTCTATTGGGATATCGTTGGGTCTCAACACCTTGCCTGAGTGTAGCATATGTATGGCTAGAGCTATTTCATCTACGGTCAAAGGGCAATCAAGAAACTCACGGTCTTCTACTGAAAGTGTAGGAAGGGATATATCTCGCAAGAGTTCAGCCGCCTCGCTTTCGGTATATGGCGCAATGGAGGTATAGACTGTTTGAAAGTGGTCAGCAAACGGTTAACTATGTCCTGTGGGTCTGTTGTGGGGGGGCATGTTGGCGTTACGGAGCTCTGGGACCAGTCTACTGGCTCACTCCTTTTTATCAAGCCAAGAAATTAGCTTTTCCATCTGGTCACCCAGGTCGTAGATCCTGCTCAGCTTGTCTTTCCCCAATGCTTTTGATTTTTCTGCTAGTAAGTCTCTGTAACTAACGTGCTTGAGCCAAAGCGTGTGCAGCGCTTCGGGGGAAATGTTGCCTGTCAAGTTTGTTCTAGGCTTTAAATCTCCTCCTCAGCATCAGAGATATCTTTGTGCTTGTTCTTTTTCTCACCCTAGATCAAAGACAGGGCTTGCCCCCGGATCACTGACTTAAAGACCTCACACAGAGTTTGAGGTTAGTCTACAGAGCCTTCATTTTCCCTAAAGTAATGGGTCATGGCTTTAAGCAAGTCTTTGCGAATTTTGGGGTCGCTGAGGACCAAGGATTAATGGGGGCGGTTTTCCCTACCCGTGTTTGATTAATAACTAAGTGCAACCAGAGTGGAGAGTGGTCGGAGATAACCCTAGCTAGGTGTCGGACCTCATGGATATAGTCTTCATGCGAGCCAGGGACTATTATGTGCTCAAGTCTGGAAAAGCTGATGTGTGCACCAGAGTGAAACGTGCACTGTAGGTTGTCTGGGTGACAGGTCCTCCACCCATCAACAAGCCCCATTGCCTTGTGAAAGTCAGGCAATCAGCAGTGTGACTGTCCAAGCACTCGGGGAGGGTATTGATCCATTGTGCCAGAGAGTACGGAATTAAAGTCTCCTCCGAGCACCGGCAGACCCTCCGGTAAAGCCAGAGAATGGCACTAAGGTCTTTAAATGTGGTGGCCTGTAGGCCCGGAGGGACATAAACTGACATTAAAGTGATGATTTGACCCTCCCAGGTGACTGTGACCCCAATGTAGCGGCCCCGGCTGTCGACCTATGTAGATGATATTGTTATGTTTGAATACATTTGTAGCGCGCACTGTTACTCAAGAGTGTCCTGGCGTGAGGGAGAGCAGAGGCGGGAGAGGGAATAATTTTCTGAACATTATACCCACTCTGCGTGACCTAGATGTAAAACCAGCATGAGCCACCAGAGTGTAGCCATATCTATGCATGGCCTTGCATGAGTTACCAACTGAATGTGTTTCTTGGTGCATGACTACATCAGGCATATCCCTTTTAATATGCTGGAGCACTATGTTGTTTAATCTTGTCCCCAAGCCCATTAACATTCCAACTTAATAGCTTAATGTTTCTGTCCCACTGAGCACACATTGGATATCATACCGTTTACTCCTTATCTAGTAATCCATTCGGCCTGTGCTGTCAATGAAAAAACCAAAATCGGGGGCGTGGCTAGCGGCCGAACATGGCGGCAGCATAGAGGACTAGCTCCGACAGAGAAGCGGCCTCTCAGACTATCCGTACTGTAATCCATGGCTGAATCAGACATCAGACGGAGGCACCGAACGCCCATGACCGGGAGAGACTGGCGGCAAGTACCGGGACGAAAATCGGAGGTCGGACAGCGGAGTTAACGTCGAGTGTCGGTGTAACCGAAACACAGGCCTGAATCCGGGGCAACCAGTGGCGAGTGAAGCCGACCGGAAGTGCGACCTGACCGGCGACGACGGAGGGGAAGTGGTCGGGACTGGAGAGGAAGCCCGCGAAACAAACAACGAACTGGAATTCTCATCCTTGGAAGTGGCGTTAGTTCGAACAGAAGGCTGTACGCTGCTGGAGAGGTGGAGGGACTATCCGAGACTGATGTCGCAGCAGTGACCCTGAGACACCGGGACGATATTGGGCGGCCGGAAAGGACAGATCGCCTGACAAGGCAAGAATACTATGGCTGCAACTCTGTTACCATCGGGGGTGCGCTGGATGCGACCCCCATCTACATTAGATTGCTTTCCTTGATCGGACTACAGGCCGCATCGTATCCGTGGCCGCTCCCCTTCCTCCCGATCCCCTCTTCCCGAAGGCCTGAGTTACAGCTAAGTGGACATCATGGCGGGAAAGGGCTCTAAAGGCAGCATGACCCAAACACGTATCGAACGATACACAAATGATAAAACTGCGTCCCCTCCAGCAGACGGACGGCACACCTCCACGAAAACGGTGGACAACGTGGGGACGAAAAAGGCGACCCTAGATGATGTGATGAGAGCACTCACGCAGGTCCAGACAAGGGGGGGCTCCATCTCGACCGAAATAACTCTCATTCGGGCAGATCTCCACAAAATGGCCGAAAAAGTGGGGTCACTGGAGCTGGTCACAAAATCGCTGGTGGAGGACGTGTCGGAACTCCAGACGGCAATGGAGGCGGTCGTCGCAGAGAATAAAATGTTAAAGGACAAGCTGGATGACCAGGAAGGGCGCTCCAGGAGAAATAATATATGAATTCTTGGAGTTCCGGAGTCAGAAGGCACTAGAGCAACTGATCTTTTTGTGGAGGAACTCATCAAATCGCAACTCCAACCCAAAGGACTATCAGTGTTCTTCTCAGTCGAAAGGGCGCACAGAGTCCCGGGAGAACAGCCTAAACCGGGGGCATCCCCTAGACAGATCCAGGCGAGACTGTTCAACTTTCGTGATAGGGATGCCATCCTCCAAGCAGCGCGGGTTTCCCCACCCGTAAAGATTCAGAAATCCACATTGGCATTCTTCCCGGACTATACAGCGGAGGTGGCCAGGAAGCGAAAAACGTTTCTGGACATAAAGAAGGAACTCAGGAGGAGAGAGATTCAATACTCCATGATATTTCCGGCTAAACTACGGGTGGTAGCGGAAAACAGGACATGGTTTTTTGATAATCCAGAGACTGGCCGGGACTGGCTGGATGGCTGGCGTCCTGCCTCTCAATCCCGCCGCCCGGGACAAACTAAAAATGGCCAACAACTGAAGGATCATGACAACGTCCGAGAGGAGGACCTAGACAACGACAGAAGCTTGCCGATGAGAGACAATGCTGATGCAGACCAGGAGGTGGATATCTAACGGCCCGGCGGGTACGAGACATTCTTGATATGGGACTGCCGCCGGGACTGCCATGGACACTGGGCTGAAGGCCTCTGCAGAGGGTATGAGGGGTTGCTGTTTCCGGAGTACTCCTCACCCCCAACGAGCAAGTAACCTTGTATTTCTATCTGGGTGGGTTCAAGCACTCTGCTAAATTGGGGTGGCGGGCAGTTTTGAGTCCGTGTGGCAGGGAAGCAGGGAGGGCGGGAGTTCGGGGCATGTGGGGTTAATAAGGTTTGATGGTTTGCATTGTTTGACTACTGTTTACACTGACAATCACTATAGTCACATTATGCCAGATTTCACACACCGGGCAGACCGGTACTGATCTGAGGACACTAGACCCGTTACAGCATACGAATGTGGGCGCCCATGGGGATGGGTTTCTACCGGACACATTGCTGCCTCGTCCTATGGGGTCTGTGTTTATGTTTACAATTTTACGATGGCAGGACCGCCACAGCCCAGTAACGTGATGAATGGTCCCGATGTGGGGCCTGTGCCGCCATTACAAATAATGTCGTGGAATGTCAGGGGTCTGGGGGACAAGGTAAAGAGAGGGTTGGTTCTCCAGAGTATTAGAAGGTTAAATTGAGACCTTGTCCTTCTTCAAGAGACACATTTAGTGGGTGCAGCTAGCAAGGCTTTAGATAGGCGAGGATACAGCATGATAACACATTCAGACTTCACTTCGGGGTCCCGGGGGACAGGCATCTTAGCGAAGAAGGCATCACGATTCATTCAACAGACTACTAAGATTGATGGTTATGGCCGTTTTGCTGCAGTCTGTGGGCAGTGGGAGGGGATATCCATTAATGTGGTGTCTGTGTATATCCCACCAGCACTACATGCATCAGCACTTCCGGACCTGGGAAAGGTTCCTTCTGGAGCTCCCGGACGGAGACCTAGTGGTGGGAGGAGACTTCAACGCAATGGCTCATGTCACACAGGATAGGTTTCCAACCCGGGCGAATTCACCAGGCCCGACCAGATTCAGCGAGTTCATGGAGGCACAGGGATTGGTTGACATATGGCGGCACATACACCCCGAGGATCGGCAATACTCTTATTATTCGGCCACACACGATTGCCTATCCTGTATTGATTATTTTCTTACACTGGGGGGTGGCCGACTCACGATCAATGATGTACAGATAAGACCCCGGGGTATATCAGATCATTCCCCCTTGACCATGACCATGTCCTGTACAGCGTTAGCACGTAAGAGAATCTACCCAATCTACCCTGGATATCTCAAAATTCCTCACGTCTGTAAAGACTTAAAAAAAGCGACTAAACACTACTTCAATGAAAATGCGGGCTCAGTGTCCTCCCCAACGACCCTGTGGGAAGCATATAAAACAGTGCTGAGAGGGCAGGCGATTGCGACGATCACGAGACATAAACATGCACAGAAACAAGAATTGCTAGCACTAGAACTAAAATTGGAACAAGCTAATGCGGCCCATATGGCACTCCCATCGGAGGACACATGCCACTCACTCCACCTCTGTCAACAGCTACATGACTATCTTCTCAGACGGACAATAGAAAATATTGAGACGACTGCGCATAGGGTCTATGATATAGGCGACAAAGCCAACAAACTGTTGGCCTGGCTAGATAAAAAAAGTGAAGGCAGCAGACACATTTTACAACTGCAGGATCCGGAAGGGACATATCATACACGCCCCTCTGAGATCATAGACATCTTAGCTGACCACTTCCAAGCAGTCTATACTCCAGGAGAGGTGGTCACGGCTGAGGCGGCAGTGTCGGCGCTTCAAGATATACAGGTCGAAACTATCACCGGAGGCAGTGTCTGAACTGTAGGCAGACCTAACGGAGGAGGAGCTCCGAACGGCAATTGGTGCGCTGCACACGGGCAAGGCGCTGGGCCCTAACGGGATTCTGATTGAGTGGTTCCAAGCAGTATCGGACACCCTGAGCTCACCACTGTTAGCCATGTTCGCAGAATGTCGAGAAACGGGGGTTCTGCCCTTGGATCAACGAATGGAGACTATAGTGACCATCCCAAAACCAGGTAAATTGCCCACGGACTGTGCGTCGTATCGCCCAATCTCGCTGCTCAATGCAGAAGCAAAAATTCTGGCAAAACTGATTGCGAATAGACTGACCCCGCACTTAAAACACCTGATCCACCCGGACCAGTCAGGCTTCATGCCACGTAGAAGCACGGCATTAAACCTCCGGCGTGTGCATGGGGCACTGGCGCGAGCCCATTTGCTAAGGGAGCCGGCAGCCATTCTGTCACTAGATGCCAGAATGGCTTTTGATATGGTGGAGTGGCAATATTTATTTGCAGTCCTGGCCCATATGGGTTTTGGCCCCAAATTTCTCTCCTGGATTAAATTCTTATACGCGAAGCCGGTTGCACTTATAGCAGCCAATGGCCACATCTCCCGAGCGATCCATCTGGCCAGAGGGACGCGTCAGGGTTGTCCATTATCCCCTCTACTGTTTGCACTGGTGTTGGAACCGCTCGCTACTGTTATTAGGACTACACCACTGTTGAAAGGACTAACGTGGGGTGACGCCTGGGAAGATAAGAATATCCTTATATGCTGATGACATGCTAATTTATTTATCTAACTCAGAGGTGGGCATCCCGATACTGTTGGCACTCTGTGATAGGTATGGTCTGACCTCCGGATACACGATCAACTGGACAAAGTCAGTCCTCTACGTGCTGAAAGGTCCTGTGCCGCTCCTCCCCGACGATTGCCCGTTGGTAGTAGCCGATACTTCATTTAAATATCTGGGCATACACGTAACTGGTGACGTGGGTGTGTTTTACGATCAGAACTTGGCACCCCCGCTCACTCGCCTGAAGGCGGATGTACGTCACTGGAAAGCCCTGCCCCTCACACTGCTGGGGCGCGCGGCATTGTTTAAGATGATGGCACTCCCGCGCCTCTTATATGTGCTGGAGAATACCCCAGATCTGATCTTGCCTTCCGATTTCTGAAAAGTGACGGCAGTAATGACCGATCTGTTATGGGGAGAACGTCCGCCCAGAATAGCGCATATTAAACTCAATCGTGGGTGGTATGACAGAGGGATAGCTTTGCCGAACATGCAGCTTTACTATTGGGCGTCACAGCTCAAAGTCATTAATCAATGGATCCACGTCCCACATGATGACCCGGCATGTCTAGCAGATAGAGCGCAATTGGGAACACATAGTTTACTGGCCCCACCGTATAATCCAAGCCTACTGAAGCGATTGCTCGGTCCAACCAAACACACAGAAACAATATGGTATAGGGCGCTGACACGGCTTAAATGGAGGGGAGTCATAACCAAGCTTACTCCACTATGGGACACTAAACAACTAGGCTGTCTTAGATCCAGTAAAGGTTTTACCCAATGGGATACTATTGGAATCTCAACGGTGGGGGACCTATGGACCACTACTGGGATGATCCCTTTCCCACACCTGCAGCAACAATATGCATCAGGCCCCACTGAAACTTACAAATACATACAAATTAGACACGCACTAATGGCAGTAATTGAGCCAGGGTCCACTGTTCCAGAGTCCTCACCTTTGGAAGACCGACTTCTCACAGACTTTATGCAAATACGCGCTACCTCGCTTACATACCGCAAGCTACTGAACAATCTCCCAGACCCCTTACAACGGTTGAAAGAGAAGTGGGAAGCTGAGTTAGATGCCATGGACGAGACAGATTGGAATGCCGCACTAGCATCACCAAGGGAGGCGGGGGTTTCAGCCCGGTTTAGGCTCATACAACTTAAAATACTGCATAGAGTATATTACACCAGGACCTCTCTGCACAAAATGCACAGGGCGGAAACCCCGTATTGTCTCAGGGGGTGTGGGGAGGAGGGGACACTACTGCACACGCTTTGGGAGTGTCCGGCCATCTCGAGTTACTTGCAGCAAGTCATGCGCACCATTTCCCAGACCCTTGACACTTCCTTGACACCGGAACCACGTATGTGCTTGCTGAATGTGTGGGAGAGGACTGACCTGACACTCCGGCAACAACAATGGGTCACTATTGGGACTATGGGGGCCAAACGCGACACTGCACAGAGATGAGGAGTGGCAGAAACACCTACTCTAGCACTGTGGTGTAGGATGATGGATAGACTTATGCTAACCGAACGCACAGTGTATAAAATGAGAGCCAACCCCCACAAGTGGAACAAGGTTTGGGAAGCATGGAACAGATATAGGGGGGATTTGTGTGAGCCACTGCCGGAAGAAGAGGATGACAGCTCAGAAGTTGATGACTAGCTGGATGAATGAGACAGGGGGAAATGTGTAGATGAGTGTAGGAGGATAGGAATCGACTGATGGGGGCCTCACTTAGTTTGGTGCTCAGAGAGGGAGGGGTAGTAGCCTGGGAACCTGGAACCGGCAAACACTGAACTCAACTGTGATGATTCACTGTGACTATACATTATGCAGGAGTCTATTATTTTTGTTCTTGTTAAATTTAAAACAAAAAATAACATAAAAGTAAGATGACACGTATTCTATCACTGTATCCTTATTGCATTTTGCACTATACCAAACGTTTGCTGCCGGACCGGAAGGTTGTCGGCTGAATAGCTGTGTAACAGTACAGAAATGTGATTGAATGTGAAACGATTTCCTGTGATGCGATGTACTGACATTGTAATGATGGCAAACTTCAATAAAATCTTACACCAAAAAAAAAAAAAAAACAACAATTCACCCCCGAGCCTAACCCCCCATTCCAACCACCCCCACCCTGCTTCCCTGCAATTTGGGCACCCAACTGCCCATGCAGAGCGCCTGTCGCCCCAACTGGTTACCTAAAAAAAAAAGAAAATGGGGTACCCCACCCGTCTCGCTCCTCTCCCCTTTCCCAGAATGCACGTACAGAACCCAGTGAAGTCTCTGCCTCCTGATACTGCTAGGCAGCTAGCCAGAAAAGGCTGGAAACTAAGAGGACATCCCTCCGGGTCATGGTAGGTGCTGGCTTTGAAGAGGAAGTGGCCAAACATCTGGTAGTATCACCTGCTGCCAAAGTCAATGTCAGTCCCTCTGCAGATCTCCCGCACAAGCTATTCTGCCCAGAGTCATGGTGTGCTTGAATGTCCAGCCACTCTGAGGCCGTGTCTGGCTGGTCGGAAAACCAAGTTTTCCCCCCTGACTCTACTCAGATCTTTGTGGGTAAGAGAATAGCATATTTGAGTCCCCGGACTCTGAGGCGTTTCTTCACTGCCAGGATTTATCTTCTCTGCCTCTGAAACAAGTTGTGTGGAGTCTGGGAAGAAATTAATGTCAGCATTTTCATAGCAGAGCTGCGCTGTTCTAGCATTTTGTAGGATGACATCTCAGTCTTTAAAACTCAATACTCTCGCTAGTATAGGACAGGGCGGGGCCCCGGGTTTCAGGCGAAGAATTTGCTGAGACCTTTAGGCTTCAGGTGCTTTAGGACAAGGTCCTCCACGAAGAGGTCAGGCCTAAGCCCTTCCGCCTTTTCAGGGACCCCAAGAATGCGTAGTTAGTCTAAGGCATCCTTCATAGTCATCCAGCTTGTGCTCCGTAAATTTGCGGAATGTTTGCAAGTCCTGTACATTTTTTTGAAGATGTGACATCGTTCACCAGACTCGCAGCTGCAATTTCTACCTGCTTAACTTTCTCAATTGCTTTAGTGAGGTCTGCCCTGATCAGGTTAATTTCAATAGAAAGCTTTTGCATTTTGTGCTCCAAGGAAGTTCTGATCCCAGCTATTCCTTCCATTACGTCCTTAAGCAACAATTACTGGCTCTCATTATCTGGTTCGCTCACGGTCTGGTTCCCGAGCGCGGACCCGGGGGTGAATCTCTAGCGACCGCGTACCAGTCCTTCCTATTGGACTGGATCGCTTTGTGGCCTTTCTGGCCCGTACTTCTTGGCTTGTCAGAGATAGCCATCATGCAGTTGGGTTCTGTGGCTGTCAGACCTTGTTCCCCTTCCTTTCACCAGGCGCTGCGTGGGTCGTGCGGCTCCACGTTGAGCGGCGACAGATTCTGCATACTTTCACCTGCCTAGAGCACCCAATTATTTCGACAGCCACGCATGGTCAGGCCGGAGAGTCCCAAAGGAGCAGGGCTCTTAGTCCAGGGGGGTGGAGGGGGAAAGGATATTACACTCAGGGCATCAATATTTGACACAGCTACATTAAAAGCCTCTCCTGATCAGGCCAGGGAACTTCGGCGGAGTAGAAATCTCAGGTCGGGAGGGGGGGGGGAAGGATATTGCACTCTTGGCACTGGTACCTGCAGAGTAATAACCCCCTTCAGTCTTGGCCTTAGTGTGTTGCGGAGGGGGGGGAAGGGGAGCAACTCCAGCCACTTGGTCGTTTGGCCCTCGGCGGGCAGAGGGCCCCCAGTATGCTCACCCCAGGCAGCACTCACCGGATCATCATCGCCTCCACAAGAACTCCCCGTCTCTCCCCCAGTGTACCAGAGGGCGAAGGTTTGTTGTATCGGCCGCCAGGCAGGCCATTCTTCTGCCGATTCATCTTTTGGCTGCTTCCGGTGGCTGTTGTTTGTATATACCCCTCCCGGGAAAGGGGGCACCCTCCTCACGATCGGCAGATGCTGTGTGGTGTAAAGGCCGCTCCAGGCCCCGAGTCACGGTGCCTGCCAGTCGCCTCCCTTCACCCAGATCCCAGCAGGCCAGGTCCCGGCTCCGCCTGGGATGCAGGCAGCACCACAACGGGAGTCGGTACTCAGTCCCCGGTTGTGCGATTGACACAGGAGTACCTGGGGGGATCCTCGTTCCCTCAGGTTTCTGATCCTGTGTTCAGGGTTCGGATTGTTGTGTTGGATTGATGCGGGGGAGTCTGTGAGGACAGAGCTTTTTGGTCTACGCGGCCATTTCCTTATGATATTTGGCCACGCCCTCAATTTTCTTTATTTGATTGATAATGACTCTGCACTCGTTTGGTAAATATATGCAGACCACTTCTCTAACGGTACACATGCATGTTGGTTTAATCTTGAATTTTTTTGTTTAATTCTTTATATTAAACAGTTGCTTAGTACAGTATTACAAATAATACAGAAACAGAGGTACAATACAACGGCAGTAGTCGGTGGAATAAAATACACTAAAGGACCACTAGTCTTTGATAATATCCCACAGTGTCTTCCCCCTGCGCCTTGAGGTCCCAGTCTACAGTTTCTACAATACATTTCCCCAAACTTCACAATTAGGTTCTGTATTCCGCCCACAGGATCCAAATCTTTTCCCATTTTTGGGGGCATCCCCATCTCTGATAAACTACTTTCTCCACCTGTTGGCACCAGTCCAGATCAAGCTCTCAGTTCCTTGTACTAGGGGAATAAGCAGCCCCCATGCTCTCAGTTCCTTGTACTAGGGGAATGAGCAGGCCACATATCCTCCCCCGTCACTCCCAGTAGGTGCCATCTTGCCTTGACTGGGACCTGGAGACCTGTGGCATTCATCATAGACCGATTCACCCCCTCCCAGTAGCGCTGAATTTTGAGACAAACCTAAGATAATGTGAAACCTCCACGCAGCCCCAGGCACACCGATCAGAGTTACAGAGTCCCAGCCCATGTTGGAGTGTTCTAGGGACATATGACCTGTGTAGGATCCGAAGTTGGATCGATTAAAGCGTGCCTGCATGGTAATCTCCCTGGCGCTCTGCAATGCCTCCGTCCAATCCTCTTTCTTCAGTAGCCCCAAGTCTGCTTTAAATGCCTCCCTCGGAGGGCCTATGGGGTCAGGAGAATTATTCATGAGCTTCCGATAGGTGAAAGAAATGGCCTTATCCACCATCGGGTCGAGGAGTAGTCAGTCCTCAAGTTGGGGGTACTCTGGTTACTGCCCCTCCTCTGGTACATGGCACTGCAGGGCATGTCTCAACTGAGATAACAAAATTGCTCACAATCAGCCATTTCATATTCTGTCTGTAGGTCATCAAATGTAATCATGGTCCAATTTTGCCAGGCGTCTCCAAGGCAGTCTATCCTGATCAGGATCCACCTGTGAAAACCCTGCAGGCACCCCACCTCACTCAGCACGTAGCATTCTCAGAGCGGTGTTCTCTCCATCAGTTTGGTCTACCACCCCAGTAGTCTTGTGGCATCTCTCCATGCTCGCACCACTGCCCGTATGTGTGCAGGGTGATGCTTCTCATGGCCCCTTCGATATAATGCTGCTGGATAGCCCCCAACTGCCATGGCATGCAAATCCACCTGATAAGCTGGTACAGTATGGGGTGCAAAAAGCCAGTTATTTATGTTATTGAGCTGGAACGTCAGTTTTTAACATCTGAGGTCTGGAACTGCCAATCCAACCTCATAGATGCCTCACTGCAGTTTGTGCAGTGCCATGCATGGGCTACCCACTTCCCAGAGCAGAGTGTGCAGTTCACCCTCAATTGCCTGAAAAAACTTACTCAGAATGGGGTATGGGGTATTCTGTAACACATATAGAAAACAAGGGAGGGGCTGCCATCTTAAATAGTACTACTCGACCCAAAATGGAACTTGAGTGCCACTGCCAGTGAGCCGCATCAACCCAATTTATCTGAAAGCCTGAATAGCTACCGAATAGCTGGAATATGTGGATGAGGCTATGAATCGCCTGACAGTGCTTATGAGCATATAACAGAATATCGTCGGCATATAGGGAAATATGCTCCTCCCAGCAACCCCCACCATCGATGACATTAACAAGAGGGTCCTGACTTACCCATGGCATGAGAAGTTTGAGCTCCAGCCCAAAAATCATATGGGAGAGAGCACCCTTGGCATGTACCCCTATGCAGTGTGACCAGTCTAGATACCAACCCATTCACTCAGACTCTCGCCATTGTGTCATGATAAAGGAGTCCGACACAGTCGCAGGATTTTGGTCGGAAACACAGCCTAGACGGGACAGCTAACAGGTACCACCATTCAATGATATTGAATGCCATACAGGCATCCAGCGATAGCAAAGGTGGGGTTTCAGCTGGTTGAGTCTCTGTCATGTGCATGACTCTGTATAAACGTCAGAGATTCAACCAGGTACTCCTGTTTAGCATAACCCTTGACTGGTCAGGGTGTATTACTGTAGAGACAATCAGATGCAGCCTATTAGCCAACGCCTTATCCAGGACCTTGACCTCAAACTGGAGTAAGAATATGGGCCTATAGGAGCTGCACAGCTCTTGAGGTCTACCCTTCTTTGGGATGACAATTATGGTGGACAGTCTTAAGTCCTCTGGCAGTCACCTCTCTTTCTGTGCTGTCGGAAGCATATTTAACATCAGCTGAGCCAGTTTGTCTGCTACACACTTATATAGTTCGACAGCCAGTCCATTTGGGCCTGCTGCCTTTCCAGACCGTATGTTACGAATAGCAGCCACGATCGCCTACACTGTCAGGTCTCGGTCAGGTTCCTCCGTGTCTTCCACTGATAGTTCTAACATGGATATATGCCTAAGCCCTTCAGCACTTTTATCTCCCTTTCTGCTAGAGACTGACTTGTATAATGCTGCATAATAGACTACAAAGGCCTCAGCTGTGTCTGACCCTGAGATGCACGGAGGACTGTTGGGTAGCAGCAAATCCATTGTGATATCTTGGATTAGTGGAGTCGTATCACTCTTTGAAAGTTGTGCTTTGCATTTTTTGGCCTCAGAAAGAATATTTGTTTCTCTTGGAAGAAGTGGACCTAGGAGAGCAAATCTGGCAAGAGGTTCCTCTGTTGCTGGCATTAATAATCCACACTGTGTTTTTGATCCAGCTGGAATGTTTTGCCTTCTGATATTAGTAGAAGTTGGGCAAACAAGGCCTGTACACAGCGCCACTGGTAAGGAGGCGGATGCCCTTTGAGATACCCCGATTGAGTGTAGAGTGATTTTCAGCATTGGCAAACTTTTTTCTAAGATGTAATAATGCTGGTTGCGGTCATCAGTCTGAAGGGCCTGCTCATTTGTTTTGTGGGAGAATTTTGTTAGAGTTTTCAACTTGGTCCAGCCGCAGCTCAGTTCTTTGCAGAGAATGGTCAAGATTCTACAATGCCTTACTGAAATCTTGGGGGAGGGAGTTAATCTTATTTATAAATTTGGAGAGCAGAGTTTGTATGACTCTTTTTATGAGTTAGGCAGCTGGGGGAGTTGGCCCGGTTCTCTGTCAAAATCAGAAGTTGTGCCGCTGGCCTAATGGCAATGGTTAGCAGTTCTTCAGATGTAGCCTCTTTCCTTGCGTTTAAATGTAAATGTAAATGTAAATGTATAGGCATTTATATAGCGCACTACTTACCTGTAGGGTCCCAAGGCGCTTCGACCGCTGCGAAACCCTTCCTGGCTTCCCTGAGAGATGGTCCCCTTAATGGGTATCTCCAGGGTGAGACCAGGCATCCCAGGCGGTCTGGTGGGGCCGTTAGTGAAGATGAGGCAAGCTAATGCCCAGAGTTGCCGAGTGTGATCGCTGATCAGAGTGGGCACCGAGGCGAGAGAATTATCGAGTCCGCTGACCCTGGTCCAGAAACGTGCCACGCCGGGAATCGAACCCTGGTCCCGGGCCGTCCTCTGCTCTCGGGTCTGCCGCCTCTAACCAGTGAGCCACACTACTACGTTTATGGCTCAGCATTGACCTCAGTGATTTATTCATACATCAACAGTACCACACAAGCTCTTCACCGCCCCTTGGGTTACAAAGTGTTTAAAATCTTTATCCTAGATCCCAAAGGGTAGATCTGTGCTAGGCCTCAGGCCTGTTATGAGCCCTGGGATTAATCGGCCCTCACAATGCTGCATATTAAGCGTTTTCGTATGGGGAGAATCTACACACCTATATCTGCATTGGATGTAGGGTTGCAAGATTCACCCGCCTCACTTCTCCTCTGTTGCAGGAAATTGCTTCCTTACCCCCTGCAGGCTCCTCATATGGAGCGGGACTCATCATGAAGGCACACGCAGGGTAGCTCCAATCATGTTGCTGCCCTAGAGGGAAGGGAAGCAATGGTGCAGTACCTCCTCCAGACTCATCTTTGGATCTGCTGAATTATCCAATAGCCACAGAAGTAGCTGTTGCATTCTTAAATTCCAGGTTGCTCCCTATTCGGTTAAGCCATCAGCGAGCTTCGAATTGCTCACCTTCCTTGTCCTTAGAAGCTTTGTGAGTGATTACCTGCTCATTGAATCAGTGGGTCTTTCTTTAGGGCTCAGATCACCACATGAAGCCATATTTGTTGGCTTTGACAGGGGCCCAATGTGCTGAGCTTAGAGGGGATGGATATACATCGATCCCCACTGGCCATGCCCTCAAGCCACCCAGGGCCTGATGTCCAACATATTTTTGCATGTGCAAACAGCTTTGCGACCCGTTTGCTCATTCAAAAATACCTAAGGGCCATGTACAAACCCTAATTAGCGAGTCGCAATTTATTTGCGACTCACCAATTAGGATTTGCGGCACACTATTAGGAAGGGGCGTTTCAAGGGCATCCCTTCCGAATAGCGAGTCCGAGTCCTATGTATGACTGTTTTGCTACCGCAATTGAGGTCTCAAAACAGTTGCAATTTACCACCTACTTCAAGTAGGTAGTAAAGCATTTGAAAACAAGAAGGGACCCCAGGGGACCCCTTCCCCTTTGGGAATGCATGGGAAAATATTTTTAAAGAGCAGGCAGTGGTCCCAGGGACCATTTAACAAAACACATCTTTACTCAAAAGCAGTCCAAAACATGGAGGTCTGCTGAGCCCAGCAGGCCCCCATCCCTGGGAGGACTAGCCATTCCAAATGGATTCACAAATTGAGAGTGGCTCATTAATATTCATGAGCCTCGCAATTTGCGGCCCCATTGGGAATCGCTAAAAGTGTCTGACACTGTTGTACATTTGCTTTAGCGGCTCTTAAATTGCGACTCGTAATTTTTCACAATTTGTGAGTCACAAAAGCAAATGGTCGTATATTTGGCCCGTACTTGCTACGGTAAACATAGTTTCAATAATTTAAATCTAGGCGCAACCCCTTGATATCATTGACACCGAAAAATATGTTAAGTATTTAACACTAACAAAAAAGTTAAAAAGTAAAAAATCTGCACAATATTCACACAACCAAGTAAGAAAAACAGAGAACAAATCATTTAAATGAATGATGTTCCTATACCTTCACAAGTTGTCCTTCGTGCCCTGATAGGACTCCTATTTCTCACCCCATACCTTCCTCTCAAAAAGCTTAAGCCTTTGTCCCTGCTGTTGGTGCACTTTTCATGCCTCATTAAGGGGAAACACCAAATGGGTCCGCTTCTGGTTAATGCTAACTAGCCTACTACAGGA
Source organism: Lissotriton vulgaris (assembly GCF_964263255.1). NCBI lineage: Eukaryota > Metazoa > Chordata > Amphibia > Caudata > Salamandridae > Lissotriton > Lissotriton vulgaris. The sequence goes on from NC_141693.1 coordinate 1,528,792,948, forward strand.
ACAGGCACGTAAAGTTAATTTTCTTTTAAAGCCATTTTCCTGGCTATTTACTAAAGCTCTGAAATCACCAATTATAAATAATTTTTAAATATAAAAATAGTGGATTTGTGTAGCCTATCCCAATACAAAGTTAGCAGACTTTGTCCTGTCAAAAGATGGTTATTTTGACAGGTTTGTCTGCAGACTTTAAATCTATAGGAGTCATGGTACACAGGTACGCCTGAATTTATGTTCCTTGGACAGCCTAGTGAATAGCACAACATGTATTGCAGTCAACATGTGACATTAAAGTTTTCAATGCTGTTGGTGTATTTCCTGCAGCATATACTATGACTTTACGGGGAAGTTCAATTCGCCATTTAGGAATTAGCCAATTTTACTAATTGTAGGGGTCGGATCACATACTCTAGGGACTGCAATCCCCCTTTAGTGGTAAAACAGCATCATCAGTCCAAACAAATGGGAATGACATTGCAAAAAGATGCTCTCTCAGATTATAGCTATTAATATACACATACGTTTGGAAATGGCACTTTCTGCAGGGTCACATTCAACCGCGTTGCCTTCCTCACCTTTTTCTGACCTTGTTTTTGTTGGCCTTAGGACTCTGGGCACTTTACCACTGCTAACTAGTGCTAAAGGACATGTGCACGCTCCCTTAAAACATATTAAAATTGGTGTATCGACAATTGGCATATTTAATTTACGTATAGGTCCCTTGTAAGTTGTACTATGAGTGCCCAGGGCCTGTAAATTACATGCCACTGGTGGGCCCACAACCCTGATTATGCCACCCATTTAAGCAGCCGTTTAAACATGTGTCAGCCTACCACTGCAGAGCCTGTATGTACAGTTTCACTGCCATGTTGACTTGTCATTGAAAACCTCTTGACAAGTCTTAAAATCTCCTTTTATTATATATAAGTCACCCCTAAGGTACTCGCTAGGTAGCCCATAGGGCAGAGTGCTGTATAAGTAAAAGGGAGGACATCTACATTTCAGTTTTACATGCCCTGGCAGTGAAACACTTCCAAAAATGTTTTTCATTAATGTGAGGCCTACCCCTCCCATAGGTTAATATTCTCCTCACAGTAGCTCTTCGACGTTGATGCTTGTCATAGGTGAAGGTACTGTTTCAGCAGGGCCTCCAGGGCTTCTGTATCTGACATCACGGTCGACTTGACTTTACATATTTGACCTGGTCCACCGCCACCTCAAGTAACCCCTAAGCGCTATTGATGTTTAAGAACTAGATTCAATGTAATCTTTAAAAATTCATATCTCTGGTGCAATTTATTGGATTTTGGTTGTTTTGTCTTCTTTTGTTCAATAAATCAATTTCCATTTTTCTACCTAGGTGTAGAATATTTTTGTGTGGTGTTTTTTACTGTTTTATTTGTATTAAGTGGTTCACAAATTCTTTACACTTAAGTTAAGCCTGCCATCTCTGTGCCAAGTTCTCAGAGAATGAGCACAGGTTAAATTAGGGATTATAATTGCCTAGACCAGAGTGAGGTTACTTGTACAGGGTGAATACTTCTGCCAACTAGAGACCCCACTTCTAACACATACGAAGACACACAAGCATTCACAACTGCCTTATGTAGATGGCCCTATCAGTTTTATCGGTTGTCTAGTGGATACCTCACTTGAAATCCTTTCTAGAGGTGTCACTGGAATCATAGCTCGGCTACCAATTGCCAAATATATGCATGACATGCACAATCAACATTACAACTAAGCGCTACATGGTGTTTTCACAGCAGTATTCAGGTCCATGTAGAGTGTTTACAGATGTCTTGGCAGAAAATGAAAGTAGTTTTTGTAAGTATGCATTATTACCTTTGATGTACACTTTCATTTCATATTCGTTTGCCAGTGCACTGCCCCATAAACCTAAAGTCAACAAGAAAAGCAGAGTTATTTACATTATTAGATGTTGTAGTCTCAGAATTAAACTAAGAAGAACCATGCATCTCACTTGATGACAATGACATGAGGTTCAGCCCAGCACAGTATATTTAGCCAGATCAGCAGAACAAATAAAAACAGTCAAGGTATAGGTCAAAACAAAAAGCATGCCCAGTTGAGGGTTCCACAATAAAAACAGTGGGAGCTAAGCATGGGCACTTAAAATGAATACATGTATTCTTCTTAGGGTGACCAGCCCTTCCACGGCATTAGGGGCACTGTTTTCAGACTTTAATATGTTACCATTAACCTTGGGCTGAGTTCATGGACTTGCACTACGCAGAACTACGCAAAGTGCAAAAAAAACTCCGCCGCACTACGCGGAGCTCCACAAGAGACGGAGTGTGATAAAAAAAATGCAGTTCACGGTGCTTGCACAGTGCCGGATTCTTGTCCATACTGTGCAATCATTCTAAAGGGCACCATGCACTGCACAGAGGTTAATTTTCCTCACTCATGATCGCCAACTTGACATTGATGAATGCGAGCAAAGAAAAAAACACCGCTTTGCGAAGCGGAGCCGAGTTTTTCGGAACTCCGCGAGTTCCGCGTCACGCAGAGAACTACGCAAACTCTGCGACTGGAGCGGAGTTCACCACCCAGGGTTAGTTACCATATGCTCAGGACTGGAGACAGTCTACTTAATGATCTGACCCAATTCTACGAGCTTATGAACCAGGAATTGACAAAGCCAATGCATTTGACTTTTGTAGAATACATATGTGTATTTGGTCCCAGACAACCAACATACATAAAAGCATTAATACATATACAGTTTAGACGAAATGCAAGAACCCACGCACATTCACCTTCCAGAAACACCCAAGTCAACCTTCATGCAGTCACCAATATACATGTATAAGAAATGTGTTATGTTAGGTGAATTTCTTTTATACTAAACAATTCTGCTGCAAGTCTATTCTAAAATAATATTAGTGAAAGAACATGAGAATAGAACGGAAAGAACAAGAGTGGAAAATTGAAGGATCATTGTGAATCGAATGTGAGAATGTAATAGCAGCAGTTGTAGCCAACACCGACTTTTTATTGCTAAGCAATCAGTACTGAACGAAATTAAGCTCGGGAAAGAGGAGAAGGAAGCAGTAAATGATAGAAGGGTAAAATCAATCGACTGGTACAGAGATGCTGGTGCAAGACGGGTATCCGGGATTATGTCCACAAATCGATTCACAGAGGGTCAAAGACAAACCAGTCCCATGATACTCTGACACAATCCGAAAGTGCAGAAACAGGGACACTATATGAACAGGGGGCTGTACAGACAGAAATAATTGTGGACAGATATATCATTACAGGAGTCATGATTTTATCTGCGGACACATTTGCTGATGAAATATGAGGTAAATGAAAAACCACTCAATAACTAGTCATTTCTAGGCTACTCCGTGCATAAACCACTTATACTTGGTCCTTTAAGTCTCCACGCACGTCCTGCCACTGCCCTCTTTGGAACGATATTCTGCCACTAACAATGCAGCTTATCACATGCTCATTTATTTTTTGCATCTTTGGACAAAAAGATGAAAAAGAAAACATCATCTATCCAGGACAAAAAAATATGGAGCCAAAGAGGATAAATGAGTCAGAAAGAAGTTAGATATCCAAGAAACAAGTGACTCAAACAGATGGACTCACTAAATACCAACAATCTATTTCCACTACAAGGTTTTGACTTCCTCAGGTTGTGCACAATTAGTTGCTCTGGGATTGTTCAGTTAATATTGCTGGATGTTCAGAAAGAAATAAACGTGAAGATTCCAGTTCGAATTTTGAATTAATGCAGGCTTCAGATCTCGTGAGAAACATAGCTATGAAGAGATATTGTCAGTGATGTTCAGTCAATAAAGATTTAAATCATTTTAAACTGTACATTCAGATATTTTCTCTTGAGTCCTTCAGTTTTGTCTTTCTGTTTCATAGATCAAATATTCAAATCGGATAGCAAATGGTCTGAAAGGTTAAAATGATTGACAAGGGGCTGGTAAGGTTTCTTTATTTATGTTTGCTGATTAGAGATTCCTGAAGTATGTAGGAAGGTAATTTATAGTTTGGCCTATATTTTGTTTCTTTACAGGTTTGGCATTCGCACAGGAATACCTATATGATATACGTTGATGAGTATGTAAGATGCCTTCTTGTGCCATCTGTACCAGAGCGTGTTAATGATGATGTTTGTAAAAGGTATTTATATATTATATTATTTTATGTTTTATGGATTTGTATAGCCCAACTTATCAACTGAAGGGTATCCAGGCACTGAAAGTGTATCCAGGCGCTGTGATGGGTGATACACGATGCAACTTTTAGAATCACAGTAATGTACCTATACATTTTTTACTGCTTATTTGTTTTCTGCTATCACAACAAGAACTCAGCAATTGTGAGCTATGTGATAAGCACTGAATGTCAATTTGTAGAACAATCTGTTCTAGCATTTTGCTTGTGGGCAATAAGGTGAATGTTATTTGAATTATGTTCCCTGGAGTAAAGGACTGGTAATATTCTACCTACAAAAGTGATATCTGTTTTGATTCTGCTGGGAATTAAATAATTAAGGGATGGTTAGGAGATAGGAAAGGGTAAGGAACGATAGAGCTAAGGGAGGAAAGAATAGTGGTAAAGGAATGTGAGAGGATTTTAGGGTTCATGATAAGGTAGAGTTAGAGGGAGGTCAGTAGTTTAAAAAACGAAGAGGGTTAGGGGAAGTACCCCAAAACAGAAATATGAAAGAAAGGAAGTGGGGGGGGTTATGTGATCTGTATTGGGGTATTTTTCCGTTTTAGGGTGTATATATATATATATATATATACATATATATATATATATATATATACATATACACATACATATATATATATATGTGCATATATACATATATATATATATATATATATATATATATATATATACATATATATTATATATAGTTAGGATTTTTTCCCTATGGGATTTCTGAAAATTCTATGCCTAATAACTTTGGCGTTTGTGGACGGAATCGGTTGAAATTTTCAGGAAAATGGCACATTTTGTTTCTGAGTAGCTCCTGGAAATTTGGGGGGGTTTCTTCAAGGGGGGGCTAAGAAAAAAGGGGGGTCCCAAAACGCGTTTTTCCCATGTTAATTTCCATAGGGCGGTTGGACTCACTTTTAGCCCGAACGGCTGAATGGATTTACACGAAACTTGGCAAAATTGTAGGGACTGTTAGCCCGATGTGCCTTTGCTAGGTCTCAATATATGTGCTTCAGTGGATTTTGAGAAATTAACGTTTAAATCAAGATATATATCTGTAACAGCGCTCCGGGCAGCGATCTGGTTCGCGTCCTTTTCGCGTAACGGAACTTTGCGCACGGAAAGCTGATTGGCTCTTCGGTGTCTGTCAACATTCTAAACAGTCCGGTGCAGCCGCCATCTTGTCTCTCGGTAGGATCGAGAGACAAGAGGAGGCCAAAAGAAAGGGGGAAATTTCCATAAGGGGGCATAGTAGATCCTCCCTGACCCCCTAGGTTTTATGTGGAGGTTTTAAAAGGGCCCAGCAGGGTTCAAAAAAATTTTTTCTTTTTTTTTTTTCGCGATGAGCGCCTAGTACGCGAACCGGAAAGCGTTCTAGGCAGCGTACTATAAGGATAATAGAATGATATACTTTTCAAAGACTAAATGTTAATTGTTTGTTGTTTTGTTTGTTGTTTTTTTTGTTTTCTTTATTTGTAACTTTTTTTTTTATTTTGATTGTTTTTCATAATTTATTAAACTTTCTAACATTTCAGTGTCTGAAATGTCATTATTTTCTTGAAATATTGTTTGCAATCTGTGAGGTTGTAAAATGTCCTCATTTGCAAGGAGGGCATCTACTGCTTGGACACATTGCAGCAGTTCATTATCCAAGCTTTGATCCATAAATTCCATGTCAATTTGTTCAATCAATTCCTGGCTGCTCTCTTGCAGGTCCATTTCAAAAGAAACTTCGTTTTCGCCTTCCATTTTGCCTGAAATTTGGATTAAAAAAATATATATTAGTAGAGATAGGGCACTGTTGGGATTAATTTTAGATAGTCATTTTTTATCAGTGAATTTATCTTTTGGCAGTGTAAAGTAACAGAGTGGAAATAGGACTATAAAAAAGTGTATGTGATTTAACCACGACAAGCCTAACTCCATTCATAACTATAACAGAGAAGTCTATCTAAATACATTCCTAGTACAGAGGGATAGTGTATATCTAGCAGAAAAAGTCTACTATATTAAGTTATAGTGCACAATATATTTCATTTTTAAAAATTATAACTTACCTTCACAAAGAAGTTGAAGTTTTTGGAAGCTATTGAAATGTGATGTACAACAAGAAGTAGTAGTCAAAATGGCTGTGTTTTCTTCTCTTCCTTTATATATTCAAGTATATAACCAATCAAATGTCAGGTAATAAAAGTAGAAAATGAAAGTAACATTTTCATTGGTTGTCAATTCCAACACTTCAGATGTGTTTTGTGAAGTAATTTACCTCACGGTACTTGGAGAGGTCTACAGGCTAAATGGCTAAATTAAATTTCAATCAAATTTGTGAGAATGAAAGGGATTGTTATGTAGTATGAGCTAATTAATATTTGGTGAGAGTGTCTCTAGTCGTTTTTCTGTAAATTACTTTCCCACCTTTTTTTGGACCGTTTCCCGGAAAGCGGTCCGGTCCGCGAACTAGGAGCGTAACGGGAGTCCACCATTTTGTGTTTCGGTCGAATCAAGGTATAAAATGGCGGGTAAATAATGTTCTGAATGGGTAGAAGGGGGCATGGTACAAGTATTTTGCCCCCCTACGTTTTCTGAGGGTGGCTGAGGAGGACTATATGTGCGAGGAAAAACTTTTTTTTTGAAATTTTGCGCGGTTAGCTTCCAGTTCGCGTACCGGATAGCGCTCTTTGAGCGTAGTTTGTTGAAAAGTACAGAAAAAAGTTAGAAAAAAAATAATAAAAGTGTGTGATCAGATGAAGGGTAGCTCTGAGAAGAGCTTTTGGGTTTATGGTACATTTAGGTACTTATAAGTAGGTACCAATGCACAGTCTTAAATTCAGAATGAAAATTCTGTTGCCCTCATCTGAGAAGTGAACTCCATCTCCTCTGTAGATAATCTTGCATGTAGTAACGCAAGTTATTGTTGTACAGAGAGCCCATTCCATGGTCTCTCATGAAAGCTGAAACAGATTTGTTTACATGCTTCCTCGCTTTCTCAATTTGTGGAGAAAATTGGTTGGACCACCTCCATTTCTGTCTTTGGCATATATTGGAATATACCAAAGCAGTTTGAGGAAAAAGTGCCATTAATTGCTCAAAGGTGTCCTTTAAAAGCATTTCCAGACCTACCCCTGTCAAAGTGCCCAAATCATTACCTCCACAGTGCACTATTAACAGGTCAGGTTTTGGCAAATGTATTAAGGTTTTCACCAATGGTATCAATTGGTGACATTTTAATCCTCTTTGGCCCAACCACTTAATTTCCACATCCTGTAAATTGAGGTTGTGTAAATTTCTGTTCTCAGCATACCTTTGAGCCCAGTGGATGTAACTATGTCCAACAATCCAGACCTTAAACATGGTGGGAGAAGGTTGTTCTGCAGTCAGATGAAGTGTGGTAATGAAAGGGCAGTTGAAACAGTAGGAGTTTGTAAAGAAAAAAAACTGTGGATTTCCAATGCTAATGAATCATTAGCAGTGATTGGTGCATTTCCATTTCTGAAAACAGAATGTTAGGGTGCATGGATGTGTTCTTTGAAAGATGTAATTTGAATGGTCAAGGAAGAAACATTTAATGAAAGATTGCACTGGATACGCAGGTGCACTGAGAGTTCAGAGTTCAATTGAAACATTGTTGTGTGAATTTGCAAACATGAGAGGTCTTCCAGGAGGTGGTTGCTATGGAAAAAAGGCAGAGAGGGCAGAGGGGGGAAGGGTTTTGATTTGAAAAGAGTGAGGGAAGAGTTATGATTGGCTAATATGAGAGATATGTGAAATGAATATCTGTATTTCTGTGCTTTCAATAGCTGCAGCCTCTGGAGTGCATCGTTTTTTCTTCTGCTGAAGACAACTTGGTGTATTTCTGAGACTGTTTTCAAAACTCAAAAAGTATTTGCTAAGGTGAGAAAAGATTTATTTATTTTAGATAGAGAATAGTATGAATTAAGGAGAAAATGATGAAGAAAGCTGTGTTTTAAAACTGTGGCTTTGTCTGTAGTGATATAGAAAAAGATTTTGTTACTTTGAGAAATTGTAATTGCATATTCGGTGTAGCATTCTGGCATGCAGTAACACAAGTTATTGTGGTACATGGAGCCCATTCCATGGTTTGTTATGTAAGCTGAAACAGATATGTTGTTTTTAAAAACGATTTTAGAAATCAATTACATTTCTGGATATGTACTGCTAGAGCTTCATAGGTTGTTTTGGGCCATATTTATAAGGCATTTGAGTGTCTATTATGCTATTTTACGTTCTTCATGGTGCAAATTTCTTGTAAATACGCTCCCACTTGTGCTTTGCAAATTTAGATTTTGATTATGGGAGTTACATAGCCATGTTAATAATGTCCAAACAATGGTGGTAGGGCATTCAAGAAAACGCTTTCCTGTGTCTCTAGGACATTTTCAGTCCTTTCCTCTTGAAAACAGGTCTACAATTGATTTATATGCTGTGTTTAAAAACGAATTTTGAAATCAATTACATTTCTGGATATGTACTGTTAGAGCTTCATAGGTTGTTTTGGGCCATATTTATAAGGCATTTGAGCAGCGACGGCTCGTGGAGGGAGTTACGGTGGGGCAGGAGGGTGGGGAGGGGGAGGGGGAGGGGCAGGGTGGAGGTTGCTAAAAACCGGCATATGGATAATTGCAGGTAAGTAAACAATTTAATTAATAAAACGAATTTCGTAGTGCGCCTTGCATCGCAAAATGCAATGCAGTGCGAGCTACGAAATTCGTTTTATTAATTAAATTGTTTACTTACCTGCAATTATCCATATGCTGGTTTTTAGCAACCTCCACCCTGCCCCTCCCCCTCCCCGCCCTCCTGCCCCACCGTAACTCCCTCCACGAGCCGTCGCTGCATTTGAGTGTCTTTGATGTTATGTTTTCCTTTTAAAATGGATAGTGTTCCTCATGGGGCCCTGAGCAGTTCTTAGCCATGTTATTTAATGGGAAGTGGATAACATGGCTAAGAGCATTTGCTGGAAAATGCATGAATATCGCTGACTGTTCAGCGATATTCATGCATTGCGGCCGTTTTTTTTTGCATTTGCGAGCATTTCTTAGCCATGTTATCCAATGGAAGGTGGATAACATGGCTAAGAGCATTTGCTGGATAATGCATGAATATCGCTGACTTTTCAGCGATATTGATGCATTGCGGCAGTTTTTTATCGCATTTGCGAGCAGTTCTTAGCCATGTTATCCAATGGGAGGTGGATAACATGGCTAAGAGCATTTGCTGATATTCATGCATTGCGGCCGTTTATTTTTTTGCATTTGCGAGCAGTTCTTAGCCATGTTATCCAATGGAAGGTGGATAACATGGCTAAGAGCATTTGCTCGATAATAGGTTGTTTGGGGTCATACACCTTTTTTAGGGAGAGATTTATGACTGTTGTATGCCTGTTTTGTACCACTGTGTGTCATTTTTGTGATGCAGTGCTGGTGCAAAAGATTTGCTATGTTAAATAATAAGTAGGGCATTAAGTTTTTGATGACTGTTATTCATTTACTGTTTGGTAATAGTGGTTAATAAAATTTTTTATTATATTTTTCCACAGATTCAACTGCAGATTCTTTCATAGTTTGGAAAATGCCTACAAAAAATAGAATTAGAAAGGCTAGAAAACGTCAAAGACAGCAGGATGATGTTTTATTGCAGCAGTCCTCTTCCCCAAATACTTGTCAAAACACCAAGAAAGCTCCGGGTAAGAGCACGAAATCATTCTTAAGAAATATTTGTAGTAAAAAAAGTATTTCTCCAAAAAATGTTTCAGTCCACAAAAAGAAAAGCAATTTAAATGGAAAGGAGAGACCCATCAAAAATGTTACTGGTAGAGGAAGAGATAACTCTGTGCATGATAGTAGAAGGAAACAACAGTTTAGGGACATTCGACATCGAATGTTCCGTAACAGGATAATAGTTAATTTATTGAAAATATTTAAAAAAAAGGCCAACAGAAAGCGGCATTTTATAAGAAGAAGAAAAATGTAGAGAAAATTATTGATCATGCTTTTGAAATTAAGCGAAAGTTGTTTATTTTGATAATCAATAGAATTAGGAAACTAAGCAAGGTAATTTCTGATTTCAAAACAAAAAGTAGATGGAAGAGAGTAGTAAATCGTACTAACTTTTGTGAAGTTTTTTCCGGAGAATGGATGCATAGTTCAAGTTGTGAGGCATTTTTTAATGAGGAGAGTTATTTTCAGGATAATGATTTGGTGTTTGCAGTTGACACCAGTGGTCGAGCTTATGAAGTGAAGGATGGTTGTCCAGTTGAAAAAGAACAACTTGTGACAACAGAGACAGAAGAGGCGCTAAGTGATGAGGTTTTAGGAAGACGTCCTAAGGGTCCTGTGTACATTTGGAAATGTAGTTCTATTTGCAGTGTGCGACAGGTTTCCATCAATTTGCTTTGTGATTTTATACGGACATTTAATAAGAAAAGTTTGAAGCAGAAAATGAAGTTGTTGCAAGATTTAGATCCTTGCAGAGTGAGACAAATGACAGGTTTGCGTGGTCATTCACTGGCTTGTCTTTCCAGGAGAGTATGCCAGAGTGTTTTTCATCATTTCAGGATGCTAGCAGTGCATCATAATAAAGTGAGAAAATTAGTGAGAATGTTGTATTATGCTAAGAGTCCAGCAATTATGCTTAAACAATTATGTGCTGCTCTTTTGCATGGGTCTGAAATAGATGTGAAGAATATTTGTGAAGAAATTGAGTTTTGTTACTTTGGTAGTAGAGATGAGAATGTTCAAATTGACCCAGAAGTAGAGGGTTATGTTGAAGATAATGTACAGGTTTCCAGTACAGATAATTTTCAGAAGGAAATTGCCACTTTTCAGATGAAATCAAGTGAGAGGCCTAATTTCACTTGTGTATGTTGTCGACGCACTTATTATAAGAATCAGACTAAGTTAGTGGATTTATATGCAAAAACTGAAAGGGAAAATAATAGTGAATGGAAGGATTTTGCCACATACTTGATGGTAGAAAATTGTTTTGATTTGGGAGTGGACCAACGTGTGTGTACTTATTGTTGTAATAAATTAAATCAAAACCAGATGCCTGCTAGGGCAGTTCATAATAATCTGGAATTGGTTGAGATTCCTTCAGAATTGAAGGATTTAAATACTTATGAATCTATTTTGATTCAAAGTATCCATCCCTTTCAGGCTATTGTAAGAATGGAGCCAAAGACAGGGAAGTTGCCTCCAGCAGATTTACAGAGAGGATTAAAGGGAAGAGTTGTTTATTTGCCTCTAGATTTGAAGAAAAACATTAACACAATTGGAGTTGAGAAAGTGGAAGAGGAACCTCTGGTTATCTTGGTTAATGGGGTTCCGACAAAGAATAAGAAAATATGGCAAGATTTAGTGGATGTTAGGAAAGTGAAAAATGCAACTTTGTATTTGAAGAAAAATAATAAGTACTATAAGAATGTATATGTTGCAGAAGAGGAAGTAAGTGATGAAGAGGATAGCGTTTTGTGTGCTGGCCAAATTGAGAAAGTAGAGGTGTCTAATAGTGAAGAAATATATGAACATTATAGTGTTCATCCTTTGCATTCCAAGGAAGTCATGGGGAATGCTATTGAGTTGTTTCAAATGAAACAAGCCAAAGGGAGTCCCATTAGTGTTTGGGAGGAAAGTTTGGAAGCTCGGTGTTTCCCACAGCTATTTCCCACAGGTCAAGGAGGAAGATATGATGAGCGACCTCATCAAATTCCTGCGTCTGAATACCGGACTTTACGATTGTATGCAGAAGATCCTAGGTTTCGTCAATGCATACCCTATTTGTTTCATCTCCTGTTTGAAAGCGATCTGTCAGGACTGTCATATGCAGTGAACCACATTTTAAAAAGTGGTATACAGATGCGAAACATCTCGGCAAGTGACTTTATGCATAAAGTCAATGTCCAAGACAGTATTTTGGATTCTCACTTAATTAATCTCATGGCGTGTCAGCGTGGTACTAATGAGTACTGGTACCGTCGTCATGGTGATTTAAAATGTATGCTGAGGAACTTAGGAACTCCAACATGGTTCCTCACTCTGAGCTGTGCCGAGTATGGCTGGGAAGACTTACTTGAATTTCTACGAGAGGCAAATGGAAATATTGAAAACATTGAATTCAAGACACCTGGAGAACTGTGTTCTTTGGATCCAGTGAATGTATGCAGGTACTTCAATCATAGATTTGAAGCTATGATGTCTTTCATCACAAATAAAAAGAATCCACCTCTTGGAGAGGTGTTGGATTTCTTCTGGAGAAAGGAGTACCAAGCAAGAGGTGCCCCTCATATACATATGTTGTTGTGGATCAAGGATGCACCTAAATTTGGAACAGATCTGGATGACTTAGTGATGAATTTCATAGAACAGTATTCTACATGTGCTGTTCCAAACGCAACGGAGAAGAAAAGCCTAAGAGAACAAGTTCTACGTTTCCAAAGCCATCGTTGTGGAAAGTACAGTCGTCGTAAATTCAGAAACAAGGACAAGTTCTACACCAAATGTCGTTTCAACTTTCCACGACCGGTGATTTCTAAAGGAAGAGTGAACAGTTTGATGTCTTCGCTGCGACATAATGTGACGAGGAAATCACCCAAGAATACATACAGTTTGAAAAGGAACGAAGAGTCCAAGTACATCAATGACTACAACCCAGTGATTTTGTCAATGTGGAATGCTAACATGGATATACAGTTTGTGGCTGACAACTGTATGGCTGTGGCTCGGTATGTGACATCTTACATCACCAAAAAAGAAAAGACAGAACTGAAGGATATGTGGGAGGACATTTCCCATGAAAAGAGCCTCAGCAAGAAGTTGTACAGTTTCAGTCTGAAGATGTTGTCGCATCGAGAAATCGGAGCTTACGAATGTTCTGATCGATTGTCTTCAGCAAGTCTCTATGCCAAATCCAGGAGTCTCGTTTGGGCGAGTCTTGGTCTTGCTGCAACGCGAAATCGAGTTCTAAAACCTGTCCGGGAAATTGAGTATTTGGCAGAAAAGGAACCAAACAGTACCGACATTTTGAAGAGCAACATGTTGGATACATATTATCCAAATCGAAGCAGTCACCTTGAGAATGTTTGTCTATATGAGGTTCTCTAAAATTATATATTCAAGAGGAACATCAAAGAAGATATTGAGAAAGGAGTGTATGCTGTAATTGGAAGTGAGGGATGCCTGGTCAAGCAAAGAAAATGCCAATTAGTAAACCATCGAAAATTGAGTGGTGAATCTCCAGAAAAAAAGGAGTTTTTCTATTTAGCACTTTTGCAACTTTTCAAGCCTTGGCGTGCAGAAGAGGAACTGCTTGGAGATTTCCTCTGTTACGAAGACTCTTTCAATGCAGCCAAGGAGTCCATAGAATGTCCTGCTTTTCCTAAATATCAAGAAATGCTAACTTTGGAAATTGAGCAGGAAGCAACGATTGCAGCCGAGATTGCCAGAGACAGTTCTCAGGACAGTCAGAGTTCTGTTTCATTGAGTCAAGATCCACTTGGAGGACTTATTATCGAAAATGAAGCTGCCACTGCTATGAATGAAGTAGAAAGAGCCATGGCACATGCTCAGGAGGATTCAGTTAACTTAGAAGACTTGGAAAAACAACTCAACGTTGAGCAGAGGAAAATATATGATGAAGTTACCAAGGAAAACGAGCACGGATTAAGTCATGAGAAGAACGAGTGCTCATGTACATCGTTGAAGCCTGTCCGACTGTACGTGAGTGGAGAAGCGGGAACTGGAAAAAGTTTCCTCATTAAAGCAATTTCTTGTTATTTGCAAGAAAGGACTGAGTCATCGCTGTCTTGTGTTGTCACCGCTCCTACTGGACTGGCAGCACATAACATTAAAGGTATTACTTTGCATCGTCTACTGATGCTGCCGGTGGAGCATGACAACAAATTACAATACAACAAGTTATCTGGGGATGCTTGCTGTGAAGTTTCAAGAGTCTTGAGGAAAATGAAACTACTTATCATTGACGAAGTAAGCATGGTTTCTAATGTCATGCTTGCCTTTGTGCATTTGAGAATGCAAGAAGTACTTAAAACTGAATATGATGTGTTATTTGGTGGCAAACACATCATTGTTTTCGGAGATCTTCTGCAGCTGACACCAGTAAAAGGTCAACCTGTGTTCAAAATACTCACGCATGAAGATACCAGGAAGTGCTTAGGGAGCATTGGCAACGTCAATATATGGTTAAACTTCAATTATGCTGAACTGCATGAAAATATGCGTCAGGCAAAGGATGAAGATTACAAGAATATTCTACAATATATTAGAATTGGAAAAGTGACCGAGCATGGGAAAGAAGCTTTAAATGCACGATTACTGTCAAATTTATATCCCAAACAAGAGATTGTGCCTGAGAATATTTTTCAGAAAATTACTGAGAAGAAATCCGGGATATGTTTGATGCCAACTCTTGCAGAATGTGCCATCTTCAACAACAAAATGTTGAATTTAGAAAAGCAAGAGATTGTGAAACTTGAAGCTATCGACAAAATAGAGCATATGGGATCAACAATTATTTTGTCAGACAATTTGAAATCAAAATTGGATTCATTAGAGAAGACTATATCTAAAACAGCGGGTTTTGAAAAGACTTTGAATGTGTGTTTAAATTGCCGAATCATTTTGAGAAGGAATTTACATGTAGAAAGAGGTCTGGTAAATGGATCAATGGTTAATGTTGTTGATTTTGAGAAATACAGAAATAGAGATGGAATAGAATTTTTAAGAATTAAATTTGATGGCATTGAGGAAGTACAGCAAATTGGTCGTTGTTCTGCTAGGTTTTTGCTTGTTAAAGACTTATATGTTCGCCGTAAACAGTTTCCTGTTTGCTTGGCATTTGCGGTGACAATCCATAAATCGCAAGGTTTAAGTGTAGACAGTGCATTGGTGAATATTGGCAGTTCTGTGTTCAAGGAGGGTATGGCATATGTGGCATTGTCACGAGTTAGAACTTTATCGGGATTGTACTTGATTGACTGTGATGTCACAAACATTTGTGCGGATCTAGATTGTGTTAAGGAATACAATAGGTTAAGAAGAGAGTATGCGCCACATTTGCCTCAATATACTTTGTTTGAGAAACGTGTGGTAGGCCGGAAACGTAGAAATATCAGTAATAGTAGGGAGGTTGTAGCAAAAAGACTAAAAGTCAATGAACCGAAAATTGTTAGCAGAAAGAAAGTGGATTCTGTTGAAGATGTTGTCGGTTTTCAAATTGAAAACAGTTCTGGTGTCAACTGCTATGCAAATGTAGTGGTTAATGTTCTCTTTTCACTAGAGAGTTTAAGAGAACAGATTCTGTTGAATTCAGAACAAATTTTATGCTGTTTGTTGAATTCTGTTTTCGAGAAATGTAGCACTGATCGAACAAAAGTAGAAAGTGTGTCTGAAGTTCGTTATCTGTTAGATGAATGTTCAGGTCAAACAGACTTCTCTGAAAATAATCAGCAAGATTGTCAGGAGTTTTTAATGTATATGCTTGATGTATTGCAAGATGAGGGTGTAGATGTAGATCCCCTGTTTGGGCTTTCTTATCAATGGCAGCATGACTGCGAGAACTGTATGGTATCAAGTACTACTAGTGTAGACTCAGAAAGATTTATATATTTAACTTTGCCAGACAGTAAATCAGTCTCCTTTAATAAGCTAGTAAATGCAGCGGATCACAACATGGAGTGTAGCCAATGTAAATCTGAAATGATGTCAACATTATTTATACGAAGATATGGCCAGTATGTCATTTTAATGATCCAACGATGTAGGCCTGATGGATCAAAATTGTCAACTTTAATAAAAAAAATTGTAGCTTCTCAGCTGTCAATATCAGGGAGGACTTTTGTAACTGTAGCAATTATCTATCACGATGGTCCATCAACAACATCAGGACATTATACAGCTTACTTAAAGTCTCGAAACGGCTGGTCATTCTGCAATGATTCCGTTGTAACTTTCAAAAAAAAATTGCCGTTTGACCTTAAAAATTCTTACCTGGTGTTTTTAAAACCAAAATTTTAAGTAGAGGGAATGTAAGTCTGCAATGCTGTCTAGATTAAAAATCCAACTATATAAACCTGATGCAAGTAAGTCTGCTTCATAGTAAGCAGTATCAGTGTCATAGGAAAAGGAGAACATGAGTGACAAAGAAGAGTAAGATATTAGTAGTCCAGGATTGTGAAAATAATCTCAAATGTTTTCTTTTTGAAAGTTGCAAAAATAGAAAATGTCGGGATTTGATTGGAAGAATTACAAGATTGCGAATCGCGGCAACATGATTTGGCCTAGTGGAAACGTGATAGAATGAGAGAAGTCTTTTTTTCTATGTAACATATTTTTCGTATCGATGGAGGTTTTCTTTCAGAAAGTGGCGGGCTGAAAATATTTATAGCACAACAGAGTGGATGCTGTTCATAGGAGATCCTTCGACGTCATTGAAAGTAAGTTAATTTTAAAGAGTTTTGAAATCAGATTTCTTAGGTTGTATGGGTTTTTTAAACACAGTCATTTTGATTGTGTTTTTTTTCCCCGCTGTTACATGATGAATATCTTCAAGTCACTGATTTAAGTGAAATTTGATACATTCTGAGAACAGCAAAAATAAACCATTTAACATGTATAATTAATGTTATGCTTTTTGTACTTATGATATACATTTAGAAATGTGAGGTAGATATGGAGAAGCTGAGTTTTCTGTAAGTGTCAATTTTAATGCTTACAGTGCTGTACTTCTGGGTACTGTCTGTTTTTTTTAAAAAAAAAAGAAATAGGCCTCACCTCAAAGAAAGCTCTTGAAAGCACACATCTTATTTGCATCCTAAAACAATCATTTAAAATGTTAGACACAATTTTATGATGGTTTTACATCTCTTTTGCGCTGTTATTGCATCACTATTGTGAGACATAAGCAATGCAAAAGAAGCATCATATTTCAAAGTAGGCCTCATTTCATCAGCATGAAGATACTGTTTGTTTAAAATAAATATCTTTAGGATTGTGTAGGGGTCGTAGAGAAGTAGAGGTTTCTGTAAGTGTCAAAGTTGTTTAAAAACTGTTTCTTCTTGAACCTTTTCCCTTCTTTTTTCTAATTTTTAAATACATGTTTTAATATTTTTGGAAATGTTTGTTCTCTCTTTTACAGATTGAATGTATGAAAAATTTGCTTGAAAAGGTAACAAGAATTATAAGGTAAATGTTTTCTACTTTTTTAACCTGCATTGCACTGCTGATGATGTCACTGACTATGTTATGAATGATGTAATGAGTGGGCATGTTTTACTGCAATGGTAGGTCTTCGCATCTATTATCTCGTCTGTATTCTTCAACAAGCATAAATTTGATATGCAACCCAGAGTACGGTTCACCTTAAACAAACTTTTAGAGAGGACACACCTTATCGTCACCCTCACTCAATCATTTAATCTATCACATTTAACATCTATTAGTTCTACTGCTTCATTTCTTTAATCTTTACTTTCCTGTGTTTGCTACTTCTCTCCTTCCTTTCTCTATTACTTAATTTTTCTACTCCTTCCAGTATTTTTCTCACTCCCTCTCTTCTCATACTTCTTCATTATTATTCACTAATTCTGTCTCTATTAATGTTACTGTTTCTGAATGATCTCCAAAAATTTTTAAAACAAGAACAGTAAGTATAAGGATAGGAAAAGACATTTATGTTACAAGAAAGACAGCTATAGGAAGTAAACAAAAAAAAATGTTACTCGCAATCCACTGCTGATGATGTCACTGACCATGTCAAAAATTATGTAATATATGACATGATCAGAAGTGAATTGTGGGTAACAGTATCTTTTCTTTACTCCCTATAGCTGTCTTTTTTGTGACATAACTGTCTGTTTCCTTTCCTTATACTTACTGTTCCTTTTTTTAAAAAAAATTTTTTGGGTTCGCTTAAAGTTCGCGTACCGGAGTTCGAACTGGGAGCGAACTAATAGAAATAGAGCTTGGCAGAGTTCAAAGAATTCTACCAATTTTTTTTAATAATGGGGAGGTAGTTCTGAAAAGAACTTTTTTTTTGTTTTTGTTGTTTTACATTTTTTTAATTAGTTTTCTGAATATTTTTTATATTTTTTTGTTTTTTTCTGAACATTTTGTATTTTTTTTAATTTTTTGGGGGGAGGGGGGAAACAAAAATGATTCATCGAAGACGGCTCAACAGGAGCAACAAAAAAAAGAAGAATTTATTTTTTGGGGCGTTTTGGGCACACATGATTGTTGATGGCTCTCATTATAAGGGTAATGCTACTTTCGCGGTAGCAAAGTGTCTAGTTGCACCACACACAGACTTGCTTCACTTCCCCCATGTTGATTTGGATGTTCGGGATCACCTCCCTCGCCTCCGGTCCCGATACCTCCTGAACAACAGATCTTCTTGCCATTTCTGGGGGATTTTGTTGTTGGTCGCGAAGCTGGGCATTACTGTAATTGTTAGGGTGCCACCGATTCATGTGCCTGTGCATTGTATAATTCCCATAGCTGTACTTTTTGTCAGTGCCCCTTGAAAGACGTTCGCCGCAAATACGGCAAAAGACGTATCTGGCATTGACTTTTTTTTGGTCAGCTGGAAATTAAAAAAATTGCCAGATGTAATTTTCTTTCCTGTTATATCTCCTGGGCTCAGGATGTTCATCCTCTTCCTCCTCTTCTTGATTTTCCTCCTCTTCTATAATTAGTGAAGCAGGTGGTCCTTTCTTCCCATGAGGAGGTGGAGGAGGTGGTGGGGGCACACTGGCTGAAGCAACCATTGAAGCCATTGATGAAGAATCAAAAAGGGTCTTTCTCTTACCAAGATGAAAGTCAGAGTGAGGAAAGAAGGAGGGGTTTTCATCATTTGGGAGAAGGAAAAATTCTAAACCAATGAAAAGTGTTAATTTTATATCACATGACCAAGTATTACATCATTAGGAAACCAAAAGTGAAATGAACCAATGAAAAGTGTTATTTTCGAGTCACATGACCTGCTGTGTTTACGTTTCGCGCTTTGCTCCGCTTTCCGGTCCATTTCCGGGTCCGCTAACTTGGCGCGTCCAATGACGTATTACGCGATAACGGAAAACGTCATGCGATCGTAACAGTTACGCTAAAGGAACGATTACCGGTTCGCGTACTAAGCCGCGGCTTTAAATTGAGCTAACGGGAAGCTGACCGGTTCGCAGACTGGGAGCGAAACAAAAAAAATGTTTTAAAAATATTGTCTAAAGAACATGACAAATATATTTCAAGATTTAAAGAAGTATATATTTTACAGCTACAGATATTAGCTTTTAAAAAACCATTGAAATTCAATGAAAAAACCATAGGTTATAGTCCATATATAGTTAAGAATTTGCATTTACAAAACCTTGAAAATTCAATGAAAAAACCATTGGTTTTAGGCCATATATAGTTAGGGATTTGCATTTAGAAAACCTTATTTTACTCGCATAAAACCATTGAAATTCCATATATAGTTATAAGCGCTAACTATATATCGCGCACCCGCAATCCACTGCTGATGATGTCACATATTACATCATTCATGACATGGTTAGTGACATCACTGATGACATCACTGATGACATCACTGATGACATCACTGACTACAACATCCAGTGACTGTATGTTTCTGTAAAGTTAAAATATGTCTTACATATTGAACAATGAGTGGATGTATAAGTGTCTGGATGAAGGATTTAGTAGGTGCATGACTGACTGTATGAGTGAGTGATTAAATGTGTCTCACTGAGTGCATGGGTTAGTGACTGAACGGTCTTAATTTGTGCATCAGTATGTCTGTTGTTGTGTAAGCTGCTGCATGTGTTGATCAGTAGCTATATGAGTAACTGTATGGGTTATTGATTGGTTGCCCAAGTATTTGAATGGGAGGCTGAGTGTGTGTGTGGGTGGCTGGGAGGTGTGTGACTCTGTGCATAGATGTGTAAGCAGTTGATTCAGTAGGTGTATGAGTTCAAGAGTGCATGTGGAAACAGCTATATGGGCGGTTGACTGTGCATGGGTGTGTTGGTGAGTGAATGGATATCTCAGTGCTACATGTCAAATTAAGTACATATGTAAAACACAGTACATGTGAGAGTTGACATCTATAAATAACTGTGCATAAGAGCCAGTGAATGTGTGAGTGGCTGTATGGATCATTGTGAACATGTATCAGAGATTGTATAAGAGAGTAAAGTAAATATGTGTTAGTATATGTTTGAATAAGTAAGGTGTGTATAACTGTATAGTTGAGAAAATGGAGGTGTGATTGATTTTTGGCATAACTGACTAGGTGTGTGAGTAACTCCATGGATGAGTGACAGTCTGTGACTGTCTGTTTACACTGATTGTATCTAAGGTTATATTAGAGTCTGAAGAGGTTCATGGTATTATCACATGAATGATATCATCAGTGATGTTATCAGTCATGTCAAATGAGATGTTTTCAGTGATGTCATCAGTGATGTCATTTGAGATGTCATCAGTGATGTCATCAGTGATGTCACTAACCATGTCATGAATGATGTAATATGTGACATCATCAGCAGTGGATTGCGGGTGCGCGATATATAGTTAGCGCTTATAACTATATATGGAATTTCAATGGTTTTATGCGAGTAAAATAAGGTTTTCTAAATGCAAATCCCTAACTATATATGGCCTAAAACCAATGGTTTTTTCATTGAATTTTCAAGGTTTTGTAAATGCAAATTCCTAACTATATATGGACTATAACCTATGGTTTTTTCATTGAATATATATATATATATATATATATATATATATATATATATATATATATATATATATATCTCAAAACAAAAGCCGTTCAGGCATAGAGTGATGCATAAATTATGCAGAAAAGGAGAACTCTGGGTAGTTCTCAAGTTTCGGTGGAAAGCCGCTCCTGTTAGAGCATTCTCAACACCGGTGACTCTAGATCTGCTCACCTCAAATGTGTGTTTTTCTATCAGTTTTTAAGCATAGGATTAGCAAAGTGCCATCCACGCCAAGATAGAAAAGGACAAAGTCTTTTGCCATTTCTACAGCAAAGTCTTTAAGCATAGAACTATCACAGTCATGTCCTTGCCCAGCTGTAAAATGACAAAAGCCATTTATCACTCCAGGCACAGTTTTACAGCTTTGAATTGGTAAAATACCAACTCAAGCCGACCTGAAATGAGTAAAGCCACCCCTGACAGTGTTTCGCTCCAATTAGAGATCTTCAGAGAAATATAGCTTCGTCCAGACACAAGGGAGCACCCAGTATAAGTAAAAAACAAAACCCTTTCAGGCATAGAGAGACGCATAAATTATGCAAAAAAGGAGAGAACTCTGGGTAGTTCTCAAGTTTCGGTGGAAAACAGCTCCTGACTTGAATTACCCAGAGTCCAACACAACCCCCTTCCAGCCAAAATGCAGGGTAGACCAATCACAACCTTGATGCGCTTCCCTGCTTTGGGAGGTAGAGCATGGACCTGGCCCCAACAGCAGGTACCCATTCTAGTTCTACGCCAATCTGAACCCATTTCAACTCCTCTGGCCATACTCTCAGGCTCCACCAAGCTAATCCATGGTGAACCCTTTTCCTCACCTGTGGACACCACTCGTGCAGCATCTAACCTTAACTTGCTCACAGGTGTGTCCCAACAGACAGACAGCAAGTCACAGTGGCCACTGACAGTAGTCAGGGATGAGACCCAGGCCTTATGTCTCAGGACTCTCAAACCTCTGTGGCATCCGAGAGCAGGGGGCAGTCGTCCCAGGTGCTTGGCACCTTTTGTCCACTCTCCCACCTGTCAGGTGAGGTATGACATCCTGGCACTGACCCACCAGCCCCAGGCCTGTACCAGGCGGCTGGACCAGAGACTGGGGGGGCCGCTCCCACACCCGGTCCTCCTCCTTGGGGCTTTGTACCCTCCCACCGGGAGCGGTACCCCCTTTTAGAATTGTCAGGGCACCTGTGGCAGGTGTCCTGCACAATTTGCCCTCCAGGTCAGGGGTTCTATCCTGCAACTGGGCTACCAAGTCAGGGGGGACACCCTGAACATGGCCTTCCAACCCAGGGTCTAGACGCTTGGGCTGCACCGGGGTCAGAGACGAGGAATCCCTCCCTCTGCACCCCCTTCTAGAGCACTGCACCATCCTAACTGGAGTGGTACCCTTAGAAGCTACCTTGGTAAGGACACAGATTACAGTTGCCCTTCCTCCAGGTCAGACAACACCAGAACATGGCTCTTCAACCTCGGGTCTAAACCCTCAGGCTGAACCGGGATCAGAGGCGAGGACTCCCTCCCTCTGCACCCCCTTCCAGATGGCTGTACCCTCCCACCTGGAGTGGTAAAACAAGAAGACAGACTGGTAGGGACACGGATTACAGATGTCCCTCCCTCCAGGTCAGGTAACCCCTGTACCCGGCTTCCCAACTCAGGAACCAAACCCTGCAGATGAACACTTGCCTGGCGCACCAGGACTTCCACGCATGCCACCCCTGAGGGTAACACAAATCCTGTGTTGTGTGATAGTCTGCCTGGCGCAGATCTCCCGTCCCCTGTCCATCTGACAGTGCGCGGAGATCCCGCAGGACAGAAGTGGTGTCTCCATGATCATTCATTGGTGACACAGCCCTTCTGGCTGGCCCCTGACCCACTGGTTCTTCCACTGGGGACTCTTTCCCCTCTCACCCCTCCATCTGGACTTCTGCACCTTCCCAACTGGAGCGGCACTGCCAGACACCAGAACTACTGGAGCTCTGCTTACAGAGGCTCCATGTTCTCTAGACACTGGGAGATCCTCCTCAAATGGCCTACAAGTACAGCCTAGGTCCCCGACCTGATGTTCCCTTAAAAAACCATCCAGGCCCTGAGACTGGGTTTCAGGTACCTTGGCACAGAACCCACAATCACTCTTCCTCCTCTGAGAAAGGACATGAGCCCCTACACCCCTCCCACTACCCGGGGACCTAACTGGGCTACACTGAACCTCTTCCACCGCACAGGACTAGAAGATACCTGAGCCACTCTTGTTGGACTCACTCCTCAATGCTTCTTCATGCCCTCTGGAATCCACCCAAAGGTCTGCCTTCAACGTGAGCTCCCTGGGGTCAGAGAACTCACTCTCCAACAGGTGTTGGCATAGCTCTGGAAAACAGGGACTTAAAATATGCTCTCCCACAATTGGATCACATAGCCTCCTACGAGGGTTAACCAAATTATCCTTCACCTCACCTTCCAGTGCCTCACACATGTACTCCACACCATTCTCCTGAGATTGGTAAGACAGTATCTGACTGTCTCTGTCACACAACCCACACTCTTCTGGGCGGTCTCCACACTCGCATACCAGGACTTCAACTTTGGGGGAACCCCTCTCCCTGCACCTCATCTAGAGTCAGTAGAGTGTCCCTCCCACCACTAGGACCATGAACCCCTACGCCAGTTACCCTATTCCCTTCAGGGACACTGCACACTACTGGAGCCACCTCACGTCATTGAACTTCCTGGTGTACGTTAATCCCCTCCAAGTCAGGTGCCTCATCTCTGGATATGTGTACTACTCCCTCAGCACCAGAAAACTCAATTTGGCTGCTTCCATCTGAGCTGGACTCCACCTCCAACTCAGTAAATCTCAATCTCTGAGCTTCACACATTTCTTGTTGCTGGGTTGAGACACTCTTGGCCTCAAGCCCCTCTAGCTCAAAATCAAGCTCCCTCATTATCAACTCATGCTCCATTTGCATTTCCTTTTCCTCCAAGGCCAATTTCCTATTCTCTCAATCCAGTTGTACACTCAACTGGAGCTTGGCCATCTCCATTTCATGCATCCTGTTTTCTCTTTCTGCCAACTCTTTTAAGGACAGGACTCGGGCAGAAACACTGTATCCAACGGGGATGTTGCACCCCTCCCTTCTGAACCCAGTGGCCCCTTCAGCTGCTGTTCTGCATCCTCAAATTCAATCTAATTTCCAGGGGCATTCCTTGCCTCGACCCACGCCCCCAGCGCCTTTTGGAACTGCTCCCTTCTAGAGCATCTGGTCACGGAAATGTAAAACTTTTTGCAGAAGCTCCTGAGCTGTTTGTTGGCGTAGCTTTCTATTTTCTTTTCCTCCCAATCACAGACAACATATGCAACGGATGCTGCCTCTTCCATGATGGTTGAATCAGGCATGACTTTGCAAAAATGGAGATCCCTGGCAAAAACAAGTAGCAGAAGTACGTGGCTGCGTTATGGTCTGCACTCACTAAGTAGTGTTCACCAATCACTGTACATGAGTCACAAATGCAAATTCGGAATCCTTCCCGCTTGACTTCCAATGTTAGAATTGGGGGTCTCTAGTTTGCACACGTAGGTACTTGTGACAAATAGGGACCTTCTCCTCTAGTCAGAGTAAGGGGGATTACACTCCTAAAATAAACCCTGCTCACCCTCTAGGTAGCGTGGCGCAAGCAGTCAATGCTTATTTCAGAGGTGGTGTAAGTTAAGCATTTATGACCACACACAGTAACTCAGTGACAACACTACAAATGGACATCACACAGGTTTTATATAAAAATAAGTTGTACTTTATAGAGTTAACACAAGACCAATAAACAAAAAGAATCCACAGTACTATTAGCTTTCAAGAGTTCTTGTTAAAAAGGCTTAAATCAAAGTTCTGTGCGAGTCGGTAGCCCAGACGGGCTACAATGTTGTTAAAAATAACAGTCTAGCAAATCAAGTGGATCACGTTGGTACGGGCCCACTCAAATGGTCGACAGACTCAGTCACAGTACCTTTTACATCGGAGCCGCCAGCACGGATGTGCGAGCCGGTTCCGGTGATCGTCGCGGTGCAGAAAGGAAGCGTTGCAGGATGCATTGTCCCTCAATGCGGTGCAGGCAGCAGCTCATTGACAGAGTCGTGGATCCAAGGCTTGCATTGCAGGGCGAGGCGGTGCTTCGATGCGGTACTTGCAGCTTGCGGTGCGGCGATCGAACCGGAGTTCGGGATCTCGCGTTGATCAGTCCGGACAACGGTGCGAGTCGGGTGGTGCGTCGCAAAGCGTGCAAGGCTGTGCTCAACTCCGGTGTGGTCACAGGACTCAAAGTCAGCAGCAGTGACCTAGTCGGTCAGACCAGTTCGATTCAATGTAGCGAGGCGTTGAACGTCTCGGTGTCCTTCCAGTCGTGGTGCAGGCTAGGCTCGGTTACGGCATCAGGACGGAGTCGGTGAGAGCAGAGCTTGCAATGTTCTAGACGGACGGTGCTTGATGCGTTGCCTACAGGACGCCAGGCCGGTCGTGAGAGTCGGTCACAGCTCCCTGCCTCTGTAGCCACTTGTTTCCAGCAGCAATTCACAAAAGCTGGTGAAGTCCACTGGTCCTGGGACTTCGGTCAGGAGCAAGCTCTCTTCCAAGCCCTTGGAGATCTTTGTGCAAGTTGAAAGAAAAGTACATAAAGTTCTTTCTCCTCTCTTTGGCAGTCAGGCAACCACTGCAGGCCAATCCCCCAAGCAGCACTTCAGCTTGGGAATAGTCTCTCCTCAGTTTCTTTAGGTTTCTTCTCCTCAGCAGAGGTTTTGTCTTGTAAGTCCAGAAGTGATCTAATTTCATGGGATCAGGGTCCCAATACTTATACCACAAAATCCTTTGTTCTCTGAGGGGCCCAGTTCGAGCCAGTTCTGAAGCACTCTGTTTACCAGACTTCTCCTTTCCTTTCACAGCGCAGGGCAGGCACATCAGACGCCCCACAAGAGGTGGAGCCATCATTGTGGAAGGCAAGTACAGTCCTGGAGCACTTTGACAGTCTTCCTTCTCTTTTTTCAGTGTGCAGGGCAGAGACGGACGCACCACATGGGGTGGGGCCAGCATTGTAGAGGGAAGGCCCAGACCTATTAAGGTCCCAGGTGCAACTCCTCCCTCCCTATTCACCACTGGGCAGCCACAGCCTGTCTCCTGGAATTCCCCAACCCTGTCACACACAAACTCAGACAAGGAATGCACAACCTCGTAGGACAGGCTCAAATGGTTAGGCAAGCAAATACCTACTTTCTAAAAGTGGTATTTTCAAACGCAGAATATTAAAATTAACTTTACTAAAAGATGTGTTTTATTATTCTGAGTCCAGGCATACTAAACTCGAATTTCTACCATGTTCTCTGAGTCTGCTAGGATTATAAACATGTAACAATCCAGCAGCCCATTCTGACCTATGCAGAACAGGTAGCCTTGCAATAGTGAAAAATGAAAATGGCTGTAATTCACTATTAGGACATGCCACACACATCAGGGCTTGTCCTACCTTATACTTCCAGTGCACCCTGCCCATGGGCCTACCATAGGGGTGACTAATATGAAGAAAAGGGAAGGTTTTAGGGACTGGCAAGTGGGTGCACTTGCCCAGTCAGCATGA
The DNA here is from genome assembly GCF_964263255.1 of Lissotriton vulgaris. Taxonomy (NCBI): domain Eukaryota; kingdom Metazoa; phylum Chordata; class Amphibia; order Caudata; family Salamandridae; genus Lissotriton; species Lissotriton vulgaris. The sequence goes on from NC_141693.1 coordinate 1,528,819,586, forward strand.
CCGTACCAGACTGTACGCAGGCTCTGCATTGACAGACTTTAGACACAAGGCCGCTTCTGTGGGTGGCACAACCAGTGCTGCAAGCCCACTAGCAGCATTTGGATTTACACACCCTAGGCACACTCAGTGTACTGTACTAGGGTCTGACAAGTAAACCAAATAGTCAAGCATGGAACCACCAGTTAATGCATTCTTTAACAGTAGGGAGAGCATATGCACTTTAGCACTGATCAGCAGTGGTAAAGTGCCCAGAGACATAAAATAGCCAACAACAGGTCAGAAAAAAAATAGGAGAAAGGCAAAAAGTTCAGGGATGACCCTACAAAACGAGCCAAATCCAATACACTCCTTTTATTGCCTATAAGTCACTCCTAATGTAGGCCCTATGTAGCTCATCACATAGGGTTCATTGTAATTTAGAGGTTGAACATGTACTTTTAAGTTGTGTATGTCCTGATATTGAAAAACTCTACAAAACGTTAACATTGGGTTGCATTATTATATTTGGTAAGGTAAACATTTCATGTTTGGTATCGGAGGAGTTTTAATTTAAAACCCTCTTTAATGATAAAGTTGGATTTTAAGTTACAATTTTGAAAATGGCACTTTTAAAAAATGTTCCTGCCCTATTTGGTACTTGCAGCCTGTTCCTGGGTCATGTCACTAGGAGTAGTTGGCAGTTGGCATTTATTCCTCCTATGCAGCCATACAATAGAGAGCTTAGGTGTGCCGTGATGTCATCAACTGCAGGATGGGGGGCGGAGGAAGGATGGGGGGGGGGCTGGGCACAACTCCACTAGCAACTGAATAGGCTGTACCCTGCCTTCAAACAAAGGACTGGTCACCACAGCAGTGTTCATGCAGTTAGCTTGGATCCAGGAAAGGCAAGAAACTTCAAGCACTTCAAAGGGAGATCTCTAAAAAACTCATCCTTCAAGGAATGAAACCGGTATAAAAATCGGACCCTCATACCTACTCTTCAGTTCACTTTCTGGCCTTGTGTAAGGACTCTTATAGGACTGTCTGCTGCTGTGGCCTGCTGTGTACTTCAGAGGACTTCAGAGGACTGCTTTGCTGCACCTGCAAGAACTGCTCTCCTGCCTGAATTCTGCCCTGAACCATCAGAGGTCTGGCCTGAACCATCAGAGGTCTGCCCTGGTGCTAGAGCCCTTTTCTACTGCTGAACCCAGGCCTACCAGAGTGACCCAAAAGGTCTAGGTAACCACCTGATCAGACTCTCAGGGATAGAAATGGCTCCATGCATCTTGAACTCACATATTTGCACAGCCAGAGTCAGTCTTAGCCCCCAAAGTTGTGCCCCTCCAGTCCTGGACTCTTGCTGGTGGTGCTAAAGGTGCCCAAAACCTGCGGCTTTAAACATTTTGGCTTAAAAGTGTTCTGAGAACCAAATGGAGACCAGGACCGACCGGCTCATAATTCCTAACAAGGTGCATCTCCAATCGCCCCCTTTGTGGCAGGTCCGACTACATTTTTCTCCACAGCAGCAAACCCTGTTCAGCAGCCTTTTGCCAAATCAGTATCTGACATTGTGAAACACTTGTTGGCTACATCCTACAGCTTTGTGACGCTAAAGGTTTTAAACTTTAATAAAAGAGACTACGTCGGAATGTAGAAAATTTTACAGAGACTTTGTACAGTGGATCTGCAATGACAACTCATCCACTGACACTTCTAGCAGACTTGCCCCCACTGTACTGTCACTTCTCAAGCAAATTTTTACTGAAATTCCTTCTAAGTCCAAATCGAAGGACCGCCTGAACCCAATCCCCTTTTTGTAGCAGACTCACACACCATCATGGCTTGCTATACTTTTCAACTATGACCCGATCTCACATGACTAGCTGTCCACAGTTGGCACTTTGATTTTTCCAGTGCTAGTTTTTACTGTGAACTTTAAATATTCATACCAGTTTATAGCTCAGGTTCTACTAATTACATTTTTGTAGTTTTGGTGTCAAATAATTTAAACGGGACCATCTTGGAGGGGTGAAATCATTATTCATAAGTGCCCTCCTAGAATCTTCTAGCTGTCTTATACAGAGAAAAATGCTAGTCAGCGTGTAATACTATAATGAAAATCAAAATAAAATAAAAAGGTTGTTTGACCGACAAAAAACAAAAATTGGTCTCTGTGAGAGGCTCATAGCGGGGCCATAATGGATACAAAGGTAATGTCAAAGCTGATAATATATATATATATATATATATATATATATATATATATATATATATATATATATATATATATATATATATATATATATATATATATATCACGCTCCAAAGGTTGCCCCTGCTAAAGCAGCACTCGAAGCGGCAGCATGCTATGAACAGCCTTTATTGGTACGCAAGGGAAACTCCGTTCATTACAAAAGCGGCAGAATGTCTTTAATCCTTACGCGTTTCGAAGGTCTCGCCTTCTTCAGAGGAGGAGGACAAACTGCTACGTGCTTGCAGGCTTCAGGTTCCATGTGTTAGCAATTCATGGCACGCCCCTTGTAGGTAGTTCAGAATGGCGCAGTGCCTTATGGAAGTTGTATTCCTGCTTGAAATTTCTTTGCTTTTTCACTCATGACGCTTTTGGGTTTCTCTTGCTAAATCCATTGATCATGAGTCTCGTGGCCCTCGTCTTGTTGAGATGAGGTCGGTGCAAGACGAGGGCCACGAGACTCATGACACACGGAGCCTCGATTGTGGAGCGGCATCAATGGATTTAGCAAGAGAAACCCAAAAGCGTCATGAGTGAAAATGCAAAGAAATTTCAAGCAGGAATACAACTTCCATAAGGCACTGCGCCATTCTGAACTACCTACAAGGGGCGTGCCATGAATTGCTAACACATGGAACCTGAAGCCTGCAAGCACGTAGCAGTTTGTCCTCCTCTGAAGAAGAAGGCGAGACCTTCGAAACGCGTAAGGATTAAAGACATTCTGCCGCTTTTGTAATGAACGGAGTTTCCCTTGCGTACCAATAAAGGCTGTTCATAGCATGCTGCCGCTTCGAGTGCTGCTTTAGCAGGGGCAACCTTTGGAGCGTGATGTATTAGGCGGCTGTCCCGCCGCCAAGCTTGCACCGACCTCATCTCAAGACGAGGGCCACGAGACTCATGACACACGGAGCCTCGATTGTGGAGCGGCATCAATGGATTTAGCAAGAGAAACCCAAAAGCGTCATGAGTGAAAATGCAAAGAAATTTCAAGCAGGAATACAACTTCCATAAGGCACTGCGCCATTCTGAACTACCTACAAGGGGCGTGCCATGAATTGCTAACACATGGAACCTGAAGCCTGCAAGCACGTAGCAGTTTGTCCTCCTCTGAAGAAGAAGGCGAGACCTTCGAAACGCGTAAGGATTAAAGACATTCTGCCGCTTTTGTAATGAACGGAGTTTCCCTTGCGTACCAATAAAGGCTGTTCATAGCATGCTGCCGCTTCGAGTGCTGCTTTAGCAGGGGCAACCTTTGGAGCGTGATGTATTAGGCGGCTGTCCCGCCGCCAAGCTTGCACCGACCTCATCTCAACAAGACGAGGGCCACGAGACTCATGACACACGGAGCCTCGATTGTGGAGCGGCATCAATGGATTTAGCAAGAGAAACCCAAAAGCGTCATGAGTGAAAATGCAAAGAAATTTCAAGCAGGAATACAACTTCCATAAGGCACTGCGCCATTCTGAACTACCTACAAGGGGCGTGCCATGAATTGCTAACACATGGAACCTGAAGCCTGCAAGCACGTAGCAGTTTGTCCTCCTCTGAAGAAGAAGGCGAGACCTTCGAAACGCGTAAGGATTAAAGACATTCTGCCGCTTTTGTAATGAACGGAGTTTCCCTTGCGTACCAATAAAGGCTGTTCATAGCATGCTGCCGCTTCGAGTGCTGCTTTAGCAGGGGCAACCTTTGGAGCGTGATGTATTAGGCGGCTGTCCCGCCGCCAAGCTTGCACCGACCTCATCTCAACAAGACGAGGGCCACGAGACTCATGACACACGGAGCCTCGATTGTGGAGCGGCATCAATGGATTTAGCAAGAGAAACCCAAAAGCGTCATGAGTGAAAATGCAAAGAAATTTCAAGCAGGAATACAACTTCCATAAGGCACTGCGCCATTCTGAACTACCTACAAGGGGCGTGCCATGAATTGCTAACACATGGAACCTGAAGCCTGCAAGCACGTAGCAGTTTGTCCTCCTCTGAAGAAGAAGGCGAGACCTTCGAAACGCGTAAGGATTAAAGACATTCTGCCGCTTTTGTAATGAACGGAGTTTCCCTTGCGTACCAATAAAGGCTGTTCATAGCATGCTGCCGCTTCGAGTGCTGCTTTAGCAGGGGCAACCTTTGGAGCGTGATGTATTAGGCGGCTGTCCCGCCGCCAAGCTTGCACCGACCTCATCTCAACAAGACGAGGGCCACGAGACTCATGACACACGGAGCCTCGATTGTGGAGCGGCATCAATGGATTTAGCAAGAGAAACCCAAAAGCGTCATGAGTGAAAATGCAAAGAAATTTCAAGCAGGAATACAACTTCCATAAGGCACTGCGCCATTCTGAACTACCTACAAGGGGCGTGCCATGAATTGCTAACACATGGAACCTGAAGCCTGCAAGCACGTAGCAGTTTGTCCTCCTCTGAAGAAGAAGGCGAGACCTTCGAAACGCGTAAGGATTAAAGACATTCTGCCGCTTTTGTAATGAACGGAGTTTCCCTTGCGTACCAATAAAGGCTGTTCATAGCATGCTGCAGCTTCGAGTGCTGCTTTAGCAGGGGCAACCTTTGGAGCGTGATGTATTAGGCGGCTGTCCCGCCGCCAAGCTTGCACCGACCTCATCTCAACAAGACGAGGGCCACGAGACTCATGACACACGGAGCCTCGATTGTGGAGCGGCATCAATGGATTTAGCAAGAGAAACCCAAAAGCGTCATGAGTGAAAATGCAAAGAAATTTCAAGCAGGAATACAACTTCCATAAGGCACTGCGCCATTCTGAACTACCTACAAGGGGCGTGCCATGAATTGCTAACACATGGAACCTGAAGCCTGCAAGCACGTAGCAGTTTGTCCTCCTCTGAAGAAGAAGGCGAGACCTTCGAAACGCGTAAGGATTAAAGACATTCTGCCGCTTTTGTAATGAACGGAGTTTCCCTTGCGTACCAATAAAGGCTGTTCATAGCATGCTGCCGCTTCGAGTGCTGCTTTAGCAGGGGCAACCTTTGGAGCGTGATATATATATATATATATGTATATATATATAAATTAAACTTAAGGGACCATGTGGGGGTTCACTTGTAGGAGAAAAGTTCATACAGGGCACAGTGATACTCAGTTTAGACGAGTGTTCACTCAGTGTTTGTGTCACAACAGTCATGTTGGATATGAAACCAGTTGGCCCTAGCTGGTGGCATGAGTTTTTGATTTTGGGTCTGAAAAAGATACAGGTGGAACAAAAGGATGCAGTATCTAGGGTGTTATAGATGTATTATCCAGGTTCTTCAAAACATTTGTTCAGGGTGATAATACGGTTGGGGGTGCGATATATGGGTGATGTGGTTCATTTAATAAACTGTCCCCAGGGAATATTGTCATTCAGGCCTGCCGTGTCTGTGCAATTTATACACCCATCTTTGCTCCTTTTTTAATAACCTCTGCTCTAGGTAGTTGCAGTATTTTATGTGCACTAACATTACCCAACGCATGTCGTTTGGAGTGTGCTTCATGTCGTTAAAAGGTGCTGTCATTCTGGGGCTGGCGCTGTGGCATCTGATGTTGCTACGATGCTCACATATCCTTGTGCTGACCTTCCTAGTGGTCATTCCCACATAGCATAGGTCGCAAAGGCGCGTGATCATGTACACCACCCCTGCGGTGTTGCAGGTGGTGAATTTTCGTAATCCCCTTGTTATTTCTATGTTGAAGGTCACCTTTTCAGTGGTAGTAGTTAAGTGGCATACACTACAATTACTACATGGGTGAAGGCCGGTTGGTAGCCTACTAATCACCTGTTGGTTTTGTCATTTTTGAGTGGAGGTTTTGGACGGGTCTGTACCAGGATGTCCCTGAGGTTTTTCCCTCTCCTATGCTAGAACATAGGTTTTGGGATATTCAATTTGCTACTGTTGAGGATACACCAATGTTTATTGACTATCTTGGTAACCCTGTCTGATGTTAAAGGTTGTGATGCATATGGGTCTCTTGTCTTTCTCTTGGTCTTCCTTCTCATATGTTTCGAGGAGGGCGTCCCCATGATTAATTGCTGCTCTTTTGTTGGCTTTGTTGATAATGGTCATTGGATACTTTCTCTTTTGGAGTTTTTGGGATAGGTCCTTGACCTGAGCTCAGTTCCTCATGAGCCTGACAAACTGCCCAAAGGGGAGGTTATCTTTCAGATGTCTCGGGTGAAAACTGTTGTATATAAGACAGTTCTTATCAGTTGGTTTAAAATGTGTTTTTGTCCTGAGTGCCCCTTCTTCAGTGTAGATGTTTAGGTCTAAGAAAACCAGTCTGATCTGCTCATGGTGTGAGTGAATTTCAGGTATGGGTCCCGTCGATTTAGCCACTCAATGAAGTCATTGGCTTCTGATTGATTGCCGTTCCAAATTAGGAGGACATCATCAATGTACCCTTTCCATTCAATAATTTTTTGGCAGTGTGAGTTGTTAACGGACAAGATTTTGTGTTCTTCCAGGTGGTGAACATATAGTCCCGCCACACTTGGAGCAAAGGTGATGCCCATGCTGGTCCCTTGCTGTTGTTGGAACAGACATTTCTCAAATCGAAAGAAACTTTCCGTCAAAGCCCCCTTGCAGCATTCAAGGAATAGGTATTTTGGTGTATGGGAGGTCCATTCCGTTCCATAGAAGACCTCTTTTATGATGTCTAGGGTTTCTTTGTGGGGTAAGCTCGTGTACAGGCTCTCCACATCTAAGCCAATAAGCACATTGAATGTTGGGTTGAACTTTTAAACTGTAGGTCTTGAAGGAGGCAACATACTCCCTTTGTGTCCTTCAAGTAGGTGCTGTTTATTTTGATTGGGGGCACAAGAAGGCGTCTGCAAATTTTGAAAGTGGCTCTAAAATCGATACGATCCCAGAAACGATTGGGTGTCCCGGGGGGTTTTCCAGTGATTTATGGATTTTTGGGATTGTGTACAAATAGGGTATGACTGAGTGGGTATTCTCTAGTAGTTCTGCTTCCTTCTTGGTAAGACAGTCATGTGCTAAGGCTTCTTCTACCATTCTAGTAATTCTAATCTGTAAGCATTCTCTAGGGTCTTCCTTGATCCGCTTGTAGTCTCAGGCATTCCTTTCGGTATGGTTTGTAGGACGATACCTAATTGCCGGGTTTATGGTGATTTTCTTGTTGTTGGCCTATTTTCTGATCACTACTTGTTCCATCCTCGTGGTGTTATGGAAGGTTTTTATAGTTCTAGGATCCATATCGCTTACTTCCTTCAGAACTGCCTTCTCAAAAGCAAGGAGTTCGTCCGGTAGGGTATCTGATGTATTACCAACAGTAGCAGCCATCTTGGTTTTTTTTTAACTTCCACAGTCTAGTCAATTTAGTACACTAGCATGACTGGGCTTTTCCATTCCTATTTAAACTGCCCCAGGAGACAGACGTGCTAAGAGGCGGTCCGCCCGGGTACCAGTAGGTGTTATTAGATCGAGTTGTGCTTTGCGAAAATAGGTTCCTTTTCCCTCAACAGGTCCTTCCTGACATTTCAAAGCACTATTTTTTCTATTTTTCTGTTTCTTTGAGCATCTGCCATCCACGATATGGGCAGACACAGCAATTTGCTTTCTGGTAGTTCTCTTATTTTTTAGCTTTGTTCACATGTTAACTACAATGCTCTGTATCTCTTTAGGGTATGCCTACAAGCCCCTCTACCCCTGCAGACCATGAGGCATAGTATTGCCAAAGCATAAGTATGTTCCAGAAGTTTTGAGAACAATATGTGTTTATATGTTGTAGGTCATGTGGTGTCCAGTTTTTTCACGAGTGTTTCTATAGTTATATGCCTGCATCTAACTATGCTTTCTCACAAAGAAAATGTCTGATGTGTTTTATTGTGTCACATTAGATTAAAGCACTAATTCATTCATTATTATGTCTGAGGGCACCAACTATAGAGGAGCACATTGATCGGATTGCCCCACTGGGTATTGACCTGCTCGCGGAGAGATGGGCAGGCATTATGTGCTTACTTTTCATTCTGTTTTATTCCCTGTACAGATGCTACGAGTCAAAGACTAAACCATATATATATTTTGAATTGGGTGCTCACACATTAGGTGTGCATCCTCACTTTATTATAGATTTACACAAGGAGTGGCACAAATGGGGCTGGTAACCGTGCGGTCATGAAGAAGAGGTTTAGGGGATACCTTGAAGCATGTCGACCAATATTGGTGACTGTATACACAATTTTCCCTACTATTTAACCCCTTTTTATCCTTACCAACTAGGAGCGAGAATAAAATATTAGCTCACTAGCTAGGTATTTTTTACATCACTTTCTCCACTCCACGAACATTGCACTACACATTTCTTCACAAAAAAGTGCTCCTACATAGTTCCACAAGTCGAGGCACGCCCCAAGCAGCAGCTGTTTGGGATGGCTCTAATGATGAAGCATGTCACCTAAGGGCAACCCTGGGTGAGTGAGGGGACTTAAGAAATAATTTTCGTTTCTTTGGACAGGGGTTTTGTTTATTCTCGCATTCAGCGGAATCCCCATTCCATTGGTTAGGTTTTTCGAATATGGCATTTACATTTTTTTGTGAACTGCATAAATACTTTACAAACGGCCTCTAAGGTAAGACTAGGAGTTATTGTGCCAAGCTAACAGAGGATTAATTATAGGTTAATTTAGTGACATTTATTGTTCAGCCTTTTTTGAAGGGGTGCCCACAAATCACCACTTATAAATCATGATTCATAGTCCATATCTAAAACCATTTACCTATTCAGAAAAACTTTGTTGAATGAGTAACTGACTTGAATATATCCTAAAATGCTTTTTAGCAGTCACAAACCATCTTAGTTAGTGAAGATTTGCGACTGTGGCAAGTTTTTTCACAGTATGGGTCTAGAGCAGTGATACTCGAAGTATGGCCTGAGGACCACTTGCGGCCCCCCTGAACTTCACATTCAGCCCTCTTGACTTTCAAAAGCCTGCTTAACATTCAAAAAGTTGTTAAATAAAGAGTTACACGTTTATTTTGTATTACTAAATGAAGTAGAAGAAAAGAAGCAAATGTGGATTTTACCATTAACTTCCACAACATGTACTTTTAAAATAAACTTTGCATCAAATGTGAACAAATATGATAAAAGCCTCTTTAAAATTCATAACATTTTGTTTCATTAGCATGCTGAAGCATTTCACTTTAGTGCATCAGATTACATCAGCTCATTAGGAAGCTTGATTCAAAAGTGAGAATATAAAACAATTAACATCGAAACGTTCAAGCCTTGCCCTACCCTGGCAACATTGCCAGTTTTGGACTACGATGAAAGTCAATTGTTACGTGGACCCCTCTGGGTGGCCTGGGTTGTTATTACATGGACAACATTATAGTTTATTAAATCAAGCACAAGGAAAGATTTGTACAGTGCCCATCCAAAACTCATGTATTTCAAGGTGCTCTTATAAGTGATGACACAGAAAAAGGAGGTAAAATGAAATATAACAATTGCCTAGGGTGACACAGTTTGGTCAAGTGGGGAAGCTGGGATCGATCCCAGATTTTCTGATTTTCCTTTGTTCAATTCTATGTCATTCCAATTCAATAAAAGCAGAGGATAATGGCTCAGATACACTATACAGCAGTATTATCAAATCTATGACGTTTCTAGAGGCTAGGGACTTAATTTAGAAGGCAGTATGGAAAGACACCCTCAAAATAACTCCATGAGTCACTGACCCCACATGTACATGCTTTGCTTCCCTTATGCTCACCTTGCTCACTACCCCGTAAAAACCCTCCCCTACCGTGCTGGAATCATGGAGACCCTTGGGCACACCACAGACCACACTTTTTAGCCCCTGGGAAGATGTTTGAAAGTACCGATGGTCTAGAGTATGTTGCATTTGTAAATTGCTGAAGAATTGCAATTTGTGTAACTGAAACTCTTTCTCTAATTCTGTCGATGTTTTATTGTGGTCACTCTTCCCTATGTCACCAAGACTTGAAATGGCACTCAAACCCCAATGAGAACACCCAGGACGTCCTACTGTATTTGCCAGCCAAGTACCTTACAAAAGTGGGATGTTCCCATAAGTGTGTTGTGCCATTTAATATGATCACGAGAAGCATCCCAACTAAGAAAGGGGAGTCTGTTTACAAGGATTATGCTACAGGTGGAGTTCTGCGGAAAAGTAGGTTCATTACATCATGAGCATTGACCAAATCTATTGCCTCAGCCTATTAGTTGTCTTCCTTCTATCCCCATTTAGCCAATCATTGATTAGTACTATCTAGCTACTAGAAGGCCCAGTTATATATTTTCACATCCATCCTCCCCAGCACAACGTTGTACAGTGATCGACATAATTTCTTGAAATGGCATATATGGTTGTTGGCTTGCCCAAAAGTAATTGGTAATCAAGGCCTGTATATCCTTGAAGAATGAGGTGGCAATAGTAAGGGGTAGATGTGTAAAGCCTTGAGGAGTTGGAGAAGAAAAATAATTTTAAAGAGTGTCCCTACCAGCTATTTTAAAATGAAGGGAGGACCATGCTTTAAGGCCAGATTTGAATTTAGTGAGAAGTGGCGCTATGTTTAAGTCCCAGTAGGTCTGTTGGCACTGAATTTTTGTCATACACAGGTAGAGGGAGTGGTCAGTAGCCAGTCTGAGGCCAGTGTCAATCATGCAGGAAAGCGGATTCCTCCTTAATGGTGCTAGAGTGGACTTTTCCCTATTTACCTGGAGCCCTGATGCCTCCCTGTAAAAATATATTGATATATACATACAGATCTGTGTTCGTTCTTCCTAATCACCTCACCACTGAAATCCTTGCACATTGGCATCATTTCTGATTCGTTCTCCAAGTGGTTCCAACATCAAGAGGAGTGACAAAGGCGAGCGCAGTCAACCTTGCAGTGTTCCCCATTCAATTGGAAGAAGACACAGCACTCTGGTATCTCTGACCTGAGCCCATGGGTCAGTGTATAATGTTTTGATAAGCTTTATGTGTTTTAAAGAGGCCATATTGCCCTTTGTGTAGAACAGCATCATGAATGGCCAGTGCACCGAATCAATGGCACACTAGATCTAAAAGCAGAGGGAACTGTCCTCAGATTGCTAGTCTATATGGGATAGGGCAATATTTAGGTGTGGTAGACAGTGTCTAGTAACACTATTGGGCATGAAGCCACTTTGGCCTTCATATATCAGAATTTGAACAATATTGACTAGTCGGATAGCCATTACTTTGGCAAGCACTTTTGATTCAGTATTAATCAGAGGATGTAGCTTAATGGTTAGAGTGTTGGACCTCGGTTTAATTTCCTTTCGTTATTGCCGGATGCCACGAGAGGAGAGAAGAGAAGTCTTTGACTTGAACTTAACTATTGGAATGCAATCGAGACTAATGTGCATTCCAGGATTGTGTGGTGGACACTAAGGCAAGAAATAGAGCTTGTATTTTGGCACCAAATGCTAGAGGCATTCTTCGATTAATACTGATAAGTAGGCAATCTAGCACATATAAACAGTGATTAGAATTTTGTTAACTCTTGCCAATCCTAATACAGTAAATACTTCTTGAACACGTCCTTCTTGATAATTAGAGGACTACATCAATATTCCTCGTTTGTGGATTCTAAGACAAACTCTTCATTTTATTTTGTGTAATATCTACACATGTGATTAATGCCAATCAGTACCGTAACATGCATACACAGTGTTGACAGTTAATAGCGGTCACCTTACCACATAATTCATTCATTCTAGGTCTCCATCCCCGCAGTACCCTCCCTAATACCCTTGCCCGCATCTGGCCACTTTGATAGTCTGCGACATTTAAATCCAGAGTCGGAGCCACCAGAAGGTGGGCATCTTGAGGGTATTATTCCTGAGGAACTTAAATAGACCTGACACTTATTCAGGTGCAAGGGAAACTCCTCCCACCACTCTAAATGAAACCCTGGTAGATTCTGCGCAGCTCTGAGTCACCCAGGAAAGGCAGTACTCCCCTCAGTTGCCCACCCCCTATCCCTGGTAGCTGTCTACTGTAAATGCAAATCCCCAGCCCCCGTCATTCCAAAACCAGACGGTCAATAAACAAACAGAAGAGGCATACAGAATGGCTCAACCAGAAAATGCCTACTTTCTAAAAATCTATTGTAAGCAAAAGTGGTCCCTATCCAATAAGTATAGGTAATGTTGTACAGAACATTATGATGATCTGTGCAATTTCACCATCAAAGTACGAAGTATTTATTCAAACGGACAATCAAAAAACAATTCACGAAGTGCAGTGGTTTAAAAAGGGGGTTGGAAATCACCAGATTTCCAGACCTCAGGCATGTAAATACAATTGAAGAGACTTGGCAAGAGTTACTTAGTCACATTGTAAAAGACATCTTATACTCCACAAATTTCAAGGCAAAAACAATCTGTGTCAAGATGTAGAGTGTCATGAAATGTGGGGTCTGTCTCCTACGATGGGCCATTTCAAATGTGGGGGCTGCAGTATTTGTCATTCGACTATTGAAAGCGAAAAATTCACCTTTGACAGCATTGATGTGACATTAAATCACATTTCCAATTGCAATACAAACAACATTGTTTATGCTATGTTATGCCCATGTAACAGCATTTACATAGGTCAGACAACTCAGAAAATCAGGATCAGAATCTGCCAGCACTGCAGTCGCCTTATATGCCAAACAAACAATGCTCTATTTGGTTTAACACTTCATGAAGCATGGACACGTGGAGGACGACTTGAAGTAGCAAGTGATTAATTTGATTCAACCTCCATCTCGCAGTACAGAAATTAGTACGATCCTTAACAAAGAGGAGTTGAAGTGGATCCTGCGCAGCAACAGTCTGCATACTCGACTCAACCGTATGGAGGATTGAACAAACTGGACCCAATTATCTTTCCAGACTTGTATTTTACTGGCTAATGTAATCTGCTCTAACCTTTTTTGTTTTTTCGCATATGTATTCATGCTATAGCGCCAACTCTATAACTATCAGGTTACTCACATCTCATGAATTCTTTGTACCCTACCTTGAGTTAGTATGTCACAATTCTTGAAGTCTGGCAAATTTCCTGCCTTTTGTCTGCCCTCTCCTCCTTTTATTTTGTACACCCTTTCCAGCCTTATTGCCAAATCCCGCGTCATGCGACTAGCTATTGATTTATACTTTGATTCAATTGCATGAAAATGAAATGTAATCGTAACTGCTGATTTTCACACTATTACTAATTCATACGTATCTTCAATTCTCGTGCTTTGTGACCTGTGTATGTCATTCTGCAAGCTCAATATATATATACTCTAGCCGATTTATTTTTATCTTTGCAAGTTCATTGTCCGTTATGATGCATTGTTATGTTTTTGAGATTGTTATCGTAACGTAATAATTGTTTTTACTGTCCCTGTACTCTTTATCAAGCTCTCGGTTATCTGTTCTCTCCCTTCCTATATGGTGCCACCTTTCACTCTGCATTAGACCTTTATTCAATGTCTGCCTCTTCAGGCATCTGGAATCACTACCACTCACATTGCCTTTTAGCGAGCAATCATTCTGGATCCGGTTCGCCTCTTGGAACGTTTTCGTTGGCATACCGCTTTCGATTGGCAATAAGGTAAGCTACATAACTTCACGTTAATTCTCATGGCAACAGCCCACTTTTCCTAGATTTTTATTCCATCTTGTATCGCACCACTTCAGGACTCTGCCCTGTGGGCACCATCGCCGTTATCGACAGGACGCTCTTCGAACCCCTGCGCCCTCCGGATATGCTCCAATTACTCATTGTAAAGTGTTCCTTAAATATTTCACTTACTCTTGCTCACCACATCCATGTATAATTCCTAACACAGTGCACCTGCCATTTGAGGCCCACTGTCTCCTGCAATTCCTTATGCTGGATCAGTGTTGATACCTGCACTTGGCCCCAGCCTACAGGGCTGGCGCCATAATTGAACATAAGTGCTTTCCTTCCCCTCAGGATCACTCCCGCCAGTATTCTTCGTCATGCCAATGGCCATCTTACTGTATAATGCACAGGGCAGGGTTAGAGTTCACCCGGCACTACACACATTGGGTATTATATCACTTTTATATCATGTCTATATGTATAGAATAATTCCTAACCCCATATAGTGACTTCGCATAACATGAATGCGAATATGATACTTATTGTTTTTTTCGATGCCAACCCTTAATTTAACCCTTTGTCCTCCCTTCTTTTCTTCATATCTTCCTTGTTCCCCCCTTTCTTTCCCTGGCCTCATACAGGCCCCTTCTCAGGCATTCTTTCCGTCCTGATGATGATCCCCCAGGTTAGTGGCGATAGAAACGTCGTCAACACTCTACGTCTTGACTCAGATTGTTTTTGCCTTGAATTTTGTGGAGCAGAAGTTGTCTTTTACAATGTGACTATTGTTAATAAGTAACTGTTGCCAAGTCACTTCAATTGTATTTACATGCCTGGGGTCGTTAAATCTGGTGATTCCCAACCTGTTTTAACCTACTGCACCTCGTGATTTCTTTGGGGGAAATGTCCGTTTGAATAAATATTTTGTACTTTGATTGTAAAATTGCACAGATGGTTATATTATTCTGTAAAACCTTGCCTACACTAATTGGATAGGGACCACTGTTGCTTAGAATAGACTATATATCCTCCCTCCAGACTCAGTTTGTTTCTTTACGACCTACTTGCTAAAAATGGCATTTTCAAACACACAATTCAAAGACCATCTACCTAAAAAGATGTGTTATGAAAATCTGAGTTCAGAGAACCTACGCTCCACTTTTCCATCTTGTCTCTATGGAAAGTTATACTTGTAAGATGTTCTAAAGGAACTCCCATGTTAGCCCATGGCACAGATAACCTTTCAATAGTGAAAAACATAATACATAGTATTTCATTATCAGGACATGTCACACACACCAGTAAGGAATATGCTACTTACCAGTATGCATCTGTTCTTGGCACGTAGGGCTGCTGACATTCATATCTGTGCATAGATCGCTGCCTAGTGTTGGGTCCGGATGATTGCACATTGCTGTCCTGGAAGAGTCTTCGAAGTATCACGAGATAGGTGGCTCCTCCCTCGGACTACAGTGCGCATGGGCATCCTCTCCATCCCCAGATTGTTTTTCGCCATTGTGGCAGAGATGGAGTATAGTACAGTAAGAGATGTCCATGCAAAGAATGAATGCTGCAGCTGTGACAGGCATCGGGTGGGCGGTATGAATGTCAGCAGCCCTACATGCCAAGAACAGATGCATACTGGTAAGTAGCATATTCCGTTCGAGGCATGTGGGCTGCGGAATTCATATCTGTGCATAGAATGTATAGCAGTACGTCCCTTAGCGGTGGCTACCTGTGTCAGCTGCGGCAGTCTGGAAAAGAGTTTTGAGAACAGCCTGCCCTACAGCAGCTTGCTGTTTTGAATGTACATCTAAACAATAATGTTTTGTAAATGTATGTGTGGTTGACCATGTGGCTGCTCTGCAAATTTCGTGTAATGGAATATTTCCTAGGAAAGCCATGGATGCCCCTAACTTGCGTGTGGAATGCGCTCTAGGGGGAACTGTTAAGGTGCGTTTTGCCTTTATATAACATATTTGTATGCACTTAACTATCCATCTGGCTATACCTGATTTTGATATAGGGTTACCTTTGTGCTGAGGTAAGAAGGCAACAAACAATTGTTTTGTCTTTCGAAATGTCTTTGTTCTGTCTATGCAATATAGCAGAGCTCTTTTGAAGTCAAGGGTATGCAAGGCCCTTTCAGCTACTGTTTGTGGGTTCTGAAAGAACACTGGCAATTCTATAGTTTGATTTATATGGAAATGGGATATCACCTTTGGCATGAACTTAGGGTTTGTTCTAAGAACTACTCTATTTGCATTTACTTGAATGAATGGCTCTTGAATAGTTAGGGCTTGCAGCTCACTAACTCTTCGAAGTGAAGTAATGGCAATAAGGAAAGCCACTTTCCAAGTAAGAAATTGTAGTTCGCATGAGTGCAGTGGCTCAAAGGGTGGTCCCATTAGTCTGGTCAAAACAACGTTTAGATTCCAGACTGGTGATGGTGGGTGTCTTGGAGGAATTACACGTTTAAGACCTTCCATAAACGCTTGAATTGCTGGCACCCTGAATAGTGAAAGGTGTTGCCTGTTTTGCAAATATGCTGCTAACGCAGCTAGGTGTATTCTGATGGAAGAAAAGCTAAATTGCATCTTTGGAGGTGCAATAGGTAGCATCAAGCGGGTTAATGTCGTTGTTCTTACAGTAAATGACAAAGTGTATCCACTTTGCTGCATAGCATGCTCTGGTAGTGGGTTTTCTTGCCTCTTTGATGATATTCATGCAGTCTGGAGGCAAGTTGAGGTACCTAAATTTTAGGATTTCAGGAGCCAGATCTCTAGGTTCAGCTGTTGGGGATCTGGGTGTTGGATTTCGCCATGGTTCTGCGTTAGAAGACTGGGTGTTAGTCGCAGTCTTTGATGAGGCACCACTGACAGTTCTAGGAACGTCGTGTACCATGGTTGCCTCGCCCACGTGGGAGCAACTAGGATTAACGCATTTTGCGTGCCACCAGCGGTATTAGTGGAGCTGGAGGAAAAGCTTACGCAAATTTGCCTGACCAGTTCATCCATATCGCATTGCCTTGCGACTGCGGATGTGGGAACCTGGCGGCAAAGTACTGGCATTTTGCGTTTTCGCTTGTGGCAAATAGATCTATTTCCGGATGTCCCCATTTCCGGAAGAATGGTTGGAGCACTTTGAGGTGAATTTCCCATTCGTGCATCTGCTGGCTGTGCCTGCTTAGGTCGGCCACTTGGTTGTTATTGCCTGGGAGGTGTTCTGCCATGAGGAAGATGTTCCTTTGAATGGCCCATTTCCACATTGCTTGAGCTAGGTGCGACAGCTGTGGTAAGTGTGTTCCTCCCGGTTTCTGAATGTAATATCTAGCCGTCATGTTGTCCGTCCGGATCAACACAGCTTTGTCGCATAAGTGTTTCGCGAAAGCTTTTAGGGCTAGAAAGATGGCCATCAATTCTAGGAGATTGATATGCATTTTCTTTTTCTGTATAGTCCAGAGTCCCTGCACTGTGTAGTGTAGGACATGGGCTCCCTATCCTAGTAGGGATGCGTCCACTGTTAACACTATTTGTGGGACAGGCTCTTGGAACAGTCGACCCTTGCAAAGGTTTTGTGGATTCCACCAATGCAGAGAGTTGTATGCACGACTGGTCACCAACACTAGGTCTTTTAATTGCCCTTGAGCCTGGTTCCACTGCCTTGCTAGGCATTCTTGTAGCAGACGCATATGTAGTCTGGCGTGAGGGACTATGAATATGCACAAGGCCATCATGCCTATTAGCTGCATAAACACTCGAGCTGGTAATGAGTGTTGGGGTCTGAACTTTTGTATTAGCATCTGCATTCCCTGGACCCGTGCTGTGTTGGGATATGCTTTTGCTGACAGTGTATCTATTGTCGCTCCCAGGTATTGTTGGATGTGGGAGGGTTGAAGGTGTGACTTGGGGTAGTTTAGTGAGAATCCTAAACTGTGCAGTAGGTGTATGGTCTTTGACATGTTGTCGGCACATTGCTGGGCTGTTGGTGCGTGTATTAGCCAGTCGTCCAGATAAGGGTACACGTGTATGTGCTGCCTTCTGAGATGTGCTGCTACTGTAGCCAGACATTTGGTGAACACTCTTGGAGCTGTTGTCACCCCAAATGGCAGGACCTTGAATTGGTAATGTTGGCCTTGAATGGTGAACCTCAAGTACTTTCTGTGAGCAGGGTATATTGGTATATGAAAGTATGCATCTTTGAGGTCTAAAGTTGCTAGGAAGTATGCCTGACAAAGCAATGGTAAGACTTGCTGAAGAGTGAGCATGTGAAAATGCTCTGACAGAATGTAGAGGTTGAGGGGCCTGAGGTCCAATATTGGTCTGAGAGACCCGTCCTTCTTTGGAATTAGGAAGTATAGGGAGTATACTCCTGTTCCCTGATGTTGCAGTGGGACTGGTTCTATGGCCCCCTTTTGCAGCATACTGATGGCCTCTTGCTGAAGTAACGTTATATGTTCTTGTGACATAGGGCGGTGCACGGGTGGTATGTTGGGTGGAGTTGAGGTGAGCGCTAGGCAATAGCCATGTTGGATAATTTGCCTGACCTACTTGTCTGTGGTGATATTTAACCAGACTTGTTGAAATTGTTGTATTCTTCCCCCTACTGGTGTTATGTGGTCTGGGGGGAGTGTCAAGAAGTCACTGCTTTGTGTTAGTGGAGGATCTATTTGCATTGCCTCCACGACCTCTGCCTTCGGTA
Organism: Lissotriton vulgaris; assembly: GCF_964263255.1. Lineage (NCBI taxonomy): Eukaryota > Metazoa > Chordata > Amphibia > Caudata > Salamandridae > Lissotriton > Lissotriton vulgaris. The sequence continues at coordinate 1,528,838,147 of NC_141693.1, forward strand.
TTGTTTCCTCTATAACCACCCCTGCTGGTGTTCTTGTTATATGTGGATTGTGTGTTAGTTTTGTAGTTGGAGGATTGCTGTGATGTTCCTCGCGCTCCCCCTCTACAATTGGAGCGACGAAAGGAGCCCCGGTGTTGTTGGGACTGAAGTGCTCTCATAGATTTTGCAGTTTCTGCATCCTTTTTCATTTTGTCCAGAATTGAATCAACAGCTGGGCCAAATAAAAAGTCTGGGTTAATTGGCTGATTAAGAATTGGAGACTGAACTTCATTCTTAAAGCCTGATATACGAAGCCATGCGTGTCGCCTTATTAGCACGCTGGTATTAATGGATCTGGCAGCTGTGTCTGCTGAGTCTAGTGCGCACTTAATGGATGCATTGGTGATAAGCTTTCCCTCTTGTATGAGTTCATCTGCCTGCTGTTTGTAGGGATCAGGCAAGTGTTGGATAATTTCTTCCAAACTGTCGTAGTGCGCCCTGTCATATCTGGCCAGCAATACCTGTGTATTGGCTATTCTCCAGGAGTTTGAGCCGCCACTCTTTTGCCTGATGCCTCAAATATTTTAGATTCCTTGTCTGGAGGTGCAGCCTCACCAGTAGTCTGTGTTTGCACGCTTACTTGCGCTTGACACCACTAAGGAATCTAGGGGTAGCTGTCCTTTGATGTATGTAGGATCTATAGGTGCAGCTCTGTATTTTTTCTCGATTCTAGGGTTTATGACCTGGGCTCTAGCAGTGTCCTTAAAAATGTCACCTGCGTGTTTTAACACCCCTTTTAGCATTGGGAGTGTTTTAACGTGTCTTTCAGATGTTGTAAGTGTATAAAATAGGAAGTCTTCCTCAATAGCATCAGAGTGCATCTCTACATTGTGGTAGGTTGCTGCTCTATCTAACAGAGAATTAAATGCAACTGTGTCCTCTGTTGGTGATGGCTTAGTAGGGTATGCTGCAGGGTCTGAAATGGGCAGATACCCTTCAGTGTCTGGTTCCCCTCCTGTACCCCATGGCTGTGTGTCTGGCTCTGTATCAGGGTTTTGTGGGTAACCAAAACCTACATCTGCGTCCTGATCTTCATCAGGGTTGTAGTCCGAGCGTGCTGGCGAGTTTGGTGTATAAGGAGTAGTAGGCATAGCAGGAGTGATAGGTTGAAAGAGGATAGGAGGGGTAGCACAGTCTCTCTTCTTTAGGGGGATCTTGGAAAAGTCTTCAGTTTGTAGAGGCCTTTTCTTTTTAGTACATACAGTCACTTTACCAGTTTTTGGATCAATGTAGATTTTTGACTGTCCGTCTGTGGAGGGATCTGGATGAAGAAGCTCCTCTTCCACAGTTCTCGGTTTTGGTGTTACAACCTTTGCCTTTTGTTTCTTCGGGTCGATGGTCTTTGGTACCTCTACCGTTTTAGGTGTCAATATTGGTTTCAGCAGGTTTTGTTGGTTGAATGTCCTTTGCTGGCTTCACAACTTTTTTCGGACCGAGCGGTGTTGTCGGTTCGATAGTCTCTTTATGTTGTTTTGGAGCCTGCTGTTTCAGCTCAACGCCCTTTTTTGGGTCGATGGGCTCCGGCTCGACTGATTTCTTTTCGTCAACTTTTGGTTTTGGTTCGATGCTAGGTTTGGGCGTAGGCCTTGTCCTGTCGTCGATTGGTTTGTTCCCCTTGTCGATATTAGAGGACGATTTGCTCGGTTCGACGTTCTTCTTGGGGGTAGATTCGACGTGTTTCTGTTTTTGTGTCGATTCGACGTGTTTTGGCCTCGAGGTTGACTCGACGGCCTTTGACTTGGAGCTCGACTCGACTGCTTTAGTTTTCGATGTCTGCTCGATGATTTTTTGTTTCGAGGGTACTGTGGCCTTTGGGTCGACGCCCTTTGGCTTCGAAACCTTCGGTTCGACGTAATGCGGTCCGAAGACTGTATTGTCGACTAGTTTCGGTTTCGATGGACCCGATGTTGTATGACGTGTCTCAGAGGGCTCTTTCGATGTTCTTTGCCGGGTGATATTGCGGAGCTGTAGAACGAGGTTGTTGGTCTTGGCTAAGGCCTGCTGGTGATGCCTTGACCTGAGTCTCTGATAGAGGTGTAGTGTCTATATGGGGCGGTGTACTCACGGTTCGCCCCTTGCAGTCAGAGTCGTCTTCAACTGCTACGATGTCCTGATCATAGTCACCGAGATAGACGATAAGGTCGTCCTCTTCAGGGTAATATTCGGAGTCGGGCTCCGAGTATTGTCCGTTGTCTCGGTCTGAGTCTTCGGCGCTTTTTGATCGGAACTGGACACAGGCCAGGCAACTATCTTCGTTATGATCTGGAGAAAGGCATTTGTTGCACACTGGATGCTGGTGTGTGTGCGGGAACTTCGAGTTGCACTGAGGGCAGTACTTGAACGGACTTCGTTCCATCGACGGTCGGTCCACGTGGTGTCGAGAAGGCCTTACGGCCCGACTAGACGACTGGAGTGCAACCGAGATGTAAAAAGTGTATCGGCACCGAGCGCTGAACGATACCGACGGTATCCGAAGGCCTTTTGGCCTTTTAAGAACTTTTCTTGATTCCGAACTTTGAGAGTAGGAAAGTACATCTGAACCCAATGGCTGAGAAAAACAATCTGGGGATGGAGAGGATGCCCATGCGCACTGTAGTCCGAGGGAGGAGCCACCTATCTCGTGATACTTCGTAGTCTCTTCCAGGACAACAATGTGCAATCATCCGGACCCAACACTAGGCGGCGATCTATGCACAGATATAAATTCAGCAGCCCACATGCCTCGAACATAGCCTACCTGTCACATAAACTGCACACTGCCCATCTGTGTAACTTGGGCCTACCTGAAGTGTGTCTTACATGTAAGAAAAGGGAAGGTTAGGGCCTGGCAAGTGGGTGCACTTGCCAGGTTAACATGTGGGTATAAAATGCTCGCAGACACTGCAGTGGCAGGTCGGAGATACCTATGAAAGGTTACTTGTGTGGGTGGCACAATCAGTGCGCAGGCCCACTAGTAGCATTTAATTTAAAGGCACGCAGTGCACTTTACTAGGGCCATAACAGTGAATCAAATATTCCAATCATGGATAACCAATCATGATAACAGTTTATACAGGTAGCACTTGCGTTTTGACACTGATCAGCATTGGCAAAGTGCCCAAGCATCGAAGCCAGCAACCATGAAATCCAGCACAGCATCAAAAATGCAGGAGGTAGAGACAAAAAGTCACAGGAAATCACGCCAAGGATGCCAAGTCTAACATGTGTCCCCTCAAACTGAAAAGTAGGGAGAACTATTCAACGTCTGGGGAGTTCTCATCACTAAGGCAGAAGAACCTGGACAGATCATTAGTATTGACGTGTTCTGTACCAGGGCACTGTTCCATCGTAAAGGTTATTCCCTGTAGGGAGATGGGCCACGTTAACAGTTTTGAGTTCTCAGCCCTCATTTGCATCAACCATCTGAGGGTCCTGTGGTCTGTCTAAACCCAGATGTGAGTCCCAAACAAGTAGGACCTTAGCTTCCTCAGTGCCCGGACCACAGCAAAAGCTTCTCGCTCAAATGCACTCCACCTGTGTTCCCTGGGAAGTAGCCTCCTTCCTATGAAAGCTACAGTTTGGTCTAAGCTCTCATCATTTAATTGTGAGAGAACTGCTCCTACACCATGCTCTGAAGCATCTATCTGCACAACAAATCCACTGACCCATCATGTTCCTTGGGCGACAGGTCAGGAAGAGATTAACTCTCGCCTTCCAATCCATCATCCATAGTCAGGAACATAGGTACTTGAGACCACTAAAAGTGAGGTTTGAGGTGGTTCACAAGCAGGACCCTCAAAGGGTTCCTAGGAGTCTGAAAGTTTGCCAAAGAGGAGACTTCACTCTTGTGCACCACCTCAAATTGCCCCGTCCACTTGTCTTGGAGCATGCAAGACTCTGCTGTAGCCATTACCCACACTTTCTGGCCAGGCTTGAACTCTAAAAGAGTGGCATTCTGGTCATACCATTGTTTCATCTCCTCCTGGCTGCCTTCCAGGTTCACATGAGCACGTTTCCTGAAGCACTGTGTCTGGTTCCTGGAGGCAAACATGTAGCTGAACTCATCCTTTGGAATCTTATCCAGAGCTTTTTCCCAGCCTACCTTCTTCAGACTGAGAGGCTCTCACAGGGTGCCCATACAGCAATTCATAGAGACTGAACCCTAAGGTTTCTGTGGAACCTCCCTGTAGAAAAACAACAGGCATGTTAAGAAGACGTCCAACTTATGTGTAATGGGTTCTGTAAGACCCTTTATCATGACTTTCAGGGCACGGTTGAATCGCTCAACCAACCCATTTCTTCAGAGATGATAAGGAGGGTGAATTTGTATATTACACTTCACTCCTCATATGAAGACATCATACACCTAGATCTGAAGCTGGTACCTCAGTTAGAGAGCACCTATCTTAGGAACCTCACATGGGAAAAGATCCCCACCAATGCATGGCTCAACACAGGGGCCATTATCGTCCTGAGACGGACAGCTTCCGGGTGTCGAGTTATACTTGTTGCCTAAGGCTATCTTGCATTATCAATATCAATGCTTAATGGCAGGTCTGATTTGAAAGGCTATGGGTGTGTTTGGCACAACAGTGCTGCAGGACCACTAGTAGCATTTGATTACAGGCCCTGGCACACTCAGTGCACTTTACTAGGGACTCACAAGTGAATCAAATATGTCAATCATGGATAACCAATCATAATACAGATGTATGCAGGGAACACTTGTACTTTGAGAATGATCAGCAGTGGCAAAGTGCACAAAGAGTCTAAGCCAGACCAAATGAAATCCAGCACAGCATCAAAAATGCAGGAGGTAGAGGCTAAAAGTCAGGGAAAACCACGCCAAGGATGCCAAGTCAACAGGGGTACACATAATAATAATACCAAAGTGCCCCTTGTATCGGAAAACAGAGCAATTAAATATGGTCTTCCTTTTATCAAGCCTATAGTCTGTATTGTGACTGATGGACAACTGTATCTTGCATCATGCATTGCCCCTGCTATGCTGCCAATGATAGTAACACCACAACTACTAACCATCAAACTCCTACAAGTGTGTCAATTCGGACTATTTTAGGCCCCCAAATATATAAGAGGGACTTGGGTGGAAGGTAATAGTCCTTTTTAATGTGTGTTGAATTGATATTTAACTGTTGTTGTGGTCATCTCTATATTAGACAGACAGCGACACCTTGTGGCAGACTTGCACAAGCGCTGGTGTTGACCATTAAGTGATGGTGCCAAACACCGGAAACCACTGGCTCAAATTAAGCACTGTTTTCTTAAGCTACATGTCAGCCTTTAGGAGTGGATTATTTCTGTCACACCAACAGATGGTGAATGACAACATTTGAGATTCCCAGTCATTGTAGCAGCTGTTTTCCCTGAAGTGGCTCCTGCTGCATGATGATAATCATGTCTGGGGATTTGCCCACCATGACCTGGTGACACAGTGTATTTTTCATTACAAAGTGAACGTACTATAAATGAACCCTCAAAGTTAAGAATACATTTTTGGTATTCATTATGGAAGTGTCACTTATATCGTTGGAGTTTTCTTAGAAAAGAATGTGGTATGTTCTAAGCCTGGCTTTCATGAATTAGGTCTGGGCAAAATTTAAATGACTAGGGTGTATATCATGTAATTTTTTGGAATTTCACATTATACCGGACTCACACCACTAAACCGCATCGCCTAACTACGGTATCGTGAATGGCAAAATGATAGAACTGGAGCAATGCGTGCAACCAAAATGCAAGTGCCTGTTAGCAGCAATTGTGTTTTTCTAATTATTTTTAACTCAAAATGCATCATTGTGCAGAACGTGACATGAAGGGACATTTTATATTAACGTGTAGCACTACATTTCAAATTTGAATCTTGTGAAATTACACAAAAGCAAATTTCACACATTTCCATACATCCCTAATTCTTACAACGATCTGTCGTAGCTAAAAAATATTGGCAGAAAAATGACTTTTCCTACAGTTTAATGATGGTCCGATTGTGATTCAGCTATTTTGCAATCAGGAGCAGTGTTTTGCCAGCCTGGTAATAGGCTGGAAAAGCACTTACGTAGACAAATGGAACTTCTATAATTATAAGATTACTGCCCATGTTTAGGGCAGGCACAGACTCTTTAATCACATATTCTTGGCCATAGCTACGAATATTATAACATTTACAGCAAATTCCCCTATATTCCATGTAAGTTGTCCTCCGAAAAGTACTATCAAGTATACCTCAGATACGATGCTTCATGCATTCTGATTAGCAATTGTTATTAAAAAGTCTAATATTTATTAAAACTGGCACATATTAATACGTATGTATATGTAAAGTCTTGAACCTCTCAGGTAGCAGATCGTTTGCTCTGCTTTCGTAGTTGCTAAGTTGCCCTTGCTAAACTGGCTTCCAATGACTTCAGTCTTGACAAATGCTCCATAATCTGTGAATCCAGCATCATGGGGGGTGAACTCGAACCAGGTGCCTGCAAGAAGAGGAACAATGAAAGTACGATAAACTCTACAAAAGTACAATTGGTATTTCAATCGATTCTGTAACTACCGTATCATCAATTTCAAAACGTTCACAGTGCTTCAAAGGCATACTATCTCACTCAGATTACAGTAAACTCTAATTGCCCAATTCACAGCAGTTGTGGATGTTAGCTTAACAAAAAGTGATATTTCTAAGCATTATAAATCTATGCCACAGAAGTAGACTTAAAATCAAAATCACAGAATTTGAACTAGCAGCTTTTTCTGACAACAAATTATTTCCTACTGCAGAATATCCACCGGCTCAATATTCCACAAACAGAACTTTATGGTTAGGTTTTGCGAACATGGGTGTTCCCCAGGAAAGAAAGAATATAGCCCAATCGGGGCCCATTCAGGTTCAAATGTATTCAGATATTCTTTATTAATAAAATAGGGACTGGGGGCCATTAATCTATATTGCGACATGAAATAACCCTTGTTCAAACCTATTTCACTTATGCACAGACCACCTGGAAACACATTTAGGAACAAAAAGGATAGGGAAACACCCGAATGTAAGGGATCCTCACAACAATAATTGCATGTCCATTGAGAATGTTCCCAATTAGGATTAGACAGCAAACGTCTTTCACCAAAGCCATTTGTTGGTGTGGTGAAACTGTACCTTCTGGCAACAGATTAGGGGTGGGCGGAAAATCCGTTCCGCTCGCGGATTTTGCGGATTTTCGGGAAATCCGCAATCCGCGAGATTTGCGAATCTCCCGCAAAATCCGCAAATCCGCGAGCAGCGGATTTTGCTCGCACTGCTCGCACTGTTCGCGTGAGTTCGCGTGAGTTCGCGCCCCGCGAATAAGTGCAAAATTGCAGAAATACGATCTTAGCAAAACTGAAAGTAACTACTTACCAGGTTCAAAAGTTCAGGCTCATCATTAGTAGCCATTTCCTGTAGTGCTTCCTGAGGGGCCCCTCCAGAGTTCAGTTGCCAGTTGAAACTATTATGTGACCCTGCTCTGAACCTCAGAATAGTTACACATATGCCACAAAGGTCCTGAATTACAGCTAAGGGAGACAAGCAGGAGCCAGGCTGGAAGTTAAAATCCATTAATCAGCCCCTAATTCATTATTGTCAGTTGGGGCAGGGCAGGTGTTGTAACTAATTTTGCAACAATGAAAGCACTTAGCAAGTGCAAAAGATCACTAATCAGGGCGCACTAAGGAAGCAGGTGCCAGCTAAAAAAATATTCTGTGACACATTAATCAGCCCCAAATTAATTCAGGTCACTTGAGGCAGGGAAGGTGTGCTTTGCTTTGCCGAAAATAATGTACACTGGACAACTAGAGGGTGTGGTGATGAAACAGAGGGTGGCATGGGTGGGCCAGAGGGTGGCATGAGTAGTCAGAGAGTGGCAGTGGTGACAGAGAGTGGCAGTGATGAAGAAGAGTGTCCCAAACAGGCTGGACACGTAGAAACAACAAGTTCGCGAAACTTGCGACCCGACAGGTAAGTTCGCAATTTGCGAAAGTGTACAAAACCCTCGCGAACTGGCAGAAACACGGGCGAACACAAAAAAAAAAACGTGAACGTTTTTCCTTTATTAATTACCAATTTCCGTTTAACTATGAATGTAGAGAAGTTGTCAATGAGGTGTTGCAAACCATTTTGAGTACGCGATAAAAGGACCGCGTCATCTGCGTAAAGCAGAATTGGAATGGGATTACAATCAATAAATGGCGCATCCACAGCGGACGTTATAAGTATCGCATCTATCTCATTAATAAACAAGGAAAACAGAAGGGGTGCCAAGACGCATCTTTGCCTTATGCCTCTGTTAAATTTAAAATAAGGGGTGCACTCGCCGGCCATCCCATAACGTACCTTGCATGTTAGTGTATCATATAGTCTGGCAAGGAAATATATGATCTCATTGGGTGCACCCATGTCTATTAAAATGGGCCATAAAAGTGAGTGTTCAACCAAATCAAAAGCAGAACTTAGGTCCGCAAAACCTAAAAAAAGGTTTCCTTCATTAACTGATGTATATTTATTGATAAAAAGGTCAAAGTTGATGCATTGCTCCATCGTACTAATCCCCCCCCTGAAACCATACTGTACTGGTGATAGAATAGATTCCTCTTCTGCCCACGTTTCCAGTCTGTCTAAGAGAACTCTACTTAGTACTTTTATCGATGAATCAAGGAGGGAGATGGGTCGATAGTTGCATGCCTCTGACCTTGAACCCTTCTTAACCAGATCGCTGCTGTGCATTTTCCCCTCCTGTGCTGGAAAGTGTGATTTTGGTTCTTTCATGACGAGCTCAGCTCGTCCTCAGCACAGCTCCACTGTGCCTCATGACGAGCTGAGCTCGTCATGAGCATGGAAGGGGTTAAAAAGTGGTACAATAATTGATTGGCCCCAAGTCTGAGGAAGTTCAAATTCAATTGCAGCATTAAAAAAGCATGTTAGGATGGGTACCCATAAGTCCATTTCATGTTGTGTAGATATATAGGTACACCATCCGGTCCAGGGGCCTTACCACCATTGCTCTTCTCAAGTCCTGCCTGAACCTCATACAAGGTAATGGATAACGGAATGGTCGGCTATAGGCCAGAAGTATCTAAAAACAATCCATCCGAGTTAAAAACCTTAGAGACATGTTCTATCCATGCTTTACAGTTCACATTGGAAGTTACTGCAGGTATAGTGTCATTCTTTAGAAATGGGCAATTAATTATCTCCCACAGGAGTTTGCTATTTTTTGTGGCTGCAGCCATGTCTAAATTTTGCCATGCCTCGTCTTGTAACTGCTTTTCCTTGCTGCTAACGTTGCTTTGTAAACATGCCGCTTTTCCCTAATTTGTTCCGGGTCTCTTGGTTTTATTAGCAGCGCATGTTTTAGTGAAGACAAGGCTTCTGTACAATCTTTATTAAACCAGCCCGATTGGTTGGCTCTATGTTTATGGTTCTTGCCAGTCAATAGACCCTCTATTGTTACATTGATCTTGTTGATCATGAATAACATGATTTCAGGGTTAGTCACGTCTTTGAGGCAATAACTTATTTCGGCACCGAATTTGGCATTTACCTCTGCTTGGAGTTTATTAGGATTGATTTTATCCCACTTAATTATTGGTCCATTTGGTCTAGAGGCCATGATTTCCTGTGTCTGTTTACTGTAGGTTTGAGTTTTAAAACCCCAGCCAAGTAATGTCAGTGAGATACTATTGTGATCACTCACTGCTTGCTCCTCTATCCATAAATGACAGTACGCAGTACCACTCGAAACTAATATATGGTCGATATTGGAATTGGAGTTCCTACCCTTAAATGTTGGACATCTAATGTTACCCCTCTTTTTAGAACAGTCCAAAAGTTCTAAATCTATTTTGGCGGCTAAGCTGTTCAGTGCCAGCCCGTATGTGTCATGTGGAAAATGGTTGTAAATTATGGTACTTCTGTCCTCATGATCATAGATGGTACCGCAGATCCCCTTCTGGGCATCTACACAAACTTGCAAATTAAAATCTCCTACCCAGTGTATGACTTGGCAATCTCTATAGTCTACCAGAAGTTTATCTATTGCTGTTTCTATATCCTGTACCACAAAATCTCTACTGGTGTTAAGAATGTTATTGTAAAAATGAACTATCACTAAATCATTAGTTTTTTGGTGCTCAAGACAGATAATAAGTGCATAAGGGCCAACATCGATGCATTTACCCAATTTAAATTCTGTAAGCCCAGTAGAAATCAGGGTTAACAGACCACTCTTGGCCCTGCCAGCAGCGGAATCTTTGGCATTTATATAGAAGGATGTGTAACCTTCGACGGTAATTTGGTCTCTATGCCATGTCTCTTGGAGACATATTATGTCATGCCCTTGGGTAATAAAGTCATTCCAAAAAGGAGTATTAAATTTACTATTTATACCTGCTATATTCCAGGTTGTAATATTCAATCCATCTCCAGTTTCATGCACTGGTTGATGTAGAAGTGGTAACCTGGGCCTAGTTGTATGGGTGATATCAGTTACAGGCATAGTGTTGTATTTTAATGAAACATTCGCCTCTATACTAGTAATTGTTTCCAACCCACTTTGGTTTCTATCTAGGTTGATGGGGAGACTACATTCTGGGCTATATCTTTCGTGATATTTCCTCTGTTATCTGTTTTTCCCTCAACGGGATGCTGGTATAGCATATCCACATCCTGCCCAGCTTCATGGCCTTCTTCTTGCCCCTTTTCCTGACCATCATTTAAAGCTTGAACCGCTTTGGGTATTTCTAAATACACTCCATATTTCGTACCCCTCCAGACCATTTTGTTATTAGGCTCAATGGCTTTAGGGGGATCAATATTATGTGACAGTCAGTCTACCCACCCCCTCTAGATTTGAAAAGGGCTCAAATAGATTTGATAGGGGAAATTGGAACATAGCCCTGCAAAGGGATTTGCTACATATGGCTCCCTTGTATATACATGGCCCGGGGGGGGAAGGGTGGGACGTGTTTTGTGCCAGGATAAAAGTTGTGTAAATCTAGCGTTTGGATATCCCCCTCTCTCCCGAACCTTGGTTCCCAACGGATGAAATAGACCACCCAAGGATATTTAAAACTCACGATGACAAAGTCACCTTCCAGGTCCTTGGCAGTGTTCCCTACCCAACTTACCCTCCTAACATTGAGTATCTCCGTACTAGAGAAGGGGGTTGGGGGGGGGAGGGGGAGTGTTCTATTAGTATTAAGCCAGTAAATGACTTTTTTCTTCAAATCCCTATGTGTTTCCAGTTTCTCGGTTCCAATCCCGCAAACTCCCACCATGATAATTGTGTAGGGTACTGCTTCAGGAGGGAGGTTTACACAGGGAACTCGTTGGGGGATATGCTTGTTGGTCATAAGGCCCTGCCCCTTGGACTGATTTTCCGCCGTTTGAACGCGTGGCTCAGGGTGTTTCTTGGCCGTAGCACCTGTCCTCGCAGCTTTATTTCTAGCAGACCCCAGTAAGTTAGTGTCTGACATGCTTTTATTTACAGTGGTTTTGGAAGGTCGGGTAACTGGAAGTGCAGTGATATTAGTTTGCATCGTTACGCTATTACTACTAGGGACAGTGATTGGTGGGACAGTAGTAGGTAGTGAGGCCTTTGGACTCTTTAGAACTGTTATAATATCTAGTCTGGTTGTATTTCCAGAAACTAATTTTTCCAGGTGATCTAATTTGGAATTAATCAATTTCGTCCTTTCTATCAATGGTAGCACCAACGATCTAACCAACTTCTCCATTTTCTCTAGAAGCCTTTCTTCACTATAACCTTGGGTGACTGGTTGGAGTTTGTCAATAACTACTAAAGGTGAACTAGGGGGCTGCACAGGCTGTCGAGGTACCTTTTGTACTTTTTTGCGACTCTTTACTGTGACTTTCTTTAGTGGGCTAGCTCCTCTTTTTCTTTTGCCTGGTGGGTCAGTAGTACTAGTATTAGTAGTCTCTAGTATCACGGTGTTAACGTGTGCGGGATTCGCAGGTGTAGGTGACAACAAAGCTGGAATAGGTGATAGGGGTGGTGAAACACAAGAGGCGCGAGAAGCCAAACTAGTTGGTGTTGAGTTTAGTAGTGAACATGCCTCGGCGTTATCAATTTCCCCTTGTGTGAGGCTAGATACTGGACTCAGGATAACTAATGGTGTGTTACTTTGAGCTGGTTCGGGTATGACAGATCTTCTGACAGGGAAACGTTCCTCTCTTGGTAAGATTGGAGCATCTAACGACAAACGCTTCTCTACTAGCGATATCTCTTTCTCTATTACCACTTTGGCCAGTGTCCGGAATTGATCGATAGTACCAGTTGCCACACCCCCCAGTAGATGAAATGGTGACCTTACAGTCTTTCCTAAGTGAGCGAACCATAGTACAACAGAGAAACCGATATCAATTAGCACACGATATATAGGTAAGGGAACGAGGTACAAGTACCTAAACATAGTATATGCGGTGTCCTGCACGACAGAGGGGTGGCCCAGCCCAGCCTCCTTTGGCCTCTGAGGGCCTAAGAGGGCCCGCCCTTTGCCCGGGCTTCGTCCGGTGTCCCGCTCGCGTCCGACGACACAGGTATGGCACGCTTTTGTAGCGCCTCCGGGGGCGGTGTCTGGAGGTGGCGGCTCTTTCCGCAATGGCCCAAGGGACTAGTAGTCCTCCACTCGGCGGCCGCAGATGTCAGGAGCGGCGGCAGGAGGACTACAGCGCAGTTGGAATTGGCCCGGTGCAGGTCGTGTCCACAATGGTGAGGTGAGCGAAGGAAATGTCCTAAACAACGGAAGGTAGACACCCGCTCCACCGGTATCGCGCACTTTTGTAGCACCTCCGGAGGTGGTGTCTGGCGGTGGCGGCTCTTGCTGCAATGGCCCAAGGGAGTAGTAGTCCTCCACTCGGCGGCCGCAGATGTCAGGAGCGGCGGCAGGAGGACTACAGCGCAGTTGGAATTGGCCCGGTGCAGGTCGTGTCCGCAATGGTGAGGTGAGAGAAGGCAATGTCCCAAACAACGGAAGGCGAGTAAAGACCCTTTCCCCTTTGAGACAAAGGGACGTCTTCGATCGGCATTTTTTCTTAACAGGGTATCGGCCCCCGCCTGGAGCTCGCGCAGTCGGAACTGTGAGCCGACCGGTGGAATTGCTGGAGGCGGGCTGGTGAAACGAAGACTGTATCCATTGCAAACAATATTCAGCACCCACTTGTCCTGAGTAATGTTTCTCCACTCTGCCAGGTAATGTATGCTTCCCCCCCCACCGGAGCGGGTAACGGATGAAGGGGAAGTAACAGCTCAGGGCCTAGACCCAGCCGGGCCTTTGGTCGCGGATGAAGCCTGCTGACCACCACGGCCCTCTGGCGCTTTTGGAACGGGTGCCGCTGGAACTGCTGCTGTTGTTGTTGTCTAGCCTGGCGACCTTGCCCTCTACCTTGCGCCCCATACAGTCTCTGGAACGAGCGGAAGGTCTTCTTCTTTTCCTTCGGCTTCTACAATCAGACAGCCGTCAAGGTCTCCGTCTCCGCCTTCATACAGGCCATCTCCTAGTCAGCGTGTTTTCCAAACAGGGTCTCACCAGAGAAGGGTAGATTGGCCACCCTCTGCTGGGCCTTGGGCTTCAAGGACATCAGAAGCAGACAGGCTCAGGTTGACCCCATGGCAGTATCTGTGCACATGCATCAACAAGAAAATTGCGATTCCATAATTGTGATTATTAAGGAATCACAATTATGAAATCACAATTGCCTATGCATGGAGGTTTGGCTAAAATATTAGCGATTCCTACATATTTCTTAATTGCAAATCGCAATTGCGATTCGCAATTAAGGAATAGCTTCCCATTCATTCCTATGGGCCTAGAGGCCCATAGGAATGAATGGGAACTGCATGTTCAATTGCGCATGCAATTTCAATTGTGTAAGGGGGCTAAAAAACCACCCTGATGCACCCCTGAAATTGGCATGTGTGCACAGGTTTTTGCCAATTACCATCAGCTTACAGTTCATGGTAATTCGCGTTTCCTAAATGCCAAGTTGCATTTAAGAAAGGCTTGTTGCATTCCAAATAGAGAATCGCAATTTGCGGTTCCCTAAATGCATTCACAATTTAGGTCATCAAATTTTGCGGTTACCCATTTTGCAAATTTGCATTTGGGTTGATGCATTCCAAATGCCAAAATACAGGTCGCAAAGGGGCAAATTCTGCGAATCGGCCCCTTTGCGACTGATATTTTGGTTGATGCATGTGCCCCATGATAAAGACTATTGCAATAATATAAGCCTCCATGTCTTTAATAAAATCCTGATTTTCTGACCAATAATGTTGGGGAAAATGTACATTTTCCTTCAGAATCATTTTGAACTCCTTTTCTCCTTCTGAATGGCCACTGCCATTGGAGTGACCCTCATCAATGGGCTAAGCTGTCAGGAACCAGGGGAGAATCATTTGATGTTGGTGTGCCTTCCACTAACAGATCCTTACTGTTGTGAAACGTTTCACTATCATCTCTGCAATCATTCAAGATCTGTCCTCCATTCTGCACTAATGACAGAATGGAACTTGAGCTAGCTGTTGTGTTTTCCCGGCTCTCTTCCTGCAAGTCATCTTTCTGAAATTTCGCAGTCCTACATTCTGCACCTTCAGTGTGAACGGAAAATGTCTATTAGGATCATTTGGGGTTATGCAAGCTTTTCTATGTGTGGCGCCTTAAAAGTCTTGAATTGCTGTTGAGATTAAAAGGAGGTTTTTGAGCCTTACTTGGAAGACCTTGCAGGACTTACTCCCGATTATTTTAATAAGTACACTAATGACAGGAGCAATTCCTGCCTGGTGAAGATATACAATTATAATGAAAAATCATACATTAAAGAGTGCAAAGTGTTGCATCATAGCCCAACACACAGGTTAAATCCCTTAAGAGTAATTCTTGTAGCACACAATTTCTTTTTTACAAAAATGTATTCTTTTCTATTTCTCATTTTTTATAAATACTTTATCAGGACTTTGAAATCAGTGATACAGCACAACAAACAATACAAAACTTTAATACACAGAAAAATGGAGAAGTACTTTGAAATACACACCTGGGACGTCATAATTCACAATAGGTCAGGAAGCAACCCCCAAAAGTAAAACTCACATATACTTGCATAGTCAAACCAAGCATACCCAAACATACCCAGACTTCAATTATTCAGACAAGGATAATACAAATTGATAAAATCAACAACAGAATCCTTATCAGAAGACCAGAGAAAAGAAAATCAGTAAATCGTATAGCTTCATAATATATTGGTGCCTCCATGTCATTTGTAGCTTGTAACTTTAGGGTGGCCCACACTTCCTTCATCCAATAGGGCACAATTGCAGTTGTGGTCCTTGTCTGATTGATCTTAACAAAAGCGCCCTATTGTGTGTTGGGCTATGATGTGACACTTTGCGCTCTTTAATGCATGATTTAAGAAAAATTATAATTGTATATGTTCACCAGGCAGGAAATGCTTCTGTTTATTAGTGTCCCTTTCCCCGGTCCAGCTGGTGTATTTGCTCTCATTGGCCCTCTGCTCTTTGTTCCTTTTTTATTTTGAGAAGTACTCCGGCTTTGTCAGATAGTAGTTGATTATACATTAGATCCAACATATTTGGTTTCTAGATGGAAGAAGTCAAATTTTACCATCAAGTATAGCTGTCTCCGGGGCTGTATCACAGAACTATCCACCATGTTAGATTCACTTGATCCCAACTTCGACAGGTGCCAAAGCAGAATTGAAAAAGTATAGCTCACTGTATTTATTAGTATTTAGTGCCAAGTTTAGGAAGTGACTCAAAAGTGGCGCATGGGACTTGTAAATCTGCCCCTAGTTTTTTTTTGCAATAATAGGGTGCGCTGCAGAAATACTCACTAATGCATACATATTTACCTTTACTTATTTTGATCCATTTTGTCTACAGAATCTTAGGTCTATGAATTGTTTGTACTTTTTAAGCCAGCAGATTTACAATTACATGTATGCTGGAAGAGGCATTCATTTTTTTATTTTTATCAATATTTTTAACACTTCCTGGCTTATCATGTGGAAATTTGATCCCAATATAGAGTGGACAAGATTTGAAGCGGAACTTTGCACTAGTTATGTATATGTAAACTAAGAAGAAACACCTTTTCCACGAGAAGGGCTGTTGCAATTGAACATAACATGATTACTCAGCTACAAAGAGGCTGGTCATTGATAGGTTTTGATCAATAATTTTTGCAATCTAAACTTTTGACACACGCATGTTCGTACCAGAAGTATTTTTTTTGCCGCTCGTGATGTTACTTTTTTCCACTGCAGCGTAAATGGGATATGGGTTTGCACCATTTTCACAAGCTCGTTTGTGTTTAGACAGGCTGTTTTCATTAATCTAGAAAGAAAAATGAAATCATGATTACAAATATATTCCAGGTGAAAATACATGATGCAACAACAATATAGCATACACACCCCGGACGCCATAATTCACAATAGGTCAGGAAGCACCCCCCCCAAAAGAAAAACGCACATGCATATAGTCAAACCAAGCATACCCAAACATACCCAGACTTCCATTATTCAGACAAGGATAAAAAAAAATTGATAATATCAACAACAGAATCCTTATCAGTAGACCAGAGAAGAGAAAATCAGTAAATCGTATAGCTTCATATTATATTGGTGCCTCCATGTCATTTGTAGCCTGTAACTTTAGGGTGGCCCACACTTCCTTCATCCAATAGGGCACAATTGCAGTTGTGGTCCTTGTCGGACTGATCTTAACAAAAGTGCCCTATTGTTGTGTGTTGGGCTATGATGTGACACTTTGCGCTCTTTAATGCATGATTTTAAAAGACTTTTTTTAAATGTTAAATAATATTATGCACACACCCAAAGTTCAGCTGACTGTTCAGTATTTAATACAATTAGTCAAATCAAATCAGTGACCCTGCTTTTCTATTCATCTGGTATTGTAGTGAAAAATACACAACCCGTCTTTATTCTTCTATTCCTTTATAGGTTAGCTTTGAAACAAATGGACAGTCTAAATAGCATTATTCAAACTGCTTGCTCGCTGCTTCCCTGCAGTTATATTACCTATAGTACACCTCTCTGGAAACTACTAACATTTTTGACATTCTTGAAGTTTGTAAATGTTGTGAGACATACAGCCACCCGCAGCCATGAATCCTATCTCAATTTAGTTTTAGTTAAAATGAATTATGGTGTATTGCAGATGCTTTGAGAAGCACAACAAATGGTTCCCAATGCATAGATGCAACGATATGACCATCCAAGGCTTAAGGCTCTGCATCCTTCAAATTACTGCACGCCTACCACATGAGAAGGGAGCCTTGATGAATTTATGTCACATGAATATAAAGCTCTATCAGAGATGCCCTTCATCCTAAGATGTCATGACGTTTTCCCACCAACCAATAACCCAATATTATTCTTTATTTTTCTTAGGGTTATATATGATAGAGTATTTTTTATTATGTCATTTTTTTTATATATATGTAGGAGTAAGATGAATCTTCTTCGATGTTTGATAATACACGAGTATTAGGCAAAATGATGTCAGATTTGTGTGAAGTTCCCAACGCATCGTCTCATGCATGTTACAAGAAACAAAGAGACCCTGTTTCACATAGTTTTTACCTTGTGAGAGAATCTACAAAAGGGAATGATATTCTGCTGAAGAACATAAATAACTGGGAGAGGTCTTTAAAGAGGGAGTTGGGGCACAAAGGACGTCTGGTGTGGTAAAGGCATGCAGCATATGAGGACCCATGGCCTGCTTATTTTTTGTTTGGGTTATATACGATAGTGTTTTTTAACAGCATAATCGATTTATATATCCAAGTAAGATGAAGTGGATTCATTCAATGTGTAATAATGCCTGAGTATTAGGCTAATGATGTCAGATAGGTGTGCAGTTCCCTACCCATATCATGTATGTTATGAGCGACAGGGAAACCCTGGTCCATACAGATTTTACCCACCTGATCACAACCAAAACATACCTTGAAACCCTTATGAACAGGCTTACCCATCGGGATCCATGGCTTCTTTTCAGTGGGAGGCTGGGAACCCTTATCATGTTTCCCTTGGGGATTACTTTGAGGCCCTTTTTGGAACTCCTTCTGTTTACCCTTGTCCCACCACTCTTCTGCTGGCGACCCTGCCCACCTTTGGCGGAGTCTCTCACATTACCCTTTGGACCCTGGTACTGACCCAGCAGTCCGCCTCCACTGCAAGCTTTTTGGGGTCTGTCAGCTTACTGTCAATCAATTGCTGGCGTAGCTCTGGAAAACAATTATCTGACAAGTACTCCCATGCAACCAAATCATAGAGCCCCTGTAAATCATTCACCTTGCTACCCTTCACCAACCCTCCAAAGCTCTGCAAAAATAGGACACCTACACCACCCAAGTACTTGACTCCAGCTTCTTGCAGTTTCTAAATTTCTGCCTATATAGCTCTGGGGTCAATCCATACCTGGCTATCAAGGTCTCCTTCATTGGGGCATAGGACATCTGATCCTCAGTGGGCAAAGCTAGTAATATCTCTCTTCCTTCACTGACAAAGCGGCCCCACAACTCCGCTCCCCAATCTTTCTCAGGGACCCGGTGGGAACGTATTGCTACCTCGAAGGCCATGATTCACTGACCAATGTCCTCATGCTTCATGAAATCCTTAATACCATCTTTGGGAATGTATGCTTCCACCAGAGGGATTGATCTCCAAACTTTTCTCTTTCAGATCAAACTCCCTCAACCCGCTCTCGTGCTCTAAAAGCATCTTTTTCTCCTCCATGGCCTTTCTTGCTCTCCAACTGCAATTTCTTACTCTCCTTGTCACACTCCTTCCCCAGCCTAAGCTTTGCAAGCCCCATCTCATGCACTCTGCTTCTCTCTCTATCCTCCAACTCCTCTGGAGGCAGACCCTTTGCAGATACACTGCTGCCCACCCTGGAACGCAACTTCCCCCCCAGTCAAGCCATTAGCCCCTCTTGCTGCCCATCTAAATTCTCTACCTCCACCATAGGCTCCTCTGTAAGCTCACCGGCAATTCTTGATTCAAACCAGGCCCTCAGTGCCTTTTCGTATTCCTCCTTTCTGATGAGGCCTCTCACAGAGATTTTAAATCTTTTGCAGACAGCTTTGAGTTGTGTCACAGTCTAGGTATCAACCCTTTCCCCTCAAATTCAATATCCACAGATGCAAATGATGCTGGTTTGCTCATGGTGAAAATTGGCAGTTCTCAAGATGCAAAAGAATTCATAGAAAAAAAATTCTACCAAATATATGGGGTTATGTAATGGTCTGCACTATGCTAGTAGTGTACACTAATCACTGTGTGCAAGTCAAAAATGCAAGTCCAGATCCTCACTGCTGACCACCAAGGTTAGAAATGGGGGTCTAGTTGGTAGAGGTAGGATCCTTTGTCCAAATAGGGGCCCTTGCTTCTAGTCAGGGTAAGGGGGAGACACTTCTAAAATAACCACTGCTTTCCGCCTTGGTAGCTTGGCACAAGCAGACAGGCTTAACTCAGGGGCAGTGTGTAAAGCATTTGTGAACACGTACATTAATACAGTGAAAAGACTACAAATGGACAACACCGCAATTTAGAAAAATAAGTAATGTTTATCCAAACCAAAACAAGGCCAAACGACAAGAATCCACAATGCAGTTAACAAGATCTCCTCAAACACAGGTTATTCACTCAATTGAGGTCTGTAGCAACAAATAACTCCACCTGAAGCTATTAAGATGCCATGACAGAAAAACCCCAAAGAACAGCACTGACCACGAATTGCGCACCTTCGGGTGCAGAGTGAACAATACCTTGGCATTGATGAAAGCAAAGATGGTGCACTGCGTCGGGCAGGTGATGCTTCGTTGGTTCCTTACAACACAAGGGAGGTTAAGTTTTGGTTCCTTTACTGTGCAGGGGAGGTCAGACATCTGCTCCTTCTTGTACAGGATGGTGACATCTTGGTGTTGGCGAGGTGTTGGTTCCTTATGATGGTGAGGTGTCGAAGGATGCAGGAGTTATCCACGTCGAGTATAGGCTCTGCGTTGATGAAGCACTGGCGTTGGTGAAGTCAGGGCTGCGGTGCGAGTCAGGACGGTGCATTGTAGACATCACAAGCGGTGTCCTCGCTCTGGTGCAGGCAGCAGCCTCATTGACGGCTTCGGAGTCGATGCAGAATGGAGTTGGCAGGCGTCGGGTCTGCGGTGCACGTCGGGCAATGTGTTCTGCTCTTCATGAGTGGTGCCCACAGATTTGGTGCAGGTTATGGCATCGCTCGCTGGTGTCAGTATTGCAGTTTCCTTTTTTGGCATCCAAATGGCTAAGAACTTGGGTGTCAAGATGGACAAGGGGTTGACCATGAAGTCCCAGATCCTGGGGGTGTCGGGCATTTGCTTTGGCCTCCTTAGGATGCTACGGAGGTTTCTTCCCCTCTTATCGGAGGAGCACAGGAAGCTGACTGTGCAGGCCCTGATAGGCTCTAAGCTAGATTATTCAAACGTTCTGTACCTGGGCCTGCCAGAGTACCTGCTACAGCGGCTCCAAGTTGTGCAAAATGCTGCGGCGAGAGCGATTTATGGATTGAACAGACACGCTAGTGATGCGGGCTTGCTCCAGACCCTGCATTGGCTCCCAATCCGCAAGCGGATCGCCTTTAAGGCTTTGACCCTAACATACAAGGATCTCCATGCGACGGGAGCAAAGTACCTCCAAAAGAGACTTGCCTTCTACCGACCGGCTCACTCTCTGAGGTCAGAATCCCTATTTTTGGCGACTGTCCCGCGAGTGAAGAGAGCGCGCTTGGGAGGTCGCTCCTTTGGACTACTGGCGCCACAGCTGTGGAACTCTCTGCCTCTTACACTCCGGGGAGCCACCAGCTTACTAGCTTTTAGAAAGGACCTTAAAACCTGGTTGTTTACCCAGTAGGCCTTTTGCATGCTTGTTGTTTTCTTTTTGTCTGTGACACTCTCTCTTTTAATGTGTTATGTTAGTCTACTGCAGCCTACCTTAAATAAAAGCGCCGGGACACTCTTTTTGAGTAGCCGTGCGCTCTATAAAAGCCATTTTAACATAACATAACATAACAGAGACAGAAGAAATTAAATCTTTGTGTCCCTGGGACTCCAGAACAGGAGGCAAGCTCAATTTCAAGACCTTGGAGATCTTTTCCTCAAGCAGGTAACAAAGCAAACAGCAAAGTCCTTTCCTTCCTTCCTTGGATGAAAGTAGCCACTGCAGGCCAACCAAAGAGCAAACAAGACAGGGTCAGTATTCTTCCTGAGCTTCTCCACCTCTTCTCCTTAGCAAAGGTTCATCTTGATTCCTAGAAGCGATCTAAAAGTCTGGGGTCTGGGCCCCTCTTTTTATACACAAAAATCCTTTGTTCTCTCAAGGCAGAGTGTCTGTACCCAGCCAAAACCAGTTCTGCCTTCACTAGTGCAGCCTCCTGGCAGGAGGTAGAAACAGCATTGTTGAAGGCAGACCAGGCCCATGCAGGTAAAAGGACATCTCCTCCCCCTAATCTAAATGCAACTCAGGTCTATACAGCCTAGCCCTGACTCAGACTTCTGGAGCCACTGCCCCTCGCCAGCCCCTGTCATCCAAAAGCCAGGCATGCAATACACAAACCTAGCAACGGCACACTAGAAGGTTAGGCAAGAAAATACCTACTTACTGAAAGTGGTATTTTCAAACACAGCATCTAAAAATCACCCTCACTAAAAGATGCAGCTGAACGTTCTGAGTTCAGGAGTACTAAACTTTGTTTTCCTACCTTTTTCCCAGGGCCAGTTATGTTTAGAACTTGTTATAAACAAACTCCCCATTCTGTCCTCTGCATTAGTGAAAAACGATATTGACAGTAATTCACTATCAGAACATGCCACACACACAAGGACATGTCCTACCTTTCACATACACCCCACCCTGCTCACAGGGGTACCTTGGGCCTACCTTAGGGGTGAATGACATGGAAGAAAAGGAAAGGTCAAGGCCTGGAAAGTGGATGCACTTGCCGAGTGGACATGGCAGTACTAGACTGCATACAGGCTCTGCAATGACAGCCTAGTCACCTTTTACAGGCTGCTTCTGAGGGTGGCACACTCAGTGCTGCAGCCCACTAGCAGCAATGATTTACTGTCCCAGGGCACACACAGTGCACTGTACTAGGGTCTGACTAGTAAATCAAATATGACAACCATGGAATCACTAATCAATAAAAACAATTATAAAAAGGGAGCACTTGCAGTTTGGCACTGAGCAGCAGGGGCAAAGTGTCCCAAGCATCTAGACCTAGACCCGCAGAATGGAGTCAAACACACAGCAAAAACATAGGAGGCAATGGCCAAAAATGCAGGGGAGACCAAAGCCAATGGTGCCAGGTCTAACACACACCACACGCTCACACACACAGATATTACCATGAAAATACATGGTAAAAACCCGCGATGTAAAGGTCAACACATTACATTGAATTTGGAATAGTAAAGGCATACACGCCAACATCGTACATCCCTTCCAACGTCTAGTCACTGTGGCTGACAGATACTCTGATACAGTGTTGCGACTACAGGAACCTGCAAGGATTTTTCTTACATGTGCCCTTTAACCACCACCTTTGTGTAAGTCTGCATTTCAGTGGTCGGCACTTTTTAATGCGATAATTCGGTCTTCGTACTAATTCTGAAAAAATACAGTTTTCCTGGGCCAAGAGCCATTGAGCCCTGATGTTTGGCTTAAAAGTGTGGACCCTGTTTTTTTAGCCTGGCATATGCACCACTCAAGGTTGCCTTCCTCTCCCTTTTCTTGTTTTTCTCCTCCTGACGAAGACCCACAGGCAAGGTCTATATTTAAACTGTAGTGTAGTTCCTATTTTCCCAATAGGCCCTGCGCATTGGAATAACATAAACAGTGGTATGGACGTAGAAGTGCGGATCTTCCAGGTCTCCCCTGACTATGCTAAACTTAATTGGGTTTGTTACCAACTAGCTCAGAGGTCACTGGAAACTTTCTTGACTGAATAGGAAGTGATCAGCTTCCCTGGTACAGGCAAGAAGGGATTCAGTTTTCCAACAACCGCATAAACATGACAACTTTGCTCCTTAGAATAAGAGTCAATCTCTAGAGTCGTGTGAAACAATAGACAGTTATTTTACTCAGTCAGTTGTGCAGATTACTTTCACCAAGATGCAGAGAATAGAGAGACGGGCGTTTTCAATAAAAAGGTATTATTTATTGAACAGTCTTTCTTCTCGTGCAAGAGAAATGAATTGCCACAATTGCAAGACTAGTTATTGTAAAAAGTGCGTACAGTACAATGAGTATTGCAAAATAATACTGTAAAAGCATTGATATGGTTTCTTAGCCATATAATGGTTTAAAATGAACAAAACATATATACATTCATATATACATTAGGCTAACGTACTCAACTGGTGCTTCTAACTACGCCTACCCCAGTGTACCTGACCTAAGCCTAATACTCGGGAGGGAGTAAGTAAGTAGCTTTAAGTTAAGTTGGTTTTGCCAAGGTTTGCTTCAAGAATTCTCTCTAAGGGTTTAGTCAACACCATACCTCTGAAATAGAATGTTGGAGGTCTTGCATCTCCTTCCAGGGACTCTATATCCCAGTCACTCGCAAGAGTAGGCTGGAAACGCCGGAGCTGGATTTCTCGGCAGGAGAAAAGACAGCGTCTCTCTCAGCGCGTCGAGGAAGAGGAGGGGCTGCGTCCGCGGGCAGCTTGCATCTGCTGGGCTCTTGCAGGGGACATCTGTTCTGCTCCTATGTGCACCACACCATCGCTCGCTGATGTCGTTAAGGCAGTGATAGCATCAGTATCAGCAGGGCAGCGATAGCTTCAGCTTCAGCGTTTGCTTAAGGCAACGTTGGTAATATTTATACCTGAAAGGTGCCTTGTTTGACGTAAGTTTTTGGACATAAGACGTCAATAAAGATGTTCCTAGGAAGTGATCGTCTCTTAGTGCTCATTAGAGTTCTATTACTAATCAAAACATAGCAAGCGGGGATTTCCCAGGTTGCTGAGTTTTTATCTTGTTGAAGAACTCGGAGTGTAATCTAGGAATCTTAGATAGTGGCTTCTGCTGTGTCATTTGCTCTAATGAGCTGCAGAGGAAGCGATTCTGAAATGTGGCTCTGATCGTGTGAGGCCAGAGACGAGTTTCTGAATATTGCGTTTGATCGGTTATGCCAATATAGGGGTACAAAGGGATTATAGCCGTATAGGGGCATAAGGTCACAGTATTGATCAGGGCCCTAGATTAGAACGCGACAAAACTACTTGCTAGTCGAATCAAAATGTCTAAAGTTGTGGCTGGAATGCCAGAAACCGGTCCTCGGAAGCTTGTTTCCGGTCCAGGGAAGACATGGCTTAGCAGTTCGGGCTGGACTGTTCCGATGAGGCACAGGGTCAGACTCATTTGCATATAGCCATGTCTGAACTAGGGTGGCAGAGTGGGCTAAAGAACGGGGATGGATTAAACCCCGATCTTTTGACTGGGTGTGAGTGTTTGATTGATTCAGATGCTCCATTCATCACCACCCCCTTTTGTACCGCTAAAGTTGTGTTAAAGCATGGATTAAATGCCATTACTCTTATGACAGATGTGTTCTGATTCATCTATTGTTTGTATGTGTGTGGACATACCTCGAACAGTGTATTAAATATTTCAGATGGATTATTGCAGCAACTCTATTCAGCTTTTTTGTTTATTCTCGTTACTGTAATCTTTCTATAATCTTGGTATTGAATATTCCACTTTCTGGCTCAGTATTTTGCACTTGAGCACCTCTACAAGCACTTGCTCATGCACCTTATGGAGCAACCTATTAAAATATTTGATTGTATGCACTATTGATGTAAAGATATATCAATTGAATTTATTTCATTGTTTAAGTTCTGGATTGTTTTTTTCTCTCTCGCTCTCATTCAATCAATTTATGTTGAGTTCAATATGGGAGTTGGTATTGTATTTTAAATCTTTTGTACTTCCAATCAGACCATGTGTTGCTTGTACTGAACTGTACCCAGGTTTTTTTGGTCTTTTTGGGTTATCCCATTAGTTTGTGATGATATTCATGTCACTGGCATGTGGTGTGAAATTTGACTAGACATGCCTAGCATGACACACTGCCTGTACTCTGGGATTGTAAAATTAACTCAAAGATGCCAAATGGAAGCCAGTTATTTACAGACTGACCACCACCATGGTGGCCGCATCTGCTATATTTAACATTGTGTGGGTGGTGTTAGTTGCAGCACCCACGGCAATGTTGAAAATGCACCTTTAACTAAGCGTGAGCGCAAAATTCGTTCCGCTCGCAGATTTTTGGTAAATCCGCAATCCACGAACTCCCGCGAATTTACCGAAAAATCCACGAAGCCACAAGCGGCGGATTCGGGGGGCAAAAGTTCAAGCCTTCAAGCTTGAAGTTGTTGTTGTAACTATTTTAGGATGGCGCCGGCAAGCTGCCAGCGCCATCCTAAAATAGTTACTAAGTTAGCTTCAACAGGAAGCACCTGCTTTATTTTATCTATTAGTGCTTCCTGATGAAGCTAATTTAGTAACTATTTTAGGATAGCGCTGGCAGCTTGCCGGCGCCATCCTAAAATAGTTACAGCCCAGGATGATGGATGGACGGCTCACTCAAGATACCCCTGCGCCCTTCGGGGGGATTGCATAGTAACACACACATGGCCGCTGGAACTAGTTGAATCTCAAATTCAGTGACTCATTCATCAGCCCAAAAACAATTGTGAGCGTCGTCGAGGCTGGGCAGGTGTGCCGCCCTTCTTCCCAAATCTACAGTTGAAAATCAGCTGTGATGCTGGATAGAGGCCTTTGTATCCTTGACTTTCACGAGTCAAGTCAAGTCAAATAATTTATATAGTGCGCTACATACCCAGAGGGTCTCAAGGCGCTTGAAGAGGGGTGGGGAATTACTTGTCGAATATCCAAGTTTTAAGTTGCTTTCTGAATGCTAGGTGGTTCTGAGTGAGGCGAAGGTTAGTGGGAAGTAAGTTCCAGGTTTTAGATGCCAGGTAGGAGAAGGATCTACCTCCCATGGTGGTTTTGTTGATGCGAGGTACAGCAGCAAGGGCTTGGTTGGAGGAGCGTAGCTGGCGGGAGGGGGTATAGAAGGAAAGTCGAGTGTTGAGGCATTTGGGTCCAAGTTCGTAAAGTGCTTTGTGTGCGTGGGTTAGGAGGCGGAATGTTATCCTCTTATTGACGGGGAGCCAGTGGAGGTTTTTCAGGTGGCTAGAAATGTGGTCTTTACGCGGGATGTCTAGTATGAGTCTGGCTGATGCGTTCTGGATGCGTTGGAGTTTTTTCTGAAGTTTTGCGGTGGTACCGGCGTATAGGGTGTTACCGTAGTCCAGGCGGCTCGTGACCAGTGCGTGGGTGACCGTTTTTCTAGTTTCGGTTGGGATCCAGCGAAATGTTTTATTGAGCATGCGAAGAATGTTGAAGCAGGATGATGAAACGGCGTTGACTTGTCTGTTCATCGAGAGTGAGGACGCCTAGGTTCCGTGCGTGGTCCGTCGGGATGGGTGCTTTTCCAAGGGCCTCAGGCCACCAAGAGTCATCCCAGGCGGAGGGGGAGGTACCTAAGATAAGGACTTCTGTTTTGTCTGAGTTCAGTTTCAGACGGCTGTGCTTCATCCACTCGGCTACTTCTTTCATTCCTTCATGTAGGTTGGTTTTGGCGGTGTTCGGGTCTTTGGTGAGTGAGAGGATCAGTTGAGTGTCATCAGCGTAGGAGATGATGTTGAGGTTGTGTTGGCGTGCAATGGTCGCGAGGGGGCTCATGTATACGTTGAAGAGGGTGGGGCTGAGTTAAGATCCTTGTGGCACGCCGCAAATGACTTCAGTGGCCTCTGACTTAAATGGTGGAAGGCGGACTCTCTGAGTTCTTCCGGTGAGGAACGAGGTGATCCATTCCAGTGCTTTTACTTGGATTCCGATGTTTGAGGCGTTGTAGGAGGGTGCTATGACAGACTGTGTCGAAGGCTGCGGAGACGTCAAGGAGGATGAGGGCAACAGTGTCTCCATTGTCCAGTAAAGTCCGAATGTCGTCTGTTGCTGCGATGAGGGCGGTCTCAGTGCTGTGTTTGGCTCGGAAGCAGGACTGTGAGGAGTCGAGGGATTTGTTGGTTTCGAGGAAGGCGGCGAGTTGGTTGTTGACAGCTTTCTCGATGACTTTGGCCAGGAATGGTAGGAGCGAGATGGGGCGGTAGTTTGAGTTCGGTGGGGTCAGCTGTGGGGTTTTTCAGAATGGCGCTGAGTTCGGCATGTTTCCAGCTTTCTGGGAAGGTGGCAGAGTTGAGGGAGCAATTGATGACGTCCCGGAGGAGTGGTGCTATGATGGAGTCTGCTTTGTTGAAGATATGGTGAGGGCATGGGTCTGTAGGGGAACCAGAGTGAATGGAATTCATCAGGCGGATGGTGTCTTCGGTGGAGATAGGGTTCCAGTCGCTGAGGATGTTTGAGGGGGGTGAGGGTACGGCAGAAGGTTGGGAGGGTTGGTCTCCGGGTTGGTTGTCGAAGCTGTTGTGGATGTCTGCGATTTTGTCGTGGAAGAACGAGGCTAGGGAATCGCAGAGGGTTTGAGAGGGAGTGATGTCGTTGGAGTTGGCTGAGGGGTTGGTAAATTCTTTGACGATGTTGAATAATTCCTTGCTGTTGTGGGCGTTGTCGTCTAGTCGGTCTTTGAATGCGGCTTTCTTGGTAGTCCGGATCAGTTGGTGGTGTGTGCGGGTGGCGTTTTTGAAGGCGTCCTTGGTGCTGCTGTTTGGGTCTTTTTTACAGGCCTTCTCGAGGGAGCGACAGAGTTTCTTGGATTTCTTAAGATCATCGTTGAACCAGGGAGCATTTTTGATGCCTAGTTTGTTTTGACGTTTTTTCAAAGGTGCTAGGTTGTCGGCGCTGTTGGTTAGCCATTGAGTCAATCAATCAATCAATCAGTGACACTTATAAAGCGCGCTACATACCCGTGGGGTCTCAAGGCGCTGGGGGGGGGGGGGAGCCGCTACTGCTCGAACAGCCAGGTCTTCAGCTTCTTCCTGAAGGTGAGGTGGTCTTGGGTCAGGCGCAGGTCGGTCGGGAGGGAGTTCCAGGTCTTGGCGGCCAGGTGGGAGAAGGACCTTCCTCCTGTAGTCGCTCTTCGGATGCAGGGGACGGCGGCGAGGGCGTGGTTGGCTGATCGGAGGTGGCGTTTGGGAGCGTAGAAGTTGACTCGGCTGTTGAGGTAGCTCGGGCCTTGGTCGTGTAGGGCTTTGTGTGCGTGGGTGAGGAGGCGGAAGGTGATTCTTTTGTTGACGGGGAGCCAGTGAAGGTCTCGCAGATGTCCGGAGATGTGGCTGGTTCGTGGGATGTCGAGGATGAGTCTGGCTGAGGCGTTCTGGATCCGCTGGAGTCTCTTCTGGAGCTTGGCGGTGGTCCCGGCGTAGAGGGCGTTGCCGTAGTCCAGTCGGCTGGTGACGAGGGCCTGGGTGACGGTCTTCCTGGTCTCGGTGGGGATCCACCAGAAGATCTTCCGTAGCATGCGTAGGATGTTGAAGCATGCCGAGGAGACGTTGTTGACTTGCCTGGTCATGGAGAGGGAGGAGTCCAGGATGAAGCCCAGGTTGCGTGCATGGTCTGTCGGTTTGGGTGCGGTGCCCAGGGCGGGAGGCCACCAGGAGTCGTCCCAGGCGGAGGGAGAGGAGCCCAGGATGAGGACCTCCGTCTTGTCCGAGTTCAGTTTCAGGCGGCTGGTCGTCATCCACTCGGCTACCTCTTTCATCCCTTCGTGCAGGTTGGCTCTGGCGGCGGCGGGGTCGTTGGTCAGGGAGAGGATCAGCTGGGTGTCGTCGGCGTAGGAGATTATGCTGAGGTTGTGTTTGCGTACGATGGCCGCGAGGGGGCTCATGTAGACGTTGAAGAGGGTGGGGCTCAGAGATGATCCTTGGGGGACGCCGCAGATGACTTCGGTGGCCTCTGACTTGTACGGTGGTAGGCGGACTCTCTGTGTTCTCCCGTCGAGGAAGGAGGTGATCCACTCCAGCGCCTTGTCCTGGATTCCGATGTTGCTGAGGCGCCGTACTAGGGTGCGGTGGCAGACCGTGTCGAATGCCGCGGAGAGGTCTAGGAGGATGAGGGCCGCTGTTTCTCCATTGTCCATCAGGGCTCGGATGTCGTCGGTGGCGGCGATGAGGGCGGTCTCGGTGCTGTGGTTGGCTCGGAAGCCGGACTGTGAGGGGTCGAGGGATCCGTTCGTCTCGAGGAAAGCGGCCAACTGCTTGTTGACGGTCTTCTCGATGACTTTGGCTGGAAACGGGAGGAGCGAGATGGGGCGGTAATTCTTGAGGTCGGTGGGGTCCGCTGTTGGTTTCTTGAGTAGGGCGCTGAGTTCGGCGTGTTTCCAGCTCTCGGGGAAGATGGTGGTGTCGAGGGATGTGTTGATGATGTCTCGCAGGTGGGGTGCGATGACAGCGTCGGCTTTGTTGAAGACGTGGTGAGGGCAGGGGTCGGTCGGTGATCCGGAGTGGATGGAGTTCATCGTGCGGATGGTGTCTTCGGTGCTGATCGGGGTCCAGGCGTGGAGGGTGGTGGTGGGGGGTGGTTGTTCGGTCATGGTGTGCGTTGGTTGGTTGTTGAAGCTGTTGTGTATGTCCGCGATCTTGTTGTGGAAGTATGAAGCCAGGGAGTTGCAGAGGTCTTGCGATGGGGTGATGTCGTTGTTTCCTGCGCTGGGGTTGGAAAGCTCTTTGACGATGTTGAAGAGTTCCTTGCAGTTGTGTGCGTTGTTGTCCAACCGGTCCTTGAATGCTGTTTTCTTGGCGGCGCGGATCAGCTGGTGGTGTTTCCGGGTGGCAAGTTTGAAGGAGGTCCTGTTGTCCGGTGTCGGTTCCCTTCTCCAGACTTTCTCGAGGGCTCGGCAGTTCTTCTTGGAGCTCTTGAGTTCGTCGGTGAACCATGGGGCTTTCTTGCTGCCGGGTCTGCTGGGCGGGGTCCTCAGTGGGGCGAGTTCGTCCGCGCAGTTGCTGATCCACTTCGTGAGGTTGTCGGCGGCCTGGCTGGGGTTCGCTGAGCTGGCAGGAGGGTGCTGGCTCAGGGAGGTGGCGAGCTGGTCTGCTGTGATCTTGTTCCAGCTTCTGCGGGCGGTCTGTTGCTGGTGGTGGTGGGTCGTTGTTTTCTTGAAGGTGAAGTGGACGCAGCTGTGGTCCGTCCATTGAAGCTCTGTGGTGTGGCTGAAGTTGATGTCCTTGCTGGATGAGAAGACAGCGTCGAGTGTGTGTCCGGCGAGGTGGGTGGGGGTGGACACCAGTTGCTTGAGTCCCAGGTTGGTGAGGTTGTCGAGCAGGGTGCGGGTGTTGCGGTCGTTGTTGTTCTCCAGATGGAAGTTGAGGTCTCCCAGGAGGATGTAGTCAGCGGAGGGGAGGGCATGTGGGCTGACGAAGTCGGCGATGTCCTCGCTGAATTGTGTGCGTGGTCCAGGGGGTCGGTAGATCAGGGTGCCTCTGAGGGTGGTGTTCGGGTTGGTGTGGATCTGGAAATGCAGGTGTTCGGCGGTGGTCAGGGAGTTGTCGGTGCTGGTCGTGAGACGGATGGTGCTCCTGTGGATGATGGCGATGTCTCC
Organism: Lissotriton vulgaris; assembly: GCF_964263255.1. Taxonomy (NCBI): domain Eukaryota; kingdom Metazoa; phylum Chordata; class Amphibia; order Caudata; family Salamandridae; genus Lissotriton; species Lissotriton vulgaris. The sequence continues at coordinate 1,528,868,875 of NC_141693.1, forward strand.
TCCCATCTGGTTGGCGTTTCGGTCCCTCCGGACGATCTTGTAGCCCTCTGGGATAGCGATGGCGATGTCGGGAGCTGAAGAGGCATTCATCCAGGTCTCCGTGAGGAAGGCAACGTCTGGAGCTGTGGTGTCGAGGAGGTTCCAGAGTTCGATGGCATGTCTGTGGATGGAGCGGGTGTTGAGCAGGATGCACTTGAGGTGGGTACTGCTGGTGTTCGGCTTGGTGGGTGCTGGTGCGAGGCAGGTCCGGATGCAGGTGAACTTGCAGGCGTGGCAGCTGAAGGGTCCGTGGGTACGTCGTGGAGAGGTTGAGTGAGGTTAATGGCTGCTTGGTTGGGGTTCGAAGAGTGGGCAGCGGGTTTTGAAGATGTGATGAGGAGATCTGGTCGATGCTGATTTTGTTTCAGTTTCTTCGCAGAGTGGGTTGGGGATGGTTGTGGGTTGTGGTCTTTTTGTAGACAAAGTGAACGCAGCTGTGGTCAGTTCAATGGAGAACTGTGGTGTGACTGAAGGAGATATGTTTGCTGGAGGTGAAGATGGGGTCGAGTGTGTGACCTGCGTAACGAGTGGGGGTTTCAACAAGTTGTTTGAGTCCAAGGTTGGCGAGATTGTCCAGTAGGGTGGTGGCGTTGCTGTCGTTGCTCTTTTCAAGATGAAAATTGAGGTCTCCCAGTAGAATGTAGTCCTCGGAGGGGAGGGCGTGTGGGGTGATAAAGTCAGTGATATCTTCACTGAATTGTGCACGGGGTCCAGGTGGCCTGTAGAGGAGGGTGCCTCTGAGTGTGGTCTTGGGGTCGGTGTGGATCTGGAAGTGAAGGTGTTCGGCGCTAGCGAGGTTAACGTCTGAGCTGGTTGAGATGCGGATGGAATTCTTGTGGACGATGGCGATGCCTCCTCCTGTTTGTTTGGTGCGGTCCTAACGGATGATCTTGTATCCTTCCGGGATGGCAATGGTGATGTCTGGGGCTTAGGAGGCATTCATCCATGTTTCTGTTAGGAAGGCGACGTCTGGAGAGATGGTGTCTAGTAGATTCCAAAGGTCGATGGCGTGTCTGTGGACCGAGCAGGTGTTGAGCAGGATACATTTTAGGTGGTTGGTATCAGGTCTCTGTTTGGTGTTCGTGGATGTGGAGTTGGTCTTGGTGCCGTCATACTTGCATGAGTTGCATGTGAAGGGTCCATGGGTGTGTCCAGGAGCGGCTTGGGCGCAGTTGGGGAGACGGCCGGGATTTAGGGCTAAGAGGGTGGAGGCGTCGTATGTAATGCGGGTGGGGTGGGTGGGACGGGGGCCAGGGGGTCTGGCGCTGAGCGCGGGCTTGGCGTAGACGGGCTTACCTTTGGCGCACCTTCGGCGCAACTGGGGCGCGACCGCAGCGCGTGGACGCTGTGCGTAAAAGCATCTGTCATATATAGATAGTGGAGGGGGGAGGGGCGAGGGAGGAGCTGCCGGGAGGCGGGTGCGGGGCTGGTAGGCGAGGCTAAACAACAACAACAACAACAACTAAGCACACAAAATGGCAGAGATTCAAATAGCGCAGGACGAGATGGGCTACGGCGCTATAGTAAATAAATCAATAGCAGTGTTAACCAAGTCTACAGAGAGTAGAGCGTGCACAGCGGGGTGATTACGATACCAGCAGAAGCAGGCTGATGTGCAGGGAGTAGCGAGGGGAGCGACCGCTTCGCCGAGGCTCAGGAGCGCAATCTTCGTGCTGTTCCTGTGACCAGGAGCTTCTTTCTCTTGATCTGCTGCTCTGATCGGTCTCTGACCTTTTATACACACAAGAGGCACTTGAACTCGCACAGAAGACCCCACCCCCCCCATTAAAAAAAATCCGCTAAATCAGCGAATCTGCAAATTCGCGATTTTGCCCGCAAATTCGTGGATCATGGATCCGCGAAATCCGCCCATGCTTACATTTAACATGCGGTGCCTGCCACATGTTGCAGGGGAATGGTGCCCCGCAAATTCAAGGTGCCCGTCATGGAAAGGCTGGCGGGGATCCTGCATCCCAATCAGGCGGGCGGTGCCTTCTAGGCACACCACCATTCCGGTGATTTGGGGCGGTCCAACGGGCAATTGGAATAATTGCTACTGTTGCACCCGTGGGGGTTGGGCTTTCCATCCACCAGCACACCACCTGCCATCACAATCAGGGAGGTGGAAAATGGCTCCACGATGGCGGTGAACCTGCCACCGACAACCTGTCGGTGGCGGGTTCACCGCCATCGTACTCAGGCCCTAAGACTTCTACCAGAAAATGAATAGGCATTGAATAATACCAGCATTAATTTTAATGAAAGTACTGTTGGACTTGGCCCTTTTGCATGGTCATATCCAAACGGATCTATGATGTTACAACGCGTTATTTTACAACGCATGCTGTAACATCGCAACTTTTACAACACAGGTTCCATTACATCGGATGCCATTACAACGCAGGATATTACATAGCAGATGCTATTACAACGCATACCATTACATCGTAAGTATAGGCACGTATAACTTTTTTTAAAAAAAGAAATGAAGTTAATTTAATTAATTTTATTTTACTAATATAATTAAAATAATTGTAAAAATGTAATTAATATAATTTATTTAAATAAGTTTAATTTAATTTTAAATAGGAATTAATGTAATTTAATTAAATTAAAATAATATTATTAATTTAATAAATTTTATAATAGTAATTATTTAAATTTAATTAATTTAATTAATATAATTGAATTAATCTTAAAATTGTAATTAATTTGATTTAATAAAATTAATTATAATTTATTTATTAATTTAATTAAAGTCGTACTTTAAAAAAAATAAACCCTAAAAATACCCCTGAACCCCAAAACCCAAACCCTGCCCTAAAACCTAAAAACACCCCTGTACCCCAAAACCCAAACCCTGCCTAAAACCTAAAAACACCCCTGTACCCCAAAACCCAAACCCTGCCCTGAAACCTAAAAACACCCCTGTACCCCAAAACCCAAACCCTGCCCTAAAACCTAAAAACACCCCTGTACCCCAAAACCCAAACCCTGCCCTAAAACCTAAAAACACCCCTGTACCCCAAAACCCAAACCCTGCCCTAAAAACACCCCTGTACCCCAAAACCCAAACCCTGCCCTAAAACCTAAAAACACCCCTGTACCCCAAAACCCAAACCCTGCCCTAAAACCTAAAAACACCCCTGTACCCCAAAACCCAAACCCTGCCCTGAAACCTAAAAACACCCCAGTACCCCAAAACCCAAACCCTGCCCTAAAACCTAAAAATACCCCTATACCCCAAAACATATACCTCAGTACCCCAAAACATATACTCCTATACTCATACTTATTTTAAAAATTACTTAAATTAATATATTTAATTTATAATTTAAAAAAACATAAATAAATATATTTATTTATAATTAATATTAATTAAATTAATTAAATAATATTAAATAAAATATAAAAAAAATTATATACTTACCAATACTTACGATGTAATGGTATGCGTTGTAATAGCATCTGCTATGTAATATCCTGCGTTGTAATAGCATCCGATGTAATGGAACCAGTGTTGTAAAAGCTGCGTTGTAACCGCATTACGACGTAAAAGTTGCGTTGTAACAGTAAGTTACCTATCCAAACTATTTGTCTTCATCCTTCTGAACCTGTTTGTGTGCTTTTAGGAGTCTGCACACTTTACCATTACTAACCAGTGCTAAAGTGCTTGTGCACTGCTTTGTAAATCTGGTAAGATTGGTTTACGCCTAATTGGCATATCTAATTCACCTATAAGTCCCTAGTAAACGGGTACTACATGTAGTCAGGGCCTGTAAATAAAATGTTACTAGCGGGCCTGCAGCACTTATTGTGCCACCCAATCAAGTATTATTTTTAAACAGGTCTCAGGTCCGCAATTGAAGTCTGTGTGTGCACTCCTTTTCGACCTGTCAAAATAAACCTTTTGCCACACCTGAACAATCATTTTTAATACCCAAGTCATCCCTAGGGTACGCACTAAACAGCCCTGAGGGCAGGGTGCAATGTATTTAAAAGGTTAGGTATGAACTTCGAAGTTTTACATGTCCTGGTAGTGAAAAACTCTGAAATGAGTTTTTCACTACTGCAAGCCCTAGCTCTTCCAAATGATAACCTTGGTTTAACTTATTACATTTAATAAGTGATAACTTTCAATTGGGAGCACGTGGGAATTTCTTTTTTGATGCCCGAGTAATTGTAATTAAAAGTCCTCTATAATGGTTACGTCGTATTTTTAGTTACAGTTTTGAAAATGCCACTATTGGAAAGTTGGCATTTACCTGCCTATCTGGTCCCTGCAGCCTGTTACTGGGTCAAATGACTGGGTGTAGTTGGCAGTTGGACCTTATTTTTTCCTTCCAGACAGTCGCACAAAAGAAAGATTAGGTGTGACTCGATGGGACATCAATTGACTTGTCACTACTTCACTGATCATGAAGCCAGCTTGGAGTCAAATTGCTGCATAAATAACTGGCATTCCTCTAAGTTATGCCTGACTGCTTTTGTGGTACCAGAGGATTAAGCACAGGTTAACTTGCGGCTTGCTTGCGTTTCAGCCTGACTAAGTAGTGTTTCATTCCCTCTCAACCAGTAACACAGTTTCTAACAAGTACCTTTAAAAGTAGCACAAGAAAACTGTAGGCATAATAAGTGTAACTATAAAACACTGTTGTGGTAGCCACTGAGACATGGTTTCGAAGATGCAGCCCATGTAATTTTGGAGATGAAGTGATTATTGCGACACTAATGATACATATTCCTGTGCAGCCTAATGTCATTTCTTTAATGAACAAAAAGGAACGAAGAACCAGTTCTGGATGAAATGCATCAATCCTTAAAAACAGATTTTATTTCACAGTAACACCTAGGTATTCTTTGTCACCCAACACATTGAAATTATAATTTATTATGAGGTAGTTGGTATTTATTAACACTTTGTGGACAGTTGCCAACTCTGGCTCATAAGTGAGAACTTTAAAGACATGGTGAAAGTTAATACTGAAAGATCTGAGCGTCAACGATAGATATGTTGATCTTAATGATTTTTAAGAGTGCGTTTAATTAAATGTGAGGATTTTATAAATCAGAAATGATGTCAGTTATGACTTCTCTGTTTATAGAAATGAATGTACCTAAAACTGATCTTGATAGTGTGTTAAAATATTTACAATATATTATAATCTCTAAATGTAACTAAGTTTAAAAAATAACTGCCAAGTTCCATGCACACGGAGTTACAACATTGATGTGCACGCAATGCATAAAAAACAAGGCACTTGTAGACACTTATTTACAATATACTCAACAGATGTATATTTATGGCTGAACATGGAGCATAACACATGAAAGTATCAATGCACAAAGAATTGGGCTGGTATTTACAATCCAAAGTATATCACAATTTGTGTTTGATTGTAATCCAAATTAATGCAAAGAAGCCAAATGCAATGCCTTTAATTTCTTTGTATCAAGGAGACATTCCATGGGAACTGCATTGGTGTTCCTGTGCATCCAACCATGATTTTGACACAAAGCCATATCTACAAGGTGAAACAGCGCTTAGATAAAATGCGGTACATCACATCCTATTACGGCGACCGCATTGTTACATCACAACCCATTACATCGCAAGTCATTACAATGACTTGCTGTAGGGGCAGAAAGTGTATAATTTACAATCCAACACTTTCCCTCCTGTTGCACAAACTGGATTAGGAATAGCAAATGATACTATTACTATATCAAACGCGCCCCCTACAGCAAGTCATTGTAAGGAGTTGCGATGTAATGGTTTGCGATTTAACCACTTAATCGTGGCAGCAATTCCGCCACAGTGCGGCAGTTTAGCGCAGTGGGCGTGGCCGTGACGGCCAACGGACGTTCGCAGCACTACGGAGGTAGTGCTCGCGATGGCCGTTGGCCGACAAACGCAGCAAAGGGGCTAACAACTCGGTAATTGTAACAACCATGTTTTTTAAATTTATTTAGAAGTTTATAAAGTGCTCAGCTACCCCCAATGGTGGTGTCCCAGCACGATGAAAGGAGGCAGAAGTAGGCACCAGGAAAGGTCTATGGGCTGGAAAACAGCAAGATCTTTAGGACACATAAGAATATAGTTTCAGACTCGGCAGTAGAGAGAAAGAGTGCCAGGCTTTGGCAGTGATCACTGCAAAGGCTCTCCCCGTTTCTGCATGGTCTAGAATGGGTGGCAGTCGCCAAGATGATTCGATCTAAGGGTACGGCTGCACTGGGAGTGCTTGAGTCGTGCTCTAAGATAAGCTGTACCAAGTCTCTAAAAAGCCCCGAAAGCCAGGACTAGAGACTTGAACTGTTTGATAACGGGAAGCCAGTGGAGCTTCTTTAAATAGGGTGTGATCAAATGGCGATATGGGATTTCGTAAATGAGCCAGGCCTCTGCGTTTTGAACAATCTGCAGGCGTCTAATCAAATATGCAGGTGCCCCTAGATAAAGATTATTTACATAGTCGAGGTGTGAGTTGATCAAGGCATAAATAATGGTCTGACAGGACTCCAGGGGGAGGAAGTGAAGGATTTTGCAAAGCTTGTGCAGTTTATCAAAGCAGGCAGAGGAGACCGGACTAATTTTGGATTTGCGGGACAGCTCATTGTCAAACCAGAACCTAAGGTTCCTAGCCAAGTCCACAGGTTTAGGAGTGGGATGCAGCTCAGATGGCCACCGAAGCGATGGAAGAGGGTTTTTTTTTTATTAAAGAACAGAACCTCAGTTTTGTCTGAGTTGAGCTTAGGCATATTCAATGATATCAAAGTGGGAATATTGCACAGGCAGTGTCTAAATTTTGCAAATGCTGCTTCGGAGTGATCATCAAATGAGAACACCAGTTGTGTGTAATCGGCGTAGCAGATCAAGCTCACCCCCACAGGATTCTACCAGTGCTGCCATGGGGGAGAGGTAAACATTGAAGTGAGAGAGTTGTAATGGCATGCGATGTATCGCATGCGTACTAAAGTGATATATTCCTACAAAGACTTGTAGACATGGATTTGTGCCAAAACACTGCACCTCCCTAAGGCTGGCATAGCAAAGAGAAATATTTTATACTTCTTCAATTATTTTTCATCTGCAGCACTGATAAAAAATGAAATTACCCTTTAGCATAGTTTCTGTGCAAAAACTATGATGACCACAATGCAGACATCCCTGCACTATGGTAGCAAGAGTGGCATCTCGGGGAGATTGCAGAACAGCGCCACATATTTGTAGGTATGGTACTGCTCTGCTCTCTAACTTTTATTCAATGCAGCATAGCAGAGAAGCACAGCAACTTCACTTGCTGTATTGCACTGCATGATGTATTTGTAAATCTGGGCCCATGAGTCTAACATAACACTCTGCAGCAGGAAGCACACAGTGATGCGCTTCGAAGAGCACACAACAATGTGAAGCAAGATGCAAATAGTGATGTTCATCACAGTGGCAAACCATGATATGCAGAATGGAAGCAAAGAGTGGAATGCACCTGGAGAGCACTGAAGGATGTGCCTTATGGGAGAATTGGGTAATGCACCTCAAGGGACCACTGAATGTACCTTGCTGGAGTACTGGGTTGTTTGCCTAATAGATGCATTGGATTTTGGGTATCCGTTTAGCCCTGGTTATTTTAGATTAGTGCAACATAGATTTGTTCATTTCATTAGCTATGTATACCAAAGGTGTACATGCTAATAAACAGAACTAAGCATAGCCTACCAAGTACATTTGTGGCAAATGGTGATGTATAGTAGTGGGAGCCTCTCAATGTGCAACAGGCCGGCTCGAAGATCACAGCCCTGTATAGATCATTTATCCGAACAAATGAAGCATAGCTTTATGACTAGACACATAGGAGAAATGCAGTCCTTCAAGTGACAAGCTACATGAAACACATTGAAGACATCTGCATCTGATATTGTACCACAACATATTGATAAATGAAAATTCTGTACTAGAACATATTGATAAATGAAAATTCTCAAAACTAGAAATGAAAAATTATAAGAGACCAAGGTTTACTTACTTCTTTTATCATATGGTTAGCAATCATATAACTCCAAAGGATTGTCAGGGAACATACGCCTTCTTCAATAGCAAGCTGTATTTTCGGCCATATGGTCAGCAAATTTTCGGCTGGCTTGTTGAGGTACTCTATCACCTTCTTTTCACATTCATTTATATTTTTAGACCAGTTTATGTCTTCATATACTGAAGACATGCACCTGTGAAAATAAACGAAGAAGCAATAGTTCTGGTCATCTCCTAAATTCAAACTTAAAATACCATTGAAGCAAGCAAAGCATGAGTAGTTACTTGGCATTAACTGAATGTAAAACAAAATCAACAATCCATTTAAAAAGAAACAATATTTTGTTATGCAGGAAACATATAGGGAAGGTGAGGCATCAGTCTTCGGGACCAAAAAGGCTGTTTCCAACCAATTCAATACCAACACACAAATAACTTACTTGTTTTCATAATAAGGAGATGGGCTATATCTCTTCCCTATGATCAGGGCTTGATGGACCCTACAGGATATGTGGTAAGTGTTGATAGGTTGGATTTATTGAGCTTGGTTACTTTCAGGGTTACATGTACTAGAGGATCCTCAGTCTACACAGCTCCACCCAGCTGGAGCTCACAATTCTCATAGGGGCACATGCATCAACCTATTTAGGAAGTGCAAACGGTGCGAATCGGTAAATTCGTCCGTTTGCGCTTCCTAAATACGTTTTTGGGATGCATGAAACAATTTTTCAAAATTCGCTTTTTTTTGCATTTCCTAAAAACGCGAATGCATTTAAAGAATCGCATTTGTGCGATTCCTTAAATGCAATGCATCGATTTTTTTAAAAAATGCGAATTTTGAAATGGGAAGTGCAAATTAACACGAGGTGGACCCTCATGTTAATTTGCGAAATTCTGGAAAAAAAGCACAAAAATGCATTTTGGAAACTGTCATGTTACAGACACACATGTCCTTAGGACATGTGTGTGTGAAACATGCACTTTAAAATACATTTCAGGGGTGCAGGGGGGGTCCTTTGGACCCCCCTCTGCACCCTTGCAATGCATCAACAAATTGCGAATTCCAAAAAAAAAAGAAATGCAAAACTGCATTGATTCCTATGGGCTTCTAGGCCCATAGGAATCAATGTAATGCCATTCCTTAACTGCGATTCGCAATTAAGGAATCGCAAATTCCGAAAATTAGGATTTCTTGATGCATAGGATTTTGCAATTCCTAAATTGCGATTCCTTAATTTTCGCAATTTATGAAATGCAAATTCCTACAATGATGCATGTGCCCCATAGAGTTGTATATATGCATTGCTTCCATGGATGCTTCATAAGAGTATGACTATTCAAACAATTCAGGATCTTCTTTTCAGAACTGCTAGCAAAATCTATGGCTCTGAAATAATATATTTAAAAAATATAAATGGGCCCTTTTTTTAGAAGATAAATTATTTCTGGTACAATCTCCCTTCTGTGTCCCCTTTGAGTGGGGCAGGATTCTTTCCTGCACTTGCTCAATGTAGTATGGTGCTGGTATTAAACATTTACCAGTGTTACTTCAAGCATTCTGAAAGACACATCTTTCTAGCCATACTCAAGGCTCAGACACATGTTTTCATTTTCATACCAATATAAGAGTTTCTATAATGAATGAGACTATCACAGAGAACTACAGAATTTAAGTTACGAAAGAGTTGATCCCAATTTGTTTAGTGACATATGATTCATAATCTGTAACGATCCGGCTTGTGTGTAGACCTCACATCTGGATGTAACACTATAGTCCGTATTACCCCATTTGTGATTTTCAAAATTTACCAACTTAGCACAACGGGGGGGGAGTCCGTAGTTCATGCCTCTTCTTTCTTAAACACTGATATGCTTTGAACATATTTTATTACATGAAAAGGAGTCAACCGATGCCAACATACTCAGGATAGGAGGCCAAATAAAAAAAATGCACTGAAGAGGTCCACATGGACGAAACGCGTTGGATACAGTCTTATCAATTTTGAAGAAAGAAGTCACGAATAAAGACATTTAAACCTTCCTGCTGAAGTGTTCTTATGCTTAATTTCAAAGCTATAAACCCCAATGAATGAAAAGAATTATTTATACATTTGCTCCATGGTATGTGTATAGATACAACTAAGTGTCCTGGATCTTGGTGTTTTTTATGTTGTTGAGGGATATCGCTTATCCCAGGAGACCTAGAGGTTTTGAGTCTCAGGTCCTAAGCACCTTACGAATTATTGGATACCTTAACCTACTGCTAGATAAGTGCAATACATTTTGCCTCAATCCCCTTAAAAATTTCCTTTGAAGCCAATTTCTCACTATGTATAATGGATGTGCAAAGTAGGTGAAAGATTCTAATATGAGAAAGGCATCACTGGTGGAAGTGGGCATGGTCTAGGGACAACAATGTGTCTGCACTTTGAGAGCTTGAAGGTGATTCTTCTGTTGACTGGGAGGCAGTGGACGTTTCTCCGGTGACTGGTAGAAATGGCTGCAGCGGTGGATGTCCAGGATAAGTTTTGCAATGGCATTCTGGATTCTTGATATTTTAGTTTGGAGCTTCTGGGTGGTGCCAGCATAAAGTGAGTTGCTGTAGTCAAGTTTGCAGCTGACCAGCACTGGGTGACCCTCCGTCTGGACTTGGTGGGGATCCACCTAAAGATCTTTCAAAGCAGGCAGATAATGTCGAAACAGGAGGATGAAACAGTGGTTTGACAGTTTTTTGAGAGCAAGGAGTCAAGTATGATGCAGAGGTTACATCCATGGTCTGTAGCTGTGGGGGGGCTCTGACCACTGCGGGCTACCAGGAGTTGTGCAAGGCAGCAGGGTGGTTTCCAAAATCGGGACTTTGCTTTTGTCAGAGTTGAGTTTGAGGAAGCTGTACTTCATCCAGGTGGTGACAGCCTTCATCCCATTGTGGAATTTGTTCTTTGTGGCTGTGGGTTTGTTAGTGAGGGAGAGAATCAGCTGGGTGTTCTCGACTTAGATGACAACGTTTAGTCCGTGGTTTCTTAAGATGGTTACCAGCGGGCTATGTAGATGTTGAAGAGGGTGGGGCTCGGGGAGGATCTCAGAGGGACTCTGCAGCTGATCTCTGCAGATTCTAAGGAGAACAGTCGGTGCCGGACTCTCTGGGTTCAGCCTGTGAGGTAGGAGAGGATCCATTCTAAGGCTTTTCTGCACATGCTGGCATCATGGAGTCTTGCATAATGGGTGTGGCGGGAAAATGGGAGCAAGGTCTAGGAGGATGAGGGCCTCAGTTCTGCCTCACTCGAGGAGATTGTAGATGTCGTCTTTTGTGGTGGGAAGGCAGTTGCTTCTGAAGCCTGATTGAGAGGTGTCCAAGATGTGGTTTGTTCCAATGAATTTGGTGAGTTAGGCGTGGATTGCCTTCTCAATCACTTTGGTTGGGAAGGGGAGCAGAGATATGGGTCTGTAAATCTTGCGATCCATCAGGTCAGCAGAGATGTTTTTTAGCAGTTTGTTGATCTCTGCATGTTCCAGTCTTCAGTGAAGGTGATAGATTCAATAGAGCGGTTGATGGTGCATCAGAGTTTGGGGGCGAAGGTGGCGCCGGATCAGTTGAAGAAGTGGTGAGGCAGGGGAATGGGGGGGCTCTAGAGTGGATGGTCTTCATGATTTGTAAGGTGATGTCGGTGGTTAGGGTCATCCTATTGAGCAGGGTCGGCTAGTGTTAGAACTGTGGGTCTCTAGTTGGCAAAGGTAGGTACCACTGTCCTAATAGGGATCCTTGCTTCTAGTCAGGGTAAGGAGGAAACCCTCCGAGATAACCCCTGCTCACCCTCTAGGTAGCTTGGCAGGAGCAGTCAAGGCTAATCAGAAGGCAATGTGTAAAGTATTTGTACCAACACTCACAGTAATACAGTGAATACACCACAAACTGATTCCACAACAGTGTAGAAAAATAAAGGTATTTATTCTAAACTACACAAGACCAAAACAACAAAAATCCAACATACACAGTTCAAGAATATGGTTGCAAAAGAGTTCTTAAGGTTGCGATAAAAATAATCCACAGTTGCGTGAAAAGTTCACAGTTGTGTCACGTCTAGCCAACAGTACCTTTAGATGCTACAAAATTCCAAAAGAAGAACCTGGTGCAGTGGAAAACAAGCGATGCGTTGCTCCTGAGACCTTGGGGAGGCGATGCGACAACCCTGCTGCAGCAGCAGGCGTGTTGCGACGAATCCGGTCTGTATGGGGAGAAAGGCCACTTGTATTGATTCCGGTGCGTAGGTTCCGTAGGAAGTTTGTTCTCGCAAGGGCACTGTGTGTCAATCTCGTAGGGGCTGCAACGATCTCCGGGGCGACGATGCGTGATCCAGCGGCCATCTCTCTCTCGCAGCTCCTCAATGCCTCTGCAACGATGTTAGCAGAGACATGATGCGGTCCGCAAGTAAGCAGTGCGGTGATCTCACCCAGCGACAACAGGCTCTGCGACGACACTCGCAGCGATGTTAGTCTTCCCGCACCGGTCTGGTGCGTCCCGCAAATGAAGGATGCGACTGCTCTGGCAGCGGCAATAGGCACTGCAACGATCTCGGCCTTCGTAGCAGCGGGAATTTCCTCATACTGTCGGGGATGCGCTCCGCAGCGAGCGATGCAAAGCGATAACTTTTCAGTAGCAAAGTCTCTAAAGCTTGGTTTCCAGCTTCCCAGCACAGGTACAACTTACAGAGGCACCACACATGGGCCACGCACTCCAGGAAGGACAGAACTCTCTGTAGAGCTCAGGGGAAGCTAGGGGTGAAGTCCTTTTGTTCCTGGGACTTCAAAACAGGGAGCCAGCTCTTCTTAGGCCCTTGGAGATTCCTTCAAGCAAGTGGACACAACACAAATCAAAGTCCTTCCCCTCTCCTTGGCAGCAAAGAAACAGCAGGGCACTCCAGCAGAGCAACAGCTGGACAATATTCCTTCTTCAGTTTGAGCTTTTTCCTTGGCAGAGGTTCCTTCTTGATTCCAGGATGATCTAATTTTCTGTGGTCAGGGGTCCTATACTTATACCCCTAAAAGTCTTTGTTCCCTTTGTGCAGGAGGGCTCTGAACCCGGTCTGAACCAGTTCTGGGTGTTCCTTGAGCACTTTGTTTTCCTTGCTTCTCCTTTCCTCTCAGAGTGAGGGGCAGGGGCGTCAGCCGCTTGGCAGGAGGTGGAGCCAGCATTGTGGAAGGCAGGCACAATCCTATTCAGGCCCAGGTGCTATCTCCTCCCACCACTGAAGTTGCAAATGCGGTCAATCAGCCTAGGGCTGACTCAGCCAGCCTCCTGGGGAATCCCCAGCCCCTGTCACTCTCAAACCAGACAGTCAATGCACAAACAGGCCAAGGCACACAGAAAGGGCAGACAAGAGAACGGCAACGTTCTAAAAGTGCTGTTCTCAAACACAGGATTTAAAAACAACCTTTCCTAAAGGAATATACTACTTACCAGTATGCATCTGTTTTTGGCATGTAGGGCTGCTGACATTCATATCTGTGCATAGATCGCCGCCTAGTGTTGGGTCCGGATGATTGCACATTGTTGTCCTGGAAGAGTCTTCGAAGTATCACGAGGTAGGTGGCTCCTCCCCTGGACTACAGTGCGCATGGGCATCCTCTCCATCCTCAGATTGTTTTTCGCCATTGTGGCAGAGATGGAGTGTGGTACAGTAAGAGATGTCCATGCAGGAAAGTAAGAGTAAGAATGAATGCTACAGCTGTGACAGGCACCGGGGAGGAGGGTGGGCGATAAGAATGTCAGCAGCCCTACATGCCAAGAACAGATGCATACTGGTAAGTAGCATATTCCGTTTGAGGCATGTGGGCTGCTGAATTCCTATCTGTGCATAGAATGTATAGCAGTCTCTCCCCTAGCGGTGGTTGCCTGTGCCAGCTGCAGGAGTCTGAAAAAGAGTTTTGAGAACAGCCTGTCCTACAGCTGCTTGGAGTATACATCTATGCAGTAGTGTTTGGTAAATGTATGTATGGTAGACCATGCGGCTGCTCTACATATTTCCTCTAGAGGATGGTTTCCTAGGAAAGCCATGGATGCTCCCATTTTGCGTGTGGAATGCGCTCTTGGGGAACTGTTAAAGTGCGTTTAGCTTTAATGGAACATATTTGGATGCACTTAACTATCCATCTAGCTAAACCATTTTTTGACATAGGGATGCCTTTGTGCTGTGGTGCAAAGGCAACAAACAACTGTTTCGTCTTCCTGAAATCTTTTGTCCCATCTATGTAATATAGGAGAGCTCTCTTAACATCCAGTCTGTGCAGGGCTCTTTCAGGTACGGACTGTGGATTTGGGAAGAACCCTGGCAGTTCTATTGTCTTATTGATGTGGAAGTGTGATACCACTTTGGGCATGAATTTAGGGTTTGTCCGAAGCACGACCCTATTTGCGTGAATTTGAATGAATGGCTCTTGAATAGTTAGGGCTTGCAGCTCACTAACTCTTCTAAGCGAAGTAATGGCTACGAGAAAAAACACCTTCCATGTTAAAAATTGTATTTCACAGGAGTGGAAAGGCTCAAAAGGTGGTCCCATTAGGCTGGTTAAAACAACGTTTAGGTTCCAGACAGGTGAAGGTGGGTGTCTGGGGGGGGGGGGGGGTGATCACTCGTTTGAGGCCCTCCATGAATGCCTTAATTGCAGGCACTCTGAACAGTGAAAGGTGCTGCATGTTTTGAAGGTAAGCAGCTATGGCTGCTAAGTGTATCCGTATGGATGTATAGGCTAAATTGCAGCGGTGTAAGTCAGTGCAAAAGATAGCATATGGTATTTTGAATGGACGCGTCTAGTGAGTTTATGTTGTTGTTACAATAAATATCAAAATGTTTCCACTTTGACGCATAGCAAGCTCTTGTTGTAGACTTTCTTGCCTCCCTGATAATGTTCATGCAGTCAGGAGGTAAGTTGAGGTAGCCGAACTCTGGGACCTCAGGAGCCAGATTGCAAGGTTCAGCTGCTGCGGATCTGGGTGCTGAATGTCTCCATGGCTCTGCGTTAAGTAGTCTTTGATGAGGCACCACAGAAAATTCTAGGATTAGCGCCATGGAGTGCTGGCGCAATTTGCGTGCCACCAGCGGTATCAACGGTGCTGGTGGAAAAGCGTAGGCAAATTTGCCTGACCAGTTCATCCATATCGCATTGCCCTGAGACTGCGGGTGTGGAAACCTTGCGGCGAAGGACCGGCATTTTGCGTTTTCCTTTGTGGCGAACAGATCTATTTCTGGCTGTCCCCACTGTTGGAAGTATGGTTGAAGCACTGAGGGGTGAATCATCCACTCATGCACTTGCTGGCTGTGTCAGCTGAGCAGATCCCTATCTGATTGTCCTTGCCTGGGAGGTGTTCTGCCATGAGAAAAAAATTTCTCTGGATGGCCCACTTCCACACTCTTTGAGCCAGATGCGACAGCTGTGGAGTGTGTGTTCCTCCCTGTTTCTGTAGGTAGTACATTGCAGTCATGCTGTCTGTCCGGATCAACACGGTTTTGTTGCACAGATGTACTTTGAAAGCTTTGATTGCCATAAAAATTGCCATCAGCTCTAGCAGGTTGATGTGCAGTTTCTTCTGCTGCGTGGTCCATCGGCCCTGTACTGTGTGGTGAGGACATGGGCTCCCCACCCTATCAGGGATGTGTCCATTGTTAGCACAATTTGTGGTACAAGCTCCTGGAACAGTCGTCCCATGCAAAGGTTTTGTGGTTTCCACCAATGCAGAGAGTTGTATGCACGCTGGCCACCAACACTAGGTCGTTTAATTGTCCCTGAGCCTGGTTCCACTGCCGTGCTAGGCACTCCTGCAGCGGACGCATGTGAAGTCTTGCGTGAGGGACTATGAAGATGCACGAGGCCATCATGCCTATCAGCTGCATAAACACTCGGGCTGGGAGTGAGTGTTGTAGCCTGAACTCCTGGATGAGCTTTTGAATGCTGTTTATTCTGGCAGAATTTGGTTGTGCTTTTGCTGCCAGAGTGTCTATTGTTGCTCCCAGATACTGCTGCACGTGGGCAGGCTGGAGATGGGATTTGTTGTAGTTTAGCGAGAAACCTAGACTGTGCAGGAGGTGAATAGTGCGCGACATGTGGCTGGCACATTGCTAGGCCGACTGTGCTTGTATTAGCCAGTCGTCCAGATATGGATAGACATGTATATGCTGTCTTCTGAGGTGTGCAGCTACTGTCACTAGACACTTGGTGAACACCCTTGGGGCTGTTACCCCAAAAGAGAGGACCTTGAATTGGTAGTGCTGGTTTAGAATTGTAAACCTGAGATTTCCTGTGTGCTGCGTGTATAGGTATATGGAAATATGCGTCTTTGAGGTCCTGTGTTGTCCTTGACGTAACAGTGGCAACACCTGCTGCAGAGTGATCATGTGGAAATGCTCTGATAAGATGTTTTGGTTTAGGGGCCTGAGGTCCAAAATTGGTCTGAGAGACCCGTCCTTTTTGGGGATTAGGAAGTACATAGAGTACACCCCTGTACCCTGGTGTTCTAAGGGTACTAGTTCTATGGCCCCCTTTTGTAGCATGCTGATGACTTCCTGCTGCAATAAGTGTAGGTGTTCTGCGGACATAGGACGTTGTCTTGGGGGTATGTTGGGCGGTGTGGAGATTAACTCTAGGCAATAGCCATGCTGTATAATTTGCCTCACCCACCTGTCTGTAGTTATGGTTTCCCAGACTGGCAGGAACTGCTGTAATCTTCCCCGACCGGTGTTACATGGTCTGGGGGCAGTGACAAAAAGTGACTGTTTGGTGTTGGTGGTGGATCTGGAGCTGTTATTTCCTCGTCCTCTACCCTTGATGTTATTGCCACAGTATCCACCTCTACTGTTTTTGTTGTAGGTGTTTTGCGTGTTGCCTTTATTGTAAGAGGTTTGCTGTGTTGAGGCGCCTCTAGTAGCTCCTCTGTTGCCGGAGCGAAAAAAGGAATCGCCTCTATATTGCTGTGACTGCAAGGCACCCATAGACTTGGCTGTCTCGATGTCCTTGTTCATCTTGACCAATATTGTGTCCACATCAGGACCAAATAAATAGTCAGGGTTTACAGGTTGATTAAGTAAAGTGGTTTGAACTTCGTTTTTAAACCCAGAGATGCGTAGCCACGCATGTCTTCTGAGCAAGAACACTGGTGTGGATAGGCCTGGCTGCTGTGTCTGCTGCATCTAAGGCACATTTGAAGGATGCGTTAGATATGTGCTTTCCCTCTTGTATCAAAAATTCTGCCTGTTCCTTATAAAGGTCTGGTAGATGTTGGAAGATTTGCTCTAGTGTGTCCTAGTGCGCACTGTCATACCTGGCTAACAGGGCTTGCGTGTTTACACTTCTCCATATGTTAGCTGCTTGAGCAGCCACCCATTTGCCTGAAGCCTCCAGAATTTTGGACTCTTAGTCTGGAGGTAGAGCTTCGCCAGAGGTTTGAGAATTAGCACGTTTACGTGCATTGGAGACGACTAAAGAGTCCAAAGGCAGTTGTCCCTTAATGTATGTAGGGTCAACCGGTGCTGGCCTGTATTTTCTTTCTATCCTAGGGTTAATGACCCGTGCCCTGGTTGTGTCTTTAAATATGTCCCCTGCATGTTTAAGCACCCCTTTTAGCATTGGCAATGTTTTGACGTTTTTCTCAGAGGTGCTGAAAGTGTCGAAGAGGAAGTCTTTATCAATGGGATCTGCATGCATCTCCACATGGTGATTATATGCTGCCCTTTCTATTAGTGCGTTGAAGGTAGCTGTGTCCTTTGTAGGCGATGTTTTAACAGGGTATGCAGTATTGTCAGAAATTGTCCGAGAGTCTCCAGGATCCACAGGGTCAGACCATGGCTGAGTTTTTATGTCCTGGTCATTATCCGTCGGATAATTGTACTGTTCATTGTCTTCATACTCCCCATAGTCATCTGTGCGTGTGGGCGAGTACGTATAGGTTTCTCGCTCTATGTCCAGAAACGAATAAAGGCGGCGGTCATCACTATCCAGCTGAGTCTACCTATTTCATATGAATACTGTAACTACACCTTCTCTGCACCCAAAAGTAAGACACTGTTCTCAGCGAAACCTAATATGATACTACTCAATTGCAGATCAATGAAAAAACATACATTGGAAATATATGACCTAATAACGAATAACAATCTCGATGTCTTATTTTTAACTGAAACATGGTTGGATGATGAGTCTGCCCCAGATGCGCTAGAAGCCATCCCCCCTGGCTACTGCCTACTGCATCTGGACAGATATAAACAAAGAGGGGGAGGGATAGCCATAATTCATAAAACTGAGTTACAATGCACTCTTACTAAAGCTAATATATTGCACAGTGAAAGTGGCCAATTTACCATCAACTATGGACTGAGAGACATCATTAACGGCCTGTTAATATATCGCCCTCCTGGAGCTGCTGGACAATTCGAAAACAATCTTTTTGAGTATATAACGCAACCAGCGCTACGCTATAAAAAGTTCATAATCCTAGGGGACCTAAATCTTCATTTTGAGGATAGGGAGTGCAAAGATGCTCAAGAGATGGCCACGGCATTGGCATCGTTGGGACTGAGCCTTCAATTGACTGCTCCATCCCACCAACATGGCCATCTCCTAGACCCCATCTTCGCCAACTGGGAAGGCATCGCTACCTTTCCTCCGGTAAAAATCATCTGGTCCGATCACTTTGTTATTCCATTTGTAATACACAATACTCTCATAAATAACAATACCTTTAAACCCCCTTTTCTTAAACATAGAAACTGGAAGAAATTTGATCATGAAACCTTTAGACTTGCTCTCCTAGAAAACCCTCCCCTGCGAAGTAATTCCCTCCAAGAGGCCTATGGAAACTATGAAAACTGGCTGTCCAATGCCCTAGATAAGATAGCCCCCTGGACATCTAAGCCTCCTGTCAGGCAGTCAAAAACTGCGCCATGGTTCTCTGAAAAATTAAAACTGGCCAAAACCAGATGTAAAACGCTAGAGCGCAATTGGAGAAAGCACTATAATCCTGAAGACAAAACACTTTATAAGGCTGAACTTCACAAATACCATAAACTAGTGAGATTGGAAAAAAGCTGCCACCTCAAAAATAGAATTGCCTCAGCGCATAATCCTACTAAAGAATTATTCTCAATCTATAGAGAACTTACCATTCCTACTAGACTGGAAGCTCAGGATACATATTCGAAGGAGATATGTGACTCCATTGCTGATTTTTTTGTCAACAAGATTGACAAAATCCATGCCACCTTTACAAAAGAGGAGTCCAGATCTATCGAATCGACAGAAGTTAACAATTGCAACACAAGGACCTGTGATCTAACGTGTTTTATCACCCCGGAGAAACAAGAACTACTCAGCATTGTTAACAGCATACAATCTGGTTCCCCGAGTGACGTATGCCCACCGACTCGCTGCAGAGGAGTCATGGAGTCTACGATCATCAACTACATCCACCAAATTGTATCCCTGTCCTTCGAGGAATGTAAGGTATTAGATACCTGGAAAATCGCCCAAGTTATCCCCTTAAAAAAAAAGGCTAACATTCATATCTCCCAACTCCAGAATCTTCGCCCCATATCCCTCCTCCCTTTCTGTGCCAAGATTGTGGAGAAAGTAGTGAACATACAGCTCATGAGCCATCTTAAAGATCACTCGCTCTTACACCCTACTCAATCTGGGTTTAGAGCTGGATACTCTACTGAGTCAGCCCTACTTTTCTCCACAGAGAGTCTTAGGCGCATAGCGGATGAGGGAGAGACAGCAGCGTTGATATTGTTAGATCTAAGTGCAGCCTTTGATATCGTGCTGCACTCAAAGCTGCTGTCTCGGCTGTCTGGAATGGGAGTTAAGGGGCCAGCGCTTGTGTGGTTGGAGTCTTTTCTGACCAACAGAAATTTTCAGCTGCACTGCCCCCCCTTCAAGTCTTCTCTGAGAAATGCGAGCCATGGGGTCCCTCAGGGCTCAAATTTGAGCCCTACCCTATTTAATATCTATATGGAGCCCCTGGCTCGCATAGTAGAGACTTATGGGGTGGGCATTGTTAGCTATGCTGATGACACCCAGCTGATGTTCAAGCTCACACCCGACCACAGGGAGGATGCCACCAATTTCTCCAACGGCCTCTCTTCCGTGGCTGCTTGGATGAACAATAACTGCCTTCGCCTCAATGGTGACAAAACTGAGCTGATGGTGGTGGGAAAATCCTCCTCCGCATGGTCCCACATGTGGTGGCCAACGGAACTAGGCAGTCTACCCTGCCCTGTGGCCTCGGTGCGGAACTTGGGCATAACGTTGCATTCCAACCTGTCATACAAATCTCATGTGAACAAAGTCACAGCAAGATGCTTTAGCATACTGAGGACTTTTCGGAAGGTCCTTGATCTTCTTCCCTTGGACTCAAGAAAGACAATTGTACATGCCCTAGTCACCCCCCATCTGGACTATGGGAACGCCTTGTTATTGGGTCTGAGCAAGAAGAACATACACCAGCTCCAATGTGCACAAAACGCCGCTGCGCGCCTTGTGCTCAAGCTACCTCGTAGAGCCTCAGGGAAAATGGCCTTAACTATACTCCATTGGCTCCCCATCAAGGAGCGAATTAAATTCAAGGCCCTGTGCTTCGCCCACCGCATCGCCCATGGAACTGGCCCAGACTATCTACACAGTCTACTTACAATACATCGCCCTACCCGGAATCTTAGATCTTCGGGTACGATGATGTTTAAAATTCCTAAAATAACCAGAGCCAAGATGGGCGGCTCTTCGTTCAGATACTTGGCTGCCAAAGGTTGGAACGAACTCCCCATCGAGATGCGGATGGAACCTTCTGAAACAAGATTCCGAGGAAAATTGAAAACTCTCCTCTTCCCCCGCATCTGATCCCCCTCTCTCCCCCCTGGCCCTGTTCTTCCTCCCCTGTACTCACTCCTCCAGGTTCCTTTGCAGTTTTCAGCGCGGGGACACTCTGTTTTGAGTAACCAGGCGCTCTACAAATGGCTTCTATTCTATTCTATTCTATTCCTTGCACATATGGTGTGATAGTCTCAAAGAGAACTGGAGATGTTGAAGTGTCTTTCTTTTTAGAGGTATTTTGTAGGACTCAACGTTAGGTCTGACTTTTCTTTTTAATAGGGTAACCTTCCCAGTATCGGGGTCAACATACAGTTTGGACTGTTCTTCAGCTGATGGGTCCTGTTCCTCATGTACTTTAGCTCTTTCTCCCAATTTTGAAATGAAATGAAAAATTATATTTATATAGCGCGTAACTACCCGGAGGCCTCACAGCGCTTTAACTGATTACTGAGGCGAGGGCCAGGGTAGAATTAGCGAACAGGTGTGTTTTCAGAGCCTTCCTGAAAGCCATCCGGTTGTTATTCTCTCTGAGGTTTAACGGGAGAGAGATCCACATTCTCGCAGCAATGTGCGAGAATGAAAGGCCGCCCCACCGGGCTTTTTGGATTTTGGTTGAGGTGGCTAAATGCAGTGCACTGGAACGAAGGGTTCTGGAAGGAGTGTAGGGTATAACCAGAGGGCGCAGGATGGCAGGACCCACTCGATGAAAGGCTTTATGCACGATGCACATGGCCTTAAATTGTACTCTAGCAGCAACTGGGAGCCAGTGTAGATCTTTTAGGGCTTTCTTAGTCGAGTGCCAAGGGGGAATGTTGAATAGTAGTCGGGCAGCGCAGTTTCGAGTGACTTGGCGTCTATTAGTCACTGCTGCCGGGACTCCTAGATACAAAACATTTCCATAATCCAGACGGGAGAGTATCAGGGCCTGCACCATGATTCTCCTTGCCTGGAAAGGAAGTAGAGGGAGCACCTTCCGGAGCATTCTCATTAGCCCGACACAGGTGGATGCCGTTTTGGTGGCCTGAACAGAGAAGTCTAATGCTTTATCGACAACTGATAGTAGCGTTGCTCCAGCAGGGAGCAACGTCCTCATGAAGCACTCAAAAAGAATATTCCTTAGAACTGTGTTAGTGTCTTTTCAATAAAGTTTTATTTAGATCGTTTGTATCAAGGTTAAATCATATATTCTTTCATTATTGTCATCATCTTTCTAAATCAAAGTAAAAGCGCCCAATGCATTTCGGGCTTTTAGCCCTTCTTCAGGGGCATGGTGTTCTGTTGAGGAAAAACACACTTGTAGTGTAATCATGTAAACACAATAGTAAATTATAAGCACATTGTTTTCATCAAAGTCTCTTTCATGAAAAGTCCCTTATATCCCTTCAAAAACGTGATGTGTATGTAAACCTCTCACTTAAACAAAACATTAGAACCAGTATAGCATAAAACGTGTACTCGGCAGTAATTCAATTGCGTGACTTTGTCATGCTGCATGCGCTGTTGTGCATTAGTTTTATCACCCATATGTCAATTCCAGTTACCTTCGTCGTCATGTAAAAATGTCTGAATGTCGTTAAGTCGGGTACCCCAAAAAGTGTAAAAGACCTGTGATGTACAAATAAGCATGCTTTAGCCACGTTGCTCGAAACGGAAAGAGTGTAAGGAAGTTGGTTTAAATGGATTTACATACCGATGTCGGTATCCGGCGTTTACACTTAGCAAGATGCTTTTAAAAAGCCTTTTGTTACTGATCATACGAAGCTTTTCCTAGAACATAAGGTATACAGATAATTACGAGTCGGAAATGTATGGCGACGTACGCTTGTGGCCATGGTATTTTTGACACTTAACGGAGCTTACCGGCAAAGTAACGCGGGTACAGGAAGGTAGAAGTCGTCTGGTCCCGAAGCGATCCGAGTGGCGGTATCAGTACACAGCTTTCAAAAGGCTGGTGTATTTAACCCGGAAGATCCTGTGAACAGGCCGGGCTTGGTGAATCATCGACATAAACGTAGGACTAGGTTCATGTAAAAGAGTTCCCACACCAAATATGGCGGAGCCAAAGCGCGCTGTTAAAATCACGTCTATTATGACGAAGTGAATGGGTCGGTTTCAAAGAGATATAGGAAATGGGTGTGAATAGATGTAAATGTGCAATTCTACTGTCCAAGAAAACAGTTAACAAAAACATTAATAGTCAAACAATTAAATGGTGTATGACAGTCATCCAATATGTAACAATGGTGTTATCACAAATATCTAGCATCTTACTTTGCTGGTACTAAACATCATCATTATTGAATATTACATCTTCATGATTAGATAAAGCAATTTAGGTCCATACGGTCGTTAAGACCTTTTGGTTGGCAAGTGTTCAAATAGGATATCCAGAATACTTCTCTACGCAAAAGGTGTTGTGAGTTGTCTCTGCCTGGTAGAATAGGAACTGATTCCAGAATCAGAAAACGTAGTTGGCTTGGAGTGTGATTATTGTTATTGAAGTGGCTTGCCAATGGTGACTTGAGGTTCTTGGTTCTGATGCTGCTCTTGTGTTCAATTATACGCGTTTTAATTTTTCTCTCAGTCTTTCCAACATATGCCAAGCCGCACGGGCATTTGATAAGATAAACAACATTTTTGCTGTCACATGTGGCAGTCACTCGTAGAGGAATGGTGGTACCTTTACTTGGGTGTTTCATCTCCTTACCCTTAATTATGGCATTGCAGTTTCCACAATTTAAACAAGGGGTGGTTCCTTTGAATGAATCTTGTGGTTCCAAAATTTTTTTGTTGTTTAGCACTTCTTTTATATTTCTCGATCTTTGATATGCAAACCTTGGTGGGTGTTGAAAGATATTATTAAAATCATCCTCTGTCGATAGTAAAGGCCAATTTTTCATTATTATTCGTTTTATTTTGAAGCTTTCGGTTGAATACTAGGAAACGAAGACCATTCTATCTTTTGTTGGAGATTTTAGTTTGGGTTGCAACAAAGTCTGTCGGTCGAGTTTGCTCATTTTTAATGATGCTTGTTCAAGAATCTCTCGGGGGTAACCGCGCTCACTGAATTTTTCAATGCAAATTTTGGTGTTTTTTTGAAGTGAATCCTCAGTGGAGGAAATCCTTTTAATTCTCAGTAGTTGGGAGTACGGCAAATGTCTCTTGAGAGACGGTTGGTGGAAACTGTGAAAATGCAACAAATTGTTGCGATCTGTGGCTTTTGTGAAAACGCTGGTGTCCAGTTCTTTACCATTTTTGGTGATTAGTACGTCCAGGAACGATATTTGTTCAGTTTGTATGCTGTGTGTGAATTTGATACGGTCATTTACAACATTTAAACCTTCTATAACTTGCAACAGTTCAGATTTTGTGCCTTTCCAGAGGATGAATATATCATCGATATATCTCCTATACAGTAAAAGATTGTCAGTCCAGCATTTTTTGTTTAGAACATTGTCCAACTCAAACCTGTACATAAACAAATTCGCATACGACGGTGCGGCACAATTGCCCATGGATGTACCAGAGCTTTGGATGAAGTATTGTTCTTGCCACGTAAAATAACTTTGGTAAAGTGTGAAATTTAAAAGTTCCATAATGAATACTTTTAATCCTTCCTCCATTTCAGATGTCATTAGAAATGATGCAGTTGCATCCAGTCCCAAATTATGAGGAATGGATGTGTACAAAGCTTGTACATCAATGGTACATAACAGCATGTCATTGGTGAATGAAGGTTTGTGATTTTCTAGAGTTGTGAGAAAATGCGTGGTGTCTTTTACGTAAGTTGTCATGGATTGGACCAATGGTTGCAAATGTTTGTCGATGTAACGTCCAATAGGTTCATGTATTGAATTGATCGTTGAAACAATGGGCCTGCAAGGTGGGTGTGTTGGGTGTTTGTTCACCTTGGGTAACATATATATATAGGGTATAGATGGATTAGTTTTCACAAGGTATTGTTTCTCTTTCTGTCCGATAACTCCCAGTTCTATAGTCTTGTCAATGAGATTAACCAATATGTCCATGAATGCTTTAGTGGGATTTTGATCCACTTTGTAATAGGTGTTGCTGTCATTTATGTGTTCGTTGACTCGATCATTGTAAAATTTGGCATCCATAATCACAAGTGCTCCTCCCTTATCCGCTTGACGGATAATGATTTCTGGGTTGTTAGCAAGGTTTTTGAGAATGTTTTGTTCATTTTTAGATAAATTACTCATTTTTGATTTTGGTTGTTTGTAGATCTTTTCAATTTCTTTATGAACAATTTTTTCAAAGGCATCAAGCACTTTGTGGCTTACCGGAGGAATGTATTTGCTTTTGCTCCTGAGGCCCATCAGTGTATCTTTAGGTGGCTCTTCCGAAATAGGGATGATGTTCGAAAAGAAGTGCCGTAATCGTAATGTCCTCATGAATTTGTATGTGCTGATTTGTGTGTCTAATAAATTAGAATGGAAAGTGGACACAAATGATGTTCCTTTTTGTAGTACATTTATTTCCATGTTTGAGAGCGCTTTGGTTGATAGATTGATTACTAGGGTTTTTGGCTCCTGGTGTTTTTGGCTATTGCATCTTCTACCCTTGGGCCTCTTGCCCCTCCTTGTTCGTCTGAAGATTTCTGGCCTTTCTCTAAAAAAGCATTCCCAGTGTTGTTACTACTACCTGATGCGGTGGGTTGTTCTTTTGATGGTATATCAGACACTGTATGTTTAGGATGAGCAGGCTGTTTTCTGTACTGTGAATCGTCAGATGAAGAAGTTTCATCAGAAGGTCTTCCTGAACTTGGTTTTTGCTGTCTTCTTCTGGCGTATATATCCGCCCAACTATAAACTTCTCCTAGCTTGTAGTCAAGCGTGTCCCTTTTGAATTTTCTAATTTTTCGATCATTGATATCCTTTGTATACGATTCTAGTTGTTTGTTAATGTCATTTAACATGTCATCCATTTCCTCTTTGCTTAACATTCCACTGATTTCCTCTTTGAGTTGTTGGGTTTCAGTTGTTAGATCTTTGATAAGTTTAGCTAATTCCTCAATAATTAATAGAATCAGATCGAGTGAGCATTTGTTGAGTATTGCTTGCCAACGTTGTGTGAATTTCGAATTGTTTTTACAGAGTGTTGATTTGAGTTATATACGAAGGCCCCGAGGGATTCTTTGTACTTTATGATACTTGATAAGAGTACTGGCATGAAGTTTTTGATTGACTATTTTCTTGGATAAGTAGAGTAGTTGTTTAATGTTGCTTTGTTTAGACCCTGTTGATGGTAGTAGTGTTTCACTTTCTTGGATCAATGAGTAGATACGTTGTGTGTCCTCCTCTGAGAATCCTAGGGTTTCAGCTTTTTCGTCTGTCATTACTAAAATATCTTCATACATCATTTTGTTGGTGGTGCGTGATTCTGTTGACTCAGAATGGGGATAATGAACACGGTGATATCAGAATCCTCGCACTTGTATTTTGATATGAATTTTTTGAAATTCGAGTCTTTTGTGGCAAAGTATGTAGGTGCTAGATGAGATCTCCCTTCTGGGTCATGGGAGTATGATAAACAACTGATAGTAGCGTTGCTCCAGCAGGGAGCAACGTCCTCATGAAGCACTCAAAAAGAATATTCCTTAGAACTGTGTTAGTGTCTTTTCAATAAAGTTTTATTTAGATCGTTTGTATCAAGGTTAAATCATATATTCTTTCATTATTGTCATCATCTTTCTAAATCATGCATTAGTTTTATCACCCATATGTCAATTCCAGTTACCTTCGTCGTCATGTAAAAATGTCTGAATGTCGTTAAGTCGGGTACCCCAAAAAGTGTAAAAGACCTGTGATGTACAAATAAGCATGCTTTAGCCACGTTGCTCGAAACGGAAAGAGTGTAAGGAAGTTGGTTTAAATGGATTTACATACCGATGTCGGTATCCGGCGTTATCTGTATACCTTATGTTCTAGGAAAAGCTTCGTATGATCAGTAACAAAAGGCTTTTTAAAAGCATCTTGCTAAGTGTAAACGCCGGATACCGACATCGGTAAGGTAACTGGAATTGACATATGGGTGATAAAACTAATGCACAACAGCGCATGCAGCATGACAAAGTCACGCAATTGAATTACTGCCGAGTACACGTTTTATGCTATACTGGTTCTAATGTTTTGTTTAAGTGAGAGGTTTACATACACATCACGTTTTTGAAGGGATATAAGGGACTTTTCATGAAAGAGACTTTGATGAAAACAATGTGCTTATAATTTACTATTGTGTTTACATGATTACACTACAAGTGTATTTTTCCTCAACAGAACACCATGCCCCTGAAGAAGGGCTAAAAGCCCGAAATGCATTGGGCGCTTTTACTTTGATTTAGAAAGATGATGACAATAATGAAAGAATATATGATTTAACCTTGATACAAACGATCTAAATAAAACTTTATTGAAAAGACACTAACACAGTTCTAAGGAATATTCTTTTTGAGTGCTTCATGAGGACGTTGCTCCCTGCTGGAGCAACGCTACTATCAGTTGTTTATCATACTCCCATGACCCAGAAGGGAGATCTCATCTAGCACCTACATACTTTGCCACAAAAGACTCGAATTTCAAAAAATTCTTATCAAAATACGAGTGCGAGGATTCTGATATCACCGTGTTAATGCTTTATCGAGCCAGACTCCAAGACTTTATCTGAGGTTTAGGGGAGGGAGGAGAGCCAAGACAGGTGGGCCAGATGGAGGCCAGAGTGGTCGATGCGGGATTGCCCAGCAGCATAATCTCGGTCTTCTCCCCTTTAAGTCTGAGACAGGAAGATTGCATCCACTTGGCTACAGCCTCTAGACAGGGGCCCAGGGTGTTGGACGACCCCTTTTTGGCTGGGTCGGTTCGAATCCGCTATCTTGTTTGACCGTCCTCGGCTTGACATGCGGAGGAAGGCCGAATTTTATCGGTCCGAGAGACTTTGGTTGTTGGACCGTCTTAGTAGACCGTATGATCTTTTTGGGCGCCGTGGTTATCGATCTGACTTTTTTTGATTGTTCGATAACCATCCTCTGGCCTGGTGTCGACTTCGGAGCGATGTTTTGTTGCCTTGGTTCAACAGAGCCAGTCGGCTCGATTCCTGATCTTGGCTTGATTGTCTTTGTGTGCACTTGCCTTGGTTGTTCAACCCGTATTTTAGGATCGACAACCGTTGTCCGTTCGAGTCCTTTATTTGTGTTGCTTGGCGTAGACGTCGATGTTGTCGGCTCGACGGCCTTCAGCTTGATTGTGGACACAGGTGTAGTGGCTCTGGCCTCAACAACCTTTGCATGCGACCTCGAGGGGTCGACGACCTGTTTTTGTTTGGTCAGCTTCAACGGATCCGCCATTTTTGGTCCGAAGAATGGGATGTCTATCTGTTTCGGTTTCCATTTAGGTTCTATCACTTTTGGTTTCGATTTTCCCAAAGTTTGGTAATGTCGCACCGATGGCTCTTGTATTATATTCTTAGCCGGGCTTAACCGCGGGGCTATAGAATCGACATTCTGATCTTGGCTAAGGCCTTCCAGCGATGCCTCGACCAGAGCCTCTGGATCTGAACCTGCGAATATATTGGGCTCCGTACTCACGGTTGGCCCAGCGTCCTCGCCGGAGTCGTCCTAGACGGCTCCAATGCCTGGATCGTCGTCCCCTACCTCTTCGTCGTCTTCTTAGTCATCGACGTAGTAGTTGGAGTCATGTTCAGACCCCTGCTCCAACTGCTGAACGGAGTCTTCAGGCTCGACTACCTCTTTGTCGTCTTCAAAGATGTTATCTGGCTCAGGTGCTGACTTCTGCATCGTCTGCCTCGCTGCTCGTCGAACCCGAAGTGTCTTTTTTGACCGTAATTGAGCACAAGCTAAGCAGTCGGCTTCGTTGTGTTCTGGAGATAAACACTTGTTACAGACTGGGTGTTTATCAATGTGTCGGTATTTGGAGTTACAGTTGGGGCATCGCTTAAAAGGACTTCGTTCCATCGACGATTGGCCCTGGTGTCGAGAAGGCCACGCGGCCCGATTCGACGTCCTGAGTAGAAAGAACAGGAATAAGTAGTTGGTACCGATCGAAGAACAATACAGACGCCCCGAAGGCCTTTTGGCCTTTAGAAAGTTTTTAATCTATTTCCAAACTCCGAGTAACGAAAGTACATCCAAACCCAATGGCGGAAAAAAACAATCTGAGGATGGAGAGGATGCCCATGCGCTCTGTAGTCCAGGGGAGGAGCCACCTATTTCGTGATACTTCGAAGACTCTTCCAGGACAACAATGTGCAATCATCCGGACCCAACACTAGGCGGCGATCTATGCACAGATATGAATTCAGCAGCCCACATGCCTCGAACAAGTGTGTTATTAAATTCTGAGTTCAGGGATACTAGACTTTTATGTATAGTCTTGTGGCCCTCATGGGTATCCCTGTGTAGTGCTCATTGACTATGGCACATGTGGGTGTTCTGGTGTGGCTCTTGGCTATGTTTCCTTTCAAGCAGCAGGTAGTTGTCCTGCTTAACACCAGCAGAAGGCAGGTGTAAAATTCCTGGTGGTAACGTGGGTTATCGCCGGAATTAATTTTGCATTGCAGTTGTGAAAATTGCGATGTCATTTTTTTGTGTGCAGAATATACGAACTGGGCAGTGTATCCCGTCAAGATGCAGCACCTGACGCACTATTTCTAATCTATATAAATACAATGAGATTTCTTCATTGATTTTGTGTGCCCCCTGTAAGTGGAGGCACTACCTATGTGCAATTCAATACAGTATTTTAATATTTTGAATACATTGCAAAGGTGTACCATGTGTGTTTTTGCACGGGACGGCTATTCTGCATTTCATTATCAGCACTTTAATGCAACTAAAGTTGAGATAAATCTAACACAGTATTCAGAAGTTAGTGCAAACTGCAGAGATCACCAGTATTCCAGCGATAAGTGCTCCAAAATTTAACACCATGGTGGATATCAGCAAATAACAGTAATAAGAAAAACAAAGAGTCACACAGCAGTTAAGAACACAACCGAAAAGGTTAATATTTTTTTTTTTAAATACAAAAGAGTAACTGTGGGTCCTAGGCAAAAAGGCCCTATAGTAGGTCTCATGTGTTATGACTTATTACCTAAATGTATCCAATGTGTCAGTATGGTATGTAACAGGATACTCGCAAAACGTGTCAGGTTACCATCAGTTAACCATCCTATACAGCCCTTTCCATCATTTGGGCCACTACACAGAGTGGAGAATCCTCGTTGCAACCACTTCACTAGAATCTAGCTGTGAAGTGTGTGGGACTCACTAAGTTGTTAAGTAGGCAAGGATTGATTACTAGAAACAGTGCATAAAAAAAGATGAGTGAGAAAAAGTGCTCAATTAAAATTGGAGAGTGGACGCAAAATTGACTTTATTCTATGGCCGTACACTTCCAATGGATAAAAACATAATTAGTGCAAAGAGTCAGTGGGTTCAACAAATAACTACTGACTAGATGTTTAGGTCCTAAACATCTAGTCAGTATTTATTTGTGGTTGCAACAGGATTCTCCACTCTGTGTAGTGGTTAACTGATGGTAACCTAACACGTTGTGCGAGTATCCTGTTACATACCATACTGACACATTGGATACATTTAGGTAATAAGTCATAACACATGAGACATACTATAGGGCCTTTTTGCCTAAGACCCACAGTTACTCTTTGGTATTTATATGTTCTGTTTAGGGGGCTATAACTGTTGTGGGGTCTATAAATATTCCCTTGGACCCTCCTTTCAATAAATGCTTTTGTTTTTATAATAATTTTTTTTGCCAAACTTTTTTTTAATAAACTTATATAAACTCTTTTAATGTCATTTTTTTATTAATAAAAAACACAAAACAAACAAACTTTAACAAACATAATAGAAAAGAAAAAGATGGAAGAGTGCTGTGGGGACCATGGATGTCGACGACAGAACTTGCAAAATAAGGACGTGTGTAATGCACATATCAGAGGACACAGAGAGAAACAGAGAAGGAAAAACAAGCCGGAGAGAGAGCGAGAAACAGAGAAGGAAAAACAAGCCGGAGAGAGAGAGAGAAACAGAGAAGGAAAAACAAGCCGGAGAGAGAGAGAGAAACTGAGAAGGAAAAACAAGCCAGAGAGAGAGAGAGAAACTGAGAAGGAAAAACAAGCCAGAGAGAGAGCGAGAAACAGAAGGAAAAACAAGCCGCAGAGAGAGAGAGAAACAGAGAAGGAAAAACAAGAGAGAGAAACAGAGAGAGAGAGCGAGAGAGAGCAAGAGAGAGAGAGAGAGAGCGAGAAACAGAGAGAGAGAGCGAGAGAGAGAGAAACAGAGAGAGCGAGCGAGAGAGAGCAAGAGAGAGAGAGAGCGAGAGAGAGAGCGAGAGCGAATGTCTCCTCTGCACATCCATGAGAAAATAATTACCTGGTGCCAGCGGAATGTGCAGCTGTGGGCCGAGAGAGAGAGAGAGAGAGAAACTAAGAGAGAGAGAGAGAGAGAGAGAGAAAGAGAGAAAGAGAGAAAGAGAGAAAGAGAGAAAGAGAGAAAGAGAGAAAGAGAGAAAGAGAGAAAGAGAGAAAGAGAGAAAGAGAGAAAGAGAGAAAGAGAGAAAGAGAGAGAGAGAGAGAGAAAGAGAGAGAAAAGAGAGAGAGAGAGAGAGAAAGAGAGAGAAAAGAGAGAGAGAGAGAGAGAGAGAGAGAAAGAGAGAAAGAGAGAAAGAGAGAAAGAAAGAGAGAGAGCAAGAGAAAGAAAGAGAGAGAGCGAGAGAGAGAGAGAGAGAGAGAGCGAGAGAGAGCGAGAGCGAGAGCGAATGTCTCCTCTGCACATCCATGAGCAAATAATTACCTGGTGCCAGCGGAATGTGCAGCAGTGGGCAGAGTCCACGTGCCCGTCAAAACCCACCGATCTCATATGCGTTGCTGAGTCCTGAATGGCGGAGTCCATATCAGATACTCCACCAATCTCAGATGTGTTGCTGAGTCATGAATGGCGGGGACCACATGAGCTTCTTCGCGGATCTCCCAGATGTTGCAGAGTCCTGAATGGTTGAGACCACTACAGCTTCTCCGCGGCCCGGCAGATCTCACATATGTCGCCTAGTCCTGAGTCGTCAATGGCTGAAACCACAACATTGTTATATTTGCTTGGCTACATGGCCTGTGCCGCATGTGGCGGATGGGTGTGGTGTGTGTGCAAACTTGCCCTCAGGGAGTGGCCGTGAGATGTTGAGAACTAGACCACTGCCTTAAACACCAACAGCCAGTACGCCTGCAACATGTAGCTATGTGGGGCCAACATTGGAAAGTAATCGGAGTGGTGTGGCGTGGCGTGGCGTGGCGTACGACGGTACAGGGCAGGGATAGACGCAATGATCCGGACAGCTCATAGTACTGCGTCTGGGAGTCGAACGGACGAGCCGCACCTGCCCCTCTGCAAGCCTGGGTCCGAACTGTTCATAACTCACACTATATAAGTATTGAAAAACCATTTTGTGATTCAGTCCGTCAGCTGGCATCTGTCTGAGGCATTTGTGAAAACATATTGGAGTTATTTCTGTGAGGGATACCCTTTTGACGCTCCCTCTCCCCACATTAGGAGGTAACGTACCCTCTACCCACATTACCAACATACCCCAACAACCTTCTTGGGCCAGGAAGTGTCCCTGGGTGGTTGGAGAGAGAAGAATCTTAGTCATGTATAGATTTACATACAAAAAACATTTATTTAAAGAAAAGAACAACAAATAAGACTGAAGGGAGTCTGTTGCTGCCACGAAGTTGGGGGTCACTGTGGTTCAGGACTCAGAACAAAGTTACACATGTGGGACTGGTTTGTGTTAAATATGGTTAGCAGTACCTGAATTATTGAGACTGTATGTACCTGTGATGATGGTTTATGTGGATGGGTCGCACTGGGAGCAATGTGTCTTGCCTACTGGACGGGGTCATGTGGAATCTGGACTGTATCTGAATTGTGAGGCCTGCGGACCGTAGTGTATGCCAGAGGTAGCGATGACGGAGAGTCCACATGCATGTGCATCCGTTGGTGGCCCCACCGGCCTGCGTAGTGCTGATTCAGTGGCACCACTTGTCAACAGACTTCAATCCGTAAATACTCCTCACTAATCAAAAGGGAGTGAGGTGCTGTGGTTGCTGCCACGAAGCTGGGGTCTCTGTAAATCAGGACTCAGGACACACTTGTGTTGAAGAGGGTTAGTGGGACTTCCTGTCGCCGGCCTTGCATATCTAAATATGCCTCACTGATCGAAGGGAGTGTGGTGCTGTGGTCGCTGCCACCAATTTGGGGTCAGTGCGGTTCAGGACTCAGGACACAGTTACATATGTGGGATCGGCTTGTGTTGAATAAAGTTAGTGGCACCACATGTCGCCGCCATTGCATATGTTAATATGCCTCACTGATTGAAGGGAGTCTGCTGCTGTAGTGCTCTCATGGAGTTGGGGGTCACTGCTATTCAGGACTCAGGAAACAGTTACACATGTGGTATCAGCTTGAGTTGAACAGAGTTAGTGGCACCACGTGTCGCCGGTCTTCCACAATGTAGGTCAGAGGTAGCGGTGAGCAAGGGTCCTTAGCCATGTGCATATGTTGGTGTCCCCACCGGCCTGCGTAATACAGGTTCAGTGGCACCACGTGCCGCTGCCCTTCCATATGTAAATATCCTTCACTGATTATAGGGAGTCTGGTTTTGTGGGCACTGCCTAAGAAGTTGGGGTCGCTGCCATTCAGGACTCAGGAACCAGTTACACATGTGGGATCGGCTTGCGTTGAACCGGGTTAGTTGGCACCACATGTTGCCGGTCTTCCAAAGTGTAGACAGGAGGCAGCGGTCAGCAAAGGCTCACAGGCAGGTAACATTGACTTGAGCTGCACAGATTGGGAGCATTTGGTCTTCTTAACCCATTATAGTCTTACACAATTTACTTCGCTACTAATCTTGAATTGTGTACTGTGTTACCCCAGTGTAGGGCATAGGCAGCGGTCAGGATGGGCGCACAGCCACGTGGCGTTCAGTTGAGTTGAGCTGCACAGTTAGAGGCACCTGGAGCACCCTGCGATGATATGTGGTCCCGTGCGGGCTGCTCTGGGTTCAATGTTTTGACTCGATAAGGGTACGTGGAAATGACTTAAGGTGCAGTGAGTTACTAGCACCTGCAGCACACAGCCTGTGCGCATCCTACAATGAGGCTTGGTCCCGACGGGCGCACTGGGAGCAACGCGTCTTACGAACTGGACTGCGTCATCTGCAATTGCCACTGCATCTGAATCGTGAGCCCTGCTGTCCGCAGTGTAGGTCGAAGGCAATAGTTAGCATAGACATCGAGGAATGCTTTTTATCACTTCTTCTTGACAAAATCAGAGGGCATAGAGTACAGTTCTCTGTGCAATTAATTGATCAAGGCTGAACTCAAGTTGTGAACCCTGCTGTCCGCAGTGTAGATTGAAGGCAGTAGTTCGCATACGCATTGAGGAATGCTATTTGTCTCTTCTTCTTGACAAAATCCGAGGACAGAGTACAGTTCTCTGTGCAATTAATAAACCAAGGCTGAATTCAAATTATGAACCCTGCTGTCCGCAGTGTAGATCGAAGGCAGTAGTTAGCATAGACATCGAGGAATGCTTTTTGTCACTTCTTGACAAAACCCAGGGACATAGAATACAATTCTCTGTGCAATTAATAAATCAAGTCTGAATTCATAATATGAACCGTGCTATCCGCAATGTATATCGAAGGCATTAGTCAGTACAGACATAAGTCTGCGGTGCTGTGCCGTTGGGTTCGCAGGGGGCTTGTGTGGAGGAGGCCCGCGATCATGGCGGCAACCTTGTGCAAGGGTGAGTGCCTCTGCTCTGCAGACTCATTGGTCTTCCCAGTAGTGAACCACGACCAGGGCCTAGCCTATTTCTTCATACTCATGCTGGAGTGGCATACGTTGGACCAGCCCACTCCGCTTCCGCTTCTTGAGAGGGACAACACAGCTAAATAACTGAGATCTTCCCCACTGTTTGAGGTAACATGATTTCGTCCACTGTGCACTACAGTATAAGTATGAATAGTATAGCTCCACAAGGAGAGGTTTGTGGTTTGCATAGTGAGGTCTGTGCAGCACATCAGTGTTACACTTGGCATTGTGTGCATTATTATTGATGGGTTTATCAATACCAATCTTTTAGGTTCTTTAATGATATTTTACTCCTTTCCTAGCAGTATTTAGAGCTAAATAAAATATTGCAATGTTAGTCTATGAAGCTAGATATCTACAAGTGGGAAAATGAAATCTTCCGTTTTTCCTTCACCAGGGTATGTAAAGCATATTTTATAAGGCGCCTGCTTTTAGTTACATGACCCCCCACCCCTGGTACTCCCTGGGAAGATTCTTGGGATACGTAATATGTTAGCAGAAGGTAGATTATCACTTTTAGTCTGCCAGGCCAGATACACGTAAAATGACAGCAGGCACTCCACAGTGAATCCATGCACGTGCAGGAAATCTTCCGGCCTCTAAACCTTAATGCCCTATTACATACTAGGGACTTGTTGGAAGGTGTACGAATGCAGGCAAGACTTGAACTTTGTAGGTCAAGTGTAATGGCCAACTGGAAGCAAAACAGATCTATAAGGTGGAACTCTTCTAAGAGGGTCTCTTGGGCCATCCTGCGGGTTATGACCTGTCCTGACCACAACCGCACTGGATAGGTCTTCTCTGCTTGCAAATTCAGTGTAACATTTTTAAGTTTGCTCTGACAAAACCCTAGACCTCTGAACTATGAATGACAGACTTTAAAATTGTTTGAAGCTTAGATTAATTAGGATGTGTGCTTATAAATGTGGATAGTCCCGCTAGGTCTGGCCGGTCTGCCTTGTTCTTGGGAGCAGTGCGTTTGTGCATGCACATGTGATGTTTTGGTTTGGAGTATGTGTGTATGCATGTTCATGGTCTAGATCTTACCCATGGGGTCGGCTTGCGTTCCGATCCAAACTGTGTGCAGTAGTAAGCGCTATATAAATGCAAGCGCTATATAAATGCAAACCCATTTCCCTTCTCTGTCCCTCCACTATCATTCTCAATCAAAACACCTGACTAACATATCCATCGCTCAAAATATTTTTTTATTTTCACTGTACAAATTCACTACTAATCCTTTGTGGGTTCCGAAGTAGAATGCTACTCGCCGAACAAACGCCTCAACACCCCATCAAGGGTAGCAATGGCTATATAAATGCAGACCTTTTTTCCCTCTTCTAGCCCTCCACTATCCGTCTTATTCCAAATAACTGACTAACATATCCACCACTCAAATTACTTTAATATTTTCACTATACTAATTCATCACTAATCTCTTCTGGGTTCAGGAGTATCGTGCTACTCGCTGAAAGAATTGCTTCAATGCCTCGTCAGGGATAGTAAGCCCTCTATAAATGCAATTACAATACTATACAATACAATTATTGGTAGTTCAGACCCCCCTATACCCTATTATACACTGGGGACTCATAGGGTCTGTTAATACCAATGGTGTACTTTTAAATACAGGCTGCAAGGCAGGACTGCCTTTAAAGGACAGCAGGCACAACGCAGCTATTACATAAAAGCTGCTAGGCCTCTAAACCTCAATGCCCCATTATATACTGGAGACTTAGAAGTAGATTGCGCCTCTTGGCCCTATTATCTACTAGGGACTTATAGGGTCTGTCATAGCGAATTGTTAGTGTACTGTAAAACTTTGTTACACACTGCACTGACCTTAGGCCTGGTTAGCGGTGTCCCGGGTACTCAGAGTTAGCCAACACCAGTATCATTCATCAAACAAAAATGGGGAGGGGAACAGGGCAAAAGGATGACTTTCTATTAGGCAGAATAACATTTTTTCCACACCTGGCAACAAGCAAAGTTGCTGTGCTTATTTGTTTGAAAGGGAGAAAGCAGAAATGTGCCATATTTAGTCAAAGATGATGCATTAATGTCTCTTGGAACTGATATACTGTGTGCAGCCTAGCACCAACACAGGCACCCCTGTGTCTGAGTTACATCCAGGATTGTATTTGTGCTTGAGGGATACCTTCCTGCACAAAAACAATCCAAATAGGCATTTTCTTCTTTCTATGCATACTTAATACAGTACACATAGAAAGAGGAAGTAACATGGAAAAGGAATATGCTACTTAGCAGTATGCATCTGTTCTTGGCATGTAGGGCTGCTAACATTCATATCTGTGCATAGATCGCCGCCTAGTGTTGGGTCCGGATGATTGCATGTTGTTTTCCTGGAAGAGTCTTCGAAGTACCACGAGATATGTGGCTCCTCCCTTGGACTACAGTGCGCATGGGCATCCTCTCCATCCTCAGATTGTTTTTCGCCATTGTGGCAGAGATGGAGTATAGTATAGTAAGAGATGTCCATGCTAAGAGTGAATACTGCGGCTGCGACAGGCACCGGGGAGGAGGGCGGGCAATATGAATGTCAGCAGCCCTACATGCCAAGAACAGATGCATACTTGTAAGTAGCATATTCCGTTTGAGGCATGTGGGCTGCTGAAATCATATCTGTGCATAGAATGTATAGCAGTATCTCCCTTAGCGGTGGCTACCTGTGTCAGTCGCAGCAGTCTGGAAAAGAGTTTTTGAGAACAGCCTGTCCTACAGCAGCTTGCTGTTTTGAATGTACATCTACACAATAGTGCTTTGTAAATGTATTTGTGGTTGTCCATGTGGCTGCTTTACAAATTTCGTGTATGGGAATATTACCCAGGAAAGCCATGGATGCCCCTAGCTTGCGTGTGGAATGCGCCCTAGGGGGAACTGTTAAGGTGCGTTTGGCTTTTAAATAACATATTTGGATGCATTTAACGATCCATCTGGCTATACCGGTTTTTGAAATAGGGTTGCCTTTGTGTTGGGGTGAGAAAGCAACAAACAACTGTTTTGTTTTGCGAAACGCCTTAGTTCTGTCTATATAGTGTAGCAGAGCTTTTTTGACATCTAGAGTATGCAAGGCCCTTTCAGCTACGGTCTGTGGATTTTGAAAGAACACTGGCAGTTCTATGGTTTGATTTATGTGGAAATGGGATACCACCTTTGGCATGAATTTAGGGTTTGTTCTGAGAAATACTCTATTTGCGTGTATTTGGATGAATGGCTCTTGAATAGTTAGTGCTTGCAGCTCGCTAACTCTTCGAAGCGAAGTAATAGCAATAAGGAAAGCCACCTTCCAAGTAAGAAATTGTATTTTGCATGAGTGTAGTGGTTCGAATGGTGGTCCCATGAGTCTGGTTAAAACAACGTTCAGATTCCAGACTGGTGAAGGAGGGTGTCTTGGAGGAATTAAGCGTTTTAGTTCTTCCATAAAAATCTTAATTGGTGGCACCCTAAATAGTGAAAGGTGTTGCCTGTTTTGATGCTAACGCAGCTAAATGTATTCTGATGGATGAATAGGCTAAATTGCAGCGTTGTAGGTGCAAGAGATAGCAAATTATGTTTTGAGTTGAAGCATCAAGTGGGTTTATATCATTGTTACTGCAGTAAATGACGAAACGTTTCCACTTAGCTGCATAACACGCCCTGGTAGTGGGTTTTCTTGCCTCCTTGATAATGTTCATACAGTCTGGAGGCAAGTTTAGGTATCCAAACTCTAGGATTTCAGGAGCCAGATCGCCAGGTTCAGCTGCTTCGGATCTGGATGTTGGATTTGTCCATAGCTCTGAGTTAGGAGATTGGGTGTGAGTCAGTCTTTGATGAGGCACCACTGACAGTTCTAGGAACGTTGTGTACCACAGTTGCCTCGCCCATGTGGGAGCAACTAGGATTAGCGTCAGTGAATGTGGACGTAGTTTGCGTGCCACTAGCGGTATTAATGGAGCTGGGGAAAAGCGTACGCAAATTTGCCTGACCAGTTCATCCATATCGCATTGCCTTGAGACTGTGGATGTGGGAACCTGGCGGCAAAGTACTGGCATTTTGCGTTTTCGCTTGTGACAAACAGATCTATCTCCGGGTGTCCCCATTTCCGGAAGAATGGTTGGAGCACTTTGGGGTGAATCTCCCATTTGTGCATTTGTTGCCTGTGCCTGCTGAGCAGGTCGGCTACCAGATTGTCCTTGCCGGGGAGGTGCTCTGCCATGAGAAACATGTTCCTTTGAATTTCCCATTTCCACATAGCTTGAGCTAGGTGCGACAGCTGTGGTGAGTGTGTTCCTCCCTGCTTTTGAATATAATACATAGCTGTCATGTTGTCCGTCCGGATCAACACAGTTTTGTTGCATAAGTGTGTCTTGAACGATTTTAAGGCTAGAAAGATTGCCATCAACTCCAGAAGGTTTATGTTCATCTTCTTTTGTTGTACGTTCCAGAGTCCCTGGACTGTGTAATTTAGGACATGGGCTCCCCACCCTAGTAGGGATGCGTCCGCGGTTAACACTATTTGTGGGACAGGCTCTTGGAACAGTCGACCTTTGCAAAGGTTTTGTGGATTCCACCAATGCAGAGAGTTGTATGCACGACTGGTCACTAACACTAGGTCCTGTAAGCGTCCCTGAGCCGGATTCCACTGCCTCGCTAGGCACTCCTGGAGCAGACGCATATGTAGCCTGGCATGAGGGACTATGAATATGCACGAGGCCATCATGCCTATTAGTTGCATAAACACTCGAGCTGGTAATGAGTTTTGTGGTCTGAACATTTGGATCAATGTTTGTATTCCGTTGATCGGTGCTGCGTTGGGATATGCTTTTGATGCCAGTGTATCTATTGTTGCTCCCAGGTACTGTTGGACATGGGAGGGTTGCAGATGTGATTTTGGGTAGTTTAGCGAGAAGCCTAAACTGTGCAAGAGATGGATGGTTTTTGACATGTGGTTGGCACACTGCTGGGTCGATTACGCGTGTATTAGCCAATCGTCCAGATATGGGTACACATGGATGTGTTGCCTTCTGAGATGTGCCGCCACTGTAGCTAGACATTTGGTCAAGACGCGTGGAGCTGTTGTGACACCAAATGGTAGGACTTTGAACTGGTAGTGCTGTCCTTGAATGGTGAACCTGAGATACTTTCTGTGAGCAGGTTGTATTGGTATATGAAAGTATGCGTCTTTGAGGTCCAGAGTTGCTAGGAAGTCTCCCTTGCGAAGCAATGGTTAGACTTGCTGGAGAGTGAGCATATGAAAATGCTCCGACAAAATGTACAGGTTGAGGGGCCTGAGGTCCAATGTTGGTCTGAGAGACCCGTCCTTCTTTGGAATCAGGAAGTATACCCCTGTTCCTTGATGTTGTAGTGGGACAGGTTCTATGGCCCCCTTTCTTAGCATACTGACGAACTCTTGCTGTAGCAATGTTATATGTTCCTGTGACATTGGACGGTGCACGGGTGGTATGTTGGAAGGAGTTGAAGTGAGTTCGAGGCAATAGCCATGTTAGAAAATTTGCCTGACCCACTTGTCTGTAGTGATATTTAACAAGAGTGGCAGAAATTGTTGTAGTCTTCCCCCGACCAGTGTTATATGGTCTGGAGGTAGTGCCAAGAAGTCACTGTTTGGTGTTAGTGGAGGATCTATTTGCATTGCCTCCATGACCCCTTCCTTTGGTGTTATTGCCCCTGTATCCAGCCCTGTTGGTGGTGGTGTTGTTGTACGTGGATTGCGTGTTCGTTTTGTAGGTGGAGGATTGCTGTGATGTATTACTTCTGGCTCTTCCTCTATAATTGGAGCGACGAAAGGAGCCCCAGTGTTGTTGGGACTGGAGAGCTCCCATGGACTTCACTGTTTCCGCATCCTTTTTCATTTTGTCCAGAATGGAGTCAACTGCTGGACCAAATAAAAAGTCTGGGTTGATGGACTGATTAAGAATAGTGGATTGGACTTCATTCTTAAAACCTGATATGCGAAGCCATGTGTGGCGCCTTAGCAGCACGCACGCTTGTATTGATGGATCTGGCAGCTGTATCAGCTGCGTCTAGGGCACATTTAATTGAGGCATTGGTGATGAGCTTCCTTCTTGTATTAGTTCATCTGCCTGCTGTATAGAAGGGTCAGGTAAGTGCAGGAGAATTTCTTCTAAGCTGTCATAATGCGCCCTGTCATATCTGGCCAGCAAGGCCTGTGTATTGGCAATTCTCCAAGAGTTTGCTGCTTGAGCTGCTACTCTTTTGCCTGATGCCTCAAAGATTTTTGGCTCCTTGTCTGGAAGAGCAGCCTCTCCGTTAGTCTGGGAGTTAGCCCTCTTACGTGTGTTGGACACCACTAGGGAGTCCAGGGGTAGCTGCCCTTTTATGCATGTAGGATCGATAGGTGCAGCCCTATATTTCTTCTCAATTCTAGGGTTAATGACCCGTGCCCTAGCAGCGCCTTTAAAAATGTTGTGTGCATGTTTTAAGACGCCCTTTAACATGGGTAGTGTTTTTATACTTTTGCATACACACTTTTGCTATTTTAATAATTTGTGCTTTTTTTCAATAGTATTATTTGCCGAAGTTGTTTCATAATAATGTGTCAAAATTACAGATTTCAGTAAATTTCTTTATTTGTTTGTGATCACACGATTTGTGGGAACTTTATTTGACTGGTAAGTACAATTGCATGGTTTAGTTTGGCAGTTTAGGTGTCTTGGGATGTAAATTTCAAATTGTGAGATGCAGTTCCTCCAGTAGTTACTAGAGGGCCCTCTCAAGTCGGATACATGAGCTTGAAATGTGGTGGTATGTGGAATCAGCCTAAAATCCGCATATACACTTGAGCTACTCTGATGACTTGTGTCATTTTCAGTAGGATACATAAACTAAAGATGGTTTATAGTGAGGAATGAACATTGTAATTTGCAGAAGATGCATTGAGAGTTATGAAAATAGTTTAAGCAAGCCTACTGCAGAAAGTGGCTATCAGTGATTAGGAACTGCAAGTGTGTAACAGTTTCAATTTTTGGTGAACTATTTTTTCGGTGTATGTGTTCAAGTGCAAGGACAAAATGCAGTCACTCAAAGTGTTGACAACCATTTGCTGGAGTGGGCTGGTCTGTTGATCATTACAGCCTGCTGGTGGCAATATTATTTGATTACTGTAACAAGGTAGACACTCTGCACGCCTATTTGCATCCAATATTTAACCAATTATAAACAATTTTTCGGTGGTGCTGCCGCTTAGACTGACCGGCTCACGTCAGTGTGAAAAATCAAATGACCAAACAGAGACTGTTTGAAAGCGACGCACTGTGCACATGCCCCCGTGGGGTGCTCCGTAAACCACACTTAAATGTGACACCACATTTCAATATTTAAACAATAAATCAAATTTTAAACAACCATTGCTGAAATATTGTCCATGCCCCTTCGTGTTGGGGTCAAAGAATCAAAAAACAATTCAATGAAAACACTTTGTAGCTTTAATGCCAGTTTTTTCTTTGTGTTCTGTCTTCATCAAATACATTACATCATGTACTTGTTCCTCTTTAACATCATTTGCTTGTCAGTCCCAATGCATTTCGGTAATGATTACCTTCATCAGGGGAATACTACAAATAAAACCAACACAATAACAATAGTCAAAACTTTAACTGTGGGAGCCTAGATCTCCACCTCGTGTACATGCACAACCTTGTGCCCGTTTGTCATAACGAGTCCCATTTGTATCTATACCATGGTGTCTATATGTATAAGATTACTAAACCATAAAGTGACCATATATGCGTAAACTGCACTGACTGTGAGTCAGCCTACCTGACTATTTGCAAATGTGGTTGAAAACTCGAAAAAATGAGCTCATCACCTTCCTAAAAAAATAATAAATGAACATCTCATAACCATCTATGAACCACATTGTTTGAATGTTATAAAAGGCTATGTGATTGAAAAGATGCCTACCTGTCTTGTCTGACAAGTATCCCTTGTATCTGGATTCACTATCTTGAAACTCGATGTTGAAATAATCTCCCGTGTTCTGTGCTGTGCAAGAGGTAATATGGTATGGTTACAGTCTCTCCCTTGTATTATGGGGATTCCTTCCTATCCTTGCCCAAAAAAAAACGGTGTCGCCTACCTCTTTAGTCTCAGCGGGTCTCTTGCAGTTAGGAGGCCCTCGGCGGTGCTCCAAAAAGATTCTCCGTAAGTTAGTGCTCTATGGGGAATTTCAAAACATTACTAACTGCTCGTTCGTGTGTCTCCCCTTCCATGCCCCTGAAATGCCGCTTACCTGACGCGGTCTGGTTTCGCCCTTCTCTCGTCATCTATCGCAAGCTGTGCAGGAAGTGTAAAATCTTAAAAACTACCGCCGTCTAACTATGAGATATCGAGAACGGACTCACTATACGAAAACGGGCACCATCTTGCAATGGTGTTAAAAGCGGTAAACGCTAAGGGATATCTTATGTGGTAATGTTGTACAAGATGTGAAAAAAAGGAAAAACAAGAAAGAATGGGGGGATACAGAACTAATAGTGAGTGTGAACAATGAGGTAGATAACATAAGGCACATGTAAGTCCTTGTTATGACAAAGTGGCATGGCATGCTGTATGAAGTTAGTTACATGATGACAATTAGAATGAATATACATTACAGGAAACACATAAATTCGATTTTATCATTGAGTCCACAAGGTTCAAGCGTGTTCAAACTACGGATCCAATGTGTTTCTCTCTGGGACAATAGGCGGTTAGTGTCAGCATGTGACTGAACGTCTATACTCTCTAACACTGTAAATCGCATTTGAGGTATGGTATGTTGTCTGTCTTTCCAGTGCATGGCTAGATTGGACTTCAAGTTGCTGGTTCTAATCATGCTTTTATGTTCCGTAATGCGGACTTTTAATTTTCTGGTGGTTTTCCCCACATATACCAGCCCACAAGGGCATTTAATAGCGTACACAACCATGCTTGAATTACAGTCTGATGTGTGCCTTAGCTGTATGTGTCTCCCTGTATGTGGGTGTTGGAAACTGTCCCCCACCATGACATTGCCGCAGTGGCCACAATTGTGGCATTTCACCATGCCTCTGTGTCTGACGTGTCCTGTTCTGACCTGTGTCTGTTTCAAAATTTCTTTTATATTTTTAGATCTGGTGTGAGCAAACAGTGGTTTGCCCGTGAAAACCGTCTTGAAATCTGTCTCTTGTTCAATCACCTCCCATCTGTTGAGGATACTCCTCTTGATGGACCTACACGTGGTTGAGTATTTGATGACAAACACCTCCCTCTGGAGTGACAACTTGACAGTTTTGTCTAGTAGTTCCTGTCTGTTTTTAAGTATGGCTTTAGATTTGGCTTGTTGCAACACTTCTTCCGGGTACCCTCTTTCTTTATATGCCTGAGCCATGATCTCCATTTCATGGAGGCCCTGTGCTTCTTGCGAACAGATTCTACGGGCCCGTAGAAACTGCGAGAAAGGTAGATGATTTTTTAAAGATGGAGTATGGAAACTGCTATAGTGCAATGCGCTGTTGCGGTCTGTAGGTTTCTTGAACAACCTTGTGTGTAACTCAACTCCCTTTTTCTCTATGAGTATGTCCAAATAGTTAATTATGTCAGTATCTATTGAATATGTTATTTTGATTTGATCATGACACCCATTTAGCTCAATTAACATGTTTTCCAGAACTTCTTGTGTACCTTCCCACACCATCAAAATATCGTCGATGTACCTTACGTAAAGTTTGAGGTGTTGTGTCCATTGTGGGTTTTGTAAAATGTTCTGATCTTCGTACCTTGCCATGAATATATTTGCCAAGGTCGGTGCCCCTGTAAAACCCATGCTGGTGCCAGTTCTTTGAAGATAAAAGCAGTTTTGCCATTCAAAATATCCATGGTACAAACAAAAATGTAACAGTTCCAGAAGAAACACATTGATACCTTCATCATAATCATGTCTCAACAACATCCACTCTACAGCCTCTATTCCCTCCTGATGGGGGATAGAGGTGTACAAAGCTGTTATATCAACTGTACATAACAAAATGTTCTCATCAGGTGTAATTGTAACCTCACTGATCCTCTTCAAACAGTCTGTAGTGTCCTGTATGTACGTATTCCACTGTTGT
Source organism: Lissotriton vulgaris (assembly GCF_964263255.1). Lineage (NCBI taxonomy): Eukaryota > Metazoa > Chordata > Amphibia > Caudata > Salamandridae > Lissotriton > Lissotriton vulgaris. The sequence continues at coordinate 1,528,913,830 of NC_141693.1, forward strand.
ACTAGAGGTTGTAAGTAGTGGTCCAAGAACTTGCCTAGAGGTTCATGCAGTGACCCACACCCCGCCACAATTGGCCTGAATGGTGGGTCCACTGCATTTTTGTGCATTTTCGGCACCATATATATGTGAGGTCTCTTCGGATATTGGACAGTTAGGAATCTAGATGTTTGTTCGTCTATCCACCCCATTTCTAGTGCTTTGTCCAGAATGGTTTTCAAAATGTTTTGGAAACGGGCCGTGGGGTCCGTGTCTAGTTTGATGTATGTGTCTTCGTCAGTGACATGCTGATTGACCTTAGCCTGATAATAAGAGTTGTTGAGCACTACTAACGCACCTCCTTTATCTGCTGGTACAATCTTTAAGTTGTCGTTCTGTGCTAGTTTTTTCAAGGTCTGGTGTTCAGATTTAGTTAAGTTGTTCTTCCTGCTCTTAATGGTGGATAACTGTTCTACATCCTTCTTTACCAGCGTTTCAAACAAATCCAAAGTTTTGTGAGAAAATGGAGCTACAAATGTGCTTTTAGGTCTGAAAACTTGTGGCCTATCTTGTGTGGTGCTGGGATCTGAGTTTAACGTGTGGAAAAACCACTTAAGGCGAAGTTTCCTCATGAATTTAAATAGTGAAACCTCTGTTTCTAGTCTATTGGTAGAGTATGTCGGTACAAATGACATACCTTTGTTTAACACCTTTGTTTCTATAGGACTTAATGGGTAATCTGAGATGTTCATTACTAGTTCCTCCGGTTTCTTGGCTTTTTTTGAACCTTGTCCCCTCCTTGTCCGTTTTGTTTTGTTTGAGGTTGTTCTATGGGAGGGTGGTTGGATGTTTGACCCCCCTCTAAAAAAGCCTGTGCCGAGGTTGTGTTTGTGCTTCCCTGTGCTCCTGCCTCTTGACTAGTACTGGGAGTGGCTGCCAATGGTGTTCGGGTAGGTAAAGTGTCTTGTTCAGTGGCTACACTCTTCTGACGAGGACGCTTGTGGTTTTTTATTATAAGCTCTTCTTTGGGCATACTGGTCTGCCCAAGAGTAGACTTCGTCTAACTTATAATCTATCGTGTCACGTTTAAACTTACGCAACTTGCGTTCATGCACTTCCCTGGTGTGTTCTTCTAGTTGATCGTTAATGTTTTTAAGCGTCGTGGCTAATTCTTCCTCAGTTAACCTTGTCGATAGCTCCTTGTTCAGATCCTGTATTTCAACTTCAAGTTCTTTTAAAATGTTTGAAAGTTCCTCCACTATGAGTAATATCAAATCTAAAGAACACTTGTTCAGTATGGCAAACCATCTTAGCATGAACGGTTTATTAAACTTGAACAGCAGTGGTCTGAGTGATATGCGCAATCCGCGTGGAATACGCTTTACCTTGTGGTACTGTATTAATGTAGTGGCATGAAGCCTTTGGTTGATTTGCTTTCTTAATGTATACTGTAACTGTTTGATTATTTGTGAGGTGGAACCGGGTTTTCCCTGAAAGTCCCTGACATCTTTTATCAATGCGTAAACGCTCTCTGCTTCCTCTTCTGAATAAGCTTTGACATCTGCCTGATTTGTTGTTAAGTGCGAGATTTCATCAAAATCCATTGTGTGTGGGTGCTGAGTGCCAAGGGTGAGCCCCTAGGGTAAAGAATACTGTAACAAGGTAGACACTCTGCACACCTATTTGCATCCAATATTTAACCAATTATAAACAATTTTTCTGTGGTGCTGCCGCTTAGACTGACCGGCTCACGTCAGTGTGAAAAATCAAATGACCAAACAGAGACTGTTTGAAAGCGACGCACTGTGCACATGCCCCCGTGGGGTGCTCCGTAAACCACACTTAAATGTGACACCACATTTCAGTATTTAAACAATAAATCAAATTTTAAACAACCATTGCTGAAATATTGTCCATGCCCCTTCGTGTTGGGGTCAAAGAATCAAAAAACAATTCAATGAAAACACTTTGTAGCTTTAATGCCAGTTTTTTCTTTGTGTTCTGTCTTCATCAAATACATTACATCATGTACTTGTTCCTCTTTAACATCATTTGCTTGTCAGTCCCAATGCATTTCGGTAATGATTACCTTCATCAGGGGAATACCACAAATAAAACCAACACAATAACAATAGTCAAAACTTTAACTGTGGGAGCCTAGATCTCCACCTCGTGTACATGCACAACCTTGTGCCCGTTTGTCATAACGAGTCCCATTTGTATCTATACCATGGTGTCTATATGTATAAGATTACTAAACCATAAAGTGACCATATATGCGTAAACTGCACTGACTGTGAGTCAGCCTACCTGACTATTTGCAAATGTGGTTGAAAACTCGAAAAAATGAGCTCATCACCTTCCTAAAAAAATAATAAATGAACATCTCATAACCATCTATGAACCACATTGTTTGAATGTTATAAAAGGCTATGTGATTGAAAAGATGCCTACCTGTCTTGTCTGACAAGTATCCCTTGTATCTGGATTCACTATCTTGAAACTCGATGTTGAAATAATCTCCCGTGTTCTGTGCTGTGCAAGAGGTAATATGGTATGGTTACAGTCTCTCCCTTGTATTATGGGGATTCCTTCCTATCCTTGCCCAAAAAAAAACGGTGTTGCCTACCTCTTTAGTCTCAGCGGGTCTCTTGCAGTTAGGAGGCCCTCGGCGGTGCTCCAAAAAGATTCTCCGTAAGTTAGTGCTCTATGGGGAATTTCAAAACATTACTAACTGCTCGTTCGTGTGTCTCCCCTTCCATGCCCCTGAAATGCCGCTTACCTGACGCGGTCTGGTTTCGCCCTTCTCTCGTCATCTATCGCAAGCTGTGCAGGAAGTGTAAAATCTTAAAAACTACCGCCGTCTAACTATGAGATATCGAGAACGGACTCACTATACGAAAACGGGCGCCATCTTGCAATGGTGTTAAAAGCGGTAAACGCTAAGGGATATCTTATGTGGTAATGTAGAACAGTTATCCACCATTAAGAGCAGGAAGAACAACTTAACTAAATCTGAACACCAGACCTTGAAAAAACTAGCACAGAACGACAACTTAAAGATTGTACCAGCAGATAAAGGAGGTGCGTTAGTAGTGCTCAACAACTCTTATTATCAGGCTAAGGTCAATCAGCATGTCACTGACGAAGACACATACATCAAACTAGACACGGACCCCACGGCCCGTTTCCAAAACATTTTGAAAACCATTCTGGACAAAGCACTAGAAATGGGGTGGATAGACGAACAAACATCTAGATTCCTAACTGTCCAATATCCGAAGAGACCTCACATATATATGGTGCCGAAAATGCACAAAAATGCAGTGGACCCACCATTCAGGCCAATTGTGGCGGGGTGTGGGTCACTGCATGAACCTCTAGGCAAGTTCTTGGACCACTACTTACAACCTCTAGTACAACAGTGGAATACGTACATACAGGACACTACAGACTGTTTGAAGAGTATCAGTGAGGTTACAATTACACCTGATGAGAACATTTTGTTATGTACAGTTGATATAACAGCTTTGTACACCTCTATCCCCCATCAGGAGGGAATAGAGGCTGTAGAGTGGATGTTGTTGAGACATGATTATGATGAAGGTATCAATGTGTTTCTTCTGGAACTGTTACATTTTTGTTTGTACCATGGATATTTTGAATGGCAAAACTGCTTTTATCTTCAAAGAACTGGCACCAGCATGGGTTTTACAGGGGCACCGACCTTGGCAAATATATTCATGGCAAGGTACGAAGATCAGAACATTTTACAAAACCCACAATGGACACAACACCTCAAACTTTACGTAAGGTACATCGACGATATTTTGATGGTGTGGGAAGGTACACAAGAAGTTCTGGAAAACATGTTAATTGAGCTAAATGGGTGTCATGATCAAATCAAAATAACATATTCAATAGATACTGACATAATTAACTATTTGGACATACTCATAGAGAAAAAGGGAGTTGAGTTACACACAAGGTTGTTCAAGAAACCTACAGACCGCAACAGCGCATTGCACTATAGCAGTTTCCATACTCCATCTTTAAAAAATCATCTACCTTTCTCGCAGTTTCTACGGGCCCGTAGAATCTGTTCGCAAGAAGCACAGGGCCTCCATGAAATGGAGATCATGGCTCAGGCATATAAAGAAAGAGGGTACCCGGAAGAAGTGTTGCAACAAGCCAAATCTAAAGCCATACTTAAAAACAGACAGGAACTACTAGACAAAACTGTCAAGTCGTCACTCCAGAGGGAGGTGTTTGTCATCAAATACTCAACCACGTGTAGGTCCATCAAGAGGAGTATCCTCAACAGATGGGAGGTGATTGAACAAGAGACAGATTTCAAGACGGTTTTCACGGGCAAACCACTGTTTGCTCACACCAGATCTAAAAATATAAAAGAAATTTTGAAACAGACACAGGTCAGAACAGGACACGTCAGACACAGAGGCATGGTGAAATGCCACAATTGTGGCCACTGCGGCAATGTCATTGGGGGGGACAGTTTCCAACACCCACATACAGGGAGACACATACAGCTAAGGCACACATCAGACTGTAATTCAAGCATGGTTGTGTACGCTATTAAATGCCCTTGTGGGCTGGTATATGTGGGGAAAACCACCAGAAAATTAAAAGTCCGCATTACGGAACATAAAAGCATGATTAGAACCAGCAACTTGAAGTCCAATCTAGCCATGCACTGGAAAGACAGACAACATACCATACCTCAAATGCGATTTACAGTGTTAGAGAGTATAGACGTTCAGTCACATGCTGACACTAACCGCCTATTGTCCCAGAGAGAAACACATTGGATCCGTAGTTTGAACACGCTTGAACCTTGTGGACTCAATGATAAAATCGAATTTATGTGTTTCCTGTAATGTATATTCATTCTAATTGTCATCATGTAACTAACTTCATACAGCATGCCATGCCACTTTGTCATAACAAGGACTTACATGTGCCTTATGTTATCTACCTCATTGTTCACACTCACTATTAGTTCTGTATCCCCCCATTCTTTCTTGTTTTTCCTTTTTTTCACATCTGGTACAACATTACCACATAAGATATCCCTTAGCGTTTACCGCTTTTAACACCATTGCAAGATGGCGCCCGTTTTCGTATAGTGAGTCCGTTCTCGATATCTCATAGTTAGACGGCGGTAGTTTTTAAGATTTTACACTTCCTGCACAGCTTGCGATAGATGACGAGAGAAGGGCGAAACCAGACCGCGTCAGGTAAGCGGCATTTCAGGGGCATGGAAGGGGAGACACACGAACGAGCAGTTAGTGCTCTATGGGGAATTTCAAAACATTACTAACTTACGGAGAATCTTTTTGGAGCACCGCCGAGGGCCTCCTAACTGCAAGAGACCCGCTGAGACTAAAGAGGTAGGCGACACCGTTTTTTTTGGGCAAGGATAGGAAGGAATCCCCATAATACAAGGGAGAGACTGTAACCATACCATATTACCTCTTGCACAGCACAGAACACGGGAGATTATTTCAACATCGAGTTTCAAGATAGTGAATCCAGATACAAGGGATACTTGTCAGACAAGACAGGTAGGCATCTTTTCAATCACATAGCCTTTTATAACATTCAAACAATGTTGTTCATAGATGGTTATGAGATGTTCATTTATTATTTTTTTAGGAAGGTGATGAGCTCATTTTTTCGAGTTTTCAACCACATTTGCAAATAGTCAGGTAGGCTGACTCACAGTCAGTGCAGTTTACGCATATATGGTCACTTTATGGTTTAGTAATCTTATACATATAGACACCATGGTATAGATACAAATGGGACTCGTTATGACAAACGGGCACAAGGTTGTGCATGTACACGAGGTGGAGATCTAGGCTCCCACAGTTAAAGTTTTGACTATTGTTATTGTGTTGGTTTTATTTGTAGTATTCCCCTGATGAAGGTAATCATTACCGAAATGCATTGGGACTGACAAGCAAATGATGTTAAAGAGGAACAAGTACATGATGTAATGTATTTGATGAAGACAGAACACAAAGAAAAAACTGGCATTAAAGCTACAAAGTGTTTTCATTGAATTGTTTTTTGATTCTTTGACCCCAACACGAAGGGGCATGGACAATATTTCAGCAATGGTTGTTTAAAATTTGATTTATTGTTTAAATATTGAAATGTGGTGTCACATTTAAGTGTGGTTTACGGAGCACCCCACGGGGGCATGTGCACAGTGCGTCGCTTTCAAACAGTCTCTGTTTGGTCATTTGATTAATATTATTTGATTGACATGTAAACAGACCAATGGTGAAAGAGTGTGGATTGGCAGGCCCCATACATGTTTGTAGTGTTTTTATATGATATGTTTGGAAAAACATGGGGATGGCAAAACAGCTAAAGGTATCTTTAGGTCTGATCTAAAAAGACCTATCAGTATGCAACACGTAATGAGATTTACATTTCTGTGAAGAATTCCAGGGTCATTCAATGTGTGCTAGCTTGTGGATTGCAAAAGAGCTAAACTTTTATTCGAGTACATCCAAATTAATGAGGGAGAAGGACATAATCAATATATTGAAATTAACAGCAACAACGAGCAAACAATAATAGATTGAACTCAATTTAACGGGGGCTGTTTTTCTTGCTCACACTGCAAACGAAGCATAGATTAGAGAAGCGTTCCATTATATCATATCTGTCAACTTTCACTGTCCAACTATGCCGAACGCTGCAGGAACGAGGATGATCCCAATCCTCTACCCGTACCCCTATTAAGTGCACCGAATATACACAGAGCGCACTTCACCTGGGCGCCAGGACATGGTGGGGTAGAAATAGGGTGGACAACACTGGACTTCACTTGTCGAATAAGTCTTCTGTATACTGTTCTTAGAGGTATATCATACAGCATTGTTATACCAGTTTAAGGCAGGCTGTGTGACAGAACTGGTATCCAACTCTGGTAAACACAGAACGATCCAAAATCCGGAGGGGGGAAAAGTATCCAGAAGTCCAGCGTAAGGGAATTATCAGGGGGAAAAGTCCGCAGACATAAAAAAACCCTACTTCTTTTTATTTATCAAGGAATAGCTCTAAAAGCTTTCTTTTCATAATATTAGAAGTGGCCACTTGGTAAAAAAAAGAGCGTAATACTAAATTCAAGGAAAGTAAGGAGAAACGCTACAAACTCCGTGTAGCCTTTGTATATGCACCCAAAGTATGCACAACGACATGGAGCGATTACAAAAAAAACGGAAACGGGTGTTCCAGGAGCTCCGATTCAACCCACAGCCGCATACTGAATCAATCAACCCGGCAAAACGAATAGAAATGCCTGGGAGGCAAATCAAATATCCCCGCAAGAACCTCGATTGCCAAGGGATTACCCAAAAATGGAACAAGAGTACTACAGAGATCCGATAGCCACCGAACCTCAATGAAATGAAACAGGGCAAGGAAAGGGCGAAACAGTCCAAAATCCACACGATCCAGGGAAGGGCTTCCGCAGAGACACAGACGACCATCCAATCACTTCGGGTAGCAAAAGGCGACAAGGCAAAGAAACCAAGCAAGGTAGGAGGGGTAACACTCCCCTTTTCAAGGCAAGAACAAACACTGGCTGCAAAACATGTGACCCACCTGTCCATGGCCATAGAAATAGGACTATGTGTGTGGCTATTTTGTTGTCCATTGATTCTTCATGTAATGTGGTTGTCTGTAGTCTTAGTCCTTTCTTAGTGTTTTCTCATTCTCTGTCTACCACAATGCCTATGTATGTTCTTACTTCCACCTGAGAATTCTACTAGTGTCAGTTGATGGTCTGGTCAGCTAGTGAGGTTGTATGCTCAGCTGTGTCCTTCAATAAATCTACATGTAATCAACTAGAAGTATCCTGTCATCACTTACCATTGCATTTACAACATTTTGGCGACGAGGATGGGATACGAACCCACGCGTGCAAAGACCAGAGAAGAAACCATCTAACACAGCCTGAGATACACCTCGTGAAAAGAACCCACTTCTCTACACCTATGTGCTGCCAGTTTTGTGATCAGAGGAATCAAGAAAGAAGTAACTGCATGATTGAGAGATAAGTCAAATGAATTTTGCGCATCTAAGAAAAGCTTATCTTTTACAAGCGTTAGTTTATTACTGAACCCTGGCAGCGCTGTGCAACAAGAACTCAAGACTCTGCGGCAATAAGTAAGGTGTAGAGAACCTATAAACTGAAGAAACTATCCTCAAGTATTTTTAGCGCCTCGAGATTTTAAGGAACATGCTTAAAGTGGCAGCAAAAGTCAAACTAAACTACTTTGCAACCAGCTGCAACTTATAGCAAGGAAAAAGGAACTGCCTATAATGTGAAATCCATCACAAGTTTGAAAAGAAACCAACACAGACATTTAAGGTGAATACTCATTCTGCCAAAAGCGAAGAAATCACAAATAGATAAACTTTCTGCTAAAAACGAGAGAATTACAGAATTAAAACAAGAAAAGAACTGTGAGTACATTAATCATCTCTGGCAGTACGGCGCAACCTAACTGATCAAGAAGTAAGGTATAGGAAAATAATAAAGCTGTCAAGTAACCTGAAATCTATGAAGCGCAGTGGATACAGAACAATCCAGCCGCAAGTATTTAAAGCGCATTGATAAGTTAATAGCAAAAGTCAAATTAAAGTACATCTCTACCTGTTGAATTGAAACCAAGAAGAAAAGGAATTACAGATGCTGTGAAACTCTTCTCAATAATTAAGGAAGCCTGTAACTTTATGAGTTCGGTTCATAGGATTTCTCCTTTGTTTGCCAATATTGTTACAAATTGAGTATTAGACCTCTCTAACTGAACATTTTTAAGCAAGTATTTTTAACGATCTAGCCACAGCTGCTGTCATAATTGAGATAATGTCATCTAAAGCAGATCCACATGCTGCCAAGAAAGACTGAATCACAAAGAACAACACGGACATATGTTGCCTAAAAGGGGTGAATTCGAGACACGAACGGAGGAAGATAAAGAAGGGACAACAACCAAGTTCAAGTTCTTCTACCGTGAGTCTAAAGTACTGGTGAATACCGTTATTTTCTCTCCGTGTTGTTCCGCACTTCTCCATGGCACATTTCAAAATGAGGACGTATTTGTATCTTCTTTTGGATTCAGCGGAGGAGCAGCATGCTCGATTGTGACGTTTAGTGCCCAGCGTCATTTCAGAGTGAAGAGGCGAACATTCATTGCTGTTTGGCTGGGTGAGTCATCCCGCAATTTCATGTTACGTAAAACGTCATTGCGCAACATTTAGCACCCATTTTGTTTTCACCATGTACTTTTGTTTCCATGGCAACTGAGCTACCGGAACACAACGCAATGAAATAGACATGTATTATAAGGAATTTATGCTTAAAAGCAATTCCTCGAGTGTGTGAGGCGCGAAATGAGCGAGCGAAGACCAAGGGTTTTATTCACGCTCCATCTCTTTGTCATTTTCAAGAGACAGCGCACGTCCCTAAATGTAAATATTGAGCTTCCTTAGGCTAGAATGTGCTGAGTTCCAAGGTTCATGCTGACAGTTTAGGTAAGCGAGCACATTCGCATTTTGTTTTCTATTTTTGGCATGTGCGTGCTGAACTGTTGCAATTAAGCCTCAACCATTGCGAATGTACTTCTTGTGCTACCATATTCATCGTTAGTGTTTAGTTCAAACTGGACGAAGACTATATTTGAAGACAGTTTTTGCAGTGGATTCCTTCACAACAGTGCCATCTTGTGGACGTTTTAAGTATTTTCTTGAGGAAATATAAATTTTATGGTCAAGTAATGTTCCCTAACGTGTTCCCTAACGTGTACCCCACCGTCTCCATGTACCAGCTTAAAGTGCATGTAACTTCCCTCCTGTGCCAGCTATGAAGACGCAAATACATTTGCGTCCAACGTTAACATGTCCTCTTTCAGACCCACCCTGAATGGGTTGAATATTCCGTTTCTAAGTATGCTATGCCAACGTCTTTTTGTGGTGTACTTTACACGTTTTTCAGCTCTGGCGAAGTAGGCCCTGAATTCTGCCATCGAGCCTTTTCCTGCTTTCTGACTCTAAAAGCCTCAGCCCAGGCTGTCTCTGTACCCGTGACCTCTGCCTTACTCCCTGTGCGGCTCACGGCGCTTAGCTCAGCCTGCTGCCTGCCAAGCCTGAATTCAACCTTCGAATTATCTGTTCCGCTCCTCGAAAATGCATTCCTGCCTACTAGTTTAAGTAAACATCCCCCCAGCTGCAGAGCAAAGGGCCCGGCCTCACTGTCTCCGTGCAAGTGATTCATAGCCTCTGTTACCATGGTAGGCCCATGCCCCCTCGCCTCTCATGCAGACACTTAGACGCTTATACACGCACTGACAGTCAGTATAGAATAGCTTCTAGAATAGCTTCTGCCCCAGAGACCTTTTCCGTTTAGATAATATAGTTCCTAAACATCAGATACCAGATATGATAGAGTACGAGTTGATCTGACATGCCAGACTTCTGTCTCTGTCCGCCAGTGTAAATGTCAAGTCCCCTGCACCCTCCGGTTTCACGTCAATCACACGTCATGCAGCTGCGCGCGCATCCAGGCCTCAGATTTCTGCTGACATTACAAGATTCTGCTTTGTTGCCACCCACTTGTGACACCTACCTGTGACGTCTCTAGCACACACTTCTATGTTCACGCCTAGTTCACGCCTTCTAATTACGTATCACTACCACGTGTGTGTTTTATCTTGTTTCTCTCAGCTGTTACGCCTACTGTATTGGTTTCTATAATGTGACTTAAGTATATAAGCTATGTATTGTCAATAAAATATTGCTCTATCCCTTCCTACACCCCAGTGGTGGTAGGAACATGATATCCGGTCTGGTACCATTCCTTTTTAAGGAATAAAACCCCTAAGAACTCTAACACCACGGACTCTGCCTCTTTCTTTCCGATTGAGTTATTATTGATTAAGTACTTACCTGCATAGAAATTAGGACGGTAAATCAAATATTTACCACATTATTCTGGCGCCCGAATAGGGACCCCTCCCCCACCCCACGCGTACTGGCAGGATTTCCTGTATCTCCCTCTGGCCCACGGAGGTGACGAAGACTGCGATCAGCACCCAGACGAGGCGGTGAGGAGTGCGGAGGATCCCGACCAGAGCCTAGCCGAAAGAAGCAAGGTCCGAGGTGTCAAGAGGCCCTCCAGTTTCCGAAGTATCCACGTGTCGAGTCGAGTCCAGTCCGGTCCAGTCCAGTCGAGTTTTCCGAGGCCTTCCGATTCCGTGCTTCCCGGTGAGTACCATTGCTGGGACGTATCTAGACGGGTGCATTATTATGTATCCGGTAAAGACGGGTTTGGGTACACAAATTCGGTCTGCACTGTTTTAGACAGTGTATCTGTACTGTTTAGCAGTATATCTGTTATTCCAGTTCTTGCACTGTTCTTAGCAGTGTATCTGTGCTGTTTAGCAGTACATCCAGTATAGGGGGGTAGTCATATATGTCTCAAATGTCTTTCATGTGATTAATGTCGTGGTATGAGTGATTGTTTTTTAATGTGCATTATTGTTTTCTTGTGTAACTAGCTGTGTTCAGAGTTAAGTAGCAAGGATTGAGCATTCAGTACTAAGTAAACAAGATGCCGTTTTTCAATAAGTTAAAGCAGATAGGAACTAGGAAAGGGATACTAGAGGAAGAAATTCCTATCCCCCCTAGGGACACTCCTGGAAATTTCATGTATCAGAAGCATGGCTTAGATGCCATATTGTATCTAGATTTATGGGCCGATTATACTAAGCATCTAGACGAGAGACACAGATGGCCTGTTACCGGAACATGGGATGCCGAGTGCATCATGAAGGTAGAAGAAGCACTATGGAAAAAGAAAGCCAGACAATCGCAGAAAGATGCCATAGAATTTTGCCGTAAAGAATCACATAAACGTGCTGAAAAAGCACTCCGTAGAGAAGACAGACATAGAGAAGAGTCAGATAAAGCCAGAGAAAACGAATTAGTTACTGAAGGGATCCGAGTAAAATCAGAACAAGTAGACCGCGCGCGAAACAATCTCGTAAATGGCATGTATCTTGTGGCCGAGGGTTCGCCTGAAGCCACTTCCGAAATACCGAAAGATCTGCCGCCCCCATTGGTTCCAACTAAAGTAAATCACAGGACTACTAAGGACATATTTCTGAATTCCTATCTAAACGATGTAACACCCGCTTACACCAATCCACGTGCCCACGTCCCGCCTACTGGCGGTGACGGAGATGGCAACCCGCCTCCAGACCATATCCCGCCATTACCGCAACAAAGTTCCCCCGTCCGACAGCCTGTCGTTCCTCCACCTCCACCACTTCCCGCACCTAAAATTAATATACCAAATCCGTTTTTGCCTGATCCTATTAAGAGACAAGTTCAAGTACACATACAGACTCCACAGAAGGAAAATGCCCAAGCCTCCGCCTCAGGAGGTGCAACCGGGGGTTACCAGACCCCGCCAGCAACACACAGATTACATCTTAGGGACATGCAGAAGCACCCTACACTACAGTCACCCCGTCTCGACATACTCAAAGAACAACTTCCAGTTTGCAGATACGATCCAGTACCCGGCAAAGACGATAGAATGTTGATAGCATCACTACGCTTGCGACAAGCTACAGATTACCTAGTGTTATTCTCAGGGATGACTGATCACCTAGATAGAATATATCATTTTGTCCAGACTGGGGAAAATCCTGAAAGTATTAAAGAGGCCCTGGCACATCAGAAAGTTGACACTCAAGCATATATACTACGTTTTTTCATAAATTGCTTAATAAGAGAACGAGACAGGCCTGAGACAGAACAGGATGAAATGGAGGCACTAAACAAGTGGGGTCAAAATATATCCGAAGGAAAACATGATAAAGTGAATTGTATAGCCAGTATGTACAAGAAAATAAGAAAAGCAGTAATAGATATACACGAAAAAGAGAAAGAAAATGCTTCCTCCGAGGAGGAGGAAGGACCTGAAGAACAAGAAACGACTACAGATACGATAGCGTATGTAGGTAAGGGAACTTACCTTAGGAAAGGCATTCGTCCAGAAAGCAAGAGAGTTTTTCTCTCTGGCATATCAAAACCGAATTCTCCTGAACATCAGTTCCAAGACACTGATAAAATGCTTCGAGAACGAATGGGGTACCATGTACTCAATTCTATGGATGAACAAGAACTAGCCCGGTCAGCAGTACTATGGGCTGACAATCCTAACATATACAATGATGACACAGTAGCGCAGACATTCCTGAACCTATCCCCAGACGAGCAGAAATTAGCAGGTACCTATATGATTCAGCACCTCCTCAGGTTATACAGAAATCAACATTCTGATCCAGGTCCCTTACACGATACATTAGAAGCACTACTCATGGATAGATGGAGAGGCCTAAGTACCAAGTTAATACAAATAATTCTAGAACAACGGCACAGATATAACACTTTCTTAAGCTCACAATATGTTCCCGCTCCGCCCCCAGAAAGAAAAATGTATCATATGGAGCGTCTTGAAAGACAGAACCCTTTACGAGAAGAACATCCAGTTATGGGTACCGATAACACTTTGAAACGTGTGTATGTACACACACCTCTGACCAAGTTAGAACTATTGGAAATGAAAAAACTAGTACCCTGTCACAAAAAAGACCCTGCAGGTTTTCACAGAGAACTTAAAGACATGTTACTGATGGGAGATTACACATATGCAGATATCATGAAAATGTTAAAGGTACTGCTGCCCACCGGCATCTACGAGAAACTCAAGGAAAGGGAATGGGAGGTGGGAGACAAAAAGATTATATGGACAGAAATAGAAGACGAGGAGAAACTTCGTACTCCAGGGCTAGGCCTTGGGGAGAAAACTAAAGCATTACCAGGTTTAATAGTACAGGTTCTGCCAAGATTACTGACAACTAGAAAGGAAGACTGGGACGCAATTTCAGCCTGTAAACAGAAACACGATGAAGATACTAATGACTTCTATTCAAGATTCGAGAAATGTTTCATTATAAATAGTGGCCTTAAACCAAGTAGCGAGTCGTACCCGCATCTTTTTGTATCAAAATTAGTCGAGAATTCCCTGACAGCAGTTAAGAACCGTGTATATAAGGTTGAGAGTACATGGCAAGCAAATACGCCATCCCAGATGTTACAGATGTTACAGTACCATCAGAACAGAATCAGAGAAGAACAGGATCATGAACAGAAACGCATGAAAGACACGAAAATGAAAATGTTAGTGGCCCAGTCGGTTCCAGCCGACGGCCAGAGAAAGGGTACGACCCAGACCCAGAATTCAGCAGCTCCCGTTAAGGGGACATGCAACTATTGCAAGCAGCCAGGTCACTACGTACATGAATGCCCAGTCCTGAAACATAATATATCAACAGGTAAAACTAAAGAAAGACCGCGTCCGCCTAGACAAGACCAGGTCCAGCAACAGACTTCACAGAATATCCAGCCCATGCAGAATACACAGCCTATGCATGTTTCACCACATACAGCACAGACAGTAGCGGTACCACAGTCACAGCCACAGCCCATTGCAGCGACTCAGCAAGTCTCACAACAGATGTACCAGTATGCCCAATTTGATTACCCCGATTTTCCACGATACACATGAAACAGCCTAGAGAGGGAGGGTGGCTTGCCTCTTATTGAGATTCCTGTAGATCAAGAGGGTCCTTATGTACACAGTCAAGTATTGGGAAAAGACAGAAAATTTTTAATTGACACAGGGGCAAGTCGCACAACAATCAGCCATGATGAAGTCCCAGGGGCACCCCTCTCAGGCTCACAGAATGTTTCCCTTGGTTTTTCAGGACAACCTATTGTAAATGAGGTATCGAAACCCGTCCCCCTGGCTGTGGGTCCATTATCACGTGTTACAGACTTGTTACTTACGAAATCATGTCCAGAAAATCTGTTAGGTATCAAAACATTGAAGGCTCTAGGAGCAGTGATATGTTGTTCTCCGGAAGGAGTTAGACTTTTCTTGCGAGATTTTAAGGGTCGCTATGTATTACGAGAGTTTGATGTCAGATTGAAAAATGTACCGGATCACTTGTGGGCACAAGGCCCAACCGATGTAGGCTGCATGCACATTACACCATACCGTGTTCCACTCAAACCAGGTGTTGTTCTACCACGAATCAGACAATACAAGTTACCACCCGATGCTGTAGTGGTTTTACTGGAAATCATTGAAGAGCTCATTGCCCAAGGAGTGGTCGTAGAGACCGACTCCAATATCTGTAATTCCCCTATCATTCCGATTCTTAAACGTACTGATCCCAATGCACCGCCAGTATATCGGCTGGTGATTGATTTACGAGAACTGAATAAATGCATTGTACCACAGTACCCTGTGGTTCCCGACATCTCATCCCTATTGACTGCTATTGATTCAGAAGCAACGTTCTTTACTGTAATTGACCTCAAGAACGCCTTCTTCAGTGTGCCCATTGATCCAGAGAGCCAATACCTCTTCGGATTCAGTTTAAATGGACGAAGTTTCAAATTTTCACGCGCACCTCAAGGATTCACAGAAAGCCCCAGCATCTATAGTCAAGCACTGAAAAGACAACTTGATTGTATTCAAATGCCAGTTAACACCGCCTTACTGCAATACGTCGATGATCTGCTGATCACCGCACGAAGTGAACCCGAATGTGAACAAGCATCATTGACAGTTTTACATTTTCTGGCCAACAAGGGACACAAGGTGTCTCCTTCGAAGCTACAATTCTGTGTTCAGCAAGTTGTGTACTTGGGTCACTTGCTGTCCAAAGTGGGGAGACAGCTCACTCCTGACCGTATCCAGTTAATTGTAAATATGCCACAACCCCAGACACAAAAGGAAGTGCGGGCCTTTATAGGCCTCACCTCGTACTGCAGACAATGGATTCCTCAGTATGCATTTCTAGCTAAACCACTCATTCAGTTGACAACACAGGAGGCAGCGACTTCGACTGTCCTTCCTTGGACTCAGGAACATACACAGGCCTTTGAAGAATTAAAGAAAGCTTTATGCCACGCACCAGTTTTAGCGACACCATGTTACAGCAAACCTTTTACACTTTTTGTTACAGAACGTGATGGTACAGCGTTGTCTGTCCTCATTCAAGACCAAGCAGGTTCACATAAGCCTTGCGCTTATTTTTCAAGTACATTGGATTCAGTAGCCCAGGCACTCCCTGCGTGCTTGAAGTCAGTAGCAGCAGCAGCACTAGCAATCAGACAGAGCGACTCAATTGTTTTAGGACATCCATTAACAGTTCAAGTTCCACATTCTGTAGAGGTTCTTTTAAACAGAACTCAGACTCAACACTTGACTATAGCACGACTGACAGGCTATGAATTGACGCTATTCCAGCCACACATAGAAATCAGACGCTGCAGCATTCTAAACCCCGCAACATTGTTACCTTCGATTATGACAGATCCAGCCCCGCATGATTGTATAGAGATCATTAATGCAGTAACAAAGCCCCGACGAGACTTAACAGATGTTCCATTGACAAATCCAGACCTGACACTTTACGTGGATGGTTCATGTATGAGAACAAGTACAGGAGAATTAGTGGCCGCGTATGCAGTGACCACTGAAACTGAAGTTAAATTAACATATCGTATTGATACACTGTCCGCTCAAGCGGCAGAGCTCATTGCTCTGACCCGAGCCTGTATACTAGCCAAGAACAGAAATGTTAACATATACACTGATTCCCGTTATGCGTTCGGAGTCGTACACGACTTCGGAATGTTATGGCAAGAACGAGGTTTCTTGACCTCTCACGGTGCCAAGATCCAACACGGTCCCCTCATTCAAGCACTGTTAGAAGCAATACATCTGCCTTCAGGCATATCCGTCATGAAGTGTAAAGCACATACTAAAGCTACGGATTCTGTTTCCCAGGGTAACGACCTGGCAGACCAGACAGCAAAACATACAGCATTGACTCACACCCAGACAACTGACGTGACAAAGACAATAGTACCGACACATTGTATGACAGTTAGGGATCCCACACTAGATGTAATCGATATTCAGACACATGCTACTACAGATGAAATAAAGAAATGGACTGAACTAGGAGGGATTCAAACAGATCAAGGTTGGATGACGAAGGGAAAATCTACATGGTTTCTCCCCGACTCTATGGTTCAAATCATAATAAATACAGCACATAGTCCAGCACATCTAGGAGAGAAAGCGATGTTAGACAGTTTACAGAATCTCTGGTACAACAAACACTTACGAGCAGCAGCAAAACAGAAAGTGCGTACTTGCATGATCTGTTGTCAGTTCAATCCAGGTAAAAGCGTCCCTGTAGAGCAAGGTGGATTTCATCCTCCCGATCACCCTTTTGAAGTCCTCCAGATGGATTATATCCAGATGGACCGTTGTCGAGGATTCAAATACGTCCTCGTAATTGTTTGTGCACTTTCCCATTGGACCGAAGCATATCCAGTCCCAGATTACACTGCTCCGACCACTGCCAGGCAGCTGGTTCGAGAATTCTTCCCACGATACGGCTTGCCTCGTGTCGTGTACTCAGATAACGGACAGCCATTCTCATCCGAGCTCATGAAACAGGTTTCCCTGCTGCTAGGATATCAGTGGAGATTCCATTGTGTCCGACATCCCGAAGCCGCTGGCCTTGTAGAAAGGCATAACCAGACACTAAAAACCCGCCTTGCTAAAATCTGTAAAGAGAAAGGGGTCGACTGGATAGTCGCCCTGCTAGTTGCATTATTCTATATGAGAATGGTCGCCCATTCGAGATCAGGACTATCCCCGTATGAAGTGGTCTTTGGCAGACCACCGAATATGTGGGGGACGCCCATCCCTAAGAAAATAACAGATGTTGATTGTAACATGCTGACAGATTACCTTGCCTCCTTGATGTCTGCACTCCAATCATGTCGTTCACAGGTTGCCGCAGCCTTTCCTGACAACACTGATGTAAAGCCACATGATGTCCGTCCCGGAGATACAGTGCTAATTAGGAACTTAGACAGGAAAAGTCCGCTGGAGCCCCGCTGGAAAGAGCCGAAGACCGTCCTTCTTACAACGCGGACCGCTATCAAGGTGGAAGGCCGAAAGGGGTGGATCCACACGAGTCATATTAAAAAATGTAATGAACTGTTGCCAGAAACTGACTCGTCCACCCCCTCCAAAGACTGTATCAAACCTAGTGACTTTAAAGTTACCAAACAAGAGAAAACTCCCCAAGAGGAGTATCGAATGAAACTTCGATCTAGCAAGTCAGACAGTTTAATTGTTTAAGTCCTCCCCTAGGTGAATCGGTTAAATAGTTTCTGACATGTATCCCCTAGATCGAGATAGAGAGAGAGAGAGACAACTCAAGAAACGTACATATTGTAAATCACTCCGCAGTCACTGTATAGTGACATTACTGATTATGTTTTTTCTAAGTCTTCTGATTATTGTTGCTTGTATATTGCTTCCCATATATTACCCTATCTTCAAGCGTGAACAATCTGCTTACAATGTCACTGCCGAACATTCTTTTAGTGAATTACCTCCCCACGAACTATCCTACAGACTTGCGCTGCACAACAACACATTCATTAGTATGTTACATCACTCCCATCAGACTAACAATGCTACAAACTGTTGGATATGTGGCCGACTCCCTCCCTATCAGAAATACAAGGGAGTTCTGCCTCTCTTTCTGTACCCGTTCACTCACAATGGCTCCTGTGGTGCATGGTTTAGAATAATTAATTCCTTAGATCCTGATGTCGCTGTTTTCAAAGGGAACTGGGTTTGGGGAAACTTGAACTTAGTTCTGCTTAATGCATGTTACCCTGACAAGAAGGGACTTCCCATTAGAATAGGAACTGATCTAGAAAATGAAGTATATGGATTAGGTAATTATACAATTAACCTTATGATTCTTACTGTCGAATCCGAAGCTGCACCAGTTCTCCCGGCTATGTCAGTATTACCAGTCACTGGTGATTTATGTGTCAGAAAGAAGGGTTCAGTACACTTAGGTCATAGTAAATGTACTACTGTGGTCGAATTCAGTGATCAAGGCAAGTCTTCCTTTAGAGCTACCCGTCATTCCTACTTTGTTTGTGGCCATACCGCATACATACGCTTACCTCCAGATTGGGATGGTACCTGTTACATTGCATTCCTTCTGCCACCTGTTTTTCTAGCCCCTCCTGATTATCACAGAAATACAAATCTAGTAAAGAATAGACTCCGAAGAGATCTCCCGATTGTCGACTATACTGAAACGGCATGGGAGCAATACACAGATTTCAATAAAGGATTCTTTTTCTTCACAGGTCCCGTCCAAAATAGTAAACTAATACGCAGATTAACTAGAACACTCGAAGCAGTAGTGAATGAAACGGCCTCCGCCCTAGGTAACTTAACAGAGGAGCAGTCCGCTATGCGGGTTGTTGTTCTTCAGAATCGTCTTGTTATTGACGTCATCTTGGCAGATAGAGGCGGAGCTTGTAAGGTCATCGGGTCAAGTTGCTGTGTTTTCATTCCAGAAAATGCGCCAACGGTATACCAAGCTATTACACGTCTTCATAAAATTGCAAGTCTGATACATCAGAATCCAGGCACCTGGACTTGGTCCGGTTGGTTCTGGACAACGTTGACCGCTTGGGGATGGAAGATTCTATCCTTCCTAGGCATTGCCCTTGTCATAGTATTCAGTTGCTGCCTGTGCCTACAGTGTGGGCCAGCGATATGTGGACTGTGTGCCACATCGTGTATTGAACATTCCAGTTTTCTCTCAAAACGTGAGAGGAAGAAAGAAGAGCAAATGATGTTACAAGAACAGACTGATCGATTCATGAGGATCGATATATCATGAAGGGTCCGTAGGGAACAAGGAGGGAATGAGGAAATATAAATTTTATGGTCAAGTAATGTTCCCTAACGTGTACCCCACCGTCTCCATGTACCAGCTTAAAGTGCATGTAACTTCCCTCCTGTGCCAGCTATGAAGACGCAAATACATTTGCGTCCAACGTTAACATGTCCTCTTTCAGACCCACCCTGAATGGGTTGAATATTCCGTTTCTAAGTATGCTATGCCAACGTCTTTTTGTGGTGTACTTTACACGTTTTTCAGCTCTGGCGAAGTAGGCCCTGAATTCTGCCATCGAGCCTTTTCCTGCTTTCTGACTCTGAAAGCCTCAGCCCAGGCTGTCTCTGTACCCGTGACCTCTGCCTTACTCCCTGTGCGGCTCACGGCGCTTAGCTCAGCCTGCTGCCTGCCAAGACTGAATTCAACCTTCGAATTATCTGTTCCGCTCCTCGAAAATGCATTCCTGCCTACTAGTTTAATTAAACATCCCCCCAGCTGCAGAGCAAAGGGCCCGGCCTCACTGTCTCCGTGCAAGTAATTCATAGCCTCTGTTACCATGGTAGGCCCATGCCCCCTCGCCTCTCATGCAGACACTTAGACGCTTATACACGCACTCACAGTCAGTATAGAATAGCTTCTAGAATAGCTTCTGCCCCAGAGACCTTTTCTGTTTAGATAATATAGTTCCTAAACATCAGATACCAGATATGATAGAGTACGAGTTGATCTGACATGCCAGACTTCTGTCTCTGTCCGCCAGTGTAAATGTCAAGTCCCCTGCACCCTCCGGTTTCACGTCAATCACACGTCATGCAGCTGCGCGCGCATCCAGGCCTCAGATTTCTGCTGACATTACAAGATTCTGCTTTGTTGCCACCCACTTGTGACACCTACCTGTGACGTCTCTAGCACACAAATATTTACCACATTATTCTGGCGCCCGAATAGGGACCCCTCCCCCACCCCACGCGCCGGTTGGTGCGTTGCAAACTCTGTCCCCTGCCATCAGTTAGACGGAACTACGCGTACTGGCAGGATTTCCTGTATCTCCCTCTGGCCCACGGAGGTGACGAAGACTGCGATCAGCACCCAGACGAGGCGGTGAGGAGTGCGGAGGATCCCGACCAGAGCCTAGCCGAAAGAAGCAAGGTCCGAGGTGTCAAGAGGCCCACCAGTTTCCGAAGTATCCACGTGTCGAGTCGAGTCCAGTCCGGTCCAGTCCAGTCGAGTTTTCCGAGGCCTTCCGATTCCGTGCTTCCCGGTGAGTACCATTGCTGGGACGTATCTAGACGGGTGCATTATTATGTATCCGGTAAAGACGGGTTTGGGTACACAAATTCGGTCTGCACTGTTTTAGACAGTGTATCTGTACTGTTTAGCAGTATATCAGTTATTCCAGTTCTTGCACTGTTCTTAGCAGTGTGTCTGTGCTGTTTAGCAGTACATCCAGTATAGGGGGGTAGTCATATATGTCTGGTCTGTTGATCATTACAGCCTGCTGGTGGCAATATTATTTGATTGACATGTAAACAGACCAATGGTGAAAGAGTGTGGATTGGCAGGCCCCATACATGTTTGTAGTGTTTTTATATGATATGTTTGGAAAAACATGGGGATGGCAAAACAGCTAAATGTATCTTTAGGTCTGACCTAAAAAGACCTATCAGTATGCAACACGTAATGAGATTTACATTTCTGTGAAGAATTCCAGGGTCATTCAATGTGTGCTAGCTTGTGGATTGCAAAAGAGCTAAACTTTTATTCGAGTACATCCAAATTAATGAGGGAGAAGGACATAATCAATATATTGAAATTAACAGCAACGAGCAAACAATAATAGATTGAACTCAATTTAACTGGGGCTGTTTTTCTTGCTCACACTGCAAACGAAGCATAGATTAGAGAAGCGTGAAAGTGAAAAAAGAAAAGGTGAAAAAAGTGCTTAAAATTAGAAGAGCTTGATGCTCATTCTAAGAAAAAAGC
Source organism: Lissotriton vulgaris (assembly GCF_964263255.1). Lineage (NCBI taxonomy): Eukaryota > Metazoa > Chordata > Amphibia > Caudata > Salamandridae > Lissotriton > Lissotriton vulgaris. The sequence goes on from NC_141693.1 coordinate 1,528,935,708, forward strand.
CCCAAATTCAGGGGTGTCTCAGCACTTTAAAATAGGGCGCTACTAGCACCATGGGTCTCGGGAGGAGGATTGGAGCGCGCCTGGCACATCGCCCTCTGCGCTCACAACCCGCTTCTTAACCTTCAGAAATCCTCGGAACCGGACCCCGACGTCTAATTTTAAGCACTTTTTTCACCTTTTCTTTTTTCACTTTCACGTCCCCAGGTCAGGGTGGACTATTAGAGTGTCCATACCGCCGGGGTATAGTCCTGAAGAATGCCTTGGTGAATCTATACCACTAGTACGGCAGAAACATGTTGACTGATTAAATTAACTCTGTGGTATCTAGCTGAATTTAACCAAATCCTAACAACCTTGGCACGTAAATTCAGACAAATATACCACTTACCTGTGTCTTAGGGATCACTCATTAAAAAACTTTTTTTGATACCCTCCTAGACACTTTTAATTATTTTTCACTCACATCACGCCCTCCCCACACGACCAGCTCCGCAGTCTTTCTGGCACCGTAGCACACCGAAGAGGCACTCGGTCTCTTCGGTGGGGCCCGATGATGAAGCATGACACCGACCAGGTCGGTGTGTGAGGGCCTTCCTACTCAAATAGAGTGATTGTATTGCCCTTCCATCATTTGCTCCAGATCCGTGGCAGTCCTGTGACTGACCAGACCTCTCTTCTTTTGTTGAAATACATTTAACCGGGGATTAAGAGAGTGTCCTCGATTCTCCCTACCTCTCCCTTTGTTGAAATACAGGACTGAGAATGTACAGGATAATTGCTGTAAGTGTGGTTACTCCAAAACTTAAAGGAAAAGATCTGAAATGGGACAGTGAGTCTAGAAGCAAGTCAAGGAGTCTAGGAGAGGATTGAGCGTCTGAGCGATTGTGTCTGAAAAGTTTCCAGTTGAATTAAGAAGAAGGTTTTGAGTCCCGGATCCTTGAGGAAATTTGTGACAGTGGGGCTTACAGAAGTACCAGGTCTAAGGTCCCTGATTCACAACAGACAGAGAGTTGTGACAGAAAGGTTCTGAGAGAAACCAGGACTAGGGTTTGTCCCACAACATATGTTGTGTGTGAGTTGTGTCAAGTTGTTAGGCAACTCACTAGCTTGTGTATGGGAGGGGGTTATGTTGTTTGTGGCCACCCCTTTTTGGTTGTGTTGTAGGTGATTAAGTCACTAAGTGCGTTGGTAAATGGTGCATGAATGAGGTATGAGAGTGCTCGTACTTGATCAACCCCATTCATATTAGTGATTACTTCAGGTTGTATGAGCGATTCCCTCTTCATCCATTTTCAAGGGTCTGTTCTCCTTTTGTTTTCTTCATGGAGAGGTTGTTCTGACATTCAGTGCCTTATTCTAGTTTTAAAGGTCAATACCCCTGACGTACTCTATCTAGGAGATCTTATATAATCTTACCTGGTGTGTTTAACCTATTGTGTGTTTTGGGTGTCATTGTGGAAAGTGTATTGTGAGCTGTTGTGGCTGTACTTTCCTAGGGCGGTGTCTTTTATCCAATGGTGTACCCTTCTCTGGGGAGGGTGTGGGGCCTGTTGGTACCCATGGTATACCTTATGTAGGGTATGTTGTAGTTTGTGTGTTTTGGGGGTCATTGTGGAAAGTGTAAGAAGAGCTGTTGTGGCTGTACTTTCCTAGGGTGGTGTTTTTACCCAATGGTGTACCCTTCTTTGAGGAGGGTGTGGGGACTGTTGGTACCCATGGTATACCCTATGTAGGGTATGTTGTAGTTTGTGTGTTTTGGGGGTCGTTGTGGAATGTGTAAGAAGAGCTGTTGTGGCTATACTTTCCTAGGGCGGTGTTCTTACCCAATGGTGTACCCTTCTTTGAGGAGGGTGTGGGGCTTGTCGGTACCCATGGTATACCCTATGTAGGGTATGTTGTAGTTTTAGTTCCAGTGTGTGAACTTGTGTGTTTTGGGGGTCATTGTGGAAAGCGTAAGAAGAGCTGTTGTGGCTGTACTTTCCTAGGGCGGTGTCTTTTACCCAATGGTGTACCCTTCTCTGGGGAGGGTGTGGGGCCAGTCAGTACCCATGGTATACCCTATGTTGTGCTGACGTTCAGTGCCTCATTCTTGTTTTAAGGGTCAATACCCCTGATGAACTCTATCTAAGCGAGTTTATATAATTTTACCTGGTTTGTTTAACTTGTTGTGGGTTTTGGGGGTCAGTGTGGAAAGTGTACCTACCCTCTGGTGTACCCATCTTTGGGGAGGTTGTGGGCGTAAACACCTTTCCTTGTAGCATTGTTTTTCACTCCTCTAAACCATGTTTTAGTTTCACCAGGGGAGGGGGATGGAGTGTGTTGTACAAATGTCTTCTATCTTTTTGTTTTCCATTCGTGTTAGTGATATTTCTGATACCTCGTGTGGTTCTCAATTAGATTTGTGTATCCCTTTTTTGTACTACATGGGGTAGGTGTTGTAATCTCTGTTTTTGCTTTATTTCATTTCTTTTCTATAAAGGACGGAGATGTGTTGTACATTGATTCTTCATGTAATGTGGTTGTCTGTAGTCTTAGTCCTTTCTTAGTGTTTTCTCATTCTCTGTCTACCACAATGCCTATGTATGTTCTTACTTCCACCTGAGAATTCTACTAGTGTCAGTTGATGGTCTGGTCAGCTAGCGAGGTTGTATGCTCAGCTGTGTCCTTCAATAAATCTACATGTAATCAACTAGAAGTATCCTGTCATCACTTACCATTGCATTTACAACATATTTCCTAACAGTACCCCCCTCCCAAAGGTCTCCCTACAGGGCGAGGCTTGGAGGGATGACTCAAATGAAATGCCCGCACCAACCTTGGCGCATGCAGCCTACTTGCTGACTTCCAAGTCCGATCTTCAGGTGTATAGCCCTTACAATCGACTAAATAATACAATCTCCCCCTCCTGCGTCTGGAATCCAATATGGCTCTGACCTCAAACTCCTCATGGCCATCTACCACTAAAGGGGGAGGAGGTGGCAACGCCAATGTGGTTTGGACATATGGTTTTAGAAGTGATGTGTGAAGCACAGGATGAACCCCATAGTCATCGGGCAGCTCTAATTTCATGGCCACGGGATTAACCACTTTGATGATGGGAAAGGGTCCCACATAGTGAGGCTGTAGCTTCCTGGACCCCTTGATACGTAAATTCTTAGTAGCTAGCCACACCTGATCACCTACTGCATAGGAAAGGGCGGGGGCTCTATGTTTGTCAGCATGGGCTTTCATAGCTACCTTTGCTTTCTGTAATTGTACCTGAGCTGTCTCCCATATAAGCGTCAATGATCTACTTAACGTGTCTATTGCTGGTACATGCCCCATAGGTTGAATGGGGATGGCTTTAGGATGATATCCCAATGAACAAAAGAAAGGGGTCATCACCAATGCGGAATGCACACTGTTATACGCGAATTCAGCTAATGGGAGGGCTTCAACCCAAGCACATGACAATGATGACAAGCACCGGAGATATTGTTCAATCGTCTGATTAGTATGTTCCGTCTCCCCATCAGACTGCAGATGGTATGCAGGTGATCGAATCTCCATCTGCAACAACGTACATGACTCCGTCCAGAAGTGGGACACAAAATGAGCCCCTCTAACTGTCACGATGTCTGAAGGCAATCCATGTAATTTCCCCACTGAACTCAAACACCCTAGCCATCTCCCTTGCTGTCAGTATTTTGGGCAATGGTATAAAATGTGGCATTTTAGTAAATAAATCCACCACCACCACCAATATAGCTGTATACCCCGCGGTAGGAGGAAGATCTGTCACAAAGTCCATACTTATCGTATTCCATGGGGCAGGGGGAACTGGCAATGGTCTCAACATACCAGACGGACATGCATGTGAAGGCTTACTAGTAGCACAAACAGGACAAGATTAAACAAATATCTGGACATCACGTGCCAATGTATCCCACCAAAGCCACCGCAGACAAAATTCCTTTGTCTTATGGATGCCAGGATGTGCCACCAAGGATGAAGAATGACACCACTGAAGAACCGTAGCCCTCAACTCAGGAGGTATGAACAAACTGTTCTCATTGTACAAAAACCCATCTTGAGCCACAAACTGAGTGGGATAACCAAGGAACAAGATCAACTTCCTTCATTTTCCTTTTTACTGATTCCATGAAATCGTCAACAGATACACCTCCTACTATTCTCTCGCTAGCCATCATAGGTCGTATGTCCTTCTCAACCTCTGCCTCGGACTCCTCCACATGTATACGAGACAGCGCGTCTGATTTGACTTGTTGGGCTGCAGGTCTATATGTAATAACAAAATCATATTCGTTAAAAAACAATACCCAACGCATCTGTCTAGGTGTCAAAGCTCTAGCACAGCGGAAAAATCAAGGTTTTTATTGTCTGTATATATCGTGATCGAATGCCGGGCTCCCCATAAGTGATGTCTCCATTCTTCGAATGACAACTTGATGGCCAGCAATTCTCTCTCGGCCACAGTATAGTTGCGTTCGGCTGGCAACAAGGTCTTCGAAAAGAATGCAATTGGATGCATAAACCCAGTCTCCTGATCTCTCTGCAAGAGCACTCCTCCCACAGCACATAAAGAGGCATCAGTTTCTACAAAAAATGGCAAAGCAGGGTCAGGATGCACCAATACAGGGGCAGAGGTAAACATACCAATCAACCTACTAAAAGCTGCCTGTGCCTTAGGTGACCAAACAAACAGGACCCCCTTTTTTAACAAGCCTATCATCGGCGCCACCACAACAGAAAGAAATGCGTTACTTACCTGTAACAGCAGTTATCCAGTATTGGTGTCTTTCATAGATTCACATGCCTGAATCATTCCCCGTCGCCGAGACGGGAGCCTCCGGTACATAAAAAAGTAATGTCCTAAGGACATACATAGAGAACATAGGCCGAAGGGCCTCCCCTTTGGGGCCTTTCCACGTCCTTATGTAAAAAGGACCGAACTCTCATCGTTAGCCAATCAGCTCCGACCTCCCTCTAGAACCTTCCCGGGAGGAGCCTCCGTCCCTCAGATTTTCGTACGCACCCAGCTAGGGTGTCGCAAGGTAGACATAGAGGTACGTGAGTCCTTACCGGGGAGGCGGGAGGGTTGCATGTGAATCTATGACACCAATACTGGATAACTGCTGTTACAGGTAAGTAACGCATTTCTTATCCAGTATTTGGGTGTCTTTCATAGATTCACATGCCTGAATCAGAGTAGCCAGCAGTTATACATGCATAGTGGTAAAGCACATTCTCACTTCCAGCAGATCTGCATAAATTACAGACAACATGAGAGAAACATGGTAATATACAGTCATGCATATAGCAGAAGAACCATGAAGAATGTGCATACCTGGATGGCGGGACGAGGTAAGGCTCACCTTATTGGAAGAGATGGCGTAGCACCGCTTGTCCCACTGCAGCATCCTTCTGCAGTTCGATGTCCAGGCAGTAATGCCTGGAAAAGGTGTGCGGGGACTTCCAGGTCGCCGCTCGGCAAATGTCTAGGACCGTCACTCCAGCGAAGAGCGCCGCCGACGCGGACATCGCCCTGGTAGAGTGGGCAGCCACTCGGTCCGTCAAAGGCCGTCCGGCCTGATCATGGCAAAACGCAATCGCTGATGAAATCCAGCGGGAGATGCTCTGTTTTGTTAGGGGCAAACCCCTTCGCGGGTTGCTGTAGGCTACAAACAGTTGAGAAGACTTTCTGACCTCTTTGGTTCTGTCCAAGTAGAATTTGAGACATCTTTTAAGGTCCAAGGAATGCAGCGCCCTTTCTGCCGCTGTGGAAGGGTTCGCAAAAAAGGACTTGAGGACAATTGGTTCGTTCAGATGAAAGTCTGAAGGCACTTTAGGTATGAATTTAGGGTTGGGCCTGAGTACCACTCGGTCGTGCCTGAATTGGAGATACGGTTCCTGAATAGACAGCGCCTGAAGTTCGCTGACCCTCCTGGCTGACGTCAGGGCGAGCAGGAGTGCCGTTTTCCAGGAGAGATGCTTGAGAGAGGCCCGGTGTATGGGCTCGAATGGGTGTTTCATGAGTTGGTTGAGCACCAAGTTCAACTGCCAGGTTGGAGGGACTTTCCGAGGCCTCGGAAAGGATCTGTAGAGCCCCTTCAGAAATTGCTTTATCAGCCGACTGGACCATAGTGAAGGTCCCGATGAGGTCCTGGTGAATCTAGAAATCGCAGCCAGATGAACCTTAATGGAGGCGTGAGCCAGCCCCGATTGAGCCAGGTGGAGGAGGTACGGTAGCAGCTGCACAGGGGTAACCCGTAGAGGGTGTAACCCCTTTTCCGAACACCACAAGCAGAACCTCTTCCACTTCAGCGAGTAGGTCTTGTTCGTACTGCCCGCCCTCGCTTTGGCTAGGACGGCCCTGCAGTCCTGCGGGATCTCTAGGTCTCCGAACTCTCGGTGCTCAGGAGCCAGGCCGATAATTTGAGCGAGCGGAGGTTCGGGTGGTGTACCTGGCCTCCGGACATCGTTAAGAGGTTCGGGTGTTGTCGCAGGTGAATCGGGGGCCTGATGGAGAGGCGAAGCAGGTCCGAGAACCAGTGTTGTCTCGGCCAGTACGGAGCAATCAGGATCAGGGTGCATGGCTCCGTCTTCATCTTCCGGAGGAGCCTCGGTATCATCGGGAACGGAGGAAAAGCGTACGCAAACACGCTGAACCAGCCGATGGAAAAAGCATTTCCCAGCGACCCCTGTTGGGGATGCCAGCTTGCGTAGCTTGGGCATTTGGCGTTCCCTGCCGTTGCGAAGAGATCGATCTTCGGGGTTCCCCATTGCGAGAAGAGGTGGGCCACTGTGTCGCCGTGCAGCTCCCATTCGTGGGAGAGAGAGGTCTGCCTGCTGAGGGCGTCCGCGATGGTATTGTCCTTCCCGGGAACGTACTCCGCCTTGAGGGAGAGCCCGTGTGCTACCAACCAGTTCCAGATTTTCTGCGATTCTCGTGAGAGAGAGAGAGATCGCGTTCCCCCTTGTTTGTTCAGGTAGTGCATCGTCATGGTATTGTCCGTTCTGACGAGCACCGGGGAAGTTCCGATACGTGGCAGGAATGCCTGCAGAGCCAGATACACAGCCCTCAGCTCTAGGAGGTTGATGTGTAGTAGTTTCTCTTGGGCCTCCCATTTGCCGCTGACTCGAAGGTCCAGTAGAACAGCGCCCCAGCCTTCCAGGGAGGCATCTGTCGTGATGACCAGAGGTGCCGGCGGCAGGAGGAACTGCAAGCCGGCCGTCAGGTGTTTCCGCCTTCTCCAAAACAGAAGGGCCTTTGTGATGGCCGGTGTGATCCTGATAACGTCCTCGAACGAGCCGGAACTCTGTTTCCATTGCCTCGCCAGAGCCTCCCATTGCGGTATGAGGAGAATGCAGGAGGACATCATCCCTAGCAGGGAGGTGAATGTCCTGACCTTGATGCGAGATTTCTTGGCCACCGCCGCGGCCAGAGACAGTATTTTGTTGGTCCTGTCCTCCGAGGGGAAGGCCTTTGCGCAATCCGTGTCTAAGGTAGCCCCTAGGAAGGTGACCCTCGTTGATGGAGTAGTGCAGGATTTTTTGAGGTTGATCGTCAGACCCAGCTGTTGAAAAAGTGCGCTGCAGGCGTTGGAGGAAGCGGTTGCTCTCCCCGGAGAGGGCGCCTTCACCAGCCAGTCGTCCAGGTAGGGGAATACCTGGTGACCTCTTTGCCGCAGGAAGGCTGCCACCGGCGCCAAGCACTTCGTGAAGATACGCGGCGCGGATTTGAGGCCGAATGGCAAGACCTTGAACTGATAATGTCTGCCTGCTACCTCGAACCGCAGGAACCTCCTGTGCCTTGTGAGGATGGGGATATGGTAGTAGGCGTCCTGTAAGTCCAGGGAGACCATGGAGTCTCCCCTCTCCAGCGCTCCCAGGATCTCCTGTAACGTTACCATCCGGAAGGACTGACTCCGAAGGAAGGCGTGGAGCGCCCGGAGGTCCAGGAGTGGTCTCCACTTGTCTCCCTTTTGTTGGACCAGGAAGAAGTGGGAAGAAAATCCCGTCCCCTTCTGGGACGCTGGGACCCTCTCGATGGCTCCTTTTACCAACATGGCGGAGACTTCCTTGAGAAGGAGGTGCAGGTGTTTGTGCGCGCGCTTCAGCGGAGGTGTGTTGGGAGGGGTGTTGATAATTTCGAGGGAATGTCCAAATTGAATTATCTGTAGTACCCACCGATCCGTAGTGATTTTTCGCCAATTGGGGAGGAAGTGGGTCAGTTTTCCTCCAATTTGAAAGGATTGAGACGGTGGTGGGACTGGCTGGAGTAAATGGTCACTGGCGGCCGCCAGCGCCCTTCTTGGCGGACTTGCCTCTGAAGGATGACCTCCCATAGGACGACTGTCGGTTCTGTTGTTTGTGCTGGGGCTGGTTCCTGTTGCCGTAGGAGTAGGACGACCCATTTTGGTAGGAACATCTGTAGGAATACTGGCCTCTGGAGCGGCCACCCCGAAAGGACTGGTTCCGGGACTGGAGGGAGCCCAGCGCCCTTGCCGTGTCGGTATCCTTCTTAATGGCCTGGAGTGCTTCGTCTATCTTTTCCCCAAAAAGAAACTGACCATCGAATGGCATGTCCAGCACCTTAGATTGTACCTCTTGTCGAAAGGACGTTGCCTTGAGCCAGCCCTGGCGTCGGAGCACGGCAGCCCCGGCTAATTGGCGGAATCCAGTCATGGCTGCGTCGATGGCGCAGTCGATGATCTCTGCAGCTGAGTTTTGTCCTTCCGCTAGGAGAGCTTTCACCTCGTCCTGGACCGTGGCTGGCAGGTCTTGCAGGTAGGGGGCAATGTCCTCCCATAGCTGGCGGTTGTAGCACCCTAGCAGGGCGATGGAATTTGCCACCTTGATGGTCATGGCGGACGTGGTAGAGAACCGCTTGCCAATGGTGTCCAATTTTCTGCCTTCCTTGTCCGGGGGTGCGGACAGTGGCGAGGATGGGTTGCGGGATTGTTTTTGGGCCGCCTGAGTCACTACCGAATCCGGTTTGGGGTGGCCGGTAAGGCAGGCCGGCGCGGTAAGCGGGGCCTTATATTTTTTGTCCAGGCGCGGAACAACCGCAGGCACCGAGGCAGGCGTAAGCATCAACTTCTTGCCTTGTTCCCACAGAAAGTCTATAACTGGAATAGACTTGGCCGACTTCTGGCTGTGCTCCTTGAAATCATGGAGGAAGCATTCTGTTTCCGTGGATTCCACCGCCATGTGAAACCTCTTAGCCGCCCTGTCCACTAGCCTGTGGAAGCCCCCAACGTCCGTCGCTTCAGTTGGGCGCGGTTGTGGGGATGCCGGGGTCGACGAATGCTGGGATGACGCAGCATCGGCGTCGTCGTTTCTCGGGTCCGAGTCGACGTCTTGCACTTCACCTTCCTCCAAGTCCGCCTCCTCCTCCTCCTCCTCATCCTCAGAGGAGTCCTCTACCTGAGGCTGTCGAGCACGAGGTAGGGGTTGGTTCCGAGGCCGGGACTGGAGAGCGGAAGGACGCGAGGCCGACGGCTGCGCCTGGGTGACCGGTGCCTGGGTTCCGCTGTCGGCATCCGGAAATCTTTGCTTATAGTCCTGCACTAGGCAGCGCAAATCGTTGACCAGGGATACGGGCAAACAGATCATCGGGGTGGTTTCCGTGCGGACACTTGAGTGTACGGAACGTTCCTGATACATGACTTCCTCCTGGTCCTCGTGAATGTCCGATAGGGAGGTGGCCGGATCGGGCTGGTTCTCCTCCTCGGAATCCTCACTATGCAGAGCTACCTGCTCCTGATCGGGTGGCAACCCCTTGTTGGGGGAACCGAGGAAGGTGGAATCGAGTGAATGGAGACCTCGACCAATCTGGATTCCTTCCAAGATGGCGCCGGGGTCCCTTCCGACGACGTGCGTGAAGATGGCGCGCCTGCCGTTTGGGTTGGCGACTGTAACGATTCCGATATTGTCGATGGCACCAAAGTCTGCGGGGACAATTGAACCGTGGACTTACTGGTGGTAGAGCCTTCAACTTGAGATTTCTTGGGCGAAGGCGGGCCTTTTGAACTTGACCTTGACTGTTTAGGTGACGAACCTTCGGTTTGAGATTTCTTCGGCGAAGGCGGACCTTTTGAACTTGACTTGGATGTCTTAGGCGACGATGACGCAGACAGTGGGGACACCGTCGATGGTCCTGTTTTGGTCTTGGACGAAGACTTCAGAGGAATGGTAGAGGAGACCGGTGCGCCTGAGGACGCAGTGGTGGTCGTTGTGGCCGTCGCGGAGGGCGATGAGGCCGTAGTGGTCGACACGGTGGTCGAGACCGAGGTGGTCCGCTTAGTAGATGGAGCGGGTTTCTTGAACCTCTGGTCGTCTCGAACAGACACGGAGGAGGTGGTGGAACGTGCCTCCGAAGGCTTCCTATGCGCTTTCTTGGGAGGAGTGTCTGTCTCTCCAGGGGACTGCTCCCTGGGTCTCTTCATGGAGACTTTTGAGGACACGGAGACACTACCCTCGGAAGATTCCAGAGTGTCTCGGTCCTTAAGCCTGTCGAGCCATTCGAGAAGGCGAGCCTCTCTTTCCTTTACAGTCTTCTTTGGGAAGGCTCTACACACCCTACACTTGTCAGAGACGTGGTCAGGGTACAGGCAATACAAGCACAGGTCGTGCTTATCCTCCGCTTGAATCCGCTTCTTGCCGCAGGAGGAACAGGCCCTGAGAAGGGCTTTCTTTTGCGAGTCTGCCATGGATGAAGCCTTTTTATTGGATTCCGACATGGGAGACGGCAGTCGAAGATAGGATAATTATTCCTTTGAACAAAGGGATTTCCAGAGAAGTTTGAGACTTCGAAGCAAAAAAACCTGAAGAGCTCAGGTTGGAGACTCCCTAGCACAACGTGCGGTAGAAAATCTGAGGGACGGAGGCTCCTCCCGGGAAGGTTCTAGAGGGAGGTCGGAGCTGATTGGCTAACGATGAGAGTTCGGTCCTTTTTACATAAGGACGTGGAAAGGCCCCAAAGGGGAGGCCCTTCGGCCTATGTTCTCTATGTATGTCCTTAGGACATTACTTTTTTATGTACCGGAGGCTCCCGTCTCGGCGACGGGGAATGATTCAGGCATGTGAATCTATGAAAGACACCCAAATACTGGATAAAGTGGGAGATAAAACGCCGATAAAAATTGGCAAAACCTAACAAAACCTGCACATCCTTAACACAAGTTGGAATCGGCCAAGTGACAATGGATTCAATCTTCCGTGGGTCCATCCTTATGCCATTCGCAGACACAATGAAGCCCAAGAACTCCACGCTTGATGTGTGAAATTGGCACTTCAACTTAATGAACAAACTATGTTCCTTCAATTTCTGCAGGACCTGGGTAACATGAGACTCGTGCACTTCCATGGACTCAGAAAAAATCAAAATATCATCAATATAAACAATAACATTTAAATCCAAAAAATCCCTCAACACCTCATTAATAAAAAACTGAAAAGCAGCAGGAGCATTACATAAACCAAAAGGCATAACACAATACTCAAACAAACCAAATTCGGTCCCGAATGCTGTTTTCCATTAGTTTCCGGTACAGACACGAATGAGGGGATATGCCCCCGTTAAGTCCAATTTGGTGAACACCTTGGCATGCTTCAGCTGATCCAATAATACCGGAATCAACAGGAGGGGGTATTTGTTCTTTACGGGGACTTTATTAAGAGCCTTATAGTCCACACACGCGTGCATACTAGCCTCCTTCGGTATAAAGAAGATAGCTGAAGATACAGGAGAGGAAGAGGGACGTATAAACCCCTTTGCCAACAGGTCATCCACATACACCTTCAAATGCCGTTCTTCAGACTCCGACAATGCATATATGCGACTACAAGGCAACCTAGCACCAGGCAACAAATTAATACGGCAGTCAAAGGATCGATGTGAGGTTCCGTGACAATTGCAAGTGATGTTTTCGACTCGCACGAATATGGTCGAGTCTGGTATCTACGAACCGCAAATGACGAGTTTAGTAAGTGTGCGCAGTTTCGCTGTGCTAACTTAAACCGTTCGTTTGTTATGTGGGTTTTTCAATCTGTACCCACGGGTTCCATCTTAGATACGGCATCCATTTTGTTTCTTGCCCTCAAGTAGCCAGCGAACGGACGCTGTCCGCCTCGCGACCCTGGGACTCCCAAGATATTTGCGGAAGACACATGTTCCTTGTAAGTGTCTTTATGACGAGGGGGATGATACTGTAAGGCAGATGGCCCCGCTCGAGGCTCATCTTGCCGTGCCGGTTTATTGTCTCAGCCGTGCATCTCATTAGGCACGTCCCTTTGATGCCTGTATCTTGTGTTTCCCGATACCTCCCCTTTTACACCCTTTCCGATCTCCCCACTGTTTCCATCTTCCTCTGCACCTGTCTTCGTTCCTATTTCGATCTGTTTTACTGCCGATTGGAATGCACTAATGTTGGGAAGATGGGTTTTTACAGTTGGGAACCGCCAAATGTTTCCACACTTATGTTCCGGACCTTGTGTGTATCAAAGTGACCAAAACGACCCCTCTGGGGGATGATTGTGGGAACCAGGTTGTAAACCTTTGTGTATCATGTTGTCCTATGTGTAAATTCTGTATAAAAGGAGCGATCCACAGAACCAATTTGAAGCAGTCTCCCCAAGTTGCACGTGTTGTACTTGTCGTGACTTCTGTGTTCCCTGCAGTAAATAAACCTTGAATCTTTGACGCCGAAGGAAGTGTCCCGTGTCTCTGTCATTCGTACGCCGGAGCAGGTTACCCACGAAGGTTTCAGGTGTTGTGCCCTGGCATCGCTGGGTCTTAAAGAACCCAGTCCTTCAGTTGGCGCCCAACGTGGGGCTGCATCAGTGGTACCGGTCCAAGCCCGACGATCGTGAGGAACTTCGTGTGAAATCTCCGAGGGAAGGTGCACTCCGCTTCATCGATCCTGTTGTCGAAACAAGTGGCCCGAAGACTTTTCCCGCTAAGATTCCCGCCTCCTGACGGCTGCGACGGACTGCTGCCCTGACTGTAGACCTGTTTTGGCGCCTGGCGTAGACCTTGGTATAGCGAGACGATTGACGGGCCTTCCTGGTGACGCCATCGATCTTTGAGTTAAGTATTTGTGGGTCGCTCCCAGAGTCCTTGGTTGTTGACACTTTAGCGAGTGTTTTTGTTGTTGACGCTGTATGAGTGTTTTTGTCGGTGACACTTTGCTAGCGTACTTTGTTGTGTTATTTGACGACTGCAGCTGTCAAAAACCGAGGGTTTTTGCTCTTTGCTGGGACTTGGTAAATCCCGTAACCCTTGAAGTTTGTGAAACTCGGCTAGTGTGCAAGATGCCTGGTCGTAGTACGTTGTTCAGTTGTTTCAGACCGTGTGGTGTGGATTCCCGACTGGAGGACTCGTGTCCGATACCTTCGGTTGGAACTCCGACTTATGAAGTGTACAGTAAACATGGGCTAGGCCCGATTACCTTTAATGATTATTGGATTCGTTATACAAAGAAGGACGGTGTCCTTAGTTGGCCACCTCATGGTAGCTTTGAGACCCCGATCCTAGATAACCTAGAGGCTAAATTGTTTGAGAAAAAGTCAAGGCCGGCCATGTTTGATGCCTTTCGGTTGTGGCGTAATGAAGCCCGACAGAAAGAAATCAGACAGACTAAACGAAATCAGAGAAATAATATAGCTACTATTGTAAAGAAAGCAGAGCAATTTCAGCATGATAAGGAGGTTAAGGAAAAGGAAGTGTTTGATAGATTACAGCGTATGACTATAGATAAATGCTATCCTACTTTGCCTACGGAGTCGGAAAAGAAGGAAGAGGCAGTTGAGGATCCTTTAATGTCCTATCTTATGAAGTCGCCACCTCCGTATGTACAGGGTACCATGGCTCCTGTGATTCCCCCTGTACCTGTTCCTGCACCTATTCTTCCTTTGCCTGTTCCTCAACCTGCACCCGTTCTTCCGACTGTTCCTGCTCCTTTGCCTGTTGCTATTCCTACTGCTCCTCCGCTTCCACATACTCCTGCTCCTGCTCTGTTAACTCCTGTTGTTGCTTCTGTTTCTACTCCTTCACTTGTTAGTCCTGTGTCCTATACTTCTCCTTGTACTCGTAGTCGTAATTCTCCTCTTGCGGCTAGCTTCTTTCATTCGCTCGGACCTGTTCTTGGGTCCGCTGGTTCCGATGGTCCTCAGAGACGTAGTCAGCTTCCTGGTAACAGGGAACGCGCTTCGCTATATAATATGGCGATGGGTTGGATGACACATCCCCTTAGAAATCCACCACGTATTGTACTCGACACGTTTTGTCAATTCAATATACCAACCCAAAGATTTGTGTTCGAGGAGATGTGTAAGGTTCTTCGTGATCAGATATCGGCCGACGCACCTGACGAGGTGCTGACCGCTTTGTCTGATCTACAACTTCAGTTCTCGACTGGACTGATAGTGGATACCAATGTTCGACGTGCTGTTGAACGGTTGCTATCTTTTCGTCCCACTCCTATACCTCAAGCCTTGTTTGTTGAGGATGTTGAAAGACAGCCAGATGAGTCTGGTCAGTTTCCCATGCGGGAAGTTCCACCAGTATGGATGCCAGCTAATCCTAATGCATAACCTCCGATATTGGCGCATTTCCAGAGAGTGTGGATACATCTCCCATGGAAACGATCGGAAGTGTTACAGGTAAAGCAATCTTTGCCTGACCCTCGCAAAAATCCTGCAGGGTACTATAAGGAATTATCGCAGCTCGTAGACGCTACGATAATGAATCTTGCCGATCTCGACATGTTGTTCGGCAATGTTGTGCCTCAACCGGTATGGGCTAAGATTCGTCAGGAGAATCATCCGAATGAATTAGGTGGTGCTTGGGCTGCCATAGTAGCGGCGGATGCCCGACAAACTGGTGGTGCTAAACCCGAGCAGCTGATTGCTGATCTTCCTCAAAGAATAATAACGTTAATGAAAACTCTTATGCCAGCTATGAGGGTCAATTGGGACAAATTGTCAGCTTGTAAACAGAAAAAGGACGAGAGTGTCTCCGATTTCTTTACGAGGTTCGAGGAGGCATTCATCGATCATAGTGGTCAGGATATGAGCACTGAGGGTGGTCAAAGGTTGTTCGTGGATAAATTTGTTTCGAACTTATTGCCCGATTTGAGCAATAAATTGAAGAATTCAGAAAGTGCGTGGGCCGTTACTACTTCAGCTCAGATATTGGCCACGGCACAATATTATGAGAACAGAGAGAAAGAAGAGAACGACCGTGCTGATAAAAAAACGAAAGAGCTTAAAACTAAAGTGTTGCTTCAGCAAGCGTATCCTCCACGTTTGAATCAGAATACTTCGCAACAAAATAGATCACAGCTGCAATCAAACAGATCACAATCTCGTAATGACTCCTCTTCCCAAAGATCCTCGTTAGCGTACAATCAATGTGCTTATTGTAGACAGGAGGGACATATCAAATTCAATTGTCCTGTTCTAAACGAACGTAATAGTGGTAATTCATCTAGAGGAGGTCGTGGTGGTTCACAGCAGGCACCACGTGGTAGAGGTCGTGGTGCTCAGAACGATCGCTTAGATAACTCATCACATTCCGATGATGGTTTTGATCAACGTGGATCGTCGCAAGGACGATCTGCGCAGTACAATGTAGATGATTATTACGTCGATCAGGGAACTGACGACAGTAATTACTAGGACAGCCGAAGACAAGGAGAGGGAGTAGTATCAGTTCCGGTTGATCAGAGAGGGCCTTACGTCGCAGTTGCTACATCGGGCGTCGTTGAGCCTTTTCTGTTGGACACTGGTGCAGCGAAAAGTTCCATTAAGCATTCGAAACTCCCTGGCGCACCTTTGTCTGGCTTAACAAATGTTTCCGTTGGATTTTCTGGCGCCCCCGTTAGCAATCCAGTTTTGCGCCCTTTGCCCCTTACAATTGGGCCTCGTGAGCTAGAGGCTCCGTTGATTTTGACTACGGGTTGTGGTGAAAATCTTTTGGGCCTGGATTTGCTTGAACGTTTGTATGCAACTTTGTATTGTTCTCCTGTGGGTGTAAAGCTTATGTTGGGAGAGAGGGTTGTCTCTCCTATGTACTTGTCTCTCGATAAGCTTCCACCGGAATTGAGTTCTCTTCCTGCGTCTTTGTGGGCAACAGGTCCCAATGATGTGGGCCTGCTTGATATCTCACCTTATGTTGTTCAGTTGAAATCCAATGTGCGATTGCCACGCATTCCCCAGTATCGTATCTCTCTTGATGGTGAACGAGCACTGTTAGCGATCATCTATGATTTGATCGAGAAAGACGTTATTGAGGAAACACGGGGAAACGTGTGCAACAGCCCTGTACTGCCCATTCTAAAACGTACTGATCCTTCGAAACCACCTGTTTATCGTTTTGTTATCGATTTACGGGAGGTGAATAAAATTGTGATTCCTCAGTTCCCCGTTGTGCCTGACATCACGGCGCTACTGACTCTGATTCCAGCTTCTGCATCGTGGTTTTCGGTGATTGACTTGAAGAATGCGTTCTTCAGCATTCCCATTGCGGAAGAGAGCAGAGACCTTTTCGGTTTCTCTCTTGGTGGACGCAGCTTCCGGTTTAAACGCGCTCCTCAGGGCTACTGTGAAAGTCCATTGATTTACAGTCAAGCCTTGAAGGGTCAACTGGATGCATTTCGGTTGCCGGCTGGTGCGGCCTTAATCCAATACGTCGATGACCTATTGGTGGCTGCAGATACTCAGGACATTTGCAACATCGCTACGGTATCGCTGCTGCAACATCTCTGCTAGTTAAATCACAAGGTGTCACCTTCTAAACTCCAATATTGTTGTCAAGAAGTGACCTATCTAGGTCACTTATTGTCAAAGGAAGGAAGGCGGTTGACCCCAGAGAGAATTGCAGCGATTGCACGAATGGCTGTGCCAACAACCCAAAGAGATGTGCGTGCCTTTTTAGGTATTACGTCGTACTGCAGGCAATGGATTCCTAATTTTTCATTGCTAGCGAAACCATTAGTGGCTCTTACGTGCAAGGATGTTTCAACTCCTTTACCATGGACGGAAGAATGTCAGAAAAGTTTTTCTGAATTACGTGATTCATTGTGTTCGGCTCCTGTGTTAGGTACTCCTGACTATAGCAAGCCGTTTACATTATATGTTCACGAGAGGGAAGGTTGTGCGTTGAGTGTCTTAACGCAACCTTTTGGTGGAAAGCAACGTCCATGTGCATATTTTTCCTCGACCTTGGACCCGGTAGCTAGAGCATTGCCGAGTTGTTTACGAGCGACGGCGGCAGCCGCGGTCTCCATCCGACAATCAGCAGGATTGGTCATGGATAATATGCTTACGGTGATGGTTCCGCATGCAGTCGACACCCTTTTAAATCGTACAAAAACTCAGCACTTGACGAGTGCGAGGTTGTCTGGGTACGAGTTGACGCTGTTGGCAAGCCACATTCAAATAAAACGTTGTAATGTTCTGAACCCGGCAACTTTGTTACCAATTAGCTCAGAGTCAGATGAAATAACAGAACACGATTGTTATTTGAGGACAGAGGAGGAAACAAAAGGTCGAGTGGACCTTAAAAACACCCCATTGGAAGACCCAGATGGAACACTGTATGTGGATGGTTCATGTTTCAAGTTGTCGAATGGCGATGTGACTACTGCATATGCTGTTGTAACGTTGAATACTGTTGTTGAGACTGCACGATTAAATCAGAATTCTGCCCAAGCCGCAGAGCTGATCGCTCTCACTAGAGCGTGTGTGTTAGCGAAAGGGAAACGTGTGAATGTGTTTACCGACAGCCAATATGCCTTTGGCGTCGCGCATAGTTTTGGACGGTTGTGGAGAGAGAGAGGTTTTCTAACATCGCATGGCACGAAGATTCAGCATGGCCAGCTTGTGAATGATCTTTTGGATGCACTTACGTTGCCTAAGCAAGTGGCGATTGTCAAATGTAGTGCGCATCGTAAGGTGACGGATGATGTTGGTCGTGGTAATGCGTTTGCGGATGAGACTGCTAAGGAGACTGCCCGGAACCTTAGCACTCGAATGTATGTGACGAGTTCGGTTAGGTGGCCTACAGAATCGAGTATGTGTGAGGACACTATCGAGAGTGTGAAAGCAATTCAGAATGAGGCCACCGAGACTGAAAAGGCGAAGTGGAAAGAAAGTACGGGAAAGTTGGATGCGAATGGTTGTTGGACTGATTTATCGGATCAGAAAAGATGGATGTTGCCTGATGCGTATGTGCTGGCTGTTGTGACTATGGCGCATGGGTTAGCACATATTAGCGCGAAAGGTATTTGCAAGTTGTTGTCCCCTGTGTGGAAGAATGATGGTATTACGAAATGTGCTGAACGCTTGGTTAAGAATTGTATGGTATGTATGTTGTACAATCCTGGTAAGGGAACCCCAACTCCTCCTGGTAGTTTTGCTCCCCCTTCATGTCCCTTTGAGGTGATTCAATTGGACTTCATCCATATGGAGCGATGCAATAACCTGAAATACGTTTTAGTTGTGGTTTGCGCATTCTCCCGATGGATCGAGGCCTATCCTCTCAAAGACAATACTGCTTTGTCTACTGCGAAAATCCTACTGAAGGAATATTTTCCTCGGTATGGAATGCCTAGAGTTGTGTGGTCAGATAACGGAAGTGAGTTCGTGGGGAGTGTGATGAAGAGTGTGTGTAAGGGCCTTGGAATTAATCAGAAATTCCATAGCGCCAATCATCCCCAGTCAGCTGGTTTGGTTGAAGGGTACAATGGCACCCTTAAACTAAAACTAGCGAAGATTCAAGCTACGACTGGTCTCTCGTGGCCTGACGCTTTACCTTTAGCATTACTGTCAACAAGGGCAACTGTACACTCCCGAGTAGGGCTCAGTCCCTATGAAATAGTGTTCGGTCGTCCTGCCAATGTTTGGGGGGTCCCTAGACCGGGTGCCTTTTGTGATCTTGAGTATCCAATGTTGATCGATTATCTTCATGACTTGACTGCTAAACTGAGGTTAATTCACCAACAGGTTCACGAAGCATTGCCGACGCAGACGGAGGGTCCAGGCCACCAGCTCCAGCCCGGAGATTGGGTGGTAACGCGAAACTTTTTGCGCAAGAACAATTTGGATCCCAGGTTCACTGGACCTTACCAGGTTCTCCTTGTCACGAGAACTGCCGTTCGTCTTGAGGGACGTAAGAATTGGGTGCATGCCACCCATACTAAAAAGGTCCCTATCCCGTTGCCAGCAGACTCGTGGGTGAGGAAAGGCATTGCATCAACTGAAACCGAAGGATTGCTGGCCTTTGTGCCTTTCAGTGACGCACAACTTGTCGGAGAATCCTCAGTGCAGCAGAAAGACACTGTCGAACATTTGTCAGCAAAAGACTCAAGACCAGAACATTCAGCTGATCATCAGGGCGTTGTCCCTTCAACGGATCCTTTGTTTGACGAACAGACACGTCCTGGGAAAACCCGATACTTTTTGCGATCCAGCACCAGAGACTAATAAAAGATCCTGTTCTGTCCTTTGACAATTGCATTATCCCGTTTTCCACGACCAGTTTGAACACTCATATCATTGTGATTATTTTTGTATATATTCATTGAGCGTCGTTCCTTATACTTTTTGCTTCCACAGCTGAGAAACATTGTTTTCGCATATATATTTGTGAAATAAAGACCGTAGGGCCGCGCGCGTACTTCCTTCTGGTTAGTAGGTCTTGACACTAGGTTAAAGACCGTCGGTTCCTGGGAACTCCTAGGGATTGACTACTGCTACACAGAACGAAGTGCGTCAAGAAACGTTGCGGACGGTCGTAGGGGATGGCATTTTCGAAGCTGACGGACTTGGAAGGAGCTCAAGCGCAAAGATTCAAGCTGCAGCAATTTAGTCGTACCAAATGTTTTAAATTCCAAATATTCGTATTGTTTTTGACTGTTTCTGCATTATTGGCGGGTGGGGTGTATTACACGATGTTTTACTTCTTACCTTCTGCCATACCTACTCCTACCACTGACCCTAAACTCACCTCCACTGCATCTCCTCATTCTTTTCATATCTTACCTGAACATGAGCAGGCTAGACGTGCAGAATTCCGCAACAATTCCTTTATTCAGCTCCTTCACCAGCATCAGTTAGTGGTTAACACTACTAATTGTTGGGTGTGTGGGTTGATGCCACATACTACAGATAAGGGAATTCCATATCTGGTGTTACCGTATAGTTCCCAAGGGTCTGCTCGAGCATTTCAAACAATGTTTCGAAGCGCACTGGGTTTCCACCCAATTCGAGAACCACGTTCCCCCTACTCTGGTCCTACCTCGTACCAAAAACCTTTGTCTATAGCAATAGAGGATTTAGATAGCGATATCTATGATCCCTCGCTTATTCCTGAAGAAGAGGTACAAGCCTATAGGGTCCTAAGTAGAGGCGAATATAGTGTGTTCACTAGTGAAAAACAGCTTAAAAGCTCGCCTCCGATATGGGTCGTACCCCACATTGGTAATTTTTGTCTAATAGGTCGCGGCCGAAGATCGAAAGCCCGACTTGGAGAGAGCGCTTGTACTGAAAATTACATTTTGCCGATGGTCTCGTCCCCTGTGTTCCTGGCTGCCAAGGGTACCTACTTTATCTGTCATGATCGTGCGTATGCATGGTTGCCCTTTGACTTCATGGGCTCATGTTTTATCGCAAACTAGTTGCCTCCTACGTTTACTGTAGATGCAGATTATCACAAGACTAGAGTTGTGAGAGGCGTAATTAGCGAAGAGGATACTGCCGGTCAAGAGGCAGGAGACTTTTTCAAGGGTTTCCTCCCGTTTTGGGGACCTATGGTTAATAGTAGGAACCTGAGACAGTTGACTCGAGTGGTAGAATCGACAGCTAATATTACTGCCAGTGCCCTTGGTAATATCACCACTGAACTTCAGGCGGATAGACTTATGACGTTACAAAACCGTATGGTTTTAGACGTGATCTTAGCAGATCGAGGTGGGGTATGTAAGGTGATCCATTCGAGCTGCTGTATTTTCATTCCTGATAACGCTCCGACTGTCTATCAAGCCATCTCTAAGTTGCATAAAATCTCCGAATCCATACACGTGGATGTAGGGGATTGGACGCTACTTGGATGGTTTTGGGGCCTAATGTCGACTTGGGGTTGGAAGATTCTGATGATCATCGGAGTCGTTGTGGCGTTCCTGTTCACGTGTTGCCTTTGTGTGCAGTGCGGTCCTGCCTTATGTGGCCTCTGTGCTACAACGTGTATGAGACAGCCACCTGTTACCAAGGGGACTCGGTTGGACAGAGCTATGCTACAGCAACATCTTGATGGTCTGATGAATATCGAATATGATTCCGACTAGTGCTTGCCTACATGAGGGCAAAAGGAGCGTCTGAGGTTCCATGACAATTGTAAGTGATGTTTTCGACTCGCACGAATATGGTCGAGTCTGGTATCTACGAACCGCAAATGACGAGTTTAGTAAGTGTGCGCAGTTTCGCTGTGCTAACTTAAACCGTTCGTTTGTTATGTGGGTTTTTCAATCTGTACCCACGGGTTCCATCTTAGATACGGCATCCATTTTGTTTCTTGCCCTCAAGTAGCCAGCGAACGGACGCTGTCCGCCTCGCGACCCTGGGACTCCCAAGATATTTGCGGAAGACACATGTTCCTTGTAAGTGCCTTTATGACGAGGGGGATGATACTGTAAGGCAGATGGCCACGCTCGAGGCTCATCTTGCCGTGCCGGTTTATTGTCTCAGCCGTGCATCTCATTAGGCACGTCCCTTTGATGCCTGTATCTCGTGTTTCCCGATAACTCCCCTTTTACACCCTTTCCGATCTCCCCACTGTTTCCATCTTCCTCTGCACCTGTCTTCGTTCCTATTTCGATCTGTTTTACTGCCGATTGGGATGCACTAATGTTGGGAAGATGGGTTTTTACAGTTGGGAACCGCCAAATGTTTCCACACTTATGTTCCGGACCTTGTGTGTATCAAAGTGACCAAAACGACCCCTCTGGGGGATGATTGTGGGAACCAGGTTGTAAACCTTTGTGTATCATGTTGTCCTATGGGTAAATTCTGTATAAAAGGAGCGATCCACAGAACCAATTTGAAGCAGTCTCCCCAAGTTGCACGTGTTGTACTTGTCGTGACTTCTGTGTTCCCTGCAGTAAATAAACCTTGAATCTTTGACGCCAAAGGAAGTGTCCCGTGTCTCTGTCATTCGTACGCCGGAGCAGGTTACCCACGAAGGTTTCAGGTGTTGTGCCCTGGCACCGCTGGGTCTTAAAGAACCCAGTCCTTCAGATGGGACGGGAGATTATTGGCCTGACCCTTATCAAATACATCACTGAACATGGAATAAGGGGCTGGTATCTGTGAATGTAAAGCCTCTCCTCCATCACCCACTGCACAAGTTAATGGTGATATCCTATCAGTAGCAACCTGATAACAGTTTTGTAAACAATGTACTGAGTCCAAAGTCAAAGTTAGTCTCACCCAATCTATTCGAGGATTATGCAGCTGCAGCCAAGGAACACTAAGAACCACATAGAAGGAAGGAGCATCAATCAAATCAAAACAAAGTAACTCCGAATTACCATTGTCACATAACAGACACAAAGGGTCTGTTTTCCGTGTTATGTATCTCAAAGTCAATTCAGTTCCGTCAATTGCACGTACAGGCTCTGGCTGCTCCTTATATACACAAGGGACCTTCAATTTGTCTGCTAACTGTATATCCATAAAATTGCCTGTTGCTCCTGAATCAAGCAACACCGAGACAGTGACTCTATGGTTATTCGTGATCACTAGACAAGCTGAGATAGTGAAATGCCTCGGCACTCTCTGCACTGCCCCTGCGACCTCATATGATGCAAAATATGCTTCTTGAGTCATGGCCCTTTCCTGTTTCTCCACAAATGCCACCTCATTCTTTGGGCTAACACTAGATGGCTTTACTGGGCATTCACAAGCGTAATGGCCCGCGTGGCCACAATACAAGCACAAATTCAATTCTTGCCTTCTTCCTTTTTCCTCATTAGTCAATGGGCCTCGTACCCCATCAATCCCCATAGGTTCGGGCCCTGGCTTATGATCACTGGGTGATTTGTTTTCAGTCTTTACCAACATTGTTTGTGAAGCTTGAAAGCGATTACGCTCACCACGCCTTTCCAATAACCGATGATTCAGTTTTAACACCAAGTCTATGAAAGTCACACAATCGTCCGGAGGATCCACAACCTGGGATACAATGTCTTTCAAATCCTCACACAACCCCTGATAAAACAAGGAAGTTCCCTTTTCCGTTGGCCACTGAGTTTCTGACACCAAACAGTTAAACGTAGAAATATAAGTTAACAAATCCGGTTTGCCCTGCCGTAGCTTCAATAACTCGACATCGCTCGCCTGCATAAAAGCATGTTTAGCAAACAGACATCACATCTGTTCCTTAAAAGCCTGATAATTGTATAAGACTCGATCATCATTGTCCACCAATGGAACAGACCACAAAGCCGCTGTTCCTGCAAGTACGAAATGATAAACGCCACCTTGGCGGAATCATCCGGAAAAGCATTAGGACGACACATAAAATGCAAGTGGCACTGGTTCATAAACGTGCTGTATTTATTACAGTCACCTGAAAACCGTTCTGGCGCAGCCAACGGTACAGGGACAGGAGTCCTCACTGTCACTGCTATAGGTGTTCCTCCGCTTGCACCCTGCCCTGCCCCCCTAACAAATTGAAAAATGTCGGGTTGTACTACAGGACCCTGACTCCTACTCTGGTCTCTAGCTTTTACTAAACTAAGCTCCTGTCTCAACTCCATGTTTTCCTGCCTCAAATCCTGCACTTGGGACTGCAATGACGTAATGGCCCCCATCAGATCCCTTAAGGTGGGGCCCTCATCTTCACCCATTGGATTCCCGGTCCCATTCAGCCCCGGCCAGGCAGCGTA
This sequence comes from Lissotriton vulgaris, assembly GCF_964263255.1. Classification (NCBI taxonomy): domain Eukaryota; kingdom Metazoa; phylum Chordata; class Amphibia; order Caudata; family Salamandridae; genus Lissotriton; species Lissotriton vulgaris. The sequence goes on from NC_141693.1 coordinate 1,528,959,659, forward strand.
TAAATTAGTGGGCTTGGCTTTCTGTCAACTTTCACCGTCCAACTATACCCAACGCTGCGGGAACGAGGATGATCCCAATCCTCTACCCATACCCCTATGAAGAGCACAGTTCACCTGGGCGCCGGGAGAGGGTGGGGTAGAAATAGGGTGGGCAACGACGGACTTCACTTGTCTAATATGTCTTCTTTATACTGTTCTTAGAGGTATATCATACAGCATTGTTATACCAGTTTAGGACAGGCTGCGTGACAGAACTGGTATCCAACTCTGGTAACCACCGAACGATCCAAAATCCGGAGGGGGGAAAGTATCCAGAAGTCCAGCGTAAGGGAATTATCAGGGGAAAAAGTCTGCAGAAATAAAAAAACCCTACTTCTTTTTATTTATCAAAGAATAGCTCTAAAAGCTTTCTTTTCATAATATTAGAAGTGGCCACTTAGTAAAAAAGAATGTAGTACTAAATTCAAGTAAAGTAAGGAGAAACGCTACAAACTCTGTGTAGCCTTCGTTTATGCACCCAAAGTATGCATAACGACATGGAGCAATTACAAAAAACCCGGAAACGGGTGTTCCAGGAGCTCAAATTCAACACGCAGCCGCGTACTGAATTAATCAACCCGGCAAAACGTATATAAATGCCTGGGAAGCAAATCAAATGTCCCCGCAAGAACCTAGATTGCCAAGGGATTACCCAAAAATGGAACAAGAATACCACAGAGATCCGATAGCCACGAAACCTCAATGAAATTAAACAGGGCAAGGAAAGGGCAAAACTGTCCAAAATCCACACGATCCAGGGAAGGGCTTCCGCAGAGACACAGACGACCATCCAATCACTTCGGGTAGCAAAAGGCAACAAGGCAAAGAATCCAAGCAAGGTAGGAGGGGTAACACTCCCCTTTTCAAGGCAAGAGCAAACACTGGCTGCAAAACATGTGACCCACCTGTCCATGGCCATAGAAACAGGACTATGTTATGTTATGTTATTAATTGTTTTATAGCGCACTCTATTACTCGCGAGTATCCTGGAGTATCCTATGTGTGTGGCTATTTCCTAACAATATCAGAACTGCTTGTCACACACACAAAGCTCTACACACTAGCAAACCTGCCTACCAGGCCTCCAAACTCAACAAAGCTGGGCAGAAAAGGAATCTCAGGAGCACTAACTCTAATTCACATCCCTTGGAAAACTCGCAAACAAAAAACCTTATCACTCTCCTTCTCTGGAAATGCACCCAAAATTTGGAATGCCATCCCAGTCCATATCAGGAATAACCCATCCTTCAAAAAATGTAAAGGCCAGCTCAAAGACCTCTTCCTCAACCGAACACTTCCGAAAGGATAGCTGATGACTAAAGCAGATTCTGGCTCATTGGAGCATTCAGCTACGGTAATAAGAACGACTTTTACAGCACCTACCTATTGATTAGTTCCTCTGTCCCCCGTCCCTGAACAGGATTAGTCATGAATCAATGTGCTTACTACGGTTATACTTTGTATTCAACTGCTACTTGACAAATGTGGATAAGCACTCCAATACCTTTCGGTCTGGCCAGCAATATAGAAAACTCTTTAAAAAAATAATAATAATTTAATTCAACTCACCATGTGGATCCAGAAACTCCACTCAGATACATGATGGTGTCCAGGAGGTCTTCACTGCCAAGTTCAGACAGTGTTCCCATGAGTGCTATCATTGCCCGAACTCCTCCACCAGATCCTAAAAGAGCTACACAAGGCACTTCATCCTGAAAAGGATGAGCATGATGATTACTATAGAGATCATGTATTTTTACTCTAATGGGCCTAACACCTAAATAAATAAATATATCAGTAAGGCACAAGAGATTTCTAACGTTAGGCTTAAACATGAGCATGCACTATGGGGGAGGAGAATTATTAAAATGTGTGTACCTTATGTCACCTGATCTTCCACCAGGAGAGAACAAAGCAGAATTCTTTCAAAATATGCTATTAATCAATGAAATTAGAGGGGCAGTTGGTTCACAAAAGGAGATTAGTTATTGGTTTCACCTCTACGGTAGGGTAAGTCCCCAAACTGTTACACAGAATCAAGGTTGAAACAGCTATGAGTGCCCGTCAGGCATTGCACCGCTGGCCTGAGAAGGAGCTAGTCCAATGGTGAACCACAACACCCATTTGGGTGTGTGTGGGCCCATGCTCCTATTGGAGCACATACCTTTCCTGGAACTCTAATATTTCTCACCTGTCATACCTTGAGGAACTACACACCCACTTTGACCAATGAGATCATTGATGCATAGAGCATGTGTGCTGGAACTGAATAGTTCTTGGGTTCCCATTTTGTAGAGTCCAAAAAAGTATCTATATACCAGTGAAGGTGGTGAAATGTGTACATTTCCTTTCACCTATTTTACGCTCTTCGTCTGGCATCTTTACCGAAGTACTTGCATCATAGTACCCTCTAGATCAATCAACTCCCTCAACTCAACTCACTTTGCCCTGATGGTCTTGCTTTGACTTACTGAATTCAAAAGTAAGGGGCCCATTAGGATGTCCGGCGGGTCGCCACCGCCATGCAGGCAGTGGCAATCCGCCAGACATCTGTGACCGCCCGCCACCTATTTCCGCCCATCATCCTAATGGACCCCTAAGTGTGTGTTTGTGTACATTTGTGTGTCTGCTGTATGAATTTAAATGCAGTTTTATAAAATGATGGCTTATCATGGGAACTATATCATAATAGAGTTGTAATTTATTGAGGATGTGTGAAAGAAATCCAAACTGCACCCTCTGCAAAAATCACTGATTTAGGTCTATTGGAGGGAGAGGCCATCTGTAGGTTGCTGATTTGCAATCTATCCACTATGATATGTTTGCAATCTTTATAAACCGGTCCTTTGAGGTAGCCCAGCATGCTATGATAGAGAACAGAAAAGACTCCACTGCGTGTCAGTTTTGTCTTGATGAGATGCAGGCGTACATTTTATGAAGTTTTACGCAGCACACATTTGGCCCAAGGGTAATATACCACTTTTTTTTTATAACTGTTTGTTATTAGAGATTTCATTGCAGCACTGGAACAATTCCAATTCAGTTCATGGGCTACAGTACCTTAACACAGAGTTCAATACACACATCACAGTTGCTCTCCAAGCATCCTAAGAAGAGCATTAGAGCGGTTTACATGAGAATTTGACTTTGCACTTTTTTTTTTAGGCACAGCGATGTTAAAGTATTTGCCTAGAATAACATGATGTTGTACCAAGGACACAATTCGCCTTGGTTCTTCAGTTCCAAAGTCAGTCATTAGGCCATACTTTCTCTTATACATGTCTTTGTGAGTCATACCTTGCTACCATGGGGGTATTTTGAGTCTACTCTGCTTTTAAATTCACCATTTGTGACTCATAAGTCTGAGTGCAGATATGCTATTCCACAAGAAATTATGGGGAAGATTTACAAGCTCCCTATGCCACCAGTACGTCACTTTTGGTGACATGCTGGTGGCGCAGGTTGCTCCTCCCTATTTACAAGGACAGGAAAAGCCACCCTGCGTGACTTTTTCTCTCCTTGTAAATACGGCCCCTCCACATGCAGCAATTTGCGTTGAAGGGCATTCCTTGGGTGTTGCTGTGGGCGTTTCCACACAGCACCCATGGAACAAGACATCTCCAGATTGACGAGAAATTTTAAATCTGGAGATGCGTTTAAATGCTACGCCACCCGAGAGGTTGCATAGTGAGGTGCAACAAGGAGAAATGTTTTCATTTCTCCTCGTTTTTTCCTCTTTCATTGTGTGCTGCTTTCTACAGCTCGTATTAAAAGAGGAGAATGCCTGTAGTGATAGTTTTTGTGCAGGAAGGTGCACATCCCTGCACAAAAACTATCTCCCCATATAACGTCCCTGAAACCTATGGTTTTTTTCAGTGAATTTCAAAGGTTTTTTTAAATACTAATTTGTAACTATAACGTCCCTGAAACCTATCGTTTTTTCAGTGAATTTCAAAGGTTTTCTAAACGCTAATTTCTAATTATTTTCTTCTTTAAACCTATAGTTTTTTCAGTGATTTTTTAAATTATCACTTCATTGTCAACCTAGTGAAAACAGACAAAATCTCCAGTTTTCCAGCAATAGCTTCCACCCAAAAAAATGTGTCACAAATGAGAACAACAATTAACGGTAATAATATACAGAGTAGACGTCCCGGTGCAAAAATTAACAGAAAAGCACCAGTTCCCGATATTTTCTATGAGCATCCAAATCTAGGATGCGATTTAAAAACAGGATATAAGCCACGTTTGCAGTAGGAATCTAACATCTGCATTTTACTGGTGTAAACTACGACGACTACCTACAATGTGAAAGGGATCACAGCCTAGAATCACATCTTAACCGCAACATATGTCAGAGTTACTGATCATTCAGCTCAAACACCCATGAACGCCACAACACTCACTGCCACCAGCATCAGGACGTCCCCCCCGGACCACCCCCTGCCTCCTACAACCGAGGCAACGCAGAACAGGACAGCGGACCTTCGAAAAATGGTATGGTCGCTCCATCACACAATACTTGAATCTTGCCAGATATGGCAAGCAAATATGTGTGAAGGTCACAACTCATCCATCAATAATACTAATGCACACAATAACAGATGTAGCGGTAAAGTGATAGACAGACCTCACTATAAGATCATAAACCTCTATCTGTACATATACTGCTAGTGCTTGTACTGTTCTGCACAATAGGTGCAACCATGTTACCTCAGGCAGTGGGGAAGATCTCAGACATGTAGCTGTGTTGTCCTGCCGGAAGCGCAGTGGGCTGGTCCAACATACGCCACTCCAGCGTAGGAGTATGAATAAATAAGCCAAGGCTCTGGGCATGGTTCACTTGTGAACTGTGATCCTGCCAGACCGGTGGGCCTCACCCCGCTACGTGGCCGCCGCCATGACCACAGGCCTCCTTGACACAAGCCCCTTGCGAACCCAGGGGCATAGTACCGCAGACTTATGTCTGTACAGACTACTGCCTTCGATCTACACTGTGTAAAGCAGACATCACAATTCAGATGGAGTAGCGATTGCAGATGACGCAGTCCTACTGCAAGACACATTGCTCCCAGTGCGGCCCTCTCGACCACGCATCATTGCACGGTGCGCACACGCTGAGTGCTTTAGGTGCCACTAACTCAGTGCACCACAAGTCATTGCCACGTGACCTTATTAAGGCAGAATTCAAAAGACATTGGTCTGAGTGCAGCCCCGGGAACAAACATCGCAGGATACGTACACGCTCAGTGCCAAAGGTACTACTAACTCAGTGCACCATAAGTCATCGTCCATGGCCTTATTGAGGCAGAATTCAATAGACAAAAGATATTGCTCCGAGTGCAGCCCGTTCGGACCACGCATCATCGCAGGAGATGTAGAAGCTGAGCGCCTTAAGTACTACTAACTCAGTGCACCATAAGTCATTGCAAGGAAGAGTGAACAATTTTATGTCAGCAGTGAGGCATACTATCAATCAAAAATCACCCAAAAATACTTCTAGATAGAACAGAAGAATCGAAGTACATTAATGATTACAATCCGGTGATTTTGAAGATGTGGACATACAATATGTTGAGATAACTCATCATATTTTACCAAGTCTGAGAAGACAGAATTGAAAGAAATGTGGGAAAAAATTTAACAGGAGAAATCACTTAGCAAAAAATTGTACAGCTTCAGCTTGAAGATGCTTTCACATCAAGAAATTGGATCCTACGAATGTTCAGATTGATAGACATTTGCAAGTTTACATTCAAAATCAAGAGGAATCATCTGGATATGTCTAGGTCTTGCTGCGGCACAAAATAGAATTTAATATAAATGATATAAAACAAGTTTGTGATGATATAGAGTTACGTTTCTTTGCTAGTCAAGAAGTGTACAGAAAATAACAGTTTAATACGTGTACTTGTTGAAGAAGACATGGAATATAATACTGATGTGAAGTTTGAAAAAGAAATAGCAAAGTTTAAAGTAGTTTCCGCTGAAAATCCCAACTATGTTTATATTTTTCTCGACGTACTCATTATAAAATTCAAACCAGGAATTTAGATTAGTTTTTAAAAAGTGAAAAGGATAACAATGATAAATAGAAAGAATGTGCTGCCTATCTGTTTGTGGATGCTCATTTTAAGCTACGTTCTGGACACTGTATTTGTAAATATTGTTATAATAAATTAGAACAAAACAAGCTGCCAGCTAGAGCTGTCCATAATGACTCAGGATTAGTTGCTATACCTCCTACACTTAGATTTAAATACATATAAGGCCATTTTTATACAATCTGTGCACCCTTTTAAACTATAGTTTGTATACAGCCTAAAACAGTTAATCTGCCTTCAACAGATCTATAAAGAGGTTTAAAAGGAAGAGTTGTGTATTTACCTTTATATTTTAAGAAAAATGTTGAACCTGTTAGTTTAGAATGAGACGATACTGAACCTGTAGTTTTTGTTAATGGTGTACCCACAAAGAGTGAGAAAATATGGCAAGATAAGTACATGTCACAAAAGCCAAAAGGCTACATTATATCTGGTGCAAAACAATATTTACTGTAAAATTGTAAATGCAGAAGGAGAAGAAATTACTTTAGAAGATGAAACACGTATTTCAAGTGGACAATTCACGAAAAGAAGAAATTTATGAACATTATACTATACATCCTCTATATTGAGTATGTGGGAAACCAGTTTGGAAGCTTATTGTTTTCCAGAGCTCTTCTCTCCTGGAAAATGTAGACAATATGATGAACTATCAGTTCAGATTCCAGCTTCAGAATACCGTACATTACAACGGTACTCAGAACAACCAAGATTTCCTCAGTATATTCCATAAATGTTTCATCTTTTGATCCATACACCTACACTGAAGTCAGCAGAGCTCAAAATTTAAATTGAAACATGATTTATTTATTAGAGAGAATTGTACTCTATGTCCTCGAACTTTGTCAAGAGGAAGTGACTAAAAACATTCCTCGATATCTGTGCTGACTACTGCCTTCGATGTACACTACCGACAGCAGGGCTCACAATTCACAACGAGTTGCGATTCTGTGGCTCATCCGCACCACGCATCCTCGCTGGCTGCGCAGATGCTAAATGCTTCTGATGCCCCTATCTCAGTGCAGCACAACTCATGCACCCTTTCTGATACAATATTTTGTGTATAATTTCACATCTGCAGTCCTACCTCAGTGTATCACAAGTCATGAACCCTTTACAATAGAATATTTTCTGTATGATTTCATATCTGGTACCCCTACCTTAGTGCAGAACAAATCATTGACCCTTTATGATTGAATCTCTGTGTCTGATCCAGTGATTACTCTTGTACTTGTTGCCCCACCAACCATTTCCAGAGGGTTGGCTTACAATCATTCCACACGCATCCACCACAGACATCACTGGACTTGTGACTCTGGTAATAAAAAGGGAGTTGAGCGCACATGCCCGTACCCAGTTCCACTATCTATCTGTGTCTGTGTGTTCATTATGTATGCAACATGCTGCCCCTAGGCCCTACCACATTACATAGTGCTCTGGACAGCGTATGCAACCATCTTATCTTTGACAGAGGGGGAAAACTTTAGTTATGTAACTTTGTCTCAGTCATTGTACAAGTACGTATGTTGAGACTGCATCTTGAGAGTACTGCAAGCCGAGTGTATAATAAATGTAGAAGTGTGTAAGGATCGTCGCAGTGATTGTATAAGTACATATGTTGGAGCAGCCTAACTCCAACAAGCTTGTCTCTAATTGGCTGCCCTCCATGTGCAAAAAACTGAAACTTCAACTTTCCATGGCCCTGTATTGCTACAGATGCAACACTCCTCTGGATGTGCAATAAACATTCATATCCACACAGATGTCTTATGTCCACCATCTTTCTTGTGTGGACCTATGGATGAATATAGGGTCAGTAATTCCCCGTACTTTCCATGTTGGCCTTATTGTTGGACTTGGCTCACAGAGTGACACTTTGGCTTTTACAACACAGGTGACAGTAGCACTCCAACACGGACACACATCCAGTGTTGCCAGATTTTTTAAGCTTTCTATAGCCCAAAGCAGACCAAAAAGTAGCCCAAACTAGCCCAATATTGCTACTTTAGGGAAGGAGGGGCAGGGACAGCGTCAAACAGGCTGTGAATGCATTGGAATTGATGTTGCAGCAGGATGCCAAGTAAATATTTATCTAATAAAGCACTTTAACATACTACATTGCTAGAGCGCTGTATATATATTTACAATCTGGTAACTACCACAAATCAAAATTTTACCACACAACCGGCAAAATATAGCCCAATTGTGCATGATCTAGCCCAATCAATCAATCAGGGAATTTGTAAAGCGTGCTACTCACCCGTAAGGGGCTCAAGGCGTGAGAGGGGGGGGGGTCGGGGGGGGGGGGGGTTCCGCTACAGCTCGAAGAGCCAGTTCTTGAGCTGTTTACTGAAGGAGAGATGGTCCTGGGTCAGTCGTAGGTGGGTGGGGAGGGAGATCCATGTCTTGGCCGCCAGGTAGGAGAAGGATCTTCCTCCGGCGGTGGTTCTGCGGATGCCTGGGACGGTGGCGAGGCTGGCAGATCGGAGCTGGCGGGTGGGTGTGTAGAATGGGAGGCGGTTGTTGAGGTATTTGGGTCCCTTGTTGTGGAGAGCCTTGTGTGCGTGGTTGAGGAGTCTGAACTTGATCCTCTTGTTGACGGGGAGCCAGTGCAGGTTTCTCAGCTGAGGAGAGATGTGGCTGTGTCGGGGGATGTCCAGGATGAGTCGTGCAGAGGCGTTCTGTATGCGCTGGAGTCTTTTCTGTAGTTTGGCAGTGGTGCCAGCGTAGAGGGTGTTTCCATAGTCCAGTCGGCTGGTGACGAGGGCCTGAGTGACAGTCTTCCTGGTGTCGGTGGGGATCCACCGGAAGATCTTTCGGAGCATGCGCAGGGTGTTGAAACAGGATGACGAGACTGCGTTGACTTGCTTGGTCATCGTGAGGGAGGAGTCCAGGATGAAGCCCAGGTTGCGTGCATGGTCCGTTGACTTGGGGGCGGTGCCCAGGGCAGGGGGTCACCAGGAGTCGTGCCAGGCGGAGGGGGATGTTCCCAGGATGAGGACTTTAGTCTTGTCTGGGTTCAGTTTCAGCCGGCTGAGCTTCATCCATTCCGCTAAGTCTTTCATTCCTTCCTGGAGGCTGGCTCTGGCGGTGGCGGGGTCCTTGGTGAGGGAGAGGATCAGCTGGGTGTCGTCTGTGTAGGAGATGTCTAGGTTGTGTTGGCGTGTGATGGCTGCGGGGGGCTCATGTAGACGTTGAAGAGGGTGGGGCTGAGCGAGGATCCTTGTGGGATGCCGCAGATGACTTCAGTGGCCATAAACCGTAACGGGGGAGGGGGTGGGGGGGGGGGGGGAGGCGGACTCTCTGGGTTTAGCCGGCAAGGAACGAGATGATCCATTCCAAGGCCTTTCCTTGGATTCCGATGTTGCGGAGGTGCTGTATCAGGGTGCGGTGGCATACGGTGTCGAAGGCTGCTGAGAGGTCCAGGAGGATGAGGGCAGCTGTTTCCCCGTTGTCGAGCAGGGACCTGATGTCGTCTGTGGCTGCGATGAGGGCGGTCTCGGTGCTGTGGTTTGCTAGGAAACTGGACTGCGAGGGGTCAAGGGATCAGTTTGTTATGAGGAAGGCTGAGAGTTGCTAATTGACGGTCTTCTCAATGAATATGGCATCACTGATGCCACAGCCACTCCCTCACGGCTGGTATACACCCACACCACACCCATCAAGCACAGGTATCACAGGACACGTGACCCAGCTAATATAAAAGACAGGGCACATGTGCTCTACGCCATTTTAGAGATGCTCACAACACATGCACTGTGGCTGGCACAGTCACACCGCCACAGTGATGGCCCGTCCCGATGATTCCGACACTTGATCTTTTATGTGCTCTGCTGCACCGCAGTGTAGGCCTGAGCCCAACAGCGAGGGCCTACCGCCACGTGTGTGGCCTCACTTCTCATTTGAGTTAGTAACACTGCAAGCACTGAGCAGGTGTACAACCTGTGATGATGATAGGTGCACTAGTATGTCCTCTGCCATGGCAATATCAAGACTCAGTACCAAATGTTAGACCTATTGGCTTGCAGAACGGAGCTGCATGATGTGGAGGGTGCCGTGACCGCGAAAAGGTGAGAAGTGAGTACTTGGTGCACAGCGTCGGGCAGATACCTCTGGGCAGCAGGAGTGGATGAGGTACAGCAGCCTGAATGCAGAAAGATGGCAGAGCGATTTAGGCGTACGCACTCTTATATACTCTGCCACAGCGTTGGATTGGTAACGAGGGCACTGGTGCAATGCCAGAGGGGTCGGTGCAGAGTTCCAACTGTGTGCTGCTTTTTGGAGCAGTCTGGGTGCAGATTTGGGCCGTGTTGCAGTTGTTTGGATACAGCCAGCAGCCCAGTGGGTGTCTGAATGGCCTTTCTGGAGGCAGATGGGCGTCATTACCTCACGTTTAGCAAAAGGCGTCACTTTATTTCTCCCGCAGGGCCGCCCATTAATGTATGCATACCTAGCAGGGCAGGGGGCCTGAGCAGAAGTGGCCTCAATTGTTTTGAAGTCACCGGTGTAAACAAATCCGTGCATTTTCTTGCATCTCCCCACCCCCCTTTTTAAATAAAATGTTGCCGAAGCAGTGTTTTGAGAAAAGGCAATATGCAAATGTGGGCCACTTTTTTTTTAGCGTGCCCGGCTGGTTTTGAATCCTAATCCAACCCTGCTCTGCCATTACTCATTCTGTACTATCTTTCAGATGTGGGAGCTTGAGAGCTCCACAAGGTTGTGTCACAATCTTATCTTGCTTTTTATCTAACAGGCTCTGAATCACGAATCAACGTTCATACCCCCCAACACCACCAAAGCTGAACGCACAAAAAATCTGCGATGATGCGTGGCCATCCTGAACGCATGACAAAGTTGCTTAGGCACTTGGTGGAACCTCTTACACACATGCCGGTGGCAGAAGGTGAGCAGAGAGACTTCTTTCCGCAGCAGCGGGCAGTCGCCTCTGGGCGGTGGGAGTGGATAGTGTGCAGCAGTCTGGGCACACAAGAGTGCATAGAAACATCCGAGCAGTGTGAGTGGATGGGGTGCACCAGCCTCATTGAGCATTAGCGAAACAGACTTACGAGTGTGCCGTTGTATGTACTCTGCAATTAATAATTCTATACTATCTTTCGGATCACTAAACTTGAGGGTTGCACTATCTCCCGGCACGTGTTTGGAGAGACACCGATGGCACAAAGGTGAGCTGTGAAGATTTTCTTCAGTGTCAACACTCCCTCTCCATCACTTCCTTTCTGTCTCTTACTCTCTCTCTCATTCTTTCTTTTTTCCTCTCTCTCTCTCTCTCCCTATCTTGCACTCTTCATCTCTCTTCCTCTCTCTCACACACTGTTTCTCTCTTTCCATCTTCCTTGTATCTTACGCTCTCTTTTTCTCTCACTCTTTCTCCTCCTCTCTCCCTCACTCTCTCTCTTTGTCCGTCTTCCCCTCTCTCACTGTTTCTCTCTTCCTCTCTCGCTTTCTCTCTCTTCCTCACTCTCTCTCTCGCTTCCTCTCTCTCACACTATTTCCCTCTTCCTTGAAACGCAGAATTATGCATGTGCAGGTGTATGTACTCTGCAATAACTAAATCTATATTATCTTTCAGATCATTAAACTTGATGGTGCACTAAGTCCCGCCACGTGGTTGGAGACACACCGGTGGCACAAAGGTGAGTTGCAAAGATTTTCTTCAGTGTAAACACTTCCTCTCCATCTCTTCCTTCCTCTCTCTCACACTTCTTCTCTTTCTCGGTCACTTCCTTTCTCTCATTCTTTCTTTCTCACTTCCTCTCTCATTCTTTCTTTCTCTCTCCCTCTCACTCTCTCTTTTCCTCTTTCACACTGATTCTCTCCCTCTTTCTTCCTTGTATCTCAATCTTTCTCTCGGTCTTCCTCTCTCACGCTTTTTCGCTCTTCCTTGTCGCTCACTTTCTTTCTCTTCCTCTCTCTCTTTCTCTGTCTTCCTCTCTCACACGGTTTCTCTTTCTCTCTTCCTTGTATCTTCCGTTTTCTCTTACACCAGCTCTCTCTCGTTCTTCCTCTCTCACTCTTTCTCGGTCTTCCTCCCTATGTCTCTTTCTCTCTTCCTCTCTCTCACTCGTTCTCTCTCTCTCTATCTCTATCTCCTTTGCTGGACGCATGACACACCATCTTATCTTTCTTTTTGTCTGACAGTCTGTGAATCACAAATGGACCAGCGATGACATGCCACGGCTGTACATAGTTTTATTTGTTGTTTTGTTTTAATAAAATGTTTTATATGTAAATCTATACATGACTAAGATTCTTATTTCTCCAACCTCACAAGCATATTTTTATTAATAGTTTGTAGAGGGACACTTTCGGGCCCAATAAGGTTGTTGGGGGTATGCTGGTGATGTGGTAAGAGTGCGTTATCTACTAATGTGGGGAGATGCAGCGTGAAAGGGGTATCTCATCGAAAGAGCTCTGGTTTGTTTTCAGAAATGCCTTTGACAAATGCCAGCTGATGGACTCAATCACAAAATGTCTTTTCAATGCTCATATAGTGTGACTTATGAACAGTTCGTACCCAGGCTCGCAGAGGGATAACTGGGGCCCGTCCGCTCGACTCACAGAGGCAGAACTACGAGCAGTCCGCTCCCAAAGGAACAGCAGCGTAGTAGCTCAAAAAGTTAGACAGCTGCGACCTGACTTTTTGGCTTCTAAAGGCATAGCTGCGAAGTGGTGATGTTGGGCACAGAGAGCGTGAAAGGGTTATCTTCCTACCAGTGTCCTGGAGTGGAAGTCATGCTGCCTGGCCCTCACCTGTTTCTCAATTTTTGTTTATTATTCTTAAACGTTCACTGCGTCCAAATCCATCATTACACAGAGCTCCGCTATATTAAATTGCCTCCGGAACCTTTCTTTTATATTTTCACTCGATGCAAGGCTCAAGATGGCTGCTAACCGGTTTGAAGTGTTAGCAGCCAATCAGAGGACACTTCCGGCTTTGAAGTATTAGCAGCCAATCAGAGGCAAGCTTGTGCTCTGGACTTTGGCACCAACCAGATATAGATATATATATTTTTTTTCCTTTAATATATGATAAACTACTGAACGGATTTGCACCATTTCTACAAAACCGTGCTTTCTGGAGCAAGACCTTTCTCCCTGCCAAATATGGCAGAATTCCTTTCAGCAGTTTGACCTGTAGCCTTGACTAAAGTTTCCTATGGAAAATGCATTGAGAAAACACGTTTTGACACACCCCTTTTTTCTCAGCCCCCCTTGACCAATCACCCCTAAACTTTCAAGATAGGCGCTGATCAGAAAAGTAAAGCTTTTTGGAAAGTGTCGTAAAGAATTGTCAAACCACGCCAAAGTTATAAGCAGATGGAGGGTTGCAGTTGGAGGGCTGCAGGAGGGGGCCCGCTTAACCCCCGTCCCAACATGAGAGAAGCCCCGTGACTGCGGGGACCCCAGCGGGGCCCGCAACCCCAGCGAGCCCCCGCTAATATTTTTTAAGAAATGCCCCCTGGACTTATCCCACCCCGGGGTCTCATTAAAATAAAAACACGGGAACCCGTGACCCCAGCGTAAATTGCACTGATTTCTAGGTCGAGCCTTCGCAGTGCATGCGCTGCAAAGGAAAACAACCTTTTCCTAGCACTTAGGCTTTTCAGCCAAGCACGTGCACACGTTGCCATTGCCTTCAATGGCAACACGTGCACGTCAGGAGATCCACTCGCAGGGAGCGCGTGGCCCATCTGGTCGCAATTATCGCTCACGCGAGTGAATCCCTCAACCCTGCTGCCGTGCGAGCGCGTTTGTTTTAGAAGGGTATCGTGAAGGCTAGGTTACAAAACACGCGCTGTTGGAGGGTGATTTACTAAACAGAACAGCATTGGAGATTTATTTGGGAAGTCTAATCGACAGGAAGTGCACTTCAGTTTTCAAACAAATTGCGTTTGTCTCTCAAGCTTGTCAATGTAGCCAGTCTAAGAGTGAGATGTCAAAGAAAATACAATGTAGTGCTAGATGATACTTCGAGGAGTGTGAGCCCACAAGTATCATTAGCTATGGAACAAAGAAAGCAAATCACGCACGAGCTGTTAGATAGCATAAAGTGTATTTTGGAAACAAAAAAAGTGTAAGAAAAAACCTTCATGGCTGCAGAATATAATCTGGTCCACCCTTCCTCTCCTTGAAGCCTTGGGGGAGGTAACAATGTCTATCCGTCACAGTGTGTTTCTGAGTTCCGTTTTATTGTCGCTGCTGGCAGGTCTCTGATAGTACATTCTATTTGCTCTTCTGCTTCAATTTCCCTTTTTGTGTTTTTTGCTCTTCTGCTTCAATTTCCCTTTTTGTGTTTTTTGTTTTCTAAGAGTTTCCATCCCCGGGCAGCGTATGTGACTAGCATACAGCAGGAATAAAGCTGGCAGATTTCATCTTGTCTCCTAATAAATTCAGCAGTATAGATCGCGGTTAACACTGACCCTCCTTGCGAGGGTCAGTGTTGAAAGCAGGGACTGCAAATGACAGTTTCTGGAAAGTGTAACACTGTGGGTTCAGCAGTCCCTGAAGGGGCCCTCAATAACCAGACAGGCCCCCCCATCACAGTTTCGCGATTTTGCGAATTGCAACATTCCAGTGTAAATTGTGGAAGCACGTGATGACCGCCACGAAAAAACATTATTATGTTTGCATCATTAATGCAGCGCCAGTGACCTCATTCATATGTACCAGCGTTATTGATATATTTGTGGAAGCAAAGTCATATCGTCTCCTGTACGGTAACACAAGACGTTGTTTGCAATCAGCTTGGGTTAAGGGAGGTTTTCCGTTTAAATAAAGCAAATTTTTCCCCAACATAATCCGAGCGACCTTCACGAAGGGGGCGACATGTCAGGCTTCTGGTCCAATGTACTCGGTCTGCCGGCAAATGAAATGTTTTCGCTTGATATTAATAAGGATAATCTTTACCTAAATGGAAATCCAAAGCAAACATGTACTACAGATGCGCACAGTCAAAGGCAATAACATGGCACAGATAAAAGGCATTATGGCTTAATCTGGCCCCTGTTCCAGGTGGTGTTCGGTGAAATGCTATCGGGTTGAAAATAATAAAATGAACGTGCTCTGCTTGCAGTGGGCAAAGGCTGCCAGGGCTTTTATCAATGTGATCTTCCACAATTCATTTCTGATGGCTTTGCTCCTAAATCTCATGCACTGCTTAACTTCTCAAACAAAATATACTTTTCATTGAGAAAAATATTTGCAGATAATTAGCTTTAGAATTTTTGTAATGCTAATAGTTCTTTTCATGTTGCTAGTGCCTACGATGTGGCTTGGGAAATGCCACCAAGGTGCTGTCAGGGTAAGGAAGGTAGCAGTGGCACCAGAGGCGAGGAGGGCGCTATGCAGTTTTTTTAAATTATATATTTATGTATAAATATGGATACAGATATAGCACTCTGTGTTCCCTTTAGGTAACTTTAGAAGAACAGCTTGAAGGAGAAGTTAGCATCCAATCGGAGGTGGTGATTAACTGTGGTATTCTTCTGCAGGACCCTTGTTTCTAGACATTCTCAATGCCTAAAAATTGAGGTATCTGGAAATTTGTTTACCTCATGTGGTCAGCTGTGGTGGTCAAGCCCATTCCAAAGTCTCAGTCCTTACACACCCATAGATCTGCCACTGTGATGCGTCCTATTGAAAGATCCTAGGTTGATCCAGTGGGAAAATGTAGTGAGGAATCATGTTGTGCAGGTGTACAGGACATTTGTTCAAGTAATATAGCTGTATACATAAATGCACATATCTACTATAATTGCAAGAAGTAATACTTTTCATTTAGCACACCAAGCACAGTCTTGGTGACGATTCACCGCAACCTCTCGGGCTTGTATGCAAGGGTAGCATGATGCATCACAGACTATTTTATTTCATTGTAAGAATTTGG
Organism: Lissotriton vulgaris; assembly: GCF_964263255.1. Classification (NCBI taxonomy): domain Eukaryota; kingdom Metazoa; phylum Chordata; class Amphibia; order Caudata; family Salamandridae; genus Lissotriton; species Lissotriton vulgaris. Next base: position 1,528,975,709 of record NC_141693.1, read on the forward strand.
TCTTACATGAAATTAGCATCGAGGAGCTGGTACTGCTTTCCAGGGAAAACCTTTATCGCAGCAAAAGTACTTCAACCAGGAGATGCCTTAAAAAATTTGACAGTCTGGGCTGACATGATTGCTGAACCGAGAAGTGAGGATGGGCAGATCAAAACTTGTGACAGTGAACAAGCCATTATTTTATATTACATTATAGTTACCATTTTAGGCAGAGGACAATTAACTGATTTGTCTAAAAATCACATGATTATTTGGATCATGTGCCAAAGCCAGGATTTCAGCCCAGGTCTCCTCTGGCTCCAGACTCTGAAGGCTCACGATTAAATTGCATCTTCTTAAATAGGTACCCATATCCAGTGCCATTTTAATTCTATGCAGAGGTTAATGGCCCCATCAGAATTACAAAATCCTTGTATGCGGACAAACTCTCTAGGTGGAAAATTGGTTATGAAATAAGGAGTCACACGGGAAACTGGAATAGGAATTACCAATTTCCAAGGTAATTTCTCATTACTTAGGGGACTCTTGTGGTCCCACTTATACTATCTGGGAGCTCTGCGCCCCAGACCTTAGCCTCGTATCAGCCCCTGGTATTAGTAGCTTCAAAAGGGCAGCGTTACCAGGTACTTTATTGGTGCACTTGTAATGAGACTTAGTGCGTACCCTACTAAAACTACATGGGGGGGGGCTGGAGGTCTAAAGCTGACAGCCTTTTAAAGTCAGGAAACCATCAACGTTAATTTAAAGAACATTATAGGTTGAGGATCAGAGTTGCTAAATTCAAGAACTGATTTTGCTGGAGATTTTTCATTCCGATGTCAAGCCTTCTAGCTCGTAGAACACATTTCACCATATACCTTTTGCCATAAACAGGCAATACTCTTGCTCTTCTCTCTCAGTCTCGTGTTCCGTTGACCAAGCCCTCTTTTCAGCGTCCCTGCATACTTCTATTCCTTTACTCACCTCCATTCCTCTTTTCTCATGCCAACTTAACCTCATGTAGAACCTATCTCATTCTGTCACTACTAACCGCTCCTCTCCTGTTTCTTACATCTCCTGGCCCAAATATTTTTGTTAGATCATAACTTAGCTTACTTACCGAGTTATCAGTGATGTTTGTTCGTACTGACTGACGGGTGCTCTGCATTGGCTCATATATCCACACCACTTACATATATCTTATGGCCCTCCACTCACTTCCTCTCTTTTCTCACCCACCCCTCAAATATCCTGGTTCAATTCTCCTATCCTCTGCTCCAGGGATGTGCAAAATCCACTAATTTGTATTTTGCGTACCATGCATAATTTCCCCCCACATTTTTCAGAAATACGCATGTTATGCAAAATGTCTCTGGATGATAGCTTGTGTGAAAATTGCAGTGTTTTCTAGGTTTAATTTTCATGCAAAACCTTCTCTGTAAACTGGTTTATCCCTATTATAGGAATAAAAAATTACTAGAATCAGTTTCGGATGGGCATAAATCAAGCAAAATCTTCAGTTATGTGAAATTTTGATAATTACTGAATGAGTGATAAAAGGAATGTTGGTAAAGCCAATAAATATGGATTTAATGTGCTAACACGTAAAAAAAAAAGCTAATCATAAATCCTGGTAAAACGTGCTGCATGCACAAATACAGTTTATCATATCAAATCCTGTCCTATTGGGCTTTCCAATGCTAGGAAAAGTAGCAAAAGAGGATTTCTTTCTATTTATAATGCATATAGGAGATAAAGAACTGAATGTACATACAACTTGATGACTAGATATAGTCTTTGGCAGAAAAATAGTACCGTATACATTCCAATGGAAACAGTTCCTGGAGGGCAGAATGATATACCAAATAGCAAATATTATGATGTGAGAGCAAAACTCTCTGGATGGAGCCAAAGCACACTATGTGTAATTTTTCAAATTATTGGGAACAATATGTTCTGCCAACATTCTCGTTGTATAGTCATGCCCAAATAGGTAACTTGGGGCAAGATGTACAAACCATTTTTCTGGTTGCAAACAGCCTGATTCACATAATCAGGCTGTTTGGGACCAGATAAATGCTTTTTCAAATTTAAAAAATGCAAAACGTGATTCGGAAAATTGCAACCAAATCATATTTTGCATCAGCGATTCAGTCTTTAGAAGGGGCGAGTTTAGGGCATCCCTTCTAAATACCACATCGGTATCGCATGTATTACTGTTTTTCAACTGAATTCCTATTGCAAAACAATAATACTTTACCACCAGTTTAAAATTGGTGGTAACCCAATCACAAAGGGGTTCCCAGGAGACCCCTTCTCCTTTGAAAATGCAAATGATACTTTATTTTAAAGAAGCCAATGGTCCCATGGACCACTGCATACTCTTAAAAAATGAAACTTCAAGGTTTCATCTTTTAGTTTTAAAAGACGTTCCGTTTTCCTTTAAGGAAAATGGTCTGCATTTTTAAAAAAAAACATTGCATTATTAAAAAGCAATCAAAGACATGGAGGTAGCTGACCTCAGCATGCCTCCATCAATTTGGCGGCTGTGATTCCTAATGGGTCATAAATTTCAACCTGCATCATTAATATTCATGATCTAGGTTGATTTCCAATCCACAAGGAATCCCTAAATGAAACTCATTGAGATTGGTACATTAGGAATACCAATTTTCAAATTGTGATTCTGAGAGAATTTCAATTAAGAAGTAGGTATTGCTAATGTTTGTACATCGGGACCTACATAACTTGCATATGTATTCTTCCGTTGCTGGTTGGTGTTACTATGAAGGTTATACCAAAATGCATGCAACTGTGCCATTTCAAATAAGAGCTGACCAAGCCAATTGTGTTGATGTTTAAGTACCGGAACGGTCTTCACAAGCAACACTAAAAACACAAACCAGGTACAGTGGGGTTAGCATGGGTGTAAGCTTCCTAACAAATGTCTGTGTGCAAGTGAAGGACTGTGTTCCTGGTGACTGCTGAATTGTGCTTGTTTTTGGAAGATACTGAGTCGACGCCGGATGCTGGTTCCCCAGTTCCAAAGTCGGCCGCTCTGGCTGTTAGGCCACATCCTCTTGCCAATTGGGAGAACCTGATCCGCAATTACAGTTACACCCCATTACAGCTCGGATCATGCACAACGATCTTGACATGCATTGCCGCCTGTCTTTCAATAGAGAGACCCTTCATAGACAAATACTCGGCACTGCCACTCCATCTCAACCCGGACCTGTAGCGCCTCCTGCACTGGATATAGGAAGACTGCTGGTGCTACTGCAGCTTGGCACTTAAAGCCCATCAGGAGCAGAGTCCTGCCAAAGAATGTCAACCCTGTCCAGCAGCATCTTCTGTAATTGGAGTTGAAGGACCTCACGCAACTCTACCAGCATACATCAGTCTTCATGTGCCGTGCATTATGCAATCACAGCACTATGCCCAGCCACAAAAAAATGCATGGCACTCACGTCCTGAGGTATTTCCTAACATTACCGTACCAAGACCATCTCAGCTCCACCAATGCACCTCAACAATGACATGTTGAGCCTCCTGCTGTGAATAGTATTTAGACCCCCACACACTGCACGCTTGATCCGTGGCAGAGCCTTCGATACAGTATAATATCGCACAAAGATCTCTACTAATGTGCTCCATCCGGATCTGTGGTCCACCGCCATCATGTAATAGAACTCCCCCTAAGATCTACAAATGCACCTCTAGCCGGACCTGTGGCACCCTGCAGTTACAGCGCAGCAGTCCATACACGTGGATGCCCAGTCTCTAGTCAATAAAGAACAAGCATTGTCATAGCCAATAAGTCTCGCCTTTGAGACTTTGTAAGTAAAAATAAAAAACTGAAGTGTAAAACTGCATCCTAAATACGAAGTAAATGTACACGAAGTCTTATACTTCAGTTTTTTTTTTTTTACTTACAAGGTCCCAAAGGCGAGACTTGTTTGCTATGTAAATGCTTGTTTAACTCTACCGGGCCACAAGATGCCTGCCAACACTTCCTGGTTTGGAGTGTCGGCAGCCAATCACAGTGAAGCTCGAGCACTGCACTTAGGCTCAGCCCAGATATCGAAAAGTTTATTTTTAGAATTTCTTAGCAACTACTGAACGGATTTACACCATTTAAAAAGAAGGCCGATTTCTGACCCACGCACTACCTTTGTGCTAAATGTGGGGTAATTCTGTTCAGTAGTTTTAGCTGTAGCCTTGCACAAAGTTTCCTATGGTTAATTGATTTTCTGGCTCTTATTTTTTTAATTTCTCAAAAACTACTGAATGGATTTACACCATTTAAAAAAAGGTCGGTTTCTGAACCAAGCTCTACCTTTCTGCCAAATTTGGGGTAATTCTGTTCAGCAGTTCGGCCTGTAGCTCGTCGCAAAATTTCCTATGGAAATTAACGCGTTTTGCACCCTCCTTTTTTCTCAGCCCGCCCCTTGACGAATCATCCCCAAACTTCTAGGATAGGAGCTGAACTGGATAGACTTTTTAAAAAATTCGTCAAGCAACGCCAAAGTTATTAGCAAATCAAACAATGCTTTTCCTATGAAAACTAGGTTGTAACTATAACTACCAACTGGCGACCTCCAGTAGGTAATACATACAGATATATTAACCTAAAAGCCAAAGGTTACAGGGACGATATAGTTAGTAAATAGAATTTAAAACACCATTAGAAAAATTCACTTAAAAACTTGAAAGGTTACAGGGACGTTAGAGTAAGTCTTAGATCATACAGAACCATAGAAGTTCAGCAGTTCTACTTACCTGACCTAACTATAACTTACGCCCTCGCAATTCACTGCTTATGACCTCCCTTCCTACATCCCTGTCACCTTTGTTTTTTTTAAGTGAATTTCTACAGCTTTTTACTTCTACTTCCACACTATAACCTGTAACCTTTGAGAGTGGGTGTGTGTGAGTGCATAAGTGTCTCACTGGGTGTGTGAGTGCATGTGTGAGTATCTCAAAGAGTGTGTGAGTGTCTTAGTGGGACTGGGATTGGCTGCATAAGAGTCTCACTGGATTTGTGAGTGGGTGTGGGATTGTCTGAGTGGGTGCTTGAGTACAAGTGGATTTGTGAGTGCCTCCATAAGTGCATGCATCAGTCTGTGACTGAGTGCATAACTGAGTGGTTCTGCAAGTGGGTGTCAGTCTCTAAGAGTCTGTGAGTGTCTGAGTGTCTGTGTGTCTGTGAGAGGGTTGGTGAGTGTATACATGAGTCTCTGAGTAGGTCTGGGATTGATTGCATGAGTGAGTAGGTCTATGAGTGAGTGCAAGAACCTCTGAGTGGGTTTATGAGTGAGTACATGAATCTTCCAGAGGGTCAGTGAGTGCATACACAAGTCTCTGATTGGGTCTGTGAGTGTGTGCATGAGTCTGAGTGGATGCAAGAGTCTCTAAGTGGGTCTGCCAGAGGGTGCATTTTTCTCTGACTGGGTCTGTGAGTGGGTGCATGCCTCTGAGAGGGTATGTGAATGAGAACATAATTGTCTGAGTGAGTGTGTAACTGTCTGAGTGGGTCTATGAGTGGGTGAGTGCATGCATCTGTGAGTGGGTCTGCGAGTGTGTATGTGAGTGTCTAAGTGGGACTGTGAGTGGGTACATGAGTCTGAGTTGCTCTGTGAGTAGATGCCCAAGTGTCTGAGTGGGTCTGTGAGTTATGCCCAAGTCTCTCATTGGTTCTGTGAGTGGTTGTGTGAGTTGTTGAGGGGGTCTGTGAGTGGGTGCATAGCTCTGAATGGGGACATGTGAGTGGCTACATGAGTGTCTGAGTGGGTCAATGAGTAGGTGCATGAGTCTTATTAGGTTTGTCTGTGGTGTCTGAGTGGGTTTATGAGAGTGCCTGAGTCGGTCAGTCAGTGGGTATGGGAGTGTCCGAGTGGGTCTGTGAGAGAGTGCATGAGGTTCTGAAAGGGTCTGGGAGCAGGTGTTTGAGTATATAAATGGTTCTGAATCAGTGAGTGTTTGAGTGGGTCAGTAAGTGGGTACATTAGTCTGAGTGGGTGTGTGAGTGAATGAGTGGGTCTCTGAGTGAGCAGGTCTGTGAGCGAATGTGTGAGTCTTTGAGTGGGTGTGAGAGTTTCTGAAAGGGTCTATGAGATATACATAAGTCTCTGACTGGGTCTGCGAGTGAGCATGTGATTCTCCTAAGTCTATGAGTGGGTGTGTAATTCTCTGAGTAGATATGGGAGTGCCGGCATTAGTCTCTTAGTGGGTCTGTGTGGGAGCATGAATGTCTGGGAGGGTCAATGAGTAGATTGATGAATTTTTGAATGGGTGAGTGGTTGTGTGTTTCTGAGGAATATATGACATTACAACACAAACAATTACAATGCATGCCTTTATAACAAAGTTTTTACATTGCAACGACCATTTCAAAGCATGATTTTTACAATGCATGCCATTACAACCATTGCAAGGCATACCATTGCAAGGCATGCCATTACAAGGCATACCATTACAAGGCATAAATCTTTTGGGACAACAGTGGGGTAAATGTGGGATAGTGTAGAGGTAAAAGTACTATCCCATGTACCCAGAGACCCATACCCCACCCTAAAACAAAAAAATCTCCATTACTTAACTTATAATGCGTTGTAATGGCATGCATTGTTATAGTATGGTTGTAATGGCATGCGTTGTAGTGACAACAATTGTAATGACATGCGTTGTAATGGCATGCAATGTAAAGGCACTTGTGTTGTAACAGCTGCAATGTAATGGTTGTTTCCAGTTTCTGAGCGGGTCAGTGAGAGGGTGTGTGAGTCTGAGTAGGTCTGGGAGTAGGTACCAGAGTGGGTCTGTGAGTCATGCATGCGTCTCTGACTGGTTCTGTGAGTGGGTGTGTGAGTCTCTGAATGGGTGCATAACTATTTGACTGACTGTGAATGGAAACATGAGTGCCTGAGTGGGTCTGTAAGTTGCCGTGTGAATGTCTAAGAGGGTCAGTGAGTGTGTGCATGAGTCTCTTAGGTTTGTGTATGGGTGTGTGAGGGTCTGTGAGTGAGTACCTGAGTGGGTCTGTGAGTGGTTGTGTGAGTGTCGCAGTGGGTCAGCGAGTAAGTGCATGAGTGTCTGAATGGTTCTGTGAGACGTTGTGTGAGTCTTTGAGTGGGTATGTGTAGGTCTGAATGGGCCTAGGTTATGCATGAATCTGTGAGTGGGTGAGTGATAATTTGAGTTGGTCTATGAGTGGGTGTGTGAATCTCTATCCATGTGTGGGTGCATGAGTGTCTGAGAGGGTCTGAGTGGATGGATGAGTTTCTGAGTGGGTCTGTGAGTCTCTGATTGGGTATGTGGTTGGGCGAGTGAGTGTCTGAATGAGTGAGTGAGTGGATATGAGAGTCTGTGAGTGTGTCTTTGTGTGGGTGCATGAGTTTCTGAGTAGATCTATGAGTGGGCACATGAGTATCTGTTTGGGCCTATGAGTGGATGCATGACTTTCTCTGAGTGGGTCTATGATTGACTTAATGACTGAGTGGGTCTGCGAGTGATCCCATCAGTCTGAGTGGGTGTGCAAGTCACTGAGTGGGTCTGTGAGTGGGTGTATGAGTGTCTGAGTGGCAGGATGATCTGGTCAAACAAGACTAAGAAAAAGGGGGGTAAAAGAAAAGTGTTTTCCGGTGGTAATTCCTATCGAGATTTTAGTTGCGACTACAGCCCAAACCACTGGATGTAATTAAACCAAATTTTGCAGAAAAAAAACTCTTGGTTCGGAAAGAACCATATGTTATTTGGTGTAAATCTGTTCAGTCGTTTTGGAGATATTAAAGCAAATCTACATTTGTATGTATGGGGACACATAATATGTGAGGTCATAAGCAGTGCAACAATCTATCACTCAAGACATGGCCAGTGACATCACTGATAACATCATTGATGACATTACTAATATCATCCAAAGAACCACTCACACCCCCACATACAACCTTTCATACATCCACTCCCACTCACACACATCTACTCACATACCCATTTAAAGATTCATACAAACAGTGACACACCCACTCACTGATCCAAAAAGCCACTCACACAACCACTCACCCATACAGCTGCTCCCACAATACTAACTCACCCACACAGCCACTCATTCACTCACCAATACAGCCACATTCGCATCCAATCATACCCACATGCAGACACTTATACACCCTTACAACAACTCACACACCTACTCAAACTCCATTACCGAACCTTACACAACCACTCACTTACCTATTCAGGAACTCACACACCCACCCATACATCCACTCACACTGCCACTAACTTACCAATACAGCTACTCACACACCCACTTACTTACCCATACAGCTACTCACACAGCCGCTGACACAGCCGCTCACTCACCAATACAACCAATAATACACCAACAGAACCACTTACATACCCATTCATACATCCATACAACCACTCATACACTCACTCTCACCCATGCAGCCACTTACCAAGACAATCACTCTCCAATACAGCCACTCACACAAACTCACTTAAGTTTCAGAAACAGTTATGAAACACTTATAGGCACGGGATCTTGTCATCAGTTATGTCTTTTGAGATGTCATCATTAATGTAATCCGCGATGTCATTGACCAAGTCACGAGTGATGTAATACATCAGGTCATAAGCAGTGCATTACAGGGTAATAAGTTATAGTTAGCTCGTCACTACAAATCCTGAATTTCACTGGCTTTGTATGCGTGAAACGTTAGCCCAACTATAACATCCTTATAACCTTTGTTTTTTCAGTGAAATTCCAAGGTTTTTTTTAATTCGCTTTAGCTAAAATATCCCTGTAACTTTATAAATATGTGTATATATTTATACACAAACACGCACATACATCTATGTGTATATATATATATATATATATATATATATATATATATATACACACACACACACACATATATATACACATATATACACATACATATATACATATATACACATACACATATATACACATACATATACACACACATACACACACATATATACACGTACACATACATATATACACATACACATACATATACACTTACATGTATACACATACACACATACATATATACACATACACACATACATATATACACATACATATATATTTATTTTTTAATTTTATTTTTTTATTTCTTGTGTGTGTATGTGTGCAAAGTCATTCTATTGCTTGAAGGGTAAAGTGTGTCCACTAACTAACTATTAATGATGTAGATGTTTACCCGTCTGTACGTTAACCATGCGCATCCAGCACCTAGAACCCTGGTTCTATGACCACCCACCACTATGACTCAGCTCAAGCCCGGAAGGAACAACGACTGCCAGCTGTCTGCACCAAACACCAACCAACCATGGACAGTCCTCCTGCTGTCACTGCCACCAGACCTTCACCACCATCCGCACCCCAACGGAGACCACCCCCACATTGGACGCCAATACCACTGAAGCCCTCAAGTACATCCTCCTCAATGTTCTCTCCCTACACAGACACGCCGTTAAGATCTGGGACCTCCTCGAAACCCTCTCACAAGACTTTGCTTTCTTTACAGAAACCTGGACCAACGGCTCCTCTGTCCCCGACATCACCAACGTCATCCCAGACGGGTACAAAATCTAGATGAAAGACCGCCCTAACCACCCAGGAGGAGGACTCCTCATCGCACACAAGAGCCCTCTATGCCCCTCCGCCTCCATCACAAATGACTCCCTCTCCTCAACTGAACAATTCTACTTCCAGATCCAGACCAGCCCTAGAAACACACTTCGCGGCACGCTCGCTTACAGCACACCTAACCCTTTTGCCTCATTCGCCACGAACATCGCTGACCTCATCACACCCCACGCCATAGCCTCCATGGACTACTTACTCATGGGAGACCGTAACTTCCACATCAACAACCCCAGCGACCCCAATTCCTCCACCCTCCTGGACAACCTCACCAACTTAGGCCTGAAACAGCTTGTCACCATGCCCACCCACAAGGCAGGACGTATCTTCGACCCTATTGTCACAAGAGGAAACAGCCCCCACTGCTGCCATACCACGAAACCCCCCTGGACAGACCACCACTATGTAAACTTACACATCGACAAACCCACTGCCCCCAAAACTGCACTGAGCCCTCCACGAAAGAACTGGAGCAAAATCACTGATTAGCAACTCAACTCCACCCTCAACTACGATGCCCCCACCAACTCGACCAACACCAACCTCGCAGCCAAAGATCTCCACAGATAGACCTCCAACTGTGCAGACAGGCAACCCCCACAGACATGGCCACAGGAAGGCCTCCTAATTACCACCAACCTCCAAGAATCTTGACGCACCTGCAGACGTCTCGAGATGAACTGGAGAAAGAGCAAAATTTCAGAAGATCACACCAACTACAAGAAAGCCATGACAGAATACCACCAATGCATCAGATCCACCAAAAAGACCTTCATCCAAAACAAGACCCTCGCCAACTCCAAGGAACTCTTCAGTGTCATCCAGGAATTCACCAAGCACACCAGCGAAACCACAGACATCACCCACTCCCAGGATCTCTGCTACAAGCTCAGATCCTAATTCCATCTTAAAATCAAGGGCCTCTACGAGCACTTCAACGACTAGACACCTAACTCTGAAACCACCCCACTCTACAACACCAGCCAGCCTACCATCTCCTCCAGGAGCCCAGTCACCACCAAAGACACCATTTCAATGATGAAAGGCACCCACTCAGGGGCCCCCATGGACCCCTGCCCACCACACATCTACCACAGTCATTGATCCGGAAATACGAAGCACCATCAACACCACCATCAAAACCGGCATCTTTCCCAGTGACTGGAAACACGCAGAAGTCAGACACCTGCTCAAGAAGGCCTGAGCAGACCCCATGGACCTTGAGAACTACCAACAAATCTCCCTCCTCCACTTCGCGGCGAAAGTCACCAAGAAGGTGGTTAAAGTCCTGATAACAACATTTTCCAAAGACAACTTCATCCTCGACCTCTTCCAATCCGTATTCCTGAGCAACCATAGCACCGAGACCATTCAACTTGCCAACTCAGACGACATTCACACCCTCGTCGGCCAAAGACACACCACAACCCTGATCCTGCTTGATCTCTCTGCGGGGTTCGACACAGTCTCCCACCGCACACTCACCGCCAGACTCCACAACGCTGGCATACAGGGAACCGCCCTCAGTGGATCCACTCCTTCCTCACCAGCAGAACTGAAAGAATCAGACTGCCACCCTTCCTCTCCGAACCCACGGAAATCAACTGCGGAGTACCCCAGTGATCGTCGCTCAGCCCTCTGCTCTTTTAAGATCTACATCGCCACCATCGTCAGACAGCACAGACTCAGCATAGTTTCCTACGCAGATGACACCCAAATTCATCCTCTCTCTCACCAAGGACCCTGTCACTACCAGACTAAACTTCTAGGAAGGAATAAGGGATGTCACATCCTGGATGAGCAGCAGCTGCTTGAAGCTCAACTCAAGCTTGGGAGAACACCTGGTAGCCCACCACCCATGGTAGCCTTCCCATCCCCACGGACCACGCTCGAAACCTCAGCATCGTACTCGATTCCTCCCTCTCCATGACCTGTCAGGTCAACGATGTCGCCTTCAGCTGTTTCAACACCCTCTGCATCCTCTGAAAGACCTTCAAATCGATTCCCCCTGAAGGAAGACCGTCACCCACGCACTCATATCCAGCAGACTGGACTACGGAAACAACGGCTACTCCGGGATCAACAAGTCTCTGCTCCGCAAACTCCAGACCATAAAGAACACCGCAGTCAGACTCGTCCTTGGCAACCCTCGACATGAACACATCACCCAACACCTGCATAACCTCCACTGGCTACCCGTTGAGAAGAGTTGAGAAGAGTTACATTCCAGATACTCGCCATGCCTACAATTTCCTCCACAACACTGGACCCCAATACCTCCACGACCTCAGACACACCCCCTCCCTGAACATCTTCAGGAAGATACTCAAGACCTGGCTCTTTGACTGAATGGAGCTAACTACCCCCCAGCCCCTTGAGACCCTCACGGGTGAGTAGCGCGCTTACAATTCCCCTGATTGATTGACTAGAACATCCTATTTTATGTCGCACAATTTCTACAATGCTGATGGTTTATTTCATGTATCTTTGATAACACAGTCCTATGATACCACTTCACACCATGTCAAGTATATTGGTTTTTAACTTCTCTGAAATTTTTAAATTTGTCTTTTCCAGGACGTGTGCCAGACTTTCCAGAGACTTTATCAAGACATTTTTCTTTCTTTTTTGATCTATGCATAGATTCCTTTATACTTTGCGTGTTGAACTGTATAGTTAGAAGTTTCCTTGCTTTTAAACAGAGTTGTCTCCAGGTTAGACTTTCAGCTAACTTATCTCTTTTTCTCAGAGGCAGTCTACATGTGTGTCCTCTTGTTTATAATTGTCCCATAGCTTATGAACTAAGTAGGTTTATGCTTATTCGTTACTGAACTTCATTTGAACTGATTCCGTTATGTCATGAGCTCTTGCAATTAGCTTTATTTTTATCCATTACTGGTGCGATTTGAAGCTGATTAACTATTTGTGTCTACTTAATTGATTTTTAAACTTTGAATAAGCCCTTATGGTTTTGACTTAGGATAATGTCCTGTGAAGTTCTCCGTTATTTATTCATCGGCCAACTCACTTGGCCCCAATCCTACCAATTACATTTACTAGTGAAAAGCGCAGACAGAATTTATATGCATATAATGTACATATATAAAATTGATTCATTCACATTCACTCTCTAGTGTCTGTAGATTTGTGCTAACTGTGCTTGGATCATTTTTTATTTTTTTGAATTTCACATGTTACTTGTCTGGAAAACCGAATAACTGGATAATACATTGTTTTCAAAATCACAGGACTTCCTAAAATGTACACACCCTTGCAGCAATTGGAAAAGTGATTTAATGGAACTTTACCAGATCACACTTGATCGAATTTCTTCCAAGGCACTCAGTAATAACCTTCTTTCTTTCTTCTGTAGCAGCTCTTTCACCAACTGATAATTCCTTTGACCATCGGATGTGGGTGCTGATGGATGTTAAGAATAAGAGTATACACCTCACATTTCATAACACTCACAACACACATTATAACATTAACAAGAGCATCAAGAGGCAAAGCAGCATTACCTTGGTATATTCGCTGTGGTTTCCTGTGGAAATAAAAAATAATTACTAACTCTGATTTTCCTGTTGTGTTGATATAACTTCCAATAATCTTCACTCTAACTCACCATATATACTTTACAGAGCAGAACAGTAGTTCAGTTCAATTCAACTTTATTCTGATACAATAGTAACCATAAAAGCAAAAAAAATATGAATACATCACATTAGTTGATAAAAAGATAAAAATGTCATGTACATATATCTAAAGTGGCTAGTGCAAAGACGAACGTCATATTAATATATACAATTGATTAATTAAAACAGTTTGCAGATTATAGATATGGTCAAGGAACCATCATAGACCTAAACGCCCCTTATTGAAGTTTTGAGAAAAGTGACAGTGCAGAAAATCAATCCGACATTGTCTAAGTCTAGTATACAACGATATGATGCCTCCAAGGTAATTGGTCTTCTCTTAATAAAATAAGGATAAAACAACTGTTTAGAATATTTAAGATAGTATTTACAGAAAAATATAAAGTGCATAGCGGTTTGCTCACTCCTCCCGTCACAAGGGCACAAATTTTGATTAAAATTTTGGCTATAGCCCAGTGGGAAACAGAGTGCAAATCAGATTGTGCCCCTGTCGTAACAAAAGGCTCCTTTCCCATCGGCTCATTGGCAAGGTCAAATACATACGAAGTGGATCGCAATACTGTTCTATAGCCATGTAATTTTGCACTAATGTTTTCCTGGACTCCACCACTTCCCGCTCGTTATTGTATAGGGAATACAGAGCGGTCCGTAGTTCCTTTTTAGGGACCGATTCTGCTGATGTGGGATCCAGGAAGACACTTTGTTTATGCTATGCAAACTGGCTAGAACGCTGCTTAGCCATGGGATTTCTAAGCCTTTATCGCAATATAAACAATCCTTAATAATCTGCTGTGTCAAGAGTGCCGCTTCATTCTTCCACACCTATACCCACATAAGTGCCGGTCGTGCCCAAATAAAATCAGTTATAAAATTGATATGGAGCTCCTGGTGACATATATATATTAGGGGGTTGAGATTGGGGTGCTTAATAATTTCCTGCAGAACCTATTTTCTTCTTGCTGCATTGCTGAGCAATTGACAGTTCCCCAAATCTCAGCGCCGTATGTGGCTACCGGGGTGCATTGAAGTTTATATATTTTCTGTACTGCTAAAAGACCACTCGTGGTCTTAGGACGGGGTAAACTTAAAATTGATTGGTGGCCTTTGAGAACTTGCTCCTGGCGTGAGCTAAATGCTCACTCCAGGAGCCGTTCGCAGTAAAGGTCAACCCTAAGTAAACAAATGATCTGACCGAAGTCAGTATTTGACCGTCTATTGTAATCAATCGTATTTATCGCTTGCCTGGGCCACTGCTCATCAGAAAAGATTTTTTTAAATTTACCCGAAGGTCTAGCTCTTTCATATAATTATTTAAATTTTGAACAAGAAGACACAAAGAGTTACGAGTGCGGCCAATGAGAACCGCATCGTCTGCGTAAAGAAGTACAGGGATGGGCTCTTTATTAACATACAGGACATCTTGAGTAGCCATTTTCAGTGAGGTGTTCAACCCATTGATATATAAAATAAAAAGCAGGGGAGCCAACACGCATCCTTGTCTGATGCCACTGCCAATATCCCCAAAACCTCCCCTCCCATCCAGATCCTTACTTGATCCTGGAGGTCTCGGTGTAGGTGTACTAGAAAATTAACCAAGGTTTCATCCAACCCACCTGCCAAAAGGATAGCCCACAGCTTTGACCTATTCACTAGATCAAAAGCTGTGGACAAATCCATAAAAGCCATATAGATGGGGGTCCTCCTAGCAATGGTATATTTTCCGACAATTAAGTGTAAATTAAGGCATTGTTCGATAGTTCCCACCTTACCCCTGAACCCCAGCTGGCATGGGTCCAAAATAGCATTTTCTTCAGTCCATCCTACAATTTTGTTATACAGGACTCTTCCTAAAATTTGAAGGGTATTATCTATTAGAGAGATGGGTCTATAATTGCATGGAAGCTATCTAGCTCCCTTCTTAAAAATCGGGACTATTATACTTCTGGCCCAGGTCTCGGGTATTTTTGTCAAAGTTAAATTATTAAAAACGTTCAAAAGCAAAGGGGCCCAGAAAGCCGGTTTCCACTTAAATAAATCGATGGGGAGCCCATCTGGGCCCGGTGCCTTATTGCCTAAATTCTGGTTAATGGCTTCCACAACTTCTGAAATGCTTATATCTATGGGACCCAGGCTGCCTGGGGTGAAAGTTACCTCGCAAGTGGATGGGGTGGCAATATTAAAGCTAATAGGCGTCAAGGACTGGTCCATAGAATGGACCTCCCTAACTGCGGCCCAAAAAATGTTTCCCTTTTTCTGGCTAGCATCCTCAGACAATTTATCCCAATGTTCAATCAGGAGATCCTTCTTCCTGTCATTAATTGCCTTAGAATAATTCTTTATGGCCAGTTTAACTTCTGTTATATACCTCGGGATGGCTGAAAGGGCCCTACGTATATTCTTATTTGCTTGTGAGCAATCGTGGTTGAACCATCTCGGGTTAGGTGCCACTTCGGGACGGGGTTTGGAGAGGAGGATTTTAATCGTCTGACAGATCTTCCCAAAATCTCCAACTATCTGTGCCGTGGGTAGGTCTAATGAAAGGCAAGAAATAATTAGACATTTTGTCCCCTGCCAATTCCCTAAACATTTCAGAGTTATCAGTCCCCCTCCAGCATAATCTTAAATTATCGGTTGACAATGTTAGATTTGAGGCCCCACATTCGGTCTGAAAAGTCGGCCTGTGGGCAGTGTGTATCGATATCTTAATGGGATTATGATCTCCGAAGTCAGAGGGTACGACCTCTGCAGATGCCAGCTGTTTTTCTATCAGAGGGCACTTTTTGGTCCATTTTTCACCACCCATGCAACCTTTGGCATGTGATTTTTTTTTTAATTTTCAGGCACTTACTTGGACTTTTTCAACAATTGCAATGACTTTTTCCCCCTTTGAAACACAGCTAACGCCAAATATATTTGTAGGCGGCTGCCCATGCGTTTTTCACACTGTCTGTTTGCTCAACGCCGTTTGGGGACTGGCATTTACCATTGCAGTTATGGCCCTACAAGTTTGTCACTTTACTTGTGCTTCGGGGTTGCATGCATTTTTTATCACTGAGCACCGGCGCTTTCTGAACTTCCTATTCAACAATTGCCTTTCCCCCCCTTTGAGATGCATTTAGTAATACCAACTATCTTTGTAGGTGAGTTAACTGACTGCCCAACAACAGCGAGATCTTCTGTATTCCAAGGGAGCAACAAGACACCACAACAACAGCAGAATGGAGATGTTTCTGCAGCCTGCGAAGGGTGTGAAGCACAGATCACATCTGCCCACCCAGATAACCGCAGCAGATCGGGCCAGAGACTACAGCACCATGATGCACGCTGACGGTGGGGTACTGTTTTGCAGTGTGTGCAATGTGGCGGTGGACCACATCCGGAAACGCACTGTGGATATGCATGTGCGGTCCCAAAAACACTTTAAGCGCTGTTCAGATGATCCTGACCTTCAATCTTCGCCCAAACATGCACATCAGATGACGGTGAACTCGCTATTCACAAAGAGTACAGCTGCCGGTGCCGCAAACCATGAAATAAGTGAGTGGGTTAACATTCCGCTGAGCAAAACCGACCACCCTGTGTTGCGCAAGTTCCTACACGAGCGTGTACGGAATGGTGGAGCGATACCTGGGAGTCATCAGCTGCAAGAACGTTATCTCCCAGGGAGATATATAAGTGCCAAGAACGAGCTGAAAGACCTATTGAAAGATCAGAAGATCAGTGTTATCTTTGATGAAACACCAGATGTCGAAGGGTGGTGTGTTTTGAATGTGCTAGTTGCAGTAGTCTCTCCGCAGGGTGCCCGTCAGATCCATACCCACATGGTGGACACAGTCTTCCTATCACAGTGCAACCATGGGACTGTAGCGCAAGCTGTTGTAAAGGTGCTCACAGAGTACAGCATAGACTTCCAGAACATTATTTCTTTTAACACTGACAACGCAGCATACATGCTCAAGGCATACAACACAGTGTTGAGGAACCTGTATACAAACTCCATACACATCACCTGCTTGGCACACATAATGAATCTTGTTGGAGAGTCATTTAGGAAGCCTTTTGTGGAGCTAAATGCTTTCCTTCTGTACTTCTCCTGCATCTTTTACATGGCCGGTAGCAGAAACAGAAGGTACCTGCACCATCTTGCTGAGAACCATGGGATGAAAGCACGGGTGGCACCTGACCCTTGCAGTACCCGCTGGAATTCTTGGTTTGCCGCTGTCCAGTAGCGCTGCAAGCACTTTGAGGCCTATGCTGGGTTTGTGGAGTCTGAGATGCAACTCAGTGAGTCTCCCCCAGATTCCCTTGAAAATCTACAGAAGATTTTGAACAGCGACCAAAGGGAGTGCATTAAAGTCCAATTGGACATTCTGCAGAAAAATGCCAAAGCATTTTAAACCTGATGGAGTTATTCCAGAGTCAGACACCAGTGACCATGAAGGTATATGATTATTTGGAGGACCTCCACATGAACCTAACCAACAATTCAGTCCTGACTGTGAAGTCACTACAACCTTTTCTACAGACCACTGCAGGGGCAAAATTAAGTCTGGCACAGAAAAAAAAAAAGATAACAGCCCAGCTTAATAAAGCTTTTGAACATTCACTAGTGATAGAATTCACTTTTCGTTACCCCAATTACCCATTGATGATGTGTGAGTTAGCATCATATGGCTAACTGATGAAGTTCGTATATGCACCTATGCTGAATTATTTTACTTGCTCCTGTACTCCTATTCACATGTACGTGTGACCATATTAGTTCCTTAGCTTAGCCTGTGTGCCACCATTTTGTGTATCTCTCTGTGCCTGCGGGCCCTGCTCGCTCATATGCCCCTCCCGCAGGAATACAGAAATTCACTAAGACAGCAGTTTTCGTTTCTCGGCTTGCTGTGGCCGAAACTAACAAGTCTCTTTATCAGTAATGTTCTCATGCCCAGAGACGCCGAAGCCTAGCTCCATGGCCATGAGTAGAGATAGCGATGTATCCTTTGCAGGTGCAGATGCCTGCTGTATGATGGCATTGTTCACTGGTCCGGGTTTCGGTGATTTTCCACAAGGGGCGTACCCTTACTAACTGTATTGCATTATAATGTATTGCTGTGATGCAGAGAGTCAGTCCTCTCGTTCGCACTCCTAGGAGTGAGGTCGGACAGGGCCCTCTCACATGAGTGTTGTTTGGCCTAATAAAGACTTTTGTTTATTCTTCTCCACTGTCCGGCTGACTTCCTATATAGTGACTATAGGTGAGTGCGGTAAGTCACTCGGGTGGATTTGAGCCACGCTTATCAGATGGCGCCCGAATAGGGACCCCGCGATAAGGATCTTTCTCACCCGTAAGTGGGTAGCAGAAGACCGGGGACCCGCTGGTCGGCACGGTGGGCCCGGGTACCCATCTGATGCCGAGCTTGGTTCTCGCAGCGCTGCCCCACCCTGCTGATTGGGAGAGGTCCCGGTTCGGATCTTACGCCGGGGTCCAGAAGGCGGAACTTAAAGCTGACCGTGTTGGTCCTGGCAGCCGGAGGTGGAGAACGGTAGAGGTCGGTGACGCCTACGGAAGGTGAGTGGTCCACCTGTGATTGTTTCAGGAACAGGAGTGTTCCGGGAGACTAGGGTGTCTCCAGTGGTTTGAGGAGCCGGTGTGCTCCTGGGGCTAGTGTGCTCCGGGGAACTCAGAGTACGAGTAAGTGCTCTGACAGATTTGACGAGGTTGGGGAAATATCTAGAGGTATTGTTTGTAGTGATCCGACCGGGTGGTACTGTGGTGAAGGCGTGGCTCATCGCGGGTGGACTCCGGTGCTTGCCCTGAACTCCTAGAGTGGTGGTTCAGTGGAGGTGAGTCCTGGGTCTCCCGTGGTAAAGTGCGCAGTGATCCGTAGTGCCGCACGGGGAGCGGATTTTTTTCCCTATCCTCAGAACAGTTAGTGTACTGTTCGGTCTGCGGTAGAGTCCAGGTTCTCCAGGACTTGGTCGGCGGGCCTTGTCCCATTTGGTAACACGAGTTTGGAGGTATTGTATACATGCGTGTGTGGTTTCCTAATGTATGTCTATATGTGTGTATGAACGAGCTCGAGCTAGCGACTCAAGGTAACGCAGTCTGTGGAGAAGTGTTTCTTTCACACCGAAGTGACGATGCCGTGTTTTAGTAAATTACGATGTTTTGGATGTTGTTGTTGACCCTCAGATACTAGACTGGCCGAGAGCCAGCCTGCACCCCCTGAAGGCACTCCAAGCTTTGATATGTATGTCAAGCATGGATTGGTCCCGCTTTTGTTTGGTACACTGCTGATAATGTGGATTTACAATGGCCTTTAACAGGTTCTTTTGATGAAGCTAAATTGGATTATTTGCAAGACAAATTGTTTGCTAGGCGTAGCCGTCAGAGTATGTTTGATTCTTTGCGAGTGTGGCAGAAAGAGGCCAGAAAACGCAAGTTGAGAGACGAGAAGGAGGCTTATAAAAATTCCACTCAAACTATGGCGCAGAAGGCGAGAGAACAGGTTGGAAATGAGAATGCGCTACGCATGGAGCGCTCAGATAGACTTTGTAGGTTGAAAGAAAATAAAAGTTATGTAGTGCGAGAGGACGACCCAGATGAGATGGAAGACATTTTGAATACCCGACCCCCTCCCCCTTATGCCCCACAGCCCTTGTACCCCTCCTTGCCAGTTCCGGCCCCCAGTAGTGGAGTTCCGGGTCTTTCAGCAAGTGCCCCCCAACAATCCTCGCCCTCGACACCCCTTGTTTCTTTACACCAGACCACTTCACCTGCACCCTCCCAATTTTCTTTAGCACTCCCTACTGTTTCAGCTAGTACCACCCCCAGTCAGGAGATGCTAACGCCGAGTCGAGGCGCAGGTAGCGGATTACTCTCGCAGGTACGGAAGTTGCTTACGCGTTCTACAGTTGGTTTAGATGAGAAGAGTATGGTGGCTAATCAGGCATGTCAGTGGGCCAGGAATAATATTTATTCGTTTGAGGACATTTGGTCCACTATGAAGGATTTTGAGCCCTTGATGCAACAGCACGCTTTGTGGCATATGTCAAATGTACTGATACCGCTATGGGAACAGGGGTATGGAGGTGTGGCTCCAGCGGTTTTACGAGACATACAGGCCGGAGCCTATAGAACAAATACCGGGGTGAAAGAGGTGATGAGTAGTTTACGTGCCCTATTACAATACAGAAATGAATTGCCCTCTGCAGGCACGCCCCATTTTCCAGGTTTACATCCAATGCGCGAGGTGCACCCTATTTTTCATCCCGAGATCCCCGAGTTGGTAGATCCAATAACGAGGGCTGTTACCAGGAACAGGATAGATGCGCATTTCCAGGAGCAATGGGTGTATACGCCATGGAAGAGAAGTGAGGTAACATCATTGAAGGCTCAGCTACCAGATTCTAGAAAGAACCCGACTGCCTACTACAAAGAGCTAACAGAAGCTGCGTCTTCCACTGTAATGACGTTGGCTGATGTGGAGTTGTTTTTCGGGCTTTTGGTCCCAGTTGATGTGTGGCGGCAAGTGAAAGGTACTGACCATGCCGAAGAGTTAGGAGGTACGTGGCAGGAGTTGCAGGATTGGGATAAGGAACGTAAGCCAGGGGAGAAGCCGAAAGCTGAGATTTTAGCCTTACCAGGACGCATAATAAAATACATGCATTCTCTCATTCCCCCGAAAAAGGTAGATTGGGACAAGTTGACGGCTTGTAAGCAGAAAAAGGATGAGGCAGTTTCGGACTTCTTTACAAGGTTTGAAGAAACATTCATAGACTTTAGTGGGCAAGATGTGTCACAGGATGGAGGGCAGCAGCTTTTTGTTAATAGGTTTGTCACAAACCTATTGCCCGAAATTTCAGCGAGATTGCAAGCGTCGGAGAGCACGTGGACAACGTCCTCTCCTTCCGGTATCCTCAGTATGGCGCAGTATTATGAGCACAGAGAAAATGAGAGTAAGGACAAGCAGGAAAAGAAAGCTAAGGATCTAAAGACAAGAGTTTTGTTGCAGCAAGTGGCTAGAGGTAGAGGAAGGGGTGCAGCGCCGAGTCGTGGGGGCGGCTTTGGGAGAGGTGAGAGTAGGGAAAGGCTGGGACCGAATCAGTGCGCGAAGTGTAAGCAGGAGGGGCATTGGTGGAGGGATTGCCCACTGCTTCAGTCGAACGCTGGTCCAGGACGAGGACGAGGAAGAGGTAGTGGTGATTTTGGGAGACAGGCTGCAAGGTCGGAAGGAGGTGGGAGACCGGGAGGAAATTACTTTGACAATGGTGCAGACAGACAACAGTTGCAGAGGGGCGGTGGTCAGTACTATAACTATGATTACTCAGTGGACGATTTGACAGGGTTCTCCCACAACTAGGACAGCGTAGGACAGAGCATGGGACCAGTACCTGTGGAAGTTGATCAGAGGGGACCCTACGTCGAGGCAGACTTATTGGGGTCTCAACAAAAATTTCTAGTGGATACGGGTGCGATGAAAAGTTCAGTGGCTCATTCTCGGGTCCCAGGGGCGGCTCTGTCTGGCAAGAATAAAATCTCTGTGGGTTTCGCAGGTACCCCGGTGATTAGCCCCATTTCTAAACCTCTCATGTTGACGATTGGCCCTTTCACTGTTGATTCACCGTTCCTATTGACATCGAATTGTGGAGAAAATGTGCTGGGCTTAGATCTATTGAAAAGGTTGCACGCCACCATCTATTGTTCCCCAGATGGCGTGTACCTTACTTTGGGCCCGAATGTTGCCCGCCCATTACAGTGTTTTTCAAAAGATGACCCATTACCACCTGAATTTCAAGGCATACCCGACGGCTTGTGGGCTGTCAATGATACAGATGTAGGTAAAATGGATATTGCCCCAGTGACCATAAGAGTGAAGGTGGGGGCAAAATTACCCAGGGTTCCACAGTACAGGATTCCTAGGGAGGGAGAGAAGGCCCTGTTACAAATAATACAAGATTTAATACGGTCTGGTGTAGTGGAAGAGACTGATTCGAACATATGTAACAGCCCTATTTTACCTATCCTTAAAAGACGGTCACCTGAAGCAACTAATACTCCTGATGTCTATAGGTTTGTGATTGATTTACGCCACGTAAATAGAGTAGTGGAGCCACAGTACCCGGTGGTCTCGGACATCACTACAATATTCACAATGATTCCCCCCTCTGCTAAATATTTCTCTGTCCTGGATTTGAAAAATGCTTTCTTCAGTATTCCAGTACATGAAGAAAGCCGTTATCTCTTCGGATTCTCATTGGCTGGCCGAAGCTTCCGCTTTAAGAGAATTCCCCAGGGGTACACTGAAAGTCCGAGCATAAATAGTCAGGCTCTAAAGGCACAATTGGATGAACTGGAACTTCCACCTGGCAACGTCATGTTGCAGTATGTGGATGATATCCTGATAGCGTCGGACGACGAGCAGGGTTGTCGGGATGCTACTGTGAAATTACTGCACCATTTGGCCAAAAGGGGGCATAAAGTGTCCCTTCCAAAGTTTCAATATTGTCGAACAGAGGTAACCTACCTCGGTCACCTCCTTTCGAAAGTGGGGAGGAGATTGACGCCAGAGCGCATAAAAGCTATCAATAACATGAAGGTACCTAACACGCAGCGAGAGGTGCGCGCATTTTTGGGCATAACATCGTACTGTCGCCAGTGGATACCTAACTATGCGTTACTAACAAAACCCCTATTGTATCTGACTACCAAAGAAGTGCACGAACCCCTACCCTGGACCCCCGCATGTCAAGAAGCGTTTGAGTCACTAAAAACGGCTTTATGTTCTGCGCCTGTTCTTGGAACACCTGATTACCAGAAGCCTTTTGTTCTTTACGTACATGAGGCGGAAGGTTGCTCGTTGTCTGTTTTAACTCAGTGTTACGGGGGGGAAACAGAGACCCTGCGCTTATTTTTCTGCAATGCTTGACAATGTGGCGAGAGCGCTGCCGAGTTGTCTGAGAGCCACGGCGGCTGCTGCGGTCTCCATAAGACAATCGGCAGGGCTCGTATTGGGATCAGACCTCACAGTCATGGTACCGCATGCTGTGTACATTTTGTTGAACAGAACACAGACGCAGCACTTAACTAGTGCTCGTCTTATGGGTTATGAGATGACTCTTTTTGCACCCCATGTTCCGATCAAAAGGTGTGCTACATTGAATCCTGCCACACTGTTACCTATCCCCGCAGATACAAAGGACGATGATATACATGACTGTCTGTTTAGAACAGAAGAGGAGACAAAGGGGAGGGTGGATCTGACAGACAGGCCTTTGGACGAACCAGATGGGGAGTTGTATGTGGATGGGTCTTGTTTTAAATTACCAGATGGTACATCGACAGCAGCGTATGCAATAACGACATTACAGACGGTAGTGGAGACCTCTAGGATACCTTACAATTCGGCCCAAGCTGCTGAGAATATAGCTTTACTGAGGGCATGTGAATTGAGTGAGGGGTTGGATGTGAACATTTATACTGACAGCCAATACGCCTTTGGCGTGGCTCATAATTATGGGCGACTTTGGGCAGAACGGGGATTTCTGACTTCTCATGGACAACGCATACAACATGGCCCACTGATATTACGACTGCTAGCGGCACTGACACTACCCAAAAGATTGGCTGTGATAAAGTGTAGCGCACACAAGACAATAGTGGATGATGTAGGGCGAGGCAATGCCTTCGCCGACGAAACAGCAAAAGAGACTGCTCGGGAAAAATTACCACAAATGTTTGTGGCAGGACCAGCTAGATGGGTCCCAGATGTTCATATGTTCTCAGACACTGTACAGAGTGTAAAGAATATACAGGGAAAAGCGACAGAAGATGAATTGAGGGCATGGAAGGATGGGCAGGGACGATTGGATGCGGATGAATGTTGGATAGATGTGACCGATAAGAGACGATGGTTACTCCCGAATGCATATGTTCTTCCAGTAGTGACGATGGCGCATGGGCCTGCACATGTTAGTGCAAATGGGATTTGTAAATTGTTAGACCCAGTGTGGAGCAATAAGAATATCTCTAAAGTGGCCACTCACTTGGTTCGACAGTGCATGGTGGGTTTGAGGCATAATCCGGGAAAGGGTACCCCTGTCCCAACTGGAAACTTTGCACCTCCTTCTTTCCCTTTTGAGGTGATTCAGATGGATTACATCGAAATGGAAAGGGTCAACAACTTAAAGTACGTCCTTGTAGTCGTATGCGCCTTTAGTAGGTGGGTGGAGGCGTATCCAACGAAAGATTGCACGGCCATTTCTACTGCAAAAATGTTGATAAAGGAGTATTTTTCTCGCTTTGGATTACCTAGGGTGATCTGGAGTGATAATGGCATGTCCTTTAATGCAGAACTAGTCAAGCAAATATGTAAAGGCTTACATAAAAAAAGGGCCAAAAATTTTATTCAGCCTTACACCCTCAGGCAGCAGGACTTGTGGAGCGGTTTAACGGCACGCTCAAATTAAAAATGGCCAAAATATGTGAGAGTACAGGTCTCCGTTGGCCAGATGCCCTTCCCTTAGCCTTGCTTTCAACGAGAGTAACAGTGAATTCGAAAACGGGCGTCTCCCCCCATGAAGTGGTATTCGGCCGCCCGGCCAATATCTGGGGAGTGCCCAGGCCTAAGTGTTTTTCAGAAGTACCATATCCTTTGTTGATAGACTATCTGTATGCTTTGACTAAAGATCTTCGTCTATTCATCAGCAGGTAGCAGACACTCTGAAGCCGTTGCCGGAGGGGCCAGGACACTCCATCAACCCAGGGGACTGGGTCGTCGTCCGAAGATATCAGCGGAAGTCCTGTCTGGAGCCAAGGTGGTCAGAGCCGCGTCAGGTGCTCCTCACCACGCGTACGGCGCTTCGGGTGGAAGGAAGGAAGGCGTGGACCCACGCCTCACATGTGAAGAGGGTCCCCGCTCCCGTTGCCCTATGACCAGTGGGTAAAGGACGGCATCGCTGACGAAGAGCATGAGAATATACCAAGGTATGCTCCTTTCTCGGATGCTTCACTGATTGGAGAAGAGCGAAGCGGAATAGAGAATTCAGTGAGCTCTACTACTCCTGTTGCTACTAGTGAAGAGACACCAGAGAGTCCAGCATCTGCCACAGATACACCTGCTTTGTTTACTGACCCCGAAGTGCCAGGGAGCACTCGATACAATCTGCGGCCCCGAAGAAAATAAGTAACAGTATCAGATATGATTGACTAAACACTGGAAGAAGGGCTTAGTGCATTTTCTGAATACGAAGATTTAGTGGTAGGGATGGACTTGTAAGAGCCCTGGTGTTTAGCCGAAGATTGCGTTTTATGAGACTATAGAGTGGTGCGGGCCCGGATTAAGTGCTCCTCTGTTTCCATTTGTTAAAAGCGGCGTTGGAATAGGGTATGGACGGTAAAAGCCTGCCTGTGAGGCTTTGAAGGACACAGGGAGAAGATCCCTTTTTAAAGGGTTGAAGAACCCCTCTGGCCGGTCGAGGATTGTCTGGGACTATTTTTTTAGTAGAAGTGATTTTTTCCTTTTTTCTTTATTTTGATATATTTTGGACGCTTTTGAAAATGTATCCCTTTGGTCGCCCCGTCCCTGATGAGGAGCAGCCCTTTGCGGCTCCTCCGAGACCTGTGCCTGATTCTCCCTGGTTGGCCCTTCCCCGAAAAGGAAAAATTGTGGTTATCATCATTGTTCTAATTGCTTTTATAGTGACTCTTGGAATATTGTTTTTTCTGGATAAAGCTTACCCCGTTCACGTGTTTGCACCCACACCCACTGCCATTCCTGAAAATATGATTACTGTAGATTATGGTGAAAGAATGTTGAGAAAGGGTTACAAAGAAAATGTTTTTATTAAGACCTTGCACCATGCACATGCCACCACCAATTTGACAGATTGTTGGGTTTGTGGGCTTCTCCCTTCTGCTGCCTATAAGAAAGATAGGTTTCTAGCACTCCCTTTGATGCCTGTGAATAGTTGTGTGGGGTGGTATACTCTTATAGGTCTTGTTAAATATTTTCAGCAGCCAGATTCCCTGACTCCTCGACTGCAGAATAGGGGGTGGACAATGACAATGCGAGTACGCCCTCTGCCTCCATCTTCCCTTGGACGAATATACACTGACGGACGTTTTGACCAGACCTTTATAGAGACGTGTGAGAAAAAGTTGGGCCGGTTTCTGACACCAAATGATACTGACAAACTTAGGGAAAGTTTCCTGAACTTGAATGCTTCTCTGTCCTACAGACACCCCCCGAAGGGTAACAACAGTGCCAGGTCTCTGATACCCCTGGCTGTGGTGGGTCCTTCTCCATTTTTCTGTATAAAGGGAAGGGGTCCCATCAAAGTTGGTAATAGCTCCTGTAATGTGACTGCATCAATACGTTTGCCTCTCAGCCCCTCTTTGATTGCCCCACCCAGCATCTATTTCGTGTGTGGAGATAATGGATACTTATGGTTGCCCGAGGGTTGGGGTGGGGTGTGTTACCTAGCCTACATGATTCCTCCTGTATATGTGGCTCCTTCTGATTACCACAAAACTCATCGTCTATTCCCCAGTCCACAAGAGCAGCGCAAAAGGAGGGAGCTTCAGGTAGATGACGTTGATCAGACGGACACCTCGTACCAACAATGGACTGATTTTTCTAAGGGTTTGCTACCTTTCTGGGGTCCGATATTTAACAGCAGGGCTATTCGGCGACTGTCCAGGGTAATGGAAAAAGTAGTTCTCACTGAAGCTGACATTACGACTAACATATCTGTCGAGATCCAGGCTGTGAGATTATTTATGATCCAGAACAGGATGGTGCTTGACGTCATACTGGCCGATAGGGGCGAGGCCTGTCGCGTCATCGGGACATCTTGTTGTGTGTATATCCCTGACTCAGCTCCGACTGTTAACTTGGCAGTACAGAAATTACATAGATTAGCGACTGAACTGCATCAGGATAATGGGACATGGTCCTTACAGGGATGGCTCTGGGGTGCCTTTTCTTCCTGGGGTTGGAAAATATTGATGGGTTTGGTTGGTGTGGTGAGTGTAATACTGACTTGCTGCCTTTGCGTATATTGCCTCCCTCCATGTTGCTCTATGTGTGCTACGAATTTACGCCCGAAAAAGAAGTTACCTGGTCAATACACAACTTCTATGATTACTGAAATTCCTGCTGATGCGAGTTGGTTGATGTTTATTGCAGAGGATGTTCTAGACTAAAGAAAGTAAAAGAAAGGTGTAGAAATGTCCTGCCCCTAGAATGGATGTCGACACTACCTTTTGGCAAATAAATGAGGCCATAGTTAGCCAATGATGCTAAAAGGAGGGTCTGATAGAATTCACTTTTCGATACCCCGATTACCCATTGATGATGTGTGAGTTAGCATCATATGTCTAACTGATGAAGTTCGTATATGCACCTATGCTGAATTATTTTACTTGCTCCTGTACTCCTATTCAAATGTACGTGTGACCATATTAGTTCCTTAGCTTAGCCTGTGTGCCACCATTTTGTGTATCTCTCTGTGCCTGCGGGCCCTGCTCGCTCATATGCCCCTCCCGCAGGAATACAGAAATTCACTAAGACAGCAGTTTTCGTTTCTCGGCTTGCTGTGGCCGAAACTAACAAGTCTCTTTATCAGTAATGTTCTCATGCCCAGAGACGCCGAAGCCTAGCTCCATGGCCTTGAGTAGAGATAGCAATGTATCCTTTGCGGGTGCAGATGCCTGCTGTATGATGGCATTGTTCACTGGTCCGGGTTTCGGTGATTTTCCACAAGGGGCGTACCCTTACTAACTGTATTGCATTATAATGTATTGCTGTGATGCAGAGAGTCAGTCCTCTCGTTCGCACTCCTAGGAGTGAGGTCGGACAGGGCCCCTCATATGAGTGTTGTTTGGCCTAATAAAGACTTTTGTTTATTCTTCTCCACTGTCCGGCTGACTTCCTATATAGTGACTATAGGTGAGTGCGGTAAGTCACTCGGGTGGATTTGAGCCACGCTTATCACTAGAAAAGGTGGGCAAATACATGGGGGAGGCCCAGCCAGGCATACAATTCATAAAAAAAAGTGCACCTTTTCAAACCTGCGCGACTCTGCATCCTGCCTAATGAGAAGAGTGCCTATTCAGCCATCCCTGGTTTGAGCGAAGTTCCCTATCAGGAGCTTCGCCTCTACTTTGAAAATATAGGCCCTGAAGCAGAGCAGGCATCTGTTTCTGGAGTTATTGACACGGACTTCTTTTGGCATGGGCTGGCTGACCGCATTCCAGCTCTTTCCCAACTTGCAGCTGTGTACAAGGACTGTGACCAGTTCTGCAGATGCTGAAAGGAGCAACAGCATCTACAAAATTATTCTCTCATCCAGACGACGGTCCCTTTCAGAGCAATCGATCCGGGCATTATTGTTTTTAAATTATAACCAGCAGCACAATACTGGTCTAGATTTGGAGTGCTCATAAGAACTGAACGTACATGGCCAAGATTAACAGGCCTTTTAACCAAAAGGAATGGGCTGAATTGTAAATAAACAAAATGTACATAGCTCCATGTTGCAAAAAAACTCAAACAGTAAGATATCTGTGTTTGTTGTCGAAAAAACCCCAAAATAAAATGCCGCTAAATTTCCATTTTTGTGCCGCTAAATTTGCCAATCCATGCCGCTATATCCTGGGGGGTCTATAAGTAGCTCCATGCAGAATGCTTACAGATTCTAATATATAGTTCTATTTCATTTTGTTATAGTATTTTAATATGTTTAAGGGGTGAGTGAACTGTGTATTTCTTTCCACGAGATAGGCAGAAGCTCATTCTGAAACGGATATTTGTGAATTGTGTGCGTATTAGGTTTTTAATTTTTTTTGGGATTGGTTCCTTGTTTTTGATGAAAATAGTTTGATGAAGAGCCGACAAGGGAGACAATAAAAATTGCTTGCATAGAGGAGACAGTCTTGTTTTAGGTGTTGTTTTATAATCTATGTTTGGTCTTCCATGTGAATAGGACATTTAATTCACCCATCCACAAAATGAAGTCCTTTGTTGTCACACACTGGTGGTGCTGTAAGATTGTGCCATACCTTGTTTTCCAGATACAACACCCCTTGCAGTGGCACTTCTGTCCTTGAATCTATAGCCACTGCATGACCATGAGAAATGTCAATCGCCTTTTGAGATTGTGGGGTCTTGTGGTGTAACAATTGAAGGTTAATTTCCTACAAATCATTTTCAATGTTTCCTTCAATATGTATGGGTAATCAGACCCAAGGAATCAATAGATTGAATAGGCCTATGAAAAGTGAGCTTTCAAATCAGCAAATTGTTCCAAACATTCACCACCGAGTCTGAGAATCTAGTTAATGGGCAGACCGCAATGGCACGCCCCCCCTCCATTGTCTAGGTGGTTGCGGCAGTGAAGCTCGTGCTTTTTGTATGATAAGGACTTGGCTTGCATTCACATTTCGTAAATCTCCTTGTCATGGTTACTTTATTGTCCAGCCTGCCCCAAAAAAGCACTATGGCACTGCGATAGATGGTAGCACCATAGCACTTTATATTTCCCAATATTTTTTACCATTGTTGTTGTCCATGCACTCCTATCCATCATTGCTTGATGTTCCCACCTGCACAAACAAAATCGCTATATGCAGCAGCATATTTTTTTATGTGTGTTTGTGCGTCTCCCTCATTGAACATGTATCTGTGTGTGTGCATTTTTGCATAAAAATTTGTATGCAAGTTGCTGCACCTGGGTGTGTTTATGCCTCTATCTGTGCATAGGTTAGTTTTTCTTCTATAGCAGTGTGTATCTAATTAATTATGAAGGCTGTCATCGCCCCCTTCACTTTACCTCCCACTTCTACGGCTGTGAATCATGCTCCCAGTTCCATCTGCCCCAGCTACATTGCCACTTCCCTCACTGCTGCAGGCAATACCCCTCCTTATTCTCGTAGACGCTAAAAAACATTGGGCCAGATTCACAGAACTAACTTAAGACAAAATTCTAAACTTACTACTATTGGTGTTCACAGAAGGCACTTACTACTTTTGGAATTCACAGAATCGATTTAAGACTACTAACTTTATGTCTGCACTCGGGCCGGAGATTCTGGCCCGAAGGTGGAGCTTACGGCACAGAGGTGGAGCTTACGGCAGAGAGGTGGAGCTTACGGCACAAAGGTGGCGATTTCAGCCATGGCTAAATCTACGCCACCGGCCGGAATCTCCAGCCCGAGTGCAGACGTACAGTTAGAAATCGTAAATCCATTCTGTAAATACGAAAAGTAGTAAGTGCATTCTGTGATTACTAAAAGTAGTAAGTTTAGGATTTTGTCTTAAGTTAATTCTGTGAATTGGGCCAACTAACTTTGACAAAGACGATACCTCTTGCGTTACCGCAACCAATTGGCTTTGCTAAAGTTTGTTTCTCTGATACTGATGACAATTGATTCTGATTGTGCCTTGTGCTCTGCTTGCCAGTGCTCTCATTACAAGGTATATGAAAATTAGGTTTATTTACAATTGGTACTGACAGCCTAGCTGTGACTCCCTAGTATATATTTGGGCATGTAGTATTAGAGGCCCAGTAAACAATACACTTAAGTGTGCACTGCTTTGTTGCCTGCTGCCATTACAAAGGCAACCCGGCATTTCAGGGTGCCTTTATATTACAATTATATGGAAATTTGTGTTTGGAAGTAAAAGTACTTTTAAAGTCTCAAACTATCTTATTTTTACAGAAAAGTCAACCTAATGTCTACCTTAGGTGCGCCAGGCATAGGGTGTCTTTTAACTATAAGCACGGATATTATAAAATATATTTTCTATGCACTGCTGAGGAAAGAACTGGCAATTTCGTTTCTCCACATTGTAGCAAATTAACTCTATAAGCTAACATGGGAATTCTTTATTTAAGTATAACAATTGATAGGAACAAGCTAAACAAATTCAATTCAAAGACCTAAAATAATAGTAAGAATAAATCCAACATGTTGCCATTGTTAGATTTGTTATAACTATTACGGAAAATAAGTTATAGAACCTTCTTTTCTTTGAGAACAACTCAAGCCTCCCAGCAGCCTTCGCCTGATTGGCCAGCCTCTGCCAGGCAGGGGCGGCTGGTGACATTTGAAAGTGGTGAGGTGTAAATACTGCACTGTGGGGAGCGAACGAGCCCGAACAACTTATGGGGGGGTTCCGGGGGTCTGCCCCGACAAAAGTTTGAAAAAAGAGTTGCCAAATGTCACATTCATAAGCAAATTTGGGAAAGAAAATAGTTGGTTTGGCGAACACATCTCTGGGAGTAGCCAGACAAGTCTCTTGCACAGATACATCACTCTCCCTGCATGGACATAGGCACAGTCACCCTGCACTCATAGACCCATTACTCACCCTTCTGACAGATCACTAAGCCAGCATTCACCCATCCACATCATTTACCCTGGACTTACACAGGCACACTGCTCAACCTGCACTCGCACAGACATCATTCACCCTGGACTCACACAGGCACATCGCTCACTCTGGACTCACACAGGCACATCACTCACCCTGGACTCACACAGGCACACTGCTCAACCTGCACTCACACAGACATCACTCACCCTTCGCTGCACTGCACTCAATAGGTTTAATTTATAACAGCCTGTCTAGGTATTTGTGATACTATTTTAAAACATTTAAATATTCAATTTTAACAATAATATACAGAGAATTCCTTGAATTACATTGCTCACGGTGACCATAATGTGCCATATAGACAAAGTATTAAACAACAGTGGAAATGATAACACCCTTATAGCATTCGGATTCGGTCCTGCGAAAATTCAGTAATTTCAATGTTTGTTCTATGGAAAATACTAAAAAAAATAAACTTATGTGAAATAGGAAACAGACAAAAATTCATTTACATGGGCAACATCAAAAGCAAATAGATATCCTGCTTGGTTCATAGCTATAAGGCAGCAGTCAGCTGCGGCGCTTCATGACTTCCAGCCGTGTGCTTTGCTTAACTATTTATCTTTTTAATGTGCCCGCCGCCAGTAACGCCAACAGGATTAAATAAAGCAGAGCAAATCTCAGAAGGCTTTGTTTAAACACAAACACAATACCACAGTCCATCTGCCTCTCGAGGTGTGTGCACTCCTGATGTAGTGCTATCATTTATAACAAAGTATGAGGCGCTGAGCAGGAGAGATGTTTAATATCCTGATGAATAAGTAAATGTTACCACACTAGATGCAGAAGCCATAACCGCACAATAATTGAAACTGCCAAAATCAATAATGCTGACAAGCTTAATTAAATATATCTCTGATGAGCCCAAGCAGCATGGCGGCAGCCACTTGTCCCTTCCCCGGAGCAGCCTTTGATTGGAAGCAGAGTTCGGCGTGATGGATTTCGCCCCGAGGACAGTAGCAGTCTGCGCCCCGGCTACTGCAGGAAATTGCTGCAAGACGGATGGCTCTCTGGGCCGAGGTGCCGTGGGCGACTTACAAAGTGCAGGGCAGATTGTGGTTCTCCCAGCGACGCCCCTGGGATGTGACCCCTGCTGGTATTTAGAGCTGCATTCCCCATGCCAGAATGTAAATGATGTACACCGCTTTTCCCAGAAGACAGGCAATGGGCTGTGCTGTCTATTGCTTTCTAAATGATAAAACGCAGCAACAATTTAAAACATACAGGCTGGGATGTGCGCCTCTGCATGCCGCAGAGTGAACCATAAAGCAAGCGCGGACAGTATATCACACATCGCTGATGGGGAATATGCAAATCGCTGCACTCCAGAATGGGTGGCGGTAGATTGCAAGTGTGTTTTATCGTAGTCATAATGTAGATTGTGGAAGCTTGAGAAATAATGGCCCAGCTCACCACGGGGATGATCGGTCCCATATGCAGTAAATAACTGTGCCAGTTTAGAATATTCTGTGCATTCTTTGCACTCCGTCTTCTGTTTTGTGCACGGCAGCATATTAAGCAGCAGCATTACAGGGGAGGCGCCTAAATCACAGAGCAGGCTGCATAACACTGTGCGGGTGCGGTGCGTGGCCACTGAGAAGCTGAAGACCTACTCCTTCCTACTGCGCATATCCCCGGTTTTGCCCTTTGTAAGTGATATTAAACCCTAACAAGCATCTCAAAAATAATATTTTTGGTTTTCAGATATCATAATTAGGGCTCCCGGTTTTATGGTATTTATTTATTTGCCATTTCCGTCTGTATTTATCCATATTTATGTTTGGGCCATTTTTTCTGTATTTATCCACATTTATTTTTGCCACATGCAAAAGACGGCGCTACAGCTAGTATTTTTCCACATTTATTTAAATTGACAATGCACATATGCGCTTGGTTGTTATTGGTCAACACAATACATTACAAACAACCACATATGAGTAAGGCCGCAAAATCCAGCTGTTTAAAACTAAATAGAAACCAACCAAAGGGCTGTTTTTAATTTGAAAGCGCATGGAGGCAAAGGAAAACACCAATGCAGTTTGCCTGAATCAGCACACTGAAGCCTAACCTGCTGATATGCCAGTGCTCTATTCCAAGCCCAGCACTGCTGCAGTAATCCCATTCTATCAGATGGCTCAGCAAGTTAAGTAGTGGTTTCTGACATGTCGTAAGCTCATATGTTTGCAGAGTCACTTCAGTCTTTCATCTTTCAAAGGATGGTAAAATTAAATCCATAACGCTGGTATGGTTTACATTTATTTTTCAGAGGGGGTGCTCATTTTTACAAGGTGAACAGTGCCCAATATGTTGTCTCTTTATTAGAGGTTTAGTAAAAACCCGACTGCATGCAGGCTTCCAGCAAGGTCTCAAAAGCAGAGCTGCTGTCCTTCACTCAGCTTCAGGAAAATGTATCTTTCTAAGATCTTAGTCGTACAAGTCGCATTTAATACTGTTAACCTTATGCTCCTGTCTTTCCTGAAACACCTTGCCTTGAAGAATTTCAGTCACAACAAACTTCGCCTTTAAGGGAGGCTGGGTAATATTTCGCGTAGCCAGTGTTTCTCGCAGGATGGGGACTGGAAGAATTGTCTTGCAAAGATGTCGACTTTTCACCAAACTCCTCACAATTTTACACTTTGATTTCAGGCTCACTTAGGAGGAGTTCTGAACGAAGGTAAGCAAAATATCTACTTGGCAGCTCAAAGCCGCTGCTGAACATTTCCTTTGCGATGTCCCAATTTGTCTCTTACTGAACTCCAACTTGTCAACAGGCAAACACGACAATTGGAAAGCACAGTTCGCAGAATACAATGCACACTCCCTGAGCTGCATTTATCCTAATCCTTCGGCTCAATGAACGTGAATTGCCGTTCTGAAGAAATCAAAATACGACCCCCCCTGGTGCTGCCGGTTCATAGATGGGGGTCACAGGTTCAAATTCTGCCATCTCCGTTTTAAAGTATTTAAAAATAAAAATGTCATTCTTCAATGAAAACACAGCAAATACAAGTGTTTGCAAATGTATTCCGTTTTATACTGACGGCTGATATGCTAAATTTGAAGTGTGGCAACAAACTCAACACACCGATCACTTTCACAAAGTAAGGACACCACAAGCCCCCACCCCTACCCCCCCCCCCCCAACCCACATGGGGACGTTGGATAGGAAACCGGGGACACAGCTTGAGATAGTTGCACCGTTATTCAAATCCGGTAGCTCCTTGTTCATGGAGGTTCGGGGGGGGGGGGGGGGGCGGGGGAAGAGTGGACAGCTCCGGGGGGGCAGGTAATTAAATGCCAGGATTGGCTTAGGGACTGGCTACTTACCCGACGGACGCCCATTAGGAGACCGAGGGGCTCCCAATGGGCATGCGCAAACCAGTTCAAACAGGTGTTCATGACTGGGCACGGGCAAAAAAATTCACCCTCCATCCCCACTCAGGCGCACTTGAGATGTGCTGCTGCCTGCCCCTGATGACGGCGGTCTGACAATCATGTCAGTCAACATGACGCCGGAGAGCCCAACTCCTTCAGTCTCATGAGTCAGTTCTCCCTCTGCGCCTTTGAGCCTAAGTAAACTGAGTCAGTTTACTTAAGTTCAGAAACGCCGAGGGAGCTGCGGGTGGGGGACTACACCCCCACGCCCCAATGGACGTACCGCGCCTGCTGCCAGGATGAGCCAAGCTGTCTTAGTGAGGTGTGAAGTGGGATGACTAGAGTGAAAGGATTTATGTGGGACAAGAACTGCAATCTATATAGAGCAAAAAAATGAAGGGTGGGGTGGAGTAACAAACTAGTCTTCAAAGGGAGAAGGACAGCTTAGGTCAGCATAGGCTCACTCCACATCCTCCACCCCAGCCAGCCAGTATTCACATTAGTAGAGGGGCTGGAAGGACAGTGTTAGAAAAACTTAACCATGCCAGTGGAATGGAGTAGCCAGATCTTAACCTCCAGAAGAAATTTGTATCTATTTTGGGAGTATAGTGCTTTCAGGGACATAAATGCCACACTTTGGAGGTAGTGGTCACATGCCTCTGGAGCACCCTGCATCCCATTGGTCAGGGGTGGCCCCCGGCTTGATGTTCAGGAACTCTGAATGAATAGGGGAGAGCCACATGGGAACACAGATTCATGACTGAAACTACAAGGGGAAGGACTGATGCGCTGGAACTCTGGTCTGCACCCCAAAAGGACTGCACTCTGAATGACCGCACCTGCTGCACACTATGGAACTACATCCCTTAGGACTTTGCCTTGCTTCCAGAAGTGATGGGGTGGACTCCCTGAAATAAACAGGTTAAAAGAACTCTACCAGCATGAAGATCCCAGTTGGAAAGATCTAAGGGGCTTTTAGGGGCTGGCCAGGTGCAGCCTGAAAATTATAGGCCCAACATCACAGAGCTTCTAGATCATTGGATTTATGCTGTGGGCAAGTAAAAATTCAAAAAGGACCTTCTGGAAGAAAATCCACAAGTGTGGAGATGATTGAGGAATTGTTGGTAAAAAGCTCCATAAGATGACCGAGCCGTCGAGGGGAGTCAATTCACTGTCATCAATCTGTGACCCAGCCTGTATTTCAGGTTTGTCCTGCTGAAATTTCAGATCAAGACTTTCAGGATTTCACGGAGGCCTTTCAGTGAGCCACGCGACCATCATCAGTGCGAAATACTGCCTCAGGAGGAGCTTTGATTGAAAATGAGAAAAACACTAAAGAGAAGTTCCAAAGAGCGAAGGTGAAATTTTGACTGAGGCCTCCTGCTTAGTTTATCCGATCTCATGCTCCATCACGGTCAACCAGACGTCGAAGATAGCACTTTTAATTTTTAAGCACTAGAATGTGCATCTTCTTTAAACGTTTGTATCTGTGGTTACCTATATTGGATTTTTGTCATTTTAAAGATAAAACTTTTTCCTATTTTTATAAATTAGTGTTGTTCTTTTATTGTGTGTTGTGTCAAACTCATTTAATGTATTGGTGTTTTCAAATGCTTTACACACGTGTCTCCTTAGTTTAACCCGTGTGCTCAATGCCAGTTACCAAGAGCTGAGCCAAGGACTAATTTATTGAGACATTGACTGAAATTTTTCTTTACGATTGTGGTCTTATTACTGGTGGTAAGTCCATACTCATCCCTTCCAATAAACCAATTTCCAACAATACCCCACTGACAGTCCCAAGAGTCCACTATGGCTCTAAATTAAAGTCAACAAGTATACTAGTGCTGCAGTGCTTGTAGCAGCAAGTTCCCCCCGGGCCAACAGGCCCAAAATCGGTCTTACTCCTTTGGCAGGTGTGAAGAATTTGGGGTTCCTGAGTGTGCCCTGTTCTTGGGCATTCACATCGACTGCAGCCCAGTTCAGGTAAGTTGGCCACATGAGGCCCTGATGGCTGCACTCAGCGGATGCTGAGTCTCTCACTCATGGTCACGCTCCTGAAGAGACTGGAGGCTTTCGGCAGCTCCTCCTGCAGGGTAAGTTTACTTTCAGCTGCTGATGGGGGGGTGGCTACTGAAGTCCTGTCTTAGGTCCCTCGCCAGTGTTAAGGAGCACAGGTGCTCCCACAACATCCTCACTTCTCTGGGGGGAGGACAAAGTTGCTGTTCTTAGTGCTCTGGACAACCCCGCCGACATACTTGGTCACAGCAACTCCCAGTCCGGGGGCTCTGGCCCGATTAGCATAGTAAAGTGCTCCAAAACAGCCCATCCTGACACACATAGTCACCATGTTAGTACTATGCAGGGAATGCAGTTTTTCCCATAGTGGGCCTTGCTGGGGAGACAGGGCCACCACTGTGCTTCCACACAAGGCTTTGGCCCTTATCGCACCGGAGCCTATTACATGGCAGTCTCTCCTGGCATACAGGACACCATCTCAAAGCTACAAACAGGCTCTGGCCCGATCGGTGCACAACAACGACACAAATCTAGTTTCACAGCGTACCTTTTCTGGAATATGGGGGTCACCAATGTTATCCTGCAGACAAGCAATGACCTCATCAATGAGGCAGCTGTTTCCTCACACATTGCTAGAAATGGGATTACTGGTTTGCTAGGGTATGCACCTTAGCTAGGTAGAACCCACCCCTCTAGTCAGGGTAAGGGAGTTACACACCCAAGATGGACCCTGCTCACCCCCTTTGTAGCTTTGCAGAGCAGTCAGGCATATCCCAGAGGCAATGTGTAAAGCATGTGCGCATCACATACACACACACACACACCAGTTGAAACACAAGGTACACCACAAAGGAGACTCAACACCAGGGTATATAAAAATATCACATGTATTGTATATAAAACACACAGACCACAATCACATAAGTCACTTTGCCACTAAGCAATTGTCATGGAAATGCTTAGATCATAAATCCATTTGCCATAAGGCAATTGTCAGTTAGTGCACTAGTTAAATACTTGCACATGCCATGAACGCCATCAAAAAAACATTATGCCTTACATCACAGTAATTACTTGTAAGGTTGCACCCGTTATAAAACATTAGCAACCATGATGTAGTTCCTAAACATACTGCTTGTTAGTTTGGCCATTATAAGCCCTACATCATATTTTCGGGGCACGCACGAAATGCAGTTGGTCTGATTATGGACAAAATTAATAAATTACTATGTTTTGCCACACAGGCAGCACCATATGCATATTACTGCCACCTCATCATCAGAGCGGGTCATGGTCCCCTTCACCACACTTTGGTGACAGGGCACATGAACCGTTAATGAAAAGCTTTCCAAAAAGTGAACAAGTGCCCAGTTGGCAGGGAGACCTCGCTCGGTCTCCCCGTGCCGAACAGGAGTGCAGCAACTGGCAATTGCACTGCGAGCTGCTGAACAAGAAGAACTGCTTTAGCTGGTGAGGAGAACTTTCCAGGTCCCACGTGCCGCTCTGAGGGGAAAGACAGCTGCCTGAGTCCATGTGGCGGAGCTGCAAGCTCAAGTCTCACCTTCATCTGCGGCCATGCCACATCATTCCTTTGCTGGACACAGCCTTCCCTTCAACTGGCTGAAGCACGAACAACTCCACTTTGGCTATCACGGCTGCTTCCTTCATGGTGCATGGCTGCACATCGGCCTGGAGTGGCTGAAGTGCCAGGGATGAGGTTCCAGTTTCTGCTTCTAGGTGCTACAGGAGGACTTGCTGCAGTGTGGGTCGCCAGACAAGGCAGGCGGCTGCGCTCAATTCTCCCAAGGTCCCTCCCCATCCGGGGAGCTCAACACACAACCCAGCCAGTAGGGCCTGTTGGCTGTGGTGGCCATAGGAGTTGGGCCTGCAAGTGGGCTGAGGCAATCTCGCACAGAAGGTCAGCACGCCAGGAAACTTCAGCACGCCTGGCACCAGGAACTCTCAAAAACGTAAGGTGCCAGGCACTTTTCAAAATAAAGAAAAAGCAGGAATTTCTCTGCAGCTGAAAAATACACACTCGCTGTTATGCAACTTGGTGAAAAGACAGTCTAGTCCTTTCTCCGGCTCCAGACAGGAGCAGCAACTGCAGGCCTGCCCACCCCACAATCCGGAGTGGCACTGCTTCTCACGATGCGCTTCAGCTGTCCTGCCCGTTAGGTTACTTTCAGTTCCAGCAAAGGCCGTGTGAACTCTTTAATTTCCCTGAGACTTCCAATAGGAGGCAAGTACACACAAGCCCTTAGAAATGCTTTACAAGCAGGATAACACAGCAGGACAAAAAGTCATTCATTTTCCTTCATCACAGACAGAAGCAGCAACTGCAGGCCAAACCACTCCAGGCACAGAAAAAGGCAGCACTCCGCACACAGCTTTTCAGCTGTTCTTCTTAGCAGAGTTCTCTTGTTTCCTTAAGTAAACTAAGGTTCTGGGGTTGAAGGTCCAACACATATACCACATTTTCTTATTGTTCTCGATGCTTCATAATCTCTAAGGACAGTCCAAAAACAGTTCTGTACTCCCTGGTCCATTATGACTATGGTGGGTGAAGACAGCATTGTGCAGAGGAGACAACCTATTCAGGTCCAAATGTTGACCAGGTCTGTTCAGCTTAGCGATGAGTCACCCATTCAAGGCAGAACACACCACAACCCTCCGTGTGACTGTCTAGAGCGAATGCATATCCCCCAACTCCCATCACTCCAAAACCAGACACCAAGTACACAAACAGGCTGAGGCACAAAGAATGGTAAAGCAAGAAAATGCCCATTTTTTAAAAGTGGCATTTTCCAACACACAATTTAAAACCTCTACCAAAAGGTGTTAAGTTCAGAGAGCATAAACCTAATTTTTCCATCTTGTCCTCATTGAAATTTACACATTAAAATTGTTACAGTGCAGCTCAAATGAAAGGCTACTGGACAGATAGCCTTTCAACAGCGAAAAACGAAATATACAATATTTCAGAACATACCTCACACTCACAAGTACATGTCCTACCTTTTACATGCACTGCACCCTGGACATGGGGGCAACTTGGACCTGCCTTATGGGTGTTTCAACTGAACAGAAGTCATTTTAGAGGTGCAAATAAAGCAAGCGGGAGAGGTTAAGACATTGGGGGTCATCACAACATCAAGGTCTTCAGCAAACACGAATGTGATCTTAGTGATACACAAACTGATAACCAGGGCCACTGGAATTATGTGGCAGGGGAGGGACAAACTAAACAGGGTCGAATAATTTATGCAGTAAGAAAAGGCAGATTATGTGGTACATTTCATGATGGTATTACTTCATTACTGTCTTGTTTATATTCTTGTTAACACTGTCAGGGTACATGTTGCACCTCAATAGAAATGGTACAACACCGGTATGTAGCAATAAGCAACAAAAAGGTTACCAAGGGAACCTTTGCAAAGTCCGTTTCACTGTGCAGCATGCGTAACTTTGAGACAGTTGAGCTAGAGACCGTTTTTTGTTGTTGACATCTGCAGATTATGCAGAAGATGTTGGATTGTGTGGCAAATGCAGCAAGTTCAAAATTATGTGAAAAATGCCATGGACAAAAACTCATAGTTCTAGTGGCCCTGCCGATAACCTGTCACCACCATCAAAGCACTGGTGATAAATGCACAGGCAGAAGTGCACAAACCTGTAGTGACAACCCCTGCGTTAGCAAGAATGTTTCTTTAAAAACAGATGTGTGTGTGTGTAAATAGCTTCATGAAATACTCTGTATATCCTTACAAAATAAGCATGTCACAGGCATGTCTTTAAGTACACGTCATTGTTGTTATAAATGTGGCCATTGTCTGTGGGAAGAACACCTCCAAGACAGTGCACACTTAGGAGTACAGTGCACCAATAAACCCTTCAACAACATAACTGCAGAGGAGCAAAATACCAAAACATATACATGACCTGTCTTCATGTAGCACCCCAGCTTCCGGTCGAGCGAGCGAGAAGCAGGCAGTGTAGTGCTGCTGAGAGAGTGCTGCCCAGAGAGGTTAGGCGGCCGTGAGGGCCGCGGAAGACATGCGAGAGTCGCGACAGATCCGCTAGAGCTGCGGAAGACCCGCGAGAGCCGCGGGACCCAGTTGTAGAGAGCCACTCGGGCTCTCCACTACAATGTTGCCTTTTCCCCCACGCACGCACGCACGCACAACCCCGGGGCGGGCTCGCGCCGGGGTATAAATAAACAAGCGGAAGACCGCTCGTGGTCTTTCCGGCTAACTTCCATCCAGTGTCCGAGTGTCATTATTACCACAGTATACCAGCACGTGGTAGGCCTCACCTACCTCACTACACTGGCGACGAGGCGGTCGTATGCCACGCGTGCCCACCGCCTTTTGC
This sequence comes from Lissotriton vulgaris, assembly GCF_964263255.1. NCBI lineage: Eukaryota > Metazoa > Chordata > Amphibia > Caudata > Salamandridae > Lissotriton > Lissotriton vulgaris. Next base: position 1,529,017,228 of record NC_141693.1, read on the forward strand.
ACCTCCTGCTGCGTGTGCCCTGGCTACGGTACACAGCCGATCCGGCTCGCCGTGCCCTGAAGCCGAGACCCGCCCACGCGTTACCCGTGAGGGTGCGCCTTCAGCTGGCGGGACTCGCGGCGACGGTGCGCAGCCTTCGCCTCCTGCGGGTGAGTGTTCCTTCTGCCCCGCCTGCGCGCGCTCACCGCGCCCCTTCATCTTGCCGGCCGGCGAGAGTCAAGTCACCGGCAGAACCACGTGTTCGCGGCCCGGAGCAGGCCCGCCCCTCCCCCTCTTCAGGCTGCTGCAGGGAGACGCCTCTGCTGCTTGTGCGCGCGGGGCTCCGCGCTGCTCTCTCTCTCTTCCCCCTCGTCAAGCTGCCCGCAATACAAACAAGCTTTGGCAACCACAATTCAGGCCGACTGCACCCGGGGACAGAGAACACTACGAGGCCCATCAAGCATTGGTCAAGGCAATCCAGTCCTCGCTCCTGCCTGTACTGCATGTCATTTGGAAAGCCTGCAACCCTGTGGTCTCATCAGGTCAAGGCATAAGGGGAACACTAGTCTCAGTCACTGCACCCAAGGACAACTGACAGCAGCAGTCCCCCGCCACGGCCCCGGAAAGCACCATACCTCCTCACACACAGAGTCACCATGAGTCAGGACGCCGGCGCAGCACAAGACGGCGTTGTCCAGCCACCGCCACCTGCAGTCGTCCCACAGGCCAACGCCCAGGCGGGAAACCAGGCCCCTGCCGGGCCCACTACCTCTGCTCAGTCTACCCACCTGCACGCGGGCGCAGCGCCCATCCCGCCATTCAGCGAAACGTCGGATCCGGCAACGGCCGCCCTCCGTTGGAGGGCGTGGGTCGGACGCCTCAATCTTTATTTCAAGGGGACTAGAGAAACTGATGGAACGGTGAAGAGATCTCTACTCATCCTCTACGGGGGACAAGAAATCTACGACCTATTCGAGTCACTCCCGAACACTGGTGCCGAGGACGACTACGACGCCGCAGTCGCGGCCCTAAACGCCCACTTTGATCCACAGCTAAACAACGACTTCGAGAAATTCAAGTTTAAGCGCGCATGGCAGACTGAATCTGAGTCCGTCGACATGTATTATGCTCGACTCCGTCGACTTGCGAGCACGTGCCCGTTCACGGACCCCAGGGAAGAAATAAGGGATCAAATAATTGTCGGATGCAAGTCGAAGCTGCTAAGAAAATTGATCCTCAGGCAACCAGGGATTTCACTTGACGAGATCCTCGTCCTGGCCAGGTCGCATGAACTATCGGATGCAAGGGCTGAAGAGATGGAGGTGGCGTTGCGCACTCCAGTCATTGCCCCGACGATGGCGCGAACCCCGACCATCAAGGAAGAGCGAGTAGACGCCATCCACAGGCGATTCCCACCGGCAAGGCAGCGACAAGGCCCTCCACGAACCAACCGCTGTGGGTATTGCGGAGAAGATCACCCGACCGCTGCCACGTGCAGCGCAAGAGGCAAGACGTGCCGCAAGTGTGGGCGCCTCAACCATTTTGCCGCCGTCTGCCGAGGTGGCAAATTCAAATCAGCAGGGCCACGTGCCCGGGCGGTGACGCAGCGGATTCACCAGCTATCGGTCGACCAGGAGCGACCCCCGCCGGACACCGAAGCACAAGACCGTCGGCCCAGGTACGAGGACGATGAAGATGACGAGGTATACATCGTCTCCTACGTCAGCCGGGCATCTACAAAACGAAGGCCACCGCCCATGTGCTCCATCACTGTGGACGGGACGGATGTCAACGCATTGATTGATACTGGAGCGTCCGTCAACGTCATGGACTCAGAGCAATACGACAGCATGTCCCCCAAGCCGACGCTAACACCGACCACGGCAAGGATATACACTTATGGAAGCACGGAACCGCTCCCTCTCCGAGGGGTAATACAGACCACAGTCGTCAATGGGGAATACTCCACCGAGACCAAATTCCATATCACCGAAGGCAAGAAAGGCACCCTCCTGAGTTGTCACACCGCAGAGGATCTCGGCCTGGTATTCTTCGCCAACCAGGTGCATCAAGCACACGCGGACTTCATGCTCAAAGACTTCCCCGAACTGTTTAAAGGACTCGGCAAACTCAAGGGGCAGAAGTTCAAACTTCACATAGACCCCACTGTGAGGCCCGTCGCACTCAGGCATAGGCGGGTGCCCTTCAACCTACGACCACAAGTAGAGGAGGAGCTGCGGAAGCTTGAAGAGCTGGGGGTGATTGAGAAAGTGTCGGGACCGACACCCTGGGTCTCCCCGTTGGTCGTCGCCCCCAAACCAAAGCAACCAGGAGCCATTCGCTTATGCGTGGACATGAGACTGCCGAACACAGCCGTTAAGCGGGAGAGGCACATCACTCCCACCATGGAGGACATCATAGCGGACCTCAACGGGGCAAAGTGGTTTTCGAAGCTGGACCTTAACTCCGGATATCACCAGCTAGAGTTGGAGCCCGCCAGCCGGTACATTACCACCTTTTCGACGCACGTGGGGCTGCGTCGCTACACGAGGCTCAGCTTCGGCGTATCCTCGGCAGCCGAGGTTTTCCAAAACGCTATTCGGGAGGTGCTGTCAGGACTGACGGGTGTCATCAACCTGAGCGATGACATCCTTGTCTATTCTTCAACCCTAGAAGAGCATCACACCAACCTGAGGGCGACTCTGCAGAGGCTTGCCGACAGCGGGTTGACCTTGCATCGAGCCAAATGTGCCTTCTACCAGGAAGCAGTGGACTTCTTCTGTTACACATTCACCAGGGAAGGCCTCAAGGTGGACCCAAAGAAAGCGGAGGCGATTAAAGCGGCTAGCACACCTCGAAACCCAACGGAAGTACGCAGCTTTCTGGGCATGGCCACGTACTGCGGCCGGTTCATTCCGAACCTGGCTGCCATCGCGGAACCTCTCCGGGCTCTCACCCGCACCGATCAGAAGTGGGACTGGACCTCGGCTGCACACAAAGCGTTCCAAGACGTCAAAGCTGGCCTTCTAGACAATACCACCATGGCCTACTTTCAGCCAAGACGGAAAACTGAACTGATTGTGGACGCCAGTCCCGTGGGACTGGGAGCCGTCCTTTTGCAAGAGTACGGTCCGGAGGAATGGAGGCCAGTCGCCTATGCCAGCAAGGCGCTGACAGACACGGAAACCAGGTACGCACAGATAGAAAGGGAGGCCCTGGCAATCAAATGGGCCTGCCAGCACTTCCATCTCTACCTCTGTGGACAGGAATTCACCGTGGTCACAGACCACAAGCCTCTCCTACCCCTTTTTGCAGGAACCTCAAGACTAGCTCCTCCACGGATCGAGCGGTGGGCCGTCCAGCTACAGGGCTATCGTTTCAAAGTGGTGTTCCGGCCTGGCGCTCACAATCCCGCCGACTACCTGTCGCGGCACCCGGACGTTGCCTCGCGACCGCCACCCACCGAGGACGGAGAGGAAGTAGAAGAGATCGTGCACATGGTCACGCAGGCCGCGTGCCCTGACAACATGACCCTCAAGGAGATCGGAGAAGCCACGGCGGGAGATGAAACCCTCAAGAGAGTCCGCCGGGCCCTGGAGGAGAACCAATGGGCCCGCTTCCTTGATGGCGCCGCAAGCCTCCGTCCGGAGGTCAGCCATGCGAGACAGCAGCTATGGCACATTCGCAGTGAACTCAGCGTGGGAGAAGAAGGAGTGATTCTGCGAGGACACCTCCTCGTCATGCCAGAAAGCCTCCAACAACGCGCATTAAGCTTAGCTCACGTGGGACACCAAGGCATGGCGAAGACGAAAGCGCGTCTACGAAGAAAGGTGTGGTTCCCAGCGATGGACACCCAAGTAGAGGCAATGATAAGGTCTTGCCATGCCTGCACGATCACCGGGGGCGAACCCCTTCCAGCTCCTGTAATCACGGAAGATGCGCCCAGGGCTCCATGGACCCAATTGAGTATTGACTTTGGAAGCTTCCCGGATGGGAGGCAGATGTTGGTGCTGGTAGATTCCTTTTCGAAGTTCCCCATTGTGGAAGTCATAGCATCCACCGCCTTCCCACACGTCAGAAAGGTACTCAACCGAGTGTTCGCAACCATGGGACTCCCCGAGGAAATTAAGTCAGACAACGGCCCTCCCTTTCAAGGGCGAGAGTTCCAATCGTACCTAGAATCCCTCCGAATCAACCATAGAAGGATCACTCCGCTGTGGCCTCAAGCCAACGGAGAAGTGGAAAGACTGATGCGGACCATAAACAGAGCACTTCGGATTGCTGTGGACAACGGGGAAGATCCGGAGACGGCACTAGACCAGTTTCTAGGAGCCTATCGGCAGACGCCGCACTCGACGACAAAGTGCGCCCCAGCCCACGTGCTGTTCAAGCGGGCCCCCAGAGACGGCATACCCACGGTGAGCGAGTGGATGCCGGCGGAGAGAGACGCAGAGGCTACGCAAGCCAGGAGACAGGTCACCAATGCCAAGGCGAGCCTGCACCGCCGTGCCAGAGAGCCGGACATCCGAGAAGGTGACGCAGTGGTCGTCAAAGATCGCTACCCAGGATGGAAGTTTCGAACACCGTTTGAACCAGAGGTGTGGAGAGTCGAAAAAGTACAAGGGACAATGATCACGGCCAGGAGAAATGGGCAAACTGTCACACGGAACGTATCCTGCTTCAGAAAGGCAACCGAAGCAGCCACGGGACACCAGCGAGCGGAGGAAGCGGCAGAGGAAGAGCCGATGCTGGAAGAGCCAAGCGGCCCTAGGTCCCCGAGTCCTCTGCCAAGATCGGTACGCGGAGAGAGTCAACCGAGGCCAATGTCACCAGGCCTCAGCACCGAGCGGAGTCAGCCAAGGGCCTCTGAGTCGAGCAACGATCCGAGTGCAACCCCGGCTGGGGCTGCCGAACCATCAGGGATCAGGAGTCATCGTTACAGCCTGAGGCCTAATCCGGTGCCCAGCCAACGGCTGAGGGACTTTGCATGGACATCTCCCTAGACTGTCAGTCGAATGCCTGAGGGCAGAACGAACTAAAACAAAGGAGGGATGTAGAGAGCCACTCGGGCTCTCCACTACAATGTTGCCTTTTCCCCCACGCACGCACGCACAACCCCGGGGCGGGCTCGCGCCGGGGTATAAATAAACAAGCGGAAGACCGCTCGTGGTCTTTCCGGCTAACTTCCATCCAGTGTCCGAGTGTCATTATTACCACAGTATACCAGCACGTGGTAGGCCTCACCTACCTCACTACACCAGTATGAATCCGAATCTGCCGGAGCTCAACAGGAGAGCTCACAGGAGGGCCGGGTCCCGGAGCAGAAGTGCACTGCAGGAGGAGAGCCATGGTTAGGAGCGGAGGTGAGGCTCATTAACTATCTACTACCTTCTACCCTGCTCCCACCCTCCCCTCGCTACTGTCACGCTTCCTTGCTCACCCTCCTCCACCACTCACAGCCCTTCCAACAGCAGCAATAGCCTAAAAAATGCACGGTTTTACAGCACCAGTATCTGAGCCTCACTCAAAACTAACCGAACAGAAAAAAAGCCCTGCCACCCCGCGGTTGTGCTACCAACTCTCGGACTTGTGGGCATTTTCGGATTTTGGAAACCGCCGGCCGCTAACAAAAAGGGGGGTAGTTGCCCACAGAAGAGCCTCAGCATCCCTTGATCCACCTCCCTGTCCTCGCTCAGCACCTCAAGTGAGCCCTCTCTGCCGACTCGGATCCTAAATACTACTATACTACCAACAATAGCAGCAGCATCCGTGAGTAAGTGGCAGCAGTGAGGGAGGGGGGTGTAGAAACTGGTGGTGACCGGAGGTGGCTAGAGGAGACAAAGAGGGGCACAAAAGCCCCAAAGAGCAAGACAACACCCAGAGGAACAGTACAAGGAACAAGGTGAAGGAACGGCACTCAGAAAATCTCAGAGTAAGCCAGAGTAAGGCAGAAAGCAGAAATAAGCACAACAAAATCAACAATGACGACAACAGCCCTTCCTCCCACGCCCAGCGGTGAAGCAAATAGCATTTGGAACTATAATAACACTGAAATACATAGGACACAACAAATAAAACCAATCAACAACAAACAAAATACCATCACCCCCCAGCGGCAGAGTAAAGAGCATGTGGGACTAGGCAGGTGCCTGCAAATCACATTGAACTACGTAGGATACAACAAAAAACAACATCAACCAACAATAAACAAAATACGTTCAAGCCTTCAAGTCCTTAAATCTAGTCAACCTCATCACATTAATTACATTGAATATAGCGAAAAAGCGGACCTGAATAAACCACTAACAACTTTTTGGAGGTTAGGAAGATACAAACTAAGCACCCCTAACCTCGCCCCCAATTTCGTTTCACCCTAAGAAAAACACAAAGAGAGGAAAACAAGGCATCACGCCACCAGCTACTAGAGGAGACAAAGAAATTAACACAAGCAAAATAGGGGTCAACCCTCATACTAACACAAAACAACTGTGAAAGGAGAGACTGCAGAGACCGCAGAGAAGAAGCTAGAGCCCAAGCACATTGAACATTCAAGACATGAGATCAGGGCGTGTTCGGGGAGCTGTCCAGGCCAGACAAGAAGGGAGCAAGAGAATGAAGTGTAAATCTGGTCCAATTACAGCCCAACCCTCTGATGAAATTTCCCTCAACTCAATAGAGTTTGATCTAACGGGCATCGCGTGACCAAGAAGGGGAACCGCCTCCAACTCTAAGGTCTCTCCAACCCAGCCCAAAATCTACACAAAATTCAACTTTCTAAAAGACGTTGGCACTGCGGCGTTTAACGGACTTGAGTGCCCCCTCCAACCAGTCCAAGCTCTCCATTTGCCACAGCTAACTGTAGCCTTAATTCACACTCAAGCCACTGATCCGAGCTTTCTTCCAGCAGCGGACCACACTAACTCAGTCCTTAACAGGAATTCAACTTCAAGCGCACCGGGGGCAGACTCTTTTTCATCCAGCACAATAGCAGTGGCACCTACGCCGGCTACACATCATTTTGCCCAAAAAAATCAGACTTCTAGCGACCACCGAACACCTAATGAAGCCTTCAGAGGGTCACTCAGGATCCCAGCCAATTCAGCCATCGGCAGACCAGGCATCAGGCATCTCAAACTACCCAGCAAAAGTAACTGCAACGTCCCCCCAAGCAGCAGGGGATACTCAGCAAGCGTTTACACCAACAAGAACAAATCAAACAATGCTCATGGAAAAGAGAAATCAGAACAAACAACTGCTGACACCCCCGACAAACAACACTCCCAAACCCCTTAGCGGATGAGAGGAGCAGGATGCAACCTCCATCTACATCTCACGGGAAAGCCTGCACCCGCACCCTCACCCCTTATTGCCGTCACTACTAAAATAAATATCTCGGATCTTAGCCATTCTGGTATCAAAATGCTGACTCCAATAGTGATCAATAATGAGTCCAAGCAGGATGAAGGAAGGGCGGCATTATCCTATCTGTGCACCCAAGAATGGGAGGACATTTTGGCAGCGTACTCTCCAGATGTCAAAAAGGCATTCCGCCTACAAAGCCATCCTCAAATCTTTCAGCTGAAAGCCAGCCCCCAAGGGACACTGGGGATCGAAAGGAGATGGGTGGGCAAGAAGAACAAGATGGAAGTGGTTGGGCTTCCATCCGAAAACACCATGCCATTGTCGGTGGAGGCGCTCCAATATAAGTCTGACAAAATGGACATACAGCTCACCATACTAAACCCCCTGGCAGTGTTCACAGCTGGCATAGATGAAAAACTTGGGGAACTCAACAGCCTAATTAGAAGAGCACAGACGGAGGCACACCTCCGATGTGGCTGTAGTCAGATCGTGGATAAAATTACGACCCTTCCAACAATGCTCACAACGGTATTAAATGAGCTGAAGAACACACCACTAATCAACGCTGTCGGCTCTTCAGCTGGCGCGGCGTCTTCAGAACCCCCCAGCCCTTGAAAGCAAGAAAGGAAACTTGGCCAGCTCAACCAATCGGAATTTCATAGACAGCGACTCTCGCACCCAGCATATTGTGGGGTCTCCACGTACTGCAAAGGGATGTTCTAATTCGGTCCAAACTGACCTACCCATCATCAAAGTAAATGCCAAACAGCGCCGCCAGCAGAAACGGAAGGGACGCAACAAAGACGCTCAGCGAACTACACGCATCGCAAATTAAAATGAAGCACACTCTGCCATTTGAGCAATTGAAAAGGCTTAATGCAGCACAAGGCATGCAAATTTAAAGTCTCAAAAGAACCATGAATAGCTCAATAAGATCCTTGCGCCAAGATCCTAGGAACTTCTTGCTACTCTCCTCTTTGCGTCAAAGAACTAATCTAAAGAAGCTGAAATGGGGCAGCAACAAAAACCATGAAGATGACACCTGGGCCAAACTTCTTCAAAACATAAAACAAAATGACAGCACCCGCTTCTGGAAAATGGTGAACATAATCATCAACCTGCAAGGTGGGGGAATTCCATCACACATATTAGAGGAACCGGGGCCAATTAACTGCACACTCACTTCAACAACTTTACAGCAGACTCCCTTCTCCAGGACCAAAACAGTGCAGCTCCAACTGACCGCAATGTGGAAAATTATTCAAACAACAGAGTCTTACATTCATCCTCTATCGTAAATCAACTTCTGGAGGACCTGTCAGATGAAGCTGCACACCAGGCCCGAATGGAATCCTGACTGCTCTGTTTAAACAGAGGGTGTCAGAGTGGGCAAGAATATTTCCTTCAATATTCCGGGAAGTGAGAATGGGCCGTCATCCCCGATTCATTGAAAGGCTCCACAATCGTTCCCATCCACAAAAGTGGCGTCAAGGCCTCACACGGCAATTATCGGCTGGTGGCACTAATTGATAAAGAGGCTAAAGACTATGTGGGCATGCTATTGGAAGAGCTTATAGCCTGGGCAGACACAAATGACATAATTCCATTAAATCAGACAGGCTTTCGTAAGGAAACTGGCACAACAACAAACATCTTAACATTATCTCTGCTCATAGATGCCACCATTTTGAAGAAAATGCAGCTGCACCTCTAATTTATCGATTTTAGTGCCGCCTTCGGCATTGTGGACTGATCAAGACTATGGACAAAGCTGGCAAGCTGGGGGATCCCAAATGCTCTCTTAAAAATGTTAATGCTCCTCCACACTGATACTTGGGTACAGGTAAAACTTGGCATAGGGATGCATTTGACAAGGAAAGTAAAAACAACGAAGGGCCTAAAACAAGGTTGCTTGCTGGCACCCATGTTGTTTAATTTATTCATGGCAGACCTCCCGCAATTATTCAACACCAGCAACTCTCATGCACCCAGGATGGGGGGCAAAACTCTGTCCAATCTCCTTTATGCGGACGAAGTAATCTTGCTCAGCCATACAGTAGTAGGCTAGCAACATCTTCGGAAGCCGTGACTACTGTGCACACTCCTAACTATGACACAAGACTGCCACCATTAAGGTCGACCTGGGAAATCTCCATATAAGCACTTGGACTGGGTTCCCCAATACCATCTCCTTTTGGATAGAGGTACCGCCCAGACAGAGTATGAAGCCGGGCAGAACTCCTAATTTACATTGAGAACTATGTGTATGAAGAACAAAGCAATTTTTACCTGAAAATAATTTAACTGTTTTAACCTTTTTAAGGAGCTATGAATTTGTGCAAATATGTAATTGTATCTTATCATGATTTTATTGTATTATCTTAAACTCATATTGCAATGGTTTTAATTAACTATGCACAGGTAATCACATTCAAATTCAATTCATGCAGCCCCGTCGAGCTTGCACCACTCGTCTTGCTTGCTTCCTTGCTGAGCAGCTTTCAGTAATGAATGATAAGCATATTTTGGAAAATATATACTCTACCACATAGTAATCAAGTATGCAAAATATCACATAAAACCAATGGAAAAAATCACACATAGTCGCCAATCAATACAGGTACAAGAATATGTAGCGCTATTTACTTGTACCTTATATCAGTGTCCTGTCAATATATAACAATCCTGCAGTCCCTTCATGCACAGCATGAGACAGCATAAGCATGAAAACCTCTCCAATTCGGAACAGATCTGTGACAATGTTACATGTGTTTGGTCTTGGCCTGTACTACGACACAAAGGGGGGTGGTGATGGACGGAGCATCTGAATCAAACACTCACTACAAAAGGTAGCGCTTTTGGCCGCCATAAGTGTGGCGGGGTATGCTCAGACGTGAGTCCCTTGCTCACTTTGCCACTGGATTCAAGCAAGCCGGGCTGAAGTCGGCTGGAATGCCAGAAACCGGTCCTCGGAAGCTTGTTTCCCGTCCAGGGAAGACATGGCTTGGCAATTCGGGCTGGACTGTTCCCATGAGGCACAGGGTAAGACTGATTTGCATATAGCCATGTCTGAACTGGGGTGGCAGAGTGAGCTAAAGAACGGTGATGGATTAAACCCAGATCTTTTGACTGGGTGTGAGTGTTTGATTGATTCGGATGCTCCGTCCATCACCACCCCCTTTTGAACTGCTTTTGGCCGCCACAAGTGTGGCGGGGTATGCTCAGACGTGAGTCCCTTGCTCACTTTGCCACTGGATTCAAGCAGCCCGGGCTGAAGACGGCTGGAATGCCAGAAACCGGTCCTCGGAAGCTTGTTTCCGGTCCAGGGAAGACATGGCTTGGCAGTTCGGGCTGGACTGTTCCCATGAGGCACAGGGTCAGACTGATTTGCATATAGCCATGTCTGAACTGGGGTGGCAGAGTGAGCTAAAGAACGGTGATGGATTAAACCCAGATCTTTTGACTGGGTGTGAGTGTTTGATTGATTTGGATGCTCCGTCCATCACCACCCCCTTTTGTACCGCTGTACTACGACAAGCACTTAATACAGATTTGAGGTATAATGTTTCACTGAATTGTGTGGCAGCTGACCGCCCGCCTTATTACCAGAAGCTTTACCTGCCCGTACAAAATGTTGGGCCACTCACAAGCTAGTACTGTTGATTAATGGCTCTGTGATGAATAGCACAGAGGCCACTGGAGGTTAACCCATGCCCTCATCTTTAAATGAGAATCACAAGGAACCCATATGTCATGCTGTGAAAGACACAATGTCCAACACTGGTATCTGGCAGGTTGGCAGGCTAAGTGAGCAATTTTGTTTTAGTGCCCAGTTTGCATCTGAGTCTGTGGCATGGTCAAGCTTCCAGGCTGTCTGCCCAGTCTTGTCCTGCTGCATGCGATATGCCCACAGTTCACGTGTGATTCAGAGATACTGATTTATTTTATTGCTCTCGTAGAGAAACTTGAGATAATACACAGGCAGGTGTACTTTATATATACCGTGTGCTAAGATTGCAACTCTTGTTGTTTTGTTAAGAGGCTGAAGCGATCCCTTTCTCCCCTGACTTCGGTCTCCTCCAGAAGCTTGTTAACCACCTGACATTGGTCAGCGAACCCTGTTCACTTCCCGATTGCCTGCTAAAGAAACAAGCATTTGCAATGCAGTAGGCCTCGCATTTGCGAGAGTTGAGATTGTAAATGGCAATGCCTTTTGTACAATTTTTAAAAATCAACACATAAATAAAAGGCATTGTCATTTACACTAGCTCAAACTCTCATAAATGCGAGACCTATTGCATTGCAAATGCTTATTTTAGGTGCTATTTTTTTATTTGTATTTAGGCACTCTTCCAGATTGTGTCTTTTGAGCTGGCTTCCTTGTGTACATCTCCCACTCCGTGTTCCTTCAATCTACCCTCCTTCCCTCCTGTAGTTTGTGTTGCTGCTCCACCCACCTTCCTCCCCTCTGTTTTCAGTGTTGTGCCCACATTTGTACCAGCATAGAAGCAATTCATAGCCTTCACAAACTCAGTGGTGCGAGCAAGCTGGCCTGGGAGAAGGGAAGTGGGCAGGGAGAGATGAGGTCAGGGTTGCAGGACACTGGTAGGCTGAGAGCACTGACCTTGCGAGCTGGTCTCTACTGCAGAATTGCTGGGCCTGTACCAATTAGACTTGAACTAACAACACAGGTAAAACTGTTAAGTTTTACCTCATTCTGCAAACAACACAGGTAACGCCATGAAGCCTGACTCTAAACACTCCTCCCAGAATCTGCCCCTTGTTAATCTCCTAAAGTAATAGTATTCCTGATTGGATTATCTCTCCTAGATGACCGCTGTCTCTGCTAATAAACGCAGAGACTACTCTCTATATTTACATAACAAGAATGTATGAACCATCACTGCACTGAAAGGACACTTCACCTTCCACGCTTTGTAATGGAGAGATATATGCATGGAATATAGGGAAATTGTGATGAATCTGCCAGCTACTTCAGTTCCAGTAGTTTGCACCAAAACATAGCAGCTTGTAGAACGTTGTGTGACCGAGGAACTGCAGTGTCAAAATGGATCCTTTTCGTTTGAAAGTCCCCTTTAAGTTCCCAATTTCACCAGAGGGCGATTCAAATTATAGGTTCATGGAATGCTGCTTTGTTAGTCATGCTGATAATATAGTGCCTTATCAGGATGGTGTCTATGCGTATTGGAACCATACTTGCCCAAAAGAACTTGGAGCTTGCTGCAAAAAAGTGTGACTGTGTTTCTAGTCTTTGAACCGGTCACCAGGTGGCATGTCTGTAGTTCACCAATAGCCTGGTCAGTAACAAGGAAATAACATAGAAGTTGACCCGTGGACACTGCGTCATGCCTGCTGCTATTGGCGTTCTCCGGGTCCTGGCAGAGGCAGGCATCGGACAGATGCCAGGGAGCCTAGTGACCAGACGAGGCAAGAGCATGGGCATCGTGGGAGGTGCGTGGACCATTGACATCTGCCTCCTTACATTAAAGCAGAAACCAGAGAGAACGTAGATATAACAGTATGAACATCAGAAACCCTGCTTGCCACATATCTGTGACACAAATCTCAAAATGGATGTGACGTTAACCATTTGGAACTTCGTGAACAGTGAAAGCACAAAGAATGTGGATATGACAAACCAGGTGGAAATCGGACTATTGATATTTAACGCTGAAAGGAGGTAAACATAGAACGTAGGTAGGATATAGACAATAGGGATGTCAAAAAGCCTTCATATCACATGAGTCCCTAGAACCAGGGCATAATATAAGTAAGAGAGTACCGTAAACAGACAGCCAAAAATATTGTTACACCATAAACCACATAGAACACAGATAAAATATAAATCACCTGGAATGTGTATTAGACAAAACAAAGCAAGAAACAAACAGTGCATACATAGGACCTACGTCACATTGAAAAGGCATACGACATAAACCACATAGAAAAAGTATTAAAAATAAGTATGCAAAACTAATCACAAGCTGAGTGGCTTGAGTGAATCGCGCACTGTTCACCTGGTGTGTAAACACCTATTCCATGTAATCAAAATCAACACAATGTTTATATTCACACTGTTGTATTTTCATCATTTGTTTTTAACAGTCCAAAATCATAATACTCAATAGTTTTGTACATAACAATCAAATTGATCAAAAATAATACATTTACTGAAAATCACTGAATTTCATGGATGATGCCCAATGCATTTCGGAACCATAAGGTTCCTTCTTCAGGGGATGATCTGTAAATGAAATATATTATATTAGAGTGTTAGTGCCCATGGTGATGGCAAACTAAAGTATATGATGGAATCCGTGAGCATGGTATGTGCCTACCTCAAGATGGCGGACTGAAGACGCCACGGAGTAGCAGCGGCTAGTTGGTGCTCCCTACCTTTATCCAGCATGGAGTCTTGAACACAGGCGACCCTATTGCAGCTGACCGGGGTTTTTTGCCTCGTTTTAAAATCACAAACATTCCCGCCTCAGATAGTGGTGAGTGAAACGGAACGGAGCGGTGAACCAAACGGAGAAACGAGAACGGATGCAGCGGCTGTTGGGGTCTTGCTCCCTGATCGCCCGGCATTCCATCCCGGGGCTGATTGGGGGCTCGGTGTTTGGCTGGCTTGGGCCTCAGCTGCATCTCGCCCCACAGGTGCGCTTGGAGCCGAAAGGATCGACGCAGAGCGCTGGACAGATGATGGGCGCCTATACCTGCAAATATGACTGGATCAATACCAACAGGAGAGCAGGGAACTGTTAACTCATCTTTTGATATTATCCTGCAAACATTAAAGAACCACCGGAAGGAAGCGCAAGAACACTTTGTTGTTACGGGACGATAATACTCAGCTACAGACCTGTCTGCAGGACATTACCCTTAAGATTGGGGGACTGTCTCTAGAAATAGATGATACAGCAACGGGTGGTTAAGGTTGAAGAGGGATCGACAGAATCTGTTATTAGCCAACACGATTCCCAGCTAGTAGCTTTACAAATAAAATTTAAAGATTTGGAAAAATCGCCAACGGCGATCCAATCTGAGACTTTTTGAAATACCGGCGGGAATCGAGGGGGCGGACCCTTGGGCATTTGTTGTGAGTCTATTCCAGAAAGCTTTCACAGACCTGTCTGATTGGCACTCCCAACTCCAGAGAGTTCATAGGTTACCTCTAGTTCAGAGGAATAAACAGGGTAAATTCCCCCAGCCATTCCTTATCCATTTTGGGAATTTCCTTTTAAGACAGGCAGTTTCAATAAGAGCTAAATCAAATTCACCTGTCACTGTAGGAATTTGGACCTTCTTTGTAAGATCAGATCTTAGTAAGGCCACTACAGATGTTGAATACGTTTTTGACCCTAGCTTGAAAACGCAAGAATTTCTCCAATATGAGTACGAATGTCCTCTTTCGACCAGAATTATGCCTCTTGAACATTACGGCTGTATAATATATACAGACGGATCAGCACAGCCCGTAATTGGGGGTAAACAAGCCTATAGTGCTGCGTGCGAGATTGTAAAAGGTCGCTGGCGCGAAGGTAAATTCCGACCTATTGTCACAAAAACTCAATCACTCGGAAACTGTACAGCTCAGCGAGCTGAACTACAGGCTTTCAAGATGGCGCTTGAGAATACCTATCGCTTATTCCCCACACTAATAGTGTGCGATTTGTATTGCTGCGTCCACTCTTACAATGTATACTTGCAGAACTGGGTTCAAAATGGTTTCAAAGATGCAAAAGGTGGCACAATAAAGCATAAAATGCTTTGGGAACAAGTAGTTCTTTTACAGAAAGAACTACAAAAGACTCACGTGATCCATACACTGAGTCATCAACGTGATGGCCTTCACGTTGCAGGGAATTCATTGGCTGACGAAGCTGCAAAGGCAGCCGTTCACACGGCTTCCGTAGCTGCAATCACTCGTTCAAAAACTAAAATAGACAGCGACATAATGCAAGCGGTCACTGCTTCAGTATAAAAACAGTGGAAAAGCACTCCCGAAAGTCTTTCCAGTAAGGTACTCATATAAAACGGATGCAAACAATGTTCCTTTTGCTCAAATCCCTGGAGTGGGGGATAGGGCACTTCCAAACATGGAACATAGGTTAGGACTAATCTTAGCAGCGCAAGAAGGGCTCGCCTCTGCACATGCAGGTGTTTCCGCCACAGTATCTTTATTGAAACATAGATATTGGTGGACGCGCATGAGGAAACAGACTAGAAACTATGTTCTAGACTGTGAAATATGCCAAAAAATAAAAAGTATCAACAGTGAAACGTCCTGCGCAGATAACCCTTCTGATCTCAGATAAACCATTAGCGTGTGTTTACCTGGACCACTGTGGTCCCTTACAAAAAGACGGTAACTATAAATATATCATGGTCGCAGTGGATTCCTGCACAAGATTCATTTGGATGTGGCCCCAGCGCTCGGACGACACCAGAACTGTTATAAAAGATTTGCAAGTCTTTATCGGCACATACGCAATTGGCACTCTACATTCTGACCAAGGTCCTGCCTTTAGCTCTCGGGCTTACAAGGAGGCCATGGCCAGCTTGGGCGTTGCATTGCAGTACTCTAGTCCCTTCCATCCTGAGGGAAATGCGGTAGTGGAAAGAAAAAACCGTGACATAAAGCAATCTATAACAGCGAGGGTATTGGGTTCGGGTGAGGGTGGGTCAAACATCTAATAAGTGTCCAGCGTAGTCTAAATAATCTGCCAAGAAATTCTCTGGGTGGAATCACTCCGTATGAACTTTTGTTTGGTACTAGAATGATAATCGAAGACCTCTACCGTCAAACTTCAGTGGTGGAACAAAAAACCTTTGATATCAAAGATAGTTTGGCTGTTTTACAGGACTTAAATGAAACAAGAAGTCTGAGTAACAAAGCAAAAGCCAACAGCCACTGAAGAAAAACCACCTGTCCCAGCAAGACCTATCTGGATTCCAAAGATTGGGGATCTGGTTAGAGAGAAGATCACGGTGAAGAAGGAATTTGGGCCTTCTTACAGAAAAGCAGTACCTGTCTTGGCAATCAATGGAACAAGATCAGTAGTACTACCGCCCTTTGCTGGTAAAAAGGAGAACAGAGTTGTATCAATCGACCTGGTAAAACCACAACCATGTGGCCAATAATAAGTAGTAGGCCCAGTGGACTCTCAAGATGTATCAGAAGACCAAACCTTGCTACAATTCAAGAGGTTCAAACTGAGAGACTAATCACATTTGATAAACCTGCAGTGAATCAAGAAGGACTATGCAACAAAGCCATGGAACTTGTGCCTCTTGAAACCCAAATTGCGACAGTTCGTCAAGAAACACCTGTCTACAATGATGTAGCCTCTGACTATACTAATATGAAAAAGGAAGAAGAAACTACAAAGATTAACAATCCTCATGCGATTCAAACAATTGACAGAACTGCCTCTGGCCATTTCATCAATTTCGATGACTTTTCTGAAGATCCGAGTGAACATGAAGAAAAGCCAGCAAACAAGACACTCAAAGAAAAAATAACAGAACTCTTTCATCAGCTTGGAGAAATATATCTGATTTCACCATGGATTGAATTGTGGATTGTATTAGGTGCACTTTTCCTCCTGCTCTGGCTCATTTTAATTTTAAGCTTGGGAAGAATGAAAGCCACACAAGTCATCACATGTTGAAAAAAAGAGACCTGGCATCAGTAAACATCACAGCCTTTCCTATACCTGGTGGTGTAGCATGGGACGCTACTGATTACGACATCTATGGCCCGGTTGAACTCTTGAAGTATCCACATCAGTTCAAGGTTTCATTAAGTGACTTTGTCTCACCAAGCAGTTTCTCTGATGATTGGGACTTTGAGACTATTAATAATAAGATGTCATATTTAGAAATGTCATGAAAATTTACAAACCATTATTTAGAAGGTTCATCTGATTATGAAGAAATGTATTGCTTTAATCATTTTGGGCACCACTAGTTGCATAAATCTGCAAAACCTAGAAATGTTTTAACTTCTAATCAATGGGAACATTGTCCAACACCGCTAAAAGGCAGCTCGAAAACATTTTATGAGAATTTCCATACTTCTCAGAGTTTAATGTCACAGATCCAAAAACGTTTTATTTAAAAAATGTAAATAAAACAGGACTGAAAAATATGTTAACCAATACAAAACTGATTTATTCTGCTAAATTTTATCAACAATTGTCTACATTTGGTTTTGAATTCTGGAAAGACAACATTGAAACAAAAACAATCTGGGGTTCAAAAGATTGGCAAGTACAGGGATTAGAATCATTATTCAGAGCCTGCATGATCCCAGAACAAATAATTTTCCTGAATGACCCCATTCAACAAACAACCTGTCTTGGCCTAGCTAAGATAAAAGATTTAAACAACCCGTCTATACCAAAGCCTATGCCTGATAGAAATAACACTACAGATGAGGGGTTAAACGTGCCCCATATTTTACACCAAAACGGAAATAATCCTGATTGGAAAAAATGGTTGATCTGGCCCACAGACACTAATAACTGTCAAGATAGATTCCTGAACAAAACACAGGGGTTCAAACAGGACAGGCCAGACCCAAGATATTCCCAGAGACAACATCTGTGGAACAGGAGCCCATATTACCATCGATGCCCAGGCTGCTGGCGCTGTGCGCCTCTTAGTTCCCATTCTGAATAATTACCAAATAAAGAGACGGGCGCTGGGAGCAGGAATCACAAGAACAGAGTTTTATTACTCATGAGGAGAGCCTGTCATTTCCGACACGAAACAAGGTGTCATCGGGAGGTGCTCTAACAAGTGAGCTGAGACATCTTCTTTTATACCTTACAAAACACTTGGCATTACAATCACGATATTGTGAAACAAGGATAAGACATCCCCATAATCCTCGTGTCAATCCTACCCCACATATGTTCACAATAGGGACCCTTGACCTGCTGATAAGAGGGGAGGGTAATCACGCAGCTGAGTGTTCCGCCAATTTTTAGGATGTGTGCGCCTGATCGTAGCCCAGGGGGTGGGGTGGCCAGGATCAATAGTGGGTCCTTTGAAGAGGAGTGACTCCATACAATAAGCAGTAAACAGTATCTCCTGGCTTAGGCGATAACCTCAGACATGTGTGGACAGTCAGTCGCGGAGGGAGGGTTTACTAACAGAGGGGTTATTCATGAAAGGAAAGGAGGTGCTGGTCAGGCGCGGCCGTGACTCCCAAGGACAGGGTCTTGCAGAAGAAGGTTTATGACTTGCCCGTGTGAGGGAGAAGGGGAGGGGGGAAGCCAGGGTGTGCACAGGGACAGAGTCATACAGAGAGAGGTCTTATGACCCATACATGAGAGAGCGGGGGCAGTCAGGTGCAGCTGGGGAGGGCTATGTCAGCTGAGGCGAAGGATGCCTCTTCAAGAGGAAATGGGGGGTTTGCGTGGGTCAAGCAGAAGGGTTGCCTTTCAGGGCAGGGTCGCGCAGAGGGAGAGGGTTTCATGGTCTATGCATGTGAGAGAGGGGGGGGGGTTCAAATACGCGCAGAAGGGAAGCCGGTGATTCTAATGAGCGGGCAAAAGGCCAGGGTGCCTAAAATGGCTGTCATGTACACGTGGGCACGGGCTTTTACTGGCGGAGTGATGCGGTCAATATCTTATGGTATTCATGGTGCTTACAGGGAGAGGAGTGAAAAAGGGCAAATGAACACTGCTTATGTACATCACTTTTCCTAATTTTCCACACATCCAGGGATAACAACAACATACAGTGTAGGAAAACTATGACTCGAATGGCTACAGAAATCCACACTACCTGAAATTAAGCAACACTTGACTTTACTTAAAGAAGGTGCTGACTTGCGAGATTTCTTATTGGGACCTCTCAAACAGCGTCAAAAACGTTGCACATACGCCGGTATATATGCTGCTTACAACGAAGCTTGGAAAGTAACGCAAATTGAAACTGCTGAAAAAATGCGAGAAATTGATCATATTAATTTGGAAAAATCACTTTCTGTAGATGACAATGGGTTAAGGAATCCAGAATTTATTCTTTGGACAGCATTGTATCATCTGCTATTGATATAATAGAACAGGATATGCTAATGTTACCACATGGCCAGTCCCAATTACATTCTATTGTACAGTTAGGCTGGACATTACAAAATCTGCGTCCAGGCTACGTGCCTTGGCGTCTAATCAACACAACATCATTATTTTCTATCTTTAACCTTACTGATAAACAAATCACTTTGGCACAAAAAGGAGCAGACTATATGGTGCTGAGCATTGAAAAACTAGAAAGATTACCATTAACGGTTTCCGAGAAACCTGTCATTGAATGGATAATACATGGTACCATAATACCAATAACGAGATTCCAGTTTCAATACTGCCTACAGCATATACCAGCGGGCCTGTATGAAAGGTTGGGTAAAGGATACATTAAGTCGACCTGGAATTTACCTTACACACATAGATATTGGAGTGGGAGTAACAAAGAGGTATTTCATAGTGGAAAAAAATGTGAAAAATCACTAAGTGGTCCACTTCTGTGTCAAAAAATTAATTTACATGGAGCCGGAGGGTTCATCTAATGATCTTTCTTGCCACTTGCACGGCACTCCAGCAACACAAATAGAACCGGTTTTCAGGCAGCTTTCCATTTATAGCTACGTTATATTAAGTGGCCACAGCTGTTGTGGCATGTTGCCAGGAACACCCTATCTTGTCAGTGTTACATCCAGGGTCACTTGTTGTATGCAAGTATTGTATCCAAACAGCAAGCCAGACAAGGAGGCAACAATTTGGCCTTCTTTGAATATCTCTTCTATTCGAATTGATACATTAAGCAGAATGAAAGCCATTCTTTTACAAAAAACTGTGCCTTTGACCTCGTCTAAAGAAACATATGATCTGCAAGTTGCAAGGACCTCGGCAGAGATGCATACATTATCATCAACAAATTGCCCCGTACATTTCGTAGAAATGTTAGGTCAAATTTTAAACATGTCAGATACCAGTGGCATCGCACATGTATTTAAGACACTTTTTTCGGGACTGGTAGCACCCTTTGAAGCAGTCTTGAGCATTTTTCCGAATTTCGTGCACTCTGTGTTCGGCCGCCTGCCTCTCATTTTGGAACTCGTAGCAGGAATTCTATTTTTGTTCCTTCTGCTCCGATATGGCAAGTCCAGTCACCAGCGATACCAAGGTTACCATGGAACAAGCGATCCAGGCACTGCAGTAACGAAATAGGATAACGCAGGTTCTCGGCTTGGCTCGTCTAAGAGATCTGAATACCACATGGTTTTTATCATTCAGACCAATCTGACAAGATTGCATCTTACCTGTTCTAAGATGCCTGCTCTGCGGAGAAGAATGCGTGTTAGACATCGGTCTCTCACTTACATCAGCAGTACCTATGGATGTCGATACTTTGCTTGGTTGGGTAACGGCTCATGCAACGTGTTGTCCCCAGCGGCTACCAATTCTGATGATGGCATTCGTTGAGACCTCACCATTACGATTAGGTGGCGGTGAGGTACGAGATGAAAGCGGCACACAGGTACAACCTTCTGTGAACATTGCTGATCCAGAAAACGCTGATGGTAATGCATCTCACATATGCACTATTTCCACTTTTTCTGAAATGGCCCAACTTTCACCAACTTTGGTAGATGAATTCTTTGTCAGCCTATCTGTGTGTAGAAGGGGGTCGGAACCTACCGAGGGAAACGGGCTCGAAATAGAGTGGTGGATCGCTGACCGGACCCTCCCCTCTTTGCACCCCTACCAGAACGAGTGGCCAATGAACGCTGCAGAGCTGTGGGCCGGACATCGTGAGGAATCTGAAGACTTCCTCTTTAAGCTGCAAAACTTCGAGGAGGAAGACACACCCCCGGATGAGGCGGCTCTCCAGGGATTGGAGAAAAACGAGGAAGAGAGGATGATGGCGTGTGACATCACCAAGGAAGTCGGATAATGTCGAGGAGAGCGTTTGTGCATCGGAGGAAAGGACAAAGACGGACGGACGACTGAGGTGAGAAGCGGAAGAAGCAAGATGCCAGTCCAGGTCTTTGCTGTGCCTGGAGGCCACAGACACCGCGACCCGCCCAGCGACACTCACCAAGGAGGAGTGTGGCTCAGCCAGGTATGGGAACGTATGTCAGGCTGGTTGGGGAGGCGGGGAGTGACTGAGGAGAAAGCAGAGTGAGACGTTCACTGTTGGCGGGCTCCCTTTGTAGTGCGCTGCTCCCCACGAAACATGTGCCCTCATCATTTAAGTGTATTGAGTGCATTCACTAAAGATACTCGTGCACTAGGTGATCCCCACACCCCAGGCCCCATGGTGGTGGTGGTACCTATTGCCCAGAAAGTTAGTCCCTGATCTCCGCATCATTTTTGTTTTCACATGTCCCGTGCTGGAGGGTCGAAACCAAGAAGAAGTCCCAGGAAAGACCAAGAGACCGGAAGACCACCCAGAGGAAGAGAAATCACGGACCCTGCCATTTTAGCCCGGGAGAGACTAACTTTACGGAAGAAAAAAACATTTATAAAAATAAACCCATATATACCCAGACCTGGTTTCTGTGCCCTTCTCTCTACCCCGCCTCAGCTGGAACACTGAGTTAATGTTTTCTCCTACCAACAAGAATAACTCTTGAGAAACAAGCACACAACGTTCCCTCAACTTTGATTTCGGGCTTCAGTTTTGATAAACTGACCTTCTAAAAATTTTGAACTATTTTTCACTACAACGAAAGTTCTATTTTTTTTCCATACCAAAATATTTTCCTTTTTTTTGGCACGGAGTAATCTGCTCAGTGTAAAACTATTCTTCGAGAACAAGATTTCTATTTTTTGATACCTAGAGACAATATTTGAAATTAGCCTCTAGCACATGTACAGTGTTATATAAATCTGTGATGAAATGGTCTCGACCTTCTCTTCTGTATTAAGAGCCATTTCATATATGTAAATTTCGTGAATCATTCAGCCAGCATTTCACATGTAAAACTATATGCATTTGTTTCAAAGAATAGACCAGGTACTTAGCTGAAGGGGAACTTTGCGCACCACCGGGTATTTGGTGTGGTTTATGCAATGGTTATACTGGAGTGGTGCTGCTAGGAAAAGGGGTGACCTGTACAAACCCTTGACAATGTAATGTGCCAAGCACTTACATATAATTTAGTGAAGAGAAAAACCTGAGCACATACAAGTTAATACAGAATTGTAATAAATTCTTTGGTCTTGGTTTCACAACAACAACGAAGGACAGTTGGTAAGTGCAACTCATGCGTAGAACTCGGGTGGCTATTCTAGAAATAGTACGCATCCACAACATCAAAGATGTTTGGCATAGCATCTACCCGGATATACCTGGGTATACATATTACTCGGCCCCTCACAGACTCTGCTCACGCATTGATATGGTTTGGTCATCTTATACTCTTTCAAATTCTTGCTCTATAGAACTTCTCCCTCGTGTCACAAATCCTAATCCTATTCTATTTTCCTTTAATATTGAGAGCAATTATCCAACACCTCCGGCATTTTCTTTTCCCAGACACTGGTTTACAAATACTTTATTTATATCTCAACTTAAAGCACATATTTTGGACTTTATTGAACTTAATATTAATTCCACTAATTGTATCATAGTGTTGGATGTCTGTAAGGCAAGTATACAGGGGTTCACTCAGCAATTCCTCTTCCATCAGAATTCAGAATTTCGTAAAAAAGACAAATTGCTGATTAATAAGATTCTGTCTGTAGAGCGTTTGCTGGCTGAGGCTCATCAGGTGCGTTCATCTAATGCTCTTGAACTAGGATTACAATTAGGGAGGTTAAAAACGACAAACACAATCTTTTGGGAAAAAAGTTGCATAAAATTGCATAAGTACGTTGTTACTCATTATGAGAGCGGGGACAAAAATTGGAAAATTATTAGCTTATAAGGTAGCGGATGAGAGAGCTAATACCCTGATTAAGAAATTGATTGGTCTAAATAATATCACATATGAAGAACCATCACAGAGATTGGATCAGTTTTCTAAATTTTATAAGAAACTATATACCCCAGAAACTTACCTGACACCGACTAATAGTCAGGATTATTTAGTTGACAACATTCCAGCAAACTTAGACTTACCCGAGCTTGATCAGTTGTCCGACTATATCAACCAGTTAGAGATTAGACAGGCGATTTTCACCTTACCATCAGGGAAAGCGTTCGGGGAAGATGCCATACTCGTTGAAATCTATAAGATCTGCATTGAAGAATTACTACCTCTTCATCAAGTTATTAACTTTATTGGGGATAACGGAAAGGCACCTGGTTCTTGGAAGGCTGTTAAGCTAGTTTTCTTTAAAAAAAAAGATAAACCGGCGGAGGATTGTGGCTTATACCGCCCTATTTCATTAGTTAACGCAGACGCTAAGATGTTTGCCAAGGTTTTAGCTACTCGTCTGGCCCTTCTTATCCCTAAAATAGTCAAACCGAAACAACATGGGTTTGTAATAGGTAGAGATACTACAGCTCATATTAATAAGGCCATTACCGCCTTTGATATTGCAGAGACAGAGACCACCCCACTCGGTGTGATTCTGCTGGATGCAGAAAAGGCTTTGACCGAGTGGGGTGGGACTATCTTTGGCAGGTAATGACTAGTTTTGGCTTCAGTGGCAAATTTTTAAGATGGATTCAATCTTTGTATGACAACCCAACTGCGAAAGTGAGCTATGCGGGCCTGACCTCAACCAGCTTTTCTATATTCCGGGGCACTCGTCAGGGGTGCCCTTTGTCACCTCTTTTGTTTGCTTTATCTATGGAACCTTTTCTTCATGCCTTACAGTTACAATCTGATATTATTCCTTTTAAATGGGGCCCTCATTCATTGAAGATTATGGCATATGCCGATGACATCGCCATTTATTCTACGGATGTTATAAAGGCAGTTAAGGTAACTATCGGTGATGCAAGCAGATTCGGTGATGTTTCTGGCTACAAATTAAACTTAAATAAAACTCAAATAATTGCTAATTATAAACCGGAGGTCGTGATACCCGGATTGTGTAAGACGGCCACATACTTAGGGGTGAAAATTTCAGCCAAAATTAAAGAAATAATAACTATGATACCTTAGCTAAAGCTACGATAAAGGCGTGAAAAAACAAATGGCATAAAATTCCCCTTAATATTATAGGTAAGATTAATTTGATAAAAATGAAAATATTACCTAATTTCTTTATTTATTCAGTTCTATCCCTTTGTCACTGAGTAATTCTTTTTTTTAAAAACTAGATGGAATATTTAGCAGCTTCATTTGGGGGTATCGTAAAGCCCGGCGGTCTATGGAGCTGCTAAAGACCGCACCTGATAACAAGGGATTGAATTTCCCAGATTTTAATTTGTATTTTTGGGCAACTCTTTTTGGACGTCTGCAGGGTCTACTTGGCACAAATGATCCTAATTATTTCAAAAGGGTGAAATTTAAGACTGCTAATGATTTAGTTAAAATTTGGCGTAACATTTTGGTTTTCTGTCATTACTTTTTTTCACCATAAACTCTTGCTATGGGGGAATCCTGGCCTACCTGGAATTTAATGATGGCGCAACTAATAGCTGGGGTGCGTGCGGTATAAAAACACTGGGGGACTTACATGAGGCACAAGGTTTTTTGTTTTGAGTCACTTAAGATCTTATATAAGGCTACGGAATCTATGAGGTTTAAATACATACTATTGTATGATTTTTTTTATTCGGAAGATGAAACTTTTTGAATTATTGGAATCGGATATTTGGGACTGTTTGTATTCTGACAAGAATAAATCTTTACTTCGAATTGGGTATAAATGTTTTAATGCGTATAAGGTTGCTGATTGCTCCAAGCTGGCAGGAAAGTGGAGTCAAATGTTGAGGATTAACATTACCCCGAATATGATTAGCTTATCTCTTCGCAACAGCAATTGCTCCACTTCCCCTTCTAGCTTGAGGCTTCAGCAATTTAAAACTACCTCTATGCTGTATCATACCCCAGAAAAGATATCAAAATGGTCTACAAATGCCTTATATACTGAACAAACTAAATGCCCTAAGTGCGCCCTTGCGGACTTGGAACATATGTTTTTTTC
Source organism: Lissotriton vulgaris (assembly GCF_964263255.1). NCBI lineage: Eukaryota > Metazoa > Chordata > Amphibia > Caudata > Salamandridae > Lissotriton > Lissotriton vulgaris. The sequence goes on from NC_141693.1 coordinate 1,529,042,715, forward strand.
GTGTCCCAAGCTATTAGAATATAGATGGCTTTGGACAAAGTAATGAAACAAAAATTGATTTGCTCCCAGTCTTACAGCACCGCTAATGTTACTTGATATTTACTCTGTTAATGTCCCACAGCAAACTCTGCAAACTGTCATGTGCCAAGTAAATAATTGCCCGCGCTTGGATCTCTCCTACTCCTCTACATATCATGGAATGGTGGTCTCTCCTTAACAAAATTTATGTGATTGAATCTGTTCTGGCCAAACAAAGAGGCGCAAAATCGCTAAAGAAATTTGAGAAAATGTAGGACTCTTTTTATAAGTGAAATCCAATAGGTGTTCGTTGTTGTTATTGTCTGCAACATTTGGTTTGGTTGTATGGCTTTCCAGCTAGGATTAACATCTTTGAATTCTGTATCAAAAGTAATTTTCATTCTGTCTATTTGCGTATTCTTTCTGTGTTGTCTTTCTTTTTGTAACAATGTGTATCTTCTGTTCTATGAGTCGCTACAAGAAAAAAAGTTTGTGCCTACCTTCTACTGTTTATGTGATTCTCCATAAGTCCTAAAACAACCATATCTGCAAATTCCAAAATGACATGATGCAGGTATTCTGGTTAACTCTCATGATAACCACGCGTCGCAATAACGATAAAAACTTCCTGAATCAAGGCTTACCACTTCAGACGTGACAAAAGAACTTCTTTATACTGTAGATACAAAAATAAGTTAAGATATAAATCACTCCACTGTATCCAATAATCTAACCACAAAAAGAACCACTTCGCTGTCCATACTTTAATTCCTGTATCAACGTGTTCTACTGGAAAAAATATTAATACATCCGTTAAGTTCCATATGATTCAGTTCATCCAAAATGAAGTTGCAAACACTGTAGTGTTCATGCCTGACATCCACAAGTTCGGGCATTGATCTAAAAGATACCAAAAGCACTGCTGTTACAAAACTAAAGGATAAATCAACCCACTGTATATCCAAAAGATCGTTCCATAACAGATGGTCAATACCTGTGATATATTCCGGTGACTCAATGTACTCAATATATTTTCTGCCACGCGAAACACCGAAACTCCATTAAATAAACTACACAATGTCAATTCAACAACGGACTACTCTGCACACGCTCTACATTCTAGAGTCGATAACGGCAGCCATTTTGGAAAAAAAATGTAGCACATCAGTTATAGTGGTGCTAATACTGGAATAAAGTCATACCTCCTACAATTACAGACTGTGAAACCACAAAAGCTAAAAAGGCTGATATACACAATCGGATAACTTCATCATAATCAACTGTGACATCCATTTGTCACATTTAATATCCATGAAAACCTCAACAATAATAACGGTCTATTCTCACATGATATGCTCGTCCATAAAAATAACTACTTGAAAATAATAGACTTAAATAGTGAAGAAAAGGTGGCGACTAGCGCTTAGTCGGAGTTATATCTAACCTTAGGATGTTAAAATGTGCTAGGTAAATAGGCGGCCATATTACAACTGTAGTGGTAAAAAGGATAACTGTGTTCATAGACTGAAGGCGTACTTGCCTCTAATTGTCTAACCAGATGCCAATACAAAATATATTCAATCCTCAAATACGTGTTGCTTATCAACACGCAGCCACTGACAGGTTGTAACTTTAACCAAATTATCAATCAATGAGCTAGATGTGATTGTGCGTATGTCAGTATGTAAAAGCTCATAACAAGCATGAAATGCTTGGGTGGCATACTGTCAAATAAGGGTTACCTGTGAAATGTTTGTAGAGTGTGACTTGTTAATGGTGTTTGCCTGCAGTTCCAACCTTGATACCTCCAAATTAAACATAACATGTGAAATCTAACCTATCATTTAAACCTACTGGAATCATGGTATTCAAAGATTTGATACAGAATATCTCACGTTGAAGGAGTCTTTTATGGTTATCTACTCCACTTCTGAGTGGCACTTGTTCCATTATCATAATGTGTAATTGGGAGATGGTATGCTTCTTTTCTGACCAGTGAAGTGCTAGAGGTGAAGTTATATTTTCGTTCCGGATCCGACTTTTGTGTTCTGTTATTCTTACTTTCAATTTGCGTTCAGTCTTCCCGATGTACATCTTTCCACAAGGACATTTAATGCCATAATTTACGTTTTGTGTGTTACAATTACTGGTATGCCTTAAATTAATTGGTGTGCCCGTTGTCGGATGTGCAAAGGTATTGCCCTGTATGATATTGTTGCAGTGGGTGCAGTTGTAACATTTCAAAGTGCCTTTAAATTGTTGATTGGTGATCGGTGGGGAAGGATTGGACAATAATGGTCTCAAATTTTGTCCTCTGGTATAGGCATGAACAGGAGGATCCTTGAAAATGTCATTGAAATCCGATTCATTGGAGAGAAGTTCCAATCTTGTATTGATGATTTGTCATATAGCTGTTGATTGGGTGGTAAATCTTGAGACAAACTATTTTGTCCAAATTTTGCTGTGATTTGGGTGTCAATAAATCTCTTCGTGTAACTTGAGCCACTCTCAATCTGCTTCAACTCTGGTGCAATATCATAAAGCCAAAAGGATTCCAAGAGGACTAAGATTATCAATCAAACCCATGCTATTTCGCTTTCATTTAAACACTAAATTTATGGATAAATGGTACAGCATACTCCACAAATGTTCTCTCTACCTCATCTTACTAATAATAGAAGAACTTTCAAAAACCATCCGAGAATTAGAGTATGAGATACATGTCCTAAAAAGTGAATTAGAAACCAGAATGGAAGATAACACCTGGCAAATCAAACTGGAAGGACTTAACCAAAAGCTAGATAAATATAGTAAGGAGTTACAAGAGGGCAAATTGAGGAAGTATAAACGTGACAATTGATTATAAATTAAATGAAGTGTACACATGGGCAGAGATATACGCCCGAGATTCGATCAAAGGAAATCTACAACACAATCCTCAGAGGAGTCTGGTCACAGACAAAGATACATCTTCAACAAGAGCTCAGGTACAATTATTAACATCTTGAGTTAGCACAACTGGTCCAACCGCAGTATCCTTAGAAGAAATACCAACACCGAGCACAGTGGATTTTTTATCCAAGGTTCAGGACCAAGGATTACCCCATCGCAACAGAAAGGAGCAACAAGAGGAGAGGTCCGACAAGACGTGGAAAAGGTAGGCAAAAGTCTATGGAGCAGGAAAAATGTAGTCTGATTAACATATCACCTAAACAACTTTCATCTCAAGAACTCAGGGTATTGAATAAAGGACTATCGTTTGTACCCGCTAATACACCCAATGAGATTCAGCTAGAAGCAGCTATATATTGATTTATGAGAACCTTGCGTTTACGCCATTTCTTTACTAATGTAGTTGAACATTCTCAACCAGTAGAACTACACACAGAAGGATGATTCAAACCTAAGAGCACATTTCAACAACCAGTGTCGCATAAAATGCTTGATACCTTTGAGATCATGGTTAAAAAGGACATTAAAACATTGGACCTTAAGAAGAGGAAAAGACACAATCTGACTATATCTGACAGACGCACTATTCAGGCGATTGTTAACAATAAGGAACTAACAATTCAACCAGCTGACAAAGGGGGTGCCATGGTTCTCATGGACACGTCCTTTTATATCAGAAGTGTTGACTCACATGTTATGGATGAAAACACCTACTTACAATTGGACATGGATCCAACGGACGAATTACAGAAATTATTGGAACAAATTTTACAGAATGCATTGGGCCTCGATTGGATAGACAAATCAACTAAATTATATCTGACAACTGTCCATCCACGTCGTCCACGACTTTATATGATCCCAAAGATCCACAAGAGCATTTCGAATCCTCCATTCAGGCCAATAGTCTCAAGGTGTGGGTCAATTTTTGACCCCCCTTAGACGGTATCTAGATTACTTCTTACAACAATTTGTTCAACAGTAGTGATCATACATAAGGGACACTACGGATTTCATATAAAAAATTGAAGAAGTTGATCAACATATGCAGGATTCCTGGCTCCTATGCACCATAGACGTGGTAGCTCTGTACACCTCTATACCACACAATGCCGGTTTGGAATCAGTTGAATGGGCACTATGGCAAATTGGAGAACTCGCGACCAATAAAGTACTGTTGATTCAACTCCTCAAATTTTGTCTCCAGAATAGTTATTTCTTGTGGAATGACAGATTTTTTTCGCTCAGCTTACAGGATAATCCATGGGCTTTTCGGGGACGCCCTCGTATGCAAATATGTTCATGGCACAATTTGAGTCTGAACACCTAATGACCCAAAAAGCATGGTGGACAAAAATCAAACTATATTGTCGGTTTATTGATGATATCTTTCTGATATGGATAAACACTAAGGAAACATTGGAAGATATGATACAACAACTCAATATGGAAAACCAGAGGATAACATTTACACATAATATTAACACCAGATGAATTGAATTCTTGGATGTAAGAGTTATTAAAACTAAGGATGGAAGAGGTCTGCAAACTGAACTATACAGCAAACCTACGGACCGTAACAATGCATTGTTATATACCAGTTTTCACCCGAGAAGTTTAATAAACAACCTACCATATTATCAATTGATACGAATCAAAAGAATTTGTTCAGATCCCCACACATGCAAATTGAAAGTGGATGAGCATCTTCAGAGATTTGCAGATAGAGGATTTTCTTAAACCGCATTACAAGCAAGCAGATTGAGAGTGGCTCAAGTTACACAAATATGACACCCAAATCACAGCAAAATTTGGACAAAATAGTTTTTGTCTCAAGATTTACCACTCAATCAACAGCTACACGACAACTCATCAATAGAAGATGGGAACTTCTCTCCAATGAATCGGATTTCAATGACATTTTCAAGGATCCTCCTGTTCATGCCTATACCAGAGGACACCATTTGAGACAATTATTGTCAAATCCTTCCCCACCGATCAATAATTTAAAGGGACTTTGAAACTGCACCCACTGCAACAATATCATACTAGGCAATACCTTTGCACATCTGACATCGGGCACACCAATTAATTTAAGGCATACCAGTGATTGTAACACAAAATGTAATTTATGGCAATAAATGTCCTTGTGGAAAGATGTACATCGGGAAGACTGAACGCAAATTGAAAGTAAGAAGAACAGAACACAAAAGTCTGATCCGGACCCAAAATATAACTTCACCTCTAGCACTTCACCGGTCAGAAAAGAAGCATACCATCTCCCAATTACGCATTATGATAATAGAAAGAGTGCCACTCAGAAGTGGAGTACATAACCATAAAAGACTCCTTCAACTTGAGATATTCTGGATCAAATCTTTGAATACCATGATTTCAGTAGGTTTAAATGATAGGTTAGATTTCTCATGTTATGTTTAATTTGGAGTTATCAAGGTTGGAACTGTGGCACACATCTTGCACATGTCACACTGTCAAATAAGTGTCAAATAAGGGTTACCTGTGAAATGTTTGTAGTTTGCCACCCAAGCATTTCATGCTGGTTATGAGCTTTTACATACTGACAAACTCACAATCACCACATCTAGCTCATTGATTGATAATTTTGGTTAAAGTTACAACCTGTCAGTGGCTGCGTGTTGATAAGCAACAAGTTGAGGATTGAATATATTTTGCATTGGCATCTGGTTATACAATTAGACGAGAGTACAAGTTACGTCTAGGAACTACACAGTTATCCTTTTTACCACTACAGATGTAATATGGCCGCCTATTTACCTAGCACATATTGTCATCCTAAGGTTAGATGCAACTCCGATTAAGCACTAGTCGCCACCTTTTCTTCACTATTTAAGTCTATTATTTTCAAGTAGTTATTTTTATGGACGAGCATACCATGTGAGAATAGACCGTTGTTGTTGAGGTTTTCATGGATATTAAACGTGATGAATGGATGTCACAGTTGATTATGATTAAGTTATCAGATTGTGTTTATCAGCCTTTTTACCTTTTGTGGTTTCACAGTCGGTAATTGTAGGAGGTATGATTTTATTCCCGTATTAGCACCACTATCACTGATGAGCTACATTTGTTTTCCAAAATGGCTGCCGTTATCGCCTCTAGAATGTCGAGCGTGTGCAGAATAGACCGTCGTTGAATTGACATTGTGTAGTTCATTTAATGGAGTATATTGAGTCACCGGAATATATCACAGGTATGGACCATCCGTTATGGAATGATCTTTTGGATATTCAGTGGGTTGATTTATCCTTTAGTTTCGTAACAGCAGTGCCTTTGGTATCTTTTAGATCAACGCCTGAACTTGTGGATATCAGGTATGAACACTACAGAGTTTGCAACTTCATTTTGGATTAACTGAATCATATGGAACTTAACTTATATATATTTTTTCCAGTAGAACACGTTGATACAGGAATTAAGGTATGAACAGCGAAGTGGTTAATTTTGTGGTTAAACTATTGGATACAGTAGAGTGATTTGACATCTTAACTTATTTTTGTATATACAGTTTAAAGAAGTTCTTTTGTCACGTCTTAAGTGGTAAGCCTTGATACAGGAAGTTTTTATCGTTATTGCGACGAGTGGTTATCATGAGAGTTAACCAGAATACATGCATCATGCCAACGATCCCAGTGTACAGGTGGCGGTGTGTGTGCTGGACGCTGTATTGACAAAATCTTTTAAACTGTACCTTGCTGAATGTAAAAGCATTTATTTGAGATTTTAACTTTGCCTATTTTCCGATTTTAACTTTGCCTACTTTGCCTATTTTGCACTTTCACTCGTAAATCCGCGGCTGATTCTAAAAGCGCGCTGGAGTGATAATTTTTAATCGGTCATTCTTACCTCTTTGAATACTCGCACTCCCTGCACTTGATTGCCCTCGTGGTCCCGGTCCGCCCCGGCTTGTGCCGTTTGTTGCGGAGGACCAGTCCGAGGTGCGCACTTCCGGGAGGCTGACACCACTTCCGCCCTGCGCTAGTCCATGCAGGTGAGCGGTCTAGTGGTGCCGAGCCCGCTCCAATATTTAAATCGGCGCCAATGCTCCCAGCCCCAGTAACGATCCCAGTGTACAGGTGGCGGTGTGTGTGCTGGACGCTGTATTGACAAAATCTTTTAAACTGTACCTTGCTGAATGTAAAAGCATTTATTTGAGATTTTAACTTTGCCTATTTTCCGATTTTAACTTTGCCTACTTTGCCTATTTTGCACTTTCACTCGTAAATCCGCGGCTGATTCTAAAAGCGCGCTGGAGTGATAATTTTTAATCGGTCATTCTTACCTCTTTGAATACTCGCACTCCCTGCACTTGATTGCCCTCGTGGTCCCGGTCCGCCCCGGCTTGTGCCGTTTGTTGCGGAGGACCAGTCCGAGGTGCGCACTTCCGGGAGGCTGACACCACTTCCGCCCTGCGCTAGTCCATGCAGGTGAGCGGTCTAGTGGTCCCTCGCCCTTAGTACTTAATGGGGGAATGGAGGAAGTGCAGCGGACGAGCGCAGCGGGAGCGCCGACTTCGCGCCGAAGTCGCGCACAAGTCAAGCCCGTCTGCGCCCGTCCGCGACCGGACACGGCCAAGGGCCACCCCCCCTGTCCTGGCCACCTCTATAAAGTGGAGTCGAAACGAGCTTGTTAAACTCTCCACCATTGTTTGCAATCCTGGCCTCCATACTGTACACGCAGGGGTGGAAACTGGCTGTAGACATTGCCAATTCCAATTCACTTCGTCAATAGCCGATACCCCCAGCTGTTCTACCCTGTCTTGCGGCTTACTCAATGTCAGATCTCTCCGACGCCATAAATACGACATCCACGACCTATTAGTCGACAGACAACCGGACCTGATATTCCTTACAGAAACGTGGCTGGATGGTCAATCTGACCCCGACATCATCCAGGCATTACCGCAAGAATACCTGATGACAAGGTTGGACAGACTTGATGGCAGAGGCGGTGGCATAGCTATTGCATTTAAACAGCAACTCGCCTGCCAACTGGAACAATTACACATGGCTGATTGCGAGGCCGGCGTCTTCACCATAAAAGTCAATGGGGGGACTACGGTAAAGGGTTATTTAATCTACCGCCCCCCCAGGCCCCCCGGCAAGGTTTAAAAATAATTTAATAGAAAGTGTCACCGAGATGGCGTTGAGGAGAAATAAATTTCTATTACTAGGGGATTTAAACATGCACTTAGAGGACCAGACGGACAAAGGAGCTATGGAGTTTTGTCAAGAACTCCAGGCCTTACAATTAGAGCTAAAGGGTCAGCTCCCTACTCATCAGCACAACCATCTGCTCGATCCAGTGTTTGCTAACTGGGCGGATGTCACTACGCTTCCCCCCGTACCTCTCCCCTGGACCGATCATTTCCTGGTACCATTCGCAATCTCCCTCCCAAAACAGAAGGTGCTAGATCCCTCCCCCCCCCAACTACCCCAAGCGAAATTGGGCCAGGTTTTCTCTACCTGACTTCAACGAAGCCCTTATAGCAGAGGGCCCCCCCAGGGGTGACGATGCGGATACGGCAAACACTCTGTTCAACGCTCGTATTACTGCGGCCCTTGACCTCACGGCCCCCTTGGGCCACTCAAAGGGGGGTGGTCGCAAACAAAGAACGGCACCCTGGTTCAACAAGGAACTACGGAGTGCCAAGAAGAACTGTAAACGGGCAGAAAGGCAGTGGCGGTCAGCCTATGACAGCCGAGTAAGAGAAAAATATCTCACTAACAGACGGCTGTACCACAACCTAATCAAAAAAGCTAAAAAGGACTACTATGCCACTAGAATTATGGATGCTGAAAACTCAACCAAGGAATTATTTTGTGTCTACAAGTCCCTGGCTTTCCCTCAGTCCTCGACAGGACTAGAGGCCCGATCAGTCACAGCATGCAATCGCATTGCTGAGTATTTCAGCGACAAAGTTTCCAAAATCTATTCAGCATTTCCTATCCAACCGATGGCAGGAGGGGAGATTAAAATCCAGGACAGAGAGGATGAGGGACAAAATTTGCTACTCAAATTCTCCACTCCACCAGGAGAAGACCTGATCAAAATCTGCAAATCAGTAAAGTCAGGTTCCCCACGGGACCCATCATCTCCCAAACGGTTGGGCGATAGCTTGTTGACACTCGAACCATACATTAGGCATCTGCTGGATACTTCTTTTAACTCCAGCAGTTTGCCTATGGAATGGAAACAAGCTGTGGTGCTTCCCCTCCGCAAGAAGCCCAATAGCAGCTTCGATAAGCTGGAGAATCTGCGTCCCATCTCCCTTCTACCCTACTTCTCCAAAGTGGCAGAGAAGGTGGCTAACTTGAAACCAATGCAATTTGTGGAGAACACGAGTCTCCTACACCCTACCCAGTTTGGATTCCGGCCCGACACTCAACGGAGTCGGCTCTTCTTATGGCAACCGAAACCATCAGACAGGGTGTTGACGAGGGCCACACCATGGCCCTGATCCTATTAGACCTGAGCGCCGCGTTCGACACTGTAGCTCATTCCATCCTGCTACAGTGTCTGAACAATGGAGGGGTAGGAGGCGCAGCTCTAAAATGGATCCAGTCGTTTCTATCCGGACGTGGTTTCCAAGTCAGACTGGGTGACTGTTACTCAGAGCGAGTGGCCCTCGATCAGGGGGTCCCGCAGGGCTCATCTCTGAGCCCGACACTTTTTAATCTCTATGTTGCGCCGGTTGCCACCATAGTGGAAAGTCACGGCCTGCGCATGGTATCGTACGCTGACGATACACAGCTCGTCATCTCCCTATCGCGAGCGCCCGGTCTGTCGGCAGACATCTTCAGAGCATGCATGCAAGATCTCGCTGCCTGGATGTCTGCCAACTGTCTCAAGCTCAACAGAGGCAAGACCAGTGCTTAATTTGTGCCGGTGCTATCCGGTGCTTAGCACCGGCACTTAAATGTCAGGGCCGGGTCTATGAATCATCTGCTGTGCCTGTGCGTACGCCGACACCCATGATGTTTTTTTTGTTCACCCAGGTGCTTCTGTACTCTCTGTCTGTCTCTGTGCAGCACTGCAGGCCAAAGGCTCGCCTCGGCGCCTCGCCCTGCAGCGTGAGTGTGTGTGGTGTGTGTTCATTCTAATTTCTGCCTGGTACCGAGAGTCCGACCCACGAGACGCGACCTGCATTCAATCAATCTGTGTCAATATCCCGTTCCCGCGGCCGCCGCCCTGCCGCCGAGGCGAGCCCGAGTCTCTGTGTCAATTTCAAACTGACTCAGTGAGTCATCAATCAACCGGGCCGGTGACGGCGGCCGTCTTCTCTTAGAGTCTTCTTCACACTTACTTGCAAGTTGTGTTGTTGACTGAGCCTCGCCCGTCGTCGCCCCCAAGGCCAAGACAGTCAAAGAGAGATTAGATTATTTATCATTATCAGTCAGTGATTGAATCATCAGAATAATAAATGAAATATAGGATTAAAAAAATATAATGTGTGTGTGTGCACTACTTATTTTTTACTTCGTAACTTTCGTTTCTTAAGAATCTTAACTAACTACTTTCGTTTTTCATCATCATGGTGACTGGGCCGGCCTGCCACGTGACAGCAGTAGTTGTTAATAGTTTCTGTTTTGGGTGGGCGGGTCGCGGAAGTTGGTGGGGGCTGGGGGCTGGGGGCTGGCTGGAGCTGCTCTGGAGGTTCTGATGGGGGTTGGGGCCACAGTAGGGGGGCTGTGCGCACGGAAGCGCGCGCAGATTTTTTTCACTTGGCTCTGCCTCACCAGTTGCAGCCATGAGCCACGCCCACGCCCACGCCCCAGCATAACCGCGCTGCGCAGTTACAGGCGGCAAGCTGCAGCAGCTCTCCACGCCACGAGTCAGGCCCCATTGACCAGACCACGTCCACACCAGTCCACATAAGTTAGCCTTAGCCCCCGGCCCCCCGCCGCCACCAACGAGTACGGCGGCGACCAGTCGACGGTGACGACGGTACTTGGTTGGGCACTGGCAGAGAGAGCTGGCCTGGGCTGGGCTGCAGCAGGGTACTCAGTGTGTGTCCAGTGTCCTCTGGCCTGCCGACCGGCCCTACCACCACAATAACGCACGGTAAGAAAAAATACAAATTAAGCAGAGAAGAACAGTACAGAAGCAGGCAGCAGCAGTGCAGCACTAAACTTTAAGTTACGCTTAAGTTAGCAAGCTGACCCAGTCGGTCAGCCAGTCTGATCATCTGTGTGATCCATCTGATGATCTGATCTCCCACTCCCACACTTTGTTTTATTCTGGTGGTGGTGGACGATGAAGGAAGGGTGGGAAATGGGGATGAGATTCTTGGTGGCAAACTGGAAATAAAATATATGCCACAATAGAAAAAATATATTTATAATACGCACGCTTAATATATATTATATGCTCAAATTATGGCTCACAATAATATTCCTCCACTTTTGCCCTCGTCACCTCGTGCAAAAAAATCTTTACATGATAAACAAAATCTGTCTGCTCGATTTCCTATCACTCGAGCAGCAACAACAGTGCAAAACAGTATTGAAGCTATTTTTGAAAACTTCGAGCAACTGCTCGAGCCACGAATGTTTTGCAGGAGCCATGCCTATGTATGCACTATGCCTGCACATACACATACTGGGAGCTCAGGGCTCCTCGACCCTCTCTCTCTCAAGTATACTCCACATATAGGGAACCTGGCTTGACCTACCCGTCCCCGCAGAGGTATGTTATTAATTAGGATATCTCCCAGCCAGGATTCAAAAAACATGTGTGAGTGTGCGGGGAAAATGAGCAAGTGCCTCGCAGCAGCGTCACAGACCTGCGGTTACCCGGGGGAGGCGCCCGGCCCACTGTGGCTGTGACCATGTCCCTGCGCTCGGTCACCGATCTGCGTGGCACATTCCTAATGAGGCACTGCACCGCCTGTCACAAGCCCATTCCTAGGCAAGCCAACAGTGCTTTGCTTACGCATTATGAGAGTTGAGACCTTACTTTAAGGAAAGTTAATCTAAAAGTTCCAGAGTGCAACGACGTTGGGTAAAATGGCAGAAGTGTCTGAAGTTTACACGTGACACTTTTCTTTTTGGTCTCCGTACCACTACAACTAGGTAGTACACTGTGTGTAGCCCTGGCGCCCGTAAGGCTCTACTGACCGTAAGAGGATGTCCCCAATCGTTGTTCGCTCTGATATATGAATTGCTAGATGAGTTAAACTCAGTTATCAGGGGTCCTGTAATTTTATTGACTAACCCAGTACTTTCTGAGACTTAAAGTCCTGGTTGTCTTCAATTACACTGAGGTACTAAATCACAGTGGTTTGCTGAAGGAGAAAATGAACTGAAATACAGGTTTCACCAGTGACACATTTGGTAACCTTATTCAGAAAGACCCTTAGACGTGCAATCGATCACAGTATACTATAATAACACGGGAGAGATTGGAGCCGTCCAAGTACCAGTCCAACGAGCAGAGGTCGGTGTGAGTGGGATCGATTAGATCGGAGTTCTTTTTCCACATTTCTTTAAAAAAAATGTTTTTATTGGGTTTTCACAACACAAAGCAACATTACACCACCACATACATAAAATCAGCATATGGAAGTGGCGGGAACCCCGAGCCCTCAGGCATTGGCGGCGGCGCGGCACCTGTTCCAACTCCAAGACAAAGCATATCAAAATTGGGCTACCAGCGCTCAGCCTCCACCTGAATCTCACCATCTTTAGGGCCGATAATGGTTTCAGGAAGAAGAGTGCCATGTGCCAGCAGACTGCATTTCCTTTTCAGTGGCTTTTCAGACAGTTCATCTGCTGCTTCGTACATTCTTCTGCCGGTTAATTTTTCCAAGGGGTGTTAATAACCATTGTGGGACTTGAGGTTTTGCTTTTTTTTGTTTCGCAAATCTTTATTAAAAATTTTTCCCCCCAAAAGTACCAAAACATAGAATAACTCGCATATCACTAAAAAAATAGAATAACATGGTAACTATGAATACTCAGAGCACCCAGCACACAAAGTACTGTCGATTAAAATGCCAGAAATGTTTTTATAACATTTTACAAAGTCGTCTAGTGAGTCTATTTCAATAAATATCTGGTTCAAAAATTAGAGCAATTGTAAAGTCTACTCAATGATATTTTGTGAGGGTTACTTACCTCTCATTTACATCATGCATTAAAACAAGAAGGAATGTAACAAAATGAAGGTTGGAACTTGGGCCCTGTTACAAACTGCAGTAGTTTGTGCTGGTTCTTCGCTTTCCAGGAATTGAGAAGCAGCCGTTGCCTGGTTGTAGGTGTTTGTTTGTTATTTGCCCAGCCACAGCCTAAATAACTCTGGGCTAGGTAGGCGCTTAGGTGCTACTGCTTCCAATTTCAAGCTCTGTCGGGGGCCCAGGGGGGAATCCTTTTTAGCGTTACGCCACCGGTGTATGCACCGCCACCAAGGGCTATGCGTCAAAGTCTCTAGTCTTTATGTATGAAAGGCAGCAGGCTGCATCTCATTTATAAACTGTCCCAGGAAATGTATTTTTATTAAACCTCCACTGCACAGCAGGCCTTGTTGTTGTATGATTTTTACCCGAGGGAGGTTGTGAAGTACCTTAATTTGCATCAGGCCCCCCTCGTCCCTCCCCCCCCCCAGTAGAGGATGGTTTAAAGGGTGTTTGTGGTTTACCATATGGACATGATGCATGAGGTCTGGCAACATGGTGGAAGCAGCTATAAAAAAATCAAGAATTTGCAATGCAATTAGGTCTCGCATTTATACGAGTTTGAGCTATTGACATTGCAAATGACACTGCCTTTTATTTCTTTGTAAAACATAAATAAAAGGCATTTATTTTCATTTACAATGCCAATAGCTTAAACTTGCGTAAATGCGAGACCTAGCATTGCAAATGCTTGTTATTAAACGTGTTTATATATTTAAATTGAGCAGGTTATTTGCACAAATGGATTTCTGCCCTGAAGTAACTTCTCATTTGTATGACTGTATGAGTAATCCTGTTCTTTGAAACCTAACTGTGCACGTTTGCAGTGTATACAAATTATGTACAGTGTGTATGCAGTTTATTTGAACACAGGCATAAATTAAATATAATTATAAAAAAGTTGTGGCAGCTGAGCTCACAAATGTTTTCCTGTGATCTTGAGTATATGAAAGACTGTAAAAGCATGCACACTACTTGTTCTGTGCAATCTGCCTCTCTTGCTACAAATCTTATGTCTGTGCCCTGTTGTAGTATGTATATCCCCCTAGTTGGTGGTGCTGCTTAACACTAGCACTGTCTGAGAGACCGAGGTAAATTGGGGTGAGACTGAGCGTGAGCCGTGAGGTCAGATAGCAAGAGAGAGAGAGAGATGAGATGGCGGAGCATCAGATGGGTGAGGACTCTGAGAAGAGAAGGAAAGATATATAGAAAGACAGGGTGTTGAGGGGAGGGAGATAGAAAGGAAAGACAATCAGTTAGTGGTACACAGGGGGTTAGAGAGAAAAATAGAAGCAAGTAAGGGAGAGAAAGAATACTGAGGACTCTGCTACATTATGCTCCCAATCAGGGCGTTACACGTCTGTGATTGTTCAGCAACTTTAAGCGATGTTTCTAATTTTTTTAGGACAACAAGGTTGTGTTGAAATGTACTTTATTTTGCTGCATAGAAATACTATTATTCTAGTGTGGCATGCAACAAAACTCTAGTCCAAATTATCTATAATACTTTAGGCATTGGATTCCTATTCGCGAATGTCAATACATTGAAGTTTATTTTTCAAATGTGTAAGTTTGATGCCTTAAATAAGTCAGCACAGGTGCTCACGCCAGAACATAGATGTAAGTCATCCCTCACACTGATAAACACCTAATAGTTGCTACTACTACAACACACAGCTGTTGCAGGAATCTCAACAAAGAATCTCTGCCAGCCAGTACAGCATCTCTGTGATAGGCTCGAGAATTGGGGTAGCTTGCAGTTTCACTCTTCTTACCATTAAACACAGGCCTAGCCTACAAGCTGCCTGCAAAGTGCCCTTGAGGCTTTGCATTAACCCAGGCACGGGTCTGCTTTTCCTATCTGGGTAAGTGAGTTTCCCCCATTTCGAGAGAGACCAGCTCACCTCACTAGCCCATTCCTGAGCCTGAGATTGCCTGAAGTTAGAGTGCCAAGCCAAGCCCTAGAGGTACCATAGCAAATGTGACAGCAGGAGTAGGGTCCCTATACAACCTGTCTTCCTCACAGGATTTACTTTGCTTCAGAGACCTAAGTCGAGCCATCTTGAATCTTTACAGCTGTTTCAAAGAGGTAGCCTACTACACACATCATTAACAAATAACACCTAGCGATATCTGGTAGCTAAGCTACTCCACATGGATGTTAAATATGTGCAGATGCCGAAATGTCTTTGGTGCAACGTGCAAATAAATATTATTGGTGCATGTTACTTTGATGAATTGACATCACACTTCGCACATGTCTAGCGTCTTTTCTTTCATTTTGCATCCTTAGAATGTCTCAGAGTGGACAGAAGAAGATTTCAAGCTACTTCACAAAATTTAAGCCCAAGATTGATGAGGAGCCTGCTAGCAAACTTGCTAGAAAAGACCATACACTTACAGTGCAAGAAGGGAACAAGGAAGATGAAGTGCAAGAGAAGGCACTAGAGGAGAGTGACACCACTACTAGCAGCAGCGTTATCACCCCTACACAAGAAAAGACACAAGATCGTCCTCTTACAGATGAGCCGCATCATGCTGTGGACATTGCTGTAGAGATGGAGGAAACTCCAAGCACTAGCAAAGAGTCTGACATATTATCACTGAAACCACATTCAGACAGAGATTTTAGGAAAGGCATTCTTCCTAAAGGTTGGAAACTTGACCAAAAAATATATTTCCAACGCAAGCATCCATGGTTAATTGTTAAAGGCCCTAACCTTGGCTGTTCTGTGTGTCGCCAAGTCCGTGATCTTGGTGCTGAAAAATCCAGGGGAATGAAATTGTCCAAAGAATGGACTGAGTCTACTGTGAAGGCATATGGCACCAATATGAATATATGATTTTTCAACTAACACAAGTTCCACGCATGGCATTACCACGCGAATTTTACATCGCAAGTGGCTTTACCACGCTGGAATTGACAACGAAGGATTCTACCACGGTAGAAACTTCTTACCTGCACGTCTTTCTCCTGCAGCCCCTTACTTCCATCTACCATGGAAACAACCGTCAAAACACGTCTTCAAAAATAAAAAAAGGACTGTTTTTTTTTACGTACACTGCACGTCTTTGGGGGAGGGTCATTCCTTTTTCCTCATCAATACCACAGAGCGTTTTTTTTTTTAATCTAACTCGCTCGCTCGCTTGTTATTTTTTGGGGGGGGAGACCCCCCCAGCCCCCCCAGACCCCCTCCCAACCCACCCCCAGCCCCCCCAGCATGACTAGACGGAATACCACGTCTCCCCCCAACCCACGCTTTACGTTTTTTCGTGGTCATTACGGTCGTTGAAGGCTCCCTCGTTGAAGAGACGTTTGCGGGGTAAGTGGATCGTTTTAAACGTCAAGCGTGGAAAAGACATCGTTGTAAATGATGT
Source organism: Lissotriton vulgaris (assembly GCF_964263255.1). NCBI lineage: Eukaryota > Metazoa > Chordata > Amphibia > Caudata > Salamandridae > Lissotriton > Lissotriton vulgaris. Next base: position 1,529,059,276 of record NC_141693.1, read on the forward strand.
TTCCCCACCAATATAGAACAACAGCAGAAGTCATTGAGGAAAAAGATTGGAGAACATGCACTAAGCAAGGCTCATGTTGCAACTTTAAAAATCTTAGAAAACGCTAAGAGAGATACTTTATTGCAAGTAACTGCAAAAGCACAATCTATACAAATGTCAGCAACAGCCAGAATATTCCGTGTAGCTTATAAGGAAGCAAAGCGAAACAGGCCAGCGTATGGTTTTGAAATGGAGATAGACTGCCACCAGTTGAATGGACTAGATATGGGTCGAATTTTGCACTCCAATGTAGCTTGTTCAAACATACAACGCCACATATCCTTAGAAATGAAGAGGAAGATATTTGCCAAAATTATTGAGCTTTCCCCCAAAGTAAGTCTTTTACTAGATGAAGCCACTGCGTTAAATAGGAAAAGTTCTTTAATTGTATACATGCGAATGCAGCTACCTGACATGGACTCCCCAGCTAATATGTTTGTTGACCTCATTGAGCTGAATGATTTGTCAGCTGATGGCATAGTAAACAGTTTACTGTCTGCACTAAAAAAAGATCCAATTAATATAAGTGAGGACTTTCTCTCCAAATGCATGGTTTCAGTTGCCTGTGATGGAGCTTCAGTGATGTTTGGCCGCCACAGTGGTGTTGTAAAGAGGCTGCAAGAAAAAATCTCTTCCAATATTGTAGCCTGGCACTGCTCAGCACATCGCCTGGAACTTGCCGTTCATGATGTCATGAAAGATATTGGTGCTACAAATCATTTCAAAAACTTACTCGATAAGCTGTATTCTCTATTTTCCACCTCTGTTAAAAACCGTTTGGAGCTTAAGGAATGTGCTGAAGCTCTTGACGTTCAGCTCTGCAGAATAGGTAGAGTGTTAGATACTCGTTGGGTTGCATCAAGCTTTAGAACAGTGGAGGCTATTTGGAATGCTTATCCTGCTCTCTACAAGCACTTTAATAGTGCAGCTGATGATGGTTCCCGTGACAGTTCAACACGAAATATGTACACAGGCCTAGGAAGGCGGTTATCATCTATACAGTTTGTTGCTAATCTTGGCCTCATGTATGATGCTCTTCAGGAGTTATCCGAGTTATCACTTGAGTTACAGAAACGTGATTCTACAATCATTGATTCTCACCGGGCTATTTGCCGGCAAATAGCTGTGTTTGAGGCAATGGTAGACAGGCAAGGGAACCATTTCTCACTATGTAAAAAGGCCATGGAAGAAAATATATTCCAAGGTGTGGTGCTGCACAAAGGAAAGACCACGGACAAAATCATTGAAAAGGGTCAGTTTTTTCGTAGCCTTGCAGAAAATCTAAGACATCGTTTGTTGTCTACAGGAGGAACGAATTCTGCTGACAAAAAGGCTAAGTATGATACACTGATTAACGAAGTGAAAGTTTTATACAAACAGTACTGGCCTGATGAGCTACCTGTTCTTTATGGTGAAAGTGATATTGAGTCTCTGTGTAAAAGATTCAACATTGCCAGCCGAGAAACCATACGTGCTTACAGAGAGTACAAGGAATCTGGAGGCAAAGAAATTAAAAGGCAGTTCAAGGAACTTATGATGGCCATACACACTATTGCTATCAGTACTGCAGAATGTGAGCGGGGCTTTTCTCAAATGAATCTGATATGCACATCCACAAGAGCATCATTGGTGACTCAAACAATATCTTCTTTAATGTTTTTAAATCTTGTTGGTCCACCATTTAGGAGATTCAACCCATTACCCTATGTTCAGTCCTGGCTTGCAAAAGGACGAAGATCAGCTGATGACACTAGGAGTAAAGCAAGGAAAGAGGAGGACATGGAATGCACAAGCAATTTAGACTGTTTCTGGGGTTTTCTAGAACAATAGATGTAGCCCATTCCAACTGACAAAATGTGTGTCATTGCAATGTTTTGGAAAAGTTAGGCTTTACTGTGTTAGGATATTTAGTTGTTCTAGGTTATATAGGTTATTTATTTGCATTATACCCCTTTGTTGACAGTGTCAATTTATTTAATATTTTGTTATATTTATGTGTCTTTGTTTGGATGCTATATTTATTGTTCTATTTAATATATTTTATTTATTTTGTTTTTTGTAACAGTTTAATTGCTTTTTTTGGATTTTCATTTTACGACATGTATCTATTTGTATTTATATATTTTATTTTTTGTTAGTTTGTCTTTATATAATTACATTTTGTATGGCACTATGCCTGGTTATTTTGCACTAATAGGTATGACTTATTCAGATACGGTCAAATTGAAACTGCCCAGCCCCCTACATATTCCTTTGGCCTTGGTATTTATTTATAAAATGTTATATAGCGCGAACCACATTTTGGTGGAGATCACATTTTTCTTTATTTATCTTCAGCTAAAATCTTTGATTAAAAAGTCATATTTTGAACATATGCCTCTTTTCTAATCTGTGTTGCCTGTGTCATACAGAACTACATAGTTTTATGTTTTTCTTTTTTACTATTCTCAATGTCTACTAAATGCACATATAGCTCCAGAGAGAAGTTATAGTACAAGCCCAATTGGTAATCCTCCTTTTTTGTTTCTCTAAAGCAGTCGCTTTAACTGAATATTACACTATACTGATTAACCCCATGCCACTGGAAGTGACAGTGGCTGACTGACTCATTCAAGTGTATTGCATGATTTTATTCAGTTTATCTGTTTGGACTAGTGTTTTCACAACATTGGGTTTTATTTTGTCATATAACTTAAGCTATGTCAAAGTTGTACCTTAGACTCTGTGAAAAATGGCATGCCCTAGCTACCCCCAGTATTGTCCTTTTCCCCAAATCAGCACACAGAGCAGAGCACTGAAATTGTCCATTTCAATGCATTAGTGGTTTTAGCTAATTTATTCCAAACTTGTGATTTAAATGCACATTTGCTTTCATCTTTTTCAAAATGGTTCACGCCACGGGGAACCTCCTATCAAAACCTTACGAAGGCTCCCTTTCTGAAATTCAGATCAGGTATTATATTTGACTTTTAGCAGTGCCACTTGAAGATGTGGGTGGGGCTAATACAGTGGGTGGAGCCTGTGTCGAGAGTGGGCGGGGCCTGAAAACGTGGGTGTGGCCTCCGAAAAATATTTCAGCACCTGCACTTCATATTTTACAAATTAAGCACTGGGCAAGACTGAGGTGCTGGTGGTGGGGGGAGACCAAGCAGCCTGGACATCAGAGTGGTGGCCACCCTGCCTAGGACCCACACCAGTCCCATGCCAGGAGGCGAGGAATCTTGGTGTCTGGTTCGACTCTAAGCTCACTTTCGGACCTCAGATCAACCGTGTGATCGGCTCATGCTTTGGGACCCTCAAGACCCTGAGGAAGGTCTTGGAGTTCCTTCCCATCAAAGCCCGCCAAACACTTGTGCACGCCTTAGTCACCTCCAAAATGGACTATGGCAACCTGCTCTACTTGGGGACCCTCGAGAAGAACTTAAACCGTCTGCAGGTTTTACAAAATGCCGCAGCCCGGCTGGTCCTCAGACGGCCCAGAAGATCAGCCTCAAAATCCGCGCTCCAAGCACTCCACTGGCTCCCGGTGAGAAACAGGGTGAAATTTAAAGCACTCTGCATGTGCCACCGGATTATCAACGGTAGGGCACCCCTCCCCTTGCAAGATCTTCTGACACAATATGAGCCTGTGCGTGCCCTCAGATCATCCGGCACGCGACGCCTGGCCATACCTAGGGTGTCCAAAGCCAGGATGGGTGGTAGGTCCTTCAGGTACCTGGCAGCGTCCAGTTGGAATGAACTCCCTATGGAGCTCCGCCTGGAACCCTCAGAATCCACCTTTAGAGCTAAACTGAAAACTCTTCTCTACTCTCAATAGTGTTCCTCCTCCCTCCCCTCCAGCTTGCACCAGGATCTCAGCGCGGGGACACGCCGTTGGCGTCACCATGCGCTCTACAAATCTCCCTATTATTATTATTATTGGATTTTGTAGATAGGGTTGTTTTGGGACTTATGGAGAATCACAAACAGTTGAGAAGGTAGGCACATACCATGCTCACGAATCCATCATATACTTTAGTTTGCCATCACCATGGGCACTAAGACTATTATAATATATTTATTTACAGATCATCCCTTGAAGAAGGAACCTTATTGTTCCGAAACGCATTGGGCATCATTCATGAAATTGTCACAGTGATTTTCTGTAAATGTAATATGTACAAAGTATAATTGTATAATCTACAAAGGATTTATATTTGATCAATTTGATTGTTATGTACAAAACTACGAGCATTATGAATTTTTGACTTAAAAACAAATGATGAAAATACAACATTGTGAATATAAACATTGTGTTGATTTTGATTACATGGAATAGGTGTTTACACACCAGGTGAACAGAGCACGATTCACACAAGCCACTCAGCTTGTGATTAGTTTTGCATTATTCTTTACAAGGGCTGACGACCCTTGTCAATCGCAGCACCATTAGATTAATTCGAACAAGGGTGAGATTAAACAGAACTAGTTTACGAGTGCACCCCACACCCCCATTAGTTTACTTAAAAATAAGTATGACATGAAAGTCATAGAATTAGAGTGTGACAGACAGCATTGGACATCACAAACACAGATTACAGGTTAACAGGAGTGTGACTAACTATGTAAACCGCATAATTCATGATTGGGCGTATAAAACCCATAGAATATGTATGCCTCACACATACTATGTGATTACCACATGGTTCCTCAGTAGGACCTATGCCATATCGAACATGGGTATGGCATAAACCACGTAGAAAATACAAATCCAAAATACATGTTGGGCATAAGTATGACAGGAATCCTATGCAACATGGATTTGACACAGACCACATAGAACATCGAGTCAATCATGTATAATAAACCATAAATCACAGAACACAAGGCTAAAATAAACCCCTGGGCCACCCACCCGAGATTACCCATCACACACCTCAAGGCGGAGCACAAAAGTGGGGCGGGTGTGAGACTATTTAAGTGAAATAAAGGTTGTGGATGGATTGCCATTCTGTACATTTTTGGCAAGTTTACGAGTGACGAAGGAGCACAGTGGGAAGCTTCTGGAGCCTACCGACTGGACTCGGTAGTGGACAGTGATTGTTCTCATGTTTTTGCGATCGGCTGCAGCAGAAGGACTCGGTGTTTCGTCCCTATGGAACAATACCGCCTTAAAAAGGAGAGCGGATTTCCACATACATCTGCACCAGGAAGGTTTCCTTTGAGCCACATTACAATGTAGTCAACGTATCATGCGATGTCTTCACGCAGCGTTCCCATGAATGTCCATGAACTGATCATGTAATTGGATTATGGTGGTGATATCAAAGCAGTGTGAGAAGCGCTTGGCATGATGGGATATGTAGTCCCGGCAACTCCAGCTATTCGGGCACTTAGAGCAGTTCAAAGGAAAAAAGGACTACATATTCCGGGATTGAGCGGAACAGCGATTGCATTCCAAAGGCAGAATAAAACAGTAGTTAGGTGCTGCTGCTTCCGGACTAAACGGAAGTCAGAATCAGATAAAGAGCCTGTAAAAACCAAGCTAACAGTTGCTATGGCAACGTTGAGAAATTGAAAGCGGTAGGAGAAACTACTGGCAATAGGCGGCGTTTCACCTAACACATAGAGATTACTTCATGCCTCGTAGAGGCAGCGCATGGGCTGCCTATGCGAGACCTAATAAAATAAAGGTGCGGTCACCAAACTCTTTTTATCAATATTTAGGTCGAGCCTACAGTGCGCATGCACGGTCCTCAAGGCCTGTGGTAATCACTTACCAGGACACTATTCCCGCCTGCTGCTCAACATAGGTGAACTCCAGTGCTACTCTTAATTGCGGAATCTTGGCTCATTTTGGCACCCGACAGCTCACTTCTGTTGAAGGCCGAGGAGTATCTGCCAATTACAGTTTTATCAATTATCCTTTTTTTCCGGGATTTCTTTTTGCAGTTTGCACATTCCCAGCAGGCGAAGGAGACAGGCAAAGGCAGCCACTGCTGGACCCCAAGGGGTTCACAGAGACTTTTTTCCCCGTTTTCTGAAAGCAGGCGCTATCAAGTGTTCGTGCATGTGAGCACATATTTTAGCATACACTGAGCACTAAGTTGGAGTTTTACTCTTTAGCATTTGCTTGCACCTTTTTATTTCAGCATGGCGTTGCTTTCACTTTCCTTTGTGTTTGGTGCTTAGACTTCATCCCCGGTTTTCTGAAAGCAAACACTATCAATTGTTTGTGCACATGGGCATGTATTTCAGCATACACTGAGCATTAAATTGGAGTTTTATTCTTTAACATCGGCTTGTGCCTTTCATTTTAGCAAAGGTGCCTTGATGTGTTACTTCACCCCGAAGGAACATTTTGTTTTTGAAGTGTTTGCATTTTTATCTTCTATTTTTTAGGTAAATATAAAAAGAGAGGGAACCATTGGATGACAGCAGACTGCAACATGGATCCCTCACTCACTAGTCGGCAGCTCTCACCACTGCCCCATATACTTTGCCTAGCCAACTTGCAGGGTGCAGTACCAAATGCGGTCAAAAATGGTCCCATGGGACACCTAGTGACTGCATGTGGTACTGCACCCTCACAACACTGCTTTTTTTAACATTGGAACTGCCATTATCACTCCCGGTGCTATTGCAACATTGCAGGCGCCTTTTGTTGTAGTGGGGCGATGCTTACCAATATGAAAGCGAAAGCCTAGCGAGAGCTAAAAAAACAAAAGTTGGCATGTTTATTGCTCATTCATCCTCTGAACTATAGCAAGGTTATTATGGGGGTGCTGCAGCATTACAGCAGGGGGAAGGGGGGAGGGGGAGTGGGTCCTGGGCCTGCTCAGGTGAGCCTTGGTGAGTAACCGTGCCGCAGTTCTGTCATATGAATAGTGTGAGTCGATGAAGAGACTGGACCCCAGCGCCGAGCAATGCACAAACACACTGAGCTGTGTGCCTTGAAGCCTGCCAGTGCGATTCATTGACCTGTCTCACACACACACAGAGGTGCCGTGTACATATAAAGATTGACACGTTCAACTCTTGCCCCCTTGAAGTCATATGGAGCTGAGCGCACACCACAAAAACATGATCCAATAACACACTTTAGTGCACAGCGCTTCTGCAGTTTCTAAGCACTGTAAATAAAGGTATCATTATTACCCTAATTAGAGGTGGGGAAATTATCGACCCCAAAGTTTAAATGGCTGAGACCTGAGGGCTCTGGAATCATGATCAGCAGAGTACAGTCTGCAGATGACATCAGCGGCGAGCGTTCAGCGTGGAGATTTAACCTGTCGACACACCCCTGCCTTTGCTCACCCCACAATAGAGCCTTTGCTGATCCCATCCCTGTGGATTTCGCCGACAGTGGAGACTTGCCCACGAGCACACTGTCACTGTGGTTGTAGTTCGGACTGCCGGACTGGCTTGCTATACTCGAGTCAAGCCAGTGACAGCATGTGTATGTGATAAGTGACAGAGCTGAGCGTCAGTGGGGGGCTGAGTGTATCCGAGAAGATGGACTCTCCCTGAACACTATCTGAGGAGGAATCGAAAGTTAGAGCTTGCAGTAAACTCCAACTTCGATTCCTTGCTGGAGACGGGCACGCGGTTTTTCAAAACCTGGGCCAGGCAAGTTTTTTTTAAATTGAATGCACAGACACTACAGTGGTAGGTCTGAGACATTTACAGGGTTACTCATGTGGTGGTACAACCAGAGCTGAAGGCCCACTAATTGCATTTGATTTACAGGCCCTGTCACTCAGTGCACTTTATTAGGGACTTCCCAGTACATCAAATATGCCAATCATAATCCTAATTTACACAGCATATGCACTTTAGCACTGCTCATCAGCGTTAAGTGCTCAAAATCGTATAGCCAACACAAGCAGTGACAGAGAAAAGTACACAAATGGCAAAACGTTTGGGGATTGACCTGCAAAAAAGGCCAGGTCAAACACACCACACATGGAATCTACTCGTGAAGACTTATGCCTGGACCTCGCTCCCTCCAACACTCTCCTCTTCCTCAAATGGCACATTGGCCTTTACAGCAAGCAGGCACTGTTGCTCCAGGCTCCTAGACAGGTGGTCTTGGATTCACGGAGTAATGTTCCCTCACTCAGCAGGAACACTAGCAGGCCTTAGCCCCAGTTGTTGTCACAGGCAGAAGTCTTGTAGAAATTCCTCTCCTCACACAGCTATGTGGCTTCTTGTCAGATGACAGTTTTTGGAGCCACAAACTCCCCTCCTTAGAGTATTTCCACACATCAAATGAGATTTAGGGTCCAAGTCTTTGCAGTTTTGTGTAAGGTTTCAGCTTCTTTTGAAGTGGTCACTCCTCTGCTCTGTCTTCTACTTAAAAAGCAGTAAAGCGGATAGTCGTACAATACAGATCACAGGAGTGACTAGAGTACACACCGGGATCTCAGCCACAGTGATATGTGCAACAAAAGACTCCATCATTTCCATCAGAGGAATAGACCACAGGTTGCATTCCTCCTACATATGCAACATGATGGAAACACCTGCAAAGGAAGTAGGATATCATATGAACTGGAGAGGACACTGGTTCATGAATATGGAATATCTGGTGTAATTCCCATGGACTCTCACATGGGGGATGGGGAGTGACCATGTTCATGAACAAATGTTGGGCTGATGTTCTTTGGGTCAGGGATGAAACAGATTTTTGAAGCAGGACAGGCTGGATCACACAGGCTCTGTGGAAGCAGCAGAGAAGAGGGGTTGTGTTGCGTAATTGCTCAGGAATTTTCTTCTAAGGGTCATATTCTCTAAACAGACCACTTGTACGTCCACTTAGATAGCAGCTAAAGTATTTGGCATATCAACAAATGATTTGGCTTGAGGCATAACACAGGAATAGCTTCACCTAGCTTGGGTTTCCATCATGATTTTGTTTGCAGGGATAGGATCAATGACAGACAAGTAGCAATAGTTTTGGGCCTGATTTTCGATCAAGACCAGAAACCTGCATCTGGATGGTCTGTTGTGAAGGTGAAGTGCAGCCTACCAGTCCCATACCCTGACATCACCAGCAGGCACTGCTAGACTACAACCAGAGCTGATGGCAAAGTGGGTTGAAGGGGAAACTGATTTAGAGAGAACTGTCTCTGTTCTTGACTCCTGTGCTGTTATTTTCAAAGGGCAGATGCACCAAGAAGTGGATACAAATCTGTGCCAAGTTATGAGATTCTGATTGGAAAGATGAAGCAGCCCTCACACATGACCAGGTATGTAGATGAGAAATCTTGGGACCAGACTCAAAGGAGAAACTTTCCCTCTTCAGAGCAGAGGCAAGCCAAGCAATTGGCCACACCTTGAGTACAGTTTACAATGAAACTTAAAATTTAGAACTTTCTCTGAATCTCTTTAGTTGTACCTAGTTAACTTTTACTTTCAAACAACTTGACACAATCCACTTTCATACCAAACACAGCTTTTTGTAAAGTTACAAAGATAGCAGACTCATTTTTCAATTTGTGGTACTCTGTGTGGATGTCCCACTTTTGTGATTGCATTAGACCTATGAACATGGCAAAAGACTCCCTGCTGCTCTATATCTTTAAAGGGACAAGGTTCCACCAACAGAGACAGGAGAACTAAGAAAAACCAGGCTCTAGTTCACAACCTTCATCAACAGATGTCCAAGATAAACTTTTGGTGAAACTATCAACAAATTGAAGAAGTGAGCATCCGTCCAGAAACTTAGGGACAGTAAAATATTTTACTCACACCTGAGGTGAGAAAATGTGCATGTAAGAAAAGTCGCTAACTTTTGCAACGGGGATAAAGCATTTGCAGTATATTCATCTCAACGAGCTTTCCCAGGCTGAAATACAGCAGAGGACAAAAAATAAATAAATCCATAAATAAATAAATACACAAATAAATGAATAACTATTTATTAAAACCTATGCGCACCATGGCCAACACCAGCTGGGCACTGCTGAAGGTTGTGGCTGTAAGGTTTAGTTTTAAATAGCAGACCCTCCTTTCCGTTGTATTATTTTACTGTTCAATTTATAAAATCATCAACCTTATTAAAGATGATTTAATCAGTAATGTCATCAATGATGTTATCTGAGATGTCAACAGTAATGTCATCACTTGTAGGCAGGGGTCATGAGAGCTTTCATATGAGGTCATATTCCAAGTCTTTTTTTTAATAAATTTCCACGGTTAATGAGGCAGTGTTACACTCTTGTACATAGCTAAAAGACGGCATGCTGCGATGCACTAAAGACATCTCTAGAGTTAAACCTAGCTAAATGCTAAAGTGCCCACTTGATTCTAATCATCACGTCCCAGACCTCTCCTCCTATTCTCAGACTTTCACTATTATAAATATATCACTCACCATTCAAATATTGGAGTATCCCTTCTTGCTTTTTCATTCCCTGGTTTTATTGATCATGGTAATTAGGCTGGGGAGGAATTGCAATTATGATGGAGTAATCAGAGTGATTTTGATTATACACGTTAATCGTGGATATAGAATTACTGATAATAAATTTATTATGCTTGCCTGCGTAATTAAGAGTCATTTGTCGGGAAAAAATCCTACTGCAAGAGCTCGTACTGCTGTTTATGTTCTATTGCATTTATTTTTGGTGCAAAATGCACCCTTTTGTCAATTTTTTATGCAAGTGTGCACTTTGCATCAAAAAAACGGCGCTAAGTTCTGGGAGTAAGTTGTGGGAATTCTATCCAAAGTGCATATTTAGCATGCGCAAGCGGCTACTCGTGCTTGCTTTCTGTGTTCAGTAGCATTTAGCGCTATTTCTTAGTGCAAAATCCATCCTCACATCCATTTTGGACATGAGGGGGAATTTTTGATGTAAGAAAATAGCATCAAATGCAAAATTACTCTTGAGTAACACTGTGTAATCTTGCGGACTTGGTTTAATTCCATGTGATTAGGCTACACAGAATGCCATGAGCTACACCAACTCCGTATGGTAATAAGAATGTCTGTGTTGCTCAATTACATAATGTTGGAAATGGGGTCTCTAGATGTCAGTGGTATGCACCCTGTCCAAGTAGGCATCAGTCCTAGTCAAGATAAGGGGATTACACACCCAAGATAAACCATGCTCACCTCTTTGGTAGCTTGGCACAAGCAGGCAAGTTTATCTCAGCTGCAATGTGTAAAGTGTTAGTACATAACTCATACTGTAAGACTGTGAAAACACTGCAATTGACACCATATCACTTTAGAGAAAAATACAGTATCTTTATCCAAACTAAATAAGACCAAAACGACAAAGATCCAACATACATAACTCAAAATAAGACTTTTAAAAGGGTTTTGCAATTGGATCCATAGGAAACAATGGATGGGGTGATTTTACCCAAAGTATCTTCAAATGTGTTAAAAATCACAAGCAAAATAGCCCCCGAGAAGGGAAGTGTTGGAAAACAGCGATGCATCGTTTCCGGACTCCTTGGGGAGGCGATGCAGTATGGAGAAGTTCTGTATCGAATCTGGTCTGCAGGGGGAAGAGAAGTATCAATTCCAAGATGGTTCAGGTCTGTGGGTGCTGCATTGGTGTAGGATACTGCCTCTCTGTACAGTGTACTAAAATGAAGTACACTATGTAAAGAGTGTGAGAAATCTCTAGAGGAAGATAAAAGGCAACAAGTACAAAATACTAGCTCACTTTTTGTGGTAGTGTGGGCTAGCAGTTAGGCTGATCAGAGGACAGTGTTAAGCACTTGTACTCACAGAGGCAATAAATAAGACACTCAAGATGAAATCTGAGACAAATGTATAAAAATAACAATTATCTTTATATTTATATTTTTTAGAAGCAAGACTTCAAATCCGAAACATACTTTATACAGTTCGATATTTGAATAAGTACTTTGTAGACTTTTAATCACAGAGGTGAAATGCAGTGCAGGAAAGCATGCAGTACTTTCAGTATCTAGGCACTCAGGGTCAACACCGTCAGATATTTACCATCCCGGTCGCTAGAGAATGAAATAGAAGTGCATGGCTTGAATGGAGGTCATATGTTTCTAAGAGCAGAGGTTGGGGCAGGGTTCAAAGGCAGAATGGCCTTTAAAGTTCCCGCTTCTGCCTAAGCAGATGCAGCGAGTAGGGGGGGGAAGGCGTTACCACCTCTGCCCAGATGAGGCATTGTTTCTGGATCTGGAGAGCTCTGGTTCCCTACCTAGGGATCCAGAAACATGTCTTGTGATGGCAGGCTGCTCAAACTAGACAGGGAACACACCAGTTGTTTTAGGAAATGCTCTAGAAGGGTTTCAAGTCTGAATGTATTAATAAATCCAACACTGGCATCAGCAAGGATTTATTAAGACAAGATGTTTGGCACTAAACATCTTAAATGTCAGTTAAGGCATCTTGGAGCTAGGTAACTTATGTTGACTAGTATCCAGCACATGTACTCTCTATGGCATCCCTGTTCACTTACAACACTGACAATGGACTGGATATCGTAGGGACCCATCTGTTCATGCTGATGGATCATCACATAGGCTATAGTGTACCCTGCCTTAGGGCTAAAGGCCTGCAGTAGGGGTGGCTTACCTATATCTTATGCAGTGTTAGGTTCGCATGGCACACAGGGCTCTGTGCCATGTCGACTCTTCGGTTTGTCCCGCATCTGGACACACGGCCTGTATTAGTGGTACAGCCGGAATCAGGTGAGGTGTTTCATGGGGACTTCCTTCCATCCGCATGCCCAGGTTACCAGGGGTAATATTTACTGGGGCTTACTGTGGTAACAGAAGTTGCACTAATCATGGTACAATGTTAGGGAAACGAAATCGGGCACCTGGTTTGCATGGACTCAGTAGACTTACAGTTTGAAATTAGACCAGACATCAGGAAAAAAGTGGGGGGCTAACCATGCGAAAAGAGGCACTTTCCTACGTTCAGGAAAACTTGCCGCACAAGTGCGATGCATGGAAATCTGGACGTGCTGGAGGTCGGCAAACAGACACTGTGTAGATTTCTTCAGCCCCGGTCCCACGATATGTCAATTTTTTCAGCCGCACAGCAGGGTCTTTGTCGTAGTCAATGTAATGGTCTCGGACTTCGAAGATTGTGCGCTGATCTTGAGCAACGGCAGTCTCTTTGTGTGTGTGTCAATGCCTTCAGTAGCACGACGGCCGTGCGTGGAAATTCTTCTTGCACAGTGGTGCTGCCTTGGAAAAATGGGCAGTGGAAGGGCGATGTGTCACTTTTCAGGCTTCTTTTAGCTTTTTAAAGTAGGAACAGCCTCCAAGGGCCCAGAACTGGAATTGGCACTACAGATTCTCAAGGTGAAGTCCTTTTGTCCCTCAGACTTCTTAACAAGAGGCAATCTCTACTTCAAGCCCTTGGAGAATCTTCTCCAGCAGGATAGAGCAAAGTAAAAATCCAGTCCTTTCTACTGCCCACAGACAGAAGCAGCAACTGCAGGCCAACCCAGCAAAGCAACATGCAGCAAAGTGGCAGTACTCCTCCTGACAGTTATTCTTCTCATCTTCTTGGAAGGTGTTAAGCCTGGGATCCTTGGAGTAATTTCCTCTGACTTTTTGCCTCTACCTCCTGCATGTTTCACTGTGTGATGGATTTTGTGTTTGCTGGCTTAGATGCTTTTTGCACTTCACCACTGCAGATCGGTGTCTAGTGCAAGTGCTCCCTGTGTAAATTGTGATGATTGGTTATCCATGATAGGCATATTTGAATTACTGGCCAGTCCCTATTAAATTGCATGGAATGTGTCAGGGCCTGTTTATTAAATGCTACTAGTTGGCTTGCATCCCTGTAAATGTGTCTCAGACCTGTCACTGTAGTGTCTGCGCACACAATTGTAACTATCATGTTGACCTGGCAAGTGCAACCACTTGCCAGGCCCAAACCTTCACTTTTTTCTATGTAAGGCAACCCTCATGTATGCATAAGGTATCCCCATGGGCAGGGTGCAGTATATGTGAAAGGTAGTACATGTACTGGTGTGTGACATTTCCTGGTAGTGAAATACTGTACATTTTGTTTTCCACTGTTGAAAGTCATTCTGTCCCGTAGGCTATCATTGGAGCTCTGCTGTATTATTTTAGATGTGTAACTTTCAATAGGGACAAGATAGAGGCATGGATTTTTAGGCTATCTGAACTCAGAATTTCATAACACCTTTTAGTGAAGGTGGATTTTTAAATTTTGTGTTTCAAAATGCCACTTTTAGCAAGTGGCCATTTTCTTATTTAACTATGCTGTGTGCCTCTGCCAGTTTGTGTATTTACTGTCTGGGTTTGGAGTGACGGGAGCTGATGATGTGCATTCATTCAAGCAAGTCCCAAGGGGGGTGTTGAGGTGTGCCCTGTCTTTCCTGGTTTAGGCATAGCTAGGTTAGATAGACCTTGTCTGCATTTAGAGCAGTGGGAGGGGTTTCACTAGAACATTAGAAAGCTATGATTATTTTGCACAATGCTGTATCCAACTCCTGTAGGGAAGGTGAGCCAGAAAGGATAGAACTGGGTTTGGCTGGGCTCAAAGATCCTTGCCATAAAGAAAACAATAGGAAATTGGGGTATATGCTTTGGACCTTAAACTTCAGAGAATTAGATCACTTCTGGTTTTAAGAGGAACCTCTACCAAGGAGAAGAGCTGCAGAGCTGTAAGGAGGAGCACTGCCCCTTTGCTGTGTTGCTTTTCCGTGTTGGACTGCAGTACCTGCTTTTGCCAAAGAGGACAAAAACTGCAACTTTGCTGTTAACCTGCTTGAGAACAATCCCCAAGTTCTTGTGTGTGCTTACGTCCTGTTCTGAAGTCTCAGGGACACAAAGGCTTCACCTGCAACCAACTGACCAGCATTTGGGCTGGTCTGTGGACTCCTGTATTCAACAAGGTGCCAATTCAAGTTCCTGGGCCCTGAGAATTGTCTGATTGGTGCTACAAAGCAAGAACAACAAACCTGGCACTGTCAGCAACACTATAAGTGATGCACCAACATGCACCAAAGCCAGGGGCAAAGCTCATAAATGCACTACACACCACCTAACACCCTACAACGCCTGCAGTTCTTGGTCTTACTGATGCCAGGGCTCACACCAATTCCATCACCACTAGCACCAGCATCACATTCTTATGAAGACAATTACTGACATGAGTGACGTTATGAACTCTTTTACGCTGTATCGCCTCACTGGAACAGACACCTTAGAGCCAACTCCACTTCACTTCTCCTCAACTGTCCTGGACTCGATACCTCACCTTCTTACAGACTTGACACCTCGCTTCCCCTGTGGAAGAAAGGAGTCAGCTTTGTGTCCGCAATCGAGGCCTCATCTCCACAACGCCATGCATCATCTTGTTTCCAAGGTACTGATGTTTAGGGGTCTGTGTGACTTAATGCCAGACCTGTGCACCTAGAGGTTGGCGCTGTATTTGGATTTGTGCCTGTCACTTCATCCTATTTGACCCAGGTGGAGCTATTGGTTTGTAAAGTTCTATTGCTGAAGTAACCGTCCTACAAGTAATATCTTGGTACATGAATATTGGCTTTTGTTGTCTTGGTTTAAATAAAGATACTTTATTTTTCAAAACTGGTGTGATGTCCTTTTGCATTGTTTTCATTGTGTTACTGTGTGTCGGATGCAAATACTTTACACATAGTTTTTAGGATAAGCCTGTCTGCTAGTTTCAAGCTACCAAGGGGGTGAGCAGGGGTTATCTTAAGTATATAATCCCCTTAACCTGACTAGAAGGAAGGGTCTTTCCTTGGACATACCTTTGTCAACTAGAGATCCCCATTTCTAACATGATCTTCTCGATCCAGAAGGGTTCTAAAAATCTCAGGTTTTATGTCCAATAATTACATCCATTTTGCCTTTTAAGTTTGCAAACTTCAAAGAAAGTCTTTGTTGCTCACAAATTCTTGCCCTGCCCAGCCTTGGCTCCAGACACACTTCAGAAGGGTGGAGACAGCATTGTGAGAGGAAAGGTACATCCCTACTCAGGTGTTGATGACAACTTCTCCCACCAGTCTTGCTCAGGACAACCCATCAGTCCAGTCAGCGGGATATGCAGGAAACACCTCAGTTCCTGTTGTGCGACTGTCTAGAATGAATACACAAACAGCCCCGTCAGTCTAAACCAAGCATGGATTCCACAGGATGGTTAAACAAGAAAATGGCCACTTTCAAAAAGGGCCATTTTCAAACACAGAATATAAAAAAAGACCTTGACTAAAAGATGTATTTTAAAATTCTGAGCTCAGGGAGCCCAAACTCCAAATCTCCATCTTTTCCCAATTGAAAGTTAAACTTGTAAATTGTTACAAGGCAGCTCCTATGATAACCTATGGGAGAGACAGGCCTTGCAATAGTGAAAAACAAAATTGGCAGTATTTTCACTATCAGGGCATGTAAAACACCAGCATATGTCCTACCATTCACATATACTGCACGCTGCCAATGGGGGTAACTTCGGCCCACCTTAGGGGTGTTTACATGTAGGAAAAGGGAAAGGTATGGCCTAGCAAGTGGCTACACCTGCCAAGTCAACAGGGCAGTTTAAAAGTGCACTCACAGGCAATGCAATGGCAGGCCAGAGGCAAGTTTACAGGACATGTGGATGGCACATTCAGTGCTGCAGGCTCACTAGTAGCATTTGATTTGCAGGCCCTGGACGCACACAGTGCATTTTACCAAGGATGTTCCAGTAAATCAAACATACCAATCATGGATAACCAGAATCACAATTACACAGGGAGCACACCATCAAAATTCAGGCTGCAGGGGCAAAAAGACAGGGGAAACCACGCCTAGTATGCCGTGTCGAACATGTGTTACTTCCAGATGAAAGTAAGGAGAACGTCCCAACCTCCTGGGAGTTATCACTAAGGTGGAAGAATCTAGGTAGAGCATCAGCATGTGTGGGTTCTGTGCCAGGTCTGGTGTTCCACTGTAAAGTTCATCCCCTGTAGGGAAATGGACCACCTCAACAGTGTTGGCTTCTCACCCTTCATTGGCATCAACCATCTGATGGCCTGTGGTCTTTCTAAATCTGGAAGTAAGTCCCAAACAAGTAGGGTCTTAGCTTTCTCAATGCCCGGACCACAGTAAAGTCTTCTTGCTCAATTCCTCTCCACCTTTGTTCCTGGGAAGTTATCCCTTGCTAATGAAGGCTAAAGGTTGGTCCAGGCACACATCCTCCAGCTGTGAGAGTACCCACCCTACACCATGCTCTGTAGCATCTGTCTGCACAAGTAATTATTGGGAGAAGGCAGGTGCCCCGAGCATGGGTGCCATTCACATGGCTGCCTTCAGGGCATCACCAGCATTTTGCCAGGCATCAGTACATATCACTTTCTTTGGCTGCTTCCTAGAAGCCAGCTCAGTTAGGAGGGCAACAATGGCGCCAAAGCCCTTAATATATCTCCTTTAATAATCAGTGATAATCAGTGAGACCTATAAAGGCTCTCACCTCAGTCTAGGTCTTAAATCAAACATACTGAGGGACTTGGCAGCTCCCAGCTGATCTATGCGCTTATCAGCTCAGGAATTTTAATTTAATTTAAAGGAGCTTGTAGAGCGCCTGGTGACGCCTCCCGGCGTGTCCCCGCGCTGTGGAGAGAGTGTGAAGAGGTGTGGAGGAGAAACCCATCACCGAGTAAAGAGGCACGTTTTTAATTTCTTCCTAAACAGGATTTCATTATTCTCCATCCTGATATCCAAAGGGAGAAGGTTCCATTTCCTGGCCGCTAAAGTCCGGAAAGATCTGCCTCCCATTCTCGCTTTTTTGGGGCATGAAGTTCTAAGCAGGCCCATACCTTTAGATCTAAGCGACCTGCTAGGTTCGTAAACAGAAGCCAAATCCGACATGTAGGCCGGTGCTCTAAGATGAATTATTTTATAGCACCAAAGCATAGCTTTAAAATCAATCCTCTTCCTGATAGGAAGCCAGTGGAGGGCTACAAGAGAGGGGCGTGATGGTGCTCGGCGAGGGAGCCTTAGGACCAGGCGAGCTGCCGAATTCTGTAGCACCTGCAGCTTTTTAATATTTTTCTCAGATGTACCCATGAGCAGCACGTTTCCGTAATCAATACGGGACGTTATCAGTGCTTGCGTCATGGTGCGCCTGGAATTGATGGGTAACAGGTCAAGGGTGCGGTTCAAAGTTATCACCCCAAAACATTTACCCACAGTTTTCCTAATGTGGCTATCAAAGGACAATTTATTGTCCACCCACACACCCAAATTCTTCGCCTCTCGAGAGGGGGAGGGCAAAGGACCAAGGCAACTGGGCCACCACTCAGTCGTCCATTTAGCTTCATTGCCTCCTATGATGAGGACCTCTGTCTTAGTTCCATTAAGTTTCAGACAGTGGTCATTCATCCATGTGGCCAGTTTAGTCATGCAGGCATTAAAATTATCGGCTTCCTTGGAAGGGGCTTGGGTCAAAGATATGAGGAGTTGCGTGTCGTCGGCGTAGGAGACAAGCTCCACGCCGAACGACTGCACTACCTCTGCCAGTGGGGCCATATATAGATTGAACAGGGTGGGACTCAGGGCAGAGCCCTGAGGCACCCCCTGCTCAAGCCTCACCCTATCGGAGAGAAAACTCCCCCTTTGGACTTGAAAGCTTCTGTTAAGCAGAAAAGCTTTCAGCCAACCCAGTGCCTTATTGGTGACTCCCGCTTTGTTTAGACACTGTAGCAAGATGGAGTGTGCTACAGTGTCAAAAGCGGCACTGAGATCAAGCATGATGAGGGCCATTGTCTTTCCCTCATCTGCTCCCTCACGTAGGGTTTCTGTGGCTCTCAGGAGAGCTGTCTCCGTAGAGAAACCTGATCTAAAACCTGACTGGGATTTATGGAGAACATTGTGGGTCTCAAGATGTTCCATCAGTTGGGTGTTAGCGATTTTCTCTGCCAACTTGGCCACATACGGTAGCAGGGATATAGGTCTTAAATTATCCATTACGTCCAGACTGATGTTGGGCTTTTTCTTAATGGGTAGCACTATTGCCTGTTTCCATTCCTCCGGGAGACAAGAGGTTGAAAAAGATGTTCGTAGCAAGTGCCTCAGGTGAGGTTCCAGTACTGAAAAAGCTTCAGCTAGAATTTTCGGTGGAGCCGGGTCTCGGGGCGATCCTGATTTAATCTTGTTGCACATCTTGGACAACATCTCATAGGAGGGAACTTCAAAAGATTTTAGACAAACCGGCGTGTTTACAAGTTCCATATTTTCAGTAAAATCTGCGGCCAGGGCTCCCTGTTTAGAAAAACTGGTATAGATTTGACTAATTTTACCAGCAAAATACTGAGCAATGTTGTTGCACGATTCCACTGAGTCATTTTGGGTGGAGGAGGACATCTCCACTATGGATATTCCTTATATATTTGGAACAATTCCCTAGAGGAGTTGCCTGCTTCCGTGATACGAATGTGATAATACTCAGCTTTTGCCAAACGAACAGCTTTGTTGTATTCTTTCTGTGCTGTTTTATACAGTGTTTTTATGTCTGCACAGAAATTAAGGCGCCAGGCTCTCTCAAGTTTCTTGCAGGCCGTTTTCAAGGTCTGTAGTTCTTGACCGAACCAAGGAGCAGTTTTCTTAGGCCTCCTAATGGGGTGTGCATCAGTTTTAGCGATGGTGTTGAGCCCACAGTAGCCCACACAGAACTGTACCAGGTGTGTGGCACCGTGTGCATCAGCCTTCGGAACCAAGACCACTGGGCTGGCCCATGGACTGTTGGAGGGCTCGATCACCCTTAAGGCCAACATCTTGGAAAAATCTTCCATGATGCTGGTTTTGACCCAGTCAGTCAACCTGTAAATGTCATGCTCCACAGGAGGACTATCCCCAGTGTCCACATCGTGGGTACAACAATGTATGACTAGTGGGATTAGGCAAAACAGAGTGGCAAACTGCCCCAGCAACTGGCGATAGTCATTCTGCTTTTCAGGTGTTAGGGCAGAAGAGAGGTTCACACCTTCTACCGATCCATCTTGCTCCTTGGCATACAGGATGTCAGAAAGAGGCTCAATCTCCTCTTCCACCCATCACCTGTTGCCAAGAGCATGTTCTCTCCAGACCTCTCAAAGTGAGACTTGAGGTGGTTCACATGTAGCACCCTTACTTAGTTCCTTGGAGCCCGCAAGTTCACCAGATAGTTGCCATCCCTCTTGTGCGCCAACACTTCATAAGGCCTAGTCAACCTGATCTGGAGAGCACACAGCGCTGCTGGGGCCATGTCCCACACTGTCTGGCCAGGATGAAACTCAAACAGAATGGCATTCTACTGATACCAGTGTTTCATATCTTCCTGGCTTACTTCCAGGTTCAACTGAGCAAGCTTATTGAAGCTCTGTCTGGTTTATAAAGGCCAGCTTATAGCTTAAAGCATCCCGGGGGATTACTGGGATCCTTCTTTCAGCCTTCTTTCACAAGACTAAAAGGTCTCCACAGAGGGTGCCCATAAAGCAGCTTAAAGTGGCTGAAACCAGTGACTTCTGTGGTACCTTCCAGTAAGCATGACAAGAGGATGTCCCACTTATGCCTCATGGGGTCTGACAGACCCCCAATCATGCCATTCAGGGTCTGGTTGAACCTCTCAGCCAACCCATTACTTTGGGGGTGGTAAGGAGTGGTGAACTTGTCGATATACCACTCTCCTCCCACAGGAACCTAATACACTTGGATATGAAGTTGTTATCTCGGTCGGATACCACCTTCTTGGGGAAACTCACAGGAGAAAATATTCTCCTCAGTGCCCAGCCCCCCACTGATGCTGTCACCGTTCTCAGTGGTATAGCCTCCGGGTGCTGGGTGGCAAGTCCAGGAAGACCACAAAAAACCTGTTGTCCATGGCTGTTTTGGATACAGAGGCCCCATATTTTCAATTCCCACCCACTCAAAAGGTTTTCTGAAAACAGGGAAAGGTGAAAGAGAAGCCTTACTTCCCCTACCACTATTACCACTTGCCTGGCAAGTTTGGCAGGACCTACAATGGGTCTTTCATGGTCTTGTCCTGACCCAAATGTCCTGCTGAAAGCACATTAGGAACCAGACCCAATAGGGTGCACTGAAGCACTGGGGTACCATCAGCACATGGGCTGCCGCAAAATCAGCAACCTTAGGCTCACTAAACAGGAGACCATTCTCCCAATAGATCCAATGTGATCCAGACTGCTGCCCCAACCCCACAAGCTCAATGCAGAATTCCTCCTTGGTGAGACCCCTTTCTCGCTGCCAATTGGTCATCTCAGGCACATTCCCCAATTCGGCCACTTTCTCTCCTGTACACTCTTGGGCATCCCCCTTAGGGTCATCCTCCTCACAGGCAATGGGGACTTCTGGGGCTGGTTTATTTTGTCCCCTGCCTCTCCTCTTTCTGGCAGGTACCTGGGCCACTCTTTTAGGCTCCAGGTCCTCTTGATCACCCTTACTGGGTGCCATTGAGTGAGTGGTCACACACGCCCATTGAGGCAAAACCAACATCTGCAAGTTTGCCTAGCATTCCTCCCAACACCACGGGAAGTCCTCCAGGTCATTCCCTAGCAGACAGTCAACAGGCGTGGTTGGACTCACAGCAACTCTCAAGGAGTATGAGATCCCCCACTCAAATGGAACCTGTGCCACCTTGTACTGGTGCTCGGAATTATACACAGCAACTACCTGGCAAAACACATTGGGGACCACCTTCTCTTCAGACACCAGGTGACAACGTACCAATGTCACACTGGCTGCTGTGTCTCAAAGCCTCCACCTTATGGCCATTGATGGCAATCCACTGCCTGTACTATAGAATGTTCTCAGACAGTAGGGTTTTCTGGACTATCTCCCTGTCCCCTAGTGAGACAAAGCTCATCTCAGTAGGCTCCCACACTTGTCCTGGAACCAACTCCTCCCCAAGTGCTATACTTGCCAACCCCCATGACTGTACACCAGTGGGTGCCGGTGTCCACTTGGGGTCCCCCCTCATGTGTCCCTCATGACCACATGCATAACACTTGTACGTACCCCTCTCTGCAGGCTTCCCTGTAGAGATCCATGGCTTTTTCTCACCTGGTGGATGGTAATCCGTACCCTGGGAACTAGATTGGAGCCCTTTAGAGAACTCCCTCTGTTTACTCCTGCCCCCACACTCTTCTGCTGGGGACACTGACCACCCTTGGCAGAGTCTTCCACATACCCCTTGTGGACCCTGGTACTCGTCCAGCAGTCCGTCACCTGAGAAAGCTTCCTTGGGTCAGTCAGCTTGCTATCAATCAGATGCTAGGGCAGCTCTGGCAAACAAAGACTATAAAAGTGCTCCCAAACAAGCAGATTATACATTCCCCGATAGTCATTTGCCTGGCTGCCCTTTATCCACCCATCCAGTGCTCTGCAAAAAAGAGTTACACATTCCATCCAAGTATGAGAATCAGTTTCTTTAAAGATCCCAAATTTGCCTTATATTGCTCTGGATCTTTTACAAACAACAAGGGACCCCAATAGTATCAGCGAAGGACCCTGGGGAGCTTATTATACAAAACAACAATGGTCCCAAGCAAGGAGACAGAGGATAGTTGAAAATAAATATAGACCCAGTCAGTTCTATATTGGTGAAGACATGCCCAGCCGGACAGAGGTCTTCAAAGTTTATACTTAATTAGAAGTTTATAACACAACGTAATACCTTCAACAAATCACGTGTGTGGGGCACAAGCCTGTACCTAACCACAACAATACATAGACACAGACAACACATGAAAGGGCTTGCAAGGCAAGAGCAGCAGTTTCTGTAGAATTCCAATAATACAGAAACATTTTTGTAGGTACCATTACATAGCATTGCATACAGATTCATTACACAAGTATATGGTACTAAAGGTCGACGGCGTTTCGAACCCCCTACTAAATAATGGGGTCCATCATCAGTACAAAACAATAATTGCCTTTGAGTATAAGCCTCTTTTGCCTATGGAAGGAAGGAAGAAGGGGGGAACAGAAGTACATTTAGTTTAACAAAATACATATTATTATTATTATTAATTATTATTAAATGTTTGGATAATAATATGTATTTTGTTAAACTAACATGAACATAAACGAACAACAATTTATTTTTTGACAGTGCAACAGTTCTCTTTCTCTTGTTGTTTTTGCTCCATTTCAAACTTGTTATTGTGGAGCATCACACGCTTCAACTCATGAGTTCCATAGTCCCTGCGGAGGCGATCGATGCATCAGTTATGCTGGGACCACTGCCTGCTCCTAAAAAATATTTACACATCCATTCACAAAGGGGAAGCAGTCCCCGGGGAACCCTTTCCCGTTTGCGAGTGCTTTACCACCCTTCTGAAAAGGGTGGTAGACTGCGAGTCTTTTGCGACCACAATTGAGGTCGCAAAACAAATCATACATTGGGTAAGGATTCGCTATTAGGAAGAGAGGCCCTTAGCACGCCTCTTCCTAATAGTGAGTCGCTAACCCTATTTTGCGAGACACTAATAGGTTAGCGACTCACAAAATAGGGTTAGTACATTAGGCTAACCTATTTTGCTGTCGCAAAGTGGCTGAAATCCCCTTTGCGACAGCAAGTAACAGTTGTACATCTGGCCCATATTGTTGAATTCTAAGTTCAGGGAGCACAAACTCCAAATCTCTCTCTCTTTCAATTTAATGTTACACTTCTAAAATGTTACAAGGCAGCTCCAATGATAACCTTTGGGAGTGACAGGCCTTGCAATAGTGAAAAACCAAATTGGTAGTATTTCAGTATCAAGACATGTAAAACACATCAGCACATGTCACACCCTTCAAATACACTGCACCCTGCCCATTGGGGTGCCTAGGGCCTAACTTAGGGGTGCCTTATATATAGAAAAAGGGAGGATTATGCCCTGGTAAGAGGGTGCTCTTGCCAGGTTGACATGGAAGTTTAAAACTGCACTCCTCAGCACCACAGTGACAGGCCTGAGACAAGTTTACAAGGCTACTCACGTGGGTGGCACAATAAGTGCTGCAGGCCCACTAGCAGCATTTGATTTGCAGGCCCCAGGCACACCTGGTGCCCTTTGTTATGTTAGTAGGTATTTATTAAGCGCAAGGCTACTTCAGGGACTATCCCAGTGCTGAAGCATACAAGACCTGCATGTACCATGAAACCCAACAACCTCAGTTTAAAGCTGTTGTTGGAATAGCCAGGTTTTAAATTTCCCTCTGAAGGTGATGAGATCAAGGATTTGCTCAGAACGAGGGGCAAGCTATTCCATAGGCAAGAGGCCAGCACTTGGAAAGATCTACCACCTCTCTGGGAAAGATGAATACAAGGGGTGATGATCAAAGACTGAGATGATGACCGCAAATTTCGACACATAATGTAGGGTTGCAGTCTGGCCCCGAGGTATGGGGCACCGATTTTATGGAAGGCCTGAAAAACCAGCACCAGTGATTTGAAGGCGATCCATTTCTTAATCAGTAGCGAGTGCAAGGAAGCTAAAAGAAGGGTGGAAGGAGTTCTTGGCCCAGACAAGAAAATAGCTCGGGCCGCCACATTTTGGACCACTTGAAGACACCCAAGTAGGGATTCAGACAGGCCAAGATACAGAGCGTTAGCATAATCCAATCTCACCACCAAGGCTTGGACAATCTTCTTCCAATGGGGGAATCGGGAGAAGGGGCAAAAAGTTCCTCAACATCTCAAAACAGGTCCCCGCAACTGATTGAATTTGGGTTTTCATAGAAAGGGAGTTATCAAATTTGACTCCCTTTACCAGGGACTTGTCATTAAATCAAATGTGTCAATCATGGATAACAAATCCGGATAACAATTTACACAGGGAGCACTTGCACTTTAGCACTGACTAGCAGTGGTAAAGTATCCAGAGTACATAAACCAGCAAATACAGAATTTAAAGGCAAAAAGAAAGGGTAACCCATGCCAAGTATGCCAGTCCTAACCCCTTATTATAAGCACACAACCCATACCGGTCCTCTTTTCTGGTAGTTAAAATTAAGGGCCGTGCTGAGGCATATTTCTACTCAATATCAGAATAACTACAGGGCCTTCACTTATATTGTAGTCCATTCTAAAGTGCTTCCTTGCCACGGAAGAGGCAATCAAACTAGCTTCACATCTGTGTCTGTTAGTATAAACACATTTTATTCAATATATACCCATCTATAATTAGGCTCAACACCTTTTTAACTGTCACCATTTGTGAATTATATTGGCTGCTCTATCTTCTTAATGGTTCTTAATTTCCTCTTGGTGTGTTCCTGGTCTCTTGGATCAAAAATGAATTCCTTAAATCCACACTGACGTCATGTGTAAAGTTACACAGGAAAGTATACAACTGTTGCCACCTCCTTCCCTCATCCCACAGATTTGTACCACGTACATTTACACTTGAGGATTAGACGATCATATCACTCTGGATTATCATTACTCATTAGGGAGAGCATTTTATCCTATTCGTAGGTGGTATAGTCGATTGTTTGAAATCTACTATCAGTAATTAATAATTGCCAGTAGAAAGACAATACCTACCATGGATGCAGGAGTAGTTTTTGATGGGCAGTCTTCCAAGTTATCTACAAGAGAAACATGCAACAAGAAATGACAATTTTAAATGCTTAAAAAAGAAATGTGAGTGGCAATATAGAAATATTTACACAGACAATATACCAAAAGGTTAATGTGAAGTATACTTTAGTTAAAAGCTGGATGTAAATATATATTCCATGGTAAATCTATTGAAAAGTTGAAGGTTTTATACATAAAAAGTGGCAAAAATCCTCTCTTTACTTAGCTTACTGTCTTAAGATCGAAAAAAACTTCACAATAAAGAGACTGAGGATGAATGACAAGGAATTGATTAATTCCTTCAGGATAGAACCATAACACCAAAATATATGTAGTCTAAAGTATTATTCTAAAGGTATGAAAATGCTCTGTCATGGTGAACAATGGACACACAATATTGAAAATGAAGTTTCACAGACAAAAACCTCTGGAATAGAGACAACACTAAATAGTTCCAAAGGTGGTAATCCTATTAAAACTAAATATATTTATGCAGATTGTGCACTGAGAGGTGAAAATCAATGTTTGTGTAATAATACTCATAGCTGCCAAGATTTAGAATGCAAATGTGCGATATTTCCATGATTTCTGTATACTTATGACTGACATTAAACAATCAAAAGCATGGCACTTTGAGTGGTCTCAAGTAAAACAAAGCAAAGAAGGAAATTGAAACAGACAAATATTAGAAATTAGGCCCTTTGAGCAATGATAAGCTCTAATAAGATTATTCTTAAATGCTGCAAAACCCCTAAAATGAAAGATCACTACCTACTATCCTTCTAGACAGGCACGGGTCAAGTGTGACAGAATGTGAAAGAGGCTCTGCAGCAGCCTAGAACTGAAAGGTATACCACCCAGCAGTTCAGCACTACCAGATAAAAACCCCACTGGCTACTTTGGTGAAATGCAGCCAGGCCGCCTGGAGCTCATCATGGTCATACTGGTGCTTTAATGCACGACTAATGCATCTTAGTGTGGTGATGCAGATAACTGCACTAAAATGCATTCATCCAACTTCAGATGTGTGAATATTAACACTGCGGGGAAAAGCCCAGTGGAATAAAAGGCCTGTCCAACCTTAACTTATAGCAGATGCATTTTGTACTTATATTTCATTAGCATACACCCCACAGATTACATATTGTTATAAAACAGTAAAAATAAAAAATAAAAGTAAGATTAAAAAGGGTGCACAATCAGAAAGAAAATTAAATTCTGCACTTAATATGGTAGCAAAACTAAAAGGGTGAACTCACTATATATCCGCGTAAATGGTAGCACTGAAGCCAAATATTAATTTTAAAAAATAACCATAAATCCTACCGGTTGCAAAGTCATCATGCGTGCCATTGGTTGACTGATACTGTTGGTAACCGACTCAGACTGTCCCTGGGCTCTGTTTAACCAGGGTCAGTGCTATGTTGAAAACACAGTGAAGACACACATATACATGAGGGTACACTATTTAGACACACTTATAATTGGCATGGCCTACCCTACAAGTCCCTAGTGCATAATAGGGGAATGTCGAATAAAACTACCTATAAGGCCCTAGTATATAATAGGGCATGGCAGTTTAGAGGCCAGCAGCCCTTTCTGCACTTGCATGTGTGCACCTAGAGAGCCTGAGGTCATTTTAAAAGCAGCCCTCTGTTGCAGCACAACTTTTAAATGTACACATTACTCTGACTATGGGTTTCCCTCTGCACATCTGAAAAAGGACAAGGGCGTCCCCACACAAAAAACACACAAAGTACGAGTGTGTCTCACTTCTATTGAGTGCACCCTATAGTGAGTATTTTACTCTAAGGTCAGCATGCCATCAATACGGCGGGAAAGGTAAAGTTACAAAACTTGAAATCCAATTCCTAAAAGCGTATTTCAACTAGGGGGGCGAATTCTGTGTATTAACATTCCTGTATATCTACAGCCACCAAGTCTTTAGTGAAAGGCCTATTTTTAACTATATATTCAATTCTAACATAAGCATTAAAATCTACGATATTGCATAAATAACACAAATAAAACAATTTAAAGAAATTTAAAGAGATGTTTTCCACACCATAAGTTTCGTAACCTCTGTAATACATTTATTGCATTTCAAAACAAAGTTGATCATTATACAGTATACAAATTTTAAAAAACATGATTATACATTTCATAAAAACAAATTAAAAAACAGAATCACAAGTCGACGCGGCGTTTCGGTATTCTGTATGTCTACCTTCTTCAGGACTGATTCTTAAATCAGGTGGGGCAAGTCTCCCCACTGGACACAGTTTGCTTCAGTTCAGAATCCTGTTGCCTTCAGATTACTGGGCCTATTTTCGGATTCTATTTCTCAGTTGTGACGTCACTGATTTTCAAGGTAAGTTTACTTGGTCTTGGACTACCAGGAGGAGCCTCCGTATTTTCAGTTGTGGGTTTCATCAATGACCCATTAAAAATTAGATGACTGGCGCAATTTCAAGGATGTGTTGCTTCCAAGTCACTCCGTTATGGATAGAAAGTCCGTTCTTTAGTATTGGATTTGGCCTCCCTGCTCCTGTATCCTGGCAGTCTATCAATATGTCCTTCAGCCGGTGTGGTCCGAGCCGCAAAGTGCTCGGACCACACCGGCTGAAGGACATATTGATAGACTGCCAGGATACAGGAGCAGGGAGGCCGAATCCAATACTAAAGAACGGACTTTCTATCCATAACGGAGTGACTTGGAAGCAACACATCCTTGAAATTGCGCCAGTCATCTAATTTTTAATGGGTCATTGATGAAACCCACAACTGAAAATACGGAGGCTCCTCCTGGTAGTCCAAGACCAAGTAAACTTACCTTGAAAATCAGTGACGTCACAACTGAGAAATAGAATCCGAAAATAGGCCCAGTAATCTGAAGGCAACAGGATTCTGAACTGAAGCAAACTGTGTCCAGTGGGGAGACTTGCCCCACCTGATTTAAGAATCAGTCCTGAAGAAGGTAGACATACAGAATACCGAAACGCCGCGTCGACTCGTGATTCTTTGTTTTTTAATTCGTTTTTATGAAATGTATAATCATGTTTTTTAAAATTTGTATACTGTATAATGATCAACTTTGTTTTGAAATGCAATAAATGTATTACAGAGGTTACGAAACTTATGGTGTGGAAAACATCTCTTTAAATTTCTTTAAATTGTTTTATTTGTGTTATTTATGCAATATCGTAGATTTTAATGCTTATGTTAGAATTGAATATATAGTTAAAAATAGGCCTTTCACTAAAGACTTGGTGGCTGTAGATATACAGGAATATTAATACACAGAATTCGCCCCCCTAGTTGAAATACGCTTTTAGGAATTGGATTTCAAGTTTTGTAACTTTACCTTTCCCGCCGTATTGATGGCATGCTGACCTTAGAGTAAAATACTCACTATAGGGTGCACTCAATAGAAGTGAGACACACTCGTACTTTGTGTGTTTTTTGTGTGGGGACGCCCTTGTCCTTTTTCAGATCTACTATCCCCCCAGTCCCCTATTAGCCTGTGTGGGGTCCTCCTTTAATTTCATAATTTCCCTCTGCACAGTCTTCCTCCACTTCACACTGGCGTTTGCAAGATTCACTACTCCGGTCCCCGGCCGTGGTGAACGACATTAGGCGTTGCGTGACCAACTACTTAGTGACTAACCATGTGAGCTCTACGCTGCTATCCTCAGTGTGGGATGCACTTAAAATGGTTGCGAGAGGGACCCTCATTGCTAAGGCGGCCTACAAGAACAAGATAAGGAATGTATGCATTATAAGCATGCGGAACTCTAAGCAACCGTTAGAGAATTGGAAGCTATTCACAAACGCACTGGTGCTCCCAGAATCTGGCAGCAGTTGGAAAAATAGCGACTCCAGCTTCGATGACTCGATCGGGCTGAACATGCGGGGGTCCGATAGAAGCACAAATACTATACGTGCTCTAATAAAGGAGGCCGTATGCTGGCTCATTGCCTGCGAAGGCAGCAAGATGCGCAGGCTATCAAAACACTACGAGGGTGGACAGGCGATTAAGGACGATGCCGGTACACTGGCTGCATGCCGTTCTTTTTACCAAAATTTCTGTACTGCAGACTTTTCCATGCTGTCCGATCCAAATGAGTATGTTTGAGGCCGAGGCCCTGGAAGCCCCTTTTGGTATTGAAGAGGTGATCTCTGCTATTGCCCGGTTGAAGGTCCTGAAAGCACCAGTCCCGGATGGCTTTGGAGCTCTTTTTTATATAAAAGATTTGCGCCAAACTAACCCCGTTAGTCACCCATTTGTTTAACTCCGCTGATACGAGGTCCCTTACAGCCTCCATGTTACAGTCTTCTATCTCGGTCATCCCAAACCGGGGAAAGACTCAGAGCTTTGTAGTTCTTACCTTCCGATTACCCTGCTGAACATTGACACAAAGTTTTTCTATAGCATTTTGGTATACAGGCTGAACTCTCGAATGCCGGGTTTGGTTGACCCGATCAGTCGTGCTTCATTCCGGGGCGGCAATGTGGGGACAATACCAAATGTATCTGCCACTTAATTGATAGGGTGCAAAGGTCCAAAGAAAAATCCCTATTGCTAGCAGTCAACGCCGAAAAGGCTTTTGACCTTGTGCACTGGCCATATCTATTCGCTACTCTGAAGCGTTTTTGGTTGGGGCCCCGGTTTCGAAAGTGGGTAGTGAGCATCTATAGCTCTCTGACAGCAGTTGCTAGGGTTAATGGCTTGCTCTCGGATGGCTTAGCAGTGGGGGCGGGGGACGAGGCAGGGTTGCCTCCTCTCACCTTTGCCTTTTACCCTTTATATGAAGCTCCTCGCTCAACGGCTTTGGGAAACCCCTTGGCACAAGGTATACCGTTCGGGTTAGATCACCATCTCATTAGCCTCTACGGGGATGACATCATTTTCTCAGTGGCACATCCCCTCCCTGCCGGCTACTGTGGACGACCTATGGATTTCAGCCAGGTCTCTGGCATTAAAATGAATATGCAGAAGTCTCAAGCACTTAACCTTACCGCAGGCCAGCCAACGGCTGATGCTCTACAGGCCGGCTTTGCCTTTGACTCTGTATTGGACGGTGTTACCTACCTTGGATTGATCCTCCACAAGAGTCTTGCTAAAACAGTGGCGTGAACTACACTACCCTTTTATCTCACATTTGTGCAGACTTGGCTCATTGTCGATGCCTGCCCCTGATGTGGTTTGGAAGGTTGTCTGCTGTTAAAATGTATGTATTGCCGCCGGCCCTGTATCTTTTTCAAACAGTACCATTGGAGCCTCCGCCTCAATCGTTGTGCCATATTCAGACTGCGATCGAGCAATTTGTGTGGGGTACAATTTCGCCTTGAGTGCAAAAGACTCTGCTACAATGCCCAAGAAGGAGGGCAGTCTAATATCACCCGTTACTTCCAAGCTTCCCTTTTACGATACCTCGTAGAATGGAACCGTCCTATGACAGAGAAATACTGGGTCTTCATGGACCAGACAGTGGCGGGCAACCTGGCTACAGAGGTCTGCTCGCGCCTGGGGTCTCTACTCTTCGACGGTCACTCGCCCCACATTGCTTACCTTGGTAGGATCTCTCAGCGGGCCAATTTGACTACATTTCCCTCTCCAATGACCCAGATTTTCTCAAACCCTTCCTTCCCACCTGGGATGGACAATAAACGTGCTGTGCCCTGGCTGAAGGGTGGTTGCAAGCTCTTAGGGCATCTGTTTAACATCCAGGGGCTCAACCCCGTAATGGAGCTGCAGGAGGACTATGGCCTCCACAATGCTAATCTCTTCCTACATTCTCAAATGATGCACTGGATCTCCAGGGCAACAACGCGCCCTTGGCACTTCGACCGATGAGGCGGTTCGAGAAATGGCTCATTGATAAAAAGGATGATCAGAAACGAATTTCTGAAATATATTCCTTTCGCACGCTGGGTGCCCCGAAATTCCGTACAGCTGGGCAGAAATAATGGGAGGCAAAATTGGGGCGCACACTGTCTGACAAGGAATGGGAAGATGTCTTTTATTGGTCTCACCAAACAGCACATTCCATGGGTCATAACAAAACGGCTTTTAAAATTGCACCCTATTGGTACTATACCCCCGCTGTCAAGCTAAGAGGCACTCTCGTTGCTACATCCTTTGTTGGCGGGGATGGGGTAACCCTGGTACCCTCCTCCACCTGTTATGGCACTGCCCTAATCTTATGCGTTATTGGGAGAGAATATTGGATGATATCGATAAGGCTTTCAACACCTACATTCTCAGGCTCCTGGCTTACACTCTCCTAGGTCTACTCAATGCACTGACCTTCCTCTTGTGCTCTATTAAGCTGCACACCAGGTGATACTGGCAGGGTGGAAATCAGACAGGGTCCCGGAGTACACGGAATGGCTGCACAAACTCTGGTATCGTTTGGGGATGAAGAGACTTTCAAAGGCTACTTTGGGGAATGGCGCAGAATACGATTATAGCCATTCTCTCCACTGAATTCCGGGAACTGACCTGCCCTAGTGATCTCTGAATCCTCGAATTGTTCCCAGGGGACACTGCTACCCCCGAGTAAGGGTGCTTCCCGATGGACTTCCACATCCCCATAGATTACTGGAGTTCCAAGACACACAGTGCCTATAGACTGGATTCACCACTTCTCTTTGTTCCTGATAACTGGGGAGGGAGGGGGAGGGATGGGGTGTTGTGTTGCTCTTTGTCCTTTGTTAAAATTGGAACACTTAAGTCACTTTCGGGTACAGGCAGTTGGCCTACTACTGCTCACAACTCTTGGCAAGCTGGACTTCATGACTACCCATTTGTAGTATGAGTGGTCTGCCATCTTCCCTCTTCTTATACATGCGGATGGCCCTCTCTGGGTTGTAGGCGTCATGCTTTGTTAACAATCAGTGTGAATGCGCCTATTTCTTGGTCTTGCCGACATGATCGGACCAGATGTTAGCCGGCCAGTTAGGTTGTAGGCGAGCTTGTCCTGTTTGCCTTACTTTGTGTTCTGCCAATGAAATTGATTGAATACTAAACTATGAAATGTCATTTTAGGTACCCCCAGGGTCTCCCACAGGTGGGTGGGGTGGGTGGGTAATGTCATAAGGATGGTACTTCTAAAAGACATTGTATATGCCCCGGGAAGGAGAAATTGCACATTTCACTTTCCCTATTGTTGTTAAGTGCCTCCCAAGATCGACTTTGATGCTAGGAGCACTTTGGAGTGAGGATCCACAATATTTTTGCTTATTCAGGACACCTAAAGTCTCCCCCTAGGTGTCTCAGGTGTGGGGTGGCATTTAACTATAAGTAGGGCCCTTATCAAAGATGTTTTATATGCTCTGGTGATGGAGAAATTTCTCATTGCAGTTTTCCCATTGCAGATGCCTAGCCCCATCAGATAACATGGCAGTAATTTATGAATGCATAACTATTACTAGGAATTAAAGTAAAAATGTAATTCAAAGTCTTAGGAGAATGGTATTGATAAATACAATAATATGTTATTGTTGAATGCATCCTAAAATATACAGAAAATAAGTTAAAAGATTTTCTTGTCTGTAAGCCAAAATTCAGCCTTCAGGTGCTCCTCCCGGATTGGACAAAGTTAACAGGATAAGCCAGGCTGCTTTGATGAAGTTATAAGTGGCGAACTAAGTGCGAGGCTATTTGGTACAGAGTACACTGCTATGCAGGAATGCAAGAGCTGGGGGGGAAGGGTTGTAAAGCATGAGCTTCTCAAAGGGGAAATAGGAGAAGCAGGGAATAGCAGGCCCATCTACCCCCTGCTCCTCTGACCCAGCCAGATGGCAGGCTTAAGGCAGTAATTTGCTGATAATAGGGGGAAGAGAGCTATGAAAATGAGGCAGTCAGGAGGTTGGATTAACTGGCTGTTGCTCCTCTGCTGAAAGTTCAGCCATATTGAATTTTAGAGAAATAGTGCTTTCTGGGAGAAGATTATGCCACACTTTGGAGCACGCGGTCAGGCTCTGGAGTGTTGCCCTGCACATCATTGGACAGGAGTGCTCCCCTACTTGACCTCAGAGAACATTGAATAAATAAGTGAGAGGTGCAGAGCCTCTCAGCTTTGCTGCTTGAAACTAAGATGACGAAGGATTGCCAACCAGTAAACTTGATTTGGACCTTCAGGCCCTGCATTCTCACGGACTGTGCCTACTGCATTATCTAACTAAAGCCCTTTGGATACACCTTTCTTCAAGAGGAATAAAGAGTGGACTCCCTGCAAGCTACAGGTTAACAAAGCTCACCTGCATGAATTCCACCTAGAGTCTCCTGCCTAAAGAGCATCCAGAGGACTTTTACGGGTGTTAGAAGGGTGCATTGTGGGAATTGTGGTCCCAAACTTTCCAGGACCATTTTGAAGCTTTCAGTCACTTGGAATGAGTGTTGTACCATTTGGACCCTCAATAGCAACTAAAATGCAAAGAGTAGACTATGCCTAATCATGCGTAGAGCAGAACATTGTTTCTGAGGTGACAGTATGACTCACTCATTGCAAGGTTTGATGATATCAGACTATCCTGGTTATATACCTTAAATTAGCCAAGCATGCACACGGCTCTCCATGCAATTCAGGGTGCATTATTAACTTGATGTTCACTGCACATCCCTCCCATTCCTTCAGTCCTACACCGCTTGTGTCAAGCTGTCAGAGGCAACTAGTTCCACTACTCAGTGGCCAAAATGAATAGTTCACACAAGTTATTACATGCCTGATCCTGAAATAAAGACTGTGGATGAAGGCATTCTCTTTTGCAAAATGATAATTTATTTAAGTGAGGTGCATACATCAGCATTAAAAACCACTGAAATATGTCCTATTAACTGCAAACATGGTACCAGCACAAGCATAAATAAACGCCTTTTTGCACCTGAGGGAACTTGTGTCCACATGCTTTGCTGCAAAGGAGTTGTCAAATCAATTACACATAAATATAAGTCTACTCTTCATGAAACTTTCCAAAAAAGGTCCTTTTTCCGGACTACTTTCTTCATGGAAAGTTTTGGAGTGATCCTTCAAGCGGAGAATTCACATGCATTTTTCATAGACTTTTTAAAAGGTCTACAACCCAAACTGCTGAACGGAATACCACCATATGCGGCAGGAAGCTATATCTTTATCCGGACGGAAGTTTAGGTAAAATTAAGGTACATAAAGACTTGTATATCTGGATGGTTTGGTTCGAGGGACTCTCAAGAGAGTCCCAAGAGATTAAAATAAATAAAGCGATCTGATTGGCTAGTGGCTTTTTTGCCTTTGGGCCTAATTGCTCCCACAGGACTGCACACCAGGACAGCCGTAATATGTAAGAACATGTCCTGAGATTGTTTTTAAAAAATATATAAGGGGACAGTGTAGAGGTGTCCCAGTGGAACCTTCCAGGGGGGAACCTTTAAAGAGATTGTTTTTTTGGTGCGATTGTGCTAGATTTCTATGGTCCTGTTAAACATGGTGAGTGACCTGGTGGGCACCCTCCTGGAAGCGTGGGGAGGGGGGCCATGTGGCTCCCTCCCCCTTAATAAATAGGGCCAATGAGTGGACTCCCCGGGGCCTATAA
Source organism: Lissotriton vulgaris (assembly GCF_964263255.1). Taxonomy (NCBI): domain Eukaryota; kingdom Metazoa; phylum Chordata; class Amphibia; order Caudata; family Salamandridae; genus Lissotriton; species Lissotriton vulgaris. The sequence goes on from NC_141693.1 coordinate 1,529,094,419, forward strand.
TTAAGTGCTGCAGACTGAGAACAGGGGTGTCCTGCAGGTTCACAACGATTTTTGCTGATTTTCTTTTTTATTGGCCACATAGGGGGTTCCTCTGGCTTACTCCCATGGGGCATAGGGGTTGGGTTATCCCTACTCTGCCCCCTTATAATATTATTTTTCAGGTTAAGGACAGGGAACCAAGTCCTTGAGTCCTGTAATGTCTACCAGAAACAATCTTTTCATGTTGCTAGCAGCCAATCAGAGAGCTTTTAGTGTGATGGCGCAAGGCATACAAGGGAAATAAAGCTCCCTGGGCTAATTGGAACACTATTTTTAGTAGTAGTAGTAGTAGCTTTATTCGATAAAAACATATCATAAAAGCATTTACACATCATTTATAAAAACATTTTTACAACAATCATCAATTTTAAGAGCATTTCATTCGTAGAGCAGTATATTAGTTGGATGGGCCCATTTACTGGATTAATAGTTTTCTTGCGGATCTTAGACGCCATGCCCACCCCAAGAATTTTGCCATACAGGTAGAAAAGAAGGGTCTAGCATCTGTACGTAAAATACGCAAGGCTTCCAAATGAGAGCGAGTTCCCAAAGTTCTGCAAAGGGGCTTCAACCACCTACGTCTCGGGCTGCATAGACACTACATTCGAACAGCATGTGGGGCACAGACTCTACCCTTAGATTACAAAAGGGGCAATAGGGAACAGTTTGAGCTGGGGGTTTCCATGTGGAAGTAAACTCGCATACTGGGAGCACCCCCAATCTGAACTTAGTGTATAATGCTCTGCCCCTCGGGTTCTGTATGATATCTAGATAAGGTTCCCTTAACGGTGACTCCTTAGCTGACAAAAACAGAAGTACAGATTTACAATGAGTTGTGGATCGTGCCCTCTCACTGTCTACCCATGCCCAGTAGATTTTCTTTAACTGTTGTTTCGTGGGTGCAGATTTATTGGACCAAGCCTCTTCTAGGCCTAATTTGTAGAGCAGCATTTTAACCTCCCTGAGCCAGATGATCTTATGAGAGCCCGGTAATGACAAAATGTCAGATAAGGCATCTGCATAACTACTTAATTCCTGCACATTCCAGATTCTGGACCATAACAGGAGTGGACGTAGTTTTGCTTGGTCGCAGATTGCCCGGGTACCTGCATCTAACAGCAATGGGATTGTTGGTGTGCTGTGGGGCAAACCCATTAGATCTTTGTAAAAGTTGTTCTCAAGGTGGGCCAGAGTGTCAACTTTTTGAGTGCCCCACAGCTCAGCACCGTAAAGTGCCGCACTTACGACCCTTGCCCTATAGATATCTAGAGGAGCTCCAATGGGTTTTGATGATGATGAACGCTGCTCCTTGAGCAGCGCACCTGCCACCCTTTTATGGGTAAGGAAGACTTTTTGATGGTGTGACTTCCAGCTCATAGTATCACTGATGCGTATACCCAGGTAGTCAAATTCTTTTACACGATCAAGTGGAACGGAATCCAGAACCGGGGGATAAACAGTTTTTTTTGGCGGGTTAAGGACTAGAAACTTGGTTTTGCCTATATTTATCGCTAAACCCCTTTCGTTGCAGAAGCTTTGGAACCTAGAAAGCAACGATTGAATGCCCATCGGTGATTTTGAAATCAGGAGGGTATCGTCGGCGAACAGAAGCGTTGGGATCTTCCTTCCAGCCAGGGTGGGTGCATCTGATGGTTGTTGCAGAAGATGCTCCACCACTCCGTTAATATAAAGAGAAAACAGAGTGGGGGCAAGCACACACCCCTGGCGGACGCCTCTGTCCACGGGGATACGAGGTGTTTTCTCTCCCTGTCTACCCCATCTAATTTGGGCAAAATTACTATCATGGAATTTAACAAGCAACGACAGCAAGTAGGGTGGGAGGCCTAACCCATCCAGGACGTTCCACAGGAGTGTGCGTGGTACTAGGTCGAAGGCAGTCCGCAAGTCAATGAAGTCTAAGTACAGACTGCCCCCTCCCAGCACCACCACTTTCCAATAGATCATTAGAAGGCGGAACGTCTGCTCGATTGTCCCTGTTCCTGATCTGAAGCCTGCTTGTAGATCTGACAGGATATGATTTTCATCTGCCCACTCAATAATCCTGCCCAGTACCACCTTCCCTGCTACCTTTTGAGAAGAATCCAATAAACTAATTGGGCGGTAGTTCGCTGGGTTGTCTCTAGAGCCTTTTTTAAAAATAGGTACGACCTCAGCGCCCCTCCAAGAATCAGGAAAGACTCCACCTAACATTACTTCATTCAGGAGCAAGGTGATTAGTCTACTCCAAGGAGATGGGTAGTTCTTAATTAGGTCTCCTGGGATTCCATCTGGACCCGCTGTCTTATTCTGGACAATGCATTGAATTGCTCTTTCGACTTCTAAGTTAGTAAATGGGCCATCATAACACGAGGGGTTAGCTGTAAGACACATGGATGGACAGGCTAACTGAGCCGGATCTGAGGGAGCGGAGTACAGTTGCGAGAAATGTTCGAACCATACACCCCCTGTAATATTACAAGTTAGTTGCTGGTCTATTGGCTTTTCCCTGGATCTTAATAAGTCCCAAAACCTCCTGGCATCCTTACTATTGCTGGCCTCTACTAGATCTCCCCAGAAATTAGAATCATAAATCCGCTTGGCTTCAGTTATGGTTATTTTATAAGTTTTCCTAGCTGCCCTAATAGCAACTACATCTTTAGACTTTAATGTCACAACAAGTTCCTTCCTGGCCTCACGACATTTTTGGGTATACCACTTATCTGACTGTTTAGGCAATGATTTTGGGATACCCCTTCGTGTGGTTTGGGGAACAATAAATAAGCCACTTAGTGCTTGCACAGTCTTAGTGAATAGAGGTAGGATCTTATCATCGCCTTGGTTAGTAGTGATCAACCTGGACTCCACCTCTTCCAAAATTGTTCCGGCTTGGTCAATTCTTGCAACATCTGCTAGGACTTTGGCCCACTTTAACCGCCTACTGCAGTTTGCAGGGGCTATTTCATGGGAGGATTTCCACTTGTGTTCGGTTCGGCTTTGCCTTTCTGCCTGCCAAGGGAGTGAGATAGATAGCGATAAGGGGTTGTGGTCGCTATCACCCGACACTATGACCTCCATGTCTAGATGGTGTTGCCAAAGATTATAATTAAGCATGATATAGTCAATCCTAGACGTGTGGTCTTGCCTGTTATAGGTGTGGGCACCCATATGGTCAGATTTGGAACGGCCATTTGTTGGTCGCAAATTGTGCTCCATGCACAAGGCATTGATCTCTATTGCATTTTGCGACCATTTGGGGATCGGGGCAAGATTCAAAATAGGAATGCCTCTCCTAGTGTCCTCCTCAAACGTGTCCAAGATATCTTCATTGGCCAAGGGCTCAAAACAGCAGTTAAAATCCCCAACAAGCAGTATATGAGAGTCCGCATCACAGGTGGCCAGGTTGCGGTTTAGGCCTGTGGATTGTAAATGGGATGCACCGCCTTTGGCACCCCTCAGGTAAATGTTGAAGACTTCCAATCGTTTCCCCCCTTTGTGTGTTACCGTTAGCCACTGGAGATCCGAGGATTCGGTGTTTCTTTCTATTACCCTGAAGCCTAAAGCAATGCTGATCCATATTATGAGGCCGCCTGACGGACGACCTCTAGATCCTTGTTCCCGGACTGCGGGGATGAAAAAAGTGGAAAATCCCACTTGGTGTCTTGGCTCCAAACACCAAGTTTCCTGTAAGAGGCAAATATGGAAGGGTTCCAGGAAGTCACTCCATTCGGGGATGTCAAAATTACGACCAAGACCAGCCACATTCCAAGATAGAATTTTTAGGACAGAGTCAGCTGATGGAAAAGCCCTGGTGTGGTCAGTAGTCATCGGCCTAGGAGAAGCAGATGCACCCGCAGATTTTGAAGACCTTACAAGCGACTCAGTTTGCGGGAGATTGTGGGACACAGAGGGCAGGGCAGGAAGAAACCAATTGTTCAGGAGAAGTGGGTGCAGAGAAAGTCTCGCAAGATGGATTTGGCCAATCAACCCTGATACAATTTGCTGCCATGTCCAGTAACATTGTCACACCATCAACCCCTGCGTTGCTGGATTGTCCTACTCGACTTGTTGCAGATTCAGGGGCAGCACAATCAGTGAAATGATGCCTTTGCGAAGTCGAGGATACCTTCCGGGGTTGCTTAGCTGTTTGCTTAGAGAGTCAATCCACCTCCTCTAAACCACCAAATCTGTTATAGGTAGAAAGGCCATTCCAGTGTAGCAAAGTCTCCCTATGGCCCCAGGACTTATTCGGCCGTTGGTGGTGCTGAACCAATGTCCAATTGTCCCCCTGATTACAGATGGATCGGGGAGGGTAGAAAAAGGATAATGGCTTGGGTTTAACTAAAGAGTCATCATTACTGGGCCAACTGCAAATGTAGTGCGCCGTGTGAGGATCTTCAAAGGTCACTACTATGCAGTCTCCCGGACTGGATTTCCACGTTGGCCCTACCCAGGGGGTTCTGCGGACCATCGATACCCCACTTTTCCTACCATTGGGGATAGGTCTGTTTACATTCAACCAGTGCATTATTTTGTTCTTAAGTGACCAATAATTTTCAAATTGGCCATTACCTAGCGTTGGAACACCCGTCAGTACAACGACATAGTCGTTTGCCTCTGGGGAGAGGTCAATATAGGCACCTCGGAAGTTATCTTTGGCTGGGGGAGCCTGGGTTTCACTAGGGACAGGTCTAGTTGTTGTTACGAGTTTGGGGTTTTGCAAGTTACGTGTATCACCTCGTGGAGGTGCCTTTGGTTTAACACGAGCTTGCTCCACCGTGACTGTCCTTGGTTTGGGAACCGGTTTTGTTGTAGGTGGGACCAAGGGGGAAGCTAGATTGATTTGGGGTGTGGTAGGTTGTGGCAGTGGGTCAGCTGTAATGATGCCCTGGTTTTCCAGACTTTTCAACCCAAGAGTGGCCAACGCAATAATGCTCTTTTCCATTTCTAACAGATTGTTTTCTATCCTCGATAGTCTTAGGTCCAGAGGTGACAAAAGTTTTTTAAGTGTGTCCCAGACCACCTCTATAAATTCTTTGTTGTTATTGGTTAGCCCGTTTGCTTCAGGGTCCTCGGCTAATGTGTTATTAGGGAGGGGAATGGATGCATTGTTTCCATGTCCCACATTACAAGACTGGGTATTGGGGGTGGACTCGACTCCAGTATTGGGTGCTATGATGTTATTCACGGACGGATCTTTGGGAACAGCAATTTTTGCTTTCTTACGAAAGTAAGCTGAGCGAGAATTGCGTTTCCTCTTTGGTTGTTTGCCTCTGGAGATACTGTTGGACACATTCGGGAGAGGTATAAAGGGAGTAGGGTTTTGCACACTAGGAGGCGTCAGTGGGATATCCTCAACCTTACTTCCTGATGCAGATTTAGGAGTGACCGGGGTCGGTAAATGATGAATATCTACCTGAGTGACTGCGCAATGTGGGCGTTCCGGGCGCTCGGGGGTAACAGAGGTTGCTATGTGGCCTAGGGAGGATTTCTTGGAAAGTCCAATTACTTGGGACAGTCTTCTTGCAGCATCTAGTTCTAGCGACACCCGGGTTTGGAGCTTAGATATTTCCTTGTCTATGGCTATGTTGGTGCTGGTTATAAAGTCGTCCATGGGGCCACCAACTAGAGACCCACGTTTGGAGGACTTGCTGCGGGTTACCCTTGGATCCATAGTACTGGGGCACTCTAACAGAAGGAGACGGTTTCCCCCTCAGGTAATAATATTATAGTTACCAGAATATTAAGCCAAGGGGGGTGGCCCAGACCAGACCTCTGAGACCTCGAACGGCCTCAAACGGCCCGCTCTTTGCCCGGTCTTAGCCCCAGACGCTCCCGCGCGCTCCCGCGCAGCGTCTCTCTCCGATACTTATGGGCCAAGACCATGGGGTGTGTGGTAGGAAGGTGGGGGCGGGGCAATCAGGGAGAGCGGGGCCAGGTGACTCAGCCTCACGCTCGCAGCCCTGAAGCCTCGCACGCCCCCACAGAGCAGCCAAGCAGGAGACCGCGAGCTGGCGGTGAGTTTTCCCGGTAATCCGCAGCGGGACCCGCGGAGCGGGTTCCGCAAGTCGTGGCGAGTTGGCAGCCTTAGCAAAAGATAGCTCCAGCCAGGTCCAGCAGGCAACGAGCAAACAAACAGCGTCCCAAGAGGGGAGGGTCCAGATGCCTTTTGGGCTGTAGGAAGGTGGGGGCGGGGCAATCAGGGAGAGCGGGGCCAGGTGACTCAGCCTCACGCTCGCAGCCCTGAAGCCTCGCACGCCCCCACAGAGCAGCCAAGCAGGAGACCGCGAGCTGGCGGTGAGTTTTCCCGGTAATCCGCAGCGGGACCCGCGGAGCGGGTTCCGCAAGTCGTGGCGAGTTGGCAGCCTTAGCAAAAGATAGCTCCAACACTGGAACACAATTTTTTTAAATTGGCACTCTCGTGAGACACTCTCAAAGCTCTTGTGTTCCCAACCATCCAGATATCTATATTTTTGGACACGTCATTTCTCTAAAACCACTAATCAAATTTAAACTAAATCACAAATAGCACAGTTCGTGGACTAAGATCCAGCTTCCTAAAAAATTTGGTAAAATTCAGTTCAGCACTTTTTGGTGTAGCCCTTTTTAAAGTACACTGCGGGAATGCATGGGGATTTTGTGTTTTGGGACCCCCGTTTTTTCTAGGCCCACACTTGATGGATCACCCTAAAACTTTCCAAGTTAAAACAAAAAAAGTAGCACCTTTTTTGAGAGGCTCAGGGAAATTTGTCAAATAGGTCAAAGTAATTAGCAACACAAAACATGCTTTTCCTATGAAGCTGCTGACTTTACCCAGTGGCGGTTGTGGTAGGAAGGTTTGCTTTTCCAAAGACAGAGCATTTTTTGGTTTGCAAATAACTTTGGACCTGTTTGACAAATCTTCACACAACTTTCCAAACACGTTCATCTACCTTAGCTCATTCCTGGAAAGTCTGGTGGTCTTTCAAGCAAGGGCCAAGAAAGAAAGGGAGTTTCAAAATGTAAAAGTCTCATCATTTACGGTCAACTTCTTTAAGACAGGTTTTGACAAAAACTTAAACTGAATAACACAAAATTCATCAGGAAGCTAAATGTTGGTAAGCAGATTGTTCCTTTTGTGATTTGATATTAATCAGTTTTGTACTTTGAGAAATTAAGGCCCAAACATAATTGCGTATGTTGGCAGTTGGGCATGCAAGAGTCTCCTAGACAGAAGCACCAATTTAAAAATAGAACATTCTGGAGGAAGCTTCATTTTCCTTGGGCCTTCACGGTCCAGTGGGATTCAGACTCCTGCGAGAGAGAGCTCATGGATTGGCTACCAGCTACATGACTAATATTTTGCTGGCAGTCATTACAGGACTCAGAGACTTAGTCACCTGTCCTGAATTTGTATAAAAACAAAAAACAAAAATGGGGCTAGGGATACCCTGGCACAATAAGCCTCAAGGTGGAAACCCAGGTGTACCCTCCCGGGCCTAAAAAGAAAAAAAACAGCAAAGATTCCACATTTCCGCAGGACTCTTGCAAGATTAAAAATAAAATGGCTGCGTTTAAATATATTATGGCATGGTAAGATTAGTCCGGAGCCAAAAACAATTTTTAGGGGGCGGAGGGACACGTGGACCCCCTGCCCAAACCATTAGAGGCCTGGGCAGCTCATCCTTGAGGCCCATCTTATCATTTATAGAGAGGGAAGCCATGCAGTCCCCCCTCTGTGTGCCTTAGGAGTCTCTGGGGAGTCCAACGCTGTGGCTTTCTTTCATTTTTATGTGAGGGGGGGCCAGGTCCCAGGGGCTAAAATTGGCCCAGGGAGGTGGCCAATGTGCACCCTGCCCCGAATAATAATGCCAGGGGATAGGGTTCCCGGGCTGAAATGTTCCCAGGGAGGGGGGACGCATGACCCCCCTACCATTTCAAATTAGGTTCTTGGGGCAGAAATCAGTCTGATGAAGGAGGCCATATACACCCACTTTAAAATGCTGCTGGGTCCAGGGGGTGGGGTCCCTGGGCTGAATTCGGCATGGGAGGGTGCTACATGCACCCTCCCTCTAAAAAATACATAAGGTGCCTCAGGGAATGGGGTTCCTGGGTCGAAATCCCCCTTGGGAGGGGAGGCGTGTGCTACCTCTCTCCATAAAAATTATGCTAGTCTACGGGGGAGTGGGTCCTCAGAGCCAAAATCATGGGGCCATGTTTGCTCTCTTCTCTTTAGCTACAGATATAGGTAGGCCCTAGGGACACCAAACTACTGCACACAGTGAAAGACCATGTAAAAAGTAGGATTGGTTGTATCTGGTGGTGTTAGCTGCAGGGCATGGCCTCAGGCTTGGGGTTGCATTAACCTATGGTAATTAAGTATTACTTTACATTAAAAAACCCTAGAAGGTCACAGAAAAAACCCAAAGGCTAATGTTAGAGGGCAAGATGTATGAAAATTCAGTTTTGCGAGTCCTTAATATCGATTTTTAACGAATCGCTATTAAGGACTCGAAAAGTGGAATGTATGTAGGAATCGCAATAATAATTCCGATTCCTTAATATTCCTTAATTGTGAATCGCAACTTCCAAATCGCAATCAAGGAATACCGTCCCATTCATTCCTATGGGCCTAGATGCCCATATGAATGAATGGGAAGACATTCACAATTTGAGAGTACCCATTAGGTGCTCGCAAATTGTGAATGCAATAACAAGGGTGCGAGGTGTCAAGAGGACACCCTGTTGAACCACTGAAATATGTATGTGTGCACATGTGGCACACATACATGCCCTAAGGGAATCTATGTGCGCCATATGGTACTATGAAAAATGCAAAAGTGCATTTTTCAAAGAAATCGTGAATTACCACCAACTTGGGAGTTGGTGGTAATTTGCTATTTCTTAAACTAATTCGCACATCTTGGGTGCTTCCTGCATTGTATTTAAGGAACTGCAACGTGCGATTCCTTAAATGCATTTGCAAAATACTGAATCACAAATTTTGTGATTCCCTATATTGCGAGAGCCTTTTGGAATGATACATTCCAAAAGGCTTTTTCCCGTTCGCAAACAGGCAGATTCTGAGAATCGGCCCATTTGCGAACGGGAAAACCATTGATACATCTGGCCCATAGTCAGGTGAATTTATCAGTGACAGCATTAATGTTTTGAACTAAAACAATAACCGTTAATATCAATGATGTCATTTGACATGAACTAAGCCATGTCATAAATAAAGTTATAGAACATGTCATGAGTGATACCATATGTAAGGCTATAAGCAGTGCATGAGGGGGCGCAAGTCAAAACTTCAAAACGTTAACATTGTCACTGACAAATTGACCTAACTATAATGTTACTTTAACCTTTGCTTTTTTCACTGGATGTATATATATATATATATATATATATATACATATATATATATGTATGTGTGTGTGTATATAATGTCCACATTTATGCATCTAATATATACAATACATTAAAAAGAAATAGTATACATTAACATGTATTCCTTTTTTTAGTCTCCCTCAGGCAGTTAATTTACTCCTAACCTCGCATTATCACTATCCATGCAGAAAGCCAAAAATTACCCTTATTTGTTTTTTCCAACGCTCACCTATAAATTCTAAAAAATACTCTTACTTCCTATTATCACTACCCACCCCTGAACCCTAAAATTACCCTGACTTCCCTTTTCCACTGCCCATCCTTAAACTTTGTTTAAAAAAAAAAAGTTCATATGTATATTATTCTAAAACAAATACTTACCTATGTGGTAAAGACATGTTTGGCAAAGGAACAAATGATTTCCAGCATGGTACTTACATGCATGTTAAAGGTTGAGTTGTGAAGTCATTCTGTGTTAATGACTGTATTATAAAGACTTGATAATTGTACAAACAATCGATTTTTGGCATCAATGTATAGTCTAAGCACAACGACAATGTCAGTCGATATTTTAAAGAAACAAACATGTCATTCATACACTGACACACATGGAAATTGGGTGTATGCATTCTAATAAATGTCACACGATGTGATATTATGTGTGAGAAGCAGCCGTCCCACGCACATGCCCACCATCACGTGGGACGGCTGGGGGCTGTCTGCAGCATTGAAGGGCTGAAAACGATGCTAATTTGGAGTACCCTGCCCTTCTCCAAATGTATAGCTCTTTAGAGATAGGTTTTACCTTCAGTGTTAGTGCGCACTAACCTGTGAGTTTTCCACCCCTCCAATGTCCTCAACGCCTAAAACTGGAGGTAAAAAATCTATTTATAACCTTCTTGGCTTGCCCAAGCTTCCTGCTGTCAACTCTTCAGAGGGCTGTGACACTTCAGAGGGCTGTGAATGTTCTGGTCAGATCATAGTTTGCTGCGCTGAAACTCTTGTCACGGACAGGTCAAAAGAGAGGTGTTGCAAAATATTTCACTTAGGGATAAACTTGTAAAGCAGTCTAAAGAGGTGTTGCAAGATATTTCACATAGATGTGAAAGTGTCAATCAGGGGGATCGTGTTAAAACAGTTCTTTTGTGTTCAGTATTTTACTGTATTGTGATGCCAGATTTAAATAAGCCTTACTACCCTATTTGGGGCACTTAAGCGCTTGTCTACATGGGTAGCTACACCATGTAGGGTGGGTGGTTGGAAGGATGTGGTCTTTTTTTTGATCCTGCGTGGGAAGAGTTTCCAAGTTTGGGGTTATGACCACTAGGGTGAGGTTGTCGGTTATCGTAGTAGGAGACACCGTGCTTAGCAGTGTGATGGGAAAAGAAGTGTGAGAAACAGCTGCACAGTTTATGGTTTTCAACAAGATGGCAGCTTTGAGGAACCCTACAGATCATGAAATGGTATTTCTTAAATTCATAGTCCGCTTAGATGGTTCCTGCACAGAGTTGTCCTTTATGAGATATTTTGTTTACGTTTTGAGCACACTTGTTTAAATGGAGAAATGGTGGCGAGATCTGTTGGGGTGGACTGTTAATATGATCCTGTATGGGATTTTCATTTTGAGAACTCAAGAACGGTTGTATCATGGAAAAAGTGGCCAGCGATTGAGAATGGACTGCTTCATTCTAGAGACATGCTTAAGAGGTTGTTTATCCAAATCAAGAACTTTTTAGAAAGCATTGACTCAACAGCGCTACGAGTAGGGTCAAACTAAGCAAAACGCTACTAGAAACAACAAATAAGTGGTCAATAAGCAGCTGGGTGAAAGTTTTCATGAAAATAAGTCCTCTACCGTCTATGAAAATGCCTGAGACAAATATCAGAAAAAAAGAAGGCCTGCAGATCCCTAGAGCAGTCTAGAAAATAATTAACAAACTTAATGCAACAATAATTAGAAGCGCTAATTTTAGAAGAATTCAATTCTACACAAAATGGTTAATATAAGGGACCCCATTGTTTCTCCATATTATATACCCCCCGATTGAAGACAGGCGTTTTCGTTGCTCCAAAGAGGGAGGAGGTACCTGGACTCATTATTTGGGAATGCCCAAAGTTCAAGCAACTGTGGGCAGAAATGGAGAAATATCTCAGAACGACTACAGGTCAAGCATTAACCATGGACCATTGACAAGTATACGGTAGTTCTATGCTGTTCACCAAGCATAACATTATATAAATGGCAAGAGGAATGTTTATTTATATCAGGTCTGGTGGTAGGATCACTAATTCGCCAGAATTGGTGAAGTAAACTTCACAAAGTTAAAGAGCTGGAGAGATGATTCGCACTAAGTTCAGGGTCATTTACAAAATTTAAGAAGTCCATAGGAAGTTAGGGGCTCATTAGGATTGCGGAAGGACTGCCACCGCCGGGCCGGCGATGGCAGTCTTTCCGCCATTATACTGAAAATTACCACTGCCAAATTAGTATGGCTGTGGGAATCACAATGGTTCCGCCATGGCTCCGCAAGGCGGTCTTTTTCCGCCTGCCTTGCGGATCCAGGGCAACATTGCGTAGTGATTACGGTATGCCTTTCCGCATGTCTTTCTGTGGCGGATATCCTGCCGCAAAAGACAGGCGGACACTGGCTTAATAGGCCCCCTCTATATGTGGGGTGCACTAGGGGGGTTGCAATTCCATGCTCCAAGTGGCAGGCATTGCGTGGTGCCTGCCACATGGTGCAGGGAAATGCTGAGCATGCTCTTTTGATAGTGCGGACAGTGTTGCATGCCAGCAGCACCGTCGGCAAAAAGGCCAGGATGTGCCTGCCAGTATGGCGGGCGCATCCTAATTGCACTTGTGGGACCGCAGGACATCTGGTGGTGGGGTCCCAGCACTGTTATGATAGCAGGCGGACTGATGTCCGCCCACCATCATAATGAGCCCCTTAGTCTGCGAATTTGTAAAGACGAAATGTTAAAGGGAAATTGTGCAACATGTGGCTATTTTTTTGTTTTTTAGATGTGCTCTTATGTACTTTGTAATGGCATTTTTTATTTTATTGCGATCTGAGAATGGACCATGTCTGTATGAGTATGAATGAATGAATAAGCACTTGTATAGCGCATGGCTACCCAAGGGCATCCCAGCGCTTCCTGTGACACCTCATCATTCACCACTGATCATGGAAAGAGAAAGGTCTTCAACTGCTTCCTGAACGTGAGATAGTCATGTTCAAGACGAATATAGTCTGGAAGCTGGTTCCAGAACTTGGCCGCGCTGAATGGAAACGGTAGACCTCCCGTCCTGACCGTTTGATCCTAGGGACTGCAAGAAGTTGTTTATTATTATATCTGAGAGTCCTGTTGGTGCTATATAATTGCACCATGGACTGAATCATGAGGGGGCCATTGCCAGCGATGGACTTGTGGATAGGACACATTGCCTTAAACCTAATTCTTTCCTGAACAGGAAGCCAATGTAACCGGCTAAGCGCTAACTCAGCAGAATTACGTTTTGGAACATCCATTAAGAGGCGGGCCGCACAGTTCTGGGCAATATGTCAACCAAAATTGAAATTGAGCACCGTAAGCACTTTACTTTGTACAACTGTGAATCAAACTCATTTTTTTTTTTAAATAACAAAATAAAGTATAGTGCGATAAAAAAATAAAAAAACGAACAGTTGTATTATGTAGCTTTTTGGGACCTGGAGTAAAGCAAGTTAAAATTCTCTGTCCAGCAGCATATAGCAGATCCCTTCAACCAGGGCCAGCTCTAGGGCAGTTTGATCAGTGCGACCGCACCGGGTGTTGAATTGGGGTAGGGGCGTCCTTTTTGAAAATATGTATTATCATTTTAAAAGCACCTGCTGCCTCGTTCATGGACGCCTGCAACTTTCAGACATCACTTAAAATGTCAAGAGAAGTCTGGTGATTAATCGTCTTCCTGCAAAGAGACCGGAGGTTTGTCTAGGGGATTTTCTGACTCGTCCTAAGGTAGTGCAGAGGGTTAATGCCTGCAGCTAAGAACGTGTACCATGCTGATATCGAAGTGCATATAATGTTAATAGGTCAGTGGCTTACTCCTTCTGCAAGAGAGCTCCTTTTGTTACTGGTCGTTTATAAGTCAAAATCTTAAACTAGAACATTGAGCTATTAACTGTCGTACTACAACTGCAGGCAAACTGCAAGGTATAGGTTGGAGCTATATGTTGTTTTGTCCAGTCTTTAATTATCCTAATCTTGTGAAAAGGGTTAATTTGGGTAGAAAACAATTCTTATTATGAAAGAGGACCCCCTAACAGTTATGTTACATTTTAAGTTCTGAATTTGTGCCTTTACTCAATAAGAACTTCAATTATATTGCCTACCAGTATCGATGGCATGCCACTCCTACACTACACCTTGTAGTACTGTCTGATGTAACATTTCCTCTACACTGATTTACACATTTAGGATTGTCTCTGTGCAATGTATGTGCGGTGTAAAGTGCCCTGACACCATACACCGGTATAAGTGGTCTTTTGAAAGTAAATAAAATCTGAGAGACCGTGGTTATGGAGACTTGAGAGGCACTGTTAAAGGGTGCTTGTGAGGGAATCTGCGGCAGAGGTGGTCATTGGGGGGGGTGCCTAAAGACATTGTCGCACAGGGCGCAACCAGCGCTAAAGCCAGCCCAGCCTTCAGCTGTTCCATGCCTGTTCAGTTGGTGATATGTGGCTGTACACACAGGGCCATGGACCGGACCCATAGAAATGTTATCTTAAGTGACTAATACTGTCAAGCATTATAAAAGAATTTGTATGCTGCCTGTACGAACAAAAATCCGCCGAAAGCAAACAGCAAAACATGAATGTTGTATTTTAAATGTTTATGCTATACATACTCTTCCTCTTTCCTTCTGACGATCAAGGTGGATGACTGAGAACTGAGACTGATTTTGTGAGTTTGTGTAAAGTAATCATTCTCAGGGCAGAGAGCTCTGTGTCTGTCTCGAACCTGGATCACCTACAACATGAGTACAATAAAGCGTAGGATCTTGAATCTGGCTGTCATTCAGCCTTCCTGTAGCAGTAATCAGACACAAAAAGAAAGAACTTGTCTAAAAACCTCCACTCAAACAATGGAAATTGCGGTCCTACCCCCTTACGCCTACCATCCACCAAACCTTCAATGCTCAGGAACACAAGTAGTCACCAGTCTCTCCCAACGAGGCCCTCATTGAATTGCCAAAGTGTTCACTCCCCATCCTCATCACCTCAGTGTCTGGTGCACTCCCTTAAGCCTTAGGAACACTGGCAATACATGTCCACCGTCTAGATATGCGATTGCATATTATCACAACACTCTTCTGAACACTATGAATGGGTTTAGAAATCACAGTGCTCAGATAGTTAGAATAATTTCTCTCTGGTACATCCCAGATGATCAGAATAGCAAATTGTCTCTCCACTTCAATGGCTGTGGACATGGAATCCCTCAAGGCTCGATCCTCGCACCAATCCCGTTCAATCTATACTTAGAACCACCGGGAAATCTGCTAAAAAAAATCTGGGATCCATTATCACCTCTATGCTGATGAGACCCAAATCTGCCTAATGGGGTCTTCTGCATTTTACATTTCAATCCCACCACTCTCACCTCCATCCAAGATTAGGTCAACACATCAACTTATTCTGAATCCTTCCAAAACAGATTTCCTTCTCCTTCAGACCTCACGCTCTCCTCCTGTCCAATCATAGATGAACAATCTGAAGATTCTCAACAACAAGCCTAAAATTGTTGACAGCGCAAAATCTCTAGGCATCATCCTAGACAAAAGGCTTAACTTACAGTCCCATATCAATACCATTGTCAAGAATGAATGTTACTAGATGCACCTTCTCTAGGGGGTACGGTGCAACCTCCATAAGCAAGACCTAAAAACTTTGGTCCAATCGTTGTTTCCACATTGGACTGCTGCAACTCTCTCCTTTCTGGCCTCCTGAAAACTCACCTTTCTCGTTTGAAATTCATCCTCCATTTAGTGACTCGCTTCATTTATTGGGGCTAAAAGAAATGATCACACCACGCCCATGCTGTTTTCCCGTTGATGGCTCCCCATTGAAGCAAGGTCAATTTACAAAACTGCTTGTATCACCCACGAAGCCTTGCACACTTCCACCCCTTGCTATCTGGCAAATAAACTCAAAATCTCAGGCTGCTCTAAACCTTCACGCAATGTGGAAAACTGCTCGAACCTCCTACCTTCAAAAGGGAAAGATTATTGGCTCCATCCTTCTCAGGTAATGTGGCTAGAATTTGAAAGAGACTTCCTCCATCCCTCTGAAACTAAGCATGGGCGGAAAATCCGTTACGCTCGCGGATTTTCGGTAAATTCGCAATCTGCGAGCGCTCGCGAATTTACCGCAAATTCGCACGCAGCGGATTTTTTCCCCTTGCGGTGTAAGTTCGCAATTGCGAACATGTAGGTGCGGCGGGCAGCAACAATCTCGCACTCGCGAAACTACAAAAATTGCAATTCTGCACAAGAAATCTACTAGCAAGCAGCATAGACCTTCTGAAAATGATGATTTTTATCAGAATAACTCCTCAGGTTGACATTTGCCTGCACTTTTTTGGATTTGAGGCCATTTGATTTTCTTTGGATAACTTTTGGATTAGAAATCAACTTTCTCATATAAGCTTGGTGGGGCATTACAGTTGCTGTAATGCTGTTCTGCAGAAAAACGAGTTTTGCAAAAGTGAAAGCAGGTTCAAAAGTTCAAACTCATCATTAGTAACCGTTCCCTGTAGTGCTTCCTGACAAGGGCCCCTCCAGAATTCAGTTGCTAGTTGCAACAATTGTATGACCCTGCTCTGACCCTCACAGCAGGCTCATAGAATAGCTACAAGTAGGCCACAAAGGTCCTGGAAAAAAAAATTGCACTGCAACAGAAAGCAAATTACAGATAAGGAAGCAGGTGGCAGACTGGAATTTTAAAACAGTGACACATTAATAAATCAACCCCAAATTAATACATGTCAGTTGAAGCAGGCAGGTGTGCTTGCTTTTTCCCCCCATAATCTACAGTGATGATGAACCAGAGGGTGGCATTGATGTACCAGAGGGTGGCATGGGTGAAACAGAGGGTGGCATGGGTGAAACAGAGGGTGGCATGGGTGAAACAGAGGGTGGCATGGGTGAAACAGAGGGTGGCATGGGTGAAACCGAGGGTGGCATGGGTGAAACCGAGGGTGCTGGGAACCTGTGATGATGAACCAGACGTAGAAACAACATAATCATGACCGTTGCGAGCCGACATGTAAGTTCGCAATTGCGAACTGTTACAAAACCCTCGCGAACTGTCAGAAATCCTTGCGAACTGGCAGAAATCCTTGCGAACACACAAAAAAAATCTGCAAATTCGCGAGATTTCGCGGATTGCGAGTTCCCAAATTCGCGAACGCCAGATTCGCAAAATTCGCCCATGCTTATCTGAAACCACCGCCTTGATTAATGAAAACATTCTTGGCAAATGCTTTCGCTTTGGTTCGTCTTGCGCCGGTCCAAGAATTTTTCCTCCTAAGGCACTTTCAGGAATAATTCAACCCTTTTCCATGACCCTTACGGTGGCCTGGCATTCAAATGGTCAATTTAATAAATATGTATTCTATACCTGTATTAACCCAACGTGTGTATAACTTGTTAGAATATATACACTATCATGTGTACCTTTTGTACATTTCCTGGTTCTTTTGTAAAGTGTTCTGACACATTTGGGTAAAGTTTGCATTATATAAATCTGCATTAAATAAATAACGAAATATATAAAATTGCATGTTATTCCTTCCCTGGCTTCAAAAGAGACCTGAGACTTCTCCTCCTCAACAAATACTTTAATTCTTAGACCTCTAATCCTGGGTTACTATTCTTGTGCTCAGGTCTGAACCTTATGTCAAAGTCGGCTATTTGCTTGTATGCTGTCTGCTTATCCCGTCGGACTGCTTTGCATGGTTTCTGTTACTGTGCTGTTGTTGTGTACTAGTATCTAATGAGTCTCGCCTCATATAATTTCAGTGTTCCTGATTCACCAGATTTGCTCACGATCATGTAAAGCGCTCTGACACCTTCGATTCTAGCTAGCGCTATGTAAAACTTTCAGATAAATAAATAAACATGGGTCTACTGCTGCAGAACGTTCATGGTTGACTTGTCGAGGTTTGAACTGTGCCCTTTCACCTTAAGCTCGAAATCCAACATTTGTGCATGCATCCTTCACTGAAAATGAGAATGTTTTGTATTCACAGAGTTAGTTCTTTTCTAGCCTGTAGTGCTGCCTTACCCCTAAGTAAAGATGTGTTTAGAATGTAGATCGCACCACTGCATTTGATGGTTTGCTCTGTTGGGGCAAAGAATAAAGTACAAACGTTGTCTAGAGCAAAACAGGGACAACATTCTATCTAGAATGAAATGCGAAATGGCGAGAAAGCGTGCCCAGTTTTGAAACAAAAGGGCAGTGTTGATTTTATTGTTGGGTAGTGACAAAGCTCCAAGTTTTTTTCAACGTGTAACTCCTCTCCATACTACAAATGGATTGCATAGCTGCTGCGGGCAGTTCCTACGGAGTGGAAAGGCTTGTTTCGAGCAGTGTGACACAACCATCAACGTAATACACAATGAACTCAGTTGAGATTGTGTTGTATTGAAGGCATGAACCATCACAGGGGCACCGGCCTATACCTTCCTACAAGAGCAACCAAGCACCGTAGAAAATCTAACCCGATCCTTAAAAAGCTGAAAGGAAGCTTTAAACAAGATTCCAGTAACGGAGATACAGTTCATAAAGAACAAGCACTCCGGAGTCACTTTGTGCCTTACTGGCCTCTGAAAGCACCGTCTGCGTCCACCAGATAGACAAGGTAGGTACTCACCAAGCTCGAGAGGCCGAAGCTGCACTGCTTCTACCGCGCCGAAGAACCCGCGAGAAGCGGATGACTGACGAAGAGAAGCGGCAAAGGGCGGATCCGTGCTGCACCTGCCCTAGTGCTTAATTTGTAAAATATGAAGTCCAGGTGCTCAAAAAATTTCCCGAGGCCACACCCACTTCCTCCCTGGTCCCACCCACTTTCTCTACTGGCTCCACCCAAAAACTATTGGCTTCGCCTACATCCTCAACTGGCACTGCTGAAAGTCAGATGTAATACCCAATCTGAATTTAAGCAAGGAAGCCACACCCCGCAAGTAATGATTTAATAGTAGGTACCCCTGCCCTCTGAACATTTTGAAAAATCAAAAGTGCATTTAAAGCACAATTTTGGAATAAATTAGCTAAAACGACTAATGCATTGGAAAGAGACACTTGAAACATTCTAGTGCTCTATGTGCAGGTTTCGGGAAAGAACAATACTGGGGTATGCCATTTTTAATAGAGACTAATTGGGTCATGGGTTTGAAGATACAACCATTACATATCTTATGCGACAAAATAAATCAAAATGTTCTGAAACACTCTAAACAGAAAAATCCAATAAAACCATGCAATAGACTTGAAGGAGCTACTTTTACACTTCCAGTGGCCGAAGGGGGTTTGGTTCATAAATAGTAGAGTATTCCTTTAAAGTGATTAATTTTAGAGACACAATTAAATAGAGAAGATTGCCAATTGGGCTTGTTATTATAACTTACTCCCTTGGAGCAATATATGTGCATTTATTAGAAATTCAGAATAGTAAAAACACATGGACCTTAACTGGTGTTTATAAATGTAGTTCTGTAGTATTACACAGACAACCTTCCCTACACTTTGATCCACCAGTTACCTTTCACCGCAACAAAATGAAGACACCATCTTTGTGAGTGTGTTGGTTGGCTAAAGAAATCCTTTTTGTAACAATAGTGATGCTGGCACTCCATCATTTCCATGTTAAAATATTACCGGACTTTTAAAAGATTCCCTTCATTCTCCTGACAAGAGGGAAGCAAGTTAGCAGCAGCCAGTTGCTGTTAAATAAATAATTGCTTGCTGCACTGGTGATCTGCCTTCCAGACAGCCAACATTACCATGTGCCATAAAGATAGTACCTTTCGTTTAAATTTGGCAGGCATTTACAAGAGTAAAAGGTCTGGTGTTTACTGGGACTGTGGGAAATGTTGGTGGTCGTGCAGTAACTAAGCAAGCACCAACATTTATATCTTCCCGCAAAAGTCCACTAACTAGCATGGGCGATAATTTTCACCTCTAATAAATTCTGACCGTGAGGTGGTCGGATTTTATTGAATGCCTGAATTATCACATCTCATACCGGACAGAGAAGGCCCAGTGTGCCACAGGGAAAAATGCTCTAGGCAGAGAGATGCTGTGAAATGAATATAATGATGCCAAATGGCCAAGAATTGGACTTCATGACATGACCAGAAGTCATGTTGGCACCTTGTAAAAGGCAGGAATACTGCCTACTACTGTAGAATGCACCTCAGGATTGAGGCCGTAAGAGACCAATATAGCCTGTTCAGCTCTCTGTTCTCCCCGGCCTCTCTCTTCGCAGGTACATATGGGCATATGGGATGAATGAAACTCAGGATTTCATTCACGACTGCCTAACCCCATTTCCTCAACTCCTGAGCTGCTGAGCACAGGGTCAGAGTCTCCCGCTCTCTCGCCTTTCTTTTCCCATGATGTCATGCACGAGCTGTTTACGAGGTCTGTCATCACTTCCTGCGATCATTTGGGGACTTTACTGTCTAGCACCGGATTACTCACAAGAAGTGAGAGTAATGTCTGTGCCCGTCCAGGTGTGTCAGAACCAGTCTGATCATCTCAGACTTGCTAAAGGCATGTCACGCATCTCAGTGACTGAGAGGGCTCCTAATACTAGCCAAGAGCTGAGATCATAAATATTAGTTGCTGTCTGTGTATGTAAACCATCATATAGCTGCTGCTCTCAGTCAATCTTATGTCAGGACAGGAGGCGAGGATTATGCTCATCTTTCTCCCTTTCATTTTGACTACAGCACCTTCAACATTGAACAGAAAACTATCTTTCCCATGAACCACCAGGAATTGAAGTCGAACACAGTTTCATCCAATCAGAACACATAATGTGCCATATTAGTCCTTGGCTCTCATCTATGCTAAACTTTCTTGGCCCAGCAGAGCGCAGATGAGACATGAGAATCTCTTAGTTAACTTATGCTGTAGACGGACTGTTCATATTTGTGCTTATCCGTCTATCATTGCTTTATGTTAAGGTGTGCCTTCATGCTGGCCTGTTTTGGGATTTTTCAGTGACGGAACGCACTTCAGCAGTCTGATCGAGCAGAGATGTATACTTTTAAAGGCATCGGGACATCGTAAGCGCAAATTGACATACACCCAGTACGGCGCTCCATGGCCATAAATAACATTGGGAGTGAAAGAAGCGCATCTGCTGCTCTGGGCACCCTAACTTGAGGGCCTGTATCATTTGTGCATGGCATTCTATAAACATCAAACACAACAGACGCACAACAACCCACACACATATACAAACATGCGCAACGCATAGAATGTGGTGTTCAGGACTCCAGAGTCATCGTGAGCAGCAGAACTTCACACGACTGAGCTTCAAGTGCGTATTCACGCCTCACAGGTGCCGGCCTGCCACTGTAATTAACCAATCATGGTATGCTGCCATTTCCGCACTTGCTCGAGGCATGAAACCAGTAAATCCACGATAGGGGCAGTCTGCTTGGTGCACCCCTCCCTGTCCAGGACCAGGTCCGGAACCTATTAGTGTCAAAAGATTGTTCCTCAGGCAATTTACAAACATGGGATTAATGTGTGTCATGACAAAAGTCAGAAACCCAGGTTCACAGAAATGCAGGGCACATGGGCAGTCATGCAAATGACATTTTTGTTCTAACAACGCAATTTTTAAATAACTTAATTAGTGCATTTGATTACCATATCTTTTTTCACTTGGTTGATTTTGTGTGCTTTAAAAGTAGTCAATCATAATCAGTAGCAAAATACTGCTAAGTGAACACATATTTGCTCTATGCAAAGCAGTTTAAAATCCTAAATTTTCCCACAAAGATCCATAAACATACGAAGGTCAGAGGCACACAGCCTGCTTATGCTGCACAGCAGCTGACCCCGTCTTTTCTAGAACTCCAAACTAAAATAATGCTACAGATAACAGTTGTGTTTTTTTACCCCTGAATTTAGGAAGTGAAATGAGCAAGAAAGAATTAATCACGGCATCTTCTCACAAGGGCATGCTTCTCTAGCCCCTTCTTGCACGAAGGCATTAGCATTTTCAAACAAAGTGACACATTCGAAAGGAAGCCCGTGAAAAGGGCTTTGGCCTCGTCATCGGTCTATAAATTTTTAGGTCGAGCCTAGACAGCGCATGTGCTGTCGCAAGACCTGAAACAGAATATGGAGGGCAATCCCGCCTACCGCTAGACATTGGTTCACTCTTGCGTTGCTCTACTTAGCTGGCTCATTATTGGCTGGCCATGCCATATGTCACTTCCGTTTTGTGGGAAGCAGCACCGATTAACTACAGTTTAGTTATGCTGTAGGTCAGTATCTCTTGTTTTGGGACTACTACATCTTGTCAGTGTCCCAGGGCTCGTAAACACATGCTTGTTTTATGAGTTTCTGGTCCTGCAGGCACAACGTCAGTGCACAATGCACGCTTTCACATCTAAAGCAGCTCGGGACAATGTGTTTTCTGATCGTGTTTGTAGTGGGTTGGCTATGTGCGTGCCTTTTTTTGTATTCACATCATGGTTCAACAAAGACCGGATGGCCGGAAACCTGCCCATGGGCACAGCCATTGCAGGTAAACTGCTTTGGGAGCAGGGAGCAGTACCCATTTCTCTCTCCTCCCCATGTGTGGTTTCACTTTAGCAGTGGCCGAGTGCAACAAACTTTTTCATGTTGCGGCGTGCTCTTTAAAGTTCTTTTTCGCCCCCACTTCACATTAAGTCCCCCATTGATATTTCTTTTGCACGCCATGCGTGCTCCTTGAAGCTCCTTTGCTTCCTCCCTACGGCCAATGGGCGTTGCGAGTCTGAGTGGTGTAGAACTTATTATTAATTATGCTATGCCAGCATCTCATTGGTTCTGGGACGCACTGAGCCTGAAAGTGCGAATAGTACTGGAGATGGCTTGGCTGCTCTCATCCTTTACAAGCTCCTTCCATTATGATTTAGGGCTTGTTCCAAACAAGCCTTCACACCACCTTTTCTTAGCATATGTAGCTGTTAATCTGCACCTATCCTAAATTTGAGACTACTATCAAGAGCAGGGCCAGTCCTAGGACTTGTGGGGCCCTGGGCGAAAGGGAAGATGCGAGGCCCCTCCAATTTGCTTGTGACATCACAAGGTGTTAGGTGTGGTTAGGTCCAGCATACATGCTCCTTACTATATATCATGATCCAAAAGTTCTATGAAAAGATCTCCTTTAAAGCGCCCCTTGTGGGTGCCCATTAGGCATTGCAGTGCTGACCTGAAATGGAGCTTGCCCGATGATGAAGCATGACACGCATACAGGTGTGTGAGGGCACTTAATCCAATTGCAGCATATCCCCACAGGGTACCAGTGTGTCTGGGGTCTGAACCACAATCCAAATTAGACCCATCCAACTGGTGATTATCTACATTTGACAGCCTTCTGCAGCTTGAGAGAGGCTTGTGTGAAGTCCTCCTAAAAATGTTGGCTTCCTTCGGCCCTTAGAAGTCGGTGGAATTTGGATGTTTTAAAGTTTGTGTTGTTTCTGCTGAGGTTGTCAGCCTTGATTTCTCTTCGGCTTCCTTCCTCCTTAATTAGGTGTACTTTTTTAGCAATAGGCCGTATCTCTGCCTCTAAATAAATAAATATATAAAATAGTGCATAACTACAGCTTATGTCACCAATTAATATTTTCTAGCAATTTGGGCATCTTTTTACTCATTGAAAGCCTTTACTTCCAGGCACATGTCGCCATGTGGATTACTGGGCCTTCTATGATTATTACCCTTTTTGGGGAACAGGCTAAGGGTGGGCAGCCAGCTACGCTCCGTGCACGGAGTGCGCGTAGTGCTGTCTCCTACGCATTTTGCGTAGCGGGCGTAGCCAGGCGGCACTACACGCGCTCCGCAGACGGTGCGTAGCCGGCCGCCTCCCGCCTCCCTCCCTAAATACTTAAATAAAAGGATAGAAAGCTTTTAAAAACACTTACCTTGTCTGCCGCGTCCCTGGTGCTCCCTCTCGCCGTCCCTGGATTTGCGCCGCCATTTCGGATACTAATGCGCATGCGCGGGCGGACGCGCATGCGCATTTCTCACGAGAAATGCGCGGGCGCACGTGCATGCGCATTAGTATCTGAATCGGTGGCGGCGCGAATTGCGGGACGGCGAGAGGGAGCCCCGGGGACGCGGCGGACAAGGTAAGTGTTTTTAAAAGCTTTCTATCGTTTTATTTAAGTATTTAGGGAGGGCGGGAGGGAGGCGGGCGGCGCATAGTGGGGCTACGCGGAGTGCGCAGGTGGGCGTAGTTTTGTGCCCACTTCGCGTAGCTCCGCGTAGCCCCACTCTGCACACTACGCCCAGGGTTAGAACAGGCACACATCATTCCCTATCACTGTGGCTAAGCTGGGAATTCCTTATTATAATTACAGTTTGCGAGTCTCCCTCTCACATACCCTCACCCATCTCACCCTCTGGTGCTGCGCCCAATAAAGTAAGCTGTACCTCATTGGCCAAGCAGGACATAAAAAACATTACACATAAGCTCAAAACAACACCCTTCCAACCATACACATGTTGTAGCTTGGTATCTATGTTGGTAAGTGCTTCAGCGTCTCACACATGGATAGTAAGCACTAAACAAATGCTACAATACCATACAATATGTTAATTGGACAAATCGAAGTAAGACACTTGAAAAGCTAAAATCCCATTCAAATTAATTAGAAATGCTTTCAAATTGCTGCTGTGGATTACACAGCATTGAATGTTAATCTAAAAGGCTGCTTGGTGGGGTAACGTAATTTCTTTTGTAATCAGTGTGCAACCTGGAGCAGGCTAGCTGACATAAGGTTGGCATGGAAGTTCAGACCGCTCATCTTTCTTGTAGAATTTCAGAAATGTACCTATTTAATTACTCACTTAACAGGCTGTCCAGCCTACGATTAACGTATCCTTAAACTTGGTAACAGTAATGCATGCTTTTCGCAACTCTACAAATTACGTTTCTCAAGGATAAACCTTTGAAAAGGAAAGCTCCAAATGGCTGCCATCTTGCTAATGTACCAAAACCAAACTCTGAAGATGAGGATTAAGAAATGAGTTAGTGAGCTTCATTCCCATACTATGGCTGCACCTTTACATGCGAGGACAATAGGAACCCCTTGCACAATGTCCATCTTCTTTCTGATCTCTCCGTAAAGTTGATTTGTACTCAGTACGTTCAACAAACATGGCTAAATACTTGCCTGGCCTTTATCATTGTGTATTGTCGCTAATAATTGGGGCCTAGGATTGGATAGTGTTGGACTTGGCCCTTAAGGCAGGTTCACCCCTAATCTTTTTGCTTTAGATCTGTGATCTGTGTGAATGATTTTCTGGTCTGTGCGCACTTTTTCTCTGTGCCCCAGAGTAAAGTGCGTGCATGTAGTTAGGCTGGCCTGCTCTCCCATAGGGATGCATGGGGAATGTCTGTGTCCCTAGTGGTTCCTGATGCGTGGGGAGTGCATGCTCGAATTTGTTATGTGCGAGTTCGTGGGAATGAATGCTTCGCAATGGTGTATGTGGCATGTGTGTGTCATGAGTAGAAATGCCATTTCTAGGACTTGGCATATTAATGTGAAATATGCCTGCAGTGTGATTGGCTGGAGCTGGCTGGTGAGCCTGGCTCCAGGAAGGCTGGATGGGTCCTCCAGGTGGTGAGTGTGAGATTAGCATGTTGATGGCTTGGGAGGAGTGCACCTGGTCCCTGATGGGCCTGGACTTTCCCCACACAATGCTGGCTCCACCCCCTGTAGTGCGACTGATGTCCCTAGCCCTGCCAGTGAATAGAGAGGGTGGTTGAGGTAAACAAAGTACTTCAAAACCAGCTGCGACTGGTTTTCCCCCACCCTGCACCCTGAGACAAAGGGATTTTACTGTATAAGAAGGGGCTGTGTCCCCATACAATTGGTCCGTTCTTTGGTTTTCTTCCAGGATCCTTGCCAGAGGGGGCTGTTGCTGCTGCTGGGGCCAAGAGGACCGCCACTTGGCTGTCTCCCTGCCTGGAGACCCAGTGTGCTGGCTCTGGCCCTGCCTTGCCCCTCTGCCTGCCTCCAGACCCTGCTGGAGCTCTGCTGTGCCTGGAGGCGCTCAGAGTTATAGCGCTAGGCGCGCTTTTGTTTCCTTTTGGGGCTGAGCGCGCTTCTCCTTTGCTCCCAGAGCGCTTGGGAGCGCTTTATTGACATTGCCGGTGCCCACCCGGCATTGGGGCCGATTTGCTGATTTTTGACGAGCGAGTGCCCACCTCGCTTTCTATTTTTATTAGAGGCCGGTGCCCACCCGGCATTGCCCCGTTGATATTTTACTATTTCGAAGCCGGTGCCCACCCCGCATTGCCCTGTGATCACTGCCGCAGCACCGGGTCGAGAGGAAGCAGCCTGCCGCGTCATAGCCCGGCCGCGCTGGGATTGGCCCAGGCGGTCGAGCCCCCGCCGCGTCATCGGGGGAGGAGAGCGGAACCAGGAAGTAGCTTGCCGCGTCTCGCCGAGGCTCCCCGTGTGGAGAGGAGCCCCGCGCTGCTGCTGCTGGAAGGCTCCCGTGTGAGGAGGAGAGGCCCGCCCGCCACGAGACAGCCGGTGAGTGTTCCCGAGAGGAGGGGAGGGGCGCGGGACACATTGTTCGTGTCCGCCCCCCCTCCAGAAGCGCCATCTCGTGCGCAGTACGGCTGTGAAGCCCGAGGGCTTCAGGGGGCATAATTATATTGAAGCCTGCGAGGCTCTTGGCGGCCATTGTTCCTCGAGTCCCCTGAGAGGGACTCCACCGATCTGCAGCGCCCTAGGGGTGGTAGAGCGGCCCACTTGGCAGCGGGTTGCTCCCCCTGGTGTGGCGCAGTTCCTAGAGTCCGGCGAGACTCCAACACCGCCCCAATTACCTTTAGAGCCTGAGGCTCTGGGGGCATTTCCATGATTTTGAGAGTGCTGAAGCTCTATTTGCACATTTGCTTTGCGAGCCCCATAAGAGGCTCCTTGCCCACTTTGTCTTGAGCCCTCCTGGCTCCAACGGTTGCCCAGTTCTGTTTAACAACTGTCCAGCACTTAGTGGACAGTTGCTACGTTTAGGCTTTGTGTTTGTGCTGCCTGCAAAGACCCCCTGACACTGAGACTCAGGGCATTCCGCCCCTTTCGAGGCCAGTTGGCCTGAGGGACATTTTGAGTGTTGTGCTATGTGCACCCCGCGCATTGTGATTTCTGTGTATGTGATTCTTGCGCAAAATGTTCTAATCTGCCTCTGTGTTTAATACCTCATGTGCAATTGTTGATGTCCCACTTTATGTTTATCCCCTTTGTTAGGTGTGACCTGCATAGAGGATTGTTGATGTCCCATTTTATGTTTAGGTTTCCTTCCCTTTGCTAAGAGTGAACTGCTTAGGTGTTGGTATTCCTTCCTTAGGTCCTGATGATAAGGTCCTAGATCCCTGCGTGATTTCCTACAGTGTTTAGGACTGCGTAGGGGGTATTTACTCTGTTCCAGTGATTACTGGATGTGTGTTGCATTTACAATTTTTGTGCTAATGATTCATTCTATGTTTATGTCCTAAGTGTATACCTACCAGTATTATTTTCTAACAAGTCCATGTGGCCCTGTCCTGTATATAATTCCCCTTGTAAATTCTGCCCGTGCCTCTGGCACATTGTAAAGTTTGTGTGTGTTATCTAATGTGTTTTTATTACAATACAAAGGCTATTTTTATATATATCCTTGTGTGGAGTTTTCCTTTGTGGTGGGCCTTGGGTGTGGTTGCTGGGGTGTGTGCGCAAATACTTAACTCATACCGCCTCCAAGTTTAGCCTTGACTGCTCACGCCACGTTACCTAGAGGGTGAGCGGGGGTTACCTTGGTGTGTGACTCCCTTGCACTGACCTTAGAAATGGTGATCCCTGACTGACCTTGGCGTGAGCCTTGGCCAGCCAGGGTCCCGTTTCTAACATTGGCGGCAAGCAGTGAGGATAAGGATTTGTGTTTGCGCTGTACCACAGTGGCGACAGGCCACACTTCAAAGCTCTGCATTTTTTAGATAACCACATTTTGGGGATTATTGTTTTTTAGGTGAAGATCAGTGTTGCTTCTCCTGAAAGGTGTCATTTTGTATTTTGTCCAGTACCTTGTTCCCCGCCCTACTCCCAGAGTTTGGTACCTGTGTCGCTTGTGGCCAGGTTGAGAAAATCAGGGGTGGTAGAAACTGCCTTACCAGTCCGAGGGGAGGGTTGTGTGTGAATGAGTGTGTGTTACGCTGGACAGTGGAGTGCAAGTTCTGAGATAGGAATCTTGCTGAATTTTGTTGATTATATTCTCCTGTTTAGCTCAGACCCCCAGGTTCCCTGTGTCAAACTTTTCTTGAGGACGTCCGCCAAAATGGAGCCAGTTTTTGATCTCTGTAGTCTGTTTAGGTACAGTAGATTAGAGCTCGTCAGATTCTGCGAAAAGGGAGGCATAGAGGTGAGTGAGTTGGTTACTCAGTCCCAGCTTAGGGACAGCCTGATCCTGTGGCAAAAGGGTCAGTGGGATCTTGAGCACAGTGAGAGAGATAGGGCCCGGGCCGCACGCCATGAGGGTGGTGAGTCTGTGGGGAGCCCTGAAGATTCGGTTGATGAATGTGAGTTGGATGCTGATGACAGTGGATGGATGTCAGCAGAGAGTGAGGACCCCATAGATAGGGAGTCCCTTGCTGGGTCCAGTGTCAGTACCAGCGCCCCATCCCTTTCCCTGTCCCCAGAGGAGTGGTTGGATAGGAAGGAAGAGAGGGAGCAACAGCTAGCGATGGAACAGCTCAGGTTGGAGCTTGCCAAGCTAGAGGCTGAGAGGGCCTTGTTCAGGGAGAAGGTAGCCCAAGAGAATAGGTTACCCCCTGAGTGCAATTGTAATTGTCTGGATTCCCCAGGGAGGGTGGAGTCCGGTGGTGGCAGCTTTTTAAGTGTTGGTGTTGACAGTCCCACTCCCAGTTCCCAGAGTATGGTTCCTGTTTCTCCAGAGGAGGAGAATAGGTTGAGGTTTAGGAACCTTAGGAAACCGTCTCATCAGTCCTGGGAAGATTTTGTGAATGACTGTTGTGTGGCCCTGTGCGATTGGGTACGGGAGCCCACGAAATGTGATTGGGACATATTGTTTGATATGTTTCTCAGAGAGCAGTTGCTCAGTGTTGTTTATCCGGGATTGCGCCAACACCTAGTAGGGTGTGGATTGTCTGAACCATATGAACTTGCAGCGGAAGCAGACCGATGGGAAGGTGCAAGAGGTTCCTTAGCGCCGCTAGTGAGTTATTCCAATAATAGTGGGTCAGGTTTTCTCCAACCCAGCGGGGTGGAGGAGGGTGAGAGTAGCCCAGCTAGGTCTCAGTATAGTGAGGAGGGTGTAGGGGCTTGCTGTCTGTCTCAGTGGAGCGGAAGTGAGTGTGAGACCGAGAGTCCCCAGATGCCCGAAGCCCTGCCTCAGAGCCTGGATGGTTTCTTTAGGGAACACCAGGGTGGGGACCTATGCTTACCTGTTAGTCCACTTGAGGGAGATCTCCTAGTGTGTGGAGGACCTGGAGCATCTGTGAGCGGAGCTTCTGTAGTTGTGGAGTCTGGCAGTACTGCTCCAGTAGGGAGAGTACAGAAGTCCAGTGAAAAGAGTGATTGGGGAGTGACATGTGAGTCCCCAGAAGTCCTGGAGTGCCAGGCAGTGATTCCACCAAAGGTTCTAGACCGGAGGTTGGAGGTCCAGGTTCAGGGTTTGCCTGACCTGAAGGGTGGGAATACTGTAATCAGTGTCCTAACCAGTTCTTTCTCCAGAGGTACCGCCCCGGTTGGGAGGGAGCAGGACTCTGGAAGGGAGTGCAGAGGGTGGGAGAGCCAACCTCTGACCCCGGTACCACCTGAGGGGTTAAACCCTAGGTTGGGAGAATGGTGTTTAGAGGGTACCCCTCGCAGGAGGCGGAGGAACCCTAGGAGAAGAGGTAAGGGGAGGAGAGCCTTCCCTGAGACTCCTGGTCCACCTAAGGTTGTAGACCCTAGGCTGGAGGACCAGTGGCAGTCTAGCCCTGTCTTGCAGACAGGAAGAGTGGAAAATGTCTGTTATGTGCCAGGGGTTACTACCCCCCACTTTGTGAGTAGGCATGATCCAGTGGCACCTGGGTGGCCTAGGGCCTGGTCCTGGCCGAGGGCAGCTGGAGAGTACCAGTGGGGTAGCCCAGTTAGTCCCTACCATAGTTTTAGAAAGAACCCCAGGGGTTCACTGTGGCGTAAAACAGTAGGGTGTCCCTGCAGTTGCGGGCCCGCATCCGTATTTTATCGCCCCAAGCAGGAAAGTCCATCACGGTGGTGATCGGTCTGCCCTGCGTTTTGGCTGGAAGGGGGTTGTGTTGGACTTGGCCCTTAAGGCAGGTTCACCCCTAATCTTTTTGCTTTAGATCTGTGATCTGTGTGAATGATTTTCTGGTCTGTGCACACTTTTTCTCTGTGCCCCAGAGTAAAGTGCGTGCATAAAGTTAGGCTGGCCTGCTCTCCCATAGGGATGCATGGGGAATGTCTGTGTCCCTAGTGGTTCCTGATGCGTGGGGAGTGCATGCTCGAATTTGATATGTGCGAGTTTGTGGGAATGAATGCTTCGCAATGGTGTATGTGGCATGTGTGTGTCATGAGTAGAAATGCCATTTCTAGGACTTGGCATATTAATGTGAAATATGCCTGCAGTGTGATTGGCTGGAGCTGGCTGGTGAGGCTGGCTCCAGGAAGGCTGGATGGGTCTGCCCGGTGGTGAGTGTGAGATTAGCATGTTGATGGCTTGGGAGGGGTGCACCTGGTCCCTGATGGGCCTGGACTTTCCCCACACAATGCTGGCTCGACCCCCTGTAGTGCGACTGATGTCCCTAGCCCTGCCAGTGAATAGAGAGGGTGGTTGAGGTAAACAGAGTACTTCAAAACCAGCTGCGACTGGTTTTCCCCCCACCCTGCACCCTGAGACAAAGGGATTTTACTGTATAAGAAGGGGCTGTGTCCCCATACAATTGGTCCGTTCTTTGGTTTTCTTCCAGGATCCTTGCCAGAGGGGGCTGTTGCTGCTGCTGGGGCCAAGAGGACCGCCACTTGGCTGTCTCCCTGCCTGGAGACCCAGTGTGCTGGCTCTGGCCCTGCCTTGCCCCTCTGCCTGCCTCCAGACCCTGCTGGAGCTTTGCTGTGCCTGGAGGCGCTCTGACTTTGAGTTATAGCGCTAGGCGCGCTTTTGTTTCCTTTTGGAGCTGAGCGCGCTTCTCCTTTGCTCCCAGAGCGCTTGGGGGCACTTTATTGACATTGCCGGTGCCCACCCGGCATTGGGGCCGATTTTTGACGAGCGAGTGCCCACCTCGCTTTCTATTTTTATTAGAGGCCGGTGCCCACCCGGCATTGCCCCGTTGATATTTTACTATTTCGAAGCCGGTGCCCACCCGGCATTGCCCTGTGATCACCGCCGCAGCACCGGGTCGAGAGGAAGCAGCCTGCCGCGTCATAGCCCGGCCGCGCTGGGATTGGCCCAGGCGATTGAGCCCCCGCCGCGTCATCGGGGGAGGAGAGCGGAACCAGGAAGCAGCTTGCCGCGTCTCGCCGAGGCTCCCCGTGTGGAGAGGAGCCCCGCGCTGCTGCTGCTGGAAGGCTCCCTGGTGAGGAGGAGAGGCCCGCCCGACACGAGACAGCCAGTGAGTGTTCCCGAGAGGAGGGGAGGGGCGCGGGACACATTGTCGGTGTCCGCCCCCCCCTCCAGAAGCGCCATCTCGTGCGCAGTACGGCTGTGAAGCCCGAGGGCTTCAGGGGGCATAATTATATTGAAGCCTGCGAGGCTCTTGGCAGCCATTGTTCCTTGAGTCCCCTGAGAGGGACTCCACCGATCTGCAGCGCCCAAGGGGTGGTAGAGCGGCCCACTTGGCAGCGGGTTGCTCGCCCTGGTGTGGCGCAGTTCCTAGAGTCCGGCAAGACTCCAACGACCTCCCCAATTATATTTAGAGTCCCGAGGCTCTGGGGGCATTTCCATGATTTTGAGAGCGCTGAAGCTCTATTTGCACATTTGCTTTGCGAGCCCCCTAAGAGGCTCCTTGCCCACTTTGTCTTGAGCCCTCCTGGCTCCAACGGTTGCCCAGTTCTGTTTAACAACTGTCCAGCACTTAGTGGACAGATGCTACGTTTAGGCTTTGTGTTTGTGCTGCCTGCACAGACCCCCTGACACTGAGACTCAGGGCATTCCGCCCCTTTCAAGGCCAGTTGGCCTGAGGGACATTTTGAGTGTTGTGCTATGTGCACCCCGCGCATTGTGATTTCTGTGTATGTGATTCTTGCGCAAAATGTTCTAATCTGCCTCTGTGTTTAATACCTCATGTGCAATTGTTGGTGTCCCACTTTGTTTATCCCCTTTGTTAGGGTGTGACCTGCATAGGATTGTTGATGTCCCATTTTATGTTTAGGTTTCCTTCCCTTTGCTAAGAATGAACTGCTTAGGTGTTGGTATTCCTTCCTTAGGTCCTGATGACAAGGTCCTAGATCCCTGCGTGATTTCCTACAGTGTTTTAGGGTTGCGTAGGGGGTATTTACTCTGTTCCAGTGATTACTGAATGTGTGTTGCATTTACAATTTTGGTGCTAATCATTCTATGTTTATGTCCTAAGTGTATACCTACCAGTATTATTTTCTAACAAGTGCCTACCCCTGACAGTGGTCCATGTGGCCCTGTCCTGTACATAATTCCCCTTGTAAATTCTGCCCGTGCCTCTGGCACATTGTAAAGTTTGTGTGTGTTATCTAATGTGTTTTTATTACAATACAAAGGCTATTTTTTTATATATCCTTGTGTGGAGTTTTCCTTTGTGGTGGGCCTTGGGTGTTGTTGCTGGGGTGCGTGCGCAAATACTTAACTCATACCGCCTCCAAGTTTAGCCTTGACTGCTCGCGCCACGTTACCTAGAGGGTGAGCGGGGGTTACCTTGGTGTGTGACTCCCTTGCCCTGACCTTAGAAATGGTGATCCCTGACTGACCTTGGCGTGAGCCTTGGCCAGCCAGGGTCCTGTTTCTAACAGATAGTAAATCTGTTGACAAACAAAGCCTGGAGAGGAGGCAAGCAAAGACCTCAGTTTGTTCACAGTTGATAGCATAATAGGTTTGTGAGTTGCACCCTGGCTGTATAACTGCAGATCAGTAGTTTGAATCTATGCAAGAAACAATCGTTCTTCCAGGATCCATTATCTGAGCGTCATTAAATAATATAATAGTAAATCCTTAAAAAAAGTGGAATGAAACACCTTTATATGTACGTGATAATTCAAATGACAGCTAAAAATACCTTTGCTACACCAACACATAGGTATTGTGCGTTTCACCACTAGGTTAATATCCAATGTGTTATGTGCCTCTTTTCATGCTAAATATTTTAGGCAAAGGCTCAGAATAACATCATCATTAACAAGCATTGGCAAAGCCAAATCGGTCTTGCCTAGAACAAATATTGGCTTTGGCAATGTTGAGTTGCCGTGTTGTACACCAGTGTGGCTGTTTTTCAGCATGGTTAAAAGTTTGTGGCATGGAGTGTCCTTGAGTGAAATGATAGGAATAGAGTGTAAATGACTGGATTTTTTAGAGTAGTAGTTGTAGAGTGTAATAGGGGGAGTACAGTGTCATAAGTTGAGCAGAGCGGAGTAGAGTTTAGTCGTTCAGTGTCAGAGTGTCGTAGAGTGCAGTGTCATCAAGTTCAGAGTCATAGAGTGGAGTGCTGTATATTGGAGTAGGGTGGAATGGGTGGAGTAGGTTGTGTGGACTGAGGTAGTGAGTGGATTGAAGTAGATTGGGGTGGATTGGGCTGAATTGGGATAGAGCGAGTATAGTGAGTTGGACTGGGTAGGTGGGGTGGATTGGAGTGGTATGGATTGAAATGGGGTGAAGTGGATTGGAGTAGGTTCTGTTAGATTGGTTTGGGGTGGGGTGGGGTGGATTGGAGTGTGGGGGGCCGGGGTAACTGAGTGGGGTGGTCTGAACTGGGGCAGGGTGGATTGGAGTAAAGTGGGGTGGACTGAACTGCAGTGGAGAGGGGTGGACTGAATGTGGTAGATTAGACTGAAGTGGGGTGGATTAAAATGGGAAGGGAGGACTGGATTGGGGTGGGGTGGACTAGAGTGGGGTATAATGTAATGAGGTGGGGTGGAATGGGTTAAGGTGAATTGGGGTGGCGTGGATTTGAGTGGAGTAGATTGAATTGCAGTGGGGTGGATTTTTATTGAGTCAGGTGGCTTGGATTGAGGTGAATTGGATTGTGGTGGGGTGAGGTGGATCGGATTGAATTGGAGTGGGTTCGATTGGATAGGGGTGAGGTGGATTGGAGAGGGATGGAACTGAGTGGGGCAGATTGTTTTGGATTGGAGAGGAGCAGACATGAGTGGGGCAGACAGGAGTGGTGCAGATAGTTTTGCATTGGTTTGCATTTGGATTGAATTGGGGCAGATTGGCGTACGGAGATTGGAGTGGGGCAGACTGTTTTGGGTTGGAGCGGGCTAGATTGTTTTGCATTGGAGTGTGGCCGATTTTTTGGATTGGAGTGGCGCTGATTGGATTGGAGCACATGGTTTTGGATTGGAGTGGGGCAGATTGTTTTGGATTGAATTGGGGCAGATTGGTGTGTGGGGTGAGAGGATTGGAGTGTGGTGGAGTGGCGTGGTTTGGAATGGTCTAGGGTGGATTGGATTAAGTAGGGTGGATTGGTGTGGATTAGAGTGGGACCGATTGGAGGTGTACTGAACTATTATGTGTTAAAGCATTTTTCAGAAAAAAACACATAAGAAAGACACCTTGTCAATTTGCAATAATATTTGAGAACAGCGTACACTAGCAAAAACAAAAGAAAACATTAGTGAAAAGTAAGAAAAGAAGATTAGGCAAAATAAAATAAACGTAACTATAGAAAATAAATATTTGCAACTTTGTTTGTCCTGCTGGGCACGTTTTTACCAGTCTCACGTCTTCTGTTTGCAGGACACTAAAAGTTCAACAGAATAAAAAAGTACCTCAATCACATTGGGAGCAGCGAACATGCACTGATTAGGTTGAATTAATCGGTGCCTGGTACCTGCTCCACAGAGAGTAAAGGAAGGGATGTTAGATCTGCCTTGACCAATTATGAGGCTGTAAAGAAGAGTACCACGCAAATCAACATGTGGTAAGCAACGGGCAGGTTCCAAGCCCTTTTATGCATACAACAGTGTCTCGCAAGCAAGACGCATGCAGTAGTGCATGCTCTTGCAGGCATAACCCTAAAAAGGGTCAGAGTAGCACTAAAAGATTTTCAACAATCACGTGCGCAGCCGCATTTTGCAATCTTCAGAGATCAAAAGGAAGAGCTAAAAAAGAGGGATGTTTAAGGACCTTGCTGCTTTTCTGAGGAACTGATTGGGGACAAGGGCCTACGGATAAAGGGTGCTCTGCCGGGAGTAGTTAATCAGAATGCATTTATTCCTTTGCACATTACACTGAATAGGTTTTTCAATGTCTTTGAACTTATAATATCAATGAAGTTGCTTGTCATTTCTACATCTGAAAAGGCAGACAAGATGTTTTCATGGTTATTAGCTGACAGCGTGTCACACTCTTTCACAACGAGAAACCTTGTCCAGCTACAGTACTTCCCTTCTGCCTTCTACCCCACAACACCCCACCCCACCTTCCCTGCCCTGCTAAACAAGACCCACGTGCAGCACAAACATGGGCTATCAAAATAGTATCTATGAAATCCCCTACAAGTAATTAAATGGACAAGAAATTCACTGCCACTTTGACATAAGTGTGGGGCTCAAAGTGTGTCACAAAGCAGTTAATCTGCTTTATTCGCTATAAGAGCGGCCACGGAGCTTCCTGCTGGGGAAATTGGGTGGTAATCCATTTGTATGCACTTAGCTGCATTTACTAGACAACCCTCTAGGTTTATCAATGGTGGCCTAGACTGGGAAGCAAACCTGCTAGTCTCTCTGGGAAATAAAAATGAATGATCTAACAATAGTGCTGCGAGGCCAAGGACAGGGCCCCCCTGTCCTGGGTCTCCCAGCACAAAATAATGGCTACAAAGTCCTGCCATGGGGGGGCCACATCTGGACCTTGCAGCCTGGTGGAGAGCTGCCAGGCCCCCCTGCTCTGGACTTCGCAGCAATAGATAATGGCCCAAGTCCCAGTTAAAGGGGCCCCACGCCTAACCTTGCAGCCTGATTCAGTGCTTCGAGGCCCAGGGGATAAGGACCACCTCCTCTGTGCATCAAAGCAGTAGTGAGACACTTTGCTGAGCACTGTCTTACTGTGGCAGTCTGAGCTAGATGCTCCCCCCTCCCCTCATCAACATCTCCTTACCTGCTAATGTCCGGCTCATTGTGGAAACAAAAGGGCCTTCTGTCGCCTGGAGACGAAATACACAAAGGGCAGACAAGTACTTCACCACAGGTTTTTAACAAAGGTGCTGCCCCGCACTTGTTCCAGAATGCTGAGGTAACTACTGGCTTTGCTGCTTTCACGTCCTCTACCCCTTGTTTTCCCTCCCTCCACCTTTCACACCCAGGAATGTCACCATGCCCTGAACAGCGAGGTCAAGACGTCTCGCTTATAAATACATTAGCAAGGTGATCGGGTTGGGGAGGGGGGCCTCGGGGAGGAGGAGGGCTGCCTGTGAAAGTGTGGTATTTCACACGAAACGGGGGCCCCATGTTATTGTGCCGAGCGCGAGGCCCTGGGCGGCTGCCCACACTGCCCATGCCTAGCTCCGGCCCTGATCAAGAGCAGTTCAAGGGCAAAATGAATGCTCAATAGCTTTGTATCATGCATGTCTGGCTCCGCCTCTAAACCCGCCCACTAACCACACCCCTACCTCAATTCAATGAGTACCTGCACTTATATTTTCCCATTTAAAGCACTGGTGTAGTTAGTGCAGCAAGTGCAGTGGCGCTGCACCCCAATTAAAGACTGTCTTACCTGCGGACCATTGGACATTTGGCAGTCTTGCATTTGGGCACACTGCCCTGTTGCAACGGCACTCGGAGTTAACATAATTCCTCAGTTTAGTTGTGATTATATGCGAGTCAAAATATTTTGCGCCATTTTAAACACTGCATTTATTGAGCACGGTTTAAGTAGTCAAAGACTGCACTACTTAGTTAAAATCGGTTTAAAGCAATCAATGGTGTGTGATCTATTCTAAACACGTGTGTTTTCAGTCTACCAGCGCTAAGGTCCCGCGGTTTCAGCGAGGCACCTGCATCGAAGATCCTGTGGAAGTGTGTGTGAATGTCAGATGTTGTACTTTTACGAGCTTTCAGCGAGCCCCCACCCAATTCATCCAGGTCTTATTGTGTCATTCGCATTTTGTCCTACTGAGTGCTCCCGATCAGCGCGCTGGTTACTCAGTCTCGGGGCCAAAGGAATTCAATTGCGGCCTTGGAGCACCGGCCCTGCCTGCTTTCTCCCATCTGTCACAGTTGTTGTTCTCGGAGTTGTTAAACATTGCTGAAAGCAGGGCTGCGCAGCCTGCGCTGAAGTAATGGATTACGCCAGGCTGTCCCGGGGCAGGGCCGGGGCCTCAGCATTGCACATGTGTCGCGCCCGATGCCAGTGGCATGATTGCTCGGGCCTGGCTGGGGCGACAGGCCGCTGATTCGGTTCAGGTGACCCACGCGCAAAAAAAGCAGTGACTGTGAGCACGAGCATCAGATTTCTTATTACATAGATATAACTTACTGCGGTCGTCGGTCGGTTACTGCAGGACTGGTGGCACAGCACTTTCTTTATAGAGGCCTGTTGCGTAGCTGAATAAAAGGGCCTAGCTAGTGGTCGTGCTGACTGCTGCTGCTACTCATTCACTGCAGTGTGTGCGCGGGGGCGTGGTCCACCATCCGTTGAAGGGTAAATGTTACGCACACGCAGCCCGCCGTAGCCACCTACCACCACCTTAGAACTAAATGCAGCCCAATTTAGTGGCCCGCCCACCGGAAACACTGCAGTTGAAAGCAAATGTTAAATGGAGTGCTTTATCTGGCTCGCTGCGTGGCGCTCTCTCAGCAGCTGCACTGCATTTCCTTAGCACTCTTCTTCTTCAGCCAAGGTTTGGAGACTGCCTCAAACTGTAGCAGAGTGTTGCACAAAACTGTCTACGTGCAGTAAACCGGCACTTATATTTAATTTGTACTTTCACATGATGTGCAGACTGCAGTTATGTAAATTGGCAGTGTAGACCCGGCCCTGATAAAGAGGGGCCGGTGCTTAGCACCTGCAAGCACCGGCACAAATTAAGCACTTTGAGCCAGGCGTGCTCCTGTGAAGTTTATACAACATTTGCTGGTCACTTTCACTACTTATCTGTAGCTGTTGTGCTGTGCTCGGAGATCAGCCGTGCTCGACCGTATACCGTTTTCTTAATTTCATTATTATGATATATTAAAAATGCCATTTGGTTTTGGTTTGGAAAAAAAATGATTTTGCTCCATGAAAGCCCTGACGCTTCAGACTAAAATTAAAATGTTCTCCTGCATTCTGAATGCTGTTTCTACGGATTTTGGTGGTTGTGTGTCGGGGGCGGGGCAAATATCTGCGTGCTTAAAACCACATCTAAAAAACATTAAAGAAACAGAATATTCACACCTCGTAGAATAAAAATATTAACATCAGCATATCCATCCCTTTTTATATTTAAACGTCGAAGTTGAAAAAGGTCAACTTTAATGGCCTAAAAAGTGAGGGGCCATCCACACACAACAGGAGACCGGTATGGGCGCAAGGAAAGTTTAGGTACACAGCCCGTACTCAACAGTGTGCGAATTGTGCTCTGACGTCATTTAAATTCATTACAAACTGAAGACATGATCTGATATTAAAAACAGTACCTCGACAATGTGAAAACAAGTCATACCATCATCTGAGCGAGAGTGTGGAATATGGGAGTTAAGAAACCGTGTGCTCTTTGCTATCGCCTTGAAGCGTTAAGACAGGCTGCAGTTAACTTTGAGGGGATATTTTGAACACAGTGCATTTTTGATGCAGTTATAAAACCTATTTATAAGTACTTGCAAAACACGTGCATCCCCGTGACCTCGTTCTAGAACGGACTGAAGCACGGGGTGCCTACTACCACGTGCTGACTTTTTTGACAATGTCCGCAAAACCTGTCCAGATCAGATGTCAATAAAATAGACGCACACTTTTTGTTTAAAATATATATTGTTCCCTCATCCACTGTGTTAATTCGCGTCTAGAAGAAAATAAACTCTTCAAGACGTCTACTGTGAATTTTCCATTGGAGTCAAAGATGCCGACTTTCAAGCCTAATGGGTCAGTGGCTGAGGGTGCGGTGGGGTTAGCTTTTGAGTAGTGTAACACGTGTGAAATGTTAGCCCTCTTACTTCAGGTTATGGTCCTTTTATTATTGGGGGAAATAGGCAGAGGGGATCTTTCTCAGACAGCTACAACCTAGCTACTATAAAAAGACATGGTTTAAGTTCATAAAGGTGGCTCGGAAGATATGCGGTAAAGTAGGTAGATTATACATATATGCAGATTAGGGAATATTTTAAGTGTTTGCCCAGTGGGCCACTCAATCTAGCAAAACTCCAATACAGGAAATAATAAAACGAGGGAATGGTGGGATTAGGGATTATTAATTTTAATAGAAACCCTCCTTGATGACTTGCCGAAAACTGAGGTAAAGTTGGCAACAATGTTGGGGGCTTGGAAGATAGACCAGGACATGCCGATCGAAATGGGGACTAATCTTTCGGTCGGCAAATCCGATGGCCCAGCACTATAAAACAATTTTTAACTTGTATTAACGACCCGTGA
Source organism: Lissotriton vulgaris (assembly GCF_964263255.1). NCBI lineage: Eukaryota > Metazoa > Chordata > Amphibia > Caudata > Salamandridae > Lissotriton > Lissotriton vulgaris. Next base: position 1,529,133,859 of record NC_141693.1, read on the forward strand.
AGCTGTATGGTTGGGGGAAGAGTGAACATGAAAACTGTGCCAGATGTCAAACAGGACCGGCTGACTGTGTACATATGTTCAATACGCGTAGCAAGCGGATGCCTTTAAAACCCGGCTTCGAGAACGTTCAGCAGCAAACAATTAGTACATGAATCTCTATCAGTTCAGCTCTGATGCTACTAGGATATGATGGTCGGGCTAATTTAACGACAGTTCAAAAGGATTTTGTATTTATTACAGTAGCTGTGGCTCGGTTACTGTTTGCTACAGCATGGAAAGAAACGGAACCACCAACCTGTCACGCCCGGCTCTATCGCCTGCTAGACGCAATAAATACGAGCAAAGGCTTTGTGGGCCAGCGAGAGGGGTCGAACGATCTGGGCACCTATGACAATATGGCTTAGTAAGAAGGCAGGATAAATCGAATTGCTCTAGGCGCTAGTTGAGAACATAGGGATGTATGCCTCAGATTAGGTAGATTGCAAGACTTCTATATATTATAGCAATTCCTTCATCGCAGCATTCGGTAATGTAGCATAACCTATGCTATAGATGAATTAAGCAAAACCTCACAATGAAAGGTGCAGATAGTTAAGTATTTATGGGATCATGTATACATGAATGGTGAACTGTGTAACCTATTTATTGATGACATTTCTATTTTTGTAACCGTATATTTCTTCTATATCTTTTTGGAATAATAAACAATAAAAATAAATAAAGATTTGCGGTAGAAGAACTGATTCACATAAGTAAGAAGTAACAGCAGCTGGGGGGCTGTTTCATAATCATGCTAACATTGTTTCCAAATGTATCCCCCGGTAATGGTGTGTTTAAATAATAACATGCGAAGATGCAGCTGCTTGAATTCAACCGCACCCATATTTTGTTTCTAAAATGGGACTTTTCCAGCGTGGTAGGAGGCAGTGGCGGCTGGTGAGTCTTGAAAGTGATGAGGCGTAAATGTTTGTGATGACTGGCTGTGGCAAGGGGAGAAGCCTGATAGCTACAAGTGAGGGCCGGGGGATTTGTCCCCCAAGAAAATTTTGAAAAAAGAGAGGGCAAATGGTGCATTTTCAGGCATAGTTGAGAAAGCAAGAAGGTTCATAAAGCAATTGTTAAATTCTAGTTTTAACATCAAAAATCCTCACTAATAGTACTGCAAATAATCTCTGTGGCGACCTCAAATGTGAGGTTCTGTTTTGATGTAAAATAAGCTTTTTATATGGATGTTGCTTGAAGCAAACTGCATTTCTCTGAAATATCTATAATAACCTCTCACATCACCTACATTCAAAGTAAATTAAAGGAAAATCGTATTTAAAACAGTTCGTTTAAGAATTATTCAATGTCATCACGGCAAGACTCTCTGCAGAGCAGAGCTAGCTCTATAAGGGGACCCATGCCACCTGAAACTCTAGTGCACCGCTGGACAAAATGACGCTTTTCTGAATTGCCTTTTGGGTGGAAAAAGCTGAAAAGTTTTTTTCAGGCTACCGGAAAGCAAACAAGACGATTGATATTTTGTCCTCTCTACTTATAACATTCCAATCTTCCATCGAAGCCCTCAACTACCAGTCTAAAAAAAATATTGTTCAAATAACCTAGCGAAACACAATGGCTGTTTTCATATCCGGCATAAACAAGAAACGAGTGCATTTAAATAGTCTCATAACGCGAGCTTTGCTAGCAGCAGAAACACTGTGCCCTCCTAGCACCTGCATTGACTGGAGGATCCCCAGATCACATTAAAATTGGAAAAGTCAACCAATAAGAACTTATCAGGGACACAGTAGCTACTCAGTATGGAAACAACCCCCAAAAGACCAGGGAATTACGTTTAGAAAAGTTTATAAATTGGTCTCTGAAGGTCACAGTGGTTATCCCCAGGCAATTTCACCTAAACAGCCACGTATAGGTACCTCCTCCCATCTTCCTCCCCCAGGGAGGCTTTAAGTGGCTGCACAAACACCAGGGGCACCGGCGAGCTCACGTGAGGCCCTGTTTACAGTAATTGCTTCCACTTCCCCTGCACAGAGCACAGCCTGATGTGCATCGCGGTGCACATGAACCAGCTCTGCCTTCCCAACCAATAAAAAGGAGTTAAGAGCCTTTTTAGCCCTCATCGGCTATTACTGGAGGTTCATCCCTAGGTTTGCCGACGTAGCCGCCCCCCTTGCTGACCTGCTACAAAAGGACGTAAGACCCCGAGAAATCCAAAGTCCCTCACAGGACGCTTTTGAAAACCTAAAACAAATCAAAACTACATCTCCCATTCTAGAATCACCCAATTTCAATAAAACATTCATACTCGCTACAGATGCTTCTGACGTAGGGATTGGGGCGTGCTATCACAGGTTGGGAACGATGGGTTAGAACACCCCATTCTATGCACTAGTAGAAAGCTGTTTCCCCGTGAATGTAAATATTCCACAGTTGAACGGGAATGCCTGGCGATCAAATGGGCCATCAACAAACTGCAGTATTATCTAGAGGGGAAGCCATTCATTGTACAAACAGATCATGCTCCATTGAAGTGGATGTACTAAAATCAGAGCCACAACCCCAGAGTACTTAGGTGGTTTCTGACCCTGCAGCCATACTCTTTCACGGTGCACCACTGGAAAGGCACAGAAAATGGGAATGTGGACTTTCTCTCGAGGGTCTTTGCTCTCCCCGATTGGAAGACTCCAGGGGGGGAGGAGTGTGAGGGGGCAGGTCGTTCCTCAGAGGGAGCGGACAATGTTCGGGACTGGTGGTCGGCCATCCCCTTGTCACCAGTTTGTCTCTCCTCTCAGCAGCGGAACTCCCCTTACCTCCGGGAGGAGTGGATAACTGAAGAAGACGAATGCCTTTAGGATTGTATAGAAGAAGGAAGGGGCGCCTTTAATTCTTCCTACCAACGCGACGAGACTCCTCCCCTCTACCACGTCATCGAATCAGCAAGGCCAAAAGAAGGAGGAACCCGGAACAGGGCGAACAGCGTTTCCCTGGAGGACGGAGGTGTTGGCAAGCAGAGAAGGTGTTTACAGTCGGAAGAAGTAGGAGCGGAAGTTGAGACGAGCCCAGGGGATTACAACAAGCCAGGAGGCTAACGTCCCCTCGAGTCGCCCCGCCACGCTCCCGCGGGAGGAGCGTGGCTAACACAGGCACGGGGCAAAGTAGCAGGTTGGTTGGGCCGGCGTGTCCATCCTACCGAGTAGAGAGCCAGTTGTAAATACCTGTACAGTCTCCCGGCCCCCTCCCAGCACGAGCACTAGAGCCCGCCAGTGATAGTGTAAAAACACAAGCGCACTTGGTTTCCCTCACTCCCGGTCCCGTAGTACGAGCCCCGGACGTACCAATAACCCCGCTCTTTCTTTTCCTTGTCTTTCATTTCTCCCGGACCCGACCTGTCTGACTTCTTCAATCTGGAATCCCTTGGCAATCGGAAGACGGACCAGGCAGAGTTTGCAAGAGAGAGACTAGCAAGCAGGAGGAGGAGAGCATATATGAAAATAAAGCCCTCTTTGAAATCACTGATTAAAGTCTCCGACTCCGTTTCTCGCACTCCAGTAGCCCCATCACACTTTGGCAACAACTTATCTGGTAGAGACTCTAGGTAGCTGCAGAGTCCTTACTGGCCATCCCATCCTCCACGCCCGCAGAACTGATTACAGTGTGAGGGTCACCCTTGTAAGGGCCTTAGAATTTCAGTCCAGTTGTCAGACTTCATTGTGGACCTACATTCCTGGTGTGGAAAGTTGCAAAAAGAACTGACATCAGTGCTCCGGGTGGCATTTATATAGGCACCACGCATCTCATTGCCGGCGCAGACACCACTGACACAAAGCTGAACGACGCCACCTACCTGCACACAGGGGTACAGCTTGAAAACATCTGGATCTAGTCTGATGCCTGGGAATATTGTAAGGAAAGGAATATGTGGCTAGATAGAGTCCCTACCAGAGAAGGCGTTACCAAAAGTAAGTAAATTGTTATTCTGGTAAGGAACAGACTGCAATTGTTAGAGGGGCCAGGTAAGCAATTACACAAGTAGAGGGGTGTGGCAGGGGAGAGAAAGATACGGAGGTCAGGTCTCATAGGGACCAGGTGATAAAAAGGCTGCTTGTGTGGGTGACACAATCAGTACTGCAGGTCCACTAGCAGCAATTGACTTACAGGCCCTAGGTACACACAATGAGTGCATTGAGTGCATGAGTACTAGGGACTTAGTAGTATGTCAAACAAGCCAATCAGGCAAACACCAATCCATATGCACAATTTACATAGGGAGCACTTGCACTTTGGCACTGATCAGCAAGGCAAAGTGCCCAAAGCATCTAGACCAGCAAAAACGAAATCCAGTACACAGCAAAAATTCAGGAGGCAGAGGCAAAAAGAAAGGGGAAAACCATGCCAAGGATGCCAGGTCTAACATTTAATCCATTTATTAACTATGAAGACTGCTTTTCTAATGCCTATTACAAATTTACCCGAAGGGTCAGCGAATTGAAGGTACTCTCTGTACACCCTCCTTAGAACATCTTCGATCCGGATAATCTCGTACTGTGGACACATAATTCCTTCTTCCTGTAGGTTGTGATACCTTTCTCTGTAGGCCAGAATATCACACTGCCTAACGTTTTTCTTCATCTCATACTTCAAAGGAGGAGAGACTCCACCGTCTGGACCCAAAGACAGAGGAGTAGCTCCACCTTGATCGCACAAAAGAGTTCCAGGCAGACAATCAACTCTTGTGGGGTGCCTAGGGGCTAAGAAAGAGAAGGCTGTACTGAAATGGAACATCTCAAGAGGGATAGTGCTCTGCATAAATATCTGCGATGCATTAACCATGTAGCAACCCCCTGAGGGGTTACAAACTCATTCTGCCAGAGCCAAGGCGGCGATCACTGCGTTAGCTCAAGGAGTCCCTGTCCTGAATATCCGTCAAACAGCAACATGGGTATCTCTGCACATGTTAACCAAGCATTACTGCCTGGATAGTCAGGTCCATTGTGACGGACACTTTGTCTGTTTGGTCCTGTAGGACATCCTGGTTTAAATCAGCTTTGCTACACACCTCCCTGGAGGCATTGCTGGGTTTTCTATTTTATATAAGGAATCGGTGGCTAGATGTCTCTATCAGATTAACAAGTTGATTAACTTTGGCAACGACTTATCTGGTAGAGACTCTAGGTATCTGCAGATTCCTTACTGACCATCCCATACTCCACGCTCGCAGAACTGATTACAGTGTGAGGGTCACCATTATAAGGACCTTAGAATTTCAATCTTGTTGTCAGTATTCATTGTGGACCTACATTCCTGGTGTGGAAAGTTGCAAAAGGAACTGACATCAGTGTTCCGGGTGGCATTTATATAGGCACCACGCATCTCATTGCCGGGGCAGACACCACTGACACAAAGCTGAACGACGCCACCTACCAGCACACAGGGGTACTGCTTGAAAACTTCTGGATCTAGTCTGATGCCTGGGGAATATTGTAAGGAAAGGAATCTGCGGCTAGATAGAGTCCCTACCAGAGAAGGCGTTACCAAAGGTAAGTAATTGTTATTCAGGTAAGGAACAGACTGCAATGGTTAGAAAGGCCAGGTAAGCAATTGAACAAGTAGTGGGGTGTGGCAGGGGAGAGATAGATACGGAGGTCAGGTCTCATTGGGACCAGGCAATGAAAATTACATTATCGTGAAAAAGGAAGATAGGAAGCATGAGAGTGCCTAGGAGTCCAGTCACAAAAACACAGCAAAGTAAGGATAAAGCATGAAAGGATATAGGGTGAGAACAGCACAAGAATAGAGAAGGAAAGGAAAAAAACAAACTGCATGGGATACACACAGTGTGTGCAGGAGAGTGAAAGAAAGAAATTACACAATATTAACTGGAGGCTAGGAAGAGAAGTCTACTAGAGTTAATAACCTGTTCTGGTGGGTTGAAGCGACAATATCAGGATGGGGTACACATGGGAAGGAAGAGGACTAAATGTGGGGAAGGGATCCAGGTAGGAATGCGGTCCAAGGAGAACTGGTAAATGCAAGTGTACAAGAATGCGGAGAAACAGACAAGTCAAAGTGGTCAAGGCCCTGTAGGGCAGAGGACTGAATGGAAGAGGTAGCCCAAGCATACAGAAAAGTAACCAGAAAAGTAACCACTACACCAGGGAAGCTGGCACAAAAGAAACAACATGTTAAATTCAATGCCGGAGGCTGAAGGAACAGGATACTCCCATAGGTTCCCCTCAAAATTATCTGCAAAGCCTTTTAACTGAATTGTCTTTAGCAAAGCGGTGGGCTGTTTGCCCTTGCATGTAGATTGAAAACAAAAATGTCATATGACCCGATATGAATCCAGGTAGTAGGAGGCACCTTCCAGTCATCATCCCACCCCACAATCCATGGTTAAAAAGAGGAAGAGATAACTGTGCCACAAGATCAGCAGGCTCAGGTCTAGGGACTGATTTACTAACAATTTACGTAACACACTGCAGCAATGCAAGTTTCTATGCTGTGTTTTGTGAATGGGAGAGAGCTGATAAGGGCCATATTTAAACTATATGGCACTCTTCTGCTCTCAAGTGCTTGCACACTTGTTGCTGCTTAGCAACAACGCAGGCACCCTTGCATTAGGCTAGAAGGGGGGCTGTGTTACGGGCAGGAATGTTTATGTGCAGGATCCTACAAAAAAACTAATCAAAGAGGCATTTTCTTCTTTCTATATGTGAAAATGTGGGAAGAATTTGGTCTCATTTCTGTTTCTGTTCTCATTGAAGCAGGAGAAAAGGACATCTTCCCTTGTCCTTTACCCTTGTGAGGGAGGGTGTGCAGCGGGCCGGAAAAGCAGGCGAGGAGGCCGTATGTAGTGTGCTATACTGGCTGTTTATTGCAGATAGTCACAGAGTAGGACACAGGGAAAACAAGGAAGACTTCAGGGTACGGGATCCACTCCGGGTCTTCGTTACAGCTCGCTGTCTTCGGGTGTTCCAACGGCGGCTCCGGTGACGTGGAGGATCCACGGAGGGCAGGAAGTAAAAGAGAAAACAAGGGACTGTTAGTCCTATCCTAGTCTCAGGAACTCTGTAACGCTCACCGTCACCCGGGACGTGTTGTGGAAGGGACGGAAAGAGACAGTGAGGGAAGGAAGGTATCAGGAGGTAGGAACACGGGTCGGTAAGAAGAAAGGGTGTTCGGTCGTGAAGGAAATGGCGGGGCATGCAGTGGGGTGCTATACAACTATAATACAGTGCAGGGGACGTGACTCTAAAGAGAAGGGGAATATTGTACAGGGACTTTACAGGGGGGGCTCCTAGCGAGCAGAAAATAGGAAGGTTTAAGGCACTCACGTGGTCCGCCGTAACTCTCCGTTGAGTTACGGCCGCTCTTCAGCCACCTCCTGTGGACTCCACCACTCTTCGGTCCGCACGTCTGCTTCGCACGTCTGCTCTCCGTCTCCAGCTTCTTCTCCTTCACGACCACCAGTCCGAGGTTCCTGCCACAAATCTCCGACGGCGTTCTTTTCCTGGTTCTCTCTTTTATCCTGTTCTGTCGCTGCCATAGGGGCGGAGCTTCCGGGGTCGGCGAGATTTGAGTCCGTCAGACCCGGTGTTCTGGTTGGTCCCTGTGGGGAAAAGAAGGGCGTGATTCTCTGGGCTATGGTTGGCGTTTCGAGTCTGGTCCTTATGGCGGCGTTTTGATGCCGGGGATACAGTCTCGGTGGTAGCGAAGGAGGTAGGTTCGGGGAAGGGCTGTGTTCATGTTGGGGTTGCCGGGACGTTGTCTCACATCCCCTTTCCCTAGCTGTCCTTCCTGTAGGGGAGGGAGATGAAGGGTATCTCGAAAGGAAATCCGCGTTGCCTTGATCGGATCCCTTCCTATGTTTGGTTTTGAAGTGGAAGGGCTGTAGGGAGAGAAACCATTGGAGGACCCGGTCGTTCTGACCTTTGTTCCGGGCCATCCACTCCAAAGGGGCGTGATCGGTGTAGAGGACAAAGTCTCTGCCCTCCAGATAATATCGGAGGTGGTCCACCGCCCATTTGATGGCTAGGGCTTCCTTTTCCACCACGGCGTAATGTTTTTCACGAGGAAACAGCTTGCGGCTTACATAGAGGATGGGCCTTTCATTATCCAGGGGATCTTTCTGGGACAGCACCGCCCCTAACCCATGATCGGAGGCATCCGTTTGCAGGATAAAGGGTAAGGAGTAGTCGGGGGGGACCAAGACAGGACTCGAGGTCAAGGCTTCCTTTACGTCCGTGAGGACCTGCCACGCTTCGGGAGAGGGGTTCCGTAACTTCTCTTCAGATCGGTTTGATTTTTTTAGCAGATCCGTCAGGGCTGCTGCTCTCTGGGAAAAGTTCGGCACAAACCGTCGATAATACCCGAGAAGTCCTAGGAAGGCTCGAAGGTCTTTTTTTGTTTGGGGGAAGGGAAGGGATCGAATAGCAACAGTTTTGCTTTCTTGGGGTCTTATCAAGCCATCTCCCAGAAGGTACCCCAGGTATTTAACTGTCTTCGCCGCCAGGGTTGTTTTGGCGGGGTTAATGGCGAACCCAAAGGATCCTAGGGAGGAGGCAACTTCAAAAAGATGCTACAAGTGTTGGGGCCAGTTGTCGCTGAAGATGATGATATCATCCAAATAGGCGCCGGCGTACTGTGAGTGGGGTCTCAAGACGTGGTTCATAGCACGCTGAAATGTGGCTGGGGCGCCATGTAGGCCAAAGGGCATAACTAAGAACTGGTATAACCCCTCAGGGGTGGAAAAGGCGGTCTTCTTTTTGTCTTGTTCCCTGAGAGGTAGTTGCCAATACCCTTTGCATAGATCCAGGGTCGATATGTACTTTGCCTTTCCTATCCTCTCAATCATTTCGTCCACCCGGGGCAAGGGGTAGCTGTCGAAGGTAGAGACCTTGTTGACCTCCCTAAAGTCTATGCAAAAATGGACTGACCCATCTGGTTTAGGCACAAGGATGATAGGAGAATTCCAGTCGCTAACTGAGGGCTCTATGATTCCCATCTTCTGCATGTCCGCTATCTCCTGTCGGATGACCGCTCGGCGGGCCTCGGGAAGTCTGTAGGACCTCAAGCGGACTACTTTTCCTGGTACCGTTTCTATTGCATGCTCGGTGATGTTGGTTCGACCAGGAGAGGAGGAGAAGACCCCTTTCAGAGGTGCCAGGAATTCTCGTAACTCCTGGGTTTGTACGGGGGTCAGTGCCGGATCTAAACAGGAGTCAAAAGAGAAAGGAAGGTGGTCGGGGTTTCCGTATAGAACTGGACGGGGTCCTTCCCATTTTTTCAGCAGATTTACGTGGTATATCTGGGAGGTTCCACTTATAGGGTCTATTTCTACCTCATAGGTAACCGGGGTCACCTGTCGGAGGATGGTATAAGGCCCTTGCCACTGTCCAAGAAGTTTCTGGTCAGACGAGGGCATCATGAGGAGTACCAAGTCGTTGACAGCAAAGACGCGGGACCTGGTGCCCTTGTCATACTGCTTCTTTAGGCTGTCTTGAGCGTTCCCCAGATTCTGTCTAACTATGTCCCGGATCATGGATAGGTGCGTTTTCAGATTGTCGAGGTATTCGGGGAGCGGACGTGTACGATCCGGCTCGGCCTCCCAGGCCTCCTGTGCCATGTCTAGCAGTGTCCGAGGGGGACGGCCGTACAGTAACTCATACGGAGAGTAGCCTGTGCTACTCTGGGTTTTGCAGCGGATGGCGAAGAGGGCCAAAGGTAGCATGTCCTCCCACCTTTTTGCTTCTAGGCCCAAGAGTTTTTTTAGGGTCTGCTTTAGGGTGACGTTGTAGCGCTCCACCAATCCGTCCGTTTGGGGATGATAGGCAGAAGTTCTGATTTGTTTTATTCCAAGTTCAGCGCATACTCGTTTCATCAAGGCAGAAACAAAAGGCGTGCCCTGATCGGTCAGGATTTCCCGGGGAAACCCTACCCGGGAAAACAGGGAGATCAGGGCTTTGGCTATCGTTTGGGTAGTGGGTTGGCGCAGGGGTATGGCCTCAGGAAAGCAAGTGGCATAGTCCACTATGACCAGGGCATAGCGACACCCGCTACGGGAGGGCAAGAGTGGTCCTATGATGTCCATCCCTATTCGGCTAAAGGGGATGTCTATGAGAGGGAGGGGTTGCAAAGGCACTCTGGGAGGTCTATGTCGGCTGTTTTTCTGGCATACATTGCATTCACGACAATAGGTTTTGATCCTATGATACACCCCAGGCCAATAAAACTTCTCCAGGACGGTTTGACTAGTTTTCCCGTCCCCGAAATGACCCCCCAGAAGGTGGCTGTGGGCCAGGAAGAGGACTTTGTCCTGGAAGGGACCTGGGATAAGTAGCTGTGCGTTCTGCTGTGGCCCCCCTTTTCTGTACAGCAACCCGTTTTTCTTAAAGAAGTAGGGACCTACTTGTAAGGGATCTTCGTGGTCGAGGGCTCTTCCCCATGCTTCCTGAAGAAGGGGATCCTCCTGTTGGGCAGCTCTGAACTCCCTGTCGGTCTGCCACGGGTGGTCTTCAGTAAATGTGGGGTAAGCGCTGACGTATTCCTTCTTCTCTTTTCTCTTCTGGCTTTTGGTTTTGTGGGGTTTAGGAACCGTCACTGGGTGGGTCTGTCCCTGGTACGGAGCGTCCTTCCACCACTGTGTCAGGGAATCCGATGTGTCCTGGAGAAGCATAGGCAGTCCCGGATAGTCGCTCCCTAGAATGGCTTGTTCGGGGAGAGCGGGCACAAGACCAATGGTGAGGGAAGTTCCGGGGTCGTGCCGATGCTGGACACGCACCTGGGTAGTGGGGTACTGTTTGGTGTCCCCATGGACACACTGTATGGCAACCATCCCCGTAGGACTGACTGGGTGTCCCAGGTCTTGAGGTCTCAGGACGCTCTGACGACAGCCGCTGTCGGCCAGGGCCATTAGTCGTTGACCGTCGATAGACACCGGACAGTGGAATGCTGGTGGTGTGGTCCCTGGAGGGTTGCACAGAGAGTTCCTTACAAGGCCGACCTCCATCGGTTCATCCTTCTGCTGGCTCATCTGGTCGATGTGTCCGAACCCACCACACGCATAGCACTGGGGTCCAGGATTAGGGGGTCGGAATATGACCGGTGAAGGAAACAGGGGGGCAGGTTCTGGTCTTTGATTTGGTAGGGGCTGTAGAGGACGTGACTGTCCGGCGTTCGGGGCCCGGTGCGGATGCTCTTCCTTGCCCCGCTGGAGTTCCTGTGCTCGACTGAATGCTGAGGCTATCTCAATGGCCGTTTCCAGGGTGAGTCTGGAATGTTGCCTCACCCAACGCTGGGTGGCCGGATGTAAAGAGTTCAGGAACTGTTCCAAATAGATCTTCTCAAGAATGTTCTCCTTTGTGGAGGACTCTGGCCGGAGCCATCTGTTTGCAAGATCCCTAATCCGAAACGAGAGGGCCCTTGGATTCTCTTGGGGCCTCTCTGTGCCTGTCGTAGCTTTAATCCATAGGTGTCATCGTCAATCCCAAGACGTTCCAATATGCACCGCTTGATATCCGCATAAGGTGTTGTGCCCTGTATGTTGGCCTGTTGGTAGGCTGCTTGCAGGTCGCCTGTGAGAAGGAGACCCAGATATTGACCCCAACGGTCCACTGGCCAATTGGCTGCTTGGGCAAGTCGTTCGAAGTTAGTGAAGAAGTAGTCCGGGTCTTCTCCCGGGACGTACTTCTGCAGTACCACAGAAGGGAGGGAGGCTAGTGGTCTCTGTTGACCCAGGGCCGTTGTTAACTTCTCCATGGTTTGTTCGTGGACTGTCCCTTGACCCTTCAGGACGTCGTGAAGCTGGCCCCTGTCATCTTCGGCGGTCTTTAGGAACTGCTCCATCAGTTTACCGAACTGCTCCTGAGATTCCGCCATCTTTCTAACAACGGCCTCCATGCTTCCGGCAGATCCCACTTCTGACACCAGACGTGAGGGAGGGTGTGCAGCGGGCCGGAAAAGCAGGCGAGGAGGCTGTATATAGTGTGATATACTGGCTGTTTATTGCAGATAGTCACAGAGTAGGACACAGGGAAAACAAGGAAGACTTCAGGGTACGGGTTCCACTCCGGGTCTTCGTTACAGCTCGCTGCCTTCGGGTGTTCCAACGGCGGCTCCGGTGATGTGGAGGATCCACGGAGGGCAGGAAGTAAAAGAGAAAACAAGGGACCGTTAGTCCTATCCTAGTCTCAGGAACTCTGTAACGCTCACCGTCACCCGGGACGTGTTGTGGAAGGGACGGAAAGAGACAGTGAGGGAAGGAAGGAATCGGGAGGTAGGAACACGGGTCGGTAAGAAGAAAGGGTGTTCGGTCGTGAAGGAAATGGCGGGGCATGCAGTGGGGTGCTATACAACTATAATACAGTGCAGGGGACGTGACTCTAAAGAGAAGGGGAATATTGTACAGGGACTTTACAGGGGGGGCTCCTAGCGAGCAGAAAATAGGAAGGTTTAAGGCACTCACGTGGTCCGCCGTAACTCTCCGTTGAGTTACGGCCGCTCTTCAGCCACCTCCTGTGGACTCCACCACTCTTCGGTCCGCACGTCTGCTTCGCACGTCTGCTCTCCGTCTCCAGCTTCTTCTCCTTCACGACCACCAGTCCGAGGTTCCTGCCACAAATCTCCGACGGCGTTCTTTTCCTGGTTCTCTCTTTTATCCTGTTCTGTCGCTGCCATAGGGGCGGAGCTTCCGGGGTCGGCGAGATTTGAGTCCGTCAGACCCGGTGTTCTGGTTGGTCCCTGTGGGGAAAAGAAGGGCGTGATTCTCTGGGCTATGGTTGGCGTTTCGAGTCTGGTCCTTATGGCGGCGTTTTGATGCCGGGGATACAGTCTCGGTGGTAGCGAAGGAGGTAGGTTCGGGGAAGGGCTGTGTTCATGTTGGGGTTGCCGGGACGTTGTCTCACATCCCCTTTCCCTAGCTGTCCTTCCTGTAGGGGAGGGAGATGAAGGGTATCTCGAAAGGAAATCCGCGTTGCCTTGATCGGATCCCTTCCTATGTTTGGTTTTGAAGTGGAAGGGCTGTAGGGAGAGAAACCATTGGAGGACCCGGTCGTTCTGACCTTTGTTCCGGGCCATCCACTCCAAAGGGGCGTGATCGGTGTAGAGGACAAAGTCTCTGCCCTCCAGATAATATCGGAGGTGGTCCACCGCCCATTTGATGGCTAGGGCTTCCTTTTCCACCACGGCGTAATGTTTTTCACGAGGAAACAGCTTGCGGCTTACATAGAGGATGGGCCTTTCATTATCCAGGGGATCTTTCTGGGACAGCACCGCCCCTAACCCATGATCGGAGGCATCCGTTTGTAGGATAAAGGGTAAGGAGTAGTCGGGGGGGACCAAGACAGGACTCGAGGTCAAGGCTTCCTTTACGTCCGTGAGGGCCTGCCACGCTTCGGGAGAGGGGTTCCGTAACTTCTCTTCAGATCGGTTTGATTTTTTTAGCAGATCCGTCAGGGCTGCTGCTCTCTGGGAAAAGTTCGGCACAAACCGTCGATAATACCCGAGAAGTCCTAGGAAGGCTCGAAGGTCTTTTTTTGTTTGGGGGAAGGGAAGGGATCGAATAGCAACAGTTTTGCTTTCTTGGGGTCTTATCAAGCCATCTCCCAGAAGGTACCCCAGGTATTTAACTGTCTTCGCCGCCAGGGTTGTTTTGGCGGGGTTAATGGCGAACCCAAAGGATCCTAGGGAGGAGGCAACTTCAAAAAGATGCTACAAGTGTTGGGGCCAGTTGTCGCTGAAGATGATGATATCATCCAAATAGGCGCCGGCGTACTGTGAGTGGGGTCTCAAGACGTGGTTCATAGCACGCTGAAATGTGGCTGGGGCGCCATGTAGGCCAAAGGGCATAACTAAGAACTGGTATAACCCCTCAGGGGTGGAAAAGGCGGTCTTCTTTTTGTCTTGTTCCCTGAGAGGTAGTTGCCAATACCCTTTGCATAGATCCAGGGTCGATATGTACTTTGCCTTTCCTATCCTCTCAATCATTTCGTCCACCCGGGGCAAGGGGTAGCTGTCGAAGGTAGAGACCTTGTTGACCTCCCTAAAGTCTATGCAAAAATGGACTGACCCATCTGGTTTAGGCACAAGGATGATAGGAGAATTCCAGTCGCTAACTGAGGGCTCTATGATTCCCATCTTCTGCATGTCCGCTATCTCCTGTCGGATGACCGCTCGGCGGGCCTCGGGAAGTCTGTAGGACCTCAAGCGGACTACTTTTCCTGGTACCGTTTCTATTGCATGCTCGGTGATGTTGGTTCGACCAGGAGAGGAGGAGAAGACCCCTTTCAGAGGTGCCAGGAATTCTCGTAACTCCTGGGTTTGTACGGGGGTCAGTGCCGGATCTAAACAGGAGTCAAAAGAGAAAGGAAGGTGGTCGGGGTTTCCGTATAGAACTGGACGGGGTCCTTCCCATTTTTTCAGCAGATTTACGTGGTATATCTGGGAGGTTCCACTTATAGGGTCTATTTCTACCTCATAGGTAACCGGGGTCACCTGTCGGAGGATGGTATAAGGCCCTTGCCACTGTCCAAGAAGTTTCTGGTCAGACGAGGGCATCATGAGGAGTACCAAGTCGTTGACAGCAAAGACGCGGGACCTGGTGCCCTTGTCATACTGCTTCTTTAGGCTGTCTTGAGCGTTCCCCAGATTCTGTCTAACTATGTCCCGGATCATGGATAGGTGCGTTTTCAGATTGTCGAGGTATTCGGGGAGCGGACGTGTACGATCCGGCTCGGCCTCCCAGGCCTCCTGTGCCATGTCTAGCAGTGTCCGAGGGGGACGGCCGTACAGTAACTCATACGGAGAGTAGCCTGTGCTACTCTGGGTTTTGCAGCGGATGGCGAAGAGGGCCAAAGGTAGCATGTCCTCCCACCTTTTTGCTTCTAGGCCCAAGAGTTTTTTTAGGGTCTGCTTTAGGGTGACGTTGTAGCGCTCCACCAATCCGTCCGTTTGGGGATGATAGGCAGAAGTTCTGATTTGTTTTATTCCAAGTTCAGCGCATACTCGTTTCATCAAGGCAGAAACAAAAGGCGTGCCCTGATCGGTCAGGATTTCCCGGGGAAACCCTACCCGGGAAAACAGGGAGATCAGGGCTTTGGCTATCGTTTGGGTAGTGGGTTGGCGCAGGGGTATGGCCTCAGGAAAGCAAGTGGCATAGTCCACTATGACCAGGGCATAGCGACACCCGCTACGGGAGGGCAAGAGTGGTCCTATGATGTCCATCCCTATTCGGCTAAAGGGGATGTCTATGAGAGGGAGGGGTTGCAAAGGCACTCTGGGAGGTCTATGTCGGCTGTTTTTCTGGCATACATTGCATTCACGACAATAGGTTTTGATCCTATGATACACCCCAGGCCAATAAAACTTCTCCAGGACGGTTTGACTAGTTTTCCCGTCCCCGAAATGACCCCCCAGAAGGTGGCTGTGGGCCAGGAAGAGGACTTTGTCCTGGAAGGGACCTGGGATAAGTAGCTGTGCGTTCTGTTGTGGCCCCCCTTTTCTGTACAGCAACCCGTTTTTCTTAAAGAAGTAGGGACCTACTTGTAAGGGATCTTCGTGGTCGAGGGCTCTTCCCCATGCTTCCTGAAGAAGGGGATCCTCCTGTTGGGCAGCTCTGAACTCCCTGTCGGTCTGCCACGGGTGGTCTTCAGTAAATGTGGGGTAAGCGCTGACGTATTCCTTCTTCTCTTTTCTCTTCTGGCTTTTGGTTTTGTGGGGTTTAGGAACCGTCACTGGGTGGGTCTGTCCCTGGTACGGAGCGTCCTTCCACCACTGTGTCAGGGAATCCGATGTGTCCTGGAGAAGCATAGGCAGTCCCGGATAGTCGCTCCCTAGAATGGCTTGTTCGGGGAGAGCGGGCACAAGACCAATGGTGAGGGAAGTTCCGGGGTCGTGCCGATGCTGGACACGCACCTGGGTAGTGGGGTACTGTTTGGTGTCCCCATGGACACACTGTATGGCAACCATCCCCGTAGGACTGACTGGGTGTCCCAGGTCTTGAGGTCTCAGGACGCTCTGACGACAGCCGCTGTCGGCCAGGGCCATTAGTCGTTGACCGTCGATAGACACCGGACAGTGGAATGCTGGTGGTGTGGTCCCTGGAGGGTTGCACAGAGAGTTCCTTACAAGGCCGACCTCCATCGGTTCATCCTTCTGCTGGCTCATCTGGTCGATGTGTCCGAACCCACCACACGCATAGCACTGGGGTCCAGGATTAGGGGGTCGGAATATGACCGGTGAAGGAAACAGGGGGGCAGGTTCTGGTCTTTGATTTGGTAGGGGCTGTAGAGGACGTGACTGTCCGGCGTTCGGGGCCCGGTGCGGATGCTCTTCCTTGCCCCGCTGGAGTTCCTGTGCTCGACTGAATGCTGAGGCTATCTCAATGGCCGTTTCCAGGGTGAGTCTGGAATGTTGCCTCACCCAACGCTGGGTGGCCGGATGTAAAGAGTTCAGGAACTGTTCCAAATAGATCTTCTCAAGAATGTTCTCCTTTGTGGAGGACTCTGGCCGGAGCCATCTGTTTGCAAGATCCCTAATCCGAAACGAGAGGGCCCTTGGATTCTCTTGGGGCCTCTCTGTGCCTGTCGTAGCTTTAATCCATAGGTGTCATCGTCAATCCCAAGACGTTCCAATATGCACCGCTTGATATCCGCATAAGGTGTTGTGCCCTGTATGTTGGCCTGTTGGTAGGCTGCTTGCAGGTCGCCTGTGAGAAGGAGACCCAGATATTGACCCCAACGGTCCACTGGCCAATTGGCTGCTTGGGCAAGTCGTTCGAAGTTAGTGAAGAAGTAGTCCGGGTCTTCTCCCGGGACGTACTTCTGCAGTACCACAGAAGGGAGGGAGGCTAGTGGTCTCTGTTGACCCAGGGCCGTTGTTAACTTCTCCATGGTTTGTTCGTGGACTGTCCCTTGACCCTTCAGGACGTCGTGAAGCTGGCCCCTGTCATCTTCGGCGGTCTTTAGGAACTGCTCCATCAGTTTACCGAACTGCTCCTGAGATTCCGCCATCTTTCTAACAACGGCCTCCATGCTTCCGGCAGATCCCACTTCTGACACCAGACGTGAGGGAGGGTGTGCAGCGGGCCGGAAAAGCAGGCGAGGAGGCTGTATATAGTGTGCTATACTGGCTGTTTATTGCAGATAGTCACAGAGTAGGACACAGGGAAAACAAGGAAGACTTCAGGGTACGGGTTCCACTCCGGGTCTTCGTTACAGCTCGCTGCCTTCGGGTGTTCCAACGGCGGCTCCGGTGATGTGGAGGATCCACGGAGGGCAGGAAGTAAAAGAGAAAACAAGGGACCGTTAGTCCTATCCTAGTCTCAGGAACTCTGTAACGCTCACCGTCACCCGGGACGTGTTGTGGAAGGGACGGAAAGAGACAGTGAGGGAAGGAAGGAATCGGGAGGTAGGAACACGGGTCGGTAAGAAGAAAGGGTGTTCGGTCGTGAAGGAAATGGCGGGGCATGCAGTGGGGTGCTATACAACTATAATACAGTGCAGGGGACGTGACTCTAAAGAGAAGGGGAATATTGTACAGGGACTTTACAGGGGGGGCTCCTAGCGAGCAGAAAATAGGAAGGTTTAAGGCACTCACGTGGTCCGCCGTAACTCTCCGTTGAGTTACGGCCGCTCTTCAGCCACCTCCTGTGGACTCCACCACTCTTCGGTCCGCACGTCTGCTTCGCACGTCTGCTCTCCGTCTCCAGCTTCTTCTCCTTCACGACCACCAGTCCGAGGTTCCTGCCACAAATCTCCGACGGCGTTCTTTTCCTGGTTCTCTCTTTTATCCTGTTCTGTCGCTGCCATAGGGGCGGAGCTTCCGGGGTCGGCGAGATTTGAGTCCGTCAGACCCGGTGTTCTGGTTGGTCCCTGTGGGGAAAAGAAGGGCGTGATTCTCTGGGCTATGGTTGGCGTTTCGAGTCTGGTCCTTATGGCGGCGTTTTGATGCCGGGGATACAGTCTCGGTGGTAGCGAAGGAGGTAGGTTCGGGGAAGGGCTGTGTTCATGTTGGGGTTGCCGGGACGTTGTCTCACATCCCCTTTCCCTAGCTGTCCTTCCTGTAGGGGAGGGAGATGAAGGGTATCTCGAAAGGAAATCCGCGTTGCCTTGATCGGATCCCTTCCTATGTTTGGTTTTGAAGTGGAAGGGCTGTAGGGAGAGAAACCATTGGAGGACCCGGTCGTTCTGACCTTTGTTCCGGGCCATCTACTCCAAAGGGGCGTGATCGGTGTAGAGGACAAAGTCTCTGCCCTCCAGATAATATCGGAGGTGGTCCACCGCCCATTTGATGGCTAGGGCTTCCTTTTCCACCACGGCGTAATGTTTTTCACGAGGAAACAGCTTGCGGCTTACATAGAGGATGGGCCTTTCATTATCCAGGGGATCTTTCTGGGACAGCACCGCCCCTAACCCATGATCGGAGGCATCCGTTTGCAGGATAAAGGGTAAGGAGTAGTCGGGGGGGACCAAGACAGGACTCGAGGTCAAGGCTTCCTTTACGTCCGTGAGGGCCTGCCACGCTTCGGGAGAGGGGTTCCGTATCTTCTCTTCAGATCAGTTTGATTTTTTTAGCAGATCCGTCAGGGCTGCTGCTCTCTGGGAAAAGTTCGGCACAAACCGTCGATAATACCCGAGAAGTCCTAGGAAGGCTCGAAGGTCTTTTTTTGTTTGGGGGAAGGGAAGGGATCGAATAGCAACAGTTTTGCTTTCTTGGGGTCTTATCAAGCCATCTCCCAGAAGGTACCCCAGGTATTTAACTGTCTTCGCCGCCAGGGTTGTTTTGGCGGGGTTAATGGCGAACCCAAAGGATCCTAGGGAGGAGGCAACTTCAAAAAGATGCTACAAGTGTTGGGGCCAGTTGTCGCTGAAGATGATGATATCATCCAAATAGGCGCCGGCGTACTGTGAGTGGGGTCTCAAGACGTGGTTCATAGCACGCTGAAATGTGGCTGGGGCGCCATGTAGGCCAAAGGGCATAACTAAGAACTGGTATAACCCCTCAGGGGTGGAAAAGGCGGTCTTCTTTTTGTCTTGTTCCCTGAGAGGTAGTTGCCAATACCCTTTGCATAGATCCAGGGTCGATATGTACTTTGCCTTTCCTATCCTCTCAATCATTTCGTCCACCCAGGGCAAGGGGTAGCTGTCGAAGGTAGAGACCTTGTTGACCTCCCTAAAGTCTATGCAAAAATGGACTGACCCATCTGGTTTAGGCACAAGGATGATAGGAGAATTCCAGTCGCTAACTGAGGGCTCTATGATTCCCATCTTCTGCATGTCCGCTATCTCCTGTCGGATGACCGCTCGGCGGGCCTCGGGAAGTCTGTAGGACCTCAAGCGGACTACTTTTCCTGGTACCGTTTCTATTGCATGCTCGGTGATGTTGGTTCGACCAGGAGAGGAGGAGAAGACCCCTTTCAGAGGTGCCAGGAATTCTCGTAACTCCTGGGTTTGTACGGGGGTCAGTGCCGGATCTAAACAGGAGTCAAAAGAGAAAGGAAGGTGGTCGGGGTTTCCGTATAGAACTGGACGGGGTCCTTCCCATTTTTTCAGCAGATTTACGTGGTATATCTGGGAGGTTCCACTTATAGGGTCTATTTCTACCTCATAGGTAACCGGGGTCACCTGTCGGAGGATGGTATAAGGCCCTTGCCACTGTCCAAGAAGTTTCTGGTCAGACGAGGGCATCATGAGGAGTACCAAGTCGTTGACAGCAAAGACGCGGGACCTGGTGCCCTTGTCATACTGCTTCTTTAGGCTGTCTTGAGCGTTCCCCAGATTCTGTCTAACTATGTCCCGGATCATGGATAGGTGCGTTTTCAGATTGTCGAGGTATTCGGGGAGCGGACGTGTACGATCCGGCTCGGCCTCCCAGGCCTCCTGTGCCATGTCTAGCAGTGTCCGAGGGGGACGGCCGTACAGTAACTCATACGGAGAGTAGCCTGTGCTACTCTGGGTTTTGCAGCGGATGGCGAAGAGGGCCAAAGGTAGCATGTCCTCCCACCTTTTTGCTTCTAGGCCCAAGAGTTTTTTTAGGGTCTGCTTTAGGGTGACGTTGTAGCGCTCCACCAATCCGTCCGTTTGGGGATGATAGGCAGAAGTTCTGATTTGTTTTATTCCAAGTTCAGCGCATACTCGTTTCATCAAGGCAGAAACAAAAGGCGTGCCCTGATCGGTCAGGATTTCCCGGGGAAACCCTACCCGGGAAAACAGGGAGATCAGGGCTTTGGCTATCGTTTGGGTAGTGGGTTGGCGCAGGGGTATGGCCTCAGGAAAGCAAGTGGCATAGTCCACTATGACCAGGGCATAGCGACACCCGCTACGGGAGGGCAAGAGTGGTCCTATGATGTCCATCCCTATTCGGCTAAAGGGGATGTCTATGAGAGGGAGGGGTTGCAAAGGCACTCTGGGAGGTCTATGTCGGCTGTTTTTCTGGCATACATTGCATTCACGACAATAGGTTTTGATCCTATGATACACCCCAGGCCAATAAAACTTCTCCAGGACGGTTTGACTAGTTTTCCCGTCCCCGAAATGACCCCCCAGAAGGTGGCTGTGGGCCAGGAAGAGGACTTTGTCCTGGAAGGGACCTGGGATAAGTAGCTGTGCGTTCTGTTGTGGCCCCCCTTTTCTGTACAGCAACCCGTTTTTCTTAAAGAAGTAGGGACCTACTTGTAAGGGATCTTCGTGGTCGAGGGCTCTTCCCCATGCTTCCTGAAGAAGGGGATCCTCCTGTTGGGCAGCTCTGAACTCCCTGTCGGTCTGCCACGGGTGGTCTTCAGTAAATGTGGGGTAAGCGCTGACGTATTCCTTCTTCTCTTTTCTCTTCTGGCTTTTGGTTTTGTGGGGTTTAGGAACCGTCACTGGGTGGGTCTGTCCCTGGTACGGAGCGTCCTTCCACCACTGTGTCAGGGAATCCGATGTGTCCTGGAGAAGCATAGGCAGTCCCGGATAGTCGCTCCCTAGAATGGCTTGTTCGGGGAGAGCGGGCACAAGACCAATGGTGAGGGAAGTTCCGGGGTCGTGCCGATGCTGGACACGCACCTGGGTAGTGGGGTACTGTTTGGTGTCCCCATGGACACACTGTATGGCAACCATCCCCGTAGGACTGACTGGGTGTCCCAGGTCTTGAGGTCTCAGGACGCTCTGACGACAGCCGCTGTCGGCCAGGGCCATTAGTCGTTGACCGTCGATAGACACCGGACAGTGGAATGCTGGTGGTGTGGTCCCTGGAGGGTTGCACAGAGAGTTCCTTACAAGGCCGACCTCCATCGGTTCATCCTTCTGCTGGCTCATCTGGTCGATGTGTCCGAACCCACCACACGCATAGCACTGGGGTCCAGGATTAGGGGGTCGGAATATGACCGGTGAAGGAAACAGGGGGGCAGGTTCTGGTCTTTGATTTGGTAGGGGCTGTAGAGGACGTGACTGTCCGGCGTTCGGGGCCCGGTGCGGATGCTCTTCCTTGCCCCGCTGGAGTTCCTGTGCTCGACTGAATGCTGAGGCTATCTCAATGGCCGTTTCCAGGGTGAGTCTGGAATGTTGCCTCACCCAACGCTGGGTGGCCGGATGTAAAGAGTTCAGGAACTGTTCCAAATAGATCTTCTCAAGAATGTTCTCCTTTGTGGAGGACTCTGGCCGGAGCCATCTGTTTGCAAGATCCCTAATCCGAAACGAGAGGGCCCTTGGATTCTCTTGGGGCCTCTCTGTGCCTGTCGTAGCTTTAATCCATAGGTGTCATCGTCAATCCCAAGACGTTCCAATATGCACCGCTTGATATCCGCATAAGGTGTTGTGCCCTGTATGTTGGCCTGTTGGTAGGCTGCTTGCAGGTCGCCTGTGAGAAGGAGACCCAGATATTGACCCCAACGGTCCACTGGCCAATTGGCTGCTTGGGCAAGTCGTTCGAAGTTAGTGAAGAAGTAGTCCGGGTCTTCTCCCGGGACGTACTTCTGCAGTACCACAGAAGGGAGGGAGGCTAGTGGTCTCTGTTGACCCAGGGCCGTTGTTAACTTCTCCATGGTTTGTTCGTGGACTGTCCCTTGACCCTTCAGGACGTCGTGAAGCTGGCCCCTGTCATCTTCGGCGGTCTTTAGGAACTGCTCCATCAGTTTACCGAACTGCTCCTGAGATTCCGCCATCTTTCTAACAACGGCCTCCATGCTTCCGGCAGATCCCACTTCTGACACCAGACGTGAGGGAGGGTGTGCAGCGGGCCGGAAAAGCAGGCGAGGAGGCTGTATATAGTGTGCTATACTGGCTGTTTATTGCAGATAGTCACAGAGTAGGACACAGGGAAAACAAGGAAGACTTCAGGGTACGGGTTCCACTCCGGGTCTTCGTTACAGCTCGCTGCCTTCGGGTGTTCCAACGGCGGCTCCGGTGATGTGGAGGATCCACGGAGGGCAGGAAGTAAAAGAGAAAACAAGGGACCGTTAGTCCTATCCTAGTCTCAGGAACTCTGTAACGCTCACCGTCACCCGGGACGTGTTGTGGAAGGGACGGAAAGAGACAGTGAGGGAAGGAAGGAATCGGGAGGTAGGAACACGGGTCGGTAAGAAGAAAGGGTGTTCGGTCGTGAAGGAAATGGCGGGGCATGCAGTGGGGTGCTATACAACTATAATACAGTGCAGGGGACGTGACTCTAAAGAGAAGGGGAATATTGTACAGGGACTTTACAGGGGGGGCTCCTAGCGAGCAGAAAATAGGAAGGTTTAAGGCACTCACGCGGTCCGCCGTAACTCTCCGTTGAGTTACGGCCGCTCTTCAGCCACCTCCTGTGGACTCCACCACTCTTCGGTCCACACGTCTGCTTCGCCCGTCTGCTCTCCGTCTCCAGCTTCTTCTCCTTCACGACCACCAGTCCGAGGTTCCTGCCACAAATCTCCGACGGCGTTCTTTTCCTGGTTCTCTCTTTTATCCTGTTCTGTCGCTGCCATAGGGGCGGAGCTTCCGGGGTCCGCGAGATTTGAGTCCGTCAGACCCGGTGTTCTGGTTGGTCCCTGTGGGGAAAAGAAGGGCGTGATTCTCTGGGCTATGGTTGGCGTTTCGAGTCTGGTCCTTATGGCGGCGTTTTGATGCCGGGGATACAGTCCCGGTGGTAGCGAAGGAGGTAGGTTCGGGGAAGGGCTGTGTTCATGTTGGGGTTGCCGGGACGTCGTCTCACAACCCTCTTTTAGCTTAATCACATGTGGAAGAAAAGCATGGCCCCGTTTATGATGCCAGCATCATTGCAAATCATGCCCTTATGACATTACAAGTATTACACTTTCCCTAGCTAGCTACATACTCCCTGCATAAGTAATGCAGGGTATTGGAAGAAATATGTGACTGCGTTGATGTCTATATGCAAAAAGAAAAGATTCAGAACTATGATTACTAAAGAAGTCTTTTCTTTCCCTCTCTTACCTAAAGTACATAACAGTAGCCAACTATTGACAAACAGAGGCCTTCACAGGAGGGCACTGCATGAAAAATGAGGGGCATTTCTTCAGATAAAAAAGTGTTGTACATTTTAATATCAGGGCTGCCTCGCCAAGCTGAATACACCAAGTGGAATGGCCCTGCTCACACCTGGAAGTAGGGAAGTTTGAAAAAAATTCCAAGTCCAAAGTATTTTGCTTTCTGAGGAATATTAATCTCACACTATGAACTGCCAATTCAATACCTTTTGCCGTTGGTCCCCTTGAAGCTTTGGAGCAAAGTTCCCAAACTTCTTTGGTGCCTGAACCTCTACAGGAGGACAATGATAAGGTCCACAGGACCCCATGTGGAGTAGTCTTAGATTCTCAGGGGCAGATTTATCAATGGTTTGCATTGCCTTTGCACCGCCTTTGCACCATGCAAGGGGGCGCAAGGGCGACATAACTATTAAATCAGATTTTGCAAGCCATGCAAGGTGTGGCTTGATAAATCTAGACTAACAAAATGCAGCAAATTTTGCTATGTTGCATTACTCTGCCCCAAGGAGGTGGTTCAGGGCTGGAGAGTGGACTTTCCCACCCAAGGATGTTGGGACATATCCAGATTTACCATTCCTGGTAGACCTGGGAATGTGGCAGAATGATATGCCTTCCCAGGTCAGGCGTAACAAGAATAAATATCTTTATTTCTCCTCTTTTGTTTTCCTACATAGAAAGAGGAAAGGCCTCAGAGGATTGTTTTTGCACAGGTAGGTGTGCATGCATTAAAGTTTGGCAGCACATTGTGCGCCAGTGCAAGCAAGTACAGGAATGTGCTATATTATGTTAAATATGGTGCAATCCAGTCCTTCCGCTTTCACCCAGCAGGTGGCTTGCTGCACTGCTCTGCATGAAATAATGATAAGTCTGCCCCTCAGGGTGACTGGCAGATGGAAACAACAAAGTCCAGTCCAGGTGCCACTGGTCAACTGACATTCTTCACAGGAATGTCCTCTTCAGCTTTTTTAGGTTCCTGGAGCCACCCAGAGGATCAGCCACATGATCCTTGGAGACCTTTCTTAACTATTGTTTCAAAAAGAAGGGCGGTCCAAACTACTCGGTTCCTTCTTGCCGGTCTAAAAAGCCAAGTGCAGCAGATTTAGTCTGCCTGGCATCATTTCGCAAGTTCAGCATTTTTCTGAGCAATGACTAATGATGAGGGTCCAGACTTGTACAATTCATCAGCCTGAGGGGGGGACGGATCACTGACAGAATATCGACAGTCAAAATATCGACTTGCCAAAATATCAAAGTAAAAATTTCGAATGCCAGAATATCGACTTCCTATCTACAAAAAGATAAGTACAAAAATATCGACTCCAAAATATCGATAGGAAAAAATATAGACAGTCAAAATATCGATTTCTTTAAATATCTTAAAAGTAGTTTAAAACTAATATAATAATAAATATAATTAATTTAAACATACTTAAAATACTTAAATAAACTTAAAATTAATAAATAATAAATGTAACTTTAAAAAAATTCTTTAAAACATATATATATATATATATATACATATATATATATATATATATGTTTTAAAGAATTTTTTTAAAGTTACATTTATTATTTATTAATTTTAAGTTTATATATATATATATATATATATATATATATATATATATATACATACATATTATTAACAAAACATATACAATATTTTTTCTGTAGGATAGCGAGAGGGTTAATTTTACTATTCCCACTCCAGAGAGTGCAACAGTAGGGAAAGCGTTGGATAGTGTAGGGGTAAAAATTACTATTCCCACTCCAGAGAGCGCAACAGTAGGGAAAGCGTTGGATAGCTTAGGGGTAAAAATGACTATTCTCACTCGAGTGAGCGCAACAGTAGGGAAAGCGTTGGATAGCGTAGGGGTAAAAATTACTATTCCCACTCCAGTGAGTGCAACAGTAGGGCAAGCGTTGGATAGTGAGAGGGTAAAAATTACTATTACCACTCCAGAGAGAGCAACAGTAGGGAAAGCGTTAGATAGCGTAGGGGTAAAAATTACCATTCCCACTCCAGAGAGCGCAACAGTAGGGAAAGCATTGGATAGCGTAGGGGTAAAAAAACCTATTCCCACTCCAGAGAGTGCAGCAGTAGGGAAAGTGTTGGATAGCGTAGGGGTAAAAATTATTATTACCACTCCAGTGAGTTCAACAGTAGGGAAAGCGTTGGATAGCGTAGGGATAAAAATTACTATTCCTACTCCAGAGAGTGCAACAGTAGGTAAAGCGTTGGATATCGTAGGGATAAAAATTACTTATCCCACTCCAGTGAGTGCAACAGCAGGGAAAGTGTTGGATAGCGTAGGGGTAAAAATTACTATTCCAACTCCAGAGAGTGCAACAGTAGGGCAAGCGTTGGATAGTGAGAGGGTAAAAATTACTATTACCACTCCAGAGAGAGCAACAGTAGGGAAAGCGATGGATAGCGTAGGGGTAAAAATTACTATTCCCACTCCAGAGAGCGCAACAGTAGGGAAAGCATTGGATAGCCTAGGGGTAAAAGTAACTATTCCCACTCCAGAGAGTGCAACAGTAGGGAAAGCATTGGATAGCGTAGGGATAAAAATTACTATTCCCACTCCAGTGAGTGCAACAGTAGGGAAAGAATTGGATAGCGTAGAGGTAAAAATTACTATTCCAACTCCAGAGAGTGCATCACTAGGTAAAGCGTTGGATAACGTAGGGGTAAAAATTACTATTCCCACTCCAGTGAGTTCAACAGTAGGGAAAGTGTTGGATAGCGTAGGGGTAAAAATTACTATTCCCACTCCAGTGAGTGCAACAGTAGGGAAAGCGTTGGATACCGTAGGGATAAAAATTACTATTCCTACCCCAGAAAGTGCAACAGTAGGGAAAGCGTTGGATAGCGTAGGGATACAAATTACTATTCCCACTCCAGTGAGTGCAACAGTAGGGAAAGCGTTGGATAGCGTAGAGGTAAAAATTACTATTCCAACTCCAGAGAGTGCAACAGTAGGAAAAGCGTTGGATAGCGTAGGGGTAACAATTACTATTCCCACTCCATTGAGTGCAACAGTAGGGAAAGCGTTGGATAGCGTAGGGGTAAAAATTACTATTCCTACTCCAGAGAGTGCAACAGTAGGGAAAGTGTTGGATAGCGTAGTGGAAAGGCGGGATTTCAACTCTAGTACCAGAATAACATTTTTTAGAATCCCGTCATAGGTCGACTAGACCTTTTTACCTGTCATAGAGTGTAGAAGGCAATCTATCTTAACAGTGTAATATCAACTTGAACGATCCCCATTGCTTTCCCAAAAGAACCACTGACATAAGATTGAGTTTAAAGATTTATTATAAAGCCAAAAACAGTTGTGTATATAAACACCTCAGTAAAAGATTCAGAAGATAAACAGGCACTAATACAATTCTACGGAAAAGTCTTAATCGGCTAAGAAACAATACCAATATCAATTCCAAAATCATCAGGCTAACAAGAATTGCTATAACCGGGGTTTTGGTAGGCATCAGAAAAGAAAGGAAAAAGAAAAATCCAGATTAATCTGTCCCTACACTATACTAAGTGACATCCCTACTTAACAAAGTTCCCTCCTATCAAAGCTGTCAGCCGTGGTGACTTCCAAAGAAGTACACTCACTTTGTTCGGTCTTAGCCTAAGAACCCATCTCGCATTGCAATGCTCTCTGCCTGACCAATATCTCTCTTCGCCCTCATGCGCAACTGCTCTGCCTCCCCATCGGGGTGCTGTCCCTAATAAAAAAAACATCAAAATGGACGACACGTCATAAGGTACGCCCCTCTCAAAGGTATTAACTTTCAGTAGTTTCCATTACGACATCTTCATCCTTGTCCGTTGAAAAACGTCCTTGGGTCCCAGAGGCTTCTTCTCTTGAAGTTGCTTCCCTAAATTCCACAGCCACTCCTCCATGTCTGAGACTACCATCCTAATGCTCATACACAATGGGCCCTTCTGCTACAATCTCTAGTTAACCTTGCACCTGCAAAAGAACGCACATAAATCGGCTCACAGTTACATGTTACTTGCAATTACATTTCTAAAGCAACCTTCTAGAACAGACATTTCTATGAATTAATGTCAAGGGAAACATTCTCAATCCGGCCTACACAATCTTTCTCCCCACCTGGGCATCTGCACGTTTCTGGGTATCACATCCTAACAGGAGTAAAACATTTTCGTTCATTAGGCCTTCATCATTATAGCAAAAAAAATACATTTTCTAACCACAGTTTCTAATTTAAACACTTCTATCGTTATATGAATACAATAATGAATTTCTAATAGAGCAACTTAATACACTAATGACTTATTGACCATCTTTTAATTGGATTAATACTTCACTGCAAACAATATTTCTAGATTAACATGGCATTAGTACTTTCAAAACACTCTACGTTACTCTATGTACATTCTGGCACATTATTTCATAGCTCTACATCACATTTAAACATGATTATAGTCCTTTATATATGTGGGTGCTGATTATTCATGAATATGGTGCACCCCTTACAAGTTCTAACTCAGTTTTGCGCTCTCTCAGTAGTGTTAAAAATTACTATTCCAACTCCAGTGAGTGCAATAGTAGGGAAACTAAATACTTCATATATAAATACAAATAACATAAATATTAATACAGATTACAAAATAATTAAAATATTTCGCAATTTTATAAAATATAATAATTAATCAATTAAAATTACAAATAAAAATTAACTAATAATAAAAATTACCTACTAATACTAATTATTTACCAATTACCAATGATTTAATTTACAATATTAAAATAAATAAAAATTAGACACAAAAAAATATTTAAAAAATGTAATTACTTACAATTAAATTACTTCCCAAGCTATTCCCCTATAAACACACGACCCACTACAGAAAATAATGTAATAAAAGTAACATATTTATTAATTAACCAATTAAAATTAATTACCAATTAATAATAATTGACAATTAACTTTAAATAAATACCAATAAATAATATAAGATATTTAATTAATTATAAATAAATTACTTACCATCCTATTCCCCTATAAACCCACAACCTGCTACAGAAAATAAATTACTAAAATAACATATTCATCAATTAATCAATTTAAATTAATTACCAATTATATTTTAATTATTTACAAAGTAATAATTAATTTACAATTATTTCCCAAAACATACCAATAAATAAAATAACATATTTAATTAATTATAATAAAATTACTTCCCACCCTATTCCCCTATAAACCCATAACCCGCTACAGAAAATAATTTACTAAAATTAACATATTTATCAATTAATCAATTAAAATTAATTACCAAATATATTTTTATTCTTTACCAATTAATTATTAATTACCAATTCATTTTAAATAAATACCAATAAATAAAATAACATATTGAAT
Organism: Lissotriton vulgaris; assembly: GCF_964263255.1. NCBI lineage: Eukaryota > Metazoa > Chordata > Amphibia > Caudata > Salamandridae > Lissotriton > Lissotriton vulgaris. Next base: position 1,529,162,726 of record NC_141693.1, read on the forward strand.
TAATTATAATTAAATTACTTCCCACCCTATCCCCCTATAAACCCACAGCCCGCTACAGAAAATAAATTACTAAAATTAACATATTTATCAATTAATAATTTAAAATTAATTACCAATTATATTTTAATTAATTACCAATTAATAATAATTAACAATTATTCTAAATAATTACCAATAAATAAAATAACATATTTCATTAATTATAATTAAATTTCTTCCCACCCTATTCCCCTATAAACCCAAAACCCACTACAGAATTATATTACACAAAAATTAAAAAATAATATTAACTTACCTTAAATTCGATATTATTGTTGTCTATATTCTGTCTAGTCGATATTATGTCCATTCTATATTTTTGATTCGATATTGTGTCCATTCTATTCGATATTAAAATTTACTAGTCAATATTTTGGTAGTCTATATTCTGTCTAGTCGATATTATGTCTATTCTATATTTTTTACTCGATATTATGTCTAGTCGATAATTAAAACTCAATATTTTGACTCTATACCGGGGGGACACCCTTTGACACTCCTAGTTCCTCTATGACCAAAGGAGTAAAGGATCCCAGGTCGTGACAAATCTATTTTTGCCGTAGTTCCTGTTTGCGTTACTCTAATAAGGCCAAAAGTGCATTGTATCAGGACACATCCACTATGGCACAGGTCTTTGGCCACACAAAACTTGGGCTCTGAGGCGGTGGGTGTGAGTGGGGATGAGACCATGGTAAGCCTAGTGTGTCCCACATTTAACACTAAAATGCAATTTGAAGCACTCTCTGTACCCACAATAAACCCAGAGACTGAGGCCTGATAGGTCACAACAAAGCACTGTCTTTCAGTAAAAGGCATTAAATACACAAGAATTGTCTTGGCATCTTGTTCTCTCTCTGGCAAGTGTTAGATGTGGCTCAACAGACCTGTTAGGCAGGATTGGACAATACAGTGTCAACAGGATGCCCGCAGCCTCCCCTGTGAATATTCTGTGGAATTCCGAGGGGTCAACTCTCCCCATTTTGGTCAGCCTATTGTTTGCTCCTGGGTTGCAGTTCACACATTTTGCACACCTATTACCAGGCTTGAGAACAGGCTGGGAGTTGGCAGAAGTGAATGCTGTTTAGCCTTGTGACAGCTTAGGGAGATTAATGGTAACTTTCTATTTATTTTTTCTATTTATTAAAAATTCGAAATCACTATGGTTTTATATAGAGGACAGCAAGACCTGCCAAACCAAAAAATGCTTTTAGGGATTTATTGCTTTAGGGACGTTGTCATGTATATTTTCAACATGTGACACTTTTAAATTCCATCGACCAAACCTTGTTGGCTGCAAAGCCAACATAGGAGTGACTAATATTTAAAAAGGAAGTTTTTACCTACTAGCTCGGCAAGCTTTACACTACAGCAGTCAGGCTACAATGGTAGCCCTGATGTCATGTTTCCTTGTCGTACTGAGTGGAGTGTACAATAAGTTCTGCAGATCTCAGGTGACTTTTCCACTTCCATGCCTTGGGTGCAGTTTCTACATCATACACAATGGCTTTAGCATGCCAATCAATGATTAGTCAATGACTAAAAGTTTTAGGGTTCATAGCATATACACTGTGTGCTGACAGCAGTGCCATGGTGAGCCATGCCATCTTAGTGTACAGGCTTTCAGAGATAGGAATCAGAGGCACGGCCTTCAAACTGTCATCCTCTTTCCTTTTGGATAGGGCTCAATCGGTAGAGGCTGGAACCTTTCCCTCAGAACAATTCACGCTCACGTGTGGGGTACCACAGGGTTCGGCTTTAAGCCCTACGCTATTCAATCTATATGTTCCCCTCTGGCTCAAATCCTCAGGAAGTTCGGCTTCTCAGTGGTCTCGTATGCTGATGATACACAGCAAGTCATATCAATTTCCTGCAACATTGAAGAGTCAGCAGATCGTTTCAACCACTGTAAGACTCAGGTCCCTCAGTGGATGAGTCATAACTGTCTGAAATTGAATGGGGGAAAAATAGAGGTTCTCCTGTTTCGCTCGGACACCTCAATTTGGACACCCAGATGATGGCCGTCCTTTCTGGGAGACCTTCCTGTCCCGGTGCAAAAGGAAAAAATCTAGGCTTTATTTTTGACGATAAATTGTCCTTTGAAACCCAGAACAGCTCCCTCACCTCCCACCGTACCCCATGTACCCATCGTACATGCGGTACGGCTCGTGCACCCATCGTCCATGGGGTACGGCTGGTACACCCATCGTACATGGGGTACGGCTCGTACCTCCCATGATCGCAGGGGTACCGTGCGCACCCCTGCGATCATGGGGGGTACGGACCTTATGGTGTGTATGTGTTTGTGTGCTTTTCCGTACGACTCGCGCTTACCTGACGTGGACTGTACGAATCGCGTCCTCATACCCCGGTCCGGATCGTACTCGTCGGGTCGTACAGCATGTGTACGAGTCGTACAGCATGTGTACGAGTCATACGGTTCCTGGTTTCAGCCTTGCAATACGTACGGATCGCGACGATTAGGACGGATTCACGGAATACGGATCGTACTACGCGACTCGGACAGACGGGTACGATTCGTACGGAGAGGGCTCCGGATACAAATCGTATGGACGTTTTTTTTCCCGAATCGGAATCGACCCCCTAGTCACAGTGGCAGGCATGCTGTATTTCAGCGTATTAGCATCTAGACGCCTCCTGGCAGTTGTGCGCTCTATAAATGCTCAAAGAAAATAGTGTTCAGAGTCTAAAACAGCAATGCATTCAGGTAACAAAAGAGGTTGAGCATGTAAAAATGAGCAATTCCTCATGCCCACTTCATCATTTTAAACAAGAGTTTGTCTTGCAGTAAAATTAGGTTTTCATCATGTTTCAGATTAAGTTCAAAACATGCCATATTCATTACAATGGATGTACATTCCGTTCAAAGCTTCTCGTATTACTTAAACGTTGACCATATTTGTTTTGAGGCATAACAAAATCATTTCAACTGCGGTCACATTCATATCAACATACATCAGATTCCGTTCAGTGTAGGTCATTATCATTTTAACACTAGTTAGATTACTTTCAGTGTATGCCTTACTCATTCAATTGTGTATCACATTCATTTAATATAGGGCAAATACATTTTAATAATTGTTATAATCATTGCTATGCCTGTCTTATCCATTATGACATGAGTAATGTTTATTTCAACAGATCAAGACTTTCTTATGACAGTTGTCATATTCCTTTGAAAGTGTGTACTTTCAAATTCAATAAAGATGTTACTTGTGTCAACATATGTCATGTGTGTTTCAACATGTGTCAGAATTATTACAAGATGTGCAATATTCATTTCAATGGATGTTGTATTTAAGTCAAAGCTTCTCATATTCATTTAAGAGTGGGCCATATTCCTTTTAATGCATGCCAAATTAATTTCAATTGTAATCATCTTCATATGAACGTATGTCATATTTAGTACAGTGTTAGTCATATTCATTTTGACACTAGTCATATTTATTTCAACTTATCTTATATTTGTTTGAACATGTGCCATATTCATTAGACCATGGCTTGTATTTGTTACTGATTGTCTGACATTCAGTTTATGTGTGTCACAGTCATTTGAAAGAGTGTTGCATTCAATTTAATATATATCATATTCATTCAGTGGCGTCACTAGGGTTGATGTCACCCAGTGCGGTAACTCATGGTGTCACCCCGGAAGGCTGTTGCAAGCAAACGTGCAGGAAAAAATCAGCATGGTCATCCAGGTAAAGCAAAGTATTTCTTTACTATGTCCTTTATTAAGTCACAAGAAGTAAAGGAGGCCACCACAGTGCTACTTGCGTCTCGGAGAGCCAGGGGGAACACCGCCTCAACCGACTCGCAAGCCACATTAAGTAAGCTCCAGCTGATTTCAAAACACAGCATAGATCAGAGGACACGAGACCAGCACGTAGGCGAAGGAGAAGCAAACCCACAGGTGCAACAGAGGCAAACCCTGCTTTGGGCTGCCGCAATGGCCTGAAATTATTTGCGTGTTTCTTTCAGACAAAATTGGAAAAACAGCGACCATCTCTCATTACACTTCCACTTTGACTTAGAAAAACACATGCATCTTTAATTTTGAGGTTTTGATTTGACTAGATTTCACTGATTTTTAAGATTGCTGAGAGTAATGTAAGCCAGCAAACTTTAAAAAAAAAACTAATAACAAAATACTGTAACCAGAAGCACAGCGTTTCCTGTTCAACGAAAGACATATCGACATTGATAATTAATTAAAACGTATGCGCCGAACGTGATTATCTAAACTGTATCTGGCAAAGATAAAGAACAACACAACCATAATAATACCACTCAATAAATGCTGCCAGATTATCAGTATGAATGTATTTGTTTTTAAAAAATCCACTTACTACTGCACAATCTACAAATGCATATTCTACTGTTGCACAAAATAAGGCATGGAGCTGAGGATAGTCTTTATTTTTACATTTGCATAGCAGGTGACACATTCTGTCGCAAAGCATTGATGAGTTGTATACATGCTAGTGAAATAAAGGGAGGCGTCCATTACATGTTCTGTTTCCTTTCATATTTTATGTGGGTCGCAAAGTGTGCTCTGCAAGTCAGTCACTTTGACATCTTGTTTTTTCATCTGAAAACTTTTGCGAATGGCACACCCACCATGCCACCCCTCTCTGACAAATGCGTGTCAGTGTGCTGAAGTGCGAGGTGGGTGCTGTTGGGATTTCCTGTGAACTATCAGGATTGTTTAAGGGGTGATGATGGATGAGGGTGAAAATTCTCTCTGGGGGAGGGGGGCGGGAGGGCTCAGTACTTCAATAGTGTGAGAAGAGTCCTGTTCGGTTTCATTGAAAGCCTGTGGAAACAGGTGGTGTACCCAGAGTTGGAGGTGTTGGCCAATGGGAGTAAATCCTACTTGATCATCAAAGCAGTACTACTGGACACAGTCTGGGGCTATAGAACTCATGGGTTGCCTAAAGTAGCAATGTAAATATTTTTATATATAAACGGTGATTACTTTATACACCATTTCTTGCTCTGACCTTTCCTATAAGGCAGCATTTTCAGCCAAATATTTTTGTGGTGTTTAAACGGAATGGCTCTTTATAAAAACACAAACATATTGCCTCTCACATGCATGCTTACTTTATGAGATCATTAAAAAAATTAAAGCTTTGTCTATTAAAATGTGTTCAAGAAATCTGCACTTAAGTAGAAATAGTAGAGGTACTACTGTTTTCAATTCGAGAAAGACACCTAATATTGTCATCTAAAAGGCCATCATCAAACAGACTAGAAGCAAAGAGGAAGTCCTCCTCTAACAGACCATGCTTCTGTTGGAACAGCTATTTTCAACTTGCTCTAAACTGGGTGCAGGGATTTTACCAAGCAGGTGGAAGAGAATTCCAGAAAACAGTGACCGCCCCGGTAAATGAATGCACCATGGTTATCAGAATCAACAAAGAAGGCAGCTCCAGCTGAGAATAGGCTGACACAGGAGGCACGCAAATCCATGAAGACATAATCTTATTTCCCAAATATTGGGGGATGTCAAGATGGAGATTTGTAGACACGGCAACACATTTTCTACAGGATGGTAGTCTTCGAAGGGAACCAGTGCACCGCTCGAAGGTCAAAGGATAGAGCACACATTGGCAGATTACAACCCAAACCACTGGGCTGGTGTAAGCCTGGAGCGCTTTCTTTAAAAGTAGCAAGGGAAACCTTCGGAACATGCCCAACTGTTTATTCCAGGGAGTCACACAGTCTGAATCACTGAACTGAACAGACACCAGAATGCACCTCAGGAGAAACAGGTGGACTGTGCAGATATGACCTGCATATTCAGCTTAGGATCGCAAAGAAAGCAGTGTTATTTGCCTTGTGGTGCAGTCATGGGGTTAATACCGTAGGGGCTAAGGTTCGGAGCCAGGACAGAGTTACCATGGAGCAGACTTTGGATTGCGTAGCTGTGGGACCGCCAGCAAGTGCAACTTGCCCAAGGTACGTTAAAAAGAAAGTATTCTCGCTCGTCGTCTGTCGCCTAATCCTCCTGACCTCCAGGTGTCAGCCCATGTGATGGTGTCACCCGGTGCGGTCCGCAACCCCCTCCCCCCCCCCCCAGCCCCTAGTGACGACACTGTATTCATTCCAGTGGACGTTGATTCCGTTCAAAGCGTCTCATATTCAATTACGTGTGGGCCATATTCATTTTAATGTACATCAAATTAATTTCAACTGCAATCATATTCAAATAGCATGTTTCATATTCAGTTCAGTGTTAATCATATTCATTTTGACACCAGTCATATTTATTTCAACGTATCTTATATTCATTTGGACATGTGTGATTTTCATTTGAACATGGCTTGTATTTATTGATGTATATCTGACATTCATTTCATGAGTGTCACAGTCATTTTAAAGAGTGTCAGATTTAATGTAATGTTTGACATATTCGTTCCAATGTGGGTCATATTCATTCAGCACCAGTCTTTATCATTTCAATAAGGGTTATATTCACTGCAGTTGTTGTTGTATTATTTTCAGCAACACCATATTCCTTTCAACATAGTTACTATACATCTCACTATATATTTTATCCAGTTCAGAGTGTGTGTTATTTCAATTGTCTACTAGATAGTATATTCAATCTGCCATGTTGCATATTTGCTTTAACACATGTTACATTCATTCTGATTTGTGTCAAATACGTTTTGCAGCACCCCATGCATTTTATGAGATGTCTTATAGGGAGGATCTGTACTTTTGACATGTACGGCTGCCCATACAAATCGCCTTTGTGATGACATGAGCACCTTAGCACTTAAAGAGTTTTTTTATGTTCGAGGATCATATGTTTCTCTGGTGTGAGGGGACTTCGGGGCATATTTACAAGGGCCTTATCTACGCTTTTTTAGCTTTAAAAGCCAAAAAAGTGGAGATAATATTAGCGCCCTATCTACAAGGGGATGCTAACATGCAGTAGCGCATGTTAGCACCCTTTTTCCCAGGCGCCTTGCTTTGCATCTCTAATGAGATGCAAAGTGGGCATCACTGGGCAGTACAACCTGTAAAATATCGCTGATGTGCACACTGCTAAAATGCATGAGCAGCCTTGTAAATATCATGATGTGGACATCAGCAATATTTTACAGGTTGTACTGCCCAGTGACGCCCACTTTGCCACTTTGCATCTCATTAGAGATGCAAAGCGAGGCATCGGGGAAAAAGGGTGCTAACATGCGCTACTGCATGTTAGCATCCCCTTGTAGATAGGGCGCTAATACTATCTCAGCTTTTTTGGCTTTTAAAGCCAAAAAAGAGGAGATAAGGCCCTTGTAAATATGCCGGCTTTGTTAATAAGACGCTAACAGGGCGATAAATTCCAGCGATAGACAGTGATAAATACAAAAGCGCTCGGTATTTATCGCCGTCTGTTGCTGATATGCCCCTTTGATGGGCTGCACCTATGCCCCCAGCTTGGCATAGCCTGTACATGCATCATTTTGAAGAGACTTTTGTGCTGACCCGATCATTCCGTTTAGAACAAAGATGCAATTGTGGCAGAGTTATATTGATGATATTTTGATCATCTTGAAAGGGGCCACATCAGACATAGGAGATTTCCTCAGTTGCATTAATTTCCTGAACCTGCATTTGAGATTTACTGAGAGTACAGCTACTGTTCAACTATTCTTCGTAGACCGATTGATTTCTTTGGAATGGGCTCAGCTGAAAAACAGGACTTTACATAAACCGAGGGATCAGAACAGCCTTGTGCTATTTGGGAGCCGTTATCCCTGATCACTTAGGACAAACTGCAGTTTGGTCAGTTTCTCAGACTCCAACACAACTGCAGTGAGGTTGATACCTTTAAGAAGCAAGCTAACAATCTAAAACAGAAGTTTCTGAAAGGAGAGTATCCAAGTTGTATCATCAAAACAGCACTCAAGTAATCTCACAATAATCACCACGAGGCCATCTTAGCCCTTAATGACAGAGCATTGAATCTAAGACTCACATATGTGACCAGTTTCACCCCTATTCCAAACAATGTGACCAAAGTGATCAACAAGAGAGTGTCCATTCTCAATGTGGGGGATTCTAAAATCGAACAAGCATTTGCGATGCAATAGATCTTGCATTTGCGAGACTTTGAGCTATTGGCATTGTTAAATGACAATGCCTTTTATTTATTTGTTGGTTTTTAAAACATCAATAAAAGGCATTGTCATTTACAATGCAAATAGCTTCAACTCATGCAATTGCTTGTTTCTGTGTGTTTTTAAAGCTGCTGACGTGACCTGTTGCCCCAGCGCAGTTAAGGACAAAAGCAGGACAAAAATATAAATAAATAAATAATACGACGCAGAGGCTTGTTCTCAATTGTGCACTTAAAAGGCCTGTTCCCAATGTGTTTGAAATGAAAAGCCAAGGGAGCAGAGTGGTGCAAGCAAAGCAGGCACTGTTGCAGGAAAGCATGTTGTGCCAGCAAAAGGAGAAACGTATTAAGGAAAATAGTGCTCACATGCTGTAAATAACACCTTCCGTGTAACATCGAAGTACACGGCCATATCCTCAAGGGAGGCTACAAATGAAGACAAGGCAGTAGTAAGGAGGAACTACTAACTAATAAGCCTATTAATGAATCAGAAGCCAGTATTTACGATGGGCAATGACACAAGCCATTGACAAATATGGGCGGAGAGTGGACAGAGCTTCAAGTCCATACCCAAGTACCCCTGCCTCGCGCAGCGCACTCACTGCTCAGGCCAGTTGCTGCACAGCAGACCCCACACATCCTAATATCAGTACCAGCTGCCTGTTAGCACCAGTAACAAGCCATTTTCCTGCGGTATATGCAATTTTTGTCTCCTCACTCGACCGTTGAAGACTCTGGATGTGGGTCTCCGTGAAGAACTGCGCCAAGTCAAACACACCAGCTGTCAAAGTACGAACAGAATGTACCTCATATTTTGCCCCTGCAGCCCCAGGTGAGGGAATGACCCCCAGTGCAGTTAAGACAAGAATTAACGAACACCAGAGTAACGTTTGATGTTAGAGACTGACCATCAAACTCAGTACACATTTTGTAACCACCAATCATACCACCACATACCTTACATGGATGATCCTTGAGACTGTGACTAATAAGGATATACCCACTAGACTATATGAGAAGGAACAACGGTGGGTGTTTAAACTCCATACTGACATGCCAGGACTGAATGATGATATCCAGTGGCTGACTTCAGAAAATACCGTGCCCACCCAGGTATCCGTACCATTTCTCCTCTCTCGGTTGCGTACATGCACATCACACCATGCAAGTAAGTGGGTGTGCTCCACATCAATCCACCAGGCACCATGGTTGGTTAGATTGTTATCTATTTATGTGAATTTGATCACTTTTCATTTCTCGTGCTTTAACATAATGTATTGGTATTTTGACAGAAATTTAATACAGGTTACTACTTGGTGTGCCATCCATGGTATCAAAGAGGTCTTTACCCTGACTTTCCGTGCATTCAATCACTTTTCCTTTCCCATACTTTAACATCATTTATTGTTATTTTGACCGAATACTGATAGAGGTCGCTACTTGGTGTGTCGTCCTCATTATCTAAGAGGTCTTTACCTTGACTTTCTGGAATGTGAGGAAAGTACCTGTATTTTTATGTTCTTGAACACTTTCACGTGGCTCACTGTGTTGGGAAAAACTCAATAAGCTATTTACAATGGCATGTGTGGATTCACTGTTTCTTTGGCAGGTATCCCACTTGTGTCCCACGCATTTGCGATTTGCTGTACTAGTGTGTGACACAAGGGTGTGTCTGCAGATATCACATATTAATTTAAGCTTTTTTATAGTCACTAATGATGTTATACTTGACACTGTATATATAATTGAATATCTTTTTATTTTGTCTTCTATGCAGGTTACCTCATGCTTACACACAGAGCACACTATCAGGTAGTGTTTTCTGATGGTGGTGAGATGTCAAAGCACATCTTGTCACCTACTCATAGTGTGGGTGTTAGAAATGAGGGTCTCTAGTTGGCAATGGTTTGCACCTTTGTCCAAATAGGGACCCTTCTTCCTAGTCAGGATGAGGGGATGCACTTTCAAAGTAACCCCTGCCCACCCCCTTGGTAGCTTAATGATGGACTTGGCCATGTTGGCTAAAGTTCACTTAAACCTTTTGCTTTTCCCCTAGACCGTTTTCCTGACAGAGAGCTGGGAAGTTAGATGCTGTAGGTACTTGCCACTGGTAATCAGTGTGCAAGTACAGATGTTCTCTGTATAAATTGTAGTGGTGTTTGGTTGTCTCTGATTGGTATGTTTGACTTACTAGCAAGATCCTTAAGTGATGTGCAGTGCACTGTGTGTGCCAGAGCTAGTACTAAAGAATTGCGCAGGGAACACAGGTCTTCAGTGTAGTGTCTGCGCGCATTATGCTAAATTAGCATGTGTCCTGACAAGTGCTAACACTTGTCAGGTCTTACTTTCCCTTTTGCATACACATGGGGAACCCCTGTAGGACATCCTGGGTAACCCCTAGGCAGGGTGCAGTGTAGGTAAAAGGCTGGACATGTGCTAGTGTTGGTGCTAGGTCCTGACAGTGGAAAAGACTCCATTTCATTTTCCCTGGTGAAAGGCCTTCCTGCCCATAGGACAGAACGGGGGAGGCTGGGTGTAGTATTGTTAGCCTAGTTTCCCAAGATTTGGAAATGGAACATTGAAGTTTGGTATGTCTGAACTTACAGTGTCATAACGCATCTTTTTGGGTAGATGGTTTCATCGCTTTGTGTCCAGAAACTGCTGTTTGAAAAAACAACCAAGTTTGTGCTTTAGACCTTTTTGTGTTTCTCAGCAGAATGTGAATTGCCTTCCTGGAGCTGGGGGAGGTGAGAAAGGCTGAGGGAGGTCGTGCCTCAGGGGAGAGGTGGAGATGGCACTAGGCTGCCCGGCACCTGGAGCGGGGAGAAGAAAAGGCTTTGCGAGGTGAAGAGGCCTGATTCTGAGCCATGAAACAATGGACCCATCTCCCTCTGAATGATTGAAGATGCAGGCCCCCAGTATCAAAGAGAGGGCGGTGATACTGGGGGGATGGGGGATTTACAAGAGTGATTTAGGGAGGGGTCGGGATCCCTGAGCACAAGGCAACTTCAAAGACAATGAGGGCTATAACTGAAAGAACTGTAACTCCAAGACTTTGGTTATGTTGATGATGTCATTGAGAACGGTCTCTGTGTGAGCGCAAAATCCGTTCCGCTCACGGATTTTGCGGTTTTTCGGTAAATCCGCAATCTGCGAACTCCCGCAAATTTACCGAAAATCCGCAAATCCGCGAGCGGCGGATCCGGGGGGCAAAAGTTCAAGCCTTCAACCTTGAAGTTGTTGTAACTATTTTAGGATGGCGCCGGCAAGCTGCCAGCGTCATCCTAAAATAGTTACTAAGTTAGCTTCAACAGGAAGCACTAATACATAAAATAAAGCAGGTGCTCGAGGGACTCTGCAAAAAGGGCCCCCTCAACCGTAATCAGGTGGCAGGGGCCAGGGTGATGTCTGGTCGATTGGGCAGAACAGGGCTCCTCACATACAAGACCGAGCTTGGTTCTCGCAGCTGCTCCGCCTTCCCGATTGGACGGATCCTCGGCTAGTAGCTGGGGTCCTGAAGGCAAAACCCTGGAGCTGGCCATTTGGTCCAGAGAGCCGGCAGTGGAGAATAGCTTGCTTGACCGGTGCGCCCCTGGTGAGTGATTTGATTCTTGGAAAAAGGCACCTTGCTTGCACAACACCAGCCTGCGGGCCATGCCTGGTACAGTCAGTGGACTGTCTTGGACTTGGTGGGTCTGCGACCCTTGAGGGACACAGAGCGCTTGCAAGCAGTCTACCAAACTAACTGGTAATTGGTCTCATTATGAAAAGGTCCGGGAGTGCTCACAGGCAATCTGCCAGACCAACTGGTAATAGGCTTCATCTTTGAAAAGGTCTGGGGCTGAAGGCCTGCCCTTTTGTATTGTTACAGTCTTTGGGCTGTCTTAGGCGCAGTTTGCGGCCTGCCTTGCTTGCACAACACCAGCCTGTGGGAGGTGCCTTGATACAGTCTACGGACTGACTTGGAAGACATTACCTGATGAGCTGTGTCTTGGCACGGTCTTTTGGGCAGCCTTGGTTTGTACTTGGTGGGTTTGCGGACCCTTGAAAAAGACACAGATTGTTTGTGAACAATTTGCCAGGCCAATTGGTAATTCAGCAAGTGTTTTAAAAGGTCTGAGGTTAAAACCTGTCTTCTTGAACTTGGCGCAGCCTTCAGGTTGTGGTCTGCGGTGTGCGGTTTTGGTTTTTGACCATTGTGCTCTAGCTTATTGTTCCTTTTCTTTTCTTTCCTTGTTTGTTGGTGTCATATTTATCTGTTGAGAACAGAGTATGTGTCTTATATCAAGATGTTGTCTTTAAGTAAGTTTGGGTGCTTTGGATGTTGATGTTGTTCTACTGATGCTCGATTGGAAGAGAGCCAGCCAGCACCTCCGGATGGTTCCTCAAATTCTGACATATACATGAAGTACGGTATTGGCCCTATTGTGTTTAGCACATTGTGGCATAAATACATGAGGGACAATGCTGAACTGCGATGGCCACTTGCGGGTTGGTTTGGTGAAAAAAAACTACATTTCTTGCAGGACAAATTGTTTGCTAGTAAAAGTAGGCAATCAATGTTTGATTCTTTAAGTGTGTGTCAGAAAGAAGCTAAGCAGTGGCACATGAGATTGGAGAAAGAGGCAAGGAAAAGACAGACACAGACACAGAAAGCTGTGACCTATGAAAGGGAAAAGGTAGAGAAGGGTATAGAATGTGCAGACAGGAAGTTTCGCTTGCAGACTGATAAATGTTATGTTGCGAGGGAAGAAGGTGAAGATTTTTTTGAAGAGCTCTTGGACTCTTGTACCCCGCCTCCTTATGCCCCTGAACGGATATACCAGACAGTCTTGACATCTTTGTCCCCAGCTCCTAGTACTTCCCTTGTACTGCCCTAGTACTGCCCACACAGATACATCCACAACTAGTTCTACTGCCTCCGCCCAACCCCTCTTGACACCCCTGCCTACACGCCAATAACTGGAGCGGGTGCTGCTAACCTCCCCACCCTGTCGGTCCATTCTGCTTCGGCTACCACGGCTCTTTCCACCCCTACAGTGCTGTCCCCCTACACAAGGATTCCTGTCTCTGCATCCACTCTTTCCCCTCTGAGTGTGAGACCTCAAACGCTACCGAATGTCAACATGCCTGTGCGAGGGATGTTTGAAGGAAATTGGGCGGTAGCACGAGATCGCATGGAGAAAGTGTTGGTGCGTTCTGCAGTGGGTGATGAGGAATAGACGATGGTGGCGAATCAGGCATCCCAGTGAGCTCGCAATACAATTTATACTGTGGAAGATGTGTGGAGTGTAATGAAAGATTATGAATCATTTTTACAGCAGCTTGCTCTTAAGCATATGTCAGCTACGTTAAAAAGATTGTGGGAGCAGTGCTTTCAGGGTGTTGCACTGCAGATTATATATGATATACGATGCTGGGTCTATGCTTTGGGCATGGCCCCAAATGAAGATTTTGCTGATGTAACGACGTTTGTGGGGTACCGAGGTTGATTGCTCTAAAAGATCCTGACCATGGGGGCACAACACCCTATAAGAGAAGTCCATCCCATTTATCCTCAAGAAGTACCAGAATTGCGTGATTCGATTAATACAGTAATACGTCAACGAGTTGATACTCTGTTTCAGGAGCAGTGGATCAACACTCCCTGGAAGAGGAGTGAGGTCCTGTCTTTAAAAAGCCAGCTGCTGGACCCTCAGAAAAACCCCACTACATATTACAGAGAATTGACAGAGGCGGCCTTCTCCACTGTGATGATAATATCTGATTTAAAATGTTTTTTTGGCTTGTTTGTACCAATTGATAAATGGAGGCAGATTCATACGCAAGACCATACACTGGAATTAGGAGGTAACTAGAATGAGATTAAGGCATGGGATAGAGAGGGTAAGCCTGGTAACAAGCCGAAAGCGGAGCTTCTAGCTTTACCAGGTCATATTATAACATACATGCACTCCCTTATTCCCCAAAGAAAGTGGATTGGGATAAGTTGACTGCATGCTGTCAGAAAGAGGAATGAAAGTGTGTCTGATTTCTTTATTAGATTTGAGGAGGGTGTTCTTGGATTTCAGTGGTGGGGATTTATCGTTGGAAGGTAGTGTTAGGTTGTTCATTAATAGATTTGTTCCTAATTTGCTTCCTGAGATTGCAGCCGGAATGCAGGCTTCTGAAAGCATGTGGACTACATCCTCACTGTCAGTGATCTTGAGTATGGCTCAGTATTATGAGCATAGAGAAAATGAGGATAAAGAAAAGGTGGAGAAAAAGGCAAAGGATTTAAAGACGAGGGTTTTGTTACAGCGAGTTGCGAGGGGCAGAGGATGACGTTCAGGTTGGCCCAGCGGCTACTTCGGTCCAATAGGGGTGGTGCTTCCAATACGCCCCTTGGGCTTAACCAATGTGCGTATTGTAAAAAGGAGAGGCATTGGCGAAATGAGTGCCCGGAGCTGTCGCACAAAGGCGAGGCACCAAGAGGTCGAGGATATAGAGGATGTGAGAGAGGGGGAGTTGGAAGAGAAGGGATGCAGTCGGAGGATGCATTATTAAATAGACAGAGTGTAAATTATTTTGATGACCCCGGGAGCCAACATTATTATCATGAAGATTATGACATGGAAGAGGTGACTGGGCTGTCCCACAGCTAGGACAGCCAGGGACAGAAACCAGTTCCAGTGCCTATAGATCAATGCTGCCCCTACATCACTACTGATTTGCAGGGCACCACAGAGAAATTTCTGGAAGCTCTATTTCCTGTTCACTGGTCCCAGTAGCAGCTCTTTTAAATAAAAATACTGATAGACTAAAGAATAATTATAAATGATATTACAGTTAACTTCAAGGAATACATTGCAATTTTATGAGCACTCTAAAAAAACATCTTTTAGTTTATATACAGAGGCCCCTTTAGGGATTTTATAAATATTGAAAGTTTTATAGATTTATATTTTAAATATGCGATTGCCTTGCCTTGTCTACTTTTCTGTTTAGTGTTTTGTCTAAATGCAATAAAGATAGCTAGAGATTGTGCACACATCCTTCCTGAAGACATAGATTGCACAGCATGGACAGCAGAACTAAGAGCACCATTCTTTCTTTATTGTTGGCTTCAAGGCTCACCTTTTCAAGACCCCTCAGCTTTTTTTTGTTTTTGCACAGGTCTTTGCAACGAAAACCTTTCACGTGGCACTGAATGAAACAGAAATGCACAACAGAATGTAAACTAATTTTGTTCTGAGTTATAACAGCTGACCTACACAGTTCTGTTTTGAAAAATGGTATTTGTAACACTGAATTGATATTGGGACCTTTAAAAAGTGTAGAAAAGAATATTGTTCCCTTTGCAGTATTCATTTGTTTGTTTAAGTGTCTAAAAATGACAAAATGAGATATGTAGACTGTTGCAAGGAATTTCATTAAGAAATAGTGAGCACTATATAGGTGCTGTCATAGTTGTTATTATGGCTTGTGACTAAGCAACCGTGATATCACCAAACCTAAAGAGGCTGAAGAAAAAAATGTATTCCCCAAATTATAAGACTGGTAAGATTGACGGACTCTTTAATGTGGTAACATTCCTGCATCATACTTCAATCCTTCTGAGTCTGCCTTATTAACTGTTTAAGGCAATCCAATTTTACTGTTCTCCTCCTCAATAGAAATATGGGCCTGATTACGAGTTTTCTGGGAACACGCCACCAAACCGGAAGCATCCCGATTGTCGCATTACGACATCAGTGCTGGCCACAGCAGCAGCATGCTTCAGCTCTAGGAGAGGGCCTGAAGCCAATGTCAGCTGCCAAGTTGAGCACACTGTTTCCCTGCACCATGTTGTACATGGCAAACAGTGTGCTCACCAAGAGTGCAAGCATGGGGGGCACAACATGGTCCTTGGCCACAATCCAAATGAGCTTATTGACCCTGGGCCCTTTTTATGGCCATTCACCAGCCTCTCTGCCAACCTTTTCATGGTGATGTACCTGCCATTCAAAGGTCGTTGAAAGGCAGATCATAATTTACCATGACGATGCCCATTAAGGCACTGCCAATATTGACCGCCGCCATCCCCTCGCGCTGCTGCCACGAGAGTTCAGATCTTGAAGGCAGTGTCGGCCTGGAGATGGCCTGGAGGTGGTCTCCCCGCCAGCATTGTAATCCGGCTGTTGGACCACCAAGGTTTGCAGGCGGTCGGACCACCGGAAAGCATCAAAGGTTCCTTAACCAACAAAGATGTAACCAGGCCCTATATTCCTTTATCTCCTCCGCCCACCATAAACATGGCTTTGGATATCGTTCCAGTTCAGTTTCCCATTCTAACGTTTTTAAAGGTAGATGCTTATTATCATGCACCGTTTGGATCAGTGGTCGAAGTGGGGAGAAAAAAGTAGGGGAACTGTGTGTGGAGACTCAGGGGGCGGGAATAAGCAGAGGATTGGATTAGTGGGCGGAGTCGGAGGTTTGGCTAGAAATAGCAAAACATACCAATTTTTAATACATTTGGCATTTCACTGACCAGTTACAACTTATAACGCCATTTAATTCAAACAATCGATAAACATGTTTATTTGAGGTTTAATATATGTTGTTTAACAAAGCAAAAGTTACTAAACAACGTGAATTGTGTTGCTGTGACGTGGAAGGCCATGTGCAAAGGTTGACTGGTCCCCTTTCTCACCGCTGCATTTGCATGTTACACTGGGATTAATGAGGCGAAAGCTTTACAGAGACTGTTAGTATGTGTAAAAATGTCAAAATAATAAAGTATCAGAAAATGTACTTCATAACACTGCAGTCTTTTTTGCTGCATAATTTAGTCAACACTGCAACATAATGTTGTCCTCCATTGCTGCATAATTGCAGTGGCCCCAAAGCAGGCAGCATATGTTAAAAGTGCTTGTGTATGAAGCAGAGAGATCATGAAGTTTGTGAGCTTAGGGGCATATTTATGGAAATGGTGGCGCTGGACAGCACAGCAAGTTACTTTGCTGCACTGCCTTGTATCACAGGGAAAGGGCAAGAATGCAAAGTCTTTATCCAATATGGTGCATTCCTGTCTTTTTCCCGTCTGCTGGCACCATTTCGACAGCCTAGCGCCAAAGCAGGCACACTTGCCCCATGGTGCTAGGGTGCCTCCATTGCATTCAGGATTGCTTTTGTGCAGGAAGGGGCACCATCCTGCACAAAAACAATCTTGAGAGGCTTTTTCCTCTTTCTATGTGTGCTGCAGAATAAAGCACACTTTGAAAGAGGAAAAAACAAGGAGAAATAAAGATATTTATCCTAGTTATGCCTCCCCTCGAGCAGTGCAAGATTTTGATGCATTCCCAGGATTACAAGTCCTTGTAAATCTGTGAATGCCTCAACAACCGTGGGATTTGCGTGGGAGACTTTTATTGTTGCAGGAAAACTACTGAGTTTACAAGGAACTCTGCAGTGATTTGTGCCTTTTTAAGAGTGAGTCATAATGCTGCACAGTTCTGCTGGTTTTGCAACACCAACCGCAACACCTCCCTTGCACACAGTAAGGCAATGCAGCAGTTTTTGCTGCGTTGCACTACTCAAGTTCTATGAAGTTGTTTAAAGACATGCAAAGTGGCTTTACGTAGCTTTTAAAACATGACTTAGAGCTTTGCATTGTGCATGTACCACATAGCAAGTTGCAAGCATGACACAAGGCCCTTGAAAACATGCTCCTTTGTCTGGTATGCATGCAAACTTATGCATTGCAAATCCCTGTTGATTTGCATTAGTACTACTGGAACAAGCCCAATGGAGGCACCAATGGGTGAGGTGGACTGGCCTCAAGGGTCCTGTGACCTCAGTGACAAAGTCACTGCTGCTCTAGGGTGTGCTGCTTTGTAGGCCTGCCCACAAGACTGGAGGTAAACTTCAGTATGGATTGTGGTGGACAGGGCTTCAATGTTATTCAACGCTGGCCACCGGTCGGGTTCACCTGCTGGTGCTAAGTGACCAGGGCTTCTAAGGTCTAGTAGGGCCTTCTAAGGTCTATCATGGGAATGTGCTCCCTCAGTAATGGTCTGATGGACTAGGCATGAAGGCTGGACCAGGTTTCCCAGTTCCAAATTCTGTAGCTCTTGCCATAGTGCCACATCCTACCCCCACCAAACACCCTTCTGCCCCACTGAGTGAAACTCGCACTGTCTTCAGCTATAACCCAATTCTGCCCCATTATAAACACCTGGATGTGACTCATTTCAAATTATGCATTGCCTGAAAAAAACTAACAGCATTCTTGGAAAAAGCAAACACTCAGGGAATGCAGGATTATGTAAAGCATGCGAAATATAAGCAGGAACAACATGTTACCTTAACCCTTTTACTCTCATTGTTCAGAAATTAATGAGTATTTTTGTGTCTCAAACATTGAGGACATGAATATTGGGCTCTTCCTGTACATATGTGTCAGGGCTCAGAAGACAAAAGAACTCTTCAAGAGAATCTGATCCGACTCACGGAAACCCACAAGGGCTCCTTCATATTCATGTCAGCCAACTAGCTGCTCAAACATAGTATAGCAAATATGTATTCAAGTGTCCTGCAAAGAAGAATGAGTGCGAGTAAGTAAATGTGGGTGCGAATGATTGAGTTCCTGAATGTAACCGAGCATGAGTGAAAGAGTGTATGTGGATGAAAGTGAGAGAGAATGAGTTACGTAGAGTAAGTGAAATTAAGTTAGAATGAGGTAATCAGAGTAGGAAAAAGTGTGGTGAGTGCGTGTGAGAATGTGATACTGAATATTAAAGAGTGAGTGCAAGATAGAACAAGCATTGGCATAGCCAATATGTCTCGCATTTGGAACCTTATAAGTGTTTAGCCATGCAACAGTTGATGTTGTTGCACCAAGGATATTGTGCTGCATAACTAAATACTTATAAGGTCCCAAAAGTGCGACCTATTGCCTATGCCAATGCTTGTTGATATTGTTCCAGGCACTAGAAAACAAAAAACATTTGCAAACATTTGTTGATTTTCTCTTGAGCATCTTTGAACAAAATAGACTTGAAGACAATATTACTTGTATTAAAATGTTTAATTAGTGAGCAGACTTCTTCTTTTGAGGATAGCCCAATTTACTGGAAAGGGGTCAATTATGAGACATCACACTGACTGCATCGTCATATACACTTGGAAAGTGTCATTTAACGGAAAAGGATCTTTTAAGAAACAGGACACTGCTTATAAACAGCAACAGGAAAGAAAAGGTCACATAAAATAGATCACGCGGCTCGAGACAGCTTACACCTTGTCTCAGGCCCTGGGTTTAAATGGGCACCCACAGGGCACACCGCCTGTAGAATGGGCATTTATGGTGTAGCGACGCACTTAAAGTGTTATTATGAGTAGCGACGCACTTAAAGCGCTATCTGTGTAGACGTGCATTTATTTCCTTACTCATGCTTGTATTTCTTCATGCATGTATACGTTTTTTAATTTTGTGCACCAACATATGGACATATTTAGGTACTTCTAAATTAAAAATGCACTTTATGAGTCCGTCCGCCACCCCGAAGTGGAGGGACCGTCCGCAGGGGCAGCGGCGGTCCCTCCGTTGCAATTAGGATGTCCCCTATCTTTAGCTTGAAGCAGCACTCGCCGCAAGGTTAAAATGCATGATTTGCATTTACATGCACAACGCGGCAGGCACCGCGCGGTGCCTGCCGCTTTGTGCATGTAAATGCAGGGGGGTACCATAGGTACCCCTCATGTGCACCCCAACCCCCCCTTCACCCTGGGGACCCGCAAGGGGCCACAGAAGTAAAGTTCCACATGCTTTTCCATGGCGGAAAAGCAGCCGCGGAAAAGCATGTCTCACCACACATCCTAATTTGGCTGACGGTGTATTGCAGACACCGCCACCAAATAGCGCTCTTCATCCCGCGGATCAGCGGCGGACGGACCTGCCGTCCGCCGCTAGTCACAACGCCATCCCACCGTCATCCTAATCTGGCGGTGGGTGTTTTCTGTCACCGCGGCGGTGAATCCGCATCCTCCGGGCGGGCGGTGGCTTCCATCGGCCCTGAGGATGTGGATTCACTGCCATCATAATCGACCCCTATGTTTCTCAAGCTGCTTTGTGAAATTAACCAGGCACACTATATACATTAACATAAAATAACTCTTATGTGACTGTAGCGGGGATGGCCGGTTGTCACGTCTAGGCACGAAGTCTGTGACCTCTGTGCCTCCTGAAGGGGATTCGTCTATTAAAACTCCCCTCTTGTCTTCACAGTCACATGTATGTAGAAAGACAGCCGAGCAGGACTATATACCTGGCGAAGAGGAGGACGACGGCCCCTTTAACTGGGCCGGCCTGGGAGAGTGGGCGGAGTCACGATCTCCTTCAAGACCCGAGGACGAGATTGCACAGGTGTGTTTTATCACCGGAGGCGTTGGAGGTATCGGAGAACAGAGGACGGAGGCGAGTGAGGAGTTTGAGTGCGAGGCAGAGGACGGAGGAGTGGAGGAACGATTGGAGACCGGAGGAGCATCAGCGGAGACTCGGAGGGAGAGCGGAGACCCGCAGGCGGCGCGGGAGCCAGAAGGCCATCGGCACCACGAGCTGTCCAGCCGCACGCCTGGAGGTGTTTGGCTACACCAGGTACGCAACCGTATAGCGGGTTGGGTCGGGAGGAAGGGAGGATCCGTAACCTGACCCGGGTTCCTTCTCAAGTGTTCCCCCCCCCCCCTATCTCGTACCTAATCCCTCACAGCGTTGTGTTCACACACCGGTGGTGTTTCCTCACTCTTTTTCCCCTGCACTTGTACGAGCACCGCAAGTTCAGAAACTGACACCTGGTTCTTTTTTCCTTTATGTTGAGCACAAAGTTGGAAGAAGAGCAAGAATATACAGCCCCTATCTCCCGTCATCATGGAGACTGCTGAGGACAGTGCAAGGAGCGGACTGGATTGGGAGAACGTAGAAGTGGAAAGCCGTAGGAGAGGACGGAGGGAGAGAAGCCGATCGCCACTACGCGTCAACCTGTACTGATCTATCGTTGGCTCAAATAAATCCCACCTTATCCAACGTACGTATCTTGCCCTTTTCTGCCACCCTCATTACAGTGGTGGAGAATGCAGGAAACCCTCCCATCTGTACAGAAAAGATGGATGAATTAATACAGCTACTCGTTAAGGGGCAAGAACGACTGGAATGGGTGATGGAGCAACACCTCCAATCCGACCAAGCAGACAGGGAGATCATGACGGAAGCAATGACCTCCAAAGCCGCCGAACCGCCATTGAGTTGGACTCGCGACAGGGGTAGCGAGGAGAGAGGAATACCGCATGGAACTGCAGGGGTCTCCATACAAAAGTATCAGCCGGGGGAGGACCCCGATTCCTTTATGTTGAATTTCGAAGGAGCAGCCAGGGCTTGCGGATGGCCCGTGGCTAAGTGGCCCTTTTTTTTGGCTCCTCTTTTGGTAGGTGAGGCTCAAGCGGCCTATCAAGTGGCCAATCCAACCGGAGACACGCCCTACTCCGATGTCAAAGGGATTATTTTGGACCATGTAGGCCTGGATGCAGAGGCCTACAGGCAAAGATTCAGGATAGAGAGGGGCCTCCCGGGGGAAAATGACAAGACTTTGTTTGTTCGATTAAAGATGGCCGCTGATAAGTGGCTTACCCCTGCGGTAAGCACAAAAGAAGAAATAATGAACCGTATTTATCTCGAGCAATACCTCGAAGCACTGCCGTATGCCACACAAAGTTGGC
Organism: Lissotriton vulgaris; assembly: GCF_964263255.1. Classification (NCBI taxonomy): domain Eukaryota; kingdom Metazoa; phylum Chordata; class Amphibia; order Caudata; family Salamandridae; genus Lissotriton; species Lissotriton vulgaris. Next base: position 1,529,184,639 of record NC_141693.1, read on the forward strand.
TACGCCAACATCATAACTTGACTACCGCTCAAGCCATTGAGATGGCTGCTACCTTTTCCCGGGCTCAGCACAAAGCCCTGTCATGGGAACCGGAGAAGAACCCTAGAGTGGGTCCGAGGAATGAGACCACCCGCATGGGGCAGAGGAATGAGAAATGACCACCCAGACCTCCGGAGCCTCCCCGACCCGACCCTGGAGGCCCGAACCCCCTGGACCCACGGGGCCCCAGTGCTTTGACTGTGGCAACTGGGGACATATAGCCCGCCTCTGCCCTAGGCGAAGGCCCCCGAAGAGCCCATGGAAGTCAGATACCTCCTGAAGACAGTCTTATATTCGGCCGAAATGGGGAACTGCATTCGTGTGAGTCTAAGGGTAAACAGGACCTCCATTCATGCATTACTAGACTCAGGGTGTAGGCAATCAGTTGTCCAATCCATACATGTAGACCAGTCCCAGTACATCCCGCAAGAGAGAGTCAGCATCCGCTGTGTGCACGGTGATGTGAAACAATACCCGGTAGCTAACATACCCATAGAGCCCCAACAAGGGAAACCACATACAATCAGAGTACGGGTCCTGTTATCCCTCCCTGAGGATTTGATAATAGGTACAGACAATCCCACGTTTCTTACCATGTTCCAACAAACATTGAACCTCTCTCTCTCCAGTCCCTCCACCCAAAAGGGTGCCATCCAGCCCCCGCTCCTGGCGTTGGTGTCACAGGAACCCTGGATCCTGGACCGTAGTTTTCGATTCGCCTAGAGCAATGATCCCACCCTGTACAACGCCTGGGAGAGCGCACATAGGGACCAGGACCTGGACCCCCCCAGGTTCCTGAAGTTCATCATAAAAAAGGAGCTTCTCTACAGACAAGCCCGGAAGGAGGACCCCGATCAGCTGCTCGTACCCGTCAACTTCAGAGATCAAGTGCTGTTCTTTTCACATGCTCATCTGGTGGCAGGCCACACCGGCACAGAGAAGACCACACAGAACATTCTACGCCATTTCTATTGGCCAGGGATCTATAAGGACACCATGACCTACTGCCAGGAGTGCGAAATCTGCCACAAAAAGAATATGTTCCGACCCCCGGCGGTGCCTCTACAGCCCCTCCCCATTATTGGGTCGCGATTCGAGAGAGTGGGTATGGACCTCATTGGTCCTCTACCGAAAACCCGGAAAGGGTTTCAACACGTCTTGGTTATTGTCGATTATGCGACTAGATTCCCGGAGGCTTTCCCTTTAACCGCAGCAACCACCAAACAAGTGGGCGATAAAATGCTGGAACTCTTTTTCCGCGTGGGGTTCCCGAAAGAAATACTGACGGACCAGGGAGCCCCATTCGTCTCACGAATGATGAAGGAAGTATGCCAGATCTTGAACATTCATCAAATCCGAACCGCGGTCTACCATCCCCAGACGGACGGGCTGGTTGAGCACTATAACCGAACACTAAAGACTCCGGAAAGTGTTGGAGGTGAGCGGGGCCGAATGGGAACAACTATTGCCCTTAGCCTTATATGCCATCAGAAGTCAGACGCAGAGTAGTTTGGGCCTCTCTTCATTCGAGCTGTTGTACGGCCGACAACCACGCTACCTGCAGGAAATAACTCAGGAAGCATGAGAACAAGAGCTACAAGACGACACGGTACAAACCTTGGAGTACGCACAGAGCCTAAAAGCCAAACTCGGCAAACTCCGTGATTTGGCATATACAAATTTGGAGAGAAGGCAGACCCGACAAAAGAGCGTCTACGACAAAGGAAAAAAACGAAGGTGGTAGGCTGTAGATTAATGGGCATTGGTCCTACTCCCTTCATCTGCTCAAAAATTCACAGCCGAATAGGTCGGCCCATACAAAGTGATAGCAACGATTGGAAATACCAGTTATAAACTGAAGATTGGACCCAGGAAGACACAGGTCTATCATATAAATATGTTAAAAAAATGGCTTGGACCACCACCTGAGGCAGTGCATCTGGCAAGCCCCCGTCAGGAAACGCTTCCGGAATCCACCGTCTCCCAGCTTGTCATAAATGAAGAATTATCTCTGAGGGAGAGCGAAGGCTTACAGGCTGTACTGGGTAAGCATGCCGCGTTGTTTTCAGACCTGCCAGGAAAGACAGACCTTACCGAACACCAGATCAACACTCCCCCGGGCAAGATAGTCAAGATAAGACTGTATCGCATACCAGAAGCAAGGAGAAAGGATATACAAAAGTAGGTACAGGAGATGCTGAAAATTGGGGTCATACGACCGTCAAGAAGCAACTGGTCCAGCCCCATTGTGATGATCCCAAAACCAGACGGGTCACGACGGTTCTGCATGGACTTCCGCGCACTGAACGAGATATTCACGTTTGATGCAGACCCCATACCGTGAATCGATGAACTCATCGAGAAACTGGGCGAGGCTAAATACATCTCGACACTGGACCTAACTAAGGGGTACTAGCTGGTACCCCTTAGGGAGCAGGATCGCAGGAAGACCGCCTTTGCTACGGCCGACGGACAGTACGATTTCACCGTTCTCCCTTTTGGCCTGCACGGGGCCCCCGCTACGTTTCAGCGGCTGATGAACACTATCCTAAAAGATATGAATGGATTTACCTAAGCCTATTTGGACGACATCGTCATCTACAGCAGCGACTGGAATACTCACCTGGAGCACATACATCAGGTTTTTGTGACCTTAGAAAAAGCAGGGTTGAAAGTGAATGCCAAAAAGTCTCGCCTGGCCTATCAAAAAGTAAAGTACTTAGGGTATGTCTTGAGACATGGGTTGATAGAACCACAGATTGAGAAAGTGAGAGCAATAGTGGACACGCCTTTTCCAAATACCAAACGCGAAATGAGGGCATTCCTGGGACTGATAGGATACTATCGTCGATTTATTCCCCAATTCTCACAGTTAGCCGCCCCTCTCACGGACACCTTGAGACAGCAGGTTAAGCAGTCCGTGTTAAGCACCCCAAGCTCAGAAATGCAAGACGCTTTCCATACCCTGAAGTGCCTTATCACCTCTACTCCTGTGCTGTCCTCACCCGACTTTTCCCTACCCTTTTCATAACACACTGACGCATCTGACTATGGCATAGGGGCGGTGCTATCCCAAACCAAGGCGGATGGCCTTGACCATCCCATACTGTACATCAGTCGGAAGCTGTTTCCCCGAGAGCTCAAGTACCCGACCATAGAAAAAGAATGTCTGGCCATAAAATGGGCGGTGGAGAAATTGGCCTACTACATGGAGGGCCACCCGTTTACCCTCTACACGGATCACGCTCCCCTGTTATGGATGGCCCGGTCCAAATCTAACAACGCCAGGGTCATGAGGTGGTTTCTTGCGCTACAGCCCTTTTTCTTCAATGTGTGCCATCGGAAAGGCGTTGAGAATACTGGGGCAGACTTCTTGTCCCGACATCCACTCCCCAAACGGAAGTGTCCAGGGGGGGTGGTGTGTAGCGGGGATGGGCGGTTGTCACGTCTAGGCACAAACTCTGTGACCTCTGTGCCCCCTGAAGGGGATTCATCTATTAAAACTCCCCTCTTGTCTTCACAGCCACATGTATGGGGAAACACAGCCGAGCAGGACTATATACCTGGCGAAGAGGAGGACAACGGCCCCTTTAACCGGGCCGGCCTGGGAGAGTGGGCGGAGTCACGATCTCCTTCAAGACCTGAGGACGAGATTGCACAGGTGTGTTTTATCACCGTAGGCATTGGAGGTATCGGAGAACAGAGGACGGAGGCGAGTGAGGAGTTCGAGTGTGAGGCAGAGGACGGAGGAGTGGAGAAACGATTGGAGACCGGAGGAACATCAGCGGAGACTCGGAGGGAGAGCGGAGACCAGTCGGCGGCACGGGAGCCAGGAGGCCATCGGCACCACGTGCCGCCCACCCGCACGCCTGGAGGTGTGTGGCTACACCAGGTACTCAACCGTATAGCGGGTTGGGTCGGGAAGAAGGGAGGATACGTAACCTGAACCAGGTTCCTTCTCAAGTTTTCCCACCCCCCCATCTCGTACCTAATCCATCACAGCGTTGTGTTCACACACCGGTGGTGTTTCCTCACTTCTTTTCCCCTGCACGTGTACGAGCACCGCAAGTTCTGAAACTGACACCTGGTTCTTTTTTCCTTTATTTTGAGCACGAAGTCGGAAGAAGAGCAAGAATATACAGCCCCTATCTCCCGTCACCACGGAGACTGCTGAGGACAGTGCAAGGAGTGGACTGGATTGGGAGAACGTAGAAGAGAAAAGCCGTAGGAGAGGACGGAGGGAGAGAAGCCGATCGCCACTACGCGTCCACTCTAGTAAAACCTGTACTGATCTATAGTTGGCTCAAATAAATCCCACCTTAACCAATGTACGTCTCTTGCCCTTTTCTGCCACCCGCATTACAGTGACCCAGCCCGTTATACACATCTACACACCCGCATTACTGGGCACTACACATTGAAAAAAAATAACATAAAAAAACAGCAGATAAGACATTTGACATTTTCCGTTTATTTAAAAAAAAAATGCACCAGGTATTTTATTTTCCCAACTTACTTGATGTTTGTGAAGTTCAACTTCAGAGGCAGTCCAGGCTCCTCTTGCAGGCCCCGGTACAGAGAAAAGAGCAAAGCTGTGAAAGAGGGGCCAGGGACCTCTGGGCAGGCACAGAGAATAATTTTCAAGAGAGGCTGGTGGGGCTGGGTCAGCTTTTCAGTTCTGGCTGGAGAGCAGATTTACATCAAGTCACAAAGTCCTCAGTGAAGCCCTTTTCTTCTTTCCCAGCTGGCGTCTATCAGTCTGCGTGACACCAAAGTACCCTGATGTGACCATTGTATTGGTCACGCGGTCGGGGCAGGCAGGCAGCATCCTCACAAAATTAGGTGTGAATCACGGCCTCACGTCAGCAGCGGGGTCATCAGAGATAGCCGTTTTCACGCTATGCTACACTAATGGCCCTTTCAGTGTCACTTTGCAGGCCCCTAGAAACAGAGGGGAAGGGGAGGAGGCCGGGCGCACTGAAGAGGCCTTCCTCAATGTGCGCGTTGCACCACAAAGGCAGAAAAATAAAGTTCCCGGTACGCTTTTTAAGAAGTAGGGGAACGGACTAGCATAATTTTTAAAAGTAGGGGCACCCCGTGCCCTTCCGTTCCCGCCCACTTCTAACACTGGTTTGGATTCACCTTCCTACCTTACTAGTCTGAATTTTACCCTTTCTCATTCATGCCCTAAACACTATTGATCATGCAACACAGAATTTAACTTACTTTAACTCAAAAATCACTTTACTAGATTTCCAATACTAAAATCGGCATAACATGTTTATTTAAAATATGCTTTATTTGGTTTTTATAACATGAATCATAGATATGAGAAAATCAAAGAAAACATTAGTACTTGAAAAACAACAGGTATGAGAAAGTAAACACTCATCGAGTTACATGAAATTCAATTTGCAATACAATACAATACAGAATTTATTGTTGAATTAATAAAAATCCTTACAATTAGAAAAAGTACAATTTGCGAATATCCGCAATACAATTTGCATTAAAAATCAAAGCAATGATTGATGAAATTCAATTTGATTTTTTAACTTACAGCCGTGCTGGAAAAATATAAGGAAACATGTAACACATAGCTGGCATACACCTAGATATGTACTTTTACGAGATTTGACAATTGACAGTGAACAAAACATATAAGAGATGTATGATTTACTGGGGTCTCTTACTTAAATGTTTTGTTGTACAAAACTTATAAGTGAAATAGCGGCCATTTTTTACCAAAAGCAAATGATTATTTGGATCTATATTTCTGATGCGTATTTCTTCTTGCAAGAACGGCCTTGGAGAGCTCTTCCAGTATTTTGTTTTTATTCTTCTGCACATTTAGTTTGGATACCTTCAGAAGGTCTTCTACGTTATTTTTTCCATACGAAGCTTTGAATGTTGAGAACGTGTCTCTGTACTTCTGTATTTCACCTAAGAATGTACATGGAAACAAAACCATTAGAAAACATAAATATTTTCAGCACCTACTGACTGCTGGGAGTGGTTCAATCAATCAGAATGATCAGAATACAGGCATTAATAGGCATAGTCTCGGACACTTGCAGCAGAGACATGAATCAGACAGGGTCTGTTGCAGCAAAGTAAACATGCAGCCAAAAGCTGAGAAGATGCTTATTTTATCTCAAGCCAATAAGATTGAAATACGATTTCATAATCACCAAACATATAATAATAAAATAATTCAAATCAATTGTCTTCCGTTTCCTGGCATTGTTTTTAGGTGTAATGCTAAGAAACATTTCATTGAGAGTAGGCAGGCTTCTTGACATGGTTGCTGCAGTAATCAATGATTCAGAGGTGGGATTTAATAAGGAGTGACACCAGTGTTTCCTCTACCACAAACCTGATTTAATCAGCAAAGCAACTAGCAATTAACGGGTATATTCACAAGAACAATTGATAACTAGCACAAGAGTAGCGTAACGCAAGTTTCAACATCCCAGCCTATCGCAGGAAAATAACCCAGTGGCAACGTGGAATTCACAGCGCGGCGGTAGCATGCGATAGACATCAGCCAACGTGGCAAATGTCCGGGTGAAAATCACACCCATGCCGCAAAAATGCGATACGAGAATACAAAAAGACATGCTATCATGCAAATCGCGGGACAAACATCTGAGAAAATTAGCCACAGGCCTGCAAATCCCACGTGTCTGGCGGGACAATGCACCATAAAAACCACAGAAAAAATACACCAGAAACAAGCGAAAGCATGAAGCAACACGGATGCACCCTGACCCAGCGCAGAGGCCAACTCGAACCCCACAACTCCCCACAGACCACCAGCAAGGAACAATGGGGTTGGGGAAGGCCAAGGAGAAGAGGGAGAGGAAGACTGGGTACTGACCGCAGGAAAACAAGACTAGCGTCACGGGGGTGACGGAACACTACCAGCAACCGACCCACCAGCAGACCACCTGGATTACAGTTGGAGTGCCAAGGAGGGCTATCCAGGAGGCCAATAGGTATTGGCATGGCTTGACTACCTTAACCAGGCACCAACCCGCAGCCAACAGGAAGGCAGCAACGTTGACAGGAGGTGGCCTAACAGATGTGGGTGGGGGCTGAACTCATGGAATGTGAACCAGGACACATACGTTGGGGTCCATCACCCTTCTGGGCCCACTCACAGCCCACTATGGAGACCCACACTGCCATAGAGACACATGCAGATGCATATTCACAGCACAGAACCATGCCCAAGGGTGCTCAAATAGCAGTCACACACACCACGTTGGCTCTGCGTTCGATGGCCCTGGCCTCCCCCCTTACAAATTGAGTGGGTGACAACTAAGCTACATGTCCAAGCTCCAGCCCGCTGCCTGTGGTGACATGTCTGTATCCGATGTACACAGTACAATGTAATGTCATAGGGCCCAGGGCCCACATGCAAACTACAAGACCACAGGGACACATGCAGATACCAGGTTGAACTGGCTACAGGCTCATGCGCCCGGACCCTTTATTGGCAGGGCCACATGTACAGTGATGCCAGTGCTGGATGTGTGAGGAGTGAGTGTAAGCCATTCCGCACGGAATGTCTGGTGCTGGCAACCACTTGAACATTGGACACCAGTGCAACGGAAACAGAAAACACATGCATTACAGAGTCAACTGTTGAGCAACTTGGAGTGAGCCGGAGAAAGTCCAGAGGACAGCCAACATGCAAACAGAAGTGTCCGTGAGTTGTAGTGCACTGGGGTTGGGACACTAGAGATGAGCGTGCTCCTGTGAAGAAAAAGTCTCGGATTGTGTTCCTTCGATATAACCCTAATCTAGATGCAGTGGAGTGTGTTACACCTGCATCATCTTCACCATCAACGTATCAGGACCCCCACACTGCTTGAGGTGACATAGCTGCGCAACCGCTCCACAGCACGAAACACAATCAGCAACGGACAATGGCCTGCGGTGCAGAGTCACTGGCACCTAGAGTGCAGAGCAAGGTATCAGGCCGATGATGGCATCCACGACAGGTCTGAGCCACTCCGTCAGTCTGTCAGGACCACCGTTTCAACTCTGGCAGATGGCGGTTAAAGGTGGTCCTTGTGGTGGTGGCATGTGCCTCCTGCGGTGATGCGACGTCCGGCCCAGTCTTTGGTGTGTGAGCCCTGGTGGGACGCATTTGGGCCCGGAGGGTGCGTACAGCGCAAGGCCACAGAAAAATGGCGTTGATGTCCCCAAGGCCTATGCTTTAGGGGCCATCCAATTTATCCGGGGAAGGGGTCCCGGACCTGACCAGCACAGAGTTAGTGGCCGTGTATGCACTGCGGCTGGCACAGGCACCCAGCCACGGGACGGTGACTTGTGGTGCAGACAGATGGGCCATGCGACCTGAGCGTATCACCTTCAATGACCGAGGTGTATGTTGTGGAGGGATGTGGGAGAAAGTGGAAGGTGTCCTCCAGGGCATGACACCGAAAAGTTTGATGATATCCAGAAGCAGCAAATGGAGGAGTGGAATGCGACAGCTTCGTTGTCACCACAAATTCGGGATCAGCTACAGGCAGATGAAAACTGCCCCCTAGTCCATAGACTCAGGCGCCACCAAAGGCTGACCAGAGAGTGTCCATGAATGTCGGGGAACAGACTTAGTGGCACTCTGGCTGAGTGTGGGTTCAGTCTGCGATGATGCTGGTACACTGATATGAACTCCGCCATTGCAAAATCATGACTCTGTGACCTACTGCTTGGCAGTTCGGGCTGGATTGTTCCCATGAGGCACAGGGTTAGACTGATTTGCATATAGCCATGTCTGAACTGGGGTGGCAGAGTGGGCTAAAGAACGGTGATGGATTAAACCCAGATCTTTTGACTGGGTGTGAGTGTTTGATTGATTCAGATGCTCCGTCCATCACCACCCCCTTTTGTACCGCTCTGTGACCTACTGGACCACAGTGTAGACCTGAGGCAGAGGTCAGCAGTGGCCCACAGCCATGTGTCTATGGCTCGCGATGCACAGTGATAGTGACACCAGGGCAGTTGTCGATAGTTCGTAATGATGATCCTTTTCTCTCCGCCAAGATTCAAGGCATCATCCTCTTACGCCTCTCCTTGCGTGCAATGGTATGTAATCTGCCTTTGCTTACTCGATGTTCAGTTCCAAATCTGTGACCTATTCGAGCGCAATCTAGGCCGTGAGCAGTGTAGGGCGGAGGCAGCAGTCAGCCCGGGCCATTCACCGAGTGTTGTCGGCATAGGTAGGTGGCCCCACCGGCCTGCGTAGTTCAGGTTCAGTGCTACCACGTGTTTGGTCACCTCCTTGACTGTGACCCGCCTTTCGTCTGCACTGAGCTGCATCTTGCTTTTGCTCGTCTCCATGCGACCACTGGTGTGGACTCTGCCTTTCGTTATTCACGACTAGGTGCTGGATATGAGACCTACTGGTTCCCAGGGTAGTCCTGGCCCCGTATCGCTGGCTGGCGTTGAACAGGGTTTGTGGCCGCATGTTTCGCTGACTGGCGTTGAACAGGGTTTTTGGCAGCATTTGTCGCCGGTTGGTGGGACATGTACGCAGTGGATTGCCCACAACATGTGCGTGCATCCGGCTATGGTGTATTGTTCTTACTTGGTCTCCAGAGGTTCCTGTGCATTGTGTTGGATGTATGGGGACTGGGGTGCCAGGGTGATGGTGATGGTGATGTCCAGGACAGGCGTGGGGGACTTGGATGTGGCTGGCTGTGAGACACCGCCGACTCTGGTGGGTGTTGTTTGGGGTCTGCCAGAGGCCAACAGGTGCAGCACAGCCAGCAGCTTGGTGTGGGGTGGGATGTTGGATGTCAGCTGTGTTGGTGTCGTAGGTCTGTTAAGTGATGATGGCCAGGATGCGTAGGATGGTTGTCCCTTTCAGCCTGTAGTTGACAGTGACATTGTCAGATGTTGGGCCTGTGAGGAAGGTGCATTTCCTGGGTGGCCGCTGTCTTTGTCTGCGCTGTCTCTGTGGTGGTCAAGGGAGGAGGGGGTGCTGGGTGGGTATTGTGGCCCTCTTGGGTGTCCGGGCTGCAATTTGAGTGGCTCCATGGCATCTGTTGCCCTTCCGATAACGTCCTGGGCTGGCCCTGTTGTAAGGCTCTGCTAGGCCCCAATTTCTCACATGAATTGCCTCCTTCATTCCTACAACATTTCTACACCCATTCTATCCTTTCATCCAATGTAGTCTATTTCCTATTTCCTATCTCATCTATCCGCCTTTTTGCCTTCCTGTCACATCTAAATGTTTGAGATGATCTGAGAGCAACCCAAAGTGCTGTACAAGCAACATACATAACATCACACGTATCTCCTAGTCTGTTTACGGATGTATCAGACTTTTTACATGGACCCTTCTTTTTTTTATGCATTTGTTTTTTGAGTTTTAATGCACAAACAGACAAATAACAAAAATGTAATATAGAAGTCCATCTGTCCCTCCCCATGCCACAGCAGCACCTTTGTCATCATAATAGAGCCCAATAAGCATCTACATAGACATCTGCATACCGCGTTTTGTCCTAGGATGATCTCCCAGCCCCATAAAAAAGGTTGAGACTTACTTCATTTTAGATCATATGCCGCCTCCTGCCATGGTCTCCACACTTTCTCATATTTGTTAGCACAAGCTTTGTAGACCACCTTCTCTACCCTCATACACCATTTCAGATTTGTCCTCCCAGTCCGCCACTTTTGGGATAAGGGCTGCCCCCCCCAGTTTCTGATTATGACTCTCCGGGCCACCATCAATGCAGCATTGCAAAATAACAGTACATACCTGTCCAGGGTGTGTTTCCCCAAAATTCGAATCATTATAAGGCTGGGCGTTAGGTCCAGTGTAAAATCAATACCCTGGGATATCTTACTGCAGCTCTTTACCCAATAGACTCTGTTAGAGGTGCAGTTCTAAAGTATAGGGAGGAAAGTTCCCTTCTGCTGAAGCCCCTTTAGGGACAGGTCATCACCAGTTTTCCATATTATGAATAAGCATGTCCTCTGGAAGTATGTATGCCCAAGAAGTATATTTTTTAACTGTATCAGCTAGAAACATGCCTGTATAGCTCCATCCCTGGGATATCGGCATGCCTATTTCCATGCATCATCCTCCAAGACCCCTAGGTCTCATTCTCATTTGCTCCTTAGTGTATCGAGGAAGGGTAGGCTATTGACCTGGACAGTGGTGTAGATTTAGGAGATTGTGTGTTTGTGCAGAAGGGATCCAAGTTGATAAATTCCAGTGGTCTTTCCTCTGCCACCCCGCAGAGTAAGGATCAATATCCCTAAATGATGTGTTTCACATGCAGATAATAGAGGACTGGCCCGCTGCTGCTCAAATTGCTGATGAAGCTCCACAATTGCAATCATAACACCATCACTGTAGTTATCCCACAGCTCTGAGACCTCAAGAAGGTCCCACTTTTCTTGACCCTCCACTGTCCACAATCTTTTAAACATCTTGGAATCCCAGAGTGGCATTTCTAACATCACTTTTCCCTTCCATGCCAGAAGGGTCATCGCCTGTTGCCAGATCGTAACCACCACGGCTGTTGGGTCAGCAAGGAGGTTGTCATGACATCTGGTAGAGGTGGGTAGTGGAGCCTCCAGAGTCCATCGGTCTCCTGCACTCTAAAAAGAAGGGGTCCTGCTGTGTCATGAAAGGTCAGTCATTCACCACCAGCAACTGAACTGCCTGGGAATATATTATCAGGTTGGGGGTGGCTACCTTTCCTGTTGAGAGAAATCAGGGCTATTCTGGACGCTCCTCTATACCAGAGCAGGAGACTCTTTGTGGCCTCCACGTCCTGAAAGAAATGATCGGGTATTTCAAATGGAGTGTTTTAGAGAATATATAGGAACTTAGGTAAGTAAATCATTGTGTACAGTGCAGCCCTAGTGACCATGGACAGGGGCAGTTTTCGCCAGTGCTTCACATCTCTCCTTCATCCATTCAATGTATTCCCCAGATTTATCCAGAAAAAGAATATGCTATACACTGTTATGTATATGCCCAAGTATGTGAGACCTCTTGTCTCCCACTGCAAGGAATAAACTCAGTTTCTAGGCAGCCCTAGTCAGTCAGCAGGTAGGCTAAAGATTTACTCCAATTAATAAATATTCAGTCAAATCTGCTAAACACCTCGAGGATCTGAAGAACTTTCAGGACTGATCTTGCTGGGTCCAACAGGTACCTGTCCTTACAATTAAGGTCCACCTTCACGCCACAAATCAGTGCATGCCCCTTAATCCATGTTGCTGATGGGTAAATTAGGGGAAGATATGGGACACCCCTGCCTTGAACTTCATCCCAGCCTAAATACTTTCAAACGTGCCTTTACTCTACGTGAGAGAGGGCTCCCTATACAGCAACTTGACCCATTTCAGAAAAGAACGAGCCAAAGTCCATCTTCGGCAAGATGCCAAATAGGTACTACCACGCCACTGAGTTCAAACGCTTTTTTAGTGTCCAGGGCCACCAATACTGCCAGCTCCTGCAACGTATTTTCAGAAACAAGCAGCCAAATAGGCATCTTAAATTAAGACTACTCAACCTTTAACAATGTCTCAACATGTAATACATGAAAGACAATTAATCAAATGCACTCCTTCTTCAATATAGGTGTAATCACAAATTTGCAAACATAGTGCTTGAAAAATGGTGAACGGTGTACGTGAGGCATGTGATATGGTGACAGAACCAAAGGCGTAATAAAAAATGGTACATACATCAAAACATGAGTAGTGAGGCCAAAATGAATTTGAAACATGTTATGAGCTAAAGAAGCCATACAACATTCCCACAGCTTCTTTGGCCCAAATTATGTTTCACAAGCACTATGTGTGCACCTTTGTGATTTTATCTATATTGAAGAAAAAATATTGCTGTCTGAAATTGATGCATTTCCACTAAAACATCTAAAAAAGAGCATGCTATTAAATAGTGGTGTATCTCTCTTTTTTGTCTTCTTCATGTATTTGTTTACATTTGATTAATTGTCCTTCAATCATTACCTGTTGAGACACTTTGTTTGTTATTACATTGCCCAGGTCTCAACTGGGTCTACCGGATTGCTCCTGTTGTATTTCCTCCTAATCAACCTATATGGCATAAACTACAATTGGTCTGGTGCAGCCATTGTGTCCTCTATTTGGATTAGTCAGTCCTCAACCACCTTTTCCAAAACTAGTGTCTCCACATTGAGGAATGGAATGTGGTGTATAAGGGCCACACTCCTAAGAAGGTTTCAGTTCCTTGTGGAATAGTACATTGTTGGTCTGATGTAGGATTTTGGGCAGTATGCCCAGTTCCCTAGCTTCTCAGTACATGTCCCGTAGGGGGCCTACTATGCGAGATTTCATGCACTGAAAGAACTCTGAGGGAACACTGTTTAGACGTAGGGACTACCTGCCTCATATCTAAGCCAATGCCTCCAAGATTTCTATCTCAGATGTCCCCCCTCTAAGGACTGTCTTGCATTGTCCTCAAGTCGGGGAACTGGGATATCCCTGATGAAGCCACCCATGTCATCCCAGGTGTCCCACGTCATGTGTGATATACTTGCCCAAGGTAATCTCCAAACGACTGTGCGATGTTGCCTGGTCTGTCTGCCATAACCCCCCGGGAAGCCTTATAGATCTTCATTTGACCCACCTCATTCATGACTGGGCATCTGCTAATATCTTCTTGATCATTTTGCCTGCTTTATAGAGCTTGCTCTGTGTGCTCCAGTAATGTTTAGTGGCCTCGCACTGAACCAAGGTTCTATATGTCTTTCTTAGGGTCTCCACACGATGTGCCAACTCTGTGGTTGGACTCGCCAAATATTATGCATCAGTCATTTCTTTAAGTCCCAGCAATCCCTCCATTTTTTCCTGTGAGGTATGCAATCAAGTGTACTCTCAACACCCTTTTGTAGCCTTCCCACACCAGAATGTGGGATGTCACTGTCCCAGTATTGTCTTAAAAATGTAATTCAGCTGCTTATTGGAATGAGATTCTCATGTTCCAGTGCATGAGTTTCGAGGGACCAAATCTCCATCCTGCTCTCAGCAGAGTACAGGGCTGGGGCTACAGGAGAGTGGTCTGAAATGCCTAGGGGCAAATATTCAGTGTGCCAGAATACCTTGCTGCTTTGTGGCTGTGTCAACAAATAGTCCAGATGTGATAGAAAGTACATCAAATTGAAGGCAAAGGAGTATTGTCTTTCCCCAGGGTGTTCTTCCCTTCATAGATCAACCAGTCTCACCACCTCCAGAAAGTCATAAATGAGGTTATCTACTCTGGGCTGTGAGCTAGACCTGGTCACTCTGTTGAGGTCCACCTGCAGTGTTAGGTTTAGGTCACCCTCCATTATCACAAGGGATTTGGGAACTTCTGTTAAACATTCTCCCAGTTTCACCAATCTACCCGCTTGCAGGCCTACCACCAGTCATCTGTTGGTCCAGTAGCTGCTAATCGCAGCATAGCATCTCAGTGGATCCACCCAGGTACAAGTCACTTGTAGAAGGAAAAATGTATGTGCCAGAATACTCATCCCTCTTCAGCCACCATGAATTCAGGGCTAGATAGTCAGCAATAGCAGCCCTGTGTGAGGAATCTACACCTATTACCTGTTAAATGTGTCTCCTGCAGTAAGACCATTTCGGTTTAAGTATTTTAACACTATATCCCTTTTCAGCCTGTGTCCCAGTCTACTTACTTTCCTGGAGAAGAATTTGAGTGCTTGCCCTCCCAGGTCATGCTGCATTATTGTATCTGCCATATTGGGTGTGATAATATTCCACTCTGGGGCTGGTGCTCTCAGTGCAGCCATGCGATATATGAAAATTGTAAAGAAGATAATACAAATTGGATTCCGCCTCTCCTCTCAGCCCCCAGTTGTTTCTCTCTTCCCATTTCCTGTCCCTTTACAAAGATGATTATCCTTTTAATCTTTATAGCTTTTTCTCTGATTTTACTCTCTTATATTAATTACTTCTTTTCTTATTTTTTTCTGGTTGAAGGCATGTCAAAAGCTGGACGATATATAGGGGATAATAAGATAAGCACATGTCATAGAGTAATTTTATGCATGTAGGCCCGAGCTTCTAGCTTGTACTGTTTATGTATCAGCAACTATGATGCTTTAAAATAAGCTGATAAGGGCATATAAGTGGTGAAATGGAAATAGTAAATCGGATGACCCTAATGAAATGTTGTTGCATGGTCTCGTTAATAGATGTGGAATGGTTATGAATTTGCACAGTGTTTGTATATTGAAAATGGTATCATCAGGTGGATTTCATTGAAACAATTTTCTAATTAAATTCTATTTAATGGTTTCAGTAATGGATCTGGAATGGATTCAAGTTTATACTGTTTTTTAAGATTAATATTGCATTATTAGGTGGATTTCATTAAAATAATATAATTATTGTAAGAGGGTTTTTGTATGTAAAATGATTTTAAAAGATATATGTATTGTCTATATTTTGTAGCCCTGATGAAGTCTCTAGGAAGAGACAAAACGCGTTGGCTACATTTCATGGATAATATATGACAAAAGAACTATATGAATAAAGAACTCAGAAAAAAGATTTTTTCTAAATAGATTTGACTGCAGTCTCTGCATTACTCGATTTGAGGTCTTCGGAATGTACAAACATGTTAGGAAAAGAACAGATAGTGACTGCTGATCATGTTGTTAAAATCACCAGGATAAATGTTCACTCTCAATCCCTCCAATAATCATAGGACACTTTCCCAGGCCCCTGTAGTATGCTGCCCAAGTCTTTCAGCAGTCTGGCGACAATCACGCATTCTTGTTTCCCAGACATAGCTGGTGTCCTGGGACACTGTAGGTGTGTTAAACTGTGAACTATTTTGACGTTTTACTCCTCAGAATTAGAGCAGGCAATCACTCCTTGAGAAACTCTTCGATGAATAAGCCTTCCGCCCTTTCTGGGATTCCATCCACCCAGATACTCTTGCATCATCAGTATCCCTCCACGTCATCGAGCTTCCCCTTGGGAAACAACCTTTACAACGCAGTCATTATATCCGACCGCCTTTACAACGCAGTCATTACATCGCAACATCCTTTACATCCCATGTCATTACAATGCAGTCATTACTTCGCATGTCACTACAAAGCATGTCATTACAACGCATGTCACTACAATGTAGGCATTACATCGCAAGTCATTACAACGCATAGTACCCTAACACTATCCGACACTTACCCTACTGTTGCACTCACTGGAGTTAAAATAGTATTTTTTACCCCTACACTTATCCAACACTTACTCTACTGTTGCACTCACTGGAGTTAGAATAGTAATTTTTATCCCTACACCATCAAACACTTACCTTAAATGCTATGTAATGGTATGCTTTGTAATGGTATATGTTGTAATGGTATAATGCGATGTAAGGGAATGCGTTGTAAAGGTTGTTTCTAAAAATGCAATGTGATTGCAAGGAATGTAAAAGAATACGTTGAAAAGGATGCTGCGATGTAAAAACTGCGTTGTAAAGGCATGCATTGTAAAGGCATGCGTTGTAATGTCATACATTCCTTCCCCTTCAAGGCTGCCATTTCTTGCTCATGTTTGAGTATGTGAGTATTGCTGTGTGCCACAACGGTATTAAGATGAGTGTCTGCAGAGAGACTGCAGATTCCGTCTCTAACAACCTTTTGGCCAATTTCTTATGATCAACCCAAAGGAGACACATCCTGGCCCACAGATTCTATCTTGAGTTCCAGGGCTGATTGTGTGCCCTTTATGGCAGCCAAAATTGCCTCCATATGGAACTTCAGTCCCTGGTTTCTAGACTCCAATAGTACAGGAATCCCGACCTCCATGGGGGACACCACAAAGGAGGGTTACCTTGGGGGCTTCGTCTTGACCATCTGTTCATCTTGTGCATCTCCACCCAAAAATATGGTTCCAGTGGACCTCCTCCGACCCAAGGGGAGGAAAAAACAGGGATACCTCCAAGAGTGCAGCTACCACAACTCACCCAGGGCCCTCCACTGCAGCTGCCCGCAACACCTCCTAAAGAGCCAGATACCCAGCACTCTTGTTAGCATGAGCCAGGGGCAGCTAAGACCCCGAGCAAGACTGCTGCCTTGCCCCCAGGCACAACAGCACCAAAACTGTCCCCACCAACCCTGTACCCACCAGCGTGGGCCACTGCAGATCTCACCTACTAAGCCTCTGGGGTCCTCCTCTATCCAGGTCCTGGAGCTTGGCACAGAGAGTTACATTTAGACACCTGCATCAAAAGCGTTGATTTGATGGCTAAATGAGAGGCTAGAGTTGAACATTACTCCCATGTTCTTAACTTTCTGAGATCTGGTGGGACTGGTCTAAATTCTGGATGTTCCATTGAAAGGTAGATAGGCAATGCCCAGATGTTGAGAAGTTATGATTTCTTTTCTGGTATGCTCAGAAGAGAATTTCTCTTGCCCATTTTTAATTTGGTCTGTGTAATTGAAACTGTTACATTGGCTACCGGAGTCTTTTCTATACCGATGTATATTGTGCTTTGTTAGTATATAATAGGAAATGGATCTGATCCTGGGCTTCTGCTGTTCCAATACAAGAATGCACTTTCAGATGTACTGAACCAGGGTTTCAGTCTGTGTGATAATGTATCAGATTTGCAGCATTTTTAGGCTTGGATCAGTTTGTGGCCTTCTACAAGCAAGCTGAGGAGTGCTACTCTGATATCAACAAAGGAAGATCCCAACTTCTTGAGTGTTCGAATTTGGCCTGAAGTACATGATTTTGTTCCTAATATCTATTCAACTATTATGCCATTGCTCTCAAGAATGTGTTCCTTTTAATAAGGAAATAGAAATAATTCAATGGTAGGCCTGTACAAGAGGATGTGCCATTGATTTCTTAGGGGTGGAGCAAGGATTGAGTCCCCTTTTCATCCAGTGACTATGCCAGGATTCAGAGAGAAGTATATCATGATTGCACATTATTATTATTATCATTATTATTGCAGTTTTATATAGCGCGTAGTTACCCTGGAGCATCCCAGCGCTTTTAGAACAGAAGGTAATGGTCGTGGACACCCAAGGACAGCTGTTGGCAAAAAGATACGTTTTCAACTGCTTGCGAAAACGGAGGAGTCCAGTTTCAGCACGCAAACTTAAGGGGAGTGAATTCCAGAGCACGGCAACATTCACAGAAAATCTTCTTCCCCCCGTGCGGGTCTTTTTGACTTTCGGAGTCTTGAGAAGATGTTTTTGGTCCGAACGTAGAGTTCTGCTAGCCTTGTAAGGTATAACCAAGCTACGCAGAACAGGAGGGCCTATACCTTGCAGAATTTTGTGCGCCAGACAAAGGGATTTGAATGTCACCCTTTCGCGCACCGGTAACTAGTGCAAAGCCCTCATAGCTGATTTAGCCGACCGTGACATGGGGAAATTTTCAAGTACTCGTGCTGCAGCCTTTTGGATTTGTTGTAATTTATTCAACGTTGTCTCTGGGGCACCCAGGTAAATGGCATTGCTGTAATCAAGTCTGGATACGATCAGCCCCTGCATAAGAAGCTTCCGCAATAGCGAGAGGAGCAGAGGGAGCACTTTGCGCACCGACCGGAGAAGGCCAAAACAGACCCCAGCCAATTTGGTAGCCTGGGTACTGAAGGAGAGATCTTGCTCCAACCAGATCCCGAGACTCTTAATCTCATCCTTAGGGTTCGGAGGTGAGCCCAGACAATTGGGCCAGGCCATCGCGGGGAATGGGGAACCTTTATGCCCCAACATCATAATTTCGGTCTTTGAACCGTTCAGCTTTAGAGCTGACTCCCCCATCCATGTATGGATTTTGGACAGGCAGGAGTACAGCTGGTCGGGACTTTCAGTGGCCTGGGAAAGGGCGTACACTAACTGCGTATCGTCGGCATAGCTCACGATTTTGATGTTATAAGGAGCAACCACATCCTCCAAGGGGGCCATATACACATTAAACAATGTGGGACTCAGGGAGGAGCCCTGCGGTACCCCACAATGGAGGTGGATAGATGCCGAGCGTGCACTACCTTCCCATACCTGATAGGTCCGGTCACTGAGAAAAGATCGAAGCCATCTCAGTGCCTTCCCCGTCACCCCGACATCTGACAGTCGATGAAGTAACACTTGATGGTTAACAGTGTCAAAGGCAGCACTAAGGTCCAGGAGGATCACTGCCACTGAGCCCCCTGAATCTAAAATGCTCCTTGCTTCCTCAACGACTGCCAGTAGGGCGGTGTCCATTCCTTGACCTGGATGAAATCCAGTTTGCGAACTTCTTAAAAGGCCGTTGGACTCCAGAAAGTTGGATAGATGGAAATTCACCAACCTTTCCGTAATTTTGCTGAGCCCAGGCAATAGAGATGTAGGCCTATAGTTCGCCATGTCAAGGGGGTCTAGGTTGGTTTTTTTTAGGAGAGCTTTTACTACTGCTTCCTTCCAGCTCGGCGGAACCACACCAGACCCCAACGAGGCATTGATCAGATCGGTTAAAAGTTTAACAGTGCAGGAGGCGACCTGTTTTAGAATCCTCATAGGGACTAAATCCCGCGGGGAGCCACTTTTGACAGTCGCCAAAGCTTTAAGAACCTCTTGGGTCGATACTGGTCCAAAAGCTTCCAGGCTGTCCGAGGGTCTCCCTGCCACATTGCTAGACTCTGATGTCATGGTGATTTGAGGCAGAGTATTTAGAATATTTACTATTTTAGTATGAAAGTAGTCTGCCAAGTATTTTCATTTTCCTTCTAAGTTGTCTAAGGCTGCGGGCGGCTCAGGGACCCTCAACAATTCTTTGATCACTAAGAAGGTTTCCCTGGAAGAATTGGAGGTGTTCTTAATCCTCTCCTCGAGGAACTGGGTTTTGGCGAGCCGGAGGGCAAGTTTGTACGCCCTGATCGCAGCACCATTATCAGCCTTGCTTGCCTCCTCCCAGTTCCTCCTCCAGGCACGCTCCAGTTTTTTACAACCCCTTCTGAGGGTTCTCAACTCCGGCGTGTACCAGGGCACGGAACTAGTTCTCTTGTCTCTCCTCCCTGCCTATCTCATAGGGAGAACAGAGTCAAGTGCACTAGTCAGCTATCTGCTGAAATCTGCCTCAGCCTGCACCGGGTCAGGGACTGGCAGGGGGCACGATCCCTCCAGTCTCAGAATTAGATTCTCCACCGACAACCTTGCCCAGGATCTTTCCGAGGTGCGGACATTACGGGGCCGAGGGCTGACAGTCTCTGTTTGCCAGATAAAAGGGATCACAAAATGGTCCGTCCATGGGAGTGGAACTGGGACGGAAGCTTTCATGGCTGTGACATTGGTAAAAATCGGGTCCAACAGGTGGCCCTTGTTGTGAGTGGCCCCTGAGTTGATGAGGTCTACCTCGTAGGCTTTTAAATCCCATCGAAGAGCAGCCGCCCACCGGTCTGCCGGGTCCTCAAGATGGAGATTGAAGTCTCCCAGCATGATAAAGTTGGTCGTTGAGGCGGCAGAGACCTCCACGGTTTCGATCAGGGAATTAACAAAATTCCCACTCCCTCCTGGGGGACGGTAGATCAGCATCCCGGACGCCGCCACCGTGGGCGAGATTTGCAAAGAGAACTTGCAGCGCTCGCAATCTGACACCCCGCCCATCTGGGCCCTGCACACCAGGGAATCTCTGTAAATAATGGCAATACCACCTCCCCGCCCTGCTATCCTGCCCTGAGAATGGATTAAAAATCCAGGGGGGAATTACATGAGTAATTTATTATTGGGGTTATCAATAATGGATTCACAATTGAATACTTCAATCCCCATTCATTATGTAGGCAATAGAGGGTGTGTGTGCATGATGGATACAATTATGGTATCAATGAATATGTCTGGAAATGCCTTGAGAATTTTGGAAATTAAGATGTATTGTTATTAGTAGAATGTAAAACATCATTTCACTAGGTCAATACACAGGGACCGTCACAAAACTCATGAGAAGACTCCAGAAGGTACAGACTCAGCAACCAGATTGATTCTCAGCCTGTCCAGACATACCTATACCACCCAGCATGTAAGGAGCCCCCACTGGCTCCCGGCCCATAAGTGGTGCCAATTCAAGTAACATGCCTACAGAGCCCTTCATGACCAAGGACCAACATACAAGAACCACCCCTTCAACTTCCACCAACCATGCCAAAACTTATGCTCTGCCTCTCTCGTCCAGACACCACACATCCACAGTAGCCACAGCAGAGGCTGCTCCTTCTGCCACTTCACCCCAAGTCCTGGAACGCCCTTTCCCTCAATCAATCAATCAATCAATCAATCAATCAATCAATCAATCAATCAATCAGGGTTAGTAAAGCACAACTACTCAACTCTGAGGGTCTCAAGGAGCAGAGGGGGTGGCTCAGTTGAGTGCTGGGTTCATCCAAACAGCCAGGTCTTTAGGTTCTTCCTGAACTGGGACAGTGTGGGGGCTTGCTGGAGGTGCAGTGGGAGGTCGTTCCAGGCCTTGGCTGTGATGTAGGAGGACCTTCCTCCAATTATGGTCCTATACATGCTTGGGATGTGGCTAGAGAGAGGTCACCTGTTTGGAGGTGTCTTTTGGCTGTGTGGAATGAGAAGCGGTTATTCAGGTATGTTGGTCCGGTGTTGTGCAGGGCCTAGTATGCGTGGGTGAGGAGCTTGAAGGTAATTCTTCTTTCAAATAGGAGCCAGTGGAGACTGCAGAGGAGTTGGGTGATATGGCAGAGATGGGGGATGTCAAGGATCAGTCTGGCTGTGGCCTTCTGCATGGTCTGGTGTTTGCCATAGTCTAGTCTGCTACTGACGAGGGTGTGTGTGATGGTTTTCTGGATTCGGGTGGGATCCATCTGAACGTCTTTTGAAGCATGCAGAGGGTGTTGAAGCAGGTAAAGGATACAGTGTTGATTTGGCTGTTCACTGTGAGGGATGAGTCCTGTATGATGCTGAGGTTTCGTGCATGGTCCTACAGGGTGGGGGGATTTCCTAGGGTGGTGTGCCACCAGGAGTCGTCCCATGCAGAGGGGGTGGAGCCCAGGATAAGGACTTCTGTTTCCTCTGAGGTGAGTTTCAGGCAGTTGTCCTTCATCCAGGTGGTGACGGCTTTCATCCATTCTTGGAAGTTGTGGTTGATGATGTTGGGATCAATGGTGAGGGAGAGGATAAGCTGGGTATTGTTGGTGTAAGTGATGATGTTGGGCCTTTGGATCCTGACAATGGTTGCAAGGGGGGCCATGTAGATGTTGAAGAGGGTGGAGCTGTGTGAGGAGCCCTGGGCCACTCCACAGTTGTTCTCTGTCTGTTCCGAGCGGTACGGCGGGAGCCTAACTCACTGGGTTCTGCCAGTGAGGAATAAGCATATCCAGTAGAGGGCCTTGTTGCGGATGTTGGCATTGTGGTGTCTTGTGGCTAGGGTGCTATGTGAAGCTGTGTTGAAAGCAGCCAAGAGATCCAGGAGGATGATGGCTGCCATTTTTCCCCAGTCTAGGAAGGAGCGGATGTCGTCGGTGGCGGTTAGTAGGCCTGTCTCGGGGCTCTGGTTGCTGTTGAATCCAGATTGGGAGAAGTCCAGGACATTGTTAGCATCAAATAAGTTTTCTAGCTGGGGGTTGACGCCCTGTTCGATGACTTTGGCTGCAAATGGATGCAAGGAGATAGGCTTGAAGTTTTCCAGGACTGTTGGGACTGGGGGGGGGGCTTCTTCAGGAGGGGGTTGACCTTGGAGTGCTTCCAGTCACCGTGGAGGAGGCGGTCTAGAGGGAGCAGTTGATAGTTTGATATAGTTCAGGTGTGTTAGCCATGTTGGCTCTGTGGAAGATGTGGGGTGATCAGGGGGCTGAGGATGCCCGGGAGAGGATACTTTTCATGGTCCTCAAGGTCTCTTCTGCCATGAGCGGGTCCAATTGATCAGGGTTTGTTGGGTGGCATTGCTTGGAGGGGTAGCAGGAGCAGTGTGGAGGTCGTGGTTTTTGAAGTTGTCATGGATCATCTTGATATTTAAGTGGAAGAAGGTGCTGATTCTGTGGCAGATGTCTTGGGAGGGTAGGACGTATGTTGTTTTTCTGCAGGGTTTGCCAAATTCCTTGATGATGGAGAAGAGTTCTTTGGTTTTGTGGGCATTGGTGAGGATTTTGCCTTGGATAGATTTCTTCTTTCAGGATTTGATGAGGTGATGGTGTGAGGGTCCCCCTCCAACTTCAAACATCAGCCTCACTGACAGACAGTAGGAAGTGGCCTGGCTTTACAACTAAGCCCTGCAACCCAGCACCTAGATACCCTGAGGGGTGATAAGCTGTTCTTTACAAATACCGATTGATTGAATACAAACCACTGTGACAAAAGCTGGCATTTTGAGGATCAATTATTGATTTCTCGTTCTCATACATATATGCCACATACAAAATTATCTTAAGTTGTAATGTAAGAGTCAAAAGCTGAAAAGTATCAAACTGATTGAAAGAAGGGGTGTTTTGGCCTGCATCTCTTCAATCTCTGTATTGCCAGTCTTGAATACTTGAGGTGTACATGCTGTGTATTAAGGAGAAAGAGTTGATTGGTACGCAATGATTATTAGCACATTTGTAGTTGTTTATGTTTGTTAAATGTAAAATAGGGTTTTGAAATATTTTACAGTTAAAATAATAAATATGTACTATTTTTTATTTTTTATTTATTTGACTTTAAATGTATTCATTTAATGTTTTGAAGGACATCTAACATGGGCTTCAATTCGAATTCCATATAGCATATTATCAAGCCCATTATTGCAGTTTTAGCGGCAGTTTTCTGCTGCTAAAATGGCGATCATTTTATCGCCTGTCTTGATAATATGAAAATTGAAGCTCTGTAGCTGATTTGTTTGTACTAAACGTAAAAGTCAAACTACACATTCAAATAACAAGCAGATTAAGGTGGAATATACTGTGCTATTAATAATAGTAGCGTAAATAGGAGTGACCTTTTCTCTATTTTATTTTCATACCAATCTTTACAACTAAAACATTTCATGTGGCACGGAATAAAACAGAAAGGTATACACTCAGAATGCAAACAAAAGATGTCATGCATTAATAACTGCTGACCTGCACAGTTCCCTGTGTTGAAAAGTGGGATGTGTAACACTGTAGGGGCATTGGGCCCTTTGAAGACGTAGCATCCAGAGGGTTCCTTTTCTTCATTCTTATTCACCTTGATATCTGGGAACGGAATATTGTTGGCTTTGCAGTAGTCAGCCGTTCGTTTGAGGGTCTAAAATGACAAAATTAGATATGTAGACATTCCAAGCAATTTCAGTGAGATAGTGAGACATATATAGGTGTGGTCATAGTTGTTTATTATCGCTTGTGACTAAGCAACCATAATATATAATATCATCAATTCTAAAGAGGCGGAGGAAAAACGTGTATTTCTCAAGTTAAGGGATTGCTAAAATTAATGATGGGCTCTTTATTGCAAGAACATTTCTGCTTCAGCTACCCAGAGTATAGCCATAACTCAGTCCGTCTCAGTCTGCCTCATTAACCACTCAATCCCATCTGGTTTTCCTTTTATTCTCCAGCTTACCAAAATGATATTTCTTTCCCTTTTCTTTCCAACCATGAACATGGCTTTGGATATCACTCCCAGCTCATTTTCCCCCTGAACACAGGGTAGGGTGGCTATATTTACAAGGGGATAACGCCACCAGAACATCATCCTTCTTCATATTTACAAAGCGGCATTAAGCAACATTTGAGGCTTACCGCCACCTTGTAAATATGAACCCTTTACACACATCACTTTGGATGAACGGGACAGGCTGTCTTCTTGGTGGTGCGGATCAGCTGGTGGTGTTTGCGGGTGGCGTTCTTGAGGGCAGTCATGCTTTCTGTTGTCTGGTCGAGGCGCCAGGCTTTCTCGAGGGTGCGGCAGGTTTTCTTGGCGTTTTTGAGGTCGATGGTAAACCACGAGGCTTTCTTGCGGCCGGGTTTGCTGGGAGGATTCTTCAGTGGTGCATTCGGTGAGCCACTGTGTGAGGTTGCGGGCTGCTTCGTTGGGGTCCGTCGTTTTGGTGGGTGGGTTCTGGCTGAGGGAGGTGGTTAGCTGGTCCGCGGTGATCTTGCTCCAACTTCTGCGGGGAACCTGTTGCGGGTGGTGGTGGGTCGTGGTTCTCCTAAAGTTGAAGTGGACGCAGCTGTGTCTGTCCAGTGTAGTCCGGTGGAGTGGCTGAAGGAGATGTGCTTGCTGTAGGAGAATACGGGGTCAAGCGTGTGTCCGGCGTAGTGGGTGGGGGTGTTCATCAGTTGCTTGAGTCCGAGGTTGGAGAGGTTGTCCAGAAGGGCAGTGGTGTTGCAGTCCTTGTTGTTCTCCAGGTGGTAGTTGAGGTCCCCCAGGAGGATGTAGTCTGTGGAGGTGAGGGCGTGTGGACTGACGAAGTCTGCGATGGCTTCGCTGAATTGTGTGCACGGTCCCGGAGGTCTGTAGATGAGGGTGCCTCTGAGGGTGGTCTTGGGGTCGGTGTGTATCTGGAAGTGAAGGTGCTCGGCAGCGGTGAGGGTGTCGTCGGAGTTGGTCGTGATGCGGATGGTGTTCTTGTGGACGATGGCGATGCCTCCTCCGGTCATTGTTGGCGCTGTCCCTTCGGGAGAACTTGTATCCCTCTGGGATGGCTATGGCGATGTCGGGTGCTGAGGAGGCGTTCATCCAGGTTTCCGTGAGGAAGGCGACATCTGGTGCTGTTGTGTCGTGGAGGTTCCAGAGTTCCACTGCGTGCCTGTGGACGGAGCGGGTGTTGAGCAGGATGCACTTGAGGTGGTTGTTGCTGGTGCTCGGCTTGGCGGGTGCGGTGCAGGTCTGGAGGCCAGTGAATCGGCAGACTTGGCAGGTGAAGGGTCCGTGGATGCATTTCGGGGTGGCTCGGTAGCAGGCGGGGTTCCGGCCGGCGTTGAGTGCGTGGAGGGTGGTGGCGACGTAGGTCCGTCGGGTGCGTTGGCATCGTCGAGGACCAGGGTTCCTGGCGCTAGGCGCCATCTAGGCGCAGACGGGCATAGACGGGCTTGCCTTTGGCGCGCCTTCGGCGCACAATCGGCACGCCCGCTGCGCGTGAACGCTGCGCGTACATGCCGACTCTGCCATAAATGGAGAGTGGGAGGGAGGAGGGAGGGAGGAGCAGCTGGGAGGCGGGAGCGGGGTGGCGAATAGGAGGGGAGAGGGTACAGAAGAGAAAAGGGGGGCGGGCCACGGGGGAGCACGGCAGGGAGCGGGAGTGGGGAAAAAACAGCGGGAAACAGGCGGCAGAACGAGCGCAAAATTAGAAGTACAGGGGCACAGCAGGCGAACAAATAAGGCACAGAGCACAATACAACACAAGATTAGGCACAGAGTAGAATGGAAAAAAATGCTACCAAGAGGCACCTAAGCCCTGGGGACAGCGGCGACCAGGCGGCAAGAGCAGGGGGGACCGGCGAACTCAGGAGGAGCCAAGCGGCGGGAGGAGCGACTGGCTCTGACGAGGTCAGCAGCATCCAGCCTGACATATCTGCCTCACACTTACCAGTCATTATATGCTACCTTCCCTGACCACCTTCTTAGCTGGTTATTCAAGTAATGTAGAAATATCCACTCTAGAATTTAACTTTTGACAATATTTATTAGGTGGACACAATTTTAAACAAGAACACCTACAACTCATCTGGACATGCAGTCGAACTCATAGATAATATAATTATCTGAATGTGTCACAGTTTTGGATAGACTTACCCTGTTAACCGAATCTCCACAGTAACTACTAAGACCCAAAAGAGACATGTGAGGGGCTAAAAAGATAGGAGTATAATCACAACAGTCCTCTTATTAATGTCTAATCCATCCTCCTGAAGACCACCCATGGGCCCACTCCATTGAGTTGTTCATATATCGCACATCCTGGGGAGACCCTAGAACAACAATGCTGCCAATAATTTATTCAGCTATTTTCGTTGCTCCAATCATTCAGGAATGTGAAAACGTATCATGTTGCTTTGTGTTCCACTTTTAACTTTGCAGGGAATCCTAAAGAAGAAGTGAGCCTCCTCTTTCCCAACTCATGCTTGGTCCCTAGCATCTCCCTTCTGTGCCAGAGTGGATGGATGGAAAAGCAACAGTCTCTTATCATATACTCTCACCTCCTTGAACTGGAAGTCCTCACTCAAAATCCAATTTCTCCCTCCAGACATGGTACCACCATCATCACTGTACAACCCCAACCACCATTTGTTTCTCCTGTCCGACATATATAAACCTTTTTGACTACCTCTTTCAACACATCTATCTGAAGAGCTAACCGTTCCTACATTACACCAGATATCTTCGTCTCAAATACATTACCTAATGCATCTACCTGGACTCAGGGCAGTCAAAGCATATTGCTCCTCCTCTGGTTACCATATAGTTATATCCTTATGTCAAGTTTCACCATGGCTTTCTCCATGTCACCCGTAAAAAGCCATACCTTTTTGACTTCTATGGCAATCTCAGCTAAACGATCTTCTAAGCATTTCTCCCACAAATCTGTATGTAGGCCATTTGCAAAATATAATAGAGTCGGAACATCCCAAGAAAACTGCACATCATCCAGAGGCTCACCAACAAAGTCTTTTAGATGAACTCTACAAGATGACTCATTTGAGGTGAAGAAATCATCCTTTATCTTTTTTTTAATGGCCAAGAGCACTCTTAGATAGTATTGACACGAAGGAGCTATGAATTCCATGTCTCCCTTGGTTTAGAGTATAGGGGCTATTTATACATTAGATGCCTGGCATCCAATGGATATCCTACTGGGATAGTGAGTGGGGCTAGAACCTCCAACTGTTTCAAGTGCCTCCCTGTGTAACATTGAATAGGAGGTCTTCTCCAGCCATGGGAAATGTTGTACTGCTATAGTATGCCTGAAATATCACTTATGCTGTTCACTGGTTTTAGGCCTAAAAAGTGCCAGAGTCATCACCAATTATCCTGCCACCACATTTCCCCTCCGATACAACATTCAGTGGGCAAACAATCACCAGATCACTGTTAAAGGGTGGCAGCAGCCACACAAACCTTCAGGGATCACAGATAAAAGCAAAAGTGGGAGCAGGCAGGAAACCCACTGATCTGCAGCCATTTTGAAATGGGCCAAAACCTGCGTCTCCTCCCCCTGAATGCAACTTTGGATGGTTCCTAGCTCCCTCCCTACATGTATTTTCTCAAAACATCAACCAAACCCTATTTGAGAAAATACTTTACATGTGCACCTTTCTCTGAACATATGAATGATAACCTGTCCAATCAGCTAACTCACTATGGTTTATGTGTTAAACCTTGTCTCTGGCCTTAGCTTTACAGGATTCATCTATCTCTTGACCATTGGTTTATCCATGCACACATGAGCATAGCGTCCAAAGGACTATGAGAAAGTCAACTTTAATTTAGCCTGATCCCATCCATTGAAACCTGAATGAACAGGACATCGTTCTTAAGCCAAGTCATAGTATTTCCCCCTTCCACGTTCACCCTCACAACTCCAACTTTAATCCTGTCATTACCTTTAACCTACCCCAAACTTACCTGACCATCATGCACCCACTCCTTAGTTACCAAACCACTCATATCATTAGAAGTCTCACATATCTCATTCCAATTTCCATCTTAGTTAGTAATTAGAGGAAGAGTTTTGGCTACTATTCCACCTCTTTGAAACTGTCAGATAAGATTACATTGATGGCCACTTCATGAAAGATTACCAGCAATGATCACCTTAGTGCATTAGGCAGGATTGCCAGCAGTAATGTAAAAAAGGCTTTGTCATTGTAGAATGCCACTGTAACAATGTTAGTAATGTTGCATGATTTTTCACTTAAATGCCACCTTTAAATATATTTTAGAAAACCTTTTTTCTCCAAACATCAGTTTATGACTTGTAAAAATACACACATTTTTATCCGAAATACACACTTTTCAGCTTTGGGATACATATAGTAATTCAACCAACAAAAAAGTCTCATTTTAGTATTCTGGATTGCACACAAAAGAGCTACTTCCAAGATGATGTAAAGCCACTATTAGCTCCCGAGCTACTCCTTGGAGAAGCTTGTGCTATATCATGTAAATAGGAAGAAAGACTTCATCCTCTATTTCTGTAATTTCTATCTTCTCTTCTCTTTCATCGTTAAGGCCCTCCCCTTCACTGCAACCCATCTGCTCACATATTGGAGGCACCTATTGGGTTTCTCCTGCGAAAATGATTGCTGGTTCCTGCTGTGCAGGTACATCTTTATTTTTATTTATTCAAAATGTTTCCTGCAGTCCATTGGCAGCAGACAGTTTTTATATTTATATTTTGAGTGTCTGTGCTCGCTTCAGACTGTCATTAGAAATATTATTGTTATTCTCATGTGTTAGCATGGCTTATGCAGTTTTTCTAGAAATGCTATTTTGCTCTGTCCTTGTGGCTCAGTTAAGGTGGAACTGTGGGTCAGTGCAAGTCTTTGAGGGTTTCAGAAGACAATTCCTTACTGAGAGAAGACATCTTTACATTTCTGCTTGTATGTTCTGTAGGAAGGTGGATATCTGACTATGGTTACCCCCAAACTTTTTGCCTGGTGTTTAGCTGGTTTTTGACATAGTTGGCTTGGGATCCTGCTATTCAGGGCCCCAGGCTGATTGCTCTCTCCTTAAAATGGACTCCATGCACCTTAGGTGCATACCCAATTGGAACTGGTTCACCTTATTGGCCCCTGTAACAGTGTACCCTAGGTACCCAGGGCATAGGTGTTTCCAAGGCCTACCAGGGGCTGCAGCATGTATTGTGCCACCCCTGGCCTGGCCTCCACATTTGACACAACTGGCTGATCACTCAGCTGGGGTAAGTTGGTGTAATCACCTCTTACTTAGATATAGTATCCCTATATCTAACCTTAACTGGGCACATATGTTCCTATCAGCCACTCCTATGGAAGGCCTCATCAATCCTGGAGGCAGAGTGCTTGGAAATATGTGAGATGGTGGTCTAGCATGAGCTGAGCCTGTCTGCAGCTGTTGGGAACCACTCCCTAAGCTGTTCTGGGATATTGCCATACCATATACTCTTAAGTGCATTATAATCCTCGCGGTTATATGCTATCTTTGGTTTGGCTTTATCAAAACTTGTCGAGTAAGGTGTCATACGAATTGGAATACTATCCCCTCGACAGTTCTGTCGACGGGGATAGCATTCCACCCTTCTAGAGGGACACGACATGTGTGTAGCCTTAACCCCGGTTAAAGTTAACCAGAGCCTCAGCATCACAAAATGGATGCTGCCACCACAGACACGAGTCTGGCCTCCTGCTGCTGACCGAAACTCGGCAAATGGTGGCCTGGACAAAGGGTTTCCTGCCTTGGGAGGTGCGAGCACCACCCCAGACAGGGTTTTGTGTATTAGGTAGGACAGGGCTGAATAGAATCAGACATGCCCAGGGCACACAAGGTGTCCCCGTGCATAAGCCAGTCCAAACCGGTCCTGGGACTTTCCAGACCCAGGCCTGGCGAGGAGCTGGACAAAGGAAAGGGGGTGTAACCGCCCCCCTTCCTGGTTCCTCCCAGAGGAGGGACCTAGTAGGTGATCCACCCCTCAGATTGGGAATAAGAGTGGGAGCAGTGCCATTGCACAGCAGATCATTCTGAAATCAACTTTAAACAAAGAAGAAGACTGGACTTCGACATTCTGCTGCTCAGAAGACTGAAGAGAATCTCCCTTGTGGCCTAGGAGTGGCCACCCTGTGAACACAGGCACCAACCAGCAACTCGACGGAGCCCGAGCCCAGAGCCTGACAAGACCCAGACTCCCAGACTTCTCAGAGCCCGATCCACAGTCCCTGAAAAGAAGGGACCCGTGGAGGCACCGAGTGACGTGGGACCGGACATCTTGGAAGACACTCGAAAAGCTGACTGCGCAGCATCTGAGGCATCCTCGACGTTGTGCTTTGGGGACTAAGAACCTCCACCACCGAGCAGCCCTTGCACCGAAGATCAGCCCCCCAGCATCTCCACGTTCTGCGTGGGGCCCTTTTGCATTGTGCCACTCGATGCGCCATCCCGGCCACTAGCCACATGGTCAGCGGCCATCTTGGCGACGAAACCGACAAACTACACAGCGGGTCTGGTTGCTCCAGACTTGCCCAAGCTCCGGTGAAAAGGAGCACTCGCTCTGACCTTGCTGGTCCGAGTGTTAAGCATCTTTCGATTCCTGCGTGGCTTGCATTAGCCAAGGCCTGTTTGCTCCGATCAGGTCGCCAACACCGCCAACAGCGAGAAGCCTGCGTGGGACAGCTCGTGACCGACTCCTGGACGTCCTCAACCCCCGGTGTCCACGTGGCTGCAGAGAGAAGCTACCTGACAACACCTGTTTGCACCCGACATCGCCTGGTTCCAATCTGGTTCCACGGTAGTCACTGGCTAGTGACTTTGAACATTGTCCCCTCTGCTTTCAGGTCTTCACATCTTCAGATCCACCCTTGGATCCACCGGAACTCTTCACCTCGAGCCGCCTGCAGCATCTTCAGCTCCAAGCACCATCGACCAGCGTGACGAAACCCGACACTACTTCTGATGTAAATAATTAATTTACTCTCTTAATTTCTATGCAGATAAGTACTTAATCAATAATAACTCAATCGAAATGAAGGAAAACAGAGTCCGTGGTGTAAGAGTTTCTAAGGGTTTTATTCCTCATAAAGGAATCAGGATATCATGTTCTGACCACCACACAGGATGTCAGAAGGGATAGATGAGCGCGCTGTCGTTTATTGACAATACATAGCTTATATACTTGATTTACATCATAATGTTCAATGTAAGAGGCGTAAACTAGGCGTGAACTAGGGTGTGTGCTAGAAACGTCACTGATAGGTGACGCAAGTGGGTGGCACCAAGGGGTGGTGCTAACAGAATGTTGCAATGTCAGCAGAAATCGGAAGCTTGGATGCGCGCGCAGCTGCATGACGTGTGATAGACGGGGTGCAGGGGACTTGACATTTACACTGGCGGAAAGAGACAGAAGTCTGGCATGTCAGATCAACTTGTGCTTCTATCATATCTGATATCTGATGTTTAGGAACTAAGCTATCTGGGCAGAAAGGTCTCTAGAGCAGAAGCTATTCTATACTTGCCGTGAGTGCGTGTATAAGCGCCTGAGTGTCTGTATGAGAAGCGTGGGGGCATGGGGCCTTCCATGGAAGCATGGCAACAGAGGCTATGAATTACTTGCATAAAGACAGGTCGGCCCTTTAGCCCTGTAGCTGAGGAAGGATGTTTACTGAAGCTAGCAGGCTGGAATGTATCTTCGGGGAGGAAAACAGATAACTCGAAGATTATAGTCAATCTTGGCAGGCAGCAGGCTGAGCTGAGCACGGAGGGCCGCGCTAGAAGTAAGTCAGAGTTCACGGGTACGGGGGCTGCTTGGGCAGAGGCCCTCGCAGTCAGAAGCCAGAAAAGAGGCTCGGTGGCAGAGATTCAGGGCCTACTTTCAGCCAGGCTGAAAAACGTAGGAGTACACTTCAAAAAAGACGTTGGCATAGCATACTTAGGAACGGACCATCAAACCCATTCATGGTGGGTCTGAAAGAGGACAAGTTAACGTTGGACGCAAATGTATTTGCGTCTTCATAGCTGGTACAGGAGGGAAGTTACATGCACTTTTAACTCGTACATGGAGTCGGTGGGGTACTCGCTAGGGAACATAACATGACCATAAAATTTATATTACCTCATTCCCTCCTTGTTCCCTACGGACCCTTCATGATATATCGATCCTCATAAATCGATCAGTTTGTTCTTGTAACATTATATGTTCGTCTTTCTTTCTTTGACTGTTTGAGAGGCAACTGGAATGCTCAATGCAGGATGTGGCACACAGTCCACATATCGCTGGCCCACACTGCAGGCACAGGCAACAACTGAATACTATAACAAGGCCAATGCCTAGGAAGGATAAGATCTTCCATCCCCAAGCTGTTAACGTAGTCCAGAACCAACCGGACCAAGTCCAGGTGCCTGGATTCTGATGTATCTGATTTGCAATTTTATGTAAACGGGTGATAGCTTGATAGACAGATGGTGCGTTTTGTGGAATGAAAACACAGCAACTTGACCCGATGACCTTACAGGCTCCACCTCTATCTGCCAAGATGACGTCAATCACAAGGCGATTTTGAAGGACAACAGTCCGTATAGCAGACTGCTCCTCTGTTAAGTTACCTAGAGCGGAGGCAGTTTCGTTCACTACTGCTTCGAGTGTTCTCGTTAATCTGCGTATTAATTTACTGTTTTGGACAGGCCCTAGGAAGAAAAAGAATCCTTTATTGAAATCAGTGTACTGTTCCCATGCCGTTTCTGTGTAGTCGACAAGGGGAATATCTCTTTTGGGTCTATTCGGTGCTAGATTCGTATTTCTATGGTAATCAGGGGGAGCTAGAAAAACAGGTGGCAGGAGGAAGGCAATGTAACAGGTACCATCCCAATCTGGAGGCAAACGTATGTATGCGGTATGACCACAAACAAAGTAGGAATGACTGATAGCTTTAAAGGACGATTTACCATGGTCACTGAACTCGACCACAGTAGTGCATTTACTATGACCTACGTGTACTGAACCTTTCTTGCTAACACATAATTCACCTGTGACTGGTAGTACTAACATATGGGGCAGAACTGGAGCAGTTTCAGATTCAACAGTGAGGATCATAAGGCTAATTGTGTAATTACCTAATCCATATACTTCATTTTCTAGATCAGTTCCTATTCGAGTGGGAAGTCCCTCTTTATCAGGATAACAGACGTTGAGCAGGACTAAGTTCAAGTTTCCCCAAACCCAGCCCCCATCGAAAACAGCAATATCAGGATCTAAAGAATTAATTATTTTAAACCATGCTCCACAGGAGCCATTGTGAGTGAATGGGTACGGAAAGAGAGGCAGAGCTCCCTTGTAATTCTGGTAGGGAGGGAGTCGGCCACATATCCAACAGTCTGTAGCATTATTTGTCTGATGGGAATGGTGTAACATACTAATGAATGTATTGTTGCGCAGCGCAAGTCTGTAAGAGAGTTCATGTGCGGGAAGTTCACTAAAAGTGTGTTCAGCAGAGACATTGTAAGCAGATTGTTCACGCCTGAAAATAGGCCAGTACATAGGAAGCAGAATGCTGGCAATAATAATTAGAATACTCAGAATAAACATGATTATTAGTGTCACTATGCAGTGACTACGAAGTGATTTGCAATATGTTCTTCTCTTTTCCTCTCTCTCTCTAACTCGATCTAGGGGATACATGTCAGAAACTATTTAACCGATTCACCTAGGGGAGGACTTAAACAATTAAACTGTCTGACTTGCTAGATCGAAGCTTCATACGGTAAAGTTCTTGAGGAGTCTTTTCTCTTTTAGGCACAGTAACGTCTTGTGCTTCAACACAGTCTTTGGTGGGGGTGGACGAGTCAGAGTCCTGTTTCAGTCCGTTTTTTAGTTCATTGCATAGTTTGATGTGACTCGTGTGGACCCACCCCTTTCTCCCCTCGATTTTCACGGCGGTCCTGGTGGTAAGCAGAACGGTCTTTGGAGACTTCCAGCGGGGCTCCAGCGGACTTTTCCGGTCGAAATTCCGGACGAGTACCAGGTCCCCTGGACGGACCTCATGCGCCTTTACATCGGTGTTGTCAGGGAAGGCTGCGGCAACCTGTGAACGACATGATTGGAGTGCAGACATCAAGGAGGCAAGGTAATCTGTCAACATGTTACAATCAATATCAGTGATCTTTTTCGGAACGGGCGTTCCCCACATATTCGGCGGTCTGCCAAAGACCACTTCGTACGGGGATAGCCCTGATCTCGAGTGGGCGACCATTCTCATGTAGAATAGTGCCACGGGCAGGGCGACTATCCAGTCGACCCCTTTTTCCTGACAGATCTTGGCAAGACGGATTTTTAGTGTCTGATTATGCCTTTCTACAAGGCCAGCTGCTTCGGGATGTCGGACACAGTGGAACCTCCACTGATATCCTAGCAAGAGGGAAACTTGTCTCATTAGCTCGGACGAGAACGGCTGTCCGTTATCTGAATACACGACACGGGGCAAACCGTACCGTGGGAAGAATTCACGAACCAACTGTCTGGCAGTGGTCGGAGCAGTGTAGTCTGGGACTGGGTATGCTTCGGTCCAGCGGGACAGAGCACAAACAATTACAAGGACATACTTAAATCCTCTACAGCTATTCATCTGGATATAATCCATCTGGAGGACTTCAAAAGGGTGATCGGGAGGATGAAATCCACCTTGCTCAACAGGGACACTTTTACCTGGATTGAACTGACAACAGATCATGCAAGTACGCACTTTCTGTTTTGCTGCTGCTCGTAAGTGTTTGTTGTACCAGAGATTCTGTAAACTGTCTAACATGGCTTTCTCTCCAAGATGGGCAGGACTATGTGCTGTATTTATCATGACTTGAACCATTGAGTCGGGGAGAAACCATATAGATTTTCCCTTCGTCACCCAACCTTGATCTGTCTGAATCCCTCCTAGTTCAGTCCATTTCTTTATCTCCTCTGGAGTAGCATGTGTCTGGATATCAATTACATCTAGGGCGGGATCTCTAACTGCCATACACTGGGTCTGGACTATTGTCTTTGTCACATCAGTAGTCTGGGTGTGAGTCAGTGCTGTATGTTTTGCTGTCTGGTCTGCCAGGTCGTTACCCTGGGAAACAGAATCTGTGACTTTAGTATGTGCCTTACACTTCATGACTGATATGCCCGAGGGCAAATGTATTGCTTCTAACAGTGCTTGAATGAGGGGGCCATGTTGGATCTTGGCCCCATGGGAAGTCAGAAAACCTCGTTCTTGCCAGAGGACTCCGAAGTCGTGTACAACTCCGAAGGCATAGCGGGAATCTGTGTATATGTTAACATTTCTGTTCTTGGCTAGAATACAGGCTCGAGTCAGAGCGATGAGCTCTGCCGCTTGAGCAGACAGTGTGTCAATACGATGTGTTTCTTTAATTTCAGTTTCAGTGGTCACGGCGTACGCGGCCACTAATTCTCCTGTACTTGTTCTCATGCATGAACCATCCACATAAAGTGTCAGGTCTGGATTTGTCAATGGGACATCTGTTAAGTCTCGTCTAGGCTTAGTTACTGCATTAATTATTTCTATACAATCATGCGGAGCTGGATCTGTCATAACTGTAGGTAACAGTGTTGCTGGGTTCAGGATGCTGCAACGTCTGATTTCTATGTGTGGCTGGAATAGTGTTAATTCATAACCTGTCAGTCGTGCTATAGTTAAGTGTTGAGTCTGGGTTCTGTTTAACAAAACCTCTACAGAATGTGGTACTTGAACTGTTAACTGATGACCTAAAACAATTGAATCACTTTGTCTTATTGCTAACGCTGTTGCTGCTACTGATTTTAAGCACGCAGGGAGTGCTTGAGCTACTGAATCCAATGTACTAGAAAAATAAGCACAAGGCTTATGTGAACCTGCTTGGTCTTGAGTGAGGACAGACAACGCTGTGCCATCACGTTCTGTAACAAAAAGTGTAAACGGTTTGCTGTAACATGGTGTCGCTAAAACTGGTGCTTGGCATAAAACTTTCTTTAATTCTTCAAAAGCTTGTGTGTGTTCCTGAGTCCAAGGGAGGACAGTCGAAGTCGCTGCCTCCTGTGTCGTTAACTGGATGAGTGGTTTAGCTAGAAATGCATACTGGGGAATCCATTGTCTGCAGTACGAGGTGAGGCCTATGAAGGCCCGCACTTCCTTTTGTGTCTTGGGTTGCGGCATGTTCACAATTAACTGAATGCGATCGGGAGTGAGCTGTCTCCCCACTTTGGACAGCAAGTGACCCAAGTACACAACTTGCTGAACACAGAATTGTAGCTTCGAAGGAGACACCTTGTGTCCCTTGTCGGCCAGGAAATGTAAAACTGTCAGTGATGCTTTTTCACATTCGGGCTCACTTCGTGCGGTGATCAGCAGATCATCGACGTATTGTAGTAAAGCGGTGTTAACTGGCATTTGAATACAATCTAGTTGTCTTTTCAGTGCTTGACTATAGATGCTGGGGCTTTCTGTGAATCCTTGAGGTGCGCGCGAAAATTTGAAACTGCGTCCATTTAAACAGAATCCGAAGAGATATTGGCTCTCTGGATCAATAGGCACGCTGAAGAAGGCGTTCTTGAGATCAATTACAGTAAAGAACGTTGCTTCTGAATCAATAGCAGTCAAGAGAGATGATATATCGGGGACCACAGGATACTGTGGGATAATGCATTTATTCAATTCTCGAAGATCAATCACCAGCCGATATACTGGCGGTGCATTGGGATCAGTACGTTTAAGAATCGGAATGATGGGTGAGTTACAGATATTGGAGTCGGTCTCGACGACCACTCCTTGGGCAATGAGCTCTTCAATGATTTTCAGTAAAGCCGCTACAGCATCGGGTGGTAACTTGTATTGTCTGATTCTGGGTAATACAACACCTGCCTTGAGGGTAACGCGGTATGGTGTAATGTGCATACATCCTACATCAGTTGGGCCTTTTGCCCACAAGTAATCAGGTACATTTTTCAATCTGACGTCAAACTCACGAAGGACGTAATGACCCTTGAAATCCCGCAGAAAGAGTCTAACCCCCTCCGGGGAGCAGCATATTATAGCTCCTAGAGCCTTCAGTGTTTTAATTCCTAACAGATTTTCCGGACATGATTTTGTTAGCAACAGGTCTGTAACGCGTGATAATGGACCCACAGCCAGGGGAACTGGTTCTGATACTTCATTTACAATAGGTTGTCCTGAAAAACCAAGGGAAACATTTTGTGAGCCTGAGAGGGGTGCCCCTGGAACTTCGTCATGACTTATTGTAGTGCGACTTGCCCCTGTGTCAATTAAAAACTTTCTATCTTTCCCCAATACTTGACTGTGTACATAAGGACCTTCTTGATCTACAGGAATCTCGATAAGAGGCAAGCCACCTTCCCTCTCTAGGCTGTTTCATGTATATCGGGAATATTCGGGGTAAGCAGACTGGGCATACTGGTACATCTGTTGTGAGACTTGCTGAGTTGCAGCAATGGGCTGTGGCTGTGGTACTGCTACGGTCTGTGCTGTCTGTGCAGATGCATGCATGGGCTGTGTATTCTGTGTAGACTGATACTGGTTATGGTCTTGTCTAGGCGGATGCGGTCTCTCTTTAGTTTTACCTGTCGCTATGTTATGTTTCAGAACTGCACATTCGTGTACGTAGTGACCTGGCTGCTTGCAATAATTGCATGTCCCTTTAACAGGAGCTGCAGCGTGACTTGTCTGGGTCGTACCTTTCCTGTGACTGTCGGATGGGACCGTCTGGGCTACTAACATTTTCATTTTCGTGTCTTTCATGCGCTTCTGTTCCTGATCTTGTTCTTCCCTAATTCTATTCTGGTGATATTGTAACATTTGTAACATCTGGGATGGCGTATTTGCTTGCCATGTACTCTCGACTTTATACACTCTATTTTTAACTAACGGTAGGGAATTCTCGACTAACTTTGATACAAAAAGATGTGGGTACGACTCGCTACTTGGCTGGAGGCCACTATTGATAATAAAACATTTCTCGAATCTTGAATAAAAGTCGCTAGTATCTTCATCATGTTTCTGTTTACAGGACGAGATTGCATCCCAATCCTCCTTTCTAGTTGTCAATAATCTGGGCAGGACCTGTACTATCAAACCTGGTAATGCTTTAGTTTTGTCCCCAAGGCCTAACCCTGGAACCCGTTTTTTCTCTTCGTCTTCTATTTCTGCCCAGGCAATCTTTGTGTCTCCCACCTCCCATTCCTTTTCCTTTAATTTCTCGAATATACCCGTAGGCAATAATACTTTCAACATTTTCATGATATCATCATATGTGTAGTCCCCCATTAATAACATGTCTTTAAGCTCTCTATGGAAACCTGCAGGGTCTTTATCATGGCATGGTACTAATTTCTTCATTTCTAACAGTTCTAATTTAGTCAGAGGCGTGTGCACATACACGCGTTTCAAAACCTTGTCCTCACCCATAACAGGGTGTACTTCTCGTAAGGGGTTCTGACTTTCAATACCACCCCCGCACTGCATATGGTACATTTTCCTTTCTGGAGGTGGGGCGGGGACATATTCAGGACTTACAAAGGTATCATATCTGCGTCGTTGTTCTAGAATTATTTGAACTAATTTAGTGCTTAGGCCTCTCCATCTATCCATCAGTAGTGCTTCTAGTGTCTCATGTAAGGGACCTGGATCGGAATAATGTTTTCTGTACTTAATGAGAAGGTGCTGAATCATATATATCCCTGCTAATTTCTGTTCGTCGGGGGAGAGGTTCAGAAATGTCTGTGCTACGGTGTCATCATTATATATGTCTGCATTTTCGGCCCATGATACCGCTGATCGGGCTAATTCTTGTTCATCCATAGAATTGAGTACATGGTACCCCACTCGATCTCGAAGCCGTTTATCAGTTTCCTGGAACTGATGCTCAGCAGAATTCGGATTCGTTAAGGCAGAGAAGAAAACTCTCTTGCTTTCTGGACGGATACCCTTCCTAAGATAAGTTCCCTTACCTACATATGCTATAGTGCTTGTAGTCGGTTCTAGTTCTTCAGATTCTTCTTCCTCCTCGGAGGGAGCCTTTTCTTTCTCTTTCTCGTGTACTGCTATCACTGCTTTCTTAATCTTTTTATACATGGCCTCTATGCAATTTTGTCTGTCATGTTTTCCTTCAGCTATATTTTGACCCCATTTGTTCAATGCATCTAATTCACTCTGATCTGTTCCGGGCCTGTCTCGTTCTCTTATTAGACAATTTATGAAAAATCGTAGTATCAGTGCTTGCATGTTAACTTTCTGTTTCTCCAGGGCATCCTTAATACTGTCGGGGTCCTTTCCCGTTTGAACGAACTCATATATTCTATCTAGGCGCTCCTTCATTCCTGCATAACATAACAAACTATCAGTAGCAGATCTTAACCGTAAAGACGCTAATATCATTAAGTCGTCCTGTCCAGGTTCTGGATCATATCTACAAACTGACATATTTTCTTTTAGTGCATCAAGACGGGATGAATTAGAAGAACGGGGGGATCTGTGCGTAAGAGGACTCTGCATACCTCTGAGATTTAATCTGTGAGTCGGTGGCGGGGTCTGGAGACCCGCGGTCGCACCTCCTGAAGCGGAAACTTGGGCATTATCTCTGTGTGTAGTCAGTATCTGAATTTGTCTTTTAGTAGGATCTGATTGAAGTGGTTTCGGCAGATCAGTTTTAGGTGAGGGAAGTGGCGGAGCTGGCGGAACGGAACTAGTCTTTTTCGGTGTCGGCTGAGAGTGATCTTGGGGAGCAGTACCACCCCCGGCCCTGTCAGTAGGCAGGGCACGAACAGGCAGATTGGTGTAAGCTGGCGCTACATCTTCGAGATATGAATTTAGGAATATGTCTTTAGTAGTCTTATGCATTACTTTAGTTGGAACTAATGGTGACGGCAAATTTTTCGGTATTTCTGAAATGGCGTCAGGGGTACCATCGGCCAAAAGATACATGTTGTTCACTTTGCCATTTTGGATACGATCTATTTGTTCTACTTTTACTCGAATTCCCTCAGTAACTAATTCGTTTTCTTGGGCCTTTTCTGATTCTTTAAGCCTGTCTTCTCTACGGAGTGCTCTATCAGCACGCTTACGTGATTCCTTACGCCAAAATTCTATGGCGTCTTTCTGAGATTGTCTAGCTTTCTTTTTCCGTAATATTTCTTCTACCTTTATGATGCACTCGGCATCCCATGTTCCGTTAACTGGCCATCGGTATCTTTCCTCTAGGTGCTTGGTATAATCTGTCCATAACTCTAGATACAAGATGGCGTCTATGCCATGCTTATTATACATGAAATTACCTGGAGTGTCCCTAGGGGGGATTGGAATCTCTTCCTCTAACATCCCTTTCCTAGTTCCTATCTGCTTTAATTTGTTAAAAAACGGCATTGTGCCTACTTGATACTGAAATGCTTGATCCTTAATACTTAATTTCGCCTGTAACTATTTAAACAAAAAAACACAATAATGCACAAAAACAATCACATTCATACCACGACATTAATCACATGAAACATTTAAAGACATAGCTAACTTCCCCCTACTCTGAATGTACCGCTCAACGATACAGATACACTGCTGTAACAGTGCAGAAATTCGGAATACTTTATATACTGCTAAACAGTACAGATACACTGCCTAAAAACAGTGCAGACCGGACTTGCGTACCCAAACCCGTCTAGATACGACCCAGCAATGGTACTCACCGGGAAGCACGGAAAACAGAAGGCCTCGGGACTCGACTCGGAACTTCGGAAAACTTCGGAAAACTTCGGAAAACTTCGGAAAACTTCGGAAAACTTCGGAAAACTGGTGGGCCTCTTCACACCTCGGACCTTGCTTCCTTCGGCTGGGCTCTGGTCGGGATCCTCCGCACTCCTCACCGCCTCGTCTGGGCACTGATCGCAGTCTTCGTCACCTCCGTGTGTCAGAGGGGGATGCAGGAAATCCTGCCAGTACACGTGTGGTCCGTCTAACTGATGGCAGGGGACACGGACTGCAACGCACCTTCCGGCGCGTGAGGTGGGGGAGGGGTCCCTATTCGGGCGCCAAAATGATGTAAATAATTAATTTACTCTCTTAATTTCTATGCAGATAAGTACTTAATCAATAATAACTCAATCGAAATGAAGGAAAACAGAGTCCGTGGTGTAAGAGTTTCTAAGGGTTTTATTCCTCATAAAGGAATCAGGATATCATGTTCTGACCACCACACAGGATGTCAGAAGGGATAGATGAGCGCGCTGTCGTTTATTGACAATACATAGCTTATATACTTGATTTACATCATAATGTTCAATGTAAGAGGCGTAAACTAGGCGTGAACTAGGGTGTGTGCTAGAAACGTCACTGATAGGTGACGCAAGTGGGTGGCACCAAGGGGTGGTGCTAACAGAATGTTGCAATGTCAGCAGAAATCGGAAGCTTGGATGCGCGCGCAGCTGCATGACGTGTGATAGACGGGGTGCAGGGGACTTGACATTTACACTGGCGGAAAGAGACAGAAGTCTGGCATGTCAGATCAACTTGTGCTTCTATCATATCTGATATCTGATGTTTAGGAACTAAGCTATCTGGGCAGAAAGGTCTCTAGAGCAGAAGCTATTCTATACTTGCCGTGAGTGCGTGTATAAGCGCCTGAGTGTCTGTATGAGAAGCGTGGGGGCATGGGGCCTTCCATGGAAGCATGGCAACAGAGGCTATGAATTACTTGCATAAAGACAGGTCGGCCCTTTAGCCCTGTAGCTGAGGAAGGATGTTTACTGAAGCTAGCAGGCTGGAATGTATCTTCGGGGAGGAAAACAGATAACTCGAAGATTATAGTCAATCTTGGCAGGCAGCAGGCTGAGCTGAGCACGGAGGGCCGCGCTAGAAGTAAGTCAGAGTTCACGGGTACGGGGGCTGCTTGGGCAGAGGCCCTCGCAGTCAGAAGCCAGAAAAGAGGCTCGGTGGCAGAGATTCAGGGCCTACTTTCAGCCAGGCTGAAAAACGTAGGAGTACACTTCAAAAAAGACGTTGGCATAGCATACTTAGGAACGGACCATCAAACCCATTCATGGTGGGTCTGAAAGAGGACAAGTTAACGTTGGACGCAAATGTATTTGCGTCTTCATAGCTGGTACAGGAGGGAAGTTACATGCACTTTTAACTCGTACATGGAGTCGGTGGGGTACTCGCTAGGGAACATAACATGACCATAAAATTTATATTACCTCACTTCGACCCTGTGCACCCGCTTCCTGTGGGTGAGGTAACTCAGCTCCGCCGGTGTTCCTACACTGGTACACATCTCAAGGGCCTGTGTCTTAAGTTTCAGCGTTCTAGGTCACTCGGAAGGTTCCTATCTAACTAACTTTGTACTTTTTACGCACCATAAACTTTACATTGGAAAGTCCGTGCACTTTGAACACTGCACCCGAGTCCCGCGGGCCTTTCCCGACTTAGTCACTGCTAGTCTCGAATAGCTCCAGCGATTCCCAAGGCCCTAGGCCTGTTCCCTTTCTGATTGGTATCTCTTATACCACTTTATTAGTAAATGGTTTAGGTGGCCCCTAGGGCTCATCCATATTGTGCAACTTTTGTGTATTTTAAACTGTCTTGTGATTTAACGCTTGTGCTTCTGTGCTCATAAAGAGTCCAGGGGATTTTATAGTTAATAAATCAATATATATTTTCAATATATATCTGTGTGGTGTCCCTTTCATTTGGTATTCAAGGGGGTTGTGTATGGTATGACAGCTGGCTTCACATGCCTTTCAGAGTTTAGCCTAAGACTGCTTTGTCCACGTTACCACTAGGATAACTGGTCTACAAGGTTGAATTACAACCAATCATCATAAGGGTTGCTTGGCATGGTACAAAGTGATCACTAGAATTAGTGAGCATTATATACCAGGCCAACTTCTCACATGTTCTAGTTTTGTGGAGGAAGGTGGGAATAGTTCAAAGCTCAGTAGCAAATTACTAGCTGTACATAATGTGGGATATGCAAAAAAACAAATATATGTATACTTACCATGGCTTTGTTTGTGTCACTTTAGCAGATTTACCTAATCTGCATGTGTAGGGTAAATCTTTTATAATACTACATTTCACATTTGGTGAGGGTGTTGGAAATGACCCTTTCTGTAGTCACTGCCAAACCTTTTGCCTCACCCCCCTCTTTTTGTAGAATTTGTTTTTATGACTTTGGGCACTTTGCTAATGCTAGCCAGTGCTAAGGTGTATGTGCTCTTTACTTAAAACATGACAAACATGGGCTAATTGTCATATTTAATTTACTTATAAGTCCCTATGTGCACTATATGTGACTAGGGCCTCTGATTGTGCCACCCACTTTAAGTAGTCCTTTACACATGTCTCAGGGCTGCCATTGAGGAGCCTGTGTGTGTAGTTTTTAACTGCCATGTCGACCTGGCAAGATGACTCTCTTGCCTGGCCTAAACCTACCTTGTTAATACATGTAAGTCACCCCTAAGGTAGGCCCTGAACAGCCCAAGGGCAGGGTGCAGTGCATGTAAAAAGTAGGGCATATACTATTAAGTTGTACATGTCCTAGCGCTGAAAAACTCTTAAATTCAAGTTTCACGTTTATTTAGTTTTGCTTGGTTAATTAAAACCTTTGCAACTGAAAACAATGATGAAACATGATAAAACAATTTAAACAACAATGCCACCATACAATGATTACAGGGCCACCACACATTATTTACAGGATCGAAAACATAAGTTCTCAGTTTTAGTCCCATTGCGTAATATACTGACCTATATTTAAGCAGGGGTTAGGTCGTGCAAAAAAGCAGGCTGTTG
This sequence comes from Lissotriton vulgaris, assembly GCF_964263255.1. NCBI lineage: Eukaryota > Metazoa > Chordata > Amphibia > Caudata > Salamandridae > Lissotriton > Lissotriton vulgaris. The sequence goes on from NC_141693.1 coordinate 1,529,229,127, forward strand.
GGTTCAAATAGATTTTTCTCTACTGCGAGGCCCACCTCTCCCACAGGTTGACATTGGGATTACCTTATTACATTTTATAAGTGTAATTTCAATGGGAAGAGATGGGACCCCCACGTTTGGTGTCTCTGGAATCCCAATTTAAAATCCTAATTCATGGTGAAGATAGATTTTAAATCATAATCCAGAAAATGCCACTTTTAGAATGTTGGCATTTTCTTACTTTAACCATTTGGTGCCTTCTGCCTGTCTGTGCATACATTCCTGGGGTGGGTGACAGCTTGGCTTTGTACATTCCAAATAGAAAGCCACACACAATGGGAGCGTAGTTACCACTTGATGGGCCTACATGGGTCATTAGCAAACACCCGGCGCTAACACTCAGCGCAAACAGCACAACGCAATGCCCTCTGCAGTTTGCAGACCTCTGCGTAGCACAGTGGAGTTTTTGGTCACTTTGTGGAGTTCTGCATAGCTGAATGATGCGATGTCAACATGTGAAGTATGTTAAATAATTTTAACTGTGCTAAAGACAGCTTTATGATTAAGGCATCTGGTTTTCTATTTTTGCAGATTTTTACGGATAATTACAGACAGAAAGCAAAGTGGCTCCTATCTGTATTTATTTTTAAAAGCGGAAAAATACAGAAAATTGTTCTTCTTGTGTGTGACTCTCCATGCTGTTTTTCATATTTTCTAGGACAACAGATGAGCAGATAGGTAGGGTTGGAAGTTATAAACAGGTTCAGATTTCCCTAAATGAAGGTGTATGGTTACATGTATTTGTATTATGATGCTCATATTTACCTATAGGTCTCGTGTTTTGCCCGATTTGGCTTCTTAATTTGCTAAAACGTGACAGGCAGCAAAGTATGAGTGCACGTTTATCAGTAAAATAAATGTGGAAACATACAATTTTATGACTCCATATATTTGCAGAACACACCATAACTATGGATAAATATCAAGAAGATGGAAAAAAATAAGGATAAATACAGATGGAAATGTTAAAAAATAAATACCATAAAACTGGGAGCCCTATTTATGATCTTATAATTGAAATATAATAAGTGTTGTAGGTTTTTAAGAGAAATTGTGTTGTGGGAGAATTTGTAAGTTAAATTAAGTAACATTGTGGCTTACTACTTTTTGGGACTTTTTATTGTTGTACTTTTTGTTTTGTATTGCATCTTTTTATTTTTTATACAGCCTTGGGAAAGAGGAATCCTATTTAATACATGACACTTGTATTGGGTGTTGAGCTAACAACCATTGATACCTACATGATTGATTTAAAAAAATAACATTTCCTGATGACTCTATTGGAAATGGAGAAGTACTTGATATTAATGAAGATCAGGGATTAACCTTCTTTGTGAAGAATGTACTTATCTTTGTTACTGTATTTCCACTTTTGAGTACATTTACATAAATGAATAATTACTTGACAAGTACACATCATTCTGGAGTTAACAATGCAAATTGACAGGCATTGCATTATGTATCAATGTAATTATCTAATAAGGTTGATTGCTCTATTATTTTCAGGTCTCTCTTAGCTAGTTTCTCCAATTTACCAAGTATCTGCTTTAGTGAATACAATTATCGTGGAAATCACCATAGCTAACCTGTCAGAGAAGGGGCATTAAATAGTGTAATTTATTTTTGTTTTTTTCGCCCTTCTTATTCAGGCTCCTCATTACTCCATTATTGGAGTATCAACTAGTTATTTGCTAAAACTGCTGATATACTGTCAGTGTACTAATTTTATTTCCCTGAGATTGTTTTGATATGACGTTCGTGCCACAATTGTAAGATTAATTCAGATCAATCAATTTCCTGTGATCCATCTGTGAACAACAATGTATATAACAATTGGATCACCACCTCTCTAGATTCGATTCTTCCTCTTCGTATATCTGGGTCAAAAAGACAGAACAAAACTGCACCGTGGTATACAGAAGAGCTCAGGGACAAAAAACGTATTTGCGAAAGGTTGTAGAGGAAACGGCGTATGACTTATGATCCCACTGACAAAGCTACCTATAGGGAAGCCATTAGGACCTATAAATCTGCCATAAAAATTACGCAATCAGCCCATTATAATGAGAAGATTACATTGGCTAAATCTAAGCCCAAAGAAATTTACCGAATAGTAAAATCTTTGATAAGGCCCCCTTCACATTTGGCAGACAATTGCAACTCACTCTCCAGATGTAACGAGCTGGTTGATTTTTTCTTTCACAAAGTCAACCCAATCTATCTCTCCTTTGCGGACCCAGTCATTGAACTATCTACTCAAAGCCCCGATTTGGTCTCAGACATAGAAATTCTTCCTCAAAACAAATTAGACCATTTCCCCTTGCTGAATCTAGAAACACTAGAGACGTACACCAAATAAACTCTGGATCTCTGTGCAATCCTGCTCCCCCAGGCATGTTGGTTTCGGACAGCAAAGCCATCCTTCCAACACTCATGGAGTTGTTGAACTCCTCCATCTTGAGTGGGTCGGTACCCCTGGCCTGGAAGCACGCCATGGTACGGGCTTTGTTGAAATAACCTGCTCTTGATCCGGCTAATTCCAGCAATTACCGCCTGATCTCCCTGCTCCCATGGGCAACTAAGATCCTCGAGAAACACATTAACATCATTTTAACTCAGTTTCTCGAGGATAACCATCTGCTTGATGCCTCCCAGACGGGCTTCCGCCCTAAACATGGGACGGAGACCGCTCTACTAGCTGTGACAGAGGAGGCGAGGCGGATCTTGGATCGGGGAGGATCGGTGGCAGTGATCCTCCTCGATCTGAGTGCCGCTTTTGATACGGTAAATCATAAAATCCTTGTGACCCATCTCGCCGACTTGGGTGTGCCCGGAGAAGCCCTGGTTTGGTTCAAGTCTTTTTTAACTGATAGAACCTTCCAGGTCTTTGATGGCACTTCTGTCTCGTCAAGCAGGCCTCTGGGGTGTGGAGTACCTCAGGGTTCGTCATTGAGCCCTACCCTCTTCAATGCATATATGAGACCGCTGGCTGGGATTGTCCGCCCGCATGGTATTAACATAATTTCCTATGCGGATGACACCCAGCTAGTGGTCTCCCTTGTGCAGAAGAGTGGCCTCCAATCACTGCCCAATTTAGCAGTGTGCTTGGAAGAGGTCAAGAGCTGGATGATGAAGTCCTGTTTGAAGCTCAATGACGATAAGACTGAGCTCATGCTCCTGGGCTCGGCAGCCCCTTTGACTCTGGAGCTGCTGTGGCCTTTGAGCATGGGCGCAGTTCCTACTCCCAGAGATAACATCAAAAGTCTGGGGTCTGGCCCCCACCTGCTTTGGCCTCCTTAGGGTGATAAAGAAGATCCTTCCCCTCCTTCCATTTGAGGCCAAGCAGATAGTCATACAGGGCCTTGTTCAATCCCGCCTGGATTTCAATAATGCCCTGTATCTTGGGGCACCAGAGTATAGCCTGCAAAAACTGCAACAACCCCAAAACTGTGCAGCTCGAGCAGTACTTGGCATCCCACGAAGAACCCCCATAAAGCCGGAGTTAAAAGCTCTGCATTGGTTGCCCATCAGGGAAAGGGTGAAGTTCAAATCTTTGCGTATTGCTCACCGAGCTTTTTGGAAACTGGGTCCAGAAATTAATCACTCTCTGATTTCCCTCTATCTACCCAATAAAATGCTCCGGTCATCATCTGCATCTCTGGCTAAGATTCCTAGAATTCAGAGAGCCAGAGCAGGAGGCCGTTCCTTCTCTTAAAATGTTTCAAAGCTGTGGAACACTCTCCCCCTGCATCTGAGAACGAACCCCAATCTGCTCAGCTTTCGTAAGCAGCTTAAAACTTTTCTATTTCAGTAATCAGAACCCCTCTGTTTTCTTTTAAAGGCACTCTTTTTGTTTTAGCGCCTGGACACCTCAGGGCAGCTGTAACGCTCAATAAATCTTCTTTTCATTTCATTTCATTATGATAGCAACTTGACATTTTACTTGAAAGGGGATTTTGAGACACGGTAGTTCCTCTGGTCACAAAAATTACACTAACTCGCATGTTATGTTGTGCTATCTTACGTTACGTTATGTTGCATTCTGTTGTTATGTTATCTTATTTTATGCTATATTATGTTATGTCTTGTCATGTAGATTAGTAGAGTACAGTATCATAGTATCACCTGGTCCGGTACGCTGGCACTGAGCAGGTACAAAGACAGTTGAACGTTAAACCTAGGACCTAATGTGGTAATCAAATAGCCTGATCTTCAGTTTCTTGAAGAATTCAAGAAGTGACAACAAGCCTTGGATGTGTAGTAGTAGGGCATGCCACGCTTTAGGACAGATGTAAGAAAAAGTGTTGCTTGAATGTGAATTTTCCTATAATTTACCTTGAAAAAAACAAAAGACAAAAAGACAGGAGATGTTTGGCAAAACCTGAACAGTTGGTATAATCAAACACTTCGGTCGGGAGAAAAGTTACAGAGTCGGGGTCTGAGGACTGTCTCAAAGTACAATTGATCTGCGCGCTAATATATACATTTCTTAGAGCATCATAAAATAGTTCATAGATACTTTTTAGGGAAAGGAATGTGGGTTTAGTCATGGAGTCATAAATGACTCTCACCTTGTAACAAATGTAGGTGTTACTCGGCCTTGCATGGACAAAATGAGGGCCAATGGTTAATGGGGACCGTGTGATCACTGTGTGTGCTTTTTGTGCTGTGTTCCCATTGGCTGAGTGTGCCTTATATCATGTGGCATCTAATATTTTGGTGTTTTGAGAATGTGCTCCTCTCCAGCAATGTAAGCTTTATTGCAGTCAATCTCCCCAGCCCCGGACTATTGTGGTGTCGCTGCCTCTTTTTGCGATTAATCTGGGTCTTTCCTGTTCGTGCGTTTGTTGTGCTGGTTTCATGCCACCCCATTTGTGATCTGTCAATCAGTTGCCTCAGGCCTAGGTTGCAGGGCCTGCTTGACCACGTATTTCTGACTCAGGGTTGATGGAAAGGAAATATTGGGTGATTTCGAAAACAGTCATTTGACCTTGTTTTTATCACACATGTATTATCGCATACATGGACTTTCTCAATATTAACAAAAACCTGACCGCAAGATCTGTTTTCTATAGGTGTGTGAGCAAGAGTCTAGATGAGTGGAGGTACCTGGAGGGAGTGTGAAAGCAGATGCAGTTGTTGAGGTATGCTGGACCTGAGAGCCCTAGTCTCTTGAAGGTGTGGGTATGGCGTTTTCATGGCGCACATTTATTAATGGGGAGCCAGTGGAGCTCCTTGAGGTATAGTGTGATGTGTGTGACGTGAGAGGTTTAGAGTGTGTCTGGCCCCTAGATTCCGGATGGTTTGCAGTCTTCTGGAGAGTTGTTTGTTGATCTTGCTGTAGATTGTGTTTCTGTAGTTTAGTTTGCATGTGACATGTGAGTGTGTTATGGTTTCCTGGGTGTGGGTTGGAAGCCCTTTAAACACCAATTCCAGGCTTGTCGATGTCAAGCTTCAGGCAACAGGTCTTCATCCAGTTGACAATGTTGGTCATGCCTGCAGTGAACTTTTTTTGGGTGCTAGGCACCTTGTCAGTTAGGGCGAGATTGAGTTGCACTTCATTGACTTTAGAAAGAACTCTGATTTTGTATGACCATATTATGTTGGCCAGAGGGATCATGTAAGTTTTGAAGAGGGTCAGACTTAGTAAGAATCCTTGTAGGTGCTCGAGGTGAAGGATGAAAGAATACTAACCATATGCATTTCTTCTTTCCTTTGTAATACATGTGGCATGCGATTGTTGGATTGGGTAAATAATATGTCAATAAACACTGTGATATGTGCATACCCAACAATGGCAATACCTATAAATGCAATGTCAACATGTGCCATCACCTCACCCGCACAACAGGGCTGATACCAACAGTAACTATATGAATGTATACCATAATCCATGTACGAATGACAATGTTGTTACCAGTGAAATCAATGTCAATGTCTATTAAAACAATACCAATGTAAGCTATGACAACTGTACACAAACTATTGAGAATGGCCATAAAAATGACACCAGTGACTGCCATATTATTTTCAAGAGTTCCAGTGAACTTCCATCATTACTCTCGGATTTACGCAAGAAGACCTCCCCATCAACCCCAAGTCTGAGATACATGGTCAGACAGGCCGTGCAACCCATGCCTATCGAATAACAGGTTACAGGTGGGGGTCTCACAAACAAATGCACGCCCAGGGAAAAACCTTGATCGATCCCACATATAGATAGTTGCACCACAAACAGGTCCGCAGCCATTGGCTCCACTAAAAAATGTTTGCCCAGAGGTTCATGTTCCCAAGAAATACCGCAAAGTTAGATACCACATGTAGAGAGACACACAGCCAATCAGTTCACGACATGCACACCACACATAGTAATCATGCATTCATCCTGCCGGTCATCTGGACACATACACACTGGACCACACTAGCTTTCATCGAGGTCAAGAGCCATCTGTGTCCCTATCGGATGCACAAATTGGTTCATTTACGACGAAGATGCTTTCAAGAATGGTGAAATGGTTTTATTTTATCTCGCAAAATGTGTATATAACAAGCCAAAACTTTGAACACGGAGAGACTTTCCTCAGACACATTCTCTTGAAACTCTCCTGCCACTGAGTTGAATTAAACTAACATGTTCCTGTTTTGCTAAACGCCTCTTGTCTTTTAATTTCTTTAAGATAAATACATATCCGAGCAACATAATGTTGATGTTATTGATGATGTTTTCCTGGTGCTTAAATGGTCAGCAACCTTCTGTTTTCGCAAAACTAACAGTGTCTACCCTCTTTTAGCATGCAACCAGTCGAAACTTAATGTCGAAGTCGGTTTCCTGAAGAAGGAATGTCAAGCAGTTAATTAGTGGTGTGCTTTTCACTCCACAATTTTTTGACATTTCTCATGTGGGGCCATCACCATTACAAATGCATTCTGGTTCACCTTGTAGTGTAGTTCCTATATTCCCAATAGGCTCTGCGCATTGGAATAATATATTCAGCAGTGTAGACGTAGGACTGAGGTCGACTAGGTCTCTACTGACTATATTAGACTTAAGGTTTGCCAGCTAGCTCAGAGGTCACTAGAAACTTTCTTGAATAAATGAGGAGGAGTTTAACCTCCCTGGATAGACAAGAAGGGATTAGTTTCCGACAACCACATAACATGACAACTTTCCTCCCTCAGAATAAGAGTGCATCTCTAGAGTCGTGTGAAAACAATAGACAGCTATTTCACTCAGTCGATTGTGCGTTCTTAGTTTCACCAGAGTGCAGTGAAGAGAGAGACAGGCGTTTTCAATAAAAGGTATAATTTATTGAGCAGTCTTCCTTCTCATGCAAGAGAAATGAATTGCCACAATTGCAATACTTAATGTAAAGTAAAGTGCGTACAATAAAAGGAGTATTATGAAATAATACTGTAAAAGCATTGATATGGTTTCTTAGCCATAAGACACTTTAAAATGGATAAAATATATACATACATATATACATTGACTAACGTACTCAACTGGTGCTTCTAAAATACGCCAACCCGTTGTACCTGACCTAAGCCTAATACTTAGGATGGAGTAAGTAAGTAGCAGTTTAAGTTAAGTTTGTTTTGCCAAGAATCTGACTCAAGAATTCTCTTTAAGGGTTTTGTCAGCTCCGTACCTTGGGAATAGAATGCAGGAGGTCTGGTATCTCTCTTTCCGGACTCGATATCCCAGCAACCCGCAAGGGTAGGCTGGAAATGCCGGAGCTGGATTTTCTCGGCTGGAGAAAAAGACAGTATCTTTCTCAGCGCGTCAAAGAGGGGGGGCAGCGTCCGTTGGCTCTCGCATCAGCTGGGCTCTCGGCAAGTAGATAGCTACTCTGCTCCAAAACCACCACCGTGTGTTTGCTTAAGGCAACGTTGGTATATTTATACCTGAAAGGTGCCGAGTTTGACATAAGGTTTGGACATAAGACGTCAATAAAGATGTCACTAAGAACTGACTGTTCCTGTAGTGTTCGCAGGAGTTTTAATGACAAATCAAAACAAAAGCAAACGGGGATTTCCCAGGTTGCTGGAGGTTTGGTGTGTCGAAAGAACTCGTTGTGCTTTCTAGGAATCCAAGGAAGTAGCTTCTGCTGTGCTTTGGACTGCAAGGGCTATTTACTAAATATGGATCTGATTCCTATGCCATTATAGGGATATTATTGATTATAGCCGTACAAGGGCATAAAATAGCAATATTGATTCGGGTTCCTAGATAAAACACAATAACCTAAGATCATTCGTCAGATCAAAAATGTATGACTTCAAATGCCCACAGTGATACACTCACCGTATTTATTCACAAAGTTTAAAAATGGAACAATATAGCAAAACACATTAAAAAAATATACAGATTCAATCACTGAAAAAACATAAATTCAACAGAAACCCAGTAAAGTTTGTGCCTATGTAAATATTGACTGTCTCTCCTAAATTTTTGATATTTATCTGGGGAAACAATATATAAAAATGCCATGTTTTTGACATAGCAATATGCATGCACAAACACACGTACATCAACCTTCATCCGTCTTTCTCTAATGCATGAAACTCCATGTAAACTTTACCTCAAAAGGATCCCCAGCACTAAAATCAAAGGAGAGAATCATATTCACTTTCCTCTCAGGGCGAAGGACCAAAGGATAAGCTGAATTTATTGCCAGCCCAGCATCAATCAAGTTGATGAACTCTTTTTCTGCAAGGTCCTTAGGGATATGCTTATCTGGAAAATAAATATTGCATAAAGTACCAAGACATTGTTGTTATTTACAAAGCCTATGTTTAGGCAGAATGTTAAGATTTCGTATGTTGACATTTCATGACATTTTAACAGAGGAGATCAAAACGTTTCCCAGATTAAAAAGAGGAAATTAACTGTTTAAATGTCTTTCTCTTTTGTATTGAATCTTTTCGGTGATAATCTTGATCAACTAAATATTCCACAATGATTTTTAGAATTGCTCCTGGAATATCACACACATAACTGGTTTCAAAGTGATCCCTCTAGAAAAGATCCCCAAACATCCTTTAAGTACCTTGGTTATATATTGGTTTAAGTCAAGTGTAGTTCCTCATGACCTTTTAAGATGAAAACTATTCAAAATGGTTTTAATGCTCCCCAGACTGTTCCTATAATATGTTTAAAACAAATTGATGAGGAGCTGCTGTTTTCAAAATGAATTCTGAAAATTTTACATAAATCGTTATTCATGTGCTAGTACCTGGCTCTTCCAGAATCTCATAACTTAGACAAGTGAGTGCCATTTTTTCCTTTCACAAGTGACAGCCCTCCTTGCATGTGTTTGTAAAACTTTAATTATTCTGAAATTGGATCAGTAAAAATTGGACACTTTGGTTTGGACCTCATTAAGCAGTCATAAATTGAAGATAAAAGACACAAAAGATTATGTGAACAAGTCAGCGGTCTCAGCCCACTCTTGTTTTTTGCATTGTCTGCTAAAAATTCTGGCGTTTGTAAACAGTTAAATGCTACTTTTCCTTCCACTTCATGTTACTGTTATAAGTGTAAATTCATATTTTCTTATGTGTGATTATGAAAATTTATTTCTAGTAGTAGCAAAGAGAAAACAATAATATACCTGTTGTGTTGCATTTGTACAGATAGTTATAGGTGGTCCCCCATTGCCAGGAAACAAGACTTTTCATGAGTTTGGCCATAATCACCATCTTCTCGTATGCTGATGATGCCACTGTGATATAATGAATGTAAGATTAGTTAAAACCATTGCAAACTAAATGACAGCACAAACAAAACCAGATGCTCTAGATATACAGTAATGCAAATAAGATAGCTATTTGTAGACTGATGCTACTTATTTTGAACTCTGTGCACTGGGCTACTCTTCTCTAGTCCCTAATGTATGTGCGCTGATCCCTAAGGCATAGTACAATTGGCTAATTCCCAATCAACATACGTATCTTTCCAAGAAGACTCTTTATATTATATACTGTTAGAAATAAACCATTACATTGAAAAATTAAATGTCACCTGTGGACAGCAGCACCTACTGCAATTACTAGACTGACAGGAAAAACATGGCTTTGTGTAGCCTGACAACAGAAGCTTTTTCACAGGATCTGTCAACCTAACCATTATTGGCAGGAAGGAGCTCTATATTTAAATATCATATTAAACACCCAGGTAGGGCTTCTAAACCACACGGTAGGGTGTTCACCGTCTAAAAATGTAATATTTTATGTTGCCATGTTCCTACAGTGATTAACCCCAAAAGTTATTTTTGCAGATGTTTTATGAGTAAAACAAAAGTGAAGTTAAAATATTATTTTGTGTTATGTTTGGTTTGGAACATTCTGTAGAAATCATTAAACTACTTTTTTCATATCTATTAAAATCCAGGTTAATGGTTAAATTAGATTTTTGATGAATATACAGGGAATGTAGCTATTACAAAGTTACACTTTGCCTGCCTGAATCTCCTGCAGGCTAATTAGTATTAGCTTGCCAACAGCTGGCCTATCAGTGTTTCCTTGTTTAAGTATGAAATCCTGCTTTCAGAGGCACAGGCTTGTAGGATGGCTTGTATGAGGAATGTGACTCAGATTAACCAAAGCTGGGCAGTTAAGGACTGTTCAAAAACTTTACTAACTTTAAGGAGACAAGGGGGTTTCTGTACATTTATAGCTTAGTGATAACAGATGCCTGGTAAACAGGGTTCTTCTGATCCCAGGGCATACTTTTCCCCTCCTGGCTTTAATCTCAGTGAAATAGGGAGTTGGACCCAGATTTAGTTTGAGTGGTTGACTAGAAATGGAATGATCATTACGTTAGACACCCCTTTATGTGTGCACAAGCTCTCTCATGGGCATTAATGATCTGCAATGTTGCAGAATGTGATATTGTGGGATAGTTTTCATTTAGGAAAAAGGATGTGATCTTGGGAAAATTTTACTCATTAGCGAGCCGGTGTCCAGAAGTCACCCCACTTACTGACTAGTTAACTGAACACTTTTTGGGGTTTAGCGGAGCAGAAGAAGGCTGAACCTGCTGTCCTTGACCTGTGTTAAGACCTGAAGGGCTCTGATCTCTGCCCACGTGTACCCACCGACTAAGAAGTATACTCCAAAGGGTAAATTGGCTGACCTTCTTTGTAGCTAAAGGCACATCAACAGCCACATGAGACATTTTTTCAGGAGTCATCAGTCGACCAATAGCAATCGGCCCTGGACTGAACATTGCTGATGGCCTGTGCTCCGGTGTTTCCAGCTCCCTACTTACTGTCTGTGAGTGCTTGGGAGTCTTAGAAGTAACTAAAGTAGTTGTACTAGAAAGTCTAAAAATACGTTTTTGAGAGGAATTTGTCAGATATGCATCCATGCTTTCCCAAAGAATGATTTTAAGCTCCAAAAAAGAGAATAAGCTCAAAGGTAGAAATCGTGACAAGGCGACGGCCTAAAGAGTATCAAACCTGTGAGAGGATTTCTGTAGCTGTGAAATCAGAAATTTCCTGCTCTGATCTTTTGCCAATGAAAACCTATAGATTCAGTGGGACCTCATCCAGCACTTATCAGACATTGTGGAGACCATGCTGGATACAGCCTTTGGTTGGATGTTTGTGAGGTGGGGGTGATATAGGTTAATTTGGGAAGGTCCAGGTTGAGTCTGGCTCAGGCCTTCTGTATGGTCTGTAGTCTTCTGTGGAGCTGGATGGGGTAACCGGTGTAGAGGGCATTGCCGTAGTCAAGACAGCTGGTGCCAAAGACCAGAGTGATGGTTTTTCTGATGTTGACTGGGATCCATCTGAAGATTATGCAGAGCATGCAGAGGGTGTGGAAGCAGGAGGTGGTGACTGCATTGCTTGTTGATTCATGATCAGTTTGCTGTCAAGGATAATTCTGAGGTTGTGTGCATGCTCAGTTGGTGTCGGATTTCTGATGGCCACCAGCTGTGGTCCGAGATGCAGATGTTCCTCACAAAGATGAGTACTTCTATCTTGTTAGAGTTAAGTTTAAGCAATTGTCTCCCATGCAGCTGGCTAAGTTCATCATGGCATCGCTGAAAGTGGTTTTGGTGCTGGAGGGATCTTCAGTGAGCGAGAGGATTAGTTGCGTGTCATCTGTGTAGGAAATTATGTTGAGGCCATGGGATCTGAAAATGACTGTGAGGGAGGCCATGTAGGTGTTGAACAGGGTGGGGCTGATGGAAAATCCCTGGGGTACACTGCATATGATGTTCTTGAGTTTGGAGGTGAATGGAGGCAGTCAAAATCTTGTGAAACCAGTGAAGAAGGAGGTGATCCACATGAGGGACTTATGCTGTATGCTGATGTTGTGGAGTCTGCTGTTATGGGTGTGGGTGGAGATGGTGTTGAATGAAGGATAGAGGTTGAGGTGTATCAGGTCCAGGGTATCTCTTTGGTTGAGGAAGGTTTGGATGTCATCTGAGGTGGCAATCAGTGCGGTCTCAGTGCAGTGGTTGGCACAGAACCCTGATTGGGAGAGGTCTCGTAGGTGGTCTTGCTCTAAGTATTATGTGAGCTGTTTGTTGAGGGCCTTCTCCAGTACTTTGGCTGGGTATGGAAATATGGATACAATACATATTGAATTTGCTGGGGTTGGTAGAGGGTTTTTTTAGGAGGGGTTTGACTTCTGATTCTTTCTGTCTGTCCAGGAAGGGCGTAGAGATGGAAGTGTTGATAATTCTCCAGAGTTCTGTGTTGATGAGGTTGGTTCTGAGATTAAAAAAGTGGTAGGGGGCAGGGGTCAGTAGGCACCGCAAAGTGGATGGATGCCATTATGGTTGTGATGTTCTGGGTAGTGAACAGAGACCAGGACGTAATAATTGGGTGAGTGTGAACTGGAGGGCTGTGGTTGCTGAGATTGAGAGCAGTGGTTTGGAGGTTGATGTTGTTGAAGATGATGGTCATCTTGCTGTGGAAGTAGTCCTAGAGGGTTACTCAAAGTTCTTAGTAGCGGTGGATGATATTTTTTGTGGTAGCTAAGTTAGAGAATTCAGACTATTCTGAAGAGATATTTCATGTGGTTGGCCACTGTGTCAATACAGGCTGTGATGCCTCCTCTCTTGGCTTTTTTGACACATGGTGGTAGTTACTGAGGGCTGCCATATGAGCAGCTTTGCCTGAACGGTCTTTTGTGCTGCACAAAGGTTTCTCGAGTCATTAGCAGGAGTGCTTGTTCATTCTCAGCTCTGGGGTATGTCAGCTGGCGTGCTTGGGAGCTGCATTGTTTCTGGTAGGTTTGAATTGGGAGGCACTGTTGGCGCAATTGGTGATCCATGCGGGGAAATTCTGGATGACCTAGTCCAGGTCTGATGAGGCTTCCTGTTGGGTGATGCTTAGGGGCTGTGTCTAGTGTGCCTCAGCTACTCCGCCCCAGTTGCGTTGGGAGCAGCAGAGGCACTTGGTTGCGGTGTGCTGGGTGTCGGAGAAGAAGTGGAGAATGGTGTGGCCGGTCCAGGTGGGTTCTGTGATGTGGGTGAATTTCATTCTGCCACTGGAGGTATAAATGGCATTAAGTGTGTGTCCAGAATTGTGACTGGGTTCAGTGAACAGTTAGGTCAGACCGTTGCTGTTCAGGTTCTCCAGGAGGGTAGTGGAGTTGGCATCGTTGGTGTCATCAAGGTGGAAATTGAGGTCACCAAGTAGTACATAGTGGTAGGAGTCGATGGGTAGGGTGATGATAAAGTTGGTGATTGAGTCACAGAAAGTTGGCCCGGCTTTGGGGTCTGGCAACAAGGGTACCTCTTATAGTGTTGGCATTGGTCTGTAGTTGGAAATTGATGTGTTTCATGAGCGGTGTGGGTTCATTGTTGGTGTTGGTGAATTGGATGGTTTCCTTGTCGATGATGGCTATGTCCCCTCCTTGTTTATCGGTGCGGTCCCTGTGAATCATCTTGTATCCCTCGGGTGTTGAAGTTGAGCCATGCTTTGATGATGAGGGCCATGTAAGGAGAGAGAGTAGTGATGGTATCCCAGAATGCTGTGGCATGCTTACAGAGGGATCGAGCATTGAGCAGAATGCCATGTAGAGGTTCAGGGTTTTTCGTGGTCTTCGGGTTGGAAGCAGTGTAGGATTCATCGCATGCTGTGTTGAAGGGGAAGTGGGAGGGGTGGCAGGTGAAGGGTCCTTTGGTTGTTTGCTAGGAGGAAGTGAAGCAGCTGTTGTTTCAGTGCCCGAGATCCAGATCCAAGAGCTCCTTGACAGTGTATTGGCAGGTGGCAGGTGGCAGGAGGTGCTGGTGCTGGGCATGGTCCAGATGCGAACAGGCACAGACAGACTTGCCTTTGGCATAACTTTGGCATGTTGGCGGAGTGTCTGCTGTAGGTGGCAGTGCAGTGGTCTCCATAACTAGTCCTGGTAGATAGGAGGGAAGGTCAGGGAAATGGAGAGCAGGAACAGTGGCGGGAGCAGGAAAAAAACAGTGGGAATTGGTGAGGCAAAACAAGCAAAAGGTTCACCCCAAAACCTAGCTAGCAAAATAATCTGAATGAAAATAGAATTAGACACACAAAATAACATTAAAGGCAAACAACATTAGCTTGTTCAAATCTAATAAACTGAAATGGGGCTAATAAAATAAAATTAACACCCAACTTTAACCAGGCAGACCTATGAGCATTGGAACCAAACTGGAGGCAGTCGTACTGGGAGTGCATTCCTAGAGTCGAGGAGCTGTTAGCTAGAAACTGAGGAGTAGCTAAGACCAGTGTTCAAGGGCTACTCACTGGAGCCATGCAGCAGCCTCCATAAGTAGTCATGGGAGGTTGAATGGGCTGTCAGGTAGGCGGAATGGCGAAGAGAAGGAACAGCGACAGGAGCAGGAAATAAATGGGGGAACAGGCAGGGGAAAACAAATGAATGGTACAATCCAAAATTAAGCCAGCAAAATAAACCTGAACTAAAATAGAATTAACCAAACAAAATTATGCTAAAGGCAAACAAAATTAGCTTGAACCAAATGAAAGGAAATGAAATTAGGCTAATAAAATAAAATTAAAACCCAATCTAACCCAAGCGGACCTGTGGCATTGAACTGGAGGTAGTTGTGACTGGGAGGGCAGTCCCAAAGTCAAGGATCTGTCAGCAGGCAAACGGGGGAGGAGCGCAATGCCAGAGGTCAAGGGCTACTTAGTCAAAAGGTAAAAACTTTGACCAACCAACCTTCACTCCACCAGGGTCTGCCTCAGTTTGTGCCTAGGTCCTAGTCTACCACTAACAGTGATTTCAGATTGGGGATTTATTTTTCCTCTGTATGTTTTGCATTAAAACTTAAAATAAAATCATAGCTTTGGCCCTCTCTTTGTATTTTATCATTTTGGCATCATTTTTTATATTACGTTTTTCATAATCTTTAGTAAATTGTTTTAAGAAATTGACTGTATGATTTTAATTTTAGTTATAGTGTAACTTTGTAACTGTTTTATTACTGCTAAATGCTTTACACAATTTCCTAATTTAAGCCTGGCTGTGCTGTGTCATAGCTATCAGGGATTGAGCTCATTTAACATTTTTTGAAACTGTGCAATAGTCCTGGCAGGATTTTGAGGACTTGGGTAGGTCTGACATCCTCCTGAGCTAATAATCCATTTTTTTACAGCTGCTATGACCAATAAAATTATTTATGCTAATGTATATTTCATTTATGCATTTAACTTTGAGTTACAGATTTACTCAAAGAGTAAACACCTAAAAACATAGCCTGTGAATTTCTTTTTTTAAAGCAAGTGGCTTTAGAGGAGCCTCTCATTTACTGTTGCATTGAACACACTGTGGGTAGTAATGTCTATCCTCATTGCATTTAATTTTAATTTCTTCTGTGCAAATGTCATATGGGTAGACCAGAAGTTTAATTTTCTCCTTGTCCGAACAATAATTTTGATCCAAATCAAATATTTCAAAGTAAATGGAAATGCTCCATGTACTCTACTGCAATATGACAGCAACCAAGCAAATTTGATCTTACAGTGTAGTAGATGTAAAGTTGTTCCTGTAAGAGCTCCATTCAGCCAGATCTAGCTACCGGGATGTTTTGTTTTGGAAAGCACATACAAAATAGGTCAAATAATTATTTATTTAACCCTGGCTAACCTTGTGCTGTGTGTAAGAACATAATATTGAATGAAGCTATTTTACAGTACTCATTAGAGCGAATATCTGAAATATGATCTTGGTCAAATGGAATGTAAGGCCTGCCAACTCATTCAGTCAAGATTATTTAGAATTGGAGGTCAGGAGTACAGACGCTTCATGTACTCACACAGAGTGCATGAAGTTTCTCAGGCTATCAATGGAAGTTTTCCACCAGCAAAACCCCTCTGATCTTTGCTGGCAGAAACATGATGGACCACCCTCTCTAAATAGAGCAGATGGTCATTCAGTTTAACAAAAACAATGGAGGAGTGTCCCCTCGTAGGCAGAGAAATATTTCTCTGGATCTAGGCTTAAGTGCTCTAGTCAGCACAATATGCCCCAACCTGTTATTGGATAATGCATATCCTTATAGAAGACCCCTCACTCACCAACCTAGTTGGTGACATGCTTCATCATCGGGGTCCCACCCCATAGGCTGAGTGCCTACAGGGTGTGCTGCGACACCTGACTACAGCGTGTGCGGACCACCCAGTTCAAAATAACACGGTCCTGACGAAAACCTATGAATATATATAATGGTTGAAACATGTAGACCTTTTTAATCAATAGCTTTGTAAATTCCACATCTCACATAGCACACTTCGCTATTGTTAATACACTACTTATGACACCAAAGCCTACCTAATTAGGCACAGGTGCCACACCATTTTTAACAAGGGTTCAAGCACTCAAGAATAAACACTTGTAGTGAGTAGTTTTGGCCCTTTTTAAACTCACTTCTTGATAGTTATGCACACATAAAAGAAAATACTAACCAGCTCCACTGTAGTCAGGTGTCGCAGCACACCCTGTAGGCACTCGGCCTATGGGGTGGGACCCCGATGATGAAGCATTCTGAAAATGCTACTTTTAGAAAGTTGGAATTTTCCTAATTTAGTCATTTAGAGCCTTCTGCCCGTCTCTACTCAGTCTGGGTTGGGCGACAGCTGGGCTTTGTGTATTCCCCCCAGACAGCCACACAAAGGAAATGTGCCTGATGGATCTTCTTGGGGAGATAGGCGGGAGAATATGAGCACAGCCTCACACTTACACATGCAGAGGCTGTACCCTGATCACTCACAAAGGGATGCTTACCCCCTGTAGAGAGTCTTGAGTCAGTTCAGCAAGGATGGCATTTGTGCACCTCAGAGCTCTCTTTGAAGTCTCTCCAACTTCAAATACACAACTAGGTATAAATACTGGATCCATGACACCATGATTGCAGGACACTTTTGGACCTGTGATTACTCTGCCAGGAAAAAGAGCTGATGTGCTGCTGAAAGGACTACCACTCTGATGGACTTCTCCTTTGATGGACTTTTGCCTTGCTGTGCTCTTGCCTTGCTGCGCTGCCCTGATGCTTGCTGTTCTCCAGCCTCGATAATAAGGATTGTACTTGAATCGCCTAAACCCAGAGTGACTCCAAGGTCTTGCTGGCTTGTCTTATGTTCCAAGTCTCAGAGATCTCTATCTGGACTCAACAAACTGACCTGCCAAGTGGTGCCACCCCAGTCCTGGACCTTTGGAAGTGTGGCCTAAGGTGCTTCTACAACTAGAACCCATGCTTCCTTATCAGAACCAACACTTTGCCTTTGTTGGATACAGCATATCTTCGCCTATGCGTTGATCGTAACTGGCTCATCCTCATGGAAGCAGGGAACAGAGCTGGTGCATCGCACTTGGAACCTGTGCATCACCTCTGGAAATGATGCATCCCCTGCTGCTGGAACAGTAACCATGCATCACCTTGGGAACTGGTTTCTCACACTCGGAACCGATGCATCACTTCCATTGCTAGAGGAATCTCAATGCATCTCATCCACTGCGTGGCTCATCACTGACAAATCATTTCGGCTGCACCTCACATCTTCTTCGGTGTTGAAGCAAGCCCAGTTCAATTTACTTTGGTTCAGTATGCCCAAGTGGGTCCCTGTATCCAGCTCACCTTCCATCGGGGTTGGCCTGAACTTTTGACTTTTACCCAGTCCAGCGCGACTAGATAACCCAAACAAGCTCTTATTGCTTCTAAGTGCTATTTTACAATTATTGTTTAAAAAAGTAATATGTCAACTTCTACTTGCTGGATGTTTTTTGTTTGGTCTTGTTTTATTTACAAAATTAAGTTTTATTTTTCCAACCTGGTGTGGAGGCTTTTTGTGGTGGCTTGACTGCATTAATGTTTATTAATGTTTAAAGTGTTGCACAAATACTTGACAAATTACCTCTTAAGATAAGCCTGACTGCTGTGCACCAAGCTACCAGAGGATGAGCACAGGATAATTTAGGGTGTGTTTTGACTTACCCTGACTAGGATGTTGGTTTCTACTTGGACAGGTGAGGTACCTCAGCCAACCAGAAACCCACTTTCTAGCAATTATGCAACCAGATAATTAATGCCTCAATTTTTGAAACCCAAATGACTAGGATGTTTCTGAGGGGGAACTGGTGAAAAACAATATGTTTTTTGCTGAAGAAGACGTAATGTGGGTTAAATCACTGATGATATTTGAAATGAAATCACTGATGAAATCACTGATGATATCATCCAGTAACTGTGAGTGTTAAATTGTATACCAAGGTGTATTGGTGAATCTGTGGGTGACCAAGTACCCGAATGGATGATTCAGTAGATGTGTGACTAACAGCATGAATGAGTGATTAGGTGTCTCAGTAACTGTATGGGTGAGTGACTGGTTGTGTGGATGTCTATGTCTGTCTATCAGTTGGTGTCTGAGTGTCTATGTGGGTGGGTGATGAGTGAATGGGTGAGTCAGAGGCTTTATGGGTTAGTGAGTCTGTATGAGTGGGGATATATAGGTGAGTGAGTGTGTGTATGGTTGTGTTGATGAGTGAGTGCATGTGTCAGTAGTATATTTGTGAGTAACTGGTTACGGGAAAGGCAGTATAGATGAGTGATGAGGTATATGAGTGACAGTATTGATGAGGGAGTGAATATGAGAGTGGCTGTATGGGTGAGTGTGTGCTTGTGTCAGTGGCTGCATCAGTGAGTGAGTACACATTAGTATCTGTATGAGCAAGTGAGTTAGTATGTGTAACTATATGGGTGAGTAAGTGTCTGTGTGATTAACTATTTGGGTGAGTAAGCAGGTATGTGAGTAGCTCTGTGGGTGACTGACTCAGTGTGTGATTTGCTGTATTGGTTTATGCGTGGATATGTCACTGGCTGTATTATTGAGTGAGTTAGTGAGTGAGTGGGTGTATGAGTCGCTGTATGGGTGAGTGTCTGGATGGGTGTGTTGATCCATGAATCAGGCTGTGTAAGTACTGGTATGTGTGTATGAAAGGGTTTGAGAATGGTAGCGATGTAGTTGGTAGTAGGTGTATGAAATGTTATATGGGGGTGTGAGTGGGGGCATCAGAGATTCTGAGGATAATGTCATTTGAGATGGCATCAGTGATATCATCAGTGATGTCACTGTCCATCTCATGAGTGATGTAATATGTGAGGTGATAAGCAGTGCATTGTCGCCACGCGAGTTATAGTTAGCTCACTAACTATAATGGCTTAATTTCTCTGGCTTTGTATGAGTGACTCCTGGGCTTAACTAAAACATCTCTGTAACCTTTGTTTTTTTCAGTGAATTTTGAATGACTTTTTATTCCATTTCCTAACTACAAAGTCCCTTCAACCTTTGTTTTTTTTAGGTGGAGCGTGGGCCGGCAGCGAAGCTGCCCCGCCCTGCGAGAGATCTTGTAAACAACTAAGGGACTCTAAGCCCCGCTCCTCCTTTCCATTGGGTAGCGTCAGCGATTAGGGTAAACGCTGGATTTCCATTGGAAAAGGGGATTTTTGGGAGCCACCCTGTCCACTTTTTGTACTATCCCTACAGACACGATCACCTGCTTTAAGACTGTTGTGAACATCTTTCTTATCTAAGGGAGGCGTGACAGAAAGGTTCAGGCAGAGTTCTTCAATGTTTTCGCCAACCACCTTAGAACGCGCGCGTGCTGTGCACATGCATCCCACGTGCCCTCCGTTTATAATTGAGCCGAGGAGAGGAGGCGTGCGCTCTATAGTCTGGACGCTGCGGGCAGCTGGCGAGAACAGGATGTAGGCAGGTTTGAAGTGGCCGGGTTAGGGGCGGTCTCCTATCACTGCGCGCCGTCTGAGCATCACATGCCGAAAAACTGACTGCACTCGAAAGGTATTTAAGAAAGATTAGAAACCGTCCTGCCTGGGTCATCTTCGGGGTGTCTGGTATCCTCCTTGCAAGTACTGAGGACGAGGCCCTGTTCATTGCTCTCTGTGCTGGGGATAGATTTATGCTCCTGTCATGTTATCAGGACCTGCCGGGGTGCTTGCAGCAAGATCAGCCGTTTTAGCATTGTGTGGTTGTGTGATCCGGTCACGGCAGCAGGGTGTGCTGCGCATTAGTTACCTGTGGTGTGATTAGCAGTTCTGCCCCATGTGCCATAACCAGTTTACACAGCACCCGCGGGGGGAGGGGGTGTAGGCGTTCGCCGTCCCACAGAGTTTTTGAGGGTCACACTCCGAATAAGGGATACCTCCTCTCTCTCTCTGTTTGTCCCCTCTCCCTCTTCTTGCCTCCTCTCTCTCTATATGTTCCCTCTCCCTCTCAGCCTTTCTTCTTGCCCCCCCTCTCTCTATATTGCCCCCCTCTCTCTCTGTTTCCTCTCTCTCCTCTGCTGGCTGCGCGGTCACCCCTTCTCCCCCTTCTCGCCCTGCTCCTCCACCCCCCTTCTCTGTTCCCACTTATCCCACGTTCTCTTGCTGTCTCAGCTCCTCCACCCCTCTCTCGCGCTTGTTCCCCTCTGATTCCTGTGCTGCTCTCGGTTTCGCTCACGTATGTGCTACTCTGCCTGCACTCAGTTTGCTCCTTCGTGTGCTGCTTTGCTTCTTAACTCTTTATTGATTTTGTGCAACTGTACATATATTTCTTTTATTTACTGATCGAAGTGGCAAACCTCATCTTGGAGCTGTCAATAAAAAAAAAATTGTAACCGTGTAAATCAGTAGGCATGCATCATTCAACAGGAATGTGCCTGATCTCCACCCCGCCTCCCAGCTGACCCTCCCTCCCACTGATACTGAACTCCCCGCTCTGCCGTGCTAGCGCTGTGACCGTCCTGCTTTCAGCAGAAGCGGCCGCTCCACACGCAGCTCCCTGCCTCCTCACCTGGTATCGTTGTTTGCTGAGTACCTATCTCGCTACTGCCTAAGCCTGCATAATCATCTAATCCTTGTTCGTAGCGCTAGATTGCCCCGCCTGCTTTGCATTATTCTTTTCATCTGCCGAGGTTAATGAGATCGTAGTGCTCGACTGCCAAAGTGCGCTTGTCCTACTTTAGAAACTGTGCTGTGCTGCCTGCAATTGTATTTGTGCCTGATTGTGCCCGCGCCTCCGCCATTTACATCGCGCTAGTCTGGATTGTGCCCCAGTCTTGTTTTAGTTATTGGCTGCTTGCTGCCATTTTGTTTGTTGCTGTTCTGCCTCCTTGCCCTGATCTCCACCCCGCCTCCCAGCTGACCCTCCCTCGCCCCTCCCCTTCCACTATCCACATATGACAGATGCATTCGCGCGCAGCGTTCACGCGCAGCTATCGCGCCCCAGTCTTGCCGAAGGTGCGCCAAAGGTAAGCCCGTCTACGCCCGTCTACGCCTGTCCGCGCCTGGACCGCGCCCAGTGCCAGACCCCCTGGCCCCCGCAAACCGCATTCCTCCAGCATTACATATGACGCCGCCACCCTCTTAGCCCTCAACCCCGGACGCACACCACAATGCTACGAAGCTCACCCAGGATGTACCCATGGTCCCTTCGCCTGCCTCTCCTGCAAGTTCACCTGCATCAAAACCTACACCAAACCCACTTCCTCCAAACACAGCTCCGACCCTACCCACATGAAGTGCATCCTGCTGAACACCCGCTCGGTCCACAGACACGCCACTGAACTCTGGGACCTACTAGACACTGCATCACCGGACATCCCCTTCCTTACAGAAACCTGGATGAACGCATCAACAGCACCCGACATCGCCATAGCCATCCTGGACGCTTACAAGATCATCCGGAAAGACGGCACCAACCAAACAGGCGGAGGCATCGCAATCGTCCATAAGAACACCATCAGAATCACGACCAACGTCGACGATAACCTTGCATCTGCCGAACACCTCCATTTCCAGATCCAAACCGACCCCAGGTCCACACTTAGAGGCACCCTCATCTACAGACCACCAGGAACCCGTAAACAATTCAGCGAAGACATCACTGACTTCATCAGCCCACACGCCCTCACATCCGAGAACTACATTCTACTGGGAGACCTCAACTTCCACCTGGAAAACAAAAACGACAGTAACACCACCACCCTTCTGGACAACCTGGCCAATCTCGGACTCAAACAACTTGTTGACACCCCCACCCATGTAGCCGGACATACGCTCGACCCAGTCTTCACCTCCAGCAAGCACATCTCCTTCGATCACACCACAGCTCTCCATTGGACGGACCACAGCTGTGTTCACTTCAGCTACAAAACTACCTCGACCCACAATCCCCCACAACCTATTCCGCGAAGAAACTGGAACAAAATCACCACCGACCAACTGCTCACATCGTTCAAACAAAACCTTCCTGCCCTCTCTTTGGACCCAAACCAAGCTGCCATCAAACTCAAACAATGGCTCACTCAGAGCGTTGACGAACTAGCTCCCTTGAAAAACCACCAAACCAAACAAGGTAGCAAAAAGGCCCCCTGGTTCAACGAAGACCTTAAGAAATCCAAGAAACTATGCCATACTCTCGAGAAAACATGGAGAAAAAACCCAACCTCTGACAAACTGACCACCTTCAAGACAGCCACCCGCAAACACCACCAATTGATTCGATCCACCAAGAAATCAGCATTCAAGGATCGATTCAACAACAACGCCCATAACAGCAAGGAACTATTCAACATTGTCAAAGAATTTACCAACCCCACCACAGCCTCAAACGGCATTACTCCCTCCCAAGATCTCTGCGATTCGTTATCCTCTTTCTTCTACAACAATAAACTGTCCACTCCACCCACCTCCAAACCCAAACCGCCCTCCAACTACCTCAGCGCCTGGAACCCAATCACCACTGAAGACACCATCCGCCTAATGAACTCCATCCATTCAGGTTCGCCAACCGACCCCTGTCCCCACCACATCTTCAACAAAGCAAACTCCTTCATCGCACCCAATCTCCGTGATGTCATCAACTGCTCCTTCAACTCCGCTACCTTCCCAGAAAGCTGGAAACATGCCGAACTCAGCGCCCTCCTGAAGAAACCCACAGCAGACCCCTCTGAATTTAAGAACTACCGCCCCATCTCCCTCCTCCCATTCCCTGCCAAAGTCATTGAGAAAGCCGTCAATAGCCAGCTCGCCGCCTTCCTTGAATCCAACAACTCCCTCGACACCTCACAATCCGGCTTCCGAGCCAAACACAGCACCGAAACTGCCCTCATAGCAGCGACAGACGACATCCAAACGCTTCTGGACAACGGGGAAACAGTTGCCCTCATCCTACTTGACCTCTCCGCCGCCTTCGACACAGTCTGCCATAGCACCCTCATACAACGCCTCAGCAACATCGGCATACAAGGAAAAGCCTTGGACTGGATCATCTCGTTCCTAGCCGGGAGAACCCAGAGAGTCCGACTCCCCCCATTCAAATCAGAGGCCACTGAAGTCATCTGCGGAGTACCACAAGGTTCATCACTCAGTCCCACCCTCTTCAACGTTTACATGAGTCCCCTCGCATCC
This sequence comes from Lissotriton vulgaris, assembly GCF_964263255.1. NCBI lineage: Eukaryota > Metazoa > Chordata > Amphibia > Caudata > Salamandridae > Lissotriton > Lissotriton vulgaris. The sequence goes on from NC_141693.1 coordinate 1,529,253,086, forward strand.
ATCGCGCGACAACACAACCTTAACATCATCTCTTACGCTGACGACACCCAACTGATCCTTTCCCTCACCAAAGACCCTATCACCGCCAAAACCAATCTAAACGAAGGAATGAAAGAAGTAGCCGAATGGATGAAAAACAGCCGCCTAAAACTCAACTCAGACAAAACGGAAGTCCTCATCCTAGGATCATCCCCGTCTTCCTGGGACGACTCTTGGTGGCCTTCGGCCCTGGGCACAGCACCCATACCCACAGATCACGCACGTAACCTAGGCTTCATCCTAGACTCCTCCCTCTCGATGACCAGACAAGTCAACGCCGTCTCATCCTCTTGCTTCCACGTACTTCGTATGCTCAAGAAAATCTTTTGTTGGATCCCCACCAAAACAAGAAAAACTGTCACCCACGCACTGGTCACTAGCTGACTGGACTATGGAAACACCCTCTATGCCGGAACCACAACCAAACTACAGAAAAACTCCAACGCATCCAAAACGCATCAGCCAGAATCATATTGGACATCCCTCGCCAAGCTCACATTACCGGTCACCTGAAAGACCTCCACTGGCTTCCCGTCAACAAGAGAATAACGTTCCGTCTCCTCACCCACGCACACAAGGCCCTTTACAAACTAGGACCCGAATGCCTCAACACGCGACTGTCCTTCTACACACCCACCCGCCAACTAAGATCCTCCAATCAAGCCCTCGCCGCAGTTCCACGCATCCACAGACCCACCATGGGAGGAAGATCCTTCTCCTACTTGGCGGCCAAGACCTGGAATTCTCTCCCCACTCACCTCCGCCTCACTCAGAACCACATTTCCTTCAGAAAGAAACTTAAAACCTGGCTATTCGATAAATAATGCACCCCCTCCCCCAAGCGCCTTGAGACCTTCTGGGTGAGTAGTGCGCTATACAAATTCCTGAACTTGAACTTGAACTTGCCTGTGAATTGCCCGACGCAAGACGATAAGAAAGGATTCAACCATTTCTCCATCAATCTATATCCCAGGAGCGCCCTCGTGTGGTTCCTGATAGCTACCAGCCCTCCCACCTCCACACCCAGCGGAGAACTCTTGTTATTTTACCGATTCATAATCATCCACGCCTGCCTGCTTATCCCACAACCCCTACAGGGGTCCCGGACGGGATCCCTGTTAGTTTTTTCACTTCCACCTCAATTCACTGTGACACAATTACACTGCCACAATGCTAGGCAGACGCCATTACAGGTGCCCCACACTGAACAGTCCAGATGAGACCTGCAACCTATGTCAGGTCGAAACGTCGTCGACAATAATGAGACAGACCCTTATGCAGAAGTTATTCATCCATTTGTAACTGTTGCAGTTTATTGTGTTTCTATACATATTGTTTGGTCGTCTCTCTTTTTTTTGCAGAAAGTATATAAATGAAACCTTACGCTGGCTACATAATTATTCTTAGTATCACGTTTTAAGTGTAGGTTCGGAAAAAATGTATATATTAATGAATTTTGGTTACATAAAAAAGGTGTACATCCACACTGAGTATAAGCAGTTTCTTTGTCTTGACATTAGCCCTAATCACCCCCATTGTCATTGTGCATCTTTGCCTATCGTAAATTAATTGTATTTTCCCACAGGAGCCATTGTTTTTGTTAAATAACCATTACCCAGGCTCCCAGTGAGTAGGGTTCCCTTGTTTCCCTCCCAGTGTGAATTGCCCAGCAGCATCAGCATGTCTTTATTTAGTTTTCTTTTTGCTGATGCATTTTTATTTTGTTTGCAGTTTTATATATCGCGATCTTGTCCCAGGGGCATTAGGGCACTATACAGGGGAACGAGATGACGTCACACGTGTTTACATCTATTCTTTAGTAATGTGAATCTGTGCATCCTTGTGTGGGGGAGCAGTGCGCCCTGGAGCGTCCTTCTTCCTGGCACGGGTTGGCCGAGCCTTGCACACGTCCTGTAGGTGTGCTGAGGAGTTTACCCGTGCCTCCTCCAGTTGTCTGCAGAGCAGGGCTGCCTGGCAGGGACCCCAGAGCCTGGGACCCCGAGGGCTGCTCCTTCGGGGCACCTCAGCCCCTTCCTTGCTGCTAGCGAGAAGGATGTTTGCGCCTTCACGCACAGACCTTGGCTCCGAGGCACTCCCTTCTCGGAGGGGCTCCAGAAAGGGCCAGTGCTCCTGGAAGGCCTTGAGTCCTGGAAGTTTGGGAAGCCCCTGGAAGCCCCATCTCTCCATATCAAGCCCCCCTGCACTAGTGATGGGAAACATAGAAGGCAAGACTTCTAAACACCACAACAAACCAGCACGCACCCTCTGCTGGCTGAGAATAAGCGCCTCGAGTAGAGCACAGCGCCTCCTTCTCGCCTGCAGTTCTTCTCAGCACAAACCCCATGCAGCTCGGCCAGTGCACTCCAGGGAACCTTAAAATCGGTGACGGGAGGGGGCCGGAGATGACGCATGATTCTTATTGGTGGGGGGGGTCTGCGTCCTGAAATAGCGGGTGTCTAGACCCACCGTGTTTCCCATTTTCATCTCACAGTCCAGTCCGTCTTGGTGTCATTTGGGGGCAGATGCGCCACTTTCCCTGCACCACTATGCAACACCCTTGTGTCACCATGGATGCACGGCACACCATGGTGCAAGGATTGACAGAAGCGTCAGAAATTCTGACGCAACTGTTGACGGAAAAGTCACGCATTGCTGGGGTCGTGTCGCAAGTATGATGCAACTCCAGCAATGTGTTTTGCGGCCTATTCCCAATACATTGCGCCACTCCTAATGACTGCTTGAAGCAGGCATAAGGTTTTGATGCAATGGTGTCCTAAAAATCACGCAGTGAAATCTTGAAGTTTTCACTGCGTCACTTTTACAAGGCTTTTCTGTGTGGGAACACCTAACCTGCATACATTTTACCTGGTGCAGGTATAATTTGATGCAAGGCTTTACAACGTGACGCATCTCCCTAGATGCGTCATGTTGTAAATGGGCAGCAACTTTATTGCTGCCTCTGTGTCACAAAAGTGACGCAACAACTGCGCAAAAGTGATGCAAGGGGCTTGTAAATCTGCCCCACAGTGTATAAGTGACAGTCCTCCTGTTCGAGACACGGGCCTCTTTGCACAGGAGGGTGGCCTGCAGTCCAGCCAGCAGGGCCTCATGTGTGGAGGGATTCCTAGAGGGACTAGGACTGTATTGTCATATATATAGTCTGAGCTCCTAGGAGCACACTCCCCACAGTGCCACATGCCCCCATTGTTGGTTTCCAGTAGCACTGATGAATGTGCAAAAGTTCCCACTTCAAAAATAATATTGTAAAGTTTGGCACCAAATGCTAAAACTCTTGACCAACACATGCCTCACTTAAGGATGACGTTTAAATAGAGATTACATATGTTTTTATTTAAATTTTTAATCATTTTCATCCTAACTCATTTTAGAAACTCATTATCCAAACAAATGTCAGTACAAAATTTCACAGTTTTGTCAATAATATTTGTTATACATCGCAAAAGCAGACTATATTATACACTTTTTACATCACAACAATTTACTATGTATTTCCCCATATCTTCACTCATTGTGCACTTCAAACACCACACAAAGACATCCAATCTGCACTCTCCCATTGGTGCCCCAGCCTGATGTCACTTACACCTAGGAATGAATCCAGAGGTCTTCTTTTTGTTGTTGTGCGCTGGGATTTTCCAACATACAGTCGATGAACGTTTTTGTGCTATTAAAGATACACACCCACCTTCATCAGGACTACACACAATGTACCATTAGGAATGGCGGGATAATGAGGTAGTCCCTCTTACTGAAACACATGGTCAGTATGTTTATCTTAGAAAGGTGGAAATTCCACCTCTGGGACCTTGGGTACTCACAAATATTTTCCTAGGGGCAAAGGGTTTGGTCTGTTATGTTACTGAGGGACGCATTGATGCCAGCAGGGTGGCAGTTGGGCAGGGGCCTAGGGGGGAGGGGGAGACTGGTGGTAAGGTGGGTGTAGGGGAAGCAAACCATATACATCTAGTGGGTGAATTGAACAAGGTGAAACCATAAAACCAGGGGTTACTCAAACAAACAATCAATCAATCAATCAATCAATCAATCAGAGTACTTGTAGAGCGTGCTACTTACCTGTGAGGGGAGGGGGTGCCGCTACTACTCAAAGAGCCAGGTCATGAGGAGTCTTCTGAAGACGAGTAGTTCTTGGGTCTGCCGTATGTGGGTAGGGAGGGTATTCCTGGACTTGGCGGCGAGGTAGGAGAAGGATCTGCCGCCGGAGGTCGTTCATTTGATGCGGGGGACAGCGGCGAGGGCGAGGCTGGCGGAGCGGAGCTGGCGGGTGGGGGTGTAGAAGCTGAGTCTGCTGTTAAGGTAGGCTGGTCCCGGGTTGTGGAGTGCTTTGTGTGCGTGGGTGAGGAGCTTGAAGGTGATCCTCTTGTCGACGGGGAGCCAGTGTAAGTAAGTAAGTAAACTTTTATTGTTTTAGGTTCATTAAAACCATTACAAAAATACATTGAAAGCACGTATCCTCAGGTAAAATTGAAAAGAAAAAGATTAAAAACTGTAATAGTGCTAAAAACAGTGTGATAAGGGAGGTGAGTGCTTTTCATTGCGTCTGGTCTTGACCATAGTTCCTTAGGTCTAATCTGGGCAGAATTCATGGCTTGTTAGTTTCAGCTCCACTAGTTTCAGGAATTTCACCAACTTCCCATTAAGTGGCGGAAGACCTAGATCAAAACAAGTGAGAACTGCTTCATGTGCAAATTCTTTGTTCATTAAAGGCAGTTTTTAGCAGGGCTGCTCTTTCCTCTTTTAGCCTCGGGCAGGTGCATAGCAGATGTTCGAAGTCTTCGTTCCTTGCACAGCACAGCCTACAGTTTTTCCCACAGTTCCTTCTCAGCCATGGTTGTAGATGTGGTATGGCTGGTAGAATTCCTAGCCTATGTTTTAAAAAGGCTTCTTTAGTTTTCCTGCCATACCCCAGACCAAAGTATGCTTGTAGCCCTGGTGATTTGTATGTGCACAGAGTCATCCAGGTGTGACGCCTGTGGGAAAAGGTGGCTTTGTCTTCCACATGCGAATGTCTTTTTATGTTCTTATTTACTACATGCTTAAATTGCGCATGCGATAGTGGAGTTTCCCATAATTCTTTCAGTCCTGTGACAGTCAGGGATTCTTCTAAGTATGTTTTCGCCGGCATTTTGGAGAAGCTGCTCAAGTCTTGCCAGAGCTGTTGGTTCAATGTATTTTCTGTTGAATTTTTTATTTTATGCCAGCACTTTATATATGACCCTCTTCGTGCGAGCATTTGGCGGGTCAGTCCAAATTCTAACTGGATCTGGGCTTGTGAGGTGTAGGTTGGCAGGTTAAAGAGAAGTCTGTAGGCCTTTGAAATGAATATGTCTAGCAGTTTCGCGTCTGTACCTCTTAGAGCCTCGCTGCCGTACGTGATAGATGACTCTATTTTGACTTGAGCCACTCGGAGCCGTAGCAGAAGATTGGGACCGTTCAAGTTTGACTTTAGTTGTTTAACTGTCGTAGCTATCAGCATACCTTTCCTCTTGATGGCCTCTAGTTGGTTTGAGTAGCGCCCTCCTTTGTCGACCAAGATTCCAAGATATTTGTATTCCGAGCAATTAGCGAGTACCTTTGTTCCAAGGAAACAAGTGTGGGGCTTTTTATTCCCAGTTATAGACAAAACCTCGATCTTGACGATGTTTACTTCTAGTAGATTTTCTTCGGCGTATCCGTAAAGAGTGTTGATAAGATTCTGGAGACCTACTTTCGTGTGGCTAAACAGGACCCCATCGTCTGCATAGGATATGCTAGGCAGCGCTTTCTCCCCCAAACGGGGTGCGTGCGAGTTGCAAGCCTCTAGAGCAGGTGGCAGGTTGGCTGTAAATAAATTAAAAAGGGTGGGCGCTAAAAGGCACCCTTGTTTTAGGCCTTTTGTGGTCAGAATGCGCCTAGAGAGGTGTGTGCCATTTCCAAGCTTTACCTGAACCCACGTGTTGGTGTGCAATTCAATCAAAAGGTTTAGTAGAGGCGCGGGGATCCCCCAAGAGGCCAGTTTTCTCCAATGTTGCCCCGGTTGACATTGTCAAATGCCGTCTCGAAGTCCACAAAGCAAAGGTGGAGAGCCTGTTTATTCACCCCTGCCTTGTCGATAAGTAGCGAAATTGCCAGCAGATTTGTTGTTGTTCCCGTGTCTCTGCAGAATCCCGTTGGGGTAGATGGAATTAAGTTTTGGTTTGTTGCCATTCGCGCAGCTGGGTCAGTAAGAGCCCCGCAAAGTACTTAGCCTCAACGTCCAAAAGTGCTATCAGGCGATAGTTTTTTGGTAGTGATCTGTCCCCCGCCTTATATATTGGTGAAATGATTGAGCCTCTCCATGAGGCAGGAAGGCTCCCGGAGTGGCAAACAGACATGTAGAGGGGGGTCAGCGTTTCTGCCCAGTATTCTGGCTCAAGTTTAAAAAGGGTCGGGGGAATTCCGTTTGGCCCTGCTGCGCCGTCTTTTCTTCCTTTGGAGATTAATTTCCTGAGTAAAGCCGCAGTAGTTCCAAATTTGACTTCTTCCCATGGTGTTGTTATTTGTGGAGGTTGCCCCCCTAGAGCAGCCTGGGGCTTACTTGTTATAGCAACCTGTTGGTTAAAGTGTGTGTCTAAGAAAGATTCCCATGAAGATTTGATTGTGTGGGATGTTATTCCACTGTTTTTCGGATTTAACATTTTGTTTATTGTGGACCAGAACTGGGCGCTGTTGTTTCCCTTAGAGTCGTAGTGAAGTTTGGCCCAGAAGTCATCTTCGTTGGATCTTTTGACTGCCCATTTAAGTTTTTTGAGGTCCGCCCGGTGCTTGTGAAGCTGTGCAAGAAGAACACCGGCCACCGGGCTTTTTCTCAACAGTCTTAATGATTTATTGATTGCTTTTTTGTGGATTTTTAAGGCTAGTTTCTGGGTGCTTGAGGTCTTCCTTGTGACACTAGAGCCGGAAAATGGAAAATGCCGTACAGTTGTTGAGTATTTGTTTGCAAAATCGGCCGTGAATTTTTCCCATCCTGCTACTGGGTTGCCTGAAGGATAGTTTAAGCTGTTTAATTGAAATTTTGATGCTTGAAGTACCTCCATCGTGTTTGCGACCGAGGTTTTAATTTGTTTAAGGTTTATGGTGTAACTGGCATGTGGTCCTGTTGGGTTTGAAAGGATTAGGTCCGGATGAGCACAAACAGAGACTTCTTGGGGGCGGTGGTCACTATCACCCTTGTCCCCTAGGTTGAAGCCCAGTACGTGATGAAAAAGTGGAAGAGAGACTAACGTGAAGTCTATTGTAGAAGTTATGTTGTCTGAGTTGAACGAGACCACAGATGGAGAATCTTCAGGAAATCTTCCATTTAGAACCCTCAGGCCCGGGTGTTCACTATCACCCTTTTCCCCTAGGTTGAAGCCCAGTACGTGATGAAAAAGTGGAAGAGAGACTAACGTGAAGTCTATTGTAGAGGTTACGTTGCCTGAGTTGATCGAGACCACAGATGGAGAATCTTCAGGAAATCTTCCATTTAGAACCCTCAGGCCCGGGTGTTCCAAACCTTCCAGCAGCTCCTTTGCAAGCTTTGGGATTTTACCATGGCTGCTGTATGATTGGATTGGAATATTCCAGTGGTAAGACTGGGCCTGAATGTCACTGTTTAAGGATGACCTTAAGATACATTGATTGAAGTCTCCGGAAAGAATTAAATTGGATGAGGTCTGCGTAGTCATGACATAATATAGGTGGTCCAATAGGAGTTTCACCTCTTGTTTCTTCTTTTTTGGATTTATGTAGGTGTTAATCAGCTGAACTTCTTTCTTCTTTCCCCCAAAGTTTAATGAAATCCCAACTGTGTTTATAGCCGGAGAGTTGGTGGTGAGTGCCTGCACATTGCCAACAGTTGAGATTTTGATGTAGGTTGCCAGCCGTCCAAACTTGCTTTTCCTTGTGGCTGGGTAGTGGTAGCAGGTGCAGCCCTCTAAGTGAACCGGCTCCTCCAGCCATGTTTCCTGGAGGAGGATGATATCGAATGATTTAACGTATTGTAGGAAATCAGTGTCTGCTGCTTTGTTGTTGAGCCCATTTAGGTTCCACGAGCATAGTTCCAGGTGTGGCGCGGTTCCAGTGTCTCCTGAGTGGTTGTAGGTGATCGACCCAGTGCGCCCCTCAGCACCAACCTTGTCTTCGAAGTTGTTGTAGGTAGTCGCTGCTTAGGTCTCTCGAGCAAGGGCAGCAGGTATCCTATGTTGTGATGTAAGGCGGATTTAATCCCCCATTTTTTAATGAGATTTTGCTCTTATAAGATTTTATTTGTGATTTCGGACGAAATCCATGTTGCTTTTGTCGCTTCATTGCCGTATGTCCTATCAGTTTTTATGAATTCTATAGAAAGAAGGTCGGCTGAGGATAAGTCGTTTACGCTGGTATGGTGCTAAGTAACCGTAGTAAGTTGCCTCTATTCAGTATATCAAATGGGCCCTTTGATTCGTACTCTGGAGTGAAGAGGATAATCGTAGAGTTCCTATTTGGATAATTCGACTGAGCTGTTGGCAGGTTGGTAAGGACTTGGGTCCTTAGGTCGCTGTTGACGGACTGAGGTAAAATTCTTATGAGAGTGTCCCCGGAGGAGAGATTCTTGGAAGCGGGGGCAGAGGGAACTGTAGGGACACTCACTATGGTGGAATATCGCTGAGTTTGGGGGCAGGGAAGCCCTATTCCCCTCTGTTCTTGAGCTCAGGATCTTTCACAGTGGCTGATGATAGAAACTTCTCGTGCCGTTTTCGTACTATGCTGTGGCTGTACCCCCTTGGTTCGAATGTTGATAGTAGATTGACAGGGCTAGCATCGTTCTCTCTATCAGGGCCACGGTTATCCATCGTGTTTTGGTTTCCAGTGTCACTGCCAGGCGGAACCCTCCCATCCTCCTGCGTAGATGCCCCTATGCTGGCTTCTGCGTGTACTCCGTTAGAGGAAGATCTGTGCCCTGTAGAGATTAATTCTCCGCTGGCGTTGTTTACTGTAATTGGGTCCAGGTCTTGCTGCTCCTGTCTTTTTCCTGGCTTAAAAAGTGGGTAAACTTCTGGCGTGCTTATAATTGTTAGTTTTTTGCGGCCTTTCCTCCTTTGCTGCCGCCGCCCTTTCGTGTTCAGGGGCGGTGTGTTAACCTTAGGAGTTGGAGAGGAGCATGTTGTCAGGTGGCCCGATGGCGGCACCTGACAACCCGATGGCGGCACCAATGCAGCCTTGTCTGCAGTGCTGGCTATAATAGGCCCTCCTGTTAGTGGTACGAGGAAGGCTGTTTCGCCTGGATTGATGTGCTGGGTCATTGCGTTGAGCCCTTTTGGGAACCCTTCTATCAGAGAGGATACTATTTCTGGATGTGCTGCCAGTTTGTCGACGATTGGACCGCAGCTACATACCAGCTTTGCCTCTTGCTGGGCTCTGCTGATTAGAGAGTTTAATTGGCCAGTTTCTCATCTATCCGCCCAACAAAGACAGCCAAGGTGTCAAGTAGAGTCAGCTGTAGGTCCATTTTATCAGATTGGAAGTGGAGAGTGTCTACAGTTCGTTGCATGGTGTTTAGAAGGATGTCCCACGTGTTTGACACGTCTGATTCTTGAGTCTTGGGTAGGGACCTTTTTTGGGTTGTCAATTTGTTGGGTGTTGACGACAGAGAAGAGTTCGGTAAAGTGGTTGAATTTGAGAAGATGCCCTCCCGGTCAAAGCCCCTTTTTGTAGGCTGGGTTTTGTTGATTGTTTCCTCTATAAGCGAAGATGGTTTAGCCAGAGTGTTCGGAATGTATGAGGCAACTAATTCGGCCCACTCCTGTGAACCCAAGTAGGTTAAGTTGGCAGGGCCATCGCTCCCAAGATTTGGTTTGTATACCACGTCCTCCTTCCGATGGTCATCGGAGCTCTGGTCTTTTGCTGTTTCTTCAGTTGGCTGTAGGTGAGATTTTGAGCTATCCAGTTGGTCCAGAAGGCTTTTGTCCGTGATCAGCGAGTTTTTTGGATTGTCTGGGTTATCGCTGCTTAGGGCTTCTTGCCATTGAGAGAAGTCCTTGCCGCTGCAGGTAGTGAGGTTTTGCAAAAAATGCTTTGGTTTCTGACTGGTTTCAAGTGAAGGTAAAGTAGTTGGTGTCGGTGGGGAGTTGGTGTACATGAGAGAGGAAGAAAAGTGTGGGGCAGATGTGACACCCCTGTCGCCTGACCGCGGGGCTGGTGGGCTACAAATGGCCGTGTTTGTAAGCTCACCTTCACCCACGGGCCCTGTTTTCTCCTCTGCAGGTGGACACGATGCAGGTAGGCCATCTGCTGTGGAAGAGTGGTTCCTGATATTGCTTACTTGACCCAAGGATTGGTCTTTTTGCAGTTCACAAGGGGATAGTGGAAGAGGTGAGTCCTGGAGGCCCAGGATCTTTCCAGTGGACGAAAAGATTGCGGAGAGTGAATTCAGAAAGTTGAATTTTGAAGTGATTTTTGGTTGTCGAAGAAATCACAGCCAGTGGGGCTTGATCGCTAGATGCTCCGATTTCTCCTAGAGATGAATCCCAACGCCCGCTGGCTTCATTTACATTTTCCTTTTTGTTGGCGATTACTGCGGCGTTCTGCTTTGCCTTCACCTTGGGCTCGAGGTGGACCATTTTCTTGCCTGACCTCATGTTGAAATTAAGCCAGTAAGTTAAGCCAATAAGTTAGGAAACGCGCTTGGCTGTGCAGGCTTTGCTTCAAAATGCTTATTTAGTGGCTGGTATCGCGGGGGCGAGGTGCAGGGGAAGGGACGCAGTCTCGCAATGCACCAGTCTCTAGGTATCACTTCCCCCCACTGCCCTCAAGCCTCAAGCCTCAGGGCCACTGGCCCTCTCTCTTCAGGTCTTCCGATCCACTCTGCTCCGCTCTGCTCTAATCAGCTCATTTGGAACAGCGGCTGCAAAGGATTTGGGTTTATTTTGGCAGGGTTATTTAGGATGCTCACGCACCGGTCACAGAGAGAAGAAAAGGTCACAGTGTTTGTGGTGCTCCTATTCCTGTCGACCCTTTTGCATTTTTCCTCCCTTCCTTCTCCTCTTCCAGTCCTTCCTCGTGGTGCTGCCGCACCCTTACAGCAGTCTCTCTGCTCACCGCGGGGCTACAGACAAGCTGACTGAGTTGAGCTTGCTGGCTAGTACGGCAGGCTGGCTGGATCGACTATTTAGTTTGATGTCCAATGTAGCTGTTATAGCTGTTGTGGCTATTAACTGCTGACTGTTGAGTAGGCGGAAGGGCAGTAAATGTGGTGAGGGGCAGGGAGCGACCCTCGGTCGATGGGCCTATGCTTTACCGCTAGTGGCCGGCGTTTTGGTGTCACTCTGGTGGGTCTAGTGGCTCTCTGCTGGTCTCTGCTGCTGCAGGGACACGAGACACGAGTCACGAGTCTCACTGATCACGAGTCAGGGGTCGCGGCGGCTCACCTTCCCACGCCTCGCCAATGCAGCTGGCACCTCTGCTCCGCTCCACCGCCACTTCCCCACTCGGCCACTCCTACTCCGAGCTCTGCTTCCGAGCTCTACACCGCACTGTGACTTCCCGCGGCTGATACCCTGGATCAGCCGATTCAGGCTCTGGTTTATGCTCCAGCTGGGCCACGGCCGACGAGGGTCACACAAGCAGCATGGCAGGGCATGGCTCGGCAGTTGCAGTTGCAGCCCCGCAGCACAGGTTGATCCCTGCTTGTCACAGGGTGCTCAGGGTCACCAGGGCCGCTGTTTTCCCCCGTACTCGGGGGAGCTCGGGGGAGCCGGTATCGCGGCTACCACCCGCGATGCTCCGAGACAGTTTTCAGGCAGCTTCCACACTCCGGTACAAACCCGGCTACAGTTGCGGCGCTTAGGCTCCAAAGCCTCCGGAGCCAAATCCCCTCCTTTCTCGGCTGCTCGTGGCCAGTGGTCAGCGGTCTGTGACTTGTGGCGATTGCAGCTCTCTGCTGCTCTCTACTGGCAATCTCACCTCCACTGGCAATCTCACCAGTGTAGGTTTTTCAGGTGGGGGTTGATGTAGCTGCGGCAGGGGACGTTGACGATCAGTCGGGCGGAGGCGTTTTGGATGCGTTGTAGTCGTCGTAAGTGTTTGGCTGGGATTCCTGCGTAGAGTGCGTTGCCGTAGTCCAGTCTGCTGCTGACGAGGGCCTGTGTCACAGTTCTTCTTGTTTCGGTTGAGATCCACTTGTAGACCCTGTGGAGCATGCGGAGGCTGTTGTAGCAGGAGGAGGAGAGGGTGTTGACCTGCTTAGCCATGGAGAGGGAGGAGTTGAGGATGAATCCTAGGTTGCGTGCATGGTCGGTGGGTTTTGGTGCTGTTCTCAATGTGGTCGGCCACCAGGAGTCATCCCCGGCTGAAGGGGTGGGACTGAGGATGAGTACCTCCGTCTTGTCCGAGTTCAGCTCCAGACGGTTGCTCCTCATCCAGTCGGCAACGGGCTTCATTCCCTCTTGGAGGTTAGCTTTGGCGGTGTGTAGGTCTTTGGTGAGGGAGAGAATGAGCTGGGTGTCGTTGGCGTAGGAGATGATGTTGAGGTCGGGATGGCGGGACACTTGTGCGAGGGGGGCCATGTAGATGTTGATCAGCGTTGGGCTGAGGGATGAGCCCTGGGGGACCCCGCAGATGATGTTGGTGGCTTCTGATTGGAAGGGAGGGAGGGGGACGCTCCGGGTTCTGTCGGAAAGGAGGGACGTGGTCCAGTCAAGGGCCTACTCCTGGATTCCGGCTTCTCGGAGGCGTGTCTTTAGAGTACGATGGCAGACCGTGTCGAAGGCGGACAACAGGTCCAGGAGGATGAGGGCTGATGTTTTGCCGTTGTCTAGTTGGTGCCTAATGTCGTCTGTGGCGGTGATGTGGGCTGTCTCGGTGATGTGGTTTCATCTGAATCCGGACTGGGACGGGTCCAAGATGTTGTTGTCTTCCAGGTGGTGGGTCAATTCACTGTTGACGATTTTCTCGATGACCTTTGCGGGGAACGGGAGCAGGGAGATGGGCCGGTAGTTCTTGAGGTCCTTGGAGTCCGCTTAAGGCTTCTTGAGGAGGGCGTTGATTTCAGCGTGCTTCCAGCTTTCTGGGAATGTCGCTGTTTCGAAGGAGATGTTGATGACCTTCCGTAGTTGGGGTGCGATGGCTGCATCTGCTTTGTTGAATACGTGATGTGGGCACGAGTCTGATGGAGACCCTGAGTGGATGGAGTTCATGACCTTGTGTGTCTCGTCATCGTTGACGTTGGACCAGGAGGTCAGGCGGATGGCGCTGGTGGTGTTCACAGGGGAGGTGGAGTCTGGCGTGGTCTGGCAGTTGTTGTGTTGAAGCTGTTGTGGATGTCAGCAATCTTACTGTGGAAGAAGATGGCTAGTGAGTCGCACAGTTCTTGTGAGGGTGGGATGTTGTTTCCATTGGCTCTGGGATTGCAGAGTTCCTTTACGATGCTGAAGAGTTCTTTGCTGTTGTGTGCATTGTTGTCTAAGCGGTCTTTAAAGGAGGATCTCTTGGCTAATCTGATGAGGTGGTGGTGTCTGCGGGTGGCATCCTTGTGGGTTGTGTGGTTGTCCGGTGTGCGTTCTTGCAGCCATTTTTTCTCGAGTTCCAGGCATATGCGTTTGGAGGTCTGGAGCTCGTCGGTGAACCAGGTGCCTCTCTTGCTTGTGTGGCTGTTGGAGGGTTTCTTGAGCGGGGCAAGGGTGTTGGCGCAGTCGATCCACTGTCTGAGATTGCGGGCTGCGGCGTCTGGGTTGGTGGGGTCGGTGGGTGGGTTCTGGGCGAGGGTGGTGATCAACCGGTCTTCGGTGATTTTTCCTCCAGCAGCGGCGAGGCAGCTGTTGGGTGTGGTGGTGCGTGGTTCGTTTCTTGAAGGTGAAATGGATGCAGCGGTGGTCGGTCCAGTGGAGTTCGGTGGTGTGGTCGAAGGCGACGTCGGTGCCTGTGGAGAAGACGGAGTTGTTTGAGGCCGAGGTTGGCGAAGTTGTCAATCAGGGTGGGGGAGTTGGCGTTGTTGTTGTTCTCAAAGTGGAAGTTCAGTTCCCCGAGGAGGATGTAGTCCGTGGAGGCGAGCGCATGGGTGCTGGTGAGGCCGGCGATGGAGTCGCTGAACTGAGCCCAGGGGGTCTGTAGATGAGTGTTCCTCTGAGGGTGGTGTTGAGGTCGGTGTGGATCTGGAAGGGCAGGTGTTCGGCGGTGTTGAGGGTGTCGTCTGCATTGGTGGCGACCTTGAGGGTGGACTTGTGGACAGTGGCTATTCCTCCTCCAATTCCGTTGGCACGATCCCTGTGGGTGATCTTGTAGCTGTCCGGGATAGCTATTTCGATGTTCGGCGCCGAGGAATCATTCCACCAGGTCTCGGTCAGGCAGGCCACGTCTGGGGCGGAGGTGTCGAGCAGATCCCAGAGCTCGACAACATGTTTGCGTGCAGAGAGGGTGTTGAGAAGTATGCAGCTGAGGTGGTTGGGTCCAGTCCTTGGAGGTTTGGTGGTTCTGTTTCAGGTGAAGCTGCAGGTGCGGCAGGAGAAGGGTCCGTTGGTCTATTTCGGAGCTGCCTGGAAGCAGGTTTGGTTTTGGCCGGTGTTGAGGCTGCTGGTGTCGTAGTATAGTCTGGTGTTGTGGCGTTAGCGGGGTCCAGGGGTTCTGGCACTGGGCACGGTCCAGACGCGGACGGGCGCAGACAGGCTTGCCTTAGGCGTGCCTTCCATGCGCCAGCGGCGCGGCCGCACAGCTGCCACCATTTACAGGGGAGCTGGAAGGGAGGAGCAGCTTGGAGGCGGGAGGCAGGGGCAGGGGCAAGCAAATGGGTGCGAGCCACAGGGGCGCAGGGGCAGCAGCGGCAGGAAGTGGGCAGTGTGCACAGGTGGGCACAGGCACGAGAACAGGTGGAGCTGCAGCGGGGGGGAGCGACCTACCTGGAAGGTCAAGGGTCGCTCTATTCACCGCGCAGCTGCCGCCATTTAAAGGGGAGCTGGGAGGGAGGAGCATCAGGTTGGCGGGAGGCAGGGGAAGGGGTAAGCGAATGGGCGCGGTGGTGGGGTCGCAAGGGCAGCAGCGGCGAGAAGTGAGCAGTGGGCACGGGGGGGGATGGGCAGCAAGAGACCAGGGATGTGGGCACAGGCACGAGCGCAGGTGGAGCTGCAGCAGGGGGGAGCGACCTACCTGGAAGGTCAAGGGCCCACGGCACAGCTGCTGCCATTTAAAGGGGAGCTGGGAGGGAGGAGCAGCAGGTTGGCGGAAGCCGGGAGGCAGGGGCAGGGGCAGGGGCAAGCAAATGGGCACGGGGGCAGGCCGCAGGGGCAGCAGCGGCAAGAAGTGAGCAGTGGGCATGGGGGTGAGGAAAGATAGCGCCCAGGGATGGGCAGCAAGTGACCAGGGATGTGGGCACAGGCACGAGCGCAGGAGGAGCTGCAGCGGGGGGGAGCGACCTACCTGGAACGTTAAGGGTCACTCTCCTCACCGTGTAGCTGCCGCCATTTAAAGGGGAGCTGGGAGGCGGGAGGCCAGGGGCAAGTGAATGGGCATGGGGGCCGCAGGAGCAGCTGTGGCAGGAAATGAGCAGTGGGCATGGAGGGGCGAGGAAAGATTGCACCCAGGGATGGTCAGCAAGAGCCCAGGGATGCGGGTACAGGCCCAGGTGCAGGTGGAGCTGCAGCGGGGGGGGAGCGACCTACCTGGAAGGTCAAGGGTCGGTCTCCTCACTGTGCAGCTGCTGCCATTTAAAGGGGAGCTGGGAGGGAGGAGCAGCTGGGAGGCAAGAGGCAGGGGCAGGCGAATGGGTGCGGGGGGGGGGCCGCAGGGGCAGAAGCGGTGGGAAGTGAGCAGTGGGCATGGGGGGCGAGCAAAGATAGCACCCAGGGTTGGGCAGCAAGAAACCAGGGATGTGGGCACAGGCAGAGACGCAGGTGAAGCTGCAACGGGGGGAGTGACCTACCTGGAAGGTCAAGGGTCGCTCTCCTCACCGCGCAGCTGCTGCCATTTAAAGGGGAGTTGGGAGGGAGGAGCAGCTGGGAGGCGGGAGGCCGGAGGCAGGGGTAGGGGCAAGTGAATGGGCGCAGGGCGGTCTGCAGGGGCAGCAGCTGCGGGAAGTGGGCACGGGAGCGAGGAAAGATAATGCGCAAGGATGGGCAGCAAGAGACTAGGGATGCGGGCACAGGCACAGGTGGAGCTGCAGCGGGGGGAGCGACCTACCTGGAAGGTCAAGGGCATTTAAAGGGGAGCTGGGAGGGAGGAGCAGCTGGTAGGCAGGAGGCGGGAGGCAGGGGCAAGCAAATGGGCAAGGGGGGCGGGCCGCAGGGGCAGCAGTGGCAGGAAGTGAGCAGTGGGCACGGGGCGAAGAAATATAGCGCCCAGGGATGGGCAGCAAGAGACCAGAGATATGGGCATAGGCACGAGCACAGGTGGAGCTGCAGCGGGGGGAGCGACCTACCTGGAAGGTCAAGGGCCGCTCTCCTCACCATGCAGCTGCTGCCATTTAAAGGGGAGCTGGGAGGGAGGAGCAGCTGGGAGACGGGAGGCGGGAGGCAGGGGCAGCGGGAAGTGAGCAGTGGGCACGGGGTGAGGAAAGATAGCACCCAGGGATGGGCTGCAGGAGACCAGGGATGCGGGCACAGGCGCAGGTGGAGCTGCAGCGGGGGGAGCGACCTACCTGGAAGGTTAAGGGTCGCTCTCCTCACCGTGCAGCTGCGGCCATTTAAAGGGGAGCTGGGAGGGAGGAGCAGCTGGGAGGCGGGAGGCAGGGCAGGCCTGGTTCTAGAGGGTGGGCTGGGTGGGCCAGGCCCACCCAAACATGAGCCTGGCCCACCCAAAGAGGAGCCTTGGCCCTGGCAGTGAGGGCTTGAAGGCAGGCGTGCAACGCACAGGTCGTGTCTGTCAGCCGGGGCGAGACAGATTCCCGGGCGCGCACACAGAGACAGTATTAGAGATTATCATAGCCCCCCCACCCGAGTACCTAACAGGTCTTTAAAGACCATTAACATGTTAATGAGGCTTTGTTTATTTTTTCACCCCTTCATCTCTGTATGGTGAAAGGTGACAAATCCTTTCTTTGACAATGGTAACCTTTGGTAACCTTTTTCTACTGTTCTGCTGCGTTGATATTTATTTTTCTATGCAGCACAGGAGAAAAGAAGTTTGTTTATTCCTAGTCACCTTTCCTAACCCCTGCAGTGGCTTATCACATCAGGCTGTGACACAAAGTTTGACTAATGGAGTAGGTAAGAGAATGTTTTACTACATTTTTTTCTTTTTAAAATCTGCACAGGCCCAGAAGGACACATACTTCGTGTGTGCTTCATTTAAACAGTTTTTATCAATATTGTGGCCAAGGCAGGACAACAATAAAACGATACAAAATGCCCAGACAACGCTGGTGATTAATGATCCTGCTGAGAGCAATCATTTGTTTGTTAGTAGTTTTTAAATGCAGATGAACTGTATTTTATGTGGAAGCTCAGTGGGTAAGTTACAATCCTAACATAGGACAGTGACCAATGAACTGTCACCAAAGAGCTACCTACAAACATGAATGGTATAGTTAAAACTTCGCTTTTTTTGTTTTGTGATATAGTTAGAACTTACTCAGTCTTTCATTATTCTCATGTTGCTAAAGTGAGTATGTTTGGGCAGATGTACGTTTTTATCAGTAAAGCTGACCCCCATGGAATACTCTTTAAATCCTAAGTTTGTGTTTCTCCATATCAAACCCTTTTAAAATATACTGCCCACCAGTATGGAGGACGTGATTCATACTAGAAAAATGTTCCTTCTGTGGTCATAAGTATCAAGTAAGCAATATACATCCAATAATTAAGAATGGTGACAGAATTAAATAACAGTGTTTACTTTATCATAGTTTTTATTTTCATTTAATGTAATTTTTCATTTCACTTTTTTTATATAAAAAGACATGATTCATCATAGATACATTTAACAGGCTTATATTTTTTGCTTTTAAGAACACACATAATTATAACGCATCAGTGATAGAAAAATTCATACAAGATTATAGTACACAGTTAATTTTGAGACAGCCACCTGATATTAGAAACTCAACTCGATTCACTAACATACACACATGCATACCACAACCATACTACCAAAAGGGGAAAAAAGGAGAGACTAGATGTTAATTGACAAGTACACAAGTTGTCAAATTCTAGGGTCTCAGAAGAATTCGAGACCCCCGCACATGATAGGTCGACGCGCGTTTCGGTGGATGAACCACCTTCCTCAGGACCTTTTTTTCTCTTGTGGAACAAGAAATATCAGGGGACGGTAAAGGACAGACAGATTTATGTTCCTTTGCTATTCAGTTTCTATGTTTTTAGTACCGGATACTTGTAAGAGGCACCAATTTTCGTTGCGAGACAGGGCGCAATTACTTCAACCTGTTCAGAGATAGTTCTCCAGGGAGTCAATTAAAACTTTTAATGACTGATGATGCCCTCAATGGTGTAATGCGGATCGGTAAAAAGTGGTCTCAATAACTGCGGTATCTTATTATTGGCCCTTAAAAGTATTCCTCTCTTTAGTCCGAGTTATGACGCCGTACATCAGCCGGAAATTGTGGGTGTTCCTTTCTTTGGTCGAATAACTGACCCCTTTCTTTATCCTGCATACATCCGAACGTAAGGAATCACGGAGTCTGTCTTCATCGTCCTCGGCGGTCGGACGTGATTCATACACCTTGTAATCCTCATTTGCTTAAGTAACATTCCCTGTAGGCTGATGTACATACTTGTATGATTCATTGTCTCTGTATAATGTGTGTGTGATGTAAAGTACTGACACACACTACACTGATATGAGTAGCGCTATACAACAAATGTAATGCATATGAGAGAAGGGCTACGTAAAGATGAGGGGCACTGTTGGAGGGTGGCAGTGAGGGAATCCGAGGAGGAGGTAGTGGGAGGGGCTATGGAGTGATGAGGGGCACTGGTAGAGGATGACAGTGAGGGAATCTGAGGAAGAGGTCATGGGGTGGGGGAGCTAGGGAGAGATGAAGGGCACTGGTGGGGGTGGTAGTGAGGGAGTCAGACGGGGAGGTCATGAGGGGGAGGGTCTACAGACATAAGGGTTACTGGTCTTTGAGGAGGAGGTCATGAAGGGGAGGGGCTATGGGGGATATGAGATGCAATTGTGGTGTGAGGAAATCCGAGGAGGAGGTCAATAGGGGCGGTAATGGAGGGATGAGGGGCACTGTTGGAAGGTAGTAGTAAAGGTATTTACGGAAAAAGAGGTTAATGGTGCGGTGCCAAAAAAGACTTTTGCATCAGTCATGGCCTTTCGGTTTTTGTTTATTTAATTAGCCGTCGGGTCATAAGGGCTACTGTGGAACATACTTTAAAGTGCGTGCTAATTATATTTACTGCTACATTCAATGTTTTAAGTTTGAAGGTGATTTTTCTAATGTTTTTACCGGGCAAAATGAAAGTGGATCCTGATGGTGCCTGATATGGGGCTGGGGCCCAAGGTCAGCTGTGAGATAAGGTGCACTGGAGAGGAGTAGTGGATAAGGAAGCCTGTAAGGGAGTGAGTGTGTTGCAGAGTCTGGGGTCAGGTGGAGGGAGGTATGAAGAGGCATTCTCCCTGAAGGCTCGCACAGAAGTGTCACTTGCTTGATCCTCCCACCTCAGAAACCTCCTCTTCCCATCAAAGGAACATTACATGGAAAAAACTCTTTTTGAGAGTGATGACATTTAGGACGAGATTTGGAAAAGAGTGCGTTTTGCTGGGCCTTGCAAGACTAAGAAGAGATAAAGGAGGGCCGGGAAGTAGGCCTGCCCAGAAATATATGCGACAAATCGAGCCCCAGTGGCCCACCCAAATGCACCCTTGGCCCACCCAAATAAAAATTCTTGGAGCCGGGCCTGAGGCAGGGGCAAGCGATTGTGCGCAGGGGCAGCAGTGGCGGGAAGTGAGTAGTGGGCATTGGGAGTGAGGAAATATTGCACCCAGGGATGGGCAGCAAGAAACCTGGGATGCAGGCACAGGCACAGGCACAGGTGGAGCTGCAGTGGGGGGAGCGACCTACTTAGAAGGTCAAGGGTCACTCTCCTCACTGCGCAGCTGCCGCCATTTAAAGAGGTGCTGGGAGGGAGGAGCAGCTGGGAGGCGGGAGGTGCGAGGCAGGGGCTGGGGCAAGCGGATGGGCGCAGGTGCGGGGCCACAGGGGCAGCAGCGGCAGGAAGTGAGCTGTGGGCACAGGGGGAAAAGGAAAGATAGCGCACAGGGATGGGCAGCAAGAGACCAGGGATGTGGGCACAGGCACAAACACAGGTGGAGCAGGTATGCAGGGGGGGGCGACCTACCCGGAAGGTCAAGGTCACAGATCTCCCACTTTACCAAATTGTGTGATCCTAAGAATTTGTTTTACTTAACTTTCCCGCCTCATTTTTTCATTATCACCAATAAGAAGACCTCAAATTTAAATGCACTGATATAACCTATATACTAAGTTGAAAAGATTCTGCAAGTTAATTAAATACTCTCTTTGAATTTTGAAGGCCTTCCTAAACTTTAGTGATGAACGACTCTCTAGTTGCTTCCTTTCGTTAACATAAAATACCCCTTTTAACCAATTTAGCTTTTTTCTTTAACATTTGATTATTGTTAGTACTGAGTTGAGTAAACAGCAGCCCAGTGCTGCTGTTACCAGGGGGCACATGTAAAGGTCAAGAGGGCTGCATGCAGCCCGCAGGCTGTACTCTGAGTTTCAATGTCCTAGACTAAACCTTACATGCTCAACCCCACCACAGAGCCATTTAGGAATACTTGGCACTTATTGTGAAATACAATATTACACAAGACACTTAGGGACACCATAGATGCCACCAAATTTCAAGTGCCAAAGAAGATAAAGAACTTTTAATATGGCAGACAATTCAATTTCTTCAATTTTTATTTAAGTGATCGGTCTTTAAAAACAAAACCATTCCACCATGCGACATTTTCAAATAGTACTACTACATACTTATATAAACAAGATACAATCGTTGGTGGTATTTTTACACAGTTGATCTGCAAACTACTTTTGTGCAACAAATATTTAAAAAAAATCATTTAAAATAGAGATTTGGAAAGCCCATGTCTATATAACAAACCATATGTTAGACGGCATTTTGCTTTTTGGAATTTTTATGGTTGACCAATAGTTTTAAAACTCAATTTCAAACTCCACAGAGTTTCAACCAATTTCCTTTAAATACAAATTTAAAAGTTTTACCCCCCCTGCATACTTAGGGGGATTGAGGACCCGCAGAGCCAGATGATTACTGCTTCTCTACTCGTTCGTATTTTCATACTGTTCAGTAGTAGTTTTGAAAGTGATTTCCGTTCATTAATAACTTTGGGCATACGCAAAACATATGTTGGATAGATTCAGATCTGTATCTGCATAATCTGCAGTCTCGATTTCCCTTTGATCATTCAATGAGGGGAGGAAGTCTTTTGTTTCCTACATTCCAAGACGCAGTGTAATAAATTGATGTTTTAAGGTAAATGAGAAATAAGCTGATAAATATTCCTAGGGCTTCCATGTCCCATATGAGCTGCTCACCGTCCAGACATGCAGTCTTTGAATTAAAGAATTCTCATCCGTTGAGTGAGACAAAAGTTTTATTGTAGAGTTGATTAGTTTATTGAAGGCCTTCTTCCCTATGATGAGGTTCCAAATATCTTGGGCAGCCAGGTCCTCTATCACCTGGTTTAAATAACTGCCCCAGGATCCTTGCGTTTTCTTTCCTTCTTGTCTGTCTATTTCTTTCCAGCATAGTTGGTCTATGGTACCGAATTCAGAGGCATGCATCCTCCAACATAATTTAATAAAGGCACCTTTGCTCTGAAGTCCCTGATTTAGCAGCCTAAAATGTAGCCGCACCTGGACCAGCGATGCGCTTTGTTGGATGTGGATTTTTTTTTTGTAGACTTTTGTTTGTATTTTATTTAAGGCATTGATTTCACATCCTTTCATTATTTCAGTGCCATATGTTACTGTTGCCATTAACTGTGCATGCATGACGGTTAATAAGTTACCGTATGAAGGACAGCTTAATTTCTCTTTTAATGCTTTAAAATCGTATATCAGATTTTGAGTTTTTAGCCTCATTGCAGTGAGCTGTGGTTTATAGCTCAATTTTTGTTCTACCTTGAATCAAAGATATTTTTAGGAGGCGACTGCCTCAACTTTTTTCCCCTCAATATACCATGTGTATTTCTTGTATTTGGCATCCACTAGCCGTACAACCATTGTTTTTAATACATTTAATTGTAGCCCTTGTACTGCCAAGTATTTGGCTAAGAAACTCATTCCTCATTGTAAGCCGATTGGAGTTTGACTTAGTAGCACTAGATTGTCGGTGTACTGAAAGCACCTGATTTCCTCGTTAACTAACAATAGGGAATGACTATTGATTTTCAAGAGAGCCTCGTCAAGGTCGGATATATACATATTGAAAAGAGTTGGAGCTAACATGCACCCCTGTTTCAGACCCTTGTGGGTGTCTATTTTCTTTCTTATCCACCGGCCGTCTCCTAATTTTACCTGACTCCATGTGCACGTGCATAATTCTCTGATGACATTTAATAACTTTGTTTGGATGCCCCAGCTGTCCATTTTTTACCATAGTTGTTTACGGGGCACTGTGTCAAAAGCTAGCTTGAGTTCCACAAAACAGGCGAACTGGCGGGTGTTCTTAACTTTGGCTTTTTTGGCTAACAATGTTAATGCTGTTAAATTTGTTAAGGTGCCTGCTCCAGCCCGGATCCCTGTTTGCGACCTTGGGATGCAGTTGCAATCGTCTGACCATTTTTTTCAATTGGGTCAGCAAGCAGCTTGCATATAACTTAGCTTCAACATCAATTAAAGCTATTAATCTATAGTTTGTCAGCTTTGTTGAATTTCCCCCTTTGAAAATTGGCTGGATAATGCTTCCCCTCCATGATTCTGGTATTCCATTTGTCATAAACAACGCTTTGAAGAGTGGAGTATAGTAATGGGCCCAATGTGAAGCTTCTCCCTTGAAGAGAACATTGGGGATTCGGTTGGGGTCTTGTGCACCCTCAGTGTTTAATTTTTTTATGAATTTTATGAATTGGTTTACTTCCGTTAGTTTGTCAGAGTTTTTACATTGTGGGGTGATGTGTTTATTATTCGAATTGATGACCCCAAAGGGAGTCTGCCTTTTTTGCTCCTCCTGCTGTCCTTTTTTTCTATTTGACTAACTGGTGTTGGTTTGAGCTTTGGTTCGTTATATATACTCATTATGTGAACTACCCATGTAACCTCATTTATCCCTGCGTTTTGATGTCTATTTTTCCCGAGTGTCAGTGAATTTATCTGATACCAGAAATGTTTTCTGTTCCGTTGTTTACTTGCCAGAAGAAGTTTATTCCACATTGTAACACAGTGTCTAGTTTTAGCTGCTCAACAATTTTTCTTATATCGTGTTCTTAATTTTTTTAACTCGCTTCTGTCAGGTTTTTCCCCAGTTTTAACTGGTTTGAGACTGATCTTATTTCATGCACTATTAGGCTTTTCTGCTTGCGTAGTTCATGACTAAACCAGGGAGGGCGACTGCTTATCCGGGTGGGCTTCCTGTGATACATAAGAGGATAATGTCTCTTATTGTCCGGTAAGCTTTTCATTAGGGCTCCCATTAGATTTTCCCAATCTATTAATCTCTCACCCTTCCCGGCTTGTGGTGACTTTAAACTTCCGGTTTCCTCGATCTTCCTTCTCTAGTTCCTGCTCGAAAATATACTTCAGCTATTACCTTCTCAATCCCTATTCCTCACCATTTCAATCTTTTTAAGTTATAGGCATGTGGTGTGGAGAGTACATCTTTAGTTGCTGTCAGCCAGACTGTAATTTGCTCCAATTGCAATGTTTGCGGCATGTGATCGCTATCTATGCGTTCTACTTGGAATTTTTGTGTCCGTCGCGCTACAGTTTCACTCACTAAGGTATGGTTGAACTTTTGATCCCACTTAAAAAGGTAATTGCTGCTGGTGAATCCTCTTTCGTGTTTCCATTTAGGTGTATCAGACCTAGTATTTCAAATTGTCATCTGAAGTTGTTTCCCTTTTAATACTAGTTCCCTGGGGTATTGCATAAATTCATGTTAAAGTCACCTGAGATGATAAACTGTGCCTGACAATAAAGCCTTTGCAGTGATTGTATTATTCCAAACAACATGTTCATGTGCTTGTCTTTTGTCTCCTCACTTGGGTGCATGTAGACATTAAGTAGTATTAATATTGTCAGAATACCGCCATTCTTGTGCTGTTCCAACTTGGTTATAAGAACCCAGATTGTCCCTATGGGGAGTTTTTCTAATGACCAATCCAGTTTGGTTGAAAAATACGAGGACAACCCGCTCTTAGGGTGACCAAATTTAGCTGATTTTATTGCTGGTTCATGATGACCAGTAAAGCCTATAATATGGTGGGGTGTTGTGCTCCAAGTTTCTTGGGCTAAGATGATGTTGTGAGCTTGCAAGAATTCCAAGACACCTGGGTTTCGTAAAATATTTTCTAGGCCATGAGTGTTCCAAGAGCAAATGTTAGACCATTTTTTATTTACTTGAGAGCCTTTAGCTCTTGTCAGGATTGCGAGTAGGCGCAGACAAGATAACCTTCAAGTTTGTGTTGGAATATTTGATCTGCTAACCTCTAAATGAGGCTCCTAGACACAAGTGTTAAACATTAGCTAATCAGTATTAACTACCCATTTACCACTGATTGCCTCAGGAACTGAATAAGAAGCTTTACATAGGTCTAAACAGCCAGAAGTCGTACAGCACCCATTGTAACTCCATACTGGGACTCACATTGTGAAAACCTAGCACTTCAGTCCTGAATTATATAACCTCTGATTTCAAAACACTGGAAGCACACCTCTAGAGATAAAATATGATTCCATGATAAAAGTAAATCTTGACCCTGGTTTACCAACACATTGTGCCTGGTTTGGGCACAAAAGAGACACAAATCTAGTGCAAAATGTTTTGGTGGGATTTACATTGAAACACCATTCATGATTAGCTTTGGAATGTTGCCCAAAATAGCAAAGCGCTACTTAATGTCAAAGGGGCATTTTATGGGATATACATGGGCTTTGCCATACACCTACCCAAATGTTTTATTGTAAAACGGTATCTAGAAGCATTTGTAAAGAGGGATTTGCGCAAAACAAATTATTTCTCCATGAGACAGATGTAACACTGAAGTAATTTTAAAAATCTCCACATTTTTCCAATTTTACTTTTGTGCTGGACTGTACAACACACATTAACAGAGGGAAAAGTATTAAAGCATAGGTTTGTACAGGAAGGTTTCCTTTCCTGTACAAAATCTATGCTTGACAGCAGTGTCTTGTAGCTCCCCCGACCAGCCATGATTTTGACTTTGGAGATTCCTCCACAGACCAGAGAATATGGTCTGGTTTAGGAATGGTATCACCAGTGTTGTAGTTAAGGAACCAACGCATCCCCAACTCTGCAAGCCTTTTCTTTGTTTTGCGTTACGCATCCAGGTACTTTTGTGAGAACTGTGTTGCATTTATCATCAACTTGAACTAAGTGACTTCTACCATCTTTAAGTCTATTTTAAGTCAAGTATTGTGGATTTTTGTCATTTGTGGTCTTGTGTTAAGTCTATATAAAGAATACTTATTTTTATAAAAATCTGTGTTGTGTCCTTCTGTAGAGTTTTCACTGTATTACTGTGTATATTCACAAATGCTTAAGAGACTACCTCTGAGATAAGTCTGTCTGTTCGTGCCAAGCTACCAAGGGGGTGAGCAGGGGTTATCCAGTGGTGTAATCCCTTTACCCTGAATTAAAAGCAAGGGTCCCTGTTTGGTCAAAAGTGTATACCATTGCCAACTTGAGACCCCCAGTTCTAACAGCACTTTAATATTATTAATGCTGCTATTTTGCAAAAACTAAGATTGTATTTAGTTTGAATGGGAACAGCACAATATGGTGGCCAGATTGATCTCGCCACATTGTACCGTTGTACTTTCTGTATCAGCTATATGAGCTGTAAATAAGTGACATTTCCAGTGATGAATGAGTTACTACTTATCCTGCTCAAATAAAGTATACGTGCATACTGGCATCAGCTCATTCTGAAACTCAGCCATTATTTACCGCCCACCCTACATCAACCCGAATATCCCCAGTTTAAAAAAAGTAACATAAGAACCATATATTCTCTCTCTAGTAAAAAACAAACAGATTTCACCCCATGTCTTGCTCTCTGTTTTCTTAGGCATCAAGCATTTTTAAATAAAAAGTATCATTATTCCAACAGATAGCCAAATAAGAGATTATGGTAATAGGTCTAGTAGGCGAATGAGCACTCATTACCATAGCGATATATATTAATTTATTGAAAAATTGTAATCACGACTTTATGAATTATGCTCCTAAATGAGCCGTGAAATTAGCTAGTTATGTGTATATTTTTTACACAGTGCAGGTGTCATACTTTTAAATAATTATGTAACCTGTGATGTCCTTTTTTGGTTGACCTTTGCACTATTTATAAAGACATTTTAAATACTTTAGAAAATGTAGCACTTACCAGAAGGAATAAAGCTTCCCACGCTCATGCATTCCATTGCCGGCCCCGCCATTCGACTTGACGCTAAGGGTGGTGGCAAGTGTAAACTGCCGTTTTTCTTACACTCTAAAAACAAACACAACGTAACAGTACAATTTGATTGAGTCCGTCTAAGCAGCACAACAACTGAAAATGTGTTTCTGACAGATTATGAAGTCAATGCTCTAGTGATTAATAAAACAGCTTGGGAATACTAGGCCTTCTTGCACAGCAGTGCATGCATGGAAGTTCGAGGAAGATTACTGAGGGTGCAAGTGGCATCGGGTGTCTGCCATATATAGGGGCCATGTAGCACCACTTCAGGGCCTTGCGATGGAACATAGACAATAGCATGCAGCGCTTTCACTGCCATGCCCACTTCCACAACCTTTCCACCATTTTCCTGTAATGGTTTTGACACCCTTGTAATTAAGATAACAGGGAAACTTAAGGGAAGAGATTGGACTATACAGCAACAGACTGAAAGAAAGCCCATGTATAAACTGTATCTTGTAATGTTCCAGTATTTCTAGGCCTGACCTTTGCTTCAGCAAAGGGGCAGATTCTGCTAATCTGCCCATTTGCGACAGG
Source organism: Lissotriton vulgaris (assembly GCF_964263255.1). Taxonomy (NCBI): domain Eukaryota; kingdom Metazoa; phylum Chordata; class Amphibia; order Caudata; family Salamandridae; genus Lissotriton; species Lissotriton vulgaris. Next base: position 1,529,280,317 of record NC_141693.1, read on the forward strand.
TATTTCGTTTTATGCTTGTGTACCTTCGTTCTGCAGGCTTCATCTATTGATCTTTTAAATTGTCATTTACATGTTTCTTCCGCCCACCACCTCAAGTAGCAAAGGGCAATGGGCTAGCCCAGTTTACCCAATGTTTCTCTTCATTTTGAGTGACTGAGCAAAGCCTGTGCACATTTTTAACATGCACCAAACATATCTCCTTTCCCTTTAATGACATAGGCGGTGCAATATGTATGTTTTTAGTATCTTATCTTTAAATAATCAATATGTATTTGCCTATACCTTGTGTGCCTTATTGTTTACAATTGTTGTTATAAAGTGTTTAAGTGGCAACGTAATATTCTATCTTTCTGTTGTTTGAGAGTGTTGGTTTTGTTTGTCTTTTTTCACTTTCACACTATAACCAATGGCACAAATTAAAGCCTTCTCTATAAAAACAAATGGTACGACTGCCACATCACTGAACTTTTTTTCAATGTAAATGTTTTTATTGCAAGCATTATGCAACCATGTGTAGAGATCAGCACATTTTTATTTTTTATTTTTGTGGCATAAGCTTGGAATGAAAATAAAATAAATAACCATTACATGCACCAATGCAAGTTACAACATGATTATACATAAGTATGTAATTAAAAGTTAGGAAATGCCTAAGATCTTGAACAACACCATCTTGAACAACACCGTCTTAAACCTCACCACTTACTAAACATCTCACAGTCTGGAGACTGCAGCATCCACAGCATGGAAACTACTCTTATTGCACAGCTGACGGGATATGGACCATCACGGACAAAGGTGAAACTGCAGCACTACTTGACCCCTCAGCAGCCTTTGGCACGGTTTCCCACAGCACCCTCATCAGAAGACTCCACAACTCTGGAATAGATGGACCCGTCCTGAGATGGCCGCCCTCTTTTCTCTCTGACAGGAACCAGTGAGTCAGGATCCCACCTTTCACTTCCAAACCCAAGAACCCCATCAACATTGTCACTTGTGCAGACAACACCCAGCTCATCATCTCCCTCACAGAAAACAACAACACTACGAGGACCAACATTACCACTTGCATGTCAAATGAAGGCAAACTGGATGAAACAGAACTGTCTAAAACTCAACACAAATAAACCAGAGGTCCTGATCACTGGGAACTATAGCTCTCCATTGCACTCCCCTTGATGGCCAACAGACCCGAGACCTACGCCCACCCCACTGACCACTGCAAACACCCTTGGTATCGCCTTGGATGACAGCCTCACAATGGCGAAACAATGGAACACTGTCACCTACTCCTGCTTCTTCATCTTGAGTATGTGCCACAAAATATTTTAATGGTAACCTACTGACACCAGATGCACATCACTCAACACCTCAGAGAGCTACACTGGCTACCAATCTAGAAGCTATGCCAATACAAACTGCTCACCCACACTTAAAAAGCCTACTATAATGGCGGCCCCCCTACCTCAACCACCACAACTTCCATCAACCCACCAGGCAACTAAGTTCAGCCACACTCTACCTCGCACAAACCCCCACATTGGCAGGAGCAAATCAGTAGGACGCTCCATCTCCTACATTGCTGCCAAATCCTTGAATGACCTCACACAACACATCAGGACATCCAAATTCCTACTCGAGTTCCACAAGCAGCTAAAGACCTGGGGGCATTTTATCAAGACAGGCGATAACAGGCTTGATAATATGCTCTAAGGAATTCCAATTGAAGCCCATGTTAGATGTCCTTCACATTTAACATGGGCTTTAATTCAATTGGAATTCCATAGAGCATATTATCAAGCCCATTATCGCCGTTTTACCAGCAGTATTTTCTGCCGCTAAAACAGCGATAATTTTATCGCCTGTCTTGATAATATGCCCCTATTTATTCAGGAAGGAGCCTTCCTGACCTACTTTATACTCCAGAGCCTGGATATCCTTCAGGTGATAAGCACGCTATGCAAATCCTTATAACACAACAATCCTCATAACAGAACAAATCCTCATAACAAGAACTATTGTTGATTTGACAATCTAATTCAGTAAATGAAGTAGCTCTTTACAGCTGACCTAACCTACAAATGAGTTATGTAAAAAAGTTGAAGAGAAAGGAATGAAACGGTGTGAAAAAATGCCTCTTTTTGTGTGTCCCAACCAATTTTTGTGGACTTGTATTGCTGGTTTTTAGCCTCTGCACACTGGGGCACTTCTATTTGTATTAAATATTTTGGAAAAGTAACTTTTTTGAAATGTAGCTTTCTCTTGTGGGAAACTCCTGGAGGATAATCTACATTAGTTCTATAGCAGCAGTCAATCTTAAACGTGACCTTAATTAGGTATGAAAACGGCTCCCACAGCAGGAACAATGGCCTTGCCATGGGAAAGGGTTTCCATTCCTTGGGCAGGAACACCAGCTGGAGTGGGCACAGTAAACTAATTACCTTAAAAGTGGTCTACGTTGTCAGTAACAGCCAATTGGCATCTGGAGAAGAGGCAGCTTTTGTCACTTTAGTGAGGCTGATACCAAACCCAGTATGAGGAAAGTGGTTTTGTGTGACCACAAAGGAGGGGATGGCTCAATTGCCCTGCCTATCTCTGGATGGGCACCCAGGCTCTGCACAAGGTGAGAAGGTTTTCTCATCTTGGATTTTAGGAATAAGGGTGACCTCTGGGATTGTTTGCAGTAAGAACAAGCAGTAACTAATACAAAAATGGATAGATTTGCCCCAGAGAATATTCACCCAATTGTTTAGGCAAGAGTCACAAGTCATTCTCATCCACTAGTTGGTGCCAGGCAAACATATCGCACCTCAAGGAATATTTTTTTGAAGTCTTTCTGGACCTGTGGAAGAACAGAAGAAGGACTTCACCTACTGTGTGGGGAGGCCTGAAGGGCTGAACTTGCTCAACCCATACCAAGGACAAAGAGGCAGACTCTAGAGGGACAGTTCAGTTGGCTGCCCTCCTTTGTGTCTTCATGGAAAACAAGGGGGGACCTGGGGAGAGCCGTGCGCAAGCCGGTCTCTCCCCGGGTAGATTCGCGCATGTCAGTGGCCACGGCAGGTGGGTCCTGATGAGCGAGGGTCAGGTGGGTTAATTAGGGTCAGGCAGGGCAGGGAAGCATTGCGCACTTGGGAGGCGGGCGGCGAGGTTAGTTTTGTGCGTGCTTTTCCGGTTGCCTTACATGCAGATGGCAGAATCGGAGGAGGTGCGGAGGGTGGTCCGGGTCCTTTGCAGGGCAGGGCGAGAAGATTTGCTGTCCCCTGGAGTCCCTGGCGCGGCGTGGGTGGGGCTCGCTCGCCCCGTTCGCAAGGCGGCTGGGGGAGTTGCCTGGTCCGTCTCGGCATGCCTTTCTACCCCGGCTGAGAGTGAGGACGGCGGCCAGGCGGCGATGCCGGAGGCGGAGCCTTCCGGCGAGGCTGGTCCCGAGGAGCAGTTGAACGCCCCCTCCTGAGTGCCGGGCCCCCTGCACAGGTATGTCCTGCCCCCCATGGGGCTGCTGGTTTGCGTGGGGTGTCCGGCGGGAGGCGGGGTCGCTCCGGGGGGAGGTTTGTTCAAAAAGGGAATGGTTTGCTCTCACGTTAGGCCCTTAAGCCTGCCTCGAAGGTGAGAGGCCGGCGGGGGCGGAGCTTGGTGCCTGGAGGCTCATCTTTTGAGCCTTGTGTGCGGTCTTCTTCAGTGCCTGCTCCCCCCCAGTAGTGGAGCCCCCCTGCCTGGTTTGGGCCCTTTCCTTGTTTTCAATGGGCAGCGTTATCTTTTGTCGCCTGCCCCATGTGCTGCCCCTGGGGTTCCTGATTTGCCTGAGGCTTTAGATGGTCCTATTGAGGGCTCGGTGGGGCATGTGGTTTTTGTTCTTGGGCCTTCTTCTACTTTTTCCCGGGGTTGCTCGGTTGATTGTGGGGAGTCCTTTCAATTATATTTTGGTTTTTGTAAATAATATAATTAGCTGGAGAAGGCCTCTGCAAAAATATTTCTGCTCATGAGTTGATACTAACTTACAGGTTTTAGCTTTGTGGAAAGAAATGTCGACAAGAATGGAAGGCCACCCTCAGAGGTGACGAACCAGAAGGGAATTCTCAGTGGTACTCAGAGACGTGAAAAACTCAATACCTCTGACAAAGAAAAACACTGAAAACATAGCCTGACTCAAGAATCAAGCCAAAATTGCAAGCTGCCATTATAGGAGTATGATTCAACTGCGATTTTGTGTGTGACTCGCAAATCAAATATGATTTGTGAGTTTCATACTGTGGGAAAAAATGAAGCCGAGGCAGATGTGATCATGAGTGTTTGACCACAGAGTACTTGTGGTAAGTGCCATGTGGTAGGGACCAGGAGTTGGCTGCTGCACATTTCCATGGTGGGATATCAGTGTGCAGCAGGGTTTGGATGTCCGAGTGGGGTTGAATTCAGGGAGAGGGTGCAGGTCAGTCCCTGCTCCCAACCACCACTGAGCATGGCCTAAGCAATGCACTGAGGAAGCTGGCTGTCTGCAGTGGGTTTTACGCAGGGATGGCCACAGGAGGAAACCCTGAGATTAAATCACACTGAAAATGACTGAAGGCTCTGATGGTTTTATTCTCAAGGTGGTTTGAGCACAGGTCCTGATCTCAATCCTCACTCTGAGCCCAAACCCAGTTGTGAACGGCAAAAACCATGTGCAGCGGGGATTTGAAAATAATTAAAATACGTAATAAAAACACTGAATTTCACTAAAAAGGAGATCAAAACTAAGTTATAATTCTGACTCAAACAGGTAGACCACTCCATTTTGCCAGTTAAGGATACCAACGTATACAACACAAGCAAAAACTTTGTGAACGGCCATACCTGGGTCTCTCACCACACACCACACGCTGCCGCTGGGGCCCATACGCTGCCTGTTCCCCCTGCCGCCGGTCATTTCCTGCTACACGGCCGCCGGGGAACTACAGCTCCCAGCAGGCCGAGTGGGTCACTTCCTCGCCCAGCGCGCCCGGAGGCGCAGAAAAGGAGGAGGCTCCCACTGAGGAGCGGGGGCAAAATCTTTGTGAACGGCCATACCTGGGACTCTCACCACACGCCACACGCCGCCGCTGGGGCCCATACGCTGCCTGTTCCCCCTGCCGCCGGTCATTTCCAGCTACACGGCCGCCGGGGAACTACAGCTCCCAGCAGGCCGAGCGGGTCACTTCCTGGCCCAGCGCGCCCGGAGGCGCAGAAAAGGAGGAGGCTCCCACTGAGGAGCGGGGGCAAAAACTTTGTGAACGGCCATACCTGGGACTCTCACCACACGCCACACGCCGCCGCTGGGGCCCATACGCTGCCTGTTCCCCCTGCCGCCGGTCATTTCCTGCTACACGGCCGCCGGGGAACTACAGCTCCCTGCAGGCCGAGCGGGTCACTTCCTGGCCCAGCGCGCCCAGAGGCGCAGAAAAGGAGGAGGCTTCCTCCGCGTCGCGGAACGCGCGCGGGACCGCGCCGGGCTAAGCCCGGGCAAAGGGCAGGCCGTCTGTGGCCGTCCAGGGCCAGAGGAGTCCGGGACGGGCCCCCCCCTTGGCCTTCAAAGAGGAGGTAAAGCCACTGATTGACCATTCCACTGACTGTCACATCTGGCTAGATACTGTTACCCATACTTATAAGGGAGTAGTTACTTAATATATCCCCCTGGTTGAACTTATGCCCTAAGATACAAGACGGGCATACTATCGTCAATGTGGTACGAATGAACGTATAGTACAGTTGTTTGTTGTTTCTTTTTATATAGCACAGCTTAAATATACCCCCACTAGCATGGAACCCCCTTCTAAAACTTCTAGTACAGCGCCTAATCTCCCTTGGCTAGACGATTTAAACAGTATGTGTAATATTAGGTATACCCTTGTTACATCACCCAATCTGGTAACTAACGCCAGCCCGCTAGCCCGTAGCGTTAGTACAAAGGGGCTTCTACCGACACCCATAAAAGTAAATGCAAAAGGTACAACTCCCGTTAAGGTCACATCTGGTAAAAGGAAACATGACGGGTTTGGAGAAAGTGGGTCCCAAACCAAAACATCAAAACTGCAGAGTGCGTCATCAGATATAAACCAGCCTGTTATCACGGCTCTGTTAACTCCAGAGAGGGGCAAAAAACTAGATGATCCAGCATCCTCTCCCCAATTGGTTTTACTGACCATGATTGAACAATTGATCAAAACTATTATCCATCCCCTGATCGAAAAAATTAACACCTTGGGGGACAGACTGACGGGGATTGAGGAAATTGTTAAACTCAATCTGGCACACACTGTAACATCCAAGTGTTCACCCCATGCTGGCCTTTCTAATTCGCCCAAACAAACTATGCAAAACACAGTTCCCACAACACAAGTAACAGTCTCCACTACTGTGTGCCCACTTGTCCCTAAAGCACCATCCATACCTGCCACAGATCGCAATGTGGAGCCTAGATTAAAAAGTACTAAGATTCCTCGTATTAATCTTCCCCCAGAGGCTGCTCCATTCCTGTCCATCCTATTGGGGGTTCCTCCTCTGAAACATGGAAAATCTGAGAGAACCACCGATCTGCTAAATAAAGTCAAGTTCAGGCTATCGAAATATAGACCCTTAACCCATAACCTTGATGGCAGGATAGTCAGCGTGAGGAGAGTGGGATGGTTGGGTCCCCTTCGAAAAGATATCTGTGGCGACCTGGTTCTAATCAGATTCAGGAGCAGACAAGTTGTCCCCTATCTCCAGTCTTGGCAGCCCCAAGAAGGTGATGGTCCTATAACAACTTGGGACCTACATGACTTTTACCGAAGTGAATCATATACCCCCTTCCAGAAACAAACCGCCGATCACAACACTAAGCTGAGTTATAGACCCTGCCCATCAAATGAGCGCAGTTTCCCCTCTTTTAATCGACTCTTTTTTCCGCAAAGCAGTTTTAAGTATAGCAACCTACCTCAATTTAACCCTTTCACGACATTTATTAACTGTCAATATTAGGCTGGTGCATATCGTGTAAATTACTCAGACAATAATAACTACTGGGTTAGCTAATTCTATTTAACCTATTGAGATTACGTTGCTTTTAAAATGTATGTTGTTTGTTAAATTATGATTGTATTTTTTAAACTGTATGCTTTTATGGTTTGAAACAAAATCGAATAAAGCTTAATGATGATGAACACAAGCTATAAACAACAATTTGGCAATATCTCAGAAATGCAAAGGAAGCTATAAATAGCAATTTGGCAATACCATAGAAATACAAAGACAGCTATCAAGCAATCAACATGGTGTGTGTCACAAATGATAGCATGTGTTTTGTGCATTGGTGACCTTAGCTGGCTAATTTCAGTGGCTTTATGCATTTGAGCTAGAACCATAACTCAGATTCGACTGTTTTTCAGCAAATGTATAAATGATCAATAGATAGATAGATAGATAGATAGATAGATAGATAGATAGATAGATAGATAGATAGATAGATAGATAGATAGATAGATAGACTATAAAGTAAATCCCTGAAATGTGGTGAGACAGACTCAACTATCTATTAGGAACACAATACTAAATGCCTTTTTGGTGTGTTTAATTTGTGCTACAAATTCTACTTTTATTCTTGATGGCTGCAGTCTTCGTATTTCTGTCATATAAAAGTGCAAGACACAAAGGCTTTACGTATTTTGTGAGATGTGTGACTGTGCGACCACATATTACTAAGAATAAACAACCCTTTAGTGTTCATGCAAGGATATTGCAAGTCACCGGGAAGTTGCTTGGCTACTTATTATTATTTTTATTATTATTTACAGACTTGTACAGCACCGGCTACTCAAGAAGGGTTTCCCCGTGCTACGCTACAGTAAGGTATCTGGTACTCCAATGCAGGTCTCTTCCAACAACAGGTTTTTAATTTCTTGAGTAAGACCGAGAGAGAGGGACATGCTCTCAAAGCAGGGAGTAAGGAATTCCCCCACTTCGGTCCTAAGTAGAAAAAGCCTTGACCTCCTTGACGGGTTTTGCTAATTCTGGGAATTGCAGCAAGAGCAAGATTGCTTGGGCACAGAGATTAGCTTGGTATATATGGTAGAACCAAAGTTCTTAAATATATGGGGCAGAATTGGAAAGATATTTATGTGCATAGCATAAAGATTTATATTGAACATGCCATTAAATTGACAACCAATGGAGTTCATGAAGCAGACTGGCAGCGGAGGAAAATGTAGGGGGAAAACTTTGAGGGGTGAAGTGGGAGTCTTGCAGCAGCGTTTTGCACTGTCGCTTGAGCTTGCTCTTCGTGACACTTAAGTAAAGAATATTTACTCCATCCAACCTGGAACTAAAAAGCTATTGGTTCTTTGGGCAGGGACAGGAAGACAACAAAGAATTTTCCTGAGCCATCTTAAAATACCAAAGCATGAGGAAGCCACCTTGGTGATTCACTGACTGATGGACAGCCGTCAAACCAGACCCCTACATTCCTGAGCACAGGTAATGTTATATTCCCAAGTTAGGCCCATGTAGTGAAACAGCTTATTTCTTAAATTGTCTTCACAAATACAATTTTCAGCTGTGACCTTTTACACATATTTGCATGCATGACAATGTGGTATCAGTTTCCCTGAAACTAAACAGGTTTACACATCTAGCTCCGCACACGATTATCACAAAGCTATGGACATCATGTACAAGGTCTCGTTTTGCACTATGTACAAATGTCATCTCTATCTTAATCCAAGGGCCAAAGGGCTATCTAGTATCCATAACATCACTAATCTATATACACAACGCAAGGCTGCTTTCTAATATAAAATATCAGCAGGAGAGGCACTTCCGCTGACACCGAGGTCCTTGCATGCTAACAAATTACCACTTAGCAGTCTGACATCTTGTGTGGGGTATCCAGTTCGTGACCAAGATGGGGTCCTTCATTCTAGCCCATCAGGTAATGGAGTTGGATCGTCCCTTGGGGGGATTCTTGGCTCTACACCTACACACACTCTAGGTACACTTAAAGTAGGGTTTGCAACGTAGTAGTAAGCTGGATCACTGCCTTTTTTATATGCCTGCATATATACATTGCTTTGGCACCATAGTAGGACTATATCTACCATTTAAACTTTTGGTGCTTGTAATCATGTTTTTCTGCTTCTCTCTATTAATCATTGCAGCACACATATTTTATGTAAGAATAACGTTGGTTTAGTAATTGTATTGAAAACGACCCACTATATATTCTCCGATAAAATTCTCGGAGAATAAGTGAGCATGAGTGACTGATCGCAAGGTTCTGTGCTGATTCTATGATCCCAGACGGTTCAGGGTTGTCATGTTCAGTGTTTGCCAGAAATCATTTTCTCCCTGGTAAGGTTAGGGGGGATTCAGGTGGCACTGTGACCTAGCTGGTCAGTAGGTCAACATATCCTGCTGGGGTACCTCGAATCAATCTTGCACCAAGGCCTTAGCGAATGTTGTTCAAACATTGGGAAGAACTTATAGATTAGTGGGAACTACACAACAGTACTGGAGTGGGAACAGTATCCGTAACCTCAGGCCACAGATGAGGGCCTCAAAAAGGAGGGAGTTTACCCAGCAGCAGAACCTCGGTCTTATCCGCATTCAGCCTGAGGGAATTAGCATTTATCCAGGAAGAACTTGTGTAAGGCAGCTGTTCGGGCCTCTGCACTACGATTCTCTTGAGATGACAGGTAGACAATGATTTGAGTGTCGTCGGAGTATGAGAGGAGAGAAGGACCGCAGATGTTTACAATATATACACAAGGCCTTACTTAAAGATTAAAAAGGGTTGGACTGGGTGTGGATCCTGGAGCACATCAGATAGAAGAGGGTGTGGCTTCGAACAGTGCTGATGAGTGAAGACCTAGAAACCACAATCTTGCAGGAAAGAGCCTAGCCAACACAGGGACATATCCTGCACACCCATAACCTCTAGCATTTGAAGTAGAGTTTAGTGATTCACTGTGTTAAAAGCTGTGCTGAGGTCTAAAGGAATGAACACAGTTGTGCCACCATTGTCTAATTGATGCCTTAGAATTTCTCTCACGGCGAGGAGAGACAGCTCCGTGCTATGGCCTGCTCTAAAACACCCTTGCAAGGTTTGAAGTGGACATTAAGCCTCGAATACATCATGAGCTGTTTATTCATGTGATTTTCCAGAATGTGGGCCAGAGTAGGCAGAAGAGAAATTGGACTACAGTTAGACCAAATAAAAGGATCAAGATTTTTTTTTTGGGGGGGGGGGCAAGGGGGGGAAAGGAGGGGGGGTTCTTAAATACTTTTTTGCTTAAATAACGTTTTTAAACTAAGGTGTTTTTTCTTAAATTAAGTTTCGAGGCCAAAGGATGACTTCCTTTATAAGTTCATGGAAGTTTCAGATATTTAACTTTTTGTAATACATGCTCTCAAGATCACCTTTCCCGTAAACAAATATCACCATCCAACCACCTCTATTTCATGCATTTAATTGCAAACTAACCCAAATATGGTAAACGATAAATTAGCAAAATATGTCTAGTCTGAATTGCTGAGTCTATAAGCTTAGGCCACCTTTAGGGGAACGCATTGCATATATGACAAGCTTATTTAGTTTTGTACTTCTCTGTATCACCTTTTTCCTATAGCACATTACTCCTACAGTTTGAAAGTCCTTCGATGTGATGAATATATAAAACTGTTACTGTAATTAAAACACATAAAATGCATATTTCTCAGTGTTCAAAATTATCAGTAAATATGTACATGTTCTGATCAAATTATTTACCTTCCAGTAGTTCTTCTAGTTTCAGTAGCTCTTTCTGGCCAGCCTCACTCATCAACTCTTCAACAGACAGGGTCGCTATGAAGTCAGCTGCCTTGCAACACTCACATGGACACTTCTCTTGAACTGTAAAGGATAATTCTATTATTCAGGATATAAATGACAAAATCCACGACTGACACCTTTGCCAGGACACAAGATCTGGTAGAATATTTCAGTTAATGGCGGGTAACCATTTTTGACATTCAGCCATTTACATTCAGTGTAGTTTATTTTAGGCATGGGATGAAACAGTTTTAGTTCACTGACAAACTTTAAAACAATATATACATCTAGAAAAGCATAAACTGGTTCAGGTCTGCCTTTGTTGAAGTGTCACTCAAAGCCAGGATCAGCCCACACTTATCATACCAAAAGCGGGTAATTGGGTCAGCCCCATTCAGTCTCTGCTTTGTATGAAATGTCACCTTAGTGGCCAACCCACAGCTCCGCTATTCAGTGTTCAGAGTGTATCATGAATAGGGCTCCTGGTTTTATGGTATTTATTTTTTTGCCATTTCCGTCTGTATTTATCCATATTTATTTTTGGGGCATTTTTTATGTATTTATCCACATTTATTTTTGCCACAAGTAAAAGGCGATGCTATAGCTAGTATTTTTCCACATTTATTTAAATTGACAATGCACACATGTGCTCACTTAAACTAGCGATTTGTTAGGGCTTTAGCAGTGATTTAAATGGTCCAGTTCCGAGTAATTTGAAAAGGAGAATACATGTGCTTCTCAGTTCTGCTATAAAAATACTTTAGGATAGAGTACAAGCACTTATCAGGAGCAAACATATGCCAGCGCTTCTGTATTTCCACTTAAAGCCACCTGTCACAGGCAATTAACTCCACCCCTTCAGAGGAACCGCACCCCCTCCTCTTGGAAGGATGCAACCCTAAAACAAACACGGATTAAAAGTGTGCACAGTAAAAACCCAGTGCTGTACACGTGCACTTTTATTGTCCTGTCACATCGTGTCACTTGTCGCCATGGTACCAAGACATGCAGTGTATCACACAGCTCACACACACCGGTGTAAAGGGGGAACATCAGTGAGAGGGCACAGTAATAGGAGTCAGACCTCACCCTAATGCACTACAGACCCCCTCCGCGTGCGCTTCTTCCTCACACTGCGTGCTATAATGCACATCATTAGCACATTATACAGACAAGGATTGTACCCCAGCCAGCGATACAGCAACAATTCGGTTAGACATAACGCCAAATGTAGCATGCCGTTTTCAAGCGCTGTAAAGAGTTTTGTTGTACTTCAATTTAACATTCGGAAGGACGAATCTGGCTTTTAGGGCGAATTCAAACTCTTGGCTCCTAAGGCACCACATTTGTGAGCGGTGAGTCTTCAGTTCGCTGAGCCATCCTGACAGCTAGGTGCTTGTTCGCCCACCGCCTTTCTCAGGTACTCTTATTAAAGTGCCTCCCCCAGCCGTTTGCAATTTACTTCCACTCACTATTTGCAGCATGGAAACTCTTGTTGTCAAGTTGCAAGCAATTTATTCTGGTTGCATCTTCTTAGTGAACCCTGGCTAAGGTGCGGGGAATCGGAGGTATCACCCACGTGTGCTTTGAAGCCAGGTGCTTGATGCATAGTGCTGCCTTTTCTAAAGGGGGAATTTGGTGTAATTTCATAAAATGCAAAAGCTGTCCCCTTCCCCGTTTAGTTGTTCTTCTTTTACAGTGCTCCTGAAACGTTGCAGTGGGTTAAACCACTGTATCAACCAAAATCCAGTATTTTGCAAAATATACAAACCTTTTTCGCCCTAAATATATACATATCTAAGCACTAAAACAGTGTAATTGGGAACCAACATACAACGAGTCGATATAGAACTATTTTGTAGCAACGATTAACTGGACAGGTTTCTCTTTTAAGCGCTTGGGTATTTGAAACCTTGCAGGGTCCACTCTGCAATTCACTCTTCCATGGTTGATAAATGTCATACTTCTACATTTAGTAGTAGTAACACTTCTTTCTAAAGTGCTATGAAATGGCAATACTAAGATTGTTTTGTAATTAAGAATTACCCCACTCACCCCAATGCAGTACTCCTTGTTCTAGTCATACAGAAGGAGGCTTCCTCTGCCTCTGATGCACACTACCTAATCCATCTTTTATATCTACACCATCCGTAATATTTTACTAAAGGCACCTGCCACCTGTCTCGCTTCCTGTTTTTCTTCTGTCGGTAGCGCTACCCAGAGGACGGAGGTACAATTAAAGGCATGTGCGAGGTTGGTAAGGTAAGACCTGGCATTGTGTACATTTGTGACAAAAATAAAAAGCTTTAATATGGTCACTTACAAAGTGGGCTAGCTGTAAGGACCGCTGAGGGGTGCTTGTTGCCGCATATGCTTCCCCATTCAGTGGTTCCAGTTAGGGCGGGACAGCCAAGCATGTACAGTCGGTCCAATGAGCAAGTTATGTTCAGGGAACCAGGCATTCACAGGAATTCAGCACTTGCCTTCGTCTTGCAAATTGAGTGAGATGCTAGGTTTCCTTTCTAAATGACCAATATACTTTATTTCTTGTACAGCGAATAAGAAATAGATTCGTTTTAAGCCGTGTGCTAGGATGCGCTGCTGCAGCACTGTGAAATTAAGTGCTTAAAAGGTGCACTGTATGGGGCCTGGGACTGGGAGTCAGGGGCGTTGGGAGAGGCTACGGCATGGGGTGACAGAACAATAAAGCATCATTAACAAGTAAATGGTCTTTGAAAAGACCTGTGAATTACTCGGGACGGTGTAGCTGTGCGTGCGCCCAGGAAGGAATTCCAAGCAGCAGGAAGGGGGCATTGCGAGAACTCTGGATTCCAGCGCGGGAACATTTTCTAGTATTTTACCGTTTCTACATATAAATACAGACAAAGGAAATATAGATTTCTGTCTGTATTTATATGTAAAAATCCGTAAAAACTGAAAACCGGGAGCCCTAATCATGAAGAACATCATTCTGCTGCTTGACATGCTTCCATTGTGAGTGTGCTTTGGGAAGGGGTAGGAACTGAGAAGAAATGGAGCCCATCTCAGACCACCACCATGCTGCACTTATAGGTTCGGTCCAAAAAGCTGAATTGTAGGCGAAGTGATGAGGCAAAAGAGAATCACACAGACTGCAGAAGGAGATGAACAGCGCTATCATGAGGTGAACAGCATGTGTGGTATTCTTCACCACAGGGCACCATCTGGCTGTAATTGAATCACTGCCGGTAATTACCAGGTTTCCCTTCCCATCGTCTGCCTATGTAGTTAAACTCAGCCAATGGGCGCTGTTCTACAGAGTGCCTACTTCAGTGGCATGAACCGTGCAGTCAACAAGAGGGCAACGTATAATCTGCCCTATCTTTTAATTAATAATGGCCAGCCTCAACCCCTCACATGCTGCAATGGGGGTAGAGCCTACTCCATGCATCCACATCTATTGTCTATGTATGATCAGAAGTAGGGCAGATCTCAGGCAGTGAGACTGGTGCCACCGCACCGGGTGCTAACTTCAGGGGGTGCCCGATTTGTAAGTTCATTTTTATTTTAAAAGATCTTGCTGCAACGTTTCTTGCCTCTAGCAATTTTCAGGCAACAATAAAAATGCTAAGATAACTCCAGTCATTCATTTTCTTCTTGGAGAGAGATAGGTTTTTTAGGTGAGGTTTTGACTGATCATAAAATATAGTACAGAGGATTAATATGACTGCCGCAAAGAATGTGTACCCTGCAGATCACAAAGTGCATATAATGTAAATAGGTAGGTGGGTTTCTGATTTTCTAAGAGACATCCTTTTTTTACTAGCAGTTCATAAGTTAAAATTCGAATATAGAACAACGATTTATCATCAAAGAACTGAGTTCAGAGTATAAACTAAAGTTGCAAAAAGAGTTCATTTGGGTAGATATCGATTCTCATTATTAATCTCTTCCGTGCTCATGACGGAACCACTCCGTCACGAGTCAAGTACGCGCTGTGCTGGTGACAGAGTGGTTCCGTCACGGCGTGGCCGCCCCGCCCACGCTGCAGGAATTCCGTGCCTGCGCGGACAATCTATTGAGCAGGCGCGCCGTGATGGAACCACCCCGTCACAAGCACAGCGCGCCCGTGGCTCGTGACGGAGTGGTTCCGTCACAAGCATGGCAGCGCCGCACGAACCCCCCTCCCCCCAGCGCCGCGCGGAATTACCGCCGCGGCCAAGGGGTTAAAGAGAACCCCCAACTCTGGTGTTCGGTTTTCAATTCTGAGTTTGTGCTTCTCAGAGCAAGCCTCTTAAACTATACTGCCTACCAGTAAGGATGAGATGTGACTCCTACACCTCGAAAACCTCTGTCTTGTGTAACATTTTCTATACACTGATTACACGTTTGATTGTCTCTCTGTAATGTGTATGTGATGTAAAGTGCTCTGACACCATACACTGGTATGAGTGGTGCTATAAAAATACTTAAATGCATCTGAGAGAGAATTGTTATGGAGGCTCGAGGGGGCACTCTTAAAGAGTGATAGTTGGGAATCTGTGACAAAGGTGGTCATTGGGGGTGGGTTCAATAAATACTGTTGCACCGGGCGCTCCCAGCACTAAAGCCAGCCCTAAATCCTGCCTTGGTATTATTTGCCATATTTAGTTATAGGAGATCTGACTTGTTTTTTTCCCAAATGAGTCTAAGGGGTCCATTAGGTTTGCGGGCGGATCACCCCCGCCTGGCTGGCGGTAGCCACTTCCGGCCTGGCGGTCTTATTTGAAATGTGTTGTGGAGATACCAATATGAATTGTTATGTTATGTTATATGTTTTTGTATACCGCACTATAACACGTGATAGTATTTGGTACTGTACAGGTGTGTGAGGCTGGCCCGATAGGTGCGGGAAGACATACCTAAAAATTAGGTTTTCATCTTCTTACACAATCATGATGAGAGAAGGAGGCTCTGATGTATAGTGGATGGTAATTCCATGGTTTAGAATTGAAGTAAGAGAAGGTTCGACCTCTGGTACTGCTTTTGTGAATGTGTGGGACATGCTAGTAAGAGTCCAGCTGAGCAGAGGTGACTGGAATACGGAAGGGAGTGAAAGCTGATGTTAATGTGGGCTGGGCCAGTGTTGTGTAGTGCTTCCTATATGTGGGCGAGGAGTTCCCCAAGTGTGGAATGATGTGGAACCAGCTTGGGAGGCTAAGAATGAGTCAGGCTGCTGAGTTCTGGATGGTCTGCAGTCCCTTTGTTAGATATTTGGAGAGCCCTGCACAGAAAGGGTTACAATAGTCCGGCCTGCTGTTGATGAGGAATTGTGTGACGCTCTTACTGGTATTGTTTGGTAGCAACTTGTTATGTTATGTCATGTTATGTTATGTTAATTTCGATTTATATAGCGCCAAATCACCGACAGGTCTCTTAGCGCTTGCTTTGGGAACCCGTCCTGGCTTTCCATGCAAGATAACCCCTACTGGGCATCCCCAAGGTGAAGAGCAGGCATCCCATCGCGGTGGGGCCTTAGTGGAGATTAAGCAAGCTATTGCCCAGAGTTGCAGAGTGTGAACCCATGATTCGAGGAGGCACCGAGGCGAGAATTATCGAGTCTGTGGACATTTTTGAGCTCTAGACCCTGCCGGGTCGGGAATTGAACCCTGGTCCCGGGTCTGACCTCTGCATCAGGGTCTGCCTCCTCTGAGATCTTTCTCAGCATTCTCAGGGTGTGGACCTGTGCGGACATGTCCATCATGTTATCATTGATAATGCTGAGGTTTCCTTTGCTTTGACTGGGGTTGGGTGTGGGTCTGAGCCACCAGTTGAAGCCCCGGGTGAGTCATCCTTTCCAAAAATTACCACTTTTGTCTTGCGATATTCAGCTTGCGACAGTTGGACTTCATCTAGGTAGTCACTTTGGTCAAGTAAGTGGTGAATTTGTTTCTTGTGTGGGGCATTTGCCCTAGAAGGACAATATAAGTTGTATGTCATCACAAAAGAGAGGATGTTGATGTTGTGAGCACTGATGGCTTTGGCCAATGGGATCATCTAGATGCTGAAGTGGTTCAGGCTTCAGAGCAGTAGAGCAGCAGGTTGACTGTTTGAGTTGTTCTGTTTAAGAATGTGTAGTTCCATTGGAGGGTTGGTCCCTGAATGCCAGCCATGTGCAGTCATCTGATCAGGATGGAGATGGAGACCATGTCAAACCGTTGCTGAGAAATCCAGTAGGATGAGGACCACAGTTTCTCATCTGTCTAGGACCATCCGTATGTTGTCTGATGGTACAATGAGAGCTGTCTCTGTGCTGTGTTTGAGTCTGAATACTGAATACATGGTGCTCTAGAGCTGGTGGTAGATGAGGTGTTCAGTGAGGCATGTATTGATTACTTCCTTCAGGATCTTGGCTTGATTGGGTAGGAGTGAGATGAATCAGCAGTTTGTGTGAATGGTACATTCTGTCAGCCTGTTATCCCTGCACCATTAATGTGTGACTTACAGGGGCTTGTGAACAATTCACATTGTTTTGAACACACTTGTTTTATGACTCAGAACATACAATCCGGTTCAACGGTTTCAACAGCTTCATGTTACTGTGCTTATCTAGTTGTCCAAAGTCAGTTCGGCATCCAGCATCAGAACCAATATTTTTACAGAATGAACTGGTTCTGAATATATGAAATTCACCCGTTCTAGTTATCTCAAGTAACTACAACTTCTGCCCTAAAGGAACTATATCTCTGGCTCCTGCCATGCACAGTGTTGTCATCATGTGCCTGGATACCCTATTGGGTGAGTAGCTGAGCTTTATAAATCCTGATTGATTGAATGATGTCATTTCAAATGTTGCAGTGATGTTATCATTGAATGGATAGAACATAGCAAGGTACCCTTACACTGCTCCCATTATACTTTGTTTTTATTTTTTTAGGACTGGGGGATGAGTCACCATTTTGATTCATGTTGCGGCCAGCCGATCAGAAGTGATCTTTCGCGGCACTAGCGGGAGCCTCTCGCTCCCATGGGAGTGAACCAGTCGTCTGGAAAATTAGAAGTCTTCGATATGGACACTTGCGAGAATCTTGCAAACCAAGACATTCAAATATACAAATATTTTCAATTCTTAGTTTCTCAAAAACATCTGAAGGGATTTTCAGCCACCAAGAGGCCACTAAGGAGTTCTAGATATGCAGTTCATAGGTCTCAAAAGGGGCCCTCAAACTGCGCTTGAAATTAAAAACATGAAGTAACCATCAAGGTTACACAAATGCTTACGTTTCCTACAAGGACAAGCTAATGAATTGTGTGGGAATAAAATAAGTGTTTTGAGGATCAATCACTTTAAATATAATTGTAACAGGCATTGTGCTTTAATGCACTACTGCATGCAAACACAGCCGTGCACAAACGCTCAGACTATAAGCTCCCTGTATCAGTGTAAACTGCCTCATTTAGTTTCTACTTTAGAGTTTATAACCCTTTCCAGGCAGAATAAAAAAACAGCAGAGAAATAGAATAGACTAGACAAAAAGAGGCATGGTTCACTGAGGTATATCACAATTGAGCAGGCCTTAATGTTCATGTATTATCTTATTAGAGACAGAACTATTAGAAATCTAAAAGTTACTGTAAAGGATGTTAATTGAGAGAAGAGCGGAATATTTAATTCTCGTATAGCGACAAAATTCATACCATGGCAAACAAATCTGTGAAACATTGCATTTTCCTAGCCTGACCCTCTGTCTATTTCGTTCTTTCAAGAAAAACAGCAGGGCCAGCAAGGGTACTCCATATGTTTTGATGATCCAACAGCAAAGCATGTGTCTGCAGAGATTGATAAACTGAGTACCTTATTAGAGGGGGTCTAATGAGGAGCCTATAGATTTAAATTTTCATAATTCGATTTTAATTTCATGCTGTAGGAAGCTGGCTCTGTATATACTATACCAAAGAAAGGTATAGTGTGCACAGAGTCCGGTGGATCCCCAAAGCCTTTACAGAGGCCATAGTAGATAATGCTAAATGCTCTCTTTTGTGGTTCTGTGGTTGAGAATTTAGGCTTATCAGGGGGTTGTGTAAAGCATTTGTTGCACACACTCAGTGACTAAACCCAAGAGCAATTGTTTGTAAAAAATATTACTTTTTGTATGTTTATTACTTAGAACAAAAGATCCTTTGTTGAAGTAAAACATGTTTTGTAAGATCACAGTTTTGAAGTATAAAAAGTGGACACAGTGCATTTCTGAAACAGTTCAATATTAACATATGGAGACAAAACAAAGTTGTAATTTCACTGGTAAGTACATGACTAACAATTGCAGGCTTTAGGACCAACACTAGGCAAGGGTCGGATAAACATAGAGACTGCACAATTAGCGGCACTGGCGAGGCCAGGAGCAGAGGTTAAATTCGGTGACTGGGGCCCAGTGTTAGTCAAAGGAGACTGGGGGCACGCGAAAAGGTGCTGGTTGCAGGTAGGCAAAATCCGAGTTGGGTGGGAATCTCAGGGGGGTAGGTAAGGATGAGCAATGGGAGGTTCCTGAAGCAGCACCAAACACACACCCTCAGCAGCACAGAGGTGGACGGGTGCAGAGTACCAACACAGCATCGGGCTCCCAATGCAAAGCAATTGAGGCTAAAGATTTCAAACAAAGACTGCAGGCTCGGACCAGGATGCTGGACAAAGGGAACCAGTGGCTCTCAAGGTAAGTTGGGATGTTGGTCAGTAGTTCGGACATCTCCAATAGTTGGAGATGCCCACCCTGGCTCGCATAACAAATGGAGGGAAGCCTTTGAGGCTTACCGTCCTTAAATGCTGTTACTGCAGGGTAGGTGTGAAGCACCTCCACCCAGAGCAGGCTTTGTTTCTAACCCATGAGAGCACAAGGCTCCCACAAAGGGGGTCAGAAACATGTCTGGAAGTGGCAGACTGGTGCAGACCTATGTTAGTTACACACTAGAGGTTGGGTAGGTTTTGCAGGGCACCACTGAGGTGCCCTCTGATTGTATTTATTAATGAATCCAGCACCAACATCAGTGTGGGCTCATTGATCTGAGATGTTTGGTACCAGACTTATTGGAATTTGTTGAAGCCATCATGGAGCGTGGTGACAAGCTCCCAGCTCATGTGCTCGATATGGCTTCACCATGCACTTATAATGCCTAAGAATAGAGTTAGACACTATAGGGGCAACCTCTGCTCATGCAGTTATGCCCTCACCAGAGGCATAGTGCACCCTGCCTTAGGGCTTTGACGCCTGCTCTGGGAATGTCTTACCTATGCCTCTGGCAGGCCTGTTACACACAGATGTGTGCTAGGTTGACTCTTCAGTTTTAGTTGCACCAAAAAACACAGGCTGCAGTGGCAGTGTGCATGTGTTTAGTGAGAGGTCTGCTTAGGTGGCACAATACATACTGCAGTCCTTAGAGACCCTCTCACAATACCCTTGGTACTTACCACTGGTACCTTTTACAAGGGGCTTATATGTGAAACAGAGATGTGCCAATTGTGAAAACAGAGGTACTGTTTTGAGAAATAAAACAGGCTCTGGGAAGGTGATTAGCAGGGACCTAGTGCACATTCAGTCAAAGTTGCGCTCAGAGTCAGGCAAAAAGGGGGGTGAAACCATGTCAAATGGAGTGCTTTCCTAAACTTGCCATTGCTATTAATGGATTCATTCCAATGGAATAGCATGATGCTGTGTTAGTGTAATGTCACAATAAGGGGAGATGCCAGATCATCACTCAGTGATCTATATTGATTAAGATAATAGAGAATGTTTATGTTTCTTCTTAGTATTTCCAAGGCTTTTGCTGCAAGGACTAGTCTTAGGTATTACTAAGCTTTGGTATGATGCCAAGGTAAGTAGTTGGCTTCTTAAGTAAGGGCTTGTTAAGGCAAAATGAGATGAACCTGTCTGTTAGAAATGGGGTTTCTGATTTGGCTAGAGTATGTGAGTAATCCAGGCAGAACTCACCACTCTAGTCAGGGTAAGGGAGTTACACACCCAAGATAACCCCTGATCACCCCCTTGGGAGCTTGGCAGAGAAGTCCGGTTTATCCCAGAAGCAATGTGTAAAGCATTTGCGCAACACACACACACACCAGTGACACATTAGGTACACCACAAACGAGACTCCACACAAGGTTATGTAAAGAAAATGGCACTTTGTATTATAGGTAAAACACACTAGACCACAATCACATAAATCACCTTCAGTGTGCCAACGAGGCACTGGTCAAAAGCATAACAGTGAAATCATTACAGTAAGTACTGATAGGCCACAGATGTGAATCACTAGCAGTTTGCCAGCAGCCAATTGCTTGACAACTAGCCGCGTCTGGTGGATCAGTGGACTAAAGTAGCCACTGCAGAGGCCTGTGTTCGACCTCATGGTCACAGGTTCAAATCCCGGCGGATCCACTGAGCCTTTTAACCATTTGAGGTCAAACAAATGAGTACCATTGAGTTGGGTAATAATAAACATCTGTTATTTAGCGCCGGACACCTTCAGGTAATCAAGCGATTTACTAATACACAAGTTATGTTACAACACCACATAGATAAAACATCATAGGTAGTGCAATAAAGAAAGCACTTATATATTGCACCTGTCATGAAACATCCCTGCTGGGCATATTATGTAGATATTACCATTATCTTTGTTGCTCTGCCACTGCAAGGCATATAAGTGACATCCAGTCATATATCAGGCACAGCATTGATGTCATTCAGATTTGAGGCCCTGTACCAAAAATGCCCACTTTAAATCCGGCTGCCTTCATGGGGCCAGTTCCAGATCGAGGGCCCATCCCGGGCTCGCCCCGCAATGCCCACGAGAGCAAATAAATGCCTCCTAAGGTAGGAGTTAGGACGGGGGAGCAGACACACCCTGCCCCCACCCTAGGTCCTCTGCACACTAAATAATCACCAATCAGCTGCCTGTGACCATGCGATGCAGCTGCCATGCCGTGAAGCTCAGCCCCACTCTACCAGCAGAGGGCGCTGAGCTGGTTAGGTCACCATGCAGGAGTTCCTCCTCACTTTCTGGTCACCATTGATGTTCCCGGCAGCCACCAACATATTCTTCCCATCCACTGGGTCACAGCACCCAGACCGCAGGACTCTTCTCTGGGCAGTGGCCTTACATGTCCTCTGCGACAGCTAACCCTCTCCTCATGACATCAGTGTTGCCCCCAAAATGTAGAGGAACTCCCAGCCGTGATTTCTCACTGCCTGGGCACCATGATCGTTTGTAGCCCCAGGCCAAGACGCAGATGCCTGGCTGTAGATAAAATGAGGGAACATGACTAGACGCCAGGGAGAGGGAAAGCGCTTCGGCCTCCTCAGCTCTCCGCTCATGTCACCTCAGAAACTACAAGGAAAGTGCACTGCTGCATGTGCTGCAGGACAAACCAAAGTGCTCTTCATGCGCTTTCACTTGAGAAATGCAGGAGGAGGACAGTCAAGTCCTTCTTCTGCTCCAGGCAGGAGAGACCACTGCTGGCCATACTACCCCACACAAGTCAGGAGCAGCACTCCTCGCACAGCTACTCCAGCTCTCTTCCCAGGCAGATTATATGAGATCTGCAAGAATCTTTTCTTTGAAGTCTTTGATTTCCCTGATACTTCCAAAAGGAGGCAAGCACACACAAACCTTTGGAGATTTCTTCCCAAGCAGGATACCACAGCAGGGCAACAAGTGCCAGTCCTTTTCTTCTACCACAGACAAAAGCAACAACTACAGACCAACCCACCGCTCACTCAAAGAAGGGAGCCCTCCTCACACAGTCCTTCCGCTCTTCTTCTTGGCAGAGTCCTCTTATTTCTAGAAGTAATCCAAAGTCCTGGGGTTTAAGGTCTAATACACATACCCCATTTTCTCATTGTTCACTTTGTGGTAGAGTCTCTGAGCTCAGTCCAAAACAGTACAATCCTCCTTTGTCCAGCATGACCCCTGGGGTGAAGGCAGCATTGTGCAAAGGAAACAAAGCCTATTCCGTTGCTAGTGAAACTCTTCCCACCACTGTAAATGTAGACCAGGTCTATCTAGCCAGCAACCAGCCACCCAGGCAATGTAGGGCACACCTCAACCCCTTTGTGACTGTCTAGAGTGAATGCACATCTCCAGATGCTGTTACTACTAATACAGACACTGAACACACAGTCAGAGGCACACAGAATCATAAAGCAAGAACATACATTCCCCTTTCTAAAAGCAGCATTTTCAAACACACAATTAAAAAACCACCATTACCAAAAGGTGTGTTTATAAATTCTGAGTTCAGAGAGCCTAAACCCTTAATTTCTATCTTGTCCCAGTTGAAAGTTACACATGTAAAATGTTACTGTGTATCTCCATTGATGGCCTATGGGACAGACCGCCTGTCAACTGTGAAAGACGATAAGCACAGTATTGCACTGTCAGGACATGTAAAAGTCATCAGTACATATCCAACCTTTCACATACACTGCACCCTGCCCAAGGTAGGTACCTTGGGTCTACCTGAGGGGTGCCTCACATGTAAGAAAAGGGAAGGGTAGAGCCTTGCAAGTGGATGCACTTGCCAGGTCAACATGGCAATATACAACTGTGGTGAAGACATTGCAGTGGCAGGTCTAAGATACATTTGCAGGGCTTCTACTTTGTGTGGCACAGCCTGCTTGATTCCGTTCTGGGAAGGACATGGCTTTTGTAGTTCAGACTGGACTGTTCCCATGGGGCACAGGGTCAGAGCTGATTTGCATATCACCATTGTCTAACCCAGGGTGGTGTGGATTGCAAAAGAACGATGGATTTGGGCCCAGATCTTTGGACTGGGGTGAGTGTGTGACATTGATCCACATTCGGTCCATCACCTGTTGTGTTTGCATATTCCGCCCTAAGTGCGCTGGGGATGCCCAGACGTGGGTCCCAGGCACTCCACACCACTGGAGTCAAGCTAGCCGGGCTGATGAGAGGTGTTACCTCGAAACCGGTCCGGTCTTCGGATGCTTGATTCCGTTCTGGGAAGGACATGGCTTTTGTAGTTCAGACTGGACTGTTCCCGTGGGGCACAGGGTCAGAGCTGATTTGCATATCGCCATTGTCTAACCCAGGGTGGTGTGTATTGCAAAAGAACGATGGATTTGGGCCCAGATCCTTGGACTGGGGTGAGTGTGTGACATTGATCCACATTCGGTCCATCACCTGTTGTGTTTGCATATTCCGCCCTAAGTGCGCTGGGGATGCCCAGACGTGGGTCCCAGGCACTCCACACCACTGGAGTCAAGGTAGCCGGGCTGATGAGAGGTGTTACCTCGAAACCGGTCCGGTCCTCGGATGCTTGATTCCGTTCTGGGAAGGACATGGCTTTTGTAGTTCAGACTGGACTGTTCCCATGGGGCACAGGGTCAGAGCTGATTTGCATATCGCCATTGTCTAACCCAGGGTGGTGTGGATTGCAAAAGAACGATGGATTTGGGCCCAGATCCTTGGACTGGGGTGAGTGTGTGACATTGATCCACATTCGGTCCATCACCTGTTGTGTTTGCATATTCCGTCCACTAGCAACATTTGATTTACATGTCCTAGCATACTCAGTGCACTTTACTAGGGTCAGACCAGTAAATCCAACAAGCCAATCATGGATAACCAATCATTATCACAATTTACACAGAGAGCATATGCACTTTAGCACAGATCAGCAGTGGTAAAGTGCCCAGGATTGTGTAGCCAACAAAAACAGGGTCAGAAAAATAGGAGGAAAAATGCAAAACATTTGAGGACAAACCTGCAAAAAGGGCCAGGTCTAACACGGTTGTTGTCAGATGTATTGAAAAGTTTGGTGATGAAGTAGACAATGTTTTAGAAGATAATTCCGTGTCAACATTATTTTCAGATATCCTAACCTTAAATAATAGGGATGGAAAAGGCTATACAAATGATTTAGTGACACATTTGGGAGTGTCCTTATGTTTTTTTGTAGAACAAATTAACAATTGCCCTGTGTATGGGGCAATATGTGATTTTCCTGGCCTGGACCGCCATGTATTTATTTCTCTAAACAGAACTGGGCAAATTCTACTAAGAGCAAGTGGTGTTGTGGTAGATGGACCACTCAATCAATAGTCTCCATTGGCAGAAGTCTGAGACCCCCTCCTCAACTCTACATGGATGGAGAATCACAAGTTTGATTGACTAGTGCACTAAACTTTTTATCCAGGATGCACTGTTAAATACAACTTTAAAAGAGCCCTATAAACATTAATGCACACCAGGGGCAAGTTTTTTCTCTCGTATTGATAAATATACACCAAAAAAGGATCCAATCAGCAACACTGTTACTAGTTTGGCTCTGTTAATCGCACTACTCAATAAAGCAAAAACATTTGTCAAAATTATCTTACATGAATTTAAAGATTACAGAGATGCCATTCATCATATTGTTCGTCTATTCATGGTTCAGGAGTATAAATCAGGCTATAACACAAATATTTGTTATGGTATGTACAAATATTGTTCATACATATGGATTGACATAAATATTGTGCCGTAAATGGGGTTTTTCAAACATATTTTCCCATTGAAAGGTAATGTTCAATTATTAACTCCAGTAGGGCGCTGTTTTTGTAAAGTAAAATTAGGTGAAGTAGTGTGGCTCATTGGTTAGAGGCGGCAGACCCGAGAGCAGAGGACGGCCCGGGACCAGGGTTCGATTCCCGACGCAGCAGGTTTCTGGACCAGGGTCAGCGGACTCGATAATTCTCTCGCCTCGGTGCCCACTCTGATCAGCGATCACACTCGGCAACTCTGGGCACTAGCTTGCCTCATCTTCACTAACGGCCCCACCAGACCGCCGGGGATGCCTGGGCTCACCCTGGAGATACCCATTAGGGGACCATCTCTCAGGGAAGCCAGGAAGGGTTTCGCAGTGGTTGAAGCGTGGAGGTACCCCTTCGGGAGTGATTCCAGCGCTATATAAGCACACAATTAATTAATTAAAAAAAAAACAACATTTTGTCAGGTGATAATTGGTCCATACTGTTATTCAATCAATCATTTGTAAAGCGCGCTACATACCTCAGAGGATCACAAGGAGCTGGTGGGGGGGGCGGCGCTACTGATCGAACAGCCAGGTCTTGAGTATCGTCCTGAAGGTCAGCAGGTCTTGGGTCTGTCATAGGCCCAGTGGGAGGGTGTTCAATGTCTTGGCGGCGAGGTGGGAGAAGGATATCCCACCGGTGGTTGTTCTTTGGATGCGCGGAATGGTGGCGAATGAGAGGTCGGTCTAGCTTACCTGGTGGTTGGGGATGTTGAGGTAGGCTGGGCCAGTCTTGTGGAGTGCCTCATGTGCATGGGTGAGGAGCTTGAAGGATATCCTCTTGTTCACGGGGAGCCAGTGCAGGTTTCTCAGGTGGGGGGTGATGTGGCCATGGCGTGGTACGTCGAGGATCAGTCATGCCGAGGTGTTTTGGATGCGTTGTAGTCGTTGGATGAGCTTGGATGAGCTTGGATGGGACTCACCCGATTCCGTAGTCGAGTCTGCTGCTAATGAGGGCATGGGTGACTGTCTTTCTTGTATCTGTCGGGATCCATCTGTAGATCTTGCGTAGCATGCGGAGGATGTTGAAGGAGGAGGAGACGGCGTTGACTTGCTTGGTCATTGAGAGCGTTGAGTTGAGGATGATTCCCAGGTTGTGTGCGTGGTCGGTGGGTGTCAGGGCTGCCCCCAGTGCCGTCGGCCACCAGTAGTCGTCCCAGGCTGAAGGGTTGGAGCCGAGGATGAGGACCTCCGTCTTGTCCGAGTTCAGCTTCAGACGGCTGGTCCATTTTTATTTGTTATCTTTTTTTTACAAGGCAGCTCCGCCATAGAAAGTGCTCTTGCTCTTGTACTTGGTTACAGAGTGTCTAGTATGAGGTAGAATGCAAAAAGAACAATTGATGGACAGAATGCAGAACAATGTCATACATTCTTCCCAGTGCAGAGATCTGGGCCTAAATCCATTGTTTTTTGCTCACCTTGTCATTCCAGTTTGGACCTAGTCATATGCAAATCAGTCTTGACCCTGAACAGTCCAGCCCCAACTGCCAGGCCAGGTCCTCCCTGGACTGGAAACAAGCATCGTAGGACTGGTTTCGGGGTTTTATCCCTCATCAGCCAGGATAGGTTGACTCCAGTGGCATGGAGAGTTCAGGACCCACGTCACGCATACCCGCCGCCCTCGGGGTGACAAATGCAAAAAGAACAATTGATGAACAGAATGCGGAACAATGTCATACATTCACCCCAGTACAGAGATCTGGGCCTAAATCCATAATTCCAGTTTGGCCCCAGCCATGTGCAAGTCAGTCTTGACCCTGCACCCAATGGGAACAGTCCAGCCCGAACTATCAGGCCAGGTCCTCCCTGGACTGAAAACAAGCCTCCTAGAATCGGTTTCTGGGTTTCACCCCTCATCAGCCAGGATAGCTTGAAACCAGTGGCATGGAGAGCACAGTCCCACGTCTGGGCACACCCGTCCCACTCGGGTGACAAATGCAAAAAGAACAATTGATGGACAGAATGAAGAACAATGTCATGCATTCACTCCAGTACTGAGATATGGGCCTAAATCCATTGTTTTTTTGCCCACTATGCCATTCCAGTTTGGACACAACCATATGCAAATAAGTGTTGAACCTGCACCTAATGGGAACAGTCCAGCCCGAACTGAAAGGCAAGGTCCTCCCTGGACTGGAAAAAGCATTCTAGCACCGGTTTTGGGATTTCACCCCTCATCAGCCAGGATAGCTTAACTCCAGTGGCATGGAGAGCACGGGACCCAAGTCTGGGCATACCCGTCCCACTTGGGGTGACAAATGCAAAAAGAACTATTGATGGACAGAATGCAGAACAATGTCAATCATCTGGGCCTAAATCAAGATCCTTGTAACTGGGGGGGAATGTGTGCATGTCCAGCATTCCATCCATCAATTGTTTCTTCTGCATATGTCGCCCTGAGTGGGAAGGGTATGCCCAGACGTGAGTCCCGTGCCCACTACACCACTGGATTCAAGCAGGCCTGGCTGATGAATGGTGATGCCCTGAAACCGGTGCCAGGATGCTTGTTACCGGTCTAGGGAGGACATGGCTTAGCAGTTCGGGCTGGACTGTTTCCACAAGGAGCAGGGTCAAGACTGATTTGCATATAGAAGAAAACAGCAGGTCTGGGAGCACACCGCTGACCTATCAAGGAAGGGTCGCCCCTGGCATTCTGGGTAATGCAGTCTGTGGTAGTTTGCCTCGTAGTAGTGTTATCGAGTGTTCCGCCAAGGTTGGCGCAAATGTGCTGATCTCTAGACACCGGTGTTTCAGGTTCATTAACCTTCGTCAGTAGAGATTACAGACTAGTTTTAGGGGTTTGCTGGATAGGTTGCCGAAATCATCTCAGGTCTGGTACCGCTCACTGGCGCGCAGGGCATCAACCACGAGCTCGTCAGCTCCATGACTCACGGGAGTCCATTTGAAGAAAACAGCAGGTCTAGGAGCACACCGCTGACCTATCAAGCAAGGGTCGCTCCTGGCATTCTGGGTAATGCAGTCTCTGGTAGTTTGCCTCGTAGTAGTTTTATCGAGTGTTCCGCCAAGGTTGGCGCAAATGTGCTGATCTCTAGACACCGGTGTTTCAGGTTCATTAACCTTTGTCAGTAGAGATTACAGACTAGTTTTAGGGGTTTGCTGGATAGGTTGCCGAAATCATCTCAGGTCTGGTACCGCTCACTGGCGCGCAGGGCATCAACCACGAGCTCGTCAGCTCCATGTCTCACGGGATTCCATTTGAAGAAAACAGCAGGTCGACCCTTGCTTGATAGGTCAGCGGTGTGCTCCCAGACCTGCTGTTTTCTTCAAATGGACTCCCGTGAGTCATGGAGCTGACGAGCTCGTGGTTGATGCCCTGCGCGCCAGTGAGCGGTACCAGACCTGAGATGATTTCGGCAACCTATCCAGCAAACCCCTAAAACTAGTCTGTAATCTCTACTGACGAAGGTTAATGAACCTGAAACACCGGTGTCTAGAGATCAGCACATTTGCGCCAACCTTGGCGGAACACTCGATAACACTACTACGAGGCAAACTACCAGAGACTGCATTACCCAGAATGCCAGGGGCGACCCTTGCTTGATAGGTCAGCGCTGTGCTCCCAGACCTGCTGTTTTCTTCAAATGGACTCCCGTGAGTCATGGAGCTGACGAGCTTTTGGTTGATGCCCTGCGCGGAAGTGAGCGGTACCAGACCTGAGATGATTTCGGCAACCTATCCAGCAAACCCCTAAAACTAGTCTGTAATCTCTACTGACAAAGGTTAATGAACCTGAAACACCGGTGTCTAGAGATCGGCACATTTGCGCCAACCTTGGCGGAACACTCGATAACACTACTACGAGGCAAACTACCAGAGACTGCATTACCCAGAATGCCAGGGGCGGCCCTTGCTTGATAGGTCAGCGGTGTGCTCCCAGACCTGCTGTTTTCTTCACTGATTTGCATATAGCTGGGTCCAAACTGGGGTGGTGTGGTGAGAAAATGAAAGATGGATTAAACCCGGATCCTTGTTACTGGGCGTGAATGTTTGCATTGTCCAACATTCCATCCATCAATTGTTTCTTTTGCATATGTCGTCCTAAGTGGGAAGGGTATGCCCAGACGCGGGTCCCGTGCTCACTACACCACTGGATTCAAGCAAGTCTTACTTATGAAGGGTGATGCCCCTGAAACCGAACCCAGGGTGCTTGTTTCTGGTCCAGGGAGTACCTGGCTTGTCAGTTCAGGCTGGACTGTTCCCACAAGGAGCAGGGTCAATACTGATTAGCATATGACTGGGTCCAAACTGGGGTGGGCTGGTGAGCACATGAAATATGGATTAAACCCAGATCCTTGTTACTGGGCGTGAATGTTTGCATTGTCCAACATTCCATCCATCAATTGTTTCTTTTGCATGTGTTGCCCTAAGTGGGAAGGGTTTGCCCAGACATGGGCCCTGTGCTCACAACACCACTCGATTTAAGCTAGACTGGCTGATGAAGGGTGATGCCCTGAAACCAATCCCAGGATGCTTGTTTCCAGTCCAGGGAGGACCTGACTTGGCAGTTCAGGATGGACTGTTCCCACAAGGAGCAGGAAGGGCTGATTTGCATATGGCTGGGTCCAACTTGGGGTGATTTGGTGAACAAAAAACAGATGGATTTAATTCAGATCGTTGTGACTGGGGGTGACTATTTACATAGTCCAGCATTCCGGCCATCAAATATTTATTTTGCATATGTCGCCCTAAGTGGGAAGGGTATGCCCAGGCATGGGTCCCGTACTCACTACACCACAGGATTCAAGCTAGACTGGCTAATGAAGGGTGATGCCCTTAAACCGGTCCCAGTGACCTTGTTTCCGGTCCAGGGAGGACCTGGCTTGTCAGTTCAGGCTGGACTGTTCCCACAAGGAGCAGGGTCAAGACTGATTTGCATATGGTTTAGTCCAAACTGGGGTGGTGTGGTGAGCAAAAGAAAGATGGATTAAACCCAGATGCTTGTGACTAGGGTTGAATGTTTGCATTGTCCAGCATTCTGTCTGTCAATTGTTTCTTTTGCATATGTTGCCCAAAGTGTGAAGGCTATGCCCAGACGTAGGTCCCATGCTCACTACACCATCGGATTCAAGCTAACTTGGCTGACGAAGGGTGATGCTCTGAAACCAGTCCCAGAATGTGCGTTTCCGGTCCAGGAAGAACAAGGCTTGGCTGTTTGGGCTGGACTGTTCCCACAAGGAGCAGGGTCAAGACTGATTTGCATATGGCTGTGTCCAAATTGGGGTGGTGTGTTAAGCAAAAGGAAGATGGATTAAACCCAGATCCTTGTGACTGGGGGTGAATGTTTGCATTGTCCAGCATTCCATCCATCAATTGTTTCTTTTGCATATGTCGCCCTAAGTGGGAAGGGTTTGCCCAGACGTGGGTCCTGTGCTCACAACACCACTCGATTAAAGCTAGCCTGGCTGATGAAGGTTGATGCCCTGAAACCGGTCCCAGGATGCTTGTTTCCGGTCCAGGGAGGACCTGACTTGGCAGTTCGGGATGGACTGTTCCCACAAGGAGCAGGGTAAGGGCTGATTTGCATATGGCTGAGTCCAACCTGGGGTGATGTGGTGAGCAAAAAACAGATGGATTTAACTCAGATCCTTGTGACTGGCAGTTATTATTTGCATTGTCCAGCATTCCTTCAATCAATTGTTTCATTTGCATAGTATGAGGTAGTAGACTTCTTCCCTAAGTTGAACTTCCAGGTGATTCTGAAAACGTTGTTTAAATTGTGCAGTTATTGCTGTGTTGCTCTTTACACGTTTCCATCAGTTTTCTGGTGTTTGCAATTAATACGAAATAACCCATTTGGGGATGTGCAGGGGCAGCTTCTCCGCTATTGCAGAGGAGCATCGCCCCACTCCTCTTAAGCAGTGAAAAGTAGAGACATATAAAATTGTAATAACTTTAAGTTATTATCATTTCATGCTTCCTGACGAGTCCCTGCTCCTTTGCGGCAGGCGGGTGGGCTGCTCTACTTTCCGAGCAGGGCAGGCGAGGAGCAGTTTGCCTACTCAAAAGTGGGCAGTGGACCAGTCATGCGCACTTTCCTGTTCTCCATGCAGGCTGCATCATAGCCTGCATGGAGAACATGACCACCCCTTCAGTCCCTAGCTGAGCACCTTTTCACGGCACTCAGACCAATCACAATGCTGTCATTGCAGCGTTGTGACTGGCTTCGACAAGGGAGTCTGGCTGCCTGATTCCTGTTCCTGTTGGCGGTAGCAGAGCAGGAGCAGAGAAGATGCGGGATGCATTGAGGTAAGTTTTGCTTTTTTGAAGAAAAAAATTGTTTCGGATCTTCTCCCCCCGCACAACACCATTTGTGACCCCTCCCACGGCCACCCCTCGCAAACCCCGGATCTGCCCCTCCACCCGTGAGCCATGCTGGCTGCTGCTGTGGGTGTTGCAATCTTCCACTTTAGAGGTCAATGTCCACTATTGTTTAGAGATTTTAATATTTGCTGCTAAACAGCAAATATGATTTTGGATCCTCAACTCCTTTTTGAAACAATCAATGCAAAGTGATACACCGACACATTTTCAGGAGCTCTCAGATTATTTATTGATCACAAACCTTATGTATTGTTTGCAAATCAGGTGCCTTGTTCTGCAGCTACAGTTTTATTTCTGGCTTCTGTCAATGCATGTCTGATTGCATGTTTTTTACTATTTGATCACTGGTATTATTGATTAAGTAGTAATACATGTCTGAGGTATAGTTAAGGTACTGGGTATTTACAAAACCTCACAGTTCTGGTTGGGTAGGAATATCTTCATTACAACTGTGGTAATTTCTAGGAACCTCTCTTGAACCAGGCCTGGCTGCTCATTCACACCCAAGAGTCAAACACCTTCAAACTCAGGTTGTATGATGGAACAATGCATGCCTGTACAACGCATGCCTGAAACACAAGGTCTTAACCACAAACGCATCTTTACCGTGCATGCCTTTACCACGCATTTTCATGGTAAAGACATGATTGGTAAAGGGACATGTGTACTAAAGATCATCCTCCTGCCCCAGCCCTGAAAACTGCCCCTTTCCCTGTCCCGCCCTGAACCCTAAAAATTAACCCAATGCCTCCAAAAAAAACAGACTCCAGGCCCCACCTTGAGCCCTAAAAATTGTCCCTTACATCATAAACAACCCTGACTCAGCCCCCCCCCCTGCCCTGAGGCCTAAATCTGCCCAAGATCTTAAAATTGTCCCTTTTGACATGCCCTACCCTGAGCCCTAAAAACTGTCCCCATGCCATAGAAACAACCCCAAACCCAGCCCACCCTGCCCTGAGACCTAAAACCTGACCTGACCCCTGCAAACTACCCCAAGCCAGCCCCCCCACACTGAGGCCTAAAACTTCCTCCAGCCTTGGAAACTGTCCCATCCCTCTGCCCTGATCTCTACAAACTGCCCCCACACCCTAAAACTATCCTACCCCCCCCCCACCCTAAGCCCTAAAGAATGTCCCATATACCTGCAAAGTACCCAGCCTCTGACCCCTGCCCTAAGACCTAAAACTGCTCCCTGCCCTATAAACAACCGCTACCGCCTGAGTCCTAAACCTGCCCCCACCCAGCAAAACTATCCATAACTCCCCAAGAACCTGCCTCAGCCCAACTTACCTCACTGTGTCCTCTCACAATTCTTCATCTTTCTGTCTTCCTGTGCCTGCTGATCCGCTCTGCATCTAGAGCACGCATTGCCTTAACTGCATATATGCTTGGTTAAGGCAAGTGTGGTTTGGATTGTGGGGAAACAGCAACGCGGCTGAACCTTCCTTTTTCAAGGCTGGTTCCCTACCCATAGAAGGTGCTACATTGTACCTGTGATTGCACGGATAATGACAAAGGTCTGAATAGCACTGCCTGGAATTGTTAGTTAAGATAAATTAAACCCAAGACACATACAGGCATATTATCAAGAAACGGCGTTAACATTATCGCCGCTTTAGCGGCAGAAAACTGCTGATAAAGCTGCAAAAATTGGCTTGATAATATGCCCTGGTGAATTCCCATAGAAGCCCATGTTCTGGTGTGAACATGGGCTTCTATGGGAATTCTCTACGGCGTATTATCAAGCCCATTATCGCCGTTTTTAGCAGCAGTTTTCTGCCGCTAAAGCGGCGATAATGTTAACGGTGTTCTTGATAATATGCCCCATACTTTTCAAAAGGAATTTGGGAATTACTTATACTTTTTGCAGACATTAATGGTTGCCTATTTTGTTAGTGAGAACTGTGGCAAAAACAATTGATTTTGTCACAAAAATGAACTGGCTGATTTCCTCATTGCATGTCCTTATTTTATTTTTAGCTCTGTAGATTTGGAGATGCTACTCCCACTGAGTATAGTCATCAGTGAACATGAAAATGTGAAGTGTTCTTTACGGTTTTTTTTTGGTTTCTACTATTTATCAGGGTTTTAATCAAATCGGTCTTTTCAATTGATTGATTTCAGAGAATGACAGTATCCTGCTCATAGATACAATAAGGTACTGCAAATATTTCCTGGATAAGCAAACTATGTATAGTTGTTGTCGGAAACTTAGTCTCACAGGATACTTACATGGAGCTCATTGGCAAGTGTATGCACTCATTAAAGAGAATGTGGTGGAATAAGGCACTTGGGTGTCCTTCCACGCCCGGTACCAAAGCCTTGGTTTGACCACAACCATTCATATGTCTCCCAGTGTATTCAAAATATTGCCGAGCTGACCTGATTCTCAACCTTGTCTGGGACTCACAAATCTCCTATTTCAGAAACTCTATTAATGGGTTACCAATTCCAAAATGTATTTTGTTCAAGATTCTTTATGTGACTCATCATGTGGACATGTTTATTTTCATAATAGGTTAATGCCAAAAAGATAACACAAATCCTCTTCATGTCTTTTACTCCTGGTTCCCAGTTGTTACTGCCTATGACAGGGTAGACATCCTCTCACTTACTTACCTGGTCCAAAAAACTGGAATAACCTTTCTTTATATTTATGTCAGTTTCTTTTTTTTTTATACATTTTTATTTTTTACTGGCGACGTAAACTGCATTAACAAATTTAACACACGATACAAAGGAGCAAATTTAATTAAATTAGTCATAAATACAAAACAAAAATAAATCAAGATCAGATGGAGAGCTGACTTCATTCATTATATGTAGACACGGTAGTCCAGGCCGAGATTAGTCCCCAAATCCTCTTTCCTTTAATCCTTCCCATTGTACCTTTCCATTCATAAAGTGCTGTCTCTAATTTATATATATGCAAAAAGTGCCCCTTTCATTGCTGAAAGGTAAGGGGTAGGGGATCAAGCCAAGCTGAAACTAGACATAGCCTAAAAACTGACATTGCTATAAACATTAGGGCGCATATTGACAAGGGCCAGCGATAATTATTGCTACCCCCATATAGCGATAGAAATATTATCGCTGGCTATCACTGAAAATTAGCGACATGATCACACTATATTTACAATGCATAGCGCTATGGCGATAATATTTCAGCGAAAGCGGTGTTTACCATGGAACATCGCTGGTTTTCCAGCGATGTTCCATGGAAAACAGCAATAACATTGCTGATACGACCCTGTGGTCATATCAGCATAATCCACCAACCATTATTGGTATGCCCTAGTCTGGAATTTAACAGACGTTAAATTTCAGCGTTAAGACCGAGATAGCACATTTTTTTTATCGCTGCACCTCCTTGTTAATATCGCGATGCTGCCTTCGCAATGTTTTCACAGTCAGGCAATCTAAGCATCTCATTAGCGATGCGAGGTGAGGCTGTGAAAAAACAAGCTCTACATCAAGGAAACACGCGCTAGTGTGTCCTTGATTATATTGCGATATAATTATCGCCGCTTATCGCCTGAAAACGGACGCTAAAGTAGCGATAATTATATCGCCAGCCCTTGCTCATATGCCCCTGGGTCTTCCCCAATCTTTCTTTCTCATCCATCTATCCCCAATAACATAAGCTGAGATGAAAGAGTGAGGTCATCTTTAAGTACATTGCGAAAAAAAACCAATTATTTCGAAGCCAATTGATTTTATACTGGGGCAGGTGGAGAACATGTGTACTAGATCCGCACCAGATGCCTGGCATCTAAACCAACGAGTCCCCTCGTTTCCACCCCATTTTGTAATTTTTGCAGGTGTTATATATGTCAAAGAGTGTTCTAAAACGTTGTGACTGCAAATTAGCTGAACACAGTATGTAACCCCCCAGCTCAAGTGATTTCAAAAAGCAAGAGTCCGGGAGCCCAAGCCTGTCCTGCCACCTCAGCCCAATGCTTATCCAGATTGCACGGGACCCCCTCCAACAAACAACCATATAGTTGCGAAATTGAGGGGCCTCTAACCTTTGTGAACAGTTCCATTAAAGAAATCTGTATGAAGCCTGACGCACTTCCAGCTTTCTAAAGAAGAAAATCCCTCAATTTTAAATATTTTAAAACGTCCCGAGGGCTAATGGTAAATCTTTCCCTGACTACTTTTGACTGGGATTATATCACAACCGCATGATATGATCCCGGGCAAAAAGATCCCTGATCCTATAGAAGCCTCCTCCCCCTTTCCCATCTTGCCAAACAGTCATCCCAATCCTAGGGAGCTGATCATTCTTAAGCAAAGGAGTATACCTGTTACATCTACCCATCCCCAGTTTTTTCCAAACACCAGCCCAGTCCCGGAATGCAGTAATCAGGTCTTAAACCGAGTTCTTTTGAAATAGCTCGGCTCATAAAACTGCAGCAGACAGCCATTAGCAATTGCCCCTATCAGGATCTCAGATATTGAGGGGACATAGCCCGGCCCTTTCCCTTCCCTTGACTTACTGATAAATAAATGCCATAATATTGAAACACTGCTGCTAGATAATATTTCTTGAAATTGGGAAGCCCCACCCTCATCTATTCCTAGGAAGGCACAAAAATGCATTAGCCCTTTTGGGCCTACCATGGGATCAAATAAAACTAGCATCCGCCCTCTCAATTAACTTCAAACAGTTGTAGTGTATCTCCAAGGGAATTGTGCAAAAGGTATCCAATACTTTTGTAGTATCATCATTTTAACAAGGTTGCACCTCCCTGTTATTGAGAGCTTCAAGCTATCCCATCAACTAAGATCCTTCTTAATTTTCCCCATTATGGGGGCAACATTTAAATCTACTATAGTTTCAACCCTTGCTGTGATGTTTATTTCCAGATATATTGCTTCATCAACAATCCTACTATCAAAAGCGCAGCTAAATCTATTTATCAAGACTTGGGTTTTAGCCCTATTCAACAGAAACCCTGACTGATTTGTGAACATTTCCACTATTGTTTCCACAGAACACAGCGCCCTGTCAGGGTCGGTAGTGGTTATAGTCACATAGTCGGCATAGGTCAACATTTTAGTGTCCCAGATCTGGAGGCTGACAGGAGTAATATCAGTGGAGGCTTCCAACTGCCTGAGAAAGGAATCCATATACAATGCAGATAACAAAGGGGAGGAGGGACAGCCCTGCCTTGTTCCCCTTTCGATTGAAAACTGCTCAGAGTCTTCTCCCATTATTTGTAATCGAGGGATGGGATTAATGTACATTACCTGCATTGCCTCAATAAAGTATGTCCCCAGGCCATTAGCCTCCATGATCATCGATACATAGTCTCACAACACCCTGTCAAAAGCCTTCTTGGGATCAAGCAGAGCGACCCCCATGGGCTTCGCAAGTACCTCATTGGCATCAAATAATGAAATTACCCGCTGTACATGGTCTACAGTTCCCCTCTCCTGAATACAACTGTGCTACTGGGCTAGGACAAGATGTTGTATTACATTACTTAACCGACTTGCAAAGAATTTGGAGTACAGTTTAGTATTGCTATTTTAGAGATTGGCCAATAAGAGCCCAGGACTGTAGGATATTTTCCTTTCTTTAAAAAAATAAAGATATAAGTGGTGCCCATGGAGCCTGGGGGTACAGCCCCGTCCCTAATTTCCTTAAATAGCCACAGATTTTCCTGATAGATTTTTTCACAAAATACTGTTGTGTTTCTATCTAAGACCCTAATTCGATATTCCCGATTCATGCCCTTATGTGGTTATAATCAATAATATCCTTGTAAAGGCATAAGAATCATATCCATATTCAGTAAATAGCCCATGCAGTCTAAAACACAGTACAGCTACTCCCCTCGACTCCTAGAAAGCACAACGCGTTCTTTAAACAAACCAAGCTTCCAGCAGCCCGGGAAATCCCCCCCTGCTTTTGTTTTGATTTGAACAAGAACTCCTGAAGTCCAGAAAGAACTGTTAGTTCTTAATGATGTCTTATGTCCAACCTTACATCAAACTCGCCACCTTTCAGGTATAAATATACCAACAGTTGCCTTAAGCAAACACACAGTGGTTTGGAGCAGAGTGGCTATCTACTTGCCCGAGAGCCCAACTGATTCGAGAGCCCACGGAAGCCGCCACTCCCATTTTGACGCACTGAGAGAGATGCTGTCTTTTTCTCCACCCGAGAAAATCCAGCTCCGGTGTTTCCAGCCACCCTTGTGGGTGGCTGGGGGATCGAGTCCTGAGAAAAGAGATACCAGACCTCCCACATTCTATTACCAAGGTACGGAGCTGACTAAACCCTTAAGAGAATTCTTGATGCACATTTTTGGCAAAACAATCTTAACCAACTTAACTTAAACTGCTACTTACTTACTCCTTCTCAAGTATTAGGCTTAGGTCAGGTACACCGGGGTAGGCGTAGTTAGAAGCACCAGTTGAGTACGTTAGTCAATGTTTTTATGTATGTATATATTTTATCCATTTTAAAGTACCAAATGGCTAAGAAACCATACAAATGCTTTTACAGTATTATTTTATAATACTCCTTTTACTGTACGCACTTTACTTTATGATAAGTATTGCAATTGTGGCAATTCATTTATCTTGCATGAGGAAGAAGACTGCTCAATAAATAACACCTTTTATTGAAAACGCCCGCTTCTCTCTTTCTCTGCACTCTGGTGAAACTAAGCATGCACGGTTGACTGAGTGAAATAGCTGCCTATTGTTTTCACACAACTCTAGAGATACACTCTTTATTCTGAGGGAGCAAAGTTGTCATGTTTTTGTGGTTGTCAGAAACTGAATCCCTTCTTGTCTAATCAGGGAAGTTCACTCCTCCCTGTTCATTCAAGAAAGTTTCTAGTGACCTCTGAGCTAGCTGGCAAACCTAAATTAAGTTTAACATAGTTAGTAGAGACCTAGATGACCTCAGTCCTAAGTCTACACTGCTGTTTATGTTATTCCAATGCGCATAGCCTATTGGGAAAATAGGAACTACACTACAATACGTTATAAAAGTCTAAGGAATACAATCTGTTCGTGTGGCTTTAACTGAAGGAAGGGCCTGATGGACCGCCTGAAACTCTTCCAGGGAAGTATCCACCCCCAATGAAAGTCTCTCATTCTGGGAGACCCTCACCCTAGGAACAGATTCTGCCTGTGCATCAGAGACCCGGGAGCCCCCTACAAGTGAGGCCTTATACAGATCCATATAAAATTCCCCCCTGACCTCAGCGGGATCTGAAACTACCGTACCTTGCATGTTATTAATCTGCCTGATATGCCCGGCAGCCTTCGTCTGTCTATCCCGAACTCCAAGGTGCTGACCAAAGCTTTCACTATATTCATAACAGTTATGACTCTTGGCCAAGAACCTTCCAGTGGTTTTCTCTGCAGTATAATCCTTCAGACATGCCTTAGTAATAGGCATTGAATACAATACAGGGGGCAGATCACCACCCCACCTCACCCCGGCCACCATGCTGATTAATTCTGCCTCTAGTAGGCCACATTTTTGATAGAGTTCCTTAATCTGTCCCTTTTGCTTAGCTAGACTATACCACGGAGTTTCTCCACTTGCTGTGGCCATAAAAGCATCCCAAAACCTTCCAGGGAAAGTGCTATCCTTATTAATATTAAAATATCCCACAATCCAGCCCTTCATATAAATCAAGTATTCTAGATCAGATAAAAGTGCCCTCTCAAACATCCACTTTCTAGACTACTTTCTTGATCCATCAACAAGAAATGCAAGAACAAGGTTATGGTCCGAAATTACTTTGGGGAAAGTTCCACCTGAGCCTCCTTAAGTAAAGCTGGTGACACTAGAAAATAATCCAGTCGGGCAAACTTGCCACGGGGAGCTGGCTAATAGGTATATCCAGGCTCCTGGGTTTGCAAGCTGCGCCAAACATCCAATAATCCAATATCTCTCAGAAGGTTTTGCGCCTCAATCTGGAGACACTATTATCCCCAGGAGTTCCCCTGGACCCATTTATATTGAAGTCCCCATAAACTACATATGGTACCGGCCAAGAGGTTAGTTCCTTAGCTAAAAAGTTCAGTAAGCCATGGTCATCTAAAACTGGAGCATAGATTGAACTCTGCATAAAAGAGCCTTTTGCTTTATTATTGCCCATCTGCTTTGCTTATCCACTGCAGTTTGCCCAGGCATAATAGCATTCCTTTTCACTAATATGGTTAGCTCCGTAGTCCTAACATCCTGGGTTGTGTGATATACTACCTCAACCCCAGAGAATTCAGCATGACACTATCACTCCGTTCTATTTGGGTTTCCTGAAGGCAATACACATTCACTTTGAAAAATTTTTGATCTTCTTGTACTCTTCTTCTCTTATATCTGCCATTGAGTCCGCAGAAATTAATAGTGGGAATGCGAAGCTTAGCCATTGAACCAGTACATTATTCTAGCCAACCAGATTGCCCCGCAAAGACTAATAGAAGCAATATAATGCCAGAACAAACTCCCACATCCGATCATATATTCAAGCCATACCCTATCCTTTAGTGCTGCCAAAAAACCAGCAAGTTAATTATATTTTGCTGCAATTTAAATACCAACTTTTCAACATATAACCCCCTCCCGCACCCACTCAGACACCACTCCTCCCTCCAATGAAAGCAGCCAGACCTACCAGGTCTGTGTTATTGAGATGGCGAGAGACACAGCGAGCTCCCACCCCTAAACCCTCCTCCACACCCCCACACACCAATGCAATAGAAAAATAATACCTACATAAATAAGGAGAGAACACAGCCAAATACATAGACGCCCATGTTATACCAAAGGAAAAGAAAATAAGGCAGGCCTCACTAAGGAGAAACCCATCTATTTTAAGCATAGCTCACAGCTTCTTAAACTTATACACCCAAAATCTATACATTTCTTCTTACTGCCAGAGCCTGTTCAAGATAGTCTCTAGCTTGTATTTCAGGAGAGAAGAATTTTAAGTAATTCTGATTATTTTTTTCAACGTGGCTGGCGCCAACAAAAAAGTACATATCCAGCATCTTGATAAGGCTTGACAAACTTCTGCAGACCCCACCTGCTCTCCACTGTTATGTGGCAGAAATCAGGGCGCACAAAAAAAAAGACTTTATATTTCCTTCTCGCCTCTGGGTGAGCCTTCTCCAAAATAGCTCTCCAAAATAGCTTGACCCATAATTAAATTACCAAAAAAGACTACAATAGCCCTCGGCTGCTTTGATCTTTGCTGGGCTGCTTAGCTTTATGATGAGTGAATGGGAACCGGTGGACCCTCTGGACTTACCATTCCCAGTCCCAGCCTGTGAGTTCGGGAAAAGCTTCCTCAGAAGGTCTAGGATAAAAGATCGAATGTCATCCCTTTCTAGACCTTCCTCAATCCCCAGAAAACTGAGCTTATTCCTTCTCTGGTGATTCTCGAGGTCTTCCAATTTCTCACATGGCGTCAATCAGTTGGGCATTGTGGGACTTAGTATGGTCTCTCACAGCTACCAGCTCAGTCTCTACAACAGTTGTTCTCTCCTCTATGCTGTTAAGCCACTCACTGATTTCCAAACAAGCCTTCCCTCCTTTCAGAAACTGCACCTTCCAGATTTTTTGCAGCTTCCTTGCTTTTTTCCTGTCTGCACGAGTCTATGCACAGTGTCCCTTAATTGACTCTAAAATCAAGACCAGAGCGGGATTTATAGTTGCTGTCCCTTTAGCCTGTAGTATACAAGGGGGAGTGACTTTCCTTTCTTTCCTTTCAGAGTTTTATATAGCGCGAACATGACCCGAATCAGAGCACTTTACATAGCACCAGTTGCATTACATGAGGACATTGTTAGGCACAGGGAAAGTAAGTAATTTTCCCAGAATCACAGGATGTTTAGCGTCATTGCTGAAACTCTGGCTGTCTCAGGCGCTTCAAGTGCACTAGAACCCAAAGTTGACAAGCTGTCCCCTGCTTAGCAGTGGCCAGATTAGAGTCTTCTGAATCAAATTCATAAGTGAGTGAGAAAAACTTGTCCACCCCATCAGATGCAAGATCAGCCCCCACTAGCACCACTAAGAGAAACAGTTTGAAGGTTAGGTTGAAGATCATTCGCTACCCATTGTCTTTTCCTAGGGCCCCCTGGATCATCTCTCTGGAGGTACCGACCATCTCCTCCTGAGAGCTAGCCTTGCCAAGTGAAGAAAATCCAGATACACAAGACATAGAACCTCCATTGGCTGCCGCCTCAGCTACCACCTCAATATTTTCCAGTTGTACCGGAGCCAACTCAGTCAGATAGAAAGAGCCCACTTTGATCTGATTTTTCAAAATTGGCTCCTTAAGAGTTTCCTGGGCAATTTGGGCGCCACCTCCATCCTTGGTCTTAAAGAAGTCAGTAATGGCTGACTCAGTGATGCAAGATGAGGGACCAGATTTTCTTTACCAGGCCAAGACCCCCTCTTCAGATGTCGTTGTCACTCCCAGTTTTTTTAGCCTCAACTTGCATACAGTCTGGTAAATTCCTCCTTCTCCTTGTCCCCATGCTTTCCCTACTGATTTTTAGCAGTGTTGGACTGATTTGTCTTACATGAATATGCGACGTGACAACGCCACATATTTAATCACAGTAGGTAATAACACGGACATTACATCGTCCGCGTTGTTACCACGCATGGCATAACAACGCAAGTTGTTTCTACGACTTGCACTAGATGGTGCGCTGGACTTAGGAATAGTATAAATTACTATTCCTACTCAAGTTAGCACAACAGCAGGGAATGTGTTGGACTTAAAATCCAACACATTCCCTGGTGTTGCGTGCCATCTAGCGCAAGTAGTAGAAACAACTTGCAATGTAAGGCCATGCGTGGTAACGCGGACGATGTAACAAGGTACTCACAGTATTGTACATGCTGTCTCCCATCTTACATTCATTTTCCTAAATGTTTACTGGGGGAGACTCCTGTTTTACCTCATGCAGCTGTGCAGTATCCCATGAGGTAACCTCCCTTGGTTGTTTCATCATTTTGGGAGGCATAAAGCAAGGCTCTGTGGAAGCTTCCTCAGAGGAAAAACCTGAAGCAGCCTTCTGTGCCAGTTCAAAGTTCCGAGCTACAAGTCCCGCCCACTTCTTCAGGGTGCAGCGGCACGACTGAGCAAGGCTCCCGGTCAATGCAGAGTGCTCCAAGATGCCTCCTCCACAGCCCTGCGCCGGGCACAACCAGCACACCCCACCCAAAAACGTCACCACTAATGTCCGCCTGGCAGTCTGAAAACCCAGCAGCCCCACAAACATGCCAATCAATTCGATGTTCACATACTGCAAGCAGGTAAGCCATACAAAGGAAGATAGAGAGGGGCTGGAATGGGAGCTCGATCGTGTTGATCCTACGTGATCGCCATCTTGCTTTTTACCAGTATCTTTATGTCTGTTTAACCATTTCACGTTCTGGAAATCCCTTAAAAACATGCTTTTCACCTCAGACTGACAGAGTTCCTTATTTTGCCTTCCTCTGCATTTCCCTATAGTGTCAGGATACCCTTTCAGTTGATTAGTCATTCTCCTCAAGTTGCGACTAGAACAGCATGTATTTAATCAAACTGCACCCAACACCCTCTTGAACAGTTATTTTAACCAAAGCAGTAATGGATATTGATAAGCACAAACAATTATCCAATAAAAATCATGTGTCCTTATAAAAGATTATTCCCAAATATCTGTAATAGAGTCCAGATACTATTCCAAATTTTCAAGGTTCATTTATTCTGTGCCATTTTCTCTCAGCATGTCGTATCAAGATATCGATCATCCCAAACAATGAGGAGAAGATCACATTCTCCCGCTCTCCTAGCAAATCAGTATCCAAATCCTCAAATGAGGGAAAATGATCACTCAAAGGCCTCTTGGTACTTGCTTTATTTCTATGTACTTTGGCAGAATTGTCAAATCCCACCATTGGGACAGTTCCTGTTTCAGTATTCTCTCTAGTATTATAGCCATTTTTTAACCCTTGTGGTCTATCTGTAGACACACTACTTTTATTGTGGACCTTTTTGGCAAAGAAAGTTTCGCTGACTATTTTATCTCTGTCATCGTCAAATGTAGCCATAATTTCTATTGTGTTATAGACTCCGCCACTCTGCTGCAGGTGGTGCCCCTATAAACACTTTCTTACTAGTTAACTGGAATGTCCATGAGGGCTGTGCTTGTTTTCGGGCAGAGATTGCATAGATGTGCCCTAGCTAGCATGAGCAGGCGAGTTTGGCTTCCTCGTACCCTGCATGAAGGAATGAAAACCTCACATGAATGTTCATTGCCCTCTTGTGAGTTATTCTTCACCGGAGCATCTGTTGTGGTTTGGTCAACGGCTGCTCTGCACTGCTCTTTTTTATCATGCTATCCTTTTACTTTTGTGTGCAGGGGTTGTTTTCGTTTTATTGTATAGTGTTTTATTATCTAACAATAAAGAGCTTATTATCCGGGTATTTTCTACTGTGTGTTCCAGTCTATAAAATTCTCCTGTCAAATTTTGTGTGCACTACAGACTTTTCAAGCCAGGCTTTAGGGGCAATAACGACCTGTCCTCAAATACACGTACCCTCGTCTTCGCTGCACCTATGAAAAAAACTATTTTCTTTTCACCAAAATATGTTTATACTTTCTTTTTAAATTGTAGACCCATGCTTTGTTACTTTTCATCTAAACAATCCCGGATTTCATTCACATTTGAAGACTGCAAAGTCAAGTTTATGTGTTCATTTTCCTAAACCAACCCACCGGAGGCCTCATTTGGAAGCAATTGTAAGGCAGGGCCAGGGGAAACAAGCATTAGCATAGCCAATAGTTCTCACCTTTGGGAACTTATAAGTGTTTAGCCAGTTGATGTTGTTGCACCAAGGATATTGTGCTGCATAACTAAATACTTATAAAGTTCCAAAAGCGAGACCTATTGGCTACGCCAATCTTTTAACTCTTTTTTTTTTATTTCAAAGTATTATATTAGTAAAGAAGTGACCAAGAATAAAAGGTACATAATATAATAAAAGTGACACAATT
The DNA here is from genome assembly GCF_964263255.1 of Lissotriton vulgaris. Classification (NCBI taxonomy): domain Eukaryota; kingdom Metazoa; phylum Chordata; class Amphibia; order Caudata; family Salamandridae; genus Lissotriton; species Lissotriton vulgaris. Next base: position 1,529,325,034 of record NC_141693.1, read on the forward strand.
GAGTGAATATAACCACACAATCAGAGGCTAAAATTGAGGTGTAAGCAAAGTAAATGCATTCAAAAGTAAAGATAGCCTGTTATAAATAAAGGAAATAATTAGATAAAGGCTACTATCAAAGCAATAAACAAAAGTGTCACTATCAAATTTTATAATCGGGGACAGGGGAGGAAATATAATAAAAGAAAGAAGAGGGAAAGAGAGAGCGATAGAAAAAATGGAAAGGGACAGAGGACAGGAAAGAGAAAAAAGAAGAAAAAAAAAGAAGAAGGATTCCCATCGGACTAACCCAACACGTAAAAACAAAAGACTCCAATTAGACAGACAAATTAAAAAGAAACTGAGCAACCAACCCTTTTGACGACAAATCCATATAATCATCCAACGCTATCCAAACCCCACTAGAGATAGATGGAGAGAGATGAGCTTGATCAACCGAAGTGTGAGCGCTGCGCAAAAAGGAGACCCAAGCCCACCATGTATGATAAGAAACCGAGGAAAAGGATTTCCATTCCATAAGTATGACTTTCACCGCAACAGTCAGAAGGAGATCCATCAACTGTAATTCCATTGGATCTAAGGGGAGAGGAGTAGGGGCAGCCAATTGACCCAATACAATTAAAGGAAAAGAGAGTTGGAACTCAATACCAAATATGAGAGAGAGATGTTTATGAATGAGGTTCCAAAAAGGCTGAAGCAGGGAACATTCAAAAAACATATGCTGAAAATCGCCCGTCAACAATGCACAACTACAACATAAATTGTCATCTTTAAGATTGAGCGAATGTAGACGAACAGGTGTCCAATGAAGGAGGTTGACAGAAAAGAATTTATACTGCATTAAAGATGGGGCGATTTTATTGCGAAGAGAGAGTTTACCAATCAATTGCCAAGTATCTTAGGAAATATGATCCGTAACGTCATGATCAAAATGGTGTAACCATTTTTGTTGAGCAACCGTATGTGCGGGTAGTGAGGCAGATGATAAAAACTTATAAATCTTGGAGGCTACGGGACCAGATTTAGTCCAAATATGAAAAAGATAAATGGTAGAAGAGGTAGGATGAAGACGTACCTTAGCAAGGGCCACTTTAATTTTAAGAAAAGTATAAAAATCAAGGTTTGTTAAAGAATGCTTTTGAGCCAAGGTGGAAAAGGGTAATGGCTCATCAGAAGCACTATAAAGATGTTTAACAAGAGAAATCCCTTTAGCCGCCCAATAGGACATGAGGGTGGGAGTAATGTTGAGTTTAATTTTAGAATTCCGCCAAATAGACGACCACCTAGTTTTATGTAATGGGATTGCCACTTTCTTATCTATTCTCCTGACCGCAGCAATTGTATCAAGAATTATAGAACGAGAAAACAGGATATGCAAAGTAGATGCGGGGCAAAAGAGGCAGTAGGCAAAGGAGATGCTAATTCTTGTTCTATTAGTAGCCAAGAAGGAACATGAAGAGGTGGAGGAGAGAACCATAAAGCACCTTGAGAGGCCAAAAAGGCAGTTTGGTACTTTTCCCAATCAGGAAAATTGCAACCTCCCATATCACAAGGTCGTCGCAAGAATTTGTATACAAGTCTAGCACATTTGACATTCCACAGAAATTTAGATGTCAGAACATCAATTTTATGAAAAAAGGAATCTGATAGCTTAACCGGAAGCATGGATGAAACGAAATTAATAATGGGTGTGATCATCATTTTAAGAGTCTGGAGGCGACCCCACCAGGAAATATGTTTCGGGGACCATGTATCCAAAAGACAACGCACTTTAAGAAGGGTCTGGGATTCGTTATAGGCAGTAGTGGCATAAAGGGTAGAACAGAAATAAATACCTAAGTATTTCAGATGTGTAGACTGCCATTTAAAGCCCGCAGAACCCATATGAGAAGGGAAACAGTAGGCATTCAAAGGGAACATTTCCGTCTTATCTTTATTTAGGGTATAACCTGAAACCGTTGAGAAGAGGGAAATGGTATTTGAGATAGCAGGTATTGCCAAGGCGATATCGTCTGAAAAAATAAGAACATCATCTGCGTTGGCAGAAGTGTTGATACAGTGAGGTCCAAAAGAAAAACCTTTAATGTCTGGGTGTAACTCAATTAGTCTAAGAAGAGGATCAATAGATAGTAAAAATAAAAGCGGAGATAAAGGACAACCTTGTCTAGTGCCCTGACGAAGATTAAAAAATGACGACGAAGCACCATTGACTCTAATGTTAGCTTTAGGTTGAGAATATAAGGACATTACCATATTAATGAAAGAGTCGCCAAGGTTGTGTGCACATAAAACAGCACAAAGAAACGGCCAAGAAACCTTGTCGAAGGCTTTTTCAGCGTCAAGGGCCAAGGCCGCGGCAGGAAGTTGAGACCGTTTAGCTGCACCAAGAATATGACAAAAAGTGCGTATATTGTCTCGCGCAAGACGTCCTTTCACAAAACTGGTTTGAGAGGGATGAACAAGATGAGGGATAAAGGATTCCAATCTTTTGGCCAGGATTTTGGCAAAAATCTTAGCTTCCATGTTGAGAAGAGAAATAGGACGGAAGTTTTTGGGATCCGAATGGTCTTTCCCTTCTTTTGGGATCACTACTATAGTAGCTTCAGCCGCAGTACCAGAAACAGACCCATCTTTAACAAAAGAATCAAAGACAGATTGCAATTTGGGAACAAGCGCAGGGAGGAAAGTTTTATAAAATAAAATAGGATAACCATCAGGGCCCGGGGCCTTGCCAGAACGAGTAGCTTTAATTGCGGTAACAATTTCCTCAGGGGAAATCGGCCTATTTAAAAAAGTACGATCATCTTCAGAAACAGACTGCACCAGAACCGATTTTAAGAAATCCTGACACTGGTCAAAAGAGGATTGATTAGAAGGAGTATATAATTTATTATAAAAATCACGAAAAACTTCAAGAATTTCCCCAGTTTGGAATTTTTTAGATCCCGAGTGGTCAGTAATAGAAGAAATTTGCGAGGACTTAAAGGAGAAATCCTGAAATTTTAATGTAGCTGCAAGAATCTTCCCAGCTCGATTTTTTAACAGTAATTTTTTGGATTTCTGCGCTTGTACTCCAATATGGGCTCTTTTAGTAACAATAGTATTATATTTGTATTTTAGTTGTTTTATTAACTGTAAACAGGATGCATCCTTAGATTGCCTAAAGGTGGCTTCCAGAGTTTTAATTTCAGTTGATAAATCTGTAAGCTCTTTTTTAATATCAGAATTCCGTTTGGACATACATTTAATAACCTGACCACGGAAAGTGCATTTAAACGAATCCCAGAGGACGATTGGGGAAGAGACAAAACCTTCATTCTCATGGAAAAAAGTTTCTATAGCCTTAGAGAATTCAGTAACCTGAGTAGCATCATGCAAAACCTCTGTAATCAATCTCCAGGAACGAGCACGTGATTTAGGTGCAAAGGATGACAGCGTAAAAGTAACCGCAGCGTGATCAGAGATCAAAATAGGATGTATAAGCGGAGAAGAGGAGGACAAAACAAGAGAAGAATGAACAAGGAGATAGTCAATACGAGAAAAGGAAGAATGAGGTGAAGAAAAGAAAGAAAAGTCACTACCAGTGGGATTGTGAAGACGCCATATATCTTGAAGCTGAGTGAAGGAACACATGTTAAGCATTTCTTTGTGGGATTTTGGAGGGCGAAACTGAAACGCTGAATTCCTATCCAAAATAGGGTCCATCGGTAAATTAAAATCACCGCCAACAAAAATATTCCCAGAATGCGGGGTATCATTTAATTTCTTGGTAATCGATTTCCAAAAGGTCGGATCGTCAATGTTAGGAGCATAGATATTCATTACATAAAGATCATTATTTCCATCCGACAATTTAGTTAACAACCAACGACCCTCAGAATGATGATCAGAAGAAATTGTAGATAAACCCGAATTCTTCGAAATTAATGTAACAACTCCATTTTGTTTGCCAAAGGCATCAGAGCAGCAAACATCCGAAACCCATTCCTTCTTCAAAAACAACGTCTCTCTGGTAGAGACTTTGGTCTCCTGAAAAAGGACCAGATCCGAAGAAAGAGATTTACAATAATCTAAGATTTTTGACCTCTTCACCGGATGATTTAAACCCTTAACATTAAGGGATAATACATTCAAACCCGGCATGGAAATACATAAAAAAAGAAAAAAGACGCCATGGATGACAGAGAAACAACCAACCTCACAGAGACAAGGAACCAACCAGCAAACATAAGGAACGAAAAGGGAGTATCCACGTGGGGAATCCGAAATAGAAAAAAAGACAGAAAAGAAGAAAAGAGAAAAGAGAGAAGAGAGAGAAGAACCAGTAGGGGAGGCCTAAAAAAGACCAAATTCATACTAGGGAGAACGTGGAAAGGCGAGCAAGGGGCCCGTACAAGGATGAATATTAATTGATATCAATAGCCCCAAAAATATATCCAGCTGATGGCATTAAAGTAGGAACTGGGAACAATCAAACTAGCAACGAATATCAGCCTAATATCATAAATAAACACAATGTAACCAGTAAATCTGTACAATCACACTAAGTTAATAATCCAATAGCAAGAGTCATACCTATACTATGTATTGATATCAGACAATCGGATAATGAAACAAAACAATGTGGTAAAGCATGAAAAAATAGATAAATACATGAAGATAATTATGTATATCCTAAAAAGAAATATTCAATTAATGAGCAATCCTTAACTGCATACAGTTAACAATATGTAATTGAAATTGAAACTGCAGGAACATATAAACATATAAGAAAAGAAAGGAAGAACATAGGAGAATAGAAACGAAGAAGAAAGAAAAGAAATGACACATATCAAAAAAAAGAAAGGTAACTATTAGTAATAGACAAGAATCAAGGAAGGAAAAACTGGTCTGAAATGAGTATTGACATGGAATATAGACTACTAGGGCTGAAGACAAGATAATGAAGCTGAAAGAATGACCGACTAAAAAGCCAGCAAAAGAAATAGGTTAGAAAGAATACAAAGAGGAGAAGATGAAATAGATAAGTAGAGTAAACATCATGACTCTGAAAGAAAAAGAGAATATAGAAAGGAGACATATTAAGGAGAGGAGTGAAATGGAAGACCGAGAAACCTATGGAAAAATAAATAGCAACAATAGGTGGAAAGAGAAACAGATAAGAAACCTAAAAAGGAGAAATCCAAGGAAAAGGGATACAAAGAGAAGACAGTGCGGACATAAGGAGAACGGAAAAAACTCCAGCAACTGAGTTAGAGATTACTATCGAAATATAGGATCAACAGTAGAGAGATGAGAAAACATAGGCATACAGAAAACCACCATCAAGAAGACACAAGGAGACAGTTCAAGTGCCCGAGGCACCAGGATCCTGCGATGTCGCTCTTTGAATCTCCATCTCTATCTCCAACTGGTTGTCCAGGAATGTAGCTAAGTCAGCCGGCTCATCGAAAATTCTGGAACGTCCTTTGTAAGTAATGCGGAACTTCGACGGACCAGAAAACGAAAAGGGAATGTTCATCTCAGAAAGACGTTTCCGAAGATTAAGGAAGCCCTTCCTCCTTATGACCGTATCTCTTGCAAAGTCCTGAGAGATTGAAATTCGATGTCCTTCCCAGACGACATGTTTAGCCTTCCGCATATGAGAAAGAATCTGTTCTGTATGTTGATGTCGCAGTGGCTTAAAAATGATTGCTCTTGGCTGGGTTGCCGATTTAGAACGAAACGTTGGAACACGATGTGCTCTTTCTATCTCAAATTCTTTCTGGAATGAGATTTGTAAGGTGTCAGGAAGCCAATTATATAAGAACTCAATCATAGGTGAAGATGATTTCTCTGCATCCTCCGGCAGACCAAAAATGCGTAGGTTAGATCTATGATTATGGTCCTCCTGCTCAGTGAGATCTCTCCGCAATGCCGCCATTGAGCGCTCCAAGTGGCTGAGGGACCTGGATTGTTTCTGCATACCATCCTCTGCACAACTGATACGTGACTCAGTGGCCGACACACGAAGAGAGAGGGCTTTGAAGTCATTTCTAATAGCAGACACCTCCACTTGCAGTAAATCTGTATTAGTTTTTGTTGACTGCGCAATATCATGCACTTCATTAAGGCGCGTTAATATTGTGTCCAGAGTGGAGTTAGTGTCTGACTGAGCGGACTCAGGCATAGGGGATAATGACTTAAGTCTCTTAAGTGAAGTGCCAACATCCTTTGAGTCTTTGTTATTCGAGGAACGGCCCATATTTGCAGCCATTAAGGAACAGTCTTCAAGAAAAAATACACAGCCACTTGAAGAAAAGAGGAGAGCAAAAACTGCGTAGACTGCACCCAAAAAGTGAAATACAGCACACTGAACGTAATGGGCGCCAATTAAATAATAGCGGCGGGCTTATATGCAGGGCAGACACCAAATTGAATGATAAAGGCTCATATATAGCAGGAGGTCACAGCAAAGACATCGTAAGAAAAAGAACAACACCAGCAATAGACAGCTGCACTGAGAAAATCAGAGCATAGGCAACATAATATCCAGCCAAGCAGCAAAAAATAGCAGAAAAAAGAAAGGAATGTTACCAACTTCAGGCACCGTAGAAAAAAATGACCTGGACATCCATCACAGCCAGCAATAATGTATCCAAGGCGGCACTTCTGAAGAGAAATGCCAGCTCCGTCAGAAGCAGGAAAATGGCGGCCACCCATGAAGGAAATGAGCGTCACAGGAGCCTGACAGAAAAGACATTCAGCTGTTGGCAGAAGTCGCCGAAAATGCCTTCAAACAGTTCCCTGCATGTTCCGCCGCAGAAGAATGCCGTTTCTTCGTGAAGGGGCAGTCAGGAAGCGGAGGAAATAATCCGACGGGACACTCTCGCCTCGGAGCTCAAGCGCGACACGCCATGCTGCAGCCGCGCGCAAGCCACGCCCCCCCAATCTTTTAACTCTGGAACAAATGACTGCAGCCACTCAACTGTGCTACCGCATATCTGGGATCCCAATGTCAGAAAGGGAGACATAGGTTTATGCTGTATGCTGACAATGTGTTATTGACTCTGACCAAACCCCAGACCTTGATCTTGAATCTACCTGATCAACTCCCTTGCAAGCGTGATCATGGTTGTACATTTTGAATTCCATTTTACTGCATAAAAATATAAATGTGCAAAGTAATAATAATAATTAAGTAAACCGGGAGCATGCATTCTATTCCTGTCTTTGGATCATGACTGACATTGTTTGATTCTGGGCAAGTTGCGTAATCTCCCTCTGCCTAAAACTGTAACATTGGTATAATGAAATAAAATACATTTTAAATGGGGGAAATGTAAATGTAAGTTCAAAAATTGTGTATTCAATTAGCATACTACATATTTCTATATAAATATACATTCACTATCAATCTCTTATAAATAACCCTGGAAAGAAAATTAAGCTGTGCAAACATCATAATAAAAATCTAGTGAGTAAGAGCATAGTGAGACTTCCGAAAACAAATCTAACTGCCCTGATGAATAACGTGAACAAAGCTATGTAATGAGGGTAGTTATTAATGTCATTAAAAGCTCTGAATAAAAGGTTTTTGGAAAAGGTGAGACGTTTATTCTAGAACATGGGTACTCACAAACATTTTCCCAGGAACCACAAAATGTGGTCTATGATGTGACCGGGGGCCTCATTGATAGCAGCAGGGTGATGTATAATAGAACCCTTGCCACCTAAAAAGTTTACATTACAACTGACTTGCTTCTTATTTCACTATTTGCATTGTTGTCAGGGTGGAGAAAGAATGAATGTTTCTAAATTCATGTTTGAAAATGATCATTTATTTGAAAATTATTCTTAACTCACTGACATAATCTGATGTATTATAGTGAAATGGTTCTGCATGTAAATGAAATATACCTTTTGAATTTTGAGAAGACTATCATACTTGTACACATTTGCTGCAAGCTGTCTTTCTAGCATTTAGTAGTGCAGAACACCCTAGATACTTCCTTTCTTTAACTTCAATTAATGTTTAAATAAATTGTTTACACACGGAGATACCCTATGCACACACAAAGTATTAATGTACACGTTGGTGGTAGTACACGCAATGGTAAACAAATAATGTTGCAGAGAAACAGTCCAAATCCTTGGTTCTGTAATATCTGTATGCTTTACAACAGCCAGCCGACACGTGTTTCATCGCTTACGCGAATCTTCAGGGCTCAAAATGGCTGTGTACATGCAAAAGGTCGCTCTGCCGGTAATACTTCCGACCCGGTGGGGCCCTAGACCAATTAAATTTCAAATATGGAAGCAAAGACATATACTGGAAGCTCAGTATGCCTCAGCATATATCCCGGGAGCGTAAATCCTTTTAATTGACATGGAGCGAGTAACTCTATAGACCTTGTATTCTCGTTATGTAAGTTAAGGCGGAGGGAAGGAAAGAGGAGTCTCCGAATCCTGGTACCAGGAACACGACGACCCGGGAGCTGCACATCAGCGCTGCTATCGCATACACACTGCTTATGACATACTGAGGGGATTCGGAGACTCCTCTTTCCTTCCCTCCGCCTTAACTCACATACCGAGAATACGAGGTCTATAGAGTTACTCGCTCCATGTCAATTATAAGCATTTACGCTCCCGGGATATATGCTGAGGCATACTGAGCTTCCAGTATACGTCTTTACTTCCATATTTGAAATTGAATTGGTCTAGGGCCCCACCGGGTCGGAAGTATCACCGGCAGAGCGACCTTTGGTATATACGCAGCCATTTTGAGCCCTGAAGATTCGCGTAAGCGATGAAACACGTGTCGGCTGGCTTTTGTAAAGCATACAGATATTAAAGAACCAAGGATTTGGACTATTTCTCTGCAACATTATTTGTTTACTATTGCGTGTACTACCACCTACATGTACATTAATACTTTGTGTGTGCATAGGGTATCTCCGTGTGTATATTGTTGTGTTTTGCCAGTTTTCTGGTTTAACTTTTGAGTGGTTATTAGGTTTTCCACTTACCCAGTTGCACCACTGATATTGCTTCTCAGTGCTCCTATAATAGGCTGTGCGCCCAGTGCTTTATTGACCCGAAAAACCTTTCTGCCTGAAACTTTAAATAAATTGTTGCCTGTTTATTCAGCATTTTTTTAAAAGTTAATGCTGTGTCCCAGTGCTGCTGTTTAGCTGAGCTTGCATGTAAAGGTCAGGAGGTCCACATGCGGACCCATGGACAGTACTTTGAGTATCACTGCTCTAGACCGTTACCACATGGAATAAATACTGCCGATTCAGAAGTTTCTGTGAAAAGTGAGGCATTGCAAGTGAAACTGGGGCTTATCACACCACATTCAATATGCATTGAAATTTGTCGCATGTATTTCCCCAGGAAATATCAGTAGTTTTGATCTGCCCAGATGTAAACTAACCTCAGAATGCTGAGCCCTGTGAAAAACAGAAGCAGAATTTACACAATACTCATATGCATCAATTAATGCCCCCTTTGACTCTGATGAAATCTTAGAAAGTAATATCACGTATTGTTACATCTGTCAGCCTAGGGTGGTCTTCCCCCAAACGTTTTCCCTTGCTCCTCAACTTTTGCTGATTTATTTTTGTTGGCCTGAGGACTCTGCACTGTACCACTGCTAACCAGTGTGTGCTCAGGCTCTCTATACATTAAGTCCCACTGTACTATGAAATTACTAGTAAATAAAATGTGCCAATTAGGTAAAAGCCAGTTTTACCATATTGAAAGAAGATGTACAAAAGGGGGTGGTGATGGACGGAGCATCTGAACCAATCAAAGACTCATACCCAGTCAACAGATCTGGGTTTAATCCATCACCGTTCTTTAACCCACTCTGCCGCCCCAGTTCAGACATGGCCATATGCAAATCAGTCTGACCCTGTGCCGTATGGGAACAGTCCAGCCCGAACTGCCAAGCCATGCCTTCCCTGGACCGGAAACAAGCTCCCTAGGAAAGGTTAATGGCATTCCAGCCGTCTTCAGCCAGGCTTGCTTGAATCCAGTGGCAAAGTGAGCAAGGGACTCACGTCTGAGCATACCCTGCCAACTTATGGCGAACAACGCAGTACAAAAGGGGGTGGTGATGGACGGAGCATCTGAGCCAATCAAACACTCACACCCAGTCAACAGATCTTGGTTTAATCCATTACCGTCCTTTAGCCCACTCTGCCACCCCAGTTTAGACATAGCCATATGCAAATCAGTCTGACCCTGTGCCTCATGGGAACAGTCCAGCCCGAACGAAAGAAGAGAGCACAAGCACTTTAGCACTTATTAGCAGTGGTAAAGTAGACAAGGCCTCAAAAGCCAACAGACATGGGATCAGAGGTAGGAGCCTCCCGGGGGAGCTCTTGGTCTGGGGATTACTAATTTGATAGATATCCCCGTTTAAATCGTATCTCTCAGGCCCGACTTCATGCAGGCTCCTTGGACCGGATGACGCAACCCCACCAAGGCCCTCAGAAGTTGCTGGGGCAATCTTTAGCTTACCTGCGGGATCGTCTCATAGTGCTGCATGGCCCCTGCCTTCACTGCCTTGGCCGCTGGCTCTCCGCATCGCAGTCGGGTCATTAATGCATTGCTGTACGGGTGATCTGCTGGGAGATGAGACCGTTGACTCCGCCTCGGCTGATTCTTACAACGACGATTGCACATCTCTCCCTCAGCTTCTGTTGCTCTTTACTGCAGGTCTTTGTTGGATAATATCTGGACGGGCGCCATTTCCATTTGGCTTTCCTGTTGCTGTCCTATGGGCTACACGTCATGCCGGGCTGCGATTGACGATCCCGGGAGATGAAGGCAGGAGGTGGACTCCTGCCCCAGTGAGTGACTTCTGCAAGAATGCGGCAAAGAAATACAAACATCGCCTCCTCAAAGCTAGGCCGGAAACCTTAATCTCTGATCACTATTTCTGCAACAACATAGGATCTGTGGTTAAAGACCTTATTGTTATATACTAGAAAGCAGGCATGCTGGTGGTCTGTGCTCTACACCAAGCTTTGAATAAGTGGATCCAAGAAAACTACATTTGGCCTCCAATTAACAACGTCTTCCTCCTCCTTTCTCAAAGCCACCACTACTGTGACCCTCTACAATAATGGTATCATCCTAATCCAAGGCTCTAACATCAGCCTAGCAAAGATAGCAAATATTTACCCAACTGTCAGGAAAGCTGTCTATAGTGAGTCCCCTGACCCTATTTCAACCACCACGTCCATGCTGAGCCTGAATATTACTATTCCTTCAACATCATTAAATACCCCAGTCTCCATTAACCCCTCACCTCCTTCTACTGAGTCCACAGCCTACACATCACCAGTAGGATTACCTCAGTTCACTAGAACACCCTCTTTAACGGCCATGACCACTCCACTCTCCCTATATCCCACTCACTTAGTTACAGTGTCCCCAGTCGGATCCCATTATCTAATTTTTCACCTCCCCAACTGGAGGACGTACCTATGGCCTCTATTTCTTCAGTGACTGTCACCTCAACACATGAGGACTTCAGAGTGGAGATACCTGCCCCTTTTACCAACCCCATAACTCTGCCCTATACTAGTCTTGAGTCGACACTTCAATCCCCCTTACATGCCCCAATGGCCTATTCTTCCTCACCTTCGGTTAGCTTATCATCTGTTGACTTTAGAACGGAGTTGCTCCCTCGGGTCCCAATGGCTTCAATCTCTTCTCCTACTGCCAACTTGACACAGGAAAACGCGAGAGTGGAGTTGCTCTCTCTATTAGTACAGCCCTCTCTTATCGCAGATGATGCCCCCCTCCCCTTCCCTATAACACTGCTGCACACTAGTAGTGAGCCCGGGCTTCGATCGCCACCACTAGCTCTTTCTGGACTTCCTCAAGGTCCCCCATCGCCGAAGCTCTTCCCCCACTCTCGCCTCCCTTCGCCCAACACTCTGACTTGACTTCATGTCTTGATGATATATCTCTACAGCTACACCTTCTCTCCTCTGAACTACACGAGCTGAAAGCCCTATCAACAGATCTCGTCCCTAGGATTATTTCTCTTCTCTCTTCTACGAGCAGGCCTAGAGAGACCTCTCGGACTACGGATCACATGGTCCAGACTTTAGGTCCCTACACATTCGAATCAATCCCCCTAGTCAACACTAATGCCTGTGACATAGGAGATGAGGTCCAACCTTCGACCACTGATCCACGTAACTCGCTCAACATTAACACGTCCTTTTCCAAACTTAACCAACGACCTAACACCTATCACAGTGGATTTTAGTCCCACTTTTTGACCTTTGATCCAGATGTCTCTCACAACGCCAGCACGACCTTGTCAGAATCTAACCTTGACCCTCCGAGACAAATACTTCCATTCCATCTAACCCGTGCAGAGAACCCCGTTGCAAATTTAGTTGCAGTAACACTAACAACCTCACTAGTGTAAAGATCTCCCAGTCGTCCCCCCCATCTTAAATGTGTACTACTTAACTGCAGGTCCGCCAGTAAAAATGCCATTGATATCTTTGACCTCATCCAACACAACGATTTAGACATTATCATCCTTACTTAAACTTGGCTAAATTATCTTCCACTCCCTTCTTAGAACTCCTAGTACCCCCCACTCATGATATAATTAGGCTTGACAGAGATCTGAAACTGGGTGGGGGACTAGCATGTATTTACAGAAACACACTTTTGGTTTCTCAATTAGATTCCCTGAAGCCTACCTCCTGTGAATACCTCTGTCTCACTATATCAAATATGAACCTACCTGTCTGCAAACTTCACACCTTTTATCACCCCCCGGCCGACAATCTCCCTTTCACTGAGCAAGTGAAATCATCTCTAGTAATGTCGACTCAGCGGTATCTCAAATCTTCCTTGGTGAATTCAACCTTCATTGGTCTAACACCAACGACCCCGCTGTATGCTGCATTAAATCTTTCTTAACTGATCAAGATCTTACTCAGCACTGTATCCAACCTACTCATAACAAAGGAGAAATGATATACCTCATTATCTCTAAAGAGCAGTCTATCTCCATTGAGTTTATCACCCCTTGTGACTGGTCCGACCACCACTTTATCCTCTTCAAATCAACAGGGAAGTATTGATGAAAAGGGTTCAACCTCTAAAATCTAAGATCTGGAAAAGTGACTTAAGAGCTATAAACTCTGATGATCTATCTGCCCACTGTATATTTGCCCTCTCTTCTCAAGCGGATATATTTGAGGTACAATCACTCACCGACGCCTACAACTCAACCATCTCCAACATCATGGAGAATATTGCTCCACTCCAACTAAAAAATGCCTCAAGAAAAATATTCAAACCTTTGTATAAAGAAAACCTAAACTCAGAACGCTGCAACCTTAGGGTATTCGAAAGGTCATGGCGAGTCAATCCCTCCTCGGACCAACTAAAACTCCTTAGAGATGCCAGGAGCTGATACAACAAGCAAATCAAGAGTGCTAAGGTGACCTACTTCAGACACCAATTGGATCAAGCTGCAAACCGTCCCAAGAAACTTTTCGAACTGGTCAAACAACAATCTGTCGTGGGGTCTAACCAATCTGATCCTGGTGGCAACCCACCTTCCTATGATGATCTTGCCGCTCTCTTCACGGAGAAATCTCGAACCATCCCCATTGACCTAGCTGCTAAGACGGCCTTACTTCCGTCTCCTATTACTACCTCACCCATTGACTTATCTGTGAGGTTTAACCGACCTCCACAAATCCCAAGAACAATGCATCATGGTGCACCTTTACCACCTTTAGCGAATATGATACCTTCAAGATTTTTCAGAATATCAACCCTACCAACCACTTCAGCGACCCATTGCCCCCTTCCATTTTCAAAGAAATCAAGAATGCTCTGATCCCCAATGGAGTAGGATTGTTAATGCTTCCCTAGCACAATGCATGATACCTGAATTCCTCAAAGCAGCTCAGGTAATATTGCGTTCTAATCTAGGACCCTGATCGATACTGTGACCTTATGCCCCTATACGGCTATAATCCCCTTATGCTCCTATATTGGCATAACCGATCAAATGCAATATTCAGAAACTCGTCTCTGGCCTCACACGAACAGAGCCACATTTCAGAATCGCTTCCTCTGCCACTTCCTTTGCAGCTAATTAGTGCAATGACGTAGCAGAAGTTACTATCTAAGATTCCTAGATTAACACTCCGAGTTCTTCAACAAGATAAAAACTCAGCAACCTGGGAAAGCCCCGCTTGCTATGTTTTGATTAGTAATAGAACTCTAATGAGCACTGATAGACGATCACTTCCTAGTGACATCTTTATTGACATCTTATGTCCAAAAACTTACGTCAAACAAGGCACCTTTCAGGTATAAATATTACCAACATTGCCTTAAGCAAACGCTGCTGCTGTTTCGCTGAAGCTGAAGTTGCTGCTGTTATGCTGATGATACCATAGCTGCTATCGCTACTGCTATCGCTGCTAATGAGCAAACGATGGTGTGGTGAACTTAGGAGCTGAACAGCCGTCCCCCTGCAAGAGCCCAGCAGATGCAAGCTGCCCGCGGACGCTGCCCCTCCTCTTCCTCGACGCGCTGAGAGAGACGCTGTCTTTTCTCCTGCAGAGAAATCCAGCTCCGGCGTTTCCAGTCTACTCTTGCGAGTGACTGGGATATCGAGTTCCCTGAAGGAGATACCAGACCTCCATCATTCTATTCCAGAGGTATGGTGTTGACTAAACCCTTAGAGAGAATTCTTGAAGCAAACCTTGGCAAAACCAACTTAACTTAAAACTACTTACTTACTCTCCTCCCAAGAATTAGGCTTAGGTCATGTAAACTTGGGTGGGCGTAGTTAGAAGCACCAGTTGAGTATTTTAGCCTAATGTATATATGAATGTATATATGTTTTATTCATTTTAAACCATTGTATGGCTAAGAAACCATATCAATGCTTTTACAGTATTATTTCGCAATGCTCATCTTACTGTACGTACTTTTTATAATAACAAGTCTTGCAATTGTGGCAATTCATTTCTCTTGTACGAGAAGAAAGACTGTTCAATAAATGTTAACCTTTATTGAAAACGCCTGTCTCTCTATTTTATACATATTGTGAAAGTAATCTGCACAACAACTGACTGAGTAAAATAACTGTCTATTGTTCACACGACTCTAGAGATTGACTCTTATCTGAGGAGCAAAGTTGTCATGTTGCACGGTTGTTGGAAAACGGAATCCCTTCTTGTCTGTACCAGGGAAGCTGATCACTTCCTATTCAGTCAAGAAAGTTTCCAGTGACCTCTGAGCTAGTTGGTAACAAACCCAGTTAAGTTTAGCATAGTCAGTAGAGGCCTGGAAGATCCGCACTTCTACGTCGATACTACTGTTTATGTTATTCCAATGCGCAGGGCCTATTGGGAAAATAGGAACTACACTACAGTAACACCCATACTAAAAAAAACTAACACTGACAAATCTGATCTCAATAAAGTCAAAGTCAAAGTACTTTCTCAGGTAAAAATATACCCATAAAAGCATACCATGTGATATTACATACACTAAAAATAACAAAAAGTTCAATAAAAGTGTAATTCCATAAAGACAGACAGTGAATAAAACGGAGTGATAAAGAATTGTTACCACATAAAAATGGTTTAAATCATTACTATTTTAAAATATAGTCTCTGTCCATACATTTTAAATCATCAAAGATTGACCCAAGAGTGGTTCAGATTGATTAAAAGTGGGGGTGAAGTGGCCACTCAAAACAAATCCAGTTCTACCCTTCATGTGATTGCTTTGTGCTTTTTGACATGGGGACGGGATAATGTTCTGGGGTAGAAATCACTTATGCTCCAGGTGGATATGGGACCATCTCCTATTTGTGGCTGCCATGATTGGAGATGTGGATCGACACATTTGCTCCTAAATTTTACAAGTATCAGATCTCCTTCAATGTCTTTTGGTAAAGGTCCTAGCCAGCCCACCCTTCTGACAGATAGTATAGTACCATCGATGTTGGTTGGCAGAGGTCTACTTTTGGTTAGCCAGAACGTGACTTTGTTTCTTAGATCCTGTTGTCTTTCATTGTTCCCCTTGGTCAGTTCTGGTACTCCCGCGAGGACGCACAAAAATGGAGCGGCCTCCGGTGGCAAATGTAGGAGATTGGTTTTGTGTGGCATATTCTCACTGTTTGCCGGTAACCGCTTATGCAACCTAGATGCTTTGTTCGGCCCTGCTGTGGAGTAAGAGGTCCGTGCTGTTGGGCCTGCTTTCGAGGGGTTCAGAGCTGTCTTTTGTGAGTTGACTAATTGATTATAAGTAGTCTTGCTTTGTATGACGGATTCAGGCATTTCTGTGGGGGCTGGGCGCTGTGACTGGGAAGGTCCTGCCAGGGTTTTTGTGAGTGGCGAGTTAGCCTTAATCGCTTCCTCGACACCCGTGAGCCTATCCCCTAAGCTGATTATTTTTTCTATCAGGGGTGATATTAATGTTTCCAACATTCTTTCGATCGAGGCCAATAGAGAAGCCTCAACAGGTGCTGTAGTGGCAGTGCTGACAGTGCTGGGAGTGTAGGGCAGTGGAGAATTTGGGTTTAGTTTTTGTTGCTTTGCCTGACTCCCCATTAGTTTAACCCCATCTCTCTTCCTTTTGGTAGAGGAGATCTGTGGTGGCCCTGTAGGTTTGAGGTTTGACTCTGGTCATATTAAGAGTGGAGTACCCTGGGAGTTTTCAGTTAGTTGGGGTTGGCTACAGGGCTGAGGACTAATGGCTGCTATAGGTCAAATAGGGGCATTGATTTGCACATTACCTGAATCCACAGGAGCGTACGTGGATTTACATAATTTATTTAGTTCATCCAGTAGCGATAAACCTGGTACTGCATCAGGAGTCTGTACAAGAGAACATATACTAGGGGGTCAATCCATAGCGGAGGATCATTCTATTCTCTCTAGTTCACTTGAAATAGGGAGAGTTACCCTCTTAATGACATAGTCCATTGTCCCCTTAAGAGAGTGTCTCTGGGAGGGAGTATTTCTGGTCTCCTCCTCCTCACGGGTCATAGCAAAATGGGTTCTGTCAGTTACAACTGGGTCAGAATCAGCCACCAGCGAAATGTTCAGCTGTGTTAAAGCTCTGCAGGGACCTGTAAGGAACTGGGGAGTATCAGTAGATAACAGTACCTTATGTCTTTAATTTAATCATAAGTCGCGCTTTATAAATTGTAAAAATAAATAAATAAATAAATAATCCCATTCCGTGGTCAGATATTGTAAATGGGGGTGCCCCGTCCCGGCCTCTTCTGGCCCCTGATGGCCACAGATGGCCCGCCCTCTGCCCGGGCTCAGCCAGGCGCTGCCCGCGCGCGTCCCGTGACGCGGGGGCTCTAGCTGGTCTTTAGAGCACCTACGGGAGCGGTACAGGGCGTGCACGACTTCTGGTCGCTAGGGCGCTGCTGGGTAATGGAGTCCGCCGTGCCGCGATGTCCTAATGATGCGGCGGCCGGCGGTGACTGTGCTGACAAGCAGCGCGGAAATGCTGCGGTGCTCCTGTGAACCTCCTCCGTTCCCTGGTCAGTGGCGTTTTGCCCCCCCCGCTCTCCCGGGGCTCTAGCTGGTCTTTAGAGCACCACCGGGGGCAGTACAGGGGGTGCGCGACTTCCGGTCGCTGGGGCGCTGCTGGGTAATGGAGTCCGCCGTGCCGCGATGTCCCAATGATGCGGCGGCCGGCGGTGACTGTGCTGACAAGCAGCGCGGAAATGCTGCGGTGCTCCTGTGAACCTCCTCCGTTCCCTGGTCAATGGCGTTTTGCCCCCCCACTCCCCTGGGGCTCTAGCTGGTCTTTAGAGCACCTCCAGGGGCAGTACAGGGCGTGCGTGACTTCTGGTCGCTAGGGCGCTGCTGGGTAATGGAGTCCGCCGTGCCACGATGTCCCAATGATGCGGCTGCCGGTGGTGACTGTGCTGACAAGCAGCGCGGAAATGCTGCGGTGCTCCTGTGAACCTCCTCCGTTCCCTGGTCAGTGGCGTTTTGCCCCCCCGCTCCCCTGGGGCTCTAGCTGGTCTTTAGAGCACCTCCGGGGCGGTAAAGGGCGTGGGCGACTTCCGGTCGCTAGGGCGCTGCTGGGTAATGGAGGAGTCCGCTGTGCCGCAATGTCCCAATGATGCGGCGGCCGGCGGTGACTGGGCTGACAAGCAGCGCGGAAATGCTGCGGTGTTCCTGTGAACCTCCTCTGTTCCATGGTCAGTGGCGTTTTGCCCCCCCCGCTCCCCTGGGGCTCTAGCTGGTCTTTAGAGCACCTCCGGGGGCGGTACAGGGCGTGCGCTACTTCCGGTCGCTAGGGCGCTGCTGGGTAATGGAGTCCGCCGTGCCGCGATGTCCCAATGATGCGGCGGCCGGCGGTGACTGTGCTGACAAGCAGCGCAGAAATGCTGCGGTGCTCCTGTGAACCTCCTCCGTTCCCTGGTCAGTGGCGTTTTGCCCCCCCCCCCTCAATAACTTCTCAATAACATCCACCCCATTTCCAACATCCCCACCTTAGCGAAACTACTAGAAAAACGTGTACATTTTCACCTCTGTGCCCACATTGAGAACTACCAACTCCTAGACCAGAACCAATCAGGCTTTAGGAAGTGGCACAGCACAGAATCGGCTCTCACTCACGTCTTTGATGACATCCTAATTATGCTCAACCAAAATGAATCCTGCCTCTTGCTCCTCATCAACCTTTCCTCCGCATTTGACACGGTTAATCATGACAACTTGCTATCTATCCTGCAAAATAGAATGGGTTTTTCTGATCAGGTGTTACTATCGTCTCATCCTTGCTTCAGCACAGACCTCAAAGAGTCAAGGCAAACCACTCTCTCTCCCCCAGGCCTCTCCCGTATTCATGAGGGTCCCCCAAGGATCCGCTCTATCTCCTATCCCCTTCAATCTTTTCTTGGAACCTCTTGCTCACTCCCTAAATTCCATGGACATTCTCTTCCACATGTATGTGGATGACACGCAATTATATTTGAAAATCTCATCCTCGGAAAACATCGTCTCACTTAACACTATCTTAAAGTTTACTCTGATTAACTAGTTAACGGAGAATCATCTACTGCTCAACACCTCAAAAACTGAATTCCTGCTCATCTCCCACCCAAATCGCATCCCCAAGTTAGACCTCTGGCTGAGCCACCTCACTGCTTTCAACTGTACACCTCTTATCGTAGATGCAGCCAAGTCTCTCAGTATCATTATGGAAAAGCACCTGAACATGAAAGGTCTCATCAGCAATGTATGCAAAGGAGCCAACCACTTGATGAGAACTCTAGGAAATATCAAACCTTTCCTTCCCCCAAATGATTTCAAGCAAGTGGTTCAAGCTCTTGTCTTGCCGAGACTAGACTATGGCAGTGCTACCCTCTGTGGCCTTCCCAAATACGTTCTGGCTCCACTAAGGGGTGCACTCAACTCAGCTGCTAGACTGGTTACGGATTCTAAGCAAAAAGATCATATATCACCAGTCCTTAAATCCCTCAATTGGCTGCCCTTCGAAGCACAAATTCAATTAAAGATTTCTGTTCTCACTCACAAAGACCTTCACCTAAATACTCCTACGTACCTTGCAGAAAAACATACTTTATCCTTTGGAGTAAGAGCCTCAAGAAGTCCCTCCTCCCGAAACCATCCTTAAGAAAAAGAGAAGTTGCCACCGAACTTTTTCCGGAGCCGCCCTCAAAATTTGGAACCCTCTCCCACCGGAAATTCGCAGAATCTCCTCATTGACAGCATTCAAGGTGGAAGCCAAAAGATTCCTAATGAACAAATGTATACCCTAATAGGGTTAGTCGCACAGGCCCGTTGACAACATTTCTCCTGCTGACTTTGTTCTTATTTTGTTACAGCTCCCCCCTGAACATCGTTTTATTGTATTACACTCCCATTTGTATTCTATAAGGTATTCTCTTTCTCTCCCGTACTTTTCAGGATATTGCCTCTGATATTTATTGTCTTCCTCCCTTCATATTGTAAAGCGCTCTGTTATCCCTCGGGATCTTGTTCGCGCTATAAAAAAACTTTATAAAATAAAAAAAATAAACTTTTCACTACTGCAAGGCCTGCCTCGAGAATAGGATGGGTTACATTCTTACATTTAATAAGTGATAACTTTCAATTAGGAGTAGATAGGAATGTCGAGTTCCGTGTGTAAAGAGCTGTACTTAAAACCCTCTTTAATGGTTGGATTTTAAGTCACAATTCTGAAAATGCCACTTTTAGAAAGGTTCCATTTTCTTGTCCCAACCCATTTGATACCTACAGCCTGTATCCAGGGTCACATGAATAGATTTACCTGGGAGATGGTCTTTGTGTTTTACTCCCAGACAGTGAAACAAAGGGGGAATATTTGTTGGCAGGGTGGGCTATGGGAAGTGACCTTGTAACAGTGCCACAAGCTACTATCTTGTGCTCTTCGTTGTGTCTGAACTGCCCTGATGAAAGCACCTTAGTCATAACCATGGTTGATGCTAGCAACTGTATCCCTCAAGGACTGGAGTTCAGTCCCATTTATTTTTGCCCACTACCTATACTTTACCATGCTGGCAGGCCAGTGAGCCAAGGGTTCAAATTCACCCATGGAGACTAAAGTGGCTCCAGTTTATACCTTGCATCTCCCAGTGGGTGCCTTCTTGGGGCACGCAAGAAACCCCCTCTTGTGCCATGACTGTCTACAGTCATAGGACACCCTAGATTCAAAGGGTCAAAGTCCTTTTGTAGGTCCACCCTCCCCTCTGAATGGGATGTGACACTGGGCTTCTTCCCCTTGGCAATCTTCTGAGGACTCTTTCAGATATTCAGAGTTTTTATGTTTTGCCTGATCTTTCCCCTGAAGGGACTTTTTGGGCATCCTAGTATGTACCCATTCATCCGCTATCTTTCCCAGTTCTCTAGGCTAGATAGCTTTGAACCCACCAGATGCTGGTGTAACTTCTCTGAGATCCAATTTGTAAGCATGTGTTCCTGAACCACAATTAGGTATCCACTTTTTACCCTTTATCCAGCCTTCCAGTGATTTCACAGAGGCATCTACATTGTACACCCCTGTCCGAGTTGACACCTTGTGGGTGTTCCCAAACTTTCTTCTGTACTCCTCTGGGATTAAACCAAAGAGCTCGATGAGAGCCCACATCATCTGAGCGTATGAATCTGCCACTTCATACTCTTGGGTCAGCTTCTCTCTCTACTCCACAACAAGGAACCCCAATGTCGGGCCCCCCCTTCATCTTTTGAGCCCTCGCATAGGATGTCTGCCATTTTTCTATGTCATCCCCATCTACATATTTAGAAGCAATACCCTTGGGCAACTGGAAATCAAAGGCACTCCCTGCATTTAACTCTGCTTCTTTGTTGCTTTCACCATGTCTTGAGGTTTCAGCCACAGTTTGGCTCTCATCTTCTCTAGGGAACATTTTCTTTCTTCTAGAGCCAGCTTCCTCTCCTGGATTTCTAAGACACTGAGCTAGCCTTCTAGATCCTTGTGTCCCCTTACTGAAATTAAGTTTTTTTCAGTTGCAGATATGAATTAATGCCTTGATTGAGCTGTTAGGACCACACTCTTGCTGTCCCCATCTACGTTGAAGTGATCTCTGCCATACTACTGATCCCCACTGTCAAGGATGATCTCCTCTGCTAGTTGGGCCTGGGCTCTCCTAGCTTCCTGCCAGGCTCCTAGGGCCTTCTCCAGGTCATCTTTTTTTGCTGTGACCCTTGGGTTGATTTTCTTATCCCGGCACAGCACACGCAAATCATTGAGCTTCAGTGCGAGGAGGATGGCCAGGCCCATAATTATGTTTTCCATCTTTAAAGACTTTGCAAAACTTTTTTGACACTTTTCGTGAAACTTGTTGTCAAATTTGTAATAGCTTCTGGAAAACGGTGTTTTCGATATACAGAACTTGGCAAACCTTTTAAGGCTTCTTCTCAGTGTACAATTGGTAGATCTGTGTTTACCAGCTTATTAATTGTTTGGTGGTACAGCTAAACACATGTTCTAGATCCCAACCCAAGCCATCAATACGAAGATTTGAGTGTATTCTATGGCATGGTTATATGACCTTACCATGAAACAAGCTTGCAAATACTGTCTTGGGTCCACTTATGCTCATTTGCAAAACCTATACCTTAAATATGGGTAGCTGTAGGGGTGGGCATTGTGGCTTTTAATAGTGAGCAGAGATCATCAATGTTGACCCGGTTCCAATTTCTGGCTAGGTGGTTTCTTAACTGGCTGGTTTTGTTCGGGTAGGCACAGGTCAAGGTGAGTGTAATAAGATGATGATCTGACCATCCATGTACATGGGGAGATTTGTAGCGTGGATATTTCTAGGTTGGATGTCCAAACTTGATCTAAGATGTGCCTTTTTATGTGGGTGGGGGCCGTCACATGCTGGGTACAGTTCATCCCTAGGAGGAGGTCTGTTAATTCCAAGGAGCTAGCACTTTCTAGTATGTTGTTGGGCCAGTAATTAAAGTCTCCAATTATGATCATTCTGGCATGGTTGATAGCTAGTGAGGAGATCATTTCACCTAGGAGTTGGGGAAATGAGGGAATGTGGTGCGGGGGATGATAGAGTAGGACACAGATAAAAGAGGACTGAGGTGATTCAAATTTCAGTATGAGGCTGTCGACTGAAGGTATGCTCATGATACACTCTCTGATTATGGCTGAAGCCTGTGGCACGAGAGAGAGGCCCTGATAAGTTTGTATCTGGGGATGGGGGTGTATGTGAAGACTAGGCCAGTCTATAATTCCTGGGAAACTCTAAACCGGTGCATTTTGGGTGTTTGCTCATTGGTACATTTCAGGTGAATCAGTCTGACTAACACCATTTATTGGAATGATGATTTGTAAAAGCAAGTTAGGCAAGATGTTTGCTGGCTGGCTAATTTACTGGCATAACACCTTAAAAACAATTTTGCAGTTCCCTATGGCATCAACAATGCACAATTTCAGCCTCTCTGCAAGCTTTGTCACACCAGAGAACAGAATATTGTGTTTAAATAGATCAAGAGCATATTTCCAAAATTAAAAAGCATTTCTTGTATAAATGGCTCAAGATTTGGAATTATTTCCATGGTCTCTGACAGATTCAGATGGCATATTTAACAGATGGCCAGTGTGAGCACTTCATTTTGTAGCGTGCCATGTAGGAACTGGTTCCAACTGCCAGACCTGAGCTCTGATGCAGATATATCTGCATGGAGGCTGGCTGTTAAACATTCCAGAATACACAAGCAGTGATGGTAGCGGACGGCAAAACAAACAGCAACGTGAAATTTTTTTTAAAAAAAAGTTCATCCAAACAGGAGATAAAGAAGCCAATCTTAAGTACACTGTACTTTACCAGTGCTCCTCAGCCTTGAAAGGAAGTGAGGTATTGGCTGCGGGAATGAGACAGGATGCTGCCAAGAAGAGTGATGCTGGAATGAACCAATGGTAAGAAGGAGGTGGGAATAGAGTGGTTTTATTGATTACAGCAGGTCTTGTAGACACTCCATGCGTGTTGACAGGCATGACCTAAAAAGAGAGGTTTGGGCCTGGCAAAAGGTTTATTTTGCCAGGTCGAAATGCTGTTTAGAACTGCACACATAAGCTACAATGGCAGGCCTGAGACAAGTATGACGTGATACCTACGTGGGTGGCACAATCAGTGCTTTAGACCTACTAGTGCAAAAACAACAATTGATGGATAGAATGTGGAACAATGTCATACATTCACTCCAATACAGACATCTGGGCCTAAATCCATCTTTTTTTGCACACCATGCTATTTCAGTTTGAACCCAGCCATATGCAAATCAGACTTGACCCTGTTGCACATGGGAACAGTCCAGCCCAAACTCCCAGGCCGGGTCCTCCCTGGACTGGAAACAAGCATCATAGATCTGGTTTCTGGGTTTCGACCCTCATCAGCAGGAATAGCTTGACTCCGGTGGCATGGAGAGAACAGTACCCAGGTCTGGGCATACCCATCCCACTCGGGGTGACAAATGCAAAAACAACAATTGATGGACAGAATGCCGAACAATGCCATACATTCACCCCAGTACAGAGATCTGAGCCTAAATCCATAGTTGTTTTGCTCACAGTGCCATTCCAGTTTGAACCGAGCCATATACAAATCTGTCTTGACCCTGTGCCCAATGGGAACAGACCAGTCCGAACTGCCAGGCCTATTAGTTGCATTTAATGTATAGGCCTTGGCACAGGTAGTGCTACTTTGCTACGGACTTACAGGTACCTTAAATGTGCCAATTGGATGTAAACTAGTTCTACAATGTTTCAAGGAGAGAGAAAACAAGCACTTTAGCACTGGTTAGCAGTAGTGAAGTTTCCAGAGTCCTAAAAACAGCAAGAAAAATAACTTAGTACTACAGGAGATTTGAAGGTGAAAGTTTAGAGGGAAAACCACATCAACGTTGCCAAGTCTAACAGTTGTCAATAAGCATGACCTGAAATCTGGTAATTTGGAATAAATAGTGGCTGAATGTAAACTTTATAAATCAATTACAGGCAAAAAAATTTAATCATATTTGGCCATTAGACAGATTCATAACCATGTAAGTTTTAATTGGGATTTAGAAAAATTAATGTGAATGCAGTTTTCTTGAGTCTTGTTGGATTTTGTTCCTACACAAATACAGAGACCAATTAAAAGAGAATGCACACTGATTACAAGTGGGAAGGATTGGAGTTCCCAGGAAATACAGAACCCTTGCGCTTTTTGATTAACTGAGTGCAATGTGTAACATCCATGTATTACTTTCCTTGTGTAAATGAGGAATAACATTTTACATTCGGGGCTTTCTGCACCACATTTGCCTTGTGTTGGAATGTACTGTTTTAACTCAGTGAATTTTAACAGCTTTGTCTAAAAGAAAGCACAGAGGGGAAATGTCAATGGTGCACTAATAACCATTGATATTGGAATTACAATCTGCAGTCTTAACTCCTATTGGTAAACGTTTATACTACGAGTGCTTTATTTACTACGTGTGGAAAATACTTTGAATTTCAAGTGTTCCTTGGAAAAATAAGGAATTACATGCAGAAATTGAGGGTACCTGCACCAGTTGCTACATGTATTCAAATTTACCACGTTTGTCATATGGTAGATGTGAGATACTGGCCTGTCATATGATGTACACTTATATAAGTGGACACCCTGCACCAGTCCAGACAACCTTTATGGTGATTTAAGAGGTCTTATGTAACCTTAGTAAGCTCTCTAAGTGGTAGCTGTGGAGAGCAGCCTTCAGGCCTATTCCAGAAGAAGTGTAAAACAGCTTGTTTTACCATTTGCAATTTTATATTATACATTAAGTGAAAAAGAACCGCAAAAAATAGTTATAAAAATATGTATTTATTATATAACACTCTCAAACACATGGAAATATCTCCTACCCGGAGATAAACACAACACATGCACTACTTAGAACAGAAATGCAGTAAATAGCACAAAATACACAGTGGCACCAGGAGGGACCAAACCATTTACTAAGAAAGTGGTATAAGAACCACAACTGGAGTCAAGACAGTGTCAAGAGGACTTAGAAGTGCTGGGGACCCAAGGAACCACCCAAGGTAAATAGCTAGGGACCACACGGATAGCATGTGCAGTGTGAGTACACGACTACGTGCTCCATACAACTCTAAGTGTAAATTGCGGTTGGATTTTTAAAGATTAAGGACCCTTCCCAGTGGACCCTGAAGAAACCCAGTGGAAGACAGAAGGTTGAAGAGCCACCCCACCCATGGATACCCTATTGCCCACTTTACCTATACAAGGGAAGCAGGGTATATATGTGTGAAGTGGTGTCAGAAACCGCAATGAAACCCAATGGAGGACTTCAGTAAAGTGCCACTGCTGAAAGAGGAGAAAGTGTCCGGTGGAATCTGAAGATGGATTCTTGATGAGAGGTACCTGCAAACAGAGGAGACAGAGTCTATGTCACTTAGGGGTGACCAGGAGACTTGGAAGATGAATGCCCTCCGACGTCGGGTGATGCAGGATGGAAGACAATGTCCTTGACTGCAGTTGTGAGGACCAGGTGATGCTGAAGAAGACCAGGAGCAATGCACGAGCTACTCCACAAAGATGTTGAGTGGGAGGGGTCGGTGTCTGGCAGGAGCACCAAAAAGTCTCAGCAAAGGCAAACCATGCAGGAATCAAAGAAGGAGCAAAGTCGGGACCAGCAAGGTCTAGGGGACTCACCAAAGGCAGGGGAGTCAGGGTAGGCCCAAGAAAACAGAGGGGCCAAAGAGAAGCAACGGGGACCCTCAAATGGACTCACAGGCCGGATGCAAAGGAGTCGCAAAAGGATGTCAAGCAGCTCAAGAAAAGATGCAGGCCATGATGCACATAATGTGGTGTGGCTGAAGATTCTGGTCACAGGTGATGATCGAGGTTAGGGCTACTTAGAGCCCGAGATCTTCTTAGAAAGAAGTCAACAAGCCTTTGCAACTGCAAGTTGACGCGGTGCACAGGGGTTCCTTTATTTCAACCCCCACGAGAAATACTGGCCTGAAACTTGGTGAGAGGGTAGAGCAGACCACAGGGGCTGTGGAAAACAAGCACCTGTGTTGCAGAGATGTTTAGAGTCTGGAGCAGCTCAGGATCAGCAAACCGGTCAACATAGTTGCGGTACCTGCAAATGCAGGGAAGTGACTCCTTAACTCCAAGGCAGATTTCTTCAGGTGTCTTTGATCCGTCACAGGCCTTGGAAGGGTCCTGTATGATACACAGATGAAGCAGCAGACTGGAAGGGAGATGAAGACAGGCCTAAAGAAGTTCAGCAAAGTCCAGAGTGCCCAGATGGTCGAAGTGCAGTGGTGGCTGATCTGAATCTTATCCCACGATGAATTTAGGGGCCTACATCCAAGTAAGCCTGTAAGTACCCTAGGGAAAGGGTTGCATAGATTCAGGGGAGCCTCCCAGGGGAGGGTCTAGAAAGGGTGCCTATTGTTATGCCTTCCCATGCTCAAGCTAAGCTCAGCATCAGGAGGGCAGAATTGTGTCTCTCATCGTGAGCAACCATTTTGTGCTGTCCGGGTCAAGAAGGATGGTGCCGGGAACACTGAGGGCCTAATGGAGGGCTCTTCCGGTGATACCAAACATGAAAGGATTTGTTGCAGCCATTTTCAAGATGGTCATCGCATAATTACTTGGTGCCCCTCTATATAGTATATGGCTGCTTCAATGACAACCCGGGAGAATGGACTCCGTAGACTTCAGGGGTGTTCTTCTCATGCACAATTGCAAAGACCTGCTATAGGGGTGACTTTTAGGTTTTAAGTGCACTGACCCTTAGATATAGGAAACCTATATCTTTAGTAAGTGGTGCTAGAACCAGCTTGCAAGGGCTGCAATGGCAGACCTGTAGTTTCACTTTGAATGGTCTCTCATGGGTGGCATAATACATGCTTCCTCCCATGGGAGACCTCTGGGGTACCTATGTCCTTGGTACCTTAGTACCACATACTAGGGTACCTCAGTATCAAATCTGGAATGTACCTAAATACTAAACACTGAACACAACAATTTAGGGAGAAAGCAGATAGACTGAGGTCCTGATTAGCAGGATCCCAGTCAGACTATTCCAAAATCATATTAGCACCAGTTAAAAATTGGGGGTAACCATGCAGAAGGATCCTACCTTCCTAAAGTAGATTATCATAGATCTGGCATGACAAAAAGAAACCAAGAGCACATTATGTAGTTACAGCAATAAAAAAACTAAATGTCAACATTGTCATCTTTGTGTTTTTAAAATCGAATCTGTGTTATCTTTCTGAAATGTGGATCAAAAATGTTTGGAAGGAGTTATCACATCAAAACAGTGGATATAGACTTAAAATCTGAAGGATTTAACACATATTTTCGAGGACTCCCTGCCTGAAAAAAAGGCACTTGCAGCTTCGTCATTTAGAGGCCAAAGTAAAGGATACGAGGGCGGTGATTTAGAGTTTGGAACATGGTTTTGTGTCTTAGATTCTGTATTGTGCAATGTCAGAGATTATTCATTTTTTAGCTTATGTATTTGTTGAGGGGGGCTGCGTGCTGCAGATTTTGATCTGATTTTTTTTTCATTTTGAACACATATATCAAAACATAAAGTTACATAAATGTAATCATTTATTTAAGTTGGACGATAGTTTCCATCATCGTCCTTGTACTTCAATTAGCTTTTACATTGATTAGTTTGAACTGAGGTATAATATAGATTTGCATAAACAATAATATAGCAAAGGATGTAAAATAAATATCTTAAACTCATTTTGAATTTTTGATAAGATATAAAAAAATAGATTGATAAATTAACTTACCCGCACATGCTCTCACGCGATAGGGCGCTATATGTTTCATAGAAGTCAAAGGAAAAAATAGTAATACAGATTATTAATTGATATAGATAGATCGTGTGCTCGTGTTGTTTGATATGCAGTGAGCACTATACAGCATAAAAAGAATGCAAAGAAAGCTACAACAGAGTATGGGAGGTCAAGCTTTCATACACTTTGTCAAAACAAAAAATATACGTTATCTATACTAAACCAAGCAGTAACCACCAAACACAGCTATGCTTTTGTTAAATAGTTATAGCTGTGGGAGTCTTTGGGCCTTGCCTTATGGGGTTTATGGTATGTGTGACTAGCGCTGGCAAACTTTAGAGACTCTAACCGTGGTTGACAGTGACTTTAAAATGAATATTGGTGTCAACAGGGTTGATTAGGCCAGTACAGAGGAATGGCTCGTGCTTTCTGGAGAATCGCTGCTTTTGAAGCAGCACATCAGAGACATGTGAGTGAATGTTTAGTGGTGACCATCGGATGAGATTTTTAATCCTCACCACACTGAAATAGGATCGGGATGGGAGGGGACTCCAGTGGATGGGAATGTTAGAATCAGATGAATTACAGTCATAAAAGAGGCAGAAATGTGGCCACATGTAGAGAGAAATTGGCTAATGCACATAGCTCTGAGGACATGCACAGGTGAGGATCCATGGTTTCAACTACAGGAGACCTGTTTTATATAGCGAATGAAAAGTGACGTCAACAAAAGATTAGTAGAGGAAGCTATAAGTGATACGGTAGTGTGCCCTGAGAGGTATGACATGATTTTAAATCACATCTCAGACCTCAACAGGGATATAAAGTCACAAGGGAGACGATGTTCATCATTTAAGGCCAATGAGGTTTGCTGTAGCATATGGTTTATCAAGATACCATCACTTCAAAAGAAAGGGATGCATATGAGGAGAATGTGAAAAGGCCCCAGGGAATCATTAGTTGCAGGCCATTTTATGTGTGATTGTGCTTTCCTTCTTCTTCCTCCCTTGGCTGATTTATTTCGTTGCACCCTCGTCTACAAACTGTTCTTTTGGCATAGTAGCACGTCTTCCATAGGACTACTTTCTCTTAATTCTAATATGAAGCTGTTTAGGAATGTATAAACTCTTTTATTAAACAGATGTCCTTCACTAACAGTTCTTCAGTGCCTGCATGCAAACGCTAAAAAGGTAGTGATTTGCAAAACAAGATGTTTGCAGTTAAATGTATTATAGCCAAATACATACCTTGTGGCATGTTTCCTTCTATGTCTTCATCTTCTTCTTTCTGTTTTCCGGTAAACCAGCTGGATATGTAGTCTGAAAGAAAAAAAGTATACATTCACACCTAACTTGAGGACATGGTCACCCCAAATTTAAATGTTTATTTTTCAAGTTCTACTCTTATTAATTTGTGATATAAATTAAAGATCAATAAATAATTAAGTAGAGATATCAATATAGGACTAGCTATGTTGTGTTAGAGGAGACTCAGAAGGTATATCTGTAGGCAAACCCTTAGGTTTGGACATGAAGCCCTCACACACCAACCTAGTTGGTGTCATGCTTCATCATCGGGCCCACCACAGTGACACCGAA
The DNA here is from genome assembly GCF_964263255.1 of Lissotriton vulgaris. Lineage (NCBI taxonomy): Eukaryota > Metazoa > Chordata > Amphibia > Caudata > Salamandridae > Lissotriton > Lissotriton vulgaris. The sequence continues at coordinate 1,529,355,000 of NC_141693.1, forward strand.
TGTGTCCCGGGTGTGCTGCGACTCCAGATTACTGAGGAGCAGGTATTCTTACTGAGTGTGCAGTGCTGGTGAGAATGGAGGTGAAAGGTTTAAAAGCTATCCAGGAGGTCCCAGTTCCCGAGGGTAAAGGTAAATTTAATACCTGGGCCCCTGTTAGCAAGATAAAAAGGCTGTGGACGTTGTGGAGTATATTAGGGGCTCCTACGTCCTTGTGGTCTACATGTTTCAGCCAGGCCTTTTGATTAAAACTGGCTTTCCTCAGGACCAAATGAGTATGTGTGAGTGAAAATAAACTATATTAAGTGAAAGTGTATGGTAAAAAAGTGTTGCACTCGCTAAGGTGCCGTACGTGTAAGAGGGGGATTCCCTCTGCTTTACTGTACATAAAACACAAAACAGTACAGACATACAAAGAGAGTCATTGAGAATGGTATTAACCAAAACACAACAATTGCCGGCTTCTGGTGTGCGTGAGCGACCTAGAGCGGCAAAGAACTTAGCCATGAGTGTGCCATGGCTATAGTGAACTATGGCGGTAAATTATTAAACGCAGTGGCAGTGGTGGGCTACACAGCGAAACAGGCATAGCGTGAGGTACAGGTAAGTGTAGTACATAATTCCTCACACTTGCTACTTGCTGTTAAAGCCTCATGGGTCACTTGGCAGGGAGGGAAGGAGACCCTAAACATTTGTAGAGGATTACAGTTAGGATATCACCTGTGGAGAGAAATTGTTGCTTACCCAGAGCGTTGTGCAGAGATCAAGCTTACTCACGGTATTTCCGATCAGCGGTTCCTGCGACCTATCGTCCTGCTCCAGTGTCCCGAGTGAGCTTTGCCAGAGTCAGGTAAGGGCTTAAATAGCCGGTTTGATTGTTATCACCTGGAGAGGGGAGAGGGCGCGGTCGCGTTTTCTGTTTAGGGCGCAGGCGCTGGGAGCTAGCGGTTTTCACCTAGCGCATGCGCAATGTGAGGTTTCCAGCGCATGCGCGGTAGAGGTGAATGCGAGCGCTATGCAGTCGCGCATGCGCCATGGTACTGGGTTGGCAATGGTAGTGGCAAGTGCGCGCGGGTCCGTGCGCAACTGAAGGAAAAAGAAAGGAATAAAGTAAAAGGCCCAAGTGGGTCCCTTATTATTTAAAAAGCAACAACAGGGATTACAAGGTATATATAGGTCAAGGAGGCAATTACAGAATAGGGACAGACCACGAGTCTGAGCGCAGACAGGGATACTGATCAATATCTTACATATGTGTTTTTTATCTCGCCAGAGCATTCCACGGGATGGAATCATTGAGCCCCTCTATATGGGTAGAAAGGCGATAAATCCAGCGTTGCTCTTTGGTGAGCAGGGTCTTCTCATCACAACTTGAAAGTGCGAATTGTTCGATCACCGTCCAGGTGAAATCATTCGGGGTGTGATTTTGCACGATGAAATGCTGGGTCAGTTTGCTGATGTTTTTACCACAGCGCATGGTGCTTCTGTGTTCAGTCATCCTAGTTCTGACCTTCCTAGTCGTCATGCCTACGTATCTCAAGCCACAGCGACAGGTGATTAGGTATACTAGGTTAGATGAATTACAGTTTGTGAATTGTCGTTGTGTCCAGGTTTTCCCAACTTCCAACGACAATGTCTTTGAAGGGGTAGTCAGGTGGCAGACGCTACAGTTGTAACACGGTTGGTGGCCTATTAGTTCTGGTAGGCCCCAGGTGTTTAAAATTGTCTGGCTGGTTTGGTGTGTTTTTCTGGGTCTCGTAGTGACCAGCTGATCCTTCAAATTTTGTGCCCTTTTGTATGCGAAGCGTGGGAGGTCCCAGTTCCTCGTGCCTGAATTGATGATTTTCCAATTTTTGCGAATTATACTGGAGACCTGATTGGAGGCGGTGTTATAGGTGGTCACACACGTCATGGTTGGTGTTTCTGGTGGTCTGACCACGGCCTCCAGAAGGGCCTCCCTATTCTGATTGCGTGCTCGTTTACAGGATTTTGTGATGATTCTGGACGGGTAGCCACGATCTTCCAACTTGTGGACCAAGGCTTTGGACTGGTGTTTGAAGTCATGGAGGTTGCTGCAGTTCCGGCGAATACGGAGGAACTGGCCAAATGGCAGATTCTCCCTCAAAGGTCTGGGGTGGAAACTGTCAAAACGCAACAACGAGTTCCTGGAAGTTGGTTTGTAATGAGTCGTTGTGGTCAGACCCCCCTGATCAGCTTTTATGTTGAGGTCCAGGAACGCCAGTTCAGTAGAACTGCTAGTGCAGGTGAACTTCAGAAAGGGATCAAGGCTATTGATCCAGGTGAGAAAATCTCTCAGTGTCTCCTCATTGCCTTCCCAGACAATGAGGATATCGTCAATGTATCGACGCCAGATTGTTATATTTGCTGAGTAGGGGTTCGTGGGGGCTTCGATGTTTGTCTGCTCAAAGTGGTGGACGTATAGCCCCGCCACGCTCGGCGCAAAGACACTGCCCATCGAGGTACCATTCGTTTGTAAGAAGAATGTGTCCTCGTATTGGAAATAATTCTCTTTTAATGCCAACGTGGCGCAATCCAAGATGAAATGACGGGGTGTGCGATGTTGCCAGTCAATCTCCATCAAGACATCATGGAGTACCTTCAGTGTGGCATCCTGAGGGAGGCTCGTATATAAGCTCTCCACGTCTAATCCCACCAGGAGGTGCTTGTCACTATCGAAACTGACATCCTTAATGATGTTAAGGAGGTGCTTCGTGTCTTTGACGTAGGATGGAGTTTTTTGAACCAATGGGTTGAGGTAGTGATCACAGAACCGCGATAGCGGTTCTAGGAGGGACTTTATCCCAGACACTATGGGTCTGCCCGGTGGTGGGGTGACCCCTTTGTGCACCTTGGGCATGATGTAAAAGTAAGGTACTTTTGCATCACGTGTGTTAAGATATTCAGCTTCTTGTTTTGAGATGTATTCCGCGTCAGAAGCCTCCTGTACTAGTTCTGTGATCTTTTTCTGTAGATCTTTGGATGGGTCTCTCAGTAATTTCCTATAGTTACGAGTGTCACTTAATAGCCTGCGGCATTCGGTGTCGTAGTCGATCTTGTTCATGATGACTATCCCTCCACCTTTATCTGCTGGTTTGATGATGCGGGTAGGGTCATTCTGGAGTTTTTTGATGATTTCCCTATCCTGAAATGACAGATTGTTGAAATGGTTTTGGGGTTGTAATTTCTCAACTTCTGAGTATACTGCCAATTCGAAAGTACTGATCTCTACTGGCACGGTAGCCGGTGGTGGAGTGAAGTTGGATTTAAGTTTCAGCCCTGTTTCATTGGTGTTTTCTGAGTCAAGGGGTTTCTCCTTGTTTTCGAAAAACGCTTTTAGCTTGAGTTTTCTAAAAAACTCGGCCAGCTCGACATGGAGTTTGAAAGTATCTAGTCTGATGGTCGGGACAAATGACAGTCCTTTATTCAGGACATTGGTTTCTTCATTGGTGAGGGGTACGTCGGCGAGGTTGAATACCAGGGTGCCGGTATTGGTTGGTTCAGCTACTTGCTGGGGCCCGCTTGCTCTTTGGCTTTGTTCCTGGTGTTGGCACTGACCGGGTCCTCTTCTGTGGACCACTGTGCTGGTTGAGGCGCCCACTGTACTTGCTGTGGTGGATTCCTTCTCTTGCCGCGGGGTCTGTGGCCTTGGCCTAAAAAAGGATACCGCTGATTTGGGTTGTTCTGGTAGTATGGTACCTGGCCAGGCGGAAATAAAGGTGGATATCCATAATATGGAGGCATTGGGCCGAATGGCGGAGGCCCGAAGTTTTGGAATTGCGGGGGGCCTTGCCATAGTTGTGCTCGTTGTTTTCCTCCACGGCCTCTCCCTCTGGCTTTGTAGGATCCATTGCTGGAGCCGCTAGAGATTGAACTAGTATCACCTGAGCTGTCCGTGTTCTGGCCTCTTGTGGGTGCAGTATACGTGTCGTCAGCATAGGGATAGGTTTTTAGATAGCTAAAGTTTTTTAGATCCTTTTCGAATTTCTTTATCTTGGTTTGGGTTAGGTATTCTTTATAATCGTTCATCTCCCGATTTTGATCTTCCAATTTCTTCTTGTATCCTGTCAGAGTGGTTTTGAAATGGGTCTCAGTCGCCTGGATCTCTATCATCACTGCGTCTGAAAGGCGTTTGGCAGTTTTTATTATCAAGATGAGCCAGTCCCTGGTGCAATGCCAGGCTATCTGAGCCCAGTCTTTCCTGAAGGTGACATCGTCAAGGAATATTCTAGGAGCGTTAGTGACCAGTAAGCCTTTAGGCGCTGTGTTGGTCCTCAGGTATTGTGCGAGGATAACGCCATGCAAAATAGTGCGTATCCTGTTACGCTTTTTCTCAGTGAGAGTGTCCCAATCTGTAGTTTGCGCTACTGTTGTTGCTGTGTTAAAATCTGCCAAGAGTGTGGGGTCATCGAGGATCTCAGTGACGTCATCCTCGGTGAATGTTAGGCCTGTGTTTTGTGCCATCTTGCATCAGTTAGGTATCTCTCGCAGCTGCGCGCTGCCAATTATCAGCAAATCAAAAAGGAGAGAGAGGACTAGGTAAGCCAGTCCGGGTCCCCTGGTTATATGTAGAGATATCAATATAGGACTAGCTATGTTGTGTTAGAGGAGACTCAGAAGGTATATCTGTAGGCAAACCCTTAGGTTTGGACATGAAGCCCTCACACACCAACCTAGTTGGTGTCATGCTTCATCATCGGGCCCACCACAGTGACACCGAATGTGTCCCGGGTGTGCTGCGACTCCAGATTACTGAGGAGCAGGTATTCTTACTGAGTGTGCAGTGCTGGTGAGAATGGAGGTGAAAGGTTTAAAAGCTATCCAGGAGGTCCCAGTTCCCGAGGGTAAAGGTAAATTTAATACCTGGGCCCCTGTTAGCAAGATAAAAAGGCTGTGGACGTTGTGGAGTATATTAGGGGCTCCTACGTCCTTGTGGTCTACATGTTTCAGCCAGGCCTTTTGATTAAAACTGGCTTTCCTCAGGACCAAATGAGTATGTGTGAGTGAAAATAAACTATATTAAATGAAAGTGTATGGTAAAAAAGTGTTGCACTCGCTAAGGTGCCGTACGTGTAAGAGGGGGATTCCCTCTGCTTTACTGTACATAAAACACAAAACAGTACAGACATACAAAGAGAGTCATTGAGAATGGTATTAACCAAAACACAACAATTGCCGGCTTCTGGTGTGCGTGAGCGACCTAGAGCGGCAAAGAACTTAGCCATGAGTGTGCCATGGCTATAGTGAACTATGGCGGTAAATTATTAAACGCAGTGGCAGTGGTGGGCTACACAGCGAAACAGGCATAGCGTGAGGTACAGGTAAGTGTAGTACATAATTCCTCACACTTGCTACTTGCTGTTAAAGCCTCATGGGTCACTTGGCAGGGAGGGAAGGAGACCCTAAACATTTGTAGAGGATTACAGTTAGGATATCACCTGTGGAGAGAAATTGTTGCTTACCCAGAGCGTTGTGCAGAGATCAAGCTTACTCACGGTATTTCCGATCAGCGGTTCCTGCGACCTATCGTCCTGCTCCAGTGTCCCGAGTGAGCTTTGCCAGAGTCAGGTAAGGGCTTAAATAGCCGGTTTGATTGTTATCACCTGGAGAGGGGAGAGGGCGCGGTCGCGTTTTCTGTTTAGGGCGCAGGCGCTGGGAGCTAGCGGTTTTCACCTAGCGCATGCGCAATGTGAGGTTTCCAGCGCATGCGCGGTAGAGGTGAATGCGAGCGCTATGCAGTCGCGCATGCGCCATGGTACTGGGTTGGCAATGGTAGTGGCAAGTGCGCGCGGGTCCGTGCGCAACTGAAGGAAAAAGAAAGGAATAAAGTAAAAGGCCCAAGTGGGTCCCTTATTATTTAAAAAGCAACAACAGGGATTACAAGGTATATATAGGTCAAGGAGGCAATTACAGAATAGGGACAGACCACGAGTCTGAGCGCAGACAGGGATACTGATCAATATCTTACATATGTGTTTTTTATCTCGCCAGAGCATTCCACGGGATGGAATCATTGAGCCCCTCTATATGGGTAGAAAGGCGATAAATCCAGCGTTGCTCTTTGGTGAGCAGGGTCTTCTCATCACAACTTGAAAGTGCGAATTGTTCGATCACCGTCCAGGTGAAATCATTCGGGGTGTGATTTTGCACGATGAAATGCTGGGTCAGTTTGCTGATGTTTTTACCACAGCGCATGGTGCTTCTGTGTTCAGTCATCCTAGTTCTGACCTTCCTAGTCGTCATGCCTACGTATCTCAAGCCACAGCGACAGGTGATTAGGTATACTAGGTTAGATGAATTACAGTTTGTGAATTGTCGTTGTGTCCAGGTTTTCCCAACTTCCAACGACAATGTCTTTGAAGGGGTAGTCAGGTGGCAGACGCTACAGTTGTAACACGGTTGGTGGCCTATTAGTTCTGGTAGGCCCCAGGTGTTTAAAATTGTCTGGCTGGTTTGGTGTGTTTTTCTGGGTCTCGTAGTGACCAGCTGATCCTTCAAATTTTGTGCCCTTTTGTATGCGAAGCGTGGGAGGTCCCAGTTCCTCGTGCCTGAATTGATGATTTTCCAATTTTTGCGAATTATACTGGAGACCTGATTGGAGGCGGTGTTATAGGTGGTCACACACGTCATGGTTGGTGTTTCTGGTGGTCTGACCACGGCCTCCAGAAGGGCCTCCCTATTCTGATTGCGTGCTCGTTTACAGGATTTTGTGATGATTCTGGACGGGTAGCCACGATCTTCCAACTTGTGGACCAAGGCTTTGGACTGGTGTTTGAAGTCATGGAGGTTGCTGCAGTTCCGGCGAATACGGAGGAACTGGCCAAATGGCAGATTCTCCCTCAAAGGTCTGGGGTGGAAACTGTCAAAACGCAACAACGAGTTCCTGGAAGTTGGTTTGTAATGAGTCGTTGTGGTCAGACCCCCCTGATCAGCTTTTATGTTGAGGTCCAGGAACGCCAGTTCAGTAGAACTGCTAGTGCAGGTGAACTTCAGAAAGGGATCAAGGCTATTGATCCAGGTGAGAAAATCTCTCAGTGTCTCCTCATTCTACCCATATAGAGGGGCTCAATGATTCCATCCCGTGGAATGCTCTGGCGAGATAAAAAACACATATGTAAGATATTGATCAGTATCCCTGTCTGCGCTCAGACTCGTGGTCTGTCCCTATTCTGTAATTGCCTCCTTGACCTATATATACCTTGTAATCCCTGTTGTTGCTTTTTAAATAATAAGGGACCCACTTGGGCCTTTTACTTTATTCCTTTCTTTTTCCTTCAGTTGCGCACGGACCCGCGCGCACTTGCCACTACCATTGCCAACCCAGTACCATGGCGCATGCGCGACTGCATAGCGCTCGCATTCACCTCTACCGCGCATGCGCTGGAAACCTCACATTGCGCATGCGCTAGGTGAAAACCGCTAGCTCCCAGCGCCTGCGCCCTAAACAGAAAACGCGACCGCGCCCTCTCCCCTCTCCAGGTGATAACAATCAAACCGGCTATTTAAGCCCTTACCTGACTCTGGCAAAGCTCACTCGGGACACTGGAGCAGGACGATAGGTCGCAGGAACCGCTGATCGGAAATACCGTGAGTAAGCTTGATCTCTGCACAACGCTCTGGGTAAGCAACAATTTCTCTCCACAGGTGATATCCTAACTGTAATCCTCTACAAATGTTTAGGGTCTCCTTCCCTCCCTGCCAAGTGACCCATGAGGCTTTAACAGCAAGTAGCAAGTGTGAGGAATTATGTACTACACTTACCTGTACCTCACGCTATGCCTGTTTCGCTGTGTAGCCCACCACTGCCACTGCGTTTAATAATTTACCGCCATAGTTCACTATAGCCATGGCACACTCATGGCTAAGTTCTTTGCCGCTCTAGGTCGCTCACGCACACCAGAAGCCGGCAATTGTTGTGTTTTGGTTAATACCATTCTCAATGACTCTCTTTGTATGTCTGTACTGTTTTGTGTTTTATGTACAGTAAAGCAGAGGGAATCCCCCTCTTACACGTACGGCACCTTAGCGAGTGCAACACTTTTTTACCATACACTTTCACTTAATATAGTTTATTTTCACTCACACATACTCATTTGGTCCTGAGGAAAGCCAGTTTTAATCAAAAGGCCTGGCTGAAACATGTAGACCACAAGGACGTAGGAGCCCCTAATATACTCCACAACGTCCACAGCCTTTTTATCTTGCTAACAGGGGCCCAGGTATTAAATTTACCTTTACCCTCGGGAACTGGGACCTCCTGGATAGCTTTTAAACCTTTCACCTCCATTCTCACCAGCACTGCACACTCAGTAAGAATACCTGCTCCTCAGTAATCTGGAGTCGCAGCACACCCGGGACACATTCGGTGTCACTGTGGTGGGCCCGATGATGAAGCATGACACCAACTAGGTTGGTGTGTGAGGGCTTCATGTCCAAACCTAAGGGTTTGCCTACAGATATACCTTCTGAGTCTCCTCTAACACAACATAGCTAGTCCTATATTGATATCTCTACATATAACCAGGGGACCCGGACTGGCTTACCTAGTCCTCTCTCTCCTTTTTGATTTGCTGATAATTGGCAGCGCGCAGCTGCGAGAGATACCTAACTGATGCAAGATGGCACAAAACACAGGCCTAACATTCACCGAGGATGACGTCACTGAGATCCTCGATGACCCCACACTCTTGGCAGATTTTAACACAGCAACAACAGTAGCGCAAACTACAGATTGGGACACTCTCACTGAGAAAAAGCGTAACAGGATACGCACTATTTTGCATGGCGTTATCCTCGCACAATACCTGAGGACCAACACAGCGCCTAAAGGCTTACTGGTCACTAACGCTCCTAGAATATTCCTTGACGATGTCACCTTCAGGAAAGACTGGGCTCAGATAGCCTGGCATTGCACCAGGGACTGGCTCATCTTGATAATAAAAACTGCCAAACGCCTTTCAGACGCAGTGATGATAGAGATCCAGGCGACTGAGACCCATTTCAAAACCACTCTGACAGGATACAAGAAGAAATTGGAAGATCAAAATCGGGAGATGAACGATTATAAAGAATACCTAACCCAAACCAAGATAAAGAAATTCGAAAAGGATCTAAAAAACTTTAGCTATCTAAAAACCTATCCCTATGCTGACGACACGTATACTGCACCCACAAGAGGCCAGAACACGGACAGCTCAGGTGATACTAGTTCAATCTCTAGCGGCTCCAGCAATGGATCCTACAAAGCCAGAGGGAGAGGCCGTGGAGGAAAACAACGAGCACAACTATGGCAAGGCCCCCCGCAATTCCAAAACTTCGGGCCTCCGCCATTCGGCCCAATGCCTCCATATTATGGATATCCACCTTTATTTCCGCCTGGCCAGGTACCATACTACCAGAACAACCCAAATCAGCGGTATCCTTTTTTAGGCCAAGGCCACAGACCCCGCGGCAAGAGAAGGAATCCACCACAGCAAGTACAGTGGGCGCCTCAACCAGCACAGTGGTCCACAGAAGAGGACCCGGTCAGTGCCAACACCAGGAACAAAGCCAAAGAGCAAGCGGGCCCCAGCAAGTAGCTGAACCAACCAATACCGGCACCCTGGTATTCAACCTCGCCGACGTACCCCTCACCAATGAAGAAACCAATGTCCTGAATAAAGGACTGTCATTTGTCCCGACCATCAGACTAGATACTTTCAAACTCCATGTCGAGCTGGCCGAGTTTTTTAGAAAACTCAAGCTAAAAGCGTTTTTCGAAAACAAGGAGAAACCCCTTGACTCAGAAAACACCAATGAAACAGGGCTGAAACTTAAATCCAACTTCACTCCACCACCGGCTACCGTGCCAGTAGAGATCAGTACTTTCGAATTGGCAGTATACTCAGAAGTTGAGAAATTACAACCCCAAAACCATTTCAACAATCTGTCATTTCAGGATAGGGAAATCATCAAAAAACTCCAGAATGACCCTACCCGCATCATCAAACCAGCAGATAAAGGTGGAGGGATAGTCATCATGAACAAGATCGACTACGACACCGAATGCCGCAGGCTATTAAGTGACACTCGTAACTATAGGAAATTACTGAGAGACCCATCCAAAGATCTACAGAAAAAGATCACAGAACTAGTACAGGAGGCTTCTGACGCGGAATACATCTCAAAACAAGAAGCTGAATATCTTAACACACGTGATGCAAAAGTACCTTACTTTTACATCATGCCCAAGGTGCACAAAGGGGTCACCCCACCACCGGGCAGACCCATAGTGTCTGGGATAAAGTCCCTCCTAGAACCGCTATCGCGGTTCTGTGATCACTACCTCAACCCATTGGTTCAAAAAACTCCATCCTACGTCAAAGACACGAAGCACCTCCTTAACATCATTAAGGATGTCAGTTTCGATAGTGACAAGCACCTCCTGGTGGGATTAGACGTGGAGAGCTTATATACGAGCCTCCCTCAGGATGCCACACTGAAGGTACTCCATGATGTCTTGATGGAGATTGACTGGCAACATCGCACACCCCGTCATTTCATCTTGGATTGCGCCACGTTGGCATTAAAAGAGAATTATTTCCAATACGAGGACACATTCTTCTTACAAACGAATGGTACCTCGATGGGCAGTGTCTTTGCGCCGAGCGTGGCGGGGCTATACGTCCACCACTTTGAGCAGACAAACATCGAAGCCCCCACGAACCCCTACTCAGCAAATATAACAATCTGGCGTCGATACATTGACGATATCCTCATTGTCTGGGAAGGCAATGAGGAGACACTGAGAGATTTTCTCACCTGGATCAATAGCCTTGATCCCTTTCTGAAGTTCACCTGCACTAGCAGTTCTACTGAACTGGCGTTCCTGGACCTCAACATAAAAGCTGATCAGGGGGGTCTGACCACAACGACTCATTACAAACCAACTTCCAGGAACTCGTTGTTGCGTTTTGACAGTTTCCACCCCAGACCTTTGAGGGAGAATCTGCCATTTGGCCAGTTCCTCCGTATTCGCCGGAACTGCAGCAACCTCCATGACTTCAAACACCAGTCCAAAGCCTTGGTCCACAAGTTGGAAGATCGTGGCTACCCGTCCAGAATCATCACAAAATCCTGTAAACGAGCACGCAATCAGAATAGGGAGGCCCTTCTGGAGGCCGTGGTCAGACCACCAGAAACACCAACCATGACGTGTGTGACCACCTATAACACCGCCTCCAATCAGGTCTCCAGTATAATTCGCAAAAATTGGAAAATCATCAATTCAGGCACGAGGAACTGGGACCTCCCACGCTTCGCATACAAAAGGGCACAAAATTTGAAGGATCAGCTGGTCACTACGAGACCCAGAAAAACACACCAAACCAGCCAGACAATTTTAAACACCTGGGGCCTACCAGAACTAATAGGCCACCAACCGTGTTACAACTGTAGCGTCTGCCACCTGACTACCCCTTCAAAGACATTGTCGTTGGAAGTTGGGAAAACCTGGACACAACGACAATTCACAAACTGTAATTCATCTAACCTAGTATACCTAATCACCTGTCGCTGTGGCTTGAGATACGTAGGCATGACGACTAGGAAGGTCAGAACTAGGATGACTGAACACAGAAGCACCATGCGCTGTGGTAAAAACATCAGCAAACTGACCCAGCATTTCATCGTGCAAAATCACACCCCGAATGATTTCACCTGGACGGTGATCGAACAATTCGCACTTTCAAGTTGTGATGAGAAGACCCTGCTCACCAAAGAGCAACGCTGGATTTATCGCCTTTCTACCCATATAGAGGGGCTCAATGATTCCATCCCGTGGAATGCTCTGGCGAGATAAAAAACACATATGTAAGATATTGATCAGTATCCCTGTCTGCGCTCAGACTCGTGGTCTGTCCCTATTCTGTAATTGCCTCCTTGACCTATATATACCTTGTAATCCCTGTTGTTGCTTTTTAAATAATAAGGGACCCACTTGGGCCTTTTACTTTATTCCTTTCTTTTTCCTTCAGTTGCGCACGGACCCGCGCGCACTTGCCACTACCATTGCCAACCCAGTACCATGGCGCATGCGCGACTGCATAGCGCTCGCATTCACCTCTACCGCGCATGCGCTGGAAACCTCACATTGCGCATGCGCTAGGTGAAAACCGCTAGCTCCCAGCGCCTGCGCCCTAAACAGAAAACGCGACCGCGCCCTCTCCCCTCTCCAGGTGATAACAATCAAACCGGCTATTTAAGCCCTTACCTGACTCTGGCAAAGCTCACTCGGGACACTGGAGCAGGACGATAGGTCGCAGGAACCGCTGATCGGAAATACCGTGAGTAAGCTTGATCTCTGCACAACGCTCTGGGTAAGCAACAATTTCTCTCCACAGGTGATATCCTAACTGTAATCCTCTACAAATGTTTAGGGTCTCCTTCCCTCCCTGCCAAGTGACCCATGAGGCTTTAACAGCAAGTAGCAAGTGTGAGGAATTATGTACTACACTTACCTGTACCTCACGCTATGCCTGTTTCGCTGTGTAGCCCACCACTGCCACTGCGTTTAATAATTTACCGCCATAGTTCACTATAGCCATGGCACACTCATGGCTAAGTTCTTTGCCGCTCTAGGTCGCTCACGCACACCAGAAGCCGGCAATTGTTGTGTTTTGGTTAATACCATTCTCAATGACTCTCTTTGTATGTCTGTACTGTTTTGTGTTTTATGTACAGTAAAGCAGAGGGAATCCCCCTCTTACACGTACGGCACCTTAGCGAGTGCAACACTTTTTTACCATACACTTTCACTTAATATAGTTTATTTTCACTCACACATACTCATTTGGTCCTGAGGAAAGCCAGTTTTAATCAAAAGGCCTGGCTGAAACATGTAGACCACAAGGACGTAGGAGCCCCTAATATACTCCACAACGTCCACAGCCTTTTTATCTTGCTAACAGGGGCCCAGGTATTAAATTTACCTTTACCCTCGGGAACTGGGACCTCCTGGATAGCTTTTAAACCTTTCACCTCCATTCTCACCAGCACTGCACACTCAGTAAGAATACCTGCTCCTCAGTAATCTGGAGTCGCAGCACACCCGGGACACATTCGGTGTCACTGTGGTGGGCCCGATGATGAAGCATGACACCAACTAGGTTGGTGTGTGAGGGCTTCATGTCCAAACCTAAGGGTTTGCCTACAGATATACCTTCTGAGTCTCCTCTAACACAACATAGCTAGTCCTATATTGATATCTCTACATATAACCAGGGGACCCGGACTGGCTTACCTAGTCCTCTCTCTCCTTTTTGATTTGCCAATAAATAATTAAACCATTATACATTTAGGGCAAGGTATAATATCTGACGTATTTTATAAGGAATGGCATAGATGTGCTAGAGCGCACAAATACGTGAAGGCATCAAGGTGCAAAAGAGTAGTTATTTCAGATGGGAGAAAAAACATTGCAAGATCTCTACTCTGGGATTCTACGTGACCTTAGTTTATAAGGTAAAGAGACAGGCTTACAAGACTTTTTTAAAGGTTATGTGATTCTTCAAGCTGAGAACATGATGTGTAAGGGCATTCGATAGCTTGGTCGTGCCCACCGAGAAGGCTCTAACGCCCCATCTTGCTTTCCGAAATGTGGGGATCACAAAATGTTGATTTGCTGAGCGAAGCTATCTACTAGGTGCATTCCACTGGAGCATAGTTCTAAGTGCTCCAGGCCCTGATCTATGTAGGGCACTGTGAGCAAAACACAAAGCTTTAAACATGATATTCATTTTCACTGTTAACCAGTGAAGCTTGTTTATTCCTGCAGAGACTGTATGGTATTTGGAAATGTCTAAAATCAGTCTTGGTGGTGCATTTTTTAGTTAAGGCAGACTTGTTGATATCAAGATAGAGAACATTGCAGTATTCAAGTTTGAAAGATATTGGTGCCAGAACCATTTGTTTGCGTGCAGATACTGGGATCAAGGGGAAAACATTTAGAAGAATCCCAATAATGCAACAGCAGGTTGAAACTGTGCGATTGAAATGTGGGTCAAGCACCAGATTTTTGTCCACAATCCGTGGGGGCAATCAGTGATCTCAACATCTCTGACCACTAGTTGTTGTACCATATAGATGGTTGATTACCAAAAGTTAAGACCTCCGTCTTGTCCCCATTTAATTATAGACAGTTATTACTCATCCAGTTAGCCACTGTCTTCATGCAGTTGTTAAAGATGGCAGACATGGCCTCGTTGTAACAGAGACTATTATTTGGGTGTCATGAGCATACTAAAGTGCCTGTAGCCCAACAGTCCAAATCGATTTGGCTTCTGGGGAAACAAATAGATTAAATAAAATGGGGCTCATGGCAGATCCCTGAAGGACCCCACCTGGCAGGACGAAAGAATCCGACTTGCATTAGTTGACAGTCACAGTCTGAGATCTTTCCATAATGAAGATTTTTATAATTTTAATGCCGAGCCTTTTATACCTAATTAATTTAATTGAACTGTCAAAAGGGTTGGGAACATGGTATCAAAGGCTGTAAGCATATGCAATAGGATCTGCACAGCAGCCTGCCTTGCATCTACCAATGATCTGATACTGTCCACTGAGACCAATGTAGTTTCAGTAGCATGGTTGCTGCTAAATCCGAATTCTCAGATATCCAGCAGTTCCTGTTCCTCCACATGGGACATACACTGTGCATTCATGTGTTTTTCCAGGGTTTTAGGAGGTATAGGGAGCAGAGAGATGGGACGATAGCGTTTTAGATCATTGGGATAGAGAGTGTTTTTTCTCAATATTGGCCTGACTGCAGCCTCTTTCCACAGACCTGGGTAGGATCCTGCACTGATGACTCTATTCATGATTGTTGTCATGGAAGGAGGAATAGTGCTAACTACCAAATGTACTGTTTTAGGAGGGCATGGCTCAAAGAGGTGACCCTGACTTTATACTGAGGAGGTGAAGCCCTATTTGTTCTGCTGTCATAAGTGTGAAGGATGATAGAGCACATATATCCCCCTCCATTCTCTCTTTGATCTCTGAGACACTAGGCTTGGACTATAAATCCAGTTGTGAGACGTTTTGTATCTCAACAGCAGAGGTGTCAAATTCCTTATAGATAGTATGAGTTGTTTGAAAATAGTGTGCCAGTTTATCGCGTAGGTCTTGGGATCCTTCTAAGTTGGTGGTATCTATGGAAGCAGATTCAAGATTTACCACATGAACTAGTTTTCTTGCGGAATTGGCAGAGTTTATATTTTTAGTGCAAACTTTTGATTTCTCTTTGCTAATATCTATGGTGTTATTCCTAATACAAATGTATATGCAGTTTTTTTCTGGATCTCATAGTTTTTCTGCCAGGCTCATTCTTGTAGCTGGCAGCCCTGTGTAAGTTGTCCGAGCCACTCTGTGAACCTCTGAGCTGTTGGCAGCTTCTTGTGCTCCTTGTTTTCCATAAGAGGGGCAACCAAATCCAAAACAGAACTAAACCAGGATGAGAATTCCACTATGACCAGCTCCACATCCTCATGGTCAGTCCTGTTAATGGTCCTAAATGCAGTAAAGGAGAGTTCTCCTGATACTGCCTTTTAGCCTATAATATTTTCTGTTTGGAACCTCCTGTTTGATTGTCCAAGAGCGTGAGGAACCCACTGCATAGAGGTCAGACCAGCTAAGTGGTAATATCTCATTTAGCTTCTATAATGAGTCATTAGAGAAAATTCCATTCAGTGTGTGTCCCTCACTGTGCGCATTGGCATTGATCAATTGAGAAAGACCAAAGCATGCCATTGTGTCCATAAATGCCCTTGAGTCTTTACATGTATCATCTTCCAGATGGAAGTTAAAATCTTCCAGGAAAGTGAAATTATCTTTTCCTAGAAGAGGTTCAATTATATGGGCTAGTTCTTGTAAAGACAAACTAAGGTCCTGGGGGACTATACACCTGAACACCAGAAACAGATTTTGTCAGATGTAGTTTTATTGAAAAACTCAGTGATTCACATGGGGTTGTGCTCTGTATAGACTTCATGAGACAATGATACTTTGGCTTATGTATCATTGCTAGACCTTCCCCTGGCGTGCCTGTCCTGTGATGCCTAAGGATTGTATTTCCTGGGGGATGGTATCCTCCAAAGCGAGCTTGACGAGTCAGTTGCCTAGGTTTTAGTGACAAACACCCAGTCCGGGTTGTGTGCCACAGTGAATTTGATGAACTCTGTTTGTCTTTTAATAAGAGATCTGGTGTTGATCAGGAACCCATTATATTTCTCTTCTATTGGGGATGCCTCATTCTTTAAATGGCCACTCTCTGGAGTGCTCTGGGATTTAGTAAACATACTGGATGAGGGAGAAGGGATGCCAACCCTAAACCCTCATGATGTACATATGCAGCCCGTATTCTAAGAGAGTTTATTCAATCCAAAAGGAGAACAACCTGGTGACGGTTTACCACAATTTTCTAACACCCAAAGCTGTTCTCATGAGTAGAATAAACTTGCGGCCCTTTCTGCAGGAAATTAGCCAGGTTTTCTGGTAAATGGTGCAGTTCGGATACGTATGGGCGCAGAAAAGCGTGCTGTTGGTGCCATACCGGAACGTCCGCACACTCCTAATGTTTAAGAAAAAATTGCCAATCAGGAGTGCAACGCCTATCCTGCTGTCTATCCTAAATGGTGTTGGTAAAATGGCAACCACGAAGTGTGCAGCAGCTCTAACTCCCTTCACAGCAATCTGCACCCAGCAAGCCATTGTGAAACGGGAGTAATTAAGTAAGTAGAAGCTCACCTTCATTGGTAAAAGAGGTGCCGCAAAAGATACTACTAAGCAAAACAAATGCACAGATTAAAACATGCTTAGGAGCTTGTTCTGCAGACTGTAAAGAACTGGCTCCGAGGAAAACACACTCATGCCGTTTAAGTAGGCATTTCCAATCAGGAGTACAAAGCCTAGCCTACTGCCTACCCAAAATGCCATCAGGAAAATTATATATTATATATATATTCACTGAAAAAACCATAGGATCCACACCAGTTATAGTTAGCTGGAAATGTTATTGACATCAAACCATTGAAATTTCCACGTTATAGTTAGTTGGACTCACTATAACTTGCGCGCCTGCAATGCACTGCTGATGAAGTCACATATTACATCACTCATGACATGGTCAGTGACATCACTCATAACATCACTGATGACACCATCCAGTGAATGTGTGTCTTTCTAAAAAAATTAATTTGTTTTGTATATGTATTTGTAAAGTACGATGGAAGAATAAATGGTTAAATAAGTGTGTAAATGGATGTTTGTTTTTAAAAGAATTGATTGGTTAACTGCCTTATTAAGTGTATCTTAATGAATACATATATTAGCAAGTAACTTTTAAATATTGAAATGTATGTATCAGTGTTTCACTTTGTGTATAAGTGGCTGTATGGGTTGGTGACTGACTCTCTGTTTGTATGTGTTTTGAAGACAGCATGTGTACAGGACTGTATGGATGGATGAGTGTGTATATGTGTATGTTAGTGAGTAAACGACTGTCTCACTATTGTCTTTTTCAGTAACGACATATGTTGTAATCTAGTATATGTGAGTATTGATTTATAAAAGTGAGTATATGTGAGAGCGAGTGATTATAAGAGTTCCTGTTTAAATAAGTATGTGTTTATATAAGTGATTGTTTAAGAGAGTATGTGTAAATATTCTTAGAAGTAAAGTGGCAGTGTGTGTATTGCTGTATATGCAAATAAATGGATGTTCAATAGTTTTTTTGCATGTGTGAATATGTGTGTGAGTAACTTTTGGATGACTGTCGAAGTGTAACAGGATGTATAGGTGTATCACTACATATAATGAGTGAGTATATGTATGAGTGACTATATAGAACTGTTGGTGAATGACTGGATGTGTATATAGATGGTGGAATTACTGAATTGTTTGTTGTAACTGGTATGGGTATCTCCATTTTTTTGAAAATGTTAAATACTATTTTTGAATATGTGTTTCAAGGCTTACATGACACTGAAAGGAGGTCTCTCACTCTGTCACAAGGATGGTGTCATCAGTGATGTCATGAGTGATGTCACTGACCATGTCATGAGTGATGTAATATGTGACGTCATCAGCAGTGCATTGCAGGCGCGCAAGTTATAGTGAGTCCAACTAACTATAACGTGGGAATTTCAATGGTTTTATGTCAATAAAATTTCCAGCTAACTATAACTGGTGTGAAACCTATGGTTTTTTCAGTGCATTTAATAGGTTTTTTAAATGCTAATTCCTAACTATAACTGGTGTGAAACCTATGGTTTTTTCAGTGAATTTCATAGGTTTTTTTAAATGCTAATTCCTTTCTATATCGAGTTTCTAACCTATGTTTTTTTTTACAATTTGCTGTTTTGTGTAAGTATTAATTTTTAAGTTTTTTTTAAATCAGTTTTTCCTGGGGCGCTCTGGGTGCGCGCTCCGGTAAGCTCTCCGGTAAGCTCTCCAGTAAGCTCTCCGGTAAGCTCACCGGTAAGCTCTCCGGAAAGCGCACCCAGAGCGCTACTTTCGTTCGTGAAAAAAATATGAATGAAAAGTTAATAATAACGCAAAACATTTCGTACCATACAAATAAAAGCAGTTTTTTTTTTATAAGGAAATGAAAATGATTATGCATTTTCCGTAAAACTATGATGACGTCACTTCGGCGCGCAACGTAAGCGCCCCCAGAAGCGCCTACGTTCGCGCCACGTATGCGCCCCCGGAAGCACCTACGTTCGCGCCGCGTGTGCGCCCCCGGAAGCGCCTACGTTCGTGCCGCGTATGCGCCCCCGAAGCGCCTACGTTCGCGCCGCGTGTGCGCACCCGGAAGCGCTCCGGTGAGCGCAGCATCAGCGCGTCAAGTCATGTGACCTTAAAATAACACTTTTCATTAGTTGCTAACAGTTTTTTTTACAAAGAATGAAATCCCCACCCATTTCCTTCACTTCTTCTTTCACTTTTGTGACTGCAAGACCTGCCTTTTTGCTCCTGGATCTTTCTTGGTTTTACCATGGCTGCCAGAGAATCCAGCAGTGATGAAGAACATGAATTCATCAATGAAGATCCTCCTC
Source organism: Lissotriton vulgaris (assembly GCF_964263255.1). Lineage (NCBI taxonomy): Eukaryota > Metazoa > Chordata > Amphibia > Caudata > Salamandridae > Lissotriton > Lissotriton vulgaris. The sequence goes on from NC_141693.1 coordinate 1,529,374,109, forward strand.
AACAAAAGGTAAAGGAACATTTTATTTGGAAATTTTTTAAAATACCACCTAACCAAAAAAAGGTGAATGCTCCAAAAGTGGAGTGCAGGATCTGCAAAGAAGTCCTGTCACGGGATAACCCCTTAAAAAAATACTCATTTGGAAACTTCACGATGATCCGGCATGTAGAGAGGAAGCACCCCCAGAATTTTGCCCGGGAAAGTGTTAGGGCTCTGGCACAAGAGGTTCCCAGTGATGGGGCCTCTACATCCACCGGAGGAGCAACTTCTTCTGGGAGGGGGCAATCGCAGGAGCTGGTGCCAAACATTCAACCTGCTTTTAACCATGGTGCCCTCAGATGCAGATATTGCAATCAACTGCTTACCTTTGGAGAACAAAGTGTGCAGCTCATGGTTCGAGCATTAGAAAACCATTGCTGCCCTTTCCACCCCTAATTATTTTTGTTCTTTTTGCTCCTGTTGAGCAGTTTCCATTCCCTGTTTTTGTTCCTGTTTTGAAAAAAGAAGAAAACTAAAAGTTCTTTTCAGAACTACCTCCAATTCTCATCAAAGAGCTATATTCTTTAAAAAATGAAAAAGAGTAAGTGAAATGGAGTGCATTGATAATGGAATGGAAAATGAGTAAGAAAGAACAGAAAGGTATGAGAGGAGAAAGGAAGTGAAGTAGGGGGACTGAAAGAAGGTGAGTGTTGTGAAGGAAAGTAAGGAGAAGAAGAGTGAATATAGGGAATGTTGATATTCAAAGAAAATGTTGAAAAGGAACGGGAGTGGAAGGGTAAGAAAAGATAAATTGCTGGAGTTGAAGGCTGAAAGCCTCATTTATGAAGCCATGCGTCACCTTAACACCACCAGAGTGTCACTTTTTGTGACGCATCAGTCCAGTAAAAAATGCACCTTATTTATTCATATTTACAAAGTGGCGCATCTAGGTAGATGCGTCACTTTGTAAGCCCCTGCGCCACATTATTCCTACGTCAGGTTTAATGTATGCAAAAGGGACGTATTGACGCAAGAAAGGGTCGTAGAGATGACGCAGTGAAATCTATGAGATATCACTGCGTCACTTTTATGACGCTGTTGCGTCCAAATCTTACGCCTGTTTCACAGCAGGCGTGCAGGCCCTTTCACATGGGGCTTGGCCCCATGTGAAAGGATACATTGCTGGAGTTGCTTCATTTTTGTGACACACTCCAGCAATGCTTCACTTTTGCGCTTACAGATACGTCTGAAATACTGACGTATTTTATAGAACTTCCAACATAATATGTCATAAATTTAATATGACGCATGAGTAGAAGACTGAAGGACTCATTTATGAGGCCATGCGTCACTTTAACGCCACTGATGCGTTATTTTTTGTGACGCACCAGTGCTGTAAAAAATGCACCTTATTCAGTCATATTTACAAAGTGACACATCTAGGTAGTTGCATCACTTTGTAAGCCCCTGCGCCACATTATTCCTACGTCAGGTGTAATGTATGCAAAAGGGACGTATTGACGCAAGAAAGGGTCATAGAAGTGACACAGTGAATAAACTGGAGGCCTCATTTCTGAAAAGTGACGCATCGCTGCGTGAAAACAGCGATGCGTCACTTTTCTGTGCGCACTCCTTACGACATTCCAGATGTGTCATATTTAATGTATGACGAATCATGTCGCAAGGAGTTAGAGATACGTCAGTTTTTCTGCGTATCTGTAAACACAAAAGTGACGCATTGCTGGAGTGCATCACAAAAGTGACGCAACTCCAGTAATGTGTCCTTTCACATGGGGAAAGCACCATGTGAAAGGTCTTGCGTCAGTCTTACACCTGCTGTGAGGCAGGCGCAAGATTTTTACGCAACAGCATCCTAAAAGTGAAGCAGTGAAATCTCATAGATTTCACTGCGTCACTATTACGAAGCTTTTTGCGGGGGAACACCCCCTCTGCATACATTATACCTGACGCAGGTATAATGTGGCGCAGGTTTTTAAAAAGTGACCCATCTACCTAGATGCGTCACTTTTTAAATATAGCGCAACGAGGCGCATTTTTTTACACCGCTGGTGCGATGCGTCACTTTTCTGTGCGCACTCCTTACGACATTCCAGATGTGTCATATTTAATGTATGACGAATCATGCCGCAAGGAGTTACAGATACGTCAGTATTTCTGACGTATCTGTAAACACAAAAGTGACGCATTGCTGGAGTGCGTCACAAAAGTGACACAACTCCAGTAATGCGTCCTTTCACATGGGGAAAGCACCATGTGAAAGGTCTTGCGTCAGTCTTACACCTGCTGTGAGGCAGGCGCAAGATTTTGACGCAACAGCATCCTAAAAGTGACGCAGTGAAATCTCATAGATTTCACTGTGTCGCTATTACGAAGCTTTTTGCGGGGGAACGCCCCCTCTGCATACATTATACCTGACGCAGGTACAATGTGGCGCAGGGTTTTAAAAAGTGACCCATCTATCTAGATGCGTCACTTTTTAAATATAGCGCAACGAGGCGCATTTTTTTACACCGCTGGTGCGATGCGTCACTTTTCTGTGCGCACTCCTTACGACATTCCAGATGTGTCATATTTAATGTATGACGAATCATGTCGCAAGGAGTTACAGATACGTCAGTATTTCTGACGTATCTGTAAACACAAAAGTGACGCATTGCTGGAGTGCGTCACAAAAGTGACGCAACTCCAGTAATGCGTCCTTTCACATGGGGAAAGCACCATGTGAAAGGTCTTGCGTCAGTCTTACACCTGTTGTGAGGCAGGCGCAAGATTTTGACGCAACAGCATCCTAAAAGTGACGCAGTGAAATCTCATAGATTTCACTGCGCCACTATTACGAAGCTTTTTGCGGGGGAACGCCCCCTCTGCATACATTATACCTGACGCAGGTATAATGTGGCACAGGGTTTTAAAAAGTGACCCATCTACCTAGATACGTCACTTTTTAAATATAGCGCAACGAGGCGCATTTTTTTACACCACTGGTGCAATGCGTCACTTTTCTGTGCGCACTCCTTACGACATTCCAGATGTGTCATATTTAATGTATGACGAATCATGTCGCAAGGAGTTACAGATACGTCAGTATTTCTGACGTATCTGTAAACACAAAAGTGACGCATTGCTGGAGTGCATCACAAAAGTGACGCAACTCCAGTAATGTGTCCTTTCACATGGGGAAAGCACCATGTGAAAGGTCTTGCGTCAGTCTTACACCTGCTGTGAGGCAGGCGCAAGATTTTGACGCAACAGCATCCTAAAAGTGACGCAGTGAAATCTCATAGATTTCACTGCGCCACTATTACGAAGCTTTTTGCGGGGGAACGCCCCCTCTGCATACATTATACCTGACGCAGGTATAATGTGGCACAGGGTTTTAAAAAGTGACCCATCTACCTAGATACGTCACTTTTTAAATATAGCGCAACGAGGCACATTTTTTTACACCGCTGTGCGATGCGTCACTTTTCTGTGCGCACTCCTTACGACATTCCAGATGTGTCATATTTAATGTATGACGAATCATGTCGCAAGGAGTTACAGATACGTCAGTATTTCTGACGTATCTGTAAACACAAAAGTGACGCATTGCTGGAGTGCGTCACAAAAGTGACGCAACTCCAGTAATGCGTCCTTTCACGTGGGGAAAGCACCATGTGAAAGGTCTTGCATCAGTCTTACACCTGCTGTGAGGCAGGTGCAAGATTTTGATGCAACAGCATCCTAAAAGTGACGCAGTGAAATCTCATAGATTTCACTGCGTCGCTAGTACGAAGCTTTTTGCAGGGGAACGCCCCCTCTGCATACATTATACCTGACGCAGGTATAATGTGGCGCAGGGTTTTAAAAAGTGACCCATCTACCTAGATGCGTCACTTTTTAAATATAGCGCAACGAGGCGCATTCTTTTTCACCGCTGGTGCGTCACAAAAAGTGACGCACAGGTGGCGCAAAACTGTCGCAAGGCCTTCATAAATAAGGCCCTGGATTTTCCCTGTGCTTCGCTCCCCGGTGCGCGTACCGGGCGCTCCCCCCGCGCAAATCGAAAAAAAATATTTTTTTCAAATGCCCCGCGGGACCCTTTTTTAGCGCCCACATCAAACTTAGGGGGTCAGGAGGGGGTTTACCCTGCCCCCTTATAGTCATTTCTCCCTTTTTTTTATGTCACCTCTTGTGTCTCGATCCTACCGAGACACAAGATGGCGGCTGCTCCGGACTGTTTTGAATGTTTACAGACACCCAAGAGCCAATCAGCTTTCCACGCGCAAGTCGCCTGTCGCGCCTGGTGCGCTCCCCGGTGCGCGCACCGGAGCGCGCCTATAGATCTATATATTTTTTTAACCTAAATTACTCAAAATTCACTGGAGCACATATCTTGAGACACAACAAAGGCACATCGGGCTACCAGTCCATACAATTTTGCCAAGTTTGGTGGAAATCCATTCAGCCGTTCGGGCTAAAAGTGAAATCGACCGCCCTATGGAAATTAACATGGGGAAAATGTGTTTTGGGACCCCCCTCTTATCTCGGCTCCGGCTTGACGAATCCCCCCCAAACTTTCAGGGAAGGACCGGAACGCCGCAAGGCCATTTTGAGGAAAATTTCAGTCAGATTCGTCAACCGGCGCAAAAGTTATTCCAAATAGAATTTTGAGATTTAACATTGAAAAAAATCCTAACTATAACTACCTACTGGCGGCCGCCAGTAGGTAATATATATATATATATATATATATATATATATATTCACTGAAAAAACCATAGGTTTCCAACATGTTATAGTTAGCTGGACATTTCACTCATACAAAACCATTGAAATTCCCTTGTTATAGTTAATTCAGCTAACTATAACTCGTGCGCCCGCAATGCACTGCTGATGACGTCACATATTACATCACTCATGACATGGTCAGTGACATCACTCATGACATCACTGATGACATCGCAAATGACATCACTGATGACATCACTGATGACATCATCCACTGAATGTGTGTCTTTCTGAGAAATAAATATGCTTTATATATGTATGTATATCTAAAGGTCGATGGAAGAATAAATGGGTAAATACGTGTAAATGTTTTTTTTGTAAAATTGATTGTTTAACTGACTTATTAAGTATATCTTAGTGAATACATGTATTAGCGAGTAATGTTTAAATATTTAAATATCTGTATCAGTGTCTCACTTTGTGTATAAGTGGCTGCATGGGTTAGTGAGTAGCTACATGAGTGTTTATATGGGTTATTAGTTAGTTTTTTGAGTATTAGAATGAGTGTCTGTATGGTTTGGTGGGGGTATTACGTAGCACCCAGATGCATGAATGAAGACAACATGTGTGCAGGACTTTATTGGTGGATGATTGTGTGTATGGGTGTGTTAGTGAGTGAATCACTGCCACAATAGTGTTTTTATGAGTTCCTGTATAAATAAGTATGTGTTTCTATAACTGAATGTTTAGGAGAGTAAGTATGTGTACGTTTCTGTAGAAATAGGTGTAGTGATGTGTTTAGATCTGTATATGCAAGTAAATGGATGTTTGAGTATATGTGTGAATAACTCTATGTATAAGTGTAGGTGTGTAACAGGATGTATAGGTGTATGAGTACATATGATGAGTGAGTACATGTATGAGTGACTATTAGAACTATTGGTGAATGAATGGATGTGTATGTAGATTTTAGAATTACTGAATAGGTTGTTCTAACTGGTATTGGTATCTCCATTTTTTTGAAAATTTTAGTGTTGTACTTTTGAATGTGTGTATCAAAGGTTATATTAGGGTGAGAGGAGATCTGCGACACTTTCACAAGGATGATGTCATCAGTGATGTCATCAGTGATGTCATTTGAGATGTCATCAGTGATGTCATGAGTGATGTCACTGACCATGTTATGAGTGATGTAGTATATTACGTCATCAGCAGTGCATTACAGGCACGCGCGTTATAGTTAGCTGAACTAACTATAACGGGGGAATTGCCCTGGTTTTGTATGAGTGAAATGTCCAGCTAACTATAACATGTGTGAAACCTTTGGTTTTTTCAGTGAATTTCTAAGGTTTTTTTTAATGCTAATTCCTAACTATAACGTGGCTGAAACCTATGGTTTTTTTCAGTGAATTTCAAAGGTTTTGTAAATGATAATTTTTAAATGTACAAATTATTATATTTCTTTCTTTTTATACTAATTTCTTACATTTTTATTATAAATATTTATATTTATTTTATTTTTTAAATCATATTTCATATTCTTTATGTAAAACAATAACAAATCTAAATCCCATTTTTTTTTATAAATTACATTTTTTCCCAATTTGTTTACAATTAAATTCTGTATATTTCCTTTTTCATATTTTATTGGATAATCGCACCGTACGCGTACAGTTATCGCACTGCACTTTGTACGGTAAATGGTCCTCTGCGCGCAGCCGTGCACTCATTACAGATACGCTTTGACCTTGCACGTCGCATCAAACTTCTGCGTGATGTCATGCACGGCGCCCCGTTAGCGTACAGCGCAAAAGTTTCCAATTGTTCAAAAACATATATTTATGTATTTAATGTACATATTAAAGGAAGACATTATCTAGGACAATCATGAAAATAGTTTTTTTTTACTTTTAATAAGCGATTATTACTTTTAAAAGCAATTACGCAAATCGCAGAGGTACGTCGTACGTACTCGCATCTTAAGAGCACCGTAAGAGCACCGAAAGAGCACTGTAAGCGTACACAAAGTCATGTTACCATAAAAGGAGAGTTTTGATTGTTTCATAATACTTCTAATTCCAACTGTTGAAAGACTCCTCTCATTTTGATCATCCTACTTGGACTTTCCCAGGAGAAAAATCTATTCTGTGGAGCTGTAGTCTTTTAGAACTCAGAAAAAGAGAAAAGAAGCCTTCATTTGGGAGTTTTTTTCATATCCGGAGGGACAGAAAAAGGTGAATGCGCCGAAAGTAATGTTCATGATTTGTGAGGTTACACTTTACAAGAGTGACCCCACTAAAAAGTACTCTTTCGGGACAGCCTCAATGGTTCGCCATGTCAAAAATTTGCATCCAAATATTTATGCAAGGATGGCAACACAAAGGTTCCAGGAGAACCCTCAACCTGCAGTTACTTCTACCTCAACTGCACCACCACCTCCTCGGAGCAGTCAGCATCCTATTATTGTACCTCAGTTTGCGGATCTTATTCATTGTAAATTTTGCAGAGAACTTCTTTGTTACGGTGAGCAGTCTATTCACCTCATTGTGAAGAGGCAAGAAGAGCACCGTTGCCCAAAACAATAATATTTGTTTGTCTTTTATGTTCCTGTTTCACAGTTTTTTTGTTTCCAATTTCATTTTTTTGCTTTTAAAAAAACAACTAAAAAATTGCTGGAAAAAAAAATAGAAAGCTAAAAAGAAAAAAAACCCAGTTATTTTCAGAACTACCTCCACTGCCTTAAGAAAGAACTATATTTCTATATTAGTGTGTAAAAGTTTGTCAGAATGAATGTGTAGTGCATAAATGAATGAATGAATTAGTAGTGTATGGTGAATGTAAAAGTGCAAAACTATAAGAGAGTGCTACAGCATAAATGTATAAGGTGTTTACCTATACTATACTGTAGTACCTTCGAAGCACTTCAATGTAACACATCCATATAAATATGTAAGAAGTCTATACTTCAATTTGCACTGCTAGTGAAACTGCCTGGGTGAATTTGTATGTGCTAGGAGCGGATTTACAACCCCCTTGTGCCTCTTTTACACATCTTTTCCGTCTCTTTTGTGATGCAGCGGTGGTGCAAAAGATGTTCCATGATGTCTAATATTTACAATGTGATGCATATGGAAGATGCATCACATTCTAAAGCCCTGCGCCAGAAAGAGGCTTTCCTGCACAGAGAGTGGGGGGGGAGAGGGAGTGGAGGTGTTCTGGCATAGGAACACCGCCTAAAAGTGACTGAGTGAAATCTATAAGATTTCATTCAGTCACTTTTAGGCCTATGCTACATCAAAACCCTGCACCTGCTTGAAACAGGTGTAAGGATTGACACAGCATTGTGAGCATAGAACCCCAAGAGCATTGCTGGAGCTGCGTTGCGCTTGGAACGCAAGTCAAGCAATGCACCACCTTCACAACACCAATACATCACATATCTGTGCAGTTTTTGCTCTATAATACACCACATTGTAAATACGGTGGTTCCATTGTGGTGATATCACAGTGCACAATAACTGGTATATTTCTGGGGATGTACCACTTATTGTACATCTGCTGATTACTGTTTGAAATGAATGTAATGAATGGATTACTACACACTGATCGATGAGTCACTACAAAACTATAACAGGAATGACAGAGTGCTTGGTGGAAGTGTAAAGATAAAGACTGAGGAATTCAAAATATAAAAGGTAAATTTGGAGGTGCATAGAACAGTACATGCATAGTAAATAGGAGTTCGAAGCAGTCCATATACTAAGGCCTACTTTGCTCCATAATTACTTGGGTACTGACTGCATGATTACAGTTCTGCAAAGAGAATGCATGACTGAATTTATAAGAGCTTCAGTTTTACCACAGTACATATATAAGGAAATACTGTTTAATAGCTCACTACAATATTGAAACAGTAGAGTGAGAGTGATTGTAAAAGTCTAATGATACAGACTAATGATACAGACTGGGGAATTGAATGTATCAAAAACAAATGTGCAAATACATAGAAGACTGCATCATAGTCTATACAGGTTTAAAGCAGTACATGGCCTAAGACCTACTTTGCACCATGATTACTTGAGTACTGACTGGATAATTACATTTCTGCAAGGAGAGTGTCTGTCTGAATTTAAAAGAGCTTCATTTTTAGCACAGTGCGTACATAAGGGAATTCTGCTGAATAGCTCTCTACAATACTGAATCACCAATCACAAAGAGTTTGCTGGAAGTGTCAGAACATAGATTGGATCATAAAAGCTATAAAAGACAAGTTTGCCCGTGCATTGAAGAGTGCATACATAGTGTGTAGGACTTTGAAGTAGTCCATGCCCTTAGGCCCACTTTGCGCCATGACTACTTGGGTACTGGCTGAATTATTACAATCCTGCAAGGAGAGTGTCTGGCAAAATGTACAGCAGCTTCACTTTTAGAACAGTTTATACATAAGCACATACTTCTGAATGGCTCACTGCATTACTAAAATAGCAGTACCAACATGTTTGGAGGAAATGTAAATATACAGACTAGGCAATTGAAAGTTTAAAAGCCAAGTGTACAGGTGCATAGAAAAGGGCATTTATTATTTAATAACCTTCCCAAAGCCCCAAGCGCCAGCACAACTTTCCGAAGGTAGGATTACGATCTACAAATGCTAGCATTTTTTAAATTAAAAACCATAAAAATAACAAATATTAAACCTTTTTTTTCTTCTAATGATAACAATATTTTTTTATACGTCTTCTATTTAGATGCTTTTCATCATGAAAATGCAAAGAACACAGTTTACAGAGTAACACTTTTTAAACTCTCCAACGTATGTAGATAATAATACCTTATACGTGTTACTATCAAAATCGAAACCTTTACAGCTTCACAGTTTGAAACATTTCCGAACACTTGCAGACGAAAAACCGTTAAAACGTGAGCACGTGTAAACTGCAAAATGTGCCATCTACGTAGGCAGAGCCACATCTTCCTTCCATAGACTATTAAACAATAAAAAACTATATAAACCTCACCTACTGTGCAATTAGTTTTGTTTTTCAGATTTATTTCTGAATCACCAATCTCTGTTGCAGGCTCCGTTCTCCAGCATCGAATTCTCTTTTTGTGTCAACAAACATATTCTGGAGTTGTAAGTTGTTTCAAAATGGCATAGGCATAGAACTTAGTTATAATTCGTGACTATTTGTCAATATTTAAACATTTATATGTAGAAAAAAATGTTATTGCATGTTTTTCCCTTTTTCTCTGTAACGTCAGCAGCTTGTTCTTAGAAACAGATATATTATAACAAATATTACTTCTTTACTGGCTCCTTTTACATTATATATAGTGAGATTTTATATTATAATATTCATACTGTACTTCGCTCGAGAGGGGTTGCTCGCCCATCAACGCAAACCCTAAACATTTACAATCAACACTTGTTATTATGTTTTCCCCTAGAGATCACATACTGTTAATATGTGCATTATAAGATTATCAGTCTTAGTGATCCTAGCGGAATTCACAATCCGTCATCACAAAAGGTAACGATAAGTAACCAACGTTACCGGCTTGCGGCTTTCAGTCTATTTCCCCTTGTGATCATATGCTGTGAGAATATATACATATTATTATTCTCAACGTCATGATCTCAGAGGAGTTTATGACCCGTCACCACGAAGATCAAATTTTTTCACCTCCCGGAGAAAAGAAGTTTGGTAAATAATTACAGCTCGGAACTATTTCATTATGGATGTTCTGTTAAATACATAACTTTATTTTCCTTTTCTTTTTACTGTAACACTGGTATCAATTGTTATATTATAATAGATTTGTCCTATTGCTACAGAACAAGAATGGGAGAATTTTCAGCGCCATCTGTAATATAATTATCAAATATTTTTAAAAACTTGATCAGATATTTTTATATATATTAAAATATAGCTATCATGCGTACTTTGTTAATTTAAATATTTAATAAACCCTACATTTCTGAATGTTATTTTCTAATTTCTATTCTTATTTGCGATTCCTATTCATCTTCTCCCTAAAGAATATATAGGACCTGTACTATATATTATAAGTGTAACATTCTATATATTATTTGGTGAGTATGTGATTTATTAGCGGAACAGTCTGCAACTTTTAAACACTACAACAGCATGTTTCTGAATTTTACAAAATACAAATTTTAAAAATAATAATCCATGCATTTCGATGTAATATGAAACAATTTAGATTTTAATGTTTTACTTGTTCTCTTGATCTGAGATAATGTAGTTCGGTAGTGTTTGTTGTAGCACTTCTATTCTACTTTATCTAAAAGTAACTGATGCCCTCTTACATCAACAAGAATGTGGGGCAACACTTTTACAAACTGTAGCACAAAAATGAACTATATAGCCACGCTTAACTGATATTTTATGAAATCCATTTTTAATTGTCACCCCTTTCATATATACTACAACAGTTTCTGAAGTAAGTTTATTTGTATTTGCTTAATAAAAACTGTTTCAAACCTAGACTGAATTTTTTGCAGCGCAACCACACCTCCCCGTCATGAAAGTAAACACCACATTATAATTAAATAGTAGTACTAAGAAGTATATCACCTACAAACTTGATAAAAGAAAACAGCATAAAACACTGTCATTTTTCCGCCGTGATTTATACACCACACACCATTTATATAAATGGCCCTTAAAACATATATAAAAAATTGTTTACCTCAAAATTCCTCTCCATCACCTTATGGGCACTATACACAGTTAATAGTTTTCCTAACCTACCCTCTACTCCTTTCTTTCCCCATACTCCTTTGGAAAATGCATCACAATATCACTGACAACAGTGAACAGTTCCCACCCAATAAGGAGCAAACTTGTGTTCGGAACACTTTAGCTAATAAAATGTCCTGTTCTCCAAAGACGAGCAAGGAATGACTGCTAAGCCTTCTACTTTTAATACTTTACAGCCAATGAACATTAAAGTCCCGCTTGGATCACGTTACCCTAATACTCCCTGAACAGGAAGGAATCCTTAATAAAACTTTTCCACAAACATTTTCTACGACTAACGGTTCCTATAAAAAAAAAATATATAAATCTCCAGCACAGTAAGTATTTCAATTACCAACATATTGTGGTGAACATCTAACCTCTGTACTCACACAACTGATCCATTTACTGTTACTCTAGAAACAGGCAGAAAAGTATTGGCTGTACAAAAAAAGGTTATATTTCCCTTGGATCCTCTAAAGACAGAAACAAAACCAAAATACCACATTTGCAACACCTTTGCACAGTTTTTTTAGATAAAAAGAGGCCCCGGAGGTGGGGGAGGGGGGAGAGTTTTGAGTGCAGGAGAAAGCGGCCCCGGAACTCCGGGGGGCCAATAGTCCCCGCGCATACATATAGTTAAACATCCGGGGGGTAGCGATCCCCGAGCAGGGGAGACCCTCTAGGCCCCCCATTATGAAAAACAAATAGCTCCAGAGATTTGACCCCCCCCGAGGCTAATTAACAATAAAGTGGCTTCACCATTTTATTTTATTTTTTTTAACTCAAAACGGGTACCTTGCGTTTTTTTAATAAAAAGAAAATACCCAGCGTCATATACGGCGCCCCGTACACACACTCCATGTAAGATTCTAATTATTCAAAAAGATATATTTATGTATTTAATGTACATATTAAGAGAAGACATTATCTGGGATAATCATAAAAATAGTTTTTTTAAACTGTAAAAAAGCGTATATTACTTTTAAAATCAATTACGGAAATATCGCACGTATATCGTAAGAGTAAAGATAGTTTGAAGACTTATACATTTTATAAAACAATATAGCACTGCACACTAAAGAAGAAAAGTCAACACAATTATTGACCCCTCTCCCAACATTTAAAAGCCCACTTCTCTAACTGTATACATGCATGTTGGTTTAATCTTGATTTTGTTTTTTAATTCTTTTTATTAAACAGTTGCTTAGTAGAGCATTACAATTAATACAGAAACAGAGGTACAATACAACGGCAGTAGTCGGTAGAATAAAATACACTAAAGGACCACTAGTCTTTGATAATAATATCCCCTGCGCCTTGAGGTCCCAGTCTCCAGTTTCTCCAATACATTTCCCCAAACTTCACAATTAGGTTCTGTATTCCACCCACAGGATCCAAATCTTTTCCCATTTTTTGGTGCATCCCCTACTCTGATAAACTACTTTCTCCACCTGTTGCCACCAGTCGAGAACAAGCTCTCAGTTCCTTATACTAGGGCAATAAGCAGCCCCCATGCCCTCACAATGTTCCTCTTTGCCACTCCAGAGGCCATAATGGCCCACATTATTGTGTGCCTGGGCCACATCTCCCCCCCCCCGTCACTCCCGTAGGTGCCATCTTGCCTTGACTGGGACCTGGAGACCTGTGGCATTCATCATAGACCGATTCACCCCCTCCCAGTAGCGCTGAATTTTGGGACAAACATAGGATAATATGAAAAAAAACGTGCCCACCTCCACGCAGCCCCTGACTCACTGATCCGAGTTACAGAGCTCCAGCCCATGTTGGAGTGTTCTAGGGACATATGACCTGTGTAGGATCCAAAGTTGGATCGATTTAAAGCGTGCCTACATGGTAATCTAGCTGGCGCTCTGCAATGCCTCCGTCCAATCCTCATTCTCCAGTAGCCCCAAGTCTGCTTTTAATGCCTCCCTCAGAAGGCCTAAGGGGTCAGGAGAATTATTCATGAGCTTCTGATAGGTGAAAGAGATGGCCTTATCCACCATTGGGTCGAGGAGTAGTCAGTCTTCAAGTTGGGAGTACTCGGGTAACTGTCCTTCCTCTGGTAAATGGAACTGCAGGGCATGTCTCAACTGCAGATAACAAAATCGCTCACAATCAGCCATTTCATATTCTGTCTGTAGGTCATCAAATTTAATCATGGTCCCATTTTGCCAGGCGTCTCCAAGGCAGTCTAGCCTGATAAGGCTCCACCTGCGAAAACCCTGCAGGCACCCCACCTCACTCAGCAAGTAGCATTCTCAGAGCGGGGTTCGCTCCGTCAGTTTGGTCTACCACCCCACTAGTCTTGTGGCATCTTGCCATGCTCGCACCACTGCCCGCATGTGTACAGGGTGATGCTTCTCATGGCCCCTTCAATATAATGCTGCTGGATAGCTCCCAACTGCCATGGCATGCTAATCCACCTGATATGCTGGTTCAGTATGGGGTGCAAAAAGCCAGTTTGATGTTGATGTTTGATGTTTGATGTTTTGGGGGTTTTGTATAGCGCACGTACACTCCAAAGAGCATCTTGGCGCTGTTGACTTCACTGCAAAGTAGAATGTTAGAAGGTTGTAGTTGAGCTTTAAGTATCCTTAAACTAGAGTTTTGCATTTTGATTCTGATAGACCATAAATCCAGGTTTTAGTAATTTTTTATAGGCTTTTTCTGATGGAGATGCTCTAAGTTGAGCTGGAAGGGTGTTCCAGGCTTTGGCGCCTAGGACTGCCAAAGATTTGCCGCCCTTGGTGGTCAGTTGAAACTTAGGTATGGTCATTAGATTGGTCGTGGCTGACCTGAGTTCTCTGTTTGGGAGGTATCTGTGAAATTTGTTGGACAGATATTTGGGTCGGTACTTATGAAAACCTCTGTATGTAATCAGAAGGAATTTGAAAAGTACCCGTTTCTGGAAATGGAGCCAGTGCAACGTATTCAAGGCCGCTGATGCAGATGATTTTCTAGGCAATCTCAAGACAAGCCGGGCCGCTGCATTCTGGATCATCTGCAGTTTATGTAGGGTAAATTTTGCTACTCCTGCATACAAACTGTTGCAATAATCAATTCTCGATGTTATGAGAGCGATTGCAACTGTGCGGCCAGTGGCAGGTAATCAAAAAACTTGCGCAGGCCCTTGAATATGTTGAAACAGACACCGGCCACTTCTTTGGATTGCTGTTTGAAAGATAGCATATCATCAAATTTTATTCCTAAATTGCGTGTTGCACTAATGGTATTGGGGGGGGCTTCCGCATCTGAAGGCCAGCAGGTACGTGGGGAAAAGATGTTATTTTTTCCGAAGGGCAGGATCTCTGTTTTAGCAGAGTTGCACTTAAGATGGTTATTGTGCATCCATCCAAAAGTCGCGGTTAGGCAGTCTTTCAGTATCTGTTCGGCCTTCTCTGTGTCCTCATCTAAAACCAGGACCAGTTGGGTGTCGTCTGCATATGCAACCGTGGTTACATTATGCAGAGCAATTAGATTGATCAGGGGTGCCATGTAAAGATTGAACAAGGTAGGGCTCAAACTGGAGCCCTGGGGCACCCCTGACCTAATCTCCTTCACCTCTGAGTAGAAGTGTCCCAATTTGGTTATCTGTTTTCTGTGAAGCAGAACATTTTTAAACCATTTCAACACGGTGCCCCCAATGCCTGCCTCGGCAAGGCGATGTAATAAGATGGTATGGGACACTGTGTCGAATGCTGCAGATAAATCAAGGAGAACTAGGACTGCCTTCTTCCCCTGATCGAGTGCCGCTCTTATAGTTTCTGTTGTAGACAAGAGTGCTGTTTCTGTCGAGTGGTTAGCTCTAAAACCTGCCTGGTTTGGATGTAGTATGTTGTTTGTTTCTAAAAATGTTGAAAGTTGTTTATTGACCAGGGTTTCAGCACATTTACACAAGGCGGGGAGTTGTGAGATGGGTCTCAGGTTGGTTAGAACGGATGGATCATGTAGCGTTTTTTTTTTGTAGAGGTTTTACTATCGCTGTCTTCCATGTATTGGGAAATTCCCCTGACTGGAGTGAGGCATTTACAATGGTATTAATTATGGGGTTGACCTCGTCCTTAATTGCGTGGATCAGTGCAGGGGGGCAGGGATCAAGTGGTGATCCTGATTTAATTTTTAACATTGTATGTGATGTCTCAGACACATCAATTGTAGTGAAGGTATTCCATCTGATTTTATCTGGGTTGGTTTCTGAGGCTAGATTATCAATATTTGTGATAATTTCAGGAAAGTGTTTTGTGATGTTGACTATTTTTTGTTCAAAGTAGTCTGCGATTTCATTGCAGAAGCTCTGTGATGGAGGTATTTCCTGGGACAAAAACCTTGGATCTCGAAAGCTTTTCACTACACGAAATATCTCTTTTTGATTGTTCTGAGATGTTTCTATCTTGTTTGTGAAGTAGTTTATTTTGGTCTGTTTAATTTGTGCATGATAGTTTCGTCTAGCTGTTTTATAATTATCCTGGTCATCTTTATTATAGTGTTTACGCCATGTACGTTCAAATTTACGTACTGTGCGTAATTTGTCTTTTAGATCATTCGTATACCAGGGGGCTGATATTTTCCCTTGTTTGGATTTGGGTTTATTTGCTCCTCCCAAGATTATTTCCCCCCCTATGGTTCTCATCCATTTTTCATAGCTAAGATTATCAGAAGTCACATTCTCAGTTGTCAGAGGTTTGTTTTCTTTGACCCATATGGGTAAGTCCGGATGTTCAATTATTTTTGTCCAGCAGGGAGGGGATTTCTGATGTCTGGGTCCATTTGGTTGTGTTTTAATAGTTCCACTAGTGACGAGATGAAATGGTATGAAACTATGGTCAGTCCACGTCTGGGGCAGAGGGGTGGATACTTCAATAATATCGAGGTTAGAACAGACACAGTCTAGAATATGGCCCGCTGTGTGTGTGGGGTCTTTAGTAAGAATTTTTAGTCCAAGCACCTGCATGATATCTTTAAAACATTGTACGTTAGAGTCTGACATATTATCAAGGTGAAGATTTAGATCTCCCAGTAATGTAAAATTAGCTGCTTTGAGCGTCAAAGTGGTAATTACTTCCCCCATGCTGTCCAGGAAATGATTCATTTGTCCTGGGGGGCGATAGATTAATGCTCCAGAGAACATGAAGGAGTCATGGGCCTGAATAATAAAGGCTAAACTTTCAGCTCCCTTAATATCTTGTAATTCCGAAATGCTACATGTGAGTGTCTCACGGTGTATGATAGCAATTCCCCCTCCTCTTTGTATAGGTCTGTTGAGTCTATGTATCTTATAACCCGGTGGTAATGCGCAGATAATATCTGGGTTTGACCATTCTCTTAGCCATGTCTCCGTGATCATAAGACAGTCCAGATTGTTCTCTGCAAGTAGGTCATATATGTGCAGATAATTTTTGCACGTAGACCGTGCATTTATTAGTCCACCTGTAATAGTTCTGTATGTGCTTTTGGGGAGGTTCTTAACATAGGGTTGTATAGAGTGTTTACACATCCTACATGTGATAGGTCCTAGCCATTTATCAACCTCTATGAAATGATTACAGTTTATAGTGGTGGTATTTAGTGACAACAGTTTATCTCTAGTTACCTGTGCAGAAGGCATTCTGAGCAGGAACCACAGCCCCCAGCCCGTCCTTAGCGTGGACGGGCGCAGACGGGCTGGACTTTGGCTCGACTTCGGCGCGCCTGCTGATCACGTCCGCTGCGCGGAGGGATTACCGTATGCTTTTATACACGAGCCTTGGAGTCTAGAGCGCTGGGGCAGTGACTACGCCCAATATGTCTGCCAAAATGCTGCCTCTCACTCAGCACCTTAGTCGGCTGGGTGTGGGGCGATTCTACAGTGTTAGGCTGTGTTTTTTACAGCGGTTTTGTAAGGGCAGTGCTCCTTGTTAAAATACTAACAGTTTGCGGCGCAAATTAAAATTTAAACTTAAAACAAACAATTGTAGGCTAAACGCTATGCAGCTCAATACTAACCCCCGGCTTCCGCCTCAGGGGAGTGACATGCAATGGGTCTCGTGAGCAGAATTAGATCACTGCTTTTATACACGAGCCTTGGAGTCTAGAGCGCTGGGGCAGTGACTACGTGCAATATGTCTGCCAAAATGCTGCCTCTCACTCAGCACCTTAGTCGGCTAGGTGTGGGGCGATTTATGTTATTGAGCTGGAACGTCCGGTTTTAACATCTGAGGTCTGGAACTGCCTATCCACCCTCATAGATGCCTCACTGCAGTTTGTGCAGTGCCATGCATGGGCTACCCACTTCCCAGAGCAGAGTGTGCAGTTCACCTTCAATCTACTGAAAAAACGTACTCAGAATGGTGTATGGGGTATTCTGTAACACATATAGCAGACAAGGGAGGGGCTGTCATCATAAATAGTACTACCCGACCCAAAAGGGAACTTGGGTGCCACTGCCAGTAAGCCGCATCACCCCAATTTATCTGAAAGCCTGAATAGCTACTGAATAGCTGGAATATGTGGATGAGTCTATGAATCGCCTGACAGTGCTTATGAGCATATAACAGAATATCGTCGGCATATAGGGAAATATCCTGTTCCCAGCAACCCCCACCATCGTGACATTAACAAGAGGGTCCTGACTTACCCATGGCATGAGAAGTTTGAGCTCCAGCCCAAACACCATGTGGGAGAGAGCACCCTTAGCGTGTACCCCTATGCAGTGTGACCTGTCTAGATACCATCCCATTCACTCAGACTCTCGCCGTTGAGTCATCATAAATGAGTCTGACACAGTAGCAGAATTTTGGTCTGAAACACAGGCTAGACGGGACAGCTAACAGTTACCACCATTCAATGATATTGAATGCCATACAGGCATTCAGCGATAGCAAAGGTGGGGCTTCAGCTGGTTGAGTCTCTGTCATGTGCATGACTCTGTATAAACATCAGAGATTCAACCAGGTACTCCTGTTTAGCATAAATCCGGACTGGTCAGGGTGTATTACTGTGGAGACAATCAGATGCAGCCTATTAGCCACCGCCTTATCCAGGACCTTGACCTCAAACTTGAGTAAGAATATGGGCCTATAGGATCTGCACAGCTCTAGAGGTCTACCCTTCTTTGGGATGAAAATTATGGTGGACAGTCTTAAGTCCTCTGGCAGTCACCTCTCTTTCTGTGCTGTCGGAAACATATTTAACATCAGCTGAGCCACTTTGTCTGCTGCACACTTATATAGTTTAACAGTCAGTCCATTCGGGCCTGCCGCCTTTCCAGACCGTATGTTACGAATAGCAGCCACGATCGCCTCCACTGTCAGGTCTCGGTCAGGTTCCTCCCTGTCTTCCACTGATAGTTCTAACATGGATATATGCCTAAGCCCTTCAGCACATTTATCTCCCTTTCTGCTAGAGACTGACTTGTATAATGCTGCATAATAGGCTTCAAAGGCCTCAGCTGTGTCTGACCCTGAGATGCACGGAAGACTGTTGGGTACCAGCAAATCCATCGTGACAACTTGGAATAGTGTAGTCGTATCCTTCTTTAAAAGTTGTGCTTTGTATTTTTTGGCCTCAGAAAGAATATTTGTTTCTCTTGGAAGAAATGGACTTAGGAGAGCAAATCTGGCAAGAGGTTCCTCTGTTGCTGGCATTAATAATACACACTGTGTGTTTGATCCAGCTGGAATGTTTTGCCTTCAGATATTATTAGAAGTTAGGCAAACAAGGCCTGTACACAGCACCACTGGAAAGGAGACGAATGCCCTTTGAGATACCCCGATTGAGTGTACAGAGATTTTCAGCATTGGCAAACTTTTTTCTAAAATGTAATAATGCTGGTTGAGGTCATCTGAATTTTGTTAGAGAGTTTTCAACTTGGGCCAGCCGCAGCTCAGTTCTTTGCAGAGAATTGTCAAGATCCTATAATGCCTTATTTAAATATTGGGGAAGGAGTTAATCTTCTTTATACATTTGGAGAGAAGAGTTTGCAGGTCTCTTTTTATGAGTTAGGCAGCTGGGGGAGTTGGCCCGGTTCTCTGTCATAATCAGAAATTGTGCCACTGGCCTGGTGGCAATGGTTAGCAGCTCTTCAGATGTAGCCTCTTTCCTTGCGTTTATGGCTCAGCATTGACCTCAGTGATTCATTCATACATCAACAGTGCCACATAAGCGATTCACCGCCCTTTGGGTTACAAAGTGTTTAAAATCTTTATCCTAGATCCCAAAGGATGGATCTGTGCTAGGCCTCAGGCCTGGCATGAGCCCTGGGCTTAATCAGCCCTCATAATGCTGCATATTAAGTGTTTTAGTATGGGGAGAATCTACACACCTAGATCAGCATTGGATGTAGGGTTGCAAGATTCACCCGCCTCACTTCTCCTCTGTTGCTTCATTAACCCCTGCAGGCTCCTCATATGGAGCGTGACTCATCATCAAGGCACCTGCCATACTCAGGGTAGCTCCAATCATGTTGCTGCCCTGGAGGAAAGGGAAGCAATGGTGCAGTACCTCCTCCAGACTCATCTTTGGATCTGCTGAAATGTCCGATAGTCACAGAAGTGGCTGTTGCCCTCTTAAATTCCACTGTGCTCCCCATTCGGTTAAGCTATCAGTGAGCTTCAAATTGCTCACCTGCCTTGTCCTTAGAAGCTTTGTGAGTGATTGCCTGCTCCTTGAATCAGTGGGTCTTCCTTTAGGGCAGAGATCTCCACATGAAGCCATATTTGTTGGCTTTGACAGGGGCCCAATCTGCTGAGCTTAGAGAAGATAGATATACATTGATCCCCACTGGCCATGCCCTCAAGCCAACCAGGGCCAGATGTCCAACATATTTTTGCATGTGCAAACAGATTTGCGACCAGTTTGCTCATTCAAAAATACCTAAGGGCCATGTACAAACCCTAATTAGCGAGTCACAATTTATTTGCGATTTGCCAATTAGGATTTGCGACACAATATTAGGAGGGGGCCTTCCGAATAGCGAGTCTGAGTCCTATGTATGACTGTTTTGCTACCACAATTGAGGTCTCAAAACAGTTGCAATTTACCATCTATTTCAAGTAGGTAGTAAAGCATTTGAAAACAAGAAGGGGTCCCCAAGGGACCCCTTCCCCTTTGGGAATGCATGGGAAAATATTTTTAAGAGCAGGCAGTGGTCCCAGGGACCATTTAACAAAAAACATCTTTATTTAAAAGCAGTCCAAGACATTGAGGTCTGCTGAGCCCCGCAGGCCACCATCCCTGGGAGGGCTAGCCATTCCAAATGGATTCACAAATTGAGAGTGGCTCATTAATATTCATGAGCCTCACAATTTGCGGCCCCATTGGGAATCGCTAAAAGTGTCTCTGACACTGTTGTACATTTGCTTTAGTGGCTCTCAAATTGCGACTCGCAATGTTTCACAACTTGTGAGTCACGAAAGCAAATGGTCGTATATCTCGCCCCATCTTGCTACGGTAAACATAGTTTCAATAATTTGAGTCTAGGCGCAACCCCTTGATATCATTGACACCGAAAAATATGTAAAGTATTTAACACTAACAAAAAAGTTAAAAAGTAAAAAATCAGCACAATAATCATCACACAACAAGTAAGAAAAACAGATTAAAAAAATCATTTAAATGAATGATGTTCCTATACCTTCACACGTTGTCCTTCGTGCCCTGATAGGACTCATATTTCTCACCTCACACCTTCCTCTCAAAAAGCTTAAGCCTTTGTTCCTGCTGTTGGTGCACTTTTCATGCCTCATTAAGGGAAGCACTAAATGGGTCCGCTTCTGGTTAATGCTAATTAGCCTACTACAGGTACAGGTACGTAAAGTAAATTTTTTTTAACCATTTTCCTGGCTATTTACTAAAGCTCTGACATCATCAATTATATATATTTTTTTAATATAAAAATAGTGGTTTTGATCGGTGTAGCCTATCCCAATACAAAGTTAGCAGACTTTGGCCTGTCAAAAGATGATTATTTTGACAGGTTTGTCTGCAGACTTTAAATCCATAGGAGTCATGGCACACAGGTATGCCTGAATTCATTTTCCTTGGACAGCCTAGTGAATAGCACAACATGTACTGCAGTCAACATGTGACATTTAAGTTTTCAATGCTGTTGGTGTATTGGTGTTTGGTGAAGTTCAATTCGCCATTTAGGAATTAGCCAATTTTACTAATTGTAGGGGTCGGATCACATACTCTAGGGACTGCAATGCCCCTGTAGTGTTAAAACAACAGCATCATCAGTCCTAACAAATGGGAATGACATTGCAAAAATATGCTCTTTCTTAGATTATACCTGTTAAAATGCACATACTTTTGGAAATGGCACTTTCTGCAGGGTCACCTTCAACCCCGTTGCCTTCCTCCTCCCCTTTTTCTGACCTTGTTTTTGTTGGCCTTAGGACTCTGGGCACTTTACCACTGCTAACCAGTGCTAAAGGACATGTGCACACTCCCTTAAAACATGTTAAAATTGGTGTATCGACAATTGGCATATTTAATTTACGTATAGGTCCCTTGTAAAGTGTACTATAAGTGCCCAGGGCCTGTAAATTACATGCCACTGGTGGGCCCGCAACCCTGATTATGCCACCCATTTAAGCAGCTGTTCAAACATGTGTCAGCCTGCCACTGCAGAGCCTGTATGTACAGTTTCACTGCCATGTTGAGTTGTCATTGAAAACCCCTTGCCAAGTCTTAAAATCTTCTTTTATTATATATAAGTCACCCCTAAGGTAGTCGCTAGGTAGCCCATAGGGCAGAGTGCTGTATAAGTAAAAGGGAGGACATCTACGTTTCAGTTTTACATGCCCTGGTAGTGAAACACTTACAAAAAAGTTTTTCTCTATTGTGAGGCCCACCCCTCTCATAGGTTAATATTCTCCTCACAGTAGCTCTTCGACGTTGATGCTTGTTATATGTGAGGGTACTGTTTCAGCTGGGCCTCCAGGGCTTCTGTATCTGGCTTATGCTCCATCGCGGTCGGCTTGACTTTACATATTTGACCTGGTCCACCGCCACCTCAAGTAACCCCTAAGCGCTATTGATGTTTAAGAACTAGATTCAATGTCATCTTTAAAAATTCATAACTCTGGTGCAATTTATTGTATTTTGGTTGTTTTGTCATGTTTTGTTCAATAAATTAATTTCTGTTTTTCTAGCTAGGTGTAGAATATTTTTGTGTGGTGTTTTTTACTGTTTAATTTTTATTAAGTGGTTCACACATTCTTTACACTTACGTTAAGCCTGCCTTCTCTGTGCCAAGTTCCAAGAGAATGAGCACAGGTTAATTTAGGGATTATAATTGCCTAGACCAGAGTGAGGCTCTCTACTTCGACAGGGTGAATACTTCTGCCAACTAGAGACCCCACTTCTAACACATACTAAGACACACAAGCATTCACAACTGCCCTATGTAGATGGCCCTATCAGTTTTATGTGTTGTCTAGTGGATACCTCACTTGAAATCCTTTCTAGAGGTGCCACTGGAACCATAGCTCAGCTACCAATTGCCAAATATCTGCATGACATGCACAGTCAACATTGGACTGCAAGATGCTCCAGCGTCCCAAGAATGTAAAAAATGCCAAAAAAGAATTACAACTAAGCGCTACATGGTATTTTCACAGCAGTATTCATGTGCTTCAGGTCGATGTAGAGTTTACACAGATGTCTTGGCAGAAAATGAAAGTAGTTTTTGTAAGTATGCATTATTACCTTTGATGTACGCTTTAATTTCATATTCGTCTGCCAGTGCACTGCCCCATAAACCTAAAGTCAACAAGAAAAGCAGTGTTATTTACATTATTAGATGTTGTAGTCTCAGAATTAAACTAAGAAGATGACCTAAGGTTCAGCCCAGCACAGTATATTTAGCCAGATCAGCAGAACAAATAAAAACATAGTTAAGGTATGGGTGAAAACAAAAAATATGCCCAGTTGAGGGTTCCACAATAAAAACAGTGGGAGCTAAGCATGGACACTTAAAATGAATACATGTATTCTTCTTAGGGTGACCAGCCCTCCACAGCATTACAGGCACTGTTTTCAGACTTTAATATGTTACCATTAACCCTGGATGGAGTTCATGGAGTTGGACAGCGCGGAACTACGCAAAGTGCAAAAAAAACTCTGCCGCACTACACGGAGCTCCACAAGAGACGGAGTGTGATAAAAAAAATGCAGTTCACGGTGATTGCACAGTGCCGGATTCTTGTCCATACTGTGCAATCATTGTAAATGGCACCATGCACTGCGCAGAGGTTGATTTTCCTCACTCATGGTCGCCAACTTGACATTGATGAATGCGAGCGAGGAAAAAAACTCCGCTCTGCGGAGCGAAGCAGAGTTTTTCGGAACACCGCGTCACACTGAGTGCGGAAAACTACGCAAACTCTGCGACTGGAGCGGAGTTCACCACCCAGGGTTAGTTACCATATGCTCAGGACTGATCTGACCCAATTCTACGAGCTTATGAAATAGGAACTGACAAAGCCAATGCATTTGACTTTTGTAGAATACATATGTGTATTTGGTCCCAGACAACCAACGACACAAACATGTAAATAGGTATAAAGACAACATACATAAAAGCATCAATACATATACAGTTTAGGATAAATGCAAGAACCCACGCACATTGACCCTACAGATACTCACACCCAAGTCAACCTTCATGCAGTCGCCAATACACATGTATAAGAAATGTGTTATGTTGTGAATTTCTTCTATACTATACAATTCTGTTGCAAGTCTATTCTAAAACACTATTAGTGAAAGAACATGAGAATAGAAAAGAAAGAACAAGAGTGCATAATTGAAGGATCATTGTGAATCGAATGTGAGAGGGCAAAAGCAGCAGTTGTAGCCAACACCGACCTTTTATTGCTAAGCAATAAGTATTGAAAGAAATTAAGCTCGGGAAAGGAGATAAGGAAGCAGTAAATGATGGAAGGGTAAAATCAATCGACTGGTACAGAGATGCTGGTGCAAGACAGGGGTATCAGGGATTATGTCCACAAATCAATTCTCAGAAGGTCAAAGACAAACCATAAATATATAGATATACAGTCCCATGATACTCTGACACAATCAGAAAGTGCAGAAGCAGGGACACTATATGAACAGGGGGCTGTACAGACAAATAATTGTGGACAGATATATAATTACAGGAGTCATATAATTTCAATTTCGGACTCATTTGCTTATGAAATATGAGGTAAATGAAACACCACTATCAATACCTAGTAATTTCTCGGCTACTCCGTGCATAAACCACTTATACTTGGTCCTTTAAGTCTCCACGCACGTCCTGCCACTGACCTCTTTGGAAAGATATTCTGCCACTAACAATGCAGCTTATCACATGCTCATTTATTTTTTGCATCTCTGGACAAGAAGATGAAAAAGACAACAACATCTAGCCAGGACAAAAAAATATGGAGCCTAAGAGGGGAAATGAGTCAGAAAGAAGTTAAATATCTAAGAAACAAGTGACTCATACAGATGGACTCACTAAATACCAACAAACTATTTCCCCTACAAGGTTTTGACTTTTTCATGTAGTGCACAATTAGTTTCTCAGTGACTGCTCAGTTAATATTGCTGGATTTTCAGAAAGAAATAAACGTAAAGATTCCAGTTCGAATTTTGAATTAATGCAGGCCTCAGATCTCCTGAGAAACATAGTTATGAAGAAATATTGTCAGTGATGTTCAGTCAATAAGGATTTAAATCATTTTAAACTGTACATTCAGGTATTTTCTCTGGAGTCCTTCAGTTCTGTCTTTCTGTTTCATAGATAAAATATTCAAATCTGATAACAAATGGTCAGAAAGGTTGAAATGATTGACAAGGGGCTGGTAAGGTTTGTTTATTTATGTTGGCTGATTCGAGATTTCTGAAGCATGTAGGAAGGTAATTTATGGTTTGGCCTAATCAAATCAAATCAAATATAACTTTATTCGATTGATGAAAAGCAATCATAAAAGTATACATAGAAAACAATTCATTAAAATCTTTAAAAATAATAAATTTTCAATTTCTCCATGGCGTACAAAAAAATTCATCAATTGCAGGGGATTCAAAGTCCATAATATCATACATTTTAAATGACATTTATGCGATCATACTTTTCCTACTACGCATCACATTTTTCAAATATAGTGTAGTTGTTGCAACACACAGATGATTATCAAGACATTGAATACTAAGCATGGCCACGCGGCATTGACGGTGGCCCATCTCTCTCAAGAATTGGTAGTAAAACATTGTGTCTAATCGCATCATAAAATTTACAAAAGAGAAAAACATGTATAGTACTCTGAGGTGAAATGTCATCACAGGGACAGGGAGATAAATCATGCGTTCAATTATTTGGGGAAACTAACCAATCTATGGAAAGTTCCAAATCTAAAGCAAGACAATAAGAAACTTTCATAATTATCTAGCACATGGATTAATTAGGGCTGAATATTAAAAGTCGTTAATATCATTTGATGTTGCAGAACAGAGGGTTTTAAGACCTCAGTTGTGACTCTTAAAGAATCCAAGAAAGCTAAAGCCTCCCTCTTCAAGTCTGTACGCGAAATAGCTGAGATATTAGTAGGATTTAAAAAAATAATCCAATTTTCCAATATCCTTCAAAAAATTACAAACATAGCTCAGCCACGGTATCCTCATGGCTCCCTCTAATTTTAGAATATCAGTCTAAATATCTCTGTCAAGCTTTGTTGCTTCTTGTGTCCACAGCCTGTGCCATAATAGTACAGGTTCCAGCTTAATTAGATCAGATATAAAAGCAAGACCCAATTCTGCATGACAGTTATAGTTGGGGCTGCTCTTGGGAACTGCAAGGATAAACTTTAAGAAGGAGTTTTCCACCACTTGGATAGGCGTGGGGTCGACAAAACCCCAAACCCCACTACCATAGGTAGCACCAGACACACATTTGGCTTTAGAGATTTTAATTAGCTTCACAGGTGGTCTAGTGCCTAATTTCTTTGAGAAGGTCTTGAGAGCAGCCGTTGATTGTATCAAAGCAAGTTTTTTAGCAGACACAGCCTGTGACCAGGACGCACTCTGGGTAAAAAGTATCCCAAGATAGAAAAACTGCTTGGTAGAATCAAGCTTCTGTCCTGCTATAAATATGTCCCTCTAAGATTTACAATGCCTGCCACAGTGCATAGTAAAAGTTTTGGTGGTATTAACTTTTAAACCCAGCTCGTTCATGAAGTGGAAGAAGCTATCTACCACACGCTGTAATCCCACTTGAGTACGTGACATAAGAACAGCGTCGTCAGCGTACAAAAGCGCCGGGATTGGGCGGCAGGCTACGTATGGGGGATAAAAACTGTTGTTGCACAGATCTTTTTCCAATCTGTTTATATACAAGTTAAAAAGAAAGGGGGCCAGAACACAGCCCTGTCTGACCCCACTCCTAATTAGAATTATATCGGTGCGTTCCCCCTTTAGGCCAAAGCGAACGCGGCTGAAGCGTCGCTATAAAAACGTTTAAGATAATAAATATTATTTTCTTCAACCCCAAGTTGTCCCAGTAAGATCCATAGTTTGGAATGAATCACGCAGTCGAATGCGGCCGAGAGGTCAACGAAGGCCAAGAACAGGTTACCCTTCTTGGCCCTTGTGTACTTCCCGACCAGCATTAGTAAATTTAGACCTTGTTCCAAAGTCCCTAAACCAGAGCGGAAGCCATACTGGAGATAGGATAAAATAGAGTTTTCTTCTGCCCACACCAGAAGCCGGTCCAGGATTATTCGACCCGCTATTTTAGTAAAGGAATCTGAGAGGGAAATGTGCCTATAACAACCCGGATCTTGTCTATCCCCCTTTTTATAGATAGGGACTATTACAGATTCCACCCAGGTGGGCAGGAAGTCTGAGACACAGCTAGCATTAAGCACCTGGACCAGGAGAGGGCCCCACAAAGAAGGGGTAGTCTTAAAAATATCTATGGGGACAGCATCCGGGCCGGGGGCCTTACCACCCTGGCTTACGCATAGGGCTTTTTCAACTTCCTCCAAGGTAAAACACAAATGTCTTGAGGTGGGGTATTCAGAGGGTGATATCATAAAACCCACTTGTCCATCACCCTCATAGCCTCTAGAAAAGTGCCTAATCCAATCAGATTCAGGAATTGCTATTTCCAGCTTTGGGTCAACCTCTTCCCTAAGAAAGGGAGTTCTAATGAGTTTCCAGAAGCCCGCACTGTTATTCGTAGTAGAAGCAAGATGCAAAGCTTCCCAGGCTTCAGCTCTCAGCATATTCTTCCTATCTTTTATTGCTATTTTATATTCCTTCCTAAGTCTGCCAACCTCGTGACACACCTAGGTTTCTTATGCAGTTCCTTTTTTAGGAGAGCATAAGCCCTAGTACACTTGGAATCCAACCAGCCTCCCTCCCGCTTATGGTTTTTAAATTGTCTCACAAGGGAGGCCCTGATTTAATTTGTGATGGTCGAGAAGGAAGCACAGAGCATTTCGTGGGAGAATCTACCCTTAAACAAGTCATTATTTCTTGTAAGCATTTTCCAACCACTAATTTGATTATTTCTGCCTGATTCACCATGGCCCATTTTAACGTGTATCCATTTATGCTACCAATAGCTAGATTCCCGTCCACACTGTCCCTTTCTTTATGATTTATCAGAGTGGACGTTGTTAGCAGGAGGATGGCCACACAGAGCGGAATGTGGTCACTTAATGCAATAAACAGAGACGTTAAAGGAATAGATTCTACCACCGTATTTATTAGAGACAAGAGCATAATCGATAGTTGTAGCACAACCCCTTCCATTAAATGTTGAGGATAGGGAAGATGGTAAAGAACAAACTTCATTAGCAAATCCTAGATCAAATTAAGCTAACAAACTATTAAATCGTTCCCCTTGAATGGAGTGATTAAAATGTAAATGGCCCAAGCCATCTTCCTGTGTCATTCCACACCTATTATCCTTCATCATACTACACAGAGTACAATTAAAATCCCCAAACAAAAGTATCATCAATTTATGTCTGTAAATTGTTTCCTGTAAAAACAGTGCTTTGGTCAGTTTACTTAAAACAATAGGTACATCACCAGGAGGAATGTTGTTATATAGGTTAACAAGAGCAATTGGAATATCAAAAGCCAAGAGAAGTATTAGAAGTTGAAAATAAGTGTCTGTAATAGGCTAAATTACTTTTACAAGGTCCAATTTATTAGACAAATAAATACTCAGACCACCCTTTGCTCTTCCATGTAAGACGACAACAGCCGGAGTGTGAAAGGTTCTAAAACCATTTAAGTGGACCGGGTCAAGTCTCCAGGTTTCTTGAAAACAGAGCACATCTGGTGTCTGAATGAAATCCCACCAAATTGGATTAGCAATTTTAGATCTAATACCGGCCATATTCCACGAGGAAATTTTACATACCGGTGGGACTAGTAAGGGGATGGCTGACGGAACAGAGGTGGAACCACTGGGTAAAGAGGAGATCCTATGGTCACCTCCCACCTCTGGTCCCCCATCTGTAGTCCCAGAGCCCCCTATATATATCTCGGAATCCCTGAAATAGTCGGGGCTATATTAAAAACTTTCCCCCCATCTGCCACTATAGTTTCCCCATTGCCAGGATAGGGGATAGGGTCAACTTCTATGTCTAGAAGATTAAGTGTAGTAATATCTACCTGTAGTCAGTCATTGTTTTCTAAGCCACTAAGAGTGTCAAATGGATTAAATGTTGGGACACCGTATCTTCTACCCAAAGGTCCACCAAAGTTTAAAGGTGGACAAGGGGGAACTAAACACCTAATTGATCGAGATGGACAATAAAAGAAACCGAGGGGAAGAATGTTGACAAAGTCTGGGTCAAGTGCCCCAGTACAACCTCTCTCGATTAAAGTACGTACCAATTATGGTGACCGGAATGATAGAATTACACAGTCACCCCTCAGTGTTTGATCTAAAGTGCCCAAAAAACTCACTCTTCTGTCCATCTTAAATTCCGAAAACAAATAGTTTTTAAACCCAAACTTGGTAGATAAAAAATGAAGAGATTTATTCCTTAAAGTTGACCAATGTTCAAAGGTATTAGGGGGTAATGGAGGAACATTGGCTAACACCACAGTACATGGTGTCGCTTCTGGGGACAAGTTTAAAATAGGTAAACTCGAAATTACGTTTGACTCAGATGTATGCTCAGCTCTTCGAGTTTGATTAGATGGTACATTGGAAACTGCTGGGGTTGAGACAAGCAACCCAGGAGTATTAGTTCCAATATCCCCCCTTAATTTTTTTAACTCCTTTCGACAATTGACCTTGGAATTTTTAGTTTGATTTTGTGTTTGGTTTACAGAGACCAGTAAAATATTATTGGGATTTCCACTCGAACAGATAGAGGTAGGTTGGGGTAGTATGGAAATTGTTTTATCCTGGGATGACTGCTGAAACACATCAAGCTTTCCCTTAATGTTAGTCAGCCTTGTTTCAATATTCCTGACCTTTAAGCAAATGGGTTCTAAAAGCGTTGTGAAAAGGGTCTCCATTCTTTCCCAGAAAGATTCCTCTACTATTGGGGTCCTTGAACTAGTTGATGGAATTACAATTTCTGGCTGGTTATTCGCCTTATATCCTCTTTTCCCAGTAGGCTTTTCAACACCCTTTCTTTGTTTGTTGCTAATGTTCCCTTTACCATTTTTTACGGCTTGACCTTCCTTAGTCATGTGTTTAAATTTAGATCTTGCCTTCTGCCCTCTGGTCCTGACACGCGGGCTGTCACTATTATCAGTTAAAATAGAGACAGAAAATGAGCCCACCTTTTCTAAAGAATCCTCATTCAGAGGAAGAGGATCAAGAATTACATCACTTGTAAATATTGTGGGGGTCACAGATAGCCTTGTTAAAGAGGGCATGGGTTCGGGAGATACAGGGGCATCCCAAGAGCTATCTCATTAGTTGGTAAAATGGGATGTACCCCGGGTAAAGCAACAGAAGATGGAGCTAACATCGAGTCCTGGGAGTTAGTTGTAAACATAGAAATGTTTGTAACAGGTAGGGGAAGAAGGGTACCAGCTGGAAGTGAAAGGCGCCTTTCTGTGCTTTCAATAGCAGAGGCGACCACCCCAATAGTTTTCTGCAGCATCCGGTCGATAGCTGTCAGACTAGGAAGAGATGGATTAGGAGCTACCCTTTGTTTTGCTATTGGGGCAGGTTAAGCAGGCATATTCTTCCCCATTATTTAGCACTGAATGTGTAAAATGTAGTAATTAAATATATATCCAAGATAATATATCAGTATCACCATACGCCAGGAAGATTAACACATTAAGAAACATATAAAAAGGAGCACTTTAAGTAAGCTCTTAGGAAAACACGTATTAAACCAATAAAATGATTGCTTTTTAGACTAAAAGACACAGTTTGCTAATTAGTGCCATACAACTTAATAAATGTTAGGAACCTGTAAACAATGTCCAAGAGGGGTGGCCCAGCCCGGACCTCTTCCGGCCCCGGAGGGCCGAAGACGGTCCGGCCCTTGTCCCGGGTTTCTCCCGGGACGCTCCCGTGACGTGGGGAGATGACCTCAATTTTATGCGCCACCAGGCACGGAGCGTACGTTGGCGGCTGCTGGCCGCAAAGGCTCACGGGCGTATTAGTCCTCCTGCTCACGGCCCCCACCCAACTGCGGCCGCGCTCCGATGCAAATGAGCTGCAGTGGCAGGGGAAGACCAACAATGGGGCGACGAGCACAGGAAAAAAGCCCCCAGCAGGACACAGGAATGGTGGAATGGAGTTTTTGCCAGGTAAGACCCCCGCTCCACCGGGAGATGACCCCGATTTTATGCGCCGCCAGGCGCGGAACGTACATTGGCGGCTGCTGGCCGCAAAGGCTCACGGGCGTTGTAGTCCTCCCGCTCGCGGCCCCCCCCAACTGTGGCTGCGCTCCGATTCAAATGAGATGCAGCGGCAGGGGAAGACCAACGATGGGGCGACGAGCACAGGAAAAAAGCCCCCAGCAGAACGCGGGAATGGTGGCACAGAGTTTTCGCCAGGTAAGACCCCCGCTCCATCAGGAGATGACCTCGATTTTATGCGCCGCCAGGCGCGGAGCGTACATTGGCGGCTGCTGGCCGCAAAGGCTCACGGGCGTTGTAGTCCTCCCGCTCGCGTCCCCCCCAACTGCGGCCTCGCTCCGATGCAAATGAGCTGCGGCGGCAGGGGAAGACTAACGATGGGGCGACGAGCACAGGAAAAAAGCCCCCAGCAGGATGCAGGAATGGGGGCACAGAGTTTTCGCCAGGTAAGACCTATATTTTGTTTCTTTACAGGTTTGGCATTCGCGCATAAATACCTAAATGATATACGTTGATGATCATGTAAGATGCCTTCTTGTGCCATAGGTTCTTCCTGTACCAGAGCGTGTTAATGATGATGTTTGTAAAAGGTATTGATATATTATATTATTTTATGTTATATGGATATGTATAGCACAACTTATCAACTGAAGGGTATCCAGGTACTGAAAGTGTATCCATTTTTAGCCCAGTATCCAGAAACTGGGCTAAAAATCACCATCTACCGGGCGGTCAACGAAGTAATGGGGGAAGAGAAGACCGGTACATCACAGACAGAGGCACTCGCATCAGAGGGAAATCACGCAAGGACATTACCGGACCAGCTGAACCAGCTCCCTCTCCCTAGGCAAGCCCAGATCCAGCAGGGAATAACACCTGCCACAGTTGGATACAATGAACCAGTAAAGAGAAAGCTTCGCACTCCCCAGGAAATGGCACTTTTGCCAGAGGAAAATCAAGCCAGGATAGTCCCCGACCAAACCCCACAGCCTGCTCCCATCGGGCAAGCTCAGACACCTCCGGGAATCACAATCCCGACAATAACCATGAAGAGTGCCCCCAACGATCTTTGTGCAGCAGTGCAACAAGAGCAGAAAATGTTTAATCACCATGCTCAACAAAACATTGTCCCCTACCAAACAGGCACTCGGGAAAGCATAGTTCATCCGTCAAACGATCAGATGCCGCATAAGAGCTACATACTGCTCAAACCTGAATACATCACGAAAGGTCGCCAAGATGTGCTGAATCGTGGGAATATACTAAAACTACTTCGGGCAATTCCCACCTTGAACGATCTAAATACTTTAGACCTGCTTTCAATTGACTTCCTCCCCGCCGATTATCCAGGAAAACCGGAAATAACCAGAGCACTATGGAAATCAGCGGTTATAGCACAAAGAATATTAAATCACCACACCACCTTTAAGGATTGGGGCATTCAAATCAGCCCCTACCATCCTCCAGCTTACCCGGCACCGCTAATAACCAATAGCCCAAGCCAAGTACAACAAAAAAGTTTCCGGCCTTCCACCTCGATTCTAAAAGGGGCCCTTGGCCACTCGGAGCCAAGAAGGGCTGATAATCGAGGTAAACAATTCTCGCCGTTAAGGGGGGAACTTTCAAGCAGATGGAATTCTAGCCTTTTAGACCAATGTGTTAGAACAATAACTCTCACACCAGTGCCACAATGACATACCAACTACGTAACTCAGGACAAAGTAGTGTCGAAAGCAGCAACAATTCGCCTTTGCTCGTGGAACGTAAATGGTTTGGCAGCAAAAACTGAGGACTCCGATTTCCTCCAATACCTGAACAATTTCGATATCATTATGCTACAGGAAACATGGCTCATAGAACCAATGCAAATTCAAGGTTTCCGCTGTTTCGCGCGCCCCGCCACTAAAGGGAGTAAAAAGGGCCACACCTCAGGGGGGCTGGCGACATATATCTCAATATCATCTATACTAACAGCGAAACTAACGGGGCCGGAGAATGATGTAGCACTACCAGTTAAACTCACCCTCCCATGGGCAGAGGCAAAGTCTGAAGTAATTCTGTTTAATGTCTACATCCACCCGAAACGAACATCAACTGACACAGTAAAACTAATAGAACTAATATCCTCACATGCAGACTGCTCAGATGTCTCAAATTTCATTTTATCAGGAGACATGAATTTATTCTTAATGGGAACATCCGAATCAAAGGAAGTCTCTCTCCAATCACTATACTACAATTTACCTGAGCAAAGCACCTTTCCCCACGGGAGGCCAAACAAGACAAATCGCCACTTTCTGGAAGACCTGGAACACTTAAACCTGAGGGCCCTTAAAGGAAGATCAGATAACGATACTCCTCCAGCAGCAAGCTACCTCACTGAGCGATCAAGCTCGCTTATAGACTATACGTTTGTTAGCCTTCCACTGTGGCAACATGTAACAGGCTTCAAAATGGGCGATATAGGAGACAGTGATCACCGCCCCCAGGAGGCCTCCCTAGTGGGCACAGCTACGAACAACATTCTCCCCGCTCTACAATTAGGCTCAAGTTACACAACCAATTACAAGAGGATTAAGTTCTCGACAGAATCAATAAAGACCTTGACAGAAACAGCAATCAATCTGAAATTGGCTCAAACACCTGGCGAAAACCAGATAAATTCCTGGGAACGCTTTACAAGCAACCTCAGCTCTCTAAAGGCAACAGCTACAACACAAAGGATCTCACATGGGCAGTCACAACCGATCAATCTATCCATGAGCCAAAGAAAACAATTAAAAGGACTCAAAAAATCATTAAACGGCTCGCTAAGATCTTTACACCACGACCCATGTAATATTACACTCATCTCCAATGTGCGGGAACAGAGAACCAAACTAAAGAGGCTGAAATGAAATAATAACAACAACAATGAACAGGACCTCTGGGTAAAACTCTTGCACAACATCAAGCACAACGCCAGTGATAGATTCTGGAAAACAGTAAACAAGATAACAAACCCGAACCGTGTGGGCCCCACCTCCTATATATTAGAAGAAACATGGGCAACCTATTTAAAATCCCACTTCAGTGCCCAAAGCTTCACTGTCTCAACGCCGGGGAAGATCAAAATAGCGGAGCACGTAGTTGACACCATCGATTGTAGTAGGGAAAGTGCTAGCTTCCCCCCCGCAAACTCTACAGCTGGTTCATGTGTAAAGGCAACCAGCATACCCGCTGGAGTTAAACAACACAGCAAAAAAAGTACACCTGTCACTGAACAGCTCTTAATTAAAAAACAGATCAAGAAGGGAAAAAAGGATGGAGCTCCAGGGCCGAATGGTATTCCACCAGCAGTGTTCAAAGAAAAACCAGAGGATTGGGCAAAAATACTGCACTCACTATTTCTTGAAGTACGACATCTGGGCATAATTCCAGACTCTTGGAAAGGGTCGATAATTGTGCCAATCCATAAAACGGGCAGCAAGAAACAACCAGCCAATTATCGATTAGTAGCCCTGATCGACAATGAAGCTAAATACTTTGCGGGTACACTGCTGGAGGAATTGACAACTTGGGCGGAAAACAAAGAAATAATTCCGCTTAACCAGACAGGATTTCGAAAAAGCACCGGCACAATAACTAACATCATGGCAATGTCAATGCTAATGGACATGGCAAAAACCAAGCACATGCAGCTTCACGCTTGTTTCATTGATTACAGTGACGCGTTTGATAATGTGGACAGGTCCAAACTATGGGCGAAGCTAGCCAGATGGGGTATTTCCAACAATCTTCTATCACTGATCATGCTCCTACACTCCAACACCTGGGTTCAAGTAAAATTGGGCTCAGGAACGCATCTTTCAAGGAAAATTCAAACAACGAAAGGGTTGAAACAGGGCTGCGTGCTGGCCCCCATGCTATTCAACCTATTCATGGCAGACTTAACCCCGGCACTTAACAACTGCAACTCGCACCCACCCAGGTTAGGGGGCTCCCCAATATCTAATCTACTCTATGCGGACGACGTTGTCCTACTCAGCTACACCGCAGTGGGCCTGCAACATCTCTTGAACTGTCTAGAGGTCTATGCAAAAGAAAACTGTCTCTCAATAAACTTAAATAAAACAAGGTCCATGACAATAAACAAGAAACGAAAAAAGCCCTATCAGTGGCGCCTGGGTAATAAACACGTCGAGTCAGCAGAGGATTACAAATACCTGGGTATATATATAGACAAAGATGGTCTAGCCAACACCCAGCAACAGGAGATCAAAAGGAAAGGGCTGATTCTTGCACTCTCTCTGAAGGGAGTCTCAGCCAAATTACTGGGCCCTACTCTGAATCCACTTCTGATGGTAGCCCGGGCCAAAATATTGCCTTCTATTACTTACGGCACTGAGGCACTGTGTGGGAGAGTCAGCAATCTGCTGGACAAAACAGTTGTTAAAACATATAGAACATTGTTCAGCCTCCCGACCTACACTTCACCAGCACAAATTCGTCTGGAATTTGGCCTTATAAAGCAAACTTGGGCTAGCTACGGCGCTTTCATTAACTGCTGGCACAAGATTAGGTCAGCAAACCCGAACACATTAAACCACCTCCTCTGGCAAGAGATTCAACAGAGGCCGAAATCACCCGCAGGCCAATATCTTGAGGAGGCTCTGACGATCACAGGCCTGTCCCCCTTATGGGACACACACTGCCTCCATTCGGCGTTTAAAAAACGGTGTGGAAGACGCTGAAGACACTCTCCTTGCTAGAGGATAAGGCGACCTTCTCGCTCAGAGCGCATGCCTGGATGACCTTGGCCACATATAAGCACTTAGCCCCACAACATTACTTTAATCTGGGATATTCAAAAATACTAAAACAAAAATTTTTAAAGTTCAGACTTGGAGTGTTACCAACTACGCAGCAGCTTCCACCTTGGAAAAGGGAGCAGGCTTTTACTCTCTGGAGTCTGTGCAATAAGGACTCGGGCGACATCATTCATACAATCTGCACCTGCACTGAGCTGTGTCAAGAAAGGAGACAGCTGCTAAAAACTTGCTTTAATCAAAGAGGTATCAGGACAAGGAGACAAGCTGTCCTGGCATGCTTTGATCCCTCATCACCACAACTGAACACTAGGTTAGTTAAATTTCTCGAAGCAGCTCGCTTAAAAATGCCAAACTGATTGTCACTTTGTAGTTCATTGCGCTATGGGGGAAATTTTACTAAGTGATTGGATAAATCTTACAGTGGATTACAACCTCTCACAAGCAGTAAAGACAAAAACATCTGGGACATTTAAATTGTATTGACATTGAAACGTCTTTTGAAGGTCATGTTGCGACGCTCATGAGGGAGCATTCACTTTTAAATATGGAACATTTTAATATGGTTGTATTAATTGTATGCATTGCAATGGTTTTAAGTAACTATGCAAATAAAGTTTTACCTTACCTTCTTGTGCCATAGGTTCTTCCTGTAACAGAGCGTGTTAATGATGATGTTTGTAAAAGGTATTGATATATTATATTATTTTATGTTATATGGATATGTATAGCACAACTTATCAACTGAAGGGTATCCAGGTACTGAAAGTGTATCCAGGCGCTGTGATGTGTGATATATGATGCAACTTTTAGCATTACAGTAATGTACCTATACATTTTTTACTGCTTGTTTTTTCAGCTATCACAACAAGAACTCAGCAATTGTGATCTATGTAATAAGCACTGAATGTCAATTTGTCGAAAAATCTTTTTTAGCTTTTTGCTTGTGGGTAATAAGGTGAATGTTATTTGAATTATGTTCGCTGGAGTAAAGGACTGATAATAATTCACCTACAAAAGTGATACTGTCAGTTTTGATGCTGCTGGGAATTAAATAATTAAGGTATGGTTAGGAGATAGGAAAGGGTAAGGAACAATTGAGCTAAGGGAAGGAAAGTTTTTTTAGTTTAGAGATGGGTAGCATTAAAGGGAGGAAAGAGTAGTGGTAAAGGAATGTGAGAGGATTTTAGGGTTCATGATAAGGTAGAGTTAGAGGGAGGTCAGTAGTTTAAAAAACAAAGAGGGTTAGGGGAAGTACCCCAAAACATAAACAAAATGAAACAAAGGGGGGGATTATGTGATATATATAAATATATATCAAAACAAAACCCGTTCATGCATAGAGTGACGCATAAATTATGCAAAAAAGAAAAAGAGAACTCTGGGTAGTTCTCACTTTTCGGTGGAAAGCTGCTCCTGTTAGAGCACTCTCAACACCGGTGACACTCTAGATCTGCTCACCTCAAATGTCTGTTTTTCTATCAGTTTTTAAGCATAGGATTAGCCAAGTGCCATCCAGGCCGAGATAGAAAAGGACAAAGTCTTTTGCCATTTCTACAGCAAAGTCTTTAAGCATAGGACTACCACAGTCATGTCTTGCCGAGCTGTAAAATGACAAAAGCCATTTATCACTCCAGGCACAGTATTACAGCTTTGAATTGGTAAGATACCAACTCAAACCAACCTGAAATGAGTAAAAGCAACCCCTGACACAAGTCCACTAGTCCTGGGACTTCGGTCAGGGGGGCAAGGTCTCTTCCAAGCCCTTGAAGATCTTTGCACAAGTTGAAAGAAAAGTCCACAAAGTTCTTTCTCCTCCTTTGGCAGTCAGGCAACCACTGCAGGCCAATCCCC
Source organism: Lissotriton vulgaris (assembly GCF_964263255.1). NCBI lineage: Eukaryota > Metazoa > Chordata > Amphibia > Caudata > Salamandridae > Lissotriton > Lissotriton vulgaris. The sequence continues at coordinate 1,529,412,074 of NC_141693.1, forward strand.
CAAGCAGCACTTCAGCTTGGAATAGTCTCTCCTAAGTTTCTTCAGGTTCCTTCTCCTCAGCAGAGGTTTTGTCTTGTAAGTCCAGAAGTGATCTAATTTCATGGGATCAGGGTCCCAATACTTATACCCCAAAATCCTTTGTTCTCTGAGGGGAGAGGGGCCTGTGCCCAGTTCGAGCCAGTTCTGAAGCACTCTGTTTACCAGACTTCTCCTTTCCATTCACAGCGCAGGGCAGGCACATCAGACGCCCCACAGGAGGTGGAGCCAGCATTGTGGAAGGCAAGAACAGTGCTGGAGCACTTTGTTGACAGTCTTCCTTCTCTTCTTTCAGTGTGCAGTGCAGGGCAGAGACATCAGACGACCCACAGTGGGTGGAGCCAGCATTGTAGAGGGAAGGCCCAGCCCTATTCAGGTCCCAGGTGCAACTCCTCCCTCCCATGTAGATGCAGATCTCCCTATTCAACACTGGGCAGCCACAGCCTGTCACCTGGAATTCCCCAGCGCTGTCAAACACAAACACAGACAAGGAATACACAACCTCGCAGAGACAGGCTCAAATGGTTAGGCAAGCAAATACCTACTTTCTAAAAGTGGTATTTGCAAACACAGAATATTAAAATAAACGTTACTAAAAGATGTATTTTATTATTCTGAGTCCAGGCATACTAAGATTTTTATGTCCTGATAGCGAAAAACTCTACAAAATGTTAACATTGGGTTGCCTTATTATAAGTGCTAAGGTAAACATTTCATGTTTGGTGTCTGATGAGTTGTAATTTAAAACCCTCTTTAATGATAAAGTTGGATTTTAAGTTACAATTTTGAAAATGGTACTTTTAAAAAATGTAAATTTTCCTGCCCTATTTGGTACTTGCAGACTGTTCCTGGGTCACGTCACTGGGAGTAGTTGACAGTTGGAATTTATTTATTCCTCCCATGCAGCCATACAATAGAGAGGTTAGGTGTACCTTGATGGTCATCAACTGGCAGGATGGAGGGGTGGAGGGGGGAGGAAGGATGGGGGAGCTGGGCACAACTCCACTAGCAACGGAATAGGCTGTACCCTGCCTTCAAACAAAGGACATGTCACCACATCAGTGTTTTTGCAGTAAGCTTGGAGCCAGGAAATGCAAGAAACTTCAAGCACTTCAAAGCGAGGTCTCTAAAAACTCATCCTTCAAAGAATTAAACAGGCATAAAAATAGGACCCTAATACCTACTCTTCAGTTCACTTTCTGGCCTTGTGTAAGGACTCTTAGAGGGCTGTCTGCTGATGTGGCCTGCTGTGTACTTCAGAGGACTGTTTTGCTGCACCTGTAAGAACTGCTCTGCTGCCTGAATTCTGCCTTGAACCATCAGAGGTCTGCCCTGGTGCTTGAGCCCTGTTCTACTGCTGAACCTAGAACTACCAGAGTGACCCAAAAGGTCTAGGTAACCTCCTGATCAGAGCCACAGGGATATAAATGGCTCCATGCATCTTGAACTCACATATTTGCACAGCCAGTGTCAGTCTTAACCCCCAAAGTTGTGCCCCTACAGTCCTGGACTCTTACTGGTGGTGCTAAAGGTGCCTAAAACTTGCGGCTTTAAACATTTTGGGCTAAAAAGTGTTCTGAGAACCGAATGGAGACCAGGACCAACCTGCTCATACTTCCTAACAAGGTGCATCACCAATCGCCCTGATTTTGTGGCAGGTCCGACTACGTTTTTCTCCACAACAGCAAACCCTGTTAAGTAGCCTTTTGCAAATCAGTATTTGACATTGTGAAACACTCGTTGGCTACATCCTACAGCTCTGTGACGCTAAAGGTTTTCAACTTTAAAAAAGAGACTACGTCGGAATGTAGAAAACTTTACAGAGACTTTGTACAGTGGATCTGCGATGACAACTCATTCACGGACACTTCTAGTAGACTTGCCCCGAATGTACTATAATTTCTCAAGCAAATTTTTACTGCAATGCTTTCTAAGTCCGAAGCTAAGGACCGCCTGGGCCCAAACTACTTTTGTAGCCGACTCGCACACCATCATGGCTCGCCATACTTTTCAACTATGACCCGATCTTACATGACTAGATGTCCACAGTTGGCACTTTGATTTTTCCAGTGCTAGTTTTTACTGTGAACTTTAAATATTCATAACAGTTTATAGCTCAGGTTCCAATAATTACATTTTTGTAGTTTTGGTGTCAAATAATTTAAACTGGGCCATCTTGGAGGGGTGAAATCATTATTCATAAGTGCCCTCCTAGAATCTTCTAGCTGTCTTATACAGAGAAAAATGCTACGGTCAGCGTGTAAACTGGAATGAAAATCAAAATCTAATAATAAAAATGAAATAAAAATAAAAATGAAAAGGTTGTTAGACCGACAAAAACCCAAAATTGGTCTCTGTGAGAGGCTCATTGTGGGGCCATAATGGATACAAGGGTAATGTCAAAGCTGAAATATTAAATATATATATATATATATATATATAAATTAAACTTAAGGGCCTATGTGGGGGTTCACTTGTAGGAGAAAAGTTCATACAGGGCACAGTGATACTCAGTTTAGACGAGTGTTCACTAAGTGTTTGTGTCACAACAGTCATGTTGGATATGAAACCAGTTGGCCCTAGTTGGTAGCATGAGTTTTTGATTTTGGGTCTGAAAAAGATACAGGTGGAACAAAAGGATGCAGTATCTAGGGTGTTATAGATGTATTATCCAGGTTCTTCAAAACATTTGTTCAGGGTGATAATACGGTTGGGGGTGTGATATAAGGGTGATGTGGTTCATTTAATAAACTGTCCCCACAGAATATTGTCATTCAGGCCTGCCGTATCTGTGTGCAATATACACCCATCTTAGCTCCTTTTCTAATAACCTCTGCTCTAGGTTGTTGCAGTATTTTATGTGCTGTAACACTACCCAACGCATGTCGTTTGGAGTGTGTTTCAAGTCATTGAAATGTGCTGTCATTCTGGGGCTGGCACTGTGACATCTGATGTTGCTACGATGCTCACATATCCTCGTGCTGACCTTCCTAGTGGTCATTCCCACATAGCGTAGGTCGCAAAGGCATGTGATCATGTACACCACCCCTGCGGTGTTGCAGGTGGTGAATGTTCGTAATTCCCATGTTATTTCTGTGTTGAAGGTCACCTTTTCAGTGGTAGTAGTTAAGTGACATACACTACAATTACTACATCCGTGATGGCCTGTTGGTAGCCTACTAATCACCTGTTGGTTTTGTCATTTTTGAGTGGAGGTTTTGGACGGGTGTGTACCAGGATGTCCCTGAGGTTTTTCCCTCTCCTATGCTAGAACATAGGTTTTGGGATATTCAATTTGCCACTGTCTAGGATACACCAATGCTTATTGACTATCTTGGTAACCCTGTCTGATGCGAAAGGTTGTAATGCATATGGGTCTCTTGACTTTCTCTTTGTCTTCCTTCTCATATGTTTCAAGGAGGGCGTCGCTATGATTAATTGGTGTTCTTTTGTTGGCTTTGTTGATAACGGTCATTGGATATTTTCTCTTTTGGAGTTTTTGGGATAGGTCATTGACCTGAGCTCAGTTCCTCATGAGCCTGAGGAACTGCACAAATGGGAGGTTAATTTTCAGGTGTCTCGGGTGAAAACTGTTTTATAGAAGAAGACAGTTCTTATCAGTTGGTTTAAAATGTGTTTTTAGATGTTTAGGTCTAAGAAAACCAGTTCTGATCTGCTCATGGTGTGAGTGAATTTCAGGTACGGGTCCTGTCGATTTAGCCACTCAGTGAAGTCATTGGCTTCTGATTCATTGCCGTTCCAAATTAGGAGGACATCATCAATGTACCTTTTTCATTCAATCATTTTTTGGCAGTGTGAGTTGTTAACGGACAAGATTTTGTGTTCTTCCAGGTGGTGAACATAGAGTCCCGCCACACTTGGAGCAAAGGTGATGCCCATGCTGGTCCCTTGCTGTTGTTGGAACAGACATTTCTCAAATCGAAAGAAACTTTCCGTCAAAGCCCCCTTGCAGCATTCAAGGAATAGGTATTTTGGTGTATGGGAGGTCCATTCCGCTCCATAGAAGACCTCTTTTATGATGTCTAGGGTTTCTTTGTGGGGTAAGCTCGTGTACAGGCTCTCCACATCTAAACCAATGGGCACATTGAATGTTGGGTTGAACTTTTAAACTGTAGGTCTTGAAGGAGGCAACGTACTCCCTTTGTGTCCTTCAAGTAGGTGCTGTTTATTTTGATTGGGGGCGCAAGAAGGCGTCTGCAAATTTTGAAAGTGGCTCCAAAATTGATACAATCCCAGAAACGATTGGGTGTCCCAGGGGTTTTTCCAGTGATTTATGGATTTTTGGGATTCTGTAAAAATAGGGTATGACTGGGTGGGTATTAACTAGTAATTCTGCTTCCTTCTTGGTAAGCCAGTCATGTGCTAATGCTTCTTATACCATGCTAGTAATTCTAATCCGTAAGCGTTCTGTAGGGTCTTCCTTGATCCGCTTGTAGTCTCAGGCATTCCTTCTGGTATGCCTCTGTGGTTTGTAGGATCGCCGCCCTTAATTGCCGGGTTTATGGTGATTTTTGTGTTGTTGGTCAATTCTCTGATCACTACTTGTTCCATCCTAGTGGTGTTATGGAATGTTTTTATAGTTCTAGGATCTATATCGCTTACTTCCTTCAGAACTGCCTTCTCAAGAGCAAGGAGTTCTACCGGTACAGTAACTGATGGAGGTGTGTATTGCCAACAGTAGCAGCCATCTTGGTTTGTTTTAACTTCAACAGTCCTGTCAATTTAGTACACTAGCATGACTGGGCTTTTCAATTCCTATTTAAACTGCCCCAGGAGACAGACGTGCTAAGAGGCGGTCCGCCCGGGTACCAGTAGGTGTTATTAGATGGAGGTGTGCTTTGACAAAATAGGTTCCTTTTTCCTCAAGAGGTTCTTCCTGATATTTCAAAGCACTATTTTTTCTATTTTTCTGTTTCTTTGAGCATCTGCCATCCACGATATGGGCAGACACAGAAATTTGCTTTCTGGTAGTTCTCTTATTTTCTAGCATTGTTCACAGGTAACTACAATGCTCTGTGTCTCTTCAGGGTATAACTAGAAGCCACTCTACCCCGGCAGACCATGAGGCAAAGTATTGCCAAAGCATACGTATGTTCCAGAAGTTTTGAGAACATTATGTTTTTATATGTTGTAGGTCATGTGGTGTCCATTTTTTTCACGAGTGTTTCTATAGTTATATGGCTGCATCTAACTATGCTTTCTCACAAAGAAGAAGTCTGATGTGTTTTATTGTGTCACATTAGATTAAAGCACTAATTCATTCATTATTATGTCTGAGGGCACCAACTATAGAGGAGCACATTGATCCAATTGCCCCATTGGGTATGGACCTGCCTGCGGAGAGGTGGGCAGGTATTATGTGCTTACTTTTCATTCTGTTTTATTCCCTGTACAGATACTATGAGTCAAAGACTAAACCATATGTATTTTGAATTGGGTGCTCACACATTAGGTGTGCATCCTTACTTTATTATAGGTTTACACAAGGATTGGCACACATGGGGCTGGTACCCGTGTGGTTCTGAAGAAGGTTTAGGGGATACCTTGAAGCATGTCGACCGAATATTGGTGACTGTATACACATAAGAATGATATATTTTCCCTACTATTTAACCCCTTTTAATCCTTATCAACTAGGAGCGAGAATAATATATTAACTCACTAGCTAGGTATTTTTTACATCACTTTCACCACTCCACGAACACTGCACTACACGTTTCTTCACAAAAAAGTGCTCCTACATAGTTCCGCAAGTCGAGGCACGCCCCAAGCAGCAGCCTTTTGGGATGGCTCCAATGATGAAGCATGTCACCTAGGGGCAACCCTGGGTGAGTGAGGGAACTCAAGAAATAATTTTCTTTTCTTTGGACAGGGGTTTTGTTTTTTCGCGCATTCAGCGGAATCCCCATTCTATTGGTTAGGTTTTTTCGAATATGACATTTACATTTTTTTTGTGTACTGCATAAATACTTTACACACGGCCTCTAAGATAAGCCTGGCAGTTTTTGTGCCAAGCTAAAAGAGGATTAATTATAGGTTAATTTAGTGACATTTATTGTTCAGCCTTTTTTGAAGGGGTGCCCAGAAATCACCACTTTCAAATCATGATTCGTAGTCCATATCTAAAACCATTTTTCTATTCAGAAAAACTTTGTTGAATGAATAATTGACTTGAATATATCCTAAAATGCTTTTTAGCAGTCACAAACCATCTTATTTAGTGAAGATTTGCGACTGTGGCAAGTTTTTTCACAGTATGGGTCTAGAGCAGTGATACTCGAAGTATGGCCTGAGGACCACTTGCGGCCCCCCTGAACTTCACATTCAGCCCTCTTGACTTTCACATGCCTGCTTAACATTCAGAAATATGTTAAATAGTTACATGTTTATTTTTTATTACTAAATGAAGTAGAAGAAAAGTAGAAGAAAAGAAGCAAATGTGCATTTTACCATTAACTTCCACAACATGTACTTTTAAAATAAACTTAGCATCAAATGTGTACAAATATGATAAAAGCCTCTTTAAAATTCATAACATATTGTTTCATTAACATGCTGAAGCATTTCACTTTAGTGCATCAGATTATATCAGTTCATTAGGAATACAATATAATAATATAAAACAATCAACATCTAAACGTTCATGCCTTTCCCTACCCTGGCAACATTGCCAGTTTTGGACTAAGATGAAAGTCAATTGTTACGTGGACCCCTCTGAGTGGCCTGGGTTGTTATTACATGGACAACATTATAGTTTATTAAATCAAGCACAACGAAAGATTTGTACAGTGCCCATCCAGAACTCATGTATTTCAAGGTGCTCTTATAAGTGATGACACAGAAAAAGGAGGTAAAATGAAATATAACAATTGCCTAGGATAACACAATTTGGTCAAGTGGGGAAGCCGGGATCTATCCCAGATTTTCTGATTTTCCTTTGTTCAATTCTATGTCATCCCAATTCAATAGAAGCGGTGGAAATGTGGCTCAGATACACTATACAGCAGTATTATCAAATCTATGACGTTTCTAGAGGCTAGGGACTTAATTTAGAAGGCAGTATGGAAAGACACCATCAAAATAACTCCATGAGTCACTGACCCCACATGTACATGTTTTGCTTCCCTTATGCTCACCTTACTCACTACCCCAAAAAAAACCCTCCCCTACTGTTCTGGAATCATGGAGACCCTTGGGCACACCACAGACCACACTTTGTAGCCCCTGGGAAGATGTTTGAAAGTACCCATGGTCTAGAGTATGTTGCATTTGTAATTAGCTGAAGAATTGCAATTTGTGTAACTGAAACTCTTCCTCTAATTCTGTCGATGTTTTATTGTGGTCACAATTCCCTATGTCACCAAGACTTCAAATGGCACTCAAACCCCACTGAGAACACCCAGGCCGTCCTACTGTCTTTGTCAGCCAAGTACCTTACAAAAGTGGGATGTTCCCATAAGTGTGTTGTGCCATATAATATGATCACGAGAAGCATCCCAACTAAGAAAGGGGAGTCTGTTTACAAGGATTATGCTACAGGTGGAGTTCTGCCGAAAAGTAGGTTCTTTACATCATGAGCATTGACCAAATCTATTGCCTCATCCTATTAGTTGTCTTCCTTCTATCCCCATTTAGCCAATCATTGATTAGTACTATCTAGCTACTAGAAGGCCCAGTTATATATTTTCACCTCCATCCTCCCCAGAACAACGTTGTACAGTAATTGACATAATTTCTTGAATGGCATATATGGTGGTTGGCTTGCCCAAAAGTAATTGGTAACCAAGGCCTGTATATATGTGAAGAATATAGGTGGCAATATAAAGGGGTAGATCTGTAAAACCTTGAGGAGTTGGAGAAGAAAAACTATTTTAAAGAGCGTCCCTGCCAGCCATTTTAAGATGAAGGGAGGACCATGCTTTAAGGCCAGATTTGACTTTAGTGAGAAGTGGCGCTATGTTTAAGTCCCAGTAGGTCTGTTGGCACTGAACTTTTGTAATACACAGGTAGAGGGAGTGGTCAGTAGCCAGGCTGTGGCCAGTGTCAATCATGCAGGAGAGCAGATTCCTCCTTAATGGTGCTAGAGTGGACTTTTCCTTATTTACCTTGACCCCTGATGCCTCCCTGTAAAAATGAATTGTTGTATACATATATATATTTTTTTTTATCCAAAGTCCAAAGCTTTCAAGGAAGCACACGACAGCAGGTACAAACCAAAAGGTTTATTTCAAACACAGGAACCAGCGTTTTGCATTTGCATTGCATTCCAGTTTAAACTTAATAGCTCCTGACGCGTTTCGAGGCTTCTGCCTCTTCTTCTTACTACAGGAAAGTGTCCCAGTGTACGAGTGAAATATTAAAACAGCTCAAATTGATTTTTGGCGCAATGAGCCCACTATGGGTAAACAAAAATATTCTCTAAGGGACTACAATACCCAGCATGCATAGAAAGCAATCTGTGACGTACTAACGCTAACTAATTGAATGCGTGCATCAGAGAAACATCAGAGACGCCAGAATAGAGAAAGAAGCCCCTGATGAGAGGCGGACGGCCTCGAAACGCGTAGGGCTGACGACCCAACACCGCATCACTGTGGAATATGAATGCTGTTGTGTGCCTTCTGAAAAGCTTGGACCTTAGAAATGACATATATATATATATATATATATATATATATATATATATATATATATATATATATATATATATATATATATATATATATATATATATATGCTAGCATTGTGCTGTCTTCACCCAACTTCACTCTACTGGGGGACCTTAATCTGCATCTTGATGACCCTCACAATACAGCAGCCAATACGCTCCGCTCTAACCTTTCAGCACTGGATCTTCATCAAAAAGGATTTCATATAACCCACAATAGAGGCCATCTTCTGGATCACATTTATAGCAACAGCGACGATCTTACAGTGCTAACCCCGATTCCGTTACCATGGACCGACCACTTTTTGGTTCCTTTTATCTGGCATACATATTCTCCCATCCCCACCTGTCATCTTGCTAAACAGAGAGGTAGGAAGTGGTCTTCACTCCCCCTCTCTGAATGGGAAACTGCACTGGCCAGAGACCCCCCGAGAAAAGCCCCGAATGCCAATATCGCTTCCAATAATTTCGATAGCTGGATCTCTTCCTCTCTGGACATGGTCCTCCCTGTGCGAGTTACCAATGTCACTAAAAGACTGAGACCTGCTCCTTGGTTCACTCCTAACCTTAAATCGAGGAAACAACTCTGTCGGAAATATGAAAGAGCCTGGAGACAAGATTACTCCCAAGACAAGAAAACTAGTTATAGAGCGGCCATCAGGCTCTATAAACGGGAGCAAAAAACAGCACAAGCCTCTTATTACGGCAGCAAAATCGAGGCTGCCGCTAATGCCCCAAGGGAAATCTTCAAAATCGTTAAAACCCTTACCTCTCCCCCTACTGAATGTCCCTCCGTGGAGGGTGCCCAGGATCGCTGTATCAACCTGGCGAACTTTTTCTCCCAAAAGATTCAGACTATATACTGTTCTTTTGGAGAAGTCGATAGCACCCCGGACCCCCCTTCCCCTACTTTCCTGTCCACTGCTACTCCTTGCCAGCTAAATACCATTCCTCTTTTAGATATGCCTACTCTGGACAGACTTATTTCTCAAATTACCTCTGGTTCACCCAGTGACTCAGCATCCCCCCAGACCCTTCTGAAGGTAGTGGACATAATCCGCCCGGTCATACTGGACGTCCTCAACACCTCCATCACCACAAAATCCGTACCCCCGTCATGGAAGTGCGCAATGGTGAGGGCTCTGTTGAAGAAGCCCAACCTGGACCAGGACAACCTGGCGAACTATCGCCCTATCTCTTTGCTCCCTTGGCTGAGTAAACTATTGGAGAGGCACGTGAACAACATCTTGATGAGCCATTTGGAATCAAATGGGCTCCTGCGTGCCTCCCAAACAGGGTTCCGCCCTCGACATGGAACCGAAACCGCTCTCCTAGCGGTAACGGAGGAAGCTAGAACTGTGTTGGACCAGGGTGGAAAGGTCGCCATTATCTTATTAGATCTAAGTGCTGCGTTCGACACAGTCAACCATGTCACGCTTTTACAACGCCTGGCGGACATGGGTGTGTCGGGCGCAGCCTTAGAATGGCTGACATCCTTCCTGGCTGACCGCTTATTTCAGGTCTTCGAGGGCGAGGTGACATCCCCTAAACACCCTCTCAGATGTGGGGTTCCTCAGGGCTCCTCCCTGAGCCCCACTCTGTTTAATGTCTACATGGAGCCCCTAGACAGGATAGTCCATCCCTTTTGTGTGCGTATTGTCACCTACGCAGACGATACCCAACTGGTGGTCTCCTTAGACCACCAGGAGGGATCGTCCAGCACCTTAGGCTCCTGTCTGGAGGCGGTTTCCAGATGGATGCAATCCTCATGTTTAAAACTCAACGGGGAGAAGACAGACGTCATCCTGCTGGGCAATTCCTCTCCCTCGGGTTTTGCATCCTCCTGGCCTCCATGTTTAGGCCCACCCCCTACGCCCAAACCTCAAATAAAAAGCCTAGGGATTTGGCTTGATACCGACCTGAACTTTTCGGTACAAGCTACGAAGACTGCGGCTACCTGTTTTGGGTTGATGAGGATGCTACGGAGGGTGCTCCCTCTGCTCCCATTTCAGGCAAGGAGGATCCTGATCCAGGCCCTTATACTATCTCGCCTGGATTATGGGAATGTCCTCTATATGGGAGCTCCTGCCTATACCATCCACAGGCTCCAAGTCGCCCAAAACAGTGCAGCCCGTCTACTTTACAACCTTCCCCGTTGGCAGTCAGCAAGGAATGCTTTGAGGGAACTTCACTGGCTTCCTATAGCTGGAAGAATACAATTTAAGGCCATGTGTATTTTACACAAGGCCTTTCATCGCACCGGCCCTGCAATTCTTCAGTCCCTGGTCACTCCCTATGCTCCATCTCGTTCTCTTCGGTCCAGCTCTTCTCAGTTGGCTACTCCCATCAGAGTCAAGAAGGCTCGATGGGGTGGCCGCTCCTTCTCACACACTGCGGCAAGGCTATGGAACACCCTCCCTCTGCGGGAAACTTTAAACCATCTCTCCTTTAGGAAAACTTTAAAAACACACTTGTATACCACATTCTGTTGACCTGCCCTGAGCCCTTGCTAATTGAATGTCTGTCACTAGCGCTACGAGGCCTCCGGGTAGATAGCGCTATACAAGTACTGCTTCATTCATTCATTCATATATATATATATATGTATATATATATATATATATATATATATATTCACTGAAAAAACCACAGGTTTCACACCAGTTATAGTTAGGAATTAGCATTTAAAAAACCTTTGAAATTCACTGAAAAAACCATAGGTTTCACACCAGTTATAGTTAGGAATTAGCATTTAAAAAACCTATTAAATTCACTGACAAAACCAGTTATAGTTAGCTGGAAATTTTACTGATATAAAACCAATGAAATTCCACGTTATAGTTAGTTGGACTCACTATAACTTGCGCGTGCAATGCACTGCTGATGACGTCACATATTACATCACTCATGACATGGTCAGTGACATCACTCATGACATCACTGATGACACCATCCAGTGAATATGTGTCTTTCTGAAAAATAAATATTAGTGAGTAATGTTTAAATATTTAAATATATATATTATTGTTTCACTTTGTTTATAAGTGGCTACATGTGTTGGTAAGTAGCTACATGCGTATGTATATGGGTTATTAGATGTTTCTCTTAGTATCAGTATGAGTGTCTATATGGTTTGGTGGGGGTATTACTTAGCACATAGATGCATGAGTGACTGACTCGCTGTTTGTATGTGTTTTGAAGACAGCATATGTGCAGGACTGTATAGATGGATGAGTGTGTATATGTGTATGTTAGTGAGTGAATGACTGTCTCACTAGTGTCTTTATCAGTAACTACATATGTTTTAATCTAGTATATGTGAATATTGATGTATATAAGTGAGTATATGTGAGAGTAAGAGATTGTAAGAGTTCCTGTTTAAATAAGTATGTGTTTCTATAAGTGATTGTTTAAGAGAATAAATATGTGTATTTTTCAATACAAGTAAGGTGGAAGTGTGTGTATAACTCTATATTCAAATAAATGGATGTTCAATAGTTTATTTGCACGTGTGAGTATGTGTGTGAGTAACTTTTGGATGACTGTCGGTGTGTAACAGGATGTATAGGTGTATCACTTCATATGATAAGTGAGTATATGTATGAGTGACTATATAGAACTGTTGGTGAATGACTGGATGTGCATATAGATGGTGGAATTACTGAATTGCTTGTTGTAACTGATATGGGTATCTCCATTTTTTTTTAAATTTCAGTTTCTATTTTTGAATATGTGTTTCAAGGGTTACATTACAGTGAAAGGAGGTCTGTCACTATGTCACAAGGATGGTGTCATCAGTGATGTCATGAGTGATGTCACTGACCATGTCATGAGTGATGTAATATGTGACGTCATCAGCAGTGCATTGCACGCGCAAGTTATAGTGAGTCCAACTAACTATAACGTGGAATTTCATTGGTTTTATATCAGTAAAATTTCCAGCTAACTATAACTGGTTTTGTCAGTGAATTTAATAGGTTTTTTAAATGCTAATTCCTAACTATAACTGGTGTGAAACCTATGGTTTTTTCAGTGAATTTCAAAGGTTTTTTAAATGCTAATTCCTAACTATAACTGGTGTGAAACCTGTGGTTTTTTCAGTGAATTTCAAAGGTTTTTTTAATGCTAACTCCTAACTATATAAGACCTGAAAGCCCACCAGGAATCTCCAGTATGCGCCAGGGGACTGCATTGCAGAGAGGTGTAATGAAGCCACAACCCTTTTTACACCTCTCTGCAACGCAGCCCCCGTGCATGTTTGAAGAGGGGAAACTAATTCCCCTTGCATACTGGGGGCCCCTGGGGGCCTATTAGCCCACCTGGAACCTCCAGTATGCGCCTGGGGCTGCATTGCAGAGGTGTAATGAGACTATGCCCCTTGTTACACCTCTCTGCAACGCAGCCCACTGCCGCGTTTGCAGAGGGGGAACTAATTCCCCTTGCATTCTGGGGGTCCCTGGGGTCAACTAGTCCACCAGGAGCCTCCAGTATGCACGAGGGAGCTGCATTGCAGAGAAGTGTAATGAGGCCACACCCTTGTTACACCTCTCTGCAATGCAGGCCACTGGCGCCTTTGCAGAGGGGGGACTAATTCCCCTTGCATACTGGGGGTCCCTGGATCATATCTGCCCAAACACCGATATTCCGAACGATTGTAAATGACTTTTCTTGAGAAACATTTGGATTTGGATTATCATGTCCTATACTTTGGAATTTTTGAAAGACTGACTTTGAGGATGCTATAAATTACTCAAGTCTGCCCGAATTGTGTGGGTAAAATTGATACCTAGTCACTTTTAATAAGAATATACTTATGTCTCGTCTAACATTTGGAAGAAATATCTAGTTATATGACAACGGGATACCGACATAACTTGAAGGAAATAAGAACGCCCTGAAGAAGTTCTGTTGTACAGAACGAAACGTTTCGGCTGGCTGTGGTACATAAACTTAAGGAAAATAAAAGCATTTGAATATACACCAAGATTCAGCGCTTCAATAAGTACTCTAAGTGATATGATTTGATTGGACTCATTGTGAAAGTGGTGCTGTGCCAAACTTTGGAATATTCTCCACTACTCTCTACTACTTACTCTCTCCCACTCTCTACTACTCACTCTCTACTGCTCTCTACTACTCACTCTACTACTTACTCTCTACTACTCTCTACTACTCAGTCTCTACTACTCACTCTCTACTACTCTCTACTACTCACTCTACTATTCACTCTACTACTCTCTACTACTCACTCTGCTACTCTCTCTACTGCTCTCTACTACTCTCTACTACTCACTCTCTACTCTCTATTACTCACTCTCTACTCTCTACCTCTCTACCTCTCTACCTCTACACCTCTACCTCTCTACCTCTCTCTACACGCACACATATAGACATATATGCATATATATATGTGCATATGCATTTATATATATGTATGTGTATATATAAAAAAAACAACTAAACATTTTTTTTTCTAATCAGCTACTTTTAAAACTGTCATTCTTTTTCCCCATGGTACACTCCCCGGTACGCTTACCGGTGCGCGTACCGGGCGCTCACCCCGCGAAAATCAAAAAAAATTTTTTTTTTTTTTTGCCCCGTGGGGCCCTTTTATGGCCCCCACATCAAACCTAGGGGGTCAAGGGGGGTCTACTCTGCCCCCTTATGGTCATTTCCCCCTTTGTTTTGGCCACCTCTTGTGTCTCGATCCTACCGAGACACAAGATGGCGGCCGCTCCGGACTGTTTAGAATGTTTACAGACCCCCCAGAGCCATTCAGCTTTCTCCGCGCAAGTCGCGTGACGCGCCCGGTGCGCGTACCGGGCGCTCACCCCGCGAAAATCAAAATTTTTTTTTATTTTTTTTTTGCCCCGTGGGGCCCTTTTATGGCCCCCACATCAAACCTAGGGGGTCAAGGGGGGTCTACTCTGCCCCCTTATGGTCATTTCCCCCTTTGTTTTGGCCACCTCTTGTGTCTCGATCCTACCGAGACACAAGATGGCGGCCGCTCCGGACTGTTTAGAATGTTTACAGACACCCCAGAGCCAATCAGCTTTCTCCGCGCAAGTCGCGTGACGCGCCCGGTGCGCGTACCGGTGCGCTTACCGGAGCGCTGCTATAGATATATATATTTTTTTGAACCTTAATTACTCAAAATCCACTGGAGCACATATCTTGAGACATAGCAAAGGCACATCGGGCTACCAGTCCCTACAATTTTGCCAAGTTTGGTGGAAATCCATTCAGCCGTTCGGGCTAAAAGTGAAATCGACCGCCCTATGGAAATTAACATGGGGAAAACGCGTTTTGGGACCCCCCTTTTATCTCGGCCCCCGCTTGACGAATCCCCCCCAAACTTTCAGGGAAGGACCGGACCGCCATGAGACCATTTTCCTGAAAATTTCAGGCAGATTCGTCAACCGGCGCCAAAGTTATTCAAAATAGAATGTTGAGATTTAACATTGAAAATTATCCTAACTATAACTACCTACTGGCGACCGCCAGTAGGTAATATATATATATATATATATATATATATATATATATATATATATATATATATATATATATATATATATATATATATATATATATATATATTACCTACTGGCGATAGCCAGTAGGTATATATAGTTAGGATTTTTTCTCTATGGAACTTTTGAAAATTCTATGCCTAATAACTTTGGCGTTTGTGGACGGAATTGGCTGAAATTTTCAAGAAAATGGCACATTTTGTTTCTGAGCAGCTCCTGGAAATTTGGGGGGGGTTCGTCAAGGGGGGGCCGAGAAAAAAGGGGGTCCCAAAACGCGTTTTCCCATATTAATTTCCCTAGGGCGGTTGGCCTCACTTTTAGCCCGAACGGCTGAATGGATTTCCACGAAACTTGGCAAAATTGTAGGGACTGTTAGCCCGATGTGCCTTTGCTAGGTCTCAATATATGTGCTTCAGTGGATTTTGTGAAATTAACGTTTAAAACAAGATATATATCTGTAACAGCGCTCCGGGTAGCGCTCCGGTTAGCGAACTTTTCGCGTATCGGAACTTTGCGAAGCGAAGCTGATTGGCTCTCCGGTGTCTGTCAACATTCTAAACAGTCCGGAGCGGCCGCCATCTTGTCTCTCGGTAGGATCGAGAGACAAGAGGAGGCCAAAATAAAGGGGGAAATGAAGGAAAGGGGGCAAGGTAGACCCCTTCTGACCCCCTAGATTGATGAGGGGGATATTATAGAGCCACGCGGGGCCCCAAAAAAAAAAAAATCCGATTTTTACGCCGTAGAGACGCGTCTTGGTACGCGAACCGGGCAGCTAACTGGGCAGCTAACCGGGAAGCTAACCGGCAGTGTAACGGGAGTCTGAGGAGTAGCTGATTGGCTGTCAACATTGTAAACAGTCCGGAGCGGCCGCCATCTTGTCTCTCGGTAGGATCGAGAGACAAGAGGAGACCAAAACAAAGGAGGAAATGAAGGAAAGAGGGCAAGGTAGACCCCTTCTGACCCCATAGGATTGATGAGGGGGATATTATAAAGCCACGCGGGGCCAAAAAAAAAAAATCCGATTTTTTCGCCATAGAGACGCGTCTTGGTACGCGAACCGGGCAGCTAACCGGGCAGCTAACCGGGAAGCTAACCGGCAGTGTAACGGGAGTCTGAGGAGTAGCTGATTGGCTGTCAACATTGTAAACAGTCCGGAGCGGCCGCCATCTTGTCTCTCGGTAGGATCGAGAGACAAGAGGAGACCAAAACAAAGGGGGAAATGAAGGAAAGAGGGCAAGGTAGACCCCTTCTGACCCCATAGGATTGATGAGGGGGATATTATAAAGCCACGCGGGGCCAAAAAAAAAAAAAAAAAAAATCAGATTTTTTCGCCGTAGAGACGCGTCTTGGTATGCGAACCGGGCAGCTAACCGGGCAGCTAACCGGGAAGCTAACCGGCAGTGTAACGGGAGTCTGAGGAGTAGCTGATTGGCTGTCAACATTGTAAACAGCCCGGAGCGGCCGCCATCTTGTCTCTCGGTAGGATCGAGAGACAAGAGGTGGAAAAAAAAAAGGTGTAAATGAATGAAAGGGGTAAGGCAGACCCCTCCTGAACCCCTAGGATTGATGAGGGAGCTATTAAAGTTCCCTGCGGGGCAAAAGAAAAAAAAAATTGCGATTTTTCGCGGTAAAGGTGCTTCCTGGTACGTTAACCGGGCAGCTAACCGGCAGCGTAACGGGAGTCCGACATATTGTGTTTTTTGAACGTTTGTGATATGTGCACGTGTGGATTTTGTCTAATTAAGGTTAAAAAAATATATATATATCTTTAAGCGTGTTCTGGCGCGCTTACGTTTTGGGTTTGGTTTGCGCTGCAGAGACAATACGTCACGGTTATGCGATGCATCATGAGGCGTCTCACGGGCTACGTGATACGTCACTTAATAAAGAATATATTTTACAGCTATAGATATTAGCTTTTAAAAAACCAATGAAATTCACAGAAAAAACCATAGGCTATAGACCATATATAGTTAGGAATTTGCATTTACAAAACCTTGAAAATTCACTGAAAAAACCATAGGTTATAGACCATATATAGTTAGGGATTAGCATTTAAAAAACCTTATTTTATTTGCACAAAACCATTGAAATTACATATATAGTTAGTTGCACTAACTATATATCGCGGACCCGCAATCCACTGCTAATGATGTCACATATTACATCATTCATGACATGGTCAGTGACATCACTGATGGCATCACTGATGACATCTCAAATGACATCACTGATGACATCACTGATGACATCACTGATGACAACACCCAGTGACTGTATGTTTCTGTAAAGTTAAAATATGTCTTACATATTGAAGAATGAGTGGATGTATAAGTGTCTGGATGAAGGATTTAGTAGGTGCATGACTGACTGTATGAGAGAATGATTAAATGTGTCTCACTGAGTGTATGGGTTAGTGATTAAAGTGTCTTAATTTGGCAATCATTATTTATGTTGTTCTGTAAACTGCTGCATGTTTAAATCAGTAGCTATATCAGTAACTATATGGGTTATTGAATGGTTGCCCAAGTATTTGTATGGGAGACTGAGTATGTGTGTGGGTGGCTGGGAGGTGTATAACTCTGTGCATAGATGTGTGAGCAGTTGATTCCCTAGGTGTATGGGTTCAAAAGTGCATGTAGAAACAGCTGTATGGACAGTTGACTGTGTGCATGAGTATATTGGTGAGTGAATGGATATCTCAGTGCTACATGTCAAAGTAAGTACATATGTAAAACACACTCCATGTGAGAGTTGACATATATAAATAACTGAACATAAGAGCCAGTGAATGTGTGAGTGGCTGTATGAATCATTGTGAACTTGTATCAAGGATTGTATAAGAGAGTAAATATGTGTTACTATATGTTTGAATAAGTAAGGTGTGTATAACTGTATAGTTGAGGAAATGGAGATGTGATTGATTCTTTGCATGACTGACTAGGTGTGTGAGTAACTCCATGGATGTGTGAAAGTCTGTGAGTGCCTGTTTACACTGAGTGTATCTAAAGTTATATTAGAGTCTGAAGATGTATTATCACATAAATGATATCATCAGTGATGTAATCAGTAATGTCAAATGAGATGTCAGTGATGTCATCAGTGATGTCATTTGAGATGTCATCAGTGATGTCATCAGTGATGTCATTTGAGATGTCATCAGTGATGTCATCAGTGATGTCACTGACCATGTCATGAATGATGTAATATGTGACATCATTAGCAGTGGATTGCGGGTCCGCGATATATAGTTAGTGCAACTAACTATATATGGAATTTCAATGGTTTTGTGCAAATAAAATAAGGTTTTTTAAATGCTAATCCCTAACTATATATGGTCTATAACCTATGGTTTTTTCAGTGAATATATATATATATATATATATATATATATATATATATATATATATATATATATATATATATATATATATATATATATATATATATATATATATATATATATATATATATATATATATATATATATATATATATATACATATAATCATGTCACCTTCAAAGAACTACAGTAACCAGCCTGCCTGGGAACCTGCGCTTCAGAAACCACACCCACTTAGGGTGTAACCGGTTCAAATAAACTGCATTTGAATCACTGAAGGTGAATTGGGTGTGAACAGCTGCTTTGTCCATGAGGAGGGGGCGTTTCCAGCCCCGAAACTCGTCAGACTTTCAGTAATGCTTTGGAGAGAGGAGGGAGGAGATGAGGCTGCTGGGTGCTAGCTGTGAAGCCGGATGGCTGAATGCCGTGGTGTACTTCTTCCACAAGCGCTGGGGCGCTTTGCTTTTCTATTTTCTACACGGTCGGCTCCTACCGTGAGGAAGAGGCTCCACTTCATGTTGGTGTGAGGAAACGCTACGCCAGTGAAGGCTGAGGTGAGATGACCTACATCTCCATTTCCAGCGCGACATTTCAATTCAATTTGCAACCTCGGAACCCACCCACCGCTGCTCACAAAAGAAGTTAACTTAAAGACTGATTGCACAAAATCACGCCGCCTACTTAAGGCAAGAATCATGTCACCTTCAAAGAACTACAGTAACCAGCCTGCCTGGGAACCTGCGCTTCAGAAACCACACCCACTTAGGGTGTAACCGGTTCAAATAAACTGCATTTGAATCACTGAAGGTGAATTGGGTGTGAACAGCTGCTTTGTCCATGAGGAGGGGGCGTTTCCAGCCCCGAAACGCGTCAGACTTTCAGTAATGCTTTGGAGAGAGGAGGGAGGAGATGAGGCTGCTGGGTGCTAGCTGTGAAGCCGGATGGCTGAATGCCATGGTGTAGCTCTTCCACAAGCGCTGGGGCGCTTTGCTTTTCTATTTTCTACGCGGTCGGCTCCTACCGTGAGGAAGAGGCTCCACTTCATGTTGGTGTGAGGAAACGCTACGCCAGTGAAGGCTGAGGTGAGATGACCTACATCTCCATTTCCAGCGCGACATTTCAATTCAATTTGCAACCTCGGAACCCACCCACCGCTGCTCACAAAAGAAGTTAACTTAAAGACTGATTGCACAAAATCACGCCGCCTACTTAAGGCAAGAATCATGTCACCTTCAAAGAACTACAGTAACCAGCCTGCCTGGGAACCTGCGCTTCAGAAACCACACCCACTTAGGGTGTAACCGGTTCAAATAAACTGCATTTGAATCAGTGAAGGTGAGTTGGGTGTGTACAGCTGCTTTGTCCATGAGGAGGGGGCGTTTCCAGCCCCGAAACGCGTCGGACTTTCAGTAATGCTTTGGAGAGATGAGGGAGGAGATGAGGCTGCTGGGTGCTAGCTGTGAAGCCGGATGGCTGAATGCCGTGGTGTAGCTCTTCCACAAGCGCTGGGGCGCTTTGCTTTTCTATTTTCTACGCGGTCGGCTCCTACCGTGAGGAAGAGGCTCCACTTCATGTTAGTGTGAGGAAACGCTACGCCAGTGAAGGCTGAGGTGAGATGACCTACATCTCCTTTTCCAGCGCGACATTTCAATTCAATTTGCAACCTCGGAACCCACCCACCGCTGCTCACAAAAGAAGTTAACTTAAAGACTTATTGCACAAAATCACGCCGCCTACTTAAGGCAAGAATCATGTCACCTTCAAAGAACTACAGTAACCAGCCTGCCTGGGAACCTGCGCTTCAGAAACCACACCCACTTAGGGTGTAACCAGTTCAAGTAAACTGCATTTGAATCACTGAAGGTGAATTGGGTGTGAACAGCTGCTTTGTCCAGGAGGAGGGGGCGTTTCCAGCCCCGAAACGCGTCGGACTTTCAGTAATGCTTTGGAGAGAGGAGGGAGGAGATGAGGCTGCTGGGTGCTAGCTGTGAAGCCGGATGGCTGAATGCCGTGGTGTAGCTCTTCCACAAGCACTGGGGCGCTTTGCTTTTCTATTTTCTACGCGGTCGGCTCCTACCGTGAGGAAGAGGCTCCACTTCATGTTGGTGTGAGGAAACGCTACGCCAGTGAAGGCTGAGGTGAGATGACCTACATCTCCATTTCCAGCGCGACATTTCAATTCAATTTGCAACCTCGGAACCCACCCACCGCTGCTCACAAAAGAAGTTAACTTAAAGACTTATTGCACAAAATCACGCCGCCTACTTAAGGCAAGAATCATGTCACCTTCAAAGAACTACAGTAACCAGCCTGCCTGGGAACCTGCGCTTCAGAAACCACACCCACTTAGGGTGTAACCGGTTCAAATAAACTGCATTTGAATCACTGAAGGTGAATTGGGTGTGAACAGCTGCTTTGTCCATGAGGAGGGGGCGTTTCCAGCCCCGAAACGCGTCGGACTTTCAGTAATGCTTTGGAGAGAGGAGGGAGGAGATGAGGCTGCTGGGTGCTAGCTGTGAAGCCGGATGGCTGAATGCCGTGGTGTAGCTCTTCCACAAGCGCTGGGGCGCTTTGCTTTTCTATTTTCTACGCGGTCGGCTCCTACCGTGAGGAAGAGGCTCCACTTCATGTTGGTGTGAGGAAACGCTATGCCAGTGAAGGCTGAGGTGAGATGACCTACATCTCCATTTCCAGCGCGACATTTCAATTCAATTTGCAACCTCGGAACCCACCCACCGCTGCTCACAAAAGAAGTTAACTTAAAGACTTATTGCACAAAATCACGCCGCCTACTTAAGGCAAGAATCATGTCACCTTCAAAGAACTACAGTAACCAGCCTGCCTGGGAACATGCGCTTCAGAAACCACACCCACTTAGGGTGTAACCGGTTCAAATAAACTGCATTTGAATCACTGAAGGTGAATTGGGTGTGAACAGCTGCTTTGTCCATGAGGAGGGGGCGTTTCCAGCCCCGAAACGCGTCGGACTTTCAGTAATGCTTTGGAGAGAGGAGGGAGGAGATGAGGCTGCTGGGTGCTAGCTGTGAAGCCGGATGGCTGAATGCCGTGGTGTAGCTCTTCCACAAGCGCTGGGGCGCTTTGCTTTATATATATATATATATATATATATATATATATATATATATATATATATATATATATATATATATATATATATATATATATATATATATATATTTTTTTTTTCACCAAGAAAGCAATTATACTCGCACTCCACCAGGAAGATAGTTTATAGCAGGTTTATTTCTGTGCCATTACAGCACTCAGCTTAACCGACGCATTTCGCAGCATCCACTGCTTGTTCACTCAAACTGAAACGTAGGGAGAACTACCCAACGTCTGGGGAGTTCTCATCTCTAAGGCAGAAGAATCTGGACAGATCATTAGTTTTGACGTGTTCTGTACCAGGGCACTGTTCCATCATAAAGGTTATTCCCTGTAGGGAGATGGGCCACGTTAACAGTTTTGAGTTCTCACCCCTCATTTGCATCAACCATCTGAGGGTACTGTGGTCTGTCTAAACCCAGATGTGAGTCTCAAACAAGTAGGACCTTAGCTTCTTCAGTGCCCGGACCACAGTAAAAGCTTCTCGCTCAAATGCACTCCACCTGTGTTCCCTGGGAAATAGCCTCCTACTAATGAAAGCTACAGGGTGGTCCAAGCACTCATCATTTAATTGTGAGAGAACTGCTCCTACACCATGCTCTGAAGCATCTATCGGCACAACAAATCCACTGACCCATCATGTTCCTTTGGCGACAGGAGGTCAGGAAGAGATTAACTCTAGCCTTCCATTCCATCATCCATAGTCAGGAACACAAGTACTTCAGACCTCTCAAAGTGAGGTTTGAGGTGGTTCACAAGCAGGACCTACAAAGGGTTCCTAGGAGTCTGAAAGTTTGCCAAGTAGGAGACTTCACTCTTGTGCTCCACCACCTCAAATTGCCCAGTCCACTTGTCTTGGAGCATGCAAGACTCCACTGTTGCCATTACCCACACTTTCTGGCCAGGCCTTAACTCTACAAGAGTGGCATTCTGGTCATACCATTGTTTTGTCTCCTCCTGGATGCCTTCCAGGTTTACATGAGCAAGTTTCCTGAAGCACTGTGTCTGGTTCCTGAAGGCCAACATGTAGCTAAACACATCCTTGGAAGTCTTAGACAGAGCTTTTTCCCAGACCTCCTTCTTCAGACTGGGAGGCTCTCTCACAGGGTGCCCATACAGCAATTCATAGGTACTGAACCCTAAGAATTTCTGTGGAAACTCCCTGTAGTTAAACAACAGGCATGTTAAGAAGACGTCCAACTTACGTTTAATGGATTCTGTAAGACCCTTTATCATGACTTTCAGGGCACTGTTGAAACTCTCAACCAACCCTTTTTTTTGGAGGTGATAAGGAGGGTGAATTTGTATATTACACTGCACTCCTCATATAAAGACATCATAAACCTAGATCTGAAGCTTGTACCTCGGTCAGAGAGCACCTATCTGAGGAACCTCACATGGGAAAAGATCCCCAACAATGCATGGCTCAACATAGGGACCGTTATCGTCCTGAGAGGGACAGCTTCTAGGTGTCGAGTTATACTTGTTGCCTAAGGCTATCTTGGGTTCCAGTGGCCTCACAATATCAATGCTTAATGGCAGGTCTGAGATACATTTGAAAGGCTACGTGTGTGTTTGGCACAATCAGTGCTGCAGGCCCACTAGTAGCATTTGATTACAGGCCCTGGCACACTCAGTGCACTTTACTAGGGACTCACAAGTGAATCAAATATGTCAATCATGGATAACCAATCATAATACAAATTTATGCAGGGAATACTTGTACTTTGAGAATGATCAGCAGTGGCAAAGTGCCCAAAGAGTCTAAGCCAGACAAAATGAAATCCAGCATAGCATAAAAAATACAGGAGGTAAAGGCAAAAAGTCAGGGAAAACCACGCCAAGGATGACAAGTCAACAGGGGTACACAGAATAATAATACCAAAGTGCCCCTTGTATCGGAAAACAGAGTAATTAAATATTGTCTTCCTTTTATCAAGCCTATAGTCTGTATTGTGACTGATGGACCACTGTATCGTGCATCATGCATTGCCCCTGCTATGCTGCCAATGATAGTAACAACACAACTACTAACCATCAAACTTCTACGAGTGTGTCAATTCTGACTCTTTTTGGCCCCCAAACCTATAGGAGGGACTTGGGCGGAAGGTAATAGTCCTTTTTAATGTGGGTTGAATTGATATTTAATTGTGGTTGTGGTCATCTCTATATCAGACAGACAGCGCCACCTTGTTGCAGACTTTCACAAGCGCTGGTGTTTAACATTAAGTGATGGTGCCAAACACCGGAAACCACTGGCTCAAATTAAGCACTGTTTTCTTACACTACATGTCAGCCACCCTTTAGGAGTGGAATATCTCTGTAACACCAACAGATGGTGGTTGACAACATTTGATATTCCCTGTCATTGTAGCAGTTGTTTTCCCTGATGTGGCTCCTGCTGCATGATGATAATCATGTCTGGGGATTTGCCCACCATGACCTGGTGACACGGTGCATTTTTCATTACAAAGTGAACGTTCTATAAATGAACCCCTCAAAGTTGAGAGTACATTTTTGGTATTCACTATGGAAGTTTCACTTATATAGTTGGAGTTTTCTTAGAAAAGAATGTGGCATGTCGTTTTAAGCCTGGCTTTCATGAATTAGGTCTGGGCAAAATTTAAATGACTAGGGTGTATATCATGTAATTTTGGGAATTTCACATTATGCCTGTTTTGTTAAATTCCCTGACTCTCACCACTATACGGTATCGTGAATGGCAAAATTATAGAGCAAGAGCACTGGAGAAATGCGTGCAACCAAAATGCATGTGCCTGTTGTTAGCAGCAATTGTGTTTTTCAAATTATTTTTAATTCAAAATGCATCATTGTGCAGAACGTGATATGAGGGGACATTTTGTACTAACGTGTAGGACTACATTTCAAATTTGAATTTTGTGAAATTACACAAATGCAAATTGCACACATTTTCATACATCCCTAATTCTTACATGGATCTGTCGTAGCTAAAAAATATTGGCAGAAAAATGACTTTTCCTGCAGTTTAATGATGGTCCGATTGTGATTCTGTGGGCAGAGCCAGCGGCTATTTTGCAATCAGGAGCAGTGTTTTGCCAACCTGGTAATAGGCTGGAAAAGCACTTACGTAGACAGATGGAACTTCTATATTTATAAGATTACTGCCAATGTTCAGGGCAGGTGTAGACTCTTTAATCACATATTCTTGGTCATATCTACGAATATTATAACATTTACAGCAAATTCCCCTATATGCCATGTGAGTTGTCTTCCGAAAAGTGCTATCAAGTATACCTCAGATACGATGCTTCATGCTTTCTGATTAGCAATTGTTACTAAAAAGTCTAATATTTATTAAAACTGGCACATATTAATACGTATGTATATGTAAATGTCTTTAACCTCTCAGGTAGCAGATCGTTTGCTCTGCTTTCGTAGTTGCTAAGTCGCCCTTGTTAAACTGGCTTCCAATGACTTCAGTCTTGACAAATGCTCCATAATCAGGGAATCCAGCATCATGGGGGGTGAACTCAAACCAGGTGCCTGCAAGAAGAGGAACAATGAAAGTAAGATAAACTCTACAAAAGTACAATTGGTATTTCAATCGATTCTGTAACTACCATATCATCAATTTCTAAACAGTGCTTCAAAGGTATACTATCTCTCACTTAGATTACAGTAAACTCTAATTGCCCAATTCACAGCAGTTGTGGATGTTAGTGTTGTAAATAAATAATCCAAAGTGTAGACCAGGAGGTAGTTCCAAGTAGTTCCTTTATTAGTTTTAGTTATAGTTGTAGAAGATGAAGGTAGGATGGTAAATAGGATAGAAGTATAGTTGTACAGCCCCACCAGGAGCAGTCTCCCTCTGCTCAGCCTCTCATCCTCCAACTGACGCTCTCCACCAGTCCACACACCAACATTCCATGACATCATACGTCATTCTCCTGCCATGCAGGCTGAACAGAGAGAGAGCATCGATGTGAAGAAAGAAGAGGGGAATTAACCATTACAACAGTTAGCTTAACAATAAGTGATATTTCTAAGCATTATAAATCAATGCCACAGAAGTAGACTTAAAATCAAAATCACAGAATTTGAACTAGCAGCTTTTTCTGACAACAAATTATTTCCTACTGCAGAATATCCACCGGCTCAATATTCCACAAACTGAACTTCATGGTTAGGCTTTGCGAACATGGATGTTCCCCGGGAAAGATAAAGAATATAGCCCAATGAGGGCCCATTCAGGTTCAACTGTATTCAGATATTCATTATACATAAAATAGGGACTGGGGGCCATTAATCTATATTGCGACATGAAAAAACCCTTGTTCAAACCTATTTCACTTATGCAAAGACCACCTGGAAACAAATTTAGTAACAAAAGAGGATAGGGAAACACACCTAGATGTAAGGGATCCTCACAATAATAATTGCATGTCCATTGAGAATGTTCCCAATTAGGACTAGACAGCAAACGTCTTTCATCACAAAGCCATTTTTTGGTGTGGTGAAACTGTACCTTCGGGCAACAGATATGAAAATGTGTGAGAAGGCCACTGCTAAAAGTATGCATCTTTTTAAGCTGGTATAATTGGATTACAAATCTAATAGCCCATACCTCACAGGTTAAAAATATTTTTTAAATAGGTAGTTTGTATTGAGTGCTTCAGACCAAACTACGCTTATAGTGTTGGTATTGATTGCTTTCATGTAACCAAGTATCGAGTTTAATAGTTAACTAACTTTTAAAAGATGCATGTGTATCTTCATTCAACAATGCTCTTACATTGACAGTGCCGCATGGACATTAATTGACCAAGGGAGGAACTATTGGAATGACAAGCTATGCACTATAGTTTCATAACAGTCTCCTATGTATTAGGACAACAGTTCTGCTTTTAATTTTACTTTCTTAAAAAGGGTGAGTTATTCATATGTATAAAGATCTGTTTGACACTTTATTGTTATGGGAAGTGAGACACATTGTGGTAGAGTGACTCGTCTTAGATCACAGCAATGCTCAAACCCCCTGACTTCCAACATGAAAGTAGGAGAAATATGCAAAGGTGGATATATTTCCTTAGAACTGGGCACAGAGACAGCTTAGGTATCGACAAAAGTGATGAGGAATTACATGGCTAATGCACCCGATCTGCCGAAAACTCTGCTGCTCATCCTGTTAAAATTAACCAAGGTTGGTACAAAATCAGATTTCTTCAGAGCAAATCTATGACAGGTGTCTGTGCAAGGTAATAGTGTGGGTTATGCTTGTTCTATAAAACACACAGAGGGATGCTTGTCTGCAACAAAACCACTGGCAATTGCTTAGGGTCGCACACCCAAACCATTATTATTTTGCTCACTATGACACCTCAGTCTGGACACAGAGGAATTGAGGCAATGGATCCAGCGGGCAGTATGCCTGCTCGGTAAGGCTAATACAGCCATTGCAGTAGAGATGAGGAAAAGTATCCTTCTTAAAATAGACCCTAAATTGGGGCAAGCATCTAATTGCCTACTTTTTGGCGATTATTTCATTAAGGAGATGTCAAAATATGTGGGGGCTTTCAACTCTCTGCAAAAATCTCAAAGAGAGATTACAAAGGTGTTTGATAGATGTCTTTTTGGTGGGCTGGGCAAACGAGAGGTCGGTTCCCTAGGCGACACCAAGGGAGCATCAGGACCTCATTTTATAGGGGGTTTAAACCTAACCTCGATCAAACACAATATCAATGGGGAGGGTTCTACACTCAAAGGTAAGGCTATAAAGGAGGAAGATCGCAAGGAGAATGTCGTTCATGTGGATCAGGTAGGTCAAGACCTTTCTGTTACCCCTGAAAAACTGAATGCCAGACTTGCTCAGTTTTTCAACAACTGGTTAACAGTAACAAGAGATCCCTGGGAGTTAGAAACAAAAATCGGCAACCACATAGATTTTGTGTGAAAACCAGTACAGGATCATATCCCAGAAATGATAAGATTCAATGAAGAATTACCAGAATTAGTTAACAAAGAAGTACAGGATCTGAAAGAAAAAGGTGCCATTATAGAATTGAGGGGTGCTCTAAAAGGGTTTGAGAGCAATATTTTTTTTAATACCGAAAAAAAACAAAAGTATGAGACCAGTAATACAACTAAAGAGTCTGAATGACTGGGAAGAATATCATAATTTCATAATCGAATGTTTACATTTAATAGGGCAGGTCTTGCAATCAGGAGACAGGCTAACAAGGTTAGATTTAAAGGATGTGTACTTGATAAATCCTATTTGCAGAGATCATCAACCATACCTTCATTTCAGATGGGGTGGAAGGATGTGGAAGTTTGTTTGTCTCCCTTGTGGTCTCTCATCAGCCCCCTGGTGTTTCAACAAGGTTCTATGGCTAGTTGCAGCCTTCTTGAGAGAAAGAGGTGTTCGTCTAATTATTTACTTAGATGACATCCTGCTAATGGATCAAAGGAGATCAAAGGTCCTGCATCATACTCTTATGATAATAACATTATTAGAGGACCTAGGGTTTGTAGTAAACAGACATAAGTTATGTTTAATTCCAAGCCAGGTGACTCAGTTCCGAGGATTCATGATAGACAGAGTACAGAGACAATTAAAACTTCCGAAAGAGAAATTGAAATGTATAAAAAGGGAACAAAGGAATATTTTACTGATGGGGAGAATATCGCTGAGGATGTTAGCAAGGGTGATAGGATTATTATCTTCTACAATTCAAGCCATTTTGCCAAGACCTTTGAATTATCGTGCTCTCCAACATTTGAAGAGCAAACCTCCTGAGACAAGGATTGAAATATTCAGAGGAGGTTATTCTTTCAGAGGAGGCCAGGGAATAATTGGACTGGAGGTTAAAAAATATGGTAGCGTGCAATGGGAAAGCTATGTTTGGGTCACTACCAGATTTGGTCATAGAATCAGATGCAAGCATATCAGTTTGGGGAGCGAACTGTGTTTCAACTTCTACAGGAGCTCTGTGGACAGAGAGAGAGAATAGCTTGCATATAAACTGCTTGGAACTTCTAGATGAATCTTTCGTGATAAAGAGTTTTATGAAGAACACAGCAAAGTGTTCAGTTTTTCTGAGAATGGACAATGTGTCAGCTGTGAGAAATGTGAACACGCAAGGGGTCTAAAATCAAAGGATTTGGCAGTTTCAGCAAAGGTGGTTTGGTACTATTGTTTGAGACAGAACATTGTAGTTCAGGTGGAATATATCCCTGGTCTAGACAATGTGGAGGCAGATTGGTTTTCAATGAATCACAGTGATGCGAGCAATTGGTCTTGGGACAGAGGAATTGTTTTGAAGCTGATGGATCTTTGGGGTCCTTTTCAGATAGACTTGTTTGCAGACAGGCTGAATATCCAGTTGAAGACGTTTTACAGTTTGCGTCCGGACCCTGCGTCTGCTGGAATAGACGCTTTCAGGCAGGATTGGAGGGTTCTGATAGGGTATGCTTTCCCGCCATTTTCAATGATAACACAAGTAATTATGATGGCTCGCAAATGGAAGGTGACAGTGGTTCTAGTGACACCACTTTGGAAGTCGTCAGTGTGTTATCATATGCTGTTAGAAATGTTGGTAGATTACCCCATTTTGTTACCAGAGATTTTATGAGGGCCAGCAGGAGAACTGCACAACTTGGTGTTAGACTGTCAGTTGAGAATGATGGTATGGAGAATTTCAAGAAAATATGGGAGGTTCCAGGACTTACACAGCGAGCATCAAATCTTATCAGGGAATCTTGTGCACCGGCAACATGTAAGATGAATAGATTGACATGAAAAAAATGGGTTTGCTGGTGCGTGGAATGGAGTTTTGATCCCATTTCAGTGGATATCATAGAGATAGCAAACTATCTGTCTGAAGAGGTTTATCTTATAGAACTATCAATGTTCATTGAGTTGCGATTGCTGCTGGTCATATAGTAGTAAATGGTACTTCGGTATGCCAAAATGTTTTGATAAAGAGACTGTTGAGGAGTATACAAATTTTAAAACCACCGATATCTAGATATAACTCTTTATGGAATGTGTCTAAAGTATTGAGGTACTAAGATAATCTTGGAACAAATTACTTATTAAGTCTAAAGTTATTATCACACAAGTTAACAACTCTATTATGTTTAGTTTCTATTAGATTTGTGTCACCTGTGGGTATTGTTTGAAAAGTTTTTAAAAAGAAGGGATAGATCAGAGTGTTCTGGTCTTTCATTAGATTGGACCTTTGCTTCTTGGTAGTGTTCTAAGGGGCACATGCATCAACAAGGCAATTGCGATTCCATAATTGTGATTATTAAGGTATCACAATTATGGAATCACAATTGCCTATGCATGGAGGTTTGGCTAAAATATTAGCGATTCCTACATATTTCTTAATTGCAAATCGCAAATTGCGATTCGCAATTAAGGAATAGCTTCCCATTCATTCCTATGGGCCTAGAGGCCCATAGGAATGATTGGGAATTGCATGTGCAATTGCGCATGCACTTTCAACTGTGTAAGGGGGATAAAAGACCACCCTGATGCACCCCTGAAATTGGCATGTGTGCACAGGTTTTTGCAAATTACCATCAACTTACAGTTCATGGTAATTCGAGTTTCCTAAATGCAAAGTCGCATTTAGGAAAGGCTTGTTGCATTCCAAATAGGGAATCGCAATTTACGGTTCCCTAAATGCATTCATAATTTAGGTCATCAAATTTTTGCGATTACCTATTTTGAAACTTTGCATTTGGGTTGATGCAGCCCAAATGCCAAAATACAGGTTGCAATGGGGCAAATTCAGCGAATCGGCCCCTTTGCAACTGGTATTTTGGTTGATGCATGTGCCCCATGATAAAGACGAGTGCAATAATATAAGCCTCCATGTCTTTAATAAAATCCTGATTTTCTGACCATCAAGGTTAAGGAAAATGTACATTTTCCTTCAGACTCATTTTGAACTCCTTTTCTCCTTCTTCTGAATGGCCACTGCCATTGGAGTGACCCTCATCGATGGGCTAAGCTGTCAGGAACCAGGGAGGATAATTTGATGTTGGTGTGCCTTTCACTAACAGATCCTTACTGTTGTGAAACGTTTCACTATCATCTCTGCAATCATTCAAGATCTGTCCTCCATTCTGCACTAATGACAGAATGGAGCTTGAACAAGCTGTTGTGTTTTCCCGGCTCTACCTGCAAGTCATCTTTCTGAAATTTCGCAGTCCTACATTCTGCACCTTCAGTGCGAACAGAAAATGTCTATTAGGATCATTTTGAGTTATGCAAGCCTTACTATGTGTGGCACCTTCAAAGTCTTGAATTGCTGTTGAGATTAAAAGGAGGTTTTTGAGCCTTCCTTGGAAGACCTTGCAGGACTTACTCCTGATTATTTTAATAGGTACACTACTGACAGGAGCAGTTCCTGCCTGGTGAAGATATACAATTATAATGAAAAATCATACATTAAAGAGTGCAAAGTGTTGCATCATAGCCCAACCCACAACAATCGGGTCGAATCCCTTAGAGTAATTCTTGTAGCACACAATTTCTTTTTTACAAAAGCTATTCTTTTCTATTTCTCATTTTATATAAATACTTTATCATGACTTTGAAATCAGTGATACAGCACAACAAACAATACAAAACTTGAATAAACAGAAAGATGGAAAAATACTTTGAAATACACACTCCGGACCCATAATTCACAATAAGTCAGGAAGCAACCCCCAAAAGTAAGACTCACATATACTTGCATATAGTCAAACCAAGCATACCCTAACATACCCAGACTTCAATTATTCAGACATGGATAATACAAATTGATAAAATCAACAACAGAATCCTTAACAGTAGACCAGAGAAGAGAAAATCAGTAAATCGTATAGCTTCATAATATATTGGTGCCTCCTTGTCATTTGTAGATTGTAACTTTAGGGTTGCCCACACTTCCTTCATCCAATAGGGCACAATTGTAGTTGTGGTCCTTGTCTGACTGATCTTAACAAAAGCGCCCTATTGTGTGTTGGGCTATGATGTGACACTTTGTGCTCTTTAATGCATGATATTTTTAATTATAATTGTATATGTTCACCAGCCAGGAAATGCTTCTTTTTATTAGTGTCCCTTTTCCCGGTCCAGCTGGTGTATTTGCTCTCATGGGCCCTCTGCTCTTTGTTCCTTTGTTATTTTGAGAATGACTCCGGCTTTGTCAGATAGTAGTGGATTATACATTAGATCCCACATATTTGTTTTCTAGATGGAAGAGGTCAAATTTTACCATCAAGTATAGCTGTCTCTGGGGCTGTATCACAGAACTATCCACCATGTTAGATTCACTTGATCCCAACTTCGACAGGTGCCAAAGCAGAATTGAAAAAGTACAGCTCACTGTATTTATTAGTATTTAGTGCCAAGTTTAGGACTCTCTGTTTAATTACGTTTGTAATGTTCAATATGGTTATGTTTTGAATGCTTGTATATACTTTCTGATTGTTTAAGCTAGAGGCTAGACACTAGAGAGCAGATTTAGAAGCCCCTTGCGTCACTTTTTCGTCACTCTTCCCATGTTAAAAGTGACGCAAAAGTGGCGCAAGGGTCTTGTAAATCTGCCCCTTGTTTTTTTTGCAAGAATAGGCTGCGCTACAGAAATACTGACTAATTCATACATATTTACCTTTACTTATTTTGATCCATTTTGTCTTCAGAATCTTATGTCTATGAATTGTTTGTACTTTTTAAGCCAGCAGATTTACAATTACATGTATGCTGGAAGAGCCATTCATTTTTTTGGTTTTATACTTAATATAATTTTCAACACTTCCTGGCTTAGCATGTGGAAATTTGATCCCAATATAGAGTGGACAAGATTAGAAGCGGAACTGTGCACTAGTTATTTATATGTAAACTAAGAAGAAAAACCTTTTCCACGAGAAGTACTGTTGCAATTGAACATAACATGATTACTCAACTTATTGTTAAGTTTTGATAAATAAATTTAGCAATCTAAACTTTTTACACACACATGTTCGTACCAGAGGCATTTTTTTTGCCGCTCGTGATGTTACTTTTTTCCACTGCAGCGTAAATGGGATATGGGTTTGCACCATTCTCACAAGCTCGTTTGTGTTTAGACAGGCTGTTTTCATTAATCTAGAAAGAAAAATGAAATCATAATTACAAATATATTCCAGGTGAAAATACATGATGTAACAGCAATATAGCATACACACCCCGGAAGCACCCCCTCCCAAAAGAAAAACTCACATATACTTGCATATAGTCAAACCAAACATACCCAGACTTCAATTATTCAGACAAGGATAAAAAAAATGATAATATCAACAACAGAATCCTTATCAGTAGACCAGAGAAGAGAAAATCAGTAAATCGTATAGCTTCTTATTATATTGGTGCCTCCATGTCATTTGTAGCCTGTAACTTTAGGGTGGCCCACACTTCCTTCATCCAATAGGGCACAATTGCAGTTGTAGTCATTGTCTGACTGATCTTAACAAAAGCGCCCTATTGTTGTGTGTTGGGCTATGATGTGACACTTTGCGCTCTTTAATGCATGATTTTGAAAGACTGTTTTTTTTTAATGTTAAATAATATTATGCACACACCCAAAGTTCAGCTGACCGTTCATTATTTCATACAATTAGTCAAATCAAATCAGTGACCCTGTTTTTCTATTCATGTGGTATCGTACTGAAAAATACACAACCCGTCTTTATTCTTCTATTCCTTTATAGGTTAGCTCTGAAACAAATGGACAGTCTAAATAGCATTATTCAAACTGCTTGCTCTCTGCTTCCCTGCAGTTATATTGCCTATAGTACACCTTTCTGGAAACAACTACAATTTTTGACATTCTCGAAGTTTGTAAATGTTGTGAGACATACAGTCACCCGCAGCCATGAAACCTATCTCAATTTAGTTTTAGTTAAAAGGAATTATGGTGTATTGCAGATGCTTTGAGAAGCACAACAAATGGTTCCCAATGCATAGATGAAATTATGTAAATTGTAAATTGATACTTGTATAGCGTACTACTCACCCGCAAGGGTCTCAAGGCGCTTGTACAAATACCGCTGTGGAACAAATCCTGGCTTTCCCTGTGAGGCGTCCACTTCTGGGCACCCCAAGGTGGAGGCCAGGCTTCCTTAGCATTGTGAGGGCCGTTGTGGAGATTAAGCAAGCTATTGCCCAGATTTGCAGAGTGGGACTCCATGATTGGAATTGGCACCGAGGCGAGAGTTATCTGGTCCGTGGAATTTTGAGCCCAAGACCCGCCGAGGTGAGGAATTGAACCCTGGTCCCGGGCTAGACCTCTGCATCAGGGTCTGCCGCTCTAACCATTGAGCCACACTTCTCCACTTGATATGACCATCCAAGGCTTAAGGCTCTGCATCCTCCAAATTACTGCACGCCTACCACATGAGAAGGGAGCCTTGATGAATTCATGTCACATGAATATAAAGCTCTATCAGAGATGCCCTTCATCCTAAGATGTCATGACCTTTTCCCACCAACCAATAACCCAATAATATTCTTTATTTTTGTTAGGGTTATATATGATAGTGTATTTTTTATTATGTAATTTTTTTTATATCTATGTATAAGTAAGATGAATCTGCTTCTTCGATGTTTGATAATACACGAGTATTAGGCTAATGATGTCAGATTTGTGTGAAGTTCCCAACGCATAGTCTCATGCATGTTACAAGAAACAAAGAGACCCTGTTTCACATAGTTTGTACCTTGTGAGAGAATCTACAAAAGGGAACGATATTCTGCTGAAGAACAGAAATAACTGAGAGAGGTCTTTAAAGAGGGAGTTGGGGCACAAAGGACGTCTGGTGTGGTAAAGGCATGAAGCTTATGAGGACCCATGGCCTGCTTATTTTTGGTTGGGTTATATACAATAGTGTTTTTTAACAGTATAATCGTTTTATATATCCAAGTAAGATGAAGTTGATTCATTCAATGTGTAATAATGCCTGAGTATTAGGCTAATGATGTTAGATAGGTGTGCAGTTCCCTACCCATATAATTATGTATGTTATGAGCGACAGGGAAACCCTGTTCCATACAGATTTTACCCACCTGATCACAACCAAAACATACCTTTGAACCTCTATGAACAGGCTTACCCATCGGGATCCATGGCTTCTTTTCAGTGGGAGGATGGGAACCCTTATCATGGTTCCCTTGGGGATAACTTTGAGGCACTTTTTGGAACTCCTTCTGTTTATCCTTTTCCCCCCACTCATCTGCTGGGGACCCTGCCCACCTTTGGCGGAGTCTCTCATATTGCCCTTTTGGACCCTGGTACTGACCCAGCAGTCCGCTTCCACAGCAGGCTTTCTGGGGTCAGTCAGCTTACTGTCAATCAATTGCTGGCGTAGCTCTGGAAAACAATATCTGACAAGTGCTCCCATGCAACCAAATCATAGAGCCCCTGTAAATAATTCACCTTGCTACCCTTCACCAACCCTCCAATGCTTTGCAAAAATAGGACACATACACTACCCAAGTACTTGACTCCAGCTTCTTGCAGTTTCAAAATGTCTGCCTATATAGCTCTGGGGTCAATCCATACCTGGCTATCAAGGCCTACTTCATTGGGGCATAGGACATCTGATCCTCAGTGGGCAAAGCTAGTAATGACTCTCTTCCTTCACTGACAGAGCAGCTCCACAACTCCCCTCCCCAATCTTTCTCAGGGACCCAGTGGGACCTTATTGCTACCTCGAAGGCCATGATTCACTGACCAATGTCCTCATGCTTCATCAAATCTTTAATACCATCTTTGGGAATGTATGCTTCCACCAGAGGGATTGATCTCCAAACTTTTCTCTTTCAGATCCAACTCCCTCAACCTTCTCTCATGCTCTAAAAGCATATTTTTCTCCTCCATGACCTTTTTTGCTCTCCAACTCCAATTTCTTACTCTCCTTGTCACACTCCTTCCCCAGCCTGAGCTTTGCAAGCTCCATCTCATGCACTCTGCTTCTCTCCCTGTCCTCCAACTCCTCTGGAGACAGACCCTTAGAAGATACACTGCTGCCCACCCTGGAAGGCAACTTCCCCCCAGTCAAGCCAATAGCTCCTCTTGCTGCCCATCTAAATTCTCTCCCTCCACAATAGGCTCCTCTGGAAGCTCACCAGCAATTCTTGATTCAAACCAGGCCCTCAGCGCCTTTTCGTATTCCTCCTTTCTGATGAGGCCTCTCACAGAGATTTTAAATCTTTTGCAGACAGTTTTGAGTTGTGTCACAGTGTAGGTATCATTCCTTTCCCCTTAAAATTCAATATCCACAGATGCAAATGATGCTGGTTTTGCCCATGGTGAAAATTGGCATTTCTCAAGATGCAAAAGAATTCCTAGAAAAAGAATTCTACCAAATATATGTGGTTGTGTAATGGTCTGCACAATACTAGTAGTGTACGTTACAAATTCAAGTCCAGATCCTCACCGCTGACCACCAAGGTTAGAAATGGGGGTCTCTAGTTGGCAGAGGTAGGTTCCTTTGTCCAAATAGGGGCCCTTGCTTCTAGTCAGAGTAAGGGGGATACACTTCTAAAATAACCACTGCTTACCCTCTTGGTAGCTTGGCAAAAGCAGACAGGCTTAACTCAGGGGCAGTGTGTAAAGCATTTGTGAACACATACATTAATACAGTGAAAAGACTACAAATGGGCAACACAGCAGTTTAGAAAAATAAGTAACGTTTATCCAAACCAAAACAAGACCAAACGACATAAATCCACAATGCAGTTATCAAGATCTCCTCAAACACAGGTTATTCACTCAATTGAGGTCTGTAGCAACAAATAACTCCACCTGATGTCGTGACTGATAAAAAAGCCCAAAGAACAGCACTGACCACGAAGTGCGCACCTTCGGGTGCAGAGTGAACAATACCTTGGAATTGATGAAAGCAAAGATGGTGCACTGCGTCGGGCAGGTGATGCTTCGTTGGTTCCTTCCAACACAAGGGAGGTTAAGCTTTGGTTCCTTTACTGCGGTGCAGGGGAGGTCAGACATCTGCTCCTTATTGTATCGGAAGGTGACATCATGGTGTTGGCGAGGTGTTGGTGCCTTATGATGGTGAGGTGTCGAAGGATGCAGGAGTTATCCACGTCGAGTATAGGCTCTGTGTTGATGAAGCACTGGCGTTGGTGAAGTCAGGGCTGCGGTGCGAGTCAGGACGGTGCATTGTAGACATCACAAGTGGTGTCCTCGCTCTGGTGCAGGCAGCAGCCTCAGTGACGGCTTCGGAGTCAATGTAGAATGAAGTTGGCAGGCGTCGGGCCTACGGTGCACGTTGGGCGATGTGTTGTGCTCTTCATGAGTGGTGCCCACAGATTTGGTGCAGGTTATGGCATCGCTCACCAGGGTCAGTGTTGCAGTTTCCTTCTGTGACTGCTGAAACTGCAGTTCCAGATGCGGAGAGATAGAAGAAATGAAATCTTTGTATCCCTGAGACTTCAGAACAGGAGGCAAGCTCAATTTCAAGCCCTTGGAGATCTTTTCCTCAAGCAGGTGATAAAGCAAACAGCAAAGTCCTTTTCTCCTTTCCTTGGAAGAAAGTAGCCACTGCAGGCCAACCGCAGACAGCAAACAACACAGGGTCAGTATTCCTCCTCAGCTTCTCCAACTCTTCTCCTTAGCAAAGGTTCCTCTTGATTCCCAGAAGTGATCTAAAAGTCTGGGGTCTGGGCCCCTCTTTTTATACACACAAATCTTTTGCTCTCTCAAGGCAGAGAGTGTCTGTACCCAGCCAAAACCAGTCCTGTCTTCACTGGTGCAGCTTCCTGGCAGGAGGTAGAAACAGCATTGTTGAAGGCAGACCAGGCCCATGCAGGTGAAAGGAAATCTCCTCCTCCTAATCTAAATTCAACTCAGGTCTATACAGCCTAGCCCGGACTCATCAGACTTCTGGAGCCACTGCCCCTCGCTAGCCCCTGTCATCCAAAAGCCAGACATGCAATACACAAACCTAGCAAAGGCACACTGGAAGGTTTGGCAAGAAAATACCTACTTTCTAAAAGTGGTATTTTTAAACACAGCATTTAAAAATCACCCTCACTAAAAGATGCATCTTAACGTTCTGAGTTCAGGAATACTAAACTTTGTTTTCCTACCTTGTTCCAGGGCCAGTTATGTTCATAAGATGTTATAAACAAACTCCCCATTCTGTCCTCTGCAATAGTGAAAAACGATATTGACAGTAATTCACTATCAGTACATGCCACAAACACCAGAGCATGTCCTACCTTTCACATACACTCTACCCTGCTCACATGGGTACCTTGGGCCTACCTTAGGGGTGAATGACATGTAAGAAAAGGAAAGGTTAAGGCTTGGAAAGTGGATACACTTGCCACGTCGACATGGCAGTACTAGACTGCATACAGGCACTGCAATAACAGGCCAGTCACCTTTTACAGGTTGCTTCTGTGGGTGGCACAATCAGTGCTGCAGCCCACTAGCAGCATTGATTTACTGACCCTGGGTACACACAGTGCACTGTACTAGGGTCTGACTAGTAAATCAATATGCCAACCATGGAATCACTAATCCATAACAACAATTATAAAAAGGGAGCACTTGCAGTTTGGCACCTGAACAGCAGTGTCAAAGTGTCCCAAGCATCTAGACCCGCAGAACGGAGTCCAACACACAGCAAAAACACAGGAGGCAATGGCCAAAAATGCAGGGGAGACCAACGCCAATGGTGCCAGGTCTAACACACACCACACGCTCACACACACACACACACACAGATATTACCATGAAAATACATGGTAAAAACCCACGATGTAAAGGTCAACACATTGCATTGAATTTGGAATAGTAAAGGCATACATGACAACATCGTACATCCCTTCCAACGTCTTGTCACTGTGGCTGACAGATACTCTGATACAGTGTTTCGACTACAGGGACCTGCACTGATTTTTCTAACATGGGCCCTTAACCACCACCTTTGTGTAAGTCTGCATTTCAGTGGTCGGCACTTTTGAATGCGATGATTCTGTCTTCGTAATAATTCTGAAAAAATTCAGTTTTCCTGGACCAGGAGCCATTGAGCCCTGATGTTTGGCTTAAGAGTGTGGACCCTGTTTTTGAACCTGGCATATGCACCACTTAATGTTGCCTTCCCCTCCCTTTTTTCTGTTTTTCTCATTCTGACAAAGACCCACAGGCAAGGTCTATATTTAAACTACTTGTTAGTCGAATCAAAATGTCTAAAGTTGTGTTAAAGCATGGATTGAATGCCATTACTCTTATGACAGATGTGTTCTGATTCATCTACTGTTTGTATGTGTGTGGACATACCTCAAACAAAGTATTAAGGGGCATATTTA
This sequence comes from Lissotriton vulgaris, assembly GCF_964263255.1. Taxonomy (NCBI): domain Eukaryota; kingdom Metazoa; phylum Chordata; class Amphibia; order Caudata; family Salamandridae; genus Lissotriton; species Lissotriton vulgaris. The sequence continues at coordinate 1,529,451,157 of NC_141693.1, forward strand.
CATGTTCTGGCGCATCTTTGCAAATCAGCAGGGATGCGCCAGAACAGATGTGTCATGCAATCCCCTCCTTCCGCCACCACAGATGCGCCACATTTAAAATGCGCCGCACCATGGTGCAAGGAAGGGAAGATGCGTGACTCATCATGTGGCGTATGGGTGGCGCATTTCTGGAGTCGCGACGCAACTCCTGCAATGCACAAGGGCCACCCATACTCAACGTGGTGCGTCACTCCTTACGCCTGCTTCAAGCAGGCGGAATGATTTCACGCAGCAGCGTCGTAACACTGACTCAGTGAAATCTTGTAGATTTCACTACGTCAGTTTTACGGGGCTTTCCTGCGAGGGAACGCCCACCCTGCGACAGAACGCCCACATGAAACCTGACGCAGGTTTCATGTGGCGTAGGGCTTTACAACGTGACACATCTGCCTAGATGCGTCACCTTGTAAATAAGTCGCAACGTGGCGCATTGTTTACACCACCGCTGCGTCATAAAAGTGATGCAATAGCAGCGTAAAAGTGTCGCAAGGGGCTTGTAAATCTGCCCCTATATATTTCAGACAGGATTATTGCAGCAACATGATTCAGCTGTTTTGTTTACTCTCGTTACTGTAATCTTTCTATAATCTTGGTAATGAATATTCCACTTTCTGTCTCAGTATTTTGCACTTGAGAACCTCTACAAGCACTTGCTCATGCACCTTATGGAGCAACCTAATAAATTCTTTGATTGTATGCACTATTGATGTAAAGATATATCAATTGAATTTATTTAATTGTTTAAGTTCCGGATTGTTTTTTTCTCTTTCTCTCTCATTCAATCAATTAATGCTGAGTTAAATATGGGAGTTGGTATTGTATTTTAAATCTTTTGTACTTCCAATAGGACCATTTGTTGCTTGTATTGAACTGTACCCAGGTCCTTTTGGTCTTTTTGGGTTACCCAATTAGTTTGCGATGATCTTCATGTCATGCCTAGCATGACAAACTGCCTGTACTCTGGGATTGTAAAATTAACTAAAAGATGCCAAATGGAAGCCAGTTATTTACAGACAGACCACCACCACGGCGGCCGCATCTGCTATATTTCACATTGTGTGGTTGCTGTTAGTTGTAGCACCCACGGCAATGTTGAAAATGCACCTTTAACATGCGGTGCCTGCCACATGTTGCAGGGGAATGGTGCCCCCCAAGTGGAAATTCAAGGTGCCCATCATGGAAAGACTGGCGGGGATCCTGCATCCCAATCAGGCACACCACCATTCCGGGGATGTGGGGCGGTCCAACGGGCAATTAGAGTAATTCATTTTAATTAAAGTACTGTTGGACTTGGCCCTTTTTGCAGGGTCATATCCAAACTATTTGTCTTCATCCTTCTCTTTTCTGAACCTGTTTTTGTGTGCTTTTAGGAGTCTGCACACTTTACCATTACTAACCAGTGCTAAAGTGCTTTTGTACTGCTTTGTAAACATGGTAAGATTGGCTTACGCCTATTTGGCATATCTAATTCACCTATAAGTCCCTAGTAAAAGGGTACTACATGTAGTCAGAGCCTGTAAATAAAATGTTACTAGGGGGCCTGCAGCACTTATTGTGCCACACAATAAAGTAGTACTTTTAAACATGTCTAAGGTCTGCAATTGCAGTCTGTGTGTGCAGTCCATTTCGTCCTGTCAAAATAAACCTTTTGCCACACCTAAACAATCATTTTTAATACTTAAGTCATCCCTAGGGTACGCACTAAACAGCCCTGAGGGCAGGGTGCAGTGTGTTTAAAAGGTTAGGTGTGAACTTCTAAGTTTTACATGTCCTTGTAGTGAAAAACTCTGAAATGAGTTTTTCACTACTGCAAGCCCTAGCTCTTCCAAATGATAACCTTGGTTTAACTTATTACATTTAATAAGTGATAACTTTCAATTGGGAGAAGGTGGGAATTTCTTTTTTGATGCCTGAGTAATTGTAATTAAAAGTCCTCTATAATGGTAAAGTCGTATTTTAAGTTACAGTTTTGAAAATGCCACTATTGGAAAGTTGGCATTTTCCTGCCCTATCTGGTGCCTGCAGCCTGTTACTGGGTCAAATGACTGGGTGTAGTTGGCAGTTGGACTTTGTTTTTTCCTTCCAGACAGTCGCACACAAGAAGGAGTAGGTGTGACTCAATGGGACATCAATTGACTTGTCACTACTTCATTGATCATGAAGCCAGCTTGGAGTCAAAGTGCTGCATAAATACTTGGCCTTCCTCTAAGTTATGCCTTACTGCTTTTGTGGTACCAGAGGGTTAAGCACAGGTTAACTTGCGACTTGCTTGCATTTCAGCCTGACAAAGATTGTGGTTTCGACCTAAGTAGTGTTTCATTCCCTCTCAGCCAGTAACACAGTTTCCAACAAGTACCTTTAAAAGTAGCACAAGAAAATTGTAGATATAAGTGTAACTATAAAAACACTGTTGTGGTAGACACTGATAGACATGGTTTCGAAGATGCAGCCCATGCAATTTTGGAGATGAAGTATCATTAGTGCCGCAATAATCACATCTTCCTGTGCAGCCTAATGTCATTTCTTTAATGAACAAAAAGGAACGAAGAACCAGTTCTGGAGGAAATGCATCAACCTTAAAAACAGATTTTATTTCACAGTAACACCTAGGTATTCTTTGTCACCCAACACATTGAATTTAGAACATTTAGAATTTATTATGAGGTAGTTGGTATTTATTATTAACACTTTGTGGACAGTTGCCAACTCTGGCTCATAAGTGAGAACTTTAAAGACCTGGTGAAAGTTAATACTGAAAGATCTGAGCGTCTCTGATAGATACGTTGAGCTTAATGATTTTTAACAGTGGCGTTTAATTAGAGGTGAGGTTTTTATAAATCAGAAATGGTGTCAGTTATGACTTCTCTGTTAATAGAAATGAATGTACCGAAAACTGATCTTGATAGTTTGTTAAAATATTTACAATATATCATAAATCTCTAAATGAAAGTTTAAAAAATAACTGCCAAGTTCCATGCACACGAAGTTACAACATTGATATGAAAGCAATGCATAAAAAACAATGCACTTGTAGACACTTATTTACAATATACTCAACAGATGTATATTTATGGCTGAACATGGAGCATAACACAAGAAAGTATCAATGCACAAAGAATTGGGGTGGTATTTACAATCCAACGTATATCACAATTTGTGTTTGATTTTAATCCAAATTAATGCAAAGAAGCAAAATGCAATGCCTTTCATTTCTTTGTGTCAAGGAGACATTCCATGGGAACTGCATTGGTGTTCCTGTGCATCCAACCATGATTTTGACACAAATCAATATCTACAAGGTGAAACAGCGCTTAGATCACATGCGGTACATCGCATCCCATTACAATGCGGTTATTACAGCGACCGCATTGTTACATCACAAACTATTACATCGCAAGTCATTACAATGACTTGCTGTATGGGCAGAAGGTGTTGAATTTGCAATCCAACACTTTCCCTTCTGTTGAACAAACTGGATTAGGAATAGCGAATTATACTATTCCTAAATCAAACGCGCCTCCTACAGCAAGTCATTGTAAGGACTTGCGATGTAATGGTTTGCAATTTAACCACTTAATTGCGGCGGCAATTCCGCCACAGTGCGGCGGTTTAGTGGAGTGGGCGTGGCCGCGCCGGCCAACGGACGTTCACAGCACTACGGAGGTAGTGCTCGCGATGGCCGTTGGCCGACAAACGCAGCAAACGGGCTAACAATGCGGTAATTGTAACAACCATGTTTTTTTAAATTTATTTTGAAGTTTATAATGCACTCAGCTACCCCCAATGGTGGTGTCCTAGCACAATGACAGGCGGCAGAAGTAAGCACCAGGAAAGGTCTATGGGCTGGAAAACAGAAAGGTCTTTAGGACACATAAGAAGATAGTTTCAGACTCAGCAGCACGGAGAGAGAGTGGCAGGCTGTTCCAGGCTTTGGCAGTGAACGCTGCAAATGCTCTGCCACCCATTCTAGACCATGCAGAAATGGGGAGTCGCCAAGATGATTCGATCTAAGGGTACGGCTGCACTGGGAATGCTTGAGTTGTGCTCTAAGATAAGCTGTACCACGTCTCTAAAAAGCCCTGAAAGCCAGGACAAGAGACTTGAACTGTTTGATAACGGGAAGCCAGTGGAGCTTCCTTAAATAGGGTATGATCAAATGGCGATATGGGATATGGGATTTTGTATATCAGCCAGGCTGCTGCGTTTTGAATGATCTGCAGGCGTCTAATCAAATATGCAGGTGCCCCCAGATAAAGATTATTTACATGGTGGAGATGTGAGTTGATCAAGGCATGAATATTGGTCTGACAGGACTCCAGGGGAAGGAAGTGAAGGATTTTGCAAAGCTTGTGCAGTTTACCAAAGCAGGCAGAGGAGGCCTGACTAATTTGGGATTTGCAGGACAGCTCATTGTCAAACCGGAACCTAAGGTTCCTAGCCGAGTCCACAGGTTTAGGAGTTGGATGCAGCTCAGATGGCCACCGAAGCGATGGAAGAGGGGGGCTTTTTTGATTAAAGAACAGAACCTCAGTTTTGTCTGAGTTGAGCTTAGGCATATTCAATGATATCCAAGTGGAAATATTGCACAGGCAGTGTCTAAAATTTGCAAATGCTGCTTCGGAGTGATCATCAAATGAGAACACCAGTTGTGTGTGATCGGCGTAGCAGATCAATCTGACCCCACAGGATTCTACCAGTGCTGCCATTGGGGAGAGATTAACATTGAAGAAGTGAGGGCGCTGTAATGGCATGCGATGTATCGCATTCGTACTAAAGTGATATATTCCTACAAAGACTTGTAGACCTGGATTTGTGCCAAAACACTGCACCTCTCTAAGGCTGGCATAGAAAGGGGAAATATTTTATATTTCTTCACATTTTTGCATCTGCAGCACTGATAAAAAAGGAAATTACCCTTTAGCATAGTTTCTGTGCAAAAACTATGATGACCACAATGCAGACATCCCTGCACTATGGTAGCAAGTGTGGCATCTCAGGGAGATTGCAGAACAGCACCACATCTTTGTAGGTATGGTACTGCTCTGCTCTCTAACTTTTATTCAATGCAGCAATGCAGAGAAGCACAACAACTTCACTTGCTGTATTGCACTGCATGATTTATTTGTAAATCTGGGTCCAAGAGTCAAACATAACACTGTGCAGCAGGAAGCACACAGTGATGTGCTTCGAAGCGCAAACAACAATGTGCAGCAAGATGCAAATAGTGATGTTCATCACGGTGGCAAACCATGATATGCAGAATGGAAGCAAAGAGTGGAATGCACCTGGAGAGCACTGAAGGATGTGCCTTATGGGAGAATTGGGTATTGCACCTCAAGGGATCACTGAATGTACCTTGCTGGAGTACTGGGTTGTTTGCCTAATGGATGCATTGGTTGTTGGGTATCCGTTTAGACCTGGTTATTTTGCATTAGTGCAACATTGGGATGTTCATTTCATTAGCTATGTATGCTAAGGGCGCACATGCTAATAAACAGAACTAAGCATAGCCTACCAAGTACATTTGTAGAAAATGGTGATGTACAGTAGGGGGAGCATCTCAATGTGCAACAGGCCGGCTCCAAGATCACAGACCTGTATAGGTCATTTATCCAAACAAATGAAGCATAGCTTTATGACTAGACACATAGGAGAAATGCAGTCCTTCAAGTGACAAGCTACATGAAACACATTGAAAACTTCTGCATCTGATATTGTACCAGAACATATTGATAAATGACAATTCTAAAAAATAGAAATGAAAAATTATAAGAGACCAAGGTTTACTTACTTCTTTTATCATATGGTTGCCAACCATATAACTCCAAAGGATTGTCAGGGAGCATACACCTTCTTCAATAGCAAGCTGTATTTTCTGCCATATGGTCAGCAGATTTTCGGCTGGCTTGTTGAGGTACTCTATCACTTTCTTTTCACATTCATTTATATTTTTAGACCAGTTTATGTCTTCATATACTGAAGACATGCACCTGTGAAAATAAACGAAAAAGCAATAGTTGTGGTCATCTCCTAAATTCAAACTTAAAATACCATTGAAGCAAACAAAGCATGAGTAGTTACTTGGCAGTAGCTGAATGTAAAACAAAATCAACAATCCATTTAAAAAGAAAGAATATTTTGTTATGCAGGAAACATATAGGGAAGGTGAGGCATCAGTCTTAGGGACCATAAAGGCTGTTTCCTACCAATTCTAAACACAAATAACTTACTTGTTTTCATAATAAGGAGATGGGTTATATCTCCTCCCTATGTTCAGGGCTTGATGGGCCGTACAGGGTATGTGGTAAGTGTTGATAGGTTGGATTTATTGAGCTTGGTTACTTTCAGAGTTACATGTACTAGGGGATCCTCAGTCTACACAGCTCCACCCAGCTGGAGCTCACAATTCTCATAGAGTTGTATATATGCATTGCTTCCATGGATGCTTCATAAGAGCATGAACTATTCAAACATTCATGATCTTCTTTTCAGAACTGCTAGCAAAATCTATGGCTCTGAAATAACACATTTGAAAAATATAAACGGGCCTTTTTTTCGAAGATAAATTATTTGTGGTCCAATCTCCCTTCTGTGTCCCCTTTGAGTGGGACAGGATTCTTTCCTGCACTTGCTCAATGTAGTATGGTGCTGGTAATAAACATTTATCAGTGTTACTTCAAGCATTCTGAAAGACACATCTTTCTAGCCATACTCAAGGCTCAGACAGATGTTTTCATTTTCATACCAATATAAGAGTTTCTAGAATGAATGAGACTATCACAGAGAATTACAGAATTTAAGTTAAGAAAGAGTTGATCCCAATTTGTTTAGTGACATATGATTCATAATCTGTAACACTCCGGCTTGTGTGTAGACCTCACATCTGGATGTAGCACTATAGTCAGTATTACCCCATTTGTTATTTTCAAAATTTACCATCTTAGCACAACGGGGTGGAGTCAGTAGTTCATGCCTCTTCTTTCTAATACACTGATATGCTTTGAACAAATGTTATTACAAGAAAAGGAGTCAACCGATGCCTACATACTCAGGATAGGAGGCCAAATAAAAAAAAATTGCCCTGAAGAGGTCAGCATGGACAAAATGCGTTGGGTACAGTCTTATCAATTTTGAAGAAAGAAGTCACAAATAAAGAAGTGTAAACGTTCCTGCTGAAGTGTTCTTATGCTTAATTTCAAAGCTATAAATACCTATGAATGGAAAGAGTTATTTATACAATTGCTCCATGGTATGTGTATAGTTACAACTAAGTGTCCTGGACCATTGTGTTTCTTATGTTGTTGACGGATATCGCTTATCTCAGGAGACTTAGGGGTTTTGAGTCTCAGGTCCTAAGCACCTTACGAATTATTGGATACCTTACACTACTGCTAGATAAGTGCAATCCATTATGCCTCAATCCCTTAAAAAAATTCTCACTATGTATAATGGATGTGCAAAGTAGGTGAAAGATTCTAATGTGAGAAAGTCATCACTGATGGAAGTGGGCATGATCCAGGACCACAATGTTTCTCCACTTTGAGGAGCTTGAAGGTGATTCTTCTGTTGATTGGGAGACAGTGGACATTTCTCAGGTGACTGGTGGAAATGGCTGCAGCGGTGGATGTCCAGGATAAGGTTTGCAATGGCGTTCTGGATTCTTGATAATTTCGTTTGGAGCTTCTGGGTGGTGCCAGCATAAAGTGAGTTGCTGTAGTCAAGTTTGCTGCTGACGAGCACCTGGGTTAACTATGATGCTGATGTTACATGCATGGTCTGTAGCTGTGGGGGTGCTCTGACCACTGCGGGCTACCAGGAGTTGTGCAAGGCAGTGGGTGGTTTCCAAAAATCGGGATATTGCTTTTGTCAGAGTTAGGTTTGAGGCAGCTGTACTTCATCCAGGTGGTGACTGCCTTCATCCCATTGTGGAAGTTGTTCTTTGTGGCTGTGGACTTGTTAGTGACGGAGAGAATCAGCTGGGTGTTGTCGGCGTAGAAGACAACGTTTAGTCCGTGGTTTCTGAAGATGGCTACCAGCGGGCTATGTAGATGTTGAAGAGGGTGAGGCTCAGGGAGGATCCCTGAGGGACTCTGCAGCTGATCTCTGCAGATTCTAAGGAGAACAGTCAGTGCCTGACTCTCTGGGTTCAGCCTGTGAGGTAGGATAGGATCCATTCTAAGGCTTTTCTGCACATGCTGGCCTCATGCAGTCTTGCATAGAGTGTGTGGTAGGAAAATGGCAGCGAGGTCTAGGAGGATGAGGGCCTCAGTTCTGCCTCACTCGAGGAGATTGTAGATTTGGTCTTTTGTGGTGGGAGGGCAGTCTCATTGCTGTAGTTGCTTTTGAAGCCTGATTGGAAGGTGTCCAAGATGTGGTTTGTTCCAATGAATTTGGTGAGTTAGGCGTTGATTGCCTTCCCCATCACTTTGGCTGGGAAGGGGAGCAGATATATGGGTCTGTAAATCTTGAGATCCATCAGGCCAGCAGAGAGGTTTTTCAGCAGTGTGTTGATCTCTGCATTTTACAGTCTTCAGGGAAGGTGATAGATTCAATGGAGCGGTTGATGGTGCATCAGAGTTTGGGGGCGAAGGTGGCGCCGGATCAGTTGAAGAAGTGGTGAGGCAGGGGAATGAGGGGGCTCCAGAGTGGATGGTCTTCATGATTTGTAAGGTGATGTCAGTGGTTAGGGTCATCCAATTGAGGAGGGTTGGCTAGGATCTGGAGCATTTGGGTGTGGTGGTTGTGGGTGGGGTGTGTCACGATTCACTCCATGTGCCCTCGTGCCCACCACCAGGGGGCCAAATTGTGGGGCTTTCCAGTGTTGTAATAAGCTTACAGACCATCCCCTGCGTGCATATCCTGACTTCCAGCCATTGGGACACTATTTGGGAATTAACATGTATTCCCAATCCATGCTGGGTTTTGTGAAAGGCAGCCTGCTCATACTTGAAACCAGCCTGCTCATGTTTCTGAACTCCACTACCTAGAATTCCCTGCTCAATGCTTCGTCTCCACCCCTGCAGGCCAAGGATGGGGGGAGGAATTCAGCTCACCTGTGGCTGGCTGCTGCTAGCATGCTCACACCTGCTGCATGTGATTACTGTGAGCTTTCTAAGCCCTAGCTCTCTTCAGGCCAAGGTCGGTCATTGTAGCTGTATACCGGTGAGACCGATCCTTGTTTCCAGTGTTTCCTGAGCCTTTGATAGGCTTGTTTTCAGTGATTCCTGAGATTTAGTTAACCCTTGTTCCTTGATTCCTGAACTATAGCTATTCCTTGTGCCTGAATTAGCACTGCATGCAGTGCTACCTTGTTTCCAGCGTCCCTGAGCTATAGTTCTTCTTTGTTCCAATTTGTGGGCTTCAGCTATTTCTTGTTCCTGATTTGCACTGCTTGCAGTGCTCTCTTGACTCCTTGTTTTCTGAGCTGTAGCTATTTCATGTTACCTTGAACTAGTACTGCCTGCAGTGCTACCTTGTCTCCTGAAGCTTTAGTAACCCCCTTGTTCCTGGATTAGCACTGCCTGCAGTGCTACCTTGACTCCTGCAGCTTTAGTAATACCTTTTTTTCTGAACTAGCACTGCCTGCAGTGCTACCTTGACTCCTAAGCTATAGTAATTTTTCTGTTTCCTGAACTAGCACTGCCTGCAGTGATACCTTGACTTCTGAAGCTTTAGTAATTCACTGTTCCTGCCCAATCACTGCCTTCAATGCTACTTTGTTTTCTTAATTCCTTAACTTGCACTATTCTAGTATACCCTTGTAGCTTTACCGTATCCATATACCTGCCTTTCTTCCCATTTCCTTGGTTCCAGTTCCTAGTCTGCGGTCTTTATATTCTTCTGTCTTGCTTCAATTACCTTGTATGTTTGTTACTTGCTTTCTGCCAAGTGTGCCCTGTGAATTCCTTCCTTTCCTGTTAAGCACTTCTCGTTGCTAGCTCCTTGTCTATTGTGCTTGTGTTTAGTTCTATCCATTTGCTGTTACTGCCTTGCGTGTTCCTGTTTAATCGCCAGGATCCATGGACACAGCTGACTACCTAGGTGGTGTTTCTTGTTCTCTGTGAGTATAGTGTTTGACTTGCATTTATAACATCACCATAGGCATATTCTCCACAGACCCTGCCTTTGCATGCATATCCTATATGTGGGAATTTGCCGTCAGTATCTGTAACAGCAATTGTGGGTGAGAAACTTACTGAGCTTCAGTCTTACTGTGTGGAGCTCCTGAGTGCTTTACCCCACACTTCCCTTTATTGTTAATGTTGTATTATATATTACCTACTGGCGGTCGCCAGTAGGTAGTTATAGTTAGGACCTAGTTACCATAGGAAAATGACAACATTCTATTCCCAATAACTTTTTGACAAATTCTTAAAACTAATTCTTTGTTGATATCAGCTCCTATGTTGAAAGTTTGGGGGTGATTCATCACGGGGGGCCAAGAAAAAAGGGGCCCCAAAACGTGTTTTCTCCATGTTAATTTCCATAGGAAACTTTAGACAAGGCTACAGGTCGAACGGTAAATGGAATTACCTCAAATTTGGCTGGGAGAAGGGTCTTGGTCTAGAAAGCACGCTTTTGTTCATATGGTGGAAATTCGTTCAGTAGTTTTGAAGAAATATCGAAATTTACAGATATCAATATTTGGGAATTCCGCCATCTGATTGGCTGAGGGGTTACGAGCACGAGCTTGCTGCTGATTGGCTGCGAGCGGTTGCAACTAGGAAGTGTTGCCGGCCATTTGTTGATTCTGTTGAAGCGTGTAAGGGGAAAAAGGGCGAAAAAAGTGGGAAAGAGAAGGGTAGAAGCACTGTAACCTCTGGGGTGTTTAGGGTGTGCTATAGAGGGGGTGCGAAGTGAAGTATTCACCCCTACTGGTGTGAAAGTGGTGGGCTACGGAAATTAAGTGAGGTATTGCCTAGAGTCTGATGCTGCTAAGGTGAGCTGGTGCGAGACTCGGGATTAAAGTGTGAGCCCAAATTGTGTGTCTTATGCTGTGAAGTCATGTGCCATGGCTGCTGCACTACACTTGTGGAAGTAGTGTCAGCATGTGTTTATAACTACTAGGACAAACTACTGATCCGTACTGGTCTGAAAGTCCTTGGGTATGGGAAATATGTGAGGTAATGTCTAGAGTCTCATGCTGCTAAGCTGAGCAGCTGCCGGACTCAGGGATGAAACCGTGAGTCCAAACTGTGTGTCATATGCTGTGAATTCATGTGCCTTGGCCGCTGTGCCACATCTGTCCAAGTAGTGTCAGCATGTCGTTATAGCTACTCAGAGGAACTTTTGTTTCAAACATTGTAGCTTGTGTATGGTGCTAAGGGGGTGTTATACAGGCAGTGCAAAGGTATATTCACGCAAATCAAATTAATTCGATATTTGTGAAGTACAAACTAATCACTCCTAAGGGTGTGATGGCGCTAGGGGTATATGCCGAGCTGCTAAAGGAGTCGGGGTAAATTTGCTGATCTACTGAGCTCTACCAGTCTGAAAGTGCTGGGTACGGAAATTAAGTGAGGTATATTGCCTAGAGTGTCATGCTGGTAAATTGAACTGCTGCTGAACCGTGAGCCCAAACTGTGTGTCCTATGCTGTGAAGTCATGTGCTCTGGGCACTGTGCCACACCTGTCCAACTTGTATATGGTGCTTAGGTGGTGTTGTATAGGGAGTGCAAAGGTAAATCAATACGGCATTTTGTAAAGCGCAAACTACTGACCCCTATGGGTGAGCAGAGCCGGTGAGCAAAGCGAGAGCTCTGTGCTGCAAAGTAAGATGATGTGGCCACTGTGCCACAGCTGTGTGGGGAATGCATTTTAGCGAGGGTCCTGGAGTTGTCGTTACTTGGCCCTAAAATAGCGGGGCTAAGTTGTAAGTTATAGGGTGGCTCTAAAAAGAGCCCTTGTATTTATTAGTTGGAGCTACATATAAGTGTGGATGCACAACTTCAAGTTATTCAGGAAAACTCAATTTCCCTGATCTGTGAAGTGTACTCCATCACTTCTGTAGATATCAGCCATATCAAAATGTATGTTTTTGTTATAGATGGACCTAATTTTGTTGACTCTGAGGTATTCAGACACAGCTTTGTTGACTTTCTTTCTAGATTTTTCAATCTGAGGATAAAATTGTTTTGACCATTTCCACTTCTGTCTTTGGCATATATTGGAATGTACAAAGACCGTTTGTCTCAAAAGTAACATCAATTGTCCAAAGGTGTCTTTCATAAGCATTTCCAAACCTACCCCAGTCAATGTGCCTGGGTGGCTAGCACCACAGTGCACAATCATGAGGTCAGGGTGTTGGAAATGCAAACAGGTTTTAACCAAAGGGAACAATTGGTGCCACCTAAATCCTCTCTGTGGAAACCATTTAATGACCACATTTTGTAAACCTAGGTCTAAGTCAATACGTCTCTGTTCTGCATACCTCTTGCACCAGAAAACATATCTATGTCCAACGATCCACACTAGCATTTTGAAGGTATGGCTGAAAGGTATGGAAAGATGTCTGTAGCTCATGCAGTTCCTTTGTAGAATAAGAGATATGTTTAAAGATGTGAAACTAGTTTATTTTCACATACAAAACAATACCTGAGTGGGAGATGAAAAACATTGTTTTTTAAAAGTATGGTGCACATTCGTTTTGTGGAAAAGCATGTTTGTGATTCGTTAAGAAAAGGCAGTTTGAACGTGGAGTACATAATATAGGATAACATTTGCTCAATTTAACCACACCTGCTACTTGCATTTGGAAAGGCACTGCTCAAACTTAAAACAATTGTGAACTTTTAACCTGCACGTGCCGTTAAATGTTCGAGAAAATATTGCAAAAAAATATCATTAGGTTTAAAAAAATGGATAACATTTTAACCTGCACATGTTGTAGAATGTTCCAGAAACTGTGTTGATAGAATACGTTGCACTGCTGACTTCGATGTGACGTTGAATATGAAAAAAAACTGTTTATATAGAAAATTAAAAAGAAACTAATAGAGAGAAGTTTTGAAATGCAAAAGAATTAAGGAAGTATTCTAATTTGTTTGTTACTTGTATTAATGTGTGGAGGAACAAAATTATAGAAACAGCACCAGGAAGAGGAAAAAGCAGGGAGTGGGGGGACGGGGAAGATGGGCACAATGGCACACAGTTACAATGAAGTACAGCACAAGTATAGACAAAGAATGGCCAAAATGAAACACTCCAACAAGGAGCATAAGGCACATAACCTGGGAACATCACACCACTGAACGGGCATAGAAGTGGAAACCACACTGCATTCATAAAGGATGTGAAAAAAGAGCGGTCGTGGGTGCTGCGGGATGGCTGCAACCGTGGTCATCATGGATGAGCTGCCCAACCCATGGCACATGGGCGGGTTCACTCTGTGTTACATTGCCAAACAGCTGCTCCTCCTTCCTGCAAGCCCTCACACTTTTTGTGTGGTCCACTTTTGTATCCTGTGCACTCGTACGGCACAGCATTGTAATGTCTATTCGGGCATGTCCTGCTGCATTCGAACTACACAATGAGAGTGCTGTTTGGTGGTGGTGTATCACACTTTACAACATCGTCTGCTGCGGCCCTTGTGGCAGGCCACACAAGAACACAGAGGCACACTTACCGCACTTCCTGCACACGAACATGTCCGAGACACACCGGTTCCCTTGCCGGATATGCACACCCCTGCGGTGACCTGTGTACGAAGGACCAGCACACGTGTGTTGTCCTTGCAGGAGGATGCGTGCGTAGCTACATGTCCAGGGTCACTGCCAACGCTGAGGTGACATGGTAACTTCGGCTGAAGACAGCACACTGTGATGTTGCAGGGCCCGTGCCAATCATGCTAATACAATGGCCACATGGACACACTCAGATGCGGGTTTGGGGGGCGTTGGTGGTCCTGGTGATGTTACGATGAGTCTTGTGGCCCTCATGGGTATCCCTGTATAGTGCTCATTGACTCTATGGCACCTGTGGGTGTTCTGGTGTGGCTCTTGGCAATGTTTCCTTTCATGCAGCAGGTAGTTGTCCTGCTTAACACTAGCAGAAGGCAGGTGTAAAATTCCTGGTGGTAATGTGGGTTATCGCCGGAATTCATTTTGCATTGCAGTTGTGAAAATTGTGATGTCATTTTTTCGTGTGCAGAACAATATACAAACTGGGCAGTGTATCCCGTCAAGATGCAGCACCTGACGCACTATTCCTAATCAATATAAATACAATGAGATTTCTTCATTGATTTTGTGTGCCCCCTGTAAGTGGAGGCACTACCTATGTGCAATTCAATACCGGATTTAAATATTTTGAATAAATCGCAAAGGTGCACCTTGTGTATTTTTGCACGTGACAGCAATTCTGTATTTCATTATCAGCACTTTAATGCAACTAAAGTTGAGATAAATCTAACACAGTATTCAGAAGTTGGTGCAAACTGCAGAGATCACCAGTATTCCAGTGATAAGTGCTCGAAATTTTAACACCATGGTGGATACCAGCAAATAACAGTAATAAGAACAAGAAAGAGTCACACAGCAGTTAAGAACACAACCGAAAAGGTTAATAATTTTTTTGGCCAAACTTAATTTTTTTTATAAACACATGTAAACCATAAACTATTTTTAAATTTCATTTTTTTATAAACATATATAAAAAATAAACCAATAAACAAAATTTAACAAACATAATAGAAAAGAACAAGGTGGAAGAGTGCTGTGGGGACCATGGATGTCGACGACAGAACTTGCAAAAGAAGGACGTGTGTAATGCACATATCAAAGGACTGAGAGAGAGAAACAGAGAAGGAAAAACAAGCCGGAACAAAAAAGAAAGGGAAGGAAAGAAAGGGAGTGATAAAGGGAGAAGGGAGAGAGAGATAGAAGGAAAGGAATGAAGAGAGAGAGAGAGAGAGAGAGAGAGAGAGAAGAGAGGGAATTCAGAGAGAGAGAGCAAGAGACTGTCTCCTCTGCACATCCATGAGCAAATAATTACCTGGTGCCAGCGGAATGTGCAGCAGTGGGCCGAGTCCACGTGCCCGTCAAAACCCACCGATCTCATGTGCGTTGCTGAGTCCTGAGTCCTGAATGGCGGAGTCCATATCAGATACTCCACCGATCTCAGATGTGTTGCTGAATCCTGAGTCATGAATGGTGGAGACCACATGAGCTTCTTCGAGGATCTCCCAGATGTCCCTGAGTCCTGAATGGTGGAGACCACTGCAGCTACTCCGCGGCCCGGCAGATCTCACACATGTCGCTGAGTCCTGAGTCGTCAATGGCTGAAACCACATCAGGGTTAGGTGCTGCTAAGCCTGTGGAACTCAAGTTTGTGCCACGTGGTGGTAGGCTCCTGATGGCCACATGAGTTTGAGGTGGCACTAACCCTATGCATATGAAGTCTGCGCCAAGGGGATGGTAGGCCGCTGACCGCCATACAGCTGAGGGTGCGACTAACATTCTGCGCAACATTTCATGGACTCTTTATGGTTGAGACCCATAGAGCGTTCACCAGCTAGTCAGCACCGGCAATAAAGGATGTGACATTGTCGATCTATTATATTTGCGTGATTACATGGCCTGTGCCACATGTGCCGGATGGGTTGTGGTGTGTGTGCAAACCTGCCCTCAGGGAGTGGCCGTGAGATGTTGAGAACTAGACTACTGTCCTAAACACCAACAGTGAGTACGCCTGCGACATGTAGCTATGTGGGGCCAACATTGTAACATAATCGGAGTGGTGTGGAGTGGCGTACGACGGAACAGGGCAGGGATAGACACAATGATGCGGACAGCTCATAGTACTGCATCTGGGAGTCTAACGGACGGGCCGCAGCTGTCCCTCTGCGAGCCTGGGTCCGAACTGTTCATAACTCACACTATATCAGTATTGAAAAACCATTTTGTGATTCAGTCCGTCAGCTGGCATCGGTCTGAGGCATTTGTGAAAACCTATCAGAGTTATTTCTGTGACGGATACCCTTTTGATGCTCCCTCTCCCCACATTAGGAGGTAACGTACCCTCTAACCACATTACCAACATACCCCCAACAACCTTCTTGGGCCATTTAGTGTCTCTGGGTGGTTGGAGAGAGAAGAATCTTAGTCATGTATAGATTTACATACAAAAAAAAATATTTTAGAAAAAGAACAACAAATAAGACTGAATGGAGTCTGGTGCTGCCACGAAGTTGGGGTCACTGTCGTTCAGGACTCAGAACACAGTTACACATGTGGGACAGGTTTGTGTTAAATAGGGTTAGCGGTACCAGAAGCATTAAGACTGTATGTACCTGTGATGATGGTTGATGTGGATGGGTCGAACTGGGAGCAATGTGTCTTGCCTACTGGACTGCGTCATGTGGAATCAGGGCTGTATCTGAATTGTAAGGCCTGCTGGCCGTAGTGTAGGCCAGAGGTAGCGATGAGGAAGGGCCCACGGGCATGTGCATCCGTTGGTGGCACCACCGGCCTGCGTAGTGCTGATTCAGTGGCACCACTTGTCGGCAGACTTCAATCCGTAAATACTCCTCACTAATCAAAGGGAGTGAGGTGCTGTGGTCGCTGCCACGAAGTTGGGGGTCTCTGTAAATCAGGACTCAGGACACACTTGTGTTAAAGAGGGTTAGTGGGACTTCGTGTCGCCGGCCTTGCATATCGAAATATACCTCACTGATCGAAGGGAGTATGGTGGTGTGGTCGCTGCCACCGATTTGGGGTCAGTGCGATTTAGGACTCTGGGCACAGTTACACATGTGGGATCGGCTTGTGTTGAATAAAGTTAGTGGCACCACATGTCGCCGCCATTGCATATGTTAATATGCCTCACTGATTGAAGGGAGTCTGCTGCTGTAGTTGTCTCATGGAGTTGGGGTCACTGCTATTCAGGACTCAGGACACACTTACACATGTGATATCAGCTTGAGTTAAACAGAGTTAGTGGCACAACGTGTCGCCGGCCTTCCACAATGTAGGTCAGAGGTAGCAGTGAGCAAGGACCCTTAGCCATGTGCATAGGTTGGTGGCTCCACTGGCCTGCGTAGTACAGGTTCAGTGGCACCACGTGTCGCTGGCCTTACATATGCAAATATCCTTCACTGATTATAGGGATTCTGGTTTTGTGGGCGCTACCATGAAGTTGGGGTTGCTGCCATTCAGGACTCAGGAACTTGTTACACATGTGGGATCGGCTTGCGTTGAACAGGGTTAGTTGGCACCACATGTTTCCGGTCTTCCACAGTGTAGACCGGAGGCAGCGGTCGGCAAAGGCTCACAGGCAGGTAATATTGACTTGAGCTGCACAGTTTGGGAGCATTTGGTCTTATTAAACCATCAAAATTTCTTACACAATTTATGTCGCTACTAATCTTTAATTTAGGAACCGCTTAATTCCAGTGTAGGGCGTAGGCAGCGGTCACGATTGGCTCACAGCTTAAGTTGAGCTGCACAGTACGTGGCACATGGAGCACCCTGCGATGATATGTGGTCCTGGCAGGCCGCACTGGGTTCAATGTCTTGCCTCGATAAGGGTACGTGGAAATGACTTATGTTGCAGTGAGTTAGTAGCACCTGAAGCACACAGCGTGTGCGCATCCTGCGATGAGGCGTGGTCCCGGCGGGCCGCACTGGGAGCAACGTGTCTTGCGAACTGGACTTCGTCATCTGGAATTGCCACTGCATCTGAATCGTGAGCTCTTCTGTCCGCAGTGTAGATCGAAGGCAGTCGTTAGCATAGACATCGAGGAATGCT
Source organism: Lissotriton vulgaris (assembly GCF_964263255.1). Lineage (NCBI taxonomy): Eukaryota > Metazoa > Chordata > Amphibia > Caudata > Salamandridae > Lissotriton > Lissotriton vulgaris. Next base: position 1,529,468,941 of record NC_141693.1, read on the forward strand.
TTTTGTCACTTATTGACAAAATCCGAGGACATAGAGTACAATTCTCTGTGCAAATAATAAATCAAGGCTGACTTCAAAGTGTGAACCCTTTTGTCCGCAATGTAGGTCGAAGGCAATAGTTAGCATAGACATCGAGGAATGCTTTTTATCACTTCTTCTTGACAAAATCGGAGGGCATAGAGTACAGTTCTCTGTGCAATTAATAAATTAAGGCTGAACTCAAGTTGTGAACCCTGCTGTCCGCAGTGTAGATCGAAAGCAGTAGTTAGCATTGACATCGAGTAATGCTTTTTGTCACATCTTCTTGACAAAATGCGAGGACATAGAATACAGTTCTCTGTGCAATTAATAAATCAAGGCTTAATTCCAATTATAAACCCTGATGTTGGCAGTTTAGATTGAAGGCAGTATTTAGAATAGACATCGAAGAATGCTTTTTGTCACTTCTTCTTGACAAAACCTGAGGACCTAGAGTACAGTTCTCTGTGCAATTAATAAATCAAGGCTGAATTCAAGTTGTGAACCCTGCTGTCCGCAGTGTAGATCTAAGGCAGTAGTTAGCATAGACATGAAGGAATGCTTTTTGTCACTTCTTTTTGACAAAATCAGAGGACGGAGAGTACAGTTCTCTGTGCAATTAATAAACCAGGGTTAAATTCAAATTATGAACCCTGCAGTCCGCACAGTTTTTAGCAAGGTAGCCACACCATTAAGGACACATAGTGGACTACCTAACCTTTTTTAATCACCATCACTCCTTTTATATCTACACCTCCCCCTAGGGCCCTCACACCCACATGCACCAACTAGCAGGGAGAGAAGATCTCTGGCAAAGAGCCCCGTCTGGGTGCCCGTCAGACAATGCACCGCCAGTTTGACGAGGAGCAAAACCCAGATGATGAAGCATGACAACTAGCTTGCTGGGTGTGTGAGGGTTTTAGTCCCAAAAGGGAGGATCCCCCTCCCCTTTTCCTGTATCTCGTTCTCATGTGGGCCCCGGGCCCCCCTTGTTCACTCCATCGGTATATCATTTTTGGGGAACTGCGTACCTCTCTATGTTCACAGAAAGCAGAATTGTGCCATATTTAGTCAAAGATGATGCATTTATGATGTCTCTTGGAACTGACATACTGTGTGCAGCCTAGCACCAACACGGGCCCCCCTGTGTCTGAGTTACATCCAGGATTATATTTTGTGCAGGAGGGATACCTTCCTGCACAAAAACAATCCAAATAGGCATTTTCTTCTTTCTATGCATACTTAAGAATACAGTACACATAGAAAGAGGATGTAACATGGAAAAATAACAATATTTCTCCTTGGTATACCTGTTTGCAGGTTTTTGATGCATTCTCTGGTTTACAAGCCTTAGTGAATCTGGAAATGTTCTAATGCAAGGTAATGTAAGTCAGCGATATGAGCTGCCTTGCGGTACTTTGTGTTTACTAAACCACTCAAATCCATGGATTGTAGCTTTGTGTGGCATCAGAGTTGTTCCATAAAAGTGATGCAACCCTGACACAAATATGCACCCAGGTATACATCCAATGTCAATGCTTTGATTTTCTTTTGTGAAGCTGCAGTTCCACAATTTGATACTAGGTGTCCTCCAGAAGTCAAATCAAAAGCATTTCCATTAGTATGTGAAGGTGCAGTTCCACAGGTCATTACCAGGTGTCCCTCATATATCTAATGCAAAAGTACTGACATTCCCTTACGTAGCTGCAGTTCCACTGTGCATTACTACATGTCCCTTTTGAGTCAGATGCCAAAGAATTACAATTTTAACATGAAGCTGTATGCGAAACCAGTGGCATTTTTACACATGCTGCAGTTCCACTAGTTGTTACTTGCTGTCCATCACAAGTGAAATGTAGATGCTTTAATATTCTTTTGTGAAGGTGCAGTTCCACATTGAGTTACTAGGTTTCCCTTACAAGTCAAATGCAAAAGCATTTGAAATTCTTACAACAGTCTCAGGCCCACTAGCCACCACTAGGTGTCCCTCAAATGTTGAATGCAAAAGCAATGAAATACTTTCATGTAGCTGCAGTCCACATGTCACTACTAGGCATCCTTTTGTAGACAAATGGAAAAGACTTGAATTTCTTACATGAAGCACCAGTTCCACTAGTCATTACCAGGTGTCCCTTTAGAGTCAGATACGAAAGCCATGTAATTCTTATATGAAGTGGCAGTTCCATTAGGTGTTACTTGGTGTCTTTCACAAATCAACTGCAAAAGCAGGGAAATATGTTCATGAAGCTACACTTCCACTTGATAATAGAGGTACAGCTCAAGTCAGAGGCAACTGCTTCAAATGACTTATACCAAGCTGGAGGCTTTAGTATATACATTTGCATACACACTTTTGCTATTTTAATCATTTGTGCTTTTTTTCAATAGGATTAATTATTTGACGAAGTTGTTTCATAATAATGTGTCAAAATTACAGATTTCAGTAAATTTCTTTGTTTGTGATCATACTATTTGTAGGAACTTTTTTCACTGGTAAGTACAATTACATGGTTTAGTTTGGCAGTTTAGGTGTTTTGGGATGTAAGTTTCAAATTGTGAGATGCAGTTCCCCCAGTAGTTACTAGAGGGCTCTCTCAAGTCAGATACATGAGCTTGAAATGTGGTGGTATGTGGATTCAGCCTAAAATCTGCATATACACTTGAGCTACTCTGAGGACTTGTGTCATTTTCAGTAGGATACATAAAATAAAGATGGTTTATAGTGAGGAATGAACATTGTAATTTACAGTAGATGCATTGAGAGTTATGAAAATAGTTTAAGCAAGCCTATTGCAGAAAGTGACTATCAGTGATTAGGGACTGCAAGTGTGTAACAGCTTCTATTTTTGGTGAACTATTTTTTCAGTGTATATGTTCAAGTGCAAGGACAAAATGCAGTCACTCAAAGTGTAGACATCCATTTGCTGGAGTGGGCTGGTCTGTTGATCATTACCTCCTGCTGGTGCTGGAGGGAATATTATTCGATTGACATGTAAACAGACCAATGGTGAAAGAGTGTTGATTGGCAGCCCCATATATGTTTGTAGTTTTTTGTATAATATGTTTGGAAAAACATGAGGATGGCAAAACAGCTAAAGCTATCTTTAGGTCTGACCTAAAAAGACCTATCAGTATGCAACACGTAATGAGATTTACGTTTCTGTGAAGAATTCCAGGGTCATTCAATGTGAGCTAGTTTGTGGATTACAAAAGAGCTAAACTTTAATTTGAGTAAATCCAAATTAATGATGGAGAAGGACACATTCAATATAGTGAAATTAACAGCAACAACAAAGAGCAAACAATAATAGATTGAACTCAATGTAACTGGGGCTGTTTTTCTTGCTCACACTGCAAACGAAGCATAGATTAGAGAAGCGTTCCATTATATTATATCAGAACTGCTTGTCTCACACACAAAGCTCTGCACACTGGCAAACCTGCTTACCTGGCCTCCAAACTCAACAAAGCTGGGCAGACAAGGAATCTCAGGAGCACTAACACCCTAATTCTCATCCCTTGGAAAACTCGCAAACAAAAAACCTTATCACTCTCCTTCTCTGGAAATGCACCCAAAATTTGGAATGTCATCCCAGTCCATATCTGGACTAACCCATCCTTCAAAAAATGTAAACGCCAGCTCAAAGACCTCTTCCTTAACCGAACTCTTTCGAAAGGATAGCTGATGACTAAACTAGATTCTGGCCCATTGGAGCATTCAGCTACGGTGATAAGAATGACTTTTACAGCACCTACCTCTTGATTCGCTCCTCTGTTCCTCCTCCCTGAACAGGATTCATCACGAATCAATGTGTTTACTACTGATTATACTTTGCATTCAACTGCTACTTGACAAATGCTGATAAGCGCTACAATACCTTTGGGTCTGGCCAGCACTATAGAAAACTCTTACATAAATAAATAAATAATTTATTTCAACTCACCATGTGGATCCAGAAACTCCACTCAGATACATGATGGTGTCCAGGAGGTCTTCACGGCCAAGTTCAGACAGTGTTCCCATGAGTGCTATCATTGCCCGAACTCCTCCACCAGATCCTAAAAGAGCTACACAAGGCACTTTATCCTGAAAAGGATGAGCATGATGATTACTATAGAGATCATGTATTTTTACTACAATGGGCCTAACACCTAAATAAATAAATATATCAGTAAGGCACAAGAGATTTCCAATATTAGGCTTAAACATGAGCATGCACTATGGGGAAGGGGAATTATTAAAATGTGTGTACCTTATATCACCTGATATTCCACCAAGAGAGAAAAAAGCAGAATTCTTTCATACATATGCTATTAATCAATAAAATTAGAGGGGCAGTTGGTTTACAAATGGAGATTAGTTCTTGTTTTCACATCTATGGTAGGGTAAGTCCCAAAACTATTAGAGAGAGTCAAGGTTGGAACAGCTATGAGTGCCCGTCAGGCATTGCACCGCTGGCCTGATAAGGAGCTAGTCTAATGATGAAGCACAACACCCATATGGGTGTGTGTGGACCCATGCTCCTATTGGAGCACATACCTCTCCTGGAACTCTAATCTTTCTCACCTTTCATACCTTGAGGAACTACACACCCACTTTTACCAATGAGATCATTGATGTATAGAGCATGTGTGCTGGAACTGAATAGCTCTTGGGTCCCCTTTTTGTAGAGTCACAAAAAGTATCCACATACCAGTGAAGGTGGTGAAATGTGTACATTTCCTTTCACCTATTTAACGCTCTTTGTCTAGCATCTTTACTGGAGTACTTGCATTATAGTACCCTCTAGGTCAATCGACTCCCTTCACTCGACTCACTGTGCCCTGATGGTCTTGCTTTGATTTACTGAATTCAAAAGTAAGGTGTCCATTAGGATGTCGGGCGGATTGCCACCGCCATGCAGGTGGTGGCGATCCGCCCGACTTCCGTGACCTCCTGCCACCTATTTCCCCACACCATATTACAATGGCGGAGGGACGGCGGCAGACGGAAACACCGTCCGCCGCTTTTCCGCCTGGTCGCCTTGCGGCCGGGGCGGAAATGGTTCATATGGCTGGCGGTGTCTATCAGACACCGCCAGCCATATTATGATGGTCTCATTCAGATGCCTTTCGGTGGTGGCAATGCCGCCACAAAAAGGCATAAGCTCTTTACTTTGGGGGGCCCCTGCGGGTCCCCATGGTGAAGGCGAGGTAGGGGGTGCACATGGGGGTACCTGTGGAATCCCCCTGCATTTGCATACACAAAGCGGCAGGCACCGCGCTGTGCCTGCCGCTTTGTGTATGCAAATGCATCAAAAGCATTTTTAGCATTGTGGCGGGCGGTGCTCTTAGCACCGCCCGCCACAATGTTAAGTATGCATGATGTGCCCGCCACTGTGGCGGGCAAATCATAATACCCCCCACGGGACCCTCGCCCTTATGGGGGGTGGTCCCTTCCCCCGATGGGATGGCGTGCGGACTAATTCCGCCCATCATCCTAATGGACCCCTAAGTGTGTGTGTGTGTGTGTGTGTGTGTGTGTGTGTGTGTCTGTGTATTTGTGTGTCTGGTGTATGTATTTAACTGCAGTTTTATAAAATGATGGCTTATCATGGGAACTATTTCATAATAGAATTGTAATTTATTGAGGATGTGTGAAAGAAATCCAAACTGCACCCTCTGCAAAAATCACTGCTTTAGGGGGGGCGTGGCTAGCAGCCAAACATGGCGGCCGCTTAGTGTGAGAGCTCCCGAGGGCACTGCAGCCTTTATATAAATCCGTCACACTTATCCGCCTTTTAGCACGCCTGAAGCGGCAGCGCTCGGGTCCGGGACACAAGCGGTGTCACCGGTCCAAGTTTCGAAGCAATCGAAGCACCGGAGCCAGAACTGCACCGTGTGGAAAGTTGGGGCCTACATCCGAGAGTGAAGCACCGGCCCCGAGTAAGATCCGGACCCCGGCGGCAGTGCGACAGAGCCGGTCCGAAAAGCGAACACACCTCGGAGTCTCACGGGGAGACCAACACTCGGTTCCTGCTGCTGGCGGAGTCCTCCGGAGGCACTCAGGCTGCCACGAACCCCGAGCGAGACCTGCATAGTAGGACGGTCAGTGTAACCCCGACGTGGACGGAACAACGCGGGGACGATACCATACAACGAACTCCCTTTCCCCCCCCCCCCAAAGGAGGACATAACTGGCACAGTGGCACTGCGGGGGCAAGGGGAATCGCTGCTGAGGAGCGAGGAGGCAGTGGGCTCGCGCGCTGCGCCGGAGCAGAGGCCGGGTGGAAGGTACCCCGGGGAATCGGCGCAACACCGGCCAAATGCGCGGGGCCACGGGGGGACCCCCAGGCCCGCCACCAGCAGCGTTGATACAGTGGAAGTGCCACACCAAACAGTAACCGGTCCAGTGCACGAGACCGGGGGCAGTTGAGGCCATCGAGGGGGGGTACACGGAGCCCGCTCAGTTCTGCAAAGAGGCCACCAAGAGCCGCATCACGACACACATCAGTGGCCCCCCAAGGCTCTCACACCAACGTCCAGTGAGACCCACTGCAACCTGGCTGATTCCGCCTATCTAACACCTCCACTGACCAGAAGGCAGCGACCAACGGAGACACTTCACTGGCGCTCGCAGGACCCAGCATCATGGCAGGAAAAGGCCTTAGGAGCGGATCCACGCAGGCCAAACTAGATAAATTCGCATATGGACACCAAGGCCAACAACAGACCACAGGGAGAACCTCCGCAGGCCATACCCAAGAAACAGAAAAGACGACGAAAATCACACTAGAAGATATCATGAAGACGCTCACGGAAGTTAAAACCACAGTGGGCGCCATCTCCTCAGAAGTATCTCTGCTACGAGCGGATTTTCACAAAATGGCGGAGAGGGTGTCGCAGGTGGAGGTGGTCACTAAGTCGCTCGTAGAGGACACCTCGGAGCTCCAACTGGCAATGGAAAAGATGCAGAAAGTTACCAAACTCCTCCATGACAAGCTGGACGACCAGGAAGGGCGTTCACGCCGCAACAACTTCCGCATACTGGGCCTTCCCGAGACGGAAGGGAAGGGGGCCATGGACCTATATGTGGAGGACCTCGTCAAAAACAAGCTCCAGCCCAAGGGCCTATCACATTTCTTTTCGGTGGAGAGGGCGCACAGGGTCCCGGGGGGCCCGCCAAAGCAGGGGGCGGCTCCGAGACCGGTGCTAGCCCGGCTCTTCAACTTCAGGGACAGGGACGCAATATTACAAGCAGCGAGGAGTTCACCACCGGTACGGATCCAGAACGCAACCTTGGCGTTCTTCCCGGACTACACAGCAGAGGTGGCCAGGCGACGCAAGTCCTTCACGGAGGTTAAGAAAGCATTGCGCGACAGAGAACTGCCGTATTCCATGATGTTCCCAGCCAAGCTACGAATAGTAGCCGAGGGAAAGACCTGGTTTTTCGACACTCCAGAGGTTGCCCAAGAATGGCTAGAGGGCTGGCGACCAGTGGGACGACGGCAACGCTCACAGCAGGACCGGCAGCGACACCGTACTGACCGGACACCATCCAGCCAGTCCTCCCTTCGACCACACCAAGGAGACGGAACAGAAGTAGAATCGGACCTCGAGAGAGATCCACTGGACTCTGGACAAGTGGCTCCGGTGTGACATTTCACTGATTTACTCTTTCAGGACTGTGTGGGCCGCGGAACCGTGGCTCGAGCGTAGCTGAGTAGGGCGGGCACAGGCAGTGCCCGAAGGGGACTCACCAACCCTACGAGCAAGTAAGATGTTTAGGGGTGGGTTGAAGCACTCTGCACAGTTGGGGAAGCGGGCGGGGGTTTGTCCGTGGAGCAGGGTAGCAGGGAGGGGGGACGGGTTTGAAGTTTATTTGTTGAAATGTTCACTTTTGTTTGTAGTCATCGCTCATCACAGCACTGTCACCCTAATGTTAACACGTCTCCTACACAGCGCGACGTCAGTCGACGCATGGCCTATGCCGCAGCACACGTTGTGTGCAGGACCACTACAACAGCCTAATGGCCAGGCCACCTAATCGCACACCCGCCGAGGGCCCCTCCGAGGCCGGAAAGGTTCCCCCATTACGAATACTGACATGGAATGTCCGGGGCCTGGGGGACAAAATCAAAAGAGGCTTGGTCCTCCAAGCAGTGAAGAGGCAGAACCCGGATGTGGTCCTCCTACAGGAAACCCACCTCACGGGGTCCACTTGCAAGGCCCTAGATAGAAGGGGGTACAACATGATAGTCCACGCCGACTTCACTACTGGCTCCAGGGGGACAGGCATACTGGTAAAAAGATCTTCCCCCCTTATGGTATCCAGCCACGTGGCAGACGACCAGGGTCGCTACGCCGCGATACACGGCCAGTGGGAGGGCAGGGCCCTGAATGTGATCTCAGTGTATATTCCCCCAGCCCTACACTCGGTGGCCTTACCGGCCCTAGGCAAATTCCTTCTTGGTCTCCCTGATGGCGATATGATTGTTGGGGGGGACTTTAATGCAGTCATGGACCCACTTCAGGACACTTTCCCTACCAGAGCCAGACCACGGAGTGCTACACCACTGTCAGATTTTGCGGAGGCCCTGGGCCTTACAGACTTAGGGCGGGCAATACACGCAGATGCCACCCCCTACACATACTACTCAGCGGTGCATAACAGCCTATCCCGTATAGATTACTTCATGTCACTGGGAATGGGACTAGATATGGTGGAGAGGGTGGACACGCTGCCTAGGGGGATCTCAGACCACTCTCCAATCATCTTATCGCTGACCACCGGAGGGAAACGAAATGCCCGACTGTACCCAATCTATCCCAATTTCCTAAAAATCCCCAAGATTCGAAAGAAATTAAAACTGGCAACGTCACTATATTTTGCTGAAAACACGGGCACAGTGGAGTCGGCCTCCACCTTATGGGAGGCGTACAAAACTGTCCTCAGGGGGGCGGCTATTGCGGCTATCACGGGGCACAAGCGGGACTCACGTAAGGAACTCACAGACCTAGAACTTGCACTAGACGCGGCTAACGACGCACATATGACGAACCCCTCCCAGACCACAACGCACACACTCATACTCAGGCAACAGCAGTACCTAGCCCACCTCAAAACCACAGAGAAGGGATACATCGCAAACACTCGGCATAGGATCTATGATGTGGGCGACAAAGCGGGACGAATGTTAGCGTGGCTGGACAAGAGAGGGAATGGAGCGAAGGGGATACATAGGCTGGACACGAGAGATGGGCGGACACTGACACACCCGGAGGACATAGTAGGCGAACTAGCTCGACACTATCACGAAATCTATACACCGGAAAGGAGGGTCACACAGCAAATGGCAGCGGCAACGCTAGCAGACATTACCATCCCTAGCATTACGCAGGAAGATAGGGACTCCCTAGAACTAGACCCGACGAGGGAAGAAATACAACTAGCGATCATGGCTTTACAGTCGGGTAAAGCACTGGGCCCTAATGGGATACCGATAGAATGGTATAAGTCCGCGGCTGCAGACCTCAGTGCCCCACTGCTAGACATGTACTTGGAGAGTAGGGAAAAACTAGAGCTGCCACTGGATCAGCGCACGGCCACGATCGTAGCAATACCCAAACCCGGGAAACCACCGACAGAATGCACATCATACCGTCCGATCTCCTTGCTAAACATCGAAGCTAAAATACTGGCTAAACTTTTGGCTACCCGATTGCTGCCCCACCTAAATACCCTAATCCACCCTGACCAGTCGGGCTTCATGCCCCACCGGAGCACGGCGTTGAATCTTCGACGAGTCCATGGGGTGATGGCCCGTGCGCACCTCCTTAAGGAACAGACAGTGATCCTCTCCCTCGACGCCAAAATGGCGTTCGATTTAGTAGAGTGGGAATACCTCTTCACGGTTCTGGAGCGCATGGGCTTTGGGCCGAAATACATACGGTGGGTACGACTGCTCTACACAAACCCCGTGGCGCAAGTGGTGGCCAACGGCCACACATCGCCGAGATTCCCACTAGGCAGGGGGACCAGACAGGGCTGCCCCCTGTCCCCCCTGCTCTTCGCACTTGTACTTGAGCCCTTGGCCATACAAATCAGATCGACAACTATGTTCGCGGGCATCAGATGGGAGGAGGGATGGGAGGACAAAATCTCGCTATATGCGGACGATATGCTTATATATATGACCGCGCCCGAGACGGGCATCCCTGCCCTACTAGACCTTTGTGACGCGCATGGGCGCACATCCGGATACACACTCAACTGGTCGAAATCCACCATATACACCTTAAAGGGCCCGGAGCCAAGCCTACAGGACACCTGTCCATTGCTTAAAACAACGGCCTCTTTCAAGTACCTAGGCATTGTTGTCGCGAGTGGGGAAGCGGCCTTTTTTGTGAACAACCTGAAACCACCCATAGACCGCCTGCGCGCAGACGTTAGGCACTGGGCTGCCCTCCCTCTGACCCTGTTGGGCAGAGCGGCATTGTACAAGATGATGGCCCTCCCTAGACTCCTTTACGTGCTGGAAAATACTCCTCACCTGGTACCACAGCGTTACTTCCAACAGATTGTGGCACTGGTCACGGTCCTGCTATGGGACACGGGCCCGGCACGCATAGCATACGACAAGCTAGTGAAGAGCTGGTACGAAGGAGGCATAGCACTCCCCAACATCCAGCTGTATTACTGGGCGGCCCAACTTAAGATTATAAACTACTGGATCCACGCCCCGAAGGACGACCCGGCATACCGGGCAGACTGGTCGCAACTCGGGACAGTCTGCATGCTGTCCGTGCTGTATAATCGGTCGCAACTGAAAGACCTGATCGGTCCGACCAAACACACGGCGGCGTTGTGGCACATGGCGCAGGCCCGTCTGGGGTGGGCAGGCCGACTCACTAAAATGACCCCCCTGTGGGACACGAAAGCATTGGGGAACCTAAGAGGATGTAAGGGGTTTGAAAGGTGGGACGCAATAGGCATATCTACGATAGGGGACCTATGGGACACTGACACGGTATTACCATTTCCGCACTTACAGCAGCAGTACAACCTCGGTCCCACAGAAACATTTAGGTATGTCCAAACTAGACATGCGTTACTGCAGGCAATCCCGGCCGACACCACATTACCAGACTCCTCTCCTCTGGAAGATAGACTGCTAACTGAATACATGCTCCAGAGCGCCACATCCCTTACATACAAAAAGTTGATCAACAACCTCAAAGACCCGACTCTGAAGCTTAAAGGGAAATGGGAAGAGGAACTAGGAGAGACAGACGAATTCGAATGGAATGAGGCCCTGGCATCCCCGAAAGAGGTGGGAATCTCTAGTAAGCTCAGGCTAGTACAGCTTAAAATCCTCCACCGTATCTATTACACCAGGACACTGCTGCACAAAATACAGAGAGCACCACACCCCTTCTGTCTGCGAGGTTGCGGGGAGGAAGGGACACTACTACACACGCTATGGGACTGCCCGCAAATACGCGAATTTTGGAAACAGGTGCTCCGATCCATCTCCCAGGCCCTCAAACTCTCCATTCTGCCCGAACCACGCAAATGCCTTCTTAACATCTGGGACCCGAATGACCTGGGTAGATATGAACTGATTTGGGCGTCACTGGCGTTGACAGTGGCGAAACGGGATATAGCGCAGAAATGGGGGGCGCCGGAAGTCCCCACCGCCAGCAGGTGGGCCAAGAACATGGACATCATAATGGTGACTGAGAGAGCGGTGTATGTGCTACGAGCGGCACCCAGGAAATGGAACAAGGTATGGGCGGCATGGAACACATACAGAGGGGAACTGTGTGAGCCCGTGCCAGAGGGAGAGGAATCTGACTCCGAAGGGGAGGAGGAGTAACTGGCCAGATGCGGAGAGAGAGACCTGGACATATGACATGGCTGAATGCGTGATGATGTGCTGGCCACTCAATACACTCAGGACAACAGCGCAGGGTGTTACGTGCTGTAGGTGAAAGTCCGAGGGAGGCGATGACATGTACTGGGGGGGTTTGTTGGGTAGTTAGTTTATTTGGGTAACTTGGAAGGAAATGTCACCGTTACTGAGCTTGAGGGGAAGGGTACCGAGGGAACACGTTATGAGTCTGAATGTCATATGTTGAATGCCTGTAAGAGACCCATGATACAGCAGGACCTATGTATTGACTGCAAAAAGGTAGCCAATGTATTACTGCACAGGCGACTTGTATGGTACGTACTTTTACAGATTGGATGTATGCAATTGTTTAACCAATAATCCTTCCTGCCAATAAAGTTTAAAAAAAAAAAAAAAAAATCACTGCTTTAGGTTTATTGGAGGGAGAGGCCATCTGTAGGTTGCTGATTTGCAATCTATCCACTATGGTATTTTTGCAATCTTTATAAACCGGTCCTTTGAGGTAGCCCAGCATGCTATGATAGAGAACAGAAAAGACACCACTGCGTGTCAGTTTTGTCTTGAATGAGATGCAGGCGTACATTTTATGAAGTTTTATGCAGCACATATTTGGTCCAAGGGTAATATACCACTTTTTTTTATAACTGTTTGTTATTAGAGATTTCATTGCAGCAATGGAACAATTCCAATTCAGTTCATGGGCTACAGTACCTTATCACAGAGTTCAATACACACATCACAGTTGCTCTCCAGGCTTCATGGGAAGAGCATTAGATCGGTTGACATGAGAATTTGACTTTGCACATTTTTTTAGGCACAGCGATGTTAAATTATTTGCCTAGAATAACATGATGTTGCACCACGGACACAATTCGCCTTGGTTCTTTGTTGTAAATCAACGGCAATTAGGTTAAGCATTAGCAGAAGACATGCTGTATTTGACCATTGTCGTAGCAATTGAACCAACTCCATTTTGTATTTGTGGCAGCCATTTTGTCTGCCACATATTGCCATGTGCTCATCATGTGCTTTGTCCTACCTCCTTGTTAACTGCGCCTGAAATTTGCCCAGCAACAGGCTATATTTAGCATCCCCCACTTTCAGCATGCCCAGGCATGCCCAGTAGGGTCTGCAGCTGTTACTAATTAGTTCCAGATAGGAATGTGTTTACTAGTTTCTGAAAACTGTTTACTCTGCCCACTAATCGATTGTGCCTTCCAATATGCCCTTATATATTACATAAAACTTGCTCTTGTATTTTCTACCGCCTTCTTTTGAGCCCCCTCATTGTGTGTAAAAGGGGCCATGTGCTTTAGTTCGGTGTGCTACTCTATGCAATACTGAAGGGTGTTGTGTGGACTGTAGTACCACCTTTAAAGGTTTAATAAACTATGCTTTTGTATTTTCCAGTTTCTGTGCCAACTTCTTCCTATGGTCTGAGGACTCTGTGCAGAAAAGGGCGAACCCCTTGCACTGATAGGCCTAGCTGAGGCTTGCTTACTTCATCTTCAGTTCCAAAGTCAGTCATTAAGCCATACCTTCTCTTATACATTTCTTTGTGAGTCGTCCCTTGCTACCATAGGGGTATTTGAGTCTACTCTGCTTTTAAATTCACCATTTGTGACTCATAAGTCTGGGTGCAGATATGCCATTCCACAAGAAATTATGGGGAAGATTTACAAGCTCCCTGTGCCACCAGTACATCACTTTTGATGACATACTGGTGGCGCAGGTTGCTCCTCCATATTTACAAGGACAGGAAAAGCCACCCTGCATGACTTTTCCTCTCCTTGTAAATACGGCCCATCCACATGCAGCACTTTGCGTTGAAGGGCATTCCATGGGTGTTGCTGTAGGTGTTCCCACACAGCACCCATTAAACAAGACACATCTCCAGATTGACGAGAAACTGTAAATCTGGAGATGCGTCTGAATGCTACGCCACCCTAGAGGTGGCATAGCGAGGCGCACCAAGGAGAAATGATTTCATTTATCCTCATTTTTTCCTATTTCAATGCGTGCTGCTTTCTACAGCACGCATTGAAAGAGGAGAATGCCTGTATTTATTTTTTTGTGCAGGAAGGTGCACCTTTCAGCACAAAAAAATTATCTCCCTATGACACAGGCATCCTCGCATGGCTGTAGTTTGTGCGCCAGTGCAGGGGGAAGCACAGAGATGCAACATATTCTTGTAAATATGTCGCATCCCTATTCTTCGTAAGTGCTGCAGCATGGAGCAGCCAAAGGGCTTGCAGTGCCACTCTGCAGAACTTCCTGGTAGATCTACTCCAGTGTCTTCAAACTATGTGCCCAATATGATTGGGTCGGAAAGGGCCTGATAATGCCAGATCTCCCACAATTACCAACAATTTGGCCATTTATAACTTCAGAAGGCACAATGAATTTTCATTGAACTTTATTGTGGGACAGCATGTCGAAAAGGATGTTTCCACACTCAATCCAGCACCAGGTTTGGTCAGTAAATCACAAGGTGAAAAATATCACTGCATTAATTAAGACTACTGCTAAAGTTGTAATCACCCTGAGGCCAGTAAGTTCAATTAACAGTCAAATGTGCCTAATTAGGGCTCTCATATCAGGGCACTCATAACGAGAGGTGTAAGAAATAAAGTCTAATTTTCAAAATAATAAACATGGAGGCTGTGACTGAGATGGCGTTGACAACGTGAATTGAAATTTGAGAATGGGTCATTGTGCTGGGAATAAACAATAAACAGCACCAAATTGATACTTTGCACCACCTCACATTATTGTTATATTTTGGTGATACTAATTAATCAGAAGCATTCTTGTTGCTATTGGGATTTTATGCAATTGTCCTTGGTACAGTGCGATTGAAGAAAAGGACATTGGCAATGCTCAGTTTCCTTAGGAGATTCATGAATACCTGTAGGGATGGATGGAACCTTGGAAGATACAGCGTTTTGGATTGTCACCATGGCACTAGGGAGCCAAGAGGACTCAAAGAGTTGCAGAGGATCAAAAACCGAATGGACTGAGCCGAAGACACTGCCCGAATGGGGTCTTCCACATGCAGGAAGTTGTCCTGGAATTAACATTTCACTGGTATTGATGTTGCCCTGTTACTATGAAATGATTCATATGTTTAACAGGGTCTGGGAGACCAATAGCAAATCAAAGAGGAGCAGTTAACAATACGCATTCCCACTGGTTAATAGTGAGTCGTTATAGGTGTAAAAAAGAAGGAGACAGTGACCAAGCGGGTGTTGACAACGGGAACTGGAATTTGAGATTGGGGCATTGTGCCAGAAATAAACACCGAAGGGAAACTTTTAGCCACCACACGTTAATGTTATGTTGCTATGATACAAATCAATCAATAAATCAATCAGGATTTATAAAGAACGGGATCACACCTGTCAGGGTTGCTAGCTGATTCGCGACGAGAGCAGTGAAAAATAAGGCAAAAGAGAAAGAAAGCATTCAGAAAAACAGGGGGAAGGAAGGAGAAAGTATTGAAAAATTAGGTAATGGCAGGAGAAAGCACTTAGAAAAACAGAGGAAAGGAAGGAGAACGCAGTGAAAAAAGGGAAAGCAGGAGAAATCACTCAGAAAAACAGGGGGAAAAGAAATGAGAAAGCAGTAAAAACAAGGCAAAAGCAGGAGAAAGCACTACAAAAAATGGGGAGGAAGTAGATCGGTGCAACAGAATGGTAGAGCTGGGCCTGGAGACTGCTCAATGAGGTCGCAATGAGGTCCTGGGAGTAGGGAGATATGTTGGGCAGGGCTAGGTGGGAGTTGGAGGAAACGGGCGGCGGGCAGGAGTGGCAAATTAAAAAACAAGGAGAAACAGTGAAAAATGAGGGAAAAGCAGGAGAAAGCACACATAAAACAGAGAGGAAGCAGAACGGTGCAGTAGCACAGCTAAGCTGGACCTCAGTAATCAGAAGCATTCATGCTGTAATTGAAATTCTATGCAATTGTCCTTGGGGTTTCGGATCATTAAAATGTACAAATGAGCACTTAGCATAGACGTAACAGTTAAAAACATATATTACAGCTGATACAATTGTTTTATTCCTTAACATTTTGTAGGCACATAGTTCTGATGTTCATCATGATAGTTTAAATGCATACATCTGTTTAGACTGTCTAATGAGTATGATGACTGCTTCGGTGTGGGAGGCGGATGCTTGAATTAATAAATCAATTGCTTCTATTTGTATTACCAGGAGTGCATCATTATTTCTTCATTGATGCATATATGTGTGTATGTGTATGGGTGTACGTGTGTATATAAATATAAATATATATATATAGAAAGAAAGAAAGAAAGAAAGAAATTTTGATCGTACCTGGCTGGTGTGGCTTGTCATCCCTTCGTTGAGCGAGAGGATCGAGTGGATATATATATATATATGTGTGTCTCTATGTTCAAACATTTCCAAGCACTTTAGCATTTATTGTCAACATGGTGTTTAATTACTGCTTGTTTGCTTTGTTGTGACCCTTGCGTCCAGTTTCTTTAGGCGCTTGGGCTTTTAATTACCATTTATTGCACCGCCTACTCCTGACGCGTCATGTGACCAAGCTCCGTTCGCGGAGCGAAACGCGTCAGGGAGGGCACTTGCTCTGACACTTTTTCGCAAAATAAATATGCACTGCTGGCACTTTGATTAGAGTGATGGCTTGTCTGGTGATTTAACATCTGATATCCGTTCTCTGGAGAGGAGGTCTGCGCCTGCTTAAACCGCTGCCAGAAGAGATTGGGATCCTTCGTTTCATATATATACATATATATATTGCAAGTGGTTCTTTTCCGTGGAGAAGAAGACAAAGACCAAGAGGGGAGTTCAGAAAAACTACAGCTTTATTTCTAGGGTCCCAGCGCAGGCGGATGCATTTCGGCGAGTAAGCCTTCTTCGGCGCCCCATGCCGTTAGGATGCCGTCCATCATTTACTCCTCCTGAAAAAGTCTTTACTCGCACCTGAGTCTCCTCCCCCTAGCAATTGGCTGACCAATCCGAGTTCGTGTAGAATATGTCGAACTCCAAGTCCCAACATGCAATGTAGTTGCGTAGGTGAGATGGTCATACATGGGAGAGTCAGTAAGCATGGGCTTGGTGCAAGTTTCACAGGTGAGTGGCACGGCTCGAAGAACAGAAGAAATGGCCGTTTTTCTTCCTAGTCCCCTCTGACTGCAGCGACCAGCGTCCTCAGGTGTCAAACAGGGTGGGGGCGGTCAAATGTCAGACAGAGTGCCCAATTGAGATGAAATATCTCAATCCTCTCTTTTGTCTTCCTGAAGTTGCTGGCAGAACGCCGGAAATTCCAGTAACCTGGAAAAGGGTAGCTGCAAGCAGCGGTTTGCCAAAGTTTATTCCGGGTCTTTTTTGTGCTGCAGGGTCTTTGGGCTGAGCCTTGGCGATCACAGAAATATTGCAAGTGGTTCTTTTCCGTGGAGAAGAAGACAAAGACCAAGAGGGGAGTTCAGAAAAACTACAGCTTTATTTCTAGGGTCCCAGCGCAGGCGGATGCATTTCGGCGAGTAAGCCTTCTTCGGCGCCCCATGCCGTTAGGATGCCGTCCATAATTTACTCCTCCTGAAAAAGTCTTTACTCGCACCTGAGTCTCCTCCCCCTAGCAATTGGCTGACCAATCCGAGTTCGTGTAGAATATGTCGAACTCCAAGTCCCAACATGCAATGTAGTTGCGTAGGTGAGATGGTCATACATGGGAGAGTCAGTAAGCATGGGCTTGGTGCAAGTTTCACAGGTGAGTGGCACGGCTCGAAGAACAGAAGAAATGGCAGTTTTTCTTCCTAGTCCCCTCTGACTGCAGCGACCAGCGTCCTCAGGTGTCAAACAGGGTGGGGGCGGTCAAATGTCAGACAGAGTGCCCAATTGAGATGAAATATCTCGATCCTCTCTTTTGTCTTCCTGAAGTTGCTGGCAGAACGCCGGAAATTCCAGTAACCTGGAAAAGGGTAGCTGCAAGCAGCGGTTTGCCAAAGTTTATTCCGGGTCTTTTTTGTGCTGCAGGGTCTTTGGGCTGAGCCTTGGCGATCACAGAAATATTGCAAGTGGTTCTTTTCCGTGGAGAAGAAGACAAAGACCAAGAGGGGAGTTCAGAAAAACTACAGCTTTATTTCTAGGGTCCCAGCGCAGGCGGATGCATTTCGGCGAGTAAGCCTTCTTCGGCGCCCCATGCATATATATATATATGTAACATAGGTTTCAGGGACGTTACAGTTACAAATTACCATTTAAAAAACCTGTGAAATTCACTGAAAACAAAATAGGTTTCAGGGACTTGATAGTTACAAATTAGCATTTAAAAAACCTTTGAAATTCACTGAAAAAACCATAGGTTTCAGGGACGTTATTGTTAGTTGGACATTTCACTCATATAAAACCATAGAAATTCCGCTGTTATAGTTAGTTGAGCTAACTATAACTCGCGCCCCGCAATGCACTGCTGATGACATCACATATTACATCATTCATGACATGGTCAGTGACATCACTGATGACATTACAGATTACATCTCAAATGACATCACTGATGACATAATCCAGTGAATGTGTTTTTCTTTCAAATTTAAATATGTATTATATAAATACCAAGCTGTATTGAAGAATGAGTGGATGTATAAGTGTCTGGATGAAGGATTTAGTAGGTGTGCAACTCACTTTTTAAGTGAGTGCTTAACCCTTTCGATGCTGATGACGAGCTCAGCTCGTCATCACCCACGGGTGTCGTGTGCTGATGACGAGCTGAGCTCGTCATGGGAACAGCAAAATGGCAAAATCCAGCACAGGAGGGGGAAAACGCCTAGCAGCCAAGGTGTTAAGTGTGTCTGAATACATGGGTTAGTGACTAAACTGTGTGAATGTCTGTATCAGTCAGTCTGTTGTTGTATAACCTGATGCACCAGTTGGTCAGTAGCTCCATGGGTGTCTATATGGGTTATTGATTAGTTGCCTGAGTAATTGTATGGGAGACTGAGTGTATGTGTGGTTGGGTGAGGGTGTGTGACTCTGTGTATAGATGTGTGAGTGCTTGATTGACTAAGTGTATGACTTTAAGAGTGCATGTGGAAACAGTTCTATGGGTGAATGAGTGTGTGTATGGATGTGTTGGTGAGTGAATGGATGTCTCAGTGGTAGATGTCCCAGTAAGTACAAAGGTAAAAGGCAGTGTATGTGAGAGTTGGAGTATGTAAATGACTATATGTGAGAGTCAGTGATTGTGGGAGTGGCTGTATGGATGTATGTATACTTGGATTAGTGATTATATAAGAGGGTAGGTATGTGTTAGTATCTGTATGAATAAATGAGGTGGTGTGTGTTTAACTGTGTAGGTAAGTAAATGAAACTGTGATTCATTCTTTGCACGACTGACTAGCATGAGTGCATAACTGACTAGGATGAGTGGCGGTGTGAGAGTGTCTGTATAGGTGTATGAGTGCATGTGATAGTATTGGAATCAGACCTTTCAGATAAGCCCAGGAGCTCAGTTCTTCGAGTAAGAAACTCAAAAAGTACTTTGCCTTATTGTCCAGTAAGGCTACAACCTATAGTTATTTGGAGACAAGTGGGAGCCAGACTTGTAAATTGGGTGGATTATTGCAAGTCGCCAAGAGTCAGGTATAGATGAACTCCTTAGAGTGAAATTCAAGAGGGTTACTAGTTGTTGTGACCATAGAGGAATATTTGTTTTGAACAGGACCTGCGGCAGGCCGTTTGGGCCTGGCGCTCCATCTGGTCTCACCTTTGTTAATATTTTTGCCAGCCTTGCTTGAGTGATAGAGATTTTCTCGCATTGGGGTTGCATCAACTCGAGTGAACAGTCCTAGCACTACGTAGGGCCGTCTTTGATCAGTGTAGGGTTGTTTATTGCTACTCCTCCATTGTCTCTAATATGGTGAGTGAAAAATCTGGCCCATTCTGTCTCTACGATATTTGCGCTCCCATGGCTAATTGTTCCGTCAATTTGTCTATTCATTATGATAGTTTTGTATTGATCAGTGACTAAATGTATGAATGGTTGTATGGATGAATGAGTGCATGTGTCTGTAGACCTAGGAATTAGTGAGTGTGTTTGTAGTAACTGGTATTGGTGTGTCGATGGTTTTGAAAATGGTTGTCTGTATTTTACAGGGGGTGTTTCAAAGGTTATATTGGGTATGAGGAGGTGTATCAGACTGTCACGTGGATGATGTAATCAGTGATGTCATTTCAGATGTCATCAGTGATGTGATTTGAGATGTCATCAGTGATGTCATCAGTGATGTCACTGACAATGTCATGAATGATGTAATATGTAACGTCATCAGCAGTGCATTGCGGTGGCGCTAGTTATAGTTAGCTCAACTAACTATAACGGAGGAATTTCTATTGTTTTATGGGAGTGAAATGTCCAAATAACTATAACGTCCCTGAAACCATGTTTTTTTCCAGTGAATTTCAAAGGTTTTTTAAATACTAATTTGTAACTATAACATCCCTGGAATCTATGTTTTTTCCAGTGAATTGCAAAGATTTTTTAAATGCTAATTTGTAACTATAACATCCCTGAAACCTATGGTTTTTTCAGTGGATTTCAAAGGTTTTCTAAATGCTAATTTCTAATTATTTTCTTCTTTAAACTATAGTTTTTTCAGTGATCTTAAACTATCACTTAATTGTCAACCTAGTGAAAACAGCCGAAATCTCCAGTTTTCCAGCAATAGCTTCCACCCGAAAAAAAAATTCACAAATGAGAACAACAACTAAAGGTAATAATTTTCAGAGTAGACGTCCCCGTGCAAAAATCAACACAAAAGCACCAGTTCCCGATATTTTCAACGAGCAGCCAAATCTGGATGGAATCCAAAAACAGGGAATAAGCCACGTTTGCAGTAGGAATCTAACATCTGCATTTTACTGGCGTAAACCACAACGACTACCTACAATGTACAAAGGATCACAGCCTAGAATCACATCTTAAGCACAACATATGTCATAGAGTTACTGATCACGCAGCTCAAACACCCATGAAGGCCACAACACTCACTGCTACCAGCCTCAGGACGTCTCCCCCGGACCACACCCCTCCCTACTACAACCGAGGCAGCGCAGAACAGGACAGCAGACCTTCCAAAAATGGCATTGTCCCTCAGCCACACAATACTTGAATGTTGGCAGATAATAATGCACAGAATAACAAGTGTAGCGGTGTTGTGCTGGACAGACCTCACTATAAGATCATAAACCTCTCTATCTGTACATATACTGCTGGTGCTTGTAGTGGTGTGCACAGTAGATGCAACCGTGTTACCTCAGGCAGTGGGGAAGATCTCGGACATGTTGCTGTGTTGTCCTCCCGGAAGTGCAGTGGGCTGGTCCAACGTACACCACTCCAGCGAAGGAGTATGAATAAATAAGCCAGGGCTCTAGGCGTGGTTCACTTGTGAACTGTGAGACTGCCAGAGTGGCGGACCTCACCCTGCTACGTGACCGCTGCCATGACCACGGGCCTCCCCAACACAGGGCCCTTGCGAACCCAGGGGCACAGCACCGCAGACTTATGTCTGTCCAGACTACTGCCTTCGATCTACACTGTGTACATCAGGCATCACAATTCAGATGGAGTAGCGATTGCAGATGAAGCAGTCCTACTGCATTCGTACTGCAAGATACTTTGATCCCAGTGAAGCCCTCTCGGACCACGCATCATCGCAGGGTGCGCACCCGCTGAGTGCTTTAGGTGCCACTAACTCAGTGCACCACAAGTCATTGCCACGTGGCCTTATTAAGGCAGAATTCAAAAGACATTGGTCCGAGTGCGACCCTCCGGACCACACATCATCACAGGATACGTACACACTGAGCGCCAAAGGTACTACTAACTCAGTGCACCATAAGTCATCACCATGTGGCCTTATTAAGGCAAAATTTAATAGACAAAAGACATTGGTCCGAGTGCAGCACCCCGAACCACCCATCATCGCAGGGTACATACACGCTCAGTGCCAAAGGTACTACTAAATCAGTGCACCATAAGTCATCGCCACATGGCCTTATTGAGGCAGAATTCAATAGACAAAAGACATTGCTCCGAGTGCTGCCCGTCCGGACCATGCATCATCGCAGGGTACGTACACCCTGAGCGCCTAAGGTACTACTAACTCAGTGCACCATAAGTCATTGCTAGGAAGAGTGAACAGTTTTATGTCAGCAGTGAGGCATACTAGCACTCGAAAATCACCCAAAAATACTTATAATATAAAATGAACAGAAGAATCGAAGTACATTAATGATTACAATCTCGTGATTTTGAAGATGTGGACATACAATATGCTGCAGATAACTCGATTGCTGTTTCTTGCTATATCACGTCATATATTACCAAGTCTGAGAAGACAGAATTAAAAGAAAGGTGTGAAAAAATTTCACAGGAGAAAACATTTAGCAAAAAATTGCACAGCTTCAGCTTGAAGATGCTTTCACATCAAGAAATTGGATTCTACGAATGTTCAGATTGAGAGACATTTGCAAGTTTATATTCAAAATCAAGAGGAATCATCTAGATATGTCTAGGTCTTGCTGCGGCACAAAATCGAGTTTTAATATAAATAATATAAAACGAGTTTGTGATGATATAGAGTTACATTTCTTTGCTAGTCAAGAGAAGTGTACGGAAAATAACAGTTTGATAAGTGTAGCGTTGAAGAAGACATGGAATATAATACTGATATGAAGTTTGAAAAAGAAATCACAAAGGTTAAAGTAGTTTCTGCTAAAAATCCCAACTATGTTTATATTTGTTCTCAACGTATTCATTATAAAATTCAAACCAGGAATGTAGATGTGTTTTTAAAAAGTGAAAAAGATAACAATGATAAAAAGGAAGAATTTGCTGCTTATCTGTTTGTGGAAGCTCATTTTAAGTTACGTACTTGTACACTGTATTTGTAAATAATGTTACAAATAAATTAGAACAAAACAAATTGCCAGCTAGAGCTGTCCATAGTGACTTAGAATTAGTTGCTATACCTCCTAAACTTACAGATTTAAATACATATAAGGCCATCCTTATACAATCTGTGCACCCTTTTTAGGCTATAATTCGTATACAGCCTAAAACAGGTAAACTGCCTTCAACAGATCTATTAAGAGGTTTAAAAGGAAGAGTTGTGTATTTACCTTTATATTTTAAGAAAAATGTTGAAACTGTTAGTTTAGAATGAGACGATACTGAAGCTGTAGTCATTCTTTTTAATGGTGTACCCACAAAGAGTCGGAAAATATGGCAAGATTAGTACATGTCACAAAAGTCCAAAAGGCTACATTATATCTGGTGCAAAACAATATTTACTATAAAATTGTAAATGCAGAAGGAGAAGAAATTACTTTAGAAGATGAAACACATATTTCAAGTGGACAATTCAAGAAAAGAAGACATTTTTGAACATTATACTATACATCCTCTACATTCAAAAGAACTGATAAGACATACTATTGAATTGTTCCAGATGAAAAAAGCAAAACGAACACCTATGAGTGTGTAGGAAACAAGTTTGGAAGCTCATTGTTTCCCACAGCTCTTCCCTACTGGAAAAGGTAGACATTATGATGACCTACCAGTTCAGATTCCAGATTCAGAATACCGTACTTTACAACTGTACTCAGAACAACCAAGATTTCCTCAGTGTATTCCATAAATGTTTCATCTTTGTTCCATAAACCTACACTGCGGTCAGCAGAGCTTACAATTTAAATTGAAACATGATTTATTTATTAGAGAGAATTGTACTCTAGGTCCTCGAACTTTGTCAAGAGGAAGTGACTAAAAACATTTCTCGATGTCTGTGCTGACTACTGCCTTTGATGTACACTACCGATAGCAGGGCTGACAATTCGAGTTGCGATTCTGTGGCTCACCCGCACCACACATCATCGCTGGCTGCGCAGATGCTAAATGCTTCTGATGCCCCTATCACAGTGCAGCACAACTCATGCACCCTTTCTGATACAATATTTTGTGTATAATTTCACATCTGTAGTCCTACCTCAGTGTATCACAAGTCATGAACCCTTTACGATATAATCTTTTCTGTATGATTTCATTTCTGGTACCCCTAACTTAGTGCAGAACAGATCATTGACCCTTTATGATTGAATCTCTGTGTCTGATCCTGTGATTACTGTTGTACTTGTTGCCCCACCAACCACTTCCGGAGATTTGGCTTACAATCATTCCACACGCATTCACCACAGACATCACTGGACATGTGACTCTGGCAATGAAAAGGAGTTGAGCGCAAGTGTCCGTACCCAGTTCCACTATCTATCTGTGTCTGTGTGTTCCTTATGTATGCAACATGCTGCCACATTACATAGTGCTCTGGACAGCGTATGCAACCATCTTATCTTTGACATAGGGGGAAAACTTTAGTTATGTAACTTTGTCTCTGTCATTGTACAAGAACGTACGTGGAGACTGCATCATGAGAGTACTGCAAGCAGAGTGTATAGTGAATTTATAAGTACGTGAGGATCGTCGCAGTGATTGTATAAGTACATATGTTGGAGCAGCCTAACTCCAACAACAAGCTTGTCTCTAATTGGCTGCCCTCCATGTGCCAAAAACTGAAACTTCAACTTTCCATGGCCCTGTATTGCTACAGCTGCAACACTCCACTGGATGTGCAATAAACATTCATATCCACACAGATGTCTCATGTACACCATCTTTCTTGTGTGGAACTATGGATGAATATAGGGTCAGTAATTCCCCGTACCTTCCATGTTGGCCATATTGTTGGACTCCTTCCCAGAGTGATACTTTGGCTTTTGCAACACGGGTGACAGTAGCACTCCAACACGGACACCCGCATCCAGTGTTGTCAGATTTTGTAAGCTTTCTATAGCCCAAAGCAGACCAAAAAGTAGCCCAAACTAGCCAAATATTGCTACTTTAGGCAAGGGACAGCATCAAGCAGCCGGTGAATGCATTGGAATTGATGTTGCAGCAGTATGCCAAGTAAATATTTATCTAATAAAGCACTTTAACATACTACATTGCTGGAGCGCTGTATATAATAATCTGGTAACTACGGCAAATCAAAATTTTACCACACAACCGGCACAATATAGCCCAATTGTGCGTGATCTAGCCCAATCTGACAACACTGGTGCCACATCCGCTCCCTCAAGGCTGGTTAACACCCACACCACTCCCATCAAGCACAGGCATCACAGGACACGTGACCCTGCTAAAATAAAAGACCGGGCACAAGTGCTCTATGCCATTTTAGAGTTGCTCACAACAAATGCACTGCGGCCGGCACAGTCGCACCGCCACAGTGATGGCCCGACCCGGTGGTCCCGACATTTGATGTTTTTTGTGCTCTGCTGCACCGCAGTGTAGGCCTAAGCCCAACAGCGAGGGCCTACCGCCATGTGTGTGGCCTCACTTCTCACTGAGTTAGTAGCACGGCAAGCACTGAGCAGGTGTACAACCTACGATGATGATAGGTGCACTAGTATGTCCTCTGCCATGGCAATATCAAGACTCAGTACCAAATGTTAGACCTATTCGCTTGCAGAACGGATCTGCATTATGTGGAGGGTGCCGGGACTGCGAAAAGGTGAGAAGTGAGGCCTTGGTGTGCAGCATCGGGCAGATACCTCTGGGTGGCGGGAGTGGATGAGGTACAGCAGCCTGAATGCAGAAAGATGGCAGAGCGATTTAGGCGTATGCACTCGTATATACTCTGCCACAACGTTGGATTGGTAACATGGGCACTGGTGCAATGCCAGAGGGTCCGGTGCTAAGTTCCAACTGTGGGCTGCTTTTTGGAGCAGTCTGGGGGGCAGATTTGGGCAGTGTCGCTGTTGTTTGGATACAGCAAGCAGCCCAGTGGGTGTCTGAATAGCCTTTCTGGAGGCAGATGGGTGTCATTACCTCATGTTTAGCAAAAGGCAGAGGTGTCACTTTCTTTCTCTGTCGCAGGGCCGCCCATTAATGTATGCATACCTAGCAGGGCAGTGGACCTGAGCAGAAGTGGCCTCAATTGTTTTTAAGTCACCAGTGTAAACAAATCTGTGCATTTTCTTGTATCTCCCCACCCCCCCTTCTTAAATAAAATTTCGCCGAAGCAGTGTTTTGAGGAAAGGCAATATGCAATGGGGGGCCGCTTTTTTTTTTAGTGTGCCCGGATGGTTTTGAATCCTAATCCAACCCTGCTCTGCCATTACTCATTCTGTACTATCTTTTAGATGTGGGACATCATCTCTTCTCATCTCTTCCTTTCTATCCCTCACACTTTCTATCTCCCTCTTCCTCTTACACTGTTTGTCTCTTTCTCTCTTTCTCTCTTCCTCTCTCTCTGTTTCTCTCTCTCTCACTCTTCCTCTGTTTCCCTGTTCCTCTTTCTCACACTCTTTCTCTCTCTCTTCCTCTCTCTCACTGTTTCTCTCTCTCTCTTCATCCTTCTCACTCTTTTTCTCTGTCTTCTTCTCATTTTCTTTCTTTTTCTCTCTCTCTTTCTCTCACTCTAACTGTTTCTCTCTTTCTCCCTGTCTTCTGCTCACTCTTTCTTTCTTTCTCTCTCTCTTCCTCTCTCCTTTGATGGACTCATGACGCACAATCTTATCTTCCTTTTTATCTAACAGGCTCTGAATCACGAATCGACGTTCATCCCCCCAACACCACCAAAGCTGAACGCACGGAAAATCTGCAATGATGCGTGGCCATCCTGAACGCATGACAAAGTTGCTTCGGCTCATGGTGGACTCTCTTACATACATGCCGGTGGAAGGAGAGCAGAGAGACTTCTTTCGGCAGCAGCGGGCAGTCACCTCTGGGCGGTGGGAGTGGATAGTGTGCAGCAGTCTGGGCACACAAGAGTGTGCAGAAACCTCTGAGCAGTGGGAGTGGATGGGTTGCACCAGCCTCATTGCACATTAGCGAAACAGAGAATTACGCGTGTGCAGTTTTATGTACTCTGCAATTACTAATTCTATACTATCTTTCAGATCACTAAACTTGAGGGTTGCACTATCTCCTGGTACGAAGTTGGAGACACACCAATGGCACAAAGGTAAGCTGTGAAGATTTTCTTCAGTGTCAACACTCCCTCTCCATCTCTTTCTTTCTCTCTCTCACACTTTCTCTCGTTCTCTGTCTCTTACTCTCAATTTCATTCTCTTTCTTTTTCCTCTCTCTCACTCTTTCTCTCTCTTCCTCTCTTGCACTCTTCTTCTCTCTCTCTTCCTCTCTCTCACACTGTTTCTCTCTTTCTATCTTCCTTGTATCTTACTTTTTCTCTCTTTTTCTCTCACTCTTTCTCCTCCTCCCTCTCTCACTTTTTCTCTTTGTCTATCTTCCCCTCTCTCACTATTTCTCTCTTCCTCTCTCACTTTCTCTCTCTCTCTTCCTCACTCTCACTCTTTCTCTCTCACTCTTCCTCTCTCTCACACTGCTTCTCTCTTCCTTAAAACAGAGAATTATGCGTGTTTAGTTGTATGTACTCTGCAATAACTAAATCTATATTATCTTTCGCATCACTAAACTTGATGGTGCACTATGTCCCGCCACGTGGCTGGGGACATACCGGTGGCACAAAGGTGAGCTGTGAAGATTTTCTTCAGTGTAAACACTCCCTCTCCATCTCTTCCTTCCTCTCTCTCACACTTTCTCTCTTTCACTTCCTTTCTCTCTCTCTCTCTCGCTCTCTCTCTCTCTCTCTCTCATTCTCTCTTTCTCTCTTCCTCTCTCTCACTCTTTCTCTCTCTCCCTCTCTCACCTTCTCTCTCTCTCTTCCTCTCTCTCACTCTTTATCTCTCTCGCTTCCTCTCTCTCACACTGTTTCTTTATGAAATGAAATTTTATAGCGCACTCCTGCCCTAAGGCCTCGTGGCGCTTGGACCGGGCGAACAGAATAACAACCAGGCTGTACAATTAGTGAAAGAGAAAAGTTTTCAAAAGTCTGCGAAACGTTTGTAGATCAGATTCGCTGCGCAAAGTGGGTGGCAGAGAATTCCAAAAGGTAGCAGCATTCCATGAAAAGGAGCGGCCTCCCCATCTGGCTCGTCGTACTCTCCGTGAGATTGCAAGAAAGGCTGTGCTAGAGCGCAGGTTTCTAGGAGGGTGTGTGTATGTAAATGTAAATGTATTGGCATTTATATAGCGCACTACTTACCCGTAGGGTCCCAAGGCGCTTCGACCGCTGCGAAACCCTTCCTGGCTTCCCTGAGAGATGGTCCCTTAATGGGTATCTCCAGGGTGAGACCAGGCATCCCCAGCGGTCTGGTGGGGCCGTTAGTGAAGATGAGGCAAGCTAATGCCCAGAGTTGCCGAGTGTGATCGCTGATCAGAGTGGGCACCGAGGCGAGAGAATTATCGAGTCCGCTGACCCTGGTCCAGAAACCTGCCGCGCCGGGAATCGAACCCTGGTCCCGGGCCGTCCTCTGCTCTCGGGTCTGCCGCCTCTAACCAGTGAGCCACACTACTTCACTACTTCAGGGTGGTAAGGAGTCACTAAAGAACGAATCATAGCAGTGCCTGAGTGCCACACATCTTTGTGGGCTATGCACATCGCCTTAAATCGAATCCTGGCCTGGATTGGCAGCCAGTGAAGCTTCTTCAAGGCAGCTGACCCCGAATGTCTCTGAGGCAGCTCCAAAAGTAAATGGGCCGCGCAGTTCTGGGTCACCTGCAGTTTTTTATTAGTAGCCATTGGTGCACCTAGATACAGGGCATTCCCGTAGTCTAGGCGGGACAAGATGAGAGCCTGCACCATAATCCTACGAGCCTGAAAAGAGAGAAAAGGCAGAATTTTTCTCAACAGCCTCATCAGGCCAAAGCAGGTGGCGAAGAGCTTGTTAGCTTGATGATTGAAACAGAGAGTGCTATCAAGCCACACTCCGAGACTCTTAATCTGGTCTTTCGGCAACGGCATAGTGCCCAGACAGGTCGGCCAGCCCAAAGCTGCTCTGGGTGACGGGGACTTACCCAGGAACATCAGTTCAGTCTTTTCCCCGTTTAACTTTAGATGAGAAAGGGCCATCCAGTCGGCTACTGCTTCTAGGTAGCTGCCCAGAGTGCTGGATGATCCCTCAGGGTGGTTGAGAGCAACCACCAATTGGGTATCATCTGCATAGGTGACAATTTCGATGCCGAAGGGAAGCACTATCCGAGCTAATGGCTCCATATAGATATTAAAAAGCGTGGGGCTCAGGGAAGATTCCTGAGGAACCCCACAGCTAAGAGGCCATGGTTTAGATTGAGTAGCACCATCTGAGACCTGAAAAAATTGGTCTTTCAGAAAGGATTGCAGCCAGGTAAGAGCCAGACCTGTCACCCCAAGATGTTTTAGTCGGGAGAGCAGGATGTTATGATCCACAGTGTTAAAGGCGGCACTGTGGTCCAGCACAATAATTGCTGCAGTGCCGCCTTTGTCCAAATACCTCCGAGCGCCCTCTGTCACTGCCAAGAGGGCTGCTTCCGTCCCAAGCTTAGGATGGAAACCTGCTTGGGAATCATGGAGTAGATTGTTAGACTCCAGGTGATGAACCAAGATGGCATTGATATGTTTCTCAAGCAGCTTGCCCAACCATGCAAGGAGAGAAATTGGACGGTAATTGGCCATGATGGAAGGATCCAGATTGTGTTTCTTCAATAATTCTCTAACTTGGGCACATTTCCCTGCCAACGGCACCTTTCCTGAGGTGATGGAGGCGTTTAGAACATTCAGGATCACTGGCCGAATTACATCCGTGACTAGCATAAGATGGCGCGGAGAGGCTGAATCAATGGGAGAACCAGATGTTGCTCTCGACATTAGTGTGTTCAGTAATGCCTCATCGAGCAGGGGGAACTCCATTAAAGGACACTGTGGAATCAGAGGACTACTCTCCGCACTAAGAAGAACAAAATTACCCTGAGGAGAGGTAAAAGAATGGGAAATGAGCTGAATTTTTTGATGGAAATATTCAGCCTGCTTATCGCAACTATTTTGGGTCTCTTTAGGGTCAGGGAGTTTTTGTGGAGCGCTAATGAGAGATCTGGCAATCCGAAAGATCTCCCTAGGCGCGTTGGCTGCCGCACGAATCCTGCCCTCATAGAATACAGATTGCGCAGTTCCTGATTGCTTCTCTATAAGCGTATCTACTGTCAGCTTCTGGAGCCTGCCTCCAACTCCTCCCTAATTTCCTACACATTTGTTTCAGTTCCCTTAGTTTGGGAGTGTACCATGGTGCCAATTTTGATTTGGTTTTTCTATATGAGATTTTCAGAGGGATTAAAGAATCTAGTGAGGTCTGCATCCAAGCATCTAAATTACTATTGACCTTACCAGGGTGTGAAGCAGACAAAAGAGTGGTAGCAGTCAGAGAGGTTGACCACTGGCTGACGGAAAGATTCGGCCATTTCCTTCCCAGCAGTGGAGCCGGACACTGCAACACGGGGAAGGCCAAAGTTTCCCATTCCAAGGGAACAGGTAAGTGATCAGTCCATGGGAGGGGGATTGGAGGACCCACATGGAGTTTTAGGTCATTGCTAAACACAGCATCAAGAAGGTGTTTGTAGGTGCAAAGCCCTTCTGGACAATTTGGAGAGCTGATAAATTAGACAGAAGATCCCTTGCTTAGTCTCTCTCTCTTCCTCTCTCTCTCACTGTCTCTCTCGTTGTCTTCCTCTCTCTCACTCTTTCTCTCTTCCTCTCTCACTTTCTCTCTCTCTCTTCCTCTCTCTCACTCTTTCTCTCTCTTCCTCTTTCACACTGATTCTCTCTTTCTCTCTTCCTTGTATCTCACTGTTTCTCTCTCTTTCTCTGTCTTCCTCTCTCTCACACTGTTTCTCTCTTCCTTGTCGCTCACTCTTTCTTTCTCTTCCTCTCTCTCACTCTTTCTCTCTCTGTCTTCCTCTCTCTCACACTGTTTCTCTTTCTCTCTTCCTTGTATCTTACATTTTATCTCTTTCTCTCGTCCTCTCTCTCTCTTCCTCTCTCTCACTCTTTCTCTCTCTCTCTATCTACTTTGCTGGACGCATGACCCACCATCTTATCTTTCTTTTTGTCTTACAGGGCTGTGAATCACAAATGGACCAGCGATGACACGCCACGGTTGTACATAGCTTCATTTGTTGTTGTTTTGTTTTAATAAAATGTTTTATATGTAAATCTATACATGACTAAGATTCTTATTTCTCCAACCTCACAAGCATCTTTTTATTAATAGTTTGTAGAGGGAAACTTCCGGGCCCAAGAAGGTTGTTGGGGGTATACTGGTGATGTGGGAAGAGAGTGCGTTATCTGCTAATGTGGGGAGACGCAGCGTGAAAGGGGTATTTCTCACCGAAAGAGCTCCGGTATGTTTTCAGAAATGCCTCGGACAAATGACAGCTGATGGACCCAATCACTAAATGGCTTTTCAATGCTCATATAGTGTGACTTATGAGCAGTTCATACCCAGGCTCGCAGAGCGACAACTGCGGCCCGTCCGCTCGACTCACAGAGGCAGAACTACGAGCTGTCCGCTCCCAAAGGAACAGCAGCGTAGTAGCTCGCAGAGGTAGATGCACAGCAGTGCACTAGCCCAAAAAGGTAGACAGCTGCAAGCCGACGGGCTGGTTTCTAAAAGCATAGCTGCGAAGTAGTGATGTTGGCCACAGGGAGCGTGAAAGGGTTATCTTCCTACCGGTGTCCTGGAGTGGAAGTCGTGCTGCTTGGCGCTCACCTGTTTCTCCTTTTTTGTTAATAAATCTTAAACATGCACTGCGTCCAAATCATCATTACACAGAGCTCCGCTCTATTAAATTGCCTCCGGAACCTTTCTTTTATATTTTCACTCGATGGAGGCACAAGATGGCTGCTAACAGTTCCTTGTTTGAAGTGTTAGCAGCCAACCAGAGGACACTTCCTGCTTTGAAGTGTTAGCAGTCCAAATCCAAATCCAATCAAGCTTTATTCGGGTGTAAGAGAAACAGCCATAAAAGCACAATATAAATCATGTACAAAAACATTTTTCAATGGGATTCTTCTTCATTAAAAAGACAACTGGTAAAAACAAGGGTGGAAAAACTACAAAAAGGTAACATTTTGTGCTGTACATCAAATAATTTTGTTTGCGTATTAGATACGGTTTCACCCGAAGACAAGCTATTAGATAGATAAATGGATAAATAGATAAATGGAATAAAAAATATTTGTGTATTAAGGAATAAAAAAGGCTAAAAAGAGGTTAGAGATTTCTAAAATGTGGTTCCCTGTGAGGAAGTTACAATACTGACAGTCATTAAAGGAAGCTAGTTGGTGAGGGACTACAATCCTAGTTCAGCCCAGTTTCTGCCTGTGTTTGATGACTAGCTTCCCTTCTAGCACAGGGTTCGGCATCTAGGAATTGGAGAGCAAGATAAGCCGGGCGGCACCTACGCAGGCCCATGATCTTAAGGATTGGCAGAAGCCAATGGTGCCTCAGTTCCTGATAGAATTTACAGAAGAGTGTGACGTGAATTGTCGATTGGGGTGAGCTGTTATCACAAGGACAAGCTTGAAAAGGTTTTTTCCAGGTGTTAGTTTGAGGAAAGGTAACCAGATGGTGAAAGCTGTCTAGTCTGAACCTAGTTAGTAAGAATCTCTCATAGCCCGTGAAGTTGTATGTTAGATAGGGCTGAACCTTGGGTGTTGTTTGGATCTGGAGTGAGTGCTGGATCGTAACTTTCGAGACCTCACTAACAAGTCGGAGAGATTCTAGATGTGCCAGACAGATCTTTTTAAACTTCTTGCGTGGGATTACAGCTATTATGGTGGGGGATTGAAAGTATTGGATCATGCCTAGGTCGCTAAAGAATTTTCTGATATAAGCTATCCAGCTGATCTTTTGTGACCTATCGAGGGAGATGCAATCCTCTATGATTTCCCAGCAGAGGGTCGTCTCACATGCTGACCAAATGCAATGCCACAGGAGAAGGGGTTGAATCCGGATCAAGTCTGATAGATAGGGGATACCCAGTTCCAAGTGGCAAGCATATGTGGATGTACCCTGCGGTACTGCCAGAAGGAAGCGTAGAAAGGTGTTTTCCACCTTTTGCACCTAATCACTTTTGGCATGTCCCCAAACATCTGCCCCGTAGAGTGTTAGCAGTCAATCAGAGGCAAGCTTGTGCTCGGGACTTAGGCGCCAACCTGATATATATATATATTGTTCCTTATATCAAAAACTACTGAACGGATTTACACCATTTAAACCGTGCTTTCTGGACCAAGACCTTTCTCCCTGCCATCTTTGGCATAATTCCGTTCAGCAGTTTGACCTGTAGCCTTGACTAAAGTTTCCTATGAAAAATGCATTGAGAAAACACGTTTTGACACACCCCTTTTTTCTCAGCCCCCCCCCCTTGACCAATCACCCGTAAACTTTCAAGACAGGCGCTGATCAGAAAAGAGAAACTTTTTGGAAAATGTCGTAAAGAATTGTCAAACAACGCCAAAGTTATAAGCATATGGAGGGCTGCAGGAGGGGGGACGCACAACCCCCCTCCCAACATGAGTGAAGCCCCGTGACTGTAGTGACCCCAGCGGGGCCCGCAACTTCAGCGAGCCCACGCTATTATTTTTTAAGAAATGCCCCCAGGACCTAGCCCACCCCGGGGTCTCATTAAAATAAAACACGGAAGCCCATGACCCCAGCGTGAATTGCACTGATTTTTTAACTCTTCTACCGAGCTACAAGATGCCTGCCAACACTTCCTGGTTTGGATTGTTGGCAGCCAATCACAGTGAAGCTCGTGCACTGGACTTAGGCTCAGCCCAGATATCGAAACTTTTATTTTTCTAATTTCTCAGCAACTACTGAACGGATTTACACCATTTAAGAAGAAGGTCACTTTCTGACCCAAGCACTACCTTTGTGCTAAATGTGGGGTAATTCCGTTCAGTAGTTTCAGCTGTAGCCTTGCACAAAGTTTCCTATGGGTAATTGATTTTCTGGCTCCTAGTTTTTAATTTCTCAAAAACTACTGAATGGATTTACACCATTTAGAAAAAGGTCACTTTCTGAACCGAGCTCTACCTTTCTGCCAATTTGGGGTAATTCTGTTCAGCAGTTCGGGCTGTAGCTTGTCGCAAAATTTCCTACGGAAATTAACAATACGTTTTGGGACCCTCCTTTTTTCTCAGCCCCCCCCTTGACGAATCACCCCCAAACTTTCAGGATAGGAGCTGACCTGGATAGACATTTTTTTTTTTAGAATTTCGCAAAGATTCGTCAAACGACGCCAAAGTCAAAAAATGCTTTTCCTATGGAAACTAGGTTGTAACTATAACTACCTACTGGCAACCTCCAGTTGGTAATACATACATACAGATATATTCACCTAAAAACCAAAGGTTACAGGGACGTATAGTTAGTAAATAGAATTTAAAACACCCTTAGAAAAATTCACCGAAAAACTGAAAGATTACAGGGACGTTAGTGTAAGGCTCAGATCATGAAGAACCATAGAAGTTCAGCAGTTAGAGTTACCTGAGCTAACTATAACTTACGCCCTCGCAATGCACTGCTTATGACCTCCCTTCCTACATCCCTGTCCCCTTTGTTTTTTTAAGTGAATTTCTACAGATTTTTAATTCTACTTCCCAACTATAACCTGTAACCTTTGAGAGTGGGTGTGTGAGTGAGTGCATGAGTGTCTAACTGGGTGTGTGAGTGCATGTGTGAGTATCTCAAAGAGTGTGTGAGTGTCTTAGTGGGACTGGGATTGGCTGAATAAGTGTCTCACTGGATTTGGGAGTGGGTGTGGGATTGTCTGAGTGGGTATGTTAGTGGGCGCTTGAGTATGAGTGGGTTTCTGAGTGCCTCCACAAGGGCATGCATCAGTCTGTGACTGAGTGCATGACTTAGTGGTTCTGCAAGTGAGTGTCTGAGTCTCTAAGAGAGGGTCTCTGAGTCTCTGTGAGAGGGTTGGTGAGTGAATACATAAGTCTCTGAGTAGGTCTGTGATTGATTGCATGAATCTCTGAGTAGGTCTATGAGTGAGTGCAAGAACCTTTGAGTGGGTTTATGAGTGAATACATGAATCTTCCAGAGGGCCAGTGAGTGCATGCATAAGTCTATGATTGGGTCTGTGAGTGTGTGCATGAGTCTGAGTGGGACTGTGAGTGGGTGCTTGAGTCTCAGAGTGGGTCTATGAGTGGGTGCATGAGTCTCTGAGTGGGTCTGCGAGTGGGTGCATTCATCTCTGACTGTGTCTGTGAGTGAGTGCATGCCTCTGAGAGGGTATTTGAATGAGAACATAATTGTCTGAGTGAGTGTGAGTGTGTAACAGTCTGAGTCAGTCTATGAGTGGGGGAGTGCATGCATCTCTTAGTGGGTCTGCGAGTGTGTATGTAAGTGTCAGAGTGGGACTGTGAGTGGGTACATGAGTCTCTGAGTTGCTCTGTGAGTAGATGCCCAAGTGTCTGAGTGGGTCTGTGAGTCATGCCTAAGTCTCTCATTGGTTTTGTGAGTGGTTGTGTGAGTTGTTGAGTGGGTCTGTGAGTGGGTGCATAGCTCTGAATGGGGACATGAGTGTCTAAGCGGGTCTGTGAGTGGCTACATGAGTGTCTGAGTGGTTCTGTGAGTATATGTTTGAGTGTCTGAGTGGGTCAGTGAGTAGGTGCATGAGTCTCTTATTAGATTTGTCTGTGGGTGTCTGAGTGGGCTTATGAGTGAGTGTCTGAGTGGGTCTGTGAGTGGGTATGCGAGTGTCCGAGTGGGTCTGTGAGAGAGTGCATGAGGCTCTGAATGGGTCTGGGAGCAGGTGTCTGAGTATCTACATGGTTCTGAATCAGTGGGTGAGCGTTTGAGTGGGTCTGTAAGTGGGTACATTAGTCTGAGTGGGTGTGTGAGTGAATGCGTGGGTCTCTGAGTGAGCAGGTCTGTGAGTGAGTGTGTGAGTCTTTGAGCATGTGTGAGAGTTTCTGAAAGGGTCTATGAGTTATGCTTAAGTCTCTGACTGGGTCTGCGAGTGAGCATGTGATTCTCCTTCTAAGTCTATGAGTGTGTGTGTAATTCTCTGAGGAGATCTGTGAGTGCCGGCATGAGTCTCTGAGTGGGTCTGTATGTGGGTGCATGAATGTCTGACAGGGTCAATGAGTAGATTGATGAATTTTTAAATGGATGAGTGGTTATGTGTTTCTGAAGAATATATGAAATGATAACGCAAACAATTACAATGCATGCCTATATAACACTGTTTTTACATTACAACGACCATTACAAAGCATGATTTTTACAATGCATGCCATTACAGCCATTGTAATGCATACCATTACAATGCATACATCTTTTGGGGCAACAGTGGGGTAAATGTAGGGGTAAAAACTATTCCCACTCCAGTGAGTGTAACAGTAGGGTAAGTGTTGGATAGTGTAGGGGTAAAAACTATTCCCACTCCAGTGAGTGCAACAGTAGGGCAAGTGTTGGATAGTGTAGGGGTACAAATTACTATTCCCACTCCAGTCACTGCAACAGTAGGGTAAGTGTTGGATAGCGTAGAGGTAAAAATACTATCCCCTTGTACCCCGAGACCCATACCCGCCCTAAAACTAAAAAATCTCCATTACTTAACTTATAATGGGTTGTAATGGCATGCATTGTTAAAGTATGTGTTGTAATGGCATGCATTGTAGTGACATGCATTGTAATGGCATGCGTTGTAATGGCATACAATGTAAAGGCACTTGCATTGTAACAGCTGCGATGTAAAGGTAGTGCATTATAACAACTACATTGTAATGGTTGCTTCCCATTTCTGAGCGGGTCAGTCAGTGGGTGTGTGAGTCTGAGTAGGGCTGTGAGTAGGTACCTGAGTGTCTGAGTGAGTCCGTGAGTCACGTATGAGTCTCTTACTGGGTCTGAGAGTGGGTGTGTGAGTCTCTGAATTGGTGTATAACTCTTTGACTGACTGTAAATTGAAACATGAGTGCCTGAATGAGTCTGTGAGTTGCTGTGTGAATGTCTAAGTGGGTCAGTGAGTGTGTGCATGAGTCTCTTAGTAGGTTTGTGTATGGGTGTGTGAGTGTCTGTGTGGGTCTGTGAGTGAGTACCTGAGTGGGTCTGTGAGTGGTTGTATGAGTGTCACAGTGGGTCAGCGAGTAAGTGCATGAGTATCTGAATGGTTCTGTGAGACGTTGTGTGAGTCTTTGAGTGGGTATGTGTAGGTCTGAATGGGCCTATATTATGCATGAGTCTGTGAGTGGGTGCATGATAATTTGAGATGGTCTATGAGTGGGTGTGTGAGTCTCTGAGTGGGTATGTGAGTGGCTGCATGAGTCTCCGAGTGGGTCCATGTGTGGGTGCATGAGTGTCTGAGAGGGTCTGTGAGTGGATGGATGAGGTTCGGAGTGGGTGTGTGAGTAGGTATGTGAGTTTCTGAGTGGGTCTGTGAGTCTCTGATTGGGTATGTGGTTGGGCTAGTGAGTGTCTCAATGAGTGAGTGAGTAGATATGTGAGTCTGTGAGTGTGTCTATGTGTGGGTGCATGAGTGTCTGAGTAGGTCCATGAGTGGGCACATGAGTATCTGTGTGGGCCTATGAGGGGGTGCATTACTTTCTCTGAGTGGGTCTATGATTGACTCGATAACTCTTTGAGTTGGTCTGTGGGTGATCCCATCAGTCTGTGAGTGGGTGTGCAAGTCACTGAGTGGGGGTATGTGAGTGGGTGTATGAGTATCTGAGTGCGAGGGTGATCTGGTCAAGCAAGACTGAGAAAAAGGGGGGTAAAAGAAAAGTGTTTTCCGGAGGTAATTCCTATCGAGATTTTAGTTGTGACTACAGCCCAAACCACTGGATGTAATTAAACCAAATTTTGCAGAATAAAAGCTCTTGGTCCAGAAAGAACCTTATATGTTATTTGGTGTAAATCTGTTCAGTAGTTTTGGAGATATTAAAGGAAATCTAAATGTGTATGTATAGGGACACAGATTGTTGCACTGCTTATGACCTCACATGTTATATCACTCAAGACATGGCCAGTGACATCACTGATGACATCATTGATTACATTACTGATGATATCATCCAAAGAACCACTCACACCCCCACATACAATCTTTCATACATCCGTTCCCACTCACACACATCTACTCACATACCCATTTAAAGATTCATACAAACAGTGACACACCCACTCACTGATCCATAGAGCCACTCACACAACCACTCACCCATACAGCTGCTCCCACAACTGCTAACTCACCCATACAGCCACTCATTCACTCACTCACCAATACAGCCACATTCACATCCAATCATACCCACATGCAGACACATTTACATCCTTAAAACATCTCACATATCTACTCAAACTCCATTATAGAAACTTACACAACCACTCACTTACCTATTCAGGAACTCACACACCCACCCATACAGCCACTCACACTGCCACTAACTCACCAATACAGCTACTCACACAACCACTTACTTACCCATACAGCTACTGACACAGTCGCTGACACAGCCGCTCACTCACCAATACAACCACTAATACACCAACAGAACCACCTACATACCCATTCATACATCCATACAACCACTCTTGCACTCACTCTCTCACCCTTGCAGCCACTTATCAAGACACTCACTCTCCAATACAGCCACTCACACAAACTGACTTAAGTTTCAGAAACAGTTATGAAACACTTGCAGGCACGGGATCTTGTCATCAGTTATGTCATTTGAGATGTCATCAGTGATGTAATCAGTGATGTCATTGACCATGTCATGAGTGATGTAATACATCAGGTCATAAGCAGTGCATTAAAGGGTAATATGTTATAGTTAGCTCAGGTCACTACAAATCCTGAATTTCACTGGCTTTGTTTGTATGCGTGAAATGTTAGCCTAACTATAACATCCTTATAACCTTTGTTTTTCAGTGAATTTCCAAGGTTTTTTCAATTCTTCGTCCTAGCTAAAATGTCCCTGTAACCTTATAAATATGTATATATATATTTATACACATACACGCATGTACATACATGTATGTGTATATACATATATTTTATTTCTTGTGTGTGTATGTGTGCAATGTCATTCTATTGCTTGAAGGGTAAAGAGTGTCCACTAACTAACTATTAATGATGTAAGTGTTTACCCATCTGTCCATGACCCATGCGTGTCCAGCATCAGGAACCCTGGTTCTCTGACCACCCACCACTATGCTATGACTCAGCTGCCCCCTCGTACTCAAGCCCGGAAGAAACAATGACTGCCAGCTGTCCCCACCAAACACCAACCACGGACCAACCACTGACATTTCTCCTGCTGTCACTGCCACCAGACCTTCACCACCTTCCGCACCCCGACAGACACCACCCCCACGTTGGACGCCAACACCACGGAAGCCCTGAAGTACATCCTCCTCAACGTGCTCTCCCTACACAGATACGCCATTGAGATCTGTGACCTCCTCAACACCCTCTCACAAGACGTTGCTTTCCTTACAAAAACCTGGACCAATGGCTCCTCTGTCCCCGACATCACAACGCCATCCCAGACGGGTACAAAATCCAGATGAAAGACCACCCCAACTACCCAAGAGGAAGACTCATCATCGCACATAAGAGCTCTCTATGCTCATCCACCTCCATTACAAATAACTCCCTCTCCTCAACTGAAGAACTCCACTTCCAGATCCAGACCATTCCTAGAAACACACTTCGCGGCACCCTCGCTTACAACCCCCCTGAACCTTTTGCCTCATTCACCACGAACAACGCTGACCTCATCGCACCCCACGCCATAGCCTCCATGGACTACATACTCATGGGAGACCTTCACTTCCACATCAACAACCTGAGCGACCCAAATTCCTCCTCCCTCCTGGACAACCTCACCAACATCGACCTGCTTGTCACCATGCCCACCCACAAGGCAGGACGCACCCTCGACAAGAGGAAACAGCATCCACTGCTGCCACACCACAAAACCCCCCTGGACAGACCACCACTGTGTACACTTCAACATCGACAAACCCACTGCCCCCAAACTCGCACTGAGCCCTCCACAAAGGAACTTGAGCAAAATCACCGATGAGCAGCTCATCTCCACCCTCAACCGCGATGCCCCCACCAACTCAACCAACACCAACCTCGCAGCCAAATATCTCCACAGATAGATCTCCAACTGTGCTGACAGGCAACCACAACAGACGTGGCCCCAGGAAGGCATCCTGGTTTACCACCAACCTCCAAGAATCTAGACACACATGCAGGCGTCTCAAGAAGAACTGGAGAAAGAGCAACATTTCAGAAGATCACACCAACTACAAGAACACCATGACAGAATACCACCAACGCATCAGATCCACCAAAAAGACCTTCATCCAAAACAAGATCCTCGCCAACTCCAGCAACTCCAAGGAACTCTTCAGTGTCATCCAGGAATTCACCAAGCACGCCAGCAAAACCACAGACATCACCCCCTCCCAGGATCTCTGCTACAAGCTCAGATCCTACTTCCATCTGAAAATCAAGGGCCTCTACGACCACTTCAACAACCAGACACCTAACTCTGAAACCACCCCACTCTCCAACAACACCAGCCAGCCTACCATCTCCTCCTGGAGACCAGTCACCACCAAAGACACCATTTCGACCATTAAAGGCACCCACTCAGGGGCCCCCATGGACCCCTGCGCACCACACATCTACCACAGAGCCGCCATTGCTCCGGAAATACATAGCACCATCAACACCACCATCAAGACCGGCATCTTTCCCAACGACTGGAAACACGCAGAAGTCAGACCCCTGCTCAAGAAGGCCTCAGCTGACCCCATGGACCTTGAGAACTACCAATAAATCTCCCTCCTCCACTTCGCGGCTAAAGTCAACGAGAAGGTGGTCAACGCCCAGCTAACAACTTTTTCCCAAGACAACTTCATCCTCGACCTCTCCCAATCCGTATTCCTGAGCAACCATAGCACCAAGACCATTCTACTTGCCACCTCAGACGACATTCACACCCTCCTCGACTAAGGACACACCACAGCCCTGATTCTACTCGATCGCTCTGTTGCGTTCGACACCGCCTCCCAATGCACACTCACTGCCAGACTCCACAACGCTGGCATACAGGGAACCACCCTTGGTGGATCCACTCCTTCCTCATCAGCAGAACTCAAAGAATCAGACTGCCACCCTTCCTCTCCGAACCCACGGAAATCAACTGCGGAGTACCCCAGGGATCGTCGCTCAGCCCTCTGCTCTTTAAGATCTACTTCGCCCCCCTCGCCACTATCGCCACCATCGTCAGACAGCACAGACTCAGCATAGTTTCCTAAGCCGATGACACCCAACTCATCCTCTACCTCACCAAGGACCCTTTCACCACCAGACTCAACTTCCAGGAAGGAATAAGGGCTGTCACATCCTGGATGAGCAGCAGCTGCCTGAAGCTCAACTCAGCTTGGGAGAACACCTGGTGGCCCACCACCCACGGTAGCCTTCCCATCCTCACAGACCACGCTCGAAACCTCAGCATCGTACTCAATTCCTCCCTCTCCATGACCTGTCAGGTCAACTTTGTCGCCTCCAGCTGTTTCAACACCCTCCACATCCTCTGAAAGACCTTCAAATCGAATCCCCCTGAATCAAGGAAGACCATCACCCACGCACTCATATCCAGCAGGCTGGAGTACGGAAACGACCTCTACTCCGGGATCAACAAGTCTCTGCCTCGCAAACTCCAGACCATAAAGAACACCGCAGTCAGACTCGTGCTTGGCATCCCTCGACATGAACACATCACCCAACACCTGCATAACCTCCTCTGGCTACCCATTGAGAAGAGTCACATTCAAGATACTCACCATGCCTACAATTTCCTCCACATATTTACAACAAGGGGTGGTGAGGGACAGAGTCTCTGAATTAAACAGAATACTCTCACCCAGTCAAGAGATCAGGGCTAGATCCAACACCGTTTTTTAGCTCACTGCACCATCCCAGTTTCAGAACCTGGCTGTATGCAAATTAGTCTGTTCCTGTCCCAGTGCATGATGGGAACAGGGCAAACCAAACTACAAAAGCCAATTCTTACACTGGGAAGGAAACAAGCAACCGGGGACCGGTTTCTGGCATTTCAGCCTCTTCGGCCCGGCTTGCTTGAATCCTGATGGTGCAATGAGCAAGGGACTCACATCTGAGCATACCCTTCCACGCTTAGGGTGGACAAAAATATTTACAACAAGGGGTGGTGAGGGACAGAGTCTCTGAATTAAACAGAATACTCTCACCCAGTCAAGAGATCAGGGCTAGATCCAACACCGTTTTTTAGCTCACTGCACCATCCCAGTTTCAGAACCTGGCTGTATGCAAATTAGTCTGTTCCTGTCCCAGTGCATGATGGGAACAGGGCAAACCAAACTACAAAAGCCAATTCTTACACTGGGAAGGAAACAAGCTACCGGGGACCGGTTTCTGGCATTTCAGCCTCTTCGGCCCGGCTTGCTTGAATCCTGATGGTGCAATGAGCAAGGGACTCACATCTGAGCATACCCTTCCACGCTTAGGGTGGACAAAAATATTTACAACAAGGGGTGGTGAGGGACAGAGTCTCTGAATTAAACAGAATACTCTCACCCAGTCAAGAGATCAGGGCTAGATCCAACACCGTTTTTTAGCTCACTGCACCATCCCAGTTTCAGAACCTGGCTGTATGCAAATTAGTCTGTTCCTGTCCCAGTGCATGATGGGAACAGGGCAAACCAAACTACAAAAGCCAATTCTTACACTGGGAAGAAAACAAGCTACCGGGGACCGGTTTCTGGCATTTCAGCCTCTTCGGCCCGGCTTGCTTGAATCCTGATGGTGCAATGAGCAAGGGACTCACATCTGAGCATACCCTTCCACGCTTAGGGTGGACAAAAATATTTACAACAAGGGGTGGTGAGGGACAGAGTCTCTGAATTAAACAGAATACTCTCACCCAGTCAAGAGATCAGGGCTAGATCCAACACCGTTTTTTAGCTCACTGCACCATCCCAGTTTCAGAACCTGGCTGTATGCAAATTAGTCTGTTCCTGTCCCAGTGCATGATGGGAACAGGGCA
Source organism: Lissotriton vulgaris (assembly GCF_964263255.1). Lineage (NCBI taxonomy): Eukaryota > Metazoa > Chordata > Amphibia > Caudata > Salamandridae > Lissotriton > Lissotriton vulgaris. Next base: position 1,529,511,922 of record NC_141693.1, read on the forward strand.
AACCAAACTACAAAAGCCAATTGTCTCCTTTCTGGTGAAGAATTGGCTTGGTAGTTTAGTCTGCCCTGTTCCCATGATGCACTGGGCCAGGGACAGACTGATTTGCATATAGCCAGGTTCTGAGCTGGGATGGGGCAGTGAGATAAATAACGGTGATGGATGAAGCCCTGATCTTTGGACTGGGTAAGAGTGGTCTGTTTAACTCAGACACTCTGTTCATCACCACCCCCTTTTGTAAATCGTTTTTGGCCACTATAGGTGTGGCAGGGTATACTCAGACATGAGTCCCTTTCTCACTGCTCCATCAGGATTCAAGCAAGCCGGGCCGAAGAAGGCTGAAATGCCAGAAACCGGTCCCCGGTAGCTTGTCTCCTTTCTGGTGAAGAATTGGCTTGGTAGTTTAGTCTGCCCTGTTCCCATGATGCACTGGGCCAGGGACAGACTGATTTGCATATAGCCAGGTTCTGAGCTGGGATGGGGCAGTGAGATAAATAACGGTGATGGATGAAGCCCTGATCTTTGGACTGGGTAAGAGTGGTCTGTTTAACTCAGACACTCTGTTCATCACCACCCCCTTTTGTAAATCGTTTTTGGCCACTATAGGTGTGGCAGGGTATACTCAGACATGAGTCCCTTTCTCACTGCTCCATCAGGATTCAAGCAAGCCGGGCCGAAGAAGGCTGAAATGCCAGAAACCGGTCCCCGGTAGCTTGTCTCCTTTCTGGTGAAGAATTGGCTTGGTAGTTTAGTCTGCCCTGTTCCCATGATGCACTGGGCCAGGGACAGACTGATTTGCATATAGCCAGGTTCTGAGCTGGGATGGGGCAGTGAGATAAATAACGGTGATGGATGAAGCCCTGATCTTTGGACTGGGTAAGAGTGGTCTGTTTAACTCAGACACTCTGTTCATCACCACCCCCTTTTGTAAATCGTTTTTGGCCACTATAGGTGTGGCAGGGTATACTCAGACATGAGTCCCTTTCTCACTGCTCCATCAGGATTCAAGCAAGCCGGGCCGAAGAAGGCTGAAATGCCAGAAACCGGTCCCCGGTAGCTTGTCTCCTTTCTGGTGAAGAATTGGCTTGGTAGTTTAGTCTGCCCTGTTCCCATGATGCACTGGGCCAGGGACAGACTGATTTGCATATAGCCAGGTTCTGAGCTGGGATGGGGCAGTGAGATAAATAACGGTGATGGATGAAGCCCTGATCTTTGGACTGGGTAAGAGTGGTCTGTTTAACTCAGACACTCTGTTCATCACCACCCCCTTTTGTAAATCGTTTTTGGCCACTATAGGTGTGGCAGGGTATACTCAGACATGAGTCCCTTTCTCACTGCTCCATCAGGATTCAAGCAAGCCGGGCCGAAGAAGGCTGAAATGCCAGAAACCGGTCCCCGGTAGCTTGTCTCCTTTCTGGTGAAGAATTGGCTTGGTAGTTTAGTCTGCCCTGTTCCCATGATGCACTGGGCCAGGGACAGACTGATTTGCATATAGCCAGGTTCTGAGCTGGGATGGGGCAGTGAGATAAATAACGGTGATGGATGAAGCCCTGATCTTTGGACTGGGTAAGAGTGGTCTGTTTAACTCAGACACTCTGTTCATCACCACCCCCTTTTGTAAATCGTTTTTGGCCACTATAGGTGTGGCAGGGTATACTCAGACATGAGTCCCTTTCTCACTGCTCCATCAGGATTCAAGCAAGCCGGGCCGAAGAAGGCTGAAATGCCAGAAACCGGTCCCCGGTAGCTTGTCTCCTTTCTGGTGAAGAATTGGCTTGGTAGTTTAGTCTGCCCTGTTCCCATGATGCACTGGGCCAGGGACAGACTGATTTGCATATAGCCAGGTTCTGAGCTGGGATGGGGCAGTGAGATAAATAACGGTGATGGATGAAGCCCTGATCTTTGGACTGGGTAAGAGTGGTCTGTTTAACTCAGACACTCTGTTCATCACCACCCCCTTTTGTAAATCGTTTTTGGCCACTATAGGTGTGGCAGGGTATACTCAGACATGAGTCCCTTTCTCACTGCTCCATCAGGATTCAAGCAAGCCGGGCCGAAGAAGGCTGAAATGCCAGAAACCGGTCCCCGGTAGCTTGTCTCCTTTCTGGTGAAGAATTGGCTTGGTAGTTTAGTCTGCCCTGTTCCCATGATGCACTGGGCCAGGGACAGACTGATTTGCATATAGCCAGGTTCTGAGCTGGGATGGGGCAGTGAGATAAATAACGGTGATGGATGAAGCCCTGATCTTTGGACTGGGTAAGAGTGGTCTGTTTAACTCAGACACTCTGTTCATCACCACCCCCTTTTGTAAATCGTTTTTGGCCACTATAGGTGTGGCAGGGTATACTCAGACATGAGTCCCTTTCTCACTGCTCCATCAGGATTCAAGCAAGCCGGGCCGAAGAAGGCTGAAATGCCAGAAACCGGTCCCCGGTAGCTTGTCTCCTTTCTGGTGAAGAATTGGCTTGGTAGTTTAGTCTGCCCTGTTCCCATGATGCACTGGGCCAGGGACAGACTGATTTGCATATAGCCAGGTTCTGAGCTGGGATGGGGCAGTGAGATAAATAACGGTGATGGATGAAGCCCTGATCTTTGGACTGGGTAAGAGTGGTCTGTTTAACTCAGACACTCTGTTCATCACCACCCCCTTTTGTAAATCGTTTTTGGCCACTATAGGTGTGGCAGGGTATACTCAGACATGAGTCCCTTTCTCACTGCTCCATCAGGATTCAAGCAAGCTGGGCCGAAGAAGGCTGAAATGCCAGAAACCGGTCCCCGGTAGCTTGTCTCCTTTCTGGTGAAGAATTGGCTTGGTAGTTTAGTCTGCCCTGTTCCCATGATGCACTGGGCCAGGGACAGACTGATTTGCATATAGCCAGGTTCTGAGCTGGGATGGGGCAGTGAGATAAATAACGGTGATGGATGAAGCCCTGATCTTTGGACTGGGTAAGAGTGGTCTGTTTAACTCAGACACTCTGTTCATCACCACCCCCTTTTGTAAATCGTTTTTGGCCACTATAGGTGTGGCAGGGTATACTCAGACATGAGTCCCTTTCTCACTGCTCCATCAGGATTCAAGCAAGCCGGGCCGAAGAAGGCTGAAATGCCAGAAACCGGTCCCCGGTAGCTTGTCTCCTTTCTGGTGAAGAATTGGCTTGGTAGTTTAGTCTGCCCTGTTCCCATGATGCACTGGGCCAGGGACAGACTGATTTGCATATAGCCAGGTTCTGAGCTGGGATGGGGCAGTGAGATAAATAACGGTGATGGATGAAGCCCTGATCTTTGGACTGGGTAAGAGTGGTCTGTTTAACTCAGACACTCTGTTCATCACCACCCCCTTTTGTAAATCGTTTTTGGCCACTATAGGTGTGGCAGGGTATACTCAGACATGAGTCCCTTTCTCACTGCTCCATCAGGATTCAAGCAAGCCGGGCCGAAGAAGGCTGAAATGCCAGAAACCGGTCCCCGGTAGCTTGTCTCCTTTCTGGTGAAGAATTGGCTTGGTAGTTTAGTCTGCCCTGTTCCCATGATGCACTGGGCCAGGGACAGACTGATTTGCATATAGCCAGGTTCTGAGCTGGGATGGGGCAGTGAGATAAATAACGGTGATGGATGAAGCCCTGATCTTTGGACTGGGTAAGAGTGGTCTGTTTAACTCAGACACTCTGTTCATCACCACCCCCCTTTTGTAAATCGTTTTTGGCCACTATAGGTGTGGCAGGGTATACTCAGACATGAGTCCCTTTCTCGCTGCTCCATCAGGATTCAAGCAAGCCGGGCCGAAGAAGGCTGAAATGCCAGAAACCGGTCCCCGGTAGCTTGTCTCCTTTCTGGTGAAGAATTGGCTTGGTAGTTTAGTCTGCCCTGTTCCCATGATGCACTGGGCCAGGGACAGACTGATTTGCATATAGCCAGGTTCTGAGCTGGGATGGGGCAGTGAGATAAATAACGGTGATGGATGAAGCCCTGATCTTTGGACTGGGTAAGAGTGGTCTGTTTAACTCAGACACTCTGTTCATCACCACCCCCTTTTGTAAATCGTTTTTGGCCACTATAGGTGTGGCAGGGTATACTCAGACATGAGTCCCTTTCTCACTGCTCCATCAGGATTCAAGCAAGCCGGGCCGAAGAAGGCTGAAATGCCAGAAACCGGTCCCCGGTAGCTTGTCTCCTTTCTGGTGAAGAATTGGCTTGGTAGTTTAGTCTGCCCTGTTCCCATGATGCACTGGGCCAGGGACAGACTGATTTGCATATAGCCAGGTTCTGAGCTGGGATGGGGCAGTGAGATAAATAACGGTGATGGATGAAGCCCTGATCTTTGGACTGGGTAAGAGTGGTCTGTTTAACTCAGACACTCTGTTCATCACCACCCCCTTTTGTAAATCGTTTTTGGCCACTATAGGTGTGGCAGGGTATACTCAGACATGAGTCCCTTTCTCACTGCTCCATCAGGATTCAAGCAAGCCGGGCCGAAGAAGGCTGAAATGCCAGAAACCGGTCCCCGGTAGCTTGTCTCCTTTCTGGTGAAGAATTGGCTTGGTAGTTTAGTCTGCCCTGTTCCCATGATGCACTGGGCCAGGGACAGACTGATTTGCATATAGCCAGGTTCTGAGCTGGGATGGGGCAGTGAGATAAATAACGGTGATGGATGAAGCCCTGATCTTTGGACTGGGTAAGAGTGGTCTGTTTAACTCAGACACTCTGTTCATCACCACCCCCTTTTGTAAATCGTTTTTGGCCACTATAGGTGTGGCAGGGTATACTCAGACATGAGTCCCTTTCTCACTGCTCCATCAGGATTCAAGCAAGCCGGGCCGAAGAAGGCTGAAATGCCAGAAACCGGTCCCCGGTAGCTTGTCTCCTTTCTGGTGAAGAATTGGCTTGGTAGTTTAGTCTGCCCTGTTCCCATGATGCACTGGGCCAGGGACAGACTGATTTGCATATAGCCAGGTTCTGAGCTGGGATGGGGCAGTGAGATAAATAACGGTGATGGATGAAGCCCTGATCTTTGGACTGGGTAAGAGTGGTCTGTTTAACTCAGACACTCTGTTCATCACCACCCCCTTTTGTAAATCGTTTTTGGCCACTATAGGTGTGGCAGGGTATACTCAGACATGAGTCCCTTTCTCACTGCTCCATCAGGATTCAAGCAAGCCGGGCCGAAGAAGGCTGAAATGCCAGAAACCGGTCCCCGGTAGCTTGTCTCCTTTCTGGTGAAGAATTGGCTTGGTAGTTTAGTCTGCCCTGTTCCCATGATGCACTGGGCCAGGGACAGACTGATTTGCATATAGCCAGGTTCTGAGCTGGGATGGGGCAGTGAGATAAATAACGGTGATGGATGAAGCCCTGATCTTTGGACTGGGTAAGAGTGGTCTGTTTAACTCAGACACTCTGTTCATCACCACCCCCTTTTGTAAATCATTACAATTTCCTCCACAACACTGGACCCCAATACCTCAACGACCTCAGACACGCCCCCTCCCTGAAGATCTTCAGAAAGACACTCAAGACCTGGCTCTTTGACTGAATGGAGCTAACTACCCCCGAGAGCCTTGAGACCCTCACGGTTGAGTAACGTGCTTACATTTCACCTATTTTATGTTCCACAATTTCTACAATGTTGATGGTTTATGTCATGTATCTTTGATAAAACTGTCCTATGATACCACTTCACACCATGTCAAGTGTATTGGTTTTTAACTTCTCAGACATTTTTACATTTGCCTTTTCCAGGACGTGTGCCAGACTTTCCAGAGACTTTATCTAGACATTTTTCTTTCTTTGTTGATCTATGCATAGATATCTTTATACTTTGCATGTTGAACCGTTACCTGACTCTATAGTTAGACTTTTCCTTGCTTTTAAACTTAGTGGTCTCCATGTTAGACTTTCAGCTAATTTATCTCTTTTCTCGGAGGCAGTCTACATGTTCGTCCTCTTGTTTATAATTGTCCCATAGCTTATGAACTAAGTAGCTTTATGCTTATTCGTTACTGAACTTCATTTGAACTGATTCCGTTATGTACATGTTCGTCCTCTTGTTTATAATTGTCCCATAGCTTATGAACTAAGTAGCTTTATGCGTATTCGTTACTGAACTTCATTTGAACTGATTCCGTTATGTTATGAGTTCTTGCAATTAGCTTTATTTTTATCCATTACTGGTGTTATTTGAAGCTGATTAATTAACTATTTTTGTCTACTTAAATGATTTTTAAGCTTTGAATAAGCCTTTATGGTTTTGACTTAGGATAATGTCCTGTGAGTGTCTACTTTATTTGTTCATGGGCCAACTCACTTGGCCCCAATCCTACCAATTACATTTACTAGTGGAAAGCGCAGACGGAATTTATATGCATATATGTACATATATAAAATGGATTCATTCACATTCGCTCTGTAAATGTGTAGGCATTTATATAGCGCACTGCTACCCGTAGGCGTCCTGGCGCTTCGACCGCCGCGAAACCCTTCCTGGCTTCCCTGAGAGATGGTCCCTTATTGGGTATCTCCAGGGTGAGACCAGGCATCCCCGGCGGTCTGGGGGGCCGTTAGTGAAGATGAGGCAAGCTAATGCCCAGAGTTGCCGAGTGTGATCGCTGATCAGAGTGGGCACCGAGGCGAGAGAATTATTGAGTCCGCTGACCCTGGTCCAGAAACCTGCCGCGCCGGGAATCGAACCCTGGTCCCGGGCCGTCCTCTGCTCTCGGGTCTGCCGCCTCTAACCAGTGAGCCACACTACTTCATCCAAACCTTCCAGTGCACGAAAGTACAAATTCACACACTCCATCCAAGTCTCAGACTCTTTCTTCTTAGAGTTTCTGTAGTGTCTGTAGATTTGTGCTAACGGTTCTTGGATCTTTTTTTTATTTTTTTGAATTTCACATGTGACTTTTGTCTGGAAAACCGAATAACTGGATAATACATTGTTTTCAAAATCACAGGACTTCCAAAAATGTACACACCCTTGCAGCAATGGTAAAAGTGATTTAATGGAACCTTACCAGATCACACTTGATCGAATTTCTTCCAAGGCACTCAGTAATAACCTTCTTTCTTGCTTCTGTAGCAGCTTTTTCACCAACTGATAATTCCTTTGACCATCGGATGTGGGTGCTGATGGATGTTAAGAATAAGGGTATACACCTCACATTTCATAACACTCACAACACACATTATAACATTAACAAGAGCATCAAGAGGCAAAGCAGCATTACCTTGGTATATTCGCTGTGGTTTCCTGTGGAAAATAAAAAATAATTACTACCTCTGATTTTCCTGTTGTATTAATATAATTTCCAATAATCTTCACTCTAACCAACCATGCATACTTTACAGAGCAGAACAGTAAGCAAAGGGCATAGATGTATACAGGACACATCATTGTGATAGAGGTACCCATACTGTGGTGCAGCACATCATTTGTTATATGTTTTTTAAAATTGCAGAGCAAAAGAGTAACTTCTGAAATACCTCAATGGTGTGCAAAACTATCACACAGTCTCCCCCCTCTAAATATGGCTGACTCCATAATTTAGCATTAGGTTAGAAGGGACTTGATCTTAAATACTAGATGCTTCATGATGTTGTCAGTAACTTAATGTTATTATACATTCTACTTTTGTAGATTTGGAGTGGGCAGTGATGTTGAAAAGGAATGGACTTCTTAAATGTTTACCAAGGATCTGTGGTTCAGTACAGAGGAGCCTGATGTGCAAAGCTTTTACAAATGACAAATCACTTGCAATCTGATTTGTGGAAAGACAAATGGCCCACAGCTGTACTAAACCTGAACACAGGAATGTGAAATATATTGCACAGGGTATTAGAATTTGAAGAAATATACACATTTTGAATGTGAATTGCGATTACAAAATACTGAAGCTCCAATGTGCAAAACCTTCACAGATAGTCAATATTCCCACAAACCCCAAATTGCATTTGCAAAATACCATAAAGACCACCAGGTTTAATCAGATATAAGTCATATAAGCATCCCCTTTATATACAATGAATCCATCAAAATGAAATGACACTATGCCATAATGTGGTTTGTGACGATTTTGTGTGAATATCATAGGTAAATATTTAAGTTTAAATGTCTTTATTTTGGCCACCAGCATCATAAAAGTGTGCATACAGATAAATAATCATAACAAATAGGTAAAACAATACAATACATTTTGAAAAGGACCAAATTCACAGTTCATAAAAATATAAATGCACTCCAGAAACTGGTTTTAACGGCTATTTAAAAAGGTCAGAGCTAAAACATGCAATATATGCAAAAAGTGTGATAGTTTTACAAGAGAAAGAGCACATTAATGATAAAGCAATGTTGTGACAGGTCAGCAGTACAAACATCTTCATACTACTGATGGGGGGGGGGGGACCAACTCCTAAGGACTCACATGGCACCCAGAAACTTGGCAACAGAGATGGCGATTACCGGGCGACTGTCTATTCTAAGTATAAAAAGAGCAATAGAGTGTTTGCATACACCTAGCAACCTACATAAAAGTAACCTACATATATGTGCTAGAAAAATACTGGGGAGGCAAGCATAAGCTGGTCATGCAAAATTAATGTTCCATGCACTCTCCTCTAAGAAGTTATAGGCTGGATAAACAATAACTTCCCTGCTGGCCCATTTGAAAGTGAATGCCGTCAACGGTATGGTGCCCCCTCTAAACTGAAAATATAATTCAGTCCAATATGTCAGACATCTTGACCCGGAACAACTTTTACCCACAAAAAGGCTTATAATCAATACATTCACTTGATAGCATGGTACAAGCAGCTTTCCGCGATTCATTGGCCATTTTAATTGCCCGATAGTGCTGCTTACGTATGACCTTGGATGGGCAGTTGGTGGCAGCTGATTGCTCTAGCAGCTCAGGCAACCCAAGGGAGTAAAGCATCCTTCTTGAAGTTCAAAAGCCAAGGGACATTAAGAAAATGGTCAGCTTTGATTACATCCTAAGGGCAGCAACAAAAGTGGGTGAGTTCAGAAGTAGTATGTAGGCGCCTCCAATACAGTAAAGGAAGCAGCTTGATTTTGGTCGCCAAACCTCATTCTACCAAGTCCCTAAGCAGTGGCTACAGAAGAGTACTAGGAGGGTGAAAAGCAAGATTTCTCAAAAATGTACTTTCAACTCCAGTTAGTTTCTCTGAATTGGAAACTCCCACAGTTTTGGCCTGTAAAGGGCCAAGCACAATGCCTCTGCCTCATCGATTTAGAGTGCAAGTGTAATAGGTTTGGTGTATGAAGTGCAATATTTCTTGAGTAATACACCCAAGATCTGCTTGAATTTTATGGACACATTGTTCACGTGAGAATTCCAAGTCATGCCTCCAGAGAACTTCACACCAAGGTAGGTAAAAGAGTTCAGCTTCTTAAGGGGAACCCCAGAGAACAATTCTCCCCGCAAGCCATTTGTGTGGATTAAACAACATCAGTTTGGTTTTGGAAGCATTGATCTCCAAGCCACGAGCGTGTGAAAACTTGATAAAGCAGGTCAAAAGTTTCTGTAGCCAGTTCTGTGGCTTGACGATCAACAAAGTTTTGTTTGCAAATAGGAGGAGTGGGGTTTTAACTTTGACCAACATGGGGGCATCTGTGTCGATCTGGAACAAGAAGTGCACAATTTAATTTATCGGACCCTCCAGCATTTTCCGATTCACAAAATAAGTGCAAATACATCTGATTGGAGTGATGACCACACTATTTTTCTTTTTGGCCACAACAAAGGTCTCCAGCAGGCAGCAAAAGAAATTGTAACCTTTTATTGGCTGTTTCTCCACATGTCATTACATGGCACAGTACAGCCGTAATAGCTGCCTGCTTCTTCCTGACACATTAGGAAAGTCATTGTACAACAGTGTCAATGACAGTGCCAATGGGTCCGTCCACTGCTTGCATTCTCTAGTGTGTGTATCCAGAGCAGCACGTATCTCACAAAAAAAGGGGGAAACAATGCTGTTGAAAGAAAAATTAGAAAGCAAAAGTAGTGCTTCACTGGCAAACTCTGTAAAGTGGCTCCAAAGCAGAGGTCTTCAAACTTTTGGATGTAAAGACCCCCCTTTCAACATTTTGAGTTGTAAGGACCCCCTCCTGACAAAAATTTCTAAACCTGTAGGCAGGGCTACTGGAATTATGAAGCAGTTGAGGACCAAATTAAGCGAAAGGCTTGACTAAATTGTGTGGGAAGAAAATGTAAATGATGTTATGTGATGTCGCGTATTTTGGATTAGCAATGCTTAATTATTTTTAAATTAATTTATTACACACAGAAACACTGAGGACAGATTTCACCCCATCAGTACTTGTTTATATCCAAAATACAACAATTAACGTCAGAAAGATTTCTAGTCAACCTTGGTAAAGGGCCTTCCACTCCGCAGGAATACGTGCTGCCACAATAAAAGCTCACCTGGCCCTGGCCGGGAGCAGCAGGGGTCCCTTAAAACCCTGTCGGTCTTATGCAGAGTTAAGCAATTTACCTATGCCGCTTTCCTCTCACCCCCCTCCCTTCCATCCCTCTCTCCTCTCCCAACCCCAGATCTCTCTATCAATTTGCAGGCCATTTTCTTTCACCCCTTTTTACTACTTATGAACTCTCCACATTCAACCTCTCACTTCACCTTTAATCACCTCTTGCTATTCTGTCTTTTCACTGCCCTCATCTCTAAGAGTCTCTCGCATTTATCTCATGGCCTCTCTGGCCCACCACCTCCAGTGCCCTTCACCACTTCTCATTCACCTCATCTCTCCATTCAACTTTTTGTCTATTTGTATCTTACACCTCTCCAGTCCCCCCATTCATCTTTCACATCTCCCCTTTGTTCTAACAGAGGCCCTCACCTTTGGCTCACACTCACTACTTGCGTGTCCACACTTCTCTTCTGCAATTTACATTTCTCCTCATCCCTGACCTCTTCAATCAAATTCTCTCACTCCCTTGCTGTCCTCTCTCATCATCACATCACCAAGCATAAGGGTCGGACCTGTATGCTCCTCTCAGCCCGTGCCACTCTGCTTATTGTTCCCTAATTCAAGAAGGCATGAGTTGTCTGTTTCGCTGTTTTGGTGCTGGCCGCGCAGTTATGGGACTTGCACCCTCCTTTACTTCACTCCACCAAGAATCTATTGTCCTTTAGGAAGATATAAAAACCTTTCTCTATGCTCTGTAGGTTACCCCATTTGGCTGGTTCTCCTTCTCCTTCTGTGTGTTTGCCTTCAGGCAGCAAATGGTTATTAGCCCTAGGACATCTTTTGGTAACAGTAGTGCACTACAAATGTAAATAATAATAATCGGCTGAATCAGGGAAGCCACTAGGCCAGAACTTTGGGGGGGGGGGGGGGGGGCTAACACTCCCAGCCAGGTCTGGCCCTAACACTGGTTGCACACGGTGCAAAAGTATTGTTTGGTGCCTCACCTCCGTTTAATTCTTCTCCAGGAATTCCCTCACTAGCACTCACCAAAAAAGCACCTCATCTCTCTATAGCACCTTTCTGACAAACATATATTTTTTTTATAGCACTACTCATAGTTTACTCACACTTTTTTCTGTGATCTGCATGGTACATATTCTTTGTAGCAGACACATTAACCATCTGCACTGTGTGGGTGACAAGAGTGCCCATGTGAGTGCACGGTGAGCGATGCAACAATGTGAGAGTAGGGTGAGAGGAGTGACTGCAGGGTGAGTAAGGTGGCCGTACGAATTTAGGTGCGGTTGCAAGTTCAGAATAGGACGAATGAATGTATGATTACTGTTGGGCTTGTTTGAGTGAGTTATATATTCAGCAGTGAAGGGGACAGGTGAGTGAAGTGTCACTTGAGTGCAGAATGAGTAGTGTGCTTGTGTGACTGCAGGGTGAGGTATAGGATGAACAGCGCAAGTGCATTGTGAGTGCTGAGTAATCACTGTGAGTGCAGGGTGAGCAGGTGAATGGTGTGAGTGCATGGTGATGAGTGTGAGTGCAGGATGAGCGTGAAAGTGAAGGGCGAGAATGAGGAGTGAGTTGTCTGAATGCAGGGTGCATTCCCAGACACTTGTAATACTCAGCATGGTATTGACGGTGGCATAGGGTTTAAGATCTAAGTTAAACTATTGCTATTATGGCATTAATCGGGGATCGAGGGTGGAGGAAATAAATAATGTGCTGATGCTCCAACAAACTTCCAGTCCTATGGCTAGGGTTGCCAGCAGATTATTTTGATGGCTTAGTTGGAACAAAAATAAGCAGACACCTAAAGCTGTATTTTATGCACTTATATGTGTATACTTCGAACAGCAAATATAAATAGAAAACACTTTTAATTGTGTTCTAGGGCGGCCTGAAAAGTCCATGACTGATAATTAAAGAGAACAAAGACAGAAAAGTCACATAATGAATGAATACATACTTTTTCATTTATAAATCTATTTAGTGTTCAGAGGAGGTCTCTGCAGGCTCTTTAAAAAACACACACAGGCATTTTACTTTCGGCAACCCTACTTTATATTCCTGTTCATGAAATGCATTCTCACACTACAGCAGGAAATGTGAAATACAAATGTAAGGAATAGGCAGAGTAGGACCCAGGGGGTACTGCAATCAGGAAAAAAATCACTAAGCCTCTGTAACCAGTTTACAAAGGCATGTAAATATGTAAATAGCATTTAAAGACCTGTGAAAAACTTTGACTAGTGTGCTGGAGATAAGACTCCAGACACTGCCCAGCTGAGGCCCCAGCAGCTCGAGTTACACTGCAGCACCCCGGGCTGAGACACAGGACGGGAGAAGAGGGGGGCTAAAGCCCTGGGGCCTGGGCAGAAGTGTCAGTCTGAAAGCGCGTCCCCCTTTGCATCGCTCCACGGCCCCCCTGGGGGTCGCGCCCCACAGTTTGAAGACCCCTGCTAAAGTGTTTGGGTATAAATAAAACCAATTTGGCCACTTCATGGCCACTTTATCTTATTTCATTCATTTTGACGGATTTTGAACAATTTTCTTTCTTCCTTTTTTTCTCTGCCTGGAGGTTGCACTATGGAAAGGAAAATTATCTCAAAAAGACAACATTTTCACCAATGTGTTTTTCACATAAACGTGCAAAAAATATATAGCAAACAAACACGCTCAAATACTTTAAACATCCCTGTTTCATCCCTGTTTCAAAGCAGAATACTCAGCTAAGATACATTCAATTGATGTAAAGCTGAAAAGGAATGATAAAGACTAACGTGCCACAATAATGCAGCACAATTTCCAATTTTGTGCTCCAAAATGTAAAAATCTATGCCAAACTATTCGGGGGAGGGTCTGATTAATACATAGGGAAACCAGTGTAGAAATGAGTAGTCAACCCAATCATAGGGAGCAACATGTTTCTAGGTTCCAATGCAGTTGAAGTGCCATCCCGTGCAACCAGTAGCCAAAATGTGAAAACCATTGCTAGCTAAACACGCATCCGTGAGAGCCCTCCGACTCTGGTCATCCATTTTTTTGGAATTGGTGATACCCCTTTATAGGCTTTCCTAATTAAAGGAATGCATAATTCTAACAGATGTACAGCCATGTGAATGCTTCAGCATCATACAACAATATCACTTTTCCTTAGTGTATGCAGCGAGATCCTTCTGCTTAAAAAAAGGATCGTTGCATGCTCTATGTAGTAAAGGATGTGATGATAAACATCCTACAAAGAATACATTCAAGCTACCACTACATCTGAGGTGACATGCATCAGCATTAAAAAAATGCCATCAAAATCACTGATAAATGTGCAGTAAAAAAATGTCATGAACATATTATGCTAATTAAATATCAACTGGCCTGCATAGTTGTGTCAAGGATGCAAATCTAAACTGAGAATAGGACAAGTTACAGTAATGAAATATTACTACATGTACGAGGAAAACAAAACATACAAAACCTTTCTAAACATAACAACATGTAAACTGCCAAATATATCAGAGTTACTTCTGCTTTGTCTACATATAAAATAGTGTCATAACCTCTTTCAGATGGCCATGTGGCAAGCAGTTCCACCGGGCACAACCGTGGGGGTGGAAGTATTTAATTTTCTAATGCTACCCACAGAAAAGAAAAATTCGACATTCACAAACAATGACATAATACCATTGAGGTGTTTCTATGGTGATACCCTGTACCGCTCCGTCCTCTCGTTAGTGATAGTAATTACACATTGAAAATTGGTAATACCCAGGGTACACCTGTGAGAAAGTCATCCTTTTTGCCTTGATCACCCCCATTTTTAGGTCAAGCCTCGGCAGCGCTTGTGCTGTTCGTCAGAAATGCTGTATTCAATCTATGGGCTGTTGTTTTTGTTGGACTTCGCATTTTTCCTTCTCGCACAGCTCGTGCTGACCCCTCGTCCTGTCAGGGAACTGAAGCCTGTTACATCCTGAAAATGTCTGTGTGGATCTGAGCCTTGTCATGGAATTTCGGTTGGCACAGGGATCACTTTTTTGGCCATTCCAACGCACATGATTAGTTTTGATAAAGGGGCTAGAAACAGTATGCGGTTAATTATTTTTAGGTTCATTTGGTGCAAAATACACCATGCAAAAAATAAAAACTTGTTTTTTGTAGGCACGAGGAGAGGCGATGTTGAGACTCCAACCCGATTCCCCATTTCCAAGGTCGGCAGCTCTGGATGTTATGCCTCATCCGCTCTCCAAAGCGATTACATTTTTTGGGGGGTTTAGTCTCTGTTTCCTCCACCTCAGCTTACTGAAAGTAGCAGCTCGAGCTCCTGGGTTTCTCCATGGAAACCAGAAAGAGCAAGCATGCTTTTGTCTGGCGTCCTGTCATCTGCTCCGAATACACCCCGGCTAACAAAAGTATGCCGCCCTTCTCCAGTGATATCGCACAGCACCCGCTCCCCCCATTAAAGAGATTATATAACAGGAATAGCTGCCTGCTGCCTGACATTTTTTGCGCATCTCCCACCCTTGTGGGGAGGGTTGCTTTCATAGCATGCAACAAGTGTCCCATCAGGTACCCTCGAAAAATTGGTCTTTTGACCTCAGGGGCTGCAGCTTCTCCCTCGTTTGTCATGAGTGTAGACCCCAAGCATTATTCATTAATGGGTAAAGTTACAAAATCAAAACAAGTGAAGTAGTGAATGAGTGAGTAAGTATATTGTGATCAGGCCTGCCTGTCACAAAACGTCTTTGTAGTGGAGCAGGGCTGTTAGCAGAAGAAAGCCACCATGTTTACCTCCTGGTCACTGTCAAAAAGAGACACATTCTGCAAGCCACAAATATATCAGTTTCCATATAATTACACTTTTCACTTGGATCTGATGGTTCACTGGCAAGATAGCTCATTTAACATCATTCGCTTTGTAATAAGTTAGACCCATTCTATCGTTCAAAAAGCAGATGTACTTCCAGCACATTACATATCTAAAAATATAATTAAGAGAGGGTTAATTATCTGTGTTCTTTTAACAGGTGTGCTAAGTGTGAGATAAATAGCTCATCTAGTATCACATGAGTTCCGACAGTGTGTGAAGGACAGAATGCCAATTTTGTGAATACATAATAAGTAGCCCAAATTGATTTGGCTCAACTCGCCTGGCCACATACTCTCCAGATACAGTGACACTTGGCTACCACCATGAGCGAATTTTGCGAATCTCGCGTTCGCGAATTTTGCGGATTTGCAAATTCGCAATCCGCAAAATCCGCGAATTCTCGCAAATATGCAGATTTTTTTTATGTTCGCACGGGTTTCTGCAAGTTCGCGAGGGTTTTGTACAATTTCGCAAATTGCGAAATTGTACAAAACGCGTGCGAACTTGCAGCAACCCGTGCGAGCACAATTATATGAAGAGAAAGAAGCTCCTGGCCACAGGAACAGCACGGGGATTGCGCTCATGAAAGTCAAGGATGCAAAGGCCTCTACCCAGCATCACAGCTGATTTTCCACAGTAGATTTGGGAAGAGGCACACCTGTCCCGCCTCGAAGACGCTCCTGATTGTTTTTGGGCTAATTAATGAGTCACTGATTTTGAGCATCAACTAGTTCGAGCGACCATGCAAAGGCCGCCCTCTACCCAGCATCACAGCTGATTTTCCACGGTAGATTTGGGAAGAGGCACACCTGTCCAGCCTCGAAGACGCTCAGGATTGTTTTTGGGCTAATGAATGAGTCACTGAATTTGAGCAACTAGTTCGAGTGACCATGTGTGTGTTACTATGCAATCGCCCTGAAGGGCGCAGGGGTCCCTTGAGTGACCTGTGTAAGGCTGTGCCTGTAACTATTTTACAATGGCGCCAGCAAGCTGCCAGCGCCGTTGTAAAATAGTTACAAAGTTAGCTTGCACAGGAAGCACTTTAGATAAAATAAAGCAGCACCTGCTTCGTTTTATCTAGTGGTTCCTGTGCAAGCTAACTTTGTAACTATTTTACAACGGTGCTGGCAGCTTGCTGGCGCCATTGTAAAATAGTTGCATGAGTGGGGGTTCAACATTTGAACCCGTTTCGCTCGCAGATTTTTTTTGCGGATTTTGCGGGAAATCCGCAAAATTCGCGGATTGCGGATTTCCCAAAAATCCGCAAAATCCGCGAGCGTAACGGATTTCCCGCTCATAATTAGCTACCACACACAGGGCTGCCGCCACTCAGCTCGAGGACCATCTCTGCTCCACTCTACCTCACCCTGCTCGACCATGGTTGGCCTATACCTACGAGTTGAGACTCCTCGGAATTAAAAGCCTATACCAATTGAGCTCAACTCGCCTGGCCACAACAGTTATGCCTGGCTACTACACACAGTGCTGCCACGGCATGCTGCATCGCCGCTGAGACGATCCACACTCAACTCCTCCTAGCTCGCCTCTGGGTCGCTCACAGTCCTGAGCAACCTAGTATTCCCATTCTGATATGCCCTGGACTCACCTTATTGTTCGCTCCTCCTCAACCCTAGATTTACTCCCTTTCTCTCCAGCATGGAAGGGCCCTGCCTAGGGTTGGATTGTTATTGAAAATCGGCCCGGGCAGGCTAAAAGAAAGTGGCCCACATTTGCATATTGTCATGCAAAACACTGCTTCAGCGAAATGTTATTTTAAAAGGGGGTTGGGGGGTTAAAAGAATGCACGGACTAGGTTACAGTGGTGAAACACCTGAAAACAAGTGAGGCCACTTCTGCTCAGGCCCCCTGCCCCGCTCAGTATGCACACATTATTTGGCCGGCCCAGCGAGAGAAAGGGAGTGACACCTTTGCCATTGATAAGAGGGAGGTAATGGACGCCCATTGACCTCCAGAAAGGCAACTCAGGCACCCACTGGGCCGCTGGCAGCATTGAACAATACAGAAGCAGTACACATCGGCCCCCAGACTGCTAAAAAAACAGCCCACAGCTGGAATTGGCCACAGGCCCCTCGGGCATTGACCGATTGCCCTCCTTACCAATCCGACGCTGCTGCCTAACCGATACGAGGACAAATCCTGCACTGAGGTCTTTGCTCCTTATCTTTCCAAAACCACCACTAAATCCTTCAAGCATTCTATACTGAAAAATCATCCTGAGACCCTTTGCTCGGACCTGCGATTTAGCGCAGACAAGAGCATCTTCTGATAGCCAAACTTTTAGTAACAGAGGGAGTCCCATCTTTCAGTTGGAGAAGATAACTCATCTATACATCTGTCTGGTGATGGGCTACTGCCTCAAGGCTGTGACTGTGCTTTCCTTGATAAGGATGATGCTTGTAGATCTGTGCAACCGCACATTTTACTTTACTTTTTACTTTTTACCTTTTACTATTCAGATTGCTTGGCCCTTTTACAGTTTGAGACAGAGTTGCACTAACACAGGTCGTAGGATATTGTAGGTTTTGAGTGCCAGACATGAAGATAGGCATTCCGTTTGCCTTTCATTGTAAGCCCTTTTCCTCTCTATCCATAGACCGGGCCTCTATTCCTGAGCTGTCGCCAGGGGAGGTGAGGTCCGATCCTCGTGAATCACGGGTGAGCATAGTATGATATAAATATTTAACCAGGCAGTAGTTGTACTCATAAGGACGATGATAACATGTATACAATGTTCACAATGACTCATTGTTTTCACACTTGATCTGAGCTGTACGTTTTCTCATAGACATTTTCTTTTCACGTGCCATCAGCATCCGGGGATTTGCGGAGGATTGCCACGCCTGAAATTCAGGTTACTTTGTTGTATTGATTCCAACCTTGTTTTGTTTTGTATAGACACTATTTGTTTTTCACTGCGCAGTAGCAATAGAATATAGAGTGGTCCTGAGGAAGGCCTTGGATTATCTAGAAACCAGTTGGCTGAAACTTGTGGACCCAGCTTTGACATCCTTGCAGTTTTTTTGTTAAAACTGCTTTTGCACTGTTTTTAGGTGGGATAGCAGAAGATACTCATTAAAAAAACATTTTCTTGTGACATCCGATTTTAATTGCACTTTCACCACCTTGTTTGCACTGCGCCCATCACGCCAAAACTGTTTTTCACTTCTGCTGGATCCTGTAGAGTTCCATTCCATAGATTATATTTGAAAACATCTGCGAGCTCCCTTCTGGTAGACAGAAGGTCGCATCCCTTGGGTACATTAACGTGTAACCAATGGGAGATCCCAGATGATGAAGCATGTCACCTTGGTGAGTGATGGGAATCCGTCCTCCTTTTAAGATTTTCTTTTTTTTTAAAGATTACCTATTTTCCCTGTTGGTCCTCTGACTATGAAATCATTGAAACTTAGGTCTCGTTTTTCTAGGGTTGTCTGGACCCATTAGACCTGTGTATTTTTTAATGTTTTGTGAATCATTAATGGGGAATATATCCACGCCTGGTCTTTAATTGTTCCTTTAGCCTCTTCACCTCCGTTTGTTTGATTTTACCAGCACTGTCCCCCATAATTGCTCTCAAACCCTCGGCCCTCTCCCCGCATGAGCCTCCCACTTATAGTGATATTGACACTCTCCACTGCAGAGCTGCTGGACTAACCCTAGGCATCCACAATGCCATTCTGGACCTAGGGAACCTCCTGCACCTCACTGAACTTCCCTTCGTGTAGCTCTGGCAGCACTCTACTCCCTCCCCCCTCCGTGCCCCTCCTTCACCCATTACCGCTATACATGAGACACCTGTGTTCCCGCGAGCAGCTTTGCTATCTCCTAGAGGAGGAAATTCTGGCCCTCCTCCTTACTTACATACCTGCTCCTGTTACGCCTATCCTTCCAGACCCTATGAAGGAAGAAGTCGCAGACCTCCTCATTTGCTACGATTCTGCCCTGATAACCTCGTACCAGCAGATCTGAGCTTTAAACTCCCTATTGGCACGGTTGTAACCAACCCCAACAGATCAGCTACCCTCTGTGACTGAGGAGTGACCAATTGCAACCTTACGCTAGTACCCATCTCCCCCCTAGTCACGGCTCACACGCCGACCCCCCACTATCCAGCCTCTTAATTAACTGCTGCTCAGCAGTACAGCAGGCCTCGGATTTAGCCGATCTCCTACTGTGCCAAAAATTTGATTTCGCAATCCTGACAGAATCCTGGCTTAATGCATCTTCATCGCCCTGCCTTAGCCTCGCCTAATTACAACATCGTAAGGCTGGACAGACAATCCAACAAAAAAGGGGGAGGCGTTGCCTGTATCTACCGCTCTAACCTCCTTGTTACTGAACTTCTGGCCAATCCTACGGACTCTTGTGAATACCTTGCACATTCTATATGCAACAATACCACCCAACTGTGCAGACTGCACATCTTCTACCACCCCTTAGGAATGAATGACACCTTCACCGACCACCTCATGGAAATTCTCACAGCCAAGGCCTCCCCTAACTCCAATGAAATGTTTTCCTTGGTGATTTCAACTTACATTGAAAAGACCTCAAGGACCCGCAGGTCAACGCCATCAGAGACTTCTTAACCGATCAAGCCCTCACCCAGGCCTGCTCACTCCCAACCCACTCAAAAGCCACTACTCTTGATTGGATCATCTCCAAGGAATCAGCGGTCAAGCTTATCTCCAAAGCCCCATGCAACTTGTCTGATCATCACGCTATCACATTCCTTCAGCCCGGCACCCACAAGACATGGTCACCTCATCCAGTGGTTCCTAAACAGTGGGTTAGAGACACCAAGAACCTGGATCACAGGAAACTGGCTGCCCGCTCTGAGACTTACCTCCCACCCCCTCACATCATCACAGTCAAAAACCTCACGGATCATTATTCTACAACCATATCCAACATTCTCGATGACCTTGCTCCCCTAAAACTAAAAAGAACCCAGATCAATGACAGGAACCCCTGGTTCAATGGATCCCTCAACAATGAGAGGAGATCCCTCCGGCAAGATGAATGCAACTGGAAACAGCACCCATCAGCAGCCCATCTGCATCTTCTAATTCAGCCCAGAAACGCATACAATAGGAAAATCCGCAACTAAAAAAAAGAATTCTTTAGAACAGAACTGGAGAACACCAAGAGTAGACTGTGCAAGCTATTCGAACTGATCAAACACCAATCTAATAAACTGGCTAAAACATCCAAAGAAACACCAATAGCGCTAATAACTTGCGAAGAATTTTCCTCCTTCTTCTTTGACAAAATCTCTGCCCTAGGGAATGATCTTAAATTGGCAATATACTCCCTAACCACACTGGCTCCACCTCCTTTCTCCGCGCAGCCTTCCAAGACTTCACCCAAAAACCTAGCCCACTGGTCCAACTTCAAAGTTTACAATGAACATTATGTCTCAAAAATTCTGTCTTCCTTAAACCTGAACAATCACTACAACAATCCTCTGCCCTCTAACTGCCTAGCCAGCGCATCCCAAGGTATCATCCCCTCTTGGACTGTAATATTCAATGCATCCCTCCTACAGGGAACGATACCAGACTCGCTTAAAGCCGTCCAAGTTGTCCCTATCTTAAAAAAAACAACACTGGATTCTGCATCCCCTGACAACTATAGAGCTATATCCAACATCCCACTCCTAGAGAAAGTGCTTGAGAAATGAATGCGTGTAGTGTAGTTCCTATATTCCCAATAGGCTCTGCGCATTGGAATAATATATACTGTAGTTTAGATGTAGGACTGAAGTCGACTAGGTCTCCACCGAATATATTAAACTTAATAGTGAGTGCCAGCTAGCTCAGAAGTCACTAGAAACTTTCTCGAATAAACAAGAAGGGATTAGTTTCTGACAACCGCATAAACATGAAAACTTTGTTTCCCAAGAATAAGAAATCAAATCTCTAGAGTCGTGGAAACAATAGATAACTATTTTACTCAGTCAATCGTGCATGCTTCGTTTCACCAGAGATGCAGAGAAATAGAGAGACGGGCGTTTTCAATAAAAGTAATTATTGAACAGTCTTCTTTCTCAAGCATTGGAAATGAACTGCTACAACCGTAATACTGGTTATAAAGTACAAGGCATATAATACAAACAGTATTATAAAGTAGTACTGTAAAAGCATGATATGGTTTCTAAGCCATAAAGTGGATAAAATGTATAAAATACGTACAGTAATAAATAATGACTAAAAGTACTCAACTGGTGCTTCTAAAAAACGCCTACCCCGGTGTACCTAACCTAAGTCTAGTATGAGGGAAGAAGTAAGTGAGGAGTAGATTAAGTTTAGTAGTTCTCTGCCAGGAATCTATTCCAAGAATTCTATAAGAGGTCTAATCAGCTCCGTACCTTGGTTTTAGAATGAAGTAGGTCTTGTATCTCTCTCTCAGGACTCGATTTCCCAGATACCCGCAAGGGTAAGCCGGAAACACTGGAGCTGGATTTCTCGGCAAGAGAAAAGACAGCGTCTCTCTCAGTGCATCAGTTAGAGGGTCGGCTTCCTTCGGCACTTGTTGCTGCAGGGAGTCGGACAAGTAGATAGTCGATCTGCTCCAAACCACTGTGTGTCTGTCTGGGCAAACCTAGGCATATTTATACTTTGAAGGTGCCGAGTTTGATGCAGGTTTGGACTTAATAACGTCACTCAAAGGCTAAATTCTTGAAAAACGCCAGGAACTTGGTGAACTTAATATTCAAGCAGGGGGAAGTCCCTAGCTGCTGAATGCAGGTTTTTCCGAGAAATCGTTGTTGATTCTCGGAACTTAGTGGAAGTAGCCATGCCGTATTTGGGCTGCAAGGCTCAGGCCAAATATGGTACTGATTTCTATGCCTATAGAAGGATATGATAAAGTATACCTATATAAGGGCATGAATTGAGAACATTTACACTAGGGTCATAGATTCATTTACAACAAGCTGAGCCAACACATCACCAGCTTCCACCTACTCGATGACTTCCAGTCCGGTTTCAGACCTGGTCACAATACTGAAACCACCATCTTACACATCATCGATGATGCCTTGCAAGCCCTTGACCAAGGCAAAACATGTCCCCTAATCCTCCTAGACCTGTTCTCGGCTTTCGATACGGTAAACCACAAAACACTCCTTGATTGCCTCAAACTCAGGATGGGATTGTATGGCGCCATTCTCAATTAGTTTAGATCCTTCCTCCAGAATCGCTCACAGAGAATCCTAATCAATGGTAACTTAGCCGCTCCCACTCCAATCACGTTTGGAGTACCCCAAGGATTAACCCTGTCTCCAACTCTCTTTAACCTTTACCTTGAACCGCTCACAAAGGTGCTGCATACTGCCAATATTGCCTTCCACATGTATGCCGACGACACACAGATCTACATTAAAATCTAGTCTCCTGAGGAAATTTCCTCCATGAATGAGGCCTTGAAGCTGACTGTGCATTGGCTCACTTCTAACCAGCTCAAACATAACACAAAAAAATTGAATTTCTCCCCATCTCCTCAAACAAAAACAACCCAGACATTCAAGAATGGATCAAGACTATCACAGCGTTAAACTGCCCACCTATCATTGTTATCTCTGCCAAATCACTGGGAATAACCCTTGACGGAAGCTTGAATATGCATGGCCATAATAATTAAATGGCCAAATCCGCCAGATTTTACCTGAGCTACCTAAGAAACATGAAACTCATCCTCGCCACGCCGGACCTAAAAATGGCTATCCAGGCGCTTGTCATTTCCAGACTAGAGTATGGATGCTCCATACTCTCAGGTCTACTCAAGAGTTCGTTGGCCCCATTGAAAGCCTGCCTCAACGCCGCTACCACACTCTTAACAGGTTCAAAGAAATCAGTCCACATCTCTCCCCACTTGAAAACTCTAAAATGCCTTCCCCTCGAGGTCATCACCCACAAGGCCCTATACTCAAAATCCCCAGCATTTCTGGCCCAGAAACTGATGATGTCCGGAGGAGCCAGAAATTCCCGGTCTGCCAGAGACCTTGTGCTTCAACCAGCACGCTGGTGGAAAAAAAGACCTACAATCGGGCCTTCTCTGGGGCTGCTCCAAGAATTTGGAACTCACTCCAGCCCGCCATCAGAAGACTTTCTTCTCTGGCTCACTTCAAAAAAGAGGGCAACATTTTCCTTATGGGTAAATTCCTCCCCTAACAGGGGCATTACACGCACCTCAACGACCCTGTTCCACCCACTATTTCGGCCTTATCCAAGGACTCTCTGGAAGATACCTACCCACACTGTGATTGTCTTAAATTTTTCCACCTGTTTTTTTTTCCCCCACTGGTTCCCTGGGATTGAAAATGCCTCCTTCTTTGTACATTGTATCTCCCTTTTATCCCAACTGTATCCTCCCCTTCTTAAGGCCTTTGTTTACTTTCTTTCATTCCTGTAAAGCTCTCTGATACCATCATGGGTCTGGTTCGCACTCTATAAAACCCTAAAATAAATCCATAAATAAATATATACCCTGGAGCCTGCTGTGCTTAACTGAACTCAATGGCATTTTTTGGGTTTGTATTATTTAACTTCTCTGTATCATCACTCATTAGATGGATAGGGGCCACACATTCTGTATAACACGAATTACAACTGGGACATCAATTTAGGAAAAAACATATAAAAATTGGCTGGGTTGGGTGCTATTAAAAACAGCATTTCCCTTAAGAAAGATTTGAGTGTCTACTAATCGGCTGTATTGTTAAACACATTTAAGTTCCCAAAAGTGAGACCTGTTGGCTATGCCAATGCTTGTTAGGTCTTGGCTGTAGATGGCGTGCATGCGCTGTCTCAAACCAAAACATGCCGTATATACTGTTGTGAACTACAGCCCACCCATGGCTTCCCATTTGCTTGCACCATCATCGCTCAAGTGTGCTTTCTCCCCATTTGTCAAGGGCATGCGTACGTCAAGCCACTTCCAGTGTTTGTCCTCCCTGAACACACCGGTCAACTTCTACTAAACATACAGCCATAAAGCTGCTAAATATGCAGCCCTACATTTTAAGGCATTGTTTAGGGACTTCTTTTGTATTTCTTTAAGAGTGCTTTTCAGGAGAATGTGGAGTTTAAAAAAAAAAAGATAAATGGTATTAAATATCTTTTATTTGTGTGGTTTCCACTTTCATAGGTGCATTGTAAGCTTTGCCTTCCACACTATCGGGTTACTTTTGCACTGCTTGCTTTTGCATACCGCATTCGTTGTTGGTCTGTAGGACCTGCTTTCACACGTAGTCAGTGTAAATAGGGCACCCATGAGAAACATATTTTTTTACCACAATGTAGTGTAAGTTATTTCCACTCTTGTGCAGGCACTTTATTTTTTAATCTTGATCTTCCGCCACACATGTAATCTATTTGTAATACCATGTTGACGAACGTTGGAGGGTTATAGGCATTCTTTTATTTGTCAGTCCACAGAAGATGTTCGTTTTATAGTGCATTTGATTTGTAACTGAGCAAATTACATCCAGATTCAGACAGTTTTTTTCTTATTCGTGTTCTTGACTCATCATTTGCACACAGGTGACCACACCAAGCGTTTGACTAGAGAGAAAGGATTTATGTGGGACAAGAACTGCAATGTACAGAGCAAAAAAATGAAGGGTGGGGTGGGGTAACAAACTAGTCTTCAAAGGGAGAAGGACAGCTTAGGTCAGCATAGGCTCACCCCACATCCTGCACCCCAGCCAGCCAATATTTACATTAGCAGAGGGGCTGGAAGGACGGTGTTAGCAAAACTTAGCCATGCCAGTGGAATAGAGTAGCCAGATCTTAACCTCCAGAAGAAAGTATTATCTATTTTGGATTGTGGGAGTATAGTGCTTTCAGGGACAAAAATAATGCCACACTTTGGAAGTAGTGGTCACATGCCTCTGTATCACCCTGCATCCCATTGGTCAGGGGTGGCCCCCGGCTTGATGTTCAGGAACTCTGAATAAATATGGGAGAGCCACATGGGAACACAGATCCCTGACTGAAACTACAAGCGGAAGGACAGCTGTGCTGGAACTCCGGTCTGCACCCCAAAGGACTGCACCTGCTGCGCACTATGGAACAACATCCCTTAGGACTTTGCCTTGCTTCAAGAAGTGAAGGGGTGGACTCCCTGAAATCAACAGGTTAAAAGAGCTCTACCGGCATGATCTCCAACAAGAAGATCCCAGTTGGAAAGATCCATGGGCTTTTAAGGGGCTGGCCAGGTGCAGCCTGGAAAACATAGGCCCAACATCACAGAGCTTCTAGATCATTGGATTTGTGCTGTGGGCAAGTAGAAATTCAAAAAGTACCTTCTGGAAGAAAATTCACAAGTTTGGAGATGATTGGGGAATTTTTGGTAAAAAGCTCCATAAGGTGTCCGAGCCGTCGAGGAGGAGATGGGAGAAATTCAATTTTTTTGTGTTACGTTTGAGCTGGTTATCAGTGAGTCAATCCACCGTCATCAATCTGTGACCCAGCATGGATTTCAGGTTTGTCCTGCTGAAATTTCCAGATCTCAAGACTTTCAGGATTTCACGGAGGCCTTTTAATGAGCGACACGACCATCATCAGTGGGAAATACATCCTCAGGAAGAGCTTTGAGTGATAATGAGAAAAACACTAAAGAGAGAAGTTCCAAAGAGCGAAGGTCAAATTTTGACTGAGACCTCCTGCTTAGTTTATCCAATCTCATGCTCCATCGCGGTCAATCTCAAACTTTGACTTTGTCCTGGTCAAGTACGACCAGACGTCGAAGATGGCACTTTTAATTTTTAAGCACTAGAATGTGTATCTTCTTTAAACATTTGTATCTGTGGTTACCTATATTGGATTTTCCTATTTTTATAAATTAGTGTTGTGCTTTTATTGTGTGTTGTGTCTAACTCATTTAATGTATTGGTGTTTTTAAATGCTTTACACACGTGTCTCTTTAGTATAACCCGTGTGCTCAATGCCAGTTACCAAGGGCTGAGTCAAGGACTAATTTATTGAGACATTGACTGAACATTTTTTTTGTGCTTGTGGCCTTATTACTGGTGGTAAGTCCATATTCATCCCATCCAATAAACCACTTTCCAACAATACCCCACTGACAGTCTCAAGAGTCCACTATAGCTCTAAATAAAAGTCAACAAGTATACTAGTGCTGCAGTGCTTGAAGCAGCAAGTTCCCCTCGGGCCAACAGGCCCAAAACCGGCCTTACCCCTTTGGCAGGTGTGAAGAATTTGGGGTTCCTGAGTGTGCCCTGTTCATGGGCATTCACATCGGCTGCAGCCCAGTTCAGGTAAGTTGGCCACATAAGGCCCTGATGGCTGCACTCAGCGGATGCTGAGTCTCTCACTCATGGTCACACTCCTGGAGAGACCGGAGGCTTTCGGCAGCTCCTCATGCAGGGTAAGTTTACTTTCAGCTGCTGATGGGGAGTGGCTACTGCAGTCCTGTCTTGGGTCCCTCGCCAGGGTTAAGGAGCATAGGTGCTCCCACAACTTCCTCACTTCTCTGGGGGAGGACCAAGATGCTGTTCTTAGTGCTCTGGACAACCCCGCCGACATACTTGGTCACAGCAACTCCCAGTCCGTGGGCTCTGGCCCGATTAGCATAGTAAAGTGCTCCAAAACAGCCCATCCTGACACACATAGTCACCATTTTGGTACTATGCAGGGAAATGCAGTCTTTCCCATAGTGGGCCTTGCTGGGGAGACAGGGCCACCACTGTGCTACGACACAAGGCTTTGGCCCTTGTTTCACCGGAGCATATTACACAGACAGAAGCAGCAACTGCAGGCCAAACCACTCCTGACACAGAAAAAGGCGGAACTCCGCACACAGCTTTTCAGCTGTTCTTCTTAGCAGAGTTCTCTTGTTTCTTTAAGTAAACTAAGGTTCTGGGGTTGAAGGTCCAACACATATACCACATTTTCTTATTGTTCTCGATGCTTCATAATCTCTAAGCACAGTCCAAAACCAGTTCTGTACTCCCTGGTCCATTATGACTATGGTGGGTGAAGACAGCATTGTGCAAAGGAGACACAACCTATTCAGGTCTTCCAACACTCCAAATGTTGACCAGGTCTGTTCAGCTTAGCGATGAGTCACCCATTCAAGGTAGAACACACCTCAATCCTCCTTGAGACTGTCTAGAGCAAATGCATATCCCCAGCTCTCATCACTCCAAAACCAGACACCAAGTACCCAAACAGTCTGAGGCACAAAGAATGGTAAAGCAAGAAAATGCCCATTTTCTAAAAGTGGCATTTTCCAACACACAATTTAACCCCTTCCGTGCTCATGATGAGCTCAGCTCGTCATGAGGCACGGTGCTCGTGTGCTCATGACGAGCTGAGCTTGTCATGACCAAACCCATTTATATTGATCCTCAGCACAGAAGAAGAATAACTCAATCAGCGAAGGTGTTAAAACCTCTACCAAAATGTGCGTTAAGAAATTCTGAGTTCAGAGAGCCTAAACCTAATTTTTCCATCTTGTCATCATTGAAATTTACACATTTAAAATGTTACAGTGCAGCTCTAATGATAGCCTACTGGACAGACAGCCTTTCAACAGCAAAAAACGAAGTATACAGTATTTCAGAACGTACATGTCCTACCTTTTACATACACTGCACCCTGGACATGGGGGTAACTTGGACCTGCCTTATGGGTGCCTTACATGCAAAAATAAGCATTTGCAATACGATAGGTCTTGCATTAATGAAACCTTTAGCTATTGGCTTAGCAAATTTTGTTAAACAATATCCCAGCAGTGGCATAAGTAATAAAAGCAATCCTCTAAGCAAGGAAAGAGTGCTGTACCACAGGCTGTTACTAGGTGTCCCTGTTGTACAGGGCCCTGTAACAAAATCGCCCCCCAGGGGCTCAAAACCAGCCCCCACCCTTGCGGCGCACAGGGGATTGCCCGGTGCCTGCAATGGCCAGTCCGGGCCTGATGGTTAGGAGCAGAGGTGAGGCTCATTAACTATCTACTACCTACTACCCTGCTCCCACCCTCCCCTCGCTACTGTCACGCTTCCTTGCTTCCTTGCTCACCCTCCTCCACCACTCACAGGCCTTCCAACAGCAGCAACAGCCTTAAAAAATGCTCGGTTTTCCAGCACCAGTGTCAGAGCCTCACTCAAAACTAACCAAACAGAAAGCAAACTATAAAAAAAAGCCCTGCCACCCCGCGGTTGTGCTACCAACTCTCGGACTTGTGGGCATTTTTGGATTTTGGAAACCGTTGTCCGCTAACAAAAGGGGGGTAGTTGCCCACAGAAGATCCTCAGCATCCCTTGATCCACCTCCCTGTCCTCGCTCAGCACCTCAACTGAGCCCTCTCTGCCCACTCGGATCCTAAATACTACGATACTACCAACAATAGCAGCAGCATCCGTGAGTAAGTGGCAGCAGTGAGGGAGGGAGGGGGTGTAGAAACTGGTGGTGACCGGAGGTGGCTAGAGGAGACAAAGAGGGGCACAAAAGCCCCAAAGAGCAAGACAACACCCAGAGGAACAGTACAAGGAATAAGGTGAAGGAACAGCACTCAGAGAAAATCTCAGAGTAAGGCAGAGTAAGGCAGAAAGCAGAAATAAGCCCAACAAAATCAACAGCCCTTCCTCCCCCCCCCCCTCCCCCCCCAGCGGTGAAGCAAATAGCATTTGGAAATAGGCAGGAGCCTGGTAATTACATTGAAATACATAGGACACAACAAATAAAACCAATCAACAACAAACAAAAAACTGTCACCCCCCCCCCCCCCAGCGGCAAAGTAAAGAGCATGTGGGACTAGGCAGGAGCCTGCAAATCACATTGAACTACGTAGGATACAAACAAAAACCAAAATCAGCCAAGAATAAACAAAATACCGTCAAGTCTTCAAGTCCTTAAATCTAGTCAACCTCATAACATTAATTACATTGAATATAGCGAAAAAGCAGACCTGAATAAACCACTAACAACTTTTTGGAGGTTGGGAAGATGCAAACTAACCCCCCTCTAAACTCTCCCCCAATTTCGCTTCACCCTAAGAAAAACACAAAGAGAGGAAAACAAGGCATCAAGCCACCCGCTACTGGAGGAGACAAAGAGATAAACACACAACCAAAAATAGGGGGCGAACCTCATACCAACACAAAACAACTGTGAAAGGAGAGACAGCAGAGAAGAAGCTAGAGCCCAAGCCCATTGAACATTCAAGACATGAGATCAGGGCGTGTTCGGGGAGCCGTACAGGCCAGGCAAGCAGGGAGCAAGAGAAAGAAGTGTAAATCTGGTCCAATTACAGCCCAACCCTCTGACGAAATTTCCCTCAACTCAATAGAGTTTGATCTAACGGACAACGCGTGACCAAGAAGGGGAACCGCCTCAACTCTAAGGTCTCTCCAACCCAGCCCAAAATCTACACAAAATTCAAGTTTCTAAAAGACGTTGGCACTGCGGTCTATTCAAGCAATGCAGCATTCAAAGGGCTTGATTCCCCCCTCCAACCAATCCAAGCTCTCCATTTGCCGCAGCTAACTACAGCCCTAATTCACACTCAAGCCACTGATCCGAGCTTTCTTCCAGGAGCGGACCACACTAACTCAGTCCTTAACAGGAATTCAACTTCAAGCGCACCGGGGCAGACTCTTTTTCATCCAGCACAAAAGCAGTGGCGCCTACGCTGGCTACACATAATTTAGCTCAAAAAAATCAGACTTCTGGCGACCACCGAACACCTAATGAAGCCCTCAGAGAGTCACTCAGGGTCCCAGCCAATTCAACCATTGGCAGACCGGGCATCAGGCATCTCAAACTACCCAGCAACAGTAACAGCAACGCCCCGCCCCAAGCAGCAGGGGATACTCAGCAAGCGTTTTTACACCAACAAGAACAAATCAAACAATGCTCATGGAAAAGAGACATCAGAATAAACAACTGCTGACACCCCCACAAACAACACTCCCAAACCCCTCAGCGGATGAGATGAGCAGGATGCAACCTCCATCGGCATCTCACGGGAAAGCCTGCACCTGCACCCTCACCCCTTATTGCTGTCACTACTAACATCAATATCTCGGATCTTAGCCATTCTGGTATCAACATGCTGACTCCAATAGTGATCAAGAATGAGTCCAAGCAGGAGGAAGGAAGGGCGGCATTATCCTTTCTGTGCACCCAAGAATGGGAGGACATTTTGGTAGCGTACTCTCCAGACTGTCAAAAAGGCATTCTGCCTACGAAGCCACCCTCAAATCGTTCAGCTGACCGCCAGAGCCCAAGGGACACTGGGGATCGAAAGGAGATGGGTGGGCCGAAAACACCATGCAATTGTCGGTGGAAGCGCTCCAATATAAGTCTGACAAAATGGACATACAGCTCACCATACTAAACACCCTGGAAGTGTTCACAGCTGGCATAGATGAAAAACTGGGGGACCTCAACAGCCTAATTAGAAGAGCACAGACGGAGGCACACCTCCGATGTGGCTGTAGTCAGATCATGGATAAAATTATGACCCTTCCAACAATGCTTACAACAGTATTAAACGAGCTGAACAACACACCACTAATCAACGCTTTGGGCTCTTCAGCTGGCACGGCGTCTTCAGAACCCCCAGCCCTTGAAAGCAAGAAAGGAATCTTGGCCAGCTCAACCAATCGGAATTTCATAGACAGTGACTCTCGTACCCAGCATATTGTGGGGTCTCCACGTACTGCAAAGGGATGTTCTAATTCGGTCCTAACTGACCTACCCATCATCAAAGCAAATGCCAAACAGCGTCGCCAACAGAAACGGAAGGGACGGAATCAAAAATCACTTCCCCTCAAACAAGCAGTCACCTACTCAATCTTCGGCAAGCAGTGCTCCAAAACAGTGCCTGAGCCTGACCCCAAAGAGAGGGGTAAGCAACACACAGTTCCGGCTCAAACAGCCATCCTTCAAAAGACAGCAGCATCACCAGGGCCTTCTAACATCGAAAGGTCTCTAGTGGTCACAAACATCAGGAACTCTCCACAGGCAATGCCAGCTCCCCAAAGAGGAAATTCTTTCACCAACCCAAGTGTAATTCCTATATGCCCGTCACAAAAGCCATCAAACAACTCAATCTGGCCTGATGAACAAAGAGAATCTTCAATTAGCTCTGACCCAGCGACAGAAGAAAACAGGGCGCCTGAAACGGATGCAATCTGGCTAACGATCAACAATCAATATGTCAACAAAGGTCAGATAAACAGCAGCTTAAAACATGACATCGAAAATCTTGTTTCACAGAGAGAAGGAAAACAAACATGGAAGGCTCCAGACCAGCAAACTCAAGGCTCCTTTAATCCTCAGGACTTGAGACTACCAAGCGAAACAACACAGATAAGATATAGTGCGACCAATAACAGCCCCCCCAAAGATGTGTGGCTACTGGTACAAAGGGAGGATGCACAACTCACCAATCAGCAAGAGCGCCCACTATACGCTAGCAAATCGACAAATCAAGTGCAGGCCTCAAAAAGACTGCCAATCAGCTCGAGTCTCACATTATTTAAACCCTAGTATACATCAAAAGGGCACCAAGATATATTAAACAGGGGCAACGTCTTGAAACTATTAAGGGCCATTCCCATTCTAGCAGGTCTGAATACAAATGATCTTCTTGCAATAGATTTTCTTGTACCGGAAAATCCAGCAGTGACTGAGGCAACAAGGGTGTCGAGGAAAACAGCTGCTCTCGCCCAAAGAGTTTTAAACGAGCACCACACTTTTAATGCATCTGGAATTAACGCCACCTCTTACCAACATCCAGCCTACCCAGCACCTCTTCGAAACTCTAGCCTAAGACCTGGCCTCAGTCACCGCCCAAAGCCCATAATTTCCATCCTTAGATGGGCACTGGGCCCCTCTCTTCAATCAAGGCCTCTCTTCCGGGGTTCCATCTGTGCGTCTTATGGTGAAATAGCCGCACCTGGAGAGGGTTGTCAGTTTGCGGAACCAATTACAAGAACCCTAAAGCTCTTCCCAGCAACTCAATGACATCATTCCCAAACGGACAGTGGCAACAACCAGCAAAAAGGAAGTGTGCTCCGCCTTTGCTCATGGAACATCAATGGCCTAGCCTCAAAAGCTTCTGAGCATGACTTTCTGCAATATTTCAAAACGTTCGACGTTACCTTGTTGCAGGAAACATGGCTGACTGAACCGTTACAAATATACGGGTTCTACTGTTTCACCATACCAGCCACAAAAGGCGGAAAAACGGTTCATTGTTCTGGTGGGCGGGCAACTTATACATCGACAACTGCCGCACCTACAGCAGCTACAACCGATCCAGGAACAGAGGTTGCCTTAGCAACCAAACTCATTCTCCCTCTGGCTGCAGCACAAAAAGAAGTAACAATTGTTAACGCATATGTCCACCCTAAACGTTTAGCAACAGATTTGGTGAAGCTATTTGGCCAAATAATCACTTATATAGGCAGCACTGAAACATCAAATATCATCTTATCGGGGGACTTGAATCAATACCTATTGGGATCATCAGACGAATATGAAGCAAGATTCCAAACTTCCCATTGCAATATACCAACACAAGGTGTCTTCACCCACGGGAAAATCAATAAAACAAACAAAACACTTCTTGAGGACCCAGAACACTCCAATCTTAGGGCCCTTAACGGAAGATTTGCAGGCGACACTCCTCCTGTAGCCAGTTATTATACTGCAACAACTTCCTCGATACTGGATTATACCTTTACTAGTCTTGTGTTGTTTTCACCTATTAATTTCAGAATGGGGGACAAGGGAGATAGTGATCAACGCCCACAAGAAATAATTTTAGCCACAACTGCTCCGTTTGGTATCCAGTTTGCCTCAATCTTGGGCACCATCTATACGTCAGACCACAAGAGAATTAAATTCACGGCAAATAACATTGAATCCCTGTCAGAATCGGCATTGAATCTCATACTTTTATATCCAACAAATATGGATTACATTCAAATCTGGGCACGCTTCACAAAGACGCTCAGCGAACTACACGCATCGCAAATAAAAATGAAGCGCACTCTGCCTTTTGAGCAATCGAAAAGGCTTACTGCAGCACAAGGCATGCAAATTTAAAGTCTCAAAAGAACCATAAACAGCTCAATAAGATCCTTGCGCCATGATCCTGGGAACCTCTTGCTATTCTCCTCTTTGCGTCAACAAAGAACTAATCTAAAGAAGCTGAAATGGGACAGCAACAAAAACCATGAAGATGACACCTGGGCCAAACTTCTTTAAAACATAAAACAAAATGACAGCGGCCGCTTCTGGAAAATGGTGAACATAATTATCAACCCGCAACGTGGGGGAATTCCACCACACATATTAGAGAAAACCTGGGCCAATTATCTGCACACTCACTTCAACAACTTTACAGCAGGCTCCCTTCTCTAGGACCAGAACAGTGTAGCTCCAACTGACAGCAATGCGGAATATTTATCAAACAACAGAGTCTCACATTCATCCTCTATCGTAAATAAACTTCTGGAGGACCTGTCAGATAAAGCTGCACACCAGGACCGAATTGAATCCCGCCTGCTCTGTTTAAACAGAGGGTGGCAGAGTGGGCAAGAATATTTCATCCAATATTCCTGGAAGTGAGACAATGGGGCGTCATCCCTGATTCATTGAAAGGCTCCACGATCGTTCCCATCCACAAAAGTGGCGACACGTCCTCGCCCAGCAATTTTCGGCTGGTGGCACTAATTGATAATGAGGCTAAATACTTTGTGGGCATGCTGTTGGAAGAGCTTACAGCCTGGGCGGACACAAATGACATAATTCCATTAAATCAGACAGGCTTTCGTAAGGAAACTGGCACAACACGAACATCATAACATTCTTTCTGCTCGCAGATGACACAATTTTGAAGAAAATGCAGCTGCACCTCTGTTTTATCGATTTTAGTGCCGCCTTCGGCAATGTGGACAGATCAAGACTATGGACAAAGCTGACAAGCTGGGGGATCCCAAATGCTCTCTTAAAAAATGTAATGCTCCTCCACACTGATACGTGGGTACAGGTAAAACTTGACACACGGATGCATTGACAAGGAAAGTAAAAACAACAAAGGGCCTAATGGTACATGTGTTTCGTCTTGGCCTGTACTTCGACAAGCACTTAATACAGATTTGAGGTATAATGTTTCACTGAATTGTGTGGCAGCTGACCTCCCATCCGCCTTATTACCAGAAGCTTTACCTGCCTATACAAAATGTTTGGCCACTCACAAGCCAGTACTGTTGGTTAATGGCTCTGTGATGAATAGCACAGAGGCCACTGGAGGTTAACCCATGCCCTCATCTTTAAATGGGAATCACAAGGAGCCCATATGTCATGCTGTGAAAGACACAGTGTCCAACATTGGTATCTGGCATGTTGGCAGGCTAAGTGAGCAATTTTGTTTTACAGTATCCAGTCTGCATCTGAGTCTGTAACATGGTCAAGCTGGCAGGCTGTCTGCACCGTCTTTTCCTGCTGCATGCGATATGCCCACAGTTCACGTGTGATTCAGAGATACTGACTTATTTTATTGCTCTTGTAGAGAAACTGGAGATAATACACAGGCAGATGTACTTTACATGTACCGTGTGCAAAGATTGCAAATCAATTACCTAAATTACCCAAAAATAGCCCACATTGTTCGTTTACTAGATTCAGGGATATGACGAATCAGGAAATAGAAGATCTCATGAGACAGGTAAAAACAGGCTCATCCCTAGATCCCTGCCCCCCTAAAATCTTCATCCCAGTAATTGATGTGGTGAGCAAAGTCATTACTCCCATTTGCAACGCCATGTTCCAATCTGGGATATTCCCAGATAAGTTAAAAAACACGCCGCTGAAACCTCTACTGAAAAAAACTGGTCTAGATAAAACAACTCTCAAAAACTACAGACCCATTGCCAGCTTGCCTTACCTGGCTAAAATAGTGGAAAAAGCAATGAATATCCAATTAGCTGAATACATTGAACAAAATAACCTCCTGGATGAGTCGCAGTTTGGGTTCCGGAAACTTCATGGAACGGAGACTGCCCTCATTAAGGCTGCCGATGATATCAGAACCATTAGGGACCTAGGAGGAACAGCTATATTGGTCCTGCTGGATCTCTCGGCGGCCTTCGACACGGTCAATCATGCTGTCCTGATTGACCGTGTCGAGGACATGGGCATTTGCTCAAAGGCCAAGGAGCTTTTGGCTTCATTTCTTTCCAACAGAACGCAGGCAGTGACTCTGGGCGCATTTCAATCCACTGAGCTCGCCCTCCCATGTGGCGTCCCGCAAGGCTCATCCCTAAGTCCGACACTTTTCAACATCTATGTGTCGGACTTAGCAAGGGTGATTAAGAACTACCGGATGAGCCTTACCTCATACGCTGACGACACCCAACTGGTGATCGCAATTAAGAATGATGGTGAGGGGGTTGCCGCCAGGTTCCAAGAAGGCATGCTTGCCATCAAGGACTGGATGTCTGAGAACTGCTTGCGCCTCAACTCGGAGAAAACCGAGGTAATGATCTTTGGAAAACTATCGCCGCAATGGTCCACTCTTTGGTGGCCGACCCCTCTCGGAGCCCCCCCAGAACCTGTGCAAAAGGTCAGGAATTTAGGAATCATATTCGACGACAACCTTAATTTTTCCAACCATGCCAACCAGGTTGCGTCGTCTGCCTTCCACAAGCTTAAGATCATTAGAAAAATCCTGCCCTATCTTCCTGAGAGTACTGGGAAAACAGTGGTGAGTTCCTTGGTACTCTCAACACTTGATTACTGTAATGGATTATTTGTAAATGCCCAGGCACGGGTGGTGGCCAAACTGCAGCTTATACAAAATGCTGCCGCAAGGCTACTAGCTGGCATTCCTAAGTTTCAGTCCACCAGGCAAGCGATAAGGAACTACCACTGGTTAACAGTGAGAAATCGCATTAGATTCAAAACCTTGTGTCTCACCTATAAAGCCCTCAAGGGTCTTGGACCAGCATTTCTCAAACAGAAACTTTGCTACTATTTACCAAAAAGATCCTTACGCTCCGAACAGAGACATCTACTGGCAGTGCCACGCACTAGGACGGTGACATGGGGCGACAGAAGCTTTACCAACGCTGCTGCCAAACTGTGGAACACGCTTCCAAAGGAAATAAAATTGGCACCATAGCTACTGCAATTTAGGAAATTGATAAAAACCTGGTTATTTGACCAATAAACTGCTCAGGACAACACTTTTTATGGTAGATATATGTCCAATCTGGGATCTTCAGTAAAGTTATAGCGCCAAGACACCCACGGGTATAAGCTGCGCTTTATAAATTATTAAAATAAATAAATAAAATAAACTCCTGTTGTTTTGTTAAGAGGCCGAAGCGATCCCTTTCTCCCCTGACATATGTCTCCTCCAGAAGCTTGTTAACCACCAGACATCGGTCAGCGAAGCCAGTTCACTTCCCGATTGCCTGCTAAAGAAACAAGCATTTGCAATGCAGTAGGCCTCGCATTTGCGAGAGTTTAAGCTATTTAGATTGTAAATGGCAATGCCTTTTATTTATGTTTTAAAAATCAACACATAATCAAAAGGCATTGTAAATGTAAATGTATTTGAGCTTATATAGCGCACAGCTACCCACAGTGGGTGTCCCGGCGCTTGCTTAGGGAACCCGTCCTGGTATTCCCCTGTGAGATAGCCCCAGCAGGGTATCCACAAGGTGAAAGCCAGGCATCCCGCCGCGAGGGGCCGTTGTGGAGATTAAGCAAGCTATTGCCCAGAGTCGCAGAGTGTGAACCCGTGAGTCGAGAAGGCACCGGAGCGAGAATTATCGAGTCCATGGAATTTTTAGCCCAAGACCCGCCGAGGCGGGAAATTGAATCCTGGTCCAGGGCCTATCTCAGCTTCCGGGTCTGCCGCCTCTAACCCCTGAGCCACACTTCTCCACAATACATTTACAATAGCTCAAACTCTTATAAATGTGAGACCTGTTGAATTGCAAAAGCTTGTTTTAGGTGCTATTTTTTTATTTGTATTTAAGCACTCTTCCAGGGTGTATCTTTTGAGCTGGCTTCCTTGTGTACATCTCCCACTCCGTGTTCCTCCAATCTACCCTCCTTCCCTCCTGTAGTTTGTGTTGCTGCTCCACCCACCTTCCTCCCCTCTGTTTTCCGCAGTGTTTTGCCCACATTGGTACCAGCATAGAAGCAATTCATAGCCTTCACAAACTCAGTGGTGCGAGCACGCTGGCCTGGGAGAAGGGAAGTGGGCAGGGAGAAATGGGTTCAGGCTAGGAGGACACTGGTAGGCTGAGAGCACTGACCTTGCGAGCTGGTCTCTACTGCAGAATTGCTGGGCCTGTACTAATTAGACTTGAACTAAAAACACATTAAAACTGTTAAGTTTCTTTCTTGCATTCTGCTAAAAGCCAGCCATCTTCCTTCTCTGTCAAACACATACGTCCTTCTGCAAACAACACAGGTAACGCCATGAGGCCTGACTCTAAACACTCCTCCCAGAATCTGCCCCTTGTTAAACTCCTAAAGTAATCATGTTCCTGATGGGAACATCTCTTCTAGATGACCGCTGTCTCTGCTAATAAACGTGGAGACTACTCTCTACATTTACATAACAAGAATGTATGAACCATCACTGCACTGAAAGGATACTTTACCTTCCACGCTTTGTAATGGAGAGATATATGCCTGGAATATAGGGAAATTGTGATGAATCTGCCAGCTACTTCAGTTCCAGTAGTTTGCACCAAAAACATAGCAGCTTGTAGAACATTGTGTGACCGAGGAACTGCAGTGCCAAAATGGATCCTTTTTAGTTTGAAAGTCCCCTTTAAGTTCCCTATTTCACCAGAGGGTGATTCAAATTACAGGTTCATGTAATTGGATTATGGTGGTGATATCAACGCGGTGTGAGAAGCGCTTGGCATGATGGGATATGTAGTCCCGGCAACTCCTGCTATTCAAGCACTAACACAGTTCAAAGGAAAAAAGGACTACATATTCCGGGATTCATCGGAACAGCGATTGCATTCCAAAGGCGGACGAAAACAGTAGTTAGGTGCCGCTGCTTCTGGACCAAACGGAAGTCAGAATCAGCTAAAGAGCCTGTAAAAACCAAGCTAACAGGAGCTATGGCAACGTTGAACAAATAGAAAGCGGTAGGAGAAACTACTGGCAATAGGCGGGATTTCACCTAACACATAGATATTACTTCATGCATTGTAGAGGCAGCGCATGCGCTGCCTATGCGAGACCTAATAAAATAAAGGTGTGGGTCGCCAAACTCTTTTTTTCAATATTTAGGTCGAGCCTACAGTGCGCATGCACTCTCTGCAAGGTCTGTGGTATTCACTTACCAGGACACTATTCCCACCTGCTGCTCGACATAGGTTAACTCCAGTGCTACTCTTAATTGCAGAATCGTGGCTCATTCTGGCACCCGACAGCTCACTTTTGTTGAAGGCCGAGGAGTACCGGCCAATTACAGTCTTCTTACAGTTTTATCAAGTATCTTTTTTTTGCTTGGATTTCTTTTTGCAATTTGCACATTCCCAGCAGGGGAGGGCGACAGGCAAAGGCAGCCACTGCTGGACCCCAAGGGGTTCACAGAGACTTTATCCCCTGTTTTCTGAAAGCAGGCGCTATCAAGTGTTTGTGCATGTGAGCACATATTTTAGCATACACTGAGCATTAAGTTGGAGTTTTACTCTAAAAGAGAGGGAACCATTGGATGACAGCAGACTGCAACATGGATCCCCCGCTCACTAGTCGGCAGTTCTCACCACTGCCCCATATACTTTGCCTAGCCAACTTGCAGAGTGCAGTACCAAATGCGATCAAAAAAAGGTCCCATGGGACACCTAGTGACCGCATGTGGTACTGCACCCTCACAACACTTAACATTGGGACTGCCATTAGCACTCTAACGCTATTGCACCATTGCAGGTGTTACCTAAAAAAAACACTAAAAAAGTTCTTTTTTTGTTTTATTAAGGTGGAGAGGGCATATCTATTGCATAGGTAAAAGAAATTGCCATTTATAATGCAGATCGCTCCAACTGCAACAAATGGGAGACCTATTGCATTTTCAATGCTTGTTTATACTTTTAGTAAGCAGTGCAGCATGTCGCCTGTGCCGCACTGCTTATTAAACTAATGCAATATTGAAAAGTGCTTTTTATTGGAGTGGGGCGAGGCAGGGCTTGCAGAAATCCCAACAGTTTGTTGAGGGGTGCTGAGTAAAATAAAGGCACGGATCGTTACACTCAATTTTTTCAATATTTTATACTTTTAGTAAGCAGCGCAGCATGCCGCCTGTGCTGCACGGCTTATTAAAAGCATAACATGTTATAAAAATAGTTTGGCCAGTAGCGCCTTTCGTTGTAGTGGGACGATGCTTACCAAGATGAAAGCGAAAGCCTAGCGAGACCTAAAAAAACAAAAGTTGGCATTTTTATTGCTCATTCATCCTCTGAACTTTAGCAAAGTTATTATGGGGGTGCTGCAGCATCACAGCAGGGGGAAGGTGGGGATAGGGGGGGGTCCTGGCCCTGCTCAGGTGAGCCTTGGTGAGTAACCGTGCCGCAGTTCGTCATATGAATAGTGGGAGTCGATGAAAAGAGAATGGACCCCAGCGCGGAGCAATGCACAAACACACTGAGCTGTGTTCCTCGAAGAATGCCAGTTCGATTCATGGACCTGTCTCACACACACAGAGGTGCCCTGTAAAAATAAAGATTAACACGTTTAACTCTTGCCCCCTTGAAGTCATATGGAGCTGAGCGCACACCACAAAACATGATCCAATAACACATTTTAGTGCACAACGCTTCTGCAGTTTCTAAGCACTGTAAATAAAAGGTATCATTATTACCCTAATTAGAGGTGGGGAAATTATCGACCCCAAAGTTTAAATGGCTGAGACCTGAGGGCTCTGGAATCATGATCGGCAGAGTACAGTCTGCAGATGACATCAGCGGCGAGCGTTCAGCATGGAGATGCAACCTGGCGACACACCCCTGCCTTTGCTCACCCCACAATATAGACTTTGCTGATCCCATCCATGCGGATTTCGCTGACGATGGAGACTTGCCCAGGAGCACACTGTCACTGTGGTTGTAGTTCGGACTGCCGGACTGGCTTGCTATATTCGAGTCAAGCCAGTGACAGCCTGTGTATGTAATAAGTGACAGAGCTGAGCGTCAGTGGGGGGCTGAGTGTATCCGAGAAGATGGCCTCTCCCTGAACACGGTCTGAGGAGGAATCAAAAGTTTGAGTTTGGGTAAACTCCAACTTCCATTCCTTGCTGGAGACGGGCACGCGGTTTCTCAAAA
Organism: Lissotriton vulgaris; assembly: GCF_964263255.1. Taxonomy (NCBI): domain Eukaryota; kingdom Metazoa; phylum Chordata; class Amphibia; order Caudata; family Salamandridae; genus Lissotriton; species Lissotriton vulgaris. The sequence continues at coordinate 1,529,552,587 of NC_141693.1, forward strand.
TGAAGGTTTGGGCCAGGCAAGTTTTTTTAAATTGAACGCACAGACACTACAGTGGTAGGTCTGAGACATATTTACAGGGTTACTCATATGGTGGTACAACCAGAGCTGAAGGCCCACTAATTTCATTTGATACACAGGCCCTGTCACACTCAGTGTACTTTACTAGGGACTTACCAGTATATCAAATATGCCAATCATAATCATAATTTACATAGAAAGCATATGCACTTTAGCACTGATCATCAGCTGTAAAGTGCTCAAAATCGTATAGCCAACACAAGCAGTGTCAGAGAAAAGGACACAAATGGCAAAAGGTTTGGGGCTAGACCTGCAAAAAAGGCCAGGTCTAACACACACCACACATCGAATCTACTCGAGAAGACTCATGCCTGGACCTCACTCCCTCCTACACTCTCCTCTTCCTCACATGGCACATTGGCCTTTACAGCAAGCAGGTACTGTTGCTCCAGGCTCCTAGACAGGTGGTCTTGGATTCACTGAGTAATGTTCCCTCACTTAGCAGGAACACTAGCAGGCCTTAGCCCCAGTTGTGGTCACAGGCAGAAGTCTTGCAGAAATTCCTCTCCTCACGCAGCTGTGTGGCTGCTTGACAGATGACAGTTTTTGGAGCCACAAACTCCCCTCCTTAGAGTCTATTTCCACATACCAAATGCGATTTAGAGTCCGAGTCTTTGCAGTTTTTTGTAAGGTTTCAGCTTCTTTTGAAGTGTCCACTCCTCTGCTCTGTCTTCTACTTAAAAAGCAGTAAAGCTGATAGTCCCACAATACAGATCACAGGAGTGACTAGTGTACACACCTTGATCTCAGCCACAGTGATATGTGCATCAAAAGGTTCAGTCATTTCCACCAGAAGAATAGACCACAGGTTGCATTCCTCCTACATATGCAACATGGAGGAAACACCTGACAAAGGAAGTAGGATATCATATGAACTGGAGAGGTGTGATATTGCCCCACGGGGCGCGAGTCCCTTACTCACCCCGCCAGGATTGCCGCCCCTCCGATGCTCTCCCTTCCAGGAACCGAGGTCAGAAACAACCACAAAAGCGACCATGACAACGGGAATCCCGCCCCAGGACCCAATCCGGAGAGACAACGGACCGGAAAGACTTCACCCTGACCCCGGAAGTCCCGCCTCTTCGCCGACGTCAGGAGACAGAAAAGACGGAAGTGGGAATTCAGAAGCCATCGGAGTATCGCAGCAGGAGATTTTGACTGGAGCTGCGGAAGTGGAGGACGGGAGCGGAGAAGCAGATGAGTGGTCCGAAGACTGGTGGTGTCCCCCGGAGGTGGCTGAAGAGCGGCCGCAACTCGACGGAGAGTTGCGGCGGAGCGTGTGAGTACCAGTTACCTTCTTTAAAGCACGCTAGGTGCTCTGTGTAAATACTTCGGCCCCTGTAAAATTACTCCCTCTATCCTAGACACGTCATTTGTAGTAGCTCGGCACCCTGTATATATTGTATAGCACCTCGCACTGTGTAAAGACTTCCCCTACACGAACCTCATCGAACACCCTCTGTACTTTACCTTTCCTCGTCCTCCCCACCCTTTCCTCACGGTCCTTTCTACTTCCTCACACCCTGGTGAAGGTTACGGTACAAGACCTCAAGCCTCAGTGGGACTAACGGCTCCTTCTCCTTGTTTTCTCTTATTGCCCTCCGAGGATTCACCCTGACCTCCGAAGACGTCTACACCCAAGACCTGGACCCCTACCGAACCCCTACAACACCCGAAGACGGACGAAGACTGTACACCCTGTTTTTGGAGCCCTATATTTGTTTCCCCTGTTTTGTTATAAGAACTGCCTAGTGTGCAATAAAAGACCACTATTTCCCACTACATCCGGCCTCCTTGCCTGCTTTTCCAGCCCGCCGACCACCCACGTTCACATCTGGTGTCAGAAGTGGGATTTCCTGGAAGCATGGAGGCTGTGATGAAGAGGATGGCCAAGTCCCAGGAACAGTTGGGGAAATTAATGGAGCGGTTCCTGAAGACCGCAGAGGACGGCCGAGGCCAGCTCCACGATGTACTCAAAGGGCAGGGGGACACGCACGAACAGGTTATGGGGAAATTGACCGACGCCCTGGGACAACAGAGACCAATGACCTCCCTGCCTTCCGTGGTTCTCCAGAAGTATGTGCCGGGGGAGGACCCGGACTACTTCTTTACTAATTTCGAGAGGTTAGCACAGGCCGCCTCTTGGCCTGTCGACCGTTGGGGCCAATACCTTGGGCCCTTGTTGACCGGCGACTTGCAAGCCGCGTACCAACAGGCTAATATACAGGGCAACACCCCTTATGGGGACATCAAGAAGTGTATCCTCAACGGCTGGGCATAGACGATGAGACTTACCGAGTAAAGTTACACCAGGCCAAGGAAGGGCCTCAAGAAACCCCCAGAGCCCTTTCCTTCAGGATCAAGGATTTAGCCAACCGATGGCTTAGGCCCGATGCCTCCACCAAAGAAGAAATCCTCGAGAAAGTATACCTGGAGCAGTTAATGGCTTCATTGCATCCAGGCACTCAAAGGTGGGTTCGACAACACGCCCGTCTTACACTGGAAGCCGCAGTTAAAATAGCAAGCGCATACAGTCGAGCTCAAGACGTACAGCGAGGCAAGGAGGAACACCCACATAAAACACACCCCTCCACAGGCATCCTACCCCACCGACCACCTCTACCGAGAAGACCAGAACCAACCCCTCTCTTACCCACCCCTATACTGCATTGATCTACCAACCCAGGACCCCAATGTTACAGTTGTGGGGGTTTCGGACACATTGCTCTGGTGTGTCCCCACAAGGAGGAGCCCATGGATGTAGGCCTTGTCCAGAACTATGTCTGTTCTGTTCCAGGTACTGCACCACCCCTGTTCCGTTGTCCAGTGAACATTGACGGACAGACAGTCATGGCTCTAGCAGACACTGGGTGTCGACAGAGCGTCCTCAGACCACAAGACATGGCCTCCCCTGTTGGCCCCCCATCTGGCATGGTCGCCATTCAATACGTCCACGGAGACACTAAAAGATATCCGACCACCCAAGTACATGTTAAACACCCCAAGGACCCAGGAACCACCCTCACAGTGGGTCTTTTACCGGCTCTTCCAGAACAGGCCATTTTGGGGAGCGACTATTCCGGACTGCCTAGATTTCTACAGGACACGACCGATTCCCTGACCCGATGGTGGGAAGAAGCACCATTCCCTCAGGTTCTGTCTTCCCCATCGATGGAGCCTAAACCCCACAAATCCAAAACACAGAAGAAGAAAGAAAAGAGAGAGTACACCTGTGTTTTCCCAGTGATCCCGGACGAGCATCCCTGGCAGACCGACAGGGAATTCAGGGCAGCACAACAAGAAGACCCTCTCCTGCAGGAGGCGTGGGGAAGAGCACTAGACAACAAGGATACCCTTAATGTAGGTCCCTACTTTTTTTTAAAAAAAATGGGTTGTTAAACCGTAAGGGAGGGACACAGCAAAAACCCCAACTTTTGATCCCTGGCCCCTTCCGAGACAAAGTCCTGTTCCTTGCCCACAGTCACCTCCTGGGGGGCCATTTTGGCGACGAAAAAAACAGTCAAGCGATCCTAGAAAAGTTCTACTGGCCCGGTGTTTACCAACACATTAAGACTTATTGCCGGGAGTGCCCCGTGTGCCAAAAGCATAGCAGATATCGACCCCCTAGGGTACCCCTACAGCCTCTTCCTGTCATTGATGTCCCATTCAGCAGAGTAGGGATGGACATTTTCGGACCCCTCTTACCCTCCCGAAGCGGCTGTTGCTATGCCCTAGTCATCGTGGACTATGCCACGCGCTTCCCCGAAGCCCTGCCATTGCGTCAACCCACTACACAGAACATCGCCAAAGCCCTCATCTCAGTGTTCTCCAGAGTGGGGTTTCCCCGGGAAATCCTGACCGATCAGGGCACCCCTTTTGTCTCAGCCCTCATGAAACAGGTCTGCTCCCAACTACGGATAAAACAGATTAGAACATCGGCATACCATCCGCAAACCGATGGGTTAGTCGAGAGATACAACCCCACATTGAAACAAACACTAAAGAAATTGCTGGGATTAGAAGCAAGAAGGTGGGAGGATATGTTACCACTTGCCTTGTTCGCCATTCGTTGTAAAACACAGAGCAGCACCGGTGATAAATCCTATGAACTACTGTATGGTCGTTCCCCTCGTACCCTTTTGGACATGGCTCAAGAAGTATGTGAAGCTGCATTCACTTCAGCTTCAGAAAAACCACGACCCACCACCACCCGCAACAGGGTCCTCGCAGGAGCTGGAACAAGATCACCGCCGAGCAGCTCACCACCTCCCTCTGCCAGAACCCTCCCGCCAGCACACGGACCCAAACGAAGCAGCCAGCAACCTCACACAGTGGCTCACCAACTGCGCAGATGACCTCGCACCACTGAAGGACCCTCCCATTAGACCCGGCAGCACGAAAGCCCAATGGTTCACCGACGAACTCAAGGCCTCCAAGAAGAACTGCCGCACCCTCGAGAGAGCCTGGCGCCACGACCAGACCACAGACAACATGACGGCCCTCAAGCACGCCACCCGCAAACACCACCAGCTAATCAGAATCACCAAGAAGACAGCATTCAAAGAACGACTGGACAGCAGCGCCCACAACAGCAAGGAACTCTTCAGGATCGTCAAAGAGTTCTCTAACCTCAGCGCCGGAAACAACAACATCACTCCCTCGCAAGACCTCTGCGACTCAGTAGCCTCGTTCTTCCACCGCATGATCGCCGATATACACAACAGCTTCGGCGCACCAACCACGCACGCAACCACCGAACCAAAGCCCCCCACCACCACCCTCTGCGCCTGTACCCCGATCAGCACCAAAGACACCACCCGAACGATGAACACCATCCACTCCGGATCACCAACCGACCCCTTCCCCCACCACGTCTTCAACAAGGCCGACTCCATTATCGCACCTCAACTCCGGGACATCATCAACACCTCCTTCAACACCGCCACCGTCCCGGAGACCTGGAAGCACGCCGAGCTCAGCGCCCTCCTGAAGAAACCAACAGCGCACCCCACTGACCTAAAGAACTACCGCTCCATCTCGCTCCTCCCTTTTCCTGCCAAAGTCATCGAAAAGACCGTCAACAGACAGCTTGCCGCCTTCCTCGACCCTTCGCAGTCCGGCTTCCGAGCCAACCACAGCACCGAGACCGCCCTCATTGCAGCCACTGACGACATCAGATCCCTGCTCGACAACGGGGAAACAGCTGCCCTCATCCTCCTGGACCTCTTTGCAGCGTTCAACACTGTCTGCCACCACACCCTAGTACAGCGCCTCAGCAACATCGGAATCCGAGAGAAGGCACTGGAGTGGATCATCTCGTTCCTCGCTGGAAGAACCCAGAGAGTCCTCCTCCCCTCGTTCAGATCCGAGGCCACTAAAGTCATCTGTGGCGTACCACAAGGGTCATCACTCAGCCCAACCTTCTTCAACGTCTACATGAGCCCTCTCGCAGCCCTCGCACGCAAACATAACCTCAACATCATCTCCTATGCCGACGACACCCAGCTGATTCTCTCCCTTACCAACGACCCCGCCACCGCCAGGACCAGCCTACACGAAGGGATGAAAAACGTCGCCGAATGGATGAAGAACAGCCGCCTGAAACTGAACTCAGACAAGACGGAAGTCCTCATCCTGGGATCATCGCTCTCTGCCTGGGACGACTCCTGGAGGCCCCCTGCCCTGGGCACCACCTCCAAACCAATGGACCATGCACGCAACCTGGGCTTCATCCTGGGCTCCTCCCTCTCGATGACCAGACAAGTCAACGCCGTCTCGTCATCATGCTTCAACACCCTGCGCATGCTCCATAAGATCTTCCGTTGGATCCCCACCAAAACCAGGAAGACGGTCACCCAGGCACTCGTCACCAGCCGACTGGACTACGGAAACACCCTCTACACCGGAACCACAGCCAAACTTCAGAAAAGACTCCAGCGCATCCAGAACGCCTCCGCACGACTTGTCCAGGACATCCCCCGACACAGCCACATCTCCGGCCATCTGAGAGACCTGCACTGGCTCCCCGTCAGCAAGAGGATCACGTTCAGGCTCCTCACCCACGCACACAAGGCACTCCACAACTTGGGCCCCAAGTACCTCAACAACCTCCTGACCTTCTACACACCCACCCGTCTGCTACGATCGACCAGGCTCGCCCTCACCGCCGTACCACGCACCCGCAAAGCCACCGCCGGGGGAAGATCCTTCTCCTACCTGGCAGCCAAGACATGGAACTCCCTCCCGATCCACCTCCAGCTGACCCAGGATCATCTCTCCTTCAGGAAGCTCCTCAAGACCTGGCTCTTCGAGCAGTAGCAGACCCCTCCCCCCCACCGCCTTGCGACCCTTCCGGGTGAGTAGCGCGCTATGCAAATGCCCATGATTGATTAATTGATGGGGACTTCCTTCCGTCCGCATGCCCAGGTTACCAGGGGTAATATTTACTGGGGCTTACTGTGGTAACAGAAGTTGCACTAATCATGGTACAGTGTTAGGGAAATGAGATCTGGCATTGGGAACCTGGTTTGCATGGACTCAGTAGACTTACAGTTTGAAATTAGATCAGACATCAGGAAAAAAGTGGGGGCTAACCATGTCAAAAGAGGCACTTTCCTACATTCGGGAAAACTTGCCGCACAGGTGCGATGCATGGAAATCTGAACGTGCTGGAGGTCGGCAAACAGACACTGTATAGATTTATTCAGCCCTGGTCGCACAATGTGTCAATTTTTTTAGCTGCACAGCAGGGTCTGTGTCGTAGTCAATGTAATGGTCTTGGACTTCGAAGGTGCGCCGATCTTGGGCAACGGCAGTCTCTTCGGGTGTGGGCAGATGCTGTGTCAATGCCTTCAGCAGCACAACGGAAAAATAGGCAGTGGAAGGGCGATGTGTCACTTTACAGGCTTCTTTTAGCTTTTTAAAGTAGAACAGCCTCCAAGGGCCCAGAACTGGAATTGGCACCACAAGGCAGGTCAGGACTCCTAGCAGTGGCGTTGAGGATTCTCAAGGTAAAGTTCTTATGTCCCACAGACTTCTTAACAAGAGGCAAGCTCTACTTCAAGCCCTTGGAAAATCTTCTCAAGCAGGATACAGCAAAGTCAAAATCCAGTCCTTTCTACTGCCCACAGACAGAAGCAGCAACTGCAGGCCAACCCAGCAAAGCAACATGCAGCAAAGTGGCAGTACTCTTCCTGACAGTTAATCTGCTCATCTTCTTGGCAGGTGTTAAGCCTGGGATCCTTGGAGTGATTTCCCCTGAATTTTTGCCTCTCCCTCCTGCATGTTTGACTGTGTGGTGGATTTTGTGTTTGCTGGCTTAGATGCTTTTTGCACTTTACGACTACTGATCAGTGTCAAGTGCAAGTGCTCCCTGTGTAAATTGTGATGATGATTGATTATCCATGAGAGGCATATTTGATTTACTGGCAAGTCTCTATTAAATTGCATTGAGTGCGTCTGGGCCTGTTTATTAAATGCAACTAGTTGGCTTGCATCCCTGTAAATGTGTCTCAGACCTATCACTGTAGTGTCTGCGCACACATTTTTAACTACCATGTTGACCTGGCAAGTGCAACCACTTACCGGGCCCAAACCTTCACTTTTCTACTATGTAAGGCACCCCTCATGTATGCATAAGGTATCCCCATGGAATGTCTGACAAAATATCGAAGTCAAAAATATCGAAATACAAAAATATCGAAGTCAAAAATATAGGAATCCTATCCCTAACAAGGTAAGTACAAAAATATCGAAAAAGTAATATCGTAGTACAAAAATATCGAAATTAAAAATATCGTTTTTTTAAAGGTATTAATAATAATGTAAAAATAATTATAAAATACATATAATGTTACAAATATTAAATAAAAATATTAAAACATAATAAAAAAATTAAAACTAATACATATACATTTAAAATAAATTAAAAACTTAATAATTTAATGTAATTTTATATTTTTTAATTTTATTTAATTGATTTAATTTAAATTTATTTTATTTTTACCCTGTACGACTGTACCCCAAAAACCCAAAACTGACCCTGAACCCTAAAAATACCCCTTTACCCAAAAACTGAAAACTGACCCTGAACCCTAAAAATACCCCTTTACCCAAAAACTGAAAACTGACCCTGAACCCAAAAAATACCCCTTTACCCAAAAACTGAAAACTGACCCTGAACCCTAAAAATACCCCTTTACCCAAAAACTGAAAACTGACCCTGAACCCTAAAAATACCCCTTTACCCAAGAACTGAAAACTGACCCTGAACCCTAAAAATACCCCTTTACCCAAAAACTGAAAACTGACCCTGAACCCTAAAAAAACTCCTTTACCCAAAATTAATTATTATTATTTAATTACCAATTAATTATTAATTAACAATAACAATAAAGTAAATATATTAGCACATTAGCTGTAATTAATTAAATTTAATAATTAATATTATTTTTTCCCAATTAATTAATTAAGAATAACAAAAATGTATATATATAAAAAAATTACTCTAATTAATGTAATTAACTAATTAATATTAATTAATTACCAACTAATTAATAATAAAAAAATGTACAAAATTATATTAATTAATTAACTAATTAATATTAATTAATTACCAATTAATTATTAATTAAAAATATTTACAAACAGATATTAATTAATTAATTATTATTAAATTACTTCCCACCCTATTCCCCTATAAACCCATAACCCGCTACAGAACATATTTATCAATTAATTACAATTAATTAAAAATTAATTCTCAATTAATCAATTAATAATTCCTACTAATTAATAATTAATTTAACATAATTAAATTACTTCCCACCCTATTCCCCTATAAACCCACAACCCGCTACAGTACTAAAAGACAATATTTAATTAAATTACATTAAAAATAAATAATAAAACATAATAAATACAATATAATATACACAAAATGTATTTAAAAATTGATATTAGTAACATCGAAATTATTTATTTCGATATTATTGACATCGATATTTAAAACTTCGATATTACTAATATCATACTAATATCGATATTAAGACTGTCGATATTACTTACCTTCTATATTATGTCCCATCGATATTTAAACTTCGATATAATTGTATATCGAAATTTAAAACTTGATATTTTGTCTGTGTACCATCCCCATGGGCAGGGTGCTGTATATGTGAAAGGTAGTACATGTATTGGTGTGTGTGTCATTTCCTGGTAGTGAAATACTGTACATTTTGTTTTCCACAGTTGAAAGTCTATCTGTCTGTCCTGTAGGCTATCATTGGAGCTCCACTGTAATATTTTAGATGTGTAACTTTCAATAGGGACAATGGATTTTAGGCTAACTGAACTCAGAATTTCATAACACACCTTTTAGAGAAGGTGGATTTTTAAATTATGGGTTTGAAAATGCCACTTTTAGAAAGTGGGCATTTTCTTGTTTAACTATGCTGTGTGCCTCTGCCAGTTTGTGTATTCATTGAATGGGTTTGGAGTGACAGGAGCTGGTGATGTGCATTCATTCAAGCAAGTCCCAAGGGGGTTGTTGAGGTGTGCCCTGCCTTTCCTGGTTTATGCATAGCTAGGTTAAATAGGCCTTGTCTGCATTTAGAGCAGTGGGAGGGGGTTCACTAGAACATTAGAAAGCTATGATTATTTTGCACAATGCTGTATCCAATTCCTATAGGGAAGGTGGGCCAGCAAGGATAGAACTGGTTTTGACTGGGCTCAAAGACCCTTGCCATAAAGAGAACAATAGGAAAGTGGGGTATAAGCATTGGACCTTAAACTTCAGGGAATTAGATCACTTCTGGTTTTAAGAGGAACCTCTATCAAGGAGAAGAGCTGGAGAGCTGTAAGGAGAAGCACTGCCCCTTTGCTGTGTTGCTTTTCTCTGTTGGACTGCAGTAGCTGCTTTTGTCAAAGAGAGGACAAAAACTGGAACTTTGCTGTGAACCTGCTTGAGAACAATCCCTAAGTTCTTGTGTGTGCTTACGTCCTGTTCTGAAGTCACAGGGAAACAAAGACTTCACCTGCAACCAACTGACCAGCATTTGGGCTTGTCTGTTGACTCCTGTATTCAACAGGGTGCCAATTCTAGTTCCTGGGCCCTGACAATTGTCTGATTGGTGCTACAAAGCAAGAACAACAAATCTGGCACTGTCAGCAACATTATAAGTGATGCAACAACATGCACCAAATCCAGGGGCATTGCTCGTAAATGCACTACACACCGCCTGACACACTACGATGCCTGCAGTTATTGGTCTTCCCGATGCCAGGGCACGTAATAATGCCATCACCACTAGCATCACATTCTTATGGAACCAATAGCTGACATGAGTGACGTTATGAACTCTTTTACGTTGTATCGCCTCACTGGAACAGACACCTTAGTGCCAACTCCACTTCACTTCTCTTCAACTGTCCTGGACTCGATACCTCACCTTCTCACAGACTCGACACCTCGCCTCCCCTGTGGAAGAAAGGAGTCAGCTTTGTGTTAGCAACCGAGGCCTCACCTCCACGACGCCATGCATCGTCTGTTGACATTGTTTCCAAGGTACTGATGTTTAGGGGTCTGTGTGACTTCATGCCCGACCTGTGCACCTAGAGGTTGGCGCCGTACTTGGATTTGTGCCTGTCACTACATCAATTTGCCCCAGGTGGAGCTATTTGTTTGTATAGTATTATTGCTGAAGTAACCGTCCTACAAGTAATATCTTGGTACATGAATATTGGATTTTTGTTGTTATGGTTTTGTTTGGTTTAACCCCTTCCATGCTGATGACGGCCCCCGGCCATCTTGGCACACAGTGCTCTTGTGCTGATGACGGCTGGGGGCCGTCATGACCACGCCCGCAATCGGAATGTGCCGCACAGGAGCGGAATTCCGGCCGCAGGCAAGGGGTTAAATAAAGATATTTGTGATGTCCTTTTGCCTTGTTTTCATTTTGTTACTGTGTGTCGGGTGCAAATACTTTACACATAGTCTTAGGGATAAGCCTGTCTGCTAGTCTCAAGCTACCAAGAGGGTGAGCAGGGGTTATCTAAAGTATATAATCCCTTTACCCTGACTAGAAGGAAGGGTCTTTCCTTGGACATACCTTTGTCAACCAGAGATCCCCATTTCTAACAACAGGAGTGTTCTAAAAATCTCAGGTTTTATGTCAAATAATGACATCCATTTTGCCCTTAAAGTTTGCAAACTTCAAAGAAAGTCTTTGTTGCTCACAAATTCTTGCCCTGCCCAGCCTTGGCTCCAGACACACTTCAGAAGGGTGGAGACAGCATTGTGAGAGGACAGGTACAGCCCTACTCAGGTGTTGATGACAACTTCTCCCACCTGTCTTGCCCAGGAAGACCCATCAGTCTAGTGATGGCTCATCTGGATATGTAGGACACACCTCAGTTCCTTTTGTGTGACTGTCTAGAATGAATGCACAAACAGCCCTGTCAGTCTAAACCAGGCGTGGAATCCACAGGATGGTTAAGGATGGTTAAACAAGAAAATGGCCACTTTCAAAAAGTGCGTTTTCAAACACACAATATAAAAAAAACCTTGACTAAAAGATGTATTTTAATGTTCTGAGCTCAGGGAGCCCAAACATCTTTTCCCATTTGAAAGTTAAACTTGTATATTGTTACAAGGCAGCTCCTATGATAACCTATGGGAGAGACAGGCCTTGCAATAGTGAAAAACAAAAGTGGCAGTATTTTCACTATCAGGACATGTAAAATACCAGCATATGTCCTACCTTTCACATATACTGAACGCTGCCAATGGGGGTACCTTAGACCTACCTCAGGGGTGCTTTACATGTAGGAAAAGGGAAAGGTATGGCCTAGCAAGTGGTTACACTTGCCAGGTCAACATGACAGTTTGAAAGTGCACTCACGGGCAATGCAATGGAAGGCCAGAGACAAGTTTACATGACAACTCATGTGTATGGCACATTCAGTGCTGCAGACTCACTAGTAGCATTTGATTTGCAGGCCCTGGACACGCATAGTGCATTTTACCAAGGATGTTTCAGTAAATCAAACATACCAATCATGGATAACCAGAATCACAATTACACAGGGAGCACACCATCAAAATTACAGGTGGCAGGGGCAGAAAGACAGGGAAAACCACGCCTAGTATGCCATGTCTAACATGTGGTCCTTCCAGATGAAAGTAAGGAGAACGTCCCAACCTCCTGAGAGTTATCACTAAGGTAGAAGAATGTGTGGGTTCTGTACCAGGTCCGGTGTTCCACTGTAAAGGTTATCCCCTGTAGGGAAATGGACCACCTCAACAGTGTTGGCTTCTCACCCTTTATTGGCATCAACCATCTGATGGTCTGTGGTCTTTCTAAATCTGGAAGTAAGTCCCAAACAAGTAGGGTCTTAGCTTCCTCAATGCCCGGACCACAGTAAAGTCTTCTTGCTCAATTCCTCTCCACCTCTGTTCCTGGGGAAGTTATTCATTGCTAATGAAGGCTAAAGGTTTGTCCAGGCACACATCCTCCAGCTGTGAGAGTACCCACCCTTCACCATGCTCTGTAGCATCTGTCTGCACAAATAATTCTCGGGAGAAGGCAGGTGCCCTGAGCATGGGTGCCATTCACATAGCTGCCTTCAGGGCATCACCAGCATTTTGCCAGGCGTCGGTACATATCACTTTCTTTGGCTGCTTCCTAGAAGCCAGTTCCGTTAGGAGGGCAACAATGGTGCCAAAGCCCTTAATATATCTCCTGTAATAACCAGTGATAATCAGTGAGACCTATAAAGGCTCTAACCTCAGTCTAGGTCTTAAATCAAATGTACTGAGGGACTTGGCAGCTCCCAGCCGATCTATGAGCTTATCAGCTCGGGAATGGGGTGTGCATCAGTCTTAGTGATGGTGTTAAGCCCACAGTAGCCCATTATAATGCAAAAGAATACAAAGTTCCCCAGGGAAAGTAAAGGAAGTATGTGTGACAGTATGGAGTAGAACGAAAGCAGGGAACGGAGTGTTCCCTTGTTGGAACTAGAAGACCTCACACACCCAGAAACCTAGGTGTCATGCTTCATCATTGGTCTCCTGCTCCTCGTCAGACTGGCGCTGCAATGTCTGACGGGCGCCGTAGGCGCTCTTTGTTGGAGATCTTTTGTTCCAGCCAATGGTTTGAGTGCGTGTAAGGGGTCTGGTGGAGGTATAGTCATGAGGGAGTGGTGAGATTTAAAAGAAGGTGAGTCAGTCCACAAGGGACTTTATTAACGTGGCTGACTCCCTTGGTTAAAATGGTAGGAGGGCAGATAGGAACTGCTTAGTCTACAGTGGGCTAACTCAACCCTCTAAAAAGGTCGACATGTTTCTTGCCTGTCTGGCAATTCTTCAGGACCTCGGGTATTATGTACTACACAGTGAGAATAAGGTAAACAAAAAAGGAAAGAAGAAAGATACAACCTCACTGGGTCAATCAGGGAGCAGGCCAAATGGTCCTGCTCTAGGGGGGAGACCCCAGCAGAAACACTATAGGGCCCCGCAGTCTGTTCCCGTGGGGCTGTTCGACAAGGTAAGATACCTCAGATACGAGCAGCCAGGGTGTGTAACCTACCCCAACGCGAGGCGCCCCAATCGGTGGCGAGGAACAGCTGGAACAGTAGCCCACACAGAACTGTACCAGGTGTGCAGCTGCCTTCGGAACCAAGACCACTGGGCTGGCCCATGGACTGTTGGAGGGCTCGATCATCCTTAAGGCCAGCATCTTGGAAAAATCTTCCATGATGCTGGCTTTGACCCTGTCAGTCAACCTGTAAATATCATGCTTCACAGTTGGACTATCCCCAGTGTCCACATCGTGGGTACAACAATGTATGACTAGTGGGATTAGGTAAAACAGAGTGGCAAACTGCCCCAGCAACTGGCAATAGTCATTCTGCTGTTCAGGTGTCAGGGCAGAAGAGAGGTTCACACCTTCTACTGACCCATCTTGCTCCTTGGCATAAAGGATGTCAGAAAGAGGCTCAATCTCCTCTTCCACCCATCACGTGTTGCCAAGAGCATGTTCTCTCCAGACCTCTCAAAGTGAGACTTGAGACAGTTCACATGTAGCACCCTTAATTAGTTCATTGGAACCCGCAAGTTCACCAGATATTTGACATCCCTCTTGTGCTCCAACATCTCATAAGGCCTAGTCAACTTGATCTGGAGAGCACACAGCGCTGCTGGGGCCATGTCCCACACTGTCTGGCCAGGATGAAACTCAAACAGAGTGGCATACTAGTGATACCAGTGTTTCAAATCTTACTGGCTTACTTCCAGGTTCAACTGAGCAAGCTTATTGAAGCTCAGTCTGGTTTATAAAGGCCAGTAAATAGCTTAAGGCATCCTGGGGGATTGCTGGGACCCTTCTTTCAGCCTTCTTTCACAAGACTAGGAGGTCTCCTCAGAGGGTGCCTATAAAGCAGCTTAAAGTGGCTGAAACCAGTGACTTCTGTGGTACCTTCCAGTAAGCAAAGAGAAGGCATGACAAGAGGATGTTAAACTTATGCCTCATGGGGTCTCACAGACCCCCAATCATGCCGTTCAAGGTTTGGTTGAACCTCTCACCAACCCATTACTTTGGGATGGTAAGGAGTGGTGAACTTGTAGATACATCACACTCCTTCCACAGGAACCTAATACACTTGGATATGAAGTTGGTACCTCGGTCGGATATCACCTTCTTGGGGAAACTCACATGGGAAAAGATTCTCCTTAGTACCCAGCCCCCGCTGATGCTGTCACCGTTCTCAGTGGTATAGCCTCCGGGTACTGGGTTCAGCGGGGTTCAGCCTTTAAGTATAGCTAAATCAGCCCGTGACCGCGTGGATGCACCTACCCATCCCCGCCGAGTTCGGATATCCGGCTGAACCCCGCTGAACTGACCCGCCGAGCACTCATGTGGCTCTTAGACCTTGACTTTTAGGCATAGGACTTTCCACCAAGGTAATATACACCCATATCGCATACATGACACTAGCATGTTGTTGAGTTCTTTTATTATTTTTCACCCACACAAGGTCCTGATGAATCGCAGGTGATTAACCTTAATGCGAGAAACATGTTGACCATTTGTTTTTCAAGGCTTCTCTAGGGTCACTCTACCTAACCTGGTGACGCCCAGCGAGCCCCTTGTACACAGTTTTTTAATTGTAGCAGGGGGACCTCCAGAATAAAGTTGTTTCCGGCACCCCTTGCTGCATTTTAATCACCACACCAAGTCTACCTGTTTTCCTACCCACACACCCGCACTTCATCAAAGGGCAGTTGGATAAAAAGATCTCCGATAAAGAGCCCCTCCTCGAGGTGAGCCCGTCGGGGATTGCACCGCCCCCCGACGAGGAGCAACCGCCAATGATGAAGCATGACGCCCTTTTGGGTGTGTGAGGCAAATACATCCAACATAATGGATGCCCAAAGGTGTACTACTCACATCTTCGGTCACGTCAGTCTTATCTAACTTTCCCCTCCCCTTTTTTAGGAACAGTACAGCAACCCCCTTTGTTAGATTACCTGTACGGGCACACGCTGTGACTGGACCTTCCACTTCCTTAAGTGGTAATTAGTGTCCTCTGATCTACTGATCACTCTCCCTTTCTTTGATAAATCATCTCAGTAGGCTCCCACACTTGTCCTGGAACCAACTCCTCCCCAAGTGCTTAACTTGCCAACCCCCATGACTGTGCACCAGTGGGTGCCGGTGTCCACTTGGGGTCCCCCCTCATGTATCCCTCATGACCACATGCATAACACTTGTAGGTACCCCTCTCTGCAGGCATCCTTGTTGAGATCCATGACTTTTTCTCACCTGGTGGATGGTAATCCGTACCCTGGGAACTAGATTGGAGCCCTTTAGAGAACTCCCTCTATTTACCCCTGCCCCCACACTCTTCTGCTGGGGACACTGACCACCCTTGGCAGAGTCTTCCACATACCCCTTGTGGACCCTGGTACTCGTCCAGCAGTCCGTCACCTGAGAAAGCTTCCTTGGGACATTCAGCTTGCTATCAATCAGATGCTAGGGCAGCTATGGCATACAAAGACTATACAAGTGCTCCCAAACAATCAAATTATACATTCCCTGATAGTCATGTTCCTGGCTGCCCTTTATCCAACCATCCAGTGCTCTGTAAAAAAGAGTTACACATTCCAACCAAGTATGAGAATCAGTTTCTTTAAAGATCTCAAATTTGCCTTATATTGCTCTGGGGTTAAACCATACCGGGTGATTAAGGCGTCCTTTGTGATATTGTAGATGAGGTTCTGTATTTCCCCCAGGGCTGTCAAAGTATCCCACCTTCTATCTCAAAGCGATTCCAAAGACCCCCACCCCCAATGGGTGTCAAGGACCTCATTCATGTGGAGTGCTGCCCCTTACTCCACAAAGAAGCATGTATGCCATTCCCAATCCTGTTACCTTTTACCAGATCCTTTGGAATGCGCACCTTTTACCCAAACTGCACTGGCTGTACGGTGCCATCATTTGAAATGGACTCTACCTGCTTTGGCTTGATGTCCAGCTCCTTCACACTTAATTCATGTACCGTCAACAATTTATTTTGTGACAGTGCAACAGTTTTCTCTTTCTCTTGTTGTTTTTGCTCCATTTCAAACGTTTTATTGTGGAGCATCACATGCTCCAACTCATGAGTTCCAGAGTCCCAGCGGAGGCGATGCATCAGTTATGCTGGGAGCACTGCCTGCTCTTAAAAAATATTTATACATCCATTCACAAAGGGAAGCAGTCCCTGGGGTACCCCTTCCCGTTTGCGAATGCTTTACCACCCTTCTGAAAAGGGTGGTAGACTGCGAGGGTTTTGCGACCGCAATTGAGGTTGCAAAACAATCATACATTGGGTAAGGATTCGCAATTAGGAAGGGATGCCCTTAACACGCCTCTTCCTAATAGCGAGTCGCTAACCCTATTTTGCGAGACCCTAATAGGTTAGCGACTCACAAATTGGGTTAGTACATTAGGCTGACCTATTTTGCGGTCGCAAAGTGGCTGAAATCCCCTTTGCGACAGCAAATAACAGTTGTACATCTGGCCTATATTTTTTAATTCTACGTTCAGGGAGCCCAAACTCCAAATCTCTATCTCTTTCAATTTAAAGTTACACTTCTAAAATGTTACAAGGCAGCTCCAATGATAACCTTTGGGAGTGATAGGCCTTGCAATAGTGAAAAACCAAATTGGTAGTATTTCAGTATCAAGACATGTAAAAAACATTAGCAAATGTCATACCCTTCAAATACACTGCACCCTGCCCATGGGGGTACCTAGGGCCTAACTTAGGGGTGCCTTATATATAGAAAAAGGGAGGATTATGGCCTGGCAAGAGGGTGCTCTTGCCAGGTTGACATGTAAGTTTAAAACTGCACTCACAGGCACCACAGTGGCAAGCCTGAGGCAAGTTTACAAGGCTACTCGTGTGGGTGACACAATCAGTGCTGCAGGCCCACTAGCAGCATTTGATTTGCCGGCCTCGGGCACACCTGGTGCCCTTTGTTATTTTAGCAGGTATTTATTAAGCGCACGGCTACTCCAGGGAGTGTCCCAGTGCTGAAGCATACAAGACCTGCATGTACCATGAAACCCAACAAGCTCAGTTTAAGGCTGTTGTTGGAATTGCCAGGTTTTAAATTTCCGTCTGAAGGTGATGAGATCCTGGGATTTCCTCATAACATGGGGCAAGCTATTCCAGGCAAGAAGCCAGCACTTGGAAAGATCTACCACCCATCCGGGAAAGCTGAATGCGAGAGGTGATTATCAAAGACTGAGATGATGACCGCAAAGTTCGACACATAATGTAGGGTTGCAGTCTGGCCCCAAGGTATGGGGCACAGATTTTATGGAAGGCCTTAAAAACCAGCACCAGTGATTTGAAGGCGATCCATTTCTTAATCGGTAGCCAGTGCAAGGAAGCTAAAAGAGGGGTGGAATGAATTCTTGGCCCAGACAAGAAGGTAGGTCGGGCTGCCACATTTTGGACCACTTGAAGACTCCCAAGCAGGGATTCAGACACGCCAAGATACAGAGCGTTAGCATAATCCAATCCCAACACCACCAAGGCTTGGACAAGCGTCTTCCGATGGGGGATCGAGAGAAGGGGCAAAAAGTTCCTCAACATCCCAAAACAGGTCCCCGCCAATGATTGAATTTGGGTCTTCATAGAAAGGGAGTCATCAAATTCGACTCCCTTTACCACCAGGGACTTGTCATTAGGTCAAATATGCCAATCATGGATAACCAATCGGGATAACAATTCAAACAGGGAGCACTTGCACTTTAGCACTGACTAGCAGTAGTAAAGTATCCAGAGTACATAAACCAGCAAAAAAGAAGTCCATCACACCATCAAAAATACAGAATTTAGAGGCAAAAAGAAAGGGTAACCCATGCCAAGTATGCCAGTCCTAACACCTTATTATAAGCACCTTACCCATACCTGTCCTCTTTTCTTGTAGTTAAAATTTAGGACAGTGCTGAGAGGCATAATTCTATTCAATATCAGAATATCTACAGGGCCTTCACTTATATTGTAGTCCATTCTAAAGTGCTTCCTTGTTACAGAAGAAACAATCAAACTAGCTTCACATCTGTGTCTGTTAGTAGAAACACATTTTATTCAATATATACCCATATAGAATTAGGCTAAACACCTTTTTAACTGTCACCATTTGTGAATTATATTGGCTGCTCTATCTTCCTAATAGTTCTCAATTTCCTCTTGGTTTGTTCCTGATCAAAAATGAATTCCTTAAATCCACACTGACGTCATGTGTAAAATTACACAGGAAAGTATACAACTGTTGCCACCTCCTTCCCTCATCCCACAGATTTGTACCACGTACATATACACTTGAGGATTAGACGATCATATTACTCTGGATTATCATTACTCATTAAGGAGATCATTTTATCCTATTCGTAGGTGGTATAGTCGATGGTTTGAAATCTATTATCAGTAATTATTAATTGACAGTAGAAAGCAATACCTACCATGGATGCAGAGTAGTTTTTGATGGGCAGTCTTCTAAGTTATCTACAAGAGAAACATGCAACAAGACATGACAATTTTAAAAGCTTAAAATAAAAGAAATGTGAGTGTGGCAATATGGAAATATTTACACAGACAATATACAAAAAGGTTAATGTGAAGTAAACTTTAGTTAAAAGCTGGATGTAAATATATAATCTATGTTAAATCTATTGAAAAGGTAAAGGTTTTATACATACAAAGTGGCAAATAGCCTCTCTTTACTTAGCTTACTGTTTTAAGATCGAAATAAACTTCACAAAGAAGAGACTGAGGATGAATGACAAGGAATTGATTAATTCCTTCAGGATAGAACCATAACACCAAAAGATATGTAGTCAAAAGTTGTATTCTATTGGTATGAAAATGCTCTGTCATGGTGAGCAATGGACACACAATATTGAAAATGAAGTTTCACAGACAAAAACACTGGAATAGAGACAACACTAAATAGTTCCAAAGGTGGTAATCCTATTAAAACTAAAGATATATATGCAGATTGTGCTCTGAGAGGTGAAAATGTATGCATTGTGTAATAATACTCATAGCTGCCAAGATTTAGATTGCACATGTGCGACATTTCCATGATTTCTGTATACTTATGACTGACATTAAACAATCAAAAGCATGGCACTTTGGGTGGTCACAAGTAAAACAAAGCAAAGAAGGAAATGGAAACAGACAAATATTATAAATTACGCCCTTTGAGCAATGATAAGCTCTAAAAACATTCTTGAATGCTGCAAACCCCCTAAAATGAAAAATCACTAACCTACTGTCCTTCTAGACAGGCATGGGTCAAGTGTGACAGAATTTGAAAGAGATGCTCTGCAGCAGCCCAGAACTGAAAGGTATACCACCCAGAAGTTCAGCACCACCAGTTAAAACCCCCACTGGCTATTTTGGTGAAATGCAGCCAGGCCGCCTTGAGCTCATCATGGTCATACTGGTGCTTTAATGCATGACTAATGCATTTTAGTGTGGTGATGCAGATATCTGCACTAAAATGCATTCATCCAACCCCAGATGTGTGAATATTAACACTGCGGGGAAAAGCCCAGTGGAATCAGATGCATTTTGTACTTATATTTCATTAGCATACACCCCACAGATTACATATTGTTATAAAACAGTTTAAAAAAAAGTAAAATTAAAAAGGATACACAAGCAGAAAGAAAATTTAATTCTGCACTTAATATGGTAGCGAAACTAAAAGGGTAAACCCACTATATATCAGCGTAAATGGTAGCAATTAAGCCAAATATTAATTTGAAAAATTAACCATGAATCCTAACTGTTGCAAAGTCATCATGCGTGCCATTTGTTGACTGGTACTGTTGGTAACTGACTCTGACTGTCCCTGGGCTCTGTTTAACCAGGGCCAGTGCTATGTTGAAAACACAGTAAAGACACACATATACATGAGGGTACACTATATATTTGGACACACTTATAATTGGCATGACTTACCCTATAAGTCCCTAGTGCATAATAGGGGAATGTGGATTAAAACTACCTATAAGGCCCAAATATATAATAGGGCATGGCAGTTTAGAGGCCAGCAACCCTTTCTGCACTTGCATTTGCGCACCTCAAGAGCCTGAGGTCATTTTAAAAGCAGCCCTCTGTTGCAGCACAACTTTTAAATGTACACATTACTCTGACTATGCGCTTTCCCTCTG
Organism: Lissotriton vulgaris; assembly: GCF_964263255.1. Taxonomy (NCBI): domain Eukaryota; kingdom Metazoa; phylum Chordata; class Amphibia; order Caudata; family Salamandridae; genus Lissotriton; species Lissotriton vulgaris. Next base: position 1,529,573,400 of record NC_141693.1, read on the forward strand.
CGCGGTCTTCCTACACTTCACACTGGCGTTTGCAAGATTCACCACTCCGGTCCCCAGCCGTGGGGAACGACATTAGGCGTTGCCTGACCAACTACTTAGCGACTAACGATGTGAGCTCTACGCTGCTATCCTCAGTGTGAGAAGCACTTAAAATGGTTGCGAGAGGGGCCCTCATTGCTAAGGCGGCCTACGAGAAAAAGATCAGGCAGTCCAAGCACGCAGAACTCGAAGCAACCGTTAGAGAATTGGAAGCTATTTACAAACGCACTGGGGCTCCCAGAATTTGGCGGCAGTTGGAAAAATAGCGACTCTAGCTTCGACGTCTCGATCGGGCTGAACATGCGGGGGTCCGATTGAAGCACAAATACTATGCAGGCTCCAATAAAGGAGGCCGTATGCTGGCTCATTGCCTGCGAAGGCAGCGAGATGCGCAGGCTATCAAAACACTACCAGGGTGGGCAGGCGATTAAGGAGGATGCCGGTATACTGGCTGCATGCCGTTCTTTTTACCAAAATCTCTATACTGCGGACTCTTCCATGCTCTCCGATCCCAATGAGTGTGTTCGAGGCTGAGGCCCTGGAAGCCCCTTTTCGTATTGAAGAAGTGATCTCTGCTATTGCCCGGTTGAAGGTCCTGAAAGCACCAGGCCCGGATGGCTTTAGAGCTCTTTTTTATAAAAACTTTGCGCCAAACTAACCCCGTTACTCACCCATTTGTTTAACTCCTTCGCTGATACGTTACAGTCTTCTATCTCGGTCATCCCAAACCGGGGAAAGACTCAGAGCTTTGTAGTTCTTACCTTCTGATTTCCCTGCTGAACGTTGATGCGAAGTTGGTCACTAGCATTTTGGTATACAGGCTGAACTCTCGAATGCCGGGTTTGGTTGACCCGGATCAGTCGGGCTTCATTCCGGGGCGGCAATGTGGGGATAATACCAAATGTATCTGCCACTTAATTGATAGGGTGCAACGGTCCAAAGAAAAAGCCCTATTGCTAGCAGTCGATGCCGAAAAGGCTTTTGACCTGGTGCACTGGCCATATCTATTCGCTACTCTCGAGCGTTTTGGGTTGGGGCCCCGGTTTTGAAAGTGAGTAGTGAGCATCTATAGCTCTATGGCAGCAGTTGTTAGGGTTATTGGCTTGCTCTTGGATGGCTTAGCAGTGGGGCGGGGGACAAGGCAGAGTTGCCCCCTCTCCCCTTTGCCTTTTACCCTTAATATGGAGCTCCTCGCTCAATGACTTTGGGACAACCCCTTGGCGCAAGGTATACTGTTCGGGTTAGATCACCATCTCATTAGCCTCTACGGGGATGACGTCATTTTCTCAGTGGCACATCCCTTGACCTCCCTGCCGGCTACTGTGGATGACCTATGGACTTTCAGCCAGATCTCTAGCTTTAAAATTAATATGCAGAAGTCTCAAGTACTTAACCTTACCGCAGGCCAGCCAACGGCTGGTGCTCTACAGGCCTGCTTCGCCTTTGACTCTGTATTGGACGGTGTTACCTACCTTAGATTGATCCTCCACAAGAGTCTTGCTAAAACAGTGGCGGTGAACTACACTACCCTTTTATCTCACATTTGTGCAGACTCGGCTCGTTGGCGATGCCTGCCCCTGATGTGGTTTGGGAGGTTGTCTGCTGTTAAAATGAATATATTGCCGCGGGCCATGTATCTTTTTCAAACAGTTTCCTTGGAGTCTCCACCTCAATCATTGTGCCATATTCAGACTGCGATCGAGCGATTTGTGTGGGGTACAATTTTGCCTTGGCTGAAAAAGACTCTGCTACAATGCCCCAAGAAGGAGGGCAGTCTAATATCACCCGCTACTTCCAAGCTTCCCTTTTATGATACCTCGTAGAACGGAACCGTCATATGACAGAGAAATACTGGGTCTTCATGGACCAGACAGTGGCGGCCACCACATCTGGCGTGACGCCTTGCTACCGAGGTCTGCTCCCACATGGGGTCTCTACTCTTCGCCGGTCACTCGACCCACATTGCTTACCCTGGTAGGATTTCTCAGCGGATCAATTTGACTACATTTCCCTCCTACATTTTTTGAGAGGCTCAGGGAAATTTGTCAAATAGGCCAAAGTAATTAGCAACACAAAACATGCTTTTCCTATGAAACTGCTGACTTAACCATAACTACCCAATGGCGGTTGTGGTAGGAAGGTCTGCTTTTCCAAAGCAGAACATTTTTTGGTTTGCTAATAACTTTGGACCAGTTTGACAAATCTTCACACAACTTTCCAAAAAACAAGTTCATTGACCTCAGCTCATTCCTAAAAAGTCTGGTGGTCTTTCAAGAAAGGGCCAAGAAAGAAAGGGAGTTCCAAAATGTAAAAGTCTCATACATTTACGGTCAACTTCTTTAAGACAGGTTTTGACAAAAATTGTTAAACTGAATAACACAAAATTCATCAGGAAGCTAAATGTTGGTAAGCAGATTGTGCCTTTTGTGATTTGATATAAATCAGTTTTGTACTTTTTGAGAAATAAAGGGCCATATGTATCATACTTCCGTTTTGCGAATTTTAATTAGCGAATCTTAAGGAATCGCTAATTAGAAATCGCAAAACGGTATGTATGCAGGTAATCTAGGAATTTTAGCGATTCCTTACTATTCCTTGTTTGCGAATTCGCAAATTGCAAATTCGCAAATAAGGAATACTTCCCATTCATTTCTATGGGCCAGGAGGCCCATAGGAATGAAGGGGAAATTTGCTAATCGCTATTTGCTAATCGCAAATTGTGCGAATTTTCAAGGGTGCAGGGGGTGTCTCAAGAACACCCTGCTGCACCCCTGAAAATGACATGTGTGCGCATATGGCGCACATAGATGCCCTAAGGGCATGCATGTGCGTCACATGCCACAATGAAAAATGCCAATTTGTCCTTATTGAAAAGGAATCGCAATTTTGGTTGGTGGTAAATTGCGATTCCTTAAACCAAATTCGCAAGAGAAAAAAGCTTCTTACATAGCAATTAAGGAATCGCAAAATTGCGATTCCTTAAATGCTATGGCAAAATAAGGAATCGCAAAATTTTGCAATTCCTTATTTTGCTACTTTTTCATACATTGCAAATGTGCAAAAATGGCCGTTTCCGATTCGCAAAGGCCGAAATTCGGCGAATTTCGGCCTTTGCGAATCGAAAATAGCTTCATACATATGGCCCAAAGGCTCAAACATAATTGCATATGTTGGCAGTTGGGCATGCAAGAGTCTCCTAGACAGAAGCACCAATTTAAAAATAGATCATTCTGAGTAAGCTTCATTTTCCTTGGGCCTTCACGCTCCAGTGGGATTCAGACTCCTTCGAGAGAGAGCTCATGGATTGACTGCCAGCTACATGACAAAAATGTTGCAGGCAGTCATTACAGGACTTAGTCACCTGTCCTGAATTTGTATAAAAAGAAAAAAAGACATATGGGGGAGGGTAGGGATACCCTGGCACCCTAAGCCTCAAAGTGGAAACCCAGGTGTACCCTCCCAGGCCTAAAAAGAAGAAAAACAGCAAAAATTCCACATTCCCGCAGGACTCTTGCAAGATTAAAAATAAAATGGCTGCATTTTAATATATTATGCCATGGTAAGATTAGTCCGGGAGCCAAAAGCTATTTTTATGGGTTGAGGGACACGTGGACCCCCTGCCCAAACCATTAGAGGCCTGGGCAGCTCATCCCTGAGTCCTATCTAATCATTTATAGGGAGGGAAGCCATGCAGTCCCCCTCTGTGTGCCTAAAGAGGCTCTAGGGAGTCCACCGCTGTGGCTGTCATTCATTTTTATGGAAGGGGGCGCCTGGTCCCCGGGGCTAAAATTGGCCCAGGGAGGTGCCCCAAATAATAATGCCAAGGGATAGGGTTCCCAGGCTGAAATGTTCCCAGGGAGGTAGGCCGCATGACCCCCTACCCTTTCAAATTAGGTTCTTGGGGCAGAAATATGCCCGATAAAGGAGGCCATATACACCCCCTTAAAAATGCTGCTGGGACCAGGGGATGAAGTCCCTTGGCTGAATTCGGCACGGGACGGTGCTACATGCCCCCTCCCTCTAAAAAGTACATCAGGTGCCTCAGGGAATGGGGTTCTTGGGTTGAAATCCCCATTGGGAGGGGAGGCGTGTGATACCTCTCTCCATAAAAATTATGCTAGTCTACGGTGGAGTGGGTCCTCAGAGCCAAAACCATGGGGCCATGTTTGCTCCCTCCTCTTTAGCTACAGCTATAGCTAGGCGCTAGGGACACCCCACTACAGCACACAGTGAAAGACCATGCAAAACGTAGGATTTGCTGTATCTGGTGGTGTTAGCTGCAGGGCCTGGCCTCCGACGTGGGGTTACATTTACCTATAGTAATTCAGTGTTACTTTACATTAAAAAACCCTAGAAGCTCACAGAAAAAACCCAAAGGCTAATGTTATAGGGCAAGATGTATGAAAATTCAGTTTTGCGAGTCCTTAATATCGATTTTTAACAAATCGCTAATAAGGACTCAAAAAGTGGGAGCGTGGCCACGGAGGCGATCGGAATGGCTGCCTCGCCGTGAAGCTCCTCCATGCGGGCTCCCGACGGCGGCGAATAGTATGTGATCCGTCGCTCCTTGTCCCCACATCACCAACGGATCCGCAAGAGGAAGCCACCCCGTCCACCCGAGTGGCTCCTGAGGCCCAGGGAACGTTATTGGAGGTGTCGACGGCAGAGAGGAATTGAGGCCGTCCGGCCCTCGGAGCCATCTTCCCTCTCTGCGCCGGATTTCTGGGTAAGTGCAGTGCAGGGCTCCCCTGCCGGGCCTGCTGCCCTTTCGCGCTCTGCCCGCGGGTACTCACGCTTGCTGCCGGTCTTCCGTGGGCTCTTGGGTGGGGGCGCCGGGCTCCTGGGTGGGGTCGGGGCATTTGGGCCTGGACGCGCACTGTGGCCTGGGCCTCGATTGCAGGCCTGCGGCGGATCTAGGGCTGCGGGCGGGACCGTCCATTCGGTGGCTGCGGGGGTGGTGGGCAGTGGCAGGGGGTTCCGGGGGCGCTTCCTGGAGATCATTGGCGGACCCACCCTAGACACACACGGGGGGACCCTTGTTTCCCCATCAACCTCCTGCATTCGGCTCCTGGCGTGAGGCGCTCCACCATAATACTTCCACAGGCGAGGGGCATTTATACATCGGACACTGCCCCTCATTGGTGACGCGGTGCGCCCACCAGATGTGGCCTGCTGACTGAGCAGCTGCCACCCTCCATGTCCAGGCTCTGACCCAGTAAAAAAAGAAAAACGACCTGACGATATCGACACTTGGACGCGTGGGTAGGGCGCAGTTTACTCTACCTTGGAGTTGCATGGCCGAATTTACGCCACACACTGAGACCAGTCTGTGCATACATCTGCCTGGCACCTAACATTGCTCTGCCTCAGCTATATCTTACCTCGCTGTCTGAAGCCACACATTATTTCTCCTGCGCAGTGCACTTTCCACAGTAGTGCACTTTCCACAGCTTTGGCCATGGGGAAGAGAGACCCAAATCAGAGGAAGCTGAGCTTTGACAAAACTTCCCTCCTCGTGACGGACCCTCCACCTGGTTCATCTACTGGAGCTGTCGGTTCCGTGGACATGGGGGACACCGCTACCATGGTCACTGCCATGATGGGCGAAATGCGTGCAGGATTCAAGGCGCTTGATACCCGCTTCGACAGCCTTGAGCAGAAGATTGCCGATATGGGAACCAAGGTGCAGGCCCATGACCGACGCCTGGACGTGGCGGAATCCTGAATATCGGATGTGGAGGATGGTGCCGCCAAGGCACTGAAGAGGCTGGAGTGCGTCGAAAAATCTCTCAAGGACGTGGCCATAAAAAATGAGGGCTTGGAAGCGCGTAGCCGGCGCAACAATATACGTATAATAGGCGTGTCGGAGAAGATGCGATGGGGCGTTTTGACACTTTTGTTGAACATCTCCTCATTGAACTGTTCGGCAGGGAAACCTTCACTGATGGCTTTGTGGTCGAACGAGCCCACAGATAGCTGGGTCCTAGACCTCACCCTAAGCAGCCCCCATGCCCCATTATTGCTAGAATCATGAACTTCCAAGACCGGGATGCACTGCTTCGCGCTGCGCGAGAGGCGGGAGAAGTGCGGTGGCAGGGCGGCATTTTGTCCTTCTTCCCTGACTTCACACAGATGGTTCAGGAGGCACGTCACAAATACACTGGCGTCAAAGCAACTCTGCGCAATCTGGGTCTAAAATACGGAATGCTGTATCCGGCCAGGTTGAAAGTTGATGTGGATGGTTGATTCCGCATATTTGAATCCCCCATGGAGGCACAAGAATTTTGTCAGGGCTATAAACGAAAGGGTTCACCATCGGCTTCCAGGCCCGCGCCACGTTCTCCGTCCCGTGACGACACGCAGTCCAGTGTTGACCTTTTTGCTGAAACCGGCCAGGGTTGACCGCTTTTTATTGTCTAATCCCTGGGCTCTGCTCATAGTATTGCTTCTAAGCATGGGCGGAAAATCCGTTCCGCTCGCAAATTTTGCGGATTTTCGGTAAATTCGCAATCCGCAAACGCTCGCAAATTTATAGAAAATCCGCAAATTCGCATGCAGCGGATTTTTTTTTCTTGGTGATACAATTTTGCGGCGTGAGGTGTAAGTTCGCAATTGCGAACATGTAGGTGCGGCGGGCAGCAACAATCTCGCACTCGCGAAATTACAAAAATTGCAATTCTGCACAAGAAATCCACTAGCAAGCAGCATGGACCTTCTGAAAATGATGATTTTTATCAGAATAACTCCTCAGGGTGACATTTGCCTGCACTTTTTTGGATTTGAGGCCTTTTGACTTTCTTTGGATCACTTTTGGATTAGAAATCAACTTTCACAAGTAAGCTTGTTTGGGGCATTACAGTTGCTGTAATGCTGTTCTGCAGAAAAACGAGTTTTGCAAAAGTGAAAGCATTCAGCAGGTTCAAAAGTTCAAACTCATCATTAGTAAGCATTCCCTGTAGTGCTTCCTAACTGGGGCCCCTCCAGAGTTCAGTTGCTAGTTGCAACAATTGTATGACCCTGCTCTGACCCTCACAGCAGGCTCATAGAATAGCTACAAGTAGGCCACAAAGGTCCTGGAAAAAAAAATGCACTGCAACAGAAAGCAAATTACAGATAAGGAAGCAGGTGCCATACTGGAATTTTAAAACAGTGACACATTAATAAATCAACCCCAAATTAATTCATGTCAGTTGAAGCAGGGCAGGTGTGCTTGCTTTTTCCCCCCATAATCTACAGTGATGATGACCCAGAGGGTGGCATTGATGTACCAGAGGGTGGCATGGGTGAAACAGAGGGTGGCAGGGGTGAAACAGAGGGTGCTGGGAACCTGTGATGATGAACCAGACGTAGAAACAACATAATCACGACCGTTGCGAGCCGACATGTAAGTTCGCAATTGCGAACTGGTACAAAACCCTCGCAAACTGGCAAAAATCCTTGCGAACACAAAAAAAAAATCCTCAAATTCCCAGTTCAGTTGCTAGTTGCAACAATTGTATGACCCTGCTCTGACCCTCACAGCAGGCTCATAGAATAGCTACAAGTAGGCCACAAAGGTCCTGGAAAAAAAAATTGCACTGCAACAGAAAGCAAATTACAGATAAGGAAGCAGGTGCCAGACTGGAATTTTAAAACAGTGACACATTAATAAATCAACCCCAAATTAATTCATGTCAGTTGAAGCAGGGCAGGTGTGCTTGCTTTTTCCCCCCATAATCTACAGTGATGATGAACCAGAGGGTGGCATTGATGTACCAGAGGGTGGCATGGGTGAAACAGAGGGTGGCAGGGGTGAAGCAGAGGGTGCTGGGAACCTGTGATGATGAACCAGACGTAGAAACAACATAATCGCGACCGTTGCGAGCCAACATGTAAGTTCGCAATTGCGAACTGGTACAAAACCCTCGCGAACTGGCAGAAATCCTTGCAAACACAAAAAAAAATCCGCAAATTTGCGAGAATTCGTGGATTTTGCGGATTGGGAGTTCGCAAATTCGCAAAATTCGCGAACGCCAGATTCGCAAAATTCGCTCATGCTTAATTGCTTCATTGATGTGGGTTTTCCGGCGGATTGTTCTATTGACATCACTTCTGGGGTCGCTTTAGTTGGGATGCCCGCATGGCGTGGCGTTGCTACCCCCTATGGCGAAGGCCTTTTTGTCTTCCTTCATTGGTGTTTTATTTTTTTGGAAATGCCATTGTTTCATTGTATGTTTATTGTTTTTGGTATTTTGCATTTAAAGCCCGCAAATGTATGGGGATTGCCTCTCCTGGGATGCAGGGAGGCTGGGTGGTGAGTGGGGGGCGGGGTGTTTGTTGTTTTCATGGTCATTTATTTGTGCGAGTTATTGCGATGCCGGTGAGAGTGGATTGACGGATATACACCTGTTGGTATTTTTTCTTAGTCTTACGCTATGGCCAGGGTAGGTCTACAGTCTGGACCGTCCAGACTTACGTTGATGTCTTGGAATGTTCGGGGTTTGAACACTACACATAAGCGTAAACAGGTATTAAATTATGCAGCACGGCTTCAAGAAACACACTTAGCACCGGCGGATACAGCCTCCGTTGCTAGGGGCTGGGGTGCACACAGAGTTTTTTCATGCTTTAGCAGATATGCCAGAGGCGTTGCAATTCTTGTACATAGGCGTGTTCCCTTTGTATTATCTAGTAGTACCATAGATAGAGAGGGTAGATATGTGCTGATTATTGGAGTGTTGATGGGGTACAAGATTGCCATGGTGAGAGTCTCCGGGCCCAACATAGATTCCCCCGTTTTTTTTTCAAGACCTTAAACTGACGCTGCTTCACTCCGACATAGATCTGTTAGTGATGGGTGGCGACTTTAATTCATTACTGAATCCTGATAGAGACAGTACTTCTACTTCCCCGACTGTAAAGCCCCGTCCCGATCAGTGCTCGCAGATATTTGTTCCTATTTCTCCCTCATAGACATAGAGGCTCGGCTGCACCCCAACGCACCCGATTTTACACATCATTCCGGGTTCCACAACACTGGCACTAGGATAGACTATTGGCTACTCTCCCCTGGCGTCGCCGGCTGGGTGGACGACCTTTCCACCCTTCCGCGCACGTTATCGGACCACTCCCCCATTGTGTTAACTTTATTAATTCCCAGACAAGGTGGTTATGAAAGACAGTGGCAGTTCCCAGGGAGGGCCCTGTTGGACCCGGTTTTTAAGGAAGAGCTCCGCGGCGCTATTGGCGACTATTTTGACATGTGGGCTCCTGGGCCACGTTATGGGAGGGATTCAAAGCCACCATTCGTGGGGTTTGTATTGATAAACATGTCAGAGCTCTGTGAGAGATTCGTTCCACCTTAACCGGTATTGAAACAGACATCTCTAGGATAGAAAAGGAAGTACTTACAGTCCCATATGAGGCTAAAGAAGCCAAACGTCTGGAATTGCTATTGGAATTTCGAGACACTGCAGACAGGGAGCTATGGTTTATGGGCAAACATTATACAGCGCGTCAGTATGGAGAGGGGGACAGACCGGGCAAATTGCTCGCGCAACTGCTCCGTCCTCCTCACCAGTCGGTCTACATCACTGACATTGTGGACTCGCAGGGCACACCACTCCACTCCCGATGTATGCAGCACATTCTTGTCATACTACAAAACTCTCTACACATCCACGCTTTCAGAGGAACAACGCAACCCTGGCCCTTATTTGAATTAGATTGCCATGGTATACCTCGAGAAATACATGCAGGAATTCCTTGCATCGCCTATCACCCCAGATTTTATAGTTGAAGCCATTGATTCATTGAAGGGCTCCTCTGCACCGGGCCTCAACGGTTTCTCTGCCGATTTGTATAAAGAATACAAAGTGGAACTTGTACCACGGCTAGTCGAGGTTTACGCAGAAGCTCTAGAATCCGGCGTTCTACCACCCACGCTCAGGGAAGCGGTAATTGTTCTTCTTCCCAAGCCAGGCCGTGACTTCTCCTTATGTAGCTCTTATAGGCACCTGTCCCTACTAAATTTGGACTACAAGATTTTGGCTAAAGTTCTCGCGATCCGCTTATCGCTATTAATGGATTCCATCGTTTCACCAGCTCAGTCCGGATTCGTTCCACACAGATCCACCTCCTTCAATCTGAGGATGTTGTTCTCTGTGTTACACAGGATGGATCCCTCTATACCAGCCGCAGCAGTGTTTTTGGATGCGAGGAAAGCGTTCGATAGCTTGAGTGGCCTTTTTTTATCAGTCATGAGGCGAATGGGAATACCGGAGATGTTTGTGGCTACAGTTGAGTTACTGTATACAGCGCCTACTGCCCGGCTGCGTTTAAATGGCACCATCTCTGAAAACTTTACACTTTCGCGGGGCACCCGACAAGGATGCCCCTTATCCCCTTTGCTGTTCATCCTCGCGATGGATCCTCTGGTTCGCCATTTTCAGGAGAAACACCTCCACAGAGGGCTTCAGTTTCGCACTGGATCTCTCCTCGTCTCTCTATACGCAGATGACACGATTTTATATGTCCGGGCGCCTCAGATAAATCTGGAACCTCTGTTAGAGGAAATAGCCCGTTTTGGAGAATATTCGGGCCTTCGAATAAACTGACATAAATCTGTAATTTATCCGCTTACCCCCTCCACTTCCCAATGGCCGTGTGCTTTTCCCCTAGAGTGGAACACGGATTCTGTGAAATATCTGGGAATTCATGTCCACCTTGACACAGTATGTTATGTTATGTTATGTTATTTATTCTTTTGTATAGCGCACGGCTACTCAAAAAGAGTGTCCCGGCGCTTTAATGGAAAAGGAAGGCTGCAACACAATAACATAACACCGATAAAAAAAAGGACAGAAATGCAGAAAAAGTACATACAGGACAGACAGGCTACTGAGTAAACAACCAGGTTTTAAGGCCCTTTCTAAAAGCAAGGAGACTGGTAGCTCCCCGCAGAGCAAGCGGCAGAGAGTTCCACAACTGTGGCGCCAGCAATCCAAAAGAGCGGCCTCCCAGGCGAGCTCTCTTCACACGCGGGAAAACCGCCAAAAACAGAGATTCCGACCTCAAAGACCTGGTCGGTTGATAGAAGACCAGTCTGTTTTGAAGGTATTTTGCTCCCACCGCGTGGAGAGCTTTATAGGCCAGAGTCAAAGCCTTGAAGGCGATCCGTTTCCGGATGGGAAGCCAGTGCAAAGTTTTTAAGAGGCCCGATGCACTGGCCCGTCTATTTAATCCAAAGATTGCTCTCGCGGCAGCGTTCTGCACCACTTGAAGCCGCTGCAGCAAGTACTCTGGTAGGCCCAGGTAAAGAATGTTGGAATAATCCAACCTGGACCCAATCAGAGCCTGCACTGTCAGTTTCCTGTGCTCCTCAGACAACAGGGGAAGGAACCTCCGCAACATCCTAAGGATGCCGAAGCAGGTGCCCGCCACGCCAAGGATCTGGGATTTCAATGTTAACCCCTTATCCATCTTGACCTCCAGATTCTTAGCGACATGGGAAGAACAAGACGGAGGAAACATATTAATCGGCCACCAGGCCTGCCAGTCTGGCTCTGTGTCGCACCCGAAGAAGAGTACCTCGGACTTATCGGAATTGCACTTGAGGCTGTTCAGTTGGAACCATTGGAAAACAGCCCCAAGGCAATCCCGGATACTCTCCTCATCGAAGTCTCCCCCTCTCTTACAAGAGAAGAGGAGCTGGGTGTCGTCAGCGTAGGACACGATCCGGGCGCCATGCGACTCCGCCAACGCCGCCAATGGGGTCATAAAGATGTTAAAAAGGGTCGGGCTCAAAATAGAGCCCTGTGGGACCCCGACTCCCAGAGGCGGCATCACGGCGGAATCTGGCGACGCCCAGACCGTTTGCCGGCGGCCGGCTAGAAAGGAAGAAAACCAATCGAGCACCGTCCCCCGCAGACCTATCTCAAAGAGTCTTGCGAGAAGGCCATCATGGGGGACGGTGTCGAATGCCGCCGACAAGTCCAACATCACCAGCATGACTTTGCCCCCAGAGTCCAGAACACCTTTAATGGTTTCTGAGACCTCAAGGAGCGCAGTCTCTGTGCTTAGATGGGGACGAAAACCCGACTGGGTGGCATGCAAGATCTCGTTGGTCTCAAGAAAATTGGAAAGCACAACCTGAACGTGCTTTTCCACAATCTTCGTGAAAGCCGGCAGCAGAGAAATGGGCCTATAATTAACCGGGGCCTTCGGGTTTTTTTAGCAATGGGATCACCATCGCCTGCTTCCAGGCTTGCGGGACCACTCCCTGACTCAGCGAAAGTTTTAACAGCGGGTTTGCCAGAGGATTGATCACCTCCGCAACTTTCGCTAAATATTTAGCAGGGCATGGGTCGAGGGTATCCATTATTCGCTTAAATTACGGTCATGCATTGGATTCCTTGGAGGACCATATGGAGCGCTGGCTTCACCTCCCCTTGTCCTGGTCGGATTGCCATAATTAAAATGATCGTGCTTCCCCGGTTTCTGTATTTATTTAACAATATCCCGATTCCTCTCACCAAGGTTTTTTTCGCAACTTCGTTCATTGTTGTTGCGTCTGGTGTGGGGCGGTAGAAACCCGCGTGTGTCCTGGCGTACTTTGATGCTTCCTTATGAGCGGGGTGGCTTTGGCGTGCCCAATTTTTTCCTTTATTATTTAGTAGCACAATGCCCGTATGCTTATTCCTGGTTTCACCCAGATGCCAGAATTCCATATCTGAAACCTGAGGCTGACCTAGTGTTACCTGTGCTCCTTAAGTCCATCCTTCCCAAAGGGTTTCCTCAGGACCCACAAGATATACAAACAGTTTCCACCACGTGCTGGGCTTCGGAAAAATTACGCAGACTACTTCAAATTGAAACATTATACTCTCCTGCCCTTCCATTGCCTAATTCCCATAGGCTCCCTATCACCGGTGAATCTGTGGTATAGCGCACGTTATCCAAATTCCACCTAGACACGGTCGGGGACCTCTTCCCCGATGGCCATGTTTTCTCCATGAGAGAGGAGCAGCATTTTGCTGACTGAACATTTATGGATTCTTTCACACTGACTAGACTCAGATCTGCTCCGTGCAGAGTTCCGCACATTTCCACTTCCCCCAGAGGACGCTACCATGCTCACATTCATAATACAGAGTCAGACGGGCTCACATGTAGTCTCTAAACTATACAAACTATGTCTCGCCTCGCTTCCTTCTTTGGACACTGTGGTGCGTGCCGCGTGGGAGGGCGATCTGGGTAATCAGATAACTGACGACCAATGGGCGGCATGACGTGTCCATTAATAGCAGACATAAGCTTATACACTTTCATTTTTTGAGATGAATATATCATACTCCTGCTCTTTCTCATCAGATCGATGCTAGCAGGCAACACTGCTGCCCTAAATGCCGGGCCCCACAGGCTGATTTCAACCATCTTTCCTGGACGTGCCCGCTTTTGCATAACTACTGGCTTCAGGTACACTGTATATTGGGTGATATCTTGAACTTGGAGGTGCTTCCCACTCCTGAAGTAGCGCTACTGGGCTATGTCGTCAATTTCCCACGCTCTTCCCGCAAACTGGTGGCCATTGGCTTTCTATTAGCGGAAAGAGAGATCGCACTGCTCTGGAGCGCTAGGCACGCTCCCAGCACTCAGGCTTGGCTTCGCAGCATGTCCTACTGCAATGTCAACAGTGTGGAATACTCCGAGCAGATTCCGGCTGCTTCCCGACCAGTGGACATATGGGGGCCATATCGTACATACATTGCAAAACTTACGCAGAAACAACAGTCCCAGTCGATTAACCCCATTGTACCTGAGGGGGTGGGCTAGGCTGGCATGCATGGTTACACTGTGGCCGATTACACCATTATTATGGTGTCAGTTACGTTAGCACTGCGCAACAAACCAAGCTGTTTGCCGGGATCAAGGATTGCATGGGAGTTTAATAAGGTGACCTGTTCTGTGAATGTATTCCTGTAGACAATGTTTCTTCTCACTTAGGGCCAGATGTAGGAGCCCAAATACCGGTCAGTAACGGCCGAATTTGGTCGTTACCGACCGGTATTTGGTGATTGGGATGTAGGGGCATCATTTAAATTACCGATTCTGTAAAATACCGAATCCGTAATTTTACCGATTTGGTAAAACCCTGATGTAGGTGGGACTCTTCTAAGTCCCAAAGGCCTTTCAGATTCTGTATTTTACCACCGAATCCAATTGGGTGGTAAAATACCGAATCCTGGTGTGCATGCACATGTGTGCATGCACACCTATGCCATGTGACAGACAGACATGCCCTTAGGGCATGTCTGTTTGCCACATGGCACACATGCCTGTATTTGGGGTGCTAGAGGGTGTCAAAGTGACACTCCCTGCACCCTTGCTGGAATCGGTATTTACCGAATCGGTAAATACCGATTCGGTAATGCCCATTGATTCCTATGGGCTTCAATGCCCATAGAAATCAATGGGCATTACTGAATCGGTATTTACAGAATCAGTAAATACAGAATCTTAACGATTCGGTAGTTACAGAATCTGTAATACCTACATCTCGCCCCTTCATATTTACCGACTCTTAAATACCGAATCGGTAAAATTCGGTATTTAAGAGTTGGTAAATATGAATTACCTACATCTGGCCCTTAGTGCCTACTGCGGCCTGGCCTGATACAAAATGCAATGGTGTTTGCCCTTGTCAAACGACAATTCTATTCTTGTGACATTTGATGGACTAATTGATCTGCTCTCTTGCTCTCGCAAACTTGCACATATGATTGGGTTTGTTTTTCTTATTGTGTATTTTTTATTTTGTCTTTGTTTGCATTACAGTATTTTATTTATGGTTTGGTTTAGAACAAAAATTACAAAATTGCAAATGTATCATATAATGCGTACGAAATCCCTCTATTTGATTGCTAGTTCTCCAGATGGCACTCCATATGTTGCCACTCATATATCTGTATGATTTTTGTACACGTAATAGTAGATTGCTTATTTGTTCAAAAAAAAGATTATTAAAAAAAAGGACTCAAAAAGTGGAGTGTATGTAGGAATCGCAATAATAATTGTGATGATTCCTTTATATTCCTTAATTGTGAATCACAAATTTCAATTTGCAATCAAGGAATATCTTCCCATTCATTCCTATGGGCCTAGATGCCCGTATGAATGAATGGGAAGACATTCACAATTTGCGAGTACCCATTAGGTACTCGCAAATTGCGAATGCAATTACAAGGGTGCAAGGTGTCAAAAGAACACCCTGTTGAACGACTGAAATATGTATGTGTGCACGTGTGGCGCACATACATGCCCTAAGGGAATCTATGTGCGCCACATGGCACTATAAAAAATGCAAAAGAGTGCATTTTTCAAAGAAATCGTAAATTACCATCAACTTGGAGTTGGTGGTAATCTGCTATTTCTTAAGCTAATTCGCACAACTTATGTGCTTTCTGCATTGTATTTAAGGAATTGCAATTTGCGATTCCTTAAATGCATTTGCAAAATACAGATCACACATTTTGCGATTCCCTATATTGCGAGGGCCTTTTGGAACGATACATCCCAAAAGGCTTTTTCCCGTTTGCAAACAGGCTGATTCTGAGAATCGGCCTATTTGCGAACGGGAAAACCATTGATACATCTGGCCCATAGTCAGGTGAATTTATCAGTGACAACATTAATGTTTTTAGCTAAAAAAATAACAGTTAATATCATCAATGATGTCATTTGACATGAAATAAGTCATGTCATAAATAAAGTTATAGAACATGTCATGAGTGATACCATATGTATGGCTATAAGCAGTGCATGAGGGGGCGCAAGTCAAAACTTCAAAACATTAACATTGTCACTGACGAATTGACCTAACTATAATGTTACTTTAACCTTTGCTTTTTTCACTGGATGTATATATATGTGTGTGTGCGTGTATATAATGTCCACATTTATGCATCTAGTATATATAATACATTAAAAAGAAATAATATACATTAACATATATTCCTTTTTTTAGCCTCCCTCAGGCAGTTAACGTACTCCTAACCTCCCATTATCATTATCCATGCAGAAAGCCTGAAATTACCCTTATTTTGTTTTCCAACACTCACCTCTAAACTCTAAATATACCCTTACTTCCTATTATCACTACCCACCCCTAAACCCTAAAATTACCCTGACTTCCCTTTTCCACTGCCCATCCTTAAACTTTGTTTGAAAAAAAGAAGTTAATATGTATATTATTCTAAAACAAATACTTACCTATGTGGTAAAGACATGCATGGCAAAGGAACAAATTATTTCCCACATGGTACTTACATGCATGTTAAAGGTTGAGTTGTGAAGTCATTCTGTGTTAATGACTGTATTATAAAGACTTGATAATTGTACAAACAATCGATTTTTGGCATCAATGTATAGTCTAAGCACAACGACAATGTCAGTCGACATTTTAAAGAAACAAACATGTCATTCATACACTGACACACCTGGAAATTGGGTGTATGCATTCGAATAAATGTCACACGATGTAATATCATGTGTGAGAAGTAGCCGTCCCACGCACATGCCCATCGTCACGTGACACAGTTAAAGAGCTGGAGAGATGCTTTGCATTAAGTTCAGGGTCATTTGCAAAATTTGAGAAGTCCATAGGAAGTTAGGGGCTCATTATGATTGTGGAAGGACTGCCAAAGCCGGGCCGGCTCATTATGATTGTGGAAGGACTGCCAAATTCGGATGGCTGTGGGAATCACAATGGTTCCGCAGTGGACGGAAAGTTCATCCGCCATGGCTCGGCAAGGCGGTCCTTTTCCGCCTGCCTTGCGGAACCCGGATCCAGGGCAACATTGCGTAGTGATTACGGTATGCCTTTCCGCATATCTTTCTGTGGCGGATATCCTGCCACAAAAGACAGGTGGAAACTGGCTTTGGGGGCTCATTGTGGGTCCCCTCTATGTGTGTGGTGTGGGGTGCATGGGGGGGTTGCAATTCCATGCACCAAGTGGCAGGCACCGCGTGGTGCCTGCCACATGGTGCAGGGAAATGCTGAGCATGCTCTTTTTATATTGCGGACAGTGTTTCATGCCAGCAGCACCGTCCGCAAAAAGGCCAGGATGTGCCCGCCACTATGGCGGGCGCATCCTAATTGCACTGGTGGGACCGCAGGACGACTGGTGGGGGGCTCCCAGCACTGTTATGATGGCAGGCGGACTGATGTCCGCCCACCATCCTAATGAGCCCCTTAGTCTGCGAATTTGTAAAGACGAAATGTTAAAGGGAAATTGTTTAACATGTGGCTATTTTTTTGTTTTCTAGATGTGCTCTTATGTAGTTTGTAATGGCATTTTTGATTTTATTGCGATCTGAGTATGGACCATGTCTGTAGGAGTATGAATGAATGAATACTCACTTGTATAGCGCATGGCTACCCATTGGCATTCCAGCGCTTCTTGTGACACCTTATCATTCACCACTGATCATGGAAAGAGAAAGGTCTACAACTGCTTCCTGAACGTGAGATAGTCATGTTCAAGACAAATATAGTCTGGAAGCTGGTTCCAGAACTTGGCCGCGTTGTATGGAAACCGTAGACCTCCCGTCCGTGACCGTTTGATCCTAGGGACTGCAAGAATATGCAATATTATTGCACCATGGACTGAATCATAATGGGGTAATTACCAGCGATGGACTTGTTGATAGGACAGATTGCCTTAAACCTGATTCTTTCCTGAACAGGAAGCCTAAGCGCTAATTTAGCAGAATTACGTTTTGGAACATCCATTAAGAGGCGGGCCGCACAGTTCTGGACAATATGTCAACCAAAATTGAAATTGAGCACTGTAAGCACTTTACTTTGTACAACTGTGAATTAAACTCTCAATAAATTTATTTTTTAATTAACAAAATAAAGTATAGTGCAATAAAAGAATTAAAAAAAAACAGTTGTATATATAGCTTTTTGGGACCTGGAGTAAAGTAAGTTAAAATTCTCTACTGTCCAGCAGCATATAGCGGATCCCTTTAGCCAGGGCCAGCTCTAGGGCGGTGCGATCAGTGTGACCGCAAAGGGTGTTGAATTGGGGTAGGGGCGTCATTTTTGAAAATATGTATTATCTTTTTAAAAGCACATGCTGCCTGGTTCCTGGACGCCTGCAACTTTCAGACATCAATTAAAATGTCAAGAGAAGTCTGGTGATTAATCATCTTCCTGCAAAGAGACCGGAGGTTTGTCTAGTGGATGTTTTGACTGATCCTAAGGTAGCGCAGAGGGTAAAATGACTGCAGCTAAGAACGTGCACCATGCTGATATCGAAGTGCATATAATGTAAATAGGTCAGTGGCTTACTCCTTCTGCAAGAGAGCTCCTTTTGTTACTTGTCGTTTATAAGTCAAAATCCTAAAATAGAACATTGAGCTATTAACTGTCGTACTACAACTGCAGGTAAACTGCAAGGTATATGTTGGAGCTATATGTTGTTTTGTCCAGTCTTTCATTACCCTTATCTTGTGAAAAGGGTTCATTTGGGTAGAAAACAATTCTTATTATGAAAGAGAACCCCTAACAATGACGTTACATTTTAAGATCTGAATTTGTGCCTTTGCTCAATCCGAATATCATTTATATTGCCTACCAGTATCGATGGCTTGTCACTCCTACACTACACCTTGTAGTACTGTCTGATGTCACATTTCCTCTACACTTATTTACACACATATGTTTGTCTCTGTGCAATGTATGTGCAGTGTAAAGTGCCCTGACCCCTTACACTGGTATGAGTGGTCTTTTGAAAGTAAATGAATCTGAGAGACAGTGGTTATGGAGATTTGAGAGGCACTGTTAAAGGGTGCTTGTGAGGGAATCTGCGGCAGAGGTGGTCATTGCGGGGGTGCCAAAAGACATTGTCCCACAGGGCGCCACCAGCGCTAAAGCAGCCCTGACTTCAGCTGTTCCATGCCTGTTCAGTTGGTGATATGTGGGTTAATGTTGTGGCTGTACACTACAGGGCCATGGACCGGACCCATAGAAATGTTATCTTATGTGACTGTAATACTATCAAGCATTATAAAAGAATTTGTATGCAGCCTGTATGGCCAACAATCCGCTGAAAGGTAACAGCCAAACATGAATGTTGTATTTTAAATGCTTATGCTGTACATACTCTTCCTCTTTCCTTCTGACGATCAAGGTGGATGACAGAGAACTGAGACTGATTTTGTGAGTTTGTGTAAAGTAATGATTCTCAGGGCAGACAGCTGTGTGTCTGTCTCGAACCTGGATCACCTACAACATGAGTACAATAAAGCGTAGGATCTTGCATCTGGCTGTCATTCAGCCTTCCTGTAGCAGTAATCAGAAACAAAAAGAAAGAACTTGTCTAAAAACTTCCGCTCATGAACAATGGAAATTGCAGTCCTACCCCCTTACACCTACCAATCACCAAACCTTCAATGCTCAGGAACACAAGTAGTCACCAGTCCCTCCCAAAGAGGCCCTCATTGAATTTTTAAAAAGTTTACCCTCCCCATCCTCATCTCCTCAGTGTCTGGTGCACTCCCTTAAGTCTTAGGAACACTGGCAATACATGTCCACCGTCTTGGAATGTGATTGCATATTATCACAACACTCTTCTGAACACTAAGATTGGGTTTTGAAAGAACAGAGCTCAGATGGTTAGAATCATTTCTCTCGGGTATATCCCAGATGATCAGAATAGCAAATTGTCTCTCCAGTTCAATGGCTGTTGGACAAGGAATCCCTCATGGCTCGATCCTCGCGCCAATCCTGTTCAATCTTTACATTGAACCACAGGGAAACTCCTAAACAAATCTGGGATCCATTATTACCTCTATGCTGATGAGACCCAAATCTGCCTAATGGTGTCTTCTGCATGTGACATTTCAATCCTCAACACCACTCTCACCTCTATCCAAGATTAGCTGTCAACACATCAACTTATTCTGAATCCTTCCAAAACAGAATTCCTTCTCCTCTAGACCTCACTGTCTCCTCCTCCTGTCCAATCATAGATGAACAATCTGAACATTCTCAACAACAAGCCTACCATTGTTGACAGCGCAAAATCCCTAGGCGTCATCCTAGACAAAAGGCTTAACATATCAATACCATTGTCAAGAATGAACGATACCAGATGTACCTTCTCTAGGGGGTTCAGTGCAAGGAAGACCTAAAAACTTTGGTCCAATCGTTCTTTCCTCATTGGACTGCTGCAAATCCCTCCTTTCTGGCCTCCTGAAAACCCACCTTTCTCGTCTGAAATTCATCCTCCATTCAGTGACTCACTTTGTTTATTGGGGCTAAAAGAAATGATGAACAACAAGAAAACCTAGGGGTCTATGTAGGAAAGTATCATAGAAATTCCTATTTGCTTAACCCGACGTCTAGCACAGTACATCTGGTAAGAGTTAAGACTAAAAAGTTCTCACAGGACGCCGATGCTGTTTTCCCTTTGATGGCTCCCCATTGAAGCAAGGTCAATTTACAAAACTCCTTGTATCACAAATAAAGCCTTGCACACTTCCACTCTTTGCTATCTGGCAAATAAACTCAAAACCTCAGGCTGCTCTAAACCTTCACACAATGTGGAAAACTGCTCGAACCTCCTACCTTCAAAAGGGAAAGTTTTATGGCTCCATCCTTCTCAGGTAATGCGGCTAGAATTTGAAACTAACTTCCTCCATCCCTCTGAAACCACCGCCTTGATTAATGAAAACATTCTTGGCAAATGCTTTTGCTTTGGTTCGTCTTGCGCCGGTCCAAGAATTTTTCCTCCTAAGGCACTTTCAGTAATAATTCAACCTATTCCATGACCCTTACGGCGGCCTGGCACTCAAATGAGGTCAATTTAGTAAATATGTATTCTATACCTGTATTAACCCAACGTGTGTGTAACTTTTTAGAATATATACACTATCATGTGTACCTTTTGTAACTTACCTGTTTCTTTTGTAAAGTGCTCTGACACATTTGGGTAACGTTTGCATTATATAAAACTGCATTAAATAAATAAATAACGAAATAAATACAATTGCATGCCACTCCTTCCCTGGCTTCAAAAGAGACCAGAGACTTCTCCTCCTCAACAAATACTTTAATTCTTAGTCCTCTGATCCTCGGTTACTATTCTTGTGCTCAGGTCTGAACCTTATGTCAAAGTCGGCTATTTGCTTGTATGCTGTCTCCTGTCTGCTTAGCATGGTTTCTGTTACTGTGCTGTTGGTGTGTACTAGTTTCTAATGAGTCTCGCCTCATATAAATTCTGTGTTCCTGAGTCACCAGATTCGCTCACGATCATGTAAAGCGCTCTGACACCTTCGATTCCAGCTAGCGCTATATAAAACTTTCAGATAAATAAATAAACATGGGTCTACCTCTGCAGAACGTCCATGGTTTACTTGTCGGGGTTTGCACTGTGCCCTTTCACCTACATCTCGAAATCAAACATTTGTGCATGCATCCTGCACTGAAAATGAGAATGTTTTGTATTTACTGAGTTAGTTATTTTCTAGCCAGTAGTGCTGCCTTACCCCTAAGTAAAGATCGCACCACTGCATTTGATGGTTTGCTGTGTTTGGGGCAAAGAATAAAGGCGCAGATTTACAACCCCCTTGCGCCACTTTTGCGTTGCTTTTAACATTGGAAAAGTGACGCAAAAGTGGCGCAAGAGGCTTGTAAATCTGCCCCCAAAGTACACACGTTGTTGTCTAGAGCAAAACAGGGACAACATTCTATCTAGAATGAATGCAAAATGGCGAGAAAGCGTGCCCAGTTTTGAAAGAAAAGGGCAGTGTTGATTTTTATTTTTGGGTAGTGACAAAGCTCCAAGTTCTTTTCAACGAGTAACTCCTCTCCATGCTACAAATGGACTGCATAGCTGCGGCGGGCAGTTCCTACGGAGTGGAAAGGCTCGTTTCGAGCAGTGTGACACAACCATCAACGGAAACACTTGCATAAAATACACAATGAACTCAGGTAAGATGGTGTTGTATTGAAGGCATGAACCACCACAGGGGCACCGGTCTATAACCTCCTACAAGAGCAAACATGCACCATAAAAAATCTAACCCGATCCTTAAAAAGCTGAACTAAGATTCCAGTAACGGAGATCCAGTTCATAAAAAACACGCACTCCGGAGTCACATTCGTGCCTTACTGGCCTCGGAAAGCGCCGTCGGCGTCCACCAGACAACCATGGTAGGTACTCACCAAGCACGAGAGGCCCGAACTGCACTGCTTGTACCGCGCCGAAGTACCCTCGAGAAGCGGATGACTGACGAAGAGAAGCGGCAAAGGGCGGGTCCGTGCTGCACCTTCCTCGACTTGGCGTCTGAACCGCTTGCACAACTCTTAGGACCATAGGTTCTTTATCTACCTCTCCTGGGCACCTTCGAGCAATTCTTGCTGGCGGTTAAAACCGGTATTTCCTGTTTTTGCAGAATAAAATGTTGGTAAACCCCTTAGGCAGGAAGCAGCAACAACCAGCAGCCAAATAATCCCGTTTTGTATCTTGAAAGCAGTGCTTATCTTAAGTTTTATTTATCTTTCACCTTTTCATGTTTGCCTGAAGGGTATTTTCCGAGAACCCTACGGGCAAAACCATTAATCAAAGCGAGACATAATAGCTGATTTAAAGATTCCTGTGTCAGGCTGGGCATGAAACCCTGCGAGAAATATTTGTAAAATTCCAACTCTGACGTTGTGCACGCACATCTGCTGCCCCCACTCTTTAGTAAATCCGGGCACCGCGTACATTTTTTCCGGAAAACTATGACTCTTTGACTTTACTAATTTTTCAAAGAAAACGCCTCATAAATGCATTTGTTACCCTCTATGAAACATTCTGCAATGTCAAACGGGTAATTCTGTCCCAAATGTGGTGGGTTAGGTTACATAAAAGCAAACATCGACGTTTGTCACACTGGTAGCTGTGTTTTGTAACAATTTTGAAAGAATTACTTATTGTTATGTTTACTTTTATGTTTACTTTTCCTATGTTGCCAGACATCCTTAATGTAATGTAGCAGCAGCCAAATCTCCCCTTCTCCGATTTCTCAGGTCTTTTTATACCCATCTACAAAAAATGGTCAATGTTATGTCTGTGCTAGAGACCGCTTAAGCCTTATTTCCGACTTTTTTTCCTTACATATTACATGTAAAATATACATAGAAATATATTTGGGTCTGCCACCTTCACAACTTGCCTCCTCGAAGTGTGATTATCAGTTTGTGTCAACCACAGGACATCATATTTGGAGTGAGTGAGGAGAGGGGATCAGCCTCTTTCAGCCATTGCGTTGAACAAAGTGGTAGCAGTAATTCCGCAGTGCTTAATTTGTCAAATATTTCTTGCCAGGAGGCCACTGCAGCTTGCATCACCCATTGCCCTTGTCATCGCTGCCAAAACAACTACTAAACATCTCTCTTGCATGTGAATGCAACAGTTCAGATTATTCCAGGTCCCCAAAGTGAAAGGAACGGCTGGGGAGGCAGGTAATAGCACTATTTTAATGTGTATTGTATTCATAAACAACCGTTCTTCTGCTCACCTCTAAATTAGATGAGCAGCAGCACCATGTGGTTGACTGTTCTAAGTATGGTGTTAACAAATAAGTGCAGGTGCCGAGCACTGGAAACAAATTAAGTTTGGGTGCTGAGCACCAAAATGCACCGGCTCAAATTAAGCACTGTTAATTCGAGACATCTCACAAGACTGAAATTCAGTGATTTTAATGCTATTGTTCATAAGTGACAATGTTTAGCCCTACTACATCTGAGTCTGCATTAGGAATGGCAAGGTGCAAAGCTTAGTTTGAATATTCACCAAACATAGGGGGTCATTACGATGGCGGACGGACTTCAGTCCGTCTGCCATCGTGCCGGGGAGTAGGAACGCTCGCCTACAAGGCCAAGGTTTAACAGGGGGTAATGCTATGTGACCACCACTGTAGCAGCCCCATCTGCTATATTTAACATTTTGGCGGGTGCTGCTTACTGCAGCACCTGCCACAATGTTAACAATACGCTGTTTACATTTCCCTGCACTATGTGGCAGGTACAATGCGGTGCCTGCCCAATAGTGCAGGGAAACAAACCAACTATCCCTGCACAAGGGGGGCCCGCAACGGTCCCCCAAAGTACATCCCTGCCAGCCTTTCCATGGTGGTTGAACCACCATGGAAAGGCTGGCGGGGATCCATCATCCTGATCTGGCAGACGGTGCCTGATGGGCACCACCACCATTTTGTGGATTGAGGCGTGGTCCGACAGACAATCATACCGATTGCCTCTGTTGGACCCGTTGCGGACGGTCTTTCCTCCAGCCAGGCACACTGCCTGCCATCCCAATCTGGTGGTCAGTAATAGGCCTTACATTGGCGGTGAACCCGCCACCGACAGCCTGCTGGTGGCGGGTTCATCGCCATCATAACCAGCCCCATTGGAATTGGAATTGGAATTGGAATGGGATTTGTAGAGCGCATGGCTGCCTGTGAGCGTCCCAGCGCTGACTGAAAATCCTGTGGTCGAGTCAGGCGGAGGCAGGGGATGGTCAGGGGAACAGCCATATCTTCAAGGATTTGCGAAAGGACAGGAGATTGGGTTGGGCATGGAGGTCCGGTGGGAGAGTGTTCCACATCCTGGACGCCTGATAGGAGAACCGCCGACCCCCAGAGCGTGTTCTCTTAATCCTGGGTATTTGGGTGAGATGGGCATTGGAGGAACGGAGGGTTCTGTTTGTGATATAGGGCGTCACGAGATCTTTGAGGATGGGAGGGGCTTTTCCGTGAAGGATTCTGTGAGTTAGGCACATGGCCTTAAACTGCACCCTTTGCTCCACCGGAAGCCAATGGAGTTCTCTGATTGCAGGTTTGGCGGAACAACGATTTCTTGTGCCCGTGAGAATTCGGGCGGCCGCGTTTTGCACCACCTGTAACCTGGAGATGACTTTTTTTGGTGAACCGAGGTATAAGGCATTGCCGTAGTCTAGTCTCGACAGTATAAGGCCCTGTATAAGAAGTTTTTTTTACTGAAAAGGAAGCAAGGGGAGGATCTTACGGGTGGACCGTAGTAGAATAAAGCAAGTACCCGCAGTTTTTCTGGCCTGGGTGTTGAGGGTTAGATTGTGATCCAGCCAGATCCCCGAGCTTTTAATGTCAGTTTTGGGGGTTGGAGGGGGGCCCATGCTGGGAGGCGGAAATGGGACTGGTTGCCCAATACCATTAGCTCAGTTTTGTCCCCATTGAGCTTTAAGTGGGAGTCGTTCATCCAGCTCACTATATCCCCCAGACAGGAGTATAGATCAATGGTGGGTTTATCTGACTGGCTGAGGGAGACGGCCAACTGAGTGTCGTCTGCGTAGGTCAGGAGTTTAATGCCATACGGGACGACAATTTGTTCCAGAGGTGCCATGTACACGTTGAAGAGTGTAGGGCTCAATGAAGAGCCCTGCGGCACTCCGCAACGTATCGGGGTTTCCCTGGAGATGCAATCACCCTCCGCCACCTGAAAGGAACGGTTGTGGAGGAAGGATTTGAGCCAGTCAAGTGCGGTCCCATTAATGCCAAGGTTTTCCAGTCGCTGAGCCAGGATGCTATGGTTGACGGTGTCGAATGCTGCGCTGAGGTCCAGGAGGATCACTGCCACTGATCCTCCTGCGTCGATGATCTTCCTGGCTTCTTCGACCACCGCCACCATCGCCGTTTCTGTGCCCTGGCCTGGACGGAAACCGGTCTGGGATGTTTTAAGCAGCTCGTTGGACTCCAAGTAATTAGAAAGCTGGGAGTTGATGTATTTTTCAGCCAACTTGCTAATGCCAGGGAGGAGAGATATCGGCCTGAAATTAGCCAGGTTGTCCGGGTCAAGGTTGGTTTTTTTATAAGGGCTTTCACCACCGCCTTCTTCCAGCTTGTGGGGACCGTTCCGGATTCGATGGAGGCGTTTATTAGGTTGACCATAGGTGCTAAGATGATGGGGGCAACCTGTTTCAGGTGCCTCACTGGGGCAGGGTCGTGCAGAGATCCGCTTTTGAGGGATTGTAGAATAGGTCCAAGGGTTTCCTCACTGATTGGATGAAACTTGCTTAAATCAGTATCTCTGTTCTGGCGCTGTAGAGAGAGAGGGAGAGAGGGATCCACAGGGAGAAGGGAGGGAAGGTGTTGAAGAATGTTTTGTATTTTTGAGTAAAAAAAAGAGGCTAACTCGTTACAGTGTTCGTTCGAAAGGTTGTGTACAGCTGGGGGTACTGGCGTCTTTAGAAGTTTTTTCGCGATAAGAAACGTCTCTCTCGACGAACAGGCTGCCTCGCTGATTTTTTCCTTAAAGAAGGAGATTTGCGCGTTTTTTAAAGCCTTTTTGTAATTGAGGATCATCAGTCTATAATTAATTTTACTGTTGGGATCGAAGTCTTTCCTCCATACTCTTTCTGCTCTCTTGCAGTTTTTCTTTAAGAGGCGTATCTCCTGGGTAAACCATGGCGATGTGGCTTTTTTCCTCGGTTTCCGATGAGGTTTTTTGGGGAGAGCTATATCTAGGGATTTAGTGACCCAGGATGAGAACTCAATGTCTGCTAAATAAGGATTCGAGCTGAGAAGTGGGCTGGTGTCCTCAAGAGCTTGATTCCATTTGTCATAATCTAGTTTCGCCCAGGGGCGGAATGGTCTGCCAGGTGCTTGGATTTGAGGCGGATTGGACTGAATATGCCAGCTAAAGGGGATGAGCAGGTGGTCAGGCCATGGCACAGGGATAGGTGACCCTGCCACGAGGTCAGGAAAGTTGCAAAAGATGGGATCGAGCAGGTGCCCACAGTTGTGAGTGGGGATGGTATTCTGTAAGTGCAGTTGATGAACTGCCAGATCTTGGATCAGTTCTGTAGCTAGTTTGTCATTGCTATCTTCTATATGGACATTGAAGTCCCCTAAAATTAGGAAGTTAGGCCGTATGCTGGACGTGGCCAAGGAGCATTCCAGGAGAGATTCATGGAATTGCCCCTTGGTACCAGGAGGGCGGTAGATAAGGAATCCAGAGAGGGAGGTGCAAGGGGAGATTTGGATGGTGAAATGTACGTTTTCACAGTCCGACAGAGGGCTGTCAAGGAATCTACAAGGGAGTGATTCCTTATAAATGACGGCAATTCCTCCTCCTCTGCCCTTGGGACGGTTTAGGTGTTGAATACAGAATCCGAGGGGAAGGGCTTGAACTATATCGGCGTCTGAATCAGGCGTAAGCCAGGTTTCTGTGAGAAACAGAATTTCTAAGTTAAGGTCCTCAATAAGCAAGTGTATTTCGAGAGCGTGTTTGGGCAGTGATCTGCAGTTGATCAGAGCCATGTTTATGGTCGTCTGGGTGGGGTGGTTGTTCATAGAAGGGGTGTATTTAAAGGAGCAGTGGGGGCAGTGAGTGAGACATGAATCTCCTTTCAGTACCTGGGAGCATGGCGGTGGGACAGGCCTGTTGAGGTAGAGTAGGGCATCCCTTGAGTAAGTTGACATCTTCTCAGTCCCCATGCCTGGCTCCTGGCTAGTACTGGCACGGACGGGCTTGCCTTAGGCGCGCCATCGTCGCGCCTGCTGCGCTCGTCCGCTGCGCATCCTGGGTATGCACATGATTTGTAGGGTGACCTGTAGGCGGGGGGCGTGGCCTCACGGAAGTGGGCGTGTCCCTGTATGCCCGGTAATTGCGGCAAAGAATCCACGGAGCCCTGTGACAGCGCTAGAATCCGCTGTTTGGGTTCGAGTGAATTGCAAATTACGTGCAGTGCTCAGGGGAGAACGTGTCAATTTTAAAAACACAAAGCAAATTATACAGTTTTAAAAGAGTGACAAGAGGTCTCCCGGCTTCCGCCTCAGGAGCAGGTAAGGATTGTCAGTTTGCGCTAATGCTCAGCGCGTTCTGTTTATACTGTTGGCGGGGGGCGTGGCCTCACGGAAGTGGGCTTGTCCCTGTATGCCCGGTAATGGCGGCAAAGAATCCACGGAGCCCTGTGACAGCGCTAGAATCCGCTGTTTGAGTTCGAGTGAATAGCAAATTACATGCAGTGATCAACCAAAATGTACCATGTCATTATTCTATTCCACATGGTAATGATGACAAAAATATTTAAAGAAACTAAAAATTATGACAGTCTGGTTCATGTCAAGGCACAAATTAATCAGGTAATGCTTAATATAAGGCACAGGAATAACAATATATTGATCTGCCTGTAACACATTGGTGCCACTGCACTGACCACATGCTACAAGTCGGTACGTATGCAAAGGTAGGTAGGTACAAATTTCAAAGTTTGGACACCTGATATAGTTTCAGTATAATTGACAGAAAGACTGAAAGTTCGAGGGCAAGGAAGTGGAGAGGCGCTGCCTCCTTACATTCCTGCCCACATTAGTGCTGGCTGCATCAGGCCATCACTGTCAGCCCAATTCTAGCACAGTACCAACTGGTAGTGATGCAAAGGTCGCTCGTCAGCACACCTTATAGGTTCAAACTGATACTTCTCTTCAGATACATTGAT
Source organism: Lissotriton vulgaris (assembly GCF_964263255.1). Taxonomy (NCBI): domain Eukaryota; kingdom Metazoa; phylum Chordata; class Amphibia; order Caudata; family Salamandridae; genus Lissotriton; species Lissotriton vulgaris. The sequence continues at coordinate 1,529,601,950 of NC_141693.1, forward strand.
AGTGCAAATTAAATCTCAGTTCTGAGCCAAGAGACAACACCCAATACATTTTTGAAAATATCTTTTCCACTTCTTTTCAATCTCCTAATAAAATAACCAAAAGAATTAATATAACATCACATAGACATACTGGGACAAACACAGGCACTGAGAGACATACATGAGGGTTGGGAGCTACAAATATATTGGGACTGGGAGAAAACACACACAACTGTGCACACTAGATGTTTCAACTGTGAGACCAACATAAGAGCTGGAAGACACATTCACACATGGACTTGGAGACAAATGTTCATTGACACTGAAACAGATGGGGTAAGAAGAAAGAAGCTTGAGGACTTTCATTTTCAGAAGGATTTAGTTAAGGCTTCTCTATATAGGCTAGTGCTTAGGGGAGGGGAATTTTATTAATTCAATTTGAAAGTGAAACTGAAATGTTAGCAACGTTTATTATAAAATGTTCGAAATTAGTTATAGAAAGAGGTAGACCTGTCATCTTCAGGGTGATATTTCCCCAAACATTTTGCCTGCTTACCTTCACTTTTTTGGTATCTTTTTGTTTGCCTTAGGACTTTGAGCACTTTACCACTGCTGACCAGTGCTAAAGTGCATGTGCTTCTCCTCTCCTCCCAACACAGTGACATTGGTGCATACTCAGTTGGCATATTCAGTTTATTATAAGTCCATGTAAAGTGGTATACCATATACCCAGGGCCGGCACCTAAATGCTACTACTGGGCCTGCACCACTAATCGAGCCCCAAACAAGCAACCTTTCAAACCTGCCTCAGGGTTGCCATTGCAGGACGTTTGTGTGCATTTTACTTCCACTTCAACTTCAAATTTAAAACTGCCTGCCAAGCCTTAAACTCCCCTTTTAATACACACGTCACCCCTAAGGTGGACCCTAGTTAGCCTTAAGGGCAGGGTACTGTGTAAATCAAAGGTAGGATATGTACTTTTATGGTTTACATGTCCTGGTAGTGACAAACAGCTAATTTCACTTTTCACTACAGTGAGGCCAACTCCTCTCATTGGCTAGCTTTGGGAATTGCTTAGAGCACTAGGAGCAAGTTGGCGGCCGCTTACCTGTGGCCGTTGCGGTGGAGCAGTGAGGACACGAAGGAGATGGAGCCCAATGGAGACATAGCTTTTACAACAAGGAGTCTCCCGACACTGGAATCTAGGAGAAGCCAATACCGGGAAACACGTACGGGATGCTGACGGCGCTTACCTGCCGCGGGTCCGCTAAACAACTTTTGCGGGCGCTGGTGCTAGCTGTGGTTGGTTTGGGGTGGGAGGCATGTACCACAACTCCCACTGTGCCCTCTGTCCCACACCCCAGCCAGATAGAGCCCTCCCCCTCCCAGGAGCGCCTAGAAGCCATTGCAGTACACCAAACAAACTTACAGGTGGGTAGCCATCTTCACTGGGCTGGCTGTTTGTGGGTTGGAGACCTGCATCACTACACACACCACCAATTGCATACAATGCATCAATACCTCACATGTACAAGTCATTGATGTACCTCTGCACCAAGTAATGAGGCACAGTATTGCACTTGATAAAAATAGTGAAGATCTCTCAATTGTGTAGTGCACAGACAGTGGATGACATCCAGCTAACAGAATACTTGCACAGTGCCCATCACTGACCATTCCCCATCTAATCCACAGGTGATGAAGAACTCACTGCTGAGGACAACAACAACGACCAGCAGAGCCAGTCTCCACACCCGGTCCATGGACTCTCGGATGTAGACTCCCAGGATACTTTGGATGATGAGCTCCAGGCAGGCCCATCTGGTGTGCCAGGGGACAACAGGTCTGACCACCATGCCTGCTGCAACAACAACTGCACAGCAGACCCCTGAAGTTACAGCCTGTGCCTCCTCCACCGCCACCAACACTACCCCCACCAGTGCCACCTGCAGCACCCTCCCTGTCCCAGGGGATGACCAGCCCACACCAGCAACTGTGGATGGCAGGGAGAATGTGCGAGGGCCCACAGTGGCGAGGCAACAGGTTTATGGCAGCAGGGCAGAGGAGAGGGCCAGGGTCACCTCCAGACCTCAGGAGGTTGGCACACCATCCCTGGACCAATTCGACAGAGTCATCGGGGTCTACGAACAGGTCCGGGGACAATGTGGCCTGTCTGACGAACTATTACGTGAGCTCATCCTGCTGATGAGGTCCATCAACAAATGCATTGGACAAATGGTGGACCTCATGGCCCAGCAAGTGGCATTACTGAGGGACAGGCCTGCGTCCCAAACAACACCTCCGCCCCCTCTGTTGTGCTGCAGGATGACAGTGCACCATCCTCCCCTGCGCCCACAGGGAGGGGTGAGACCTCAGACGCCGCTGGCCATGCAACAGGCCCCCCCCTCCAAAGCGATCAAAGGGGCATTCAAAATAGAGCCTGGGAATCTCTGGAGGCAAAGCACCAGCCACACGCCAGTCACGGAGCCAGCTCTGATGGCAACCCTCTTCCCCACTACATTGACTGTTTGGACTGTCCTTCCCCACACTGCCTTGTGAATGGCACCTGTCTGTTGGACTGGGTCATCACATCGATGTGGTGTCTACTCCTATGTTTCAATTACCATGACTGTCAATTCACTGCTCCATCAACACCTTCATGTAAATATGCCCGCACCCCTCACAAGTCAATTTTGTAAATAAAATACCTTACATACTTCAATAGGTGCAGCTTTGTCTTTAGTGCAAAATTTGCAGTGTTCAAAATGTCCATGATGTATCCAAAAGATGTATCGTATGTAGGCCTGTATAATTTTGAGGCACTTAGGGAGACACAACAGAACAACAGTCACTGGCATTAGTTTGGCATCACAGACATAACACTACAACAAACATCCACATATGTCTACAGGCAGACAAGACAATGTGCAACAAGTGTCAACAAACGGAGTTCTGTATACGTTCACATGTGAAATGTCACTGACTGATTTCCACACACACGTGACTCAACATGTGCCTGTCTGTACCATCCACACATAGCCCTTTACAACAACGGCAATTACACCAAAAAATGTACAAGTTGTACCTCGCCAAACACCTTCAAGTGAAGTAATGGGCGATGAGCTGTTGACGCATGTCAACTCCTTCCTCCTCTCCACTGTCCTCATCACTAGACTCAGGTCCTTGAGCAGGTGGTGGCCTTGGGCCCTCCACCATCGTCCAGGAGCAGGGGAATCCCCTTGTGAATGCCCATGTTGTGCAGCATACAGCATGCCACAATGATCTTGCAGACCTTCCCATGTGAGTATGATAGTGCACCTCCTGTCCTGTACAGGCAGGGGAATCTTGACTTGAGCAGGCCAAAAGTCCGCTTAATGATACGTCGGGTCCTGCCTTGGACCTCATTGTACCTGATGTCTACCGGGGTCCTGGGATTCCGTAGTAGGTTCAGCAGCCATGTACGACCTGGATATGCAGAGTCACCTGGGAATGACAAACACACATTGCAATGTTGCACAGGTAGAGGGCAGTAGGTCACACGCACAACACACCATATCACTAGGCATACTCACCTACAATCCCAGCATGCTCGGGAAGCAGATTTGCCATCATGCTGTTCCTCAGGATGTACGAGTCATGGGCTGAGCCAGGGAATCTTGCACACACATGTGATATGGTCATGTCCGCAAGGCACACCACCTGCACATTGATCGAATGATAATGTTTACGATTTCTAAAAATGTGCTCACTCGCCTGTGGTGGCACCAGACCGACATGGGTGCAATCGATGGCACCAACAACATGGGGGATGTGCCCAAGGGGATAGAAGTCACCCTTCACACCAGCCAATTCTGCTCCCCTGGGGAAATGTATGTATCAATCCTTATATATCATCATGGCTGCAAGAACATCCCTCAGCACCAGGCTGAACATAGGTTGTGACATCCCTGCAGCGCTGGCCACGTTTTCCTGGAAGGAACCAGTTGCAAAAAAGTGGAGGGCTGCCATCACTTTGTATGTGGATGTGAATGCTGTTGGGTAGTGGCGACGAGGCTGCAGGTGGGGCTCCAACAGATCACAAAGGGGTTTCAGTGTCAGTCTGTCGAGGCCGAATTTATAAATGATCGCAACATCCTCTATGTCCTCCAGCAATGTCAGGTGACGTATGAGATTAACCCTCCTCCTAGTTGAGATGTAAATGGACACATGTCAATGACAACAATCATGAGATGGCCACAGCACATCCAATTAAGGATGTCATGGAAAAACAAAGACTGCCATGAGAGATGCGTGGCACACTGTGGAAAATTGTTACGGTTTGGTGAACATCATCTGCGCCATCTTGCCTTTTTTCCGACGCCACACTTTATGTTTACGCCCCCACCATTTTAGCTGTTTTAATCAGAACCACTCTCTGCACGTCCCTGACCCCCAACACGGTTCTTCACCCTCGCCAGCACCCCCATGCACTGGTCACCCCCGCCCTCACACGCCTAGCGCATAAGCAGCAGCCATTTTAAGCACCATGGCCTTTCTGCCCCTCGCTGATAGCCAGCGCGTCTCTCTCTCTCTCTCTCTCTCTCTCTCTCTCTCTCTCTCTCTCTCTCTCTCTCTCTCTCCTATCCTCGCAGGCATCCCCCCGCACGCTGACAACCCCCTCCCGCTCTCACATGCCTTGGGTCATAAACCCCTCTTCAGCGTAGCTCCTGCCTCGGAATCCCATCCTGTTCCCAGCGCGACACCTCCCTCCATTCCTTTCATGGTCCCGGGTCCTTTGATACAACCCCCCTTTTCCTGTGTGCCCGTTTGTTTTCCTTGTTCCCAGGCCACCACCTGGCCCCGCGGACACTGTTTTATTACCCCCCCGTACAGTAGGAAACTTCCCCCTATCAAAAGACCCTCAAACCGATCAAAGCCCCCACCCTACGAGATCCGATCAAACTCCACACATTCCGTGAATCGGCGGAATGTCCAGCTGCGCGATAGCCATCACCTGTTGTTACCGGGGTGGGGACTTCAACTGTAAATGTGTGTGGGAACGGGCCTGAAGGGGAGATTCCGAGGATATCCTTTTATGTTTCAAAGCATTGCAAGAATGTGTTACATGCAATAAAGATCATAAACCCGTGTATAAGAGGCCAGGCCTCGAGAGATGCAGTTAGAGCACCTCGTGACGATACTTGCTGTCCGAATTGATGTGTTCTCCTCCGGAGAGAATAAACTCTCGTTTCCTGCCTTTCAGTCTCCAGCGCCTGCTTCTTCATTGATTAATATTGGTGGGTCATAGAGGCGACATCGCCGGGCAACACTAAAGGGTCTTTGGTTACTGGTTGTCTTTGCACCCTTTTACAATTGGCGCCCAATGTGGGGCCCATCAGCGACTCGTGGATCCAGTGGGAGAGGTCCTGATGACAGAGTGAACGACTGCAACGATCGGAAGGTACCCTGTCCGATAGACCCTCGTCTGACAGCCGATCATCCAAACTTCACTGGTTCCGAACAGACCTCTCTCGAGTGATCTACGGTCCTGACTGGGAACCATCAGGAGTGCCACGAGGAGTACGAAGAGAAGAGGACGATCGGGCGCTGGATTCGGAAGACAAGAAACTGTCCATACGGTCCGGGTAAGGTCGTGTAAACACGACGAATTGCGAAATGATTGATGATTGATGGAAAATACTAGTATTATTCTTTGTTAATTTATTTGGAGTTTCGCTGTCGGCAAACGGAGAAACAACCGGCTCTCTCTTTGCAAGCAGTGAAGGATAGGTACGCATCTGTCGGACCTATCTTTCTCCCCCACTGAACAATTGCCCCTCCCCATTGATTAACTGTTACGGATTGTTTTCTGGAGACTCTCTGTCTGCAAACAGGAAAGAATAGGTCCCCTCTTTGCAGATAGTGAAAGGGTAGGTGACGCAAACCTTTGCGGGCCTACTTATTCTCCCCATTGACCATTTTTTATTTTTTATTTATTGACCAAACACTGATTGCCCGAATATTGGTTCATGAGGTATTCACTGCCTGCAAACAACGTAGAATAGAAATATTCTGTCTAGTCTTTGCACGCAGTGATAAGATAGGTAGTGCTGACTATTATCCCCATTGTGATCCGTCATGCCTGTCTTCTCCCCACTGATGGATAGCTGGTTCAGCCCGGACCGTTTATTAGAGGTGGACCATCTAGATCCGCTGGAAGGCACCCCTAATAAAGACATGTTCACAAAGTATAGATTAATTACCATAGCCTATAGTAAGCTATGGCACAAGTACACCAAAGCAAACCAAGAGAAACAGTGGCCACTGATAGGATCCTTCGATCTTGACAAAATAGAAACGGTAGAAATAGCCCTTCGTAATAATAAGACAACGCCTATTGTGCTCGATAGTCTCGGTATGTGGCGCAAAGAAGCTACGCAACGAAAGGAAAGAGACGAAGTCAGAGTAGGTAAAGAAACGCGACAGGCAACCCTCCAAACGTCTGGTAGGCAAAAGGAAGGGCCAGCGACGACACAGTTCCGAGGATTAGACACAAAAAGAGAACGGTGTAAAGGGATGTGCCGACGGGACAACCCCGAGACACAACGACCCAAAAGTAATCCCCCGACACTATGCACAGGACGAACAGATTTAAGGCAAAACCAATGTGCTTTTTGTAAATGTCTCGGGCACTGGAAAGCCCAATGCCCGACTCTACAGAACATAGGTAAGAGCGGAGGGTTGACAGAAATAACAAGCCGGCAGAAAGGGAAAAGGCGTGAGATAAAAACAAATCAGACTAACACGGACAGGACGGATAGAACCACCACGTTTGATTATGCTCGATGGCCCAGATTTCGTCAGACCAATTTTAACGACATGTTAGAGTTCTGGGACTGATTGCCCCCTGTTGCCCCCCCCACTCTGAAAAACAAAAGCAATTACAGGCCTGCGTAGACAACCCCCCGTTAGAAAAAGGACTCAAGGAAGCCAAGCATCTGTTATATAATTTAGGATTTAATTACGATAAAGATAACACACAACCAACGATAAATAGAAAAACTAGTAAAACATTCTTTAAAGTAAACTGTACTAATAGGAACAATACAAAACATATTACGCTCACTCCGGAAGTTCTCAAAATGTAACAGGTCAACGGTCTCGCCCATCCGGAAGGTGAAACACACAACACGTGTGGGGCGGGGCCTGCCATCAGCCATAGACCAAAAGAAATCGGCGACGAGAAGGTACAGGAGGCTCCATGGCCGACATGAAATGGTCTTCCCATACTCTCCTTCCTGGGGTGACGTCCCCCGGGCCACGAGTAGGGAGGGGGCGGATGCAGGTGACCCCCTCCCTCGTATCTCCTGGTCCGGCCATCACGAATTCCTCCATCGAACTGATGCAGGGTGGGCTGGGAGGGAGAGGCGACGCGGACGAACCTCTCCCACCTCCACAGGTAGGAGGTTTCCCAGCCCCGACCCGGCGCCGATGTCCTCCAGCCGGGCGACGGCCATATACCTGCGCAGCACAGAACTTACAATGTCCGACGCACATATATTTGCACAGCACAGAACGTACAATGTCCGACGGACCTATTTCCGCAGCACAGAACATGCAGTGTCCGACGGGCATATTTGCGCAGCACCGAACATACAATGGTCCCCCAAGAGTCGGAATCAGGGGTGTAGGGTGGTCATCATGTGCACCCCTGATTCAAAAGGGATGGTGTGGGGTGTGCTGAGAGGGGAAGGCGGCACAAGCAAGTCTCCCTCGCCTCCCCAGACAGAGGCGCCACGGCTGCACCCTAGCGCCCCGAACCAAATGTCCTGCTCCAACAGCACGGTGTTCTGTTTTTGTCGCCACAAGAAGTTTTTCCACTCCTGAAAGACACGACAAAGGGCGGCTGCTGCAGGGTCCCAAAAAGGCGTCTGGGCCCTCTGGAAGGCGGGTCTAGGCCGCTGGAGTAACTTTGTCCGAAATTTCAACTCGGGCACTTGCGCACCTGGACACAAGCCCCCACCTTCGACAAACATCCCCTCGACTTTGAAGATTCTACCAAAGTCCCAGGAGCCCTCGGCCCCTACAGGCTTCCGGTGGGGAACAGCTGCATTAATCACTAATGAAATAACCACGACACAGCCACAAGATGGTGGTGCTCTCGTGTCAGCGCCAGCTTTAGTCTGAACCACCCAGGAACATTGAGGGCTAACGAACTCGAGTAAGTTGCGGCTGAACATCAACGTGACCCGGTAAGAAAGATTCCACTTCCCTCCCCCTTTTGATTGACGGTCCACACCACCAGCCCCTCTGTTAGCACAGGTTTTTGAACTACCGAAAGGGACTCTGGTCCAACCGCCAATCGTCGGAGACATTTTTTGCCCCTGATGCTACTCCCGGACTAACCCGGCCTCGCCCAAAATGGCGCCGGTATCAATAGGAACTCACGGACACCTCGTGGTGTTCTTTAGCTAATGAGACTTGATGTACTAAGATATGTATGTGAACCTTTTGTACACTTGACGAAAAAGGGAGGAGGGTTCACTTGACGAACACGTCAAAGTATCCCGATTAAATGTTGATTTCAATGTACGATTTTTAATGATATTTTATTGTGACCGATCCATAACGTCGCTTATGACGCACACCCACGGTAAACATATAGGAAATGTGATTGCAATTAGTCTGACTGTGTTTCCAATTATGAAATAAATGCCTCCTTTTCCCTCAACTATTAATAGACGTTTTTAGTTTCTTGCAAATAACTAAGTAGACCTTTTTAATGTTTTTTAACGTTACAAAATAGCCCCCCCCTACTGTATGTGCTTCAGCCATCGCCATGTCTGACCGAAATACAATTGCGCTCTCGTATTTTACTTACTGAACGATTACGCAAATAAAGGTTTTCCAAAATATGAACAGGTATCGCATACTTTTGTAAAAGTGGGAATTGGTGGGAGGGCTTTTCTGTGCGCAACCGTTTTGCTCTCTTTTTAAGGTTATTAGAAAATGGTTGGTCGGCCCCGGATGGATGATTGAATCTAAGGTATGATACGCTGCCTCCAAATGTACGACTAGGCTCAGGAACTAACGCAGGAAGAAGGACCTCGACTTCTGAGAACGGGTAAAGTGAAGCGGTGCGAATGACAGAATGTTCTAAAGGTATGATACTCGAAGGTACTAAGGAACAGGGTCGGCCGAAGAACTGATATGCCTTAGAACATCACAGCATTAAGGATGATTTAAGGGTCCCGATAGCTAGATACACCTCCAAAAACCAAATACCTTGCGCTAGGCGCCCCAGGTTTTTTTCTTAGCGTTTCCCTACACACGATCTAAAATACCACGCTTGGACCGTCTCCCCCATGAACAACCTATCGCTCGCCACCCTTACCACACTGCCCACCCCCTTTGACTTCGGAAACCGGGACCCCAGGGATTATATCCCGAGGGAATGAGACGAGTATGTGGTAAATAAAGGACTTTCGTGCCCGTACATTTGATATGCTCGAATGTTGTTCCCCCTCCCTTTCCCTCTTTTTTCTCCCTCTGCAGGTTACATTGGAATCACGATTAGGGTATAGTAAGAGATCTGGAGCCACGTCACGTCCGATCCATGAAGCGGACTAACGCTGCAAGATGACACCTAACTACACCCAACTCAATGCATGTCCTTTTTGTACCTGACCTAATGCGCTTCCGTCCCAAACTGCATGCTTTCTACATCCTAACACAGACCCGAAACGTCTCGTATTGGGTAATGCACTGAATAGCCTAAATAGTACACAGTCACTCTCCAGGACACATGTGTATCATTTAGCCTATCGTTGCACATCTCTCTCTCTCTCTCTCTCTCTCTCTCTCTCTCTCTCTCTCTCTCTCTCTCTCTCTCTCTCTCTCTCTCTCTCTCTCTCCCTAACGACTGGCCCCCAATTGGCAAACCTGGGGTACCACCCAATTGACTCCAAATACCACAAGTATTTGCACAAAATTTGTCTTAAATAAAATTACATCGATGCCATGGTAATACCTCTCCTTTTCTGCTAAATATTGATGAAAACTAGATTGGCCGAAAAGAAAGGGACAGGTAAGACGACTACGGTTCCCTAATCTGACCCGTAATGAGGGACTACTTGTCAGTGGCTTCTATGATAAAATGTCTCTGGTAACGCGACCTTCCCCGTCCCAAATTGTCTCAATACCCCAATCAGTAAAAGCGATCGAGACATACCCGCCTTCCCAGGACACCATCAGTTTTGTATCAGCTGCCCCAGATGAGAATTTGAAAAATGTCCCTTGCCCCAATTCGCTGTGTTCCTAGTTGTTTTCCATAAGACCCCACTCACGCCAAGGATGAGTTTAATGGTTATCGCAAGCCCCCCGAGTTTAATGAAGTAGCCAGGTTGCAAGAAACGATGTAGAAATTAGAATGATGCTTACAAAGTTAAAATTAGATCGAAAGGTGAAAAAGAACTTGTTGCAGTAAACCCTGTTGAAAATAAGATGTTTGGTTAAAAGATAGGATACATTGATGTAATGGAGAATCGTTTAGCCTATGTTCATTCCTCAGAAGGGTACCTATCAGACTATGGTGAATAGCACGTTGCACTTTTTCGTAAAATACACTGAAGACCGGTCTAGCCTTGTAAAACTCATACTAGGGAAATGGGTCTCTGCCAGAAGAACTGACATGACTATAATAAACGAATGCAATGAATGGGTATCAGACCTCGTACCACGACAAATGAGTGTAATAACCAACAAAACGCCAAAGAAATAGCCACAAAGGAAAATTGTTGGGAATCCAGCAAACCTATCATCAATTATTTATACGTTGGCTGCAAAACCTCAATGTAGCGGATGTTTACCCCAGTTGCTTGGTGTTGGGAGAGAAATAGATTTATGTGATTACCTTCCTCTGCAAATTCTCTAAAGACTGTCTTTTCAAACTCATTTAAGGATACCACTGTCGGAGGAGAAAGAGACCAGATGTGGGAGCACGCGGCCTGACTGCAGATTGTGGAACCTCAGCGACGGAGACCAAGGCGAGACCACAACAGTAAGGAGTCGCAGGACGAGGCACTGTTTCCGACAAAGCTAAAGGAAAGGGCTGACCTGAGGCCCCTGCTCTATGATCGACGTGTGCCGAAAAGTCCCCGCTCTCTGAACCTGGTTATGGACCCGCCTGTCTAAAATCTTCCGTCCCCCTGGTCTGTTCCCGACCTGGCCCCGCTCCATCCCCCCCTCCTCCGACCTACCATAAGGACTACTCACACACCCCCCCTCCTTCCACCTGAACTTTCAAAATCCTCTAAATCCTACTGTGCCGTCCAGAGAAGGGTATTTCCTGCGCCAAAAGGGAAGGAGCTCCGACAAAGTAGACCATGGACTACGTTAAATCTCAGAACGGTGACCTAAACACCACCAAGGGTCACCCCAAAGAGAAGCTAGACGAGGTATGTGGTTCTACCCGCTACCGAGCACCTTGAAGATGATGGAAGCAACAGGAAATACCCACCACAGAGACCCAAGAAACAGACAGACTCCACAACTCAAAGGCAATTGCACTCTTCATCACCGTCCTTTTCTGTCTCCTAATAACTATGCTCTGGGTTACGGAAGAAAATGCACCTGCTCCAAAACCGTAACGCATTTCTCCCATGAGGTCTGGCGAAACAAAACAAAGATGTACTCCCGCACCGCAGACCTCCAACGACTCAATCCACATGAACATTCCTGTTGACAGAACGAATTGTAATACAGGTGCTTAACAGTGCCAACAGAAGACGACAAAGAACGCTGAGAACTCACTAATGCTGGTCCATGACCATAAGACACTGAGAACTCTGATTATTATTTTTATTATATCTCATTTCTCTTCCAACCACCATTGAATTTGACTATGCTCCCACCGAGTACAAAAAGGACTTACTTATATGATAACTTACCAGTTCCTATTCCGAATGACTATAAGCATCTATGATCTGTACCCAACGCTCTCGCCGCATAATTTTAGTCTGATATTGCACTACTATGACTTTCCTGCAACAAGCTTAACGATGAACCCGCCTACTAGATGACAATATTTTCAAATGTGATGTTTATAATGTGATGTTTATGTACAGTTCCTTCGCCTAGGTCTCCTCCTCCTTACTTATGACCACCGCAGTAGATATAGTTATGAAATAGGCCAGCAAGATGTCTTGGAAATGTTAAAGGGAGGACTGTGGAAAATTGTTACGGTTTGGTGAACATCATCTGCGCCATCTTGCCTTTTTTCCGACGCCACACTTTATGTTTACGCCCCCACCATTTTAGCTGTTTTAATCAGAACCACTCTCTGCACGTCCCTGACCCCCAACACGGTTCTTCACCCTCGCCAGCACCCCCATGCACTGGTCACCCCCGCCCTCACACGCCTAGCGCATAAGCGGCAGCCATTTTAAGCACCATGGCCTTTCTGCCCCTCGCTGATAGCCAGCGCGTCTCTCTCTCTCTCTCTCTCTCTCTCTCTCTCTCTCTCTCTCTCCTATCCTCGCAGGCATCCCCCCGCACGCTGACAACCCCCTCCCGCTCTCACATGCCTTGGGTCATAAACCCCTCTTCAGCGTAGCTCCTGCCTCGGAATCCCATCCTGTTCCCAGCGCGACACCTCCCTCCATTCCTTTCATGGTCCCGGGTCCTTTGATACAACCCCCCTTTTCCTGTGTGCCCGTTTGTTTTCCTTGTTCCCAGGCCACCACCTGGCCCCGCGGACACTGTTTTATTACCCCCCCGTACAGTAGGAAACTTCCCCCTATCAAAAGACCCTCAAACCGATCAAAGCCCCCACCCTACGAGATCCGATCAAACTCCACACATTCCGTGAATCGGCGGAATGTCCAGCTGCGCGATAGCCATCACCTGTTGTTACCGGGGTGGGGACTTCAACTGTAAATGTGTGTGGGAACGGGCCTGAAGGGGAGATTCCGAGGATATCCTTTTATGTTTCAAAGCATTGCAAGAATGTGTTACATGCAATAAAGATCATAAACCCGTGTATAAGAGGCCAGGCCTCGAGAGATGCAGTTAGAGCACCTCGTGACGATACTTGCTGTCCGAATTGATGTGTTCACCTCCGGAGAGAATAAACCCTCGTTTCCTGCCTTTCAGTCTCCAGCGCCTGCTTCTTCATTGATTAATATTGGTGGGTCATAGAGGCGACATCGCCGGGCAACACTAAAGGGTCTTTGGTTACTGGTTGTCTTTGCACCCTTTTACAACACCAGGTTACATGGGTGGACAGTTGAGAAACACAGAGGGCACACCTCTCCATTTACAATACACAAGTGCCGCAAACAACACATAGGTCAATGTGAATGCACACATACTGAACCCCACAAATCACATGTGCACGCCTCGTACCGTTGAGGAAATAGAAATTTTTAGGTAATCAATGTGTCCCCCACTCGCACCCTATCCATGCACCCATGTTCCTTGTATGTCATGTAATTCCTAATGCCATGAAGACGCATATGCATTTGCGTCCAACGTTAACATGCCAGTTAATCAGTCCTCCTAGAAAACTACGTTAATTTGGCTTCTAGGCCTATGGTGCCAACGTCTTTACATGGTGCACTTTTAAATAACGCGAAACACACGTTTTCCACGTTTCCTGGCTCAGTCGAGCTAGGCCCTTAATTGAGGCTCCGAGTCTCTTCTGTCTCTGAAAGCTGCAGTTTAGGTATGCATCCCTGACCTCTACCTTACTTCCAACCCAGCGAAGCGGTGCCCGGCTCGGCCAGGCCTGCCTGCCAAGACAGTATTTTGCCTACAGTTATCTGCTCAGCCTCCTCGAAAACACATTCCAGTCTAGTGAAATAGGTAAACATATTCCCGGCTGCAGAGCAAAGGGCCCGGCCTTCCTGTCCTCCTTGCAAGTGATTTACAGAACCCGTTACCATGGTAGGCCCATGGCCCCGCGCATTGCACCAAGACACGTATGCACGCACTAGCATTCAGTATTGAACAGCCTCTGCCCGAGAGACCTTTTACTTCAGAAAATACATCCTCCAAACATGAGATACCAGATATGCTATAGGTGCAAGTCGTTCTGACATCCCAGACACCAGACTCCTCTACTAGTGCTAAAAGTCAAGCCCCCAGTTCTCCCCAGTTACACGTCTATACCACGTCATGCTTAGTTGCACACGCACCCATGCCAAAGGTTTCTGCTGACCCTGCAGAATTTCATTATGCATCCACCCACTTATGATACTTCTGTGACGTTTCCAATACACGCCTACGTGTACGCCCTCTTACACGCTTCCTGTTACGCACATGTGTTCTTATCTTTCTCTTTTCACTTGTTACGCCTACTGTATTCATTTCAATTATACTGTTTTACTATATATAATGTATGATGTTAATAAAACGTTGAATGTCCCTTCCTGAACCTTAGTGGTGATGGAACTCGATGTCCCGGTTCTCGAGAACCTGAATTAAAGCCCGTATGACTCAGATACCACGGACTCTGCCTCTCATTTATCTAGCTATCCTTTATTGTCATTTAATGTATAGAAAAATAGTCCGGTAAATTTTATTTACCACATAAATCTGGCGCCCGAACAGGGACCCCTCCCCTTCATCACGCGCCGGTGATGTACGCAGGCCCCTGACCACACCTGCGGGTTTTCCTGCTATCTCCCTCAGGCCCACGGAGGAGACGGAGACTGCGGTCCGGCATCCAGACGAGGCGGTGAGGAATGCGGAGAGTCCCGACCAGAGCCCAAGCTGAGAGAGCAAGGTCCGAGGTATCCAGAGGCCCACCTGTTCCGAAGCGCATGCGTCGTAGTAGCAGCCAGATGCCGTAGCAGTCCAGTCCAGTCCAGTCCAGTTTCCGAGGCCTTCAGTTTTGCTTCCCGGTGAGTACCGTTGTTGGGAACGCATCTAGACGGGTTCATTAATTTGTGCCCGGTCAAGACGGGTCTGGGTACACAGACTCGGTCCAGACGTGTTCACTTAGGTGAATACGGTACGACGTGTCTCTTTATGGGACCGGTATTGTCTGTACTGTTTTAGCAGTGCATCTAGTGATCCAGTATTCTAGTATTGTTTCTCGAGATTTTCAGAGTTTGTGTTTTCTATGTACCAGGTAATATCAGTCTGAAATGTTTTAATGTGTTTAATGTCGTGGTATGAATGATTGTTTGCTATTCATTACTGTGTTTATTGTGTTCACGTTCAAGTAAGTTCCAAAATGCCACTGTTCTCGAAATTACGTCAGATAGGAACTGGGAAAGGGATACTCGAAGAAGCAGTTCCCGTCCCGCCTAGGGACACTCCAGGACATTTTATGTACCACAAGCATGGCTTAGATGCCATACTGTACTTAGACTTGTGGGTTGATTATACTAGGGATCTGGATGAGAAGTATAGATGGCCTGTCTCAGGGACATGGGATGCTGAATGCATCATGAGAGTAGAAGAAGCACTATGGAAAAAGAAAGCCAGACAATCCCAGAAAGATGCCATAGAATTGTGGCGTAAAGAGGCGCATAGAAGAACAGAGAAAGAAATCAGGAAAGCAGAGAAAAGTAGAGAAGAATCTGAAAAAGCTAAAGAAAGAGAGTTACTAGAAGAAGGAGAACGAGTTAGAACAGAACAATTAGACAGACTAAGAAATGCCCTTATTACAGGCATGTATCCTGTTCTCGCCGAGGGCCTGCCCAAAGCGACCCCGGAAGTACCCTGAAACTTGCCGTCACCATTGGTCCCGACTAAATTACGTCACAAACAGACCGCCGCAGAGATTTTCCTTTCTTCATATTTAGATGACACTGTCCCAGAATATGCAAACAGAAATCCTCCTCCAAATGCTCATCCTCCCAACCCTGTTCACATTCCCGCTGATGACACGACCCCTCCCACTGTCTCATCTGCCACTGTTCCGGCCACTGGTCCTAGTAATCCTTTTAAACCACCTGCAACGCAGGGCCAACCCGCATTATCTGCATTACCTGCACCTATTTTACCGCCTACCCTGCCACCAGTGACAGCACAGCCAGTAATAGTCGACGATCCCGCTTTAGGGGGAGCAGTAGGAGGTACTCCTGTCACCCCGCCTCAAATAAAACGAACCACACTCAGAGAAGCAGCATTACAACGTACACCAAAAGTAGCTACGTACGCAGCCCTTAGACAGTACATTACAGATTGTAGATATGATCCGGTACCAGGCGAAGACCAGATGATATTATATTCATTACGTATACGACGTGTTACAAACTATTTGACCATTTTACCAGACATGACTAAACATCTAGACAACATATATCACTTTATTAGAACAGGGGAGAAACCAGAAAGTATTCACGAGGCCATGGCACACAGAAAGGTGGAGACTCAAGGTATGATCCTACAGTTTTTGATAAATTGTTTGATTAGGGAACAAGACCAGCCAGGTAAAGACAAAGAAGAAATGAAACTTCTGATTAAATGGAGTGACAACATAGCTGACGGAAAACACAGTAAACAAGGTTGTATAGAATCCATGTACAGAAAGATACGTAAAGAAATTCTAGACATACACGCAAGGGAAAAAGCAGCGAAAGAAAGCGAGAAAGCAGATGATAACGTCTCAGAAGACGATGATATAGAAACAGAAACACAAGGTAGGATAGCGTATGTAGGAAGGGTGAGACCTTTTGACAGACCCATACGTCTAGAAAACCAGAAACGTTTTCTTCCTCCCATACCAGAACAATGTTCTCTTGAACATCTATTCCAAGCTACTGATAAAATACTGAAAGAACGAATAGGTTACAGTGAACTTAGTACCATGCCTGAACAGGAACTGGCCCGGTCAGCAGTCCAATGGGCCGGCAATACTAGTGTATATAAAGATGACATAGTGGCGCAAACATTTTTGAGTCTTTCCCCAGACGAACAGCGACTAGCTGGTATGTACATGATCCAACACATCATTACACTGTATGAAAGTCAGCATTCTGATCCATGTCCCCTATATAATATATTGGAAGAATTACTCCTAAAAAGATGGAGAGGCCTAGGTACCGATTTAATTAATATCATTCTAGAACAACGCCATAAATACAGAACTTTCCTGACTCCACATTTCGTTCCTGTTCCACCCCCAGTAAGGAAACCCTTTTATATAGACAGACAGAATCCCTTACGAGAAGTTCATCCCGTCCGGACCACAGGAGGTGAGCTAGAACGAGTATTCGTATACACACCCTTGACTAAAATGGAATTATTGGAAATGAAAAAATTAGTGCCGTGTCATGATAAAGATCCAGCAGGATTCCACCGTGAATTAAAAGACATGCTACTCATGGGGGATTATACGTATCCCGATATTCTTAAAATGTTAAAGGTATTGTTGCCAGCCGGCATTTACGAAAAACTTAAGGAAAAAGAATGGGAGGTGGGAGATAAAAAGATTATTTGGGCAGAATTAGAAACCGAAGAAAATGGGCGAGTCCTAGGCACAGGTCTTGGGGACAAAGCTAAAGCCTTACCAGGATTATTAGGACAGGTCTTGCCGAGGTTATTGACAGTTAAAAAGGAAGACTGGGATGCAATCTCAGCCTGCAAACAGAAACAAGACGAAGATACTAGTGATTTTTATTCCAGATTCGAGAAATGTTTCATTATTAATAGCGGCCTGAAAACAAGTAGTGAATCTTATCCACATCTTTTTGTGACCAAATTGACTGAAAGTCGAGAGTACATGGCAAGCTAATACCCCTTCCCAAATGCTACAAATGTTACAGTACCACCAGAACCGAATCAGAGAGGAACACGAACATGAACAGAGACGTATGAAAGACACGAAAATGAAAGTACTAGTTGCCCAGTCCGTCCCAGCAGACGGTCAGAAGAGGGGTATGACACAGACTAGTCATTCTGCAGCTCCTGTTAAAGGGAATTGCAACTATTGCAAGCAGCCAGGTCATTATATAAACGAATGTGCCATTCTAAAGTACAATATTGCTACAGGCAGGACGAAAGAAAGACCGCGTCCACCTAGACCAGAACATGTTCCACAGAATATTCCGCAGAACACGCAACCTCCACAGAATGCCCAACAGACAGTAGCAGTACCCCAACCCCAACCTATTGCTGCCACGCAACATGTCACGCAACAAATGTACCAGTATGCCCAGTCAGATTACCCCGATTATCAGCAGTATTCATGAAACAGCCTAGAGAGGGAGGTTGTCTTGCCCCTTATCGAGGTTCCTGTAGATCAAGAGGGTCCCTATGTACATAGTCAGGCATTAGGGAAAGACAGAACATTTTTGATTGACACAGGGGCGAGCAGAACTGCCATCAGTCATGACGAGGTTCCAGGGGCTCCCCTCTCAGGCTCACAGAATGTTTCCCTTGGATTTTCAGGAAAGCCTATTGTTAACGAAGTGTCAAAGCCAGTTTCCTTAGAAGTTGGTCCATTGTCTTGTACTACAGACTTGTTACTTACGAAGTCATGTCCTGAAAACTTGCTTGGTATTAAAACATTGAAAGCACTAGGAGCAGTGATATGTTGTTCTCGGGAAGGAGTGAGATTGTTTTTACGTGATTTTAAAGGACATTATGTGTTGAGAGATTTTGATCCAAGATTGCAGAATGTACCACAGCAGTTATGGGCACAAGGTCCAACTGATGTAGGTTGTATGCACATTACACCATATCGTGTCACTCTCAAACAAGGTGTTGTACTGCCACCAATCCGACAATACAAGTTGCCACTTGAGGCTGTAGCAGCCTTACTGAAAATCATTGACGAGCTCATTGCACAAGGAGTGGTTGTAGAAACTGACTCCAATGTATGTAATTTTCCAATCATTCCGATTCTTAAACGAACTGACCCGAATGCACCACCGGTCTACAGACTGGTGATCGACCTTCGAGAACTAAATAAATGCATAATACCCCAGTACCCAGTGGTCCCAGACATTTCTTCCCTATTGACTGCCATTGATTCCGAAGCAGCGTTCTTTACCGTTATAGATCTCAAGAACGCCTTCTTTAGTGTCCCCATTCATCCGGAAAGCCAGTATCTTTTCGGATTCTGTTAAAATGGCCGAAGCTTCAAATTTGCACGTGCACCTCAAGGGTTCACAGAAAGTCCTAGTATTTACAGCCAAGCACTGAAACGACAACTAGACTGTATTCACATGCCTACTGACACTGCCCTACTCCAATATGTTGATGATCTGTTAATAACAGCACGGACCGAACGTGATTGCGAACGCGCATCACTGACAGTCTTGTATTTTCTGGCCGAAAAGGGACACAAAGTATCCCCTTCGAAGCTACAATTCTGTGCCCAGCAAGTGGTATACCTTGGACACTTGCTGTCCAAGAGGGGTAGACAGTTGACCCGTTATCGTATTCAGTTAATTGCACATCTGCCACAACCCAAGACACAAAATGAAGTACGGGCCTTCATTGGCCTCACTTCGTACTGCAGACAATGGATTCCTCAGTATGCATATCTAGCCAAGCCACTCATACAGTTGACAACACAGGAGGCAGCAACTTCGACTGTCCTCCCTTGGACTCAGGAACATACACAAGCTTTTGATGAACTGAAGAAAGCTTTATGTCAAGCACCAGTTTTAGCGACACCATGTTACAGTAAACCTTTTACACTTTTTGTCACAGAACGCGATGGCACAGCATTATCTGTTCTCACACAGGATCAAGCAGGGAAACACAAGCCGTGCGCTTATTGTTCTAGTACATTGGATCCAGTAGCCCAGGCTCTGCCTGCGTGCCTAAAATCAGTTGCAGCAACAGCTCTAGCTATCAGACAAAGCGACTCAATAGTGTTAGGACATCCTCTGACAGTACAAGTTCCACACTCCGTGGAAGTTCTTCTGAACCGAACCCAGACTCAGCACTTGACCATAGCACGACTGACAGGCTATGAACTGACACTGTTCCAACCACACATAGAAATCAGACGTTGCAACATACTCAACCCCGCTACACTGTTACCCTCGATTACAGCAGACCCTACACCACATGACTGCGTGGAAGTCATTAATACCGTGACAAAACCCAGACAAGACTTGACAGACATTGCATTGCCCGACCCAGACCTGACACTTTATGTGGATGGTTCATGTATGAGAACAAGCACAGGAGAGTTAGTAGCCGCATATGCAGTGACCACTGAAACTGAAGTCATAGAAACACATTGTATAGACACATTGTCTGCCCAAGCAGCAGAGCTCATCGCTCTGACCCAAGCCTGCATACGAGCCAAGAACAAGAAAGTAAACATATACACAGATTCACAGTACGCATTCGGAGTCGTTCACGACTTTGGTATTCTCTGGCAAGAAAGAGGTTTTTTAACTTCTCACGGCGCCAAGATACAACATGGTCCCCTCATTCAAGCCCTGTTAGAAGCGATACAGTTACCCGCATCCATTGCTATCATGAAATGCAAAGCGCATACTAAAGTTACCGACATTATTTCCCAGGGTAACGACCTGGCAGATCGAACAGCTAAACTCACAGCTCAGACTCAAACAGACATTCCGACTGACGCGACGAAGACTGAAGTAGCTTCGCCGACACATTGTATGACAGTTAAGGATCCCACACTAGATGTACTCGACATACAGACACATGCAACCCCAGATGAAATAAAGAAATGGACTGAACAAGGAGGGATCCAGACAGATCAGGGATGGATGACGAAGGGAAGAGCCACTTGGTTTCTCCCCGACTCTATGGTTCAAGTTATCATTAACACAGCACATAGTCCAGCACACTTAGGAGAGAAAGCCATGTTAGACAGCATTCAGAATCTTTGGTTCAACAAGCATTTACGTGCAGCAGCAAAACAGAAAGTGCGTACCTGTATGATCTGTTGTCAGTTCAATCCAGGCAAAGGTATCCCCCTGGAACAAGGTGGATTTCATCCTCCTGATCATCCTTTTGAAGTCCTTCAGATGGATTATATCCAGATGGACAGATGCCGAGGATTCAAGTATGTCCTCGTAGTTGTATGTGCCCTTTCCCGATGGACAGAAGCGTATCCAGTCCCAGATTATACTGCCGTGACCACTGCCAAACAGTTGGTCCGTGAATTTTTCCCGCGATACGGCTTGCCCCGTGTCGTGTACTCAGATAATGGACAGCCATTCTCGTCCGAACTCATGAAACAGGTATCACTCCTGTTAGGGTACCAGTGGAAATTCCACTCCGTACGACACCCCGAAGCCGCTGGTCTCGTTGAGAGACATAATCAAACCCTGAAAACACGGTTAGCGAAGGTCTGTGCAGAAAAAGGAGTAGATTGGATGGTAGCTTTGCCGGTTGACCTCTTTTATATGCGTATGGTAGCCCATTCCAGAACCGGACTGTCCCCCTATGAAGTAGTCTTCGGCCATCCCCCAAACATGTGGGGTACGCCTATGCCCCGTAAGATCACAGATGTTGAAAGTACTATGCTGACAGATTACTTGGCTTCCTTGATGTCTGCACTACTATCTTGTCGTTCACAGGTCGCGGCTGCCTTCCCGGACAACACCCAGGTGAAACCGCATGAAATCGTTCCCGGAGACCTGGTGTTGGTCCGCAACTTTGACCGATCGAGCCCTCTGGAGCCCAGGTGGAAGGAACCCAAACTGGTGTTGATGACGACGAGGACCGCTGTGAAGATCGAAGGCCGTAAAGGGTGGCTACACTCCAGCCACATTAAACGATTTCGTGGACTGTGTCCAAAGACTGTTCTCAAGGACTGCCCCGCTACAGACTCTAAACTCCCCCTGCTAGAGAAAACTCCACAACAGGAGTACCGAGCCAAGTTGAGGTCTAGTAAGTCAGACAGCGTTTAATTGTTTAAGTCCCCCTCGGGTGAAGCGGTTAGACAGGTTTCTGACATGTATAAGATAGACCCAAGTAGTCAGAGAGATAGGCGAATTGAAAAGAGAGAAAAATATTGCAAAAACCTGCACAGCAGGTGCGTCATTACTTTGATTTTTATGTTTCTTCTGAGTCTTACGATCATATGCATAAGTTTAATGCTACATGTTTTCTTTCTTCTTGGTTCTCATGTACATACTTCCTTTAATGACACTGTAGAGCACACTTTCAGTGACCTGCCCCCTCACGAGCTGTCCTACCGATTAGCAATGCGCAACAACACTTTTATCCATATGTTACACCATTCTCACCAGACCAGCAATGCCACAAATTGCTGGGTATGTGGCCGACTCCCACCCTATCAGAAATACAAGGGAGCTCTGCCCCTCTTTCCTTATCCGTTTACACATAATGGTTCGTGTGGTGCATGGTTTACTTTAATGTCCTCCCTAGACAGTAAGTTCACAGTTTCCCAAAGCAATTGGATATGGGGGAACCTGAATACAGTTATGAATAAAATATGTTTCCCAGACAAGGAAGGTCTTCCCCAAAGGACAGGGACCGATCTAGAAAATGAAGTGTATGGATTAGGTAATTTTACACTTAACCTCATGATTCTGAACGTGCAATCCGAGACTAATTCGGACTTGCCGTTTATTACAGTTTTACCAGTGAAAGGCGAATTATGCGTTAGAAAGAATGGTTCAGTACATCTAGGACACAGTGAGTGTAATACTGTGGTCGAATTCAGTGATAACGGAAAGTCTACTTTCAAAGCCTCCCGCCATTCTTATTTTATATGTGGCCAGACAGCTTATGTACGTCTGCCATTAGATTGGGATGGAACGTGTTATATCGCGTTCCTATTGCCACCTGTTTTCCTAGCCCCACCTGATTACCATCGAAATCCAGATCTTGTGCATGTAAAACATAAGAGAGACCTACCTCCTGTCATTGATTATTCTGAATCAGCATGGGACCAGTATAAGGATTATATTAAAGGATACTTCTGGTTCATAGGTCCCGTCCAGAATAGTAAGATAATACGAAGATTGACCAGAACTCTTGAAGCAGTAGTGAACAAAACTACTTTTGCTTTAGGTAACCTGACCGAGGAACAGTCTGCTATGAGACTTGTTGTTCTTCAAAATCGCCTTGTCCTTGACGTCATCCTGGCCGATAGGGGCGGGGCTTGTAGAGTCATCGGATCCAGTTGTTGTATTTTCATTCCTAATAACGCGCCATCTGTGTATAAAGCGATAACAAGGCTCCATAATATAGCTCACCAGATGCACCAGAATCCTGGCACCTGGACCTGGTCCGGTTGGCTCTGGAGTGTGATATCCGCCTGGGGATGGAAAGTATTGTCATTCCTAGGAATAATACTGCTCATAGTATTCAGTTGTTGTCTCTGTCTGCAATGTGGGCCAGCGATTTGCGGCTTGTGCGCCACAGCTTGTATTCCCCGTCCAAGTTCACGTTCCCGTTCCCGAATGAAAAAAGATGAACAAATGATGCTATATGAACAGATAGATAGTCTCATGAAAATAGACATATCCTAAAGGGTGTAGTGGGGGCCAAGGATGGAATGAGGAAATAGAAATTTTTAGGTAATCAATGTGTCCCCCACTCGCACCCTATCCATGCACCCATGTTCCTTGTATGTCGTGTAATTCCTAATGCCATGAAGACGCATATGCATTTGCGTCCAACGTTAACATGTCAGTTAATCAGTCCTCCTAGAAAACTACGTTAATTTGGCTTCTAGGCCTATGGTGCCAACGTCTTTACATGGTGCACTTTTAAATAACGCGAAACACACGTTTTCCACGTTTCCTGGCTCAGTCGAGCTAGGCCCTTAATTGAGGTTCCGAGTCTCTTCTATCTCTGAAAGCTGCAGTTTAGGTATGCATCCCTGACCTCTACCTTACTTCCTGCCCAGCGAAGCGGTGCCCGGCTCGGCCAGGCCTGCCTGCCAAGACAGTATTTTGCCTACAGTTATCTGCTCAGCCTCCTCGAAAACACATTCCAGTCTAGTGAAATAGGTAAACATATTCCCGGCTGCAGAGCAAAGGGCCCGGCCTTCCTGTCCTCCTTGCAAGTGATTTACAGAACCCGTTACCATGGTAGGCCCATGGCCCCGCGCATTGCACCAAGACACGTATGCACGCACTAGCATTCAGTATTGAACGGCCTCTGCCTGAGAGACCTTTTACTTCAGACAATACATCCTCCTAACATGAGATACCAGATATGCTATAGGTGCAAGTCGTTCTGACATCCCAGACACCAGACTCCTCTACTAGTGCTAAAAGTCAAGCCCCCAGTTCTCCCCAGTTACACGTCTATACCACGTCATGCTTAGTTGCGCACGCACCCATGCCAAAGGTTTCTGCTGACCCTGCAGAATTTCATTATGCATCCACCCACTTATGACACTTCTGTGATGTTTCCAATACACGCCTACGTGTACGCCCTCTTACACGCCTCCTGTTACGCACATGTGTTCTTATCTTTCTCTTTTCACTTGTTACGCCTACTGTATTCATTTCAATGATACTGTTTTACTATATATAATGTGTGATGTTAATAAAACGTTGAATGTCCCTTCCTGAACCTTAGTGGTGATGGAACTCGATGTCTCGGTTCTCGAGAACCTGAATTAAAGCCCGTATGACTCAGATACCACGGACTCTGCCTCTCATTTATCGAGCTATCCTTTATTGTCATTTAAGGTATAGAAAAATAGGCCGGTAAATTTTATTTACCACACCGTACCATCCACCAATGTGTGTAAGATGACCATGACTGTCTCATACCGATCTGCTGTACCTGTCACACCTCAATGCATCATGTGAACTTGGGACACATCCACAACCCAATGATCACAGTATCTGGAAAACTGTCAGTTGTGTGCATGAGCTGATATGAAAGCACAATTAAGTAAGAACACCATACAGTAAGACAAGCCTTGCCAGGGTCAGCACTGACCCACAACACATTGATTAGTTACACAATGCATAAGTGACATGTCAGGGACCACAGACCAATGTGCGTCACACATAACGTGCGTCCACCTGTGGATTATATGGAATAATGCTATTGTGTACACAATGATGTCCCCTTAACCATGTTGCTGATGTGTACTGATGCACTGTTCACGATGGACATTGCCATTGCATGTGTCCCAAATCGCGGCAGCTACCGGCTGGCAACGGCGGAGTGACACCAGCACCACCCCTTCACAAGTGCGGTAGCCATTGGCATGAAGACATGGGTAGATGGCGGTGGGCATGCCCCGCCACCCAAATCGTGGTTGTTACCACCTGGCAACAGCGGAGTGACACCAGCACCACCCCCTCCACAAGTGCCGTAGCCATTGGCATGGAGACATGGGTAGAAGGCGGTGGACATGCCCGCCACCCAAATCTCAGTAGCTACCGCCTGGCCAAGGCGGTGTGACACCGTCATAGGGTATTGCTTATAGCCAATGGGAGCGATGATTGCGGTGGCATGATGCAGTTTTGAAAATCACAGAAGGCGTGCTCCGCCATCGCGGAGGTGGTCATTGGATGCCTTTGAAAGATGCACCATTGCGGTAGCGCACCTGGGTCCTTGCAGTGTATCACCTCCATGGAGCATTGCCTAAAGCCAATGGGAGAGCTGATTGCGGTGGCATGATGCAGTTTTGAAAATCGCGGAAGGCGTGCTCCGCCACTGCGGAGGTGGTCATTGGATGCTTTTGAATGAGGCAGATCTGGAGAACCAAATGTTGCAGGTTTGCACCTTACAAACGACCCCAGAGGGCTATAAATCTGTGGAAGTGAGCCTTACATTTCCACTGCTCACAGAGCCTGCTGCCTGGGACACTCTCCTGCTGCTTCCTCGAGAGGAGCTGGAGGTCCTTGTGGATGAAGTTCTGGCACAGTACCCAAGGCTGTATCATGGTCCCAATGTAGTGGTAAGTTATCATGAAGGGAGCTGTAGGGCAGGGGGGGTGCCAGACATGTAGTTGTGCTGCTGCAGTATATGCCTGAGGGTGTGGGGTTGTGTCATACACTGATAAACAAACTGTCTCCAGGGTGAGGGATTGTGTGTGTCCCAATGTCACGGTTTTCCCTGCCTGCAGTTGTATGTGTGAGTGGAGTGTGTTACATTGTCAGCCATACAGAACCACAGGATGTTGGACATGCAGGTGCAGGACAGTAATTGCACAAGTGATTGTTTCTGTGTGCCCCTGTTGTCCGACTCAGTGTGAACCCAGAGACTAGGCCCAGTGCCCTCCCACCCAAACGAGAACACATCGCCCCAACTTACATTGTCCTTGCTCCTGTTCATTCACACTGAACAGAAGATATACACCATCTCAGCCCTGTATAATTGCACACGAACACACTTCTGTCGATGGATATTTGGTTGGTGAGTCCATGTGCCCAGAGGCCATACAGATTACAAACACATATGTTCACAGGACATGCTCATTGAATGCTGCCCAGTCATGCACTCATTGCTTCTAGACACAGACACAGGTAGATATGTGATGTATGTAGTGGGCAGACATGCATGGGACTGGTGTCTGCAAACCACTGAGAGGGTTCAGTGCAGTCATCCTGCATGTGCGTGAGATTATCAGGGACCCTCTACGTCCTCATGTATGCATGCAATCACATCTGTTTGGCCCATGAAGACTGTCCTTGCGAGGTGTCCCCCACTATGGGATGGAGTAAGATTACAATTGGTCATGATTCTGTGTCTTGCTACTGTACTGATAGATGTTGGTACATGACACTGATCATTTACCCTTCTTTTCTCCCATACCTGCAGCTCTAGGTACATCAGCATAAGGCCGTGTGGAGGGCCATTGCAGCAAAGGTGCGAGACCTGGGGGTATCCAACCGACGACACACCCACTGCCACAAGAGGTGGGTCGACATCAGCCGGCTGGCAAAGAATGTGGCAGAGATGACATTGGGGCTACAACAACCGGACAGTGAGAGTCTCCTACTCTGTGCACCAGAGGGCTTGTTCAAATAAATTCTTAAATGTATAATAAGTCTGACACTACGCTCAACTCCCAACTGGTCCACCGTCACCAACCTAAACCCGGGTGTGTGCATTTGGTTGCCTGTGCACCATGCTCTATGTGTCACTTCAACAATTCCAGGCTCTTTGCCCGCATCACAACTTTAGACAGGGGTGACAGTGTCTTCAGTCCATTCAGACACTGATACTAGTGTTATCTGTGATGGCTATTTTACCTGTCATGCAGTTCTCTTTTTAGTGGTTTGCTATTGTTGGCTACATTGTTGCCATGTCAGGTTGGGGGACACTGCCAGCACAGGGTGTGATGCTGTGCACAGGTTTGCATGCAGGCTGGGCAATGTCTAGGGGTGGGCGTAATTTGCGTAATTGCTTTACACGAATCTCCGTGAAACGGCAACAAATCTCCGCGAACCCACAGAAATTCCGCAAACACATGGAATTGCTTGTTCGCGATGCTTTTTTACTGTTCGCAATCGCTGTTTGCGTGCTCGGGGGAAATATCTCACGAACACGCATTTGAGAACACGTACAAGCCAACAATTTTGCGAAGTCGCGGAATGAAGGATTTTGGGCAATTTCGCGAAATTACCCAAAGTCCGTGAACTGAACAGAATTTACCTCCCAGGCCTAGCAATGTCATGATGTATGTGTGTTATTCCTGTATATGTACCCAGCTGTGTATGTGTATGGTCATCTTGTGTTGGCCCTTAGCCCTAGTCCCCTGGCCTACATAAGATGTGTGCTCTTGGGTGGTCAAGAGGTGTGCAGTGTGAAGGGTGTGACTTTGTAGTGGGTGTGGATGTGTGTGTGTGCGCCTGGATTGTGATAGACACACAAGTGCCACCCAGGAGTTGTGTGCCTGTTGTTTGGATTGTCCTGCCCTGTGTAAATGATTGTATGCACATGTGCGAGTTGTCTGTTGTGCACTGTGCAGTGTGTTTGTGTGTCCATACAGTTCTGTCTAACTCCTCCTTGTTGTTTTGGTCACTTATGAGTGTGCAAAGTGTGTGATTTGCACATCAGTGTTGTGTTTGTTTGATCATCAATGTGTCTTGAGTGTGTTTGTGTAGACTGTGTGGCCCTGCTGCTCCTCACTGGCATTGTGTTTGTGTTTCTCATGCATTGTGGGCACATGGTGCCTTTTTTCCTCCTGTATGGCATGGTGTGTGTGGCATAGTGTGTGTGGTGTAATGCCAACCCCAATGTGTGCCACTTGTGCCTAGCCATTGACGGTCTGCACTCCCTCTATTTGTGTATGGTACATCCCTTACATGTCTACTACTGACATGCAAGTCAGTTGACTTTGATGTCAGCTGTCCCCTTGGTTTACATGTGTATGTGCCTCCCCATCACTTCATTTGTTACACTGTGCCTTGTGGTGTAGTTCTTGGGCCAAAAGTGATGTTCCACTCTGGATATTGCCCCAATGGTTTATGTGTGATGTTCTTGTGCTTTTAATCAGTGAGGATTGCTCATGTGCACTTCAGCTGTGTGTGCTGCCCAGTGCTCTGGTCGAGATGGTTCTGCTCTTGTATCCCAGAGTGGTGCATCCTGTTGTTGTTGTGTTGGATGTATGTGTGTTGGCTGTGGTATTGCTTCACTTCCTGGATGTGCTGTTGTATTTGTGTTGTGCTGATTTGTGGTGTGTGTGTTGAGATTGTGTCAGTCATGTATGTGTGTGGCTGTTGTGCTTGGTGTGCACACATTGCTTGTTGTGCAAACAGTGCTGTGTGTATGTGGCCTTGGCATTGCCTGATGTGCATCCCCTGATGTCCTGTGGTGTATGTTGATTTTTAATTTCGTGTGCATTTGTGGTTGGTTTGATGTGGCAGTGTAGTTCTGTGCAGGTGCACTTCTTGTGTGATTTGTGGTATGTTGTGTCTGTTTTGTTCCTGAGTGATGATATTGTGCACTCATGTTGTGTTTGTGCTCCCATTGCCTTTCCACAGTTTGTGTATATCTGTTTCTGTTGGGGTTCTGTGTGTGTTCCTGTTGTGCTTGTGTGTTATTTTTGGGCAGGCATCTGTTCAGGCTTCCCTGTGTGTGTGTTATGTTTGTAGCTACACCCAGGGTGTGTGTTTGTTTGTGTCTGTATGTGCTGGCAAGGATTGTCAACCTTCAGTGTGTGTGGCACTGGTGTTGTGGGTTTCTTGTCAGCCACTCCTGCAGTGGCTGTCTCCCTGTGTGTTTGTTGTGTGGTGCAGGCGGTGGATTGGGCTTGCTTGGTACTGTGCTTGTTGCTTGTTGCTGTGCATGTCAACACCAGACCTCCTCCATTATAGAGAGGGTCTAGAAGAGATCAAGAAGTTTGATCAGTGTAAAGAGATCCCTGGTTCAAACATGTTGCACTATGGATGACCAAGTTGGGTGTTTCCCATTATTGGGAAAATCCCATCCAGTTAACTTCGGCCTGTAAAAAACAACTAAAATTATTATTTTGGGCACATATAAATGATAGGGTGCTGAATGGCTCTTCTGCGGGGTCTCTTACATTAAGATGTTTAAATTTTAAAAATGCTGCGTAATTTGAATTGTTTGTGAAGTGCGCCCCAGTTAGTAAAATCCCTGTTCTTGCAATTCAGGTATGGGGTCTTGCAGCTAAACATTAATAAATCTAGATGGAGCAAAAGCCATGATGACAATTGCTGCAATGAGTGCACTTTATGTGCAAAAATAGCCGTAGAAAACAACTTACATATGTTGTTCTTTTGTCCTGCCTCTGACGAGGCTAGGAAACGATGGATAAGGCCACTCTGCAATAATCTGAACATCAGGAATTGCAAAGAGACAGAACGTATATTGAAGATGGACACATCACAAATAGTCGTCTTCAGTGTGAGCAGATTCCTATTTAATGTATATCTTATAAGGAAAGAAATGGGACTAAAGTTTTACCCACTAGGGGATCAGTGAAAACTTTTTGTGGAACATTTTGCATTTGCACATTAGAAAAATGGCTGCTTTATCGATGAGCTGTGTTCTCCCTTGCTGTTAATAATACTGTCATGTTGTATAGCCGTAAAAATCTAAAAACTATCAATCACTCGGTATATTATTTACGTTTTAATTTGTTATATTGTTATGGAAAGATAGCCTTGCTTTTAAATGCATTTTATAAATATTTATGGATGTAGATAGGTTCTATTGGCAATATTTTTGAATTGGATCATGTAATTACCTTGGATTTATTTGCCCTGCCACGTTGCCCTGAAACTATTGGGTTAATGAAGAACGCATTTTATTGTAGATTTTATTTGCATCTTTTAAGTTTTACCCACTAGAGGATCAGTGAAAACTTTTTGTGAAACATTTTTCACTTGCACTTTAGAAAAATGGCTGCTTTAACGATGAGCTGTGTTCTCCCTTGCTGTTAATAATACTGTCATGTTGTATAGCCGTAAAAATCTAAAAACTATCAAACACTCGGTATATTATTTACGTTGTAATTTGTTATATTGTTATGGAAAGATAGCCTGGCTTTTAAATGCATTTTTTAAATATTTATGGATGTAGATACGTTTTATTGGCAATATTTTTGAATTGAATCATGTTATTACCATGGATTTATTTGCCCTGCCACGTTGCCCTGAAACTATTGGGTTAATGAAGAACGCATTCTATTGTAGATTTTATTTGCATCTTTTATGGTTAAAACTAACCGAAATAAAGATTTTGATTGATTGAATTGAATTCTGCAGACCACTGGCATATCCTGATGGCTCACACAGAAATCTCATGAGGGAGATTGTGTGATCGTCCCCATCAGATATCCTAAAATGGTATGAAATATTCTCTGGTGCTCCCAGACTTACTTTCCTCAATCCAGTATTGAACCTCTACTGCTGGGTTTCTTCTACAGACCCGCTCATAATATCTCAAGCGAGCATCAGGCATTTTCTATAAGCTGATACACTCCTCTGGTGGATCTTAATGACCAGATTGACACACAGAGAGCAACAACAGAAGTACACCTCTGGGTTCCCTAAGGCCGCCCTCATAGGAAGAGGTATATACTGAAGTCCCGCCTCCTCTAAATTTAGAGCATCAACTTAGCAGATCATCTTCCCATCGGCCACAGACCTTTCTGCAGGCCTTATAATTCCCTTTTTAAGTACAGATGCCTGGAAGGACTTGAGTCTCCTTCCATGGAATGTGGCAGGCCTATCGGAAAAGTGTTTAGATGAAAGGCTGATTTTTTGCATTGATTCTTTTAATTTTATTTGCCTTCAGGAAACGTGGGAAGTTGAGAATAATGTTATACTTGTCCCTGCTGCCCTGCATGGAATGGGTGATGTAAGAGCCTGTTAGAATGTTCTGTGTGGATGTCTGGCAGTTGAATCTGGGCTGAGTGGCAGGAGGCCACTCCTGGTGGGGTTTCCCATTATATATATCTTACCTACCAACGTACCTGAATAAAGGAGCATCACGATAGTACATGGACTACCTGGCCTTATTTACAACATTTTTGGCGACGAGGGTGGGAAGTACATGAACTACCTGGCCTTATTTACAACAAATAATTTCTTCTAAAAGGGGTATAAGCTTTTCCTGCATGGCTATGGGCTCCAGAGCAAAGAGAAAGAGCGAGTGAGGGCCTAATTATTTTCATAGCCCTCGAGCACTGCCGATCCATTTAGACAATAAAGCGTTACTCCAGTGTTTCAGGGCCTTAACGTTGTAGATGGGAAATCCCTTCGCTTGGTGTTAATCAATTTTTATAATGCTAAAAGGGGAAAGAAGAGGCCCTCAAACCTCTCAGCCTTAAGTAGCACTATTGATTCACTAAGGGGAGAGGGCCTCACACAAGAGAATCTTATCTTGATAGGGGACTTTAATTGTCACTTTTGCCCAAACCTAATATGTTCTCTGCACAGTCCCCAAACCAGTATGATCAACAAGGGAGCACACCTCAGAAGGTGCAAAACTGAATTGTTTTTTACAAACATATGATCCTGTATTCACCCTAGATGAGATGATAAATCCCCTTAAGTCTTATATCACTCCAACCTATAAAGGAAGGGGAAGCACTAAGATTATTGATTTTATCTTTGTTTCAACCTTTCTGGGATGGCTCTCATTTTTGTTTTAAATTTTACACAGCCCGTTCAGAGACCAAAACCTTTTGGCCTTCGTGCTTGAAAGGTTGGAGAACAAACTAGAAGACCCCAAACACCGCTGAGCATATTGTCTTCAACCGACCAAGGGAGGAAGCTATGCTGGTCACAGATAGACACCAAGACTGGGACGTTAGATCTCCACAGGACACCTTACATGCTGTCATCTAATGCAAATATGTCAGCTATCCCAGAAGATTGTTTCTTAAGCCCCTTCTAAATGCTATGCAACATAGACAAGCCTGTGTTGCACTTATGTATTTACAGCTTCTGCCAAACAATCACATCCTTTTTGTTGTCACAAATTTCCTGAGGGCTGCTTATAGATCAAGATGGTCAAGATGTGACTGATGGCTGGTTGGACTCTGCAATTTTGCACAACTTTTTTAATGATTCATAACTGTAATGTTGCTCTTTTTATGGAATGTCTACTTTTATCTTTTAAGGTTGTGATTACTTATGAATAAAGATTTATTTAACTAGTGTAGGTAGAAACTTTTCAGAACTCAGAGCCGTAGACATTATCTCTAGGCAAAACAGACATGGAGACTGGGACATACGCATGCTCAGAATCTGAGACATAGAAAGACACACAGATAATGGTGAACAGAAGCACAAGAAGATAGAGAAATTGGTAAGTGATAAATGCAGACCAAGATTGACACAAACACAGAGAAGGAGAGAACATGGCAGCAGGAGCATAGCTGACAAGTTTTTAGATTGCACATGTGTGACATTTCTGCGATTTCTGTATACTTATGAGTGCCATTCAACGATCTAATGTGTAACACTTAGGGGCAGATTTACAAGCCCCTTGTGCCTCATTTGCGCCACCGTTGCATCACTTCTGTGATGCAGAAGTGGTGTAAACCATGCTCCACGTTGCGCCCTATTTACAACGTGATGCATTTAGGGAAATGTGTCACGTTGTAAAGCCCTGCGTCACCTGAAACATTCGTCAGGTTTCATGTGGGCGTTCCGGCGCAGGGGGTCGTGCCCTCGCAGAAACGCCTCGGAAAAGTGCATGAGTGAAATCTACAATATTTCACTCAGTCACTTTTCCGACACCGCTGCGTCAAAACCTTGCGCCTGCTTGAAGCAGGTGTAAGGCTTGACGCACCATGTTGTACATAGGCAGGGTTGGAACAGTGCTGGAGTTGCGTTGCGCCAGCGGCACAACTCCAGCGAAGCGCCAACCTTACGCCGGCAGATGCGACACGCATCTGTTTATCCTTGGGCCATGATGCGCCGCATTGTAAATGCAGCGCATCTGTGGTGCCAAAGGGTAAATTTGTGTCACGTATCTTTCCTGGCGCATCCCTGCTGATTTGCATGGATGCGCCTTAGAGTGACACTTACTCACAAGTAAAATCAAGTAAAGAAGTGAATGGAATCAGACAAATATCAGAAATTACACCTATTTGAACAGTGATAAGATCTTAAAAGATATTTGATTGCTGAAAACCCCCTGAAATGAGAAACCACTAACATACTGTCTTTCCAACTTAGGCACAGTAGTGTGACAGAATTTGAATAAGAGGCCCTGCAGCAGCCCAGCACTGCAAGATGCACCAGCCAGCAGCTTAGCACTACCAGTCAAAATGTGAACAGGCTACTTTGGAAAAATACAGTGCGAAAATACAGCCAGGCCACCTTTAGCCCCTCATCGTCACAATGGCGCTTTAATGCATGACTAATGCATTTCAGTGCAGTGATGCAGATATCTGCACTAACATGTATTCATCTATCCCCATATACATGGTAATTGTCAGGGCTGTGGGCAAAGTAGACTAACAGTCATGTCATGTCTTAACTAATATCAGAAGTATTTGGTACTTTATTTTTCATTCTAATTCTAATTGAATAGCATGCACCCCAAAAATCGCATACTGATTTAAAAACAGTATAACAATGTAAACTTAGAAAGGGTGTACAAGCAGGATGAAAAGTACATTCTGCACTTAAAATAGTAGTGAAACTAAAACCACTATATAAAAGCGTAAAAGTAGCACTTACTCCACATATCAAAACAATAAAATAACCATGTATCCTGACTGTTAATAAGCAGCTGTGCACACTAACAGCCCGGGTGAGCATTTTACAGGGGCGGCTTCCTTCTATGTGCTAATAACAGGGCACACTTCCTGGCATTAGTGGCACCACATTTCCAAATGTGTCTCTCGATTATGAAACACGCCAAAAGTTTCTATGGGACTTCAGAGCTGAACATAGCCGCCTGTACCTGCCTTCACGCGTTTCCTTTAATTAGACATTGATAATCACCTGAAGGAAAACGACTTTTTTTCTGCACACATGAAATTAAACAATGTGATTATAGATAATGCAAGTCGTCGGTCCGGTGCCTCATAGGAAGATGAATTGCCAACGATACAATTAAATAGAACATCAAAACAGTTGATGAATATTATTTACTGAGGAGAAAACCTGAGAAATGTCAATAATTTTTGAGAAATCAAATGTTTACGTGAAGCACTCATCTGGCACTGTGCCCGGATGCCGTTCCCTCCCTACGTGCTGACAAGTGCCAGGCAGCTGAGGGCCTGCCTAGAGACTGAGAGAATGTCCTGGCTCGGGCTGCCCACGCTATCAGACAGGAAGAGAGATAGGGTTGTTAGTTGAACCAGGTTGTCCAGGGTGAGCCGCAATGTGACTGAAGGTTGGGCAACAATGGACAACATATCCTGCCACACCACAGCTCTTGCACACCAGCCCCACGTGAAACACATGTTTTAATACAGTGCTGAAAATTAGTCCATTTAGAAGTCTTGCAAAGTGCGGTGAGCGAAGGAGAGAATTAGTAGTGGGCGGACGAGCAATATGAATATAAAGGGAGCACGTCTGTTGTCCAGAATTACAGACACATCCTAGTCACAGTGGTGTAACGAAACTTGAGGGGTGCCCACTGCAAGGTACATGGACCCCCTTCAGATTTAATCAGGAGCTCTCAGGCCAGGGTACTGTGCTGAGGGGGCCCCTGGAGCTTGGGGGCCCCACTGCACCACGGTGGCTGAGGAGGACTGGGTTATGCCACTGCCTGGTCAACATGGCCGGCTTGTGCAGAACGGGCAGGAGAGGGCAGTACATTACTTCTCAGCTCCTGCCATTTCACAGCATCCTGGCCAGAGACTACCAGGAGTACGGTCTCAAAACCACTGCTATGGAGTGCAAATGCTCGAGGGTATGAACTCAAATTTTAAAGCGGTAGGGTGCTTTGCAAGCTCTTTCTTAGTATAGCCATATAATATATAATTTTAGGCAGTATATGGGAAACATTGCTATAATGCACCATTTATCCCCATTTACACAATTTGATATTCCCTCTAGATAATCCTCCACCCCGTAAGGGTTCAGCTAACTCCCTAAAAAACGACAGATGAAACTCCCACCTTCCCAGCCCGGCCTGGAACCAGGACAATGCACACACACCGTATGTGGACATTTTGGGTCACCATAACCTTTAATTGCACACACATCTCTAAGGCCACAGCTCCCTTAAGGCATCTGGACTATATGCTGTATACATGGGTGCTGCGCTCCTAATGCTTAGGGGAGGCCTATACTTATTGTGCTGCGTCACTCCTTACGCCTGCTTCAAGCAGGCATATGTTTTTGACTCCGTGGCATCATAAAAGTGACTTCGTGAAATCTTGTAGATTTCATTGCATCATTTTTATGAGGATTTCTTGCATGGGAATGCCCACCCTGCCTACATTATGCCTGGCGCAAGTATAATGTGACGCAGGGCTTTACAACGTGACACATTTTCCTAGCTGCACCACGTTGTAAATGTGTTGCAACGCAGTGGTGTGTGGGTAGTGTAGGGGTTTGTGCCGGGGGTAGTGTTTTAGGGTTTAGGGTAGGTCAGTGGTGTTTGTGTAGTGAAGGGGTAGTGCTAGGGTAGTGCTTTAGGGTAGTGCAGTGGTGTTTGGGTAGAGTAGGGGGTCGTGCTGGGGTAAATTTAAGGTTTAGGGTAGACCAATGGTGTTTGGGTACTGTAGGGGGTCGTGCTGGGATAGTGTTTTAAGGTTTAGGGTAGTGCAGTAGTGAATGGGAAGTGTAGGTGGTCGTGCTGGGGGTAGATTTAGGGTTTAGGGTACTGCAGTGGTGTTTGTGTAGTGTAGGGGGTCATGCTGGTGGTAGTGTTTTAGGGTTTAGGGTAGTGCAGTGGTGTTTTGGTAGTGTAGGGGTTCGTGCTGGGGTAGAGTTTTAGGGTTTAGATTAGTGCAGTGGTGAATGGGTAGTGTAGGTAGTCGTGCTGGGGGTAGACTTAGGGTTTACGGTAGTGCAGTGGTGTTTGTGTAGTTTAGGGGTTGTGCTGGTGGGTAGTGTTTTAGAGTTTAGGGTAATGAAGTGGTGTTTGGGTAGTGTAGGGGGTTGTGCAGGGGTAGTGTTTTAGGGTTTAGGGAAATGCTGTGATGTTTCTGTAATGTACAGGTCGTGCTGGGGGTTGTGTTTTAGGGTTTAGGGTAGTGCAATGGTGTTTGTGTAGAGTAGGGGGTCGTGCTGGAGGGAGATTTGGAGTTTAGGGTAGTGCAGTGGTGTTTGTGTAGTGTAGAGGGTCATGCTGAGGTAGTCTTTTAGGGTCTTGTTTTAGGGTTTAGGGTAGTGCAGTGGTGAATGGGTAGTCTAGGGAATCGTGCTGGGGTAGATTTAGGGTTTAGGGTAGTGCAGTGGTGTTTGTGTAGTGTAGGGGGCCGTGCTGGGGGTAGTGTTATAGGGTTGAGGGTAGTTCAGTGGTGAATGGGTAGTGTAGGGGTCGTGATGGGGGTTGATTTAGGGTTCAGGGTAGTGCAGTGGTGTTTGGGTAGTGTAGAGGTTCTGCTGCGGGTAGATTTACGGATAAGGGAAGTGCAATGGTGTTTTTGTAGTGTAGGGGGTCGTGCTGGGGTAGTGTTTTAGGGTTTAGGGTAGCACAGTGGTGTTTGGGTAGTGTAGTGGGTCGTGCTGGTGGTAGTGTTTTAGGGTTTAGGGTAGTGCAGTGTTGTTTGGGTAGTGTAGGGGGTCGTGCGGGGTGTAGTGGTTTAAGGTTTAGGAAAGTGCAGTGGTGTTTGTGTAGTGTAGGGGGTCATGCATGGAGTAGTGTTTTAGGGTTTAGGGTAGCGCTGAGGTGTTTGGGTAGTGTAGGGGGTCGTGCTGGGGGTAGTGTTTTAGGGTTTAGGGTAGTGCAGTGGTGTTTGGGTAGTGTAGGGGGTCGTGCTTTAGGGTTTAGGGTAGCAGAGTGGTGTTTGGGTATTGTAGCTGGTCGTGCGGGGGTAGTGTTTTAGGGTTTAGGGTAGTGCATTGGTGATTGGGTAGTGTAGGGGGTCATGCTGGTGGTAGTATTTTAATGTTTAGGGTAGCGCAGTGTTGCCTGGGTAGTGTAGGGGGTTATGCCGGGGGTAGTGTTTTAGGGTTTAGGGAAGTGCAGTGGTGTTTGTGTAGTGTAGGGGGTCATGCATGGAGTAGTGTTTTAGGGTTTAGGGTAGCGCGGAGGTGTTTGGGTAGTGTAGGGGGTCGTGCTGGGGGTAGTGTTTTAGGGTTTAGGGTAGTGCAGTGGTGTTTGGGTAGTGTAGGGGGTCGTGCTTTAGGGTTTAGGGTAGCAGAGTGGTGTTTGGGTATTGTAGCTGGTCGTGCGGGGGTAGTGTTTTAGGGTTTAGGGTAGTGCATTGGTGATTGGGTAGTGTAGGGGGTCATGCTGGTGGTAGTATTTTAATGTTTAGGGTAGCGCAGTGTTGCTTGGGTAGTGTAGGGGGTTGTGCCGGGGCTAGTGTTTTAGGGTTTAGGGAAGCCCAGTGGTGTTTGTGTAGTGTAGGGGGTCGTGCCTGGGGTAGCGTGTTAGGGTAGCGCAGTGGTTTAAGGGTAAGATAGGTGGTCATGCCGGGGTAGTGCTTTAGGGTTTAGGTTAGTGCAATGTTTTTTTTCCTAGTGAAGGGGGTCGTGTCGGGGGTCGTGTTTTAATGTTTAGTGTAGCGCAGTGGTGTTTGGGTAGTGTAGGGGGCTGTGCCTGGGGTAGTGTTTTAGGGTTTAGGGTAGCGCATTGATGTTTGGGTAGTGTAGGGGGTCATGCTGGGGATAGTTTCTTAGGGATTAGGGTAGTTGAGTACTGTTTGTGTAGTGTAGGGGGTCATGCCAGGGGTAGTTTTTTAGGGTTTAGGGTAGTGTAGTGGTGTTTGTGTAGTGTATGGGGTAGTGTTTTAGGGTTTATGGTGGTACAGTGGTGTATGGGTAGTGTAGGGATTCATGCTGGGGGTTGATTTAGGGTTTAGGGTAGTGCAGTGGTGTGTGGGTAGTGTAGTGGTCGTGCTGTGGGTAGATTTACGGTTTAGAGTATTGCAATGGTGTTTGGGTAGTGTAGGGGGTCATGCTGGTGGTAGTGTTTTAGGGTTTAGGGTAGCGCAGTGGTTTTTGGGTAGTGTAGCGGGTTGTGCTGGGGGTAGTGTTTTAGGGTTTAGTGTAGCGCAGTGGTGTTTGGGTAGTGTAGGGGGTCATGCTGGCGGTAGTGTTTTTGTGTTTAGGGTAGCACAGTGGTGTTTGGGTAGTGTAGGGGGTCGTGCGGGATCGTTTTTAAGGGTTTAGGGAAGCGCAGTTGTGTTTGTGTTTGTGCACTTCATATCATACTTGAATATTTACTTAATTCTCATATTCATACCATGGGAAAGGGGACTGATTGTCACCCATATAGTAAGTGAAAGAGGACTGCTCCCTCAACTCCATTGAAACAGAAAGGGTCTAAACCAGAACCCTCTCGTAACAATAGAAAGCAGACTAAGCCAGACTCCTCCTACTACAGAAAGGAAACTAAGCCAGAAAAACAACAATAGAAAGCAATAGAAAGCGGAATAAGGCAACA
Source organism: Lissotriton vulgaris (assembly GCF_964263255.1). Taxonomy (NCBI): domain Eukaryota; kingdom Metazoa; phylum Chordata; class Amphibia; order Caudata; family Salamandridae; genus Lissotriton; species Lissotriton vulgaris. Next base: position 1,529,640,804 of record NC_141693.1, read on the forward strand.
CAAAGGAGACTAGTCAGAACCACCTACAACAACTAGTCAGAACCACCTCACCAACCACCAACTAATGTACCTGGGTGTGGATCCCACTATTACTTTAAGATATATTAGGACCCCGCAACTGATCTTTTGGTATAAAGGGATCATGACAGAAATGGTTAACCCTCCGCTGTGTAGTTACTTGTCTGAATTTGGGAGTCTGAGGTTTCCTCTTTCACAGCTACTCACTACCCGAAATTGTAATATATTTGTTTAGCACCAACACATTTGATTACCTAAGGTGAGTGGTACCCACAGTATCTAATAAGGAAGATCAAATCCCCTTCTTTGTTCGTTATTTATTTTGAATCAGACATTTGAGGATCACAAAGAGCCACTTTCAATGCATACACAAACCACAGTATTTAATTAATCATAACAGCTTTCTTAACACAATACTTTCTTTTTAATTATCATAATAAAGAGTGTGTCGTGGGACATCTGAAAGACACAATGCCACTGACCCAACAGTTACCAACTCACTTCACAATGTATTAGAGTTCAGTTTAGGAATCCATCCAGTCTCTATGAAAGTCGTAAGTAATTTATAATCAATAGGTTGTTAGTTATATTCCATTAAGTCCATCAAAGTAGAGCAGCGGTGGAGACATGTCGATGTTTTCGTCTTTAGTGTCAACAAACTCTACATGAAATCATCTTCAGGACGGAGTGTTCATCAAAGATCTAAAATCCCACATATACAGCACAGCTACTGTAATGGGAAGTAACTAATCATCATATTGGAAATCACTTATATAAGCTGAATAATGCAGACGACTTCACTTAAATTAGAAGCGGGGACTTCAATCAATTGTTCTGTAGATGAATGAATTAATAGTCTACTGATAGGTGTTGAATAATTCCTTCAGAGGTTATTGTGCGTTTAGATCTCAATCAGAATTAGGCATAGATTATGTTTACTGACTGTGAAGGTTAGATTAATTTAGGAGGTATAGACAGGATGTGAAGACTTAAGTTTCTTGCAGCTCAGTGCTTAAAGTGAAAAATCAGCAATTGTAAAGCTAAAATGAAACATTTATAATTTATAGTATTTCTTTCTGCTTCGAGTTTCCTCAGACATGAACCAGATTGTCATGAACCGCATTTGCGAGTTCTTCAAGGATTTTGCTTTTGTTCTTTTGTACATTTATTTTGGACACCCTCAGGAGATCCTCTATATTATCCTCGCCATAAGAAGTCTGGAATGTGGAGAAAGTGTCCTTGTACTTCTGTATTTCACCTAAGAAAGCAAGTGAAAAAGCACAGTCATTAATTAACTCTATCCACACAATGATTTGATTGACTCAACCAATCAGAAGGGTTAGCAGAACTCTATAACAAATGTATGCATGCATTCCAAGACGTGCACAGCAGAGACATTAATCTGACAGACACAACAGGGTTGCGTGATAGGTGCCAATACACTATTGCCCCTGATCATTCTTGGATGTGCCACAAGTTAATTGTTCCCATGTGCTCATTTTGCACCCTTATCTTCGGACCAAAAGTGTGGGGAGGGAAATCCATCATACAACAAATAAAACGTGCATTTTTATGATATTCTCTTAACTTAATTTTCTTTACTTTGCTTAGAGGTGTACCGATTCTAATGTTAAATACAATGCCTTCTTAAAAAAATACTTCAATATCAGATACAGTTCTCAGATTTAAAACCAAACATGTACAGGCAAAGCTTTGATATGAGTTAACTTTACAGATAATATTAATGAAAATAGAGAGGTATGAATGCGCTTTACCTCTATATGCAACATAGATGTAGCAGATATGATTATTTATGTCTCCCATTAACACTCCGATATTGTAAGCTGCACCTGCATGTTGTTTTTTGTTGTTGTTGCAGTTTTATCTAGCACAAATTCGACCCGAAGGTATCGGAGCTTTACATAATCACCAGTTGCATTACAGCTGGACACCAGTGACGTAGCAACGGGGTTGCAAGAGGGGCGGTCCAATTCGGGCTGCATGAGTTTTAGGGGCTGCGGCCACCTCTCGCTTTTACCTGCCGTCTCAGGTGGCAATCAACTTCCCCTCCCACATAGAGCCATCGTGGGTTAGTAATCTGGGCCGCATCTTGCCAGCAGCCCAGCCCCGGTCTTCAATGCTGCCATAGAGTGGCAAACACAGGAACAATCATGGGCACGCTATGTCACTGCTGGACACATTCATTTTTCGCCACGGGGAGATTTCGTGATTTGAACAGAATCACAGAGTGTTTGAGCCTCCCGCCAGACTGGAACCTGGGGGCTCATTACGATAGCGGAACAATCGCCACCGCCAGGCCGACAGTGGGAATCATAATGAGAATTACCAACTGCCTATTAGGATGGTGGTGGGTATCGCAGCGGATGCAAAGTCCATCCGCTGCTTTTCCACAGGTGGCAATTGTTACGATTGCCTGACAGGCGGAGCTGGGCCACTAATATGGTGGCGGTGCCTAGCAGGCACCCTCCGCCATATTAGGATGTGGTTGTTGTAGAGGCTTTTCCATAGTGTCAATACCGCCATGGAAAGGCTGCAGATATTGGCTTTGGGGGCCCGTTGTGGGCCTCCTCTGTGGAGTAATTGTGCATTGGGTGTACCCCTGGTACCGCCCTGCGTGTACCAAGTGGCAGGCACCGCATGGTGTCTGCCATGTGCTTCAGGGAAATGCTGTGCATGCTCTTTTACCATTGCGGACTGTGCTGCTGCCAGCAGCACCATCCGCAATGGTAAAAGGCCAGGATGCGCCCGCCAGTATGGCGGGTGCATCCTAATTGCACTGGGGTGACCACCACATGTCTGGCGGGTGGTTCCATCCCTGTTAGGATGAACTGTGGACAGATGTCCGCCCGCCATCATAATGAGCCCCCTGATTCTCCTGCTTCAAAGTCTCAGATTCTAGCCCTTAAGCCATAACGTCTATGTGTTGTTTCTGCTCTGGCACAACATATGAACTGATATTATACTTTGGGAGTTCAAAATGTCAACCCATTTACTGCGCTACGATTTGTTATTAAGGTAAATTAAAATTAGATGTTTCAATGTCTAATTTCAAGCATTGGCAAGTTATATGCTGTATGTTGGTAAGAATCCCTAAGACACTCTCAGAATTTACCTGATCTGATTTAATGATACAGATCCGTTTACCTAATTGAGAATTATGTAGAGTAGTCCTTCTGAAGCTTTTTAGACCCAAGACCCAATTTCTAGAACCATAAACGTTTGAGATCCACCTAGCTTTAATAAGTATGAGGCGGGCCTCCAAGTCCGCCACGCACTTGAATCGGTTTTCCCAGCTGGAACTACTATCCCGGAGTCTTCTCCCCTGGAAGATAGAGTGCTTGACGGGTACGTCCCTGATAGCACTATCTCTCTCATCTACAAAAAACTGATTAATGACCGTTCGGACCTCCTTGTACAGCTTCGGGGGGCCTGGACTGGCTTTGGGCTGGAATTGGACGATGAAGACTAGCAGGCTGCGATATCCTCCCCTAAAAAGGACACGTCTTCGACTGGTGCAATTGAAGATTCTGCACCGTGTCTATGTCACAGGTCCATGTTTGATGAATATGGGTTATTCTGCGGATGGGCTGTGTAGGCGTGGTTGTGGTATGCTTGCTACTTTCCTTCACATTATATGAGAATGTCCGGAGGTAGTGGTTTTCTGGAATCGAGTGCATGCAGTGACGGGAGCCGAATGATTGCAGTATCGCTCAGACTCAATGGGTCACACTGGGCAACATGATTGCGAAAAGAGACATTGCTCAATTGTGGGGATCTCAGAGGTCACCATCAGTCTCAACTTGGAAAGAAAACATGGACTGGTGCATGTTTAGACAAAAAATCGTATATGTCTCCCGTGGTAGGCCCAAGAAATGGGGAAGGATACGGGGTCAATGGAATTCATACCGAGGAGAGATCTGCACTCCCCCCTTTATTGAATCTCCCGACATTCCTCAATTCCCTTGACTGTGCGCTTCGGGTTCTTAGCTTCCTGCTGTATGTGATGTATTGTTTTGCTCTCAGCCCCCCCCCCCCCCCTCTCCGGGGTCTCTCCTCCTTCATAGCATTACTCATTAATCATTTGTCTCCCCCTGCCGTATGAGACAGTCATTACATTGCATGGTACCACCTCAACTCTTTTTTGTGTTTCTTTTTTTTTTCTTTTGTTATTTATAAAATATAAAATGTGAAACCTTTTATTTATCCTCTTATCGCCACAAGTTCTCCATAATATCGTGCCTTCTCGCTTCCGGGCCCTCGGGTTGTCGGCTGATGAGCTGTCTATTTTTATGCTACTGGTATTGCGTACTACTGACCAGCCTCCGTGGTTGTAGGTCTGTAACTGTATTCCTTTTTTACAAATAAAGCTTTAAAAAAAAAAAGTATGAGGCGGGCGATTTTTGTGTGTAACTAAAGCATCATGTGGTACCTCACTGTCACTGACAAGCACCACATTATGTATTCAAATTTCGATTAAACTTGCAAAGCCAAATTTTGACCTTGTAAGACTATATTGCACTCAAATGATAATGTGTGACAATTGGGATTTAGGTAAAATGTATGATTTTTTGCATCACCAAGTCAAATGCTTTGATTTGTTTTGATCCTATTACAATCGCTGTTTTCATACACTTCAGAATTACAAAACAATGCCCTTAATTTTTGCTTTCATAATTGCTGAATATACACAGTTCACATTTTACAGGTATTTACATTTCAAGTGTTACAAAAAATGGCATCCTTGACCCTTTCCTTTACTCACCCTGTACTCCACCAATATTCACATAATTCACTTTACTTTTCTATTTTTGAGTGCAAAGTGAGAGGAATGTGCTGCTCATTGTATTACAATGGGTATTGTGTTTACTATTGTGCCAGAAGACATAGATTGACATTTGATGTCTGCCTTTGAAGCTCAGCAAATGTGACAAGATAAATACAGAAATGAAAGACTTCTTTATTTATTGCTTTGACTTTTGCAATCCACCATACCCCACCAGTGGGTTTGGGAAACACTGTTCGAAGGAATAATATTTGAAATCCTACTTTTCTCGTTTCTCTGTTATTCCTAATAAGTTACAGTCCTATACATTCCTTTTATCCAGCAATAATAAATGTTTATATAGCTACTTCAGGGGTAAACAAAGAGCACAAAGATAAAGATTACAGACAAATTACTTAGTATGTGCATGCCATTGCCTTCTCCACAATCCTTCAAATACTCAGGTTTCTGGTAATTAGACTTGTTTATGAGCTGTTTTTTTTATTTGTGCTGATAAAGAGCCAATTAAATAAGAGTGAAATTTAATTTTAACTCCAGATGAGAACATCCCAACCCTCAGCTCTGTTCTGTATGCTGCTGAAGGGGATTTTACGTTGTATTCTGCAGGCTTCTTGGGAAATTGCTCTCTTCTTTTAGAAGTCTGCTTTTCCATCCCGACCCGTATGTGCCTAAGGACAGACTAAGGGCCTGATTTAGAAATGGACAGATAGCCGAACTTTCTACCTTGGGGACGGAGTTGCATTACTCCATTTCCATGAAGGAAGAACATCCCGCATAATTTGTAAATGACCGCCAAGCAAGGGGTCATTCATAAATGCATTGGCAGGATCTGTCTTTAGTGTGTGGTGGCAGACCGTATTGAAGGCGGCTGACAGGTCCAGGAGGATGACGGCTGATGTTTCACCGTTGTCTAGTTGGATTCTGATGTCGTCCGTGGCTGCGATGAGGGCTGTCTCGGTGCTGTGGTTGATTCGGAATCCGGACTGGGATGAGTCAAGGATGTGGTTGTCCTCGAGGTAGCGGGTCAGTTGCGTGTGGATGACTTTCTCTATGACCTTCGCCGGGAACGGGAGCAGGGAGATGAGCCAGAAGGTCTTGAGGTCCTTGCGGTCTGCCTTGGGTTTCTTGAGAAGGTCGTTGATCTTGGTGTGCTTCCAGCTAACCGGGAATGTGGCTGTCTCGAGGGAGTTGTTGATTACTTTCCGTAGTTGGGGTGCGATGGCTGCATCTGCCCTGTTGAGTATGTGGTGTGGGCAGGGGTCTGTTGGAGATCCTGAGTGGATGGAGTTCATGATCTTGCGTGTTTCGGCGTCGTTTGACGGTGGCCCAGGACGTCAGGCGGTTGGTGCACAAGGTGTTCGCAGGGTTGGAGGAGTCTGGCGTTGTTGCGGTGGTCGTGGTGTTGAAGCTGTCATGAATGTCAGCGATCTTGCCGTGGAAGAAGGTGGCCAGCGAGTCTCACAATTCTTGTGAGGGGGGTATGTCGTTGGTGTTGGCGCTGGGGTTGGAGAGTTCCTTCATGATGCTGAAGAGCTCTTTGCTGTCATGTGCGTTGTTGTCCAGGTGGTTTTTGAGGATGATCTCTTGGCTAAACTTATGAGGTGGAAATGTCTGCGGGTGGCGTCCTTGTGGGCTATGTGGCTGTCCGATGTTTGTTCATGTAGCCAGTTCTTCTCTAGGTACCGGCATGCTCTCTTGGAGGTTTAGAGCTCTTCGGTGAATCAGGTGGCTTTCTTGTAAGCATGGGCGAATTTTGCGAATCTCGCGTTCGCGAATTTTGCGGATTTGCGAACTAGCAATCCGCAAAAACCGCGAATTCTCGCGAATTTGCGGATTTTTTTTTGTGTGTTTGCGCGCGTTTCTGCCAGTTCGCGAGGGTTTTGTACAATGTCGCAAATTGCGAACTTACCTGTCGGGTCGCAAGTTTCGCGAACTTGTTGTTTCTACGTGTCCAGCCTGTTTGGGACACTCTTCTTCATCACTGCCAATCTCTGTCACCACTGCCACTCTCTGACTACTCATGCCACCCTCTGGCCCACCCATGCCACCCTCTGTTTCATCACAGCACCCTCTGGTTGTCCAGTCAGTGTACATTATTGTGGCAACGCAAGCACACCTTCCCTGCCTCAAGTGACCTGAATTAATTTGGGGCTGATTAATGTGTCACAGAATATTTTTTTAGCTGGCACCTGCTTCCTTAGTGCTTCCTGATTAGTGATCTTTTGAACTTGCTAAGTGCTTTCATTGTTGCAAAATTAGTTACAACACCTGCCCTGCCCCAACTGACAATAATGAATTAGGGGCTGATTAATGGATTTGAACCTCCAGCCTGGCTCCTGCTTGTCTCCCTTAGCTGTAATTCAGGACCTTTGTGGCATATGTGTAACTATTCTGAGGTTCAGAGCAGGGTCACATAATAGTTGCAACTGGCAACTGAACTCTGGAGGGGCCCCTCAGGAAGCACTACAGGAAATGGCTACTAATGATGAGCCTGAACTTTTGAACCTGGTAAGTAGTTTCAGTTTTGCTAAGATCGTATTTCTGCAATTTTGCACTTATTCGCGGGGCGCGAAGTTGTACTGGGAAGCTGCGAACTCACGCGAACAGTGCGAGCAGTGCGAGCAAAATCCGCTGCTCGCGGATTTGCGGATTTTGCGGGAGATTCGCGAATCTCGCGGATTGCGAATTTACCGAAAATCCGCAAAATCCGCGAGCGAAACGGATTTTCCGCCCATGCTTACTTTCTTGCTGGTGTGGCTATTTGATGGTTTCTTGCGCGGGCGAGGGCGTTGGAGCAGTCATTGATCCATTGTCGGAAGTTGCGGGCGCCGGTGTCTGGGTCGGTGGGGGGGTTCTGAGCGAGGGTGGTGACCAGCTGGTCTGCAGTGATTTTGCTTCTGTTGCGGCGGGGCAGCTGGTGGGTGCGGTAGTGCATGGTGGGATTCTTGTAGGTGAAGTGGATGTAGCGGTGGTCAGTCCAGTGGAGTTCGGTGGTGTGGTTGATGGAGACATGGGGGCTTGCCGAGAACATGGGTTCAAGCGTGTGGCCAGCGGCGTGGGTGGAAGTGGTGACAAGTTGTCTGAGGCCAAGGTTGGTGAGGTTGTTGATCAGGGTGGTGCAGTTGGCATCGTTATTGTTCTCGAGGTGGAAGTTCAGGTCCCCGAGGAGGATGTAGTCCGTGGAGGCAAGAGCATGGGTGCTGACGAGATCAGCGATGGAGTCGCTGAACTGTGGTTGGGGTCTGGGGGGTCAGTAGACAAGGGTTCCTCTGAGTGTGGTGTTGGGGTCGGTGTGGATCTGGAAGTGCAAGTGTTCGGCGGTGCTGAGGGCGTCGTCTTCTGAGAAGGTGGAGACCTTTAGGGAGGATTTGTGGACGATGGCCATTCCTCCTCCTATTCCATTGGTGCGGTTTCTGCGGGAGATCTTGTAGCTGTCCGGAGATGGCTATGGCAATATCGGGTGCCGAGGAGTCATTACACCAGGTCTTGGTCAGGAAGGCGACGTATGGGGCGGAGGTGTCGAGCAGGTCCCAGAGCTTGACGGCATGTTTGCATGAGGAGCGGGTGTTCAGGAGTATGGAGCGGAGGTGGTTGTGTCCAGTCCTTGGTGGTTTGGCGGCTCTGTCGCAGGTGAGGCTGCAGTTGCGACAGGAGAAAGGTCAATGGGTGCGTTTTGGGGTGGCCTGGAAGCAGGTGTGGTCTCGACCGGCGTTGAGTGCATGGATGGTACTGGCATCATAGCAGAGTCTGGCGTTGTGGTGTTCGTGGGGGCCAGGGGTTCTGGAGCTGAGCGGGGTCCAGGCACGGATGGACGCAGACAGGCTTGCCTCTAGTGCACCAGCAGTGCGCCCACTGCGCGCATCCGCTGTGCGGCCAGCATTAAAGGTGGGGAGGGAGGGAGGAGAATCTGGGGAGCGGGCAGCGAATGGATGGCAAGGGGGTGGGCCGTAGGGGAGCAGCAGTGGGAATGGGCAGCAGGGTACAGAAGAAAAAAGGGGGGAGGGGGAGACGATGGATAAAAATACATAAGACAGTGGGATTGGGAACAGTAGAGCACAATCAATGGGGCACAGAACTAGAAAATGAACAAATACAGTGGAACACAAACAGCAGGATTGAACTCACAGACTGAGCGGCAGCGAGGGGGGGGAAGGCACTCACACACTGGAGGAGCTGTGCGGCGTGGGGAGCGACCTGGCCAAATCCAGGTGACTGAGTGATTTGCAATAGCCTGTTAGTTCATAATGCTCTCCACACCTTCTGCCAATGACAGTATTACTGGGCAAAGATACATTGGTGGAAAATGGCCCTCTCTGAAGGGTCATCCTGAACATTTTGCCTTTCTCCTCTTTTTACTGAACTCTGTTTGTTGGCCATAGAACACTGCTATTCAGTGCTAAGGTGCATGTGCTTCTTCCCTACACATGTGTTTACCTAATTTACATATTTCATTTACTTGTAAGTCCTTTGTAACTCAGGGCCTGTAAGTTAAATGCTACTAACGATTGTGCAACCCACTGACGACAAACTTGTCTAAGGCCTGTCACTGCAGTTCCTGAGTGTGCAGTTTACTGCCACTTCAATTTGGCATTTAAAATGAGTTGCCAAGCCTTAAACATCCATTTATTAGGTCACCCGTAAAGAAGGTAGTGACAGTGTATTCAGTTTTTCACTAATGTGAGGCCTACTCCTCCTACAGGTTATCATTGTGAATTCATTAATACACATTTAAGCTGTAATTCCTGATCAGACAGGAGCAGCTTTTTCATGTTTCATATCTTTGGAATGGTAATGATAAATTTCCTTACCGGTGAAGTTGGATTCAACATTATTATTTTAGAAATACCACGTTTAGGAAGTGCCCATTTCTATTCACTTACTGCTCTGTGTGCCTGACAGACTACTTCGAATACACATCTCGGGTGGGTGACAGCTATATTTTGTGCATTCCCTTTAGACAGCCACAAGACAGGAAGGATAGGTGTGTCTGAGTACCCATCTATATATATATATATTTTTAACTTTATTTCATGATTTAAAAAAACCTTTGCACAATACAAAAGATAAAACAATTTTAAAACGTATTCAATTGATAGAGTTGTGAGTAAAAATGTAACACTTGTTAAATAACAATAATAAAAGTAAAAACAGAATGCCCAGCCCCCCATGTGTCCGAACTCTCTTATTTCTGCCCTGCACCTATGGAAACTATCTCATTCAAAATGGGTCTTGCCAGGTTTGTATTTAGCGGACTGAAGATGTCCAGCCAGTGTGCACGACCCTTTGATTGTGTTTATTGTACATTTAGAGTTCTGTCCGGTTTTCTCAAGGTGCTCACAGGGTAGTATTGTCCTTCTTATGGAGGTCCGATTTTATTTATTAGTATTTTGTAAAGCGCATGGTTACACTAGCAAGTGTGTCCCCGCGCTGTAAATGCTAATAGTTATTATCAGTCGGCAGTTGGCATCTCCCCTTCCCTAGTTTTTTTGCGCAGTCCATAAACCTCATCAGTGCGCAGTTTAAATACGTGTTCCGTGGGTCAAAGCAGGCCAATACTGCGGATCTGCATGATCTGACTTCCTTATTGTTCCAGGCCCTCCGCAGAAGAAGCCTTCTTTCTTTCAGGAGGCTAGGGCACAGGCACACAACATTAATTATATCTTCCCTATGCTTGTAGCAAAAGCGACATGTCTCCAGGACTTGTTCTCGTTTCCATTTTGGGAGGTGGCAAGACAGGTTAATCACCCCCAGTCTTAATTTTAAAAATCTGAGTTTGGTGCGTGCATTAAAAGTACAAGTTAAGTAGCTCTGAGCTGATCAGCTGATCATATGTGATGAGGGTCATCCAACCATGGCTTCTTTTAGCATTGAGGAGATCTTCTTTGTGCATTTTTTCGCTAGCCTTTTAAACTCATGTTGGCTGACATGCAGGTCCCATGCATCGCTCAGGCCTGAGGTTTTTAATCCACTTCTTTGGGTAGACTCAGCTTGTGGCAGCACATTAGGAAATGCATCATTCTGACCACAGTTTGCTTACAGATGCCCAGTTCCAGCCTGATTTGTGCCATTGACGTGAAAGATGGTAAGTGAAAGACTGTTCTAAAAATGTTTGCTATAATTGTATCCAGTTGATCACTGTACAATCCCTTAAGCACCTCGCTTCCATATGTTAGTGTTGGAATGACTTTTGCCTGTGCCACCTGTAGTGTTGGAGCGATAGTTGAGCCAAATAATTCCTTATGGATGAACTGAGAGCAAAAGCTAGTGCTGTGCCTTTCTTATTTTGTTCTCCCAAATGGGTTTTATGTCTTCCGTTGATGTTGAAGATCACTCCTAGGTACTTGTGGCATTTGGCTTCTGTAATTCTTTCAGAATTTAAGACCCATTTCAACTTTTTTGGTCTTCCCGAGCGAATTGCCAAGATTTTTGTATTCTTGTTGTTTATCACAAGCTCGTTCTTGTCTGAGTATGCAGCGGTTGCGTCCATGAGTCTTTGTAAGCCCACCTTTGTGCTACTTAAAAGAACCACGTCATCTGCATATAAAATATTTGACAGCTATAGACTACCTAGTTTAGGAGCATGGGAGTTAGCTTTGTTCAGGGCTTCCGGAAGATCTGCTAAAAATAGATTGAAAAGTGTGGGGGCCAGGACGCAACCTTGTTTCAGTCCTTTTGTTGTAATAATTGGTCTTGACAGTCTGGAGCCATCGCCAATCGTAATCCTGACCCAAGTGTCCTGATGCAGTAGGTGTAAGGCTCTTAATAAACCATCTGGGAGGTTCAGATCTAGAAGCTTCTGCCACAACTTCCCCCTATTGACTTTGTCGAATGCTGAATTAAAATCTATAAATCCTATGTAAAGCGATCTGTTGCTAAGCTTCGCCTGGTCTATCAAGGACGAGAGAGCCATGAGGGTAACCATAGGGCCTGTCCCACTTGTAAAGCCAGTTTGGTTTAGTGAGATTAATGAATGATCCTCGGGCCATTCCCGTAGCGAATTTAGCAAAAGACCTGCAAAGTACTTGGCTTTATTGTCAATGAGAGCAACTAGCCGATATACATCTGCATTCTCATGGCCTTGCCAGGGCAGGAGAGAAGGGAGGGGCTCACACTTTACTTGACTAGGCTGTGTCCTGTCCCCACACAAAGGACTGATTACCCCCCACTGATAGCTTGGCATTCAGGACTGGGTTAAATGGGATACTTGTGCACTTCAGAGAGCTGCTTTAAAGTCAACCCCCTCATCTAAAGGCACGGATGGCTATAAGTATTGGGACTCTGGACCCCCAAAATCAGACACTACTGGACTTGAAGTGAACCGCAGTCACTGTTTAAAGGCCTCATCTTTGGACTGCAGACTTGGAAGGCCTGTTTTTCTCTTGTGTTGCCCTGCTGCTCTCTGACGCTGCTGAAGGAGAGCTGCACTCTGTCTTCACGCCAAATGATCTCCAAGGCTTGTTGGATTGCCTCTTGTTGGTTGAGACTCAGGGATATCAAATTCTCTACCCCTGCTCCTGTGCCTGGCTCACTGGGAGTGGCCCAGATACTTGCAAAATTTCCACACATTCCCTGTCTGCATGTAGCAGAACCAGCACATTAACCTGGTTGCAGGATAAAATTGGCACATCGCCTCGGAATCAGCTTTTTACCTCCAGAGATTGCTGCATCAGACAGCATAACGCTGCTGCTACTTGGTCAGATCAATGCATCCCCTCGACTGTTGAGGTTCTGCAAATTACGAATTCGTTCGTGCTCAGCCTCCATTTTGAGATCGCTGCCATTTTGTGTTGCCCTCACTCAGGCAGCTCGGCGAACGCAATGTTTTTGTCATTTCTGCTTTGCGTGTCAGGTGGCTTCCTCGCCTATGTTTGCTAACAAGTGTCAGGGTCTGGCCGAGTACACTAATTCCTGTCTGAGCTGATTAAATCCCCGTCGGGACTACATGTCATTTCACACCATTGTTTCCTTTAAGTTATCTTATCTGCTGTCCATCGCTACATGTCTCATGCATTCTCCTGTTTCTCGACTGTCCTTCTACAACACGCAGCTGTGATTTCTCTGCTTGTAAACAGAATTGTGTGGATTCACTTGTGATTTACTTAAGGGGTCGAATGACAAACAGAACCGGGAACTTGAGTTGCTTTGGTCTTAAAACATTGTCTATAACATTTGCCTATAGCTCATGCTCGTGTGTGTTTGCATTTTGTATTGTACGGTGTTAAGTGGCAGTCTCTTTTGAACCTCGTTGTACTGACGACTTCTAAGACCACTGTACTAGCTGCAGCTAATAAATATCATCTTCTACGCCAGATGAAGAGGCCGTGTCTCTGTTTTGACAAGGCAGGTGAATCCCGAAGATTTAGACGTACCCTGCGCCGCCGAGCCTTAAGGCTGCGTTTCTCCAACTGGCGCCCAACGTGGGGCAACTTCAGCGGTAGCGGTTGAGGCCGAGGGTCGTGAGGAGCCCCGCAAGAAAACTCCGGAGGAAGCGCACCACGTGATCGACCCCTATATGTCGGAAGTGGACCGAAGGTCTTTGACGGCACGGCTACTCCTCTCCGACGGCTGCTGATGAATGCTGCCCTGACTGTCGCCCTGCCTTGGACCCTTCTGAAATTTTGGTAGAGCGAGACGATAGACGGCCTTCGCTGGCGCAGAACAATTCTTAGTTAAGTATTTGGTGGGTCGCTCCCACAGACCTTTGTTTTGTTTTCGTTCTTAGTCTCTGTTCAGATATTGCAATAGATGAAGCCAAGGGGTAAGTACGATTGTACTGTTTCACTGATCTATACCCCTTGTTGTTTGTGATCAGTCTAGAGAAGTGACGATGCCTGGGCTGAGTAAGTTCAAAAGATTTTGTTGTTTGGGTTGTACAAGGGATTCGCAGTTGGAGGAGTCATGTCCGCTCCCTCCGGTTGGAACTCCGACTTATGAGCTCTATTCAAAACATGGTATTGGTCCCATTACCTTTAACGAGACATGGGTCCAATATATGAAAAATAGTGGAGTTTTGAGATGGCCCCAGAATGGTAGCTTTGATCCTGCTATATTAGATAATTTGGAAACAATTCTGTTTAGAAGAAAAGCCCGGCCGGCTATGTTTGACTCCTTTCGCCTCTGGCGCAAAGAAGCTAAACAGAAAGAAATCAAACAAGCAAAAAAGGATAAGAAAGCACAAGACATGTCAGTCCTGCAGGCTGCTCAGCAGTTTAAGGACAACGAAGTAGATGATGCGAAGGAGATATCAGAGAGACAACATCGTATGGCGGTAGATAAATGCTATCCGATGTTGCCTACTTCCTCTATAGATAAAAGTAAGGAATTAGAAGAAGATTCCCTAATGTCTTGTTTATTGAATTCACCTCCGCCCTATGCTCAGAATGCGAATGCACCTCCGTTACCCCCTCCCGTCGTTCAACAAGTGGTTGCTCAACTACCGATTGTCCAGCAACCAGCTCAGCCCCTTAATGCTTCCTTGTCTGCTTCTGCTCCACCCTTGCAGCTTGTACTTTAGCCCCCACCTTATCCCGCTCTTATTCTTCAGCCTGCTACGTTTCAGTCTCCGTTGCCTTCTACATCTGTAATGCCTCCTATCCTTTCGAGGGATCTCCTATTTCACAGAAGAGGATAGCAGATGCTGTTTCAAGTTTCTTTTCTCCTTTTGTTAGGTCTATAAAAATGTCTCCAGCTTTCTCTAGGCGACAATCACGTTGTCAACTTCCTTTTGCGGACAAGAAAGTAGCTTTGGGTTCTCTCGCTTGCAAATGGATTGAGCATGGACCAGAATATAGTACCAATGACATCATGAGTTGCTTTCATCAATTGGGGGAGCCCACGCAGAGATATGTTTTCAACATTATGTGTCAAACTCTTTCTAGAAGTTGGGAAGATATGGAGTTAGATAACGTTCCTTGGGACCTCCTGAAATTACAAGCTGATTTTGATAAAGGTTTTATTGTAGGACACCGAGTTGACTCATTGCGTTTCGAACAATGTTTCTGTCTTTGTCTTTTTCTGAGGCTGATCCCATCAATAAACAAGAATTATCCGATGCGTGAAGTTCCTCCCGTATGGAGAGAAGAGGTGCTTGGTCCACCTCAAGTCCCTGCTCATTTCCAGCGTATATGGGTCCATGAACCCTGGAAGAGGTCTGAAGTATTGGTGCTTAAGCAAACTCTTCCCGACCCCCCTAAAAATCCTGCTGGATATTACAAAGAATTGTCCCAAACAGTTGACGCTTGTATTATGAATTTGGCCGACATTGATATGTTATTTGGAAATGTTGTTCCACAAGGTATATGGGCACGGATTCGTAAGGAGAATCATTTGGCTGAATTGGGTGGTGATTGGGCAGCTATTAGAGCTGTGGATGCAAATCAGGTGGGTGGTGCAAAACCCGAAAATTTGATTACGGCTCTTCTAGGTGGAATAATTGAGTTGATGAAGACAATGATGCCTGCAGTACGAGTAAGTTGGGATAAGTTGGCTGCGTGTAAGCAAAAGAAAGATAAAAGTGTCTCGGATTTCTTCACTCGTTTCGAAGAAACGTTTATAGACCACAGTGGTCAGGACTTGAGTGTAGAGGGTGGTCAGCGGTTGTTTGTGGATAAGTTTGTATATAAATTGCTTCCCGAATTATCGAATAAATTAAAGAGTTCTGAGAGTGCATGGGCTGTCTCTTCACCTGCTAAAATATTGGCTACTGCACAGTATTATGAGAATAGGGATAAGGAGGAGAAGGAGAAGCAAGAGAAGAAAAATAAAGATTTGAAAACTAAAGTTCTTTTACAGCAGGCGTATCCGCCTCGCTCGACTCAGCGTCAGCAAAACCCTCATTTTCAGCTGCCTCCACAGTTTCAGAGATTGTTGCAAAAGCCTGAGTATTTTACACCAAGACCTTCATTAGGTCCTAATCAATGCGCATATTGTAGGGAAGAGGGACATTTCTAGAATAGTTGTCCGGTCTTATTACAGCGTAATAATGGGATGTCTGCTTCCCGAGGTCGTGGTAATTTTCAGACAGAATCTAGAGGTAGAGGACGAGGTGTGTCCTCTCAGGAGCAGCGTTCTCTTGTCCCATCTACTTCTAATTACTTTGATCAGCAGACAGTTCTGTCTACGCAGTATTACAACAATGATTACTATGTTGAAGAGAGGGCTGACAATTTTCAGACTGAATAGGACAGCCAGGGACGAAGTGAGGGAGTTGTGTCGATTCCAGTAGATCAAAATGGGCCGTATGTCACTGTCAATGCAATGGGTGTTTCAGAACCGTTTCTTTTGGATACTGGTGCGATGAGAAGTTCTATCATTTATTCTAAACTCCCTGGGGCACCTTTGTCTGGCTTAATAAATACTTCTGTGGGATTTTCTGGTGCTCAAGTCCGTAACCCCGTTTCTTGCCCCTTGCCTGTTTCGATTGGTCCTTAAGATTTGGAAGCTCCACTTATTTTAACAACTGGTTGTGGTGAGAATTTACTGGGCTTAGATTTTGTTAAAACGACTGCATGCAACATTGTATTGTTCCCCTTCTGGTGTGCATCTCACGTTGGGAAAGAGATTGATGTCCCCCATGTATTTATCTCGGGACAAGTTTCCACCTGAGTTACTTTCTCTCCCAGAAAGTCTTTGGGTCATGGGCCCGAATGACGTGGGTCGTCTTGCGATCCCACTGTACGTTGTCACAGTTAAAGATAATGTTAGAATGCCATGCATTCCTCAATATCGTATTTCTAGTGATGGAGAGAGAGCATTGTTGGCTATTGTTGATGACTTCATTCAGAAAGATGTGGTCGAAGAAATTAGAGGCAATGTTTGTAACAGCCCTGTTCTTCCGATCCTTAAGAGGACGGATCCTTCACAGCCTCCTGTCTATAGATTTGTTATTGACCTAAGGGAAGTCAATAAAATAGTGGTACCACAGTTTCCTGTTGTTCCGGACAATACAGCTTTATTGACAATGATTTCTGCTTCAGCGGTTTGGTTCTCGGTGATCGATCTTAAGAATGCTTTCTTTAGCATTCCCATTGCTGAGGAAAGTAGGGATATTTTCAGTTTCTCTTTGGGTGGCCGAAGCTTCCGATTTAAGAGAGCTCCTCAAGGCTATTGTGAAAGTCCCTCTATTTACAGCAAAGCTCTTAAATGTCAACTTGATACTTTTCCTTTGCGTCAAGGTGCTACGCTTGTTCAGTATGTGGATGATTTGCTGGTGGCTGCTGATACGGAAGATGTGTGTAGGAACGTGACTGTTGCGTTGTTGCATCATTTGGCTGTTCTGAATCACAAAGTATCGCCCTCTAAGTTGCACTATGTCCGACAAGAAGTGACCTATTTAGGTAGAACGTATTCATGCTATTTCACAGATGTCTGTACCCACCACTCAGAGAGAACTGCGTGCCTTTTTGGGTATTACTTCCTACTGTAGACAATGGATTCCCAATTTTTCACTTTTGGCGAAACCATTGGTGGCATTAATGTTGAAAGATATGCCCCATCCGCTCCCTTGGACGGATGAATGTCAGAAAAGTTTTGTTGATTTACGTACTACCCTGTGTTCCGCTCCAGTGTTGGATACCCCAGATTATAGTAAGACCTTTACATTGTACGTTCATGAGAGAGAAGGTTGCGCGTGGTCAGTCTTGACACAGCAATTGGGAGATAAGCAAAGTCCATGTGCCTATTTCTCCGCTACATTAGACCCAGTAGCTAAAGCTTTGCCCAGTTGTCTTAGAGCTACAGCAGCTGCCGTAATTTCTATTAGACAGTCTGCCAGATTAGTATTGGATAACACACTTATGGTTATGGTTCCACATGCAGTGGATACTTAGTTAAATAGAACTAAGACGCAGCATCTCACGAGTGCTCGTTTGTCTGGTTACGAGCTGATACTTCTAGCGAGCCATATACATATCAAAAGATGTAACACGTTAAATCCAGCTACACTGTTGCCACTCCCAGATGAGAAAGACGATTAGGAAAAGCATGATTGTTTTCTTCGAACAGAAGAAGAGACCAAGGGGAGGATTGATTTAAAGGACACTCCGCTCAAGGACCCGGACGGGATCTTATGGGTAGATGGTTCTTGTTTTAAGCTTCCAAATGGAGAAACCTCTTCTGCCTATGCTGTCACCACCTTATGCACAATTGTTGAAACGGCACGTATTGGACGTAATTTAGCCCAAGCAGCTGAATTGATAGCTCTGACTAGAGCATGTGTGCTGTCGAAGGAAAAGAGAGTGAATGTGTACACGGATAGTCAGTACGCCTTCGGTGTTGCGCATAGTTTCGGAAAGCTGTGGAGGGAGAGAGGATTCTTTACCTCCCACGGGACAAAGATTCAGCATGGTCAGTAGTGACTGATCTTCTTGAGTCACTTATTTTACCAGCACAGATAGCGATCATAAAGTGCAGCGCACATAAGAAAATCACAGATGATGTGGGTCGTGGAAATGCGTTTGCAGACGAGGTAGCGAAAACTACAGCTAGAAGCACTACTAGTCGAATGTATGTGGCAGGTCCTGCAAATTGGGTGAGGGAAATTGGAATGTGTGAAGATACGATTGAGAGTGTGAAAACGATTCAGGGAAAAGCCACTGAGAAAGAATTGAGCGTGTGGAAAGAAAGGACAGAAATGTTAGATTTGACGGGTTGTTGGACGGAGTTGTCGGAACATCAGCGATGGTTGTTACCGGACGCTTATGTGTTGCCGGTTGTGACTATGGCTCATGGCCCAGCACACATTAGTGCAAAAGGCATATGTAAGCTTTTGGCTCCAGTATGGCAGAATGAAGGAATTGCGAAATGTGCAGAAAATGTGGTTAAACATTGCATTGTTTGTTTAATGCATAACCCAGGAAAAGGAACTCCAACTCCAGCAGGTCATTTTTCTCCGCCGTCATATCCCTTTGAGGTGTTGTAGATCGATTACATTCATATGGATCGCTGCAACAACCTCAAGTATGTTCTGGTGGTGGTATGTGCCTTTTCCCGCTGGATAGAGGCCTACCCCTTGAAAGATAACACTGCTTTGTCAACTGCTAAAGTGTTGATTAAGGAATTCTTTCCTAGGT
The DNA here is from genome assembly GCF_964263255.1 of Lissotriton vulgaris. Lineage (NCBI taxonomy): Eukaryota > Metazoa > Chordata > Amphibia > Caudata > Salamandridae > Lissotriton > Lissotriton vulgaris. Next base: position 1,529,659,695 of record NC_141693.1, read on the forward strand.
TTGGTTTGCCGTGCATTGTCTGGAGTGACAATGGAAGTGAATTTGTGGTCCAGATAATGCAGAAAGTATGTTCTGGTCTTGGAATCAAACAAAAATTTCATGCGGCGAACCATCCACAGTCGGCGGGTTTGGTTGAGTGTTACAATGGTACGCTCAAGCTTAAGCTGGCGAAGATTCAAGCCAGTACAGGTCTTGCTTGGCCTTATGCCTTGCCCCTAGCTCTTTTGTCAACCAGAACTACTGTACACTCTCGTATGGGACTTAGCCCATATGAAGTAGTATTTGGACGCCCAGCTAATGTTTGGGGCGTCCCCCGTCCCAAAAGATACTCAGACATACCATATCCTCTGTTAATCGACTATTTACATGATTTGACTACTAAATTAAGTGTTATTCGTCAACAGGTACAGAGTGTTGTGCTGGAGGCCTCCACAGACCCAGGTCACACCATCTTGCCTGGCGACTGGGTCTGTGTGAAGAATTTTCAACGGACTAAGAATTTGGAGCCTCGTGGTCCACGCCTACGCAAGTGTTGCTCGTTACTCGCACTGCCGTCAAGGTGGTGGGAAAACGCAATTGGATACATGGAGTGCACTGTAAAAAGGTGCCACTTCCATTACCCTTTGATCAGTGGATTTGCAGTGGTGTAAAAGAATCGGACACTGCAGCAGTTCCTTGTTTTGTCCCATTCAGTGATGCTCAGATTCATGGGACTCAGTCTGAAAAAGCGAATGACGACATTCTTCAAGCTGCTGTGCCTGTGCTTCGTCGAATAGACACCACCAACACAGAAATACTGTTTAAAGATCAGACCGTGCCGAGCAAAACAAGCTACAATTTAAGACCAAGACCCAATGAACTGAACTCTTTTTTTTTTAACCGTTTTTATTGGCATTTTTCTCCAAAAACTAAACATTGCAGTCATCTCTACAATAAAGTGCACCTTGCATTTCCCCCCCGCTCCCGCCGCCCCGTTCATTACCCATATTGAAGCATACAGTTCACGTACAAAAGTGATCACAAGGTGGGTTCTCCATAGTATCATCAGTATTACAATTATCATAAAGTCTCTTTGCCCTCCAATATGCACATCTCGTAGTGTACGATTATAGTCCGGCATCCAGTCTGTGGTAGCTTCGCCATTTCCCCCATACTTTTCGGAACTTCCTAGGACACCCCCTTGCCTTGTATGTAACTCTCTTAGCCACCATATACATATCTAGGCCTCACCTCCATTCTTCCAGACGTGGGATCTCCGGTGCCCCCCAGTATTTCGCAATATCCCTCTAGGCCACTACTAAGGCCAGTACCAGGAAGGTCAGCAGAGGGCATGGAAGATCCACATCGATTGTCATGCCCAATAGAGCCAGCTTGGGGTCAGCCTGTAATTGACTCTCCAGTACTGCTGACAGTTCCGTAAAAACATCTGACCAGTACCCCTGTATTTTAGAGCATGACCACAGGACATGAAAGAAATCCCCATTGGGGTCCTGGCATCGCAGGCATTTAGCGTCGTCCGTCTTCCCCATCTTCTGGAGCCTCACTCTATCAAAGTAGGTTCTATGTAATACGTTAAATTGGATAAGGCGGAGTCGAGAATTAACTGCCACCTCTCTGGGATGTGTTAAGACCAGTTCCCAATCAATGTCCTCCATGCCTCCAACGTCCGCCTCCCATTGTTGTCGAAGCTTGGCCAAGTCCCCCAAGATGTTATTCGTGAGGGTCTTATAAGTTAGCGATACCGCCTTCTGCTGGATGTGTTCCTGTAGGAGCCTGCCTTCAAGTGGGGCGAATTCTGCCAGGTCTACAGTGTCAATATTTTTGGCCCTTCATACATGCAGCCCGGTGGCAGTGGGCTAGCAAGCAGGAGCTGTGGGCTGCGACTGTGCATTTTAGTTACCTTTTAGCGCGTTGTCACGCTGATGAAAGCGTTGACACGCGTTCGCTTTTAAATTGTTTTTCTGTGTCTAACCTGTACTGAAATTTGACAGGTACCTTCTAATCCTCATTTTGCCTTCCAGGGACACAGCGGGGCCGGCTGGCAGCTTTTTTCATCTCTGGCGCCCAGCAGCAGTGGCCGCCATCTTGGATTGGGCCGGTTCGCCCGACCCCACCCACGCCACTCCCCCCACGCTGCTCCCCTATTTAGGAGCATCTCACAGTCTCCCCAGCGATTGCGAGCAGCCCGGTGGCAGTGGGCTAGCAAGCAGGAGCTGTGGGCTGCGACTGTGCATTTTAGTTACCTTTTAGCGCGTTGTCACGCTGATGAAAGCGTTGACACGCGTTCGCTTTTAAATTGTTTTTCTGTGTCTAACCTGTACTGAAATTTGACAGGTACCTTCTAATCCTCATTTTGCCTTCCAGGGACACAGCGGGGCCGGCTGGCAGCTTTTTTCATCTCTGGCGCCCAGCGGCAGTGGCCGCCATCTTGGATTGGGCCGGTTCGCCCGACCCCACCCACGCCACTCCCCCCACGCTGCTCCCCTATTTAGGAGCATCTCACAGTCTCCCCAGCGATTGCGAGCAGCCCGGTGGCAGTGGGCTAGCAAGCAGGAGCTGTGGGCTGCGACTGTGCATTTTAGTTACCTTTTAGCGCGTTGTCACGCTGATGAAAGCGTTGACACGCGTTCGCTTTTAAATTGTTTCTCTGTGTCTAACCTGTACTGAAATTTGACAGGTACCTTCTAATCCTCATTTTGCCTTCCAGGGACACAGCGGGGCCGGCTGGCAGCTTTTTTCATCTCTGGCGCCCAGCGGCAGTGGCCGCCATCTTGGATTGGGCCGGTTCGCCCGACCCCACCCACGCCACTCCCCCCACGCTGCTCCCCTATTTAAACTTCCCCCATGTGTCAGCGCAGCGGACGAGCGCAGCGGGCTCGCCGTAGGCTCGCCGGAGTCAAGCCAGAGTCCTGCCCGTCTGCGCCTGTCCGCGGCAGGCCGGGGCAGGGGGCCCCCCCCCTTGCCCATCTCCCTTTATATTCATCCTCCTCCCTTCTCTCGCTATGGTCTCCTGGTACCATCAGCCCGTCTACATCCGCACTATTAGCTCAGCTAGGTCTACTATGTCATCCTCCCTTCTCACCCCCTTCCATCATTCCTGCCCGCCCTTCCCCCCCTCCGTCCGTTTCATGTACTCCGGCCGTTAACACCACGGCCACGCTACTAAACACCCGCTCTGCTGTCAGCCACCAGTACGAACTATACGACCACATCGACACTCATAAACCAGATCTCCTGTTCTTAACGGAGACCTGGTTTAAGGCTGACTCCCTGCCTAACGTTTTAGCCGCACTTCCCCCTGGCTATTCGGCCCTTCGAGCAGATCGACCAGAGGGCAGGAGAGGCGGTGGAGTGGCCCTGATAGCCCGCACCGACCTTCAGTTTCAGATCCTTCCCTCCCCCCCCATTCCCGAAGTGGATTACCTGGTCACCCGCTCCATCTCCCAATCCTCCCCTTTAACCTCTGTTCTAATTTATCGTCCCCCTCACCCCTCTCCCACTTTTGTTTCTAACCTTCAGGACGTACTGGCTACGCTGGTAGTGAATAACTCTTCAGTGCTAGTCTTGGGTGACCTAAACTTCTGGCCTAATGACCCTGCCGAGAGTCCCTTGTCTAAAGACTTCACTGATCTTATGCTTAGTCTTAATTTCACTCCTCACATCCACAGCCCCACTCACGTCCAAGGCCACTCACTCGATCAGGTTTGGACCTTGAACATCCCTTCCACTCCCCCCACCATTTCCCCTTGCCCCTGGTCCGATCATTTTTTAATTTCATTTTCCCTTGCCTTGGCCCCTATTACCAAGCTTCCACTCCCTAAGAACACCTGGGCCAGAAAATGGGGCAAAGTCGATCTGCCAGCCTTCTGCTCCTCGCTAGCCTGTACTAGCCCTGACCTCTCTGGCCTCGCCGCCCCTGTCCAATTGGACACCATCAACAACTGGTTGACCCATGCGGGCGACACCTTCGCCCCCCTTAGGCGTATTACGGTTAAGCGAGCACACGCCGCCAACCGGTGGTTCACTTCCACTCTTAAAGAGAAAAAGTTGGCCGCACGTAGGGCAGAACGAGCATGGAGAAAAGCATACTGTCCCTCTCTTAAAACCATCTATCTCTCTGTGCTCAAGGAATATAAGCAGAGCATCCTTGATGCCAAGACTCTATTCTATTCCAATAGAATATTGTCAGCAGAGTCACAGTCCAAGGAAATCTTCGCCACAGTGCACGAGCTCGCGTCATCCAACAGAGTCTCGGCCTCTATTCCACCCTCTCAATCTCTCTGTGACTCGCTTAACGACTTCTTTGTGGACAAGGTGATAAAGATTAAGGCCAACATCCCTCCCCCATCCCCCACTTTTACCAACCCTTCCCCCCCCCCGCTTCTTCCAAACTCACCTCCATCCCCCCCCTGACCACAGCCACGCTTCTCCCCCTGCTTCACAGGGTGAAATCAGGTTCCCCCCTTGATTTCGCCCCCGCCCACATTTTGAGAGAAATCTTTCTAACATGCCCATCCCCACCCCTCACACTCCTAAATGATTCTCTCAGTAATGGAGTGGTACCCGCCCCCCACAAATTTGCAGCCGTTATTCCCATTCTAAAAAAGGCTGGTGCGGACCCTTCATCCCCTTCCAACTATCGTCCTATTTCCCTTCTTCCCTACCTGGGAAAGGTTCTAGAAACCCACGTCACCGCCACGCTGAGCTCTCACGTGGAAATCAACCACTGCCTCTCCCCTCGGCAGGCGGGCTTTCGCCCCCTCCATTCTACGGAAAAGGTAGTGGTCTCAGTTATGGACAGCCTACGCGAAGGCATCGACACCAATCTCCCTCAGGCCCTCATTCTTTTAGATCTGTCCGCTGCTTTTGACACGGTGGACCATTCCATCTTACTTACCCGTGTCAAGGCAGCGGGCATAGAGGGCCTAGCCTTCGCCTGGCTTGAGTCCTTTCTAAGCGGCAGAGCCCAGGCAGTCCATCTTACCGGTTTCGCTGCGGCCTCCCACAAGGTGACATGCGGGGTCCCCCAGGGTTCCTCACTCTCCCCCCTTTTGTTTAATCTATACATTTTCCCCCTCATTTTTATGTTACAGCAGCTCGAGGTCACGGTGTACAACTACGCCGATGACCTCCAGCTTATTTTCAACCTTTCTCACTCTTCTTCATCGTTTCAGAATGTCCAATCTGTCATGTTATTCATTCAGGATTGGATGAACTGCAACCACCTCAAACTCAACCCGGACAAGACTGAACTAGTCTTCACCGGAGGTGGTTGCAGTCCCTGGTCCCCTTCTCACTGGCCCTCCCCACTTGGTGCTCCCCCACTCCCGGTCCCCAAAGTCAAAACCCTTGGTATCTTCCTCAATCCCTCACTTTCTGTTCACTCACAGGTTAGTTCTGTTGTTTCCTCTTGTTTTTTTTCCCTCAGAACTATCAGGAAGATCTCTCGGTTCTTTTCACTCCCCGCCCTAAAGATCATAGTGCTGGCGATGGTGTTGTCGCGCCTTGACTACGGCAACATCATTTACAATGGCGCGCCTGCCTACGCCATCCACCGACTGCAACTAGTGCAGAATCAGGCGGCCCGACTTATCTATGGCCTGCCTAAATATCATCGGGCCTCCCCTTTACTGCAGGCACTGCACTGGCTGCCGGTGAAAGAGCGGGCCCTGTTCAAGCTTGGGTGCCTTACCTTTCAGGCTAGAATGGGCACTGCACCAGAGTTTATCTGCTCGGCTATTAAGCCTTACACCCCAGGGAGGGTGCTTCGCTCCTCTCACCTGGCCCTCTTAACTGTCCCCCGATTCAAAAAGAAAAAGGCTGGCGGCACCAAGTTTTCTGTTCTGGCCCCTGTATTTTGGAACTCCTTACCCGTGGCACTCCGCACAACATCCTCCTACACTGAATTTAGGAAAAACCTCAAAACCTTCCTCTTTTCTCGTGCTTTTGCTGCCTAAACTCTCCTCGTTTGCCATCCCTCGCAATTTGAAGCGCCATGAAACCGCATGGTATAAGTGCGCTATATAAATGTTTTTAAATTCAAATTCAAATGTTTTAATCTAGTATATTTGTACCTCTGTGTGGGGTGCAGGCCGAATTCCGTGGTCAGGGCCGCAAATGTTTTCAATTGCCCTTTGGTAATGACATCTCCCAACGTGGAAATCCCTATGTCGTCCCATCTCTTGTAACCCGTTAGTTTGTGGAGATCCGTCAGCCACGTGCAGTGCCAGATTGGTGTTTGTTTTGCTGGCTTTCTGTCCCACCCCATGCGTTTTGTGGAAGCCCTCCAGGCAAGAAGGGTAATTTTGGTTGCCGGTAGAAGACGTTTCCGGCCATGCCCCCCATACAGGTAGGAAAGGGTGTGTCTGGGTGCTAATTTGTGGCGCTCTAGTGCATAAGAGGGATGGTCTGCCTGTGCGTGTATCCATTCGTTGATCGGGGCCAGATGTTCCGCCCAATAATATGCTTCCAGATTCGGGAGCGAGATCCCCCACTATATTGGTGCCTCTGTAGGGTGGTCAGGGCCACCCTAGGTTGTTTACCCAGCCATATAAAGGCACGTAGGTTTGCGTGTATCTTGGGGAAGACTTTTGGGGGGAGGGGATAGTACTCATTTTGAAGGGCGTACAAGTACTTGGGGATAATAATCATCTTGTACATAGCCGCTCGGTCTAGGAGGGTGAGTGGGAGTAGTCTCCAGCGGTCCATATCTGCAATGGAGTTCACCATGATACGCTCAATGTTACGGGTGTATGAAATATGTCTATCCTGAGTGAGGTAGACCCCTAAGTACTGAAAGTCCTCCGCTGTAGTGAGCAGCCTTCCCGGAAGGTCCGACCATGCATCTCTCCCTGCGGGGTCGTATAAGACCGACTTATGCCAATTTATTCGGTATCCGGCATGGTCACCTTACATTTCCAGTTCGTGCAATAGCTGCGGAATCGACGTCTCCGGTGAAGTTATATATAGGTGTACGTCATCCGCATATACCGAGCTCTTTTCCTTTTTTACCTCTCCTTTGGTCCGTTGAAATCCCCTGATGTTCGGAATCTGGCGAATTCTAGCCGCCAGAGCCTCTATCGTTAGAGCGAACAAGAGTGGGGAGAGGGGGCACCCCTGTCTGGTCCCTCTTCGTATTTGGAATTCCCTCGAGAGGACTCCGTTTACTCTCACCCTGGCCCTCGGTTAAGTGTACAGCAGTTGCACCCATTTCTGGAATTTCGGTCCGAAGCCGAATTTCTGTAGAACGCCCTCCAGAAACGGCCAGTGTACTGCATCGAAGGCCTTTTCCACATCCAGGGACAGGAACCAATGCGGGTCCTCTCTGTCCGGGACCTCTTGCAGCCAATTGTGAGTGCGCCTAAGTTTCAGCCTAGTAGCCCTGTCTGGTATAAATCCAGTCTGATCAAGGTGGATCAGCTACGATATCACCAGTCGCAATCTCATCGTCAGGATAGTGGCCAATAGCTTCGTTTCCGAGTTTAATAAGGAAATGGGACAATAGGATTCGCAAAACTCTTTTGGTTTGCCGTCCTTGTGGATAGTGACAATGGTAGCCATGGTCAGGTCAAGAGGGAGCCTTCCGTCCTGGAGGGCAACCTCATATAGGCCCTTCAGATGTTTCACTACAAGGTCAGCCGTTCATTTAAAGAATTCGGCTGGGAAGCCATTGGGGCCTGGTGTTTTCCCCGGTCTCAGTTTGGCCAGTGCCTCAGAAATGTCGTCGAGAGTAATATCGTAGTCCATCGTTTTTGCGTCCTCAACGGACAGAGTCGGGAGGTCAGTTTGGTCCATATATTGCAGTGCCTCTTCACATGTCCCTAAATCTCTAGACTCATAGAAGTGTTCATAGTGGTCTACGAATGCCTCAGCTATATGTGTGTCCGATTGGAGTGTCATTCCCTGAGGGTCTTTAATCTGCTCCACCCATCTCTCTGCCCGTTCTTTTTTGCTGAGCCATGCCAGGAGCTTACCAGACTTTTCCCCTACATCGTATAGGCGATGCAAGGTAGCCAGTGCCTGTGTTTTTGCCTCTCCTGTCACCAGTTCTCTATATTGTGATTGTCTATCTGTGAGTCTCCTAATTGCCACTGGGTCTCTCGAGTTCTGGCATTCCCTTTCCAGATCTAATATGTCCTGCTCGATGATTTCGGCCTCAGAGTGGAGCTTTCTTCGTTCCTCTGCCAACCTATTCTTAGCCCTATCTCTCATGACTGCCTTGAAAGCCTCCCAGAAAACCACCCTCGAGGTCACCGAGCCCTCGTTTTCGGCAATATAGACTTTGACATCCGCTCTGAGTCCCCATATGACATTTGGGCTTTGCAGATCCCATGCCGTCAAATGCAATTGCCACCCATCTCCCTGGCGTTTCGCCCCCTGTCTGATTAGCAGCGGTGAGTGATCTGATACTCCTCTGGCTTTCTATTCTGCTACATCTTGTATTGTCAAGTGTTGCCGGGCCATAAAAACGTAGTCCAGTCTCGAAAAGGCCTGGTGGGCGCCCGAGAAGAACGAGTAAACCCGTGCCTCAGGGTGTAGCCACCTCCATGTGTCCGTGAGACATAGGTTGGTCGCCCATTGGGACAAGGGGGTCTGTGTCCCCACCCTCTGTGTCGTGCTTGATCTATCCTTAGAGACATCCAATACGTCATTAAAGTCTCCCCCTACAACCTGTATGGTGTTGTCTGTTTCCAGCAGTATGTCCCCTACTTTCTTAAGTGTGGGAGCCTGGAGTTTCGGCGGCGCATAGACTGAAACTATAGTATAAGCGCATCTATTCCATATCCCCTTGATAGTCACGTATGTTCCCTGGGGGTCTGTCCATGTTTGTGTTATAGTAAATGGAGTGGTCTTTTTCAGAATAATGGCGACTCCTCTAGAGTCTGACGTGTATCCTGCATGTGCTAGCAGCTTAAAACGACCTCTAGCTAGGAAGCCGCATTTAGTACCTTTGACATGGGTTTCTTGTAGGAGCATGATGTCCGGGCTCACACGTTTCAGATACGTCGACCAGAACAATCTTCTCAATGATACACAATTTGGCTTCAGAAAGGGCCATGGGATGGAGACAGCATTAATAAAAGCGGCAGATGAAGTCAAAGAGATTATGGACCAGGGAGGTGCAGCAGTGCTCATCCTGCTGGACTTATCTGCTGCCTTCGACACGGTTGATCATAACATCTTGATCAACTGTGTAGGCAAACTGGGCATCATAGACAAAGCCAAATCTCTTCTGGCTTCTTTTCTGTCAGACCGCTCCCAAATTGTTAAATTGGGTGACTTCTATTTTCCTGTCTTCTCACTACCGTGCGGTGTTCCCCAGGGCTCCTCGCTGAGTCTGACACTATTTAACATGTATGTGTCGGACTTGGCGAGGGTAATTAAGTCTTATGGAATGGGGTTAACATCGTACGCCGATGACACGCAGTTGATATTAGCCATCCATAACAATGGAGAAGCAGTAGCAGCAAATTTTCAAGATGGAATGAAGGCAATTAGTACTTGGATGGACCATAATTGTTTAAAGTTGAATTCGGAAAAGACCGAGGTCCTGATCTTTGGCCGGTTGACTCCATCTTGGTCTCCCACTTGGTGGCCGGCAGATCTGGGCTCTCCCCCAACCCCAGTAAAAAAGGTCAGAAATCTAGGGGTCTTATTTGATGAGAAGCTGTCGTTTATGAGTCACGCAAACGCAGTGGTCTCGTCATCCTTCTATACCCTCCGAATGATTAGGAAACTCCTGCAGTTTCTCCCGCTGTATGCAGGCAAGACCCTTATGTGCACGTTAGTACTATCCAAAATGGATTACTGCAACAGACTATTGCTAAACGCTCAGGAGCGAGTCATGAGTAAGATGCAGTTAATCCAAAACGCTGCTGCTAGAATTCTGACACGGACACCTTAAATTTGTATCAATTTCCCCTATTGTTCGACAACTAAACTGGCTTCCATTTCGAAGCCGTACAAAATGTAAGGCTTTGTGCATCACCTATAAGGCTATGAATAATATAGGGCCGCATTACCTGAAAAAAGCCTTATGCACATATATGCCAACTAGAACTCTACTTTCTCATCCAGCTCTTCTACTGCCAGTCCCCCGTACGAAAAAGGCAAACTGGGGAGACAGACACTTCATTGTCGCTGTCTCTAGACTGTGGAACACACTTCCTTTCCACATAAAAAAGAGCCCTTCACTGTTGACATTTCGTAAGCATCTAAAGACTTGGCTTTTTGATCACGCTTAGGCTACCTTTCTCTCAGCACGGATCTCTCCTCAATAGCGCCGAGACACCTAAGGGTATTTGTGCGCTCAATAAATTGCAAAAATAAATAAAATAAATAAATAAATAGTCCTCTGGTCCCTGGGGTCGGCGAGGAGCGCGTCGCGGCTCCCTCTCCTCGTCCTGCCGCGTGCGGGACCGGATAGGGCGACGGGTGTGAGCCCCGCTGCATTCTCGGAATTTGGGATCTTTGCGCCTTAGGTGAGTTCCTCCGAAAGTTCGCAGCCGCCAGTTCTTTTCGGATTCTGGGGCCCTCCTCCTCGGCTTCCCGAAGCAAGGGTCTCTCCTCCAGCCAGTGCCAGGCTTCCTCCGGGCGGGTAAAGAAGTGCGACTTTCCTTTGAACATTACTTTCAGTTTCGCCGGGAAGAGCAACATATACGAGATATGGAGGACTCAAAGTTTCGCCTTCACAGAGTCATATGATCGTCTCTGTTTTTGGACATCCTGACTGTAATCAGGGAAAATCATGATTTTCGAGTTCTCCTTTTCGCCTGGCTTCTCGGAGGATAAGGTCTCTATCGGCATAGTTCAAAAAGTGCGCAATTATCGGCTGCAGCCTTGCTCCCTCGGGCCGTTTCGCTAGTAGCACCCTATGCGCCCTTTCAATGATGAAGCAGTTAGAGAACTGGGCCTGCGGGAAGGTGGCACGTAGCCAGTCCTGTAGGAAGGCCACAACAAATGTCTTCTCAATGCCCTCCCTAAAGCCTACGAACGAAGGTTGTTTCGTCTTGCCCTGTTTTCGGCGTCATCCACCCTCCACAGCAATTGCCTGTGGGACGCCTGCAGCTCCGCCATTTCTTTACGGAGGGTTGTGATAGAGTCTTCTGTTTCGCTAATTCTGGATTCCGCCGTAGTCACCCTTTCGGTGAGATTCCGGAAGTCCTAGCGTAGCAACAGAACCTCGGAGCCCACCTCGCCTATTTTGGTCTCAAGTGCTGCTCTAGAGTCCTTGATGTCTGTCCTGGAGGCCTGAATCGCCTCCAAAAGCATGGCCGTGCCCATGAGTGCTTCCGGGAGGCCCTGGGGCATCTCCTTTTGTGCCCTTGCCGTGCCGTAGGTTTCGATGGTTTCCTGCCTGGCCGACCTTGCAGGCAGATCTCTCTTCCCCATGTTACTCCTCTTGGGGGGCGAGGCATTCCTGGGGATATGGGGAGCGCCCGTTTCGTATCGGGCCGTGGTACCCCCACTGGGTATGTCGTGTTCCCACCGGGGAATGGCGACGGTGTGTCTCCGGAAGATACAGCGGGGTGGGTCCAGGGATCTGGTACTGTGTAGCCAAAGTGGATCCTCCAAGGGCGGTCAAACTCTCAGGTCGTGCGTCGAGTCCCGGAGGCAGAGGGCGGCAATGCAGTCGGGCCGGTCTCTCAGCCCCGTTGTGGAAATTCCTCGAGAACCTCTGGGGCCAGGTCACAGTTTTTCGGCCCCATGGACGGGGAGTGTCTCGCCCTTCTTCTCTACAGCGCCTCCCGCCAGTCCTGCTCAGTCGGCTTGGGCTCCCCTCCCGGGGCGAGGGCCCTCGGTGGTCTCCCCAGGCCGACCTCGTCGCCAGCCCCACCCAAACTCCAGATGGGCACTCGCGGGGTATAGTGGTGCAGTGGGGCGTGCACGACCCCCTCCGCCAGTTTCGTTTCCTCCCTGGCTCCGATGTTCTGGGAGGCCCTCGGCAAGAGTCTCCAGTACTCGGACGGAGTCAGAGCCAAGCCGCTAGGTTTCGCCCGGTCGCCATCTTGCTGTGGCCGCACCGCTTCGGAGTTCTCTGCTCCCCGGCCGATTGCCGGTCGTATTCCGCCAAAATACTTGGTTTTTCTGTAGCAAAGGTATCAGGGCTTGCCTAGGGCACAGATTTGGGCTGCTTCAGGAAGTTTTGGAAGGAAGTAATCGTCGGATCAATGCAGCACGCCGGGAGCCGAGCCGAGGCACGTCTTACTCCTCCATGCTGCTAGCCACGCCCCCATGAACTGAACTCTTGAACACTTTTTATTAATTAAAGACATTCTTTTTTGTCCTTTTGCCTTTTTGTGTAATATTAGTATTAGATGTGCCATCTGTCTCCGTCGCAGGGTCACGGTAGGAGACTCAGACTGTAACCTGATTCTGTTCTTTTAGTAAGCGGCTAGTAAGGCCAGAGATAATGGAGTCGAAAGATAACCTCCAGCAGCTCACCAAAGATGAAGGCCCACGAAGCAAGTGATGCAGTGAGGACAAAGATCTTGGTCACAGGAGATGTTTGAGGTTGGGGGAACTTGGAGCCCAGAGATCTTCTTGGAAGGAAGTCAACAAGCCTTTGCAACAACAGGCCATTGCGATGCACAGGGGTTTGATTCCTGGGGCTCCGACAAGGGATACTGGCCTCCAACTTGGTGAGAGAACAGGGGAGGCCTGAATGTATGTGAAGTACCACCACCTGTCTTGCTGAGCCTTTCAGAGTCTGTGGGAGCCTGTTGCGGTGTCTTCAGATGTAGAGAAGTGACTCCTTTACTTCAAGGGAGATTCCTTCAGGAGTCTTTAATGTCCACAGGCCTTGGAAGGTTCCTGTATGAAGAGCACAGGCATAGATGTTGCAGCAGCTTAGCAGGGAGATGAAACCAGGAGCAGCAGGAGTCTTCCCAGTCACAGTCTTGAGACTTAGAGTGAAGTCCAGCGAAGACCAGAATGCCCAGACGGTCGAAGAAGAAGTGGTGTCTTGGTATGAATCTTGACCCACGACAAATCTCGGGACCCACCTACAAGTAAGCCCTTAAGTACCCTAAGGAAAGAGTTGGGACGATTCAGGGTTCCCTCCCAGGAGAGGGGTCGAAAGAGTGGGGAGGGTACTCCCATTTCCTTTGTCCAGCTTTGCACCTGAGCGAGAGCCAGCAGTTTCCTGAGCTGGTTTGAATTGGACTATGCAAGGAGGACACCAAAGGTGCCCCTCAAGCAGACAGACTGGTGCCAGCAGGCACTCCCACACAGCCCAAATACACTAAACCCTGTCTGGGAAGTGCTCACACCTCCCTGTGTCAGGATACTTGTTGTTCTGCCTTCCCCTGCTCAAGCTTGGCTCAGCAGCAGGAGGGCAGAATCGTGCCTCCGATTGGCAGCAGCCATGTTGTGCTGACCGGGTCTAGAAGTCTGTTACCAAGAGTACTGAGCGCCCACCGGAGGAGCTTTACAGTGCATGGTATCATACCTCCCAAACCATTTACACTGTGGGGGTATGATTCCAACATGTTTGATACCAAACATGACAGGGTTCGTTACTGTTAGTTCAGAGATGGTCATCGCATAATGACGCATGGCTACCCTGTATCGTAATGCCTGATGCATTTACAATCCGGGAGATTGGACTCTAAAGGTTGTCCATCTTTTGCAGGGGTACCCTCAAACTTACAACTGAACAGCCTGCCTTCAGGATTGTAAGCCTGCATTAGGGGTGACTTATAGGTTTTAGGTTCAGTGACCTTAGATATAGGAAACCTATCTCTGGAGAGGTGAGGCATAGAGGTGTGGTGCCGCGACCAGGGCGACTGATGCTGGAATCTAGGGATCACAGTTTGATCCCCGGAGCTGGCGGCTGATTAGCCCAGCACCATGTGACTCTGGGCAATAGCTTGCTAAATCTTCCTGACGGCCCCCAGCGTCTGGAGACCCTTACGGGTGATTGTTCGCGCTTTACAAATGTGGATTATTATTATTATATAAGTTTGTTAGCACCAGCTTACACTGCTGCAATGGAAGGCCTGTAGTTACAATTTGAGTAGTTGCCCATAGGTGGCATAATACATGCTTTAGGCCATGGGGGAACCCCTCTGTACATATGCCCTGGGTACCTCAGTACCATACACAAGAGACTTATAGGGTACACCAGTATCTAATCTGGGAAGTACCTACGCACTTACCATAGCCAATTCAGTGGAGAAAGCACAGAGACTGGGGTCCTGATTAGCAGGATCTCAATTAGACGAGTCAGAAATAGCATTGCGCCAGGCAAAAAGTGGGGGTAACCATAAAAGCAGAGCCTACTTTCCAACAATTATTTTACTTAATTGTTTCAATGTGTACTGTTCTCGACTCCCTGATAAATGACCTGTAACCTTGCTTTAAGGCAGAATTCTTCAAACTGGGGGGCGAGCCCCCCCTGGCGGTCCGTGGCGGTGTTCCAAGGGGGGCGCAAATGCGTAATGGAGTACTTGCTTATTTTTCGCGTTTCCAGGCCGTCTTCATTTTCATGACAGTAAGTTTCAAAAGAGTAAGGCAGCTATGATTCAGAGCCCTGGGGTGGCAAGGTCAAAGGATTGGCTAAAAACAAAAAAATGTTCTATAAGTGTTTTGTTGTATGTACATGTTTATAGCAACTGCATTTAAAATATGCACACACCCACAAGTGTAAAACGATGTGTTAAACTAATTAATGTGAAAAGCACTCCTTCACATTATGAAACTTGGTTAATGTGATAGCGGCAGATGTCACTATGTGAGACCAGAGAGTCACAGAGCTGAATTTAGGTTGTGGCAGAACACAGTAGTGCCTTGTGAATTTATAGTGTTATTAGGTCCCATCACGTAACAGAAAGCAATGTGAATATGTAAGGCATTATTCTACAATTGTATTAAACACTGTGTAGGATGGTTGTCACACAATGATTTCGTGTATGTGATCAGGGTCATTGGAATTATGCAGCAGGGTAGCATCAAATTGTTCGGTAGGGTTTACTGAATTGTGTGGCAAGAAAAGGTAATTTATGAAGTACTGTATACTGCTGCACATTGTTTGCTAGTATTACTTAATTATTTTTAAAAAATTCACATGGCAGTATGGTTTGGGAAAAGATTTCACCTTATTAGTACCAATTTAACAGCCAAATATAGAAATAAGATACTGAAAGATGACCAGTTATCCTTTGCAAAGGCCTTCCACTGCATTTAACCACATTACCATGTTTTAGTAACTTTATATCTGTTTGAGCTAGAAACAAAATTATTTTTTGCTATCATCTGCATATTACACTGCAGGTGGTGGATTATGTGGCAAATCCATAACTATGCAAAAAATGCTGCAGCATCAGAATTGCATAATTCCAGTGGCCCTGTATAAGATAAAACAAGTGCTTTCAAAGAATACATATTAGTAATAGTTATCCAGATGGTACCTAGTGCGGGCATTTTTTATTTGTAAGTCCATTAAGAAAACACTTTCCAAAACTCAGCATCCTTACATTTCTTGTAAAAACGAATTCAAGTGACTCCATAATTTAAATCACTTCAGACCCCCTCCTTTAACTCTCATGCAGAGGTGCCTCCAGGTCTCCATTAACAAATCTGAAGTGATTGTTTTGAACAAAATGTATGGGAACGGTTTTTGTAAAAATAAATACATGGGCCCCATAGTCCTTATGCACCCTGCCAACGGTGGCCTATGTTTACATGCAGATGTCCTTTCAGGTCAGTTGAGAGGGTAAAATCCATGGAGAGCGTCAAAGAAATGGCCTGGAGGTGGTGGCACTAAGTTGTATTTAAACGTTTCATGTATAAATGAGACAGCTTCCCCCCTTTCTCAGAGAGATGCCCAAAAGAGGTGTTGAGAAATGTGGGCTCATTTTGTTTCAAAAGGCCATCACTACTATTAGTACAGGCAGTGCATTGGCACCGGGACAATGGTGTGAGGGGCCACTGCATCCCAATATTTGGTGTGATACTAGCACAAAGGGGTGGAAAGCCATTTTCCTTGTTAACACTGGGGCCCAGAGGACAAGTAACCAGAGGTGTGGGCAATGTGGATATTTCCCCCCTTTTTTCGAAATTAAGAGGCAGACAGTCTGCTTTAGATCTCGGATCTAGCTGTGATGGCAAGTGGAATGGGCAGATGCAGTTGGCACCAGGACCCAGGGGTGTGAGGGCCCAAATAAACCCCTATTATGGATGCCTTACTCATTCCTTTCTTGCATTAGGGCTCAGTGCACTGTTGCTGTGCTTGTGTTATTTTCGGCATTGGACTAACAGCCCAAGTGCGGGAATATTTGGAGAAGAGGAGACACCTTAGCATTAGGCTTTAGGGGTTGACAGAAAGGAGGATGGAAGGAGGACTTTAAGAAGGGGCTGAGAAGGCTTGCCGCTTTGCAAGGCAGTAGGTCTCATTAGTGACACAAGGGAAGTCGCACTGGCGCCAAGGAATGTGAAGGGTCTTCTGCATCACAATTAAGACTGTCTTATAGTTTACTATAAGATATGCGGAGAGCATTAGGTATAAGTTGGGCGACATGTGGGCGCTTATTTTTACTGAAGCGATAAACAGTGGGAATTTTGAAATAGACAGGCTTAAAACGTTTGGTTTAGGGATTGTTCCTTGTCATATTCTGGAGGTGACAATACAATTAACCCAAAGGAAATAATGTTATGTCACACTCACACTTGTCTACTTGGCTATGCTTGAGAAGCAAGTTATGAATGAGCCCTGGGTGCCTGAAACTGATCAGCAAACAGTTACCCTTTAAGGATTTCATTAGCAGGCCCACCCATCCTACTCTGCTGACTATCAAAATATCCTGAATGTTTCAAATAAGGAAGTCGATTTTGAGATGGGCACAATGCAGAATCTTGTTGCTGAGCAGCGAAAATGATTCTATTGCATGCCTAGCCAAGGTAGAGAGTGCCAATGGCCATTCAGCAGGGAGTAAATAAATAGTGTCACTGCGCGAAGACTGGCGCAGCCCAACTCCTTTGGCAAACAATTTCCCCCAGTGCCCTGTCATGTGCATAGTAGAAGCCAAATTGGCTATTTAAGTGGTGTCATCACACTTCCATGCCCTCCCAAAAATGGTTGCCCTCTGTGGTATCCTAATGGGCATTCCCTGAAGCAGATGAGGAGCAATCAACATCCCCTAGCCATTCGACAGGAGCAATCACAGGGGGCAGAAGTGGCACAGGCGGGGGCAAAGATGAATTTCACAGTTTATGTTCAATAGCCTTGAATTGTTCTTCAATCAGTAGGAGGAGCAATGTAACCAATGAAATCATTTTTCCCAGCAGTATTTTGCAACCAAGGCCTCTAGGTCAGGCAGCTGAGCCGATGGTTCAGAGATTGGAGTCTGTGCAGTTCACAGGGATTCTAACCACGTTGCTTTAGCTTTAGAAGCAGAGAGTTGCTTTCTGCATTTAACTGGATGGCCTTCTTCAGAATTAACACTGGTCTCCTGACCCTGATATGGGTCCGAAATAACAAAGGGTAAATTGATGGTGGCTACCCACATGGATAGTAAACTTGTGGCTTTGATGTTGTCAGAAACCAAGCCTGAAGCTGAATTTGGAACGAGTTGGTAAGGTCCAATGGAGCATGGACAAGTTCTTGGAGGACCTCTGAGGTGAGTGAGGGAAGACATTCAGTCAGTTCAATTTCCTTATTGATTAGTCCTAAGCCCTACTAAATAAACCCATAGAGTGAGGAGTTTATTGCTGGCTCAGATGATGAAGATAACGTATTTATTTCTTCATGAAATACAAAAATATAATTCTGTGGGCAGCAGCGGGCGTAACGTGGGGATCGAAGAACTATCAAAATAGATAAGTAAAAAAGTTAGCAACCGGTCGAGCCTTGGCTGAGCAGCTTCATGGTAGATGGAAAACAATCCAAGTCGCTCAAGCATTTAGAAGCCGTTCAAGACCAATTTCTCTCTACATGCAAGAGGTTAGATTGGGTCAAATGGATTTCTTGCTTAGTACTTGAAAGGTGAAACCCTTATGGTGATTATAGTGGTCAAGACTGTTAGAGAGGGTACCAGCCCAGCCTCCTTTGAGCTTTAACGGGTATGACCGGACCTGCCCTTGGCTCAGGCAAGGGCGTGGAGTGAACAGCACACACCCTGCAAGGTTTTAGCGCTTAAGTAGTTTAAATCTTGTTGGAGCCCCTCTTCTCCCCTGATGGCTCTGCAATTCTGGGCAATGTAGTCCCCACACAAAATAGCTACACCAGCGTTCCCAGCAACATCTCATTTCTAGTTTTTTTCACTGATTGTAGTACAGACATATTGACAA
The DNA here is from genome assembly GCF_964263255.1 of Lissotriton vulgaris. Classification (NCBI taxonomy): domain Eukaryota; kingdom Metazoa; phylum Chordata; class Amphibia; order Caudata; family Salamandridae; genus Lissotriton; species Lissotriton vulgaris. The sequence continues at coordinate 1,529,677,983 of NC_141693.1, forward strand.
GGCCTAAGTCTCCTGTGCACCAACACACTGATATGGCAGGCGCTTCTCCTATTTGCACCTTTCTCTGGTGTATTGGTAGGCAGTGGCTGGCAGTAACGAGGCAAGTGTTCTTTGACGAGAGCCATTCTGTTGCCTCCCAATGTCCTTTAACCAACATAAATTGTGCAACACTCTCAGAGCTGTTTCAGAGAGATGTCATTTTGCACCGTGGCTCTGCCCGTCCGAACAATGTAAATAGACTTATCCATCCACCTTCTATTGATATTTACCCTACTGGTGCCATGAGGACACTCAAAGCATACTGTGCCTCCATGGAGCACATGAAAGCCATGCTAATTAAATTAAGATGAACAAGGCCTGTGGAGTTATTCAACATCTTAATGCCTCAACTGGTGGTTTTTGCTCAATGCCACTAACAAGAGCAGATGTGTGCCTATTATTGGGCCATCTATCATCCTAGCTGCAGTGGTCTTATGCCATTATTCACTCTCCCGATTGCTTTGTAACACAAGAGGTACAGTATTAGGTACTAACTTAAAGTGTCAGTCAATATGGGACTGCTGCAATCATCTGGCATATGGATAAAAATCCCTGTCCCAAAGCAAAACTAAAATTCATAAGTAGAGTTGAAGGTGTGACTTAGTTCGGGGTAGGTGGGCATTTAAAGTCCACAATATATGGACCAGAGAATTCCTTTTATTGATCGTAGGTTGACATAGCCAAACACCATCTATTTGAGGGCCAATGTTTCAGAGGACAGCTTCGCAAGTTTGGTAAGTGTTTTACATTTTTTTACCACATAAATAGTTATGTTAGTACTCTGAACAACACACCTCATTGTTCAAGTGGACGTGGTGTACAAATACTAAAAACAGACTTCACTAAAAGTCAATGGCCAGTCTTCATACAGGAAGATGTGTACCAAGTGATGCCTCAATCATTTGAGACATTCTCTGTTTGCATCACCAGGATGAGATGCTTTGATGAAGTGAAGCCCTCTCTATCATCTCTCCACTCGCAGACCCAACTCACTTCAACTGGAGCTATAGAGAATTAAGATAAAAAAGACCACCATCCGCACTTTCTCTGGCACAGCTAAGAGAATCTGGTACTTCATCCCACGTCACGTTTGCACCAATCCATCTGATATCACAGTCAAGGACAGAGTCAAACATATTTTTGGGACACATTCCTCTGACTCTGAACCTCTGGTTCCAACAAAGATATATCAGGCAGGACACTCTGGCATTACCTCCTCATTTGTCTTCCTCTCACAGTCCTCACGTCAGCATTTGCTCCATTCATGCAGAACCTGACCAACTAAGGTGGCCCCCGTAACCCTGACTATAAGCACCTAACTTCCTGGGAAGGAATTCTTGTTTGATTTACTCTGCAGCCGATTGCCATCTGGGCTTCAAGTGTGTGTATTTTAGTTTTTTTCTTTTTGTTTCTTTCCCTCAAGCCAGATTTAGCAGTCCCTGTCATTTTTAGTGATCACCCTTATGTGCTGGGCATGTGAGATCACGGAACGCTCCAGTGTTGTGCTGGACATCCAGTGGAAGCCTCAGAGGGTATTGGTGAGCTTTCTTTTTTTTATTGGCTTCACTGTGTTTTTAAGTGTTTCCTCTATGCCCCAATGATTCCAAGTGGCGGGGCATCCATGCGGCATCTGTTCGGGCTAATTTGGCTGTTAAACTCTGGAATGCGAGGGCGCGCGATGCCAACCGGATTTCAAAATGGCACCACCCGAGTAATGTTCCTGGCATCCCTGCACTTCTGCCTGACCCTCGTTATGGGCTGGTCAGTGTTGCCTGGCTTCCCGTTTTTTGGGGGGGGTTTCAGGTGCAGGTATTTTCAATGCGTTTGCATCTTTGGTCTGACTCTGTGCTGGGTTTATTACACCAGATTCCTGAATACCATGCCTCTTCTGGCTGTGCCTGGGGATATGTTGCTGGCCTGATCATGAGTCATTTAGAGGACACACTGATGGTGGTTGGTCAATCTTCAGGGGTTCCATTGTCCTCCTCCTCCAAGTCATTATTGTGGCAGTTGTGGAAGCTGCTTTTCGGGCTCATAAGGAAGCTCTTCTTGCCAAAGTGCCTAGGATTGATCCTTCCCTCAGGGTGGATGAGGATGATGAAAGGGCCATTTTGTGCATGGCATGGACCTGGTCAAAAGTCTGCAACACGTGCAGGAGAATTTGGGCTTTTTTGCGGGCACTCCTATTCCAGCTAAGGAAGACTTTTCCCCCCAATATTAGAAGGCTCAGCTGGACTCTTTATCCTTACATGCTCCCATTTACCAGGCACCTGCAAATAATAGAAGGATGTGGAGAAGCAGGCTTTTCCTCTATTTTTGCTGTAACATTACCCCTTGTATAACTTTGGGTAAGAGTTTCTCTTCTCGGTCAAGATTGAGAACATTATGGCTGGGTTGGCCTCTCAGGGGGTGGTGGTGTCCGAGGATGCTTTGCCTTCAGATGTGTCGGAAAGGAACATAAAAGGGGCTGTGAAGCAGGCCTATGCGGTTCTAAACTTTGCTTTTCAGGCCAATGCCTACTCTACTTATGCCATTCAGTCCCTCGTGAAGGATATCTATTCTTTGTCCAGAAAGGTGCAGGAGGTACAGATCTTTTGGAATTATTGGCTGTGATAGAGCGACTAGTGTGCTTCTTCTCAGATGCCACCTTTGTTAATCTCTGTGCTTCAGCAGCAGTTTCTAGCACAGCAATGGCCGCCCGGCGCAACATTTGTAGGGTTGATGCTACTCATAAAGTGGTTTTTCTTAAACTACCCTTTACGGGGTCTAAGGTGTTCGGCAGTGACTTGAAGGACTTGATTAAACATTCTGCAGAGAATCACAATCTGGTTACTTCTGTTCATCCTGTTTCCAGAGGCAGAGCCGTTCCAGATTCTGTCATGTGGGGGATGTCGTCATTTCCTTCAGGCCATTTGGACTTTTCCATTTCTGATGCCTGGGCCATCCAAGTGATCTCCGATGGCTACAGGATAAATTTTGGTCATACTCCTCCTCAGCATTTTTTTAGATTACTGCTCCATTCAGGGGATTTAGTTTCGGCTCAAAGGGCAGATATTGTTCCCATTTCACCTGGGGACTGGTTGTAGGGGTATTATTCCCTGCGTTTTATAGTCCAGAAGGCTTCTGGGGCTTTCTGTCCTGAGCTGGATCACAAGGGAGTGAATTTCTATATTTCCCTATGTTTCCTTCAAAATGGTGTTCCTGCAGCAGATTCTGTTGCTCTTGAGAAAGGGCGAGTTGCTGCCTTCTATCGATCTCCTTAATGCATACCTTCATGTACTGGGGCATCCCTTCCAGCAGAGGTATCTCCAATTTGTGGTCTAGGTAAAACACATCCAGTTCTGGGTCCTGCAGTTCAGACTGGCTTCTGCCCAAATGGTGTTCACCAAGGTCTTAGCTCAGAGGTTCGAAAGTTGTCTACTCTATTACAGGTCTTTGGCTTCTTGAGCAACTGAAAGAAGTCCCAGGTTGAACCTTCCAGGGAGTGCACTTCCAGTTGAACTTTGGGGATCTCATGGTGTTTGAGGAAAGGTGTCTTCATCTCCACTCAAATCTGTCCTCTCTTCTTTGCCATTTGACCTCTGCTCAGACTTGGCTTTGCAGTCAGCGGGAGATGGCATCTACTTTGGCTCTGGTAGGGTAAATTTGTATCCACTTGTTTACCCTCTGTTGGGGCATTGGGACCCGTTGTTCAAGTCGTATGAGGCTTTGATTCTGGGGATGCCTCATATCCTCCAGGATCTCTAGTAGTGGTTGGACCCCCCCTCATCTGAGAAAGGGTTTTTGTTTGGTTCCTCTGCCTGTCCTGGTTCGTGTGACAGATGCCAGAGGGAACGTTTGGTGTGCCTGTAGAGGGACTGCCGACGCTCAGGGGCAATGGGATTGGATGGAGGTTCTTGGAGGGAGCAGGCAGTAGTGTTGAAAGCCTTTCAGTTTTTCCATTCCATGCTGATGGGCGCTTCTGTTTGTGTGCAAATAAGGTCATTCGCTCTTATCTGAACCACCAGGGAGGCATATGTCATCCTTTCTTTCCCAGCAGATTTGCCTCTGGGCCGAGTCCCATCTCCTGGCTCTGTCCTCAGGTTATCTTCTGAGGAAGGAGAATGGGCCTGCCAAAGCTTTTAGTGAGAGGTTTCCCTCCACGGTTATTATATCTGGGGGTCTTTCACTCCATCCTATGCTGGTTTGGTCACCCTTGGTTGGATCTGTTTGACACTAAGGATTCCCTACTTTTGTTGTCTGATTTCCTCCTCAAGGGCTTGGGTGGTGGATTGCCTGGCTGTTCCCTGGCCCCTAGGTCTTCTTTATTGTTTTCCGCCCATCCTGCTTCCCCCTCAGGTGGTCCAGAAAGGAGGTCTGAGTCTGAGCGGTTCTTATGATTTCGCCGGCTTGGTTCCCTTGTCTTCTCCGTCTGTCTGCTGCGCCCTATTGGGTGTTGCCGGTCCATCTGCCTTGCATCAGCCCCTTCTTCCCAGGACTCTCGTCACAGTTGAACCTGGAAGTTTGGACTTGAATGGCAGTCCCTCTTAGAGGGGTTTGTTCTGTGGAGAGGAGGCTCTTTGTGTCCTTTAGATAAGTACTCGTGGACTGTATAATCAGTCTTAGAAATCGGGGATTGGTTCTCTTCTTGAACCTCTCTCCAAGTATTGCGATTTCTTTCTAAGACCGATTATACAGTCCACGAGTACTTATCTAAAGGACACAAAGAGCCTCCTCTCGATGCTAAGAACCATTACTATGCCGGATGGACCCTGCTTTCTTGTCACAATGGACATAGAAAGTCTCTACACCTGTATTCTACAGGATGAAACCATAAAAGTTGTGAAGGAGGCTTTGGACAAAGCACCATAGAACTTCATAACATCACGTTCCTTTGTGGTGGATTGTGCCACCTTGGCTCTTAAGAGGAACTATTTTGAATACGAGGGCAAGATCTATCTTCAGGCCACAGGCACTTCAATGGGCAGCACTTTTGCCCCTTCGGTGGCAGGCCTGCACGTTTTCAACTTTGAGGTCAACAATATACTGGGCCCTACAAATCCATTTTCTGCCAACATCATCTATTGGCAACGCTATATTGATGATGTGCTGATGATTTGGAAGGGGGAAGAGCACTCATTACTTAATTTCTTTTCTTGGGTTAACACCTGTGACCACCATCTTAAGTTTACACATGATTATGCTGCAGACACCATCACATTTTTGGACGTTACCATCAACAGACAGGATGACCATCTGGAGACAAAAACGAATTACAAGCCAACTGCAAAGAATAACTTGTTACATTTTACGAGTTACCACCCTCGGGCTCTGCGTGAGAACCTCCAGTACGGTCAGTATCTGTGGATACGTCGTAATTGTAGTAACCTTTCTGACTACAAACAACAAGCAGAGGATCTAACAACGAAGCTGGAACACAGAGGATACCCTAATCAACAAGAGTCAAAAACGAGCAAGGAATTAACAGAGGGACACACTTCTGGATGGCCACCCCAAGACTAACAACAATGAAATCCCCCTAACATATGTAACCACATATAACCCGCTATCAAATGCTGTGAACAAATGTATTTCAAAACACTGGAAAATAATCACCAGCAACAAACACAAATGGGAGAAACCCCTTTTTTCATATAAAAGAGATACAAGTCTGAAAGACTCTTTGGTTCACACGCGTCCAAGGGACATGACAACCAATAAAGAGGATGCAACGGTTTTGAATGCATGGGGCCTACCAGCAGTTACTGGCCACTTCCCGTGTGGGAATTGCAACATATGCCATCTCACTACCCACACAAAAACATTGATCCTGACTAATGTTCAACGATGGGAACAGCGTTGTCATACGAATTGCAATACGGCCAATGTTATTTATTTAATAACGTGCCCTTGTAGGCTACAGTATGTGGGTATGACTTCTAGGCGCATTAAGCTGAGGATAGGGGAACATCGCAGCAATATCCACTGCCGTAAATCAACAACCAAGCTGACTGCCCATTTCTTAGAAAAACAACATACCCCAAATGACATGCAGTGGACGATTCTGGAACACCTGGTAGCTGGATCAGAGACCAAGTTGTTTGAAAAAGAACAACGTTGGATTTATCGTCTAGTCGCTAATCAACACGGGCTGAACAACGATATTCCCTGGGGAACAGTCATGAGGCGTTTGACAGACTTTATGAGCTCTTCTCAAACGTTTGGGGTGTCCCCTAGGGTCACCTTCCTCACAAATAGGGTGTCCCTATTCACACACCATCTATTTAACAAACTACCTGGTCGACACATTTGTATCCTGATGCTAAATACTCTGACCAAGGTCTTCTGATTGTGAATGTTGAATAGATATGTCCACCTCCCTTTGTGTTACTGTGAGTACTGAGTAGAACTTTCAGTGCCACCTTTTAGTCAGTTCACACTACCACCTCAGGCCATAATGTTATCTATATCCGGAAGGACTATGGATAACAAAAGAATTATATTGTCCTTTAATTCACTGTCCGGAGTGCCTTAGCTAGATTAACATTAATTGGTTACCATCATGATTCACCATTCTTGATGGCATCGTTATCCCATAGATTTCCTTCAATTGTTGAATTAATTTTTCTGGAAGTTATTACTAATTTCTTGTATCTGTCCCCGCTTAAACATTTTAACTTGCAACTAAACATATGTGGCAGAAAGGGGATTCGAACCGCGAACCTCAAATAAGGTTTTGTGGGACACTTCACCTTTAAGAAAATGATTTCCTGCCTACTGCCGTTCGGTCACGTCTGTCACGTGACCGGAACTAACTCAGATACTAATTGTTGATGCCCGGAGACTGCACTCACTTACGGGCTGACGGTATTCCTGAACGTAGGTAGTACACAGGGAGTCGCGTGTGTACTAGTAAGTAACCCGACCGCTATGCGATCGATCGGTTTACTACTTTTTCTAACAATCAAAGGAAATTAAGTGGGAGATAATACAGAGTCTTCCTTTTTCTGTTACCTTTCCTTTTTTTGTTAGATTTGACACCACGTGAAACAAACCCGCGCCGTCATAACCCAGGATGAGAGCACTTCTCCTTTGACTTGTGAGTGCTTTTGTCCTCTGTTCAAGCGATGCCGAATTATTTATGACAAACCATGTTGTCGCCATTTAGTAACGCCGGTTGGCTATTACTGATGTCCAAATGTCTCTGCTATATTTTCGTTTTTCTCTCTCTTTTTTAATTCCTCTTAAGCACTCGAATGATGTGGTCATAATATTTCCGCCTTATGATGCTTAAGCTAAAACGCTGGTTGAATTAACCTGTCATTTGGGTAGATTAAACACCCACATTTCCTCTTCCTTACTGCGATTAATTACAAATTCACAAAGGAATGAGGCACCCCTCCCTCTAAATCATGGATTAGGAGGGTTCTCTACTATATCATATTGATAGCACCACAGTAAACAGAGTCTATGTGAAAATGTCATGTCGCTTTAAACATGGATACTATTATCCAATAATGAACTAATTGTTGGTCTGTTGTATTATGTGTTAGTATGTCTTTTTTTCTCCCCCTTTTTCTACAGGTAACTTTGGCTTCTGTGAATCACAGTGAGCTAACACAAGCAATATCCGTGAGTAACATCACCAATAATTTTCTCTTCTTCACACTAAGTGCCTCACGGGAGGGTGCACCTTAGTGCGTGCATACCACCGGAGTGCTATTTGTTATGGTCCTGACGAATGCTGAGCGAACCTGCATTTTTTCCAGCAGAAACATGTTGACCTATTATTTTATATAAGGACACAGGTTTCCTAATTTAGAACCTAGTTTTGTCCGCATATACACATTTTTAATCCCAATACAGGTTGGCCCTCATTACAAATCTTGTACGTGTTTCAATCTTGTATTTTTTAATTCTGCATTCACATTTGAAAATCACATTTTGAGTTATACCACTGTTACATTCATCACCAACCTGCTCCGCTGTAAATCAGGCGTTGTAGCATGCTGGGGGGGCATTCGGCCACCCCAGCGGGGACTTAATGATGAAGCATGTCACCAACTAGTGGTGAGTGAGGGTCCTTTTTCAAAGAGGTAGATTTGCCCCATCTGATGTTTGTAAACACATTAGAACAAAAGGTTGCTACTTGCTGGTTGCCACCTTGGGGTTTGCCAGTATTTGGTTTACCATATTCTGGTGGGGGCCCAGTAGTGTCTAACACATATTTACTTGTATTTGTATTTTGGTTTCTATTTGTCACTGAGTCACTCCTTAGTTGTTTGTTAGTATATCGATAGGGGTACAGGAGTGTCCACTCATACCCTCTCTCTCTCGTTGATATTGTATGATTCTATGTTAGTCACACTGATTATGAATTTTCATTTGTTCTTAGTGAAATTCCTATCTGCATTTTTATCTGTTTTTATGTCTTGGGCTTTTCAAATATCCTCTTTTTGTTTAATACTCAAGTTGATATTTTGATCCCTTTTTAGCCCCAGTTTTATGTGCTTTTTAGAGGGAAATTGCTCCTGTGCCCTGGGACATCTTGTTTGAATTTATGAATGCTTGTATTGGCTCATAGTTTTAATATATATTGTTATTGTTATATTTGTGTTGTACACTTTTATGGCTCTTGAGCCAAATAAAGTTTATTATTGATTGAGTGATTTGATTGATCTATAAGTGAAGATTGTGTATGTTGTAAATAGCTGCCTTGTACAGGGCTCTAATGGCCCTGGGTTGTGTTTGCACTATTAGCAACTCTTTTGAATCAAAAACAAATGTTTACATAAGGAAATCTGCCTCCAAAACTGTGAGATGTTGTCCCCTCTGTTGATGTGCAAACAGATCATACTGTTTCTCCATTTTCAGTTTACTGTATTTATGAACAAGGATTCCTGTGCACATGCACCAGAGGTAAAACCCAATGAATGGCCTTTCTGTTAATAATAATAATGTGGTCTCCTGCAGGCCTCTTGGACCATTCGGTGTCATTTTCAGGACTATGACCTAGGTTGTGTGTTGTAAAGGAGCTGCTTAAATAAGCGTTACAGAGGAGGATACATTTAGGGCCCTTTTAGGATGTCAAAAACAATGGTCCTAGACTAATTCCCTTAGGAAGGGTTTCATTAAGTCAAACTCCATGAACATGGTACACATAGATCTCAAGTCACATCATAAGTGTACCTCAGTAGTTTCTCAATTCAATTGAGTATATCCTCTAAGAGACACAAAAGCACCATAAATATCTTCAATAGTGACTGTTAAATCTCACAGTTATTATAACAGATAATCTGTTATAATAACTGCGTACCATGTTCATAGATTTATACTTAATGATCCCCTTCCTAAGGAAATTAGTCTAGGACCACTGCAGATGATCTTAGTTTCAGAGGTGAAAGGTGGGAGGTGGAGCCTCCAGATTCTTCTGGTAAGGAAGGAGGGGATCAATCTGATCTCATCCACTTGAATGTCAATTTGTTGGAGTCTTTCGATCAGTGTGTGGTGGAATATGGTGTGAAAGGCTGCAGAGTGGTAAAGGAGGATGAAACCTGCTGTTTCTCCTCATTAAAGGAGGGTTCTGATGTTGTTGTTGGCTGCGAAATGGGTTGTTTCCATGCTGCAATTGCTGCGGAAGCCGAACTGGGAGGCGTTGAGTACCTGATTCTGCTCCACATGTCTCATGAGTTGAATGTTGATTATGTTTTCCAGTACCTTAGCTGGGAATGGGAGCAGGGAAAATGCTGATCTATGCTGATGTTATGCTATGCTGAAAATCAGGTATATGCTGATTATTTGTTTGCATCAGTATGTGCAAGAAGGAATTTTTTACATAAATAGTGAATATGACAGACATGTAAAACACCAACTCGACAACATTTCTTAATAATTAACTGCTGCTGACCTGCACAGTTCTCTTTGTTGAAAAGTGGAATGTGCATCACTGTGGGGACATTCAACCCTTTGAAGATGTAGCATCCAGAGGGTTCCTTTTCTTCATGCTCGTGGAGAGTGACATCTGGGAATGGAATATTGTTGGCTTTGCAGTAATCAGCTGTTAGTCGAAGGGTCTAAACAATAAGTTAAAAAGAAAGTTTTGGCCATTGTTTTTTATTATTAAACATGCAATATCAAATATTGGTCACACTTATCCAAATTGTTGATGTATACTCCAGAAAAACCATATTGCTCAAACGAGGGAACTGGTAACATTGATGGTGGAATCCTTATTAACATTGATAAACGTTCCCATAGCCCACAGCTAGGCCATAAAGTCTGCCAACATCAGTGTACTCTATCCACACACAGGGACTCCAACCAAGAATGATGTCTATTGAAATACTAAGCCCAGATTCTACTCCTCCTCTTTCTGACCCAATTTACCACAAATATGGTGCTCTCAGTTTTCCCTGTAAGCTCACAAATCCAACTGCTGATAAGTTTGGTATGACCTTTTGCTGTAGCCCTCTCTCATCCACATGGCCTTAACTAAGCCGACATCTTCCATTTCCCCGCTCTGGTTCTTTTTTCTGCCTATTCACCACAGAAGCTAGTCATCACTTACCACTCCTAGCCGGTTCATGGGACCATTTCAATTTAAAAGCCAAAAACAGCCATCGACCCATTACTCATGGATTCCCCTACACTAGAACTAACAACAATCTGGATTTCATTTCTTCTTGATCAAACACATTATAGATTACACCAACCTGTACATCATAATCTCATGCTAGCCTTTTGGACCATTCGGTGACATTTTCAGGACCATGACCTAGGCTGTGTGCTCTAAAGGAGCTAATTAAATAGGAGTTACAGAGGAGGAGACATTTGGGGCCCTAGTACGATGTCAAAAAGAATGCTCCTAGACTAATTTCCTTAGGAAGGGGTTCATTAAGGCAAAATCCATGAACATGGCACACATAGAACTCAAGTCTTATCATTAGTGTACCTCAGTAGTTTCTCAGTTCAATTGAGTATATCCTCAAAGAGACACACAAGCACCATAAAAAGCTTCAATAGTGACTGTTTAATCTCACAGTTATTATAACAGATAATCTGTTATAATAACTGTGTACCATGTTCATAGATTTTGACTTAATGAACACCTTCCTAAGGAAATTAGTCTAGGACCATTGTTTTCTATACCGAGCATTACCCAGGTCCATTGACTAGTATGGGTCACCCCATTATTTTGTAATGGTCCTATTACGATGTCGGTCCCTGATCCACATGTCTTGGTGTGGGAACCAACCCATCGTAGATTAGTGGTTCATACCACCAGATTACAATGCGAGCAGACACAGGAAACCGCCTGAAGCACAAGCTCACATGGAGAAATGGGAGTAAACTGTAAATCCCTGGACAATGTTCAGGTACCTCCTTGTGCCTGCCACATGGTGCAGGGTTTATCAGAAGGCCTGACATGGAAAGGCTGTCTGAAAATAACATCATAATACCAACTGTGGAAACGCTTTCTGTGAAGGATTATGCTAGGTATCCGACCAGCCGTGGGCCTCCTTGAGCCTGTTGGAACACAGTTGGATTGACCGGCTGGCTTACACTCTGCCCGCCCACATTGAAATTCAGCAGTCAGACTGCAAATGTTTGGTGTCAGTCGGTAAGCCTCCAATGAGGAGTCAGAGAGTTACAGACCAACATCCTAATGAGGTCCTTAATGTTGAAATGTCAGGTGCCTGACTGAATAAAGCAAACACAAGGAGATGATGGATGGAGCACTGAAATGTTTCAGACACTCGGCCCCAGTCACTGATCTGTGTTGTATCCATTATTATTCTTCATCTCACTTCACCACCCCTGACTGAATAAAGTCTGCTGCACCACACACTCTGAAAATTGCCACAGAATAAGCTATATCTCACATATAATAGTATATTGTAGAACATTTGTAATATTTAAGAAACTAAAATAATTACGTTTTGAAGACTGCTGCAGCAAACTATTTTAATGAAATGTAAAACTAGACCTCAACTAAGTGGTCTAATAATTAAACATAACAATAATATATAGCTGTGGCTGTGAGAAACGGAAAACATTTGCGAAGATTAAGCGCTTTGGTGCCATAGTATGTGCACTCATCAAGGGTAGCAAGATATGGCCACCTACCCTGGAAGTGGGGAAGCTGAAAGCTATCATGATATCCACAAATGACAGTGGGACTCGGAGGACTGGAAGTTGTGTGCCGGTACAATGCCGGGGCAGGCCAAGATTACTATAGTGTCATCTAAAACAGTTAGAAAACTTAATATATACTGGTGAACAAATTAAAAATCAAGCACATGCTGGAAAACAAAAGCAATCCAGTTGACATTGAGGTGGGATTATTGCATGAAAATTAAAGCAAATGTAAAAGAAAATTGAGCAAAACAATCTGAACTCTCACTACAAGAACTATGTTTCACAGTGGAGGACTTATAGCAAAAATTGACATCACTGAATTGCTAAATAGGATACTTACAAGGCTGGACCAAAAAAGCTGAAGGGCACTCGTATCATAAAAGTAGTCGTATTTTCAGTCTAACTGAAGAAATAGAGGCCAGCAACATGGTTGTCTACTTGGAACAATGCTATTCAGCACATTAGCAATACAGAGTCTTAAACAATTCTCCTTTGAAAGACCACATAGGGTCATGGCAAAATGCCCCCCTCCAGGTGTTGCCCTCAGGCTAGTTGTTGCAAAGCTTATCCCGCAGTAAAGACAGGGACATCATCTTGCAAGAAGTGAGGAAGTCAGAAAAGCTATGGTGGAAAACTAGAAAGTATTGATCTTTCTGCACTTCACCCTTGGTGTTCAAGAGCAACGTGCTTGATTCCGGTCTTTCAAGAACAAACTCCAGGAACATCAACTACAATATGCACTTATAGTCACAGCTAAACTAGAAGTCATTGTGGACCAAAAAAGCATACTTCTCAGTTAATCCTGAATGGGATTGGAAATAGTCATATTGATAGGCACAGGGAACATAGATGATAACTGAAAAACACATTGCATAGGCCAAGATATATTGGAATGGGAATACAATCTGAATGCATACCATGATGTGTGCAGGCCCGACTACGGCAATACCAATAAATGTAATATCAAAGTATGTCACAACCTGTGCCCACATAACAATCTCAATACCTATAAATGCAATGTCAATGTATGTAATAATTTATGCCCACACAACAGTGTTGATACCAACAATACCAATGTCCATAATCCATGTACGAATGACACTGTTGTTACCAGTAAAAGCAAAGTCGATGTACGCCATCATCAAGGCACACAACTGGCAATTTTAGTAAACAACAGTTTGATGCATGCTGTTACAGCTGTACACACAATGTTGACAATGTCCAAAGAAGTACCAGTGACTGCCATATTATTTTCAGGAGTTCAAATGAACTTGTATCATTGCGGTCAGATTCAGCCAAGGTGACCTCCTCATAAATCCTGAGTCAGAGATATGTGGTCAGGCAGGTTAGAGACATATACCCATGCCTATTGAATGAAAGGTCACAGGTGGGGTCTCTTTTAACCCAAAGACAAACCCATGCCCATAAAGAACTCTGATCCATCCCACAGACAGTTGCAGCACAAACAAGTCCGAGAAAATTGGCCCCAATAAAACACATTTTGCCAAAGCCTCAAGTTTCCCAAAAATAAAACAAAGCTAGATACCACATGTAGATAGGAACACTCAGCTAATGTGGGCATCTGGACACTTACACACTGCCCACTCTAGCTCTTCCCGAGGTCGAGAGCCATATGTGTCCTTATAAGATGCCTAAACAAATTAATTTCTGACTGAGATGCTTTTTCATGAAAGCAGATATAACTTTTCTCTACCTTACAAGATGTATATATTGTCAGCCAAAGCTTTGTTCAGCAAGAGACTGTCCTCAGACGCATTTTGTCAATACTCTCTTGGCAGGTGCTTTTATTTAATCCACCTTGTTCCGGTTTTGCCAAATTCCTCCTGTCTTTTGATTTCTTTAAGGTAAATTGAAATGCGAGCAACAGTTTTATTAGGAAGGTTCACTGCCCAGATTTTCCATATGCGCCTACTAGCAGACAAACATAAGTGCAAAAGAAAGCAGTGCTGGCGGCAAGTGCTTTCTTGTTGTCTGGCAAGGAGCATGTAAGCAAGAATTCATTGAATGAAGACTCTGAAACAGGACATCTGGACAGTGATTTGGATTCATTCCCTTGGATTAACCCAAGGTCAGTGACCAATCACTTACGTTGTTTTACTTAAGACAGAACAAGTGATAATAAGTGTAACTCAGTGGCAAAAAGCATGCTATGGAATGTAGATAGAGGTAAAATACAATGATGATACAGCATAAATAGGAATCTGTAAGACAGGCAAGTGCAAGGTAGCTACTGCGGTGTACTCTTGCATGTCAATGACAGGATGGAAGTGAACTGGTGAGGAATCCACTGTGTTTGCATGCCTTTTGCTCCAAAACCACCTGTACAATCTTCTCTGGAGCACAACTTTAAATTCCTCATGTTCAAAGTACAAAGAAGGCAAGTTGTGTTTTGTGGATGCACTCAAGTCTGAGGTAGGGGATTTATTGAAGTTCAGAGTTATGGCTGTCTAGCATTTGAATATGATGTTGTAGAGTGTATCTAAATACTGTAGAAAAAGTGAGAAGCAGGAAAATGATGGAGGGGCAGAGCAACGTTGGTCATTCAGCCCAATGTATATACCTTGTACAATGTATAAATCTTTTGTTAACATGGGATAGTACAGGGATAAGAAATTTGAACAGTTAGAATTTGGGTTCTTGGTTGACAGGGATATGCACTCTGTCTAAGCAGGCACCACAATCCTATTAAGGGTAAGTAAGATTCACACCATGACCTAACCTGTGCTGACCCTCTGGAAGCTTGACACAAACAAGACAGGTTTAACCAAAGAGGCAATGTGCAAAGCATTTGTGGAACACTTCAAACAGTAACACAGTTAAAAGACTACAAAAAGACTTCACACTAGTTTAGAAAAATAGATTATGATTTTATAAATAAAACACAACCAAAACATCTAACATCCAATAAGTAGAGATTTGCATTATTTAAGATTAATAGTAAAATGAATGCTTAGAAGCAAAAAGTGACTATGGGGGGTTATCTCGTCATTTCGAACTGGGGCAAAGTCAGAAGTTCAGGCCAACTGTGATGGAGCGTGGGCCAGGGACAGCAACCAAGCAAGGCCCGCTGAACAAAAGTGGCTTGATCCTAGTTGCAACAGTGAAATACAGGGTGCAGACTAGTGATGCATTGGTGTTGATCCCACAGTCGAGGTGATGTGTTGATTTTCTCCAAACAATGGTGGCAATGAACCTGTTCCAAAGATGAAGTGCCGGTTGTGAGATGCGTTGGTTTTGAATGCAATGCACCAGGATTCTCCACTCAGTCGAAGGGGATGCGTCAATCGTTTCTACTACAGCGAAGCAGTGGTTCCCATGCATCAGTTCTGATGGCAATGCGCTGGTTCCAAGCGCAATGAGGGGTTCTGCTCCTGCAAAAGTGGCAATGCGTCGATGCTGCTCAAGCAGCAGAGGATGCCTCACCACTTGTCAATGTGCTATTCTCATTTTTATTTTTATATATACATAGGTCAGCACATAACACAGTCTTGGTTGTTTAAAACGACTATATACCGCTTTGCTGTTTAGATTCTTCTTTCAATCAAGGTATATAACTGTGCAGTTTTGGCCTTCACAATGTTAAGGTCAATAATTAAAAAAAAAACACTAAGCCTTACCAATCTCAAAGGGGTCTCACCTGACGCTATTTGTTAGTTCTTCATATGATGCGCAATTAGTAGCACACTATGTTGATGGCTAAAATAAGTCTTTTAGGTGATAAAGCTCATAAAAATGGAAATGCTACAGCAAATCATGAGCCAATATTGGAGTAAGTTAAAAGATGTTTTTCGTGTGTTTTTCAGTTTTCTATTTATTGAACACAATAAAGACTGGATTGCTGCAATATCTATGCTACTATCGTTCCAAAATTTGAAGGTACATATATGAATATAATATGGCTGTTTTGTTTAAATACCTCTTGTATAGCAATGCATAATGTTAAAAGATCAGGCCATGTTAAAAGCCATTGCCAGAAATGGCACATTCATTATATTATGCAATTATGTACAGGTAATGAATCTATGTTGACCTTTCAAGTTGTAAACGAAATTTCAATGCAAAATTTGTGAAACTAAAGCGTATATCAAGGCATGTATAATCACAGTTCTTAAATTACTGTTGGGTTCTACAGAGATCCAGGGTGTTATATGTCTAGATTATTGAAGAGAGACCGAAACGTCGACACACGCTTTTTCTATCCGATCAGTAAATCAATTGTAAATAGGTAGAAAAGCGCTCACAATTGTTATAAAGAAGTTTTCCTTGACTGACATACATGAAATGTACTTCTTATAACATTGTTATCTATTTTGTTCCCTTTTAATTTCATTTGAAGTATTAAATACATATTTTTCATATACACCCTCTTTGGCTCTCATTCTCATTTAGATCACCTATGGCGGCTTGTTAATATTGATCAAATTATTTGTTGTGGCAGTTTTGCACTATCGGTTCCAAGTTTGTAAGGCCGCTAATTGTTGCTTGAAATTTTGCTAAAAATTCAATAGTAGTAAAATCCCTTGAAGGTATTTTCACCCTACCATATCTATTGCCCAAACCCTCAAGGGTATATTGGGTTGCTCACTTTTCTGTTACCATTTCTGGGTAAGAAGCAATGTCTTAAAAATGATCCTCTTCATCACTGGGAGTCAGTGAAGACTCCTAAAAAGACATGTCGTATAGGAATTACGGGGGAGCCCAAAAATTGTTTGTGCCGCTGAAGGTCGGTATCAAAAGTCCACTACTTATACCCAGTTGTGCCTTTGAAGTATGGTAGTCTTCAAAGAGATGTCTTTGCAGTGAACTGAATCCTTGTGCTAGCTGCCTTGGTTCCAGACTCAATAAAGGGGGGTATTCAGCCCTTTGTGTGGGGATATGACAAATCCTTCTCAGGTGTGTCAGCTCCTCCCTACTATCCTACTCAGGATGGCACATCCGAATGTGAATGGCCCACAGTCACACGTAAACTACCTGTGTGTCTGTCTAGAGTGAATGCACAAAGCCCAGCTGTCATCCACACCCTAAACGTGTAAACTTAGACAGGCATAAGGCACCAAATTTCTAAAGTAAGAAAATACCAACTTTTTAAAAGTGCCCTTTTCAAAATTATAGTCACAATATACAACTTTACCATAAGTTGCAATTTTAAATTGTCATTTCAGAGGCATCAGTATTAGAGGTCTTATCCAATATCTTCCCAATTAGACTTTACACTTATAAAGTGTAATAAGGCAATCCAAATGCTATCCTATGGGAGAAATAGGCAGTGCGGTAGTGATCACCGAACTTAAAATAATTTTTCACTTCCGGGACATGTAAAACTTAAAATTACATGTTCTACTTTTTAAATACACCCTGCCCTAGGGATGTCCAGGGTCTACTCTAGGGGTAACTGGTATGCATTACAAAGGAAGGTTTAGGCCTGACTAGAGGTTTAACTTGCCAAGTCAACATAGAGATTTAAAAAAGAACACACAGGTTCTGCAGTGACAGGCCTGAGACATGATTAAGGGCAGGGCCGGACTGGGAACTACAACCCGCTCTGGCAAAGTGTCTAGGCCGCCCCCCCCCACCCCCACTCAGGGGTTGAAGGTGCCTCTGAGCTCTTTGCCCCCCATGCGGCGCACTGCGGGATTGCCAGGTGCCCGCTATGGCCAGTCCGGCCCTGATTGGGTGACAAAAGCAGTGCTGAACGCTCACTAATAACATTTGATTTACAGGTGCTAGGCGCATATAGTGAACTATTTACAGGACTTTTAAGTAAAATAAATATGTCTATTGGGTATGAACCTATGTGCTGCAGGCCTACTATTAACATTTAATTTACAAGCCCTGGGCACAGATAGTCCACTATACTCAGGACTTTTAAGTAAATTAAATATGTCAATTGGGCAAGAATCAATGTTGCCATGTTTAGAAGAGGGAGCACATGCACTTTATCACTGGTTATCAGTGGTAAAATTCTGAGTCCTAAAGCCAACAAAAATGAGGTCAGAAAAAGAGGAGGAGGAAGGCAAAAGGTTTGGGGTAACCATTAAGATAGGACCATTTTAAATCAGTAACAAGACAGCAAAAATACTTTCATATATACTATACCGGACAGCACAGATTGCTGTACCTCAGACAACTCATGTGACACAACTAGAAGGTGACAGGCATAGGAAACACAACTCGAAGGTGACAGGCTATAAAGGAGATGGAGGGGCAAACTTTACTTTAAATCTTACTCATCCCATGAAAGTGAGATCCTGATTTTGATAAGAGATGGTGTTCATTTTGAGTGCTGAAAGTAGAAATGGGACTCTATGCCCTTAATGTGGACCTTTATTAGTCTCTTACCAGAGTATTAACAACATTGCCTAATATATACTATGGGTTTTGGGAGTTGATTTTAATGGGGTAAATTACGTATACCTGAACTGTTCATTTCCCCGTACAATCCCCTATAAAAAAGATGGCTACATTTCTTTATTTATTTAGTCCCCATTAGCTATTTGGAGGAGTTCCCACCCAGATACAAATTATTATTCTTGTTACTCAGTGGTGCTTGGCCTCTGTTCTAGACTAAAGTATATATTTTATTCACAAGATATCTGTAAACAAATGAATAGATCTGAATATTTAACTTGAACACTATCTGACCATAATTCATTTATCCTCTATTTAAAATGGGGTAGACAATGTCTGGCTCCCATTCCCATCTGGCAACTACAGATTTAGAAGATGATGGATTTAGAACAATACAACAGGATGTGTTAGAGGAGTGCACAATCATCAATATTGGGCCTACACCTAGTGGAGTTTAATGGAATGATATGCTTTGAAATTAGCTATTCAAGGCACACAAATTAAAGTTGAAACAATACTGAAGGCAATTTTTGCACTGGAGGACAGAATAAAAGCATGGGTACATGATATAGCAATAAATCCCTCTTCATCCGACACACTGCTATGGGCTAAAAAGTAGTATGATATGCTCTTAGACAGGTTTGTTGCCTTGATTATTGGAAATATGTCACAGGTTTGTATGCCCACACAGATATGTCAGGGAGATTATTAGCCAGTCATGGGTTTTAGAGACTTTTCAGGGCATAGCCACTAGAAGCAGATGGCAATTACTATTGAATGTGCTGCATAATAATTAGAATTATTCAAAAAAGCAGATGGAACTGAGCAGGATAAAACACATTTCTGGAAACGATGACCATCCCTGCAACTAACCTCGATAACAGGATTGAGTTGGACCCCCCAGTGATGATCAGAAAATAAGGGGTGCAAAGACTGGCATGACCAGAAATAAAATGTCATATACAGATGGACTACCAGACACATTTTACCACACCTTTTCTAATGTATTAACTCCCAAACCTCCAGAACAATACAGTGCCTCTCTAAAGCTGAACTGGCTTCCAGTCAATACTCAAGAAGCCTCTGTAGTCACACTGCTTAAGTCCAGATGATACCTGTTATGTGTGCCATCATATCACTCACTTTTTGGACTTAATATAGCCTTCTAGCCCCCTGTAGCAGGCTGTACCGGCTATTAAAGGCCCGCTCCCACGTTAAAGACCCTAGCCGTAGGTGCCAGACTTTAACAAGGGACTGGGACTTTAATAGCTGGTGTAGCCCTGCTACGAAGGGATATAAGGCTATTAGAACATTCTGCCACTAGAAGGCAGAATGTTCTAACAAATAAAACAAAGGCGGCTCAGAGCTCGAGAGGATTTAAATCCCCTTGAGCTCTGAGAGGCCTTTGTAAAACATTGGAATGTTGCTCTACGGGCCTTCACCGGCCAGTGGAAACATGGATCACTCCATTGTCCACAATGGAGCACCCAACATTCCAATGCTCTAATAGAGATTATAAATAGTTAAGCATGGTCCTTACCAGTAGGCCATTACAGCATATGCCCAAACTGATACAAATTGGCTTAAATAGTTTTATACCTGAGCATAGTAAGTCTTTACACATTAGGAAAAATGTTTAATTGATAGAAAGCTCTCCTCAAAAATATAGACCTTCAGCCATACTCACTGAATATAAAGAAGGCCTATGGTGCCTTAAGATGGAAGTACTCATTCTCTGCAGTATGCAAACTGAGCATAGGAGACCATGTACTTCAATGTATAGGGCTATTATACACACGTCCCACAGCCAGTGTCAAAATATGTGGTTCCACATGGCAACACAGTTTCATTGAGCAGGGGGTGCATGAGGGTTTACCATTGTATTTGCTTTGGCAGCGCAGCAATTTGCCAAAGCATTGGGAATGATAGCGGTGTCTCCCTCAGTGATGGAATCCACTAGGTTTCCCTACATGATGTTCTTCATTTAGGATGCAAGGGAGAACCTGACAGCCATCTTTGAGATACAGAACTTGAGATTACTGCAGGTCTAAAATTAAATTGGTCCAATTCATGTATATAGCCCACAGTGCTGCTCCTTCCATACACCTTGCCCATTGAACAATGACCATACCATGAGAACCACACACATTTAAGTATCTAGGGTTTAGAGTGTTTCACAAGGAAAAAGTTAATTATGAGGGTAACCTGGAAGCTGCAAATTCATCCCAAAGGTAACAGGTCATGTTTTGGATGAATTTGTCATTGGACCGAATAAGCCATATGGCTACACTAAAGCAGTGATGGTCCCGAGGATGCTTTATCAATTTGTTAATTTACCAGAACTAGTTCCTAAAACTGTATTTAAACAACTAAACAAACCTATAGGGGGATTTGGTATATGGTCAAGGCAGGAGGTTAGTTCAGTTGACTAAATTAAAGGCACCTGCAAACCAAGGAGGCTGAGTTCCCCTAATATGAAAGTCTATTACCTGGCAGTCCAGATTTGGTGGTTGGCAATTTGGCTGTCTGGCTGCAACACCGCTTAGATCACATATCCTTTAGATGTCATACAGTATATTAAGCTATTTAATGTGCTGCTGGATTAGAATAACCATGCTAACTTGCTCCCCAAACTGCTAAAGGTAGAATTGCTTTCGGAAAAAAATCCAATATGTTCCTGCTATATCACTAAGTGACTAACCCCTAGAACATGTGGTTATTTAAATAATAAATATACTTAGCACTGGGACAAAGAAGGTATATTTACTACAGGTGACATGTTTGAAAATGATCAGTTGCTTTCATTCAACCCTCTTGTGAATAACTTTGGGCTACAGTGAGGACACTTTTTATCATGTAATTGCCTCATCAACATACCTAAGGCAAATTGAAACGTTAATGGTATTCCCTGACATAATGGGTGATAGATGACACACTACATAGGATACACCCTACTGTGACATCGGAGTGCCTGAAATACTGTAGTTACAAAGCTGAATTCTGGCATATGTTCTGGGACTGTATAGTTATAATTGAATACTGGACATAGGTCACACATATAATTAAGTTAATAACAGAACAGTTTACTGGCAGCGTTTCACAGGCTGGTAGCACGTAGTGCTATATATCCACTGATAAAAACAAAGGTTACAAGGACGTTAAAGCTAGCTCAGGTTACTATAACTGCTGAATTTCACTGGTTTTGTATGAGTGATATATAAGCCTAACTATAGCTTAGTACAAACAAACAATGGTCCTAGACCTATAGATTTGTACATTGATCAAATCACGAGCAAGAGATTATTCAAGATGATAGCACCTTCAATTAGTCTGCTATCTGTAGAGGACTGAATCTGTTAAGACAAAACTATTTCCACCACGGTATTTTAGGAAAAATATATATTCTTGTTTAATTTTTCAAATTTTACACAATTTGGTCAATATTGTCAATAAAAACATACAGGTTGCCCCAAGAAGGGAGTGCAGATAGAGAATGTGATTTCAAAGGGTGAATAAGTGAGGTGAAAAGAAATGGCACAGTGGTAAATAAGAAACAAATTTATAATTTAAACAATCAATACTGAATCCGGAAATTCACGAAATAACAGTATTGGACCCCTAGCCAACAAATATTAGTTCATTTGAATTTGCGAACAACAACATTGTAGGGTTCTCATAACAATATTTATAGTCTTGCACTGCCTACAAAGTTGAAGAGGTACTGGTCTAGGGTATGTATGTAAAGAATGTCGACGTTTCGACTCGACTTTTCCCAAACGGTAATTTAGACCTGGGGACTGCGAGTCTTCATCAGGACAGAAAACAAACAACGAGGCAACCAGGGAGTATTCAATAACCCTAAAAAACAAAGCGAAATCCGGAATTATTAACCGTGGTGTAGAGGTGCAGCCTATCCCCAAAGGGAAATGGCAAATACTCTTACCCTTTATGGCAGAGAGAATATTTTGTTAGGTGATCCAAATTCACCAACGTCTCAGAACAGGAAACCTGTAGAGACAAAAATTGGAGTAGGGTCTAGAATGAGTCCCAATCCCTAGGTAGTCAACATCCACCTA
Organism: Lissotriton vulgaris; assembly: GCF_964263255.1. Taxonomy (NCBI): domain Eukaryota; kingdom Metazoa; phylum Chordata; class Amphibia; order Caudata; family Salamandridae; genus Lissotriton; species Lissotriton vulgaris. The sequence goes on from NC_141693.1 coordinate 1,529,700,584, forward strand.
CAATGATGTAACAAGGGCATCTAATTACCTTATAGTTGTATTAGGTCCATAGAAAAAAAGGGGGGTTGTATTTTCTTGGACACGATGGAAGATACCTGCAATTAATTGGACATCATCAGTATACCCTCTATTCACTATCAGAAGGTAATGGTATATATGTATTTCTACAGTGTCAATTACCTTTCATGTATATGAACCCAGCCTCCATGAAGTGAAGGATTACATGTAGGGTAGAGATTCAAGATGTCACTCCTGCGTGGTGCACTGCAAAAGTAACAATAGTCACTGGTTGGTTTGGCTGGTTGGAGAAGGTTATGTAGAGGGGTTCATTTAAGTAAACCAAATGGGCTTACCTGAATGTATGCTTCAGGAGGAATAAATCCAAAAAGTTCCCAGATACAAGCTAAATTAAAGAAAACATAAGTGAAAAAACGGTTTCACTAAATAAACATGGAGCCTCTAAGTGGATCATTTCACAATGCATTACAAAGAGGGGGGTCGATTTGCAGAAACGACCTACCAGCTTTTCAGACGATTAGGCGTCACAATCCGAGCCTCTCAGTGCCATCGGATGTCGAGGTAGTGTGAAAGTTAATTTCACTCGATTCCGGACGCTGTTTTTAAAAAACGGAAGGATATGTTCAAATACCATATCAAGAGCATCGGACGGGAGCAACTAAGAAACAACAGGTCAGTTACACAACCTACCCATATCTCGGGTACCGAGTCTGCCGATTACGAGCCTCACAGTGATGCGGTATGCCTTCAGTTGTGCTGGCCGTATTTCCGCATTAATAAGTACCCAGACTGCAGTGAGCAGTCTACATAGAGAGAGGACTGCTCTAACAGGGTTCCCTGCTCCCGGGCGATTGTGATTCATAGCGATTACAATTAAAAATATGCTGTTTTAAGCATTCAAAGTTACTAAATTTCCCATCTTGTATTTTCAATTAAGGAATTAAAGAATTAAGAATTCAAAATTGAATCCAGTCATTGTAAAAACGGGACTAGGATATTATTCGTCCCGAGGGTTCACCATTGCAATAAAGATAGAGGTTCCGCTCAGTCATCTTGTGTTTAAGTGAAGGTCGGATCAAAATACCGTGGTGGAAATAGTTTTGTCTTAACAGATTCAGTCCTCTACAGATAGCAGACTAATTGAAGGTGCTATCATCTTGAATAATCTCTTGCTCGTGATTTGATCAATGTACAAATCTATAGGTCTAGGACCATTGTTTGTTTGTATTATTTGATACCCAGGTCCATACCGTTAGGGTCACCCCATTCTTGTAATGGTTAACTATAGCTTAGGCTCTCCCCAATGCACTGCTAATGACCTCACATATTACATCACTCGCGACATTGTCTGTGACACCACTGAGGACATCATCCTGTGAGTGTGTTTTGTAAATGTTTCTGAGACTTAAAGATATATATACTGAGCTACAGCATAAGCAAAATTATTATTCCTTCTGCACTAGTAATTAGTCACACTATTTCCAAGATATCTCATCTGAGTGGCTGTAAGACTGTCTGTGTCAGTGTGTGAGCTGATATCTGAGTAGCTGTATGGATGCGTAAGTGGCTGTATGGATTTGTCAGGGGGTATGTGAGTAGCTGTATATGAGCAGAATATTATCATATTTTCAGAATATTATCATACATCTTTTCAGATGCTTAACACATATTGTTTAGTAGTTCCTTGTATTGGAAATTCAGCTAAATGTTTACATTTTGCAATGCTCCCTAATGAATTACAAGTTTGTTCATGCAGAAAGGTCTGGAAAACAGGCTCTCCTTTCTTCGGAGAGAGGATAGAGAACATTGTACTCTGTTCTTACAATCTGTTGCATTCTTAAGTGAATAAAGGCAAGCATTACATTTGAATCTATGCTTACCTCATCGATGATTAAAAGTTTCAATTTCTTCAAAACTCTTGCTACCTCATGACATGCTTCACCAGATAACTTCTGGAATTCCAGTTTATTATCATGTTCTCCAGGTAGCATGAATAGTCAATGTAGGGTAATTCCTTGAATATTGTGTGCAGCTAATTTACTTGGTGCTGTTAATAAACACAACAAATTTGAATGTGCTGTGCTCAGTAGGTATATTAATTAAAAGCTTTTCCCTGTGCTAGCTTGACCACTGATATATAATAGAATTTGTTGAAAGGATGATCAATTGCATCCTACAGCTGCATTTTCAAAAATAGGTGGTCCAAGAGAATCTTGACTGAGTGGTGCAGTACTTTAACCACTTTGTGAACAGTCCTCAGCTACTTCTGCAGCAATTATTTCTTCTTGCGGAATCGCAGTAATTAACATTTGCATATAATTTTAGAAGGCCAAACACTCAATAGTGTCGGCAACTAAGTGTGCTGTGGTTTATTAAGTTTCATTTTGCATGTTTCACTAAACAACCATCACATCCAAGTACTGCAGAATTGCCTCCTATATTTTCTGTTACATTTCTTTGGTACCTTCATATAAGCACATATTTTCTAGATGTACACTTTTTCTTGGATAGTATGTATCCAACAGGTTGGATTTTACATTGTCAGAATTTTCAGGCCAAACTCTGCTAGATACTGAATTTCTTCAAAAAACATTAACATTATATTGTGTGTACTTCCTAGGCTAAGTTTTAGGCAGACAATTCAGAGCTCTACCTATCACAACATTTATTACAACCCAACTCCCTATGGGACTGCAATGTTAAACTAAACCTCTAAAACGTTTTTGCTAAACTCTTATCTGCAGAAATCTTCTGCCACATCTTTCATTCCAGTCTTTTCTAATTTTGTATTGTATGAAGTCACATAACGAGCAACAGCAATGGAGTTGTCTGCAACAAATTGAACGTCCATATTTGCATTCCACATATTAAGAATTACAGCATTATAATCATTAATAAACTTGGAATCCTCTGTTCTTCTTAGGTTGAATGGGTTTTTCAGTGATTTCTGTGTTACTGTAAATCTCACTTCAGGCAAAAAGCTGTTGACTCTTACTTGTGAAATAGCCGGTCGTAGAAAGCCAAAACGAGAACTTGAGTAAAATCTTCCTTTGCTTCTGCATTTTTCTGAACGTACTTTCCACATATATGAATTGCAAAAGCATTGTCAGTATTATCTGTTGGGTTGGTGCATGCCACATACTGTTTCATGAAATACAGCACAGTCATTACTGCCTGTCCCAAATTTTGGAGCATATTTCATCCATAACAGCATGAGAATATGAGCAGCATCTGTTGCTTGGTACTCTTAAGGCCAAATTAAATCAGATACTTTATCAAGGGAAGGCTTACATTTGCTGCAGATAAAAGATAGCATGGCTGTGAATCCGTATTTAAAATATCTGCAAACATTAACAGGATTTAAAGAGCGAAGTTCTCCTACTGTCTTTATGTTGATGTCCTCAATGTTTAATGTGTGCCTAATTTTCAAGCAGGTCATCCTATGCATATTCAGCACAACTAAGTGCAATAAATTAAGTAGCCGCACCCAGGTTTGTCTGCATGCATTTGAGTTCTCGATAGCGACTATACCAATACTCGTTGGTGCCATTTTGGCACCCCATTAGGTTAATTAAATTGTATTCGACCGGCCTGATTCACAAAGATAAAGGGAGACGAAAGTCTAACTTTATGACTTTCAGTATTTGCAAATGGCATTTACTACTTGTAAATGCCCTTTGTGAATACCGAAAGTTAACGTTTATGACTTTCAGTATGCACAAAGGGCATTTATGAGTAGTAAATGCCCTTTGGGAATACCAACAGTTGTAAAGTTAGGCTTTCTTCTCACTTTACCTGTGTGAATCGGTCCCTAAGTTTTCATCTTTTTCTTGAACTTTAATTTTCTTGCTTTTGCAATTTTCTGTTTGAGACGTCTAGATGAAAAGCTATGCTTGAACATTTTAAATAAACCAATAGAATACTGCAAGTAGCACTATAGTTCCATTTGTATACTGGGGCCTGTGTACATCTTCCTTGCCCCTCTTCAGCTACCAGTTCCTCAACATTTCCAGGAACCATCTACTCTTTTGCAACAAGATTACCATCTTTTACTTTATAACCACTTAAATCAACTGCATGTACGTGTGTGTTATTTTGCAAATAGCTTTCTTCATTAAAATAAGGTTCTGAACTTAAGGTATCCTTTCACTCACCTTCAAAAACTTTGCAAAAATGACTTCTATTAATGACTTCTATTAATAAGCATTTTTCCAACAGTTCCTTTCTTCCTACACAGTACTGTTTTGTTTAGGGTCCGCATTCTATTCAATATGAATATAAATACTTTCTTCTTCCGAGCAAATGCTTTCTCAGCAACACTATTACTATGTTCCTTTTGCTTAAATACTTCCCCATCCTTTTCAACAAATCTTGTATTGCTGTAGGCTGAAACATTTTAGCTCTTAACTCCTTGAACAGTTTCTGTCTCTATTACAAGGTCCCAGATACTTTCAGAAACACATACTCCTTTTTTCCACTTGATAGGTAAATTAGTTTTTAGAAAAGACTGTAGTCATATTCAGCCGAGGGCATTGAGAAGGCCATTGATGCCTAACTCACCGAATTAATTCATGTGAGCCACGTCCTGGACATCTCCCAATCCTAAGCAACCACAGCAGAGAGAATGCTCTCCTTGCTGCCACCGACTACATCTGGTGCTACCTGGACTGGGGCAAAATCACACCTCTCATCCTGCTGTACATCTCGACGCCTTTGATACCATCACCCACCGCACCCTCATCACAAGACTCCACACCACCACAAGGCCCTGGACTGGATCCAGTCCTTCGTCACTGGCCGTACACAGCAAGTCAGACTACCTCTGTTCCTCTCAGACTACAGAGATCAGCTGTGGAGTGCCCAAGATCTCCTCCCTGAGACCCACCCTTTTCAATGTCTACATGACCCCCCTCACCGCCATCATCAAGAACCACAGACTCAACACTACCTCCTACTCCGAAGACACCCAGCTGATTCTCTGCATCACCAGTGAACCTACACCCGTCAGAATCGTCTTCCACATGATGAAAGCTGTTACTACCTGGATTTGAAGAAATCAAGAAACCTTCCTAGGGGTCCCACTGATACTTGGTCCTTTTAAACCAACAAAGAAGAAATTGGCACAGAAGCTGAAATATAAAAGAACATCGTTATTAACCTCAAATGAGTGAGACTACGTCACTCAGAAACCTTAGCAACTGAATGAAGCAGTCTGAGGAGTACAGAAAACTGGGGCCTTATGTAAGCTTAGGGTTACATAGTCATCATAAGACCAAGGGGCAGTCCTGGCTCATGTCAGAATGCAAAAATGACTAAGATGGGCATACAAGATCTGCTTGCTCAACAAAGTGAGAGGAGAGTCACTTCTCCATACAGCAGCAAAAATAGTCTGACAGTTATACTAGAGAAGCAGGTGCATTCTACTAGCTAGGCCCTTCTGGGCATGTGCGAAGGTGGAAGATGCTAAATATAGTTCGTTTCTAGGCAGATTACAAGAGCACTGAGGGAGGACAGAGCACATGGTGAGCACGTGGCAGCACATGGCAAACTAAAATGGCTGCCAGAAATACAAAACGGCTTTCAGCTCATGTTAACAAATCCGTCCTATATTTAACAGATTTGCCTCAAACTCAATTCAGACAAGATCAAAGTACTCATCCACAAAACCTTGGCATCCTACTGGACTCCTCACTCACAATGAATCACCAGATCAATGCCGTATCCTAATCATGCTTTCCACACACTCAGTGCCTAAAAAGACATTCAGATGGAGTCCCACTGAATCCAGATGGACCGCCACCCATGTACTCGTCTGCAGCAAACTTGACTATGTCAATGCACTCTACGCGGGTGTCACCCACAAATCCCTCAGAAAACTGCAAAACATTCAGAACAGCACAGCTGAACTGGTTCTAAGAATCCCCGTGAAGCAGCCACATCACCGAACACCTTTTAGAACTCCACTGGTGCCCAGTCAACAAAGGATTCGCCTTCAAGCTCCTCAAACATGACTACAAAGCCCTCCACGACTCAGGACGCTTATATCTGAACAGCCACCTCTCTTACCACGTACCCATCAGACACCTTTGCTTTGCCCAAATGGACTTGGCCACCGTCTATTGGATCCACAAGACTAGAGCCAGAGGAAGATCCTTCTCTCGCCACCAACACTTGGTAAGCCCTGCCTCTCCATCTCAGACAATCCTCGTCTTTGACCTATGTCAAGTGTGGTTTTACACCTTTTTCGCACAAGACATCCACTAAAGCAGAGCCGTGGGTATTCTGTACTGCACAGGTACGGCAATGCGAGTTCAAATGCCGGTAATCCAATACCAACAGAACGAACCGTCAGGCTTACTCATAGTAAAAAGTGGGTTATTCATTGGTGACACGCAAGTTTCAATCATTCGTGATATTACAATTGTTCAAGGATTTCCGCAACGGAAGCCTTAGCTTCACACCGGATGGGATATTGAGGTTGAGGCTGTGGCATAGACAGTAAGGGAATCTCGTGGTGAGGGGACAATTTATCCCAACCACAGTGAGTACAGTACACAGCCAGCGCAAGGGCCTTAGCCCACTCTTCTGCAAAATTCAGCCCATGCTCATAAGACACTGTGTGCGCGAAACTATGGAGGATTACTTCATCCCCTCTTGGAGCTGCGAGAACAAAAGGTGTGGGCCATTAAGCCTCCACAAACAAAATGCCATAGGTAGTTGTAAGATTTTCCCAAAATACTCCTTTTATGGTACGTTGTATGTCACCTTCAATTAAAAGGACAATTTAAAAAAGCCTATCAGGGGTCCTACTCTCGTATCCGCTGTCTCTACAACAACATATTGGTCAGTCGCTGTCACCTTCAGTAGTGGACGTAGGGCCTCTCGCACTATGGTAATCTCCACCGCTCTGTCCAACAACGTCAGCGCCCATGTCTGATTCTGAAGCTGCGTTCTCACTATCTGTGGCATATCTCGCTGTTAAAGTGGAAACTTTCTTTTTCTGAAACTAGGGTCTTTTCTGCGAAGAATCATCCTGCTTGCCTTTTCCGTCTTTCGGGGGGGGGGGGGGCTAGTCGCGACTCTGCAGGCCACCCCTCCCTCTTCTGCCGCTTCCACCACCGGACGAAGAGGCCGATGTGTCCTGTGAAGAACGAGGAGAGGGTTGATCAGGAACCTGAAATCTATCAGGCGACTAAATCGTAGTGCGATAGCGCAACTCATAAACGTGCTCAGTAGACGCAGGCACAGGTGACGTGGGTCGGGCTCCTGTTTCTGTTGCTGTTTCCCCTGTTTTTTATTTCTAATCCAATTTTTCTTTGGAGCTGAGGGTTGAACGTCCGATTCAGACTTTGAACCCTGAGGTTGTTTTTTCTCTTTAGCAGAAAAGCGCTTGACACCTAAACTATTGCGGCCAATGTTTTTATAAGCCGCCTTAATAATTCTTGGTAACTGTCAGGGTTTGTCGGCATCGGGGACATCGCATAAGGCATTAGCCACTTGAAAGTTCATTGCATCTCCCTTTATATTAGAAAGGATCAGATCGGAAACTACGTCAAATGTGCCAACGAGTCTCATTCTCAATTCAACCACAGCCTCAGGTCCATGTTCGTCCTGAACACGCTTAATGGCCGTCGGAAGGACAGCCATTGACGGAGTGCCAAAGCACCTCCTGCACACTGCAGCAAAAATCCTACCCCATGACTCACAGTCACCGGCTTCCGGTACCAAGTCCTTGGGTAAACTAATTGTAAGAATCCTGTGATTTTCAACAGGAGTCCAATTAGGAAATACTGCCTCCAGCTGGTCAAATTTCTCGGCAAGCCAAAAAGGCATATCATCCTTATCCTGGGGACGCTTGCCCATTACCGCATTGACCATCACGGGACAAAGCTTAATTCCGCTCGGGCCGCAACACTAGGGGCCCCGCCCTGGAAATTGCGGGTAATATATTGAACTAGAGTCTGAAAAACAACTAATAGAAGAGTTATTCAGGGTCCGTAATTCAGCAACGGCCAAGAAGCGCCCAGAATGGACAAAGGACCAAATCTAATAGCCGTTACCCTGTGAGGAAGGGCGCCATTAAACCAAACACGGTGCTGCCATGCAGAAATCGGAATCTCCTGTGTTCTATAAGGAACATACTCCAAGGACACGGCTGTGTGAGTATAAGTCTCAAATACCTGAGTAGATGCCTCCACATCGGGAAATATCACCCATGAGTAGAAAATCTCCAACGGGTAAGCAACCTCAGCACACACCACCAAAATCACTGCCATGCCCTCCAAACCAACATTATAAGCTTGCAAATGATTGCAAACTGCAATACGACTATGTTGTGGTATATCAATGTTAGCCATAGTGACACATAGAAGATAAGGTACAATGTAAAACGAAGTAGCACAACTGGGTAGTAATTCAAAAGGAAACCGTTTTGAGAGATTCAAGCTTGAAAAGACCTATGTAACTATAGATAGGTTTGTCCAACACCACTGTTAACCGGAAACAATAGTGAAGGTGCTAAGGACTGATTTAAGTACTACTCAAGCATCATGTAATAAGACCACCATTGTATGGGCGCCATGTAGCAGGGATTCTGCTCCTACACAGAACTGTGCATAGAGACTTAGGGCCCGATGTAGGTAAACGCGATTTTCCGATTTCAAAATACCGAGGCGGGCCGAATCGGTATTCTGAAATCGGAAAACGAGATGTAGGAAAAAAATACCGAATGAATACCGATTCGGTCGGCATCGGTAATGAGAATCGGTACGTTCCGATTCTGCTCGGTCCGAATCGGAAAGTACCGAATCGGCCAACAACGATTCGGAAATCACCGAATCGGCTACCACCGATTCGGATATTCCCGATTCGGCGAATACCGAATCGGTAAAAGCCGAATCGGTAAAATCCGATTCGGCAATCATAGACCCATGGCGAAAAAGCCCATAGGAATGCATTGAATGAACCGATTCGGCCTTTACCGAATCGGATAATACCGAATCGGATTTTACCGAATCGGATATTACCGAATCGGTAAAAGCCGAATCGGCAATAGGCGATTCAGCCAATGAGGTGGCTCCCCCTCCCCCACCCAAACAGGGAGTGGCAACCCTGGCAGGTGCAGCTAATTAAGAAGTTTCTGGAAGTTTCTAGAAAGCCTGCCTGAGCCCAACACACACAGTTAGCAGCAGTGGGAGAAGGAGGTTGCAAACTGAACAGGAGAAAATGGCAGATCAGGCAGGAAGCCAGAAGTCCTCCCAAAAGAGGAAGCCCAAGTTCACCACCACCGAACTTCAGGTGCTGGTTGAGGAGGTGGTGAGGGTGCACCGCCAGCTGTTTGGCAAGCTGTCCCTCAACGTGCCAGACAGCACCAAGAGGAGAATGTGGGCCGACATCGCCCAGAAGGTCAATGCTGCTGGTGTCACCCCCAGGTCCATTGAGGAACTGAAGAAAAGGTTTTACGACCTCCGCAGCCTCACGAAGAGGAAGCTGGCTGACATTCAAAGGCAGGCTGGACACACCGGAGGAGGCAACAACCCGGCGCCACCCCTCACCGAGCTGGAGGAAATTGTCTCCAGCACCATCGAGAGGGAGAGCATCGTAGGAATCGGGACCCTGGACAGCTCTGCGAGAGCCACAGCTGCAGGTAAGAAGCATGCGCATCATGACACACCCTACCAGACACCTCCCCATTAGACACAATGCATAGGCAAACACCAGCACTGTACTGTCACCAACATACAAGAGACAAGCATCATGGTACATGTAGTCAGCAGAAGTCAGCCAAATATGTCAGTGCAGAATCACAAGACAGGAAACAGTGTGACACGGTGTAAGGAGATGCAAGGACATGTGGAATGCCATAATTGTACTGACTGTAATACATCGGCACTCAGTTTACAAATGCTTCTTTGTACCTAGGGGCACCATCAGGCGGCACAACTGTGACAGCAGAGGGAGCAGCAACGTCCAACACTGCAGTCGCAGGGCCGAGCACCAGCCAGGCTGGCCAGGAGGAGGAGGAGGATGAGGAAGGAGACACCCCAGGGCTAGGAATGGAGGGAGTCCTGGTCATTGACTTCCAAGCAGTGCACTCCCCAGTACTGCCCAGCACACCCCCCTTGCAATTCTCACCAGACAACTCCCCTACAAGGCAGACCATTCCGCCTACACCAGCTCCTGCCACAATCGTGGCCTTGCCACCTGTCCAACCAGTCCTGGGAGCAGGGGCTCAGGGACCGGCCAGCACCACACCCCCACCAGTGGCACCCCAGCCCACTCAGCAGGCCGGAAGCAGCAGTGCCCGACGCCGTGCCACCACCACCACCACTGCTGCACCAGCACGGGAGGGCAGTGTGTTCCTGGGCCTGGAGGGACAGATGGTTAAAATCCAGCGCCAACAGGCCAGATCCACCATGGCCTGCCAACGCCAGCTCCTGCAGCACAACATGCAGATGGGGGAGTTGGTGAAGGGTTTCCAGGCTGTTGTGGACAGCAACAAGGAGGTGGCAGCAGGGTTAGGCAGGCTGACCACTGCCATCACCCAATCATCTGCCAGACAGGAGGAGCATGAGGTTGCGCGCAGGAGGGATGCCCGGGTGCTCAACCGGGCCATGGCCCGCCTTGCAGCGGCGACCGCACAACTGTGCCATCGCAGCTCCAATCAAGAATCTGTGCTCAGTCAGCATACAGCTGAGCTGACTAGGGGGATGGCCAGGATCACCACGGCCATGGAGGCCATGATAATATCAAACACCGCCTCCAATCCTGCCCTGGACCTGGGTGATGCTGGAGACAGCAGCAGCCGCAGCAGCCCGGCCAGCGCTGCATCAGAGCCACGGAGGAGCACCAGGCGATCCGCTGATGCTGCTGGGCATTCGGAGGGGGCCGAGGGACACCCCAGTGGGTCTGGCAAGCGGGCCAAAAAATAGCCTGGCAAGGGGGGATGAGCAAACCAGAACCCTGGACTTTATTTGAGTTTACAATCTCCATTTTTTGATGCACATCAGTGCTGTAACTGTGGTGCATCACTATTAAAAAAAAAAATTTCCAAGCAACATTTAGCTGTCTTTGCATCTGTACTCAGTCAGAAATAGTTCTCAGTGATCTCCTCACGTCTGTATCTGCCATCACTTGGCGTACACACCCCAGCTGGCTGTGTCAGTGGCACAGCTTCGTCGTCGTCATAGTCCTCGTAGTCAGACAACTCCACCTCAGTGCCCTTCTTGACCGCAAGGTTGTGTAACATTGCACATACAGCTATGATCTTGCAGCAGGTGATGGGGGTATACTGCCTTGCACCTCCACTCTTGTGCAGGCATCTGAATCTACTTTTCCAGATGCCAAAGGTCCGTTCAACAACATTCCTGGTGCGTATGTGGGCCCGGTTATACCTCCTTTGGCTGGGTGTGGAGGGGTTGAGGTAGGGGGTGAGTATGAATGAGCGGAGGGCATATGCACTGTCGCCTGGAAGAGAAAGGGGTCACATTAGACACATGCATACATGTATTACACCTACCTACTATGTGTTATGGGGGTCTGATGATGTGGCTCACCTAGGAGGTATCCTTCTCCAAAATCGCCAGCCATCAGCCGTGCATATATGCCGCTCTGTTGGAATATATAGGAGTCATGGGTACTTCCTGGAAATTTTGCTACCAGGTCTGTGATGGTGCACTTGGCATTGCAGATCACCTGCACGTTGATGGTGGTTGTAGATTTCCGATTGCGGTATATGTATTCGGTGTCCGCTGGTGGGCAAATCGGAATATGCGTGCCATCTATGCAACCGATGATTTGGGGAAATTGTGCCATCTGGTAGAAGTCAGCTTTGGTTTGTAGCAGTTCTGCGTGGGTTGCAGGGAATGAGATGTATTGGTCCATCCTGTCTATCATGGCGTCAAGGAATATGTGGAAGAACCTTGACAGGCTGCTCTGGCTCACCCCTCCTGCTGCTGCTACTCCACTTTGATAGCTGCCAGACGCTACCAGGTGTAGGCTGCATAGCACCTGGACGTGCGCAGGGATGGCGTGTGCCCTTGGGGTGTGGTGGTCCAAGTATGGCTTAAGGTCCCTGATGAGCTCAAGTATGGTGTCAGAGTCCAGCCTGTATCTCTGTAGGATCTCAGCCTCAGTGAGCATGAACAGGGTTATCCTCTGTCTGTAGACCTGTTCATTTCTTAGCCATTCCCTCTGTCCTTCCTGCTGTAGCCGTAGCCGCCTCGCAATGACATAGAAAGCTGCCATCCTGCAAGTTGCAATGCATTTTGGGACTGTTTATATGGGTTGGAGTTGGTTACCACCTGATTGCAATCCATGGTAAATACCGAGTGAATTCTACCGATTTTGAGCCGATTTTGGTGTTTCTGTGCCTCCCTACATCTCCCCAACTGTCGGAATCGGGGAATTTCCCGATCGGAGATTCATACGAATCGGCATGTTTTCCGATTCGGCTCATGTCCGATTCGGTATTTTTTCCGATTCGGTACATGGACCGATTCGGTGATTTTCCGATTCGGTGTCACTAACGAATCGGTTCTTGGACCGAATCGGTGATTTTCCGATTCGGTGTCACTAACGAATCGGTACATGGACCGATTCGGTCTTTGTAACCGATTCGGTGTTTTTCCGATTCGTTACATATCCGATTTTCGGTATGTACGTATCGGATTCTTTCCCATTCGGTACTCATTCAGAATCGGTTTTCTATCCGATTCGTTCTGTTTTTGGTTCCCTACATCTCGATGGCTGTTTACCGATCGGTAAGGGCCAAAAATCGGTATTTTCGGCCGATACCGATCGGTAAAGCCCTACCTACATCGGGCCCTTAGAACCTCAGTGAATTAGGGTGTGCCAAAACTCACCTTAGTAGCCAATATCCCCTACCAGACTAGCAATCAGTGTCTCATTGGTTCTTCCATAACACCAATAATTTGACAACCCAGAACATGGAACTTAGAATACCTCAGGCAATGCAGTTCATGGAAGGCAGGAAGTGATCGAGCAGGGACAGCAAGCAGCAGAGTGGGAGAATCAACAAGCAGTGCAAGGGCAGGGACAGCAAGCAGTGCAGGGGCAGGGACAGCAAGCAACACAGAGGCAGGGACCACAAGCAGAGCTGAGGCAGTGACCGCTAGCAGCACAGGGGCAGAGTGACAGCTGGCAGTGCAGGGGAGGGATAGCAGGCAGCATAGAGGCAGCAGGCAGCACAGGGACAACAAGCTTCACAGGAGCAGGGACACCAATCAGCACAGGGGTAGGGACAGCAAGCAGCACAGGGGCAGGGATAGCAGGCAGTGTGGGGGCAGGGATGGCAGTGAACAGATGATCAGCAGGCAGCACAGGGACAGCAGGTAATGCAGGGGCAGGGACGGCAGGCAGCACAGGGGCAGAGTCATAGCAGGCAGCACAGGGTAGGGATAGCAGGCAGTACAGGGTTGGCAGGCAGCACAGGGGGCAGGAACCACATGCGTTACTGGGGCAGGATGACAGTTGGCAGCACAGGGGATGTACAGTAGATAGCATAGCGGCAGCAGGCACAGCAGGGACAGCCAGCATAACAGGGGAAAGAGGGGTGGCTCAGCCCAGTCTCCCTCAGGCTCTGACGGACACAGATGGGTCCACCTTTGGCCCAGGCACCACCGGCATGCGTCCCACAATGCAGCAGTGGATGCCTACTTAATAGGGGCCAACGGCCAAGAAATAGCAAGAAAATGGAGCCGGAAGCTGCAGGGAGATTTGGTCTACTGGTGAAAGGTCAGGGTATTCCCGTCATGCAGGAGTGGGTGCCCTCTGAGTGAGGGGCAATGTGGGATTGTTTCTAATAGGGCAGACAGGCAGTGCTACAAAAGTGGGTAGAATTACCCATGGGAAATTTAACACTATCGGTTAGGGAGAGGCCAGGATTCCCCCCACACACAAACTACTGATAGACAAATGTGGCACCCAAGACACATTTTTAGAACACTATTGGACCTGTGGAAGAATACAAGAAGAGCTGAACCTGCTGTTTGAGACCTTTGATGAGACCTGAAGGGCTGGACCTCCTACCACTTGTACCCAGAACAAGGAAGGGATTCCAAGTGTCAGTTGGCTAACCTCCTTCGTAAACTACAGAGCCAAATACAGCTACAAGAGGCATTTCCCTGAAGAGTCCAGCTGACCAGTATGAACTAGACCTGACCTATACTCTGCTAGAATGAATCTTATTCCCCTCAGTGATGTTCCTAAGATCCTGGGACTCATGGCTGTGTCTAATTTGGTGTCTCTCAACATCCCTGAAAACCTAGGACAAGCCTGCACACAAGGAACGTTGTCGCTGGGATGTAGACACGGGTTTCTTCTCATCAGCAAATTTGATTTTGCAGGATCTCACCGAGAAGGTATCCAACCTTGTGGAGCCCTCTTTACATACAGTCCACAGCCGTGCCTTGCTGGAGGATTCTGAGCTCTGAAAAAGATACTAAGTTAAAAGGTACAAATATGGAATAGGTGAAGTGCCAAAAGTATCTGAGAAGACTTGCCCTGTTGAAGGACTTTGACTTCCATAAAAAAGACTATGTCCCAAGGTAACATCTTTAACCTGGTCCCACTTGCTTAGTGTATGTGCCCAGCGCTCCAAAGCATCCAGCCTAAAACTCTGGTTAGGTCCTGATCTACTGTGCCCACAGACTACAGTTGGTGCTTTGTGCTTTTTTTCACACTATTTTTTTTACTTAAAATGCCTTTCAAATCAACATTTCCTCTTATTGGATTTTTGATGTGTTGGCGTCATTTTGTTCATTGTAATTTACTCTATTGCTATACATTGGAGAGGGAGTTGTATTGTGTAGTGTTTTTGACTTATTAACTGTTTTGACATTCTAAATGCTTTATACATTTTTCTAAGTTAAAACTGTGTGCTCTGTACCATATCCGCCAGTGCTTGAGCCTGGGTTTAAATTACTGAAACCTTTAACTGAAACTAAGATTGTAACTAATACTTTGTTGGACTACCATACACCCACAAGTAATACCTTTTTCACAATTGCTTTGAAGTAGGCAAAGTCTGTGTGGTCTAATGTACATAGAGAGCACTATCAACTGTGTCAAGCTGAGAATCTTAGAACATATGCGTGCCATCGTGAAGAAGGATTTTTCCTATCCGGTGGCCCGCCATTTTTCCATCAAACACAAGAGTGACAGAAATCTACTGCAGTATTTCTGCATGGACTGCATACTTGACAGTCCTAAAGGAGGAGACAGGATGCTGAAATTACGTAGGCTGGAATCCCAGTATATAATGGATTTACAGACTAAGGTCCCAGGTGCCCTAAATAGTGGGGAGTAGTTGTCAGTACACTTAGGCAGCTAATGTTGCTGTAAGTATTATTCATGGGTTTGAGCTTTTCTATGAATCAGGATGTATAAAAGTTACTGTGGATTAGGGATGTAAGCAAGCCGTTACACGGAGCATTTAGTTTTAATGGCTGGTTCAACTATGATGGTGCTATACTGATGTTTAGCCAAAATATGTTCTCTTTAACTGTTTTTGAGGTATAGTATATGCATATGTCTTTTATGGTACAATGGACAGCATAGTATTATGTACTTTATTGTGATGTTTTTTTTTCCCCAGAATCTAGAAATGAAATGGGTTTATTATTGACATAGTTGTTAATTTTGACATAACAGAAACAAGTGTGAGACAATCTTCGGCTTTAATGTAAACAAACAAGGGTTTTTGGGGAAACCTTTATTGGTTGCCAGTGCCGATCTACGGCAAGAATAGCTACGTCACAGTTTAACATGTTTTAATATCACAATTATAAATAGGGGTGTTCGAATTTTTTAGAATACCATTTGTGATAAAACGTGATTTGTTGTGATGTAAACCATTTGGTAATACTTCCAACATGGCGCATGCAATCCAGCGAGGCGCGTTTGTCCCGCCTTTGTTTCCATATTTTTATGTGAATGAATTAAAATGACGCTGCGCAGTGCGTTATGCTTTGACACCGAAGAAGGAGTTTATCAAAAACGCGTCTGTCTGTGGATTAATAAACACTGCCTAAGAAAATATTCCCGCAAGTGCTGCTTTCTTTCCTGTGGATTTGGGAGGATTCTTGAGCTTTTGTATTTACGCGGCACACAAACGCGCTGCAGCACCAGCCTGCTGAGTGACTTGCTGTGTTGGTGTACAAGTAGCAGTGATATATATATCTATATATATATATATATATATATATATATATATATATATATATATATATATATATATATATATATAGATATATATTACCTACTGGCGGTCGCCAGTAGGTATATATAGTTAGGATTTTTTTCCTATGGGATTTTTGAAAATTCTATGTCGAATAACTTTGGCGTTTGTGGACGGAATTGGCTGAAATTTTCAGGAAAATAGCACATTTTGTTTCCGAGCAGCCCCTGAGAATTTGGGGGGTTTCGTCAAGGGGGGGCCGAGAAAAAAGGGGGGTCCCAAAACGCGTTTTAACATTGAGTTTTCCATAGGGCGGTTGGACTCACTTTTAGCTCGAACGGCAGAATGGATTTACACGAAACTTGGCAAAATTGTAGATATGGTTTGCCCGACGTGCCTTTGCTATGTCTCAATATATGTGCTCCAGAGGATTTTGAGAAATTAACGTTTTAAAAAACATATATCTGTGACAGCGCTCTGGTTAGCGCTCCGGTTCGCGTACCTGACGCGTAACGGAACTTCGCGAAGCGAAGCTGATTGGCTCTCCGGTGTCAGTCAACATTCTAAACAGTCCGGACCGGTCGCCATCTTGTCTCTCGGTAGGATCCAGAGACAAGAGGAGGAGAAAAACGAAGGGGGAATTTAATGAAAGGGGGCAAGGTAGACCCCTCTTGACCCCCTAGGAATGATGTTGGGGTTATTAAAGGGTCCCGTGGGGCAAATAAAAAAAATTTGATTTTTCACGGTAGAAGCGCTTCCCGGTACGCGAACCGGGTCGCTCACCGGTAGCGTAATGGGAGTTCCCCATTTTGTGTTTCGTTTTAATTAAATCACAAGATGGAGGAAAAACAATGTGGGAAATGGGTATAAGGGGGCACGGGAGACGTATCCTGACCCCATAGGTTTTCTGAGGGTGGCTGAGGAGGCTCATATATGTTGATACATGTCTTCCAGCGGCTGCGCGTCAGCGGAATTTATTTTTTGCTGTGTGACGTCTGTTAACGTTCGATTCGAAGGAAATCAGGAAGTGTTGACCGCCATTTTGTCACTGCGAGTAAATATATTGTTCATTTCAAAGCGTTGGAACATGGAAAAGGGAGAAGGTAGAGATTGTCTTGCTGCGTAGTTTTTCTCAGGGTGTGCAGTAAGGCCCCGGTTGTGCTTATACTCACGGTGGGGTCTTCGAACACTTTAGCAAATGATGATCCAAGCTGAGGCAAAGGAGGGTGTCAGTCGGGGGGGGGGGGAGCAATGGTGCAGTTTTCACTTCCATGTCTATGTGTTAAAATCTGGTTTGCGATGTCAACATAATCGGGGCCACTCAGGCACGTACGCTCTAGCGAGCAGCAGCCATTTTGAAAGCGCTATGGCCCCTCTACCCCTCACCGGTCCCCAGCGCGTCTCCCTGGGGCTATGAACACCCCCCCCTCTCTGACCACCCCCGCTCTCTCTGTGGAAAATTAATCCGTATTGATAAACATTGTCTGCACCATCTTGCCTTTTTTCCAATGCCACACTTTTGTCGTGCACGGCAGCCATTTTAGACCCCTTGACCAGACCCACTCTCTGCACGCCGCCGATCCTCAGCACAGCTCCCCACCCTCGCAAGCATCTCCCCCACGCACTGGTCACCCCCGCTGTCTCTCTCATGCCTGGGCCATAAACCTCCCCCCATCTGCGCTGCTCTTCCCTGAGAATCACACCCCGTGACCGCCCGACACCTCCCTTTCACCCTATTCACTACCGCACCGTCTGACACTCCTCTTCCTCTGTGTCCGATTGTCCAGGCCGGTCCCAGGCTATCACCCAGCCCTGCAGATGTAGTTTATGGCCCCAACTATAAAGAATCACCCCTCTTCAAAGGAGTTATAATAGATCAAGGCCCCCACCCCATGAGATCCGTCACACCACACGCATTCCTGGAATCGGCGGAATGTCCTGCTGTTCCTACTATCTGATAACTATCCTGTATTGTGATTGGGGAGGGGATTCTCACTGTAAGGGTGTGTGGGACCGAGCCTGAAGCGGAAGATTCCAGGGATGCTTTTCTGTACATCAAAGTCTTCACAAGAATGTGTCACATGTAATAAAGCAATAGACCTGTGTATAACAGGCCAGGCCTCGGAGATGTGGTCAGAGCACCTCCCGAAGACATTCTGTGTGCGTGTCCGAAATGACAGGCTCTCCTCATGAGAAATAAACCCTGTTCTTGCGTTCCAGCCGCCAGCGCCTGTCTCTTTATTTGGTAACTATTTGCTATGGGAAATTAGAGGCGTCCTTGCGCCAACAGCCTGGGCATTCGACAGTAACTGGCTGCTTTTCCTCAATTAGCGTCCCAACGCGGGGCCCATCAGCGACATGTGGGTTCAGTAAGAGAGGTCCTGACGACGGGGTGAACGTCTAAACGATTGGAGTATACCTGCCTGGAGAGGACCCTCGTCTGGCTGCGGATCGAGTGAACTTCACCGATTCTGAACGGACCTCTCTTGAGTGACCTGCTGTCCTGACTGGGACCCCACAGGAGTGCTGTGGTAAAACTGGAGTAAGAGGATGATCGGGCCCTGGAAGGGGAAGGCGAAGAACTGTCCTCGTGGTCCAGGTAAGGTTAAGTAGGACATTTTATACGTCTGATTGGCAGGATGGTTTTATCCACCTGATTGACTATTTGATTGATTGTTTTTATCGGAATTGTTTGAAAATCCTAGTATTATTCAATTGATTGGTTCGTTTAGCCTTGGTCGCTACTTGATACATTGGTCCTCTTTGGAGATTCTCTGTCTACAAACGGAGAGGAATACGAAGATTCTCTCTTCCTTTGCAGGTAGTGAAGGGTAGGTAACGCGGACCTTTGTCCCCCGTTGTAACCCGTCGTGCCTATCTCTTTCTCACCATTTGATTGTTTGATTGTCCGAACACTGGTTGTTTGATATTAGTTCTTTGGAGGTATTCTCTGCTTACAAATAACGTGGAATAGAGATATTCCGTCTAGTCTTTGCAAGTAGTGAAAAGATAGGTAGTGCGGACCCTTGTCCCCCCTTTAGTAATCTGTCATGCCTATCTTCTCCCCACTGATTGGTAATTGGTTCTACCCGGACCATTTATTAGAGGTAGCTCGTCCGGCCCCACCGGAGGGCCCCCCTAATAAAGAGGACATATATATAAAATACGGATTAGCCACGGTACCTTCCTAGCAAATTATGGCAAAACGAAAGGAATCGAACAAAATCAGTAGGCCACTGATAGGATCCTTTCTGACCCTGCTAAAACAAGAAACACCAGGAAATAGCCTTCCGCAAAAAGTATGAAACCAGGGGGAGGAGCCAAGCTCACGGTCGGGATGGCCACGAGGTAGTTCGGCTCCGCCGCCCTCGCTGCCTAAGCATGCCTGCCCTACCACCCACCCCGCCCAATAACCGACAAACCCTATACAAATGAAAGTCTGCTGATATCCACTATCTGCGTCACCAGATTGGACTAGATCACGCACAATTGGACTATGTCTTTTTCTGGTTATACAGTAACATCTTTGTGCTCGTTGCCACATTACAAATATATAGCACTCCAACAAAGTAGTAGGATTATAACACTTTAATAACTTATAAATATATATAACGCTCCAACAAAGTAAACACGTTAAAAAAAAAACATTTTAAACACCTATTTACATGGCAGCCTGCTGCAACATCCATCTCAAAGCATTCGTCGTCCGCTTGACACTGTCCCTGCCCCTCCCTCCCTGGAGTAGCAACAATGGGCTGCTTTGGGCTGTCTTTTAGTCGGCTTTGGGCTATAAAAAGCCTACAAAATCTGTCGGCCTGTGAGGCGGCGTCAGTAGCGGACCGTTGTGCGAATAGGCCGAAGGCAGCACAACGCGCCGAGATCCGGACGGCACCGAGGTGGTGTCCAGCAAGTTGCCGCACTGGTCTGGCCATCCTACAATGCTGCGCTGAAAGACGGCGTGGGGCGCCCGGGGGGGGAGGCGGCGCGAACGGGCCTCCCCCGCCTCCCCAGGTGGAGGCTCCTCAGCTGCAGTGGGGCACCCCTTGGCGTTTCACTCGCTATCCAGCTGAGTTGCGCCCGCTCTTGCGGCACAGTGCCTCACCCGCCATCCAGCTGAGTTGCGCCCGCTCTTGCGGCACAGTGCCTCACCCGCCATCCAGCTGAGTTGCGCCCGCTCTTGCGGCTACAGCGTCTCGCCCACCATCCAGCTGAATTGCGCCCACTCTTGCGGTGCAGCGATAGGCGGCTGCCACAGGACTCTCAAAATGGCGGCCAGCTCTTCGGATTTGGGCCTGGTCCACTGAAATGGCCCTGCGACACCTTGGAACTCGGACGCTTGCCTGCTAGGGCATGGGCCCCATTCCCGAAAGCGTCCCCTCAGCCTTGAAGATTCTACAAAAGTCACCGGGGCCCCCGACTCCTGCAGGCTTCCGGTGGGGAGCGGCTGCCATGATTGCTTGCAGAATGGTCACGACGGAGCCACGAGATGGTGGTGCTCTCATGCTGACGCCAGCTTCAGTCTGAAACATCCAGAAACACTGTAGACTACCAATTCGTGGAGCCCCAACGTGACCCGGTAGGGAAGAACTTGCCCTCCCCTCTTTTGACTGATGGTTCTTGTTACCTATCTCTTCTGTTGTCATTTAACGGAACCTTTTTTGACTGCCGAAAGGGGTTCTGGTCCGACCGCTGGTTGGTGGAGACATTTTGACTATATTCTGGACCTGCCCGGCCTCGCCCAAAATGGCGCCGGTATAAATGGGACTCGCAACTCCTTGTTGTGTACTGGTTGCCGAGCCTTGATATCACAAGATACGTATGCAGTTTTGAAGCACATGGCGGGCGGGGACGAGTACTGATTGAACATTTGGACATCCCTATTGATATTAAGTTCTGATGTGTTATTGATTACTGTACTATTGAAAGTTCGAATTAACGTCACCCATGGTACTTGCCCGCAAATGTATATCTAGATAATTTTATTGTAACTGGCCCTGTCGTACTTTAATTATAAAATTTACGTCCACCGATTCCGCAACTGTTAGACACCTTAGTTCTTGCAACCTAATGGCCCTCCCGTTACGTTCTTCTACAGTGTAAATGTCCCCTCATCATATACGATTCCAGTTTGCTCCGTGGCCGGCCCACGTGGTTATAGGCCCGTATTTGAATACTGACATTTTCACAATAAAGGTTTTGAAAACAAAACATGGTAGTAGTACCTAGATTGGTAAAGTTTTGAATAATAGCCACTGTTTTCGAATCAGTAAAAGGCAAGTGAAATAAAGCAGCCCGATTACATGACGGTTAAAAGGTATAATACACAGGAATGCTGTAAAGATAAATGGTCAAGGGCTGTTAAGACAGCAGGTCGAGCCTCTTTTGCTCAACGGCTCCCTCATGGGACGAAGAAACACCCTTTTTCTCGAAATAGGAATATTTTACTTGCAGGACAGTTGTAAATTTCCCGGGAAAATACATTAGCCTGGAACATTGTTAGTGATAAACTGTAAATGCATCTGGGTCCTTTGCTTTACAAGTCAGAGTGAGAAAAAAAAAGGTGGGGCTTTCATCATTTGGGAAAAAAAAATGTTCTAAACCAATGAAAAGTGTTATTTTTAGGTCATATGACCAAGCCTTCCATCATTAGAAAAACAAAAGTAAAATGAACCAATGAAAAGTTTTATAAACAAGTCACATGACCTGTTATGCTTACGTTACGCGCTCCGCGCCGCGCCCCGGATTCCTTCCGGGGCGCTGCGCTTCGCGCCTCGGTTCGCGTTCCGGAGCGCTTCCGGGTGCACTAACGCGGCACGTCATAAGACGCATTACGCGGTAACGTAATATATATATATATATATATATATATATATATATATATTTTTTTTTTTTAACAAAGGGGGCGGCACAACTGGATACTATATTAAGCTTTTATTCACACAAACACTCCACCAACGCGTTTCAGCCTCACGGCTTTTCTCACGGTCAGTAAGTCCTTTTTTGCTTTTGGTTTAAATACTGCCCCATTTTAGCCCTTAAGTGGCATTATGGGATATATAGTTTTACAAGCAATATGTTGCAAACAGTAAAATGAAAAGAATTAAAATTAAAACAAAGGACTGGTGTGCTGAAGTTGTCAGAGTATAGTACTCTTAAGCATCGAAGTGGTTGTTAACAACATCAGCAGTGAATGCGCCCAAGCGTATACGGTACGCGGAGCGCGCTGATCTGTAACAGACTGGAGAAAATAAAGCTGAGTCTAATGGACAAACGTACTGAAAACGCTCTTTAAGTGAAGGTGCGCTGTAACTCGAGACGAGGAGTGTTTTGCAATAATGGAAGCGTGTGTAGCTAAACGCGCAACAAAAGCATCAGTTATGTTTAAATCAGGGGCTGCAGCGGTTGATGTGACCTGCAAGACGAAGACACCGGAAACAAACAATGTCACATTAAAACAACATATGAACGCGCTAGAACGCTTGTATAAAAAAGAAGTAAATAAAAGCTGGGAAATAATCGCTTTGGAGAACTATGTGGAGGTCAAAAGAATACCACGCGGATTGAGGATATTTACCATGCCCACTCACCCTGACACTAAGGAGGAATTGATTTTGGAATGGGTAGATAACAACACACAGTGGGCCCGATGTAGGTAGCCCTTTACCGATCCGAAACGGCCAAAAATACCGATTTTCGGCCGTTTCCGATCGGTAAAGGGCTACCGAGATGTAGGGGCACATTTTCGGTAATTTTACCGAATCGGTATCATTACCGAATCGGTAAATTTACCGATTCGGTAATATGTTCCGAATCGGTAAAATAATTACCGATTCGGTAATATTTACCGATTCGGTAAAATTTCCGAAAATGCTATGTAGGTAGGCAATGTACCTTCTGCACATGGCTTACAGAATCGGTATTTTACCATGGAATGCAAATCCATGGTAAAATACCGATTCCGGTGTGCATGCACATGTGTGCATGCACACCTATGTCATTTGACAGGCAGACCTGCCCTTAGGGCAGGTATGCCTGCCACATTGCACCTGTGCCTGTTTTGGGGGTGCCAGAGGGTGTCAAAGTGACACCCCCTGAACCCTTGTGAATTCTTTAATTACCGATTCGGTAAATACCGAATCGGTAATGCCTAATCATTCCTATGGGCTTCAAAGCCCATAGGAATGAATGGGCATTACCGATTCGGTATTTACCGAATCGGTAATTAAAGAATTGCTAAGGATTCGGTAACGAATCCAGATGTTGGGACCTACATACCATTTACCGATTTTGAAATACCGAATCGGTAGGATTCGGTATTTCAAAATCGGTAAATGGAATTTACCTACATCGGGCCCAGTGTTCCTTAAACATGATGCGCATACTTATTAAGCATGCTAAATTGGACATCGATGAAATCACGATAAAGATCAAAGAAATCGAAGACCTGGTTTCCAAAGAGACCAAACAGGAAGAAGTCAACAAAATGAGATCAGAAATGGAAACTAGACTGGAGGCATATGAAACAGACATACAGGAACGTAAAGAACGGAAGTTTAAAAGAGATGAGCTTGACTATGTACATGGCCGCATTTTAACTTTTGCAAGTCGCTACGATAATCTCAAAAAGAACTTCCCTTCCAACATACAAGTCTCAAGCGGCAGCGAATCAGATGCAAGCCTTATTGAAGCTACAGGTGAAATGTCAAAAAACTTCAATATTTTAGAGGAGGTAAAAATGGTGAACCTGGAAAAGGATATCACCAGAGGGGGAGGAAGAGCAAGAACGCACTTTCGCAACCGAGGGAGAGGAAGAGGCAGAGGTGCACAAAACCAACCAAATCCCTCACCAGCACCAGAAAAACCCGCCGGTCCAAGCAACGAAAGAAGGCAGTACCCCCTGCGCAACAGGAAATAACCAATTTAATAGTTAACCTCTCTCAATACCAACTCACACAAGATGAACAGAACGTATTGAATAAAGGCTTATCCTTCTGCCCAGAAGCCCATTTTGACTATCCACAAACGAAAATTGACCTGTACAAGTTTGTGAGGAAACTGAAATTGGCCAAAATTCATGCAAATCGAACTACACCAGAATGTATGAACAATATCATAGAAGAAGCAACGGAAGATAACATCACCACTACCATTGAACAAATCTCTGACCTAAGAGATACATTTGAGGCAATGTTTAATCCTGAAGGCAACATCACTATGGATACCCAAATGTTGGAGCAAATGAATATTCAAACCAACTTGAGTAAAAATACAGGATTGAAAAACAAATCCCGATACTGTCCAGTCCTGTCACCTGGCAATAAAATCGACTTGTTCTCGGATGCCATGATGGAAGAGCTTGGCAATCTCATCAAAGTCAAAGATAATAAGAGACAAAACCTATCCATCAAAGAAAGAAAGGCACTTCAAAACTTGATAAACAACCCCGGCATAACGATTAAACCCGCCGACAAAGGGGGAAATATCGTTATCCTGGAGACTAAGGATTACATTCAAGAAGCAGAACGCCAACTTAATGTGCAACAACATTACAGCAAGTTGAAAATGAATCCATAGGGAAAATGATGTCCGATTTGAAGGAACAACTAACACTCAAAAGGACTGATCAATGAGGAAGAGCGTAAATACATGACCATGGAGCATCCGATTACTCCATGTGTGTATTTCTTACCAAAAATCCATAAAACACTAATTCATCCACCTGGAAGACCAATTGTGTCCTCATGTGACTCATTGTATGAAAAAGTCTCAAGGTATGTGGATAATTTTCTCGCTCCGATTGCCCAAAGTATGCCATCATATCTTAAGGACACCGGAGACTTTCTGAGAATCCTAATGGACATACCATGGAATTCGAACTATCTCCTAGTGACAATAGACGCCGTGTCACTATACACTTCAATCAGGCATGACATAGGCTTAAAAGCGTGCAAATATTTTCTAAATCAACGTAACATCAAGGAATCGCAACACACAAATATGCTCCTAAAAATGATAGAGCTATGCCTGACAAACAACGTATTTCTATTTAACAGCGAGCTGTATAAACAAGAATGCGGAACGGCCATGGGAATTTCTTTCTCTCCCAATTACGCCAATATCACCATGGGCTACTGGGAGAAAATGCTAGTATGGAATAACTTTGAACAAGAAGAGCTTGACCGAATTACATTATGGGTCAGATATATTGATGACCTTTTCCTGATTTGGAATGTGACCTGTACAAGTTTGTGAGGAAACTGAAATTGGCCAAAATTCATGCAAATCGAACTACACCAGAATGTATGAACAATATCATAGAAGAAGCAACGGAAGATAACATCACCACTACCATTGAACAAATCTCTGACCTAAGAGATACATTTGAGGCAATGTTTAATCCTGAAGGCAACATCACTATGGATACCCAAATGTTGGAGCAAATGAATATTCAAACCAACTTGAGTAAAAATACAGGATTGAAAAACAAATCCCGATACTGTCCAGTCCTGTCACCTGGCAATAAAATCGACTTGTTCTCGGATGCCATGATGGAAGAGCTTGGCAATCTCATCAAAGTCAAAGATAATAAGAGACAAAACCTATCCATCAAAGAAAGAAAGGCACTTCAAAACTTGATAAACAACCCCGGCATAACGATTAAACCCGCCGACAAAGGGGGAAATATCGTTATCCTGGAGACTAAGGATTACATTCAAGAAGCAGAACGCCAACTTAATGTGCAACAACATTACAGCAAGTTGAAAATGAATCCATAGGGAAAATGATGTCCGATTTGAAGGAACAACTAACACTCAAAAGGACTGATCAATGAGGAAGAGCGTAAATACATGACCATGGAGCATCCGATTACTCCATGTGTGTATTTCTTACCAAAAATCCATAAAACACTAATTCATCCACCTGGAAGACCAATTGTGTCCTCATGTGACTCATTGTATGAAAAAGTCTCAAGGTATGTGGATAATTTTCTCGCTCCGATTGCCCAAAGTATGCCATCATATCTTAAGGACACCGGAGACTTTCTGAGAATCCTAATGGACATACCATGGAATTCGAACTATCTCCTAGTGACAATAGACGCCGTGTCACTATACACTTCAATCAGGCATGACATAGGCTTAAAAGCGTGCAAATATTTTCTAAATCAACGTAACATCAAGGAATCGCAACACACAAATATGCTCCTAAAAATGATAGAGCTATGCCTGACAAACAACGTATTTCTATTTAACAGCGAGCTGTATAAACAAGAATGCGGAACGGCCATGGGAATTTCTTTCTCTCCCAATTACGCCAATATCACCATGGGCTACTGGGAGAAAATGCTAGTATGGAATAACTTTGAACAAGAAGAGCTTGACCGAATTACATTATGGGTCAGATATATTGATGACCTTTTCCTGATTTGGAATGGGACCAATGCACAGTTTCAAGAGTTCTTCATCAAACTGAACCAAAATAAGATGGGGCTTCAGTTCACATGTGCAACCAATAGAAAGGAGATAGACTTTTTGGACACTAAAGTCTATGTCTCAGAAGGAAAACTGGAAACCACGTTATTCCGCAAAAAGACAGCCACTAACAGTGTCCTCCATGGGACCAGTTTTCACCCAAAATGTTTGCTAAGAAGCATTCCGTACGGCGAATATGTCCGACTCAAGAGAAATTGCTCGAAAGTAGAAGACGCGGAGAATAAAATCCATGAAAGCAAACTCAGATTCCAAACCAGAGGGTACAAAGACTATGTATTAACCAACTGTAAAAAGAAAGTCGACAAAATCAGCAGAGCAGAAACACTAATTGAAAGAGAAAAAACTCCACAAGACAAGGATCCTCCGAGATTCATAACCACTTACAATAAGGAGAGTGGGCTGATTGCAAAGAAATTGAAAAAATATTGGCATCTAATAACCAGCGATCCGGACATTGGGACATTAGCTGGAAAATATCCTTCCATTACATATAAAAAGAACACTTCGCTGCAAAATTTGCTAGTAAAAAGCCACTTTCAGATGCAAGAACAACCAAAATGGTGGATGGAACAGAATGTGGGCTTTAAACCTTGTACCTCGTGTAAAGCCTGTAAGATAGGCAAAAAAATGAAGAATGTGATGGAACCCAACGGAAAATATATGCCCATCAAGCAATACATTACATGTACATCCAAAAATGTAGTTTATGTAATTGAATGCCAATGCGGCATGAAATACATAGGCTCAACAACGTGCATGCTAAAGAAAAAAATCTTGGAGCACATCCGGGCTGTCAAAAATTCTAATCTACTGTATGCTACAGCCAAACACTTGAAATCTTGCCAAAATGGGGATTGGCGAGCCATGAGTTTCTATGGACTAAGAATGCTGACAAAACTTGAAAGAGGAGGAGACACAGTGCGTCTCTTAAGACAAATGGAATCCCGTCTCATAATCCAATTCCGAACTAAACATCCCAGAGGCATGAACTTTGGAGAAGACCTCCACATACATCTGGAGTGAGAGAATACCCAGCATGAACTTTGATGAACTGTAACAAGGGTACTATACCCCAAAAATCATAGAATTATGGACTATAAAGTAAAAAGCCCAAAGTGAGAATAACTTAAGATGCTTAAGAGTACTATACTCTGACAACTTCAGCACACCAGTCCTTTGTTTTAATTTTAATTCTTTTCTTTTTACTGTTTGCAACATATTGCTTGTAAAACTACATATCCCATAATGCCACTTAAGGGCTAACATGGGGCAGTATTTAAACCAAAAGCAAAAAAGGACTTACTGACCGTGAGAAAAGCTGTGAGGCTGAAACGCGTTGGTGGAGTGTTTGTGTGAATAAAAGCTTAATATAGTATCCAGTTGTGCCGCCCCCTTTGTTCAAAAATTAATTTTGGGGCTTCGATCCAGCTCTTGGGTTGAGCACACACTGTCGAGCGCTGTCAGGCTTGGAAGGATCGTGTTGGATTAATATATATATATATATATATATATATATATATTCACTGAAAAAACCATAGGTTATAGACCATACATAGTTAGGGATTAGCATTTACAATACCTTATTTTACTCGCACAAAACCATTGAAATTCGCATATATAGTTAGTTGCACTAACTATATATCGCGCCCCCACAATCGACTGCTGATCATGTCACATATTACATCATTCATCATGGTCAGTGACATCAATGATGACATCTCAAATGACATCACTGATGACATCACTGATGACATCTCAAATGACATCACTGATGACATCTCAAATGACATCACTGTTGACATCACTGATGACATCTCATTTGACATTACTGATCACATCACTGATGACATCATTCATGTGATAATACAATGAACCTCTTCAGACTCTAATATAACCTTAGATACACTCAGTGTAAACAGACACTCACAGATTGTCACTCATCCATGGAGTTACTCATGCACCTACTCAGTCATGCAAAGAATCAATCACACCTCCATTTCCTCAACTATACAGTTATACACACCTTACTTATTCAAACATATTCTAACATATTTGTACTCTCTTATACAATCACTGATACAAGTTTTCAATGATCCATGCAGCCACTCACACATTCACTGGCTCTTCTGCACAGTTATTTATATATGTCTACTCTCACATGTACTGTGTTTTACATATGTACTTACTTTGACATGTAGCACTGAGATATCCATTTACTCAGCAATACTCTTATGCACACAGTCAACTGCCCATGCAGCTGTTTCCACATGCACTTTTGAACCCATACATATAGTGAATCAACTGCTCACACATCTATGCACAGAGTCATACACCTTCCATCAACTCACACACATACTCAGTCTCCCATACAAATACTTGGGCAAACAATCAATAACCCATATAGTTACTCATATAGCTACTGATCAACACATGCATCAGTATACAGAACAACAGATATAATGATGCACAAAATAAGACAGTTTAGTCACTAACCCATGCACTTAGTGACACACATTTAATCACTCTCTCATACAGTCAGTCATGCACCTACTAAATCCTTCATCCAGACACTTAAACATCCACTCATTCTTCAATATGTAAGACATATTTTTACTTTCCTGCAACATACAGTCACTGGATGATGTCATCAGTGATGTCATCAGTGATGTCATTTGAGATGTCATCAGTGATGTCACTGACCATGTCATGAATGATGTAATATGTGACATCATCATCAGTGGATTGCGGGTGCGCGATATATAGTTAGGGCAACTAACTATATATGAAATTTCAATGGTTTTGTGTGAGTAAAATATGGTTTTGTAAATGCTAATTCCTAACTATATATGGTCTATAACCTATGGTTTTTTCAGTGAATATATATATATATGTATGTATGTATGTATGTATGTATGTATGTATGTATGTATGTATATATATATATATATATATATATATATATATATATATATATATAGGACCCGTGATAAAGGAGCTCAGCTCCAAAATGCGTCGGGCAAGTATTTGCCAATAGATGCAACAAAATAATTTCACCACGCAAAAACGGATTTGGGCTCGGTTCTTTTGGTGTAAAAATACCGAAGGTTGAAGTAATATATATAAATATATATATATATATATATATATATATATATATATATATATATATATATATATATATATATATATATATATATATATATATTACCTACTGGCTATCGCCAGTAGGTATATATAGTTAGAATTTTTTCTCTATGGGACTTCTGAAAATTCTATGTCTAATAACTTTGGCGTTTGTGGACGGAATCGGCTGAAATTTTCAGGAAAATGGCACATTTTGATTCTGAGCAGCCCCTGAAAATTTGGTGGAGTTTCGTCAAGGGGGGGCTGAGAAAAAAGGGGGGTTCCCAAACGCGTTTTTTGCATTGAGTTTTCCATAGGGCGGTTGGACTCACTTTTAGCTCGAACGGCTGAATGGATTTGCACGAAACTTGGCAAAATTGTAGGGACTGTTAGCCCGATGTGCCTTTGCTAGGTCTCAATATATGTGCTCCAGTAGTTTTTGAGAAATTAACGTTCAAACCAAGATATATATCTGTAACAGCGCTCTGGGCAGCGATCCGGTCCGCTTACTTTTCGCTTATCGGAACTTTGCGCGCAGAAAGTTGATTGGCTCTCCGGTGTCTGTCAACATTCTAAACAGTCCGGAGCGGACGCCATCTTGTCTCTCGGTAGGATCGATAGAGAAGAAGATGTGGAAAACGAAAGGGGAATTTAATGAAAGGGGGCAAGGTATCCCCCTCTTGACCCCCTAGGAATGTTGTTGGGGTTATTAAAGGGTCCCGTGGGGAAAATAAAAAAAAATGATTTTTCACGGTAGAAGCGCGGCCGCGAACTGGTAGCGAAACGGGAATTCGCCATTTTGTGCTTCGTTAATTAAATTACTAGTTATAAGTGGGTGCGGGAGACGTATCCTAATCCCCTATGTTTCCTGAGGGTGGCTGAGGAGGCTGATATATGTTGATACATCTCTTCCAGCGGCTGTGCGTGAGCTTTTTTTTTTTTTTTGCTGCGTGACAGTCCGGAGCGGCCGCCATCTTGTCTCTCGGTAGGATCGAGAGAGAAGAAAAGGTGAAAAACTAAGGGGGAATTTAATGAAAGGGGGCAAGGTATCCCCCTCTTGACCCCCTAGGAATGTTGTTGGGGTTATTAAAGGGTCCCGTGGGGAAAATAAAAAAAAAATGATTTTTCACGGTAGAAGCGCTTCACGGGCCGCGAACTGGGCCGCAAACTGGTAGCGAAACGGGAATTCGCCATTTTGTGCTTCGTTAATTAAAGTACTAGGTATAAGGGGGTGCGGGAGACGTATCCTAATCTCCTATGTTTCCTGAGGGTGGCTGAGGAGGCTGATATATGTTGATACATCTCTTCCAGCGGCTGCGCCATCTTGCCTTTTTTCGAATGCCACAATTTTGTCGTGCACGGCAGCCATTTTAGATGCCAGGCTGGTCCCAGGCTATCACCTACCCCTGCGGATGTAGTTTATGGCCCCAGCTGTAGAGAATTCAGACATGCCAATCCTCCTGATTCAGGCGTGTGAGTACTGATTTCAGTGCTAGTCTCCCGCCTCCCGATTTCTGCAAGCAAAAACCCGGGGGCATATTACGAACAACTAGCGATAATTTTTGTCTCTAACTTGTTTAGAGACAAAAATTATCGCCGCACATCGGCGATTTTTATCGCAGATAAACCTTGCTATTATCGCAGAAAAGTCAGCGATATTCATGTATTATCGACCTAATGCTCTTAGCCATGTTATCCACCTCCCATTGGATAACATGGCTAAGAACTGCTCAGGGCAGGTGTTAGATTTTGGAGATATTCGCGCTTAGCGCGAATATCTCCAAAAGTTGGTAATAGAAGGTAGCGATGTTAGGGACTGTTTCCAGTCGCTAACATCTTGGCACGCCACTTTGCATGTCATTAGTGATAAGTATCACTGACATGCAAAGCGGGGCCCAAGATGGTCGCTATCTCCTTTTAGCTGTCACTAACTGGTGTTAGCGACAGCTTGGTAATAGGGAAATAATTTTATCTCCGCTTTCATGGCTTTTAAAGCCAAAAAAAGCGGAGATAAACCCCCTTGATAATATGCCCCACGATTCCTTGGGGGTTTCAGCTGACAGGGCTTGGTATTGTGTTACATGGTAATTTTTCCATGAAACGTCAGAGGGTCGATGCAGGGGTTCTAGAAGAGGTGATAAACTATTTAAGCCTCATGAACAAGCGCATGGTCTTTTAAAGATTTGTGAAGTACTCGGGCGGCGGTGTGTGTGTGCCCTCTTTCAGGAGCGGGCGGGGGGGCACTGCCAGCAACTTGCCAGGCCAGGCAGTGTTCAACACGTGCATCACCCTTTCTCTGCCTGCTATTGCGCTCCATGCTTCGGAAAGGTAAGAAAAAGAACGTGCATTTGAGTTTGAAATGTCCGATCCTGCAGCAGCACACTTCCAAAGTCCACACATGACAATAACCCGATTCAAGGCCCCATTCACCCGTTTTTTAAAAAATAGATAACACTCCAACAAAGTAAGGTTATAAAACTTTATTAACTACTAACTTTAACGAACGGAACAAAAACTAAAAACATTTAAACATTTCTCAACACAAAAAGCAACAATGGTTAGAAGCTGTCTTTTGTGCGAATAGTCCCAAGGCAGCACAACGTGCAGAGTTCTGGACGGCACCCAGGTGATGTCGCCTGGGTGCCGCACTGGTTTAGGGATCCTACAATGCTGCTCCGAAAATTGGCGTGGGGCGTCCCGGGTGGGGCGGGGGGAGGCCTCGTCAGTAGCGGTCTGTTGTGCGAATAGTCCCAAGGCAGCACAACGTGCAGAGTTCTGGACGGCACCCAGGTGATGTCGCCTGGGTGCCGCACTGGTTTAGGGATCATACAATGCAGCACAGAAAAACAGCGTGGGGCGTCCCGGGTGGTGCGGGGGGAGGCCTCGTCAGTAGCGGTCTGTGTCCAGTGTCACATGGCTGACACAACATGTACGACAGGCACCCAGGTGATGTCCAGTAAACTGCCGCACTGGTTTTGGTATCCTACAATGCTGCTCCGAAAATTGGTGTGCGGCGGCCCGGGGGGGGGGGGCGTGGGGGAGCCGGCGTGAACGGGCCTCCCCAGGTGGCGGCCATCTAGCTGAGTTGCGCTCGCTCTTGCGGCCACAGCGTCTCGCTCACCATGTTGTTGAGTTGCTCCCACTCTTGCAGTGCAGCGATAGGCGGCTGCCACATGGCTCTTAAAATGGCGGACAGCTCCTCGGTTTTAGGCCTGGTCCACTGAAATGGCCCTGGGACACTTTGGAACTCGGACGCTTGCCTGCTAGGGCTTGGGTTCCATTCTCGAAAAGCGTCCCCTCAGCCGTGAAGATTGTATAAAAGTCTTGGGGGGCCCCCGACTCCCGCAGGCTTCCGGTGGGGAGCGGCTGCCATGATTGCTCGCGGAATGACCACGACGGAGCCACGAGATGGTGGTGCTCTCATGCTGACGCCAGCTTCAGTCTGAATGATCCAGAAACAAGGTGGGGCTTTCATCGTTTGGGAAAAAAAAATGTTCTAAACCAATGAAAAGTGTTATTTTTAGGTCATATGACCAAGCCTTCCATCTTTAGGAAACCAAAAGTAAAATGAACCAATGAAAAGTTTTATAAACAAGTCACATGACCTGTTATGCGGCATAGGGCTACAAAAAGCGTAGAAAATCCGTTGGCACGTGAGGCGGCGTCAGTAGCGGACCGATGTGCGAATAGGCCGAAGGCAGCACAACGGGCCGAGATCCGGATGGTACCGAGGTGGTGTCCAGCAAATTGCCGCACTGGTGTGGCCATCCTACAATGCTGCGCCGAAAGACGGCGTGTCCAGCTGAGTTGCGGTCACTGTTGCGGTACAGTGACTCGAACGCGCCGAGATCCGAATGGCACCGAGGTGGTGTCCAGCTAATTGCTGCACTGGTGTGGCCATCCTACAATGCTGCGCCGAAAGACGGCGTGTCCAGCTGAATTGCGGTCACTGTTGCGGTACAGTGACTCGAACGCGCCGAGATCCGGATGGCACCGAGGTGGTGTCCAGCAAATTGCCGCACTGGTGTGGCCATCCTACAATGCTGCGCCGAAAGACGGCGTGTCCAGCTGAGTTGCGGTCACTGTTGCGGTACAGTGAGTCGAACGCGCCGAGATCCGGATGGCACCGAGGTGGTGTCCAGCAAATTGCCGCACTGGTGTGGCCATCCTACAATGCTGCGCCGAAAGACGGCGTGTCCAGCTGAGTTGCGGTCACTGTTGCGGTACAGTGAGTCCAACGCGCCGAGATCTGGATGGCACCGAGGTGGTGTCCAGCAAATTGCCGCACTGGTGTGGCCATCCTACAATGCTGCGCCGAAAGTCGGCGTGGGGTGCCCCGTTGGCTTATGAGGTGATGTCAGTAGTGGATCGATGTGTGAATAGGTCGGAACCAGCACAAGGCGCCCTGCACTGCTGAGCCTTTTTCAATGCCTGTTTTTTGTTGTTTCCCCTCCATCAAAAACAAAACAAAAATACAAGGCGCCAAGATCCGAATGGCAAGTCCTGGATGTTGAGTGCCTCAGTTGAGAGTTCTGAGCAGTGCTTGTAAGACTGTCTGAAGCTTATTTGCACCTGCTGCAGCTTCACTAGGTCCGGCGGAACTTTTTGCCTTTTCCTTTCTGCTTCTTTTCCTACAATGCGTTTCATCTGAAGACACGACCAGGTCCCTGAATGTGTGCAGGGGGACGCTATTGATTGAATGAATATGGCGGCTTGACACAAAGCTGACTCAAGCGTTACTGTTGGTGCTATACAGACAAAAATTGGTTTTCAGTTTGTACATTCTTCAGTTTTTTTTTTTCCATCCAAAGTCTGATTGAGAGTTTGTAGAAAAATGGCTTCAGATTTTCCACATACTACTCTTCAACATTCTTCCTAAATGTAACAATGTGAGACTCACTAGGAGAACGGCTGTTTATCTTTCCTTTCAAAATGCTGCCAACAATATTTTCTGAATGGAAGACACCATCTTGTAGCATAAAGGGCCGAAAGGGGTTCTGGTCTGGCCGATGGTTGGTGGAGACATTTTGACTATATCTTGGACCTGCCCGGCCTCGCCCAAAATGGCGCCGGTATAAACGGGACTCGTAACTCCTTGCCCGCAAATGTATATCTAGAAAATGTTATTGTAAGTGGCCCTGTCGTATTTTAATTACAAAATGTACGTCCACCGATTCCGCAACTGTTAGACACCTTTGTTCTTGCAACCTAATGGCCCGCTCGTTACGTTCTTCTACAGTGTAAATGTCTCCTCATCATATACGATTTCAGTTTGCTCCGTGGCCGGCCCACGTGGTTATAGGCCCGTATTTGTATACTGACATTTTCACAATAAAGGTTTTTAAAACAAAACACGGTAGTAGTATTTACATTTGTAAAGTTTGTACTTTTAGTGACTGTTTTCGAATCAGTAAAAGGCAAGTGAAATAAAGCAGTCCAATTACATGACGGATAAAAGGTATAATATGTAGGAACGCAGTAAAGATAAATGGTCAAGGGCAGTTGTGTTTTTCATGTCTGCAACATAAAGTGATCGATAAGAATCTGATAATCAGGCGTATCGGCGACTAAGACAGCAGGCCGAATCTCTTTTACTCAACGGCTCCGTCATGGAAGGAAGAAACGCCCTTTTTCTCGAAAAAGGAATATATTTTACTTGCAAGACAGTTGTAAATTTTCCGGGAAAGTACATTAGCCTGGAATATTATAACATATGTTTGAAAAAAAAATATTGTTCGAAAATAATAAAAAGCGTAATTTTTAGGTCATATGACCAAGCTTTTCATCATTAAATTAACAAAAGTAAAATGAACCAATGAAAAGTTTTATTAACAAGTCACATGACCTGTTATGCTTACGTTACGCGCTGCGCGCCGCGCCTCGGATCACTTCCGGGTGCGCTAACGCGGCGTGTCATGAAACGCATTACGCGACAACGTAGGTCAAGAATATAGTCTAAATGTCTCCACCAACCAGCGTTCAGAACACAACCCCTTTCAGCAGTCCAAAAAGTTCTGTTAAATGACAACAGAGGGGACAGGCAACAAGAACCATCAGTCAAAGAGGGGAGGGCAAGTTCTTCTCTTCCGGGTCATGTTGGGGCGCTACCGGAACTGATCGAATTGGTAGTCTACAGTGTTTCTGGATGTTTCAGACTAAAGCTGGCGTCAGCATGAGACCACTACCATCTCGTAGCTCCGTCATGGCCATTCCACGAGCAATCATGGCAGCCGCTCCCCACCAGAAGCCTGCGGGAGTCGGAGGCCCCCAAGACTTTTGTAGAATCTTCACGGCTGAGGGGACGCTTTTCGAGAATGGGACCCAAGCCCTAGCAGACAAGCGTCCGAGTTCCAAGGTGTCCCAGGGCCATTTTAGTGGACCAGGCCCAAAACCGAAGAGCCGGCCGCCATTTTGAGAGTCCTGTGGCAGCCGCCTATCGCTGCACCGCAAGAGCGGGCGCATCTCAACTACATGGTGAGCGAGACGCTGTAGTCGCAAGAGCGGGCGGTAAACAGCTGAATGGCGGAAGAGGCACAGTGTAGCAAAAGCGGGCGGAATGGCAACTAAAACGATAAAGGGGCGCCCCACTACAGCTTGTCTTCAGGTCAAACGGATTGTGGGACAAGGTCCAGAATTGAAGAGTCATCAAAAGGCAAAAAGTTCCGCCGGACCCCGGGAGCCGGCCGCCTATGTCGGGGGCGATCTCAGGCTACACCAGTGCTATAAGACTTGGGGAGGGTGTCGGAGCCAAGCGTCTTCTCCGAGTCCATGGCCATCACACCGCCCCTCAGGGGCCTCCGTCAAGCTGTTTAGGAAGGTAACATATCACATTGTTTTCTAATGCAGTCAGGTCCACAAACGACACTCACTTACTTTGAGAATAGTGAAGCTGCAGTAGGTGGAAATAAGCTTCAGACAGTGTTACAAGCACTGCTCAGAACTCTTAACTATGGCACCCAACATCCAGAACTTATGCTATTTGAGAATGGTAGTGACATCGAAGCATCTCAGGGACCAAAACCATTAACGTACTTTCACGTATGAAAATCTTACTTGGGGAGGGGGCAGGAGCGAAGCGCCCCCTCCCAGTCAGCGCCACCACACCGTATGTTGAAAATCTGAAGCCATCGTTCTACAAAGTCAACCAAACTTGGATTGAAAAATCTAGAAAAATGTACAAACTGAAAACCAGTTTTGGTCTGCATAGCATCAGTAACAACGCTTGAGTCAGCTTTGTGTCAAGCCGCCATTTTGATTCAACAAAGCACAGGCATTGAAAAAGGCTGAAATTCAGAACTCTAAACTATGGCACCCAACATCCAGGAGCTTGCCATCCGGATCTTGGAGCCTTGTGCTGTTTTCGATCTATTCACACATCGGTCCACTACTGACATCATCTTATAAACCAACGTTATGTAAATAGTTTTTTAATAAAATGTTTTACCCTGTTTCTTTGCTGGTGTGTTGTCTATATTTTTAATATTTGCATAGGGTTTGTCGTTATTTTGTGCGGGATGGGTGATGGAGCCGAGCTGTCTTGCAGCCCTCATGGTGTGGAGCTCAGTTCATCTCACTATTTTCGTATTTCTCATGAAGGGTTGTTCCTAATATTTCTATTTTAGCGAGGTCAAAAAGAGATCCAATTAGTGGCCTACTGATTTTGCTCGATTACTTTTATTTTTTTACACGATTTTTCACTATCTGCAAAGACTAAACAGAGTATTGCGACTTTGTGTTTGTTTGTAAATAGAGAATGATCCAAAGAGAACCAATTCTAAAACAGTAAATGCTTGGACAACAATCAATCAAATGGAGAGACAAGGAGGCACGACGGATTACAACGGGGGTAAAGGCCTGCGTTAACTACCCTTCAGTATCTGCAAAGAGAGAGTACTACTAAGGCAAAAGAGGGGGGGGGGGTGCAGCGTTCAAAGCACATCAGCGTGCATAAATACGAAAATGTTTTTATCTATCACGTACTTGACATTTTAAAGCTTTTCATATTTGCTATTAAAAAACCAATGAAATTCACAGAAAAAACCATAGGTTATAGTGGATATATAGTTAGGAATTTGCATTTACAAAACCTTGAAAATTCAATGAAAAAACCATAGGTTATAGGCCATATATAGTTAGGAATTCGCATTTACAAAACCTTATTTTACTCGCATAAAACCATTGAAATTCCATATATAGTTAGAAGCGCTAACTATATATCGCGCACCCGCAATCCACTGCTGATGATGTCACATATTACATCATTCATGACATGGTCAGTGACATCACTGATGACATCACTGATGACATCTCAAATGACATCACTGATGACAACTCAAATGACATCACTGATGACATCTCAAATGACATCACTGATGACATCACTGATGACAACTCAAATGACATCACTGATGACATCTCATTTGTCATCACTGATCACATCACTCATGTGATAATACAATGAACCTCTTCAGACTCTAATATAACCTTACATACACTCAGTATAAACAGGCACTCACAGACTGTCACTCATCCATGGAGTTACTCACACACCTAGTCAGTCATGCAAAGAATCAATCACACCTCCATTTCCTCAACTATAAAGTTATACACATCTTACTTATTCAAACATATAATAACACATATTTATTCTCTTATATAATCCCTGATACAAGCTCACAGTGATCGATACAGCCACTCACACATTCACTGGCTCTTATGTTCAGTTATTTATATATCTCAACTCTCACATGTATTGTGTTTTACATACGTACTTACTTGCACATGTAGCAATGAGAAATCCATTCACTCACCAACACACCCATGCACAGTCAACCGCCCATATAGCTGTTTCCACATGCACTCTTGAACTCATACTCCTAGTGAATCAACTGCTTACACATCTATGCAAAGAGTCACGCACCTCCCAGCCACCCACACACACACTCAGCCTCCCATTCAAATACTTGGGCAACCAATCAATAACCCATATGGCCACTCTTATAGCTACTGATAAACACATGCAGCAGCTTACACAACAACAAACATACTGATGCACAAATTAAGACAGTTTAGTCACTAACCCATGCACTCAGTGAGACACATTTAATCACTCACTCATACAGTCAGTCATGCACCTACTAAATTCTTCATCCAGACACTTATACATCCACTCATTCTTCAATATGTGAAACATATTTAAACTTTACAGACACATACAATCACTGGATGTTGTGATCAGTGATGTCATCAGTGATGTCATTTGAGATGTCATCAGTGATGTCATCAGTGATGTCACTGACCATGTCATGAATGATGTAATATGTGACATCATCAGCAGTGGATTGCGGGTGCGCGATATATAGTTAGCGCTTCTAACTATATATGGAATTTCAATGGTTTTATGCGAGTAAAATAAGGTTTTGTAAATGCGAATTCCTAACTATATATGGCCTATAACCTATGGTTTTTTCATTGAATATATATATATATATATATATATATATATTACCCACTGGCTATCGCCAGTAGGTATATATAGTTAGGATTAATTCCCTATGGGATTTTTGAAAATTCTATGTCTAATAACTTTGGCGTTTGAGGACGGAATCGGCTGAAAGTTTCAGGAAAATGGCACATTTTGTTTCTGAGCAGCCCCTGAAAATTTGGTGGAGTTTCGTCAAGGGGGGGCTGAGAAAAAAGGGGGGTCCCAAAACGCGTTTTTCCCATTCATTTTTCCATAGGGCGGTTGGACTCACTTTTAGCTCGAACGGCTGAATGGATTTGCACGAAACTTGGCAAAATTGTAGGGACTGTTAGCCCGATGTGCCTTTGCTAGGTCTCAATATATGTGCTCCAGTAGTTTTTGAGAAATTAACGTTCAAAACAAGATATATATCTGTAACAGCGCTCCGGGCAGCGATCCGGTCCGCTTACTTTTCGCGAAACGGAACTTTGTGCGCAGAAAGCTGATTGGCTCTCCGGTGTCTGTCAACATTCTAAACAGTCCGGAGCGGCCGCCATCTTATCTCTCGGTAGGATCGAGAGAGAAGAGGTGAAAAACGAAGGGGGAATTTATTGAAAGGGTGCAAGGTATACCCCTCTTGACCCCCTAGGATTGTTGTTGGGGTTATTAAAGGGTCCCGTGGGGAAAATAAAAAAAAATATATTTTTCACGGTAGAAGCGTTTCCCGGGCCGCGAACTGGGCCGCAAACTGGTAGCGAAACGGGAATTCGCCATTTTGTGCTTCGTTTTAATTGTTTAGAGACAAAAATTATCGCCGCACATCGGCCACAATGCATGAATATCGTTGAAAAGTCAGCGATATTCATGCATTATCCAGCAAATGCTCTTAGCCATGTTATCCACCTTCCATTGGATAACAGAAAGCTGATTGGCTCTCCGGTGTCTGTCAACATTCTAAATAGTCTGGAGCGGCCGCCATCTTATCTCTCGGTAGGATCGAGAGAGAAGAAGAGGTGAAAAACGAAGGGGGAATTTATTGAAAGGGGGCAAGGTATACCCCTCTTGACCCCCTAGGAATGTTGTTGGGGTTATTAAAGGGTCCCATGGGGAAAATAAAAAAAAATGATTTTTCACGGTAGAAGCGCTTCACGGGCCGCGAACTGGGCCGCAAACTGGTAGCGAAACGGGAATTCGCCATTTTTTGCTTCGTTTTAATTGTTTAGAGACAAAAATTATCGCCGCACATCGGCCACAATGCATGAATATCTTTGAAAAGTCAGCGATATTCATGCATTATCCAGCAAATGCTCTTAGCCATGTTATCCACCTTCCATTGGATAACATGGCTAAAAACTGCTCTGTGCGTGAGCTTTTTTTTTTTTTTTTTTTTTGCTGCGTGACGTTTGTTAACGTTCGATTCGATGGAAATCAGGAAGTGTTGAACACCATTTTGTCACTGCGAGTAAATATTTTGTTATAAATGAATCCTTATTGATAAACATTGTCTGCGCCATCTTGCGTTTTTGTCCAATGCCACAATTTTGTCGTGCACGGCAGCCATTTTAGATGCCTTGACCAGGGCCACTCTCTGCACGCCGCCGATTCTCAGCATGGCTCCCCACCCTCGCACGCATCTCCCCCACGCAATGGTCACCCCCGCTCTCTCTCTCATGCATGGGCCATATACTTCCCCCATCTGCGCTGCTTTTCTCTATGAATCACACCCTGTGCCCGCTCGACACCTCCCTTTCACCCTATTCACTACCGCACCCTCTGACACTCCTCTTCCTCTGTGTCCGATTGTCCAGGCCGGACCTAGGCTATCACCTAGCCCTGCGGATGTAGTTTATGGCACCAGCTGTAGAGTATCCAGACATGCCAACCCTCCCGATTCAGGTGTGAGACTACTGATTTCAGTGCTAGTCTTTCGCTTCCCGATTCCTGCAAGGAAAAACCCGGGGGCATATTTCCAACAACTAGCGGTAATTTTTGTCTCTAACTTGTTTAGAGACAATAATTATCGCCGCACTTCGGCGAATTTTATCGCACATAAACCTTGCTATTAGCAAGGTTTATCGCAAATGCGATAAAAAACGGCCGCAATGCATGAATATCGCTGAAAAGTCAGCGATATTCATGCATTAGTCAGCAAATGCTCTTAGCCATGTTATCCACTTCCCATTGAACAAGCGCATGGTCTTTTAAAGATTTGTGAAGTACTCGGGGCGGCAGTGTGTGTGTGCCCTCTTTCAGGAGCGGGCGGGGGGGCACTGCCAGCAATTTGCAGGCCAGGCAGTGTTCAACACGTGCATCACCCTTTCTCTGCCTGCTATTGCGCTCCATGCTTCAGAAAGGTAAGAAAAAGAACGTGCATTTGAGTTTGAAATGTCCGATCTTGTAGCAGTACACTTGCAAAGCCCACACATGACAATAACCCGATTCAAGGCCCCATTCACCCGATTTTTAAAAAAAATATAGTACTCCAAGACAGTTACATTTTAAAACTTTATTAATATTTAAATATAACGAACGCAACAAAAACTGTAAATATATTTAACCATTTTTTGAAATTAACCAGAACTATAACGATAACAACAACAACAACAATATTATAACTTTTATGCCTAAATTACGCAAACATTTAGCTAATCTGCTAAAGGGGGAAGTCGCCATTTCTTTACAATAATCAATAATGAAAAATCCACATCAATAGGGTTGCCCGTTTTCTCGATGCAGCACTATAGTGCAATATACACAGCACCTGGGGTGTCAAGAGTGAACAGGTCTTTCTTTGTTCCTTAAGATGTTATCTCCGAGAATGCTGATGCATTGGTGTCTGTACACTTCTTTGTCAATTCTGTCAAGATGATAACTGCTTTATAAACAGACGATATCTTTGTTTAGTCATTAGTGTTAAGTGTGTCTGAAACTACAGTGCCCTTCTGTTTTTTTTTCTTCAGGCTCTACAGAGTTTTGTGTGTTGTTCTTTTGAGCGACAATTATTCCAGAGGTTTCAGGTTCACTTGTTTTGTTCTGCAGTGAGTTAACAGCTTTAGAGAGTTCATGTTTATTTGCTATGTCCTGCTGTTCGTCAACTGCTTCAGAGACGTCAGCCTCATTTTTTATGTTTCAGTAGATCCTGGACCTGCCCGGCCGCGCCCAAAATGGCGCCGGTGTAAATGGGACTCGTAACTGCTTGTTCTGTACTGGTTGCCCAACCTTGATATCACGAGATACATATGTAGTTTTGAAGCACATGGCGGAGGCTTGTCTGCTGTAGTGGGGCGCCCCTTTATCGTTTCAGTCGCCATTCCGCCCGCTTTTGCTACACTGTGCCTTTTCCGCCATTCAGCTGTTTAGCGCCCGCTCTTACGGCTACAGCGTCTCGCTCACCATGTAGTTGAGTTGCTCCCACTCTTGCGGTGCAGCGGTAGGCGGCTGCCACAGGACTCTTAAAATGGCGGCCGGCTCTTCGGATTTGGGCCTGGTCCAGTAAAATGGCCCTGGGACACCTTGGAACTCGGACGCTTGTCTGCCAGGGCTTGGGTTCCATTCTCGAAAGCGTCCCCTCAGCCTTGAAGATTGTACAAAAGTCTTGGGGGCCCTCGACTCCCGCAGGCTTCCGGTGGGGAGCGGCTGCCATGATTGCTTGCGGAATGGCCACGACGGAGCTACGAGATGGTGGTGCTCTCATGGTGACGCCAGCTTCAGTCTGAAACATCCAGAAACAAGGTGGGGCTTTCATCGTTTGGGGAAAAAAAATGTTTTAATCCAATGAAAAGTGTTATTTTTAGGTCACATGACCTAGTCTTACATAATTAGGAAAAGAAAAGTAAAATGAACCAATGAAAAGTTTTATTAACAAGTCACATGACCTGTTATGCTTACGTTACGCGCTGCGCGGCGCGCTTTGGATCGTTTCCGGGAAGCTGCGCCTTGCGCACCGGAGCACTTCCGGGTGCGCTAACGCGTCGCGTCATATGACGCATTACGCGACAATGCAGGTGCAGAATATAGTCAAAATGTCTCCACCAACCAGCGGTCGGAATTCCACCGCTTTCAGCAGTCCAAAAAGT
The DNA here is from genome assembly GCF_964263255.1 of Lissotriton vulgaris. Taxonomy (NCBI): domain Eukaryota; kingdom Metazoa; phylum Chordata; class Amphibia; order Caudata; family Salamandridae; genus Lissotriton; species Lissotriton vulgaris. Next base: position 1,529,743,955 of record NC_141693.1, read on the forward strand.
TCGGTCAAATCTTAAGAGCGGGAGCAACTCAACTACATGGTGAGCGAGACGTTGTAGTCGCAAGAGCGAGCGGTAAACAGCTGAATGGCGGAAGAGGCACAGAGTACCAAAAGCGGGCGGAATGGCAACTAAAACGGTAAAGGGGCGCCCTACGACAGCGTGTCTTCAGGTGAAACGGATTGTGGGACAAGGTCCAGAATGAAAGATTCTTCAAAAGGGAAAAAATTCCGCCGGACCCCGGGAGCCGGCCGCCTATGCCGGGGGCGATCTCAGGCCTCACCAGGGCAACACGACTTGGGGAGGGGGCAGGAGCCAAGCGCCCCCTCTCAGTCCGCGCCATCTCACCGCCCCTCGGGGGCCTCCGTCAAGCGGTTTAGGGAGGCACCGTATCACATTGTTTTCCAATGCAGTCAGGTCCACAAATGGACCCCACTTACTTTGAATAGTGAAGCTGCAGCAGGTGCAAATAAGGTTTAAACAGTGTTACAAGAGCTGCTTAGAACTCTGAAGTATGGCACTCAACAACCAGGACTTATGCCATTTATGTAAGGCAGTGACATGGAAGCAACTCAGGGACAAAAAGCATGAACGAACATTCACGTATGAAAATCTTATTTGGAGAAGGGGTAGAATCCAAACGCCCCCTGCCAGTTCGCGCCACTACACCGTATGTGGAAAATCTGAAGCCATCATTCTACAAACTCTCAACGCTTGTTATCAGTGCATGACTTTCATGCTCGATCGATTGAGCTAGCCGGATCGGGCAATAAAAAGTATAAAATAGTTATGTAAATAGTTATTTAATAAAATGTTTTACTCTGTTTCTTTGGTGGTGTGTTGTGTATATTTATAATATTTGCATAGGGTTTGCCATTATTTTGGGCGGTGTGGGTGGCGGAGTCGAGCTGTTTTGCAGCCCTCATGGTGTGGAGCTCAATTCATTTCACTATTTTCGTATTTCTCATGAAGGGTTATTCCTAATGTTTGTATTTTACCGAGGTTAAAAAGAGATCGAATTAGTGGTCTACTGATTTTGCTCGATTACTTTTATTTTTTTACACGATTTTTCACTATCTGCAAAGACTAAACAGAGTATTGCGACTTTGTGCTTGTTTGTAAATAGAGAATGATCCAAAGAGAACCAATTGTAAAACAGTAAATGCTTGGATAATACTTAATCAAATGGAGAGACAAGCAGGTACGACGGATTACAACAGGGGTAAAGGTCTGAGTTAACTACCGTTCACTATCTGCAAAGAGAGAGTACTACTAAGAGAAAAGAGGGGAGTGGGGGGGGGGCAGCGTTCAAAGCACATCAGCGTGCATAAACACGAAAACGTTTTTACCTATCACGTACTTGACATTTGACAGCTTTTGATATTTGCTATTAAAAAACCATTGAAATTCACAGAAAAAACCATAGGTTATACTCCATATATAGTTAGGAATTTGCATTTACAAAACCTTGAAAATTCAATGAAAAAACCATTGGTTTTAGGCCATATATAGTTAGGGATTTGCATTTAGAAAACCTTATTTTACTCGCATAAAACCATTGAAATTCCATATATAGTTATAAGCGCTAACTATATATCGCGCACCCGCAATCCACTGCTGATGATGTCACATATTACATCATTCATGACATGGTTAGTGACATCACTGATGACATCACTGATGACATCTCAAATGACATCACTGATGACATCACTGATAACATCTCATTTGACATGACTGATCACATCACTGATGATATCATTCATGTGATAATACCATGAACCTCTTCAGACTCTAATATAACCTTAGATACAATCAGTGTAAACAGACAGTCACTCATCCATGGAGTTACTCACACACCTAGTCAGTTATGCCAAAAATCAATCACACCTCCATTTTCTCAACTATACAGTTATACACACCTTACTTATTCAAACATATACTAACACATATTTACTTTACTCTCTTATACAATCTCTGATACATGTTCACAATGATCCATACAGCCACTCACACATTCACTAGCTCTTATGCACAGTTATTTATAGATGTCAACTCTCACATGTACTGTGTTTTACATATGTACTTAATTTGACATGTAGCACTGAGATATCCATTCACTCACTAATACACTCATGCACAGTCAACCGCCCATACAGCTGTTTCCACATGCAGTTTTGAATCTATACATATAGTGAATCAACTACTCACACATCTATGTACAGAGTCACACACCTCCCAGCCACCCATACACACACACTCAGTTTCCCATACAAATACTTGGACAACCAATCAATAACCCATACAGTTACTCATATAGCTACTGATCAACATATGCAGCACTTTACAGAACAACAGACATAATGATGCAGTAATTAAGACAGTTTAGTCACTAACCCGTGCACTCAGTGAGACACATTTAATCACTCACTCATACAGTCAGTCATGCACCTACTAAATCCTTCATCCAGACACTTATACATCCACTCATTCTTCAATATGTAAGACATGTTTTAACTTTACAGAAACATACAGTCACTGGATGTTGTCATCAGTGATGTCATCAGTGATGTCACTAACCATGTCATGAATGATGTAATATGTGACATCATCAGCAGTGGATTGCGGGTGCGCGATATATAGTTAGAGCTTATAACTATATATGGAATTTCAATGGTTTTATGCGAGTAAAATAAGGTTTTCTAAATGCAAATCCCTAACTATATATGGCCTAAAACCAATGGTTTTTTCATTGAATTTTCAAGGTTTTGTAAATGCAAATTCCTAACTATATATGGAGTATAACCTATGGTTTTTTCTGTGAATATATATATATATATATATATACATATATATTACCTACTGGCAGTCGCCAGTAGGTAGTTATAGTTAGGACCATAGGAAATCCGCAACATTCTATTTGGAATGACTTTGGCACCGGTTGCCGAATATTTGCCACATTTTCAAATCTTATGTGATGCTCTGGTCTGCTCCTATTCGTCAAGCAGAAGCCGAGAAAAAAGGGGGGTCCCAAAATGTGTTTTCCCCATGCAATTTTCCATAGGAACCGTTCATTGCGGCTACAGCCCAACGGCTGAACCAAGTGGTTGTAAACATTCGAAACCAGGAAGTGTTGGCAGCCATTTTGTGCCTCGGTAGAAGCGAGGGACTAGAAATGAGTGGAATAAGAGTTCAAAATGGATAAAGGGGGCAGGATAGAAATATTTTGACCCTCTAGATCTGCTTTGGAGGGTCCTACAAGGACCCCTAGGGCCCAAAAATTATATATATATATTTTCTTTAAATGGCAAAGTCTGCGCAGCATGCATAGATCTTGCCAGAAACAAAAAATAAATATAACGGAGCTTCTTTTATAATTAGGCCCTGGGGGGGCTAAATCCTGGGGGAAATTTTTAAAAATGTATGGGGGGCCCAGAGGGGCACACCAGCCCTGGGGACCGCCACACCCCGGGGCAACAAAATTAATGGTTGGGGGGCTCCAAGGCTCCCCCAGCAAAATTCATGGTTGGGGGTCTCAACGACCCCCCAAATCCCGGGGACTGCCACCCCCGGGGCTTTGTGTATTGTTGGAGGGGGACCATGCGGCCCCCCTACTTGAGCCTTGTTGTGGCCCTGGGGACTGCCACCCCCCAGGGCCGGCTCCTGCAGTGTCCTGGGGTGGCCATCCCCGGGACACTGCTGTTTGCTATGGGAGGGCGGGAACCGAGGCTTTTGCCCTCTCATAGCAAACTTGGTTTGGATTTTGAAAGAGAGAGCAGGGAAACCTGCTCTCTCTTTCAAAATCCAAACCAGATTTCTTTTCCACATGGGGAGCTGCATGTTAGCAGCTCCCCATGTGGAAAAGCAATGCCGGCTCCCGAAGGACGGGGGGAGCCAGCTGTACTGTGGGGGCATTGGGGCTCCCCCCACGGTCCCCAATTTTTCATATAAGCCCCAGACGATGGGGTCCCCGGGGATAATAGAAATTATTGATAGGGGCTATTTTTTTTTTACAGTAAAATTAGGAGTCGAGCACCCAGCGCGTTGCTCAGTGCCGCCCCTGGTGTGCACGCATTGGATGCACGACTTGTAACCTTTAGGGTGCACGACTCCAGAGCGTTTAGTGCACGACTTCTATGTGTTCGGTGCACGACTGATGGGGTGTGCGACTCCAAGCAAAAAAATTATAATATTTTTGAGATATACATCAAGCTTTTGCGTTTAGTTCTTGGGTGGCTCTAAAAGAGCCCTTGTGTTTATTGAGAGATGTTGGTACCTACAAGTAAGTACCTATGCAGAGTCTAAAGTTCAAGAGGAAGACTCTGTTACCCTTATCTGTAAAATGTACACCATCTCTCCTATAGATGCCATTCATATTGAAACACAGATTGTTATGGTAAATGGACCCCATTCTATAATCTCGGAGAAAAGCAGAAACAGATTTATTGACATGTTTCCTAGCTTTCTCAATCTGTGGACAAAATTGTTTGGACAAGTTCCATTTCTGCCTTTGGCATATGTTAGAATAGGTAATCAATTGGGGGGGGAGTGAGAGATAAGATCCTTTAAGACTCCGTTAAATTACGTTTCATCAATTGAGGAAAGGATCACTTGTCCTGCGGAAAACTCAGGTCTGCAGGTTGGTAACTGGGTGTCTCCCAATAAAATGACCCTCATACACGTGTGTTTCTCTCTTGCTTGCTTTCGTTAGCGGTATATGAGGTGTCCCCGCTTGTATCACACGTGCGAGCGTAATCACTGGGTCAAGTCATTTGTGTGCACCCTCCACCAGGAGGTTGTACCTTAAGTTTTAAGGCAGTAGTGATCGTGGAAATAGGGTGATCAGGATAGTGATAAGTGGTTTTAAAAGTATAGTCCAGATATCCAGTACTCAGAAGTTTATTAAATTTGGAATTGGACTATTGTTAAAAACGGGGAGTTTGTGCTGCTGTGGAATCTGTTATGAATTCTAGCGCACTTAGAGGTCTACTAAAATGCTCGACATGTTTCAGCTATAGGTGACGATTTGTCAGACAGCTTTCTTCAGGACCAGGGGGTGAAAGTGATAAAAATAAGTGAAAGAATAGGTACATTTTTAACCTGATTCTTCAAGTGATGAGAGGTCTCATTGTACCTGTAAATAAAGAACACACACAAACACAAACCAAAAGGGAGATAGGGGGAAGGGGGAGAAAAGAACTTGGTAAAGTACAAATATGTACACATTCAAAATCACTTGATTTCGAATAAAGAAACTGAAAAATGGCAATACTTAGCGCAGAATCACTCTCATTTCAGGCGTCAACTCATCCATTCTCATGCCTTATCAGCGTGAGGTGATTATGCTATACTGTTCTTTAGTGCTCTTATCTGTGACCGGTAGTTGGTGTTTATCACATTTCTTTCGTATGGTGGAAATCACATGCTATTTTTTATATATGCACTGCGTGCTCTTAATGTGGAGATGAAGAGTGGATCTCCGAGTGACCCAGTGCCTATGAAACATCTTAAACTTGTGGCTAATACTCTGTCAGCTCCTCTTACTGACCTTGTCAACCTCTCTCTCTCTCATGGTATAGTCCCTCAGAGATGGAAAAAGGCAGTAGTAAAAGCCCTATTAAAAAAACCAGGCTTGGATCCCGCCAATCTGACCAACTTCAGGCCTATCTCGCTTCTGCCGGGGTTTTCTAAAATCGCAGAGAAGCTGGTTAACCGTCAGCTCTCTCACTATCTTGAGTCCAACCACCTGTTGGGAGACTCCCAGACTGGTTTCCGTCCCGGCCAAGGAACGGACACAGCCCTGCTGGCGGTAGTGGAGGAAGCAAGGAGCACTCTTGATGCTGGAGGATCAGTGGCAGTGATCCTCCTGGACTTGAGTGCTGCCTTTGACACCGTGAGTCATCAGGTGCTCCTCCAACGCCTGTCAGAGGTAGGTGTCTCAGGGACGGCCCTGAAATGGTTGGGATCTTTTCTCTCCAACCGTTTCTACCAAGTCTGGGAAGGGGCAGAACAGTCTTCCCTATTCCCTCTTCAATGTGGAGTCCCTCAGGGCTCATCGTTGAGCCCTACTTTGTTCAATGCATATATGACTCCACTTGAAAGAGTGGTAGCCCCCTCGGGGCTGAAGATCATCAGCTATGCTGATGATACTCAGCTGGTGGTGGGCCTCACTCAGCTGGCGGAACAACCCAACTTGTTGCATGACTGCCTGGCTAATGTCTATCAATGGATGTCCAACTCAGCTCTGAAGCTCAATGGAGGAAAAACTGAGCTGATGCTCTTGGGCAACACCAGTCCCTCCATCATTACCAGCTGTTGGCCCCGGTCCCTTGGCGACCCTCCATCTCCCAAGAAGGAGATCAAGTCCTTGGGAGTATGGTTGGAGGAAGATCTGTCCTTTAGGACCCACGCCAGAAGGACCGCGGGGGTTTGCTTCGGTCTACTGAAGTCAGCCCGAAAGGTTCTCCCACTGCTTCCGGATCCAGCTAAGAAGCTTTTGATGCGTGGCTTAATCCTTTCTAGGCTTGACTTTGGTAATGCCCTGTTTCTTGGTGCCCCTGAAGCCACCTTTAAAATCCTCCAACAGGTGCAAAATGCAGCTGCCAGAGTTTTGATGGAGATCCCTAGAAGGCAGTCTGCTGCCCCGGCCCTGAAAGCACTTCACTGGCTCCCTGTTAAGGAGCGGGTGAAATTCAAGGCGTTGTGTACGGCCCATAAAATTCTCCATGGCAAAGGCCCCCCCATCCTTTTTAATATGGCCCGTCCTTATAAACCTCCCCGCCTTTTGCGCTCAGACCAGCAACATCTTTTGCAATCTGCGAGAGTCAGGAGAGCTCGGACTGGGGGCAGGCGCTTCTCGGTACAGGTGGCATCTCTGTGGAATTCTCTGCCCCTTAAGATTCGCTCAGAGCACAAGATCCTAGTATTTAGGAAACTTCTTAAAACCTACTTGTTTCCACAGTAGTGAGTTATCGAGTTCCTCCTTCTTTGGTCTGTTGCGCCGGGATGCCCCCGGGTAAGCTGAGCGCATTACAAATTTCATATAATAATAATAATAATAATGTGGTCTAATGGAGGGTTTAAGTGCTCGTTGTGGCGTTCTCGTTATTCCCATTGTAAGTACATGATTCTCATTTGTCACGTATATGGTGGTTTATCATTGTAGGGAGACTATCTTTTGCTTCTCTCTGAGTTCTTGCGGGGAGAGTGGTCTAGAATCCGTGGCCATTATCGGATTGGGCGTGGGTCCCTATCTAGTTCAAGAGATTGTGCCTACCTCCTTGTTAGTAGCTAGTTGCTTCATCAGGGGAGGGAGGTTCTATGAGGAAGACGGTAGCGCTAAAGGGAGTAAAACATACGTTAGTACAGACAGGTTTTACTTGCGCTTTAAGTCTCTCAGTTGAGCGGAGTCTCCGTCTTCTACCTTTCGCCTTCGCGTCCTCGTCTGCAGCATGTGCTGTCTCTGCCTCCGTCCACCCGGAAATGGTGGTTGTTGGAGAGGCGGATGTTTTTAAGCAGTTTAGTATGGCAATGAAAGAAATCTTTGCAATGTCGGGGTTTACGAGAAATGTTAAAGTTATTTTGAAAGAGGTGTTTGTGGGTCTTGCTGATTTTTTAAAATCTACAATATTGGTCTGACATACTCATTAAACATTGAGGAGTTGGATAAACCTTCAATGATCTTTTGTAGTTTGTTTTATCAAATCAGCCAGTGGATAATTTAGAAAGTGATCTATATTACCAAGAAGCGGTTATTGAGCCGGGAAGTGAGAAAAACGAATGCTCAAGATGAATTTCTCATTTGTTGAGGGCAAGCCAGGGGATAGAGTCATTGAGTCCCAGGGTGTCAGTTTTAAGTCTATGGACCCAGCATTGTTCTTTTTCGAACAGAATTTTTGAGGCATTTCTATCTACAGTTTCAAGGGTCTCTAGGATGACCCATTGCAGATCTTTGGCCGTATGTCCCAGGTCTATGAAGTGTGATGACATTTTTGTTGTTGTTCTTTTACAATCGACATTGCTACGATGTTCGTAAGTACTTCATCTGACATGGGCATGTTATCATGTATATGACATGACTAGTGTTGCAATTGGTATGTTTCTTTAGTTTCCAAGTTAGATCTGGGAGTAGTTGCAGTTCTTTAGTAGGTTTGGTAGTTTCACAAGCTAGACAAGAACCACAGGGATAGTGTCCTGTTATCGGAGTACTGTTCCATAAGCCTTGTTGATCTTTTTTCTTTTTAGGTGGAGGTCTGGTATGTACTAAGAGATCTTTACGATTTCTGCTTCTTTTGTTGGCAAAACGGGGTTTTGACGAGTCAAGGTTGTTTGAAGTAATTATTTTCCAGTTCTTGTTAATTATCTTCTTAACCTTGTTTGTGACTGGGCTGTAGGTGGTGACACATGTTGTTCTATCATCCCGTGGCTTGGGGTGTGTTTCTAACAGTACATCTCTTGGCTGGTTTTGTGCACGTTTTTTACAAGAGGAAATTATCTTCTTGGGGTATTCCCGTGCTGTTAGTTTGTCACAAAGGTCATTTGCTTGGTCCTTGTAATCACTTGTGGTACTACAATTTCTCCTAAGACGGAGAAATTGACTATAAGGGAGGTTTTCCCTTAAAGGCCGGGGGTGGAAGCTTTTGAAGGATAGTAAACTATTCTTGGCTGTTGGTTTGAAGAATGTTTTGGTATGTAGGGAGTTATTCTTCGCAAAAATGGTTATGTCTAGAAAGTTTAGTGTACCTTTGTTGGAAGTGTACGTGAAGTTCAAGCAGTCGTCTTGGTCATTTAGCCACCGGTGGAAGTAATTCAGGGTCTGTTCATCTCCTTTCCAAATCAGTATGATATCGTCTATATATCTTTTCCAAAAGACAATCTTGTCAAGGAAAGGGTTGCAAAATTGCGGAAAAATCCGCGAAATCGCGTGCGGGACGGATTTTCAAAAACTGAAGTACATGAAGCACTTACAGGGTTACAGCAGGTGCACAAGTTAAAGCTAATTTCTTTGTAATCATTAACTTCAACTTGGGCACCTGCTGTAACCCTGTAAGTGCTTCCTAAGCGGCGCCTCCAGGGTTGTTGCCTACTTGCAACTATTCTCTGACCCTGCTCTGACCCTCGAAGCAGAGTCAGAGAATAGTTAGAAGTATGGCTCAATGTTTCAGGCTGTCACAAAAATTAAACCACAACAGGAAGCACTTACAGAGAAGAAAGCAGATGCCGGACTTGAAGCTCAAATTCAGTAACACTTTAACCAGCCCCCGGTTGAGGCTGGGCAAGTGTGCTTTCTCCTCATAATCTACAGTGGTGAACCAGAGGGTTTTGTGGTGAACCAGAAGGTGCAGTTGTGAACCAGAGGGTGCTGTGATGAACCAGAGGGTGGCAGTGGTGAATCAGAGGGTGGCAGTGGTGAACCAGAGGGTGCTGTGATGAACCAGAGGGTGGCAGTGGTGAACCAGAGGTTGGCAGTGATGAACCGGAGGGTGACAGTGGTGAACCAGAAGGTGTCAGTGGTGAACCAGAGGGTGGCAGTGGTGAACCAGAGGGTGCTGTGATGAACCAGAGGGTGGCAGTGATGAACCAGAGGGTGACAGTGATGAACCAGAGGGTGGCAGTGGTGAACCAGAGGGTGGCAGTGATGAACCAGAGGGTGGCAGTGGTGAACCAGAGGGTGGCAGGGGTGAACCTGAGGGTGCTGTGATGAACCAGCGGGTGGCAGTGATGCAACAGAGGGTGGCAGTGGTGAACCAGAGGGTGACAGTGATGAACCAGAGGGTGACAGTGATGATCCAGAAGGTGACAGTGGTGGACCAGAGGGTGACAGTGATGAACCGGAGGGTGGCACTGGTGAACCAGAGGGTGCTGTGATGAACCAGAGGGTGGCAGTGATGAACCAGAGGGTGACAGTGATTATCCAGAGGGTGGCAGTGGTGAACCAGAGGGTGGCAGTGATGAACCAGAGGGTGGCAGTGATGAACCAGAGGGTGGCAGTGGTGAACCAGAGGGTGCTGTGATGAACCAGAGGGTGGCAGTGATGAACCAGAGGGTGACAGTGATGAACCAGAGGGTGGCAGTGGTGAACCAGAGGGTGGCAGTTATGAACCAGAGGGTGGCAGTGGTGAACCAGAAGGTTGCAGATATGAACCGGAGGGTGGCAGTGGTGAACCAGAGGGTGGCAGTGGTGAACCAGAGGGTGGCAGTGATGAACAAGAGGGTGACAGTGATGAACCAGAGGGTGGCAGTGATGAACCAGAGGGTGGCTGTGGTGAACCAGAGGGTACTGTGATGAACCAGAGGGTGGCAGTGATGAACCAGAGGATGACAGTGATGAACCAGAGGGTGACAGTGTTGAACCAGAGGGTGGCAGTGGTGAACCAGAGGGTGGCAGTGATGAACCAGAGGGTGGTAGTGATGAACCAGAGGGTGGTAGTGATGAACCAGCGGGTGGCAGTGATGAACTAGAGGGTGGCGCTGCTAAACTGCCAGGAGCCCTGTGGGTGTGAGCCCCCACACGGCTGAGCTACCCCGGGGTTGTGAGCACACGCGCTACTGAACTGCTCCGGGGCCCAGTAGGTGTGAGCCCCCGTGCTGCTGAACTGCCCCGGAGCCCTCCCAGTGTGAAAATCATTTGTGCTCAATTGCCTGGGAGCCCTCTGGGTGTGAGCACACATTGTGCTAAGTGCTCCCCTGCTCCTAGTACATATATACCCGTACCGCACAGCACCATTATGCTCTTGCACCATGAAGTCTGGTGCCTGGATGCTCCTGATCCGTGTAGGTGGTACCACCGTCTGGTGCAGTCAAAATGTAAAGTCATAACTTGCTACACAGCACCAATAAACACGTGTCCCCCCTGGCACCGGTATGGGCATGCACCAGGCGTGGAGCACCCGCATGCCACTGCACCCTACTGCCCTGCGCCACATATGCCTGTATGGGGCAGTTTAGTATGAGATGGGACATTGTCCAGCAGCAGCAGCTGCATGAGCCTGAACCCACTGAGCAGTATCAGAATGGCGTTGTACCAAAACGTGCAGCAGAGCTATCTTGGACATCTGAAGGATTCTGGGGTCCTGTGCCAAACTTATTTTTGCATCCATGAGTTTCTCGAGCGCCATCCCCGTGTAGCTCCTGTGATTAGGAGGCTGCTATCTCCTCATCTGCTGCTCTGCTCGGTCTCTGACCCTTTATAAACAAGATGCATTTGAACTCGCATAGAAGCCCTGCCCGTTTGGCCCCGTCCACCACACACTAGCGGTATGAAACGTCTTCCCGCCCGTCCCCACTATAATGGCAAGCTCACTCAAGGGACCTCTGCGCCTTTTGGCGCACTGGCCAAGTTAATAGGCACAGGTGGTGACATATTTGTGCAAATGGCACAAAAATCCGTGAGTTCACGGGAAAATTGGCAAACTCGTGGATTTTTTTTGCCATTTCGCACAAATTCGCGGACCGCGAATTCGCAAATTTCACCCATACTTAGCCAGGATAGCTTGACTCTAGTGGTGTGGAGAGCATGGGACTCACGTCTGAGCATACCCATCCCACTCAGGGTGACACATCCAAAAACAACAGTTGATGGACAGAATGCAGAACAATGTCATACATTCACCCCAGTACAGAGATCTGGGACTAAATCCATCGTTTTTTTGCACTGCACACCACTCCAGTTCAGACATGGCCATATGCAAATCAGCCTTGACCCTGTGCCTCATGGGAACAGTCCAGCCCGAACTGCCAAGCCATGTCTTTGCTGGATCGGAATCAAGCATCCTAGGACCGGTTTCTGGCTATCAGCCATCTTCAGCCAGGATAGTTTGACTCCAGTGGTGTGGAGAGCATGGGACTCACGTCTGAGCATACCCATCCCACTCGGAGTGACAATTGCAAAAACAACAGTTGATGGACAGAATGCAGAACAATGTCATACATTCATCCCAGTACAGAGATCTGGGCCAATCCATCGAGTTGGGGATCAAGCTGATGAACCACTGACCCTTACTGTGAACTTTTAACCCCTTCCCCGTGGGGCCAATTCCCCTACGGTGCGGGGGAGGGGGGCCGCGCGGGGCACCGCGGTGCCCATAACAAGCTGAGCTGGTCATGCTGCACAGCGAAGCTGTGCTCATGACGAGAGCTCGTAATTACTCCCGCCCATTCAATGGAATGCCCCACACCAGGAGGGGAATTATCCATGCATGGGCGTTCCGCAGCGTTTATGACAAGCTCAGCTCGTGATGAGCGTATCTCCACTCTGCCTCATGACGAGCTGAGCTTGTCATGAACGCCAAACGAGTTAACCTGCACGTGCCGTTAAATGTTCGATAAAATGTTGCAAAACTATATTGTTAGGTTAAAAAACAATTGATGAACTTTTAACCTGCAGGTGTCATAGAATGTTTCAGAAAGTGAGGTGATAAAATAGGTTGAACTTCTGTCCTGTATGTGGCGCAGAATATTAAGTAGCTTTTCGTATGGAAAATTCAAAATTAACCAATGGAGATAAGTTTTGGAATGTCGTTGAAGGAATGAAGTATTCTGATTTGTTCTTCACATGTATTTATGTGTGGAGGGACAGAAAAAATGTGCCATTACTGGTTCTATTCTTGGTGAAAGTGGTGCTTTACATGTAGTGTGTGACAAAGAAAGAAGTCCATGTGTGTGTGATATTTGAAATCTGCATACCAACTACAAAGGTGAGGTAGAAATGAACAAGGTGTGTTAAGTGTTCTGTAGTAGTGATTAAGTATTTGAGGTGATGTTTTTAAATTTGAAAGTATTTTTTGTTTCAAAATAATATAGTGTTAGTAAACTGTGGTGTTTCATATTGGTTATAACATATGCATAAAATTTGACCTGTTGTTAAATAAGTACTTTATAAATGTTTAGGAATTTTTCACAAAGAAGAAGTGCAGCTTAAAGGACTGTATGGTTTTGAAAATGTTGTACAGCATTAATTTGGGTTTGCTAATGTATTCAGGCGAGATAAACAAAATGACCCACGTTCGCAAATTATACTTTTTGTGGAAATAGTGGGAGGGGTAGGAGAAGTATGTGTTAATAAGTTAAAAGCTATAAAACGAAACCCAGAAATGTTATGTGGGCAGGTTGTGGTCTCATGTTTTACACTGAGAGAGGTAGATTTGAATGTAAGTCGAGGTAGGGTGTGGCACTGTGAGGCCGTCTACAGTGTTTGGACATTACATGGAGAGGAGATGGAGATAGTAAAAGTGATACGTTCCTTTTATATGTACTCATATTTTAAATCATTTGATCATAGTTTGAGATATAATATGAACATGGTTTCTGGTTTGCATTTGGGTATAGTTAATAGTTTTAGTAGTTGTGACTAGTGAATAATAAAAAGGTAGATATACTAAAATATATGGTAGTAAACGTATTAATTATTGTCTGTTCTTCTGAAATAGAAGTGGTTGGGGAGTGCTTCTTTAGAAGAGGTGTTTTATAAATGTGTGAGAGATAAAAAAGAAATGAAAATGTGCAGTATAATTTCTGAATGACTTTGTTGACATTAGTAAAGTACATGTGATTATAAGTGATACTATTTGTTAGGCTATGTCCCTGTGCTGGATATACGTAGGTGTTGAAGTGGTCCAGGTTTTACCGGTGCTCAGCTTCCCTATCCCTTTTGAGAAACTTGTCAATTTTGTCATTTCATTTAATGTCTTTAATATAGATGCAGTAAAGGGACGGTATATCAAAGGTTTGGGAATTACAACTTTGTTTACTCTACCCATCCCCTGCTATACACTCTACAGAGTGTTTAAACAACTTTAGTAACATATAGATATCTAGCTAGTAAAGGTGGTGTAGTTCCACTGGGCCCATTTTTAAACCGTGCTATGGGATGGTTTATGTTTTATGCGCCAATTTGCATGTTTGAATACTTTTTGCTGATAAGTGTCCCGGCAGACACTTGTTAAAATTAACCCCATCTATGGGTATAGTGACTCTACTGGGAAGGGTGGGTGTTTGTTTGATTTCCTACAGTTAAGCAAGGGCGGGGGTAGGTGTGGGGGAGGTGTGTATGTTGGTGATTAAAACACAGAATTTATTAACTTGCAGATGTTGAGCTACTAATGATAATGTATTATCACTGCAACTATTTATAAAGCGGCCTATGGCATTGTATATGTTTTACCCGCAAATTTACATGTTTTAATTCGTTTTGCTGATGAGCGTTTCGGGAGAAATCTGTTGAAGTTAAGCCTCTGTATGGCTAAAACAGCGCTTCTACATTTGCTGGGGATCTTTCTTTTATTGCGTAAAGTTAAGCAAGGGCAGGTGTGGAGGTGGCGTAGTGGTACTGCGATTATTTATAAACCATCTTATGGTATGGTGCATGTTTCAGTTGCAAATGTGCAGGCTTTTATAGCTTTTGCTGATGAGCGTTACGGCAGACACCTATTGACATTAAGTCTATGTATGGCTATTGCGGCGGTAACGGGAGTGCTGGGGATCGTTTGATTTCATAAGGTTAAGCAGGGGTGGGGTTGGGGGTGTTGGGTTTGTTGCTGAATATAACATGGACATTTGTAATGTGGACATGTGTAGCTAGTACAGGTAATGTAGTGCCACTGAGCCCATTTATAATCTGTGCTAAGGGATGGTCATGTTGTACCCGCCAATTTGCATGTTTGAATACCTTTTGGTGAGAAGTGTTCTGGCAGACACCTGTTAAAATTTACCCTGTGTACAGGTATAGTGGCGCTACTAGGAATGGTGGGGGTTTCTTTTTGATTTTGTATGGTTAACCAAGGGCGGGGTGGGTGTGGGGGAGGTGGGTAGGTTGGTGATTAAAACACAGATTTAGTAACGTGCAGATGTTGAGCTACTGAAGGTGATGCAGTACCACTGCGACTATTTTTAAAGCCCTCTATGGCATGGTATATGTTCACCCGCAAATTTGCAAGTTTTAATATGTTTTGCTGATGAGCGTTTCAGGAGACATCTGTTGAAATTAGGCCTCCATATGGCTATAGTGGTGCTTCCACGTTTGCTGGGGCTCTTTCTTTTATTGTGTAAAGTTAAGCAAGGGAGGGTTTGGAGGTGGTGTAGTGGTACTGCGACTATTTATAAACATTCTTATGGTATGGTGTATGTTTTAGTTGCAAAATTGCAGGTTTAATAGCTTTTGCTGATGAGCGTTCTGGCAGACACCTGTTGACATTAAGTCTATGTATGGCTATAGTGCCGTAACAGGAGTGCTGGGGATCGTTGTTTGATTTCGTAAGGTTAAGCAAGGGCAGAGGTGGGGGTGGGGGAGATGGGAATGTTGCTGATTATAACACAGACATTTGTAACGTGGACATGTGTAGCTAGTAAAGGTAATGTAGTGCCACTGGGCCGATTTATAAACTGTGCTATGGGATGGTTTATGTTTTACCCGCCAATTTGCATGTTTGAATACTTTTTGGTGATAAGTGTTCCGGCTGACATCTGTTAAAATTTACCCTGTGTATGGGTATAGTGGAGCTACTAGGAAGGGTGGAGGTTTCTGTTTGAATTCGTACGGTTAACGAAGGGCGGGGGTGGGTGTGGGGGAAGTGGCTATATTGGTGATTAAAACACAGAATTTAGTAAGGTGCAGATGTCGAGGTATTAAAGGTGAGGTAGTACCACTGGGAACACTTATAAAGCGCCCTAAGGCATGGTATATGTGTTACCCGCAAATTTGCATGTTTTAATATGCTTTGCTGAAATTAAGTTCCTGTATTGCTATAGAGGCTCTAGTAGGTTTGCTGGGGCTCTTTCTATGATTTTGTAAGGTTGAGGAAGGATGGGAAGAGGGTGGTGTAGTGGCAGTGGGCCCATTTATGAATCGCTTTATGGTATGGTTTATGTTTTTCTGGCAAATTCCCATGTTTTAATACCTTATGGTGATGAGTGTTCCAGCAGACAGCTACACAAATGACACAACATTTCTGGGGATAACAAATCTTCGTGCTGATAGACACTCCTGCACTGTGGTAGAAGGCTGCCAGCGTTGATGGCAAATTATGAAACTTGGTGCCATTGTGGATTTCAATGGACGCTTAGACTATTTCTTTGTTACTATGGTGTTGTCAGGATTTTAAGTGGGAACAAATAAACTGGGGGTGCTGTAAAAGGGGGGGCAAACCTCTTAAAGGGGTGTGGACTATGCAAATAGGGTTGTGGTCTAAATCAAGATAAGTAGCATTGTGTGCTTTAGAAAATCCCCTCCAATTACCCTACGTTCGGAAAAACCGAGCATGATGTCTCCAGTTCTCAGTAGTGAGCAAAATGAGCATGCGTACATTGATGTGCATGCTGACACTGCAGTGCAATAAAAAAATGCACTATCTTCGCGAGGGCTGAAAATAGAGCTCAATAGAGACCCGTTTGGAGGCTCCCTGAAAATACCTGCTGGTCCTCAGACCCGTCGCAATTAAAGCCCAGCATCCATCCATCCTAATCACTGCGGCATCCAACCATCTTTTAATTGATGCATACATTCCTACTTATATACATACATACCTCTGTTCCTGCACTTACCTTAAGCATCTGTCAGCCCACTCGCCTATGGTAAGCACTGTGCCATCCATGCAGCCATATGCCTATATATCCATAGATACATCTGTCCCAGAACAAATCCTAAGCATCTATCAGCCCACCCGTCTATCCTAAGTACTGGTCCATGCATTCATTTATCCTTCCATCCATACATTGATACATCCATCCATCTATCTATCCATTCATCCATCTGGCCATGCATCCACTCGCCCTTTATTCAACTATCCGTCCTTATTTCCGTGCACCCTCCGCACCGATCCTAAATACGGCGTATTATACTCATCCACCCAGCCTCTTAAGGGGTTGAAAAGGCTTGCGATAGGCATTGACAGGCAGATGTTTCTTATAAAGAACAACAAAGCTTTGAGTTGCTCTTTGTGGAGCATAGTTCACCACCCTTCTCTGGTGGTGTTTCAAACAAAGGTCCATCTAGCAAAAGAAATGTAAAGGAGTTTTTCCGTGTAAGACGTTAATTTTAGAAACATAATGTTTTGTCCAGTTGTATATAGGAACACTGCTTTATAGTGGCCGTGACTCACAGATAGTGAATACCTGTACTTCTTACATTTGAGAGAGTATACCAGAGAGCTAATTTGGGGTGTTGAGAACCTGCAGTTCTATATTTCCATGTGAAGCACAGTATAGGAATATAAAAGGAATTGCAAAGCTTTTATCTTCATATTAAAGAAGGGGTGTGAGAACTAAGTGTTACAGGTAAAGAATGTGTTTTTGTACAACTAAAACAAGACACTGTGTAAGGTCAGAGCAGGGTCATGCTGGAGTTGCCTGCTTGGGGTCATCTGAAGAGGTGCAACCAGAGCGAAATTTCAGGGGAGCCTAAATCTTTCAGCAATAGGCAGAGTGGGGATGTAGGGGCTGTAAAAAGGGATGAAAAAGAACAGTCTCATCTACAAAAAATTGGCCTTTTTGAGACCTGTGAAGTACTCGGGTGCGGCTCTGTGTGTGCGCCCGGGAAGCTGTCTCAGAGAGTCCGGGGCAATGGACGTTGTACGCCTGGTGGTCTGTCTGCTAATCACCCTACGATGATGTTGCTCCTGCATTGCAAAAAGAGAAGAGAAATCCTGAGAGAAAATGGCTCTCTTTAAAGGATTTCCCTTCCCCTACAATGCAACTCACCTGGCATGATGTCTGCACTCAGTAGTTAGCAATGTGCATGCCCTTACAGTCTCAATGCAGTGCAATAAAAAAATGGACTACCTTTGTGAGGCCCGAAAATAAAGCCCCATAAAGACACATTTCGAGGCCCCCAAAAAATAAAGTGTTGGTGCTCAGACCCCACAGACACCCCCTCTCCAATTAAAGCCCAGGGTGCAGTGTTATGTTTGTGAAGTTGTAGATAAAATTGCTAGGCTAATAATGGTAATTTTTGTGTGTGCTGTTTGGTTGATAATATCATTATAAGTACATAGATTACATTTTGTTTATATACTATCTATAAAGTTGTCTGCGGTGGGTTGCAGAGAGAGTGCTGTTGGGTGGTGGGGTGCGGCGGAGAGGTGAATAACACGAGGTAGTGCAGTTACATATAAATTGTAAAGGTGTATGTAAATAATTAAATGAATACTTGCTTTATGTTCTATGATACTACTTGTCATCCTATTGCTCCCCTGTTGTGCTCCATCATGTTGCAGCACTGGGTCTGGAAGTCATTAGTAGATGTTTTGTAATTGTATGTTATTATTTTAACAATGAACAGATGTAAAGAATAATGGAATCTATTTTTTAGTTTTTCATAAAATTGTTTCGTTTGGATTAAAATTTGCAAACGCCTAGAAGAAGTGAAAAAGAAGAAAAGAGAAGAAAAATGACCAAAAGCAAAGATCTTCATTTAGAGAAAAATGTGAGTAGTACAGAAACAGTTTGTTCTAGTAAGAGTACTGGACAATTTGTGAAACAAATATTATGAACATTTAATGAAAAAAACATCACACAAAGCAAAAAGAAGAATTTTTCAAGTAAGTTGAAGCAGACTTCAATTTCAAATACCAGGAAAAGGAAATATATTAAAGAAATAGTATCTGTTACTCGGAGACAAAAGCTATTTCAAGAAATTCGTCAGAGAATTTTTCGATCTAGAGTGATTCAGAATTTAACCCCTTGCATGCTGATGACGGCCGGGAGCCGTCATGGCACTCAGTGCTCGTGCGCTGATGACGCCTCCCGGGCCGTCATGACCGCACCCGCGATCGGAATGTGCCGCACAGGCGCAGAATCGCGGCAGCATGCAAGGGGTTAATGAAAACAAGCTGCAACTATAAAGAGAAGCAGCGTATTGAAAGTATAGTGGATACTGCTTTCAATTTAAACCAGAAGTTATTCATTCTGATTTTGAAGAGATTCAAACTGTTATATAAAATAGTCAAAGTGTTGAAGGACAAAAGTTGAAAAAAGAGACTTGTGAACAGAACTAACTTTTGCTAAATCTTTAGTGGACATTGAAAACATAGATACTGGAGGTTGTTGCTTCGAAGTTCAGGATGGGTGTTCTCTTCCAAAGGAGAAAATGGTTGGTAAAAGTGCAGAAGAGTTAATAGCTGAAGAAGTGCAAGGGAAATGTCCACAAGCTCCTGTGTAAAAGTGGGGTTGTAGTAGTATTTGTAGTATCCAAAAGGGATCTATTGATATGATGCGAAATTTGTGCTACGAGAATATACACAGAAAAGTATTAAACAGAAGATTAAGTTGTTGCAAGGACTAGATCCATGTAATGTAAGAAATATATTAAGAAGTATGGGCATTCTCTGGCTTGTCTTTCAAGAAAAGTTTGTAAAAGTGTTTTTCATCACTTGAGGATGTTAGCAGTACACCATTCATAAATGTGGAAGTTTGTAAAGAAACTGTACTATGTAAAAAGTTCTGCATTATGTTTAAGTGAACTGAATACATGTTTTTTATATGGTTCTTTATCAGATGTTCAAAAAAAGTGTGATTATATTGAAATGCGATATTTTGGTTCAGAAGAGCAGTCCCTAGAAAGTGAAAATTTGACAATTACAGATGTTGGAGGAGATGGGAAAGTGATTAGTACTGATCAGTTTGAAGAAGAAATTTGAAACTTTAATGTAGTGTGCTCTGAAATACCAAACTATGTTAGTGTTTGTTGTCGAAGTACTCATTATAAAAGTCAAAGGAGGAAGGTTGATTTGTATTTGAAAAGTGAAAAGGAGAACAATGGTAAGTGGGAAGAATTTGCAACTTACTTGTTTGTGGAAGGTCAATTTGAGTTAGGGAGTGATCAATGTATATGTAAATCTTGTTACAACAAATTAGAAGAGAACAAAATACCTGCTAGAGCAGTACATAATGACCTAGAATTAGTAGCTATTGGGAGGAACTGGCCAAATTGAATACATATGAGTCAGTTGTAGTTCAATCTGTTCATCCTTTTCAAATTATGATTTAGATGGAGCCTAAAACAGGTAGACTGCCACTAACTGACTTGCAAAGAGGGCTGAAAGGAAGAGTGATGTACTTACCTTTGGATTTTAAGAAACATAATGAAACTATTGCTGTAGAGAAAGAGGAAAATGAGGCAGTAGTTATTTTAGTAAATGGTGTACCAACAAATTTTTATTTATTTATTTTTATTTTGCTCATTTATAAAGCGCATGAATCGCCCCACATGGGGTATCTCCGCGCTGAAGACTAGTGAGGTAATGTTAGTTGACTCAGAACAAGAATGTTTTAAGCCGCTTCCTAAAGCTAAGATAATTATGATTTAGTCGCAGCGTCTCAGGGAGCTGGTTCCATAACTTGGGCGCAAGATGAGAGAAGGCTCTACCTCCCCATTTTACTTTCTTAAAACGGGGAGTAACTAGGAGGCCTTTGCCTTCTGAACGAAGCCTGCGTGAAGGTGTATAGACTGTCAATTTGTTTGATAAATACGACGGGCCAAGTTGATGAAGACTCTTAAAGACTAGAACGCATATTTTGAAGTGGATTCGTTTGCGAACCGGAAGCCAATGTAATTTGTGAAGGAGGGGCAAAGAGGGAGTGCGGCGAGGGGCATTGGCAACCAGTCGGGCTGCAGTGTTCTGAATCACCTGCAAAGAACGCAGGGCAGAGTCTGTGGCTGAAATAAGAAGTGCATTACTAAAGTCCAGCCGGCTTAGGACCAGAGCATGTATCAGCGTCTTACGGGTAGTGAGGGGAAGGAAGTGAAAAACTTTCCATTAGAGGCTAAGGGCATGGAAGCAAGATTGTCTCGTAGATGCTATATGCTCCTCCATGTTTAACTTGTAATCAACAAGAACCCCTAGGTTTTTTACAACTGATTTGGGGGTTGGAGCCGCACCTAGTTCTTCCGGCCACCAGCTCGGGGACCAGCTGGTGATTGCCTCCGTGAATAGCATAATTTCCGTCTTAGTTGTATTAAGCTGGAGGAAATTTTGATTCATCCATGCCTTGATTTTAAGCATGCCTTCCGAAAAAATTTCACGGATGTTAGGAGCATTAGTATCATAGGCCAGGAGCAGCTGTGTATCATCTGCGTAGGAGACTGGGATAAACCCAATCTCTCTAAGCAGAGCAGCCAATGGAGAAAGTAAATATTAAAAAGGGTAGGGCTGAGACAGGAGCCCTGAGGGACTCCCTTAGTGACCAAGGTGGTTTTGGCTTTAAATGGGCCCAAGTTGACTGTTTGGGTCAGGTCCTTAAGAAAGTCAATCAGCCATTCCAAGGCTTTATCCTGAATGCCTATTTTACTCAATCTATCCAGAAGAATCGAATGCGAGATGGTATCAAATGCAGCGGATAGGTCGAGCAGTACCAAAATGACTGCTCGACCTCCGTCTGCTTGCAATCTAATATCATCCAATACCTTGACCAAGGCAGTCTTGGTACTATACCTAGGTCGAAATCCTGACTGGGAATAGTCCAAACAGTTAGAAGTCTCAACAAAGGAGGAGAGGTGCTTGTTAATATGTTTCTCCAATATTTTGTATATAGAGTGGAAACAGGGAGATGGGACGGTAATTAGTAATCACGTACGGTGGAAGTTTTTGATTCTTCCTTTTTGGCATAACTTGTGCATCTTTCCATTCTCTTGGAAGTTTACCAGCATTAATGGAGCTGTTAAAGACTGCTTCCAATGGTCCTGTCAAAGTGGATGCAAGAGTTTTTGCAATTTTTGCCGGGATGAGATCTTTGGGGGAACCTGACTTAGCAGATATGAGCGGGTTTCTGTTTCTCCTAAAGTAAGAAGGGGAAAAGTTTTTAGGGAGGACTTAGCGTTTTCCAAGGAATTCAGAAGAAAAGTATCTGTTTCTAAATCCCGAGAGCTGCACAAGGGAAATTTAGCATAGATATCCTCAACTTTATTTGTTAAAAAGTTGGCAATGGTATCGCAAAGTAGTTGCGACGGCTCATCTTCGGGGTGACAGGCCTTAGGGTTCACTAGAGAATTGAGGATCTGGAACAGTGTTTTAGAAGTATTATCAGCTTGTTCCAATTGCGAAGCAATGTATTTCTTCCGAGTATTTCTAATATTCTTGTGGTACATCCTCTGTCTCTCTTTGAAGCTATCCCTGTCTAAAATTGCTTTAGTTTGTCGCAAAGTTCGTTCCAATGTTTTACAGATACTTTTTTCTGCTTTCAATTCTTTCGTATACCAGGCAGCTTAGGGCCGGCGTACCACAGTGGCCGTCTTTTTTATAGGAATAATGGCATCTAGAGTAGTGATGGTGGCCTCATGTAGAGAGCTCAGATGCTCCTCCACTGTTCTATCAGCGGGAGGTAAGGAGGCACGAAATGCCTCTGAAAAGGACACTGGAGACAGTTTGTGCCAATGCCTATGTCTACGTACTCCGAGTTTTTTATTCGGTAAATTCACTCTTGGCCCTACCAAATCAAAAGTAATTATGTAATGATCCGACTAGGTTAATGGTAAAGTTTGTTTATATATTAGGTCGGAAGAATTGATAATATTTGATCAAGGGTATGCCCTGCGCTATGTGAAGGCCCATTATTTTTCCTGACCAGACCCAGGGAACACATTTCTCCAACGAAATGCATGGTCTCTGAATCAAGGCTGTCTTCACTGTGAATATTAAAATCTCTAAATAAAATAAATTTATTAGAGGACATAACATGGGGTGCAATAGGTTCTGAGAGAGTATTAAGCGATGTGGCAATGGGGCCCGGAGGGCGGTATACAAGTGCGCCTTTCCAACTGAGTTGAGAATGAAGATCCAACCTAAATACAATGACTTCTAAATCTGTATTCATGTATTAAGATGGTTGCCCTAATGGGATCTTTGTATACAATTGCTATTCCACCACCCCTTTTCTTGGGTCTATCTAATTTCAGAATTCTATAACCTTCCGGCAGGGCTGTAGCGATTGCTGGGGCAGAGTTGGTTTTAATCCATGTTTCTGTTAGAAACCCAAGCTCTGGTTTCAGTGAGGTTAACAAATCCCAAATGTGGGTCGCGTGCTTAGGAAGAGAAGGCACGTTAGCCAAAAAGGCTGTCCATCTATGATCGGTCTGCGTTTCTCCCGTAACTGGGGGGACAGGGCAAGATATATTGGTGCCTTCATTGAAACTATGGAATTTACAATGGCGACAAGAACTGGGCCCCTCCAGATTTGTGGGAAACTGGTGTTTACAAGAGATGGGCAAGATGTCAGAATTTTCCTGACTATTACTAAGACGAGCGAGATTTAAAAGCTCTTGCCTGGTATAGTTAATGTTTGTTGTACCAGCAAGGTTGGAAACACCATTATATAGGGCGCTGACATAATGCCTGGCGCCTGGCAGCGGTCTGGCGCGGACGGGCCCAGACGGACTCGCCCTTGGCGCGCCTGCTGCGCCCGCCCGCTGCGCGGTCGAGTAGCTGATGTCATTTATACCCAGGGGGGTGGGGGAATGCAAAACAGCTAGTCCGCCTAGTCCGCTCCCTGCCATCCTCCCAAGATGTCTGCTGTCCCCCGGAGCGTCCCACCGCAGCACCTAATCATCTGCGGGGACCAGGGTTCGAGGGTGGAGAGCAGGAGGTGGTAAGGTTAGTGAAACAGGGAAAAGTGCAATAGTGCAATGAGCAGCGATATATAAAATTTATTTATAATGATGCAGCCTGTTCTGAGGAAAAGTGCGATTGTGCAATGAGCGGCAATATATAAAATGTATTTTAAAATAATGAAGCCTGTTCTAATCCCCGGCTTTCTGCCTCAGGGAACAAGATTACCTAAGTAGTCAACCTGTGTTACGGGAGCGGCGTGCTTTTGTAGTGCTGAGGGGCGGGGAATGCGAAACAGCTAGTCCGCCTAGTCCGCTCCCTGCCATCCTCCCAAGATGTCTGCTGTCTCCCGGAGCGTCCCACCACAGCACCTAATCGTCTGCGGGGACCAGGGTTCGAGGGTGGAGAGGAGGAGGTTGTAAGGTTAGCGAAACAGGGAAAAGTGCAATAGTGCAATGAGCAGCGATATATAAAATGTATTTAAAATGATGCAGCCTGTTCTGAGGAAAAGTGCGATTGTGCAATGAGTGGCAATATATATAATGTAGTTTAAAATAATGCTGCCTGTTCTAATCCCCGGCTTTCCGCCTCAGGGAACAAGATTACCTAAGTAGTCAACCTGTGTTACGGGAGCGGCGTGCTTTTGTAGTGCTGAGGGGCGGGGAATGCGAAACAGCTAGTCCGCCTAGTCCGCTCCCTGCCGTCCTCCCAAGATGTCCGCTGTCCCCCGGAGCATCCCACCGTAGCACCTAATCGTCTGCGGGGACCAGGGTTCGAGGGTGGAGAGGAGGAGGTGGTAAGGTTAGCGAAACAGGGAAAAGTGCAATAGTGCAATGAGCAGCAATATATAAAATGTATTTAAAATGATGCAGCCTGTTCTGAGGAAAAGTGCGATTGTGCATTGAGCGGCAATATATAAAATGTAGTTTAAAATAATGCAGCCTGTTCTAATCCCCGGCTTTCCACCTCAGGGAACAAGATTACCTAAGTAGTCGAAAAATATGGCAAGAATTTGTGGATGTTAATAAAGTTGAACAGGCTACCTTATATCTATAGAGAACAATATTTATTATAAAAATGTAAATGTGGATCCGCAGGTAATAAATTTAGAAGATGAATCTGAAATTTCAATTGGTCAAATAGAGAAAGTGGACAAGTCAAGGACTGAAGAGATTTATGAACATTACACAATATGTCCTTTGCATTCAAAAGAAGTAATGGGAAGCAGCATTGAGGTATTTCAAATGAAAAAAGCACAGAGAACTCCAATGAGTGTATGGGAGAAAAGCTTGGAAGTTTGTTGTTTTCCACAGCTGTTTCCTACTAGAGAAGGTGGACAATATGATGACCGACGTGTACGGATTCCAGCTTCAGAATATCGCTCAACAAGATTAAATTCTGAAGAGCCTAGATTTCGACAGTGCATTCCATACATATTTCACCTTTTGTTTGAAAGTGATCTGTCTTCTCTGTCATATGCAGTGAACCACATACTTAAAACTGGAGTTCATCAATCAGTTCTTTCTCCGAAAGAATTTGTGGATAAAGTTCAAGAAACAGATAAAAATTTAGAAGCACAGGTAATCAATTTGATGGCATGTCAACGTTGAACAAATGAGTATTGGCATTGTCGTCATGGAGAACTCAAGTGTATGTTACGGAACATAGACACACCAACATGGTCTGTCACACTTAGCTGTGCAGAGTGTGCACTGCATGGGAAGATTTGCTTGAGTTTCTAAGAGAAGTGAACCCCAATATAAAAATGGTTGAAATAAAGATCCCTAGTGAACTGTCTTCATTGGATCCTGTAAATGTGTGCAGATATTTTAATCATGGGTTTCAAGCTATGATGTATTTTATCTGCAATAAAAAGAATGCACCTCTTGGAGAAGTTACTGATTTCTTTCGGAGAAAGGAGTATCAAGCAAGAGGTGCACGTCATATACATATGCTACTATGGATCAAGGATTCACCTAAATTCTTCTGATGAAATAGTATTGTCTTTCATCGAACAGTATGTGACATGTGAGATTCCAAGATAAGAAGGAGATAGAAGCTTGAGACAGCAAGTTTTACGTTTCCAAAGTCATTTTGTGGAAAATATTGCAGAAGAAAATATAAGTCTAAAGGAAAATTTTACACCAAATGTCGGTTTGGTTTTCCCCGTCCAGTTATTTCTAAAGGAAGAGTAAATTCCTTTTTTTCTTCTGTAAGGAACGCAATAACTCGGAAATCTCCAAAGAATACCTACAACTTAAAAAGAACAGAAGTGTTAAAGTATATCAATGACTACAATCCAGTAATTTCAAAAATGTGGAATGAGAACATGGACATCCAGTATGTTGCATATAACTCAATTGCTGTTGCACGTTATGTTACATCGTACATAACAAAATCAGAAAAAACAGAGATAAAACATATGTGGGAAGAAATTGCACAAGAGAAAAGCCTTAGCAAAAAATTGTACATCTTTACTTTGAAAATGCTTTTCCACCAAGAAATAGGAACCTATGAATGTTCAGACAGTTTGTGCTTTTCAAGTTTATATTCAAAGTTACGAGGAATCATTTGGGTAAGTTTAGTTTTTGCCTGCAAATGAAATAGAGTGTTGAAATCATTGAAAGAAATTGAACAATTAGCAGCAAATAAACCAGACAGTACAGACATTCTTAAAACTAATATGTTGGACACATACTATCCGAAAAGTAGTCGACATCTGGAACAGCTATGTCTGTATGAAGTACTTCAACATTACAGCTTCAAAGGAAATGTTAAACAGAACTTAAAAGAAGAACAATTTGCAGTAGTTGGATTTCATGGTTGTTTAGTAAAACATGCAAAGAGTAAGCTTATAAACCACAAGAAAATTAGTTGTGACAGTCCAGATAAGCGAGAATGTTACTATTTTGCACTTCTGCAACTGTTTAAACCATGGCGTAGTGATTGCGAATTACTTGGAGACTTTGACTGCTACGAAGATTCTATTAATGCATGTAAAGATAGCATTGGATGTACAATTTTCACTACATATTCAAAAATGTTGAATGGTGAAGTTGAACAGGAAAAGACTATTACAGCTGAAGTATCTCATGAAAGTTCTCAAGATGGTCAAAGTAGTGGTCCATGTAGTCAAGATCCTCTTGGACAACCAATGCTGGAAAATGAAGCTGTGCTTGCTATGCATGAAGTCGAAATTGCAATGCAACAAGCACACAAGGAGAATATTACATAGGAAAACTTAGAAGAACAAGTAAATGTTGAACAGAAAGTAATTTATATGCAAGTGAGAGAACGGATAGAACATGGTTTGTTGCATGAAAATAAAGAATGTGTGTGTTTATCTTTTAAACGTCTTCTGATGTTCATCAGTGGTCAAGCTGGGACAGGTAAAAGATTTTTAATTAAAGTTTTGACCAGTTATCTTAAAAAAACTACTGGTTCACATTTATGTTGTGTGGTAACAGCTCCATGTGGATTAGCTGCACACAATGTTAAAGGAGTTACTCTGCATAGATTATTGATGTTACAAGTTGAGCATGATAATAAATTAGAATATCAGAAGTTGTCCTTAGAGGCGTCTTATGAAGTGTCAAGAGTGCTGAAGATAATGAAACTTTCAATTATTAAGTCGGTGAGCACGGTCTCAAACGTAATGCTTGCTTTTTTACACTTAAGAATGCAACAGGTATTAAAAACAGATTATGACATTCTCTTTGGAGGAAAACATTTAATTGTATTATGAGATCTGCTACATTTAACCCCTTTAAAAGGAGAACCAGTGTTTAAAACTCTTCTACATGAAGACACTATGAAATCTTTGGGAAGTTTTGGAAATGTAAATCTATGGTTACATTTTGAATATAAAGAACTCACTCAGAATATGTGTCAAACAAGAGATGAAGATTATGGAAATATTCTAAAAGATGTAAGAATTGGTGTTCTAGGTAAACAAGCTTTTCAAAGTCGTCTACTGAAGTACCTGTTTACAAATGAAAACACACCAGCAGAAGTAATGTACAAGAAAATGATAGAAAAATGTCTATAGTTTGCTTAATGCCTACAGTGGAAGAGTGTTATACATTTAATAGAGAGCTTAATAAATTGGAAAATCAAGAAATAGTTCACTTTGAAGCTATTGATAAAATCGATGCATCAAGGAATAACAATTGTTTTTTCAGAAAAACTACAGACTAAATTGGATTCTTTGGAAAAGTCTGTATCAAAAACTGATGGCTTAGAAAATGTAGATGTATGTTTAAACTGTTGGGTAATTTTGAAGCATAATCTAAATGTAAAAGAAGGTTTAGTGAATGGTGGAGTAATGGGGAAAGTTGTTGATCTTGTGAAATATCAAAATAGAAATGGAATTGAAGTCTTGAAAGTTAGAGTTGATCAGATTACTGCTGTAAGACAGACTGCACGTTCTACTGTACATTTTTTGCTTGTAAAAGACGTGTATGTTCGTAGAAAACAGTTTCCCTTCGGTTTTGCATATGCAATAACCATTTATAAATCTCAACATTTAAGTGTAGATACTGCTTTTGTAAATGTAGGAAGAACTGTGTTTAAAAAGGGAATGGTATATGCTGCATTATCTCGTGTTAGAACATTGTCTGGTTTGTATTTAATTGATTTTGATGAGAACAAGGTTAGTGCTGATGTTAATTGTGTAAGAGAATATAATCGTTTGAGAAGGCTTTATGCTCCAAGTTTAGGTGAATATCCTATTTATGAGAAATGTGTTGTGGGTTTAAAACGCAAACATGTTGAAGAATCAACTATGATTGAAAAGCAGAAAGAAAATCATGAGAAAAGAAAAAATGTAAAGAAGCAGAAAATACAAACAAGTGATGATGTTGTCGGATACCAATTAGAAAATGATTATGGTGTTCACTGCTATGGTAATGGTATTTTAAACGTTATATTTTATCTTGAAGATGTTTATGTTGAAATTATGAAAAGTCAGGAAAAAAGATTATGTTTGGCACTTTATACTTTATTTCAAGAATTGAGAACTGATAGAAGTAAGATCCATTCTGCTTCTGGTATTCGCCACTGTTGGATACATGTACTGGATCTTTAATGTTTAGTGCTAATATACAACAAGATGCACAAGAATTTCTGATGGTTATGCTTGGAGTACTAGAAGATGAAGGAATTCAGATTGAGAATGTATATGGACTCAGTTACAAATGGGAACATAACTGTAAATAGTGTTCATTAACTTCAAACACTATAGTTGACAGAGAAAGATTTCTATATTTAACAATAGCTGACTGCAAATCTGTACCATTTTCCCAATTAGTAAAAGAAGCAGATCACAAAATGATGTGTTCTCGTTGTAAATCAACAATGCTATCTACATTATACCTACAAAGATATGGAAAATATTTGATTATATAAGGACAAGGAGAAGCCCCCTAGCGAATGTTTCTTTTCTGGCTCAGAGGGTGGTGAGTGGTCAGAGGAGAATAGCTCAATACAGGAAGGAAGCTTTTTGGATTCAGAAAGTGAGCCTGAACACGATCCTGACCCTCATATTTCCACAGCTAGACCACCTGTGGGGATTAAAATCCAGGAGCTTAGTTGGGACACCTCGTCAGACTCTCCTTTACTCGGGAGCCCACACGGGGAAGCCGCGCAGATGTCCCTATTAGAGGTGATACACAAGGAGATCCTTGCTCATAGAGAAGAAACTCGCCAGGACAGCCGCAAGGCTCAGGCAGCTGTCAGGAAAATGTAAGGAGCCGTAAGGAAATTGTCTAAAGTGTGTGTCAACCTAGGCGATCGAATGTCAAACTTAGAGGAAAGAGTGTTCTCAACGGAGGCTGAGTCAGCTGCAGCCACTACCAAGGTGGACGCCCAAAGTGCCCAGCTAACGGATATACAAAGGAAAGTGGAGGATTTGGAGAACCGGCAAAGGCGGAATAACCTTCGAGTCCTAGGAGTACAGGAGGGGGCTGAAGGGTCTGATGCGAGAGCTTTTGTTATCAGGCTCTTCGAGCAAGCTTTTGTTGATTTACCAGGTTGGAATTGGGCAGAGGAAATTCAACGAGCACATCACACGCCGTTTAAACCAAAAAAACATGCAAAGGAAACGGACAAGCCTAGAGCTATATTGATATTCTTGGGCAATTTTTTATTGAGACAAGCAATATCGGAAAAAGCGAGACCAGATGCAAGAAAAACAGTTGGTGAGATATCGTTTTTTGTCAGACCAGATTTCTGCCATATAACAGTTGAGAGACGTTGGAGATTGAGACAGTTGATTGTACCTTTTCAAGCTAAAAAGATGCAGGCTTTTCTGATCAATCCGGTGCAATTAAAAATAATTAACGCTGGCAGAATCTTGTATTTCACGTCGGAGGTGAAAGCTAAAGAGTATCTGGACTCTCAAGGTACATGAGAATGATAAGTTAATGTGGTCGGATATAGTGATAAGTCTCGTTAAGTTGGTCTATAGGCTAATCTACTATTTCCCCTGTATGGTACTATTGTTATTTGAAGTTATTGAAATTATTTGAAGTGTGGTATGGTGTGCGGTTATCTTACACTATTCGGCTATCAAGTTACAAAGTATTGGTAGTATATTATCCAGGGTATGGATCTTTTGAATGACTATGAGAAAATTTCATCTCCACCACTTCACTCGACTTTCCATCACGTGCACAGACCAGGTCTGAGCGTCTTAATTGAGTGGGTGTGTGGGTGGTAGGCGGTGTTGGTGGTGGGTGGGGGGGGGCGAGTAGGGGTTGGGTGGGAGACTGCTGGGAAGGAAGGGGGAGGGCGGGGAGGGAGCAAAAAGAAAAACTAAAACTTGAGATGTTTCGGTATGTAAAGGTTTTTGGCTTCAGTCAGAGAGTAATAACATTCTTAGTTAATAAATCAAGGTTGTGTCTTCTGTATTATCAGGAAAAGAAAACACTAGATTATGTCACACATTAAAATCTGTTCTATGAATGTTGCTGGGTTAAATGATTGGAGGAAGCGTCAGAGAGTGGGCCACTTCGCGAGGTATAACAACTTTGACATCCTATGTCTGCAAGAGACACACTTACCCTGGGCTAGTATAAATCTATTAAATATTAGGGGTTACGAGATACTGGCCTGCTCATCACAAACCTCAATCGTTAGGGGGGTGGCTATTCTCGCCAAACATAATCTAGGTGGGGCAAAGAGAGTGAAGGCAGATAGCTCAGGAAGATGGGCTATAGTGGAATTGACCCTAGGCTATACACTGTGTACAGTGTACGGCTCAAATTTTGATATCCTAGAGGAAGAGCTGGTAGATTGGCCAACACCGATAATAAAGTGTGGGGATATGAATGTCTCTGTTGATTGGAATAGGACAGATAGTTACGCGGGACCTAAGCCAAAAGTGTTTAGGGCGCTTACCTCACTTATGAGATCACATGGGCTTGAAGATGTGTGGAATGTGAAACATCCAATAGAACCGTGTTTTACTTACTTCTCTTTTCCGCTTATGAAATACTCCAAACTAGACTATTTCCTCCTCTCTTCAGATAAGCTCTGTAAAGCTAATATAACGAAAGTACCCAAATATATCTCTGACCATAATCCTCTGATTTTAACATGCGAGGTAGACAATGTTAAAAGGCGGCAAACGAATTGGACATTCAAAAGAAAGCTTCTAGCTGATGATAGGTTTGTGAGACATATAAGGCAATGGACAAAGGAATTTTATGAGATGAATCGGTACAGTGCCTCTCGCAACACAGTCTGGGATACGTTCAAGGCGTCTCTAAGGGGGGAGTTAATAAATTGCTCAGCTAGACTGAGGAAGGAAGATAGGTTGAAGGTTGAAACTCTGATCGGGGAGTTGGGCATAGTGGAAACACAACATATTAAAGAGATTGGGCAGGGGGCTGATGGTCAGGCAAGTTTAAATAGAATGATTACCATCAAAGCGGACCTTCAGGGGATAGCGACGCAGAAGGAGTCTAGGGAATACCAGTCCTCAAGGGCGAATCGATATGAGATGGGGGAGCAGTCAGGAAGAGTGTTGGCACTTCGGATCAGGCAGGAGAGATCTAACAACCTGATCCCCAACATATGTGAAAATGGGATCGAATATACCGAACCGGAGGAGATTCTGAAAGTCTTCCAGACCTTCTTTCAAAAATTATATGATGAAGAGGTTGGGGGGCCTGTACAGAGCCCAACACTTAAAGATGATGGCCCAAAAGTGGATGAAAGAAGTAGGGAAATATTGGAATGTGATCTGACTCTAACGGAGGTAAAGATTGCGCTTCAGGAACTAGCTGCTGGTAAAGCAGCGGGACCTGACGGGATTCCCCTTGAGGTCTATAAGTGTCTAGAGGAGGAAATTACCCCAATTCTGCTGGATTTATTCAATGGTGTAGTATGTTCAGGGTTAATCCCCGAAACGTGGAAGGAGACAAACATTGTCATATTTCATAAAAAGGGTAAACCCAAGGATAAACCAGGATCATACCGTCCGATTTCCCTCATCAACTCAGACACAAAACTATATTCCAAGGTTTGGGCAAAAAGATTGGGAGGGATCATTGGCCGGTTGGTTTCCCTGTGGCAACATGGGTTTGTACCAGGCCGTGGCACCACAGATCATATCAGACGTGCTATAGCCCTCTTCGATGCCCATGATGCCAGGGGTGAAGATATGGCCATGATCCTTCTAGATGCTGAGAAAGCATTCGACCGTGTGACATGGGAATGCTTGTGGGGGATCATGGCCGGAAGAGGGTTTGAAGGCAATCAAGGCAATGTATAGTGACCCGATCGCGAGGGTTATGGTTATGGGCCAAAGCTCGGAGAAGATAATAATCAGAAGCGGAACCCGACAAGGTTGCCCCTGCTCCCCGATACTATTCTCGCTGTATATAGATCCTTTGATCCAAAAAATCCTGACGTCGGAACAGATCATTCCGGTGATACTCAATGGCCACACTACCAAACTCCTGGAATATGCTGACGATCTGGCTATAATTACAACTGCCCTCCAACAAACAATGGTTGAGATATGTCAATTGGCTAAGGATTTCGGGGCACGGTCAGGGTATCGCCTGAATGAGGGGAAAACACAGATCATTTGTACGACTAATATCATTAAATCAGATCAAAGATATGTGGACTCAGCAGTATACCTGCGGATAAAGGTAAGCGCCAATATGAATAAGATCATATCTGATAACTATCTCCCATTGATAGAGCCAATTGAAAAGGGGCTCAAGAGGATTGACGTGTTACATCTATCATTGATCGGTAGGGTAAACGTTCTGAAAATGACTATGTTCCCGAAGCTGCTCTACCTGTTTCGTGCCATACCACTGCTATTGGAAGAGGGGACAATTAGGAAGATTGAAGGAACATTTATCCATTTTATCTGGCAGTATGGGATAGTTAGAAGGTCGATTGCACGTATGTCTCTACCACTTGAAAGGGGTGGCCTGGCGATGCCCAATATCAGGTAATATCACTGGACTTGTTTGTTAGTACATATGAATATATTGTTTCAACATGACTCAGGAACAGCAGAACCCCTGCTTGACGCTCAAGCTCTCCCCACTATATATGAGCTTTTAGTAGGTAGGAAGGCAGTGGGATTGCTGATGTGCGAGGTTGAAAGAAGATACTATAAAGAGCCAGATATAAGATTTTGATGGGTGCATGGGGAATTTGGAAGTTGGTAATGAAATTCTTAAACATTCCAAAAATTCATGCTAATATTGACTTATGGAAATCGAACATCTTTTCCCATCTAGGCCAAAACATAAATAGTCGTCGTTGGAGGGAGCTGAGAGTTAAGTGTTTTCCAGGTGATGTTATATTAGATGACGAGATACTTGGCTTTAATACACTGCAACAAAAATTCGGGCTCCCATCTAGTCAATGGCTATTTTATGCACAATTGTCTCAAACAATTAGATCATTTAGGCCTAGGCTATCACCTTTGTCGAGCTCTCCAATAGTGGAATATCTGAAAAAAGGAGGTAGCAAAATTAAAATCTGCTACAATAATCTTCTACAGGAACTAGAGGATGATATGGAAAAAACAGAAACCATCCTAGCTCAAAAACTTGGTGACCCAGATGTGGACCTAGATCGAGCCCTAGTATTAAATAAAAAGATCTTCCGCTCCTCAAATTTAAGGGCTCAGCATTATAAGAAACTTTTTAATTTGTATTTTACCCCATCAAAATTGTTTGCCTGGAGAGTAAGGGATAACGATAGATGCCCAAGGTGTAATTCAGGCCCTGCAGACTTACTCCATATGTTTTATAATTGCCCGAATTTAACACCAGTTATTAAGGAGATACAGGTATTTTTGGAGGGGTTGCTAGGACAAAACATCGTTCTATCCCCTTCGGTGGTCTTAGTGGGCATGGATGGGAAACTGAAGGAAGAAGGTGGGGCGGAAGCCTTAGTCTTTATATCTGCGGCTATATTACGTCTATTAATTTCAGCCGGATGGAAAGATATCTCTGCTCCCACCTTCCAACAATGGATCTCAAGGTTCTTAGGAATGCACAATATTGAGGAGTGTTTATATGATTTTAAGGGGAAGAAAAAACGGGAATGGGGTAGGAATATATGGGCTCCAGTCAGAAAATGGAGGGAATCTAGACAATGAAAATATAAGACGAACGTGTATAGGGTGGTCTGGTTCTCACGCATCCGCTGGTCTATTGTAGTCTATTGTAGTACGTGTTTTAATCTTGTTTGTATCCCCTTTTAGTAAAGTCGATTTTTCTACTGTTTTTTCTACTGCCTATGTATAGTTGATGATATCTATATTTATTTTGATTATTTATTCTGATTATGTAATGATAATGTAATGAACTATTATATGTAACACATTTTTTATACCTTAAATGCCTGAAACTTCTCAATAACAAATAAAAATAAAAAATATATATTTGATTATAATGCTGCAACGCTGTCAACCAAATGGAAGAAAAGTGGAAACAAAAATTTAAAAAAGTGTTGCTAGTCAAGTATCTATTTCTGGAAGAACTTTTGCAACTGTTGCTATTGTGTTCCATGCTGGAAGTACTGCTACAAGTGAACATTATACAGTTTATTTAAAATGTAATAATGTTTAGAGTCACTGCAACGTTACACACTTGGAAATGAAACTGAGATTGCCTTATGAATTACCCAACTCATACTTGATATTTCTGAAACAAAGATTTTAGATAGACCATTCGGCTTTGTGCGAAGGTGTAAAGATACTTTAAGGAATTCATACTGGAAACTTTTAAAGCAAAAGTTTTGATGCAATATTTGGCGTATTTGGAAAATGTGCACAGAAACTACGAAGTAAAGGTAAGTTTTGAAGATTGGAAATAGTATTGGATGTGTTATTTGTGTTGATTTTGTATTATATTTGTGAGAATCAGGGATTTGTTTTTTTTAACAATCTAGTTTTTTTCCCTGCTGTTTGTGATGAAACTACTCTGACATCACTGTGAATAGTGAAGTTAAGTAGTAGCTGATGACAGCAAAAAAGGGAAAACAATTGTTATCTGAATGTGAAATTATTTTGTATTATTTAAAAACTCATTGTAATTTGTGAAATGTATTATACTATATAGCACTTTTGCAGTTTATTTTATGTAGTTGACAAGTTAGAAAAAAACAGTACTAATGACAAATACACAATAGTAGTTCGATATTTAAAAAACCTTTGAAATTCACTGAAAAAAACAGGTTTTACAGACATTATAGATAGAAATTTGAATTTAAAAAAAATCTTAGAAATTCACTGAAAAAAACATAGGTTTCAGGGACGTTATAGTTAGAAATTAGCATTTTAAAAACCTTAGAACTTCACTGAAAAAAACATATGTTTCAGAGACGTTATATTTAGTTGAACATTTGACTCATATAAAATCAGAGAAATTTGCCTGTTATAGTTAGTTGAGCTAACTATAACTTACGTGCCCGCAATGCACTGCTGATGAAGTCACATATTACATCACTCAATACCTGGACAGTGACATCACTGATGACATCTCAAATGACATCACTGATGCCATCATCCATGTGATAGTCTGACAGATCTCTTCACACTCTATTATAACCTTTGATACACGCACTCTAAAATACAGACTACCATTTTTGAAACCATAAACACACCAATACCAGATAGTATATACCCATCCACTGGTTCCAATCTATATCTTGTGAACCAGACATACACTGATACAGTCACTCATACATGCTGTTACTCATCGTCACATCAGTATATTATCCACTAATAGACCTATACATATATTCACACAGTGCTACTGATCCATAGTTACTCACACATCTACTCAGTCATGCCAAACATCAATCACACACATGTACTCACCTATGCAGATATATACACACCACCTGACTTATTTATACACACACCACTTCCCTTATTTATATAGATACTATCACATATTTACTCTCCTATACAATCAATAATACAAGTACATTTGTGTATGTAGACATTGCTGCAATCACTCTCTCTCATGTATAGTCAATTATACGCCACAACACTCACATATACTGTCTAAAACATATATAGTTACTCACATATATACATCTGAGACATCAATTCACTAATCAGCACACCTGTACACAGTCATCTACACATACAGCCCTTCCGAGATACACTTTTGAATTTATAGAACCAGTGAATCAGCCTTTACGACATGTATGCACAGAGTCAGACACCCCCACCCACCCACATAGACACTCAGACACCCATACTGATACTCATACAACCAATCAATAACCTATATAGACACTGATGTAGCTACTCACCAACCCATGCACCTACATACACACCATCTGAGAGACTAATAGAGACATTCACACAGTTTAGTCACAAACCCATGCATTCAGTAACATACATTTGATCAGTGACTTATAGAGTCAGTCATGCTTCTACTAAATAATCCATTCAGGCACTTGTACATCCACTAATTCTTCAATAGACTTTGTCATAGATATATATGAAAAACATTTAAACTTTACAGAAACACACATTCACTGGATGAGGTCATCAGTGAAGTCATCAGTGATGTCATTTGAGATGTCAATGGACTGGAATGTGTCCCCAAGTAATTACCAGTAGCTTAGTTGAATTCAAGCATTTTGACCATGAGTTATTTTTTTTGTTGCAAAAATAGTATTAGCTCAAGGATTACCCTACAGTTCCATCAGAATCATCAGCCTGAACCTATACAGTGGCTTCTGCGTCTAACCTCTTTAGTGCCCCTTATAGAAAAATGGCCTTAAGTGGTATGGTATCTCTAGCTGATGCACTGATCAAATAATCAAAGATTCAAAACAGTTAATTGCCAAACGTTTAATTAGATATGTCAATAATGGCTTACAAAGGCACTGAAAATGTCTCTGTAAGCATGAATACCACCATATTCAAACTTAACTGATTATAGGACATAGTGTAATTACTGTGACCATGTTCTATAGAGTTACATAAAAATTAAGCACATATTTGCTTTACCCAGCCTACAGAACTCAACTTGTAAACATCACCTCAAAGGGGTCTCCAGCACTGAAATCAAATGAGAGAATCAGATTCACATTCCTCTCGGGGCGAAGGACCAAGGGATATCCTGAGTTTATTGCCAAACCTGCATCGATCAAGTTGATGTATTCCTTTTCAGCAAGATCCTTAGGTACAGCAGTATCTGGAAAAAACATGAAAAAAATTCCACCTAAGACTGCATAGTTTGTCATGTAAATGAGGGATACTCATGTTCTTTGTAGGAAAGAATGTACAAAATTACAACAGACGTCTGGCCACCTCTGTTACTCATTGTTGTAGCTCCATGATTCCTTGCTATTTTGGTTTCTGTCTTTATGGCATTATAAATCCCTCGTTAACCTATTCCTGTAGGCTTGGTGGCCCATCAGGACATCATTTTGTATTTTCTAGCATATTTTGGTATGTTTACCATGCAGCCATTACTACTCAACACCTTTACTCTGCCATCTTTACCACATAGGTACTTTTTAGGTACTTTACCATGCTGGAAAGATATTCTTTTTAAACAACATTTTAAAAATTAGTTTTAGGTTTAATGGATGGGTAAGAGGTATTAAGAGGGTTCAAGCATTCAGTGATGGGAAAACGTATTGGATAGTAAGGGATGTTTAGGTTTCAGAGTTGAGTAAGGCTAAGGGTAGTAAGAGACTTTTAGTATTCAGGGATGGGGAGGGTTAAAGGGTAGTAAAGGGTTTTTAAGTTTCAGGGATGGATAAGGGGTAGTAGGGTATTTTAAGTTTCAGTCTCTAGATAGGGGAAAGGGGTTTTAGGTTTCATTGATTAGAATGGATAATGGTAAGTACGGGGTTTTAAGGGATCATGGATGAGTAGGCTTAAGTGATTGTAAGGGTATTTTAGGGTTCAGGTTTTATAAGGGTAAGCAGTATTAAGAGGTTTAAGGATTTAGAGGAGGGAATGGGGTAGGAGTGGGTAAAGTGTAAGGGGCAATGACGAGTTTTAATGTTTCTGGATAGGTAGTGTAAAATGAGGTACATTATTTTCAATAAGAGGGTTTCAGTGGATTAGTGTAAAAATATTACAAAGAAAAGAAAAAGTAAAAAAGGGTGGGTATATACATAGATATACATGAAGATGAAGGATCACTGGAAAACAAACAGAACACAATTCCAACTTACAAAGGATACAATCATTCACAAAGAAATTATTTATGCAATAAAGAAATGACAAACAGATGGATGAACCAAAGAACCAAAATATATTTTCAATACAACATTTACGATTCCGCCTTCTTCAGATAGTACAAGATTGCTTGCTCAGTGGCAGATACAGAGAACTGCCACGGGCACCCAGATGGCTCCATTCTATGCAAATATCTAACTGGTAAAACTAAAGCACCATATAGTTGATACATGTTTATAGTATGAAATTAAGGAAGAAGAAAATAGAAAGAATTTACAGATTAGATCACCCTACCATCACATTCAATGGCAGCAATACTAAACTCAAACATCTTCTCCCTATTCTGGATGTGCCACTAATGGTTTACTACAGAAAATGTTAACTGATCTATACACCAAGCCTACAGTAGCTCATGTGTATCTAAACTGGAGTTTACCTCAAAGACTCTACACTAAACTCAGCATTATCTACAGTCAAACACTCTAAATCAGAGCATCAAAAGCAATGAGGACACTTATGAAGAATATCTACAAAAGCTTTCTAGATAATCTCAAATGCAAGGCCATCCTCTGCTACTCATACTGCAATAATTTGATATTGCTTGAAATTACCCAGGGAAGCCCTTACTAGCAGTATCAACAGCAGAAGCACATTTGAAAAACAAAACTGATTTGTGGTTGACTATCATCCATCAGCTCTGGAAGTATAAGAAAATCATCCTTTTTCACTGCTCACCCCCATTTGTTGACTGATACTGGTGGTAATTGACTATGATTGTGCCCTGGGCTCTGCTAACCTGACCCACTTCCAGTGCTTTGTGTGAAAGGTATATGGTAATTATGTGTAATTACAATTGGCATGACAACCAACATGTAAACCCACGAACATGGTAGGGCATGGTGGGTCAGAGGCCTAGCATGAATGCACTTAGTTGTGCACTGATTTGTTGCCTGCTGTCACTTTAAAGAAAGTCCTGCTTGGCAGGCTACTTTTAAGAGTAAATTATAAGCAAATGTGACTTTGGAATTTAAGGTACTTCTAAAGGCTTATACTGCCTTATTTGTACATATAATTCAGCCCTAAGATCTCCCCTAGGTGCCCCAGGAGGAGGGTTCCTTGTAACTATAAGCAGGGACATTATATTTATATGCACTGGTGAGATAAAAACATCCATTTTCATTTTCCCAATTGTCGCACACTGGCTCCAGAGGCTATCATAGGACTACTTGAATAAAGTATAAATATTGACAGAAGCCAAAATATACTTCAAAGCATTACAATGATAGTTAGAATAAATCCCAAAGCTTTGCAAGGTTATATGTATTATAAGTATCACAGAAAAGAAGGTATAGCACTTTTTCCGGCTATCTAAAATCCATTCATTCAGTACCCTCTTGTGATTGGTCTGCCTTTGGCAGGCTGAGTCAAACTGCTCCGATGAGCTATGAAGTGGTCTGCATAGAGACAAGGGACATCTATTGAAGGAAGATTGGCCAGTTGCAAAACAAGGTAGGTAGGGGGCCGGGTAGCCATACTGTTCTTCAAGGAAGGAAATACTATTAGGACACGACTCAGGTTCACCCCCACTTCCTGCACCACCACCATAGGAAACCCACTAATTGAATTAGCAGAGGGGCTGGAAGGGGAGTAATAGAGAAAC
This sequence comes from Lissotriton vulgaris, assembly GCF_964263255.1. Taxonomy (NCBI): domain Eukaryota; kingdom Metazoa; phylum Chordata; class Amphibia; order Caudata; family Salamandridae; genus Lissotriton; species Lissotriton vulgaris. The sequence continues at coordinate 1,529,783,838 of NC_141693.1, forward strand.
TTATCCACACAAATTGGTTGGCTGTCTTAGCCAGATCTTAATCTCCGGGAGAGAGATTCTCCATTTTGCCTTTTAAAGGAATAGTGCTTTCTGGGACACAACTATGCCCCTCTTGGAGGGAGTGTTGATACCTCAGAGTGTTACCCTGCACCCCACTGGTCAGGGGTACCCCACCTGCATCATCTCAAACAAGAAGAGACCAGCAGATCACCTTCAGCAGGACATTAAAGGATGTGGCCAGATGCATTGTGGGAGATGTAGTCTTAGCATCTCAAGGAGCAACTCAGAGTTTCAGGAAAAAGGATTCGTATTGTGGGCCCTCTGGAACCCCAAAAAGACCTTCTGGAAGAAGATCCAGAAGATTGGAGTATTGTTTTGTAAAAAGCTCCATAAGGTGACCGACCTGTCGATGAGAGTCAAGCCGGCGATGTCAAACATGACCGGCTTCAGATTCACGTTTGCCCCGCTGAAGATGAAGGGCTTTTCATCAGAGATGAGACTTTCAGGAGTTGACCAAGGAATCATGCTGAGCCAAGCTGCCATCGTCAAAATCAAAGTTGGCCTGACGAAGAGCCTTGATCAACGTCAAGAGTAAAAGCTCCAAAAAAGGGACTACGTCAGAAAGTAGAAACTTAACTGGGCTCTACGGCCAACTGTATCCAACCAGTGCTCCATTGTGGTTAGCCTCAAACTTTGACTTTTTCCCAGTCAACAAGAGGTTCCAAAGTGGAGCTTTTGGCATTCAGGTACAAGAAAGTGTTTATTTATTTTTAATTAATATCTCCAGTTCCCTACATTAGATTTTTGTCAGCATGGTGCTTTTGCTCGCATGTTATGTTAGCATGGCTTATTAGAAGTTTAAACACCATTTTACCTTTTGCTGCTTTTGCACACAATATTGCATAGATGTTTTTGTATGTTAGCCTTCACGAAGGTCTACACATGAGAAAAGGTTTGTTTTCGACATCTCTAGACTTACATCGTGCCCCTAGTCTGAACAGTGAGTGCTGAGCCGTCAAGGTTATCAAAACATGTTAGGTGTTTTTCGACATGTCTGTGTAACGCTTTCTAGATACAACATTTTGGCAGCCGTGAGCCAAGTATGATTCTGGCGCCTTTATTATTCCACACTTGCCATGATTCCACACACTTGTAAGATTTCCTTTTCCAGGGATGCAGAGCGCCTATGCTGGTCCAGATGTAATTTATTCTTACTGAGTGGAAAGGCAATGGGGTCCCCCAAACCAAGCCTAAGAGACCTTCTTTAGTTTATAATACATACTTCCTATATAGGGAGGTGTTAAAACTAGGCGCTATAGGACCTGTTTTCACCATCATTGTAATATGATTTCTCCTTTTGTATTTTATGGAATTGTAACCATGCTGACCATATTATTTTTACTCATATGTCTGCTTATGTTCGCTAAGATACTGCACATGAGATCACGTTGTTAAAATAAACATTTTAATCTTATAAGCATGGGCTGAAAATCCGTTCTGTTCTCAGAATTTGTGAAGTTTTCGACAATTTCGCAGTCCGCGAATCGCGCAAAATTGTCAAAGAATTCGCAATTCGCGAGTTGGCGGATTTTCTTTGCTTGGTCACGCTTCAAAAATACAATCTTGCACTTGCGGCGTTGACTTGCCGTGATTCTGAGTTCGTCGAGTTGTTTTCCTCCCGGTTTGTGTGCCCTGCGCCATTTTCGATCTTGCTGCGTGATCGTGCGAGACTTTTCGACCGCGACTATGTCATAGCGTCCCGCCATTGTGCACTGCAAGACTTGTTGAACGCGAATACGTTATAAGGGCCCGCAATGACACACAGCAAGAGAAAACAATTGCGAAGACGTAGATGCGACGCGCAGCTGACATCCGGCGGGAGATTTGAACAGCTCGGTTTCCCGAAATTGCACAAATTGCAATTCTACAAAAGAAATCTATCGCTGGCAGCATAAACCTCTTGAAAATGATCATTTGGATCAGAATAATTCCTCAGATTGACATTTGGCTGCATTTTCTTGTGCAAGCAGTCAATTTTTGGGGGGGGTGGGAGGGAGGAAGTGCCCCACAGTCTCCAACTTCCTGTTCCTCTCCAGCAGGCACCACCCAGTGCTTTGTCTCTGTGGGGGCCATTTTGAGGCCTGGTCCAGGGCCTGGCCATGTGGGTGGGGGTCTAGAGGCCATTTTTAAGCCAGGCAGTGTGCTTTGTGCCATAGTCTGCCTTGCTTTCATTCATTATGCCCAGGGGTACTCAGTGGTGCATGGGCTATGTCTTTCTGTGGAGTATCTTGAATTTAAACATCATTTAGGGCATGGGTTGCAATGGATTGGGGTGTTTTTTGTGTTTATTTCGATTTTTTGGGTGTTGTTGGGGCCTGGTCTAGGGCCTGGCCATGTGGGTGGGGGCCATTTTGAGGCCTGTCCAGGGCCTGGCCATGTGGGTTGGGGTCTCGGGCCATTTTGATGCCAGGCGTTGTGCTGTGTGCTTTGTGCCATAGGCCTGCACCCAGTCGGCCTTGCTTTCATCCATTATGCCCAGGGGTACTCAGTGGTGCATGAAACAACTTTCTCTCTGTGGTCTCTCTTCTAATAATTTAAACATCCATTTTGGATTAGAATTGCAATTTTTATTTTGGGTCTTTCCGTTTTTGGTTGTGTTGTGTTAATAATAATAAATGCCTAGTTGCAAATATTAATTGAAGCACAACATATGCAAAATGTATTTAACTGATGTTCCTCTGGCTTTCATTGCTTTAGGTGCACAAAGACTGACAACCAGGAATCATCCTCATCATCATCACTTGTTGTAGTGCCAGGAAGAAGTACTGCTGCGGTGTGTGCATAACGTCATGTGATGTCACGCGTGGTGGCCACAGACAACTCTGCAACTCGTGCAACTGCGTCCTGCTGTTCTGACATCTGAAGAAGATGGGCCCAAAGAAAGGAGGCCATAGCTCCTCTATGAAGGAAGCTGCCAGTGCCACTTCCAGTAAGAAGGAGCAGAAGAAGCAAGTGGCGCGACTTACCAAGGACACTGGTGTGCCGACAGACACATTTTGTTGGAGAAAAAAAGAACTACACCTGCAGCAGCGGTGTCCGCCGGGGACCAAGCGGGGAGCAGCACCTCCGCTTCATTGGTCTCAGTGCCACCACGCCAAGTTAGGCCCAAATCCATGAGTGCCGCAGAGGCAGCCTCTTTAATTGCTCTTTCACCATCGACCAGTGATGTTGGCGTTGACTCATCACAAAGTAGCAGCCAATCAACGCAAGGTGTAACTCATCTGACAAGTGTTCAATTGCAATATGATAACTATATGTTTTTCTTTTACTCCTGCTTTTGACTTTTAATATATCTGTGAAACCAATGTGTGACTTATAAATTGTACTTTTATGGTTATTATTTATACAATAACCGAATAAAGTTTTTTGATTGATTGATTGACAAGTGTACAACCACAGCTGCAACGACAACCACAGGTGCAACAAGGAGAGGCGCAAGGAGAGGCGCAAGGGGAGGCGCAAGGAGAGGCACTAGGAGAGGCGCAAGGAGTGGCACTAGGAGAGGCACAAGGAGTGGCAAAAGGAGTGGCACACGGAGTGGCGCAAGGAGTGGCGCAAGGAGTGGCGCAAGGAGTGACTCAAGGAGTGGCGCAATTAGAGGCGCATGGAGAGGCACAACTGCCCACAATGCTTGTTCCTCCAGAAGTAGGGGCACATCAGGAAATCTAAATTCAAGCGGAGGTATCATCTGAGCAAGCCACTCCTCCTGATGATCCATTGTCTTACACATCCCCAGCAAGAAAAAGATCAAGGAGGGCTAGTACAAGTTCTTCTTCAAGCTCCCTTCCTTCCGATGATCTAGATCTTGATTGGCACCCACCAATGCAGTCTGAGAGGGAGGCACACCAAGAGTCGACAAAGCAAGCTAAAAGGAAGGTTCCCGCAAGGCTTTCACTTATGGGTGAGGACGAAGAAGAAGTAGAAGTGGTGTATTCTGCTACTGATGAACAGTCTGACGATGATGACCCAGTCATCACAGAAGTCACTCCAGGCCCAGCGGGCATGCAGCAGACAGACATTTTTACCCTATCCAAAAATGCTGCTGTGCAGGATGTGTGTGGCGTGGCACCACTGGTGGTACCACCACCAACACAGGTAACTACTACACCAACACGATCTACAGCTTCCATTTTTTCTCGTCAGAAGGGCTTGCAGGGACCTCCATCCAGCTCGACCCCCATTACCTCAAGTAGTGGTGCTGTAAGTGTACAACAGAGCCAAATTCAGCTACGCCCAACCTCCACTTCATCTGGCATTGAAAGTAACACCTCCACCACCACCAGAAAATTAAACTCCCCAGTTTGGGAATTCTTTAGTATTAGCAAAAAAGCAGAAAACCTAGTCATTTGTTTGATTTGTAAACAAGTAGTTAGTCGGGGTAAGCTTGGTACCAACTATGGTACCGGAGGCCAGAGAGGTCATCTAAAAAAACACCACATTATCCAGTGGGAGGCGCACCTAAGTAACATCCTGAAAGCCAAAAGTACAAATCCGAATGTAGACATTGATATTGCATCTGTTGATGAGGAGGAGCTGATTGTGCAGGGGGTAGGTGAACAGCCGAGAGACATTTTTTCTGGTACACACAGTATCCCTGGCAGCAGCATTGCAGTGGTAGCGCCCACACCCTCCTCTACCCCAGCAACATCAAGGAGGCACAGTATTCTGGTAGAGACAGCAATGCGAAAAAGTACATCAATGTGCCTAACTGGGTTGAAGAGGTCTGGATCCTCATCGCATATGAAAACGGTCCAGACCACCATTAAAAGCATGTTTTGGTTGGAGGCGCCATTGGAACGCAACCACCCAACGGCACGTCTTTATAATGCAATGCTGGCTAAAATGTTAGTGCTGGACCTTCCCCCTTTTTCTTTCGTGGAAGGGGTGGGTTTTCTAGAATTTGTAGCAACAGTCTGCCCTAAATGGAAGGTTCCTAGCCGGTCCTATTTTGACAGAGTTGCGGTTCCACCACTACATCAAGATGTGGTGGAGGTGATTGGGGCAACTATGCAGAAGTGTGCTGTTCACACTATCTACCTGACAACAGACATGTGGACTAGTTGCCATGCCATTGATTACATGTGCATCACTGAACACTGGGTCTCTTTTGCGGGGGCTAGAGGCAAGAAAGCTGCAGGTGGTCACAGTGCCACAATTTTTCAAGCTACTCGGAAACATGCAACAGTAGCCATGTTTGCCATGGAGAAATGTCATACTGCAGTAAACATCTTGGAGGAGTTTAACAGTAAGGTCTTTGAATGGCTGCATCCAAGAAAGCGCATGATTGGTTATGTTTCCACGGATAATGGCAGTAATATAGTTAGGGCCATGTCTGATGGTAGCTATTTCAGAGTGCCGTGTTTAGTACACAGTATTAACATTGTTGTTCAAGATTTTTAGAAAAAAGAAAACACAGTCAGCAAGTTACTGACCACCTGCCAAAAAATCTGCACACATTTCAGCCATTCTTTTAAGACCCGGAAGCAGCTGAGAATCATTCAACGTGTCCGTAGAGTACCAGTCAGAGGACTCATCCAGGAGGTGGCAACACGTTGGAACTCAACCTTCTACATGCTTGAGCGGCTGTTTGAGCACTACTTGGTAATCAATGAGTATGTCTTTAACACACTGGGTGCTTCTACGAAAGACATGAGGCTAGAGGTGGAGGAATGGGACCTAGTTAAGAGCTTGACAGACATGCTTCCTCCTTTTGAGGTTTTCACGTGTGAAGTCAGCAGGGAGGACTGTACTTTGGTCAAAGCTATCCCATTGTTGTGCATGCTAGAGCACCAACTGAAGGCAGTGTCTTCAACGTTCCAAGATGATGCTGATAAGTAAGACGCATCTCAGTTGACGGGGAGCTTATTAACCCGCCTACTTGACAATGCAAGGCTTAAAGGAATACATTGTGAACATTCCATTTGAGCAACTATTCTGGATATACGGTACAAAAAGGCACTGGCCAGCAATACATTCATTCCTTTTAATCAAGCAGATGTTCCAAAGTACAAACATTGGCTAGCTCTGTCAGCCACTCGGTTCGAAAAAGAGCGGCAGCAAATTGAAGGAACTGCCACAAGTACTACTGAATCAACAGGACATCCGTTGTCAAGGTCCACTTCTGTGGCTGAAGGCAATCACTTTCCCTCAGAGCCGTTACCGACACCAGCAACAGTATCATCACCTGCACCAGGCCTTGTTGGAAGCGGATTGGATAACTCATCAAAGGTTTTCTCGTTCCAGCGTAGATGCAAAGGCCACACATGGTACACAAAGTGGAGCACCCCTGGATGACCTTGAGGGGATTATGCAGGCCCATCTGGATGACCCAACAGAGGTCTTCATTGATCATAACCCATTGATGTATTGGTATGGGAATAGGCCTCAATAGCCACTGATCACCAGGCTGACTATAAATTATTTGGCTTGCCCACTCGCAAGCGTGTCTTCTGAATGTGTTTTCAGTGCTGCTGGTTCCATTGTCACTTCAAAAAGGACCCGCCTCTCGCCCACAAATGTGGAAAGGTTAGCAATGATCTAGATGAATCAGCACTTCATACCACCAGATTACAAAATACGTGAATCCAAGCAGGAAGAAGAGGCGACCGACTTAGGTGATGGAAGTTCTTCTCTGTTAGCTGACCTACTCCATGTTCAATTCACAGAGTTTGAGGACGAGCTCTACTTCCCTGACAACTAGGCTTGAAATACTTACTTTTTTGTTTCTTCCGTCCTTATTGACTTTTATTTCTGTGCGTCTTTCTTTGAGTTGCAACTTTTAGTACAACAAAACTTTAATCACAACAAATCCATCAGCAGCACTGTCTTCCTCTTATTTCCACATCTAAGGTGCCGCTGTCTGCATTCCTGAAGTTCACAAGTTCACAACTCAGTCATGCTCCTCTATCCTCCTCCTCCAGACTCCCCTTATCCATTTCCCTCAAGGCAGATGGCCGGATTATGCAGAATCAAGAAGCTGTTGCTTTGTAGATGAGTCCCCTCAAAAGAAGTGGGACTGGAATTACTGACTATGCTGACTGTTACATGGCATGCACTGGACAACACTGGCTGTCTGGCTCTGATGAAAGCAATTGCTATTTGTTTGTTGTGCATGAAATGAATCCTATGTGTTCTGGTATTACTTAATCTTTTACACACTAAATGTAACTCAAGTCTACTCTGTTTTTGCCTTGTTTAATGCAAATTGTACTTCTACTGCAGGGGCCACTACGTTGTATTTTTTAATATGGAAAATGTCCTTGGACTCACTGTTTGTCGACTGTGACTGCATAAATAACATTGAGTTTGGCAATACCATGATGATGATGATGAGTCTTGATGATCAAAGTTACATAATATCTTTACAGTCACTCACTGGGATGGATGGATCATCATCGTTGGTTTACGGAAGGGATCACTAACACAACATCGACAGTCAAAATATCGAGAGGACAAAATATCGAAGCAAAAATATTGACTGCAAAAATATCGACTTCCTAGTTTCAAACAGTTAAGTACAAAAATATTGACTCCAAAATATCGAGTGTAAAACATATAGACTGTCAAAATATCGATTTTTTTAAATGTCTTAAAAGTAAATTAAAAGTAATATAATAATAAATTAAATTAATTTAAACATATTTAAAATACTTAAATAAATGTAAAATTGAGAAATAATTAATGTAACTAAAAAAATATATATATATTTTAAATACATATATATACATACATATATATATACATAAAATTTACAAAACATATACAATATTTTTACCGTAGGATAGCAAAAGGTTTAAATTTACTGTAACGACTCCAGTGAGTGCAACAGTAGGGAAAGCATCGGATAGCGTTGGGGTGAAAATTTACTATTCCCACTCCAGAGAGTGCAGCTGTAGGGAAAGCGTTGGATAGCGTAGGGGGAAAAAATACTATTCCCACTCCAGAGAGTGCAACAGTAGGGAAAGCGTTGGACAGCGTAGGGGTAAAAATTACTATTCTGACTCCGAAGAGTGCAACAGTAGGGAAAACGTTGGATTCCCACTCCAGAGAGTGCAACAGTAGGGAAAGCGGTGGATAGTGTAGGGGTAAAAATTACTATTCCCACTCCAGTGAATGCAACAGTAGGAAAAGCGTTGGATAGTGTAAGGGTAAAAATTACTATTCCAACTCCAGTGTGTGCAACAGTAGGGAAAGCATTTAATAGCGTAGGGGTAAAATTACTATTCCAACTACAGTGAATGCAATAGTAGTGCAAGTAAATACTTCTTATTTAAATATAAATAATATAAATAGTAACACCAATTACAAATTAAATAAAATATTTTACAATTGTGTTAAATATATTAAATAATCAATTTCAAATACAATAATAATAACAATTACCTACTAATACTAATTATTTACCTATTAATAATAAAATATTTAACAATTTAAAAGTATTTTGAAAAATAAACTCAATACATTTATTCAAAAATGTAATTACTTACAATTAAATTACTTCACAAGCTATTCCCCTAAAAACACACAACCCACTACAGAAATGAATTTAATAAAAGTAACATAATTATCAATTAATCAATCACAAAATATATTTTAATTAATTACAAATTAATAATTAATTTACGAATAATTCTAAATAAATACCAATAATTAAAATAACATATTTAATTAATTATAGTACATTTCTTCCCACCCTATTCCCCTATATACTCACAACCCACTACAGAAATTAATTTAATACAATTAACATATTTATCAATTATTACATTTGATTACCAATTATTTTTTAATGAATTGCCAATCAATTATTAATTATCAATTATGTCTAAATAAATACCCACAAAATAAATTACATATTTAATTAAATATGATAAAATTACTTCCCACCCTATTCCCCTATAAACCCAAAACCCGCTACAGAAAAAAAATCATAATATTAACATATTTATGAACTAATCAATTAAAATTAATTACCAATTATATTTTAATTAATTTGAAAATTTTAATTAAATAATATATAATTCTAAATAAATACCAATACCTAAAATAACATATTTCATTTATTATGATTAAATTACTTCCCACCCTATTCCTCTATAAACCCACAACCCGCTACAAAAAATAAATTACTAAAAACAAAATATTTATTAATTAATCAATTAAAATGAATTACCAATTATATTTTAATTAACTACCAATTAATAATAATGTATCAATTAATTGTAAATAAATACCAATAAATAAAATAACATATTTAAATATTTATAATTAAATTACTTCCCACCCTATTCCCCTATAAACCCACAACCTGCTACAAAAAATAAATTACCAAAAATAAAATATTTATCATTAATCAATTAAAATTAATTAGCAATTATATTTTAATTAATTACCAATTAATAATAATTTAACAATTAATTCTAAATAAATACCAATAAATAAAATAACACATTTAATTAATTATAATTAAATTACTTCCCACCCTATTCCCCTATAAACCCACAACCCGCTACAGAATTATATTACACAAAAATTAAACATTAATATTTACTTACCTTAAATTCGATATTTTTGTTGTCTATATTCTGTCTAGTCGATATTATGTCCATTCTGTATTTTTGAATCGATATTTTTGATATTCTAGTCGATATTAATTTTTTCTAGTCGATATTTTTGTGGTCTATATTATGTCTAGTCGATATTATGTCCATTCTATATTTTTGACTCGATATTATGTCTAGTCGAAATTAAAAACTCGATATTTTGACTAGTTACCTTACGGAAGAACTATGGCCATTTCGTGAGTGGCAAACAGGTAAACAAGTCAACAACAACCACAGCAGAACTACATGTCTGTGTAGTGTGTGTCAAGAGGTATGCTACATGGAGGTTGGTTCACTCAGTGGTGCCTGCCTTGACAGTCTGCATGGCCCTGGCCTGCTGTGTGCTAATTCATATCCTGAAAACAGAGACTCAGAGTAGGCACTTTAGAAATGATGCATGTATGTAATACAGTCGCCTCTGAAAGTGAGTGTTATTTTTGAACTAAACACCGTACCTTACATTTTTCCTCTGGGGTGTCTTAATATCCCTTGCCTTTCTGTTTCTCCATCGACAATTACAGGCCGGCACTTAACTAGTGTGATGGGAAACACATTACTTACCATAGCAATCCGCAATTCCGAATTCGCCAGGCAGGAAGTGGACAGTGTGGTCACCTAGATTGATTGACGGAGCGCCAGATGGAATGGAGGAGTACCGCAAATAAGAGGAATAGCTGGATGCATGCAACTTCCCAATTTGACCAGGACAACTACAACATACAGTTACAGTATCCACTTCACTTGTCCTGATCTTTTAAATAATGGTGTAGTTGCTTGTGAACTTCTATGAGTGTGAGACTCGGTGCGTTTGCTCTCTGATTCAAATTCATCCCTACAGCTATTTGATGAGTTTCTTTGCTATTCGTAAAACTAGTGTAATGTACTACTAAGTGTTTATTCTCTCTGAGGACAAATATGCAAGTGAACTTGCGTAATTCTTGTAGCCCTGTACTGTCTAATTGTTTAGTATTAGTTAGTAAGTTGTAGTATAAGTAGTACTACTTTTCATTAACCTAACCATCCACTTAGGAAACAACTTCATGCATGCACTTCCTTTAAGTCCCTTAAAAGATTTATGGATATGGTCGTATTATAGATTTGTTTTTCTTCATTTGTTGTTTCTCCATGCTGTGTTTTCTTTTTCTCTCTCTAAAAAACTTTCCCAAAAACTGGCAATCCCATCCATTTTTCAAACCCTAACCCTCTTCCCCCCGGCTGTGTGGTTTTCATTGAGGTGTGTGAGTAAATGACAGCAATAATTCCTTGCTGGGGAGGATAAGGTCAAAGCAACAGAAAACCAATTTAAAGGCAGGTGAAGGAATCAGAGGATATATTCCCATTCTGCTTGACACACACCCATGAGTATTTGCAAATCATTTCAGAATTTCATGTCTGCCATCGAGTGGATTCATCAAACAACAACCTCCTCCTACATGTGACGAAAGTTTACACTGCTGTGTCCTTCAGTAATAGTTCTTGTGGTAGCCATAATCCACGCAATTACTAGTTAACTTTTGATGGAATACTTTAGTAATGCTTAGGCTACAATTTAATTTATGGCACTGTTCTTGTATACTGTACCATCGTACTGTTCTAATGCTCCTCTCAGGCCACTCAATGTCTCATTTCCTTTTTTTTCATATGCTGGTACTGCCAGTGTGTACCACCACAACGATGCCATTTCATCCGTCCAGGATTCCATTGCCAACCTTAATCGCCATTTGCCATGCAGCCAGTCCTGTGCTTAGACCTATTCTCAAACATTATTGACAGGTAAGATAAGCATTTTGTGGGAGGAAGAATAATGGAGTAGGAGGAGAGGAGAGACTGATGGTAGTACTGGTAAAGTAGTAGGACAACTGAATTCACTAACTCTGTCGGTGGCACTTTTGTAGAAATTTGGGTGATTACTTAGACAATTAGAATCAGGCAGCCAGTTAAGTTTCAGGAAATCAAACGTATAGTTGAGTTAATCCCACCCTGCCTCCCCCACAAAACATAAAACGCGTATGCTATGTTTAAGTAGAAAATAAATAATTATTTTGGCCCTAACAAAAATAAACTATCCCGCAAGACCCAACCCACCCCTCTCCCTAACCCCAACCAATGTCCATGAAATTAAAAGTCCAAAAACCTGAACTCCCAATTCCCACCCCCAAAAGTCTTTAAAAAAAAGGGCAAGGAGCAGTCTCTGTCCATGATCTACTTCTGCCGGAGGTGTCCTGTGGCCAGGTGGTCGCGTAGCTCTCAACAGAGGGCCTTGAGCAGGGCTTTCTGCCTCGACAGTTGGGCCACCTGCTGCTCAAGGTAAGCCACTCGCAGGGACAAACGGTGCATCCTGCCATACCATGACGCCGTACCGCTGGAGGATTGCGCTGACCGTATGACCCAGGGGCAGCGGAGGAAGATGCAGCTGTTGTCAATGTCGACTGCGATTCCTCCTCCTCCTGGGCCACCAGCCGCCGATATTTGGCAACAATTGCCTCCAGCTTATGGCGACTGGCCCGGATAGCCAGCGCCTACCGAGACAGTTTAGAAGAAGGAATATCTAGAGGAAGAAAAAGAAAAATACTGTAACCAAGTCCAATACTCTTTAAGATTAACACAAAATAATTCAACAGAAAGTTGTGTGACAGTAGCACCAGCAACTTTCAAGCACAGTACATAATATTTGTGCGGCATGTATCTATCGAACCTCCAACTTCGTCGGCCTCTGATGTAACATTAGTGGGAGTTTCAGTAATTCCACTGCCACCTACTGCTCAATTAATTTAACTTTCACCCTGGCCTGCCCCTGACTACTACAAATGGAAAATGAAGAAGATAATATGATCATCTATTTCTTCACAGGATTTTTGCTTACATAAGGGATGACTTTACGTGCTTTATTTTTATTGATTGAGTGAACACCGATGGCCACACATGGATGACAGAGTTGAAAATAATTAACAGAGGTAGTGATTGGTCCCCGTAATCGCCGGAGGAAAGCACTGACTTGACTTGATAATGTGAACTATACAATAGATACACAATATATGCTGTGCTTGAAAACTACTGTTAGTCAATGGAGTATTCTGAAGAATTACAACTTCTACTTTCCTCGGCTTTGCTACTCTGGCATGGACGTGCGGTGTTACATGCTCTTCAAAGTAACACTCTTAGTCTTCATCCAGTGACCGTCTACTCTGTCTACTCTACATACACCTATGCTATCTATGAGGAAGATACCATCCAGGCATCCATCCATTCAAAGTAAATGTCAATCATTCTTCCTAATGTACAACCCTTACTTTTTCTCACCAAAAAACACTGTTTTCATTTGTTTTTGGAAAGCCACCAGCTATGCAATCATGCTTGACTTGCATTTGAATTTGCACCAAAGGATATATTGTGAACACATAAGTTCTCTGTTTCACCCACCCAGGCAGTCCTCTTTTCTGTCTCCTTCCACCCATTTTTGCTTCAGCCTTCTAGCGGCCATGCATCAGATTCCCAGCCAACTGTGCCTGCATTCAAAAACACGTATCATTCTTTGACAGTCATTAATTTAACTTGCTTGTCCTTCCGTACACCCTTCTTTCCCTTTTCGTTCATCCCAAGTTCATCTCTGATCTGACTTGGCTTCTCGATGAAACTTTCACAGCTGAGTTGAAGTCAAATTTAGAAGAGGCCATTGGTTACTCGTCAACTACTGCCGCTAATGCTATTGCTAATGGGAAGTCAAGGGTGACTGTCTTCTAAGCTCTACCTGGTTGACAAAAACTTAGTTCTAAATTTGTAAGTCTTATTAACAGTAAAGTGTACTTACTGATACTGTACAACATATACTACACCCCTGCAGCGAGCCTACTCAGCAGTATCAATTAGGAAGGAATAATATAATAGCTTACCATTGCCCGCCACCACCGTGGCATCCACACAGCAGTTCCTGCTGGCACCGGATCTTCCCCTGGAGTGACTGCCTCCGCGGTTGCCCCGGCACTGGTGGTTGGCTCTGCCGATGGTGTTACGCCTAGAAAATACATGTGAAATTTTTAGATGCCATACACCACTCCCTATTTTATCTAGGAATGAAAAAATATGTTACTTACTACATAAACAAATTTAATTATTATTCCCCTTTCGGAAGGGAAGGGTGTTTTTTTTAATGCTTAGCCATGGCACAACTGATGAATGCTTGCTTTTTAACATGCACCATTTTTCTCATTACAGACAGAAGCTTCCTTACTACGAACAAGAGCTATATGTTATGTTAATCATCATCATCACCACCAGTACTTTAACCCCCACATGCATCAATGTAAGGTTTTGCGATTCCTTACTTGCGAAAATTAGGCAATCGCAAATAAGGAATCGCAAAACGGGATGCAACAATTAATTCGCATAATTTTTCCCATTCGGTAAAAATCGCAATTTTTACCGAATCGCAAATATTATGCGAATTCTAAATTGCGATTTCGCAATTCCCATTGATTCCTATGGGCCAACAGGCCCATAGGACTCAATGGGAAGGAATTGACATTTTGCGAATTTCTATTAGCGATTCGCAAAATGTTAATGCATTCCATGGTTGCAGGGGGGTTCCAAATGACCCCCCCCCCTGCACCCCTGAAATGGAATTTTAAGTGCATGTTACACACACACGTCCTAAGGACATGTGTGTATGTAACATTACAGTGTTTAAAATGCAATTTTGTGCATTTTAAAACTTTTTCGCAAATTACCACGAGGTTCACCCTCATGGTAATTTGCACCTCCTAATTGCGAATTCGCAATTTCAAAAGCAATCATGCATTGCTTTTAAGGAATCGCAAATTTGCGATTCCTTAAAAGCAATCGCATTTTTGGAATTCGCAAAAAATAGCGATTTTTCCAAAAATGTTTGATGCATACTAAAAAGATATTTAGGAATCGCAAATGGCCGATTTTACAGAATCGCACTGTTTGCGACTCCTAAATACCTTGATGCATGTGGCCATAAGTTCCGACCAGGTGAGGGGTCTCCCACAATTAGGGGCCGATTAGGATGGAGGATTTTCCGCCTCCTCTGGGCCGGCGGAAGCCACCTCCGGCCCGGAGGAGGCGGAAAATCCATTGCGGGCTCACCAAAGACCCACCGCCACATTACGATGGCTGGTGGGTCTTGGTTTCTGTCCGCTGCTTTTCCGCCGCGGTCGGATTACAACCGCGGCGGAAAAGCTCTCATTTGGCTGGCAGTGTCTATCAGACACCGCCGGCCAAATTAGGAAGCATTTGAAAACATGCTTTTCCGCGGCGGTTTTTCCGCCGTGGAAAAGCATGTGTACTTTTGATTTTGGGGGCCCGTTGCGGGCCCCCAGGGTGTTGGTGGGTGCACATGGGGGGTACCTATGGTACCCCCCAGCATTTACATGCACAATGCGGCAGGCACCGCGCGGTGCCTGCCGCTTTGTGCATGTAAATGTTACACATGCACTTTTAACATTGCGGCGGGTGCTGCTTGAAGCAGCACCCGCCGCAATGTTAAATATCCAGGATGTGACCGCCAGGGTGGCGGTCACATCCTAATCGCACATGAGGGAACGCCACAGCCCATGCGGACGTTCCCTCATACTCTGGGGTCGCGGACGGACTCAAGTCCGTCCGCGATCCTAATCGACCCCTTAATGTGTAAAATCACTGTTCAGTTTGAAAGACTTCACCGTTTACCTTATATGAATGAATTTGATTGTAAAACAGGTTTTTTATATAATGCACATTTGAAATGTAATGTAATGACTACTGAGTACACACAGAGCTAGTTGTTTTACTTTTAATAAAGCTTTAAAACTTACATAGACTCTGTGGTTTTTTGGTCATGAGTGAGTGAGCGAAAGGGTTTGCAATTTGTAATCATGATTACATGACTCTGAGAGGTCAGGACTGGACTCTAACTCCGTAGTCTTATGTTCTGGGTTGTATAATCATTGGGGATCATCGCTGCATTCGGGGGCTAAATAATGACTCTGACACACTAGCTAGTCTCAGTATAAGGAGATTGGGGGTTCAACTTCTGTTATGACTGAGGTATGTGGAAACTGGAAAGTCTAACTGCGCCTATTATCACCAATGCCCTATTTCTTGTCCATAGTTCTGTATGCGCAGAATAGTCCCTGCAACAGTAGTAGTATGTCCTCATATCAAATCAAAAAATAAACTAGTATCTTATTCTAGGTGGCCACTGACCTTTTATTGTTGGGAATTGTCAAAGCATAAACATTAGGAAGACTTCAATAGACATTATGGACAACCCAGAGGACTGCACTCAGTGCCTAGAGCTACTGCTGAATAGGAGTTTTGTTTAACACCTTTTTCCAACTGTGCAAGCTTAGCTAGCTACAAAGGCAGACTAATAAAATAGTAGCAGCACGGAGAGTCATAGCAGAGGCAGGATAAGAATTTAGAAACAGTATACAAGAAGATCAAAGACGATTTAGGAAAAAATAGAATTATGATGAACGTTTAACAGGGAAACTTACTGGGGCCAGCAGAAGAGCCCTCGGTGTACCGATCCTGGCCTTCCTGCTCCGCCGGCGCCGCCACTGCCACCTCTGTCCTCTTCCCCCTGGGGGGAGCTGCTGTACATGAAAGAAAGACACAAACATGGATGATTGTTGTCAACAAAATCAAACATTTCCAAAAAACAATAACAAATTATTACGGGGAAATAAACAACAATTGCACTACATTTATTGACCTTTCTGATGTGGTCTACTAGGATATTAGTATTGCTGGATACGCGGACCGTCTACTTGGAAAGTTATGTAACTCACTAAACCAACTACAAAAAGGTTCTACTAGGACTGGCAGCAGTAGCACTCAGAAGCACGCGAAGTGATAGATACAGTCCGCCATGATTGCAGACCACTAAAAAGTTTCCTACTAAATAACCAGTCATAATATACTCAAACTATCAATCCACCACCACTATCTCTTCTTAGTGGCAGGAGTACAAAGGAAGGACTGGACTTGAGTCTCTAGTGTCTAGCATTACGCAGTTCTGTAAAGTACACTCATACATCACTCAGGCCAAATGAGCACAAAATTGAAAACAAGTAAGCATAGTAGCACCACCAGTGAGCAGGCGAGCACCTGCAATCACAGAAGCATTTCAAACATAATTTACCTGCAATGTAATCAGCAGCATTCTTGCTCTTCGGAAAAAACATCAGGCTTCCTTGCCAACATTAATAATATATTGGAATCAGTAGCTACTGAAAGTTCGTTCACCATTTTAGGCGACTTGAACTTCCATCTAGAACAAGGCAATCAAACGGACACGTCCACGCTCATTTCTGACATGGAAATACTTGGCCTGAAACAACCAGTCACCTCCCCCACTCACTTGGCTGGCCACACTTTGGACGCCATCTTTTCTAATGTCGAAGGTCTACAATTAACGGATATCCTGCCCATGCTATGGACAGACCATTATGCCATATTTAGCAAGCTCACCATTAAGACCCCCCCCCCCCCAATAAAACATCAACTTCAATGACCCAAAAAACCTTCAAAGATTGGAAAAACATTAATCAGGCAGATTTGAAAACCAAATTGGACCACACCTGTCCAAAGGTGTCCACTGACCCCATTGTGGCAGTACAACAATTCCAGACTTGGTTGGGCCAGGCAACTAACCAATTAGTTCCCACCAAGTCACTATCAAGAAATAGAGCCAAACCCACCGCCCCATGGTACACTGAGGATCTGAGGCTACAAAAACAAATCAACAGGAATAAGGAAAGGCTTTGGCGGAAAACATACGACATAGCAAGTAAGATCTGCTACAAAGAATCACTGGCGCTGTATAAAACCATGATCACAAAAGCAAAAAAATCCTTCTACTCAGATCAAATCCATAAAGCCAAAAATTCAAGCAAACAACTATACCAGATCACCAAAATACTGTCAGGCAGTGCCCCGGACCTTACTCCTCCTCCATCACAAGCACTGTGTGATGCCTTGGCTACATACTTTTTTACTAAGGTGGATGACATTTATCAGGCTTTTACTACCAAATCATCATTGGCGAAAGTTGCCCTCCCCACGACTCTCCCGGTAAATAACTTTCCCAGCTTTCAAGCACTCACAAGCGATGTCATAGGGAATATCGTATCAACAATCAAAACGGGGTCAGCATTGGACCCTTGTCCTTTTTCAGTCCTTCCACCTGTCATGGAGTCCATTATCCCAGTAATTACACAAGTTTGCAACTCCATCCTTGTGTCAGGGATATATCCGGACTCAGTAAAAAACACCTTACTAAAACCCTTATTAAAAAAACCTTCTCGCGACAAAAATGAACTGAAAAACTACAGGCCCATTGAGAGTCTCCCGTTTGTTGCCAAAGTGGTCGAAAAGGCCATGAACTCGCAATTATCTGAATATATTGAAAAACATCACCTCCTAGATGACACTCAATTCGGCTTCCGGAAGTTTCACGGGACCGAAACAGCTTTGATCAAGGCCGCTGACGATGTCAGGGCAATTAGGGACCAAGGTGGGACAGCAATCTTGGTACTGTTGGACCTATCGGCAGCTTTCGACACGGTCGACCATACTATTTTGGTCGACCGTGTCCAAGGGCTCGGTATTTGTCATTCTGCCAGAGACCTGCTTGCATCTTTTCTGGCTGGAAGAACGCAGGCTGTATCTCTCGGACCTTTTCAATCAGCCCAACTCTCATCGCCATGTGGAGTTCCTCAAGGCTCATCCCTTAGTCCGACACTATTTAACATCTATGTGTCGGACCTTGCTAATGTTCTCAAAGCACATGGGATGAGCCTAACCTCCTATGCCGACGATACACAGTTGGTACTGGCCATAAAAGGCGATGGAGATCAAGTAGCAAATAAATTTAAACGCGGCATGCTCGACATAGGAGAATGGATGGCCACCAACTGTTTAAAACTGAACTCAGAAAAAACTGAGGTAGTTATCTTTGGACCCCTTCTCCCAGCCTGGCCATCATGTTGGTGGCCAGAATCCTTTGGCACCCCCCCGAGCCCGACAGCTAAAGTCAGGAATCTAGGAGTCATCTTTGATGAAGGACTTAACTTCATGGACCATGCAAATAAAACAGCAACCACAGCGGATTACAAATTGAAAATGATTAGAAAAATTTGTCCTTTTCTCCCGGAATCAGCTATTAAAACATTGGTCAGCTCCTTTGTTCTGTCAACACTAGACTACTGCAATGGTCTATTTCTTAACACCCAGTCCAGAGTCACAAGGAAATTGCAATCAATACAGAATGCTGCAGCACGCCTGCTCTCTGGTAAGACCAAATATGAACCTATATCAAAAATCATAAAAGATTACCAATGGCTCACGATACGGAACAGAATACACTTCAAATCTCTATGCATAGTTTACAAGGCACTTAATAATCAAGGACCCCATTTTCTTAAAGATCAACTCCAATTGTACAAACTGAATAGACCGCTTCGTTCAGCCACCCTCAACCAACTTGTCATTCCACGCTCCAAAACAGTGTCTTGGGGGGACCGCCGCTTTTTAGTGGCAGCACCCAAATTGTGGAATACTCTTCCCCAAAACATCAGGCAAAGTCCTTCCCTTCTTCAGTTCCGTAAACTTTTAAAGACGTGGCTGTTTGACCAATAGTTCTCTATCTTTCCTCTCTAGCCCCCTGTTTCCATAAGTAAGTGTATTTCCCAGCGCCGAGACGCCTGCGGGTATTTGTCGCGCTCTAGAAATGTCAAAAATAAATAAATAAATATATTTGCAATATATAACACAGAGCAGAAGAAAACAAAGTAGTTAATAAATAGCTACTAGTACTCACCATGCCCAGGGATCTTGACTCCAAGCAGGGCGAGCATGTCTTGTTCCCGGTCCAGGATGTCGGACCACCGGTGTGTTGCCTGTTGGTAGGTGCGCCGGACCCCAGACTCCCGATACATGGCCTGGCACACCTTACCCCATATCTGCCAATGCTCCCGGAGGCCGTACCCGGCACCGGGCCTGCCGCCTGCTGCAACGGTCTTGGGGATGTGGCGATGTACAAAGAAGACCAGTGCGGCCACCTCCTCCGCGCTAAAGATCTCCTGAGGATTTACTGAAAAGAGAGAGCTAAACAAAGAACTGAAAATAGTAGTTATTAAAGTAACAAAAAGTTGAAAAAAACACAAATAGATGTAGAAAAATAGAAAGATAGATAATGAGTAAAAAAGATTAAAAAAAAGTTCAAACAAACAAAGGATTACAAAGATTGAAGGAGGATAGAAAAAGCATGCCCAGAACCATAGCAATGAATGAAAAACAAGATGGGCGCGCCCATTGCGACCACGTGGGTAAGTTTGCAAGATATTTCCCCCGCAAGCACGCAAAAACTGACTCGAACACCCAATTGTGCCCGCACGTAGGAAATGCACAACACGAGCATGCAACTAGCGCCCGGAAACGGTAATACGCAACACGAACACTGAAAACATGATAGCCGCGCCGAAGTACAGCTGCATGGGTAACTTTGCGGTAGCCGTGCTGAAAAAAACCCCAGCGAGCACGCAAAAATAAAAAAGTCCACAAATTTGTGGATTTTGCGGACCGCAAATTCACTTTTGCGTGAGTTCGCGTCCTGCGAATTCGCATATTTCACCCATACTTAGGGCCCCATTAGGATGACGAGCGGACATTGTCCGCCCGCCACCCTATCGTAGAACGGGACCGCCCGCCATAAGGGCGGGGGTCCCGCGGGGGGAATTAGGATGTGCCCGCCACAGTGGCGGGCACATCCTGTAGTGTTTGCATTGTGGCGGGCGGTGCACTCTGCACCGCCCGCCACAATGTAAAAAATGCTCTTTTGCATTTGCATATGCAAATGTGGGGGGGTACCATAGGTACCCCCCATGTGCGCCCCAGACAGTAGCGCCAACCTGGGGGCCCTGCAGGGGGCCCCCCCAGCAATCACCGCATGCCTTTCCGTGACGGCATTGCCGCCAAGGAAAGGCCTCTGCTTTTTGCAATTGTAATATGGCTGGCGGTGTCCATTGGACACCCCCACCATATTAATCTGTTACCGCCACGGTCGCAAGCCGACCGCGGCGGTAAAGTTGCGGACGGTCTTTCCGTCCGCCGCTGTCCCCTCCGCCATCCTAATCAGGCAGAGGGGAACACGAGAGTGGTTGTCGGGCGGATTGCCTCCACCTGGGTGGCGGTGGCCACCGCCACCCTGGCGGAGGCAATCCGCCCGATATCGTAATGGGGCCCTTAGTCTCTTATTTACTCCTTTTGTGGACTGGTATGAGAGTATAACAAAAGAGTGTTCTCACTTCCCACCATCCCTGAGATGGTCTTAAGTCGCATGTTCAAGGTTGTCTTGGTTAGTTTGCTATAGGACGAAGAGCTAATGTGACACTGATGTTAGCTGGTTGGGGTTTTTTCTAGGTACAGAGGTGAGTTTCTGGTACACCACAATTCACTGATGTCCTAGGTCTCTGTGCAAAGTTCTGTGTATGAGCAGGATCCTTGCAACAATCGTGTCATTTTAATTATAAAAATATTCCCTATTGTTATAGATTGGTGTTTAATTTCTATTGTTTGTTGTGTCTTACTTATTTAATTTGTATGTATTTTAACTGCTTTACACACCTGTCTCCTAAGCAAAGCATGCCTACTCATAGCTAGCTATCAAGGATTGAGCAAGGGAAGAATTTGAGACAGAGACTGAACCTTATATTGTGATTGTGGCCTTAGTACTAGTGGTAGGTTCCTACCTACGCTTGCTAATAAATGAAATTTCAACAGGAAATGAAAAACAAACTTAATACAAAAACATTTCTCTTCTTGTCCACCTGCAAAAAATACAAATTGTTTTGCCAAAACCGGCAGTCATTGCGTATGGAAAGCTTCCTATTTATGAGCTGAATTGTGAGAGCTGATGTCAAGGAAGCAGTAAAAATACAACAATTTAATAAACACACTGCAACGATAACCTAATTGTAAAACATGAGCAGCAAAGGTATGCATGTTAATGACCTGCATCCATTCTGAAATGGGATGCATTGTAACAGACTCCCTAATTTGTAATCCAAGCAGGTCACTGGGGCACCCAAAAGACATTCTTACATGCATGTAAATTAACCCTGGCTGTTTGGCCCAGACACGTCCATTGTGTCTATGTTGTTTTTTTTATTTTTAGAATGCTTCACAAGCACTATTTGCATTTGTTTTTGAAATTATTAATCATCATCATAAGAAACTATGTACATGAATAATGATTCATGACCACTACTAACTGCCCACGGGGTTACCAGTAGATGTAGATAAAGGGAAATGTGAACTGCTGCTGCCCAAATAGCACAATCCCATTCCCCATTGCGCTTTTGTGGGAACTTCTTTTAGGAGTACCTGGGAAAACAGAGGTTACTGGCTGAGATGGTGCTGACAAGAGCTTTCTACATTTTCTGTACAAGGACATTTACCCTACTATTAAACCCATTACTGAGCACAAAGTGTAACTCTTTAGCACTACACCCTAGGGATACAACTAGGCTGGCACAAGGCCCACTCAGCTAACTGCAGTTGAGAAGAAACTCAGAAATCAATGAGACGCAAAATATCCTCCAATAAATCTTTTTCCACTCAGGGCTAGTGCTTAAAATATGCTACGTCACTTTCAACATCCAACACAAAGCACCACATAGATGCTACAGGGAATTAATATAGCATACAGTTATTAATGCAATAATCATTGCAAGAAGTACACAGCAGTTAGTGGGTTAGGCAGCTGTAATGGGTAAAGTATAGATATACTCAATGAAGGACACAAAACACCACCATTTAGGGAGAAGAGTGCTGGGTAAATGCTCTTATGATACCCTCCTAGGATCTAGGTGTCCCAAATGACTGTGATTAGAGATAGCATGACATTCCCAAATGTAAAGGCCTATCTACAATTGTCTGTTTAGCTTTCTGCAGGCAGGGCCTGGTACTGCTGGGTGGGGCTGGCTTTGCACTGCCCCAGGGCTGTCTATATAGCTCACTGGGAGGGCCTAATGTGATTACCTCATATGCCCTCTGAACTACAAGTTCTGGTCTCTTCGATGCCAATGTGCACCACGCAAAGACACCAAGATGGCAAATTATGGGACAGCACAATCACCAAAAAGGGAGGCTATGCTTATTTCGCAGTTAAGTGGATCTTCACTGTGAATCTTCAATGGTTACAAACACAATCATACACCCCAAACAAAGCAAAGAGGCCACCCAGTGATGCAGCAGCAATCCAAGCAGAGGGTGATGTAACCATTGACTGTGGTGAGTAAAACTGAGATTAGCATCAAGGCTCATAAGGCTTCATCTGTTAAGAATACTGAATGCCATAGTGACTCCAAACATCAAGCCATGACAGACACTTCTTCTCTGGAGGAAAACATGGAATATGAGAATAACATGTGTTACTGTCGAACGCATTTCAACATCTGGGCATGCAGTAGGGACACAAAGCCTTACCACTTGACTTCATGGTGCAGATCCTTCTCTTGGCTTCAGCTGACTGCTTCCAGTTCTTCCTACCACTGCTCCTCATATCCTTAATGGAAGTGTACCTCAGTACCCTTTCTCACCAGCCGGTTAGCTCCTTTCCTCAAGGTAGGCTCAAGGGGATTGCAGAACATCCAGGATTCTGTCCAAACTTGGCAAAGGGTATTTACCAACCAGTGACCCCATCCTTGGAGCACACCATGGTATCATGGTCTCTAGTAGTATGGGACCCTGTATTCTTATTGATGAGAAATCCTGTTGAACAGTCTGTTGGTTTTCACCCAATATTTACCCTTAGCTTACAGAGTTCGTACAGCTCCAGGGAGTTTCAGCGAGTTGTATACTTATGTGCATTCCTTCAAGACTGGACTTTTTTCTCTAGTGTCAGCAGGAAGATTAAGTAGAGTTGGGAGCTCACTGACAGGAGACCAAAAACAAAAGCACTAAACAGAAGCTTTCCCATTTAACTTACTCTGCCTTTTGGGTAACACTTTTAGAAAAGAATTGAGCAGGAAAGAAGTAAAAACTATCAATTCACTTCAAATGTATGATCACCTCCGACTTTCTATTCCCTAGAGTGTAGACCTCAGGATTGGTTTGGAATGCTTTGGCAGAGGCCAGTAAGTTACAGTTCTGCCTGTCAGGTTCTCGGCAATCTTCATCTTACATGCATGCACGGTAAATAAAACAATTCCCTGGATGCCCCTGTCATATAGTATCCACACTCCATTCACATCTGACCAGTAGGATATAAATGTACAAATTAGCCATGTCCCACATGAATGAAACACATGATCCAGTTAAGGGTGACTGATTAACCAAGCTGAGGGGAGAGCAGTAGTCAACTTAGTCTTGCAGGTAAAAAGAATTTACCGACACTAAGATTTGTTGCTACTGCACCTGTCTAACAACCATCAGCTCACTGGGTTGTGGAAGACACTCTCAATAAAAGGGATGGGCATGACATGCCTCTCCAGGCATCATAGCTCAGTTCCGGGATGCATTCTGTTATAGATGACTTCCAGCACACACACATCACTGTTTGTGTGGAGGCCAGAATTCCAATGACCATCAGAGGATTGCTGTGGAAAATCTATGGCAGGGCTGCATGCTCTCCAGAACCATGCAGTGGACATTTCCTCTCTTCATCTGATGTGCTTTATTTTCCCAAACTGTTATCAAAGTATACATTGGGTTATTTGTATGACATTCAAGACCCCCCTCTTAGATGACTGCGAAACAGGATGATTAGTTGGATGCTTTGAATCTGATGTATGTACTGACTATGATTAGCTGTGAAACTTGCCCAGCTGCAAGACATTGGAAATAAGCCTAGGGTGTGAGAAAGTAGATTGTTAGCTGGAGTGCATGGTAGTTCAGCGCAAGCAAAACATGTCTCTATTCCTATGAGGTCCAGTAAAGTTTTCAGTTATTTAAATCTGAGTGCACGTGAACAGACTTAACTTAATAAATAAGTTCAAGAGTGAAAAACACACCATAGTAAAAACCCTACTTCAATTTCAGAAAATAGAGACTAATTTAATGAACACAATTATACCAAAATGACACAAATCCAATAAGAGGAACCGGAAATATTATACCAAAAAGTTGTGCTTGACTGGTCCTTATGAGTGATTTAAGGCAGACTGAAATGGAGTTGGATGGGATACAGAAAATAATTTTGACCCAGTCACAAGTTATACCTTCTGACTTAGTTTATGAAATTGCAGTAAAAAATCATAAGCTGGGAAAGGCAGAGGGATGTGGCCAGGAAGGATTCCATGAAGCTAGATAGCCATCAGACAAAGTCCCGGGGAAGCTGTTGATTTTGGCTCAGAGCAGGAGAAAATAATAATATGCCCCCAGTGCAGGTCTCTCGCCAGCTGAAGAGGGATCCACAAGGCCAGATACCCAGTGTGTACCATCCATCTGAAACAGACGTGAGGCTACATACCAGCTCAGAGTGAAACAACCTGAATCTTTAGCCTAGCAGTGATGCATCTTTGTCTAATTGACTTGGCAGGTTTATCCTGATCCTTCGGGCATATTTGGAGTGAAAACATGCTTTTAGTAGCTGGTCGTGTTATAGTAGCTTAACAGAAGGTTGGCCTACTCATTTCTTTGGCCTGGATACAAGTGGGGACAGGCCCAGCCTTTAAGGTCTTCTCTTAGGTCTCAACAGCAGGTGCAGTCCTTCTCTCTTACACACGTTCATAAATGTTCTGTAGAGGGTGCTCAGGAGTGCAACATTTATTTTTGGCATTTGTCTGTTGATTGGGGGGGGAATCCTGCCCCCTTCCTGATCAGAAGGGAGAATTTCCCCATCGGTAACCCTACCAACCTTTGCAGCATTTCCTGTGGACCCTACTGCAAACAATCCCACAGTGCCACACTGTACCTAGAACCAACATGGCAGAACTTTTCTTCGCCAGTGTAGACCACCTGTGCTCACCCTAGAGGTATGACAATGGAAATGAGCAACCACTCCCCTGAGGTCACTAATTCAGTTCTGGAGACAGCTCCTCACCCACTGGGATTGGTGACTGGCTGACTAGGTGGACAAACAATTCCCTGCCCCATGTCAGCTAACATTTGACTGTGATAGGGTAGGCCTCTTTGAAGTTAATTGGGTTCCTGGGGACAGCTCAGTTACTCCTCCTGCCATAGAAACAGAACACCTCCCCACACCCAACGTTTTAGTCCTAGCTCTGAGAGAAAGTTCATACCTCATCAAGGGGCAATTCAGCTCCTGTGTGAGAATTGGAATGTCATGCAAATGGGCTTTTAAGGATTTAGGCATGTGTTAGAAATTGGGTTTCTGGTTGACAAAGGTATTCACCCTGATCAAGTAGGAACCACAATCCTAGTCAAAGGTAGTCACAATACACCCTAAATTATCCTGTGCTCACCCTCTGGTAGCTTGGCTCAGAGCAGGCAGGCTTAACTTAAGAGGCAATGTTTAAAGTATTTGTGCAACTCTTCAAACAGCAGCACAATGTAAACACCACAAAATGGCACCACATGAGGTGAGAAAAATAGTGCTCACATTTATAAAAAAAACAAGACCAAAGCAACAAACCACCATTAAGTGGAAGTCAAGATATGAATTTTTAAAGAACAACAAGTAAAATAGTGCTTAGAAGCCATTAAAATGTATTCAGGATATCTGGTCTCGCCGGACCGTGACAAAGTCAAACGTTCAGGCCCATCGCGATAGATCATAGGTCAATTACATTGACCCAGTTAGGCCCGGTGAACAAAAGTACCTCGATCCAGGCTGCGAGGAAGCATTAGAGATGCTAATGTGAAGTAACAAAGGACCCCCTGATACGGATTGATTTCCTGGGTCAGGGCAAAGAGCAAGTGTGAGTAAATTACCCAGGCAAATTCACGAACCAACTGACACATGAAAAAATAAATCAATACATATTCAAAAAATGATACTACACTATTGCATGTACATATAAAGATACAAATTTAATAACATGATATTCAATAAAATTGATGCATAATTATACCCAAAGAATAAAAAGATTAGTTGCATTTAGACATATGCATATTTTCAATCTAGTAAATAGTTCATTGATATAAAAGATGGATGGTTTCCTGTTATATGTCAACGTGTTTCGACACTTGTGTGCCTTCCTCAGGACTGTACCATCACACTATTATAAACAAAGCACCAGAATTGATGCGATGAGGATAAGAATCAGAATGCCATCTAGGTCGGTATAAGTATTGATAGAGAACTTGAATATAAACTGGTGCTCAAGTTTGATAGAATGTTCAGATAAATAACTCGAATAGTGTCCTAAATATAGTGGGCTACTTCATATCGCCTCGCAGGATTGATTTAGTACGATTGTTAAGATTACCTCCTATGTTTCCAGGTATTCCTCATTAACATCCGTTAGTAAGCCGTGTATATTCTCTCACGATATGGCTGGCTACAGTTCGCCCATCAATTGTCAATCTGTCGCAGTCCGCGGGCGACTTCAGATAATAGCATCAGGTAATAGTTTCAAATGTTTTCAGCAGTATAACGATTCTTGTAATCAGATTAGATTTTCATAATCCAGGTCCCGCTACGTTGATAGCTGCGAGAGGTCACAGAGGTCGGGCGGTCTGCGTTATTCTTCTCCCGAGCGGACCGTATACAACGGCGTTTCAGCGTTATCCGATACTTCGGCAAGTAGGAACCACAATCCTAGTCAAAGGAAGTCACAATACACCTTAAATTATCCTGTGCTCACCCTCTGGTAGCTTGGCTCAGAGCAGGCAGGCTTAACTTAAGAGGCAATGTTTAAAGTATTTGTGCAACTCTTCAAACAGCAGCACAATGTAAACACCACAAAATGACACCATATGAGGTGAGAAAAATAGTGCTCACATTTATAAATAAAACAAGACCAAAGCAACAAACCACCATTAAGTGGAAGTCAAGATATGAATTTTTAAAGAACAACAAGTAAAATAGTGCTTAGAAGCCATTAGAATGTATTCAGGATATCTGGTCTCGCCGGACCGTGACAAAGTCAAACGTTCAGGCCCATCGCGATAGATCATAGGTAAATTACTTTGATTCAGTTAGGCCCGGTGAACAAAAGTACCTCGATCCAGGCTGCGAGGAAGCATTAGAGATGCAACAGCATTAATCCTCATAATGGCGGCAATGTGCTAGTCTTGTTCCTCGCAACAGCAGCCATTTATCCACTCCACAGATGGCGGGGGCTGTGATGGGGAGTTCTTGGTGTTGTCATTGAGGCTGCCATTGTTTGAGATGCAATGACTTTGAACCGGGATGAGTGTCACACAGTACTGGATCTGAAGGTGATGCATCATCATCGATCCTCACAGCAGAGGCGATGCACCAGTTCTGACTACGCAACAGGGGTGATGTACCACTTCCGACCCACTCTACTGTGTTCTGTTCTGAAGCGAATGCATGGATTTAGTACAAACAAGTACCTTGGCCTCATCTCCATGGGGCCAGGACTAGGGTGCCATCACTAGGCAGGACAGACTCGTAGATGGCAGATTTCAGGTGCAGCAGCAGATGAGTTTACAGTATTTTAAGTCCCTGAGACTTCAGGTCAAGAGGCAAGCCATCAAAACATTGGAGGCACTCTGGGTTCAAGTGATGCCGGTCCCATCCCCCTTACCCAGGCAGGGCAACAGCAGACATCAGGTAGCACAGGAAGGCAAATGACCATCAAAGAAGTAGTCCAACAGAGTGTCCGTCCTTAAGCAGTACAGCAGTCCTTCTTCCGGGTAGAGTCCTCACAGGTCCAGTAGTGTACTGAAGTCAGAGGTCCAGTGCTCAAATGCAGTTGTGCCTTTGAAGAGGGGGAGACTTTAAAGAAAGGACTCCCTTACTGCCCTGGCTCCAGGCAAACTACATGGGGGTTATGCAATACTTGGTGTTTGGACAGGACATAAGCGTATTCCAGTTCAAGTGTGAGGATGTGCCCAGCTCCTCTCTCCCATCTCATATGATGGCCCATCAAGTCACACCTAAACTCAATTTTTATGTGCCTGTCTAGAGTGAATGCACAAAGCCCAGCTGTCCCCAGGTGGAACAGAGGAAGGCAGCAGGAACCAAACAGGCTTAAGTAAGAAAATGCTATTTTTCTATAAGTTTTCAGAGTTGTAATTTAAAATCTTAAAATCAGACTTCACCATAAGTTGTGATTTTAAATTATGATTCCAGAGACACCAGACTTCGGGGTATTATCTCTTCCCAATTCGAAACTGCACGTATAACAAGGTAATCACAATGATATCCTAGGGGCCAGATAGGCCTTGCAAGTAAAAAAAGCCTTTGGTAGTTTTTCGCTACCAAGACATGTAAACTGAAAAGTACATGTCCTGCTTTATAAATACATTGCCCTTGGGTTATGTTTTAAGGTCTATTATGTGAAGTTTTCATGAGCTTTGAACAAAATCAAACACATTATTAATACACAAAAGGATGCTAAATTGGATGAGCCTCAACATCCTTTATGTTGAGCTGAACTTACATAGCCAATTATTCAAACGCATGTGAGGGCTGGGTAGAAAATAAACCTGGGAGGCCAAATGTGTTTCTTAATTTTGGTGATTTATTGAGGGAATTTCACACGACAAAAGAATGAAAGACAAAATAATATTTTTCTGGGGTCTGTGTTGTTGGTTTCAATCCCCTATGTTGCCTTCTTTCACAGGTGATCTTCCCTTCTTTCTCTTGGTCTTTGATTCCAGGTCCGCACTCCAGTGGTGTGTCAACCCCGGGTGTTTAAGGAGAACACGGTAAGTAAGTTGGTCTAATTGGTGGAATTGCAAGGGATAGGGACCTTCACCACACCTGAGTGTAGGGATTAAGGACCTCTTTAGTTTTCTGGCAATCACTATGGAGGCCTTTAGTGATCTGACTAGGCACTTTTTACTTCTCTGTGATTTATTTTGGGAATTGCCTCATACTTTCATGGGGACGGTCCTTTTATAGGGGTTTTCATTAGAGAGCTGTTTTCTACATTTATGTATGCTACCCCAACAATAGTCATCTAGCAACAATCACAACCTTACAAAATAGCTTAGGCAGGCTTAGCCTTTCCTTCCTTTTCTTTCCTGGTTAGTAAATGTACAAATGATATTTTTCAAATAGAAGTTGTAGTCTTCATCTTGGACGTATTTTAATAGGCTCCCTTCTTTACATATTTTTTCTTTTGTATCTGGGCAGGGAGTTAGACTCCTCCCGTATTCTACCCTTCCTCTTCTCCGTATTATCTCCACCAAATCATTGTTTTCATTTATTTTCCTTATCTTCCCTGTACTCCTGAGCTCCCTTTTTTGCTCCCTTTTCCCTCTGTGCACTTACCAGGAAATGCCGCAACTCTCCTGAGTTGCGGCAGGGGAAGTTTAGCCTTCCAAGGCGACCACCACTCTTCACTTCAAGTCTCTCTAGTGCCGTTTTCTTCTTGCTTCCACTCCTCGGTTAAGGTAACTGGATGTGTCAGTCTGATTCCTGAATCAGCATCCTGTCCCTCTATTCTCTGTCTCTCTGGTCTTTTCCTCTTCCCTTCTTTTCTGATGTCCTCTAGGTGCCGCAGTCTTCCTTTGACCTCTGCTCCAAGCGTTTTTACTTACTGGTCCTTCAGCATTGCTGACTGGTCATCATCCTCTTTGGATTCACCTTCCTCTTTTGACCGCACTTCTCCATTGTTCAGATTAACCCTTTCTTTCTCTTGGTTGCAGGACATGGGCCGTCGGAGCAGCACACCCAGCTGATGATAAACAGGTAAGTGAGGGGCTTTTATGGGTATTCGATTGGGATTTTTTGGGATGTTGGCTTATTTTCGGGGTATAAGGTTGTTTCTTCCTCACAGCCCATAAATGTGCAGACTTGAAGTGAGCAAAATGGCTTAAAAAGAGGTAGAAGCTGTTAGAATGATTGGACCATTTGAAGACTGGGGAAAGCTTTGTCCATGACTGACCCTAGGGAGTGTTGTCAAAAGTGAGATTTTGCGGCATTCACAGTGAAGTCTAGGTTATGTAGAAGGTAGATGGTACCCTGGGTGGGGGCGTAGGCATTCCTGTTTGCTTGCACTATTGACCAACCAGATATTTAGGTGAGGAAATACAAGAGTTCATCCTCTCCAGACTTTACCGGGTAAAACCACTTAACACTTGGTGAAGACCCTCGGGCCATGGGTACATCAAAGGGCAACACATTAAATTGTTAGTGCTGACCACTTACCTTGAAAGGAAGATAGCGCCGATGAGCTGGATGAAAGGGAATGTGAAAACAGGCCTCCTTTGGGTCCAGAATAGCCATGAATTCACCTTGTTGCAGCAGTGGGATGACATCTGGTAGAGTGACCATGTGGAAATGTTCTGTTAGGTTGGGTTGGTTGAGAGGGCACAGGTCGAGGAATGATCTGAGAGATACGTCCTTCTTGGGAAAAAGCAAATATAGGGATTACACTCCTTTGAACTGGTGCTAATGGAACAATGGCTCTATGTTTCCTCTGAGCAAGAGTGCCTCTTGTAGTAACATGAGATGTTCTGCGCGGAGGGTGTTGCTGCAGGTGGAATATTGGGTAAGATTGTCATGAGCTGTAGGCACTGGCTGTGCTCATGGCTGGATATGTCCCATCAGTATTGTGTAATTGGCGTGGATGCTGTACAACTCAGTTCTTAGAGGTAGAGGCTGCCTTACTGAGATGAACTCTGCTTCAGCCTTTGGCTATATTGCTTCTAAAGGAACAATGTGAGAAGTGCCTGCCACCCTGTTTGTGATAGCCCTGCTACTGCTAGGGCTGGAATGGCTCTGGGGAAGAGGTCTTGGGTCTACCTCTAGCCTGCTGCTTCCAAATGGAGCCAGCCCCGGCTAGAAAGATCCTGAAACACACCCATTGCTTTACTGTGGTTTGAACAGGTGATCCCTGTCCAACAGCAATTTGACAAGTTGCTGTTGCATATCTGGCTGTAGACCAGATACAGGAAAAGGAATAGCACTGTAGAATGATAGAGGTGTTCACTCCTCAGGCTGCGGTATAAGCCAAATATAGGGCTTACGTAATAGAAGCAATGAGAATGGCTTTCTCTTCTTTAACGAGTTTGCACCCCTTTCATGATATTGTTCAGGGAGGTGCTGTAGAAGCCCCTACATCTACTAAAGTAAGCCCTTTTGTAATGGGAGAGGGAGCCCACAGAATTGCAGATGCATCAATGTGCAGCCCAATCCACTGCTACTCTCTTCCCTGTAGAATCAATCTGCTTTGATCAACTAACCAGGAGGCGGAGCGTCACTCATAGCCTGGGCTACTGCCCTTTTCCTAGCAGTGGTGACAACTAGGGAATATGGGGGAACATGACCCCAGGAGTAAAGCAGGTTGGAGGTAGAGGGCTACTCAACACTTAACAGGGCGCTTGGAAATCTCTGGGGCAAATTTTAATATACAATTGAGCATGGGAAGGTATTGAACAGAATGCATTGTATTTGAAGGCATATCCACCAAGAAATCATCATCCTTGGGTTTGACGTAGGGCTCTACTATATGGTAGGCAGCTGCCCATTGAATGATGCAGTGGTTCACCATAGTTCAATCAGGCAGTGAGTCACTGACTGGGATGTCTTCTAGATTCGGGGCTATCTGAGGATCTTCATCATAATCTTCCCATGGGTCTTCTTAGGGGCTGGGGTAGACTAGGGTGAAGTGCTCAGCTACAAAGTAAGGTCTAGGACTGCCAGTGCTGGAGTACAACTTCAGAGACCCCACAAGGAGAAGTCTTGGGAATTGAAGGTCATGGTGGAGGTGGTGAAGGAGAAGGAGGAGAGGAGAAGGAAGAGCAGAATCTTGTTTTTTAGGCCTTTTGTGTGGGAAGAGCAGCACAGAAGAGTCCGGTGACTGGGCTTCCTCAAAAGCAAGTCTGTGCTTCTTTGGCAGAGTCTTCTCTCAGGCAGAGATTTGGCCTGTGTGCAAGTGGATGGATTTCATCCAGCTCCCGCAGCTGTCTTGACGGTCGGGCTTGTCTCAATGTTGTGAGCAGAGGGAATCAAAGTTGATGGTGGGTTGATGTCAATGACAGCTGCTTCGGTGCCAGTAGTGCTTTTGGCCA
The DNA here is from genome assembly GCF_964263255.1 of Lissotriton vulgaris. Classification (NCBI taxonomy): domain Eukaryota; kingdom Metazoa; phylum Chordata; class Amphibia; order Caudata; family Salamandridae; genus Lissotriton; species Lissotriton vulgaris. Next base: position 1,529,816,621 of record NC_141693.1, read on the forward strand.
CAAGGGTGGAGCCTGCTAAGAGGTTTTTTGTGCTGAAGGGCATCCTCGAACTCACGCATGAATGAGGGTGGAGGCCCCTGCAGGGGTCTTTCCTCAGCTCCCAGGCCTTACTTTGATGTTGACTAGTGCTCAAAGGGCTTGCACACCAGAAGGTGGCAGCAGCTTTGGCATAAAATTCAACACCCATCCCCTGGAATTGCAGCGCTTGGTGGCACAATGCAACCATTACTGAGCTTTGAGAAGTGCTTGAGGATCAACACTACTCACATAAGGCATCTTTCAGATAAAGACTGGAGCCTATTGAGGTGGATGGAGAATCCTGTGGTGCCTCTTCTTTGAGAAATTACTTCTCCTCTGGCTCCAAGAGATTCAGCCTCATGGAAGATGTCAGGCTTTTCCATGGAGTATTGACATTCTGCTATGAGACCACCATCTGTCCCTTTGCTGATGACAGTCTTCTTAAGGCAGAACACTGAACAGGAGTAACACTAGCTCATCTTGTGTTCAAGCGACAGGTAAAGATTGCAGGTGGCATGGCAATTGGCCCATGGGTAGGTAGAGTGACACTTTGGGCATCTTTTGTAGGGCATCCATTACATCGCTTTGAGAGCATCCTCATTCTCAGAAATTAGAATTGATAACAAGGTTGCCTCGAAGGCATCAGGGTCTGAGTGGCTTAGTCGCTCAACCATGATGAAATCGAGGATCAAAACAGGTGCTGGAAAAAGTGCCTCGAAGAGTCTTGTCAAAAAGGGATGGAAGGTAACAAACTCTTAGCCTATGGTGGGAACTGACAAACTAATCAAGACCAGGAGCACTGCTATTCCATGTCTGAACCTGTTTGACGAAAAAACAATAGAACAACAGAGGCATTGCTCATGCACATCCATAGCTAGAGAAGGAGTCCACCAAGACTTTGAGATTTCAAAGGATTAGTGGAAAAATAACTTACAAACGTCCAAGCCTAATGCTAGATGGCAGGAGGATACAGAGCATGTGTATCTGCAGCCACAAATCTTACAAACATTAGTATATCACTAATTGCCATATTCAACTTAAGTAAAAGTCTCTAGTATATGGTAAAAAGTATACTTATGTCATTAGTTGCCTTCAGCACCTATCATGCAATTTAGTACTGTGACAATGCAAACACATAGCTAAAGGCCTGCCACTCTAGCATTGCTGTGGCAATGTAAAAAGAGCAATTCAGCCTATCAAAATGAATCATTTTGAGAAATTGAAACATTCACCTTTAAAAGTTGATAGGGCACCCTAATGAAAGCCTAGTAATCCACAAGGAAGGGTACATGTTTTTGAAAGTAGGATATGTAGAAGCTTCCTATGTAGAAAAACAAAGTACAGATTAAAATCCTGCTTCTCAGGAATAGGACTTGCTGGAACTAGGTATAACAATAAATGTTTTAATGGATATAGAAATATCTAATTCAATTGCCTGCCCGAAATTCCTGGATGCTAATTTGTATTTGCTCTCAAACATTTCCGAGCCAGTGATTAGCACTTGTGTAGGTGTGAAACGCCTCCGAGATACAAGAAGTAAACAAGAGGCTGACCTGAATAGGCAGAGAGGACTCCTCTCTACCAACCAGGATTTGAATAGTGGGGGCTGTGAGAATCCTTTTAGACATTATAGTGTTAGATCATGCTGGAGTGTCAAATCCTTCTTGGCAGAACTCCTAGGATTTATATATAACACAGAGGAGCACTTGACTGGAAGAAAACAGGATGGCAGGGCAATTCTTGTATATTCACTGACTGGTTTCTGTTGAACCATAATTTTATGCCTTGGATGCCTTGGATGCAGGTTCACTTGTGGATTAGCACAATATTTAATAGTAGGGTAGATTGTAGTGACAGGCAGTGGGAAAAGTCAATTTTGAAAAGAAAATTGACAGTGGTGACCAACATTAAATATTGCCTTTGGGGGCTTAATCTCAAAATATGCTGAGTTATCCATATTTTGATTTGGGATACACAGATTAAAAGTGATTTTTTATTAAGTGAAATGCTGAGTTGATGTAAAATGAGATTAAGGGATGTAATATGTAGGTTAAAGTGCAAAGGTAGTAAATCTGAACCCTGCACATTTTGATTTGAGGCAGGGGAGAGAAAGGTGAGCGTGTCTTACTCACTTGATTTGAGTCTGTCCTCTTTGAGATAAGATGAACCGTACTTCATAACATATCCAGTGATGTCAACATTTGCATGCCTTTTAAGGTGTCTAAACATTTGTTGTGGTACACAGTGTCAGAGTCTGCAAAAAGATGAAGGAGGCAATCAAGAAGGTATAAAACAAGATGGCAGCATAGCGGTGGGAGCTACCCCAGCTCTTAAGAAATTATTGTGCTGACTGGGAGTCTCCCCTGCGGATCTCCCCTGTGGATCTACATACCATCTATACACCTACCCACATCCCATCCATTATTGTTTCTTTATTATAGGTCATCTATAATCACACTGGACAGCTGAGGACATTTGTTGCCATAGACACTGCATGCCCAGCTCTTCTTGCTATGGCTCTATATCCCAAACAACACTACACCAAAACCTCAGAGTGACCAGAGTGGACTCAAATTCTGTTGTGATGGTCCACATCCTAATGCCCACTCTGTCTTGTGACAAAGCTAACCTTCTTATCAAGCTGGAGGCTGTTGCTGTTGAATTGCAAAACAGGCTGTTTCCCTGGTGGCGTACTTAGTATTTTTCTGGCTTGATTAGTTGGATCAGCCCTCGCCTGCTGGCACCTAGAGTAGGGTATAGACATTAGAGCTTTAGCAGCCCTGATCAGAAATGGGTATGGCCTTCCAGAAGACAGTGTTATATGGTATGTATTCCATCCTCTACAATCAAGGATTGGGTCTCCCTGCATTGGAGGCAACCATCTTTGCAATACACATTATCACTATAGGCAAGACCACTGAAAGTCCCTAATTTCCTCAAGGATATGGGGATATTTAATTTATCACAGCTGAATCAATTCCCCATACAAGATATTGGTAATATTTTGGAAGCTATTTTTACCTTTCAGGAGGTGCTATATCGGTGTTGTTCCAATGTGTTACTAGCCTAGACAGACTATTGATCTTTCAACTTTGTTATCAAATTATGCAAGTAACAAAATAATGGCAATACCTCTGCCCACTGTCAACTCTGTCAATTCAGACGATGCAAAAAACGTACAAACTACTATGTTTTCAAGGTATTGGTCAGCACTACATGGTTCTTAGGAACCAACTTAAATGAATGGGGAGAGAAACCATGTACGTGGGTTTTTTAAAACTAAATACGAACAAATACTCAAAACCCATAAGGATTACTAAATCGTGGCCAGTTAGGAGCATCCGAAGAAAGAATCAGTGTTTCTCTACCAAATTGCAAACTTTAAAATTGAGAACTAGACAAGCAGAACATGGGTGGTAAGAGGGACCAAATAGCTGTTTTCATCAGACATGACAAAAAAAGCGGTTAGTATCCCATTGAGGTTTTTTCGGGTAGTAAAATGGCTCTCTAATCCCTGGATCTCCCAGAAAGGAGTGGTTTCTTCCCAAAATCTTTGTGACTTGTTATCATATACAGAAAAGCAAATGTGGCAAAATACCAACAGAATTACAAGGTATCTCCAAGGGAATGAGTGGTGATGAGACATTTTCTCAGGCTGAATAATTATCACAACATGAGGGAATGGTGGCTGCTGATAGCGCCACAACCACTGGACTTCCAGCCCACTCTTGTACATCCTATATTATGAAAAACATTACTCAGCTTCCATTCCAAGACATTATTGCTCAATTTAATCTCTCACTGAAAGAGGCTATTGTACCCAGGGAATGAAAAGTAGCTATGCTTAAATACTATTAGAAACCTCAGCTATCATCATTATAGCAATTTCAAACCAATTTCAATTTCTGGCTAAGATGCTAGAGAAACTAAATAACCATCAACTGCAGACATTTGTGAAGGGTAACATATTACTACATCACTTTCAAGTAGAGTTTTGTGCCAGGAAAGGCATTGAATTGCACTGCATTGGATGACTTTTTCGCTTTGGATGATCTTTGGCATGATGCAAACAATGGCAATACTATTGCTCTGCTCTCATTAGACCAGTCAGCAGTTTTTGATACAGCTATTCACACTAGCATTCTGAAGAGATTAGATCGGACTGGATGCAAGTCACACCCACTTCAATGGTTTAGTTACTTCTTAGCATCTAGGACACATGCCATCTTTTTTACTATGTTTACCTCTGAGTCAAAGCCCCATCTCCTGTGGTGTACCATGGATGTCTATACTGTGCATGTTAGAAACTGCCCACCTTAAAAAATAATAACAGCTCTTACCAGGGTGAACCCTTAAAGTCACTGTATTAATCTAGGTTAAAATCCCTGATAGTTATGGCACTGATCAGGCAGAACACTAAGCAATACAAATATCAACATTAGAAAAACAAAGTAAAATGTAATTTGGAAAATAATACCAAAACAAAAAAAATACAATAATAAAAACAGAAGATCTATTTTTTGAAGTTTTAAGTAGAAATAGATGCAAAACAAAGTAAAGCAACAATGGTAGACAATGATCGTGGTAGACCGGAACCAATCTGAAATTTCAGGCTGACCTAGATGGAGCCTGGGTTGGACACAGTACGATTGAAAAAGTGTCTGAGTCCCACTGGTCCAGAGGAAAAGTATGCAAGGTATCTAACATTTCCTACTGTGCAAAAACAGCCACAGGAGAACACTTCTAAGTGCCTCCCATGAGGTCAAGCAGGGTATAGAGACTCACAGGGGATCAGTCAGGGGTGAACAACTTGGTTTAGTCCAAGTGTCACTGGTCAGCTGGCCACTTGCAGGAAAAGTGTTTTTGAAGCCTGACATTTGGAGCAAATGTTCTAGCTACATGAAGAAACAGTGCCAGACATTCATGGCTCTTCTCAGGTCTCAGACACCAGGTCCAATCTGGATTTTGCCAGGTTCAGTAAATGGCCTGACTTGTGCCTTAAAAAGGTATATACATACCTGTCACCAGCTAGTGATTTGGGGTTACTTCTGGGAACTTCTTACCCAAATGAAGTAAAAGATCCCAGGGCCAACCCTACCCTAAAAATGCCATGTGATAGAGCATTTTCAAGATGGCAAAAGTTTTTGGCCACACTAAACTTGAGCTCTGGGGGCTGAGTGCATGTGCAAGTGTGTGATAAGGAAATCACCAGCCTTCTCTCTCAGGTAACACTAAAATCCAGCAGGCACAATACCCACAACAAACCCAAAGACAGAAATCTAATAGCACAAAATCAAGGGGATCCTTCACCAACTAGAAAGTGATGCACAAAAATAGTCTTGGTATGGTTTTATCTCAATTTCAAATGTGCCCCAAGTGCTACATGTGGCCCAACAGACTTGTTAAGCATAATTTGACAGTGTGGTGTCATTGGATGACCATGTCTACACTTATATTCTGACCCCCATTACTTAATCACAGCTTAATCTGAGCCTGACTGTGGCCTTTAAGAAGCTAAGTACATACCATACCTTTGTCCCTGAAAACACTGATAAAAAGGTAAAAGCAGGGCACACTTGATTACAATTCTCTATTGTTAAAATTGAAATTAAGTAAGTCTTTCTCAGCACGTAATTACTATTGAATATTAAAAAATGGAGCTTGTGCTGTGGAGATTTGCCGTCACAGGCACAGGGAGCAGAGTATCACCTTTGTTACTCCCTCGTGGATGGGCAAGAAGACAGTGGAATAAATCAAAGCATAATCCAGTCAGTAAAAAAATGATCATATGAGCTAGGAAGCACTAGGAGATAGGGTTCCATAGATTGTACAGTTTACAAGATAATAAATATACGTACACTGGGCTTCCTTAGCTCGCAACCTTACCTGTCCCCACTCGCTATCTAAAAAAAGACTCCTTGAGCCAGAGCAGGTCTTCCCCACTAATTGTATCTGGGTTGCTAAAGAGATCCACTCTTCCTAGGATGCTAAATCCTTACTGTATCTATTTACACCATGGAATATAATGAACAAGTTCTTGGGCCAGGCAATCCCTTAGGATCTCTTTATTTAAGACAGTTCTATTACTTAACCATACTTTAATCCCAAAGGATAGGGAGCGAAAAGACAACAGGTCTGACAAGAAGAACAGGCCCAATTCTTCTAAGTATCATTAAGGTTGAGGTTCCCTGAGGTACACATAAAAGACGTCTCAGGAACCGGTTTTCAATTCTTTGGCGCTCGTCATGAAAGATCCAGCCCCAGATTTTGCTACCATACGCTCCCTGTGGTACACACTTGGCTTTATGAATCTGCAGACGTGCACCTATCCGCTTTTTGCCCTGTGGGAAGCAAAATGAAAAAATTGATGCATTGGCACTTTTTCACGCCAACCGAGCAAGACCGCATTGAGCAGAGAGCAAGTGGGATGCCGAGCGAGAACGCCGAAGTCGCCGAGATCGTTGCCTGCTTTGCCTGCCCGATTCTTCCCCCGGCTCTCGCTCCAGCCCCCAGCCTCTGCTCTAACAGCTCTAACAGCAGCGTTGCAGGGGGGGCCATAGCCGCAGTGTGCGGCGGCATATAGTGATCAGAGCGGGAGCGTGAAGGAGGGTGAGCTGCCCCGCAGATTCGGCCCCTCAACCAAGCTCGGTTCAAGCCCGCTGGGCCCCGCTGGCCCCCTACTGCACCGGCGAGTGGGCAGATTGCACAGGCTGACCTGGCTAGTCGGGCCCAAGGGACAGGAGTGAGCCGCGCTTTGCATTGAGCAATCCTCCTGCTGGCACCTGGCGGGGGCTGAGGCGGCTGAAGTGTGTAGCCCCAAAGCAGCTGGCAGCTGACAGCTGGAGGGTCAGAGCGGCGGGACCCTTGCGGACAGCTGACAGCGGAGCTGGACAGAAGATCAACAGCCCTCTGTGAGCACTTGCAGGGGGGCCAAAGGGGCAGCCTTAACAGCCCATTAGCCTAAAAAGAAGCACCCCAGGGAACACCAAGCACTTAAGGAATCCCAAGGGGGGTCCAAAAGACCACATAGGATACTACAGGACTCAAAAGCACGCCACCTGCACAACCATTAGAGGGGCCTTGCAGCTGTGCTTATTTGCCTCCCACACTACTATCAAATTACAGATACTTCGGCGAATGCTGCGCGGCGGCGGGTGCATTGAAGTAGTGGCACCTGGAGTAGGAATCATTTGAGTTATGAACAACAACCCGCACTACGGGTGCCTTGGTTATCCTTAGCAGCAGCAGCAAGACAGTAGCAGATAGCAGCCGGGCCAATTGACACTAGTCATCAATTGCCACCAACTGCCACCAACTGCCCGACATACAAGCCAAGAATTTGTCAACAAGTGTATTAACAAGCTCACACCGTTGGGGTAGAACTCTAGTAGAACTCTATTAAAACTCCATTAAATCCCTAGCGAAAATAAAACCAAGCACTTTTCAACCTTTTAACTAACTTTTCAACGCCAGAGTGAGTAGTCATCACGCCACGCCAAATACGCCAACTACGCGATAACCACGCTGTTCCTCCCTGACGGCAGCTGTTCCAACTGTTCCAACTTAGAGGGGGCAGACAGGCTTGGGAGGAGGAGGGATAAATAGAGCGGAGGTGGTGAGATTTTGCGCTTATAGACACTTACAGAGACTAGGAAGCACCTGGTTGTTAGTGAGAGAACGCAAGAGAGCAGCAAGAGAGCTGCAAAACCCTATGCAAGCTCCCGAACTCAAAAGATTGCAAAGAGAAGAGGTGTTGTTGAGCGGTCCTTGTGTGATCTTGTGCGTTTTATGATGAGGTCTGGTCTCCAGCGTGGAGCCCCGCAAAGCTCTAAACGAATCAAATCGACTGAGGTGAAACCAGAAGTGATGGTAGGGATTGGAGAAAACCCAGCTGGACTTAGCTGGGATAAGGGAAACTGAGAACAGGAGGGAGAATTCTTAATTAACGGAAGAGGTGCCTGTTCAGAGGAGAATCTGTTTATCCCAGCGGAGTAAATGGCTTTATCCGCTTCTCTAAGTAAAGACTATGATCATATGAAGTCTCCATGTGTGGTGCAGTCATCTATAAAGAACGACTTCTTTAAGTATCATCAAATACAGTCAGATAAAGATATTCACAAAGAAAACCATAAAAGAAAGTTCTCTGAGAGGGAAGAACCTAGCGGGGGGTTTAGTAAGTGCACATTGTCCTCTCCCCTGTCCTCCCCATTGTGTAAAAAAGAAAAAGAAAGTCGCCCTGCTAATGATCTGACCAAAACTAAGCTGCCCGTAATAGTGGATGTTGTATTGGTTAAGCAGGACAGGAAGATTTTAGTCGAAGAGGTTGTGACAGAAAAAGCGCTGACACCCGCACTCGCACCCTCACCCTCACCCCATCCCTAATTGTAGCAGGGCGGTTACAAGCTCAGGCGCAAATTCATGTCTGTGACTCTACAGCGCAGGTGGAGCCTCGGCCGGATAATGATTCTCAAATGGCCAGTCGAGAGTTGGGTTTTGAGGGGCTAGATGTAGGGTGTGATTTGTCTCCGCTGAAGGCACTGAATGAAAATAAATCTGAAAATGTGCTTGATAATACGTATGTACAAGGAGCTGAAGCTGGATATGGAGTTGAAGTTGGAATTCCAGCTTTCAAAGATGGATCCAGAGAATCCATTCTAGTTACAGAGGACTTACAGCCTGTCCCAAACAGTTGTTTAATTAAAGATGGTAATGTCACCTTGATTAATCTGGATCAATCAAGTATAGAAATGGAGAATAGCTTTAATAGCCTCACTATTAATAAATCATTGTTCGATCAAGATGTTGGTAGCTCTGAGAAGAATATTAGTACAAACGATCAATTTAGCTCAGAACTTAAAGAGAATATACCGTCATTATCTAACCTTGAGGCCAATCAAAAAAAGAGTGAGGTTAACACAGAACTGGGTTTATGGGATTGTTTAATACATACCATGGGTTCAATTACTAATGCGCTAAATTTTCACTCAGACAAATTGGATGTTCAGGTGGATATATTAAACACTCTAGCAAACCATGTGGCGGGTATTGACACAAAGCTCTTGCATTTAACCAATCTCATTACGAAAGTTCAAGCAGATAAGGATACTTCATATATAACATGCACATGCGCACAGTTGATTGATAAGATCTCGGATCTGCCTTCAGGTGCAAGAAGTAAAATCGTTGTCAGGTAGAAATGGGCAAGGTAGGGATGAAATGACTGCACCTTCTAATATTTTAGGCAGACTGAGTGATGATGTTAAACCTCAATCTGTAAAAGATGTTAGCAATACACAAGCTCACACTGAAGTCCCTCATTTAGATTCTTTAGAAGATAGCTTGGTAACAGAAGGGGGAAGCTGTGATGTCTCTGGTGGAATCAATGACTCAAGTAATCTGGAAAAAGCATGTTCGAAACAAAGCAAAGAAACAAGAGTACCACCAAAACTGACAAATCTGTCGAAAAGGGCTAGGAAAAGGCTAAGGGAAACTCACAATAAAAAAAGCATAGGAACTACAAACGCTTAGTAAAAAGGTGAGTGTAGATCCTAATTCATTGAAAGTAAAGGGATCTGAAATAAATTCATACTTTCCGATCTTTGGCCCCAATAAAAAGTCAGGACTAATTGTAAATTTAAACCAATTATTGGAGTGTTGTACAAAAAAAACAGGGGAGGTAGAGGGCACATCCGGTTCAGTCCCCATAGGGGATGCACCAATAATAATAAAGGAAAAAGTATCCGATAAAATGAAAAGTGTAAGGGCAGAAGTCCATAATTTGCAATCTGGGCAAATTAAGAATGCAGCTAAGTCTAACAGTCATTCAACAAGCCTGAGTAATGATCTAGGGATTGAATTAAGTCGTCAATCAAGTAATGAACTAGTGGTCGACCAAGGAGTTCAAAACAACATTGTTAGTCAGATACTAGCAAATCACACTGTCCAGCAAGGTGATAATAGAACTATTCAAGGGGCCCATTTAGGGACACAAGAGCGATTAATCAAGGAAGTCGAAGAAGGGAATTTGCTGACGCAAAGAGATGGGTCGCCAGTTATGGATAATATATGCCCCCCTATTATTTTGGAGAAAGAGAATACTGAGTATTTAAACCTTTCGCCCGAAACAAGGAAAGTAGCCTTCAGCCCCCAATATATATCTAGAGGCCCGCGCGATATTTTAAACCGTGGTAATATTTTGAAATTACTATGTGTTATTACAGATCTTAAAGATGTGGTAACTACGGATCTGGATGCAGTGGAATTTAAGAAGGAAGATGTACACTCCGATAAGGAGATAACAATTACAACTAGGCTAAACAGGGACATTGCGGACAAAATAATGGCGAATATTAGCGTATTTGAAAAATGGGGTATTAAAGTTTGGCGACCACAAGCATCTTGTTATCCAATGGTGTTGATTCCAAATGTGCCCCTTGATACAATGCAGCAAAAAAGTGATGAGAATAAAATATGTATGGCTAGTCAAAAACGAGATGTTAGAAAAACAGCCAGGTTAGAGTTTTAAAAAATGCATCAAGCGCATCTAAGGCATTAAACATAGTATACAGCATTAAGATAAGGAGTAACCAATCTGGTTTGCGAACCTGTGAAGCATTGAAGAAAGTCCCAGAGTAACAAGACAATTGGAGTTGGCTCCCAGGAATATTAACTAAGCAAAATCTTGAAAAGAAGGATTGATGCAGTTCAAATCCTCTGACTTTTTGTTCCTGGAACACCAATGGCTTAAAATCGCTAATTGAAGACCAAGGGGTAATGGATTTCCTGAAAGCTTCCAGTATATTAATGTTGCAGGAAACCTGGTCGATGTCTAATGAACCCCTTATAGGCTATATTGAATACTGTAATAATGCAACACATGAAGCCAACTCAGGTCGCCCACGTGGTGGTCTTTCTATATATATTTCTACAAATCTTAAAGCATCTCACTTTGAAATTGATCTCCATGTAAAATGGCTCCAGTGTGTTAAACTAATAGCCAGTCACTCAATTATCTTATTAAATGTGTAGTTAAGTTGTAAAAAGAAAGTTAGATCTTCTCAAATAATCATGCTATGGGGAATGGTAAAAACTTTATATTATGAGCATTTGGATTCAGTATTTATTATTTCAGGTGATTTTAATATGCACTTTGATCCTTTTAATGGGCAGACTCCTGACTTAAAACGGTTAGCTCAATGGACAGAATATGAGTTTAAAAAATACAACTTAAAGATTTTGCATGATTCGGATAATATTCCTACATTTAACAAAGCTGAATTTTCCTCTGTAATAGACTATAATATACTGTCCGAGAAATTATATAATTTAGTAAAAAATTACGAGATTGTCCCAAGGATTGAAAGCGATCACAATCCACAAGTCATTCTCCTTGACATTGATCCGGAGTATCTGCCAGAAACTAGGACTATGATAAAAGCTCCAACAGCATTTAATCTTAAAAGGTTAATTTGGAATGGAAAAACTGAGGATAAAATCTTGGGCGTTCTTGGCAGTTTAATTCAGGATACACATACTGCTTATGCTGAAGGGCAGTCTATGGTTGAGCTTTGGTCTCATTTGTGTGATAAATTAGTAGCTAAATTTGCTAGAGACTAACCCTGCAAGGGTATAACACTAAATCCCAGGAGACCAGGATGGTATTCTTCCCACTTAGTTTATCAAAAAAGAAAACTTAATAAAGAAATAAGATTACTTCACAGGAATAATAACAGGCTACCACATCTCAATATATCATGTAAAATTAGAGAGTTAAAACAAATACAAGAAGGAAATATGGATAGCAAAACAAGCCTATTATGAATCAACTTGGGCAAAAGTCCATCACGCATGTAAATCCAAAGACCTTCGGTTATTCTGGAGCATCATTAATGACATTGAGAATGGTAATAATAGAGGTAGCAGTGCTAATGTTGATGAAGTGAGTTGGGTGAGCTTTTTTAATGAAAAAACTGATACAGAATATTTAGAAAATTATAAATATAGTAATAATAGTTTAGTTGACATGCATAAAGTAAAAGATAGGGGGAGTGAGGGTGGCATCTCTCCTCCTCATTGTAGAGTGGATATGGAACCCTGGTCGCTCAACAAAGTAAAAAAGGCGATAAAAATGACCAAATCCAACGGAGCACCGGGTCCAAATGGTATCCCGAATGCAATATTTAAGGCAGAAGTGAGTAATTGGCCAGAGTTATTAATGCTTTTATTTAATGAAATTCTTAAATCAGGTCTTCTTCCGTTATCCTGGCAAGGGAGTATTATACAGCTGATTTACAAATGTGGCCCGCAGGATAATCCGGCTAATTACCGTTTTATTACACTCACTGATGTAGAGGCAAAAATAATTGCTAGTTGCTTGCTGGATGAGTTAGAGACTTGGGCCTCACAGGAGGAGCCGATTCCTAAATTTTCATCGGGGTTTAGAAGGGGCGAATCAACCCATACGAATTTGATTTTATTAACGTTATTAGGTGAGAGAGCCAAAAGTAGGAAGCAAAGATTATATGTTTATTTTATTGATTTAAAAGCCGCTTTCGATTCTGTACCACAAAATATTCTTTGGAGGAAGCTATGGAATTGGGGTATTCCAGAGTCTCTATTAAAAATGATTAAACTGTTATACTCCAACACCTGGGTGCAAATCAAAATAGGCGATGGAAAACATATGACCCAACGTTTAGCTACAAATGTGGGACTAAAACAGGGGTGTGTTTTGGCTCTTTGCCTTTTTAATCTTTTTATGTCTGATTTACCAGCCCATTTTAAAAATATAAATTCGCATTCGCCTTTTATGCATGGTCAGGAAATCACATATATGCAATATGCAGATGACACGATTTTAATGAGCCAAACAGAAATAGGATTAAAAAGGTTAATTAACTCTTTTAATGGTTATGTTACACAAAATGGTCTGACATTTAATATAAAAAATACAAAGATAATGACTATGGGAAAAGGGAAGCCTAGGATTAAAGAGTGGAATATTAACGGTATGGTAATTGAAAATGTGAAATTATACAAATACCTTGGAATCACGTTTGACGATGGTTTGATTTTTAGACAGCATTTTAACAATCTTGAAGCCAGGGGTTGCTCACTTGCATTTGCTTTTAGAAAATTAAGAGACAAACTATTATGCCCCAATTATGACCATCTGATAAAGGTGATGCGAGCAAAATTAATGCCATGTTTGGAATATTGCTCATTCATCTTTAGGGGCAAAGACGCGAAAGTGCTCGACGATATAGAGATTAGAATATATAAAACTGTTTTTAAAATTTGCAAATATATTAGTCGAACAAACATAAGACTGGAATTTGGTTTGAAAAACCAATCTCTGGCGCGTCAATCCACATTCTTGAAGTCTCCTTTAACATTAGTCCGTTCAGATGAAGGTTCACTGTCAAAGTTATGCTGGCTTGAAATCTCAGAAGGGGAATATTCAAAAAATTGGCAGCTGTATTTTAATGAATGCATAAGTAATTTTGACTGCTCTAATTTGGCTGATGAAATGAGGAGCAGGATAGTTTAAAAAAAAGAAATGAATCAAATGGCCGCATTATTAACGACTATAGCAGACAATGAGGAATTAAGGAAAATAAGTCATTTCTGGACAGTTGCTAACTCTTTCGGTAGGCTGTCACCTCAATCTTACTTGTCTTATCATTTAAAACCTAGGCTTAAGAATAAATTTCTGTATTTAAGGCTGGGAAGATATCCGACAAAGGAGGGTATATCAAAATGGGGAAATCAATGGGTATCGAGCATTTGCAGGCTTTGTAGTCAAAGGGAGGAAACACTAACACACATTGTAACCTTATGTCCAGCTTTGGCAGAGGCTCGGAAGTTGATCCTAAAACCAATTTTTAATCAACTAGGAATTAGAACATGCAGGCAAGCAATTATTACCTGTTTCAGTGGGGCCAATATAAAACTTATTTATCACTTTGTTAAGTTCATTATTATTGCTGAGAAGAAACTCAAAGACGAAGAATAAGTAAATAACTATTTATCGTGATCCAAAATAATTAAAGAAACTTATTTTAAGAATTGTTTAAATCAAAATGTATGCCAGTTGAAGGGTCTATTAGTATAATTTACTATAGTTATGCACATTGCACTTTACTATAGCTTGTAAATAGAAAACAGCAAAAAATGTATTTATACTAGTATTTCCTACTGCTAACATTTGTCACTTTAGTTAAATGCTACTATAACAGTGATTGTTGCTCATATATTGTACTCTAGTTAATACCTGTACTTTAATCAGTGTGTAAAACGTTTAAACAATATTATGGAATTGACTGTATTCATGCAATTTTAGATGATCATTTTAAGATGATAATAACTTTGTGCATAGTATATGTTTGTTTATGTAGGGTGCTTTTATCTATTCTTGTTTGTAATGATTTTAATTAATCAACAAATAAATACTTACTTACTTACTTACTGAGTTGGCCCGTAGGAATCCCCCCTGCTTACTTTTTTTGATTAGACCCCAGTTTAAGTTGGCATCCTGCATGACCCCCAGATAGGAAAAGACACTAGTCTTAGGAACTGGAGAAGACTCAACCTTAAAGTTAAAGGACTTTCTTTATCTATGGCCCAGGTTCATCACATAAGAATAGGTCTCGGTCCTCCATTAACATCACAAAGGAGTCAAGAAGAGTTTGCAACCCCGTCGCAGTCCTAGCTATGAGGACTGCTTTATCTGCAACAGTAAAGAGGGCAGACCACGTGTCCCACCTGGGGAAAATCAGCTTGAGTAGCTATCAATTCCTTCTCCATATTTTGTTAATGCATAAATTAAATAAAAATGGGCTCAACATACAGCACTGTCACACCCCTCTCTGGATAGGAACTGGACTGGTCACCTTACAATCATTGGCATGTACCTCTTTCCTGGTATCCTTGTGAAGTTCTTGTAAAAAGAGGAAATATTTGTATCTACCCCCACACAAAGTAGGGCCTCCCAAAACTTGCTTCTTTTTACCTGATCAAAAGTGGCGGACAGGTCCACGAAGACCAGATAAATCGTACGAGGATGGGCAACTGTGTACCTGTTTAAAAGCAGATACAAATTCAGACGTTGGTCCACTGTTTATAACTCCCAGGACGGAAGCCATATCGTATGTCTGCTAAGATGTTGTCATCTGCCCATGAAGTTAGCTTGTCCAGAAGAATGTGCCCCACCACCTTGACCATAGAGTCCAGCAGCAATATTGGTCTGTTACAAAGGGTACTGTCCCTGTTGGCTTTTTTACTAAAACGAGGATGATGGTGGTTATAGCCCAAGTGCTAGGTGGGTTGTCTCTTATGACTGCATTAATAATTGAGGTCAGAACAGGTACCCACAGCTGAGGACTTAATATAGAGGTAGAGGGAATACCATCAAATCCAGGAGCCTTATTTCTGGAGAGCCCCTCAATACCATTTCTAACTTTGTCAGCTGTGATAACAAGGGACGATTATCCTTCTCCTTTACTATCATCTGTGCTAGCTTCTATCAGGCTTCTAAAGATTTACTTGAAATGACCCACACACTCTTCTTCTGTGATGTGTGCATCTAGGACCTGTGCAGCATCACCTACCAAAGTGAGCTGTTAACGATGCTCCAGGATTTTGGGGTGTTTTTTCGAGTGCTTGCTTCAGAGAGCCTGCTCCATGTCTCATCCCTCAGCTCAGCCTTACGCCTAGCTAATTATACTTTATATAGCCCTCTAAAGTGTTTAACCAAAGTGGGATCCATTGGTTTGGTACCCAGTGCCCCCCTCATCCCCTCAGTTTCCTAGCCGCTCTTGAGTAATCTCGGGCCTTGATCTATCCGATACTTGGATTGGGCCCTCAATAATTCCCCAATGGCGCGTGAGATGACTAAAAAGGCCTTGAGAATTCTTCCCAACTCTGCCTGACCCTTTGTACAGATATCTAGTTCCCTGTTGCACCTAGCCAGGAGCGACTCATAATAAAGGTCTGGGGTTATATGTACCCACCTAAACCCTCTACCGTGATCTGATGCCTTGAAAGTCCTCCTGACTACACTCTTTTTAGATTTTCCTAAAGGAGGCCAGCTGGTCATAACACATAACTGATTGTAGCCACTATGAATGCTATCTTCAATAGAAACATTCAACAAAGAGGAATAAAAAGGATGTGAAACAAAAATAAAGTCCATGATAGATGCTCTCTCCCTCCCTGTTGAAGTGGGAATGATAGGTTTCCTGTCTTCATCCAGCATGCACATTGCCATGGTCAGATCAAACTCATTGGCTAGGTTATTGAGAATGTCACCCTGCTTGTTATGTTCTACATGCATGCCCATTAAATGCGGGCAGCCTATGTCAGAGAGGTATGGCATGGTTGGGTCTCCACATAAGTGAAGATTGGAATCTTCTGAAATCATAAGATGAGCATTTTGAAGGACATTAGGGGCATATTTCTTAAAAAGGATGTCATCCTCAAGATATTACAAGATATTACAGACATCTGGAGAAATAACGCTGGCGTTGTAAAAGTTTACTACTAACAAATTGTCATTTGCCTGTAAACAAGGATTATTGGTAGGCAGGAGCCTCAAGCGACAGCGTACTGCTAAAGAGACATAAATTACAAGCCCTCCGTGGATCTGCCAGCTCTTTTCTGAACTGGGGTGGCTGAGTGAGCTAAAGAATGGTGATGGATTAAACCCAGATCAGTTGACTGGGGGTGAGTGTTTGATTTGCTCAAACGCTCCGTCCATCATCCCCTTTTGTATCGCTTTGTTCGCCTTAAGTTGGCAGGGTATGCTCAGACGTGAGTCCCTTGCTCACTTGGCCACTGGATTCAAGATAGCCTGGCTGATGAGGATTATGAATCAGAAACCGGTCCCAGGATGCTTGTTTCTGGTCCAGGGAAGATGTGGCTTGGCAGTTCGGCCTTTACTGTTCCCATGAGGCACAGGGTCAGACTGATTTACATATGGCCATGTCTGAACTGGGGTGGCTGAGTGAGCTAAAGAATGGTAATGGATTAAACCCAGATCAGTTCACTGGGGGTGAGTGTTTGATTTGCTCAAACGCTCCGTCCATCATCCCCTTTTGTATAGCTCTGGATGGGATGGCAGGTCAAGTCAAGTCAAGTCAGAGAATTTATATAGCGCACTACATACCCAGAGGGTCTCAAGGCGCTTAGAAAGGGGAGGAGGATTACTTGTCAAATATCCACGTTTTAAGTTGCTTTCTGAATGCTAGGTGGTTCTGGGTAAGGCGAAGGTAGGCGGGGAGTGAGTTCCATGTTTTAGCAGCCAGGTATGAGAAGGATCTGCCTCCCATGGTGGTCTTGTTGATGCGAGGTACAGTGGCGAGGGCTTGGTTGGAAGAACGTAGTTGGCGGGAGGGGGTGTAGAAGGACAGTCGTGAGTTGAGGCATTCTGGTCCGATGTCGTAGAGTGATTTGTGTGCGTGGGTTAGCAGTCGGAAAGTGATCCTCTTATGGACGGGTAGCCAGTGGAGGTCTTTCAGGTGGCCAGAGATGTGTTCGTTGCGCGGGATGTCTAATATGATCCTGGCTGAGGCGTTTTGGATTCGTTGGAGTTTCTTCTGGAGTTTAGCGGTAGTACCTGCGTAGAGGGTGTTTCCGTAGTCCAGTCGGCTCGTGACCAGAGCATGGGTAACTGTTTTCCTTGTTTCGGTGGGGATCCAGCGGAATGTTTTTTTGAGCATGCGAAGAATGTTGAAGCAGGATGATGATACGGCGCTGACTTGTCTGTTCATTGAGAGTGAAGAATCCAGGATGACGCCTAGGTTCCGTGCGTGGTCCGTCGGGATGGGTGCTTTTCCAAGGGCTTCCGGCCACCAAGAGTCGTCCCACGCAGAGGGGGAAGTACCTAAGATGAGGACTTCTGTTTTATCTGAGTTCAGTTTCAGGCGGCTTAGTTTCATCCATTCGGCAACTTCTTTCATTCCTTCGTGTAGGTTAGTTTTGGCGGTGCTGGGGTCATTGGTGAGAGACAGGATCAGTTGAGTGTCATCCGCGTACAAGATGATGTTGAGGTTGTGTTGGCGGGCGATGGCCGCGAGGGGGCTCATGTATACGTTGAAGAGGGTGGGACTAAGTGAGGATCCTTGTGGTACGCCACAAATGACTTCAGTGGCCTCGGACTTGAATGGTGGAAGGCGTACTCTCTGGGTTCTTCCGGTGAGGAACGAGGTGATCCATTCAAGTGCTTTTCCTTGTATTCCGATGTTGTTGAGGCGTTGTAGAAGGGTGCTGTGGCAGACTGTGTCGAATGCAGCAGAGAGGTCGAGGAGGATGAGGGCGACTGTGTCTCCATTGTCCAGTAGGGTTCGAATGTCGTCTGTTGCTGCGATGAGGGCGGTCTCAGTGCTGTGTTTTGCTCGGTAGCCAGATTGTGAGGAGTCGAGGGATTTGTTGGCTTCGAGGAAGGCGGCGAGCTGGTTGTTGACAGCTTTCTCGATGACTTTTGCCGGGAATGGAAGGAGCGAAATGGGACGGTAGTTTTTGAGTTCGGTGGGGTCCGCTGTGGGTTTTTTCAGAAGGGCGGTGAGTTCAGCGTGTTTCCAGTCTTCCGGGAAGGTGGCGGAGTTGAAGGAGCAGTTGATGACGTCTCGGAGGTGCGGTGCTATGATGGAGTCTGCTTTGTTGAAGATGTGATGAGGACATGGGTCTGTGGGGGACCCTGAGTGGATGGAGTTCATCAGGCGGATTGTGTCCTCAGTGGAGATTGGGTTCCAGTCGTTAAGGGTGTTCACGGGGGGAGAATGTTCAGCAAATGGATGGGTGGGTTGGTCTCCGGGTTTGTTGTCGAAGCTGTTGTGGATGTCTGCAATCTTGTGGAAGAATGAGGCTAGGGAGTCGCAGAGGGCTTGAGAGGGGGTGATGTCGTTGGAGTTGGCCGAGGGATTGGAAAATTCCTTGACGATGTTGAAAAGTTCCTTGCTGTTGTGGGAGTTGTTGTCAAGTCGATCTTTGAATGCTGTTTTTTTGGCCTTTTGGATTAGTTGGTGGTGAGTGCGGGTGGCGTTTTTGAAGGCGTTCTTGGTGCTAGTGGTTGGGTCTTTTTTCCAGGCCTTTTCAAGGGAGCGGCAGAGTTTCTTGGACTTCTTAAGATCGTCGTTGAACCATGAGGCCTTTCGATTAGTATTGGACCATGTCTCCTGAAGACATATCACGTCAAAACCTTTTATGAAAGCACTC
This sequence comes from Lissotriton vulgaris, assembly GCF_964263255.1. Taxonomy (NCBI): domain Eukaryota; kingdom Metazoa; phylum Chordata; class Amphibia; order Caudata; family Salamandridae; genus Lissotriton; species Lissotriton vulgaris. Next base: position 1,529,835,851 of record NC_141693.1, read on the forward strand.
CAGCTTGAGTTGGCGAACTTGCTCGCTAGCCAGCTATGTTCCATGATACAAATTTGCAGGCCTTGCCATCCCCTAACCTAATTCAAGGCCCCAATGCCTTATTTGGGTGAGAGGGTGGGGGCTCCATTGATTCCGACCCCATGAGTCAATCGCAGGAGTCCAGCATTTCCAAGGGGGGGTAAATCTATTAAATAGGGGCGTGTTGTATGTCATCATCTGACTGGCAGACTGCGGGCAAGCCCGATGAGTAGGAACCAACCATTGCTTAGCCTCATCGATTGTCCTCACACTACTCAAGGGGTTATAGAAATGGCCCAAGGAAAGGGCCACAATGGATGAGATGGCACCACAGATTTTGCTCCGTCTAGCTGATTGCAAGATCCTCTCCGCAATGTGTTGTATGTTGAATTTTGTGGACCTTCCAATCCAGGAAACTCTGCGCACCATATTGATGAATCTCTCCAGCCGAAGGCCCAGGGTCGTATTGTGGTTCAGCCAATGTAGGGCTTTATTCTTTAGTTGATCAAAGTCTTCAGTGGCACCTGGGGAAAACGACAGGACGTTCACAAGTACCACTACGCATGGCGCTGACTCCGGGGGAAGGTATAAAACAGGTAACCTCTGGCACTGGCCCACTGCTTGATTCTCCTCACAAGTTCCCACACCTCTTTATGTCTCACCAAAAGAGGATTTGGGTGGGCCCGGTTAAACTGTAGGGACGGTTAAATTTCGGAGCAGTCATTACCCTCATTGTGTCTATCTTTGAGCAATTTAAATCTATTTGTGACAGGGGGCAAGGAGTATCACAGCCGTCGCTCTTGAATTTAGACATAACATGTTCCAGCTGGATATACCCAGCAGATCCCACTTGCAGAATCCATCCAACTTACTCAAATCTCTCAGGATGGTGAAGTCCCAGAGGGGAGATTTGAACATAATCTCATGACTGTCACTGCATCTGTGGACCTACCCTCAAGTCAGTCCCAACTGTATAGCTCCCTAAGATACCCCTCCTAAACATGGCCCATCTGTCTGTCCTCAGGCATGGCTCACACTGGTCTGCAAATGCACAATCATTAATTATGTGCAAGTCAGATGTCCTGAAATACAACTTCAAAATGTGCTAGGTCAATGCCCCCTTGTAATGACTCCATTTTAGTGTGTGAAAGGCAATTCTCAGAGTTCCTCCATTCTATTACTTCCAGCACAGCCTCCTTCCTATCTAGATGTCTGCTACCAGGATACATTGGAAAATCTCTCATACATTTCTTCAGTTCTTCCCTGGAGCAATCTGCCCTGTATCTGTAAAGGTGATCATGGTATGTAGCAAAACACTGACCTACATTAATGGCAGTTTTCACCAGAAAACCCCTGCTCGTCCATGACTCTTCTAATCCATCTCTGGCTCTCATCTTTCTGACCCAGCCAGGTGAGTAGTTTACCTGCCTTTTTATCTACTTGCGGTTGCCTTTGTTGTTTGGCCCAATACATGCCTGCACTTCCCCCTAAAGAGTCTCACAATAATTGTACCCGCTATGTTCCATTCCATGCATTTTGACCACCCCCAAATTCTGTATATAGTGTGCCTGCTGAAGACATAGTCATGCCTCTGGGTCTTGCAATTTCTGAAACATTTTCTTACACTCACTAAAGGCAATAGCCACACATGTACATCTTTTCTACTGATTCATAGGCATCCCAAATTGCTTCTTTTGCTGGCAGCGACCCCATATTCTCTTTAAAATATAGGTCAGTGGTGTGTGTTATCTGCTTTTTGGTCTTCAAGACACATAGGAAGCACAGACCAAGTCTACACACTGGACCCAACGCCACAATTGCATGCATAGAACAGTCCTGGTTAGGGGTGGTCGGAGATCTCATGTGGTAAGTAATGTGTATTCCCATATCTCTTCTACTGGGAATTTAAAATCAGAAAATAAATCAAGTCTAGAAAGAGAGTGTAACCCATTGTTGGCATAGGAATATTGGTTTGTTGTGAGGCGTGATTTTCTCCAAAAGGTCATGTTTTTTTAAACTATAACTGAACTTTGGTTTTTTTTTGTCCTCATTTGTACATAGCCGATTTATAATTGAGAGGTTGAATGTAGAGGCAGAGACAGAACCCACAGAGGAAGAGGCCCGAAGTCTAATGGCCTTAGATCACCAGAGTTGGGACTCCCGATCGCTTCATTCACTGAAGGCGTGTTCACAACATTCGGGTCCTCGCCTGGCCTCGACCTTTATCCTCATAGTCCATCACTCTGTCCCCCAGGCTCACTCTCCAGTATAACAGGTCCCGCAGAGTGTTCTGCTCTAGGATTATCAATCCACACCCAATGGACTATCCCAAACTTGTATGGCTAAACATAATCATAGGACTGAAATCCCCTACCATTTACTACAAAAAGAAAAAAAAAGAAGAAAAGAAAACAGAGGAAAAGGAAAAAGGTATCTACCAAGAAATAGGAAGAGGAAAAGAAGAGAAACATTGAAAAGATATTTACTACACCATACCGAATGTGGCCCATCATCTGCTCCTATCTGGTTTTACAGTAATTGTCCCAAATATCCCAAAATCTAGTTTTGTTGTTGTTGTGTGTATTGCCCTATCTAATTTGGCGACCCTATGGACCGAATTGATCCATTTGCTCTCTAACGGCGGGACAGGCAAAACCCATTTTATACATAGTTCCCTTCGTGCCAATAAAATTAGCACAAACATTAAACGTTTGTACTTCTTCGAGAGGCTAGTTAATGTGTCCTCATCTGGTATTACCCCAAATATTACCTGTAGGAGACTCACCTTTCCTTCCACCCCCATGATGCTGAAAATCGTCTCACCTACTTTCTCCCAAAACGATTGAATTGCTGGGCATCTCCAAAACATATGTGCTTCATCAGCCTCTATTTCCCCACACTTTTGACATTTCACTCTCCTGGAACCAAACTTGGATAATCTTTTCGGGGTCCAATAAGCCTTATGAACTGTAAATAAATGTTTTTTTCTTAATGGTGCAGCTTTAACACTTTGCCATAGAAGAGATAGAGTTACTTGCCATAAGGTATCCCAATCATAGCTCTGCAGCTCTTTCCTCCAAATAGATCCGGGCCACTGCTGCAAATCTTCATGGGAGTAGATCATATTCCAGTACCATATGGCAATTTCCTTCCGTCCCACTGGAAAATTTGCTGCCTTCCGTTTAAACCACCCATTTCCATTTCCAGTTTTTTTTAAGTGATTTAGCCCAGCTCAATAATTGAAGATTCTTGAATTTAGAGATGTCCCCCTTTGTTGCAACTTGAAGTTTTGGCCATGATATTAATTCATCGTCCTCCAACAACTCCCCCACCTTTCTATTCCATTGTCTTGAATTGCTTTGGCTAGGGAGTCTTGTAAACAAATTGGGGTTCCCGGTGAGTTCCATACTGGGGCCAAAGTACTGTAATAAGGAATACGTTGTGATAGTCTTATTTGATGCCATCCCCTGCAGGCTGCAAATAGGACTTTTAATTTCACTTTCTTGTAGTATTTTTAAACAAGAAGAACCTAGCTTGGGATTTATAAATAACTGTTAGGGCCTGAAATAGTGGTGAAAATGCTGGGTTGTCACCCAGTAGATGCCTGAAAATATTTAGGTGAAATGCCCTCTGATACTGAAGAAGGTCTGGAGTTGCTATCCCACCATTCTCTTTTTTAGCTCTAAGCTTTTGCCAAGCTATTCTGGCACTTTTTTATTGCCTATATGAAACTAATAGGAAGATTTTGCACCTTATTTATCCATTCCTTCTTGAACTCCAGAGGAATAGAATTAAATAAAAACGTATACTTTGGGAGGATAGACATCTTTACGAGATTAGATTTGCCTAAAAAGGATAATGGCAGAGTGTTCCATTTCTGTAGTAGTGTTCTTACTTTCGCTGTTACTTTATCAAAATTAACCTTCGCTATCGATTACATTTTCTGTACCACCTCTATGCCCAAATAACTAATATTTTGCTTAATCCGTGGACAACTGTAAAGTGTGTTCCATTGCATAATTTCAGTTTTATCGTGGTTCACTGCATAACCAGATATTTCCCCAAATCTTGTTATGATTTCCCAGATAGTCGATATTCAATCTTGTAAATGACCCGTAAAAATCCTTAGGTCATCAGCGCAAAGGCTTATTTTTTTTCCAATCATTACAAACAAAAGGAGTTATTTCCTGAGATTTCCTTAGCTTAATAGCGAGTGGCTCAATAAACATTTCAAAAAGCAATGGAGAAAGGGGACACCCTTGCCTGGTTCCTCTTCCTATTTTAAATTGCGGTGAAAGGGATCCATTTACCAATACCCGTGCAACTGGGCTATTATATAAGGATTTAACAACTTGTGAACACTTATCCCCTAGATTGAGACGCCAAATTATTTCTTGTAAAAACACCCAATTCACCCTGTCAAACGCTTTAGCTGTGTCACAGGTCATGATTGTTAACGGTTTGTGGTTTGTGGTGGCCAGGTCAATTGTACCTATTAGTTCGTGAGTTAAATCGTGAAGGTGTCTGCCTTTAATAAAGCCCTTCTGGTCCTGGTGAATGACAGACCGATCACCCTCTCCAGTCTCTTTGTGATTAACTGAGTAAAGATGTTATAGTCTGAGTTGAGTAGGGAGATCAGTCTATATGACTCCCATATCTTTGGGTCTTTATTAGGTTTGAATAATACAATTATGGTGGCTGCTTGCCATGATACAGGTAAAGCCAATTGTGAGATATAGAATGAGTTGAACAAATCCAATAATATGGACGCTAACTCTTCCTTTAAAGTAGAATATATTTGGGGCGTGGCTAGCAGCCAACGATGGCGGCCGCAGCTTAGAGAGGCTCCCGTGACGAGGCGGCTTCCCACTGAAATCCGTTATAATTATCCTGATTTTCAAGGTGTTTGAAGGGGTGGACCGGACCCAGAGTCCGTGCAGCACCTGGCGGAACAGTTTTGAGGCAGCGAAGGCCCTGGCGCAGCTCGAAATCGCTTGGCAGAGATCGGTGTGAGGTGGGGCCTACCATCCTCCTGGAGGCAGCGGAGTTGCGTACAATTTGGAGCCGGCCGGAAATAGACTCTTGGCGGCAGTGGTTGGCCGGATGTGCCGGTATTTGGGACGCACTGCCTGAACAGCCTGCAAACTTCCCCCGGCGGCCCGGTGACACAAGTGGGGCCCCGTGGCAGCCAGCGACAGCAGACATTACCGTGGGACCACGCCCAGAGGTGCCGCGGACAACGCCGAAGCTCGGAAAACTAGACCCGCCATTTTGGGCGTTGGCTGCACGTCGTGCCCCGGGTTCTTGCAGCAACCACCCCCGCGGGAGCAACCACCCGGGAGGAAACATAAGGACCCACGGTCTTTGCTGCATCACTTATGGATACTGTTCGCATGCGCTGAAGGATCACTTGCGCGGCCGCCCCACGGACGGAGGTAAGACAACGAAGGATCAGCCCTCCTTGGCTCGACCGCTGACCCTCTACACCGGTCTGCGACGACCATAAGAACAAGGCCATGTCCAACAGAGGCCCCAAAAATAGCACTACCCAGGCCAAACTGGACAAATTCGCTTACGAGAGGCAAACTCCTCCCCAAGAACAGCGCAAGAATGCGGGGAAAGCGACGGAGACCGAGGGGGCGAAGAAGGCCACACTGGCGGCACTGGCTCAGGTGCAGGCAATGGTGGGAGCAACGGCCACTGAGGTCACCCTGATACGGGCGGACCTCCAGAAAATGAATGAAAGGGTAAAACAGGTGGAGGTTGTCACCAAATCCTTGGTCGAAGATGTGTCCGAACTACAAACGGCGATGGAACGGCTACAAACTGACAACAATCTGCTCAGAGAAAAGTTGGATGACCAAGAAGGGCGCTCCCGGCGCAATAACGTTCGAATTTTAGGAGTGCCGGAATCTGAAGTTACGGGTGCTATGGACCTCTATGTGGAAGAAATTATCAAAACCAGACTTCAGCCCAAGGGCCTCTCGAAATGTTTTTCGGTGGAGCGGGCCCACAGAGTGCCGGGGGGCAAGCCTAAGACAGGTGGGCTGCCTAGGCCAATATTGGCGAGGCTTTTCAACTTCAGGGACCGCAACGCCATCTTACAGGCCGCAAGAGTAGCACCAGCCATCCAAATTCAGAACTCGAGAATTGCCTTCTTCCCAGACTACACGGCAGAGGTCTCCAGGAAAAGAAGGACATTTATAGAGGTGAAAAAAACCTTGAGGGAAAAGGAACTGCCGTACTCAATGCTTTTTCCGGCCCGGCTGCGAGTGGTGGCGGACAAAAAAGTGTGGTTTTTTGACTCCCCGGACGCGGCCCGGGACTGGCTTGAGGGATGGCACACTGTGGACCGGCAGCGGAGGCAACACAGGTCTAATCACGACCGCAGAGGTGACAGCAGGACTGGCTCACAGACGTCTGGTCAGTAAGGGGTGGAGGGCTCTCCATCCCGTGGTTTTGCTGGGGCCGGCGGTGAAGAATGAACCCCCTACTCCGGCTTTTAAGGTCAGGGCACTCGCTGACCGTTCACACACTGTTTAACTGCTGCATATGGACACTGACATGGACACCCCGGAGGCACGCAGGGATGCCGCCTGCTCGGGGAGACGCTCTCCCCCCTACACGCAAATTCTCTGGTTGCGGGATGGGTCAAGCACTCTGCTCAGTTGGGGGGGCGGGCAGCTGAGGGGGGTTGGGGGGAGGGTTGTACTGTTACAGTTTGGAATGTATGTATAAGGTCGAAGACAATGCCTAGGCTTCCACATGAGTCAATACAAGATGGGTGAAACGGACAATGATCATATGCCTCAGTGAGGTCCCTCAGCATTTTGCTACGCACTTGCGTAGCCAACACACATGACACACTTATTAGCCAACACACCATGGATCCCATAATATCTAATGGCCAACGTTCCCATTCCTGAAAGGGGTGACGTAGACCCTGAGTCACAGTGCCCCTCCTTGCGTCTAATGACTTGGAACGTAAGAGGACTTGGGGACAAGGTTAAACGGGGGGCTGGTGCTAACCGCCATCAAGAGGCAGAAACCCACCATAGCACTACTGCAGGAAACTCATCTGATAGGGGGAGCCACCAAGGCCTTGGATAGACAAGGCTATAAAATGATTGTCCACTCTGGGTTCACATCCGGTTCCAGAGGGACCGGTATCCTGATACAGAAAAACGCACGATTCATCCCCCTACAGACTAAGACTGACGACCAGGGCTGCTTTGCGGCCCTGCAGGGGCAATGGGAGGGAAAACTTTTCAATCTGGTTTCAGTATACATCCCTCCGGCATTGCACTCGGTACACCTCCCAAAACTGGGTGACTTCCTTCTGACTCTCCCCGAGGGCGAGGTCATCCTTGGGGGGGACTTCGATGCAATTCTGGACACACAACTCGATAGATTCCCCACACCGGTCCCCACGGGAGGGGCCCCCACCTCCAGCGCTTCTTAACAGCCATGGGACTGACTGATATTTGGAGACATCTCCACCCCGGTGCGAAACAATACACTTTTCATTCCGCAGTGCATGGCAGTTTATCTAGAATCGACCACTTCCTAACACTGGGAGACGGTCTCCAACATATAGATACAATTGCAATCCACCCTCGAGGGATCTCAGACCACTCGCCACTTACACTGACACTTTCCTCTCAGGTAAGATCGCGCAAACGCATATAACCCATACACGCCACCTATCTTAGGGTTCCCCAGGTCCGCAAGGCTCTTAAAAAAACAACGACACAGTATTTTCATAAAAACGTCCATTCAGTGCGTTCCTCCGAGATACTATGGGAAGCTTATAAAACGGTCTTAAGGGGACAAGCCATTAACTCCATCACGGGCCATAAAAGACAGCAGTCCCAGGAGCTAGTTAACCTGGAAGTAGCTTTACAAGAACGGACCACAGCACATGGGCAACACCCCACTCCATCCACCCTACATGCCCTTGCTATTCAACAACAGTTATACAACGATCACCTGCGCATCCAAGTAAAAGGGCACATAATCGAAAATCAAAATAGGATCTACGAGATGGGTGAAAAGGCTGGGAGAATGCTAGCATGGCTTGATAAACGGGAAGGTAAATCTAGGGGAATCCAACTTTTGAAGGACGAACACGGGGGTACATACGAACCCGGGACGTATCACTGAACTGCTCGCGACCCACTTTGAACGGGTGTACACCCCGGAACATGTGATTACACCTGAGATGGCCAGAGAAATATTAGCTCCGATCGAGGTCCAAACATTATCATCAGAAGTGTCGATTGAGCTGATGAAATCCAGTTGGCGATTCGTGCATTAAATCCGGGTAAAGCAATGGGACCCAATGGTATACCCATTGAATGGTATCAAGCAGTGCCTGAGACCCTCAGTAAACATCTACTGGGGATGTTTAAGGAATGTCTAGAGAAGGGTTCACTTCCGCCGGACCAGCGAGCGGCGACTATAGTAGCCATCCCCAAACCAGGTAAACCACCTGATGAATGCTCCTCTTACCGCCCCATATCCTTGTTGAATGCCGAGGTTAAAATTCTGGCCAAACTCCTAGCAACAAGAATCCTACCCCATTTACCATCAATTATACACCCGGACCAGTCCGGATTTATGCCACATAGAAACAAACCGTTGAATCTGCGCAGACTGCAGAGAGTACTGGCTAGGGCGGATTCGATCACCACACAAGCGGTGATATTAGCTCTTGACGCTAATATGGGATTTGACCTTGTGGAATGGGCATATCTATTTGAGGCACTGACGCACTTGGGATTCGGGCCCCGCTTTCTCGCGTGGGTCAAACTACTGTACACAGACCCGGTGGCCCATGTGGTGGCTAATGGACATATTTCGCGAACGTTCCCACTAGGGAGGGGCACGAGGCAAGGATGTCCCCTATCGCCCTTACTGTTCGCGATTTCCTTGGAACCCCTTGCTACTCTTATAAGGACCTCGCCCCTCCTCAAGGGCATATCCTGGAGGGAAGGATGGGAGGACCGGATGTCTCTATATGCAGACGATATGCTGATTTATCTAACAAACCCAGAAAGCGGAGTACCGGCCCTACTGCATATCTGTGACGCACAAGGCAGAACTTCCGGCTATACGTTAAACTGGAGTAAGTCGGAGCTGTATGTTTTGAAGGGACAGGTCCCGACCCTCGGCGCGGCGTGCCTTCTGACGATAGCGGACTCGTCATTTAAATACCTGGGCATTCAGGTTACTAGGGATCCAACGGAATTTATGGAAAAGAACCTGAAGCCTCACCTAGAAAGACTCAAACAAGATGTTACATTCTGGTCGGGTCTCCCACTAACACTCCTAGGGAGAGCTGCACTCTACAAAATGATGGCCCTGCCACGATTTTTGTATGTCCTTGAAAATACACCCTACCCGGTAGCCCCTAGGTTTTTCCAAAAGGTTGCTGCGTTAGTGTCTAACCTCCTATGGGGAAACCTCCCTGCACGCATAGCGCAATCCAAACTGCACAGAGGTTGGTATGACGGTGGTATCGCCTTACCTAACTTAAAACTGTACAACTGGGCAGCACACCTTAAGCCCATCAACCAGTGGATTCACGCATCACAAATCGAGCCAGCGTTCCGGGCTGACAGGGCACAATTAGGCACGAACAGCCTACTGGGTCCATTATACGACCAACGTAAAATTTGCACCTTACTGGGACCCACTAGACTAACGGTGAAGCTGTGGCATACAGCAACGGCTGCTCTTGGTTGGAAGGGGAGGATCACCAAAATGACCCCACTGTGGGACTCTCGAGTATTAGGCAACATGAGAAATAGTAAGGGATTCTCACACTGGGACACTATAGGGATTTCCACGGTGGGCGATCTCTGGGTGAGGAACGGGGTGATACCCTTCGATCGATTAAGAGAATTGTATGAGCTTGGCAAAAGGGAGCTCTATAGGTACATCCAGATACAACACGCACTACTCACAGCGCTGCCCCCAGACACAGAGCTGCCCGAGTCCTCCCCGCTGGAGGACCGCCTCCTCACTGACTTTATGGTGGAACGTGCAACATCGCTCACATACCGCAAATTACTCAACAACTTCCCAGATCCGACACTTTCATTGAAGACAAAATGGGAGGGAGACACTAGTGAAATGGACGAGCATGACTGGAATGAAGCAATTGGGTCCCCTAAGGAAGTAGGCATCTCTGCCCGACTACGGTTAGTACAACTGAAAATACTACACAGGGTTTATTATACTAGGACTATGCTACATCACATTCACAGGATACCACATCCTTACTGCCTTCGCGGGTGTGTAATGTAATGTAATGTAAAGCACATTTCTATAGCGCTCCTATCACTCCAGGGAGTATCTTGGCGCTTAACCAACCCAGGTGGACGGGTAGGGGGCAAGATGATGAATGCCCTATTACATCACACTATTAGATCAAGGCTCTGCAGGCTACATCAGTTAAAGAGAAGACCCAAGTTTTTTAATGCTTTCCTGAAGTGGGTCTCCTGGGATAATGCTCTTAGGGAGGGTGGTAACTGATTCCAGGCCTTAGCGCCCAGAAAGAAGAGGGATCTGCCACCTCTTGTAGTCAGCTTAAAGCGAGGAATGGTAAGCAAGTTCTGGCTAGCAGATCTCAGACAGCGGGTGGGGTGATATTTCTTAAACCCGTTGCAGAGGTATTTAGGTCCTTGCTGTTGGAACGCCCTGAACGTGATGACAAGTATCTTAAATAAGATCCTTTTACTAATAGGCAGCCAATGTAGCGCCTTCAGGGCCGCTGAGGCCGAGGATCTACGTGGCCAGCGTAGTACTAGGCGCGCAGTGGCATGTTGGACCATCTGCAGTCGGTGCAGGACTGAAGTGTGGGGAAGAAGGTACGTTTTTCCACACCATATGGGACTGCCCCCTGATTCAGGAATATTGGAGACAAATACTACGAACAGTCTCACAAACACTAGAAATGTCACTATTGCCCGAACCAAAGAGGTGCCTCTTAAACATATGGAAGCCTACTGACCTCTCTAGACATGGGCAGCTCTGGGTTACAGTGGGGCTGATGGTAGCAAAACGGGACATCGCACAACGCTGGGGCGGCGGAACTGCCGACCAAGTCACAATGGTGTTTAAACATGGATAAGGTAATGATAACAGAAAGAGCAGTATATTCCAACCGTGCCTGCCCGGGGAAGTGGAATAAATTCTGGACAAAATGGAATATATATAGAGGGGAGATTTGTGATCCTCTGCCGGAGGACGACCAAGATGAGTCCGACGAAGAAGAGGAAGTGGGATAAAGCTGCGAGTGAATTGTTGGGAGGGGGAAGCCAGGGATATTATGAAGGATTTCCTTACTGCGTTGCTAGGAGGGGAGACGAGGGATAGACTGCATGGTACAATAGCTAGGAGGGATTTGCATACACACGGCCCCCTGGGGCCCCTTGAGTGAATGGGAGAGGGACAAGCGGAGGACACTCAAAGGTGGTACTTGCAACTCGGACTGTATTGCTCAACACACGATCACATTACTATTCCTAACGTTTAAGTTGGTTTGTTGTTGTTTTTGAAAAAATGTAAAATCAAAAACCACTACTAACGGTGACACTGATGCATGTGATGCACCTCATTATCGCAGCTGCCACTTTGATATGTATAGAGACTGATAATCCAATGAAGATTTTAAGATGCTGCATTGTACTTCACGAGTTGATTTAGCAGCCGGCCCACTGGGTTGTAGGCATTCCGCTGTGTATTCTACAGGTGCAATAAAGGTTTTTGGAAAAAAAAAAAAGTAGAATATATTTTTCATTAGGTAGAGCGTCGGGTCCTGCAGCTTTCCCTTTCTTCAAGCTTTTAATGCCTCCATAAATTTCCTCAATCGTAAAGGGAGCTGATAGCTCATTCCTATTTTTTTCACTAATACTTGGGAGATCAATATCTTGAAAGAATGCTGCTATTCGATCAGTGTCTGGACTTAGATTCTCTGTATAGGGATGTTGAAAAAACTGTGGAAATGCTTGTTTAATCCCTCCTTCCTCTGTTATCTCTAGCCCAGTTTTCGGACATTTGATTTCTTTAATGGTATTCCTAGCTAGGTCTGCCCTTGTTTTCCATGCTAAACATTTGCCGCAGCCTTCCCCGTAATCATGATTTGCGTATTTACTCGCCTCCCATTTTTGTTTTATCCTAATCTCTAGGTTATCAGATAGATTAGCCTTAGTCTTGGATAGTTCCCCTTCGTGTATTGTATTATGAGAGTCATCTAGCACTCCCTGTGCTCGTTTGACTGCCTTTTCTAGTACCTAGAGTTCTTTTTTTTCCTTTTTCTTATGTGATGTACCGAGACCAATTAATATACCTCTGAGATAAGCTTTAAAAGCGCCCCAGACCGTATCCAAATGTGCAGACCCAAGGTTAATGTTGAAAAATTCCTTTGTGGAAAGTTTCAGGGTACTTATTATTGTTCAATCAAACAATAAGGATCTATTCATAGTCCATCTCCTTTCCTCTGTGTTATGTTTTATCTCGAGATATAAAACAACTGCAGAGTGATCTGACAAATGTTCTGGTATTTGCAATACCTTACTTATTTGCTGACTAATCGAAGATGAAACTAAAAAGAAATCTATTCGTGACCTATGGCCATGTTTTTTATCATAAAAAGTGTACCTACTTGTAGCTTGTCGGAGTTTGGGGCTCTTTGTAGCCCAAATATCTATCAAGCCTAGGTCTTGCATTATTTGCTTCACTACCACCCTCATTTTTGGGGTTGCCACTGCTGACCTCTTAGATGTAGAGTCATGAATTGGATTCAAAGTGATATTGAAATCACCCCCCATGATAATAGGGAGATTCACCTCAAGTAAATGTAAAAATAAAGGGGCATATTATCAAGCCTGTGCGCTAAAATTATCGCCGCTTTATCGGCCGAAAACGGCCGATAAAGCGGCGATAATGGGCTTCATAATATGCTCTATGGAATTCCAATCGAAGCACATGTTAGATGTGAAGACATCTAACATGGGCTTCGATTGGAATTCCACAGAGCATATTATCAAGCCCATTATCGCCGCTTTATCGGCCGTTTTCGGCCGATAAAGCGGCGATAATTTTAGCGCACAGGCTTGATAATATGCCCCAAAGTTTTCAGGAGTTCTGTATCATCTGAATTTGGGCTGTAATACCCCACTAAAGCTACCCAGAAACACTGTACTTTAAGCTTAACTATGATCCACCTCCCAGACGAATCAACCAGTGTTTCTCCCAGTACACTATGACATGTTTTTTTGATCAAAATTGCTACCCCTTTTATAGTAACTGATTGAGATGTATATAAACAGTAATCTAGCCAAGGTAGATATTTTATTATATCTGGCCATTCCTCTTTTGCCAAGTGTGATTCCTGAACAAAAATAATATCCGAATCACAGAGTCTCAGATACTCTAAAAATCTTTGTCTTCTAGGTGAGACTCTTAATTCGTTGACATTCCATGTCATTATCTTCAGACCACTAATTTTATTCTGTACCGGCATTCCAAAAAAGAAAGTAAAACACACTCCATGTTGCTTGGTAGCCTAAACTACGGCTGTGACAATTTTTTTTTTCCCAAATGCTCCCTCACCCTTTGTGAATTTATTCTTAAGATTTTTTCTACATTTTATTTCCCTATCTGTGCCTCCCCTCACCCACCCTGGGGAACCCTCCCATTTTTCCTGAGGTATAATCTTACACCTGAACTTTGTTGTAATACCTACCTGGCAGACCTGTGGCTGTGATACTATCCATGTCAAATGCATTGTAAAATGTAGGTCTTCAACTATGTCCACTCAGCCTTTCATCCATCTGAGGCTGATGAAATGAGTACCATTGAATTTTGTAACAATAAACATCTGTTATTCAGCGCCAAGATTCCCTGTTAGGGGTGAACATGCACTTTATAAATACTTATGTTTTTATGTTACGTTATTATTGCAACCACACCCTGGGTTACCCATTCATTCATTTTTCATTCACGCCCTGGGTTACCCAATATTCCAGATGTTCAGGTCCCACAGACTGCAGGCCCAGAGGGAAGTATAATGATATTAATACAAACTTTTCTGTTTCTTTCCCCCACTGATGTCTGCATTCTCTTGGACTTACCAAATGGTGATTCACCACTACTGGAATAGTCCTATGTACTAGAATGCCAGTCCTCTGTGAGTCACATGTGAACCCTCAATGCCATGAAAACAAGACCTAGTCCCCGCCTGCGGGTCTCCTGGAGGAGACTCATCTATGGGTCATGTCTTGAGAGGTCAATATTTCTCTCTTCGTCTGATTTCCCAGGCCATAATGTTCCATGCAAGGATTTGGAGCCCAAGCATATGTTATCACTTTGTCCTGGTAATTCTTATCAATGTTTCCCATCCTTTTCTCTCCTCATCTAACTCTCTGATTTGCAATATGTGAACCTAGTGAATCCAGAACATCTCATACCCCTTACATATTCACCCCACACTACTGCTTCTTGCTGCAGCCTCAAAACTGATCACCATCCCAATGCTTGAGGTGTGTCCTCCCCCGTGAACATCATTAAACCTTAAACTTTGATTATATCCACATCAAGTTACTGTATTTTTCCACTCCCTGTGGTGAGGGTGAGTCTTTGGTCTTCCATTACCCCTCTTCCATGCACCCACTGGTACAACAAGTTCTGGCCAATGTTCCAGAATCTCTGGTTCCAACTACTTAGTTCCAACAACTTTGTTCCTCCAGAAGCTTCGTCTCCTCAGCCTCCGGCTCTACCATTGTCGATTCTCCCATCCGGTCATGCAGCCTGTGGCCTAATCTGATCATTTCTGTTTTTCCTATGCTCCAGTGACCTCCACCCAAATAGCCATTCCCACACTTCTTTTGGGACTCTGAAGAACCACAACTGTCCCTCCGAAACAGTCTTACTGGTAAGAACACAATGTATTGTATGTTACACTTTCCAAATTCGAACTTGTGACCTTGCCTTTACGAAAAGGAATTCCATTGACCATGGTTTTCACAATACAGGGGCTCATTTTCCAAGCAGATTTAAGGATTATGTTCCAGTCGCAATAGTTTAGAAATTTAGCTAGGAGAGGCCTGGGCCTGACTTCCAGTTAAGGTGGGTTCCCTGGGCACCCTGTGTGCGTTCTTATTCACAAAATGGGAGAAGAGATTATTCGGCCATATTGTGTTCTTAAAAGTGTCCTCTAGGAAGAGTTTGAGTCCCTTCCCTCTTAGTGTTGGAGACAGGCCCACCAGTCAGATTTCATTACAGCAGGATCTTCCTTCCGCCATTCTCGGCTCTAGCATGCGGTCTGTAAGTAGTCACCTTGAGGTACTGGACCTTTTTATAGAGTATTTTCAATGAATCTGAGTGTTCCTTTAGGTTTTTTTTCTGTGGCAGGCCCACTGGTGGAGATCTTTTTGAAATCAGCACTTATCAGCTTAAAATATAGGGCCACAAGTCAAGTTTGCCTTTTAGAGGATCACATATTTTGGAATGATTACATTAGATCTTTAAGTGGAGATTTGTGGTTCCGTTCATCAGTATTGGTTCTGGTGATGATATTTTGGAAGACATATTGATCATTCTTGCCACTAGCAGGTTATGTAGGCTTTTGCTCCCAACCCATTGTCATCAGAGGAATTACAGGAGAACCTGTGCATGTATTCTGTTGTAGAGGAGGGAAGTCAATTATTACGTCAAGCGTGGAAGTCCTGTTACAATTCAAGCCCTCTGGATGATCAATTCCAAGATTGTTTTTTTTGTGGGTGTCTTACATGCACCTCATGGGTAGACAGTCAAAATATCGAGTTGTTAATGTCGAAGTACCATATTATCGAGTCCTAAAAGTCGATGGTAAGAAATATCGACAACCAAAATATCGTTGTAGAAAATATCGATTTATGTGTGTGTCAATAATATCGAAGACATGAATTTCGAAATCAGTAATATCGAAGCTTAAAATATCGATATTCAAAAATATCGATATGTAAAAGTGATGTTTTAAAGTATGCTAAGTAATGATATAGTCAAATGTTGTCTATATATAAGGTAATTTATACATATAATTTCAATATTTTAGTTATAAGTGTAGGAGCGGGATGTAGAGTTTATAGGGGATAAGGGTGGGTAGTGATTTAAAAAAGTATAGTGTAATTATGTAATAATAAATTTCGAATTTTAAGTAAAATTTTACATTTTCGAAATTTGAATTAAATATTTGTAAAAGGCGAAATTTTATATAAATTTATGGAGTATTTTTAATTTCATTGTAGTTTGCTTTTGTGTACGTAGTAAACAATTTTGTAAATATATATTTATATTTAAATATTTACGAAATAATTGTATAGTGTAATTATACAATTAAAAATTTCGAATTTTCATTTAAATTACTAAATTTCGATAATTGAAATTAATATTTGAACTAGTCGAAATTTTATCGAAATTTTGGGAATATATAAAAAAAAATTCTTTTTCTTTTGTGTATGTACTAAAAAGTATTGTAAATATAAAATAATTATTATATATTTTTTAAATATTTCTAATATAATTTTAGGAGCGGGATGTAGAGTTTATAGGGGATAAGGGTGGGTAGTGTTTTAAAAAATATAGTGCAATTATAGAAATTAAAATTTCGCATTTTCATTTAAATTTCGAAATTTCAAAATTTGATATAAATATTTGAACAAGTCCAAATTATATTGAATTTTATGGAGTATAGTACAACATTTTTTAGTTTGCTTTTGTGTATGTACTAAAAAGAATTGTAAATATAAAATTTTTATATATTTTTAATAAATATTAGTCTAATTATTTTAGGAGTGGGATGTAGAGTTTCAAGGGGATAAGGGTGGGTAGTGTATAAAAAAAGTATACTGTAATCATAGAAGAATAAATTACGTATTTTATTAAATTATTTCTACATTTCGAAATTTAAAATACATATTTGTTAAATGCGAAATTTCACACACAATTATGTTATATTTTTTAAATTTTGGGATTTTGTGTATGTAGTAAAAAGTATTATAAATATATATTTTCGTAGATATTTAAAAAATTTAGGTTTCAGGGTCAGTTTTTAGTTTGTGGGTAAAGGGGTATTTTTTGGTTTCAGAGTCAGTTTATAGTTTGTGGGTAAAGGGGTATTTTTAGGTTTCAGGGTAAGTTTTTAGTTTGTGGGTAAAGGGGTTTTTTTAGGGTTCAGGGTCAGTTTTTAGTTTGTGGGTAAAGGGGTATTTTTAGGTTTCAGGGTCAGTTTTTAGTTTGTGGGTAAAGGGGTATTTTTATGTTTCAGGGTCAGTTTTTAGTTTGTGGGTAAAGGGGTTTTGTTAGAGTTCAGGGTCAGTTTTTAGTTTGTGGGTAAAGGGGTATTTTTAGGTTTCAGGGTCAGTTTTTAGTTTGTGGGTAAAGGGGTTTTTTTAGGGTTCAGGACAGTTTTTAGTTTGTGGGTAAAGGGGTATTTTTAGGTTTCAGGGTCAGTTTTTAGTTTGTGGGTAAAGGGGTATTTTTAGGTTTCAGGGTCAGTTTTTAGTTTATGGGTAAAGGGGTATTTTCAGGTTTCAGGGTCAGTTTTTAGTTTTTGGGTAAAGGGGTATTTTGGGGTTCTGGGTCATTTTTTAGTTATAGGGGTACAGGGAAAAAATAAATTATGATTAAATTTAAATTAAATTAATTAATTGAAATTACATTAAATTATATTACATTCATTTTTCTTTTACATTTAATTTACGATAGTAATTTATTATGAATTAATGTCCTGCACTTACTCAAATTAATTGGTGATTGGAGTTGGAATAGTAAATTAAATAGGTTCTGTGAACTGCACTTACCCTAATTAAATGGTGATTGCAGTTGTAATTGTAAATTATTAAAGTTTTTTGACAAGCAATTACCTAAAGTAAATGGTGATTGGAGTCGGAATATTAAAATTATTAATTCTGTGTCCTTCAAATATTGATATTATATGTATATGGGTGTATGAATAATAACAGTTATAGGTTCTGTGTATAGTATGTACTCTAATTACATGTGTTATATAGAAATAGATAGAACATTACAGTTATAATACATTTGCAAAAAGACATAAAAATGATTTTGTAATGGTAATAGAAAATAATGACACAATTTTTGTTGACAATAATTTTTTTTATTCAACAATTGAAAATTACGATCACATATACATTTTATCAAGCTATGTTTGGTATAAATATTAAAAAAAGAAGGACAATGTTCTTTTAATAATCACATTTTTGAGTAGTTTTCTTGAAAAGTACTTTTAATTTGTAGAGAAAAAATGGTTAGTTAACATATTGCAATGTATAGTATTATACATACATAATAAAAATATTGTTTCTTAATAAAACATTAAACATGTGTAATGAAAAACATAAATCACAAAATTTCAATAAATATAGTGATATACAGATTATGATATTAACATATGAACACTTTTAAATGTATAATATAATATAACGATCTTGATTAGAACATTTACATCATCATCAATGATTGTTTTAACAATACAATATTGTTATGTATAATTATTATTAATAAATCCGTTTTAATAATAATAATTTTCACCTATTAGTCATATTGTAAACAAGTAAATCAGAAAAACAAATACAATATTACACATTTAGTTATATAATAATTTTTATAAATATTACATTAAATATTTCAACATTTTCATACTTAATGTAATAAATATTAAAAGTATGTAAAATATAATTAATATACAGTAAAAAAGATTTTCATTTCACAATGTACTATACAATTTTTTGTACATTACACATAATTTCGAACATATATATAACAATAATGGACATTTATAGTAGTACTTTTCACAGTTACATATAATTCGGTTCTTTTATTTTGTAACTACTCTTTGTCTTTTTGCGTTATTTTGGGAAAGGGAAAGTCGCGGTTGGAAGCAGGTTCACGTTTGCGTAGGTACGATTCTACTTTTATCTTTTTAAAGTATTGTAACTAAAAATTAAAGGTAGTCCTTTGTTATTTTGGGGTTGGTAATTAAAGTATGACTATTTACATATAATGGAGTGGACTCAATACGTATTTCCGTTCACGAGTTTTTGGGCCATTTGAAATAGTTGGAGTTAATGAGTATGTGGTATGATTTAATTAAAATTTAAAATAATAGGAATGTTATGTTTATATATTATGGTATACTCGTTAGTGTTATGTCGGTGGGATTGTTTTGAATTTTTTTGTCTCATATTTTGAAACAGCTATTTCCGTTTCCGATTACTCTTTTTTTTTGAGAAAGGAAGTGTGTTTCAGTTGTTAGAATGGAGATGTATAACATTCTTCCTTTATATTTTGAGTTCTCTGAAATATTTATCACAGTTTAAGAGAACAGTCGTCATTTTCAATGGCATTTAAAGAGTCGTTTTATTTGGATGATGGATAGTTTTAGCACAGTTAATAGAAAAATAATTAATGATTTGTTGGATTAAGTCTTTGAGATTTACACATTGTATTGTCGGTAAAGGATTAATCTTTATGATGTTCTATTTAAAGGTAAGTTATTCATTTTTATTATTTTGTTTGGATGGAAACAGTATTTAAATTTTTTTTTGTTGATATAATGATATATTTATTTAGTCTTTTTATAATAGTGTAAAAAAATAAATTAGACTAAATAAATATAGATTTATTATATTAGAATATGTGTGTTATCAGATTAAGGATATTGTTTGATGTTTATCCATTGATTTACTTATTGCAATTAGTTCAATGTTTTGGCTATCATTTTTAGATATTCCAGTCCTCTTGTTGTAGGATATAGTTGGACTTGCTGTTGAAGATATAGATACATGTGAGCAGTTTGTCTAGAGATTTTTGGTTTTAGTTGTATGACAGATTGCTCCATACGTAGTTCCTGAAAGCTTTGCTCTTTTTGTATAGCTGTGACTAGCTTGTGTAATGTGGGTGTTGTACGTCCAGTAGAAGAGAGGAAGGCATTGTGCCAATCTTCAACAGCATTGTTCGTTTTTGCCTCTTGGTTCAGCGTTGGTAGATATACATTCCACCAGGGAATTAAAAATTTAGGCTGGCGTCTGTGGCCTGACCTATGTAGTCTTCCTACCCAGTTGTCCTCAAAGTAATCTAAAAGTGGGGCGAGTCTTTGCTCATTTTGGGTGTAGAAAGGACTTTCAATTAATAGATTGTAATGTTCTGCCACATCAGTTACTGGTACATATGCCAGAGCAATGAGATGTTTGATTTGGTATGCAAAAGTTATATTTGTTGCATACTCAACACTAAGGGCAGATTTTTGTAAATGTCTCCAGAGACATTGATTGAAATGAAAATAACATCCTTGAATGGATGTGTGTGGGTAACTTTTCAAAATAGAATTAATCATAGCTTGTTCGAAGTCTATGATGATTTTCATTGGGAAGTAGTCAGAAGTTTGTTCTTTTATTTTTTGCAAAATTTCTGAGTACGTTGTGGCTTGTTTGTTCGGTAATAAACAGTATATGAAGGGGATACAGGTATTATGATATTGCCCATGAATTGTGTATAATTGGTAGAAAGGTTTTGGGCATATAGAAAAAGTTCCATCCATCATCCAAGTAGCACTTTCTGTTAATTTTTTAATATTGTTATTAGTTGCAAACATGATTATTCTTTTTTCCTTGCTATGATTATCATAACAAATAAATGGCTCGTCATTATGAGTGATTACAAGCTCAGGCGGAATTATGACTTCCTCAAAAGTTCTAGGAGTTGGTATATTGGGTCTACTTGCTTTCTTTGTCCTTGCTATTGTTCTTTTAATGGAAGCAAAAGATGGTAGCTGACCTCTTGCTTCTCTGGGAACTTTATGTAGTAATTCTTTCAGAATTACGTTGGTAGGTAGTTCTGATCTGGTACTTAATTCTTTGATATTCTCGAGAGTAGATCTCACTTCAATTTCCGAGATGTTTGGTGGGTGATTATGTTCAGTGGTATTAATAACACTAGTTTCCCTTGTTGTAGCACGGCCATAGCATTTATTGGAGTAATATTTCGTACACTTCCAATTCACTTTAAGGTCTTTTTGTTTCTCCTGAGTATAAATGTAGCCCATTTAGCATAACAAAAATTTGCCTTTCTGAGATGTAATAAATCTTGCATCATCAGTCATTCTTGAGTTCTGGTATCTAGAAAAGTTAATATACAAATATTAACAAATTATGAAATGTATAAAAGATTTTAAATAAAGCAAGTACTCTTCTAGTAATTTACTTACCAGCAGTTATGTTCTATGAATCGAAAGTAGGTGCTTGTTCAGTCCGATGTTGTGGTCCTATTGCCACGGTCTGTTGAAAAAAAATTTAAGTATGTTATAGGAAAAGTTACAATTTTTATTTTGGTTCCATTTTTGGTAGTTTATAACGTCTCTAAAAATACTTTAGTTTATTTGGATTTTAAAAGAGACATTTCCAAGATAATACTAACAGAAGCATAAAAAGAGTCATTTTTTGTTCGAGTATATGCTATAGAGTTTATAAAGACTTGTTATGTTTTATTTCTGAACTTACCAAGAGAATTAGAGTAGTAGCAGAATGTTTGTTGTTTGATGTGAATTATCTGTTTTCTGTAGCTTTGAGGTCTGTTTAGAGAGAAAGTTTATGAAAATTACCAATGCGTTTATATGTTCCATAAACAATACACACTTGTTATAAAGCATTGTTACTTATTTGCTGAAAAGAACATGGGATGACACATGTATTATGATTTAAAGCAAAAGAAACATATTTAAGAACAGGAATAAATAATTTTTTACACAGCATTGTAACGTTTTTTCCCCAAAACATTCTGGCTTCACAATATGTATTAAGAGTTACAGGCTAAGAAACAAAGTAGAGAGTTTGAAATTAGGACACTAATTGTCAAATAACGTTAAGTTGTGTAAATATGTAGATACCTTTTTAAAATTTAAAGTGTCCAGTATCTTGAAGTTGAAGTATAACTTGATTTGTTTGTAGAGTCTGTTTAAAGGCAAGGTACATAAAGAAACAACAATTTAGGTTACAAATCTTGGTCTATAAGTAATAGTAAAAAAACATTAAAATTTATTAACAGAGCTATATGATTACTTACTTGTAGTTTCAGGATGAATTTTCTTGCACAGAAGAATATAGATGGTGCTCCCAAAATTGGCAGTATGTGGTCACGAAGAATATTCCCTGCAAGTTTTATGGCTGTTTGTGACTGGTTTATATAGTCTATGTGTAATTAAGTTTGCTATCTGATTGGTCATATATGTAAAGACGAGTTACTATTGGTTAGTTTGAATTTTTTTTAACTTAAACATTTAAGATATATCTTCTTATATTGTTTATCTAGAGGAACTGAAATGATATATTTATGTAATAAAAAAACTCTTGTAATAAATATAGAATATGTACAATGAGTACTAAGTATAAAAAAAGTATGTTTACAAAGAGTTTATATCCAAATATCGTTAGTGTGCGAAAACACAATTTTTTTCAGTAAATGTTACTTAATAATTTGAAAATAAATTAGTGAAGTCTTTTAAAATGTGTGTATTACTAAGAGAATAGATTTATTGGTGTTATATATTAAAAATTGAGTATTATTTTGCAATCGATATTTTTATATAGACGAAAATAGTGCTATCGAAATTTTAGTATTCAATATTATTGTAGTGTGCAATATGTAGTATTGAGTGTCGATATTATGGTAGTTGAAAATAATGTTAACGATATTTGTGTAGACGATATTTTTGTGCATCGATATAGTTTGATCGATATTTTAGTCGTTTTCATGTTAAGTATAGGGTGTCGATATTAGTGATATCGATGTTTGAGACTCGATGTTATAGTAGGTCAATTTTTGTGAAATCGAAATTCTGTCAGTGATTCCACCTCATGAGGCCAGCTACCAACCCACCAAGTCAATCGCCTCCAATGCAAATCTTTCCTGACGTGGGGAGTGGGTACAGAGTTCCTCCCAATTGATGGTTCTAATTTTGTGTAAATGGACACAACTTATTCAAATGGCAGGATCCTGGTCAGAGTTGTCCCAGCTTGAGGGGTTGGGTTATCAAATATCCTCAGAGTCTTGGTGGTTGGTTTTCTGTTGTTTACCCCTGCCCCTGGTGTTAAATATTGCAGGGATTTGTTAGCATGAGCTGAAAGCCATTTTGTATTTCTGGCAGCCATCTTGTTTGCCATGTGCTGTCACATGCTCGCCATGTGCTCTGTCCTCCCTCAATGTTGACTGCTGTTGTAATCTGCATAGAAACAAACTATATTTAGCATCTTCCACCTTCGCACATGCTCAGAAGGGCCTAGCCAGTAGAATGCACCTGCTTCTCTAGTATAACTGTAAGGCTATTTTTGCTGCTGTATGGAAAAGTAACTCTCCTCCCACTTTGTTGAGCAAGCAGATCTTGCATGCACATCTTATGCATTTTGCATGCTTACATGAGCCAGGACTGCCCCTTGGTCTTATGCTGACTATGTAACCCTATGCATATATAAGGCCCCTGTTTTCTGTACTCCTTAGACAGCCTCATTCAGTTGCTAAGGCTTCTATGTGACATAGTCTCCCTCATCTGCGGTGAATACATGCATTATTTTTATATTTCAGCTTCTGTGCCAATTTCTTCTTTGTTGGTTTAAAAGGACCAAGTATCAGTGGGACCCCTGAGAAGGTTTCTATTTTCTACAAATGGCACTCCAACCTGGGGCTCATCAGAGAAGTGGCTATCTAAGGAGTGATCTTGTCAGGAGACAGAAATCTACTGTGGAGGACAGGACAGGACTCTACTAAGGAGGTACTTTGTGCACAGAGATTCTGGGGATCCTCTGACTCTGCAGCCCAGTATATTTCTGGTCTTCTGGATTTTGATCCTTCACATGATGTCACTCCTGACTGAGAACCTTTTTGGTGTGAGTATTCTAAAAAACGACCGTTAGGTCATTCAGAACTTGGCAGTTAGAATTTGGAAAACCATTTGATTGGTAAGAGTCGTTCTGCGGCACTTGCTGTTGGTATTGATGCCTTGGATTGGTAAGGTAGTTTAGTAACACTTACTGTGGCTTAGATTTGCGTTGGCCAACTTTTGATTAGTATGTATGTAATATGTAAATTGCATTTTATGTAGGCAGGTAATGAGGAGATTTTTCTCTATTTAAATGTGTTTGAACGGCACAACGTACGATGAGTACCTTAAGCCCTACTTTGATTATAATACTGCATATTTTGCACTATTTTTGGCATGCCTGCTCCACTCGCCTGAGCTGCAGCCAGGTGGGGTGATGCATTATTCTCCTACCTATTAGGTAAGCACATTTTTTGGACTTGGGTAATGGGAAATTGGACCATACTCTAGTGGCACATTGATTAAAATGTATCATGTGTTGTGACAACACTGTAATGTTTGTCCCACCCCTTTTTTGGTTCTTTGTGTTTCCTGTTTATTTTCACTACGATTTTTCAGTGTTCTGGAGGATATTGAGTATGACCTGAAATCCACAGGTGATATCATTTTTATTATTAATTATTGCAGTAGCAAAAACATACTGGTCCTGAAGAAAGCAGTGGCGTAATATATTTGCCACAGATGCTAAAACATGCCGACCCCTCCTGCACACAGATATTTTGTTAAATCTGTTGGTATTTCATATTGTTTTAATGTTGGAAGAATTGAGAGACACCATTATATTGTCAGTTTCTACTCATCTCTATCCAATTTTATATACCTCACACTTTCACTTTACACTATTGCACTGCAAATCAGTTACCCTTTCTGACATCTGATATTCTTGGTATCACCCATTTAAACATATATCTACCAATGGTTGATTGTCTGTCACAGCAACATTTAGTGAAAGGCAGCACTTTCTCCTGGGTTACGGAGAACCCACATGATGACAAAGGGCGGTACAGAGCGGGAACTGATGGGTACTTTTTCCCAACCTTAGGGATGTAGTGCTTTTTGACACACATCACTACACTTCTATTTTCACCACTTTGGTCATCTTTAGTTGTGCTTTGAACTGTATACAAACCTGAACCCTGTTTTCTGACCCTCAGACACTCTCTGTTATTAATACGCATTGTTGGGGCACGTGTCTGCTTGTAGGTCATTAATTTTGCCCTTAGACTCTCATTCAAACTGTTGTTTTTTGTTTTATGCCTGTTTCAAGCACACATGTGAAGTGTGGCTCAATGGTTAGAGCGGCAGACCCTGATGCAGAGGTCTAGCCCGGACCAGGGTTCAATTCCCCGCCTCGGTGGGTCCTAGGCTCAAAAATTCCATGGACCTGATAATTCTTGCCTCGGTGCCTATTGCAATCATGGAGTCCCACTCTGCAACTCTGGGCAATAGCTTGCTTAATCTCCACAACGGCCCCCACAACACTAAGGATGCCTGGCCTCTACCTTGGGTGTGCCCAGGAGTGGACGCCTCACAGGGAAAGCCAGGATGGGTTCCACAGCGGTATTCGTACAAGTGCCTTGA
Organism: Lissotriton vulgaris; assembly: GCF_964263255.1. Classification (NCBI taxonomy): domain Eukaryota; kingdom Metazoa; phylum Chordata; class Amphibia; order Caudata; family Salamandridae; genus Lissotriton; species Lissotriton vulgaris. The sequence continues at coordinate 1,529,861,388 of NC_141693.1, forward strand.
GACCCTTGCGGGTGAGTAGTGCGCTATACAAGTATCAATTTACAAAACAGTTTGTTGGGCTGTTTTTTTTGCAGTCTTTTGGAATACTATTAAGAAGCTCTTCTTGTAAATATGACTTACAACTAATATTTACAAATGGTTTGGTTTAAGAACAGTCTGTGGGCTGTCCTTTGTTTCTGTCTTAAGCGTTGATCTGCGGGTTAAATGTGTGTTTAAATGTCGATGTGGTTTGTGGTTTTTACATTAGTGATACTTCTGTAAGTAAATAGCGATTGCGCTCTTTGTGTAAGGATTGCTGGCCTTAAGCGCGCTGTATTATGTGATTTTGAGTGTATGACCCCTTCTGTATATGTCTGGAATGAGCTCAATGTGTGTGTTTGTGTTTTCTTGCTGTCATCAGTCTGTTATGCAAAATGTCATTTAATTAATATTAAATAAAAATTAAATAAAAATCCAGAAATGAACCATATGATATGCTAAATAGCTGCATGTTACTATTAAATTGATAAGAGTAAGCAACTATGCTCATGTACAAACTGCCAATGCTTAAAAGATAAAATTAGAATTCACATTCAATAGGAATAAAATAGGTCTCAACAACGAAATTGTGTGTTTTGCAATAAATAAACAATTATAAAACATTTTCCTTAGATACATTGTATTAGATATAAACAGGCAAACACATCAACTGAGTAAATTGGATGTTGCTGAACTACACACATTTTAGAACTAGAAAGGCCTCACATTTAAATAGACTGTCACAACAGCTGTGTTTTAACTGCCGCTTAGCAGCAGCTGTTGTTTTGATTGTAGGCCACGGAGCGACAGGAATGTTGACTCAGCCAGGATTTTGTCAGTTAAACACGGGGTAAAACCCTGCATTTCCGACTGCTGTTTTAAAAAGTTACAAACATCAGGTTCATTATTTTGCATAACAGGAAAACATTTAAAATAAGGATTTCCTTTTCTAAAGCTTTTTTACATAAGCATATCCGTGGTTCTGATTTTAAATAATGACTGTGTAGTGAAGAAGGTCCACTCAGGTAGGTTGTAATTCAGTATGTTTATTTCATAAAGATAATCAGTAGTAAAGTACAGGACATCGTGTAGTTATCTTGTAGTCCAGAGCCCCACCAGGAGCAGCCTGTCAGCTGCTCAGCCCATGACTAACTGTCGCTCTGCCTCTCTCAGTCCCAACATTTCGAAGCATCATCATACTCCAACATTCCAATGAGACAGAGCAAAGGCACTGGCAGAGCAGGGCTGGTAAAACACCTTACAATATAATATGCAGGATACTGCAAATCCCTTTTAGTTCTAAAAGAAGCATTAAACCCACAAGCAAATAAAAATTAGCAAAAGAGAGCCAAGGAAGAGATAACAAGGAAGAAAAGCAGAGGAACAGAAACAACATCAAGGAAAGGAGTAAGCAAAGCAGCGTGAAGAGACACGTGGAGGAAAAAGAGGAGGAGGAAGAGAAGAATAAAGCGAAAACTGATAGAGATAACACAGACTCACAGACATAGAAAAGATGAGGGGAAAAACGAGTGATCAGAAAATGGAAACAACAAGGGGCCGAAGAACTCACACGCACCAAGGACTAACCCCCAACCGCACCCACTGGCCAGGCAGGCAGGAAGGGAAGAAAGAGCAAGGCACAACGGAAAATGGACACCAGCCTCCACAAGGACACAGGAAAATGGGGTAACAGATTTCCTCCAGAACAGGGAAGAAAAGAATCAAAAAAGGAACAAAAGAAGGCTGGAGATAAAAGACGACAACAAGAAGTGTAGATCCAGAAACCAGGGATGACAAGGAGAATGACACCACGAGGAAAGCTGGACGAATAGAAAAACAGAGGCAAAGTAGATACATACAGTATGACTCCAACTTCCCTCTGTTTCCAATAAACAGAATAAATATGATGTTAATGTAGCATTGCTTTATTCAAAACAGCAACATTACAAAGTGTAAATAGACAATATCAGTCAGAGGGACTAAAACCCATGACCGTACACTACTACTGTGCAAGAGTGTGAGGAGCACTAAATTGGGACTGAAACCCATGTGACGCCCTGTATAGGGTGACCATTTTCAATGTAAAGGGGAATGAAACCCATAAGACATCCTGTATGAGGGTGAAAATATAAATGGGACTGTGACCCATAATAAGCCCTGTGTGAGGGTAAGAATTTAAATGGGATTTTAACCCATAAGACAGTTCCCTGTGTGAGGATACTCGTGTAAAAGTAGAAGGGGATGTGACCCTAACTACGGTGCCCTGTGTAAGGCTAAAAGTTGTATGTTACCTATGTAGGCAAGTGTATATGAGCCAATGGGGCTAGAACCCATTCCCATCCCTGTGTGGGGTACAAATAAAGTAAACATGTAAATGGAAACATGATTCCTAGAAGGTAAATACCCATAATCCATGCATGTAAGATAAGGCCCATGTAGGCAAACGTAATTTGAGAAGAAGGGACATGTGCCCTTAGCCATCCCTGGAGAGGGAAATAGTAAAATGTCAAAAGTACATTCCCATCCCAATGTAGGGAAATGGGGAGTGTAAAATGGTACACATGAAAAATGGAATGTGAGCCCCTGTAGATGAGTACCTGAAGTCCAAGAAAGAAAAATGTAGCCCAAGTAGGCAAGATTGTAGTGAGCACAAAAACATTAAACCCAAACAGGTTTGTAGCCATCATAAATGAATTTGAAACCCACCATACAACAAACTGATGCAGATGTGAGCATCAACAGCTAAGTATCACAGTTTTAAAAAGAATGTAAACAAATCACATAAAGTATTACTAAGTATAAACCAGACTGCTGTAGAACGACAAAACTCCATGTCAATATTTGAGGTGAGCTGACAGGTACATACAAACGTCTGACTATTTTCACCACCCTTGGTACACTTGCAGAGATAAGAGCACATTCTACATAGTTGACAACACATAATGCGAAGGTAATAGGACATCATTATGATGTTGACTTGACATGAAAAGAACCTTTGTCTCAGAACCATCAATATTGGAATTCTTTGTGAAGCTTGACATACGGGTGATCAAAAGATCATCAAAGGCAGGATGTGCTGGCTCCGGGAAACACCAGTACTCAGATGTAGACAAATCGCTAGAGAGAAACAAAACTGGAACAAACAACCAAATGAATTAGTCCACTCCGTCCTCTCTGGTGAATGAGGAGTACAGCACGACCCCTGGTAAAGTGCCGGACTCCGCTCCAAAATATAATCTTAGTTAGACTTTTATTGGAAGGGGTGAAAGGAAGCAGGGTAAACTTACAGAGCCTGCAAGCTTCAGGACACCGGGAACACGCAATGACATGGCAGCACATCCAAGATGCACTGCCGAGTGGCTCATGGCACGTAGGGGGATAAGAAATGTCTCTATGCCAGACACACCTTCCATGACGTCACAGAGGGCTCTCATGCGCGATGAAAGGCAGTTGAATAAGCGTTAATTCGCACTTTCATGTGAGGTACATTTGTGTGCAAACATATTAACTGTAACGGATTTAACGGCCCAGCAGGTGTGTGAATAAAATGCCAGTGAAACTTTTCACAGATTTAGGGTCGTAATATGCAGCACTCTCTAGCAGACAGCATAGAAACCACTGCACATGAAGGCAAATAAAGTACAGATACATTACAACACCCTCGCTCACAGCTGTCACACAAAGCGCAATGAGTGTAGAAAAAGAAGAGAAATGCCTCCAGACAGACTACTTGTAAAAAAAAACAGCTGCACATTTTCACAAGGCATGACACTGTAGTAAAACTCTCTGAGGTAAAATAAGTGTAGATTTGAGGAAAGAGCCAGCAGAAAACTTTAATGCATCTAGGATACCTTTGCGCTGTGCCACTTGGTGGAGAAATTTGTGGGGAAAAAAAAACGTAATTCCCATCCATGTAGTACAACCACATTGTGAAGGTCTTGATGACAGGTTCACTAGTAGAAGGAATCAAAGTCCAATTAACATAGTGTAGATGTGCACAACACGCCTGGGAAGGGCTGTCCGGTGGTGAGGACACTGGTGGGGCTTAAAGGCGTAGTACTTCATGCTTACTTGTTTCTTGAAGTCTTAATTTCTTTTCTATGTAGTACTTGTTCCTTCTTTGCAGTTGCCTTCCTTTTACTCAGTAGAAAACGTGTTTTTCCCTTGTAGTTATTACCTTCTTGTGGATACCTCTTCTTCCCACTGTAGTTTCTGTTAGCTGCGCCATCTCCAAGTTCACCTGTGTTCACCTGGTACCTTAGATCGGCTTGTAAGTGTAGGTTCTTCTCCACCTCGTCGCCAAAATATGTAGTGAAGAAGGTCCACTCAGGTAGGTCTTAATTCAGATAACCAGTAGTAAAGTACAGGACATCATGTAGTTATCTTGTTGTCCAGAGCCCCACCAGGAGCAGCCTGTCAGCTGCTTGGCCCATGACCAACTGTCGCTCTGCCTCTCTCAGTCCCAACATTCTGAGGCATCATCAGACTCCAACATTCCAATGAGAGAGAGTACAGGCACTGGCAGAGCAGGGCTGGTAAAACACCTTACAATATAATATGCAGGATACTACAGACTAAATAAAAAGTGGCGCAAAATGTTTCATGTTTCAAATTAGGCTTCTGTGCTTAGGCTTATGAATGGATGTGTCTAAATAGGATAGGCAAGGGATGCAGCTTGCTTTTCCTATGTGGAATTATCAAAATGATTGGTTTATTAAAACAAATTATTAGGAAAAAAATATTTTAAAAAATAAGTGCTTTTAAAATCATTTTTTAATATTTATAAAGCTTAATACTCATACTGTGACCTCCTAGCATTAAAATTAAATTTAAGTTGTGTTGTACCGCATAATGAGGATATTTGCATATGAAATTTCACGCTGCGCAGGCGTAAAAAACTCATTTTTATAAGGGTATAAATGATATTTCTGATGCCCAAATCTCTGGAATTTGTAGAGAACATTCTGAGGATGACTATTATGCAAAGAAATTATAGGATATTCATTTTAAGTGCCCCAAATATCAAAGTCGAAATTGGGCAAAATTCACTATTTTAAAAACAAAATTCTGCATTCTGAGAAGCTTTTAAAGTGACTTCTATATTGTTAGACAAGTATATTTTACACAGCTTACAATTGAAAATATGTATAAAAAACCAACAGAAGTTATCAAACTGACAAACAGGGGAATGGGTCAGATTTCTGTTTTAAGGATGGCTTTGAATAGGGAAAGCTGCATGGAAAATTTGCACACAGAATAGGACATCTGGGAAGAGTTAAAAGTCAGTTCTATATTTAGAAGCCTGGCAGGGCTACCAGAGCAAGGTCTGCTTTGACATTTTGATATCTGAAACTTTTTGAAAGACAAGATGGCAGCGCAGAAAAAGAAGGAGGAGTTGTGCTTATTTTTTCAAAAGCCCTTTTTATGCACTCATATGAATATACCACAACACAATTGTATATGTGAGCTTGGCCATATATACAGCACTAATGCTTTTAGTTTGGTACTTTCTAGGGCTGAGCCAATGGGATTTAGTTTGAATTCATTCGCCCTCATGTTTCACTTTTACATTTGCTAAAAGGATTGGGGTTTGGGTATTCTTATTCTTTAACTCATCAAAAGTACTATTTGTTTATGCCTAGTTGCTACTAATAGGGGTAGATAGTGTTGATAGTAGTGAAACCTGTTTCAGGTTTCCTACTGTCGAAATGGATGAAGGAGGCTAGCTCCTCTACAAATTAAGGCAAGGTAAAATGTATGTTGCTCTCTCCTTTTCTCAATTTTTTTTTAGCCTATCTAAGTTGTCTGTGAAATAGCAATGAGACATTTAATTTGCTATTCAGTAATACTGTTTTAAACATTGTTAGCATTAATAAAATTATTGAATATATAGGTTTTATTACTGCCCATCTTGTTTGATGAAATTTTGACAGGATCAGTAGTCTAGATTGTTGTTCCCTTATTCTGATCTTTAAGGGGAACTAGATGTGGGTAGTTTTTGTTCTAAAAGTCTTAGGTGATAACACCATTATTGTTACTTATTCCATGCTACATAGTTTTGCAAGGGCATTGCTAGTTTTTTATTAGCTAGTCCGTGTAAATAAACTGACAGTCCTTATTAGAGCTGATGTTGCATAGTTTGGATCATGAAAAATAGAACGCAGGGAAGATGCCCATGTGATCCTTGGCAAAAAAATTTTTTTTGAAGGAAATGTTGTTTTATAGATAAGAAACTCCTGTTAAATTAGCAGTTTTAGATTTTCCTGCTGCTCCTATAACATGAGAGCATGGTCCTAAGCGTACAATGTAGGTGCTTTTATTAAGAAGAATCATTTCAGAAGAGTCTGCAGTCCTGTACAAGTAATGTAAAATTTATGAGCAAAAGTCACAAGTTGACCTCGCACACCAAAAACAATATGATAAACATAATATTAGTGCTTAGTAGACATTTGTCTTGTGACAAAGATGGAATCCAATAGTTCTCCCAAGAAAATTCCAAGTCAATTTTCTTCTTTTTATTCTTTCTTTTATTATTCAAAATTTGCAGATAAAAACAATAGCCAACGCGTTTCGTCCGAAACTGGACTTCTTCAGGGCTTAACACAGTGTATCTTTATACAACGCGTCCCATCCGTCTTGATAGTTGTATATCCAATGGGGTTTTTAATTGTATAGTTGGCGGGTCATGCAAATCTTATACCATCCGTTCGATATATTTCAGTCAGAAAAGAGAAGAATAGAGTATATGCCATGTATCCGGCGTCGCCGTCTCGTACGTGTGCGGTCGTCTGGTCTGTTGGTGAGTCACCAATAATAAAAGAAAGAATAAAAAGAAGAAAATTGACTTGGAATTTTCTTGGAAGAACTATTGGATTCCATCTTTGTCACAAGACAAATGTCTACTAAGCACTAATATTATGTTTATCATATTGTTTTTGGTGTGCGAGGTCAACTTGTGAATTTTGATGTATAAAACAAATGCCTGTTTGTTTTATGTTGGGATCTAGGGGGTTGTATCCCAGACCATTTGCACCCATATTATAAAAATAGTAGGAACTTGACCCTCTGTGCGGCCTTTGCAGCCTCATCCCCTTTTCTGCTTGACTATTATGAGCAAAAGTGTAGAACATTTCCTTTTTTTGAGGGTTTTCAGATTAGTATACAGGAATACACCAATGTAAGGACTTAGAGTATGTCGGTGTTGTTTTTCTGTTTTCCTCACAATTTAGTAAATGAATACACACTTCCTTGGCTGCTTGTGATTGGGTAATGTACTACTCTTGTCAGTTCACCAAAGAATTCCTTTTATACTTGCCAATAGGTCCAGGCTGTTGTTTTTTTTTGTTACTCTCACATAGATAGATGGAAGTGGTTCTTGGGAGCCTTTCTAATATATGGGGCGTCCCAAGACTAGGAAGTATTCTGACACTATCCTCTCTGTTGATAGACTGTTTCTGTGCCTTGTCTAAAGACCTTTTGTTCTGTCCACCAATAGATATTTGCTGCTTTACAACCATTGCCAGAGGGGCCTGGACATCAGATTCAGCCTGGGGAGTCAGCGTCAGCACCAGTCCAGCTTGAAGCCAAATTGAAGGTAACCAGCACAGGCATTGCTGGCAACAAGGACCTCAGTGAAGGTGGAAGCCCTGAATTGAAATGTGTACCCCTGCCACTGTCTTGGGCAAAAGACAGGGTCACAAATCAGAAAGGAGAAATCGTGGATCAGGCCCAGCTGAGAGTCACAGACCAACCAGAATGGCGAGGAGGCTTTCCTTGAGGTGACCCCCTTTTGAAACAAGGGTTGCTTCAGAGATCCTAGCACCAGGCCTCACTTGTGTGTTGGTCAAGAGATACCTGGGTACACTGGATGCAATGTGTGGCCCCAACGAATGAGCAGTGGGCCAGCAGAGAAATACAGGAGTTAGGGAAGGACTTGAGATTAGGATACAGGTGCTGTGTCTCTGGTGCCTGTTAGATTGAAGTGAAGAAAACTGGTGCACTGCCTGAGACACTGGACAGGATCGCTAAGAGCATTTGCCCTGGTGGGTGACTGCCCTATCCTGAAAGAAGAGATCTTTTTGTCCTTGAAACTGGGCTGTGATTCTTGAGTTGCGAGTTGTGCAGCTCCACCGTGGAAACAACAAGAGCCTGCCTCAAACGGACACAGGGAGAAGACTCCCCTCTGGCTTGGTTGTACAGCAGCTTCAATTTTCCCAAGGACTTCTTCTTTTTTAGTCAATAATGTACCCCTTTAGTCATCCCATTTTTGAGGAGGAGCAGCCCTTTGCAGCTCTTCATTCTAGTTCTTATGGCCCTGTGTGGTCCTCCTGGTCCCAGATATGATTGATGTTCTAGCCCTCATAAAAAGAAAATTGACAAGTAGCCCTGGAAATGTTTACTAGATGGTTTTAGGATTTGCTTTTGCTTAGGACTAAAAAAATGATAATTCTATTTGTAATAGTGGTCATTACTTTCTGATGACCCGATGCTCCATTCCCTTTGTATTCCTGCTTATACTTTACATGCACCCGCTTAATGAAATGTTTAGAATGGAAAATGCCCACCTAGCAATTAATTAGGATATTGATGAATTCATGAAAATTAATGTGCAAATATGTTCTATGTTCCTAGTGGATCATAGGAATGTATTTAGCTCATGCTAAAAGGACTATCTGTTAAATATTGCAGGGATTTGTTAACATGAGCTGAAAGCCATTTTGTATTTCTGGCAGCCATCTTATTTGCCATGTGCTCTGTCCTCCCTCAGTGTTGACTGCTCTTGTAATCTGCCAAGAAATGAACTATATTTAGCATCTTCCACCTTCGCACATGCTCAGAATTGCCTAGCCAGTAGAATGCACCTGCTTCTCTGGTATAACTGTCAGGCTATTTTTGCTGCTGTATGGAGAAGTAACTCTCCTCCCACTTTGTTGAGCAAGCAGATCTTGCATGCCCATCTTAGGCATTTTGCATGCTTACATGAGCCATGACTGCCCCTTGGTCTTATGCTGACTATGTAACCCTAAGCATATATAAGGCCCCTGTTTTCTGTACTCCTTAGACTGCCTCATTCAGTTGCTAAGGTTTCTTGGTGACGTAGTCCCCCTCATCTGAGGTGAATAAATGCATTCTTTTTATATTTCAGCTTCTGTGCCAATATCTTCTTTGTTGGTTTAAAAGTACCAAGTATCAATGGGAACCCTCCGAATGTTTCTATTTTCTACACTGGGAGAGCACTTAATCCACTACCGACCTTCTGCCTGAAATGGAGGCCTGGAATCACTAGCACTCTGTACTCATCTGGCCATCCCAGCACCTCAGAATCTTTGGCCGTGCTGGGCCAACCAATTCAAACAATAGAACAAATACCAGAGTGTGTGCACCTAACCCTGCTGTCCCCTCCTTGAACCAGGACTGTGCTGCATACCTTAATCCGTTAGCTGCACCCTTCATATTTGGATGCCTCAGTGACATCTCTAATGGTCTCCACATGAAATGAAATGAAATGAAATAAAAAGAGGATTTGTAAAGTGTGATTGCTGCCCTAGGGCGGCCAAGCGCTACAAGAAAATGGTGCTACCCGCTGAAAACAGTTGTCGCAGAGAACTAGTTGTATGTGTTAAAAAGAAAAGTTTTTAATTGCTTACGGAAAGAAAGTAAATTGGGGTTAGCCCTAAGCTGGAGCGGAAGTAGGTTCCACAATTTGGTGGCATTGTAAGAAAACAGCCTACCGCCTGCTCTGATTCTCCTTACTCGGGGAACTGTAGCCAAAAAGGCCTGACTTGAGCGGAGTTGTATGCTGGGGCGGTACGGTATAATCAGCCCACGGCTGACTGCCGGGCCAGTCTGCCAATAAGCCTGGTGGGAGATGCACATTGCTTTAAAGTAAATTCTTTCCCGCACCGGGAGCCAGTGTAGGCTCCTAAGCCCAAGCTTTGCTGATGCTATGCGGGGCAACTGAAGCAGCGTGCGGGCAGCGCAGTTCTGAATAATCTGCAGTTTCCGCAGTGTGTAATCAGGCGCACCTAGGTACAAGGCATTACTAAAGTCCAATCAAGACTGGATCAGACCTTGAATGAATATCTGTTTGGCTTCCATAGGTAGGAGTGGAAGGACTTTTTTCAACATCCTGAGAAGACCAAAGCAAATTGCTGATAGCTTAGTTGCCTGGGTGTTAAAATTCAGAGATTTATCCAACCATACTCTTAGACTTTTTATATTGTCTTTAGGTGTAGGTGGTGTACCCAGGCTAGGGGGCTATAGGAAGTCAATGTTAGATATGGCAGAAGGACCAAGGAGCATCAGCTCTGTTTTGTCTCCGTTGAGATTGAGACAAGATGTTGTCATCCAGTTTTTTACTGCCTCCAGACATTTCATCAAGCTACTCCGTGCTAACTGGCCGTCCTCCTGTGCGAGGGATACCACTAGCTGAGTATCGTCCACATATGTGATGATCGTGATGCCAAACGGACGGACGACCTCAGCCAGCGGTCTCATGTAAACATTGAATAATGTAGGGCTCAAAGATGAGCCCTGCGGAACCCCGCAGCTCAATGGTTTGCTGGAGGAGACAGTATCTCCCTCGAAGACCTGAAAAGTCCTATTGCTCAGAAAGGATTTGAGCCAGATTATTGCCCTCCTGATATTCCCAAATCAGAAAGGTGACACAATACCGTGTCATGATTGACCGTGTCAAATGCTGCACTCAGATCGAGGAGGACCACTGCCACTGATCCCCCCGGTCCAGAATCCTTCTGGTTTCCTCAGTGACTTTCAATAGAGCAGTCTCCGTCCCATGTCTGGGATGGAAGCCCGTCATGGTGGTGTCAAGGAATTCGTTACTCTCACGAAAATTCATTAAGTGTATGTTAATGTGTTTTTTCAGAATTTTGCTCACCCAGGGGAGCAAGGAAATAGGTCGATAGTTATTGAAATTACCAGGGTCCAAATTCGGTTTCTTCAAAAGTGCGCGCACCATGGCTTGTTTCCAGGTGGACGGAACTATCCCGAAAGATAGGGAGGCATTGAGAAGGTTCATAATAGTAGGAAGAACAACATGGATTACCGAAACCAATATGTCCGGTGGGGCTGGGTCACATGGGGAGCCTGACTTTACTTGACGCATCATTATTTCAAGGGTCTCCTGTTCAATTAAAGGAAACTGATCCAAGATAGCTGAAGACTGGTGGACAGCTTCTAACGGCAGTAGCTGTTTTTGACCAGGGCGGTCTGGGTACGCATCTGTAAATGATACATAAATTTGATACACTTTTTGGTAAAAGAATTCTGCTAAATCATTACAGTGAGCCGCTGTATTACAGATGGATGCAGGAGAAAGAGGAGGTTTAGTGAGACTCGTAACTATTTGAAACATTTCTTTTGGTGCTTTTTATCTCTTGTTTGTAGGCTCTTATTGCCTCTTTATATACATTTTTATCAGAAGTGTATTCCAGGCGCCACCTTCTTTCAAATTTTTTACATTGTCGTTTTTTTTCCCTAAGCTCCGCTGAATAAGAGGGGGCGGTTTTCCGCGACTGCTTTAAAGTAGTTTTACAAAGGGGAAGTGTGGCCTCAAGAGAATTCAGAATCCATTCATCGTACTCCCTATTGGGTGCAAGAAGATCCTCTTTAGGTGGAGGTCTAGAGGTCATAAGAGTATTAGTCCACTGTTCACTGGGAGTCTGGCCCAATTTCTAGATTTCCGTGGGGTGGGAATCAAAGAAGATGGCTTGCTTATAGACCATGTGAAAGGGATCAGTGAGTGGTCTGTCCAAGGAAGACAGATAGTAGAGCCAACCCTAAGCTCGGAGCAATTACTGAAAACTGGATCCAAAAGGTGGCCTCTAATATGGGTAGAGGAGACAACCAGTTGTTCCAGTTGTAATGCGGCTAGATCGTCCACCAGCTCCATCACAATACGGTCGGTGGCAGTATCAAAATGGATATTTAGGTCGCCTAACAGTGTGAAATTTGAGGGAATTGTAACCAACTCACCGACAATCTATGGTAAAGCCTTATGAAACTGATTTGGGGGGCCTGGAGGGCGATATATAAGAGTGCCCGAGAAACAGTTATTGGGGGAAAAGTCAATACAAAAAGATAGACTTTCGCAGTGTGGGATAGAGTCAGGGGAGCACCGGCATGCGTACTGTTCTTTGTAAATAATTGCCACGCCCCCTCCTCTCCCTAGTGCACGGTCTTTCCGCATAATCTGAAAGCCCGGAGGTAGTGCTTGTATTACATCGGGTTCGGAGTCTGGCGTTAGCCAGGATTCCGTTAAAAAGACTGCGTCTGGCATGTGTTCCTCCAGCATAAGGGCAACTTCTACACTATGTTTAGGTACAGACCTACAGTTTAAGAGCAGCATGTTAATATCCCGCTTTCCATCCTGGTGCTGAGAGGCATTCAGCTTGTATTTACAATGAGGACATATCAACGGGCAGCTCTAGAGCGTGATAAGAGTGCGCGCAACTAGCTTCTCCAATGGTTCTCATACTAAGTAGAAAATCCAAACTATAATGCCTTCTCTGTACAGGAGGAGATGCAGGGGTTGTGGCCACCTGCGTGACCGGCGTAGGGTGCTCATTATATGCAAAGGTAGAGGGAGGGACCGAACAGCTACTGCGGCAACCGGATCTACCCCCAATATGGCAGCGTCTTTCTTTTCCCCGTACCAGCGCCTACTCGGCTGTGGGGGGAATCTGCAGGGTGACAAGTGAAAAGAGGTAGATCTACGTAATTTTTAAAAGCAGAGCCAAATGCAACAGAACACAAAGGAAAAAATAACAGTTTTAAAATGTGCCAACTTGTTCTCCCGGCTTTCCGCCTTAGGAGCTAGCGCCAGGTTCTAACTAACGCGCGTGGTTCTCAGCGCGATTTAAATTCTTCGGGTAGGGGTCGGGAGGTCCCAACAGCTAGTGCGGCAACCGGGTCTACTCCCAATATGGCGGCGTCTTTCTTTTCCCCTTCCCAATGCCTACTCGGCTGTGGGGGGAATCTGCGGAGTGACAAGTGAAAAGTGGTAGATCTACGTAATTTTTAAAATCAGAGCCAAATGCAGCAGAACACAAAGGAAAGAAATAAAATGTACCAACTAGTTCTCCAGGCTTTCCGTCTCAGGAGCTAGCGCCAGGTTCTAACTAATGTGCATGGTTCTCAGCGCGATTTAAGAGCTGGGGGCAGTGGTCGGGAGGTCCCAACAGCTAGTGCGGCAACTGGGTCTACCCCCAATATGGAGGCGTCTTTCTTTTCCACGTCCCAGCGCCTTCTCGGCTGTGGGGGGAATCTGCGGGGTGACAAGTGAAAAGAGGTGGATCTACGTAATTTTTAAAATCAGAGCCAAATGCAACAGAACACAAAGGAAAAAAATAACAGTTTTAAAATGTGCCAACTAGTTCTCCCGGCTTTCCGCCTCAGGAGCTAGCGCCAGGTTCTAACCTACTCTGGAGGAGACGGGCTCTATTCCGAGGACATGCAAGTCAGTTTTTGAACTGCAGGGTGGTTACACATTAATGATGCAGCTTCAAAAACCAGCTCCCTTGTACTCAACTGCGTTCCAAGAGGACTGGGCAGGTATTGATGGTAGATATTGCCCTAAGTGAGCCGGTCTCAAAGGAAGTTCTCCACTAAGCTAACATGCTGGTTCAGTGCTCAATTATTTACAACAAGGGGTGGTGATGGACAGAGTCTCTGAATTAAGCAGAGTACTCTCACCCAGTCAAGAGATCAGGGCTAGATCCAACACTGTTTTTTAGATCATTGCACCATCCCAGTTTCAGAACCTGGCTGTATGCAAATTAGTCTGTCCCTGGCCCAGTGCCTCATGGGAACAGGGCAGACCAGACTACAACAGCCAATTCTTACACTGGGAAGGAAACAAGCTTCCGGGGACCGGTTTCTGGCATTACAGCCGTCTTCGGCCCGGCTTGCTTGAATCCTGATGGTGCAATGAGCAAGGGACTCACATCTGAGTATACCCTTCCACGCTTAGGGTGGACAAAATTATTTACAACAAGGGGTGGTGATGGACAGAGTCTCTGAATTAAGCAGAGTACTCTCACCCAGTCAAGAGATCAGGGACAGACTGATTTGCATATAGCCAGGTTCTGAGCTGGGATGGGGCAGTGAGATAAATAACGGTGATGGATCAAGCCCTGATCTTTGGACTGGGTAAGAGTGGTCTGCTCAATTCAGACACTCTGTTCATCACCACCCCCTTTTCTGAATCGGTTCAGTGCTCAAGCCATGCATCCTCAGAGAGCTATTTTGGGATAGGAATAGAGGTTATGCTTTGACAAAAAAGTTATAAATTAGGAGTGAGCAAAATGCACAATTTATATTTTTGCGCCTGTATATTGGGCCGATCAAACATCTTTAGTGCATCCGATGCATGGGGTGAGATGCATATGTGCATCTTTGTTGCACTCATAGGAGGCTGAAGGAGAGCCCAAGCCCTCTTTGCATTTCTATTAAATTGCATTGTTCTTTGTAATTTTTACATGTGTATATTCCAGCAAAATTTCCAGCAGTCTATAATTGTAATCCTTTGTTCAGTGACTGTTCAAGGGCAATGATCTAGAAGTAAATGCAAAGATCAAAGCTTAAACGGCAGACTAGTGGTCCTGCACCTCATGCCAGTTTCCCAAATTCAAACATCCTGTGCAGTGAAACCCCGGCCTCAGCCGTTACATGATGCCTCTGTGTCCCACATCCTGAAAATTGCAGCACACGGACCGTCGTGCTTGGATTTATTCTTTGGATCTGCGTTGTCGGGCATTACCAAGCCCTGGGAATTCCCTTGTGTCCAGCTTATCACACTGGAGCACTCATACTGGACCACACCGATTTGTTATTGTTGAGCTGTTGCTTTGCTTTATTTAAGCTCTGATGAAGTTCAAAGTGAGAGAATAAAACGCGATGGCTGAGCCTAATGTGTCATTAACAATTGAAAAATATTAATTGGAAATAAAACTATAAGAGTATCTTGGACTTCTTTGCCTGGCACAGACCCACTTGCAGCTGCAATGATCTAGAAGTGTGACCATCACATGTGAGTGTAGTAGGCCCTTTTCCCTTTTAGATACTGTCGCTGGTGATCCATGCTGGGTGAATGTCTGTTGATGGCACCATGACTTGGACCAAGAGCCAAACCTATTGCTTCAGTGGATATGCCTGCAGTCATCATAATCTCTTATAATTTCATAAGCATTAATGCTTGAGCTCCGATATCTTTCTCTCAATGGTGCACAGTGAGTGTGCCCTAACACAGTTTGCACATTCACTGATGGGTTTGTCATGTTTTGACTCTTATCAGCAATGTTTTCAAAGATATACACTATCGCCTGCGGGGACGGGGGGAGAATCATGAAAAAGTAGAACAGTGTGTTGAAGAAAAGTGTAATGTGTGACTGTGTATATCTCATCAAGGTATTACATACAGTCTGTATCTATATCATTGCATCAGGAGATTGCATACTTATTATAGAACCCCCAGAGCTATTTAGAAAATGCCATTTTGTGTGCATGTAGTTGTAAATGGAGTAACATCTGTTGCCAATTTTTGATTGCAACTGTGAGCAGTTGATGGCCCCCATGGTAGGTGTAAAGCCGTTATGTCCTTCTGTTATTATTGTACATGCACCAAAAGGTGGTACATGGGTGCCTCACAGGGTTTGATCACATATATGACTTTCTATATTGCATTGCAGATGGATGATTAATGGTGAAAATACCTTTGGGCACTTGGAGCAGAGGCCAAGTGGTAAAGTATCATAGTGCACAGTGCAGCTTGATCTGAATGGGGATCTTCTGCTGCATCTTATTCAGATGGATGATGTAGGACATGACAAGGTGAGGAGTTTGTTGATTATGTCCATGCTGAGTCCTCATTTATTTTGACATTACAGATATGTGTATAGTGTTATCATGTATATACACCTTGTTGCCCTGTAGACTATTGATTATTATGGATAGGTATATCAGTTGACTTGGTATTGTAGTGTTGAAAATCCACTTACTTGTTTCTATAATTCTGGTACTGATCAATCCAAATCCATGGAGCACTTGAACACATTAATAGCACAACTCTAAACTTTTAAAGACCTTTATATTGACTAGGCACTACGTTCTGGCTAGTGCTTTATTGCGTATTTAGACTGTTCATATCTCAGAACATTACCCTTTCAATATATAGCATATTCTTTGTACTACTTAGGTGTTCAACTTGGAATCCAATGCACTCAATGACCAATCAACCTAGAACCTCTTATAGGGACATTGCAGAAGAATTCCAAAGTGTGGATCCTGGACTTGAATTGCAGGACATATTTGAAATATGCAGGTTAGCTACCCCATGTGGTCAGGATTGCTGAGTAGTCTAAGGTGATGCTTTAAGGCTGTAATATCTCCGGGAGGCATGGGTTCGATTTCCCACTTCTGACAAAACTTTAAGTCGATGTACTCTTTGAGTTCCTTTAGAATCTATTCTTAGCTAGAAAAGTATTCAAAGCATATAATATCCAATTTGGTACCAAACGTCAGATTCAATTATTAAATATATTATTTAGCCACTGTGAGACAGTTTAAATTCTGCATCGAGAGATCTAATAGCTGTACTTCAACAATAATATGAATTTTCTTTTATGATTATAGCAACTTCAATGCTAAAACTAAAATTATGACAAAAATAGCAATGCCATATGGCAGGTTAAACAGAACTGGTCTTAGGGTGAAACTGCATGAATCAGAAACTGAAATGTAGATTAAATAGATATATAGGGCTTTAGTTTATGCCACAATGATATGATGGGCCTCTGTTAGCAAACCAAGAGTAAGTTATGGGCATGGATAAGAACTTTGTTTAGATACTAATGTCTATATATCTTTGAAATCTGATGAAGGAATATTTGGTATGCTAAAGACAGCTGGAGGTATGTGAATAATTTCCATCTTGAAATTGGATTCTAAAGATTAATTTTATTCAAGATAAGCAAGCACCAAATCTTGTTCTAAAGGCAAACTAGAACTCAACAAACTAGTTCAGAAACAGAATGCAATGGCATAGGTTTACAACAGCAGATTTCATCTCAGTGCAGGGGTTATGTAGTATTTCTTTTTAACTTTTGAAAGAAAATATAAAATAATAAGAAAGGGAGTTCTATGCTTTTGAGACATTGCATATGAAACTTCGTTTGGAAGTTTAATTTCCTCACTGCAGTGGTGTTGAGGGAGAGGTGTGCACAGTGGCTGACTCCAGAGCCCTGAGTTCGTGGCTTGATCGCTGTCCTCAGCTCAGCATCATGTGACTTTGGGCAATAGCTTGCTTAATCTCCCAGATGCCCCCCCCCCTCTACCCCCCAGCACCTGGATACCCTTAGGGGTGATAAGTTTGCACTTTGCAAATGTGGAATTATTATTATTAAGGTGGTTGTAATCATTGTAATCCAATTGTCTGGATCCCTTTGACAAATATAGTTTATCAGCAATGTACAAGGGCATGCTGAAGTAAATTGATTTGTAGATAACACATATTAAACCTCAATGATATTAGGAGGCAGTCATTTGCCATGGAAATGCTAATTAGTATAGGTATCAAACATTTTCAGAAAAATAAGGATTCAGAGGCAGAAGAACTTGATTCTCAATCTGTAAGCCTTTCAGAAACTGACACCTTTGTTACTGAATTTAAAAACTCATGTGCAAGAAGACATTTGCTAGGCTTATCTATTCAGGTCTCAATTACACTAATACCAAAAGGGGCTAAAACAATCAATTTTCAAAACCATATGAGTCTATTTAATCAGTGCTAAAAGAGTATACATATGTGTGGCTAGTAGACTAAATAAATAGACAACAAATCCCAATAGGAAATTAAAATTAGACATGCCTTATAACTAAAAAAATGCAGGCTCAATCATATCTCAACGGAAATAATAGATAGGAAAGATTAATCGAAAAGGGGACCTTACCAGATGCAACAGTGTGTTAAATGGATTCTGTGTCCAGTAAAGGCAGACCACCATATCTGTGGCTAGGCTCTAAACATGCAACACAACAGTGCGTCTTAGTTCTTTGTGCACGAGGAAGTGTCTTCTATGGTGTTGCTCTCTTAGTGTCGCTATTTCTGTAGCCACTCAAAGGGGTGTTCAACAGTTTGTGGGGAGCATTGACCTGAATGGGGGGTTACATCCATTACAACACATGCGTTAAGGTTGCATGCATTTACGTTGCGAGCGTTACAACACAAGCAACGTTAGGACGCAGACCATTACACAGCACACCATTACACTGCATGTGCATTTAACACGCATATGCTTTTAGATCGTATGTGGTGTAAAGGACGCGAGGCGGGCGGCACGGACAAGCACCGGGGAAAAAGCGGAGGAGCACTGGGACAATGCAAGGAGAAAGAGGTAAGGAGGCTTAAAATTTAGTGTTTAGGGTTTAGGGCAGTGTGTGGAAATTAGGGTTTAGGGAAGTGTCTGGAGATTAGGGTTTAGGGCAGTGTCTGGAGATTAGGGTTTAGTGCAGTGTCTGGAAATGGTGTGGACAGTGTAGTGTTTAGGGTTTAGGGCAGTGGCTGGGGATTGTGCTGACAGTGTATTGTTTAGGGTTTAGGGCAGTGTCTGGAGATTAGTGTTAAGGGTTTAGGGCTGTGCCTGGGGATTGTGCTGACAGTGTAGTGTTTACGGGTTAGGGCAGTGGCTGGGGATTGTGCTGACAGTGTAGTGTTTAGGGTTTAGGGCAGTGCTGGAGATTAGCGCTTAGGGTTTAGGGAAGTGTAGGGTACTTTTTAGGGCTTTAGGCTAGTGTGTGTTATGTAGGGGGTTTTTGGCAAAAAACGCAATGTTAAACCATGCGGGGTGTTTGTGTGCATTGTAAATGTGTTTTTCATGTGTTTGAATGCGTAAGCTAAGTAATGGTTTGCGTGGTGAAAGATTGCGTTATACATGTGCATGCGATGTAAAGTCCCTGATGTAAGGTTTGCAATGTCCCATCATACATTCCTGAATGGGTGGCAGTCAGATTGTAGCTTATAATAGAGGATCAATGTCAAATAGGCGGTTCTTGTTCTTGAGAGATGCTCTATCCCTCAAGACGTGGATGTGTCTTGCCTTACATATGTCATTCAAAAACGGTTCCTTTTCCCATCTTTCTTACCTAAAGTTCCCAACCTAAGATGGCACTAAGTTTTTTTCTTGTAATGTAATTCCGGCCTAGATTATATCTAAAGAGGCTCTGTTTAGAGAAGATTATATCGCAACAAGTGCATTCCCCTAATTTTAATTGCATTCTTTTTCCACTTAACTACCTTTATGTGCATGGTTTCACTCTACTTCTTCTACAGCTGGATAATTTCTGGAATTCACTGTTCTGGAAACTTACACTGGGTTCTTAACCCCTGTTCTGTGTGGTTCTGGTGCCTTATTTATCAACTTATGTGTTATTTAATATCTGCTATCAAGTACTGTCAATATCACCAAGGATGATTTTTCTGCCTTTTGTGGATTTTCTCTCTTAACTTGGTCTTTCTCAAGTTATCACTTGACATCTTTTACTTGTATGGTGGCACCATGGTTACTGAGAGGAGTTGCCTGAACCTTCTCCTAATGGATGAAGCAAAACCATATAACCAGGTAGGAAGTTGTGACACTATATTTGTGGTCTAGAAATGCTGTTGTTTTCTCGAGAATGCGTAGAGAGGGTGATTGAAGTCTTCGAGCACACTCACACAGGGTTTCCTATTACCAATAGTTTCTAAGCACTCAAGAAAATAACCCCGGCTAAGAAGACGAGAGAGAGACTTTATAATACAGGTGCAGAAATCTTAATGAAGAGATTAGAATACCACCATTTTCAATTGATTGTATAGGATTTATGTCAATCTTTCCAACCCATTTTTTAAAAGCCAACCCAATGACTGCTCAGATGAAAATGACAGAATTCAATGGAAGTATTCTTTATCACCCCATTTAATATTTTAATGGAATGTCAACTTAACAAAAATATACATTGACTTACCTTTTATGCTGCTCTTGTAAAGGTAGTTATGGGTGGTCCCCCACTGCCAGGAAATGAGACACTTGATAAGTTTGACTATCATCACAGTCTTCTCATATAATGATGATGTTACTGTTCAAAGAAGGTATAATTGCAATGCAGAGAGTCATTACATTAGGTAATAATTCTGTATTTTCATTTGCCAAGATGTTTTTGTATATTTTTCTCAATGAATGTTCAGTTATAACATAGGTTAATTAAATCAAATATCAATATTTGATAACACACAGGATAATATAAAAGTGATGAGGTGCCAATCTTCATATAATTCTAAGAAAAGAATCCAAATATATATATATATATATTTATATATATATATATAGCTATATAGAAGCTCGATTTAAATTAAAAAATGTCCGGGCCCTAAGGGATAGGTTCCCCAAGACTGAAAATGGCCAGGGTGGGGGAGGCCGTGCAGACTCCACCTACCCATTTTGATAAAAAAGGAGGATGTGGCCATGCCCCGGGGTATGGGGTCGCCGGGGCAAGATGAGCCTCAGGAGAGGGGAACACAGCCCCCCTCCAAACATTTTAGTAAAGTAATAAAAATAAAGGGCATGTCCCCCTTGTTACCTCCAGTAAGTCCCACACAGTGGGCTTGCGAAGAGGTCTTCAGAGGCCATTTCCACCTTTCTCCACCACTCTGCAAACGCGCCTCCTGCAACACTACTGGTTTGGGGATAAAGTCTACTTTATTCCTGAGGGACTTTGGGGGCCAATGAGCCCTCCTGGTAACTCATGTAAGTCCTACACAGAAGAATTCCTGATAGCTGGTTGGAGGCATAGCCCCCTTTCTTCACCACAACTACTAGTTAAACAAGCATTTCCAATGCAATAGGTCTTGCATTTGCAAGAGCTAGCGCTATTGGTGTTGAAAATGTAAAAATTTTTTACTAATGTTTTTCAGAGTGGAGTTGATGTACACTGTGTGTTATAGAATTATGTAGTATTTTGTGTAGTAAAATTATGTGGATAGAAAGTATGTGGTATTCAGTGTATATGCACTATTCTTGCTACTTTTTGCAAGTCTCTTGCTTCTTTATGTACCTCTCTTACTTCTTTCTGGCCCTCTCTAGCCCGTTTCTTTAAGCACCTTTCGTCCTCTTTCTTCACCTCTCTTGCTTCCTTTTGCACATCTTTTGCTTCTCTCTGCACCTCTATTGCTTTTTTCTGCAACTCTCTTGCCTCTTTCTACACCTCTCTAGCCTTTCTCTGCACCTCCCTAGCATTTATCTGCACTTCTCTTGCTTCTTTCTGCACGTTTCCTGCTTCTTTCTGTACCTTGCTTGCTTCCCTGTGTACCTCCCTTACCTCTTTCTGATCACTTTTTACTTCTTTCTGCACCTCTCTTGTTTCTTTGTGCGCATCTCACTTCTTTCTGCACCTCACTTGTATCTTTCTTCATCAATCTTGACTCTTTGTGTAGCTCTTTCTTCTTTCTGCACTTCTCTTGCCTCTTTTTGAACTTCTCTTGCTTCTATCTACACTTCTCTTGCCTCTTTCTATACATTTCATCCTCTTTCTGTACCTCACTTACTTCTTTCTGCACCTTTCTTCCTCATTCTGCACCTCTCTCACTTCTTGCTGTTCTTGCCTCTTTCTGCAAATATCTTCCTCTTTCTGTAACCCCTTTTTTTGGCACCTCTCTGGCTTATTTCGCCCCCTGTCTTGTCTTGTCTCTTGCTTCTTTCTACACCTCTCTTGATTATTTCTACCTCTATCTTGACTCTTTCTGTAGCTCTTTCATCTTTGATCACTTCTCTTGCTTTTTTCCGAACCTCTCTTGCTTCATTCTGCACCTCTCTTGCGTCTTTCTGATCCTCACTATCTTCTTTCTCCACCTCTTTTTCTTCTTTCTGCAATTCTCTTGCTTCTTTCAACACCTTTCTTCCTCTTTTGTCACTACTCTTGCTTCTCTATGCACTTCTCTTGCTTCTTGCTTCTTTTTGTACTCACTTGCCTCTTACTGCACCTCTCTTGCTTCTTTCTATACCTCACTCCTCTTGCCTCTTTCTGTACACCTCTTCCTTTTTCAGCACCTTTCTTTCTTTCTGCACCTTTCATTCTATTTCTGCACCTTTAGAGCTTCTTTGCTGCACCTCTCTTGAATCTTTCTGCACCTCACTTGCTTCTCGCTGCACCTGTCTCTTTTTTCTGCACCTCTTTTGCTTGTTTCTGTACCTCTCTTGCTTCTTTCTTCTGTATCCCTCTTGCTCTTTCTTCGTTGCCTCTTTCTGCACCTTTCTTCCTCTTTCTACACCTCTCTTGCCTCTTTATGTACCACTCTTGCCACTTTTTGCACCTCTCTTGCTTCACTCTGTACCTCTCTTGCGTCTCTCTGTGACTCTCTCCCTTTACAGCATCTCTCTTGCTTCTTTAAGCATCTTCTGTCCTCTTTCTTCACCACTCTTTCTTCTTACTGTGCATCTTTTGCTTCTCTCTGCACCTCTCTTGCATTTGTATGCCTTTCTCTTGCTATCTGTACATTTCTTCTTTTTTCTGTACCTCTCTTACCTTTCTGTACATCTCTTTCTTCTTTCTGTACCTCTCAAGCTTCCCTCTGTACCTCACTTGCCTCGCTCTGAACATTTCTTACTTTTCCTATACCTCTTTTGATTTTCTCTGCACCTCTCTTGCTTCCTTCTGCACCTCACTTGCTTCTTTCTGCACCTCTCTTGCTTCTTTCTACACTTCTTTTCTTCTTTCTGTACCTCTTGAGTCTCTTTCTGCATCCTTCTTGACTCTTTCTACAGCTCTTTCTTCTATCTGTCAGGGACTAGCAAGGCGCCTACCTAAAACTTTATTAAACTACATCTCCCAGAAGTCTTGGTAGTGGGAGTGGTGTTATAAAGGAGGGGTGGGACCACCTGACCTTGTTCGTGATTTGTTTTCCCACAGTGTTTGTTTGGTTTTTTCCCGTAGCTGATGGCGGCACTCGTCTGCTTTAGGATTCTAGCAGAGAGAGGCCGGTTATGCAATTGAACCTTGTTGACTCGGCGAGTGGAAAAAAAAGACGGAAACGCGCATTTTGTATCTGACTCGGTGTTCCCGAGTTGTGCGCGTAAGACGATTCCGTTCTCAAGATCCAGAGAGTTATCTTTCAGCAAAATATCTTCGAGGCTGGAAGGAAAGGATTGTTAATAAGGAAGAAGAATCGTGGCAAGTACTGTGAGTAAAAAAAGGCCGCGTGACGATCAACGCGTAGCTTTGGTTGAGATGTAATGTACTAATTTTTGCCTGCCAAATAGACAACTCGGTGATTTATTAGGCGCGGCTGCGTCCTGGAACAGAGTTCAATTTGGGAGTAAAGAGAGCGGAGTGTGTTGGGGCGGGCCGTTCTGCGCACTACCGCTACGAAGAACGGCACTAGTGTCTAGCAAGTCAAGTGCCAAAGCGGAAGGACGTGGGTTCTCTACTCCTTGCCGTGTTTGGAGTTTTTGTTATTGAGAACTTGGTGCAGGTGCCGGTTGAGAGCGGAAGACAGTGGCAGAACGATACGTCTTTCCGTGTCTAAAAAGGATTATTCTGGATATTTTATTTTGGAACGTTTCACCGTTAAATAACTGGTTTTGTTTTGAACTCAAGGGTGGAAGTTACTCAGTTCAACACGATTATAATTTGGGCACTGATCTATCACAAGGCAGGGTACGTGCAACCATAGCAGAGAGAAATTGCAAGTTGCTAACAGTGGAATATGAAAGTAATTATTGTTGTTATTCCATAGGGACTAGCTGTTTGGTTATTCCTGGGCTATACACAGGGAGGAAGTGGAATACCTGGCACTCAGAAAGGTGAATTTTTTAGTATACTTAGTGAGAATGAAATGAGAGTAGTTTTATTTCATGTGATTATTGTTAACCAGTATACGTGTTTTCTTGTCTTTCAGCCATCCCTTCCCAGCTGCCCCCTTCCTTTCCCTTCCTTGTTCAGTTATTTTCCCTCGCCCTATCGCTCGAACCCACTGTGTTTTTTGTTACCAGTGTGTTGGTGAGATCGGGAGGTGGAGTTGTATGTACATCAGCTGGATCCTGCAGCGTGGAGTCTGACAGAATCACGAACCCACGAATTGCATTCTGCCTGATCCAGTTGGGGTACATATGGCCACCTTGGATGATGTGTTGAGGGCCCTGGTTTTGGTCCAACAAGAATTGGCAGCGTCCAAGGCAGAGGCGGTACTTCTTAAGGATAGGGTTGAACAGTTATCAAAAAATCCTTTTTCTTCAGGTTCTTCTCAGATTCAGGTTACCGTTCCTCCCCCTATTCCTTTAGCTACCCCAGAACGATATGGGGGGGACCCTCGTAAAACCCAAGCTTTTATGACTCAAATCATGCTCCATTTTTCCTGTAAACCAGCCTCCTTCCCTACGAACCATTCCAGGGTGGCGTTTGCTATCTCTTATCTAGTGGGGGACGCGGCCAATTGGGCTGTCCCTCTGGTAAAAAGAGATGACGCCATGTTGTCCAACTGGACCGCGTTCAGGAACGAATTTGAGAAAGTATTTGACAGGAGGGCCACTAATTTCAGCGCAGATAAGGAGTTATTATCCCTGCGTCAGGGTAGGAGTGACTTAATTACTTATCTAACCACATTCAATCGTTTGATTGCAGAAACTGATTGGCCGGAAGGTAAAAGAATGTCCCTATTTTATCAGGGTTTGAGGGATGAATTGAAGAACGCGGTGGCCTACATAGATCCTCAACCCACCACTTGTGTGGATATGGTGAACTTGGTCCTGAGATTGGATGGAAGGCTGACTGAGCTGAGTGGGGATAAGAGAAAATGGGACAGAGGTTACAATAGTATAGGGAGTTCCCCTCCTAGAGCTCTAGAGACATCGGCAGAAGGGGCAGAACCTATGGAAATAGGAGCTATTAGATCCCCTCTGTCCAATGAGGAGAAAGAAAGCAGAAGAGTACACGGTCTTTGTATGTACTGTGGCAAAAAAGGGCATTACGTGCGTGAATGCCCTTTTAAGCCCCAAAACCCCTCTAGTTGGAACAAGAATAAAAGAATAGCTGCTTCCACTATGGGAAGGGAGACAGACAACATGTTAACACCTTCATCCCGAGAGAAAGTGATACCTGATTGGAGACTCAATTCCCTATTATCACCTGGTATAGGAGTGAATGAGTCGCACCTGGTTCTTAATATGTCCTTAGAATATGAGCAAAAAAGTCACCAAGTCAGGGTTATGCTGGACTCGGGAGCCACGGGTAATTTTATTGATAATGGGTTAGTGTCTCGCTTAGCTATACCCAGAGTACCTAGAGATATACCAGAGGAGGTGTTGGCAGTAGATGGACAGCCTATAAAATCGGGTCTAATAGTTGAGAAGACAGCTGAGGTAATGTTGTCAATAGAGGGGTCAGAAGGGAGACATGTGGAAACGCTAACGTTGAACATCATAGAAGCTCCCCAATACGAAATCATATTGGGGATGCCGTGGTTTACGTACCACAACCCTTCTATAGACTGGAGGACTCGAACAGTACATTTTTTATCTGGGTATTGTCAGAAACATCTGGTGTCTTATGCATCCTCACCTTTAGCGGGGGTCGCATGTCAGTTCAGAGTGGCCACATTGGCCAAGAAAGAGAGGTCTAGTAAGAAGGTGGGTTATAGTCCCCCAGGAATGTTCCCCTTCCTAGTTAATTCTGGAATTGAGGCCTGTACTTTACTGGATGATATTCCGTCTGATCTTCAATTTCAGCCATCAGTTGAGGAAAAGGTTTTAATACTGCAGAGGGCTCACAATGGAGTGCAGGAATGCTGGTACAAGGTTAAGGAGGAATACATGCAAAGGGTGGGCTGTTCCGAGGTGCCTGCTCCTGGGAAGGTGCTGTCTTTTCGTCAAGGGTTTCCTGCTAAGCCTGGCCCTAGAAGGCGCTAGGGACGGGGACATACTGTCAGGGACTAGCAAGGCGCCTACCTAAAACTTTATTAAACTACATCTCCCAGAAGTCTTGGTAGTGGGAGTGGTGTTATAAAGGAGGGGTGGGACCACCTGACCTTGTTCGTGATTTGTTTTCCCACAGTGTTTGTTTGGTTTTTTCCCGTAGCTGATGGCGGCACTCGTCTGCTTTAGGATTCTAGCAGAGAGAGGCCGGTTATGCAATTGAACCTTGTTGACTCGGCGAGTGGAAAAAAAAGACGGAAACGCGCATTTTGTATCTGACTCGGTGTTCCCGAGTTGTGCGCGTAAGACGATTCCGTTCTCAAGATCCAGAGAGTTATCTTTCAGCAAAATATCTTCGAGGCTGGAAGGAAAGGATTGTTAATAAGGAAGAAGAATCGTGGCAAGTACTGTGAGTAAAAAAAGGCCGCGTGACGATCAACGCGTAGCTTTGGTTGAGATGTAATGTACTAATTTTTGCCTGCCAAATAGACAACTCGGTGATTTATTAGGCGCGGCTGCGTCCTGGAACAGAGTTCAATTTGGGAGTAAAGAGAGCGGAGTGTGTTGGGGCGGGCCGTTCTGCGCACTACCGCTACGAAGAACGGCACTAGTGTCTAGCAAGTCAAGTGCCAAAGCGGAAGGACGTGGGTTCTCTACTCCTTGCCGTGTTTGGAGTTTTTGTTATTGAGAACTTGGTGCAGGTGCCGGTTGAGAGCGGAAGACAGTGGCAGAACGATACGTCTTTCCGTGTCTAAAAAGGATTATTCTGGATATTTTATTTTGGAACGTTTCACCGTTAAATAACTGGTTTTGTTTTGAACTCAAGGGTGGAAGTTACTCAGTTCAACACGATTATAATTTGGGCACTGATCTATCACAAGGCAGGGTACGTGCAACCATAGCAGAGAGAAATTGCAAGTTGCTAACAGTGGAATATGAAAGTAATTATTGTTGTTATTCCATAGGGACTAGCTGTTTGGTTATTCCTGGGCTATACACAGGGAGGAAGTGGAATACCTGGCACTCAGAAAGGTGAATTTTTTAGTATACTTAGTGAGAATGAAATGAGAGTAGTTTTATTTCATGTGATTATTGTTAACCAGTATACGTGTTTTCTTGTCTTTCAGCCATCCCTTCCCAGCTGCCCCCTTCCTTTCCCTTCCTTGTTCAGTTATTTTCCCTCGCCCTATCGCTCGAACCCACTGTGTTTTTTGTTACCAGTGTGTTGGTGAGATCGGGAGGTGGAGTTGTATGTACATCAGCTGGATCCTGCAGCGTGGAGTCTGACACTATCTGTGTTTGTCTTGCCTCTTTCTGCACCTCTTTTGCTTTTTCTGCACCTCTCTTGCTTCTTCCTGCATCCATCTTGCCTTTTTCTGCAGCACTTTCTTCTTTCTGAACTTCTCTTGCCTATTTCTGCACCTCTCTCACTTCTTTCTGCATCTCTCTTGCTTCTTTCTGCACCTCCCTTGCCTATTTCTTCCTCTTTCTGTACCGCTCTTACTTTTTTTGGCACCTCTCTGGCTTATTTCGCCCCCCTGTCTTGTCTCTTTCATCACATCTCTTGTTTCTTTCTGCACCTATCTTGCTTCTTTCTACCTCTGTCTTGGCTCTTTCTGTAGCTCTTTCTTATTTGATCACTTCTCTTGCTTTTTTCCGTACCTCTCTTGCTTCATTCTGCACCTTTCTTGCCTCTTTCTGATCCTGATTATCTTCTTTCTGCACCTCTTTTTCTTCTTTCTGCAACTCTCTTGCATTTTCCTTCACCTTCCTTCCGCTTTTGTCACTTCTCTTGCTTCTCTATGCATTTCTCTTGCTTCTTTTTGTACTCAGTTGCCTCTTTCTGCACTTCTCTTGCTTCTTTCTGTACCTCACTCTCTTATTTATGCACTCCTCTTGCCTCTTTCTGTACCCCTCTTGCTTTATCAGCACCTTTCTTTCTTTCTGCACCTTTCTTTCTCTTTCTGCCCCTCTCGTGCTTCTTTTCTGCACCTTTAGAGCTTCTTTGCTGCACCTCTCTTGAATCTTTCTGCACCTCAGTTGCTTCTCGCTGCAACTAAGCCTCTTTTTTTCTGCTCCTCTCTTGCTTGTTTTTGCACTTATCCTGCTTCTTCTGCATCTCTCTTGCCTCTTTCAGTGCTTTCCTTGCCTCTTTCTGCACCTTTGTTCCTCTTTCTACACCTCTCTTGCCTCTTTATGTACCACTCTTGCCACTTTGTGCACCTCTCTTGCTTCTTTCTGTACCTCTCTTGTTTCTCTCTTTTCCACTCTTGCCCTTTGCAGCATCACTCTTGCTTCTTTAAGCATCTTTTGTCCTCTTTCTTCACCACTCTTTCTTACTCCACATCTTTTGCTTCTCTCTGCACCTCTCTTGCCTTTTTCTGCCTTTCTCTTGCTATCTGTACATTTCTTCTTTTTTGTGCAGCTCTCTTGCCTTTCTGTTACCTCTTTCTTTTTTCTATACCTCATGCTTCCCTCTTTACCTCATTTGCCTCGTTCTGCACATTTCTCTCTTTTCGTATCCCTCTTTTGATTTTCTCTGCACCTCTCTTGCTTCCTTCTGCACCTCACTTGCTTCTTTCTGCACCTCTCTTGCTTCTTTCTACACCTTCCTCCTTCTTTCTGTACCTCTTGTGTCTCTTTCTGCATCCATATTAACTCTTTCTACAGCTCTTTCTTCAATCTGTGTTTCTCTTGCCTCTTTCTGCACCTCTCTTGCTTTTTCTGTACCTCTTTTGCCTTTTTCTATACATTTCATCCTCTTTCTATACCTCACTTACTTCTTTCTGCACCTCTCTTGCTTCTTTCCGTGCCTCTCATACTTTTGTCTGCATTTTTCCTTTCCTTTTCTGCATCTCTCTTGCTTCTTTCTGCACCTCCCTTGCCTATTTCTTCCTCTTTCTGTACCGCTCTTACTTTTTTTGGCACCTCTCTGGCTTATTTTGCCCCCCTGTCTTGTCTCTTTCATCACATCTCTTGTTTCTTTCTGCACCTCTCTTGCTTCTTTCTACCTCTGTCTTGGCTCTTTCTGTAGCTCTTTCTTATTTGATCACTTCTCTTGCTTTTTTCCGTACCTCTCTTGCTTCATTCTGCACCTTTCTTGCCTCTTTCTGATCCTGACTATCTTCTTTCTGCACCTCTTTTTCTTCTTTCTGCAACTCTCTTGCATTTTCCTTCACCTTCCTTCCGCTTTTGTCACTTCTCTTGCTTCTCTATGCATTTCTCTTGCTTCTTTTTGTACTCAGTTGCCTCTTTCTGCACCTCTCTTGCTTCTTTCTGTACCTCACTCTCTTATTTATGCACTCCTCTTGCCTCTTTCTGTACCCCTCTTGCTTTATCAGCACCTTTCTTTCTTTCTGCACCTTTCTTTCTCTTTCTGCCCCTCTCGTGCTTCTTTTCTGCACCTTTAGAGCTTCTTTGCTGCACCTCTCTTGAATCTTTCTGCACCTCACTTGCTTCTCGCTGCAACTAAGTCTCTTTTTTTCTGCTCCTCTCTTTCTTGTTTTTGCACTTATCCTGCTTCTTCTGCATCTCTCTTGCCTCTTTCAGTGCTTTCCTTGCCTCTTTCTGCACCTTTGTTCCTCTTTCTACACCTCTCTTGCCTCTTTATGTACCACTCTTGCCACTTTGTGCACCTCTCTTGCTTCTTTCTGTACCTCTCTTGTTTCTCTCTTTTCCACTCTTGCCCTTTGCAGCATCACTCTTGCTTCTTTAAGCATCTTTCGTCCTCTTTCTTCACCACTCTTTCTTACTCTACATCTTTTGCTTCTCTCTGCACCTCTCTTGCCTTTTTCTGCCTTTCTCTTGCTATCTGTACATTTCTTCTTTTTTGTGCAGCTCTCTTGCCTTTCTGTTACCTCTTTCTTTTTTCTATACCTCATGCTTCCCTCTTTACCTCATTTGCCTCGTTCTGCACATTTCTCCCTTTTCGTATCCCTCTTTTGATTTTCTCTGCACCTCTCTTGCTTCCTTCTGCACCTCACTTGCTTCTTTCTGCACCTCTCTTGCTTTTTCTGTACCTCTTTTGCCTTTTTCTATACATTTCATCCTCTTTCTATACCTCACTTACTTCTTTCTGCACCTCTCTTGCTTCTTTCCGTGCCTCTCATACTTTAGTCTGCATTTTTCCTTTCCTTTTCTGCACATTTCTTGCTTCTTTCAGCACCTCTCTTGCTTTTTTCTTCGCCTCTCTTGCTTCTTTGTGAACCTCTCTTGCTTCTTCCTGCACTTTTCTTGCCTCTTTCTGCATCTATATTGACTCGTTCTGTAGTTCTTTCTTTTTGCACCTCTCTTGCTTCTTTTGTCACCTCTCTTGCCTTTTTCTGCATTTCTCTTGTTTTTTTCTGCACCTCTCTTGCTTCTTTCTGCATATATTTGATATATTTCTGTTCCTATCTTATTTCGAGCTGCACCTCTTACCTCTTTCTACATCCCTCCTACTTCTTCCAGCATCCATCTTGCCTCTTTCTGCAGATCTTTCTTCTGTCTGTGCCTCTTGTTTCTTTCTGTACCACCCTTGCTTCTTTCTGCATATGTCATCCTCTTTCTGTACAGCTCTTGCTTTTTTTGGCACCTCTCTTTCTTCTTTATGCACCTCTCATCTCTTTCATCACTTCTCTTGTTCCTTCTGCACCTCTCTTGCATCTTTGTAGATCTATGTTGACTCTTTCTGCAGCTCTTTCCTCTTTCATCACTTCTCTTGCCTCTTTCTGTACCTCTCTTGTCTCTTCCTGAACCTCACTCTCTTTTTCCTGCAACTCTTTTGCTTCTTTCTGCAATTCTTTGCTTCTTTCTGTACCTTTCTTCCTCTTAATGCACTTTTCTTGTTTCTTTCTATACTCTCTTGTCTCTTTCTGCACCTCTCTTGCCTCTTTCTGTACCTCACTGTCTTCTTTCTGCACTCTTCCTGCCTCTGTTTGTACCTCTCTTTCTTCTTTCAGCACCTTTCTTTCTCTTTCTGCACCTACCTCTCTCTTTCTGCACCTCTTGTGCTTGTTTTCTGCACCCTCAGCGCTTCTTTTCTGCACCTCACTTGCTTCTCTCTGCACCTTGGTCTCTTTTTCTTCACCTCTCTTGTTTCTTTCTGCACCTCTTTTGCTTCTTTCTACATCTCTCTTGCCTATTTATGCACCACTCTTGCCATTTTTGCACCTCTCTTGCTTCTTTCTGGGCCTCTCTTGCTTCTTTCTGTACCTCTCTTGCTTCTTTCTGCATCTCTCTTGCTTCTTTCTGTGCCTCTCTTGCCTTTTTCTTGTTTCTTTCTGCACCTCTCTTGCTTCTTTCTGCATATATTTTACATCTTTCTCTACCTCTCTTACTTCTATCTACACCTATTATCACTTTCTGTACCTCTCTCACTTCTTCCTGCATCCATCTTGCCTCTTTCTTCAGCTATTTCTTCTTTCTGCACTTCTCTTGCCTCTTTCTGCACCTCTCTTGCTTCTTTCTGCAACTCCCTTGCCTCTTTCTGCATATTTCATCCTCTTTCTGTACCCCTTTTGCTTTTCTCAGCACCTCTTTTGCATACTTCTGCACCTCTCGTCTCATTCATCACTTCTCTTGCTTCTTTCTGCACCGCTCTTGCTTCTTTCTGCATTCATCTTGACGCTTTCTGCAGCTTTCTTCTTTCATCACTTCTCTTGCTTCTTTCTGCACCTCACTTGCTTCTTTCTGCACCTCTCTTGCTTCTCTCTGTATCTCACTCCCTTCTTTCTGCAACTGTTTTGCTTCTTTTTGCAATTTGTTGCTTCTTTCTCTACCTTTCTTCCTCTTCATGCACTTCTCTTGTTTCTTTCTATACTCTCTTGTCTCTTTCTGCACCTCTTGCCTCTTTCTGTACATCACTGTCTTCTTTCTGCACTCCTCCTGCTTCTTTTTGTACCTCTCTTGCTTCTTTCAGCACCTTTCTTCCTCTTTCTGTACCTACCTTTCTCTTTCCACACCTCTTGTGCTTCTTTTCTGCATCCTTAGTGCTTCTTTATTGCACCTCTCTTGAATCTTTCTACACCTCACTAGCTTCTCTCTGCACCTTGGTATCTTTTTTCTTCACCTCTCGTTTCTTTCTGCATCTCTCTTGCTTCTTTCTGCACCTCTCTTGCCTCTTTCTGCTCCTTTCTTCCTCTTTCTACATCTCTCTTGCCTATTTATGTACCACTCTTGCCATTTCTGCACCTCTCCTGCTTCTTTCCAGGCCTCTGTTGCTTCTTTCTGTACCTCTCTTGCCTGTTGCTGCATCTCTCTTGCTTCTTTGAACACCTTTCATCCTCTTTCTTCACCTTTCTTGCTTCTTTATGCATATATTTTGCTTCTCTCTGCACCTTTCATTTTTTTGCATCTCTCTTGCTTCTTCCTGTACTTCTCTAACATCTTTCTGTACATCTCTTGCCTTGTTCTACCTTTCTCTTGCTTCTTCTGTATATTTCTTCTTCTATCTATACCTCTCTTGCCACTTTCTGTACCTCTCTGGCTTACTTCTGTACCTCTCCAGCTTTCGTCTGCACCTATCTTGCCTCTTTCTGCATGTATCTTCACTCTTTCTGTAGCTTTTTCTTCTTGCTGCACTTCTGTTGCTTCTTTCTGCACCTCTCTTGCTTCTTTCTTCACCTCTCTTTCTTCTTTCTGCACATTGCATCCTAAATTATGCACCTCTCCAGTCTCTCATCACTTCTATTGCTTCTTTTTGCCCCTCTCTAGCTTCTTTCTGTACCTCTCTTTCCTCTTTCTGTATCTCCCTTTCCTCTTTCTGAACCTCACTCCCTTCTTTCTGCACCCCTCTTGCTTCTTTCTGCAATTCTCTTGCTTCTTTTGACACCTTTCTTCCATTTTCTGTATTTCTCCTGACTCTTTATGTATTTCTCTTGCTTCTTTCTGTACTCTCTTGCCTTTTTCTGCATCTCTCTTGTCTCTTTCGGTACCTCACTTGCTTCTTTCTGTAACTCAGTTGCCTCTTTCTGCGCCTCTCTTGCCCCGTCCTGCACCTCTTGCCTCTATTTGTGCCTCCCTTGCTTTTTTTGTATCTATCTTGCTTCTTTCTGCACTTCTCTTGCTTCTTTCTGCACCTCTTTCCTCTTGCTGCATCTCTCTTGCCTCTTTCTGCACATTTCTCGCCTCTTTTTCAACCTAACTCTTCTTTCTGCACCTCGCTTGCTTCTTTCTGAAACTCTTTTGTTTCTTTATGTACTTTTCTTGCTTTTTTCTGTACATTTCTTCCTCTTTCTGTACCTTTCCTTCTCTTTCTCTTTCTGCAGTTCTCGGTCCTCTTTCTTCAGTTTTCTTGCTTATTTCTGTAACTCTCTTGTTTCGGTATTCATCTCTTGTGCCTCTTTCCGCACCTCTCTTGCCTTTTTCTGTATCTCTCTTGCCTCTTTTTGCACTTCTCTTGCCTCTCCTCCCTTCTCTTGTTTCTTTCTGAGCTTCTCTTGCTTCATTCTGCATTTCTCTTGCTTCTTTCTGCAGCTCTCTTGCCTCTTTCTGCACCTGTATCAACTTTCTGCACCTCTCTCTACTCTTTCTGCATCTCACTTAAGCATGGGCGGAAAATCCGTTACGCTCGCGGATTTTGTGGATTTTCGGTAAATTCGCAATCCGCGAGATCCGCGAATTTCCCGCAAAATCCGCACATTCGCACGCAGCGGATTTTTTTTTCTTGGTGATACAATTTTGCTGCGTGCGGTGTAAGTTCGCAATTGCGAACTGGTACAAAACCCACGCGAACCGGCAGAAATCCTTGCAAACTGAGAGAAATGCTTGCGAACACAAAAAAAGCATTCAGCAGGTTCAAAAGTTCAAACTCATCATTAGTAACCATTCCCTGTGGCCACAAAGGTCCTGGAAAAAAAATTGCACTGCAACAGAAAGCAAATTACAGATAAGGAAGCAGGTGCCAGACTGGAATTTTAAAACAGTGACACATTAATAAATCAACCCCAAATTAATTCATGTCAGTTGAAGCAGGCAGGTGTGCTTGCTTTTCACCCCCATAATCTACAGTGATGATGAACCAGAGGGTGGCATTGATGCACCAGAGGATGGCATGGGTGAAACAGAGGCAGGCAGGGGTGAAACAGAGGGTTCTGGGAACCTGTGATGATGAACCAGACGTAGAAACAACATAATCGTGACCGTTGCGAGCCGACATGTAAGTTCGCAATTGCGAACTGGTACAAAACCCTCGCGAACTGGCAGAAATCCTTGCGAACTGGCAGAAATCCTTGCAAACACAAAAAAAATCCGCAAATTCGCGAGAATTTGTGGATTTTGCGGATTGCGAGTTCGCAAATTCGCAAAATTCGCGAACGCCAGATTCGCAAAATTCGCCCATGCTTAATCTCACTCTTCTTTCTGCATCTTCTATTTCTTCTATCAATCTCTCACCTCTGTTATCTCTCTTGCCTCACCCTGAACGTCACTGTCTTCTTTCTGCACCTCTCTTGCTTCTTTCTGCAATGCTCTTGCTTCTTTCTGTACCTTCCCCTCTTTCTGTACTTCTCTTGCCTCTTTATGCATTTATCTTGCTTCTTTCTGTATTTTTTCTGCACCTCACTTGCTTTTTTTTGCAACTCAGTTGGCTCTTTCTGTACCTCCCTTATTCTATTCTGCACCTCTTGCCTCTATTTGCGCCTCTCATGCTTTTGTCGGTATCTCTCCCTTCTTTTTGCATCTCTCTTGCCTCTTTCTGCACTTCTCTTGCCTCTTTCTGCACCTTTCTTGCCTCTTTCTGCACCTCACTCTCTTCTTTCTGCAACTCTCTTTTTTCTTTTTGTACTTCTCTTGTTGTCTTTCTTCATGTCTTTTGTTTTTTCTGCATTTTTTCCTCTTTCTGCACCTTTCTTTCTCTTTCTTCAGTTCTTTGTCCACTTTCTTTAGTTTTCTTGCGTATGTCTATACCTATATTGGCTCTTTCTGCACCTCCCTTGTCTCTTTCTGCACCTCTCTTGCCTCTTTCTGCACCGCACTTGCCTCCGTCTGCACCTTTCATGCCTCTTTCCGTACCTTTCTTCCCTCTTTCTTCACCTCACTGGCTTCTTTCTGTACCTTTTGCTTCTTTCTGCACCTCTCTTGCCTCTCATCACTTCTCTAGCTTTTTTCTGAGCTTCTATCCCTTCTTTCTCTTATTCTTTTGTTATTTTTCTGCAGCTCTCTTGCCTCTTTCTCTACCTCGCTCAACCCTTTCTGTACCACACTCTTCTTACTTAAACTCTTACTTCTTTATACCCTTCTCTTGCCTCTTTCTGTACACTCTTGCATCTTTCAGCATTTCTTTCCTCTATCCGCACCTCTATTGCTTCTTTTGTACCTCTTGTACTTCTTTTCCATACTTCCCTTGCATCTGCTTGCACCTCGCTTGCCTCTCTCTGCCCCTCACTCTCTTCTTTCTGCATCTCTCTGGCTTCTTTATTCACTTCCCTTGCTTCTTTCTGTACCTTGCTTCTGCACCTTTTGCATTTCTGCACCTCTTGTGCTTCTTTCTGTATTTCTCTTACTTCTTTTCTGCACCTCTCTTGCCTCTTTCTGCACCTCACTTGCCTCTCTCTGTACCGTTCTTCCACTTTCAACACCTTTCTTCCTCTTTCTATACTTCCTTTTCCTCTTTCTGCACCGTTATTGCCTCTTTCTACATCTCTCTAGCCTCTTCCTGCACCTCACTTGCTTTTTCCTGCACCTCACTTGCTTCTTTCTGTACCTCTCTAGCCTCTTTCTGCTCCTCACTTGCTTCTTTCTGCACTAGTCTTACCCCTTTCTGCACCTCTGGACTCTTTTTGCACCTTTTGCTTCTTTTTGTATCTATCTTGCTTCTTTCAACACTTCTTTTGCTTCTTTCTGCCCCTCTTTCCTCTTTTTGCATCTCTTGCCTCTTTCTGCACTTTTGTTGCCTCTGTCTGCACCTCACTCTTTTTTCTGCACCTCTCTTGCCTCTTTTTGTACCTCTCTTGCTTTTCTGCACTTCTCGTGCTTTTTTCTGCATCTCTCTCGCTTCTTTCTGCACCTCTCTTGCTTTTTTATGCACCTCTCTTGCCTCTCATCACTTCTCTTGTTTCTTTCTACACCTCTCTTGCTTCTTTCTGCATCCATCTTGACTCTTTCTGCAGCTTTCTTTTTTCGTCACTTCTCTTGCTTCTTACTGCACCTCTCTTGCTTCTTTCTGTACCTCTTTTGTTTCTTTCTGTACCTCTCTTGCCTCTTTCTGTACCTCAATTGCCGCTTTCCGAACCTCACTCCCTTCTTTCTGCAACTCCTTTGCTTCTTTCTGCAATTCCATGCTTCTTTCTGTACCTTCATGCACTTCTATTGTGTCTCTCTGTACTCTCTTGTCTCTTTCTGCACCTATCTTGCCCCTTTCTGTACCTCACTGTCTTCTTTCGGCACTCCTCCTGCCTCTTTCTGTACCTCTCTTGCTTCTTTCTGCACTTCATGTGCTTCTTTCTGCATCTCTCCCGCTTCTTTCTGCACCTCTCTCGCTTTTTTATGCACCTCTCTTGCTTCTTTCTGTACCTTTCTTGTTCTTTCTGCACCTTTGCTCTTTCTGCACCTTATGTCCTCTTTCTGCACCTCTTGTGCTTCTTTCTGTATTTCTCTTACTTCTTTTCTGCACCTCTCTTGACTCTTTCTGCACCTCACTTGCCTCTCTGCACCTTTTTTCCTCTTTCAGCACCATTCTTCCTCTTTCTATACTTCCTTTTCCTCTTTCTGCACCGTTATTGCCTCTTTCTGCATCTCTATA
Organism: Lissotriton vulgaris; assembly: GCF_964263255.1. NCBI lineage: Eukaryota > Metazoa > Chordata > Amphibia > Caudata > Salamandridae > Lissotriton > Lissotriton vulgaris. The sequence continues at coordinate 1,529,898,081 of NC_141693.1, forward strand.
GCCTCTTTCTGCACCTCACTTGCTTTTTTCTGCCGTTTTCTTGTTTCTTTCTGCACCTCTCTTGCTACTTTCTGAATATATTTCACATCTTTCTGTACCACTCTTACTTCTATCTACACCTAGTATCTCTTTCTGTACCTCTCTTACTTCTTCCTGCCTCCATCTTGCCTCTTTCTGCAGCTCTTTCTTCTTTCTGCACTTCTCTTGCCTCTTTCAGTACCTCTCCTGCTTCTTTCCGCACCGCTCTTACTTCTTTCTGCACCTCCCTTGCCTCTTTCTGCATATTTCATCCTCTTTCAACATCGCTTTTGCTTTTCTCGACACCTCTCTTGCTTATTTCTGCACGTCTCTTGTCTCATTAATTACTTCTATTGTTTCTTTCTGCACCTCTCATGCTTTTTTCTGCATCCACCTTGACTCTTTCTGCAGCTTTCTTTTTAATCACTTCTCTTGCTTTTTTCTGTACCTCTCTTGCTTCTTTCTGCACCTCTCTTGCCTCTTTCTGTACCTCACTTGCCGCTTTCTGAACCTCACTCCCTTCTTTCTGCCACTCTTTTGCTTCTTTCTGCCATTCGCTTGCTTCTTTCTGTACCTTTCTTCCTCTTCATTCACTTCTCTTTTTTCTTTCTGTACTCTCTTGTCTCTTTCTGCATCTCTCCTGCCTCTTTCTGTACCTCTGTCTCTTCCTTCAGCACTCATCCTGTACTTTCTATATCTCTTTTGCTTCTTTCACCTTATTTCACATTCACATTTCTTCTTCTTTCTACTACCTCTTGTCTCTTTCTGTACCCCTCTTTCTTCTTTCTGTATCTTTTCTGCATCCCTCTGCACCTTTCTTGCTTCTTTCTGTATCACTCTTGCCTCTTTCTGTATCCATCTTTACTCTTTCTGCAACTTTTTCTTCTTGCTGCACTTCTGTTGCCTCTTCCATTTTCTGTATTTCTCTTGCCACTTCATGCATTTCTCTTGCCTCTTTCTGCACCTCACTCTCTTCTTTCAGCACCTTGCTTGCTTCTTTCTGCAATGCTCTTGCTTCTTTTTGTACTTCTCTTTCTTCTTTCTGCACTTCTCTTGCTTTTTTCTATACCCTTCTGTACCCTTTTTCTCTTACTGCAGTTCTCTGTCCTCTTTCTTCAGTTTTCTTGCTTATTTCCGTAACTGTATTTGCTCTTTCTCCATCTCTCTTGTCTCATTCTGCAACTTTCGTGCCTCTTGCTGATCCTCTCTAGCCTCCTTCTGCGCCTTTCTTGCCTCTCCTCACTTCTCTTGTTTCTTCTTGAGCTTCTCTTGCTTCATTCTGCATTTTTCTTGCTTCTTTCTGCAGCTTTCTTACCTCTTTCTGTACCTCTCTTGACTCTTTCTATACCTCACTCTCTTCTTTCTGCACCTCCTACTTCTTTCTCATAATCTCTCGCCTCTTTCTGTATCTCTTGTGCCTCTGTCTGAACCTCACTGTCTTCTTTCTGCACCTCTCTTGCTTTTTTCTGCAATTCTCTTGCTTCTTTCTGTACCTCTCTTCCTCTTTCTGTACTTCTCCTGCTTTTTTCTGCATCTCTCTTGCCTCTTTCAGCAACTTTCTTGCCTCTTTCTGCACCTCACTCTTTTATTTCTGCACCTTGCTTGCTTCTTTCTGCAACTCTCTTTCTTCTTTATGTACTTCTCTTGCTTCTTTCTACACTTCTGTTGCTTCTTTATGCACTTCTCTTGTTTTTGTCCTGCACCTTTCTTCCTCTTACTGTGCCTTTCTTTCTCTTTCTGCAGTTCTTTGTACACTTCTTCAGTTTTCTTTTTTATGTCTGTAACTCTCTTGGCTCTTACTGCACGTCTCGTCTCTTTCTGCACATTTATTGCCTCTTTCTGTACTCCTTGCCTCTGTCTGCACCTCTCTTGCATTTTTCTGTACCTCTCTTCCATCTTTTTTCACCTCTCTTGCTTCTTTCTGTATCTTTTTTGCTTCTTTCTGTACATTTTGCTTCTTTCTGCACCTCTCTTGCCTTTTTCATCACTTCTCTAGCTTTTGTCTGAGCTTCTCTTGCTTCTTTCTACAATTCTCTTGCTTCTTTCTGCAACTCTTTCCTTTCTGTACCTCTCTCGACTCTTTCTGTACCTCGCTCTCTTCTTTCTGCACCTCTTCTTTCTACACATTTCTTGCTTCCTTCTACACCTTTCTTCCTCTGTCTGTATTTCTCTTGCCTCTTTTTGCATTTCTTTGTTCTTTCTGCACTCTCTTCCCTTTCTGTACCTCAATCTCTTCTTTATACCATTTTTGTGCCTCTTTTTGTACCTCTCTTGCATCTTTCAGCATCTTTTTTCCTCTTTCTGCACCTCTTGTGCTTCTTTTCCATACCTCTCTTGCCTCTGCTTGCACCTCACTTACCTCTCTCTGCACTTCACTCTCTTCTTTCTGCACATCCCAGGCTTCTTTCTGCACCTCTCTGGCTTCTGTCTTCAGTTTTCTTGCTTCTTTCTGTACCTTCCTTCCTCTTTCTGCACCTCTCTTGCTTCTTCCTGTACCTCTCCTCTTTCTGCACCTCACGTGCCTCTTTACAGGAATTTTATAGTTAAGAATTAGCATTTAAAAGACCATAGAAGTTCACTAAAAACATCCACAGGTTTCAGGGGAGTTCTAGTTAGGCTGATATTTCAGTTGTACAAAACAATAGAAATTCAGCAATTACAGTTAGCCTAGCTAACTATAACTCATGTCCCCGCAATGCACTACTGATGACATATCATATTACATCACTCATGACATGGTCAGTGGACATAACTGATGACATCCCTCATGACATCCCAAATAACATCATGGATGACATCATCTACTTATTGTCTGACGAAGCTTTCAACACCCTACTATAACCTTTCATATACCCATTTTAAAACACAGACTACCATTCTCGAAACCATAGACACACCAAAACCAGTTAGTACATACCCACTCACTGATTTATAGGTCTATACACACATTTTATTTTACAGATTTTTATATAGCGCAAACTTGACCCAAATCGGGTATCAGAGCACCTAACATAGCACCAGTAAGCATGGGCGTAAAATCAGTTCCGCTCGCGAAAATCCGCAAATTCGCACGCAGCGGATTTTTTTTCTTGGTGATACAATATTGCGGCGTTCACTTACCGTCATTCAGCATTTTCCGAGTTGTTTTCTCGATATTTTGCGAGTGCTGCGCCATTTTGGATCTTGCTGCGGGATCCCGCGGGAGTTTGGCGACGCATCGCGAGAGTTCGCAATTGCGAACATGTATGTGCGGCGGGCAGCAACAATCTCGCACTCGCGAAATTACAAAATTTGCAATTCTGCACAAGAAATCCACTAGCAAGCAGCATTGACCTTCTGAAAATTATGATTTTTATCAGAATAACTCCTCAGGTTGACATTTGCCTGCACTTTTTTGGATTTGAGGTTTTTTGACTTTCTTTGGATCACTTTTGGATTAGAAATCAACGTTCACAAGTAAGTTTGTTTGGGGCATTACAGTTGCTGTTCTGCAGAAAAACGAGTTTTGCAAAACTGAAAGCACTCAGCAGGTGCAAAAGTTCAAACTCATCATTAGTAACCATTCCCTGTAGTGCTTCCTGACTGGGGCCCTTCCAGAGTTCAGTTGCTAGTTGCAACAATTGTATGACCCTGCTCTGACCCTCACAGCAGGCTCATAGAATAGCTACAAGTAGGCCACAAAGGTTCTGGAAAAGAAAATTGCACTGCAACAGAAAGCAAATTACAGGTGCCGGACTGGAATTTTAAAACAGTGACACATTAATAAATCAACCCCAAATTAATTCATGTCAGTTGAAGCAGGGCAGGTGTGCTTGCTTTCCCCCCCATAATCTACAGTGATGAACCAGAGGGTGGCATTGATGTACCAGAGGGTAGCATGGGTGAAACGGAGGGTGCTGTGTACCTGTGATGATGAGCCAGACGTAGAAACAACATAGTCGCGACCGGTACGAACCGACAAGTAAGTTCGCAATTGCGAACTGGTACAAAACCCTTGCGAACTGGCAGAAACCCTTGCGAACACACAAAAAAAAATCTGCAAATTCGCGGATTTTGCGAGTTCGCAAATACGCAAATTCGCGAAATGCCTAATTCGCTAAATTCGCCCATGCTTAAGCACCAGTTGCGTTACATGAGGGCACATTCATTTTTTGTTAGGCACGGGGGGATTAAGTGATTTGCCCAGAATCACAGGATGTTCAGCGTCAGTATGGAAACTCAAACCCAGTTCCCCAAATTTGAGGTTTACTGCCCTAGCCATTAGAACAACTCCTCTCCCCTCACATCCACTCACTGACCCTTACAGTCACTCAAACACGCAGTCACTCATTAATACAGCCACTGATATATACACTCCTACATCCATACAGACTCTCACACACTGCCACTCACCCAGAGTCCCTCACACACCTAGTCACTCACCCAAAGAGTTAATCACACTTCCATTTACTAACTTATAGTTATACACACACACCACCTCACGTAGTCATACAGATTCTAACACATACTTATTCTCTTATACAATCACTAACACAAGCCCACACTCATCCATACTAGTGCTCTCACAATCTCTCACTCTCACATACTGTCACTTATATACTCTAACACTCACACATACTGCCTTACACATATGCAGTCACTCACCCATATACCACAAAGACATCCATTCACTCAACAACAGAGTCCTAAACACACTCACTCCCTCATATAGCCTCTTCCAGATGCAGTCATGATTCCATACAGCTAGTGAATAACCCAATCACACATCCATGCAGAGACTCACACACCCACTTGCCCACTCATACAGCCACTCAGGCACCCATACAGGTACTCAGACAACCAACCAATAACCCATATAGACACTCATGTAGCTACTCACCAACCCATGCAGCCTCTTACCAGCTGACCTACTGATACAGACATTCACACAGATTGACAGCCCCCCATCCATTCCCTGAGATACATATAATCACTCATTTACACAGTCAGTCACACACTCACTGAATCATCCATACAGACACTCATACACCCATTTATATGTACACCTTGGCGTACTTATATATAACATTCCTATACTTTTTAGAAATATTTACATTCACTGGATGATGTCATCAGTGATGTAATTTGAGATGTCATCAGTGACGTCACTGACCTGTTATGAGTGATGTAATATGTGACATCATCTGCAGTGAATTGGGATGGCATGAGTTATAGTTAGCTCATCTAACTAGAATGGCTACATTTCTATGGTTTTATAGGAGTGAAAATGTCAGCCTAACTACAACATCCCTGAAACTTGTGGTTTTTTTCAGTTAATATATCTATATCTATATATACATACACACACTCAGACACACATATATATGTTTTTCTTTCAATCCCCAAGTTAGGAGGAACTCTGTGTGTGTGTGTATATATATATATATATATATAATATATGAAACAATTCTCGCCACACATTTTCAACCTTGCAAGGTAATGACGAAGAGTAGACCTGATGTCTGGTGCCAGTTTTCAGTGCTTTATTTGTGCAAATTAAACATCCCCCAGCAAGTCCACCATCTCGCTCTCTAGATATATATATGTATATATATGTATCACGGCTCCAAAGTCCTGATAATACCCAGCCGGGTCACAGGAATCATAACCACTCTCGAGCACGGCAGGGTTCCTTAGCAGGGCAGTTTATTTGAAACAGACGCGTTTCGGGAGAGCCCTCCCTTTCTCAATGTTTATATATATATATATTACCTACTGGCAGTCGCCAGTAGGTAGTTATAGTTAGGATTGTTTTCCATATGGAATCCGCAACATTCTATTAGAAATAACTTTGGCGTCGATTGAGGAATCTGCCTGTAATTTTTCTGAAATTTGCCTCGCTGCGCTCCGCTCCTTCCCTGAAAGTTTGGGGGAGATTCGTCAAGCGGGGGCCGAGATAAAAGGGGAGTCCCAAAACGTGTTTTCCCCATGTTAATTTCCATAGGGCGATTGGACTCCCTTTTAGCCCGAACGGCTGAATGGATTTCCACCAAACCTGGAAAAATTGTAGGGACCGGTATCCCGATGTGCCTTTGCTATGTCTCAAGATATGTGCTCCAGTGGATTTTGAGTAATTTAGGTTCCAAAAAATATATATATCTATAAGCGCGCCCCGGTACGCGAACCGGGGTGCGCACCAGCGCGCTACCCGACTTCGCGAGCGGAAAGCTGATTGGCTCTCGGGTGTCTGTCAACATTCCAAATAGTTGAGGAATCTTCCCAAAATTTAAAAAGATTTTGGAGCGCTCTGGTCATCTCCTGTCCTGAAAGTTTCAGGGTGATTCAGCAAGGGGGCCGAGAAAAAAGGGGGGTCCCAAAAGGTGTTTTCTCAATGTTAATTTCCATAGGAAACTTTAGACACGAATACAGCTTGAACTGCTGAATGGAATTACACCAAATTTGGCAAAAGGTAGCCCTTGGTACAGAAAAAGACCTTTTTTTAAAATGGTGTAAATCCTTTCAATAGTTACTGACAAAATAAAAAAATAAAAGTTTTGCTATTTAGAGTCGCGCTGGATACAGGGACCCTCCCGACCACGAGCTTTATTCTAATTGGCTGTTAACACTTCAAACCAGGAAGTGTTGCCAACCATCTTGTGACTCGGTGGAACTCGGTTTAAGAGAAAAACAAATGTGAAAAACAAGAAAAGGGGGCAGGGTAGAAACACCCTGACTCCCTAGACCTGATCAGGGGGTCCCAAAAATGCATTTTGTTTTAAAATGGCAAAATTCGAGCAAAGGCGCGAATTCGGGCGAGAACATTTAAAAAAGAAAGCGCAGGCTCCCGCGCTTTATTGTATTGAAGACCCCGGTTGGGTCAGGTCCACGCTTGATTAAAGTGTTGCGGGGGCATGCAGTCCCGCTCTGCCCGGGGGACCGCCACCCCCTAGGGCTTACTTTTTAATGGGCGGGGGTCCTCCAAGGGCCCGAAGCCCAGGGGACCACACCCCCTGGGCTTTTTTTTATATATATTTCTTTTTATTAGAAAAAAACAAAAAACAAGCAAGGCATCAACAAATTGCATGAAATGCATAGACTGCGCAAAGGCTGAACATCATTATATCGACAATGGAATAATCGACACATTGACGGGGAGGAGAGAGGAGGCAGCATCAAAAACCTTAAAGCAATCAAGAAGTAATGCGGGTCAGGGGGAAAGCGGGACATCAAGGCAGGGTCATGGACCAGGGTCAAATGGACTCGATAATTCTCGCCTCGGTGCCTACTCTAACCAGGGAACACACTCCGCAACTCTGGGCATTAAGCTTGCCTCATCTCTACAAAGGCCCCCCACAGACGCCGGGGATGCCTGGTTTCACCTTGGAGATACCCAGAAAGGGACCATCTCACAGGGAAAACCTGGACGGGTTCCCCAGCGGTCTTCAGTGCCAGAATACTCCTTTACATTTACATTTCCATCGCTGGTGGTACACATATGTCACCTCTATACCGGTTCCAAGGACCCCATACTTTGTGCCACTTCCGGGGACGACCCCGAGCCAGGTATACAGTTTTTTCCCTAAACATGCACCAATTCATGTTTTCTATCCACACCTCGAGGGTAGGGGCCTCTGGCATCCCCATAACTGTGCAATGTTACGTTTAGCGATCATAGACCCTAGGGTCACCCATTGAGTTTGAGCCACGTTATGGTCGGTGGGCTCCCAGACATTTAGCAAGCAGCGCCTGGCTTCTGGCAAGAGAGCCACCCCGGTGACCTCCTGAATAACCTTGTGAACCTTCCTCCAATAAACAGCAACTTCCCTGCACTCCCAGATAATGTTGAGAAACGTACCCAGCTGCCCGCAACCCCGTTGGCACAGACCCTCTTCAGAAAAGCCCATGCGAACCAGACGGGGACCCGTGACATATACCCTGTGAACTAATCTGAGTCGTGCCGGAATCGCGACCTCCTTGGGGGTGGAGATCGCCGACTGCCAGTCCTCATCATCAAGCTCAAGGCCGTCACGGGTCCACTGATCTTGCAATTTCAACAGTAGGTCTGCCCTATGACTGATCAATTTTTTATACACCAGGGAGATGGTACTGTCCGGTATATGACCATCCAACACTCGGTCCTCCAGTGAGGTAGATTCCGGTATCTCCTCCCCAACCGGGAAGACCGAAGTCAATGCATGACGAACCTGAACATAACGGAAATACTCAGACCTACCCAATTCAAACTCAACCTGCAGGGCCGCAAACGACTTTACCTGTCCCTTGGCCCAGAGGTCTCCCACCTTGTTAATGCCAATTAGATCCCACTTGTCGAACCCCTTAGTGTTCCACAATTTGCCAAACCTATCAGACCTATCAGACCTGAAAAGCGGGGTCGCCAAGGCCAAGTGATCTTTCCAGCCTAACGCACTAGTGGCATCCTGCCAGATCCGAACGGCTGCCCTCGTCGGACCCGACAAAGACCTCACCACCAATTTAGAATATAGCGCCCTATAATAGTTGCCCCCGGGAAGTAACCACCGATCCATGGCGAAACCGGGGTTTAACTCTGGGCCATAAATACCATTGTTGATGGCCCCTAACTGCGATGGCCAATAGTACCTTTTGATGTCGGGAAGAGCAATACCCCCGTCGTACCACGGGAGTGTCAATTTAGCAATTAGCAGTTTCCTCTGTAAACTCTCAACTATCCGAAAGTAACTAGCAGGAACTATGTCAAGCGCGTTCTGAAGGGCATAGAAAAAACGAGGAAGAGACATCATCTTAAAAAGGGCAGCTCGCCCAAGCAAAGAAAGCGGAAGCTTCCACCAGCTCGCAACATCTCCCTTCAACCGATTCAAGGGAGGGAGGGAGAAGGTTTTGCTCATATCGAACCCGGGGGTCCATCGAAACATAAATACCAAGATATTTAAACCCCTCTTGTGCTATCTGAATTGGACCGTTATGAGGCAATACAGGAGTATCACCACAGAGGACGTAAAGATAGGATTTAGCCCAGTTGATAATCAGGCCCAAGTTTTTACCGAAGGAAGTCAAAACGTCACACAAAACTATCAAAGACTTCCTAGGGGAAGTCAAGTAAAGCAGGATGTCGTCTGCATATAGGGAGATGCAATCTTCGTACTCCGGAGACCAGTAAATACCCCTCAAGGAGGGCTCCCAACGGATCCAGGCAGCGAGGGGCTCCAGGGCCAGTGCGAACAAATGGGGGGAGAGCGGGCAACCCTGACGGGTACCCCGACCGAGAGCCGAAACACAACCATTAACCACAATCTGTGCGTGGGGGTCCACGTAAAGAAGCCGAACCCAACCGATAAAATCCGATCCAAAGCCGAATTTAGCCAGCACCGCCCACAAATACGGCCATTCCACAGTATATTCCATAGTGGCGTCCAAAGATGCCAAAATGGCCGGCTAACGCAACGTCGCGGCCCTCGCGAGAACTCAGTGCAGACGCCGTAGGTTCAACGCTGTGTTTCTATGCGGGATAAAATCAGACTGATCCAGATGGATTAGAGCACTAATGGTTTTTATCAATCTATTAGCCAGTAGCTTGGCAAGAATTTTAGGCTCGGCATTTAACAGAGAAATTGGTCTGTATGAGGCACACCTATTCCTCGGTTTCCCTTCCTTGTGTATTACAACTATTGTCGCTAACCTCTGGTCGCAGGGGGAGAAAACCACAGTCCCGGAACTCTAGGAACATGTCCCTTAAAAATGGAGCAATCTTGTCAGGCCGGCGCTTGTACAATTCTATTGGCAGACCATTGGGACCCATCGCTTTACCGGAACGTAGGGAACGCAAAGCTAACGCCACCTCATCGGCAGTAATTGTACCATCCATAAGTTCTCTGTCTTCCACAGAGGGCAATATCTCGTAACAATAAGAACGAGTCCTCCTCCTGCCTATCAGACACGGAAGAGTACACAGTATGAAAATGATCCGTAAAACACACCACTATCTCTTGTGGGTCTGTCACAATAGCTCCACTCACTGTCACAATCTCCGGTACCACACGACTCGCTCTATCTTTTCTATCCAACCATGCTATCAAATTGCCTGCCTTGTCTCCAACATCATAAAGATGCCCCTGTTGTTCCCGACTAAGAGCTTTCGCAGCCTCCGTCACCAACATCTTATATTCCAGCTGCTTCAATTGCAGAACATGCAATCCAGAACTGGTCATCTCCCATTCTAGCGCTAGTTCCAAGTCAGCAATTTCAGTCTTTATCTTTACCACTTCTTCCTCTTTCTGCTTCTTGACTCCAGCAATCAATGATGGAGCTTGACCCCTAATAACAGCCTTAAACGCTTCTCATAAGGAGACCGCGGAGGAAACCGAACCTTCATTCTCCCGAAAATAGTGAGCCAAAGCCTTTACAAGTTCACTGCGGGTCTTGGGATTGCGAAGATACCAAGGGTTAATCGGGGCTACCCGTCCCGCGACACCCGATGTTGATTCCAACCGAATCCACAGCGGGGAGTGATCGGAAATACCCCGGCCCATATGCCTGATCTCTTTAATACAAAACGCCTGTGTAGCCGGCACCAACACATAATCAATCCTAAAGAGGCTACCATGGGCACCCGAGTGAAACGTATACTGCAGCTGATCAGAGTGAAGCAATCTCCAGCAGTCCACCAGGCCCAGAGTGTCCATGAAGTCAGGTAGCCATCCAAGCGCCCCTGTAGATCCCTAGGGAACCACAGCGTTGAATCCCCACCAAGTATCAGAGACCACCTGGGGAAATCGAGCAAAACCCGTCCCAAATCAGCAAAGGTAGTGGATTGTAGGCCAGGAGGGATATAAAAAGAGACCAGGGAAAGCGTGCAGCCCTCCCACCGTCCCGAAATAGCCGCATAGCGTCCCCTATCATCAAGGACCATGGAGTCTATCTCAAGTGGGAAGGCGTTCCTAATAAGAATTCCAACACCCCTGGACCCAGAGGAGAACCCGACATGGGTAACTAGATGATACACCTTCCTGTTCATGGCATGACATGTATTCCCTACCAACTGGGTCTCCTGCAGTAGAACGATATTAGGGGAGTGACGTTTCAGGCGCTGCAGTACTACCCCACGCTTAATCTTATCCCCCAGCCCATTAACATTCCAACTCATCAACCTCAACCCCCTACCCCACATCATGAAAGAGAAAGAGGATCCAGCCCCAAGCAGAGTCCAGCACATCAATAATAAAGTCCAGCAATAGAGCGCCTTGCAAAAACAGCAACCAGAAAACAAACACCTCCCCACCCACACTAAAACAACCCATTACAACACCCCCCACCCTGCACCCCTGCATACGACTACTCGCAGTGTGCCTGTCGCCCCCACATCTAAACTAAACTACAAGAAGTAAAGCTGAGGAGGAGAAAGACCCACCGATATTCCCGCAACCCCCGTTCAAATCACAATCAGATGCACATCATTAATTGGATCCATCACAGTAGCAATCCCACAAATGTCCCCAGAGACCGGACAAATGGCACTCATTCCTGCATCCCAAGTCCTCCCTCTCCTCCACCAGGCTGACTCTCTGGTTCCTGTCGGGCCGGCAGAGTGTCCAACCAGTCGGCTACCACCTAGGGCTTATCAAAGAAGTGAACCCGTTTGTTGTATTCGATCCTCAGCTTGGTCGGGAAAAGCATGGCATATTTGAGTCCCATATCTTGTAGTCTTCTTTTTACTCCCAGAAAACTGAGCCTCTGTTTCTGGACCGCCTGCGAGAAGTCTGGGTAGAAGCTGATAGAAGAGTTCTAAAACTTCAAGGGTCCACCCGCCCTCGAAGCCTGTAGGATGGCATCTCTGTCCCGAAAATTGAAAATCCGTGCTATCATGGATCTCGGCGGGGCTCCCACCTTCGGTCTGCCACCCGGGATCCTATGGGCCCGTTCCACAGTAAAAAACTTGCTCAGTCCCTTGGGGTCTAGATGTTTGATGATAAGGTCCTCACAAAAAGGTCAGCCGCTTGATCCTCCGCCTGTTCCGGAACACCAATTATGCGGACATTGTTCCGCCGTGCCTTCCCTTCAAATTCCTCCAGGCGACGGATAGCAAAGTCATTGGAGGATTTCAGGTTATGGACCTCGGTCTGCAGGTCGACGACATCAGCGGTTAAGCTCGACGTTTTTATGTCCACAGATTTGACCTTTTCATTGGTTTTTGTAAGGTCCGTACGGATCAAATTAACGTCAATCGCCACTGTATCCAACTTATGAGCAAGGGTCTCCATTTGCTTTCCGAGGGAAGACTTGATACCAGCGATGGCGGCCATCACATCCTGCAAAGTCGGTTCCGTTGCCGGAGTCGATGAACCCCCCGCTTCCTCCAGCGATCGGCTAGGTCCACTGGGCGACCCCTTAACCTGAGCGTAGCGTTCCATCACGTTGGTTTGGGTATAGCCACCTCGTCTGGTGGTTTTCAACCTCTGTTTGTCCCTCTCCAATTTATTTGCCATTTCGGGATAATCCCAGGTATTATCCAAATGAAGGCCAACCAGAAAGCGGTAGACAGCACACAACTGTAAGGGATGTCGATCAAGATGCTAGAGCAGCATGGAGTTGAGAAAGCGAAAGTCCAAAATGGCCCTCAGGCGAAGGAACAAAAATGGACAAAAAGACAATTAATGGTGCAGTCCAAGGCCAAAACTCCAAATATTGTTCGACACACCCAAGTATCGCTCAGGATACAAGCTTTCAAAGCGCTTGAGGTCGTCCTAAGGCCCGGGATCCAACCCAGATGACAAAAAACAAAAGCGAAAGTGGAACCAGACCGACTGCCTCAGCTGCCTTAGGCCCTTGTTGTTCAACTGCGCCCTGGGCACCGTGCCAACTCGGGCGCTGGGGATCCAAGAGGCGAAGGCCGAAACTTTCCACAAATCCGGTCTCTGTGGTCCGATCGGGAAATACATTTCAGTTTACGCTTCTCCTGTGGTTCATCCACAAGAAGCCGTCAACAGCGAACAGGATCAGTGACAGGATATATTCGGGAGGTTACGTGGGTCTCCGGAACCCTGTGCTCACGCAACCATCTTGGTTGCACGTGAAGCTCCTCCCCTCCCCAGAGTTTTTATTGATTATTTTGTGGGGCACACGGCCCCCCGCTGCCCCGGGAAGAGTCACCACCTAGGATTTTTTTTTACAAAAACATACACCTGGGTAGGGGGGCTCGAGCCTCCTCCACATGCCCCAGGGACCACCAACTTCCCGGGGCACTAACATCCATTACGGACCTCCAAGCCCAGGGGACCACCACCTCCCTGGGGCTTTGTAATTGAAGGGAGGTGGGCTGCGTGGCCCTCCTCCAGGAGCCCAGCTTCTGCAGTGTCCCGGGGTGCCCACCCCAGTGACACTGCTGTTTGCTATGGCAGGGTGGGAGCTGTGCAGCTCCTGCCCCACCATAGCAAACTGTGGTTTGGTTTTTGGAAGCTCTCCCTTTCAAAAATCATACCACATTGCTTTACCACACAGGGAGTTGCATGTCAGCAGATCCCCATGTGGAAAAGCAATGCCGGCTCCCACAGGACACGGGGAGCCAGCAGGGACCGTGGGGGTATTGGGGCTCTCCCCACGGTCCCCAACAAGGAGACCAGGCCCTGGGGGATGGGGTCCACAGGGCCAGATGTGGCCTAGGAAAAGGGTCACGTGGCCCCCCTCCATCAAATAAAAAATATGAGTCACAGTCCCGGGGGATGGGGTCCCCGGGGCTAATACCAGAGGCCTCTGGCGGGGGCCACGCAGCCCCCTCCTAGATTTAAATAGTAATATGAAATAAAATTAAATTATGGCCATGCGGTCCACGGGCCGTAATTGGCCTCGGGAGGGGGGGGGCATGCGGCCCCCTTCCTGTTTACATTATTTCTTTTTTTTAAAGGGGCAAGGCCCTCGGGAGGGGGTCCCAAGGGCCCCTTCTTAAAAAAATAATACAAAAATAGCTGCATCTTGGCTAGGCCCCGCCCCCTCCCTGCAACACTCAGCAAAAGCGCCCCATGGTGCGTTGTAAGTTGGGGAATTAATTCCCCTTGAATGCTGAGGGTCTGTGGGGGCCAACTAGTCCACCAGGTACCTCCAATATGCACCATGGAGCTGCGCTGCAGAGAGGTGTTCAGAGGCCACACCCCTTTTTACTCCTCTCTGCAACGCAGCTCTGTGGCGCTTACCGGAGGTACCTGGTGGGCTAGTTGGACCCCAGGGACCCTCAGGATTCAAGGGGGCTTAATCCCCCAATGTAAAACACGCCACTGGCCACGTTTGCGCAGTGGTGAAGGGAGGGGCGGGACTGAGGGGACATGTCTGCAAACACGCCCTGTGGCGAATTTTAAGTTGGGGAACTAATTCCTCTTCAATCCTGAGGGTCCCTGAGGGCCAACTAGCCCACCAGGTAACTCCAGTAAGTGCCACAGACTTGCGTTGCAGAGAGGTGGCCCAGGCCACACCCCTTTTTACACCTCTCTGCAAAGCAGCTCTGTGGCGCTTACTGGAGGTACCTGGTGGGCTTGTTGGACCCCAGGGACCCTCAGGATTCAATGGGACTTAATCCCCCAACTTAAAACATGACACGAGGCGTGTTTACACAGTGGTGAAGGGAGGGGGCGGGGCTTAAGTTAACGTGTGCAAACACGCACCGTGGCACGTTTTAAGTGGAAGAAATATTTCTCTTCAATCCTGAGGGCCCCTGGGGGCCAACTAGCCCACCATGTACCTCCAGTAAGCGCCACAGGTCTGTGTTGCAGAGAGGTGGCCCAGGCCAGGCCCCTTTTTACACCGCTCTGCAACACAGCTCTGTGGCTCTTACTGGAGGTACCTGGTGGGCTAGTTGGACCCCAGGGACCCTCAGGATTCAAGGGCACTTAATCTCCCCACTTATAACACGCCAGGGGGGAGCGTTTGCTGAGTGGTGGAGAAAGGGGCCTTGGCCTTTGTCTACCTCTTACCAATCCCACTGCGTGGGGCTTACTGGCGGTAAAAAGTAGATTAGTTGGCCCCTAAAGGACCCCCAGCAGTGAAGGGGACTTCAATCCCCATCCAAGAGCGTGCCAGAGAGCAGGTTTCCATAGTGGTGGGTAAAGTGGGCGTGGCCTGGTACGAGTACGTTCCAATGCTGCTGTGTGAGACTGACTGGAGTTAATAGTTTGGGATGTTGGCTCCCAAGGATTGTCCTTGGGGGCCAACTACCCCTTTTTTACCTCCAGTAAGTCCCACACAGTGGGATTGCTATGACGTCTTCGGAGGCCATGGCCCCCTTTCTCCATCACTTGGCAATCATACCTCGTGGCAGACTAGGGGATGGGGATGAAGTCCAATTTAGTCTTGAGGGAATTTGGGGGCCAAGAATCCCTCCTGGTACCTCCATTAAGTCCTCAGCAGTGGAATTCCTGAGCATTGGTTGGACGGCCAGCACCCTTTCTCCACCACTCTGCAACCACGACTACTAGTTAAAGTAGCATATTTCTGCACCTCTGACTTAGAGGTAGGTTTAATGCCCCTGCCCTATTATGTACTAGGGCCTTACAGAGGAGGTCATGCTAATCACAGTCTGTATGGTGTGTTGTTGAGAGTATGGATGTCTTAATGTTACATGTCCAAGTAACTACATATATAAAAGGCTGTGTATGTGAAAGTTGAAGTATATAAATGACTAAACATGAGAATCGGTGATTGTGATAGTCGCGGCATGGAAGAGTATGTACTTGTATCAATTATTGTAGAAAAGAGTTAAGTATGGATTTGTTTCCATTTGACTAACTAATGTGGTGTGTGTATAACTGTATAGGTCAGTAAATGGATCAGTGGCGGTGTGCAAGTGTCTTATAGTTGTATGAGTACAAATGATAGTGTTGTATTGATGAGTGACTGAATGCATGAATGACTATGAGGGTGAATGAGTAGATATGTGTGTAGACCTAGGAATCAGTGAGCATGCATATAATAACTGGTATTGATGTGTCTAGGGTCTGAAAATGGTAGTCTGTATTTTAGAGAGGGTGTATCAAAGGTTATATTAGTGTGTGAGGAGGTGCATCAAATGTTCACGTGGATGATGTCATTAGTAATGTCATCGTGAAATCATTTGAGATGTCATCAGTGATGTCACTGACCATGTCATGAATGATGTAATATGAGATATCATCAGCAGTGCATTGCGGGGGCTCTTTTATTAGTTAGCTCAACTAACTATAACAGCTGAATTACTCTGGTTTTTGTACGAGTGAAATGTCCAACTAACTATAACGTCCATGAAACCTATGTTTTTTTCCCTGAATTTCTAGGGTTTTTTAAATGCTAATTTCTAACCATAACTTCCCTGAAACATGTTTTTTTGTGTGAATTTCATAGTTTTTTTTAATTGCTAATTTCTAACTATAATGTCCCTGAAACCTATGGTTTTTTCAGTGAACTGCAAATGTTTTTTTAAATAATAATTTCTATCTATGCCCACAGAGGTAGGGCAGGTGAAGAAAGATGAAGTAAGGCACAGAAAGAAGCATGAGAAATGCAGAAATAGGCAACAGAAGTCCGGAAACATGAAGAAAAGTGCATAAAGAAGCAAGAGATATGCAGAAAGAACGAACAGAGGTGCAGAAAAAGGTCTTGTTGCAAAGTCATCCCATGCCCCCACATTTTTTACTGACTGGTACTGGTGGTAACGGATTCTGATTAACCAGGCCCGGGGCAAGTGCTTTTCTGAAAGACACTTAAAATACAGTGAAAACAGCTACATACACTAGGGTACCCTATGGGTTGGGGTACCCCTTTGATTGACATGCATACCCCTGTAAGGCCCTAGTACATAATAGGGCAGGGGGATTAAAACTATAAGTAAGAGGTGCAGAAAGAGGCAAGAGATGTGCATAAACAGGCAGGAAAGGTACAGAAACAGGGAACAGGGGTAAGTGTACAGGGGTGCTGAAAGAAGCAAGTGAGGTGCAGAAAGAAGTAAAAAGAGTGCAGAAAGAACCAACAGAGGTGCAGAAAGAGGAAAGAGCGTCAAGAGAGATGCAGAAAAACATAGGAGGGGCAGAAAGAAGGACGAGAAGTGCAGCAAGAGGTAAGAGAAATACTGAAAGAAGCAACAGAGGTGTAGATAGAAGCAAATGAAGTGCAGACAGAGGCAAGTGGGGTACAGAAAGAAGCAGGAGCAGTGCAGAAAGAACCAAAAGAGGTACACAAAGATGCAAGAGGGTTGCAGAAAGAGGTAGGAGAGGTGCGCAAAGAGGCAAGAGAGGTACAGAAAGATTCAGGAGGGGTGAAAAAGCAGGAAGAGAAGTACAGAAAGAGGCAAGAGAATTGCTGAAAGAGGTGTACAAAGAAGCAAGAGAAGTGTAGTGAGATGCAGAAAGAAGCAAACGCAGTACACAAAGAACCAACAGAGGTGCAGAAAGAGGCACAAGGGGTGCAGAAAGAAGGAAGAGGAGTGCAGAAAGAAGCATGAAAAGTACAGAAGGAAGCAACAGGGGTGCAGAAAGAAACAATAAAAGTGCAGAAAAAGCAACTGAGGTGCAGAAGGAGGCAAGAGAACTGCAGAAAGAGGCAAAAGAGTTGCAGAAACAGGCAAAAGAGGTACAGAAAGAGGTGACAGATGTGCAGACAGAGGCAATAGAGGTGCAGAAACAGGTAAAGGGGGTGAAGAAAGAGCAAGAGGGGTGCAGCAATTAGCAAGAGAGGTGCAGAAAGAACAAGAGCAGTGCAAAAGAACCAACAGATGTGCATAAAGGGGCAAGGGAGGTACAGGAGGTGGCAAGAAAACTGCAGAACAAGGAAAAAGGGATACAGAAAAAGGCAATAGGGATGCAGAAATAAAGAGCAGGGGTGCAGGAAGAAGCCATAGCAGTACATAAAGAGCCAACAAAAGTGCTGAAAGAGGGAAGAGGAGTACAGAAAGAGGCAAGTGAAGTGCATAACAAAGCAAAAGAGGTGCAGAAAGAACCAGCAGAGGTGGAAAAAAGGCAAGAGGGGTGCAGAAAGGGGAAGGAGAGGTGCACAAAGAGGTAAGAGGGATACAGAAAGAGGCAGTAGGGGTGCAGAAAGAGGAAGAAACCCTTATAAATAAGCAACAGAGGTGCTGAAAGAGGCACGGAAGGTGCAGAAAGAGGGAAGAGAGATGTAGAACTAGGCAAAAGAGTTTCACAAAGAGGGAAGAAGGGTGCAGAAACAGGCAAAAGGGGTAGAGAAAGAAGCAAGACAGGTACAGAAAGATGCAAGAGAGGTGCACAAGGATGCAAGAGAGTTATGGATAGAGGCAAGTGGAGTGCAGAAAGAGGAGAGAACTGCAGAAAGAGGCAATAGAGGTGCAGAATGAGGCAAGTAAAGTGCAGAAAGAAGCGATAGAAGTGCAGAAAGAGGGAAGAGGGATAGAGTGAGGGGCAAAAGGAATATAGAAAGAAGCAAGGCAGGTGCTGAAAGAAACAAAATAAGTGCAGAAAGAATGAATAGAGGTGCAGAAAGAAGGACAAAGGTGCAGAAAGTTGTAAGAGGGGTAAAGAAAAGCAAATGAGGTGCAGAAAGAGACAACAGACAAACCGAAAGAGGGAAGAGAGGTGCAGAAAGTACAAGAGATTTGCAGAATGAGACAAGAGAAGCACAGAAAAAGAAAAACGTGCGGAAAGAAGCAACAGGAATGCAGAAAGAGGCAAGAGAGGTGCAGAGGGAAGCAAGAGTTGCTTGCATACCATTAGTACCAATTTAACGCCCACATTTAGCAATAAGTAACAGGTGACCATTCTAGGTTTGCAAAGGGCCTTCCACCACATTGTAACACTTGACAGTGCATTTTTGGTAACATTTGAGCAGTTTGAGCTAGAAAGAAGGCTTATTTTGTTCAAATCGGCAGGTTAGGGCAGATGATGAGTTATGAGGTGAATGCAGAAAATGTAAAATTGTGCGAAAGTCGGTGCAGCCAAACAGTCATATAATTCGAACCTGCTCATACCTCTGACTAGGTCCACAAGTGCTTCACAGTGATTCCTTTTTTGTTTCACTGAGTTCATAGTTGAGCATCTATGGAAACAAGGAAGACTAAACCTGAGGTTACCACTCCACTCCACAACACAGGCTACCATACCACATAAGTACTCTCCAAAACACATAATCCCACTCTACATAATTCCTATACACTAAATATCACATACTTTCTATCCACATCATTTCACTGCACAACATACCACATAATTCCACTACACACAACGTATTTCCACTCCACTCCCAAAAACATTATTAAAAATGTTTGCTCTAATTCTCGCAAATGCGAAACCTATTACTTTGCAAACACGTCTTTAACTAGTAGTCATGTTTGCAGAGTGATGGAGAAAGGGTGCTGGGCCGCAGACCAGCGCTCAGGAATTCCACTGCCTAGGACTTACAGGAGCTACCAGGAGGGCTTCTTGGCCCCCAAAGCCCCTCAGGAGTAAATTGGGCTTCATCCACATCCTGTAGTCTGCCAGGAGGCGTGTTTACAGAATGGTTGGAAAAAGGGTCTCCAAAGACGTCTTAGCAATCCCACTGTGTGGGACTTACTGGAGGTAATGAGTGGGGTAGTTGGCCCCCAAGGACATCAATGGGAGCCAACTAACCCTCCTATTACCTCCAGTAGGCCCCACACAGTGGAATTTCTTTGAGGGGTACAAAGGCAATGTCCCCTTCCCCACCACTCTGCAAAAGCACCTCCTGGCGCGTTCTAAGTTGGGTTATAAATTCCCCTTCATTTCTAAGGGTTCCTGGGGGCAAACTAGCCCACCAGGTACATCCAGTGGTCCGATCGGGAAATACATTTCAGTTTACGCTTCTCCTGTGGTTCATCCACATGAAGCCGTCAACAGCGAACAGGATCAGTGACAGGATATATTCGAGAGGTTACGTGGGTCTCCGGAACCCTGTGCTCACGCAACCATCTTGGTTGCACGTGAAGCTCCTCCCCTCCCCGGAGTTTTTATTGATTATTTTGTGGGGCACATGGCCCCCCGCTGCCCTGGGAAGAGTCACCACCTAGGATTTTTTTTTACAAAAACATACACCTGGGTAGGGGGGCTCGAGCCTCCTCCACATTCCCCAGGGACCACCACCTTCCCGGGGCACTAACATCCATTACGGACCTCCAAGCCCAGGGGACCACCACCTCCCTGGGGCTTTGTAATTGAAGGGAGGTGGGCTGCATGGCCCTCCTCCAGGAGCCCAGCTTCTGCAGTGTCCCGGGGTGCCCACCCCAGTGACACTGCTGTTTGCTATGGCAGGGTGGGAGCTGTGCAGCTCCTGCCCCACCATAGCAAACTGTGGTTAGGTTTTTGGAAGCTCTCCCTTTCAAAAATCATACCACATTGCTTTACCACACAGGGAGTTGCATGTCAGCAGATCCCCATGTGGAAAAGCAATGCAGGCTCCCACAGGACACGGGGAGCCAGCAGGGACCGTGGGGGTATTGGGGCTCCCCCCATGGTCCCCAACAAGGAGGCCAGGCCCTGGGGGATGGGGTCCACAGGGCCAGATGTGGCCTAGGAAAAGTGTCACGTGGCCCTCCTCCATCAAATAAAAAAATATGAGTCACAGTCCCGGGGGATGGGGTCCCCGGGGCTAATACCAGAGGCCTCTGGCGGGGGCCACGCAGCTCCCTCCTAGATTTAAATAATAATATGAAATAAAATAAAATTATGGCCATGCGGTCCACGGGCCGTAATTGGCCTCGGGAGGGGGGGCCATGCGGCCCCCTTCCTGTTTACATTATTTCATTTTTTTAAAGGGGCAAGGCCCTCGGGAGGGGGTCCCAAGGGCCCCTTCTTAAAAAAATAATACAAAAATAGCTGCATCTTGGCTAGGCCCCGCCCCCTCCCTGCAGCACTCAGCAAAAGCGCCCCATGGTGCGTTGTAAGTTGGGGAATTAATTCCCCTTGAATGCTGAGGGTCTGTGGGGGCCAACTAGCCCACCAGGTACCTCCAATATGCACCATGGAGCTGCGCTGCAGAGAGGTGTTCAGAGGCCACACCCCTTTTTACTCCTCTCTGCAACGCAGCTCTGTGGCGCTTACTGGAGGTACCTGGTGGGCTAGTTGGACCCCAGGGACCCTCAGGATTCAAGGGGGCTTAATCCCCCAACGTAAAACACGCCACTGGCCGCGTTTGCGCAGTGGTGAAGGGAGGGGCGGGACTGAGGGGACATGTCTGCAAACACGCCCTGTGGCGAATTTTAAGTTGGGGAACTAATTCCTCTTCAATCCTGAGGGTCCCTGAGGGCCAACTAGCCCACCAGGTAACTCCAGTAAGTGCCACAGACTTGCGTTGCAGAGAGGTGGCCCAGGCCACACTCCTTTTTACACCTCTCTGCAAAGCAGCTCTGTGGCGCTTACTGGAGGTACCTGGTGGGCTTGTTGGACCCCAGGGACCCTCAGGATTCAATGGGACTTAATCCCCCAACTTAAAACATGACACGAGGCGTGTTTACACAGTGGTGAAGGGAGGGGGCGGGGCCTAAGGTAACGTGTGCAAACACGCCCTGTGGCACGTTTTAAGTGGAAGAAATAATTTCTCTTCAATCCTGAGGGCCCCTGGGGGCCAACTAGCCCACCATGTACCTCCAGTAAGCGCCACAGGTCTATGTTGCAGAGAGGTGGCCCAGGCCATGCCCCTTTTTACACCGCTCTGCAACACAGCTCTGTGGCTCTTACTGGAGGTACCTGGTGGGCTAGTTGGACCCCAGGGACCCTCAGGATTCAAGGGCACTTAATCTCCCCACTTATAACACGCCAGGGGGGAGCGTTTGCTGAGTGGTGGAGAAAGGGGCCTTGGCCTTTGTCTACCTCTTACCAATCCCACTGCATGGGGCTTACTGGCGGTAAAAAGTAGATTAGTTGGCCCCTAAAGGACCCCCAGCAGTGAAGGGGACTTCAATCCCCATCCAAGAGCGTGCCAAAAAGCAGGTTTGCATAGTGGTGGGTAAAGTGGGCGTGGCCTGGTACGAGTACGTACCAATGCTGCTGTGTGAGACTGACTGGAGTTAATAGTTTGGGATGTTGGCTCCCAAGGATGTCCTTGGGGGCCAACTACCCCTTTTTTACCTCCAGTAAGTCCCACACAGTGGGATTGCTATGACGTCTTCGGAGGCCATGGCCCCCTTTCTCCATCACTTGGCAATCATGCCTCGTGGCAGACTAGGGGATGGGGATGAAGTCCAATTTAGTCTTGAGGGAATTTGAGGGCCAAGAATCCCTCCTGGTACCTCCATTAAGTCCTCGGCAGAGGAATTCCTGAGCATTGGTTGGACGGCCAGCACCCTTTCTCCACCACTCTGCAACCACGACTACTAGTTAAAGTAGCATATTTCTGCACCTCTGACTTAGAGGTAGGTTTAATCCCCCTGCCCTATTATGTACTAGGGCCTTACAGAGGAGGTCATGCTAATCACAGTCTGTATGGTGTGTTGGTGAGAGTATGGATGTCTTAATGTTACATGTCCAAGTAACTACATATATAAAAGGCTGTATATGTGAAAGTTAAAGTATATAAATGACTAAACATGAGAATCGGTGATTGTGAGAGTTGCGGCATGGAAGAGTATGTACTTGTATCAGTGATTGTAGATATGTAGAAAAGAGTTAAGTATGGATTTGTTTCCATTTGACTAGCTGATGTGGTGTGTGTATTACTGTATAGGTCAGTAAATGGATCAGTGGCGGTGTGCAAGTGTCTTATAGTTGTATGAGTACATATGATAGTGTTGTATTGATGAGTGACTGAATGCATGAATGACTATGAGGGTGAATGAGTAGATATGTGTGTAGACCTAGGAATCAGTGAGCATGCATATAATAACTGGTATTGATGTGTCTATGGTCTGAAAATGGTAGTCTGTATTTTAGAGAGAGTGTATCAAAGGTTATATTAGTGTTTGAAGAGGTGCATCAAATGTTCACATGGATGATGTCATTAGTAATGTCATCAGTGAAATCATTTGAGATGTCATCAGTGATGTCACTGACCATGTCATGAATGATGTAATATGTGATATCATCAGCAGTGCATTGCATTATTAGTTAGCTCAACTAACTATAACAGCTGAATTACTCTGGTTTTGTACGAGTGAAATGTCAAACTAACTATAACGTCCATGAAACCTATGTTTTTTTCCCTGAATTTCTATGGGTTTTTTAAATGCTAATTTCTAACCATAACTTCCCTGAAACATGGTTTTTTTGGTGAATTTCATCGTTTTTTTTAATTGCTAATTTCTAACTATAATGTCCCTGAAACCTATGGTTTTCTCAGTGAACTGCAAAGGTTTTTTAAAATAATAATTTCTATCTATGCCCACAGAGGTAGGGCAGGTGAAGAAAGATGAAGTAAGGCACAGAAAGAAGCATGAGAAATGCAGAAATAGGCAACAGAAGTCCGGAAAGATGAAGAAAAGTGCATAAAGAAGCAAGAGATATGCAGAAAGAACGAACAGAGGTGCAGAAAAAGGTCTTGTTGCAAAGTCATCCCATGCCCCCACATTTTTTACTGACTGGTACTGGTGGTAACAGATTCTGATTAACCAGGCCCGGGGCAAGTGCTTTTCTGAAAGACACTTAAAATACAGTGAAAACAGCTACATACACTAGGGTACCCTATGGGTTGGGGTACCCCTTTGATTGGCATGCATACCCCTGTAAGGCCCTAGTACATAATAGGGCAGGGGGATTAAAACTATAAGTAAGAGGTGCAGAAAGAGGCAAGAGATGTGCATAAACAGGCAGGAAAGGTACAGAAACAGGGAACAGGGGTAAGTGCACAGGGGTGCTGAAAGAAGCAAGTGAGGTGCAGAAAGAAGTAAAAAGAGTGCAGAAAGAACCAACAGAGGTGCAGAAAGAGGAAAGAGCGTCAAGAGAGGTGCAGAACAACATAGGAGGGGCAGAAAGAAGGCCGAGAAGTGCAGCAAGAGGTAAGAGAAATACTGAAAGAAGCAACAGAGGTGTAGATAGAAGCAAATGAAGTGCAGACAGAGGCAAGTGGGGTACAGAAAGAAGCAGGAACAGTGCAGAAAGAACCAAAAGAGGTACACAAAGATGCAAGAGGGTTGCAGAAAGAGGTAGGAGAGGTGCGCAAAGAGGCAAGAGAGGTACAGAAAGATTCAGGAGGGGTGCAAAAGCAGGAAGAGAAGTACAGAAAGAGGCAAGAGAATTGCTGAAAGAGGTGTACAAAGAAGCAAGAGAAGTGTAGTGAGATGCAGAAAGAAGCAAACGCAGTACACAAAGAACCAACAGAGGTGCAGAAAGAGGCACAAGGGGTGCAGAAAGAAGGAAGAGGAGTGCAGAAAGAAGCATGAAAAGTACAGAAGGAAGCAACAGGGGTGCAGAAAGAAACAATAAAAGTGCAGAAAAAGCAACTGAGGTGCAGAAGGAGGCAAGAGAACTGCAGAAAGAGGCAAAAGAGTTGCAGAAACAGGCAAAAGAGGTACAGAAAGAGGTGACAGATGTGCAGACAGAGGCAATAGAGGTGCAGAAACAGGTAAAGGGGGTGAAGAAAGAGCAAGAGGGGTGCAGCAATTAGCAAGAGAGGTGCAGAAAGAACAAGAGCAGTGCAAAAGAACCAACAGATGTGCATAAAGGGGCAAGCGAGGTACAGGAGGTGGCAAGAAAACTGCAGAACAAGGAAAAAGGGATACAGAAAAAGGCAATAGGGATGCAGAAATAAAGAGCAGGGGTGCAGGAAGAAGCCATAGCAGTACATAAAGAACCATTAAAAGTGCTGAAAGAGGGAAGAGGAGTACAGAAAGAGGCAAGTGAAGTGCATAACAAAGCAAAAGAGGTGCAGAAAGAACCAGCAGAGGTGGAAAAAAGGCAAGAGGGGTGCAGAAAGGGGAAGGAGAGGTGCACAAAGAGGCAAGAGGGATACAGAAAGAGGCAGTAGGGGTGCAGAAAGAGGAAGAAAACCTTATAAAGAAGCAACGGAGGTGCTGAAAGAGGCACGGAAGGTGCAGAAAGAGGGAAGAGAGATGTAGAACTAGGCTAAAGAGTTTCACAAAGAGGGAAGAAGGGTGCAGAAACAGGCAAAAGGGGTAGAGAAAGAAGCAAGACAGGTACAGAAAGATGCAAGAGAGGTGCACAAGGATGCAAGAGAGTTATAGATAGAGGCAATTGGAGTGCAGAAAGTAGAGAGAACTGCAGACAGAGGCAATAGAGGTGCAGAATGAGGCAAGTAAAGTGCAGAAAGAAGCGATAGAAGTGCAGAAAGAGGGAAGAGGGATAGAGTGAGGGGCAAAAGGGATATATAAAGAAGAAAGGCAGGTGCTGAAAGAAACAAAATAAGTGCAGAAAGAATGAATAGAGGTGCAGAAAGAAGCACAAAGGTGCAGAAAGTTGTAAGAGGGGTAAAGAAAAGCAAATGAGTTGCAGAAAGAGACAACAGACGAGCAGAAAGAGGGAAGAGAGGCTCAGAAAGTACAAGAGATTTGCAGAATGAGACAAGAGAAGTACAGAAAAAGAAAAACGTGCGGAAAGAAGCAACAGAAATGCAGAAAGAGGCAAGAGAGGTGCAGAGGGAAGCAAGAGTTGCTTGCACACTATTAGTACCAATTTAACGCCCACATTTAGCAATAAGTAACAGGTGACCATTCTAGGTTTGCAAAGGGCCTTCCACCACATTGTAACACTTGACAGTGCATTTTTGTTAACATTTGAGCAGTTTGAGCTAGAAAGAAGGCTTATTTTGTTCAAATCGGCAGGTTAGGGCAGATGATGAGTTATGAGGTGAATGCAGAAAATGTAAAATTGTGCGAAAGTCGGTGCAGTCAAACAGTCATATAATTCCAATGGCCCTGCTCATACCTCTGACTAGGTCCACAAGTGCTTCACAGTGATTCCTTTTTTGTTTCACTGAGTTCATAGTTGAGCATCTATGGAAACGAGGAAGACTAAACCTGAGGTTACCACTCCACTCCACAACACAGGCTACCATACCACATAAGTACTCTCCAAAACACATAATCCCACTCTACATAATTCCTATACACTAAATATCACATACTTTCTATCCACATCATTTCACTGCACAACATACCACATAATTACACTACACACAACGTATATCCACTCCACTCCCAAAAACATTATTAAAAATGTTTGCTCTAATTCTCGCAAATGCGAAACCTATTACTTTGCAAACACGTCTTTAACTAGTAGTCATGTTTGCAGAGTGATGGAGAAAGGGTGCTGGGCCGCAGACCAGCGCTCAGGAATTCCACTGCCTAGGACTTACAGGAGCTACCAGGAGGGCTTCTTGGCCCCCAAAGCCCCTCAGGAGTAAATTGGGCTTCATCCACATCCTGTAGTCTGCCAGGAGGCGTGTTTGCAGAATGGTTGGGAAAAGGGTCTCCAAAGACGTCTTAGCAATCCCACTGTGTGGGACTTACTGGAGGTAATGAGTGGGGTAGTTGGCCCCCAAGGACATCTGTGGGAGCCAACTAACCCTCCTATTACCTCCAGTAAGCCCCACACAGTGGAATTTCTTTGAGGGGTACAAAGGCAATGTCCCCTTCCCCACCACTCTGCAAAAGCACCTCCTGGCGCGTTCTAAGTTGGGTTATAAATTCCCCTTCATTTCTAAGGGTTCCTGGGGGCAAACTAGCCCACCAGGTACATCCAGTAAGCACCACACACCTTAATTTCTGAGAGTGGTCCGTGGCCACACCCCCTTTTTACACCACTCTGCAACCGCTGCTCCCAGAGCCCTGCTGCTCAAGGGATGAAGTCCACTTGTGTCCTGTGGGCCTCATGGGACAAGTGGACCTCATTGACCCACCATCAGTTCGCCAAGCGGCATGTCTGCAGAGTAGAGTAAAAAGGTGCGTGACCTCGGACCACCTGTCTGCAAACCAGCTGTGTGACACTTACCGGAGGTACCTGGTGGGATAGTTGGCTCCCAGGGACCCTCAGTAATCAAGGGGACTTAGTTTCCCAACTTAGAACGTGCCAAAAGATACAATCTTGCTTTTAAGGATCCAATGGTAATCAGGCGCGCAAAAAGGTAACTTGTCAGTAATCTTAAAAAGATGATGGTTCAAGTGACATCATCAATAAAAGGAAGGGTGGCCAGCAAGACTCAACAATGTAGAGAAAAAGGCACTTTTTATCTTTTAGAGACCAACACTTCCAAGCCGTAACCGATGTTGAGAAATATTAAAAAAATGTTTTGCATGTTGGTAGAAGTATGGCATTGAATTCTTAGATATAGCAGATCATTAATAACTAGAACCCTAAGAAGTCTCTTCGGAGATGAAAAGCATTGGTTAAATGGTGTAATGGATTTTATGAAAATTGGATTCAAATGATTTTGTCTATCTTTCAATAAAAACAACAAGCATGTTTGTAAAGAACAACTTGGACCAGACACATTTCTTTGAAGTCGTCGAGTACAATTTGTGTTTAATCTAATTGAGAAATAATATATGTGATTTGATGGGTGCTGTTTCCATTCTTTTGTTCATGTTTTTTGGGACTTTGTCCCAATGGAAAGTGTAGAGGGGTGCACTTTTCGATTGTCAAGCACTATCACCCAACTACTGAGCAACATTAAGTGTCAGGTGCGGTACTTTTTGCCTCAACCCTCTGTTGCTTCTTTTCATGAAGTCATTGTTTGTCTTAAATTATAATAGGGACTGATTGGAAAACACATTCTGTTGCAATACCAATTTATGCTATTAAACATGAACTATTTTAAGAGTATTGTTTCTGGATAATCATGTACGTCTACTGGTATCTTGGTGGATTTCTAGAAACAGCATTGATACAAATATTCAATAAAATTGCACCTCTTTAGATTGGCCGATGTGCTTTTTTGTAAGACAAGGCAAACTAACTATTCAACTGTAATAAAAGGAAAGAAGTAAAAGTAAAAGAAAAGACAAAAATAATGAATTAACAAAAGAAAGAAGGAAAAATAGGAAGCTGGAAAGGAGAGAAAGAATAAAACTGGAAAATAAAAATAGAAATGGTTTGATCTCCCTTATATCATAAAACATTGTTATAGGTAAAAATGCAAAACATTTAACACTTACTGGAAGGAACAAAGATACCACGTGCAACCTCCATCATTCGAGCTGACTGCTCTGGTGGCATGTGATGACTTCCAATCTCCTTACATTCTAAAATGTAAAACATAACGCAACACATGAGATTGAGTAACAAAATATTTAAAGAACCAATTATCTAAAGTTGGTACTGTTGGTGGTGCAGCAGTAGTAAAACATTTTATGTTTGGTAGAGCTACATCATTCATCAATGTTCCTGTAGTTAATGCAACAGCTTCAGAACATCCAAGATTTCCTCAGTAAAGTTAAAAGTGAAGTTATGTACTGAGGCCTCTATTTATACCTCAAAAAGAACAATTGATGGACAGAATGCTGAACAATGTCATACATTCACCCCAGTACAGAGATCTGCGCCTAAATCCTTTGTTTTTTTTGCTCACCATGCAATTCCAGTTTGGACCTAGCCATATACAAATCAGCCTTGTCCCTGCACCCAATGGGAACAGTCTAGCCCAAACTGCCAGGCCAGGTCCCCCCTGGACTGGAAACAAGCATCCAAGGACCGGTTTCGGGCTTTCAGCCCTCATCAGCTAGGATAGCTTGACTCCAGTGGCATGGAGAGCACAGGACTCACGTCTGAGCATACCTGTCCCACTCGGGGTGACAAATGCAAAAATAACAATTTATGGACAGAACGCAGAACAATGTCATACATTCAACCAAGTACATATATCCAGGCCTAAATCCATCGTTTTATTTGCTCAACATGCCATTCCAGTTTGGACCCAGCCATTTACAAATCAGCCTTGACCCTCTGCCCAATGGGAACAGTCCAGCCTGAACTGCCAGGCCAGGTCCTCCCTGGACTGGAAACAAGCATCCTAGGACCAGTGTTGGGCTTTCGGCCCTCATCAGCCAGGATAGCTTGACTCAAGTGGCATGGAGAGCACAGGACTCACGTCTGAGCATACCTGTCCCACTCGGGGTGACAAATGCAAAAAGAACAATTTATGGACAGAATGCAGAACAATGTCATACATTCACCCAAGTACATATATCCGGGCCTAAATCCATTGTTTTTTTGCTCAACATGCCATTCCAGTTTGGACCCAGCCATATACAAATCAGCCTTGACCCTCTGCCCAATGGGAGCAGTCCAGCCCGAACTGCCAGGCCAGGTCCTCCCTGGACTGGAAACAAGCATCCTAGGACCAGTGTTGGGCTTTCGGCCCTCATCAGCCAGGATAGCTTTACTCCAGTGGCATGGAGAGCACAGTACTCAAGTCTGAGCATACCAGTCCCACTCGGGGTGACAAATGCAAAAAGAACAATTGATGGACAGAATGAAGAACAATGTCATACATTCACCCCAGTACATAGATCTGGGAATAAATCCATTGTTTTTTTGCTCACCATGCCATTCCAGTTTGGACCCAGACAAACGATGGATTTAGGCCCAGATCTCTGTACTGGGGTGAATGTATGACATTGATCTGCATTCTGTCCATCAACTGTTATTTTTGCCTCTATTTTTACCTCAGCTGAAAAAGCCAGTGGTCTCCTTCTGCCTTGTTAGGTCTTTCACTGCCTGTCACATTTATTTTATTTATTTATTTCTGATTCTTTTCTGTGTGGCACACACAAGCACTAAAAGCACACAAGTGCTATACAATTTGACAGGAGAAAACAGATTATGGGATTCAATTCTTAAAGAAAAAAGGCAAAATGGGGGTGAAATAAGGTGAAGAGTGGTCTTGAGAAAGAGATATAGGTCATAATTAAAAGGTTGGGAAGTAAGCCCCCAACCGCTGATCGCCGGCTTTCAGACCAACATTGTAGGTTTAAACTCCAACCGCCGTATTACAATCACAGCGGTTGGAGTTTAAACTGTCCGGGGAATCAGACTAAGTTCTGAAGGGTTCAAAGAGCCTGTCGGCCAGTCAGAAAGGCCTCATAATGTCTTAAGGATGGTGTTTCCGCCAGCAGGTACCCTTACCAAAGGTCCCTTCACACCCGCACCATGTGGCAGGCACCTTGAGTTGGCTGCCACATGGTGCAGAGATGTTTAAAACCTTACATTTTACAATGGGAGCTTCTGCTGCGGGCAGTTTTGGCCCACCACACAAGCTCCCATTGAAAATGGAAGTTTTCGACCACACCATGTGGTGAGTTCCCCATCCGCAGCGATTTCGGTCAGAGGCACCGCTGACCGACATTGTAATCAGTGCCATATTATTTTAAATGTAAATGGAGATTATTTAATGAGAAATTAGGAAAGCAAGGAGTAAGCAATCATGGAATTATTGTTTATTGAAAAGGACAAGTTTTGTAAAGGAGGTATTCTAGTACTTTTTCAAAAATAGAGATAGAAAAGTTAGTGCAAAGAGCACGAAGGATGGGATTCTGCATGTTGAGAACAGAGCCAGAGAAAGATGGATGTAGGATTAATCCAACAATACATTTGGGCAATTGTTTAGGCCTTCACAGATTACTTCGGTAAAGGCTTGCAAGTCACAGATTTATAGTCTTGCAATGCCAACTTAGTTTTCTAGCTTTTTAAGGTCAGTACATTGGGTGCTGTTATATTTGAAAGTCCTAGTTGCGAGTAGTTACAATGCCTAAACACTACATAACAGATACAAATCGCTTTATAAAAACATTGCTTAGTAATAACTGTCTGCCTATGTTTCTTAGATGTATAAAAATCACATAGCTGAAGATACAGTTTGCCTCAGTTGGCAGTCACTGAAGGAAGCTAAGAATATTAATATTTTAGAGTGAAAGAAAAACCAAAGAGATTTAGTGCACTCCAAAATACCAGGTATACAACTGAGAGGAATTAAATAATCAAACTGGGTTGAGTATGTGTAGAATAGAATGAAAGAGAGATTATTAGAAATGTAACTGGTAGAGTGTGCCTAAGAGTAGACATTAGAAAAGGAGACCTTCAGATAAATGTTCATGCTGCACACAACAATCACTGCAAGTAGCATAGAAAGGACAATATTCAGATGTGGTATATCTGTGCTCACCCCACAACAGGCCTGTCAAATACACATCAAATATAAAACATTAGGGAGTACTTTACCTGGACTGATTGAGAGGAATGACGATTTTAGGGTAGTAATACAGGTTGCCAACTGAATTAGTAGTAGACCCATATCTCCCACTACCGGAGAGTCAGAATATTGATATCATAGATATTGTCTAACATACAAATCATGTCCTAAATTATATTCTTAAATTATCATTCCATTTGGAACAAGTTTTCTATTACTAATTGGAGTGATTTTTTTGTTATCAATCAATACTTAGAAAACACATTTCTCTAAGATATTCTGGTCACAATATTTTGATACCATAACCCTGGGGATTCTCAAGGTCTGGTATGTATGTAACAGTGTAATGACAGCCACTTGCATTGGGAATTCATGGATCTACATCCTCAGCAATGTAGGGGAGTCTAGATTTTCTCTAGGAATTGGGTGTCTCAGCCAGGTACCACAACCCTAATAACCACCTGGCATGATCCTACAGCCCCATCAAATGATAACTACTGACACATGTAAGTGTTGTGACAACACGGTGTAGTAGTAGCAGGGACCAATCCTTGGTGTGGGGTCTAAATAAGCCCCACGACTATACAGTTCTTTAATAGTCATGTAGCAACTGTGAAAAGAAAAAGAGAGCACATATACACACTGCAGACTAATACATTTTGACAGAAGAATAGTCCTTTAAGAAATGGAGTTTTGGTATTTATAACATAAAACCACAATAGTATAGCAATATGAATTGACCACTTTTGAAAGCTTCATACTTGATTTGAGGCTAGGCTGGGTGGATGATATCCTCACACCTTTAATTTACAAGAATATGGGACTTGTTCCAGAATTCAAGAGAAATAAAAGATGTGGTTTATAAAAGTGTCAAGTGAATACATAGAAAGGGATGCAGGAGGCAGATCTAGCAAACAAAGAATACCTCTAAGAGTTCATCATATGGGAAGTTGCTAGTAATTTCTGATATTTTGTGCAATTTAAGTCACAGCTATACCTTCCTTAATGGTGAACTAATGCTACAGGGTCAGAGGATGGTTATATAACGTCACACAACTTCTCTACTCAAGCCATCCATTCAGGAAACCAGATGAACTCTTGCTAAGTAGCTGGCCTACATGGGGAAGTACACACTGCTTGACAGGCACTCAGTCCTAAACACCAGCTTCCCCAAGGAGCCAGCACAGAGGGAAGCTCAATAATGCCAGGTAATCCGTTCATAAAAGGACATTATTGCCAGTGATAACACACAGGGAAATTACCACCTCCCATCTTCCAATCACAAACACAGATACTGTTAGAGACAGAAAATATCCTATTTCCGAGTAAGTCCTGTGTTTCTGAGCTGATGTGGACCAGAGTCGGGCCTGATTTATATGTTGTCAAAGAGAGAACTCTGTTGAAATGGTGGTGGAGTTGCCTCTGTGCCAACATAATGGTCCGTCCATGGTCTCCCATACAAATACTCAGTTATCTAATCAATAACTAATATAGAGTTTCACATAGCTAGTAACCAACTGTAGAACCAGTTTACACAACAACTGACAAAGTGATACAGATATTCCCACAGTTTAGTCCCTATCCACTATATTTAGTGAGACACTATAAATTGGTCAAGTAAACAGTCAATTACACTGCTACTAAATCCTCCATCCAAATATTTATTTATATATATACACTTATTCTTCAATGAAAATGCTATATATATAATGCATATTTAAATAACGAATTAAACCACATTCACTGGATGATGTCACCAGTGATGACATTAGTGATGTCATTTGAGTGATCTAATATGTGACATCATCAGCAGTGCATTGCGGGTGCGCGAAATATAGTTAGTACAACTAACTATATAGGAGCAATTTCAATGATTTTGTATGAATGAAATGTCCAGCTAACTATAACACCCCTAAAACTTTTTTTGATTGAATTTCAATGGTTTTTTAAAAGCTAATTCCTAACTATATAAGGCCTGAAACCTATGGTTTTTTCAGTGAATTTTAAAGGTTTTTTATATGCTAATTCCTAACTATATAAGGCCTGAAACCTATGGTTTTTTCAGTGAATTTGCAAGTTTTTTTTAATGCTAATTCCTAACTATATAAGGCCTGAAACCTATGGTTTTTCAGTGAATTTGCAAGGTTTTTTAAATGCTAATTCTATTAGCGGATAACGTTTAAATATGTTAATATCCTTGTGGGACCACCTGAGCAGCCCTAGGGGGTCAGGTTGTTTCTACCCTGCCCCCTTTTTGCATTCTACACGTTTGTTTTTCTGCTTCTTTTGTGCCTTTAGGCCAGCTCCTTCCCTGGAAGTTTCGGGGGATTCGTCAAGCGGGGGCCGAATAAAAAGGGGGGTCCCAAAACGTGTTTTCCTCATGTTAATTTCCATATGACGGTCTGACAAGTCTACAGCCTGAACTGCTGAATGGAATTACGCCAAACTTGGCACAATTGTAGGGACTGGTACGCAGATGTGCCTTTGCTATATTTGGTGAACATTGCTCCAGTGGTTTTTATGAAAATTAACTTAAAAAAAACATATACCTATAGGCGCGCTCCGAGCGCTCACCGGTACGCGTACCTGGGAGCGCACCAGGGGCGCTACGGGAGTGCGCGAGCGGAAAGCTGATTGGCTGTCGGGTGTCTGTCAACATTCTAAACAGTCCAGAGAGTCTGCCATCTTGTGTCTCTGTAGAATCGCGACACAAGAGGATAAAAAGAAAGGGGGAAATTATTAAAAGGGGGCAGAGTAGACACCCCCTGACCCCCTAGGTTTTCTGAGGGGACCTAGAAGGACCCTGAAGGGCAAAATACTTTTTTTTTAAAAAAAAATCACGGGGTAAGTGCTGGTGCGTTCTCAGGTGCGCTCTCCGGTACGCGCACCCTGAGCGCACCAAGGGGAAAACAGTGAAAGAAAATAGTTTAAAAAAGGAATTGGGGTGAGGGGCACTCTATCCTGCTCTCTTTTCAAGTTTTGAAGTATTACATTTCACTCTTTTCAGAAACTACACAAAATGGCGGCAAAAGGGTGTATCAGAGACAGATAGTGAGAGAAAGGAGGCAGGAGATGAAGAAGAGATATCAAATATACATTGGTAAAAATACAGTGGGAGAAGGGCAGTAAATATGAGTAAACTTACTATGTAACAAACATTGTGCACTCTATACTATAAGTATTTCATTATACTACAATCACTTCGATTTTACCTCATAAATTAGAAATAAAAATGAATAATATGTCAACTAATTTTTAATTTGTAATTAATAATTTATTGTTCAGATTTCTCATAATTTAATAGAACTTGTAGCATGTCCTCATCTGGTATTTCATCATCATTCATATATTTAATGTCCTCTTGAAAATTGTTCATTGATTCTATTTCATCCAAACATTGAATTAATTCTTCATCTATGGATTGATTCAAAAAATATTTTAAGTCATCTTCTCTTTGTGATGAAATGGTGCTTTCAATGTCTATGCCATTTTCATTTTCAAGATGTGTTGATTTAATTTCAAAAGAAATTTCCTTGTTGTCCTCCATTTTAATTTCAAATTTCTTGCTGTAAATTGCAGAAAAAAGTAATCACTTTCAATTATCGTTTTTAGTAATACATAACATAAAAGTAGTTTAATCAAGCATTTAGTTCTTTAAAATTAATTGGGCAGTGTATAGTATCAGACAGGAACTAGAAATATAAAGCACTGAATGTGATGAAGCCAATCTTAAACAATAATTATAACAGAAGGACTGTAAATAACTAATGGAAAAGATTTTCCAAAATATCTTAAAGTGTACAACATAGTTCCCCTTACAAATTAACAACTCGCCTTTTTGAAAATAGAAGAGTTAGTACTGTGTTATTCTAAGTCCAGCAATTGAGCACCCCCATTTTCTCTCAGAAGTACCTCAGACTGTGGTATTACAAAATGGCAGTGTTTTCCTCTCATTTTAGATATATACATAACCAATCAAACGTCATCACACACAAAAATTCAAAACAAAAGTAATATTTTGATTGGTTCTAAATTTCAATACTTTCAAATGTGTTTTCCCCATGCAATTTTCTATAGGACATTTAGACACGCCTACAGCCTGAATAGATGAATGGAATTACACCAAAGTTGGCAAAATGATAGGTACTGGTATGTAGTAGGGCCTTTTCTATATTTCTTTAAAATTTCTTCTGTGGTTTTTATGAAAGGCAAATAAAAAAAAACATATATATCAATAGGCGCGCTCCGAGCGCTCACCGGTACGCGTACGCGTTTTTTGGGAGATATCTGTTGAAATTAAGCCTCTGTATGACTATAGTGGAACTTCCACGTTTGCTTGGGCTCTTTCTTTTATTGCGTAAAGTTAAGCAAGGGCGGGTGTTGAGGTGGTGTAGTGGTACTGTGACTGTTTATAAACCGTCTTATCGTAAGGTGTATGTCTGAGTTACAAAATTGTTGGTTTTAATAGCTTTTGATGATGAGCGTTCCGGTAGACACCTGTTGACATTAAGTCTATGTATGGCTATAGGGGCGGTAATGGGAGTGCTGGGGCTCGTTGTTTGATTTCGTAAGGTTAAGCTTGGGTATGGGTGGGGAGGAGCGTATGTTGCTGATTATAAGACAGACATTTGTAACGTGGGTATCTGTAGTTAGTAAAGGTAATGTAGTTTCACTGGGGCCCTTTAATTAACTGTGCTATGGGATTGTTTATCTTTTTCCATCTAATTTGCATGTTTGAATACTATTTGTTGATATGTGTTCCGGCACACACCTGTTAAAAGTAACCCTATGTATGGGTATAGTGGCGTTAGTAGGAATGGTGATGGTTTGTTTGATTTTGAATGGTTAAGGAAGGGCAGGCGTGGGGGAGGTGGTTATGTTGCTGATTGGAACACAGAATTTAGTAACGTGCAGATGTCGATCCACTAAAGGAGATACAGTATCACTGGGAGCAGTTATAAAGCGCTGTATGGCATGGGATATGTTTTAGTCACAAATTGGAAATGTATTAATACGCTATGCTCATGAGCGTTCCAGTGAACAGTTGTTGAAATTAAGTTCTTGAACTGCTATAGTGTGTTTACTAGGTTTGGTGTGGCTCTTTCTTTAATTTTGTAAAGTTAAGGAAGGATGGGGAAGAGGGTGGTGCAGTGGCAGTGTGCCCATTTATGAATCACTTTATGGTATGGAATATGTTTTTCTGGCAAATTGAAATGTTTTAATACGTTTTGGTGATGAGTGTTCCAGCAGACAGTTACGCAAATTACACAACATTTCTGTGGATAAGCCATCTTTGTGCTGATAGACACTCTTGTACTGTGGTAGATGGCTGATAGCAATGATGGAAAATTATGAAACTTGGTCCCATTGTAGATTTCAATTGAAGGTTACACTGTTTGTTACTATGGTGCAGTTTGGGTCCTAAGTGGGAGAAAAAAAGTGTGAGTGCTCTAAAAGGGGGGGCGACAAGCTCTTAAAGGGGTGTGGGCTATGTAAGTTGGGGTGTGGTCTAAATCAAGATAAGTATTATTGTGTGCTTTAGAAAATCCTCTCCAATTATCGTAAGTTCAGAAAAAAACATTCTTTAATGGATTTCCCTCTCTTCTACAACGTGGGTAACCTAGCATGATGTCTCCAGCTCTCAGTAGTGAGCAAAATATGCGTACATCGATGTTCATGCTGACACAGCAGTGTAATAAAAAAAATGTAGTATCTTTGAGAGGGCCGAAAATAGAGCCTGGTAGAGAGTTGTTTAGAGGCTGCCGGAAAATAAGTGCCAGTCCACAGACCTGGCCCAATTAAAGCGCAGTATCCATCCATCCTAAGCACTGCGCCATTCAACCATCTTTTAATTGATGCATATATTCCTTCCTATATACATACATACATCTGTTTGTCCGCTTATCTTAAGCATCTATGAGCGCACTCGCATATAGTAAGCACTGTGCCATTCATGCAGCGATACGCCTATATATGCATAGATATATCTGACCCAGAATTAATCCTAAGCATTTATCAGCCCACCCATCTAAAGTAAGTACTGGTCTCTGCATTCATTCATCCTTCCATCCAACATTGATCTATGTATCAATGCATTTATGCATCTGGCCATGTATCCACTCGCCCTTTATTCAACTATACGTTCTTATTTCCGTGCATCGTCTGCCCCCGATTCTAAATACAACTTATTATACTCATCCAGCTACCCTCTGAAGGCGTTGAAAAGGCTTGTTAAAAGCATTGACAGGCAGATTTTAGAATAACAAGGCTTTGAGTTGGTCTTTGTAGAGCATACTTCAACAACCTTCTCTGGTGGTGTTTTAAACAAAGGTACATCTAGAGAAGGAAATGTAAAGGAGCTTTTAAGTGTAATGCGTTAATTTAGAAACATAATGTTTTGTCGAGTTGTTTATAGGTACACTGTTTTAAAGTGGCTGTGACTGACAGATACTGAATACCTGTACTTCTTTTATTTGAGAACGTATACCAGACAGCTAATTTGAGGTGTTGAGAACCTTGAGTTCTATATTTCCATGGGAAGTACAGTATAGGAATATAAAAGTAATTGGAAAGCTTTTATGTTCATATTAAAGAGGGGGTGTGAGAACTTAGGGGCAGATTTACAAGCCCCTTGCAACACTTTTACGCCGCTGTTGCGTCACTTTTGTGACGCAGCGGCGGTGTAAACCATTCACCATGTTGCAACTTATTTACAAAGTGACGCATCTAGGCAGATGTGTCACGTTGTAAAGCCCTGCGCCACATAAAAACCTGTGTCAGGTTTCATGTGGGTGTTCTGTCACAGGGTGGGAGTTCCCTCGCAAGAAATCCCCGTAAAACTGACGCAGTGAAATCTACAAGATTTAACTGAGTCAGTTTTACGACCCTGCTGTGTCAAATCCTTATGCCTGCTTGAAGCAGGCGTAAGGAGTGATTCACAACGTTAAGTATGGGCGGCCCCTGTGCATTGCAGGAGTTGTGTCACGCTTGGGATGCAACTCCAGCAATGTGCCGCCCGTACGCCACAAGATGAGTCACGTATCTGCCCCTTCTTGCACCATGCTGTGCCGGATTGTAAATGCGAGGCATCCGTGGTGTCGCAAGGGGAGGATTATATGACGCATCTGTTCTGGCGCATCTCTGCTGGTTTGCAGAGATGCGCCAGAAGTTGCAAATTTGCCCCAAAGTGAGGCAAGCAAGGTGTGTGTTTTTGCAGCACTAAAACAAGACAGTGTGTGAGGTGAGAGCAGGTTCGTGCTGGAGTTGCCTGCTTGTGGTAATTTGCAACCAGAGGGAAATTTCAGTGGAGCCTAATTCTTTCAGCAATAAGCAGAGTGGGGATGTAGGGGCTGTAAAAAGGGATGAAAAAGAACAGAGTCTCCTTTACAAAAAATGATGTTTTGAAGACCAGTGAAGTACTCAGGTGCGGCTCTGTGTGTGCAACCGGGAAGCTGTGTCAGAGAGCCTGGAGCAATGGGCGTTGCACTCCCCGTTGTGTGTCTGCTAATCACCCCACGATGATGTTGCGCCTGTGTTGCAAAAAAAGAAGGGAAATCCTGAGAGAATATGTCTCTCTTTAAAGGATTTCCCTTTTCCTACAATGCATGTCACTTGGCATGATGTCTGCACTTCTAAGTAGTAAGCAATATGCATGCTCTCACAGTGTCACTGCTCCATGAAGACACGTTTCAAGGCCCCCCCAAAAACAAATTGCTGGTGGTCACATCCCCACAGACACCCCCTCCACTTAAAGCCCTGGGTGCAGTGTTATGTTTGCACAGTTGTAGATAAAATTGTTAAGTAATAATAGAAACTATTGTGTGTGCTGTTTGTTGATAATATCATCCTAAGTACATAGATAAACAATTTTAAAAATACTATTTATGACTTTGTTTGAGGTGGGTTGCAGAGAAACTTCTGTGGCGTGGTGGGGTGTGGCGGAGAGGTGAAAAGTATGAGGCAGTGCAGTTAAATATAAATTGTAAAGGAGTATGTAAATAGTTAAATAAATACTTGCTGTATGTTCTATGGCACTACTTGTCACCTTAGTGCTTGTCTGTTGTGCACCATCATGTTGCAGCACTGGGTCTTGAAGTTGTTAGTGGAAGTTTTGCAATTGTATGTTATTATTTTAACATAGTGAACAAATGTGAAAAATAATTGAATCATTTTTT
This sequence comes from Lissotriton vulgaris, assembly GCF_964263255.1. Taxonomy (NCBI): domain Eukaryota; kingdom Metazoa; phylum Chordata; class Amphibia; order Caudata; family Salamandridae; genus Lissotriton; species Lissotriton vulgaris. Next base: position 1,529,937,320 of record NC_141693.1, read on the forward strand.
GTTTTTCAGAGACATATTTCGTTTGGATTGAAATTTGGAAATGCCTAGATAAAAAAAGAAGAGAAGAAAAATATATATTTGACGAAAAGGAAAGATCTTGAAGTAGAAAAAAATGCGAGTAGTACAGAAACTGTTCGACTAAAAGCAAAGACAATGTTTGAAAAAAATATTACAAACATTTAATGACAAAAACATCACACAAAGCAAAAATAATTTTTCAAGTAAGGTGAAACAGAGTTAAATTTCAAATACGAGGAAAAGAAAACATGATAAAGAAATAGTATCTGCTACTCGGAGACAAAAGCAATTTCAAGAAATTCATCAGAGACTTTTTCGATCTAGAGTGATTCAGAATTGAAAACATGCTGCAAATATAAAAGAAACATCTTGCAGTTCAAAGAGAAGCAGCATATTGAAAGTATAGTGGCTACTGCTTTCAATTTCAAACAGAAGTTTTTCATTTTGATTTTTAAGAGAATGAAAATATTGGATAAAATACTTAAAGTATTGAAAGAGACTTGTGAACAGAACCAACTTTTGTAAAATCTTTAGTGGACATTGGAGACATACTTCTACTACTGAGCCTTTTTTTAATGAGGAAAGTTACTTCCAGGAAAACAGTTTATCATTTGCAGTTGATACTGGAGGTCGTTGCTACTAATTTCAGGATGGTTGTCCTCTTCCAAAGAAGGAAATGGTTGGTAAAAGTGCAGAAGAGTTAATAGTGGAAGAAGTGCAAGGGAAACGTCCACAAGCTCCTGTGAATCAGTGGACTTGGAGTAATATTTGTAGTATTCGACAGTAATCTATTGTAATAATGCGGAATTTGCAATGAGAATATACTCAGAAAAGTATAAAACAGAATATTAAGCTGTTACAAGGACTAGATCCATGTAATGTAAGAAAATATACTGAGAAGTATGGGCATTCTCTGGCTTGTCTTTCTAGAAAAGTTTGTAAACCTGTTTTTCATCATTTGAGGATGTTAGAAGTACACCATTCAGAAATGCGGAAATTTGTAAAGAAACTGTACTATGTAAAAAGTCCTGCATTAAGTTTAAGTGAACTGAATACAAGTATTTTATATGGTTCTTTATCAAATGTTCAAAAAAGTGTGATGATATTGAAATGCAATATTTTGGTTCAGAAGAGCAGTTCATAGAAAGTTTGACAATTACAGATGTTGGAGGAGATGAGAAAGTGATTAGCACTGATCAGTTTGAAGAAGAAATTGGAAAGTTTAATGTAGTGTGCTCTGAAATACTAAACTATGTTTGTGTTTGTTGTTGACGTTCTCATTATAAAAATCAAAGTAGGAATGTTGATTTGTATTTGAAAAGCGAAAAGGAGAACAATGGTAAGTGGGAAGAATTTGCAACTTGTTTGTTGAAGGTCGATTTAAGTTAGGTAGTGATCAACGTATATGTAAATATTGTTACAACAAAGAAGAAGAGAACAAAATGCCAGCTAGAGAAGTACATAATAACTTGGAATTAGTAGCTGTTCCGGAGCAGCTGGTCAAATTGAATACATATGAGTCGGTTCTAATTCAATCTGTTTATCCTTTTCAAACTATAATTCGGATGGAGCCTAAAACAGGTACACTGCCACCAACAGACTTGCAAAGAGGGCTGAAAGGAAGAGTGGTGTACTTACCTTTGGATTTTAAGAAAAACATTGAACCTATTGCTGGAGAGAAAGAGGAAAATGAGGCAGTAGTTATTTTAGTCAATGGTGTACACACAAAGAGTCGGAAAATATGGCAAGAATTTGTGGACGTTATTAAAGTTGAAAAGGCTACCTTATATCTTATAGAGAACAATATTTATTACAAAAATGTAAATGTGGATGAACAGGTAATACGTTTAGAGGATGAATCTGAAATTTCAAGTGGTCAAATAGAGAACGTAGACAAGTCAAGGACTGAAGATATTTATAAACATTACACAATATGTCCTTTGCATTCAAAAGAAGTGATAGGAAGTAGCATTGAGTTATTTCAAATGAAAAACGCACAGGGAACTCCAATGAGTGTATGGGAGAAAAGTTTGGAAGCTCGTTGTTTTCCACAGTTGTTTCCTACTGGAGAAGGTGGACGATATGATGACAGACCTGTACAGATTCCAGTTTCAGAATATCGGTCAACAAGATAATATTCTGAAGATCCGAGATTTCGACAGTGCATTGCATAAATATTTCACCTTTTATTTGAAAGTGATTCGTCTTCTGTCGTATGCAGTGAATCATATACTTAAAACTGGAGTTCATCAATCACTACTTTCTGCAAAAGAATTTGTGGATAAAGTTCAAGAAACAGATGAAAATTTAGAAGCACAGTTAATTAATTTGATTGCATGTCAACGTGCAACAAATGAACATTGGTATCATCGTCATGGAGAACTCAAGTGTATGTTATGGAACTTACGTACACCAACATGGTTTGTCACCCTTAGCTGTGCAGAGTATGCATAGGAAGATTTCCTTGAGTTTCTGGGATAAGCAAATTCCAATATAAAAATGTTGAAATAAAGACTCCTGGTGAACTGTGTTCATTGGATCCTGTACATGTGTGCAGATATTTTAATCATAAGTTTCAAGCTATGATGCCTTTCATCTGTAATAAAAAGAATCCACCTCTTGGAAAAGTTACTGAATTTTTTTGGAGAAAGGAGTATCAAGCAAGAGGTGCACCTCATAAACATATGCTACTATGGATCAAGGATGCACCTAAAGTTGGAAATTATTCTGCATTAACAGTATTGTCTTTCATTGAACAGTATGTGACATGTGAGATTCAAAGAGAAGGAGGAGATCAAAGCTTGAGACAGCAAGTTTTACGTTTCCAAAGTCATCGTTGTGGAGAATACTGAAGAAGAAAATACAAGTGTAAAGGAAAATTTTACACCAAATGTCGGTTTAGATTTCCCCGTCCAGTCATTTCTAAAGGAAGAGCAAATTATTTTTTTTCTTCTGTAAGGCACACAATAACTCTGAAATCTCCAAAGAATACCTACAACTTAAAAAGAACAGAAGTGTCAAAGTATATCAATGACTACAATCCAGTCATTTTAAAAATGTGGAATGCAAACATTGACATCCAGTATGTTGCAGATAACTCAATTGCTGTTGCACGTTATGTAACATCGTACATAACAAAATCTGAATAAATCAGAGATGAAACAAATGTGGGATGAAATGCACAAGAAAAATAGCCGTAGCAAAGAATTGTACGGCTTTAATTTGAAAATGCTTTCCTACCAAGAAATTGGATCGTATGAATGTTCAGACCACTTGTGCTTTTCAAGTTTATATTCAAAGTCACGAGGAATCATTTGGGTAAGTTTGGGTCTTGCCTGCAAACTAAATAAGAGTGTTGAAATCATTGGAAGAATTTGAACAATTAGCAGCAAATGAGCCAGACAGTACAGACATTCTTAAAATTAATATGTTGGACACATACTATCTGAAAAGGAATCGGCATCTGGAACAGCTATGTCTGTATGAAATACTTCAACATTACAGTTTCAAAAGAAATGTTAAATAGAATTTAAAAGAAGGAAAGTTTGCAGTAGTTGGATGTCTTGGTTGTTTAGGAAAACATGCAAAGGGTAATCTTATAAACCACAAGAAACTTAGTTGGAAACTCCAGATAAGAGAGCCTTTTACTCATTAGCACTTCCACAACTGTTTAAACCATGGTGTAGTGAAAGTGAATTACTTGGAGAGTTTGATTGCTACGAAGATTCTTTTAATGCTTGTAAAGATAGCATTGGATGTCCAATTTTCCCTACATATTAAAAAATGTTGAATGATGAAGTTGAACAGGAAAAGACTATTATAGCTGAAGTAGCTCATGAAAGTTCTCAAGATAGTCAAAGTAGTGGTCCATGTAGTTAAGATCCTTTTGGACAGCCAATGCTGAAAAATGAAGCAGCTATTGCTATGTATGTAGTGGAAATTGCAATGCAACAAGCACACGAGGAGAATATTACATTGGAACAGTTAGAAGAACAATTAAATGTTGAACAGAAAGAAATATATGTGATAGTGAGAGAACGGATAGAACATGGTTTATTGCATAAAAAAAGAATGTCTGTGTTCATCTTTTAAATCTCTTTTGATGTAAATCAGTGGTCAACCTGGGACAGGTAAAAGTTTTTTAATTAAAGTTATCTCCCAAAACTACTGGTTCACATTTATGTTGTGTGGTAACAGCTCCAGCTGGATTAGCTGCACACAATGTGAAAGGAGTTACTTTGCATTGAATATTGATGTTACCAGTGGAGCATGACAATAAATTAGAATATCAGAAGTTGTCTGGAGAAGCTTATGAAGTGTCAAGAGTGCTGAAGAAAATTAAACTTTTAATTATTCATGAGGCGAGCATGGTCTAAAACTTAATGCTTGCTTTGGTACACTTAAGAATGTAACAGGTATTAAAAACAGATTACAACGTACTCTTTGGGGGAAAACATTTAATTGTATTTGGAGATCTGCTACAACTAACTCCTGTAAAATAAGAACCAGTGTTTAAAACTCTTCTACATGAAGGTCCTAAGAAATCTTTGGGAAGTTTTGGAAATGTGAATCTGTGGTTACATTTTGAATATAAAGAACGCACTCAGAGTATACAACAAGCAAGAGATGAAGAATATACAAATAGTCTAAAAGATTCGAGAAATGGTGTTCTAATCAAACATGGTATACAAGCTTTTCAAAGTTGTCTGCTAAAGAACTTGTTTAGAAATGAAAACACACAACCAGAAGTAATGTACAAGAAAATGAAAGAAAAAAAGTCTATAATTTGCCTACAGTGGAAGAGTGTTATACATTTAACAGAGAGTTTATGAAATTGGAAAATCAAGAAATAGTTCAAATTGAAGCTATTAATAAAATCGAGCAACAAGAAATAACAATTGTTCATTCAGAAAAACTACAGACTAAATTGAATTCTTTGGAAAAGTCTGTATCAAAAACTGATGGCTTAGAAAAAAATGTAGATGTATGTTTAAACTGTCGGGTTGTTTTGAAGCGTAATCTGAATGTAGAAGAAAGTTTAGTGAGTGGAGCAATAGGAAAAGATGTTGATTTTGTGAAATATCAAAATAGAAATGGAATTGCATTTTTGAAAGTTAAATTTGATTAGATTGCAGAGGTAAGACAGATTGCACGTTCTTCTGCACATTTTGCTTGTTAAAGACTAGTATGTTCGTAGAAAACAGTTTCCATTCTGTTTAGCATATGCAATAACTATTCACAAATCTCAAGGTTTAAGTGTAGATAATGCTTTGGTAAATGTTGAAAGAATTGTGTTTAAAAAAGGAGTGGTATATGTTGCATTATCTCTAGTTAGAACATTGTCTGGTTTGTATTTATTTGATTTTGATGGGAACAAGGATAGTGCTGATGTTAATTGTGTAAGAGAATATAATTGTTTCAGAAGGCTTTATGCTCCCCATTTAGGTGAATATCCTATTTATGAGAAACCTGTTGTGTGTTCTAAACACAAACATGTTGAAGAGTTAACTATTGTTGAAAAGCAGAAAGAAAATCAACAGAAAAGAACAAATGTAAAGAAGCAGAAAATACAAACAAGCGATGATGTTGTTGGATACCAATTAGAACATGCTTCTGCTGTCAACTGCTATGGTAATGTTATTCTAAATGTTATATTTTATCTTGAAGATGTTTGTAGTGAAATTATGAAAAGTCAGGAAAAAACTTTATGTTCTGCACTTTACACTTTATTTCAAGAATTGATAACTAAGAGAAGTAAGATCCATTCTGCTTCTTGTATTTGCCAACTGTTGGATACAAGTACTGGTTCTTTAATGTTCAGTGCTAACATACAGACCGACACACATTAACTTCTGATGGTTATGCTTGGAGTACTAAAAGATGAAGGAATTCAGATTGAGAGTTTATTTGGACTCAGTTACAAATGGGAACATAAATGTGAAGTGTTTATTATCTTCAAGGACTATCGTTGACAGAGAACGATTTTTATATTTAACAATACCTGACTGCAAATCTGTACCGGTTTTTGATAAGTAAAAGAAGCTGATCATGAGATGATGTGTTCTTGTTGTAAATCAAGAATGCTATCTACATTATGCCTGCAAAGATATGGAAAATCTTTGATTATAATGCTGAAATGCTGTCGACCAAATGGATGAAAAGTGGAAACCAAACTTAAAAATGTTGTTGCTAATCAAGTATCTATTTTTGGAAGAACGTTTGCAACAGTTGCTATTGTTTTCCATACTAGAAGTAATACTATAAGTGGACATTATACAGTTTATTTAAAGTTTAATAATGGATAGAGTCACTGCAATGATACACACTTGGAAATGAAACTGAGATTGCCTTATGAATTACTCAACTAATACTTAATTTTTCTGAAACAAAGATTTTAGATACACCTTTCGGCTTTAATGGGAAGGTGTATAGATCTTTAAGAAATTCATACTGGATGCTTTCAAAGCGAAATTTTGGAAACCTTATCTGGTGTATTGGGAAAACGTGCAGAGAAACTACGTAAGATCTTCAAGGAATTCATATTGGAGGCTTTCTAAGCGAAATTTCTGATACATTATCTGGCATATTGGGAAAATGTGCAGAGAAACTACGTAAGGTCTTTAAGGAATTCATACTGGAGGCTTTCAAAGCGAGATTTTTGATTCATTATGTGGCTTATTGGGAAAATGTGCAGAGAAACTATGTAAGATCTTTAAGGAATTCATATTGGATCCTTTCAAAGTGACATTTTTGATAGATTATCTGGTGTATTGGGAAAATGTCTGAAGAAGAGAGGGGTCCAACACTCAAAAGGTACAGGACCCCACAAAAGACGGTAAGTTCAAAAAATATATCCCTTTGCGGTATTTAATTAGCATACCAACAATGTATTCACCACACACATCCTGCTCAAACACACTTGGGTCAATTTATCAATAAGCCAGTAAGTTAGGTCTAAATCCAATTTCTACAAAATTATATAAAAACGTTCTAGATTTTATTAAGTTGGTTCAAGAAATTGTATATATTAAAACAGCTTTTCAATATAGAAATAATACATCAAAATGCACATTAAAAACACAGTAAATTAAAGAAAGAATTGTTCAAAAAAGTTTTGTTTTGAATAGAATTGTATCCAACCAATTCAAGGATACAAGAAGACAAATAACCGTAATTGCATATAACAATGGATATAATGCTACATTTATAAATTCATGTCAGAAAGAACAAAAAGACATATATTCCTGGGCCAAAAAAGCGACGCATTTCGGAGGGTTAGCATAAATCCAAGCTCCTTCTTCAGGCTTCTTAGTGTTTGGCTCTGACAGCAGTATCTATGCACAAATGGAAAATGTGCAGAGAAACTACGAAGTAAAGGTAAGATTTGAACATTTGAAGTCGTATTGGATGTGTTATTTGTGTTGATTTTGTATTATATTTGGGTGAATTAGGCTTTTTTTAACATTCTAGTTGATTTTTTTTTTCCTGCTGTTTATGATGAAACTACACCAACATCACTGTTAATAGTGAAGTTAAGTAATAGCTGATGACACACTAACTCACCCATACAGCCCTTCCCAGAATCACTTTTTAATCCATACAACCAGTGAATCACCCACTCAGACATCCGTGCACTGAGATACACTCCCCGTCCACCAACCCACACAGACACTCAGGCACTCATACTGATACTCAGAAAACAAATCAACAACCTATACAGACACTCATGTAGCTACTGACCAACCCATGCAGTCACTTACATACCAACTGAGAGAGTAATCCAGCCTTTTACACAATTTAGCTACCAATCCCATGCATTCAGTAAGACACGTTCAATCACTCACTTATACAGTTAGTCACGCACCTACTAAAAAATCCATTCAGGCACTTGTAAATCCACTCATTCTTCAATATACCTTGGCATAGATATATATGAAAAATATGCAAAGTTTACAGAAACACACATTCACTGGATGATGTCATCCGTGATGTCATCAGTGATGTCATTTGAGATGTCATCAGTGATGTCACTGACCATGTCATGAGTGATGTAATATGTGACATCATCAGCAGTGCATTGCGGGCACACAAGTTAAAGTTAGCTCAACTAACTAGAACAGGCGGATTTCATTGGTTTTATATGAGTCAAATGTCCAACTAACCATAAGGTCTGTAAAACCAGTTTTTTTAATGAATATATATATATGTGTCCAAAGTAATTGTAGTGATAATACGGATAATATGTGTAAAACCATTAAACAATTTAACATGTGTAAAGTGTGTGAGTGAAGTTAAGTGAATGTTGTGTGACTACATATCTTACACAATTTGATTATCCGAGGTACAATGACATTGTAATTTACACAAATTTGGTTTGTAGTTCCTTTGCGCTCACCAGGTTTTAAAGTTACTTATTAGTTCATATTGTATGTACCTTGTGTGGATCTTAGTCCTGATTGGGACAGGTTATTCCTTAATGGCACACATTTTTAAACAATGTTACTCATTTCATTATGGTATAGTGTCGCATATCAGCTATATGGCTGAGATACCCGCCACCCCCTCTCAACACAATCCCCAAGGATGGGAAACCGGAAACAGTTCTGAACTTTTGGAAGATGGGAGGGAGTGACCCTCCCGGCCGTATTTATTAAAATATGAAAATAAATTAAAAACATTAAAATAACAGTTTCATATTATGTACAATTTCATTACGACATTGCGATGTTTGGCTAACCTTAACATATTCTCTAATACAAAGGTTCTCCTAGCCGAACTAACATCCTACAAAACATTTAACTTGAAATTCTGAAATTGTACATCCTAACGTTTAAGGGCCAACGGCAAGGTCGTAACTGGTGTCAAGATCCCTAAACCAGAAATATCCCCCTCACTTGTGAGGGGCGACCGCACAGAGGTGTACCTCAAGTGCAACTACCAATTTCCCTTGACTTGACGGGGGCCCCAATAAACTCGACACCACTTAAAGGTCGTCCGAGGACTCGTGTGAGGTATCTAGAAGGTAGCGTAGACCCCCCCCCAAACCCCACACAACTTACCACATCTGCCGTCGCAGATGTCCTGGCCCCGGGAAATTCTCCAGGAGGGGGCTGTAGCCCCTCCTACCCAGGAAGGGGCCTTGACCGCCTTTCCTTTCCTTTCGGCGGCCCATCCTTAGAAGGGACCGCCTCCCCGTTGAGGGGCCAATGGCCACCTCCCCCGAGCGCTCCCATCCGTAATGGGTGACGCCCACTCATAGGGATCTTCCAATTAGTGCTCACCGATCATGACCTTACCGCCCGACCAAAATTAAATACGACAATTCTAAACTAAATGACTAATTTACTTAAAAGACAGTAACAACAACAACTTTATTAAAAGTATGCTTACTGATCAACACTAGAGCAGGATTACTTTATTTGCAAAACATACCACAAATTGACCATTCTTTATTGCATATTCAAAGTTATCACGATAATAATCCGAACCTGCAAACAAAATTAGAGTTACCACATCAAACTTTATTCAAAACCACTTGCTGTCCTCAGGGGCTGGTGGGTGGGTCAAAATTGGCTCTTCGTTCCGTCTCGAGCTCACGTGCAGCGAGGTGGTGCAGCTTCAGAGCACAGGAACAAGAGGATGCTTCCTTGGCTTGTTGCTCCTTTTATCCGTCTTCAGGGCGGGCGTAAACCCGCCCCTGCCTGCCCCAAGGGCGTGGCCGGCCGCGTCAGTGTCTAGGCCAGCCCACTCCAGGGCGGGAAAAAGGCGCGCCCCACACGTTTAACTTGTTCGACATTCAGACCCCTGGCTGTAGCCTCTGTAGCAGCCCCTATCCGAAAGGAATGGGTCCCAAACTCGCCCGGGTTCAAGCCCGCAGCGGTAATCGACATCGCAAGCACCCGCTGAAACTGAAACCTCGTCAGTGGGGTGGCGTCAGCGTGTCTCAACAAGGTCCCCCCCCATGATGCCACCCTTTGTGCTAAATATTCATCTACACAACTCACCGGGCACATGGAGGACCCGGAAATCCTTTGTATGATTATGCAATCACCCATCGCACCCTGATCGGTCTTGGACCTGACAAACGAGACAGTCATTGTCCCCCCTCTGACCTGAACGTGCTCTCGGCACAGTCCCCCCATCACGTCCTGCTTGTTCCTTGCCACTAGTTCGCTTACCCGCATAGCCCCATGGAATGCCAGCGTAAAAGCGGCTCGGAATAACACTGTTTCATACTGGGATGAACACGTTGCAGGGAGTATGGATAACAACAGGGCCAACCTATCCAAACCTATCGGGCGCCTTTCATCTACTCTGCGACCCTCAAGGCGTTGCCACCCACGTAGCGCTTTTTGCACAACGAAAGACACTGTCGGGTCCTGGATCCCATGAGCCCTAGCCACAAAGGAAATGGCGGCCCGATGCCTCTGGGCCGTAGCCACTGATTTGCCTGCCTGATGTAAAGACAGCAGGAATTTCACTACCAACTCCTCCTGGCCCCAAAGCTCCCCTCTAGCAGCCCCCAAAAAGGCCCAATAGGAACGGAACGCCCCTTCATATGACTTCCTCGTCCTGGGTGCTAAACTCTCTCCCACGAGGTCACGAAGTTCGGGGCACCGAGAGACCAGAGAGCTTCGGGAAAGGGTGCCGCCACCGGGTCCGCTGTGGGCAGAAAACCCCAGAAGGCCTGCATACGAAAACGAGAAAGCGCATCAGCCGCCTGGTTCATCACCCCCGGCACATGTCTTGCCTTAAATAGCACATTCAATTGCATACACAGTAATACAATTTCCTTGAGCAATCTCAGAATCCATTTGCATCGTGCTGCCTGGCTATTGATACACTCAACCACGGTCATGTTATCAGACCAGAATACCACAGAGTGATCTCTGAACCCCTCGGGCCAAGTTCTCAGGGCCACCAGAATGGGGAAAAGTTCCAGAAAAGCAATGTTACTTGTCAGTCCACTATCATGCCACCATGACGGCCATTTTTGTGCCGACCACTGAGTGCCGAATATGGCACCAAAACCAATGCTCCCTGCCGAATCTGTCCACAGCCCCAGCTCCTCAGAGGACACCGCCGGTTTGTTCCAGACAATTCGACCATTGAAATCCGCCAGAAATGCCAACCAAATGCGCATGTCCTGGCGAACCTCTGCCGAGAGCCTTGTGCGATGATGACCCTCCTTCAGGCCGACCATGGCTTGAGCGATCGAGCGGGAAAAGGGGCGGGCCATCGGTATTACTCTTAGGGCAAAATTCAACTGTCCCACCAATTGTTGTAATTGATGTAGCTTAACCTTAGACTCATTTATACACATTTGCAGGGATGCCCTGAATCTTAACACCTTGTCACCTGGTAAACGAAAACAACCTTCTTCGGAGTCGAGCTCGATCCCCAGAAACTCGAGGCAAGTCGAGGGACCCACAGTCTTACCTGGTGCCAATGGCACGCCAAAATGATTCATCAAGACACAAAATTCATTCAAAGCCTGTCCACATTCCGGATCCCCGGCTGCCCCCAGAAACAAAAAGTCATCAAGATAATGCATAACATGTTGAAACCCCGTCTTCTTTGTGAAGACCCATTGCAGGAAACAACTGAACTTTTCAAAATAGGCACAAGATATAGAGCACCCCATCGGCATACACCTATCCATGTAATAGTGACCCTGAAACATGAAACCAAGGAGACGCTGATCGTCTGGAAGTACCGGGAGCAACCGGAACGCTGACTCAATATCTGATTTTGCCATCAGCGCACCGGGCCCCAGGCGATTCAATATGGCTACGGCCTCATCGAAGGATGCGTACCGCACCGAACACACTTCCGGGTCTATCGCATCGTTTACGGAAAGACCACGTGGGGCTGATAAATTATGTATCAGCCGAAACTCCCCCGGGTCCTTCTTGGGGACCACCCCTAAAGGGGAACAAACAAAGTTAGCAACTGGTGGCACATTAAATGGACCGGCGACTCGACCTCGAGTAACCTCTTTCCCGATCTTTTCCTGTACCACGGTCGTATGCTGCAAGACCGATATCTGGTTTTTACATTTCGCTATACCCTGAAACTCCCCCACTGGGATGCGGAAACCATATGAAAACCCGTTCCGCAACACCCCAGCGGAAGCGTGATCCGGGTATTCGCTGAGCCAGGGAATCATTGCCATGGTATCAATCGGAGTAGGTAAAGGCGCCCCTCGGACTATGTCAGACCTGTTTGGCGCCTCCTCTACCCCCGTTATCACCCGTTTTGGCTCTGCACATGGACTCTAGGCATGAGCGAATTTTGCGGATCATGCGTTCGCGAATTTTGCGGATTTGCGGATTCGCAATCCGCAAAATCCGCGAATTCCCGCGAATTTGCGGATTTTTTTTTTTTGTGTTCGCCCGTGTTTCTGCCAGTTCGCGAGGGTTTTGTACACTTTCGCAAATTGCGAACTTACCTGTCGGGTCGCAAGTTTCGCGAACTTGTTGTTTCTACGTGTCCAGCCTGTTTGGGACACTCTTCTTCATCACTGCCACTCTCTGTCACCACTGCCACTCTCTGACTACTCATGCCACCCTCTGGCCCACCCATGCCACCCTCTGTTTCATCACCACACCCTCTGGTTGTCCAGTGTACATTATTTTCGGCAAAGCAAAGCACACCTTCCCTGCCTCAAGTGACCTGAATTAATTTGGGGCTGATTAATGTGTCACAGAATATTTTTTTAGCTGGCACCTGCTTCCTTAGTGCGCCCTGATTAGTGATCTTTTGCACTTGCTAAGTGCTTTCATTGTTGCAAAATTAGTTACAACACCTGCCCTGCCCCAACTGACAATAATGAATTAGGGGCTGATTAATGGATTTTAACTTCCAGCCTGGCTCCTGCTTGTCTCCCTTAGCTGTAATTCAGGACCTTTGTGGCATATGTGTAACTATTCTGAGGTTCAGAGCAGGGTCACATAATAGTTTCAACTGGCAACTGAACTCTGGAGGGGCCCCTCAGGAAGCACTACAGGAAATGGCTACTAATGATGAGCCTGAACTTTTGAACCTGGTAAGTAGTTACTTTCAGTTTTGCTAAGATCGTATTTCTGCAATTTTGCACTTATTCGCGGGGCGCGAACTCACGCGAACTCACGCGAACAGTGCGAGCAGTGCGAGCAAAATCCGCTGCTCGCGGATTTGCGGATTTTGCGGGAGATTCGCAAATCTCGCGGATTGCGGATTTCCCGAAAATCCGCAAAATCCGCGAGCGGAACGGATTTTCCGCCCACCCCTAATGGACTCAGGATGGGATGATTGCCCACACCCACCACATTCGTGCCTAAATTTGCATGACCCCTGGGGCCTGGTACATTTACCCCTGTTAAAATTCCAACAAATCCCCCTTTTTCCTGCGTTGCCGATTGGCCTCGAGTGGTTGTCGTTACTCGTACCTGATCGAAAGGGCGTCCCAGCATATTGGCGGGAGGATTCACCCACGCTACTCCCTACCAATGGCAACTTCAACATACCAGTATCTTCCATTTTGGACCAAGACACAGAATCATAACAATCCCAAGTTAAGTTTTTATCATGTTCCTTCGCTTTTCTGAAAATATTATCGTAACAGAACCATTGATTGCCCTCGTGTGATACAGAATACCCCATGATCCGTGACTGATAAATCGGCAATTCGGACAGCAAATCGGGCCTACGTTCACCCATGATGGATGTAAAAATCCCCCATGCCTTGCCCCAGTTGCCAATATTTTCATTTACCTTAAAGGCGGCCATCTTTGCGCGCCAAACACTCGGATGCATGAGCTCCTTCTGGCCCTTAACATGCTCCATCTCATAATGATCGGTAAGCAACGAGAAGATGTTTATATACTCCTCTGCCCATATCTTCTCTTTGATAGCCAGAGGGACATGTTGACCCAACTTTTCCCTCCGAGAGGGTGCCGACTCATCCCTCGCAATCGGCAATGGCCGCTTACCTGAACCGGAAGCTGTATCTGCGACTGGACCTGTCCCAGGTGGTTTCTCTACTGCCGCAGCCGGCGATGGTGCCTTCGTCGCTTCCCTTGTTTCACGCAGTTGCTTCATCAACACCTGCGCGTTGTCAGCCGTGGCGCCCTTGCTACCTTTACCCAACCACGCTGCTAATTGTGCTGCCAGCTCGGGCGGCATATCCTCCCCGGACACGGGGGTGACCACCATGGGAATCGGATTCCCTTCCTCCGGCACGGGAGTTGGTGCCTCGAGTGGGGTACAGGGAACCGGAATGTCTCCCCCAGCTGCTCCCCTTCTGGGCCTCTTGCCTTTTCCTCCTGGGGCTGCTCCTGCCAAAGGACGTTTCGGCCCCCCTTCCTCGTCTTTATCCGCCATTCGCGTCTTTAGGTCGGTCACCTCTTTCATAAGAACACGCAGCATCTGGTCGGTAGTCATTCGCTTTCCCGCCTTCTTGGGCATTCTCCGACAGAGTATCTGCAAAACAAACAAGAAAGATTACAACGCTCAAAATTGGCTCTTCGTTCCGTCTCGAGCTCACGTGCAGCGAGGTGGTGCAGCTTCAGAGCACAGGAACAAGAGGATGCTTCCTTGGCTTGTTGCTCCTTTTATCCGTCTTCAGGGCGGGCGTAAACCCGCCCCTGCCTGCCCCAAGGGCGTGGCCGGCCGCGTCAGTGTCTAGGCCAGCCGACTCCAGGGCGGGAAAAAGGCGCGCCCCGGCTACGCCGCTTCGGGCATACCAGCCGAGACTCGCCTCCCGCCCAAGATGGCTTCCCGGGGGGATCGTGGTACTCCGCCATACGTTAAGGGGGACCGAATGGTCGCCCCTTTCCAGTCATTCAGTCCTGCCATATAGTGGGCCTATATTTCATGTGATTATGGACTGTGTTGAGTTGCATTCACTTATATGCAATTTGGTGGATGTTGCAATCTAACCCTATTAAATTCATGTTACATTTAAACCCTGAATCCAGGGAGTATGTCCATCCTAACTTTCATTTCATAAAAGTACACACGTGAAATTATTAATCTGTGCTTTAAAAACTATACGTTAGTGAGGCAAACAAAAAAAGAAAAACATAGAGAAATAAGTCAGAAATTGTCAGGCTTACAAAAACGTCATGCAATATGGTACTGTTCCTTTACCAACCAAAAAGTTCCCTTTTTTAATGGTGGAGGGAGGGGTTTTCCTACCTCTTTAAATACACTTTAAGCTTTACGTTTAGTGACCCGGACAAAGGCCTCTGGCCGAAACACGTACGTCATTTTTTCTCTCATGCACTGACCACACTTTGCACAAGAAACTGAAGAAAACAATGCCAAAATAAGAAAATTAAAAAAGATTTCCATAGGAGCTACAATCTGGTGTGGACTTACTTTCTGGTGTGCTGCCTTTCTGTGCCCCTTGGTTATGGTGGTGTAGCGAAGTTGAGGGAAGCACGGGATACCGGTTTCCCATGAATGCATAAATGCTAATCTGGTGACAAATGCAGATCAAGGAATTGTGGTGCGATCAAAAACTGTTATGAAATTCAAGATAACAGGCTGCAATTAAAAAACTGTTGATTTCAAAATCATACAATAATTTGAAATTATATCACAAATTATTCCATCAGATAATCCCATCCACGTCATACATCATAATTTGATGTTTTAGCCCTTATGGTAGACTTGAACAGGACCATCACCAGGACAGATTGTCAAAGGGATATTTAGAAGTAAACAAACATAATAACCTAAGGAGCTCAACTAAGAATTGTAAAACAAAGTTTTGATTGCCAAAATGTACCTGGCATTAAGGCAAGGAGTATTGCACTAGAGAACAGCAATCCAAAACAGAAAAAAGAGACCAAATAGAAAAAGCTTAGAGGCGTATCAATAATATATTGGCTTACCTCCCCTGTTTCTCAAAAATGTTTACTGCTCTTAGAGCACCGCTGATGCAAATGGTGCTACAGAATGCTTCTCTTCATGATTAGGTTTTATACTTTGCCTTGAGGAGTCCTCTACTTATGGCGGTGTCTATGTGGACTTTGTATTGATCTACCTTCTCCCTGCCCTTCAACAAAATTGACCACCTATCCCTGGTCACCACACCCAGACTGAACAGCTTCTATGGCTTTATGTAATCTGTTGTGGAGTGTCAGCATACTTGCCAGAACCCAAAGCATGCCAAGCATGTTGCAGCTGAACCGACATACTGAAGCTCAACAGCATGGAAATGTAATATCTTGCCATTACCAGATTAGAAGTGGAAACATAGATATGAGTGCTTTGGGAGCAGTAGACTGAACCATTGGCATTAGCTTATCTAGCTGCTAATTTAGATATTATAGTATGTTTGTACTCTGTCAAGGCGATGGAGTTAAAACATCCAGTAACCTGATGGAGTAACTGTACTCTGAATTTTGAGAGGTCCACAAGCCCAACAGACACCTCGTAACATTTGTTGGAAACACAGTCACTGAGATTCCAGTCAATGTATTAAAAGTATGATGGACAGCTTTGTCAACAGGATTATAACATCTGTCAAACTCTAAACATCTTTTTACATTTTCAAAAACAAAATCCTAAAGTAGGATTTTGTTTTTGAAAATAGAAAAATAAATGATCAACATACCATTGGAATTGTTTCCCATTTGTTTAGGGGTCATTTGAAGTTTTCACAGCCCCTTGACATCAGGTTTTCCCCAACAGTGATGGACAATGAAAACCAGCCATTTTCAGCCCTCTCTAAGGTAGGTGGATGGGCAATTGACAAAACTGCAATGGCCTTTCCTTTGCTGGGTCATCAGAGTAGTATGTCAGTGACAGAGACGGAATAGTCTACGTAGATGAAGTACTTAAGCTTGGGCGGACCTTCATTTAAACATGGAAAGCATCTTTGACCTATCCTCTTCTCCCCTCTCTGTCTCTAACTTCCAGTCCACTATGATCTTCATCAGGGACTGGATGAACCACAACCATCTCAAGTTGAACCCGGATAAAACCGAGTTGGTTCTCACCGGTGGTTCTTCCAGTCCCTGGAACTCTCTCTTCTGGCCCTCCTCTCTTGGTCCCGCCCCCACTCCTTCAACCACGGTCAAAACATTGGGTGTCAAAATGAACAACCAACTCACCCTCCATTCACAAATTAGCTCTGTAGTCTCCTCCTGCTTCCTCACCCTCCGAACCATCCTCACCGTCTCCCGCTTCTTTTCCCCCCAGGCACTCAAGTTGATCATGGCCGCACTGGTGATATCGCGGCTGGATTATGCCAATGCCCTATACAACGGCATCCCAGCATACAGCCTGCGGAGGCTCCAGATGGTCCAGAACCAGGCGGCACGGTTGGTCTATGGTCTCCCACGTTACCACCACTCCACACCCCTCCTCAGGGAGCTCCACTGGCTTCCTGTTAAGGAACGTTCCCTTTTTAAAACCGGCTGAATGGTTTTCCAGGCCCGCCAAGGCACTGCCCCCGCCTTCATTTCCTCGCTGATAAATGAATACGTCCCCACCAGAGAGCTTCGTTCCTCTTCCAAGTCTCTCCTTCAAATCCCACGTTTCAAGCGCAAAAAGTGGGGTGGAGCCAATTTCTCTACCCTGGCTCCTACATTCTGGAACTCCCTCCCCGACCACCTTCGTTCTGCCACTCATTATGTTTCTTTCCGCAAAGACCTAAAAACGTTACTTTTCAAACAGGCCTTCTCCGTGTAACTGGCCCCTTCTTGCCCTACGACAGGTTTACTTTGCCTCAGTTGCCGGACCCTTCACTAGCGCCAAGAAACCGTACGGTGAACGTTGCGCTCTATAAATGTTTTAAATTGGAAATTGGAAAGCACTTTGTCTCTTTCAGTATCGGATAGGCATTTTGGAGAGGTGTGCTTGATTAAAATTAGGAAAAGAAATGTGTTGCTACATGTTTAAATGCTAAAGTATCACCTCCGAACTGAACTGAGCGAATCAACCCCACAAAATACTAGCCACTATCACCCAAAGATGGTAAATATAGCCTGCCAGAAGAGGTATTGTCTTTTGAAGAATAGTATACTTTTTTTGGATCCATAGGAAGCCAACATAAGCATGCAGATTCATAAATTACAAGTTTAAGTTTACACTGTATTAAGATAGTGAAATGATAAAGACCCTGCTTTCCATTAATAACTATAATTGTTTGTAGGCATTGTACCCACATATTCACAAACCTAATTTTTGACAGTGAAGACTTTTCTCTTGCAAACAGATCAGAAAAATAAGGCAATCTACTTGATTAACCACATGCGCGCTGCTCTACTTCTGCTTGTATGCTGACTTTTTAAAAAACCCATTGTTCATGACGAGCTGGGCTCGTCATCAGTGTTTGAGGAGGCTACACCATGACGAGCCCAGCTCGTCATCAGCCTCGAAGGGGTTAATAGATCTCTCCAGAATACTACCCCACAAAAAGGCTCAGTCACTTTTTTCATATCAAAGTCACTTGCATGTAGTATCAATAATACTTAGAGATTGAGCTCACTGCACCAAGTCAGTGGTTGGAATGCAAAATAAAGAGATAGCCTGCCCAGAATAAAACAAGGAAAGGAAATTCAGCATTAAAAAAATGCAAGATTCCAATTAACAATAAGGAAGGGTATCATATAAAAGAGTTTTTTTTCTCACCATCATACGATAAACAAGTATGTAAATCAATCAAACACAGCATAATGAACTCATGATTTAAATCCCAAGAAAAGGGTTTGAAGAGACATCATGTTCAATCGTTAGACAGGCTATAACTTTTCCAGCTAATGGAAGGAAAGTACAAAGGGTTAATAAACTTAAACTGATTAATTAACAGAAAATGTGTAATCAGGTTATTTCAGCAGTGAAAGATATATCCCCTGTTCTGATATTAAATATTAGGCTTCCAAAAACAAGGAGGACCAAGAAATAATTAAAATTGTTTTTTACTCACAATTAATTATAGATAAAGCTTTCTGGCAAGAAAACACTTACTCTCAGTAGAGTTACAATAAGTGCCAAAGGAAGAACCTATATGCCCTTTAACACACCGTTTCATATGAGAAGGGATACGTTTTTGCTTAACAGATTGCTCACTTGCCAGAATAAATAGTGAAGGATATGTGCTTTTAATGATAGTCAGTACAAAAGGGGGTGGTGATGAACGGAGCATCTGAATTAATCAAGCACTCACACCCAGTCTAAAGATCTGGGTTTAATCCATCACCATTCTTTAGCCCACTCTGCCACCCCAGTTCAGACATGGCTATATACAAATCAGTCTGACCCTGTGCCTCATGGGAACAGTCCAGCCCGAACTGCCAAGCCATGTCTTCCCTGGACCGGAAACAAGCTTCCGAGGAACGGTTTCTGGCATTCCAGCCGTCTTCAGCCCGGCTTGCTTGAATCCAGTGGCAAAATGAGCAAGGGACTCATGTCTGAGCATACCCTGCCACACTTATGGCGGCCAAAAGCGGTACAAAAGGGGGTGGTGATTGACGGAGCATCTGAATCAATCAAACACTCACACCTAGTCAAAAGATCCGGGTTTAATCCATCACCGTTCTTTAGCCCACTCTGCCACCCCAGTTCAAACATGGCTATATGCAAATCAGTCTGACCCTGTGCCTCATGGGAACAGTCCAGCCCGAACTGCCAAGTCATGTCTTCCCTGGACCGGAAACAAGCTTCCATCACCACCCCCTTTTGTACCGCTTTTGGCCGCCAAAAGTGTGGCAGGGTATGCTCAGACGTGAGTCCCTTGCTCACTTTGCCACTGGATTCAAGCAAGCCGGGCTGAATACAGCTGGAATGCCAGAAACCGGTCCTCGGAAGCTTGTTTAATGATAGTCAAGCATTGTTCCAAGAGCATTTGTACAATCATGAATCTTACCATCTATTTAGTAATAAAGTATCAAGTGACTAAATATTAAAGTTGTCAGGCTATTCTAAGTTACAGCCTCAATGGTATATTGAAACATGTTCCCAATAGGACCTCTATTTCTCTCTCTATTCTTCTGCAGTGTTAATGATGTGGCCCTTCATTTTCTGAACATAAAGGTTTTGTCAAATAAATGATAATACATTTTCATTTTTGCAGGAAAATTGAAGTTGATTGAAGAATAAATCTTGCTGTCGTACATGACATTTTAGCTTTTAGCAATCATCCAAGTGGGCAAAGGGGTACACCCCTTATGAGGGCAAGTTAGTCTATGCTTCCACCGACTTAAATGTATTTTCGAAATTGCTGTTGGGTTCAAGTAGTCCTAATAGAAGTAAAAAAAGATAGGGTTGAGTTATAATAAGGCAGTCTATGGCAAAATAATAGAAATTCTTTTAATATCAAAACCGAGCTAAAAATTTTACAAATGTTTGTGAAAATTTGAATGAGTTGTAAATTATATTCACAGATGTGACTGGATTTTGATGGCAAATATGTTTGGGTGGAATATTTTAAACTAAAGCAAAATATAGCTCATGGAAAAATTCCCTTCTTCAAACTGTCTAAATTAGCAATAAAGATGGGAGAAATCCCCCCGCATCAATTGATATAATTTGATGGGCATATAAAAGAAGAGTTTCGAGCTTCTAAGCCATTTAAATATGGAACTGTGACTACGTCTAAACAATATATTTTGACTCCATAATCCAAGCTTGGATGTGTATGAAGTCAAACAATCTCTAGGTCTGACAAGGATTACTTTTCTTCATTTCGCTATTAAATTGTGACCTCTAGTAGAGTTGAATATGTTTGAAATATGCAAACTGAATTTCTACAGAATCTACATACACACCATTCAGGGTGGCTGTTGATCAGCTAAAAGTGCTTCAAATGGAAGACATGTGTATTACCAATATTTGACTTGGCTACAACTCGATTTCTTATGAAGATATAATTTTAAAATCAGATCATATTTCAGCTATTCCTCTGATTAAAACCAATATTTTAAAGGGCACCTAGAGAAAAGGTAAATGTTCATAAACATTTACAAAAAACAAGTCTCGATATAAAATAGAATAAAGTAGAAAACACAAAGAAATTTAATGGATAATAGGCAAGTAAAGCTACAAGTTATATGTTCTTGAAATGATCACAAGTTTTTGGATATTAGTTCAAACCCTATTGCCAATGGATGATGTTGGTCCACGTTATATGATTGCAGAAGATGTATGGGCAAAATATTTATCCTGTTTTTTGGAGGGCCTTCTAGACATGGTTATACAACTAATTATAATATGCATGGGGCATGCCTCAATAACATTGAAACATTTATATAAACAAAGAATTCACTCTAATAAACTTAACATACAGTCAGGCCTGGATAGTCTACAAAGCAGTTTCTTTGGTATCAATACCATGTGGTAGGCATTAAGCTTTGCCCTCTAATTGATGAACTGTATAATAATACATTCCCTGTTATTGACAAATATGAAACCTTTTTTAAATATTTTTAATAAAAAATAATTAAAAATGATCCAGCTCGACCAATTTTCAGAAGTATTCCTAAACCTTAAAGGAATACCTTCAATATGCGAAACAGCCCTCAGAACCATGGTGTAGAAACTTGCTATATACTGTTACTTTGTGGACTTCTGGGCAGCCTATGATTCAGATGACTTGTCAACACTATGGCGAAAACTAGATTTAAACCAGATTACAAAAGGATTACTGTCAATAATGAAATCTGTTCACTCCTCTTAATATTGGTTTGAGGTCAAACTATCACTGAAAGGAAAGTTATATTCAGAAATTATTCTATTCATCCCTGCCTTTTTTGCTGACGTGCGTGCAATTTACAGACAGTTTGCTTCTACCATCTCTTGTTTTAACCCCTAGTAGTTCATATGTACATCGAATCCCTATGGTTTGGAGATGATCTAGTTATGCTGGATTTCACTCCAACACAACAGAATCATAGGATTGAGGCTTTGAAAAAGTATTGTATTGAGAACATATTGGAATATATTTCTGAGCAAAATAAGGTACAAAGATGTCAGAAGAAAAGGTATGTAATGTCTGGTGGATAAATTGTACGAAATTAGAAACTGTTGATCAATATCAATATATATGCATAACGTTTAAAAGTCCTATTAGTTGGAGTGAATATAGGCAAAACGTACAAGGGGCTGATATAGTTCAGATGTCTTTATGGAGGTGTTAGGGTTTGAAAGCAGAGGAAGGGAAAATAATCTTGATTTTGTTTTCTGCATTCCACATAGCAGAATCCAGCGTTTTTATAATGACTAAAAAAGGTTTATGCATAAAAAAGCCATTGGATGTCTCAATTAGAAAGTATTAAGAAAGGGAACATAGGCTATGTTTATGGAATCTCATAGCCAACAGAAGAGCCTTAAAAGTCTTTGATTCACAATGGGGAAAGCTCTCGCCTTTGTGTCTAGCAGGGGTTAAAAAACTTGATAATAAACTTTTAGCTACTCAGAAATATTACAAACTTTCAAGATTTAGAGCCTAGTTATGAGTTTGGCAGTCATGGAACCACCATCAAAACAGTATTGAAATCACTGTCACACTATAGATGGTCTGCCCGCCTTAATATAATGCATGTGTTTCCTTGATGAAAGACCATCATGGTACGCCACACCCAACTTTAAATCTCAGAGGGCGATGAGATGTGCCTTCCTGCCAACATGAGTGTGGTGACCCAATAACCACTTCTGAGCTGGTGGAAAGGGAGGGATATAAGACTGAAACTCTGGTGGAAAGGAAGGGATATAAGGCTGAAACTCACCTGTACTCAGCTTCACACATCCTGTGCCACCATGGAGCCAATTGTACATGTCCTACTGCTGTTGTTGCTGCTTGATGATGGCCAAAACTGACGCTGACATGGACGCAACCAACGCTAAGCTATACTCTTGTTTCCATTGACTATAAAGCAAATAAGGGATTCAGGGTCCCTGGACCTATTTTGTGGGCCCCTTTTCATAATTGTTCTCAATGTATGATCCAATTACAGCACTGTGATGCCTTCTTTGGCTATTGATCTCTAACACCTTCACATTGCTAACATGCTAGGTTCTGTTGTGCTATCAAAGATACATCTGTATTGATGTGTCATGAAAATGAAACACACCGTCCATAATGGACTCTCACACATCACTCACATTAAAAGTTAATATCAGATAAATGGAATTCCAAATAATCAGTGTGAGAATCATTCAAAGGTCACAACATGAAGACTGCAGAATAGGTATACCTCTACAGGGGGACTCCTGAGAGGCTGGGGCCCTGTGCTATAGTACACTTTGCACATTCCTCAAAACATCTATTTGCACAGGACCTGGACTTGCAAGCTTCACTGTGGCTTCACATATATCAGGGAGGACCAATAGCATAAATAAGTGCAATCGTATGTGGGAATGCAGGAAATGTATAAGTGCAAGTCATGAAAGCAAACACAGCAGTAACAGATTTCCCACACATTTAGACAAAGTAGTTGTACGGTAAATACACGTAAATGGACACATGTCCATAAAAATGTCTACAAAGGTATGACAATTTAACCCTCTTCATGCATGGATAAACAGATATCTAACTTGTACACATCAAACAAATATCCAACCCACATCATTGGGAGAAGTGCAAACTTACCATATGAAATACCACCCAATGCAATGTCAGCCATAATTAGAATTCATTTCACATATCCAGCCATTGAATATCAAACAGGTAAGTAGAAAAGTAATGACAGGACTAATGTATACTAAAACAAGCAAAGTTTTTTAATTCTCCAAAATAAACACCTGGAGTAAGCAAAGGCCAATGTTCGGTCCATTAACAAAATGCGTCGTCCAACACACTGCTGTGCCACTAAACTTGTTTCTCATGACACTGCCAGGGAACCTCCCCATGAAAGGGTATCTAGTGAACAATGATGTCACTTGGGAGGGGTTGGGTCAGTATTAGGAGGGGTGGTCCTGACTGTGAAAGGGGTATATCTGTTTTTTAGAGTTTTTTTCTCCTTAGGGTTTGCTTATGGTTGGGGGATCAGGATTTTATGGGGTGGGCTGGGATGTAGAAGGTATGGGTTGTGGTGTAGAAGAGATCTTTTTGGCCCAGGGAGGGGGTCATCTTTGACTGGGGTAAGGACAAACATGAGGAATTCATGGGGAAAACGCATAGGATGCATGGGAGTGAGTAGGGCTTGGGAGGTGGAGGGAGTGGAAGTGTCAGGTGTTGGTGGCTTTGTTGTTGCTGCAGGTGTCTGTGTGTCTGATGTATGTTTGTGTTTTTTAGGTGTTTGCGGTGTGGGTGAGTTTGGGCATTTGCGTTTTTTGATGGTGCATGATGTGGAGGCGCTGGGTATGCTGGGATGGTTGATGGGTAGATTGGTGCAAGTGTGGTGTATGGGTTAAAGCTGGGGTGGTGGATTGATCTGAGGGTGTGGAGGTGATGTCTGGGGTGATACTGCAGTGGTGGATGGATCTGGTGGTATGGATGTGGTTCCATTACATCGCAAGTCATTTCAATGACTATCTGAAGGGGGGCACTGGTATTCAATTTACAATCCTAAGTCCAGCACGTCCCCTACAGCAAGTCATTAAAATTACTTGCGATGTTATAGTTTGCGTTGTAACAACACAGCCGTTATAATGACCACATTGTAAAGGCATGTGGTGTAATGCATGAAATGCAAAGGTATGTCTTTGGGCTGTGGCTGCAGGTGTGGTGTCTTGGGGAATCCTGGGTGGTGGGTATGGGTCTTTTGGTGTGGGTGTGATGTCTGGGGGTATACTGGGGTGGTGTTGAGGGGGGTGAGCATCAGCAGAGTGGCTGCATGATTGTGTGTGTTTCTGGGGTTTCTCTTTGTGTGTGCTGCTTGGGCCTGTTGAAGTTTGTAAGTGTGTATGTTGGAATGTGCTTGGGACAGGTATGGGAATGGGGAATTTGGATCAGGAAAACACAGAAGGTAGGGTAGAAGTTTGGTATAGTTGGAAGGTGGCATGAGGGAGGAGGCCAGAGTCTGAGAAGATCCCTGTAGGCCAGAAATAGCAATGTGGATGCCTTCCAGGTAGGCCACTGTCTGTTGTAGATGGCTGACTAGCCCCTGGATGGCATTCAGTAGTTCTGTAGAGACATTTTTCAGGGGGTCAATAGCATCCACAGTCAGGGCAGCAGTCGAAACTGGAGGGGGGGCTGAGGTGCATAGAATGAGGAAGGGGAGCGGGCCTAGCCAAGTGGGTGGGGGGCAATAGGGAGAGTGGAGCTAGTGGGTTGTGGACAAGGATGGTGTGGGTATTCTTCTCCTCTGTTTCGCCACTACTAGGGAGTGTCCGGTGGAGGTTGACTCTGAATAAGATGATGTCAAGTCTGTGTCCTCCATGGCACTCCCCACACCCTTGGTGTCTGTTGTATCACAACAAGAGTCACTGTGGCCTGCTGCTTCCCCAATGATGTTGGCCTGGTCTTCTCCACTTGCCTCGGAGGATGCAGAAATGACATTTAAAATAGGTTTACTGCATGTGCCAAAAGACACTTGACCAACAGCTTTGATCACAGATCATGAATAAAGTGTACCGAAGACTCTAGCTACAAGGTCCACCATGGTGGCTTCAACATTAGTATGAGCACATGCATGCATGCAACCTACATGACCTGTAAACAACTGCTCACAGTAAAGTCATAACCACAGACATCTCCAATTGCATGAGAAAAGTTGTCTGATCTCCATCCTCATGTATTGAGTAAGATACTTGATCACCTAGTATAGTTTTGCTCTTGTAGTATAACTAAGTAACTTTATGAAATATAATAAGATGGCATTGACATTCATTCCTACAGATTCTTCATTGCCATTCATTCCTACATATTCTTCACAAAGACCTGCAATCAGCCAATGCCAAATGATGGTCAACAAATACAGCTATGTTTCTGCAATATGTGCATTAGTAGGAAGAAGCTGACATTCAAGTGCTCATTTCACACTGTTGACACTTCCTAATAGTAACTTCATTATGTGTCCACTGTCAGAATAGTCTCAAGAAATCTCTAATTAAGGAGGTTTGCTATGTGTAGCACAGAAAAGTAGACTGGAGACAATCTGGCTCAAATATTTGGTCTACAAATATCCATAGCATAATAAATCAGCTAGGCCAAGGGATATCCATTGTCCAGATTGGCACTGGTGAGAACACTATTCTTACATTGCATACCTAAAAGCCAATGGACCATTGAATACAGTTGAGACTCAGGGAATCTCCATTACATTAAGAGGTGGTTTAAACGGTTTCCTAATGGGAAAACACATCACAGTACCTTTTTGTCTCGCAAATACAAATTCCATTGTAAACACTCACATATGTTCTTTATATTTGTGCATCTCACTGCCTGATGCATGTCACCAGTCAGTGAATGAACTTTTACAAATGAACATGTGAAATTCACATAACTGAGTACTACCACATCAATGGCATGACAATTCAGATTGTGAGAAATTACTATAAACCTACCTATCATGTCCTTCATTTCTACATCAATTGGACCTGACTAATGACATTGAGTAATGGCTTAGGGTATATGCGACCTACCCACTAATGTCTACACACTTCTGCCTGTAGTAACACATGATATACTCTTCAAAATAACTATTTTCAAATACAGACTGGTCAACACAAACATGTGTGAAGGAATCATGTGTCAACCTATGAAGACACATAGATCATGTATGAAACAATAGTGCAGATGATACTACTACAGGAAAAGATTCACATGCCAACATATAGGTACTAATACTGATGGCACCAGTGATGTTTGCTATCTCATGTTACTGTACATTCCCCACTTACCAAGAGAAAGTATTGCCCAGTGACTGCATCCAATGTGCACTGGATGCTATGTCACCTGTAAGAGGGCCACCATCACATGAAACACAGCAGTGAGGGAGCATCACTCCCGACACACTGAAGACATGTGGCATGCTTGGTACAATAATCATCAAAAACATCAAACAACATGAGCTGATTAATCACTGTACTCAGTTATGTGTCTGCTCAAGCCAGTAAATTTGTAGCAGACTGGACCCTGCTGTGTTTCTAGTCATAAAGACAACATGTAAAGAACATCAGCATGCACCTACTATCAGGCTGATGCAAAGAATAACTCTTCTTGTGATTTGCACATGGGCCACCCCAAATATTGATGGGAAAATGCCTGCATGGGCAAATGACTAAATCTCCCCATGCATGAAAAATGAAGGTGCCAGTCTGTAAAGCACATTATCATCAACCCATGTCATGACTTCCCAGGGCCATCCTACATGTACTGTGATGTGAGTTACTATGAAACACAACACACCATTGCAACAGTCTGAAGGGTAAACTACGTGTGCATGACTTATTAGACACCTTACAGCCAGGCCCACTGATTTGATGTATATGGTCCATACAGGCTGGTTTAATAGTATAGACTACTTCCTAAGTCACAATGAAAGGGCTGGCCTGTGTGTCACTGACAACTTACTCTCTGGGGATGTGTGGACGTTTGGATTACTTAAGGGGATATCATACTATGTCTGATTGCGTTTATATGGTATGTACTGTCATCATAGGACACACCTTTTACCATATTAGGCACTGTCACAGGGTTGACTTTTAACATACCCTTGCATGTCTTATTTGATTGGTTCAATGTAACAAAGCTGGTGATTCATGTATCAAAATATCTTCAGAAGTAACCAACTATCAGCACTATAAATGTGTCACATGTGCAATAGGTCTGTATAGGGCATGCACGACTTATGGAAAAGGGACAACAGAACTGTGGGAATAAGGGGCTTGTCATTAGTGAATGTCACACATTGACAATGTGGTTCAATGAAAAGTATCAGGTCCATGGGCTACCTCAATCATGATTACACATGTAGTCCATTTAAAAGCAATCAGCTATTATTGGTTCATAAAACTCATTTTGCGAGCATCTAAGGATCTACAGGTCTGCAGGGAGATTACCCTGTGCATCAGTTGTGTTGCCACAGAAACTTTGCCCCAGCCTGGGCCATGGCCAAGACTGGGTACAACTCATTGTCAGGCCTGGCTCTCTGTAGGCTCAGCATACGGATCCCACATGAACATCACATTTCCATCACTTCAATATCCAAAAGTATATCCTAAGGCCATCCAGTACCTGACCTCTGGGTTGTGTGGCACACTGAATGGGTCTATTAGGTATAGAAAGCTCCCAGACAAAAGTTTTCCGATGTCTGATCTGGGCTGAATGATATGTTGGACTGTACACATAGCTAACATCATCCACAACTGCTTCTTACAGTATACATACACAGCATATGCTGTAAAGCCTATACATTTCTTAACACATTTTTCATGATCTGATGAGCAAATATATCATAGGTACTGTGAAATATGTACATGTATAGACACAAGTAGGATCTAGGGATTATCACAAATCACAATAGTAATGTTAACTGCACAAAGCACAGTGCTTCAAAATCCATTACATGATTGTCCTATGTAGGGATCACAACATGGTACAACGGTAATCAGAATTCACTCTGGGGCTCAGAGGCACATTGTAGCTTCTGGGAATGGAAAGGTTGGTGTTGAACAGACTAAAATATGTATGTGAGATAATTACATGTTCCTCTGGGGAGCCATAGAGCTGGCCATACAACGGGAGGGACATCTTCAACCAGTTTCTCCAGCTCCTCTAGAGATAAGGCATGGGCCCTCTTACCTGCTTGCCCTGGCAGCTAGGTGCTGATAGTAGTGGTGTCAGGAGGCAAGTGAGTAATTTTTCAAACCACAGTGTACATTTATGCAAACTAAGTGGTCATCAGCGTAGATGGACACAGCCATTGGGCCACAACTATCACAATCACCAACGTTGTGTCCGCTGTGGGTAAAACTGCACAGTGCGCTGTCGATTTTAGCCATCCACAGTAGGTTCCGAATGTCCAATATGCAAGGTCAGACATCTGCCATTTTAGATGTTGGAACTACAGTATTAGTGGCTGTTAAATGAGTCTCCACCCCTACAAATGCATTGTAACATGTTTAAATATATATTACTGTATTGTTCTGTAATTTCTTTTATGCAAACATAAGTGTAGTGCATAACTGTCCATGAACTCTATATTACTGTAGTGCACTGTACACCGCTGGGGATGGTACTTTATGGGAACAATACAATATAAACTGTGAATAGGATAACCTTACACAGTGTAAAGTATAACCTTGAGTTCACCGTGTGCGAGGACCACGCAGTATAAAAGATAGTCAGATATTTCTCTTATGTCCTGTGTTTTATTATATTCAACTTCGTCTGTCTTTCTTCTATTATCTTTTTCACACATTTTAAGCTGTGCCAACGCCCCTCTCCACTGGTTGACATTGATATTTTTCCCTCTGTTCTACTTTTTGTTTACTGAGCGCATCCCTTAGTGTTCCTGTACCTTTCCATTATTTCACTCTTCATTCAACTTTATTGTTCGTTCCCGTCTTACACACATTCACCATCTATTCATTTACCCATTCTCTTTAGTCTTTCCTCTATTTTCACTTTTCAATCTCAGACAATACTGTACTATCGTCTTGTTTTCTTGTTTTACTATTTGATGGTTTTAATGCCATTTATCCACATATTTTATTTGCTCACTTTATTGTGCATTATGCACTACTTGCTTTTATTTTTATTATGGTTCCCGTTTTTGTACGCTAACCTGGCTGGGTCAGCTCACGCCCCAGTCCTCTCTATAGTTTTATTATCTGCACGTAGATAACGCCGTCCTGGCGCGCTCTCCACGTTTGAATGCCTTTTTCAGCACAGCGGCGTCCAGTCCTGTTCCACCCTTATCCACGTATGCAGTAAGGTTATCACATCAACCTTTTCATCACCCGCTAGTCCGTTTGGCACTATAGTTACTTGATAAACCCCACGTTTTTTCGCACCCTGCAATTCACCATTCGAGCCTGGTTTCACCTTTTAATAAGCTTTACACTGAGCACGTCGTGCCCCACTTATTTCTCGAAATTGGTCGTTTTCTTTAGTTGCACACCGCGTTATATTGGTTTGTCACTTTCTGAAGTCGCATGTGAGTACTAATGCACCTGGACCGCTTACTTAGTTGCCTTCACGTTCCACTCTGAGCCGTAACTTCCTAGACTATTCACTCAGGATCTTTTTTTACACCCTTAGGTTTCTGATTGATTTTGGTCCTTCACACCCCGGAATTTCACACCATTGCATGAGTGCTTTTCATGCTAGTTTTCCCCGTTTTTCTTTGGCACCATGGTTTTTTCGTTTACCTTGAGCATTGTTAACTTGAGTTGCTTTTGGCACTACATTGTATTGATTGCGATACTGATTCCTGTATTGGGCATTACACCAAGATATTCCTTTGTTTTTTTCATAGAATGTGCCCCCTGACGTAGAGCAGATGCTCGAAATGCATTGGGGACCCATTTACTGAGTTAATGGACACTTGCTGTGGATTATTGTTATGGCTATACATTCTGACTTTGAAGAATGATACTTCACTTGTGAATATATTCAACATATGACTACAATATGAACTGAATATCAGTCTATTTGTGCAAAGAAACTTACCTAGTGATTACCTGACTATCTTTTATCTTTTATACTGTGAGGTCCTCACACACGGTGAACTCGAGGTTATACTTTACACTGTGTAAGGTTATCCTATTCGCAATTGCTACCTAGCACCTCATGGACAGGAGGTGTACACCTCAAATTGCCACAAACTTGTTTTACCTTGAAGACCTAGGTCCACTTTATTGAGTACCACGGAGTGCAGCGGTCCTTCCTTTGTTTTAACAATATAAACTGTAAATTATTAAAGTGCTCCTGACACTTTTTCTGATATAAGTTGCAAATTATCTGTCAAAGCCACATGTGAAGACCACAATGGGGATTAAAGATGGATGTTGGACAATAGACCATCATTATGTGAATAATGTGTAAAGCTTTCTCAACCAGTTATGTTTTGTCAAATGACTTTTTGGTTACTCTTTATGTATGTAACTCTAGACAAAGACCAATGTTCAAAATTGTTTTCACTCCACGCATAGGTAACCTGGGAGAGGGACTAGACAACAGCCTATAGTGTCCCACCCATTTCCAGACCTTCAGAACATGGAAGAAAGGGATGCGATCATGCAGTTTTGTTTATATAGGCAGAAAACACAGAATGTACGTAATCAGTAGGAGCCTGGTTTTCTTCCTTAAAACACTAATCCCACATGTATCCCACCTATTGTGAAACTTATGGCAGTATTGTATTTTCCGGCTACAGGTTCCTTTCAATACACTGTAGCTGTATCTGTTGACATGTCACAACCAATGTTCAGTGGTGTACTACAAGACATGCTTTCAACAATGATGAGACACATTGACAGCTACATCCAGTTCCCTAGACATTAGGATTTAGCCAATGTGAAGGATGACTTCTATGGATTTGGTCACATCCCACAAGTGGTTGGAGCTATTGATGGCACCCATGTTTCCTTTTTACCACTGCAAGGATGGAAGTAATGAGAAATCCATTGGACTTGTTCCTTTTCGTGTGGTGGTCCTAATGCAGTGTGTGTGGCATCATGTTCTTCAACAAAATGTTGTTGTGAGGATAAATCAAGTTAGTCTCCCTTCACATTGGCTAAATCCTCAGTGTACAGAAACTGTATGCAGCTGTTGATGTGTCTCCTCATTGTAGGTCTATGTGGTTGTGGCACATTATTGACATTTGTTTGTGATATTCCACCAGATGCAAGTACACTGGATTGGAATGATCCTGTCATCAGAAAATGTTTTACTGCCATGTGACTGTTTATTGGTGTTAGTGATTCCATTTATGAGGTAGGCAATACGGCTGCAGCTAATGACATAGACCACTGTTATTTTGTCTACTCAATAGGAAATTATTGGATGTATCCCATCCTTCCATGTTGAGATGTTCTGCACCTGACAATGTGATCACTGGCACAGAATATTTGAGTCATGTATGATTTGCTATGTATCTGACTTCATGGCAGTCTGTGATTGAAACAATAAAATAAAGATGTTACACTTGTATGTATATGGGGTTATGACATGGTTGTGATCCTGAGCTAAACATTGTGTGCATGCTACATAACCATGCTTATTCAAATAGCTTGTTTTGGCACTGTAAAGGTCACACAGGAGTACATATATACAATGCTAGATGTGAGATTTACTACAGCAGACAATTAGTTTGTGACTTGCGTAGTTATTGAAGTGGAAAAAGTGAAGAGACACACTGTGCAAAAACAAACATAAAAAGTGAAGTAGTCAGTCATGGTGAATGAAACCACAGTTGTAGAAGCCAAATTGTTTGAAGTCCAAATTCTAAAATACTACTCCCATCAGAAAGGGAAAAGTGTCCAGATATGGGGCTGATGCTTCCTGCTGGCAGTGGTGGATGTCTTGACATCCTGGAATTTTTTCGTGGATGTCCCCACCTGGTAGTATAAATGGGATCCCCTGCTGCACAGACAGTGGTGTTTGCAGGCTTTTGTTCCTCTTTCAGGGCCTCCCTTCCTGTGGCTGCCACAGAGAGTCGATGGTCTGGATGTTGTTCCACCACAGGAAGAAGTTGCTGGTGGTTGAAAAACTGTACAAAGGGTTGTGTTAATGTCCGACGGCACTCCACCGAGTGATCTCATGTTGGTGTTGATGTCTGCCAGCTCCTGGCATATGTCCTTCTGCAGCTGCTTCTACTCCTGGCCCATCACGCCTTGGGACTCATGATAGACTCTCAAAACATGGTTGATGGTGGCCTGGGTGTGAGTGGCCCCAGTGGCTTCACTCAGTGGGCCCACAATACCCTCCCACGACCCCATGCCACACAGCCTATGCCCTCTCTCACTAACTCCTGGTTCCTCTCTGACTGGGTGGGTGGATATTACTCTAGAATCCAGGACTGGGGGTAACAAGAATGTAGTAACTGTGCAAGGTGCACAAGTTAGGGGGACTGGGGTTGGCTGAGGTGTTGCAGCTGGGTTGGGAGGGATTGGTGTTGGTAAAGTAAGACTCACTGTTGCTGTCTGCACAGGATGATCAGATGTGCCAGGACCGTCCTCCACATCGACATGTCCAGGAGTATAGTCATCACTGAGGACTTTATCCAGAGGTGAATTAAGAGCAGGTTCAGTGGCCAAGTCCTGCCCAGGCGCTGTGCCAGATCAACCTGTTTTGAAATAGAGAACACTGCTATTAGTGGAAGTGTGATATCTACATCCAAGTATTTGTGTCACAATAAGTAGAAACCTAGGAAAAATAAAATAGAGACCTTATAAATATTTGAAGTAGGCACTTGTAATGGTCACTCATAGTTTCAGTTCAAGAGACCAGGACAAAATCAAGCTACGTAGGCAGACATGTCTCTGAGTAGAGCATTGTGTGTAGATTGCTCAGTCCAAGAGAAATGAACGCCCCATGTAACATGGCAGACAAGTCAGAATGTGCAAAATCACTATTGCATCTTTTTTCTGTTGCTGAAACAGAGCCTCAGGGTAGTTGTAGTCATTTCAATCTGTACAACGTTTGACACATGGTTAGCCTCACATACCTGTTGCTAAAATGTAAGAGGGCTGAACCATACATTTACATATTGACACATGTCATGTGTCCTGGGATGATAATTTAATTGTAATGCACCTACAGACACCATTCCAAAATGTGGCATGTACTGGAGGTTGATACATGTAATCTTATATGCAACAATACACATTGATAATGACAATCAAACATCTCTGATACTTTGAGGATTGCATGTTTAGAAAATAGATAGATAACACAGTAGCAAAACATGAGAGCAAACAGGACATTGAAGTGTTGTGACAGTTAATGAGGTGTAACTTACCAGACCCCACTCCTCCAGCTATTCCGGTCAAACCCTGGGGATGCAGGATGGCCAAGACCTTCTCCTCCTAGGAATACATTGGTAATACGGCACTGGGTGTACCACCACCAGTCTTCTGGGCCTTGAGATGTTGATGGAGATCAGGGAAAGCATTTTTCCCCTCAGGTCGTTCCACCTCTTCCTAATTTTATAATTTGTGTGCAGGGTTGTACCTACAGTATTCACTCTGTCGACATTCCCGGGCCTCATTTTCTTATTCCTACTGAGAGGAGTATGTTGGACTTGGGTTTCAAAGAATTGCGGCTATACTTCTGTGATTTCATCTACCATGACTGACAACTCAGCCTCAGAAAAACATGGATTTTTTGATGTAACATAACTCTAAATTAAAGTGAGTGACAATGACTAAAAAACAAAACACCAAGGGATAATAGAAAAGAATGAAACCAAAAAGTGTGGAGAGTGTAAAGTGCAATAGGGAAAACAGGGTTCCGTTATATCATTAAAAAGGTGTGGTCTCTGACTCGCTGTGCTGCAGTATACAGGGAAAGGATCATGGTCTACTATGGGGTACGTTTTGCAGTGTGATTTGCAGGTGTGTCCACTTAGCCAATGGCTATCAGCTGTGTTGTTTTTGTATCCATCTAATTGGCACTGTTCTAATTTTTTGCTGCCACGCTACAGATGTCAGAGAACCAGTGCAAGGGGACCGCCAGAACAACTGTGTTTTCGTAATCGGTTCGGTGGGAAGCAGTAGCCTTGATGGCGACAGAGTACATATCACCAACTTTGCGGTCCACCGCGTCCAGACACACTCCGTCAATGCGATCGTGTTTCATGATGCATGCATCATAATATGCTAGGCAGAAGACCGCCTGTCCAGCAGTCTTCTCTTCTTGGGGCCCCCACTGTGGCGGTACGGTGGTGAGACTGCCAAACTCATAATCGAGCCCTAAGTTCCTGTGCTCGAACACTGCTTCAAAAAATGATGCTAGAAAATGCAATCTCTATTTACTTCAAATATCTGCTATGTAAATCATCTATTATATTGAGAAAAAGGCATTCCAATTCTGAAGATTGTGTTCATTACTTGGAGTTTTTTACAATTCTTGAATGAGAAGTGCCATCTTGAGATGGAGGCTGGGACTGGAATCTGCTTGGCAACTGCAGAGTAATACAAGTACAGACATTATAAGGCGGGAATATGAGCCAGTCTCCTGCATTGTAAATGTACCAGTGAACATCTGCTTTCAGATTCTATTTGGTTTTCATAAATATTTAGTATGTACAATCAAAATGTTTATTTTAAAATATGGAATTAGGTCACTTACCCAAACCACAGACGTATTAGGTAATATGACTAATATATAAACAGCTATTGTTTCAGGGACTTTTCTATGTATTTTAATTAATGTTTTTATTCTAGAGATTTTTTATTATTTTACTTTTGTGTACATTATAAAAATTCTGGTCTTGACATTAGTTTTTCTCTTTTAAAGGTAGATCTAAAACAATTTGGTATGTGTTTCTTCAATAGAGTGCTAGAATTTATTGGGCAATTGCTGTACACCCCGTAGGCAGTTAGATCCCCCGTGACCTGGCTAAAACACTGCTAATAATTAGTGGACGCTGATGATTGCATCAAGACACACACCATTTTACCTGAACCTCAGTGGGTAGT
Source organism: Lissotriton vulgaris (assembly GCF_964263255.1). Classification (NCBI taxonomy): domain Eukaryota; kingdom Metazoa; phylum Chordata; class Amphibia; order Caudata; family Salamandridae; genus Lissotriton; species Lissotriton vulgaris. The sequence continues at coordinate 1,529,972,861 of NC_141693.1, forward strand.
TAACTAACTAAGAGGTCGGCCACAGAAAATAAAACAAATGTATGTCCTGCAGTGTGTTAAGGAAGGGATGCCAATTTAATAAGATTGAGAATGATTTTTATGTCTATTAAGGAATCGAATTATAAATGGCTTGGTTACCCCAGTAACATTCTGGAATTTTTCAAAACAGCATCATTACAGCTATGAAGGAGTATCAGTGCCTGGAAAGTTACTAAACTAAGTCATAAATTTGAACAGGGCACGTGGTGGGTGATAACCCGAGCTACCTGCAAAAGAGACAGAAGAAGAAACTTTACTCCAAGAGGAAAGATGTTCACAAAATTACAGATTGGTGGGAAATCTGAAAGAACAACAAATGATTGCAAGGCCACCACCAAGTTTAGATTCAAAGCCCAGGTGCAGGATTTTATAGTTTGATGGGATGGTCACATTTCAGTCTGGAGGTATTGTTTATTCATGAATCAGATACAAATTTCAGCTCTGTAGATACGGTAATAGTACGGAGGACTTCAACTGTGCGATCAGCTGAGGAGCGTGTGTGAAGGAGACAAGAAAAGGCAAAATTCTCATCCTTTTTTGCTTTCCACAGGGTCGAGTGTTTCTGTTGGTAGTCAGGATTTCGAGGAAATGGGACCCAACAGAGAAAAGCTAGAGAAATCAAATGCAGGATTGGATATAGTGGAAGGACATGAATATATTTAATTGTCCCTAGATAGTGAATAGGGTAATGGTCCTGGTGCTGGCCATAGAGGGGGTCTGGCACAAGTTCAGATGGATCACTGATGCACCAGATGGGCAAATTCACCAAATTTTCTGAGCCAAGGCAAGATATAGTTAGTGTGGTCTGGGTGAGCATATGACCAGAATTGACTTTCGAGAGGTTCTAAGGTACTAATGATTCATACACCAAGTACTGGTCTGGAATTCAGGATGGCTCCTACCTTACACCTTGGGCAGCCAAAAAGAAACACACAGAAACCATATGCTAACATAAAATGCAAAATTGGGGTACAGAATTAAAGCACAGTTCTTACAAACAACACATATTATTTCAGGCAACATTTAAATGTAGAAGTGCAATTAAAATACTAAAGTGCAATTCAAATACTACCTTGACTACCCTTAAATCAACATATCTGTATTGGTCAGTGGAAGCTGCTACTGAACATTGGTGGGGGAGGAGAGAAGGTAGGGGATAGATATAAAAATTACAACTTACCTGCTGGTAACTCTCCTCCATCCTCTCCTCTTCGTGGCTCCCGGGAGCAAACAGGCTTCCCTAAGCCAATCACAATGCTTTGTCACCAGCATGATAGGTGCATTGTGGTTGGTGTGAGCAGCCTGTTGACATGATGGTTTGGCCAGCCCGAGATGGGGAGCAAAAAGGCATGCACACTTAGAGAGTGCTCACCACTCTTCCGCCTTCTGATGAGAGCTGTTGTGTTATTTTATTTTTCCGTTGCACTGCTCAGAGAGTAGTGGGGTAATGGTCCTCGGCATTTGCGGAGGAGCCACAGCTGGCATAAGTCCTTCGTAATTTATGATCAGATGATAACAAGTTATTTCCTCCATGGATCATCTCTGTTTTTACTGTACCATTCAGAAGACTCACTGGTTCATGTAATTCAGCAGTACAAACAAGCATTATAGATGTATGCACAAATCAAGCAGAATATGTGACTAGAGACTGGATCTGGGAGATGGACTATCAAGTTAGTATATACAATTTGCTTTTTTTGTATTGTCAACTCATTTTAGCTTGTTAGAACACCTATTGTTGCTGGTATTATAACTCCGCACTATGTCACTGTCATTCAACAACACAGTATATTTACTTTGTCCCTAAAACTGTAATGTAAAATTGATTTCACCAAATTGGTTTCACTCTCCAATAATGCAATTGTAAGTTGGTGCAGTAATTGAAAGGTTAGCATGGAAGTTAAATGTGAAGTGTGAGACGCAATGTGCATTTATACTACACACATTTGGCACAACATCATGCCTCCTGAGGGCACTATTGTGTTATGGCTCCATTGAAGTTGAAAAGTACTTCCTTTACACATGGCAAGAAAAAATATATTGTGCTGTGGAAAATGTACTTTTATATACTAGCTGAGTGGCACTATTGTGTGCCTTGTAAGTCCACAAGTCTGGGCGTTATGTTATATTATGTTTAGAGTATCTGTATGGAATGCATATCACCCAAGAAGGTCTACTATTACCTAAAGAATTATGGCAATGTCCTGACTAGGGGCTGTTAGAAAAGAGGGTTCTTAGTTTCTTTAGGAGCCCAAGTATGAGATTGCGCACCCATCGACAGGGAACGAGGTTGAGCTGGATCCCAAGAAGAGGATGCTGATTGCCATGTGGAAGCTGAGCCAGCTGTTCAGGTTTGCTAGGCCTAAAGTGTGGATGGCTTTTTTAAGTGTGTGTAAGGAGCTTGAAGAGTGTGCATTTGTGACTTGGGGCCAGTGGAGGTTTTTATGATGCATGGAAATTAGTGTATAGGTGATAGTTGCTGCCTTGTAGATGACCCAGATTCTCTTAGTGAGCTATGTGGTGATACTGAAGTAGAGTGCATTACCATAGTCCTGCTTGCTGGTGATTAGGGTCTGTGTGATGGTTTTGCTGGGGCTGAGCAGGAGCTATGTGAAGATTTTTCTAAGGAGATTGAGATTGTTGAAACAGGAAGATATTACCAAGATGACCTGGTAAAACATTGATATTTCAATGTCAATTGCTATCTCTAGGTTCCTGGCTTGATTGGATAAGTTGGGAGTCATCCATAGTTCAGGGGACCACCCAGGTGAATTTACCTGGAGTATCACCTCTGTTTTGTCTAAGTTGAGCTTAAGGCAGTTGGTCTTCTGCCAGTTGACAATTTCAGGCAAGCAGGTGGTGAATGTTGTCTTGTGTTGAAGGTGCCACCGGAGAAAGGGAAGATTAACTGGGTGTTGTCAGGCATATGAGACGATGTGCGTGCTGTGCCATGGTGATATTGAAGAGCATGGGGCAGAGGGAGTATCCTTGGGGGATTCTGCTGGAAGCAGATGAAAATGAGGATCCAGGATGACAGAATTAATTAATCTGGGGAGGAAGTATCTGAGCTATTGGAGAGTGAGTCTGCGTATGGCAGTTTTGTCGGGCAGTTAATTGTGGATGAGGGTAGAGATTATTGAATTCGGTGAAAAATTTGAGAAGTATGAGGGTCATTGTATCTCCATTGTCCATAAGGCAGATACTGTTAGTGGCAGTGATGTGGAAAGTCTCTGTGCAGTGATCCGGCCTGAATAAAGAGTGTGAAATGGCCAGCAGGTGGTTGTAATTGAGGTAGATAGCCAGCTGTTAATGGCAAGTTTTTCCATGACTTTAGCCAGGAGATTGATCTGTAATTGGCCAGGGACTTCTGGAGGTGTTGATCAGAGAAGATAATCTAGGTGTGGAGGGTGATGGTTGTGGAGTTCTGTGCCTGCAGTTCTGTGTTGGTATGGTAGGTGTAGGTCAATGTGGACAACTGAGTGGCTGATCGAGGTGAGGGGGTAGACCAGTTGACTGTACAGTCAGGAAAGTTAGAAAAAACATGGTTGAGGAGATGTTTAGCAGAGTGGGTGGCATCCTTCCCTCACTGGGTGAATTTGTTTCTGTTCAAACCTTCCAGATGGTTGCTGTGTTTAGGATGGGGAGGTCCTCCAGGTGGAAGTTGAGATCAAAAAAGGGGGACGAAGGAGCTGGAATCGAGGACAACTGTGGCAATGAGTTCCATGATCGTGTTTAAGTGATTAGATGTCAGTCCACGAGGTCAAAAGAGTAGGGCCCCTCCCAGGGTGGTGTTGCTGGATAATAGAATTAATAATGTCCTACCTATCCTACTGAAAACAACCTTCACAACACGTTACAGAAACACTTACCCAAGAATTGGACAATCAGAATGAGTAGGTCAGAAGTAGCTATAACTTATAATATACTAAAACTGCAGGACGTTAATTACATGGAATAGCATATTATAGTAACAATATTTACTTTAATTAGAGTTGTTATTGAAGAACCTTATGACTCTGAACATCCACTCTGATCACCTATTATTGAACCATTAGAAGCCGCAAACTAAATCAGAATCTGAATGCCTTCAAAACCCATTTGAAATATGGCCGAAGACAGACCTGGAACCCTCTCGGTCAAGACCCCACGTTTAGCCTGCCTTGGGCCCCACCCCAAGAGCTCCGTTCAATCACTTGCTTTTTATGCTGCACTCCCCAGACGACCAATTGACAACAAATAAGATAAGAAAAGAAGCACATTCTGCTTGTAATGGGCCTATAATTGTATAATACTTTCAGATACACACCTAAAATGTTCTGATTCATGCATATCTATTATCTTGCTTATTGAACCATGTGTTTGTCTTCCACTGTATTGACCCTCTGACAGTACTTTGATGTATCAGATAAATAACATGATTTGTGCTGTAGAGCACAGCAATACATGCTTTTTAGGGTTCATTATTTCCAGTAAATATGTGGATGGCCAGATGCTTTACCTTCCAGTAATCCCTCCAATCTCACCAGTGCGTTCTGGCCAACCTCACTCTCCAGCTCTTCAACAGACAGACCCATTAGGAAGTCAGCAGCAAGGCAGCAGTCACATGAACACTTCTCTTCAGCTGAAAAATATGATAAAATAAGGAATGAAGCAAACAAAAAGTACAATTTCACCATGATAGATGATGTCACAGAGAATGACAAATTAAAATCACTGAGTTAATAGCGAGTGCTCCATTAAAACATTTTTGAGAATCAGTTTATATCAACTTATTTAATGTATTTAGGTATTTAATATGCTCTCATTTTTTTTTTTAAAGAAGGAAAACATTCTATTATTACAAAAGCAAACGTCTAGTATGAAGAGACCCAATTGCTTGAACAGTAAATGAATTTGTTTTCTGCCCTCCTTGTGTTTTTCTGTTAGTGTAAAATCAGCGCCCTAAATATGGTTGTACTATCGTATACACAGCTCTACCAGTAGAGCACAAAGTTCTGCCATTGAGGGTGCACATCTAAGCACCTTTAGCATGCTATATGATGAATAAAGATAGTACGCAGCTCAGTTTCCAATGACTTGTTTAGATTAACGACTAAAGAGAGCTATTTATTTGATGTTTGCCAGTGATGTCTGAAGGTCAAAACAGTTTGGCGTGTCTAGTAAATCATTCCTTGAATCCTGTTCTTGCAGCCATCTGGCAATCTCACTTCCTTTTCTGGCTGAAAATAGCAGAGGCTCCTATCAGTCTACTTTGGAATATATGCTCTTATGACAAGTTAATCATTTGCCTTGACTTCACGATAAGCTATGTTGCCTCAGGAAAGAGGGACACAGGCCCTGAAACAAGAAGACGTTGGAAGAAACAATATCTTCTGCATGCTGGGAACAGGGATAGGCCTCTGTAGAGTGTCTGTCACAGTGCCCAACAGCGAATTTGGTTGGCGCTTGGCCAGGAGGATAAGGGTAACGTCCCACATGCACTAGCCTTATCAGACAGATGCGGAAACTCGCCCCTCTTCTGACCACCACCTCAATACAAATGATAGTTTTGGGCACCATCGTTTCAAGGTTGGACTACGGCAATGCCTTATACATGGGCCTCCCTCAGAAACTAGCCAACAGACTCCAGGTGGTCCTTAACGATGCAGCAAGACTGGTCTTTAGGCTTCCTAGAAGATCCCATGCCACCCTGCTGCTACACAAACTGCATTGGCTCCCCATTAGAAAGAGAGCAAAATTCAAGGGCCTCTGCATTATCCATAAATCAATCTATGGCCAGGCCCCAACTTACATAAAAGAACGCCTGGAGGCCTATGAACCTGGCCGCACGCTACGGTCCTCCAAGGCTGGTCATCTATCCTGCCCCTGATACAAGCTTACATCAAAAGGAGGCAGAGCCTTCTCTGTCTTGGCCCCCCAGCTCTGGAACGAGCTTCCTGAATACCTCTGTAAGGAACCCTCCCTGTTTCCTTTCAGGAAACAACTCAAAACTACCTTGTTTAGAGAATCATTTAGTACTGCTTAAACTCACGCACCAACCAGGTGTCGTTGAGCTGCACACCTTCTCCCCCCCTAGCGCTGAGAGACCTGTTGGTGATTCAAGGCTATATAAATGTCAATTAACATTAACATTAACACATTCTAAATCCTATATGGCAGTCACACCGAGGTCCTAAGTCATTCAGAAACCATAAGGATCAAGCGGCCCAGCCCATCAGAACTAAACCAAGAACCTCTGCTCCTCAAGTAGATTGAGCATCTGCATTCACTCATGGACTGCAATTGTGATGAATCAGTATCACAACTGGCTTGCACTGTACACTATGATGTTGATGCTGTAGAGGGACAACTGGGACGATCCCCTTTTACACCAGTCCTCTAGATAGAGGCTTGTCATCTAGTTTCCTGAACTGTTTGAACTATTGCTCTTCCTCCCCACCTCCCATTACTTTTGCAAATAAGTGATTGGCCAATCGCCCTTAATCCCTGTTTCCTGTTGCTAGTGGAAAAAGGAGGTTCCAATGGTGGTTCCAATTGCTGTGGCCACCTCTACCACCTTTGACTATCAATTCTTGAGAAGGGCAATTAAACACAGTAATATTGGCAGACTTTCCTTGGGTGCCACCTCTTGTCAAGTACTAGTTTTCTTGTCTTGGAACATTTCTGATCAATTGGATGTATGATAATGGAATATATACTTTTACAACGCCTTTTTTACACCGCAATACAATCATAACGTGGCAGTTACAACGACCGCGTTGTGACTACGCAGTGGCATCACAACGCAAGTCGTTACAGCGACATGCGCTAGATGCTGCACTGGACTTATAAATAGTATGATTTACTATTCCAACTCCAGTGTGTGCAACACTAGGGAAGGTGTTGGAATAGTAAATCATACTATTCCTTAGTCTAGAGCGCCATCTTGCGCAATTTGTTGTAACGACTTGCGTTGTAATGGCACTGCATGGTCACAATGCGGTCATTGTAACGTGATAGTATTGCAGTGTAAAAAAAGCATAGTTAAGGTTGTTTCCCATGATAATGTTTCTGAGAATCTGAAGCAGGCTAGGTACAGACACACAGACACACCCACACTCACACACACACGTGCAAACATCTCGCTTCAAACAGAAAGAGCAACATGAGAGGTAGGTGGACGGGCCTTTGTTTCTAGGACCTCAGAGAAGCAACAGCCCAGTATGGAAAGGAAATCTGAGTGCACTCCACCAAACATCATTAATGCTTTGTTTACTTAGGAGCCCGGGTTGCAACCACTATGGGGTGCTTTCTATGTAATCAAATAGTCTCTAATAAAAGCATTTTGTAAACCACTTTTTCCATGGATGACAGTTTAAAATTGACCTTTTGCCCAGTAGAGAGAGCAGAGGTATTTAGTGACATGCAAGTGGATTCACCAGTCCAATATGGTGAGGCAAAGCCCAACAAGGACATTACACATATCAAGGCGTTGGTGGCTACATTGAGCGCAAAGCCAGAACATTTCCAGAAGGAAAGAAAATCCTTCAGAATAGTGGATCCCATATTATCACTCCCAGGAAGGAGGATATGAAGAAGAAGAAGATGATTCCTGTCTTGCAAACATTTTAAATATGTAATGATGGCATTAGCAGTGTTTAATCTCTGAAGTGCTGCAGCCAAATAAGGCCACCCTAGAAATGTTATCTAGCCTTATATCCCAACAAAAGAGTCCTCCTGGGAGGGCCATGGTCTGATAAAGAGGGGAAAATGTAAGACAGCAGACATGGTCATGAAAAGATAGATCCCCAGAGTAAAAAGCTAAACAGTGGGATGTTTGTAGAGGAAGAGATTGTTGTAACGTATGTAGGGCTCTGGTGTAAATTTCCCGGGTCATGCCCTTATACAGATATAACTTATCATATCCTTATATATGCATACGAATCATAACCATATTTAGGCACAGACAATGCAGTCCAAATACGGCATGGCTACTTATACTAAGCTCCCAGAGTACAATGAGTTCTTGAAGACAACCAGCCTTCAGCAGTACAGGACTTCCCCCTGCTTCAGTAATGATTTGTCCCAGAACTCTTGGAGTGTGTAAAGAACTTTGAGTTCTGAATGACGTTATTATGTCCACCCTTACTTCAAACTCGGCACCTTCCAGGTATAAATATGCCCACATCTGCCCTAGCAAAACACACGGATGTTTTGGAGTAGATTGACTAACTACTTACCCAACGCCCTGCTGTATGCGAGTGCCGAAGGAAGCTGACCCTCCCTGCTGACGCACTGAGAGAGACGCTGTCTTTTCTCCTGCCGAGAAATCTAGCTCCAGTGTTTCCCTGCTACCCTTGTGGGTTACTGGGAGAGTGAGTCCTGATAGAGAGAGACAAGACCTCCTTCATTCTATAACCAAGTTACGGAGCTGATTAGACCCTTAGAGAATTATTGAATAGATTCTTGGCAGAAACTATTTAACTCAAGCTACACTAGAATGATAATCGAAGACCTCAATAGTCAAACTTCAGTGGTGGAACAAAAAACCTTTGATATCAAAGATCGTTTGGCTGTTTTACAGGACTTAAATGAAACAAGAAGAAGTCTGAGTAACACAAAGCTTAAGCCAATGGCCGCTGAAGAAAAACCACCTGTCCCAGCAATACCTGTCTGGATTCCAAAGATTGGTGATCTGGTCAGAGAAAAGAACGCGGTGAAGAAGGAATTTGGGCCTTCCTACAGAAAAGCAGTACCTGTCTTAGCAATCAACGGAACAAGATCAGTAGTACTACCGCCCCTTGCTGGTAAAAAGGAGAACAGATTTGTATCAATCGACCTGGTAAAACCACAACCATGTGGCCAATAATAAGTAGTAGGCCCAGTGGACTCCCAAGATGTAGCAGAAGACCAAACCTTGTTACAATTCAAGAGGTTCAAACTGAGAGACTAATCACATTTGATAAACCTGCAGTGAATAAAGAAGGACTATTCAACAAAGCCATGGAACTTGTGCCTCTTGATACCTAAATTGCAACAGTTCGTCAAGAAACACCTGTCCACAATGATGTAGCCTCTGACTATACTAATATGAAAAAGGAAGAAGCAACTACAAAGATTAATAACAATCCTGATGAGATTCCAATAATTGACAGAACTGCCTCTAGCTATTTCATCAATTTTCGATGACTTTTCTGAAGATCCTAGTGAACATGAAGAAAAGCCAGCAAACAAGACACTCAAAGAAAAAAAAACAGAACTCTTTCATCAGCTTGGAGAAATATATCTGATTTTACCATGGATTGAATTGTAGATTGTATTAGGTGTAATTTTCCTCCTGCTCTGGCCCATTTTATTTTTAAGCTTGGGAAGAACGATTGATGGAAAATGCAGTACAATGGACACAGCAAGTCAGAACATCAACTTGGTCCTAAAGCCACACAAGTCATCTCATGTTGAAAAAAGAGACGTGTCATCAGTAAACATCACAGCCATTCCTATACCTGGTGGTGTAGCATGGGACACTACTGATTATGAGATCTATGGCCCAGTTAAACTCTTGAAGTATCCACATCAGTTGTAGGTTTCATTAAATGACTTTGTCCCACCCAGCAGTTTCTCTGATGATTGGGACTTTGAGACTATTAATAATATGATGTCTGATTTAGAAATGTCAGCAAAGTTTACAAATCATGATTATTTAGAAGGTTCATCTGATTATGAAGAAATGTATTGCTTTAATCATTTTGGGGACCAATATTTGCATGAATCTGCAAAACCTAGAAATGTTTTTATTATAATCAATGGGAACATTGTCCAACACTGCCAAAAGGCAGCTCGAAAACAATTTATGAGAAATGTCCATACTTCTCGGGGTTCAATGTCACAGATCCAGAAACGTTTTATTTTAAAAATGTAAATAAGACAGGAATGAAAAATATGTTAACCATTTCAAAACAGATTTATTCTGCAAAATTTTATGAACAATTTTCTACATTCGTTTCGAATTCTGGAAAGATAACATTGAAACAAAAACAATCTGGGGTTCAAAATATTGGCAAGTGCAGGGATTCGAATCATTATTCAAAGCCTGCATGATCCCAGAACAAATAATGTTCCTGAATGACACCATTCAACAAACAACCTGTCTTGGCCTAGCTAAGATAAAAGATTTAAACAACCTGTCTATACCAAAACCTATGCCTGATAGAAATAGTACTACAGATGAGGGGTTTGACGTGTCCCATATTTTACACCAAAACAGAGCTAATCCTGATTGGAAAAAATGGTTGATCTGGCCCACAGACACTAATATCTGTCAAGATAGATTCCTGGACAAAACACAGGGGTTCAAACAGAACAGGCCAGACCCAAGATATTCCCAGAGACAACATCCAGGGATAATAACAACATACAGTGTAGGAAAACTATGCCTCGAATGGCTACTGAAATCCACACAACCTGAAATTAAGCAACACTTGACTTTACTTAAAGAAGGGGCTGAATTGCGAGATTTCTTATTGGGACCTCGCAAACAGCGTCAAAAACGTTTCATATACGTCGGTATATATGCTGCTTACAACGAAGCTTTGAAAGTGACGCAAATTGAAACTGCTGATAAAATACGAGAAATTGATCGTATTCATTTGGAAAAATCACTGTCTGTAGTGGACAATGGGTTAACGACTCTGTCCTGCAGAATTTATTCTTTGGACAGCATTTTATCATCTGCTATTGATATAATAGAACAGGATATGCTAATGCTACAACATGGCCAGTCCCAATTATGTTCTATTGTACAGTTAGGCTGGACGTTACAAAATCTGCGTTCAGGCTACGTGCATTGGCATCTAATTAACATAATGTCATTATTTTCTATCTTTAACCTTACTGATAAACAAATCTCTTTGGCACAAAAAGGAGCAGACTATACGGTGCTGAGCATTGAAAAACTAGAAAGATTACCATTAACAGTTTCCGAGAAACCTGTCATTGAATGGATAATACATGGTACCATAACAATACCAATAACGAGATTACAGTTTCAATACTGCCTACAGCATATACCAGCGGGCCAGTATGAAAGGTTGGGTAAAGGATACATAAGTCGACCTGAAATGTACCTTACACACACAGATGTTGGAGTGGGGGTAACAAAGAGGTATTTCTTAGTGGAAAAAATTGTGAAAAATCACTAAGTGGTACACTTCTATGTCAAGAAATTAATTTACATGGAGCCTGCGAGGGTTCATCCAATGATCTTTCTTGCCACTTGTACGGCACTCCAGCAACACAAATGGAACCTGTTTTCAGGCAGCTTTCCAACGATAGCTACGTTATCTTAAGTGACCACAGCTGTTGTGCCATGTTGCCAGGAATGCCTTATCTTGTCAGTGTTACATCCAGGGTCACTTGTTGTATGCAAGTATTGTATCCAAACAACAAGCCAGACAAGGAGGCAACAATTTGGCCTTCATTGAACATCTCTTCTATTCAAATTGATACATTAAGCAGAATGAAAGCCATTCTTTTACAAAAAACTGTGCCTTTGACCTCGTCCAGAGAAACGTATGATCTGCAAGTTGCAAGGACCTCAGCAGAGATACATGCATTATTATCAACAAACTGCCCCGTACATTTCGTAGAAATGTTAGGTCAAATTTTAAACATGTCAGATACCAGTGGCATCGCACATGGATGTAAGACACTTTTTTGGGGACTGTTAGCGCCCTTTGAAGCAGTCCTGAGCATTTTTCCGATATGGCAGGTCCAGTCACCAGCGATACCCAGGTTACCATGGAACAAGTGATCCAGGCACTGCGGTACTGAAATAGGATAACACAGGTCCTCAGCTTGGCTCGTCTAAGAAATCTGAATACCACATGGTTTCGATCATTCAGACCAATCTGGCAAGATTGCATCTTACCTGTTCTACGATGCCTGCTCTGCGGAGAAGAATTCGTGTTAGACATCTGTCTCTCACTTCCATCAGCCGTACCTATGGATGTCGATACTTTGCTTGGTAACGGCTCATGCAACGTGTTGTCCCCAGCGGCTACCAATTCTGATGATGGCATTCGTTGAGACCTCACCATTACGACTAGGTGGCGGTGAGGTACGAGATGAAAGTGGCACACAGGTACAACCTTCTGTTGGGGGTTCATTTTGATAGACAAGGCACGTGGACGCCCGCTGTGAATGCAAGGGCCCTTGCAAAAAAAATAGGAAACAGGCCAGTCAGGGAGCTCCTCCAAATATTCAAATCAAAATATGTGGCTATTGGGACCTATGGGGCGGGCATTTGGGGCTGGCAGCAAGTGGAGGCGATACAGCGAATCGAGAATAGGTTCCTGCGATTTATAACAGCTACATCGAAGAGCACTCCTATATATGTTCTACATGCCGAAGTTGCTCTGATTCACATCACAGACATTATAATACTAGCGCCTGTTCTACTCTGGCATAATGTCTGGACCAACCCTGCCACAGAATTAAATAGATCTATTATAGAGGACTGCTTAAGTTGTGATGGGATGAAAAATATTAGATGGCTTAGTTACATCAAGAACTTTGTCAGCGAGATTGGTCATCCTGAATATTTTACTGACCCAGCCTCCCTGGAACAGCTCTCGTGATCCACGTTCAAAACGATTTTGTTGGAACATTTGGAATTGCAAAGGTGGAAGGGAGAAAGGAACAAAAAATCTTTCATGAGCCACGACGAAGTGACATCTCAGAGGGGCCCTCAGTTGTATCTTGTAATAGACCATCCCCTACAGCATCGTAGGCTCCTGACATACTTTCGCCTGGAAACCTTCTATAGACTCGTATCATTCCAGAATTGCAATGACTGGGGGAGAGTAAAAAGGCGGTGTCCTTGTGATGATAAATCATTCCAATCAAATATACACTGCACTCTTTTTTGCACTTTATAAAGCCACTCCAGACGACAAATCTTAAAACCCCTCCTGTTAACCTGGGGCCTAAGGAAAGCAAGAGACGCCTATAATAAACTTAGGTCCTTAGACGACTGTCTCACCATTAACATAGTGAGCCTCTACTTGAACACAATTTTAAGAGTGAGAAGGACCATGGTCATGGGATAGCAAGTATTATTCAAGCATTTTTAACTACTATGCATTTTAATTGATTGCATTGTTTTATCCATTTTTAACTTCTTTTTAACAATTTAAAAATCTATATTTAGTAATGTTTAATTCTGAATGGAAAAGATGGAATTTTAATTGTGTATACTTTTATGAATTGTGAATATGGCTGAGATACCCGCCACCCCCTCTCAACACAATCCCCAAAGGAGGGAAACCGGAAACAGTTCTTGAAGTTTTTGGAAGTGGGAGGGAGTGACCCTCCCGGCCGTATTTATTAAAACAAAAAATTATAAACATTTAAACATTAATGTACAATTTCATACCACATTGCGATGTTTGGCTAACCTTAACAGATTCTCTAATACAGAGGTTCTCCTAGCTGAACTATCATCCTACAAAACATTTACTTGAAATATTGAAATTGTACATCCTAACGTTTAAGGGCCAACGGCAATGTCGTAACCGGTGTCAAGATCCCTAACCAGACATACCCCCCCCACTTGGAGGGGCGACAGCACTGAGGCGTACTCAAGTGCAACTACTACCAATTTCCCTTGACTTGACGGGGGCACTTATCAACTCGACGCCAGTTAAAGGTCGTTCGAAGACTCGTGTGAGGTATCTAGAAGGTATCGTAGACCTCCCCCCAACCCCACACAACTTACCGCATCTGCCGTCGCAGATGTCACTGGCCCCGGGAAATTCCCCAGGAGGGGGCTGTAACCCCTCCTACACAGGAAGGGGCCTTGACCGCCTTTCCTCTTCTTTCGGCGACCCATCCTTAGAAGGGACCGCCTCCCCGTTGAGGGGCCAAAGGCCACCTCCCCCGAGCGCTCCCATCCGTGTTGGGTGACGCCCACTCATAGGGATCTTCCAATTAGTGCTCACCGATCATGACCTTACCGCCCGACCAAAATAAATACGACAAATGCTAACTAAACGAAACTACCTTGGCCACTATGACCGAAGAAACCTGTTTATAAATGGACCTTACATCCGAAGTTCTTTAATCGCAAACTTGTAAATTAGACCAATCTTTATGACGCATTTCAACATCAACACAACACTACAATAACCTGTAAACGAAATAGAATAATTGATCAAATTTATTAAAAACCACTGGCTGTCCTCAGGGGCTGGTGGGTGGGTCAAAATTGGCTCTTCGTTCCGTCTCGAGCTCACGTGCAGCGAGGAGGTGCAGCTTCAGAGCACAGGAACAAGAGGATGTCTTCTGGTCTTGCGTCCCTTTTTATCCATCTTCAGGGCGGGCGTAAACCCGCCCCTGCCTGCCCCGAGGGCGTGGCCCGCCGCGTCAGTGTCTAGGCCAGCCCACTCTAGGGCGGGAAAAAAGCGCGCCCCGGCTACGCCGCTTCAGGCATACCAGCCGAGACGCGCCTCCCGCCCAAAATGGCTTCCCGGGGGGATCGAGGCACTCTGCCATACGTTCGGGGGGACCGAGTGGTCGCCCCTTTCCATATGGCTGAGATACCTGCCACCCCCTCTCAACACAATCCCCAAAGGAGGGAAACCGGAAACAGTTCTTGAAGTTTTTGGAAGTGGGAGGGAGTGACCCTCCCGGCCGTATTTATTAAAACAAAAAATTATAAACATTTAAACATTAATGTACAATTTCATACCACATTGCGATGTTTGGCTAACCTTAACAGATTCTCTAATACAGAGGTTCTCCTAGCCGAACTATCATCCTACAAAACATTTACTTGAAATATTGAAATTGTACATCCTAACGTTTAAGGGCCAACGGCAAGGTCGTAACCGGTGTCAAGATCCCTAACCAGACATACCCCCCCCACTTGGAGGGGCGACAGCACTGAGGCGTACTCAAGTGCAACTACTACCAATTTCCCTTGACTTGACGGGGGCACTTATCAACTCGACGCCAGTTAAAGGTCATTCGAAGACTCGTGTGAGGTATCTAGAAGGTATCGTAGACCTCCCCCCAACCCCACACAACTTACCGCATCTGCCGTCGCAGATGTCACTGGCCCCGGGAAATTCCCCAGGAGGGGGCTGTAACCCCTCCTACACAGGAAGGGGCCTTGACCGCCTTTCCTCTTCTTTCGGCGACCCATCCTTAGAAGGGACCGCCTCCCCGTTGAGGGGCCAAAGGCCACCTCCCCCGAGCGCTCCCATCCGTGTTGGGTGACGCCCACTCATAGGGATCTTCCAATTAGTGCTCACCGATCATGACCTTACCGCCACAGGCCGGATAGTTGACCGGCTATCCGGACCCCCCACACAACTCCTACCTAAAGGTCATGTTTCAACGATTTTAACCATGCTAAGAAGTCTCCTAAGAGTAACTCATTCCCCACCCAAGACAAATGCACACCATCCCCCGAATACATACTGTCATCATTAATACAGCTATGAGAAATAGAATGCAATGCCCTGGAACGGAACAACCTACTCATTTTATTGTTAAGCTTTCTAACAGAATGGTTCAAAGCAGGAATAGAGATAGCCCCCCGCCACACCTTTCGTGGAATCAAATGGGACCATGCAATCGTGCACCCCGGAACTCTCCTCGCCAACCAACTTACGGTGGAAAGCATTGCCTCCAGGAGTAGTCGTCTACCGATGGTGACCAAATCATTACCCCCAACATGCACTATAACTATAGACGGCGGTGACCTTGTCCGCCCTAACAAACCCTCGAAAAATGTTTGAAACTGGTCAATACAGAGACCGCCCCTTCCGTAGAAGGACATCCTGTACCCGTATTCCCCAGCTACGTGAATCATGTCACCTGCTTTGAATACGTCTGCGGCACGCCTCACGTATGAGTGGCCCACGACCCACACCTCCTTTTTCACAGCCGGTGATGTCTGACCGCTGGCCCGGTGTAGGGTCGACTGCATAGTCCGCCCCGCCTCGTAGGCTTGCGTAACTGAAAACCAAACAAAAACAAGAAGCGTGAGTACATTATTACAGCTTCACAACATGTGCAACCGCACGTATCTTTTGTAACAATTGGAGGACCAACGCCCCACTCGTTTCACTTGCTCAACATTAAGACCCCTGGCTGTAGCTTCCGTAGCAGCCCCTATCCGAAAGGAATGGGTCCCAAATTCGCCCGGGTTCAAGCCCGCAGCGGCAATTGACATCGCAAGCACCCGCTGAAACTGAAATTTCGTCAGTGGGGTGGCGTCAGCGTGTCTTAACAAAGTCCCCCCCCATGATGCCACCCTTCGTGCTAGGTAATCCTCTAAACACTTTACCGGACACATGGAGGACCCAGGAATCCTGCGTATGATGACGCAGTCACCCATCCCATCTTGATCAGTCTTGGATTTTACAAAGGAGACAGTCATTGTTTCTCCCCTGATCTGAACGTGTTCCTGGCACAAACCCCCCGCCACATCCAGTTTGTTCCTTGCAACTAGTTCGCTTACCCGCATTGCTCCGTGAAATGCTAGCGTAAAAGCGGCTCGGAACAGCACCGCCTCAAACTGAGATGAACATGTGGCCGGGAGTGTGGCCAACAACTGGGACAATCTATCCAAACCTATCGGGCGCCTTTCATCTACTCTGCGACCCTCAAGGCGTTGCCACCCACGCAGCGCTTTCTGTACAACGAAAGATGCTGTTGGGTCCTGGATAGCGTGTGCTCTGGCAACAAAGGAAATGGCAGCCCGATGCCTCTGGGCCGTAGCCACCGATTTCCCAGCCCTACGTAAGGACATCAGGAAATTCACTACCCCTTCCTCGTGACCCCAAAGTCGCTCTCTATCACTCCCCAAAAAGGCTAAATAGGCCCGAAACGCCCCTTCGTATGCCTTCCTCGTCCTTGGTGCTAGACTCTCTCCCACGAGGTGACGAAGTTCGGGGCACCGAGAGA
Organism: Lissotriton vulgaris; assembly: GCF_964263255.1. Classification (NCBI taxonomy): domain Eukaryota; kingdom Metazoa; phylum Chordata; class Amphibia; order Caudata; family Salamandridae; genus Lissotriton; species Lissotriton vulgaris. The sequence continues at coordinate 1,529,989,850 of NC_141693.1, forward strand.
CCAGAGAGCTTCGGGAAAGGGTGCCGGCTCTGGGTCCGCTGAGGGGAGGAAACCCGAAAAAGCCTGCATTTGAAAACGAGACAGTGCGTCAGCCGCCTGATTCATCACCCCTGGAACATGTTTTGCTCTGAATAGCACGTTCAATTGCATACATAGTAAAACAATTTCCTTAAGCAGTCTTAAAATCAGTTTACAACGTGCTGCCTGACTATTGATGCACTCGACCACGGTCATATTGTCAGACCAAAATATGACAGAGTGATCCTTGAACCCATCGGGCCATGTTCTCAAGGCCACCAAGATGGGGAACAGTTCCAGGAAAGCAATATTACTAGTCAGACCATTCTCATGCCACCATGTCGGCCATCTTTGTGCCGACCATTTCGTGCCGAAGATGGCGCCAAAACCTATGCTTCCTGCTGAATCTGTCCACAGCCCCAGCTCCTCAGAAGACACGGCTGGTTCATTCCAGACGATTCTACCATTGAAGTCCGCCAGAAATGCTAACCAAATACGCATGTCCTGGCGGATCTCGGCCGATAGTCTCGTGCGATGATGGCACTCTTTAAGGCCGACCATCGCTTGGGCAATTGAACGGGAAAAGGGGCGGGCCATTGGCATTACCCTCAGGGCAAAATTCAACTGTCCCACCAACTGCTGTAATTGTTGCAGCGTAACTTTTGATGCATTTATACACACTTGCAGCGCAGCCCTGAACTTCAACACTTTCTCAGCTGGCAAACGGAAACACCCTTCAATGGAGTCCAACTCGATCCCCAGAAACTCGAGGCAAGTCGTAGGACCCACTGTTTTACCCGGCGCCAATGGCACACCAAACTGTTTCATTAACACACAAAATTCGGCCAAGGCCCGGCCACATTCAAGATCCCCGGCTGCCCCAAGAAACAGAAAATCATCAAGGTAGTGCATTACATCTTGGAAACCCGTTTTCTTTGTGAAGACCCATTGTAGAAAACTACTGAATTTCTCGAAATAAGCACAGGATATAGAGCACCCCATTGGCATACACCTATCCATGTAATAACAACCCTGAAACATGAATCCTAGGAGACGCTGGTCGTCTGGGTGTACCGGGAGCAATCGGAACGCTGACTCGATATCTGACTTCGCCATCAGCGCCCCGGGCCCCAGGCGATTTAAAATGGCTACGGCCTCATCGAAGGATGCGTACCGCACCGAACACACTTCTGGATCGATTGCATCATTTACGGAAAGACCTCGTGGAGCTGATAAATTATGAATCAGTCGGAACTCACCGGGGTCTTTCTTGGGGACTACCCCTAAGGGAGAACAAACAAAATTCCGGACCGGGGGAACACTAAACGGGCCGGCGACCCGACCTCGAGTCACCTCTTTCCGGATCTTATCCTGTACTACGGTCGTATGCTGCAAGACGGAAAGTTGATTTTTACACTTTTCCACACCATGAAAGTCCCCAACCGGGATGCGGAAACCATACGAAAAACCGTTCCGCAGCACCCCAGCAGAAGTACGATCCGGGTATTCACTGAGCCAGGGAATCATCGCCAGGGTATCAACTGGGGTAGGTAAAGGCGCCCCTCGGACTATATTAGACCTGTTTGGCACCTCCTCTCCCCCCATTATCACCCGTTCTGGCTCTGCACGAGGACTCAGGATGGGACGACCCACAACCACTACATTCATGTTTGAATTTACACGATCCCTGGGGTCTAGTACATTTACCTCTGTTGTAATTAAAGCAGAAACCCCTTTTCCCGGTATTGCCGGCAGGTTTCGAGTAATCGTCGGCACCCGTACCTGATCGAAAGGGCGTCCCCGCATATTGTCGGGAGGATTCGCCAACATTACTTCCCACCAACGGCATTTTCAACATTCCTGACTCCTTCATTTTATCCCAAGTTAAGGCATCATAACAATCCCAGGTTAAACTTTTATTATGCTCTTTTTCCTTTCTGAACAGATTATCGTAACAGAACCAATGATTACCCTGGTGCGATGTCGAGTACCCCATGATTCGTGATTGATAGATTGGGAACTCGGAAAGCAACTCAGGTCTACGTTCCCCCAAGATTGATGTAAAGATTCCCCAAGCATTGCCCCAATTGCCGATATTCTCATTCACTTTAAAGGCGGCCATTTTTGCGCGCCAAACACTCGGATGCATGAGATCCTTCTGACTCTTTACATGCTCTACCTCATAATGATCAACAAGCAGTGAGAAAATGTTCACATACTCCCCCGCCCAAATCTTTTCCTTAATTGCCAAAGGAACATGTTGCCCCAACTTTTCTCTCCGAGAGGGTGTTGACTCATCCCTCGCGATCGGCAATGGCCGCTTACCTGCACCTGACGCTGCCTCTGTGGTCGCAATCGTCCCTGGTGTCTTGTCCCCTACTGCAGCCGGCACGGGCACCTTGGCTGCTTCCCGTTTCTCACGCAATTGCTTTATCAGCGCCTGCGCATCGACAGCCGTGGCGCCCTCGTTACCTTTTCCCAACCACGCTGCCAATTGTGCTGCCAGCTCGGGCGGCATATCATCCTCGGACACGGGGGTGACCAAAACGGGAATTGGATTCCCCTCCTCCGGCACGGGAGTTGGAGCCTCGAGCGGGGCACTGGGACCCGGGATGTCTTCACCCGCTGCCCCCCTCCTGGGCCTCTTGTTTTTCCCTTCCGGGGCTGCTCCCGCCAAAGGACGTTTTGGACCCCCTTCCTCATTCTTGTCCACTCGCTTCTTTAGCTCGGACATCTCCTTCATGAGAACACGCAGCATCTGGTCAGTAGTCATGCGTTTTCCCATCTTCTTCGGCATTCTCCAACAAAGTAACTGTAAAACAAACAAGAACGATTAAAACGCTCAAAATTGGCTCTTCGTTCCGTCTCGAGCTCACGTGCAGCGAGGAGGTGCAGCTTCAGAGCACAGGAACAAGAGGATGTCTTCTGGTCTTGCGTCCCTTTTTATCCATCTTCAGGGCGGGCGTAAACCCGCCCCTGCCTGCCCCGAGGGCGTGGCCCGCCGCGTCAGTGTCTAGGCCAGCCCACTCTAGGGCGGGAAAAAAGCGCGCCCCGGCTACGCCGCTTCGGGCATACCAGCCGAGACGCGCCTCCCGCCCAAAATGGCTTCCCGGGGGGATCGAGGCACTCTGCCATACGTTCGGGGGGACCGAGTGGTCGCCCCTTTCCATTCAATTCGAATAAAGTCTTTGAACTGAACTGAAACTACAACCTTCTGTGAACATTGCTGATCCAGATAATGCTGACGGTAATGCATCTCACATATGTACTATTTCCACTTTTTCGGAAATGGCCCAACTTTCACCTACTGTGGTAGACAAATTCTTTGCCAGCCTATCTGAGTTAATGTTTTCCCCTAACAACGAGAATAACTCTTGAGACACAAGCACACAGCGTTCCCTGAACTTTGATTTCAGCCTTCAGTTTTGATAAACAGAACTCCTAAAAATGTTGAACTATTTTTTACTACAACAAAATTATTTTTTCTCATTACCAAAATATTTACCTTTTTTTTGGCACAGAGTAATCCGCTTAATGTAGAACTATTCTTAGAGAACACAATTTCTATTTTTCGATACCTAGAGACAATATTTTGAAAATAGCCTCTAGCACATGTACAGTATTATATAAATCTGTGATGAAATGGTCTCAACCTTCTTTTCTGTATTAAGAGCCATTTCATAAATGTAAATTTCGTGAATCATTCAGCCAGCATTTCAAATGTAAAAACTACATGCATTATTTTGAATGATACCACTGATTAGAAAACGTACAGTACAATACTCATTTTTCGTGTACAAACCATTTCAAATGCATTGTATGTATTTTTGGGGTGGGATTGTAAACACATGCTTAGAAATGTTACAACTGCTTAGTATTTAGTAAAGATGGACATTCTACATGGAGTGTGTGTTATAACGTATCTAGGGCTCGAGTGTAAATTTCCCGATTCATGCCCTTATATAGATATAACTTATCATATCCTTATATTGGCATATGAATCATAACCATATTTAGACACAGCTAATGCAGTCCAAATACGGCATGGCTACTTCCACTAAGCTCCCAGACTACAACGAGTTCTTGAAGACAACCAGCCTTCAGCCGTATGGGACTTCCCCCTGCTTCAGTATTGATTTGTCCCAGAACTCCTGGAATGTGTAAAGAACTTTGAGTTCTTATTGACGTTATTATGCCCACCCTTTTGTCAAACTTGGCACCTTCCAAGTATAAATATGCCCACATCTGCCCTAGCAAAACACACAGTGGTTTTGGAGCAGATCGACTAACTACTTGCCCGACGCCCTGCTGTATGCGAGTGCCGAAGGAAGCCGACCCTCCCTGCTGACGCATTGAGAGAGACGCTGTCTTTTCTCCTGCCTAAAAATCCAGCTCCAGTGTTTCCCTGCTACCCTTGCAGGTTACTGGGAGATCGAGTCCTGAGAGAGAGATACAAGACGCTCTTTTATTCTATAACCTAGGTACGGAGCTGATTAGACCCTTAGAGAATTCTTGGATAGATTCTTGGCAGAAACTATTTAACTCAAGCTACACCTCACCCACCTACTTCTTCCGTTGTACTAGACTTAGGTTAGGTACACCGGGGTAGGGGTATTTTAGATGCACCAGTTGAGTATTTTTAGTCATTATTTATCATTGTATGTATTTTATATATTTTATGTATCTTATGGCTTCGAAACCATATAAATGCTTACACAGTATTATTTCATAATACTCCTTTTACTGTACGCACTTTACTTCATAGCAAGTACTACGATTGTTGCAATTCACTTCTCCTGCATGGGAAAGAAGACTGCTCAATAAATAACCTTTTTATTGAAAACGCCCATCTCTCTATTTCTCTGCACTTCTGGTGAAACAAAGCATGCACGATTGACTGAGTGAAATAGCCATCTATTGTTTCCGCGACTCTGGAGATATATTCCTTATTCTTGGGGAACAAAGTTGTCATGTTATATGGTTGTCATAAACCTATCCCTTCTTGTGTATTCGAAAAAGTTTCTAGTGACCTCTGAGCTAGCTGGCAATCACAATTAAGTCTAACATAGTCAATAGAGACCTAGTCGACTTCAGTCCTACGTCTAAACTATCCTTTATGTTATTCCAGTGCGCAGAGCCTATTGGGAATATAGGAACTACACTACAAGGTGATACAGTTGAAGTGAAACAGAGTGGCCAGAGACACAGAGGAAGGAGAGACAAAGGAAGACCTCACCACTGAGAGAGATCGATTTTATTAGCTGACAATTCTTTTCTGGGAGCTACTCAGAAGCGCACATGGTGCTTCCTAATGGGTGGAGGGAAACAGCAGCGGGTGGTGGGAAACAGCAGCAGGTGGGGGATGAGGGAGATGTGTCATCCCAAGAAGGTTCTGTTGGTCATGAAGGGGCTCGCGCTCTCCATGCAACTGGAGTCATGCTAGCCTGGATGATATGGGTTGATGCCTCGAAACTGATCCCAGGATGATTGTTTCAGGTCTAGGTAGGATCTGGCCTTTCAGTTCGGGCTGGACTGTTCCCATGGGAAACAGGGTCAAGACTAATTTGCATATGGCTGGGTTTAAACTGGAATGGCATGAGGAGCTAAAAAACGATGGGTTTAGGACCAGATGTCTGTACTGGGGTGAATGTTTGACATTGATCAGCATCAATTGTTATTTTTGCATTTGACATCCCGAGGAGGACAGTAATTCCCAGACGTGGGTCCTGTGCTCTCCATGCCACTGAGGTCAAGCTAGCCCAGTTGATGAGGGGTGATGGTCTGAAACTGGTGCTATTATTATTGGTCAGGTCCAGGGCATGAAGAGCAAAAACACGATGGCTTGAAGCCCACTTCTCTGTACTGGGGTGAATGTTTGACATTGATTAGCATTCTGTCCATCAATTGTTCTTTTTTGCATTAATCTGACTCTCTGTGGCCAGTCCACGTCTTAGTGATTACCACTGACCGCCGATTTTCAGTGGCGGATTTTCAGCGAGCAAGTGAGCGAGCAGCAGGGGAAGCCTGCTGCCTCGCTGCCCCCGATCCCTGCTCCCAGGCTCCCACTCTTGGTGACTTTTTCTCTCGCTGCACAGAGCTCGCGGCTCCCGGCCCTCGGCTCCTGCTGGTCTTGCCTCGCACATGAGGCCAGGTGAGCCATTGAGCCGCGGGCAGCCGGAGGTTAGGCGTGGCTGGGCACCAGGGAGTTTTGCCCGGAGTGCCCTGAGTGCCCCAATCAGCCGCTCCTGCTGTGCTGCTGTTGGAGTGCAGCACAACCATCCAGCAGGAAGAGCTGAGGGCTGCAGGCTGAGGGCTGCGAGCCCAAGCAACAGTGTGCCGCAGTGTGCAGCAGGCAACAGTGTGTGGCAGAGAGAAGGGACCAGCCAACACAGCGAAGGAGGAGGAGGAAAACACACTGCTTGCTGGAGTGGGCCGAATCTGAGTACAGCTTGTAGGCATTGGTGGCGGTGGACTGCAGTCGTCTGCCGTGGTTTCTTATTCCCAGCAGGTCTCCCCCATTGCTCCCCCCAGTGAAGTGAACCCCAAAGGACTGAAAAAAGATCAACCAAGCCGATCTAAGCCACACCAGAGACCTGGTGAGTGTTTAAGGAGCCTAGAGTTTGCTAAGTTTGACATCAGAAGGGTCTCTTCGTCAGGGCTCTTGGACTGGTGGGCCGGTAGGAGCCCTCCAGGGGTACAGTGTTGATCCAGTCCAAGTCTCGCAAATAGCCGTCAGTGGGAGAGGTACCACTGTTGAGATATGTTGTCTCTACCGCCATGATACACCACCGCCGCCACTGCCACTCCAAGAAAAACGCTGTCGCTGCTGAGCCAAGGACCTTGCTTACAGCTCGTGTTTCCCTCTTCGCTTTCCATGCAAGCCTGCTGGGCAAGAGAGGTGGAGTGAAGATGACAGAACAGCAATCAATCAACAGCATAAGGAAACTGGGGAGAGTAACCAATGGAGAATTACCACCTTGGAAAAGCAGAGTATAGGAGAAATTTCAGCATTGGGCCAGAGTAAAACCCAAGTAACAGCAGCAACAACTCATCCTGTCCACATAGCAACTGGAGGAAGGAAGGAGAGATGCATGGAGAAAGCAAAACACGACTGAAATCTAATGCAACACCTACAACAGTACTAACTTTCTTCACAAAATTCACAAAATCCACATCAACTAGCCCCATAACAAAGTCACTAAGACACAAATCAGCTGCCAAAGAGGCATGGAGAATAGAAGCTCAGATACACAAGGCGCAAATGACAAGTATGATGGAACCAAACAATCTGAATAACTCTGAAACTTCAAGGCTGAAGCTCCTAAGCTCCACATCAAGCCCAATAGTAAACAAAGAGTCGTCACAAGACACACGCAAAATTAAACCCAAAGCAAAAACAGCAGCGGCTAAAAAAAAATGTTCAGATTCAACGAAGAGGAGCACTCCATTGAGGCGAAGAACCAAGAAAAAACACCGGAAAAAACCAGAGCAGGAACGACATCAACTCCAAATTCCAGCAACAGCTCGACACATCAAGAAGGCGCTGACTACTTATCTCATCAACAGTACATAGCACCAGCGTAACCCAACCGGAGCTTCTCTTATCAGTAATAGAAACCCTTCAGTCATCAGCAAAGGCACTAGATTGGAAATCAGATAAAATGGACATCCAAATAGACTTCATGAATATCATAGCTCACTACATCGCGGGGATAGACACTAAACTGGACAGACTGAATAAACTGATAACAGCCCAATCAAAATACACACTGGAACAATGTCCCTGTTCCTGTGGCCCAATTATAGACAAACGGAGCGTCCTTCCTAACCCTATAGAACAAATACTGGCATTCAAAGAATCAAGCTCGATTCCTTCCAAATACAAAGTAGTTGACTACAATATACAATGTTCTCCCCCCAAAAAGCCAGATAAAGAAAAGCAAAAAGTGAAGAACCCAGAAAATGTAAGTCCAACGGCAAACATATTAGTCCCAAACAATCAAACTACATTAACTAGACGTAAAAAAAAAACGTGAAAGGAAAGCAAGGAATAAACAAACAGCAGGGAACACAGAGCAAGGTGTGAAAATGTTCCCCATATTCACTGTAACTAAAAAAAAGGGTCAAACACTAAATACGACAAGATTATCTGTGGACCGGATGGACCTATTGATCGAGTCACCAAAAAAGCAGCCTCTAGTAAAAAAAGGAAAGGATGATCTACTCCCAAAGGAAGAAAGTCACCACTCTACGTACAACGCAGCGGAGTCCATTGAAGACAGAAGGGATGGAGCTGCAAGCCTAAGGACGAGTGCGGGCTACGCCACACGGAGAGACCATACATCAAACCAGCAGAGCAAGACTCGCACAGAGGGCATCGCGGAAAAAAGCGCCCGCAAAGGTAACGCGGCTCCCTCCAAAAAAAGCGAACACACAGGTCGTCCATGCAGTTCGGAGATAAGCCCACAACATAAAAAGGAAGGGCAAAATTCAAAATCTATGCTGTATGGGCCTAAACTCAACACCAAACTGGAAAAGTGGTCCGAAGGGACAACATGTATTGCACAAGGCAAATAAAAATCAAACCCCAGACAAAGCAAGACACAAAGCACGGTATGAGGGAAAAATGACCACATCCAGTTTGAAAACGCAGGCAATAACCAAGAGGAATCAACTAAAACCCCGGAAGGTAATGACATCCGGAAACTCACAGTTGGAGTAGATAAGAGCTCACCTTCTACTGCTGATAAAAAGATTCTACTACATCTTGGAGGCCGAAGTGTAAATATAAACAACAAGGGGGAGGGGCAGAGGCAGTCTATACGAGAGATTCCCCGATTGACTGCAACACCAACGGGGAACCTGGGAAAGAGAATAATCAGCCCAAAGGGCCACTGACAGCTCAACACGCTGAATTAGGCAACAAATGGACAAGTGGAAAGCACGTAACACACACATCCACCTCGACGGGGCCACATTACGAAATTAGCACCGACTGTCGGACTGAACTAGAAACAAGTGCCGGAAGCTGGACTACGAAGGATGAACAACATCTCAAACAACTGTTATTCACTCCAGAATATGAAACACAGGGGATGCATGACATTCTAAACAGGGGCAATATACTCAAACTCTATGCCAACATCCAAGGGCTACAACACCTAACTTCAGTTGATTTACTTTCAGTTGAATTCTGTAAGCAAGAACACAACAACACACTGGAACAAAAACTTACAACAGGGCGAACGGAGGAGATTAAACAGCTAATAATGTCCTCAAGGCAAATATTCGACACATGGGGCATAAGACTCTTAAGACCGGTAAAACCACGCTACCCAGGTCCACCCAGGGAGCCATCGGGGATGAAGGGCAAAGCGGAACACACACCGGATAAAAAAGAGCAGGCACACTCAGTACTTCGAAATGCAAGAGGGCACAGCCTGCCACCGGAAAATCATCTTTTGGACAACTTAGGAAAACAACTAAATACTCAAGATGAGGTTGATTACTGGCGCTGGCTAGCTGGAACACTGAACAAAGAGAAAGAAAACTGACCCTGCCAAAAACTACCAATGAATAACATCTTCCATTTATTATCATGGAACATAGCCGGTGCCAGGAATTGGCTAGAAGACGGCTGACCCCTCCGTAATTGGGCATCATGCAACATTATTCCCCTCCAAGAGACACTTCAGCACTCGAGCAGAAAAAAACAGCAAGTATGGCCATCCAAAAGGGGGGTTATCAGTTTACATTGTGACAGACATTAACATCAGATCAGATCAGAGCAAATAGCCCCGCAGGGGCCAAACATGCAATTAATAAAACTGTTTCTTCCCGGCAGAGTGGCCCCTGTATTACTAGTGAACACCTATGTACATCCTCATGTGAAAGAGAAGCAAGTCCAGTTAAACCAGCTAGTAACTACAATTAATGACATTAGTTACAACAACCCTACCTGGGAAGTCATCTTAACAGGTGATTTCAACTCAAATTTAATCTACACCCCAGATGAGGACGAAAAACTAGCTGCAGACAATGAATTCTGAAATGTGACACCCCAATACTAACTCAAAACAGAGCGCTATGATCCAGCAGGGCAACATCTGGTAACAACCTTGGAATATCTGGGGATAGGTTTCCTTAATGGGAGAATTCCAGGCGATAATCCTCCACAGTATACTCATCTGGGAGGATCAACAAGATCAAGACTCTACTACACAGCAGTATCACTTCCATTATTACCCTTTGTTCAGCAATTTTCAATTGAGTTTACATCAAAAAGTGATCATTCATACCAGCATATTTACTTCAATCTAAAGTCTATTAAACATCGTAACACTAAGACATTCGTAGAAAGTTCCATTTCAACTAACCTTAAACGATTGAATTGGACAACGGACAACATTGTAGACCTTCAGGTAAAAGTTCGGGGAATAAAAATAGGAAGAGAAACAATCACAGGTAACCAGATTCAAAAATGGGAGAGTTTCACAGAAGAGTTAACAACAATCATGTCCGCTTCTCATAAAAAAACACAGGCCTCACTCAACACATGATATGCCACTCCTGAAAGTGCTGGTCAAACTCATACCCTGTCGGGGTTATCTCACAGGGGAATACCAGGACGGGTTCCCTAAGCAAGCGCCGGGAAACCCTTTGTGGGTAGCTGTGCGCTATATAAGCTCAAATACATTTACATTTACAAGCTAGAGATAAGGAAAAATGCAAGAGCACAAAAAAAAAATAACCACGACATCCAAAGACTGGGTTCAAAGACAGAATCTCAAGAAAAAATACAAAAAGGCAAAGTGGGGATACAATGAGCTCTGAAGGATGATTTTTGGGCAAAATTACTCTGCACAGCAAAGAACACCACCTCAAGGCATTTTGGAGAATAATCAATGGGCTAAACCATCCCGCAAACCCAATAACATCAAAAGTCCAAGAAGCGGACTGGGTCACACTAATAATAAAGAGATTTACAGACGAAACACCTCCAAAATATCTAGAATGCGGGCAGAGGACGCAATACCTGTCCAAGGCATGCTTTGAACAACAAATTAACAACAAGAAGGCCACACAAAGAACAAACAGCTTCTTAACCTGTGGTCGCTATATAACGCTCTGCACAGATGAAGCATACCCAAGTGAAGAAAGCAGTGCAGCTCAAACCCCAGATATGGGTCAACGGTCGACACTGCACTACTTATAAGAGGCACACTCAACAGAGAGCTATGCAATAGCAGATTGCTCGGACACCCAGGCTTCAGTGAAGAAGACATAAGATGTATACTTAGGAAGAGCCGTGGCAGTGGAACCCCAGGTCCAACTGGCATCCCCCCAATAGTTTTTAAATCGGACCCAGATTTCTGGAGTGGAAGATTAAAAAAACTATTTGATGGGGTAGAGAGAGAAAATGAAATTCCATCAAGCTGGCAAGGGTCAATAATCCCACCGCTCTTCAAAGGGGGAGACAGAACAGCAAGCTACAGACTGATAGCTCTCTTGGACGTAGACGCGAAGTATTATGCATCATTACTCCGTGAAGATCTGATTAGCTGGTCCAATAGTGCAAAACGAATCCCGCCTAATCAAACAGGCTTCAGGAAAGGGTGCGGGACAATGACAAACATCTTATCACTCTCACTGTTAGCCGACAAATATATACGAAGGAAACAGCAGTTGTATCTCTGTTTCATCGACCTAAAGGCAGCCTTTGACAACGAAGACCGAAATATCCTATGGGGGAAATTGCGTAGCTGGAATATCCTGGACAAAATACTCAGAGGAATACTGCTCCTACACTCCAACACATGGATGGAAGTAAAACTGGGGGACGGAGCATGGCTATCAAGAAAGATCTAAACCAGCAAAGGGCTCAAGCAAGGCTGTGTCCTGGCCCCTCATCTCTTCAATCTTTTCATGGCAGACCTCGCACCAAGGCTCAACAAGATTACATCCCAGCCACCCAAATTAGGCACTTTACCTCTAACCAATTTATCCAATGAGGACGACATCGTACTGATGAGTCTAACCAAGATCGGCCTTCAAAGGTCACTTGTGGGATTTGCGGAATTTATAACCAATAACAACTTGAAGATAAACACCACAAAAAGCAAGACAATATTCATCACTTGACGACGGATGGTCAATCAACATACCCAATTGGAGGGAAAAAAGATAGAAGCAGTGCCTAATTACAAGTGCGTGGGATTTTATTTTGATAATCAGCACAATCACCAGCAGTATAAATCCTACATCTCCAAGAGAGCATACACTTTATCATTCACCTTCAGGTCCCTAACAAAAAAGCTCAAAGGGCCATCATACAAACCCCTACTGGCAACAATAAAAGCCAAATTGCAAATGGCAGCACAGCCCTCTATGGAAAAGACGCAAACTTGCTTAACAAAGTACAGATGGCAATCTATATATCAGTCTTCAAAATCGATCAGGGAGCTTCACCAGCACAGACCAGATTAGAATTTGGAGTACTAAATGAAACGCTGGGAAGAAAGTATGCAACTATCAAGCATTGGTACAGTTTGAAACAGAACACAGCAGCCCCGGAACTGAATAGGGCCTTGTGGGACAAAATAGAAAATGAAGCAAAGTCCCCATACAACCAATTCCTAAATAAAGCCTTAACAGACACCTGTACAAGAGACCTCTGGGAAACCAATCTGCCTTACCCGGCCTTTAAGCAAGCCATAAACAAATCAGCAAAATTCCATTCGCTTCTAGCTGACAAAACCCTTTTAGCTCGAGAAAACATGCTTGGATGGTAATATCCAACTATAAATCACTCACTCCAGCTCCATACTTAACAATAACATTTTCGGTCCACAGAAAATTACAGCAAATGGCCCTACGTTTGGGTAAATTTCCATCTACCATGGACCAGCCAACCTGGGTCCACAATGTGTTGAAAGACTGCAGACTATGTGGGAGTAGCAAGGAGGACTTTATCTATCTTGTCTGCATTTGTTCGAATCTATCCCATGCACGAGGTATCTTTTTTTAAAAAAGCCATGAACTCCAGAGGTATAAGAACGTGCAGATCTGCGATCATGGCGACCTTAAATTCAACTGACACTCCATTGAATTGCCAACTAATAAAGTTCCTTCTGGCTCATACACCTGCACTGAAATGTGACCCTGTGCCCTGCCCAGAAAAAGGAAACAGGACGGTTGACTCTGCAGTAGAGGGCTCTCCGGAACACAACATAGAACAACACTAGAGCATCTGGAGGAACACTTCACATGGCCCAACAAGTGCTTCTGATCCGCTTTAAAATTATATATTGTGTAGGTTAAAATGACTAAGGGGCATATTATCAAGGGGGTTTATCTCCGCTTTTTTGGCTTTCAAAGCCAAGAAAACGGAGATAAAATTATCTCTCTATTACCTAGCTGTTGCTAACACCAGTTAGCAACAGCTAGTAGGAGATAGCGACCAACTTGGGCCCCACTTTGCATGTCAGTGATATTTATCACTAATGACATGCAAAGTGGGCGTGCCAAGATGTTAGCGACTGGAAACAGTCGCTAACATCGCTATCTCCTATTACCAAATTTTGGAGATATTTGCGCTAAGCGCGAATATCTCCAAAAGCTAACACCTGCCCTAAGCAGTTCTTAGCCATGTCATCCAATGGGAGGTGGATAACATGGCGAAGAGCATTAGCTCGGTAATGCATGAATATCGCTGACTTTTCAGCGATATTCATGCATTGCGGCCGATTTTTATCGCATTTGCGATAAACCTTGTTAATACCAAGGTTTATTTGCGATAAAAATTGCCGCAGCTTAGCGGTAAATTTTTGTCTCTAACCAAGCAATAGCGATAATTATCGCTATTGCTTGGTAATATGCCACTAAAATTTTTAAATACTTGCACTTGAAACGGAAAGTTTTATGATTCGGAGAAACAAAATGTAGGTAAACACTAAGAGTTTTAATTTGTAGTGCCTGATTTTACAAAAAAATGATTGTTATGGTTTTAATTAACTGAAACAAACTTTTCTATTCTATTCTATTGATCTGACACTGACACTGAATCCCATTGTAACAGGTCCCTGAACCCTCAAAGGGGATGGCTAACTTCAAAATCAAGTCCAGGGCAGGTGAACCCTAGAATTAGGAGTCCAAAAATGGATGACAAAGTGGACTTGTTGCCAGAGATAATTATTCACCCCAGGTAATCGGACTGGCGACCCTTGGCTTAAGTAGGCATCTATTTGGCAAAGTGGCTCCAAAATCCCATGGACAGGGAAGTGCGCAACAAATTAAGGGCTAAGTGCCACAGACCTGAGATTGAGAAAAAGGTATCAGCAACCTAAAATGGATTCAGAAAAAGGTGTTAGCAACCTCCGAAGTGGACACACACTGACAACTTATTTGTACATGATCATAAAGGAAACAAATAAGGATATTAATAGAGCCGGGAAGGAATGCCAGGACCTTTTTTGGACGTCAGCAGACCCTTGGATACAATATTAGCTTTGGTGAAAGAAGGGACAGCAACTGGGACTCCTGCAGACCCACGGGTTCTAAAAGAGCGACATCATGGCATGTGAAATGTACTTTTATATCTGTGTGCTATGTTAAGAAATTGCAAGTCATGAACATGCCTAAAAAATATTTATACAGTCAATGACAAAACAGTGTTTTGCTAAACAAACATACGATCAGTTCTTAAAGGTTACGACGGTCAGGTATTTATTGCTTTATTTTCACCCGCCCAACTTATAGAAAATAAACACCACTTACCTAAGTTCAACATTAAGATATCCTTTTAGGTGTGGCTCTATGTCAGACACACCCGGCTCCAAGCCCGTGCTTGACTTTCTGGTTGAAATCCAGCTGAGCTGAGCACGGCTTTTCTTGTTGCATTTATGTCCAATTCCTGCGATTTCGGAGGCAACGAGCCCCAGACTCGGAGCATTCAAGGTCAGTGCAGAAATGCATAAGAATTCATGTTTATTTTAGCAGCGCCACTCAGGATTGTATTCGGTTACGAGGCAATGAGAATTAAAGCTGATGTAGTGACAGGACCGAGCATTTGAAAATAATGTATAACAATCAGAAGCAAAGGTCCTAGTTCTTTCCGGAAAATTAAAGGTAAATAAAAATAATGAGAAATTCAAGAATCGTTGTGTTAAAATAGAAACCTCAGTTTATCATTGAGAGAATATAGTTATACTTTTCCGAATCGAGATAAAATATATTATCTTTACATCAAGGAGGTGCGAGTAGGTTTAAGAAAAGAAAGAAAAGGAAAACAGAACACATGAGCTTACGTGATATATCCAAAAGCAACACC
Organism: Lissotriton vulgaris; assembly: GCF_964263255.1. Lineage (NCBI taxonomy): Eukaryota > Metazoa > Chordata > Amphibia > Caudata > Salamandridae > Lissotriton > Lissotriton vulgaris. The sequence continues at coordinate 1,530,005,196 of NC_141693.1, forward strand.
GAATAAAGAGATATATTAACTAATTTAGAGATGACCAAAGGAAAAAGAGAAGGCAATGACGTTTAAACTGTATTTTTCGTAAACTAAGGAAAGATGGAGTTCCTGATCTATGATGTAAACAGGGGAATGACATTGATCTTTATCATACATAGTAGCAGTATATTTACTGTTAGAAAAGAATTTGCTGATATAAGACCCGGAGAGAAGTGACTGAAAAGAGAAAGAATAAAACACAAGAAGTAAGGATTCTAGCAAGTCATCTCCACTGTAGAGAATATCCCAACGCCTACCCCACCCCATTGACCAGATGCCCCAGTAAGAAGGCAAGAAGATAAGTGGCTGAGTCAACTGGGCGTGGGACGTGGAGGATCGATACCACTCTCAAAGATAGTCAGGATCGAGGTACGTGGCCTTGGAAAGCAGTTTGTTTTTCGGTCAATGGACCCTGCGCATTAGCATTAGAAAGAAGAAAGGGATCCGTCTTGAAAGTCAAACTTACTGTTGGAGATCTATCAGCAAAGAGGGCTGGTACTATGGCACAGGATCAACTGTTTGGCGACCAATTTATAAAATAAGAGATTGTGAGTACGAATACTGTGCTGGCTATTACACACGTTTTTCTGAGTAACGTTTTGGGTCTGAAGTTTTTTGGTAGGTGGAACCATTGTGAAGGTGGACACCATGGTAGAGAGTTTTTTTGCCAACCGGTTTCTGGTGGTCAAAAATAATATACTGGAGATACAATACATACATTCAAGGAGCTGAATCGGAGGTTACATCATCACCATGTCAAGATGGAGGGACTTCACTGCCTCTGAGATTTTGAGACAAGAAGAAGACTCAATGGAAAGGCTAGATTTAACAAGCATTTCAAATGCAATAGGTCTCGTAATTGCGAGACTTTGAGCTATAGGCATTATAAGTGGCAATGCCTTTTTAAGTGTTTTGAAAATCTGCAGGCAGTGCAAAAACATGCACTTTGTACTTATAGTTGCTTATGAGAAGTAAGGCTGGAAGCAACTGCGCCTCTTTTACTGCCAGCCTTGCGTCTCCTAAGGAATGACTATAAGTACAAAGTGCATGTTTTCGCACCGCCTGCAGGTTTTTAAAACACAAAAATTAAAGGCATTGCCATTTACAGCACCAATAGCTCAGACACTCGCAAATGCGAGACCTATAGCATTTAAAATACTTGTTAATTGATCTATATGCTGCACCCCTGAACATTCCGTAACAGACAGGGCAGCATTTCACTCACAACATGCTTTGTGCACATGATCACCTGGAGTATGTGGGGCTCTTTATAGAACAGGCAGGTGCCTGAGGTACTTTAGAGACAAGATCACACGAAGCAGGATTTGATTAGAGCGGTGCTGAGGGCAAGTCGAGGAGAAAGGTCAAATCCAAATCAAATCAGGTGTTTGTTAAGCGTGACTACTCACTCATAAGGGTCTCAAGGCGCTGGGGGTGTGGGGGGGTTCGCAGGTTCCAGTCCATAAAGAAGGGGGTCCGTCGAAGAGCCAGGTTTTGAGGTTTCTTGCGAAGACGGGGAGCAATGTTATCTGTCTGAGGTGGAGCGGAAGGTCATTCCGGGCACTGGCCACGGGGAAGGAGAAGGAGCGGTCTCCCAATCTGGTCTTCGTGGTGCGGGGGACCACGGCATAGAAGAGCTGGGCTGATCGTAGGGTCCTTTGGGGTGTGTGGAATTTGAGTCGGCTGTTCAGGTATGCTGGTCCGATGTCGTGGAGGGCCTTGTGAACATGGGTTAGCATCTTGAAGGTGACTCTAACTTCGATGGGGAGCCAGTGGGGTGTGCGCAGGTGCTGGGAGATGTGGCAGTGGCTTGGCAGGTTGAGGACTAGTCTTGCGGCGGTGTTTTGGATGTTCTGTAGCTTGTGGTTGAGGTTTTTGTTTATTCCGACACAGAGTGCATTGCTATAGTCGAGCCTGCTGGTGACCAGGCGTGAGTGACGGTCTTTGTGTGTTCCAAGGGGATCCATTTGAAGGTCTTATGTAGGAGGCGGAGGGTGTGGAAGCTGGAGGACGAGACGGAGTTGAGTTGGCAGTCCATTTTGAGCTCTGAGTCCAGGATGATTCCCAGGTTGTGTGAAGACAATGGTTCTGTCGGGAAAACAATCTCTTTCATAAACCTCATATGTAGGTAAATCTCTTAATTTTTCTACACTGTTATTAGACAAGTTATTTCATCCAATAATGACAACACATTTGAAAAGAAAAACACCCTATAGGAAGGGACCACACACACCTCTTTTAGAGGATTGTATCAAAATGTATCTTATTTTTGGAATTTTAACATCAATATATCAAATATACACATTTAAAATGGCTGTCCTAAGCAAAACAAAATTGACATAAAAGTATATCTGTGACAAGTTGTGTTCTAGTGAAAAGTGACAAGTTTTTTGATTTGTGAATTGATGGATATATACAAACAAAGGGTTACAATGTGACAGTCCCAAACTCAAAACAATAATTTCAACAAATACATTTTTCTTCTTTGTATTGAAACTTAGATAAGGACTGAACCAAATTTTAACGTCGACGTTTCGACCCTAGACAATGGTGCTGATTCTATCTCAGCCGGGGCGGGTCTTCATCAGGACTATATTACAGTTGGACAACCTATAAAAAACGGGAATAACTTTTAGCTTCTGTGTGTGTGGAAGTATTAGAGCAAAGGCCGTTGGACATCGCCAAACTGGACCGCTCACCTGTTGCTTTGGAAGATGTCCTGCGTGTATTTCTCATTGACAGCAGGGCAGAAACAATGTGTCAGCCGACACTATCTGACACCGAGGAACCAATCCTGATATCTAAAATTGAAGTGGTCATGTCACTACACTTGTACCACAAAGTAGGCAACCGTAACTACAACTGAGTGTACTCTAAATCATACATACCTTAATAGGTAATCAATCTCAATTCATCCACCAGCCGGCGGAGAATTATGGATGTATCCAGGGCAAGTGCCTCAAGTGCGATCACTTATATGGTAAAGAATGAGAGCATTCTCATATTATATGTCCTGATCAATTCTTCTATTGATTATAGGTTGCATAGCGACTATTCTTTTCGCATTAACTCGATAGCTGGTCCAAGAGTCCCAGCCTTACAGGGGGCTAACATATCGGTTAATTAATCAATGCAAATTCATTCAGTTTTAATTGGATAAGTGAGTTCACTAATTTTGTCACAGTATCCATTATGGCAAAACATTGAATGTTGCTACTATCCCATCAAGGCACCTTAAAACGTTAATTGAAAGTTTATCTAATTTCCATTAGTAAAATGTTTTTTTTAACCCACGTGAATAAATAAACTATTGTGGATTTTAGTCCATTCTCAATACCGAGCTTCCAATTGGTATTTTGTTAGTATCCGCGAGTGTATATAAGGTAACATGTATTTATAAAGTACCTAACGCAAGCTGTCCCTGCGTGTTGGAACGTTAATTAATTACGTTTCAACAATATGCCACGGTACTCATGCAAATGCGGTCGATTTGATTGCCGAAGCGGAGCAACCCCCGATGTCGGGATTTCCAATGATTAATACCAGCAAGTAGAACCATGCACCTCTAAAACAAGTTATATTCATAAAGGACTTATTAACACAAGGCGCCCCTCGGTATCCGAAGGTTATTAGATTTTGTTTTCAAAGTGTCCCTAGGCACGAGTGCAATGCGGCCGAGTGAGGTTCCCAAACTTAATTTCTATTCTTCCCCTATGGAGCCGTATTACTTTAGCTTTCGGGCGGTCGATCCCTGAACAACACCAGACACGGATACGTATAAACTCAGATACTCGTCGATTGCGTACTGACGATTTTACGTTCCTACTCTGTTCTACCGGCAATTAGTAAACTCTGGAATGGAGTTTTTACAGGAATTACAATGTGTAAGCCGAGAGCCGTTATGCAAGGGCCAAATCTCAATAAAGGCTGCCTGCGGTTCTCGTGTCCTTATATAATTACAATTATTCAAAGCATATCATTTACAACCCATTTTCGAACATGTCAGCTACTTTGCATATTTAACAATTTTTATCGAGCTTCGCATGTCTAGCAATTCACTTGAATGTGAAAAAACATTTTTTGTTAAATGCTGGGTCAGTATGACTTGAAAAGCACTTATGTGACCAGCTAAAGCGATTGAGCATTTGTTCTATTGTGACAAACCAAAGAGAGTTAAAGAAAAGAGAAATCGATCTAAATAAGTATAAAAATTTTGGCAAGAGATTCATTTTCACAAAATTTACGCATCCTACTATGGATATGTGCAGGTTGTTCACCCTGTCAAGGTCACCCTTTGCTTGTTTATTACCGGGCTAATATTTATCTCTACCAGCCTGTCTAGGTCTGCTGTGATGGTCACCCCCAAGTATACCCCCTCAGAAACCACCCATGAGTCTGTGCAAACAGTTTGTGCATTTTGTATAATTTGAGTTTTTGCTTTGTTCAGAGCATAACCTGCTACCCGGCCAAATTGTTCTGCTTCTATCTCAATTGCCCTAATGGCCTCTGTGGGTGAAGGTGTAATAACTGCCACGTCATTGGCATACGAGAGGACTTTACAAGGCCCCACCTTAGTCACCAATGGGTGTATCTGATTATTTTGCTCCAGTTTGTGAATCAATGGGTCTATATACATAGCAAAGAGTAGCGGTGAGCACAGGCAGCCCTGTTTTGTCCCACAAGAGATTTCGATGGGTCTAGAGCGTCCCGCGTTCACCCTTATGCATGCTGTGGGGGCCCTATATAAAGACTGCACGGCTCTCACAAAACTTTCCCCACACCCTGCTTTCCTCAATATTGCCCACAAGAACTCCCAAGTCACCCGATCAAAGTCCTTCTTGGCGTCAAGCAACAAAACTGCCATTGGTCCCCCTGCATCCCCCTGTGTGTCCCCCTGTGCATCGAATAATGTGATTACCTTCCTGATGTGTTGAGTGGTGTCCATGTGTGGGATAAACCCATGCTGATTCTTGCTCACCAGACCTTCTATAACCCTAGATAATCTTGTCACCAATGCTTTTGAGAAAATTTTAACATCTGAATTTATTAGGGTAATTGGGCGGTAGGAACCTGGCTCTGTTGGTGGTTTCCCTTTTATAAGAATTACTATAATATCTGCCCCGCCCAACTACCTGGTATAAATGATCCTTTCTGTGCCTTGGTGATTTTCCTAATTATATCCATTTTTATTGCGGCATAAAATATTTTGTAAAATTCTCCTGGGATCAAGTCTGGCCCAGCAGCTTTACCTGACGGTAAACTCAGCATGGCCTCAATTATTTCCTCTTCCTTTAAGGGGGCATCCAACGTATCCCTATCCTCCTCCGTTAACACCTTACTAGGTACATCCCGCAGATATCTGTGAATACCCTCTGGTGTGCTATCCAGCTCTTCTTTGTATAGCTGGTAGTAGAACTGTCTAAAGACCTCCATAATTTCTTTTGCTCCAGAGACCAAATTACCTCCAACATCTTTTATTTCTTTGATTTCGCCCCTAGCTACCCTCTGCTTTGTTCTTACTGCAAGAGTGTGACCCACCCTTTCGCTGTATTCATAACATTTTTCTCTTTGCATAGAGAAGATTTTGGCTGCCTTTATAGCTATTTTTTCCTCTGCCGCTGACTTAGCCAACATAACCTCTAAGACTTGCTGATCAATACTTTGCCCTTCCATGGTGGCCTGCGCTAGCTTTTGCTCTGCATCCACCATGGCGATATTTATTTGCTCTGACATAATCCTCTCTTTTTTTATTTGGCCAAGCTAAAGCTAAGAGTTTCACCACGAACCCCCGCCTTAAAGGCGTCCCATGCATTCCCAGCCGTGGTACTCCCCCTGTTGATTTTCCAGAACCATTTTATCCAAGCATGCATATGAGTGACATAATCTTGATCCGCCAGAAGCTCACTTTCAAACGTCCAAGACCTTTCCTGCCTCCTGAACCCCCCGTCTTTAATTGTCATAATCAATGGGTTGAGATCTGAAAAGATGCGTGGAAGTCTTTCTATCTGTAGATTGGGTAGGAATGAGCCAGAGGTGAAAAAAAGTCTAGTCTAATACCTATTGTATGTGGAGCCGAATAGTATGTAAAAATTTCCCCCATACATCCACTAGTGCGTTGTTGGTAGCCATGCTCAGGATTGCCCTGCAAGCCCTCTTTTTTCTACCATGATAATGTCCGTTAATATCAGTTCCTAACCCTGTTGCCCCATTAATAGTAAAGTCTCCTGCTAATATGACCTACTGCGCCCATGTGGCCAACTCTATACCAAGAAAGTCAAACAGTTATGGATCATCCTCAGTTGACCCGTAGATCGAACCCAATGTAAACCACTCCTCCCCGATCCAACATTCAATCAAAAGCCATCTACCCTATTGGTCCTCCAATCTTTTCCTTGTGTGAATAACAAACAGTCTAGTTAAGATGGCCACCCCCCTATTCTTGGCACCCTATTTGAATATGCCAGCACCCGAAACCCTAATTGATCCAGCAGGAAGGACTTATTTTCCTCTATGTGAGTCTCCTGTAGACATATGAAATCCGCACGAGTACTTTTGAGCAACATTGCGACCTTCTGCCTTTTAACCCTATCGTTGAGTCCGCACACATTGAGTGACAATATCTTAATGGTAGTACTCATTTATACAAAATTTGGAACTTGCCGGCAAATCATTCCTTCCACCACATACCGCACCTACTTGATTGAATCTCAGTATGGCTACAATATCAATACCCCTGTCCCTGGCTAGTCCTGTGCTTACCCCGTGTCCTATGCCCCCCCTGTCCCCTCCCCTTCCCCCCCACCCCTTTACAGGCAAATAGGTCAGTCCTGACCTATGTGTGACTGCTTCCTAGCCCCTAGAGTGTTGCATCCCTCTCCCTCCCTACCATATCTCCATTACAATCTAAACTGTGCATTTCCACCTTATTTAACAAAGAAGAAAAAAACCACAAAAAAAACCACCCCTGTCGATCGCAGCTTATGTCAGTACATCGCCTTTAGCTATACATCTTAGTTTCTTATTTTTATCATGAAACTAGAGTACCAGTCCGGATACCTCCGCGGCTCCTTTTTTCTTTCTGATCATCCAGAAAAGCCTGTGCCTTAACCTCTGAGAAAAACATCCTTGTCTGTCCATCTAATAGTATTTTAAGCCTTGCAGGAAATAAGAGATATGCCTCGCATCCTAGTTTCTGAAAAGGGTCGATCATCTGTCTTAACCTCCACCTCCTTTCCACGGTGACGTGGCAGAAATCTGGGCGTGCGAAGAAAGTTATTCCTTTAAAGGTTCGACGATCCTGAGGTTTAGCCCTACCCATAATGTCCTGCCTAGCCAGAAAATTCCTCACAAACACCAGAATGGCTCTAGGCCTATCTTTCTGTAGACCACTGTATGACTTCTTCTGTGTTAGGGGATATCTATGTGCCCGCTGCACCTCTGCATCCCAGTTCCATTTGTCCATCTCCGGGAATGCCCCCTTGAAGAGTGTGACTACAAAGGACCTGGGGTCTTGCTCCTCTGCCCCCTCCGGAATGCCCAGGAGTCTAATATTGTTGTGCCTCTACCTATTTTCAAAATCCTTGAATTTCCATTGCATGTCTTCTGTAGTCTTCTCCTGGGCCTCTCTGAACTCGTGCCAGCGTGTCACATCATCTTCCAGTATCCCTGTCCTCTCCTCCACCTCTGTGACCCTTCCCGCCATCTCCAAATATAGCTTGTTCATCTTACTTGGGGAGAGGTGTGGCGCTGCGGCTAGGGCGACTGACTCCGGAATCTGGGGGTCACGGTTCGATCCCGGCACCGGCGGCAGATTAGCCCAGCACCATGTGACTCTGGGCATTAGCTTGCTTAACCTTCCCGACGGCCCCAGGTGCCTAGAGACCCTTACGGGTGATTTTTATGTTATGCTATGTTAATTAAAATTTGTAAAGCGCGCATACGCCCATGGGCTTCTTGGCGCTGAGGAGAGATAAAAAACATAACAAGAGAGATACCAGCAGGAGTCACTATTTCACTATTGTGTGCTTTACAAATGTGGATTATTATTATTTTTATTATTACTTAGTGAATTTTGAATTTTCTTATTAGCTTGCTTAGATCTTTTACTCTCTGCTCTCACTTCCCCCTGCATCTGTTTAAGAGCAGCATAGAGAAGGTCCATTGTGGGAGCTTGGTTTTGTGCATATTTTGAACTTCTCTGTTGGTCTCTTGGCTCCCCCTGGCACTGACCCTCCTCTTGATAAAGACTGGATGTTGCCGAATAGTCCCATACCAATTTTTTGGTCATTTCTGCTTGTGTTGGACTCACAGGTGTTTTCCGTCTATATCTGTGGCGACTTCTCTGCTGTTGTTTTACTCTTTGGTTTGTTGAGACCCGTTGTATTGTGTCCTCTGAAACTGATAGCTGTATATCTGAGTCTTTATCTGTTGAATAACTATCTGCAGTACTCTCCTCGGAACCCCCGCTCTCCATTGAAGTACCAGTTGATGTGCCTGTTTCATCGTTTACAGAAAAGAAGCAATCGTCATTTGGTATACCTGGTGCAAGCTGTCCAGTTTCTGCAGTAACCAGTAAGCCCTGAGCATTTAATCCCTCCTGCGAGCCTCCTTTCTCTGGGTCAATCCCATCAGTCAAAACTCTTTTATGTTCTACTGCTGGGAGAGATTGCATAACCCCGGACTGCGTATTATTTTTGCCACTGCTACTGCCAGCTACAGCCTCACTCACAGTCTGCCCCACTGTAGCACTCTCTGCTGTGTTACCGGCATGTGCGAGCTGCCTTTGGGAATTGTCAGGGCCATCATCGCCCTCAGGGCGGCTTACCTTCCTGTGAGCATCTGTATCCCCCTTTGAGGTTGCTGCACCCTCTCTGTCTCCCTCTGCTCCGGTGTGCTGCTCCGTTAATGATTCCACGCCCAGCAATGATGAAGTTGCACCCAGCTCTGGTATCGGCGCATCCGTGCTTGCCCTGCTCGGCAGTCCCTGCGCACCCACCTCCGACATTGCTGAGGATGACACTGCCGATTTGCCGTGCAGCTCCGAGTAGCTGCCGCTATGGACCACGAGCTCAGCAGCGGCGTTTGCCGCGGCGTCTCCAGCAGTGTTTCCAGCTACCCCCGTGAAGGCTTCTAGTGGAGAAGTGTGGCTCACTGGTTAGAGGAGGCAGACCTGGAAGCAGAGGTCAGCCCGGGACCAGGGTTCAATTCCCTGCTCGCGGGGTCTTGAGTCCTAAAATGTCCATGGACTCGACAATTCTCACTCCGGTGCCTACTCGACTCACGGGTTCACACTCTGCGACTCTGGGCAATAGCTTGCTTAATCTCCACAACGGCCCCTCGCGGAGGGATGCCTGTTTTCTCACCTTGCGGATACCCTGCCGGGGTTATCACACAGGGGGATACCAGGACGGGTTCCCTAAGCAAGCGCTTAGAGACCGCTTGGTGATTTGCGCTATATAAATTCCTGTACATTTACATTTACATTTACATTTCTACCAAGGTAGGCTGTCTCATACTAATGCCTTTTCGGTGCTTGGTCATCTGTGTCTTTCAGTGTCGTTTTCGCGAGTCTTCCCCTCGCAGCTGCCGCCTTCCTCTCAGCCCTTTGTTCCGCTTTTAGATCAGCATCTTTTTCCTTCTCTTTAGCTGCCTTCTTTTTAGCGGCTGAGTCTAATGCCACGCCAGTCGTTTTAGCTACCGCCTGTTTCCTCGTCCCCGCATAGGCATTGGGTGGTCTCGTTGAGTCTGATACAGTTTCAGCATCCTTTGACGGGTCTTTAGACTCTTTAAGTTTGGTTCCTCGTGGAGGCATCTTGGATCTGTTCACTCTGGCTATTCTACCGTATGAGTATTTCAGGTTATCTTTTATTTCGGACCACGTGTAATGTATGGCCGTACTGAAAGTCTTTAGGTGCAATAAAGCCAATACTTTAGAAAGGGTGTTCTTAATCCAGCAGATTCTCCGCATTATCCCTGTAGACTGCAATCATTTTTCTGTCCGTCGGGAGAGAGAGGTTAGAGCGACCTACTCCTGTGACCGGTCCGCGGTTATCTTGCCCCGCAGCACTTCAGGTTCAGTGCTGGGCTGAAAGAAATTTTCTCCGTCTGGTCACAAGCACTGAATGAAAGATCGCCCCGAGGGGAACATGAACACAAGTATGTGGAAGCAATAAACCTCCGAATTGCCCACAAACATTACAGATTTGACCCACACACAGTAAATCATGTACCAGTGGCAAGGAAAAACGCTCAAATCCCTTAGCCCATACATTAAAAGGCACATACAGATCATATTGCTGCCTATATTTGGATTTTTTGGTGGCGAAAGGACTGGGTCCACAAGACATTAATACAGGATATGTCCAATATGTTCACAGTAAGGAGCCCTGATGAAAGCCTGTAAAGAAAATAACAAGGCTAGAAACTCGTCGGCATAATCAATCTATGATGTTTAATAATTGAACCATAAATCAGGCAAAATGAATTGTTAATTGAGAACAAAAAACTGGTTTGTACATATGTGCCCAAGTAGGATACGGCGTATGTAGGAATCTATATATATATGTGATGTATATGGTGTAATTTATGTGGAGTTTTTGACATATTGTGTATTATATGATGTTTGTGAAAAATTTGATTGTTTTACGTTGTCTAAACACGTCATTGTTATTAATGCTAAATTCAGAATAATTTTTGTGTGATTCTCCAAACGAGAGAAATTCCCAAAAAAGTAACAAAAACATAGAAAAGAGGGTAAATAAATAACCCCAATCACAAAAAGCATATAGTAAGATTGCTTTATTTGAAAAAATAGGATTCCAGGTACAATTTTTTGTATTTTGTATACATATTGATAAATGGCCCTACCTGGGTTCTGTCCATTGGGCCTGACCCCCCTCTTGGTTTAACTATAGAGCGAGTTTTTACTCGCGAGGGTAATTGGAGATAGAGGAGTAATAAACTTATTAGTAAACGCTCCTGTCATATAGGTGGTTTTCCCAACCACCCTATAAAAGATGTCAGAAAAGGATACTCTCTCTTTCACAGAGGAACACATTCAAAATTTAGTTTCGGCCCCCTCCCCCTTCTCTGCGGTTTCATTAAGCACTGAAGCAAAACAACAAAGGGAGGTCGATAGCCTTACCCGGTTGAGCAAACACATATTAGAACAGACCTACACGGGCACTTTCTTTTGCAGCATTTGAGAGCAGGAACAATTCTGTGGGGGTTGCAAGTGAAAAATACTCCAGTCATCTTTGTAGATGATCCAGAGTATAAGAAAGGTTTCAGCTGCATAAGCACGAAATGCAGCAGGGACCTCATGGTCCACACAATCGAGACAGCAGCAAGGCTATGTAAAAAAGAATTAGACGAGCTAGATAAATTGACACAGGACTTAAAAAATAATCACTCAGACAGCGAGGCATTGCTAGAGAAAATTGAGAAAGAAATTGTTACTTTTAAAGACAACACAATTAGTTATAAAACATCTAAATTTGAGAAAGATAGTAAAGCATTCAGTCTCGAACAGACTTATCCCTACTTAAAAGAAGACTTTTATACATCAGGTGAATCAGGCAGGGCACTTACGAATTATCAAGGCCGCTCACGAAATAGATTCACTACTTTTTCAGAGACTTCGTCCTCTGACTCTTCAACAGATTCGGACTCAAGGCCAGGCCAACAAAAGAAACAGGGTTTTTTTTTTAGAGGAAGGCCTGCCAAAAAGCAAAGTCAGGTTCAAACAACAACCATGGGAGATGTGAACAAGGAGAAAGTTTTACAAATCATGAAGGAGAGTTATATTGTCAATTTGTCATCTAAAATTTTAACAGAGTGAGAAGTCTGTGTTAGAATTGGGTCTCAAGTAACTGTTAGTGCCCAGCAGTGGAGATTTGGCCCGTGCTAATTACTGGAAGACTTATCAAGGTCCTCTCGTGTTTTGACAACATAAAATAAAGACTCTTCTCCATGCAGTGACTCGCGCTACCATATTAAGACATACTTCCTTGGCTATTTACATATTCAACTGCCGGAAACTAGTAAGGTGGAACCCACACCCTGAACAGATCGCTGGGATCATTAATACCAATAGGATTCCTAGTATTGACACATTTCACTTCCTTTTGACCCTTAAGAACTTCCCGACCGCCAGACCTCTCTATTCTGAATAAGATAGCCTTGAAAAAGCCCCTGAGTGGGCGAAACACGTGTCGGCAGTGCAAAGCTGGAAAACTTTTAATGTGTCTAAAATAAAGATCTTGAAGTATAACAACTGTCTTGGATCCATACTTTGACATTTCTCAACTCCAGATGAATTCATGTTTGATATTGGTGTTTAAAAAAACCTTTTGAAATAATTAATGCTCTGTGGCAAACTTTCCTGATAATTGACTTGATAGAGGGTGCTTGTGTAACCTGGTATCTCCTTGTTTCCAGAGCCACAGACTACACTGAACTAAAACTGAAACTCTGGAATTTTGCAGAAAAATATGTCTCAAAGCATTTTTTTTCAGATAAAAAATATAAAGGTAATTAGGAGACTACAGGGCTAGCGAATAAATCTAAGTTTATTCCTCCCACATATGGGGTGCCCAAAGCGGTAATCGCATATGAACAAGCAGTGATGTCTTCACTCACGCAGTTAGAGAAACTTGGAAAGTTTTTTAAAAGGAATATCACTTCGGATCAACAAAAGGCTCTCATTGACTTAAGAAATGATGGGTCTGTAGTGATTAAACAGGCAGATAAAGGGGGAGCCCTAGTTATCTGGCCAAAAGAAATGTATATGAAAGAAGGAACATCTCAAGTTGAGAACAAAGACTGCTATAGGATAATTAATGAACCGCCGGGTCGTCCAATCGTCTCTGGCTGTGACTCTGTGCTGGAGCCATTATCAAAATATGTGGATGTATTCCTTAAGCCGTTTCTCTCTGATGTACAATCGTATCTGAGGGACACAACTAACTTTATTGAAAAAGTAGAAGGCGTAGAATTTAATGATCGTGAACAGTGGATGGTGACTTTTGACGTCACCTCACTGTACACACAAATACCGTAAGATGAGGCACTTGATGTCATCGAACTATAGTTAGAAAAGAGGGTAAGACCACACAGGGTAAGCACAGAATTCATTCTTGGTCTAGCAAAAGTGGCCCTCAAAAAGAATTATTTTAAATTTGCTAAGAAAAATTCACTCATTTCATTTAGAAACTTTATTCGGTTTTTAGTATATAAAACCATAAAAGTGATGTTGCCACAATCAATACAGTACATAATTAAAACAGAGATCCAAATCCCAACGGTCATACATGTGCAAAGTATTTACATATAGAAAAGTATGTTTAAAAAGACAGCCATTAAAAAAAAGAAAAAAATAGCAGCAGTTTGACATATACTCAAATCATCCTTCTATTTCTAAATTTTAAAGCTGATTTTAAAAAAACAATCAAGAATAAAGTGCTTTCAGGCTTCAACATTTGTAAATAACAGAGGGCTGGACGGACTTGAGTAAAATTCCTTACTTTAAAAAAGGGTTTTAAAAAAGACCTCCGTGGTATCTCATAAAAGGGGCAGACGCATTGTTGCAGCCGCAGGACGGTAACACTTGGCCCTTGTGACAGCCACTCGGAACAGCTAGAAGAAAATGGTAACAGTCTAGCCAAAACCTAGTTAACAGAAAACGCTCATAGCCCGATATTGACCATGTAAGATAGGGCTCCAAACAGGGAGTGGTTTTCGACATGATATATTTGCGTACGCTAGGTTTAATCAATTCAACCTCATCACGGTTAGAGTGCTTTAGGGAGATAAAGGTTTTCTTCACAAATTCCACATCAGTATGTGCAATGAGTCTGGATTCATAAAAAGGTCCGGGCGCCCCAATGCAAAAAAGCAGTCTTTTAGAAATTTTAGCCATAGGATTTTAAGCATATGGTCCATAGTCAAAACATCTTTTAAGAGCAAATGATTTAGGGCCAGATCTTTATTGAGCCAGCACTTAAGCCAGAAGACTAATGGCCGAAGCGCTATGGTGTCATTAATGTACAGCGTACCAGTTTCCTCATGGACTATTTGGTTAGGGGTTCCTGTTGGTACACACAAAAGCTGTTTTAGGAAGTTATTCTCTACAACCCCTATACCATCAGCCACCACGTACCTCCACAATTCGCTTCCATAACAACCTATTGCAACACTTTTTGCATTGTAGAGTTTTAAAAGGGCCTCAACTGGGCGCTTGCCCATTTTCTTGGCAAAGTTAAAGATAGCAACATTTGCCCTTGTGATTTCGCCCCTTTTCCTCTTTAGCAGTGGTCCCCAGTATAACAGGTCATCGAATAGGACTCTCAGGTAGGAGAATTTCTTGGTCCTAGGAACCTTCTCCGTGTTGACCGTGAATTGATACTGTTTCGTGGTGTGCTTCCCCACCTGCATAATATAGGATTTACTGTTGTTAATAGAAAGGTCACGGGCGGCCATGAAGCAATGAAAAGTGGTTAATATGGACTGTAGACCTCTAGCAGTTCTGGCCAGGAGGACGGCATCGTCCGCGTATAGCAGAACTGGTAGGCCCCTTTCTCCGACATAAGGGTAATCAATTCAAGTTCTGATCAGGCACTCTTCTAGATCATTGATGTATATATTGAAAAGAAAGGGGGCCAAGATGCACCCCTGTCTTACACCTCTAGAGACACCGAAGTCCCTGGATACTTTAAGATCTTTTGAGTATCTTACATTGGCCCTTGTGTCCCGATGTAGGTCTCTCAGGAAGTTGACCAGTGCCAGTTCAACACCCATGGCGCCCATGGACACCCACAGCTTTGCCCGATTGACGCAGTCAAAAGCAGACGTGAGATCCATCAACGCCATGTATACGGTGCCCTGCCTGGCTATGGTGTACTTCCCCAGGACTGTGTACAAATTGATACATTGAGCCAAAGTAGAGTGTCCTGACCAAAACCATTACTGTATACTAGATATGACCCTGTTTGTTTCAGCCCATGATGTTAGTCTATTCAAGATTACTCCACCCATAACCTTGACAGTGGAGTCGATTAGGGATATCGGGCCTGTAACAGATTGTACTATTACGATCTCCTTTCTTGAATATTGGCACAATTGCTGAGGTGCCCCAGGACTTTGGACAGCCATGTTCGGTAGCAGCGTTAAGCACTGCGGTCAGAACAGGCGTCCATAATGAGACTTTAGATTTAAAGAGATCCGGGGGCATGCCATCGGGTCCGGGGACTTTGTTGCTTGTTAGCTCTATGATGCCTTTCTCTATCTCATTTGGTGAAAATGGAGTAGGGCTTGGACCTGACCATCACTTTGACTTTCTAGCTGTGGGATGTTACTGCTAAAAATAGAGGTGAAATGGGACACACAGTCATCTATGGTAATGTTAGTATCTACTGCCAGCTCCCCTTCTCTAACAAATAATGATCTATTGATAATTTCCCAGAAGCGCTCACTATTGCCCAAAACATTTGGATCGAGCAGTTCTCGCCAGACTTTATTCTTTACATCTATTTTTCGCTATGCCAAAACATTTTTATAGCTATGGCGTAAAGTCCGGATCAACTGCGGATCCCTAGGGCGAGTCTTCAAGGCCGCCTTTAAAGCTTGGGCAGCTTTTGAGCAGGTCTGGTCAAACCATTTAGGGTCACTGGGCAAATTCTCTGACACCGGGATAGTTAGCATGAGGCCTACTTTAGTGGTAATTCCCTCAAAGGCTAGCAGAATTTCAGATGGCCGGTATAAGGGAGACCCACACAGTGTCAACTCGGAGTCACAGATTCTGTGAATCCCATCATATAATTGAACAGAGTTAACGTTCGACCATTTAAGTCGGCGTCTTCCGTCTATGCTTTTCAGTGCTCCCCCGGTTACCGACTTTCCCCGTAAATTTAAAAGAGTGCCTTCAGAAAGGATACAGACTGGGTTGTGATCGCTGTAGGAGCTGTCTTCAATTTTAAAACCTGATATAATAGACTGAAAACTATTGGAGAACAGAATATGGTCAATAAAGGACCTCCCCGAAGCGCCCTTTAAAAGTTGGGGCATGCTGAGTACTGCGTGGGTACACAACTGATAAAGCAGAGACCAAGTCAAAATCATTAAGTAGATGGTTCAGCATATCACCCCTACCTGAGTGCTCGAAGTGGAGTCCCTCCATCCTATGGCAATCCAGAGCTCCCATGGCTGTAAGCATTGGATTCCCACATGGGTGCACATTAAAATCCCCCATTATCAAAAGCCGGTGGGAATCCCCAGCGCAATTTACTCTGATGAAATTACTCAGTTCATTAATCCAGCAGTCGCCTCTTGGGCTTACAGCGTTATAAAAATTGATTAGGAGCACCTTTACATTACTTTTTTTTATGATGACTGCTTGGATGTTAGTGTTGTCTGAAGTTATTGGTTTGACAGCACAATTCAGGGCCATATCAATGTATATCACCATATCCCCTTTAGCTCTGCCACTACTAGAACATTGTGGCGGTAAAAAAAATGTTTTATAGCCTTCCAGGAATGAATCATTTTCCACCATCCAGTTCTCTTGGAGACAAATCACCAGAAAGGTTCTGATAAACTCTAGCCATTTTAGGTCTTCAACCTTCCCTGCCAACCCAGCCATATTCCATGATAATATGTTATGGGACGTTGGGCTGGCATTAGCCGCAAGGCAGTTATCTACTAGTCCCTTGTTACAAATGATCATATTACCTCTGACTATGGTTTGATCCGTCAGTCCTGCCCCTATAGGGTTCTTTTCGGTAGGTGATAGCAAATCATTAGGGTCTGTGATTGGCTTTAGTCAATCGCAGTCTTCTAGTGAGGACAGGGCTGAAAATCTATTGGTCAATGGCAAAAATGGTGGACCGTGGTAAGCCTCCCGGATATTATCTGGTGTCGTGTGGACAGGCCGATTGACAAAAAATGTTTTTGATCCTTGGTTGGGTCTGAAACCCTGCATACGCCTAGGAGCTTGTGGGCCAGAGCTGGAGTTAATCGAGGGAATAGGTTGGTAAAAAAAAAACAAAGGGAGCATCTGTATCCCAGTTCTAGTGTTGGACTTCCTTGTATAATTTTCGCGAAATAATTTCTCAACGATCAAATGGTCGTTGAAATTCACATTTACACAATCGCCACCTCCTTGCTTCCTCGAATTTCCGACCCAACCCACACGTCGCACCATTATGATATTACGGCCCACTTCAAAGCCCATTAAAAAGTTACCAGATAGCCAATGCATTACCTTGTTCCTGAGTTGGTATAAGGCCTCTGTGGAGTCTTGCGGAAGTGGTGGCACGTTGCCTAAAATATCCACCAAGGGTGTAGATTGGGGGGGCAGATCGATTACCTTGGGATTTCGCACGCTATTGATGATCTCAACATGGACTTCACCACTAACACCCCGTGTGCTCTGTGAAGGATTAATTTCCCTTGTCTTTATTGTCTGCCTTTGTTCTGTTATACCCTCAGTGACACATCTTGACGCTCGCTCCTGTGGCCCGATACCAGTACAACTCCCCTGTTGGATGTTATTACTTGTATCTGGGATGGTTTTGGGGTTATGAGGGTCTTGCGCAGGACCTATTACTGAATTGAGTTGAGATGTTAGGGTTTGCAGGTTACTTGCACCAACCAAGTGGCATAGAGGGGTCTGTTTCATGGCCTCCAGCCTGCACTCTATCTCAGATAGCTTCAACATAATTGGCGCTAGTCTTTCATCCAGCACAGTGCTCACAGCTAATTTGAGTGTATCCAACAGATACTTCTCACTACCTTGTACACCCCCTGCTACTGCAATAGGGGCCTGCTTTTCACTGAGTTTTATTTTTTTTGCTTGACCCATTGATGCCTTGCATTTTCTTTTAAGGCCACCAGCACATCGACCAGTCCAGTTGGCCAATGGGGATGGGTGCAAGCAGTGATCATTGGGGTCTTCAGGGGATAGTACAGGGCTCTTCCCTCCTCTCCCCGAGTTATCAGCTGATACAGGGCCCTCTTTACTAGCAATAATTATCTCAGGGTACAAAGAATGTGGTGCCACCACCCCCGTTACTGTAAATAAGGCTTCGGAGAGGTCAGGTCCCATGAGTCCCCCGCTAGCCCCCTATTATGTAAGCCAATAGGTGGTGCGTTGGATTGCTCATCTTGGTTTGGTTTTTCCCTAAGGTGTTGGAGACGGCCCACCGGAGATCTAGAGAGACGCCTATTCACCAACTCAATCTCCTTGTCAATAGCAGATGCCGCCCTAGTTAGATAAGCTTCCATAGTTTTAACTGTTGACTTTATGACTGGAAGTACCCCTGGTGGGACGGACTGTGCTTTCTTGCGGACCATTGTAGAAAAACAGAGCCAAGGCTAAAGAGACACACTCAATTATCATAATAACTCCCTCTCTGCGGTGATTAAACAGTTTAGAGAAAGCTTTTGGCAACTCAGTCCCGGCTTATAGGAGAAAAGCAAACCGCAAGGTTAATTTTGCCGTGAGAAAATACTAAGCAGAGGTATGCATAAGATGGTCCAAACCAGCCACCTCTGACCCCTGGCTTGGATAAAACAGATGACCAGGTGTATCAATGAGTATTTCTATGACAGTACCTTTTTGATAATGAGTCCACTAATTTGGAGTTAGGGGGGTGGCCCAGCCCGGCCTCTACCGGCCCCGGACGGCCCTCTGACCGGGCTTAGCCCTGCGCTGCCCGCGCGCAGTCCTGCGTCGCTGGGGCTGTCCTCCGATTAAATGCGCCTCGGGCGCGGAAGTGTCATGGGCGGCTTCGCGGCTATGCAGCCTGGGATCAGTAGTCCCCACCTCCATTCAGTGGGCGTTAGGACTGGGACTGCGGCAGCGGAAGGGGGGACCGAGAGCACCAGCGAACCCACCAGAAAAGCGTCCGCACCAAGGAGCAGGTAAGTTCGATAACAAAAGCCCCCGTGGAATGCACTTTACCACCCGCTCTGCCGGGGCTGTCCTCCGATTAAATGCGCCTCCGGGCGTGGAAGTGTCGTGGTCGGCTTCCGCCGCTATGCAGCCTGGGATCGGTAGTCCCACCTCCGCTCAGCGGCCGCGAGGACTGGGACTGTGGCAGCGGGAGGGGGGACCGAGAGCACCAGCGACCCCACCAGAAGAGCGTCCGCACCAAGGAGCAGGTAAGTTCAATAACAAAAGCCCCCCTGGAATGCACTTGACCGCCCGCTCTGCCGGGGCTGTCCTCCGATTAAATGCGCCTCCGGGCGCGGAAGTGTCGTGGGCGGCTTCCGCCGCTATGCAGCATGGGATAGGTATTCCCCACCTCCGCCCAGCGGCCGCGAGGACTGGGACTGCAGCAGCGGGAGGGGGGACTGAGAGCACCAGTGACCCCACCAGAAGAGCGTCAGCACCAAGGAGCAGGTAAGTTCGATAACAAAAGCCCCCGTGGAATGCACTTGGCCGCCCATTTTTGAAAACAATCCATTCCTGAGTGGTATTAAACAATGGCTCAGGTAAATTGACAATATCTGGTGTCTCTGGTCGGGCTCAAGTGAGGATTTAGACCAATTTTTCTGATGGCTTGATTCTAGACACCATGATATCAAATTCAGCTATGCCAAAAGTAAAACCAAATTGACTTTTTTGGACGTGGATGTAGTCCAGAGAGAAGGAACTCTTTCAGTGGCATTGCACCGTAAAGACACAAACAAAAATATGGTTTTGCACTTCAGGAGTGCACATTCTAAGTGCCTAAAGGAAATTCTTCCTGACGGCCAGCTGCTACGCATCCACAGAAATTGTTCTTTAAAAGATGATTTCGAGTTGTATGCAGGTGATTTTTGTGACCAGATGCAAAAGAGAGGTTATCCGAAAAAGATGCTGACGCATGCCAAAAAGCGTGCATGGTATACGCCACGAGAGGTGCTGTTGCAAAAAAAAGTAAAAGCGGGATTGGACAGGCTCGTCTGCGTTTCCATGTTTGGCCCCGACAGAAATAAGTTTAAACAGATTATAATGCGCAATTGGCATTTATTAGAAAATCAGGAGGTTTAATTCCCACGACTACTTTTTGCAATGAAAAAGAACAAGAGTATTGGGCAAGAGCTAGTGAGAGCTGACATTTTTCCCGAAGAGTTGAAAAAAGACTTACGCTCGCAATGGGGGATGAAACCTGTGGAAGGCCACCACAAGTGTGGAAATTGCATTGCATGCAAATCCACAATTAAAGGGATGGAATTCACTCATAAAGGCGTGAAATGGAAACATACAACTTTCACTAACATAAAGACAAAAAATGTTGTTTACGCGGTGATTTGTCCCTGTAGTAACATCTATATAGGGGAAAACAAACCAGCAGATCAATCAAAGGATAACACACCATTGGACTAGGATAAAAAAGAAAGTGAGCACGGGCCCGATGGTTGACCATTTCATAAAAGAAGGTCATTCTGAAAGGGACTTCAAATGGACCATGTTGGTATCATTGAAAGTATCTGGAAACATGACAAATATTGATTCTTTCTTGCTGGCCAAAGAAGCATATCTAATAATGAAGTTCAATAGTGTTCTCACAGGCCTAAATGAAATGTCAGAGCTGTCAAGAGTGTGAAGTCATAAGAAAGTACCAGCTGTTGTTAATCCCCATGTTGCTCTTACAAATGTTGATAAAATTTGATATTACATGTATATAATGACCAGATGATGATGATAGAAAAAGTTTGTATATAGCAGTTTTCAACCCTCTGGCTTGATATCGAGTCTTACACAACATTCACAGATTTTAAAATTAGGTCCTTGGTCCACATATGACAGCAAGATGATGCCTGGTGCCACTGTTTTGCCTTGAATGCCTCACTATTGGTTCGCACCTGGTGAGGGCGCCCTTACCGGCCCCACAATTTATACACAAACTCGGAAGCATTCCCGTTTTTTGTGTATATTGCAATAAGTAAACAGCATCAGGCTACGTAATTGGCCAGGACATGCGTGAAGCCATATTATAGTGAAGTACATGGTATCGGGGAGACTACATCCCCCATGAGGCTGCGGGCCTTGTTTACAAAGAAACAGGAAGTGACGGATAATCACTTCCGATGTTGCAAGCAGAGACGCGGTAAATACGAGTCCTAGACGGGCGTCTCTGTCCGCGAGGTTGAAAGAAATTTTCCCCGTCTGGCCAGAAGCACCGAATGAGAGGTAAGAATTGCTGCGTTAAACGTGCAAGCGAAGCAGCGTATGGCACTAAGCCATCGCTTAATAATGGGTTCCGGGTTTTTCCATAGATCCCCCCGAGGGGAACATGAACACAAGTATGCGGAAACAATAAACCTCCAAATTCCCCACGAACATTACAGGTACCCGGGGGGCTCGAAGTAGTGCATAGATATAAGGCAGTCGGAAGCTTTAATATGAACGTGCTTCCTTTACACAGATTTGACCCACACAGAAAATTGTGTAGCAGTGGCAAGGAAAAACGCTCACCATCCTTAGTCCATACATTAAAGCTATGTTTGAAGGCTTGATGTACCATACATATGTCATGACTAAATGAAGGAAACGGATAAAGTGAGACCAATTGATTGTTTTGTCTCTATAGGGCACATACAGATCATCTTGCTGCCTATATTTGGATTTTTTGAAGGCCTAAGGACTGGGTCCACAAGACATTAATAAAAGGTATGATCTACTAACCAGGTGGAGTTCTAACAGTGTAACAGGGAGGTGGAGGTAGTATTATTGATTTTTTCTACTTTTTGTTTTTAAATATGTCCAATATGTTCACAGTAAGGAGCACTGATGAAAGCCCGTAAAGAAAATAACAAGGCGAGAAACGCGTCGGCATAATCAATCTATGATGTTTAAGAATTGAACCATAAATCAGGCAAAATGAATTGTTAATTGAGAACAAAAAACTGATTTGTACATAGGATACGGCGTATGTAGGAATCTATATGAAAAAGAGTTTAAAAAGTTTCGGGTTTCAGCATTACAATTTATGAAAAAAACAAAGCGGCCAGAATAAATAACGGTGAGGGTTCCATGAGCAGGTTCCTGAAACTAGACCCAAGCAAAAGCCATTATGAATTCTTGCCTTAATCGAGAAAACCGCAATACGACAAAGTAACGGATACGGCGCTTAAAACTTTGATCCCACATCCACACAAGTAAAACAGGTGCTCACCTTTGCACTTCAGGTTCAGTGATGGGCTGAAATTTTCCCCGTCTGGCCACAAGCACCAAATGAGAGATTGCCCCGAGGGGAACATGAACACAAGTATGCGGGACGAATAAACCTCCGAATTGCCCACGAACATTACAGATTTGACCCACACAGAATATCATGTACCAGTGGCAAGGAAAAACGCTCACATCCCTTAGCCCATTCGTTAAAGGGCACATACAGATCATCTTGCTGCCTATATTTGGATTTTTTGGTGGCGAAAGGACTGGGTCCACAAGACATTAATACAGGATATGTCCAACATGTTCACAGTAGGAGCCCTGATTAAAGCCCGTAAAGAAAATAACGAGGCTAGAAACGCGTCGGCATAATCAATCTATGATGCTTAATAATTGAACCATAAATCAGGCAAAATAATTGTGTGATTCTCCAAATGAGAGGAATTCCAAAAAGAAGTAACAAAAACATAGGAAAGAGGGTAAATAAATAACCATAATCACAAAAAGCATATAGTGTGATTGCTTTATTTGAAAAAATAGGATTCCAGGTACAATTTTTGTATATATATTGATAAATGGCCCTACCTGGGTCCTGTCCATTGGGCCTGACCCCCCTCTTGGTTTAATCATTGAAACACAGTGGCACCTGAGATCAGTGCTATGAAATTCCCTCGTGGTATACAGCGCTACACCAAAAAGCATGAATAAAGAGAGCTCAGCATAGTACCTGCGGCTGCCCTCCTCTGGCTGTGCTGCAGGAAGAAATGAAGGGTGCCAGAGCTGCCAAGGGGTCTGTAGAAACAGCCTGTGCTTGTAAGGAGTGGGGGGCTTTCTCAGACAGACCCCTTTACCGGGAGGCACTTCTGATATCACTGCCACACTGATGCCTCATTTGTGCCAAGCATTCCTCTGCTGTTATCAGTGACCCCCTCCACCCGAGCTCCTCCCTTCCCAAGCACAGCTCTCAAACATTCACTGCTATTTTAAGCAAAACATTTTAACATGAATACATTTAAAAGTTGTGTATTGGTAAAAACCTGACGGAATCCAGGGACTTGTTTGTTGTTTTTATTAATTCTTGCTATGAACTAGTGCTGTCACTTCATTAACAGTTTTACGAACATTCACAAACACAATGCATGTAATTTCTGGAGGTTCCGAGCAG
Organism: Lissotriton vulgaris; assembly: GCF_964263255.1. Classification (NCBI taxonomy): domain Eukaryota; kingdom Metazoa; phylum Chordata; class Amphibia; order Caudata; family Salamandridae; genus Lissotriton; species Lissotriton vulgaris. Next base: position 1,530,028,553 of record NC_141693.1, read on the forward strand.
ACAGCAGAGGATCTTAAAATCTGACTTGCGCTCATTCCTTAAAACTTTATTGTGAATTTCCAAAGGCTTGCTTACCTCGAGGCTGGAAGTCCACAGGTGTTCACGCGGGGTCCTGCAACTCCACAGAGGTGTGCACCCTGTGCCGTACTAGTGCAGAGATGCTCACCCTGTGCCCCTACCAGTGCAGAGGTGTGCACCCGGTGCCCATACTAATGCAGAGGTGCATATGCTGTGGATATTCAAAACTGTTTTGCCAAAGCATTTTTTTTTTTACACAAGCAACTTAACCAAGGAATGTATGGCAATGGCTAAGAAACAGAAGGGGTCATAGGGGTTAAAGCGAAAAGCACTGCTACCTGACAAACAATGCATTAAAGCTGCCACAAGGAATCCCAAACATGACTAACACGCTTTCAGAGAGAGGTTCTGATGATAGGATCAGCTAAAGTAAATAAACCATCTGCCTCTGTCCGTGATGTGTGCAGAGGCTCCAGGCATGTCGGTGCTACCTACATCCAAGCAAGGAAAAGCGGGCAATGGCGAACTGCTGCCAATAAGTGCACGGGCGCCGAAGTTAAATAAAGGTAAAGCATACATAAACAATAAACATGTCCGTCTCCTCCATTGCAGCACTCATGAGCTAATATACATGAAGATGTGGTGCACAGCTTGTCTGGGCGTAACAAACGTGCACTTGGTCGGTGCTGCACAGGAGAAAGACGGAAATGGCGTTGGCTGCCTACACTAATTACACAGCAAAAAAGAAGACCAACACTGCCCGGAATAAATGAGAAAGCAGCAGGCGGGAGCTACCTCAATTTATAAAATACTTTAGGTCTTGTGACAGTGCATGCGCTGTCTAGGATGAACATAAAAATGCCTATTTAATACTGCCAAATTGCACTCCTCTCAGGTGGTTTCTGCATTTTCAGTGGAATGGTCAGATCTGTGAATTTTCTAGTTTGCTATTTCGTTAATCTTCGGCCTGTGATGCTTTACAAAGCTCCTTAAACTGATGGCAGCACAACAGAAGACCAGAGGTATAAGAAGGTATATACATCTGGATAATACGTTATTCATGGCACAAGGCAGAGATGCTATGGGCTCAGATGTTAATAGCAATTTCTCATTTGTAGAATCTGGGAATTGTGAGAAATCAAAACAGAGATGTTGATGTCATATCTGTATTTGAATTTTATGGGGTTCATGATAGACTGCACACGTCTATTGAAGCTTTCAGGGAAGAAAACAACTGAAAAAAGAACATATGTTAACTGTTAGCACAAACCTAAATATCATTGAGGAATCTATCTAGGATAGTGGGAAGCTTGCTGGCTTCAATTTTGGTAGCCTTTCCTGGGCCATTTCAATATCAGGCATTGCAACAACCGACGAGGATGCATTTGAAGAGGGGTCTGTCATATCTAGAAATGGAAATGAAGTAAACAGGAATGACTAGCTACTACGGCTAAATATGTGTAGTGTCTGTACAAGGAAAACCCATTGTTTTTTAGAAGGCCCTCACCTACCAACCTAGTTGGTGGCATGCTTCATCATCGGGCCCAACCCGAGGTACCGAGTGTACCTCAGGTGTGCTACGACGCCTGACTACAGCGGAGCAGGTTTTTTACGTGAGTGTGGGTGCTAGTGCATTGAGTGAGGTTTTAAAATTCTGTCCAAAGGGTTATTTTATTGGTGGGCCCCTGGCAGGGTTAAAAACAAAGGCTTTTGGAAGTGCAGGGATAGGCTTATTGCCTCACACGTCCAGTGTGGTCTACTATTTTCAGCCAGGCCTTTTTTTTTAACTGGCTTTCTTCAGGACCTTTTTGTATGTGAGGGTGATACAGGGGTCTTACATGTAGTCAGTATCCTTTATGTGTGGCACTCACTAAGGTGCTGTATTTGTGAGAGGTGGTTCCTCTCCGTTTTGTACCTGTAGGGAAAAGAGGGGATAGACACGGACACAAATGGTTAAGGACCTGTGGGTCTCGAAGGCACAACATATGTGATGTGGCGTCAGGTCATATGCAGTAACAGTGCTATTGTCTGAGAGAGCGAGCTACTTGCTGTGATAAAAGAGAAAGGGAATGTTTTTATACACAGGATTCATGCATCCTCCTAACTACTGGGGACAGAATCCCAAGCGTCTTTCCGGGGGTCCGGGATATATATGCGCACTTGGATTGAGCAGGAGAGAAAAAGAGCAAAGTGAAAGCATTAGTACATGGTCTGCGCTACCAGCGGTAAATGGTGCACACACAGTAGCGGCTGGTGGCAGCACTACGGGTGGCAGTACCGCGAGCAAACTCTGCACACTTACTTGGCAATGTCTCTGAGACCCCTGCAAACATAGCGTCCTGGCAGGAGCTCAAAGATTTCTGTTCTGTGGATCCAGTTTTTATGCCGATTTGTGGTTGCAGCTGAAACTCGTTAAAGTGGGCGTGGTCTCACGCTATTAACGTCACAGGGCAGCATTCCTGTAGAGGGGAGGAAATAGAGGCATACTTGTGTGCCCTTGCTATTCCGGCATGAAATGCTAGTTTCAGTAGTTTATGGGTGTTAGATACAAAAACCTGGACTGCCTGACAGGCCCTTGTTATAATTTTCCCACCTCATTTTTTCGTAAAATGTTTTCTCATTAGATAACACGTGGTGGGTGGGGCCACTTGTGTTGTTGTGGATGCATTAGTGTGATGGTAGTTACGGCTTGTGTTGCCATGTTCATAGTGGGAGTTGAAATGACTTGCATGACTGGCTGGGCTACGTCAACAGTCCAGTACTAAGAATACTACCCAGCTGCACATCATGGTGACAATCCACCAGTGCAGCACTCGTTGACAACCGACCGCTCGCCACATGTGCCATCCTATATGTCATATTAACATAGTCCAGTACTCCCACAGCTAAATGGCATGCCAGTTACTGTGCCAGGCGGTAGCAGAATGGAACCATCCATCACCTAAACCACCATACTGAGGCGTACCTCATATTGACCAACCACCAGAGGTATCGCCAGTGTCAATCCTAGCACCCAGTATTGCCCTATGTGTATACAATTATCATCAAGTTGAGGGGACACCAGAAGCAGCCCCCTCTAGTCAGCACAGGGTTACAACACAGTACTTTCAGTCACCACATGCCCGCTATTGACATAGCCCAGCCAGTCACGCAAGTCATTATAACTCCCACTATGAACATGGTAACACAACCCACACTACAACCCCCAGAGGACCCTGAGATCCTCCAACAACAACCTGCTAAAACTCGCCAAATTCAACTTAAAAACCAAAGGGGGTAAAACTCTGACCCATCTATCCTCCAGAGCATGGAACTCCATGCCCCACCACCTGAGGTCACAAACCAAAGAAACTCATTTTAGGAAACAACTAAAAACATGGATCTTCAGTCTCTCAGACGAGTATGTCTTGGCCGCCATCTAATCCTGCCTCTGTAACTACAACTGTATACACACTTTCCAGCTAGCGCCAGGATGCTCCTTCCGGAGTGATAGTTGCGCTCTACAAATACCAAATACAAATACAAATACAAATACATAACTACCATCACACTAATGCATCCACAACAACACAGTGGTCCCTCCCACCACGTGTTATCCGATGAGTAAACATATTACGAAAACATGTGGTGGGAAAATTCTAACAAGCGCCTGTCAGGCAGTCAAGGCTTTTGTATCTAACACACATAAACTACTGAAACTAGCGTTTCATGCCAGAATAGCAAGGGCACACAAGTATGTCTTCTATTTTCTTCTCTCTGCAGCAGAGGTCTTCAAACTTTTGTAGGTTGAGCCTCACCATCTGAATTTTTTTAGATGTTGGGCCGCCTCACCACCTGACAGAAATTTCTAGAATTGACCGCCACGTGCATATCACGGGCCATATTCGACAAATAATGTTGCTAGATCTGTTTGCAGCTCTGCGGCTTGCGCGTTAGTTCTGCTACAATGTAATTGTAGTATTCAAGTTAGACACACTTCCAGGCTGGGCTGACACACGTGGCACCGAACTTAAAGTGTCAACGTCACTGCAGTTAGTGCCCAATGATGAAGTAGACTCACAATACTAGGCTAAGTGCGTCACTTCCGACGGTCCTCCTGCTGCCGCCTGTGTTTCTTTAACTTAAAATGTGCAGCTCCTGCTCCTCCTGAACTCGCCGCTCTGAATGCAGCGGACCGAGGTATTTCCAACAGTAACAAATCCCAGCTGCGGCTGATTTTCACCGTTGTCAATGCAGGGAACCGTCGACCATCTGCGGTAAAGATGGCTCATGGATGGTTCCAATGTGGTATCGGATCCCACCTGCACCAGTCAGCCAAAGTCAGGTCTAGAGCGGCTGGCTGGCTCACGAGTCATGGTCACTGTGCAGCGCCGGGGGGAAATGGGGGGGCATTCGCAGTTAGAGTGGGTGCAGCAAGCTGCTGTGCTCATTGGTTGCAGCATGACTGATGGCACATCGGTGGCGGTAATATATCATGAGACTGGGAGGGACCAAGCCTACCGGGCCGCATCCGGGCTCAGCAGCTGTCCAGTGACGATCATGAATAATTATTACGTTCCTGAGAGAAGCAGGTAATCTATTAACTGAACTGTTATCAATTACATCTTTTTAAACACTTATCCGCTGCTGCCGTGAATAAATTGCTGTTAGTTTTTTTGAGCTACGTGACTAGGTTTATGTAGTACTAGTAGTAGGGCAGAAAAGCACCACGCCACGGAAGAACACTATCACAGCATGGGGGACTTTAGTTTGGGATGGGCTCACCAGCTTCTGCTTTGGGAGGCCTGCAATCAGGAACCACAAGTGATGACAAGAACACCATGCTGGCATGGCTGACCTGCAGCCATGATGTATCTTTTACCCATGTATGTATGGGTCTGTTTAAAAGCAGACAACTGTAGATTTGGTGGCCCAGCCACTGCCGGCATGTTAGAGATACTGCGTCTGCTATAGTGGCGACGAGGCAGCAGATAACTTTATAAGGCCCAAAGTCTTTACTATCCAATCGACATACAGTGGCGCAGAGTGGAATACCTGAGTGAGGTGACAAGAAGGAGGACTGTGCATGGGGGTGAGAAGAACTGTGAATTAAATACCGCCACGATCATACAAAGTGTTTGAATTTCTGAAAATATAATCAAATAGGAATGCCAGTGGCAGCATGGCAACGGAAAGCAATATGTCACATTTAAAAGCCATTCAATATTCTGAAGCTCTTAGGTAGCTTGTTCGTAAATATATTTATCCAATTATGACTTTCAGGTCAATGTATGATTCTGTCATTAAATAACACAGTTATCCTATGGAATTCAAAAGCCAAGCAACACAATGCAGATTTTGATATTACAGAAATTGTTTTTAAAGATCTGATAACTCACGTAAACTCTGCAGGCAAGGACTAGAATTTATACAAGTGAATTAATTGAATTAATGCTCCAATAGGTGTGTCATTTCTAATGTTTATATTCATTTCCCTAGCCATTACTGCTTGATTTTGCTCATGAGAAAAGTGTCACTCAGTGGTTAAAATGTCACTCATAATTAAACTGAAATTATAAAAGTGTAACACATAGCAATCTGAAACCGTGGCAGCTATGGAACAGTGATTTCAGCTGAAGAGGGAGGCAAGGAGTCTCCTCTGCTTTGAAATTGAACAAGAAGGAACAAGACTTTCTCTTCCATTGCTTTTGTTTTTAGCAGAGGAGATTTCCTGCCTCCCCCTGCAGCTGAAGCATTTCAGCTCCACCAATTAACCCCCTTGTCTGCTAAGTGAACTCTTAGCACTTAGCAGACAAAAGCATTGCACGGCGCCCCAATGATTTCCCCCTTTAGTTTGCTAATGAAAAGAAATTCCCATTTGAAATGGGTAAAGACTTGCAACGTGGGGAACAGTGGATGACAACAAAAGTAAGATGTTAGGGTTGAGTGCGCGCCCCCCCTGGGATGGTGTCCCACAGTGCGCGCCCCACACTTTGAAGAACTCTGCTCTACAGGAATGCTGCCCTGCGACGCTAATAGGGTGACACCACGCCCACTTTAATGAGTATAAGCTGCAACCACAAATCGGCATAAAAACCAGATCCACAGAACAGAAATATCGGAGCTCCTGCAAGGATACTAGGTTTGCAGCGGTCTCAGAGACATTGCCAAGTAAGTGTGCAGAGTTTGGTCATGCTCGCGGTACCGTCACCAGTAGTGCTGCCACTGGCCGCTACTGTGTGTGCAACATTTACCGCTGGTAGCGCAGACCATGTACTAATGCTTTTCAATTTGCTCTTTTTCTCTTCTTCTCAATTCAAGTGCACATATATGTATCTCTGACACCCGGCAGAGACGCTTGGAATTTTGTCCCCCGTAGTTAGGAGTAAGCATGAATCCTGTGCATAAAAACCTTTTCTTTCTCTTTTATCACAGCAAGTAGCTCGCTCTCTCAGACAATAGCACTGTTACCGCAAATGACCTATACTCGGCAAAATGCCACAAGTCGACACGACCGCTTGAGCACTGATGAATTTACCGTGATACACCTTAGGCACCTGACGCCGCGTCACATATGTTATGTCTTTGAGACCAACAGGTCCTTAACCATTTGTGTCTGTGTCTGTCCTCTCTTTTCCCTACAGGTACTAAAGTGAGAGGAACCACCTCTCACAAAAACAGCACCTTAGTGAGTGCCACACATACAGTATACTGACTACACGTAAGACCACTGTATCACCCTCACATAAAAAAAGGTCCTGAAGAGTGCCCGCTATAAAAAAGGCCTGGCTTAAACTAGTAGACCACACTGGACATATGAGGTCATAAGCTTATCTCTGCACGTCCAAAAGCCTTTGTTTTTAACCCTGCCACGGGCCCATCAATAAAATAACAGTTTTGGACCCCATGGACAGAATTTTAAAACCTCACTCAATGCACTAGCACCCACACTCATGTAACAAAACCTGCTCCGCGGTATTCAGGCGTCGTAGCACACCTGAGGTACACTTGGTCCCTCGGGTGGTGCCCGATGATGAAGCATGTCACCAACTAGGTGGGTGAGGGCCTTCTAAAAAAACAATTGGTTTTCCTTGTACAGATACTACACATATTTAGTCGTAGTAGCTAGTGCCTCTTGTTTACTTCTTATTCCCCTGGGGAAACGAACTAGCAACTCTAGTTCCTCTGTCTCCTTTTGATTACATAAATATCTAGAAATGGTCCGCAGGTCAGAAGAGGCCAGATTAGAATGGGAATGGAGTTAATCTTACATGGAGGTGATTGATGGTTGAGCAGTGATTAGGAGGAAATTAAAGATAGTGAAAGATTCAGAGACCAATTAGCTACACTATGGAGCACATTGTGGCCATGCATCGACATAAGTCCTTTAGTCTGCATATCTACTGTTGGGAGTTGTTGGCAGGGTTAGCAGTGAAGAAATTCACAAAGCATAGGTGCAGCTGAGCATTTTGCTACATAAACCACCTGGGGAAGGGGAATGACAATTTTGGCAGTACTGTCAAAAGAGGTTTTAAACTTTTACCTAGAGTATGACATTTTAGTGACTGCAGACTATAGACAGGTTTTTACAACGAAATAGTAGATTTTGAGTAATGATGAGGTTAGTGTCACCTAGACCTGTTTGCTAGCAAACTAAATTGGCAGTTTGAGCAGAAGTGTGGTATCTCGATCTAATAAAACTTTCTTTGCAGCCTCAAGTAATATTACCTTATAAACGGCACATACTGGTGAAATCAGCAGGGGAAATGCATCTCCTAATAGACGAAATCCTATAGACCCTAATAGTATGGAAGATTTCAATCAGTTACCATCAGTGTCTTTTTTTATAAACATGCAAATCAGCTGATTAAGGAACCATGGGTATCAAGAACACACAGAAACTATAAGACAGCATGCGCTAAATGGGCAACCTGGTGTATGGGGTGGGGAGTACATCATTTGAAGCTATAGTTCACATATTGATTTTTTGTCAGATTTGGCACAGCAAGATAAGGCATACAGGATGGTTAATTGTTCTAAGTCATATTTTGACAGGCCTGGCTTAGGTGAATCACGCACTAAGTAGGGGAGTATCACTTGGTATACTGGTTGTTAGAAGGGTTATATGACAGAAGCATGCATGGCTAAACAACTTGAGCCTCAACAACGTGGTTGCAACAACAAATGCATCTTAACCGCTCTTTCCTTTACCACCCATGTCTTTACACACATGCTTTTACAGCAAATTACTGTAAAAAGGCATGATTGCTATCGGGATATGCATGGTAATTGCAAATTCCAGCCCGCATGCCCACCTGCCCTGTCCTATACCACTTGATACTCCAGCCCATTTAATCCACCCCTCCCCGTCTTTAAAACTACCCCCTAACACTCAGTCCCTGCCCCAAAATCTAACCCAACCCCCATGCCCTGAGCCCTAAAATCCTGCCCGTACCCTGAACTCTAAAACTGGCTGCTTCTTTGCCCTTAAAACTACCCCTTCCCCTCCCCCTGCCCTTAGGCGTTATACCCTGCCCCTGCCAAAACCTATTCTGACCTGAGCCACCCGCCCTGAGCCCTAAAACTGCCAGCTTCACTGAAAACTGCCCATTCCCCCTGCCCTCAGCCCTACAACCCAGCACCAGCACTTAAAACAACACCAAGCCTCGCCGCCTGAGCACTAAAACCCTGTCCCCTTCCCAAAAATCCACGGCAATCCCCACACACCCTGAACCCTAAAACTACCCCACTGCTAAAAACTACCCCCCCCAAACCCTGCTGGACTTGACTCACTTGTCTGTGTCTTGGGCTTCCTGTCCTGATACTTTCTGTTATTCTCCAAGCCCATTCGGGCATCTAAACTGCTGTCTGCCTTAACCAAGCATAAGAGTCAGATTTCACCAATGGAATAGGTTGATAAATAGGCAAGATTTTCTGTCAAAAATGACAGATTAAAATGTATAATTTATACTTAGACATTTTCCAGGATCCAGCTACTTCTATGCAGTTTGAAAATAGCTTTTGGAGGGCTAGTCACTGAAGGAACGTGACATCCTTAATTTTGCATCTTTTCAACTTCAAAATATCAGGCACCTGACCTTGAATATAGGCAACAAGTTGTACTTGGTGGTGACCTATTAATATTAAAAAAGCATGGATTCCCTCCTGTTAGAAAGGGGTATTTTAAAAGGTTTGTGAGAAGATTTTCAGGCTGCTGCAGTCAGACTACACATTGTACGGTTGAAGACATGTTTTATAGGCCTACTTTGTAGATGGCACATTAGGTGCTGCAGCCCACATTCGGCAATTATCTTCCAGGCCCGGCGTGCATTTTCAACTCCATATATTGGGGGCGTGTAGGTAAGTTCAGTTTGTAAATCAGGGGTAAGCCAATTTAACATGTTTACCTGAGAAGCGCAGTCATTTCACTCCTGTCTTGATGGGGTATAGTGTTTTAGGCCCAGAAAAAGTAATAGGGCACAAATTGGGTTAACATCACATCAAAAAAGGTAATTTCATATTAACCTCCCAGCAACAAGCAAGGCAAACTACCCTTCCTCATAGGAGTTCTTATTAGTAAGGATGGGAAAATCTGGAAAGATCATTAGCATTAATGTAGCTAGTCCCAGGTCTGTGTTTGATCATATAGTCCATACCAAGTAGGGAGATAACCTACTTCAATAGTTTGGTATCCTCTCACTGCATTCGCATTAGCCACCTTAGAGGTCTGAACCTGAAGTGAGTAATAGTGAGTACCAGATATATATGATCTCTGTTTCTTCAGAGACCAGACCACTCCAAATTACATCGTGTAGTAGCACTCTACTGTTAAATGCTACTTGTTTGTTTTTGCCTTCTCATTCTATTGAGATAAATCATAAAACTGTCCCAATGCCATGCTCAGAAGCAACTGTCTGCACTACAAATTCTTTGCAGAAGTTGATTGCATTAAGGACAGGCACCGTGCTTCCTTCAGGGTGTGAAACATCTTTAACATGTTTCTTTCAAGTTTAGAGAGGTGCAGCACTGCTACCTTAATGCTTCAAAAGCCTGCTGTATTAGTCCATGAGGTCCATGAAGGCCTTCACTTTAGACTGTGGTTTGTAGGCTCCAAGGCCATAATGGTCTGAATCCTTAGCTGGACCTGGAGAGGCTAAACTTGTCCCCCATAAACTTGGTGGCTCAGGTACACCACAGAACCCTTCCCCAACTGCTACTTACTGATCTTTGCTAATCAGGCCAATTTGTTGCATACCAGGCCTGAAGCATTTCCACTGATGGGACAGATGGTAACCACAGCAATGTAATCTAGATATGCAGCACCAAACTCCTCCAACCCAGCTAGTACCCGGATGACCAACTTCAGTAAGCTGATGTGGAATTCTTGAAACCGAATGAAAATATCCTGAACTTCCCCACAGGAATATTTTATACAAGACCTTTATTGAAAGCAAAGCCATTGACACCACCAAGTCTTTACATTTTCACATTGCACTATATCATACACTACAAAAAAAACATGCGAGCGATGATCGAGAAGAACCGTACACAGCCTTTTTGCCGGCATCCCGTAGGCCCGGCAGCGTGGTGATGCTGATGATGGTGATGATGAACAAGAGTATTGGGCAAGAGCTAGTGAGAGCTGACATTTTTCCCGAAGAGTTGAAAAAAGACTTACGCTCGCAATGGGGGATGAAACCTGTGGAAGGCCACCACAAGTGTGGAAATTGCATTGCATACGAATCCACAATTAAAGGGATGGAATTCACTCATAAAGGCGTGAAATGGAAACATACAACTTTCACTAACTGTAAGACAAAAAATGTTGTTTACGCGGTGATTTGTCCCTGTAGTAACATCTATATAGGGGAAAACAAACCAGCAGATCAATCAAAGGATAACACACCATTGGACTAGGATAAAAAAGAAAGTGAGCACGGGCCCGATGGTTGACCATTTCATAAAAGAAGGTCACTCTGAAAGGGACTTCAAATGGACCATGTTGGTATCATTGAAAGTATCTGGAAACATGACAAATATTGATTCTTTCTTGCTGGCCAAAGAAGCATATCTAATAATGAAGTTCAATAGTGTTCTCACAGGCCTAAATGAAATGTTAGAGCTGTCAAGAGTGTGAAGTCATAAGAAAGTACCAGCTGTTGTTAATCCCCATGTTGCTCTTACAAATGTTGATAAAATTTGATATTACATGTATATAATGACCAGATGATGATGATAGAAAAAGTTTGTATATAGCAGTTTTCAACCCTCTGGCTTGATATCGAGTCTTACACAACATTCACAGATTTTAAAATTAGGTCCTTGGTCCACATATGACAGCAAGATGATGCCTGGTGCCACTGTTTTGCCTTGAATGCCTCACTATTGGTTCGCACCTGGTGAGGGCGCCCTTACCAGCCCCACAATTTATACACAAACTTGGAAGCATTCCCGTTTTTTGTTTATATTGCAATAAGTAAACAGCATCAGGCTACGTAATTGGCCAGGACATGCGTGAAGCCATATTATAGTGAAGTACATGGTATCGGGGAGACTACATCCCCCATGAGGCTGCGGGCCTTGTTTACAAAGAAACAGGAAGTGACGGATAATCACTTCCGATGTTGCAAGCAGAGACGCGGTAAATACGAGTCCTAGACGGGCGTCTCTGTCCGCGAGGTTGAAAGAAATTTTCCCCGTCTGGCCACAAGCACCGAATGAGAGGTAAGAATTGCTGCGTTAAACGTGCAAGCGAAGCAGCGTATGGCACTAAGCCATCGCTTAATAATGGGTTCCGGGTTTTTCCATAGATCCCCCGAGGGGAACATGAACACAAGTATGCGGAAACAATAAACCTCCAAATTCCCCACGAACATTACAGGTACCCGGGGGGCTCGAAGTAGTGCATAGATATAAGGCAGTCGGAAGCTTTAATATGAACGTGCTTCCTTTACACAGATTTGACCCACACAGAATATTGTGTAGCAGTGGCAAGGAAAAACGCTCACCATCCTTAGTCCATACATTAAAGCTATGTTTGAAGGCTTGATGTACCATACATATGTCATGACTAAATGAAGGAAACGGATATAGTGAGACCAATTGATTGTTTTGTCTCTATAGGGCACATACAGATCATCTTGCTGCCTATATTTGGATGTTTTGAAGGCCTAAGGACTGGGTTCACAAGACATTAATAAAAGGTATGATCTACTAACCAGGTGGAGTTCTAACAGTGTAACAGGGAGGTGGAGGTAGTATTATTGATTTTTTCTACTTTTTGTTTTTAGATATGTCCAATATGTTCACAGTAAGGAGCACTGATGAAAGCCCGTAAAGAAAATAACAAGGCGAGAAACGCGTCGGCATAATCAATCTATGATGTTTAAGAATTGAACCATAAATCAGGCAAAATGAATTGTTAATTGAGAACAAAAAACTGATTTGTACATAGGATACGGCGTATGTAGGAATCTATATGAAAAAGAGTTTAAAAAGTTTCGGGTTTCAGCATTACAATTTATGACAAAAACAAAGCGGCCAGAATAAATAACGGTGAGGGTTCCATGAGCAGGTTCCTGAAACTAGACCCAAGCAAAAGCCATTGTGAATTCTTGCCTTAATCGAGAAAACCGCAATACGACAAAGTAACGGATACGGCGCTTAAAACTTTGATCCCACGTCCACACAAGTAAAACAGGTGCTCACCTTTGCACTTCAGGTTCAGTGATGGGCTGAAATTTTCCCCGTCTGGCCACAAGCACCAAATGAGAGATTGCCCCGAGGGGAACATGAACACAAGTATGCGGGACCAATAAACCTCCGAATTGCCCACGAACATTACAGATTTGACCCACACAGAATATCATGTACCAGTGGCAAGGAAAAACACTCACATCCCTTAGCCCATTCATTAAAGGGCACATACAGATCATCTTGCTGCCTATATTTGGATTTTTTGGAGGCCTAAGGACTGGGTCCACAAGACATTAATAAAAGATATGTCCAACATGTTCACAGTAGGAGCCCTGATTGAAGCCCGTAAAGAAAATAACGAGTCTAGAAACGCGTCGGCATAATCAATCTATGATGCTTAATAATTGAACCATAAATCAGGCAAAATAAATTGTTAATTGAGAACAAAAAACTGGTTTGTACATATATGCCCAAGTAGGATACGGCGTATGTAGGAATCTATATATATATGTGATGTATGTGGTGTAATTAATGTGGAGTTTATGACATATTGTGTATTATATGATGTTTGTGAAAAATGTGATTGTTTTACATTGTCTAAGCACGTCATTGTTATTAATGTTAAATTCAGTATAATTTTTGTGTGATTCTCCAAATGAGAGGAATTCCAAAAAGAAGTAACAAAAACATAGGAAAGAGGGTAAATAAATAACCATAATCACAAAAAGCATATAGTGTGATTGCAGATTTGACCCACACAGAATATCATGTACCAGTGGCAAGGAAAAACGCTCACATCCCTTAGCCCATTCATTAAAGGGCACATACAGATCATCTTGCTGCCTATATTTGGATTTTTTGGTGGCGAAAGGACTGGGTCCACAAGACATTAATACAGGATATGTCCAACATGTTCACAGTAGGAGCCCTGATTAAAGCCCGTAAAGAAAATAACGAGGCTAGAAACGCGTCGGCATAATCAATCTATGATGCTTAATAATTGAACCATAAATCAGGCAAAATAATTGTGTGATTCTCCAAATGAGAGGAATTCCAAAAAGAAGTAACAAAAACATAGGAAAGAGGGTAAATAAATAACCATAATCACAAAAAGCATATAGTGTGATTGCTTTATTTGAAAAAATAGGATTCCAGGTACAATTTTTGTATATATATTGATAAATGGCCCTACCTGGGTCCTGTCCATTGGGCCTGACCCCCCTCTTGGTTTAATCATTGAAACACAGTGGCACCTGAGATCAGTGCTATGAAATTCCCGCGTGGTATACAGCGCTACACCAAAAAGCATGAATAAAGAGAGCTCAGCATAGTACCTGCGGCTGCCCTCCTCTGGCTGTGCTGCAGGAAGAAATGAAGGGTGCCAGAGCTGCCAAGGGGTCTGTAGAAACAGCCTGTGCTTGTAAGGAGTGGGGGGCTTTCTCAGACAGACCCCTTTACCGGGAGGCACTTCTGATATCACTGCCACACTGATGCCTCATTTGTGCCAAGCATTCCTCTGCTGTTATCAGTGACCCCCTCCACCCGAGCTCCTCACTTCCCAAGCACAGCTCTCAAACATTCACTGCTATTTTAAGCAAAACATTTTAACATGAATACATTTAAAAGTTGTGTATTGGTAAAAACCTGACGGAATCCAGGGACTTGTTTGTTGTTTTTATTAATTCTTGCTATGAACTAGTGCTGTCACTTCATTAACAGTTTTACGAACATTCACAAACACAATGCATGTAATTTCTGGAGGTTCCGAGCAGACAGCAGAGGATCTTAAAATCTGACTTGCGCTCATTCCTTAAAACTTTATTGTGAATTTCCAAAGGCTTGCTTACCTCGAGGCTGGAAGTCCACAGGTGTTCACGCGGGGTCCTGCAACTCCACAGAGGTGTGCACCCTGTGCCGTACTAGTGCAGAGATGCTCACCCTGTGCCCCTACCAGTGCAGAGGTGTGCACCCGGTGCCCATACTAATGCAGAGGTGCATATGCTGTGGATATTCAAAACTGTTTTGCCAAAGCATTTTTTTTTTACACAAGCAACTTAACCAAGGAATGTATGGCAATGGCTAAGAAACAGAAGGGGTCATAGGGGTTAAAGCGAAAAGCACTGCTACGGATAAGAGAGATAGCCTGACAAACAATGCATTAAAGCTGCCACAAGGAATCCCAAACATGACTAACACGCTTTCAGAGAGAGGTTCTGATGATAGGATCAGCTAAAGTAAATAAACCATCTGCCTCTGTCCGTGATGTGTGCAGAGGCTCCAGTGATGTCGGTGCTACCTACATCCAGGCAACGCAACAGCTGTGGTCACGTAGGAAAAGCGGGCAATGGCGAACTGCTGCCAATAAGTGCACAGGCGCCGATGTTAAATAAAGGTAAAGCATACATAAACAATAAACATGTCCGTCTCCTCCATTGCAGCACTCATGGAAAGGGGCGACCACTCGGTCCCCCCGCACGTATGGCAGAGTACCACGATCCCCCCGGGAAGCCATCTTGGGCGGGAAGCGTGTCTCGGCTGGTATGCCCGAAGCGGCGTAGCCGGGGCGCGCTTTTTCCCGCCCTAGAGTGGGCTGGCCTAGACACTGACGTGGCTGGCCACGCCCTATGGGCAGGCAGGGGCGGGTTTACGCCCGCCCTGAAGACGGATAAAAAGGGACGCAAGACCAGAAGGCATCCTCTTGTTCCTGTGCTCTGAAGCTGCACCTCCTCGCTGCACGTGAGCTCGAGACGGAACGAAGAGCCAATTTTGAGCGTTGTAATCTTTCTTTTGTCTTACAGATACTCTGTCGGAGAAATGCCCAAGAAAGGCGGAAAGAGAATGACGACTGAACAGATGCTTCGGGTCCTCATGAAGGAGATGACCGAGCTGAAGAAGCGGGTGGCGGAGAGAGAGGGGGAAGGGGGGCCGGAACGTCCTTCGGCTGGAGCAGCCCCAGGAGGGAGAGCCAAGAGGCCAAGGAGGGGACCAGCGGGGGGAGACGTCCCGGTTCCCCGTACCCCGCTCGAAGCGCCAACCCCAGTACCCGTGGAGGGGAATCCGATTCCCGTGGTGGTCACCCCGGTGTCCAATGAAGATATGCCGCCCGAGCTGGCAGCACAACTTGCAGCGTGGTTGGGCGAAAGTAGTGAGGGCGCCACGGCTGTCGACGCGCAGGCGCTGATGAAGCAATTGCGCGAGAAACGGGATGCAGCCAAGGTGTCCGCGCCGGCTGCAGTAGTTGACAAGCCACAAGGGACGATTACGACCGCAGAGGCAGCGTCCGGTGCAGGTAAGCGGCCATTGCCGATTGCGAGGGATGAGTCAGCACCCTCTCGTAGAGAAAGGTTGGGTCAACATGTGCCTTTGGCAATTAAAGAGAAGATTTGGGCGGGGGAATATGTGAACATCTTCTCGTTGCTTGTTGATCATTATGAGGTGGAGCATGTTAAGGGCCATAAAGACCTCATGCATCCGAGTGTTTGGCGCGCAAAAATGGCCGCCTTTAAAGTGAATGAGAATATTGGCAATTGGGGCAAAGCATGGGGGATTTTTACGTCGATCTTGGGGGAACGTAGGCCCGAGTTGCTTTCCGAGTTGCCGACCTATCAGTCGCGAATCATGGGGTACTCGACGTCACACCAGGGTAACCATTGGATCTGCTACGATAATCTTTTTAGAAAGGCTAAAGAGCATGATAAAAGCTTAACCTGGGATTGTTACGATTCTTTGACATGGGATAAAATGAAGGAGACAGGTATGTTGAAAATGCCATTGGTAGGGAGTAATGTTGGCGAATCCTCCCGCCAATATGCGGGGACGCCCTTTCGATCAGGTACGGGTACCGACGATTACTCGAGACCTGCCAGCAATACAGGGAAAAGGGGGTTCTGCTGGAATTTCAACAGAGGTAAATGTACTAGGCCCCAGGGATCGTGTAAATTTAAACACGAATGTAGTGGGTGCGGGTCGTCCCATCCTGAGTCCACGTGCAGAGCCAAAACGGGTGATAACGGGGGTAGAGGAGGCGCCAAACAGGTCTAACATAGTCCGAGGGGCGCCTTTACCTACCCCGATTGATACCTTGGCGATGATTCCCTGGCTCAGTGAATACCCGGATCGTACTTCTGCTGGGGTGCTGCGGAACGGGTTTTCGTATGGTTTCCGCATCCCAGTAGGGGACTTTCAGGGTGTGGAGAAGTGTAAAAATCAACTTTCGGTCCTGCAGCATACGACCGTGGTACAGGATAAGATCCGGAAAGAGGTTACTCGAGGTCGGGTTGCCGGCCCGTTTAGTGTACCCCCGGTGCAGAGTTTTGTTTGTTCTCCTTTAGGGGTGGTCCCCAAGAAGGACCCGGGTGAGTTCCGACTGATTCATAATTTATCAGCTCCACGTGGTCTTTCTGTAAACGATGCAATAGACCCAGAAGTGTGTTCGGTGCGGTACGCATCCTTCGATGAGGCCGTAGCCATTTTGAATCGCCTGGGGCCCGGGGCGCTGATGGCGAAGTCAGATATCGAGTCAGCGTTCCGATTGCTCCCGGTACACCCAGACAACCAGCGTCTCCTAGGTTTCATGTTTCAGGGTCATTATTACATGGATAGGTGTATGCCGATGGGGTGCTCTATATCTTGTGCCTATTTCGAGAAATTCAGTAGTTTTCTACAATGGGTCTTCACAAAGAGGACGGGTTTCCAACATGTAATGCATTACCTTGATGATTTTCTGTTCCTTGGGGCAGCCGGGGATCCCGAATGTGGCCAGGCCTTGGCCGAATTTTGTGTGTTAATGAAGGAGTTTGGTGTGCCATTGGCACCAGGTAAGACGGTGGGTCCTGCGACTTGCCTCGAGTTTCTGGGGATCGAGTTAGACTCCAGTGAGGGTTGTTTTCGTTTACCAGCTGACAAAGTGGGGAAATTCAGGGCAGCCCTGCAAATGTGTATAAATGGATCTAAAGTTACGCTGCATCAATTACAGCAGTTGGTGGGACAGTTGAATTTTGCCCTGAGGGTTATACCGATGGCCCGCCCCTTTTCCCGTTCAATTGCCCAAGCTATGGTCGGCCTAAAGGAGGGTCATCATTGCACGAGACTATCGGCTGAGGTCCGCCAGGACATGCGCATTTGGTTAGCATTTCTGGCGGATTTTAATGGTCGAGTCGTCTGGAACAAACCGGCCGTGTCCTCTGAAGAGCTGGGGCTATGGACAGATTCGGCAGGTAGCATAGGTTTTGGTGCCATCTTCGGCACAAACTGGTCAGCACAAAGATGGCCGGCATGGTGGCATGACAATGGACTGACAAGTAATATTGCTTTCCTGGAACTTTTCCCCATTTTGGTGGCCCTGAGAACCTGGCCCGAAGGGTTCAAAGATCACTCTGTGGTATTTTGGTCTGACAATATGACCGTGGTCGAGTGCATCAATAGCCAGGCAGCACGATGTAAACTGATTTTAAGACTGCTCAAAGAAATTGTTTTACTGTGTATGCAACTGAATGTGCTATTCAGAGCAAAACATGTCCCGGGGGTAATGAATCAGGCGGCTGATGCACTGTCTCGCTTTCATATGCAGGCTTTCTCGGGTTTCCTTCCCACAGCGGACCCAGAGCCGGCACCCTTTCCCGAAGCTCTCTGGTCTCTCGGTGCCCCGAACTTCGTCACCTCGTGGGAGAGAGCCTAGCACCAAGGACAAGGAAGGCATATGAAGGGGCGTTTCGGTCCTATTTAGCCTTTTTGGGGACTGATAGAGAGGGGCTTTGGGACCACAAGGAATGGGTAGTGAATTTTCTGATGTCCTTACGTAGGGCTGGGAAATCGGTGGCTACGGCCCAGAGGCATCGTGCTGCCATTTCCTTTGTTGCCAGGGCTCATGGTATCCAGGACCCGACAGCGTCTTTCGTTGTACAGAAAGCGCTGCGTGGGTGGCAACGCCTTGAGGGTCGCAGAGTAGATGGGAGGCGCCCGATAGGTTTGGATAGGTTGGCCCAGTTGTTGGCCACACTCCCTGCCACATGTTCATCTCAGTTTGAGACGGTGTTGTTCCGAGCCGCTTTTACGCTGGCATTTCATGGAGCGATGCGGGTAAGCGAACTGGTGGCAAGGAACAAAGGGATGTGACAGGGGGTTTGTGCCAGGAACACGTTCAGATCAGAGGAGAGACAATGACTGTCTCCTTTGTCAGGTCCAAGACCGATCAAGATGGGATGGGTGACTGCATAATCATACGCAGGATTCCCGGGTCCTCCATGTGTCCGGTAAAGTGTTTAGAAGACTACCTAGCACGAAGGGTGGCATCATGGGGGGGGACCTTGTTGAGACACGCGGACGCCACCCCACTGACGAAATTTCAGTTTCAGCGGGTGCTTGCGATGTCAATTGCCGCTGCGGGCTTGAACCCGGGCGAGTTTGGGACCCATTCCTTTCGGATAGGGGCTGCTACGGAAGCTACAGCTAGGGGTCTTAATGTTGAACAAGTGAAACGAGTGGGGCGTTGGTCCTCCAAGTGTTATAAGAGGTATGTGCGGTTGCACATGTTGTGAAGCTGTAATGATGTACTCACGCTTCTTGTTTTTGTTTGGTTTTCAGTTACGCAAGCCTACGAGGCGGGGCGGACTATGCAGTCGACCCAACACCGGGCCAGCGGTCAGACATCACCGGCTGTGAGAAAGGAGGTGTGGGTCGTGGGCCACTCATACGTGAGGCGTGCCGCGGACGTATTCAAAGCAGGTGACATGATTCACGTAGCTGGGGAATACGGGTACAGTGTGTCCTTCTACGGAAGAGGCGGTCTCTGTATTGATCAGTTTCAAGCATTTTTCGAGGGTTTGTTAGGGCGGACGAGGTCACCGCCGTCTATAGTCATAGTACATCTAGGGGGCAATGATTTGGTCACCACCGGTAGACGACTTCTCCTGGAGGCAATGCTTTCCACTGTAAGTTGGTTGGCGAGGAGAGTTCCGGGGTGCACAATTGCGTGGTCCCATATGATCCCACGAAAGGTGTGGCGAGGGGCTATTTCTGTTCCTGCTTTGAATCACTCTGTGAGAAAGCTTAATAACAAAGTGAGTAGGTTGTTCCGTTCCAGGACATTGCATTCTATTTCGCATGGCTGTATTAATGATGACAGTATGTATTTGGGGGATGGTGTGCATTTGTCTCGGGTGGGGAATGAGTTACTCATAGGAGACTTCTTAGCATGGTTAAAAACGTTAAAACATGACCTTTAGGTAGGAGCTTTGTGGGGGGTCCGGATAGCCGGTCAACTATCCGGCCTGTGGCGGTAAGGTCATGATCGGTGAGCACTAATTGGAAGATCCCTATGAGTGGGCGTCACCCAACACGGATGGGAGCGCTCGAGAGAGGTGGCCATTGGCCCCTCAACGGGGAGGCGGTCCCTTCTAAGGATGGGTCGCCGAAAGAAAAGGAAAGGCGGTCAAGGCCCCTTCCTGTGTAGGAGGGGTTACAGCCCCCTCCTGGGGAATTTCCCGGGGCCAGTGACGTCTGCGACGGCAGATGTGGTAAGTTGTGCGGGGTTTAGGGGGGGGTCTACGCTACCTTCTAGATACCTCACACGAGTCCTCGAACGACCTTTAAGTGGCGTCGAGTTTTATTGGTGCCCCCGTCAAGTCAAAGGGAAATTGGTAGTTGCACTTGAGGTACGCCTCAGTGCTGTCGCCCCTCACAAGTGGGGGGGGTATTTCTGGTTAGGGATCTTGACACCGGTTACGACCTTGCCGTTGGCCCTTAAACGTTAGGATGTACAATTTCATAATTTCAAGTAAATGTTAGTAGGATGTTAGTTCGGCTAGGAGAACCTCTGTATTAGAGAATCTGTTAAGGTTAGCCAAACATCGCAATGTGGTAATGAAATTGTACATTAATATGAAACTGTTGATTTAATGTTTTAATTTTGTTTTAATAAATACGGCCAGGAGGGTCACTCCCTCCCTCTTCCAAAAACTTCAAGAACTGTTTCCTGTTTCCCTCCTTTGGGGATTGTGTTGAGAGGGGGTGGCGGGTATCTCAGCCATATGGAAAGGGGCGACCACTCGGTCCCCCCGCACGTATGGCAGAGTACCATGATCCCCCCGGGAAGCCATCTTGGGCGGGAAGCGTGTCTCGGCTGGTATGCCCGAAGCGGCGTAGCCGGGGCGCGCTTTTTCCTGCCCTAGAGTGGGCTGGCCTAGACACTGACGCGGCTGGCCACGCCCTATGGGCAGGCAGGGGCGGGTTTACGCCCACCCTGAAGACGGATAAAAAGGGACGCAAGACCAGAAGGCATCCTCTTGTTCCTGTGCTCTGAAGCTGCACCTCCTCGCTGCACGTGAGCTCGAGACGGAACGAAGAGCCAATTTTGACCCACCCACCAGCCCCTGAAGACAGCCAGTTGTTTTGAATAAAAGTTGATGGATAATTCTAATTTCGTTTACAGGTTGTGGTATTATCGTGTTGATTTTGAGTGTGTAATAAAGAATGGTCTATTTCATTTATGTTTTGTGATTAAAGAAATTCGGCTTTAGTGTTCATTTATAAGCATGCTTTTAATACGGTCGTAGTAGCCAATGTAATTTTAGTTTAGTAGGTTAGTTAGCATTGTCGTATTTATTTTGGTCGGGCGGTAAGGTCATGATCGGTGAGCACTAATTGGAAGATCCCTATGAGTGGGCGTCACCCAACACGGATGGGAGCGCTCGAGAGAGGTGGCCATTGGCCCCTCAACGGGGAGGCGGTCCCTTCTAAGGATGGGTCGCCGAAAGAAAAGGAAAGGCGGTCAAGGCCCCTTCCTGTGTAGGAGGGGTTACAGCCCCCTCCTGGGGAATTTCCCGGGGCCAGTGACGTCTGCGACGGCAGATGTGGTAAGTTGTGCGGGGTTTAGGGGGGGTCTACGCTACCTTCTAGATACCTCACACGAGTCCTCGAACGACCTTTAAGTGGCGTCGAGTTTTATTGGTGCCCCCGTCAAGTCAAAGGGAAATTGGTAGTTGCACTTGAGGTACGCCTCAGTGCTGTCGCCCCTCACAAGTGGGGGGGGGGTATTTCTGGTTAGGGATCTTGACACCGGTTACGACCTTGCCGTTGGCCCTTAAACGTTAGGATGTACAATTTCATAATTTCAAGTAAATGTTAGTAGGATGTTAGTTCGGCTAGGAGAACCTCTGTATTAGAGAATCTGTTAAGGTTAGCCAAACATCGCAATGTGGTAATGAAATTGTACATTAATATGAAACTGTTGATTTAATGTTTTAATTTTGTTTTAATAAATACGGCCGGGAGGGTCACTCCCTCCCTCTTCCAAAAACTTCAAGAACTGTTTCCTGTTTCCCTCCTTTGGGGATTGTGTTGAGAGGGGGTGGCGGGTATCTCAGCCATATGAGCTAATATACATGAAGATGTGGTGCACAGCTTGTCTGGGCGTAACAAACGTGCACTTGGTCGGTGCTGCACAGGAGAAAGACGGAAATGGCGTTGGCTGCCTACACTAATTACACAGCAGAAAAGAAGACCAACACTGCCCGGAACAAATGGGAAGCAGCAGGCGGGAGCTACCTCAATTTATAAAATACTTTAGGTCTTGTGACAGTGCATGCGCTGTCTAGGATCAACATAAAAATGCCTATTTAATACTGCCAAATTGCACTCCTCTCAGGTGGTTTCTGCATTTTCAGTGCAATGGTCAGATCTGTGAATTTTCTAGTTTGCTATTTCGTTAATCTTCGGCCTGTGATGCGTTACAAAGCTCCTTAAACTGATGGCAGCATAACAGAAGACCAGAGGTATAAGAAGGTATATACATCTGGATAATACGTTATTCATGGCACAAGGCAGAGATGCTATGGGCTCAGATGTTAATAGCAATTTCTCATTTGTAGAATCTGGGAATTGTGATCAATCAAAACAGAGATGTTGATGTCATATCTGTATTTGAATTTTATGGGGTTCATGATAGACTGCACACGTCTATTGAAGCTTTCAGGGAAGAAAACAACTGAAAAAAGAACATATGTTAACTGTTAGCACAAACCTAAATATCATCGGGGAATCTATCTAGGATAGTGGGAAGCTTGTTGGCTTCGATTTTGGTAGCCTTTCCTGGGCCATTTCAATATCAGACATTGCAACAACCGACGAGGATGCATTTGAAGAGGGGTCTGTCATATCTAGAAATGGAAATGAACTAAACAGAAATGACTAGCTACTACAGCTAAATATGTGTAGTGTCTGTACAAGGAAAACCCATTGTTTTTTTAGAAGGCCCTCACCTACCAACCTAGTTGGTGGCATGCTTCATCATCGGGCACAACCCGAGGTACAGAGTGTACCTCAGGTGTGCTACGACGCCTGACTACAGCGGAGCAGGTTTTTTACGTGAGTGTGGGTGCTAGTGCATTGAGTGAGGTTTTAAAATTCTGTCCAAGGGGTTATTTTATTGGTGGGCCCCTGGCAGGGTTAAAAACAAAGGCTTTTGGACGTGCAGGGATAGGCTTATTGCCTCACACGTCCAGTGTGGTCTACTATTTTCAGCCAGGCCTTTTTTTTTTAACTGGCTTTCTTCAGGACCTTTTTGTATGTGGGGGTGATACAGGGGTCTTACATGTAGTCAGTATCCTTTATGTGTAGCACTCACTAAGGTGCTGTATTTGTGAGAGGTGGTTCCTCTCAGTTTTGTACCTGTAGGGAAAAGAGGGGATAGACACAGACACAAATGGTTAAGGACCCGTGGGTCTCGAAGGCACAACATATGTGATGTGGTGTCAGGTCATATGCAGTAACAGTGCTATTGTCTGAGAGAGCGAGCTACTTCCTTTGATAAAAGATAAAGGGAAGGTTTTTATACACAGGATTCATGCTTCCTCCTAACTACTGGGGACAGAATTCCAAGCGTCTTTGCCAGGGGTCCGAGGTATATATGCGCACTTGGATTGAGCAGGAGAGAAAAAGAGCAAAGTGAAAGCATTAGTACATGGTCTGCGCTACCAGCGGTAAATGGTGCACACACAGTAGCGGCTGGTGGCAGCACTACGGGTGGCAGTACCGCGAGCAAACTCTGCACACTTACTTGGCAATGTCTCTGAGACCACTGCAAACATAGTGTCCTGACAGGAGCTCCAAGATTTCTATTCTGTGGATCCAGTTTTTATGCCGATTTGTAGTTGCAGCTGATACTCGTTAAAGTGGGCGTGGTCTCACGCTATTAACGTCACAGGGCAGCATTCCTGTAGAGGGGAGGAAATAGAAGACATACTCGTGTGCCCTTGCTATTCCGGCATGAAACGCTAGTTTCAGTAGTTTATGGGTGTTAGATACAAAAACCTCGACTGCCTGACAGGCCCTTGTTATAATTTTCCCACCTCATTTTTTCGTAAAATATTTACTCATCGGATAACACGTGGTGGGTGGGGCCACTTGTGTTGTTGTGGATGCATTAGTGTGATGGTAGTTCCGGCTTGTGTTGCCATGTTCATAGTGGGAGTTGAAATGACTTGCATGACTGGCTGGGCTACGTCAACAGTCCAGTACTAAGAATACTGACCAGCTGCACATCATGGTGACAATCCACCAGTGCAGCACTCATTGACAACCGACCGCTCGCCACATGTGCCATCATACACGTCATATTAACATAGTCCACTACTCCCACAGCTAAATGGCATGCCAGTTACTGTGCGAGGCGCTAGCAGAATGGCACCATCCATCACCTAAACCACCATACTGAGGCGTACCTCATATTGACTAACCACCAGAGGTACCGCCAGTGTCAATCCTAGCACCCAGAATTGCCCTATGTGTATACAATTATCATCAAGTTGAGGGGACACCAGAAGAGGCCCCCTCTAGTCAGCACAGGGTTACAACACAGTACTTTCAGTCACCACATGCCCGCTATTGACGTAGCCCAGCCAGTCACGCAAGTCATTATAACTCCCACTATGAACATGGTAACACAAGCCATAACTACCATCACACTAATGCATCCACAACAACACAGTGGCCCCTCCCACCACGTGTTATCCGATGAGTAAACATATTACGAAAAAATTATAACAAGCGCCTGTCAGGCAGTCAAGGCTTTTGTATCTAACACACATAAACTACTGAAACTAGCGTTTCATGCCAGAATAGCAAGGGCACACAAGTATGTCTTCTATTTCCTTCTCTCTGCAGCAGAGGTCTTCAAACTTTTGTAGGTTGAGCCCCACCATCTGAATTTTTTTAGATGTTGGGCCGCCTCACCACCTGACAGAAATTTCTGGAATTGAGCGCCACGTGCATATCACGGGCCATATCCGACAAATAATGTTGCTAGATCTGTTTGCTGTTCTGCGGCTTGCGCGTTAGTTCTGCTACAATGTAATTGTAGTATTCAAGTTAGACACACTTCCAGGCTGGGCTGACACACGTGGCACCAAACTTAAAGTGTCAACGTCACTGCAGTTAGTGCCCAATGATGAAGTAGACTCACAATACTAGGCTATGTGCGTCACTTCCGACGGTCCTCCTGCTGCCGCCTGTGTTTCTTTAACTTAAAATGTGCAGCTCCTGCTCCCCCTGAACTCGCCGCTCTGACTCCAGCTGACCGAGGTATTTCCAACAGTAACAAATGCCAGCTGTGGCTGATTTTCACTGTTGTCATTGCAGGGAACCGTCGACCATCTACGGTCCTCCTGCTGACTGCAGCTGACCGAGGTATTTCCAACAGTAACAAATGCCAGCTGCGGCTGATTTTCACTGTTATCACGGGCCATATCCGACAAATAATGTTGCTAGATCTGTTTGCAGCTCTGCGGCTTGCGCGTTAGTTATGCTACAATGTAATTGTAGTATTCAAGTTAGACACACTTCCAGGCTGGGCTGACACACGTGGCACCGGACTTAAAGTGTCAACATCACTGCAGTTAGTGCCCAATGATGAAGTAGACTCACAATACTAGGCTATGTGCGTCACTTCGACGGTCCTCCTGCTGCCGCCTGTGTTTCTTTAACTTAAAATGTGCAGCTCCTGCTCCCCCTGAACTCGCCGCTCTGACTGCAGCTGACCAAGGTATTTCCAACAGTAACAAATGCCAGCTGCGGCTGATTTTCACTGTTGTCATTGCAGGGAACCGTCGACCATCTGCGGTAAAGATGGCTCATGGATGGTTCCAATGTGGTATCGGATCCCACCTGCACCAGTCAGCCAAAGTCAGGTCTAGAGCGGCTGGCTGGCTCATGAGTCATGGTCACTGTGAAGCGCCTGGGGGAAATGGGGGGGGGGGGCAGTCGCAGTGAGAGTGGGTGCAGCAAGCTGCTGCGCTCATTGGTTGCAGCATGACTGATGGCACATCGGTGGCGGTAATATATCATGAGACTGGGAGGGACCAAGCCTACAGGGCCGCATCCGGGCTCAGCAGCTGTCCAGTGACGATCATGAATAATTATTACGTTCCTGATAGAGCAGGTAATCTATTAGCTAAACTGTAGTTATCAATTACATCTTTTTAAACACTTATTCGCTGCTGCAGTGAGTAGATTGCTGTTACAATTTTTTTGAGCTACGTGACTAGGTTTATGTAGTACTAGTAGTAGGGCAGAAAAGCACCACGCCACGGAAGAACACTATCACAGCATGGGGGACTTTAGTTTGGGATGGGCTCACCACCTTCTGCTTTGGGAGGCCTGCAATCAGGAATCACAAGTGATGACAAGAACACCATGCTGGCATGGCTGACCTGCAGCCATGATGTATATTTTACCCATGTATGTATGGGTCTGTTTAATAGCAGACAACTGTAGATTTGGTGGCCCAGCCACTGCCGGCATGTTAGAGATACTGCGTCTGCTACAGTGGCGACGAGGCAGCAGATTACTTTATAAGGCCCAAAGTCTTTACTATCCAATCGACATACGGTGGTGCAGAATGGAATACATGAGTGAGGTGACAGGAAGGAGGACTGTGCATGGGGGTAAGAAGAACTGTGAAATAAATACCGCCACGATCATACAAAGCATTTGAATTTCTGAAAAAATAATCAAATAGGAACACCAGTGACAGCATGGCAACGGAAAGCAATATGTCACATTTAAAAGCCATTCAATATTCTGAAGCTCTTAGGTAGCTTGTTCGTAAATATATTTATCCAATTATGACTTTCAGGTCAATGTATGATTCTGTCATTAAATAACAGTTATCCTATGGAATTCAAAAGCCAAGCAACACAATGCAACTTTTGATATTACAGAAATTGTTTTTAAAGATCTGATAACTCACGTGAACTCTGCAGGCAAGGCGGTCTAGAATTTATACAAGTGAATTAATTGAATTAATGCTCCAATATTTGTGTCATTTCTAATGTTTATATACATTTCCCTAGTCATTACTGCTTGATTTTGCTCAAGAGAAAAGTGTCACTCAGTGGTTGAAATGTCACTCATAATTAAACTGAAATTATAAAAGGGTAACACATAGCAATCTGAAACCGTGGCAGCTATGGAACAGTGATTTCAGCTGCAGAGGGAGGCAAGGAGTCTCCTCTGCTTTGAAATTTAACAAGAAGGAACAGGACTTTATCTTCCATTGCTTTTGTTTTTAGCAGAGGAGACTTCCTGCCTCCCACTACAGCTGAAGCATTTCAGCTCCACCAATTAAATCCCTCCTAGGAGGGTTAACTCTTAGCACTTAGCAGACAAAAGCATTGCACTGCGCCCCAATGATTTCCCCTCCCTCCCCCCTCCAACCCTCTGTCACCGGAGTTCGCTAATGAAAAGAAATTCCCATTTGAAATGGGTAAAGACTTGCAAAGTGGGGAACAGTGGATGACAACAAAAGTAAGATGTTAGGGTCGAGTGCGCGCCCCCCCTTGGGATGGTGTCCCACAGTGCGCGCCCGACAGTTTAAAGAACTCTGCTCTACAGGAATGCTGCCCTGCGACGCTCATCGGGTAACAGCACGCCCACTTTAATGAGTATAAGCTGCAACCACAAATCGGCATAAAAACCAGATCCACAGAACAGAAATCTCTGAGCTCCTGCCAGGACGCTAGGTTTGCAGTGGTCTCAGTGACATTGCCAAGTAAGTGTGCAGAGTTTGGTCATGCTCGCGGTACCGCCACCAGTAGTGCTGCCACTGGCCGCTACTGTGTGTGCAACATTTACCGCTGGTAGCGCAGACCATGTACTAATGCTTTTCAATTTGCTCTTTTTGTCTCCTTCTCAATTCAAGTGCACATATATGTCTCGGACCCCCGGCAGAGACGCTTGGAATTTTGTCCCCCGTAGTTAGAAGTAAGCATGAATCCTGTGCATAAAAACCTTTTCTTTCTCTTTTATCACAGCAAGTAGCTCGCTCTCTCAGACAATAGCACTGCTACCGCATATGACCTATACTTGGCAAAATGCCACAAGTCGACACGTCCGCTTGAGCACTGACGAATTTACCGTGAAACACCTTAGGCACCTGACGCCGCGTCACATATGTTGTGTCTTTGAGACCCACAGGTCCTTAACCCTTTGTGTCTGTGTCTGTCCTCTCTTTTCCCTACAGGTACTAAAGTGAGAGGAACCACCTCTCACAAAAACAGCACCTTAGCGAGTGCCACACATACTGTATACTGACTACACGTAAGACCACTGTATCACCCTCACATACAAAAAGGTCCTGAAGAAAGCCAGCTATAAAAAAAGGCCTGGCTTAAATAGTAGACCACACTGGACATGGGAAGTCATAAGCCTATCCCTGCACGTTCAAAAGCCTTTGTTTTTAACCCTGCCAGGGGCCCACCAATAAAATAACAGTTTTGGACCCCTTGGACAGAATTTTAAAACCTCACTCAATGCACTAGCACCCACACTCACGTAACAAAACCTGCTCCGCGGTAGTCAGGCGTCGTAGCACACCTGAGGTACACTTGGTCCCTCGGGTGGGGCCCGATGATGACGCATGTCACCAACTAGGTGGGTGAGGGCCTTCTAAAAAAACAATTGGTTTTCCTTGTACAGACACTACACATATTTAGTCGTAGTAGCTAGTCCTTCTTGTTTACTTTTTATTCCCCTGGGGAAACGAACTAGCTACTCTAGTTCCTCTGTCTCCTTTTGATTACATAAATATCTAGAAATGGTCCACAGGTTAGAAGAGGCCAGATTAGAATGGGAATGGAGTTCATCTTACATGGAGGTGATTGAATCTTTCACTATCTTTAATTTCTCCTAATCACTGCTCAACCATGAGAGACCAATTAGCTACACTATGGAGCACATTGTGGCCATGCATCAACATAAGTCCTTTAGTCTGCATATCTACTGTTGGGAGTTGTTGGCAGGGTTAGCAGTGAAGATATTCACAAAGCATAGGTGCAGCTGAGCATTTTGCTACATAAACCACCTGGGGAAGGGGAACGACAATTTTGGCAGTACTGTCAAAAGAGGTTTTACACTTCTACCTAGAGTATGACATTTTAGTGACTGCAGACTATAGCCAGGTTTTTACAACAAAATAGTGGATTTGAGTAATGCAAACTAAATTGGCAGTTTGAACAGAAGTGGAGTATCTGGATCTATTAAAACTTTCTTTGCAGCCTCCAGTAATATTACCTTATAAACGGCACATACTGCTGAAATCAGCAGGGGAAATGCATCTCCTAATAGAGGAAATCCTATTGACCCTAATAGTATGGAAGATTTCAATCAGCTACCATCAGTGTCTTTTCAAAACATGCAATACAGCTGATTAAGGTACCATGGGTATCAAGAACACACAGAAACTATAAGACAGCATGTGCTAAATGGGCAACCTGGTGTATGGGGTGGGGAGTACATCATTTGAAGCTATAGTTCACATATTGATTTTTTTGTCAGATTTGGCACAGCAAGATAAGGCATACAGGATGGTTAATTGTTCTAAGTCATATTTTGACAGGCCTGGCTTAGGTGAATCACGCACTATGTAGGGGAGTATCACTTGGTATACCGGTTGTTAGAAGGGTTATATGACAGAAGCATGCATGGCTAAACAACTTGAGCCTCAACAACGTGGTTGCAACAACAAATGCATTTTAACTGCTCTTTCCTTTATCACCCATGTCTTTACACACATGCTTTTACAGCAAATTACTGTAAAAAGGCATGATTGCTATCGGGATATGCATGGTAATTGCAAATTCCAGCCCACATGCCCACCTGCCCTGTGCTATACCACTTGATACTCCAGCCCATTTAATCCACCCCTCCCGAGTCCTTAAAACTACCCCCTAACACTCAGTCCCTGCCCCAAAATCTAACCCAAACCCCATGCCCTGAGCCCTAAAATCCTGTCCGCACCCTGAACTCTAAAACTGGCTGCTTCCTTGCCCTTAAAACGACCCCTTCCCCTCCCCCTGCCCTTAGGCGTTATACCCTGCCCCTGCCAAAACCTATTCTGACCTGAGCCACCCACCCTGAGCCCTAAAACTGCCAGCTTCACTGAAAACTACCCATTCCCCCGGCCCTCAGCCCTACAACCCTGCACCAGCACTTAAAACAACACCAAGCCTCCCCGCCTGAGCACTAAAACCCTGTCCCCTTCCGAAAAATCCACGGCAATCCCCACACACCCTGAGCCCTAAAACTACCCCACTGCTAAAAACTAACCCCCACCCCCCCCCAAACCCTGCCGGACCTGACTCACTTGTCTGTGTCTTGGGCTTCCTGTCCTGATACTTTCTGTTATTCCATTAAGCCCATTCAGGCATCTAAACTGCTGTCTGCCTTAACCAAGCATAAGAGTCAGATTTCACCAATGGAATAGGTAAATAAATAGGCAGGATTTTCTGTCAAAAATGACAGATTAAAATGTATAATTTATACTTAGACATTTTCCAGGATCCAACTACAGCTATGCAGTTTGAAAATAGCTTTTGGAGGGCTAGTCACTGAAGGAACGTGACATCCTTACTTTTGCATCTTTTCAACTTTAAAATATCAGGCACCTGACCTTGAATGTAGGCAACAAGGTGTACTTGGTGGTGACCTATTAATATTAAAAAAGCATGGATTCCCGCCTGTTAGAAAGGGGTATTTTAAAAGCTTTGTGAGAAGATTTTCAGGCTTCTGCAGTCAGACTACACATTGTACGGTTGAAGACATGTTTTACAGGCCTACTTTGTAGATGGCACATTAGGTGCTGCAGCCCACATTCGGCAATTATCTTCCAGGCCAGGCGTGCATTTTCAACTCCATATATTGGGGGCGTGTAAATAAGTTCAGTTTGTAAATCAGGAGTAAGCCAATTTAACATGTTTAAGTGGGAAGCGCAGTCATTTCACTTCTGTCTTGTTGGGGTATGGTGTTTTAGGTCCAGCAAAAGTAATAGGGCACAAATTGGGTTAACATCACATCAAAAAAGGTAATTTCCTATTAACCTCCCAGCAACAAGCAAGGCAAACTACCCTTCCTCATAGGAGTTCTAATTAGTAAGGATGGGAAAATCTAGAAAGATCATTAGCATTAATGTAGCTAGTCCCAGGTCTGTGTTTGATCATATAGTCCATACCAAGTAGGGAGATAACCTACCTCAATAGTTTGGTATCCTCTCACTGCATTCGCATTAGCCACCTTAGAGGTCTGAACCCGAAGTGAGTAATAGTGAGTACCAGATATATATGATCTCTGTTTCTTCAGAGACCAGACCACTCCAAATTACATCGTGTAGTAGCAGTCTACTGTTAAATGCTACTTGTTTGTTTTTGCCTTCTCATTCTATTGAGATAAATCATAAAACTGTCCCAATGCCATGCTCAGAAGCAACTGTCTGCACTACAAATTCTTTGCAGAAGTTGATTGCATTAAGGACAGGCACTGTGCTTCCTTCAGGGTGTGAAACATCTTTAACATGATTCTTTCAAGTTTAGAGAGGTGCAGCACTGCTACCTTAATGCTTCAAAAGCCTGCTGTAGTAGTCCATGAGGTCCATGAAGGCCTTCACTTTAGACTGTGGTTTGTAGGCTCCGAGGCCATAATGGTCTGAATCCTTATCTGGAACTGGAGAGGCTAAACTTGTCCCCCATAAACTTGGTGGCTCAGGTACACCACAGAACCCTTCCCCAACTGCTACTTACTGATCTTTGCTAGTCAGGCCAGTTTGTTGCATACCAGGCCTGAAGCATTTCCACTGATGAGACAGGTGGTAACCACAGCAATGTAATCTAGATATGCAGCACCAAACTCCTCCAACACAGCTAGAACCCGGATGACCAACCTCAGTAAGCTGATGTGGAATTCTTGAAACCAAATGAAAATATCCTGAACTTCCCCACAGGAAGAGAGAACACCAATCCATCCTTTACACTCTCTGGTGGGGGTGATCTAATGCCAGGTTAAAGAAATATGAGAATTTGGCAGACCCTAACCCATCAATGATCTCATATACACAAGGGATGGAGTGTGTACATTTTTAGTGACTGAACTGAATCCACTGTAGTCCACACAAAACCTCAGTTTTGCAATTTCACACTGTGGGTAGGTTTTCATATCAAGACCAGTGGGCTGGAATAGGAACTCCTGGAGTGCTCAATCAACTCAGGTCTGACATCTTGGAAATCAAATCCTTGATGCGGTCCCTTACCTTATCCAACAGCATGTATTTTCTTATTTTTGACAGGCATACCGACCCCTTTATCAATAACAGTGTGGGGAACTGCTGCAGCAATTGGAGGTAGCCCTTCCGTTGCTTTTCTGTCAGAGTGGGCAGGAGTACCACTCCGTCCACTGAGTGGATATGTTTTCTGGATTTTCTTTTCTGAGTACAGCTCATTAGGCTTTCTTCAGCCTCTGGCACTAAATACTTGTCAGAAGGTCAACCAGAGACAGAAAGCCAGTTGGACTGCAGCAACTGAACAACCCGGCAAGCACTAGTTGAGTGAAATGTGTTCCAGATAATGCTCAGTCCTCTTTGGGATATCAAAGAAATAGTTAGTGGAACACAAACCCTCTTTCATCATGGAAAGACACACTGAAGAACACTATGGAACTGGGAACGTAATTTTAAGATTTGCCGCCGCAGCGCTATGGGGGAGGGATGGCCGAGCGGCGCTTTCATGCTCGTGACGGAACCACTCCGTCACGAGCCTCAGTTGAGCGGTGCTCATGACGGAGCGG
Source organism: Lissotriton vulgaris (assembly GCF_964263255.1). Taxonomy (NCBI): domain Eukaryota; kingdom Metazoa; phylum Chordata; class Amphibia; order Caudata; family Salamandridae; genus Lissotriton; species Lissotriton vulgaris. The sequence continues at coordinate 1,530,061,349 of NC_141693.1, forward strand.
TTCCGTCATGGCCCCGCCCGCTCAATGGAACGTCTAGCGCAGGTGCGGAATTCGCGCCGCGCAGGCGCGCCGAGCGGGCCATGACGGAACTGCTCCGTCATGAGCACAGCTCAACCGATGCTCGTGATGGAGCGGTTCCGTCACAAGCATGGAAGGAGTTATAGTCAAAATCCTATCCTAGTTCACACAATATGAATCAAACTGTTATGATAAGCTACACATTAGTGGCAATGATATTTATCAATAGTGTGAACAAAAACAATTATAGTACCATGCTGGTGATATAATAAAGGGTTCTTTATATTAAGCTCTTCAACCCACCATCATTTCTCTTGTCTAACTATGCTTAACATTAGCAGCACAAAAAAAGCTATTTAAATTTTCAAAGATGGTTTGCACCTGCTTACTTCCTCTAGAAAATAGAAACAACTACTATTCTAGTCGGTGTTACCAGGCAAGAAGATTAGTCAATTAAGTGAAGGCAAGCTGTGCCTCCAGTTAGGCTCAAAGAAAAAGATGATTACAGATCGGTATAGCCCTTATATCAAGTCCCTAATACAAAGTTCCTGTCTATGTCTTTATACTGGTTCCTACTTTATATAATGAGTCTTGGTATTTTTTATTGAAGATCTGTTTTATTGGCATTTTGATTATATAAAGCATTTCCATATTTTACCACATATTATGCATCATTTGCAATCAGATTGGTATTCAGAAGAGTGGAAACTCTAACAATATATCTATTATTACAATTATCGACTTTGTTTCCTGTCTTTTTTATCATTATATCTCTGTTCTTACGATAATTACAATTGCATGGTATCTTTGTGGTGTTATCTATGTTTTTCCATGTAAACTCTATTTTTCAGGTCTGCTCAGAGTCCTTAAAGTGTAGCTTGTATTAAACCTTGATTATTTTCCTTAGAGGTCCACTCTATGCCTAACAACTCTATAAGAAACCATTTTAACTCTTCTCTGCTGTTCTTTCTCTGGGGCCCCTTTTTTACCACAATTTGTGTATGTTACCTTCTATATCTTTTATGATCGATTTAATCAAATGGGAGCGGACGGAGGAGAGGGAGGGAGAAACCAATGCAGCCACTGTTTCTAAACTTTTACTAAGTCCTGGGTCATGTCACCTCCCATATTAAATACCTTTGGTGTTATCTCCCTAAATGCTCGGTTGACTTTCTCTCAGTGCACCCGGTGGATGGATAAGGGAGTGCTCAATCTCATCTACAATTCACAGGTCCTTCACCATAGTTCACTACCTCATTGGAGACTCTGGATCCCACTTTTTTCAATATTTCCGCCCAGGGTTTTGCTGGAGGCTTTTGCCTTTTTGTTATCTTGTCTTCTCTTATCAGAGCCCATTCCTCTGCCCTAGCCCACCTCGAGAGTTCTTGTGCCCAGATGTCTACCAAGGGATTTCTCTTTGATTTCCATTTGTGGGCTATGTGTCTCTTTTCTAGTAATAAAGCTAGATCTACAAACATATGTCCTAGCTTCTGAGCTTTGGGTCTGGGGTGTAGCCCCATCAGGCATATCTCTGGATTAGAGCCAAGACCTCATTTAGCGTTTCCACTATCTTTAGCCAGTGCTCCCTGACTCTCCTGCAGTCCCACATCATGGGCATCAGATTAGCGTCTACTTCATCAAACGGAGGGCATGCCGAGTCAGTAATCACATATATGACTTTAATCTTGTGAGGAGTGAGATAGGTCATGTGTAATATGTTGAACTGTATGAGTTTAAAATTCGAGTTTCAGGACACTTTGACGATATGTTCTTGGGATTTCTTCCACTCTCTCCGAGAGGGGCTTATCAACTAGTCCCCTCCACTTCCCCTGTGTATGCATCAGGTTTGCAATCATTAGTTCAATAATTGCCTTGTACAACCATTTCAATAGGTGTCTGGCCTTTCCCAGAGTTACCATATCCTGCAATACTGGATGTGTGTCTGGTTCATGCATCCCATTGCCCCATATTCCAGCCATGGCTCCTCTAACTGCATGGTAATTTAAAAGTGACCTAGGACGTGATATTCTAGGAACTCTTGCAGGGGTAGAATTTCCTCATCCTGATAACAATCTTGGACGGTGTATACTCTGGCATCCCTCCATGCTTTCAACTGGCCTTGTGCCGTGGACCCCCCTCACCGTCTCTGGGAAGTCCCATTATGGGAAGGTCCGGCACATACAGTGGTAGCTCTGTGGCTTGTTTTATGCATCTGTCCCAACATTGCAGAGCTACTTCTAGCAGTACTCTTTTATGCACGATATTGACTTTGAGTCTCAGCACTCTGGGTAGTAAAATTTCCTGAGTGGATTTAGCCCCCAGCAGTAGTGACTCTTGCCTCAGCCCTTCCAACCATTGGGCCAACCACTGGAGCTGCGCTGCCAGAAAGTACGCCTCAAAATCCAGGGCTCCCCCATCCCATATCAGGTCTCTTAATGGACTGTCCAGATCCTGAACCATTTCATTGGAATCACCACTGGGAGGTTTATAAAATAATACAGTAATTTTGGCAGCATAACCATTTTGGAAAGTGTCAATCTCATCAGTACTGGCAACCTAAGTGACTGCCAGAATGCTACTTTCATCTTCAATGCTCTGACTAGGTTAACCTCCCTAGGTTACCCTATAGTGGGTCTACTTGGCTATGATGTGTCTTGGTATTGTTAAAAGCATTTCAGAATAAAGAATTAGCAATAAGGCCCAGACACCCTTTCACTTACATCCTGTAAAACCTTGCCTATTGTTTAAAAGAGATGAAAGAGAAGTGTCGTTATCAGTTTCTATGAAACCTTGTTCTTTATTTAAAAACATTCACTGGAAAAGATGTCAATACACACAGACAATCATGAATACCTTCACACAGACAGAATTTCATAATGAAATGAATACCATGAATAAATGTGCATCTAAACCTAAATAAAATGCCATACATATAAAGGAAAATGTGTGATTTATTAATCCATCCCTGGAAAAAAATATATATCCACATATTTTATCAATGTTGTTATAGAACATGTTGTGAGTAATGTATTATGTGGGATAACTAGAGGTGCATGGCGAGGGCCCGAGTTATAGCTATCTTAGAGCATTAAAGGAGAGGTGTTCACAAGGACCCCTCCGGTGTGTCTCTCTCTGATATATATATATATATATATATATATATATATACTGAAAAAAACATAGGTTTCATGGGTGTTATTGTTAGGTGGACATTTCACTCGTACAGAACCATTGAAATTCCTCCGTTATAGTTAGTTCTTCAAACTATAACTCGCGCGCCCACAATGCACTGCTGATGATGTCACATATTACATAATTAATGAAATGGTTAGTGACATCACTGATGACATCTCAAATGACATCACTGATGACATGTGAAATGTCCAACTAACTATAACACCCATGAAACCTATGGTTTTTCAGTGAATTTCCAAGGTATTTTAAATGCTCATTCCAACTATAACATGTCTGAAACCTATGGTTTTTTCAGTAAATTTCGAAGATTTTTCGAAATGATAATTTTTCAAATGTAATAATAGTTATATGTATTTTTTTAAAACTAATTTTCTAGTTTTTTAACTGTTTATTTTTACATATTTTATTTTTTAAATTACATTATATATTTGTTATATAAATGGACACATTTAAAAAAATATTTAAACAGAAATATTGTTTATTTGTTTTATATTTGTGTTTTAATATATTTATCTTATTGTCTTTGTTATTTTTTTTTCCAATTCTTTGGGGGAGTCGCACACCCAAATTGTACCTTTCACGATCAGTGCGCAGATTCCAGCCACCATTTTAGAAACGTTGTGAAGGATCCGCGTATGGTGTGCGACTGATGAGTATTTTCTGAGATGTGCTCGATTGCTATGCGACTGGTACGCGACTCCAGCTCCCGTGCATTCGCGACACATGCGCAATACTGTACGCGGCGCTTGCGCGGTGAGGAGTTCCGCGTGACATCATATATGTTTTGGGCGCGGTGGGTGCACGACTTCCGCAACTTTTTTTTATGTCTAAAATTATATATATATATATATATATATGTATATATATATATATATATATATATATATATGTATATATATATATATATATATATATATATATATATATAGATATATTACCTACTGGCGGTCACCAGTAGGTAGCTATAGTTAGGATTGTTTTCCATAGGGAATCCGCAACATTCTATTGGGAATAACTTTGACGCCGGTTGAGGGATCTACCTGAAATTTTCCTCAAATTTGACTTGTGGCGCTCCGCTCCTTCCCTGAAACTTTGGGGGGGGAATTGTCAAGTGGGGGCTGAGATAAAAGGGGGGTTCCAAAACGTGTTTTCCCCATGTTAATTTCCATAGGGCGGTTGGACTCACTTTTAGCCCGAACGGCTGAATGGATTTCCACCAAACTGGGCAAAATTGTAGGGACTGGTAGCCCGATGTGCCTTTGCTATGTCTCAAGATATGTGCTCCAGTGGATTTTGAGTAATTTAGCTTCCAAAAAATATATATATATCTATAAGCGCGCACTGGGGCGCGCACCAGCGCGCTACGCGAGTTCGTGCACGGAAAGCTGATTGGCTCTCGGGTGTCTGTCAACATTCCAAACAGTCCGGAGCGGCCGCCATCTTGTGTCTCGGTAGGATCGAGAGACAAGAGGTGGCAAAAACAAAGGGGGAAATGACCAAAAGGGAGCAGGGTAGACCCCCCCTGACACCCTAGGTTTGATGTGCGGGCCATAAAAGGGCCCCGCGGGGCAACATTTTTATTTTTTTTTCGATTTGCGCAGGGGGGGTGTTGGGGGTGAGCCCCCGGTACACGCACCGGGGAGCGAACCGGGGGACGTACCATGGGGAAAAAAGAATGACAGATTTTTTTTTTTGATCAAATATATTTTTATTGAGTTCCACAAAGCTATGTCATACATACAGTGAACAAAAGAAAACAGGGGGCAAAGCTGCTGCACCCGTCCCCAACGCTGCATAGAACCCAACCGTACATCCATTAAGCGAGGCGGGACCAAATGTTCATGTATGCTCGCATAGTGGGCGGCATGCCCCACGGTGTCCACCATAACTCTTTTCCACCAACCACCCTAGAGACCCACCCGCCCCAACTCACCCCAACAGTGTCCTACCCCCCCTTCTTCAACCCCCCCCACCCGGCCCCCCCTCCTGCCCGGTGTGTTCCTTGTAACGTTTAGAAGTGACTATTCGGGGTTCAGGCTAGACCTTATGTTCCACTCTGGCTGTCTCGTCTTGAAACCCTTCCGATGACAGATTTTAAAAAAAATTTGTAGCATTTTTTTATAAATTGGAGGTAGCTCTAAAAAGAACTGTTTTTTAATTTTTTTTGTTGTTTTATATTTTTTTATTGTTTTTTTGGATTATTTTGTACTTTTTTGGGCTTTTATGAACAATTTTATATTTTTTTAGTTTTATGGGGACAAACAAAAAACAGGGAATTGTAAACGGCTCAACTGGAGCAAAAAAAATCAGGAAAAAATTAAGGTTTTTTTGCGCAATTGTGGTTGTCACCAGCACGGTTGATGAGTTTAATGCTTTGCTCACCACAGGTAATTGTTTTTCCACAAAATATACAAGCGAGTTTGTATTGTCCAAACTGGGTTTGTATGTTTGGGACCATCTCCCTTGTCTCTGGACCCGATGGAGTGGGTTGCTTACTTTGGGAGGTGCTGGGAGAAGATTGGGGAGGGTTTCCGGTCATTTCTTGGACCTCTGTCGCAGCATAGTTGTTAGGGTGCCGGCGCTGCATTTGGCGAATCATGGTGTTATTGCCAAAAGAGTACTTTTTGTTAGGGTTCCCCCTCGAAAGTACAGTGCCACAGATTAGACAAGTAACCTTTGGCGCATTTACATTCTTGAGGTCCTTTGGGATTGAAAAAAACTCCCAGATAATTTGCTCCTTTGGCTTATATGGGGTAGTATCTTCAGGCAGGAACCTCCTCCTCTCCTCCTCCTCCTCCTCCTCTTCTTCATCTCCACCACTGTGGTGTTGTGGTGGTCCTTGTGGTGGTGGTGGTGGCTGAGATGCTCCTGCTGCTGCTGCTACTGTAGCCATTTTTTCAGTACAAATTGGTAATAATAGATTTCAAACAGGTCTTCCTCAGTCAAATAACAAAGTGAGAATAAGGAAAAAAGGTGGGGGCTTTCATCATTTGGAAAACAAAACTGTCCTGAACCAATGAAAAACGTTATTTTCAGGTCACATGACCCGGGCTTTCATCATTTGGAAACCAAAACTGTCTTGAACCAATGAAAGTGTTATTTTTAGGTCAAATGACCCGACGCGCTTACGCTACGCGCTCCCGGGCGAGCCCCAGGGCGCTTACGTAGCGCGATTGTATGCGCTCAAGTGCTTCCGGGTGCGCTTACGCCGTGCGTATCACACGGACGCGGCTACGCGATACGTCACGATGATGTTTTTGTTCTCGGCATTAGCGCTAACGGGACGCTCGCCGGTACGCGCACCGGGGCGCGCCAGAAGACTGCGCTTACCGGTGCGCTCACTTGTACGAGCACCGGGAGCGCTCCAGGGCAAAAAAAACCAAACATGAACAATATACATAAAGAAAATAGTATTACATAAATATACACTATAGGATTCATTATAAAAAATATTACATTTCATAGTTATTGTGATTTGCTATTAAAAAAACCTTTGAAATTCACTGAAAAAAAACATAGGTTTGAGGCCCTATATCTAGTTAGGAATTAGCATTTAAAATTTTTTTGAAAATCACTGAAAAAACAAGAGGTTTCACACCAGTTATAGTTAGGAATTAGCATTTAAAAAAACTATTAAATTCACTAAAAAAACATAGGTTTCACACCAGTTATAGTTAGGAATTACCATTTAAAAAATTTTTTGAAAATCACTGAAAAAACAAGAGGTTTCACACCAGTTATAGTTAGGAATTAGCATTTAAAAACACTATTAAATTCACCGAAAAAAACATAGGTTTCACACCAGTTAGAGTTAGCTGGAAATTTTACTGACATAAAACCATTGAAATTCCCACCTTATAGTTAGTTGGACGCACTATAACTTGCGCGCCTGCAATGCACTGCTGATGACGTCACATATTACATCACTCATGACATGGTCAGTGACATCCTCTTTCAATGTATCTTTCCTAGAAGACAAGCCAGAGAATGACCTTGCAAACCAGTATTTTTTCTCACTCTGCAAGGATCTAGTCCTTGCAACATCTTAATCTTTTGTTTAATACTTTTTTTTACTATACTGTCATAAAAAAATACGTAAAATATCAATAGATTCCTGTTGTATACTACAAATACTACTGCAATCCCAAGTATACACTGGGGCTTTAGAACATCTCCCTAGAACTTCATCAGCTATCACTTCTACATTTCTGGGAACCATCTTCTCTTTCTCAATTGGACAACCATTTCGAACCACATAAGCTCGACCACTGGTATCAACTGCATGCAATATATGATTGGTCTGAAAATAACTCTCTTCATTAAAGAAAGGCTCTGAACTGGAACTGTGTTTCTATTCACCCACAAAAAAATCACAAAATGAGTTCTGTTAACTACTCTTTTCTTCTTACTCTTGGCCTTCATACAATTAATTGGTTTATCTAGTGATCAAATTCTGTTTAAAACTAAAATGAATAATTTTCCTTTTTAATTCAAAAGCCTTCTCCACAGTAATTTTTATTTCCTTATTTTTATTTCTTCACATCTTTCAACAAATTAGAAACAACTCTATTGTAAAACATTTGCTTTCTAATTTCTGCATACTGACTTTTCCTGCTTTTACGATACATTGTGTCTCTTTTGAATGTGATTTCCTTTTATGTACAATTCTTTTCTTATTATACTTTTTTTGTCGTTAAAGCATTCTTTGAACTTTCATCAATGTGCACATTGTTTGTAGGCTTTGAAAGTTTTTTTTTATAAAGTGTTTTGTTCTCTTAACAGAAGACTTATTCTTTTTCCCCACATGTTGTTGGTCATTAAATACATGTAGTTGAATTTCCTTCAAATAGTCCTTTTTCTGTTCTTTTCTCTTTTCTGATTTTTTAGTCATGATGAGTTTATTTTAATGATGATAAACAATATCTGTAAAAATTAAATATATATAAAATTATTTAAATAAATCTATAAAATATACTTTCTATTACTAAACAAACACATTGTATATTAAAACCATTCAAACATCTTCTTTTGTAATCATAATTAATTTACTGAAGCAGACATGTACTAATTGAATAATTATTATAAAGAATACATTTTTTACAAATGCATACACAGTAAATGAGTACCAACAGTGGTGCTGTTTATAGCAAAGTATACCATTGCTTGTGTGAATGCTGACTCATTCTCCAAGAGCAGGATGCATCTAAGACTAGACACAGACTCACAGTGTGATTGCAAAAAGGCAAGACTATCCCCTTGACTTTAGTTGGAGAGACTTAATAGTCTGGAAGGAGTTAGGCAACTACATACATTGTGCTTATTTGACTGTTCCACTGCTTCTCTGAAAAACGGGTTAATTCTCCAAGTGAATGCTGCCTGGGGAATTGAAGAGGAGAGGGGTTTGTAGCAGTCCATGTGCTAAAGTATAAGTGGTTGTTTTTTTGCAGTGAATGGATTAGTACATGGTGCTGAATGGATCACTAGAGGAGTGTAAGGGGAGTGACAGGGTGTTTGCTCGAGTGTATGGATACTGAAGGGGAATTGAAGGTATGAAAGACAAGTATGTAGGTGGTAAGTGTTTGGGGTTTAGCGTAGTGTTTGCATTAGTATATGTGCTGGATGGCTGACTGGAGGAGTGCATGGGGAGTAACGAGGTGTTTGCTGGAGTGTATGGATACTGCCTGGGTAAATGAAGGTGTGAAAGACAAGCATATATGTGGTTAGAGGACCGCATGAGTAGTGGATAAGGGTTTATAGCAGTGCATGTGTCACGGCCTGGGTCACTGCATGAGTACTTGGGTACTGACTGAATGATTAGAGTGCTGTAAGGAGAATGCCTGGATGAATTTATAAGTGTTTGGGATTTGGCACAGTGAATGGATAAGTACATTGTGCAGAATGGGTCACTGGAGGAGTGCAAGGGGAGTGACAGGATGTTTGCTGGAGTGTATGAATACTGCCTGGTGAATTGAAGATGTGAAAGACAAGTGTGAAGGTGATTTGAGAACTGCATGCGTAGTGGACAGGGGTTTGTAGCAGTGTATGTGTTAAGGCCTGGGTCATCGAATGAGTACTTAGGGACTGACTGATTAGAGTCCTGCAAGGAGAGTGCCTGGGTGAATTTATAAGTGGTTGGGTTTTAGCACAGTGAATAGATTAGTGCTTGGTGCTGAATGGGTCACTGTAGGAGTGCAAGGGTAGTAACCGGGTGTTTGCTGAAGTGATTGAATACTGCTTGGGGAATTGAAGGCGTGAAAGAAAAGTGCGAAGATGGTTAGAGGTCTGCATGTGTAGACTACAGGAATTCATAGCAGTGCATGTGTTAAGGCCTGCATGACTACTTAGGTACTGAGGGAATGATTAGAGAACTGCAAGGAGAGTGCCTGGGTGAATTTATAAGTGTTTGGGTTTTGGCTCAGTGTTTGGATTAGTACATGGTGCTGGGCGGCTGACTGGAGGAGTATATGGGTAGTGACAGGGTGTTTGCTGGAGTGTATGGTTAATACCTGAGTAATTGAAGGTCTGAAAGACAAGGGTGGTGGTTAGAGGACTGCCTGTGTAATAGACAGTATTAGACAGGGGTTTGTACTGCCTGGGTCACTGCATGAGTACTTAGGTACTGACTGGGTGATTAGAGTATTGCAAGTAGAGTGACTGGGTGAATTTATAAGTGGTTGGGTTTTTGTGCAGTGAATGTATTAGTACATGGTATTGAATGGGTCACTAGAGGAGTGCAAGGGGAGTGACAGGGTGTTTGCTCGAGTGTATGGATACTGACGGGGAATTGAAGGTGTGAAAGACAAGTTTTTCGGTGGTTAGAGGACTACATGCATATTGAAGAGGGGTTTGTAACAGTCCATGTGTTGGGTACTGACAGAATGATTACAGTACTACAAGGAGAATGCCTGGGTAAATCTATATGTGTTTGGGTTTTGGCACAGTGTTTGGTTTACTACATGGTGTTGGGTGGCTGACTGGAGGAGTGCATGGGGAGTAACAGGGTGTTTGCCGGAGTGTATGGATACTGCCTGGGCAATTGAAAGAGTGAAAGACAAGTATGTAGGTGTTTAGAGGACTGCATACGTAGTAGATAGGGGTTTGTAGCAGTCTATATGCTAAGACCTGGGTCATTGTATGCGTACTTGGGTGCTGACTCAATAATTAGAGCACTGCAAGGAAAGTGCCTAGGTGAATTTATAAGTATTTGGGTTTTGGCACAGTGTTTAAATTAATACAAGCTGCTGGATGGCTGACTGGAGGAGTGCATGGGAGTGACAGGATGATTGCAGGAAAGTATAGGTACTGCCCGGGTAATTGAAGGTCTGTGTAGGTAGTTAGAGGACTGCATGAAAAGTTAGTAGCAGTGCATGTGTTAAGGCCTGGGTCATTGCTTGAGTACTTGGGTAGTGGGTTTTGATGCAGTGAATGGATTAGTACATGGTGCTAGATCGTTGACTGGAGGAAAGCATGGGGAGTGACAGGGTGTTTGCTGGAGTGTATGGGTGGTTAGAAGACTGCATGCACAGTGGACAGGTGTTTGTAGCAGTGCATGTCTTAAGGCATGGGTCACTGCATGACTACCTGGGTACTGACTCAATGATTAGAGTACTGCACAGAGCGTGCATGGGTGAATTTAAAAGTGTTTGGGTTTTGACGCAGTGAATGGATTAGGACATGGTGCTAGATGGCTGATTGGAGAAGTGCAATTACAAAGACTCACTAGTCTGGAAGTGGTTAGATGAATGCATACATTCTACACATTTCACTACAGCACTGCTAGTGTGAATGCCTGACTAATTCTGCGAATGCATAAGCAATGACTAGGTTCTAATACCACTGAAACTTCACAACAGGATAGGTTTTTAATCAGTTATTTGTCACCAAAGACATGAAGTAACCGCATGCTTCTGTCACAATGGTTGGGCAAGTGCACACAGACTTACAGTGTGATTCTAGACAAGCAAGACTATTCCCTGGACTTTAGCAGGAGAAACACAGTAGTCTAATTAAAAACAAATGCACCACATATAATACCTTACAAATTAGTAACTCACCTTTCAAATTGATTTGTAGATTAAGAAGTATCTGAATCAAACACAAGATTTTCTTATGCACACAATGTCTGTAGTGCACTTCTCCTAGCAAAACCAAAAAATGACAAACTTTCCCTCTCATTCTGCACACATATGCATGTAAATATCAAATCACATTGCTTCCGACAATATTTCAAAAGCTAACACACATTTCTCTTGGTTACACATTTCAACCCTTTCCAATTGACATAACTTTCAACCCTACCCCATTCTGCTTAAGGCCTGTTACCATAGTAACAGTTCATGGAACACTCAACTGAACACACAGGTCACAAGTTCAGCACACAATGTTGCAAAATCAAACAGCAAGTGTACTTGACTTTTCAAAATATCAGCTTATCCTATCTAATGTTTCTTTCAAACACTTTTTACTAACCAATAAGAAAAATGCTTTTTAAACACATAAACATGCACCCTATTTTTGAGTCTATAATGTTCTCAAACAGCCAATCATTTCTCTTCTTTTTTTAAAACTGCATCCTACCCACGATTTTAGAAAAATCTTAGTTTTCAAACTGCCCATTTCACATACAGACATCTGTTGAGTTCACCCAGACCGCCCTTCAAGATGCTTAGAGTGTGGATTGTGGGACAAAGCTATATTTTCTGGAGCAAACGGTATGCTGAAAGCAGAGATATTGACAAAGATTTAGCTTTGCCAAATGTAGACATTAAATGGATTGGACAGAGAGGATTCAAGTGGCACTAATTAATACCATTGGTTAAATCCTTTTTGCATCTCCAACACCTTGACCTCATAATTGTGCACTGTTGTCTATCCTAACATATGTCAAAGACAGAAATAGAACTGGTCCAATCAATTTTGACCACAGATTGAGAACGCTAGGAAACATGTCAATAAAGCTGTTTCTGCTTATCTCAGAGATTATAGGATGCGGTCCATCTACAACAACAATCTGCGCTTTAATATGGATGGCATCCATAGGAGAGATGGTGTACATTTTACAGATGAGGGTAACAGCTTTTCTCAACAAATTTAAACTCTGTATAGGTACTTACTTGTAGGTACCAACATTTCCCAATAAACACAAGGGCTCTTTTTAGAGCCACCCAAGATCTAAACATATAAACTTGATGTATATTTAAAAAATATTATTTTTTGTTTGTATTCGAGCACCCAGTGCGTTTTGGAGTCACGCACCCAACGCGTTCACACCGGGGGGCCGCGCTGGGATATATATATATATATATATATATATGAACGTAAATTCGTCAAACTGGAGCAGCCGCCCCAGTACACAGCTATACAATGACGAAGGAACAGACCCAGATTCAGTGCTCAATTGAAGTCTTTATTCTCCAGCAAGCCTGCCGCCGCCATTACGCGTTTCGCCTCTTGCAAAGCTTGGTCACATGGCAAGTTGCTGAGAGCAAGTGCCGAGATTTAAAGTGCCAGTGCGCGCGTTATTTTTACACCAGAAGTAACAAACATGGAAAAAATACTTTGTTTTACATGTTTACATTGTACATTTCACCTGTGCATACATACAAGTTATAAAATATGTAAATAAATAAATATTTAAACATTTTAAATATTTTAAAACTGCACCACCTGATCCAATATTTGATCTATTTACATTTACGGGAACATTTCATTGACCTAAAGCGGGGGCACGATTAAATCCCCTGCTTAGTTCATGTTAGTCAGGTTGTAAAATTAACTCTCTCATCCAGTATGCACAAATTCAAACACACAGAATAAAGCCCAAGTGGGCAGCATCAAATATTGTTTGTGAAAATAAAGCTCAAGTGAGCATATACTTCATTGGAAAACTCATAACTACGCTATTTGGTGTAGGTTACATTCTCGGCACAAAACAATGAGTGCATAATTATATAATTTTTTCTTTTTTACTTTTCCTCTTTTTTTGTGCAAGTGATAAATTAAAAAAATCCACATTCTATATGTTCTTGTTTCAACACAAAAATTCCATGGATAGCCATCCAAGGTTGCCCTCTCTAGATGTTATTGCTCTCATAAATACATGAAACGAGAAAAGGCAGAATGTATTAATGAACCTGGTGTTCCATTAATATAAATTACTTGCAGCCAGAGCATTTGGCACAAAACGACAACAATCAATATACCTATGTGTTTGTACATTTCATATCAACGAAAATCCCTTCTTAAAAGTACTATCTACCACAGTTTTGATATCCTACTAATAGTGTATTTACAACTGAATTAGCCATATGCTATTTTTAGAACACGTTGTCAAAACAGTCCTAACATCTAGTTGTTAAAAAAGCACCTGCTCAGAAAAGAATGTATGTCTAAAATAATGCAAATTATTTACAGACATGTGTACAAATCTTCAGTTGCATTAAGCCCATGTGGTTGCTTACTGTTCATTTCCAGAATATATCTGGTTTCGAGTAAACAAAGCCTCGCCTCTCGATTGCCACCTCTCTTCATGGGCCAAACTGTGTCTACTGCAAAATATGTGAGATGAACTGGATTGGAATTATGGTCTGACTCGAAATGCCTCGCCACAGGATAGGCCTGATCCTTGTTTTTGATGGCTCTAATGTGCTGGAGCACACGTTGGTGCACCGGCAGGCGGGTACTCCCCACATACCGGAGCCCACAACTGCACTCCAGCACATAGACCGCATAATCTGTTTTACAGTTCAAACGCTTGGAAATCTCTTTTGGGGTCTCTGAGAATGGGACAGCATAATTGGTCTTATTAATTCCGTGCTTGCAAGCTTTGCACTGTGAGCATTTTTTGAAACCCCTCCCCAGGGCCTTCCAGGTATTTGACATCTGTGGTTCCAAGCTGTTTTTCACTAAAGATCTGGCCATAGATACAGACCTCCTAAAAGTGACGAGTGGACTGTTGACAACCTTACTGCCAATAATTGGATCCCCCAATATCAAGTTCCAATTACGATTGAAAATTCTTCTAATGGCAGAATGCTGGCGGCTGTATGTAATGATCATGCGGGGCCTAATTAGCTCACCACTCTGGGGTACCTCTTTAACCCTCGGCAATAGTGCAACTTCACGAGACATAAGCCTAGTTCTCTTTTGGGCATTCTCTAGTACATCATTGGAATACCCTCTGGCTAGGAACCTGTTGATACTGGCTCTCTGTGCTAGTTCGCACTCCTCATCACTGCTGCAAATCCGCCTGATCCGCAGTAACTCACCATAGGGAATACTGCGAATCAGGTGGCGTGGATGGTGGCTAGAGGCATGCAGGATGGTGTTGCCCGCAGTGGGCTTTCTATACAGTTTGGTCCGAATACAATTACTTTCTGCATAGACCTCCATGTCTAAGAAACTCACAGCATTAGCACTAATACATGATGTAAAATGTAAATTCAAGCCATTAGCATTTAGCTTGTCAACAAACTGTTTTGCCAATTCTTCCGTTCCTCTCCAAATAAAGAACAAATCATCTATATATCTTAGGTATGTTATTACATGCTGATCCATAGTGGTACGCAGTTCCCCCCCCAGGACCTGTTCCTCCCAGAGCCCCATGTGCAAACATGCGTAGCTTGGGGAGAAACAGGCCCCCATTGCAACACCTCTTACTTGTTGATAAATTTGGTTGTTGAATTGGAAGAAATTCTGCTCCAAACACATCTGAATCATTGCTAACAACATTCTGTTGTGTACCCCAAAGTATATAGGACGCTTGTTCAAAAAGTGTTCAATTGCCTTCAGTCCATCTCTATGTCCTATTGATGTATATAATGATGATACATCCAGGGTCATAAACAGAAATCCTGGGCTCCATTCTAGTCTCTTTGTTTTATTGATAAAATCAGTTGAATCCTTCACATAAGAATCAAGCCCTTTCACCCAGTCCTGCAAAAAAAAGTCTATATACCTGGATACATTTTCCAGGGAGCTACCAATGGCCGAAATAATGGGGCGACCCGGTGGTATTTCACAATCCTTATGCACCTTGGGGATCAGATAAAATGTAGACACCACCGGATATTCATTCCTCATGAATTTAAATTCATCCTCCGTTATGATGCCTGCACTCCTCCATGCCTGGAGTTTTGCTTTCTGATCCCCCCATGTCGCCCTCAGTGTAGGCCAGTTACTTTTCCTGTAGCAAGCAATGTCGTTCAATTGTTTTTCGGCCTCCTCAAGATATAAAGTCCGGGGCCACAGAACAACATTGCCCCCCTTGTCTGCTTGACGTACCACAATGTTATCATCAGTGCCTATTTTTTTAATCAATTGGTTATAGCACAGATTCTGCTTCGTCATATGTTTCCGCCGTCCATTGGTAACAGAGTATAGTTGTTTCAACTCTTTAACTACTAAGTCGTGGTATACATCGATATTGTCACGAAGCATAATTGGCTGGAACGTGGACTTGGGTTTGAATGGAGTTAAACCAGCTGCTGCAATGTCATTATTTGAACTGATCTCTCCTATTTGACTGCCAATGGTTTCTTGCTGTAGGGACCATATCTCATCAATTGTATCCTGATCCCCTACAGTTAATAAAGTAGGACTTCTGTTCGCATTCACAGGGTTGCGTTTGGACTGTGTACTGTGAAACTTATTTAATTTTAGTTTGCGGACAAACCTGTAAGTGTCCATTCTCGCGTCCGCATAGTTGAAATCACATGGTGGACAGTACGATAAACCAAGGGACAGTATTGATTCTTCCTGTCTCGTTAGAGCCGTCCCTGTGAGGTTTATGACTGAGTTGTACCCCCTTGTGCCGGGTTGCGTCTCTGGGACCTGTTCCACCGTCCCCTTGGGGCTCCCCTTGACTTTCCTCTGGCGGATCCGGTTTCTTTTCCGGCGTTGGCTCCGCTTGAAGTTGCGCTTGGTGTTTGTTTCGTTCTCGAGCGCAACGTATCTCTCCGATCTACGCAGAGACAGTCTACCTCCTCTGCCATAGTCATTTTGGTAAACCCCAAGGTAGGTTCAGAAATATTATCCCCTTCTGTCTCGCTCTCGATGATGGAACTAAGGTCCGAACCAGAGCCAGACACTGAAATTTCACGCCGGGTAGGGTTTCTGTTTTGAGTTCCCTTAACCCTCGCTTTCACAGCGTCATATTTCCTGGCAAAGGTAAAGATTTGGCCATTGAGGTAATCCAGTCTATCCCTCTCGAATTTATATGCTTTCCTTTTCTTTATTACCTCTTCCTCCTTATTGAGCCGAATCATCATTTCATCACGCAATTTTTTAACTTGTTCATTCACGCCCAGGGCACTAATTTCTTCCTCAAGTTTCTCAATGTCGCCCTGTAGCCTTATGCGGTCACTTGCTGCATATTTTACTAAAATTTTTATCAATTTCGTTGAGGATTCAAGATTGGATTCCGCCCAGTCTTTCAACATTGCAGGGTCGGGATTCTCGTAACTTGGGGCTAAAGTTATTCTGAGCCCCCTCGGCACCCTGTTGACCTCCAAGTACCGAGAAAGGGATCTATGTTCCCACCAATTTGACTGTTCCGAGCGCATCAGCTTCTCTAGTTTTTTAAACAAGTCTCGGGTGGTGGGATTCCCTGTTGCAGTCTGTGCCGCCTGCGGAGCTGCATTCCACCCCCCGGCCGGGGAGTCAAGAAACATATTCTCTGCCGCCTCCTCTCGTTCACGCAACTTGTTGGCGGACATTATGGCAATTTAGGCTGGGAGCTAAAACTCGCTCTACTTCAAAATGGTGTCCGGTCGGCTCTCAATCACCCGCCTCAGACACCAGCACACTCCTTACCGAGCAATCCGTTTAAAATCTGCTGCCGCTCGATCATCCAAACACCAACGGCGTTCGTTCCACTTTCGATGTCGGCTGTAGCAGCTGATTACTTCTCACCGGAGCTCGGGGGCGCTTGCAGCATACTCCTCCAGGAGTCACGTAGGTCCTCGTCCGGAAACCAGTCAAGGGGTCACTTCCTGCCGCGTAGCCCAAAAGTCAGGAGGGGTTCTGTTCGTACCGTGGAAGTTTTCTTTCGGTAAAATAAATGAACGTAAATTCGTCAAACTGGAGCAGCCGCCCCAGTACACAGCTATACAATGACGAAGGAACAGACCCAGATTCAGTGCTCAATTGAAGTCTTTATTCTCCAGCAAGCCTGCCGCCGCCATTACCCGTTTCGCCTCTTGCAAAGCTTGGTCACATGGCAAGTTGCTGAGAGCAAGTGCCGAGATTTAAAGTGCCAGTGCGCGCGTTATTTTTACACCAGAAGTAACAAACATGGAAAAAATACTTTGTTTTACATGTTTACATTGTACATTTCACCTGTGCATACATACAAGTTATAAAATATGTAAATAAATAAATATTTAAACATTTTAAATATTTTAAAACTGCACCACCTGATCCAATATTTGATCTATTTACATTTACGGGAACATTTCATTGACCTAAAGCGGGGGCACGATTAAATCCCCTGCTTAGTTCATGTTAGTCAGGTTGTAAAATTAACTCTCTCATCCAGTATGCACAAATTCAAACCTTCACACAGACAGAATTTCATAATGAAATGAATACCATGAATAAATGTGCATCTAAACCTAAATAAAATGCCACACATATAAAGGAAAATGTGTGATTTATTAATCCATCCCTGGAAAAAAATATATATCCACATATTTTATCAATGTTGTTATAGAACATGTTGTGAGTAATGTATTATGTGGGATAACTAGAGGTGCATGGCGAGGGCCCGAGTTATAGCTATCTTAGAGCATTAAAGGAGAGGGGTTCACAAGGACCCCTCCGGTGTGTCTCTCTCTGATATATATATATATATATATATATATATATATATATATATATATATATATATATATATATATATATATATATATATATATATATATATCCAATTACCACTCCGGTGATAGATCCACCAAAAAGGAGAAAGACACGGACTTCAAAAATCACTTCTTCACTGCTGGCTGCAGTGACTTTTTATTTTGCCAGGTGCGAAATGCTCTCAGACAGTATGGCGCGTTTCGGCTAACCTGTAGCCTTGCTCACATACCTGAACTGCTCAAGCAGTAAAGTTTAAATACATTGGTGCATAAAAATCACATGATGTAGAAAAAACTACAAAAACGCAGTTTTTTTGGGCTTGATAAGTTCAAAGTGCTTTTAACTGTTCAAGCTCAACTTGTCTTTTTATGCTACATGTTAATTGCAAGATGAACTAATATTTATACAAATAAATAGTTGATAACAAAACTTTTTTATTTTCAATTTTCTCAACAACTACTGAACGCATTTACACCATTTAACAAAAAGAGATCTTTCTGAACAAAGGGCTACCTTTTTGCCAAATTTGGTGTAACTTCGTTCAGCAGTTCGGGCTGTAGCCGACACATTTTGGGATCCCCTTTTTTTCTCAACCCCAGCTTGCCGAATAACCCTGACACTTTCAGGATAGCAGCGGACCGGAGCCGGCCACGTTTTGAAAATTTCACAAAGATTCTTCAATTGGCCCCAATGTTATTGGGAATAGAATTTTGCGAATGTCCTATGGAAAATAGGTCCTAACTATTACTACCTACTGGCATTCGCCAGTATGTAATATATATATATATAAACTTGGTGCCGAAACGCTATGGAGCCCACAGGCGAATAAAGTATTCATCACCGTGAAATTTGGTCCGTGCTTTGTGTTCCTGTGCATGCTAAGGGAGAGTTGCAACGCGCAGGAGACTTTGGTCGTCAATATATATATATATATATATATATATATATTACCTACTGGCGGTCGCCAGTAGGTAGTTATAGTTAGGATTTTTTTCAATGTTAAATCTCAAAATTCTATTTGGAATAACTTTGGCACCGGTTGACGAATCTGCCTGAAAATTTCATGAAAATGGCCTCGTCGAGCTCCGGTCCTTCCCTGAAAGTTTGGGGGGGATACAATAAGCGGGGGCCGAGATAAAAGGGGGGTCCCAAAACGCGTTTTCCCCATGTTAATTTCCATAGGGCGGTCGATTTCACTTTTAGCCCGAACGGCTGAATGGATTTACACCAAACTTGGCAAAATTGTAGGGACTGGTAGCCCGATGTGCCTTTGCTATGTCTCAAGATATGTGCTCCAGTGGATTTTGAGTAATTTAGGTTCAAAAAAATATATATATCTATAGCAGCGCACCGGTGCGCGCACCAGGGAGCGCTCCGGGCGCGTGACGCGAGGTGCGCATGGAAAGCTGATTGGCTCTCGGGTGTCTGTAAACATTCCAAACAGTCCAGAGCGGTCGCCATCTTGTGTCTCGGTAAAATCGAGACATAAGAGGTGGCTAAAACAAAGTGGGAACTGACCATAAGGCGTCAGGGATAGACCCCTTTGACCCCCTAGGTTTGATGTGGGGGCTATAAAAGGGCCCCGCGGGGCATTTAAAATATTTTTTTTTTTTTCGTTTTGCGCGGGGGAAGCGCACGGTGCGCGCACCGGGGAGCGGCCCGGGGAGCGCACTATGATGAAAAAAGGTGACAGAGTTTTCAAAAAATGAAGTTTTGATTTAGAAATTGGAGGTAGTTCTAAAAAGAACTTTTTTTTTTCTTCTTTTTGTTGTTTTATATTTTTTTTGTGTTTTTGGAACTTTTTGAACTTTTTTTGGCTTTTCAAAACAGTTTTATATTTTTTTTTGTATTTTTTAGGGGGAGAAACAAAAAAAGGGAATTGAAACTGGCTCAACTGGAGCAAAAAAACAAAAAACCCAAAAAATTATTTCTTTTTGGGGCACTTGTGATTATCACCTGCAAGGACGATGAGCTTAACACTTTGTTCCCCATAGGAGATAAGCTTGCCACAAGCAGTACAAGTAATTTTAAAATCAGCAAATCTTGGCTGAATGCAAGGCATCACCTCAGATGTTTCTGGTTGCGAGGAAGTGGGTTGGTTTCTTTGGGAGGGGGTCCTTGATGACTGGGGGAGGTTACTGGCCAGTTCCCGGAACTCTGCACGAGAGTAGTTGTTTGGATGCTTTCTTGTCATGTGCCGAATCATGGTATAGTTACCAAAAGAATATTTCTTGTTTGGGTTGCCCCGTGAAAGTTCATCATTGCAGATGAGGCAAGTCACCTTGGGAGCATTCACCTTTTTTTTCCCCTCTGGAATTGAAAAAAACTGCCAAACAATGTGTGGTTTGGGTTTGTAAGGTGTATTTTCTTCTGGCAGCCATCTTCTTCTCCCCTCCTCCTCTTCCTCTTCCTCCTCCTCCTGTTCTTGACCACCAATATAATTTGGAGCTGGTCCTCTTGGTGGTGGTGGTGGTGGTGGTGGGGCAGATGCACCAGCTGATGCTACTACTGAAGCCATTATTTGGAGCAAAAAAGTAGAGAGAGCAACAAACAGGTCTTCCTCAGTCAAAGGACAAAGTCAGAATAAGGAAAAAAGGTGGGGTCTTTCATCATTTAGAAAAAAAAACTGTCCTGAACCAATGAGAAGTGTTATTTTCAGGTCACAAGACCAGGGGCTTCATCATTATGAAACTAAAACTGTTATGAACCAATGAAAAGTGTTATTTTCTGCTCACATGACCCGACGCGCTTACGCTACGCGCACGGGGGCGCGCAGCGTAAGCGCGTCGGAAGTTTACGTTGTGCGATCGTATTAGCTCGAGTACTTCCGGGTGCGCTTACGCCGTGCGTATCACGCGGTCGCGGCTACGCGATACGTCACGATCATGTTTTCGTTTGCGATATTGGCGCTCACGAGACGCTCCCCGGAGCGCGCCCGGGGGCGCTTTTCAGAAATACGCTTTTCGGGACGCACTCCGGGGCGCGCTCTGGGAGCGCTCCCCCCAAAAATTAAAAAAAAAAAAATGGGATAATTGTAGAGACAGGTAGCCCTATTCTGAAGTGGTTTGTAAAAAAATTAACTTTATAAAAATATGTATTGTGCTACATAGGGCTTAATATATGTTAGAGCCAAAATGTAGCCCAAATGTAGCCCAAAGTAGCCCAATGTAGCCCAAAGATGGCCACCAGAGATCAAAAATTGTAAATGTAGCCCAAAATTCAACTAGATGTAGCCCAACTGTAGCCCAATGACAGAATGTACCAGAGTGTTAAAAAGAACAACTAGAGTGCTAACAGTCTTATTTATAAAGTGAAACTTATAGTTAGGAATTAGCATTAAAAAAACCTTTGAAATTCACTGAAAAAAACCATAGGTTTCACACCAGTTATAGTTAGGAATTAGCATTTAAAAAACCTATTAAATTCACTGAAAAAACCATAGGTTTCACACCAGTTATAGTTAGCTGGAAATTTTACTGATATAAAACCATTGAAATTCCCACGTTATAGTTAGTCGGACTCACTATAACTTGCGCGTGCAATGCACTGCTGATGACATCACATATTACATCACTCATGACATGGTCAGTGACATCACTCATGACATCACTGATGACACCATCCAGTGAATATGTGTCTTTCTGAAAAATAAATATTAGTGAGTTATGTTTAAATATTTAAATACATATATTAGTGTTTCACTTTGTGTATAAGTGGCTACATGTGTTGATAAGTAGCTACATGCGTATGTATATGGGTTATTTGATATTTTTAGTAGTATCAGTATGAGTGTCTATATGGTTTGGTGGAGGTATTACTTAGCACATAGATGCATGAGTGACTGACTCTTTGTTTGTATGTGTTTTGAAGACAGCATATGTACAGGACTGTATGGGTGGATGAGTGTCTATATGTGTTTGTTAGTGAGTGAATGACTGTCTCACTAGTGTCTTTATCAGTAACTACATATGTTTTAATTTAGTATATATGAATATTGATGTATATAAGTGAGTATATGTGAGAGTAAGAGATTGTAAGATTTCCTGTTTAAATAAGTATGTGTTTCTATAAGTGATTGTTTAAGAGAATAAATATGTGTAATTTTCAGTAGAAGTAAGGTGGAAGTGTGTGTATAACTCTATATTCAAATAAATGGTTGTTCAATAGTTTATTTGCACGTGTGAATATGTGTGTGAGTAACTTTTGGATGAATGTCGGTGTGTAACAGGATGTATAGGTGTATCTCTTCATATGATGAGTGAGTATATGTATGAGTGACTATATAGAACTGTTGGTGAATGAGTGGATGTGTATATAGATAGTGGAAGTACAGAATTGCTTGTTGTAACTGATATAGGTATGTCCATTTTTTAAAAATTTCAGTTTCTATTTTTGAATATGTGTCTCAAGGGTTACTTTACACTGAGAGGAGGTCTGTGACTGTGTCACAAGGATGGTGTCATCAGTGATGTCATGAGTGATGTCACTGACCATGTCATGAGTGATGTAATATGTGATGTCATCAGCAGTGCATTGCACGCGCAAGTTATAGTGAGTCCGACTAACTATAACGTGGGAATTTCAATGGTTTTATATCAGTAAAATTTCCAGCTAACTATAACTGGTGTGAAACCTATGGTTTTTTCAGTGAATTTAATAGGTTTTTTAAATGCTAATTCCTAACTATAACTGGTGTGAAACCTATGGTTCTTTTCAGTGAATATATATATACATATATATATATATATATATGTATATATATATATACATATATATATATATATACATATATATATATATATATATATATATATATATATATATATATATATATATATATTTTTTTTTTTTTCCTCCCAATCCTGACGGCGGCAAACAATTAGGCACAGATTCCGTGATGTACTGGCAAAAAGTGTTTAATAATCCAAGCTAGGCAAGACACGTTTCGACGGCGAACCGCCTTGGTCACTACCACTGTGTGTAAGTATGTATGTATGTATATACATACATACATACACACACACACACACACACACACACACACACACATATTTAAATATCTCTCCAAATACTTCCCAAACAGCTGCGGCCCGTGGAGGGAGTTATGGTGGGGCAGGAAGGCTGGGCGGGGGAGGGGCAGGGTGGGGGGGTGCTAAAAACTGGAATATGGATAATTGAAGGTAAGTAAACAATTTAATAAATAAAACAAATTTCGTAGCGCACCCTGCATCACGGCATGTTAGCAGCTCCCTCTGCCCCAAAGCATTACTGGCTCCCACAGGAGGCGGTGAGGCGGCAGGGATGGCAGGGGCCTGGGGCCTTGGGCCTCCTCCCATGGTCCCAAGGAAGTGGATGTGCCCCAGGGGGATGGGGTCCCTGGGGCCAATATTTTGTGGCTGTTTAGGCCCCTCTACCCATTTTCTAAAATTAAACAAAGAAAGGATGTTGCTATATCCCGGGGTCTAGGGTCCCCATGTCTTTATCTGCCTCAGGAGTGTGTGTGTGTGAATTTCAGTGCGGCCTGGAAGCAGGTGGAGGATTGGCCGGTGTTGAGCACGTGGAGTGTTTTGGCGTTGTTTCAGCGCTGGGTGTTGTGGTGGTCACGGGGGCGAGGTTGTCTGGCCCTGAGCGAGGTCCAGGGGCAGACTGGCGCAGCCGGGCTTGCCTTAGGCATGCAGTCACCATAAGAAGGGAAGGGGGCAGGATCAGTAGTAGGGGGCGGGTACAGAAGAAACAGTGGGCAACAAGCAGTCACACAATAACAGGGGCACGATCACAATAAAATAATAAAACAATCACCCAGAAGGTAACACAGTGCGGGGATGCGGGAGGTGCGGTGGGGGCGGCATCGGGAAAAAGTGGTGGATCTGCTTATGAGCTGCAGTCAAGAACCCTAGTCAGCGGAGGCTAGGAAGCTGGAGCAACGAGGAGTAGATGCGGCGCTGCTGGGGAGAGTGCTGCCCGGGACAGGAGTCTAGGTCTCACATGCGCTCCCCGCAGCAGTTGCCATAAGAAGGGGAGGGGGGCAGGATCAGAGGTAGGGGGCAGGAGTGATTTGGATCAGTGGGCGGGGCTGCAGGGGCAGCAGCGGCAGGAAAATGAACATGCAAGCATTCAGGATGGGTACAGAAGAAACAAGGGTCAACAAGCAGGCATACAACAACAGGGGCACAATTATAATAAAATATTAAAACAATCACCCAGACGGCAACACAGAGTTTCACTCTTGGGAGTTCCTGCACAGCTGTGAGCATACTAAGTGGGCAGTGGCATAGGGGTTGAACTTGCTGCTTACATTGGAATAAACATGGCTTCCTCTCCAAGATGGAGCTGGAAATCCTCCCAAGCCGGTAGTTATTGTTAGGACCAGATTTCCATCGGGAAAGTGTTTGTTGTTTTGCTAATAACTTTTGTGCCGCTTGCCGAATCTTCACAACATTTTCAAAACTTTTGCTACAGTTGATTTGACTGCTGTGTTTTAGGGGTCAAGCAGGGGCTGAGAAAAAAGGGGAGGTCCAAAACCCATTTTCCCATAGGGATTTTGAACACAAGTACAGCCCGAACCGCTGAAGGGAATTACACCAAGTATCAGAAGAAAGCTAGATGTTTGTCCAGAAAGCATGCTTTTCTGTGATTTGATGTAAATCTGTTCATTAGTTTTGAGATATTAAATTTAAAGAAAAAAGATATCGGGGGAGGTGAATCCTTTCAGTGGACTTACGGATCCTATTGAAATTTGATTGGCTGGCAACACTCCAACTAGGAAGTGTTCGCAGCCATCTTGGGACTGGTCTTTAAGCTGAATCCCACAAAAAAATGTAAATAAAGAAAAAGGGACAGTGCAGGAATTCGCTGAGCCCCTAGTTGATACCCTGACCGCCCAGTGCATTGCTGGGGCATAAGTTATACTTAGCTCAGTAAACGATAACAGCTGAATTCCTCTGGTTTTGTATGAGTCAAATGTCAGCCAGCCTATAACATTCCTGTAACCTTTGTTTTTTAGTGAATTTCTAGGTTTGTTTACATTCTATTTCCTAACTATAACGTCGCTATAACCTTTGATTTTTTTCAGTGAATATATATATTCACTTTGTGGCTTTGGAAAATGTTGAAAACGACTCAAATGTTTCATGTTTTTATTAAAAATGCTTTCGTTTTTTTTTTTTTTTTAACTTTTTTATTATTGCAAGATAAGACATAGAACATACTGAAGCAAATGTATAGATCATGTAACAATAAACTGACATAGTATTAACTTTGTTTTAAGTTTTAGAAAATTCAAGAAGGATAGCAGAGAGGATGAGAAAAAGAATATAGAGACAGCAAAGTACTTATTAAGTAGCTAAAAAAAAATACTTAAAATAAAGTAAATAGTCTTCTGTAGATAGAGATCACCACTCTTTATACTTCAAAAAATTGTTTCCAAATCTTTTCTTTTTTAATAAAGGCTTTAGGGCCTCTATGTTTAGCTAGTGTAAGTTCCATAATTCTTATTTCGCTAACCAAGGCGCGCCATTCTGCAACGTTTGGAGGGTCCTTAGATATCCATGTCCTGGCTATAGCTATTCTTGCACATGCAAACAGAATGGTTATGAGATCCTTATTGAGACAATTAATTTCTTGAATATCCAGTAAAACTAAATGTGCAGAAAGTGCCGGGGTTATTATCTGATTGGTTCTTAGGATTTCCATTATTCCATTCCAGTAAATAGATTACATTTTGTACATTTAGTTTTATCTGATGTAGAATTCCCCTGCGTCCATGTGGATATTCTTTGTGGTGTATAGTAAAGTTCTCTAATTGTTCTATAAGATTGCAATCTAAGATTAGAAGAATGTACCATATCATTTAAGTGAGTTAGTGTGTTTGCAATCTGTGTAGAATTTATATCCAGATTTAGTCTGCGAGACCATTTTGATGCAATTTTAGTCGTATTATCACACTTGCCCTTAATTAGGTGTTGATAGCCCAATTTTATTAGTGATTTTATTTTATCAGAATATATACACTCTAATATATCCGATTGAGTAACTTCCGTTATTTTCATTTGATTATAAAAGAAATCTCTTATTTGTCTATATTTAAATTGCATATCATTCGTTATGCCGTTTGTTATTTTCAGGTTTTCAAAGTCTAGCAATCCATTTGATCCATACAGGTCTCCCAGTGTGATTATTCCATGTCTAACCCAGCGATTTCCTGTCCCATCCGTCAGGGAGACCTGGGTTGTTCCAAAGTCTAAGTTCGGCATTAAAAAATGAGCTTTTGCCAATGAGCAGGATTTTGTCCCAAATTTTTATAATGTGCTTGGCAGTCTTGAATTTGACCCGCTTAAAATAGTTTGGGTCATGTACGCGAAGTAAGAATTGATTACAGTCAGAACCTAACATATATTGGTGAAAAAATAAAGGTGTCTCGTTTTTTAATAAACTCCTTATTCGACAAAAAAAAGTGGCTAGAAAATAGAGATTAAAAACCGGAAAAGCAAGTCCCCCTTTAGGTGATGGCAGTTTCAAGAATTTTAGAGCCCTTCGTGCTTTTTTATACCCCCATATAAAGCTGCTACATATACCATCTAGTTTTTTAAAGAAAAGTTTATTCGGTTGAAGTGGTATAGCCCTAAATAAGTAAAGTAGTTTAGGTAATATTTTCATTTTAATCAAATTAAGTCGTCCTATTAGACTAAGAGGGATTTTATGCCATTTTTTAAGACTTATGGTAGTTTCCTTTAGAAAAGCTTCATAATTCATTTTCAAAATCTTTCCCAATTTGGCAGCTAATTTGATTCCTAAATATACAGCATTTTGGCAAGTGTCATAGATAGGTTCATCAGGGGTATAGTTGACAATAATTTGAGTTTTACTCACATTGAGTTTGTACCCAAATACTTTACCATAATTTTGCGCTTCGTTGATGATCTCTGGCATAGCTTTATTGATGTCTGTTGTATATATTGCAACATCATCAGCAAAAGCAGTTAGTTTGAGGGATTTGCCCCCATGGTTAACTGGGATAATATTAACTTGATTGTTTAATGCATTTATAAAGGGTTCTAGAGAGAGAGCAAAGAGTAATGGGGAAAGAGGACAACCTTGCCTTGTTCCTCTTCCTATCTTAAAGCTGACTGAATCTTTACCTCCGTAGCTTATCTCAGCCAGTGGTTCAATATATAGTGAACTTGCCCAATCTAAATATGAACCAGATATTCCCATTTTCTTTAGCACTTCCCACAAATATTCCCACCCCTCTCGGTCGAATGCCTTTTCCGCATCTAACATAATCATACAGAGCGGGGTGTGGGTAGTTTCTGCTACATCGAAAGCTGTGATTGACGTATTTACATGGGCAGTGGTGCCTCTACCCATTACAAAGCCATGCTGTTGTAAATTAACCATGTATGGCATGATAGGGGCTAAGCGGTTGGCAAGGATTTTAGAGAAAATTTTTACATCTGAATTGAGCAAAGAGATTGGGCGGTATGATCCGCACTCTTTTTCAGGTTTTCCCTTTTTGAGAAAAATTATTTTAGCAATTTTCCAAGATGCTAGTGCTTGTTTGGATAGAAGGATTGAGTTTATCACGTTTTCTAATAATGGTAATAGTTCTTGGGCGCAATGTTTATACATTTCCAAAGGCAGACAATATTCTCCAACCGCCTTCCCTAAAGGTAAATTATCGATTGCACGTTTTATTTCGGCTGATGTTATTTTTGAGTTTAATTGTTGGAGAACTTCTATATTTGGCTCCCTATGTGTTGTTAAGTATTTATTAAGATATTGTATTATTGATATTTTAGAGGGTGTAGTTTCCGGGGTATAAAGTTTTTGGTAATATTTAACAAATTGGTTCAATATTTGATCAGCTTGTTCATAAGTGTTTAGATCTGCTCCTATTATTGCCTTGATTTTAGTTTTGGCTTTTTTATCCACAGTTTTATAAGCTAGTATTTTGCTTCCTTCATATTGATCAAATTTATATTTATGTATTTTTGCACTATATCTTTCTCTTAGAATTTTTTTTGATCCTGCTTGTAGTTCCGCTAGCTTGAATCTGATCTTATCGATATCGCTTTTTGAATGTCGTGTTGCATCGGCAAGTTGTAGTTCAGTATCTAATATAATAGAGGTGGATCTTTTGTTGTCTGTACGACTCTCTGCGTTTAGCCTAAGTATATATATTGTTGAGCAAACCCCCTAATGCTACATTTGCATGTATCCCATACAATGTTAATGCTAGCAGAATTGATATTTATTGAGATAAACTCTTGTATATGTTTATTTAGTAGCGTTATGAATCTTGTATCAGCCAGTAGGTATCTTGGGAATGTGAAATTTCGTGGTTCTTTTTTTTTGGTCTTTTATTACAAGTTCAAGTAGCAGGGGATTGTGGTCTGAAGTGATTTTTGGGCAGATTTCAATTTCGCAATTATCTATTATTTGATCCGAAGCCCATATCATATCTATTCTAGAGCAAGATCTATGTGGCGCAGAGTAGTGGGTAAAGCCTGCTATCAGAGGATGTTTAGACCGCCATACATCTCTCACATTGTTTAATCTAGCTAATTCTAAAATTGCTGATCTAACTTTATACATTCTTTTATAGTTACTTTGCTCAGTAGAATCTACTTTATAATCAATGGCACAATTAAAGTCCCCAGCAATAATACTTTCTCCCTCCCATTCAAGTAATTCTAAACTCAATTCTTCAAATACTTTGGGATCATCAATGTTCGGTCCATATACTACACATAGTACAAATTTTTTGTTGTCACCTTGCATCTGTGCTATTGCCCACCTGCCCCGAGCATCCGAGGCAGTTTTAATTGTATCAAATCGAGTTCCTCTTTGTTTTAAAATAGCTACCCCTCTAATGGTCTTGTTTAAAGTAGAGCATACAACCAGTTGATATCCCATCTGAGAGAGCAGCTTTCGTTCCTGATATTTAATATGAGTTTCTGAAACCAGTACGAAATTCGGATTATACATTTTAATCTCTTCTTGTACTAAGTTCCTTTTACTTTTACTATTTAGACCATCTACATTCCAACATAATAGTCTTAGTTTAAGCGTGTTTCTCCCGTGTAGATGATTCCCCTCTGTCGATACCTTCTTTCTATTAGCTACGTATTTGCTAATGATCTTTAAAACCTAGTTGAATCTTGCAATTAATTTTTTCCACATTTTTTCCCCCACCACCTTTTACCACCCCCTCCCTTGCATGAATCCCCCCACCACTCTCGCACCCTCACGTCCCTTAGGGGGGAGCACCCCTCTATCTTCTGCTGCCGCTGAATAGGCAGCGTAGTGAAGGAGCCTACATGAGAGACTGCCCCTGCCACATCATATATATATCTATATTTGACCACACCTAGAAAAAGAAAAATATATGAGCCCACACTTAAGAAAGAGAAATTAACGGTAGTGAAATGAGATATTATAGTGAAGAAATATATAAGCCAAAAGTTATTTAAGTATTATATCAGAAAAAGTGGACAAAAAGGAGAGGAACTGAACAGTGTCATTAATGTTAGGTTCCAGTTTTTTAACTCAGTTATTCTCTTTTTCTTTTTGTTTTTGTTTTTCATTTTGCAGAAATTTTTTCCAGAGCTTGTTCTGCCGCTGAGAGATCAGTAAAGAAAACCACTTGTCCATTGCGTATAACCTTGAGACGTGCAGGCTCTTGGAGGTAGGCCATGCATCCTAGATTTTTGAAAGCGTCTATCGTTTTTCGAAGTTCCCAACGTCTGTCCATTGTACCTTTACTTAGGTCAGATTTCACAAAAAAAGTAAGGTTGTCAACAGTTACAGGATTGTTAGGTCTGGCTTTGAGTGAGACGGCTTGTCTCAAAAGGAAATTCCCAAAATATATCAAAAATGGTCTAGGAAATTTGCTGTTTTTGTTTTTTTTTAAACAAAGGCAGTCTATGTACTCTCTGTAGCTGGGAGTCCCAGTCCCAATCCCAATCGGAAAGGTCGGTAAAGGCTCTTTGGAATAGTTTCACCATGAACGCTCTCGGGTCGGTCCCCTCCATTCCTTCTGGGATTCCAAATAATCTGAGATTTTGTCTCCGTGCCCGATTTTCCAAATCCTCGACTTTAGCTTCTAGTTTGGAAACCCTTGATGTATTGTTGTTTTATGTCCTCTATATCTTTTGTCACTCCACCCAGGCCTTGACAGATATCTCTCATACAATCTTGTAGCTTGGTGTTATCTTCTCTCAGTTGCAAATATTGCTGTTGACTCTCCGCTCTTTGAGCTAGGAGAGTTGGCATAATTGATTCCATTGATATGTTCATTGATGTTGCATTTGAGGGATCTTGTGGTATTAATGTCTCATGTTCCTGTGAGGATGTGTGACCCACCAATGATATTGAGTATGGGGGATCCGAATTTGTTTTGTTTACCAGCTCATTTCTAACTTCCAATGAACAAGTATTCATATTTCATTCCTCAGATGCCATATCTAATAATTCCAGTTGATCTCCTGAGTTATCCATAGAGTTCCCCGCTGGCAATGCTTGTGTTCGTCTTAGGCTTGATATTATACAATCCGAGTCTTCACTTAACTGATTGGGGTTATTAACTATAATTTCAGAATCAATATCTACAAATTCATTACCCTCAAAGTTGTCATTAGGAGTAGGAGTAGGAGTTATTGTTAAGGAGACCCCTTCTCTGAACCTGTTATTTAGCTCAGCACCAGTTGCGCATGAGGGAATTGTTATTTCTTGGTTTATAGATGATGAATTCTTTATAGGGTCCATTATGGAATCTGTAAGACTTGTTTTATTGCCCCCCTGAAAATTATGCACATCTTCAGGGCTGGCACCGGAAAGTCTTAAAGCCATGTTCTTAACGCCACCCTTTGCCTCAATCCATCTTCTCAGAGGGCTATCATTAATTAGGCGACTTTTCTTGTTTCCGGCCGGTTCTTTATTAACTGATTTGAAAGTCAGATTTTTTTGCTTGGTTTTAGCCTTCATTTTAGTTTTCCTTGATCCAGTTGATTTACTAGACAGAGTTTTGGAAGTTTCATCTATTTCCTCTTCTTCAGTTAATTCCTCATATACTAAATTGGAGTCTTCATCCGTTATTTCCGTAGATTCTTGAATTAGGCCGTCTCCAGCCTTTTTCCCCTTCATTTTAGTTTTATTTGTATTTAGATTGGAGTTTTTGTTTAGTTCCACCATGACCGCCTTCCTTTTTAGCATTATATCTTGTATTTTTCCTTCTTCACCAGTTTTCTCCAAATCTATTTCATTTTCTCTCAGTATGGTATCCCCGGTCCCCGAATGATTTTCTAAAAGGAGTGTATCTATATTGGCTCCAGGAAGCTTATCCGAGCCCTTGCTTCCACTCTTAATTTCAGCTTTCTCCACAGAAAATACATTAGTAACTAGCAGAACTTCATTCACATTGGAATCTAATTCTTTATTTTTATCTGTTTTCTCCTTGGGCTTTAACGCTGTTATTAGCTCAGGCTCAGATTCCTTACACGTTCCTCCATTGTTGATCTGAGCAGTTTTCATATCAGAGCCCGGAATTGCTTCAGTTGTGTCATTAGCTTTTGGTTTAGTATTTTTATTTTTCCCACCATTGATATTGCTAGTGGCTGTTTTAAGTTTCGTTGCATGTTCTAATTGCGCCTCGTTAGTAACGCCTGATGCTACCGCTGCCGCTGCTGCCATCATACCTGTGTTTCCTTGTCTCCCTGTGTGACAGATCTTCCGGCTCCTTGTAGACCTCGTCTGTCTCGATTACATCAGCTCCTCCGGCTCCAAACACTTCGGCGTCAATGGTATTGGGCGTAGCGTCAGGTGAGCGCTCAGCTGCAAGGGAGACAGGCAGGGTCCAGAACACGCCCCACTAACCAGCCTCGCCGGCGTGCGAGTGAGGCTGACCCTCTCGTATCTCCAGGAGCGGAGCAGACCCCTGTTGTAGTATAGCAAGACCCGTAACATTGATTCTAAATCCTGGTATGGAGCGAGCAGGGTAGCGGAGCAATACTGAAGCAGAATCTGCAGGCGGTAAGTTCCGTGTTTTATCCACTGAAGGCCGTTATCGTTCTTCCTGGTGCGTCGGCGCACCCTCTGTGTTCTCTCTTTTCTTCTTCTCTGTATCGGCTTTAGAATCAGCCGGTTTAGGTGGTGTGTAAGTTTAGGCTAATCTTCGGCAGATCAGCTCCATGAAGCAGCCTTCACTCAGCGGTGTCAGCCCGCCATCTTGACTCCTCCCCTGGCTTTCGTACAATGAATTTGAGATAATCACTAATATTAAACATTGCAATGTGTGAATGTATGACATATACATTTGATTATAGCTATTGGTGCAAAAGGTCTGCTTTATATATGTTTATGTGCTGACCTCTTCATAAAGACAAGAGGCCAATTCTGTTTTGTATTTTGACCCATTTACAAAGCTAGGAGGTCTACTTAATTTAAAATGACACTCTTAGCATTGGTACATCACATTGTCAGGCATGCACAGCTGGGAGATGGGCACCCAATCCCATGTCTCACACGGCCTTAAATATCTTACTTTACATTAAAAAGAACAAGGAAATTCACTTGAACAACCAATGGTTAAATTGACGTTATAGTAATGAATTGTAATTTAATCTCACTTTAAAATAAAAACACCTTAAAAGTTTACTGAAAAAGAAATCAAGGTTTAGAGGGACAATATAGTTAGATGAAAATGTCAGTTACAAAATACTTTTTAAACTAACAAAAGCACAGAAATTCAACAGTTAACATTACTTCACAAATAACTATAAGTTGTGCTCTAAAGTAACTACAACTGGTGCCCTTGCCATGCTGTGCTGTGCTAATTACCTCCCATACTACATCACCTATACCATTACTAATAACATCACTGCAACATAATTGATGACAATGCTGTACATGGTGAGGGCTATCTAAGCAATAATGCTTTGTGAACATGCCATCTTGTGGTTCCTCTGCATATCTGTAATGTAAGGAAAGCATATAAGAATGAGATTGAGGGTGGACTGGAGGTCAGCAGGGTGCAACTCTGAACAAGGTTGACGTGGGTTATCTTTGAAGTCTGAAATGAACACTGGCTCTTTTTTGGGGGAGATCTGTCCCTTGCGCACTGGATAACATTTTGGAAAACAGTTTCTGTTAGGTGATAGAAGCAAGGAAACAAGCTACAGATCCACACTGAAAAGGCTTGGACAGAAAGGAACAGAAATTGGCGCAAGGAGGAGGTAGTCATATTATGGTCCTAGTGTCAATTCTAAGACCGAATGGACCAAGTGCAGAGCCACATGACACCATTGATTGAATCTGCATGTATGAGCACAGTTGAAAGTGGTATCTGTCATGGAACCAACAGCGAGTAAGGATCCACCTCTAGCACTGACTGATTGTAGACAGGATTATTTTCCTTGTTTCAAAATCTGTATCAATGTCATTTTCATATTATATTTTTTGCAGCTGTATAATTTCAAGTGATGTGGGTTCTGTTAATGGTTCATATTATCTTATCTTATCTTATCTTAAGTGACATTTATAGAGTGCACTGACACCATAAGTTTCCTGGCGCTAGAAGAAAGAGTGCAGGGATTGTGAGGAAACAAGCTAACCGGTTTGGGTGGATAGACGGGTTTTCAGAAGCTTCCTAATATTTAATAGGGAACATCTAGACTTAACTGACAGGGGAAGGGGATTCCATAGTTTGGGGGCCAGGTGGGCAAATCTGCGGCCACCAAACTTTTTAGTTTTTACTTTGGGGGCGACCAGCAGGTGGAGGTGCGCCGACTGGAGATTGCGCGCCAGTCGGTGCTGCGTGATCAGTGTTTTGAGGAAGTCGAAGCTGGTGCAGTGAAGAGACTTGAAAGTCAGGCAGCCGATCTTAAATGCCGCCCTGTGTTCAACTGGTAGCCAATGCAGTTTGCGCAGCAGGGGTTTTGCAGACTGCCACTTTGGCGTTTTGTGGATAAGTCTGGCCACCTGGTTCTGCACAATTTGAAGACGGCGGAGCAGTGATTGTGGGAGTCCATGGTATAAAGAGTTCGAGAAATCGAGGCGGGATAGTACCAGGGAGATGACGACCTGGACCAGTGCCGCATGCGGTGGTAGATGGACTATATTATGAATTTTGCGAAGCTGGAACATGCAGGCGGAAATCACAGCCCCTACTTGAGCCTTAAGAGAGAGCTCTGCGTCAATGACCACCCCTAGGCTCTTCACCGAGCTTGCAGGAGCGCGGGGGAGCCCAGCTCCTTGGGCCAGAACTGAGGGCCCCAGTATACTGGGCTGTTCCCAGGGAGAATAAGCTCTGTTTTTCTGGGATTTAATTTCAATTGGTTGTGGTTCATCCACTGCTGGATGTGGATCATGACCGTTTGGAAGCTATTAGCAGCATCAGGAGAGTCGAGAGGGAAGATGATCTGCAAATCATCAGCATAATTAAACACTGTGATATCCCACCTCTTGAGCGAATGAATCAGTGGCCGGAGGTATAGGTTAAACAGGAGGGGAGAGAGGGATGAGCCCTGAGGGACTCCACACGTCGTAGGTGTCTTGGCTGCCGTATAAGGGCCCAAACGCACAGCTTGTGCTCTGCCTACAAGGAAAGACTCGATCCACTCGATGGCAGGACCCTGGATGCCGGCCTGTCCGACACGGTGAAGAATGATGTCATGGTCCACCGTGTCGAAAGCAGCCGACAAATCCAGAAGAACAAGGGCCTGGGGTGTCCCTTTGTCAGCGTTCCCCCTCAGGGCATCCCATACTGCCAGGATGACGGCCTCAGTGGAATGGGCCGGCCTAAAGCCGGCCTGATTAGGCTCAAAATAGCAGGAGCTCTCGACAAAGTTTGAAAGGCACCGAGTGACGTGGGCCTCGAGGAGCTTGGACAGGTAGGGCAGGAGGGATATAGGACGATAATTGGAGGGATCGGCGGGGTCCGCACCTAGTTTCTTCAACAGAGGCACTAAGATGGCCTCCTTGAAAGAGCTGGGAACCATGCCAGTCTTAAGGGAAGCGTTCAGCAAGGGTAGTATATGATCCAGCAGTTTGAGACGTCCCGGAGGACCAAGGGAGGGCAGCAATCGTTGGGAGATCCTGATTTGACCCAGGCCACAAGCTCGGCTAAAGTGTTGGGGTCAAGGGCAGGGAACTGGGTAAGGGACAGTGAGTTGATGAGAGAAGTGTCTGATGGCCGCGCATGGGTGAGGGGGGAATGGAGTTCTTGATTTTGACAATTTTCTCAATGAAAAAGAGGTTAAGGGCGTCGCAAGTCTCTTGGGTTGGAGTCTGAGTAGGTAGAGTTCTACCATCCGTGGTAAGCTCATTCATATTCTTAAAAACTTCCTTTGATTTATTATGAGCGGACTGAATTCTGTCAGAGACATGTGAAGATTTAGCCGAGAAAATCGCACTTTTATATTCTTTGCGGGCCGCCACGAAAAGCAGTCTATCTGAGTCAGCGTAGTTACGTCTCCAGATCCGTTCCTGCTGACGCACCTTCAATTTGTGTTCTTTGAGGTCGCTGGAGAACCATCTGTGTGAATTACTGTGTCTAGTGCATGGGAATTTAGTTAGAGGAGCAAACTGGTCACTGGCCGTCTTTAGCCAGTTACAGATGTCGCCTTCCATTGCATCAACACTGGCATCAGTAAAACCGCTGAGAGGTCTTTTAGTTTTCCAGAATTACTGGGCGCACTTCCTAGGTGGCCGCAAGGTAATATATTAAACGGTAGTCAGTTTAGGCAATGGGGCGAGCGGATATACCTCTGAACCGCTCCAAAGGGGACCAACAAGCTGATCCACACAACAGAAAAAACAACTATGCCCCTGCACTGTAAACATTCAGTGAGTGAATAGTATTAGTGTAAGTTTTTTAGGAAAATAATAAAGGCATTAGGACAAATCTAAACATTTTGTGAATCTCCGAGAATGAGTATATGTGCATGGAGATACATAGGTGGAGATATAGTCTGTTCTTGGTGTAGTCCCTTCTGTTTATTGTTCCATTTCAAAAGCCAACACGTGTTTCATCGCAGGGAACAAACTGCGAATCTTCAGGGCTGGATAAAAACATAAAATACATTTTTTGGGAACATGTTCTTATTGCGAGCACATTTAGGTAGTGACTTGATAGTGTCAACCCAGTGCGACAAAAACATGCCATTTATGTGACTTGGTGCGGTGAAAAAGCAAATGACGTTTGTGGGTGAGAAATATGTTAGATGTCTACAGGGACAGAGAACACTGGCCGGATCAGAAGGTGAAGTGGCAAGGTGACAAAGTGTTTTTCTCTTTATGTAACGAGACCCAGAGTGACTTGCAAGTGGTGTTGATAACAACAAAGGAAAGAATGGCAGCATGAATTCCAATTTTTAACGCGTCGGACATGGTGCACATATTTCCAAACATGATTAACTCATACTAAAAAGCATACTATTGTTATTGGTGCACTTGTTTTTAAGAAACCTTAAATCCCTCTTGTGTAAGTAAACCATTCTATTTGGTAGAGATCCTACCTTGATTGAAAAAAACTTATGGACTAGATACAATCCATCCGGATGTCTAATCCTATATCACTTTTATGGTGATGAAATTTTAGGGAGATGGCCGGTCAGTGTGCAGACTTTGTTCAGTGTCTACAAGGAGTAATGGAAAATGAAAAAAGAGAGAAAAATGAGAGCAAGGGAGATACATTTGTGGGATATGCTGGGTGCTAATCAAAATACGCTACAATATGTAGTGTATAAGCATGG
Organism: Lissotriton vulgaris; assembly: GCF_964263255.1. Lineage (NCBI taxonomy): Eukaryota > Metazoa > Chordata > Amphibia > Caudata > Salamandridae > Lissotriton > Lissotriton vulgaris. The sequence goes on from NC_141693.1 coordinate 1,530,098,167, forward strand.
GCAGGAAATCCGTTACGCTCGCGGATTTTGCGGATTTTCTGTAAATTCGCAATCCGCGAGATTTGCGAATTTCCCGCAAATTCGCACGCAGCGGATTTTTTTTTTCTTGGTGATACAATTTTGCGGCGCGCGGCATTTATCATCGTTTGCCGAGTTGTTTTTCTCAATATTTTGCGAGTACTGCGCCATTTTGGATCTTGCTGCGGGATCCCGCGGGAATTTGGCAAGCGCGATTACGTAATCGCGGCTTGCCAACTTTTGCAGCGAGCGTTTGTCAACGCGAGAACGTCGAGATCACATCTCGCGGTACTTCGCAATTGCGAGCTTTGAGATGCGGCGAGCAGCAACAATCTTCCACACCCGAAAATATAAAATTTGCAATTCTGCACAAGAAATCCACCAGCAAGCAGCATAAACCTTCTTGAAATGATGATTTTTATCTGAATAACTCCTTAGTCCATTTTGGGGAGGGGGGGAGGGGGGTGGGAGGAAGGAAGTGCCCCACAGTCTTCAACTTCCTGTTCCTGTCCAGCAGGCTCCTCCCAGTGCTTTGTCCATCTCCTGGTCACTTTTCATTTGGATCTGGAGCTGGAAGGATTACTTTTTGTGGATGCTGCTGGATATTTGGATTTGAGGCCTTTTTGACTTTCTTTGGATCACTTTTGGATTAGAAATTTTACAAGTAAGTTTGTTTGGGGCATTGCAGTTGCTGCAACTACAATTTTGGAATTTTCGATTTTTGGGCTGTTTTGGGGCCTTTTGCCCAGGGGAAACTCAGTGGTGGGTGGAATGAGTCTTTCTGTGGGGTGTCTTGAACTTAAACATCATGGAGGGCATGGATGGATTGGGATTGTGCTGATTTTTCAGTGATTTTCGTTTTTTGGGGCTGTACTTGTGGCCTTTTCACCAGGGGTATTTGAGTCTAGCATGGGCCTAGTCTTTCTGTGGGGTGTCTTGAACTTAAACATCATGGAGGGCATGGATGGAATGGGATTGTGCTGATTTTTCAGTTATTTTAGTTTTTTGGGGCTGTACTTGTGGCCTTTTCACCAGGGATATTGAGTCTTGCATGGGCCTAGTCTTTCTGTGGGGTGTCTTGAACTTAAACATCATGGAGGGCATGGATGGAATGGGATTGTGCTGATTTTGCAGTGTTTTTCGATTTTTGGGGCTGTTCATGGGGAGGGACAGGCCATGTGGCTGGGGGCCATTTTGAGTGCTGCTACAGGCCCCGGCCATGTGCTGGGAGGCAAGTGGCCATTTTGAATGCAGGCATTGTTGTTAGGCCTGCAACCATTTTGCCTACTTTTCAACCTTTATGCCCAGGGGTAGTGAGTATTGCATGGGCCTAGTCTTTCTGTGGGGTGTCTTGAACTTAAACATCATGGAGGGCATGGATGGAATGGGATTGTGCTGATTTTTCAGTGATTTTCGTTTTTTGGGGCTGTACTTGTGGCCTTTTCACCAGGGGTATTGAGTCTTGCATGGGCCTAGTCTTTCTGTGGGTTGTCTTGAACTTAAACATCATGGAGGGCATGGATGGAATGGGATTGTGCTGATTTTGCAGTGTTTTTCGATTTTTGGGGTGTTCATGGGGAGGGACAGACCATGTGGCTGGGGGCCATTTTGAGTGCTGCTACAGGCCCTGGCCATGTGCAGGGAGGCAAGTGGCCATTTTGAATGTAGGCATTGTTGTTAGGCCTGCAACCATTTTGCCTACTTTTCAACCTTTATGCCCAGGGGTAGTGAGTCTTGCATGGGCCTAGTCTTTCTGTGGGTTGTCTTGAATTTACACATCATGGAGGGCATGGATGGAATGGGATTGTGCTGATTTTTCAGTGATTTTAGTTTTTGGGGGCTGTACTTGTGGCCTTTTCACCAGGGGTATTGAGTCTAGCATGGGCCTAGTCTTTTTGTGGGGTGTCTTGAACTTAAACATCATGGAGGGCATGGATGGAATGGGATTGTGCTGATTTTTCAGTCATTTTCGTTTTTGGGGGCTGTACTTGTGGCCTTTTCACCAGGGGTATTGAGTCTAGCATGGGCCTAGTCTTTCTGTGGGGTGTCTTGAACTTAAACATCATGGAGGGCATGGATGGAATGGGATTGTGCTGATTTTTCTGATTTTTCCGATTTTTTTGGGGTGTATAACTGAAATGATGTTCCTCTGTCTTCCATTGTTTTTAGGTGCACAAGACTCAAGAGAACCACCAGTGCCAGGAAGAAGTCCTGCAGCGGTGTGTGTGTGCAGCATAACGTCACGCGACGCCACGTCTGGCCTCAGACAACTCTACAATTCGTGCAACTGCGGCCTGCTGTCTGACCTGCTCTGAAGAAGATGGCCCCAAAAAAAGGTCTCCGTAGCTCCTCTAGCAAGAAAGTTGCTAGTTACGAGCAGAAGAAGCAAGTTACCAAGGAGGCTGGTGTGCCGACCGCCACGTTTTTTGGGAGCAAAAAAAAAAGTACGCCTGCAGCAGCAGCAGGATCTGCTGGGGACCAAGCTGGGAGCAGCACCCCCGCTCCATTGGGTTCAGTGCCTCCACCACCACGCCAACTTAAGTCAAAGCCCTTGAGTGCTTCAGAGGCAGTCAGTGTACTTCTCCAATCACCATTGACGAGTGATGTTGGCTCCTCGCAAGAAAGTAGCAGCAATGTCCCTGAATCAACACATGTTGTTGTAACTCATCTGACAAGTGTTGAACAACCACAGCCGCAACAACAACACCATGTGCAAGTACAAGCCCAAGTACATGTGGAAGGAGAGGCAGCGTAAGGAGATGCGTAAGCAGAGGTGCATGGAGGGTCACAAGTGCCCACAATAGTTGTTCCTCCCGAAGTAGGGGCACATCAGGAAATCGACAATCAAGCCGAGGTATCAATGGAAGCCACTCCTCCTGATGATCATTCATTGTCTTCCACATCCCTAGCAAGGAAAAGATCAAGGTTGGTGTCTACATCTTTTTCAAGCCCACCTCCTTCTGATGATACGGATCCCACTTGGGAACCAGCACCACTGCCGTCTGAGAGTGAGGCACACCATGATCTGACAAAGGTACCTAAGCGTAAAAGGAAGGTCGTCGAAAAACTCATTGCTATGGAGTGTGATGAGGCTCAAAAAGAAGTGACAGATACTGCTGCTGGTGAAGCCTCTCACGATGACGACGATGAGGCAGTCATCATAAAGGTCACTGCAGCCCCAGCGGGCATGCAGCAAAGAGACATTTTGATCCTATCCCGAGAAGCTGCTGAGCGTGATGATGATGTCGACGAGGAGGCAATGGAAGAAACACCACAATCATTGGAGTTAACTAGTACACCAACACCTACCGCTTCCATATTTCTTAGTCGCCAGAAGGGACCTCCATCCACCTCGACCTCAATTAGTGGTGGTGAAAGTGCAAAACGTACTGAAGTTTGGCAATCCACATCCTCCACTTCATCTGGCATTAGCAGCAGGACCACCACCACCAGTATCGCCGCCTCCTCCGGCTCCCAAAGACATTTCAAGTCTGCAGTTTGGGACTTCTTTAGTGTTTGCCCAAAAAATGAAAACGTAGCCATTTGTAGCATGTGTAAGCTTCGAGTTAGTCGTGGTAAGTTTGGTTCCAACTATGGTACCGGAGGCCAGAGAGGTCATCTTGAAAGAAAGCATGCTGTCAAATGGTTTGCGCACCTACAGGCGATCAAGGAAGCCCGAATTGCACGTAATGCTGTTTCATCTGATGATGACGAGGAGGAAGAAGACGTGTCAAACCCTTCACTTACACCCAGTACCCCTGTCAGCAGCACACCCCATGTGAGCCACACTAAGAGTGTGGGAGAGAGTGATACACCAATGCGAAAAAGTTCATCAGCGAGCGTAACTGGGTCGAAGATATCATCATCATCCCGTAAATCTTTGGTCCAGGGCAACATTAAAAAGATGTTGTTTACAGAAGCGCAATATGAACGCAACCACCCACTGACACGTCTGTATAACACTAAGCTGGCTAAAATGCTAGCTCTGGACCTTCTCCCTTTTTCTTTTGTAGAAGGGGTTGGTTTTCTAGTATTAGTGGCAGCGCTCTGCCCTAAATGGAAGGTTCCTAGCCGGTTCTATTTTGCCCGAGTTGCGGTTCCAGCACTACATGAAGATGTTCTGGAGGTGATTGGGGCAGCTTTGCAGAAGAGTGCTGTTCACACTATACATCTGACAACAGACATGTGGACCAGTGGCGCAGGCGCTGATTACATGTGCATCACTGCACACTGCGTCTCTTTTTCAGGGGCTAAAGCAAAGCTAAACGCAGGTGTTGACCAGGACATTGTTTTTAAAGCTGCTCCGAAACATGCAACACTAGCCATGTTTGGTTTGGAGAAACGTCACACAGCAGAAAACATTTTGGATGTCTTGAACACAAAGGTCCTTAACTGGCTGTCCCCAAAAAAACGCCAGGTAGGGTATGTTTCCACAGACAATGGCGCCAATGTAGTTAAGGCCATGAGGCTGGGTGAGTATTTCAGAGTGCCGTGTTTGGCGCACTGTATAAACCTGGTTGTCCAAAAATTCTTGGGTAATAAAGACAGTGCAGCGTACAGAGTATTGGACACCTGCCGAAAAATGTGCAACCATTTCAGCCATTCTTTTAAGGCCCGGAAGCAGCTGAGGAGCCTGCTATATCAACGTCAAATGCCAGTGAAAGCACTCATCCAGGAGGTGGTAACACGTTGGAACTCAACCTTCTACATGCTTCAGCGTCTGTATGAGCAGTATACGGTACTCGATCACTATTTCGCAACAGAGGGTACAGCTCAGAAGGAGGACCGGAGGATGGGTGCGGCGCAATGGAACATAGTTAAAAGCCTGACACTCATGCTTCGTCCTTTTGAGTTCTTCACGCGTGCAGTCAGCAAGGAGGACTGTAATTTGGGAAAAGCTATCCCATTGTTTTACATGCTGGAGCACCAACTGAAGGAGGTGTCTTCTGTGTTTAAAAAAGATGTAAAAAACCAAGACTCTTTTGTTCTGGCTGAGAAATTATTAGAGCTCCTACAAGGTGATGAACATCTTAAAATGATCCACTCAGAACAGCATTACATTTGTGCTACTATTCTGGATCCACGCTACAAAAAGGCGCTGGCAGGCCAAGCATTCTTTCCTTTTGCTGATGAAGATGTTACAAGTTACAAACGGTGGATAGCCTCCTCAGCCAAGAGGTTTGAAAGAGAACGGCAGCAAATTGAAGGAGAAGGCAGTACATCAGCAGGCCATCCCCAGTCACAACAATCCTCTTCTGCACCTGTGGCTGCGGCACAAGTGACCTCTCAGCCGTTAAAGAGACCGGCAACCGGATCATCTGCACCACCAGACGCAACAGTAACATTGGAGGCTGAAGAGGATTGGCTAGCTCGGCTTGGGTTTGGTTCTCAAAAGGTCACAGCAACAGCTAAGCAAAGAGGAGGAACCTTGGAGGAGAACCTTCATTCGATGGTCAAGGACTATCTAAATGACTCAACAGAGGTCTATGTTAATGCTGACCCATTGGCGTATTGGCATGGGAAAAAAGAATTGTGGCCACAGCTCACCAACCTGGCTTTAAACTGCTTGTCTTGCCCACTCGCAAGCGTGTCTTCTGAACGTGTTTTCAGTGCTGCTGGTGGCATTGTTACTTCCAAACGGAGCCGCCTCTCGCCCAAAAATGTGGAGAGGTTAACAATGATCAAGATGAATCAGCACCTCATACCACCAGATTTCAGAGTACGAGAAAGCACGCCGGATGAAGACGAGGTGGCCAGCAAAATAGATGAGGGAATTTCTACTCTGTCAGGTGACACTGAGCTCACCCTGCCTGAATTTGCAGAGTATGATGACGAAGCCTTATTCTTATTCCTGGACCGTGATACCGAGCCCTGAAAATGAGACAACGATTCAATAACTTTCTTTTTCGTCCTTATTCACTTTTATTCCTGTGTGTCTGTCTTTCTTTGTTGTGCACAGTTAAAATAATTCAAACTTTAATCAGATAATCACAAAAACAAGCCCATCAGCAGAACTGTCTTCACTTGTTTGCTAATTGATTTGAAGGTGCCGCAGTCTGCAATCCTCAGGTTCACAAGTTCAAAAGAACATGCTCCTCTATCATCCTCCTCCAGACTCCTATTTCCATCAAAGCAGAGGGCTGGTTTACGCCCAATGAAGAAAGACTCAGCACTTGTGGGGGTGTTGTTCTACCTCTTTGCAGGTGAGTTGATGGCTCTGGGGCCATTGCTGGGAAGCTCTAAAAGTGGTTTGGACCAAATCCGAGGCGCAAATTTTTTAGCGTTTTTGCTGACTTGCTTGCCTTTGAGGTGCTCTTAGGGGGGGTTCCGTCTGTTTGTGGGTGAGTTTCGGGGTCTGTCAGCACTGCTGGGACACTCTAATCTTGATAGCATTTGCTTTTCAGGAAATCCGTGGTGGCAACCCTGACTTATGGCCTAGCTACGCAGCGCGTTTGGACCGAAGGCCGAGAAATATTGTAAGTAGGAGATGTTGCTTTTGGCCTGTTTGGGGGTGTTATGCTTTTTGGCGGGTGGGTTGGCGGGTCTTGGGCCATTCCTGGGAAGGTCTAATACCGGGTGGAAGTGGTTGGGACAAAATCCAGGCCGATTTTTTTTTTTTTTGCTATTTCTGACATTTTGCTCAATGTAGCGTTTTCGGGGGCCGGTTTGGGGGGCTTCCTGGTGTTTGTGGGTGGGTTTTGGGGTCTAGGAGCACTGCTGGCTATGGATACTTTACATTGCAAGAGGTTTGAAGCAAATCCATGGTGTCAGAGGGGAGTTAGGGCCTAGCTGCAGAGCGCGCGCGGAGTGATTTGGGAAATTTGGGAATAAATGACTAAGTCCCCATTTTTGTACTTTTGCTCTTTGGCTGTTTGGGGGTCTTCTATTCATTTTCTCTTGGGTTGACGGCTCTGGGGCCATTGTTGGGAAGCTCTAATACCGGATAAAAGTGGTTTCGACCAAATCCGAGGCGCAAATTTTTTAGTGTTTTTGCTGACTTGCTTGCCTTTGAGGTGCTCTTAGGGGGGGTTCCGTCTGTTTGTGGGTGAGTTTCGGGGTCGGTCAGCACTGCTGGGACACTCTAATCTTGATTGCATTTGCTTTTCAGGAAATCCGTGGTGGCAACCCCGACTTATGGCCTAGCTACGCAGCGCGTTTGGACCGAAGGCCGAGAAATATTGTAAGTAGGAGATGTTGCTTTTGGCCTGTTTGGTGGTGTTATGCTTTTTGGCGGGTGGGTTGGCGGGTCTTGGGCCATTCCTGGGAAGGTCTAATACCGGGTGGAAGTGGTTGGGACAAAATCCAGGCCGATTATTTTTTTTTTGCTATTTCTGACATTTTGCTCAATGTAGCGTTTTCGGGGGCCGGTTTGGGGGGCTTCCTGGTGTTTGTGGGTGGGTTTCGGGGTCTGGGAGCACTGCTGGCTATGGATACTTTACATTGCAAGAGGTTTGAAGCAAATCCATGGTGGCAGAGGGGAGTTAGGGCCTAGCTGCAGAGGGCGCGCGGAGTGATTTGGGAAATTTGGGAAAAAATGACTAAGTCCCCATTTTTGTACTTTTGCTCTTTGGCTGTTTCGGGGTCTTCTACTCGTTTTCTCTTGGGTTGACGGCTCTGGGGCCATTGTTGGGAAGCTCTAATACCGGATAAAAGTGGTTTGGACCAAATCCGAGGCGCACATTTTTTAGTGTTTTTGCTGACTTGCTTGCCTTTGAGGTGCTCTTAGGGGTGGTTCCGTCTGTTTGTGGGTGAGTTTCGGGGTCTGTCAGCACTGCTGGGACACTCTAATCTTGATTGCATTTGCTTTTCAGGAAATCCGTGGTGGCAACCCCGAATTATGGCCTAGCTACGCAGCGCGTTTGGACCGAAGGCCGAGAAATATTGTAAGTAGGAGATGTTGCTTTTGGCCTGTTTGGGGGTGTTATGCTTTTTGGCGGGTGGGTTAGCGGGTCTTGGGCCATTCCTGGGAAGGTCTAATACCGGGTGGAAGTGGTTGGGACAAAATCCACGCCGAAAAGCCTTTTGGCACTTTTTGTAACTTAGGGTTCGTTAGCCCTAGCAGCAGGATTGCATGTGTTTCGGGGTGTTCTACATTTTTGCAACTGAGTTCTGGAGTCTTAGAGCACTCGTGAGAATGTGTAATTTTGGTTGCAAGTCATTTGAAGAAAATCCTGGGTGGGAAAGGGGGGATTTGGCATAGTTAAAGAAAGCCTTTGCCACTACTCTTAACTTAGGGTTCGTTAGGGTTAGAAGTATTTCTATTGCATGTGTTTGGGTGGGGGGGTTTTCGAGTCTTGGAGCGATGCTGGCTATGGATACTTTTACTTGGTTGCTTGCAAGTGGTTTGAATGCAATCCACGGTGGGTAAGGGGGTATTTGGGCCTACTTTTACTTTCAAAGTACGTTTTGTCACCAGTTTTCTGCTAGGCCTCGTTTTTTCCGATTTAATTGGGGGTCTTCTACATTTTTGCGACTGGCTTTAGTAAGGGTCTTGGTGGGAGCACTGCTGGGAAGATCTAATTTTGTTCTAAAACACAGTTTACAGTACACCTAGCTTGAGGGGAAAAATCCGCTACATTAATTTGCCCATACTTATTTATCCTTCAAAAGGTGACTCAGACAGAGTACGCACTGTCAAAAATATTGTACTGTCTACTAGGAAAAGCAAAGTGTGACTTTTTGCACTCCACAGCCTACATACCTTATATTTATTTATCAGTGGTGTTGTAATATTATATCACTTCCTGTTTTTCGTTGAATAATTACAGGCCGGGTTTCAGTCTGTGCAATGGGGAAAAAAGGATGGAGTCAGGCTTCACATTAGCGAGCCGCAATTCAACATCCACCAGGCAGGCAGTGGACAGGGCGTCTTCTGGTCACCAACATTGATGGACGAAGCGTGAGATGGAATGGAGGAGTGCCGCTAATAATAGGATTTTTTTTCTGCATGCAACTTACTTACCAAATTCAACAGGACAACTACAACAACATACAGATACAGTATCCATTGTGTTTTTCTAGGACTGTGACTGCATTTCTTGGATCTCTCTCTGCTTCTAAATTGATCCCTTAACACATCACTTAGTCCACTCCACTATCATAGCTGCACCACACATAGTCATTTGTAAGTGCTCCTACGTAATTCGCAAGTCGCAGCACGCCCCAGCCCGTAGAGGACTGGGATGGCCCCAATGATGAAGCATGTCACCAAGGGGCAACCCTGGTGAGTGAGGGGACACCTAGAAAAAGAGCAATTTCTCCTTTTCTATCTACTACACCTTCCAGAACAACCCCATTGAGTGTTGTGAATGGATTTATAGTGACTAGCAAGGCTCTCAGGTATCTGGAAACAAAGACCTTATGTTGAATATAGTTATCAATAATTCCACACACGCCCTGTACTGTCGCATTCTTTCTTCCACACTTGTCGAAAGTACTACTGACTTTTCACTGACATGCATGCAGTAGTGCATGCACTTTCAAAGATTGATGGATAGGTTTGTAAAAAAAGATTTGTTTATGTTCACAATTGTTTGTCCATGCTGTGCTTTTTTTTCTTGTCTCACAAAACCTTTCCCAAAACCCCCCGTACCCATCCATTTGTCAAACCCTAACCCTCTTTCCCCGGGCTGTGTGGTTTTGATTGATGTGTGACTAAATTACAGCAATAAATCCACACACTTGCTGGGGAGGATAAGGTGATACCAACAGGCTGGTGAAGAAATCGGAGGATATATTCTTACTCTGCTTGACAAAGACCCATGGCTAATGTCCAAGAACTTCAACCGAATTAGTAGTTATACTTTACCATTTGTTAGATTACAATGTGGCACTGTTTTAGTGTACTGTCACCTGCTATATTCTCTATTGTACCGTTGTATTGCTCAGGAGGACAAACCAGATTTCATTTTCTTTTTTTTCATAGGCATGCAACTGCCACTGTGTCACACCACTAGTACCACCGCTATGAGGAAATTTTATCCGCCCAGGATTGCCAACCTTATTCGCCGTTTCCCGTGGAGCCAGCCCTGGGCCTAGCCCTACTTGCAAACCGAAATTACAGGTAAGATAGGCGTTTGGTTGGAGGTAGTATAATGGAGTATTAGGAGAGACGAGAGATTGACGGTAGTACTACTAAAATAACAGGACTATTCAGAAAAACAAACTTACTGTTAAACCCCCACCCACCAGACTCAAAAGCTGTACAAAACAGGTATGGTCAGATAAAGTTAAAAAAATTATATTGTTATAGCCATAACAAAATAATCTCCCGCAAGACCCTCCCAAATCCCAACGATTGTCCTTCAAAAGTCCCCAAAAGACCCAACTCCCAATTACCACCCCCCAAAAGTCTCTAAAAAAGGGGCAAGGGACACTATGGCAGGGTGCTGTTGCCTTTAGCAGCCAGGGCATCATGCTCCTTGCGGAGGGTGGCAAGTTCGAAGTGGAGGCCCTCCACCAAGTTCTTATAGTTCAGGACCTCCTGCTCCAGGTAGGACAGTCTGAGGGATAAGCGGCGCCGGTGTGCCTTGCAAATCCTGTGGGGGGCAGCTGCTGTCTTTGCTGCTCGGCGTTGGCGTTGGGCTTTGGTAGCCCGGCTCTGTGCCGCTGGAGCACTGCGCTGCCTGGCAGCCCGAACGGAGGAGGATGCAGCTGTCCCCGTGGACGTTGTTGTTGTACCAGACTGCGTCTCCTCCTTCTCCAGGGCCACCAGCCGCTGATATTCAGCGACAGTGGCATCCAGCCTCCGTTGCCGGGCCATTCGAGCCAGCTCCTTCCTCCTTGATGGTGTCTTGGATTTGGAAGGAGCAACTACATGAAGAAAGAAAGACATAGTCTGTAACCAATGCTCCTTAAGATTAACACAAAATGATTGAGCAGAAAGTTGTCACAGTACAAGTAGCAAATTGAAAGCACAGTACATAACTATTGAGGACAGTATCTATGTAACCTCCGACTTCTTCATCCTTGCTCTAACATTAGTGGGAGTTTAAGGGACAAATTCTACAAGCACTATGGACTTCCATTACAGTCGACTATGACTTTACACCAGTCTTATTCCTCTTCTTCTCTCTTGTTTAGGAAAATTGGTACGTTATCTTATGCAAGCCGGCATAATGCCAGCGCAGTGAACTTGCACCCGAGAAAAACAGACGCACACCATGGTGAGTGAGACAGACTTGCGTTACTGTACCGGTCCAGTACATGCAGGTGGTGAAGCTCTTACTTTTCTATTATGGGTGGCACTGAGAATACTCTGTTAAAAGGGCTACTGCTTAATTAATTTAGCTTTCACCCTACAGTGCAAATGAGTATTAGAAAAGGAAAATAAAGAAGCTAAATAATCTGATTATCTATCACTTCACATGGGATGTATTTGATGACATATGGGATGACTTTAGGTGCTTTGCTTATTATGGAGTGAACAGTGATACCCCCACACATGAATGACGTACTACTACTAAACTAAAGTTATTAAGAGAGGTAGGGAGTGTCCACCGTAATAACCGGATATATGCTGTGCTTGCAGTTGCAATACAAACTACTGCTACTATTCATGGTAGTATTTGGACAAAATTACAACTTCTTTTCCTTGCCTTTCCTACACTGGAACGGACGTGCGGGTGCGGTGTTACATGCTCTTCAAAGTAACACTTAGTTCATCCAGTGACAGTCTACTCTCTCTAGATACACATATGCTATCTAAAAGTCAGATAGTACCATGAATGATTCAGGCATCCATCCATTCAAAGTATATGCACACATACAGTTTCTGTTTCACCCACCCAGGCTGTTCTCCTTACACCCATCCTTGCTTCATCATTCACCCAGCCATGCACCATACCATATTCTTTCCTTCCCAGCCACCTCGGGGACCAAGCAAACACATATCATTCTTCTTTGCCAGTCATCATTACATTTCTCATCCTTCCACACTTACTTACACCCTTCTTTCGCTTTTCGTTCAGCCCTTCCATTAAGTTCACCTCAGATCTGATTGGGATTCTTCTCGCCAAAAACTTCACAGCTAAGTCGAAGTACATTTAGAGGAGCCTACTACCTGGTTTATTTATATAATACACCCGTGCAGAAAGCACACTCTGCAGTCTTCAATCTCGAATGAGTAAGGAATGTATAGCTTACCTCTGCCCTCCACCACCGTGTCATCCCCCACAGATTTGTCCGGCACTTGCACCGCCTCCTCCCCAGAGTTGTCCTCCTCGTCCAATGCCACCACCACCTCGACGCTGGCCCGCCTCCAGATGTTCCACCTACAAAGAACGTTTAATAATGTTAGAATACACCACTCACTACTATATAATATTTGGTCTAGGAGGAAGAAAGAAATGTGAAAAAAACTGTATACAATTTAATAATTTGTGACTGTCTACTGTAAAGTAAAAATGTCCCTTTTTCCATGGAAGGCTGTTGTCTTGCTGCACTTTTTGGCACAACTGGTGAATGCTTGCTTTTTATTTTTAACACGCACCACTTTTTCTCCTAACAGACAGAAGCCTGACTTCTAAGAACACGAGCAGGATCAAGTTCAAACCAGGTGAGAGCTCGGCTCGACCACAAGAAATGTGTCCAATTAATCGTCAGCACTAAGCACTTTTCCATTTCCAGTTAAACGTTTACTTTGATGACAAACTTGATTTCAATAAATGTTTTTACTTTTAATAAAGCTTTTAAACTCAAATAGACTCTGTGGTTTTTGGTCCTCCAGACTAGAGTGGATGAGCTAAAGGTTTTGGAATGTTTGCAAGCATAAGTCCGTGCCTCTGCCATCGGTGACTTTGGGAGCTAAATGACTCTGCCACACTATCTAGTCAGTAAGGAGATTGGGGGTTCAACTACAAAGTCTGTTATCACTGAGGTATGTGGAAAGTCTAACAGCACCTATTATAATTGATAAGCTAAGCAATGCATTTTTTAGTGTCCATAGTTCTGTTTGTGCAGATTTGTCCAGGCAACAGTAGTAGAATGGATTGTCCTCCTATCCAAACCAAAAGTAAAGTAGTATCTTATTCTTTCTTGGTGGTCATTCACCTTTTTATTGTTGGCAATTGTCAAAGCATAAACATTTAGAATACTTGAAAAGACATTATGGACAATCCCAGAGGACTGCACTCAGTGCATCGAGCTATTGCTGACTAGAATGGGAGTCCAATGGAAATGCCAAATGTGCAATCTTAGTTAGCTACACAGATAGACTAATAAGAATAATCTAGTAATACTACACAGAGTCATAGTCGAGGCAGGATAAGAATTTAGATCCTGTCTACAAGAAGATCAAAGACGATTTAGAAAAAATCGAATGAGGAACGCTAGGAAAAAATAAGTACTCTATATTAAAATTAAAACTTACTGGGGCCAGCAAAGGAGCCCTTGCCTGCCCGGTCCTGGCCTGCATCGTCAACAGCACCCTCCTCCTCCTCCTGTGTCCTCCTCTTGCCCCTGGGGGAAGCTGATGTACAACATGAAAGAAAGAAAAACAGAAAACATGGATGATATTTGTCAACCAAATCAAACATTTCAAAAGAACTAACAAAATATTTTTGCGAAATAGCAAATAGACAACTACTCAACGGGATATATTATTGACCAATCTCATGTGGTCGACTACATTATTACATTAGTATTGCTTGATTTGCGGACCGTCGAATTGGAAATTACCTTATGTAACTCACTAAACAAAGTACTAAAAAGGTTTGCCTAGGATTGGCAGGCAGCAGTCCACAGCACGCGTAGTGAGTGACAGCCAAAGTCCATTGTGATTGAAGATCAGCGACAACACTAAAGTTTCCTACTACATTAACCAGTCATTAAAATACTCAAACTATTAATCCACCACCACTATTTCTTCTTATCGCCATGTGTACAAAGGAAGGACTGGACTTGAGTCTGTAGGGGCTGATTTAGAAGACCCTTGCGGCTCTTTTGCTCCATTGTTGCGTGACTTTTGTGACGCAGCGACGGCACAAAAGAGGCCCAATGGTGCGGCGTATAATAACAACGTGACGCATATGGGAGATGCATCACGTTGTAAAGCCCTGCGCCAATAGGGGGCGTTCCGGCGCAAGGGAGGGCGTTCCTGCGCAGGAACGCATCCTAAAAGTGGCTGAGGGAAATCTACAAGATTTCAATCAGTCACTTTGAGGACAATGATGCGTGACTCAAACCCTGCGCCTGCTTGAAGCAGACGTACGGCTTGACGCAGCATTGGGGAGATAGGGCACCCCAGAGCATTGATGGAGCTGCACCATCGTTGCGACGCAACTCCAGCTATGCGCCGCCTTTACGGCACAGATGCGTAACGCTTTGGTGACGTTTTGGGCCCATGGTGCGCCGCATTGTAAATACGGCGCACCATGGGTGATGGCGGCGTGACGCACAATTACTGGCGCATCCCTGCTACTTTGCAGGGATGCGCCGGTAATTAAAAATCTGAACCTTAGTGTGTAGCATTACGCAGTTCTTTAAACTACACTCATACATAATTTCACAGGCCAATGAAATGAACACAAAATCTAAAACAAATAAGCATAGTAGCAACACTACTGAGAAGAAGGAGAGCAGTGGACCTGAAATGCACAGAAGATTTTGAAATATAATTTACCTACAATGTAATGAGCAGCATTATTGCTCTTGGTAAAAAACAAAAATTTGCAATATAATAACACAGCAGGAGAAAACATAGTAGTAAAGAAATAGCTACTACTACTCACCAAGCCCGGGGATCTCAAGGCCAAGGAGGTCGAGCAGATCTCGCTCACGGGTCAGGACATCCGTCCAGCGGTGGGTGGCCTGGTTGTAGGTGCGCCAGACCCGAGAGTGGTGGTAAATGGCCTGGCACACCTTCTCCCACCGCTTCCGGCGCTCCCGGGCCCCGTACCCGGCACTGATCTTGCCGCCTCCCATGATGGTCCTGGGGAGGCGGCGCTGAACATAAAAAATGAGTTGGCCCACCTCCTCCGGGGTAAAGATCTCCCTGGGTACGACCTCCTCCCCCCTCAAACGCCCGCACGGGAGCCGGACACGGGGTGCGGGACCCTTCCCCTTCTCTGGATGCTTCCCAGCTCCCTTCACCATGGTCTGGGCGGAAAGGAATAAAGAAAATAGAATAGGGAAGAGAAGAAAAGAAAAGAGTTTAAAAAAGTAGTTTAAAATTAACCAAAAGTAGCAGTAAACACAAAAATATAGGGCTAGAAAAATAGAGGGGTAGATAATAAGTAAAATAGATAAAAAAACTAAAAACAAGCAAAGGATGGCAGAGATTTAGAGATGATACAAAGACCATGCCCAGAACCATAGCAATGAATGAGAAACAAGATGGCCGCGCCCATTCACGACCGCGCGGGTAAGTTCGCGCGAGATTTTCCTTGCGAACACGCGCGAAACTGTACTGGCAAGCCGCAGACTTTGCGAGATTACACTTCGCGCCCGGAAAACGGAAATACGTCAGGCAAACAAGATGGCCGCACCCTTGAACGACCGCGAGGGTAACTTCGCGCCTTGCGCTACGAGCGGCTCGCAAAAACGCACAAAACTTTTACAATTAACACGCCGCAAAAAAACAAATTGCATATTCGCACGAATTTGCGGCTTCCGAATACAATCTCGCGCGTGTTCGCGCCCCGCGAATCCCGCGAAATTGCAGAAAAACGAGTTTTTCAAAACTGAAAGCACTCGGCAGGGGCAAGAGTTCAAACTCATCATTAGTAACAATTCCCTGTAGTGCTTCCTGACTGGGGCCCCTGCAGAATTCAGTTGCTAGTTGCAACAATTGTATGACCCTGCTCTGACCCTCACAGCAGGCTCATAGAATAGCTACAAGTAGGCCACAAAGGTCCTGGGAAAAAAAAATGCACTGCAACCGAAAGCAAATTACAGATAAGGAAGCAGGTGCCAGACTGGAATTTTAAAACAGTGACACATTAATAAACTAACCCCAAATTAATTCATGTCAGTTGAAGCAGGGCTGGTGTGCTTGCTTTTCCCCCCCATAATCTACAGTGATGATGAACCAGAGGGTGGCATTGATGTAACAGAGGGTTGCAGTGGTGAAACAGAGGGTGCTGGGAACCTGTGATGATGAGCCAGACGTGGAAACAACATAATCGTGACCGTTGCGTGCCGAAATGTAAGTTCGCAATTGCGAACTTGTACGAAACCCTCGCAAACTGGCAGAAATCCTTGCGAACACACAAAAAAAAAATCCGCAAATTTGCTAGAATTCGCGGATTTTGCGGATTGCGAGTTCGCAAATCTGCAAAATTCGCGAACGCGAGATTTGCAAAATTCGCCCATGCTTAGTAGTGTACTACAGAAAGGTTTTGTTGTCCGCTGTCATATAGAGCGGAGGGCATATTTGAGGAGATGCACATGAAAAATAATCAACACTTACCCTCGTAGGAAAACGATATGGCTAAAGTTTGTTATGCAAAACGCCCAGTTCGGGCGTTGCGTGGAATCCTAATTCGGATCTCCAAAATATTAAATCGGGCTGTACGAAATCTGGGGAATATAATGTGTACATAACCCTGTAAACACAGTGTCTCATCTAAATAACCTTAGATATGTACGTACACAATCATGAGAGATAAGATGCCTTGAAGGGAGCATACCTCGTTAATTCTCGAGTGAGGCGGCAACCGGGAGGAGAAATACGTTTGTGGATGGGCGGGTGCGCCGTTTTGTCCACGTAGGCAGTTCACCTGGTTGTAAATAATGGCAGTAATTAGTCGACAAGAAATGGTATGAGATTATAATCTCATGTCCATTATGATGGAAAACGTCAAACCTTAATTCCAATTCTGGAAAGCGGGAGCTCGCTTACCTAGTCTTTGTTGATCTCCCTCTGTTACGTTTCCCGGCGCCGTGTACCAGGTACGGACACGTGACCGGAAGTCAGGCCGGATTAAATACTGGTGTTCAGAATGGAACAGGAAAACAGCTAGAACGTCAACTGAATTGCTTATTCTTAGTAGCTGGCATATGAAAGAAGAAATACTATACTCCCTGAAGTGTGGAGTATAATAGGGATTTCTGTTCTATTCTGAGATGTTTCTGTGACAATACTGACACTTGTTTATGGGTATATGGGACAAAAGGCGTGACCGGACAGTTCATCCCCAATTTATGGCATCGTTACAGATATTTTATTTGTTATTATTTTTGTCACCAAGCATTTGATTTTTCACCGCACCAAGTCACATGAATGGCATGTTTTTGTCACACTGGGCTGACACTATCAAGTCACTACCTAAATGTGCTCGCAATAAGAACATGTTCCCAAAAACTGTATTTTATGTTTTTATCCAGCCCTGAAGATTCGCAGTTTGTTCCCTGCGATGAAACACGTGTTGGCTTTTGAAATGGAACAATAAACAGAAGTGACTACACCAAGAACAGACTGTATCTCCACCTATGTATCTCCATGCACATATACTCATTCTCGGAGATTCACTAAATGTTTAGATTTGTCCTAATGCCTTTATTATTTTCCTAAAAAACTTACACTAATACTATTCACTCACTGAATGTTTACAGTGCAGGGGCATAGTTGTTTTAACACTGGCATCAGTGTTGGTGGCGGGTCGAGTGTTGGCCAGGGCCGCGAGGAAGCCTGGGGAGTCGTAGGAGCTCCATTTACGCAATGATCCAGCTGCCATGATAGGGGCCGTGACCCTGCCGCTGACAGTAATGGTGGTGTCAATTAAATGGTGATCTGACCAGACACAGGGGGAGATGACTGGCCGCGATAGGACTAAGTCATGAGTCCAGATGTGATCGAGGGTGTGACCCTTGATATGGGTGGGCACGGAAATTTGCTGAGTCAGATTGAGACTAGTAAAAGCTTCAAACAATTCCGTGGCATGAGGGCCAGCTTTATCATCATTGAACCAGTAATTGAAATTGCCAAAAAGAGCGATTCTGGCATGATGTGTCAACAGGTTTGACAGAGGTTCACTCATGGAAGTGAGGAACGAGGGCACGGGGTGAGGGGGCCGGTATAAGAGTATGAGTGTGATATCGCCAGCCTCGTTTCCAGGCTAATGACCAGATTATCCACCTCTGCAAGAGCAAGAGATGCTGTGGTGATAAATTTGAATTGTTTCGATATGATGGCTGCCACCCCACCCTCAGGGCGACCTGAAGGGCGGTCAGCATGGAGGATGTAATAATCTGGGGGAGGGCCACCAGGATATCGGGGTGGGAATCAGCAGTGAGCCATGTCTCTGTGATTAGTAATATATCGGGTTTTTCATTGGTGAGGAGGATGAAGATATCAGATTGATGCTTGACCATGGAACGTGTGTTCAGGTACATTGCGCGAACGGATGTCTCACTCCTTACCGGCACCACAGTATACTTGCGGCTGCTGGGAGAATTGAGCACCCTGCAAGCGAGGCCAGCGGCATTAATCCGCCTCACTGTGCCAGGAGAAGGCGGCAGGTATGAAAGCTGTAGCTGTCTGAGGGTTGTTGCAGGGTAGGAGAGGAATCGCCCAGCATCCCAGGCCCCTGGGTCCGGCATGGTGCGGACGGGCGCAGACGGGCTTGCCTTTGCCGCGCCTTCGGCACGCTGCCGGCGCGCCCGCTGCGCACGTCTGC
Source organism: Lissotriton vulgaris (assembly GCF_964263255.1). Lineage (NCBI taxonomy): Eukaryota > Metazoa > Chordata > Amphibia > Caudata > Salamandridae > Lissotriton > Lissotriton vulgaris. The sequence continues at coordinate 1,530,116,802 of NC_141693.1, forward strand.
TGCACTCCCTATGAGAGGGGACCATTTTATAGTTGCTGGGGCGGGAGGGGCCGAGCACTAGTCCGCTCGCCTGCTCCTTACCCAAGATGGTGGGCCCTAAGAAAGCAAACCCCAGGCAGCGCCTAATCGGCTGCAGTGGGGCTAAAGGGGCAAAGACCAAGTAGCTCGGCAAGGGGAGTCAGGTCAGTGCTGCGCAAGGGTAAATTTACAATTCACAAATGCCACAAGTTAAAAAAACCAAGGTGTGTGCAAAAACGAAATTACAGTGCAATTTTAAAAATACACAAACATGCAATAAATACGAGCACACAAGTCCCGGCTTCTGCCTCAATACAATCACTTAGCACACTATCAATCGGTGCAGGCGTGACTAAGGGTCTTTTGTAGTTGCTGGGGCGAGAGGGGCCGAGCACTATTCCGCTCGCCTGCTCCTCAACCAAGATGGTGGGCACTAAGAAAGCAAACCCCAGGCAGCACCTAATCAGCTGCAGTGGGGCTAAAGGGGCAGAGACCAAGTAGCTGGGCAAGGGAAGTCAGGTCAGTGCTGCGCAAGGGTAAATTTACAATTTACAAATGCCACAAGTTAAAAAACGAAGGTGTGTGCAAAAACGAAATTACAGTGCAGTTTTAAGAATACACAAACATGCAATGAATACGAGCACACAAGTCCCGGCTTCCGCCTCAGGACAATCACTTAGCACACTATCAATCGTTGCAGGCGTGACTAAGGGTCTTTTGTAGTTGCTGGGGCGGGAGGGGCCGAGCACTAGTCCGCTCGCCTGCTCCTCACCCAAGATGGTGGGTGCTAAGAGGCAAACCCCAGGCAGTTCCTAATCGGCTGTAGTGGGGCTAAAGGGGCAAAGACCAAGTAGCTGGGCAAGGGAAGTCAGGTCAGTGCTGCGCAAGGGTAAATGTATAATTTACAAATGCCAAAAGTTAAAAAACGAAGGTGTGTGCAACAACGAAATTACAGTGCAGTTTTAAAAATACACAAACATGCAATGAATACGAGAACACAAGTCCTGGCTTCCGCCTCAGGACAATCACTTAGCACACTATCCTATATTACCACACACTATATTAAGCCACAGTTGCAGAGGTTGTAATGTAATGGTCAATATAGCAACTTCTAGATTGTTTGCCTTTCCTTATTTCACCTCTCTACATCTCTTAGGATTTTAATTTGGTGCGTGGTAGCCCTACCACCTTCTTTCATGCCAACAATGACAATTAACAGATGCAATCTACTAAAAGCATTTAGTGCTGGAATCCATAACCTCAACACTTTCGTAACTTTGCAACAAGAAAAAGTAAAGTATAAACACTTACATTGCCTCATTACATACTCATCGTCTTCCTCATTTTCATTATCTCCTCTGAACCAGCTCGAGATGAAGTCTGAAAGAGAATGCACACAGTAACAGACCTTATTAAATAGCTAAACCTCCTTCAAAATGGCATCTAGATAATAATGTCACATTAGATCTCAAAGCCTAGCTATCATCAATCCACATGTTGACCCCTTTAAAAGTGTCACCGACATGGCCTTATCATTCTTTTATTTGTGCTTGTGCTTTTACTTGTCCACACTCTGCTGTCCATTGTCAGATGATTTCAGTATGATGACGGTCTCATTAAATTGTAAACAGTGGAACCTGCTATTTTCCCAGGTATATTGAGTTCTCGATAACCTCTTTATAATGGACTGAAACTGTTTGCTCATGATTTGCAGCAAATTTTCTAAAAGTGAATAACGAACGACCTCCCAAGTCACTTGCTACTCGAGTACCCATGCAGCACTGAGCCAGTGACCTCCAGATGCTTTGGGGGAGAGTACCTTGCAAGCACCGAGCACGTCCCAGGGGACAGCTTTGCTCCTCGCCCGCTTGTCATTGAAGCTCTGGCCACAGCACTGCAACTCTTTGTTCTGGTCTCTAAGGCTCCAACCATTACTTCTGCTTCCTGTGTTGTACTGCACTGCTGAAGGAGGGTTGAGGCACATTCTCAAAGTAGGGATAATTGCATTACTGGCCCTGGGGAAGTGGAACAGAATGAGGTTTCGCTCATGAAGAAAGGCCATGTCAGGATATGTGGCCTCACCCCTAAGAAATATAGGCAGACATTTATTGACAGCCAGAAGTTGCCCCACATGCCCTGGGTGGATTATGTGGATTACTATTGCAATGCACTGGACGGTTGGGTCAAGGCCATGGATTTGAGTGATTACAAAAGGCTGTACAATCTGATTGCCAAAGAGCAAGTTTAGTCATTGTTTGGCACAACTATGCCAACATTTAATGGATGGAGGACTCAATGAGACTAAAGAGCTTGCAAAAGAGAGGAACCGCTGGTTCAGCACCAGGGTCCATAAATAGTTATCTGGGGGTATTTCCAAAGGGTGGAATGGGTACCAGAGGGGATAGCGAAAATGAAAATAAGGAGATCTCTAAAGGCCCCCAAAACAGGTCCCAGGGAAAGGATTCCCAATCCTGACCTGGCCAAAAGAAGAATGGGGTTCCCTGACATGAAGGCCTCAGTGAAGTCCAACCCCAAACACTAGGAGTTCTACAGGTATGGGCACATCAAGGGAGACACCAAAAGCCCCAAGAAGGTGCAACCCTCACTGGGGGCCATACACCATAGATAACTAATATAGCACTTGGTGAGAAGGTTGTCTCAGTTAGCATTGGGAGTAGTGCAGAGGTTATACCAGTGTCCCTGGTTGACAAAGAGATGGTGCCAAAAGCACACATGCCTACCAATACTTCCAATTATAGGCACGGGTTGTGGTGCTCTTGTCCTGTGGGTGCCAGGTAGAAGGAAGGTTATAGCGCGGTGGTCAGACCAATCACATGGGTCTATAGAGATGAGCTTGATCGCTGATTCCATAGCGATGATCCAGACTAGAGTAGCGCCTTTCGAGTGAGTTGGGAGTGTGCAGGCTTGGGTAAGGGCTAGCTTGGCTAGGAAGTCTCTAATTGTGTTGACCTTTGGGTCCTTGGGGTTGCTCCAGTGCAGGTTGAAGTCGCCAAGGAAAATGTCTTTGGAGCTGGGGTAAACCTTGGCTGTGATGATTTCCATGAGGTGGTCAGTGAAGGTATCATTCATGCCTGGGGGTGGTAAAAGATGTGCAGTCTGCAGAGTAGGGGGGTGTTGCTGCAAATGGAGAGTGCAAGGTATTCATAGGAGTCAGTGGGATCTGCCATAAGTTCAGTAACAAAGAGGTCGGATCAGAAGATGCAGGCAATACCTCCCCCTTCTTTTTGACTGCTTATCCAGCCTAACAATGTTATCGTTGGGAGGGACTAAGAGGTCTAGGCAGGGCGATGAAGATTCATTGAGCCAGGATTCGGTCAGGAACGCTAGGTCTGAATTTAGGCTCTGGATGAGATCGGCAAAATCTGCAGCATGCTTTACTGCAGAGCGGCCGTTAATTATGGGGCCGGATAGTGGGAGGTCGGAGTAAGTGTGGTGAGCAGGGGCAGAGATAGGTACTAGCACTCAGTTACTGTCAATGATTCCACTTTTGCAGCGGGCAACTGGCCTGTTGGGGTTGATTGCAACCATGCAGATAGTGTGTTCATCGTTCAAGACTAATGGACAAGGGGTTGCCAGGGTAGATTTGTAGCTAATAAGGAGGTCTAGAACTTCTTCCTCTGTGAAGTGTAGTGGACTAGGAGTTACAGGGGCAGATTTGTAGGTAAGGAGAAGGGCCAGAATTTCCTCCTCCGAGAGGAGGAAAGGCTGCTTGCGAGGGTGCAGGTGTCTCAGTGATAGCGGCAGAGGGTGAAGGAGTTGGCTTGGTGGATGGGAGGGCAGCAGAATCTTGCAGGAGCTTGAGATTCAAGAAGAAACGTTTGGTGGGGTGAAGGAGGTTCTTTAGTTCCAGGATGAAGTTATGGATGCTTTGTGTTAGTTCAGTTGCTCTGAGGTGGAGAGTTTCAATATCCCTATATGAGGGATACTCTTGCAGGCAGGAGGCTGATGGTTTGGGAATGATTCTGATAACATGTGCAGGTAGCAAGGTAGTGAGGCTAGGTGGACCGGTGTTGTGAACCCTCGGAGGAGTTTCAATATCCAAATTGGAGGGAAAAGTTAGCGGGCAGGAGGTCACGGGTTTGGGGACAATTCTGTTTGAATGTGTGGTAGCATGGAAGAAGGGCTTGGTCGACCAGTGCCGTGAGCACTTAAAGGAGATTCAGTACCCAGGTGGGTCAAAGGTTTGGGGATGATTCTGTTGGCATGTGCTGGAAGCGTTGAAGAAGGGCTTGTTCTACCAGTGTTGTGAGCCCTTAGAGGAGATTCAATAGGTAGGTAGGTGGGAAGAGCTTTCAGGCCAGAGGTCAGTGGTGTGGCACAAACCTGTTGACATGCGCTGGAGGCATGGTAGTGGGGCTAGGCTGACCTGAATCATTGGCCCTTGGAGGGGTGGTTTGTGAATGGCTAGGCACCCTTGGCAGATAGGTGAAGAGATGGCGCGAGTGTAGACGAAAGAGGGTTGTGCACATATTTTTGGAGGAGCGTAAAGAGGTCCGCAATTTTATTAAGGTCTTTGGGTGGAGCTTGGATCAGGACGATGCTGTTTTTGTATAAGGTGATGGTACGGTCGACTCACAGGTTTTAGGATGGTGCAATCATGAGCTTAGTGCAGTACGGGATATTCCTGGCATCATGTATGTTAAGTAGGTTTGAGGTGGCTTTGCGCCATAGCAAGGTTTTTCTGGAGTAGAAGATGAGGCCATTGATGACAGTGCCTTGTCTGCGCTAAACCATAGGTCAGAGATCGGGGTCTCGGGGAGATTTTTCAAGATGGAGTGTTTAAAGGATTTAGTGGTGGTTTTGGAGAGATTATGAGGATAGGCCACAGTGTAGGATTTGTCGCGAGAATTGGTCAGGCAGGGCCCTGCCATGTTGGAAAGAGTGAGGAAGCTTGGGCCAGGAAGGAGCTGAAGGAGGTTGCAGGAGTGGTAGCACCATTGTTGATCCCTACTCAGGGGGACCGCCCACAAGGTCCGCAGAGGTGCCAGGCTCCTGCAGTGAGGAGAACGCTCAGGGGCCTAAACAGAAAGTCCGCTACCGAGCAGGGTGTTCCAAGAGATAGGGAGTTGGCCAAAGCTCAGGGGCTGGCCTGAATGTATTAGAGAAGGGTGTCTTAGGGGAGGACGATCACCTTTACGGAGGCTCCACTTTAGGGACAGAGAGAGATAGCAATCCGTCTACAGCTTAAACAAATGCTCCGTAAATTTAAATGGAAAATTTATGCATATACATATGCTCCTGAAAGCCGGTAAAGGTCAAACGGAGTTTCAACCCCAGGAGTCAAAGGGTCCTCATCAAGACTGAAATAGTAGTGTGAGTGAGACGCTATAGAATGACCAGCCCATCACTCAACATTAGGGACTAGGCAATTATATCCAAAATAAGTTTTTCCAGAAAAGGTTCTGAGCCTAATCACATAACTTAGGCAGGAAAGGCACAGTAAAAGTCAAAGATCAAAATGGGGAAATGCGTCTCCTAAGTGACAAGAGAGAAACATTCAGATCAAAGGCCTGACGGAGTTTCGACCCCAAGAGTCAAAGGGTCCTCATCAAGACTGAAACAGCAGTGTGAGTGAGAAGCTAAAGAATGACCAGTCCATCACTCAACATTAGGGACTAGGCAATTATATCTAAAATAAGTTTTTCCAGAAAAGTTTCTGAGTCTAATCACGCAACCCAGGCAGGATAGGCACAGTAAAAGTTAAAGGTCAAAATGGGGGAATGTGTCTCCTAAGTGACAAGCGAGAAACATTCAGATCAATGGCCTGTCCTACTCATGTGCATTATGTGGAATATTTACGGTCAATTTCAATGCGAGTTAATATGAGCGGAAAACACAGCCCCCTGCTAGCCCCAGGCAAGCGTTGATCCCTCGGACGCGGAGGGAGGATTGACCGGCACCGCTCCTGCTGCTGGGATGCAGACCAAGGGCTCCAGGCAGGTCTCAGGTGGCGCAGGACGATAAGTCGCAGGGCAGGACCCTCCGCCGAATACGATGGCCACGGGAAGGGTCGCTGCAAGCGGTGCTAGCGTCTGGGGTCCCCCACTGGCACCTGGGGGCCTCGATCCTCAAAATGCAGGCAGGTTCTGGGCTTGGGGGCCACCCACTGGCACCCGGGGACCTTGATCCTCTGAAAGCAGGCAGGCACAAGCTTGGATGAGCTAATATCAGACAGCCGAACTCTGGGCAGGGCCGAGACGCAGCAGCAGTAGGGGCTGCAGAGACCAGCGCCCAAGATCAGGTGACGCCTGAAGCCACTGCCATGCCCCGGGCAGGCGAGAGGGGCAAAATGGTGCCGACACCAAATAGCATTGGCATCCACAGCCGCCTGAAAGGTATCAGGTGAGACGTCAGACCTCCGGGGGGCGGAGGAGAGGAACCACCATCCAGGTGCTGGTTCCGGGCTCCCGTCAGGTTCTCAGGGACACCGAGCGACGGCGGCAGGCAGGGACGACTTGCCGACTCCTCTGGTCATCGGGAGAGACTCCTTAAATGGCACCCACACACAGGGTTATCAACTGGCCTCCGGCAAGCCCAATCCCCTAGAGGCAGGCAGGCACAGGATCCACGGGATGGGAGGAGTCAATCAGTCATCAGGCAGCTGGACTCCAGGCAGGAGCAAGGCGCAGCAGCGGTAGAGGCTGCAAAGACCGGTTCTGGAGATCAGGTGGAGCCAGTAGCCGCTGCCGGGTCCCAGGCAGGTCAGAGAGACAGCAGCGTCGGAGACTGCAGGAAGGTGCTGAATCCAAATGGCGTTGCCATTCACAGCCTCCTTGCTGGTACCGGGCGAGACGTCGGACCTCTGGGAGCAGAGGAGGAGGACCCACCATCCAGATGCTGGCTGCCGGGATCCAGTCAGGTCCTCAGGGACACGGTACAATATGGCAGGCAGGGGCGCTTCGCTGACTCCTCTGGTCCTTGGAAGAGACTCTGCAAATGGTGCCCGTACACAGGGTCATCAACCAGCATCCGGTGATCCCAATCCCATGGGGGCAGGCAGGCACGGTGACCACGGGACCCGAAGAGCCAACCGCACCAAAACCAAGGGCTCACAGCAGTGGACAAACCACCCCCATGGCAGAACGGCCACGTAGCAGGAGAACAGCTGAGCAGCGCCGGAGCCTGGGCAGCATATGCACAGACCTAACCAGGATCGGCCATCGATCCATCGCGTAGGTTGGATGTCAGATTCAACTTTCTCTTGGTATGGCTGTGCAGTCCGGTCCTAGGGCAGGTGGGGAAGAGGCCAGTGAGACATTTTTACAGGGATATCTACCAAGTTGGTGATCCCCAAACCGAAAGCTCCTCGGGAGGCTTCTACTAGGCAGTCACTAGGAATTTCCAATCAAATTTTCCAATTAAAATTAAATATGTTGGGAGCTGCAAAGTTTCTAAGTACTTTTGATTTAACATCTGAGAACAGGCAGATTGCTTTAACAAAGCGGGCTACGAAGAGGTGTGCATTAACCCCAGAGGGCCACAACCAATTTGTGGTAAAAACCTTTGGGTTAAAGAATGCCGCTGCTACCTTCCAGAAGTTGGTTTAACAAGTTTCTGGCTTGGATGGAGGCTAAGTGCCACATACATGAATGGTAGTCTTCAGCTACAGCTGGGAGGACCATCTACATGAATTGCTTAAGATCCTGCAGCAGTCAGGCGGGACTATCAAGGACAGCTAGTGCCAAATAGGACGGGGATCTTTGGTCTACCTGGGACACCGAGTAGACAGGGGCAAGGCACAGCCTCTCCAAGTCAAGGTTCAGCCTAGCATGGGTTGAGAACCCCTCAAGAATCAGACTGAGAAAAGGACCTTCCTAGGCCTCACTGGATATTACAGGGAGGATTGTCAAGGACTATGCACCATTATTGTTCCCTAAACTAAGCTGACTTCTAAGAAGCATCTCAAGAAGGTAGTCTGGATGGAGGTATGTAGAAAAGCCTTTGATAGCCTTAAGGAGGCCAAGTCAACAGCACCAGTACTCAATGTCCTGAGTCCTTCAAAAAGTAATACTGAAGAGGATCTAGACCAAACAGCAGCCTTTATTAACAGGATGCTACTTCCCAGGGAACACAGGGTAGTGCAATTGAGTAGGAAGCTTTTGCTGTGGTCTGGTCACTGAAAAAGTTGTGATGACTCCTTTGGGACTAACATCTGGGTTCAAATACACCACAGACCCCTCAGATAGATAATGCAGATGAGGGGTGAGAACTCCAAACTGCTGAGGTGGTCCATCTCCCTACAGGAATGAACTTTACAGGGTAGACCCTGTCCTCTGGCTGACCACTCCAATGCTGATGGTTTTCCAGGTTCTTCTGCCTTAGTGTTCAGATCTCTCATGAGGATGGGTAGTTCTCCCTACTTTCAGCCATAGAGGGCACATGTTAGACCTAACATCAGTGACGTGGCCTTCCCTCAACATTTTGCCTTCACCTCTTGCTTTCTGGATACGTTTTTGTTGGCATTAGGCCTCTTTACCACTGCTAATTAGCCCTAAAGTGTTAGTGCTCTCTTCATAAAATATGAAAAAATTGGCCTATACCTGATTGGCATGTTTAGTTTACTTAAATGTCCCTACATTGGTACTACATGTACCCAGAGTATGTACATTAAATGCTACTGTTAATGTGGAGTTGGATGTATTTGTCAACAAAAAGGATAACACATCCTTTTTAATAGATTCACCCCTGGTGAGCTGTACATCAACCTTGACTTGCAAATATGTAGTCAAACATGTCTTCAGACTGAGGCCCGGCATTGTCAATTGATGGGTCACAGGTGGGAGGACATGTAGCTGGCAGGCAAACACATAGACAGTAAAAATGTGATCCAATCCACAGAGAGGCACTGCAACATGACAAAGGGTCAAATGAGATTGCCCTAATAAAGCACTTATGGCTGGAGCGGGTATGTGCATTCCAAAAAACACCATAAAGTCAGATGCAACAAAAGTTAGGAACACATACCAATCATGGTCTAGCACACGTAGTGATCACGCGTTCTCCATGCTGGACATCTGGACACGTTCATCACTGGCTAAACTGTGTCCACACAAGTTCAATACTCATGAGTGGTATCCATTATACAATTCATTTATGACTCCAAAGGCAGCAACCAAAATTCCTCATCATATATGGTTCACCAAAGAACTTTACAACCTGCTGAAAATTGTATTTAAGAAAGATGCCAACTGAATGTAAACTTAGACAGTCCTACAACACAGTGGGCCCGATTCACAGAATGAACTTAAGACTCAATCCTAAACTTACTACTATTTTGGTATTCACAGAATGAACTTACTACTTTTGGTATTCACAGAAGTTAGTATTTTGTCTTAAGTTTGTCTTAAGACAGACTTAAGACAGACTTAAGACAAAATCCTAACTTCTGTGAATACCAAAAGTAGTAAGTTCATTCTGTGAATGCCAAAATAGTAGTAAGTTTAGGATTGAGTCTTAAGTTCATTCTGTGAATCGGGCCCTTTGCCTGTAACTGTTCTCCCTGCCAAAACGTTTAATAAAACAAACTGGTCCGGTTTTGCCAAAAGCATCTTGCCTTCTGTTTTGTTTAAGGGATTTCATACTGAGCAACACTACTATTGGGCCTGTTTAATTCATTTGAAAATGCCAATTCGACCCAGCAAAATAATCCTTTTCCTAACTAGCTGGTGCACATCAGTGCACCAGGCCCAAGACGCACAACCTTCAGGTGTGGGCCAATACAAAGAAACATGAGTCCAATTTAATCCAAGTAACCCTTAGTAATCAGTTTATTCTTCTGTCTTCAATGGTTTCAAAATTGATAGAGCGGCAACGTGAATGCAATTTTCAAATCCATGTGAAATGCCCATCCAGGCTTATTTCTGTAAAATGTCAAAATTCACAGTTAATACGAAGTAACCGTGATGACGATCACTCAATGCATTTGGGGTAACAAAGCCCTATGTCAGGAGTAAGGTATGTACGGAAATGTACTCTAAATCTGCTAGAGTGTGAATACACCAATGTAACAATGCTGTAACCAACAGTATGGTGAACCACTATAGAATCCATAAAACATGCAAAATTCTTTGTCAGACGCGCTGGCCGTTAACGAACCCTTCATGAACATAGCAGGTAAAAATGCATTGGGTGTGAGTCATCATGGTTACTCAGGAGAAATTGTGAAGCCTAATGGAGCCCTCTACAGGTCCAGCTAGCAGATTCGTCCGGCTGGAGGTTTTCAGCTTCCACAAAGTCTAAGTCTGAAAGTAAAAATGTTTAATGGGCATGATGACAACAGGCTTCCCACAGTCGATGCCGGCCTCCTTTACCTGGAAACATGGCCTTTCCCATTCAAAGCTTTTTCCTGACGTCATCGACTAATAGACCAAGATTTCTTCCAGTGCTACTCATTGATGATGACTCGTCCCACACAGCATACTGCCTTAACATGCTGAACTCTACCTTCTCCTGGACTTTTCTTCCAAGACCGGACCCAATCCACCTTGAGTATTCGACCTGCGCTCGATCATTGTCGACCTTAACTTTTGACTTTGTCTTGGTCTCACACAACCAGGTTCCTGTGGTTGGTGCTTTGATCGTTTAGGTACCAGATTTTCCTAAACGTTTTAGAAATTCATAACTCCAGTTGTAAGGATTGGATTCAATTTGTTTTGGTGTTTGGTAATATTAATTCAAATGTTTGCTATTTTCTACAAATTGGTTTGGGATTTTCCATGTGTTGTGTTTTTACTTTATTACTGTTTGTGTGCTGAATAAATACTTTTGCAAAATGCCTCGAAGTTGAGCCTGAATGCTTTTGTGCCAATGTACCAGCGGGTTAAGCACAGGATAATTTATTGGCTTCTGTTGTTCTCCCTGACTAGGATTATGGTTGTTGCCTGAGTGGAGGGTTCAAACCCCCCTCTCCCCCAACCAATAACCCAATTTCTTGCAGCCATATAACTGTAGAAGGGCCACAATATGGGTAATAACAACATTAAAAGGATTAGGTTGAGTGAAGACACAGGAAAAAGGTCTCAAAACTGTAATCGGTCTTTCAGCAGCACTTTTTCAGGCCAGTGTCAGGTTCATGATCATTAGAAGGCTAGATCATTCTTTGTGTAGTCTAGTTTTGAATGATCATCCTCACATGTCTGAAACAGTCTAGGGCGTTTAGAGTAAGCACATTAAACAAAATCTAGCGAATATCAGAAGTCAGCAGAGGGCAGAAGTTATGAGCAGGTCTTAGCGTTCAGGGATAGGTCTAGCGAAATAATGTGTAGAACTGTTTACTGGGGAAGAGTATTCTGGTTAGATACTGTAGATCTCAAATACCCCATTTTTATAGAATCCAGAGGATGTGGTCCAAAGCCAAACAAGGCTTTAGCTATGGGAAAGGAACAGCAATATCTTACTGAAATAAAAAGAAAATGAGAGATTAGGTATTAAAAACTATGAGATGTGATCCGTGGCAAACAAGAGTCCTTATGTTGTAGCTGCTTTAAGGCTCTGCCAGTAAGTATCCACTCATGATTAGATTTTTTACATGATTGGCCTGGCTCTGTATTATGCTGGGCCACACAACATACTCGGGTCATCGCACCATTTATTTTATTTATGGAGTTTTATTTAGCACGAGGGTATCAGAGTGCTTTACAGATGATCAGAAGGAAGAGACAAGAGGAGAAAACAACAACATAATCAAGAGAGGACCCCAATGTAGTAGGCGACAAATTGTGGTTTTCATGGTTTTCCTACTCTTACCTCCACTTAAATTCCAACGACTATACCTTCAAAGAACCTTTGATGAGAGAGCCACTATGTCTGGGTTCCGAGTGCTGCTCTGTACTGCCTTTCCATATCAATTTTCAGATCGTGTGTAGACCAGAGACCGCAGTGTATGAACCATATGCTTTGAATGTGAAAACTAAAGCATTATTCCTACCAAATATAAACAAGACAAATTCTATTCCACAGCAGAGCAGCAAAGATTCAGCAGCACTGAGTATTTTCACAAGGTAACAAAAGCAGCTTTGCAGAACTTGTAATATTACCTTTGATGTAGGCTTTCGTTTTCTGCTTGTCGGCCAGTGCACTGCCCCATAGCCCTAAAATCAATCGAGTAAAGCAGATATACAAATTAAAGTTTCATACATTCCCAGAATTAATATACAAGACATCCATGCACTTCAAGTGTTGTGGGAAAACTAGACATTGGCGCACATTGGTAAGATGTATTTAGTGAGCACAGCTAATAAACAAGCTGGGAGGTAAAACAAAAGTGTGTAAGGGGTAAAACAAAAGCATGGCCATGTGAGGACCTCATAAGTATTTATTGAGGCTCTGCATTGACGTTCAAGAGTATGACTGATGTCAAAATTGTGTTATTCAATTATCAGTGAAAAAACACTTCCTAATAGATCTAATCCTGAAAGAAAAAGTGCATGTCTAACAGTATTGGTCTTTTTCAAACTGCAAGAGACACTTATTCAGGTCCACTGTTATCCCAATAGTAGATCCTACGCTGATGAAATGTAAATTTGCTTATTGAGTGCGATATTCTGTAAGTCTGAACACCACAGTTCCTAGCAAATTGAACGGCTATTTGATCTGAACTATTATAAATTTCCTTAAAAAAAAGATAAGAGTATATATTTTCAAACAACAAACAGAACAATGGAGAACCAATGTACATAGCAATAACTGAAAATTAGCGAGATTTCCATATAATGTAAAACATAAGAGTGGCAGAAAGACCAGAAACCTCTTTCAGAAGACTTTAATAGTAGTGCTAGTTTTACTTATGACTTTGTATTTCCCTCACATCAAATTTCCTTGGAAAAATTAAACCACAACCAAAAAGGAATCTCTTTTCAGGCTGCGGATAGTAAGACGGCTATCTAATTATCGTCTCCGATAGGGAGTTTGCTATTTTCACTTCCCGGAATGCGAAAAGTGATTTCTCTGATTATTGATATTTTACAGATTTAGATGAAATGTACATCTTGAGAGTCAAGACACCACATTCTGTTAAAAAAGAGATGGGGCTGGTGGTAGCTGAGCTTCAGAGTTGGATTACTGTATGGGTTTAATTTGCATCCACTCAAAAACAGTTCGGTAGATGTGGAATATCTAAAGAAACGGATGACTCTGCTTCACCATCTCTTGGATGTCTTCCATTCATCTTATACCAATCAGTGTCGTTAATATGCATGTCAATCGAAGACTTTGCAGCCGATTTAAATTCTGATTGACCGCATGTTGTTTCCCAATGAGGACAAAGTAAATTACTTCATTGCCCTGGTAGAGGGACTACTTGCCGGAATCATAAATGACCAAAAGCTGGCATTCATTTATAAAGCAATCAGGAACCGCCTTCATGGGGGTTCCTGTCAATGCATTTTGCTGTTTGGTGCAGGGCTATGTCAACCTCATGGAGCTCTACACCAGTTTTCTTTATTTTATTTTCAAAAAGAAAATCCTAAAACAAGATTTTCTCAAATGGATTTTCTTTTTTTCAAATAAAAAAAAACTATTTAGCAGTTTTCACTGGCCCTTACAGCTAGTGGTTTCCTGGCAGTGACAGGTAGGCATAACTTCTTAATCAGGTGTGCAGAATTACACGTCTGTCTCAGACGGCTATTACTCCACAGGGCCGTCAGAGGGGTTTAATCACGGTGGAGACCGAGTAGTGTCAATTGTGATTAAACCTCCATCTAATCTCAATCAAGTGGTTTGATCATTACCTCTGTCGTAAGCATATCATATAGGCTTACCACTAAGATATAAATAGGGCCCTTAGTGTTTATTCGAGTTAAAATTTACTGAGTTTTTGACTCGTCGATACATTTTATCATCCCTTACTCCACTGAGACGTTTTCATTGGGTAGAGTTCTGTCAAGTGGGCCATGATGATACAGTGAAGAGTTTGACAGAGGTGGAGACCCATCTCTGTTTCTTGATTGTGTTGGTCCAGCAGACACATCCTCTGCTCCACCTCATACCCCCACGTTTCTGCTCCCCCTCTTCCTTTTACTACGTCACACATTACCAGTCCGGTTTTACATATGGTCTATTTCCGTTAAAAACATTTGAAAGATCTAAAGTAAGTGCCTTAACTCCATGTACATTTTCTGTTGAAGAGGCATGTGAATAAAGGCTTTCCTACATTTAAACTTAAAATGGCATAATTAATTTGCAAGTTAGATTACATTCACAGATGTGGAACCTTAAATTAACAATGTATTTTAGAACAATGTTTAACATGATTGTATACCTATTAGCCTGTTTTATTTCTTCTAAAAGTGCCTCTTTTCTTTTTGATGTGTTCTTTTTGGTATTTTCTGCACTACTGACACCTGCATGAACTTTAGTTTGAGTTTCTCCATTTCTCTCTCTTTCATTAGGCAAGTGACTTTTTTATTAGAAATTGTATTCAATGTTTTCTACTGGGGATTTTTGTCTTTTCTCTGTTGTTGTTATATGCAGTCCTGTCTGTTCTTGAGTAGTCCCACGTCCTCTCACGTCCTCAAGTTCCTGTTCAGGTACTCATTGACAAGCCTTTGCTCCATGATATGTCCTACTCTTCATCATAGACAGGTCATTCATGATCCCCACTTCCTCTCTAATTTAGTTTCCTCATTTCCCTGTGCTGTTCGTACCTGGTGCAATTGCTTATTTTAGTGGGAAGGCATTCAAACCCCATCAGGAAGGCTTACAACACACTCCTATTGGATGCGGGGAATGCAGCGCTTAGTGCACAAAATTGCTGTAATTTATTGTATTGCTGTCCCTCTACTGCCAACGTCTACATCAAAAGCATGCGCCTGAAAATAATTTTCTTGGTCCTAATTCTTAACATATATTATTACCTCATATCCAGATGTATTGCATTCGGTTTAAGTGCAGGCTACCCTCATAAATGTTTTTCCAATTTATTTAATCTATTGTGCCTATGCCGTCAAATGAGAGTTTACAACATATCTATTTTCTTTAATTATGTCAGACATTAATAAGTACATGTCAAAACATGTTGTACCTTGAAGGTAGCAGATCGTTTGCTCTGCTTTAATTGTTGCTAAATCTCCCTTGTTAAACTGGCTTCCAACCACTTCGGTTCTGATAAATGCTCCATAATCAGGGAATCCAGCATCATGGGGGGTGAACTCGAACCAGGTTCCTGCAGGAAAAGGGGCAAGGGAAGTTTGTAACACTGAAGAGTTTCATCCAAACCTTTAAGTACCGTAAGTTAATTTATAAACTCGTTTCTTATTCTGGTACGAATTTGTGCCATCCGTTCACAAGCAGTTTCCCTGTTATAAATGGACCTTTACAGCTTCAAAAGAAAAGTTCAAGACTTCTGAAAACACCAATTTACAGACTCAGTATTTTGCTGTTTTTTCCAGGAGCAAATTACACTTACTACTAAAGAAATATTTATTTGTGTGATGAATGTTCCACAGTTTTACATCTATGGTGCAAACATTGCAATATGGGTTTCTCTAGTTTTTGGAAATGTCTTCAACACCCACAGACTCAACATTTCCATAGTTTTACATGGCGACTTTTTGAATGCATGCAAGGTGGCCATCTTTGATGAGGGGTTTAAATGTAACAATCCCATTCCTTGGTGGCCACCACCTGTGTAAGCACATGTGCACTGGTAAATCGCCATGTTGAAATGGTGAAAAAACATTTCCAAATGGCAGTCTTCCAATAGTGTGGTCGGTGGCAAAAAAATCAGTAAACGGAAATGAGAGAGAGTTTGCGGCAGAAGGAGACTAGTCAGAGTGGTGGCAAAAAATTGAGAGGGGTGTAGGGACTTAATGGGGACGTTTGGGGGAAACAGATCAGCTGGGGAAGGAAGGAACACAGAGAGTAAGAGGAGTGGGGGACGTGAAGGGGAAAGCTGCCAATAAAGGACAGAGCAAGAAACCACATCCCCTGTAAAGAAGTCCTGAAGATAAAAGAAGCAACCATTGGCAACGCCAATAAGTCTCACCAATGAAAAAGCTAATGCCAATATGTAATAGCCATATTGTACACCAGTTTGTTTGTATGCTATTCAGCATGGCTTAAAATTAGTGCCTCAGAGGAGGGTGGTGTGGAGTGTTGGAAAGTGAAGTGGAGTGTCATGGAGTGGTGGAGGGAGTAGAGTGTTGTAGAGGGAAGGACGTAGAATGGAGTAGAGTTGATTAAATGTAAGGATTCTAAGTCATTTTGGGCTATTGTTAGCTTGAGTATGAGTGGGGGCGGCCCGGCACTTGCTCCGAATATAGCACCCTCAGTGTGGGAAGCACACTTTGGAGCACTATACGCTAACGTCGAGTTAGAGACCATAACCCTTCCAAGTCGCAAACCTTTTCAGGAGCATGGATTAGCGGGGTCAGCAGACTTGGCTCCGGAGAAAGATGTGGTGCCTCCTCTGTTGGCCACCCGGGCTCCCACCATGAGTATCGATTGGTGGGGACTTTGGGCGACCAGCGGCAGCGGGAGTCCCTGGATGCTGGGAATGATGCCATCTTGAATGGCACAAGGTTATCACATTGTAGGAGGTTGAGTCAGCAATAGCAAGTGTAAATGTAAATGTATGAAGCTTATATAGCACATGACTTACCCTGGGGCATCTCCGCGCTTGCTTAGGGAACCCGTCCTGGTATTCCCCTGTGAGATAACCCTGGCAGGGTATCCACAAGGTGAAAGCCAGGCATCCCACCGCCAGGGGCCGATGTGGAGATTAAGCAAGCTATTGCCCAGAGTCGCAGAGTGTGAACCCGTGAGTCGAGAAGGCACCGGAGCGAGAATTATCGAGTCCGTGGAATTATTGAGCCCAAGACCCGCCGAGGCGGGGAATTGAACCCTGGTCCAGGGCCGAACTCAAGCTCCAGGTCTGCCGCCTCTAACCCCTGAGCCACACCTCCCAATAAGGCCCCCAGCGTAGACAAATTGCCTGGGGATCTATTTCGCTTCCAACCTAAAATATGGGCACCATATTTGGTTGTCCTATTTAACGAGATCCTAATGGGGATTGATCTGCCAGGCACTTGGCTTGGAGCTGAGATCGTCCCCATTTACAAGAAAGGTTGTCCGTTAACCCCATCCAACTATAGGCCCATTAGTCTCATAGATGCAAAACACAAAAACTAATAAACAGGATCATTTTGGACAGGATCCTGGGGTGGATGGAGGAAAATGAAATATTGACCACACTCCAGGATGGATTTAGGTCAGGCATTTCTACTATGGATCAAATATTTCGGCTGCAGGTTTTATTTGGGAAAACGGCAAGTGTGGAGGGTGGCATCCTCTACCTTGTCTTTGTTGACCTGGGGCCGCTTTCTATCTTGTTCCCAGGGAAAAGCTGTGAAAAGTTTTGGCAGACTTGGTTCTCCCGCCCTACCTATTAACTATTATAATTAGACTACACACTGGCAATTATGCCCAAGTTAGATGCGGGAGGCATGGAGATCTGTCAGGACGTTTTCCTCTGTTGAAGGGAGTATGCCAGGGGTGCCTCCTGGCTCCAACGTTATTTTGTCTTTACATGAATGGTCTTGTAGACCATTTAATTGGTGTAACAGACAATGACGTTCCTAGGTTAGCGACTGGCAGAGTGCCCACTCTGATGTTTGCGGATGACACTCTGTTGTTATCCAAAACATCATCGGGCATTCAGCGCATTGTGGATGGCTTTGCAACGTTCTGTGCTTCGCCGGGATTGGACCAAGTTTATGATTTTTAATCCCCCGAAGCAGACACGCCCAAACCCTATTCTCAATGGTATCCCCCTGGAAAGGGTCAAGACTTTTGTCTATCTTGGTATCACCCTGACAGAGAATTTTGAATGGGGCTTCCAAATTTCTAAATCAGCTCTTAAGCTATCTCAAGTAACTGAGGGTAACAGTAAAGTCCATAGAACATCAGACCTCAAACCAGCAGCTCCGGTTCTTGAAATATATCGACTTCAAGCCAGAATGGCCACAACATATGGTGCTGAACTTTGGGGACATAAAAATAGATCTAATCTCTTGAGGGTGGAGCAAAACTTCATGAGGAATTTGGTAGGTTTACCACCAAGTACACCACTTATTCCTCTGCGATTTGATCTGGGGCTGGTGTCAATAGAGAAGCTCGTAGCGGCATGGCCTATGCTCTATTGGAAGAGGTTGTGGTCAGTTCCAGAACTGGCTTCCTATAGAGCAGAATTCCTGGAGGTTTGGGCTCTTCTAAAAAGTAAAAATGTCCCATGGTTGCTCCATATTAGGGCTTTTAGTACATGGATAGGTCTGCCACAGCTTTGGGAGACTCCTGAGCTGTGTTGCCCGGGGATATCTAAATCGGAACTACAAAACATGATGAGGCGGCAGAATTTATTAGCCCTACAGAGATCAGCAACCCTGGGCAGGCTGTCTGCAGAGTTCCTCTTAGTAAAAATGGAATCTCGATTTGAGGAATTCTTAGAGGTTATACAACCACCTCTTGTGAGGAAGTTATGCATCCAGCTAAGGCATGGCAGTCTACCACTCAGGGCATTCACCTGTAAATGGGCAAAATCGGATAAGGAAGCCTTTCCGGCATGAAATTATAAACGTGAAGATGTCTCTCATGGCATGTTCTTTTTTCCTGCGTATGTTACTGTTAGACCTGGCATCTTTGGCGTGGTTTTCCCCTATCCTTTTGCCTCTACCTCCTGTATATTTGATGCTGTGCTGGATTTCGTTTTTGCTGGTTTAGATGCTTTGGACACTCTGCCACTGCTGATCAGTGCCAGCGTGTAAGTGCTCCCTATGTAAACTTATCATGATTGGATATACATGATTGGCATATTTGTATCACAATGAAGTCCATAGTAAAGTGCACCGGGTGTGCCAGGGCTGGTGATGACAAATGCTACTAGTGGGCCTGCAGCACTGATTGTGCCACCCACAGGAGTAGCTCTAAAATGGTGTCTCAGGCCTGCCACTGCAGTGCCTATGGGCAGTTTAGAAACTGCCATGTCCTCCTGGTCAGTGTCCCCACTGACCAGGCCTAACCCTTCCCTTTTTGTGCACATCAGTCACCCCTATGGAAGTCCCAAGGTACCCCCCCCCCTGGGCAGGGTGCAGTGTTTGTGAAAGGTAGAGCATGTACTGGTGCAGGTGACATGCTCTGGTAGTGAATTACAGCCATTTTCGTTTTTCACCATTGTAAGGCTATCTTGCTCCATAGATTAACATGGGGGATGCTGGTTACAGTGGCTTCCAGCATTTCCCCC
Organism: Lissotriton vulgaris; assembly: GCF_964263255.1. Classification (NCBI taxonomy): domain Eukaryota; kingdom Metazoa; phylum Chordata; class Amphibia; order Caudata; family Salamandridae; genus Lissotriton; species Lissotriton vulgaris. Next base: position 1,530,136,075 of record NC_141693.1, read on the forward strand.
CATAGGAACAAGATAGGACATAAGTATCTAGTATCCCTGAACTCAGAATTTAATAACACACCTTTTAGAAAAGGTTGTTTTTAAATCCTGTGTTTGAGAACAGCACTTTTAGAAAGTTGCTGTTCTCTTGTCTGACCCTTCTGTGTGCCTTGGCCTGTTTGTGTATTGACTGTCTGGTTTGAGAGTGACAGGGGCTGGGGATTCCCCAGGAGGCTGGCTGATTCAGCCCTAGGCTGAATGACTGCATTTGCAACCTGAGTGGTGGGAGGAGTTAGCACCTGGGCCTGAATAGGGCTGTGCCTGCCTGCCACAATGCTGGCTCCACCTCCTGCTGGGTGGCTGACGACCCTGCCCCTCACTCTCAAAGGAAAGGAGCAGCCAGGAAAACAAAGTACTCAGGAGATAACCAGACCTGCTTCAGACCGGGCTCAGGGCCCACTTGCACAAAGAGAACAAATACTTTTAGGGGGATAAGAACAGGACCCCTGACAACAGAAAATTAGATCATCTTGGAATCAAGAAGGAACCTCTGCCAAGGAGAAAGCTGAAAGTGAAGAAGGAAGACTGTCCTGCTGTTGCTCTGCTGGACTGACCTGTTGCTTTGCTGCCAAGGAGAGGGGAAGGACTTTGCTGTTGTGCTGTGTCCCCTGTCTTGAAGGAATCTCCAAGGGCCGGAGAAGAGCTGGCTCCCTGTTCTGAAGTCCCAGGAACAAAAGGACTTCACCCCCCAGCTTCCCTGAACTCTGCTGACAGAGTTCTGTCCTTCCTAGAGTGCTTGATCTAGTTGTGGGGCCTCTGGAAGTTGCACCTGTGCTGGGAAGCTTGAAACTAAGCTTGAGAGACTTCTGCTACTGAAAAGTGTTGCATCGCTGGCTTGCGGAGCGCATCCCCGACAATGCGGGAAGTTTCCCGCCGCTACGAAGGTCGAGATCATCGCAGCGCCTGACGCCGCTGCCAGAGCGGTCGCATCCTTTGTTTGCGGGATGCACCAGACCGGTGCGGGAAAGTCGAACATCGCTGCGAGTGTCTTCGCAGAGCCTGTCGTCGCTGGCTGAGATCGCCGCACCGCTTGCTTGAGGACCGCATCACGTCGCTGCGAGTAATCGACGCAGAACCATCGCATCGAGGAGCCGTGAGAGAGAGGATCACCGCTGGACCGCGCATCGTCGTCTCGGAGATCGTCGCAGCCCCTATGAGATCGTCGCATTGTGCCTTTGCGAGAACAAACTTCCTACGGAACCTACGCACCGGAATCCATACAAGTGGCCTTCCTCCCCATACAGACCGGATTCGCCGCAACACACCCACTGCTGCTGCGGGGCTGTCGCATCGCCTCCCCAGGGTCTCAGGAGCAACGCATCGCTTGTTTTCCACCACACCAGCTTCTGCTTTTGGAACTTTGTTGCAACTAAAAGGTACTGTGAGTAAACGCGATACCATTGTGAACTTTTCACGCGACTGTGGATTATTTTATCACAAACTTAAGAACTCTTTTGAAACCATATTCTTGAACTGTGTATGTTGTATTTTCGTCGTTTTGGTCTTGTGTAGTTTAGATTAAATACCTTTATTTTTCTAAACAGTTGTGGAGTCAGTTTGTGGTGTTTTCACTGTGTTACTGTGAGTGTTGGTACAAATACCTTACGCATTGCCTCTGGTTAGCCTAACTGCTCATGCCAAACTACCTAGAGGGTGAGCAGGGGTTACCTCAGAGGGTTATCTCATTGCCCTGACTAGAAGCAAGGGTCCCTATTTGGACAGTGGTACCTTCCTCTGCCAACTAGAGACCCCCAGTTCTAACAGTAACTATAAGGAAATGTTGGCTGATCCTGTTATGCAGGAACCTTGGGTTTCGACACTTTATCCAGACCTGTTGGGTTTTAAATAATGATACCCACCCCCCTATTGTTTTTGCTGTATCCCGCTTCCTATTTGTAGGAAGGAAAAGTTTTGAATAATATAGGTGATCAATTATGAATTTTTATATTGCTGGTTTTCTGATAACTCTCGAGTTTAATCAATTTTTTCTCTAATTTTGACTTGTTCATTATTTATTGCTTTAATGACCTGTGCTTTGTATGTATTTTACCTGCACTATTATGGTCTGTTGACCGAAATAAAGTTATCAAATGAAATGAATGAATGATTGGAGTAGTGTGTCGCTGAGTGGGGTGGCACAGAGTGTTGGGAACTGGCGTAGAGTGGAGTTACATAGAGTGTCATGGAGTGGCGCAGAGATGAGTAACGTAGAGGGTGTCGTATAGAGTGGAGTAGAGCAGTTGTTCTTAAGCTGTGGTCGGGGGACCAATGTGGGTCCACAAACCCTACTAAGGGGGTCTATGACTGCTTGAAAAATTAAGTAATGTTAACAGATTAATAAAGTGTATATAAGTAAAGAAGCAAAAGGTAAAATTGAACTTTTGAAAACATTTTGTAAATGGGAACACATTTGAAATTGAAGTTATAATTTATGCTGATATCCTCAGGTTGGTTTTGTAGTGTAGTTCCTATTTTCCCAATAGGCTCTGTGCATTGAAATAACATGTACTATAGTTTAGACGTAGGAATGATGTCGACTAGGTCTCTATCGTATATATTAGACTTAACCCCTTCGATGCGGCCGCGATTCCCCTGGTGTTCTGAAGCAGCACGAACAGGGGCGGGCCATGAGGAACCCCAGCCGTCATCAGCACACGAGCACCGTAGTGCATGACGGCTGGTGTTCGTCATCAGCATGGAAGGGGTTAATAGTGAGTGCCAGCTAGCTCAGAGGTCACTAGAAACTTTCTCGAATTCAGGAGAAGGGATTAGTTTCTGACAACCGCATAAACATGACAACTTTGTTTCCCTAGTATAAGAAATCAATCTCTAGAGTCACGGAAACAATAGATCACTATTTTACTCAGTCAATCGTGCATGCTTCATTTCACCGGAGGTGCTGAGAAAATAGAGAGACTGGCGTTTTCAATAAAAAGTATTTATTGAACAGTCTTCTTTCGTAAGCATAAGAAATGTACTGCTACAATCGTAATATTGGTTATAAAGTACAAGGTAAATAATACAAAAAGTATTAGAAAGTAGTACTGTAAAAGCATGATATGGTTTCTAAGCTATAAATTGCCTTAAAACATACAAAATACATACAGTGATGAAAGAATGACTAAAAGTACTCAACTGGTGCTTCTAAAATACGTCTACCCCGGGGTACCTAATTAATTCTAGTACGAGGGAAGAAGTAATGAGGTGTAGCTTAAGTTTAGCATTCTTTGCCAAGAATCTATTCCAAGAATTCTCCAAGGGTCTAATCAGCTCCTTTGTTTAGAATGAAGGAGGTCTTGTATCTCTCTCTCAGGACACGATTTCCCAGCAACCCGCAAGGGTAGCCTGAAAAAAAACTGGAGCTGGATTTCTCGGCTGGAGAAAAGACAGCGTCTCTGAGTGCGTCAGCTCGAGGGTCGGCTTCCTTCGGCACTTGCTGCTCAAAGGCGTCGGGCAAGTAGATAGTCGATCGGCTTCAAACCAATGTGTGTTTGTCTAGGCAAATGTAGGCATATTTATACCTTGAAGGTCCCGAGTTTGACGTGTGATTGGACTTAATGATGTAATTGAAGACTCAGTTCTTTGAAAAATCTATGATTTCCTAGGTAACTTAGTATCCAGGCAAGGGGATGTCCCTAGCTGCTGAAGGTGGGTTTCTCTAAGAAATCGTTGTTAATTCTCGGAACTTAGGGGAAGTTGCCATGCCGTATTTCAGTTGCATAGGCTTAGTCTTAATATGGTAATGATTTCTATGCCTATATAAGGATTGGGTAATTTATACCTAGATAAGGGCATGAATCAGGAAAATTACACTAGGGTCCTAGATTCATTTACAACACCCTCTCCACGATTTGTAGTTCAATAAAACTAAACGTATAAGAAATGAATCATTTCAAGAGCTAGGGCCCGATGTAGGTAGCCCTTTACCGATCGGAATCGGCCGAAAATACCGATTTTTGTCCGTTTCCGATCGGTAAAGGGCTATTGAGATGTAGGGGCACATTTTCGGTAATTTTACCGAATCGGTAAATTTACCGATTCGATAATATTTACCAATTCGGTAATGATACCGATTCGGTAAAATTACCGAAAATGCAATGTAGGAAGCCAATGTTCCATCAGCACATGGCTTACAGAATCGGTACTTTACCATGGACTACAAATCCATGGTAAAATACCGATTCCTGTGTACATGCACATCTGTGTATGTACACATGTGCCATGTGACAGACAGACGTGCCCTTAGGGCATGTCTATGTGCCACATTGCACACATGCCCGTTTTGGGGGTGCTAGAGGGTGTCAAAGTGACACCCCCTGCACCCTTGTGAATTCTTTAATTACCAATTCGGTAAATACCGAATCGGTAATGCCTAATCATTCCTATGGGCTTCAAAGCCCATAGGAATGAATGGGCATTACCGATTCGGTATTTACCGAATCGGTAATTAAAGAATTGTTAAGTATTCGGTAACGAATCCAGATGTTGGGACCTACATCCCATTTACCGATTTTGAAATAACGAATCGGTAAAATTCGGTATTTCAAAATCGGTAAATGGGATTTACCTACATCGGGCCTCTAGTGTTTACAATCCCATCCAAAACACAAAATACAAATTGCATTTGAAAAGGCTTGTGTACATGAAATGAGTATAAACTGTATGAAAAAACAAGTCTCAACAGATATGAAGCATGTTATGAAAGCATACATTCTAATCTTCATGAACATGAAATTGCATTCATGAAATGTCTCTTAAGGTACAGAAAAAATGTCGAGACCATCCCATAGCATAATATTTACACTGTTTTGTTTTTAGGACAAGGCCAAATATTGTCATTAGGAAGTTCCCAAAAGCAATCTTGTTCTCTAAGAATAGTTCTACTTTAAGCACATTACTCTGTGCCAAAAGTTCTATTTTGAAAAAGTTGAAATTGTTTAGCTAGTTTGTTTTGAAAAAAATGAAGGTCGAAACTTAGAGTTCAGGGAATGCTGTGTGCATGAATCAAAAGTTATTCTCGGTGTCAGGAGAAAACATCAGATTGTCTAGGCTGGCAATGAAACTGTCTACGATAGTAGGCGAAAGTGGGGCCACTTCAGTTAGCAGGTCAAATGTGCATAGATGAGGATCATCGCCGTCAGCGTTTGAAGCATTAGCAATGTCCACAGTAGAAGGCACCTGTGTGCCTGTAGTGTCACGCATCTCACCCTCAGTTAGACATGCCGGTGGGACCTCAATAAATGCCATCATCAGAATTGGCAGCCGTTGGGCGCAACACGATGCATGAGGCATTACCGGACCTAGCAAAGCGTCAAAATCCAATGGCAGGACTGATGGAAGTGTAAGACAAATGTTTAACACGCATCTCTCTCCGCAAAGCAGGCATCGCAGAGCAGGTAAGATGCAATCTTGCCAGATTGGTCTGAACGATAGAAACCAAGTTGTGTTCAGATCTCTTAAACAAGCCAAGCCAAGAATCTGTGTTATTCTCTCACGATACCTCCTGGTAAGGAGGCATTGTTCCATGGTAGTCTAGGTATCACTGGTGACTGGACTTGCCATATCGGAGCAGAAGGAATAAACATAGAATTCCTGCTAAGAGTCTCAAGATGAGAGGCAGGCCGCTAAACACAGAGTGCACAAAATTTGGAAAAATGCAGAGGACTGCTTCAAATGGTGTTAACAGTCCTGAAAAAATCATCTTAAATACATGTGCGATGCCATTGGTATCAGACATGTTTAAGATTTGACTTAACATTTCTGTGAAATGTACTGGGCAGTTTATTGATAATAATGCATGTATCTCTGCAGAAGTCCTTGCAACTTGCAGCTTATACGTTTCTTTAGACAAGGTCAGTGGCACAGTTTTTTTCAAAATAATGACTTTCATTCTGCTTAAAGTATCAATTTGTATAGAAGAGATATTCAGTGAAGGCCACAACGCCGTCTCCCTGTCTGTCTTGCTCTTTGGATACAATTCTTTCATACAACAAGTGACCCTGGATGACACACTAACTAGATATGCTTTCCCAGGCAACATGCCACAACAGCTGTGGTCATTGAGCATAACGTAGCTGCCATTGGATAGCTGCCTGAAAATTGGTTCTATCACTGTGGAGGGTGTACCGTGCAGGTGACAAGAGAGGTTCTTTACAGAACCTTTGGAGGCTCTGTGTAAATTAATACCTTGGCACAAAAGTGTACCACTTAGTGAGTTCTTACAATTTTTACCACTAAGAAATCCCTCTTTTCCCCCACTCCAAAATGTGTGTGTGTAAGGTAAAGTCCAGGTCGACTTAATGTATTCTTTACCCAACCTTTGATTCAGGCCCGGTGGTATATGCTGTAGAAATACTGAAATTGGAAAATTGTCACTGGTATCGTAATGGTGCCATGCACTATCCATTCAATGACAGGCTTCTCAGAAACTGTCAATGGTAATCTTTCCAGTTTTTCAATGCTCAGCAACGTATAGTATGCTCCTCTTTGTGTTAAAGAGATTTGTTTATCTGTAAGGTTAAATACAGCAAACAATGACATTGTGTTGATTAGACGCCAAGGCACGTAGCCTGAACGAAGATTTTGTAACGTCCAGCCTAGCTGCATTATAGAACCAAATTGAGACTGGCCATGTTGTAACAATAGCAAGTCCTGCTCTATTATGTCAATTGCAGAGGATTAAATGCTGTCCACAGAGTCATTAACCCATTGTCCACTACAGAGTGAGTTTTCTCTAAATGAATACGATTAATTTCTCGTATTCTTTCTGCAGTTTCCATTTGAGTTATTTTCCAAGCTTCGTTGTACGCAGCGTCTATACCAGCGTATATGAAACGTTTTCGATGTGGTTTCCGAGGCCCCATTAAGAAATCTCGCAAATCATTGCCTTCTTTAAGAAAAGATAAGTGTTGTTTGATTTCTGGAAGTGTATAATTTCTGTAGCCATTCAAGGCATAGTTTTCCTACACTGTAAGTAGTTACTATACCTCAATGTTGTCTCTGGGAGTGTCTTGGATCTGGCTTATTCACTTTGAACCCTTGTGTTTTGTTCAGAATCTATTTTGACAGACATGCGTGTCTGTGGGCCAGATTAAACATTTATTCCAATCAGGATTAGTTCTGTTTTGTTTCAAAATGTAGGGTACGTCTATCCTCTCTTCTATAGTATCATTACATTACTGTCAGATGTGGGTTTAGGTATAGACAGTTTATTTAAGTCTTTTATCTTAGCTAGGCCAAGACAAGAAGTTTGTTGAACAGTGTCATTTAAAAACATTATTTGTTCTGGTATAATGCAGGCTCTGAACAGGGCTTCCAAACCTCACACCTGCCAGTCTTTTGTGCCCCAGACAGTTTTTGTCTCAATGTTGTCTTTCCACAAGTCAAAACCTAATGTGGACCGCTGAGCATAAAAGTTTGCAGAATAAATTTGTTTAGTATTGGTCAACATTGTTTTCATTCCTGTTTTTTTCATATTTTTGAAATAAACCGTTTCTGGATTTGTAACATTGAACCCTAAGAAGTAAGGAAACTTTTCATAAAATGTTTTTGAGCTACCTTTTGGCGGCGTTGGACTATGTTCCCATTGATTATAAGTAAAAACATTTCTAGGGCTTTCAGATTCATGCAAATAATGATGACCATAGTGATTAAAACAATACATCTGTTCATAATCTGATAAACCTTCCAAGTATTCATGTTCTGTAAATTTAGCTGACATTTCTAAGTCATCATAATATTAACAGTTTCGAAGTCCCAATCATCAGAAAATGTGTTGGGTGATACAAAGTAACTCAAAGAAAACTTGAACTAGTGTAGAATCTTCAACAGTTCCACCGGGCCATAGATGTCATAATCAGTTCTGTAAATAAAGTGTGGTCAGTTGAAAACTGATAACATCCCAAAGGGCACTCCAATATTTGGGGAATAATCCTCCTCTATTCAGTACAAGATAACATTAATTCGTTTTCAAAGATTTATTCTTCCTTAATTCAAATGTATAATGTTCTTTTCAATCAAACGATAAAGTTTATGTTGAAAAACATATATTTTTCATTCCATTTCATATATGTTTGAATTCGCTCCAATGCATTTCGGGCATTGCCCTTCGTCGGGGAGCATCTAAACAAAACGACAAATATTGTTCTAAGTACAATATCGACACCAACCTAAAATTAACAGAGAGTCCAACATGAACAATAAACCTAAATATACAAGAAAGAGGGAGTAGTTTTAACTAGAACGAGTTCCCATCAGTCCACCATCGAGACCGCCCTTCATCATCTGGGATCTCTTATGTATATATAAATCACAATCAGGGGTAAAAAAAACCTGTGCTGGCAGGTACATACACCATGCACAGGAAAAACCCAGTGTTGATGCTGATGTGAAAAGAATAGCGTGTCTAGTGGTGAACTGAATAGCAGTGCTTAGAAAAAAGTGAGTTTGTGAAAAGAAAGAGAGAAGGCTCTAAAATTAGGTCGTGATCGGGGAAACAATTTTAATAAACACCCTCACACTCCTAAATCAATAAAAACAGTGCAAATTAGTGGTATAACAAATGTCCACTAAAAAAGATATAAGGTCGACATGTTTCTGCAGACAATTGAGGTCTAGAGATCCCCTGCTGCTTCCTCAGGACCATTAGTGCTACTGCTGAATTAAATAACGTAAACCATATCACCTGAGAGTGTATGTGTGATCATCTTCTCATCCTAAAAATTAGGAGGAAAATAGTATATATAAAGGTACAGTGTCAGGAATTCAATTAAACAACATAACATGCACTAGATTACAAAGTTATGTAGAATGTGCTAGTCATAAGCAAATAATGACCAACATTTAGACCGTCAGAATCGGTCATAAATCACTAATTAAGTGAGTTTACAAGTATAAATTCACTCACCCACGTGATGGGAAGGAACAGCCCCACCTCACCTGGCACGAGCTCAGGTAGTGGATGCACCGCACTATAAAGAAACAACAAATAAAAGATGTATCTACATCTATATACAATCCTTAGTCAAACCTGCCTCTGCATGCGCCACACCAGCGTCACACACCCACAGATTCCCAGGAACGTCACCTGGTCGAGTTAATTATTTAGCGTAAAATGGTCGTAATGGTCTTTAGACCCAAAAGCCAATAATAGCCGGTCCACGCATCACCCATACAATGACTCACCTCTCCGTCGGTGCACCGGTCGTCCCTCTAAGCTCTATCATAGGGAGGAACCGACACGGTGCACCGGCAAGGTTTTTATGCCTGATTCTCTTCCGCACTCGGCGTCGGGCATGTTCTGACGCACCTACTGTGTGGTGACGTCGGGCGCGCTAGTGCTGGTAGGCGCGCTGGTAGTGTCGGGAGTTGTAGTTCACAGGGCCCGTTACCACGCATTAGCAGTTCGAATCCTCAGTCTGGGAACATAGAAAAACTGAGGCAGTAGCAAATAGTCTTCAATTTTTACTACGATAAGTGTAATTTGTTTTAGAACAATGACAATCCGGAGTTGAAGCCAAATAAAATAAAAGAGACCGAGTGGAGTAGGGAAGAACCACACTCCTGAATATTGCGTCAAACATCGGCCTCCTCCGACGCGCCCGGTGCGTAACAGCGTCAGTCGCGCCATTATTCATAGGCACATTTTTTCTGTCAGGAGATGCAATTCCCGTGGGCCAAGCCACACTCAAGGTTCGAATCCCCATTGGGGGCGAAAAAAACTATCGCCAGCTTGCAAATGAATTAATAATTGTATCCCAGTTGTTATGGTTATTAAAATAATCAACCAGGACAAAAGGAAGCCAGGGCATAAAAAATATTACCCAGAATCTTGTGGCTCAATAAGAAAAGGGCTGAAAGAGGTATATTCCTGTACCCTCGCTCAAATTGTAGTTGGACATGCTCATAGCCCTTTACATGTCACCCATACAGATGATGTATATGAGAAGTAAACCACATATTCTCATAACTTCATTGATGACAAAATCACTTATGCCTGTCGCTCCTTTAAGCGATATGTGCTAAGATTAGCCATATCATATCTCACAATCAGATATGGCTATAATCACTGGTGATAATCAGAGTCCATGGCATGTAGTGTCACAGTGTTAAAAAAAAGGGCTAATAATTAAAGAGACATCCATGGGATTTCTTCATTCAATCCACATATATCGCTGCGAAGTCTATAAACCCATTTTTGTTCGCATTTGAACAAGAATTTCGAAATGTCAGTTACAGAAGGTGGAATCCATGGTTGATCTAATACCGTCCACACAATGTCTGTAGGTAGATGGCCCACTTGCAAAAAATGATTCGTCATTTTTGTGGCTTGTTTACAGCAACAAGGCCAAGTGCGTTGGAATCTTCCTCCAGCAACTATGGACTTGAGAGACGGCAAAAAGATCCCGAGGGAACAAGCAGGAACTTCAGCCTCGTGATAAATCTAAGCAAACATGTTCTAACTGACACCGAAGAACTGGTCCTAAATAAAGGACTAGGCTTTGTGAAAACTAATAAGGGCGACCCGTTTCTTATACAAACTGAAATGGCAAAATTCTATCGCAAAATCAGGCTTCACTATTTGTTTGCCAATAAGACAACCGTAACACAAAGTGGAGACACAGAGAACACAGGCCTTAAGAGACCATCTACTTTTAACCCTAGTACAGTAGGGTTACCGGCTAAGGTACAGGCCTTTGAAGAAGCCGTGAATTACGACCTGAGTCAGTTGTACCTCCAACCCCAGAATTGTTTTGTTAACCTGTCTAAAGTTGAACAGGAGGCAGTTAGGACATTGGCTAATTTGGCATCGGAGGTAATCAAACCAGCCGATAAAGGTGGGGCTACTGTACTAATGGACGTGGATATATATCGTGAAGAATGTATGCGCCAGCTTAATGACACTAGGGCGTTTTGCAAACTCGACAGTGACCCTACTGACAGGCTGACCATAGTCATAGGCCATATTGTTGAGGAAGGCCTTGCGGAGGGATGGATTACAGAGAAAGAATCCCAATATCTACGCACGGTCAATCCTAAAATGCCGTACTTCTACACACTTCCAAAAGTACACAAGCCACAACGCCCCCCACCCGGTAGACCCATCATATCGGGGATCGGTTCACTGCTGGAACCTTTATCTACTTTTGTAGATTAATTCCTGCAGCCTATCGTGCGGGCGATGCCCACTTTCCTTAAGGACACTAAGGATGTCCTAAGGATTTTGCCTGATATTGAATTTAATGCAGATCTCGACTTCTTAGTGTCCTTTGATGTGGAAAGTTTGTATACATCCATCCCACAATCTGAGACATTAGAAGCCATTGAAGCCCTTTTAACCACCAGAGATCTTAATTCAATCACTCAGGTCAGTTTTATCATGACTTTGGCGACCATCGCCATGACTGAGAATTTCTTCCAATATGAAGAATCCATCTACTTACAAGTTAGCGGGGCGAGCATGGGAAGTGTTTTTGCTCCTAGTCTCGCTAACTTGTATGTTCATACCTTTGAACAAACACACGTACTTGCAGACACAAACCCCCATCTTCAGTGTCTGCGAGTATGGAAAAGGTATATAGAAGACATTTTGGTCGTGTGGCGGGGAACGGAAGACGAACTCCGCCAATTCCATACCTGGTTGAATGAGAGAAATCAGTATCTGAGGTTTACCATCGAGTTTGACAAACAACAACTAGCATTCCTGGACTTGCTAATTTCAGCATCAGGAGGGGGCTTACAGTCTGAGTTGTACCGTAAGCCAATGGCAAGGAATTCCTTGCTTAGCTATGATAGTTTCCATCCTAAGGCATTAAGGGACAACTTGCCCTTTGGGCAATTCCTCCGCATCCAGAGGAATTGTTCCACTAAAATGGCTTTCGGCACACACACTTTAGCCTTAGAGAGAAATTTGCAAGACAAAAAATACCCGAAACGTCTGATCAAGCAATCTAAAAAGCGGGCTGCTAATAACAACAGGGAATGTTTGTTAGAACCAGCACCCCCGAAAACCCAGCAAGAGAGAATTACATGTGTAAATACATACAGCACACTCTCTAACCAAGTCCAGAAAATTGTTAAAAAACATTGGAAGATCCTTAAGACCGGCACCGACTCTATACCTTCTCCATTGTTTGCCTTTAGGAGAGGCCAAAATCTGAGAGATCAGCTGGTCTACACCAGACCCAAAACTATGCTTCCAAGGGCAATTGGTACTTTGTGGAATATGCCCTCAGTTACTGGACACCATCCCTGTGGTAGCTGTGCGGCTTGCCCCCAAACCACCAAAACATTAACCATAGACATAGGCACTAACAGACCATGGCAACTGAGACGGTTCACAAACTGTAATAGTTCGAACTTGATCTATTTAATAACCTGTCCTTGCAAATTGAACTATGTGGGGATGACCACTAGAAAAATCAAGCTCAGAATTTCAGAGCATAAAAGTTCAATTTGTTGCTGTAAAAACAAGCCACAAAAATGACGAATCATTTTTTGCAAGTGGGCCATCTACCTACAGACATTGTGTGGACGGTATTAGATCAACCATGGATTCCACCTTCTGTAACTGACATTTCGAAATTCTTGTTCAAATGCGAACAAAAATGGGTTTATAGACTTCGCAGCGATATATGTGGATTGAATGAAGAAATCCCATGGATGTCTCTTTAATTATTAGCCCTTTTTTTGAACACTGCGACACTACATGCCATGGACTCTGATTATCACCAGTGATTATAGCCATATCTGATTGTGAGATATGATATGGCTAGTCTTAGCACATATCGCTTAAAGGAGCGACAGGCATAAGTGATTTTGTCATCAATGAAGTTATGAGAATATGTGGTTTACTTCTCATATACATCATCTGTATGGGTGACATGTAAAGGGCTATGATAATCATGGGCGAATTTTGCGAATCTCGCGTTCGCGAATTTTGCGGATTTGCGAACTCGCAATCCGCAAAATCCGCGAATTCCCGCGAATTTGCGGATTTTTTTTTTTTGTGTTCGCCCGTGTTTCTGCCAGTTCGCGAGGGTTTTTACAATTTCGCAATTTGCGAACTTACCTGTCGGGTCGCAAGTTTTGCGAACTTGTTGTTTCTACGTGTCCAGCCTGTTTGGGACACTCTTCTTCATCACTGCCACTCTCTGTCACCACTGCCACTCTCTGACTACTCATGCCACCCTCTGGCCCACCCATGCCACCCTCTGTTTCATCACCACACCCTCTGGTTGTCCAGTGTACATTATTTTCGGCAAAGCAAAGCACACCTTCCCTGCCTCAAGTGACCTGAATTAATTTGGGGCTGATTAATGTGTCACAGAATATTTTTTTAGCTGGCACCTGCTTCCTTAGTGCGCCCTGATTAGTGATCTTTTGCACTTGCTAAGTGCTTTCATTGTTGCAAAATTAGTTACAACACCTGCCCTGCCCCAACTGACAATAATGAATTAGGGGCTGATTAATGGATTTTAACTTCCAGCCTGGCTCCTGCTTGTCTCCCTTAGCTGTAATTCAGGACCTTTGTGGCATATGTGTAACTATTCCGAGGTTCAGAGCAGGGTCACATAATAGTTGCAACTGGCAACTGAACTCTGGAGGGGCCCCTCAGGAAGCACTACAGGAAATGGCTACTAATGATGAGCCTGAACTTTTGAACCTGGTAAGTAGTTTCAGTTTTGCTAAGATCGTATTTCTGCAATTTAGCACTTATTCGCGGGGCGCGAAGTTGTACTGGGAAGCCGCGAACTCACACGAACAGTGCGAGCAGTGCGAGCAAAATCCGCTGCTCGCGGATTTTGCGGGAGATTCGTGAATCTCGCGGATTGCGAATTTCCCGAAAATCCGCAAAATCCGCGAGCGAAACGGATTTTCCGCCCATGCTTAGGCTAGGAGCATGTCCAACTACCATTTGAGCGAGGGTACAGGAATATACCTCTTTCGGCCCTTTTCTTATTGAGCCACAAGATTCTGGGTAATATTTTTTATGCCCTGGCTTCCTTTTGTCCTGGTTGATTATTTTAATAACCATAACAACTGGGATACAATTATTAATTAATTTGCAAGCTGGCTATAGTTTTTTTCGCCCCCAATGGGGATTCGAACCTTGAGTGTGGCTTGGCCCACGGGAATTGCATCTCCTGACAGAAAAAATGTGCCTATGAATAATGGCGCGACTGACGCTGTTACGCACCGGGCGCATCGGAGGAGGCCGATGTTTGACGCAATATTCAGGAGTGTGGTTCTTCCCTACTCCACTCGGTCTCTTTTATTTTATTTGGCTTCAACTCCGGATTGTCATTGTTCTAAAATAAATTACACTTATCGTAGTAAAAATTGAAGACTATTTGCTACTGCCTCAGTTTTTCTATGTTCCCAGACTGAGGATTCGAACTGCTAATGCGTGGTAACGGGCCCTGTGAACTACAACTCCCGACACTACCAGCGCGCCTACCAGCACTAGCGCGCCCGACGTCACCACGCAGTAGGTGCGTCAGAACATGCCCGACGCCGAGTGCGGAAGAGAATCAGGCATAAAAACCTCGCCGGTGCACCGTGTCGGTTCCTCCCTACGATAGAGCTTAGAGGGACGACCGGTGCACCGACGCAGAGATGAGTCATTGTATGGGTGATGCGTGGACCGGCTATTATTGGCTTTTGGGTCTAAAGACCATTACGACCATTTTACGCTAAATAATTAACTCAACCAGGTGACGTTCCTGGGAATCTGTGGGTGTGTGACGAGGGTGTGGCGCATGCAGAGGCAGGTTTGACTAAGGATTGTATATAGATGTAGATACATCTTTTATTTGTTGTTTCTTTATAGTGCGGTGCATCCACTACCTGAGCTCGTGCCAGGTGAGGTGGGGCTGTTCCTTCCCATCACGTGGGTGAGTGAATTTATACTTGTAAACTCACTTAATTAGTGATTTATGACCGATTCTGACGGTCTAAATGTTGGTCATTATTTGCTTATGACTAGCACATTCTACATAACTTTGTAATCTAGTGCATGTTATGTTGTTTAATTGAATTCCTGACACTGTACCTTTATATATACTATTTTCCTCCTAATTTTTAGGATGAGAAGATGATCACACATACACTCTCAGGTGATATGGTTTACGTTATTTAATTCAGCAGTAGCACTAATGGTCCTGAGGAAGCTGCAGGGGATCTCTAGACCTCAATTGTCTGCAGAAACATGTCGACCTTATATCTTTTTTAGTGGACATTTGTTATACCACTAATTTGCACTGTTTTTATTGATTTAGGAGTGTAAGGGTGTTTATTAAAATTGTTTCCCCGATCACGACCTAATTTTAGAGCCTTCTCTCTTTCTTTTCACAAACTCACTTTTTTCTAAGCACTGCTATTCAGTTCACCACTAGACACGCTATTCTTTTCACATCAGCATCAACACTGGGTTTTTCCTGTGCATGGTGTATTTACCTGCCAGCACACGTTTTTTTACCCCTGATTGTGATTTATATATACATAAGAGATCCCCGATGATGAAGGGCTGTCTCGATGGTGGACTGATGGGAACTCGTTCTAGTTAAAACTACTCCCTCTTTCTTGTATATTTAGGTACATTGTTCATGTTGGACTCTCTGTTAATTTTAGGTTGGTGTCAATTCTGTTCAGGGGGCTTAACAGATAGGGTCTATAAACTTACCCCTGTGACCTTTCTTGTGTTTGGCTAAGTACAATATCACCATGGTAAAAAACAAAAATAATCTACAACAATTCTCTATAATCTCCCTGATTAAACAAAACATATAATAATGTTCAACTACAAATGCTACAGTTGGTGCTCATCTAAAAAACGAACAAGTAGCATCCCGTCTTCATAAAGATCACCCAGGACTTGAATCCCCGCAGTTGCGACCAATCTCCGCCATGTAGTAACGCTGTGAGCATCCCCAGCGGAATTTCGGGGGCATATGGGTGGGTCACTCCCGCAGTACGTTGTGTTTGGGTCCAGCATAGCCTAAGTGTACGTTCTTCTTGCGTGAGATCATTAAGGGCTAGTTTCTGTTGCATTGCTATGTAGGAAAGCACATGTCTAGGTATTCCCAGGCCCCGTGTATCCTCTGGTCCTCGGAACTCATGTGCTATTTCCTGGGTATATATCTGTAATTGAGCCGCTAAGTAATACACTTCGAAGTCGGGTATAGCCAGCCCCCCCTCTGATTTAGGTCTCATCAGAGTTGCAAGTGCCACTCTGCGTCACCCCTTCCCCAGAGAAAGGACACTATCAACGACTTCAGGTGCCGGAAGTCAGCAGGAGGAATCCAAACTGGGAGCGTCCTAAAATAATATAGCAGTCGAGGGAGCGCCACCATTTTTAGCAGCGCTATACGACCCGCTACCGACAGTGGGAGGGTGGCCCAGAAGGACATACTACCCTTCAGCGCTCTGATGCTGCGAGAGATGTTGCCCGCTAAGATATCAGAAGGGGTGTGGTAGATATAGACCACCAAATATTTCAGACAGCTGGGTTCCCATCTAATTGCCCTGGTCGTGGTGGGCTGGGTTTCTCCTTTGCGTCCTGGGAATAAGCATGTCTTGGCCCAATTCACCCTGAGGCCAGACATTTCACCGAAGGTGGTCAACAGAGTGTTGGCTCCCGTCAGGGCTCCATCTGCATCTTCAAGGAGGAGCAAAAAGTCGTCAGCGTATAGAGAAATAAACTGTTGCCCCGACAAGGTCCGCAGTCCCCTATAATGGGCTCCCGTAGGGATCGACATTGCGAGGGGTTCCACCGCCAGCGCAAATAGCAACGGGGATAGCAAACATCCCTGCCTTGTGCCTCTGTCCACGGGGTATTGTGGGGATATCAGCACTCTTTCCCTTGCTGAGGCATACAGCACAGAAGTCCATTGCAGGTACTCCTAACCCACCCCTTATCGTCTGAGTACCCTCTGGAAGTACTCCCACTCCAAGCTGTCGAACTCCTTTTCCAAGTCGACCGACAGTTTCATGGGTTGGGGGGCCTCCACATGGTCCTCTTCCAATAGACTTATCAGGCGACGTATGTTCATAGTGGTGTTGCGCTTAGGTATGAAGCCCGCTTGGTTCTCATGCACTAGCGCAGTCATGTGCTCCAGCAGTCGGGATGCTAGAATTCTACTCAAGATTTTGTATTCCGTTGTGAGCATCGACAATGGTCTGTAAGATGCCGTATCGTTGCTCTCTTTATCGGGTTTAAGCTGGGGGATCACCAACGCTTCGCGCATAGTGCATGGTAGACAACCCAGTTGTTTCGCCTCTTTATATACTACCATTAGACGTGGAGCCAACAGATCTATGTATTTGGCGTAAAAATTCAATGGGTCGTCCGTCCAGCCCTGGAGTTTTATTGCGTGCCATCTTTTTTATGGTGCAACGGATTTCCCCTATTTCAATTTCCTTGCCCAGGTTCTTCGGTTGCTCAGGATCCAACATCGGAAAGGGGAGACCTTCTAAAAAGTCATCTATGGCCGAAGTACCGGCTATCAATTTGCTCTGATATAGAGTTTTATAATATCTTGAAAAACTGTGTAGGATTTCAGGTTGGGTATATACTTCAACGGCCTCAGACATGTGCATAGATACTATGGGGGAGCTGTGTCTCATGGGGTTGGCAAGCCAGGCCAACAAGGCTCCTGATTTGTCTCCTTCCACGTGGGATCTGGTTGTGCAAGTCTTGTGGTCGAAGCTACGCAGCCTTTCCACTTCAACTGCCAACGCTTCTTTCGCTGCTGCACTCTGTTGTTGCAGCTCAGGGTGTCCCGGTTGCAGGAGTTCCATTTCTCGGAGTTTCTTATCTGCTTTACTAAGGTCATCTAAGGTCATCTAAAAGCATCCTACGCATTCCCACCTTTTTAGCTATACAAAACCCTCTTACAACTACCTTAAAGGCATCCTATTCTGTTGCTTTCTCCTTAGTCGTGCCTTCATTCTCTGTGAAGTAGTGAGTTATCCTTTCCCCTAAATCCTTATGGAAAAGTGGGTCTTCTAGCATTTCGGGGCGTAATCTCCAGGTAGGAACACAGGAGGCGCCTGGAAACCATCGCATGTCAGCCAGTAAAGGATTGTGATCAGAGATCGTCCTCGTCAGATATTCATTCGGTTTTTGTAATTGTGGGTGTCAGCGTTGAGGAGCAAAAACAGGCTCGTGCATTCCCGAGAATTAGGAGTAATCTCGGGTGTGTGGATGTTGGGCTCGCCAAATGTCAGTCAGACCCCATTTTGCTTGCCACTCCAATCTACCCTTAGCTATTCGGTGTGCTGGGGAGTCCGTGAACGGGGGTTGCGATCTATCAAGGGAAACATCTACCACTGAGTAGAAGTCGCCTCCCATCAGCAGTGATCCCACTAAGAAGTGGGCCAGGGAGCCTGACAGTGTAGCAAAAAGGTTAACTGGTCCATGTTGGGTGCGTAAATGCTGCAAATTTTGATATCCCTGCCTCCCTGTTTACCCGCTATGCCCACGAACCGCCCATCAGGGTCTACAATTTGCTTGGCCACCTGAAAAGGGACTCCAGCCCTAATCCAAATCAGCGCGCCCCTAGCACAAGCTGAATATGTAATGTTGTATATTTGGCCTCTCCATCTGCGTTGCAATGCTATCCCCTCTGCCTTTGTTACCCTATCTGTACCCCTCTACGTACTAAATAGGCATGTATTTTGTGTCGTCTTATCAGTGTGTAATCCCCGTACATTCCAGGTAATGCATTTCAAGTTAGACAATTCACCCATTGTCCCACAATGTCCTGTGCCTCCTCCTCCATCCCATTTCCACTTGGTTCAAATAAGAAAAATCCTCGACACCGATGGCGTGCCCACCCCCAACAAAACAACATTCCCCAAATCCTCCACCCCCCCCAGAACAGGACCCAAAAGATCGCAATCTAGTTCCCATCCAAATACTCCCCAAAATACAGTCAAAGAAACCCAACGGTAGTCACCGCAGGTGTGCCTTAGGGGCAATATGAGTGCCAACAGGAAGCCACCTTCCACTCGGGCTTCCTGCGAGCGATCGAGCTCTAGAGATTTACTGCCAACTCAAAGCTTCACCCT
The DNA here is from genome assembly GCF_964263255.1 of Lissotriton vulgaris. Taxonomy (NCBI): domain Eukaryota; kingdom Metazoa; phylum Chordata; class Amphibia; order Caudata; family Salamandridae; genus Lissotriton; species Lissotriton vulgaris. Next base: position 1,530,155,185 of record NC_141693.1, read on the forward strand.
CCACCCTACTATAAACCAGCTAGTAACCCCCCCTCACAGTGTGTAGCAAGCAGTTCGCCATAGTTCGTTCCACAACCAGAACAGCTCACCAAGTGTTCTCATTGTCCATCTAGTATTCCTTCATCCATCTCCGGGGTGATCGTGGGTAGGGGCACACTGTCAGTTTCAGAACCCTCTGTGTCCGAACGGTCTTCACCTCTGCCAGACTCTGAGCCCTCCATCATGGGAACTTCTTGCGACCCCGATATGCTGGACACCACCTCCAAAACACCTCGCCGCTCCGCCGCCGTCTCCAGCAATGAAGGTCGCCCAAGTCCCCTACGCCTATTGCGCACCCGTCTGGATTTCCGCCGCGGCTGTTCCTCAGGTACTGTTGCAAAATGCGAGCCAAGGCAGTCTTTGCCGGCTCTGTACAGTTTCAGCCAGCTACACGCGTCTTCTGGTGTATCAAAGAATTTGGTAGTGTCATCAAATATTATTCGGAATCTGGTCGGGAACAATAAGGAGTATTGGATGCTCTCGCTTCTCAGCTCTCGTTTGATCGCCAAGAAAGAGGCTCTTTTACGCTGTGTGTCATAAGTATAAACCGGGAAGATGTTGATCTTACTGTTTTCCAGCTGGAATGGGCCGTTCTACCGGGCATTGTGGAGCAACAGGTCTCTGTCCCGGTAGTGTAGCAGCCGCGCAATCACTGGGCGCGGGGGGCGGCCCTGCTCCAGTGGTCTGGATGGGACCCTATGTTTCCGTTCCAGCGTGTAAAAGGAGGATAATCCCTCCGGCGCCACCGCTCTCCGGAGCCACTCTTCCAGATAGCAGACCATATCTCCCTCTTCAATTTTTTCGGGCAGTCCTACGATTCGGCTGTTGTTCCGGCAATTACGCCCTTCAGCGTCCTCTGCCCTTTTCTCCAGTACGTCTATTCGGTCCAACACATTCGTCATAGCGGCTGAGAGTGTCTTTTGCGCCAGCTCCAGGGTACGAACCGCGCTTTCCACCTCCTTGACCTTATCAGAGAGCTTGCCGTGATCAGGAGTAATCCGAGACCCGTTGCCTCTTGTGCTATATCTTGTTGGAGTGCCGTACGTGTATCCGTTATCAAAATTCGAGACCCGTTGCCTCTTGTGCTATATCTTGTTGGAGTGCCGTACGTGTATCCGTTATCGCCGTCAAAATCTTGTCCAGCTGGTGTTGGAGGTGCGGGTCCCGTGGCGTCTCAAGGTCTGGTTGTTCTTCCTTATCCGGCATCTCTGCGTCCAATGCGGATTGTGTGGTGCCCTTGGCTCCTTTCTGTTTCCCCATGTCCGTCGTGGCGTCCAACGTTGACCACAATACGCGGAGGGCGAGCCGCCCAGCGACCGACGGACCCCACCTCAGCCAACTGGCCCCCGCTCTCCAGGAGGAATTTTACTTGGCCATGTGCAGCTCCAGCTCTAATGAACGGTTAGAGAGAACCAACCATCAGTTTATCCACAGTGTGGAGCAGGTACGCCGGTTCAGGTCGGTAACCAGGGTACCACTAGCTCCTGGCACCAGAAGGCCACAGCGGGCGGCGAGATGGTTCAGCAGGGATCCCTACTGAGCACGGTGGGCCAGTCAGCGGCAGCGCCCATAACATGTTCAACTGCGGGCTTCCAGTCGCTTCATCCCTCAATCAGGCTGTCTCTGCACCGGCTGATTTTGCAAGCGGCCCAGGTAAAGGTCAGCCTCAACCGCTCATGGGTCAGTCTCCGGGGGGGGCCTCGCCTAGTTCACCCAGCGATGCCAAGCACAGCCCATCAGTAGGTCTCTGGTTCCATCGCCACATCACCACCTACCAGTGGGCCTCCAGCCCGCTCTGTCTTCTTCCTGGGCTTCGTCAGGGCGATGGGTGCTGGCCGGCTGTCTTCTCCACTTCGTCCCGCTCACGGCCCACACCTCAGGTCACAGGAGCGAGTGGTGTAACCCCCCCGGGCCGCATGTATTCCCCCGGGTCCCACTGCAGGTCAGGGCCGATCACCAATTGTTTTCAGGCCGGAGGCGTGACATCCTGTCCTCGGCTCTAAAGGCGGCAGCTCAGTCCCATGGCCCCATATTGGGCGCCCCCCGAGGGTATCCAGGTGTTCACAACCCCAGCTGCACTTAAGGGGGGGCTGCACTCACCAGGGGCCCGGGCGGTGCGCCAGCTCCGCAAGCTCTCACCAGCCCTTGATCCCCCTCTTCACAAGGCCCTGGTCGGGTGCGCAGCTACTGATGTAAGCCGCGCGGCAGGCGTGTGTGGGAGCCGCCGCGCGGGAGTCGCCGAGTGCCGCCAGCGGTCCAGGCAGCCGTCTCACCTCACACCAGCGGGCGGGGAGTCCAGTCCGAGTCTCAGGCTCCGTGGGCTCGCTGGCCGCTCCGGAGGGTTCAGCGCTGCCTGGCGGCCATTTTGGTCGCGGCTCCATCCGAGATTGTCGAGCCCCGCTCAGCCCACCGTGTCTTCCGCAGGCTCCGCCGGGGCGGTCCACCACATGCCTTCCAGTTGAGAGTCCCTTCCCATACAATCTCTTGTGGGTTAGGGATCTGCGGCTGCTAGTAAATCAGGATTAATGGCGGCTCGATCGCGGAGCCGAGAGCTCAGGCGACCTCCACCATCGGCGCTCAAGCCACGCCCCTACAGCTAGTTGGACTGTTAAAATCTGCATGACATATTGAACCAATTGTCTATGTATTTTAATTAACTGTTTTAGCTGAGCTAACAGTTCTGGACCTGTCATTTTGATAATGCCAGGATGGGGGGTCTAGCTGGCTAGTACCGGCCAAGTTGCTCCTGGTCTACCTGGTGGACCGAGCCTGCTAATGTGATTTTGATGTTGTAGGACGCCTTTAAACCAGAGCTGATGCTCTTGGTAAGTTAGTGGATTTTCAATGTCCTCGAAAGGAACGTATTCCACTGGAGGTTCCTACACTTTGTAGTAGTGGAACTTGTGTGTTACTGGATTTGCAGTAAGAAACAGAATCCATTAATAGAATACCTCTGTCTGCCGATATTCATATGCCTCTATAACAAAGAATACTTTATGATACTCCATTTTCTATAAGTTTCATAGTTATGGTTTTCCTTATATTTTCCAGGATGATTATTGCATCCGGGTCATTTTGTTGGAGATTTGTGTCACCTAACACTGCCTGAGCTGCTGCTTCAGCTCTACACCTTTCCTCTTCACTATCCGACAAGTTCTTTCAGAGCAAAGTTTCGGTGAAACAAAGATTAGGAGCACAATATTTTGGAACACTGTATCCGTCAACGTTGAACAAACCAAAAGCTAATACATAGGATTTTTGTCCTACTTAGTTTTGGCGGAAGTTATCCTTTTACCCACTCCAGACGTCTATTGGAGAATTTACGGGTAAAAAAAAAGGTATCTGTGTGAAAAGCACAACTGAGTTACTCTAGTATCTAGCGTTAAATTATCGCCTTACCAACCGTTGGGCGCCATGTAGTGTAGTTCCTATATTCCCAATAGGCTCTGTGCATTGGACTAACATATACTATAGTTTAGACGTATGACTGAGGTCGACTAGGTCTCTATCGTATGTATTAGACTTAATAGTGAGTGCCAGCTAGCTCAGAGGTCACTAAAAACTTTCTCAAATTCACAAGAAGGGATTTGTTTCTGACAACCGCATAAACATGACAACTTTGTTTCCCAAGAATAAGAAATCAATCTCGAGAGTCGCGGAAACAATAGATAACTATTATTCTCAGTCAATCGTGCATGCTTCGTTTCACCAAGTAGTACTGTAAAAGCATGATATGGTTTCTAAGCCATAAATTGCCTTAAAACATAAAAAATATGCAGTGATAAAAGAATGACTAAAAGTATTCAACTGGTGCTTCTAAAATATGCCTACCCCGGTGTACCTAACCTAAGTCTAGTACGAAGGTCGGCTTCTTTCGGCACTTGCTGCTGCAGGCGTCGGGCAAGTAGATAGTCGATCTGCTCCAAACCACTGTGTGTTTGTCTGGGCAAATGTAGGCATATTTATGCCTTGAAGGTGCCGAGTTTGACGTATGATTGGACTTATTAACGCCATTAAAGACTCAGTTCTTCGAAAACTCTATAATTTACTAGATAAATTAGTATTCTGGCAAGGGGATGTCCCTAGCTGCTGAAGGTGGGTGTCTCTAAGAAATCGTTGCTGATTCTCGGAACTTAGGGGAAGTAGCCATGCCGTATTTGGGCTGCATAGGCTCAGTCTAAATATGGTAATGATTTCTATGCCTATATAAGGATCGGGTAATTTACACCTATATAAGGGCATGAATTAGGAAAATTACACTAGGGTCCTAGATTCATTTACATCAATTTGTGGGAGCAGTGCAAGTGTATCAAAGAGAGTACAGTGTGGACGATGAGTGCGCTCAGTTGATTTTAATAAAGTTCAAACTTTCCCAATAAAATATATTTTTTTAAATATCTGTTTGTGTATATTTGATCATGTGTGCATGTGTTTGATGACTGCTTATTTCTGTATTTTTAATGTATTGTTTTGCCATTGAAATCGTCAAAAAATCCTAACAAGCTTTTGGTCTCCAGATTCCTGTATTGAAGCATTGGGGGTTCCCCAGATACCAATAAGGATTCAGTGGGGGGCTTGGGTATAAGGAACGATAAAGGGGGGCTCCACAAAAGTTAAAAGGTTAAGAACTACTGGAATAGAGTGTTATAGAGTGGTGCACAGCGGAGTAGATAGTTTTAGAATGGAATTCCATGAAGTGGCATAGTGTAGAGGAGAGGAACAGCATTGAGTGGAGTAGAGTGTTGTGGGGTCATGTGGTGTAGAGTGGCATACAGTGTCATAGAGCGGTGTCAAAGTGAAGTGGCATAAAGTGGAGTGCCACAGAGTGGAGTAGAGTAGTGTGTCATGGAATAGTGTAGGGAAAAGTGAGGGAGTTGTGTAGAGTGTAGTAGAGTCAAGTGTTGTGGAGTGGAGTGGTTTAGAGTGGAGTAAAGGCCCATAGAGTGGAGCATAGCAGAGAGGTGTGTCATAGAGTGGCCTAGAGTAAAGTGGTGTAAAGTACAGGGGTGCAGTGTAGCAGGATGCAAAAAGCAGTGGCAACAAATAGAACAGAGTGGAGTGGGTGCAGTGATAGAGCATAATGATGGTGAGTGCCACAGATTGGAGTGACATTTCTTATGCTTACAATCATTTCCGTTTTCTGACATAGTGTTACCACAGGCTTACAGTAATTTTTGTACTGATGATGATCCCAATTATTCCTTGAAAGGGATCGAAATGCCGTTGTTTTTTTAAAAAAAAACAGCGTACAGACAAATAATTATATTGCAATGAGTCGCTTCTATAGCCATATATCAAGCTTGTCACATCATGAATACTTAAGAACAAGCTCTTCTTCTGTTTCACCTGATTATTTCACATTTTGTTTTGTTTTCTTTATGATTTATGTGTTTAAATTGTCACCCTTTCACCTTGTCACACCTTTTATGTATTGCTTTGGATACAGGACTGTATCCTACTGGATATTGCAACTGTCCTTGGACAGAAAATGTATTCAATTATATTAAATTGTTTATCCGGCTGGGTAGACTGTATAGAATCTATTGCATTCTATATTTACTCTTTGAATTTTTTCACTAACAAGGACCACTGTTTATTACAACAAACTTATACCATAGGTCTTTGGCTACCTTTAGGGGCCCATTGTCTTTAAATAAACACATTGAGTCAGGCCAAGACAACTGAGAGACAATAAAACCAACCATTAAAGAGGAAGGAGCTAACACCCACTCCATTCTAAGTATATGTTATGTATTGGGATCAACAGATCAGGTGAAAAAGAGCTAAAGCTGGCTACAGTCAAGATGTAAGAAGTCAAACAATTAAAGAAAAAGCGTCAGGGCATCTATGTTTTCTCTACTTATAAACAGCAAGAATTCTTATGATAATAATTATTGTATTGCTTGCCACAAACATTGATTCACCACTTACACTGCAAAATGTAACTTCTATTAAACTTGAGGAACTGTTTGAAAATAATAATTCACACATTACAATTAAAGCAAACCCTGAAAAAAATGTTGATTGTCCCATATCTCAGTGAACAGGGCCATATAAGGTTGCAGGACTAAACCAGACAGGCTTTAAAGTGTGCATGCCTTATCTTTGCAGAACACATCAAGCATATAGTTACAAACCTATATATGATCAACATGAATGCTAATCAATAAAGTATTTTAATAACAGACAGCTTACAATGTGCAGAACAAGACACTAACACATAAATATACATTTACATATATATACACATACACACATTTATATTACCTACTGGCAGTTGCCAGTAGGTAGTTATAGTTAGGATTTAGTTTCCATGGGAAAAGCATATATTGATTTGTCAATAACTTTGGCGTTGTTTGATAAATCTTCGCAAAATTTTCAAAACGAATGGGGCTGTCACATCAGATTCTGCCTCGAAAATTTCAGAGCGTGGGCCGATACAAAAGGGGGGCAAATGCCTTTTCTCAATGTTAATTTACATAGGAAACTTGACGCAGCTACAGCCCAAACTGATAAACTGATTACACCAAATTTGGCAGAAAGGTAGCTCTTGGTTCAGAAAGCATTCTTTTTGTTAAATGGTGTAAATTTGTTCAGTAATTCCTGAGAAATTTGAAGATTTCTCAGATATACAGCTGTGGCGGCGGTGGATCGGTGAACCCTCCTGATCTTGTGCCTAAGATCTGATTGGCTGTCAAGACTTCAAACCAGGAAGTGTTGGCAGCCATCTGGTGACTCGGTTGAATAGAGTCACAAGAAAAAAGGCCCCCGCAGTCCCAGGGATCACCACCTCCCTAGGTCACAAATTAGGCAAAGACAGGGGCCCATTGTGGACCCCCACCTCCCGGGGATACAGAGTAGGTGGGAGGGAGGCCAGGAGGCCCCCTTCCAGGAGCGCTTGATAGCCCTGGGACCACCAGCCTCCAGGGCAGGCTTCACCAATGTCCCATTGTACTCACTCCTGGGCCACTGCAGTTTGCTATGGCTTGGTGGGAGCGCTGCTCCTTACAAGCCATAGCAAACTCTGGTCTGCTTCCACAAAGCAGACAGAATTGCTTTTGGGCAGAGGGGGCTGCTTGTTAGAAACCTCCTCAGCCCAAAAGCTATGCAGGCTCTGGCAGGAGGTGGGGAGTGGACATTGACCACGGGGGCCTTGAGGCTCCCCCTGCAGTCCTCAATGAGCTAGCCTTGAAACAAGGGATGGGATCCCTGGGAAAATATTGGCCTGGATAGGGGGGCCACATAGGCCCCCTACACATTTAATAAAAAAAAAAGGTAAGCCTGGGCATGAGGATAGTGTCCCCATGGCAGAAATAGGCCTGGGGAGGGGGGCTGAATGGCCCTCCTCTTTTTATAGAAATAAATAAATTAAGGGCATGCTCTGGGGAATGGGGTCCCCAGGGCAAAAATTTGGCTTCCTTAATAATAAGAATCTTTTTTTTTACGTGGCAAGAGTTGTGGTCCCATCACAGCACTCACGCATGCCACCAGTGTAAAATCACGGATCTACCTTGAAAAAAATATTTATATATATTAAGTAATGGCAGAGGCGCTCTTACGGTTTTAAAGTTTATTATAGAGGTACTGACAGTGAAGTATATACTCACGTTCAAATTGGCAGAGTTAGAATGCATTTCAAAATACATAAATGATAAAATATACTTGAAAAAATTAAATGTGTTACTGTTCATTGAATTCATGCTTTTGTTTTGCAGATTTGCGATGGATCCACAAATCCAGCAAAGTTTTGTACAGAGGATATGTGTTAAAAAAACATATGACTTTCATTGTTGGGTGATAGGGTGGCTCTAAGAAGAGCTGTATTGTTTGGTATGTCTTTGTTGAAGCTACATGTAAGTGTGGATGCACAACTTGAGGCTGTTGAAAAACACTTGGTTCAATTCCTCTATGAAGTAAAATCCATCAGCTCTGTAGGTGTCATCTATGTCAAAATGTAGGTTGTTGTTGTAGATGCAGCCTATGTTATGGTCTTTGAGGTATGCAGATACAGCTTTATTAACATGCTTTCTGGCTTTGTCAATCTGTGGAAAGACCTGATTTGAACACTTCCATTTGTCTTTTGCACATGGTACAAAAATGACTGTGAGGGAAAAGTGACATTAGTTGTGCAAATATATCCTTCATCAGGATTTCCAATCCTACCACAGTCATTATGCCTAGGTCATTGCCACTAAAGTACACAATCAAGAGGTCAAGGGGTTGGAAATTCAAAAAGGTTTTAACCAAAGGCAGCCATTTTAGTCCTCTCTGTGGAAACCATTTAATATACACATTTTGCAAACCCAGGTCATTGTAAATTCCTCTGGGATCTGCATCACTTTTTCCCCCAAAAATGTTGCTCTGCCCTACAATCCATACTGTAACAATTCTGAAGGGATGCGTACCAGCTATCAAAAAATGTCTGTAGCTAAGTAAGTCAGTTGATAAAATGAGAGGTATCTAAAATGGTGGACAAGATGTTGTTTGACAAAAAGAAGATAAGTTATTGGCTGTTCATAAGCATTGTGTACTTAAAAATAGGTTGCATGTTACTTTGGAATACAATTATCTATCTGATTGGTTATGGAGACACGTTTGAGGGAACTGTAGACTGGATAAGATAGCATTTTGCAAAAGTCAAGCACACCTGTTATTTGGATTCGGAAGTATGCTCCATTTAAAAATATGGTGAATTTCTGACGCACTATTACAGTAGAATGTTGCAGAAACTGTTACTATGGAAACTAAAATGAACCACTATGGGGGAAGGGTTTAAAGTAAAATGTGGTTTTAAAATATATAGAATGTTATATATATGTTAAATGCTTTTTAATAATGTTTTTCCAAATCAATACTATGTTTAGAAGTGGTTCATTCTGAAAGAAATGGACTAGTATTAGATACTTTCGAATTGTATTTTTCAATCAAAGATGAGTTAGGGAGATAGGGCTTCTGAAAACCACTTACCACACATTTACTCCTTTGACTGTTCTGTATAGTAAGTAAAAACAGATCCCTGCAATTTCTTCTAGACACATATTTGTACAGGATAAGGTGTGAGATACAAGTAGTATTTTGTTTATACCATCCTTTCTATGTGTCATCTCAATCCTAAAAGGTGTGTCTAAAAATGGTGACCTTAATATGAGTCTATGGGGCGAGATGCCTTTTTATTCAATAAGGTAGTCAGGCATAATGAAATCCCCTGAACACACATCTGTGTACCCGAGTGGGCTGCGTTATGAGTAGAAAGTGAGTCATCTAGCACATGTATCCTCGTTTGAATGTTTTATCTTGTATCTACAAAAGCATCGACTGATTCCTTGTGGTCTCTATAAACATGCTGATATTTACAAAACTGGTACAAAAGTGGGTATTGATGGACGGAGCATCTGAATCAATCAAACACTCACACCCAGTCAAAAGATTTGGGTTTAATCCATCACCGTTCTTTATCCCACTCTGCCACCCCAGTTCAGACATGGCTATATTCAAATCAGTCTGACCCTGTCACTCATGGGAACAGTCCAGCCCGAACTGCCAATCCATGTCTTCCCTGGACCAGAAACAAGCTTCAGAGGACCGGTTTCTGGCATTCCAGCTGTCTTCAGCCCGGCTTGCTTGAATTCAGTGGCATAGTGAGCAAGGGACTCACGTCTGAGCATACCCTGCCACACTTATGTCGGCCAAAAGCGGTACAAAAGGGGGTGGTGATGGACGGAGCATCTGAATCAATCAAACACTCACACCCAGTCAAAAGATCTGGGTTTAATCCATCACCGTTCTTTAGCCCACTCTGCCACCCCAGTTCAGACATGGCTATATGCAAATAAGTCTGACCCTGTGCATCATGGGAACAGTCCAGCCCGAACTGCCAAGCGATGTCTTCCCTGGACCGGAAACAAGCTTCCGAGGACCGGTTTCTGGCATTCCAGCCGTCTTCAGCCCGGCTTGCTTGAATCTAGTGGCAAAGTGAGCAAGGGACTCACATCGGAGCATACCCTGTCACACTTATGGTGGCCAAAAGCGGTACAAAAGGGGGTGGTGATGGACGGAGCATCTGAATCAATCAAACACTCACACCCAGTCAAAATATCTGGGTTTAATCCATCACCGTTCTTTAGCCCACTCTGCCACCCCAGTTCAGACATGGCTATATGCAAATCAGTCTGACCCTGTGTCTCATGGGAACAGTCCAGCCCGAACTGCCAAGCCATGTCTTCCCTGGACTGGAAACAAGCTTCAGAGGACCGGTTTCTGGCATTCCAGCCGGCTTCAGCCCAGCTTGCTTGAATCCAGTGGCAAATTGAGCAAGGGACTCACGTCTGAGCATACCCTGCCACAGTTATGGCAGCCAAAAGCAGTACAAAAGGGGGTGGTGATGGACGGAGCATCTGAATCAATCAAACACTCACACCCAGTCAAACGATCTGGGTTTAATCCATCACCGTTATTTAGCCCACTCTGCCACCCCAGTTCAGACATGGCTATATGCAAATCAGTCTGACCCTGTGCCTCATGGGAACAGTCCAGCCCGAACTGCAAAGCCATGTCTTCCCTGGACCGGAAACAAGCTTCCGAGGACCGGTTTCTGGCATTCCAGCCGTCTTCAGCCCGACTTGCTTGAATCCAGTGGCAAAGTGAGCAAGGGACTCACGTCTGAGCATACCCTGTCACACTTATGGCGGCCAAAAGCGGTACAAAAGGGGGTGGTGATGGACGGAGCATCTGAATCAATCAAACACTCACAACCAGTCAAAAGATCTGGGTTTAATCCATCACCGTTCTTTAGCCCACTCTGCTACCCCAGTTCAGACATGCCTATATGCAAATCAGTCTGACCCTGTGCCTCATGGGAACAGTCCAGCTCGAACTGCCAAGCCATGTCTTCCCTGGACCAGAAACAAGCTTCTGAGGACCGGTTTCTGGCATTCCAGCTGTCTTCAGCCCGGCTTGCTTGAATCCAGTGGCAAAGTGAGCAAGGGACTCACATCTGAGCATACACTGCCACACTTATGGTGGCCAAAAGTGGTACAAAAGGGGGTTGTGATGGACGGAGCATCTGAATCAATCAAACACTCACACCCAGTCAAAAGATCTGGGTTTAATCCATCACCATTTTTTGGCCCACTCTGCCACCCCAGTTCAGACATGGCAATATGCAAATCAGTCTGACCCTGTGCCTCATTGGAACAGTCCAGCCCGAACTGCCAAGCCATGTCTTCCCTGGACCAGAAACAAGCTTCCGAGGACCGGTTTCTGGCATTCCAGCTGGCTTCAGCCCGGCTCCCTTGAATCGAGTGGCAAAGTGAGCAAGGGACTCACGTCTGAGCATACCTTGCCACACTTATGGCAGCCAAAAGCAGTACAAAAGGGGGTGGTGATGGATGGATCATCTGTATCAATCAAACACTCACACCCAGTGAAAAGATCTGGGTTTAATCCATCACCGTTCTTTAGACCACTCTGCCACCCTAGTACAGGCATGGCTTCACGCAAATCAGTCTGACCCTGTGCCTCATGGGAGCAGTCCAGTCCTAACTGCCAAGCCATGTCTTCCCTGGACCGGAAACAAGCTTCTGAGGACAAGTTTCTGGCATTCCAGCCGTCTTCAGCCCAGCTTGCTTAAATCCAGTGGCAAAGTGAGCAAGGGACTCACGTCTGAGCATACCCTGCCACACTTATGGTGGCCAAAAGCGGTACAAAAGGGGGTGGTGATGGACGGAGCATCTGAATCAATCAAACACTCACACCCAGTCAAAAGATCTGGGTTTAATCCATCACAGTTCTTTAGCCCACTCTGCCACCCCAGTTCAGACATAGCTATATGCAAATCAGTCTGACCCTTTGCCTCATGGGAACAGTCCAGCCCGAACTGCCAAGCCATGTCTTCCCTGGACTGGAAACAAGCTTCTGAGGACCGGTTTCTGGCATTCCAGACGTCTTCAGCCGTCTTGCTTGAATCCAGTGGCAAAGTGAGCAAGGGACTCACGTCTGAGCATACCCTGCCACACTTATGGCGGCCAAAAGCGGTACAAAAGGGGGTGGTGATGGACGGAGCATCTGAATCAATCAAACACTCACACCCAGTCAAAAGATCTGTGTTTAATCCATCACCGTTCTTTAGCCCACTCTGCCACCCCAGTTCAGACATGGCTATATGCAAATCAGTCTGACCCTGTGCCTCATGGGAACAGTCCAGCCCGAACAGCCAAGCCATGTCTTCCCTGGACCGAAAACAAGCTTCCGAGGACCGGTTTCTGGCATTCCAGCCGTCTTCAGCCCGGCTTGCTTGAATCCAGTGGCAAAGTGAGCAAGGGACTCACGTCTGAGCATACCCTGCCACACTTATGGGGGCCAAAAGCAGTAAAAAAGGGGGTGGTGATGGATGGAGCATCTGAATCAATCAAACACTCAAACCCAGTCAAAAGATATGGGTTTGATCCATCACCGTTCTTTAGCCCACTCTGCCACGCCAGTTCAGACATGGCTATATGCAAATTAGTATGACCCTGTGCCTCATGGGAACAGTCCAGCCCGAACTGCCAAGCCATGTCTTCTTAGAATTTTTTTCAGTTTAGTAGTAGTAAAGTTAGGACTCCTAACTTTACTACTCCTAAACTGAGAAAAATCCTAATTTTAAGACTTTCCGTATTCACAGAAGGCATTTAGAGTCCTAAAGTCAGGAGTCCTAACTTTACTACTACTAAACTGAGGAAAATCCTAATTTTAAGACTTTGCGTATTCACAGAAGGCATCTAGGAGTCCTAAAGTTAGGACTCCTAACTTATGTGAATACCGAAATGAGTAATTGCCATCTGTGAATACCGAAATGCTGTAAGGTGTTTAGAAAAATCCTGAGACTCACAAGGGGGAATGATAGGAGTCAGCCTCTCATTTTGGTGCAGGTCTGGCATTGTGAGGTCCAACTAACTCTGCAATGAAAGTGGTAGAAGAAAGTGACATTTAAAGTATGTTGGCAGATTTATTAACCTGCATCCAGGGCTATACTAGTCTGTGCAAACGTACACTGCAAGTAGACAACAGATAGTAATGTGTGTTCGTAGAAGGACAAATTGGATTGTCCAGTGATCAAGTTATATGTAAGAAATGTTACAACAAATTAGAAGAAAACAAACCGCCAGCTAGAGCAGTATATGACAACTTAGAGTTGGTACCTATTCCTCAGGAACTAGCAGATTTAAATGTATATGAGTCTAGTCTTATCCAATCTGAACACCCATTCCAGGCCATAATTCGTATGGAGCCTAAGACAGGTAAGCTGCTACCAACAAATTTACAAAAAGGTCTCAAAGGAAGAGTTGTGTACTTACCTTAGACAAATATTGAAAATGTTGGTGTAGAGAGAGAAGAAAATGAGCCAGTAGTTATTCTTGTAAATGGTGTACCAACGGAGAGTAAAACAATATTGCAAAAATGTGCAGATATTCACAAATTTGAAGAAGCTACATTATACCTGGTACAGAATAAAATGTATTGTAAGATTATACACATTGATGAACAAGTAACATGTTTACAAGATGAAACACTAACATCAACTGGCCAAATTGAAAAAGTAGACAATACATATTCTCCATTCAAAATAAATCAAACACTATTGAACTATTTCAAATGAAAGAAGCAGAGGGAGATCCTAGGGTTATGGGGGAAAAATATTTTGAAGCTCATTGTTTTCCACAGCAATTCTCCACTTGGGAAGGTGGACAATTCGATAACCGAGCTGCATACAATGCCTAATTATGCGTGTGGTTGTTATATCAGCACTGTTTGGCAGTTATGTGTAACTATAGATTATAAACTAGAAAAACAGGCATTCCAGATTGAAGTAATATCTGGAGAACATACAATTTGTGTCAAAGCATACACTAGTTGGAAAAAGTGAAGAAAAGTTCTGTTAGCACACACGATCCTTCAAAAAGATGAAGATAGTTTGCAGGATATTATTGATATGAATTGTGTTTTTTCATAGTAAACCTTAACAAAGCTATAATTAGGACTGAACACTAAACTAACTAAATTATCTTGCAATCCCGTGCTTGCATATGTTTTTGTACTTTCCACAACTTAAACATTCATGACAGCGTTATTCCAGACTCCTGTCAGCTTGAATCTCTCAAAAGGCTATTCATGTAGCTCAATGAGTCAGGTCAGTTTATTTCCAAATCAATAGTTTTAAAGTAACGCCTTCTGGTCTGCTGATTTTGGAAAATGCCCCTTCAACAAACAAAGGCAACTTTTTTAAGCCCCATTCCAGCCAAGTGCTTCATGAATTGAGTTAATCAACTGTAACACTGCATGGATTCTGCAAGTTTAAAGGAGGTCCCAACAGCAGCGACAGTTGTCAGGACATTTTATCAAAACAGCTCAGCAATGATGGGCTGGAATGTTACTTCAATAATTCATACCACTGAAATGTTGATGAGGCTAGACATATGGTATGTAGGTTATCCATAGCATGATGTAAAGTGTGATCTTTACGTCCTAGTGCAGGGGTCTCCAAACCGTTCCTGGAGGGCCGGATCCATGCCAGATTTTTGGGATATCCCCATTGAGATACTTGTAGGTATTTTAAAAATCTGGCATGGATCCGGCCCTCCAGGACCGGTTTGGAGACCCTTATCCTAGAGTAACTGCTCTCCCTATAGCTACATTTAAAAAACGCTGTATAACCTTTTGTTTAAATGTCACAATTACCATTAAAATGCAAAAATACCAATACATTAATTTGTTGAGAAGATGGATGGAAAAGTGTATTTTGTTGTGACTTCTTACTGGCTAAAAAGGTTTAACTCAACATATTAGAAAAGTCCCATTAATGAACAAGACAATGTGCTGGCCCACAAAGTGTGCAAGGGGTGAAACTGGTACATCTGCAAATTTTACCTGGAGGAGAAACAAATCTCATTCATTTGGTCTGATTTTAGAACCTATTATTGTATTTCACTTGGTTTCCAATTATAAACGGTTTGTTTTACTTTATGGGCAATGGAAAATTGATGTACATTCACCCCAGTACAGAGATCAGGGCCTAAATCCATTGTTTTTTTGCTCACCATGCCGTTCCAGTCTGGACCCAGCCATATGCAAATCAGTCTTGACCCTGCACCCAATGGGAACAGTCCAGCCATGCCAGGTCCTCCCTGGATTGGATACAAGCATCCTACGACTGGTTTAGGGCTTTCAGCCCTCATCAGCCAGGATAGCTTGACTTCAGTGGCATGGACAGCAAGGGCCCCACATCTGGGCATACCCGTCCCACTCGGGGTGACAAATGCAAAAAGAACAATTGATGGACAGAATGCAAGACAATGTCATACATTCGCCCGAGTAAAAAGGTCCAAACTGGGATGGTGTGGTGAGCAAAAGAATGATGGATTTAACTCAGATCCTCTTGACTGGTGGTGAATGTTTGCATTGTTCCAACATTCCGTACATCAATAGCTTCTTTTGCATATGTCACCCTAAGTGGGAAAGGTATGCCCAGAAGTGGGTCCCATGCTCACTACACCACTGGATTCATGCTAGCCTGGCTGATAAAGGGTGATGCCCTGAAACCGGTCCCAGTGTAGTGTAGTTCCTATATTCCCAATAGGCTCTGCGCATTGGAATAATATATCCTGTAGTTTAGACGTAGGACTGAGGTCTACTAGGTCTCTACCGGCTATTTTAGACTTAATTGTGAGTGCCAGCTAGCTCTGAGGTCACTAGAAACTTTCTCGAATAAACAAGAAGGGATTAGTTTCTGACAACCGCAGAAAACATGACAACTTTGTTTCCCAAGAATGAGAAATCAAATCTCTAGAGTCGCGGAAACATTAGATAACTATTTCACCCAGTCAATCGTGCATGCTTAGTTTCACCACAGGTGCAAGAGAAATAGAGAGACGGGCGTTTTCAATAAAAAGGTATTTATTGAACAGTCTTCTTTCTCAAGCATTGAAAATGAACTGCTACAATAGTAATACTTACTATGAAGTACAATGCATATAATACGAACAGTATTATAAAGTAGTACTGTAAAAGCATGATATGGTTTCTAAGCCATAAAGTGCTTAAAATGTATAAAATACATAAAATACACACAGTGATAAAAGGATGACTAAAATACTCAACTGGTGCTTCTAGAATACACCTACCCTGGTGTACCTAACCTAAGTCTGGTAAGAGGGAGGGAGTATAAGAGGAGGGGTTTAAGTCTAGGAGTTCTCTGCACGGAATTTGATTCCAATAATTCTCTAAGAGGTCTAATCAGCTCCGTAGCTTTGTTCTAGAATGAAGGAGGTCTTGTATCTCGTTCTCGGGACTCGATTTCCCAGATACCCGCAAGGGTAGCCTGGAAACACTGGAGCTGGATTTCTCGGCAGGAGAAAGGACAGAGTATCGCAGTGCGTCTGCTGGAGGGTCGGCTTCCTTCGGCACTTGCTGCTGCAGGGCGTCAGGCAAGTAGATAGTCGATCTGCTCCAAACCACTGTGTGTTTGTTTAGGCAAATCAAGGCATATTTATAGTTTGAAGGTGCCGAGTTTCAAGCATGTTTGGACTTAATAACGTCACTCAAAGGCTCATTTCTTGGAAAACACCGGGAGGTCTAGAAGAACTTAATATTCAATCTGGGGAAAGTCCCGGGCTGTTGAAGGCGGGTTTTTCCAAGAAAACGTTGTTAATTCTTGGAGCTTAGCGGAAGTATCCATGCCGTATTTGGGCTGTATGATTTAGGCCAAATATGGTAATGATTTCTATGCCTATATAAGGGAATGATAAAGTATACCTATATAAGGGCATGAATCTGGAAATTTATACTAGGGTCCGAGATTCATTTACAACACTAGGATGCTTGTTTCCGGTCCAGAGAGGACCTGGCTTGGCAGTTTGGGCTGGAGTGTTCCTACAAGGAACAGGATCAAGATTGCTTTGCATATGGCTGGGGGCAAACTGGTGTGGTGTGGGGAGCAAAAGAATGATGGATTTAACCCTCATCCTTGTGACTGGGGATGAATTTTTGCATTGTCCAGCATTCCGTTCATCAATTGTTTCTTTTGCATATGTCACCCTAAGTAGGAAGGGTATGCGCAGGCGTGGGTCGAATGCTCACTACAACATTAGACTCAAGGAAGCCTGGCTGATGAAGGGTGATGCCCTGAAACCGGTCCCAGGATGCTTGTTTATGGTCCAGGGAGGACCTGGCTAGGCAGCTCTGGCTAGACTGTTCTCACAAAAGAACAGGGTCAAGACTGATTTGCATGTGGCTGGGTCCAAACTGGGGCAGTGTGGTGAGCAAAAGAATGATGGATTTAACCCAGATCGTTGTGACTTGGGTGAATGTTTGCATTGTCCAGCATTCCATCCATTAATTGTTTCTTTTGCATATGTCACCCTAAGTGGGAAGGGTATGCCCAGACATGGGTCCCGGACTCACTACACCACTAGATTCAAGCTAGCCTGGCTGATGAAGAGTGATGCCCTGAAACCGGTCCCAGAATGCTTGTTTCTGGTCCAGGAAGGAGCTGGCTTGGCAGTTCAGGCTGGACTGTTCACACAAGGGACAGGTTCAAGACTGATTTGCATATGGCTGGGTCCAAACTGGGGTGGCGTGGTGAGCAAAGAATGATGGATTTAACCCAGAGTCTTGTGACTGAGGGTGAATATTTGCTTTGCCTAGCATTCCGTCTATCAATTGATTCTTTTGAAATAAACATCTAAGCTGCTCTTGAAAACAGATGAATCTAAACAAGGGTTCCATACCCCTTTCTTGTGCTCGAAGCACCTCATATATATCTAAGAACAGCGTGGCAAACTTGAACACTGTCTAACTGTTATAGGCAGCTATGTAATATCAAATGCTTGATTCACATGCAAGAGGAGTTTTCTATGCGAGATACACAGAGAGCAAAACTGAATAAATTGAATGGTGCTTTGTGGGGATGCATTGTTACATGGAAATCATAGAAGAGATGAAAACCATGGTCCTTGTGTTGGAAATGCTATTAAGAAGTGTAAAGTAGTTTCAGAAACGGGTAAGAAGGAAACTGTGATAAGCATTATTAATGGCAACCAAATACATTTTCGGGCCGTAAACAGCCATGATTGCCAGCAGATAATAGGTTTCTACGAGTTCTGCAAAGCATTTGCATGAATTTCATGATGAAAAGTGAGGTATAAATGCTTTACTAGAGCTCACGTGTTGTTGCTAACAGGATCCGGGTTAGTGAACAGCTCCGGGACCCTTAAGGATGTGACAGTTTGCTTTATGCAAGCTAACCACAGAAGTGCAAACACGATGTCTAGAGCCTGACAATCAGAAATAAGGGATCTTGTTAATGTTGCCTCTGGTCTTTTTAAGACTCATGACTACAATATCAAGGGGCTTAAATGTAATACTTTCCTGTACACATGCTACGCCTACCTCAGATTGACACATTTGGGCGGGAGCAAATTGTGGAACAGACGGCAGCCTTCATAGGAAGCTGTTTTTCAACCCTTCGTAGCCGCTTCTTGTTGACATTTTGCCAGGGCCAAGCCCGATAAGTACCCATCACAATGCACTTACTTTTAAAAAATTGCACTAACTCTCTCACAGATCTGTGCCCTAATCTGGAGGAAAATAAAAATGCTATAAACTGACCTTTGGAATTGTTGAGCCCAACATTTTCCAGTTTGTGAGGGCATCAAATGGATGCCATAGAAATTTTTTTGGGGGACTTTAGTCACCTTTGCCCCTTCACTGTAAAATCTTTTAGTTTTCTTTTGTTGTTTTGTTTTTGATTTTCAAAAAACCTTTATTGAGAAATTGTGCGGTACATCAGTGCAATAATAAATCAGCAATTTGTGAAGGACAACATAGTCTACAGAGATTAGCACCTGCCTGCATCAATCTATCCAAAACATCAACTGCCCCCCCTCCTTCGAGTGTCCTTGACGTTGGCGAGCATTGTAAAAATCATTGAGTCGTGTAGTGCAATCAACATCAGTGCGCCATACAAATGTCAGATAATCCAGGTTACAGAAGCACGTAAACCTGATAAATTTCCTCTTCAGACCCTCTTTACTTCCCCACCAGAACATCCGCATAAATCCACATTACAGATCAACATCAATTTACCCCCTTGACATCAACACTATGCTTTTCTTATACTAGCCAGTCCCATCTATGAGGCCGATGTGTCACTCACGGCCCAGACTCATCTCCAGCGTCCAAACCTGAAATTTCTGCCTCTCCCTCAGGCTCCGCCTCATGCACAAGCAAGTAGGAGTGAGCGGGCCCCAATGTCTTTTGGGCATGATGCAGTGGGCAATAGTTTTGCATAGTAGCTCGTATTTTCTTGCCAAGTAGACATTGTGTGTATCCAGCCTTTGAATGTAGGCTTGCGCCCCCTCCCCAATTGGCATGCTACATGCCGTTTTGCCAGGAGGAGCACCATAGCAAGGAATTTTTTGTGGGGTGTGTTGATGTTTTGAGACAGACCCAATAGTGCTACTAGTATACATGGTGTCAGCAGTATCCCCAACATGCCAGAGAGGCAACCAAACACCTGTGTTCAATATTCCGTCACTAGGGGGCAACTCCACGCCAGTTGCAGGAAATCCACGCCTTCCCGCCACAACAAGTGCATCTATCCCTGAGGTGGAATCTGTGGAGTGTGGCTGGGGTTTGGTATAGTCTATGTAAAAATTTTGAATGGATAAGTCGCAGTCTACTATTCCCAGTGACAGAGACCGTCTGACCGCAGCTGCGCTCCCATTGGTCATCTGTCAGTGGGGTCTCCAGGTCTTTATCTCATTCTTTCCTGACTCTAATAGGTTGGGATAGGGTGGGATGGTGTAGTGTAGTTCCTATATTCCCAATAGGCTCTGCGCATTGGAATAACATAAACGAAAGTGTAGACGTAGGACTGAGGTCGACTAGGTCTGTATTGAATATGTTAGACTTAGTTGTGTGTGCCAACTAGCTCAGAGGTCACTAGAAACTTTCTCGAATACACAAGAAGGGATTAGCTTCTGACAACCATATAACATGACATTTTGTTCCCCCTGAAATAAGGAATATCTCCAGAGTCGAGGAAACAATTGATGGCTATTTCACTCAGTCAATCGTGCATGCTTTGAATCACCAGAAGTGCAGAGAAATAGAGAGACGGGCGTTTTCAATAAAAGGGTTAATTATTGAGCAGTCTTCTTTCTCATGCAAGAGAAATGAATTGCCACAATTGCAATACTTGTCATAAAGTAAAGTGCGTACAGTAAAATGAGTATTATGAAATAATACTGTAAAAGCATTTATATGGTTTCTAAACCATAAGATACTTAAAATGGATAAAATACGTACAATGATAAAATAATGACTAAACCTACTCAACTGGTGTTTCTAAGATACGCCTACCCTGGTGTACCTAACCTAAGCCTAGTACGTGGGAAGGAGTAAATGAGTTACAGTTTTTGCCAAGAATCTGAATCAAGAATTCTCTAAGGGTCTAATCAGCTCCGTACCTTGGGTGTAGAATGAAGGAGGTCTTGTATCTCTATCTCAGGACTCGATCTCCCAGAAACCCGGGAGGGTGACAGGGAAACACTGGAGCTGGATTTCTCGGCAGGAGAAAAGACAGCGACTCTCTCAGTGCGTCAACAGGGAGGGTCGGCTTCCTTCGGCACTCGCATCAGCAGGGCGTCGGGCAAGTAGATAGCCGATCTGCTCCAGACCACTGTGTGTTGCTTAAGGCAGATGTTGGTATATTTATACCTGGAAGGTGCCGAGTTGATACGTAATGTTGGACATTTCAGGACTCCAGGAGTTCTATGACAAAGCAATACCGAAGCAGGGGGAATTCTCAGGCTGCTGGAGGCTTGGTTTGTTTAACAACGCGTTATGCTTTCTAGGAGTCTATGGGAGTAGCCTTGCCGTATTTGGACTGCATTGGCTATAACTTAATATGGATATGATTCTTATGCCTTTAAAATGATATGATTTGGTATAACCACATAAGGGCATAAATCAGGAATGTTTTAAATAGGGTCCTAGATGTATTTATTTATTTATTTTTGGTATTTATAGAGCGCAAACAAATTCCAGTGGGTGTCTCGGCGCTATAGAATCAGTTAATGCCTCCTAAGAAGGAAGAGGGAGAGAGACCGGCCCAGTTACTAGGTGTATTGACAGGTTACTGGTTAAACAACCAGGTATTCATCCTTTTCCAGAACTAAAGAAGAGACTTACTTGACCTAATCTGTACCGGAAGTGAATTCCGGTACGTTCACAACCATGGGGCTGCAGTTTGTGTATGTTTATACAGAATAGAGATGGCATGTTTGGGGGGCTTGTCTGTAAGAAAGCATGTAGAGGCTCCAATGTGGGTGGCTCCTCTGAAATGCAGGGGTGACAGCCTTCACACTCTGTCGGAGCCGGCTGTACAGAAATGTATCCATTATGGTTGGTGGACGTGTAGTGAAAAACTGTTCTTTAGTACGAAATTGCCCTCCCATGTAGAGGTCTCCCCAAGTAGAGTAATTAAAGTTTTCAAGCATCTTTCGGCAGATGCCCTCACACTTAATCTGCAACAGGGGATTGCCGAGCAAGGTCATCCTGGGAGAGTACAGCATCTGGGACTCAAGCTTACGAGCTATTTTGTGCCATTCAAGAACGGTACAGTCTACCATGGATGGTTCTCTCTCCCGCTCCTTCATTGTCGTGAAAACATAAGCCACAGGGGGTGTCGGGCCTTGTAGCCATCCTCAACTGCTAAGTGGGGCATAAAAGGCCGCGGGTGGAACCAATACCTCGCAAAGTGCGCCTGCGCGCAGTAATAATACTATTCAAAATCAGGTACATTAAATCCTTCCGGATGGTAGGGCAGCATCATAGTAGGCAGATTCAGACATGCCTGCTTTCCTCCCTATATAAGTCTAGTGAGTTGGATATAAGTCTAGTGAGTTGTGAATTAAGTGTGGTAAAGAAAAAGGGACCGGGATGGTGTGGAATATTAATGAAGAGGTACAACAACTTTGGTAAAAGCACCATTTGATGAGCGATATTCTCCCCACCATAGAGAGGGGGACTCGTAGCCACTTCATAAAAGAATCCGTAATCTTGTCAATAGTGGTACCATAATTAGATCTCATTAATGCGTCTCTGTCTCTGACAATATTTATGCCCAGGTATTTGAGCTCTTCCAATTCCCAAACTAGTGGGTGATCTAACTGGTGAGGCTTGGTCTTATCTGTGAGTGGGAAAACCGCAGACTTGGTCCAATTAATTTGTATTCCTGATATGGCCCCAAATTTAGTGATTTCACGCAGTACAGTGTTGAGGTTGACTTGCGTTTATTTAACATAAAGTGTCATGTCGTCTGCGTATAATGAAATAAGCAGTTGCCTGGAGGGGTACGCCAGCGCCCTATCCTTATGATTCTGACGCAATTTAGCAGCTAGCGGTTCTATTGCCAAGGCGAATGAGATTGGGGATAAGGGGCAGCCCTGGCGTGTCCACCTGAAAACCGGAAAAGAGGAGGATCTTGTGCCATTGAGGAGCACAGATGCTACCGGTCGGGAGTACAATAGTTGTATCCACTGGAGGAAGGCAGCAGGCATTCCCATGCGATTCAGTATTCCCAGCAGGTAATCCCACTCTAGGGAGTTGAACACTTTGGTAGCGTCCAGGAACACTGCCACTGCTGAACAATTGGGGTCAATATCCTGCAAAACCACAGCCAGGGTTTTGAGATTGTGCGACGTGGCTCGATTCGGGATAAATCCCGCCTGGCCTGACAGTGCAAGTCGCTGCATCAATAAATTTAGTCTGGTCGCCAGGACCTTAGCGAGTATCTTGTTTAGCAGCGACAGGGGCCGATACGAGTCACAGTGCATTGGAGGTTTCCCTGGTTTTAGCAAGGAGGTGATGAAGGCTTCCCACATGGTTTCGAGCAGGCACCCCTCCTCCAGCGCTGAATAAAATACTTCATTCAGGATGGGGCTAAAATTGAGGCGTATGTTTTATAGAACTCTATCGGCAGTCTGTCAGACCTGGGAGCCCGTCCGGACTTCATCTGCATAATAGCCTCGGTGATCTCATCTAGTTCTAAGTGTAGGCTAAAAAATTTCCGTTGGACATCTCCCAACCAGGCCAATGCAGTGTCATCCAGGTTACCCGCCACATCAAGCGGGGAGCCCGTTTTAGAAGAGTACAGGTCTCTATAAAAATCCCTGAACAAAGTTAGTTGCTCAGGGAGGTTTCTGTGTATGATTCCCTGTGTGTCATGTATCTCCGTCACATAATTGGAGAATCTAGGAAGCCGAGTCACGGTTGCAAGAGCTCTACCCGGTCTGTCTCCTTCTCCATATATTCTTGCCATGTGTGGTTTACCCCAGTTTACAATCCCTAATAGCTAGTTCTTCATATTGCGTTTGAAAAAGGCTTGAAAAAGGCTTGTATATCCTGCTCCATCTCTGCTTTGAAATCCGCGTCCTCCAATTGTAGAGGGTGATGGCCCCAGTTAATATACGGGGACAGCTTAAGAGGGATATTCATATCTACTACGACAGGGAAGTGGTGAGAATATGTACAGGCAAGGTGTGTTACGCTCCCCGGCCAACCCAGAATTCCCATTGATAAAAACACATAGTCAAGTCTAGCCCAGGATGCATGAACCGCTGAATAGTGTGTGCCCCCCATCGATGTAAGGTGCATGTGCCTCCAGGAGTCAATCATAGAATTGTCAAGAATGAGATCGGTCTGTATCTGACATGTGTTTGTGTAGTGTGATGGTAATGCCCGGGTCCTGTCCATTCGGGGCCGCAATCCTGTATTAAAGTCTCCCCCCATACCACCTAGGTAGTCCCTATCTCTTGAATCTTGTTCCATAATCGGTGGAGAGTCTGGGGTTCATCAGTGTTTGGCCCATAATAATTTGCAAATGTTACATCATAGGAGTGGAGTCTTCCCCAGAGCAGGCAAAACTGACCCCCTCAACCGTCTCCACTCCGCCGGGGACAAATGCGAGCCCCTTCTTAGCCAAAATGCGGATCCCACGGGAATAGGTTGAATATGATGCAAAGCAGTGGTGTAAGGCCCACCTTGAGGCAAACATTGGTGCAGGCTCAGGGCCCAAGTGTGTTTCCTGCAGTAACGCCACTGTAATGTGTTGTCTATTTAGTTAATCCAGCACCTGCCTTTTTTTCCTCTGAATATTTAGCTCCTGCACATTCCACGACATTACCTTGACATTAGTCGCAGCACATACATTATCTGTAATTTTTTATACTTTCGATACTTTACGCTCAGCCTTATGTCAAGAATCAATAGCAGGTGAATAATGAGCAACTTAACACTCAAGGTACATTCCCCCCCTCCCACACTGGCATCCCCAACCCGCCAGGTACATAATACCGTCCCACCCAAAATACTTTCATATGTCAACTATTACTCAGTCCCTCTTCAACAAAACTATTGGGAGTATGCCCTTACAGGGGTACACCAGGGGTACACGTCCTGCCCCTCATCCTCCTTACTCGCACCCACCCACTACCACTCCGTGAGGCAGGCAGTGTCGGCGGGACGGAGGCAAGTTACCGAGCAGATCACGCGGCAATACAGAGCATAAAGTTATACATCACCATTATAAGCCAGTCTATGAATGACAGGGGGTCAAGGGGAGCCTTTGTAAGTTCTTGCTGGATCAAAGGGAATCAGTCCGGGTCGGATGTACCATGTTACTCCGCATACTTTTACTCCGCATACCGTTACAACGCGGTATTTACAACGCATACCATTACAACGCATAGCGCTTTGGGGTGCTGGATAGTGGTAAGTATAATTTACTATTCTAACTCTAGTCCCCGTGGACCCTAGGGAAGGTGTTGGATAGTAAATTATACTTATTCCCTATCCTAGAGCGCCCCCCAGCGCAATGCGTTGTAATGGTATGCGGAGCAAAAGTCGCGTTGTAATGGTAGTGCAGAGTAAAAGATGCGTTGTAACGGGTGTATACCGTCCGGGTCTGATAGTGGGGAATGAGATCCGGAGCATCTAGCGGTGTTTCTTAAGATAGTCATCCACTAATTTCAGAACCCGCGGGTTCTGAAAGTAGTGTTGTTTTCCTTGATGAGTAATCTGCAATTTCGCTGGATATAACATGGCGTAGGGGATGTCCTGTGTTGGGAGTTTTTTCTTGACCGCAGAGAATTTCGTCTGGCCTCCTGTACCGACTAGGTGAAATCTCTGAAAAACTGCAGCGTTGTGTTCGTGTGAAGCATCTGCTTCATTTCACGGGATCTGCACAGCACTGCATCTCTATCTCGATAGTTTAAGAAGAGGGCTATCAACGGACTCAGCTTTACAGCCACCAGTGATCTATGCGCTATTTCCACCGTGAGATGTGTGGAAAATGAGTCTCTGCCAAACAGATCTATTACCAGTTGTTCGATGAAATTCTCCATTCGCCCCACATTGGTGGATTACGCAAGGCCTAGTATGCGCACATTGTTCCTTTTGAAGTGGGCCGCCAAATCCTCTTTCTTTTCAGTGATGATCCGGAGCAGCTTATCCATTTGCGTGACCTGACCTTTAGTAGTGGTTGCGCCATCCTCTAGGTCCGACACTCTGGTCTCCATTTACTTAATCAGCGACTCATGTTGATCCAGTTTATTAACCACAGCTTCCATTCTCAGGTTCATCGTGTCCATTTTGGCGTCTATAGAGGTGAGACTTTGCTTCATTCCAAGCAGTATCGCTTTCCAATCTTCTTCCGGCGCATCCGCGGCGTCAGACTCCACTTGTTCCGCACTTTGCGACCTGGGTGTTTTTCGTGCCTCAAATTGAATCTTCGTTTGTTTGGAATCGGTGCGCCCCATGTTGCAAGCCAGTGGAGGGTAGGCAACGACCACCGGCAAGGCTACCTCAGGAGAGCCTGGTAACTCAGTCTAGCGCAGTGCCCCGCAGTGCGGCCTACACAAGCATGTTTATGCAAGGTTCAGTGCAGTGAAGTCCAGTAGGGCCTGCGTCTCAATCTCCTCACCGGAGGCACTTGAAGTGTATTCCATTCTCTCCTTCCCTTAGTTAGGTGAAGGTGCGCGCTCAGGGCGTTCCCAAAGGATGGTAGAGCAGGATGCCAGCAGCTGTTGCCCAGGCGGCACCTCAATGTAATCTAATATTCCAGGGAAGCAGGCACCAGCAATTGAGGAGCCCTGGGATACATTCTTGCAAAGTGTTCATCTAATCACCCAGTTTGCACTTGTATGTGCCTCCGAACATCAGGCGCCGCCAGCAGGGCACCAGCATTCTCGTCGCAAAATGGCCACCAGATTTCGGGTGTGCAGCCTCCTCCGCCAAAGCATATTAACAGCTCACAATGGTCGCAGGGGGAAGGCAGCAGCGCACTATGGGCATCCAGCTGTGTTCGAATGCTGTCCGTGGGCAAACCGGCCTCTGGGGTCCAAATGCCGAACCTCGGGCGCAGCCGCCCCGGCAGAATAAAATGGCAGCTGCTCTTCCCCTCCACCAGAGCGGGTGCACAAAAGAGATCGTGAAGCGAGGGGGATGTATGTCTCAGGTAGTCCCGCCAATCAGGCGCTCACAACTGCAATAGTGGTTTGGAGCTCTAAACACCTCCAGCGGCGATGCCCGATCCTCAAATGTCGGGCTCTGCCTGCTGCCTATTTCGGGGCCCCAGGCGTCTCCAGCTGTCCACACCGCCGCCAGGAGCACCGCTCGCGGTTACAAGGCAGCAGCTCACACGCCGGGGGGTCCTTCTGATTGTTAGCGCTGCCACTAACCTCTCCCACATCGGCCTTCAGTCGCCACCGGCACTTCCACGATCCGCTGCTCGGGCCCTCCTGTGCCTCTCTCCAGCGGCCTTGGTCTTTCCTAGTGAGTGCGTCCGCGTCCTCACCTCCAGGAGGAGCCGCACAGGTCACTGCAGATTACCGCGTCTGATACAGAAATTATTCATCTGCCCAGCTTCATAAAAAGGGTATCTTCAGGTGCAGTGTGATTCAGGCTTTTGTGGTGATGTTAGCTGATTATATTCGCCATTCAGGATGAGGATGAAGGATGATTAGTAGCTGGCCGGGCTGGAGCCTCACCGGTGTGCAGCCATCTTGATCATGGGCCACCTAGCCCCTAAAATTTTTAGTTTATGTGTATGGGGTCCACAGTCAAAATGAAGGATTCAGATGAGTTTGTCTGTAGCCAAGGTTGGTCATAACAAGCCACAGGCATCTAACATTGTTTGGAGGTTACAGCTTTGGAAATAAGAACTGCATTGTCTGCATAAAGAACTACTGGGACTGGGAGATTGTCCAGTTGGGCATATTTTTCCCTGTCTCGGCTCAGGAATTTGCCAGCCCGTTAATATAAATGAGGAATAAGAAAAGGGCCATGACACAACCTTGGCGAATCCCTAAGGTAGAGTTGATACTTGGTGTAAGTTTGCCATTTGTTCCAAACTGTACCTTTGCCAAGGTATGCCAGTGCAAACATATGAGAAGATCAATCAGGTGTTTTCAAAGCCCAGGTTCTCCATTATGTCCCACAATTTAGTGTGGTGGGCCATGTTAAACGCCTGTGAGAGGTCCATGTATTCCAAATGAATGGCCCCTCTTCTCACTCTGACAAATTTTCCAATGATGAGACGAAAATGTAAACTTTGTTCCACCAGTACCCAGCCTACGTAATCCAAAGTGGACATTGGGAGGATATTATGCTGCTCTGCATAGTCCTCCATCCTTTGCAATAATAAACTCAGTAGGATTTTAGCTGTGCTGTCCAATAGGGAAATCGGACAATAGCAGCTTTGGAAGTCTGTGTTTCTCTTTTCAAAAATATCTGCCTCCTTGCATAACGGGAGCAAAGGGTCGACAATTGTAGCCTTGATGATGTTGGTTATCAAAGGAGTGAAAATTGCTATGCTCACTGGTACATTAATTAGCTCACTGTTCTGACTTTGCTATACCCAGAAGTCACACTGTTTCCAGAATCTCTACACTTTGAACTCCTGTTGCAGTCTTTACCTCCTGGCCTATGTTCATCATTGTTTTATCACTCATAGGTTTAAATAAGCATTTAGCCCACGGCCCTCTAACAACAAATTTCATAATGTTCAAAGATACCGCATTTTTTGAATTGTTCTTAGATGAGATCAACCCGCCATTGGCAAAAACTCTGTATATGAAATTTAGATATGGCACACTTAGGACCAATGTGAACAAAAAGAGCTGTTCAAAATCGAGATGCAATCTTTGCACTGTATGTACTAATCAGGTGAGGGAAGATGATCGACATGTATTACTGTTTTGCTCTAGTTATGCGACACCACGGAGAAAGTGGATATTGCCACTTTGTCATAGGATTGGCTCAAAATCCTATAAAGAGGCAGGAAGAATCCTAAAGTCTGAAACGAGTCAGGTTGTAGTCTTTGGTGTTAGAAGATTTCTCCTTGCTGTTAACTTTACTAGGATCAAATTGGGTCTTCATTTTTAATGAAAAACGAATATATCGAATACAAGGTGGATACGCAAAAATTTAACATGTTAAAACAAGTTGTAGGGTATGTATTTATATTGCACGCTAATTCGCCCATCCATGTGAACAAATCAATTGACATAAAATTGATTTGTTTCTATAAAAGGGACTCATTTTTAAATTACGAACTAGCGGTTATCTGTTTAATTACATTTTTTAATTCTGCTGTTTTAATCCGCATTATTTATTATTTTAACTTGTGCGTATAATCTTCGCTCCTAGAATATTGTTTGACATGAAAGTGTATATAAACAACAGTCTTGAATTTTGAGATAATGAGCCCTGAAATATGTTGTGAAACTTGTCCTTATGATTTAAAAAAAAAATTGTGTGCAGCAGTTGTATTGGTAATGAATTGTTATGTTTCTTTTATGATGCTTAAGCGTCGAAATAAAGATTGTATTGTATTGACTGCATTTAGCCTCCTTAAACTTGCTGAGTGCATGCTCTTGATTAATCATGTAAAATCATAAATTCCCTGATTAACTGTGTATCTCCACATTCTCTCTTAGAAGTTGCATCCCTGAGAATGCAGAGTGTCAACAGTAGTTACATGATTTCCCTTTAGACCATCCCGTTTTCTAAAGATTTGAAGGGAGACTGGGTGTGTCTGTGAACTACCAGACTTTTCTCATATACCCATTTCTGTCTCTCCTCAGTTCCAATAGTTATAAATCTGGAGTTCGAAATGCAAAAGCCTGAGTTAAAATATAAAACAGATTGATTTTCTTGTAGTCAGTCATCGAGACAAAATCTGTGCAAAAAATGGAATTAGGGTCTTGGATCTATGGTTCCCTTTTATACACAATCTAACCTACTGGACAGGTAAAGTTATTAAAATATATCTAGAGTTATTTGGCACTGTTTCCTCCTTTAGTCGCTACATGTGCCAGTACCAAGTAACAGACTGTGTTGAATTTGGGTTACGGCCATCTTTTTGACCCTAGTCTATTCTAAATATCTTAGAACAATCTCCTAAAGAAAATGTTAGGGAGTAAATGGATGATCCCATTCAATTCCTCAGCAGCCTGAGCAACAGGGTCTTGTTTCCAGACAATAAAGCCTTCTGTCATCTGCCCCAAGAGTGGAGGTTCGCACTAACTAGAACCTACAGCAAAAACATGTCTGGGTCAGTGACAAATGTTTGTTCAATAGCTCCTACAACCAAATCCAGAGGCCCAATCAATAGCTGATAGCTAAACACTGTACTGACAACATTAAGCTACATGGATATAGTGCAATTTTTTTATGCCTAGGGGACATACCCAGCAGTCAGTATTAAGAGGTAGTTACACATTTGCCCTTAACTTGTCTGAGTGATCCGCATTATTAAAAAATAAGAACACACAAGTACCGTAAGGGATTCCCACGATCCCCTGTATTAACCCCTATTTAATGCATTGAGATCACCAAAAAAGGTAGAAGGTAATTTATTGTAAGCCATGGCCTACCAGCACAGCAGAGGTCATGGGCTTCAACTCCTGATGGAGGATTGCCATTCAGCTAGAAATTCCTGCCTGCCTAGTGGGGATCTCTTAGCCTACAGTAGAGCTGCACACTGATGGTTCCATTGATCATGCTATGAAATGTGAAGAGGGCTACTCATTCACAGATTGCAGGATAATGTTGCAATTTTCATCCAGCTTTGGAAAACATTTCTTGCTAGTACATATTGTATTTCTGGTAATGCTTATGATTTTTCCTTTTAATCAGGAAATACAATAAGGGGGTCACTTCCTTTCTCGTCTACTTATTAATTCATTATCATCATTGTTCAAATTCATGTTGTTCCTGTTATCATTGACACTGTTGATACTCTACAACAGCTTTTTGCTGACTAATTAACTGGGAGCCAAAGGCTGCGGATGGCTGATTTATATGCAAGGGGCCAATCATAGCCCTGATTGTCTTTTAATCACTGATGTAATTCCGCGACCACATTTTGAAGGGTACACAGGTTTCCTGGCATTCGAATATGGTTAGTATGATTACTTCTCTAGGTATTTGAAACCGCATCGTACTGTCAGACCATACTATTGAAAACACAACAACTGTTAATACTATACATCTTGATTTGACTTATTATGGACTTGTAGCAAGCTTAATAGTAGCTGCATTTGAGCCTGATCTTTTGGACTTTCCTTTCCCAACAAGTGATCATCCTATGGGCAATATTTACATTTTAGAACACTGTTGGATCCTGATGCTACAACCGCGTCCTGTACAGTCTAAGACGAAATATGGTCGATAATTAATACGACTATTGAAGTTATTTTCGAGAGCCTTGAGGAGGTCACTGGATGTGACGAAACACGTGCCAGCTGTTCTCGTGCATCCTGATAAGGACTGTGTTGTGTTACGACTAATGTTAATATCTTCCTATCCGTACTTGTTCTAAAATAGGGGTACACACAGTCCTGACAGAAATTGTCATGAAAAACACCTGCGTAAATTAAATGAAAGAATTTTTGTATAAACCTATCTCTGTTGTTTGCCTGTGATATATTGAATTTCTGGTTTCACGATACCAACTTATCAAGGTTATACATTTTGATTTCTAAAACGTTCAGAGTACCAGGTTATAATTATGCTGTGAAGGATTCTAACTATGCTAACTATGTTTAGAAAGAAGAAAAATCTTCTCCATACGACAAACATCAAAACATTGTGATTATTAAGCTTCTCAGGGTTCATTGAGTAAGGGCCAGATGTACGACGCACAAAATAGTACCCTAGTATTCTTTTGCAATTCGCAATTTGTGATTTTCTATTATGCATGTACAACAGTGTTATTACACTGTTTTGCGATTCCCAATGGGGTCGCAAATTACGAGGCTCATTAATATTAATGGACCTCTCGCTGGGCTCAGCAGACCACCATGTCTGGGACTGCTTTTTAATAAAGCAGGTTTTTTTTTTTAAATACAGCCTGTTTTCCTTAAAAGAAAATGGGATGCATTTAAAAAACAATTACGTTTTTATTTCATTTTTTAAGGGCAGGCAGTGGTCCCTAGAACCATTGCCTGCCCTTAAAAAAGATTTTCCCCTCCTTTTGCAAAGGGGAAGGGGTCCCCATGGGAACCCTCGCCTTTGGCAACCCCATTACCGCCCTTTTGAAGAGGTCAAAAAACATTTGTCCATGGGGTTGCGCTTGCAATTAGAAAGGTAAAGCCCGTTCCTAATAGACACTCACAATTCCAAAAT
Organism: Lissotriton vulgaris; assembly: GCF_964263255.1. Classification (NCBI taxonomy): domain Eukaryota; kingdom Metazoa; phylum Chordata; class Amphibia; order Caudata; family Salamandridae; genus Lissotriton; species Lissotriton vulgaris. The sequence goes on from NC_141693.1 coordinate 1,530,186,952, forward strand.
AGTGAGTCATAAATAAATTGCGACTCGCTATTTTGGAATGGTACATACCCTTATTGGTTTTTGCATGCGCAAACGGGTTCGCAAACCCATGTGCGCATGCAAAAAAGACATTGTACATCTGGCCCTAAATCATTTCACTGTACCACGGACATTTTATCAAAGTAACCTTGGAAATTTCGCATAGTATAAAGCCTTGATAGTTTGAGGATCACATAAAACAGGATAACCTTTTAAATTGGACTGTGGTACACCGATTTTGCTTTGGAGAAAGTGGTTTGGGCACCTTTTCGTGTATATGTCCTTCAGATTTTTTTGTGCTGAGGGAATGGATCTCTATCAAAAGTTTAATCAATGTGTATACTGAATTTCTTACCAGGAGAGTGTTTTTTGTCATTTACGAGGTTGCTTTTTTCCACTGCAGCGTAGATGGGATATGGATTTGCACCATTCTCACATGCCTTTTTGTGATTAGAGAGGGTGTTTTCATTGATCTAGAAAATACACGTTTGTAAAAAAATAAACAACATGCAAAATGCAGAATAGAACAATGTTATAGCTCAGAATGTTTCAAATAGAATTTTCTAATGTTAAAAACTATCGAATTGTTTATTTCCTGCAACCTTGCAATGATTTTGTATGTTGCAACAACTATGTGCAAAATCAAGGTAATATATGACAGACATTTTGCTAGTGAATGTTTGCATAGTGTATACACTTTACAACTCTTTAATGTTTTAAAGATTTTGCTCACAGTACAGGATTTCACCAGCAAGCAAATATTCTATAATTAGGATGGAATTTGGAATCCATCGATGGCTGAAATCTCCGACTCCAGTAGGTATTTTTATTCCAAGTGCCTGGAATAGCTAATATCTGAGCAAATGTTCACCCTCTAATGGGAAATAACTGCATCCATTACCATTCACATCAGAATGATTAGTTACAAAGAAGGAACTCAGTTATGGTTCCACTGCCCTCCAAAGGTTTCAGCTGCTTTCTACACCCCAAATGTCCAGAAGAAACTCCGTGGAGAAACTAATATTTACCAGGGATACATGACATAGAATTTTAGATTTCACAGGGGAATCTCAAAGCTCCACCTGTAATCCATGCGAATTCCATCCCCAAGTTACCAGTACCTTTGAGAATATTTTTTTCCAGTTAGCAGACATTAGAGGCCCAAAATACAAGAAGTGGTCACTTCAAAAGACACTGTTTGCAATTACAGGAATGTACATTGCTGTAAAAACGTTACACCCTCCTGATTTGTGCAGAATCTGCCATCTTAGAAAGAAGACATTGACTTTGAAATGTTCTCTGTTGCAACATATTAGCATTTGTCTTGCAGTTTTCAGTGAAAATTAGCACACACCTGAGATTTGAAGGGTGACTAGCACACAGTATATACATTGATCTGAGACACTTGAAAACAAATCTTTTTATAATACATTGGAAGGTACACAGTCAAAATATTGAATCTTTAATTTCGACTTACACTTATATCGAGTTGCTAATATCGAAGGGACAGAATATTGATGTCCAGAATATCGATGGCCAGAATATAGACCCTAAGGTAAGTAATATCGAAATTACTTATATCGATAGCATATATATCGATGTAAGTAATATCGACATTACTTATATCGATAGCATATATATCGATGTAAGTAATTTCGATTTACTAATATGTGTTAGAAATTTTAGTGAAGTATTTAAATTAATTGTTATAATATGTGTTTAATATGTTTTTATAAATAAAAAATATATAAAAGTAAATAATATGTTTTACTACCAGAGCGGGTTGTGGGTTTTTAGGGGAATAGGGTGGGAAGTAATTTATTTGTAATTAAATAATTATTTTTTAATGATTAATTTATTTTGAAATTAAATATTAATTGGCAATGAATTATTTTAATTGATTAATTGATTAATTAATTGATAACTTATGTATATGTTTAAGTAAATTATATGTTTTACTACTGAAGCGGGTTGTGGGTTTATAGAGGAATAGGGTGGGAAGTAATTTATTTGTAATTAAATAATTATTTTTTAATGATTACATTATTTTGCAATTAAATATTAATTGGCAATGAATTATTTTAATTGATTATTGATTATTTAATTGATAATTTATGTATATTTTTAAGTAAATTATATGTTTTACTACTGGAGCGGGTTGTGGGTTTATAGGGGAATAGGGTGGGAAGTAATTTATTTGTAATTAAATAATTATTTTTTAATGATTAATTTATTTTGCAATTAAATATTAATTGGCAATGAATTATTTTAATTGATTAATTGAATAATTAATTGATAATTTATGTATATTTTTAACAAAATTATATGTTTTACTACTGGAGCGGGTTGTGGGTTTATAGGGGAATAGGGTGGGAAGTAATTTAATTGTAATATGAATTAATTTTGGGTAAAGGAGTATTTTTAGGGTTCAGGGTCAGTTTTGGTTTTTTGGGTAAAGGGGTATTTTTAGGGTTCAGGGTCAGTTTTCAGTTTTTGGGTAAAAGGGTATTTTTAGGGTTCAGGGTCAGTTTTCAGTTTTTGGGTAAAGGGGTATTTTTAGGGTTCAGGGTCAGTTTTCAGTTTTTGGGTAAAGGGGTGTTTTTAGGGTTCAGGGTCAGTTTTCAGTTTTTGGGTAAAGGGGTATTTTTAGGGTTCAGGGTCAGTTTTCAGTTCTTGGGTAAAGGGATATTTTTTGGGTTCAGGGTCAGTTTTCAGTTTTTAGGTAAAGGGGTACTTTTAGGGTTCAGGGTCAGTTTTCAGTTTTTGGGTAAAGGGGTATTTTTAGGGTTCAGGGTCAGTTTTGGGTTTTTGGGTAAAGGGGTATTTTTAGGGTTCAGGGTCAGTTTTCAGTTCTTGGGTAAAGGGCTATTTTTAGGGTTCAGGGTCAGTTTGGGGTTTTTGGGTAAAGGGGTATTTTTAGGGTTCAGGGTCAGTTTTCAGTTCTTGGGTAAAGGGATATTTTTTAGGTTCAGGGTCAGTTTTCCCTACTGTTGCACCAACTGGAGTGGGAATAGTAATTATTGTTAAGTAAGTATATATTATATATGATTTGTAAATATTATTTTTTTAATTAAATATGTATTATTATTTTTTTACCATATTAAATATATTTAAATATGTTTAAGTAATTTATAAGTATTATTTACAGTATTTTTTATGTTATTTTAAACCCCCAAAAAAATGATATATTTGACAACGATATTTTTAACATCGATATTATTTTTTCGATATTTACCATGTTGTACATAGGGCGTCGATATTTTTGCAATCGATATAATTACGCCGATATTTGTGTAGGTCGAAATTCTGTCTGTCGAAATTCTGTCATAGATCCACATTGGAATCCCGGTTTCTGTATATCAATGGATTGTTTTTGTCTAATAACTTTCATAGTTGCGAGCAAGTCATCTTTGCTGCCTGGTAACCCCCATTTTGTCTGATTGATACTGGTGGTAAACTGACTTTACCCTGGGCTCTGCTAACCAGCCCCATGGCCACAGCTCTGATAAAAAAAAGTATATGGTAACTAGGTATAATCACAATTGGTAATGACAGAACCTCTAAATCTATAGTATATAATAGGGCATGGGGGATTCAAGCTACCTATACGTTCTTAGTAAAAAATAGGGCAGGGAAGTTTAGAGGTCCAGTCGATTTCCTGAAATGAAGTGTGCACAACAGTGATGTCTGCAGTCACTTTTAAATGCAGCCCTGCAGTCTGTCCTTAAAAGTAAATTGTATGCAAATTCAACGTTGGTGGTACAGGTACTTCCCAAGTGGTAATCTACATTATTTTTATTTATAAGTAACCCGTAAAGTCTCCTGTGGGTGTCCCAGTGGTGGGGGGCCAAATAAGAAGGGACATTATAAAAGGTGTTTTAGATGCCCTGGTGAGGGAAAAACTGCAAATTCTGTGTTCCCCATTGTAGATTATTAGCTTCATAGACTAACATTGGAATATTTCATTTAAATGTAGCTATTGATATAAAAGAGTTAAAACTGTCATTCAAAGACTTAAAAGATTGTCAATGATAAATCCAACAACTTGCCACTGTTGAATTTATCATAACTGCTGCAGAAAATAAGCCATAGAACTACTATCTTTTCTTTGAATTAAACCCCAGCCTTCTACCTGATTGGTCAGTTCTAACAGACAGGCTGCTTTGGTGAGGTGATAAGTGGCTGCATAGAGCAGGACTTATCAGATGGGGGAGCCTTGCAGCTGCAGAGCTCCGGTCAGAATGGGGGCTAGTAAATCATACAAGGCTTCAAAGAGAGAGGATGACACTAAGGAATGCCAGGCCTACCCCCTCTCTCCCTGTACTCCCAGTCTGATGTCAGGCCCAGGAATGAAATATGCAAAAGGTCGGGAGAGTTGAGAAGGGGTGCTGGTTTATTCAGCTCTTGTTCCAAAGGAGAGACAATCTCCATCTTGAATTGTAAAGTTCCATGCTTTGATGGACAAAAATATGCCAACATTTGGAGGAAGCTGTCATGCTTCTGATGGCACCCTGCACCTCATTGGACAGGGATACGCCCTCTGCCTATCACTCCAGATCATAGAACTAAAAGTAAAACTGAGTTGCTATACAGCTCTCACAAATGTATTAAGAGTTCTGACTTTGCTCCCTGAAAAAAGGACTGCCCTGCTGGCTCCTTGTTTGCACCACACAGGAATGCTCCTTAAAGGACTGCTCCTGTTGCACACTTAGAACAACAGCCCCGAGGACTTTGACTTGCTTCAAAAAGGATTAAGGAGTAGATCCTTACAAAAAAACAACACATTAACCAGAGCTTTCCTGCACCATCTCCCACAAGAAGTCCCCATTCTGGGGCCATATTACAGAAGGTGCCCCGGGGGTGCAACGGGCAGTTGTGCCTGCTTTGCGTGCCCCTGGGGCTCTTCAGTATTACAGAAGGAGGCGCAGGAGCTTTTTCGATAGAGCTGGAACACTTAATGCACCAGCGCTACCTTCAGAGAGTGTTCCCTTATTTGTATAGGGGCAAGCCCTATGTAAATGAGAGAATTCCTTTGAATCTGTGCCCGCGCCATTTTACAGAAAGGGGCACAGAGTCAAAGAATCCTGCACGAGGTGCACTGACATTGCACAATTTAAAAGATGGTGCACTATCATTGCGTCCCCTGAGAGCATGCCTCTGCAGGGTGCACAGGGGGTCCCATGAAGCCCCCCAGACATCACCCTGCAAGGGCATCTCTAACCCCCTTTGAAAGTGCAGGCGGGTGCCACCTGCACAGTGAAAACACAGAGCAGGTACTCTGTGTTTTCACATGGCCAAATTTGCGGATGCCCTGGGGGCAGCACATTCACCATAATAGGGCGAATTATTATTGTTTGTGGCCAGCGCACCTTTTGAAAGATGAGCGGGTGCAAACAATGATAATGTGTCATACAGCCTCTAAAGTGCATCTAGTGGACTTTTAAGGGTTTGGCCTGGTGCATTGTGGGAATTGTATTCAAAACTTCCAAGGACCATCTCAATCCTTATAGCTCCTTAGATTTGTGTTTTGGGCACTTTGAACCCTCAAGAGGAATTTGTGAACTAAACTGACACGACGGCAAGAGTCAAGCAGACCAACTTCAAACGTGGCCCGGTCAGGATTCCAAGTTCTTCAGACTGAAAGCTTCCATGATTTGACTAGGAGCTCCAGCGGAACCAAGTTGGTGAACCCTGTGCAAATCCAGCCTGTTAAAGCATTCCGAACGACAGAGAGAAAATTGTGCAGAAAGGTTTCTATGTGCTAAGGTCAAGGACCATTAGAGGTTTCAAGTTGATGCTTTTATGTTTTTAAGCACTACAAAGAGGCTACTTATTAAAAATTCATATCTCTGGTCCCCTATATTTGATTATTGTCATTTAGGTGTCATTTTAAAGCTAAATCTATACTGTTTTTTAAAATTGGGGTGCGATTTCTATCATTTGCTGTTTCTTACTTATTTAATGCATTAGTGTATTTGAAAGCTTTACATACTTGTCTCTAGAGTTAAGTCTGCCTGATCACAGGTAGCTACCAAGGGTTGAGCCAAGGGTTGAGCCAGGGGCTAATGTTTTGATACCTTGTCTGGATCTTATACTTGGTTGCTGACCTTATTGCATGTTGTATGTGCGCACTTACCCCTACTAATAATCCACTTTCCAACATTTTGGTGTTCAGAGATGTGGATATGGGCTTGTGTTTAAATTACACCATACAGTAAATTAAGTTAATACCTTTCAAATTCCACTAAATTGACTTCCAACAAAACATTTGATTTTTTAATTTGGACCAAAACTGATGTTTAATCGATTGCTCTATTGCTGATTTGTGAAGTATGTGTGACCTAAAACTAGGGACACCATGTAGCTGGAGCTGGCTAAAGTGAACAAATGCACAGTGGCTGAGTTTAGGGTTCAGTGTAGGTCTAGGGGGCTACTTGATAGCAACACGATCAGGAAAGCAGAGTTGATTAGGTCCCTTAAGGCTTGGTCAAAGGCAGCTCCAGAGAAGGAAGGGGAGGGGGACCCCTCCAACCCCCTCCAGGAAGTGAATGATGATTACCTTTCCATTTCTTCAACTAACAGTTTTATACTTACAGCTAATGGGGGTAAGACGGGGTCCCCTGTACAGGGCCCACCGATGTCCATTAATGAAAGGCAGCTTGCGCCTTAGTCTTTGGAAAAGAGAATATTGGCCCTTGAGAAGAAGAAGTGGGCAAGGGAGGAAGGTGACAGCAACAATGAAGTAGATAACCAGGGGTGGCGGATTTAATCCCAGGCTCTAGACTGGAATGGTTCTCATATATACTGAGGGTGGGGATTTTGAGAAATGGCTGGCTGCATTTGAAAGGGCCTGTGAGATGAGAGTGGTCCATAATGCACAGTTCTGGGTGAACTTTGTGCACATCTCAGCGAAAGGCACTACAGGGCTTGATTTGTGGTACGGCCGTGGATGTGGACGGGGTAATCAACCCTTCCCTCCTCTCTACCAGGGATGGCCCAAATTTTTTTCAACATCCCGGCATGATGCCCTATCAAAATAACCCTTTTCAAGCTCCAACACCGCCAATGATGGGATGGAATCCACACTTTGCTCCACCACAATTTCAAGCAAATTCCTTTCGGCAGCCTTTTTTAGACCAGGGCCGACGAGGCCGGGGGAAGCGCAAGGGATCCAACCAGGTCCATTGGGAGCAAACAGAGACCGTGGGGGACAACACCCGAAGCAAAACCGGGGAGCAGAGAGCAGGCCCAAGCAACAGATAAGCTTAATAACTAATTTGTCGACACACATCTTGAATGATGCTGAGAAATCTGTCTTGGAAAAAGGCCTAGGTTTCGTTCCGACCCCACGATGTGACAAATTTAAGTTACTTTGTGAACTCAATGAGTTATTTAGAAAACTTAGATTAAAAAGTTTTTTTGAGAAGAGTAAGGACACTGAGCACACAGATTTGATAAAACCTGACACTCCTTTTAGAGTTAAGTCGAGTTTCACACCCCCCACACATCTCGTTCCACCTGAGATTGTGACTTTCGAACAAGCTGTTCTTTCTGAAGTTGAGGCAGTTACTAGTCCTGCTACCTTCAACAAACTTAGTGCTGTTGAACACCAAGCGATCCAATCACTGAAAAAGAACACCAGCATAGTGATAAAAAGTGCCGACAAAGGCGGAGGCATAGTGATTCAGGACAAAGCAGCTTATGATGCTGAATGCAGACGATTATTGAACAACACAGACAACTACACCGCCCTGAGGGTGGATCCCACAGAGAGTCTTCGGGATGAGATTCTGGATCTGGTTTCCACAGCCGAATCCGAAGGATGGTTGTCCAAACAAGAAACAGATTACCTTACATCATCGGCTGGCAGGACACCATACTTCTACACGCTGCCAAAAACCCATAAGAACATTCTACCGCCACCCGGACGCCCAATAGTGTCTGGCATCGGTTCGCTATTGGAACCTCTCTCACAGTATTGCAACTTTTTTCTGAAACCAATTATACAGTCGACTGAGACGTATATTAAAGACACCAAAAGTCTGTTAGCTATGCTCAAGACTATCGAACTGCCAGAAGAACCTACCTTCCTCGTGACTCTAGACATCGAGAGTCTCTATACCTGTATACCACAGGATGAAACCATCAAGGTAGTGACAGAGATTCTAGAACAAACTGATTGGAATTTCTCAGTCCCAAAGGGTTTTGTGGTTGACTGTGCCACCTTGGCACTCAAAAGAAATTATTTTGAGTACAAGAATCAGATCTATCTCCAAACTACAGGGAACGCTATGGGCAGCACTTTTGCCCCTTCGGTGGCCGGGTTGTATGTGTACAGTTTTGAAAAGAAGTTCATCTTGAACCACACGAACCCTTTCAATTCCAATATGGTTTTATGGCAACATTATATTGACGATGTCCTGCTGTTATGGAAGGGAGATGAAGCGTCTTGGACCCCTTTTTCTACTTGGATTAACATCTGCAACCCCCATTTGAGATTCACGTATGAGTATGCCAAGGATAGCATTACTTTTCTCGACATCACCATCATAAGAGAGAACATCTGCTTCATACGAAGACGTACTATAAACCAACAACGAAAAACAATCTGTTGTTGTTTAATAGTTTTCATCCTCGTCCCTTACGGGAGAATCTCCCCTACGGACAATACCTTCGTATTAGACGAAATTGTAGTGATCAGTCGGATTTCAGAAAACAAGCAGACGAACTGACAGAAAAGCTGGAGGCACGCAATTATCCAAAGAGGATACTCAACAGGAGTCGGAAGAGAGCCCTGAATCAAAACAGAGATGCTCTGCTGGAGAACATTCCGAGAAATGAAATACAAGAAATCCCACTAACGTGTGTAACAACATACAACACGATGTCCAATAAGTTGAGCCAAAGTATCCAGAAAAATTGGAAAATCTTGACGAGCAACAAACTGAAGTGAGAAAAACCTCTTTTTTCTTACAAAAGAGCGAGTAGTTTGAAGGACGCACTAGTCCCTACATGCCCGGCCAAAAACAAATCAACCCTGATACTACCGTTTTATCAACCTGGGGGCTCCCAGCAGTAAAGGGTCATTTCCCTAGCGGGGATTGTAGTATTTGTCATTTTACCACTCATTCGAAATTCTTGAATCTTGAACCAGGCAAACAGTGGGAACAACGTGGTCATACCAACTGCAATACCAGCAACGTGGTGTATGTAATCATCTGCACCTGTGGTTTAAAGTATGTTGGTTTGACCACTAGAAGGGTAAAGTTAAGGATCTGTGAGCACCGCAGTAGCATTCGGTGTAAACGTAATGCAACAAAACTTACGAACCATTTTATTGCCAGCAATCACACACCGAATGACATGCGGTGGACTGTGGTGGAGCAAATTCAAGGTGATGAGACTTTTTTTCGAAAAAGAACAACGGTGGATTCACCGTTTATCCAGTCATAAACAGGGATTAAACGACAATATCCCATGGGGCTCTATATTGAGGCGTTAAATGTGTTAATAATCTGCATACCAAATACTTTTCCGTAAATAAATCCTGTTCTTTTACCTGTATGATACAAAACTTTTTTATAAAGATCAGGTACAAATCAAGCTAGGACTTGGAGTTATGATCTAACATTGAGTGTGAGCACATGTTAGTTAATACTCAGCGAGAATGTCTTCTCACTTCATACCCATACCCATGACCTGTCCTTCAACACTGTTAGTATAGCCTGCCTGCCCTTGGTTTCCTCCGCATGATACACTCTCTCCCTTATGGCACTATATCCTTGGTCTCTCCTGCAGTCAATATGAATGAGGCAGTACACCCCGGTCCTAGAATATTGAAATGAAATGAAATGAAAAAGAAATTTATAGAGCGCTCTGTGGCCAAGCGGCTTCCTGGCGCTGAGGAACACATCGGTAACTGCCTAACTGGTGCGAGAGAGATTAGCCCGGGAAAGCCTGAAGAAAGAAAAAAGTTTTGAGGGCTTTCCGAAATGAGAAAAAATGGGAATGGAGCGGATAGAGAGGGGAAGAGAGTTCCAGATTTGCGGAGCACGCACAGAGAAGCGGGTGCCCCCTGTGCGGGACTTACAGAAGCGGGGAACGTGAAGAAGAGAGAGGGAGGAAGATCGGAGGGAGCGGGGAGGGGCATAGGAAGAGATCAGAGAGTTGATGAAGAGAGGAGCGGACCGGGCCTGTGCCCGAAAGGCCAGGCAGGCAAGTTTGAACTGGGACCTGAACTGAACGGGGAGCCAGTGAAGGGTTTTTAGGGCGGGAGTGATGTGGGAGAACTTAGGTAAACGAAGGTCAAGACGGGCCGCCTGGTTCTGGATGGCCTGGAGACGACGGGTCTTGTAGGCAGGGATGCCTACATACAGGCCATTACCATAATCCAGGCGGGATGTAATAAGGGCAGTGATGATAACTTTGAGGGCATCAACAGAAAAAAACCGGGAGATCTTGCGGATGAGGCGGAGGGAGAGAAAGCAAGAGGATACAACAGAACTAATGTGTGCGTGCATCGAGAGGTCATTGCTGACCTTGATGCCCAAAGTCCGAACAGAGGGAACCGGGGAAGGTGGAGGACCAAAAGAAAGGGGCCAGTGGACAGAGGACCAAGGGTTAGAGGGGCCGCCGGTGAGGACAAGCTCTGTCTTGTCAGGGTTGAGCTTCAAATGATTGAAGCTCATCCACTGAGAAATAAAGACAAGAGTTGACCTGAGCTTGGGAAGAGAGTGAGTGGGGGAGGATAGATCAAAGACGAGCTGGAGGTCATCAGCGTAATTATACACTGAGACCCCCAGCTCAAGAAGAGAGGAAATAAGGGGGCGGATATAGAGGTTGAAGAGGAGGGGGGAAAGAGAGGAGCCTTGAGGTACCCCACACGTGACCGGGAGGGGAGGAGCCGAGAAGGAGGAGAGGTGGACTGCCTGTGAGCGTCCCTGCAGAAAGGACGCGATCCAAGAGAGGGCAACGCCCTGGATGCCCGCTGCGCTGACACGGTCAAGAAGAATAGTATGATCGACCGTGTCAAACGCAGCGGACAAATCCAAAAGGACTAAGGCCTGAGGAAGGTTGCCATCGGCCTTGCCCTTCAGTTCGTCAAGGACCGCCAGGACCAAACCCTCAGTGGAGTGGCCCGGTCGAAAGCCGGCCTGGTGGGAGGCCAAGATGTTGTTCCCCTCGATGTAAGAAGAGAGACAGGATGTTACGTGGCTCTCAAGAATCTTCCCTAGATAGGGGAGGAGGGAGATCGGCCTAAAGTTCAATGGAAGGGAGGGATCCAGGCCAGCTTTCTTCAAGATGGGAAGCACGATGGCAGACTTAAAGAAAGAGGGGACAGAACCCAGAGCCAGACAGGAGTTGAGAAAGGTTAGGGAGGGGGTGGGACAACTAGTGAATAAAGTTCTGAGGATACGAGCAGGTGCACAATCCGCCGGGGAGCCGGACTTGACCTTAACAAGGAGGTCGAGAAAAAGCTCGGGTGAGATGGGTGTGAAATGATCAAAAACGGGGGAAGAGAGGGGGGGGATGGTCCGGTAGATCAAGGGGAGGAACAAGCGGGATATTGGCCTTAATGGTGGTTATTTTATTGATGAAATAGGTGTTCAGCGAGTAGCAGAGGGATTGCGAAGGAGCAGGGGAAAGACCAGCACGGTCAGAAGTGGCAAGGCTACGAACCAGAGAAAAGATCTCACGAGTTTTGTTAGCCGAAAGGGCAACGCGGTCCGAGAAGTATTTGGATTTGGCTGCTAAGATAGCAGATTTGTAATTATTGAGAAGGGCCCTATATTTCAGGCGGAGAGTGGGGCAATAGGTGCGGCGCCAACGACGTTCCGTCCGTCTAAGCTCGAGCTTCAGGGATCTAAGGTCATCGGAGAACCACCTGTGGGCGTCGTGAAGACGGGCCGATCGAATCTTTTTAAGAGGAGCGGCCTGATCGCAAGCCGCGGAAAGCCAAGTGTGGATGGCATCCGCCTGATTTTCCACAGGGAGGTCGGTCAGAGCGGGGGCCGATAGAGAGATAGAGGAGGAAAGATCATTGAGATCAACCTTATTCCAGCACCGAGCCCAGATGTTCTTGGGCAAAGTAGCTTTCTCAGGCTGACCTAAGGGGATAGAAAAGGAGATCAAAAAATGATCAGACCAACCACAGGGGGAGATAGAAGACACCAGTGGATTGCAACGGAGAGACCAGATCTGGTCAAGAATATGACCATGGATGTGGGTAGGGGTCAAGACGTGGGATGAGAAGTTGAGACAACAGAGAGTAGCAGAAAATTCTTTCGAGAGGGGGTCCTCCTGCGGGTCGCCCGGCCAGAAATTAAAATCCCCCAGCAGAATTAGCGACGAGTTGTCTACAGCCAGGATGGCCAGGAGATCCTGCAAAGAGGACACAAAAGAGGACATGTACTGAGGGGGGTGGTACAGAAGAATCACCGTGAGGGGAACCGGGAGGTTGAGAGAGCGGGCCACCAGAAAATCTACATTAGTGATGGCAGGATGCGGAAGAAGCTGGAATTGCAGGGATCGGCGGACTATCATCGCCACGCCACCCCCAGTTCTTCCATCTGGGCGGTCGGCACGGAGGGCGTAGTAAGTTGCAGGGAGAATAGCAAGAAGGTCAGGAAGTGAATGAGAGGAAAACCAAGTCTCAGTGAGGAAGAGAAAGTCCGGGGGGTCCGTATCCAGTAGATTGAAGAGGGCGGTTTGATTTTTTACGGCAGAGCGTGTATTCAAGAGAATAGCAGAAGCATCAAGGGAGACAGGGGAAACACAAGGAGGGGGGGGCAGAGAGGAGATTGGGGAAGAAGAAGAAGGTGAGACGCCACCGGGGGGGGGGGCAGGCATAGATGCCATGCGAGGATAAGTGAAGAGCTGTAGATGGGGAGAGAGGGATTGAGGCAGAGAAAGATGAGAGTTGGGCCGAAGAATACGCCAGACGAGGGGCAGAGTCTGTGGCCCCAGGTCCCGGTCGGGCACGGACGGGCGCAGACGGGCTTGCCATAAGCGCGCCTTCGGCGCGCAAACGGCGCGCCCGCTGCGCCCGTCCGCTGCGCGAACGGTAGAGGCACATGTTAAGTAGTGAGAGTGGGAGGCGAGATCCGGGGGGCGTGACCAATAAGTGGGCGTGGCCGGTAGGGCGCCCGCTGAAGGCGGGAAGCGAGTGGGAGAGCTACCGCTGCAGCGTCCAACTCGGCTGCGCGGGAGGGAGGGAACAAGGGCAAGGACCCTGAACAGGTAAGGAGAGGGTGGGTTTAAAAAGCGCACTCAGGCGCTGAGAACTCCAAAAAAATAAATCAGGGCTGAGAAAGTTTTGCTGCTAAAAGCTCCCGCGGAAGGCAGGGAGTGATCCTGTGGCGAGTCAGCTCGTAGTCAGCTGCTAAATAGTGTCCCAGGGGGCGTGGCCAAGAAGTGGGCGTGGCCGGTAGGGCACCCGCTGAAGGCGGGAAGCAAGTGGGAGAGCTACCGCTGCAGCGTCCAACTCGGCTGCGCGGGAGGGAGGGAACAAGGGCAAGGACCCTGGACAGGTAAGGAGAGGGTGGGTTTAAAAAGCGCACTCAGGCGCTGAGAACTCCAAAAAAATAAATCAGGGCTGAGAAAGTTTTGCTGCTAAAAGCTCCCGCGGAAGGCAGGGAGTGATCCTGTGGCGAGTCAGCTCGTAGTCAGCTGCTAAATAGTGTCCCATGGGGCGTGGCCAAGAAGTGGGCGTGGCCGGTAGGGCGCCCGCTGAAGGCGGGAAGCGAGTGGGAGAGCTACCGCTGCAGCATCCAACTCGGCTGCGCGGGAGGGAGGGAACAAGGGCAAGGACCCTGAACAGGTGAGGAGAGGGTGGGTTTAAAAAGCGCACTCAGGCGCTGAGAACTCCAAAAAAATAAATCAGGGCTGAGAAAGTTTTGCTGCTAAAAGCTCCCGCGGAAGGCAGTACTAATACTACATTTAACACTGGTAGGGGGTTTATTGACAAGCTAAAATTCCACATAGAGACCATGGTTATCCTAAGTGCAGAGCATATCATTTCACTGCAAGTGGATGCTATTAGAAAACACGGCTAAATAGGGACAACTTTCCTGACATGATCGGAGCGATGTACACAACATTGCCGAGCTCTCTTTGTCAGTTCGTATTTATTTTGGAAATATTCGGTTGAGTCCCTATCTCCATTTGATGTAATGATTGAATATCAGTGGAGCCTCTGTGGCTTGACGTTCGAGTCAATACTGTAATATCAGCGAGGCCCCTTTAACCCACATGGACTGTTGACCTAACACAAGGTCACGTGACCCCCACGTGACCACAACAATGACGATGTAACTCCACACCGCGCAGACTCGGCGTTCTTCCGGGCCGCGGTGTTGACAAATTAGGTCCCAGGCGGGGAGTCGTCAGCGCAAATGTAAGTGCTTTTTACTGTTATCTTTGAGACTAGCGCGGCGCATGGACATACCTGAAATCCGGCTACGCTATGTTTATTACCGTTTATATTATGCAAACTGGCATGGATGTCTCTCCTCAGATACGCGGCGTTAAGCTTTCCCTCCACCGCGTTTGCCTATGAGGAGAGACTGTCGTCCTCTGAAAGTGAGTTAGAGTTTGACTCCCAGTCTTCCTATGATCGTATTGTTTTGTACGAATCCCATAGTCAACTTTTCCTCTCCTCGAGTAGGAATACATCTGGACACGCTGTGTTTCTTCAAAATCAATTGCACCTTTGGCAAAATAGCCATTCATTTTTACATATCCCTAACATCTTTTCGAATTAGAATTAAAGCATGGGGAACGATTTGGTAGATAAGGAGTAAAAATAGATATAATTCACTCGATCCTTATACCTCTGATCAGTTGTTTGGACTCCTCATTATGTTTTTAATAATAAAAAAACAACACAAATTGCTAGGACTCCCTGCTATGCACAAATAATAACACTGCCCATTGATTCTCACTCCACTACCCGGGTGGTAATTTGTGGTGAAGGATTACCATGACTTAGTATTAATGAGACACTGTAATGATGTTTTGCTGACAATACAAAACATTTCTCTTACAGGTACAGACCCCAGCAAACTGCTGCATGGGTCAAAATCGGCTTTAAGCCGTAAGTATTTTGGATCAACTTATCCTTATATTTTTTTTTCACACATTATTCCTCACGGCTGGGTGCACCTTAGGGCGTGCATACCACCGGAGGATTACACTTCTTTGGTCCTGACGAAAGCTTAGCGACTCGGGCTCACCCACAGCAGAAACATGTCGACCATTTCTTTCACCCTGTGGACTAGGTGTCTTTAATTATTGAGACTCACCCTATGTTTCCACTCGAAATTGTTATTAACCAGTGCTGGTTGGACTCTGAATAAAATAGTTTACCGTCACAACTACGCACTTTTTAAATTACTTGCACTCACTTAGCACAATTTGGTTTTTCTGTTTGCACCCTCAACACTCACAACAACCAGCTCCGCTGCAAAACAGGCGTCGTAGCACACTGGAAAGACGCTAGGTCTTTCCAGTGGGAACCCAGTGATGAAGCATGTCACCACTAGGTGGTGAGTGAGGGTTCTTACTTAACCTATTTTTGGTTTTCCTTCTTCTCTTGCTTGTCTCTTACCATGTCAAGAGTTTTCCCTTGTACGTGGTATTCTGTTCTATCACTCTTCAGTTGTTTACGTAACTTAATTTGTGGTAGCCAAGTGAGCAATTATGAGGGGCTGCATAATTCATTATAGAAAGAGAAAAAACTGACTCAGATTCTACTAGCTAGCTACAATTGAGGATAGGGGACAGGCCATGGGAAAGAAGGTCAAAACAGAAAGAGTCCTCACTGATCTAAAAAACTACACAGGGGGAGAGACCCCAAGCCAAGCCACTTTCAAGAAGAAGAGGTATTTGATGAAAGTCCTTTAACCCTGCAAAGAACAAAAAGTTCTGTGACCTGATTAAGACAAGTCAGTGTTTTGATTGTCCTCCAGCAGGGCAGAAGAAGGGAGATGCGGTCTGCACAAAGAAGACCCCACTTATGGGCAGTCCCAGGAAATTGTGAGCATAGGTGTTGGGTGGAGATTGTCCTATAGATGGGGAAGGGTTTAACATAGGCAAACTTAGTGTCTTTGGGCTGGGTGGAAAATGAAACCCTGGCCATCTTGCCTCCAAGCATGGATAGAATTAGCAGAGGCCTAAAATCAATGGACCTGAGGTTGAGACTCTGAGAGACACAGGAGCCAGAGTGATTATGGTCACTGAGAAACTGGTTTCCCAAAGGTAGGTCATACCAGGTGTGTATCACCATGTAAAGTATGCATAACGCAGAGCAAAACTCCAGCCCATGACAATGGTGAGTTTGGAATGGGGAGATGTGACAGGCTCTACAAATGCAGTTGAGTATCCTGCATTCCTAGTATACTGTCTACTGGGAAATGGTTTTGAAGCCTGACTGGTCGGGTGGAGAGAATGGTACATGAAAGGATGCTGGATCTCCCTGAGTGGGTGTGTGCTATGACCCTGCACAAAAAGGAAATGCTTGACACTTGTGCCCTGGAACAAAGGGTCAAGCATCCAATGACAATGGAAAGGGCATTGGGTCTGGTGAGTCAGCCCATGGAACTCCAGATGTGTAGCAAGTATCGGACCGTGAGGCGGAGGAATTGCCCACTGTAGAAGGGATTCCGGACATGCAAGGTTGGTCAGATTTGGAAGGACTGACAGCAGTTGTTGGTCCCTCCAGAGAAGATATTTGTCATGAAAAGGAGTGTACCACATTGAGAGTTTGATAAGGAGTGTACCACCTCGGGCTGAGTGGTCGCTCCCCAGTGTCCCTCTGTGACACTCGGTATCGTTGTGCTGCATTCATTTGTCTAAGTGCCTAATTATTGTTGCCTGCTGTGTGCCTGGTTGCCGCTTTGATTTAATTGCACTTTTCGATTTTTAATTTGTTGCTTTGACTGTGTTTGCGCGTTTGCCCTAGCGCTCCGCTCTGCTCCCCCCTCCGCCTCCATTTTGTTGTTGTTGTGGTCATCTGTAGCCCGCCCCGCCTCCCAGCTGAGCCGCCCTCGCCCCTCCCCCTCCACCATCCATATATGACAGTTACTCCCGCGCCAAAGGTAAGCCCGTCTACGCCCGTCCGCGCCTGGACCGCGCCCAGCGCCAGAGCCCCTGGCCCTCGCATTGCCCAGCCCTCCCGCATTACCTATGATGCCTCCACCCTCCTAGCCCTTAACCCCGGCCGTTCCCCCAACTGCGTCCAAGCCGCTCCTGGACACACCCATGGACCTTTCTCATGCTACTCCTGCAGATTCATCGGCACCGTCAACATCTCCGCTACGATCACACCTCAGATTCCCGACCCCAACCACCTACAATGCATCTTGCTCAACACCCGATCGGTCCACAGGCACGCCATTGACCTATGGAATCTACTAGACAGCATCTCTCCGGACGTCGCCTTCCTTACAGAAACATGGATGAACGCCTCCTCCGCCCCAGACATCACCACTGCCATCCCAGAAGATTATAAGATCATACGCAAGGACCGTACCGGCCACACAGGAGGAGGAATCGCTATCGTCCATAAGAAATCCATCCACATCTCAACCAGCTCTGACATCAATCTCGCCAACTCTGAACACCTTCACTTCCAGATCCACATCGACCCCAAGACCACACTCAGAGGCACCCTCCTTTACAGGCCACCAGGACCCCGTGCACAATTTAGTGAGGACATCACGGACTTCATCACCCCACACGCCCTCCCCTCCAAAGATTATATCCTTCTGGGAGACCTCAACTTTCACCTTGAAAAGAACAACGACCGCAACTCCACCACCCTTCTGGACAACCTCGCCAACCTCGGACTTAAACAACTGGTCACTTCCCCCACCCACATCGCAGGTCACACTCTCGACCCTATCTTCACCTCCAGCAATCATGTCTCCTTCAGCCACACTACGGCTCTCCTCTGGACTGACCACAGCTGCGTTCACTTTACCTACAACAAGCCCAAACCCAACAACCAACCCCAACCAACTCTGCAAAGAAACTGGAACAAAATCACCATCGACCAGATCTCCTCATCACTTCTTCTAAACCCCCCAGCCCACTCCTCAAACCCCGACCAAGCCGCCACCAACCTCACCCTTTGGCTTTCCAACAGCGCCGACATCCTAGCACCACTGAAAAAACGACAAAGCAAACTTGGCTGCAAGAAGGCATCATGGTTCAACGATGATCTTAAGAAATCCAAGAAACTCTGCCGCTCCCTTGAGAAGGCCTGGAAAAAAGACCCAACCACCAGCACCAAGGACGCCTTCAAAAACGCCACCCGCATACACCACCAACTGATCCGAAAAGCCAAGAAAACCGCCTTCACGACTGGATAACAACTCCCACAACAGCAAGGAACTTTTCAACATCGTCAAGGAATTTACCAATCCCTCGGCCAACTCTAACGACATCACCCCCTCTCAAACAAAACAGGTGATGGACCGAATGTGGATCAATGTCACACATTCACCCCAGTCCAAAGATCTGGGCCCAAATCCATCGTTTTTTTGCACTCCACACCACCCTGGGTTAGACAATGGCGATATGCAAATCAGCTCTGACCCTGTGCCCCATGGGAACAGTCCAGTCCGAACTACAAAAGCCATGTCCTTCCCAGAACGGAATCAAGCATCCGAGGACCGGACCGGTTTCGAGGTAACACCTCTCATCAGCCCGGCTAGCTTGACTCCAGTGGTGTGGAGTGCCTGGGACCCACGTCTGAGCATCCCCAGCGCACTTATGGCGGTATTGCAAACAAAACAGGTGATGGACCGAATGTGGATCAATGTCACACATTCCCCCCAGTCCAAAGATCTGGGCCCAAATCCATCGTTTTTTTGCACTCCACACCACCCTGGGTTAGACAATGGCGATATGCAAATCAGCTCTGACCCTGTGCCCCATGGGAACAGTCCAGTCCGAACTACAAAAGCCATGTCCTTCCCAGAACGGAATCAAGCATCCGAGGACCGGACCGGTTTCGAGGTAACACCTCTCATCAGCCCGGCTAGCTTGACTCCAGTGGTGTGGAGTGCCTGGGACCCACGTCTGAGCATCCCCAGCGCACTTATGGCGGTATTGCAAACAAAACAGGTGATGGACCGAATGTGGATCAATGTCACACATTCACCCCAGTCCAAAGATCTGGGCCCAAATCCATCGTTTTTTTGCACTCCACACCACCCTGGGTTAGACAATGGCGATATGCAAATCAGCTCTGACCCTGTGCCCCATGGGAACAGTCCAGTCCGAACTACAAAAGCCATGTCCTTCCCAGAACGGAATCAAGCATCCGAGGACCGGACCGGTTTCGAGGTAACACCTCTCATCAGCCCGGCTAGCTTGACTCCAGTGGTGTGGAGTGCAAAAAAACGATGGATTTGGGCCCAGATCTTTTGACTGGGGGAGTGTGTGACATTGATCCACATTCAGTCCATCACTTGTTGATTTTGCAATTGCCGCCCTAAGTGCGCTGGGGATGCCCAGACGTGGGTCCCAGGCACTCCACACCACTTGGAGTCAAGCTAGCCGGGCTGATGAGAGGTGTTACCTCGAAACCGGTCCGGTCCTCGGATGCTTGATTCCGTTCTGGGAAGGACATGGCTTTTGTAGTTCGGACTGGACTGTTCCCATGGGGCAACAGGGTCAGAGCTGATTTGCATATCGCCATTGTCTAACCCAGGGTGGTGTGGAGTGCAAAAAAACGATGGATTTGGGCCCAGATCTTTTGACTGGGGGAGTGTGTGACATTGATCCACATTCAGTCCATCACTTGTTGATTTTGCAATTGCCGCCCTAAGTGCGCTGGGGATGCCCAGACGTGGGTCCCAGGCACTCCACACCACTTGGAGTCAAGCTAGCCGGGCTGATGAGAGGTGTTACCTCGAAACCGGTCCGGTCCTCGGATGCTTGATTCCGTTCTGGGAAGGACATGGCTTTTGTAGTTCGGACTGGACTGTTCCCATGGGGCAACAGGGTCAGAGCTGATTTGCATATCGCCATTGTCTAACCCAGGGTGGTGTGGAGTGCAAAAAAACGATGGATTTGGGCCCAGATCTTTTGACTGGGGGAGTGTGTGACATTGATCCACATTCAGTCCATCACTTGTTGATTTTGCAATTGCCGCCCTAAGTGCGCTGGGGATGCCCAGACGTGGGTCCCAGGCACTCCACACCACTTGGAGTCAAGCTAGCCGGGCTGATGAGAGGTGTTACCTCGAAACCGGTCCGGTCCTCGGATGCTTGATTCCGTTCTGGGAAGGACATGGCTTTTGTAGTTCGGACTGGACTGTTCCCATGGGGCAACAGGGTCAGAGCTGATTTGCATATCGCCATTGTCTAACCCAGGGTGGTGTGGAGTGCAAAAAAACGATGGATTTGGGCCCAGATCTTTTGACTGGGGGAGTGTGTGACATTGATCCACATTCAGTCCATCACTTGTTGATTTTGCAATTGCCGCCCTAAGTGCGCTGGGGATGCCCAGACGTGGGTCCCAGGCACTCCACACCACTTGGAGTCAAGCTAGCCGTGCTGATGAGAGGTGTTACCTCGAAACCGGTCCGGTCCTCGGATGCTTGATTCCGTTCTGGGAAGGACATGGCTTTTGTAGTTCGGACTGGACTGTTCCCATGGGGCAACAGGGTCAGAGCTGATTTGCATATCGCCATTGTCTAACCCAGGGTGGTGTGGAGTGCAAAAAAACGATGGATTTGGGCCCAGATCTTTTGACTCGGGGAGTGTGTGACATTGATCCACATTCAGTCCATCACTTGTTGATTTTGCAATTGCCGCCCTAAGTGCGCTGGGGATGCCCAGACGTGGGTCCCAGGCACTCCACACCACTTGGAGTCAAGCTAGCCGGGCTGATGAGGTGTTACCTCGAAACCGGTCCGGTCCTCGGATGCTTGATTCCGTTCTGGGAAGGACATGGCTTTTGTAGTTCGGACTGGACTGTTCCCATGGGGCAACAGGGTCAGAGCTGATTTGCATATCGCCATTGTCTAACCCAGGGTGGTGTGGAGTGCAAAAAAACGATGGATTTGGGCCCAGATCTTTTGACTGGGGGAGTGTGTGACATTGATCCACATTCAGTCCATCACTTGTTGATTTTGCAATTGCCGCCCTAAGTGCGCTGGGGATGCCCAGACGTGGGTCCCAGGCACTCCACACCACTTGGAGTCAAGCTAGCCGGGCTGATGAGAGGTGTTACCTCGAAACCGGTCCGGTCCTCGGATGCTTGATTCCGTTCTGGGAAGGACATGGCTTTTGTAGTTCGGACTGGACTGTTCCCATGGGGCAACAGGGTCAGAGCTGATTTGCATATCGCCATTGTCTAACCCAGGGTGGTGTGGAGTGCAAAAAAACGATGGATTTGGGCCCAGATCTTTTGACTGGGGGAGTGTGTGACATTGATCCACATTCAGTCCATCACTTGTTGATTTTGCAATCACCCCCTCTCAAGCACTCTGCGACTCCCTAGCCTCATTCTTCCACAACAAAATTGCAGACATCCACAAAAGCTTTGACAACCAACCCGAAGACCAACCCACCCAACCATCTACTGAACCTCCACCCCCCTCGAACATCCTTAATGACTGGAACCCAATCTCCACTGAGGACACCATCCGCCTGATGAACTCCATCCACTCAGGATCCCCCACAGACCCATGCCCTCACCACATCTTCAACAAAGCAGACTCCATCATAGCACCGCACCTCCGAGACGTCATCAACTGCTCCTTCAAATCCGCCACCTTCCCGGAAAGCTGGAAACACGCTGAACTCAGCGCCCTTCTGAAGAAACCCACAGCAGACCCCACCGAACTCAAAAATTACCGTCCCATCTCGCTCCTTCCATTCCCGGCCAAAGTAATCGAGAAAGCTGTCAACAACCAGCTTGCCGCCTTCCTCGAAGCCAACAAATCCCTCGACTCCTCACAGTCCGGCTTCCGAGCAAAACACAGCACTGAGACCGCCCTCATCGCAGCAACAGACGACATTCGAACTCTACTGGACAATGGAGACACAGTCGCCCTCATCCTCCTCGACCTCTCAGCAGCATTCGACACAGTCTGCCATAGCACCCTTCTACAGCGCCTCAGAAACATCGGAATCCAAGGAAAAGCTCTGGAATGGATCACCTCGTTCCTCACCGGAAGAACCCAGAGAGTCCGCCTTCCACCATTCAAGTCAGTGGCCACTGAAGTCATCTGCGGCGTACCACAAGGATCCTCACTCAGCCCAACCCTTTTCAAGGTATACATGAGCCCCCTCGCGGCCATCGCCCGCCAACACAACCTCAACATCATCTCCTACGCGGATGACACTCAACTGATCCTATCACTCACCAATGACCCTAGCACCGCCAAAACGAACCTACACGAAGGAATGAAAGAAGTAGCCGAATGGATGAAACACAGCCGTCTGAAACTGAATTCAGATAATACAGAAGTCCTCATCTTAGGTACCTCCCCCTCCGCATGGGACGACTCTTGGTGGCCAGAAGCCCTTGGAAAAGCACCCATCCCGACAGACCATGCACGGAACCTGGGCGTCATCCTGGATTCCTCACTTTCAATGAACAGACAAGCCAACGCCGTCTCCTCATCCTGCTTCAACATTCTTCGCATGCTCAAAAAAACATTTCGTTGGATCCCCACCGAAACTAGGAAAACGGTCACCCACGCTCTGGTCACGAGCCGACTGGACTATGGAAACACCCTCTACGCCGGGACTACCGCTAAACTCCAGAAAAAACTCCAACGAATCCAAAACGCCTCAGCCAGGCTCATATTAGACATCCCGCGTAAAGAACATATCTCTGGTCACCTGAAAAACCTCCGCTGGCTTCCCGTCAATAAGAGAATAACTTTCCGGCTCCTTACCCACGCACACAAAGCACTCTACGAAATCGGACCAGAATGCCTCAACACACGACTGTCCTTCTACGCCCCCTCCCGCCAGCTTCGATCTTCCAACCAAGCCCTTGCCAATGTACCTCGCATCAACAAGACCACCATGGGAGGTAGATCCTTCTCCTACCTGGCAGCTAAAACCTGGAACTCACTTCCCACCTACCTTCGCCTTACCCAGAACCACCTAGCATTCAGAAAGCAACTTAAAACGTGGATATTTGACAAGTGATTCCCTACCCCTCCTTAAGCGCCTTGAGACCCTCTGGGTATGTAGTGCGCTATATAAATTCTCTGACTTGACTTGACTTGACTTGACAGCCTTCAGGCAAGAGACGGGTGATATCAGTCACTCCACAAAGTTTACTGGGAGGATGGTGTTCTCTACACTGAGGCTAAAGACCTGAAAAAAGGGGGTAACAAGAGGTTAGTGGTCCCCAGAAGTACAGCTAGTTCCTCCTGACTTTATGTCATGGTATTTCCTTGGCAAGTCATTTGGGTCAGACTAAGACTTGGGTCCAGTTGGTTAACCATTTCTATTGGCCCCACACTGCTGACAAAGTGAAAAAGATGTGCATCTTCTGTGCAACCTGTCTGGCCAGTGGCAAGATAGGGGGCAAGCCAAAGACACCTTTGATACCACTGCCATTGTTTGGGACACCATTTGAGAGGGTGGGGTAAGCATGTTTGGTTCCCTAGACCCACCCCCAGCATTAGGGAGCAGATAAATATTGGTAGTAGTGGACCATGCCACCAGGCTATACCTCTCAAAACAGTCCCTGAACATATAGTGGCTAGGGGCCTACTTGGTGTGATCGCCAGAGTGGGTTTCACAAAAGAAGTTGTTTCAGATAGGGGCACAAATGTAATGTACAGTTATCTGAAGGTGATGTGGGAAGAGTGTGGTGTTACCTGCAAGTTCACAACCCCATATCACCCCCAGGAAAATGGTCTGGTGGAAAGGTTCAATAAGACCCTTGAGGGCCTGATGAATGGTTTGTCTGACATATTCAGGAGGAGATGGGATATTCTCATCCCAAGCCTACTGTCTGCCTAAAGGGAGGACCCGCAAAAAGGGGTTGGCGTTAGTCCCCTTAAGTTGTTTGGGCACCCTGTTGGGGTTCCATTGTGCCTGGTGAGAAAGTTGTCAGAAAATCCTCTCAAAGCAGCCTATGAAAATGTTTTGGATTATATGCTAGACCTTCAATCTCACATGGCAGAGTACATGTACAAGGCTAGCAGAAAACTAGAGGCCAATCAGGAGGCCATGAATAGGACTGAGTAGAGTTTGCAGAGTTTCACTTTGTGGAACTCCTTGAAGTGGCGGAACAACTCTGCCTTTCTCCATGGATTCCTGCCAGTGGCAACATCTGTTAATTCATGTTGCTTTCACTGATTTATTGTGCCGGGAGTTTGTCCCATGCTGTAAAATCAGCACATTAATAATTATGGGGTAACCCTGTGTCCCTCAGAACCTAGGCATTGAACAAAAATACTGCAAATGGGTTTGGAAGATAGCACAATTTCTCAGCATGACATAATTAATATGCAGGTTAATTATGTCATGCTGGGAAATTGTGCCATCCGTCAGAACCGTTTGTAGTATTTTTGTAAAATCAGAGGAAACGGCAATCCAGAAGATGCTCCTGCTTTGTGCCACTCGAGTAAACATTCGACCCCAGAAGCAGCTTTCTCAATGAGGCAGCAGATTTATCAATGCGAGCAGTTATGACCTGTCACACTGAACATATTGAAAAATCTCACCAATAGGCAGTCCAGTGAGTGATTTTTTCTCGTGACCGGCTAGCCAAAATAATGTTGGTGAGCTGTTAAAGAGAAAACAACTCTGCTTGTGTCACTTTGCAGAGTTTTTTCTGTGCTCCATACACAGTTGGCAAAACTCAGTGAACTCCTCTGGCAGAGCTGAATTCTTCACCCACCCTTACAGATGAAGCAATGGCATGAGCAAAAGCCTACCCTGACTGAGTATGCTCCAGGACAATTGCCTGTGGCTCTTAGGGTCCTGCAGGACAGGTGGACAGTTCTAGGGAGAAAGGCGAGGTAACCTACCTGGTAGATTTAAACAACCTCAGGAACACCCATTGGGTCCTGCATGTAAACAAGTTGAAACTCCATCAAGACAGGGCAGATATGACAATGTTGATGGTCACAGAAGAAGGAGGAGAAGAGGAGATGGAGCCAGTGCACGATCTCCTCTTGAACAATGTGCATAATGGGTAAGTGGAGGGAGTGGTACTCACCCCCAAATTGCAACAGCACAGAGACTGCAATCAGGTGCTGGAGCAGTTTGCAGTCTGATCCCAGCCTACCTGTCGAGAGCAAGCAGCAGAGGTTGGCTGACCAGGTCAGAGCCAGCATAAAGGCTGAGGACGCACACATTTTTGAATTGACGGTAATTGAGCCCTCTGACAGTCCATGGGCCAGTCCAGTGGTGCTGGTACCCAACATGAATCCCCAGGACAAATAAAGGTTCTGTGTGGTCTACAGAGGACTGAATGCAGCCACAAGGACTGATGCTCATCTTATACTTAAAGCTGATAAGTTTATAGAGAGGTCAGGGGCTGCTAAGTATCTGAGTACATTTAATTTTACTTCATGCTACTGGCAGATTGCCCACAGTGAAGGAGCAAAGGACAGGTCAGCTTTCTCCACCCCAGAGGGACATTACAAGTTTAAAGCAATGCCCTTTCGATTAAAGAATGCCACTGCCACTTCCCAAAGGTTGGTGAACAAGTTTCAGTCTGGGCAGGAGCAATTCAGTGCAGCTTATCTGGATGATATAGCTGTGTATAATTCCACCTGGGATGTCACCTGCAGGAGGTTTGTTAGGTCCTATAGCAGGCAGGCCTGGCTATTAAGGCTGGTTTCTGCCAAATAGGGCAGAGTTTATTTGTGTACCTGGGTCACCTTGTAGGTGAGGGACCATGTACAACCTCTCCAGGCCATAATGCAAACGGTATTGGAATGGACAACTCCTATCACCCAGACACTGGTCAGAGCATATCTTGGTTTTCTAGAAGGTTTGTTAAGAACTATGGAACCATTGTGGCTCCCCTGACAGAATCCACTTCTAGAAAGAGGTCAATGAAAGTCATGTTAACCTAGACTGCCGGAAGGCCTTTGACATTCTTGAAGAGGCTATGTGTTCAACACCACTGTTTTTGGCTCCTGGTTACACAAAGGAATTTTTGGTTCTGACAGATGCTTCAGAACAAGGCATTAAATCAGTGTTGGCAAAGGTAAATGAGGAAGGCCTTGATCAAATAGTTGCCTTCATTAGCAGGCAACTTCTACCTAGAGAACAAAGGTGGAGTGCCACTGAGAGGGAAGCATTTCCTGTGGTTTGATCTTTCAAGAAGCCAAGACCACACCTGTTTGGTACTCACTTCTGTGTTCAAACTGACCACAGACCTCTCAGATTGATCATGTAAATGAGGAGGGAGAATTCAAATCTATTGGTGGGGTCCGTTTTTCTACAAGGAATGGACTTCACAGTGGAACACAGAACTGGAAGTGCCAATGCCAATGCGGATGGCCTTTCTCAGTTTTTCCACTTTGCTGATGAGGACTAACAGTGTCTACGTCAGTTACGATCTCATTTCATTTTGGAGTGGGCTACGTGAGAAAATCATCCTTATTGCTTGGTCACCCCCATTTATTCTGATGCTGGTGGTAACTAACTATGACTGTGCCATGGGCTCCGCTAATCAGGCCCAGGGCAGTGCTCTGATGAAATAGGTATACGATAATTGGGAATAATTACAATTTGCAATGACAGACACTGTAAGTCCCAAGTATGTAATAGAGCAAGAGGGATATAAACTACCTATAAGTCACTAGTATATCATAGGGCAGGGGAATTTAGGGGGCCAGTAGATTGTCAACACTGAAGTGTGCACTAGTGTGCTTCCTGCTGTCACATTTACATGCAGCCACTGGTCTTCAAAGAGAGAGAATGACAGGAAGGAAAGCCAGGCCTACCCTCTCTCTCCCTGTACCCCCAGCCAGATTGCAGGCCCAGGAATATTATTAGCAAAAGGTCAGGAGAGCTGAGAAGCGGGTGTTAATGGAAATCAGCCACTCCAGTGGGATGGTTTAGTCATTCATTATTTACTTTATTCGGTTTCATTTGGAGAAGACCAAAGGAGAGAACATAACCATCTTGAATTTAAAAGTGTAGTTGTTTCTAGGCCCAAAAATGTGCCAAATGTTGGAGGACGCTATCATGGTTCCGGAGGGCACCTTGCACCCCATTGGACAGGGGAACTCCCCGCTTGTTGCCCCAAATCATTGAATAAATACTTGAAAGCTGCATACCAACTCAGTTTAAAGTTTAGTTCTGATTTTCAATTCGCTGCTTTAAGCTACAGAAGAACAGCCCTGCTGGACCCCTTAAGTCACATAGGATTGCTCCCTGAAGGACTGCTCCTGTTACACATTTGGAACTAAAGCCCTGGGGACTTTGCCTTCTTCAAAACGGATCAAAGAGTGTACACCCTGAATTCAACACGTTAACAGAGCTACCCTGAACCATCTCACACAAGAAGTACCCAGGCCGGAGTGCGTCAGTGGGCTTTTAAGAATTTGGCCAGGTGCATGGAAATTGTGGTCTAAACTTCCAAGCACCATCTCAGAGTTTCTAGACCCTTGGTTTTGGTTTTTGAACACATTGATCCCTCAAGAGTAATTTCATGAAGATGTTCCAGGAGTTTGGAGCAGTTTGGAACAACTTTTGGAAAATTCCCCAGAAGTGGACAGACATGACGAAGAGAGTCAAGTCGAATAATGTCAACCCCGACACGGGCAGGATTTCTGCTTCGACCAACTGAAAAGCTCCAGAGCTCAAGACTTAAAGATTTCTAAACCAAGATGGAGAACCTCAATCAAATCCAGCTTGACAAATGTTGGTGATAACAATAACAATGTGTGGAATTGTTTAACAAGGAGACAAAGCAATAATTATTTATTATTGATGTAGACATATATTTGGTGCATCTAGATTTATCATGCACAGAAGGGATAAACTTTTTTCTTCTGTATTGAAATGCTTTACATACCGTTCTACTGAGTTAAGCTTGCCTACTTACAGCCAGTTGCCAAGGGTTGAGCCAGGGACTAATGTTTTGAAACCTTGTCTGGACCTATACTTGGTAGCCTTTTTGCTAGTGGTAGGTCCGTACTTACCCCTACTAATAATCAGTGTTCCACCTCTACCACATAACAAAGATAATAATTCAGTACATGCCACATGAACAGTGGGTGAAATGACACAGGGTAGTCTCAGTTCTGTGCACGTAGTAGGAAGAAATATGAAAGTGATGTTCCAGAAGATCCTATTCCATAGCATGGCCTTGCAAAGAAAATGTTGATTTTGTAGTTCATTATATCTGGTTGTTCATTAATTGCTCTGAGATTAAGTAGGAGGACTGCTATATGTCGTCTCCCATGTGAATGCTTGGTGAGTGGCTCATAAGTCCCATAATAATTTTGAAAGTTAGAAATGCAATATTCAAGCATATTTAGATGTTTTCTATTTCACGCATACTTTTTAATATGGTTCTAATCTAGCACTGTATGACACTTACGGCTATTCAGTCCGATATCACTTGCTGCTAGAAAGAATAAAATGAGAATAATATATTTAAGGAGCTGCAAGTTACAATATTCCACACAGACCACAAGGTTCAGATGTGGGTTAAGTTAAGGGAAGAATGTAAGCAAATTCACGTAGAAAGGGGAATTCAGAGCCAGTAAGCTATTAACAAAATCCTCTTCAAAAAGGGGGGAAGTTAAGTTGCGGAAGGCAAAGAACCAAGTAAAGAAACACATTTGCTGACCCTTATCTTTTTATTATTTTTACAGAAACAATGTACATAAACGTCGTTATCGAATGCCAAAAAGATAGCTAGTTCATGGTAAGCTGAAAAATTAGACATAGGCGTCAGGTGAAGAGTTGTTAATATTTTGGATTAAACAGCCTTAAAAGCTTCTAGAGTGTTTTAATGTAACTCCCTTCTGCCGCGTCACCAAGTGCAGATGGTCTATCGAATGAAAATATACGCTCTTTGTAATGGAGTTTGTTCCAAGAAGGATACCTCTGTTTAATGTTTTGTCTGATTTTGACATTCAGTAGTACTGAACCATGTTAAGCTTAAGTTTCAGAAATGTTAGATTTGATTCAAGAACACAGAGTTGGTTATACAGAGATACTCCTTAAGTGAAGATCGAACTTTAGGGCTGTTTAGCAAAATACTGAAACAATGCCCCAGAGTCTGTCCAATATTTACATGACAGCCATCATTACGAAAGGATAATAATTATCAAGGAAACCCTCTATGTGCCTCTTTTGGGATTACATGATCTGTGAAGTTATTGTAGGCTTGTCTTTTTCCGATTCTCTTGTTTAAATAGAGGTGGAATTTGTCATTACTCTGCAGATTTTCACGATGCAACATTTACTCCCCTTTAATTTAACACACCCAAAGAACTAAATGAACCTTTTTAGGTCTCGCCTGAGCCAGCGCATAGATTGTTCTGGCGAGAGATTTAGTAAGTGGGCTTTAAAAATCAGACCACACGCTTTTGCTCGTGGCCTAAAGCTTGCGGTTATGCTTGTGGTTATGCACACAGTCGCCATCTGGCTTTCCGTCATGGCTCATTAAGCGCATCGCTCGAGATCACTTTTACTGTTGCGGCTGCGTCACTTTCACGGCTGTGCGGACAATGTTGTTTTAATTTAGTTTTTGTTGTCACTTTGGCGGTCATCCATCGGCACACAGAATCTCGCCTTGTCCGAGTTTTTATTAGTGCACTAGTTGCATTTATCATGTGTGTAAGGACTTCACCACAAATTCTTCTTACTCCTCCTCCTTCTGGGTGAACAAACTAACATCGAAGCATCTCGGGGCACAAGAAGCAGCTATGGACGCAAGTATGGGCGCCAAGCCACTTCTCGGTTGGGTTGGAGTGTAAAGCGGGGCATCATCCAGGGCTATTAATGAAACCTCGAGCCCCACCTGCTTATTTTCATTTTCATAGAATTCCCACAATTGTGCTTCTGTCTCCCGTCACTCATTTTCTTCAGTGGTGCACTACAAAGCACCCATTACTTTGAGCTTCCCCAAACATGTTTAAAGGATTGCCTTGTTTAACTTTTAAATTTATTGTCTTTTTCTTGTTACTTATTTCCTGCTGTTCAAATTGAGTAAAAGCCTCTGGAGCCGGTGGGACTATGTTTCCCATGATGTCCTGTTACCTGCTAACCATGCCTGCATTCTTGACTTTGTTCAATGTTTGCATTACTCCCTCGAAGCCTGAAGGCATCATTCAAATCTCTGGGCATTTCTTAGACTTGACCCTACTCTTCTACTCAATCTCTGCCCCTGCCTCTATCACGCTTGTTACCTCCATCCGCAGAGCACCTTCTCAACACAGAAGGCTCATTTAGGGGCCCATTATGATCGCGGACGGACTTGAGTCCGTCCACGATCACTGAATAGGAGGGAACCTCCTGTGCAATTACGATGTGACCGCCACCATGGCGGTCACATCCTCTATTTTTAACATTGCGGCGGGTACCGCTTCAAGCAGCACCCGCCGCAATGTTAAAAATGCATGCAATGCATTTGTATGCAGAAAGCGGCAGGCACCATGCGGTGCCTGCCGATTTCTGCATGCAAATGCAGGGGGGTACCATGGGTACCCCCCATGTGCACCCCCCCCTTCACCCAGGGGGCCCGCAATGGGCCCCCGCAGTCCGTATGCTTTTCCACGGCGGAAAACCCGCCACGGAAAAGCTTATTTTTTTGGGCATCCTAATATGGCTGGCGGTGTCTGAGAGACACCGCCACCATATTAGGGCTTTTCCGCCGCGGTTGTAAGCCAACCACGGCGGAAAAGCTGCGGACTGAAAACAGGACCCACCAGCCATCCTAATATGGCGGTGGGTCTTTGGTGGGTCCGCTGCGGTTTTTCCGCATTCTCCGGGCCGGCGGTGGCTTCCGCAGGCCCGGAGGATGCAGAAAATCCGCACTCCTAATGTGCTCCCTAGTCTCTGAAGCACAAGCTTCACCACTGAGCATGGGCAGAAAATCCGTTCCGCTCGCGGATTTTGGGTAAATTCGCAATCCGCGAACTCTCACAAATTTACTGAAAATCCGCAAATTCGTACGCAGCAGATTTTTTTGCTAGGTGATACAATATTGCGGCGTGCGGCGTTCACTTACCGTCATTCGGCGTTTGCATTTTTTTTTGAGATATTTTGCGAGTGCTGCGCCATTTTGGATCTTGCTGCCGGATCCCGCTGGAGTTTGGCGACGCATCGCGAGAGTTCGCAATTGCGAGCATGTAGATGCGGCGGGCAGCAACAATCTCGCACTCGCGAAATTACAAAATTTGCAATTCTGAACAAGTTGACATTTGCCTGCACTTTTTTGGATTTGAGGGCTTTTTGACTTTCTTTGGATCACTTTTGGATTAGAAATCAACTTTCACAAGTAAGTTTGTTTGGGGCATTACAGTTGCTTTTCTGCAGGAAAATGAGTTTTGCAAAACTGAAAGCACTCAGCAGGTGCAAAAGTTCCAACTCATCATTAGTAACCATTCCCTGTAGTGCTTCCTGAGGGGCCCCTCCAGAGTTCAGTTGCCTACGTTTGTTTGGGGCATTTCAGTTGCTGTTCTGCAGAAAAACGAGTTTTGCATAACTGAAAGCACTCAGCAGGAGCAAAAGTTCAAACTCATCATTAGTAACCATTCCCTGTAGTGCTTCCTGAGGGGCCCCTCCAGAGTTCAGTTGCCTATTTGCAACTATTCTATGACCCTGCTTTGACCCTCACAGCAGGCTCATAGAATAACTACAAGTAGGCCACAAAGGTCCTGGGAAAAAAAATTGCACTGCAACAGAAAGAAAATTACAGATAAGGAAGCAGGTGCCAGACAGGAAATTTATATTCAGTGACACATTAATCAACCCCAAATTAATTCATGTCAGTTGAAGTAGGGCAGGTGTGCTTGCTTTCCCCCCCCCCATAATCTACAGTGATGAACCAGATATTAATTCATGTCAGTTGAAGCAGGGCAGGTGTGCTTGCTTTTCCCCCCCATAATCTACAGTGATGAATCAGTGGGTGGCAGTGATGTACCAGAGGGTGGCATGGGTGAATCAGAGGGTGGCAGTGGTGAAACAGAGGGTGCTGTGAACCTGTGTTGATGAACCAGACGTAGAAACAACAAAGTTGCGACCGTTGCGAGCCGACAAGTAACTGGCACAAAACCCTCGCGAACTGGCAGAAACCCTTGCGAACACAAAAAAAAATCCGGAAATTTGCGAGAGTTCGCGGATTTTGCGGATTGCAAGTTCACAAATACGCAAATTCGCGAACGCCAGAATCTCAAAATTTGCCCATGCTTATTCACCACTATATTTTTGAGTCCCGGCTCCTTCATCTTCTTATTTCGTGCCTCTATGACCTTTTCCTGAGGTCAAATCTTATTTTTGACAAAAACGTCTTTACATCGTTATGATCCCAAGAGGTTGAACATGCAGTCACCACCCACCCACAATTGTTTATCCTCTTACAGATTTACACCAAACATAGATGTAGATCAATGAGAGTAAATATATAATTTTTGGGGTATTTGTGCTGCACGGCAAAATGTAATGTAGAAAAACATCATTATGAAAATGTTTGGACGGCCCCACTTTGTCCCAATCAGAACAAGCATTGTGCACATGATGTGGCCTATCTTTAAGCTTTTGAATGACATACGCTTGTTGCCAAAAAGCTTCAGCATCGCATCTACATTTGGTAAATTCTGATTTCTTTGCTGAAACTGCACTCTAGCGCAACTCTACATTTTTCATACAGCTTTCTTTCTTTGGTTTCCAAATTACAGCAACAAAATAAACATTATACCCTTTTAGGATCCCTACACTCCACCAACGGAATTGTAGGGCATGCGACCAGAACATGGTGCAACTGATTAGCACTACCACCCCCCTGCAGTGCTTCCCCATCTGTGAGTCACTGCACCATAGTGCGCCGTCAAAACTAGCCAGAGGTGGCAAGCACAAAGCACACAGTTTGAGAACGAGAGCAAGCTAAATTTATGAAGAGTATCTTGTTGAATGTGTCAATGATTAAAAATATATACAGGTAAGGCGATAAGTAATTCATTTTCACTACTGATAACATGGTGACTTAGCATGCCTGCTGCAAAGCAGTGTGTGACCTGGTCCAAGAGGGAACTTTAGACTGTTATGCAGCCGATATGAATATTGGAAAATTATCGCTACGCTTGCATATGGTTTTGCTTAAGCACTACTCAGAACAGTAATTCATATTAGCTATGTGCCCCCCAGGTCAGGGCAGAGCAAAGTCTTCTCTTTCCTTATATCACCAGGTGGCACATTTGTTTACAGTGCATAATGCCGAGGCCTGCTGATATAAGGACTTGCCTACCCCTTCTGCCAGTGTGCTGTTTGCTGGGGGGAATCCTGCAGTGCTTCTTTATTTTTGCCAAGGAACCAGGAGAGAGGAACTGTGTGTGTACTCTCACGCTTGCTAAGAAAATCTCCAAGGACTGGAAGAGTGCCAGTCTCCTGCTGAAGTCACAGGGCTAAAGGACTTCATCTGCTTAAAGTGCTATTTGCTGGAACCTGTGAATCCAGCACCTCTGAAAGAACCAGCCATCTCGACGCCGACGGACGTCGCCGAATCCAGCTCGACATAGTGAGTACGGCTCCAGTGTCCCGCTTCCTTGACGCCGGCCGCCGGGCCCGATCGACGCCAGCAGCAACGCCAGTGAGTAGTGAGTTCGGCTCCAGCTCCAAGGGACCTCGTGTCTGCACCGCTGCTGATTGCATCGCCCTCGTGCCATCTCGACGCCGTGAGCGCTGCTCACACTTGCAACAGAATCATCGACATCGACGACTGCTGAGACCTGATCGACACCGAAGACGCGACGCCGGATTGCTGGACGCCGCTGATCATCGTGTGCTTCATTTTCCAAGGTACTGTGTTGTTGGGGGTCCGTGTGACTCCGGGCTCGACGTAGCGCTCCTCGCGGTCGACGCCGAACCTTTGGATTAACTTTGCCTCGACGTCGTGTAGCTCCCGTGTGGGTTACCTTGTTGCTAAGAACTGTGTTTCCAAGAAGAAGAATTGCTTTGATACGAGCCACTTTTTCTCTGGCTACTGTTATGGACACCATTCCCCCCCTTTGCCCCGGCTGTGGGTACCAGCTTTCGCAATCTCGTCTGCCAGGCTCCTTAGCCTCGGATACCTTTAATAACACTCTGTCTCATGACATGGATATCAGTTCCTTTCATGGTTACCGAGCTGCGCTTATCAACACACGCTCCCTTCCATCCCATAGCCTTCTGATCAGCGAGTTTATTCTCACATATGACCTTGATTTTCTTTTCGCTACCGAAACCTGGGGAGATGCCGGCTCAGGACCGGACTTCTGCAATGCAACCCCTAAAGGCTATAGTGTAGCCAGGCATGATAGACTCATAGGAAGAGGTGGTGGACTCGCCATTATTTACAAGAACCAGTATCGTACCACACTTGATCCTATACACTCCACCAATTGTGAAGCTGCCACTGTTGCTATCAGCATAAATCATAAACAAGCCCTTAAAGGAATCCTGTTATACCGCCCTCTTCGTCCTCGAAGTTCCTTTCTCTCCACTCTTTCGGATTTCAATGACCATATCATAAGCTCAATGGAATACATGATATTGGGAGATTTCAATTTCTATTTGGAAGAGCAGGATAATCACGAAACAACTCAACTTACTGATGACCTCTTGACTCTAGGACTTCACTTCATCAACTGGTAAAGGGAGCTACACATCAGGCGGGACATACATTAGATGGTTTGTTCACCAACAATCCTGATATCTCTGTATTGGACACTCTTCCCCTTATGTGGTCCGATCATAGGGCTATTATCTTTGGGATACTCACCCGGACTGCTAATCCTCCCCCCCCCCAGGCCACGAATCAGGACAGGGACTCGTGCCTGGAAGAATGCGGATATCCCTCAGATGTTAGACCTTCTCACACTATCCTGTCCTACGGGAAGAGGTAACCCTGCTCTATCAGCCTCCGATTTCCAAGACTGGATTCGGAATGCTGCTGACCAAGTGGCCCCAGAGAAGCTCACGAGACCTAACCGAACAACTCAGTCGGCGGCTTGGTATACCGAGGATCTAAGGCTCCATCGACAACATTGCAGGAACCTGGAAAGGTGTTGGAGGAAATTTTATTGCCCCATAGCCAAGCAATCCTATAAGGACGCCCTCACAATATATAAAAAGGCAATCATAGCTCGAAAAAGCACCTTCTTCTCGGCCCAAATAGAGAATGCCAAGAACTCTGCTAGAGAACTGTTCTCAGTTGTCACCACGTTGTCCACTCCTTCCACAGGTTCCGGGGTTGAACCCTCTCAGACTTTTTGTAATGCTCTGTCCACCTTTTTTATTACTAAGGTGGCAGACAAATACTCATCCTTTGAAGGGGATATAAGGACCCGACCCAGAGTTTGCATTAGGGAAGAATTAACACCTCAACACGATCACGATCTTCTCCCCTTCTTTGCCTCCACTACGCAAGACCACATCAGCAAGCTTATTCTCTCTATTAAGTCTGGCTCCCCCTTGGACCCTTGCCCTCCCTCTGTGATGGCTAATCTTAGCGAAGTGATCTCGCGACCACTTATGGAAATTTGCAACACCGCATTCCAAACCGGTCAATATCCAACCTCTTGGAAGAAGGCGGTGATTAAACCCCTCTTGAAAAAACCCTCCCTGGACCCCACAGCTGTGGCTAGCTATAGACCAATTGCGTGTCTCCCCTTTCCTGCCAAAATATGCGAATCCTTGATGAACAAACAACTGTCGGAGTTCGTCGATACTCACCAACTTCTCGACGAAACGCAGTTTGGTTTCAGGAAAGGGCATGGAACCGAGACCGCGTTAATAAAGGCCTCAGATGAGATTAGAGCCATCATGGATCAGGGAGGTGTGGCCGTCCTGATTCTCTTGGATCTGTCTGCGGCCTTTGACACGGTCGACCATGCTATTTTGGTCGACCGTGTCGCAGCCCTGGGGATAAACGGCATGGCCAGGGATCTCATTTCATCTTTCCTGGCCAACCGTACCCAGACAGTGAAGTTGGGTGATTTCTACTCTCCTGTCTCTGCACTCCCTTGTGGAGTCCCACAGGGCTCCTCGCTAAGTCCAACGCTATTTAATATCTATGTAGCGGACTTAGCGAGGGTAATAAAGGCCCATGGGCTGCGACTGACATCCTACGCAGATGACACCCAACTGGTCCTGGCAATCCACAAGGACGGCCCAGTGGTGGCAACTAACTTCCAAAAGGCCATGCTTGCTGTTAGCACTTGGATGGCCTCCAATTGTTTGAGGCTCAACTCGGACAAAACCGAGATTATGACCTTCGGTAAGCTCTCCCCGGAATGGTCCTCCATCTGGTGGCCTGTCCAGCTGGGTTCTCCACCTGTCCCGGTAGAAAAGGTTAGAAACCTGGGAGTTATTTTTGATAGCAAGTTGTCATTCAGCCTTCATGTCAACAAGTTTGTGTCAGCTGCGTTCTTTATTTTAAAGAAAATCAAAAAATGACTGCCTTACCTCCCTACCTCAGCGGGGAAGACCCTAGTTTCCACCTTAGTATTTTCAAAAATTTATTACGGGAATGCCCTCTTTCTAAATACTCAAAAACACGTCCTATCAAAGCTTCAGTCGATACAGAATGCGGCGGCAAGGATTCTTCTTGATATCCCCCGTCGCCAGTCCACCACTCCCGCCATTCGTCATTTGCATTGGCTAAAAGTAGAGAGCCAAATTAAATTCAAGGCCCTCTGTATTGCCTATAAGGCAGCACATGGCGTCGGACCTAAATTTTTGACAGAAGCGTTTCAGCTGTATACCCCCAAGAGGCAGCTTAGATCCGCCAACATCTGCTCTCTTCCAGTGCCTCGTACAAGAACGGTTACAAGGGGAGCAGGCGCTTTCTGGTGGCTACACCCAAACTGTGGAACTCACTGCCATTGGCGATTAAAACTGCCCCCAATTTGATGAGCTTCCGTAGGCTCTTAAAAACATGGCTGTTTAACCAGTAGAGTTGCTGTCTGATCGTAATTAGCTTCCATATGCGCCGAGACACCTTCGGGTATTTGTATGCGCAATAAAAATCTCGAAAATAAATAAATAAAATAATATTGCTGGCAGGCAGCTCTGAACCTATGCTGGAATCAAACCCGCTTGGCACATGTTAGCAGGAGTGAGCATCCAGTTTTGCACTGGGGGTATATAATTAAAAGGCACATTCTGCCTGCTTTATATTAAGTACCTTCAGACAACTTAATCAGAAATTCATCTTTTAAAACGGTGGCAGAGCCCACCGCTCATACAAAAATACAGTTCTCATTTTAATGCTAACAAATAAATAAATGCACAGCGGCCAAGGACCTCCCTGGTAGCTGGAGATGCAGATGTCTATCTGTATATCGCTAAACAGTGGCTTAGGCCTGTTCCAAGGGTTTTCAAGTTGGCCAGTTTGTAAGACAAAGGAAATGACTATGAAGGGTGAATCTGTCTGGAATCCGCAAAAATTCAACTATAAACACTTCCTTTTTCCATCATTCCACTCCATGCCATATAATTACAAACAATCAAATAAACTCCACTCAATTCAACTCCACACCATGCCACAAAATTCCACTTCACATAATACCACTATCCTACAAAATTACACTCCACACAACACAATTCAACTCCAGATATTTTCACTACACAATTACACTCTTACCTACATTTCACACCAGATATTTACACTCTACAAGTCTCTACTAAATTTAAAAACACATAATTCCACTCCACAAAGAAATTCAACTTCGTAACATGCCACATAATTCTACACATTATAATACTAGTCCACCCAGTGCTACATAATACCACTCCAAACCATCCCACATAATTCCACACAACACCACACAATTCAATGCCACACAATTCTGCACTACACAACAAAATTGCCATGCACATAATACCACTCAGTGCCACATAATTAAACTCCACATAATTACACTCAACTCAATACAACATGAAACACCCCACATAAATGCATTCTATACAACATACCAGCAATCCACATAAATGCACTGCACATGAAACAATTCAAATAAGCATGATTTTACGGACTGCCACACAGTTTCACGCCACACAATTCAACTCTACAAATTTCCAATACACACCACATAATTCAATACAAAACAACATATTTAAACTACACAACATAATTCCACAACACACCACATACCTCCAATCCACACCACAAATTTCCACATCATGCCACAAAAAGTAACAGCACTACACAATTCAAATCCACAACATGCCACTATACAACACACAGTGCCATTCTACATAATTAACTCCATAACACACAATCTCACTCCTCACAATTCCACTACAGTTAATACCATTTAGTAACTAATCACATAATTCCAAAACATACAATATATTTCCACTGCACAAAACCACAGCCCCAACTGCACACCACACATTTCCACAACAAATAATTCCAATACAACACATTTCAACCTCACACTTCCACCAACTCTAGCTCACCCCCACCTACCCACTGTCCTTCTCATCTCTCCTTCCCACTACCCCTATCATCTCACAATTCCACTGCCCCCTCTCATACAGGCTACCTTCCTGTACCTCCTTGCGCTATACACTAGTCCACCACTTGCCCCTCCCCTGCAGGTCCCCTCCGACTCGTCTATCTCACTCTCTCTCAATCCCTTCTCTTATGCACTCTTGCCACCTCTCTAATATTTGTTCACTTCATGTCTTCAAGCACAGTTTCTTTCCCATGTATCTCACATTTCTGCAAACATCTTTGCACCGTCATCCTTTCAAGACAACTGTATTGCCCAAATTGAACATGATCCCCAAAAGAAAGAACTTTCAATCCCCAAATCAATCAAAAGTGCAGTCTTGAGTTGAAAGGACACTATAGGAAATGGTAGCAGTAGGGCAGCCTAGATTGGGTGGCCCATCCAAGAGAAACTACACAGGAAATAGAAATGCATTAAGGATTAAGGGTGTCTCCCACACTTTCAGGGCCTACTGTCTAAAGCTATATTACGGTCGCAAACCCTCCAATTTGCAAAATTGCAAATAGGGCTTTTATGTCCCTCTTTGAATTGGAAATAGGAGTGGGCATAAAACGCCCCTCCCCCATATTTTAAGAATAGCAAAATCATGTATTAAAGAATAGAGACCACACTTAGTGCAGCAAACAACTGGAGTAGTGATTTTCAAAGGGGACTCTGCTACAGCTTCCTTTTTGTGAATTATGTTAAGCATCCTTGGGAGAATATGGCAGTGGTTCGGACCCACTGCCACCAGATCTCTTTTTTAAAACAGGAAAAAGCAGCAGCAATTTCATTGATGAGCACAAGCTGCTCTAAAAACATGTCTTCCTGTTGTGAATACAATTACGAGGATGGAGCCATGCTGTCCTCTACAGGTCCTCCCTGGCTTTGTAACCAATTTCTATTGGGATGGAGGGCGCGGTGGACATAAAATGTCACATGTCTTATTAATATCAAATATGAAGATTGGTTTCGATCTGGGTAAAAGGGCAATTTGTGGTGCCATATACTAACACAGAAGTGGCATCTCAAATTCACATCCCGGTTTGCACATGGTTGTTCGCACATTGAGCATTCCCTGAGGTGGTGCAATATGGTGGTGTGTTGTTGAGACAATTAGTTTTTTTCATATATTTGCTGTATGCACCCTCCTCTAAAGGAGGTACTAAGATAATAAAAAGAACATGATTCACTTACTTGTTTTATCATATGTTTGCCAACCACGTAACTCCAAAGGGAAGTCAGGGAATATACTTCATCTTCAAATGTATTCTTAAGTCTCTCCCATATGCTCATTGGGTTTTGGGGTGGCTTGGTGCAGTACTCTTTCAGCTTATTTTCATGATCCTCTATATTTTTGGACCAATATATGTCTTCATATATTAAAGACATGCACCTGCATAAATAAAATGTTGAATGAGTAATTAGGTCTTAAACCTAAACTAAATTAAGGCAGATTAATATTTGGGGTGGTCAACTGCCCACCTCAGGGAATAATAACACTTATTTTCACTAAATTAAACCAACCACAACTGCCTGGTAGCTAAGACGCAAGTATTTATGCAGTACCTAAAAAGTAATAAAGTGAAAACACTAAAAATTAAAAATCACAAAATGAGTTAGACATATATATTTAAATGTAAAACAGAATGACATTGCAAAGACAAAAATGCAATAAGGGGAACCACAGATAAGAATGTTTAAGGATTTAAATACAAGTAGCTCCAAAAAGCACAACGCACCATTAATAATCTATAGACCTGGTGGACCAGGACTTAGTTCAATTTGAAGTCATCCAACAGAACAATGGAGTCTATGCCTTTGTCCTGGTAGAATACAGAGCAGGTCTATTCCTTCAGGGATCCACCCAGGTCATAGAAAGCAGGTCCAGTCCTCTTCCGATTTTCTTCAGGTCCAGTAAGTGTTCTAAGGAGAGTGCTAACTTCATGGTTGGCACAAGCTAGTGGGTTGCGGAGACTCCGGCCTCCTCACTAACCGACGAGAGGTAAAGGTTCCAGGGACAACACTACTCACTTTTTCAGCAGTTCCTCTTGGCCTTAGTCCTAAAATCCTACAGTGCTCCTCCCTTGAATAGCCAAGATAGAGAAGCCCATTCTCCCTTGTGCAATGCCTGTATTCCAACACTGAGGTGTGACCAGGATAATGAGCAGTCTCCTCTCCTATGCCCATGTAAACCAATTCTTGGGGTAGCTTTCCTACCACCAGGTTTGATGCTAACCTGCCCAGGGTGAAAAAGGCTACTTCCTCCAGGTCTTCTCTTCCATTTACTTGTGAAAGAGCAAACGCCCTCTCAAGTTAATGAAGTTCCTTTTTTTCATCCTAACTGGTCTTTTGGCAAGCGGAAGAAAAACACTACCCACACCCAGGCCATTGTCTCTGCTCTGAAAGCAGTTGTGTCACCTCTTTAGAACCTCATTCACGTCAGGTACAGCCGAGGAGTTCCCGAAGAGCTAATGCAAATTAGCCTTTTGCTGCTTCAGGCTGGATAAAGGTAACTTTAAAAAAATTACATTTGAAATATATTTTATAACAATCTTGACTTTCCTGGTAGATTGAATTTCTAAAAACATATAAAATAAGTCTTTAAAGGCAGCCTATACCTGGTACGAGTCAAAGGTTATAGATCAAAGTGTATAATGTTTACTTTGACGTTTCCGATGTACCGGTTTCAGCCTGATACGAGTCCAAAGTTATAGATCAAAGTGTATAATGTTTACTTTGACGTTTCCGATGTACCGGTTTCAGCCTGATACGAGTCCAAAGTTATAGATCAAAGTGTATAATGTTTACTTTGACATTTCCGATGTACCGGTTTCAGCCTGATACGAGTCCAAAGTTATAGATCAAAGTGTATAATGTTTACTTTGACGTTTCCGATGTACCGGTTTCAGCCTGATACGAGTCCAAAGTTATAGATCAAAGTGTATAATGTTTACTTTGACGTTTCCGATGTACCGGTTTCAGCCTGATACGAGTCCAAAGTTATAGATCAAAGTGTATAATGTTTACTTTGACGTTTCCAATGTACCGGTTTCAGCCTGATACGAGTCCAAAGTTATAGATC
The DNA here is from genome assembly GCF_964263255.1 of Lissotriton vulgaris. Classification (NCBI taxonomy): domain Eukaryota; kingdom Metazoa; phylum Chordata; class Amphibia; order Caudata; family Salamandridae; genus Lissotriton; species Lissotriton vulgaris. Next base: position 1,530,228,711 of record NC_141693.1, read on the forward strand.
AAAGTGTATAATGTTTACTTTGACATTTCCGATGTACCGGTTTCAGCCTGATACGAGTCCAAAGTTATAGATCAAAGTGTATAATGTTTACTTTGACGTTTAAGATGTACCGGTTTCAGCCTGATACGAGTCCAAAGTTATAGATCAAAGTGTATAATGTTTACTTTGACGTTTCCGATGTACCGGTTTCAGCCTGATACGAGTCCAAGGTTATAGATCAAAGTGTTTAATGTTTACTTTGACGTTTCCGATGTACCGGTTTCAGCCTGATACGAGTCCAAAGTTATAGATCAAAGTGTATAATGTTTACTTTGACGTTTCCGATGTACCGGTTTCAGCCTGATACGAGTCCAAAGTTATAGATCAAAGTGTATAATGTTTACTTTGACGTTTCCGATGTACCGGTTTCAGCCTGATACGAGTCCAAGGTTATAGATCAAAGTGTTTAATGTTTACTTTGACATTTCCGATGTACCGGTTTCAGCCTGATAAGTGCAATTCTTTTTTGGGCTACTGAGGTAATATGCCATATCGAAATTAACACATCTTCCACTCTCAAATGTTATTTGCACTGCAAGGTGTTTTAGGGGTGATTTATCTAATATTTAAATCAGATTTTCCCACTTGTAAAAAAAGGTGCCTCTGTGTGATTTTCAAAGGCTGCACAGCAAGGTCCAAGCTGCTGTTGTCCAGCCACACAGCATAGACCATGTTTTAACTGGCACTGTAATGGATGGCCCAATGTGTGATGCGGTCAACAGAAGGCATTTAATTTATCATGCCTGGGGTGTATTTCTGCACCATATCCTATGGCCTTATGGGAACTTTCATTATGTCAATCAAGTTTAAGCCAATGTTGACAAGTTTAAAGGGGACCAGAGGCATTTCAATTCTGTGTAGCAGAGGTAACAGTGTACAGAGAGAAAGTAATCTCACTACAGACTCCAAAATGATTGACTTTATCCAAGGGTAGAGCAGTGGACCCACAACATGCAAAAATGTTTGTGCCCCTTGTAGGCAAAAGAAACCTCAGTCTTTGACGTTTAGAGATGAAGCCAATTATTCCTCATCAACTGCTCAGTGCATTTAGGACCGGTCATCCTCTGGATTACTACCAACCTCAATAACGATGTGCCAAGTTATACATTTGCAGCAGCCCAGGAAAAAAGGCAGAGCAAACATATGGAAGACTGCCATCATAGACAGGGGGTAACTGTACAGGAGTCTCACAGTCTTTTTAATAGCATCAAACTCCTTAACCCCACTCGGGGAACAAGGTTCTGCAAGAGACAGTGGGCTCAGTTTAGACCCAGTACCTCTACATGGGTGTGTAAATGTGTATGCAGGGAGCACCGATGCATTAGCTAAGCATTAGGAAAGCCACTTGTTTGGAGTCCTTGATGGGAAGTTGATTTTGTATGCCCTAGAAATACTTAAAGGAATAGATTTAGAAGGACTTGCACGACCTACCTTTCCTTGATTGATTAGTTGAGTGTACATTAGAGTGTAAGAGTATGTTGAGCTTTGAGGTAATTGGGTTAGCTGCAAACTATTCTCAGGCAAACACTGCAGGACCATTACCATGCTGGGCAGGGGATGTGGGGAACAGATCTATCCTTTGAGTGTTCCTTTTAATTCAGGAACTAATCTAAGAGGAATTTCCTGACTGAGTGTATCCAAGGATCAAGGGTTGCCAAGCCTCCAGTGGTTACTAATGGCTTTCTGTGTCAAACAGAACACATTCATGTAGCAAACCTAAGCACACAAAATAAACAAGAGTTGCCAACCATGCACCCACTAATGGAGTAGGCAGTGCATTCGGGATGTACATGGGTTCACCACTAATGACATTTTCAGCACTAAGTTGTTATCCTACTTTTGCAAAAGGAGGAAAATTCAGATTGATCCCATCAAGGAAGGAAAATTAACCCTGGCTGAGATGTAGCAGAAATATGTTTTGTGATGGGAAAACTGCTTGTGTGAGATGCTAAGGCTAGAAAAATGAGAGGTAGTAAAAGTGTTTATATTGTTTGTGACTGGGTAGTTTAGGTAGCCTACAGTTGAAGGCATTACAATTAAACTTTTGAAAGAAAAGGTCTCAGGCTGAGGTTTTGTGATCCAAAAGCTTTCTATATTTGTGACCGCGAAATAGCTTTGGGGTATGCAAGACATCCACACTGTGATACAGTAACCAGATACTTTATCACTAAATAGGTTCACCATTGGAGGTGGCAGGTTTAGGGCATTCTTTCCAATAATTCCTTTCAATATGTAGCAATGGTTGGCGATTACGGCTGTGACCTACTGGAAACAAATATAGACAAGTTGTAGAATGTGTCCATTGTATTAAAAGCGTTCAAGATGGACACTTTATTGTCAACAGCAGAGCTGGCCTTTTTTTCACAGATCTTTTCGAACAGCCTTCAGCTTTAAGCCACGACCTACTTTCAAATAAACCTCCACAACCCACATGCGCTAAACCTGTCTTTTGTTTAATGTAAAGTACTTCTATCACCCCAAACTTTAGTAATTTCTAAACTGTGCAGCATATAACTTTTAAAATGCACAATTACCCTTGTCTCCAGGCTGATGTCATTTCCATGCTATCGACACACGTAAACTCAGCGACTCTGTAATGTATATGATTAGGGTGTTTTCAGTCGTCATCAATAATGTAATTTAACGTGTAATGAGTGATGTAATATATAAGGTCATAACTAGTGCTTAATGGGTGTGCAGTTGCAGTTCACATTGTTAGATCAGCAAACTATAACACGTTGACTTCAGAGTTGTTTTCCTTGTTTTCAAGCAGTAGTATTTACCTTTATGACACCTAGCTATACCGTCAACTAAAACTTGTTTCTTCTTTCAGCAAAGTACTGGTGTTCTTTTAACGCAAGCTAAGATATTATTAGCATACCTTGCAATCCTAACTATAATATAGCTTTAATGTTTCCTTTTTCAACTAGAGCATATATATAGTGTGACAACCTGGTTGTTTAAAGCAAAAACGTATCTCGGAAGAAGGGGCGATGCAGATAGCAGTCCAGGACCTCACCGGGCTGGTCCGATGAGATGAAATCTTGGAGGAGGCTCCAGATCAACAGGGGCCATGAGTGAGCCTGAGACTATAGAGTCTTGCTGGTGCTGCATGCTTTTCCCTCCTTACACAGTGGACAAAACACATTAGACTTTTGTTGTGCATAATGCCCTCACCTGCCGCGATCAGCAGAAGTAACAATGGACACCACTCACAAGGCCCTTCTGTGTAGGGTGATCAGGCGTCCCAGCTTTGCCAGGACGGTCCCCGTTTTTCACCAGCTGTCCGGGCAGATTTCAAGAAATTTAGCTCATGTTCTGGTTTTTGGAGAGGGTAGAGTAAAAACAGGGGGTGAGGGGGGATGGTGGGATTTATGTTTTACAAAGCTGGGATAGTTAGCAGTTGTTCCAAGAAAGCAATTTAATTCACAGGCAAACTACTGAGTTTATGTTTATGTATGTTCGTACTCAGGGCTTTAAGTGGGGGGAGGATCTATGGGGGTCTGAGCCCCCTCGTTTTTTTTTGGGGGGGGGGCTCAAAAGGGGGCTCTAGGGGGCTCTATTTTTGGGCCTCAAAGGTCAAAGGTGGGGTCACCAGACGTCCCGGTTTTTGTTTGGTGCTACTAGTGTGGGTAACATGTCTTGATAGTGAAATCCTGCCAATTTCGTTTTTTACTATTGAAAGGCCATCTTGCCCTTAGGATAACATGGGGAATGCTGTGTAACAAGTTTACCTGCATAGCCTCCCATAACGGCAAGGAAATCCTGCAATAGATTTCTACGTAATGAAAATAATTTTTACATGTTTTAAAGTGTTTGGTATTTTATGGCTTATACTTAATAAATATACCTTTTTGCTATTTTATTATCATTTGCTGGATGCGACTTCATGATTTTCTTAAGCACACAATGCTAGTTATCTTGATTTAGACCATGCCCCTACTCGGATAGACCACACTCCTTAAGGAAATTTGCCACGCCCCTTTCAGAGCACCACCAGTTTTTTTTCCCCACTTAAAGCCCTGTTCTTACTGCCTATTTTGTAATTCTCTCCTGAGGAGCGCTGTCATTCTGTGCGCTCCCTTGAAATAAAATTATAGTCCTTCTATTTTTGTGACATTTCCCAGTTTCTTGCTTTAAAATTCTGGTCACACTACTTTTGTGACCGGGGCTGTACCTGGCTACCGTAGACTCCCGATGTTGCACTAATTGCTTTACCGTTGACTTCTGCTTAGAATGCTGGGGATGCCTGGACTGCTGCATTGTGATATATAGCAGCACAAATACACTTCCTGGACTACTCAAAATCTTACCTGCCAAAGAACGCGGCACTGCCTGGGAGATCAGGCTTTACTTGACTCGACTGCCTCCACACTGCACCTCTACTGATAGTCCCCATTAGTGTTGCATACCTACCTATGTAGCCCTTTGGCAGCAGAGGGCTGCGCCTCACTACAGTAACCTCATGAAAAGACACTGACTGCCTCACTGTTGATTGGGCTGGTACCTCTGCAGGGTGCTAGGCTACTCCTCATAAAGTAAAACACACAAGATGATGGACGGAATATTGCACAATGGCAAAACATTCACCCCCAGTCACAGATCTGGGTTGAATCCATCGTTATTTTGCTCACCAAGCCACCCCAGTTCAGACATGGCTATATGCAAATAAGTCTTGACCCACGTCTGGGCATAACCTTCCCACATAGGGTGAACAGCAAAACACACAAGATGATGGACGGAATGTTGCACAATGGCAAAACATTCACCCTCAGTCACAGATCCGGCTTGAATCCATCGTTATTTTGCTCACCAAGCGACCCCAGTTCAGACATGGCCATATGCAAATCAGTCTTAACCCTGTGCTTCACGGGAACAGTCCAGCCCGAACTGCCAAGCCATGTCTTTCCTGGACCGGAATCAAGCATCCTAGGACCGGTTTCTGGCTATCAGCCATCTTCAGCCAGGATAGCTTGACTACAGTGGCTTAGTGAGCACGGGATCCACGTCTAGGCATACCCTTCCCACATAGGGTGAACAGCAAAACACACAAGATGATGGACGGAATGTTGCACAATGGCAAAACATTCACCCCCAGTCATAGATCTGGGTTGAATCCATCGTTATTTTGCTCACCAAGCCACCCCAGTTCAGACATGGCCATATGCAAATCAGTCTTGACCCTGTGCCTCATGGGAACAGTCCAGTCCGAACTGCCAAGCCATGTCTTTCCTGGACCGGAATCAAGCATCCTAGGACCGGTTTCTGGCTATCAGCCGTCTTCAGCCAGGATGCTCACATGAGGCACAGGGTCAAGGCTGATTTGCATATGGCCATGTCTGAACTGGGGATGTGTGGAGTGCAAAAAAACGATGGATTTAGGCCCAGATCTCTGTACTGGTGTGAATGTATGACATTGTTCTGCATTCTGTCCATCAACTGTTGTTTTTGCTCTCCTCATAAAGTGGCACACTCACTCTACTGGGCTACACAACTTAATATTCACCAGCTGCACCCCTATGCAACACGGCACAGACTGGACCACTTGATCTGACTGGCATGACACAGCACCACCATTTGCCATCCCTGCGTGAGTGGTATAATCCACTTGACTGGGCACTATCCTCTGGCTGCGCTGTGGTATAGCAGGTTGTGGTAAGCTTCATACACTTAAAACTGCTATACTACAGCACCCACATAGGTCATCACAAGCTGCTGTTGGATGCTCCAGGCTCCTCCTCACCCATACCTGTTGGGGGCGCGGGGGGGCACGATGCTAAGACACCCAGCAGTCCATTGTGCTACCTCTCGTCAGGACTCCTGCGACATGCCTATTCCATTGACCTCGTCTGACAGCACTTTTACACCTTGAGCACTAGCTAGCACTCCATGTTCCCAGATAAATACTACAACCAAGCCTAGACCGAGGATAAGAGACAGTCATCTACACTCTTGGTTGGTGCTACATCCCATGTGCTGCCTTGCTACTTACCAGTTCACCTCCATACCGGATCCTTAACCTTCCTGATTTATTGTGGAGATCACAAACAATGTGAACTGCTCTTCGAGTAACCCAGACCCACCTGGCACCAGAGATCACACTCAGACACAGATGAATATTGGACACAGACGCTGGACCAGATCCAGTGAATGGAATTGCCTCTGTTAAGGCTGAACTCCACGCTGGGTTTTGTTCAATCGATGCTTGCTTTGATGCTCTTACCAATCGACTCGATCATATGAGTGAAAGCCTGGCCTGGCAGGCCACTAGAATGGATGGTGCCGAAGAGTGTATCTCCAGACAAGAGAATGGAGCAAAGACTTAAGACTATAGCAGCTAAAACATCAAAACGTGCTCCTGCGGGAATATCGTTCAGAATAAGGGTATTGCAGAATCCAGAGATGGGGAGCTCAGCTGAATTCGAGCAGTTCCTTTAACCCCTTCGACGCTGATGACGAGCTGGGCTCGTCATGGCGTAGCCTCCTGGCACGCTGATGACGAGCTCAGCTCGTCACGTAACATGCGATTTACGAAAACTCAGCGCAGGAGCAGAATTCCGCTAGCGCGCATGGAGTTAAGGCCCTTTTGATCATCATCATTTTAGCTCAACCTTTGTGGTGGAGCCCAAGACCACCACCAGGTGCTCCCCCACACACAATCCGCTCTTACCTGCTTAACTTCAGAGACACTCCACTTCGACTGGGCCGTGAACAAGGCCCATTACAATACCAGGGCTCCACTAGCTCTCTCTTCCCTCATTTCACCATGGCGGTTCAGGAGGCACAGCGCAAACACCAGGATGTGAAGAACGACATCCGTAAATATGGGCTTCAAGCACACCATGTTGCATCCTGTTTGTCTGCGGGTTGAGGTTAACAGTTAACCTCGCTTCTTTGACACTTCAGCAGAGGAGCAGACTTTTGAATACGGCATAATATGAATAACTCTGCATCCCAAAGGAACATTCAGGAAGATTCCCCACCACCTGCCCCAGTTGCCATTACTACTGCACAACCACGCACGGATAAATCCATTTCTCCCCTGTCAACTAAGACAACTGTAGACTGATTTGCAGTGGGATACTCCTATGCTGCCCCTGTTATCATTGTTATTTGTTCAGGCACATTGCTCTAGATGTCATCATCTATTTCACCGTGACCTGTGTTAATGCTTCTTTCATGTTTTTTGCCAGGTATCATGCGTTACTAGGGCCCCATTGGCCGTGTGTTACCTCTCACCTGAGGTATATACTGTATTGCAGATGGAAGGGATGTTTGTTTTTTCCTTGATTGTTCTCTCGATTTGCAGGTTGTTTTATTGTCTAGTGTGTGTGTGTGGGGGCATTTTGATTTTGTACGATTATAGCATAACATAACGTGTATTTGTAAAGCGCACGTTCACCCTTAGGTATCTTTGAGCATAATGTTAGTTTTTTTTGTTGCCCTTCTTGTATGCATCGCATTTCAACCTATTACTGCACAACTATTCCCACCCTAAACTCTCTGATGACAACACAGCAGGAGAGGATGGCAGGACTCACCCTGCTAAGTTGGAACATCTGTGGCCTTAACAACCCATGTCAGGGAAAACTGGCTATTTTATATCTAACACATCATGGTGTCAAAATAGCTTTTTTCCAAGAAACACATCTCCTGCCACAGAGCTCACACATTTATATCCCCCTGGGGGACACAATTATTTTCTTTTAACAGTTCTTACTCAAGGGCGTTTGCATACTCAAAGATAAAAGTATGCCTTTTGCATACACAGCCAGTTTCATTGTCACCAGTGCCCGATATTTCATATGTCATGTGTCTTGGCTGACAAAACTGGTCCTGCTGATAAATGTCTGTGCTCTGACTGAAGTTCTACCAAGACCTTAACACATTGATGTATCAAGTTGAGGTAGATCTTATTTCAACTGGTGGGGGCGTCAACAGAGATCAGGGCCCCTCAGCAGACTCCACTAGTATGCATGCAAGCAGTAAGGTATGAGCTCAACAGGTCCTCTGTGACGCCACAGAAATGTACGTCCTCCTCTACACCTTGCGCCTAAGTCACCCCTCCATTCGGCAACCGATGAAATATGGACAAGGCTTGACTACAGGGTTCTTTTTGTGGACACTGCTCATTGGACAACTGATGTGGGGCATATGCCACATACACCGTCAAATCATTCTCCGGTGAGACTAGTGCTGCGTGTGTCATATGGAGGTGGTCTAGAAAGCACCTGGTGATTCCTGAGTAATGCCCTACATGATGCAGTCTTTTAGTCAGAACTGCATGACTACATCATTGCGCACTTCACTCTTAGTAGTGTCTAGGTCTTCATACAGGCTGCCCTAAGGGAGGCTCTTAAATCCTATATTCATGGGTTGTGCATCTCCAAACATGCAGGAGTGTTGCAGGACATACTCGCCGAACTGGCTTATATAGACATAGAGCTGCAAGACATCAACCATGAGGACTCCACTCCACAGAACTCTTCAGTTGCACTGACACTCAGTGCTACTTTCATGACCCGGCAAACAAACAGAGAGACAGCCTATCTGGGGAAATGCACCACTTCAGACCTTACAGAGAAGGGTAACACTCCGGCCGTAACCTGGTGAGCTTGTTCATCCAAATAATCTCAGTGGGTACATCACTAAGCCACAATCTGCCAAGGGCACGCAGATTTCAGATAATGCAGGCTTAATGACTGAACTTCTACACTATCATGAACAAATATACTTTTCCCACACCTCAGGAGACTCGCCCACTATTGCAGCCTACCTCACTAAGATCAAGATTGTATGGATCACCGATGACCAATGACTGTTTTTAAGTAAACCAGTCACCTGTGAAGAAATTGTACAAGCCATTGATGATCTCAATGGGTTCGAGGCCTCTGGCTTGACAGTCTCACTGGTGCATTCCAAAAAGCGTACAAGTACCACACCTACTTCTTGCCCTCATTGCAAGAGGCTGTTGTCACATTCTTAGGGAAGCCGGTAAAAGATTCTGACTGATGTACCGACTGGAACAAATACTATCACCCATTCAGACGGGCTTCGCCACCCACACAGCCACCTCACTAAACCTGCAGATTATTTTTGCAGTGTTAAATAGGATCTCCCCCGAGATCCCTGCAGTGGTAGCCCTTTTAGACGACAAAAAGGCATTCGATTCATTGGAAGGGTACTTTTTGGAAGCAAGAATGTACAAACTGAGCCTCCCTCACTACTACATGTCCCTGATAATGCTCCTTGCTGAGACGCTCTCTTGTGAGTGAATGGCATTCTTACTGACCCTTTCCCAGTAGCCGGGTGGACCAGACAGGGATGCCCTCGATCCTTTATATTTTTCCATGGACCCCATAGTTTGCCACAGAAACATATGCATCATAGCATGTAATTCACTCCTGGTCCCCTGTTGATGCCTGTGTATGCGGACAACATACTTTTATTTGTTAGTCGCCCCTCTGGCAATCTCACCCCCTTTAATCTATACAATCTTTTGGTTTAGGGGCCTTTCTAGCCTTCACATATTAGACTGGGCTAAGTCTGAGCTCGTCCCCTCACTGACTGCACGCAAAATGTAACCTTAGACTATCCCCTGCCTTGGAATGCTGAAACCAGCAAATACCTGGGTATTCATCTACATAGGTGTAGTGTAGTTCCTATATTCCCAATAGGCTCTGCGCATTGGAATAAAATATCCTATAGATCTGACGTGGGACTTATGCCGACTAGGTCTCTATCAAATATATTAGACTTAATTGTGAGTGCCAGCTAGGTCAGAGGTCACTAGAAACTTTCTCGAAAAAACAAGAAGGGCTTAGTTTCTGATAACCGCATAAACATGACAACTTTGTTTCCTAAAAATAAGAAGTATCTCTAGAGTTGCGGAAACAATAGATATTTCACCTAGTCAATCGTGCATGCTTCGTTTCATCAGAGGTGCAGAGAAATAGAGAGACAGGCGTTTTCAATAAAAGGATTTATTGAACAGTCTTCTTTCTCTTGCAAGTAAAGTGAACTGCTACAATCGTTATGCAGGTTGCAAAGTATACTGCGTACAGCAAGAAGAGTATTATAATATAAAACTGCAAAATCATGGTATGGTTTCTAAGCCATAAAATACATACATAAATAACAAAGACTAAAAGTACTCAACTACATCGAAATACTAGACTTAATTGTGTGTGCCAGCTAGCTCAGAGGTCACTAGAAACTTTCTCAAATTCACAAGAAGGGATTAGTCTCTGACAACCGCATAAACATGACAACTTTGTTTTCCCAAGATAAAACGCATCTTCAGAGTCGTGGAAACAATAGATAGATATTTCACTCAGTCAATCAATCGTGCATGCTTCGATTCACTAGAGGTGCAGAGAAAGTAGAAAGACGGGCATTTTCAAAAAAAGGTTTTATTGAACAGTCTTCTTTCTTAAGCATAAGAAATTAACTGCTACAATTGTAGCACAGTTTGTAAAATATAATGCGTACAGTATAAATAGTAGAATAAAATATTACTGTAAGAGCATTGTATTTTTCCTAAACCATATAGAAATACATACATAAATAACAGAGGCTAAAAGTACTCAACAGGTGCTTCTAAAATACGCCTACCCCGGTGTACCTAACCAAGCTTAGTACAAGGGAGGAAGTAAGTGAGGTGTAGCATAAATGTAGTATTCTTTTGCCAAGAATATGCTCAAGATTTCTCTAAGGGTCTAATTAGCTCCATCCCTTAGTTTAGAATGGAGAAGGCTGGTCTCGGGACTCGATTTCCCAACAACCCGGAAGGGAACCTTGGGAAGACTGGAGCTGGATTTCTCGGCAGGAGAAAAGACAGCGTCTCTCTCAGTGCGTCTGCTGGAGAGTCGGCTCCCTTCGGCACTTGCTGTAGCAGGGCGCGTTGGGCAAGTAGATAATCGAACTGCTCCAAACCACCGTGTGTTTGTTTGGGCGAGTGTGGGCATATTTATACCTTGAAGGTGCCTACTTTGACGTACAGTTGGACATAATAACGTCATCAAAGAGTCTCAGTTCTTTGAAAACTCCATGAGTTCTTGGACAGATCAATATTCAAGCAAGGGGAAGTCCCCGGCTGCTGAAGCTGAGTATTCCAATAAATCGTTGTGGATTTTCGGAACTAGCGGAAGTAGCCCTGCAGTATTTGGACTGTATGAGCTATGCCTAAATATGGTTATGATTGCTATGCCTATATAAGGATATGGTGTTCTATACCTATGTAAGGGCATGAATCAGGAAACTTACAATAGGGTCCTAAAATGATACATAATACCCACTCCACATTATCATGTTCATCTAAAGTTCAAGCACTAAAACATATAATCTAGAGCATGTGTTTACAACCCCCAAAAATCATATAAAATACATTTGAAATGGTTGTACATGAAAAATTGAGCATTTTGTACAGTACACATTTAAGGAAAATGACTTCATTTCATTGTAAGCATATGATATGATATTAGCAATGCTAACTAAATGAATCAAGAAAATTACATTTATAAAATGGCTCTTAGTTACAGAAGAAAAAGGTCGAGACCATCCCATAGCAGAATATACAAACTGTTTTTTTTTTAGAATTAGGCTAATATTGTTTCTAGGAAGTGTTCAAGGAATTCTTATTCTCTAAGAATAATTCTACTTTAAGCAGATTACTTTTTGTGCCAAAGTTCCTTTTGTTTTTCTGGAAAAAGTCAAATAAATCTGTTGAAAAAATAGAGTTCTAAACTTGGTAGCTTTTGTTCTGAAAAAAGTGAAGGTCGAATTTTAGAGTTCAAAAGAACGCTGTGTGCTAATTTCAAAAGTTATTCTCGGTGTAAGGAGATAACATTAAGTCATCAAGGCAGGCAAAGAAATCATCTACCACAGTAGATGAAAGTTCGACTACTTCATTAAGAAGGTCAATTGTGCAAAGATGCGAAGCATCTCCGTCAGCGTCAGCTGCGTTAGCAATGTTCATAGCAGATGGTACCTGTGTGCCTGCTGGTCTGCGTATCTCACCTCCATTTGGATTTGACGGTGAGATCTCAATGAATGCCGTCATCAGGATTGGTAGCCGCTGGAGACAACACAACACGTGAGCCATTACCGGACCCAGTAATGCGTCAGCATCCGTTAGCATAACCGATGAAAGTGTTAGACAGACATATAACATGCATTCCTCTCCACAAGGCAGGCATCGTAGAACAGGTAAGATGCAATCTTGCCTAATTGGTTTGAATGACAGGACCATGTGCTATTCAGATCTCTCAAACGAGCCAAGCCAAGGATCTGTGTTATTCTCTCACGATTCCTCATGTCTTGGAGCGCATTTTCCATGCTGGCTTTGATATCGCTGGTGGCCGGATTTGCCATAACGGAGCAGGAGGAATAAAAATAAGATCCCAGCTACGAGTCCCAAAATTAGAGGCAGGCCGCTGAACACAGAGTGGACGAAGTTAGGAAAAATGCCCAGGACTGCTTCAAAGGGTGCTAACTGTCCCGAAAAAATCGTCTTAAATACATGTGCAATACCGCTGGTATCAGACATGTTAAAGATACGACCTAACATTTCTACGAAATGTATTGGGCAGAGTGTTGATAATAATGCATGTATCTCTGCAGAGGACCTTGCAACTTGCAGATCGTATGTCTCTCTGGACGAGGTCAGTGGCACAGTTTTTTGCAAAATAATGGCTTTCAATCTGCTTAAAGTATCAATTCGTATAGAAGAGATGTTCAGTGAAGGCCACAGTGGCGACTCCCCATCTGTCTTGGTTTTAGGAAACAATACTTGCATACAGCAAGTGACCCTGGCTGACACAGTAATGAGATAGCTTATTCCTGGCATCATTCCACACAGCTGTGATCTTTTAACATAACGTAGCTACCATTGGAAAGCTGCCTGAAAAATGGATCTATCACCGCTGGGGGCAAACCCTGCAGATGGCAAGAAAGGTTATTGGAAGAACCTTTGCAGGCTCTGTGTAAGTTAATACCATGACACAATAGTGTACCGCTTAGTGAGTTTTCACAATTTTTGCCACTAAGAAATACTTCCTTTCCCCCACCAACATTTGTGTGTGTATGGTAAATCCCAGGTCGACTTGTATTCTTTACCCAACCTTTCATACAGGCCTGCTGGTATATGTTTTAAGCAATACTGAAACTGGAAAGTCATCACTGTTATCTTGATGGTGCCATGTATTATCCATTCAACTGATGGTTTCTCAGAAACGGTCAATGGTAATCTCTCCAGTTTTTCAATGCTCAGCACCGTATAGTCTGCCCCCCTCTGTGCCAACAAGATTTGTTTATCTGTAAGGTTAAATACAGTAAACAGTGACGTATTGTTGATTAGGCGCCAAGGCACATACGGCCAGATTCATCAAGCCGAAAACGTCTCGCAAAGGGCCAGATTCTGAGAATCTGGCCCTTTGCGAGCGCTATTTTTGCATTTGGGATTCATCATCCCAAATGCAAAAATCGCATTTTTAGAAATAGCATATTTGCGAATAATTGCATTTAAGGAATCTCAATTAGAGATTCCTTAAATGCAATTCCAGAAGCATTTAAAAATTGCTAAATCGCTATTTTTGGCCGCTATTTACCGCGAAGTCTGACTTTGTGGTAAATAGCGAAAACTTAGAAAAATGCACTTTAGTGCATTTTTCTAAGTTGTATGTTACACACACACACATGTCCTTTGGACATGTGTGTGCGCAACATCAGTCTAAAATTACATTTCAGGTGTGCTACAGGGTGTCCTTTGGACACCCCTGGCACCCTTGAAATCGCATCCTTATTTGCGATTAGCAAATTGCTAATCGCAAATAAGGAATGACTCCCCATTCATTCCTATGGGCCTTTAGGCCTTTAGGCCCATAGGAATGAATGGGGAGTCATTCCTTATTTGCGATTAGCAATTTGCTAATCGCAAATAAGGAAGCTGTAGGAATCGCAATTGTTTTAGCGATTTCTACATGAATCCCGTTTTGCAAGTCCTTACTAGCGATTCCTTAATAATCGCTATTAAGGACTCGCAAAACGGGACAATGATGAATCTAGCTGTAAGCCAGAATGAAGGTTTTGCAACATCCAGCCTAATAGCATTATAGAACTTAATTGAGACTGGCCATGTTGTAGCATTAGCAAGTCCTGTTCAATTATGTCTATGGCAGATGATACAATGCTGTCCAAAGAATAAATTCTGGACGACAGAGTTGTTAACCCATTGTCAACTACAGAGAGTGATTTCTCTAAATGAATACGATCAATTTCTCTTATTCTTTCAGCTGTTTCCATTTGCGAGACTTTCCAGGCTTCATTTTAAGCAGTGTATATACCGGCGAATATGAAACGTTTATGATGTGGATTACGAGGTCCCATTAAGAATTCTCGTAAATCAACGCCATCTTTAAGCAAAGATAAGTGTTGTCTTATTTCTGGAAGTGTGGATTATTGTAGCCATTCAAGCCACAGTTTTCCTACACTGTAAGTTGGTATTATCCCTGGATGTTGTCTTTGGATATATATTGGATGTGGCCGAGTTACTGTGAACCCTTATGTCTTGTTCAGGAATCTATCCTGACAGTTATTAGTGTCTGTGGGCCAGATTAACCATTTTTTTCCATTCAGGATGTGTTCTGTTCTGTTGTAAAATATAATTTACGTCTACCTCCTCATCTGAAGTTACATTTCTATCAGGTGTGGGCTTAGGTATGGACGGTTTGTTTAAATGTTTTATCTTAGCAATGCCAAGACAAGATGTCTGTTGAACAGTGTCATTTAGGAACATCATTTGTTCTGGGATGATGCAGGCTCTGAACAATGCTTCTAAACCTTGTACCAGCCAGTCATTTGTGCCCCAAACAGTTTTTGTCTCAATGTTGTCTTTCCAAAAGTCAAAGCCTAAGGTGGACAATTGAGCATAAAAGGCATCAGAATAAATGTGTTTAGTATTTGTCAATATACTTTTCATGCCTGTCTTATTCACATTTTTAAAGTAAAAACTTTCTGGGTTTGTAACATTAAAACCTGTGAAATATGGAAATTTGTAAGTTGGAAAGTGACAGCCTTCTCGCAAACTTTCGCCAAACTTGGTAGCAGCGTAATAGGGCGATAGTTCTCAGGCGCAGAAGGGTCCAAAGATGGCTTCTTAAGCAGCAGAAGGATCCGGGCATGTTTCCAGGACGAGGGCACAGAGGCAGTCCAGAGTGATTTATTAATCAGGAGGTTCACCTCCGTATTAATGGTGTCAGCCAGGTCAGAGAGAAGCCTAGCGGCACAGGGATCGTTGGGTGAGCCGAACTTAAGGGCCATCAGAATTTTGTGGGAGCTAGCAGAGTCAACTAGCCCAAAATCTGAAAAGGTAGAAAGTGGCTCAACCCTACTGATAGGTGGAAAATACACCACCCCCTGGAGCTAGGGGAGATGGAAAGCGAAGCTTGGATACTAGATATTTTATCCTTGAAGAAGGCCACCAGGAAATTGCACCAGGTCTCTGAGACGGGAGTGGTAGCCACCTGAGCGCTACGAGCCAGGAAGCTTTGAACAATGGAGAAGATCTCCTTTGAGTTGTTGTTGGCACGCCTAATACGAGTGGCATAATAGTGTCCCTTGGCTTCTCCAAGAGCTGTATAGTAAAGCCTTTGTTTTGCCCTGAGATCCATCTTGTCAGCAGAGCAGTAACCCTGGGCACGCCAGGTTCTCACGGCTATTTTGCACTCGTGTTTCAGAGTCCTAAGCCTAGGAGAGAACCAGGGCTTGGAGGGGGAATCTCTCCTCAGCTTGGACTGATACGGGGCAGGCAGCGATGCTACCGAACCTGTGATCCAATTAGCAAACTGGGCTACGTTGTCCTCAAGCTCCCCAAGAAGGGAGGGACGAGATGCACTCAGTGAAACCCTGAGAGCCCCTAAGTCCTGTCTCCTAAAGGCTGTGGGGCGATGGCAGCGAGCAAGGCGAGGGGAGTTCAGCAAGTCCCAAGAAAAAAAGATGGGGAAGTGGTCGGACCAAGCAACCGGTCTTGGTCTCTTCACCAATATAGGGAAGTTAACCCCTATAATATCTAAGGTGTGCCCTCCAAGATGGGTGGGAAACAGGACTTTTTGAGAGAGATTCGCCAGATAGAAAGCATCAAGCAGGGTAGAGGAATCCAATGCCTCAGCTTTGTCAAGATGGATATTAACATCGACAAGAAAGATGTACCTGGAGAAGCACAAAACGCGCTCTGCCAGGGCATCACCACAAGAGTCCAAAAAGCTCTTGGGCGATCCGGGCGGTCGGTAGACCAAGGAGGCCCAAGCGAGAAATGGGCGGAGAATTGAATGCTGAAATTGAGAACCTCACAGTCACCCAAAAGGGAGGAGGACTCGCTGAGCAAGATCCAGCTGTCCCTGAGCCAAATGGCGAGGCCACCACCCCTGCCTGGCTGGCGATCAAGCTGATGTACTTTGAAACCAGCAGAAGTGGCCAGAGCAGCTATCGGATTGGAGTAGGCATCCAACCACGTTTCCGTAACAAACAGCATGTCCAGATCATTATCAATGATGAGGCCGGAGACATCAACAAGGTGCCTCCACAATGACGAGCATTGATAAGGCAGGCGCTGATGGTTCCCTCCCTAGAATTATTCACAGAGAAAACCGTAGTCTGAGGTTCAGACGCGAATTGGAAGGCACACTCGGCACAGGCAAAATCATTGGAAGGTCCACAGGACCACACTCTGTGGGAAGGACAAGCCGGGGGTTTGAGGGGATTTAGACCCTCATTAGTAATGTGGATAGAGCTTTTGCCTTGGCTGCCCGTGGCACGCCGAGCAAAGTGACTTGCCCTGAGTGCTGACTTAGCGCGGATGGGCGCAGGCGGGCTTGCCTTAGACCATCGGCGCGTCCGCTGCGCTTCCGGGTCGGCATCGACTCAAGAGGTGTGGCTGAAGCTGGCGGGCAGCGTGAAACATCTAGGACGCTGACCGCTCGTAACGCGGGTCTCGTCCAAGATGGCCGCTGTCACGGAAAACCCCCAGGAGAGCAGCCCCAGAGAGGTACACTCCAGAAAGTATCGATTTTTTTTTTTAATTTCGAACAAGGTGACATGAAGCACCAAATAATAACAGAACAATTGCCAAGTAAAAGTAAACGAAGTGCAGGCTGTGAAAATCCCCAAGAACCCTCTAACCACCCCCTAAATTCCCTCTAAAGAAAGTCACAGCAATGCAGAGTTTAAAAACAATGAAACGAACAGACTAACTTCAGGAAGCATGACAGAGGAGGTGACCGGACAAAATTATTTACACTAGACAGAGTGCACAGGCTTCACTGACTTTTGGCCTTCTTAGGGAGCGCCACCATGACCAGTGGGGGCTAGACTTTAAGGACCTGGACATAATCTTGTGGAAAGCGAGATATGCACGTCTGCTCTTGATTGAGAATCAAAAGGTGTCCATATTTCCAGACTATATTACAGCTATGCAAAGGCAAAGGATGACTTTCCCAGCTGTGAAATGAGCATCACATGAAAATGGCATTCAAGACACTTAACGATACTTGGCAAAATTGAAAATAATTCTAGATGGCATAACCACATTTTTCATGGAAGGGTCAGAAGATCTGGACTGGTTGGAGGCCTACAAAGCTGATAATGAAGCAAAGTATACATGTAAGCCCAAGCAAAAATGAGCACAAAGGTAATGTTGAAAATGAACTAAGCCCCCCCATCAAGGTACATAAAGCCAAAATCTGGGAAGATGCCATTGTGGCGGCAATGGTGATCAGAGACAGAAGCACAACAGGAGACAAGTCGTCCCTGGAGGCATCAGGAGGTGACTCAAGATACGAACAAGACTTCCTCGAAGACTGTGCGCCTCCCGATCTCACACAGCCTACTACAGACAATCTATAGCAGACCCAATTTACTCTGTAAGCTTTGAGGACATTTCAATAACATGAGAGAATGATCCAAGGGGTTCATTATGAGGGAGCCACAGTAATTTCATGACCACACAGAGTTGGGGGCCTACCGCTGAAAAGGCTAATGGAGGAGCCACAAGGCAAGATGTAATGAATGCTGGGCTGGGCCAGGTCAAGAGGATCACACAAATGTGAAGTCTACATCCCTCTTCTCTGCAACTAGTGTAGCTTTAGAGAAATATTTGTCATGGATGGGTGGAAGTTGCAGATGGTCCTGGGGATTTGGGGGTTGTGGGAAGTTTATCAAATTTGTAGAACCACAATCTACTGGTCAAACAAAATTGTGTGACTACCCCAGGCAGTCTAGGGGCAAATACACACTCAGCCTCTAGGAACACTACTGGGAACTGCCTGAAGGACTGTGGGGGACAGAGAAACAATTCACAATAAGCCTAACTACACATTTGTGGTAAGGAATGTATAGGTTTGGGGTCTGCTATTTAACAATAAAAGGTCCAGGCATATTTGAGGAGACAGGAAGCCCAAATAATATTTTTCCATAAGACACTTGACAGCACATCAAGTTATAAAACTTTGGAGACGATGAAGAAGACAGATATATGCCAGCAGTTACTCTTCATATGCAAGAGAGGCACTGATATGGATTAAGCCAGAGGTACCATTCCAGGCCGATAATATAGTTAACATAGATAGATACCCAGAGGGCAGATACGTGCTGGTATCCTCCAAATTGGATGGAAGAAAAGAGCACTTCGGTTATGTGTACAACCCCAATATAGACCAACCGACCAATTTTGACCTGACATGAAACCGAATCCCTCTATTTTACAAGGAGTAGACATTAATTGCATGTTGAGCTTTGCCAAAGACCACTTATATTCGCCGTTGCCGACGACTCAGTTGACAAGAATGGTGCAAGCATTTGCAAAAAGGATTTTATGATTGAAACTTAGAGCTGTATGGTGGATAAGTAATGCACAGACACAGGAATATTCCTTTTATTCAGCACCACATGACTTACGTGTATGAATGGACAGGGTTTAAGTATCAATACCCTTGGCTCCAATGGTTACCTAAGTGGAGTACTTTGGCAAGACAGTCTCAGATCACAACTCCTTGTGCATGTGCAGTCGGGTATGTCCCACCTTCCGGTGCCTACATGGCGCTAACAGGCTGCAATGTTGCAAGTTGTTGCATTTAGAGAGGAACTATGGCAAGCTATAAATGATTATTTTGAAGAAAATTAAGGTGCAGCCTCTTCCACTGGGGTGGAGTGGGAATCATTTAAGGTGGTGGTTAGGGGATAGTGCATAAAGGTGGTAGTAGGGGTTCATGAAATACTAGACCGATAACGGATTGTCTACACTATAGCCTACAAAAACTAGCGTGAGAAGTAGTCTCACACCGTGAAAGTAAGGCACTGTTGGGCACTGAGAGGAATAAACAAGTGACCCACGTGGAACAGCTCAGATGCCTGAATTTCAAAACGTACCTAACAGTGCAACACAAGGAGGCTCACCAGTTCCAAAACTTGGGGAGAACCCATCATGCAGATAACAGACAAACATGGCAGTACGAAGACCTCCCATTATGACAGAGTGTTTTATGAATATTATTTGACCTTCTATGGGAATGAACAGTAGTAACAGACATGTAAATTGCAGACTTATTGGTCCGCTGTAGATTGACACAAGTGACAGCTGAACAAAGGGACAGGTTATGTGAGCCAATCATGGAAATGGACATTAAAAATGAAATAGAAGATTTGGTGACAGGTTGGACACCAAGTCTGGATGGAATACAAGACAAAGTTTACAAAACCTATGCTGACGTCCTGGCACCACCAAAAATATCCAAAGACTTTTTCATATTTTGAGAGAAACCCCGGAAGAGTGAAAGATACCAATGGCCTTCAATAGACTTGGAAAATGGTGTTCAATATGCTGAGCTGGCAATACCTAGAGTCAGTTCTCCAGGGCAAAAAACAGGCTGCCCATTAGCACTCATGCTTTTCGCACTAGTAGAGGAACCATTTGCTGCATTGGTTAGAAAGGCCACATGGCGGTGAATATAACTGGTAGATGGCACTCATTCCACCTTCCGCTATGTGGATGACATGATATAATACTTTCAAGATGGACAGAAAGATCTGAATAAGTCAACACCCTTACTGGAAGACAGCATTGAACTAGCAATCAAGGACATTGGCTAGTGCAATTACACTTTGATACCTAGGAATACAAGTGTACCATACTGATGACCATCTGAGAGAAGGTAACCTACACTCTGCGATGAACCATACAAGGAAGCATAGAGTTTTGGAAGATCCCACCCCTATCCTTGACTTGATGAGTGGCACTGAGAAAAATTATCATACTCCCCGGATTATTACATTATTCTGTATACTTGCTGATCTGGGTGAGGCTGGACTGGTTCCTAGATCTGGATAGGCTGCTCCAATACTTTGTATGGGGAACAGAGAGACATAGGGTAGGCCTGGAAAATATTGAAGTCACTAACAGATGGAGACTGGGTATCCCGGACTTCAAAGCCCATTATCTAGTTGCCCAGCTACAATGGATAGCTAAATGGATTAGGGTAGGAACTTGACAGACCTAGTGGCCATGTGGAATGGAACACTGGCCCCGGACCTTCTGCTGCTCAGCGGCATTAGGAGAGGGCAGAAACTACTTCAGATAGGAGCCATAGCATTCAAATGCTGGTGGATAAGTAGTCATAGAACCAGAGAGGTGAAACTGTACGCACCTATAAAACCACTTAAAGACCTATTACTGACAGGGCCTGAAGACCCAGTGTACATACCACAAAGACAGGAATGGCTGGATGAATTCACCATAGGAGAGTGTTACAAAAATGGGAAATTTCTTGCTAGTACGGTAATGGCATACAAGCTAGAGCTCCCAGCTACCAATTTTCTCCTTTATGGTAAACTTGAAGAAATAGTAGTAGAAATGTGGGGCCGTATGGAGCCAACATGATCCACTACTGTAGTGTAGTTCCTATATTCTCAATAGGCTCTGCGCAATGGAATAATATATCCTATAGATTAGACGAAGGACTGAGGTCAACTAGGTCTCTATCGAAAATACAAAACTTAATTTTGTGTGTGCCAGCTAACTCAGAGGTCACTAGAAACTTTCTCGAATACACAAGAACGGATTAGTCCCTGACAAGCGCATAAACATGACAACTTTGTTTCTCAAGAATAAGAATATATCTCTCAGAGTCGCGGAAACAATAGATAAGTATTCAACTCAGTCAATCGTGCATGCTTTGTTTCAACAGATTTGCAGAGAAATAGAGACAGGCGTTTTCAATAAAATGGGTTTTTTGAACAGTCTTCTTTCTCATGCAAGAGAAGTGAACTGCTACAGTTGTTATGCAGTCTGCAAAGTATAATGCATACAGCGAGAATAGTATTATAAAATAATACTGTAAGAGCATTGTATGGTTTCTAAGCCATATAAAAAGACATACGTAAATAACATTGACTAAAATACTCAACTGGTGCTTCTAAAATACACCTACCCCAATGTACCTAACCTAAGTCTAGTACGAGGGCAGAAGTAAGAATTGTTTAGCATAGGTTCAGTTGTTTTTGCCAATAATCTACCAAAGGTTTCTCTAGGTTCTAATCAGCTCCATACCTTGGTCAGAATGAAGGAGGTCTGGTATCTCTGTCTCGGGACTCGATCTCCCAACACCCCGCAAGGGGAGCCGGAAACACTGGAGCTGGATTCTCGGCAGTAGAAAGGCAGACTCTTGATCAGTGCATCAGCTGGGGAGTCGGCTTCCTTCGGCACTTGCTGTAGCGAGCAGCATAGAGCAAGTAGATAGTCGAACTGCTCCGAACCACCATATCTTGCTAGAACAAGTGAAGGTATATTTATACCTTGAAGGTGTTTAGGAATGCCGTAGTTTGACGTAAAGTCGGGAATATGAACGCCATGAAAGAACCCCTAGGGAATAGTTGTTCTTTGTAAAGTAACTGAGTTCTTGGACAAATCCATATTCAAGCAAGGGGAAGTTGCCTAACTGCTTAAGCTGGTTTTCCAAGAAATCGTTGCAACGTTTGGTACGGGTGGAAGTAGTCATGCATGTATTTGGGTAGCATGGGCTATGCCTAAATAAGGGCTGGATTTCTATGCCTATATAAGGGCAGCATGAATTGTAACTATATAAGGGCATGGATCATGAAAATTCACTCTGAGCTTAAAATGCCACTCAACACTACAACTCCTCTTCGCAATGGGTAATGTGAGCAGTCTTGGGTTATGTAATACTGCAACACACGTTTAAAAAACCCAGGCACCCCCTGCGAGCCAAGTGGGAAGCAAGTATGCATTAAGAACTCAAAGATAAGTAATGAGGCAGGGCTCTGGGAAATACAAGGAAGTCATCAGGGAATGCAATGCTCCAATATATACAGTTTAATTATTTGCATATGACATATTTAACACCCAAAAGATTCACCGAAATAGCCACTGGGACGATACACAGCTGCCCCAGATATGTTCTCACAGAAGCTAAGTTTATGCACATGGTTTGGGGGTGTGAGACAATAGATGAATTATGGAATGAGGCTGCTGAACACTTAGGCAAGGTGCTGGGAAGGGCAATACACTGCAACCCTGAGGTTTGTTTACTGGGGCTTACATACTCAGAGATAACAGGGAGAGCCAGCCTCAGATTTTTAACACAGGCAATAACACTAGTGAAGAGGTGTATAGCTATGCACTGGAAAGCAGGTTAGCTGCCACATATTGTGAGATGGAGGAGAGGCATTTCGCAATGAGCACAGAGTAAATATATAGCATTAAAGCAAGAAGAACATAGTGGCTGTAGGAAGTAGCCAATCACAGATGAATGAAGACTCACACTAGGGGTCTCTGAAAACCCTGAAATAAACCCATCCAATGAGGTTAAGGCCCTACCACCAAAACTATGGACACTCACCCCCCTAGACCACATGCCTGTACACCAGTGGACAATATCTAATGTGAAGAACGACAGCATCAGAAATTGTGGAGCTAAGTTGTTCTCTAAAAAATAATTATGTTTATTATTAACTATTGCGGAAGGATCTGCAGCAAGTGCTAATCCAATTGCCTATTGAAAGATGTGATGTACCCAAGTTGAGAAAGAGTAGAATGATTGCAATTGGAATCCCAATGTTGATAATCACTATTCATTGTTTACCTTGTATGGTTATTTACATGTACCGAAAAGAAAAGCAATCAACAGATCTTTAAAAAAAACGGAAGGTTTGTGATCCAGACCCCCTTAGAAGACAAATGGACACATGAGATTCCACATAGAGAAATCAATGCCTTCATGTTTACCAGAGCTTTCATCAGGGCTTACCATGTTGAGCCAGAAACTCCACAGAGATACATGATGGAGTCCAGTAGATCTTCTTTGCCAAGTTCAGATAGTGTTCCCATGAGCGCAATCATTGCACGTAGTGCTCCACCAGATCCCAATAGAGCTACACAAGGAACCGTCTCCTGTAAATAATAAGCTGAGTGATTATCATGGAGACCATATTCTTATTGTAATTTGCCTTTCCAAATGATGAGGATGATGGCAGTGCAAATTTCTTATTGCAACAGAACCACTCATGTAAGATGTGCTCTCGCTTCACCTCATATTCCCCAGAGACAAAGTTTAAAATTCACATGACTCACTGAAAGGGTGTGGTTTGTTTAGCACCCCAAATGTGACCATGCTCATTTTGAGATTGACAGGCATGAATTAAACAGACATCATTAAAAGGCTGAGGACAAAAGTTTCAATGGCCAGGAGTTTGAATTCCCACTCACTCTGGTTAGTTGCTGGTGGGTTTTGCCCATGGCTACACACTTTCAGGGAGCCTGCACTGAAAAAAAAGGATAACACAAGGACCTGGATTAGGCAGTTAAATGTAAAACCACCACTAGAGCGTGATCTCAAACTGTACCCAACTGATTACGTTGGGCAGCTTTTATACTCAGAGCCTTGGGTCAGAATCTGTAAAACTGGATCGCTGGTATCATGTGCCATGTTCAGCTGGGACCAAGGCCCTACTCAAATCACTGGATCCTAGTTGCCTTGCTGCAGCTTGTCGACTTCAGCCTTGGGCTCCTTGCACAGGACAGCAAGTAGTGATTCATAATTCATGCATACAGGAAATTGAGTATCTTAGATATCTCATTTGTAATGGCCATAAGCAGTGTCCAGCCAGCTCTGGTTGACGGATGTATACCTTAAGTGGAACATTTGAGAACAAGTAGATATGATTTGGTTTAGAGAGAATACTCATGAGATATTAGGAAACATTGGGTATTTTACTGAAATAACCAAACTGTGGTGGCAGCCATGTGCTGCCACCAGCATCATCAACTAGCATCCTTTGTAATAAAGTCAGGAGCAATAAAGTGCAGTGAAAGACCATAGCTAGATTCCCAGATTTAGTCTACAACAGGGGCTTGGAATGACAGAAAAAGAATCAATGCCCTTGTGCAGCTTCACAGTGATACAGAGTAAAGGCCTGATAGATAGTCGCTTATTCAACTCTTATATTGGGGAGTCTTATTTTCCATCTATTTTCTGGGTGGAAGGCAGGCCTTTAAGAGCAATTCATTTTGTGTCCCTTGATGTGTAGCATAGGCCTTCACATGGACTTATTCATACCTTCACTGCCCTCTCTGTCAGAGAAGTCATAAGTGTGAAGGATGCTGCACACCAGGGCATTTTACACCTTTCCCACCTATTCCACCCTCACAAAAGAAGATTAGACAGGGTAGGTAACATTCTGTGGATCATAAAAGGTACCACATACCCAATAAGTTACACACTGAAAGAGAAGAAAAACACAGCCCAACCTCAGATCATGCTATCTAGATGTAAGAGGGGCATTAGTAGGACCAAAATAATTTCACTCATAAACACAATTGCCGGGTCAGCAAACCTAAAGTTACTTTGTGAGAAACAATGACTTCAGTTACCAGTCCTTCATCCTATGGACAAGCCCTATAGCATTGGGGAGGATGGGGTTCATTCACCTTGGTATCCCCTCTTCTTCCGGGATCTTTGGGCGTATTATTGCCTGTCCAGTTCCTAGACAGGACTAATGTTACATGCTTGCCATTTTATGACTGAGGAGAGTAATTAGGGAGGGGGCTTTAGATTCTGCAGATGTTGGTTCAATAGCCATAGTTCCAGGCGGAGAATTGCATAGAGTGGCTTTCTTTTAAAACCTCATTAGACATTGCTCAGTAACACAAGTCTGAAAATGTCACTTTTAAAAAATAAGCAAAATACCATCTACATTGATAACCAGGTAAATTAGACTTTGCAAATTTTGCATAGCAGAAGATCTGGGTTATCTTTTCTTTTGAATAGGTATTTTTGGATCCTCTGGGCTGTGTTTTGCCTTCTACAATGATATGATGCTCTCAGTCAGCCCAAATATGGCCACATGGTATTTTGAATAGGAAACTCATGCTACCCTCTACATTTTAAAAATATTTTAACCACTTGAACAATCTGAATCGTTTTTTGCATAAACCATTTAAGTTGACCAAACACCTATTTCGAAAACCTTCATGTGTCATGCTAATTTGTCAAATGGGGTCAACATTAGTTGCATTCAAATAAACACGTTTTCGATAGAGAAAGCAATTGTACCAGAACGACTGGTTCAATAAGATCACCTACAATATAGTAAATATTCATATATGCTTTTTCTTTTTTACCATCTCCTAGGTTTCCTTTTTGCATGATACTTCTCTTATCTCTAATTGATTTGTAGGAGGTAGTGTTTTCTAAAATATATGCGAATGTATTCTAATGTTCCCAATTGCTATCAAGTGTTCATAGAACATTATTTCATGATATATAGACTGTTACAGGTTTGGGGCACAAATGTATAGATACAAACAGAGGTAAATAGAAGTATCTAGCGTGTATTTTATGTGAATTACAGAAATGTAGTGGCATAAATAATGAATTTTACGAACTATACATTTTTTCTCACGGTCTAACATTTAGCCTAATCCTTAGATATGACTCTGATCTTAATCATAACTGAACCCTTCAGTCCTTACCCTCATCTCAAACCCTCAAAATAACCTAATCCCAGCACTACCATAAGTATCACTCTAACTCGCAGATATCTTAATATGTAACCATATCTCATACTTTTTCACCAGTCCACATTTAATTCAACATCACACCCTTTCTATGTTTCTTTTTGTCTGGTTGCTTTGAAGAAGAGATTCATAGGGCAATTACCGCATCACACTTAATGAAATGTCTTCCAAGACACTCCGCGATTAACTTCTTTCTCCCTTCCGTAGCAGCTTTCTCGCCTTCAGATAGTTCCTTTGACCAACGAATGGGGCCACTGATGGACACAAAGTGCAGAGGTAAACATCTCATATGGTACAACACGAACAAGAACTTTGAGAAGAAAAAAAAAACTTTAATTACCATGATCCAACCTTTGTAGATTCCTAGAAAAAGTACAAAAAATTATTAGCCTTGAATTTTCTCCTGTATCCCTGCATTTTCAATAGTTAGATTCACTCAGCACATATAAACTTCAGACCAAAACGATGTGGATTAAAAAACACAAGGCACCGGTGGAGGGAAATACAAATTGCAGTGAACCACATTTTTGTCAAATGAGCTATAAAATGATGTGGTTCATAGTCAGAGGACCGATGTCACCTAGGGCTGGATTACCTAATGGTTTAAAAAAGTATATCACAGAAGAGGCTTCTGTCCTCAAATCTGGAGGTCTCTGCATGTAAAAGCAGGTTTGTTTAGTTATTTGAAAAAAGGAAATACTATAGAAACGTTCACCTCTAGCACTCATTTGCTATATTGCCCATGCACACATGTCTTTCAGCCACCAGTCAAGCTTCAAAGGTATCGGCTTTTGCATTTCAATTTCAATGTGTCTCTTTGCGATTATGTCTTCACCTCTTTGTGGAGCTCACAACCAGAGGCAACCCTTATTTTTTGTAGTACTTCCGCCCAGAACGCACCCACTGGTGGACATGTCCATACCACATGAAGGAAGTCGGCCTCTGGTTGGTTCTCGGCATCTGGGGCACACATTGGAACGCTCTGGGTAAATCTTGCTGAGAATTTTCAGAGTGAGATAGACTTGATGGACATAATTATAATGTATTAATTTAAAGCGGGCATTGGAGCACCCTTGTTTTACCCCTTCATGAATCCTACCCCAGTCTTTGTCTGTTACGTATTCACCTGTCCCTTCTTTCCATCTTGCCTACACTGGGAGTGTTTTCCTTGGTAGATCCTCGGCGATCAGTTTGTAGAGGTGGGTTATCATATGCCGGTCCTTGCACCATATATAGCATCACCTCTAGAGTTCTTGTTACCGGTGGTTCCTCTGGAAATGTTGGCCACATCTCCTTGGTCACCTGCAATATTTTTGCATATTGTAGGTACTGTCCAGTACCTAGCTAAAAGGAGATCACCGCGTTTTCCCATGAGATAAACTGCCTGTTTTGGTATAAATCACCCATTGTCAGACAACCTCCCACTTTCTATTTTTGGATCCACATTGATTCCGTGATCTTAGCAAACCCTGGGTTTGCCCATAGAGGGGCTTCTGGTCCATATGGTGCATGCCTTACCATTTTCTGACAGTGTTTTCCCAGACCTCTGCGACCTGCCTAATAAGGTATGGTATTGCACTAGGAACTCCTCTACCCCTCATTAATAATTCCTTAAGAGAGCCTCCCCTGTAACACCCCCTCCAACAGTCTTTTTCCCAATTATGCTGGTCATCCAACCAGTGGATTGAATGCTGTAATTGTGCGGTCATACAGTAGTGTCCCATACATGGGACCTCCACCACCCCCCCTCATCTGCAAGGGCCTCTGTGGCATTGAAAAACGTACACACTTGCGTTTGGGACCCCACATCAGGTCCGTCATCAGGATATATAACTCTCTAAAGATGTTGTGCGGAATTTCATATAATGAATTTTGGAGTGCATATAAACATCTCGGTACAATGACCATTTCAGTGATTGCAACCTTTCACATCATAGATAAGGGAACATCCCTCCAAAAACGCACTGAGCCACAAATCCCTTCTAACACTCTGCCCAAATTGAGTTCCAAGAACCGCTCCGCCGGCTGTGCCAGTCTGATCCCCAAATACCTAGGGAAGTCCATGGTCCAGGGCAAGCCCATTTTAGGTAGTGTGTCCGCCGGCCGGCTCGCCGAACACCCCAGTGCCAGCAGTTTCGATTTCTTTGGGTTCACTCAGAGGTGCAACACCCTCCCGAACTCCTTCAGAATAGTTAGCAAAACCGGAATTGAGTTAGTAGGCTGACTACAATACACCAGAGTTTCGTCGGCATAAATTGAGACTACATGTCTAGTATTCCGTACTTTAATACCCCATTCTGTTAACCGATTCCTTAGCCCCCACACCAGGGGCTCCATAACCATAGCGAATATTCAAGGGGAGAGGGGACAACCCAGTCGTGTGCCCCTCTCCATTTGGAACGGCTTGGAAATTCTACCTCCGGCCATCAACCTCGCGCTTGGCTGAGCATAGAGCAACTGTACCCAAGTTCTAAATCCGGGGCCCATAACAATTTTTTGCAGTACTGCGCACATAAATTCCCAAGCCACCGAGTTGAACGCTTGTTCAATATCTAGAAGGACTAGGGCATGTTCCCCCTGTAATAAATTTGGGTTGTGCCATACATGGGCCAATCGTCTCAAGTTAAGCATGGTGTTCCGCCGTGGGATACATCCCGCTTGATCCAGATGGATCAAATGCGACATATTGGGGAGGAGTCTGCTTGCCAGAACACCCCTCAGCACTGTCACATCTATATTAAGGAGCGAAATCGGTCTATATGAATTGAGTTGTTGTGGGTCTCTGTCCTGTTTTGGGATCATTATCACTAAGGGTTCCGGCATAGAGTCTGGCAACCTCTTCGCTTGCAATGCCTCCTTGTACATCTCGATTAATCTGTCCACTAATATTGATGCACATTGTTGGTAAAATCAGAGGCGTAGGTAGAGCTTGTGGCACCCGGGGCTATCTCTCAGATTGCCGTCCCTGGAGGGGTGCTGGGGAAAAAGGACCGAGAGACACGTAGTATCGCCGCTAATAGTTACCTCGATGATGCAATTTACATGCACATACATGACACGGTCCAAGGCTACACAGTTTAATCCACCGGTGACCGGCAGTACAAAGGAGAACACACACACTGCCACCCTACAGGATTTCAGGAGGAGCCTAAAAACATGGTTATTCGATTACGTCCCTCATCAGCAGCATTGCCTCACCCCCCAGCACCTAGATACCCTCACAGTTGATAAGTAGCGCTATGCAATTCCTGTTTGTTTGATTGATTGACACCCGATTTCCACACATCGTTTGTGCGCTATATTAGTTTTATCTGTAAAACTGTATGTCTTTGCAAGTTAAGTGACCCCTTCAATGGAGATTGTGCTGTCTATAAATGACAGTGCTCGAACACACCATGCTTTAATAATATATGTGCAACATTGTGAGTTCAGTGATGAAACATTGATGGCAGCATTGGCACTCTGAAAATTGTTCCAGCACAACTGGGTGTTCCAAATCATGTTTCTTTTTGTTATTACCTTCTCTGACTCAAGGAAATTCTAGTCCCCCTCCCATATGAATGTGTCACAAGCCCTCTGGATATTATTAAGGCAGGTATTGTCTGGATAATGTGGTAACCAGATATTTTACTCATTTGCATTTTTAAAGAAAGGGCACATTCTGTGTGTGTTTTTAGTGTCTCACCAGAGTGGCCAAAAAAGAAGCCTGCTGTGGTAGGCCCTTTATAGTTTTCAGAGCTCGATACAATCTCTGACAATTCTATGTTTATTCATAAATTGCTGGCCTTTGTGCTAAGGCTGGGTGTTAAGCAGTCTGGAGTCCTCCTTGCTCAATTGTTGGCGTGCGCAGGCCTCTTTTGCGTTTCCTTTTTAAACTGTTTGTTATCCTTCTATCATTGATAAGACATGATACGTTGGCACAACATTAATGAGCACCATTTAGCCTTATCTCCTTGATATAATCTTTTACTAGAGTTTAGTAAAGTTATTGTGACACATCAGCCCCTGGGGTTGCAGTAAATTTCACGGAACCTGACAGGAGAGCTGCTTGTGATACCTAGTTTGTCTGTCAGATTCGCCAAATTAGTGCCACACTGACACACTGTAGTCTAGCCAGTCGAAAAATCACTGAATAAAGAGACAAGAAAATATTTGCGCCAAATGGAAATTTTGAAGCAAAAGTGGGTATTTCTCAATGCAGGCACTAGGGTCTTAAAAACAGGCCGCACACTCCACAGGCACGCATAGGCTCGGAGTATCGGCATGTCCCGTGTTATAAGTGGTCGAGGTTGTGTCCCATGATGCATTGCAATGGCGCAGAGAAAGAGCGCCGTGCCCTGTTAGCCACTGCGCTGCTTTTGCTCACACCCATTCCCAGCGTCTCGAGCTGGAATGCGATTGCTTTTAAAACTGCGATGTCGCCAGTGTAGTCCCTGTCTAGCTATGCATGCCGTCTGGAATCGCTTGAAATTCGTTATGTTCAGGCCGCCCTGTTCTTTTGATAGCCTTAGCTTGTGTAGGCTTATTCTGGTTTTTTTTCCCCTCCAAAGGAAGCTGTTCAGTATCTTGTCAAGTGTCTTGTGGAAGCTCTCTGTGTTAGTCAGTGGGAGCATGGTTAGCATATAGTTGACCATCGGTGTCAGCATCATTTTAATTGCTTCTATCCTCCCCCACCATGTTGTGAACTTGGGGGACCACCCTTCTACTTTGTCCTTGATTTTCTGTATTGTTGCGTGTTCGTTGTGTTCCAGTGTCATTCTTAGGTCTCTCTCGAAGAGGATACCCAGATATTTTATAGGTTTTGGTTGCCATGTTAGTCCTGATGTTCCTAATACTGTTCTTGTTGCGTGGATGTTTAAAGGTTTGCATTCAGATTTGTCTCTGTTGAGTTTGTACCCCGAGACCTGGGCGTAGTTGTCAATGGTGTCAGTCAGCGCTTTTATGGATCTCTCTGGGTCTTCTGTGACTATTAGTACGTCATCCGCGTACGCCGCTAGCTTGAAAGTCTCCCCCCCTATTGGTATCCCTACAATGTCCACATTAGTTCTGATCATCGTGAGGAGCGGTTCTATGGCTAGTAGGAATAGGGCTGGTGACAGGGGGCAACCTTGTCTAGTTCCCCTTCCCAAGTTGAGTATGTTTGATGCGCCTCCGTTGACCACCACCCTTGCTTTGGGGTCCTCGTATAGGGCCATCACCATCTTCCTATAGTTTGGACCTAGCCCGAATTTCCCCATACACTGATCTAAGAAGGGCCATGAGACTCTATCAAAGGCTTTCTCAGCGTCTAGGGCTATCATGACTGCTGCGTTGTCGCTACGGGATGAGTGGTTAATGACGTGGCATAGAAGTCTTGTGTTGTCGTGTGACATACGGTTTTTAAGATAGCCTACTTGCGAGTTGTGTATGAGTTTCGGAAGGTATGCGTTGAGTCTGTTGGCCAGTATTTTTGCGTAGATCTTGCAGTCTACATTAATGAGGGAGATCGGTCTAAAGTTCTTCGCCTCAGTTGTGTCTTTCCCTTCCTTGGGTATCACTATTATATTTGCCTCAGCCATTGAGGGTGTCATGTGTCCGCTCTGGGCGCATGCTGTGAATACCTCCTTCATTGTAGGTTTGAGTATGTTCAGGTACTGCTTATAGAAGCCAGCTGTGAAACCGTCTGGCCCCGGTGCCTTGTTATCTTTGAGGCTTTGCGTGGCTCTCTCTATCTCATCCCCCGTTATGGTCATTTCCAGGATGTCTCGTTCTTGGTCCGACAGTGTGGGTGTGGTTATGTTCGATAGTAACTCTTTTCCCCCATCATCATGCAGTGTATCATCTCTGGTGTACAGTCCCTCGTAGAAGTCCCTGAAGACTTCTAGTATGTCTTTGTTCGAGGTCTGGGATATGCCGTGTTTGTCTTTGATGGCTCCTATCGTGTGGTGTTTCTGCTTCCCTCTCAAGTAGGAAGCTAGGTTTTTGCCCGCTTTGTTTGCGGTACAAAGATTAATAGATTTATATTTATTGATCCAAGTGCCCGCCCTCTCGCTCAGTATTCTGTTCAGTTCTTACTTTAATTTAGTCAGGTTTGCCTATAACCCTCCTGACAGCCACACGACACCCAGCAGTGAAGGATAACCCCGTCCTCAAGAACACAAAGACAGCTCTTCTGAGCGTCGACAAAATACTGTCAACAAGCATCAGGAGAGGCCAATTTGAATCCCTCTGGCACAACCCCATTTTAAAATACAGAGATAAGGTTCTAGACATGCCTGAGTGGTACAGACATGGCATATCCACGGCCCATGACCTTCAAAGACACGGCGAGAACACAACTTTCGATACACTCAAGGAAGCGCACAACCTACAAAACATAGAACTATACAACTTCCTGAAAATAAAAGTAGCAATTAGGAAGGCAAACCTTATAAGCCAGACACCTTCGCTCTTACAGCTTGCAGCCAATCTCAACATAATAGGACACCAAATAGCACACCTATACAGAGCCCTACGCTCCAAAAACACCAAACTCAATGATAAGGTCACAAACTTTTGGGGGACTTTAGCAGGGAAGGAACTAAGCGAGACCGAAAAGGCAGAACTATGGAGATCGACCACTAGGAAAAAGATAACTGCTTCACTAAATCAGACCAAATACTGGTTAGTGCACAAGGCATACTGGACACCGGCCCGCCTATCCACCCTGGGGATCCGAGAGAGCGACACATGCTGGAATTGTGACAGTGGAAGGGAGGACTTAGAGCATCTCCTACTCAGCTGTCCTCAGATCAAGGATTTCTGGGAAAAAACGGGGAAGCTTATCAATGACATCACTGGAGTAGCCATACACATAGATTTCCCAAGTCTAGTCCTGGGCTTTGCATCCCCGTCCATCACAACAACAGAAGACCGCGACCTCATTGACCTACTGTTGACGGCTGCAGTCAAAATAATCCTAAGCAACTGGAAAGACACCACAAAAGCTACACCACAGGCGTGGCTCAACGGGGTCACTTTCCTAAGAGGGGCAGATAACATTACAGCGAAACACTCACCGAAAACACACAGGCAATCAAACATATGGAGGCCCCTAGACCTCTACCTTTCATCACATAAACCCCCCTAGGCGCAGACACTAGACACTAGACAGCCATCAAGGGACACACTATAGGGACCCACACTCCAACAAAAGAAACCTGCGAGGAAGAACACTCTCCTATCTCCATTCCTACCTCTATCCCTCTCTATCGTCCGGGGTGCTATACCCACCAGGCAGCGCAAAGGGGGGAAAGAAGACAACGCCAAGCAAGACTCGGAAAACGGACTTCTTCCTTTATTGGACTAGTAGAACTATCCGACCCCACGCACCATGGCAGGGAACGAACTATCGCAGGACAATATTACTATACCCCCCCCCCCCCGGCGCCTTCTTTCTCTTTTTTCTTTTTCGCCTTTTCTTTCCGCCACTCATGTATGCTCCATGTAAATATATATTTTTTTATATACAATAAAAAATTACAGAAATTTAAAAAAAACTGCGATGTTGCAGGAACATTCCTGCCTGAACCCTTTGATCTAAGAGTTGAAAGGCATCTGCCTGCCCCCACTTACATGCCTGTGTTCCCCATTGCTATAGAGTGGTGGGAAGCGTGGATAGGTAACCATACTGTACATTTATAGATGTTTCCAGTCTTGAGCCATGTTTACAGCAATGACAGCCTGTCACAGCGCCTACAACGAACTGTAAGTAAATTGATGTTGCGGTGCAGTGATATCTGCAGCAAGTGACTTTATCATACCATATTTCACCCATATGCTACATTAAACTGTAATTTTTGGAAACTATGGCAAAGGGAAAGATAACTTGGTGAGTGTCACCACAAACGTAGACGAGTGACTAGAAACAAGCATTATGAGGGCGGGAAGTGTTCAGCTGCACAGTTACACAATTGTTTCACTGAACGACCAGTTTGCAAGGTTACTAGCTGAGTGCCCTTTGATTTCAGCTGCTTCGACATCTTACAGTTTATCGTTGTCTATATATGTATATATATACAAAAATGCCTCAGAAATAATAGTCAAAGCTTGTAGGCTGTACGTACCACAAATACAGACCCTTGCGTGCCTCCGATCGACTTCGATTGCCTGCGCACGCACTGCTGCACACATGTAGGCCTACCAAGGGGAGGGCACGTCGGATGGAGGATACCTGAGCTGACAGAGCTCATTGGAGTCTTTCCCCTCTGACCTCGGTGACCCGGTCGCGCACGCACCACCCCACCACCTTTATGCTAGGTGGTGGTGTGTGCAGCGTGTGTGTGCTGCAGGTAGCAATTGCAAGCAGGTGAGCTTGCTTGCACTTCAAATGGGGCAGCGCACGCGGCACTGGTGGCCCATTGTGGCGGCCTTTATAATTTATTTGGGGACTAGGGACACTGCCTGACACTACTGTAAAGTGTCAGACAGTGAGTGTCCCCAAATAAATTATGAAGGCCGCTGCAACGGGCCACCAGTGCCGCGAGGCCGCCCCCCCTCCCCCAAAAAAAAAGTGCCGCCTGGGGCGGTTCACCCCTCCCTAGCTACGCCGCTGATCTGCAGTCTGGGTGGTTATTTTAATGGATTTGTAGACCAATTTAAGTTTCATTTGACCAGAACCATAGAATTAGTTCAAAACTGTGAGAGTTCCATACCTTCTGTTGTTCCAGTATTGAGTTGAATAAAGAAGAATCAATGCACCATGCTTACAACAGTGAAAGTACTCTTGTAATAAAAATGCACTAGCATTCCTTAGGTTGAGCTAAAGCGCCATGGCATTGAAACTTAAAAAGGGCAGCAAGTGTTTGCCACTGGTAAACACAGCGGACAGTGCGCTGAGCTTGAGTTTCTGGAAGCTATACTGTCATTCTGTAGTCATTTTGCAAGCAGGCCTATTCTTCGAGCCCAGACAAATATATTATTACAAGAAAACCTCTGACACTTCTGCCCCGTGTTTTTATTGAGTACCATTGTATTGTTGTGAGGCAGGCTCATAGGTCGGCGTAGCTGATCAATCTGCCAAACAAAAGAACTTAATTATATTTAAAAACAATATACAGAGGTCTCGCTGGGAGGCACCAAAATTCTAAGCCTGCTCCGCAAACCGTGACAGTTTTGAATGTTATATCCAAGACCGGTGTTCTGCGCGATGGAAACTTGTGCAGGCCCCGCTGCAATATGCGTAAATAAATAAATAAATAAAACAGATGGAAGATGTGCTGTCTAGTTTGGTCCCAGTTAAATGCTCCACCTCCTCCCCATGACTTTGTAATCTGGACAACCTCCATGTACGGCATTGCATACTCGAGATTGTCCTCTACTATAAAACAACGTTCAGTTTTAAGAGGGAGCCCTGCCTGCGTTGTACAAAAGCCTAACATTAAACAAATACCTGGTCTTGAACGCTCAGGCCTCCCAGGAACTGGAAGCAACAGACACCTCAATTCGAAAACCTACCCGGATTGGGTCAGTTATTTATTATCGACGGTAACCTGCATTCCTGGTCGGAAATGTGCCTTGTACTGGTCACATGACGCGCCGGTCTTTTCACGTCCATGCAGTATTGCAGCTGTGCGTGGAGTTTGATGAAAGGCCGCCACAACGTGCCACCAGTGCCGTGCGGCCGCCGCCCCCAAAGTAGTGCCACCTGAGTCGGTCCGTCCCTCCCGCCCCTCCCTAGCTACGCCACTGGGTAAAATTCACTGGGAAACCATTGTTCCCAGGCAATTTCCCTGATTTTAGTCGCTTATTAGCTCTAAGAATCTCTTTTCTCATGATCGCTGCCCCCCCAAGAGGTTCTTCCATCCCCTCAGCCAGTTGAGGCAATTACACTGATGCCAGAAACTCCTCTATTGCAGTACTTGATGGCTCGGTACTCCTCCAACTTATACTCATACTTTAGCCAGATGCTCAGCAAACACGTCAGTGATCCCCATTTGTGAATACACCAGTTTCCCAGTTCCATCTCGAAGCGATAATATTGGTTACTGGGACAGTGCCCTTTTGAATAATCTGGCTAACATGGCCCGACATATGTCCCTCACAATAGAGTTGGTGCCGGTATGCTGTGTAGTGATGTTTTTCCCGCTTCCATGCCCCTAACAAAGCAGCCCTAGTCTCGCACCACTGCAAGATGCCACCCCACTTAAGGGACGTGGTGCCGTTATTGGCAGCTAAAGGGCCACGAGGTAAGGAACCCCCCTTTCGGGTCACAAGACCAGGAAGGGACAAGCGAAGGGTAAAACAGGAAACGCGTCACCAATAGGTTAGACGGGACCGGAAGTAGTCTGGAGCGCTAAGCTTAAAAGCCCGCGCCGCACGTGAGGACGCCCTCTTTGTCCACTTGACCTCCCAGGAGTCGGATGTCACAGAAAGAAGTTGCAGCGGAACCAGGGTGCGTGAAATCTTCCGACTTCCGGCTTAGGTGAGTGGGCCTCGCAGTGTGGAAATGTGTGGGTAGATGTCCCATGCGAACGATATGTGCTGATCCAGAAGGAGAATCTCGAACACCGCGGAGTGTTGAGCAGCGGGTTGCAGGATTTCCAAAGCTTGGGAGCGCGTAGGTTTGGGGGGTCCCAGTGGCGTCACTGGGGTTGGTGTCACCCGGTGCGGGTAACTCATGGTGTCACCCCCTCACGACTTACCGCATGGACTACCTCTGTCGGAAATGTACGGTGCTAGGTACTGTCTTACTCCCTCTAGCTCCCTCTTTTTGTATAGCTCCCTCTCTCTGTCTTACTCCCTCTAGCTCCCTCTCTCTCTGTCTTACTCCCTCTAGCTCCCTCCCTCTCTGCCTTACGCCCTCTAGCTCCCTCTCTCTCTGTCTTACTCCCTCTAGCTCCCTCTCTCTGTCTTACTCTCTCTAGCTCCCACTCTCTCTCTTACTCCCTCTAGCTCCCGCTCTCTCTCTTACTCCCTCTAGCTCCCTCTCCCTCTCTCTCTCTTACTCCCTCTAGCTCCCTCTCTCTCTGTCTTGCTCCCTCTCTCTGCCTTACTCCCTCTAGCTTCCTCTCTCTCTGTCTTACTCCCTCTAGCCCCCTCTTTCTTACTCCCTCTAGCTCCCTCTCTCTCTCTCTTACTCCCTCTAGCCCCCCCTCTCTCTGTCTTGCTCCCTATAGCTCCCTCTCTCTCTGTCTTATTCCCTCTAGCTCCCTCTCTCTTACTCCCTCTAGCTCCCTCTCTGTCTTACTCCCTCTAGCTCCCTCTCTATCTGTCTTGCTCCGCCTAGCTCCCTCTCTCTCTGTCTTACTCCCTCTAGCTCCCTCTCTCTCCGGTTTGGTCCCTCTAGCTCCCTCTCTCTGTCTTGCTCCCTCTCTCTCTCTTACTCCCTCTAGCTCCCTCTCTCTCTGTCTTGCTCGCTCTAGCTCCCTGTAGCTCCCTCTCTCTCTATCTTACTCCCTCCAGCTCCCTCTCTCTGTCTAGCTCCCTCTCTCGCTGTCTTATTCTCTCTAGCTCCCTCTCTCTCTGTCTTACTCCCTCTAGCTCCCTCTCTCTGTCTAGCCCCCTCTAGCTCCCTCTCTCTTGCTCCCTCTAGCTCCCTCTGTCTCCCTCTCTCTCGGTCTTACTCCCTTTAGCTCCCTCTCTCTCTGTCTTACTCCCTCTAGCTCCCTCTCTCTCCGTCGTACTCCCTCTAGCTCCTCGCTCTGTCTTCCACCCTCTCTCTCTCTTACTCCCTCTAGCTCCCTCTCTGTCTGTCTTACTCCCTTTCGCTCCCTCTCTCTCTCTCTCTTACTCCCTCTAGCTCCCTCTCTCTGTCTAGCTCCCTCTCTCTGTCTTGCTCCCTCTAGCCCCCTCTGACTCCCTCTCTCTCTGTCTTAACCCTCTAGCTCCCTCTCTCTGTCTAGCTTCCTCTAGCTCCCTCTCTCTCTGTCTTACTCCCTCTAGCTCCCTCTCTCTGTCTAGCTCCCTCGAGCTCCCTCTCTCTTTGTCTTACTCCCTCTAGCTCCCTCTGTCTCTGTCTAGCTCCCTCTCTCTCTCTCTGTCTTACTTCCTCTAGCTCCCTCTGTCTCCCTCTCTCTCTGTCTTACTCCCTCTAGCTCCCTCTCTCTCTGTCTTACTCCCTCTAGCGCCCTCTCTCTCTGTCTTTCTCCCTCTACCTCCATCTCTCTTATTCCCTCTAGCTCCCTCTCTCTCTGTCTTGCTCCCTCTCTCTCTATCTTGCTCCCTCTAGCTCCCTCTCTCTCTCTATCATACTCCCTCTAGCTCCCTCTCTCTGTCTAGCTCCCTCTCTCTCTCTCTCTCTCTGTCTTACTTCCTCTAGCTACCTCTGTCTCCCTCTCTCTGTCTTACTCCCTCTAGCTCCCTCTCTCTCTGTCTTTCTCACTCTAGCTCCCTCTCTCTCTGTCTTTCTCACTCTAGCTCCCTCTCTCTCTGTCTTTCTCACTCTAACTCTCTCTCTCTCTGTCTACTTACCCCCTCTAGCTCCCTCTCTCTCGCACATTAAACCCACTCTCTGCCGCTTTCATGTGGTTTCTCTTTTAAAGCTTTTCAAGATGCAAAAAGAAATCTGTGTACAAGGCACCAGCGAGTTTGTAGACGTGAGAATGTTACGATATGTAACAGCTAAAGTAAAAGCTAATTTCCAAGCGGTTAATACCCCCCCCTCCCCGCCCCGCCTCCCTCTTTAGCACTGTGTCTTTTTCCATATAAATGGCGGGGGGCCCCTCATTACTACACTTTTCAAACTTTATCTAATGAGAACATTTTTTTCGAATAGGTGAGAAAATATCTCGGTTCGCTTTTGTTTTTAAAGCGGATCGAGTCTCTCCGAGGCCTTCGGGTGCGGTGCAGGGGGTGCCATGTACAGAGGCCTGCTGGGGGGGCGCGGGGGGCGCAACCAGATGGTGTCACCCCCATGTGAGGGTGTCACCCGGTGCGGTCCGCACCCCCCGCACTCCCCTAGTGACGCCACTGAGGGGTCCAATGCGCGTTGAGTGAGAAACGAAGCGCGTGCCCTCTAAAACAGAAATAACCAAGCTGCCCTCCTAGAAACGCAACATACACTGAACATTTGAGGGAGTAACTAATCAGCCAGCCGCGACAGGCCGACGGGATTACCCATCGAAGGCCGAGTATGGGCCTGTTTTGCAGCGGATAATGGGGGGGCTCAGTGGCCATACAGCGGCGAACTAATACAGCTTTCTTTCCAACAGGCACAACGTTGGGACAATCCTAGACTAAGGGTAGTGTCTTTGCCAAGTAAGCGCTAAATTTTTTTATCTTTTAAGTGCAGAATGCCGCCGAAACGGTCAGCGAAAGGCAAAGGGGCCACGGCCAAAAGAGACGACTACCTCAACCAACATCCGCAGGTGAGAAGGAGATGCTCGTGACACTAGACTTGATTCCCAATGCAACGAAAGAGAACAATACCCCTCATCCGGGCGTGGCGCCAGCTGCTACTGCGGAGGCGCCCAGCGCTCATACGTCTTTGCCCCCTGTAGTTGTACAACTTGGTAGCGGAATAGCCCAAGTTTGGGTACAGTCGGGGGGAGTAGCGCAATCCCCAGGGGTAGCAGCAACAACCTCATACGGGCAGGCAATTAGTAATTGCCCTACTAGCGCAATGATATTTTCCTCAGCTTACCCGGGAATTGTTGGACCAGTGGTCATGGGCCCAGCCCAAAACGTAGTTACTTTGTCTACTCAAGGGCAAACACCAAACACCAGTGCAAATACGGCAGGGCCAGCGATTCATCAGATGCAGGGGGGCCTGGGCCGACGGGCAGCCGTCATTAGCTTAAAGCCCGTTGATCTATGAGTCCTCATCCATGACTTTATCACCATCCCCAGAGATCACATGGCACGTGCCCGCAGATACTAAAGAAAAGATTCTACGTGGGGAATATATTGACGTGTTTGATCTCATCAATGCGGGTGTGGTTCCTGGTAAGACTAGGGAGGGCAAGGAAGGCGAGTACAAGCAGAAAAAGGTATATGTTGAGTGGTCTATAAGGAATTGGATTACATGATTCACCATTTATGCCGCCATCATGGTAGAGAGATACCCTGCGTTGGCCCCACAGATAATCAGTTACATATCGTTGATACACGGAGCAGCGTCTGAGTTTCCATGCATAGGGTGGTTACAGTATGACACCAAGTTTAGGCAAATGACGGCAGTGCATCCCGGGATAGCGTGGTATCAAGGGAACTCAATGTGTGGCATGCAGTATTTTATTCCTCTGCTCCGTCAAACAAGGCTACTCACCCCTCAAACACTCAGTCCTTTCGTAGCGACAGGGGGGCTGGGGACAAAAAACAGGCCTGCTGGCTGTATAACAAAAATGAGTGCACTAGAGGGGCTACATGTAAGTTCAAGCATTGCTGCTCCTACTGTGGGGGCGCGACTCACCCAGAGATTAGGTGCTTTAAGAAGTCAGGAAGGCCAAGACAGCAGCCGGCCCAAACCCCAGCCAAAGGAAAGCCACCACAGCCATCCGAGAAATCTGCCAACTCCCATTAAGACACATGTCCTGACTCACCTCCTTAGCAGCTACGAAAATTTGCAAGAGGCTCAGTTTTCACATAATGGTTTTCTATCTGGTTTTCATATCCCGTCTTCAGCCACCCCTACCAGTGTTCCCCCGCACAACCAGAGCTCGGTGCTGCAGAATATGGAAGCAGCAGAGAATAAGATAATGAAAGAAGTCGCTCTGGGGAGGGTGGCGGGCCCTTTCAGTCAGCCTCCAATACTCGATTTGGTTTGCTCCCCATTAGGGCTAGTGCCTAAAAAAGAGAAAGGGAAATTTCGCCTGATACACAACCTGTCGAGCCCCCCAGGCCTGTCGGTTAATGACAAGCTTGACCCAGACATTTGCACGGTCCGCTATACAACGTTTGACACAGCAATTCAAAAACTGCAGGACCTAGGCGAAGGGGCCTTAATGGCCAAATCTGATATCGAGGCTGCATTTAGGCTCCTGCCAGTGCATCCTGACGATACTAAGTTCTTGGATTACTTCATTGACCTGTGCATGCCAATGGGCTGTTCAATCGCTTGCGCAGTATTCAAATCTTTTGCCCGATTTTTAGAATGGGCGGTGGAACAATTCCTCTCAACGGATAAATCCCATGCAGTAGTACATTACTTAGACGATGTTCTATTCCTCGGTCCTCGGGGTTCACAGTCATGCAGGAAGGCCCTGCTGGGATTCCAGCACCTGGCTGAAGCCCTGGGTGTTCCTTTGGCAGCGGAAAAGACAGAAGGGCCTACCACTTGCCTGACGTTCTTAGGCATTGAGATCAACACAAGAGAAGGGGTTTGTAGGCTACCAATATCAAAGATTTCTGCTTTCAAGGCTGCTATTGAGGACTGTTTAAGGTCAAGGAAGGTCACGTTACATCAGCTGCAAGTCTTGCTAGGACAACTGAACTTTGCCTTGAGAGTCATCCCGATGGGCAGGGCATTCTCTAGGAGAATAGCAAGAGCGATGTCGGGGCTGGAGGGAAGGACTCAAGAAGGTCCATAGACACGGCCAGAGCGCGTCCCCCCCTCTAATTCCCCCTCCTTATTGTACATAGTTTGGACTGACGGTTGTTTCATTCCAAATCTCTGCTCTAGGTACCACGCCCAAAAGACCCCAAATATGTTGGTGCGGCCATTCCTTCATTCGCAGGGCGGGGCGAGCCTTCCCCAGTTTGCAGGAGAGAAAATTGCTGGAGACCCATGGGTTGGACCACCATTGGGTGGGGGTAGAGGGACAGCATTTAGCCGACGCCCCCAGCGACTTGCGGGCAGCCATGGACAGAGGCATGCCCACCCCAGATGTACTGGGGTTGCATTGCGGAGGCAATGACATGATCCCGGCAGGTAGAAGGGGTGTAAAAGAAGCATTGTTCACTGCGCTGGCAGCTGTTAAGAATATGTTACCGAATGTCATTTTGCTATGGTCCGAAGTCATTCCGAGGCAGGTATGGGCGCGGGGCGCGCCCCCGAAGGCCGTGAACAAATCAGTGAAGAGTTTGAACCAGTCAGTAGCAGAAATACTGCAGAAATCGAGCATTGGTACGATCAGGCATAAACTGATACAAACCTCCAGGTCTGAACTGTACGCTAGGGACGGAGTGCACCTCTCAGAGGCGGGCAATGAACTTTTCATACAAACAGTGTTAGGGGCCATTTTGGAAGCTCTTGAGCGCAGGGGGGGAGGTCGAGTCTGCCAGTAAGCGCCTCGCCCTGTGGCGGGGTCCTGGGCAAGAGCTATCACAGGGACTGTTGATAAACACGTTTAAAGTTTACAATAAAGAAATGGAGACCAATGGAGTAATTGGTTTTGAACTGTAATTTTAATAAAAATATAAACACTGCGGAAACCAAACGGGAATCAGGTGTCTTTATCAAAGGGGGGAGGAAATGTATCTGGGGTGTGTGCACTTTGTATGCCATCTATGCAAGGCGCCACCCCACTTAAGGGACGTGGCGCCGTTAGTGGCAGCCAAAGGGCCACGAGATAAGGAATCCCCCTTCCGGGTCGCACGACCCGGAAGGGACAAGCGAAGGGTAAAACAGGAAATGCGTCACCAATAGGTTAGACGGTACCGGAAGTAGTCTGGAGCGCGAAGCTTAAAAGCCCGCGCCTGCCCTCTTTGTCCACTTGACCTCCCAGGAGTCGGACGTCGCAGAAAGAAGTTGCCCACCCACCCATCCCCGAAGTAGGGCTTTTTTAGGTGTGGTTGCGGGGTCCTGGGCAAGAACTATCACAGGGACTCCTTGGTCAGTGCCATTTTTTACCCCAGAACGGGTCTTAAATATCATCATGGGCTCCGGGCTGGCGGGAGATTTGGGGTTGACCTGCTGGTGGCCCTGGATTCTCTAGCTCTACCCTGGAAGCCGTTGGGTGCCACAAGTGGTGGCAGTTTACTTACCTGCGGCTCTGTTAACCGGAGGGCGGTTACATTAAGGAGAGCAGGCTAAGTTGGTTGTGGCCTGCTGGCACAGCCCGAAGGTCAAGCAATGCCCCGTTGGAGAACGGGCTGTAAATCGAATGAATAAGTCATACGTGTAAATATTGATATTTGAACAACTGTGATGTTGATAAACAAGTTTAAAGTTTACAATAAAGAAATGGAGACCAATGGAGTAATTGGTTTTGAACTGTAATTTTAATAAAAAATATAAACACTGCAGAAACCAAACTGGACTCAGGTGTCTCTATCAAAGGGGGGAGGAAATGTATC
This sequence comes from Lissotriton vulgaris, assembly GCF_964263255.1. NCBI lineage: Eukaryota > Metazoa > Chordata > Amphibia > Caudata > Salamandridae > Lissotriton > Lissotriton vulgaris. The sequence continues at coordinate 1,530,272,023 of NC_141693.1, forward strand.
TGGGGTGTGTGCACTTTGCATGCCATCTATCCCCCTTCCTCTGCTGGGTTTCATGTAACCTCTCCTCAAGCCTGGTCAGTCTACGTTTCTGTTCCTCTATATCTTTTATTAATTGCTGCTGAACCCCGTATGCTGTGTGAATACAGACCCCCGAAGACCACCGTCATGGCTCTGTTAGAGGCCAACCCCTAGTTTCCTTCAAAATATTTGTTTGGCGCTGTTGCTACCGCCCTCTTGAACAGAGGGTCTAAGCAATGTTTTTGCCCTCTGGCACCACATAGGGATAGCCTGTCTTGTTCTATGGCCCTTGTGCACAATAAAAGTGGTGAGTGGTCCGAGATGTATCTTGCTTGATATGATACCCCCCTAACCTCTTGGGCTAGTGGTGGTGATACAAAGCAGTTAACTAGATGGCTCTATATGTTAGAAGCTGATGTGTTGCAGGAGGATGTTTTTTTGTGTGGGTTTGCGTGAGCTGTATTTCCCTAACTGCGTTCATCAATGTGGCAGTCATATGTGGTTTAGTGTGTAGAAATGGGGGCTCTCGGTCGAGATTTCCCTCAATGACACAGTTCACATCTCCAACCATTATTATCACCTCACCTTTGTACGGTACGTCAGCCACAATGGCAGACGGCAAAAAAGTCGGGCAATCTATATTCGGATCCTACATATTGATGATGCACAAGTCCATCCCTTCTATTGTGCCTTGCAAATTCACATATCTTCCTTCTGGGTCCACTAGCTGGTTCAAACACTTGAATGGGACTCCGGGCGCCACCCAGACTAGAACGCCCCTAAGAAAACCTGAATAGGTTGTGGCGTAGAATTGAACTCTCCCCCCATGTTCCATACACGGAAGTGCATTCTCCTGTAAACATGCTATTGACACTGTATCTTTTCAAATAAGCGTATACCCTTATGCATTTCTCAAATGCAGCCAGATTGAAAATTCCATTTGAGAACCTTCAAAATCGTAGGTGTCATTTCCACCTTGATACTTTACCTCATTGTCTTCCCAGTGTCATTTTTCCGACTGTGTGTAGTCTTGGACAGACATTCTCTCGAACCTGAACAAAAATCTCTGTATCCTCAAGGACATCCGACTTTCCCTAACTTCTGAAACTAAGTACCTCTTCCTATCCCCCCCACCCACTGGGCAACCCAGCTACCCACCAACTCCTTGGTGCTGCAAGACGGGGCTCGCCCTAGTCACCCCATACCCCCGATCAAAATAGTTTACAATTGAACAATCATTACAGCTCTAGCTGTACTGTAACACCACCCCAAGCTACCTTGAACTTGTTAACTTTAAGAGCCAGAGTTTCACCCTGATAGACCTAGAAGCAAACAGACAGTCAGTCAGGTGCGAGCAATGCCATGAGCTCCCAGACCACGACCCAGTCCCTAGGGGGGCATGCACAGGACTTCCCGCTGGTTGCTGCCCCTCTAATACTCAACCCATCCCCTTGTATTACATACTTTCCACTGCCCACTTTCTAATCACTTATCTGATACTGTGTGTCTTTTAGTCTCGTTGTCCCTTCTCAGCTTGCATCCGGCACTACATTCTGTGTTCCTCCCTCTGAATCTTAGGCCGCCTCCAGCTGTATAGTTCCATCTGAGTGTGCACAGATTCATCCTGGACTGTTGTCTTGCTTCTCTTGTGACTTTCGAGCAAACCAGTTTCCATCCCTCGAGTGTCCAGTCCCTAGCCAGGATCTGTTCGCGCCAACTCGGAGCGCTAGGCTCTCATCCAACACGCTCGTCTCATCTAGCCATTACGTCGGTGCATCCGGTGTCTGAAAGAGGCACAACTTTCCCTTGTGCTCCACCCGCAGCTTGGCCACGTAGAGCAAGTTATACTTCAGCCCGGCCTTACACAGCCAGCGTTTCACCGCCAGAAATGTCAGCCTCTGTTCCTGGACCTGCTGTGAGTAGTCAGGAAAGAACACAATGGAGTGACCTTGGTACATTAGTTGCCCCTTTGCTCTGGTGGCCTGGAGGATAATGTTCCAGTCCCTGTAATTAAAACAAACGGGCTATGATTGCTCTCAGGGGTGCTCCTGGATGAGGCAGCGGGTCCAGAGCTCAATGGGCTCTCTCGATACTAAAAATTGTGGCTAGTCTTTTGGGGGCCAATTCGCTGACAATACAATTCTCCAGGAATGCTACAGAGATGGTTACTTGTGACATAGGATGGATTATTGGTTTAATACATAATTGGGCAATATTTTACCACAAAAAGTGGATGACTCTGTGGTTTAGTGTAGGTTTGAAGATTACTTTTCTTCCATGGGTCAATATATACATTGTTAAACTCTAGAAAGAATGTATCATTCTCCACCGGCAACTGAATAACTTTTTAGAAGCATTCAGTCTCTGAATCACAGGTAATATTTCATTTGTAAGGTGGGGGTAGATGTACTAAGATTTCATTTGAAAAACGTGGTTTTAAATTCTTCATTGACTTTTTCTGAATGCAATCCGATTTTGCAAATCAGCATGTGTACCATTAACGTCCTTTTACAAGATCACCATTTGTAGTGGGTCTTATTCATTAGGCAGGTTACAATTTGAGACCCCATGTGATTACCTACAAACACAAGGTCTGTGGCCTGTAAGGGACAGCAGACATTCCTGCAAATTCATTTCCAAACTGGAAACTTTAACTTTATTTTCAGGAGCCCACATTCCTTCAAGAAATTATTTCTGCTTTAAAAACATACATTTCCGTTTGAGAAAACTTCTGAAGGAGCATGCACTGGTCCCTGGGATCTTGCACCGTTCAGTTGAGTGGATAACCTGATTCGCAGATAGAAAGGAGACATAAATAAACCTCCTCCCATTTACAAATCAGTTACAACCTCCTCTGAGGTAACTGGTCAATGGTGTGTGACTGAAATTGAAGTTGTAAATAGATATATATATATACAATTCCAAATCACATCTGAACAGAACACCCCTTTCACATCCCCTTCCAAATTGTGATTTGGAATGAGTCGCAAAGGCCAATTAATTTCTAACTCACAAAATGTGTTTTGTTAATTGGAAATGGCCATTTTGCCCTTGCAAGAGATGTGATTTTGGGATTTGCAGAGTTTGAGATCACAAAATAGTTTTGTATATTTGGCCCAGAGTTCTTAACATGTTTCTTGACACATAGGATCAATATAAAAGTTATAATGTGCTTATGTGAATTGTTGTGGATAAGTCAGACATTTAAATGGGTAATTACATATAGAAACAAAAGCTGGTTGGGTGTTTTTTTCTCTTGTAATATCACAGATTCATCTAATGGTAATTAACATCAAGGTTTCATTGACATGTTCATTTTCAGAGATATTCAATTCACAAGGTACACAGTCAGAGAAATACTCTTTTCTCTCACACTTTGGTTTGACCAGTCAGCCTAAGGGTGGTCTTCCGCAAAACGTTTATGCCTTCCATCTCAATTTTTATTGACCTTATGTTTTATGGCCGTAGGTTTCTTCACTCTGTACCATTGCTAACCAGTGCTAAAGTGCTTGTGCTCTTTTATCTAAACATGGTACATTGGCTTATACACAACTTGAATATTTAAATTACTTATAAGTCTCCAATAAAGTGCAGTACATGTGCCCAAGGCCTGTAAATTAAATGCTACCAGCTGACCTGCAGTACTGATTGTGCCACCTACTTGAGTACCTCTTTCAACAAGTCTCAGGCCTGCCATGATGCAGTTTAAACTGTCATTTTGACCTGAAGAAATAAACCTCTTGCCAGGACCAAACCTTCATTTTCAATGCATATAAGTCACCCCTTGGGTAGGCCCTGAACAGCCCATGCAGCAGGCTGCCCTGTATTTAAAAAGTATGGCATGTACTTTTGAAATCTACATATCCTGGTAGTGAAAAACTAATTTTTCACCACTGAATGGCCTATCTCTCTCATTAAATAACATTGGATTTGACCTATTACATTTTTTAAGTTTAATTTCCAAATGGGAAGTGAAAAACAGAAATCACTATTATAAGTCCTAAGTTATAGTGAAGTTGGATTTTAAATTTCTGTTATTAAAATACAACTTTCAGATTGTTTCCTTTTTCTGGCCTTATTTACGTGCCTGTATCCTGTCTCATGACTGGGTGTAGGTGATAGTTGGGCTGTGTGTATTCCTCTTAGACAGCACACACATATCAAGGGAGCTTAGGTGTGCCTGGATGGGGCATCAATAATAGGATGGGAGAGAAGATCTGGGCACAGCCCCACTTACACCTGAATAGGCTGTGTGCTGACTCCTCACAAAGTGGTGCTTACCCCCTGCAGTTAGCCTGGAGCCTGGCAGGGGAGGCAGGAGACTACGAAGGGAAACCTCTAGAAGCTTCTCCACACTTCAAAGGCACACCTGGGTACACATACTGGACCTTAGACATCATAACTTGAGTACACTTCTGGACTAACTGTGGATTCTCTGCCAGGAAGAAGACCTGCAGTGCTGCTGAAGGACTGACACTCTGCTGGATTCCTGCTTTGCTGACCTGCTGTCTGCTGCCCTCTTGCCTGGGTGAGGATTGGACCTGCATCTCTTGAACCCAGAGAACTCCTGGGGCTAGCTGGGTAGCCTCTTAATCTGAAGTCTCAGGGACAAGACATAACAGGCTTCGAACAACCTTCCATCTGCACCTGGACTCTGCCATCTGTGATTCTACCCTACCATGAGGACTCTTGGACATGGACTTTAGGTGATCTGCTGACCTAGCAGAATAGAAGCTTCTCTTCTGCTGTGTGGCAAAACCCTGAGAAGACCCAACACATCTCTGTTGCTGAGTGGATTGTCCCACCACAAAGACTTGCGTTGTTGCCGCGACACCTCTGGAACCACCACTGCGTGACACATCCCCAGTGCAGAGCCTCACATCCCTTATCGACACCAGCCCTGATGATGATGGACTCAGCCTCACAGCTCTTCGGAAATGATGCATCACCCCACCTGTACATGCATCCTTGTTGCTGGACTTAACATTGCAAGCCCCTGTAACAGGATGCTCAATAACAATGCAGGCCATGCAGCGCAGCATGTCGGAACAGACACATAACTTCGGCTGCATGTTTCATCTTTGACGCAGATCCACGCAATGCTCCTCAAACCGGGAGTGAAGGTGCTTTGTTCAGGGGGCTAATGGGTCCTTTTAGTCAAACTGAGCTCCACTGTGGTCAGCCTGAGCTTGTGACTTTGTCCCAGTCTGGCTGGACCAGATATACACAGTTGATGCTTCATGCCACTTGCTGTTATTTTCTCTAAAACATTTATAATTCAATATCTCTCGTTCTACTAGCTGGATTTTTTCTCATTTAGTAAAAAGCTTCTCTATTCTTATTATTCTATTGTAGTCTCCTATTGTGGTGTGTTTTCACTGGGTTTTTGTTTGAAGTGTTGCACAAATACTTTACACCTTGCCTCGGAGTTAAGACTGACTGCTCTCTGCAAAGAGACCAGAGGGTTGAGCACATATTAACATAGGGTTTGCTTGTGACTTCAAGCTGAGGGGAATTGCTCAGTTTAAATAACTATATTATTGACAAGCGTGCCATAAAAGTATAGAATAAAATACATTGTGCAAATTCATAAATCACTAAAAAAAATTGCATACTTGGGCCGGTGAACGTAGTTAAATGCTTAGGGAAACAATCATACATTATTAAGATCGGTGATAATGGCCCCTCTTCAGGCCCATACTACTAAGGAAGCAAACAATGGGCAGGAGTCTGATCATAAGATTCGGAGGGCAGAAGAGTGGCTTTGTGTTCCCTATTGTTTACATAAGGGTTTTAGCCACATCTGGCAAGGTCGGGGAATAACACAGTCCTTAGCGATCCATTTGCAGGTACATGTACACAAAGGTAAGGTGCCAATCCTAATTTGAATTTAAAGTTTCCTGTCCAATGTAACTGCAATGATGTCTCAGTATTGTTCTAAAACTCTAAAGCAATTACAAATCAAAAAATTCCCTTGTCAATGTGGATCTAGCGGCCTTGTCAGCATTGTTCTGAAATTACCAGGACCAGTAATGCTTATTTAGCTCAAGTTTGGAGGGGAAGGATGCACAAGATGGAGTCACCCATAGATTGATCCAACCCAGTGCAATTAGAAGCATTTTAATATGAACGAGCCATGGGACTTTCTTGAATTTGTCAGACTTGATGACATCCTGCACTGCTAGGGCATAATTATTAACCACTGGGGTAGACCATAACCTTCGCCGGTAAAGTTTTGGCCACAATCTTGCTTTGCTCTCAAAATCTTTCCTGCCTATGCCAACATGTAAGGGGATTAGTGGGGAGCTAGACGGTAAGTGAGCTATGCCCTTTAAAAATGTGTTTCCAGACCAGGATAGTCCTATGCTCTTGGAAAAATCCCTTAAGAATTGTTGTTTCTGCTTGACAAGGATTTACTCCCCCATCAACCAGTCACTCAATTTCTCACAAGTGAGGAATATGACAAATCACTTCTAACCTATACCACCAAATGAAAATCAAGGCTGCTTTCCTTAGATTATGTTGGATAAGGTTTCTTCTCGTGCCCTCAAAATTTCACCATTGAACATAGGGAGGAAGGGGAACATGGCGGCCGGTGATTGAGCAGGTCAGGAGCTCTCTTGCCTTCAAGAAATTAAATGGCGCTATTGACAGTGTGGGATGTGGCTGAAGAGTTTCTCCAGATGGCGTGCACTTCGGAATTAGGTGGATTGTGGGTAGTTTTTCTGCCTCCTGTGTGGAGATATATGTGGTGGTGAATGACGCCTCGGCAGGAGGCAGCTAAAACAGTTTAGGTTTAATGTTTGTTTTGAAAAGCGAAGGCTTCCTTGCGCTGTGGGTACTGTGCTGAGAGTAGGGCCTCTGGTACATTAATGGGTAAACAGCAATGTCTTATGTTTCTTCCTGAAGAAAAGTATATTTTACAGTGCTATGAGACTGGGTGGAATATTGTTCCACAACTTCGGTACTACGCGACCAAACAATCTTCCTACCCATCTCATACTTTTTACCCAGGCTGTATTGAAGAAAAGAAGATGTGGGGTCTCAGGTGTCTAGTTGGAACATAAGTGGTTACCAACTCTGAGCTTTGAAGGGCCCTTGTTATTTATGTCCCTATGAGGAATAGAGAGGGATTTAAACTTAAACAGCTGCATTGGCTCCCAATTGAGGCAGGGATTGAGGAGTTCTCTTGCGGAGACATAACTAGGAACTAGGCATGGGCGGAAAATCCGTTCCGCTCGCGGATTTTGCGGATTTTCGGGAAATCCGCAATCCGCGAGATTTGCGAATCTCCCGCAAAATCCGCAAATCCGCGAGCAGCGGATTTTGCTCGCACTGCTCGCACTGTTCGCGTGAGTTCGCGTGAGTTCGCGCCCCGTGAATAAGTGCAAAATTGCAGAAATACGATCTTAGCAAAACTGAAAGTAACTACTTACCAGGTTCAAAAGTTCAGGCTCATCATTAGTAGCCATTTCCTGTAGTGCTTCCTGAGGGGCCCCTCCAGAGTTCAGTTGCCAGTTGAAACTATTATGTGACCCTGCTCTGAACCTCAGAATAGTTACACATATGCCACAAAGGTCCTGAATTACAGCTAAGGGAGACAAGCAGGAGCCAGGCTGGAAGTTAAAATCCATTAATCAGCCCCTAATTCATTATTGTCAGTTGGGGCAGGGCAGGTGTTGTAACTAATTTTGCAACAATGAAAGCACTTAGCAAGTGCAAAAGATCACTAATCAGGGCGCACTAAGGAAGCAGGTGCCAGCTAAAAAAATATTCTGTGACACATTAATCAGCCCCAAATTAATTCAGGTCACTTGAGGCAGGGAAGGTGTGCTTTGCTTTGCCGAAAATAATGTACACTGGACAACCAGAGGGTGTGGTGATGAAACAGAGGGTGGCATGGGTGGGCCAGAGGGTGGCATGAGTAGTCAGAGAGTGGCAGTGGTGACAGAGAGTGGCAGTGATGAAGAAGAGTGTCCCAAACAGGCTGGACACGTAGAAACAACAAGTTCGCGAAACTTGCGACCCGACAGGTAAGTTCGCAATTTGCGAAAGTGTACAAAACCCTCGCGAACTGGCAGAAACACGGGCGAACACAAAAAAAAAAAATCCGCAAATTCGCGGGAATTCGCGGATTTTGCGGATTGCGAATCCGCAAATCCGCAAAATTCGCGAACGCGAGATCCGCAAAATTCGCTCATGCTTACTAGGAACCTTTTGAAGGAGCTTTGCTGCCGTATTTTGCACAGTCTGAAGTCTCTTTATTATGTATTTTGATGCGCCCACATAAAGTGAGTTGCCATAATCTAGACTATGAGAGATTGAATGACCATTTTCCTTTGATGCCCTGGGATCAATACCAGTATCTTCCTGAGCATTCGGAGTAAAGAGAAACAGATACCAGACAGTTTATTTGCTTGGTGGTCAATTGCTAGCAAATTGTCCAACCAAATTTTTAATCACCGGTTTGGGAACGGGGGTGGGGGGCATGTCACCAGGCCAGCTGATCAGAGGTCTGTGTATGGCCTTGTTTTCAAGGATCATTAATTCCGTCTTATCATCATTCACCTTTAGGTGGCAGCTTGACATCCAGCAGCAAAGTTTATCCAAACAGGGTGCCAAATGTTAATTTCCTGGATTAGGGCCTACTGTCAGAGAAACAACCAGCTGGGTGTCATCTGCATAGGAGACCGCTGACAGGTTAAAGTCCTGCACTAAGGTGGCAAGCTGGCACACATATATATTGAACAATGTGAGGCTGAGAAACAATCCCTGAGGGACACCGCAAATCGTCGGAAAGCTGCCAGAGGCAGTCCTTGTCCATGACTTGGTAGAATCTGTTTTCCAGATATGAGGTGAGACAATCTAATGCTTTGCTCTGAATTCCTATCTCAGAAAGTCTATCTTTTAAGATCTTGTGATCCACTGGCTGAGCCGCCATTTTCCAGTATAGCTTTGAGCTACTCTGTGACCACCGGAAGTGCTGCTTTCATGCTATGGTGGGTATGAAAGGCCATCTGGGTTGGATGAAAAATGTTGTTATTTTCCAGAAAGTTTGCTAATGTCCAATTGACATGTTTCTCAAGTACTTTTCCTAGAAAAGGAAGTAATGAGATGGGTCTTAGATTGGCAAGGATTTCTGGATCTAGCTGAAGTTTTTTCAATAGTGGCCTAATTACTGCATGCTCCCATTGCTTAGGGACCAAGTCCACCTCTAGTGAGAAATTAAGAATCTCCATAGGTGCTGGTAATATGACCTCTGCCACTTTGGATAAGGTATACGGGGGAGCGGGATCTAATGGAGAGCCGGATTTGGTTGCCTTTATAAGATTATGGATTGTCTCTCTGTCGAGCATGGGGACTTTTGCTAGAATTGGAGGCGCAGGCCAATCCCAACCCTTACTTACTTCCCCTAGCACAGGTTTGGGTTTGATCTGGAATTAATCATAAATATTGGTCTCTTTTTTGTGGAAGAAGGCTGCTATGTTGTTACATATTTCCTTTGGGGCTTGTGGAACGGTGTTACTATCAAGTGGATTTGTCAGGGGTTTAACCATTCTAAATAGCTCTTTTGGGAAGTTCAAAGCCCAAGTGGTTTTTTCTCATTGAATTTTGCCTGTGCTTTCTTTATTTCGTTGTGATAGGATCTGATTGACACTTTAAATTTTAATTTAAGTGCCAGGTCAAATAGCTTTCTCCAGGTTCTTTCTATTTTCTTGCAATTTTTTTATTGCCAAGAGGTTGTCCTTGTATCAAGGGGCATGTTTTGTGTGTTAGGTTTAGAGAATGCATGCATCTAGTGACTGGGTGATCCAATTTTTCCGTGCTGATAATCATCTTCGATTACCTACAACCTTAGGAGTTGTATCCTACAGGACGGTTTCCCAAGTTCTAGGATCTTGCTTCAAAAATCTTCTAATGGGTCCTTCCCTTGATCTGTTGGGCAGGTTTGGAAAGTTCATAGAGAATAAGACAATGATCGGACCAGGGTACAGGGATTATTCTAGAAAGAGTAACCAGAGGGTCATTGTAAAAAATTAGGGCCAAAGTATGCCCTTTCCCATGTATGGGGGTTGATACAAGTTGGATTAGTTGTAATGGCTTAAGATCTGCTTTTAGCTTTTTGACGGACGGGTCATCCTGTATATCAAAGTGCAGGTTAAAGTCGCCCAAAATAGTCAAGTGGGTTTTTTGTAGAACTAGGCTGCCCAGTATGTCTGGGATTGCCTCCAAGAATTTGGAGCTAGTATCCTGAGGTCTGTGGAACGTATGGGTGGGGGGGGAGGGTGATTTCACACTGAAGGCTTTCACATTCAAAAAGAGAGAGGGAGGAGGAAAAACATCTAAAATCAGATTTTAGAATGATGGCAATTCCACCCCCAACTTTTCTGACCGGATCTAATCTGTGGATCAGCTAACCCAGAGGAAGGGTGAGGTATATATCAGGATCTAAACTGTTGTTGAGCCACATTTCTGTGACAAATAAAACATCCAGTGGATACTCTTCCAGCAGGGTTCACTTAATGTCAATGGCAGGTGTGGACAGTGAGCATGGATTGATCAGTTGTGAGAACTCTCCCCAACACAGAGCAGGGGCATAACACAGGCCCCGCAACCCCCGCAGCTCGGTGTCCCCCGAGCTGCAGGGGGCTCTCTCAGCACTGTAATCAGGCCGTATAGCTCTGGATTAAATCTGGAGTTGTGCCCCTCCATGTGCGTGGCAGGCGGGCACTCTCAACTTTCGCTATGACACTGACATGGAGGAGGAATGAGAAAAAGATCGTCAGTGTGAGGCACAGCGGTAGGTTTTCTCCACATGGTGAGTGCAGGAGTGCTCTGCCTCCTGTGTGCAGTACATGCGGCAGGAGACAATTAAAACATCAGTGAGTACTTCTCCCTCAACCCTCCAAAGAAGAGCTGAAATGTGGGCGGAGGCGGCCACAGGGCATTTCTGGGACCGGCGAACCTCAGCAAGAATTAGTTTCTAAGTAGCCCCAAGCAACACAATACAGGCAGGAAGCAAGCTGGGCAGAGGCAGAGGGGAAGAACAGTTGGAAATTACTCTAGAGCCACAAAAATATATATTAAAAGATTTGCCACTGTTAAGGAAGAAAAGTGGAAGGAGACCTGCAGGACTTATTATCACCCCCTCGGTACCAGGGAAGAAACAGTGGGAACAGGTGTAAAACTTAATACAGAGATACAGAGGTTGGAGGGGACTTTAAAAGAGCAGGTTAGAAGATACGCTCTGAGAAGCAAATTACATTTTAGAAACCCTTGTTGTCCCAGATCTAGCTTTAAAGGCACAGTTACGATTAGGCACTCCTAGCTCTCTCCCAACTTCAAACAGCCTGGACCACCTGTTAGAGGTCCAAAGAACTTGGTAAGAAGGGAGGAAAAAAGGTTCAAAACCAGTTGAATGAATTAAAATAACTTATTCCTTGCTGTCCTATTTTAAGGTGCAGGCCCAGGGAAAGGCTCAGCTTAACCAGCCTTTATTAACAGATGGCAGAGGTGGTGGGGAGCGTAAAGGAGACTAAAGCAAACCTAGAGACTACAAACATATTTTAAGTTTTGGCAGATAAGGAAACACTACAGGAAAGTAGTCCAACAACACATTTTGAGCATCTCCAATACCACAAACATCACACACAACTAGAAAAGGGCACACACCCAGAGGTGGAAAATATGATAACTTCACTGTTTAGTGAAATAAAAGAGTAACTCTGCATATTGGAAATAAATCAGGGAAAGATACAAGAAGTATGTGAGAGTCTGGAGAGTAAGGTGCACTATTTAATAAAATGATTTCAAAGCCGTATAGAAGCTAAATAGGGAGGTCAAAATAAATCAATGAGAAATCACTTTCCTTAGAAAAGGTAAAAAGAACCTAAGAGACAAGATTCAGATTCAAGAATAATGTTTGAAGAAACATCAGGATACTAAACATCCCAGAAGGCATGCAGGGGATAATATAAAAAGATCTATGATAGGTCTATTAAAGGAGTCTATCCCGAATCTTCATTAGCTCATTAGAAGAATGGACAGAGGAAGTCACAGAGAAGATACTATCGAAGGCCATAAAAGCAGGCTCTTACTCAAAGGGGATTGGTCTTTTAAAATAGGATCAGACATTTCTAAAGCAACTCAGGACAGGCCGTGGGAGTTTGGTAAATCGATGCAAGAGTTAAGATCATTAGGTACTACCGGTCAGATGGGTTTCCCAGCCATGCTAAGGGTGATGTGGGGTAATAAAATACACAATACTAAATACCCAAAAGAAATTAAAATGCTGATTGGCCAAATTAAAGCATACCATTTAGCTCAACATTTCAAAAAGTATGAAAGAGATCCAAAAATAAATGAGTGACTCCAAGAGGTCACCTGATGATAAATGGGAGGGTTACCAAGGATAGAATGAGTGGGCACGATAACACATACATTTCTTTTTTATTTTCTGTAGTTATGAAGTCCGTAGCCAAGATGTAGTATTATGTAGACTTAATGAATTCAGTTACAGGTAGTTGAGTTGTACAGATGAAGCCCCACCAAGAGCAGTCTTCCTGTTTACCCCTCTTGGAATCTAGTTTTGGGATGACTTAACTGGGGCTCTAATTTAATTCTAGTAACTGTTGCACTTTTCTGGCTGGTGCATGATTTATATGAATATTCACTCACATATGCTAATGTACCAAGAAATTATGTCACTCATACTCACCCCAAATCTATATGGGGGTGGTGAGGGGGGCCTCTTTTCCCTCCCCTTTTGATTGTGGTACTAGATTGTTATCATCCTCATCTGGAAGAGACAGATTAAGTAAGCATACTCTAGCTGCTGTCTCAATTGAACTGAGGGTATACAGAGAAATATTTGAAGCCAGCTGCTGCGCTATATAGACACCATAAACCATATACACTGCAACAACTCTAGTCGGATAAGTTATACTGTAAAAAACAATCTACTACCACCAGCTGCATTATACACTGTAAGGACGCACTGCCTCACATTTTCATTACTGTAACTGCTTCCACCAGACACCTCTAGCTTTCTTGATTTCCATAGGCTGAGGTCTGTGAAGATGCCACGAAAAGGACCAAAAGTTTTCAGAAATTTCAAATTTCATCACCCCAATCATTGCCTGTCAAAATGAAAAACCGGGCTACCCAGGAAACCCAGAAAACCCTGAAACTAAAGTAGCCACAGCACCTTTGAACTTCAGGCCTTAGAGCCATGACCAGAGAGCACACCCACACATCCTGCTGTGCTCCCAACCATTCAGCTCCCCATATGGGTGATCATAGTAGCAGTACTCCCCTGAACCACAAAACTTCCAAGCCTTGCTGTGTTACTCCCCTGAAAGGAATGCTCTTCACTCTCCAATCTACAACTTCTTGATTAATCCTGTTATTCTCTTAATTTAAAATGAGTAGAGCCTTGATCGCTACATTGATTGAGGAGGCTCAATCCACAATGGGAGAGTGTAGGTAAAGCACAACCAAAGCACATGAAGAGCTGGAGAGTCGAAGATCCAATACAATATACCATGAAGTAGAAGGCAGTGATGCAGAGTCGTGTTGGTGGGGTGGGCACAAGAATGGTAGCAGAACCATTCTTGTGCCCACCCCACCAAGAACTGCAGCATTAAAGGAGGAGCCTCAGTTAACGGTTGTGTTATTCTGGGTATGAAACACATTTTCAGTGCTATTGTGATTGTTGTAAAGGTTTTATTTACATGCAGTGTAACAAACTGTAATGAAACTCCGAAATGTCTCTACCATGTTGCAAAATATTGACCAAACGTGTACATGGTATAATAACATGCTGACTTGTTAAATGAATATACATGACTAAACACAGCATAAAATACTGCAGGAATCAAAATCCATCTTTGCTTTCAAACTCTTTTCATCCAATAAGCACATGCCATTTTATTAGAAAAAGGGACAGGATTATCAAGCTCAGACTTGTCATTTGGAAACCATTCTCTAACACTGGCCAATCACTCTTATGCTGTCAGAAAGGGGTTCTTCTCTATGCACCTCCCCAATAGTCAATAGTTGCAGTAGAACAGGCCCTAGGAGCATTTTGAGAAAGACTGTGAGGGAGCAGGGTTGAGATACACTAACAGGGTTTACCAGTGTGTCTTTACCTCTTATTTCAACATAAGAAATCTACTTGAGACACAAACACATTATATATATATATTTTTTTGGGGCGGGGGTGAATGAGATAGTGGGTTATCTAACTTTAAGAATAGTTCCACAATGGCACTAGAGTCTCACTAGTTTACTATTTCATTTCAAAGACTTGAGAGAAGTTGAGGAGATATTATGCCTCACATCTAGATTGATGTTGGCTGTAACCAATCCTTCACTAAGTTTGAAAATGACATTTTTGCTTCAGCCATTATGTTGATATCCTTCAAAATGGAATCCTAATTCTATTCCTACCAACCATAACACATAAATATTCATCCTGTTTGTATAGCTAATAATAAAGAGAAGTTAATCTGAAATAAATATTGAATGCTGTAATATTTTTTTGCCAGCATTGTGATTTTAACTTGCTCCAGAGGCTTAAGAGTCCTTCATACAGAACCTCACGCATTTCTAATACATTACTTATTTCTGGATCAGACCTATCTCAGTGCCTAGGGTAACACTACCAGTAGATGAAATTACAATAATGAAATCATGTGACAGTTGCTTTCACGCTACAGACCTTCTGTCAGATCTTCACACAACTGTTTTATTCAATTAATACTTCAATCATTATCAAAAGATGCTACACACATTTCAATGGAATTACTTCAAATTTTAAAGTTAAGTCAATTTTGAATAAATTCAGGATATCAGCTAAATTGGGTACAGTCACGCAATGGCAAAACAGAAAAAAATGAGGTGTCATTCACTTCACAGTGGCTTTTCACATGACAGTACTAGATCTGCTACCAGGAAAAATTCACAGTAGAGTGGCTCTATTAGGGATTTATAAAGGCATTGGGTTATTAGTTGACGAGGTAATCAATCATTGTCAGGCAGAACACTTAGAGTCACTAAATCTGCATGAGCTTAAAGCAAGGTTGCTATATCACAGAGCAGACAGGCTAGGAGAAGTGGAGGTATGTTTTTCCAAAGGTTTTAGTACACATAGCTCCACAAAGCACAAAGTGCTACGCGCTAAATATAGTCAATGGTCACAGTAGAACATGACCTAGGAGCAACTTAACCAAGATTGAGAGGGAGCATGATTCAGATACACTAACCAGGTTTACCAGTGTTAAGGATTTCACCTTCTGGGTTTAGTCCTGTAGGCCCTGATACACCAATGGAGTACACTTCCACAAACCATAGGGCCTCAGTGGAGGTACTTGGAGAATCACAGGGTGTCAGGTCACAGTCCAGGTCCAATTGCTACTGATAAGTTGGAAAGTTGCTGGAAAAGCATCTTGCAGCTTTTTACATCCCTGTAGCTGGAACATCAGGCAAGCCTTATGACCCTTCCAGTGTACCTATTTGTCCTGGGTGCAGAGGGGAGGACAAGACAATACCTTTTGTGCCCTACTCAGGCCTCAGACAGCAGGTTTAGTCCTCTTATCTGCCACATGTACAGGACTTTTTCTGAAGTCGGTAACTGGAGGTGGTACATTTATGTTAATGGGTAAGAATGATTCTTGGGGATGCCGTAACTAATGGGGTAAAGGTTCCCGGGGCTAGCCCTACTTACTTTGGGCATTATCGAGATGGATGAAGTTTTCAGCCACACTAAGCTTAGGGTCTAACAGCAAGGGGGGATGGGGGGTAGATTTATCTTTGTGTCCTCCCTCATCTGATTCCAAAATCCAGTTTGTTGCAGTCCACAAACCCACAACATCATCAGACAGACGTCTGGTATACCAAAGCTGTGCTTTTAACAACCAGACATCGGCAACCTCCTTTGCTGTTCTGTTCTCCTCCTTTGTAGTGTTCCCCAAATGTTATATGCAAATCCAGCAGATGAGTCAAACAATTTGTGAGATAAGATACCCACAGTGATTGAGACCTGAATGGCTGATAAGGCAACAGAAGGCCCCTACCATTTGCTTGTGAAAAAAGAGACCTCTTTGAAGCGTGCTCCATTGTCATATTAAAAGCCCCAACAGACCTGTCAAACAGGATGTGAATTTTAATCCGGGCTTGACAGTAACATCAAAAGGGATTCAGCCAGCCCCCTTGACGAATCTGTTTGGTTCAGAGGGTTCATCTCAGTCCATTCAGGCCAGCCTACTGTTTTGCTCCTCAGAGCAAGTTCACGTCTCATTTACACTTCTTTAATTGAGAACTACTGGCAGGTTAAAGTGGAAAAACTAGGGGGGCGTGGCTTGGACACCGACTAAGATGGCGGCGTGACCCAGAGCTCCAGCGCACCTCACATTTAAAACTCCGTTTTTGCAGCACTCCGGAGGTTTCTTCCGACATCAGGAAGGATGGCATCCGAATCGGAACATGAGGTGAGCTGAACGACCTGATTGTTTCCTGGCTCCGTTGCCTTTCCTACGAGCTGCCCGACTTCACCGGCACTTGCTCTTCACCCGCCATTTCATACGCCGGCTGCGTTCTCCTCACAGCGGCCGGCTGGAATGCTTCAAATGCGCTTCTCTGCAACCCAATGCCATTGCTACAATCCTCCTATATAGGTGAGATAAGAGACATGTCTCACCATTTCTAAGGCATTTTGTGACATTTTCTACTCTCATGTGCAGATGAGACGTGGACTTTGCAGCTATGTCCGCCATTTTGTGATACCCACTGTTTACTGAATTATCGTTCTCATATGTCATCGGCAAACTGCTTCTGTGCTATCCACATGGTCTCCTTGAGTTGCTTATGTCCTGCATTTGTCGCTTGTGGCTATTTCCTTGCGCTAGCTGCGTCTCACCACAAGACGTCTGACTCGTGAAACTCCAGGATACCTCCAGAAGTCATGAAGGCCATAGTTTATTTCAGAGACGACTGCTGACTTTGCCATAAGTGTTGCTTCCTCACATCCTGCATTTCTCCTTCAGCGCACTGCTTCCCTTATATTTTCCAGCTTAGTCTCGTGCGCAGCTTATCTTCTTTATTGCGGGATTTTACTTGTCAGCTACTGTATCTATCAACGCCTTGCTTGCTGGACTGGGTCTTGTCGTCTCTGAAGATGCCTCTCAGGCCTCCAATGTGTTTCCTGGCACTCCTATTGGTATTTTGCTCTACTCCTGCATGCACGTGTGTGATCTAGCATCAAGTGCCTATCATTTGGACTTGTGGTGATTCCAGCTGTCTTTTGCACTTACTTGCCTTTCCCTGGCCTCTTCCTTGCTTCCATTGCTTTTTTTGACTTTTCATGGAGGAGTCCTGTAATTTACAGCTGGCTGCTACTTCTCAGCTTCCTATTGGCTCGGATTCAGACTCTCCTCTTCAAGACCTGCATGAGGACATGGCATCAAAGTCGGATTTAACTCGTGCAGCCATTCCAAAAGCGCGCAGCAAGGGTAAGCTGTCGTCTTCTTTAGCTTCCTCTAAGCGCTTGAAGAAGGATCCGCCGTCACCAGGGAGTAACTCCTCCTCCTCTTCCATGGACCTCATCTCGGAAGAACTTCGTGCATTCAAGCCGTTTATGGAAGCCACCACTAAAAACATGCAAGCTATGCAGGAAAAATGGTCGTCTCTGGACTCCCGCGTTCAAACTTTGGAGCTCTCCACAGACTCTTTGCATTCCTCTTGTTCCCACATTTCAACGATGCAGGCGGAGATTCTTCTACTTAAACGTCAGACAGAGGACTTGGAAAATAGGAATCGTAGGAATAATCTACGCTTATACGGTCTTCCAGAACTTACAGAGGGGTCGAACCCTACCATCTTCTTCCAATCCTTTCTGGCCAAGCTCTTAGACGCTCCAGTTCTGTCTTCCATTAACATCCAAAGAGATCATCGCCTTGGACCGAAGGTCGCCAATAAACCTAGAGGTGTCATTATATTATTCTTGCAGTATACTGACCTCTTACAGGTCCTCTCAGCTGCCAAGCTCAAGAAGCAAACCATGTGGGAAGGTCATCGCCTCTATCTTTCGCAAGATGTCTCCAAGGCCACTGTGGATCGGAGGAAGAAGTTCTTGGACATGAGACCTCAACTTCGGGCCCTGAATGCTAGATATGGACTCCTACATCCTTGTCTCTTCAAGGTCACATATAAAGACAAAACAACTACGTTTGAAGACCCTGCTGTCTTGCAGGCATTTCTCCGACGTCATGGCCCTGATGTTATGGATGTTTCCGGACCTGGCTGACAAGACCTACTATTTCTGCTTGGAACTTGTCGTGTTATGATCTTGTTGTCTTTCTCGTGCCGTTGACGTTCATGCATTTTCTATTGTTTCTTGTTATAATGGTTGTTTTATCCTCCTGTGTACCTTATGTTGTTCAACTGTAGTTCTATTTCTTCCTATTCCCATTTGACACGTCTCTTCGCTCATTGGAATTTTTCTCTTTTGTAAAGATGTCTCCCTGCTTCCTCCTGCCTTGATGTGCCCTATTGTTTCTATTTGCTGCATTTTTGATTCATGGTAGTCGAGGTTTGACGTCTGCTCTGGTTGTTCTCATCGTTGTCTCCCGGCGCCACCACCCCGTCCTCTTTCTTGAGTATTTTCGTTCCGTAAGTATGTCTCTCAGTCGTTCGTTGCGAACGTGTACTGTCTTCTTGTTCGTTTATGTTTCTGTCCTTTTTTCTACACTTGTTTGCTTATCATCTGATCTTTTCTTTCCCCTTTCGCTCTCTCTTCTTTCCTTTCCCACTTGTTCCTCCTTCCATTTCCTTGAACTTCGTATTTTCTCCACAGTGGATCTCATTTTCTTTCTCTTTTCTCCTCTTCATTTCCTTCTCCCCTTCTGCCTTCTTTTCCTTCTCATTGCGTTTGCATTTCTCTCACATTTCTTCAAGTTATTTCTATGCAGTAATGAGCATGTTGCTGTTAGTTGTTTCGCTTTGCTGTTCCATTCCGTGTTACGACATGGAACGTTAAGGGATTGAATAATCCTATTAAAAGGCAAAGGGTTTTATCACATCTAGCACGCCTTAAGACTGATGTTGCCCTCCTTCAGGAGACTCATCTCTCTGAGGCGGAGGCTTTAAAACTCAAACGTTATTGGGTGGGTCATGTTTTTTGCTCTCCCACATATACCAAGAAAAATGGTGTTGTGCTTTTGTTCCATAAAAAGTTAAATGTTTCTTCAATTTCTCACGAATGTGATGTTAATGGTAGATGGGTTATTGTTAATCTGCTTATAGATAATATTCCTATAACTTTTTTCAGTGTGTACGCACCGACTGGGATTGACAGATTATTCTGGCCCACTACTTCAACTAAGCTGTCCTCCCTTTCTGGAGATTACATACTCTTTGGGGGAGATTGTAACCAAGTTGTTGACCCCTTCCTTGATTGTCATTTAAATGTTAAATTTATTCCATCCAAGATGCACTCACAATTTGTTAATACTTTTCAAAATAATGCTTTGGTTGATATCTGGAGACTATGTAACCCTGATCTTAGAGAGTACAGTTTTTTTCTCCCCTCCCCATCAGTCCCAGTCCCGCATTGACCATATCTTTCTTAGTAAATCCCTTTCCCAACACGCTATTCGCTCTGAAATTGGCTCCATCCTACTCTCTGACCATGCCCCGGTTCTTGTGGACCTTTACCTCCTTCCATTTTCCCCTCATCGGGCAGATGGCGTTTCAACAATGCTTTACTTTTGGAACCTACTTTTTGTTCTGCATTCACCGCCTTTGCCATTGAATTTTTCCTTCTCTTTTTTTTTTTTTATTTTGAAGACCTTTATTACCACAGAAGCATTTACACAGCTTTACGCCTACAACCCTGGGGCCGGCAGCACCTGGTTAACGTTTGTGTTCATAGTTAAGTCACACAGCCCCTTTGCCGACATCCCGGGGGTACGGCGGCGTTGTACAACAGTGTGTGTGGTCTGGTTGTCATTTAGGATGCGGATATATGTAGGTCTGGTTTTATATTTTATAGCATTAACCGTTGTTGAAAGTGTTCAAGAAGCATATGTGGTAAAAAAACAAAAAGGGGAAAAGAAAAAGAGAAAAGAGATGAAAAGAAGAAACAAACACGGTCAGTGAAGTGTTTTGATTCCAACTTCATTGAGCACCAGAGATGCATCCGAAGTGTATTCAGAACCACGATTACAGCCACTTGGGAACCGCATAGACTAGATCTTCTGTTCCGAACTGCAAGATAGGAGGAGGCTCACAGATGTTACCCCGAAAGTCATTCCACCTTGACCACACTTCTACCCATTTGCGGGGACACCCTCTTGCTATGTACACCGTCTTTTCTTGCAGCATGCACCAATCCATGTCGCTTTGCCAGTCTGTCAGTTTCGGAGGAGTAGGGGCTCCCCACAGTCTAGCGATGTTCCTCTTTGCTATCATCTGTCCTAGCGTCGCCCAGATTCTCCCTCTTGAGGGCAGGTCCGTGGGTTCCCAAATGTTCAAGAGGCATCGCTTGGCATCAGGCCGAATCTCAACTTCCCAAACCTCCCGCATACACCGCATCACTCTCGTCCAGTACTTTTGCACTATCGGACAGTCCCACAATATGTGAAAGAAGGTACCTGCCTCTCCACAACCTCTCCTGCAGAGCACGTCTTCCCCCCTCCCCATCGCTTGAAGCCTAGTGCAGGAGATGTACACCCTGTGTAAGATTTTTAGTTGGACTAGGCGCAATCTGGCCGATATCGCTACCTCCTGTCGTAATTTACAATGGCCGAGTTAGCGCTTAGCTGTGCTACACGTTTTCCCGCTTAAATTGGCTATACATGAAAAACGCCATTTTGTATGTTATGGCGGCCATCTTAGATCATAAGCGGCCTCGTGTCTAGCGTGCCCTTTAGTCCGTTGTCCGTGCCACTGACCACTAGAGTTTGCCCAGCAACAGGCTATTTTTAGTACTGGTCAACCCGTACATGCGCAGTCCCCACTGACCAGTCGTCCCTCAGGAATGTGCCGCCAAACTGGCCAGCGGGGTTGTAACCCTCCAATGAGCTGGCTGTGTTCCAAAAGATGACCTTATATGTACATAACGCTTTGTAACTTTGTGCCGCCTATCTTTTATTACCTGTAAACTGTATAAAAGAACGAGTCACACCGATGTTCGGTGTGATACTTCTTGCATTACCGAAGGGTGCTGTAGGAATGTACCACCACCCCATGGGGTCCGAATAAACTTGTTCTTTGAATTTTACAGTTTCCGTGCCAACAGTTCTTGAATGTAAGTGGGTTATCTTCGGAGCATGTAGGCCTTGGGAACCCGATACTACAAATTGGCGACCACGAAGGGACTCATCGGCGACTCGGATGCCCGAAGGAGAGGTCGTGACGAAGGTTTGGAAACTCGCCATGGACGCGTACGCTGCCACCGAGTGACCCGAGTCTTGGCACCCGCGGTGTTTCTTCCTTTCCTTCTGATCTGACCTTCCAGGTGGCGCCGGTCTCCGACTGAGTACTCGATCGTCTGCGTTGCTGGATAAAGTGCCGTTTGGCTGATTCGATTAAAAGACCTTGGCAGTTGGAATCTGGACCTTTGAGACTTTGGGTAAGATTCGTGATCGGTAAGGTAGTCTGCGGACGCTTACTGAAGTTCTATGATTTGTGATTGGTAAGGTAGTCCTCGGACTCTTGCCGAAGTTCTATGACCTATGACTTTGATTTGAGTTAGCTAACGTTTGTGATTTTGTAATCTTCGAATTTATATGTGCAGTGCACTTCACATAGGCAGGCATGTAGAGATGTTTCTCTAATTTTGTTTCTTTTCTTTGAACGGCACATTTGTGTGGAGTACTGTAAGTGCCATTTTATATGGTGTCACGTTTTCGTGATACTTTTTGAACATGCCTGTTTTAAGCACACTCCAAGGGATGTGCTGTCTTGGAAATGGTACCACAATTAGGTTAGCGGAAGCACAGCTGGCTCCCCCAGAAGGAACACCAAACCGTGATATGTACATAAAATTTGGCCTTCCCCCTATAATGTACAGCAAATTATGGCATAAGTATACAAACTCCGATCCTGAATTGCAATGGCCTCTACATGGGTCGTTCGATTTACGAAAAGTACAGTTTGTGGAGGAATGTTTGTTTCAACGCAGGTCTAGACAAAACATGTTTGATTGTGTGCGAATATGGGAGAAGGCGGTGCGTGAACGAATGAAACGTGAAGTTGCTTGGCGGATAAAGAGCAGCGCAAGGCTGCTCGTGATAAGGCTTTACAGCTTGAGGAAAAGGAGGCTCAGGAGACGAAAGAGAGGGAGGAACGGGAACGTAAATTACAAACGACTGGTCAATACCCTATTCGTCGACCGCTTTATCCTGTTCTTAATAATGAAATTGATGATTTTTCATTGCTAGATCGGTCACCGCCTCCGTACGTTTCGCCTACGGCTCCAGCTGCAGATTCGGAGGATGATGGACAGGATAAGCCGGAAAAGAAGGGTGTATCTGCTCTCAGGTTTTCTGCGGAGAGATCCGCACATTTACGTAGTTGGGCTCGTAAAGTGAATACAAACTATGTTTCTCAGTCTGAAGTTGTTACGGAAAGGGGTAGATGGACGGATCATGAATTACTGTATTTTCTGGCTAATTTGGCAGATGAAGTTGTTACCGCATATCGTCAACTTTCAGATACGTTAGAATCTAAAGCTGTGTCAGTTCATCGTGAGAATCTGGATAAAGGTTTATTTGATCTTGCAGATGTTGATGCCTTTTACAAGCAACTGATCCAGCTGCGAGATGAGACTACCAGATTGCGGGACGAGCGGAAAAAGAATAAGGAGTCCGGGCCGGAGTCTAATGTGCAGTCTAAGGAGTGTTCTCTCCGGGGTTCAGATAAGAATTCTACATTGCATGTTATGCCTATGCGTGAAGCCGCACCCTTGTATGTTCCACCTAAAGGGGAAGGTACAGATGATGATAAATTGTCAAAGGATGCAAAGGGATATTTTGTATATAACTGGGTGTATACGCCTTGGAACAGAGCAGATGTTATGGCGTTGAAAAATTCTTTACCTGATCTTCGTAAAAATCCAGCGGCATTCTATGAAGGGGTGGAAGGGGCTATTTCATCTTGTGTGATGACTCTTGTTGACATAGATCTGTTTTTTGGGTTAATTCTTCCACCTGATATGTGGAGACAGATTCGTAAAAATAATGATGAAACGATACTTGGGGGAACTTGGAAAGAAATAACGGCAGCTGATTTAGACAGGGAACCGGCATGTAAGCCTTGCCAGTTGATTTTGGACCTCCCGGCGGCAATTTTGATTAAATTAAAAACGCTCGTACCTTCTAAAAAGATCGATTGGACTATGTTAGCTTTGTGCAAGCAACAGCCAGATGAAACGGTTTCAGATTTCTTTACACGCTTCGAAGAGGTGTTTCATGATTACAGTGGCCAATCTTTAACAGAGGATACGGGTAGGCATTTGTTTGTCGATAAGTATGTAGCTAATCTCCTACCGGAGATTGCAAAGCGATTGAAATCGAGTGAAAGTTCCTGGGCCACGGCGACCCCTGCGTCTTTGTTAACTATGGCTCAGTATTATGAGCGACAGGAATTGGAGGCTAAAGAAAGTATTGATAAGAAAGCGAAAGAGTTGAAAACAAAAGTGATGTTGGCACAGGTTCGTGGAACGCAATCTAGAGGGAATGATAGAGGTAGACGAGGTATGGGCAATACATCGTACGGGCGTACAGATATAGCGGAGGATCAATGTGCTTACTGTAAGGAGTTTGGGCATTGGGCTGATGATTGTCCGGTACTGCGTGAACAGCGTAGTCAGCGTGGTCGAGGAGGTGGAAGGTCGAGAGGAGGTTATTCAGGAGCAAGAGGTAGTGGAGGTGATCGTGGCAGGTTTGAAGAGAGGGGCCGTGGCCAGGATGAACGTAATACGTTTGATAGACGGAACCAGTATCAGATCTCGGAAGGCGAGAATGTGGAACATCAGGATTATGTACATGCATAGGATTGCGTAGGATGGGGTACGGAATCAGTTGAAGTGCCAGTAGATCAGAGTGGTCCATATGTATCAGCGGGCATCCTGGGTTCTACTGATCAATTTCTAGTCGACACAGGAGCTACTCGTAGCGCTTTGTCTAAAAACTTGGTTCCGAGGGCTCCCCTGTCTGGCGATATGATAACATGTGTAGGGTTTGATGGCACACCCACTCCTAGCCCATTATCGAAGCCTCTTGCACTTTGTCTCGATAAATTTTTCAGTTTTGGCCAATTTTTGTTATCACCTTATACCCCAGATAATATTTTGGGCATTGATTTGCTTAAATATTTTCGAGCAACAATACGCTGTGCTCCCGAAGTGGTGCGGGTTATTCTAAATGACAATTACCCAGATCCGAACAGATTTTTCACGATTAAGAATACTGAAGCATTGGCCTCTCTCCCGCACACGTTATGGGCGACCTCAGACACGGATGTGGGAGAGATGCGTATTCCACCTATTCATATCACTGTTAAGGAGGGGGCCTCTCTGCCACGGGTACCACAGTATAAGATTTCGAGGGAAGGTGAAATTGCCCTGACGCATATTGTTCAAGGTTTGATAATTGCGGGAGTGGTGGAGGAGGTTCCTTACAATGTTTGTAACAGCCCTATTCTTCCGATTCTTAAGAGAGATACTGACGACAAAGTCTATCGGTTTATTATTGACTTGAGAGAGATTAACAAAATTGTCATTCCCCAATATCCGGTGGTGTCCGACATTACGACCTTGCTTACATTGGTGCCACCAACGGCCACGACCTTTAGTGTAATTGATTTAAAAAATGCATTCTTTTCCATCCCCGTCCATCCTGATAGCAGATATTTATTTAGCTTTACGTTAAATAATAAATCATATAGATTTTGTCGTGTTCCCCAAGGTTACACTGAGAGCCCGAGTATCTACAGCCAGGCTCTGAAAAGACAGCTTGATTCCTTTGAGTTACAATCTGGGGTTGTCCTTATCCAGTATGTGGATGACCTTTTGCTCGCTGCTGACTCTTATGCACAATGTGAGGAGAGTACGATTGCGTTGCTTTCTTTTCTGGCACAGAACAATCACAAGGTTTCTAAGAAAAAGCTTCAATACTGTAGACCCAAGGTGACCTACCTCGGTCATCTTTTGTTTAAGGAGGGGCGCGCATTAACATCAGATCGAATTCAGGCGATTTTAGACACACCAGTCCCCCGCACGCAGAGAGATGTACGTGCTTTCATAGGTTTAACATCCTTTTGTAGACAGTGGATCATGGGGTTTTCGCACATCATAAAACCTCTGTTAGCATTACTGTCCAAATCTACACCAATGCCCCTTGAATGGACAGATGAATGTCAGAATGCTTTTGAACAATTGAGACAGGCCCTTTGTTCCGCCCCTGTATTAGGCACACCAGATTACACGAAAATTTTCACATTGTATGTGCACGAGAAAGATGGGTGCGCGTTGTCAGTGTTAGTGCAGACACACGGGGATAAGCAGAGGCCATGCGCGTACTTCTCAGCCATTCTTGATCCTGTAGCACGAGGGTTACCTGGGTGTTTTCGAGCAGTGGCAGCAACAGCAGTAGCTATATGGCAGAGTGAGGGAATAGTGTTATCGCACAAATTGTTGGTGCTAGTCCCCCATGCAGTAGATGCCCTGTTAAATCAAACAAAGACCCAATATCTCACGAGTGCACGTTTGACAGGATATGAGCTTACACTTTTGGCGCCACATATCACACTGAAAAGATGCGCTACCCTGAACCCTGCCCCTTTATTGCCCTATCCGGTCGAGGAGGGTCAGGAAGAAAAACATCATGATTGTGTTTTCCTGACTGAGGAACAGACAAAGGGTCGTGTCGACTTACAGGATATGCCACTTCCAGATGTGGATGGGGAACTGTGGGTTGATGGATCGTGTTTGAGGCTGCCAGATGGTACGACTTCCGCAGCATACGCGATCACGACACTTAAGACAGTGGTAGAAACAGCTAGAATACCACAGAAATCGGCTCAGGCAGCAGAGCTGATAGCGTTAACACGAGCCTGCGAATTGAGTGCTGACCTATGTGTGAACATCTACACAGACAGCCGGTACGCCTTCGGAGTAGCGCATGACTTTGGGCTACTCTGGAAAGAGCGTGGGTTTTTGACTTCTCATGGAGTTCACATTATGCACGGAGAACTAGTGCGTGATCTCCTAAATGCGTTGCTTTGCCCAAAAAAAGTAGCGATAATAAAATGTAGTGCCCATAAAAAGATCACTGATAAAGTGGGTCAAGGAAATGCCTTTGCGGACAGCATAGCGAGACAAACGGCTATGTCTCGAACTGACTCCCCCATGTACGTGGCACAATCACAGGCTGAGCGATGGAGCGATGCTAGAGCAGAAATCTTAGATATTCAGAAATCAGCTACTGAATTAGAACTCGTGGCATGGGCAACAGATGGGGTACTAGATGATGAAGGTTGCTGGAGAAGCAAGGACATGGAGAAATGGAAATTGCCTGCAGCTTACTTGCAAGCGATGGTTCAGATGACACATGGGTTGGCACATGTGGGAGCTCTCGCAATCACTCGACTGCTAACACGAGTTTGGGTACATCCCGAGATTGCTAATACTGCCAAGAGAGTAGTGCAGACCTGCCTGGTATGTTTGCAACACAATCCTGGAAAGGGGACCCATACTCCGAAAGGAGGGTTCGTTCCACCTTCCGCACCATTCGAGGTACTCCAAATGGATTACATCCAGCTTGAGCGTTGCAACAATCTGAAGTATGTCTTAGTGGTGGTATGTGCTTTTAGCAAATGGGTAGAGGCTTTCCCCACGAAAGACAATACAGCTCTGACAACAGCGAAGGTGTTGCTCAAGGAGTTTTTTCCTCGCTTTGGAGTTTGCAAATTTCTGTGGAGCGATAATGGGCGTCATTTTGTTGGGAAAATTGTGGAGTATGTACTGAAGGGGTTAGGGATTCAGCAGAAGTTTCATGCTGTGTTCCACCCTCAGTCGGCAGGTCTGGTTGAGCGGTACAATGCTACGTTGAAACTCAAATTGGCTAAGATTGTGGCATCCACGTCATTGAAGTGGCCGGATGCCTTACCGCTAGCATTACTCTCTCTTAGATCAGTACCCCACTCCCGAACTGGCCTCACACCATATGAAGTGGTGTTCGGAAGGCCGATGAACATTTGGGGAGTGCCTAAGCCGCGATTGATACATGATGTGCCTTGTATAATGATGAATGATTATTTGGCACGATTAACAAATGATTTGCTTTCTATTCACCAACAGGTTCGAGAAGCGCTCCCTGACAACTCTACTGGAGAGGGCCATGATCTTCGCCCTGGTGATCATGTAATGATTCGATCGTTTGAGAGGGCGAGCAGCTTGGAACCGAGGTGGCGGGGCCCTGAACAGGTCCTTCTGGCGACCCGGACAGCAGTACGAGTGACCAATAGGAAGCGGTGGGTGCACTCAACTCACTGCCGGCGTGTCTCTCCTGATCTGGTGAATCCTGCTGTGCTGACTGACTACAAGGAGATTCTGGATAAAGAAAAGAGCCCAGCTGTGACATCGGCCGAAGTTGAGGGAGCCTTCCCAGGCCATACTGTTTCCGGACGAGAGCGTTACAATCTGCGGCCACGATAAAGAAGATTTTTTGGTTTTTCGAGACTGGTTGGTTACCGCTCTGGGGTTTGTGAAACGGAAACTGGGAATTCCAAGGGGGGGGGATCAGTTCTGCCAAGTGTAGTGACACCCGTCTTGGCCCGGAGAAGAAAACAATGGCTACCTCGGAGCTCAGCAACGTATTTTTCTTTTTTTTTAGGTATATGCATACGTGCATTGAGACTTTGTGAACTTTTTGAGAACTTTTTGAACTATGGCGTCGTCTGCAGCACGAGATAAACGAATACTTGGTGCCATCCTTTTCGTCTTGACCATTGTGGTAATAGCGGTGATAGCTTGGGTAGTTGAACTTGTGGTACCTGCACGTGAACATTTGCTGCCGACTACCCCGGCTCCATCTGAACATTTTCACTTCACTTTGCCCTACCATGAAGAACGGCACCGACAGACTTATTTGAACAATAGCTTTATTCAGATCCTACATCATACGCATAACATGACAAATACGTCCAATTGTTGGGTGTGTGGGATGTTGCCTGGGCATCAGAGGAAAGGGGGTACACCACTCATCCCACTCCCGTTTTCGCATAATGGATCCTGTAATGCCTGGTACACTCTCCTCTTTACTCTGAGATGGCCAACGAAAGGGGGGGTGCTTTTTCGTCTGAATAAAATATGTTACCACGACAAGGAAGGGTTTCCACGGACTGAAGGTACCCGATTTGAGTGGGAGGAGTACCGGCCCGATAATATATCTGCCCCGCGTGTGTACAGCAATCAGCGAAATATCAATGTATCCAGCTCGCACATCATTAATGTTATTGCTACTAAAGCTGATTTGTGTATAAGAAATAAAGGTTCGATTCCGGTGGGGAAAAGTGAATGCAACACCACACTTACTTTTGATAACCCGAATGGCATATCGTTTGTAGCGTCTCGCAATACGTATTTCATTTGTGGAACGAAAGGTTATCATCAACTTCCGTATCATAATGATTATATATTGTATCACGACTTTGTACTGAATCGTGTTAAACGTTCCGTTGCTTTAGATGACATTGACCAGACCGATAATGCCTTACAGCAATATGTAGACTTCAATTTGGGACTGTTTTCCTTTGTGGGGGCTGCCCTGAACAGTCGGAAAATACGGCGACTGACCCGTGTTGTTGAGGCTGTAGCCAATGATACTGCTATTGCACTTGGAAATATTACGGAAGAGCTTCAGATTTCTAGGATCGTCACGCTCCAAAATAGGATGGTCTTAGATGTTGTCCTAGCTGACCGTGGGGGGGCATGTAGAATTATCGGAAGCAGCTGCTGTGTATATGTACCTGATAATTCTCCATCTGTTTATGATGTCATTTCAAAACTCCATAAAACAGCAGCTGAAATACACCCGGACAATGGAACTTGGACACTTTCAGGATGGTTCTGGTCAATGCTCACCACCTGGGGTTGGAAACTGCTAACGATTCTATGTATCATTGTTGGGATACTGTTCTTTGTATGCTTATGTATCCAATGTGGCCCAGCTTTATGCTCTGTGTGTTTATCAACGTGTGTACCATCGAGACGAGCTCTTGCCCATGACAAAATGATGCTTCATAAAGAAGTAACTCAAATAATGTTGATAGATATTGAAGATGAACACCCTGACTATGTTCACTATGAGGTAGCTTCAGCTAAACGCTAAAAGGGTCGTCTGTCGTAATTTACAATGGCCGAGTTAGCGCTTAGCTGTGCTACATGTTTTCCCGCTTAAATTGGGTATACATGAAAAACACCATTTTGTATGTTATGGCGGCCATCTTAGATCATAAGCGGCCTCGTGTCTAGCGTGCCCTTTAGTCCGTTGTCCGTGCCACTGACCACTCGAGTTTGCCCAGCAACAGGCTATTTTTAGTACTGGTCAACCCGTACATGCGCAGTCCCCACTGACCAGTCGTCCCTCAGGAATGTGCCGCCAAACTGACCAGCGGGGTTGTAACCCTCCAATGAGCTGGCTGTGTTCCAAAAGATGACCTTATATGTACATAACGCTTTGTAACTTTGTGCCGCCTATCTTTTATTACCTGTAAACTGTATAAAAGAACGAGTCACACCGATGTTCGGTGTGATACTTCTTGCATTACCGAAGGGTGCTGTAGGAATGTACCACCACCCCAAGGGGTCTTAATAAACTTGTTCTTTGAATTTTACAGTTTCCGTGCCAACAGTTCTTGAATGTAAGTGGGTTATCTTCGGAGCATGTAGGCCTTGGGAACCCGATACTACACTCCCTAGGAGAGACGAGAGCAAACATCCATTCCTCCTCATCAATCTCCAGTCCGTCATTGACCCATTTCTCCCTTAGGGGAAGAAGCGTGTCAGGGGGATTATTTATCAATTTTGTGTAGGTAAGGGAGATAGCGTGTTCTGGGATGAGTCCGTCCAGTATTCTGTCCTCTAGTGGAGAAGCCTGCGGCAGTGTCGCATCCGTTGGAATGTTTGCCTGTAGGGAGTGTCGCACTTGCATGTACCGGAAGTGTTCGGTTTGAGCCAGGTCGTATGTGTTCTGTAGGTGGGCGAAGGTGTGGATGCCTTTAGGGCCCCAGAGGTCTTTTATTTGTGATATCCCTATAAGGTCCCAGTTACGGAACCCTTTGGTACGCCCTAGATTACCAAGCTTTTCGGAGGCCCAAAGTGGAGTTGACATTGTCAGGACACCTGACCACCCCAGTTCCCGCTGAGCAATGTGCCATATCTGTACTGAGTGTTGTGTCGGGCCTGTGATGTGTAGTTTGCCTGGTTTTGAGTAGAGTACAATCTCATAGTTTCCCCCAGGCAGCAGCCATCTATCCATCCCGTACCCAGGTTCGTTCCCGCCACTGTACGTCCCATGGTTGATCGCTGCAAGGTGTGAGGCCCAATAATACTTGCAGATGTCGGGGAGGGCAATCCCACCATCGCACCACCCCAATGTAAGTTTGCGCAGTGCAATTCTGGGCGTCCCGGCCCATAGGAGTTCACGTTGTGCCGCTTCGACTGCTACAAAGTAGGATTTAGGTACTTGGCCAGGGTAATTCTGCAGTGCATATAGAAATCTTGGCAATGCCACCATCTTGAAGAGGGCTGCACGGCCCAGCAATGACAACGGAAGTTGCTGACAAGCTTTGGCGTCTCGTTGGAGCCGTCGTAAAGGTGGCAGCAAGTTCTTCTCATGCAGTAGAGTTTTATCTGTGGAGACAAAGACTCCTAAGTATCGAAAGCCGTAATTCGCCACTGTCATGGGACACGTGTCTGGGAGCCTTGGAGGGGCCCGTGGAGTACATATAAATGGGATAAGCTCCAATTAATCCGAAATCCGGAGTTTCGGCCAAAGCTCGCGAAGATGTTGAACGCTGCCAGTATAGATCTACGTGGCCTGGTGAGGTAAAGTAAGATGTCGTCGGCATATAATGAGATCTTGTCCTCCCACCCCTCTGTCCATGCTATCCCTTTAAGATACACGTCTTGCCTTATCCACGCCGCGACTTGTTCGAGGGAGAGAGCAAACAGTAATGGCGAGAGAGGGCACCCCTGCCTAGTCCCCCGCTCTAGGGTGAAGATCTCGGAAGCCTTACCGTTCACTACTACCTGGGCAAGCAGCTCGGTTTAGAGGAGCCGGATCCACGAAATAAAATTAGGCCCAAAGCCAAGTTTACGAAGAACCGCGATCATGTAGGGCCATTCAAGGGTGTCGAATGCCATAGTGGCATCCAGAGAGACCACCCCCGCATCTTTGTGTATCTTGTGTCGTTGCCCGAGCACCCCGTAGAGCCGCCGTATATTCAGTGCGGTGTTGCGGTGAGGCATGAACCCTGATTGATCCGGGTGGACCAGGGTAGGGAGGACCGACTGGAGATGATCACCAGTGTCTTGGCCAGGATTTTCGGCTCCGCGTTAAGCAGCGAGATTGGCCTGTATGAAACGCATGACTCTTTAGGCTTCCCTTCTTTAGGTATTGCCACGATAGTGACTATACGCTGGTCTCGTGGCAACCTCCCCGTCTCTTTGCTCTTGTCAAACATGTGTTTAAGGTGATGGCTTCAATTTGTAGAGCTCTATTGGGAGGCCGTTGGCTCCTAAGGCTTTACCAGGGTGAAGGTCTGTGATTGCACGTTGCAGCTCAGTGACTGCGAGTGGGCTTTCAAGGGCCTCTCTATCTTCTTCTGATAAACAGGGCATGCAGATGTCCGCCAGGAGGGCCACAGAGTCCTCCTCCGGATGATCCGATTCCCGGCTATAGACCTTTTGGTAGTGTCGCGCAAATTCAGCCACTATCTCCCGTGGTTCGGTTAGAATGGTTCCCGAGTCTGTTCGAATTTCCAGAACTACTTTACTAGCCTGTTGCTTTTTTTCGAGCCAAGCTATAAGCTTCCCAGCTTTGTCGCCTTGGTCATAGAGCTTCCCAATCCTATGTCTAGCTACTGCCTCGGCCTCCTGTCTTACTAGCTCCTTATACTCTGCCGTTTTAAGCTGTAGTCTACGTTGTGCATCCGGTGCCCCTGTGTCCCGCCCCTCCTTTTCCAACCGCGTGAGATCCGTTTCCATAGCTGCTACCTGCTGCTCTTTATCCTTTCGTTTTGTGGCTATGACCGATAGTGCTTCCCCCCCTGATCACTGTTTTAAACGCCTCCCATAAGGTTACTGGGGAGTCCACTGACCCTGTGTTGGTGTCAAAATACTGAGTCATTGTCCCTATTAATTTCTTCCTAGTCTCCTCATTGTGTAGGTGCCAGGCTCCTATGGGTACAATGCAGCCCTCCCGCCGAGTCCCGAATGTTATCTGTGTGAAGACTGCCGAGTGATCGGAAATGCCTCGGGTAAGATGGGTTGCTTCTTGTATTGTCGTGTCGTGCTGTAGTATAGTCAGGATGTAATCAAGGCGGGAGAATGAGTGATGTGGCCTGGAGTAGAAAGTGAAGTGTGTATCATTTGGATGGTGCAGTCGCCATACGTCTGTGAGTCCGAAGGCTTCCAAGAAGTCTGCCACCCATTTCTGCCCTCGTGGTATGTCCCTGGGAGGGTGTCTGTCCAGCGTGCCTGACACTACTGCGTTGAAATCCCCACCCATCACTAACTGCCCGTCAGGGAGGGAAAGTAAAAGTTTCCCCAGATCCGTGTATGCTTGGGTTTGAAGGCCAGGTGGGATGTAGACTGATAGGAGGTTCAGGCGATACCCCTCCCATTTGCCGGACACTACCGCGAAGCGCACTTGTGGGTCTGTCTCCATGTGGTCTATATAAAGAGGCAGTGAACGGCGCAGCAGGATCCCTACCCCCCTGGAGCCCGAGGTGAAGCCTGAGTGGACTGCAAGAGTATACCCCTATCTGTTGAGGGCCTGACATGCATTCCCCATGAGATGCATTTCTTGTAGTAGGACCGCATCAGGCTGGTACCTTTTAAGAAATTGCAGGACTATGGTGCGTTTGAGTCAATCTCCCAGCCCGTTGACGCTCCAGCTCAGTATTTTGAGGCTTTTTTCCCATCGTCTAGCCATAACCGTTGCTGTGTGAGGTGAACTGCATTTGCACTCTGGTGCTTGAGGTGAATCTGATTTTTCTAGCTGCACATGACCGTAAAACCGTCCCAACTCCCCTACCCTCCCAACCATCTCCCCGACATACCCGCTGAATGCAAACAATTACCCGCAGCACATATGTGGATTCTTCCATTCCCTCCCTCCAACTTCCGAACATTCTGCCTTCCCCCTCCCGTGAGACAGTGCCCCCCACCCTGCTCCGTGGGTGTAAAACTACACACCACCCCAATTAGCGGAGCGCCTGTCGCCCAACCCTGCCCCGGAGAGAGATACCCTCCCCGACGGACTTCTTACAGGAAAGCGTTAGCCGGTCCCCACCAGGTCGCCCTTCCCGCACTGTCCCAGTACTGTGTTCCTCAGGACTAACTAAGGTTGACATTCAATGTGGGTGTTAGAGTTCAGTTCAAAAACACAAGTAACCGCTAATGACAACTGCAACAGTAAATTAGCTTTGGTATACGTTACAGTTCGAAGAAGAACTGTGTCGAGTGTCCACATTCTCAGCCCACTGCATTGTCTTGTGGCGAGTCCCATCGAGGGCTGTTCGACCTGGAGCGCCAGGATCTCTGGCTCTGCTTGTCCCCTTCCATGCGTCCCGTCGCCGACCCAGGAGATGAAACCCCGGGTTCTCTCCAGTTGTCCCCGTTACCATCCGTCTGCGCCCCCGGTGCAGCGGCGTCCAACCATTCCTGAACCGCCACTGGTGAAGTGAAGAAATGCGATTTACCTCCAGCAATAATCTTCAGCTTGGCCGGGAAGAACATCATGTACTTCAATCCTCGTTCATTAAGCGCCGCCTTAACCCCCTGGAAGGAGTGCCTTTCCTGCAGGACCTGCAACGTGAAGTCCGGGAAAAAACGGATCGTAGCCCCATCGTTGTGTAGGTCTCCCTGTTGTCTAGCAGCCTGAAGGATCGCATCTCGGTCTCTATAGTTAAGGACTTTAGCGATGATTGTTCCTGGCGAGGCTCCAGGTTTGGGTTTTGGGACCGGGCCCGATGGGCCCGCTTGATGGTAAAGATGTTCGATAGTCTTTTAGGCTTTAGGTGGTGGAGGATTAGGTCTTCCAGAAACAGCTCCGTGCTGTCCTCTTCCATGCCTTCCGGAACACCTACCACGTGGATGTTGCTTCTTCGGGCCCTTCCTTCCTGATCTTCAAGCTTCATCGCCAGTAGTCGTTGCTGGTGGACGAGCTCATTTACCCTGTTCTCCAGTTGTTTTTCAGAGGCTTGCAAGGTTTGTATGTTCCCTTCGTTATTCTTGGACCTTTCAGTGGTTTTCCCCAAGTCCTCACGCAGCAAGTTGACCTCGATGGAGATCTTGTCCATTTTTGTCTCAAGGTTAGCGCCTAGAGTGTGGATTGCGGTCATGATGGAGGTCAGGTACGGTTCCGCTTGTTCCTTGCTGTCTTTTGCTGCCCCGGCAGACTGCTGTTGGGTCCTTGGCACCGCATATTGATCCAGCTTGTTGGTTTGGGTCACCAGTCCCCCTTTAGGCCGCATGATGAAGCGGGGGTGGTCGGCGCTAGGCGTTCGCGATCTTAGCCGCAATGTCACCTACTTCAGTCTGTACTTGCGCAAGGTGCGGTCCGCGTCGCACCCTTCACACTGGCGTAGGTCCGGTCCCTGGGTTTGCCACCGTAGCTCCGCCGCACTTGGTGTCTGATGTAGTCGGGCAAGTCACGCAGTGTCCGCAAGCTGTCTGCGTTTCATCTAGCATCCGCACTCGTCGGCGTTTCGGGCCCTCTTGCTCCTTGGATGATGGTCCCCCTCGCCACTCTAGGCCCTGAGATCCGTCCGGGTGCAGTTGTCCGCTGTGTAGGTCCGGTGGCAGCCAGGGGTTCCTCTAACCGGCTCACTGTATGTAGGGGTGACAATTTTGGGCCTCAGTCGCGCCCTGCCTGTACGCAGTTCGGGTCTACCTCGTGGTAATGGCACTTGGTCGCAACCCTTTCCCCTATTCCAGTGACTGCTAGCTTGCTGCCCACGTGGTACTCGATGCGCCCCCGTGCATTCAAATGGCTCAGGCACCCTGACTCACTGTTGGGGCGCCCCTCAACCGGCTCCCTTGCAGGCAGTCCCATTCTGTATGCAGGCTGTGGTACTAGGCCTCATAAAATGGCGGACGGCCCGGTCCCGACTCCCTCCGTGGACCGGCCAGGTTCCTGCAGCACTGTGCGGTGCAGTATGTGAGGCGCCCCCCGTGAATGGTCCGCTATGCGTGCT
The DNA here is from genome assembly GCF_964263255.1 of Lissotriton vulgaris. Taxonomy (NCBI): domain Eukaryota; kingdom Metazoa; phylum Chordata; class Amphibia; order Caudata; family Salamandridae; genus Lissotriton; species Lissotriton vulgaris. Next base: position 1,530,307,528 of record NC_141693.1, read on the forward strand.
CGACACTCACTGCGATCTGCGGGCGCCTCCCGCTCCGATTCCTCTGCCGCGCGCCGGCCACTCATCCGGATAGGCCTCAGACCGGGGCCTCAATTTTGGCGTCCGCCCGAGTTCGGGCTCCACACCCTCACAGGGTCGAGCCGCCGGAGCTCCAGCCGTGGCGCTGCCGTTCCCGGGGGTCCCGGGACTCCGCTACAAGGGCAATGACGTCAACCTGGGCCAGAAGAAGCTGGGGCGTCGGTGACAGTACGCCCCAGCAAGGATTTGACAGATGGATTTAAGGGACAGTTACGGTCCCGGCGAGAGCTCCGATTTAGGCGGCCATTGCAGACGGCGCCTGGCCACGCCCCCCGAATTTTTCTTTCTCAATCACACCCCTGATTCCTCTTTTGTTACAGTTTGGGATTCTTTTAAAGCAGCCTCTAGGGGTTTTATTATCAATTTTGTAGCTCGACGGAAAAAACTCAGAGAAGCCAAGTCTAAGAAGATTCTAGCTAATATTAAAACTTTGGAGCTTGCCTATCACGCTTCTAAATCCGAGATATCTATGAAACGGCTTATTGATGCGAAAATTTCCTTTAATAAGTACACAACTGATGCTGCCTCTAATCTCTTGTTAAAGTGTAATTCCAGATATTATGGGGGGAAGTACAAAATGGGGAAACTTCTGGCCAACTACTTGAAGATAAGAAAAGAGCGTACAAAGATTGAATCCATTAAGACCTCTACAGGGGAATCTTGTTTTAAGGATAAGGACATTCTTTCTGAGTTTGTCAAATTCTATGACAATCTCTACACCCCTGAACGAGTCCCAGAGACTGCAGATCTTCTTTTATACTTTCAGTCGCTTCCCTCACCTCCGACCTCTCACGTAGATTTTACTTCCCTAGATCGGGATATCTCTCTTTCTGAAATTTCTCATGCTGTCTCTAAATTGCAACACAGTAAGTCTCCAGGTCCTGACGGTTTCACTGTCGAATTTTATAGTCACTTCGCCTCTCTACTTCTTCCTAAACTTCTACTCTTATTCCAATCGTTTCTTTCAGCGGGTTCGTCCAGTGGTTCATTCCAACAAGCTTTAATCTGCCTAATCCCCAAGGATGATAAGGACCACTCATTATGCAAAAATTACAGACCAATTTCCCTGGTCAATACGGATTATAACATTTTAGCTAAAATTTTGGCGTTACGCATGGATCCCCTTCTACCCGATTTAATTGGTCCGGAACAATCAGGCTTTGTCAAAGGTCGCCTCTCATCTGATAATTCCCGTGTTTTCCTTAATATACTAACCAAGGCTTCTTCTTTGACTCTTCCCTTCGCGGCTATCTCTTTAGACGCGGAGAAAGCCTTTGATCGGATTGGATGGGATTTTATGTTTCAGGCCTTGCGTTGGATCGGCTTTTCTCCCAACTTCATTTCTATTATCTCTTTACTTTATTCTAATCCTCAAGCGTCCATTTTTATCAATGGGATGTCCTCGGATTACTTCTCTTTACACAGAGGAGTGCGACAGGGTTGTCCTCTATCCCCCTTACTTTTTGTGTTAGCCCTGGAGCCTTTCCTTACTAAAATACGTCTTGACAGTAATATTTCTGGTTTCAATTTCGGTTCTCATCAGGTTAAACTCTCGGTCTATGCCGACGATATTCTTTTTTACTGCTCCAATCCTATTTCCTCTATTCCCTCCTTTCTCCAACAGGTATCTTCTTTTTCTGCGGTCTCTGGTTATCGTTTAAATGCTGATAAATGCGAAATCCTACTTCTCAATCTTCTTTGTCAAAAGCATCTTTTTTCTCAAACGGGCTTCTCATGGCAACCGTCTAAGATCAAATATCTGGGTGTCTGGTTTGCTCCTCTCATATCTTACACTCTAAAACTTAACTTTGCCTATATCTCCAAGAAAATGGACACGGCTATTCAACGTTGGAATTCACTCTTTTTGTCCTGGTGGGATCGGGTCAATTCTATAAAAATTATGTTATCCCCTCTTCTTCTTTATCTCCTTTCCATGCTTCCTTTACACATTCCAGTTTCCTTCTTTAAACAAATTGATTCCTTGTTACTGAAATTCTTATGGAATGGCAAACGGTCTCGCAAAGCTCTGGTTTCCTTACGTAAAGATAAGGCTCAGTCTGGGGTGCGCTATCCGGATTTCAGAGAATACCATTGGGCTTTCTCTTTGAAACAATCAGCTCGTTGGCTCTCTTCCGACCTTCCTCATTATCCCCCCATCTGGTTAACTATGGAGTCTTCCTTTCTTTCTCTCTTTACTTTTCGCGAATTCTTGTCCTTCACATCTTCTTCAGCTCGTCTTCGTACTCCTGTTATTTCTCATTCTCGTACTCTTCTCCTACCTTACTTAATCTCTTCTTACCCCTCTCTCCTCTTTATTCACGAGCAGCCGATTTGGCACAACTCTCATTTCAAAATTCGAAATCGCACCATTTTTTTGGAAAACATGGTACTCTCGAGGATTGTGTTGGATCTCTCAATTGATCTCTCATGGTATTCCTCTCTCATTCCAAGACCTTCAATCCTCTTTTCTATTGCCCTCCTCTGCTCGTTCACAATGAATGCCCTTTTTCCAGTCCTGATCCTATATCTTCGCTCCTTACCGCCATCTATCGATTTTCCTTTGAGTCATAAAGCTACTTCTCTACTATTGGAGACCGCTCCTTCTGCCTCCGCTTTTTATAATTCTTTTCGCTACACCATTGACAGACTGAAATCTAAGACCGAGAACGCATGGGAGTTAGATCTCTCTCAGGATTGGCCAGTGCTTTTTTGGGACAAAATCTGGGCTAAGCTTCATAAGACCTCTAGAGCTGCTAACACTACCCAAACTTTATATTTCATTTATAACAGAACTTTATGTACTCCACTTACTTTATCCCGTTTTTCACCAGACTCTTCCCCTATTTGTTGGTCCTGCTCCTGTCCCGTTGCAGATCTAAAACACATGTTGTTCGAATGTCCTCCTATTTCCAAGTTCTGGCACCAAGTTTGGAAGCAAATACAAAAGATTTTCAACTTCCAAGTCTCTTTCTCCCCTTCACAAGTTTTTCTAGGTTCTCTATCTCCGACACTTCCACAATCTCCCTCCCAATATTTACTACTTGACCTTTTAATTGCTGTGGCTTTTCATACCATTACTTCTAATTGGAAGCAAGCTGCATCTGTCTCCTATCAATCTTGGTGGAATGCAGTCTGCTTTCATCATCGCCTTGATACCAGTTATGTATCCCCCATTTCCCTAGCAGTCAAGCGAGATCTGCTTTGGCTCCCATTGGTAACATACCTCTCCTCCTTTGCCCCAGTACATGCCTCTCCAGATCCTAATACTGTTGAGGTACGCAAGCCACCATGATTTTCGTATTTTTCCTAATGCCTTTATTGTTTTTGGATTTACGTTCTATTGTATTTTATTGTATTTTTTCACGTATATCCATAAGTTATGTTCATGTAATCTTCATGCTTGTTAAATTTGCTTTTTAGGAGAGTTTTTATTGAATTGCTTATCCTTGATATGTGATATTTTGTAATGTTTGTATTCCCCTTCTCTCCTCCCTTTCCTTCCCTTCCTTATTCTTCAATAAACTCAAACTTAAAAAAAAAAAGTGGAAAAACTAAATGCAGATGTGACTTCCGGGCTTCAAACAGGGCAAAAGTGATGAATCCAAAATATTTATTACTAAATCCAGCTTGACCAGTGAATTGGGTGTGTAACAAATTTTACAAAGTAAAAAAAAACATTGTAGCTTTTTTCCTATGTATCCCAATGCGTTTCTATGGAATAGCCAATTCTGTACAGTGAAAATAGTTGAGGACAATTTTGTTTTATGGACATATTTAACATCAAACCTTTACCTGTCCTACTTTCAAATACCATGCATCCTGCCTTAATATGCACTAAAACTGTGTGGTAAGAAGGCACTCCTTCCCTTGTAATCTTTCGTTGTTCTAAAATGTGACACCAGTAGATGCTTGCAAACAGTTTCTGTGAACCGCCCCAGTCACAGTTAATGCATAAGCGATATCTCCGGGCATAGACTCACGCACCCTTCTGTCGCACTGCTGATCGGGAAAACATCCCTCATGCTAAACCAATCACTGTAGAATTATCCTTTTTCTTCACTTAATACCAATTGTTATACAATTCCTTTTTACATCATTCTTAAAAAATGTTATAAAGTCACTGCGACAGCGTCGTTCTACCTTCATACTTTATTTAAATTTTCTATTTTCATTTTTCATATGTCTCCTGAGTGCCCATCACAGCATTTCGCAGCGACATGTTAAAACCAAGGTAAAGGTAGAGCATACATCATGGTAGACTCATTACTATACCCAAAGCATTTCGAGCCTTTGTGGCTCTTCATCGGGGGCCTCTGCAACAAATTCTTATTTATTCTTGTAAATGTGATTTTGTTTCAGATTTGAGTGGGTAATAGGAGGGAGGTGTATGAGTACAGGATTGGGTTTCTTTTTTGTTTTGACTTGCTGTGGTTGAGTTGTGGCATAGGGAGTGCATTATGGGCATTGCAGTTTATAGCACGGTTTTTAAATCATTTAGTATAGCCGTAGTGGTAATAAGTCGCGAGGTGGGTATTGATCAACACTGCATTTGATTGGGCACATGAGGGGGGAGTTTTTGTTTAAAAATTTAGGGCTTCACGGATAATGAGAAAACACACAATTCTATTAAAAAGGAGAGATGAGTACGAGGAAGGCAGGCTGCTGGTTGCGCTTTTGTGGGTTTATTTTGATAATAAGGGACAAGGGGATGTGATTTTAGGGGAGGCGGAATTTATAGTCAAACCGGGAGGGATTTAAGTTGAAAAAGGGGTTTCTTTTTAGTCAACAGTTTGAGTGTTGTACTCAAATCCTTTAAGTTTAAGTTTAACAGCGAGTTTTGGTAAATGAGTGGGTTGAATTTTGGGTGGGATAGGGAAATGTTTTGTTTTTGAGCGCAAAAGGTTTATGAGTTGTGGTTGAGTTGTGGCGTAGGGAGTGCATTATTGCATTTGTAGTTTATGGGATTGTTTTTAAAGCATTTAGTGTGGCTTTAGAGGTAATAAGTCACGAGGTGAGCGTTGAGAAACACTGAATTTAATTGGGCACACGAGGGGGAGTTTTTGTTTAAAAATCGACGGCTTGACGGATAATGAGAAAACACACAATGCTATCCGAAAGGAGAGAGGAGTACGAGGAATGCAGGCTGCTGGTCACAATTTTGTGAATTTATTTTGTACAAGAGACACAGGGATGTGATTTCAGGGGAGGGGGAATTTATAGTCAAACCAGGAGGTTTTTTGTTTGAATGGGGGGTTTCTTTTTAGTCAACAGTTTTAGTGTTGTACTCAAATCCTTTTAGTTTAAGTTTAGCACCGAGTTTTGTTAAATTTGTAGGTTGATTTGTGGGTGGGTTAGGGAAATGTTTTGTTTTTTAGCACAAAAGGCTTATGAGTCAGTAACAGGAGTAGTGGGGCAATGATAATGGGTGTGTCAGATTTCTTGTGAGGTGTTGGTTAGCAGTGAATAATCAGTTAAGCGGTCTTTTTTATTGGTTCAAAGACCCCTGATGAAGAGTCACAAAGACTTGAAATGCATTGGGCATAGTAATGTTTCTACAATGATGTATGCTCTACCTTTACCTTTCTTTTAACATTTTGCTGCAAAATGCCATGATGGGTACTCAGGAGACATAAGAAAAATGAAAAAAGAAAATGTAAATTAAGTATGAAGATGGAACTACGCTGTCCCAGTAGTGACTTTATAAAGTTTTTGAAGAATGATGGAACAAGGTATTGTATAACAATTGGTATAAAATGAAGAAAAAGGATAATAATTGTTCAGTGAGTGGTTTAGCATGAGGGATGTTTTCCCGCTCAGCAGTGCGACAGACGGGTGCGCAAGTCTATGCCCAGAGTTATTACCTAATTGGCGCTAAGGCATACTTGGGGCAAGTTTAACATATTCTAAAGGGTCGTTTAAGCCTGTCAAAAGGGGCTATTCATAGAAGATTAATGTATTTGCAGTTAAAACCTTCACAGCCAGGATACTAGTGGTAAGCCTGCATTATTCTATACATTTTCACTGTAGGCGATTACACAATGGATGCTGCAGTCCACTAGTGACATTTAACTTACAGGCCACAGGTATACCTTGGTACCATAAACTAGGGACTTGTAGGCAAGTAAAAATATGCCAATCAGGAGAATACCAATTTTACCATGTTGAAAGGAGTATCATAGGCACTTCTCCCCTGATTAGAAGGAGAAATGTCCACAGAGTTTATCCTGCAAAAATATGGTTCAGCAAAAAGGCAAATAAATTCACAGTGACCCTGCAGAAAGGGCAAATTACCCACACAACAATGCACTGAAGACATCCTATAGATGTTAAAATGCTAGCTTATTTCCACAGTGTGCAACCATCTCATCCACGACCTGTTCTTGGCCTCTACTTCCTCACTGCCCAGTACTTTACAATTGCAATAACATCACAAACAAACTAGTGCAGATCCTTCATCCACTCAGTGATCCACTCCAAGACGCTAGGAGGCTCAACATGTTGCAAACAATCAACACATATGGTCTATTACGTTAAACTGGTAACTTTATACACTGCAGAGTTACATATTGAGCATCAATGAAAGAAGGAATGCTATACTTTGCACTTCGAAGATTCTGCAACCCATATTAAAATTGCTCAAGAAGTAACCCAATCTTAGTCAAACTTAACTCATGTTAATTTTTGCAGCAATAGATTAAATGGTCCAGTGACACATTGTCTACTCCCCTATAAAGGTGTCCCCTGGTCTCTTTGTTGAGCTTTGGATTTGCCTCTTGGTCACTTGAATCAAGAGAACATTACTGAATCCACCAGTCAGTTGTGTATGAAGCTACCCATTTATTTATGGAAGCTTAATCTCCGTCTCCCTCCCTCTTCCCATAGATTTGCACCCTGCTAAGTTTAATTGCATGAATCATATACTAATTCCCTTTCGCATGATTAATATAGAAAGCTTCACATCTTTCATTGCTGGGTGTCCCAAGGTTTGAAAACAGTAACATTTAGGGACAATTGAGCGACCTACCATGATTGCTGCTGTAGATTGTGACAGCTAACCTTCCACAAAAGAGCTACAAGAAAGGAATATGCAAAAAATTATCAATATTTGTATGTACTTGTTTGCAATTTTACCGTTAAAATAAAGAAATCCTTTAATAAACAGAATACAAAAGGCTAATGCAAATTAAACGAGTATAAATGTTGCATATAAATATATAATGAATTTTAAATGTCTATTTAAAACCGGCTTTGGCAGGTCCAATAGTTCTGGCTAATATGTAAAAGTAATTATTTATTGATTGGTGAGTTTGGGTGTGGATGTTGTGGCTGGTGACTGTGTGAATGATTCAATGATAGTATAGAAGAGTGTTTGCATGGAGTGATGAATAAGTGAGGTGTACAACTGTTACCACAGATTTTTTACAACGGATTCCATGACCACGGATTTTTTACAACGCAGGTCATGTTACAACGGATCCTTTTACAACGCTATTCACTACAACGCAGGTACTATTACAACGCAATACCATTACATCGTAAATATAATTATAGGTAAGTTTATCTTATTAAGGTTTAAGGGCTGGGTTTGGGTTTTGGGGTACAGGTTGTAATATTAGGTTTTAGGGCTGGGTTTGGGTTTTGGGGTACAGGGGTATTTTTAGGTTTTAGGGCTGGGTTTGGGTTTTGGTACAGGGGTATTTTTAGGTTTTAGGGCTGGGTATGGCTTTTGGGGTACAGGGGTATTTTTAGGGGTTTTGGGGTACAGGGGTATTTTTAGGTTTTAGGGCTGGGTTTGGGTTTTGGGGTACAGGGGTATTTTTAGGTTTTAGAGCTGGGTATGGGTTTTGGGGTACAGGGGTATTTTTAGGGCTGGGTTTGGGTTTTGGGGTACAGGGGTATTTTTAGGTTTTAGGGCTGGGTTTGGGTTTTGGGGTACAGGGGTATTTTTAGGTTTTAGGGCTGGGTATGGGTTTTGGGGTACAGGGGTATTTTTAGGTTTTAGGGCTGGGTATGGGTTTTGGGGTACAGGGGTATTTTTAGGTTTTAGGGCTGGGTTTGGGTTTTGGGGTACATGGGTATTTTTAGGTTTTAGGGCTGGGTTTGGGTTTTGAGGTACAGGGGTATTTTTAGGTTTTAGGGCTGGGTTTGGGTTTGGGGGTACAGGGGTAATATTAGGTATTAGGGCTGGGTTTGGGTTTTGGGGTACAGGGGTATTTTTAGGTTTTAGGGCTGGGTTTGGGTTTTGGGGTACAGGGTTATTTTTAATATATATTTACAATTTAAAAAATTAAAATTAATTGTATTAATATATGTTTTATTTTTTTAATAATAAATAATTTAAATTAATAATACATTAAACATTATTTACATTAAATATTAATTTTATTTACTTACCTGTAATTATACTTACGATGTAATGGTATTGCGTTGTAATAGTACCTGCGTTGTAGTGAATAGCGTTGTAAAGGGATCCGTTGTAACATGACCTGCGTTGTAATAGATCCGTGGTCATGGTATGCGTTGTAAAAGGACCCGTTGTAATATATATATATCCATAAGTGAGTGATGGTATATATCAGTACATTTTGGGGTAGTGCATGGATGGTTGGGAAAATAGTTGAATGAGTGCATGCTAAAAAGATTGGATAAATGGGCAGATTTGTGGATGGATGCAGGCAGGTTACGTCATTAGGGTTGATAAGATTATGTTATTAAACATCAGCCTCAAAGTCACTGCTGCTCTAAAAATAGTTCAACTTAAAAATAGGTTCCAATTCCCCTCAAGCTGAGAAATCCTTTCACACTGATCTCTTTCAGGAGCAATACGAGGAATAAAACCAGTGACAGCTTCATGAGACTCATGGCCTGAGGCAGTACAAACAGAAAGCAGACTCCAGCACTAACATTAGTTAGCATTGAACGTTAAAACTAACTCCTTCTCATTTCAAGTGTTGCAGGTCTGCCATAGCTTGTGGATGGGGCTGATTTCCAATCAGGAGCCAGTTTAATATGAGGCAATTTTCATTTGATTTCAGGACGAGTAATGTGCTCTCTATGTGCATACATAATTTATAGATTGGCAGAATATCCATGCCTACAGAAGTGCAGGAGCTTTCTCACAGAAAGTGTCACTGTATACACAAAACATCCTAGTAACCGAAACAGATGTGAAAATCAAAACCTAGACCTCACTTACTACACAAATGTTTTCATTATCAACTGTGATTCAAATTGTACACTCATTTTAAGCTTAGAGTGGAGCACATTACTCCAATATGAGGTTTTGAATAAACACCAGGTCTTTAAAATGAAGATAACCCACACAGTAGGATAAAGAGAAGATAAGGGAAGATTGCTTTGAACTATCTCATGGGTGAGTTTATGGCCAAGCATGTGTCTAATGCTAAACATGTGTCCTGTTTTATATGGTGTATCCTAGGATCCAGGAAACCTAAGGTGGTGGTGTAGAAAACAAATACAATAAACCTTGGGGATTGAAATTGGTCATTAAAAGTGTAAATGTTACTGTGAGTTGATACAAACCAGTACATATGTTAACATCTGACATGCCCCTTCCCCCACACACACACCTCATGCACTCTCTGCCTGCACCTGCCTCGCCCTTTGCCAGTTAGGAGTGCCCTAATATAGGAATGTTGCCTCGCATCATTAGGTGAGTGAGTGGCATGGGCTATCAATGGGAGGAATCTGTACTATGAAGAAGTCAGCTTATGGAATTGAAACCACAGTGCATAAACAATAGGAGTGGCTACGTACCATTAGTTAGTGAACTTGAAAGTAGGAGATTGCCGTCAATAAGTAACCTTGTGGGTGAGTAAGTGAATGGTACAGGTTAGCGACAGAGGGCATATTGTTAATTAATGAGCTTGGTGGTAAGAACTGTCAAGTGGGTTTTAGTGTCAGTAGCTAAGCTTGTGGGTGAGTGTATACTCGTGGGGAGCGTGCTTGGGGGTGAGTGATTTGTAAAAGTTGACAAAAGAACAAGTTATTTGAGAAAGGGAGTCAGAGGGCTAGTTGTGTCACCTAGAGAGGGAGTACTGACACTTTGAGATCTAGTGAGTGCTGCCAGCGAGATAGGGCATTTGAGCCCCTTAGAGATGGCCAGTTGGCCAGGGGGACTATTATGCTTGCGGGGCGCCAGGCCCTAATGTGATTTATGTAGGTGCGCAGGAAATGTAATCCATGTACAGTTTTATGCACCGTGATTTATACCTCTAGATGTGATTTTATGATTATAAGGTTTTTCATACTGTGTTATGTTTTAGTTTATTCTCTACTGTGGTTTAGGTATGAGTTATTCCCTACAGCGGTTTATGTTAGTAACTTTATTTCCTAATGCGAGTTATGTTAGGAGATTATGGTCTAATATGTTTAGGCTTATGAGGTTGCCGCAGAATATAATTCTCGCCTAATGTGATACTGTGCATAATATGATTTATGGTTACAGGATGATGCTGATTATAGTGTATGCCAGTAATTACTGGGTGTTTTCTACGTTTATCATAGGTCTACATTTATTACCTTTACTAAGTGACGATTCTGACAGTGGTCCATGTGGCCCAGTCATGTGTATATAATCAGCTGTAAATATTGCCCACTGCCAGTTGGTACAGTGTATATTTGCGTGATTACGATCTAATGTGTTTTATGATGATACAAAGACTATTTTGATATAACCTTGTTTGGAGTTCCTTTTGTGGTGTGCCTAGGATTTTGTTGCTGTGTGTGTTGCGCAAATGCTTTACACATAGCCTGACTCCTCGTGTCAAGCTACCAAGGGGGTGAGCAGGGGTTATCTTTGGCGTGTAACTCCCTTGCCCTGACTAGAGTGGTGGTCTCTGCCTGGCTTTGGCACAATCCTTAGCCAACCAGTGATCCCATTTCTAACAACTGTGTTTTTCAGCAATTTACAAAATAAATGCAGAAGTACCAACTTATCACTCACAGTACAGCGCTCTGACATAATGGCCAATCCCAAAGTGGCACACGCATCAAATTACAAATACAAGCACAACTCATTACAATATCGAAGTAAAAAATATAGGTTTTTAAAATGTAATAATAATAATGTAAAAATAATAAAAAAATACATATGATTAAAAAAATTATAGATATAAACCTTAAAACATATTTGAAAAATAATAACTAATACATAGACATTTACAATAAATTAAAAACTCTACATATAAATTAATATATATACTTACTACACATATTGCATCCGTAGGGAAAGCGTTGAGGGTGCAACAGTAGGGAAAGCCTTGGATAGCGTTGGGGTAAAAATTACGGATCCCACTCCAGAGAGTGCAACAGTAGGGAAAGCGCTGGATAGCGTAGGGGTTAAAATTACTATTCCCACATTCCAGAGGGTGCAACAGTAGGGAAAGCGCTGGATAGCCTAGGGGTAAAAATTACTATTCCCACTCCAGAGGGTGCAACAGTAGGGAAAGCATTGGATAGCGTGGGAGTAAAAATTACTATTCCTACTCCAGAGGGTGCAACAGTAGGGAAAGCGTTGGATAGCGTAGGGGTTAAAATTACTATTCCCACTCCAGAGGGTGCAACAGTAGGGAAAGTGCGGGAAAGCATAGGGATAAAAATTACTATTCCCACTCCAGAGGGTGCAACAGTAGGGAAAGCATTGGATAGCGTAGGGGTAAAAATTACTATTCCCACTCCAGAGGGTGCAACAGTAGGGAAAGCGTTGGATAGCTTGGGGTTAAAAATTACTATTCCCACTCCAGAGGGTGCAACAGTAGGGAAAGCGCTGGATAGCGTAGGGGCAAAAATTACTATTCCCACTCCAGAGGGTGCACCAGTAGGGAAAGCATTGGATAGCGTGGGGGTAAAAATTACTATTCCCACTCCAGAGGGTGCAACAGTAGGGGAAGCGTTGGATAGCGTAGGGGTAAACATTACTGTTCCCACTCCAGAGGGTGCAACAGTAGGGAAAGCACAGGATAGCATAGGCATTATATTAACATACTTATCAATTACATATAAAAAAATGTAATATTTATTTACAAAAATATATTCCTAAATACAAAATATTTATAAATATTTACTTAAATAACAAAATATTACTTCCCACGCTACTCCCCCTTTAACACACAACACACTACACATAGAAACAAACACAATTAATCTAAATATCAATTACTCAATTAATAAAATTAAATGGATGTAATTTTAAATGAACTAATTAACACATATTAATTACAAATTAATAATTAATTACCAATTAATAATTAATTCACAAGAAATTTACAATAAGAATAAACAATAAATTATTTATAATAAATATTATAAAATAATTTAAAAAATACTAATTACCAATTAATTAACAATTAATTAATACTAAATACCAATAAATAAATACAATCTCTTTAATTAATTGTATTTAATTATTTCACACCCTATTTCCCTATAAACACACAACCCACTACACACAAATAAATCACATCAAAAATGTAATTATCATTTAATCTCTTAATAAAATTAATTACCAATTAATTATTGATTAACAGTAACAAAAAATAAAAATATTAATACATTAACTTTAATTATTTTAATTAACTAATTAATAATACTTGATTACCAATTAATTATTAATTAAGTTAATTACTAATCAGTAATATTAAAGAAAAATCAATTAATTATAATTACATTACTTCCCACCCTATTCCCCTATAAACCCACAACCCGCTCTGATACTAAAACGCAAAATGTAAACAAAATGATTTTCTAAACAAACATTAAAAACATGTTTAAGAAAACATAAAATACATATTAAAATACATAACACTAAACACAATTTTGATATTAGTAACATCGATATATTTGATATCGATATTACTAACTTCGATATTACTTACCTTAAAGTCAATATTCTGTCCATCGATATTATTGCACAGCGATATTCTGTGCCATCGAAATTAAAACATCAATATTGTTGTATATCGATATTTTAATTTCGATATTTTGGCTACTCACCTAGTGAAACTTGGGCAGTGGGAATTTACCCCAACTAGTGCAGTCTGCTCCTCAGAAGGATTAACCAAAACACCAATATCATTTAATGCACTATCAAAAAAGAAGTTATAGTATTCCTCTCTCATGTGTGGCGACACTCTATTTCACCAAAAGCCTAGGTTGACCATGTAAAATCAAAGATGCATAATCCTAATGTACTGCCACTCGAACACTGTAACCCCTTCAGGAATGTCGGAACACAGGCAATTTCCAACCTGGACTAGAAGAACTTCGGGAATGCAGACTGTTCTGCTGCAGATTCTGACAGATTCGGGGGCCAAATCAAACTACCAGCACAAGAAGAGAGCACCAGCCAACAATCCTCTGCTACCATCAGATAGTTTCAGCAATAAGCAGGGTATTTATACCATGCAAACATGTTGAAATCTCTAAACTCCGTTGTGTCCACTTGTGGATCTTGATCACTATTACAGCAACAGATTGGTAACAGTGAAGCAGATTCTTTCTCAAAGTAATGATCTAGATGAACAAGTATACAAACTATGAAGTTTTATAAACAAATTAGTAAAGCTACAATCCACATCAGTAGAGGTACTCAAAATCAATAATGGCTTGGTTACATCATAAAGGTAGATTAGCCAGTCAGGTAAAATAAGAAATGTAAAGTTCACTTATATAAAAGGTAAAATTTGTAGCACACAGATTCAGTTAAACCTAAAGAGATTTTGCTTACACTAAACTAAAGTGTTGGTTAAAGTTTGACAAGTTTCAGAAGAGTCACTGCACATAGAATATCAAATAAAACCAAACAAGGGTCCCAAACTAGAAAAGACAAAGTGACCACACTCTAAAGCAGTGGTCTTCAGACTTTTTAATGCTGAGTCCCCCAGTGGAAAAAATTCAATTAATCGGGCCCCCTTCAGAATTTTTCACAAATATTCTATTAATTGACAATGTTTAAATATGTCTCAACTTATTTAAACACAAGACATATTTAAACATTGCAGTTAGATCCTCTTACGGTTTGACAAATGTAACCAAACACATGATTGCCAAACATACTATTCTAGTCAGGCAGGCCTTACTAATGTGTAAAAGTATCCATAGGGTAATTATTAGAAATGGGGGTGGGGGTGTAGAAGAGAATTTGGAGTCCCTTCCCCTTTGACACCTTCTTCCAGCCAGATAAAAATGACAAAAGAGGTTAGTGATGGCCCATTACTGAGCTGCTTACTGCTGCGAATTCTTTTCCCTGCTGGAAACAAAGCACTGCTGTCAGCACAATGTTTCTTTTGACCAGAGGCTGGCATCCCCCTGGGATCACCTTGTGCTCCCAATAGGGGAGAAGGGGGGTACCCCACAGTTTCATGACCTCAGCTCTAGAAAGTAACTCTATAAGTAGAAAGACAAGGAGATTGTGGTCTCAAGAGAGAAAGGGAATGCCACCTGCATAGGTTGTTAAGGTAAAGTGTCTAGCTAATACCAGAACATACATTTAAATCAGCAAATTCAATTAAAAAAAATACATCCCTCACGGTTCACAGGATGGAACCTACAATTAAAATTGAGCTTTTTCACTTCTGGATCCTCCTCCTTCCCATGGTTTGCACAATGAGCATCTTAGCAAAAGTTACCCTAAGAAAGAGATCTCATACCAGTCTGGAACAGTCTAAATATGCTGATTTAAATGCAGGTGTAACATTAACGTTCACTCCCTACAATACACACAGTGTCTCTTATCATAAGGAACATATTCTGCTCTAGTAATTAAAATACACAGCTGGACATTGAGACTTGATGATTCCTAAACACACAAGAAAAACAGCACAAAATGCATTTTGAAATTTAGTGAGATTCTACAATTAAGGTCTACATTTGTCTAAATTATTGTATTTACCTCTAACAATGACAAAACAAAGGGTGAAAAGATAACATGAATATATTTGTTTGTAATATAATGAGCCATTCTATAGTGTGGCATACTTTACTAAAGTCGGTTTAAAATGAATACCTGCCTATTATTTCTTGGTGAGTAGCACGCTACTCCGGAACCCATAAAGGATTAGTGGTGAATTAGTCTAGTGAAATATGAAAGTAGTGTGAGTGGTGGATATTACTCAGTTCTTTGGATTGAGAAGGATAGAGGAGGGATAAAAGGTTTACATTTATGTAGCGCAAGTTACCCCTGATGGGGTGTTGAGGCACTTTCTTGGTGAGTATCACGCTACTCCTAAACCCATTAAAAGATTAGTGTTGAATTAATATAGTGAAATATGAAAGTAATTTGAGTTATTTGGATTGAGAAGGGTAGCAGAGGGACAAAGGTTTGCTTATATATATATATATATATATATATATATATATATATATATATATAGAGCACTTTTTACCCCTAATGGGATGTTGAAACTCTTTTTCGGCGAGTAAACACTACTGATCATGGGCGGAATTTGCAAATTTGCGATACGTGGTTACGCGTGAATTCGTAATTGCAATTTGCAAAAAATCCACCAAATCGTGCGAGCTTGGGAATTTCCAGTTCAGGAACGAGAACTTGCGCATGCGGTCGCAACGGTCACGAACATGTTGTTTCCACTTAACCAGCCTGCTCGCGATGCCTTTTTCCTGTCTTGGGTCGCAATGAAGTGTTCGCAATTTCCTGTTTCGGGTCGCAATAACGTGTTCGCATTCGCAATTTCCTGTTTCGGGTCGCAATGATTTGTTCGCCATCACGGCGTCGCTGGGCCAGCTACCAAAATCTCGCAGCCCACGTGAACAGGGAGGAAAACTCATCAGCGAACGCAGAATAATGTTAAGTCAATGCCGCGCAAGCGAGATTGTATTTTTGAAGTGCGAACAAGAAAAAAAATCCGCCAACTCGCGAATTGCGGATTTTTGGGCAATTATACGTGATTTGCGGTTTTCAAAATTGCCAAAAATTTGCAAATTCCGCGAGCAGAACAAATTTTCAGCCCATACCTACTACGCCAGAACCCATAAAGGATTAGTGTTGAAATAATATAGTGAAATATGAAATTTAAGAAGTGGACATCCTATTCTGTTATTTCGATTGAAAAGGATAGTGGAGGGATAGAAGAGGTAAGGCTTTAGACTTTTTTTTTTTTTTGCAGGTCATAGCAAATAAATAATTTTAAATAAATAATAATAATAATAAATAATTTTACCTAATCAATTTTTCCGTATAATTATCATTACAAGACAACTCATAAAAATGAGAGGCAGAGTCCGTGGTATCTGAGTCATACGGGTTTTAATGGAAAAACCTTGAGGTTGGAGATCATGTTCCGTTACCACTAGGGTTCGGGAAGGGACAGTCAACGTTTTATTAACATTACATATTATATATAGTAAAGTAACATAATTGAATCCAATACAGTAGGCGTAACAGGTGAAAAAGAGAAGATAAGAACACATGTGCGTAACAGGAGGCGTGAAAGAAGGCGTGTAATAGGCGTACACGGAGGCGTGCACTGTACATGTCAGAGAAATGTCACAAGAATTGTCACATGTGGGTGGGTGCATAAAGAAAGTTGCAGGATCAGCAGAAAGTGCGGATGCGTGTGCAGCTAGCATGACGTGACATAGTCGTGTAACTGGGGAGAACTTTAACACTAGTAGAGGAGACAGAAGTCTGGGATGTCAGAACGACCTGGACCTATAACATATCTGGTATCTTATGTTTGGAGGATGTATTATCTGGAGTAAAAGGTCTCTCGGGCAGAGGCTATTCTATACTGAATGCTAGTGCGTGCATATGTGTCTATGTGTCTACGTGCAGGGGCCATGGGCCTACTATGGCAACGGGAACTGTAAATTACTTGCATAGAGACAGGAAGGCTTGCTCTTTGCTCTGCAGCCGGGGAGATGTTTACCTAAATCACTAGACAGGAATGTATTTTCAAGGAGGCTGGACAGATAACTTGAAGGCAAAATACGATCTTGGCAGGCAGGCCAGGTTGAGCCAGGCACCGCTTCGCTTGGCAGGAAGTAAGGCAGAGGTCAGGGATACGTATCCATGCTGCAGCTTTCAGAGGCAGGAGGCAGAAGGCAGAAAGGGCTCGGAGACAGAAATCAGGGCCTAGCTCGGCAGAGCCAGGAAAAACGTAAAAGTGTACCATGTAAAGACGTTGGCATGGTATGGTTAGGAACTGAATTATCGATCCATTCATGGTGGATCTGAAAGAGGACATGTTAACGTTGGACGCAAATGTATTTGCGTCTTCATATTCGGTCATGGAGGGAAATTACATGTACTTGTAAGCACGTACATGGAGACGTTGAGGTTCACGTTAGGGGACACACTTGACCATAAAAATTTCAATTACCTCATTCCCTCCTTGTCCCCTACGGACCCTTCAGGATATATCAATCTTCATGAGTCCATCTATCTTTTCATATAACATCATTTGTTCATCTTTTTTCAAACGGGATTTGGAACGTGGACTTGGATGGGGAATACATGATGTGGCGCACAAGCCACAAATCGCTGGCCCACATTGTAGACATAGGCAACAACTGAATACTATGAGTAGGGCTACTCCAAGGAAGGATAGGACTTTCCATCCCCAGGCTGATATCACGCTCCAGAGCCAACCGGACCAGGTCCAGGTGCCTGGATTTTGGTGTATCTGACTTGCAATCTTGTGGAGCCGAGTTATGGCTCTGTATACTGATGGTGCGTTATTTGGAATGAAAACACAACAACTGGATCCGATGACTCTACAAGCCCCGCCCCTATCTGCCAGAATGACGTCAAGGACGAGACGATTTTGAAGAACGACAAGTCTCATAGCAGACTTCGTCTGTTAAGTTACCTAGGGCAAAAGTAGTTTCATTTACTACTGCTTCAAGGGTTCTGGTCAATTTACGTATCAGTTTACTATTGTAGACAGTGCCTAAATAAGGAAAGAATCCTTTATTGAAATCTGTGTATTGTTCCCATGTCGTTTCAGTGTAATCGACAATCGGGAGATCTCTCTTGGGTCTAACATGAATGAGATGAGAATTTCTATGGTAATCAGGTGGGGCTAGAAAAACAGGTGGCAGTAGGAAGGCAATGTAACAAGTACCATCCCAGTCTGGAGGCAAACTTATATAAGCTGTATGGCCACAAATGAAATAGGAATGTCGGGAAGCTTTGAATGTAGACTTGCCTTTATCACTAAATTCAATAACTGTATTACAATCGCTGTGTCCTAGATGTACTGAACCATTCTTTCTAACGCATACGTCACCCTTCACTGGCAAAACTGATATTGAGGGTAAGTTCGAACTAGTTTCTGACTGGACATTCAAAATCATGAGGCTAAGTGTAAAATTACCTAATCCATATACTTCATTTTCTAGATCGGTACCTGTCATTTGGAGAAGACCCTCCTTGTCAGGGAAACATGCCTTATTCATAACTGTATTCAGGTCTCCCCTTATCCAATTACCTTGGGTAACTTTAGACTTACTATCTAACGAGGACATTAATGTAAACCATGCACCACATGAACCATTATGTGTAAACGGGTAAGGAAAAAGAGGCAAGGCTCCCGTCATTTTCTGGTAGGGAGGGAGTCGGCCACATACCCAGCAATTAGTGGCATTGCTGGTCTGATGGGAATGATGTAACATACGGATGAAAGAATTGTTGCGCAGTGCAAGTCGATAAGAAAGTTCGTGCGGGGGCAGATCACTAAAGGTGTGGTCTGCAGTGTCATTGAAAGAAGAATGTGCTTGTATAGGAAGATATACATGTAAAACATAGCTTAGACATATAATCGTAAGACTCAGAAAAAACATGACAATTAAAGTAACAATACATCTACTTCGGAGATTCTTGCAATATTTCTGTTTCTTGATCTCCTGTCTATCTCTCTCTCTATTGGGGTCTATCTTGTACATGTCAGGAACCTGTCTAACCGCTTCACCCAGGGGGGGACTTAAACAATTAAACTGTCTGACTTACTAGACCTCAACTTTAATCTGTACTCCTGGGACGGAGTTTTCTCTACCAGGGGGAGTTTAGTAACAACGATTGGAATGTGGCAGTCCTGGGAATCAGTTTTTGGCGGAAGTCCATAGCATTTTTTCACGTGGCTCGAGTGGAGCCAGTTTTTCCTGCCCTCTAGTTTCACAGCAGTCCTTGTGGTCATTAAAACGATCTTCGGCTCCTTCCAACGGGGCTCCAGAGGGCTCGACCGTTCAAAATTACGAATGTACACAAAATCACCAGGGACGATCTTGTGTGGCTTCACCTCGGTGTTGTCTGGAAAGGCTGCTGCGACCTGTGAACGACATGATTGTAGTGCAGACATCAAGGAAGCAAGGTAATCTGTCAGCATATTACTGTCAACATCGGTTAATTTACGGGGCAGAGGCGTCCCCCACATATTCGGTGGCCGGCCAAAAACCACCTCATACGGGGATAGCCCTGTCCTAGAATGGGCTACCATTTGCATATAGAAGAGAGCAACTGGAAGGGCTACTATCCAGTCTACTCCTTTTTCTGCACAGACCGTGGCAAGACGTGTTTTCGGAGTCTGGTTGTGTCTCTCTACTAATCCAGCTGCTTCGGGATGCCAAACACAGTGGAACTTCCATTGGTAACCTAACAAAAGGGAAACCTGTTTCATGAGCTCGGACGAGAATGGCTGTCCGTTATCTGAATACACGACACGAGGCAAACCAAACCTCGGGAAAAATTCGCGAACCAACTGTTTGGCAGTGGTCGGGGCAGTGTAATCTGGGACTGGATATGCTTCTGTCCATCGGGAAAGTGCACATACAACTACGAGGACGTACTTGAATATTCGGCATCTGTCCATCTGGATATAATCCATCTGGAGGACTTCAAAAGGGTGATCAGGAGGATGAAATCCACCTTGCTCTACGGGAATGCCTTTACCTGGGTTGAACTGACAACAGATCATGCAAGTACGCACTTTCTGTTTTGCTGCTGCTCGTAAATGCTTATTGAACCAAAGGTTTTGAATGCTGTCTAACATGGCCTTTTCTCCTAAATGTGCAGGACTATGTGCTGTGTTAATGATAACTTGAACCATAGAGTCGGGGAGAAACCACGTGGCTTTTCCCTTCGTCATCCATCCTTGTTCTGTCTGGATCCCTCCTAGTTCTGTCCATTTCTTGATTTCGTCTGGAGTAGCATGTGTCTGTATGTCAATTACATCTAGGGCGGGATCCCTGACTGTCATGCAATGTGTTGGAACTACTGTCTTTGTCATATCGGTCGTATGAGTATGAGTCTGTGCTGTATGTTTGGCTGTTCGATCTGCCAGGTCGTTACCCTGGGAAATAGTATCTGTGACTTTCGTATGGGCTTTACATTTCATGATGGCTATGGCTGTAGGCAAATGTATTGCTTCTAACAGAGCTTGAATGAGGGGACCATGCTGTATCTTGGCCCCGTGTGAAGTTAAAAAACCTCTCTCTTGCCAAAGGACTCCGAAGTCATGTACAACTCCGAATGCATAACGGGAATCTGTGTATATGTTAACTTTCAGGTTCTTGGCTCGAATACAGGCTTGGGTCAGAGCAATGAGCTCTGATGCTTGGGCAGACAGGGTGTCAATTCGGTGTGTTTCTATGACTTCAGTTTCAGTGGTCACTGCATACGCGGCCACTAACTCTCCTGTACTTGTTCTCATACATGAACCATCCACATAAAGTGTCAGGTCTGGATCTGGTAATGCGATATCTGTCAAGTCTTGTCTGGGCTTTGTCATAGTGTTAATGACTTCCACACAGTCATGTGCCATAGGGTCTGTTGTACTTAACGGCAAAAGTGTAGCAGGATTCAGTGTGTTGCAGCATCTGATTTCTATGTGTGGCTGGAATAATGTCAATTCATAACCTGTCAGTCGTGCTATAGTCAAGTGCTGAGTCTGTGTACGGTTTAAAAGAACTTCCACGGAATGTGGAACCTGTACTGTCAATTGGTGTCCTAATACTATGGAATCACTTTGTCTAATTGCTAGAGCTGTTGCTGCTACAGATTTCAAGCACGCAGGCAGAGCCTGGGCTACTGGATCTAATGTACTGGAAAAATAAGCACATGGTTTGTGTGAACCTGCTTGATCTTGGGTGAGTACTGACAATGCAGTACCTTCGCGTTCTGTGACAAAAAGTGTAAAAGGCTTACGGTAACATGGTGTCGCTAAAACAGGTGCTTGACATAGGGCTTTCTTCAAGTCGTCAAAAGCTTGTGTATGTTCCTGAGTCCAAGGGAGGACAGTCGATGACGCTGCCTCCTGGGTTGTCAACTGTATTAGGGGCTTGGCTAGATATGCGTACTGAGGGATCCATTGTCTACAGTAAGAGGTGAGGCCTATGAAGGCCCGTACTTCTTTTTGTGTCTTGGGTTGTGGCATATGTACAATTAACTGGATGCGGTCAGGTGTAAGCTGTCTCCCCCTCTTGGACAGCAAGTGACCAAGGTACACAACTTGCTGAACACAGAATTGCAGCTTCGAAGGAGACACTTTGTGTCCCTTGTCGGCCAGAAAATATAGGACTGTCAGAGATGCATGTTCACATTCTTGTTCACTTCGGGCGGTGATCAATAGATCATCGACATACTGAAGTAGGGCAGTGTTAGCAGGCATGTGGATACTGTCAAGTTGTCTTTTCAATGCTTGGCTATAGATACTCGGACTTTCCGTGAACCCTTGAGGTGCACGTGCAAATTTAAAGCTTCGGCCATTTAAACTGAATCCGAAAAGGTACTGGCTTTCCGGATCAATGGGAACACTAAAGAAGGCATTCTTGAGATCTATTACAGTAAAGAACACCGCTTCAGAATCAATAGCTGTCAATAGGGATGAAATATCTGGGACCACTGGAAACTGAGGTATGATACATTTGTTAAGCTCTCTAAGGTCAATCACTAGACGATAAACAGGAGGTGCATTTGGATCAGTACGTTTGAGAATCGGAATGATTGGAGAATTACAAATATTAGAGTCAGTTTCTACAACTACTCCTTGAGCAATAAGCTTGTCAATGATTTTCAATAAGGCTACTACAGCCTCAGGTGGCAATTTGTATTGTCGGATTCTGGGCAGAACAACTCCTGGCTTGAGTGTGACACGATATGGTGTAATATGCATACAACCTACATCAGTCGGACCTTGTGCCCATAAATGCTGTGGTACATTCTGTAATCGGGGATCGAAATCTCTCAACACATAGTGACCCTTGAAGTCACGCAAAAACAATCTCACTGCTTCCGGAGAACAACATATTACAGCTCCTAGAGCTTTCAGCGTTTTAATACCAAGCAGGTTTTCTGGACATGACTTCGTAAGCAATAAATCTGTAGTACGGGACAATGGACCAACTGCAAGGGGAACTGGTTTCGATACTTCATTAACAATAGGTTTTCCTGAAAATCCAAGGGAAACATTCTGTGAGCCTGAGAGGGGTGCCCCTGGAACCTCGTCATGACTGATGGTAGTTCTGCTTGCCCCTGTATCAATCAAAAATTTTCTGTCTTTTCCTAATACCTGACTATGTACATAAGGACCGTCTTGATCTACAGGAATCTCGATGAGAGGCAAACCTAATTCCCTCTCTAGGCTATTTCATGAATACTGTTGGTAATCTGGATACTCTGACTGTGCATACTGGTACATCTGCTGTGTAACGTGTTGTGTTGCGGCAATGGGCTGGGGCTGTGGTACCGCTATGGTCTGTTGCTGAGCATGTTGTGGAGCAGGTTGCGGATTCTGTTGAATATTCTGTTGAACGTATTCTGGTCTAGGCTGACGTGGTCTTTCTTTCATTTTTCCTGTAGCAATATTATGTTTCAGAACGGCACAATCACTAATAAAATGACCTGGCTGTTTGCAATAATTGCAATTTCCTTTAACAGGACCTGTAGGACGACTAGTCTGCGTGTTTTGCATGTTACCCCTCTTCTGACCATCTGCTGGAACAGACTGGGCAACTAATACTTTCATTTTCGTGTCTTTCATGCGTCTCTGTTCATGATCGTGTTCCTCTCTGATTCTATTCTGGTGGTACTGTAACATTTGTAACATTTGGGAAGGCGTATTTGCTTGCCATGTACTTTCGACTTTCAATACTCTGTTCTTAACCTGGGGTAAGGAATTCTCAACTAATTTGGTCACGAAAAGATGTGGGAACGACTCGCTACTTGTTTTCAGGCCACTGTTAATAATAAAACATTTCTCGAATCTAGAATAAAAATCACTAGTGTCTTCGTCTGGTTTCTGTTTGCAGGCTGAAATTGCATCCCAATCTTCCTTTTTAACTGTCAATAATCTAGGCAAGACCTGTACTAACAATCCTGGTAATGCTTTAGTTTTGTCCCCAAGACCTAAACCTGGGGTACGTCCTTTTTCTTCATCTTCTAATTCGGTCCAATTAATCTTTTTATCTCCCACCTCCCAATCCTTCTCTTTCAGTTTCTCGTAAATCCCTGCTGGCAACAATACTTTTAACATTTTAAGAATGTCTGAATATGTGTAATCACCCATCAGTAACATGTCTTTTAATTCACGTGGAACCCTGCAGGATCTTTATCGTGACAAGGTACAATTTTCTTCATTTCTAATAATTCCATTTTAGTCAAAGGAGTGTATACAAATACACGTTCGAGCGTATCATCTGGCTTCCGAATTGGATGTACTTCTCGTAAGGGATTCTGTCTGTCTGGGTGATAGGGTTGTCTTACTGGGGGTGGAACGGAAACAAGACGTGGAGTCAGGAACGTACTATATTTGTGACGTTGTTCTAAAATGATATCAATTAAATCAGTACCTAGGCCTCTCCATCTTCTCAGGAGTAAGTCTTGCAATAAATTATACATCGGACCTGGATCAGACTGTTGGTTTTCATACTGGATAATGAGATGTTGGGTCATGTATATACCAGCTAATCGCTGTTCTTCTGGAGTAAGACTTAAAAACGTTTGCACTACTAGATCATCTTTATATATACTGTCATCCCCGGCCCATTGGACTGCTGACCGGGCTAGTTCCTGATCACGTAACGTAGTGAGTTCATGATAACCTATTCTTTCTTTCAGGATTTTATCAGTAACTTGGAATATATGTTCAAGAGAACATTGCTCTGGTATCGGGGAAAGGTATCGTTTCTTGCTTTCTAGACGAATGGGTCGGTCGAAAGGACTACTTAAAGGATACTGTTTAGGGAGTTTCGCTCTACCTACATACGCTATCGTCTCTTGAGTCGCTGCTGGATTCTCTGGCTCTTCCTCCTCTGAGGAGTCTTTATCGTCTGACTCTACTGCCCTATCGGCATTCTCTAGAGTATGCATGGCTACTATTTCTTCACGGATTTTCCTTGACATGGCATCTATACAATTCTGTCTGTCATGCTTACCATCTGCAATATTCTGACTCCATTTAGTCAATACATCCATCTCTTCTTGTACAAAACCTGGTCGATCTCGTTCTCTTATCAAACAATTAATCAAGAAACGTAATATTAATCCTTGTGTCTCAGTTTTCTGATGTGCCATGGCTTCACAAACACATTCAGGACCTTCTCCAGTCTGAATAAAATGATATATCTTGTCTAGATGGTCTGTCATTCCTGGTAGTATAATCAAATAATCTGCAACACGTCGTACACGTAACGAGGCTAACATCATGGCCCCTTACTTGCCTGGTACTGGATCATATCTACAATCTGTAAGATATTCTTTAAGCTTTTCAGAAGGGGTCGCTTTCGGGGTACGCTGTGTAGCTAATTCTCTCATTGTCAGTCGATGTACTTGTGGCGGGGTTCGGTGGTAGCCTCCTACGGCACCTCCCGAAGCAGAAGCATGAGCATGACTTGACGTCACTGCGTGTGGGAAAGACACATTTAACGGGGACGACTGAGTCGTATCTGTAGCAAAAGGGTTATGAGGACCAGAAGTAGGGGGACCAGTGGCAGCAGCAGAAGGGGAAGTGACAACAGGTGTGGGAGGTAATCCTGGACGTGGAGGGGTCGTGGCTCGATCAGCAGGAATATGCTGTGGCAGATTATTATTAGCAGGATGTACGGGTACATTGGTATATGCGGGAGCTACATCATCTAAATAAGAAGAAAGGAAAATATCTGCTGCGGTCTTATGGTGACGTACTTTAGTCGGAACCAATGGTGGTGGCAAGTTACTGGGTACTTCCGGGGTCGCCTTAGGCAGGCCCTCGGCAAGAACTGGATACATGCCTGTAATAAGTGCATTTCTTTGGCGGTCTAATTGTTCTGATCTGACCTGCTCTCCTTCTTCTAGTAACTCGGATTCTTCTCTACTTCTATCTGCTTTTCTGAGTGCTTTTTCTGTTCTTCTATGCGATTCTTTACGCCACAATTCTATGGCATCTTTCTGAGATTGTCTGGCTTTCTTTTTCCATAATGCTTCTTCTACTCTCATGATGCACTCGGCATCCCATGTTCCTGAGACAGGCCATCTAAACTTCTCTTCTAAGTGCTTGGTGTAGTCCACCCACAAATCTAAATACAACACAGCGTCTAAGCCGTGCTTGTGGTACATAAAATACCCTGGAGTGTCCCTAGGCGGGACAGGAACTGCTTCTTCGAGTATCCCTTTCCTAGTTCCTATTTGACGTAACTTCGAAAATAATGGCATTTCTACTTTTGCTCGAACACAATAAACACAGTAATGAAAAGCAAACAGTCATTCATACAACGACATGAAACACATTAAAACATTTCGAACAGATACTGTCTAGTACATAAAACACAATGCTTGGAATCACGTGAGATAATGCTTGAAGGCTTGAATACTGAATCACTGAATTACTAGATGCACTGCTAAACAGTACAGACCGGTCCCATAAAGAGACACGTCATACCGCGCTCACCTAAGTGAACACGTACAGACCAGGACTGTGTACCCAGACCTGTCTTGACCGGACACAAACTAATGCACCCGTCTAGATGCGTCCCTAGCAACGGTACTCACCGGGAGCAATACTTGAACTTGAACTTGAAGGCCTCTGACTGGACTGGACTTCGACCGGTACTGCTACTACGCATGCGCCTCGACACTTCGGAACAGGTGGGCCTCTGGATACCTCGGACACTGCTACTCTCGGCTGGACTCTGGTCGGGATCCTCCGCACTCCTCACCACCTCGTCTGGATGTCGACCGCAGTCTCCGTCACCTCCGTAGGCCTGAGGGAGATACAGGAAATCCTGCAGATGCGCATAGGTGTCTGTCACGGCTGTGGCAGGGGGCAAGGCCTGCGACGAATCGCCGGCGCGTGGGGTGGGGGAGGGGTCCCTATTCGGGCGCCAAATTATGTGGTATATAATTTTACCTAATCAATTTTTCCGTATAATTATCATTACAAGACAGCTCATAAAAATGAGAGGCAGAGTCCGTGGTATCTGAGTCATACGGGTTTTAATGGAAAAACCTCGAGGTTGGAGATCATGTTCCGTCACCACTAGGGTTCGGGAAGGGACAGTCAACGTTTTATTAACATTACACATTATATATAGTAAAGTAACATAATTGAATCCAATACAGTAGGCGTAACAGGTGAAAAAGAGAAGATAAGAACACATGTGCGTAACAGGAGGCGTGAAAGAAGGCGTGTAATAGGCGTACACGGAGGCGTGCACTGTACATGTCAGAGAAACGTGTGAATAGAAGGGAACTCGCACAGCTAGTGTGATCCAAGTGATAGTACTTTTTCAAGTTGTAGTGTGCAGCTCGGGAAACACTGTCTGGCCATGCAGTGTGGGAAGTAAGCACTGAAAAGTAGCTCTCCCGCCTAGGGAGAGAACACCCCTGCGCACAACTGAAGGGGGACCAAGAGGTCTAATTCACTAAATCCAATGTTCAATGATTAGTGTTCACAACAAAAGTATTTTCATCTTTCCAGATTTATTAGGGTATCTTTTCTTTATACGTTCTTGAGTATGATGCATATCAAACTTTGTAATCCAAAACAACGTGCATGATTCTAGGTGTGTTCATTATCACACAACCCAATGCATTTCGGGCGGAGCCCATCGTCAGGGGGATACTCTACAACAAAAACAGAATGGCTAGCTATAATCACGGGTAGCAAAACGGACTAAGTGCATGCAGCGTGGTTAAAAAATAGCAGGGTGAAAAGCACTGATTGACGTACGTGATAGGACAAGTAAGAGTGCATAAATCTTCAAATAGGTAGAAACGGCATGCGGAGACCTGATAAGAAAAGGTGAGAAACAAAATCTGTGCATCGAGTAAAAAGCCTACACCTAGAAACGATTGTGTTAAAAGACGGGGATACACCGTGTCTAAACAGAGCGAGTGGCCCCATGCTTGTCAGAATATGAAAGACGTAACCGCGGGTGAGCGCAATGGCAGGCGTCCCAAGGCAGGGTACTTACTCGTGTGATAATTGCGTTCGGACTCCGCGGAGTTCCGAGGTAGTTGACAGCCCGGCGAGGAAAGGAAAGGAATCAAATAGCGGGTGCTAGACAGTGAGAAAGGACTGCAAAGGGACTAAACGGCTCAGAGGGTCAAAAAGTGAGGAAAAATGTGGGCGCCATATTGTAAGAGACAAGAATACCGGCGAGGAATAAGGGAAAAGGCAGCAGCCATGTATAAAGTTAAAAATGCAATTATGAAAACGTGAAAACACAACTTAAGGATGGAAATGCAGATAAGTACACAAAGCATAAGGTTATAAATAACACAGGAATTCAATGCGGTCGTTAAGCCCCAAGGGCGCCATCGTGGACAAAAAACGAATCCAAAAATTCTCCCTTTTGAGAAGCAGGATCTTATTGTTCAAGGTGATGGGTACTTGTTCCAATATCTGATATTTTAATTGGGCCACTGAGTGTCTATTTTCCAAAAAATGGGTGGCTACCGTGGATTTGAGATTACCAGTACGAATATTGCTCTTATGTTCTAAGATCCTAGTGCGGATCTTTCTTTCCGTGTGTCCGACATAGCATTTACCACATGGGCATTTCAACACATATATGACATTCTTACTATTGCATGTGGCGTTGACTCTCAATTTAATGGCATTGCCTTTCATGGGATGGTTGATTTGGTTCCCTGGGATACAGTTGTTGCAATTGCTGCAATTATGACAAGGTTTGAGACCGGTATAAGTGACCTTGGCTTTGGGTCCACTAGTATCACTGAAAATCTCTTTGAGATTCTTGCCCCTGGTGAATGCAAAAATTGGGGGTTCTGTGAATAGACCTTTGAAATCTGCTTCCATGGTCAAAATGGGCCAATGTTTTCGAATGATTTTTTGAAATTGGGTAGATGCTTTAGAATACCTGGAAACCACCACTATTCGGTCAGAGGGTGTCTTCTGTTTAGGTAGGAGCAAAGCAGCTCTGGTACATTTATCACTCCTCTGCATAGCCATGTCTAGTATAGGGGTGGGATATCCACGAGCTCTCAAGCGTTCCAAGACTGTTTGGATTTGGACTTTGCTTTCATCAGGTTTTGAGACTATTCTTTTGACCCGCAGAATCTGGGCATACGGTAGGTTATTCTTTAATCCCATGCGGTGGAAGCTCTGGTAGTGCAGTGTCGAATTTCTATCGGTCGGTTTCCTAAAGATGGTAGTGGACCAGTCGCCCGGTTCTCTTAGTATTTTCACGTCCAAAAAATGGACGCAGGATGTGCTGTAATCCCATGTGAATTGTATCCGTTGTGTGACTTGGTTCCAGGTGTTGAGAAAGGTGACAAGGGTTTCAGAAGGGCCTGCCCATAAGAGAAAAATGTCATCAATATACCGGAGGTATAACCGGCCATGTTCTAGCCAGTTTTCCTTACTTAGAATGTGTGTTTCTTCAAATATTCGCATGAAAATATTGGCGTAGCAGGGAGCCGCCGAATTTCCCATGGCCGTCCCGTTGAGTTGTAGGAACCATTTGTCAAAGATCGTAAAATAACTATGGTACAATGTGAAAATGGTAAGTTCCATCAGGAATATTTTGAGATCATGATCAATGTCTGATTGAGCCAATATTCTTTCGATGGCTTCTATCCCTTCGTCATGAGGGATTGAAGTGTAAAGGGAACTGACATCCACAGTACACATGATGAGGTTGGAGTCCTTAAGTTGGTTCATGACTGGTTCCAATTTCAGTAAAAAATCGGTGGTGTCTTTTACGAAAGAATCTGATGTTATGACAAATGGTTGAAAGTATTTGTCCAAAAATTTCCCTACATTCTCATGAATGCTTGTTCTTGTCGACACAATGGGTCGAAAGGGAGGATTGGTTGGGTGTTTATGAAGTTTTGGTAACATGTACAGTATCGGTGGTTTTGGATTGATAGGTGTGAGGTACCTCTTCGTTCTCTCATTGATGGTCCCATTATCGAAAGCTTTGTTGATAATGGTGATCAAATCCTTGGTGTATTCCCGGGTGGGATCACCCGGGAGGATGTCATAGGTGTTGGTATCTCCAATGTGTTCTGTGACCTTTTGTTCATAAAAGGAGGTGTCCATGATCACCAGGGCACCTCCTTTATCGGCATTGTGACAAATGATGTTGGGATTATCCGCGATTTTTTGCAGGATGTTTCTCTCCTTGCGAGAAAGGTTACCGCGTGTAGCTGGTTGTAGAAAAGGAAGGTTCAATATTTCTTGCTTAACCAAGTTCTCAAAGGCATCAATGATTTTGTGGCTTTGTGGGGCCAAAAAAGTACTGTGGAAAGAAAGATCCGCACTAGGATCTTAGAACATAAGAGCAATATTCGTACTGGTAATCTCAAATCCACGGTAGCCACCCATTTTTTGGAAAATAGACACTCAGTGGCCCAATTAAAATATCAGATATTGGAACAAGTACCCATCACCTTGAACAATAAGATCCTGCTTCTCAAAAGGGAGAATTTTTGGATTCGTTTTTTGTCCACGATGGCGCCCTTGGGGCTTAACGACCGCATTGAATTCCTGTGTTATTTATAACCTTATGCTTTGTTTACTTATCTGCATTTCCATCCTTAAGTTGTGTTTTCACGTTTTCATAATCGCATTTTTAACTTTATACATGGTTGCTGCCTTTTCCCTTATTCCTCGCCGGTATTCTTGTCTCTTACAATATGGCGCCCACATTTTTCCTCACTTTTTGACCCTCTGGGCCGTTTATTCCCTTTGCAGTCCTTTCTCACTGTCTAGCACCCGCTATTTGATTCCTTTCCTTTCCTCGCCGGGCTGTCAACTACCTCGGAACTCCGCGGAGTCCGAACGCAATTATCACACGAGTAAGTACCCTGCCTTGGGACGCCTGCCATTGCGCTCACCCGCGGTTACGTCTTTCATATTCTGACAAGCATGGGGCCACTCGCTCTGTTTAGACACGGTGTATCCCCGTCTTTTAACACAATCGTTTCTAGGTGTAGGCTTTTTACTCGATGCACAGATTTTGTTTCTCACCTTTTCTTATCAGGTCTCCGCATGCCGTTTCTACCTATTTGAAGATTTATGCACTCTTACTTGTCCTATCACGTACGTCGATCAGTGCTTTTCACCCTGCTAGTTTTTTAACCACGCTGCATGCACTTAGTCCGTTTTGCTACCCATTATTGTTTTACTCTGTGATTATAGCTAGCCATTCTGTTTTTGTTGTAGAGTATCCCCCTGACGATGGGCTCCGCCCGAAATGCATTGGGTTGTGTGATAATGAACAGACCTAGAATCATGCACGTTGTTTTGGATTACAAAGTTTGATATGCATCATACTCAAGAACGTATAAAGAAAAGATACCCTAATAAATCTGGAAAGATGAAAATACTTTTGTTGTGAACACTAATCATTGAACATTGGATTTAGTGAATTAGACCTCTTGGTCCCCCTTCAGTTGTGCGCAGGGGTGTTCTCTCCCTAGGCGGGAGAGCTACTTTTCAGTGCATGTCAGAGAAACGTCACAAGAATCGTCACATGTGGGTGGGTGCATAAAGAAAGTTGCAGGATCAGCAGAAAGTGCGGATGCGCGCGCAGCTAGCATGACGTGACATAGTCGTGTAACTGGGGAGAACTTTAACACTAGTAGAGGAGACAGAAGTCTGGGATGTCAGAACGACCTGGACCTATAACATATCTGGTATCTTATGTTTGGAGGATGTATTATCTGGAGTAAAAGGTCTCTCGGGCAGAGGCTATTCTATACTGAATGCTAGTGCGTGCATATGTTTCTACGTGTCTACGTGTAGGGGCCATGGGCCTACTATGGCAACGGGAACTGTAAATTACTTGCATAGAGACAGGAAGGCTTGCTCTTTGCTCTGCAGCCGGGGAGATGTTTACCTAAATCACTAGACAGGAATGTATTTTCGAGGAGGCTGGACAGATAACTTGAAGGCAAAATACGATCTTGGCAGGCAGGCCAGGTTGAGCCAGGCACCGCTTCGCTTGGCAGAAAGTAAGGCAGAGGTCAGGGATACGTATCCATGCTGCAGCTTTCAGAGGCAGGAGGCAGAAAGCAGAAAGGTCTCGGAGACAGAAATCAGGGCCTTGCTCGGCAGAGCCAGGAAAAACGTAAAAGTGTACCATGTAAACACGTTGGCATGGTATGGTTAGGAACTGAATTATCGATCCATTCATGGTGGATCTGAAAGAGGACATGTTAACGTTGGACGCAAATGTATTTGCGTCTTCATATTCGGTCATGGAGGGAAATTACATGTACTTGTAAGCACGTACATGGAGACGTTGGGGTTCACGTTAGGGGACATACTTGACCATAAAAATTTCAATTACCTCAAGTGGTTGGGGTGAGTAAAAAGGGATGTGGAGGGGAAGAGTCAGAGGTAAGAGTTTAGAAAGGCTTCTTTTGGGGGATCAGTATAGTAAAAGAGGTGTCAGGTGGTACAAGGAGGAGTAGAGTAGGGGAGAGCCTAGAAAGGGCTATTTTTGGGATCATAGTAGTGGTATGGGGCTTAGGATGAATGAGAGATTGGAGTGGTGGATATACTGATAGAGGTATGGGGTGAAAAATAGGCAAGTGCATTTGAAAGAGTTGAAGAAAGAGGTTTGTGATGAGTCAGATAGTTGAGGTAGAAGATATATTATGAGAGGTATAGCGTGAAAATAGGGTAGTGCATTGGATATGCTGAATTAATAGTAAGTATATGTAGATTAAAGATATTGATAGAGGTATAGGGTGAGAAATAGGGTAGTGCACATAATATTTTTGTGGTGGAAAGTAATAAATATATAAATTCAAGGACATGGAAGGTATAAATATGCATAAAGGAATGTAGTATATGTAGATTAATGATGCTTTAGATAAACTCTCGTTTTGAAGTCTTATACTTAAATTTAAAGAAAGAAATTAAAACAATTATTCTACTTAACAATAAAAAGCAATACACATATATAGGAACATATCTATAGTACAAATATATACTTATATACAGAGGGATATGCTGTTTCTGTTTGTGTTTGGTGTTTATATGTGGAAGAGACAATTCTTGAGTATGATTAAATCTTTATCGTTCAATTAATTAAAATTGTTACAGTATTCTATCAATGAACAAAAGCTTGTTTAAAATCACACACAATTAGAAAAGAATGAAAAGACGTTTAAAACGATTAAAATAGTAAAAGGACTATTACTAGAACTATTATCCTATCTAGCAGTAAGGTGCTGTACATGGGCTTGAGTAAAAGTTTTATCATAGTTTCTCTTGTTTGATGGCCGACTGAATGATTTTATGTCTCAGGTTTCAGTTTCAGTGGAGCCCGGATTGCGTCTGTGAATTTCCCTAGTCGGGCCATTTTGGACGTCAATGTCCAGTAATCTAGAGGCTGCTGCCAAGTGCACCTGTTATGGGGAACCCTCCTCTTCAAAGAACGTTTTAATTTGCCTTTTTAATGACAATTATGGGGCTTGCATAGTCCTGATATAGTATTTTATTAAATCACCTGAGCAAGTAATGTCCGAACTGGTGAGACCCAGCTCCAGCCTTACTCTTGCTCTCCTGGCCTGTCTAGGGAGAGCTAGAACCTTTTTTATAAGCCAAAATTTGATGGTTTGCGAGGAACTTATTGAAGGCACCGGGAAAAACTAAATGGCCATAATTAAAAGAGGGCCCTAATTTAGCCTTAAGAACTTTCAGAATGGGTTCAGCTGTGAAGTCGCGGGTTAAGGCTTTTTAAGGAAAAAATTATGCCTGCCACTTTCCTTCTCAGATGTTTCAAGTGGGCTGTAGATTCTGCCCCTTCCGATAGCCAGAAGCCCAAACAGTTGTATCTTAAACTTGTTTTGATTTGCAGGGCGCCAAATCGCCAATATATGGTCTCTTTCGTGGGTACTTCCCGAATATAAGTATCCTGGTCTTCTCCTGATTCACCAGGAGTTTATCCTGTTGATTATATCCGTGCAAAGCTTTTAAGGACTTCTGTAAGCCAGTCCTCGTGTGGTCCATTATTACAATGTTGTCCGCATACTGGAGCATTTGAAGCTGCATATTCTCCAGTCTTGGAGGCAGTAGACTTGCCCCCTCCAGCGCTTTCCCCAGGTCAGCTGTGTGCAGATTAAAAATTATTGGGGCAAGTACGCACCCTTGTTTTAGACCGTTATTAGTTGGTACCTTGGCAGTGACTGTTGTTTGACTGATTTTAATACGGACCCAGGTACCCTGATATGGAGAATGTATGGCCTTTAGCAGCTGTTAGGGAATTCCCCAAGAATGCAG
The DNA here is from genome assembly GCF_964263255.1 of Lissotriton vulgaris. Classification (NCBI taxonomy): domain Eukaryota; kingdom Metazoa; phylum Chordata; class Amphibia; order Caudata; family Salamandridae; genus Lissotriton; species Lissotriton vulgaris. The sequence goes on from NC_141693.1 coordinate 1,530,341,316, forward strand.
TTTTTCCCACAGCTTCCCTTGATCGACCCTATCAATAGCTGCACTATAGTCCACAAAACAGCAGAAAAGTGGTAACTGAGATGGCTGGGTAGCGCGGTTAGACAAATGGCCCAGTACTAAGATGTTAACTGTGGTTAAGTTTTGGGCCCTAAATCCGGTTTGAAAAAGGGAAAGCATGTCATTATCTGTTGTCCAGTCTTCTAGTTCTTTCAAAAGTATTCTGACATATGCTTTCGCTTCAACATCTAATAAAGCAATAAGCCGGTAATTATCCGGTTTTGTGCTGTCCCCTTTTTTATAATTTAGGGAAAATATTGAGCCTTTCCACGATGATGGAACAGCAGAAGTAGCGAAGGTGTGCTTTAAAAGTTTTGTTAATGGTTCTGCCCAGAATCCCTGCGTAACTTTGAAAAAAGATGCAGGAACTCCATTAGGTCCTGGAGCGCCATTGGACCTCATTTTTTCGATCAGGGTAGTTACCTTGGCCACTTTGGTGTTAGTAGTTTTGACGGCTTTATTATTTATTAGAGATTGTTGATGGGAATAAGTTTGAATGATATTCTGATGGGTTGAGTAAAGCTGAGTTGCAGGTTTAACCCACTCCAAGGCTGCCACTCAGTTTTCTTTTATCTGACCGGTGTAAGTGAATTGCTTAATATATCTCCAAAGTTGGATATGTCCCCTTTCTTTAAGGAAGGTAACAATTTTCACCCATTCTGTCTCGATTTTCTTGGAATGTATTTCCCAGACTTTCTTCCTGTGCACTGCACGGAGAGCTGTTTTTTCCTGAGGTTTTTTTTATGCCTTTCCTTCTTGCCTTCAAGGCCTTTGAAGGACTGCGTTTTGTGTGAATTAGGTCTCTTGATTTAATACATTGTGGGGGGCCCAGAGAGTGGGTATCCTGCACTTGGGTGCCTCCAGTTCGTACCCCTAGGGCTAATTTTAGTTCTACTAGGAGTGCTTCCCAGTGCACCTGGGGATAGACTGTGCTCATGACTATGGAATTTGATTCTTTGTATGTTACCCACTCCAGGCATTTGGGGCAAGATTAATAGTCCAGTGTTACTATTTGTGTTGCAGATTCCCCGTTTAGCTGCAGGGTTATCCTCAGTGGCCTGTGATTGCTCTCATCCATGTTGTCCACTTCAAAGTTGTTAAAGTATAGTACTAGAGGATCCGAAATAAAAGATATAGTCTATTGTATACTTATCCCTGAAGGTGGGGAGCAGAGACCCATCTATGATTTAGAAAAAAACTGCTGCAAAGGGGCATCATCATTGTGCGGTAGGACATGCACTTTCGACTTCCCTAGCTCCTGAGTGTTCAGGTCACCAGCAATAACGGGTAGGTGTGAAACATATTTGTTTATGAGCTGGTCCATTTTTGTTGTCAGTATCTTTAGAACATGTTTTTTTCACTGAAAGGCAGGGTTTACATGGCAGTTTATTACCAAGAGACGAATTGGGTTATTGTTAATTTTCAGTCCGCTGACTAAGACTGCTTGCATGTCTGGGATGTTGGTTGCAATAAAAGTTGTCTCAAGTCTGCATGCTTGGTTTATGTAGATTGACAGCCCACCAGAAGCTCTCCCAAAGATATTGCATTTTATAGCTGTGGTATGTAATTTGTAGAAGCCGTGAAGAATTAATGGTTCGGTGGCCCAGGTCTCTTGTAGGCACAAGATGTCATTTCCACGAAAATAGCTACTCACAAAACTGAACTCAAGAATTGAATTGAATTGAATTGAAACTCAAGAAGTCTTTTTAAGACAACTACATTCCAGGAGATCATAGACAGTTCAATGTTATTTCCCAGAGTTCTGGTGCTGAACAGATGGTGTGCAGGGTTTTTGATTTTAGAGGTACTGTCGTAGTTGCTGCTCTGCTGGATGAGACCTAATGCCACCCCCCACCCCCCCCAGGGGAATGGCTTGGACTACTTGCTTGCACTGTTCTATGTTTAGAGGTACTTGTAATCCTGAATGTATGGTACAGCCTTGGCACTACACCTATTTTTTTTCACTTGTGGGCTACACACTGTCCCCTTTAGGATTGAGTAAATTTCCTTAGTAGATGATGGTGCTGCTAACACGTGCAGATATTTCTCTGGGATGGGAAAAGCAATATCAATACCCCAGTCTGCCATTTGCGATATTTCTTCTTGCGTTAACCCCACACTGGTGTGACAAATCAGCCCTATCAAGGTTGAATCCCCATAGGTGTCACTGGTAAGGCAAAGGAACTTAACCCAGAATAATTCATCCAAATATGTTCCTCACAGCGTCAGAATGTATTTGAATAGACAAAGTACATTTCCCCTATTTTAGATGTCATGTTGGCCTTTGATGAGATATCTAGGCGAGAGGATTAACTAATGTTTTTTTGCAGACTTTACTTAAATTACTGACTTGCTCTGCTATTTGATGGATGTTTAAAATGGTTTATATGGCACTTTGGTTGGCACTTGGGCCTATATCACATTGACAGGTCTCTGAGCTGGTCCTGGGATTTTGTGTTGGTGGAATGGTCCTCAAAAGAGCCGATGGGAGAGGGCCCTGGGGGGGCACAGATCTCAGGGTCAGATATTTGTTCCTTGGGCAAACTTAGATAATCTTTGTGCTCCGACTTCTTGATGTTGATGTTTGGTGGGGAAACTGGTTGAGTATTTATTGCTGGACCTGTTAAGCTGTGCAAATCCCGCGTTCGGCGGATTGACTGTAATGATCTTTCAGTCACTTGTTTTGCTTCTGATGGAATTGATACTCTAGTTTTTTCATCACTCAACGCATGTTTTATAGTAAAAATTGGAAAATTCCGTATCTGCTTGTGATATTTGGTTACAGGTTGACACGGAGAGAGCAACTTTTTTAATAGCCTTTGTTTTTTTCTTGAATTTCCTTAGCTTTTTTTGGCCTTCCTTGAGAGAGGTATGTCCATTCTTCAAGGGGTGGGATTGTTGCTCTCAAGCTCGGTATATAGATCCAGGGCTGGAGTTGAGACCTAGTGAGCTGATGTGAACTTTGGTGGGTGTGGATAAAACTTGGTTGTCAAGCTTCATTGTAGGATTACTCGGGATATTGTAACCAAATTGGCTTGATGCTGTACACAGTTTATTGTGGATGCTGTGCCACTGTTATTTAGTTGCCAATTAGTTCCTTCTGTTTGTTCCTTCAATGGGGCTACCAAGGCTGTTAGGATTTTAGGGAGTGTTGCCCATTTATTAATGAGTTCAGTGCACATGCAAGTACAGTGTTGATTGTCCTGTGTATCACTTAGCTTGTTTTCTATAAAATCCACCTTGTTGTTTAGCTCCACCAAGCGTTATTCAATTGTAGATAGCAAATCTATTTGAAGCTCCATTTTATTGGACTGCCAAAGTAGTGCTCTTGCCCATGATTGGTTCGTTATGAAGTTACTACTATGTAGACTTTGAAAACTTTGGGTTGAAGAAGAAGAGAGCAGAGCATCGTTGGCCTTTCTGAGGAGTTTTGGCTCCAAAGTTCTTTGTATCTTTATTTCCAAATTCTGTAGAAAAATTGGTGATAGGAACCTGCAATTTCCTTGTTGTGCTGGGGTTTCAGTCTTAATGGAGCCAAGTACTGATGTCTCTAAAGAGGACATCAGAATGGGGGACTGCAAAGTTTCTTGTTGGTGGCAGTGTATTTCAACTGGGACAACCTGGTCATGTTTTCCGAGGATTGGAGCAGAGGTGGTCCCAGGTAAATCTAATGGTTCTAAATTGTCCAATGGATGAGAGGCGGTTGGAATAGAGTTGCTGTGTTGTTGTATGTATGTTAGGTGTGATGGAAGTGAGAAAGCTTAGCATTGAAGTTTGTTCATTTGTGTAGTTTAAAAGGTGGTTGTATGATTGCATTTTGTGACTGTAAGTATTATGAGGTGTTGTATTTGAGATATTATGCTGTGCTTATGTGCTTGATATGTTTTGTTTTTGAGGAGTAGCAAAAAGAGGTGCTGATGTATTTGTTTTATCATAAAAAACACTACGCCTCAGCACTCTAAATGTCCTTATTCCAGTCTTAATGGTAAACAAACAATCCTGTCTATGTGATGCTTATGTGATCTCGAGAGGCACCAGGATTTTGAATTGGTTATTAGTAGAAACTTTTTGGGTTATTGATAGGATTGATATGCTGCTGTATAAGCCACCACTGCCTTCTTGTTGTGTTTATTTGTTTTATCAGATGGATTTGTTTGTTAGTGGAAGGTGTAAGGTAAAGTCGGCGGTGAAGTGTTTGTGAGTAGAGTGTAAGTTGTGTGTAGAAGGGGCTGAAGTAGATTTAAGACCGTTTTTTTGTTTTAGTCCTGTTTGCTGCCAGAGTCAAAATATGTGGCATGTAAGTGTTGTGTTGTAGTGTTTATTGTGGTAGAAGGAAGAGGAGGTTGTGGGTTGTATGAATGATGGAAGGCTATGTGTGGGCTTGTTAATGATAAAAGGTGTCTGTTACGAGTAATTAGAGTGGGGAGTGTGCGTGGATGGGTTGTAGTTACGTATGGTGTGGAATGGGGTTTTGTTAGTGATTGGTGGATTGGTTAGTGGTTTAGGATAGAGTTGTGTACTGTTTGTAGGTGATGGTGAAAATGTGTGGTAGCTGGGATAGAAGGGTGTATAGATGTGGGTTGTTTGGTTTTGTAGTGTATGCTGGTACATTGTGGATGTTGTAGGGTGGGTTTTATTGAATGGGAAAACAGGCAGCATTTCTGGCCATAGTCCTGAACAGCCTCAAACAGGCAACTGCCCTTGTCCTCTCCACACTAATCCTCGACGCTCGGGCTGAGATGACCTAAGCCTTAGCTTTTTTTAGCCCTAGTAATCAGGTGACCCCTTCAGCCAATGGGAACGCCAGCCCTAACACTATCCAATAATAACACTAGCCCTAATATCTAGAACCAATAGGAGACCAGGACTTTACAGCTAATCTGAGCCCTAGTCACAAACCCTAATCTCTATGTCCAATAGAGGCCCTAGCCCTAGCAGCAGACGAATTCCTAATTCCAGCAACCAATGACACAGGTAACCCTAGTCCCTACTTCCAATAAAAAGTCTAACCCTAGTCTTAGTCCCGCACCTAATCCAGCAACCAATCACAAAAGAAGCCCTAATCGATACTTCTAATAGAAAGCCTAACCCTAGCCATAGTCCGAACCCTAGTTCCAGCACCCAATCACACATGAGTCCCTAGTTCCTACTTCCAATACTTCCTAACACTAACCCTAGCCCTAGTCTCAACCCTACACTGATTGAGTCACAGACCCATAAACCAATCAGAACCCTCAAATACCACCACCAATCAGTGCACACATGTAGCAACCAATAGCAGACTATATAAAGTCCCAGCAACCTCAGACAAGGTTTGCTGGCAGGGAGTTGGAAGCTGCTCATCTATTCAGAATCTCCTAGGAGATAGACAGTCTAAATTCACACTTTGTATGGTTTTTCACATGTTTAAATGATATGCCACTGTTGGACCCTGCTTTCTGAGCACCAGGGCACTCAGGGGTTACTGCGCTCCAATCACATCAACTGGAGTGTTCCCCCACTGGTGTCCTGGGGCCTCAGTACTAGTGGACCCAAAACTGGATAACAAAGTACTCCTCTACAGCAGTTGACTCTCTCAGGGTAGCTAGACAGAGCAGTCCAAAGCTTACTCAAGGAGGTGAGTTGGGGTTAGACATTCATAATACAGTGCACACCGTACTACCAGCTGATAACTCAATGTCCAGTCAGTGCTTTACTTTTTATAAAAGTAAATTACTTTAATACACACAAGGTAATTATACTACACATAAAACTAGAACAAACAGTGAAAACCAGATGTCTCTACAACCCTCTGGGCGAGAGTTCTGACCCCAAACAGTATTATAGCACCTAGACGCCAAGCACTGTAAAAACACAGTTAACATTGCATATTACAGACCAGGTTTCACAGAGCTGCTCTCATTCGCTAGAGCCTTGATACCAATCTTTGGATTGAAAGGATATATTTTCAGCATTTGATGTGAAGTCTATGGTTCTTGATCAGCCCCATAACCCCCACCCAAAGCAACAGAAGTGCCCTCCCATCCTGAGTGAGGACACTGCTTTAATGGTGTCAGATCAGGATTCTGACCGCAGGTGCCTGATGTCTTGGCAGAGTTTACTGGAGTCCCATTAGTTCAGTAGGAGGGTAGTGGCTGGACAGAGTGCCAATTCACCCTGTTACCCACAGAGATCACAAAAAGAAAGGCGGGGCCTGTTTCACTGGCCTCTATTCCCAGCTACTTCTTGTACAGGCTCCCACAGCGCTGGGGAGGAGCTTAGAGGGGATATTATCTCACCTTCAAGGACTTGAATCAAGCTTCTCCCTTCATGGCTCCCTTGATGTGCTGCAAGCTTCCTTTCCAAACCAGCTTCCCTAATGTGCTGCAAGCTTCCTTTTCACACCAACTCCCTTGATGTGCTGCAAGCTTTCTTTCCACACCAATTCCCTTGATGTACTGTAAGCTTCCTTTCCATGTCAACTCCCTTGATGTGCTGTAAGCTTCCTTTCCACACATTGGGCAGCTGTCTACAATGTCCTTGTTCAAAAGCGCATGCTCCACAAGTCTCACAGAAACAGACGGTCTTTTCCCATGCTGCTGATGCCCTGGATTCACAATGAACTCTTGGCAGCAGACTCCATCTGTCTTAGAAAAAACTTCCTGAAGTTCCAGACGCAGTGAGCAGTGTCTTATCTCCTGCCTTCACACTGTGGGTCGCACCTGGCTGTCTTCAGATGGACCTGGTGTTGCCGCCTCTTCAGTCGTAGAACCAGTCTTGAACAACAGCTGACCACTCAGGCCAGACTTTTGTCACCTCTGATTGATAGGCTCATCCAATTAGAGGGTCTGCTACTTTTTGCTTCCTGAATACACCTCCAATCACAAGCCATTCTTGGCATGTTCAATGAATGGCTAAAGCAGGCAGTTACCCTATATGCTTCCTGGTACCAGCCTGTGCAAATCCCTAAGGAGGATTTTTTATTAACTTCAAACCAGGAGGCACCGACCAGTGGGGGAGGATCCTCTTAGCAGAGTTAGTGCCGCTAAAACCAGATAAGAGCTGAGTGTCTACCCCAGCCCACCAGGGCTTTCCAAGGAAATGGGGAGGAGCACGGGGGTCCTGGGATTTCCAGCAAAACAGCTTGCATTCCTTACACTGGCTCAGATTACCATTCTTCCCCAGTACACCCACTGGCTCTCAAATACACATCAGGTAGACAGACGCAACAGGACCATAGGCATGGCAGACTGCACAGACTTGGTCAGGAGGGTGGCTAGGGACTCACCCCCCTGTATTGCTGCCACCACTGTCAGTCTACCACAGCCTGGATAGAGAGAGAGGGCTGTAGCCACCCTCTGAAAAATAGGGGTGCACTAGACATGCCCCCTCTACCTCAGAGCCAAGCTCTAGGGTCTCAATCCATGTAAACAGGGAGACCCTCAGTGGAAATATATGAATGTCATGCTCACTGAGGTAGGGATCTAGAAACCATACAGTAGCTTTTGAGTGACTTGCCTAGAGATTAGCATAAGTCAGGGGAAGCACTCTCTCTAGAGATATGCAGTAGACTTCCCGCCCCAACAGTCACGGATGCCGCCTAAAACTGTGTGATGTACATGTGTCTGAAGAGATAAAAGGAAAAGAATATATACAATGTACATCTTTAAGTCTGTGATCGGTCGACAACAGTAATATTTAAAAGGCATGGACAGGACGCATCACCAACTGTAGGCTCAGCACAACCAAATATGCCTTTTGTGCACACCCTTTTCATTTGTTCAGCTAACTAAACACTCTGCAGAGGTCAAACATAATATAGTTTCAGGTGACCCTGTGCTGGTTGGGGGCTGCATGGAGGACCACAAGCCCCAGGACGCTGTTGGGCTGCTCTGGATCACTCGCCCCTACCCCCTGTGACCGGGGGTTACTTCTACCGCTGACGCATCGCTCAGGTGACGCTGTGCTGTTTGGGGGCTGCCTGGAGGACCACAAGCCCCAGGACGCTGTTGGGCTGCTCCGGATCGCTCTCCCCCCCCCCCTGTACCCGGAAGGACTTCAAAATAACTGTCCCTTCCCGCAAACGCGGTACGCACGTGGGCGGGCTCTGGGCTAAGCCCGGGCAAAGGGCGGGCCGTCTGTGGCCATCTGGGACCATTCGAGGCCGAGCTGGGCCCCTCCCTTAACAACCAGAGCTAAAACTTCAACTGTACCCTGCAGTGGTGAGTGGTGCGTTTTTCTTCTGGTACTTCTTGGATGTCTGGGGGTTGTAACAACAACAACACAACAATCAAACTGGGGACCCACAGGAATATTTAAAGACCTAAGCTCTGGGAACATTCCCTAACAGTATACAACAACACAAGAGTACCAGAGGTAGTGTAAGTTAATGGTGCAAATCACCACATGGCACAACAACTTCCTAACTGACTAAAAAATAGTGGTAAACTAAGACACCTTAGCAGATGGTCAAAGATACCCATGAGTCACCACTCGGAACCGCCCTTCATCATTTGGGATTCCTTTTAGACCATACACCCAGATGTACTGTTCTCAGGAAAAAGGTAACCAAGATGGTAAGTGGTCCTCTCAGCTGAGAGAGGAGGCAGTATGGTCTTACCACTTCCCTACAAGGGTGAGTTGTAAAAAGTGAGGTGACCAAAAAAGTGCAGTGCAAAAGGAGAAAATGAAAAAAATGAAAAAGTGCATTTAAAATTCGATGAGGGAGTACTGAACGATTTTATTCTGGTGATACTGGCTCTACCAATATAAAAAAATTGTCAAGACAGTTTGAAAATTAGCTTTCTAGATATGGTACCAGGTCTGGGGGTTGTGTCATTATGCGCAAACGTAACGCCATCACCCCAGCATGCAAAACTGCATCCATAGATACTATATTGGAGCAGGCGATGAATATGGTCAGCACTGAGATCGAGCTGACGGAGAGAAGATTGTCCTTGGGCCCCATAAAATCCCAATGTGTAGCACAAACTGATACTATAGATATAAGCGATCTACAGGTACCGACACATAGAGTCACTGAACATTCTCCACAAACCTCCACTGGAGAGAATACGCTGGGCATGGAAGGGCTTGGCTCTATAGGAACAACTGCAGACTTTGAATCTGGGTGTAGTCCAACTGATTCTTTGACTATAGCTAATCTGGATATAACCCCTAACCCAGAAGTAAGTGGAGCGAGAAGGAAGAGTAAGGTGGTGAAACCAGCCTGCCCTAAATGGAAACAGCCCCCACGCTTGTGCCCGCAACGTACAACGTTAAACACGTGGATTAAGGGTCCCATGGTCTCTGCAGACCCAATCCCCAGTAGTGACCTAATTGACTTAGTTGCTGTGGATACCCAAAGTAATTCCACTCAGACAAAGTCCACGCAGACTGCTTTTTCTAACTTCACACTCGGGGATACTGCTATAGATATCATTGTTGACACATTGTATGATCGTGTTAAAGGGCTTGTGGATAAAAGTTTTGATAAGTTATGGAAGCGATTAGACCACCTGGAATCCCTAACTACCAAGGTAGCACCACCTTGCAGGGAATACAATGAGCCACCTCGACAGGTTAGCATCCTGGAAAATCCGACTCAGAATGTGCAACTGGCACGACAAATGCCCCAAACCGTAAAGTCATTGCCTGTCCCCCTTGATTCTAATAGTAAAACCAGAAACCCCCGAGCCCCTAAGTTATACACTCGATCTGCCAATACCCAAAATGTAAACCCTGATGCTGTCCAGGTTGGTCCGACAGTTAGCACGAGTACTGCTGACACTGGCCCCAGGGGGCATGTAGAACCAAACAAGGATGTTTTAAATTTACCCCCTGCATCCTGCCCATATGTGCTAACTCTTGCAGGGGTACCCCCACTAGAGAAAAATAAAACAGAGTTCTGGGAACAACTGCAGAATAAATGTGTGGACTGGATGGCTAAACACAAACGGTACAGGAGGTCTGATATACATGAAATCTTAATGGTACGATAGGTAGGCAGGGTGGGACCTGCAGCGAAAACTATCAGGGGTGATTGCATTGTTAATAATTTTTCCCGTCCTAGGACGGTCGGATCCATATTAGCAGTTAAAGAGACCAACTGCCTTTTTTCTACAAACATCTGTGCATTACCTCTTGGTTTCTTCTATAAACCACCATCTATACAGTGTCCACTTCTCAGCCCTTCTTATCAGTCGGTAAATAGATTTTCGGCTATTTCTGACTTAGACACCCTCGATTGACCTTTACCCAAAACTCAATCTACTGGATTGGTCTATACGGTAGCCAAGGAGACTTCTAATATCAGCCCCGGGGCGGAAACGACCCAATTAATTGATTGTTCTGACTCAATATCAAAGGTGCTGAGTTGGAATGTGGCAGGTCTGGCCTCAAAATTAAACATAGAAGATTGGGCAAATATAATAAATACATTTGACATCCTTATGTTTCAAGAAACCTGGGCAACTAAAGAGCTATATTTCGAAGGGTAGGAGTGTTTTAATATTATACCCCCTAATCCTAAACATGGCAGACCTTCAGGGGGTTAATCAATATGGGTCAGCATCGCTTAAGGTGGTAGAGTAAAACTAATTCCCACCGAGAATGTTAATTTTCAAGTTCTGATCTATACACAGGGGCCTCTATTTGCTTCATTAATTTTTATAACAATGATTTTTTAACTACACCTAATGTTAATTTTGTTCACCTTTTAAGCTTTATTCAGGATCTGGATAATTCACTGGGAAAGTACAAACTGGCAAGGATATGCCTGGGGGGTGATTTTAATGCAAAGATAGGAGAAGGAACTACTGGGAGTTCTTTCCAGTTTATTTCACCCAACCCATGCAAGAGAGGATATGAGCTATTAGACCACCTATCAAGTAGCAGTCTTTTAAATGTGATGGATATTGCAGCTGTAAACACTAATGATAATCCACCACCCACCTACAGAGGATTAGGACGAGCCTCAACTATAGATTTTGTCTTCATATCTCCATCATTAGAAGACTACTTAGTTGAGGCATCCACTTTTGGAGACCATAATCCCATTATGGTCTCGTTAAGGGTAGCCCGCAACCAAACATTAGAAGGGAACTGGGAGCGGGAAACTTAGAACTCTCAACTGATAGTTTAAGAGTTAAATGGAAGGGTATGGATTGTAGGGAGGTCTTCCAGAAGATGGTAAAAATGTATCCATCTCTCTGTGAGACTTGTCTAACTTTGGCTGACCCCAACCCGGAGGCAGTTTCTGCTTTGACTCTATTATGTGCAGGCATTAAAGAACTGATCTCCAGACCCGCAGCCCTACACAAATCTGACCCTAGGTGGTTTGATAACACCTGCTCTAGGGCTAATACGGACCTCAGAGCAGCTTTATCAGTTTCCCCTAGAGATCCTACCCTCATTAGAACCTTAAGGCACAATTATAAAAGTGTAATAACATTAAGGCGAGACGTGGTCCTAAAAGAGTATTGGAATAACCTGGCCTGTGCTGCTAAACTTAATAATACAAACAACTTCTGGTCTGCCACTAAGTCCTTGAGAGCTTTTGGGAATACATCTACCCCCTAAGCTGTAATATAACTAGTGAAGTGTGGGTCGCTCATTTCTCGAAAATATGTGCTTCCTCGCCCCAATGCGAAGACACTCTGGAAAATGTTATGCCTACCCAAATTCAAATTTCTTTGATTGAGGTCGAGGAGGTAATATTCCAGAGTGTGGGAAATAAAGGTCCAGGCCCGGACGGGCTGCCTATTGACCTTATAAAATCCAGGTCAGAGTTCTGGGCTCCTTTGCTACTTAACGTTTTTAATAACTTAATCACAACAAAAATCCCAAATACATGGTCCACATCTGTAATTATCCCCATTTTTAAAAAAAGAGATAGATCTAACCCAAGTTGTTATAGACCCATTTCCCTAATCGATAGCACCCTTAAAATATTGGGGAGAGTTCTATTTAACAAGATCAGAACTTGGGCAGAGGATGAACATATAATAAATAAATGTCAACTGGGTTTTCATAGTCACCTTGGTACTGTGGAACAGTGTTTGAATCTTAATTTAATCATAGGGAAATACACCATCACGCGACACAGTCCTCTTCACCTGGCATTTAAGGACCTTTCGTCCTCTTTTGATTTTGTCAATAGATCCAGGCTTTGGCAATGCCTTTTAGACTATGGGTTGGATAAAGATTTGGTGTATTTTTCAGCATATCGGCATAGGGACTTAAAGGCCCGGGTAAGGATAAGTATGGATGGGGCAGTGTCAGGAGATATAGTGGTAGGGAGAAGCGTTAGACAAGTATGCGTTCTCACCCCACTCCTATTTATTTTATATATTAATGAACTTCATAATGTTCTGTCTAACCAAACCACTGATGTCCCATTGATTAACGGTAACAAACTGCCCGCCTTACTATATGCAGATGTTGCTGTTTTAATGGGTCGAACACCTAATGCCTTGAGAATTTTAGTTAGGGGATTTTTAGGTTTTATGAATAACTTGGACCTCTGCACAAATGTAAAAAAATACTTTTTAATGTGTTGTGGCCCTAAGAAACGTTCCATTAATACTATTACCTTAGGCCCTGATTCTTTGATATGCACTCGCACTTTCCCTTATTTGGGCTTACAATTCTCTGATAATGGGTCCTGGACACCACATTTGGCTTATGGACGGACTAAATTTTTAAGAACCATAAATTCTGTAATAAATCTCCCCCAACCGAAAAGAATTGATGTGGTACTGTCCCTACTTAAAAACTATAGGACACAATGTGTACCAATCATGACCTATGGGGCTGAAATAAAGGGCCATATAAATTTGAAAAGTGTCCAGGCCGAAGAAAACAGATTTTGCAGGAGGCTTTTGGGCATACCAATTTTATCGTCCACCTTTGGATGCCAAAAAAAGTTAAGAATGCCATACTTAGAGGATTACATTAGGTCCCACCCTGTTTTGTTTTGGCTAAAGGTTTGGAAAAATCCAGCAGCAGCATTAACAAGGGAGATTCTGGCTGATTGCCTAAAATGTGATAAGGGCGGTGATATCCCTTGGTTGGCCCATGTACGGGCAAATTTGACTGCGGTCAATCTTGACCATATTTTTAATAATCCTGAGCAACTAGATGGAATTGATGTAAAGACTATCCACAAAGTTTTATATAAATATTACGGGGACGCAAGATATGCTCAGGAATCCGCCAAAGTATCTGTGAAACAATATATTTTAATGACAGGTGAGGGCGGATCTCCTTTATGCTCTCCCCTTAGTTATCTCCTAAGAGATATTACTCGCTGGGAGCGAAGTCTTCTTTTTCGTCTTAGATTGGGCTCAATAAAGTATCTGTTGTGCTTCCCTATAGGTTATCAACCTAATATTGAGAATTTGGTTTGCCCATGTGGTAACTTAGGGAAACAGTCTATGCTACACTTTTTGTTGTTTTGCTCTTTTTATCAAAATTATAGTATGCAGGTATTGATACCGTTATTCAGCGCAAAGGGCACAACGGATTTTAAGGTTACATACAACATTTTTCTCCAGCCTAAAGATGATGACATAATATATTGAGTGTGCACTTTCTTGAAAAATGGCCACCCGCTCACGTTCCTCTATGAATTGATGATTGCTGGATTAGGTTGCACCATATGTTTTCTTTGGATTTTGTATTGCTTGTATTTATATTTTGCACTATACACACTTGCACTTCTATTCAATGCTGCTAACTGTAACCTTCCTGAGATTTAATGACTTGCCCGTCTTTAGTGCTCTTCCGTGAAATATTTGCACTCTGCACACTGTCACTTTAACATCGATGATGATATCAAAGTTATAGATAATTTAGTAATATTTTAATTGATTAGTTTTAATGATGAGTCTTATTTTTTATATTTTAATGATGATGGACTTTGTATGTGATTATGAGTAATGTTTGTACTTTTATGGATAATGCATATCCGAAAAAAGATTAATGATGATGATGATATAGTTTCACAAATGTAAAATAGTTTTACCTGTGTTTTGGTGGAAATATGTGGTAGGCATGGTGGTGAATGATAAGCCTCTGTATAATGTTACAGCATTCCCCAGTTCTGCATGGCCTTCAGTTGTGTGTAACACTGGTTGACCTGCTCAAAGTGTGAGCAACAGTGTATTGCTGAAGGCAAACATGCTTCCTAAGCGGCCAACCAATGGCTGCACATGCAAGTTGCATGTAAACGCAAATCTGGTATCACAATGTTCACACACATTAAACAGTGTCAACGTGATTTTCAAATCAAAGCTGTTGAATTCCTATTAGCTTTTCCATCATTGGCAGACCTACATGAAACTTGAGAGCTCTAGACTAGTTTTACCCTCACACAACAATAGAAAACTATTGATATAATTTTCTAATGAATGTTGAGCGGATTTGGTAAAGGCTGCCAAAGTTATCAGTAAATTACTATCCACCCCCGAACCAAGTCTGCTCGATAGATCTGCATGAAGCTTAGCATTAGAATTTAAACATGCCCAATACTCGCCAATTGTTGTGCATCTCTACGTAATTTCTCTAACTTTAATAGCAAATCAAAGCACTTTGACATTCCCCTTCCACTTTAAATCACTATATAACATCTCATTGAAATCCTTGTACTGGGCCTAACTTGCTAACATCATGCCAAATGGTCTGCAGATTTGTTAAACAGAGTCAAAGTTATCAGCACATTAATCTCCACCCTTGACCTGACCTACACATGATAGATTTTCATTAAATGCAAAATATTAAGAGTTGGGTAAATATGATAAGTGGCTGCTGAGCATTGCACAGCTCCGAATCTAAAACACTCTTTACCTGTGACTCCACTTTATGACATAGCCCCACCCTTGCTGGATTTGTTTAAAAGCTGAGATTCCAACACCAGACTTAATTTGTAAAGTCTTCCAAATTTCCAACAGAATCATTAAATTGGACAAAGTTATTAGACATGAAAATGTATGTGCTCCCTCCTACCCTGCTAGATCTGAAAGAAACTTGCCAAACTCCCACAACAATACACTTACTAAATTGCTGCCAAATATTATAAGTAACCAAAACTAGGTTTACCCTTCTCACATGGAACCAGGGTATCAATCAGTAAAACAGGAACAGCGGTTCCTGTGGCCTATGTATTAGATGCTTGATAAATAAAACACCCAATGGCATATTTGTATGGGAAATGAATGTCAGTAAAATAATCAGAATTATACATTGGGTAGAGTAATCAAAAGACACTTTTACTGAGTAGATTTTTTTTTAATTGCCAACAAACAAGTCCATGGTGTCCCAAGTTGGAATAAAAATGGGGAGTGTTAATGAGTGGTATAAAACATTTCTATGTATAACAAACAACCACACTGCAATATGTTTAGATAGCGAGTCAGACCTTTAGTACAATGCTGAAGGGCTTCAAAGGTAGTTAATTTGTACAATGTGTCAACAATGTTTCAACCCTAAGGGCAATGGGAGGGTCTCATCAGGACCTTATGGTATGGAACACCTGGATAGGGCCACTGGACTACCAATGGAAACACTAAGGAAGTAATGTCGCTAAGACTGGGTTAAGAGAAGGAAAGAGGGTACTCACAGCAGGCCTAGCTTCACTTGGGGTGCTGAAAAAGCGTTTGGGCCTACTGCTAAAGAAGGCATTAGTCCACAAACAAACCATACAATTCTACTCCTGTGGTTTGGGTAACCACCTGTTTTGCATCAGTCACAACCAGAGACAGATTTTTTATTTTGTAGCATATGTTGCATTTCAATGACAATCCTGCTGCAGACCCACCCATACCATGACAGGTTATTCAAAATTTGGATAGTTGTGGAAATTTGTCTGCCAAGTTTTCAGAGATGAATACTCATGGAAACAATGTAGCAGTTGACGAGTTCTTGACCTTGGAAATAGGGAGACTGCTGCTGAGGCAGTACATACCTGGTGAGAACGCTCTTTTAAAATTATGATATGCAAGAAGTCTTCTGGTTAAGTTTACAGCCTTAAAGTAAACACAGGGAAAGACTCCACAATACATCCTGTGAGTTGTCCTTCCTTGTTTGGAGTTATCAAGTAGTTTGTATTGGAACTTGCCCAATCTCATCTACACAAAAGTCATAACCTTTATGTAGGA
This sequence comes from Lissotriton vulgaris, assembly GCF_964263255.1. Lineage (NCBI taxonomy): Eukaryota > Metazoa > Chordata > Amphibia > Caudata > Salamandridae > Lissotriton > Lissotriton vulgaris. The sequence continues at coordinate 1,530,357,509 of NC_141693.1, forward strand.
GTCAAGCTTTTTACTGAACTGCACAAAGCTGACAATGAGGTTTGTGGTACTATCAGAAGGCATTGTAAAGGGTTCCCTCAGGGAACATGTAGGAGTGGATACAAATGACCAAGTTATTTACCCATATAATGCTAGGCATAACACTTGGGCATAGTTGGCTACTCGCCCAATTCAGTGGACAGCATTATATGTTTATTTTGTCTATTGGCAAACCACCACAGGAAGACTGATGTCCTTCCCAGGCTTTCATGTGTCTGTTATTGAGAGACTAAGCGTTAAAGAAGCCATAGCCTATAATTTGGAGGATGTTGCAAGGCTGCATGATGGGAACTTTGCAGACCGCATTGCTGCAACAGAGCAAGAGAGTTGCCGATACAGAGTTTGGACTTGGCAAGGAAGAAGTAGGAATGTAGAATTTACTGACCGCAGGGTCCATTTTTGTGTATTTAACAACTTGCATGTCTTCGTACCACACTAAAGTGAGGATAAAGAGTAATAGACTGATGTGGAGCACATAGATTAGGAGTGGTAACTTGTCCTAAATACTGTTCCATGTGTTATTACCTCAATAGCTGTGTTGCCTTGGAAATGTGTCTAAAAGAATAACTCTACAAGATTTTTTCTTTTTATCCTAGATTTGAGCCGTCATGTATGTACTGACTCCAGAAGAGAGGGACACATTAGCCATGCTTTTGCCCACTTACTACCTTCACCCCCTCCAAAATTATGACAGCTGTTTGTCCACCATATTACAAGTACATTTCACAGAGCGGTCAGCAAGACATGCGCCATGTTTTGACTGAATACCCTGTCCACCAAACCATAAGTTTCTTTCCAGGAGTGCTCTTTAGGGAATTTAGTAGAGCCTGCCCAGAATGTTAAGCCCCATTTTCAAAGGTAGATTTGCAGACATTGTCCAAGGAATGGGCCATAATTGCCCCATGAGAAACCCCCAATGTAATTAGGAAAACTGGAAGGAATTGGATTTTGTGCAGTGGGTGAGCTGAAAGTGCATGAACAGCAAGTTGTCCTGAGCCTAAGTAGGCTACCCTTGGAGGGTGCGGGGGAGGGGTTGTGTTAGGAAATATGAACGTGTCACCATCATGTTTTTTGGACTCTAGATGAGAGACAGTCATGAAGAAGCAGCCAAATGTTAGCATAGGATTTTGGTCATAGGGATCCCATGCAGGTAGAGGGCAGTTGAACAAAGAAGGATTGATTTGTGGATCACTGTACCCACTGCATCTAATACTTGTGGCCTGTTTGCCACCTTCATCCTATCAGAACGTGGCATATATTCTGCCCGCCATCTTACTAGTGCATTTCAGTCAATGCATTTAATGGTAATCGTGACATGTGCCATACTTTGACTGTCCAACAAACCCCATGGTCTTTAGTCTTTCTATAAGTGCTCTTTAGAGAATTTAGTTGAGTCTTCCCCAGAATGTTTAGTCCCTCGTTTAAAGGTACATTTGGTCACACAGTCTAAGGAAGGGGAACCCCAAACACCCCCTACTTACCTCCACAAACTTGGAGGAGTTTGAATTAGTTCATTGAGTGCCTGAAGGTACATGGAAGAAAAGTGTTTCTAAGCCTAAACCTCCTTCCACTGTGCGGCTTTAGTAAGGGTGCTCCTGGCACCCTCTCAGTTTTAGGACTGCATGTGAGATGGACATGAGACATTTTGTTATGAGATCGGTGGGACCACAACATAGTGGAACATTTATTATTACCAAATTATTTCCTTGCATTTGTGTCTTTCAAATGTAAGCCAGTGTGCAAGAAAGACAACATTTTGCTAAATGTCTGCTTATTCACATGCTAGCATGAGTGCCCACAAATTCAGAGATCTACAAATAACCACTGCTCCTTAACTAAGCATTGATATTTGAAAAATACATCACTTTCCTTCATACCCCTTTTGGCTCTTTATATTTTACCTTTTAATTTGCTCTCTACACTGTAGACAATGAAAACCCATTGTGAGGTGCAGTCAGTTGTTGGCTATGGGTACCTTTGGTTTCTGTAGAACCTACAAACCCTACATATTCATGCAACCAGAACAGTATAATGGACATACCTATGTATTCTTTTGTAAAATCAGCCATTGTCCCACTAACAGAGCAAAATGTGTCACAAGTGGCTGTTCTTTCCTACTTTTTTATTTCAACAGTCACTTTATTTGGTGAATCCAGGAGGAATTAAGGCAAATGATCCCTTGCTGAATTTAGAAATGTATAGCTTTCACGTATCATCCATGAGTTTCACAACTGCTTCCAACATAAACTAGAAGTAGGCTGAAAGCACACAAGTTTGAGGAAATGGGATAACCCTTAGAAAATTGAACAAACTGTGGTTAAAAAAGGTTTATACAGCTCTGCTTGCTCCAGAAAGAGAAGGAAGATGGTAGTTTTAGCAGAGCAACCTTTCATTGATGCAATTTTGATGTGGATGGAGGAGACGGACACTTTCTTGTGCATCACTTTTTTATAGCAATATTTTAGTTGTTTTCTAGGTCCCCAGATCCATGGTACCTTTAAAATCTTTATGATGTTGGGAGAAAATAGTGCAAATTTGGTAGGGATACCTTGGGCCAGATGTAGGTAAATTAGATTTACCGATTCATAAATACCGAATTTTACCAATTCGGTATTCATGAATCGGTAAATCTAATGTAGGTAATTATGCGGTAACAAATACCGAATAAGTAGGATTCTGTATTTTTCGATTCGGTAATTACCGAATCGTTATTTGCCATTGATTCCTATGAGCCCTGAAGCCCATAGGAATCAATGGCAAATACCGATTCGGTAATTACCGAATCGGTAAAAATACCGAATTGCCAAAGGGGACAGGGTGTCACTTTGACAGTCTGTTGCACTAATGTTTCTGGCTTGTGTGCATACATGGCTTGTGTGCATACATGCCCTTAGGGCATGTATGTGTGCCACATGACACAGGTGTACATGAACAGATGTGCATGTACACAGGAATTCGTTACTTACCATGCAATAATATTACATGGTAAATAACGAATCCTTAGGGGCCTGTGGCACTGTTTGCAGTGCCACCTACATCTGGATTTACAGAATCAGTAAATTTACCGATTCTGTATTTTACCGAATCGGTACATTTACCGATTCTGTAAAATAAAGGCAACCTGTATTTCAATACCCAACTACCAACCGGTATTTGGTCTCCTACATCTGGCCCCTTATGTGGAAAAAGTGTTTTGGTGCGTAAGCGCGCAGTACCCCATATATTATAGAAATTAAAGGGACTCAGAACAGGTTGTGGAAAACCTACAGCAGATAAGGTGTTAAAGAAGGAGTCAATGTATGTTTGCTAACAACTATGACATTTTTCAATGAAGCCTCGTAACTTGGCAGACATTTAGTTGTTTAATTGTCTGGGATAATTGGTGGGGGCAAAGTTGACGAGGGTGGGGGTAAAAGAATTTCTTTTTTTTTTGTTAATACCTTTGGTGTTTGGTACATATTATTGATAAAGTTTGGCAGTCTATTATAACATTAATTATTACTCCTTATGATAACTTCAGTTTTATTTAAATGTACTAGGATTTTTTCTAATTGGTTTGGGATTTGTGTTGTGTTATTTCACTTTATTACTCCAAAAGTTCTTTACATAATGCCTTTAAGTTAAGCCTGACTGCTTCTGTGCCAAGCTTCCAGCGGGTTAAGCAGAGGTTAATTTAGTGACTTTCGTGGTCCACACTTACAAAGATTGTATTTATTACTCGAGTGGGGAACCCCCCCCCCCCCTCAACTTATAACCCAATTTCTTTAAAAGAGAAATCTGTACTACAAGACCGGCCTGCAAGCATATGCATCTCTTTTTGGAAATTCAAAATGCTCAAGGGTCAAAGAAAGGGACTACATATACCTGTTGCCTGTGCGGGCCTATAATGTAATATGCCCATTAATGCTTGAGCAGGCAGGCACACTTACACAAGCTCACCTGCTGGCGACTTGGAAAAAGAAATTCCTGCACTGTGCCTGCAGTACACCTTTTTTTTTTTTAAATCCAGCATGGGAGGCAGAATAGGCTGTAGATTTGCACCAACTTTTCTCACTTTGCAAACAAGCATTTGCAAAGCCAATAAGCCTGCAATTGACTGCCAGTCTTTTGGCAATTGTTGATTCGTTATAGTTTTTGCAAATCTTTAATGTTCGAGAAGCTGCTTGGCCCTTATTAATATCTTTAAAAAACAGCGAAAGGCTTTTTCTGGTCAGAAAAAAAGTACATATTACAATGATATCTTGTGTGTCAATGTGCTCCTTGAGACAGGGTAGCAGGCTGTTACTCATAATCAATACCTCAAGGGGACTAAATGTGCACCTTTTTGCATGCTGGAGTGTGTGGTAGTAAAATGTGAATGACACAGGTTATACAAAGCTATTGGTCTGGCATTGGTTGCTAGCCTCGCCTTTGAGAAAGGAGGCTATAAACCAAAGTAGTAACAAAAAAAAAAGAAAAAAAGGCAAGTCGGGAAGGATGGAACGTAAAAAGGAACACAGGGGAAGAAGGAAGGAAAAAAGAAGACAAAATAAAGAAAAGGAAAGGAAATAAATAAAAAAGGAGAGATGCAAGAAAAAAGCAAGGGGAATAAAAATAGATAAGAAAAGTATGAAAGAGAGCTAGGACAGAAATATTTGAAGAAAAAACAAAAAACAAAAAAAAGAATATAAAAAAGTAAGTAGGCAAAGTGAAAGAAAGTAAGAAAGGTAGGCAAATTAGGAAGCAAAGGAACTAAGTAAAGAAGGAAAGAAATAAAGGTGCAAAAACGGAAGGGAAGAAGATGAAAAAGAAGGAAATAAAAAGCAGACAAAAAGTGGAAAGAAAGAATTCAAGAAGGATGAAAAGAAACAGAACAAATGAATAAAAAGGCAAAAATGAAAAGGGGAAATGGAAGAAACAAAAGGAAAGAAGACAAAAGAGAAAATAGGAAGGAAAGAGAGTTCACAGTAAAATATACTGGGTACTAAAACCAAAATTAGACCCAGTTTGTGTTTAAATACAACTGTTACAAATGTGCTGCACACTAAACACACAGTTGGATTTTGTTCCTAGGCAAAGTTTATCAAATAACCAGTTTTGAAACAGAGTCAAGGAACACAGTATGGTATAATGTGAAATAACAGCCGTCTACTGGAAAAGGACATTTCAACAAGAGCTTTGGAAGGAGACAGGAGCTAATCAACCTGGAATGCTCTCTGTGCTCACTTCAAATGCGTCCTGCTATCACATAAAGAGTCACTTTGTCTATAGGGACTTTGTGAAAGGGCCAAATGCAGTCACTCAAAGTAAGGTTAAGCAGAGACTTAAGTAGGCTGGACCACTCCCCCAGCTTTATTGTGTAATGGGAAGAAGCAAAACAATAAGGACACAGCAGACCAATGGATGAGGAGAGGTAGCTAAAAACCTAAATAATTATATTCTACATATTAAAAATCAAAGAGGTATTTGTTAAAGCAAGACCGAAAAATAAACTCTAACTCCTCTAATTGCATAGGCAACAGACAGCATTTCTGTGCATGGGTCTTTGCCTAAGTATTCCTCATGCATACCCACTGGTCGAAAATTAGCACTAGCTCCTGCCTGTGTAGCAAATCCGTTCTTTGAGTAGTTTTACGTATATTGTCAGAAACATATGCCAACATGCCATTAAAAAAAGGTAATTCCAGAGACCCCTGGAATTGCTACACACGTCTACTCGGTCATAACTCGTAGCCAGGTCCTTCGAGGTGACATCCAGGATGGATTCCACTGTCCTCACTGACCCCTCTGGAAAAAAATAGCCCACCTTCTTAAAATCAAACTGTTAATCTATTTTTGTGTTTGTCATTTTCTACATGTCAAATTCATATATTTCATGTCCTCAGTTTCAGTCTGCATTACAAACACCATGCGTCTTAACAAGTCATAACATGCGCCCACCTGTTTTCATCCGACCGTACCGACTCTAGCTGTGTAGGGCGCAGTTCATGGCTGTTTAGGAGTACAAAACCCGATTTTGAAAGGTCGTAGGAAAAATGTTCTACGCCTATACCATGGCCCCAAAGATAATACAACCTATGTCAATCGTTAATGTCTAGGAATACAAGATAGTTGCCTGAAAAAAGTAAAATAAGTTTCAAAAGCATGCACAGTCCAAAAATATATATTTTTTTTGAGTTTATTTTACCTTCAGTGTAGTGCGTGTTCATCGGCGAGGCATTTGCCTTTCAAAGTCCTCAAATGCTCCTGACACAACTACTTTGCTTCTCAGCTTTCACCACCCACGATGGCTGCCAGTTTTTCTTTGGCAGCAACTCCTTTTTATTCCCGAGCGGGCTGGGCGTGGCCAGCCCTCAAGTGTAGGTTGGAGAGAGCTGAACTCATTCCTTGCGCCACAAACTTCATGCGCCCAGTAAGTAGCAAGAACGCTTGATGCCCTATTGTGTTCTACATATCTCACGGAATAAATAGCCATGAAGATACTATACAAACTGTTCTGTCTTTTTTCCGAATGAAAATTCAGTGTACATGCGAATGTTTCATCAGTCATTTAAAGACTGCATCAGATTAAAATTAATCACGGCGAGGCACGCAGAGGCTCTGATGATTTCAGCGGCAGGGTGTTGGTGCACACCTGTACTAGATGCCTTTTTTAAATTGTTTCGTTGATGCTGTACAAACACTTCTGCTTCTTTTGCGTTTTGAAAACCCAAGCATGCATGTGTTTTTTTCTGCACATCTATGTAGGATCAGAAACACAATGTGAGAAATTAAAACGCAACTGAAGTATAGAGACAGATCTTGAAACCTTTTGACTGGATCTATTAGTTAGATTTGGTGGTAAGTATCTTTTAGGTCGAGCCTACACAGTGCATGTCATGTCTCAAGACCTCTAGTAAATAGAATATGGAGGGTAGTTTCTACTGCCGCTTGCCATTGGTTAATTCTGGCATTGCTGTTCTTATATGAATGTTGGTTGGCTGGCGATCCGATACGCCATTTCCGTTTTCTGCCGAGGCAGCACCGATTAAGTACAGTTTACTTACGCTGTGCTTGTTTATTAGTCCCTTTGAGGACTACTTAATTTAACCCCTCCCCTGCTGGTGACGGAATCGCTCCGTCACCTGCCACGGACACGCTGTGCTGATGACGGAGCGGTTCCGTCACGGCCCGCTCGGCGAGCCTGCGCGGCGCGGATTCCGCACCTAGGCTGGACGTCCTGGTGAGCGGGTGGGGCTGTGACGGAACCGCTCCGTCATCAGCACAGCGCACCCGAGGCTCGTGACGGAGCGGTTCCGTTACGAGCATGGGAGGGCCGCGCCCCCCTCCCCCTTAGCGCTGCGGCGGAATTGCCGCCGCAGCGAAGGGGTTAATTTAAGGTAACAGTTTAACCACAGCAGACTCTTCACAGCTTTGACGTACACAGGCGCTGCACATTATGTATAGCCACATCGCCCGTATCGTTCGTGTGGGAGTAGGTAATACACAATAAAGCTGTTTAGCAATTTATTGTTTTTTTACACAAGGCTTCCTCTATAAAAAAAAGTCTTAGGAACTTTAGGTTTTGTTTTGTAAAATGTAATCAATGCGGAAGAGCATGTGGATCGGTGTGTATTTCTTTATAATTAAAAACTGTAAATGTAAAGAAATTAACATAAAACAAGTATTCCGTATAGTGTAAAGGATTGTGAGCATGCATATATTGCATAAAGTAGTGGTATAGTACCCGTATTTAAGCATTGCTTTTCATGTGAAGGATGTGGTCCTCTAAGGACCCTGTGGGTTATTTCCACAACCACCTCTATGCCTTCCCGGTCAGTCTGTAGATAATACAAACTTACTTTATTAGTAGTTCTCTGCAGAGAGAGCCTCAGTCAGACCTGCACCCTAGGATAGATGCTGAGGGGACTGGTTTCCCAACATGTTACAGTAGGTAAATGGACTTCCCAGCAGCCATCTCTAACCACGCCCACTAAAACAGCACGGTAAAAGCATTATGGGAAAGGGAATTTCAAATCTAACAGACCCTACTTTTAGCAGTGTTGGCTAAAAAAAAACCTTTATTGCTATCCAACAGGGTCTTTACAATTCTAAGGGGGAGAAAGAAAATGCATGGTAACTCAAATCGAAAAGGGAAACAAGACAGCACAGGTATACCAACATGTATATAATCTACTGGATGTAAGACACCCTCCTTTTCAAATGGTCTATGTATATACCAGTGGTGTACTACTATGTACTTCAACACTATGTCATGGTCAGACTGTATCAAAAACTCTGCAAATGTTCATTATTATGAAGCAAGGAAACTATAAAAGACATATTGATTAAGAGAGATATACATAAATGCTCAACAATACTTCTGTCTCCTTCTGAAACGTGATCTCAACATCTATACAACATGTATGTCCTTTCCTGAGCAGTTAATGTACCTATGAAATGAAATGAAATGAAAATGGGTTTTATAAAGCGCACATAGTTGCCCAGGGGCGTCCAAGCGCTGTACTAAGAGGGGTTCCTACAGATGGACAGACAGCACGGGGAAATAAAAAGGAACCTATTTATTGAACAAAAAAGTTTTCAATTGTTTTCTGAAGGAGGTTAGGTCAGGATCGATCTTAGATGAAGTGGAAGAGTGTTCCACGACCTAGCTACGTTCAGAGTGAAGGAACGCCCTCCCGCTCTGGTCCGTTTGACCCTAGGCACGGTGGCAAGAAATGCATTGACTGAACGTAGCTGTCTACTGGGGAAATAAGAGGTAATTAAAGGGAGATTGATTGCAGGACCTGTTTCCCAAAATGGCTGGTGGGCAATGCAGAGGGACTTAAAGCTGATCCTGTCCCTAACAGGGAGCCAGTGCAGATTTTTCAATCCAGGTCTCGCAGAAATCCTACGGGGAATTTGCAATAGGGTGCGAGCAGCACAGTTTTGGATAACTTGCAATTTTCGCAATGTGGAGTCAGGAGCTCCAATATAGAGTGCATTGCCAAAATCCAACCTGGAATGGATCAGTCCCTGTACGACGATTTGCTTGGCCTTGAATGGTAGCACGAGAAATATCCTCCTCAACATTCTGAGAAGGCCAAAACAGGTAGCCGATAACTTAGTGGCCTGATAGTCCAAAGTCAGGGACCTATCCAGCCAGATGCCCAGGCTCTTAATGACATTCTTGGGAGCTGGGGGGGAGCCAAGACAAGCCGGCCAAATCGCATCCACTGAAGATGGAACCGAGTGTCCCAGGAGCATGACCTCAGTCTTGTCTCCATTAAGTTTGAGACAAGACAGGGTCATCCAGCTGTTCACTTCACTCAGACAGCCTGCAAGATCCATCCAGTCCGCAGAGCTCTCGGCCCGCGTCCGAGAGACCACTAGCTGGCTGTTGTCCGCATAGGTAACGATCTTAATACCATATGGACGGACGATCCCAGCCAGCGGCCTCATATAGACATTAAACAACGTCGGGCTGAGCGAGGAGCCCTGCGGAACTCCACAACCTAAAGGTCTACTGGTGGAGATGGTGTTTCCCTCAAAAACCTGAAAGGTTCTGCCATTCAGGAAGGACCCAATCCATTTCAATGCTCCACCCCGGATTCCAATATCATAGAGACGCTGCAGTAAGATTTCATGGTTTACGGTGTCAAAAGCAGCGCTTAGATCGAGGAGGATGACAGCCGCCGATCCTCCTCGGTCTAAGATTCCTCTGGTTTCCTCCAACACTGCCAACAACGCAGATTCCGTCCCATGTTTGGGGCGGAAACCCGTTTGTGATGGATCCAGCAGCTCGTTATTTTCTAGAAAATTCATCAGAAGACTGTTGATATACTTCTCAAGTATCTTGCTGATCCACGGGAGCAAGGAAATGGGACGATAATTACTAAGATTATTTATGTCCATGTTGGGTTTCTTCACGAGTGCCTTCACTTTGGCCTCTTTCCACGCTGGTGGAACCGTATTGGTATAAATAGAGGCGTTAAGTACCTCCAACATAACAGGAAGGATGATATGGCTAACAGCTATAAGGGAACTTGGAGGTGTGGGATCACAGGGAGATCCTGATTTTACTTTTGTCATTAAAGTGGCAAGCAGGTGCAGATGTAATGGAGGGAACTCCACTAGCACAGATGACAAGTGTCCTAGTTTGTCCTGCTTAATGTTTGTCGAGATGTCTACTGGGGTATTTAAAGAGGTATTTGAAAATGAGGAGTAAATGAGATCTACTTTGTTGTAGAAAAAGTCAGCTAGATCATTACAGCGAGCTTGTAAGCCTACACTGTTTACAGGGGGTTGAGGTAATTTGGTAAGACTCTTTACGATCCGATAAATCTCCTTGGAGTTAGAGCTGGCTTCGGAGATTTTTTGTGTATAGTCCAAAGCTTTGGCTTTCTTTATCTCCTTCTTGTAGTCGCTGATGGATTGTCTATACAAGATTTTATCTGGGTCAGTATAGCCCAGGCGCCACTTTCTCTCTAGCCTTTTACATTTACGTTTAATGTCCCTGAGCTCCTCCGAATACCAAGGGGCTGAGGTCCTGGATCTTTTTGCCAGAGTTTTCCTAACGGGGAGTATGATGTTCGATGATGTGGTTATCCAACTATTAAATTCATCGTTAGCTATCAAGGGATCTGCATTGATACATGGTGTTGTGGCTTGTAGCTCATCAGCTCACTTATCAAGTAGGAATTTGGACCAGTTTCGTGCTTCTCGTAGCTCTGGTGTCAGCGTATGGGGTTTATAAATATTCCAGATCAGCGGGACTAACCGATGGTCAGTCCACGGGAGCATGATGGGCGGCTCTGTTTTCAAATCCGGGCAATTGCTGAACACGGGATCGAGCAAGTGCCCCTTGATATGGGTGGGTAATGAGACAAGTTGGACTAGCTGTAATGCAGGCAGATCAGCAGTCAGCTCATTGGCCGTGTGGTCTCCAGTGTCATCAAAATGTATATTTAGATCACCCAGCAGTGTAAAATTAGCAGCAGAAGCGTCGAGATCCGCGACTGCTGGGGGCAAGGAGCACAGAAACTGTTTAACAGGTCCCGGAGGACGATAAATCAGTGCTCCAGAGAAGCTCGTATTTGGCGAGAGCTCCAACTAAGGGACTGCTTTCGCAGTCCAGAAAGGGACTACGGGAGCAGCGGCAGATGTAATGATCTTTAAATATTATTGCCAATTACCCTCCCTTCCCTATTGGGCGGTCTATACTTGCTATTTGATATCCCTGTGGGAGTGCTTGTATTATGTCTGGCTGTGAATGCGAGGTCAACCAAGTCTCAGTGAGAAAAATGATATCCGGTTTTAGCTCATCCAGTAGCAAAGATAGTTCTATTTGGTGTTTGGGCAGGGACCTGCAATTAAGAAGAAACATCTTGTAGGTATGCTGGGCCTTCATGGTGGAGATGCCTTTGATATCGGTGTTACAGTGCTGACATTGAAATGGCAACTTTAGGGGGTGATAAGAATGGCTGCATAATGCCTTTACAGGAGGTCGCAGGCTAATTAACTCATTGGGACTGTACCTCTTTAAATAATCAGGACAGGGATTGTGGCCCCTGGTCCCGTCCGGCGCGCCCCCTGCGCCCGCCCGCTGCACGGACATCTTTTTATTTGGTTTAGAGGCGGGTGGGAGGCGTCCAACAGCTCGAGCGCAACCCTGATTCCCCCCAATATGGCGTCCTAGAGCCCTGCCTCCCACAGCGACAACACTAGGTCTGCTGCGCTGGGAGCGGGTTAAAGCGGTAGAAACAACGTGGAATCTACGGCGGTTTTTAAAAGGTAGCACAGGTCTACACACAAATCATAAAAAATGCACACGATTAAAAGTTACAGCCCCCGGATTCCGCCTCAGGGGTAGGAACACGCTAGTAGTCAGCGCGCTTGCGCCTTAATGCAATTTTTTCATACCTGGGCGGGTGGGAGGCGTCCAACAGCTCGAGCGCAGCCCTGATTTCCCCCAATATGGCGTCCTAGAGCCCTGCCTCCCACAGCGTCAACACTAGGTCTGCTGCGCTGGGAACGGGTTAAAGCGGCAGAAACAACGTGGAATCTACAGCGGTTTTTAAAAGGTAGCACAGGTCTACACACAAATCATAAAAAATGCACACGATTAAAAGTTACAGCCCTCGGCATCCGCCTCAGGGGTAGGAACACGCTAGTAGTCAGCGCGCTCGCACCTTAATGCAATTTTTTATACCTGGGCGGGAGGTGTCCAACAGCTCGAGCGCAACCCTGATTCCCCCCAATATGGCGTCCTAGAGCCCTGCCTCCCACAGCGTCAACACTAGGTCTGCTGTGCTGGGAGCGGGTTAAAGCGACAAAAACAACGTGGAATCTACGGCGGTTTTTAAAAGGTAGCACAGGTCTACACACAAATCATAAAAAAATGCACACAATTAAAAGTTACAGCCCCCGGCTTCCGCCTCAGGGGTAGGAACCTACGCAGTAAATGTAACAAACTGGGAGACAGTGTATACAAGAGTCTATTTGTCGTACAAAATATTATAACTGAGGATGAGCACAATTCATAGATGAGGCAGCTCTACATTTCAATAGTAAACAAACGTATTATACTAACTATCATGGAAGACCTCTGCTTAATATACACATGCGTTTGTAGGACAAAAATAACTAAATGCATTATTGAGAACTGGAGAACTAGATCAAAGATACACCAATCTGAGCAAATATATTATCACGTTGTGTCCTCCTATGCTCTCCTGTACGGGAAACCAAAGCAATAAACATAGTAACAAGAGAAACCGGTGCTGTATGAACTTAGGAATGCACTGGATACTTCTCATTGAGGGAGTATGATGTTCCTAATACCTGTATTGGTACAATAACAACTAGGGATGCAACTGATATTTCTATCTACCAACTTTGCTCTGAACAGGGTGATGCAAAAGAAAAGCTCTTTCCTTGTCAATGGGGGGCAAAACAAATACATGGTGATTGGTGGTACTGCCTCGTCCAGCATGTCTTTGTTCTTTAGCTCCGCCTTGGTCGTATTCATAGGTGTTCCATCAACTCTGACCCCTCTCTCTCCTAATGACTGAAAGACGTCCTGGACTTATTAGCGAGTATGAAATGAACTTTTAGTGAACTGGCAAGGAAAAAACGTTACACAAATAATCTTTCTCAACCAATCCCAAGCAGTCAGGTAGGCCTTTATTTATTTACTAAGCTCCGAGAGAAAAAAGAAAAACAATAGGAACATACTCTGAATAATTGTGTCTGTATATCCCTACAATACTAATCTGAAAAACTTGAAACAAGGAATTTCAAAGCAACAGATCTTTTATGTTTCTTGTCTTTGTAAGCTTGTGTTCAATAAATCATAGAAATCACAACACAGCTTCTATTTTGTTAACCTTCACTGTTGGGCAGGTCTGCAAACACCTCTTGAATTTCCAACATAAGTATTGCATTTTGTGACCATGCTTACACGTTATAGTTGTGGCAGGAAATTTAGAATTGTTAATTATATATTCTGAAAAATGTAACCATAATGTGGCAATTACATGCATTCTCCAGAAAAACCTGGTATTCCAAACAAGCTACTGTAGGACTACATGCTCTTCAAACTGCTAATCACTAAAATGTGTGGTGCACAATTCACCACACGGTGCACGATCATATTATGTGAAAAACTGATTCACCGGCTCTAATAAGGGCTGTCAGCTTAATTACACAGGCTAACTGATAATGGACTTGTGATACCTCTGCAACAGTATGTAGTGTGGCAAAAATATGAACAATAATGGTGGTGCCACCTGGGAATTTAGACAAAAACCACCAACATAAAGTTCCCCTTTTTTGGTCAGATAAGGGAACATCAGTCTAGTCTACCCGTCTTTGCGCCTTCTTTCCAATTCAATTCCATCAATTTACAGAAAGGAGGGGCAGTAACATGGCATACGTCAAGGTAGCACATTTTTTTCTAATCATGACAATTGGATCATACAATGTTATGTTACAGCCAATTAAACGTGCACTGATGAGGTGCTGTGTCTTTGTTTATTCAAAAGCGTATTCACAGCATCCTGTGAAATGAATGGCTAAAGCGAGTCCAGCTGATTGTTTTATGGAAATGGCCACCAGCATGATCATTCCTAGACAGCTCGGGTAGGCTCAAAAGAGAGAGAACAAGTACAACAACAAGTTGTCTTGTGTACTTACCACGCACAAAGAGCAAACGACAATACACATAGTAAACACATAAGCCAAGGAAAACGTAAAACGCACGCTGTCTTGTGTACTCACAACACAAAACAAAACACAACAATAAGTTTATCAAGCACAGAAACAGTGTGTTAGTTGCTCAAAAAAGACCTTTTCATGCACGTCATGCATCCGATGCCTTGTTAATGCAATTAATTTGCCCAGGAGCTAGTCTCCTTTTCCCTCTTCGACAGTAGGTGACCCAAGCAGGTGAAAATGCAAGAAAAGATTTTAGTGTCAGTGAAAAATGGTCGCACAGCTAGAGATCAAAAGCGCATGAGTATGTAAGCTAACAATAATAGATTAGTGGTGCAACTGGGTAAATGGAAAACCTTTGAAACCACTCTGTGGTCAGATCAGCAAGCCAATGAGACCCAAACTAAATAAAACTATTACCCTATGAACACACAATAGAGAGTACAATCAATAGTCATATCATTGAATGAGTAAAAAAATCACAAAAGGTAAGGTGGCAGAGAGACGACAGAATACTATGTGGACTGAGATCCTCAGTTCTTTATTTCCATGACAGAAAAACAGCAGCCAGCCGACACGTTTCATCGCTCGCGCGAATCTTCAGGGCTGGGAATAACAGAAAAATCACTTACAGAAAAATCACTTGAAATATGGAGCGTCTGCATAACATACACTGTGGTCATACAGCCAGTAGCAAAGTCACTAATGACAAGTTCATTATTATGGTGAAACTCACAGATAGGCGGTGAATTAACGTGATTAGCCGGTGTACCACAGGTCCCCATGATTGATCTGAAGTTACATACCTAAAAATGGCAGCCATGTAGTGTTAATTTAGTAAGGAATAAAGAGTGAAAATAACAGTTACTACATACCACACTAGTAAGTGTACGTGCTCATATGGTAGATGAAATACAGAAAGAGTGACAAAGGTGATTGTTAAGAACCAAGTAGAGGCTTGCCCTAGACATGGTGTTTGAGTAGGAACATTCACATGGTGAAAAAGAGAGTGGTAAAAGCAAAACAAGTGCCGCCTCAAGTCTGTGAAATAATCTGACACATACCTCGGACGCTACTGTATACGCAAAGGAGGTCTAAGTGTACAAAATCATGAAGTTGGGAAAAGGAAGAAGGACAAGGGAAGCAAAAAAGAGAAAGAGAATCGAGAGTGACGTTGTATTAGATAGTTGTTGGATTGAAGATTACACATCCATATAATTGTATTTCTGGTATATTGACTAAGCAATGCTCACCGCTCTCCCGGTGATAATTCCGACCCGGTGGGGCCCTTGACCAATATGCGTGTAAGCAAAATTATGAGGAAGGTCACTATAATTCAAAATAAAAGGAAAATAGGAAATGAATGGAGAACGTCATTTCTGTCAGTACAAAGTAGAAATACACAATGCGTAGGACAATTTCAAAGATCTCGTGTAAAGCAGCTTATTCACAGAAACGCATTTGGGATTGGAACAGAAACTATTATATTCTGTCCAATCTGCGGAAGACATCATAGTTAGAGTTAAAACAGCGGAAAAAAGGTATCAATTATCTATTCCATCAACTGACGAAATACCAAGCTGTCGTGAACGGTGTGTTACTAGGGAATCAGTATGTGCCAGTCTATTTTCCAAATCCAATTGTCTCCCCCGAAAAAAAGAATAAAAACACTTCAATCTAACTATTGAGGACACTTAATAATTCGCTGTGCATATCGACATATGAAAAGCAAGAATTTTACCTGCCGACTAAGTAGAATCGGGCAGGACTAATAGGAGTTTATAGGTAGTAATGATAGGGATATCGACTATGAAAACGTGATACCACTGTCTGTAATAATATATATATATATATATATATATATATATATATATATATATATATATATATATATATATATATATATATATATATATATATATATAGGAGTTAGCAATCTATTCCATGTCATACACAAAGATCATATGACGCCTATTCACAAGGTCTAAAGCTCACCAAATATTTTGAGTCGTGTTGGTCTGTCTTCTTACTTTCTATGGGAGAATCCTCAATTCTCGTGTAGAAGACGCAGTAAATACTGAAAGAAATGAGGACGAGAGCGTTTCAAAATTAGACGCACGGACTTAAAGATAGAAGATCCTACGTTTAGAATTGCTACCGGCATGGTCTTAAGGGTAGCTATTCCTCATCTTGAAATGAAGACTTACCGATTGACGCGAAGTGCGTGATGAAGTACACAACTCCCGGGTCACAGTGTTCCTGGTATCGGACACGTGACCCGGAAGTGACGCAAGTTAAATAGTAGTACCAGGTTGCTCCGCAACTAAGTCTTGTACCGCTAGAATGCTAACTTGAATATTATCGGCCACTAGATAGTGCGAAAAGGAAGAAACACTATACATCGTGGTCTTTGCCTGAGTAAATTGTAAAAACTTGACATGGTGTTCACATTACGAGCGTATGGTTGATGCATATTTTAATGTTACATAATGTAATGAATGAATAAAATAGCGTATCTGAGAGACAGCAAACCAGCTAGCAGGTAATAGCCTGTTGCTGTGGTATGTTGGGCAAGGTCTCTAATGGCTAGGGTGTCGCCTATGATTCCTTCAACTGAAGATCTCGCGTCGATATCCTTGAAACTCCAACTACAGTGAAATAATCCCTAGTCTTGCACCATTCACAACAGAAAAGTATTAGAGAAAGTTGAGTAATCATACTCAGATTACGTGTATAAGAGAGGTCATGCAGGTGCAAACAGATATAGTTATACTATTGAATTACTTATGTTCCTATTGAAAGTGACCATAAGACATCGCATTCTCTGTATTTCTATATAGGGTATTACCCCGAATTTCATAGTGCCCATCCAAACTTTAAATACTTCAATGGATAATTTCTGTACATAGTGTCTAGTTCATAGGTATCATTATTCGTACATTACAAGATTTAAATATACATTGATGGATAACAAACCGTCATCATTACATTATGCAAAATTTTGCGATGTCAGTTTGTAAATTTATAACAAATAAATCGTATGTGGAGGATTTATATACACAACATAAGTGATTGTCAAAAATAGAGCATGTATCACTGAATAACAGACATGACATTAAGGAACCTATTATTACGTGATAAAAATTCTGGGTAATTGATGGAAGTGCCGCAAACGTTCAAATGCCTATTGGTTTGGAGACATTCTAATATACAACAGTCACAGACAAAAGTCAGTGATCAGTATCATACATATGCATTTCATGTAAGAATTATGATAAGTTCTGAATCATTACAATAGGATCAACCACGTGGCGAGTACCAGTTGCCACTGAGACCCATGTTCGAATGTCAAGAGGAGGATACTGTATTCAACATAGTTAGTCCCCCAGAAAAAACTGTAGTTCTGAATCATAATTAAGACCCTGGCCCACAGCATGCAGACGCATAATCCACATTGCCTCAGTTCTTCTTAATTTCAGATCTCTGTTGCCACTTCTTACTCCCATCGCAATCAAGTCTATGCCAAAAAATTGTACCTTTCGGTCTGATTCGTCTTTTTGGCAACTCGCGACATGTAATGCCAGGGGATATCTTGGGTCTTGTTTATTAATGGCTCGTATGTGTTCGCCCATTCTCTCCTTTAAAGGTCGAATAGTGCTGCCTACATATTTCTTTCCGCAGTTACATTCTATAATGTAGACAACAAGTCTCGTAGTGCAGTTGATGTTCACCTTGATCTTGTATTGATCCACTTTAGGACTGGTGAAGGTCTTGGTGCCATGTTTCGCCCATCTGCACATTGCACACAGTCCGCATCTGTAAAAGCCTATACTGTGTTGGGTCAGCCATGTTGTTGAAGTAGTACCGTGAGGTACCGTGGGACTCAATCTGTTTCTTAATGTATTCCCCTTTCTCAATGTGATTTGAGGTCTCTTGGTGATGTTTTCTAGGATAGTTTTTTCACTTCTTAGAATCCACCAGTGTTTTGTGAGGTTCTTGCGCAGAGCATGGTGCAAAGAATTATAGTCTGTCACCAATCTGACAGTATTATAAGTGGGTCTCTTAGGTGCACCACTAATTAGTGTGTTGGGTCTTTTGACTTTGACAATCCTTTTATCTGCTTTCTTGATGGTGCTGTCTGTGTAGCCTCTCTTGAAGAACCTGTCTTTCATGCCATATAGAAAATGTTTGAATTCACTGTCTTCACTGCAGTTACGTCTTGCACTTAGGAACTCACCATATGGTATAGAATTGACCTGATGAGGTGGGTGTGAACTAGAGGCACGCAGTACTGCATTACAAGCAGTGGATTTTCTAAATAGTTTGCTGTGTAGTGTGTCCTGCCTGACATAAAATTCAACATCGAGAAATTCAATCTGGGTTCTGCTGATATTCATGGTAAAATTGATTTCCCATGGGTTATTGTTCAAATGTTCAAAGAATCTGGCCAGGTGTTCTTCAATGCCTGACCATAAAAGTATACAATTGTCAATATAACGACCCCAAAAGATAATGGAGTCAATATATTCAGAGCCTTTCTGTCCCCAGATCATATCCACCTCTAGTGTGCCCATGAACAGATTGGGAAAATAGGGGGAAAATTTGGACTCCCATCGCCACACCCCTCTTTTGACGATACCAGGTTTCTCAGTACCAGTTCCATCATAGATGACAGCATAGTAGTATGCTGCCATAACGAGGCTGGTCGATTGTACAAGATTTTACTTATTGCCTCTATGCCTAAGTCCATGTTGATACTGGTGTAAAGGGCCACCACATCCATGGTGACCAAGATAGTGCCAGGTTGCCATTGAATATCCGCAAGAGTGCTTAGTATATGTTTAGTATCTTGTATGTATGATGGAAGATTTAGTACCTGGGGACCAAGATAGAGATCTACATATTCAGCGATTCTCTCAGTGGGTCCTCCAATGCCGGACACTATCGGTCTGCCTGGTGGAAATGAAAGTTTTTGTGCGCCATGGGGAGAGTATAAAGCCAAGGGTACGTTGGTCTGAAGACCTTCATGTAAAGATATTCATCGTCATTTAAGAGACCTGATTGTGTAAGTGATTTTTCTGTTATTCCCAGCCCTGAAGATTCGCGCGAGCAATGAAACACGTGTCGGCTGGCTGCTGTTTTTCTGTCATGGAAATAAAGAACTGAGGATCTCAGTCCACATAGGATTCTGTCGTCTCTCTGCCACCTTACCTTTTGTGATTTTTTTACTCATTCAATGATATGACTATTGATTGACCTAAGCAGGTGACCTCCTGTCGACATTACTTACCCCTTTAGGCAGCTGGGCACAAACAGAATTGTACTAATACTCACAGTAAAGACACCCCCACAGGACACTACACCAAATGAACATCCTCCCCCTCTGTCACACTGAAACAAAACTATTCAATCCACAAAAGGACAAAAACACACAGAAATGCTGGACAAGAAGATAGCCACTTACTAAAAGTGCCTTCGGCAAATAACTACTTTAAAACCCATCCTTAATAAAAGATATAGTAGCAACTTTTGAGCTTAAACGTATTTTTCATCTTATCCCTATGAAATATATACTTACCCCATTCTATCTTATCAACCACACTGGAAAAGGAAAGAATAAATAGCAACTTTTCACCACCAGGACACGCCATACACACCAGTACACATCTGCACACATCAGCACACACACCCCACAGGGGTGTCCTATGGACAAACTACACGCAGGCACTGCATGCTATGTATAAATATTTTCGGGCCACTCATGTGGGTGGCACAATCAACACTTCTAGCCTGCTAGTTGCTATTTATTTACCAGCTCTGGCACAATCAGTGCACTTCATTAGAGATCCACTAGTAAAATCACCAATCACTATGCCAATCAGGGAGAACCTAGCACAATATCTATTTACACAGAAGGCACTTGCACTGTGACACTGACCATCAGTGGCAAAATGCCAAAAGCATCTAACCTTAGCGAAAACGAAAACCAGCACAGCACCAACATGCAGGTGGTGGATGTAAAAAGTCAGAGGAAACCATGTCAAGTATGCCATGTCTAACACTATTTGACTGTAACACCCTGAAACTATTGCTGTATCTAAAACTATGAGCATGTAATTACCTTGTTTCCTTTAAACTTTTTATAGATGCCCTGCCATTCCGCATGGTCCTAAAAGGACGGCAAAGCCTATATCTCTTACCAACCAATGCCATTCAAAACAAGGACCAATCATGTATTCTACAAAACATACTGCCTAAGAATGCACTATTAGTTTAGTGGCAGAAAAATATTGAGTAGAAAGTAGGCAGAGCAGCAGGCACCTGGAGGGCCACATTTTTATTTTTCCTTTGAACTGCACACAGGTCAGTCACAAATTTTTAATGCAATCGAAATAGCGGGACTAATCCGTACCATCCGTAGGGTTTCCCGTTTCTTTTCTTTCTCTGCCTTAAAACTCATTGTCCTGGCGATGGTAATCTCTTGCCTAGACTATGGCAACACTCTATACTGTGGCATGCCCGCTTACAGTATGCAGCGATTACCGCCGGTCCAAAACCAGGCTGCCCGCCTGGTTTATAACCTGGCCAAATTCCACCATGTCACCCCGCTCCTCAAGTCCGTCAACTGGCTCCCTATCCGAGAACGAGCTCAGTTCAAGATGGGATGCATCACTTTTCAGGCCCGGGTCGGCGTAGCCCCTGCTTTCATCTCCTCAGAAATCAAAGCCTACGCCCCCATCAGGGAACTGCACTCATCCTCCCAACAATTGTTGACAGTTCCCCGCTTTGGGCGCAAATGGAAAGGGGCGACCACTCGGTCCCCCCGAACGTATGGTGGAGTACCCCGATCCCCCCGGGAAGCCGTTTTTGGGTGGGAGGCGAGTCTCGGCTGGTATGCCCGAAGCGGCGTAGCCGGGGCGCGCCTTTTCCCGCCCAAGAGTGGGTTGTCCTAGACACCGAAGCTGCTAGCCACGCCCCGGAGGCGGATCGGAGGTGGGTCCACGCCCGCCCGAAGAAGGATAAAAGGAGCGACAAGCCAAGAAAGCATCCTCTTGTTCCTGTGCTCAGAAGCTGCACCTCCCCGTTTGCACGTGAGCTCGAGACGGAACGAAGAGCCAATTTTGAAGGATTTAATTTTGTCTTTATTCTTTCAGAAAGTCAGGGTTGGACGATGCCGGGCAAGAAAGTCAGAAAACGGGTCGGTACTGATCAGATGCTCCGCATGCTGGTGAAAGACATGGCCGAGATGAAGAAGCAGATGGCGGCAATGAATGGTGTGGGGGGACCCAAGCGAGTCGTGGGACCAGCATTGCCGGGAGTAGTCCCTAACGGGAGAGGTAGAAGGGCCAAGAAGGGAGTGCCAGGGGGGGAGGCCCCAGTTCCCGAGGCGCCGCCGGCGCACCCAGATACACAAACTGAGGCCCCGATCCCAGTCCCGAACGAGGGGCAACCAATTCCGGTTGTAGTCACCCCCGTGAATGGGGACGATATGCCTCCCGAACTGGCTGCACAGTTGGCAGCATGGTTGGGGAAAGATAGCGAGGGGGCCACGGCTGATGAGGCCAGAGCAGTGATGAAGCAGTTGCGGCAATCGAAAGATGCTGCGAAGGCACCATGTCCTCTTGTTCCCCCGCAGGCTCCCGTGGAACAACCAGTAGCGGGCGTGAGTTCGGCAGCGACTACGGTCACAGTTACCGGTTCAGGTAAGCAGCTATTGCCGAGGGCGGGGGAGGGGTCGGTACCCTCAAGGAGGGAAAAAGTGGCTCAGCATATCCCGATGGAAGTCAGAGAGAGGATATGGGCTGATAAATATGTAAACATGTTTTCTTTGCTAACTGATCATTATGAGATTGAGCATGTGAAAATTCAAAAGGAATTTCTGCACCCTAGTGTTTGGCGTGCAAAAATGGCCGCCTTCAGAGTTGACGAAACGATAGGTAATTGGGGCAGAGCGTTTGGGTTGTTCACCGCAATTATGGGGGAACGAAGGCCCGAACTGTTGGCTGAATTACCCGTGTATCAGACACGTATCATGGAGTTTTCTCAGACATATGAGGGTAATCAATGGTTCTTGCACGATAGCATATTCCGTAAGTCCAAGGAGTTCGACACATCGCTGACGTGGGATTGTTTCGACTCCATTTCCTGGCAAAAAATGGAGAAATCAGGCATGGCAAAGTCGCCATTGTTGGGGGGGGAACGGGGGTGAGTTTTCCTGCCACTCGTCTGGGGCGCCCTTTCGGGCGGGATCAGGCAATGATCAGCACTCAAGGACCAATGGCAACTCAGGTAAAAAAGGGGCATGCTGGAGTTTTAACAGAGGCAAGTGTACAAGGCCCCAGGGGTCATGCAAGTTTAGATATGAATGTACAGGGTGTGGGCAGTCCTCGCATCCCGAGACCATGTGCAGAGCCAAAACGGGTGACACGGGAAGTAGGGGGGGCGCCAAACAGGTCTGAAATAGTCCGAGGGGCGCCTCTACCTACCCCGGTTGATACCATGGCAATGATTCCTTGGCTCAATGAATACCCGGATCATAGCTCCGCTGGGGTGTTGCGAGACGGGTTCTTGTATGGTTTCCGCATCCCGGCGGGGAATTTTCAGGGTAGAACACAATGTAGGAACCAACTGTCGGTTCTGCAGAATACAACTGTGGTTCAAGCAAAGATTGGGAAAGAGGTGACCCGGGGTCGGGTTGCCGGACCATATGACAGACCGCCAGTTCCTGATTTTGTTTGTTCACCCCTGGGAGTAGTCCCCAAAAAGGACCCAGGCGAATTTAGGTTGATACATAACTTGTCAGCTCCGAGGGGTCTTTCGGTGAACGATGCGATTGACCCGGGAGTTTGTTCGGTGCTGTATGCGTCTTTTGATGAGGCCGTCGCCATGTTGAATCGCCTGGGGCCCGGAGCGCTGATGGCCAAATCGGACATCGAGTCAGCGTTCCGGTTGCTCCCGGTACACCCAGACGACCAGCGTCTCCTTGGTTTCATGTTTCAGGGACGCTATTACATGGATAAATGTATGCCAATGGGTTGCTCCATATCTTGTGCGTATTTTGAGAAATTCAGTAGTTTTCTTCAATGGGCGTTCACAAGAATAACGGGGTTTACGCATGTGATGCATTATCTTGACGATTTTCTGTTCCTGGGGGCAGCCGGGGACTCCGAATGTGCACAGGCTTTGAATGAATTTTGTGATCTCATGAGACATTTCGGGGTGCCATTGGCGCCAGGTAAGACTGTGGGACCGTCTACTTCGCTCGAGTTTCTTGGAATAGAGCTTGATTCCGAAGAGGGTTGCTTCCGGTTGCCCAAAGAAAAGGTAACAAAATTCAGGGCCTCGCTGGAAACATGTATTAGCGAGACAAAGGTGAATTTGCATCAATTACAACAGACTGTGGGTCAGCTGAATTTTGCCCTAAGAGTGATACCAATGGCTCGCCCTTTTTCCCGCTCGATTGCACAAGCCATGGTCGGCCTTAAAGAGGGGCACCACCGCACAAGGCTCACGGCAGAGGTTCGCCAGGACATGCGCATTTGGTTGGCATTCCTGGCGGATTTCAATGGTCGTGTGGTCTGGAGCAAACCGGCGGTGTCCTCCGAGGAGCTGGGGTTGTGGACAGACTCGGCAGGGAGTATGGGCTTTGACGCCATATTGGGTAATCACTGGTCAGCCCAGACATGGCCGTCGTGGTGGCATGAGAGTGGGCTTACAGGTAACATTGGGTTTCTCAAATTATTCCCTATTCTGGTGGCCTTGAAAACATGGCCTGAGGGGTTTCGGGATCACTCGGTGGTGTTCTGGTCTGATAACATGACCGTGGTTGAGTGTATCAATAGTCAGGCAGCACGATGCAAATGGATTTTGAGATTGCTTAAGGAAATTGTCTTGCTATGTATGCAACTGAACGTCCTTTTTAGGGCAAGACATGTGCCAGGGGTGCTGAATCAAGCAGCTGATGCGCTTTCTCGTTTCCGTATGCAGGCCTTCTGGGATTTGCTGCCCACAGCGGACCCGGTGGCGGCACCATTTCCCAAAGCTCTCTGGTCTCTCGGTGCCCCGAACTACAAAACCTCGTGGGAGAGAGTTTAGCACCCAGGACAAGGAAGGCATATGAAGGGGCGTTCCGTTCCTATTGGTCCTTTTTGGGTTCTGCTAGGGGGGAGCTTTGGGGCCAAGAAGAGTATGTCCTGAAATTTTTGTTGTCGTTACATCAGGCAGGCAAATCAGTAGCTACGGCTCAGAGGCACCGGGCCGCCATTTCTTTTATGGCTTGGGCTCATGGTATCCAGGACCCCACAGCGTCTTTTGTGGTACAGAAGGCGCTGCGTGGGTGGCAACGCCTTGAGGGTCGCAGAATGGACGAAAGGCACCCGATAGGTCTGGAAAGGTTGGCCCTGTTACTGTCCGTACTCCCTGCAACATGTTCATCTCAGTCTGAGACAGTGCTATTCTGGGCCGCTTTTGCATTGGCATTTCATGGGGCTATGCGGGTTAGCGAACTGGTAGCAAAGAACAAGCAGGATACGGGGGAGGTCTGTGCCGAGAGCACATACAAATTAAGGGGGAGACGATGATGGTCTCGTTTGCCAGGTCCAAGACCGATCAGGGTGCGATCGGGGACAGTGTAGTCGTCCAGCGGATTCCCGGATCTCCCATGTGCCCGGTTGCATGCGTTGAGGAGTACTTAGCTCGCAGGGCGGCATCATGGGGGGGAACCTTGCTGAGGCACGCAGACGCCACCCCACTGACTAGATTTCAGTTCAAGCGGGTGCTTGCGATGGCGATTACAGCCGCGGGCTTGAACCCGTGCGAGTTTGGGACCCATTCCTTCCGGATAGGGGCTGCTACAGAAGCTACAGCCAGGGGTCTGAGTGTGGAAAAAGTAAAACAGTTGGGGCGTTGGTCCTCGAATTGTTACAAAAGGTATGTGCGGTTGCACATGTTGTGAAGCTGATATCATGCACTCACGCTTCTTGTTTTTGTTTGGTTTACAGTTTCGCAAGCTTACGAGGCGGGGCGGACTGTGCAGTCGACCCGACACCTGGGAACCAGCGGTCAAAGACCACCGGCTGAGGAGAGAGTGGTGTGGGTCGTGGGCCACTCATACGTGAGGCGTGCCGCGGACGTATTTAAGGCAGGTGACATTGTGGAAGGATGTTTACTTGAACTAGTAGGCAGGAATGTATTTTTGAGGAGCGGAGCAGATAATTCGAAGGTTGAATACAGTCTTGGCAGGCAACAGGCCGAGCTAAGCGCCGTTAGCCGCGCAGGGAGTAAGGCAGAGGTCACGGGTACAGAGGCAGGCCCAGGCTGAGGCATTCAGAGTCAGAAGGCAGGGAAAGGCTCGATGGCAGATTTCAGGGCCTACTTCGCCTGGGCTGAAAAACGTGTAAAATACACCACATAAAGACGTTGGCAAGGCATACTTAGGAACGGAATATTCAACCCGTTCAGGGTGGATCTGAAAGAGGACATGTTAACGTTGGACGCAAATGTATTTGCGTCTTCATAGCTGGCACAGGAGGGAAGTTACATGTACTTTAAGCTCGTACATGGAGACGGTGGGGTACACGTTAGGGAACATTTCTTGACCATACAATTTATATTTCCTCATTTCCTCCTTGTTCCCTACGGACCCTTCATGATATATCGATCCTCATGAATCGATCAGTCTGTTCACGTAACATCATTTGCTCTTCTTTCTTCTTTTCGCGTTTTGAGTGGAAACTTGAATGCGGAATACATGATGTGGCGCACAGACCACAAATCGCTGGCCCACATTGTAGGCACAGGCAGCAACTGAATACTATGAGGAGGGCAATGCCTAGGAAGGATAGGATCTTCCATCCCCAAGCGGTCAACGTTGTCCAGAACCAACCGGACCAAGTCCAGGTGCCTGGATTCTGATGTATCAAACTTGCAATTTTATGAAGACGTGTGATAGCCTTATATACTGTTGGCGCGTTTTCTGGAATGAAAACACAGCAACTCGACCCGATGACCTTACAGGCTCCGCCCCTATCTGCTAGGATGACGTCAATAACAAGACGATTTTGAAGAACAACAACCCGCATGGCAGATTGCTCCTCTGTTAAGTTGCCTAGAGCGGAAGTAGTTTCATTCACTACTGCTTCGAGGGTTCTACTTAATTTTCGTATCAGTTTACTATTAAAGACAGCACCTAAGTAGGGGAAGAAACCTTTATTGAAGTCTGTGTATTGCTCCCATGCCGTTTCAGTATAGTCGACAATCGGGAGATCTCTTCGGAGTCTATTGTTTACTAGATTTGTATTTCTGTGATAATCAGGAGGGGCTAGGAAAACAGGTGGCAGAAGGAATGCAATGTAACAGGTACCATCCCAATCTGGAGGTAAGCGTATGTATGCGGTATGGCCACAAACAAAGTAGGAATGACGAGTAGCTCTAAATGTAGACTTGCCTTGATCACTGAATTCGACCACAGTAGTACATTTACTATGACCTAAGTGTACTGAACCCTTCTTTCTGACACATAAGTCATCCGTGACTGGTAATACTGACATAGCAGGGAGAACTGGTGCAGCTTCGGATTCAACAGTAAGAATCATGAGGTTAATTGTATAATTACCTAATCCATATACTTCATTTTCTAGATCAGTTCCTGTCCTAGTGGGAAGTCCCTTCTTGTCAGGGTAACAGGCTTTAAGCAGAACTAAGTTCAGGTTTCCCCAAACCCAATTTCCTTCGAAAACAGCAATATCATAATCTAAAGAATTAATTAATCTAAACCATGCACCACATGAGCCATTGTGAGTGAACGGGTATGGAAAGAGAGGCAGAACTCCCTTGTATTTCTGATAGGGAGGGAGTCGGCCACATATCCAACAGTTTGTAGCATTATTAGTCTGATGGGAGTGATGTAACATACTAATGAATGTGTTGTTGCGCAGCGCAAGTCTGTAAGATAACTCGTGTGGGGGTAATTCACTAAAAGAATGTTCGGCAGTGACATTGTAAGCAGATTGGACACGCTTGAAGATAGGGTAATATATATGCAACAATATACTGGCAGCAATCATCAGAAGGCTTAGAAAAAACATAACCAATAATGTCACTATACAGTGACTACGAAGTGATTTACAATATGCACGTTTCTTGAGTTGTCTCTCTCTCTCTCTATCTCGGTCTAGGGGATACATGTCAGAAACTAATTTAACCGATTCACCTAGGGGAGGACTTAAACAATTAAACTGTCTGACTTGCTAGACCGCAATTTTGATTTATACTCCTCTTGCGGAGTTTTCTCTCTCTTGGGAACTTTAAAGTCACTAGAATCGGGGCAGTCCTTTGAGGGGGTGGAAGAGTCAGTCTCTGGCAACAGTTCATTACACTTTTTAATATGACTCGTATGAATCCACCCCTTTCGGCCCTCAACCTTGATTGCAGTCCTCGTGGTCAGAAGGACGAGCTTCGGCTCCTGCCAACGGGGCTCCAGCGGACTCCTCCTATCGAAATTTCGTATCAGGACAGTATCTCCAGGACGGACATCGTGTGGCTTCACATCAGTGTTG
This sequence comes from Lissotriton vulgaris, assembly GCF_964263255.1. Taxonomy (NCBI): domain Eukaryota; kingdom Metazoa; phylum Chordata; class Amphibia; order Caudata; family Salamandridae; genus Lissotriton; species Lissotriton vulgaris. The sequence continues at coordinate 1,530,385,276 of NC_141693.1, forward strand.
TCGGGAAAGGCTGCGGCAACCTGTGAACGACATGATTGGAGTGCAGACATCAAGGAGGCAAGGTAATCTGTCAGCATATTACAGTCAACATCGGTTATTTTCTTAGGCATGGGCGTCCCCCACATATTTGGTGGTCGGCCAAAGACCACCTCATACGAGGATAGTCCTGATCTGGAATGTGGGACCATTCTCATGTAGAATAGTGCAACTGGCAGGGCGACTATCCAGTCGACCCCTTTCTCTTTACATATTTTTGCAAGACGGGTTTTCAGTGTCTGATTGTGCCTTTCTACAAGGCCAGCTGCCTCGGGATGTCGGACGCAATGGAATTTCCACTGGTATCCTAGCAGAAGTGAAACCTGCTTCATGAGCTCGGATGAGAATGGCTGTCCGTTATCTGAGTACACGATACGAGGCAAGCCGTACCGTGGGAAGAATTCTCGAACCAGCTGCTTGGCAGTGGTCGGGGCAGTGTAATCTTGGACTGGATATGCTTCGGTCCAACGGGAAAGTGCACAAACAACTACGAGGACGTACTTGAATCCTCGACAACGTTCCATCTGGATATAATCCATCTGGAGGACTTCAAAAGGGTGATCGGGAGGATGAAATCCACCTTGCTATACAGGGACGCTTTTACCTGGATTGAACTGACAACAGATCATGCAAGTACGCACTTTCTGTTTTGCTGCTGCTCGTAAATGTCTCGGTTTAGAAGGACCTCTACAGAATGTGGAACTTGTACTGTCAATGGATGTCCTAATACTATTGAGTCGCTTTGTCTGATTGCTAGGGCTGTCGCTGCAACTGATTTTAAGCACGCAGGCAGAGCCTGGGCCACTGAATCCAATGTACTTGAAAAATAAGCACAAGGCTTATGTGAACCTGCTTGATCTTGAGTGAGGTCAGACAACGCTGTACCATCACGTTCTGTAACAAAAAGTGTAAAAGGTTTGCTGTAACATGGTGTCGCTAAAACTGGTGCTTGACATAAAGCTTTCTTTAATTCCTCAAAAGCCTGTGTATGTTCCTGAGTCCAAGGGAGGGCAGTCGAAGTCGCTGCCTCCTGCGTTGTCAACTGAATAAGTGGTTTAGCTAGAAATGCATACTGAGGGATCCATTGTCTGCAGTACGAGGTGAGGCCTATAAAGGCCTGCACTTCCTTTTGTGTCTGGGGTTGTGGCATGTTTACAATTAACTGGATGCGGTCAGGAGTGAGCTGTCTCCCCACTTTGGACAGCAAGTGACCCAGGTACACAACTTGCTGAACACAGAATTGTAGCTTCGAAGGAGACACCTTGTATCCCTTGTCAGCCAGAAAATGTAAAACTGTCAGTGATGCTTGTTCACATTCGGGTTCACTTCGTGCGGTGATCAGCAGATCATCGACGTACTGTAGTAAGGCAGTGTTAACTGGCATTTGGATACAGTCAAGTTGTCTTTTCAGTGCTTGGCTATAGATGCTGGGGCTTTCTGTGAATCCTTGAGGTGCGCGTGAAAATTTGAAACTTCGGCCATTTAAACTGAATCCGAAGAGATATTGGCTCTCTGGATCAATGGGTACACTGAAGAAGGCGTTCTTGAGGTCAATTACAGTAAAGAACGTCGCTTCTGAATCAATAGCAGTCAATAAGGATGAGATGTCGGGAACCACAGGATACTGTGGAACAATGCATTTATTCAGTTCTCGTAAATCAATCACCAGCCGATATACTGGCGGTGCATTGGGATCAGTACGTTTAAGAATCGGAATGATAGGGGAATTACAGATATTGGAGTCGGTTTCTACGACCACTCCTTGGGCAATGAGCTCTTCAATGATTTCCAGTAAAGCCACTACAGCATCGGGTGGTAACTTGTATTGTCTGATTCGGGGTAAAACAACTCCTGGTTTGAGTGTAACACGGTATGGTGTGATGTGCATATAACCTACATCGGTTGGGCCTTGTGCCCATAGGTGTTTCGGTACATTTTTCAATCTGACATCAAACTCTCGTAATACATAGTGACCCTTAAAGTCACGTAGAAAGAGTCTAACTCCCTCCGGAGAACAACATATCACTGCTCCTAGAGCCTTCAGTGTTTTGATACCTAGCAAGTTTTCTGGACATGATTTCGTGAGTAACAAGTCTGTAACGCGTGATAATGGACCTACTGCTAGGGGGACTGGTTTCGATACTTCATTTACAATAGGCTGTCCTGAAAAACCAAGGGAAACATTCTGTGAGCCTGAGAGGGGTGCCCCTGGGACTTCATCATGACTGATCGTTGTGCGGCTTGCCCCTGTGTCAATTAAAAACTTTCTGTCTTTTCCCAATACTTGACTGTGTACATAAGGACCCTCTTGATCTACAGGAATCTCAATAAGAGGCAAGCCAACCTCCCTCTCTAGGCTGTTTCATGTGTATCGCTGATAATCGGGGTAATCAGATTGGGCATACTGGTACATCTGCTGTGAAACTTGCTGCGTCGCGGCAATGGGCTGTGGCTGTGGCTGTGATACCGCTACGGTCTGTACTGTATGTGGTGGAGCATGCATAGGCTGTATATTCTGTGAAGTCTGTTGCTGGACCTGGTCTTGTCTAGGCTGACGCGGTCTTTCTTTAGTTTTACCTGTTGATATATTGTGTTTCAGGACTGGACATTCATTTACGTAGTGACCTGGCTGTTTGCAATAGTTGCATGTCCCTTTAACGGGAGCTGCTGAATTACCTGTCTGGGTCGCACCCTTTCTCTGACCGTCGGCTGGAACCGACTGGGCCACTAACATTTTCATTTTCGTGTCTTTCATACGTCTCTGTTTGTGATCCTGTTCTTCTCTAATTCTGTTCTGGTGATATTGTAACATTTGTAACATCTGGGATGGCGTATTTGCTTGCCATGTACGTTCAACTTTATATACACGGTTCTTAACTTGTGTCAGGGAATTCTTGACTAATTTTGTTACAAAAAGATGTGGGTATGACTCGCTACCTGGTTTCAGGCCACTATTAATAATGAAACATTTCTCGAATCTTGAATAGAAGTCACTAGTATCTTCATCGTGTTTCTGTTTACAGGCTGAGATTGCGTCCCAGTCTTCCTTTTTAGTTGTCAATAATCTTGGCAAAACCTGTATGGCTGAGATACCCGCCACCCCCTCTCAACACAATCCCCAAGAATGGGAAACCGGAAACGGTTCTGAACTTTTGGAAGACGGGAGGGAGTGACCCTCCCGGCCGTATTTATTAAAATATGAAACAAAATTAAAACATTAAAATAACAGTTTCATATTAATGTACAATTTCATTTCCACATTGCGATGTTTGGCTAACCTTAACATATTCTCTAATACAAAGGTTCTCCTAGCCGAACTAACATCCTATAAAACGTTTAACTTGAAATTGTACATCCTAACGTTTAAGGGCCAACGGCAAGGTCGTAACCGGTGTCAAGATCCCTAAACCAGACATATCCCCCTCACTTGTGAGGGGCGACCGCACAGAGGTGTACCTCAAGTGCATTTACCAATTTCCCTTGACTTGACGGGGGCCCCAATAAACTCGACGCCATTTAAAGGTCGTCCGAGGACTCGTGTGAGGTATCTAGAAGGTAGCGTAGACCCCCTCCCAAACCCCACACAACTTACCACATCTGCCGTCGCAGATGTCCAGGCCCCGGGAAATTCCCCAGGAGGGGGCTGTAGCCCCTTCTACCCAGGAAGGGGCCTTGACCGCCTTTCCTTTCCTTTCGGCGGCCCATCCTTAGAAGGGACCGCCTCCCCGTTGAGGGGCCAATGGCCACCTCCCTCGAGCGCTCCCATCCGTAATGGGTGACGCCCACCCATAGGGATCTTCCAATTACTGCTCACCGATCATGACCTTACCGCCCGACCAAAATAAATACGACAATTCTAACTAAATTACTAAATGACTAAATTACTAAAAGACAGTAACAATTTTACAACTTTATTAAAAGGCATGATTACTGATCACCACTAGTGCATAATTACTTTATTTGCAAAACATATTATACTTCGACCATTCTTTATTGCATATTCAAAGTCATCACGATAGTCATCACAACCTGCAAAAAATTAGTGTTACCACATCAAACTTTATTCAAAACCACTTGCTGTCCTCAGGGGCTGGTGGGTGGGTCAAAATTGGCTCTTCGTTCCGTCTCGAGCTCACGTGTAGCAAGGAGGTGCAGCTTCAGAGCACAGGAACAAGAGGATGCTTTCTTGGCTTGTTGCTCCTTTTATCCGTCTTCAGGGCGGGCGTCAACCCGCCCCTGCCTGCCTCAAAGGGCGTGGCCGGCCGCGTCAGTGTCTAAGCCAGCCCACTCCAGGGCGGGAAAAAGCGCGCCCCGGCTACGCCGCTTCGGGCATACCAGCCGAGACTCGCTTCCCGCCCAAGATGGCTTCCCGGGGGGATCGTGGTACTCCGCCATACGTTCGGGGGGACCGAATGGTCGCCCCTTTCCATATGGCTGAGATACCCGCCACCCCCTCTCAACACAATCCCCAAGAATGGGAAACCGGAAACGGTTCTGAACTTTTGGAAGACGGGAGGGAGTGACCCTCCCGGCCGTATTTATTAAAATATGAAACAAAATTAAAACATTAAAATAACAGTTTCATATTAATGTACAATTTCATTTCCACATTGCGATGTTTGGCTAACCTTAACATATTCTCTAATACAAAGGTTCTCCTAGCCGAACTAACATCCTATAAAACGTTTAACTTGAAATTGTACATCCTAACGTTTAAGGGCCAACGGCAAGGTCATAACCGGTGTCAAGATCCCTAAACCAGACATATCCCCCTCACTTGTGAGGGGCGACCGCACAGAGGTGTACCTCAAGTGCATTTACCAATTTCCCTTGACTTGACGGGGGCCCCAATAAACTCGACGCCATTTAAAGGTCGTCCGAGGACTCGTGTGAGGTATCTAGAAGGTAGCGTAGACCCCCTCCCAAACCCCACACAACTTACCACATCTGCCGTCGCAGATGTCCAGGCCCCGGGAAATTCCCCAGGAAGGGGCCTTGACCGCCTTTCCTTTCCTTTCGGCGGCCCATCCTTAGAAGGGACCGCCTCCCCGTTGAGGGGCCAATGGCCACCTCCCTCGAGCGCTCCCATCCGTAATGGGTGACGCCCACCCATAAGGATCTTCCAATTACTGCTCACCGATCATGACCTTACCGCCACAGGCCGGATAGTTGACCGGCTATCCGGACCCCCCACAACACTCCTGCCTAAAGGTCATGTCATAAAGTCTTTAGCCAAGCTATCAGGTCTCCTATGAGCAATTCGTTCCCCACCCGGGACAAATGAACACCATCCCCCAAATACATACTGTCCCCTGTAATACAACCATGCGAAATAGAATGCAGTGTACTTGAACGGAACAATCTACTCATTTTATTATTAATTTTCCTTACTGAATGATTCAGAGCAGGAACCGAAATAGCCCCCCGCCACACTTTCCGTGGGATCATATGGGACCATGCAATTGTGCACCCTGGAACTCTTCTCGCCAACCAACTTACTGTGGAAAGCATTGCCTCAAGAAGAAGTCGTCTACCAGTGGTCACCAAATCATTGCCCCCAAGATGTACTATGACTACAGACGGCGGTGACCTCGTCCGCCCTAACAAACCCTCAAAAAATGATCGAAACTGGTCAATACAGAGCCCGCCCTTTCCGTAGAAGGACACACTGTACCCGTATTCCCCAGCCACGTGAATCATGTCACCTGCTTTGAATACGTCCGCGGCACGCCTCACGTATAAGTGGCCCACGACCCACACCTCCTTTTTCACAGTCGGTGATGTCTGACCGCTGGCCCCCCGGTGTCGGGTCGACTGCACAGTCCGCCCCGCCTCGTAGGCTTGCGCAACTGAAAACCAAACAAAAAACAAGAAGCGTGAGTACATCATTACAGCTTCACAACATGTGCAACCGCACATACCTCTTATAACAGTTCGAGGACCAACGCCCCACACGTTTTACTTGTTCAACATTCAGACCCCTGGCTGTAGCCTCTGTAGCAGCCCCTATCCGAAAGGAATGGGTCCCAAACTCGCCGGGGTTCAAGCCCGCGGCCGAAATTGACATCGCAAGCACCCGCTGAAACTGAAACCTCGTCAGTGGGGTGGCGTCAGCGTGTCTCAACAAGGTCCCCCCCCATGATGCCACCCTTTGTGCTAAATATTCCTCCACGCACACCACAGGGCACATGGGAGACCCGGGAATCCTTCGTATGATTATGCAGTCCCCAATCGCACCCTGATCGGTCTTGGACCTGACAAACGAGACAGTCATTGTCTCCCCCCTGACCTGAACGTGCTCTCGGCACAGTCCCCCCATGGTATCCTGCTTGTTCCTTGCTACTAGTTCGCTTACTCGCATAGCCCCATGGAATGCTAGCACAAAAGCGGCTCGGAATAACACTGATTCATACTGGGATGAACACGTTGCAGGAAGTACCGATAACAACAGAGCCAACCTATCCAAACCTATCGGGCGCCTTTCGTCTACTCTGCGACCCTCAAGGCGTTGCCACCCACGTAGCGCTTTTTGCACCACGAAAGACGCAGTCGGGTCTTGGATCCCATGAGCCCTTGCCATAAAGGAGATGGCGGCCCGATGCCTCTGGGCCGTAGCCACTGATTTGCCTTCCTGATGTAAGGACAGCAGAAATTTTACCACTAGCTCTTCCTGACCCCAAAGCTCTCCTCTAGCAGTCCCCAAAAAGGCCCAATAGGATCGGAACGCCCCTTCATATGCCTTCCTCGTCCTGGGTGCTAAACTCTCTCCCACGAGGTTCTGTAGTTCGGGGCACCGAGAGACCAGAGAGCTTCGGGAAAGGGTGCCGCCACCGGGTCCGCTGTGGGCAGAAAACCCCAGAAGGCCTGCATACGAAAACGAGAAAGCGCATCAGCCGCTTGGTTCATCACCCCCGGCACATGTCTTGCCCTAAATAGCACGTTCAATTGCATACACTATAACACAATTTCTTTGAGCAATCTCAGAATCCATTTGCATCGTGCTGCCTGGCTATTGATACACTCAACCACGGTCATGTTATCAGACCAAAAAACCACAGAGTGATCTCTGAGTCCCTCAGGCAAAGTTTTCAGGGCCACCAGAATGGGAAAAAGTTCAAGAAAGGCAATGTTACTTGTCAGCCCACACTCATGCCACCATAACGGCCATTTCTGGGCCGACCATTGTGTGCCGAATATGGCACCAAAACCAATGCTCCCAGCCGAATCTGTCCACAGCCCCAGCTCTTCGGAGGACACTGCCGGTTTATTCCAGACAATTCGACCATTGAACTCCGCCAGAAATGCCAACCAAATGCGCATGTCCTGGCGAACCTCTGCCGATAGTCTCGTGCGATGATGACCCTCCTTCAGGCCGACCATGGCCTGAGCGATCGAGCGGGAAAAAGGGCGGGCCATCGGCATTACTCTCAGGGCAAAATTCAGCTGGCCCACTAATTGTTGTAATTGATGCAGTCTGACTTTAGACTCACTAATACACTTTTTCAGGGTAGCCCTGAATCTTAACACCTTTTCACTAGGTAATCGAAAACAACCTTCCTCTGAATCGAGCTCGATCCCCAGGAACTCGAGGCAAGTCGAGGGACCCACAGTCTTACCTGGTGCCAGTGGCACTAGAAACAAAAAGTCATCGAGATAATGCATGACATGCTGGAAACCCGTCCTCTTTGTGAAGACCCATTGCAGAAAACAACTGAACTTTTCAAAATAGGCACAAGATATAGAGCATCCCATCGGCATACATCTATCCATGTAATAGTGACCCTGAAACATGAAACCAAGGAGACGCTGATCGTCTGGGTGTACCGGGAGCAACCGGAACGCTGACTCAATATCTGATTTTGCCATCAGCGCCCCGGGCCCTAGGCGATTCAACATGGCGACGGCCTCATCGAAGGATGCGTACCGCACCGAACACACATCCGGGTCTATCGCATCATTCACGGAAAGACCACGTGGGGCTGATAAATTATGTATCAACCTAAACTCACCCGGGTCCTTCTTAGGGACCACCCCCAAAGGGGAACAAACAAAGTTAGCACATGGTGGCTCATCAAATGGACCGGCGACTCGACCTCGAGTAACCTCCTTCCCAATCTTCTCCTGTACCACGGTTGTATGTTGCAAGACCGACAGTTGGTTTTTACATTTTGCTAAACCCTGAAAATCCCCCACTGGGATGCGGAAACCATATGAAAACCCGTTCCGCAACACCCCAGCGGAAACATGATCCGGGTACTCGCTGAGCCAAGGAATCATTGCCATGGTATCAATCGGAGTAGGTAAAGGCGCCCCTCGGACTATTTCAGACCTGCTTGGCGCCTCCCCTACCACCGTTATCACCTGTTTTGGCTCTGCACATGGACTCAGGATGGGATGGCTGCCCACACCCTCCGCATTCATGTCTAAACTTGCATGACCCCTGGGGCCTCGTACATTTACCCCTGTTAAAGTTCCAACAAATCCCCCTTTTACCTGCGTTGCCGTTCGGCTTCGAGTGGTAGTCATTACCTGTACTCGATCGAAAGGGTGTCCCAGCATATTGGCGGGAGGATTCACCCCCGCTACTCCCTACCAATGGTAACTTCAACATACCAGTACTCTCCATTTTCGACCATGAAACAGAATCGTAACAATCCCAAGTCAAGTTCTTGTCGTGTTCTTTTGCTTTTCTAAAAATATTATCGTAACAAAACCACTGATTGCCCCCATACGATACAGAATATTCCATGATCCGTGACTGATAAATAGGCAATTCGGACAGCAACTCGGGCCTACGTTCACCCATGATGGCGGTAAAAATTCCCCATGCCCTGCCCCAATTGCCAATGTTTTCGTCAACCTTAAAGGCGGCCATCTTTGCGCGCCAAACACTCGGATGCATGAGCTCCTTTTGGCTCTTAACATGCTCCATCTCATAATGATCAGTAAGCAACGAGAACATGTTTACATACTCATCTGCCCACATCTTTTCTTTAATAGCCAAAGGAACATGCTGACCCAATTTTTCCCTTCGTGAGGGTGCAGACTCATCCCTCGCAATCGGCAATGGCCGCTTACCTGAACCGGAAGCTGCGTCTGCCGCTGGACCTGCTCCTGTCGATTTTCCACCCGCCGGAGACGGCGTGATAACTGGCGATGGTGCTTTCACCGCCTCCCTATTTTCACGCAGTTGCTTCATCAACACCCGTGCGTCGTCAGCCATGGCGCCCTCGCCATCTTTCCCCAACCACGCTGCCAATTGTGCTGCCAACTCGGGCGGCATATCCTCCCCGGACACGGGGGTGACCACCACGGGAATCGGATTCCCCTCTGTCGGCACCGGAGTCGGCCTTTCGAGTGGGGTATCGGGAACCGGGGTGTCTCCCCCCGCTGCCCCCTGTCTGGGCCTCTTGCCCTTCCCTCCCGGAGCGGCTCCTGCCAACGGTCGTTTCGGTCCCCCTTCCCCGTCTCTAGCCGCCATCTGCCTCTTTAGATCGGTTACCTCCTTCATGAGCATACGGAGCATCTGGTCGGTAGTAACTCGCTTTCCAACTTTCTTAGGCATTCTCAGACAGAGTATCTGCAAGACAAAAAGAAAGATTACCACGTTCAAAATTGGCTCTTCGTTCCGTCTCGAGCTCACGTGTAGCGAGGAGGTGCAGCTTCAGAGCACAGGAACAAGAGGATGCTTTCTTGGCTTGTTGCTCCTTTTATCCGTCTTCAGGGCGGGCGTCAACCCGCCCCTGCCTGCCTCAAAGGGCGTGGCCGGCCGCGTCAGTGTCTAGGCCAGCCCACTCCAGGGCGGGAAAAAGCGCGCCCCGGCTACGCCGCTTCGGGCATACCAGCCGAGACTCGCTTCCCGCCCAAGATGGCTTCCCGGGGGGATCGTGGTACTCCGCCATACGTTCGGGGGGACCGAATGGTCGCCCCTTTCCATACTATTAGACCTGGTAATGCTTTAGCTTTGTCCCCAAGGCCTAGCCCTGGAGTACAAGCTTTTTCCTCGTCTTCTATTTCAGTCCAAATAATCTTTTTATCTCCCACCTCCCATTCTTTTTCCTTGAGTTTCTCGTAAATGCCGGTGGGCAGCAGTACTTTTAACAATTTCATAATATCCGTATACGTGTAATCTCCCATGAGTAACATGTCCTTAAGTTCTCGGTGAAAACCTGCAGGGTCTTTATCATGACAGGGTACTAGTTTCTTCATTTCTAACAATTCCAACTTTGTTAAAGGTGTGTACACAAACACACGTTCCAAGGTATTATCGGCATTCATAACTGGGTGTACTTCTCGTAAAGGATTCTGCCTGTCAAAATGAAACATTTTTCTTTCTGGGGGCGGAGCTGAAACATATTGTGGGCCTAAGAAAGCGTTATATCTGTGCCGTTGTTCTAGAATTATTTGAATTAACTTGGTACTTAGGCCTCTCCATCTATTCATAAGTAGTGCTTCTAATGTATCAGGTAAGGGACCTGGATCAGAATGTTGTTGTCTGTATAAGATGAGATGCTGAATCATGTACACACCAGCTAATTTCTGCTCGTCTGGGGAAAGGTTCAGAAATGTCTGTGCTACTGTATCATCATTGTATGTGCTAGGGTTGTCAGCCCATAGTACTGCTGACCGGGCTAGTTCTTGTTCATCCATAGAATTGAGTACATGGTACCCCATTCGTTCTTGAAGAATTTTATCGGTACCTTGAAACAGATATTCAGGAGAACTCTTTTTTGATATGCCAGAGAGAAAAACTCTCTTGCTTTCCGGGCGAATGCCTTTCTTAAGGTAATTTCCCTTACCCACATACGCTATCATTTCTTTAGCCGTGTCATGTTCTTCAGGTTCGTCCTCCTCGGAGGAGTCATTCCTGCCGCTTTCTTTTTCTTTTTCTTGTTCTTTTTCGTGTATTTCTATTACTGCTTTTCTGATTTTCTTGTACATGCTTGCTATACAATTCAGTTTATCATGGTTTCCTTCGGCTATATTTTGACCCCACCTGTTTAGTGCTTCCATCTCTTCCTTGTCTACTGCAGGCCTGTCTCGTTCTCTTATTAAGCAATTTATGAAGAAACGTAATATACAACCTTGAGTGTCAGCTTTCTGGTGAGCCAGGGCCTCTTTAATACTTTCAGGATCTTCCCCAGTCTGGATAAAATGATATATTCTATCTAGGTGTTCAGTCATTCCTGGAAATAACACTAGGTAATCTGCAACTTTTCGTAAGCGTAGTGATGCTAACAACATTCTATCGTCTTTACCGGGTACTGGATCATATCTGCAAATTGGAAGGGGTTCTTTAAGCATGTCGAAACGTGGTGTTTGGGGTGTACGTTGCTTCATTATGTCCCTAATGTTCAATCTGTGTGTTGATGGCGGGGTCTGGAGACCTCCTGTCGCACCTCCTAAGGCGGAGGCTTGAGCATTATTTGCCTGTGGAGTCTGTATGTGTACCTGGACTTGTCTCTTATTAGGATCAGGCGCAAACGGATTTAGTATATTAATCTTAGATGTGGGAAGTGGTGGAGGTGGAGGAGCAGGTGGAGCAGGTTGTCGAACGGGTGAACTTTGGTGCGGTAATGGCGGGACATTGTCTTGGAGTGGGTTGCCACCTCCGTCACCGTCAGTAGGCGGTACGTGGGCACGTGGATTGGTGTAAGCGGGAGCTACATCGTCTAGATAGGAAGCAAGGAATATGTCTTTGGTGGTCCTGTAACTTACTTTAGTTGGAACCAATGGTGGCGGCAGATCTTTCGGTATTTCTGAAGTGGCTTTAGGCAAACCCTCGGCCACAAAGTACATGCCATTTGCAAGAGTGTTTCGCATGCGGTCTACTTGTTCTGCTTTTACTCGGATCCCTTCATTAACTAATTCGTTTTCTCGGACTTCATCCGACTCTTCTCTATGTTTTTCTTCTTTTCGGAGTGCTTTTTCGGCACGTTTATGTGATTCTTTACGCCACAATTCTATGGCATCTTTCTGGGATTGTCTGGCTTTCTTTTTCCATAGCGCTTCCTCTACTCTCATGATGCACTCGGCATCCCATGTTCCTGTAACGGGCCACCTGTGTCTCTCCTCTAGGTGCTTGGTATAATCGGCCCATAAATCTAGGTACAGTATGGCATCTAAGCCATGCTTATGGTACATAAAATTACCAGGAGTGTCCCTAGGTGGGACAGGAATTTCTTCCTCTAGTATCCCTTTCCTAGTTCCTATCTGTCTTAATTTATTGAAAAAAGGCATCTTGTTACTTGGTACTGGATACTCGATACTTGTTACTTACTCTGAACACATCTAGTTACACAAAAACACAGTAATGTACATCAAACAGCCATTCATACCACGACATTAATCACATGACACATTTTGAACACATAGGACTACCCTTGATACTAGAATGTACTGCTAAACAGCACAGATACACTGTCGAGAACAGTGCAAGAACTTGAATGCCTGATGTACTGCTAAACAGTACAGATACACTGTCTAAAACAGTGCAGACCGTGTTTGTGTACCCAAACCCGTCTTTACCGGATACATAATAATGCACCCGTCTAGATGCGTCCCCAGCAATGGTACTCACCGGGAAGCACGGAACAGAAGGCCTCGGAAAACTCGACTGGACTGGACCGGACTGGACTCGACTCGACTCGATACGTGAATACTTCGGAACTGGTGGGCCTCTTGACACCTCGGACCTTGCTTCTTTCGGCTAGGCTCTGGTCGGGATCCTCCGCACTCCTCACCGCCTCGTCTGGGTGCTGATCGCAGTCTCCGTCACCTCCGTAGGCCTGAGGGAGATACAGGAAATCCTGCGGGTATGCGTAATTGTCCGTCTTGACTTATGGCAGGGGGCAAAGGTTGCAACGCACCAACCGGCGCGTGGGGTGGGGGAGGGGTCCCTATTCGGGCGCCAAAATAATGTGGTAAATATTTAATTACCGTCCTAATTTCTATGCAGGTAAGTACTAAAAATAAAATAACTCAATCGGAAAGAAAGACGCAGAGTCCGTGGTGTTAGAGTTCTTAGGGGTTTTATTCCTTAAAAAGGGATGGTTCTTGAACCGGATATCGGGTTCCTGACACCACTGGGGTTCAGGAAGGGATAGAGCAATGCTTTATTGACAATACATAACTTTTATACTCAAATCATATAATGGAAACCAATACAGTAGGCGTAACAGCTGAGAGAAACAAGATAAGAGCACACACGTGTTAGCAATACGTAATCAGAAGGCGTGAACTAGGCGTGAACACAGAGGTGTGTGCTAGAAACGTCACATGAAAGTGTCACAAGTGGGTGGGTACATAGCAGAATCTTGCAATGTCAGCAGAAATCTGAGATCTGGATGCGCGCGCAGCTGCATGACGTGTGATTGACGTGAAGCTGGAGGGTGCAGGGGACTTGACATTTACACTAGAGGAAAGAGACAGAAGTCTGGCATGTCAGATCAACTCGTTCCTATATCATATCTGATATCTGATGTTTGGGAACCACATTATCTAGAGGGAAAGGTCTCTTGGGCAGAGGCTATTCTATACTGACTGTGAGTGCGTGTATAAGCGTCTACGTGTCTGCATGAGATGCGAGGGGGCATGGGCCTACCATGGTAACAGGAGCTATGAATTACTTGCACGGAGACAGTGAGGCCGGGCCCTTTGCTCTGCAGCTGGAAGGATGTTTACTTGAACTAGTAGGCAGGAATGTATTTTTGAGGAGCGGAGCAGATAATTCGAAGGTTGAATACAGTCTTGGCAGGCAACAGGCCGAGCTAAGCGCCGTTAGCCGCGCAGGGAGTAAGGCAGAGGTCACGGGTTCAGAGGCAGGCCCAGGCTGAGGCATTCAGAGTCAGAAGGCAGGGAAAGGCTCGATGGCAGAATTCAGGGCCTACTTCGCCTGGGCTGAAAAACGTGTAAAGTACACCACATAAAGACGTTGGCAGGGCATACTTAGGAACGGAATATTCAACCCGTTCAGGGTGGATCTGAAAGAGGACATGTTAACGTTGGACGCAAATGTATTTGCGTCTTCATAGCTGGCACAGGAGGGAAGTTACATGTACTTTAAGCTCGTACATGGAGACGGTGGGGTACACGTTAGGGAACATTTCTTGACCATAAAATTTATATTTCCTCAACATGATTCCCATAGCTGGGGAATACGGGTACAGGGTGACCTTCTACGGAAGGGGCGGGCTCTGTATTGACCAGTTTCAAACTTTTATGGAGGGCTTGTTAGGGCGGACAAGGTCACCGCCATCTATAATCATAGTGCATCTTGGGGGCAATGATTTGGTGACCACTGGTAGATGACTACTTCCCGAGGCGATATTATCCACAGTAAGTTGGTTGGCGAGAAGGGTTCCAGGGTGCACGATTGCATGGTCCCATATGATTCCACGGAAAGTGTGGCGGGGGGCTATTTTGGTGGCTGCTGTAAATCATTCAGTGAAGAAGGTGAATAACAAGCTTGGTAGATTGTTCCGTACTAGTACATTGCATTCTATTCCGCATGGGTGTATCAGGGGGGACCGAATGTATCTAGAGGATGGAGTCCATTTGTCCCGGGTGGGGAATTCTTTACTCATAGGAGACTTCGTAGCTTGGTTAAAGAGTTTGCAGCCATGACCTTTAAGTAGGAGTTTTTGTGGGGGGTCCGGATAGCCGGTCAACTATCCGGCCTGTGGCGGTAAGGTCATGATCGGTGAGCAGTAATTGGAAGATCCCTGGAGGTGGGGGCGTCACCCATTACGGATGGGAGCGCCCGGGGGGAGGCGGCCATTGGCCCCTCAACGGGGAGGCGGTCCCCTCTAAGGATGGGGACGCCGAAAGGGAAGGCGGCCATAGGCCCCTCCCTGGGGAGGAGGGGCTGCAGGGCCTCTCCTGGGAATTTCCCGGGGCCAGGACATCTGCGACGGCAGATGTGGTAAGTTGTGTGGGGTGGGAGGGGGGTCTACGCTACCTTCTAGACACCTCACACGAGTCCTCGGACGACCACTAAGATGGCGTCGAGTTAACATGGGGCCCCCGTCAAGACAAGGGAAATTGGAAATAGGCACAAAAGGTGTAGTCCTCTGTGCGACCGCCCCTCACAAGTGAGGGTGGAGTTCTGGGTTAGGGATCTGACACCGGTTACGACCTTGCCGTTGGCCCGTAATGTTAGGATGTACAATTTCAATTTTTAGAAATGCATTTGCAGGATGTTTAGTATCGGCTAGGAGAACCTTTGTATTAGAGATGTGTTAAGGTTAGCCAAGAACATCGTAATGTGGAAATGAAATTGTACATGATATGAAACTGTTATTTTAATGTTTTAATTTTGTTTCATATTTTAATAAATACAGCCGGGAGGGTAACTCCCTCCCGCCTTCCAAAAGTTCAGAACCGTTTCCGTATTCCCATTCTTGGGGATTGTGTTGAGAGGGGGTGGCGGGTATCTCAGCCATATGGAAAGGGGCGACCACTCGGTCCCCCCGAACGTATGGTGGAGTACCCCGATCCCCCCGGGAAGCCGTTTTTGGGCGGGAGGCGAGTCTCGGCTGGTATGCCCGAAGCGGCGTAGCCGGGGCGCGCCTTTTCCCGCCCAAGAGTGGGTTGTCCTAGACACCGAAGCCGCTAGCCACGCCCCGGAGGCGGATCGGAGGTGGGTCCACGCCCGCCCGAAGAAGGATAAAAGGAGCGACAAGCCAAGAAAGCATCCTCTTGTTCCTGTGCTCAGAAGCTGCACCTCCCCGTTTGCACGTGAGCTCGAGACGGAACGAAGAGCCAATTTTGACCCACCCACCAGCCCCTGACGACAGCGAGTTGTTTGAATAAAGTCGTGTGACGTGGTATTGTTTTTTCTTACAGGCTGTTCTGAATAAAGTTGGTGATTTGATATGCAATAAAGTTGATAATCTTCATTTTCAACATGTTATTCAAAAATAGTTGCACCAGAGTTGAACAGTGATGTTCTGTAGAGTTTATACTTTGAATGCTTAAGTATAATTGTTTTTCTCCTCTTTTAGCCTTAGTTTGTCGTATTTATTTTTTGGTCGGGCGGTAAGGTCATGATCGGTGAGCAGTAATTGGAAGATCCCTAGAGGTGGGGGCGTCACCCATTACGGATGGGAGCGCCCGGGGGGAGGCGGCCATTGGCCCCTCAACGGGGAGGCGGTCCCCTCTAAGGATGGGGACGCCGAAAGGGA
Source organism: Lissotriton vulgaris (assembly GCF_964263255.1). Classification (NCBI taxonomy): domain Eukaryota; kingdom Metazoa; phylum Chordata; class Amphibia; order Caudata; family Salamandridae; genus Lissotriton; species Lissotriton vulgaris. The sequence continues at coordinate 1,530,401,496 of NC_141693.1, forward strand.
AGGCGGCCATAGGCCCCTCCCTGGGGAGGAGGGGCTGCAGGGCCTCTCCTGGGAATTTCCCGGGGCCAGGACATCTGCGACGGCAGATGTGGTTAGTTGTGTGGGGTGGGAGGGGGGTCTACGCTACCTTCTAGACACCTCACACGAGTCCTTGGACGACCACTAAGATGGCGTCGAGTTAACATGGGGCCCCCGTCAAGACAAGGGAAATTGGAAATAGGCACAAAAGGTGTAGTCCTCTGTGCGACCGCCCCTCACAAGTGAGGGTGGAGTTCTGGGTTAGGGATCTGACATCGGTTACGACCTTGCCGTTGGCCCGTAATGTTAGGATGTACAATTTCAATTTTTAGAAATGCATTTGCAGGATGTTTAGTATCGGCTAGGAGAACCTTTGTATTAGAGATGTGTTAAGGTTAGCCAAGAACATCGTAATGTGGAAATGAAATTGTACATGATATGAAACTGTTATTTTAATGTTTTAATTTTGTTTCATATTTTAATAAATACGGCCGGGAGGGTAACTCCCTCCCGCCTTCCAAAAGTTCAGAACCGTTTCCGTATTCCCATTCTTGGGGATTGTGTTGAGAGGGGGTGGCGGGTATCTCAGCCATAAAGTGGGGGGGCACGAAATTCTCCACACTTGCCCCTGCCTTTTGGAACTCTCTCCCCGCCCACCTCAGATCTTCCACTCAATATTCTCACTTCCGAAAGGCACTAAAAACTTTTCTTTTCTCACAAGCCTTCCCATTATAACTATCTTATTCTCTGCCTCCCTCCTGATCTCCCTGTCCTTTGAGGTACAGTACACGACAGCGCCATGAAACCCCGAGGTGAACGTGCGCTCTATAAATGCTTTAAACTCAAACTCAAACTTAATCTAATGTACCAGCCTTCTCCTACCCAATACCTTTTCTCAACCGAATCCGGAATCATACACAACAAAGCTTGTGGAATCTGCAGGGATCCCTGATCTACAACACTTATTGCCCACAAAATGGGTGGCACATCAGCAAAAAAAACTCAAGGGAAAACAAACACTACTAAACTTATTGCATGCTCATCACAACTAGGCCTCAACTGAAATGAAAAACTCTGCAATATAAAGTCTAATTATCTAAGCAAGAGAGCACAAAACATGTGTTAAACTAATGCGTCTGAAACCCCTACCAATACACGCATAGCACTGTACTATGTCTAATACATAACAGAAGGAAACAATGCAGACCAGTCTCTTTCCAATATCTACAACCAAGTCGCTACTGCAAACCCACAATAAAAACGAATCTGTAAAACAATCAAATTCTTCTTTTGAGACACAAGTCCTGTCCACTAAAATCTTAATGAGACCTTCACTTCCACTTCTTCCCTTTGACAGCACTATCAGAAAAACAGCAGAAAGAAAAGAACCGAATTTGCCAATGTACTTTTCTTAAAACAGTGCTACAGCTATTTCTCTCAGGCTGGGCCATTTTAAAATGTACAGCTTAATCAGAAATCTGATTATTAACATCATCTGGTGTACTGTAATCTGTGCTGTTTAATTAGCAAAACAATTATTTTCCTGACAGGACTGTATCATCCATATCTGCTGACACCGCCTCTACAACAGATTTAGCAATTTCTCAGTTTAAAACTCTTACAAGAAAGTCTGGCCTCTCCACCTTTTCTACAATGAACTTGGTAAGTAGAGAATTGTTAGTGTTAAAACTCTCATTTTCAGATACAATAACCTGTTGAAATTGATTCTTATTTTTTTTCTGGGTAGAATTCACATTTGCTTAGGACAACCTATTCACATTAATTTTAGCATTGCTCATATTTTGTGGGACTCAAGAAAACTTCTGTCATTGGTACCTGTTTCTGAATTCATATTTGCTAAACTGGCACATTTTGCACCTGCATTTTCACTCTGTCTTTGCGCATTTCCATTTGCTGTATATATTTTACATTTACATTTCTTCTTCCATTGCTCAAATCTGTTATGAATATTGCAAAAGAACACTTTTTCCAGCAGTGCAAAATTCATACCTAAATGTGCACAACCCAAACCACCTTTCCTTCCATCCTGCTTGTGAAACAACACCCTTTAACTCACTTTCTTTCTCATTCCTTCAGAATACCATCTATCATCTTTACCTGGCATTCTGCTTTCAGACAAAAAAAAATAGCTCTGTGTCCGACACAGCAGCTGCCCTCCCTTTACTGGACCATTTCTTCCCGCCTGTCTGCTGCTTCCAGTCCTCCTGAATGCCTCATCACAAGGTCATAGCAAGCCAAGCAAGCCAGAAACTGAATTCATGTGCTATATCTTTCAACTTTGAAAATCCTTTCTATTCAGCGAAACACTCACAGCCCAGCGTTTGAAACACGTTTTTTCAAATTAAATACATGTTCCATTGTGGGCAAATCCAACTGAAACACACTCACTTAAATCAATCATAAACAAACTTCTGGGCATTGCACTCTACTCCTAAATGCCCATTTCAGAATGTTGTTTGTGTCTGAAGCTGAAAAGCTCTAGACCCGAAGACACTGCTCACATTCCAGAACTTTTGGCTTCCTTTTCCCCCCTCCTTTAGTGGAGAGGCAGAACACATTCCTGTCTCAAAGCTTAACAGAGCATGTATTTAACTCTCTTTCTTTTGCATACTGAATGTGAGCACAAGATACATTACTGTGAATTCTCACAGCACTGTCTCAATTTAAATGTGCATCCTTTTTTTTACTTGACTCTTTTTTAAATTTATTTTGCACCATTCCTATTTCAAATAAATGTACATTCTTGCCAGTATTCTGATCAAACAACATTTCTATTGATATTATTATTATTATTATTATTATTATTATTATTATTATTATTATTGTTGTTGTTATTGTTATTATTATTATTATTATTATTATTATTATTATTATTATTATTATTATTATTATTTCTTCATTCTTCAACATTTAACGTGTCCAATGGGCATCCGCAGAACACAATGAAAATAAGAGACCAAATTGAGCTCATTCCAGACATTTTCAAGAAGGGGCCACACTCAAACTCACATCACAGCTAGCTGAGGCAAGGCATTCTTATCTCAACACGAAGAGCACAATCACTACTCACACAAACAAACATTTCACAAGCACCTTCACCTGTCGGTCCACACACCTCCTAGCACCCAAATGCCACAATCAACCCACAAAGACTGCACCAAGACAAGTAGACTGATTAAAGACTGTATTAGGTTCAGGAACACAGGCTCTAGCCCCAGACCTTTTCGAGTGTATGCCAATTACCAGTTGGCCTGGCAGATTGTCCGCAAACAGTCCCAGACCTTTTTTTGTGCCAACCAAATTACCAATTGGCCCGGCAAGCTGTTCACGAACCCTCTGTGTCTTTTTCCAAGGGTCCGCTAACACACCAAGTACAAACCAAGACAGCCCAAAAGACCGTGCCAAGACACAGCTCATCAGCTGATCCAAGACAGTCCGAAGACTGTTTTCAAGGCACCTTCCGGAGTCCGGTGTCAACCAAGCAAGGCAGTCTGCAAACAGCACCCAAGACAGCCCAAAATTGTTCCAATACAAGAGGACAGGCTTCAGCCCCAGACCTTTTCAAAACCAAATCCAATTACCAGTTGGTCTGGCAGATGACCTGTGAACGGTCCTTGACTGAGTCCCAGACAAAGAGGCCAATTAAGAGTTGGCCCGGTAGACTGCTCACAAGCGCTCTGTATCCCTCAAGGGTCAGCAGACCCACCAAGTCCAAGACAAGACAGTCCACAGACTGTACCAGGCACGGCCTGCAGGCTTGTGTCATGCAAGCAAGGCACCATTTTCCAAGAATCAAATCACTCACCTGGTACACACAGGTAAAGCAAGCTATTCTCCACTGCTGACTCTCTGGACCAAAGGGTCAGCTCCAAGGTTTTGCCATCAGGACCCTGGCCAAGGGCATCTAGCCGGGATCCATCCAATCAGGAGGGCGGAGCAGTTGCGAGAATCAAGCTCGGTCTTGTGTGTGAAGGGCCCGATCCGCCCAACCGACCAGACACCACCCTGACCCCTGCGACCCGATTATGAGTGAAGGGGCCTTTTTTGCAGGGTCCCTGTTTGGGCACCAACTAAAGGATGTGGCCCTCTGAGGGCCCTGCGGGTTATTTCACACAATCACCTCTATGCCTTCCCAAATGAAGAGTCGGTCCGTCAGTAGAGAATACAAACTTACTTTATTAGTAGTTCTCTGCAGAGAGGGCCCTGGTCAGACCTTCACCCTGAGATGGATGCTGGAGGGACTGTCTCCCAACAGGTTACAGTAGGTAACAAGCATTTGCATTTACGTGAGTTTGAGCTATTGACATAAATGACAATGCGTTTTATTTTTGCTTTCATTCTCAAAACATAAATAAAAGGCATTGTCATTTACAATATCAATAGCTTAAACTCGCGTAAATGCGAGACCTATTGCAGTGAAAAAGCTTGTTCTTCGTACTATTACTCTACATTGAAATTAATTTTTCATGCGGAAATGTTGACATAAATGAAACTTCTGTGAATACACATATAAACACACAGCAGGGCACAACTGAATTCAGCATAAACCATTTACTAACTGGAGTTATGGCTTGCTTGGAAGTGTACTGTGTTCCACTTCAAGCAGCCATATGGCATTCATTAGGGAGGAATTGGGTTTATAGTGTTTACATACTGTTTTTGTCCAAGTCTAAAACGATTACTCACATAGAAGCCGTTTTTGTAGATGAGCACAGTTAATTAAATTCAAGTTTTATTCATGATTTAAAAAAAGTAAAAAGCTAAGCTTCTGACCCAATTACAGGAAATGACCTTTGTGTGGCAGCATACTTCATGTGCTGAACAGAGCGCCCTCTCGGGTGTCGAGTCATAGATTAAACAACATGAATGCACTGTTCGCCTTGGCAGTCATTTCTCAATCAAAACGGAAACTGGTAAAGCTGCTTTCAGCGACACACCAGGCCTTTCCTCGTGGGGAGCCTGGGCTGGGAGGAGCGCATGCGGCTGTGGGTTAGCCTCGCGCCTGCACAGGTGGATACATATCCACCCACATGTGTCACTGCAAGCTTCCTCGGCTGTGCTGGGCCTCTTGCTATACACTGTTTCCACTTCTTCATAGAACTGCAGAATGCCGTTCAGTCTGAAGGCTGCCACTTCGGAGGGTAACGGCCCTGAAAGCGCCCTGTTATTGGTGAGTGAAACCTGCAATCCAGTACGCTGATCAATGTGTGCTTGTGAACTTTCCAGGTGCTTTGGACATATTGTATTTTCTGTTGGTTGGCTGGTGTGTTTCGGTGGATCTCGCTTCCACATAGCCTAAACCGCCCAAGTGTCTCTGTGTGTGTTGCCAGACCTCTCCAAACCAAGCCTGAACAATGAGCACGAGGCAAGGACACAGTGCAAGCATGACTAGCATCAGACGACGGGTGGGTGGGGCCTAAGGGAGACAGGGCGTGCACCAACCCCACTTCCAAAGAAGCCTGTCAGAAAACCAACGACAATAGATCTCACAAGCGAGCAACGCATGCGCTGCAACGCAGGCTAGACCTAAAAAGGACTTCCTATCCATCTCTAACCAAGCCCAATGTGGAAAGTTACTGGCCTGGGCTGAACATGAACAATGGAACACAGAGAGATGAGCTAACATGACAGATGGGAACATTATATCAGTACTGCAAGGCCACATCACCAGAGTTTGAAATAAAGACAGAAACCAGCACATGTCCAAACATTACCCTGTGTTTGTGACACATACACTGGCTCCTCAAAACGGTTTGGAGTCAATCACCAAATCACACACTTAAATGGAGGGTTGTGATTGCAAAACGTTAAATAAAAACAACGTATTGGTTCTGCTCATTGTGTATATCAGGCAGAAATGGCCACACTGAGTAATACCTGCGCTATTTCACTGTGTTAAGAACCCCCGCTGAAAAGTCACGCCTGAATTGTCACTGTACTGTCCCTTTACATGGCCAGAAGCTTAGATGAAAAGTCCAGCTACTGTCAGATGCTATCTCTGGCCAGAATTGCAGAGATATCCTATAATATGACTGTTACCTCTCAAATAACCCTGCTTTCAAGTGCAAGTACCTTCATTATTGTATCCATGACCAGCAGTCAACTGTTGTCTCCTTAAATGTGCAGTCGCTGTCTAATAAATCCCATCGTGTATGTTAGCAAGTTTGAGTCCCACTGAATGGTGTCAGCTGCTTCTGGCTGTGTTTTTAACCCAGTGAAAGATGCATTTAGCTTCTGTCACGCAATCCAACTAGTCGAAAGGCATTTTTCATGTCGTATAGTTTTGGTGATTGTTGTTGCATCTAACTCCAGAAGGTTGTATTGCACGAAATTATAGGGTGCGAGTGGGTTAGATATTGTAACAATTCAATCTTTAGTCTATTTGAAATCTTCCTTCGCATTTCATGCGACTTGCTATATTATATTTACTTCTTTGTCCATGGTGACATTTGAAGATATTTTCATATTGTTTATCATTCTCTTTTTCAAAGGATGCCATTTGTTTGCTATGTATATTTACTGTACCATACAATATTCTCTTTATGTATGAGGGTCTCTTGTACCATGCTGTGTGATGTTTGTGTGTGAGGTTCTACTGTATCACCCTGTCCTTTAACATTCTGTGTGCTGTTTTTGATTGTGGATGTTCTGTACTATGCTGCTCGTCTGTGATGGTCTCTTATATCATGCTGTATGCTGTTTGAGTGTGAGGGTCTGTTGCCTTCTTTTTTCTGTGTGAGAATTTCTTGTACTACACTGCATGCTGATTGCCTGTGGGGTTGCCTTGTACCACACTGTATGCTATTTGTGTATGTGATTGTCCTGTACCATACGGTATGATGTTTGTTTGAGGCTATCCTGTAATTTGCTGTATGCTATTTTTTTGTGAGGGTCTCCTATATCATGCAGTATGCTGTTTGTGAGTGAGGATCGACTTTACCATACACTATTCTCTTTGTGAATGAGTGTGCTTTATAGCATGCTCTGTGCTGTTTGTGTGTGAGGTACTGCTCTATAACCATGTCCTAAAACATGCTGTATGTTGTTCCTGAGTGCAGATGTTCTTTACCATGCTGTATGCTGTTTGTCTGTGAGGGTCTCCTATATCATAATGCATGCACTTTTTGTGAGGGTTTCCAGTAGCGCAATTACAGGAGTTTGAGCTATTGGCATTGTAAATGACAATGCCTTTTCTATGTGTTAATGATCAAAACAGATAAATAAAAGGCATTGTCATTTACAATGCCAATAGCTTAAACTCTTGCAAATGTGAGACTTATTGCATTGCACATGCTTGTTTGTTGTTGTTAACTTCCCCTGACAACACTCCTTTATGATACTTCTACTAAAGCTGGGAGACATTTAAAATACCGCCGCCACCGCCGAGAGTCACACGTGGGCAGAGAGCAGGCCATTGGACTTACCGCCGACACCGCCAAGAGTCAAAGGGCATCGGACTCCGCGCCGCCGCTCCGGGAGACTACAACTCCCGGCAGGCCTCGCGGCGGCGCGTGCTGAGTGACGCGGGTCGCGCCTTGAGAGCGCACACTGAGGCATAAAGCAACCAGAAGCCCGGCAGAGCGGGGGAGACATTTAAAATACCACCGCCACCGCCAAGAGTCACACGTGGGCAGGGAGCAGGCCATTGGACTTACCGCCGACACCGCCAAGAGTCAAAGGGCATCGGACTCCGCGCCGCCGCTCCGGGAGACTACAACTCCCGGCAGGCCTCGCGGCGGCGCGTGCTGAGTGACGCGGGTCGCGCCTTGAGAGCGCACACTGAGGCATAAAGCAACCAGAAGCCCGGCAGAGCAGGAGAGACATTTAAAATACCGCCACCACCGCCGAGAGTCACACGTGGGCAGAGAGCAGGCCATTGGACTTACCGCCGACACCGCCAAGAGTCAAAGGGCATCGGACTCCGCGCCGCCGCTCCGGGAGACTACAACTCCCAGCAGGCCTCGCGGCGGCGCGTGCTGAGTGACGCGGGTCGTGCCTTGAGAGCGCACACTGAGGCATAAAGCAACCAGAAGCCCCGCGTCGCGGGACGCGAGCGGGACGCCTGGGGCGAAGCCCGGGCAAAGGGCGGGCCCTCTGTGGCCCTCAGAGGCCTGAGGAGCCTGGCCTGTGCCAGACACCCTGCCCGACTGCTAGTTGCCCAAGGACAGCGAGACATCATAACTGTAAGTTGGCTAAATATTGAAGCTACCCACCATTGTGAGCCTGCAAGATATTGACATCCTGAGATTGGTATTTGTAGCTGGCCAAAACGTTCACCTGCTTTACTGTTGGATATTATTTGGGTCTGTCATGAACTGCCCAGAGACCAGAAGCATGGCAGCTGCTGGAGTAAAGAAGCTGACCGGTACTCTGGATGAGTTTATCGTCCGCACTCATGCCCTTATTGATGAAGGGATTATATTGATGGACAGAAGGGTGTCCCAAGATTTAGCTATGGCTAAGCGTTCCTCTTTAGGCCATATTGCACAAGCTTGTACTCCTAATAGTGTATCTGCTCCGAACACTCTTGTAATGGTACACAAGGATGGGGGCTGTAATGTGCCAGGCTCCCAGGAAGGCCTGGAGGCAACCCCTAATCTCTCCTTATTAGTGGATAGCGGCCCGGCTGCTAATGAGACTGAAAACACAACTACAGCTAGTGCCTTAAATGAAAGGGGCAGGAAAGAGGGGGCAATACCTAAACAAAAGAGTAATAAACAAAAGTCCATTAAATCTACCACTCGAAAAGGGAAAAAAGCCCATATTGGTAAGAATCAAGATCCAATTCATTTGGATCCGATGCCCTTGAATGTGAGCACCAATTTAGTTGTTCATACTCATACTAATGACATCATGGGAGGGCCTCAGGCAAATGTGGGCTTACCATTAAGTCTACCAGATGAAACTGTCTTAGATAATTTCGTAGTAAATAAAGAAGAAATCCAAGTATATTCAGGAAAATCCAGGATTTAATGAGCTGCAGCACAGTACTTCCAACCTCCAAGAAGTCAGTCCAAGTAAAAACATTTTAGATCATAACAATTCCAAATGGAATCACATGGACAGTGTGCATGTGCAACAAAGAACAAAGATTCTATTAAAAGGGAAATATGTACAGGGTAGGTTAAAAGGGAAATACATTGTAAATCAGAATATAACACATTTTCCCCCTTAAAGAAATAAGGAAGGAAACTGACATTTTTAACAGCTGTAAAAAACATCCAGTATATATAAAACAACTACGATACACATTTTGAAACTCTTCTAACATTCCATCTTTTTCCATCTTGTGTAACCACACTATTATGATAAACTTTCATAACTTTCATAGGCTTACCGAATTTGTTTTCTCCCTTGGCAATATAACCTGGTTTGCGAATCCTAACAACATCACCAACCATGAATTCTGGTTGCTTAACATTCATCCTAGAATCATAATTGCATTTGTATTTGCCTTGTTTGAGTTTCACTTTCTCAGCCACATCCTTAACATTCACATCAGTCATTTGATGACTAGAACTTTTTTTAGACCACCAAGGACATAAACCAGAAACAGGATCTCTACCTTTTAGTAAACGAAAAGGAGAAACCTCAGTAGTGGCATGGGGTGTAATACGGTATAACCATAACTTTTCTCTCAATTTATCTTTCCACAAACCTCCAGATTTACGAGCCCAAACTATGTCTTGTTTGAGGACCCGATTATATCTCTCCACTAGTCCATTACCTTGTGGTTCATACAGAGCAGTGGTACAATGCTTTATGCCATACATACTCAAAAACTCTGACATCAGTGAGGATTTAAACTGTACCCCATTATCAGATACAATACATTCCGGAAAACCTTCTCTGGAAAAAAATCTCTTTTAAAAATAGGATAACACTCTCTGTATTAGGATGAGGTACTAGTTTGACCTCAGGCCACTTGGAGTGATAGTCCATAGCAACTATAGCAAATCTACATTCCTGTGGTAAAAAATTGAACGGACCAGCAATATCAATCCCTAATTTTTGCCATGGATGGTCTGGCCACTTCACAGGAACTAAAGGTGCCGGATCACACTTGCACGATTTATCACTCTTAATGCACTCAGGACACTCTCTGACAAACTTATCCACCAATCTATCAACTCCTGGCCACCAGAAGTTAGACCTAATAAGTCTTTTCATAGAAGACATTCCCATGTGACATTCATGACTCATTTGTAAAATAACATTTCTTACAGCCAAAGGTGGAATACACTTCCCAGCTCTGAATAAGAGATTTCCCTCAATGCCCAATTCATCAGCAATGTTGTAGAATGGTAAAATCTCAGCAGGAACATGTTCCTTGGAAGGCCACCCCAAATTCACATAGTCTCTAACCTTACATAACAGATCATCCTCATTCATACTTTTCATCCACATATCCTCTGATATAACATTGTATTTTTCTGACAACATTTCAGAAATACTAGTTACCACCTCCGTATCTTCTTCAACCCCAGCACCTGGATATGGCAACCTAGACAAACAATCTGCAGTTACATTTAGTTTTCCAGGTACATATTCAATGTCAAAATTATATTCCTGCAAACGTGACATCAATCTAGCAATGCGAGCTGTAGCATTTAATCCTCCACCAGGTGAAAGAATGCCCACCAATGGTTTGTGATCAGTACGTATCAAAAACCTTGCACCCCAAATGTAATTCCGGAAATGCTCAACACCCCATACGCATCCCAACAATTCTTTTTCCATGACAGCATACCGTCTTTCAGTTTGGTTCAAGGATCTAGATGCAAAGGCAACATTCCAATCCTCCTTGCCTGAACGTTGTGAAAGCACACAACCTAAGCCATAAAGACTTGCGTCTACCATCAAAATGCAAAGTTTATTCAAGCAAAAAGGCCTTAGAGTAGGGGCTGACACCATATCAAGTTTAACACTTTCAAAAGCATCTTGCTGTTTAGGTCCCCACAAAAACTCTACATCCTTCCTGGTTAACTCTCTTAACAGCTCCATCTTGGTCGCAAAACTTGCAATAAACTTGCTGTAATATTCACAAAGTCCTAGAAACGATAACAACTTGTCTTTACAATCTGGTGCAGGAGCTTTTAGGATAGCATCAACCAATGATCTTTTTGGAGCAACACCATTACCAGAAATGGTGTGTCCCAAATACTCTATAGTTTTCTGAAATAACTTACACTTCTTACTCTTAATAGTAAGTCCAAACTTATTTAACATTTTACACACATTCCTCAAATGCTCCATGTGCGTCTCATCACATTTGGAGAAAATCAAGATATCGTCTTGAAAACACTTCACGTATTCACTCATGTCTTTAAAAATATGATACATAGATCTCTGAAAAACAGAGGCTGCCGACGCCAAACCAAACGGCATCCGTTTAAACTGAAACAAACCCTGTGGTGTGATAAAAGCTGTGAGATGACGTGATTCCTCTGCTAACACAACCTGATGATACGCCGATCTCAAGTCCAAAGTGGAAAATATAACACCTCCTCCTAGCATGCTCACAACCTCGTTGATATTGGGCAGGGGATGACAATCTACCACTATGTTTGCATTAAGTGCTCTCAAATCTATGCATAACCTCAAAGATTTGTCAGGTTTGCGTGCCAAAACCACTGGCGAAACCCATTCGGATGATTCTATCTCCTCTATAACATTATTTTTCAACATGTCATTTAGTGCATCACTTAACTCTTCTCTAACATTTAGTGGTACGGGTCTAAGTTTTTGTACAACAGGCATAGCTCGTTGTTTAAGCTTAATGACATGAGTGAAACCACTTAGTTTACCCAATTTATCTAAAAAAACACTAGGAAACTCGTCCGACAGTGTCTTCCAAACATTACTCTCTTCTACCGATCTGATACCTTCTTCTAACATATCACAATCATGTGACACCATGACAGGATCTTTGTTGCGTGGATTCAATGTAATGTGAAGTCTGAATTGATCCCGCCACCCCAAAACATTCACTCCCTTTACAACAACATACAGTTTGATATATGCAGATTGGTCCTTAAAATAAATCATGGAAGCAATATACCCTATAAAATCAATACTAGAACCATTAAAACCTTTCGCCATGACATCAGGGGGACACAACTCACTCTTAGAAATTATATTCTTGTACATTTCATCAAAATACTTCTCAGTTATGATGGTCCAAGGAGACCCAGAATCAGCCATCAACTCTAATTCAACTCCCTTAAACCTAACAACACATTTAGGGGACTCCAAATAATCCTCCTCGAGCAAACTCAAACTTATTATAGACACAATCATCCCACTTACTCTATTAGATTCATCAGACACAGCATGTTCATATATAATTAAACTTGAATCGAAATCTGTCTCATCTCTCACACAAGAAATTTCTTTCTTCTTGAAATAGTTGCTTTTGTCCCCACTTTTCTTTTTGTCCTCTCTGCAAGAGTTAGAAAAATGACCCACCTTTCCACACTTATTGCACTCCTTGCCTAAAGCAGGACAAAATTTGAAAGAAGCTACATGATTGTAACTTCCACATCTAAAACACACAATGCGGTTACGCAATCCAAACCTATGACTTTGACTTTGAGGACCTCTTGCAACATTGTTCATCGCACATACTTCTTCAGTTAACTTATCATTCTTACTACTCTTATTGCTTGTTTCCTCTATCGTTTTCATCCATTTGTTGGACTGTTCAAAAGCTTTAGCAGTAGAAATACATTCTAACAAGGTTGGATTGCCTACAATCCACAACTGTTCTTGTGTTTTCTTGCATTTAACATTCACAATTATGTTATCTCTAAGCATCTCATCTGTCATATTACCAAAATTACATGGCACAACTAAAGCTCTCAAACCTGTTAAAAAATCATCAAATGATTCATTTTCCTTTTGTGCTCTGGTATAGAACTTGTAACGATTTAACGCTATACTAGTTGTAGGCTTAAAACGTGTTTCTACACGAAGCATTGCTTCATCAAAGACACCAGCGTCACCAGGAACAGGTGGTAAATTCCTAAAAATGGCTTGCCCTTCGGAACCCAGACAATGAAGAAAAATATTTTTCTTCCTCTCATTACCCATCCTTTCTCCATCAATAGCCTTTAAATAAGTTAAAAATTCCTCCTTCCATCTGTTCCATGGAATGGGAGGATCACCTTTACTTTGTAAAAATTTTGAAGGCGGATCAAACTGCATTGTGAAAAATAATGAATAACTGATTACAATTAAATGAACACAAAAGGAATGAAATGAATAAATAAACTACAAGAGAATAACGAATAACATTAAAATATTAAATTAATGCTTGAGTCCATGAGCTGTGAGCTGCAAAATACACAAGCTGTGTACATCAGCGCCGGTGAAATTAGATCCAGTGTACACACGTTGTGCACATCAACGTTGGTATTTCTTTTAAGAATAACTGGAACACCTGAAAACCACGTTAAATAAATCAACAGTACCTCAGCAACGTGTCCGATGCTCTCGAGCGCTAAGGAGAATCCAAACATAAACAAATATGGCCACCGTAGTTTTACGCGACCTCAATGCGTGTAACTATGGCAACAGAAACACAACAAATGCGCTCCAACGCGGCTTCACGCTCCAAGGTTCCAACGCGGCTTCACGTTCAAACGCGCTTCACTTCCGGTGACAGCAGAACAATGCACAGCGTATCCACGGTGATAATGGCACTTGGAAGCTCCGTCATGCTGCAGATATTTGCACGCGAAAGCCTTCGTCTCGTGTTGACAGTCTTCGCTCGAGACCCTCGTTGAGATTTTCAAAGGTAAACACAGCGCAACTTACTTGATGCTTCCACAGCGCAATAAAAATGTCAAAATCCAGTGAGATATCACTTTGACATTCTAGTCTTTAAAATTGTCAAATGAAAGCACTTCTCTATTCTCTTTTAAAATAGAAGCCATAAATCCAATGAAGATGTAAAAAAATAATCCAAACTTCCTTAAAATCAGATGTACCACACCTGTGCTGCTGTAGAAGTAGTAGGTACTGGTCACCCTCGTCGCCAATTTTGTAGTAAATAAAGAAGAAATCCAAGTATATTCAGGAAAATCCAGGATTTAATGAGCTGCAGCACAGTACTTCCAACCTCCAAGAAGTCAGTCCAAGTTAAAACATTTTAGATCATAACAATTCCAAATGGAATCACATGGACAGTGTGCATGTGCAACAAAGAACAAAGATTCTATTAAAAGGGAAATATGTACAGGGTAGGTTAAAAGGGAAATACATTGTAAATCAGAATATAACAAGTAGCTTGGAGGGAATTATGGAACTAAGCGGTGAAGTTGACAATCAAGCTAGAGGTAGTGAGGACAGTAGTAGCCTAAGCATGGTTAATAATAACATCTTTGAAATGCTAAAAATCCTCCTAGAACCGATTGAGGTTAGGTTACGCTGTTTGGAAACTATACTGAATAATATTCATAAAGATATTAGTGCCCCTAGCTTTAATTTGAACAATAAAGTTCCACAAACAAAGCCTACTACGAATAGGCCACCCGCAGCTGCTAAAAGTGTCCCCACCACTAATCTACCTCCAAAACCCACCACTAATCTAACTCCAAAACCCATACCAACACCTAAAATTCCCACCACAATTGACAAAGTAGTGCCACTCACACAAACTCCTAAATTACAGCAGGACAAAGATAATTTAGAAAAAAGGGAGGTGCGTAGAAACATACACCTACCCCCAAAAGCTGCACCATATGTTGTGGTTCTCACCGGAGTCCCTAAACCGGATGCCAAATCAAACGAAAATAATGGGGGACTTGTAAATAAAACAATACACTGGCTGAATGATAACTACCCTCTCCCCCCAGCCATCAAAAGTAACATACTGATGGTTGAAAGGGCTCCATGGGTTGGGTATAATAAAAAAAGGACACACAGTGATTGCGTGGTGATAACATTTGAGAACCCACGCACTGCCGAATATATCACAACGAGGCCCCCAAGAAACTTTGGTCTGTCCATTGTGGCTAGGGCACTATCTTACTTCTACCCTGAGGGTGAACACCCGGATAATAGGTGGAGTTGGACCAGGGATAACCGACACCAAGGTGGTAAAAACGGTCAGGCTTTTGAAAACAACTACTATAATACACAGTGGGATGGGAGGTATGAGGATGGTTGGAATGTAGTGAAACATAGAGGGAGGCCTCCTTACTTTCGCCCACAAAGTTATGATCCAGGATGGCCAGGCAATCTGCAATTTCCTCCGATCTTTCCGTGTTATAACCGGTTTGATTGCTTGGAAGCTGTGGATTGACTCCCCAAGATCAAGGAAGATGCTCTGAAGACAACTAAATCTGTGGACTTGGGTTTGACAAACCTTTCGGGGTGTGAAGAGACACAAGAAACACGAGCGGGGGATGAGACTACACAAGGGAGCCAGGTCAGGCAAGCTGGTGTTATTGTAGACACTCTACCCACAGAAGATTATTGTAAGGTGGTCTTTTGGAACGTGGCAGGGTTAAAGCAGAAGATTTCCAATCCATCCTGGGATGATGCCATTACCGACGTGGGTATATTAGCCCTTCAAGAAACTTGGGCCACCGCGCCGATACATCTCAATGGCTATAAAACTTATTTTACCCCTGCGGTGGGAGGAGTACACGGAAGACCCAAGGGAGGATTGACTGTGTATATATCCAATCTGCTAGTCTATGATAAAATCTCCTTTTCCCCTGGATCCAGTTACTATCAAAAAATAGTGATAGACACAAGGAAGGGTCCAAAGATGGTTCTTTTTAACTTTTACAATAACTGCTTAGGTAGCATGATTAAGGATGTACTTGCTACTCTAACCTTAGATATGCAGTATGAACTTGATATGAGTAGAAGGGGCGACGTTATGTTATTATGGGGGGGTGATTTTAATTGTACTCTTTGTAAAAAGGGTCAGAGGGGTATTTGCGGTTTAATGTTGGAACAGGATATCAACCTGACGCATTTTGAACATACCCTATTAGGTGATTTATTAAATGAGATGATTTTTAATTTTGACTTCAGGTTCTCAAATGAGTTAGCCCATCACACAATGTCATTTGTTCCAACTTTTGTTGGGCGGGGGGCCTCATCTACTATTGATTTTAGTTTGTGTACGCATAGCTCTGCGGGTAGATTGATTAGCTCGAGTATCATGGACTTACCACTGAGTGACCACCTTCCACAGGTATTAAAAATGGAGAACCTATTTGCTGTACCCGATAATAGAGTATGTCCCAACCAAATGGTCCAGGATGTGAAGTTGGGTACCCAAAATGGCTATAACCTTAAATGGAGTAGAGTGGTCCCGGATGATTTTTTGTTTAAATTACTGAATAAGTGCATGAGTAGTTTTTTGATCTGTTTAGATGAATATGCAGAGAGTAGCGAAATAATAACCCATTTTAATATCATCTCTACCACAATTAAGGAAGCACTGTGGGTTGCAAGGAAAAATTCCCTAAAGTCCAATAGGAAATGGTTCGATAAAAAGTGCACTAAAGCCTTAACAAAGCTTAGATATGCGATTCATAAAAGACCACGGGATGTAATCCTAATTAGAAATTCAAGGAGGGATTATAATATAGTATTGAAGGACAGGAAGGCCTCGATAATAAGGGAGGCATGGGACAACTTATGTGCGGCGTCACAATCAAAGGATCCGGCTGCTTTTTGGAAGGTCATTAACACCCCCCTCCTATACGAACAAAAACCACGCATGGAAATCGCCGTTTCAGAAGATGAGTGGGTGGCTCACTTTTCCTCCCTTTATAGGGCTGTGGAACCAGTCCCTGACACAGGCCAGGACGCGGTGCTGCTAAATTTAGATACATCTAAAGCCCTGGTTGTAACCCTTCCTGAAGTCCTTGCGAGCTTGAAGGCGACTAAGGGGGGTAAGGCGGCTGGACCAGACGGTATACCAGCTGACCTCTATAAGGCTAACATCGAATTATGGGGGCCACTGCTAGTCCAGCTTTTTAATGTTGCTTTGGCAAATAGTCCAATTCCTACTTGGTTTACATCGGTCATAGTCCCAATTTTTAAGAAAGGGGACAGGCTAAATTGTACTTGCTATAGGCCAATTTCCTTATTGGACTCTTCCATAAAAATTTTGGGGAGAGTGGTTTTAGTTAAATTGCAAAGCTGGGCTGAAGATAATGGGGTGGTAAGTGATTTTCAATTTGGGTTCCAAAAGGGTTTAGGGACTATAGAGCAAGGATTGAATCTGTTTACCTTGCAACAGAAGTATATCAAGGTTAAAAAACAACGTCTATACCTCACATTTGTTGATTTATCATCAGCTTTTGACTGTGTGTCACATAATAAATTGTGGTCAATTATGGCTGAATTGGGGGTAGACAATGCTATTATATGCTTTCTGAGAGATCTATATTCCGGGGCCACCGCAAGTGTCCGATATGGGAAAAATGGTGAATGCAGTAGACAATTCGGGATTGGTCGGGGTGTCCGCCAAGGGTGCGTTTTAGCCCCCTTTTTATTTTTGTTATATATAAACGGAATGGAGAAGCACCTCGTGCAGGAGGGTAGGGACATGCCTATGGTGGGTGGAAGGCCTGTCCCTGCCCTGATGTACGCTGATGATGCTGTTTTGATGGCACGCACCCCAATGGCTTTACAAACTTTGGTTACATCTTTTAACAGTTTCATGCTTGGTTTAGATCTGAAAATCATTTGTTCTAAAACTTTGTCTATGTATTGTGGGTCAAGAACAAGCAAGCATCTGAAGCCAATTTTTGTAAATTCCAATTCCTTAGAAAGGACCCCCACCTTCCCATATCTGGGGATATTGTTTCATGAAAGTGGCTCATGGACCACTGCAATTCATGCTAGATCTTTGTTATTTTCCAAAACTATTATGGCCCTAAAATGCTTTATGAAAAAATTAGGAAAAAAACCCATAAAGGAGATTTTAACTGTTTACAATGCGACTTGTTTATCTGTAGTTACCTACGGATCAGGATTGTGGGGTTACTCAAATATTAGTTCAATTCAAACTATGGAAAATAAGTTTTTACGTCACATTTTGTCCGTACCCGAAAGTACTGCAACGATGATATGCCACGCTGAATTGGGAGTACCTTATGTTACTGAAACTATCAAAATTCAGCCAATCCTTCTCTGGCACAGGGTTTGGACAAATGATGAATGTGTGGTTAACCGGGCTATTTTAAAGGATATTTTAGCATTGGACAATATTAAAGACTTTAAATGGATATGCTACGTCAGAAACTTTCTCGAAGAATTAAGTTGCCCCCAATACTTTGAGGATCCACTATCAATGGCATACATATCTAGAAGAGATCTGAAAAATTTGTGTATGTCGTACCTCAGGGAAAAAAGACATATAGAGGAGGCGAGAAAAAAGACTGTTTCTGCTCATCAGGATATTTTATGTGGAGAGAAATTACAGCCATATTTATCATTGTATATGTCCAACCATGAACGCTTCCTTTTGACCCGGTTTAGACTTAACATTGTTTTTAGGACATTATCTTTCCCTGTGATGAATTGTTGGTCAAAAGACTTATGTTTTTGTCCATGTGATGATGTATCCCCACAATCTGACATACATATACTATTTTTTTGTAAATTTTATACTTTTTTCCGAAGAAAATTCATCATCCCTATTCTTAAAGATTTAAATGTATACAGATGTCGCCTAGCGTTTTTAGAGTGCCAGAAAATGGAAACTGTTTTTATGGTAGCCTCACTTGCCGAATTTTTAAAATCAGTTTTTAAGTGTCGTAAATCAATTCAAATGGATTAATTTTCTATGTTGTACACATGTACTTAATTTTGGTGTTTTCTTTTTCTTTGTGATTTTAAAAAATGTTTACTTGACCCCTTGTAAATTGTACCTTTCATGCTACTTTTATGGTTATTCTTCTTTTATAACCGAATAAAGTATTTTTGAATCTTGAATCTACTAAAGCTGCTCACAATGTTTAAGCCCCATTCACTGTCAAGATAAGATCTCTTCCCACAAAAAGGCAGACATCTTTTAACAGTATACTGGAATATGTGATTTATATTACTTAGATGTGTAAAGTAAATGCTTTAGCCTTAAAACGTTTGTTGCATTTCATATTCATGCCTCAGTACCTTTCTTTGCACTTTGTCGGCATTATCTTATAGATTTTTTCAACGTAATGTATTTAGTAATTTTTATCAAATTCTAAATGTTAGAATAAACATTGCACGTTAAAAATAAAGTTAATATACAAGAGCTGTGGTATATTGTGCTACACAGGCAGCCACAAGTTCAGTTACTGTTATACCTGCTGCTCAGCCAGAGTGACGGTGTGAGAGAATGTTGATGAGTGGAATGTTCATGAGTGTGTGAGTCAGTTGGTGCATGGGCTAAGCAGCAGGGAGGCCCCAGTGACCTTGACATTGGTCCACCCAACCCAAGTGTGCCAGTTTGTCCCTCTCTCCCTGCTGTCTTTGTAGAGTTGTTCCTGTCCTGCTACATTGGGAGACAGGGAACAAAGTCCACTTACTGGAGGACTTGTCAAGAGGAGTGACCAGTGTCAGGTTCCTTGTGCTTTTTTACTCGCAAGTGCCCCAGAGACATACTTTACCCTGCTACCGTTGTAACAGAGAAGACCTGATGTTCCTTCTTGTTCCAACCCAGCTCTGTGCCCTCAGCAATGAATGTTACTCATATTGCTTGTTGCCATTTGTTGTACTCTGTACCTGTATTTACATATTGTACTTTCTTGTCGTTGGTATCTCCGACTCCTACCTCCCCTCCTTTCCACGGTGTCATGGTTTTTCCCTCCCTTGGAATGTTGAGAGTGAAGCTCACCTTGGAATGTTGGTGAACATCAGTTGCCAGCTGGTGCTTGAGGATCTGAAACAATAAACGGCGTTCTACTTCTACTTGGTCTTTGCTGTTTATATCTAACAAATTGGCGATGATTGGCTGCGTGGGGGCGGCTCCAGATTCCTTTCTCCTACTTCTTCTGAATCAGCTGATGAACTGCTTTTTCTTGATTGAGTGTGCCCTCGTCGTGCAAGTCCGGCTGTGGAAGCACCTTGGTTGTCACCTGATTTTGGCGCTGTTCGGGACTGCAATTCTGGTATGATCTCTCCATTTACCCTCAAATAGCTGTGCAGAGGGTTATTTTTCCCCCTGTTGCTCTGAGCCCTGACGTGTGGAGGCGCGACCTTGATCAGCTGCTCCTGTCAATTTTTGGCTGTTTAGGGCTGATGAACGTGTAGGTGAAAGCATTCTGCTTTTATTCACCTGTGTGGACCGTCAGCAGCGTTTCTTTCCACTGACGTACGTGCTAGTGAAAGCATAGCCATTTTCTGCCTCCATCAGCAGCCTCTCAGACGACGTACGGGTGGAGGGAAGCCCTTGAGTTTTATTCCTCTCTGTCACTGTGGGGAGCGTTGTACCTCGCTCCTTGCAAGAGCACCGATGGTGGTTGTCTGCCTCAGCTGTCCCTGACGTGTGGGCTGACAGGATGTTCTGTGTGCTAAACAGACATTTCCTCATACCAAAATCTTCTGAGGAATCTCTGTGGTGCAATTACGTGATCAGCGCCTCAGATCAGCTGCGACGACCCCCGACTACACAATTTTTCTCAGCTGTTCTGTCGAGAGTGGCACAGGGCATTTCCGGGTCCATTTCGCTCCCTGCAGTATACGACTGGGAGCGTCTGTTACTGTAGTGTTTGTTCAGTTCAGCTGTGCTGTCAGGAGCGGCGAAGGGGCATTCCTGTGTCAGTTCGAGTCCCTCCCAGGTGCTGAAGTGTTTAGCCTGCCAGCTTATTACATCGCTGACAGGCACAGCTTAATCTTATTAAGGAAAACCCTTGTTGCCATTGATTTCACGCGGGGCCAGGTGCTGAAGTGTTTAGCCTGCCAGCATATTACATCGCTGACAGGCACAGCTTAATCGTATTAAGGAAAATATCTTGCTTGCCAGTTTATTATAGACGATTGCTGAACACTAATTGGTTGCCTGCCTATTTTTACATCGCTGACAGGCACAGCTCACTAATTCCAGTGTTACTATTCTTTTACCTAGGCACTAAGCATTATTTTTTTCACTCTAATATCCTATTACAATTGTATCATTTTTATTTATTGTACAATATTAGTGTTAGCAACTTTACAGTATTCCTCTCATTTCTCTTCACTACACGCTTTCATTCTTCCTTCTTTTCCTCCTTTTCGTCCTTCTCTTCTTTCACCTAAGTGGCGTCATTTGCAATGTCTCAACCTCCGCCCTGCTTAAATGAAGAAGGGGAACCACCTATTCTTTGGAAGAGATGGGTGAATATTTTTTAATCCTATCTTGTTGCTATTGGGGAGACAGATTCTCTTCAGTTCGCAAGAACCATATTCTGTTACATAATTTGGGTAAACAGGCAAGAGAAATCTATGATGATCTCCCTGACATAGTAATTGAGGGTGGAAGTGGTAGTGATGAGGCTCATGGAGATCCCCAACATGATATTTATCAAAATACATTTTCAAAATTGGAAAGCCAATTTGGAGAGAAAATAAATGTTCTTGAACGCCACCATTTTTTTTCCTTGAGAGCACAAGGGAAGAATGAAAAAGTGATAAATGATATTGCTGTATTGAGAGGGCTAGCCTCTACGTGCGAGTTTGGTATGTTAACAGAATCTTTGATCAGGGATCAATTAGTTAGGTGTACGTTTGACAAAAATATTCAAGAGAAAGTACTTGCTGATGCTCCTGATTTAAAACAAGCAATTGATATTGCTGAAAGTATTGAGCATACAGCGTTTTGTATGAATGAAATGAGAGACTCTGTGGAAGTCAAACAAATTAATGATAAGGATGTACTTAAGGTGTCAACTAAGGATGTGAAGAACAAGTTGTCTTTCAATGAACAGGAGAAACAAAGTACTGCTGTTTCTGAATTCAAATGCTTTCGTAGTGGTAACCCCAATCCTTAAGCCAATAATGCAAATTGCCCTGCTAGAAATGTTGTATGCAGGAAATGCAATAAACGTGGTCATTTTTCAAAAGCATGTAATATTCCTAGGAAGAATGTCACTCACATGGTTCACAGTGAGACTATATCAGAAGACATTGTGTTTCAAGTAGCAGACTCCAAAGATTTATCAAACAGCAACTACCCTAAATGTGAAATTCTTCTTGATGATATTCCTTATGAAATGTTTGCAGATTCATGTTCCCCCTATACCCTTATAAGTGAAGATACATTTTTGACCAAGTCAGGTAGCAAGGATTATCAAAACAGATAAATAAAAGGCATGTCAATCCTGAGGGTTCTAACCAGGATCCGATACTTTTGGTGAGCATGTTAGTCACGCAGATCAATTGCAAAGATAGGGTTACGGTGGGGAAAGTATACATTACAAAGAATGGGTCAAATTTATTAGGGTGGAAACACCAGAAAGATCTTGGAAAAAAATGAGACCCCAATGCACCTGAACCTGTGTATTTGGTAGAAAGATTCAGCGTAGGAAAAGAAGAGTGTGAAGAGTTTCCTGAAGTATTTTCAGATAGATTGGGTTTACTGAAAGGGTTCTCACATAAAATCAAATTAAAGAAACAACACAAACCATCCGTCCATAAAGCTAGATCGGTCCCTTTACTTATAAGAGATCCTCTCAAGAGAGAATTGGAGAGATTAGAAACCTGCGGGGTAATTGAAAGTATAGATAGCTCAGAATGGTTGGCTCGCATAGTGGTAGCATCTAAGGATGGTGGGAAAGGTATCCGCCTATGTTTTGATCTTAGAGACCTTAATTCTAACATTTGGGTGGATAGACACCCCCTTCCCAACATTAAGGGAATGCTCAGTGTTATAAAAGGTGCTAGGTATTTCAGTGTGCTTGACCTTTCCGCAGCATACCATCAAGTAGCTCTCCATCCTGAGTCTAAATACCTAACATCATTCATCACACCTTTTGGAGCTTACTGATTCAACAGAATGCCGTTTAGCCTTGCTTCGGCCGCGGCAGTGTTCCAACGTATAATGCAACACATATTGAAGGTTTGGATTGAGTGGCACCCTCCAATACCTGGAACACCCGATCTTCCAATAAGGATTGCAGCCAGGTGAGAGCTAGCCCTGTTACTCCAAGTATCTTATGTGTGAGAGCAGGATGTTATGATCCACTGTGTCAAAGGCGGCACTAAGATCCAGCAAAATAATTGGCACTAAGATCCAGCAAAATAATTGCTAGTGCCGCCTTGGTCCAGGTACCTCCGAGCTGATTCTGTCACTGCCAAAAGGGCAACTTCCGTCCTGAGCTTCGGGCGGAAGCCTGCTTGAGACTCATGGATAAGCATGAGCGGGAAATCCGTTACGCTCGCAGATTTTGGGGATTTTTGGGAAATCCGCAATCCGCAAATTTTGCGGATTTCCCGCAAAATCCGCAAAAAAAATCCGCGAATGTAACGGGTTCAAAAGTTGAACCCCCACTCATGCAACTATTTTACAATGGCGCAATTTGCGAAATTGTACAAAACCCTCGCGAACTTGCAGAAACCCGTGCGAACATAAAAAAATAAAAAAATCCGCAAATTCGTGGGAATTCGCGGATTTTGCGGATTGCTAGTTCGCAAATCCGCAAAATTCGCAAACGCAAGATTCGCAAAATTCGCCCATACCTAGTACCTACTCATGGAGTAGGTTGTTAGACTCCAGATGGTTCACCAGAATGGAAATGATATGCTTCTCTAGCAGCTTGCCCAACCATGGCAGGACGGAGATCGTACGGTAATTAGCCATGATTGCAGGATCGAGGTTGGGCTTTTTCACTAGTGCTCTGATTTTGGCGCATTTCATTCCAACGGCACTGTTCCTGCAGTGATGGAGGCATTTAGAATGTTCATAATTTCTGGTCTGATTATATCAGCGACTAGAAGAATGCGAAAAAGGACTACAAGAGGACTCTGTGCTGAAAGAGTTCAAAAACATAATCTGTAAGGGTTGGCTAAGCACCATTAAAGATCTTCCTGAGATTCCTAAACCATACTGGTTAATGAGAGATGAATTATCTCTAATTGGGGATCAAATCTACAGAGGCAACAGAATTGTCCCACCGACCAACATGCTAGAACGCAT
Organism: Lissotriton vulgaris; assembly: GCF_964263255.1. Classification (NCBI taxonomy): domain Eukaryota; kingdom Metazoa; phylum Chordata; class Amphibia; order Caudata; family Salamandridae; genus Lissotriton; species Lissotriton vulgaris. Next base: position 1,530,425,665 of record NC_141693.1, read on the forward strand.
CATTGAAATAGCACATGAGGGACATCCGGGAAGAAGTATGACCAAAAGCAAAATTAGATCAAGTTATTGGTTACCAAACATGGACTACATGGCAGAGCGGAAAGTGAAGGATTGCTTAGCCTGTGGTACGTGTGACAAATCCAAAATCATTCGCAAAGCGCCTCTCATCCCCGTGTCAGTTCCTTCCAAACCCTGGGACAAACTTGGCCTAGAAATTATTGGTCCAATTAACTTACTAAATCTCTTTAACAGATTTATGTGTGTGCTCATTGATTACAATTCACATTGGATCTCTACAAAGTTGTTTCCCTCTATCACCACGTCATACCTAATTCATTTTTTGATTGACATGTTCTCGAGAGAAGGAATACCAAGTACCTTGATCACCGACAACAGGGTTCAATTTAAGTCAGATGAGATAAAATGTTCTTATCCAATTCGGCCATCACACATGTGAAAACTGTGTTGTATTGTTCAAAGGCCAATGGGCTGGTGGAAAGGGCCAACAGAATGATAAAGAACACTATTCGGTTGGCTGTCACGACACAAGAACCCTTAGAGGATGCCTTAAGACGGATTCTGTGGTCATATCACACAGCTCCCAATGCCGTCTCAGGAGTTTCACCATTTGTGTCTCATAAGGGAAGGAATCCTGGTTCCAAACTCACTCCTAATTGGCTAAAAGGTGGGAACCCCGTCTGGGTAGATAGGGAGTCTTTCAGAGAGAAAGTGGACCATCATCAAGATAATTACAAAGCTTAATATGACATGAAATGGGGAACCACCAGGAAACTTTGGCATTTTGGCCAATGGGTAGTTGTCAAAAGACCCCAGGTTGGTCAATCAAAGGTATCCTCATTTTCCAAACCCCTAAGAATCCAGCGTGTAAACAACAATACTGTTATTTTGGAAGTTGGTAGAAGTTGGAGCATGGACAATATTGCTAGCTGCCCCAATGTATGTATTCGTCGGCCTGACAGAGATGAGGATCAGGATGACTCTTTTCCCAACATGCAACGGCCCAAGGAAGTCAGGACACGTCAACCCCCACGATGGCAAGGGGACTACGAAATGTGATTTGTTTCTTCCCTATTCAAATGGAGGTGTGTTGTAATCTGTACCTGTATTTACATATTGTACTTTTTTGTAGTTGGATTCTCCCACTCCTACCTCCCCTCCTTTCCACTGTGTCATGGTTTTTCCCTCCCTTAGAATGTTGAGAGTGAAGATCACCTTAGAATGTTGGTGAACTTCAGTTGCCAGCTGGTGCTTGAGGAATTGGAACAATAAACAGCTTTCTACTTCTACTTGGTCTTTGCTTTTTATATCTAACACCTACCTCACACATAGTTACAAGCTACTGTGTTATGAGCACCGTGTCTACTCTACTCACTATGTTTCGTGGTGGCAACTCACTGGCACCCCGCAGGAATCAGAAAAGTGGCACCCCTGGTGAGCTATTACATGTACTTGTGGTGGAAAACACTTGTTTTACTGCAAAGTTTATTGTGCCAGTGGAGCTGTAGTTTGAAAGGAAAATAATGCTTATCGTGAACTTGTTCACATGCAGAGTAATACTTATGTTCGTTTATTTGTCTTGAACTGCGTCTTGTATTTCACAGCAACTTGGAGTTTGTCGGAATTTCTCCACTATGGGTAAACACTTTGGGTGCGAGATCAAGCACCAATGTACAGCTATTTTACTCCTTTTTCTCTGCTCAACTGGAACTTGGATATCCTTGTTTAACCCCTTCACTGCTGCGGCTATTCCGCCGCAGGGCTAAGGGGGCGGGGGGCCACGCAGCGCGCCCATGCTGGTGACGGAACCGCTCCGTCACCAGCCGCGGTTGCGCTGTGCTCATGACGGAGCGGTTCCGTCACCAGCAGGGGAGGGGTTAAAGTACTCTGTGGTTCCATACTACTTCTTTATAACAGCTGTGCATGGGGACCGTGCTGTACTTCGGGTGAAGAGTCACTCACCAGAGTGAAGTTTTTTGTATTTCATTTCAATTGGTCAATGCTTTACTGTTATCTTTGTTTTGAATTTCACAGTGTTTACTTCTAATTGTTTCTTCCTCATTTCTTCAGGTCCCTTAATGTCATGTTTAACTTGTTAACAGGTATGCCAGGTTTGTATTATTACTTATTCTGTGTGCATTTAATTTGTTTATTGTTGATTTAGAGTCTATGTGCTATGCACCATGTGCCTCTTTTATAGCGCTTGTTCTTACTTCATTACTCCAAGTCTACTATCTAGTGTTTTTCTACTGAAAGTTTATTCATTGGTAGAGTGCCATGTGTTACATTTCAGATTGGTAATTCAGAGCAGGGTTGAAGCTAGTTTTTCTACATTTGTGGTGGTCTGCACATATATTGTTTGCGTAATTTTGTTCCTGTTGTTCTTAAGGGTAGTGTTTAAGTGTTTAAGTCATGTGGTGTTGCTGAGTTCCTGTTTTTTTCGTATGCTTGGTGTGAAGCCTGATTTTTGAGGGTGAGTACATGTATTAGTGATTGGTTTTTCCTTACTACTTGATTGGATGTTTAGTTGTGCATGTTTCACTCGTTCTGTTTGGAGTCCCTTTCCCACACATTCCACCCAGTCTTTTGTCGGGGGAAGGGCTGAAGTTGTTGAATTAAGCGTTGTGCGCTTACGTTGCAAACAACAGTGTCATGATTTGAATGGTGCAGTAGCACGGGCCTGAAAGTGGTCAGAACTCTGGTAAACACATAGGGGGCAGATTTACAAGCCCCTTGCAACACTTTTGCATCACCTTGGCATCACTTTTGTAACGCAGTGGCGGCATAAACAATGCGGCCAATTAACAATGTGATGCATCTAGGGAGATACATTCCATTGTCACATTATACCTGCATCAGGTATAATATATGCAGGGTGAGCAAACCCATGGAGGAAAGCCTTGTAAAAGTGAAGCAGTGAAATCTACAAGATTTCACTGCGCCACTTCTAGGATGCCACTGCCTCAAAACCTTATGCCTGCTTGAAGCAGGCATAGGGAGTGACGCAGTGTAGTGATAATAGGCTTCAACGTGCATTGCTGGAGTTGCATCGTGCTTGTGACACGACTCCAGCAATGCGTGACTGTCCGGCAACAGATGCGTCGGAATTCTGATGCATCTGTCAATCCTTGCGCCATGGTTATAAATACGGGGCAACCATGGTGGCGCAAGGGTTGCGCACGCTGGCGCAGGAAACTAACGGCTCTACAGATGCATGTTTCTTGTAAATCTGCCTGATGGTATTGCTATATTTGACTACTAAGCAGGCAATCACAATTGCAGTTACCTGGCAGTTAAAAGGGACTTGAATTGAATGGTGCAGCAGGTACAGATTGTTGCTAACATTTTAAACTAAACAGGCAGGGCCATGATTTCAATGGTGCAGCAGGTGCAGTGACACCAGGACCAAAAGCTCTAAGCATCGCAATAAACACCCACAATTTCTATGTAATACTATTCAATATTCAATCACAAGTGCAGCTATCTTGCTGGCAACAGGGTCAATATTTTAATGGTGCAGCAGGTGAAGTGGCACTAAGCCCAGACCTCCTTAAACACCTATTATTGCTATATTTTACAGCTAAACAGGTTGTCATAAGTTCAGTTATCTAGCAAGCACTGGGGTCATGATTTCAATTGTGCAGTGGCACTGGGGCCTAAAGCTTCAGCACCCCACTAAACACCTAACAATGCTATAAGTGCAATTACATTGCAGTTAAAAGTGACTTGATTTGAATGGTGCAGCGGGTGCAGTAGCAGCAGGAACAAAACTCTAGGCACCCCTCTAAACACATGATATTGCTAGATTTTACTACTAAACAGGCAGTCACAAGTACTGTTACCTTGCAGACAACAGGGTCATGATTTGAATGGTGCAGCAGGTGCAATGGCACAGGGCCAAAAGTTGGCAGAACTCCTCTAAACATGTGATATTGCTATATTTTACTACTATACAGGCAGACAATTGCAGTTATCTTGCAGTTAAAAGGGGATTGATTTGAATGGAGCAGGAGGTGCAGTGTTACTAGGGCCAAACGTTTTAGGGGCCCGACACGCACAGAATATTGCTAAATTGGACATCTAAACAGGCAGTGACCAGTGCTTTTACCTTGCAAGTACTTGGGTCATGATTTCAATGGTGCAGCAGGTGCAGTGACACCAGAACCAAATGGTGAAGGAACCCCTCTAAACACCAAATATTGCAATATTTTACTACTAAATAGGCAATTACAAGTGCAGTCATGATTTGAATGGTGCAGCAGGTGCAGTGGCACTGGGGCCAACAGCTGTCATAGCCCCTCTAAGCCCCAAATATTGCAATATTTTACTACCAAACAGGCAGTCACAAATGCAGTTATCTTTCAGGCGCTGGGGGTATGATTTGAATAGGGTAGCAGGTACAGAGGCTCTGGGCCCAAAAGTTGCCAGAACTCATCTCAACATTTCTATTACATCAATGAATTCCGTTATGTCCCTCCTACATTTTATTTTTCAAAATCTTGCTATTACTTACCCACACTATACCACTAGTAACAGCACAATATCTTCCGTTTTTGTATATAAACAAATCATAACACTTTAACCTCATAGATGCTATTAAACATCCCTCCCCAGTGCTGCGCTGTCCATTGGAACTAGTGCTGAATGGACGTCCAATGGTCGTGCGCAGCACTGGGGAGGTAGTGCTGCCGTTGGCCAATGCACCGAGGCAGCACTTAAGGGGTTAACAGACTTTATGTAAATTATATTGTACAACTACGCAGCAAGCTACAACAAAAAAAGCTTATTATTGATCACATAGGTGAAACCTAATGCATTTACCAATGCTTGTTTTATAATTACATTGCATGGAATAGTATGTTTGGGCAGAAAAGTATTTGAGAAGAGAAGGCTCTTGTTTTATATTTTATTTAGTTGTAAAATGCATTTGAATCATAATAAAATACATATGATATTAACATTTGAATTGGGAATATAATATGTCATTGAAACTGAACGGAAAGCAAATTAGGTTACATTTTCCTAATTTAAGTATTATTTGGATTTTTTTAGTGTATTATTGAAAATTCCGTCTTTGTACACTAGAATAGATTTATTAAACATAAACCCTTATACATGCACTCACAGCAATACACACATGCACTCAATCACTGCCTCAGCATTAAGGGTGGGCGGAGCTGGCACAGTGCCTCTCCAAGGAGTTTGCGCACTCACAAGATGTACAACATAGCATTTTTTTCAATGAAGAAGGACGTAAGATGAGCAGGAAGGAGAGTGGCCAGGCACAGGAGGTGGCAGACATGCATGAAAGTGCCTTCTTTTAACATTTTTAAAGAATTTGGGAAGTGGAGGGAACATCTAACTCTGCTCTGCCACAGAGGTGGAGTTTTGCCTACCTGAGAAATTGCAACGGAGTAGGTAGATCCCTGCAAAATCCGCTGGTGGAGCCGAGTTACCCGCCCAGGGTTACTCACCATGCACAACTCACATTAGTTCACCCAGGACTCTCATTCATGCACTCATTCACATGAACTCACTTGTGCATTTACTCACAATCTCAATAACTCATACACAATAGCTTACTCATAACTTTCTTTCACAAGCCATTCACATGAACTTATGCACCCTTTCAGTCTCTGTCTCAACAACCAAAACATTCACAGCAGCTCAACCATCAGGGCCGGGCTGAGACCGAAAAGCAGCTCTAGAAAATGGTATCAAAACATACCTGAGCTGCGAATAGCAAGAAAGCACAGTGAGCGGGTTTGCCCACTCTAAGGTGGGACTTGGGGATGTTCTTTCCCTAGAAATGTTTGAGAAAAATGGTGCACATGGTTCATTTTACAAAACATTTTTCATTATGTATTTGAATGCCATAATCATGAAAGTATACTACGCAATGAACATGCGATGCTCCACTGTACCCAGCCATGGTGGAAGGAACAAGGCATGTAGAGGAGTTCATATAGAGCAAAACAATAAGTATGGTGCACAGCTGGGTTGCAATGTTATTGTTAGGCTGAATTTGTTTGGGAAAATTATTCGTGTGTGGGTGCTCCTGCTGGTGGCGTAACCGTCCGTTTACGCTATTTGAAAGAATTATCAATAAGTGTGCTCATAAATTATGTACACATCCCAGCTTTGGGCACACCATAAGGGTTCGTCATAGAAGACAGACTCCTCAATGTTTTATGTTCAATTTATTTCTTGTTCATTTGAAGTTAACGAAGTAAATTAAGTTCATATTCATTTGTTTCAATATTCCATATGGTTCAATATTCAAATGGTTTCAAAAAAAGATGCTCCAAAAAAAGATGCTCCGATGCATCTCGGGCGGGGGTCGCCCTTTCTCAAGGAGCCCTGAAATTCAGAACGGTAATAATTTGCAACATAGCCCATCATGTTGATGAAATGCATTCATAAATGAATAATGTTCAATGCTCATGTAACAATAATGCAATTAAAACAAAGTGAATGATCAAAGCAATCATGCTCAAGCTCGGTGTGCTGGTAAGGTGTCAGTGAGGTAGGTGAGAGGGAACACAGGTTGCGGCGGGTGCGTAAAGGCGTGTAGGGAATCAGGGGGTGCCAAACGTTTGGGAGAAAGTAATCATAAAAAATTGCTCACATAATCTTGAAACTCGAGAGAAACTCACAGAGTGCTGTAATACAAAAACGTGACGCGTTTATCTTGGATGACAAAAATAAACTATCGTTTGGGTGACGAAAAATTAACACGCAGGCTGAGCAGCGTGAGGGTGTAGTTTGGGAAAAGGGAACCATACTATTATAGATAAAAAAGAGGACTACCAAGGGGATCTTCAATCACGGGAGGTAGCGTGTGGCGTCAAAACGCGCCAATAACATAAATGACGGATAGGTAACCGGCCATGGCGTCGGCCATCATTAAATGGGTTGTAGATGCGAAATGAACAATAAACGAGTTACATACCCGATATGATAGATAAGTAATTAGGGGGGGGGTTCAAAGGAATGTGCTGGATATGATGAAGTGAACGTGCTAAGATAAATGAGAATGCAATAAAGATGTACAAGATAAGGAAAACATAAACAATTGTACACGTTGGTGTTTACAGTGGCACAAAAGGTTCGTGTCCATATGTACCTGGTTGGTACTCATAAAAAACAACTAAGTTCAATACGGTCATTTAGACCAAATGGCTTCAAGGATTGCATGCGATATATCCATGCTGTTTCTTTCTGTAGAAGAATTGTATTATTGTCCTTTCCTTCTCTTTTTTCAATCACCTCCAACACCATGAATTTTAGTTGAGCTACATTATGGTTGTGTTCCATGAAATGCATAGCCACATTGGATTTTTCTTGTTTAGTCCGTATGTTTGACTTGTGCTCATTTAGGCGGATTTTTATTTTCCTCTCAGTCTTTCCAATATAGATTTTCCTGCAAGGGCATTTGAGTAGGTAGATTAAATTGGAAGAATCGCATGTGGCATTCACATTGATCTTGATTTCAGTGCCCTTCATTGGGTGATTAATTTTGTTGCCCTTAATTATGTTATTACAGTTGTTGCAATTAAGGCAAGGTCTTGTTCCTTTGAATATCATTTGTGGAACTGGGTCTCTAGATAAAATCTCTCTCATATTATTCGCTCTGGTATATGCGAATATTGGTGGGTGTTTAAAAAGGTCTTTGAATTCAGGTTCTGATGAGAAGATTCTCCAGTGGTTCAATATGATTTTTTTGTATCTTCCACTTAGTGTGGAGTGTTTTGATACTACCACCATTCTGGTGTCTTCACTTTTGTTTGCTCTCATGAGTGCTTTATCGCGGGTGATGTTGGATGCCTTGTTCATCGCTTCATTTACACTTGCAGGTGGGTATCCTCTCTCAGTGAATCTTAACTTCATTTCAATCAGTCTTTTTTCACAAACTTCCGAGTTCGAAACGATCCGTTTAACTCGCAGCATTTGACTGTAGGGTAAGTGCTGTTTTAATGAATTCTGGTGGAAGCTGGAGTAGTGTAGTGTGTTGTTGCGATCTGTCGCATTTCGAAATAAATCGGTTTCCAAACCTGCCTTGGTTCTTGTAATGGACACATCCAAAAAATGTATAGTTTGTTCGCTCATGTTCCAAGTGAGTTGGATTCGGTTGTCTTTGGTGTTGAGCTCACTTAAAGAGTTCTCTAATTTCTCTTTGGTTCCTTTCCAAATAAAGAATAAGTCGTCTATATAACGAACATACATGTGCAAGTGTTCCATCCAATCGGGGTTGTCATAGATATTCATTTTTTCGAATTCAGCCATGTATATGTTGGTATATGTCGGTGCGGCGCAATTGCCCATAGACATTCCAGACAACTGTTGAAACCATTGATTGTTATAGGTAAAGTAGCTGTGGTATAACGTGAATATCATTAATTCCATTAGAAACATCTGCATGGAGTCAGGGATATCACTGTTTAAGAGTATCTTCTCTATTGCGTCAATTCCTCCACCGTGAGGAATGGATGTGTATAAACTCTTAACGTCTGCTGTACATAATACCAAATTATCATCTTCTTTGATGCTCACTTATGAGAGCTTAAAAAAAAATTCAGTAGTGTCTTTTACGTAACTTTTAAGTTGTTTTACTAGGGGTTGAAGATAACGGTCAAGGAATTTCCCCACGGGTTCATGGAGAGACCCCTTTGTAGAGACGATAGGCCTAAAAGGAGGATCCAATAGGCACTTGTGTATTTTTGGAAGCATCGTTATAGTTGGACTTTTGGGATGTTCAACCAGTAGAAATTTCTTTGTTCGATCATCGATTATCCCCTGTTCATATGCGTTTGTTACTAACTTTGTTAGTGTTGTCTTGAATTGGCTGGTGGGATTGGATTCCAGTGGCATATAGGTGTTTAGATCCGAAATGTGTTCAATTGTCTTTGCTTGATACATGCTGGTATTGATGATAACAAGGGCGCCACCTTTATCAGCTTTGATGCATTTAATCGCTTGGTTTCCTGCAATTTTTCTTAACGTGTCATGATCTTTTTGTGTGATGTTTTGTTTAATCTTTTTCTTGAAGTTGATTTTCTCCAGGTCTTGTTTAACTAATGTTTCGAAAGTGTCAATGCTTTTGTGGCTGATCGGTGGCATATATGAACTTGAAGGGTGAAGGCCAAGAAGTTGGTCCGGTTTCTTTTCTGTGGATGGTGGAAGAACGTTTTCAAAAAAGTGGCGTAGCCGTAGTTTCCGTGTTAGTTTAAATGTACTTGTCTCTAACTCCAAAAGGTTAGTAAAAGTGATGGGAATGAATGATGTCCCTTGTTGTAAAAGATTGATTTCATGAGTTGATAGTTTGGTATCTGAAATGTTAATCACTAGCGATTCACTTTCTTTTTGTTGTCCTTTTTGGTGCTTCGTGTTGCTGGAATTCCTCTTTCCTTTTCTTTTGCTCCGCCTGGGTCGTCGGTTTCGCTTAGGCCTCCCTCTAAAAAAGGACCAGAAGTAGATGCATTTTCCTCGAGTGTGGTTGGGGTTTGTTCTTTGTCTTTGTATTCTCCTCTAACATTATGATCAAATGTTGTTTTTTCAGGTGCACGGCTGGAGGTGTCACTCCCAGATGAGGAAGTGTCTGTGTGTTGACTGAATAGTTTATTACGTCGACGTTGTGCATAAACATCAGCCCAGGTGTACACTTCACCTAATTTGTAATCGAGCGTATCGCGTCGAAATTTCCGAATTTTCCTATCATTAATTTCTTTGGTGTGTTTTTCTAATTGTATATTCACATCTTCTAACATCTTAGATAACTCTTCAGGTGTGATGGATTCTTCCAGCTCTTTTTCGACTTCTTTAATTTCATTTGTCAAGTCTTTGAGGATTGTTGATAGTTCCTCTACTATGAGAAGAATCAGGTTGCGGCTGCACTTGCTCAAAATGGCATTCCATTTCTCTTGAAAGCTCTTTGAGTTTTTACATAGGGAGGGTTTTAAAGCGATCCTGAGTCCACGGGGTATGCGCAGCGCTCGATGATATTTAATCAGGGTGTTAGCATGCAGTTGTTGATTGATCCTGCGCTTGGACAGGTATAGAAGATGTTTGACACATTGTTCTTTTGTGCGACTGGTGGTATCTTGTGTTAAGTCATCATTTATTAGGGCATAAATCCGTTCTTTTTCTTGATCTCCATAGGCCAGAAAGCTGGCTCTGGCGTCACTTGATTTGGAAATTTCTTCGTATTGCATAATGAGTTTAGATGCGTGCAACCACCTTGAGAACGGAAAAGTCAATTGTAAAGCAAAACAATAAGTATGGTGCACAGCTGGGTTGCTATGTTATTGTTGGGCTGAATTTGTTTGGGAAAATTATTCGTGTGTGGGTGCTCCTGCTGGTGGCGTAACTGTCCGTTTACGCTATTTGAAAGAATTATCAATAAGTGTGCTCATAAATTATGTACACATCCAAGCTTTGGGCACACCATGGGGTTCGTCATAGAAGACAGACTCCTTGAGAAAGGGCGACCCCCGCCCGAAATGCATCGGAGCATCTTTTTTTGGAGCATCTTTTTTTGAAACCATTTGAATATTGAACCATATGGAATATTGAAACAAATGAATATGAACTTAATTTACTTCGTTAAGTTCAAATGAACAAGAAATAAATTGAACATAAAACATTGAGGAGTCTGTCTTCTATCAATCTTTTACAAAAAGGGACATCATTCATTCCCACCACTTTTACTAACCTTCTTGAGTTAGAGACAAGTACACTTAAACTAACACGGAAACTATGGCTACGCCACGTTTTTGAAAACGTTCTTCCACAGAAAAGAAACCGGACCAACTTCTTGGCCTTCGCCCTTCAAGTTCATATATGCCACCGATCAGCCACAAAAGCATTGACACTTTCGAAACATTAGTTAAACAAGACCTGGAGAAAATCAACTTCAAGAAAAAGATTAAACAAAACATCACACAAAAAGATCATGACACGTTAAGAAAAACCGCAGGAAACCAAGCGATTAAATGCATCAAAGTTGATAAAGGTGGTGCCCTTGTTGTCATCAATACCAGCATGTATCAAGCAAAGACAATTGAACACATTTCTGATCTAAACACCTATATGCCACTGGAATCCAATCCCACCAGCCAATTCAAGACAACACTAACAAAGTTAGTAACAAACGCATATGAACAGGGGATAATCGATGATCGAACAAAGAAATTTCTACTGGTTGAACATCCCAAAAGTCCAACTATAACGATGCTTCCAAAAATACACAAGTGCCTATTGGATCCTCCTTTTAGGCCCATCGTCTCTACAAAGGGGTCTCTCCCTGAACCTGTGGGGAAATTCCTTGACCGTTATCTTGAACCCCTAGTAAAACAACTTAAAAGTTACGTAAAAGACACTACTGAATTTCTTCTTAAGCTCTCTGAATTGAGCATCAAAGAAGATGATAATTTGGTATTATGTACAGCAGACGTTAAGAGTTTATACACACCCATTCCTCACGGTGGAGGAATTGACGCAATAGAGAAGACACTCTTAAACAGTGATATCCCTGACTCCATGCAGATGTTTCTCATGGAATTAATGATATTCACGTTATACCACAGCTACTTTACCTATAACAATCAATGGTTTCAACAGTTGTCTGGAATGTCTATGGGCATTTGCGCCGCACCAACATATGCCAACATATACATGGCTGAATTCGAAAAAATGAATATCTATGACAACCCCGATTGGATGGAACACTTGCACATGTATGTTCGTTATATAGACGACTTATTCTTTATTTGGAAAGGCACCAAAGAGAAATTAGAGAACTCTTTAAGTGAGCTCAACACCAAAGACAACCGAATCCAACTCACTTGGAACATGAGCAAACAAACTATACATTTTTTGGATGTGTCCATTGCAAGAACCAAGGCAGGTTTGGAAACCGATTTATTTCGAAAAGCGACAGATCGCAACAACACACTACACTACTCCAGCTTCCACCAGAATTCATTAAAACAGCACTTACCCTACAGTCAAATGCTGCAAGTTAAACGGATCATTTCGAACTCGGAAGTTTGTGAAAAAAGACTGATTGAAATGAAGTTAAGATTCACTGAGAGAGGATACCCACCTGCAAGTGTAAATGAAGCGATGAACAAGGCATCCAACATCACCCGCGATAAAGCACTCATGAGAGCAAACAAAAGAGAAGACACCAGAATGGTGGTAGTATCAAAACACTCCACACTAAGTGGAAAATACAAAAAAATCACATTGAACCACTGGAGAATCTTATCATCAGAACCTGAATTCAAAGACCTTTTTAAAAACCCACCAATATTCGCATATACCAGAGCGAATAATATGAGAGAGATTTTATCTAGAGACCCAGTTCCACGAATGATATTCAAAGGAACAAGACCTTGCCTTAATTGCAACAACTGTTATAACATAATTAAGGGCAACAAAATTAATCACCCAATGAAGGGCACTGAAATCAAGATCAATGTGAATGCCACATGCGATTCTTCCAATTTAATCTACCTACTCAAATGCCCTTGCGGGAAAATCTATATTGGAAAGACTGAGAGAAAAATAAAAATCCGCCTAAATGAGCACAAGTCGAACATACGGACTAAACAAGAAAAATCCAATGTGGCTATGCATTTCATGGAACACAACCATAATGTAGCTCAACTAAAATTCATGGTGTTGGAGGTGATTGAAAAAAGAGAAGGAAAGGACAATAATAAAATTCTTCTACAGAAAGAAACAGCATGGATATATCGCATGCAATCCTTGAAGCCATTTGGTCTAAATGACCGTATTGAACTTAGTTGTTTTTTATGAGTACCAACCAGGTACATATGGACACGAACCTTTTTTGCCACTGTAAACACAAATGTGTACAATTGTTTATGTTTTCCTTATCTTGTACATCTTTATTGCATTCTCATTTATCTTAGCATGCACACTTCATCATATCCAGCACATTCCTTTGAAACCCCTCCCCCCACCCCCCTATTTACTTATCTATCACATCGGGTATGTAACTCGTTTATGGTTAATTTCGCATCTACAACCCATTTAATGATGGCCGACGCCATGGCCGGTTACCTATCCGTCATTTATGTTATTGGCGCGTTTTGACGCCACACGCTACCTCCCATGATTGAAGATCACCTTGGTAGTCCTCTTTTTTATCTATAATAGTATGGTTCGCTTTTCCCAAACTACACCCTCACGCTGCGGCGGATAAACGTTTTGCCGGCTACTATCGGATGAAGTCAACGGAGACGGCATGTACCCCATATAACCTCAGTAAGTCAGGATCAGCCTGCGTGTTAATTTTTCGTCACCCAAACGATAGTTTATTTTTGTCATCCAAGATAAACGCGTCAAGTTTTTGTATTACAGCACTCTGTGAGTTTCTCTCGAGTTTCAAGATTATGTGAGCATTTTTTACGATTACTTTCTCCCAAACGTTAGGCACCCCCTGATTCCCTACACGCCTTTACGCACCCGCAGTAACCTGTGTTCCCTCTCACCTACCTCACTGACACCGTACCAGCACACCGAGCATGAGCATGATTGCTTTGATCATTCACTTTGTTTTAATTGCATTATTGTTACATGAGCATTGAACATTATTCATTTATGAATGCATTTCATCAACATGATGGGCTATGTTGCAAATTATTACCGTTCTGAATTTCAGGGCTCCTTGAGAAAGGGCGACCCCCGACCGAAATGCATCGGAGCATCTTTTTTTGGAGCATCTTTTTTTGAAACCATTTGAATATTGAACCATATGGAATATTGAAACAAATGAATTTGAACTTAATTTACTTCGTTAACTTCAAATGAACAAGAAATAAATTGAACATAAAACATTGAGGAGTCTGTCTTCTATTCCGAACCCTTATGGTGTGCCCAAAGCTGGGATGTGTACATAATTTATGAGCACACTTATTGAGAGTTCATATAGAGGACAGAAAATAAGATGTCAGCTATGAAACCAAGAAGTGATTTATGCTACATTTCGAGTTTTCAAATAGCCAACTCTTCACTTGGGTATGGCATATCAACCTACAGTACATTGTATTCTAGGATTTGTAGTTTGAACACTATACATAATCACACATTGAAAAATTCCTACATACAAGGCATGCTGAAAGTGTCACACATTTTGGTGCCTCGTGGGATCTTTGAGTTCTCTGCCACAATATAATTTCAGGTTGGTTGGAAAAGATGCTCAGCTTACTCCCTAGAAGCAAATGAACAATATGGACATTTTTCCTCATGCTACACTGGAAATGCCTGGTTCTCAGTATTCCAGCACAGAACAGCCATCAGATTTTACAAGCATATTGATGCTATAAGAACAAGGTTTCAGTTTGTAGGAAGAATGGCGCACTGCCTTTTTGACGTTCGTGTCTAGGATTGAAAACGTAAGGTATGGTGCTCACAGGGAAGGGGAAACCTTTTAACTCCTTAATCTGTGTAGAAAGAACCTACAACATATTCATTTACCCGTCTCTCGTGCACACATATAATATTACAACATAATGTAAAAAAGTATTATTTAGAGGAAAACAGAACAGAATTCTTGGTTGATGTCTTTTGTTCTTTAATGCAGTATGTACAGCGGAGCCAGCCGACACGTGTTTCGTCAGCAAAACTAGTAGTTTCCTGACTCTTCAGGGTTGTATAGAAATACCACAGCTCAGGGAAGTCACTAAACCGGTGATAATTCCACCCCAGTAGGTTGCAAGTGAACCTGTGGATAATTGTTGGTGGTGATGAACAAATATTGATAGTAGAAACGGTCAGGTGAGTTAATCGAATGGAGTAATCAAATAAATAAATAAAGCTTTATTTCGATATAAGATTTCATATCATAAAAGCATACATTTAAAATACGTCAAATTCACCATACAGATTTCACTATATATCACAAAAAAGCCAGTATCATTACAATTTTTGTTGGAAAAAGTGGAAATAATGATCATATTCATACAAAAGAAATACAATAAATATTTTGGAAGATTATTTAAGATTATACAGTTCAAAGAGCCCTATGAGTTAAAACATTTTTTATATAAAAAGATATATACAGTCAATTCATTGAATTTCTAAATTTCACCAATAGTTTCAAAAATTCAATTAGAGTAAAGATCATTTTCGGGGTTTCCATTCTTTGTAGTTTAAAGAACGCCTCTCTACAGGAACGGATCCCCCAATCTTTAAGGATTGGTCTTAACAGAATTTTTCTAGGAACATGATAAAATTTACAGAATAAAGTGCAGTGCAAATTTGATTGGAGGGCCACATCATCACAGGGACAAGGCAAGATTTGTCTCGACCAATCATTACAAGATGGAAATGTGATCAGTCGAAAAAAGGAACCCATTCTAAATCTGGATAAAAGCATTCTAGCATAGCTATTTATATCACTATTAAGATATAATTGTGGGCCCCGCTCAGGAATTATATTTTGATAGGCTAGGACAGACTTTTTTAGTTTCTCCGTCTTCCATCTTTTATTCTCTAGATGGTCCATAACCATTTTGCGCAGCCCTTTCCTTGATATTGATTCCATGGTAGAGGGATTCTTGAAAAACTCTGGATGACCAATGTCATTCATCATATTTTCAACTGTCGATAGCCACTTAACACGCATAACGCCATCCAGTTGTAAGCAGTCGTATATAATGTTGCGATTAAAGACAGTTTCAGTGGTCAGCCAGAGTATATGCCATAGAAGGATGGGTTCCGTCATAATAATGTCCGAAATGTATGCAAGGCCAAGTTCTATGTGTATAAAATATTTTGGGGTGGATTTTGGTACCCCTAAGAGGTACCAGAGAAAACGATTCTCGGTCTGTTGTATACAAACCGCAGAATCGATTCCCCACACCCCTGAGCCATAAATCACCGTAGACACACATTTGGCTTTATAAATGACAATTAACTCTTTAACAGGTCTACCACCAATTTTACTTGCAAAATTCTACAAGGCACCAATGGCCTTGGAGAAAGCTAATTTTCTCGCTAGAATAGCTTGTTTCCAAGTAGATTTACGATGAAAACAAATCCCCAAGTAGGGGAATTGATCTGTAGTCTCTGTTTTTTTGTTATCTATGAAGACAGGGCAGGGTATTTTCTTTATTCCCCGTCGACAAGACATAGAGTAAGTTTTACTAATGTTAACCTTCAGTCCCTTCTCCCTCATAAAAAGATTGAACTTAGAGACTGCCCTCTGAAGTCCCAGTCTGGTCTGCGATAAAATTGCGGCATCATCCGCATATAAGAGGATGGGGACAGGGGAGCCCCGCACAACAGGGTAGTCGTAAGGAAAGCTGTTGAGATGATCACCAATTCCATCAATATAGAGTGAAAAGAGCAGGGGTGCCAAAATGCACCCCTGTCTTAATCCCCCTCCTAATTGAAAACATTGATGAGCACTCTCCCTGTTGTCCAAAGCTAACCCTCGCTCCGGCATCTTTATATAATTCTTTAATAAAATTTAAGATGGAAGGATCCAGATCGAGATTTTTAAGGACAGCCCACAGTTGTTTGTGTTCAACACAGTCAAATGCTGAACTTAAATCTATAAAAGTAATAAAAAGGTTCCCTTTTTTTGCTATGGTGTATTTGGAAATTAGGAGATGTAAATGAAGGCTCTGCTCAACCGTCCGCATACCTTGACGAAAACCATACTGAAAAAACGAAAGAATATTCGATTCTTCAATCCAATTTTGCATGCGTTTTAAGATGATTCGCCCCGCTACTTTCATTTGGGCATCAATCAATGAAATTGGACGGTAGCAGGACGGATCGTGCCTGTCCCCTTTTTTAAAAATGGGGACCACTATAGCTTCTGACCAGGTTTGTATTAGACCATGTGTATTAGCACAGTTCATCACTAAAGCTAACAGTGGGGCCCAAAAGTCTAGATTAGCTTTAAAAACATCTACAGGTATGCAGTCTGGACCTGGTGCCTTACTGGCCGGGCTTTCTCTAATAGCCAGACTCACCTCTTCACATGAAAAAACAAGATACAATGGAAGATTTTTCATGTGAGATTCGGAGACAGGAGGAAGTAGAATGCCACCCTCAGGAACAGTCAATTGTAGCTCCTGTACATCGTACAAATTTTTCAAATGAGCGACCCAGGTCTCCCCATCAATGGCAAGATCTATCATTTCTGGTTGGTTGCCTCGCCAGAAGGGGGCGTTTACTGCCTTTCAGAATGCCACAGCATCTTTACTTCTTGAGGCAAAGATTAGAGTTTCCCAGGCCTTTTGTTTCAAGGCTTTTTCTCTGTTCTTTATAGCCTTGCGATAATTACGTCTTGCCTGTCTAATAGCCTCTGTGGATCGCGGGGTGGTATGTAGCGCCTTTTTCAGATTTTTTAAGGCAGCAGTACAATGTTTATCAAACCAACCTCTCTTGTTATTAATTCCAGATTTAGGTTGCCGTGTCAATAGGGATTTAAGGGTCTGCTGAATTTTGTTAAACGAGTCTAATATTATTTGCGGGTCTTCTAATGGAGATAGGCATATGTTAATCTCCATGCGTCTCTCAGATACTAAATTTCCAAAAAGAGTTTCAGGGATCACTTTATCCCATTTAATAGTATAGCTATTTGTCCGTCCCATGGAAATATGGGGTTGGTAGTTAATAGTATTAGTATTCGTTTTTAACCTCTCTATATGTTTTCTTATGTTAAACATTAGAGCGTAATGGTCTTCATACACCTCGTCCAATGTTTTCCATGAGGAGAGCAAAATGGCATGTGATCCAGAAAAAAGGGTGAAGTCAATCACAGAATTAGATTCTCTTCCGTGGAAGGTGGTTTGAAAAGGTAATGACGGTGAGCATAATTCATTTACAAAATCTAGGTTAAAAAAGAAAAGAAAACTATTTAAACTATCCCCTAGTTTTGAATGACTAAAATGATTCGAGGTTTCAGCCATTATACAATCTAGGCCACAGAGTTCCTTTGGCCCATACTGGCAGGGACTACAGTTAAAATCACCTATCCAGGCGATCATACATTCCTTATTGGTACGTTCTTTCAAAGTGACAACTTCCTGAGTTAAATCATTTAAGGCTTGGTTTAAAGCTTCAAGAGCTAAATTATTATAGAAATTTATTATGATAAGATTAAGGGAGTTGCCCCATCCAATCATAATTATCTGGTAGGAGTCTTTTGGGATGTGTGTCAACACAGTTAGTCCACTAGTAATCTTAAGATATGTTACCAAACCGCCCTTGTTTCTGCCATGGTTTGTCGCCAACGCCGGAGCGTGCAAGGTCTGGTACCCCAATAAATGCACTGGGTTTAGGTCCCAAGTTTCTTGAAAACAGAGGATTGAGTGAGTGTTCACCATATCCAACCATGATTGTGATGCAATTTTAGATACAAGGCCGGCCACATTCCAACTAAGTATGGAATATACAATGTAAGCAGGGGTAGGAGTGCAGGTATTAGAAGGGGCCTCTACATTAATCTGATCACCAGGGATACATTTTTCAGGGAGGGATACAGTGTCAACAAGTTCTTCATTCCCACCAATACCCTCCATGTCACTTGTCACAGAATTAGTAGGAAAAATTAAACACTTTCCACTATCCAAATGCATACAATTTAACAACACTGGTGAGGCATTCTCCGCCCCACCCCGCCCCACCCCGCTCAACCTTTGTATCACTGGAAGTGGGAGTGATCACCATGTCATACAAATTCAGCGAACAAAGATTGAGATCATTACTAACACCGCTTTTCACTGCTAAAGGAACGCAGGTTTTCTCCCACATATTATTATTTAACTCTGCGGGACTACATATTAATGGAGAAGCACACAACAGGATATCCTCACCTTGGAAAACAGGGTTTCTCTTCAATCACAAACACTGTCTTGGTCCGAATTTTAGATTAGAGACCAAAAATATCAGAGCATGAATCGGCTTTTAAAGTAACTCTCCGCTTGATGCATTTCACGCTAGGATGATTCAATTGTTTTCACTCTTGTCTTTAGTTAAGTGATTTAATACGATGATCACACAACACGCGATCCTGCACAGTCTTTTCTCAGAAAAACCGATCAATGTATAATCGAGATACTCAGAGTGAAAACTATTTATCTTGCGTTTAAAATCAGCATATAAATGAAAATATACAGGCCTGTTTTTCTTCAATGAAACAAAGTATTTCCTGTTTTCCTTCAGTAAAAACGAAGTATTTTCTTGAGAATTTATTCTTCCCTTGAAGTTTTTTTTGATTATAAGAGGTGCTTCTTAGCTGCTTGGATTCTTTGCTGTGGCTAAAGCGTCGCCAAATTGTAATGAAGTATATTGTAGAAAATGCCAGCAGACATAATTACTTCAAGATGAATGTTTATTAGCCACAGCTGCAGCAGTTCCAGATTAACTGTGAAACATAGAATCACTAAACTGGAAATACACAGATAGCATTCTAGATTCCTATGACTTGAGGTCATAATGTAATAAAACCAAGATCACCACAAAATGTTACTTTGCGATGCTATAAGGAACAGTCATCAATTCTCCTGCTTGAAATTTGCAGATTCTCTTAACCATTTGTGAAAAAGGACCTGATTTTATTAAATACAAAAGAGGCAAATATTATACAGTCTGTTTATTTTACAGAACACTTCAATGAACTTTAATACCCATAATTCTGCAAACCCCAGCAGGAAGTGACGTATAACAAAAACAATCAACTACAGTATAAATTCCACTAATAACAAATGGCTTCTTTTTGTTGATGCATCCATAAGGTCTACAGTCGGCTGGAAGAGCAAAACAGTAGAGACAATAGAAAACCCTCAGTAAGAGTCATATTGTCATCTTGACCTTGGCACACCTTTCTGTCCCAAATTAGTCCGGACCTCCAGTCCACTCCAAGCCTGATATCTCAGCCAGCATTCTGGTTGGATGCCCCTGGCACTAGAGATTATCCAAAAGGCACAAATTAATCATTATCCAGGGGGTGGGTAACTTACTTTGGCGGTATAATACTCGCCTCCATCAACATACTAATAACCATAAAAGAAAAGAATAAGGGAGGCTCATAGTCCAGCAGCAGGTAGCCTATGAATGTTAACATAAAAGCAATACTGGGCAGTGAACTCTGCTCTGCCGGCAGAGGTTAGAGAGTTTTAGCTACTGGTGTGAACCCCAATATAGGCCTAGGTAGTTGCACAATCTTTTACCTACATTTGTCCTACGTTGCTCTACATAACGGTTCGGTGCGGACCTTTTACCTAGTTATGTGCCGAATAAATGTAAGGGTTTCTTCCTTATTTATTATGCATGGGGATTCTTAGTAACACTGTAGGATTACCATCTTCTGTATAATAACTCTGTGCAAAAGTCACCACTATCGTCATACTTGCCCGACAGGCCCACAATACCAAGACACATCTAGGTAGAATCCCTGAGGGTACTTTTTGAGCATATAAGTACCACATCTTTGCTGGACAATCCAGAGGAGAAGCTGAGACAAGATGCTGACGTCCCTGCACACAGACAGTCCAGCTCGCAGTGGTCTAAAATCCCTTGCGTGGTATCCAATTCGAGACTAAGCCGGGGTCCTTCGTTCTCTCCCATCAGGTAATAGGGTTGGCTCTTTCCTATGAGGATTCTTGGCTATACACCTGTATACAAGCTAGGCACATTTTGGGACAATTAGTTAGAGTTCGCATCTTAGGGGTACGCATGATTACTGCCATATATATATACGCCTGCATATACTCATTGTTTTAGCACCCTGGTAGAATTCTACCTTTTATTTACTCTGTTGGTGCTTATAACCGTATATATCTGTTTCTGTCTAATGGTTGTTTCAGCACACGTATTTTATACTAGAATGATGCTGGATCAATAAATGCTTACTGAACACATCTCCACCATTTATTCTGTATATCTCTCTGAGAACAAATGAGCATGAGTGACTGAGCAATAAGTACAGTTTTCACGATCCCTGAGGGGTCAGGGTTGTTATGTTCGTTGGTTGCCAGAATGTATTCGCTTCTTGGTAAGTTTTTGGGGCTAATTGTGGCACTGTGAGCTAGCTGGTTTACAGACCAATATATCCTTTGAGGGCGACTAGAATGATCAGTCTGGACACCAATCCCTTGGTTTCTGTTGTCTAAACAACCAGATCCAATATAGATTTGTAGGAACTACTTGACATGGCGCCGCCAATTTTGGTCTGTTTCTTATTTAATGGTCAAATCTGAGTAGTTCAGTTGTACTTTTCTCAGAGACCCCTACTCACATTAACCCAGAGCAGTCTGGAGTGGGGAGGGAAAATCTGCTGCAGCTGAGTACCTATATACCATATATTGGCTATAGGTTTATTCAAGCTTTAAGGATTATAGTTGCACACTGTGCAAACCTAATCAATTTCAGTTCTGCTGTTATCCTTATCAGTATTTGTGTTATCCCTCTAGTTGCATAAAAAGACTTCCTGACAGGTATTGGCAACTATTATCCGTATAGTTAAACAGCCTAACTCTCAGCCCAGATGCTGCGCACAATCTAAATTCTGCTGTTTGTTCTATCCTTTATTGATACATGAGGGAAACTGTATGAGCTTTTTCCAAAACTAATCGAGGGTTGCCCTGCATATCATC
This sequence comes from Lissotriton vulgaris, assembly GCF_964263255.1. Classification (NCBI taxonomy): domain Eukaryota; kingdom Metazoa; phylum Chordata; class Amphibia; order Caudata; family Salamandridae; genus Lissotriton; species Lissotriton vulgaris. The sequence continues at coordinate 1,530,447,324 of NC_141693.1, forward strand.
TGAGACATGCCAGTGTATGCCACTCTGTAGCTGAATTCAAACCATGTTTGATACTATTTACTGATTCAATCCAGCGATTTTCTTTCATAGTTAAGTTCTGATCTACATTTTTCTGCCTCATGGTGGGTTTCACCACTTCGATGATCCACTAGTCCATTTCCTTCTCACTATGCTTGCGAGTTCTACAATGCTCAACCAATGGGGCATTATCAACATTGCAGCGTATCCGTGATTGGTGCTACAATATTCTTTGCTTGGCCATCTGGGTTGTTTTCCCTATGTACGGTAAACCATAACGAATTCATTTATTAATGTATATATTTTTGTCATGAATGTACAATGTTCCAAAATGTGGAGTTCAGTTATAGCAACAACCAATGTATGCATCAATGTATATATTTGATCAGTTATAGCGAAGAAGATATGTATTAGATAAAGCTTAACAGCTCTATTTGCACACGGTTAAAAAAAGTTTTTAATTTTCATTCATCTGGGTACAGGTGTATCCTAGTGGTGGTGGACCATGCCACTAGGTACCTAGAAGCAATTCCGCTTAGGACCACTATAGCACCTGTGGTGGCAAGAACAATTTTGGGAGTGTCCTCAAGAGTGGGTTTCCCTAAGAAGGTAGTATCTGACAGAGGTACAAACTTTATATCTAGTTATTTGACTGCAATGAGGAAGGAGTGTGGAGTGAACAACAAATTCACCACACTCTATCACCCACAATGCAATGCTTTAGTTAAAAGATTCAACACAATCTTAAAGGGTATGATCAAGGGACTCCCATAAAAGCTCAGGAGGAGATAGGACATCCTACTACCCTGCATTTTATTAGTATACAGGGAGGTTCCTCAGAAGGAGATTGGTTACAGCCCTTTTGAACTTATGTTTGGGTATCCTGTAAGAGATCCCTTGTGTTCAGTGAAGGAGGGAAGGGAGTTACCTCTCAAACCCCCCAAATAGAACATAGTGGACTATGTACTTGGTCTCTGCTCCAGGAAGGCTGAGTACATGAAAAAGGCAACCAAAAACCATGAGGCTAGCCAGGAATTGCAAAAGTCCTGGCATGACCGAAAGGCTGTGCTGACTGTTTACCAGCCAGGACAGAAAGTATGGGTGTGGGAGCCTGTACCCCCAGCAGCCCTCCAAAACAATGGAGTGGCCCCTTACAATTATTGAACAGAAGGGAGAAGTTACCTATCTGGTAGACCTTGGAACTCCCAGGAGCCCCCATTGGGTGCTTCATGTCAACAGACTGAAACCTTATGTTGACAGGGCAGACATGGGCTTGCTCATGGCTATTGATGAGGGACAGGAGGAAGAGAGTGATCCACTCTCTGACCTGCTCTCACAGAGCCCTGATGATGGGTCAGTTGCTGGTGTAGCCTTGGCAGGCAACCTCACTGCTCAGCAACAATCTGATCGTAGACAGGTGCTCAATCAGTATAGGATCATGTTCTCACTGACTCCAAGTCAGGCTTTCTGGTGTACTCATGAAGTGGACACTGGGGACAGTCTGCCTGTTAAAAATACGATTACAGGTGACCAAGTCCAGAAGATGTTGGATTTGGGAGTTACTGAACCCTCGGATAGCCCTTGGGCTAGTCCAGTGGTCTTGGTACCTAAACCTCACACCCAGGGTGGTAAGAGAGAGATGAGGTTTTATGTTGACTACAGGGGTCTCAATGCAGTTACTAGGACTGATGGACTTCCAATACCAAGAGCAGATGAGCTTATAGATATGTTGGCCTCAGCCAAGTTTCTGAGCACATTTGATCTTACAGCTGACTACTGCCAGATCAGGTTAGCTGAGGATGCAAAAGAAAAGACAGCATTTTCTACCCCTAGTGGGCACTACCAATTTGTGGTAAAGCCCTTTGGTTTGAAGAATGCACCTGACACTTTTCAAACATTGGTGAACAAAGTCCTAACTGGCCTGGAAGACTGTAGTGCAGCATATCTAGATGATATTGCTGTATTTATCTCCACCTGGGAGGATCACCTGGTCCACCTGAGAAATATTTTGGAGGCCCTGCAGAAAGCAGGCCTAGCTCTCAAGGCTACTAAGTGCCAGATAGGGAAGAGTCAGGTTGTGTACCTGGGCCACATTTCAGGTGGAGGCCAGGTTCAACCATTACAGAGCAAAATCCAGACCATAATGGACTGGGTTTCTCCAACTACCCAGACTCAAGTCAGAGCTTTCTTGGGCCTGAGTGGGTACTACAGAAGAGTCGTCAAGGGGTATGGAGCCACTGTGACACCCCTGAATAACTTAACTTCCAAGAGAATGCCAAAGAAAGTTCAGTGGACGGTTAGCTGTCAAAAGGCATTTGATGACCTGAAGCAGGACATGTGCACTGCACCAATTCTGCAAAGTCCTAACTACTCCAAATAATTAATTGTCCAAAGAGATGCATCTGAGTCAGGGGTAGGGGCTGTGCTGTCACAATTCAATGATGAAGGTCAGGACCGACCAGTAGCTTTTATTAGCAGAAGGCTGACTCCTAGAGAGAAACGTTGGTCAGCTATTGAGAGGGAGGCCTTTGTTGTGGTTTGGGCTCTGAAGAAGCTGTGGCCATACTTGTTTGGCACTCACTTCACTGTTCAGACCGACCATAAGCCCCTTGTATGGCAAAAACAGATAAAGGGCGAAAACCCCATCGTTTTGAGGTCGTCCATTTCCCTACAGGGGATGGACTATACAGTGGAACATAGACCTGGGAGTAACCATGCCAATGTAGATGGACTCTCCAGATATTTCGACTTAGAACATGAAGACTCAACTGGTCAAAGTTAGTTTAATGTCCATGTGTTTGGGGGGGGGGGTTGTGTAGGAGAGTTGGATCTGCTTACTATGGTCACCCCCACTTTTTCTCTGTGTTTCACTGTTTTGCAACTTTATTCTGGCTGGGGCCCTGACTTTCAGCTGGAGGGAGGTCATGTTGGACCTAGCCCTCTCTGCAGGGTCACCCCCAAACATTTTGCCTTTGCCCTTCAATTTTTGCTGAATTCATTTTTGTTGGCCTTATGACTCTGTGCACCTTACCACTGCTAACCAGTACTACAGGGCTTTTACTCTTTCCCTGAAACATGGTCAAATTGCCTTGTAACCAATTGGCATATTTAATTTACCTATACGTCCCTTGTAGAGTGGTGTACTATATGTCCAGGGCCTGTAAATTAAATGCCACTAGGGAGCCTGCAACACTTATTGTGCCACCCACTGGACATGTCCCAGTTCTGCCACTGTAGCCAGAATGCAGTGTTTAAACTGCCATTTCGACGTGGCGTTTAAACCCCCATGCCAAACCTTAAACTCTCCATTTATTAGATACAACTCACCCCTCCGGTAGGCCTTGAGTATCCCAAAGGGCAGGGTGCTGTGTAATTAGAAGGTGGGACATGTACTTTTAAGTTTTACATGTCCTCGTAGTGAAAAAATCCTATCTTCATTTTTCACTACTGTGAGGCCTTCTTCTCAAATAGGATAACATTAGAGATTCCTTAATAAATGTATTAAATTGTAATTTTCAATTGGAAGCTGTTAACTAGGATGTATGACGTTACAACGCATACTTTTACCACGCATACCTTTACAACGCGGTTTTTACAACGCATACCATTACAACGCATAGCCCTTTGGGGTGCTGGATAGTTAATAGTTTAATTTACTATTCCAACTCCAGTCCCCGTGGACACTAGGGAAGGAGTTGGATAGTAAATTAAACGTATTCCCTATCCTAGAGCGCCCCCCAGCGCAATGCGTTGTGATGGTTTCCGTGGTAAAAGATTCGTTGTAACGGTTGTATACCGTTAACTATGTCAAGTTTGGCATCTATAAAATGATAATGATAAACTCTCTTTAATAGTAAATTCAGATTTTTCATTGCAATTTTATAAATGTTACTTTTAGAAAGTTCACATTTTCCTGCCCTATGCCCCTGATGCCTACAGCCCGTCTTGAGTCACATGACTGGGTGTAGCTAACAGTTACATTCTGTGAATTCCTCCAAGACAGACACACAATAGGAGATTAGGTGTGCCTCAATGGGCCATCTGCTGACAGCATGTGGGTGGAGATGGAGCTGAGTGAAGCCCCACCTACAACTGAATAGCATGTATTATCACTGCAACCAGCTTGAGACCAGGGCAAATGGAGTCAGGAAATGCCATGCTCTTCAAAGAACCCTTCCAGAAGCTTCCCCTTCCTTCCACAAGATGCACTGTTGTAGGACAGACTCACCCTTCAGCTCACTACTGGACATGCTGAAGGACTCTTAGAGGTCTACCTGCTGCTGTGACCAGCTACGCATTCTGCCAAACTGCTGCTGTGCCTGGAAGGGCTGCTTTGCTGCCTGGAGCCTGCCTTGAATGCCAAGAGCCCAGCCCTCCTGTTGAGCCCTGTATCTTCACCTTCACCCAGGATTGCCAGAAGTGACTCCAAGGGCTAGAGCTACCCCCAGACAGTGGAACCTCACTAGCGATAACTCAGCAGACCCATGACAGGTGTTAATGTGTACAGCCAGAGGGTAATTTTTGTTACAATTCCGAAAAGAACTAATGGACTCTTCAAACCTCTCTTTTAGGGAAGTAATGGTTCTACAATTGTAAAAGAATGTGCATACACATAATAGAAAAATGGTTGGTCCTTTACATCATGGTACCTGCAGTCCACAATTTACGTTCCCATCAGTGTTGACAGTAGTGTTACACCAAAATGTTGTGTAACACTACAGTGAACACTGACTGTGATGTAACACTACAGTCAACAGTGAGGGGAGTGCAGATTGTGGACTGCATGTACCATGACGTAAAGGAACAAACCTTTCTGGAAAGTGATGTAGTGTCTGTCCACACCCTTTTCACTGCCTAAAATTATTTTTCATGACCTCCTCTACTATTCATCTTACAACCCTTATGTTCCTTGTTTTTTAAATTGCATTCTGGCCCATTGATTACAATTTACCCAGCCCAAACATCGGATTCTGGCCGGCGCCGGAAAGTACGGCTTGAGTATCAGAGTTTGTGTCCAGACTGCAGACGTAAAGATACGTCTCATAAATTATCTTTGTGAATGCCAAAATTTTTAAAGTTAGACATTTGTCTCAGATTGCCTTTGTGAATTGGGGTAGTTGTGTAGAGTACTGTGCAACTTGCAGGGTACTGGTTTGGTCCTAATGAGATAGTTCTGGTAGTCGGTTGAGTGTCTCACTAGGTATTCAGTGGCTTCAATATAACTACAAGCTGAAGATTGCCTGTAACCAAGAAATGAAAGGGTTGAATGCTTTCAGTACCACTGTAACCCTTCCCTCTTTGAGACAGACGAACGAAAACCATTTACACGATGCTTTTTCGCACAGGAATCTGGACTATTTCAGTATTCAACATGTTTCAATCATTATTTCTGCACCCAAAACCGACAGTAAGGTATAATAAAGTTAAACTGTATGAACCAATTTACGTTAGTTTTATTAAATATTCACAGTCTAGTCATATGGATTTACTTTTAAGTAAGAGATATCCAATTTTGGTCAGATTACATGTAGGCGTTGCAATGTTATCGTTTGCTTTTCATTTCGTAATAGACATTTGTTTCCACAGTACAGAAGTTCTGTGCATTCCGTAGTGTGTTAGTGTAAACACAAATTAAATATCTTGCCACCAGTATTATTTAGAAACGCAGAGGCAAGATTATCAAGAGAAACAACTTGAGAAAGGAATTGCTTTAGAATTTCAAGTAAAAACAATTATTAAGTGTAACCACCCATCCAATTCAAACACTTATAGTTAGAGTAATGCACAGCACCACACTCAGAGACATGCACAAAGATTCAGGTGCTCTCAAAAACACAAAGAGAGCAAGAGAAAGAAAAAGAATAAAACAGATGACTAGAAAGAATAATAGAGACGTTACACAGATAAACTCAAAGACGATACAAAGAACATGCCGTCATAGGGTTCCTACCAGGGGTGTGTGAAATTCTGTCTGTGCGTCATTTATAGCTTGCATAGGTGTGTGAACATTTTTATGATAACATAATTGGTAACCTTTTGCAGACAAAAAAACCAAATGATTTGTGAATAGGGGTCTATGCACAGTATTCCACACTTTCCTAGAAGTCCCGATGAGGGCAACATGGGGTCAAATGTCTCCCTCATCGCTTCTGGTGCCCAGATTACAAAAAAAGCCTAGCCACCTTTCCCCTGATAGTTATTGTTGGGGAAGAGAGGGACTGCTGCCTCAACAAGATCCTTCTAATCAAAGGGTGTGTCAAAGTGACTATAGACACTGAAAGCATTGCCAGCCTCATCTGCCCAACAGAGGTGGCCTTCCATATCCTGAACTGGGATTCTCAAGCTCCGGGAGGGCTCCCCAGCTGCTGAAGAGTTTACAGCTTTAACAAAACCAGTCAGACGTATGGCAGGCAAAAGGCATGGGCCCTGGACAATTCCAAAATTTCTCACTATACACTTTTGCATGCTCTAGGATGCTTTCATTCCTCAAATCTGGATTGAAAGTTCCAACTGGTTCCTGGCCAGAGCTCTGGCAGGCCCAGGGAAAAGGTATATGGGTCTGCGCTGCATTTGCTTGCATTTCTGAGGTGTCACAAACTGTCCAGGAGTTAGCTATGCAGGCTTGAGAAAGGATTTCCTGCTTCTGTGAGGTGGAAAGTTCTAAACAGTTCCTCAGCAGCAGAGCTACAGGGGTGCGGGTTCCATTTATCAGCCTGTGGGGTCATAAGGTGCCCAGGATTGGGTACTTCTTGCCCAAGGAAGACCCTTCTTCTTCCATTGGGTGGAAAGGTCTGACCAGGTCCTAGTCAGATCTCCCGAATGCCTAAGGCGATGGCTTTTGCTTGTGGCCTTCATATTTCAGGCCAATGGTGTCATAAAGTGTTCAGGACCAGGGTCATAGGCCTGGGGAGGGCCCTGCATACTTTACCAGTCAGAACAAAAGTTATGGGAGTACCTGGCCGGGGCCTGACTCAACACACTGCCTGCAGCTGCAATCCTGCAGTGTCTTTCAATTCTGGCTGATCATCTACAAAGGCAAGCAGCATTGCACTTTCAAATGCATGGTGCTACCAGGTAGCCATTGTGTGTGCTGTAGGAGTGCATGGTACAATCAGATGGCCAAGCTGCACTGATAGTTCGAAACAGGGCTTATTTGAAGCTTTGAATCCAACCACAGCTCCATTATGTCTGATTTATTCACTTGTTGCATTTGCACAATTTCGGCTTTCTTGGCATCCAAGATCCGCTGTACCTTGCATAGTCCTGCGGCTCCAGGCATCTTGAGACACTGCACGAACCCTGCAGCTGTCAGCTGTGAGTCTCAGTCATTGAAGCTGCATCCTTTTATTCTCCTGCCCTCCTGTTTGCTTCATCTCAACCCTCAAGCTCCAAAATGGCAATCACCTGTCAGAGTTTGCATTTGCCTTTTATAGCTGTTTGGCAACAAGTTCTGATCATAATTTCATTCTCCTCTCTTTTTCCATCATGGCAGTCTCTTATTTTGTTTCTTGCTGATTTTTCTAATGCGTCATGGTTCCTGTCATGTGATATTTGAAGTCATTTCCTTTTTCTGGTTTGCTATATATAAATACTAGGGGGACATATCCTCCTCAGAATTCCGAGGAATCACATAAAACTCTATGACATTCTGCAGAGTTCGCCCATTGGAAAATCTACTCAAACAGCAGCAAATCTCCTTGAGAAACAGCCCTCTCTCTGATCCTGGCTGCTCATGCCTGCTTGCCACTGCCCATCACAAAATGAAATCTCATACACGCTTGCATTTCTGAACACTCCTGAGAAAGATTTCTGCCACATGCCGATGGCAGAATTTGGCCGTTACTCCTTCTTACAAGAGTATTGCAGTCAGCAACTACTTCATTTTTATTGGACGGGGTGGCACGAAAAACGTTGTATTCTCCACTTGTTTCCTCAAGTGATGTGGGAGTGATGACAACAAAAGAATGTAGCAACACAAAAAAGATGATGGACGGAAAACTGAAAATTGTCAAACACTCACCTACGGTCACATATCTAGTTTAAATCCATTGTGTTTTTGCTCACCAATGGCACCCCAGGTAAGACCCAGCCATATGCAAATCAGTCTTGACCCTGCACCTCTTGGGAACTGCCCATCCCATACTGACGAGCCAGGTCCACCCTGGTCCGGAAATAAGCATCCTGGGACTGAATTCAGGGTATCACCCCTTATCAGCTAGGCTAACTTGAATCCAGTGGCATAGTGATCAAGGGACCCACGTCTGGACATAATCTTGCCACTAAGGGTGGCTATAGCAACACAAAAAGATTTATATATGGAATGCTGAACATTGTCATTCACTCACCCTCATTCACAGATCTGGGTTAAACCTAATGTTTTTGTTCTCCTCATGGGACCCAGCCATATGCAAATAAGGCTTGACCCTGCTGCCCATGGGAACAGTCCAGTCCGAGCAGCCAAGCCAGGTCCTCCCTGGACCAGAAAAAAGCATCCTGGCACCGGTCTTGGGGTATCATCACTCAACAGCCAGACTGGCTCGAATGTAGTGATATTCTACTGGGAGTTCCTTGTTCGTGGGAGTAAATTAATTGCAATGCCTAATCCCTGTCATGAATGGGGTTCATCAGGTTAACCGTACCTGTTGGTGAAAGGTAGACACACACTGATCGAATCAGTGTAGCGCGCACCCAGCCGCAGACATATATGGGCATCACAGATCTGTTATTGCTCGATCTCGCGTGGCTGAATGCAACTTGTCTCTCTAAGATGTTTGCCGTCGCCCGCTGGGAGTCAGGTGACTAGTGAGCATGCAGTCGTCTCATTTGTTATTGGAATTCACAAGATAAATATCTCTGCCAACTAAGAACAGCCATGGACCATCACCACAGAATTCAGAAAGAGCTATCATTCTGTCAATCCTTTCTGTGCCTGGGCTGTGTGAGGTTTCCCAAGTTGAGTCAAATTAAGCCACAAGCTCCACACCTGGTAGTGCCCTTCCATCTATTTCTTCAAATTTCAGCTTTGCATTCATACTCCCCTGGATCCCAAAAAATGTGGTTTCCAGGAAAATGCTCAGCAGGTATTGGGAATAATGCCACTGGACCACTAGTCGGCATTGTCTATGGTCAGAACTATGACTGTGTCTGATTGTCTTTGAACCTCTGATTTTTGTTTTTGATTACCAAAAACATTCTTGGCAAATGCGTTTGCTTTGGTTTGTCTTGTGCCAGTCCACGAATGCCCCCTACTGTCCCTCTTAATCATGGACCCAGTTCTGAAAACGAACAAAATAGAACCAGAGTCCCAGTGGCGGCTCACCGAGGGAGTGCTGCAGGGCGGTGTGGCAGGGTGAGGGAGGGTTGGCTGGGAAAGTAGTAAACTCTGACATACGGTGGAATGGAGTTAAATATAAAAATAAATAAATAAAACAATTTGCATTATGCAAGCTGCAAAGCCAACTCAGCGATGCAGCGCGAGCAATGTAAATTGTTTTATTTATTTATGTCTGGGCTTGAGCAAGCAAATGAACCATCATTAGAACTTCCAGGGCAGCTGGGATGTGCTCTTCATGTCCCTGCCTGCTCAGGAAAGGCAGGCTCGTAGAAAAAGGCCCATCACACAGGGCTGGGAGGAAGGCAGGCGTGGACCCAGGCTCATGGGGAACTGCTGGAGCACAAGGGGATCTGGACTACCCTGCCCCTAATAATCCGGAGGAAGGCTACCATCCTTTCTTTTAATCTGTGTGCACCGAGTGACAAAGGGTGCTGTCAAGAATACACCGACCTCCTGGAGACCTGCCTGGGCTTGAGGAAGCAAATGAGCCCTCATCTGAACGTTTAGGGCAGCAAGGATGATGACTTTGTGTCCATTGAAGCAACAGACAAGGGTGGCCAAGAAGTCCATTCCTAAATGTACCAAGTTTGCACAATCTATGGGAGTATAAGACACTGTGCTGGGATGTGAGCTTCATGTCCCTGTCTGCTCTCAAAGAAGGCAGGCTCTGATGAGAGGTCCACTGGGTAGAGCTGGGAGGCAGGTACAAACAAAGGCCCCTGGAGGACAGGCCCAGGAACAGCGGCACCCAGCTGGGAACTGCTGGACCACAAGGGGATCTGGACTACCCTGTTTCTAATAATCTGCAGGAAGGCTATCACCCTTTCTTTTGGTCTGTGTGCACCGAGGGATATACAGGACCACTGGTGAGAACGCATCTGACCTCCTGAAGCCCTGCCTGGGCTTGAGGAAGAAAATTATCTTCACTCGAACTTCCACAGCAGCAGGAATGTATGCTTCATTCTCCTGCCTGATGTCAGGGAAGGCATGTTTAAAGGAAAGGCCCATCAGACAGGGCTGGGAGGCGGGTGCGGACATGAGCCCCTGGGGGACCGGGTGGGCTGGTCTAGGCCACAGGATGGAGCAGCTGCCCCGGGGGATCCCTTGAAGCTGCTAGAGTGGGCCGTGCATAGGAGGACTCGAAAGACTTGGCCATTCAGCTGCCCTTGGACAGGACACATAATGGGAGGCTCCCACCCTAGCCCTGCCGTGGCCCTAGTAAGAGCTTCTGAACCTAGCAGAGCAGGGGAAGCCTCCCCGGGATTTGGCGGTGGACCTTTCTGAATTGAATCGTCCCAGGCGCTTAGTAATGCAGCAGGCCGGAGGACTATTTTCCAATGAGCTGATCTCATTCCACTTTCAGTTTCAATGTAAAGACATCAGCGTACCGTGGGCACCAATTGTCTTTACACTTAAGCAAAGATTTTTTAATAAGTCTTGGTGGCAGGGAAAGCTTTTCCCCTGCTCCCCAGGCTGAAGAACATATAGAAATTCCTCTCCTATAAACAGCAGAAAGATTTCCTAGACGTGTGCATGCCCACCACGGCAGAGGACAGAACCATTCTATCCTCGGCACAGAAGAAGCTAGATATTCATTTGGCGTATTGCAATGCACACAAATAATTCTACTTACCTTTCATTTGAGCTTGAATGGCTGACTGATGTTATGGAGTTAAAACAAGCCACACTAGTCCCTTCTTTCTTTTTATTGCTAGAAAGGGAGTCTCATTCAGTAAAAAAACAAGCATTTGCAATGCAATAGGTCTCGCAGCATTAAAGTTTGAGTTACTGGCATTGTAAATGACAATGCTTTGCATTAATTTTTTTACATTTGCAATTGGTATATAAACATTGTTTGTGAGTAGTTAGCTGTTGCTTATGCTAAGCTAAGTTGGCAGTAATATAGAGTGCTAGTCTTGCTTGTTATAAGCATGCTGATTTAAAGCGCTCGGATACCTGCGGGTAAAGTTTGCGCTATATAAAAGTGAAAACTAATAAATAAATAAAAAACAGCCTACCTGTACCACGTCCGTTCTTATGACAGAAGCATGCACAAAGAGAGAAGGGATAGAGGTGTGCACACACAAGGAAGCAGGGACGTGCACACATGAAACAATGGAAGCGCAGAGGTAAGCATAAACGCAGGGCACGGGGAGGCAGAGGGATGCACACAAGAGAAGCCGAGAGGTGCAAGCGGGGATGGGGAGGGACATGGATGTGCACAGCACGAAAGATACAGGGAGTGTACAGGTGCACAGAGGAATGCATAGGAACCCTCCCTTCTCAGGGGTGCAGCCGCATCCATTATTGGTTAGTGACTTTGATATTTTTTATTCTATTTATCTCTGGTCTATTGTAAAGCGCTCTGATACCCGCAAGGGTTATGTTGGCGCTATAAAAAACTCTCTAAATAAATAAATAAGTTGCCAAGTTTTTCAGAACCCTGAAAATGGCAAGGGCATCAGAGTTACAAACTTATAAAAGTCGTCCTCTCTTCAAAATGGCTTCTGTTGTGCAAAGTTTAGAGCACACAGCAAGCACCGTGAGGCAATGGAAACAGAGGATACTGCGCAGCCACCAAAAATGCACACAAAACAGAACTACTAAACACCAGCTCAACTTGGTCCATGTTTCATCCAAGTTGGAAGGATAAAACACCAGGTCCAGGACATGAACCTATGATCGTGAAATGACACTGAAATGCCTGCAGCAGACTTCTTATTAGAAAGCTATCTCAAACACCAATGAGTGACTTTACTTACAAAAACAAACAGATCCCAAACATTTATTTCCAGCCAAAAACGTGCAGATCTAAGAGAGTGTGCCTGGGAAGTAATTGCAACCGGTTGTGGCCGAGCCCTGCCTCAGAAATGCCCACTTAGGGCCAAAAACAGAGTGTCCAGCTCTTCAAAACTGCAGCTGGCAGAGAGCCTCCAGCGCAGCCCAGTGACATTATCGCCTGCTCTGCCAAATACTGGCGCTTCGCACACATTTAAACCCCAAGAGTCGGAGGCGGAACAGCTCTTCCTTTAACCCTTCCACAGGCGACAAAATGAAGGGGTAGAAATGGTAAAGTCATCCCGTCATTTGCAGCGCCAAGAAGACAACGACCTCAAATGATATACCGAAACACATCTTTTAAATGTATTTAGAATTTATATTTAAACATGTTTGGCAGTCGAGATGGGAGGTCATCTTACGCTCCTATTCAAACCCTGATCTCCTCGCTGAGAAGCATTTTGTGCTGGTTTAGTGGGGGCTTTTGGTGAAGGAGGGAATCCATAGGAGAGAAATCAGCAGCTTTGCTTTATTTTCGGTCCCGGGTCTTATTGGCGCTTAAAATCTCAGCAAACAAATTTAAACAAAAGCAAATGAGTGTGGAATATTTGTTTAAATGTTTAAACCGAGCTGACACCGGCCCAGCAGACAGACGAGCTGCATGCGAAACCTATCGTGGGGCGGGACTGACAAAACGAAACCTATTGTGGGGCGGGACTTCCGTTTTGTGAAGCCCGCGCCCACGGAGTGCCTGGAGGAGCACCGAGGGAGAGCCCCGCGGTCGGAGGCTGCACAAGTCCGGAGGGCCGTTGACCGGTGAGCGCGGAAGGGGGGGGGATGCCTGTATGTGTGTGTGTGTGTCTGTGTGTGCGACGGCGGAGGGGTGGGGGGGTGTGCGACGGCGGAGGGGTGGGGGGGGATGCGACGGCGGAGGGGTGGGGGGGATGCTTGGTGCACGTGTGTGTGTGTGTGTATGCGACGGCGGGGGTGGGCTCTCGGTATTTGTGGGTGCGTGCGTGCATGAGCGCTCGTGTGTGTGTCTGTCGCTGTTTCTGGGCATGCGAGTGTGGTGTTGCTGCTTCCCAGGAGACAGCAGCTGAGCGCGTTCGCGAGCGCGTGGCCAGCGGAAATCGCCTCCTTGAAGAGGCAATGCGCGTGGCCGAGGCTGTCTCCTGGGAAGCACAGTCCGTGGCAAAAGATCTCGGCGAGTGCAGCGCTGACGCGCTGTATCGCTACGAGACCTAAAAAGCACTGACAAAGCCAATAATTCTCACCTATGTGATAGCTGTTTGTCATAGTGTTTTAGGCTTGTTTTTAATGTATTTATTGTTTCAGCTTACAGCCTTACAATTTTTTAAGAATGTGCAATATATAAACAACTCAATAAAAGTAAGTGCACAGCAATATATCAATAAATTCATTGGAAATATTAAAATGCAAGTGCAATGAAATGCTAAAAATAGGCATTTCCATCAAAGGCATACACCCTCCAAATATATATATGAATATTTCAATTGCAGTAAAGAGCATGTACAGAAGAGAAGTGCAATTTTTCTTTCGAGTTTTATATAGCGCAAACTTGACCCGAAGGTATCAGGCATCAGAGCACTTTAAATAGCACCAGTAGCGTTACATGAGGACATTCATTTTTTTTTTGTTAGGCACGGGGAGATTAAGTGATTTGCCGAGAATCACAGGATGGTCAGCGTCATTGCAGAGACACAACCCCAGTTCCCCAGATTTGAGGTCCACCGCCCTAGCCGTTAGACCAACTCCTCTCCCATTATCATCAAAGTCAACATTTTATGTGAGAGAAAAACGTATGCATCACTGTCAGTAAAAAAAAGCATTAAAACATTTGGGAAGTATTTTCTATCCAGATGTGAACAATCTCCCAACCCACCGAGGGAATAAAAGTGGAGTGCATGAAAATGGTACAGATAACAGTGTGTTCCATGGTGGGAAACAACCAGGTTCGCGGGCCTAACTATTTTAACAAATACCTAGACTGGAAGGCAACTCTCTCAGGCAATGTCATGAAACCCTTACATATTAAACTACGGAGATGACCACATACATATCATCTTGTTTAATACCTAACACCAATGTGGGTTTAACACATTTGACACCCATAGTATTTAAAATGGGGGAAGATCCACATCCGCTGTGTGGCTACATATTTATTACAAAATAGAATAAATTGGGTTAGATTGTCCAGACCACTGAAACTTCATTCACAGCGGTCGTATCTACTGTTGAATTTGTGTATACGTATAGGAAAATCCCTAATCAGGAGTATTCCCAGCCGGAATTTCAAGTACAATATTCGCTTCATTTTAGGGTACAGCATGTCCAGATATTCTAGGGACAGGAGGCAATAGATGTTACTGAAATAATTTCTCGTGAAAGATCCCAGCTTCAACTGTTGGCGTTTTTTTTTATATGCATGTATTCATGATACTGTTCTTTAATCAAATCTGCAGCCTCATGTCTAATTCTACCAGGAGCTTCCCACAAGGTCACCAGCAGTAGCTCCTTTAAAAATGTTGTACAAGGTATGACCATGTATTGCCCCGGCAAGTGGAGCTGGTTGTAACCTCTTCTAGAGTTTCTAAGTAGACTGAGAGAAAAAAGTAGATATCAGTCTAACCTAATAAAGAATTGTCCCAAGCCCCAGCAAGGTTCAGAGGAAATTATCCTCAGCTACTTGGAGTGGACAAACGTTCACAAAACCCCATAGTTCCTCATCATACAGTGCGGTCACCACTGCCTATTGCTTATATATTTGCAAAATAACACTGATACTTCTGGCACCAGCCTTATGCCTAAACCTTAGAATAGCTCCAGCTAATTGTCTCAAAACTAGCGCAGCCTTCTGAATTAGACTGCCCCATCGCAAATTCTCCTGAGAACTGAATTCCCAAATAGTTAAACTGCTTAACAGTTTCCAGGGGTATACCTTCGCCCAAATGCTTTCTCTTAAAACAAGGGGAGGGTCTAAATAACATAGTCTTTGTTGTATTATTATTAATTGTCAGTGGCTTCTTGTTGCAGTACTCCACAAATCATGCCAGTAACCTTTGGAAGACTCATTCTGTTCATGCCATCAGTACAGCGTTATCTGCTTATAATAATAATGGCACCCCCTTCCCTGCTACAATGGGTACATCTATGGGATCTTCCATCAAATAATCTGCTGCATCATTTAAGAAAAGGCTAACTAGCAAGGAAGCAAGCACAAAGACTTGCTGTACACCTTTTTCAACCGGAAGGGGTACATTACACACCTCACCCTGCCCATACCGTACATTAGCTGTGTTACTAGTATGAAAGGCCTGTATGGTCATTGGTCAACTCCTAGGTCTACCAAAGATCTCCACAGCTTCTCTCTGTCGAATAACTCAAAACCTGCTTTCCGGTCTACAAATATTAGGTACAGCGATGACTTCTTTACCACTGTAAACTTATAGGCCCACCTCTAGAGGCCCACCTCTAGAGGCAGTTAAGCAGGCCTTTCATTAACATTTTCCCTGCACCAACCAGGAGGGAGATTGCACCAAAATTGGATGGGCTGGATCGATCACCTTTCTTATCGATCAGTACAATATTGACAGAGTGCCGTGAAGAGGGTACACCATTTCTAGCAAGCACCAAATTAAACACTCTAGTAAGAATGCTGGCCCAAAAATGCAGCTTTTCCCTATGGATTTCTTAATTAGGCACCATATCAGAGCCTAGTTCTTTATCTTTCTTTGCATCGGTTAGTGCTCTCACCACCTCTTATAGTGTGATATCAATTACACAGGGCCAAGAGCAGATGTTCTCAGGAAATACCAGCGGGAACTGTGGGGTTCACTATATTAGCCATGTTGTATAGCAGTACGGCTGCTGTGCAGCTTGCACAAAAGTGAACAAAAAATGCATCAAATAAGGCTCATTTGTTTACTTTCAGCCATGCTGAACTGCAGCTGCTTTGCTGTGCAACATGGCGAAAACATATTGACAAAGGCAACAACTCTGCAATTGCGAGACCTATTGGCATTACCAGTGCTTGCTGGCATTGGCTACAGGCATCAGTTGTTTGAGGGCAGTGGCACCAGATTTTTTTTTTAACTATTTGCTCTCATATCATAAGCTGCTTGCAGGTCTGTCTTTTGGAGTCTTTACATAGACAAAAGGATCTTATGAATTAGCCGTATTGTCGTTTCTCCCCACTACAACACTTTTAGTGACTTGCACTTGTAAGTTTTATATTTGAGTAGAACAAAGTGCAGCCCTCCAAGGCATATTTCAACAAGCATTTGCAAAGCAATCGGTCTCGCCTTTGGGACCTTATATGTATTTAGCTATGCAGCACATTACCCTGGGTGCTGAAACATCTACTCTTCTTAACATGGAGGGAAAGTAAGCACCAAACTGCTGACACACCAGGTATGGGAACACATGGAGAGAAATATTGCCTTTTCGTTGGAAATGGTAGAGTCCAAAGCTCTGTTTTTAAAGTAAAATCAGGGTCTTCGGTGGTCACATCACTTAAAATACAAGATTTGAATTTTTTTTATTGTCTACAGGTGCTCGTGGAAGGCAATTTCTACGGACTGAACTCTAGAGAATGCTAAAGTGATTCTGGTATTTTACTGACCTCTCTGCTGGTCGTTTTCTATCAAGAGAGTTAAATAGAGGCAGTTGCCAGCAAAAAAGAAAGTCCCTCAGCAGAATGCAATTCTGCTATTTTGGTGACCTCTGCTGGTCGTTTTCTATTAAGACAGTTAAATAGAGGTAGTTAAACAGAAAAAAAAGTCCCTAAGCGGAAGTAGACAAGTCCTAGGGCTGATCTCCATAGCCCACAAAGTACATACACATATAAGTATAAACTAAAGTATATACCGGAGGTCTTAAATGCTTAACCTATAACCCGAACTTTTTCATTCCTATGTAATAGATCACATTACCTAAAATCTCTCACAAAGCTCACAAAATGTATATTAATCCCATTACAACCATTCCTTGGCTGTAGCAGGGATCCTTCTCTCTTCCCTGACCATTTGGCAATCTCACTCCCTCAACATTAGAATTTGTGCACAACCCGCAGCATGCTTATTATAATAATATATTGTTTGAATTCCAGGCCTTCATTCGAGGGTTTCTTTGCCTGTGGGACCACAAAGGGAATGGCAGAGCTGTCACATAACTCAGAGGATCCTAGTTAAAGATCTACACTAATTTCTGTTGGTTGCAATTGGCATTATTGCAACACACATACAGAGGACATACCAATGGTGCGCTCGTTATGTACCAATGGCCACTGATGACTTAAAAGTTTTTATATCATAGTTATATCTACATCCCCTTCAATTAGTATGTAAAGCCTGGAACATGTCGATGACAGATATTTACGGTGTTAGAATCACAAACTATTACCCTTAAACACATATTTTAAGATATATTCAAACAACTCTACAGGCTCAACCTGACCATTCATTTTCAATAGAAAACACAAGCAGTCTGCTCATATCTCAAGTAATGCCAGTCCGTGTACAAGTAATGAGAAGAGCTGGGATCATGCCAGTCCGTGTACAATTAATGACAAGAGCTGGGATCATGTTCAAAGGGGCCACACATTCTCTTAGCAGAAGTAGGTCTGCCTTATATACTCTGGGAAACCCATGGGAATGTTTCCTCTTTCCCCTTCTGCCACTAACGAATAGATAATCAACACAAACTGAAGACTAAGCAAAGAAAAGCAGATAATGGCCTCAGACCATCTGCTGAGAGGCGCTTACCAGAAACAAAATGTCATACCATAAATCCAAACTTGAAGACCGTCAAAAGAAATCCCTTGCAGACTATTGCCTCTCACCTGCATTGTTTCTCCTCTGTCTCCCAAGACCACCACACTAACTCAGGAAAATCTTTGTTTAAAAAATCAATGGCATCAAAACTGTTAGCAATAATTACATTCCCTTCTAAACCTGATCAACACAATGACCTGCACAAAAGAGAACGAAACAGGGCCATTTTTGCTTTCATTCCACACATAGAATTAATTCAATGAAAGACCTGTGTAAGTTACTGATGATGCTATGTCATGCACTCTCTCTAATCACAGGGCATGGTTTTTTTCCCCTGGTAAAGATAATCAATGTATTACTCATGATTACCATGATCCTGGAGGCATTGACAAAGCAATTAGAAACATCTGCTGAGAACAGCAAGCTTTCATCTATTTACATCCATCCAAATGCAAGGATACGGAACTCAGCTGACTGATGAAGCTATGTCCATGGGTGCACAAAGTGTTGAGACACCAGGTGGAGGAAAATTTGTAGATGGAAATACATCATTCAGCACCAGAGGAGAATTTGAGGGGCATTCTGACACAAAGTATCACATGAGCTGTGAAGGCATTACTGCCTCTATGGGGCGAAAAACTTTTTTACATATGATTATCATGGACAGCACTCACTATCAGAAAGTTACGAAACTACCAAGACCAAAATTCAGTTGAAAACCCACATGTGCGGGTCTGGAGGTATTTAGTTCCCCCAGCTGCCTGACAGTTATATGGCCAGTGATCAAGGGCGTGGAAGCCCAAAACATGTTTGGCAACTTCTGCGGGGTGATATGTGCCCGATTGTCCTGCTGCCCACAATTAAAGCAACAGAGAAACTTCCAAGTGAGCAGGCGTTTCCACATGGGCAAATGTGATATTGGATTTATTTTGCGGCGCGCCTCATCGCGGAGACGCCCCGCTACCGGCAGCCCTGCACGTGCCTGGAGCCCCCAGGTCGAAAAGCGGGACTTGGAAGCCCAGAAACGTGGGGTTTAAATGAGCAGTGATGTTGTTACTGCTCCCTGTAGTAACCCACTATGGGGCGAAAAACTTTTTTACATATGATTATCATGGACAACACTCACTATGAGAAAGTTACAAAAATACCAAGACCAAAATGCAGTTAAAAATCCACATGGGCGGGTCTGCAGGTATTTTGTTTCCCCAGCTGCCTGACAGTTATATTGCCAGTGATCAAGGGTGTGGAAGCCAGAAACATGTTTGGCAACTTCTGCGGTGTAATATGTGCACGATTGTCCTGCTGCCCACAATTAAAGCAACGGAGAAACTTCCAAGTGAGCAGGCGTTTCCACATGGGCAAATGTGATATTAGATTTATTTTGCGGTGCGCCTCGTCGCAGAGACGCCCCGCTGCTGGAACCGGCAGCCCTGCACGTGCCTGGAGCCCCCAGGTAAAAAAGCGGGACTTGGAAGCCCAGAATTATGGGGTTTAAACGAGCAGTGATGTTGTGAATACACCCCGTAGTAACCCACTATGGGGCGAAAAACATTTTTACATATGATTATCATGGACAGCACTCACTATGAGAAAGTTACGAAACTACCAAGACCAAAATACAGATGAAAACCCACATGGGCGGGTCTGAAGGTATTTAGTTCCCCCAGCTGCCTGACAGTTTTATGGCCAGTGATCAAGGGCGTGGAATCCCGAAACATGTTTGGCAACTTCTGCGGCGTGATATGTGCACGATTGTCCTGCTGCCCACAATTAAAGCAACGGAGAAACTTCCAAGTGAGCAGGCGTTTCCACATGGGCAAATGTGATATTGGATTTATTTTGCGGCACGCCTCGTCGCGGATACGACCCGCTGCTGGAACCGGCAGCCCTGCACATGCCTGGAGCCCCCAGGTCGAAAAGCGGGACTTGGAAGCCCAGAATTGTGGGGTTTAAACGAGCAGTGATGTTGTAACTGCTCCCGGTAGTAACCCACTATGGGGCGATAAACTTTGTTACATATGATTATCATGGACAGCACTCACTATGAGAAAGTTACGAAACTACCAAGACCAAAATGCAGTTGAAAACCCACATGGGCAGGTCTGAAGGTATTTAGTTCCCCCAGCTGCCTGACAGTTATATTGCCAGTGATCAAGGGCGTGGAAGCCCGAAACATGTTTGGCAACTTCTGCGGGGTGATATATGCACGATTGTCCTGCTGCCCACAAATAAAGCAACGGAGAAACTTCCAAGTGAGCAGGCGTTTCCACAAGGGCAAATGTGATATTGGATTTATTTTGCGGCGCGCCTCGTCACGGAGACGCCCCGCTGCTGGAACTGGCAGCCCTGCACATGCCTGGAGCCCCAGGTCGAAAAGCGGGACTTGGAAGCCCAGAATTGTGGGGGTTAAACGAGCAGTGATGTTGTGACTGCTCCCGGTAGTAACCCACTATGGGGCGAAAAACTTTATTACATAGGATTATCATGGACAGCACTCACTATTAGAAACTTACGAAACTACCAAGACCAAAATGCAGTTGAAAACCCACATGGGCGGGTCTGAAGGTATTTAGTTCCCCCAGCTGCCTGACAGTTATATGGCCAGTGATCAAGGGCGTGGAAGCCCGAAACATGTTTGGCCGCTTCTGCGGGGTGATATGTGCACGATTGTCCTGCTGCCCACAATTAAAGCAACGGAGAAACTTCCAAGTGAGCAGGCGTTTCCACATGGGCAAATGTGATATTGTATTTATTTTGCGGCGCGCATCGTCGCAGAGACACCCCGCTGCTGGAACCGGCAGCCCTGCACGTGCCTGGAGCCCCCAGGTCGAAAAGCGGGACTTGGAAGCCCAGAATTGTGGGGTTTAAACGAGCAGCGATGTTGCGACTGCTACTGGTAGTAACCCACTATGGCGCAATTTTTTTTTTACATATGATTATCATGGACAGCACTCATTATGAGAAAGTTACGAAACTACCAAGACCAAAATGCAGTTGAAAACCCACATGGGCAGGTCTGAAGGTATTTACAGCCTGATTCATGTACATGCCGTTCTGCGTGTCCCTAATAGCGAATCATAGCGAATCGCTATTGAGGACACGCAAAACGGCATTCATGTAGGAATTGCTACTTAAATAGCGATTCCTACATGTTCTTTATTTGCGAGTAGCAATTTGCTACTCGCAAATACTCCCCAATCATTCCTATGGGCCAAGAGGCCCATTGGAATGAATGGGGATTTGCGAGTAGCAATTTGCTACTCGCAACTGAGATAGCGATTTTAAGGGTGCCAGGGGTGTCCAAAGGACGCCCTGTAGCACCCCTAAAATGCACTTTTGGACAGGTGTTGCGCACACACATGTCCAAAGGACATGTGTGTGTGCTACATGCAACTTTGAATGATGCTTTTAAAAGCATTTTTCTGAGTTTTTGCTATTTACCGACAGGTCTGACCTGTCGGTAAATAGCGGCCCCAAAAGTCCAAAATTGCAATTTTGTTGTGTGTCATGAATAGCATTTGAGGAATCTCTATTAGAGATTCCTTAAATGCCATTCCACGCAAATATGCGAATTCTTACATAGCGATTTTTGCATTTGGTATCATGAATACCAAATGCAAAAATCGCACTCGCTAAGGGCCAGATTCTGAGAATCTGGCCCTTTGCGAGTGCAATTTACCTACATGAATCAGGCTGTTAGTTCCCCCAGCTGCCTGACAGTTATATGGCCAGTGATCAAGGGCGTGGAAGCCCGAAACTTGTTTGGCAACTTCTGCGGGGTGATATGTGCACGATTGTCCAGCTGCCCACAAGTAAAGAAACGGAGAAACTTCCAACTGAGCAGGCGTTTCTACATGGGCAAATGTGATATTGGATTTATTTTGCGGTGCGCTTCGTTGCGGAGACGCCCCGCTGCTGGAACTGGCAGCCCTGCACGTGCCTGGAGCCCACAGGTCAAAAAAGCGGGACTTGGAAGCCCAGAATTGTGGGGTTTAAACGAGCAATGATGTTGTGACTGCACCCCGTAGTAACCCACTATTGGGCAAAAAACTTTTTACATATGATTATCATGGACAGCACTCACTATGAGAAAGTTACAAAACTACCAAGACCAAAATGCAGTTGAGAACCCACATGGGCGGGTCTCAAGGTATTTAGTTCCCCCAGCTGCCTGACAGTTATATGGCCAGTGATCAAGGGCGTGGAAGCCCGAAACATGTTTGGCAACTTCTGCGGGGTGATATGTGCACGATTGTCCTGCTGCCCACAATTAAAGCAACGGAGAAACTTCCAACTGAGCAGGCGTTTCTACATGGGCAAATTTGATATTCTAATTATTTTGCGGCGCGCCTCGTCGAGTAGACGCCCCACTGCTGGAACCGGCAGCCCTGCACGTGCCTGGAACCCCCAGGTCAAAAAGCGGGACTTGGAAGCCCAGAATTGTGGGGTTTAAACGAGCAGTGATGTTGTTACTGCTCCTGGAAGTAACCCACTATGGGGCGAAAAACTTTTTTACATATGATTATCATGGACAACACTCACTATGAGAAAGTTACGAAACTACCAAGACCAAAATGCAGTTGAAAACCCACATGGGCGTGTCTGAAGGTATTTAGTTCCCCCAGCTGCCTGACAGTTATATGGCCAGTGATCAAGGGCGTGGAAGCCCGAAACATGTTTGGCAACTTCTGCGGGGTGATATGTGCACGATTGTCCTGCTGCCCACAATTAAAGCAACGGAGAAACTCCCAAGTGAGCAGGCGTTTCCACATGGGCAAATGTGATATTGGATTTATTTTGCGGCGCGCCTTGTCGCGGAGACTCCCCGCTGCTGGAACCGTCAGCCCTGCACATGCCTGGATTTATTTTGCGGCGCGCCTCGTCACGGAGACGCCCCGCTGCAGGAACCGGCAGCCCTGCACATGCCTGGAGCCCCCAGGTCAAAAAGCGGGACTTGGAAGCCCAGAATTGTGGGGTTTAAACTAGCAGTGATGGTTTGAATGCACCCCATAGTAACCTACTATCGGGCGAAAAACTTTTTTACATATGATTATCATGGACAGCACTCACTATGAGAAAGTTACGAAACTACCAAGACCAAAATGCAGTTGAAAACCCACATGGGTGGGTCTGAAGGTATTTAGTTCCCCCAGCTGCCTGACAGTTATATGGCCAGTGATCAAGGGCGTGGAAGCCCGAAACATGTTTGGCAACTTCTGCGGGGTGATATGTGCACGATTGTCCTGCTGCCCACAATTAAAGAAACGGAGAAACTTCCAAGTGAGAAGGCGTTTCCACATGGGCAAATGTGATATTGGTTTTATTTTGCGGCGCGCCTCGTTGCAGAGACGCCCCGCTGCTGGAACCGGCAGCCCTGAACGTGCCTGGAGCCCCCAGGTCGAAAAGCAGGACTTGGAAGCCTAGAATTGTGGGGTTTAAACGAGCAGTGATGTTGTGTCTGCACCCCGTAATAACCCACTGTGGGGCAAAAACTTTTTTACATATGATTATCATGGACAGCACTCACTATGAGAAAGTTACGAAACTACCAAGACCAAAATGCAGTTGAAAACCCACATGGGCGGGTCTGAAGGTATTTAGTTCCCCCAGCTGCCTGACAGTTATATGGCCAGTGATCAAGGGCTTGGAAGCCCGAAACATGTTAAACTGTTAAAAACTCACAAGTACCGGTCTGAACTTAAACCCAACAGTGCCCTATCTCTACTGATATAGTAATTTTTTATGCAATTTACAGCAAGAAAATGGAAGGAGAACAAAACAAATGGAAAGGGGCGACCATTCGGTCCCCCCGAACGTATGGTGGAGTACCACGATCCCCCCGGGAAGCCATCTTGGGCGGGAGGCGAGTCTCGGCTGGTATGCCCGAAGCGGCGTAGCCGGGGCGCGCCTTTTCCCGCCCTGGAGTGGGTTGTCCTAGACACTGACGCGACCGGCCACGCCCTCGGAGGCAGGTGGGGGCGGGTTTACGCCCGCCCTGAAGACGGATAAAAGGAGCAACAAGCCAAGAAAGCATCCTCTTGTTCCTGTGCTCTGAAGCTGCACCTCCCCGCTGCACGTGAGCTCGAGACGGAACGAAGAGCCAATTTTGAGCGTTGTAATCTTTCTTTTTGTCTTACAGATATCCCGTCTGAGAATGCCCAAGAAAGTCGGAAAGCGGGTCGGTACCGATCAGATGCTCCGCATGCTCATGAAGGAGGTAGCCGATTTGAAGAAGCAGATGGCGGCTAAGAACGGGGAGGGAGGACCAAAACGGCCTTTGCCGGGAGTAGTCCCCGGTGGGAGAGGCAAGAGGTCCAGAAGGGGGGCGCTTGGGGGGGAAACCCCGGTTCCCGATACCCCACTTGGGGAGCCAACCCCGGTGCCGAAGGAGGGGAATCCGATCCCCG
This sequence comes from Lissotriton vulgaris, assembly GCF_964263255.1. NCBI lineage: Eukaryota > Metazoa > Chordata > Amphibia > Caudata > Salamandridae > Lissotriton > Lissotriton vulgaris. The sequence continues at coordinate 1,530,471,653 of NC_141693.1, forward strand.
TGGTGGTCACCCCCGTGACCGGGGAAGATATGCCTCCCGAGTTAGCGGCACAATTGGCAGCGTGGTTGGGAAAAGATAGCGAGGGCACCACGGCTGATGACGCCCGGGCAGTAATGAGACAACTGCGGGAATCTAGGGAGGCTGTGAAGGCACCATCTTCTGTTACCCCGCCGGTTCCGGCGGCGGAAAATGCAACAGGCCCAGGTTCGGCGGCAAATGCAGCTTCTGGTTCAGGTAAGCGGCCATTGCCGATCGCGGGGGAGGGGTCTGTACCTTCACGAAGGGAGAAGGTGGCTCAGCATGTTCCACTGGAAATTAGGGAAAAGATTTGGGCGAATAAGTATGTTAATATTTTTTCTTTGCTTACCGACCATTACGAGATGGAGCATGTTAAGAGCCAAAAGGAGCTCATGCATCCGAGTGTTTGGCGCGCAAAAATGGCCGCCTTTAAGGTTGACGAAAACATTGGTACTTGGGGCAGAGCGTGGGGCATTTTTACCTCCATCATGGGCGAGCGCAGGCCCGAGTTGCTGACCGAGTTGCCTATTTATCAATCACGTATCATGGAGTACTCCGTAGCGTATGGGGGGCAATCAGTGGTTCTGCTATGACAATATTTTTAGAAAAGCTAAGGAACACGACCCAGTTCTGACTTGGGATTGTTACGACTCCGTGTCATGGCAAAAAATGGAGAGTACAGGAATGTTAAAAGTGCCATTGTCAGGGAGTAACGGGGGTGAATCTTCCCTCCAATACTCTGGGACACCCTTTCGGACGGGTGCAGGTAACGAGTACCACTCGAGGCCGAGTGGCAACGCAGGTAAAAGGGGGATTTGTTGGAATTTTAACAGAGGTAAATGTACGAGGCCCCAGGGGTCATGCAAGTTCAGACATGAATGTGGGGGGTGTGGGCAGCCATCCCATCCTGAGTCCATGTGCAGAGCCAAAACGGGTGATAACGGTGGTAAGGGAAGCGCCAAACAGGTCTGAAATAGTCCGAGGGGCGCCTTTACCTACTCCGATTGATACCATGGCAATGATTCCTTGGCTCAGCGAATACCCGGATCATGCTTCCGCTGGGGTGTTGCGAAACGGGTTTTTATATGGTTTCCGCATCCCAGTCGGGGATTTTCAGGGTGTAGCAAACTGTAAGAATCAACTATCGGTCTTGCAGCATACGGCTGTGGTACAGGTAAAGATTGGGAAGGAGGTGACTCGAGGTCGTGTCGCCGGTCCATTTGATTTGCCACCGGTTGCTAACTTTGTTTGTTCCCCTCTAGGGGTGGTCCCCAAGAAGGACCCGGGTGAGTTTCGGCTGATACATAACTTGTCAGCCCCACGTGGTCTTTCCGTGAATGATGCGATAGACCCGGAAGTGTGTTCGGTGCGGTACGCATCTTTCGATGAGGCCGTCGCCATGTTGAATCGCCTAGGGCCCAGGGCGCTGATGGCAAAATCAGACATCGAGTCAGCGTTCCGGTTGCTCCCGGTACACCCAGACGATCAGCGTCTCCTTGGTTTCAGGTTTCAGGGTCGCTATTACATGGACAGATGTATGCCAATGGGATGTTCTATATCTTGTGCCTATTTTGAAAAGTTCAGTTGTTTTCTGCAATGGGTCTTCACAAAGAAGACGGGTTTTCAACATGTTATGCATTATCTCGATGACTTTCTGTTCCTGGGGGCAGCCGGGGATCCAGAATGTGGACAGGCTTTAAATGAATTTTGTGTCTTAATGAACCAATTTGGTGTGCCATTGGCGCCAGGTAAGACCGTGGGTCCCTCGACTTCCCTCGAGTTTCTGGGGATCGAGCTCGACTCGGTAGAGGGTTGTTTTCGATTACCAAGAGAAAAGGTTTTAAAATTCAGGGCATCCCTTGAAACATGTATTAGTGAGACTAAGGTAAAACTGCATCAATTGCAACAAGTGGTGGGCCAGTTGAATTTTGCCCTGAGAGTAATGCCGATGGCCCGCCCCTTTTCCCGCTCGATTGCACAAGCCATGGTCGGCCTGAAGGAGGGTCATCACCGCACGAGGCTCTCGGCAGAGGTTCGCCAGGACATGCGCATTTGGTTGGCATTTCTGGCGGATTTCAATGGTCGAATTGTCTGGAACAAACCGGCGGTGTCCTCTGAGGAGCTGGGGCTGTGGACAGATTCGGCGGGGAGTATAGGTTTTGGTGCCATATTCGGCACACAATGGTCGGCTCAAAAATGGCCGTCATGGTGGCACGAGTGCGGATTGACGAGTAACATTGCTTTTCTCGAACTTTTCCCTATTTTGGTGGCCCTGAAAACTTGGCCTGAGGGGTTCCGGGATCACTCTGTGGTGTTTTGGTCTGACAACATGACCGTGGTTGAGAGCATCAATAGTCAGGCAGCACGTTGCAAATGGATGCTGAGACTGCTTAAAGAAATTGTGTTATTGTGCATGCAGTTGAATGTGCTCTGTAGGGCAAGACATGTCCCGGGGGTACTGAACCAAGCGGCTGATGCGCTTTCTCGTTTCCGTATGCAGGCCTTTTGGGGTTTTCTGCCCACAGCGGACCCGGTGGCGGCACCCTTTCCCGAAGCTCTCTGGTCTCTCGGTGCCCCGAACTACAAAACCTCGTGGGAGAGAGTTTAGCACCCAGGACAAGGAAGGCATACGAAGGGGCGTTCCGTTCCTATTGGTCCTTTTTGGGTTCTGCTAGGGGGGAGCTTTGGGGCCAGGAGGAGCTTGTAGTAAAATTTTTGCTGTCTTTACATCAGGCAGGCAAATCAGTAGCTACGGCCCAGAGGCATCGGGCCGCCATTTCCTTTATGGCAAGGGCTCATGGGATCCAGGACCCGACAGCGTCTTTCGTGGTGCAGAAAGCGCTACGTGGGTGGCAACGCCTTGAGGGTCGCAGAGCAGATGAGAGGCACCCGATAGGTCTGGATAGGTTGGCCCTGTTATTATCCGTACTCCCTGCAACGTGTTCATCACAGTATGAAACAGTGTTATTCCGAGCCGCTTTTGCGCTAGCATTCCATGGGGCTATGCGGGTAAGCGAACTAGTGGCGAAGAACAAGCAGGATACGATGGGGGGACTGTGCCGAGAGCACATTCAGGTCAAGGGGGAGACGATGACTGTCTCGTTTGTCAGGTCCAAAACCGATCAGGGTGCGATTGGGGACTGCATAATCATACAAAGGATTCCCGGGTCTTCCATGTGCCCTGTGGTTTGCGTAGAGGAATATTTAGCGCAAAGGGTGGCATCATGGGGGGGGACCTTGTTGAGACACGCTGACGCCACCCCACTGATGAGGTTTCAGTTCCAGCGGGTGCTTGCGATGTCGATTTCGGCCGCGGGCTTGAACCCCGGCGAGTTTGGGACCCATTCCTTTCGGATAGGGGCTGCTACAGAGGCTACAGCCAGGGGTCTGAGTGTAGAAGAAGTAAAACGTGTGGGGCGTTGGTCCTCGAACTGTTATAAAAGGTATGTGCGGTTGCACATGTTGTGAAGCTGTAATGATGTACTCACGCTTCTTGTTTTTGTTTGGTTTTCAGTTGCGCAAGCCTACGAGGCGGGACGGACTGTGCAGTCGACCCGACACCTGGGGACCAGCGGTCAGACATCACCGGCTGTGAAAAAGGAGGTGTGGGTCGTGGGCCACTCATACGTGAGGCGTGCCGCGGACGTATTCAAAGCAGGTGACATGATTCACGTGGCTGGGGAATACGGGTACAGTGTGTCCTTCTACGGAAAGGGCGGGCTCTGTATTGACCAGTTTCAATCCTTTTTCAAGGGTTTGTTAGGGCGGACAAGGTCACCGCCGTCTATAATCATAGTCCATCTTGGGGGCAACGATTTGGTGGCCACTGGTAGACGACTTCTTCTTGAGGCAATGCTTTCCACAGTAAGTTGGTTGGCAAGAAGAGTTCCAGGGTGCACAATTGCATGGTCCCATATGATCCCACGAAAAGTGTGGCGGGGGGCTATTTCGGTTTCTGCTCTGAATCATTCAGTAAGGAAAATAAATAACAAAGTGAGTAGATTGTTTCGTTCAAGTACACTGCATTCTGTTTCGCATGGTTGTATCAAAGGGGACAGTATGTATTTGGGGGATGGTGTTCATTTGTCCCGGGTGGGGAATGAGTTACTCATAGGAGACCTCATAGCTTGGTTAAAGAGTTTATAACATGACCTTTAGGCAGGAGTGGTTGTGGGGGGTCCGGATAGCCGGTCAACTATCCGGCCTGTGGCGGTAAGGTCATGATCGGTGAGCAGTAATTGGAAGATCCCTATGGGGGGGCGTCACCCATTACGGATGGGAGCGCTCGGGGGAGGTGGCCATTGGCCCCTCAACGGGGAGGCGGTCCCGTCTAAGGATAGGCCGCCGGAAGGAAAGGAAAGGTGGTCAAGGCCCCTTCCTGGATAGGAGGGGCTACGGGCCCTCCTGGGGAATTTCCCGGGGCCAGGACATCTGCGACGGCAGATGGGTAAGTTGTGTGGGGTTCGGGAGGGGGTTTACGCTACCTCTTAGACACCTCACACGAGTCCTCGGACGACCGTTAAATGGCGTTGAGTTCATTGGGGCCCCCGTCAAGTCCAAGGGAAATTGGTAGATGCACTTGAGGTACGCCTCTGTGCGGTTGGTCCCCTCACAAGTGAGGGTGGTATTTCTGGTTTAGGGATCTGACACCGGTTACGACCTTGCCGTTGGCCCTTAACGTTAGGATGTACAATTTCAAGTCAAATGTTTTTGTAGGATGTTAGTTCGGCTAGGAGAACCTTTGTATTAGAGATCTGTTAAGGTTAGCCAAACATCGTAATGTGGAAATGAAATTGTACATAATATGAAACTGTTATTTTAATGTTTTGATTTTGTTTCATATTTTAATAAATACGGCCGGGAGGGTCACTCCCTCCCGCCTTCCAAAAGTTCAGAACCGTTTCCGGTTTCCCATCCTTGGGGATTGTGTTAAGAGGGGGTGGCGGGTATCTCAGCCATATGTAATATTTCATTCGAAATTGATCTGGAGAACAATCCTAAGGAAGAGATTGATGATTTAGACTTTTCGGATCAGTCTCTGGACCAAGAGTTACTTAATTGTGTGGAAGAAATGGAATCATTGAATCCAAATGAGGACATACCTGACGATATAATGTTGGAAATTCTTTTAAATTTTGAAAAATCACAGCAATAAATGTTTATTTAATAATTAAAAATTGTTCGAGACATTATTCTTTTTTATATGTAAATCATGAAATAGTACCAAAATGAATATAATATAAAGTGAGACTTATAGTATACTGTGCAACTTTTTTGTGTTACGTAGTAATTTTACTCATAGTTACTTCCTTTCTCCCACTATATTATCTCCAATGTGTATTTTACATCTCTTTTTCATCTCCTGCCTCCATGTTGTTTCTGCTTTCCTGACAGACTATAGTATAGATTCCATATACCACAATAACTTCTGTAACAACATGTGGAGAAGTGTGGCTCAGGGGTTAGAGGGGGCAGACCCGGAAGCTGAGATCGGCCCTGGACCAGGGTTCAATTCCCTGCCTCGGCGGGTCTTGGGCTAAAAATTCCACGGACTCGATAATTCTCGCTCCGGTGCCTTCTCGACTCACGGGTTCACACTCTGCGACTCTGGGCAATAGCTTGCTTAATCTCCACAACGGCCCCTCGTGGCGGGATGCCTGGCTTTCACCTTGTGGATACCCTGCCGGGGTTATCTCACAGGGGAATACCAGGACGGGTTCCCTAAACAAGCGCCGGAAAACCCACTGCGGGTAGCTGTGCGCTATATAAGCTCAAATACATCTACAGAGGAGACAGTCTACATTGAATTTAAGACTCTGCATTGGTACCTACATGCTGGTACTTATATCACCCACACAACACAACAACTCTATGCAGAGCTACCCTACCTCTAAGCACTTTAAATTATTATTCTACTATTTCACTGGGTTTTCCCCTAGTACGCTCCCCGGTACGCTCCCCCCGTGCAAATCGAAAAAATATATCGAGTTTTTTTGCCCCGCGGGGCCCTTTTATGGCCCCCACATCAAACCTAGGGGATCAGAGGGGTCTACTCTGCCCCTTATGGTCATTTTCCCCCTTTATTTTTACCTCCTCTTGTGTCTCGATCTTACCGAGACACAAGATGGCGGCCGCTCCGGACTGTTTCGAATGTTTACAGACACCCGAGGGCCAATCAGCTTTCCGCATGCAAGTCGCGTAGCGCGCCCGGAGCGCTCCCCGGTGCGCGTACCGGAGCGTGGCCATAGATATATGTATTTTTTTTAACCTAAATTACTCAAAATCCACTGGAGCACATATCATGAGACATAGCAAAGGCACATCGGGCTACCAGTCTCTACAATTTTGCCAAGTTTGGTGGAAATCCATTCAGCCGTTCGGGCTAAAAGTGAGGTCGACCGCCCTATGAAAATCAACATGGGGAAAACACGTTTTGGGACCCCCCTTTTATCTTGGCCCCCGCTTTACGAATCCCCCCCAAACTTTCAGGGAAGGACCGAAGCGCCGCAGGGCAAATTTGAAGAAATGTTCAGGCAGATTCCTCAACCGGCGCTAAAGTTATTCCCAATAGAATGTTGAGATTTTGCATTGAAAAAAATCCTAACTATAACTACCTACTGGCGACTGCCAGTAGCTAATATATATATATATATATATATATATATATATATATATATATATATATATATATATATATATTAGTATATATATATATATATATATATATATTAGCTACTGGCGGTCGCCAGTAGGTAATAGGTGAATTTTTTCTCTATGGAACTTTTGAAAATTCTATGTCTAATAACTTTGGCGTTTGTGGACGGAATCGGCTGAAATCTTCAGGAAAATGGCACATTTTGTTTCTGAGCAGCCCCTAAAAATTTGGGGGGGTTCCATCAAGGGGGGCCGAGAAAAAAGGGGGGTCCCAAAACGCATTTTTCCCATTCATTTTTCCATAGGGCCTTTGGCCTCACTTTTAGCTCGAACGGCTGAATGGATTTACACGAAACTTGGCAAAATTATAGGGACTGTTAGCCCGATGTGCCGTTGCTGGGTCTCAATATATGTGCTCCAGTGGATTTTGAGAAATTAACGTTTAAAAAAACAGATATATCTGTGACAGCGTCCCAGATAGCACTCCAGATCGCGTACTTTTCGCGTAACGGAGCTTTGCGTAGCGAAGCTGATTGGCTCTCCGGTGTCTGTCAACATTCTAAACAGTCCGGTGCGGCCGCCATCTTGTCTCTCGGCAGGATCGAGAGACAAGAGGAGGAGAAAAACGAAGGGGGAATTTAATGAAAGGGGGCAAGGTAGACCCCTCTTGACCCCCTAGGAATGATGTTGGGGTTATTAAAGGGTCCCGTGGGGCAAATATTAAAAATTAGATTTTTCGCGGTAGAAGCGCTTCTCAGTTCGCGAACCGGGTCGCGAACTGGTAGCGAAACGTGAATTCGCCATTTTGTGTTTCGATTTAATTAAATTACTAGGCATAAGGGGGTACGGGAGACGTATCCTGTCCCCTTATGTTTTCTGAGGGTGGCTGAGGAGGCTCATATATGTTGATACATGTCTTCCAGCGGCTGTGCATGAGCGTTTTTTTTTTTTGCTGCGTGACGTCTGTTAACGTTCGATTCGATGGAAATCAGGAACTGTTGACCGCCATTTTGTCACTGCGAGTAAATATTTTGTTAAAAATAATTGTTATAAATTAATCCTTATTGATAAACATTGTCTGCGCCATCTTGCCTTTTTTGCAATGCCACACTTTTGTTGAGCACGGCAGCCATTTTGGATGCCTTGACCAGACCCACTCTCTGCACGCCGCCGATCCTCATCATGGCTCCCCACCCTCGCAAGCATCTCCCCCACGCACTGGTCACCCCCGCTCTCTCTCTCATGCATGGGCCAGAAACCTCCTCCCATCTGCGCTGTTCTTCTCTGAGAATCACACCCTGTGCCCGCCCGACACCTCCCTTTCACCCTATTCACTACCGCACCCTCTGACACTCCTCTTCCTCTGTGTCCGAATGTCCAGGCCGGTACCAGGCTATCACCTAGCCCTGCAGATGTAGTTTATGGCCCCAGCTGTAGAGAATCACTCCTCTTCAAAGGAGTTACAGTAGATCAAGGCCCCCACCCGATGAGATCCGTCACACCACACGCGTTCCTACTATCTGATAACCATCCTGTATTGTGCTTGGGGAGGGGATTCTTACTGTGAGGGTGTGTGGGTCCGAGCCTGAAGCGGAAGATTCCAGGGATGCCTCTTTGTACATCAAAGTTTTTACAATTATGTGTCACATTAAAAATATATAGCACTCCAACAAAGTAGTAGGATTATAACACTTTAATAACTTATAAATATATACAACGCAACAAAAACAGTAAATACATTTAAAAAATTTTTGAAAAAAGAAGCAACAATGGTCAGTAGCTGTGTTTTGTGCGAATAGTCCCAAGGCAGCACAACGTGCTGAGTTCTGGACGGCACCCAGGTGATGTTACCTGGGTGCCGCACTGGTTTTTGGTATCCTACAATGCAGCTCCGAAAAACGGCGTGGGGCGACCCGGGAGGTGCGGGGGGAGGCCTTGTCAGTAGCGGTCTGTTGTGCGAATAGTCCCAAGGCAGCAGAACTCGCTGAGATGTGGATGGCACCCAGGTGATGTCCAGTAAGTTGCCGCACTGGTTTTGGCATCCTACAATGCTGCTCCGAAAAACGGCGTGGGGCGCCCCGGAGGGGGGGGGGGGGGGGGGGGGGGAGGGTGCGTGAACGGGCCTCCCCAGGTGGAGGCTCGTCTGCTGTAGTGGGGCGCCCCTTTACCGTTTCAGTTGCCATTCCGCCCGCTTTTGCTACACTGTGCCTCATCCGCCATTCAGCTGTTTATCGCCCGCTCTTGCGGCTACAGCGTCTCGCTCACCATGTAGTTGAGTTGCGCCAACTCTTGCGGTGCAGCGATAGGCGGCTGCCACAGGACTCTTAAAATGGCGGACGGCTCTTCGGATTTGAGCCTGGTCCACTAAAATGGCCCTGGGACACCTTGGAACTCGGACGCTTGTCTACTAGGTCTTGGACCCCATTCTCGAAAGCGTCCCCTGAGCCTTGAAGATTTTACAAAAGTCTTGGGGGCCCCCGACTCCTGCAGGCTTCCGGTGGGGAGCGGCTGCCATGATTGCTCGAGGAATGACCACGACGGAGCCACGAGATGGTGGTGCTCGTATGCTGACGCCAGCTTCAGTCTGAAACATCCAGAAACAAGGTGGGGCTTTCATCATTTGGGAAAAAAATGTTTTAATCCAATGAAAAGTGTTATTTTTAGGTCATATGATCAAGCCTTCCATCATTAGGAAACCAAAAGTAAAATGAACCAATGAAAAGTTTTATAAACAAGTCACATGACCTGTTATGCGGCATAGGGCTATAAAAAGCGTAGAAAATCCGTTGGCACGTGAGGCGGCGTCAGTAGCGGACCGATGTGCGAATAGGCCGAAGGCAGCACAACGCGCCAAGATCCGGATGGCACCGAGGTGGTGTCCAGCAAGTTGCCGCACTGGTGTGGCCATCCTACAATGCTGCGCCGAAAGTCGCCGTGGGGCGCCCCGTTGGCCTGTGAGGTCGCGTCAGTCAGTGGGGGCTGTTTGAGGATCTGACTGCATTGAAAGCAATGTGATGCTGTGCGTCGCCCCCAAGATGGAGGCTCCTCGGCTGCAGTGGGGCGCCCCTTGGTGTTTCACTCGCTATCCAGCTGAGTTGCGTCCGCACTTGCGGCTACAGTAGGCCGAAGGCAGCACAACGCGCCGAGATCTGGATGGCACGGAGGTGGTGTGCGTCGCCCCCAAGATGGAGGCTCCTCGGTTGCAGTGGGGCGCCACTTGGTGTTTCACTCGCTATCCAGCTGAGTTGCGTCCGCACTTGCGGCTACAGTAGGCCAAAGGCAGCACAACGCGCAGAGATCTGGATGGCACCGAGGTGGTGTCTAGCAAGTTGCCACACTGGTGTGGCCATCCTACAATGCTGCGCCGAAAGTCGGCGTGGGGTGCCCCGTTGGCCTGTGAGGTGGTGTCAGTAGCGGACCGATGTGTGAATAGGCCGGAACCAGCACAAGGCGCCAAGATCCGGATGGCACGGAGGTGGTGTCATAGTTGAGAGTTCTGAGCAGCGCTTGTAACACTGTCTGAAGCTTATTTGCACCTGCTGCAGCTTCACTATTGCCCTGGTGTGGCCAAAGATCGCCCATGACATAGGCGGCCGGCTCCCGGGGTCCGGCAGAACTTTTTTCCTTTTCCTTTCTGCATCTTGTCCCACAATCCGTTTGACCTGAAGACATGACCAGGTCCCTGAATGTGTGCAGGGGGACACTATTGATTGAATCAAAATGGCGGCTTCACACAAAGCTGACTCAAGCGTTGCTGCTGATGCTATACAGACAAAAACTGGTTTTCAGTTTGTACATTCTTCAGGATTTTTCCATCCAAGGCTGGTTGAGAGTTTGTAGAACAATGGCTTCAGATCTTGCCCTCCCCTCTTTTGACTGATGGTTCTTGTTGCCTATCTCTTCTGTTATCATTTAACTGAACCTTTTTTGACTGCCGAAAGGGGTTCTGGTCCGACCGCTGGTTGGTGGAGACATTTTGACTATATCCTGGACCTGCCCGGCCTCGCCCAAAATGGCGCCCGTATAAATGGGACTCGTAACTCCTTGTTGTGTACTGGTTGCACAACCTTGATATCACGAGAAACGTATGCAGTTTTGAAGCACATGGCGGGCGGGGACGAGAATTGATTGAATATTTCGACATCCCTATTGATATTAAGTTCTGATGTGTTATTGATTACTGTACTATTGAAAGTTCGAATTAACGTCACCCATGGTACTTGCCCGCAAATGTATATCTAGATAATTTTATTGTAAGTGGCCCTGTCGTATTTTAATTACAAAATGTACGTCCACCGATTCCGCAACTGTTAGACACCTTAGTTCTTGCAACCTAATGGCCCGCTCGTTACGTTCCTCTACAGTGTAAATGTCTCCTCATCATATACGATTCCAGTTTGCTCCGTGGCCGGCCCACGTGGTTATAGGCCCGTATTTGTATACTGACATTTTCACAATAAAGGTTTTTAAAACAAAACATGGTAGTAGTATTTACATTGGTAAAGTTTTCAATTTTAGTCACTGTTTTCGAATCAGTAAAAGGCAAGTGAAATAAAGCAGTCCAATTACATGACGGATAAAAGGTATAATACGCAGGAACGCAGTAAAGATAAATGGTCAAGGGCTGTTGTGTTTTCTACTCCTGCAACATAAAGTGATCGATAAGAATCTGATATTCAGGCGTATCGGCGACTAAGACAGCAGGCCGAGCCTCTTTTGCTCAACGGCTCCGTCATGGGACGAAGAAACGCCCTTTTTCTAGAAAAAGGAATATATTTTACTTGCAGGACAGTTGTAAATTTTCCGGGAAAGTACATTAGCCTGGAACATTATAACATATATGTTTAAGAAAAAATAATGTTCGAAAGCAATAAAAAGCGTAATTTTTAGGTCATATGACCAAGCCTTTCATCATTAGAATAACAAAAGTAAAATGAACCAATGAAAAGTTTTATTAACAAGTCACATGACCTGTTATGCTTACGTTACGGGCTGCGCGCCGCGCCCCGGATCGCTTCCGGGAAGCTGCGCTTTGCGCACCGGAGCACTTCCGGGTGCGCTAACGCGGCGTGTCATATAACGCATTATGCGACAACGTAGGTCCAGAATATAGTCAAAATGTCTCCACCAACCAGCGGTCGGAACACAATCCCTTTCAGCAGTCTAAAAAGTTCTGTTAAATGACAACAGAAGGGACAGGCAACAAGAACCATCAGTCAAAGAGGGGAGGGTAAGTTCTTCTCTACTGGGTCACGATGGGGCGCTACCGGAACTGATCTAATTGGTAGTCTACAGTGTTTCTGAATGTTTCAGACTGAAGCTGGCATCAGCATGAGAGCACCACCATCTCGTAGCTCAGTCGTGGCCATTCCACGAGCAATCATGGCAGCCGCTCCCCACCAGAAGCCTGCGGGAGTCGGGGGCTAAAAGAATAGCTCCTATACCCGATTGCCCACAGACCGACCCAGGGCCTCCCTCTCCCACCATTGGACCACCTGTGTGGGCTACTCACTTATTAATCGATCTCCAGGCCCACATGGAACATTCTTTTAGCTTGTTTTTTAGCGGGTTTCCACTTTTTACGTCTTGGGTGAGGTTTAGGGAACTTTGTGCCTACTGGGTGAGGGGGGGGCAAGGGAGATCTCTGTAGAAACAATCACTTCCGGCACCATCTGAGCACAAGGTAGCTCAGCAAAGGAGGACGTAAAAAGAGAAGAAGTAAATTTGGTCGGGTTAACTGAAAGTGCTGTGAAATCCCCTATGGACTGAGGGGAGGGCATAGCAGGGGTAAGTGAAAATCGCCTTCAGTATTTTCAATAGCGGTTGCCACTACTCCTATTGTTTTTTGGAGCATTTTATTGTTGGCTGTAAGGCGCGGGAGTGGTTGGGATGTAGATGCTAAATGTCTGGTCACGGGGCGGGAGGTAGTTGGTTTATTATTTTTTCCCATACTGCTCATCAAGGAGTTAAGAGGGCGTATCCCCACTAAACACAAGTTTTTAAGAACAGATTAAACTATGCTTTTTAAAACGAAAACAGGATAAAAGATAATATACAAGTCATCCCCTCTACCGAAGCTTCTCATAAGAGCAAAATCGTGTCGGGGCAAGCTTTGACTGAATTAAAATGAGGTGAGAAAGTTACCACATCAAAGGAGTATCATGCCACAGGGAGTCTCTTCCGAGAGAACTTAGAGGGGTGGCCCAGCCCAGCCTCCTGCAGCCCCTGATGGCCACAGACGGCCCGCCCTTTGCCTGGGCTTAGCCTGGCACCGCCCGCGCCGGTTCCGTGATGCGTGGGGGTGGTTGCGCTTTCAGGACTGGAGTGGCGCACAACTGACGTTGCTCCCCTGGAGGCTGCTGGGAGTTGTAGGTGGCAGTGGTCGTGGCCGCAATGCTGTTCCCCTCACGGCACAGGATTTACTAATGTAGCCGTTCCTCTCACGCCGCTGGCGCTGGTGGTGGTATGAAAGTCGTTCACCTCACGGCATGACAGAGCGGGCCCAAGAACAGCCGTTCCCCTCACGGCGTTGTGGTGAGTCAAAGAGCGCGTCCCGCAATGCGTGGGGGCGGTGCGCTTTCAGGGCTGGAGCTGGCACATAACTGACGTTGCTCCCCTGGAGGCTGCTGGGAGTTTTGGGCGGCAGAGGTCTTGGCTGCAATGCAGTTCCCCTCACGGCGCAGGATTTACTAATGTAGCCGTTCCCCTCACGGTGCTGGCGCTGGTGGTGGTATGAAAGCCGTTCACCTCACGGAGCAACAGAGCGGGGCCCAAGAACAGCCGTTCCCCGCACGGCGTTATGGTGAGTCAAAGAGCGCATCCCGTGATGTGTGGGGCCGGGGTTGTGATGGACTGAGCATCTGAATTAAGCAGAATACTCGGACCCAATCAACAGATCAGGGCTTGATCTATCACCGTTTTTTAGCTCACTGCACCATCCCAGCTCAGAACCTGGCTACATGCAAATTAGTCTGTCCCTGGCCCAGTGCATCATGGGAACAGGGCAGACCAAACTACCAAGCCAATTTTTTTACTGGAAAGGAAACAAGCTTCCGGGGACCGGTTTCTGGCATTACAGCCGTCTTCGGCCCGGCTTGCTTGAATCCTGATGGTGCAGTGAGCAGGGGACTCATGTCTGAGCATACCCTACCACGCTTATGGTAGACGAAACGATTCAGAAAAAGGGGGTGGTGATGTTCAGAGCATCTGAATTAAGCAGAATACTCGTACCCAGTCAAGAGATCAGGGCTTGATCCATCACCGTTTTTTAGCTCACTGCACCATCCCAGCTCATAACCTGGCTACATGCAAATTAGTCTGTCCCTGGCCCAGTGCATCATGGGAACAGGGCAGACCACACTACCAAGGCATTTTTTTTACTGGAAAGGAAAAAGCTTGCGGGGACCGGTTTCTGGCATTACAGCCATCTTCGGCCCGGCTTGCTTGAATCCTGATGGTGCAGTGAGCAAGGGACTCATGTCTGAGCATACCCTACCACGCTTATGGAGGACAAAACGATTTAGAAAAAGGGGGTGGTGATGGACGGAGCATCTGAATTAAGCAGAATACTCGTACCCAGTCAACAGATCAGGGATTGATCCATCACCGTTTTTTAGCTCACTGCACCATCCCCGCTCAGAACCTGGCTACATGCAAATTAGTCTGTCCCTGGCCCAGTGCATCATTGGAGCAGGGCAGACCAAACTACCAAGCCAATTCTTTTACTGGAAAGGAAACAAGCTAACGGGGACCGGTTTCTGGCATTATAGCCGTCTTCGGCCCGGCTTGCTTGAATCCTGATGGTGCAGTGAGCAAGGGACTCATGTCTGAGCATACCCTACCACGCTTATGGTGGACAAAACGATTCAGAAAAAGGGGGTGGTGATGGACAGAGCATCTGAATTAAGCAGAATACTCGTACCCAGTCAAGAGATCAGGGCTTGATCCATCACCGTTTTTTAGCTCACTGCACCATCCCAGCTCAGAACCTGGCTACATGCAAATTAGTCTGTCCCTGGCCCAGTGCATCATGGGAGCAGGGCAGACCAAACTACCAAGCCAATTCTTTTACTGGAAAGGAAACAAGCTTCCGGGGACCGGTTTCTGGCATTACAGCCGTCTTCGGCCCGGCTTGCTTGAATCCTGATGGTGCAGTGAGCAAGGGACTCATGTCTGAGCATACCCTACCACGCTTATGGTGGACAAAATGATTCAGAAAAAGGGGGTGGTGATGGACAGAGCATCTAAATTAAGCAGAATACTCGTACCCAGTCAACAGATCAGGGCTTGATCCATCACCGTTTTTTTAGCTCACTGCACCATCCCAGCTCAGAACCTGGCTACATGCAAATTAGTCTGTCCCTGGCCCAGTGCATCATGGGAACAGGGCAGACCAAACTATCAAGCCAATTCTTTTACTGGAAAGGAAACAAGCTTCCGAGACCGGTTTCTGGCATTACAGCCATCTTCGGCCCGGCTTGCTTGAATCTTGATGGTGCAGTGAGCAAGGGACTCATGTCTGAGCATACCCTACCACGCTTATGGTGGACAAAACGATTCAGAAAAAGGGGGTGGTGATGGACAGAGCATCTGAATTAAGCAGAATAATCGTACCCAGTCAACATATCAGGGCTTGATCCATCACTGTTTTTTAGCTTACTGCACCATCCCAGCTCAGAACCAGGCTACATGCAAATTAGTCTGTCCCTGGCCCAGTGCATCATGGGGAGAGGGCAGACCAAACTACCAAGCCAATTCTTTTACTGGAAAGGAAACAAGCTTCCGGGGACCGGTTTCTGGCATTACAGGCGTCTTCGGCCGGGCTTGCTTGAATCCTGATGGTGCAGTGAGCAAGGGACTCATGTCTGAGCATACCCTACCACGCTAATGGTAGACAAAACGATTCAGAAAAAGGGGGTGGTGATGGACAGACCATCTGAATTAAGCAGAATACTCGTACCCAGTCAATAGATCAGGGCTTGATCCATCACTGTTTTTTGCTCACTGCACCATCCCAGCTCAGAACCTGGCTACATGCAAATTAGTCTGTCCCTGGCCCAGTGCATCATGGGAACAGGGCAGACCAAACTACCAAGCCAATTTTTTTACTGGAAAGGAAACAAGCTTCCGAGACCAGTTTCTGGCATTACATTGCTCGAATCCTGATGGTGCAGTGAGCAAGGGACTCATGTCTGAGCATACCCTACCACGCTAATGGTAGACAAAAAGATTCAGAAAAAGGGGGTGGTGATGGACAGACCATCTGAATTAAGCAGAATACTCGTACCCAGTCAACATATCAGGGCTTGATCCATCACCGTTTTTTAGCTTACTGCACCATCCCAGCTCAGAACCAGGCTACATGCAAATTAGTCTGTCCCTGGCCCAGTGCATCATGGGGACAGGGCAGACCAAACTACCAAGCCAATTCTTTTACTGGAAAGAAAACAAGCTTCCAGGGACCGGTTTCTGGCATTACAGGCGTCTTCGGCCCGGCTTGCTTGAATCCTGATGGTGCAGTGAGCAAGGGACTCATGTCTGAGCATACCCTACCACGCTAATGGTAGACAAAACGATTCAGAAAAAGGGGGTGGTGATGGACAGACCATCTGAATTAAGCAGAATAGTCGTACACAGTCAATAGATCAGGGCTTGATCCATCACTGTTTTTTGCTCACTGCACCATCCCGGCTCAGAACCTGGCTACATGCAAATTAGTCTGTCCCTGGCCCAGTGCATCATGGGAACAGGGCAGACCAAACTACCAAGCCAATTCTTTTACTGGAAAGGAAACAAGCTTCCGGGGACCGGTTTCTGGCATTACAGCCGTCTTCAGCCCGGCTTGCTTGAATCCTGATGGTGCAGTGAGCAAGGGTCTCATGTCTGAGCATACCCACCACGCTTATGGTGGACAAAATGATTCAGAAAAAGGGGGTGGTGATGGACAGAGCATCTGAATTAAGCAGAATACTCGTATCCAGTCAACAGATCAGGGCTTGATCCATCACCGTTTTTTTTTTTTTTCTTTTATCCTCATATTGCGGGTTATGCAGAAAGAAAGGTGTTTTGGGAGTCCAACAGAATCCGAGCGGTTGTATCTTAAGACTGCCCCTGGTTATCTATCGGGGAGTAACAAAGGGGGTGTCTCATTCTCGGTCAACTCAGTTTTCTTCCACACACCTTTATCTTGCTCAATAGTTCCTTTGTGTCCGAAAATCTTTAACCCTTAGGAAGTTTTGACAAGTCATGCCAGGAACTATTGTTCCGCTTAATCATTGGAATCAAAAAAGAAAAAGAAAAAAAAAAAAGAAAAAGAAAAAGAAGAAAAAAAAAAGGGAAAGAGTCCAAGAGACCTCTGAAAAAGGAGAGATTATAGGTTATTATCTGGAGGAGATATAATTTTCCAGGATCTCCCAATATTTCATATTTTTAAGTTGTTTCCCTTTTCTATCCAAGCTACTAGTTCTTATTGCAGCATTTAACCAATTCTCATGTGTTGGTGGCACTGGTTTTATCCAATTAATACATATCTCTCTGCGTGCTAATAGGATCATAACAAACAGTAAGTTTTCTTGATGTTTATCTAACTTTATCTGATTTGGATGAGTGGAAAAGTGTATCCCAAAAATAATTAAGATAATACTCACAGTTATCGGTGTTGCCAGTATTGCAGTTAGTGTTTTACCGATTTCTTGCCAGTATTGTGTAAGCGAAGGGCAGCCACCAAACATATGTATATCATCCGCTTTTTCCTCACCGCATTTATTGCACGATTTTACTGCAGATCCTTTAAATTGTGATAATTTCTTGGGTGTCCAGTACGCTCTATGTATAGAGAAAAGGTGGTTCCTTTTTAATGCTGCAGCCTTTACACATAGCCAGCATTTCTCTACTGATTTTTTCCAAATTTGGCATAGATCCAGATCTTCGTTCTGTAGGTCTTTCCTCCATATTTTTTCAGAGATTGTAAGATCTTCTTCTTCCGAATCAATTAGTGCCCAATACCATTTTGATACTTCTTTTTTTTAATGTCGTTTCATTCATCATTTCTAATTCCAGGTTTTCCGGATCTGATGCTTCCTTCGGAATAGTATTTACCCAGCTGCTCAATTGATAGTATTTGAATTTCGAGATTTTCCGATCTGTAATTACTTGCAAATGATCCCATGATATTAAAGAGTTACCAGACAAAAGTTGTCCCCATTTTTCGATTCCAGCTTGTCTAAGTGGGTTTGATAAACAATCCTTTAAGCAGTCTGGTGTCCCTGGAGAGTCCCATATTGGTGCCATATTGCTATAGTATGGAATCTTTGTGGCAGATCTAATTTGACTCCAAATCTTAACGGCATTGTTCAGAACCTTTAGTTTAAATTTTTTTTTAAATTTTGGATGACCAAATTTAAAAAGGAAGTGATCTACACCGTTTGTTAAGTGTTGCAAGTATATTGGATACGCTTGATGCACCTTTAGCAGAGCTCTGAAGTTTTTAAATTGAAAAGATCTGTAGTATTCATATATATCAGGGCTTGCTATACCCCCTTGCTCCTTCTTTCTCCTAAGTTTGTTCCATGAGATTCTTGTACTCTTTGATGGCCAAATAAAGCTAGCTATTTCCCCTTGTATTTTTTTCAGGGCTTCCTTTTTGAATTCTAATGAAATGTTATTAAAAAGATAAGTGAATTTAGGAGTTATTGACATTTTAATTATATTGGATTTGCCTAAGAAACTTAGCGGCAAGCCTGACCAGATTTTAAGAAGTTTTTTCATTTCATTCGCGACTATGTTTAAATTTATTTCCGCTAGTTTTCCAAGGTCTTGTGTTATAATGATTCCTAAGTATCTTATTTTATCCTTTAAAAGAGATGAATTTAAGTGCGAGTTCCAGCTCATTACCTCTGTTTTATCAGTATTTATCAAATACCCTGGGACTTTGCCGAATTTGTTCATTTCATCTTCAATCGCCAGTTTAGAGAAGTTATAATTGTCCGTGAATACCATTAGGTCATCTTCGTAAAGCGCTACTTTCCTTATACAGTTTAAATATCTAAAAGGTGTTATGTTGGTTTGATTTCTGATAGAGCAAGCCAGGGGTTCAATATATAAGTTGAAAAGTAATGGAGATAAAGGACAAGCTTGTCGTGTACCTCTCTGAATCTTGATATTATCCGTAAGATTACCGTTAACTGCTACCCTCGCTCTAGGGTTCGTATATATTTCATTTACCATGTGGATAAAGTTAATCCCTAGTTTATTTTTTTCTATGATTTTGTTTAGAAAAGCCCAATTGACACGGTCGAAAGCTTTGGCAGCGTCATATGTGATAATCGTAAGAGGTAACTTTTCGTAAACAGCTATGTCGATTGTTGCTACTAATTCATGTGTGATTTCCTTGATCTGTCTGCCCTTTATAAAACCCTTTTGATCCGGATCAATTCATTTAGCCATAACCTTTGATAACCTTTTTGCTATTATATTCATAAACAGCTTATAATCGCAATTAAGGAGTGATATCGGCCTGTATGATGCACAGTTCTTTGGGTTTTTGCCTGGTTTTAGTAATATGCTTATTGTCGCCTCATTCCATGAATCTGGTATCATTTCATGTTCCAGGTAAATCTTATTCATTATTACTGTTAAATGTTCAATTAGTATTTCTTTTAGTGCGATATAGAATTCATTGGGTAATGCATCTGGCCCTGCAGCTTTTTCTCTCTTTAGATGACTTATGGCACTCCTTACTTCCTCCAGTGTTATTTCAGAGTTCACAAATTTCACTTCTTCCTCTGTCAGACTCGGTAGTTGGATCTTTTCGAGATAGTTCTTAATTTCTTCATCTGTTGGATTTGTATCTTCTTTATATATTGAAGTAAAAAAATCGGAGAATTCTTTCCTTATTGAGACATCATCCGAGAAGGTGGTTGATTGGTCTTGGTTGTAAATGTTTAGTATATTATTTCTAGTCTGGTCTGTTCTCATTTTCCAGGCTAGCAGTTTTCCACAACCTTCTCCATAATCATGGTTTGCTAACTTACTGTTCTCCCATTTTTCTTTAACTATATTCTCTAGGTAATTTGTCAGGTTCTCTTTTGTGTTACTGAGCTTTTCTTCCAGTTTTTCCTTCTGTTCTTGAGGTATATCGCCTTCTATGTGTAGTTCAACTTCTTTAATTTCTGTTTCCAGCTTCTTAATATCCTGTTTTTTTGTTTTATGTTTATAAGCACCCAAGCTGAGCAGTTTGCCTCTTATTACCGCTTTGTAAGCATCCCACATCATTCTTTTTGATGTACCAGCTGCGTTTTCTTGAAAATATTGTCGGAAGGTTGTTATGAGTTCCTCCACACATCGCTCGTCTCTAAGAATTGTGCGATCAACTGTCCACCTATTAGCCAGATGAGTTTGAGGAAGTGTTAAATTTAACTGCACTGCAGAGTGGTCCGAAAGATGTGCCGGCAGGTGCTCAATACTTTTAACCTTATCCCTCAAGTTTTTGTTTAATAGAAAAAAGTCTATTCTGGATTTATGACCCAATTTTTTGTTATGGAAGGTATATGGGGAGTTTTTTTATACCTTTTAGTTTCCACATATCTTCTAACATTAGATCTTTTTTATAGATCCCTAACCATTCCCTCATCTTCGGTAGATTCCAATGTTTTGTTGGTGGGATTCTATCTGTTTTAGGATCTTCTATGAGATTGAAATCTCCTCCCATAATAATTGGGGTTGGATATGTTAAAAGTTCAGAATATAATTTTTTCAGGGACTCAGGATCATCTCTATTAGGGCCATAATATCCCACAATTGTAAGAATGCAATCTTCAATTCTGACTTTGGCGATTGCCCATCTACCTTTACTATCCACTTTCTCAACTTCTATTTTAGCATTGAGAGATTTCTTTATGATAATTGCCACCCCCTTTATATTGCACTCTTGTGTTGTGTGTATGCTTGAACCAATCCAGTTCAGATTTTTTTCCAGTTGAGTCCACTCTGCATTTGTTAAATGAGTTTCTTGAAGGATAATGATTTGACTTTCTATTTCTTTCAAGTATTCCATGATTCTTCTTCTTCTTGAAGGAGTTCTGAGCCTGTTAACATTCCAAGTTAGAATTTTTATTGATCTATCTTTTACCATCTTAAATTATTATTTCTTTTGAGGCAGCCCTTAACTCCCTTACCGATCTTTTTATATTCCAGTTTTGAGGATTTTTTTTTTCGTTTTTCCCTACTTTGCTCCCCACCCATGTGTATTTACAAAGTTGCATTTTGCGCTTGTGAGTTACTTTGGGATCCCTCCCTGGGGAAGCCTCCCTTTTTCTTCTTTCAGGTGTTATCACACCCAGTTTCGTACTCCGTTTCTCCAGGTATTTCATTCTTTTGATTTTAATGTGTAATGTGTAATTGTTTCCCAGTATATGTTCTATTATAGGTATTTCTTTGTCTCTGAGAATTTTTCTTAGTTCATTCTTGTTTTCATTGCATCAAATTTTGTTCCTTCAGCTCCTTCATTATTGCATATTCCTTATTTAGTTTGTCAATTTCAATTTGATCTTTTATTAGCTGAATAAGGTTTTCTACCTCTTTTGGTTCCTTTAGATTATGCATTTTAATTTGCCACATTATTCTCAGGGAGGCTGGGAATTTTAATTGTCCACTTGCTCCGAGAGTTTTCAGCTCCTGCATATACTGCCCCAGCTCCCATTGCCTGTCTTGTGTAGCTTTACAGATATCAGATCGAATACGAAATGACCAATTGATTTTGTTGAAACTCCCAATTTTTAGACCCTCACTCAATATTTTTTCCTTCAGAGAGTATGTCCTGAAATTTACCAAGATTTTCCTCAGGGATTTCTTCTCTTTACTCTTTCTGAATGGGTCTCTATGGGCTCGTTGGATGTCTGCTGCTAAATCACAGTTTTTTGTCCAGGGAAGAAATTCTTCTAGTAGAGATATTACATAGGCCATACCCAGTCAACAGATCAGGGCTTGATCCATCACCGTTTTTTAGCTCACTGCACCATCCCAGCTCAGATCCTGGCTACATGCAAATTAGTCTGTCCCTGGCCCAGTGCATCATGGGAACAGGGCAGACCAAACTACCAAGCCAATTCTTTTACTGGAAAGGAAACAAGCTTCTGGGGACCTGTTTCTGGCATTACAGCCGTCTTCGGCCCGGCTTGCTTGAATCCTGATGGTGCAGTGAGCAAGGGACTCATGTCTGAGCATACCCTACCACGCTTATGGTGGACAAAACGATTCAGAAAAAGGGGGTGGTGATGGACAGAGCATCTGAATTAAGCAGAATACTCGTACCCAGTCAACAGATCAGCGCTTGATCCATCACCGTTTTTTAGCTCACTGCACCATCCCAGCTCAGAACCTGGCTACATGCAAATGAGTCTGTCCCTGGCCCAGTGCATCATGGGAACAGGTCAGACCACACTACCAAGCCAATTCTTTTACTGGAAAGTAAACAAGCTTCCGGGGACCGGTGTCTGGCATTACAGCCGTCTTCGGCCCGGCTTGCTTGAATCCTGATGGTGCAGTGAGCAAGGGACTCATGTCTGAGCATACCCTACCACGCTTATGGTGGACAAAACGATTCAGAAAAAGGGGGTGGTGATGGACAGAGCATCTGAATCAAGCAGAATACTCGTACCCAGTCAACAGATCAGGGATTGATCCATCACTGTTTTTTAGCTCACTGCACCATCCCCGCTCAGAACCTGGCTACATGCAAATTAGTCTGTCCCTGACCCAGTGCATCATGGGAACAGGGCAGACCAAACTACCAAGCCAATTCTTTTACTGGAAAGGAAACAAGCTTCCGGGGACCGGTTTCTGGCATTACAGCCGTCTTCGGCCCGGCTTGCTTGAATCCCTCATGGCTCAGGATTTACTAATGTAGCCATTCCCCTCACGGCGCTGGCGCTGGTGATGGTATGAAAGCCGTTCACTTCACGGCGGGACAGAGCAGGGCCCAAGAACAGTCGTTCCCCTCACGGCCTTGTGGTGAGTCAAAGAGCGCGTCCCCAATTTGTTGTTACTTCATGACTGTCAATTCAACATAAGCAAAATATTGTAACAATGTCAACATCAAAACAAAAGCAGTGACAATTGATGACCTTTAGCTCAATGCATTTTGGGACCTTCTGTCCATTCCTCAGGGTCCACTCGAAGCTGAAGAGAGGAAAGAGTGAAGAGTGGGAAATACAGACTGCCCAGAAGTGACGGGCACTGTTCTGGCGTTGCTGTTAATGCTCGACTTGCAGCAATATCGAGTGGAAAATAGATCACCTGAGCATCCACCGCTAGTTCCAAACGCACTGACGTGAAAACTGCTGCAACTGCAAAAAGCTGAGACACTGAAATTTAATAATTATGTACATGGCATATGTATAATCACTTAAATGTTTTTCAGTAGGCAATGGTAAAATGCATGGTCTCATATTTTTTTGTCTAATATCACACTGTGCATGTGTGTACATTAAGAAATGATGGGGCATATTATCAAGGACTGGTGTTAAATTTATCGCCGTTTTATCATCCGGAAACTGCAGATAAAACGGTGAAAATTGGCTTGATAATGCACCTTTGTTATTTTCTATAGAAGCCCATGTTAACACCAGAACATTGGTTTCTATGGGAATTAACAAGGGCATATTATCACGCCCATTATCGCTGTTTTATTGGCAGTTTTCGGCCAATAAAACGGCGATAATTTTAACACCGGTCCTTGATATTATGCCCCTATATTCGCTCCTTTTTAAAGGTTTTACAGAAGTAGATGTGTTTTGGTAAAATGTATGGTCTTACAAGTTTTTTGGGGTAATATCACACTGTGTATGTGTGTACATTAAGGAATTATATTCGCACCTTTTTGCATATTTTCTACACTCTCTTGTCATACTCCCTCCTCTTTCGTTTTACTCCTTCCTCTTTGATTATACTATCTTCTTTTTCTTTACTCTGCTCTCTTTTTATACTTTTTCTTTCTTACTTTCTCCTCTTTTTGCATATTTGTCCTCCTCTTTATATTCTCTCTTGTCTTTATATTCACCACTGTTGTCATAGTTCCTACTGTGTTCTCATAGTACTCCCTCTCTCCTTATACGGTCATTCTTCTTTATAATTGTCTTTTTTCCACATTTTTGTCTCTGTGTCTTTTTTCACTCTTTCCTCTTTCTTAATATATACTCGTCTGTTCTTATATTCTCTGTTTCTTCTTATTCTCGCTGTTCTTTGCAGGTACTCCCTATTGTTTTCTCATACTTTTTTTTGTTCTAATACTCCTCTCTCTGTAGTCACATTTCTCCTCTCTTTTCTTATACTTTGCACTCTCTACTAATATTACCGTCTTTTCTTATTGTCATATTCCTCTCCTCATTTTCCCCCCTGTTCTTATACACCCCCCTGTTTTCATATTCTCCTCTCTGTTCTCTTACTTTTCCATGTCTCCTCATACTACTGAGTTTTTCTTATATTTCCTTTTGTCCTATACTCCTTCTCTCTGTGTTCATATTTTCTTCTTATTCTTCATATTTCTTTTCGCTTTAAATTTTCTGTCCTCTCTGTTTATACTTCTTAAATCTGTTCATATTGTTTGCTCTCTTCTCTTATTCCTCCTTGACTCCCTGCATACACTCTGCAGCAGTTTCCTCATATTCTCCGTCATTTCATAATGATCTCTCTCTTTATATTTGTTTCTCTTGGCATACTTCTGCCTCTTTCGTCATACACTTTTCACTCTTTATAATCCTCCATCTGTTTATACTCCTTCTTTTATCCTCTGTCTGTATCTTCTGTTCTTGTACACCCCTTTTTTCCTCATGCTCCACTTTTCCCCACATTCTTCGTGATTTCTGCTGGTACTGTTCTCTCTGTCCTTATACACACTGTCCTTTGCTAGTATTCCTTTTTTGTTCTTATAGTTGCGTGTCTTTTCACATATTCCTTCTTTTTTCTCTAGAGTGTTTCTCTCTCTTCTTATAGTGCTCTCTCTGTCTTCTTACTCTCTTTTTTCTTCTTATACTCTTTCTTCTCTCCACATATTTCCATCTTTCTCTTTATACTCTCCCTTACCTAGTGATACTTTCTAGTTTATTCATACTTCCTTTATCCCGTTATATTACAGTGTCTTTTTATACACCCCTTTTTGTTATATTTTCCCTTTTTTCATACTTCTTCCTCTCTTGTTGTAAGTACTTTTATTTTCATAGTCTCATATTTCTCGTCATAATCCTCCCTCTGTTCTTATAAGTAATAATATAGAATATTTCATATATTTATTTTTGTAATGTTATATATATTTTTGTAATAGATTCTGCCTAACAATACTGAAA
The DNA here is from genome assembly GCF_964263255.1 of Lissotriton vulgaris. Taxonomy (NCBI): domain Eukaryota; kingdom Metazoa; phylum Chordata; class Amphibia; order Caudata; family Salamandridae; genus Lissotriton; species Lissotriton vulgaris. The sequence goes on from NC_141693.1 coordinate 1,530,496,663, forward strand.
AACCGTTCATGCCCACCAAATGTCAAGAGAGGAAACAACGAAAGAAAGGTGTTTATTTGAAGAGAAGTCATCCACAAGATTTACATGAAGAACCATGTGTTAAGAAAAAGAAAAAAAGTCCTGGTAAGAGAAGGAACACTTTTCTGAGGAAAATATTAAAGACTAAGAGTAGTGTGCACAAAGGGAAACATGGTATTACTGTGTCTGCAACGAAAAAGAAAAAGAAGAATAAAGAGAACAATCATGGAAAGTCAACTGCAGAAAAAATAGTGTATAGTAAAAGAAGGAAAAAACAATTTATAGAAATTAGGAAAAACATGTTTTATATTAGAGTTGTTTAAAATGTAATGAAAAAAATTAAGGGATGTAAAAAAACAGCATTTTATAAGAAGAAGAAAGGTATAGAAAATGTAGTTGAGAAAGCTTTCGAATTGAAAACAAAATTGTTTATTTTAGTAATCAATAGATTTCGATCACTAGATAAGCCAATCCATTTAATGAAGGCCGAAAGTAAGTGGAGAAGAGTAATTAACGGAAGTAATGTTTGTGAGTTTTTTGGGTGAATGGAAACATAGTTCAAGTTCTGAGCCTTTTTTTTCATGAAGAAAGTTATCTTCGGAGTAATGAGTTGTTGCATGCAGTTGATACTAGTGGTCGTGCTTATAAGGTTAGAAATGGTTGTCCACTCTTATTGAGAAAGAGAAAATTGTTCCTAGAAATGCAGAAGAGGTGTTAGCTGATGAAGTTTTAGGGAGACGTCCTAAAGCTCCAGTGTACACTTGGAATTGTAGTAGTATTTGAAGTGTACGGCAAGAATCTATCAATTTTTTACCCAATTTCTTATGTAACTATACTAAGAAAACTGTTAAACAAAAGATTAAGATGTTGCAAGGACTAGACCCTTGCAGAGTGAGAGAAAATACTGGTTTGCAAGGTCATTCTTTGGCTTGTCTTTCTAAAAAAGTATGTCGAAGTGTTTTTCACCATTTCAGGATGGTAGCAGTACATCATTCTGAAATGAGGAAATTAGTCAGACGATTGTATTATGCAAAAAGTCCAGCTCTACTGTTAAAAAAGTTGAACAGTGCTGCTTTGCATGGATCTGTATCAAGTGTAAAGAACGTTTGTGATGAATTGAGGTGAGTTATTTTGGTCCTGAGGAAGACAGTGCAGAAATTGAAATATTAATAGAAGGAAACGTAGAAGAGAATGTACAACATTCTAGTACAGAAAATTTTGAGCAAGAAATGTCAAAGTTTAAGGTGATTTCAGGTGAAAGGCCAAATTATTGTTGTGTGTGGTGTCGACTAACTGATTATAAAAATCAGACCAGGCCTGTTGATCTGTATTTAAAAAGAGAAAAGGAAAATAATAATGAGTGGAAGGATTTTGCAACTTATTTGTTGGTAGAGAATTGTTTTAATTTGGGTTCTGATCAGTGTATTTGTAAATATTGTTATAACAAATTAGACGAGAACAAAATGCCTGCTAGAGCTGTGCATAATAATCTTGAGTTGGTAAATATTCCTTCTGAACTGATGGATTTAAATGCCTATGAGTCTATTCTTATTCAATGTGTGCATCCATTTCAGGCTATTGGTCGTTTGGAGCCTAAGACAGGAAAATTACCTCCTTCTGATTTACAAAGAGGATTTAAGGGAAGAGTTGTATATTTGCCTCTAGATTTAAAGAAAAATATTGAAACAACTGGTGTAGAAAATGTAGAGGATGAACCTCTAGTTTTTCTTGTTAATGGCGTTCCTACTAAGAGTAAAAAAATCTTGCAAGAATTAGTGGATGTTAGGAAAGTGAAAAAGGCAACGTTGTATCTGGTAAAAAATAATCAATATTACAGAAATGTGTATGTGAGAGAAGAAGAAATAACTGTAGAAGAAGATAGTGACTTGCTATCTGGACAAATTGTAAAGTGGATGTGTCCAGAATTGAAGAAATCTACGAAAATTACAGTGTTCATCCACTGCATTCTAAAGAAGTGATGGGGACTACTATAGAGTTATTCCAAATGAAGTAAGCAAAAGGAAGTCCCATTAGTGTATGGGAAAAAGGCTTGGATGCTCGTTGTTTCCCTCAATTGTTTCCCAAAGGAAAAGGAAGACGATATCATGACCGACCTGTGCAGATTCCTGCATCTGAATTCCGGACATCAAGATTATATGCAGAAGATCCATTATTTCGACAATGTATTCCGTATTTGTTTCATCTTTTGTTTGAGAGTGATTTGTCTGGACTTTCTTATGCAGTAAACCATATATTGAAAACAAGTGTACATCTGCAAAATGTTTCGGCAAAGGAATTTATGGATAAAGTACTGCATAAAGATAATGTTTTGGAATCTCAGCTAATTAATCTCATGGCGTGTCAATGTGGTACTAATTAAGCATGGGCTGAAAATTATTTCCGCTTGCGGAATTTGCGGATTTTCCGCGATTTCGCGATCCGCGAATCTCGCGAAATTACGGTAAAATCCGCGAATCAGTGGGGATGAATTTTCAGCCAAGCACTTACAGGGTTACAGAATCAGGTGCAAAAGTTGAAGCTAATTTTTTGTAACCTTTAACAAAAGGGTTACAAAGAAATTAACTTCAACTTGGGCACCTGCTGCTGTAACCCTGTAAGTGCTTCCTGGCGCCTCGTTGCCTACTTGCAACTACTCTCTGACCCTGCTCTGACCCTTGAAGCAAGGTCAGAGAATAGTTACAAGAAGGCAATGAGGCGCCTGTCACGAAAATTGAACCTCAACAGGAAGCACTGACAGATATAAAAACAAGCATTTGCAATGCAATAGGACTCGCATTAGGAAAGTTTGAGCTTGTAAATGACAATTTTTTTTATTTATGTGTTGGTTTTGAAAATATCTAAATTAATAGCTTTGTCATTTACAATGCCAATAGTTATAACTTTCACAAATGTGACACCTATAGCATTTGTAATGCAACATATTTTGTATTTATGTGATTTAGATGTATTGATATTACAAATTACAATGGCTTTTAATTTTTTTAAATAATTAATGCTTAACTAAAAGTGATTTTAATTTATAATGGCAATAGCTTAAACTTTTGTAAATAACTTTTGTGAAGATTATGTTCAGTGTATTTTATTGTGACGAAAATCCGAGAACAGAAGTGAAATATTAACATCTTTTTGTGACATTTGTAATAAAGCTTGAAACATTGAGAGGACATATTTGAACCAGTTGTTGTTGAATGGTTGCACAGATTGATGCTGGGGTGATCACAGCCAGCAAATAGTGGAATTGTGTATTGATTTCTCCAGACACCAAAGTTATTTAACCACACGAGGAGAGATTACGTCAATTAATCATAAGAAACTCATCTGGAAACCGGATAAAAAATATGTTGTGGAAAAAAGGGCCCAAAAATTGGCAGTTGAATGTTTTGAGAAGCATGCAACGCAGTCAGCAATACTATGTTGGGAACAATTCACCGAAAAGGCAGTAGAATTGGATAACGAAAACACGACTAGTAAGAAATCGAAATTTAGGAAAAAAAAAAACTGATAACAAAATCAATCTTCCCTACACAATTAAAAAAGTGAGGCGGACCCATAACAAATTGAGGAAACAACTTACCAAGATGCCGGATAACGAAGATGTCAGGATACAACTCAGAAATACGAAAAGTGATTTGAGGAAATTAATATGGTCTGAAAAAAACAAAACCCAACTAGAGCTATGGACAAAAATCTTCCACGCTAGTAACCAACCAAATTCCAGAGAATTTTGGAAAATTATTAACAAAATAAACAGACCAAACAAGCATGTAATAGCCTCGCCAATAACAGAAGAGGACTGGGTAAGATTTCTTAAAAAACCCTATTTGTCGAAATAGACTTGTTTACCAACAGTGGGGGCCACAAAGAGCCCACTGAAATACCAACTGAAACGGATCAGGTGATAAATTTCACAATCACTGAGGTAGCAAACTTAATAAAGAGACAAAGGGATGGAGCTCCGGGTCCCAACTGTATCCCTTTTGCCCTCTACAAAGAGGACCCCCTATTATGGGCCACCTATCTGACAAAGGTTTTCAATGAAATTATCCATACAGGGCAAATACCACAATCCTGGAGAGGATCACTTATATCGCCCATGTTCAAAAAGGGTAATTGGCAACTACCGGAGAATTATCGTCTGATCACCCTGCAAGATACGGACGCCAAGTTATTCGCAGGTCTCTTATTATCAATTTTGACAGATTGGGTCAAGGAAAAGTCAATACTACCGCCAAACCAAACCGGCTTCATTAAGGACTTAGGCACCACAACCAATTTGTTAATTTTATCAGTTTTAATGGATAAGACACTTTTTTCTAAACAGTCACTTTACTTTTGTTTTGTCGATTTCAGATCGGCCTTTGATTTAGTAAATAGGTCCCTTCTACGGAAAAAACTCGAGGGCTATGGAATCCCAGGCTCACTACTGTCTGTTATTAAGCTATAATACTCTGATAATTGGGTCAAGGTGAGGATAGGTGATGGCCGAGCTTTGACCAATAAAATACTGGTGACTCGTGGCATTAAGCAGGGATGCGTGCTTGCACCTTTACTTTTCAACTTATTTGTGGCCGATCTTACCAACTCATTAAACGAGGTAAACTCACATCCACCTAGGTTAGCCGGAAAACAAATGTCTAACTTGCTATATGCAGATGACGTGGTGTTGCTGAGCCACACAAAAGTGGGACTGCAAAGACTGATCAATCGTACACTTAAATATGCAAAGGATAACCAAATGACAATAAATGAGACAAAAACATAAATAATGGTTGTGACAGGAAGAAAAAGACAAAAGATGAAATGGTTGCTGGGACAAACACAACTAGAGCAAGTGGAGAGTTATCGATATCTCGGTGTCCTTTTCAATGAGACCGGAAGTTTTGTACCACAAAGGGAAGATATTGTAAGGAAGGCGAATAGCTTGATTGCGGCATTTAGAACCCTACAAAAGAATCTATCTGCACTGTCATACGGGCCACTGTTAAAAATCATAGCTGCCAAAATATTACCATCCGGGAAGGATGTTGTGCTTATCAACAATGCTGTGGCAAAAACCTATAAAATATTATTCACCCTACCATGTAATGCCTCACAAGCGCAAATAAGGATGGAATTCAGTATGAACAATCAGATATATGCCCGGCAAGGCCAAATAATAAAAGTTTGGAATAGAGTAAAAAATGATCATGACAATCAATTGTCTATAGCTTTGTGGAGAGAGGTTAAAGATAACCAGAAACTACAAGCATGGAAATACCTAAACAACACAAAATGGAAAGGGGCGACCACTCGGTCCCCCCGAACGTATGGTTGGGGGCCCGGATCCTCCCGGGAAACCATTTTGGGCGGGGGGCGTGTAACGGCTGGTATGCCCGAAGCGGCGTAGCCGGGGCGCGCCTTTTTCCCGCCCAAGAGGGGTTGTCCTAGACACCTACACCGATGGCCACGCCCAGTAGGCGTACCAGCGGAGGGTTCACGCCCTCCCAAAGAGGAATAAAGAGAGCAGGAATCCGAAGAAGCATCCTCTTGTTCTGTCTTACTCATAGGAGACTTCATAGCATCGCTAAGGGGTTTGAGAAAGCATGACCTTTAGGAGGAGTTTGTGGGGGGGCCGGATAGCCAGTCAACTATCCGGCCTGTGGCGGTAAAGTCATGATCGGTGAGCAGTAATTTCAAGGTCCCTAGAGGGGGGCGCCACCCACTATGGATGGGAGCGCCCGGGGGTAGACGGCCATTGGCCCCTCCCACGGGGAGGCGGCACCCACTAAGTATGGGTCGCCTAGGGGAAGACGGCCATAGGCCCCTTCCAGGGGAGGAGGCGGCTATATGCACCTCCTACGAATTTCCCGGGGCCCGGATATCCGCGACGGCGGATGTGATAGACAGTGTGGGGTGGGAGGGGAAGTCCACGCTGCCTTCTTACAGACACCTCACACAGGTCCTCGGACGACCTTTAAGATGGCGTCGAGTTAAAATGGGGGCCCCCACAAGACAAGGGAAATTGTAGTTGGCACAGAGGGTACAGTCCTCTGCGCGGCCGCCACTCACACCGTGAGGGCGAGAGTTCTGGTAGTAGGGATCTGACACCGGTTGCGACCTTGCCGTTGGCTCGTAATGCTAGGATGTACAATTTTAATTTAGAAAGTATGCATTTGTAGGATGTTAGACTCGGCTAGGAAAACCTTTGTACTAGAGATTTGTTAAGGTTAGCCAATGAATATGTCTTCATCGAAATGTAATAAATGAAAATTGTACATGATATGAAACTGTTATTTTATTGTTTTAATTTTGTTTCATATTTTAATAAATACGGCCGGGAGGGTAACTCCCTCCCGCCTTCCAAAAGTTCAGAACTGCGTCCGTCTTCCCATCCTTGGGGATTGTGTTGGGAGGGGGTGACAGGCATCCCGGCCATATGGAAAGGGGCGACCACTCGGTCCCCCCGAACGTATGGTTGGGGGCCCGGATCCTCCCGGGAAACCATTTTGGGCGGGGGGCGTGTCACGGCTGGTATGCCCGAAGCGGCGTAGCCGGGGCGTGCCTTTTTCCCGCCCAAGAGGGGTTGTCCTAGACACCTACACCGATGGCCACGCCCAGTAGGCGTACCAGCGGAGGGTTCACGCCCTTCCGAAGAGGAATAAAGAGAGCGGGAATCCGAAGAAGCATCCTCTTGTTCCTGTGCTTGGAAGCTGCACCCACTCGTTGCACGTGAGCCCTCGACGGAACAAGGAGCAATTTTGACCCACCCACCAGCCCCTTTTGGCAATGTTAGTACTGCAATAAAGTAATTTTCTTTTGATAACATCTTTTTCCCTTTGTTTAAGCGGTATATCTAATGATATGATGAATGTCGGAAGGTATTGTTTCTGGTAGTACAGACAAATATTGCGAATAAACAGGATAATTTTCTCTCCTAGTAGGTAATCAAATGTCGTATTTATTTTTTGGTCGGGCGGTAAGGTCATGATCGGTGAGCAGTAATTTCAAGGTCCCTAGAGGGGGGCGCCACCCACTATGGATGGGAGCGCCAGGGGGAGGCGGCCATTGGCCCTGCCCACGGGGAGGTGGCACCCACTAAGTATGGGTCGCCTAGGGGAAGACGGCCATAGGCCCCTTCCAGGGGAGGAGGCGGCTATATGCACCTCCTAAGAATTTCCCGGGGCCCGGATATCCGCGACGGCGGATGTGATAGACAGTGTGGGGTGGGAGGGGGAGTCCACGCTGCCTTCTTACAGACACCTCACACGGGTCCTCGGACGACCTTTAAGATGGCGTCGAGTTAAAATGGGGGCCCCCACAAGACAAGGGAAATTGGAGTTGGCACAGAGGGTACAGTCCTCTGCGCGGCCGCCACTCACACCGTGAGGGCGAGAGTTCTGGTAGTAGGGATCTGACACCGGTTGCGACCTTGCCGTTGGCCCGTAATGCTAGGATGTAAAATTTTAATTTAGAAAGTATGCATTTGTAGGATGCTAGACTCGGCTAGGAAAACCTTTGTACTAGAGATTTGTTAAGGTTAGCCAATGAATATGTCTTCATCGAAATGTAATAAATGAAAATTGTACATGATATGAAACTGTTATTTTAATGTTTTAATTTTGTTTCATATTTTAATAAATACGGCCGGGAGGGTAACTCCCTCCCGTCTTCCAAAAGTTCAGAACTGCGTCCGTCTTCCCATCCTTGGGGATTGTGTTGGGAGGGGGTGACAGGCATCCCGGCCATAGAAGAATTTGGAATATCAGCAATCTGGGAAAACACAATAATGAAGGAATACTTTAAAAAAACAATCAATAAGCTGGTTACTCACTTATCGCTGCTAAAAGACAAAGCTCTATTAGTAAAATGTAAGCACTCATGGCCAATCATAAACGGCTACAAAAAAAAACAAGTCCAAGCTTACCTTCATACTGCATGGTCAGTCCAAAGTAAGCGAACATTTATAGGAGCACGCTTTGGTCTATGGCCAGGTTTGTGTCATCTTCCACCCTGGAAGTCAAACGAGGGCCATACGTTATGTAGACTTTGCAAGGGGGGAAAAGAAGACATTGTGCACTTGGTATGTCTGTGCCCTGCCATAGACTCAGAAAGGAGACTAATCCTCAGGAGGTTGTTTAATGCACGAGATATAAGAACCTGTAGACAAGCAATAATGGCGTGCTTAAGCCCGAATGACCTACCAATGAATGTTGCTTTTGTAAAATTTTTAAATGTGATTGCCAAAGGTCTTAAGGAAAATTTTACCTAGTTTTATATTTTTTTTTAATGACATTTACTATTTGCACGATGTTTTAAATGTGTATTGATGCTGATATTTTCTCTAAGGTCACATTTTTGTAAGATTTTAATTAATCAAACAAATAAACTTAAACTTGAGCTTGAAACTTGATGCTGGGGTGGCGCTGAGTGGTGCTGCGGTGGTGCTGAGTGGTGCTGTTGTGATGCTGAGTGGTGCTGTGGTGGTGCTGAGTGAAACTGGGATGGTGATGAGTGATGCTGGGGTGGTGCTGAGTGGTGCTGTGGTGGTGCTGAGTGATGCTGTGTTGGTGCTGAGTGATGCTGTGGTGGCGCTGAGTGATGCTGTGGTGGTGCTGATTAGTGCTGTGGTGGTTCTGAGTGATGCTGTGGTGGTGCTGAGTGATGCTGTTGTGGTGCTGAGTGGTGCTGTGGTGGTGCTGAGTGATAATGTGGTGGCGCTGAGTGATGCTGTGGTGGCGCTGAGTGATTCGGTGGTGGCGCTGAGTGGTGCTGTGGTGGTGCTGAGTGGTGCTGTTGTGGTGCTGAGTGATGCTGTGGTGGTGCTGAGTGGTGCTGTGGTGGTGCTGAGTGAGGCTGTGGTGGTGCTGAGTGATGCTGTGGTGGGGCTGAGTGGTGCTGTGGTGGTGCTGAGTGATAATGTGGTGGTGCTGAGTGATAATGTGGTGGTGCTGAGTGATGCTGGGGTAGCGCTGAGTGATGATGTGGTGATGCACAAGGCAGAAAGGCACAAAAAGCAGTCTAACAAAAGGCAGAAGGGCAGAAAAACAAGGGAAAACAAGTCTAACAGAGGGCAGAAGGGCACAAAAAACCAGTCTAACGGGGCAGAAAGGCACAAAAACAAGTCTAACAGAGGGCAGAAGGGCACAAAAACGAGTCTAACAGAGGGCAGAAGGGCACAAAAAACGAGTCTAACAGAGGGCAGAAGGGCAGAAAAACAAGGGAAAAATGAGTCTAACAGAGGGCACAAGGGCACAAAAAACGAGTCTAACAGGGGGCAGAAGGGCAGAAAAACAAGGAAAAAACAAGTCTAACAGACGGTATAAGGGCATAAAAACAAGGAAAAAACGAGTCTAACAGAGGGCAGAAGGGCACAAAAAATTAGTCTAACAGGGGGCAGAATGAATCCCGCCCTGCGTGTTTGTCCATGAAGATGCCACCTTTTTGTGCAATACCTCTACTCAACTGGAGTACTTTCTACTGTCTAATCAGTAAGTGCTCCCTCGTTGGCTAAATGTATAGGGGCAGATTTACAATAACTGGCGTATCCTCAGGGATGCGCCAGAAATTGTGAGCCGCAGCTCTGCCACCCATGGTGCGCCGCATTTACAATGCGGCACATCATGTGGCAAAAACGGCACAGATGCGTCACGCATCTGTGCCGTAAAAGCAGCGCATTCCTGGAGCTGCGTCGCAAGCGGGACGCAGCTCCAGCATTGCTCTGGAGGGCCCTATCTCCCTAATGCTGTGTCAAGCCTTGCGCCTGCTTCAAGCAGGCGCAGGGTTTTGACGCAGCATTGGCCTAAAAGTGACTGACTGAAATCTTGTAGATTTCACTCAGCCACTTTTAGGAGGCGTTCCTGCGCAGGAACGCCCTCCCCTGCGCCGAAATGCCACCTGATGGCGCAGGGCTTTACAACATGATGCATCTCTCAGATGCGTCACGTTGTTAATACCCAGCACCATGGTGCATCTTTTGTGCTGCTGCTGCATCACAAAAGTGACGCAACTGCGGAGCAAAAGAGACGCGGCTTGTAAATCTGCCCCATAGTGCTTTTACTACACTGTAACTGCGTAAAGGGCTAGAAGATGTGTCTCCAGTGACCACATGTGCCCGTGCCTGTGTTACAAGCACACATGGTCACTGGAGACACATCTTCTGTCCCTTTACGCAGCTGCAGTGTAGCAAAAGCACTATACATTTACCCAATAAGGGAGCACTTACTAGATTAGCCAGTAGAAAGTACTCCAGCGCAAATCGCAAAAAATCCGCAATTTCGTGGGAAAATTTGCAAATTAGCTGATTTTTTTGCGATTATGGGGGGAAATCTGCGAATTCGCGGCACGTGAATTCGCAAATTTTGCTTTGCCCATGCTTAGTATTAATGAGTACTGGTACTGTCGTCATGGAGAACTGAAATGTATGCTAAGGAACTTAGGAACTCCTACATGGTTCCTTACTTTAAGCTGTGCTGAATTTGCTTGGGATGATTTACTTCAATTTCTTGGAGAGGCAAATCCAAATATACTAAATATTGAATACAGGACACCTGGAGAATTGTGCTCTTTGTATCCAGTTAATGTATGCAGTTCTTTCAATCATAGATTTGAAGCTATGATGTCTTTTATCACCAATAAAAAAAATCCTCCACTTGGAGAGGTTATGGACTTCTTTTGGAGAAAGGAGTATCAAGCAAGAGGTGCTCCTCACATACACATGCTAATATGGATCAAAGATGCTCCCAAATGTGGGACAGACTCAAATGATACTGTGTTGTCTTTTATTGAAGAATATGCTACATGTGATATACCCAAAAGTAAACAAGATAAGGACTTAAGACAACAAGTCTTACGATTCCAAAGCCATCGTTGTGCGAAATACCTTCGTCAAAAGTACAAATCTAAGGGCAAATTCTACACCAAATGCCGTTCTGGATTTCCAAGAAATGAAGAGTCAAAATACATAAATGACTAAAACTCAGTCATTTTGTCTATGTGGAATGCTAATATGGATATTCAATATGTTGCAGACAATTCCATTGCTGTTGCTCGATATGTAACATCGTACATAACAAAATCAGAAAAGATGGAATGAAGGAAATGTTGGATGAGATTTCCCACAAGAAGAGTCTAAGTAAGAAATTAGATACTTACAGTTTGAAGATGTTATCTCATCGAGAAATTGTAGTGTATGAATGCTCGGATCGCTTATCATCTGCAAGTCTATACTCCAAATCTAGAAGAATCATTTGGGTGAATCTAGGTCTTGCTGCAACACGAAACCGAGTTCTAAAATCTGTACAAGAAATTGAATATTTAGCTGAAAAAGAGCCCGAAAGTACAGATATTGTGAAAACAAATATGTTGGATACATATTATCCAAATAGAAGTCATCATCTTAAGAACATTTGTCTCTATGAAGTGCTGCAAAACTATATTTTTAAACAGAATATTACAGAAAACATCAATAATGGTATATATGCTGTGATTGGTTCTGAAGGATGTCTGGTGAAACAACGGAAAGGACATTTGATTAATCACCGTAAACTGAGTTGTGAAACACCTGACAAAAGGGAATTTTACTATTTAGCTCTTTTACAAATTTTCAGGCCATGGTGTTCAGAATTGGAATTACTTGGAGATTTCGAGAGCTATGAAGATTCCTTCAATGCAACTAAAGATACTATAGAATGCCCTGTTTTTGCTAATTATGTGAAAATGTTTATTGACGAAATTGAGGAAGAATCTACAATTGCAGCTGAGATTGCTAGAGACAGTTCTAAAGAGAGTAAAATTTCTGCTCAATTTTTCAAAAAGAAGCAGCAACTGCTATGGAAGAGGTGGAAACAGCAAAGTATCATGCTCAAGAAGATGTTGCAAACTTAGGAAACTTGGGTGGACAACTAAATCTTGAGCAGAAAAAAATATATGAGCAAGTGAGAGAACAGATTGACCATGGATTACTTCATGAGAAGAAAGAGTGCTCTTGCTCATCATGTGAAACTATCCGAATGTATGTGAGTGGACAAGCCGGAACAGGCAAATGTTTTTTAATTAAAGTAATCACAACTTTTGTACAGAAAACAACTGAGTCGCATTTGTCTTGTGTTGTCACTGCACCAACTGGATTAGCAGCCCACAATATTACAGGAATTACTTTACATTGTTTATTATTGTTACCAGTAGAGCATGAAAACAAATTAGAATACCACAAGCTACCTGGAGAAGCTTGTTGTGAAGTTTCAAGAGTCTTGAGGAAAATGAAAATTCTCATATGGCTGAGATACCCGCCACCCCCTCTCAACACAATCCCCAAGAATGGGAATACGGAAACAGTGCTGAACTTTTGGAAGGCGGGAGGGAGTTACCCTCCCGGCCGTATTTATTAAAATATAAAACAAAATTAAAACATTAAAATAACAGTTTCATATCATGTACAATTTCATTTCCACATTACGATGTTTTGGCTGACCTTAACACATTTCTAATACAAAGGTTCTCCTAGCCGATACTAACATCCTACAAATGCATTTTTCGAATTGAAATTGTACATCCTAACGTTAAGGGCCAACGGCAAGGTCATAACCGGTGTCAGATCCCTAAACCAGAACTCCCCCCTCACTTGTGAGGGGCGGCCGCACAGAGGACTGCACCTCATGTGCACATACCAATTTCCCTTGTCTTGACGGGGGCCCCAATTAACTCGACGCCATCTTAATGGTCGTCCGAGGACTCGTGTGAGGTGTCTAGAAGGTAGCGTAGACCCCCCTCCCCACCCCACACAACTTACCACATCTGCCGTCGCAGATGTCCTGGCCCCGGGAAATTCCCATGAGGGGCCCGTAGCCCCTCCTATCCAGGGAGGAGCCTTGACCGCCTTCCCTTTCCTTTCGGCGTCCCATCCTTAGAAGGGACCGCCTCCCCGTTGAGGGGCCAATGGCCACCTCCCCCCGGGCGCTCCCATCCGTAATGGGTGACGCCCCCCCCTAGGGATCTTCCAATTACTGCTCACCGATCATGACCTTACCGCCCGACCAAATAATAAATACGACAAACTAATTACTAAAGAGGCTAATTACTAAAGAGGAGAAAGACAATAAGACATTCACAGTATGAACTGTCTAACTGATCAACTCTGGTGCAACTACTTTTATTCAATAAAGCATACTGTAAAGAATTATCCACTTTATTGCATACTGAATCACAACTTTATTCAGAACAACCTGTAAGAAAAATTAATTACCACGTCAAAATGACTTTATTTCAAAAACAACTTGCTGTCCTCAGGGGCTGGTGGGTGGGTCAAAATTGGCTCTTCGTTCCGTCTCGAGCTCACGTGCAGCGGGGAGGTGAAGCTTCAGAGCACCGGAACAAGAGGATGCTTCCTTGGCTTGTCGCTCCTTTTATCCTTCTTCGGGCGGGCGTAAACCCGCCTCCACCCGCCTCCGGGGGCGCGGCTGGCGGCTTCAGTGTCTAGGACAACCCACTCTTGGGCGGGAAAAAGCGCGCCCCGGCTACGCCGCTTTGGGCATACCAGCCGAGACTCGCTTCCCGCCCAAGATGGCTTCCCGGGGGGGTCGGGGCACTCCACCATACGTTCGGGGGGACCGAGTGGTCGCCCCTTTCCATATGGCTTCGCCACCCCCTCTCAACACAATCCCCAAGAATGGGAATACGGAAACAGTGCTGAACTTTTGGAAGGCGGGAGGGAGTTACCCTCCCGGCCGTATTTATTAAAATATGAAACAAAATTAAAACATTAAAATAACAGTTTCATATCATGTACAATTTCATTTCCACATTACGATGTTTTGGCTGACCTTAACACATTTCTAATACAAAGGTTCTCCTAGCCGATACTAACATCCTACAAATGCATTTTTCAAATTGAAATTGTACATCCTAACGTTAAGGGCCAACGGCAAGGTCGTAACCGGTGTCAGATCCCTAAACCAGAACTCCCCCCTCACTTGTGAGGGGCGGCCGCACAGAGGACTGCACCTCATGTGCACATACCAATTTCCCTTGTCTTGACGGGGGCCCCAATTAACTCGACGCCATCTTAATGGTCGTCCGAGGACTCGTGTGAGGTGTCTAGAAGGGAGCGTAGACCCCCCTCCCCACCCCACACAACTTACCACATCTGCCGTCGCAGATGTCCTGGCCCCGGGAAATTCCCAGGAGGGGCCCGTAGCCCCTCCTATCCAGGGAGGAGCCTTGACCGCCTTCCCTTTCCTTTCGGCGTCCCATCCTTAGAAGGGACCGCCTCCCCGTTGAGGGGCCAATGGCCACCTCCCCCCGGGCGCTCCCATCCGTAATGGGTGACGCCCCCCCCTAGGGATCTTCCAATTACTGCTCACCGATCATGACCTTACCGCCACAGGCCGGATAGTTGACCGGCTATCCGGACCCCCCACAAAAACTCCTACCTAAAGGTCATGCTGTAAACTCTTTAACCAGGCTACGAGGTCTCCTATGAGTAAAGAATTCCCCACCCGGGACAAATGGACCCCATCTTCTAGATACATATGGTCCCCCCTGATACATCCATGAGGAATCGAATGCAATGTACTTGTACGGAACAGTCTACCAAGCTTGTTATTTACTTTCTTCACAGAATGATTTACAGCAGCCACCGAAATAGCCCCCCGCCACACTTTCCGTGGAATCATATGGGACCATGCAATTGTGCACCCTGGAACCCTTCTCGCCAACCAACTTACTGTGGATAGTATCGCCTCGAGAAGTAGTCGTCTACCAGTGGTCACCAAATCATTGCCCCCAAGATGCACTATGATTATAGCTGGCGGTGACCTTGTCCGCCCTAACAAACCCTCCATAAAAGTTTGAAACTGGTCAATACAGAGCCCGCCCCTTCCGTAGAAGGTCACCCTGTACCCGTATTCCCCAGCCATGTGAATCATGTCACCTGCTTTGAATACGTCCGCGGCACGCCTCACGTATGAGTGGCCCACGACCCACACCACTTTTTCCTCAGCCGGTGATCTTTGACCGCTGGTTCCCAGGTGTCGGGTCGACTGCACAGTCCGCCCCGCCTCGTAAGCTTGCGAAACTGTAAACCAAACAAAAACAAGAAGCGTGAGTACATGATATCAGCTTCACAACATGTGCAACCGCACATACCTTTTGTAACAATTCGAGGACCAACGCCCCAACTGTTTCACTTTTTCCACACTCAGACCCCTGGCTGTAGCCTCTGTAGCAGCCCCTATCTTGAAGGAATGGGTCCCAAACTCGCCCGGGTTCAAGCCCGCGGCCGAAATTGCCATAGCAAGCACCCGCTGAAACTGAAACCTCGTCAGTGGGGTGGCATCAGCGTGTCTCAGCAAGGTCCCCCCCCATGATGCCGCCCTCTGCGCCAAATACTCCTCAACGCATGCAACAGGGCACATGGGAGATCCGGGAATCCGCTGGACTACTACACTGTCCCCGATCGCACCCTGATCGGTCTTGGACCTGGCAAACGAGACAATCAACGTCTCCCCCTTAACTTGAATGTGCTCTCGGCACAGTCCACCCCCCGTATCCTGCTTGTTCTTCGCCACCAGTTCGCTTACCCGCATAGCCCCATGAATGCTAATGCAAAAGCGGCCCGGAATAACACTGTTTCTGAATGAGATGAACATGTCGCAGGGAGTACGGACAGTAACAGGGCCAACCTTTCCAGACCTATCGGGTGCCTTTCATCTACTCTGCGACCCTCAAGGCATTGCCACCCACGCAGCGCTTTCTGTACTACAAAAGACGCTGTGGCGTCCTGGATACCATGAGCCCGTGCCATAAAGGAAATGGCGGCCCGATGCCTCTGGGCCGTAGCTACCGATTTGCCTGCCTGATGTAATGACAGCAAAAACTTTAAGACATACTCTTCTTGGCCCCAAAGCTCCCCCCTAGCAGAACCCAAAAAGGACCAATAGGAACGGAACGCCCCTTCATATGCCTTCCTTGTCCTGGGTGCTAAACTCTCTCCCACGAGGTTTTGTAGTTCGGGGCACCGAGAGACCAGAGAGCTTCGGGAAATGGTGCCGCCACCGGGTCCGCTGTGGGCAGAAAACCCCAGAAGGCCTGCATACGGAAACGAGAAAGCGCATCAGCAGCCTGATTCAGCACCCCTGGCACATGTCTTGCCCTAAAGAGCACGTTCAATTGCATACATAGTAAGACAATTTCCTTGAGCAACCTCAGAATCCATTTGCATCGTGCTGCCTGACTATTGATACACTCAACCACGGTCATGTTATCAGACCAGAACACCACAGAGTGATCCCGAAACCCCTCAGGCCATGTTTCCAAGGCCACCAGAATAGGGAACAGTTCGAGAAAAGCGATGTTACCTGTAAGCCCACTCTCGTGCCACCATGACGGCCATGTTTGAGCTGACCAGTGATTACCAAATATGGCGCCAAAGCCTATACTCCCCGCCGAATCTGTCCACAACCCCAACTCCTCGGAGGACACCGCCGGCTTGTTCCAGACAACCCGACCATTGAAATCTGCCAGGAATGCTAACCAAATGCGCATGTCCTGGCGAATCTCTGCCGAGAGCCTCGTGCGGTGGTGCCCCTCTTTAAGACCGACCATGGCTTGTGCAATCGAGCGGGAAAAAGGGCGGGCCATTGGCATCACTCTAAGGGCAAAATTCAATTGACCCACAGTCTGCTGCAATTGATGCAAATTTACCTTAGTCTCGCTAATACATGTTTCAAGCGAGGCCCTGAATTTCATTACCTTTTCTTTGGGCAACCGGAAGCAACCCTCTTCGGAATCGAGCTCTATTCCAAGAAACTCGAGCAACGTAGATGGCCCCACAGTCTTACCTGGCGCCAATGGCACACCAAACTGACTCATCAGACCACAAAATTCATTTAAAGCCTGTGCACATTCTGAGTCCCCGGCTGCCCCCAGGAACAGAAAATCGTCAAGATAATGCATAACATGCTGAAACCCCGTCATTCTTGTGAATGCCCATTGCAGAAAACTACTGAATTTCTCAAAATATGCACAAGA
Organism: Lissotriton vulgaris; assembly: GCF_964263255.1. Taxonomy (NCBI): domain Eukaryota; kingdom Metazoa; phylum Chordata; class Amphibia; order Caudata; family Salamandridae; genus Lissotriton; species Lissotriton vulgaris. Next base: position 1,530,513,706 of record NC_141693.1, read on the forward strand.
TATGGAGCAACCCATTGGCATACATTTATCCATGTAATAGCGTCCCTGAAACATGAAACCAAGGAGACGCTGATCGTCTGGGTGTACCGGGAGCAACCGGAACGCTGACTCGATGTCTGACTTGGCCATCAGCGCTCCGGGCCCCAGGCGATTCAACATGGCGACAGCATCATCGAAAGATGCGTACCGCACCGAACAAACTTCCGGGTCTATCGCATCGTTCACCGAAAGACCTCTCAGGGCTGACAAGTTATGTATCAATCTAAACTCACCCGGGTCCTTCTTGGGGACCACTCCCAAGGGTGAACAAACAAAATTAGCAACTGGTGGCATGTCAAATGGTCCAGCAACCCGACCCCGGGACACCTCCTTCCCAATCTTTGCTTGTACCACGGCCGTATTCTGCAGGACCGACAGTTGGTTACTACACTGTGCTTTACCCTGAAAATTCCCCCCCCGGATGCGGAAACCATACGAAAAACCGTCTCGCAACACCCCAGCGGAGACATGATCCGGGTATTCATTGAGCCAAGGAATCATTGCCATGGTATCAACCGGGGTAGGTAAAGGCGCCCCTCGGACTATTTCAGACCTGTTTGGCGCTTCCCCTACTTCCGTTATCACCCGTTTTGGCTCTGCACATGGTCTCGGGATGCGAGGACTGTCCACACCCCCCACATTCGTGCCTAAACTTGCATGACCCCTGGGGCCTTGTACACTTTCCCCTGTTAAAATTCCAGCAGACCCCTTTTTTACCTGTATTGCCATTCGACCTTGAATGGTGCTCGTTACTTGATCCCGCCCGAAAGGGCGCCCCTGATGAGTGGCGGGAAAACTCGCCCCGTTCCCCCCCAACAATGGCGCCTTTGTCATGCCTGATTTCTCAATTTTTTGCCAGGAAATGGAGTCGTAACAATCCCACGTCAGAGATGTGTCGAACTCCTTGGCCTTACGAAAATTATTATCATAACAAAACCACTGATTGCCCTCATATGTCTGAGAAAACTCCATAATACGTGTCTGGTACACGGGTAACTCGGCCAACAGTTCAGGCCTCCGTTCCCCCATAATTGCAGTGAATATCCCAAACGCTCTGCCCCAATTACCTATCGTTTCATCAACTCTGAAAGCGGCCATCTTGGCGCGCCAAACACTCGGGTGCAGAAACTCTTTTTGCATTTTCACATGCTCAATCTCGCAATGATCAGTTAATAAAGAAAACATGTTTATATATTTCTCAGCCCATATCCTTTCTTTGATTTCCATCGGAATATGCTGAGCCACTTTCTCCCTTCTCGAGGGTACTGACCCCTCCCCCGCAATCGGCAATAGCTGCTTACCTGAACCGGAAGCTGTGACCGTAGTCGCTGCCAAACTCATGCCCGCTGCGGGTTGTCCCACTGGAGCCTGCGGGGGAACAAAAGGACATGGTGCCTTTGCAGCCTCTCTTGATTGCCGCAACTGCTTCATTACTGCCCTGGCATCATCTGCCGTTGCCCCCTCACTCTCTTTCCCCAACCATGCTGCCAACTGTGCAGCCAACTCGGGAGGCATATCCTCCCCGTTCACTGGGGTAGCTACAACGGGAATTCGTTGTCCCTCGTTCGGGACCGGGATCGGCGCCTCAGTCGGTGTATCAGGGTGCGCCGGCGGCGTCTCGGGAACCGGGGCCTCTCCCCCAGTTGCTCCCCTCTTGGCCCTTCTACCTCTCCCGTTAGGGACTACTCCCGGCAATGCTGGTCCGACGACTCGCTTAGGGCCCCCTACACCGTTCATTGCCGCCATCTGTTTCTTTATCTCGGCCATGTCCTTCACGAGCATGCGGAGCATCTGATCGGTACCGTCCCGCTTTCCGACCTTCTTGCCCGGCATTGTCCAACTCTGATTCTCTGAAAGAACAAAGACAAAAATTAAAACGCTCAAAATTGGCTCTTCGTTCCGTCTCGAGCTCACGTGCAGCGGGGAGGTGCAGCTTCAGAGCACCGGAACAAGAGGATGCTTCCTTGGCTTGTCGCTCCTTTTATCCTTCTTCGGGCGGGCGTAAACCCGCCTCCACCCGCCTCCGGGGGCGTGGCTGGCGGCTTCAGTGTCTAGGACAACCCACTCTTGGGCGGGAAAAAGCGCGCCCCGGCTACGCCGCTTTGGGCATACCAGCCGAGACTCGCTTCCCGCCCAAGATGGCTTCCCGGGGGGGTCGGGGCACTCCACCATACGTTCGGGGGGACCGAGTGGTCGCCCCTTTCCATTATTGATGAGGTAAGCATGGTATCAAACTTAATGCTTGCTTTTGTGCATTTAAGAATGCAGCAAATTCTAAAAAAACAGAGTATGACGTATTATTCGGAGGAAAACACGTCATCGTTTTTGGAGATCTTCTACAACTTACTCCTGTAAAAGGACAACCAGTGTTTAAAACACTGGCGCATGAAGATACCAGAAAGTCTTTGGGGATCATTGGAAATGTAAACATTTGGTCATATTTTGAGTATAAGGAACTTATTACAAATATGTGACAGGCAAATGATGCTGATCATGGAACTATTCTTCAAGATACAAGAATTTAAAAAATGACTGAACATGGCAAACAAGTTTTACAGAGACGATAACTTTCCATTTTGTTTCCAAATGAAAATATTGTCTCAGTTAAAATATACATGAGAATTGCAGAAAACAAATCTGTAATCTGCTTAATGCCAACACTACGTGACTGTTCAATATTCAATGAAGAAATGTTAAAGTTGGAAAATTAAGAAATTATGAAATTGGAAGCTATTGATAAAATAGAACATAAAGGAATCACTATTATTTTGACTGAAAAGTTGAAGAGGAAATTGGATTCTTTAGAGAAATCAATAATGAAACCTGCTGGTTTAGAAAAGAATTTGTATGCATGTGTAAACTGTAGGGTAATTTTTTGACATCATTTGAATGTGGAAAAAGGTTTAGTAAATGGAGCAATGGGTAAAATTGTTGATTTTGTTAATTATGTAAATAGAGATGGGATTGAATTTTTGAAAATCAAATTTGATGAAATTGCTGAAGTACAACAATTTAGTTGTTGTTCATCTCGGTTTTTGCTTGTAAAAGATTTATATGTACGCAGAAAACAGTTTCCTATTTGTTTGGCATATGTGGTGACCATTCATAAATAACAAGGTTTAAGTGTAGATGGTGCTTTAGTGAATATTGCACCGTGTTTAAAGAGGGTATGGCATATGTTGCTTTGTCTCGAGTCAGAACTTTATCTGGATTGTACTTGATTGATTTTGATGACACAAAGATTATTGCAGATGCAAATTGTGTGAAAGAGTATAGTAGGTCAAAAAGAGAAGATGCACCCAATTTAGGTCAATATCCAGTATTTTAAAAACGTGTGATAGGTAGAAAAAGAAGATTTTAGAATATCGGTAGTGAAACTGTAGAGAAAGAAAAAAAACAAGATGAAGATGCGCCTGCAAGCAAAAAGAAAAAAGACAGTGTTGAAGAGAATGTTGGTTATTGGTTTTAAAATATTTGTGGTGTCAACTGCTATGCTAATGTAGTTCTTAATGTTGTTTTTGTTCTTGCAAGTTTGCAACAGCAAATCTTTGAAAATTGGGGCGAAAGATTCTGTTCATTGTTGTATTCTGTTTATGAGAAATGTAGTAGTAATAAAAGTAAAATACAAGGTCTTTCTGATATTCGAAATGTTTTGGACATATGTTCTGGTTCTAGTCAATTTACGCAGAATATTCAGAAAGATTGTCAGGAATTTTTAATGTTTATGCTTGGTGTACTGGAAGATGAAGGTATAGATATTGAAAACCTTTTTGGCCTTTCTTATCAATGGCAACATGACTGTCAAAATTGTTTGTTTACATGTAGCACTAACATAGACACTGAAAGATTCATATATTTGACTTTACCTGACCGTGAATCAGTGTCTTTTAACAATCGAATTAGAGGAGCAAGTCAAAACATAGAGTGTAGCCAATGTAAATCAGAAATTTCATCATTATTGTTTATGCAAAGATATGGACAGTATGTAATTTTAATGCTGCAATGCTTTAGAGCTGATTGAAGAAAATTGGAAACTTCAATTAATCATTTTGTAGCTGGTCAAATTTCAATATCATATCAGGAAGAACTTTTGTAGCTGTTGCAATTATTTTTCATGATGGACCTTCTACAATACCTTTACCTTACACTGTTTATTTAAAATGTCTGGAAGGTTGGATACATTGCAATGATAGTCAAATAGTTTTTAAGCAAAATTTGCCTAAAGAGTTACCAAATTCTTCACTAATATTTTTTGAAGCCAACATTTTAAGTTCAAAATTTGGCCTTTCAGGATTACTGCTGTTAAGGTAGATTAGTCTGGTGTTGTAGAGTATTTTGTAAGTGAGGGTGAGGAGCTTGAAGGTGATCCTCTTGTTGATATTGAGACGGTGTAGGTGTATCAGGTGGTGGGTGATGTGGCTGCACCATGGGACATTGATGATCACTCAGATGGAGGTCTTTTGGATTTGTTGTAGTTGTTGTCGGTATTTGGCTGGAATTCCTGTGTAGAGGGTTTTTCGGAGCATGTGGAGGGTGTTATAGCAGTATGAGAAGACGGTGTAGACTTGCTTACACATAGAGAGGGAGGAGTTGAGGATGAATCCAAGGTTGTGGACATGACTGGTAGGTGTAGTCAGATAGCAGGAGGTGTCTGAGACTGAGGATGAGTACCTTCATTTTGTGCGAGTTCATGTTTAGAGAGCTGCTCTTTATGTAGTTGGTGAAGTCCTTCATTGTATCATGGAGGTTGCTGTTGGTGGTATTTTGCTTCTTAGTGAGGAAGAGGATGAGCTGGGTGTTGTTGGCGTAGGAGATGTTGTTGAGGTTGTGATGGTGGGCTACTTGTGTGAGGGTGGCCATGTAGATGTTGAATAGCTTGGGGTTGAGGGATGAGCACTGAGGGACGGAGCAAATGATGTTGGTGGTTTTGGATCAGAAGGTTGGGAAGCAAACGCTCAGGATTACTATTGAACAATTTCCAAAGTAACAATTTGACGCATACTATTTGGCTGTGCGGAAAAGTATGTGAAACCATTCACGAGTTTTTGTTGTATATTTTGTCAGTATATATGTGTAAGTAACATTATTTTCAGTGTATGAAAATTAATCATAATGTTTTGTTATTTTATGATTGTTTGAGATGTGTCATATTTACGTAAGAAATTGCTCTTAGAAAAAACATTTAAGATGTTTTATTTCTATTTTTTAGATTATTATTGAGAATGTTGAATGTTTTTTTACGATAATCTTCTTGATTGTCTTTTTTTTGCACGCTGTTATATGTAATACTTTACAAATTATTTTGTGTTGTAAAAGATATATTGTAACAGTATTTTTTTGTGTCTCCCACAGATTGTACAATATATAATTTTTTTATTATTTATTATGCTTCAGGAAGGTACAAGTAACTGTTAAAAATGGTTGATGGAATGTGCTTCAACGGAGTTGAAGTAACAAAACATGGATGGAGATCATTAGTGTGTGAAGACAGTTTGTATCTTTTAAAGACATTTAAAAAAATTATATACTGAGTGTACCTGTCAGAACCCCTAATCAATCAGTGGATACGATAACGACTTATCTAAACCGTAGCTGGCGCAGGAGAGATGGTGAATCGGCAAGGAAACAGACTTGGAGTGCTTTAGTGCAACAGAGGATTCCTAAGATGGCCGCCTTGAGGAAAGACGCGGTAGTAGTCTAGTCATTTACTACACACCTATGGGGAATCCTTGGTGAGGGGCGTGCTCCCTAACGAGTGCGTTCCAGAGTTCAGACCCGTTTTCAATTGTTCCATAGATATTCCTGAAGAGAAAGCACAAAGGTTGCAGATAAACACTAGAGGAGAGGCTAGTTGGAAAGACCAAAGAGTAGGTAATTAGTAGTAGTAGTAGTAGCATAGACTACATTATCGATAATGAATAGAGATAGAGTAGGGTAGGTTATTAAATAATTGTTCTTTGTTAGTTTCCGTTATGTATCCATGTCAATGATACAAAGATGGTTTGTGTCTTTCATATAGATTTGAAAAACTTAAAATATAAATAAACTGAGTGTTCCAGTATACTTTGCATTTCACTAGAACACATCTACCAGTTTGGCCTAGGTAAGATATTGTACTTTTTTTAGTACTGCATTTTATAATAAGATCATGTTTTTTTCAGGAAAGTGATAAGGATTGACTGGTTTGGTAATTTAAGAAATTTTAAAATTGAACGTTCATATAAATAATTATAATTTTATAATATAAAGTAGTTGGAATTGTATTTATATCATATTTATTAAAGGGCAAATTAGTTGATAAAGCTAGTTTTGTGTTCTGTATTAGGAAAAAAGATAAAATAAAGTGTTTATGTTTTTGTACCAGGAGGTCAGCATAAGAAATTTACAATGGAAAATCAAGAAAACAATATGGAAGACGATTTTTAAAATACTAACACTGTCGTAGAAGAGATGAACATATATTTTATGAGCAACGTTATTGAAGTGGAAGAAATGAATGCTAGAGATATCAGGTGTGATTTTCTTGATGAAACCTTGGCTTTTGTGGAAGCATTAGATGAAATTGAGATTCATCAGATGACTTTTGAAAATGATAACCAGGAACATGAAATACCTGATGAAATTATAATAGAAGCTGTATTAACTTATGAAATGTTACAATAATAAATGTATTAATATATAATAATAATGATTTGAGACTGTTGTATTTCTATCTAGGACCCTAATTCGATATTCCCGATTCATACCCTTATGTGGTTATAACAAATAGTATCCTTATGAAGGCATAAGAATCATATCCATATTTAGTAACTAGCCCATGCAGTCCAAAACACGGCAAGGCTACTCCCATAGACTCCTAGAAAGCACAACACGTTCATTAAACAAACCAAGCCTCCAGCAGCCCGGGAATTCCCCCTGCTTTTGTTTTGATTTGCACAAGAACTCCTGGAGTCCAGAAAGAACTGTTAGTTCTTAGTGACGTCTTATGTCCAACCTTACGTCAAACCCGGCACCTTTCAGGTATAAATATACCAACATTGCCATAAGAAAACACACAGTGGTGGGGAGAAGAGCGACGTTCTGCTTGCCCGAGAGCCCAGCTGTTGCCAGAGCCAAAGGAAAACGCCCCTCCCTTCGACGCACTGAAAGAGACGCTGTATTTTTCTCCAGCCGAGAAAATCCAGCTCCGGTGTTCCCAAATCACCCTCGCGGGTTGCTGGGAGATCGAGTCCTGGGAAGTGAGATACAAGACCTCCTTCATTCTATAACTAAGGTACGGAGCTGATTAAAACCTTAGAGAGAATTCTTGATTCCAATACTTGGAAAAAACCTAACTTAACTTAAAACTGCAACTTACTTACTCCTTCCCACGTATTAGGCTTAGGTCAGGTACACTGGAGTAGGCGTATCTTAGACGCACCAGTTGAGTTCGTTAGTCAATGTTTTTATGTATGTATATATTTTATCCATTTTAAAATATCATATAGGTAAGAAACCATATCAATGCTATTACAGTATTATTTCATAATACTACTTTTACTGTAGACACTTTACTTTATAATAAGTATTTCAATTGTGGCAATTCATTTCTCTTGCATGAGAAGGAAGACTGCTCAGTAAAATAACACCTTTTATTGAAAATGCCCATCTCTCTATTTCTCTGCACTCTGGTGAAATTAAGCATGCACGATTGACTGAGTGAAAGAGCTGTCTATTGTTTTCACACGACTCTAGAGATGCACTCTTTATTCTGAGGGAGCAAATTTGTCATGTTTATGCGGTTGTCAGAAACTAATCCCTTCTTGTCTAAATCAGGACGGTTAACCCTTTCCTGAACATTCGAGAACGTTTCTAGTGATCTCTGAGCTAGCTGGCAAAACTAATTAAGTCTAACATAGTCAGTAGAGACCTATTTGACCTCAATCCTACGTCAATGCGCAGGGCCTATTGGGAATATAGGAACTACACTACAAGACACTCTGCTTCCAGAATTGTAATCATTTAGCTACTACCCAAGTACTCATGGTGCAAAGTGGGCCTTAGGGTATGGACTGTTTCAAAACCTTATAGACAACATATGTGTTTTCTTTATGCACCAGCAAACTTGTCTTTTATAGGTTCTATTCCCTACTGTGTATCATTAGACTTTCACCACTCTCACACTACTGGTTCAATGTTCTAGAGAGTCATTTAGTAGTATGTGCTTATGTATATACTGTTCTAGAAGTGAAGCTGCTATACATTCAGCCAGACACTCGCACTTTCACTCGCATTTGGCAATTTCACATTCACCAAACCCTACTAATGTATTCATTCATTTATTTATGAACTACACTTTGATTTTGACAACCTTTTACAGACTAATATAGAAATATAGTTCTTTCTTTGACCAGTGAAGGTAGTTCTGAAAAGAACTGTTTTATTTGTCTTTTTAGTTTAGTTTTCTTTTTTTTTTTGCATTTTTTCAACTAGTTAAAAAAGAATTGAACTGGAAACAAAAAAAAAAGTGTGGAACAGGAACAAAAAAGTTAAAAATAAAATTAATGTTTGGGACAACGGTGCTCCTCTTTCATCGTCACAATGAGATCAATAGACTGCTGATTGTAACAAAGTAATTTGTTGCAATATTTACAATTAAATTTCAGATCTGCAAACTGGCACAAAATTAGGATGCGGACTGCTCGGAGGAGGTGGTGGTGCAGTTGAGGTAGTAGGAACTGCAGGTTGAGGATTCTCCAGTTTACATCCTTGCATAGTTATTTGGATGCAAATTTTTGACATGGTGAACCATCCTGGCTGTATTGAAAGAGAACTTTTAAGTGGGATCACCCCTGGAAAGAGTAACCTCACAGATCTTGCAAGTGACTTTAGGTGCTTTGATTTTTTTCAGTCCGTCAGCATATGTAAAAAACTTCCAAATGAAAGCTTCTTTTCTCTTTTTCTGAGGTTGCTCAGCAACAAATTCTTCCTCAGAGGAATGTTCTGATGAATTTTCAAAAAGATCAGCCATTATATAGTTTGTTCTAAAGGACTACAGCTCCACAGAATAGATGCTTCTCTTGAGAAAGCCGAAGTAGAATGATTAAAATAGGAAGGGTCTTTCAACAGTTTAAATATGAAGTATTATGAACAAATCAAAAATTTCCTTTTATGCTGACATGGGTTTGCATACACTTACAGTGCATTTACCGTGCGTTTACGATGCGAGTATGTACGACGTACAGTTGCATTTTTCGTATTTGCTTTCGAAAGTAATATATGGTCCTTAAAAGTTAAAAAAAGTATTTTCATGTTTATCCCAGGTAATTTCATTCCTAAGTATGTACATTAAATGCAAAATATATGTTTTTAAACAATTAGAAACTTTCGCGCGTACGCACACGGGGCGTCGTACATGACATCACACCGAAGCGTTGATGCGACGTGTAACATCAAAATGTATTTGTAACGTGTGCATTTGTACGCGCAGTGTACGATTACCTGTAGAAAGTATGTGCGATCACCATACGTGTACCGTACGATTATACAAAAAGGCAAAAGGAAATATATAGAATTTGATTTTAATATATTGGAAAATAATAATGGATAAAAAAATTATGTTAGACTTTTTTTGTTCATATTTTACATTAAGAATAGAAGTAAGTGTAGTGGTGGGTGTATAGCTGTATATGAAAGTAAATGGATGTTTTTTTTGCATGTGTGAGTATGTGTGTAAGTAACTCTATAGGTGAGTGTCAGTGTGTAATAAGATGTATAGGTGTATGAGTACAAATGGTGAGTGAGTACATGTATGAGTGCCTATATAGAACTGTTAGTGAATGACTGGATGTGTATGTAGATTTTGGAATTACTGAATAGGTTGTTCTAACTGGAATTAGTTCTCCATTTTAGTTTCTATTTTTGAATGTGTGTATCAAATGTTATATTACGCTGAGGGGAGGTCTGCCACTTTTTAACAAGGATGATGTCATCAATGATGTCATCAGTGATGTCATTTGAGATGTTATCATTGATGTCATGAGTGATATCACTGAGCTTATCATGAGTGATGTAGTATGTGACGTCATCAGCAGTGCATTGCGGGCGCGTGAGTTATAGTTAGCTGAACTAACTATAACAGGGGAATTTAAAAGGTTTTGTATGAGTGAAATGTCCACATGTGTGAAACCTATGTTTTTTTTCAGTGCATTTCTAAGGTTTTTAAATGCTAATTCATAACTATAACGTGGCTGAAACCTATGTTTTTTTCATGAATATATATATATATATATACACACAAATACACACAACCTGCTTTAAATGGAAAAAGAGAAGTTCTGGCATATTGAGGTGGGTCTTGAGGGTCTGATGGGCGTGGCTGTAGAATCATAATTTTATTCTTCCATGTAAAGCATACAAGTACCCTTCGGCCACATTCAGCTCATATGTTTAGGACGTAGTTGGTATTTTTGACACCTTTATACAGCACGCACTTGACCCGAGGACATTAAAAAGCTTAACATGAGAAACAGAAGTTTTACATGATAGCATACTTTTTATGTTTATGGCACTGGGTAATTAAGTGATTTGCCCAGAGTAACAGGAAGTTGAGCTGACACAGGTATTTGACCCCCCTGTCCCATAAAAATAAAAAAGTATGCTTTCATGTATTACTTGTGCTTCTCATGAAAAGTACATTAATGTCCTCTGGTAAAGCCGAACTTGGCCGTAGTACGATAGGCGCTCTGGCAGTATTCTAGTGCTAGGTTGCAGCTGTAGCTTTACATTGTAACTGACAGCACAACAATTTCAATGTAAGGTAATGGTAGCTGTTGGGCCACATCTCAGTTCAGTCACATGGTCAGTAAAAATAGAAGGCTGCAGCTTGTACCTAGCACTGGAATAAACTGGCTATCAACTGTCAGAGTAGTGCATGGGCATGCTCCACTCTGAAAGCCTCATTTGTTGCAGTGTCTGAGCTACCCAATATGTACCACAGAGCCAGATCCCAGCTGCTACTAGGATTATTGATACTCTTCTAGCACAAGGAGAAGTTCCGGTACCCAAGGGTAGAACAATGAGAAGTGGGAGAAGTGGCGGTGAGTACTGGCCCATTTAAAGCACTATGTACTGCCTTCGTGTGTGTGTGTGTGTGTGTGTGTGTGTGTGTATATATATATATATATATATATATATATATATATATATATATATATATATATATATATATATATATATATATATATATATATATATATATATATATATATATATATATATATATATATATATATATTCTCAAAGAAAGCTCCACAGCACAGACGGAATCCAGACGTTTCTCTTCAAATTTGAGGTATTTTATTTCATTACAGTACTGAAGTATTTCGGGGTTCCCAAGGCCTACACGCTCCAGAGATAACCCACTTACACTCAAGAACTATTGGCACGGAAACTGTAAAAGGCAAAGAACAAGTTTATTAAGACCCCATGGGGTGGTGGTACACTCAAACAGCACCCTTCGGTAATGCAAGAGGTATCACACCGAACATCGGTGTGACCCCGTTTATATACAGTTTTGGGGCAATAAAAGATAGGCGGCACAAGTTAAGACACATTTTAGGGACATATATGGTCATGTTTTGGAATACTGCCAGCTCATTGGAGGGGGCACAACTCCGCTGGTCAGTTTGGTGCACATTCCTGAAGGTTTACGGGTCAGTGGGAACTGCGCATGCGTGGCTTGACCAGTACTAAAAATAGCCTGTTGCTGGGCAGACAAGAGTGGTCAGTGGAACGGACAACGGACTAAAGGGCACGCCGGCCACGAGGCCGCTCATGGTCTAAGATGGCCGCCACAACATTCAAAATGGCGTTATCGTATATAGCCAAGTTAAGGAGGACAACGTGTAGGTTCAGCTAATCGCTAATGCGGCCGGGCCAATTACGACAGACGACCCTTTTAGCGTTTAGCTGAATCTACCTCATAATGAACATAATCAGGATGTTCGTCCTCGATGTCTATTAACATAATTTGTGTCACCTCTTTGTGCAGCATCATTTTGTCATGGGCAAGAGCTCGCCTTGATGGTAAACAAGCTGATAAACACATCGAACATAAGGCTGGGCCACATTGAATACATAGGCATATAAAAAACATTGCTCCCACAAGTATACAAAGAATTGTCAACAGTTTCCAGCCCCAAGTTGCAATCATAGACCAGAACCATCCCGAAAGTGTCCAAGTTCCATTGTCCGGGTGTATTTCAGCAGCTATTTTATGAAGCTTAGAAATAGCATCATACACAGATGGAGAATTGTCCGGAACATATACGCAACAGCTGCTTCCGATAATTCTACATGCCCCCCCACGATCAGCCAAGACAACGTCCAATACCATTCGATTTTGGAGGGTGACAATTCTGGAAATCTGTAGTTCCTCGGTAATATTCCCCAGGGCAATGGCAGTGTCATTCGCAACAGCCTCGACAACACGTGTCAGTCGTCTGATTTTCCGGCTGTTCAGTGCAGCCCCCACAAAGGAGAATAGTCCCAGATTAAACTCCACATACTGTTGTAATGCAGTGTCTGTTTGGTCAATGTCCTCCAGGGCAACAGTTCGTTTAACCCTATTCAAAACGAAGTCATGGTACAGAGTATAATCGTTGTGGTACATCGGAGGGGCAATGAATACAGGGGGTAACACAAACGATACGTAGCACGTGCCCAACCACCCCACTGGAAGCTGGTGGTAGCCCTTCGTTCCACAGATAAAGTATGTATTTCGTGATGCAACAAATGAAATGCCATTCGGGCTATCAAACGTGAGAGTAGTGTTACATTCGCTTTTTCCTACTGCAATCGAGCCCTTATTCCTGATGCATAAATCGGCTTTTGTAGCAATGACATTTATGACGTGGGCACTAGATACATTAACGTTCCGCTGATTGCTGTATACACGTGGGGCAGACACATTATCAGGCCTATACTCCTCCCATTCAAAACGAGTGCCCTCAGCCCGGGGAAACCCATCCTTGTCATGGGAACATACTTTATTCAAACGGAAAAGCACCCCCCCTTTAGTTGGCCATCTCAAAGTAAAAAGGAGGGTGTACCAGGCGTTGCATGACCCATTATGTGAAAACGGGAGTGGAATAAGTGGGGTGCCCCCTCTCTTCTGATGCCCAGGCAACATCCCACACACCCAACAATTCGAAGTATTGGTCATGTTATGTGTGTGGTGAAGAATCTGAATGAAGCTGTTATTTAAGTACGTTTGGCGGTGGCGCTCTTCATGAAAAGGCAGTGTAAAATGAAAATGTTCAGACGGTGCCGGGGTAGTCGGCAGCAAATGTTCACGTACGGGCACCACAAGTTCGACTACCCAGGCTATAACAGCTATCACCACAATAGTCAAAACAAAGAGAAAGGCACCCAATATTTTCTTATCACGGGATGCCGTTGATGCCATAGTTCAAGAATGTTCGTGCAAAGTCTCAAATGGCACAAATTGTTCACAAATTGTTCACAAAGTCTCAGATACACGTACGTGTATACCTAAAAAAGAAAAATGCGGTGCTGAACTCCGAGGTAGCCGTTGTTTTCTTCTCCGGGCCAAGACGGGTGTCGCTACTCTGGCAGAACTGATCCCCCCCCCTTGGAATTCCCGGTTTCCGTTTCACAAACCTGGAGCGGTAACCAACCAGTCATTAAAAAGGGCAAAAAAGAAAATCTTCTTATCGTGGACGCAAGTTGTAGCGCTCTCTTCCGGTAGCAGATTGGTCCGGGAAGGCTCCCTCAACTTCGGCCGACGTCACAGCTGGGCTCTTTTCTTTCTCCAAGATCTCCTTATAATCAGTCAATACAGTAGGAGTCACCAGATCCGGAGAGACACGGCGACAATGTGTCGAATGCACCCACCGCTTCCTGTTTGTCACTCGTACTGCGGTACGGGTCGCAAGGAGGACCTGCTCGGGGCCCTTCCACCTGGGCTCCAGACTGCTTGCTCTCTCAAACGAGCGAACCATTACATGGTCACCAGGACGAAGATCATGGCCCTCTCCAGTAGAGTTGTCAGGGAGCGCTTCTCGAACCTGTTGATGAATAGAGAGCAAATCATTTGTTAATCGTGCCAAATAATCATTCATCATAACACAAGGCACATCATGTATTAATCGCGGCTTGGGCACCCCCCAGATATTCATAGGGCGGCCAAACACCACCTCATAAGGCGTAAGGCCAGTTCGTGAGTGGGGTACTGATCTAAGAGAAAGCAGTGCTAGCGGCAATGCGTCTGGCCACTTCAACGATGTAGACGCCACAATTTTGGCCAGCTTAAGCTTCAACGTAGCATTGTACCGCTCGACCAAACCTGCTGACTGAGGGTGGAATACAGCGTGGAACTTCTGCTGAATCCCTAACCCCTTCAGTACATATTCCACGATCTTTCCAACAAAATGAGGCCCATTATCGCTCCACAGAAATTTACAGACTCCAAAGCGAGGAAAGAATTCCTTAAGCAACACCTTAGCTGTCGTCAAAGCCGTATTGTCTTTCGTGGGGTAGGCCTCAACCCATTTGCTAAAAGCACACACCACCACTAGGACGTACTTCAGGTTATTGCAGCGTTCGAGTTGGATGTAATCCATTTGAAGCACCTCAAACGGTGCAGAAGGTGGAACGAACCCTCCTTTCGGAGTATGGGTCCCCTTTCCAGGATTGTGTTGCAAACATACCAGGCAGGTCTGCACTACTCTCTTTGCAGTATTAGCAATCTCGGGGTGTTCCCAAACTCGTGTTAAAAGCCGAGTGATTGCAAGAGCTCCGACATGAGCCAGTCCGTGTGTCATCTGGACCATCGCCTGTAATTAAGCCGCAGGCAATTTCCACTTCTCCATGTCTTTGCTTCTCCAACAACCCTCGTCATCTAGTACCCCATCTGCTGCCCAAGCCGCAAGTTCAGATTCAGTGGCCGATTTTTGAATATCCCGTATTTCTGCTCTAGCATCACTCCATCGCTCAGCCTGCGATTGTACCACGTACATGGGGGAGCTAGTTCGAGACATAGCCGTTTGTCTTGCTATGCTGTCTGCGAAGGCATTTCCTTGGCCCACTTTATCCGTGATCTTTTTATGGGCACTGCACTTCACTATTGCTACTTTCTTAGGGCCAAGCAACGCATTTAGGAGATCACGCACTAGCTCTCCATGCATAATATGCTCTCCGTGTGATGTCAGAAACCCGCGTTCCCTCCAAAGCAGCCCGAAGTCATGGGCCACTCCAAAGGCATACCGGCTGTCCGTGTATATGTTCACACATAATCCGGCACTCAATTCGCAGGCTCTTGTTAAAGCTATCAGCTCTGCTGCCTGAGCCGATTTTTGTGGTATCCTAGCTGTTTCTACCACTGTCTTAAGCGTCGTGATCGCATATGCTGCGGAAGTCGTACCATCTGGCAGCCTTAAACACGATCCATCAACCCACAGTTCCCCATCCACATCTGGAAGTGGCACATCCTGTAAATCGACACGACCCTTTGTCTGTTCCTCGGTCAGGAAAACACAGTCATGATGTTTTTCTTCCTGACCCTCCTCGGCCGGATAGGGCAATAAAGTGGCGGGGTTCAAAGTAGCGCATCTTTTCAATGTAATATGTGGCGCTAAGAGTGTCAGCTCATATCCTGTTAGCCGTGCACTCGTAAGGTATTGAGTCTTTGTTTGGTTTAACAGGGCATCTACTGCGTGAGGGACTAACACCAACAATTTGTGTGATAACACTATGCCCTCACTCTGCCGTATGGCTACTGCTGTTGCTGCTACCGCTCGAAAACACCCAGGCAACCCTCGTGCTACAGGATCCAAAATGGCAGAGAAGTATGCACATGGTCTCTGCTTATCCCCGTGTAATTGCACTAACACTGACAACGCGCACCCATCATTCTCGTGCACGTACAATGTGAAAAGTTTCGTGTAGTCTGGTGTACCTAACACGGGTGCGGAACAAAGGGCCTGCCTCAACTGCTCAAAAGCTTTCTGACATTCATCTGTCCACTCAAGAGGCATCGGTGTAGCTTTGGACAGTAATGCTAGCAAGGGTTTTATGATATGTGAAAAACCCATGATCCATTGCCTACAAAAGGACGTCAACCCTATAAAGGCACGTACATCTCTCTGTGTGCGGGGGACTGGTGTATCTAAAATTGCTTGAATTCGATCAGATGTTAATGCCCGCCCCTCCTTAGACAACAGATGACCGAGGTAGGTCACCTGGGGTCTACAGTATTGAAGCTTTTTCTTGGAAACCTTGTGATTGTGTTGTGCCAAAAAGGAAAGCAACGCAAGTGTACTCTGTTCACATTGTGCATAGGAGTCAGCGGCAAGCAAAAGGTCATCCACATACTGGATGAGCGCAACGCCAGACTGCAATTTAAAGGAATCTAGTTGCCGTTTCAAAGCCTGGCTGTAGATGCTAGGGATTTCAGTATATCCTTGGGGAACACGGCAAAATCTATACGATTTATTATTGAGTGTAAAACCAAACAGATATCTGCTATCAGGGTGAACAGGGATGGAAAAGAACGCATTCTTCAAGTCAATAACGCTAAAGGTGGTGGCCGTCGGTGGAACCAAGGTAAGCAGAGTCGTGATATCAGACACCACCGGGTATTGGGGAATGACAATTTTGTTGATCTCACGCAAATCAATAATAAATCGATAGATCTTGCCATCTGAATCTCTCTTAAGAATCGGTAGAATAGGGCTGTTACAAACATTATAAGGGACCTCCTCCACAACCCCTGCAGAAATCAAATCCTGAACAATATGTGTCAATGCAATTTCACCTTCTCTCGAAATCTTATAGTGTGGCACTCGTGGTAGAAGGGCCCCCTCCTTAACAGTAATGTGTATTGGTGGAATACGCATCTCTCCCACATCCGTATCTGAGGTCGCCCACAACGTGTGCGGTAGAGAGGCCAAAGCAGGGATGTCTAAAATGGCATAAAATCTGTCAGGGTCAGGGTAATTGTCATTCAGAATAACCCGCACTCCCTCTGGAGCGCAACGTATTGTCGCTCGAAAATATTTAAGCAAATCAATGCCCAGGATATTGTCTGGGGTATGGGGTGATAACAAAAATTGGCCAAAACTAAAGTATTTGTCAATGCATAGTGCAAGGGGCTTGGACAATGGGCTGGGGGAGGGTGTGCCATCAAACCCTACACACGTAATCATTTCGCCAGACAGGGGAGCCCTCGGAACCAAGTTTTTCGACAGAGCGCTACGAGTAGCTCCTGTGTCGACTAGAAATTGATCAGTAGAACCCAAAATACCCGCTGTTACATATGGACCTTGCTGATCTACCGGCACTTCAACTGATTCCTTACCCCATCCTACGCAATCCTATGCATGCACATAATCCTGGTGTTCCACATTCTCTCCTTCCGAAATCTGATATTGATTCCGTCTATCAAACGTATTTCGTTCGTCCTGGCCACGGCCCCTCTCCTCAACCTGTCTACGATCACCTCCGCCACCTCTCGTTCCAGTATAACCTCCTCTTGTCCTTCCACTTCCTCGACCACGCTGACTACGCTGTTCACGAAGTACCGGACAATCTTCGGCCCAATGCCCAAACTCCTTACAATAAGCACACTGATCCTCCGCAATGTCCGTACGACCATACGATGCGTTTCCTCCACCTCGTCTACCTCTATCATTCCCTCTACCCTGTGTTCCCCGAACCTGCGCCAACATCACCTTCGTTTTCAATTCCTTCGCCTTTTTCTCTACACTTTCTTTAGCCTCCACTTCCTGCCGCTCATAATACTGAGCCATAGTTAACAAGGACGCAGGGGTCGCCGTGGCCCAGGAACTTTCACTCGACTTCAATCGCTTAGCAATCTCCGGTAGGAGATTAGCTACATACTTATCTACAAACAAATGCCGACCCGTGTCGTCAGTTAAAGATTGACCACTGTAATCATGAAACGCCTCCTCGAAGCGTGTAAAGAAATCTGAGACCATTTCATCGGGTTTCTGCTTGCACGACGTTAACATGGTCCAATCAATCTTTTTGGAGGGAACGAGCGTTTTTAATTTATTCAAGATAGCTGCCGGAAGGTCTAGAATTAACTGACAAGGCTTACATGCTGGTTCTCTATCCAGATCTGCAGCATTTATTTCTTTCCATGTCCCCCCCAATATCGTTTCATCATTATTTTTACGAATTTGCCTCCACATATCAGGTGGTAAAATTAGTCCAAAAAACAAATCTATATCCACAAGAGTCATCACACAAGACGATATAGCCCCCTCCACCCCCTCATAAAATGCCGCCGGATTCTTCCGAAGATCAGGTAAAGAATTTTTCAATGCCATGACATCTGCTCTATTCCATGGCGTGTATACCCAATTATACACAAAATACCCTTTCGCATCCTTCGACAATTTATCATCATCCGTACCTTCCCCTTTTGGTGGAACATACAAAGGCGCGGCTTCACGCATAGGCATAACATGCAACGCAGAACTCTTATCTGAACCACGGAGAGAACACTCCTTAGCCCGCCCGTTATTCTCCGATTCGGACTCCTTTTGCCTCCGTTTCCGTTCCTCCCGCAATTGGGTTGTCTCATCCCGCAGCTTGATCAATTGCTTGAACAGGTCGTCAACATCTGAAAGATCAAAATCACCTTTAGCTAAATTCTCACGATACACTGACAACACTTTAGGCTCTAGCGTATCAGAAAGTTCACGATATGCGTTTACAACTTCATCCGCCAGACTGGACAGGAAATACATTAATTCAAGATCCGACCACCCTTTCTTTTCTGTTAACAACTGCTCCTGAGTAACACAATGCTTATTCACTTTACGAGCCCAACTGCGTAAATGAGCGGACCTCTCCGCAGTAAACCTGAGAGCCGATACCCCCTTCTGGCTCAACTGATCCTGTCCATCATCCTCGAAATCCGCAGCCGGAGCCGTCGGCGAAACGTACGGAGGCGGTGACCGATCTAACAAAGAAAAATCATCAATTTCATTATTAAGGACAGGATAAAGTGGTCGGCGAATAGGAAATTGACCAGTCGTTTGCAATTTACGTTCCCGTTCCTCCCTTTCTTTCTTCTCCTGAGCCTCCTTTTCCTCAAGCTGTAAAGCCTTATCCCGAGCAGCCTTGCGCTGCTCTTTATCCGCCAAGGCAACCTCACGCTTCATTCGTTCACGCGCCGCTTTCTCCCACATTCGCACACAATCAAACATATTTTGTCTAGACCTACGTTGAAACAGACACTGTTCTACAAATTGTATTTTACTTAAATCAAACGACCCGTGTAGAGGCCATTGCAATTCAGGATCGGCCTTGGTATACTTATGCCATAATTTACTGTACATAATAGGGGGAAGGCCAAATTTTATGTACATTTCCCTATTTGGTGTTCCCTCTGGGGGAGCCGGCTGTGCTTCTGCTAACCTAATTGAGGTACCTTCTCCAAGACAACACATTCCTCGGAGTGTGCTAAAAACAGGCATGTTCGAAAAGTATCACGAAAGCGTGACACCAAACCAAATGGCACTTACAGTTCTTCACACAATTGTGCCGCTCAAGGGAAAAAAACCAAAGTTAGAGAAACATCTCTACATGCCTGCCTATGTGAAGTGCACTACACATATAAGTTCAAAGATCACAAATTCACAATGTTAGCTAACTCAAATCGAAGGACGTAGATCGTAGGACTTCGGCAAGCGTCCGAGGACTACCTTACCGATCACAAAGCACAGATTTTCAGTAAGCGTCCGAAGACTACCTTACTGAACACAAATCATAGGACCTCAGTAAGCGTCCGAAGACTACCTTACCGATCACAAAGCTTACCCAAATTCCCAAATGTCCAGATTCCAACTGCCAAGGTCTTGTAAGCCAAATCAGCCAAACGGCACTTTCTCAGCGATGCAGACACTTCGAAAACTCAGTCGGAGACCGGCGCCACCTGGAAGGTCAGATCGGAAGGAAAGGAAAAAACACCGTGGCAGCCAAGACTCGGGTCACTCGTGGCAGCGCGCGCCCATGGCGGGTTTCCAAGCCTTCGTCACGACCTCTCCTTCGGGCATCCGAGTCGCCGATGAGTCCCTTCGTGGTCGCCAATTGAAGTATTTCGGGGTTCCCAAGGCCTACACGCTCCAGAGATAACCCACTTACACTCAAGAACTATTGGCACGGAAACTATAAAAGGCAAAGAACAAGTTTATTAAGACCCCATGGGGTGGTGGTACACTCAAACAGCACCCTTCGGTAATGCAAGAGGTATCACACCGAACATCGGTGTGACCCCGTTTATATACAGTTTTGGGGCAATAAAAGATAGGCGGCACAAGTTAAGACACATTTTAGGGACATATATGGTCATGTTTTGGAATACTGCCAGCTCATTGGAGGGGGCACAACTCCGCTGGTCAGTTTGGTGCACATTCCTGAAGGTTTACGGGTCAGTGGGAACTGCGCATGCGTGGCTTGACCAGTACTAAAAATAGCCTGTGGCTGGGCAGACAAGAGTGGTCAGTGGAACGGACAACGGACTAAAGGGCATGCCGGCCACGAGGCCGCTCATGGTCTAAGATGGCCGCCACAACATTCAAAATGGCGTTATCGTATATAGCCAAGTTAAGGAGGACAACGTGTAGGTTCAGCTAATCGCTAATGCGGCCGGGCCAATTACGACAGTACCATTAGTGCAATATATAGATATATATTTACATGTGAACAAGGGCTAGTGGAGCCCGAAACACGTCTGGAGTAGAAAACAACTGAAATAAATTATTTGCCTGAAACCGGTGGTTCGTGGTTCCTTTGGTGTTCATTACAGAGTGTGCAGCGTTGGTGAGCAGACGGAGGTTCCCTTTGGAGTTGTGCATATATATTTATATCTCAAGGTGTTTGGGGAACGCCGAACCGCCACACTCCGCGGTGATGTACCATGCCAGGAACTGCTAGGCCGTGACTACATGGCTACACCCATGCTCACTGTAGCGGTGGGTGTCAAGGCACACTACGGGGATTTGCAGCTGGATGAAGGAGTCAGATTTGTTTTCCTTACAGTACAAGAACCATGATTCAGTGGGGTAGCTGCAGGCACCGCCCACTCGGGCAAGTACATACACAGGTGCCGCTGCAGCTTCGAAGCTTGATACATTGCGCTCGGAGTATCCGCCCCTGGAAACGTGATGGCGTGCCTCTACCAATCGCAGAGGGACACTCTATAATTTAAAAAGGTGGATAGTGAATGACGATGAGATCGAAGGCATCTGAGGAAGGCTATGACGCTTAAATGCATATTGACGATCTTTGCACTGCTAATAAAGGACGAATCTGAACTGACCTGCGTGGGCTCTTGTCCTTTTGAGAAGGGGAAGAATTCTTGGTTTGATATATATTTATATATATATAGAGAGAGACGAAGGCGCTAGCCAAAATGTGGCTGCGTGTGCATATATATATATATATACATATATTACCTACTGGACCTAGTTTCCATAGGAAATCTACAACATTCTATTTGGAATAACGTTGGCGCTGGTGGAAGAATCTTCACAAAATTCTCCAAGAAAATAACCTGCCCCCCTTCGCTCCGAGGGTGATTCATCAAGTTGTGGCCGAGAAAAAAAGGGGGGGCCCAAAACGTGTTTTCCCCATGCAATTTTCCATAGGACCTTTAGCCAGGGCTACAGCTTGAACGGCTGAACGGAATTACACCAAATTTGGCAAAAAGGTAAGTTTGGTTCACAGATTCTGCTTTTCGTTAAGTGGTGTAAATCCGCTCAGTAGTTCCTGAGAAAATCAAAAGTAAAATCATGGTGATATCTAGAGATGAAGAGATGAAATACCGTACGCGTACGGTAAGTGTACCGAAACCCGTACAATTACGAACACGAATTGCATGCTGATTGGCTTTCAGCTGTATTTCAACACTGTAAACCAGGAAGTGTTGGCAGCTATCTTGTGCCTCGGTTGAACCGAGACATAAGAAAACAGTAAAACAGTACAACAAAGTCAAAAAATAAGAAACGGGGGCACGGTAGAAACATCCTGACCCTCTAGGCCTGCTCAGCAGGTCCCACATGGATCTTTAGGCCCCAATTTATTTTTGTTTTGTTAAATAAAAAATCATGGGGTGCGCGTATGGTACAGTTACGCTGTGAAAAAGGAAAAAAAAATAGAAGTTCGCTTTATTCTTAATAAGCCCCCGGGGGGCCACATCTCCTCCAAAATCTTTATTTTGGAGTATGCGGGGGCTCATGGCTCGGAGCTTTTGAAAGTTGGGGGGGGTGGTCACGCAGCCCTCCTCCTGGAGACCTTGATGGCCCTGGGGTCCGACACCTCCCAGGGCCGGTCCCTGCAGTGTCCCGGGTTGCCTACCCCTGGGACACTGATGTTTGCTATAGTAGGGCGGGAGAGTCGCACCTCCCACTTTATCACAGCAAAACGCTTTTCTATTTGAAAGAGAGAGCAAGTTAACCTGCTCTCTCTTTGAAGTAGGAAAGCAGATTGCGTATCGTCAGAGAGAGCAGCATGTAAGCTGCTCTCTCTGGCGAAAATCAATGCCGGCTCCTGAAGGATGCTGGGAGCTGGCTGGGACCGTGGGGACATTGGTGTTTCCCCCACGGTCCCCAATGTTATATTTGAGCCCCCGGGGATTCTAAAAAATTTGTGATAGAGGCTATTGTTTTTTACTATCTATGTTGAATCTATGAATATATGTTGGCAGTGTGTTTTGACTAGGGTTCGGCTGCCGTTGATGGGGAGCAGATAGTATTTCTTCTGCCTGTGGTTTTGTGTACAACCTAACTCTAAAGGGAGCTTATAGAGGCCAATTCTAGGTTGGCAGTGTGTGTTCAGTAGAGTGATGGTGTTTGTGTACCCCTTTTGCAGCTCCTTAAACATTCGAACATATAATTTCTGATAAATCTTTTTTGTGTTGGGCAACAGAGTATTACCCCAGTGACTTTGTCATCCATGTATCTTTTTTACTTTTTCTTTCTTTGAATTCCGCTTTACAGTATATTTCTACATCTCATCACAATGAGTTCCACAGCGTAGCGTCTGTTGCAGTGTTCTTAGCCTTTTTGTTCTTTTGCTGACTTACCAGTTTGTGTTAAAGATTTGCCGTCCTATTTGTGTAGCTTTCCTTTTTGTATCTTTTGTGCAGCCTTCTTTTGTGTATCTTGTTTTGTATCTGACTTTGTTTATTCAGTGCTTGATCCAGTGTCCTGAATATAGCAGTGCATCTCTAGACATCTAGTTTACTCCTTTCCTTTCCTTTCCTTTCCTTTCCTTTCCTTTCCTTTCCTTTCCTTTCCTTTCCTTTCATTTTCTTTCCTTTGCCTCCCTCCATCCTAATTGACAACGTAATGGGGAGAGTCAAAGTAAGGCATTCCTGTCGTCACTGTTTTAAGCTTGCAACATAATAGGTAGGACACGGGTTAAGAAACCCAGCCTTCACCACTCTTGGACCCTCCTGGCCCTTGTTGCCACCTAGATTGCTATGTCTTAAGTATTTAATCTCTGCACTTGACCGTGGTCCTCCAACAGTGTATTCTCATCATAGTCCAAGCGCATACAATCCATCATTTTATCTGCTCTTGCCCATTCTGTGTGGTGGTACCGCCACCAAATATTGCACATTATAGAACACCTTGAGTGCACCGGCCCTCAAAACATCTCCACTGGCGATTGTACATGCAGACTTTGGACCACCCTTTTCATCCATTCTTGCATCCTGAGAGGTAACCTCTTACCTCTGTTCTTCACTTCTTACTTTACCGTTTTAAATATTCAAATCTTCTTGGAAAGACATTACTAATCCTTATCATCGAAAAAGTAACACGTTTCTGAAATCATTTTATATGTGAGTTGGGTATGTTATCCTAAGACCCAACATTCCAATGACATGCTGTGTACCATTATGTAATGTGCTTGAGTTGCAGTGTTCTGTCTTGTCTTGGTTTGTATGCCATTACAATCAAGGGTAACCTATTCCTGTATATCCTAAATAAAGCACTTGACACAATGCATAATGACACTGTATTTATTGTATTTATTTTTTGAATGTTTTCAAAATAATATACACACAAGTACAAAATATTGTTGCTTCATTTCCAAGATAAATATTTAATATATTTCACATGAATTACCACATATGCTGATATTACAGTAACGATAAAATGAATTGTTTATGTTTTTGTACAAGGACCTACAGCATAAGAAATTCAGTATGGAAAATCAACAAAACAATTTGGAAGACCGTTTCAAAATTAGTAACAGTGTCATAGAAGAGCTGAACATACTTTTTACAAGTAGCGAGAAAGAAGAGGAAGAAATGAATGCTGCAGATATCAGCTGTGATTTCTTATACGAAACCTTTGATGCTGATTTTGTGGAAGCATTAGATGACATCGAGTATGATCATATGACTTTTGAAATTGATAACCAGGAAAATGAAATACATGATGAAATTATTTTAGAAGCACTATTACATTATGAGATGTTACAAGAATAAATGTATTATTATATTATAATATAAAATATAAAATATAATAAAATACAGTATAATATTATTTTTGTGAGTATCAAACAATGATATTACAGGAAAGAAGTTCTTAAAATACTTTCAATGTATCACAAAAAAAGTTATGTGAGCACGTCAAACTCTGATATTACAGTAAAGAACTTGTAAAAATAGTTGCAGTGTAGCTCAACATATTAACCCCTTCGATGCTCATGACGGAACAGTTCCGTCATGAGGCACAGTGGAGCTGTGCTGATGACGGAACCGTTCCGTCATGACCACACCCATTGCTATTATCCCTCAGCACAGGAGGGAAATATGTGCAGCAGCGATGAGGTTAAAGTGAGGACTACAAACACTAATAGAACAGTAAACAAGTTGTGAAAATAGTTTGAATTTATTAGAATAAATCATTTCACTTCACTGAGAACATGTTTCTTTAATACTGACAGATCTTACATCCTATGGATGGAAAATGTCACTTACATAGTAAGCATTTGTTCTTGGTATGTAGTGCTGTAGATTCACATAGTCCTGCCATATCGTGTTGTGTTAGAATTTTTGCATGTT
This sequence comes from Lissotriton vulgaris, assembly GCF_964263255.1. Classification (NCBI taxonomy): domain Eukaryota; kingdom Metazoa; phylum Chordata; class Amphibia; order Caudata; family Salamandridae; genus Lissotriton; species Lissotriton vulgaris. The sequence goes on from NC_141693.1 coordinate 1,530,538,853, forward strand.
GTTTTTCTTTGAAGAATTCTATTTAGTTATGTGATACGGTTGTCTCCTCCTTTTGATGATATTGTGTCTGGGAATCAACTCTTTTGTCAGGCAGCTGTCTGACTGAATGTCATACAAACGGCATCTTACCCATCCCACTTGTTCTCAATGGGGTTCCATTATAGACTTTGTAATCATCCCTTAATGTACCTCAGCGTAATTGTTACCACCCCATAAACTTCTTGCCTTCCTCCCATCTTCCTTACAATACATGCTGTCACACCATGAATAAGACGGAGCACATTATATTAAGTTCAGCTTTAGACATGCATGATTTTTGAGAAAACAGGCCAAGAACGGCCACGTGGTGCAGGAATAAATATGAAAGTCACAGTAGGATTAATGGATTGGCCCAACACAGAGCTAGGATTACACTTTATAGTACGATTAAATGAGAGGAAGCACTGGCTACGTGGCGTAACAAAAAATGCGAAACAGAAAGTGAACATTTCTCTATTATTTGTGAACAAAATCTATTAAGGTGATGTAGGTGTAAATCAATGTGAATAGAGGTCTGCAATTTTTGATGTAAAATCCTCAAAAAATGTAGAACTTATTAAAATATCTGGTTCTCGATGTTAAGTTATGTAAGAATCTGCAAACTGGGGTATAATTGCACGTTCTTATGAAGACGACGATACGTTCAGATGTCTCCACTATCAACTTTTGATGCTACTTTCTGTGCCTACCATGGTAAAATATAACCCCTTCGACGCTGATGACGAGCTCAGCTCGTCATGAAGTACACGTCTCGTACGTTCATGACAAGCTGAGCTCGTCATGAACCGCAGGATTTTCGAATCTTCAGCGCACAGCGGGAAAATGCGCTGCACTGATGGTGTTAAAAGAAGAATTGAGCGATTAAAGTAAGAATAAGAATTGTCAACCGCATTCAACGAAGGCAGGAGACGCGCAAATTATCTACTGCCTTGTTGAGGAAGTAGTTACCGAAAACAAAATTACTGGACTCTATCGAGGGCCTGCAATTAAAATTAGAATAAGAGTTGGTAACCACATCCAACTAAGGCCTTTTGGATGTTTGGTTTTCAAGTCCATTACACAGAGTAGAGTATGAGTCGAAGTGCACAGTGGGAGCCTGAGATCTTGGACATCTAAGGAAGGCAGCAAGTGTTGGGACATAGTTAGCATAAACAAGAATACTGGACTCTATGGAAGGTCTGTAATTAGAATAGGAATTGGCAACCACATTGAACCACTTGCAGCCTGAATTTTATTATTCAACTAAATGTATAAATGAAATAAAAGAAGTTCTTGAATGAAGCATACTAAAGGGATAATGTATAGGGTTTGATAAATGTTATACTTAGTTTGGAATTGCAAATAATAAATCAACGGTGTAATTAATTGTGAGTTCTGATGACTGAAGTGTAGGCAGAAGGCAGAGGTGAGCAAGGACCCACGGCCACGTGGCATTAAGTAGGGCTGTACAGTATTCGTAATTTATTGTGTGTGCAGTCAGCGCTGATAAGTGGTTCACAGAGTTAGTGGCACCTGAAGCAACAAAGTTCTGTTGAGTCTGCAACGATGAGTGGTTCAAACAGGACGCACTGGTAGCAAAGTCTTTAAAATCAAGTTTTCTAATAAAAATTGGTTGTTTATTCACAGGAGTAAGTTGAAGTATATCTCCAAAAACTATGATATATTTTCTTCTAAATAAGTCATCTTATTCAATACGGTCATGTGGCGATAATTTCTGGTGGATTGAGTAATACCTTGGAGCTGAGCTTGTACATACCCTGCGATGATGCGTGGTCGGGGGGGAGTCACAATAATTGAAGTAATGTCTTTTTTTGATTGAATTCTGCATGAATTCCATTTAAAAGTGACAGTATGTCTCACTGTGACGTAAAACTGTTCACTCTTCTTTGCGATGTTTTATGGTGCACTAAGTTAGTAGTATCTTTGGTGCTGAGATTGTACGTACCCTGCGATAATGAGTGGTAAAGGGGGGACCGCATTCTGACCAATGTCTTTTCTCTATTGGATTCTGCTTGCATATAGCTATGTGGCGATGAATTATGGTTGTTAGACCTGGCATCATTTGTGTGGTTTCCCCTGTCTTTTTGGCCTCTACCTCCTGTATTTTTGATGCTGTGCTGGATTTCGTTTTAGCTAGTTTAGAAGTTTTGGACACTCTGCCACTGCTGATGAGTGTCAAAGTGTAAGTGCTCCCTGTGTAAATTGTTATTATGCTTGGATATACATGATTGGCATATTTGTATCAGCAAGAAGTCCCTAGTAAAGTGCACTGGTTGTGCCAGGGCTGGTGATGACAAATGCTACCAGTGGGCCTGCAGCACTGATTGTGCCACCCACAGGAGTAGCCCCAAAATGGTGTCTCAGGACTGCCACCGAAGTGCCTGTGTGCAGTCTGTGAACTGCCATGTCCTCCTGGTCAGTGTCCCCACTGACCAGGCCTAACCCTTCCCTTTCTGTGCACATTGGTCACCCCTATGGGAGGCCCAAGATACCCCCTTGGGCAGGGTGCAGTTTATGTGAAAGGTAGAGCATGTACTTGTGCAGGTGACATGCTCTGGTAGTGAATTGCAGCCATTTTCATTTTTCACTGCTCCAAGGCTATCTTGCTCCATAGGCTATCATGGGGGATGCTGGCTACAGTGGCTACCAGCATATCATCCGACAGGAACAAGATAGGACATAAAAGTCCAGTATCCCTGAACTCAGATTTTAATAACGCACCTTTTAGGAAGGGTTGTTTTTAGATCCGGTGTTTGAGAACAGCACTTTAAGAAAGTTGATCTTCTCTTGTCTACCCTCTCTGTGTACCTTGGCCTGTTTGTGTATTGACTGTCTGGTTTAAGAGTGATAGGGGCTGAGGATTCCCCAGGAGGCTGGCTGTGTCAGCCCTAGGCTGTATGACTGCATTTGCAACTTGAGTGGTGGGAGGAGATAGCACCTAGGCCTGAATAGGGCTGTGCCTGCCTTCCACAATGCTGGCTCCACCTCCTGCTGGGCAGCTGACGACCCTGCCCCTCACTCTGAAAGGAAAGGAGAAGCCTGGAAAATAAAGTGTTCAAGGAACACCCAGAACAGGTTCAGACCGAAGTCAGAGCCCTCCTGCACAAAGGGAACAAAGACTTTTAGTGGTATAAGTACAGGACCCCTGACAACAAAACATTAGATCATCCTGGAATCAAGAAGGAACCTCTGCCAAGGAGAAAGCTGAAACTGAAGAAGGAAGATTGTCCAGCTGGTGCTATGCTGGATTGCCCAGCTGTTGCTTTGCTGCAAAAGAGAGGGGAAGGACTTTGCTTTGTGCTGTGTCCCTGTAGTGTAGTTCCTAGTTTCCCACTAGGCCCTGCGCATTGGAATAACATAAACAGTAGTATCGACGTGGAACTGGCTATATTCCAGGCCTCCACTGACTATGCTAAACTTAATTGGGTTGTGTTACCAACTAGCTCAGAGGTCACTGGAAACTTTCTTCTCTGCATAGGAAGTGATCAGCTTCCTTGGCACAGACAAGAAGGGATTCAGCTTTCCAACAACCGTGCAACATGACAACTTTGCTCCTCAGATCAAGAGTCGATCTCTAGGGTCGTGTGAAACAATAGACATAGATTTCACTCAGTCAGTCTAGTGCAGTTTACTTTCACAGTATGTAGAGAATAGAGAGACGGGCGTGTATCAATAAAGGTTAACATTTATTGAACAGTCTTTCTTCTCATACAAGAGAGATGTATTGCCACAATTGCAATAACTGTTATTATAAAAAGTACGTACAGTAAGATAAGAATAGCGAAATAGAACTGTAAAAGCATTGATATGGTTTCTTAGCCATACAATGGTTTAAAAGTAATAAAACATATATACAGTCATATATACATTAGGCTAACATACTCAACTGGTGCTTCTAACTAAGCCTACCCCGGTGTGCCTGACCTAAGCCTAACACGTGAGAAGGGGGAGTAAGTAAGTAGCTTAAAGTTAAGTTGGTTTTGCCAAGGTTTGTTTCAAGAATTCTCTTCTAAGGGTTTAGTCAACACCATACCTCTGAATAGAATGATGGAGGATTGGTATCTCCTTCAGGGGTCTCTCTCGATATCCCAGTCACCTGCGAGGGTAAACTGGAAGCGCCGGGACTGGATTTCTCTGCACGAGAAAGGCAGCGGCTTCTCTCAGCGCGTCTGGAGGAAGGAGGGGTGACAGCGTCCGCGGGCAGCTGGGCTGGATGTCTTCGCAGAGGACGGCTGCACGGCTCCTCAAGCGTACTGCACCATAGGTCGCGCTGTAGCGGCGATAATGGTAATCAGTAGCTTCACCACCACAGGATAGCAGGCTGCAGCGACAGAGTGCTAGTTTTTACCAACACGGGGTCATGCAGGCAGCTGGCATCAGCAACATGTTCGCTCACAGCTTCGCATTGCTTAAGGCAACGTTGGTAATATTTATACCTGACAGGTGCCGGGTTTGACGCAAGTTTGCTGGACATAAGACGTCAATTAAAGATGTCACTAGGAAGTGGCAGCTATCAGTTGCTCATTAGAGTTCCATTACTAATCAAAACATAGCAAGCGGGGATTTCCAGGTTTGCTAAGTTTTTATCTTGTTGAAGAACTCGGAGTGTTATCTAGGAATATCAGATAGTGACTGCTGCTCTGTCATTGCACTAATTGGTCGCAAAGGAAGTAGCAGAGAGTCATGCTGGAATGTGGCTCTGTGGCTCTGCTCGTGTGAGGCCAGAGATGACTTTACAGAAAATCGCACTTGAACAGTTATGCCAATATAGGGAATAAATGGATTTATAGCCGAATAGGGGCATAAGGTCACAGTATCGATCAGGAACCTAGATAAGCACATGACACCCACTCCACGAATTCATGTCCATCAAAATTACTAAAACTAAGCAATTAGATGTATGTGTAACATTGTGTAACATAGCCCACCCCAAAATACATAAATGCATTCGAAATAGGCGTACTTGTAATACATGGAATTTAGGTACTGTACGTTTTTTAAAAAGCATAGTAATCATTCAAAAAATTATTGCATATGAAATCAATGAACGATTATGCATAAAGAATTACAC